>NC_141685.1:843837749-848682749 GCF_964263255.1 Lissotriton vulgaris
TCTCGCTGAAAGCTCATACTTCCTCACCCCTGGTGGTTGACTCTAACCCTGAGCTATAAACTCAATTCATGATTTCCGCCATTTGGGCGCAAAGCGGAGTTTTCTTTCTGTTTCCACGCTTGAGTTTTTTTTTGGTGCTCAACCGCGAGCTCCAAGACTCTCAGGTCGCTTGCGAGTGCGCGCAAGATTTATCACACCGCTAGAAAGCTCCTGCAAGACTTTGCGCTCACTCGCATGACTTTCGGCTACAACAGCACCAATCTAGCATTCTTAGAGCCAATTGCAATGCAAAGGTATTAGTTGAGCAACTTTTCTGCTTGAGAATGCAGCTGAAAGGCATTTGGAGTGGATTTTTTTCTCAAACTGGCCGTTGGAGTTGTTTGTTTTGTTTTGTACTAGAAGCCATTTTCTAAAACCTTTTTTTCAAGACAGAAGGAAGTGACCCAGAGACTCCAACTTCCTTTTCCTGTCCAGCAGGCTCATCCCCAGTACTTTGTCCCTCTCTTGGTCACTTTTCAGTGGGATTTGGAGCTGGAAGGATCGCACTCCTTGTCTGTTGCATACATACCATTGGATTTAAGGACTTTGTTTTTGAGATATCACAAGTAAGTAGAAAAACTAGTGTATAAGGGTGTTGTTTGTTTGACTGGGGGCATGCACCTGGATTTACTTGTACTTTTAATTGATTTGTTAAATTTATTGTGGTGGGTGGCCTGTAGGTTTAGTAGTGGCCTAGTTTTTTTGTGCATGAAATGTACCTTCTTTTGAGAAGGAAAAATGTTGCACAGTTCAGTACATTTTCTTTTGCCTTCTCCATGTTTTTTAAAACATTTGCAATATTAATTGACTGATTTAATTAATTCACTATGTGGTCTAGTTTGCCAATGAGCCTTCCAGCCAGTAGGCCCTGTACCATTCATGGGTGCATGAAACAACTGTTTCTGTGGTGTCTGTAGAATTGAAACATCATTTTGACCATGGATGGCATTGGATTAAAATAGAAAACGTGGATTTTTGTGTGTTTTTTAACGGCAAACAGTGTTTAGGTGCTGTAATGCCTTTAGGGGATGTGTGTTGTTGTGAACATTTTTAGCCCTGTTAATTTTCAATTCTAGCATTGCTCAATTAATGTTGTGTTCTCTATGTTGCCATGCCTCTTTTGTCTGGCCACTGTGTGTGTTTGTGTATGTGTATTTGGTATAGGCCACCATTTGCCTTTGTTGTTTAGGAGTTAGTATGCCATTTGGCCAGGGGCCATTTTGTATAGTCAGTGTCCACCCTAGGCCTGGATGTTTTCTAGGCCTCCTGCTTGTTGTTGTTGTTGTCACCATGTTGCTGCCAGTCATTTTGTGTAGCCAGCTAGTGTGCTTTCCTCATAGGCCTGCATTTTTTCTTTGTTTGTGGCCATGCCACCTTGCTGGTTGTTGTTGTCTACAATGTGGCTGGCGGCCATTTTGTATAGCCAGCCAATGTACTTTCCCTATAGGCCTCCATTTCCTCTTGTTTGTGGCCATGCCCCCTTGCTGGTTGTTGTTGTGACCATGTGGCCATTTTGTGTAGCCGGCCAGTGTACTTTCCCCATATGGCTGCATTTCTTCTTTGTTTGTAACCATGCCCTCTTGCTGGTGGTTGTTGTTATGACCACACTGATAGCCATTTTGTGTAGCCAGCCAGTGTACTTTCCCCATAAGCCTGCATTTCTTCTTTGTTTGTGGCCATGCCCCCTTGCTGGTTGTTGTTGTTGTTGTGACCATGTGGCTGGCAGCCATTTTGTGTACCCAGCCAGTGTACTTTCCCCATAGGCCTGCATATCTTCTTTGTTTGTGGCCATGCCCCCTTGCTGATTGTTGTTGTCTGACCATGTGGCTGGTGGCCATTTTGTGTAGCCAGTCAGTGTGCTTTCCCCATAGACCTGCATGTCTTCTTTGTTTGTGGCAATTCTTTCTTGCTGGTTGTTGTTGTTGTCTGACCATGTGGCTGGTGGCCATTTTGTACAGCTAGTCAGTGTGCTGTCGCCATAGATCTGCATCTCTTCTCTTTGTTCCCCATGTTAATTTTTTTAACCATTTAAATAGCATCTGGCATTAATGAATCAACCCCATGTCTGCTATAGGTGCCCAAAGCAAACACAAGGAGATGATGGACGGAGCACTGAAACTTTTCAGACACTCACCCTCAGTCGCAGATCTGGGTTGAATCCATCATTGTTCGTAAGCTCACTTTGCCACCCCAGTTCAGACCCAGCTATATGCAAATCAGTCTTGACCCTGTGCCTCATGGTAACAGTCCAGACCAAACTGCCAAGCCAGGTCTTCCCTGGAGTATAAACAAGCATCCTGGTACTGGTTTCGGGCTAACACCCTTCATCAGCCAGGCTAGCTTGAATCCAGTGGCAAATTGAGCAAGGAACCCATGTCTGGGCATACCCTGCCAACTTAGGGCGAACAAAGCAAACACAAGCTGATGAACGGAGCACTGAAACTTTTCAGACACTCACCACCAGTCACAGATCTGGATTGAATCTATCATCGCTCTTTGGCTCACTTTGCCACTCCAGTTCAGACACAGCTATATGCAAATCAGTCTTGACCCTGTGTCTCAAGGGAACAGTCCAGACAGAACTGCCAAGCCAGGTCTTCCGTAGGCCGGAAACAACCATCTTGGGAGTGGTTTTGGGGTAACGCCCCTCATCAGCCAGGCTAGCTTGAATCCAGTGGCAAAGTGAGCAAGGGACCCATGTCTGAGCATACCCTGCCAACTTAGGGCGAACAAAGCAAACACAAGGAGATGATGGACGAGCACTGAAACTTTTCAGCCACTCACTCCCAGTCACAGATCTGGGTTAAATCCATCATTGTTCTTTAGCTTGATTCGCCATCCCAGTTCAGACCCAGTCATATGCGAATAAGTCTTGACCCTTTGCCTCATGGGAACAGTCCAGACCAAACTGCCAACCCAGGTCTCCCCTTAACCATAAACAAGCATCCTGGGACCAGTTATGGGGTAACAATCCTCATCAGCCAGGCTATCTTGAATCCAGTGGCAAAGTGAGCAAGGGACCCACGTCTCGGCATACCCTGCCACAATCATTGTGTAAGGATTATTCAATTGTCAATGCATTTGTCAGCTGTACCTCCCTGTGTGCCACATCCCACGTGATGCATTGCACATAAAGCAAAAACAGTTACAGCTGTGTTGTTGTTGTTACTGTTTCTCATCCTTCCTGAGTGTACAGTCAACATGAATTTTATGTTTGTGCAGTTTTCTGTTTTAGGAGTGAACACTGTATACTATTGTTAATTATTTATAATAACTTATGTAACTACACTGAATGATATTGTTTGTTTGTCATACTACTTGAACTGGAACAATGCCACATTCCACTAGCTTCTGCCTGGCAATTACCAACAGTACAGCCAGACAGAAGTCCACTGTACAACGTGATACGTGACTGACTATGCAACATAGTCATCTCTTCAGCTTGTTGTGAAGCTAAGTGTCACTGTCAACTGACAGCTTCAAGATGGTCCCAAAGAAAGGTGCCAAGAAAGTGGCTAGTGGGGAACAGAAGAAGCAGATCTCCACCACTGCCATGCCGACCACAACCTTTATCAGGAAAGGTGTGCCTGCTGCACCGGCCTCCTGCGAGCAAGCTGAGAGCAGTACTCCTCCATCAACAGCCACGGGCCCCCAACCAAATTCCAGGACCATGTATGTCCGTGAGGCAGCCCGGGCAATTCTGTCGACGCCAGCTAATAGCAATGTTGAATTGGATTTGTCCTTTTCGCAAAGTAGTACACAATCTTTTCAGGAAACACAGCAAAGTGGAGAGCAGCCACAACCAGCAATGGATTTGTCTGATGTTGGAGCAGAAGAGGAGGTTGCGCTTTCTTCAAAGCAAGAAATTGAAACTCCTCTTTAAGAATCCTCGGCTCCCACATCGCCAGCAAGGAAAAAGAAAGGTACCGCAGCACCATCTTCTCCAAGCACCACTTCTGATGATGATAGGGATATGGAGTGGATCCCAACAGAGACCAGAAGACATCAGGAGAGGCAAGGGAAAAGAAAAGTTCAAGAAAGACTTAGACTTATGGAAGGGGATGAAAAGAAGGATGACAATGACAAGATAGTCATGGTGGAAGGTGACACCATGAAATCTGACATTGCTATTCAACCAGCTATGGGGGATTGGCACAGGTAGCACTGCCACTAGCTCCCATATTTACAAAGCCCCAGCTGAGTCCTGCCTTAACCCTTGCCTCAGGAGAAGCAGAGAGGAAATCGAGACATGCCCACCTACCTCCAGTTTGTCTTCAGGCATTGGCAGTGGGTTGGCAAAAAGGGAATGTTTTAAAATACAAGAGGTGGATTATAGAGAAAGCCAGGGACTTGGAAGAAGAACAGCTAGAACTTTGTGTTCCACCCCGCAGTTCTGGGGTGCCACCTTCAACTTCCAGAGAGGGCAGTCTTGTCTCACAGCAGACAACAACAGCATCAACCAGAACACCTGCAACAGCAGCAAAAGAAGGACTGCACCCAACCTCTGCATTGTATTGGTTTCAATTGGCAGGGCTCAAGTCTAGTGCAGAGGCAATGGCAAAACAGGTAGAGCAAGTGGCAGCACCAATGACTATCCACAGGATGTTCCAGGAGTATCTGGTATGGGAAGATGCACCAATTTATAAGTAAACATAGGAGAGAGCAAGGGATTTTTCCACATACAAATTTGTAGGAAAAAATACTCCCAGTCCCCTGGACTGAATATTAGAAAAACAAATAGAGGAGTATCACGACCGTTACCTCAAGGAGAGGTTCTGAATGGGATGTCAATTGAAAAAAGGAAACATTTTTCCTTTTATAAAAACTCCTCACTCACCAACCTGGTTGGTGACATGCTTCATCATTGGGGTCCACCCTGATGGCAGAGTGCCATCAGGGTGGGCTGCGACACCTGAACTACAGTGGAGCTGGGTTTTTTTAGTGTAAAGTGAAAAAAGTGATGTTAAAAATTGTCCTGGTATGACCAACATTTTTTTTTATTCAAGGGCTACTGGACAATATTAAAAAAGGGGTGAAAAGATACTAGTAGGTGATTATGACTATGAGTATCTATGTGAAGTGGTCTACATGTTTCAACCATGAAGGTAAATCACAGGTTTTCGTCAGGACCAAAAGTGAGGAAAATGGGTGGTCTGCACACACTAACGAGCAGCCGCTCCTAGATTCCTTGTGCCAAATTGAAAAAATAGGCAGTTGACGTAAGCTCAAACCTAAAATAGGCGAGGGAAAAGCAAGACTCCAATTGCGAGTCTGACACGCTTCGTGGGGGCAGAGGGAAGGTTATCTCATCGGGAGAACATAATAGTTTCGCCGAGGATTAAGGGCAGTCTACCTCCGCTCCTCTCTGTGCTCCCCGCTATATGGGACCACTTCACACTCATGGTCATAATCACCTACTAGTATCTTTTCACCCCTTTTTTAAATTGTCCAGTAGCCCTTGAATAAAAAAAATGTTGGGTCATACCAGGACAATTTTTAACATCACTTTTTTCACTTTACACTCAAAAAAACCAGCTCCACTGTAGTTCAGGTGTCGCAGCACACCCTGATGGCACTCGGCCGTCAGGGTGGTCCCCAATGATGAAAAATGTCACCAACCAGGTGGGTGAGTGAGGGGTTTTTATAAAAGGAAAAATGTTTCCTTTTTTCAATTGACATTCCATTCAGAACCTCTCCTTGAGGTAACGGTGGTGATACTCCTCCATTTGTTTTTCTATGATGCACCAATGGCCAGAGCTTAGCAGGCTGCCAATAAAGTGTCTGGTTGTTCTGTCACTAGTGTGTCTGCTGAAAGTGTGTTCAGTTCAGCTGGTGCGGTCATCACAAAGAGAAGGACCAGTCTCTTGTCTCAAAATGTGAAGAAACTGACTATGATCAAAATGAACCAACATTTTATAACAGACAATTACACTGTTCCTGAAACAGCAGCACAGGAGGCGGAAGAAGTTGATTGGTGCAATATTGAATCAAATGTGTTAGCTGGCCAAATTGTGGGTGAACCATCTGAGATTGAGGACGGACTCTACTTTCCGGACAAAGTATGTCAGTGCCCCCATGGAACTTTTATAATTTTCTGTTGAAAAAACATACAAAAAGAATTAGCTTCGGGGAACAACATTTTTGTGTCAGATTTATGCTGCCCCACATTTTTGTGTGAGTCACATATATATTGCTGGATTGCAGCTGGACCAGTGTGCATTGGAGAAGTCTCCACAATTCCTTGATGACATTGGGGACAACTGCCTGCCCCCCTCGCATGGCTATTGCCTAATGCCTTTCCCTTTTTGCATTACGTAGTACTAGAACGGCTGCCCAAAAAAATCATTTATTATGTACAGGACTTCCTGCCAATACCAAATTCCAATTTGTTGCCTGCATCGAAGAGGACTGAATACTCAATACCTGAACTACCTATGTTTGCCTTGGGTTGGATGATGTAACTTCAATTATTGCAACAGTGAGCGACTGATTGCCTGAGTGATGATTTAGGTTGATTTATGATTCTTGTGCTGGCAGCCACTCAGGAAGGGTGTGTGTTGAACTGTAATATGGTAAATGTCTTGAAATGATTATTGATTTACATTGTTTGGGGCTTAAGTGAGGGGCGCATATTTTATTTTCCTTGTAGGTTTTGATCAGCCCTTTCACACTTAGCCAGATTTAATTAATTGCAGGGGTACTCTCCTTTTTTCTGGTTCTTCAAACACCAGAACAGTCACTTTAGTTATCAAACAAAAACCTATGCAAAATACTGCAATTCTCTTTCATTCTCTACTTGTTCTTCAACAGCAGTGCACTGCACTTCATGTCTATCTTGTTTGGGTCCTCGCAATTCATGATGACGATGAGGACTGGTCTGGTTCTGATGCGGGGTTACTCGGAGTCACACAGGACTGGAGGAGTATCATGGAAAAAGAACTCAGGGCAGGACTAGGAGCTGCAGGACTACTTCATTAACACAGCAAGAAGCTAGAAGTTATCGATTATCGGCTTCAGTTCAAAGGTAAGCCAAGAGTCTGATACTACTCAGCTATTTGGACTAGAGAGAGGGGTGTTTGTGAAATGCTGTTCTGTGTGTGTGTGTGTGTGAGTGTGCGTGTGTGTGTTGGACTTGGGGCAAAAGTGAAACTCTGACCACCCCCTCTTGTTTTTTTGTTCTGAGTCTTACTATCTTGATATACTCCTCATGAAGCGTACCTACCTTCTGTCCTTCTCCTCGACTCAAAAATACAGTTCTCTTTTACAATCCCCAGGGCTTCTTCTAGTCTCCTTCATGAATGAAAGGCAAAAGCTAGAGGAACTCAACAACACTCCTGCTTACCTACTGGACCAGTGCTGAGACGCCACAAAGAGTGGACATTCCCGAGGAGAATGCAGATGCAAGACCCAATTTTGCAATACCGTATCATTTTTTTTTAACAATCATATTAACTAAGAGAAGTGGGTGGGTGGGTTCACTCCCTAACCTAGAGGACAGAACATTTGGATATAAGGTAAATTGGGTCTTGGGCAGAAGGACTGTTTGCAATGCATGTATTTGGACGCTGTCATACTCATTCCTTTGTTTCCTTCTAACAACAGATTGATGGCAAATGTTATGTTATGTTATGTTAGAAAGGTTTTGTAGAGCGCTCGTTCACCGGTTAGTTTCTTGGCGCTGATGAGACAGAGGGATCGCCAGTCTGAACAGATTAATTATAGGCGCATGCAAAAAGCCATGTTTTGAGAGACTTTCTGAAATTGATAAGGTTTGTGCTTAATCTGATTTCCACTGGGATGGAGTTCCATAGTCGGAGGGCAAGGGTCGCGAACCTGCAGCCGCCTTGCTGCTTCAGTTTGAAAGTAGGTACTGTGAGGAGGTGAAGATGGGTTGAGCGGAGTTTGCGCGAGGGCGTATAATTGGAAAATGCGGTCAGTAATAACTTTGGGGCTGCGATTGTTAAGGGATTTGTACACCAGGCCGGCGATTGTAAAGGTACAACACTGGGGGATAGGTAACCAATGCAGTTTTTTTAGGAGAGGAGAGGCGTGTTGCAATCTGGGTTGTTGGTGAATTAGTCTAGCCACTTGATTTTGCAGTAGTTGTAGTCGTTTGGTTAGTCCAATTGGGAGTCGTTTGCATAGTCAAGCCAGGATAAAACCAGGGCTATCACGTCCTGGATCAGTGCAGTTTGGGATAAAAGCCTGCTTATCTTCCTGATTTTGCGTAATTGCAGGAAGTAGGTGGAAATCACGGTGATGTGCTTCTGCTTATTGCCCAGATGAATGTTGGTGCTCAGGTTTTTTGCCGGAACCATCTAGGATCAAGATTGTTAAAGATGGATGAACACAGCTATGTTTTACAGAACAAGATTCCATGCAGGTTCTTTGTAGCCTGAAGGGGGTGAAATAGTATATTAAGTTTCTGCTTTTCCAATGTTGATACACATACAATAAGTCTGAGCTAGCTCCCCTCTGACCAAGGTTTTGCTCAGTCTGCCTATTTTTTAGTTTTCGCCTGCACAGCACTTGCGCTGTGCTTGAGAATTCTATTGTTTTAATATAAACTTAGAAGGGGCTTACATCCTGCCTCATCTCTATCCTGGCTTCTCATTGGTTCCTGTGCGTGCCACTTACCTTTCCTCCATATCTATTGGCTATAGCATATTTTCCTGCATTTACCAATGCTTGTTCCTTGTCTGCTTCTCTTATCAGTTTCCCCCTGCCAAAATACTGTTAACATCTATTTGGTGGAACTATATTTGTATTAATTTTTGCCTTTTACTCTTGCAGCATATTTATATAACAATGTATTACCGGTAGGAATTAAGTGATTTGCATACAATCACAGGATGTTTTGCAGCACCGCTGAGACTTGAACCGGAATCCCCAGCTCGCGAGTCAACAGCTCTGCCCCCTGAGCCATATCCTCTCCACTCCTGTGTTATTTGTCAGTGAGCTCTTTCCTTCTTCCAGACAATGATTGATGAAAACAGCTCTTTATTCACTACATAGGCCAAACTGATGGATTACCAATACTTGTTTTGTCCGGGACAGCACACTTTCTTTCTATTTTGGGTGGCATGGTGGGTGGTCGAGGGGAGCCTTTGGGAGTTACGCTCTCAGGGCTTTCTTGTCCATCTAAAGCCTTGGGATAGGGATGATTCCCTTTGCATAGATGCAAGGGGTTTCAGTCGCAGGGTGGGGATTCATCCTGTGCAGATGCACAGTAAAGGGTCTTGAAATGGGTGGGTTGGTTGAGCTGAGGGTTGAAATTAGTCAGAATGGTCAACTGTTGCAATTTGGTTTGATTATTATTTATTTATTTATTTATAAAACTTATATAGCGCACAAATACCGATTGGTGTCTCGGCGATGATACCTACAATTGCAGAGAGGATCCTTGTCAGTGTTACTGATTGAAAAGCCAAGTTTTCACCTGTTTCCTAAATATTAACAAGGAAGGGCTGAGTTTGATGTGATCAGGTAGTGAGTTCCATAATTTGGACGCTGCAACTACAAAACGTCTATCTCCCCACATAGCTTTTTTTGTCCGTGGAATTTGGAGAAGCTGGGATGAGGAGGACCGTAATGTTCGGTTAGGCGTATATACACACAAGGCCTTTTTTAAGAACTCTGGTCCTATGCCGTTCATAGCTTTGTACGTGAGACACAAAGCCTTGAACTTCGTGTGACTTCTCACCGGCAACCAGTGAAGTTGACGAATAACAGGTAAGATGGAAGAAAACTTAGGGGTACTGGTCAGAATTCTTGCAGTTGCGTTTTGAACCAGCTGTAGTTTGTTAAAAACTTGCTCTTGGGTGTTCAGCAGCAGTCCATTACAATAGTCCACTTTGGACAATACCAAAGAGGACATAAGGGTATTACCCGCCATAGAAGGGAGAAACGGTAACAGTTTCTTCACCATTCTCAGCGTGTAGAAAGAGGCTGAGACTACTGCGTTAGCATGACTGGTAAATGCTAACTTGTTGTCAAATAGAACCCCCAAGTTTCTAACCTTAGGAACTGGTGTTGGCGGGATGCCCAAATCGGAAGGCCCCCATACTGAGGACCAAGACGGGGTCAGTTAACCAAATATCATGACCTCCGTCTTGTCCGAATTTAACTTTAAGCAGTTCTTATCCATCCACAGACTGATAGCTCTCATACCCTCCTGGAAATTCGCAGCCACTGCTCCTCCATTTTTATGTATTGCCAGGACCAACTAGGTGTCATCGGCGTATGAAGTCAACCCAATTCCATATGATTTAATGACCCTCGCCAAGTCCGACACGTAGATGTTAAAAAGTGTCGGACTTAGCAAGGATCCCTGGGGGACTCCACACGGCAGAGAGAAAACGGGCGAGTAAAAACTCCCCATCTTCACTGACTGCTCTCTGTCAGCAAGGAACGAGGCCAGAAGTGCCTTGGCTTTGCCCTGAATGCCTATGGCAGCGACACGGTCGATCAGGATGGTATGATCGACCGTGTCGAAAGCTGCAGACAGGTCTAATAATATCAGGACCGCCGCGCCACCTTGATCCATGATCATTCTGACCTCCTCCGCCGCCTTTATCAGAGCAGTCTCTGTCCCGTGGCCCTTCCTGAACCCAAACTGGGTGTTGTCTAGTATGTCATTCTGGTCGATGTAATTGGCCAGCTTGATGTTCATTGCCTTTTCAAATATTTTAGATGGATACGGGAGAGAGGCAATGGGGCGATAACTTTTGGGCTCTGATGGATTGAGGTTTGGTTTTTTTAATAAAGGTTTTACAATGGCTTTTTTCCAGATTGAAGGATAATCCCCCGTTTGAAACATGGAATTACAGATGTTAGTAAGCACTGGAGCTATCGAATTGGATACAGATTTAAGAACTGTTGGTGGGCACGGATCCTGAGGTGATCCTGATTTGACAGTGTTCATGAGTTCTCCTATATAGAGTTGATTACACTACCGGTGCACATGGGTTTGTGTTTTAGGTACAGGAAGGCTCTTTCGGGTTTGGTTTATTGCAATGGTTACATTAAAATGTATGTGTTGGAATATGTCTGGCCTTAACTTGTCTAGAAAATGCTAGTGCTGGAAAAAATAACAAGCATTTGCAATGCAATAGGTCTCGCATTAGGAAAGTTTGAGCTATTGGTATTGTAAATGACACATTTTTTATTTATGAGTTGGTTTTGAAAATAGCGAAATTAATAGCTTTGTCATTTACAATGCCAATAGTTTTAACTTTCGCAAATGTGACACCTATAGCATTTGTACTGCAATATGTGTTGTATTTACGTGACTTAGATGTATTGATATTACACTTTTGTGAAGATTATGTTCAGTGTATTTTATTGTGACAAAAATCCAAGAACAGAAGTGAAATATTAACATCTTTTTGTGACATTTGTAATAAAGCTTGAAACATTGAAGGAACATATTTGAACCAGTTGTTGTTTAATGGTTGCACAGATTGATGATGTGGTGGCGCTGAGTGATGCTGTGGTAGCGCATAGTGATGTTGTGGTGCCCCTGAGTGATGCTGTGGTGAAGTGATAGATAGAGTGAGGGTGATAGAGAGAGAGATGGATAGAGAGAAGGAGAGAGAGAGAGATGTATATATATAGAGAGAGAGAGATGGATAGAGAGAGATGGAGAGAGAGAGAGAGAGAGAGAGAGAGATGGATAGAGAGAGAGAGGTGGATAGAGAGAGAGAGAGAGAAGGATAGAGAGAGAGAGATGGATAGCTAGATAGATGGAGATAGAGAAAGAGAGAGAGGGAGAGAGAGGGAGAGAGAGATGGATAGAGAGAGAGAAAGAGATGGATAGAGAGAGAGAGAAAGATGGATAGAGAGAGATAGAGAGAGGGCGATGGATAGAGATAGATAGAGTGAGGGTGATGGATAGAGATAGATAGAGTAAGGGCGATAGATAGAGTAAGGGCGATAGATAGAGTAAGGGCGATAGATAGAGTGAGGGCGATAGATAGAGTGAGGGCGATAGATAGAGTGAGGGCGATAGATAGATAGATAGATAGATAGATAGATAGATAGATAGATAGATAGATAGATAGATAGATAGATAGATAGATAGATAGATAGATAGATAGATAGATAGATAGATAGATAGATAGATAGATAGATAGATAGATAGATAGATAGATAGAGTTGCGGTGCCGGGCACTGTTGGGCGCGACAGCCACAGATGAAGGGCAAGAGTGATTTCCACATGGGGGGTGGGGGTTAGAGGCACCAGTTCAGCAATATGGGGGAACACTGGCTTGTGTGGTGCACGCTGCTGTAAGAAGGGGAGAGAAGGCAACTTGTGGCAGCAGGGGCCTGCGTTATGCCCCTGACTCATGGTCTGGTGGTCTGCGTGGCACTACAGGCTTGGTAAAAATATGCCCTCCCTATCTTAATTAAACTCTGTTGTGTGTGTCCGTTTAAGCTCTTCTGTTATATATACTGCAAGCAACGCAGGGCACGTTAAATATATAAATAAGCACAACAGTCATGTCCTACTTTCTCAAGCTCTCTTAAAGGAAAACAAAAACAACAAGCACTGTGAAAGTAAACAAGAGCAGCAAGGGCACTCACTCAAGAATCTTCCCTGCTCTGCGCAGCTCCAGTCAGACCTCTTGGCTGTAAAATAAAGGATAATAAAGAGGGTAGTTTCTGTTGGGACTACTCGCTTTTGTAGCGGGGACGATAAAGCAAATAATATCCACCCCAAAAGATGCGTAGGGAAAAAAAGTACGCTCCGTGGAGCGGATCGCAACCCCAATTACGCTGACACGGCCGCAACTCAAGCGGAGTTGTCGATGTGCAGGCCAGCTGGCAGGTCTACCGCTGATGCGAGCCGCACCTTTTACTCGGGCACAATTAAAGGCATAGTCCTGCTAGCAGGTCTACCACTGATACGAGCTGCACCTCTCACTCTGGCACTGTTATCAAATGCGCAGGCCGACCCGCAGGGCTACCGCTGATGAGAGCTTTACTTCTTTGATGATTCCTTTGCTGTTGCATGCACTGGATCATGGCTTCCCTTATTAATGCGGTGAAGTTGTCCCGCTGCCAAGCCACGGCTTGCAGCAGTTCTGGTCCCAATGGAACTTCTCCTCCGGACTTGGGCCGAATTAGTGAAAGTGAGGCACGCAGTACTTGGATGATCACGCTGCTAGCTCCCATGACAGCCACAGGGCTACCACTGATGAGAGCTTTACTTCTTTGATGATTCCTTTGCTGTTGCATGCACTGGATCATGGCTTCCCTTATTAATGCGGCGAAGTTGTCCCGCTGCCAAGCCACGGCTTACAGCGGTTCTGGTCCCAATGGAACTTCTCCTCCGGACTTGGGCCGAATTAGTGAAAGTGAGGCACGCAGTACTTGGATGATCACGCTGCTAGCTCCCATGACAGCCACAGGCAGACGATATCCAGTCACACTCACACCATGTTTGCAGCACCTGAACTGTATTTTTATTAGCGCAAAAGTTAAAGCGCTTGATCATTGCCAGAAGTGGGCAGAAGCCATTTTATGCATTTATTAAAGTTAGAGCTATTGGCGTTGAAATTGACTGTGTTTTACTTCTTTTATTTTGTTTACACTGGATTGTATGTTGTATGTATGTGTTTATTTTCAGAAGGCTGTGCTTGATGAATCAGATGTCCATTTAAGAGACTCAGGCTGTGTCTAGTGGAAAGAGACGCCCACGGGGATGGGCACTTCAGATGTGCCACCCCGAGCGGGGCTTGTTAATGCTTTTTTTTTCTCATGTTCCTCCCGCACCGGCAATGGATAAGTTCCGGCCTGTGGGTGTTCATTTAAAAAAAATCTCAGTGTGGAAGAAAGGCACATGCGAGTAACAGGCTGCACAGCTTTCTTTGTTGAGAGCGACCGTGGGAGTGCACTTAATGAAAATAAATAAGCAAAACAATGTGGACATGCAATACGAAGGTTATGGATGTGGGGGAGAGATGAACAATGATGCATGTGAGTAAGTGACAGCACAGCTTTTTTATGAACACGGTGCACGGGGAGAAGAGCGGACCACGATGATCAAAGAAAACCATGCAAAAGTGCACCAACACAAACGGTACTAGGGAACAGGAGGGGGTGGGAGCAAAGTCAACAGGGACATCGGTGCTTGCAGATGATAGATATTCAAAACGAGAGCTGTAGTGGGCAAGCGAGCAAATGCAAGTTTGGTGAGCAGCCTGCAACGAGACCTGCGACCGCCATTTGTGTTGTCAAGTAGCATGAAGGAATTCAGTGTGGAAGAGTGGCCCGTGAGCAGGGGGCGGGGGAGCGGATCCCTTTGAAGTGAAGCTCTCGGCAGAGCACGACCTCGCGGCCGTGAAAGTGAGACAGCAGGGATGTAATTAGGGGGGATGAAAAGTGAGGCCGAGCGCGCGCTGGGGTGAATACCTGAGGCCGAGCGCTCGCTGGGGAAGCTTCAGATGCCTGTGGGAGGGAGGCTGATGGGTTTGATGTGGACACGTGTTCCGCACGAGTGCACCACATGAACTGGACGCAATCCGCGATGGTTTCAGAGCTTGGTTTGCCCTCTATACTCTCGTCTAATGATCCCTTACGGAGTAGAATAGTCGAGACCTAAAAATGTATAGCCAGCATCTGCTCTTGTTAACCAAGACTCATCTTGCCTATAGTGTCTCTTACTTAAGCAGCTTAGTTATAATATCGTTATAAATACATCCTAAATCTGTCTCCATACGGGGAGTAGCTATTATGTCAACCAAGAACCTACAGCTCAAAGTATTGAAAACGTCCTCGGACACAAGGGGTAGGTGGGCGATTACCCACTTTGAAATATATGGTCAGAAATATGCTGTTTGTGCTGGTTATGGGTCAAATGTGAAACCACTCTGCCTCTCTCCACATGGTTAAAACCAGGGCATCTATCCTGGAACTTGCCTGTTGATATGGTTTGACAGATATTTGGAGGGCACTATACCCTCCTCTGCCGGGTTATACTTTTTAGTTGTTCCCACACAAGCACTATTCCATAATAAATATGGTATTTGCTAATTGGGGTTTGTCACAAGATGCAGTAATGAAATTTGCGCGAAGATCACATTGGATCATAACCCAATATTGTTGATGCTATATGCTCCTGCGTTTAGAGGAGAGTGGCGTCAGTTTTCTTATCCCCACCTTTTTACGAACTCTGATTACCTCAACCATATGTTTTGCTCCCTAATTGTATTCTTGGGCGAAACTATAGGTACTGCCCCACCGCTGGTGGTGTGGGACACCTTAAAGGCTTATATTAGGTGTATCACAGTGCAGTTCATTTTCTGCCAAAACGAATGTTTGCAAGATAGTGCCAGACTGCTTGGCCAGGCAATAAAGTCGGAAAGATTGCATGCTCTGGCGATAAACACAGGTGGTACCGACGAGCGGGCTCTTTATATTCAATTAATCTACATACAATAACAAGGTGGCTTATTTGCGTTTTAAAATTACTTAATAAATAACAATATCTAATGTGTGGAATATATAGTTCTGGGGTTAACAATTTGCAATTCCTTTTATTCTTTTATAAAGGAGTATGCAGAATATTATGTTTCATTGAAAAGATTTCCTCTATATGCGGATTTAGTTCGACGTGATGGCCATATTTGTGTTTTTTTGTATTTTCTTCTGTTACTTTATTTAGTAAAAAAAAAATAGTAAAATTAGTAAATGTGGGGCATATTATCAAGGGGGTTTATCTCCGCTTTTTTGGCTTTAAAAGCCAAGAAAGCGGAGATAAAATGATCTCCCTATTACCAAGCTGTCGCTAACACCAGTTAGTGACAGCTAATAGGAGATAGCGACCATCTTGGGCCCCGCTTTGCATGTCAGTGATATTTATCACTAATGACATGCAAAGTGGGCGTGCCAAGATGTTAGCGACTGGAAACAGTCCCTAACATCGCTATCTCCTATTACCAACTTTTGGAGATATTCGCGCTAAGCGCGAATATCTCCAAAAGCTAGCACCTGCCCTGAGCAGTTCTTAGCCATGTTATCCAATGGGAGGTGGATAACATGGCTA
Organism: Lissotriton vulgaris; assembly: GCF_964263255.1. Taxonomy (NCBI): domain Eukaryota; kingdom Metazoa; phylum Chordata; class Amphibia; order Caudata; family Salamandridae; genus Lissotriton; species Lissotriton vulgaris. The sequence goes on from NC_141685.1 coordinate 843,853,837, forward strand.
AGAGCATTTGCTCGATAATGCATGAATATCGCTGACTTTTCAGCGATATTCATGCATTGCGGCCGTTTTTTATCGCATTTGCGATAAACCTTGCTAATAGCAAGGTTTATCTGCGATAAAAATCGCCGATGTGCGGCTGTGTTTTGAACCAGTTAAAGAAAAAGGCGCCAAAATGTGTGCTCACTTGCAGTTTTTCCACTGGTCTTTATTTTAGTTGGTGTTATCTGCACTGGCAGAACAGGAAAAATTGAGTGATAATGGGTGTAAAACTGGCTTAAATGCGTGACACCCTTTATCTGAAAATAAACTGCAAAAGCATCGGGCGCATCGAGTCCCTTTCCGCCAGATTTTCTTGATCCATTCTCCATAGCGCTGACATTATCCTCAAAACTGACAGAAAGGTGGGGGCAGACCTAGAAATTGCTGCAGAATCGTCCAATGTGTTTTTGTTTTTAGTTTTTAAATCTACATTCATATCTCAACATTATATTCACTGATATTTTAATACTTTCCTTTAAAATCCTTTAATTTTAGAATGTTTACCGAGGCCAGCCCCATTATTGACGATCTACATTCTGTGCGCATATATGACGCAATGTAATATTAAAAGGAAACATCTCCAAATACGTTCTAAGTTTTAAAGAAAGTCTGATGATGTGAAAAATTAGCAGAGCAAAGATCATGGGCGAACGAGCGCGGCAGAACTGCGCGCGTGCTCCTCCGAGAGAGGTGAATGGATGAACTGTCCAAGGTACGAGGAAATAGAGCGTGGATAATGCCGGCTTGAGATCCTGTTGCTTAAGTGATGCATTAAATCAATATTCTGCAAAGCTTTTTCTTGTTCAGTTATTTACTTGGCTGCTGTCACAATTCGCCATTTAGGTCATCTTTTTTTTAAAGCTGCAGTAGACATTTTATGCAGCCCAGTTTAACATGTATGAAATAAGTAGGTTATGGGGTGGGGGGCGCCCGCGTCGTGCCATATAAGTTAGCGCTTGACTGCATCAACCGCTGTGGTCTGCACTCATTAATGCAGGAGTTTTGTTGTCCTTTATATATTTTTTATTTTGCTTATTTTTTAATGCGGCTTATACAGCGCATTAAATGAACTTAATAGTCTTTGAGCATGTTGTGCCTCAGGTGGAGAAGAGTGACGCAGTTTTGGGCCAATGAAGGTTGGGTAAACCGTAAGGATTTAAAGCCTTGCTAAACTAAAGGAAAGAGAGGGCACAAAAGGGGCAGGGTTGTGTGCACTCATGCGTGTGAAAGACCCTCCTATCTTGAATGTAGATTCAGATGTTGCTCATAGCCAAGTGTGGAAGGTCTGTATTTTCACATACGTGCGTGTGTAGGATTTATGTGATCACAAAGAAACCTATTACCTTACCCCATTCCCCCAAAAAGTCTAATAATTTATAAATTGGGGGGCATATTATCAAAGAATAACGATAAACATAGCTAAGTACACTTAGCGCGTTTCTGTTTATCGCCGTCTATCGCCGGATTACATCACCGTGTTAGCGGTGTATTATCACCGCTTTGCTAACAGGCGATGTAATTCCATTGATAGAGGACAGAAATGAGAAATAGCGTGTGAAATCCAGCGATGATTTCAAGGCACTATGGGGATGCTTGCTGACAGGGGAGTGTGGACCTAAACATACAATCCAGCTCCCATTATTAGTATAGCTAAATCAAATGAAAAGTAGATGTTAAATTACAGCGATAAACGCGGTTAGCGTGTTTTTTTTATCGCTTCGTGGGTCTGCTGCAGGGTTGTAAATAGCGTGAAGCCATGTTAGCATGAATTGCCATGGAGTTATAGACAGGAATGCCTACTTCGCATGTCATTTCCGATATTGATCGCTGACATGCAAAGTAGCACGGAAACATGCGCTAACGCTTGTTAGCGTGTCCGTGTTGATAGAGTGAAAAACAAAATCGCCACTTTTTCGGCGCTATGTGCCGAAAAAGCGTCAATTCCACTCTTGATAATATGAGTACATAGGTGTAAGAATCACACTGGAACACAGTATGTTTAACATACGGTTTTTAGGGCTGTACATATATCCCCAAATACCTTGCCCACTGCCCCTTCCCCTGATTTCTAACTCAGTCTTTTTCTCTGTCACTTTAGGCTCCTGTGTCTCATTTCAGAAATCTATACCTTCCATAAAGGGTTATACCCTATCACTTTCTTCTCTTTACAGCCACCTCTTTCGCTCTTCCTCCAGTTTTCTGCTTGCTTTTTATTTTTCTTCTTTCTTCTCATATCCACTCATTTTTCCTCCCTTTATAATGCTTGGCGACGATAAGTCAATATGAACTTACCATGTGGTCTTCATGGCATACATTTGTTTCTTGTCACTTGTTCCTGTTCAGTGTCCCTGCTTTCTTTGCTCCCCTCTCCTCCCTCTTCTCCTTAGGGAAGCCATGCAGCCTAAGACCATGTTCACGTGACTGCCTGCGCATTAATTTAAATAAGCTAACCCTGTTTTACCTGCATGAGCCATTGCTTTCTGCACAACAGTCAAAATAACACTGGACTAACCTTTGTTCTATTCATTGGCAATGTGTTGCTTTCAGGTTACCTCTTTCACATGTTACTCTCACTGAATGTTGTCAACCGCTGCAAGCAACCATTCTGTGACCCTTGTGTATGAAGAACAACCACGTCAAAGCACCAACCAACAGGTATTTGAAATGTGTTGCTTTCAGCTGCATGCTTGCATGTCTCACTTCTTTTGGACTACTACCCATCTTCACATATCTTTCTGACTATATGTGCCTGCATGCACCTTTCCTGGGCTTGACCTCTAAAGCATGCAATGACCTTCTCATGCAACAAATATAACACTAAGGGCCCGATTACGATTCAGTAGGAAAAGGCTCTGGCCCTTGGTCGAAGCCGTTCCAACGGCATACTAGTTGGCTGTTCATATTCCTTTCTGACTGTCCCATTTTGATGGGGTCAGTCGGAAAGGAATCTGAACCGGATTTCCGAATGGCTTCCGACGGGCTCCCAGCAGGGCCCCCATGGGTGCAAGTCCTCCGGATGGCAGCCTGTTTATCTCTGCACCCGGTTGCAGGCACGATGAGGTGCCTGCCACAGGGTGCAGGAATGAACTGCACCTCAGTTCTTTACAATGAGAGCATGCCTTCCAGATGGAATGCATGCTCCCAGTGTAAAGAATAGGAATGCGATCGAACAGTGTTCAGTCGCACCCTAATTGCTGGGTTGGGACCGTCAATAGGAGGTTGTTCGGTCCCAGTTCCCAAACGATGCCGGACGGACCGACATAGTAATCGGGTCCTAAATATGAATTTACAAGAAACATCAGACAGAATAACAACCAGCTTCAATATGCATATGTGACCTGATACATAAAAGATCAACAACATCAAATATAGGAGTCCTAAGACCTGGCTACCAAGTACACACACACACACATTCTCTCTCTCTCTCACATACACACACTTAGTGGCATATTTACTACAAGATGATGCAGCGCTGTGCTGCAAGCCATCATGCAGTGCCGAGCTGTGTCATTAGGAAAGTAAAGGGAGATGTCATATTTACAGCAATACATTGCATCCCTCTGCTGGTGCACAATTGGCTGCCTAGCACCAATGGTGCAAGGGTGCCTGCGTTGCAGGGATGATCGCTGTTGTGACTTAAGAGACACCATGGAACGTCCCTTTCACGCAGAGTAATGCGTGAAATGGGGCCATATTTACAAATCCATGAAAAGCCACGCAGGGTCGCTTTGCATTGCATTTTAAATTTGGATCGCCGAAGCGTAAAAATAAGTGCTGCTCCGGTGGTGCAGGGGCCTTATAAATATGACCCTTACTTTGTGAGACTCCTGCTTGCATATTTCTCAGAGTGATGCCTTGATTTGAAATACCAAACCATTAATAGAGACACAGAAAAAACATTTCTGTAATGTCAAGATGAAGACAAATCCAAATATCAGTCATCATATAGTGCTAGGAGGCAAATCCATTGTTAGATGTGAGTTACACGTCAGGAGTGAGAAACAGCCATCCTTCTTATGTCCTCATAATGTATCCAACTGGATACATTTCACACCCCTCACAATTTACATCACATAATGTATTTACTTCCTCAAAGGCAGACATCATTCTGTCATCAATAGTGAAGTTCATTACCAAAAACATGATCTGTACAACTACTCATCTTCATTAGTGTCTCCCTCATACATGGTTTCTTCTTCATTTCCCTCAAGAATGGACGCATTCTTATACTGCTGAAGAAAGTCTACATAGGCCAAGACAGCCTTGGCAATTACTGTTCAAAGGCTCACCATTCCTAGTCAAGGTCATAAAGAAGGTAATGATGGTCTAACTACAAAAGAAATCAAGATAAATGAATTCTAATGGGACAACCACAATTCAGGTTTCAGTGGGATATAGAAAGAGGAGCCATGCAGTTGGTTGATGATGCCTTCTACATCTTTAGTACGGGTCACCCCTGTGTAATAGTCTTCCCTAGCCCCTTTGCAGTTTACATACCCAAGTCATCAAATCCTAATTAGGAACCTTGCCTGAAGAATGGGCTTTCATTACATCATCTTGCAATGGATCACCAACCACATGTCTAATATAGAACCCATTTTCTGATGATCTCGTCAAGGTCAGGCCACATCCCACTAAAATTGCAGTGTACCTCAGGGCTCCAAACCATCATTTGGTCACCTTCAACATACATGTTTCTCTAGGCGTACTTATGTCAGGTGGAAGCAGCAAGATGTCCAGTATGTGGATGACACAGTTTTATTTGACACCATGCCATTAATTGTTCAAGGACTGCCACCCCATCATACAACCCTCCACTTCAAAATCCTGAAGTAGAACCCCCTCAAGAAATGAGTTCCTCACCACTATCAATGAGAATAGATATTTTGTATGATAATAAATGCTTACAGTGATGAACATCAATTGATTCATCTTTCAGTTCTTATCCTGCACCAAGTCCTCTACGGCCTCAGTTCCAAGGCTCCCATTGCTAAAATGACACATATCCGGGCTCTCTCTTTTTTCTCATTGAAATATTTTTTCCCATATCCAGATAAAAAGTAATGTTCTATTCAAACTGAATGTTGCCATTATGACATCTATGTTTAGATTCAATTACTGGCGCTGTCTCAGAATAGTCAAGAAATATGATTAGCACTTAACTTTGGAGATATCCATACCCCTTCTTCCCTAACATCCCAACATCTACATTTTGCTACATCACATTAAGCCATCGGTTTTACATACCATTTTTGATAATATGTTCCCTATTTTCATGTTCTATCTAACTCATACCTTGTTTAATTCGCCTTCTCTACATCCCTATTTTTTGTAACATCTCTGTATCCTGGTTTTCGGATTCCTGGGAACTTTCAAATCTCAAAGAACCTTAAGGACCGTATCACTTAACCTATTGATCTCCCCAGTCTGCCTCTTTTCCATCGCTAGATCTCTCTCAAACAATATCTCTTGTGTAAAAACAACTCCAAGAATTTTGTACACCTCTTGCTTGTACATGCTAATGCCTCTACACAACTCCCCTCAGGACTCACAATAATGACAACCACTTCCACTATCCTACATATAGTCCCTCCATCCAATTTGACAGTCTAAAGACTCCATGCTCCCTTTCCACCCCTCCATTGCCACTCCCAATCCATCACCGGGTACCATGAAAATGTATTCACAAAGTGACTGTACCTCTCTGAAGCCATACAGCACATACAGATGTAATCCTTCTCCAACATCAGTCTGATCTAATCTGTCCAGCTTGGTTTGACTTACAATACCTCATGTTAGACACATTGTGTAGGATCTACTTACTCCTTCCTCTGCTTTGCTACTTATCAGTATTTTACCCCAATCTGTTTCTTCTAGTATCACTTCTCGGTCCAGCTCCAGTGTCTTTTGCAACTAAAATTTAATGAGTTTCTTACTGAATCAGAATTGCATAGCTTCACAGCTCCAGCTCCAGCTCCACAGGTTGTTTTAATGTTGCCAAGGTTTAAGGATTTTTCACCAATGCTGAGTCCTTGGGGTCCCACTTGGTTACTCTTGTGAATCCTAACAGACAGTACCTCAATTGTATGTACTGATGTTTTAGTTCTTCAAATCAAACACTTTCTGTAGTTTTATAGGACTTCAAATTTCTTCTCTCAAATGGATCTGTCTGGTTCATGGACCTCAGCGATGAAATTCTTTTCACCATTTATTCTTCTATTTTGATAAAAGAGTTCCACACCACGGGTAATGTGCACATCAAGTGAACTCTCATGTTGCACTACATTTTTTTGCACATAGTTCTCCTTTGTTGCCACCAAATTCTGTTGTCTATTATTTGCAAGACCCCTTCCTTTCTTGTGCAACTCTCAGTAGTGCAGTCAATGTTTGCATTACTCTATCCGCCATCCGCACCCTTTCTCTTTTTTCAGTTCTGTTTCTCAAGCTTTGTATCTTGAGCTAGATGAAATGCCCAGGTCATGCAGTTCTCTCCTCCAAAGGGGCTGGATATTCCTTTAAGATCCCAGTTTCAGAACTGACATCCAAGCACTGATCCATCACACCTGGGCAGCCGTAATACCCTGGTAACTGGTGCCCAATATTCTCACCCATCACCGCAGAAGCACGTCTGCTGGGAAGCTTCATGTTTCATCAAAGGCCTGAGAAACTACCAGTGAATCTCATTCGCACTTCAGGAAATCCACCAGCTCCACCTTCCCGCATAGATGACCCCCAGGATCGGTATCATCATCTTAAGGCTGTAGTCTTCAACGCACCATCCTACCTGGTGTACAAGAAATGGATTCCCGCACGTGCCGCAAGGACACTGCCAAGTTGAAACAAATAAGCAGAAGAAGGAAACCCCAAAAACAGGCCTTCTGCTATCCACCAAGAATCTAGAACTTCATCCCAACACAAACCAGAGAGGGACCTTGACTCCACCTTTTCACAAAACAATTGCAAACTCACTGCTTCAAGGAACACCTTGTCTGCAAGTAACCACTACCACAGACAGGCTGCATTGGAAGACAGCCCTGACCTGTAAACAAGCTACACTTGGCCCTACATTTTTATCGCCGTCAACTCTTCTTCTCTTTTGCCTCACTGTGGTGCTTTACAGCCAGGATTGTGTTTTACAAATATTCAAGCATACATGTATATACACACAAACACACACAAATACAAATGACATATCATTACACACATGTAGGGTTAGAAAACTGATCTTCCTGATGTGAGTAAAATGCACACAAGCATCCACATTGCATGTCTGCTTTATAAGGAAACGTACCTACATACCAACATAGTGGTACACTTCGTATATGCCTCTTTATAAATTATGCATTGTGTATTTTGTAAGTGCAGACCTGAGTTCTTTCGCTAATCAGGCAATTTACGGAATGCTCGTTTTTTACAGCTAGGGTTGAAAACAAGCGGCACAAAATTATGGACAATTCGTAGCTTGGTAACACAATGCATGCGTTGAAATCCTGCTTTTTATGTTCTCCATGCGTAAATGCTGATGTTCAGGTGTGAAATATCTGCTTTGAAATTGATTTGAGTCTAATATGAATCAAGTAAAATTTTTCACATTTCATTCGAACCACCGAGAACGTTGGCAGCCGTCTACTCGGAAGTTTGCAGTTGTAAAATCAGGGTTTGCCTCTAACTCGAGCCGAAGATGTCGTTTCATTAATGAAGCCACGGGGCAGCGTTCATCTTGCAAGCTGTAAATGGTTCTGAAGTGAGATAAAATGTGATAAAATTCAGAAGCCCTGGGGAGTTTTACTTTGTCACAACTGGTTACATCATGCATCACAGGTCCTCTGTGCTACTAGGCAACACCGCCAACGAAGTTAACCCTCGACGCATATTTTTTTTTTACAAGAAATGATGTTACTTTAATCAAGAGACAGAGTTGTCGTTTTATTTAGTTAATTTGAACAGATAAGTTAACTCGACCCCTTTAAACCCAGCCGACATTACAGCATGTAATATTATGTGCCTTTTGACCCAGAATGATAAGACATGATACTTGCTAAAAAATGTCTGTGGAAATATGGAGTGGTGGTGATGGGTAGAAGTTGCGGAAATTGACTCTGTGGAATTCCACGGAGCTACATAAAAACTCCACGAGATTCCACGACGTACAACTAATGGGTGGAAACAGGCAGGCATGGCTGGCACTGGTAACAGTGGTGAGGTGGGGGGAGGGGAGGGGGGAATCGACAGACAAAAGTATAGGAGAAACAAAATGAAAAAATAAATTAAACCACTTACTTTGCGCTCGCGGCATTATTTTCTATTTTACTTCCCCTAGCCTGACGTCTGTTGACGAACTCCTCTCCCCCCCCCCCCTGCTACCTGTGACACGTCAGCAGTGATTTAGCACCAGTAGCGTGTTCCTCACTGAAAAATCATCGCAAACCGCACCGAACGGTGGCCCAGAGTCACCAAAATCTGCCAATTCCGCTCGAGTGTAATGGAATATTCCACCCACCCCTAGAAAATTCTTGACTGAACTATCTTAAAAATCAGTGATTGATAACCGGCAAAAATAAGCAAATATAAAACCAGCGTTACTAAAAGTAGAATTTCTTTTGATACATACTCCGATTGTCCGATTGAGTATGAGGCTGTGGTGGTAAAGCAGGTAGATGGGTGTAAGTAGGAGCAGTAAGTGCCAACTCTAGCTAACACTAGTGTAACTCTTTCATGATACCTCAATAAATGACTCCATGTCATGAAGAGCCTGGTGCTACAATCCTGGGCTTTTCTTTTACAAGTCACGGTTTTTAATGGTGTTAGTACAAAAGGCTTAGCGAACAAGGCCTACAGTTCCATAAATACATTAGATGGTAAATGCAAACTGAGGACTGGAGCATTGTGATCTGCAATAACCTGGTTATGGATTAGAGGTGGGCAAGTCATCAAAGAGCATAAGGAGAGCTGAGCCAGAGCCAAGTAAGTGGTTTTGGCGGGCTCTAGGAGCCAAAGCATGATCCCAGTCTTTTAAGATTTAGCATACAAAATTGCACAATAAATGTCATGTTAAAATATGCTAAAGACGTAATAAGTCTGGTATATTTTGTTTGAACAATAGAAATAACATAAGAATGCATCCCGTTTCAAAAAAGAGTTCTGAACCAGGATTCAGTTCATCGCTTACTGTCTTGAAAGTCTCAAGATACTTTCCTGGACTGGTTAAGTTCATCTGTTATTTCTATTGCTAGTACACAAGTAAGCCAGCTTTGAGTGGTTTTCTGATACTATTCACTTTATTTTTATCCTAATATTGAGTCCCTTCCTTCTGATTTACTCTCAACAAGGGTGGTATTTGAAATGTCCAGAAGGAGACCCTTCAAATCTTCTTTGTTAATATGGTCAAAACGTTTAAATCGCTCACTGTTTTTTTTTACTTCCATGGCTATGGAGCATTCACTCCGATTAAAACTACAGGTTCTTTGAGTTCCTCTGGCCCTGGTCAAATAATGTATCAAGCAGTCAAAACAAGTGTTTAATTCTTTAACCTGCTATCCTGCTATTTATGTATCTGTATCTAGCACCCTTTTATTGTTTTATAATTGTGTATATATATATATATATATATATATATATATATATATATATATATATATATATATATATATATATATATATATATATATATATATATATATATATATATATTCTATACTACTATTATAAAGAGAGAACTGTGAACCTTTAAGGCGGGTAAACTCGAGAACCACAGCGCCAATCCAAACACCCAATACATCATTGGAATTGTCAGGGTCTGCAGAGTGACATAGGCTATATACCACCAAAAAATATACGTTCTTTAAAAAATAGACGTTTAAAAAAAAAGTAGTCCCTTGGAAGTAGCGCCGGCCGTGTACGCTAACGACGTGCGTGATGACATCATCAGGAGCCCGGGGAGGATCGTCGGAGAGGAGCGCGAGGAGGAGTGGGGGACAGGAGCGCGGGGAGAAGCGGCGGACAGGAGTGCAGAGTTTATCACACAGGGCCTTGGGGAGGAGCGGTGAACTTTTGCCGACTGCGCTGTGGGCGGAGGTAGGTGAGAGGCGCCCGCGCTGGGCTGAGGAGGTGTTTGGAGGCCTGGGTATGGCAGACTGCAGCGGACACGAGCATGGGGAGGAAAGGTGAAGTTTAGCGGACAGGTGCGCAGGGAGGCTATAAGCAAGCCTGATTGCCGGAGGAAAGGTGAAGTTTAGCGGACAGGAGCGCATGGAGGCTGTAAGCAAGCCTGATTGCCCCCGGACAACGTCGGGACGGGCTGCTAGTATATATATATTGTGGTAACTTGTCAGTACTCTCAGTGGTGTATAAAGCGGCAATTAATTCATGATATAAAAAAGTGAGAGGCAAAAACCTCTTTCATAATCAGCTTTCTTAATCTTAAACTTTTCATAGGATACATTTTCGCATCAGAGCTTAAATAATTATCTGATATCTTAACTGTGAGAAGTTGGCCCGATATGCAGTGTTCACTATTCTAGTGACCACTATGCATCGGTCCAAACGACCCTTATGGTGATTGGTTGTAAGTCAACCTTAGACCAGCTATCCTAGTAGCGTGGATACGAGCAGTCTTCGGGCTAAACTCTAGAGGGTGTGTTAAGCCAGCTGTTATACCATCACATACCCCTTGAACACCAAGTGAAAGGACACCACACAAGTGTTATGAAAATAAACAGTGTATTTATTAGAATCACAACAGCCCTGTACTCTTTATGAGGACAGGGTACTAAGCACACAACGAAACTCTTAAGAAAATACTTCAAGTGCACAATCAATACAAGTGCCCGAGGGCACGGAAAGTTTAGTGGTCTCGGGCGGACCCGATAAGGCAAGTCGGAAGCGAGGGACTCGGACCCTTAAGTAAGGAGGCTATGCGGGAACCGAAATGCCGAAGTTACCTAGCCACAAGGGCTGCGGCTGCACAAGTCTTACAGGCGTCGGAAGTCTTCGCTGACGAACCAGGAGCCGGAAGGAAGGAGTTGCTGGCCGGCGACCAGTGGAAATAGTTCGTAGAGATCCAAGCCTGGATCAGAGATGGATGACACCTGAAAGCAGAGGGTAACAAGTTCGTACTACTAGCCAGTAGTCAGAGGGTACCAGGAGGGCACCGGATGATCGTCACCTCGACTAGGTGACTGGGCGACGCTATGCTCTGCAGTCTCACGGACCCGGAGGCGTTGTCGGCGACCAGGATGGAGGTGCGAGCTGTCCCACGAAGGTTGATGCTGTCGGCGTCGCTGGACCCAGGATTGGGGCAACAAGCCTTGGCAAATTTCAGGGCCACGTGGTGGGCCTAAAATGGCGTCTTGAGTGGACCAGGAGGGTCTGGGGTGCTCCTCTCGCAGAAGGGAGCAGAGGCCAGTCTGGAGCAACCAGACCAGCAGCGTTGGTTGTCAGGAGTCGTCAAGAAGGGCACAAGCCAGCGGCTAGTGACCAGACAACGTGCTGAGCAGTGGAAAGCAGAAGGGCCCCACGCAGATCGTGAGATGCAGGGAGGCTGGGCTTCGGTGCTGGAGCTGCTCAGGGTCGGGGCTTCTCGGACCCCAGAGCACTCACCAGAGGATCCCTCGGCGGTGATGCTGTTTTAAGAAAGCGTGCAGGTTTTGATGATGGCCGGTCCCTCGAGGTCTCGTCGCACCCACAGATCTCAGCTTAGCTGTAGAGGTGGGTAGAGGTCAGAGGTGCCAGGGAAGCCGGTTCTCGTCGAGCTGGTCTGTCGGATTCCTGAGGAAGGACTTGCAGCAAACCGCAGAGTTCTTAGTTGGTGCCTGCAGATGCAGGGTGACTACTCCTTAGCCACAAGGGAGAATCTTGAGAAGAGTCTTGAATGTCCTTTCGTAGAAAGTAGTTCTTGATTCAAAGATGATCTAATTTGGAAGGGTCCCCGCTCCTGCCTTTATCCCAAAGAAAGGGGTGGGCACATGACTAGGTCCTGCCCTAGGGGTGGGACCAGGAAGGGGGATAGTTACACCCCTCTCCCCTGCTGGACTTTCCCCAGGTCAGGGGCTGCGCGCCCCTGGAACTGGTTCTAGCCGGCAGATGCGTAGTGAGCACCGGGGTGCCACTCCGCAGTCACCTTCTTGTAAAGCCCTGCCTACCCAGGATACACAAAACCCTGTCTGGGATAGTGCGAACACCGCCCCGGACAGGAAACCCTTTGTCCAGGCTCTCCTCGCTGGAAGGACTCCCAGCAGCAGGAGGTCAGACTCGTGTCTGTGGTGGCAGCGTCCATTTTGTGGAGCTGAGGCTTCAGTTAACTTTAACGGGGATTCACAGTTACGTACATGTCGTGTCCCTCTAGAAGGGCGGAGTGCTAACCTCGTCGCCAGCATTGGTGAGGGGTCAGCATCCCGATTCGTATGACACCTTACTCGACATGTCTTGATAACGCGATACCGAAGTTACTAATGTGGTACGCGTTATCATGGAACAGCCATTGGGTCTTGGTTCCGCAAGCTGCAACCGGGCTCGGCTCGTGCCAGAGCCTAATTCACACGATTCCATGCACTCTGCCTTCAGGATTGTTAAGGCCTGCCATAGGAGTGACTGATAGGAACTCGGGTGTCCATTTCAGGGTTAGATATAGGGATACTATACCTACAGCAACGGGCGAGTACGCTACGTTGCCCCAGCTGTCGCGCAGCCATTTGTGTCAGATTTAGATGGCCATCCAGGGGTGGCATAATACATGCTTCAGCCCCTGGTAGGCCCTGGGTACACCTATGCCCTGAGTTACAGGGTCTGATAAGGTGGCCCAGTTCCAATTGGGTAATGCACCTAAGGTACACACATCAATTTAGCGAGAGAACAGCTAGGCTGTGGGTCTGATTGGCAGGCCCACAGCCCGAGAAAGTCGTAAACCAGTGAGACAAAAGCAAAAAGTCTGGGTGATCATAGGATTGCAGGCCCTACTCTCCTACATGACCCCCCCCCAAACGTTGGGACAATAAACTAACCTTGACCAGGTGAGTCTTCTTGTTCTAAGTGGAAATACCTGGAGAGCCCATCTGCATTGCCATGATCAGTGCCAGGTCTATGCTCCACTGTGAAGTCCATCCCCTGTAGGGAAATGGACCACCTAAGCAGTTTGGGGTTTTCACCCTTCATCTGATTTAGCCACAAGAGGGGCTTATGGTCGGTCTGAATCTTGAAATGAGTGCCAAACAAGTATGGCCTCAGTTTCTTCAGGGCCCAAACCACAGCAAAGGCCTCCCTCTCAATAGCTGACCAATTTTTCTCTCTGGGGGTCAGCCGTCTGCTTATAAAAGCAATGGGCTGGTCATTACCATCAAAATTCAGTTGAGATAGAACAGCTCCCACACCCAACTCAGAAGCATCTGTTTGGACAATGAATGGTTTGGAGTAGTCTGGACTCTTGAGGATAGGTGCCGTGCACATGGCCTGTTTTAGGTCATCAAATGCTTTTTGGCAGCTCGCTGTCCACTGAACCTTTTTTGGCATCTTCTTGCTCGTCAGTTCATTAAGTGGAGTCACAATCGATCCGTAATTTCTGACAAACTTTCGGTAGTATCCAGTCAGGCCCAAGAAAGCTCGAACCTGAGTCTGGGTGGTTGGAGGAGCCCAGTCCCTGATTGACTGTATCTTGCTCTCCAGTGGTTGAACTTGGCCTCCACCGACAAGGTGGCCCAAGTATACAACCTGTGTCTGCCCTACCTGGCACTTGGTAGGCTTGATAGTGAGACCTGCTGCTTGCAGAGCCTCTAACACTTTCCGCAGGTGGACCAGGTGATCCTCCCAGGTGGAGCTAAAGACAGCAATATCATCAAGATACGCCGCACAGAAGTCATCCAGCCCGGTGAGAACGTGATTCACCAACCGTTGGAAAGTGGCAGGTGCATTTTTCAAACCAAAGGGCATTACCACAAATTGATAATGCCCACCAGGGTAGAAAATGCTGTCTTAGGCTTGGCGTCCTCAGCTAACCTGATTTGCCAATACCCAGCTGTCAGGTCAAACGTACTTAAGTAGTTGGCAGAAGCCAATCTATCTATAAGCTCGTCTGCCCTTGGTATTGGGTGGGCATCAGTCTTAGTGACTGCATTGAGACCCCTGTAGTCTACGCAGAACCTCATCTCTTTCTTACCACCCGTGGTGTGAGGTTTCGGCACTAGAACTACGGGACTAGCCCAAGGGCTATCAGAGGGTTCAATAACTCCCAACTCCAACATTTTCTGCACTTCAGTCTTGATGCAGTCTCTAACGTGATCGGGCTGCCTGTAGATTTTACTCTTGATGGGCAAGCTCTCACCAGTGTCGACCTCATGGGTGCACCAATTGGTCTGACTGGGTGTTAGAGAGAACATATGCCGGAAGGATTGAAGAACTTGTTTACAATCCTCCTGTTGATGCTCTGAGAGGCTGCCACAAAAGACAACACCGTCTACCGATCCATCGTCAGGATTCTGAGTGAGCAGGTCTGGGAGAGGGTCACTCTCTTCCTCCTGTCCCTCATCTATGGCCATGAGCAAGCTCATGTCCTTCCTGTCGACATATGCCTTGAGCCTGTTGACATGGAGCACCCTGTGGGGGCTCCGGGGAGTTCCAAGGTCCACCAGGTAGGTGACCTCTCCCTTTTTCTCCAGGATGGTGTAGGGCCCAGACCATTTGTCTTTGAGTGCTGCTGGGGCCACTGGCTCCAACACCCACACCTTCTGCCCAGGCTGGTAAACAGTCAGGACAGCCTTTTGGTCATGCCAAGCTTTTTGGAGTTCTTGGCTGGCCTTAAGGTTTTCAGATGCCTTCTCCATGTACTCAGCCATCCGCGAGCGGAGGCCAAGGACATAGTCCACTATGCTGGTTGCAGGCTTTTTGAGAGGTCTCTCCCATCCTTCCTTCACCAAACACAGGGGTCCTCTTACAGGATGCCCGTACAAAAGTTCAAAAGGGCTCTAGCCAACTCCCTTCTGTGGGACTTCTCTGTAAGCGAATAAAAGGCAGGGAATCAGGACGTCCCATCTACGCCGGAGTTTTTCAGGTAGTCCGTGAATCATCCCTTTTAGGGTCCTGTTGAACCGCTCAACAAGCCCATTGCATTGTGGATGATAGGGTGTAGTGAACTTGTAGTTGGCACCATATTCCTTCCACATAGCAGTCAAGTAGCTCGACATGAAGTTTGCACCTCTGTCAGAGACAACCTCCTTAGGAAAGCCCACTCTGGAGAACACTCCAACTAGGGCTCTTGCCACCACAGGGGCTGTAGTGGTCCTGAGGGGAATAGCTTCAGGATACCTGGTGGCATGATCCACTACCACCAGTATAAACTTGTGCCCTGATGCTGTTGGGGGTTCCATTGGACCGACAATATCAATCCCCACTCGTTCAAAGGGCACCCCCACCACAGGCATTGGTATAAGGGGGGCCTTTGTCGTGCCACCTGACTTACCACTGGCTTGGCAAGTGACACAGGAGCGACAAAACTCCTTGGTATCTTCGTTCATGGGAGGCCAGTGAAAGTGCGAGACAAGCCTGTCCCACGTCTTCGTCTGGCCTAAGTGTCCTGCTAAGGGAATCTCGTGGGCCAAGGTAAGAAGGAAACCACGCTGAGACAAGGGGATAACCAGCCTCCTGGTCATGCCAGGCTTGGGGTCTCTTGCCTCAGTGTACAGGAGTCCATCCTCCCAGTATACCTTGTGGGTACCTGTGGCGTTCCCAGCAGCCTCAGCAGCAGCCTGCTGTCTGAGGGGTTCAAGGGAAGGGCAATCTAACTGGTCCTTCCCCAGGTCCTCTCGTGTGGGTCCCCCTGAGCCCAGAAACTCAACTTGATCAAGTTCGAGTTCCTTAGGTTCAGTTTCCCGCAATTCCTGGAGGCCAGCCTCCTCTGAGACTTGATCCTCGACCTGGGGCAAGGGGGAAGGCGCTGCCTTAACCCGACTGCTCTTCTTCTTGGGAGGTGTCTGGTCCGTTGTTCCAGGATCCAGCACCTGTTCAGTGGGGCATCGTCTGACCTGTGACCTAGTCACAGCGAGCACATGTGCTGGCAAGCCTAACATCTCCATGTGAGTCCGGTGCTCCACTTCTGACCATTGCGATGACTCCAAATCATTGCCCAACAAACAATCCACTGGGAGGTCTGAACTAACAACAACCTTTTTCTGGCCATTTACCCCTCCCCAGGAGAAAGCAACAATCGCCATACTATGACTGGTAGTGACGTTGCTGGCATTGGTCACCAGGAAATCTGTACCTGGCATGATCTGTCCAGGGTCCACAAAGTTAGGCGTCACCATGGTGACACTGGCACAAGTGTCCCTATAGGCCTGAGCCATTCTTCCATTGATCAAAGGCGTCTGTCGGTATTTGCCCAAAGTATTGGGACTGACATCAGGGGATACATCCACATCCCCCGTACAGACAAGGACAGCCTGAGTGAGTGTACCAACTAAGTTGTCACACCCCTCAGAACCCAAGGTTAACCCAACTAGTCCCTTGGGAGGCGCACTACTACTGCTGGCTGTACTAGGGGGCACAGGTGCCTTAGGGGCTGCAGTAGCAGGAGTCTGCCCTCCTTTCTTGGTGCACTCACTAAACCAGTGAGTTTTACTTTTACAGTATTGGCACCACCTTTTCGATTGGCCTTCTTGATTCTTCTTTTTCTGGGAAGCCTGACCCCCCCCCCCTCTTTGGGTTGTTGGGGACCTGTCGAAGACTTCTGGTCATTTTGTTCCCCTTTCGAATCTTTACCCTTCTGGTCTGCTTTCTTCTGACCACCCTGGTTCTGGCCCTGGTTTTGCTTAACCCTTGTCCTGACCCACTTGTCTGCCTTCTTTCCCAATTCTTGGGGAGAGGTCAGATCTGAGTCGACAAGGTGCTGATGCAACAACTGGTTCTGACAATTGTTTAAAATCTGTTCTCGCATGATCAAATTATACAATCCTGTGTAATCAGTAACCTTACTGCCCAGCAACCAGCCCTCCAAAGCCTTAGTGGCACAATCAACGAAATCAGACCAGTCCTGAGACTGAGTTTTCTGGGTATCCCTGAACAGCAACCTGTACTGCTCAGTGGTTAGGCCGAACCCATCAATCAGTGCATTCTTCAGGACTTGGTAATTGTTAGCGTCCTCAACTCTAGTAGTGAGAAGCTTATCTCTACCTTTACCTTCAAAGGAGAGCCACAAGATAGCTGCCCACTGACTCGGGGGGACGCACTGTACAATGCAAGCCCTCTCCAACGCAGTAATCCATTTGTGGATATCATCCCCTTGTTTAAAGGGGGGCACTATCTTACTCAGGTGTCTATTGTCTAAACTCCTGTTTTCCCTTGGGGGAATGCTGCCACCAGTGGGATTTGTCCCACTCAATTCCTGCTCTCTAGCGAAGGCGAGTCTTTCTTTGGCTAGGGCAAGTTCTTCCCTTTCGATCCGCAGATTGACTTCCCGCTCCTTAGCTTCGTACACTCTCCTCTGAGGGGATGTCATCCCTCTTCGAGCAGAGCCTCGAGAGCCATTGGTTTGAACGGATCTATTAGAGCCTCTCGATAGAGACCTAACTCATCCGTTCCCAATGTTAAGCTGGCCTGAGAGGGGCCCCAGGGGTCTCCTAGTACCACTCTCGTGCCGGCTTAAGTTGTCCTTAGTTAGCTGGCTAACCACTACTGGACCTTTGTCTGCCTCGTCCTCAGATGTCTCTGGTTCCTCCTCCTCCTCTTCACCTTCTGAGGAGAGATGGATAAGGTCAGGGTCACCTGCGGTTCCCTCGAGGGGGGGCATACTCCCTTCTGGATGAGAAGGGTCGGTGTTACCCGCCCTCCTAGCATCATAAGTCTCCAAGAGACCAATCAGAAACGGAGTTGTAGGGTTTGAACCCTGTTTTAACTTCCGAGATGTACAAAGTTGTCGCATCTCTTGGAAGATAAGTGCAGCATATCTGGACATGACCTGTGGAGGGTCGACTGACACAAGGGGAGACTCAGAGTTTCCTCCTTTGTCGGACATGCTGCTTCTAGTGTGGTGTAAGTGATGCACCTACCTACACTATATGTTTACCTACTGATCTCTTGCTAAGAGTTGTAGCCAAGGTGTGCTAAGCCTTGAGGAGCTACAACAGCTGGTTCAGTAGAACTCAGAGTATTCTAAGCTAAGTTATATGTACCTGGAGTACTTATGCGATCTTTCACAAGATATTCTTAGGATACGCGTGGTAAAACAACAGCAAGCTCAAATCCCAACCGCTGCTCACCAATGTGAGAAGTTGGCCCGATATGCAGTGTTCACTATTCTAGTGACCACTATGCATCGGTCCAAACGACCCTTATGGTGATTGGTTGTAAGTCAACCTTAGACCAGCTATCCTAGTAGCGTGGATAAGAGCAGTCTTCGGGCTAAACTCTAGAGGGCGTGTTAAGCCAGCTGTTATACCATCACATACCCCTTGAACACCAAGTGAAAGGACACCACACAAGTGTTATGAAAATAAACAGTGTATTTATTAGAATCACAACAGCCCTGTACTCTTTATGAGGACAGGGTACTAAGCACACAACGAAACTCTTAAGAAAATACTTCAAGTGCACAATCAATACAAGTGCCCGAGGGCACGGAAAGTTTAGTGGTCTCGGGCGGACCCGATAAGGCAAGTCGGAAGCGAGGGACTCGGGACTCTTAAGTAAGGAGGCTATGCGGGCACCGAAATGCCGAAGTTACCTAGCCACAAGGGCTGCGGCTGCACAAGTCTTACAGGCGTCGGAAGTCTTCGCTGACGAGCCAGGAGCCGGAAGGAAGGAGTTGCTGGCCGGCGACCAGTGGAAATAGTTCGTAGAGATCCAAGCCTCGATCAGAGATGGATGACACCTGAAAGCAGAGGGGACCAAGTTCGTACTACTAGCCAGTAGTCAGAGGGTACCAGGAGGGCACCGGATGATCGTCACCTCGACTAGGTGAGTGGGCGACGCTAGGCTCTGCAGTCTCACGGACCCGGAGGCGTTGTCGGCGACCAGGATGGAGGTGCGGGCTGTCCCACGAAGGTTGATGCTGTCGGCGTCGCTGGACCCAGGATTGGGGCAACAAGCCTTGGCAAATTTCAGGGCCACGTGGTGGGCCTAAAATGGCGTCTTGAGTGGACCAGGAGGGTCCGGGGTGCTCCTCTCGCAGAAGGGAGCAGAGGCCAGTCTGGAGCAACCAGACCAGCAGCGTTGGTTGTCGGGAGTCGTCAAGAAGGGCACAAGCCAGCGGCTAGTGACCAGACAACGTGCTGAGCAGCGGAAAGCAGAAGGGCCCCACGCAGATCGTGAGATGCAGGGAGGCTGGGCTTCGGTGCTGGAGCTGCTCAGGGTCGGGGCTTCTCAGACCCCAGAGCACTCACCAGAGGATCCCTCGGCGGTGATGCTGTTTTAAGAAAGCGTGCAGGTTTTGATGATGGCCGGTCCCTCGAAGTCTCGTCGCACCCACAGATCTCAGCTTAGCTGTAGAGGTGGGTAGAGGTCAGAGGTGCCAGGGAAGCCGGTTCTCGTCGAGCTGGTCCGTCGGATTCCTGAGGAAGGACTTGCAGCAAACCGCAGAGTTCTTAGTTGGTGCCTGCGGATGCAGGGTGACTACTCCTTAGCCACAAGGGAGAATCTTGAGAAGAGTCTTGAATGTCCTTTCGTAGAAAGTAGTTCTTGATTCAAAGATGATCTAATTTGGAAGGGTCCCCGCTCCTGCCTTTATCCTAAAGAAAGGGGTGGGCACATGAGTAGGTCCTGCCCTAGGGGTGGGACCAGGAAGGGGGGTAGTTACACCCCTCTCCCCTGCTGGACTTTCCCCAGGTCAGGGGCTGCGCGCCCCTGGAACTGGTTCTAGCCGGCAGAGGCGTAGTGAGCACCGGGGTGCCACTCCGCAGTCACCTTCTTGTAAAGCCCTGCCTACCCAGGATACACAAAACCCTGTCTGGGATGGTGCGAACACCGCCCCGGACAGGAAACCCTTTGTCCAGGCTCTCCTCGCTGGAAGGACTCCCAGCAGCAGGAGGTCAGACTCGTGTCTGTGGTGGCAGCGTCCATTTTGTGGAGCTGAGGCTTCAGTTAACTTTAACCGGGGTTCACAGTTACGTACATGTTGTGTCCCTCTAGAAGGGCGGAATGCTAACCTCGTCGCCAGCATTGGTGAGGGGTCAGCATCCCGATTCGTATGACACCTTACTCGACATGTCTTGATAACGCGATACCGAAGTTACTAATGTGGTACGCGTTATCATGGAACAGCCATTGGGTCTTGGTTCCGCAAGCTGCAACCGGGCTCGGCTCGTGCCAGAGCCCAATTCACACGATTCCATGCACTCTGCCTTCAGGATTGTTAAGGGCTGCCATAGGAGTGACTGATAGGAACTCGGGTGTCCATTTCAGGGTTAGATATAGGGATACTATACCTACAGCAACGGGCGAGTACGCCACGTTGCCCCAGCTGTCGCGCAGCCATTTGTGTCAGATTTAGATGGCCATCCAGGGGTGGCATAATACATGCTTCAGCCCCTGGTAGGCCCTGGGTACACCTATGCCCTGAGTTACAGGGTCTGATAAGGTGGCCCAGTTCCAATTGGGTAATGCACCTAAGGTACACACATCAATTTAGCGAGAGAACAGCTAGGCTGTGGGTCTGATTGGCAGGCCCACAGCCCGAGAAAGTCGTAAACCAGTGAGACAAAAGCAAAAAGTCTGGGTGATCATAGGATTGCAGACCCTACTCTCCTACATTAACTATGAAATGTATTTTAACCACTTATTTATTGTATATGTTAGTATATAATAACGGAGTACTGATCATGCATTGAAGTGTTTAAGTCTGGAACAGGTTCAAAGAAGGCCACCATGTATTCCACATTGAGTGGTAACTTTATTAAGCAACTTCTATTTTTATGTTTTTAAATCACATAACACATGTTTTGCACTTTAAAATGGTGTCTAACACTTGGATATACTGACATCCAGAAAGGCAGATTGCCGAAACGCGTCTGTCAGTGCGGGGAGTGGGGGGTTTGCACGAATAAATGACATCTGAAGTAAGGACCTGTGAGTGCTCTCCTATTTACGCTGACTGGATTGTTGGACATGTGGAAAAAAATAAATATATATTTATATAAATATATATGTGATATATATATATGTACAGATGTCTTGAATTGTGTCTGTTCATGTCCATACAGTGCCTGTTTCTTAGCCTCCTATGGAGTAGGGTGGGGGACACTTGTTTGATCTCCCCTAAATAGTTACATTAATGACAGGACCCTTCTGTTATTACAAATATTTTTCGGAGGCTCTTTGTGTTAAAAGGATGCCCCTTATTTGTTCCTTTCTGATAAAGACTATGGCTGATGCAGATAGCTTTGACTCTTGTTCTTGCTGTTCCATGAAGCAGACTGTGACATTTAGCGATAAAGGTTCATGTGGTAATTTTCAGTTGGGGGACTGCCCCTCATGTATGTGTGTATGTATGTATGTATGTATGTATGTATGTATGCATGTATGCATGTGTTGGAAATTACCCTTCTTGCCTCTTGTATTTTTATTGATCTGTTGTTGTGGTTTTATGACTCTGGGCACTTTACCACTGCTGATCAGTTCTTAAGTGCATATGCTCTCCCTGTGTATATATGACTGTGAATTGGTATATCCCTGATTGGCTTATTTGGTTTACCTGTTAGTCTCTAGTAGTGTGGCCTGTGTGTGCCTAGAGCTGATAACCCAAATGCTGCTGGTGGGCCTGCAGCGCTGGTTTGCGTCACCCACAGAACAGCCTGTAAAGTATACCTCAGACCTGCCATTGCAGTGTCTGTGTGCAGTCCAGAACTGCCATCTTGGCTGTGAAGTTCCCACACTTCCCAGCCCCTGAACCTTCCCTTGGCATCATATCACTCACCCCTATGGCAAGGTGCATTGTGTCTGTAAGGTAGGAGATGACTTGATATGTGTAGCATGTCCTGGTAGTGAATTACACCCCATTTCGTTTTTCACTACTGCAAGGCTAACTGTTCTCCATAGGCCAGAATGGGCAGTCTGACTATTGCATCTTATAGTCCTAACTGACTCATGGAACATGGTAGAAATTCGAGTTTAGTATGCCTGATCTCAGAATAATAAAATACATATTTTAGCAAAGTTGGTTTTAATATTCTGTTTTTGAAAATACCACCTCTAGAAAGTAGGTATTTTCTTGCCTAAGCCTTCCAGTGTGCTCTGCTGTAATGTGTATTGACTGTCTGAGTTTAGAGGGGCAAGGCAGGCTGAGTCAGACCTGGGTTGAATAGAGAGATCTGCATTGAGTACTGGGGAGGGGCAGCTCCTTGACTTGAATAGGGCTGTGCCTGGCAAGCCTCCTACTTTGCGTCTGATGGCAGACCCCCTCTTTCTGAAGGGAAGGATGCAAGCTGGTAAACAAAGTGCTCCAGACCTGAGCAGAACTAGCACTGGCTGGGTTCAGTGACTAGAGATTTTTTGAGAACAAAGACTTTTGGGTATAAATATCTGTGCCCAAACCCCTGATCCTTGTATTGCTTCTGGATGTCAAGAAGAACCTCTGTCCGTTTCACTGAAGTACTCTGCAGGAGAGGTCTGTGCTTGTGTGCTATTTCTTGGATTGGCCTGCAGTAGTTCCCCCTGGACTTGGACGAAGAGGGAAAAGGACTTTTGAGAGAACTTTTATTTTGCTAAAGCAATCACCCAAGGGCTAAAAGAGAACTAACCTCCTGCTGGAGTCACAGACACACCTGACTCCCCCCATTACCTAATTACATACATGCTTACTTACATACATCTTTCTACTGATCTCCTGAGGCAGAAGCCGGGAGCGCGACCTGCTTAATTTTTTTAAATTTGAGAGTCACATATTGTATGTTTTGTAACTTACCCCTCTTCCCCTCCTGGCACCATTTCAGGGCACTAGCTTGCTCCTGACCAGGCCGCGCAGCGGATTTCAGCGCTGCCGCGGAAGAATCACAACAAACTCTTGCCGCCATTCCCGTCGTTCGGTGAGACCACGCCCCTTCCCTGAGGCCACGCCCCCACCAAGCCCATACAAAAGACGCTGATTACAAGCGCCGTTTAGAATCTTTCTACTGATCTCCTGAGGCGGAAGCCGGGAGCGCGACATGCTTAATTTTTTTAAAATTTGAGAGTCACATATTGTGTGTTTTTGTAACTTACCCCTCTTCCCCTCCTGGCACCATTTCAGGGCACTAGCTTGCTCCTGACCAGGCCGCGCAGCGGATTTCAGCGCTGCCACGGAAGAATCACAACAAACTCTTGCTGCCATTCCCGGCGTTCTGTGAGGCCACGCCCCTTCCCCGAGGCCGCGCCCCACGCCGAGCCCATACAAAAGACGCTGATTACAAGCGCCGTTTAGAATCTTTCTACTGATCTCCTGAGGCGGAAGCCGGGAGCGCGACCTGCTTAATTTTTTTAAATTTGAGAGTCACATATTGTGTGTTTTTTAACTTACCCCTCTTCCCCTCCTGGCACCATTTCAGGGCACTAGCATGCTCCTGACCAGGCCGTGCAGCGGATTTCAGCGCTGCCGCGGAAGAATCACAACAAACTCTTGCCGCCATTCCCGGCGTTCGGTGAGGCCACGCCCCTTCCCCGAGGCCGCGCCCCCCGCCGAGCCCATACAAAAGACGCTGATTACAAGCGCCGTTTAGAATCTTTCTACTGATCTCATGAGGCGGAAGCTGGGAGCGCGACCTGTTAATTTTTTTTAATTTGAGAGTCACATATTGTGTGTTTTTTAACTTACCCCTCTTCCCCTCCTGGCACCATATCAGGGAACTAGCTTGCTCCTGACCAGGCCGTGCAGCGGATTTCAGCGCTGCTGCGGAAGAATCACAGCAAACTCTTGCCGCCATTCCCGGCGTTCGGTGAGGCCATGCCCCTTCCCTGAGGCCACGCCCCCCGCCGAGCCCATACAAAAGACGCTGATTACAAGCGCCATTTAGAATCTTTCTACTGATCTCCTGAGGCGGAAGCCGGGAGCGCGACCTGCTTAATTTTTTTTAAATTTGAGAGTCACATATTGTGTGTTTTGTAACTTACCCCTCTTCCCCTCCTGGCACCATTTCAGGGCACTAGCTTGCTCCTGACCAGGCCGCGCAGCGGATTTCAGCGCTGCCGCGGAAGAATCACAACAAACTCCTGCCGCCATTCCTGGCGTTCGGTGAGGCCACGACCCTTCCCTGAGGCCACGCCCCCTGCGGAGCCCATACAAAAGACGCTGATTACAAGCGCCGTTTAGAATCTTTCCTCTGATCTCCTGAGGCGGAAGCCGGGAGCGCGACCTGCTTAATTTTTTTTAAATTTGAGAGTCACATATTGTGTGTTTTGTATCTTACCCCTCTTCCCCTCCTTGTCAGGAACTAGCAAGGCGCCTACCTAAACTGTTAAACTACATCTCCCAGAAGTCTTGGTAGTGGGAGTGGCGCTATAAAGGAGGGGCGGGACCACCTGACATTGCTCGTGATTTTGTGCTATTGGAGTTTATGGAGAATCAGAGTCCATGGGTTAAAGCGGCGCTTTTGTTCTTGTTCCGGAGTTATCAGCGAGCTGCCTAGCTGCAGCAAAACAGAGACGAGCAAGAGAGCTCGCGTCTTTGTTTATTTTACGAATCGCTCGCAATACAGCGGCTGGCGTCACTGTTACTGGCGGAGCGAGCGGAGCTACACGCATCCGTTAGAGAGGATTGTTTTCACAGAACTCTGGGCTGGAAGCCTTACCGGCGAGGAAACAGAACAGTGAGTACTAGTGGAGTTGGGACTCGTACTAATTCCCGATAGCTTTAAGGCAGCGCGTGGGATTAACGCGTGTCTTGTGACTTGCTTTGTATATACCTACTTTATTGATTCCTTATGGGACAGAGCCATTGAATTTGGAGCTTGCACTGCTGTGCAGGGTTATTGGTTTCAGGACAGCGGTAGAGCGGAGCGTAGTGGGAGATCATTCCCACACGCTACCGTTCAGAAGAAGGTCACTAGTGTCCTAATATTTTCAGTGCCAAAGCGGAAGGTAGTGGGGCCCTACACCTTGCCGTATTTGGAGAGGAAACCAAGTGGAATCTTGTAAAAACACATTAAAAGAGCGGAGGACAGTGGTTGGAGGCTACGTCTTACCGTATCAACTTTGGAGAATATTTGTTTGTACATAAAAGGAACCTTTGGCTGTACATTTCTTTTTGAATCACTTGGGGAATGCGGTGTGCTATGAAGTAGCATAAGGATCAATGAAATCAAGGAGGGGAACCAGATGTACAGATATCCGTGACAATATATAAGGGATAGCAGGAGAATACTTCAAACATAAAGGTGAACATGGCTGTCCTTCTAGCGAGAATGCAATGAGAGTAGGTTGAGTAGTGAATAACGTTAACCTGTGTGTTCCTGTTCTTGTCTTTCAGATGTCCCTTCCCTGCAGTCCCCTTCCGTCCCCTCCTTGTTCTATTTTTTTTCCCTCGCCCTATCCCTCGAACACACTGTGCTTTTACGTCAGTGTGTTGGTGTGGTCGGGAGGTGGAGCCCTATGTGCTACAATCGGATCCTGCAGCGTGGAGCCTGACACTCCTGGCACCATTTCAGGGCACTAGCTTGCTCCTGACCAGGCCGCGCAGCGGATTTCAGCGCTGCCGTGGAAGAATCACAACAAACTCTTGCCGCCATTCCCGGCGTTCGGTGAGGCCATGCCCCTTCCCTGAGGCCACGCCCCCCGCCGAGCCCATACGAAAGACGCTGATTACCAGCGCCGTTTAGAATCTTTCTACTGATCTCCTGAGGCGGAAGTCGGAATCGCGACCTGCATAATTTTTTTTAATTTGAGAGTCATATATTGTGTGTTTTGTAACTTACCCCTCTTCCCCTCCTGGCACCATTTCAGGGCACTAGCATGCTCCTGACCGGGCCGTGCAGCGGATTTCAGCGCTGCCGCGGAAGAATCACACCAAACTCTTGCTGCCATTCCCGGCGTTCGGTGAGGCCACGCCCCTTCCCCGAGGCCACGCCCCCCTCCCAGCCCAGACAAAAGACGCTGATTACAAGCGCCATTTAGAATCTTTCTACTGATCTCCTGAGGCGGAAGCTGGGAGCGCGACCTGCTTAATTTTTTTAAATTTGAGAGTCACATATTGTGTGTTTTGTAACTTACCCCTCTTCCCCTCCTGGCACCATTTCAGGGCACTAGCTTGCTCCTGACCAGGCCGCGCAGCGGATTTCAGCTGTTCCGCGGAAGAATCACAACAAACTCTTGCCCCCATTACCATGCCCTTTCTCTGAGGCCACGCCCCTCCGACCGCCGTCCTCCTCCCTATAAATTATGTGCATCTTCCGGACGCGCAGCGGACGAGCGCAGTGGGCGCGCCTAAGGCAAGCCCGTCTGCGCCCGTCCGCGCCAAGGTAGCGCCTTGTGCCAGCTATGCTGCCTGTTTTGGCTCAACAGATCTTGGTCAGTTACCTTCTGGCCCGCCCTACTCAAGAGAGACGCTCTTACAAATTGGTAAGAACCATGCAGATAAAGGAACATTTACTCTGTTACATACGGCACTCCCACAAGCCGATTTCCTGAGTGATGATCTTCTAAAATGTGGGCTTCTGAATGTGAGGTCCCTGCTTAAGCACAGTACTGAGATCCAGCTTTTGATTGAAACTCATGAATTAGACATCCTTTTCATGACGGAAATGTGGACTCGCCCTGATTGTCTGGTTGACCCCGGATTTGCGTGTCCTTCTGTGTTCAAATTTCTTCACACTCCTAGGCCTAGTGGGAGAGGTGGGGGGGTAGGAGTTATTTTTAGAGCGTCCTGTAGCATTAAGGTCTTTGTGTTAGACCCTACTGAGGGCATTGAGCTTCTAGGCTTATCAATTCAGGCCCACTAGGGGTCCATTGTCATGGGGGTAGTATGCTATCGCCCGCCAGGGGCCTTCAGCCTTCAGCAGCAACAAGCGTTACTGGCTACCCTGACTAATATCGCTTTTTCCCATCACAAGCTGATTATCCTTGGTGATTTTAATCTTTGGCGCAATGGCGCCCTTGACTTGGGTCTCTACAACTTACTCCAAGCCTGCGAAAGTTTCGGCCTTTCCCAGCTGGTTAAAGGGGCAACCTACACAGCGGGACACCTTCTAGATCTGGTTTTCGCGGCTCCTCATTTGGTGGCTATGGGGGAAACCTTACCTATGGAGTGGACAGACCACTCACTTGTACACATGAACGGTGGTCTTCACAAAGTTCCTGTGACTAATAGGCAATTTAGGTACAGAGACTGGAGGGCTCTTGCTCGTTTGCATTCCCTTGGTGAGGTGTTCCATATGGAGCAGCTCTTTAATGGGGAAAAGCAAGTAGAGGAAAATTACACTTCACTATGCACTGTAATCCCAGCTGTCCTTGATGCTCTTGCCCCACAAAAAACACATAGCTGTAAGGGTAATGACTCTGCCCCCTGGTTTAATGACAATCTAAAAAACCAAAACAGGGATGCAAACATCCTGAGAGAAGGTGGAGACGTGACTATAAGGAAACCTTTAAGGAGGTATGGAAAAATAAGGTGCCAGTATATAAGAACTCAGTTTAACACAGGGAAAACGGAGGTGCTCTTCAGCGCCGGAACTAAGATTCCCCGGCCATTTCCAGACAACTTTTGGCCCCCGGAAACAGGGACCAAAGTACCGCCTGTGGAATCAGTCCGCAATCTAGGGGTCATGTTGGATCAAAGGCTCAGTATGGAGACGCATGTACAAAAGACGACTGCCTGCTGTTTTGACATCCTTCGCTCCCTGAGAAAAGTCCTGCCCCTCCTTCCAACCCATGCTCGTGTCCAAGTGGTACGGTGTACCATCATCAGCAGGTTGGACTATTCTAATGCCCTTCTGCTAGGGTCCCCTGTGTTCCTGTTGGGCAGGATCCAAAGGGTCCATTCAGCAGCTGCTAAGCTGGCCTTGGGGCTTCCGAGAAGATCACATGGGACGTCCGCTCTGGGCAAACTGCATTGGTTGCCGGTGAGACAGAGGATACAATTCAAGGCCCTTTGCATAGTCTTTAGGGCTCTCCATGGAACTGGCCCAGCCCCGTTACAATCGAAATTTGCCTGGTACACTCCAACCAGACAGCTTCGTTCGTCTGAGGCCAACCTGGTAGTGGTACCTAGATTCAAGAAAGTCAGAGCCGGAGGCAGATCCTTTGAGGTGGCAGCTGCCAAACTCTGGAATGTGTTCCCGGCCGAGATTAGGCAAATCACTGAACTCCTCCCATTCAGGAGAAGGATTAAAACCTGGCTATTCCCCATGGTAAGCGCCTGAAAGCTCACTCTCCCCTGGTCACCTCCGCCTCTTCCGATCACATCAGCGCCAGGATGGCTGCAATGGTGACAGTGCGCTTAACAAGTACTTAAAATAAATAAATAAAATAAATAAAT
This sequence comes from Lissotriton vulgaris, assembly GCF_964263255.1. Classification (NCBI taxonomy): domain Eukaryota; kingdom Metazoa; phylum Chordata; class Amphibia; order Caudata; family Salamandridae; genus Lissotriton; species Lissotriton vulgaris. The sequence continues at coordinate 843,882,290 of NC_141685.1, forward strand.
ACTGTTAGAAATGCATCATCTTTCTAGCCTGGAGGGTATATCCTATTTTGTTGCAAGTGCACTGATATCAACTCTCTGTAAAGACTTCGGGTTGGAGTGGGACCTCAACTTTATCTTTTCAAATGAAGTTTGAACTTTTCCAGAACGAGAAGTGATGAAAAGTAAAGCCCAGAATTTACACGAAATGAGGGGAAGCTTGATTGCCTCCCTATGCTTGCTGGGACTTTTGGAATCTTCTTTCAGTACTGTTGTTAGGGAGGATGGTTCTTTGTCCTGTGGTTCCTCCCAAGTAACTACCCAGGAACAGGAGAGAAGCCGAACACAAATTTACTTGTTAGAAGAAAATAATTTATTTACCTGTTGAATTCAATGCAAGAAACTTTAGGGAAGATAAGCAACAGATGCTGTTAAACAGAGCTCCACAACTCAGATGTTATCAATGGCATACAAACAAATCAAGAAAGGTCACCTCAGAGCCACTCAGATCATAAAAATATATCACAAAGTTTCATTCAGCTGGGAGATTGCGCACATAAGCAAAAGCGTTGTCATCTCTGATGTAAGCCTAACCTAGTCTAGAGGTGGAATGTATGACGTTACAACTCATACATTTACAATGCATGCATTTACAAAGCAGTTTTTACATCGCAACATCCTTTACAACGCATTCTTTTACATAGCATGCCATTACATCACATTTTCAGAAACTACACTTTACAATGCATTCCATTACATTGCATTATACCTTTACAATGCATACCATTACAATGCATACTATTACATTGCATGTGAGGTAAGTGTTGGATAGTAAAGTGGTAATAATTACTATTCTAACTCCAGTGAGTGTAACAGTGTCGGATAGTGTAAGGGTACTATGCGTTGTAATGGTAAGCGTTGTAATGACTTGTGATGTAATGCTTGCGTTGTAGTGACATGCATTGTAATGACATGCGTTGTAGTGACATGCGATGTAATGGCTGCGTTGTAATGACATGCTATGGAAAGGATGTTGCGATGTTATGACTGCTATGTAAAGGTAGTGCGATCTAATGACTGCATTGTAAAGGTTGTTTCCCTAGAGGAGGTATCGAATGAACTGCTACATACTTTGAGGGTTACTGCGATATCTTATGACCTAAAAGTGATACTAGTAGGCACTCTGAGTCCACCTCCCTTTGAACGACTGCCACCACTTCCACTGTGTCGCTCTTACTTTTAATTTTTACCAAGTCTGGATTCCTTAAGTTAGTTCTATTGTATTTTTTCATTTTGATAGTTGATGGGCACCAAAACTGGCAGGGGGCTAAAAGCCACTTAGTTGCATTAGTTGACCGCAGATAGACTCATAAATGTTCCTTGAGAAGTGTTGGAGGAAGTCAAGATGACAGTTCTATAGAGTGGAAGAAGATCAATAATTGGAAGGAACAAATGGGTCCCATCGAGGTCTGATGATGAGAATGAGGTGTCTTTGAATGCTGTATGAATGGTGGTAAATTGAGTACTGATTCCTAGAGATGATCTGCTGAATTTTTGTTGTGAACTCTTTTGTCCTGGATCCTCCCCTGGGCCAGTCTCGCTGACCTATCCACTAGACATCTTTATATAAAATGTTGAGGACATTCAGAGTTTCTTCTCAGAACTACCACAACAGACAATGCCAGTTGGGCATGTAATTTAAACTTACCCAGGAACTTTTGTGAGACAACAGCCACAACAAAACCCCCTCAGCCACAAAATTGTGGTAATCAAAGACATACAAAACATGCTAATCATAGGAATCACTATAGGAGTCCACCAGTGAATGAACACTATAATTATATTTATACCAAAATCACCATTATTGTATTGCCAGAAGTTCGCAGGTAGCCCTCTGTGGTGGAGAACTAAGCAGAGCCTTAGTGATGGGGTGCACAAACTGTGGTGCTGAGTGGAGGGGTGGGGGGGATTAGCTCATTTATCTTCTAGGAATGCTGCCATGTAAGGTGGAATTAGCCACTGGTGAAGTTCCTGTTCCCTCACCTCTGGTTGCCTCAAGGTACACGGCCATGTTTCCTGTCGTGGGAGGTGAGGGCGTGTTGAGTACAGTTAGTAGAAACAATTGCAGGAAAAAGAAGGGAAAGAGAGATGTCTGCCTGGGGTCAATTGAAGAAGACTTGATTCAAGCAGAGGCGAGAGCAAACAGTTCCTTCATTGTCAGTGAGTGGTGTGCTGAAGTAATTAAAAAAAATCCCTTTTCAACTTTTTATTTTGCTAAGATCCCTGCTGCTTTCAGCATACTGCATCTCGCAGTCGCTGCAAGGGACACCCATTTATATATATGCCTTAAAACCATTCCAAAATTGCCACCCTTGCGTTAGAGCAAGCACACGCTTGCACACACACCGGAGGCCATTGTTAATGGTTTCTGTAATACGTTAATAAAAAGCATTCCAAGATGACCACACATGCGTTGATGCACATGCATTGGTTGCCTTCTTGTAATGCTTTTAGGTCGAGCCTGGGCAGCACATGTACTACTCTGAGAGGCTTAGTGCATTCGAGTACGGACTTGAAGCCCGCCCACTCCCCTGCCCATATAGGTTATTGGTTTGTGTCATTGTCCTTCGTAAATTCTGGCTTCTCATCCATTAATAGGCTTGTTAGTCCCTCCTTAGTACCGCCTTGTCTTCATTTGTAACCGCCTATGAGGACGGGCAATTTTACTTCGGGGGTTACACTGCACATCTTATGTAAGCATTATTTTCTTTAGTGCATTTCTCCTACTGCAGGCACGACATGCTTTCACTTTTCACGCTGCCTGGGACAATGACGGTCGCTTCTTTTAAATGCAATAGGTCTGACATTTACAGGAGTTTGAGCTAATGGCAAATGACAATTCCTTTTATTTATGTGTTAATTATTGAAACATATAAATAAAAGGCATTGACATTTGCAATGCCAATAGCTTAAACTCTCACAAATGTGAGACCTATTGCATTTAAAATGCTTGTTTACATACTTTCCAAGTTGCCTCCTTTGCATTTACAAACATCCCCATGCACGGGTCGCTATGTTACAGTGTTTTTCTAAAAAGTATAAGAAAAAACATTAAAAGTTGGCCACCCATGCATCCATGCACATCTCAGGCATGCATTTGTTTTTTTAAAATACTTCAGTAAAAAAGCATTCACAAGAACCAAGCATTGGTAAAGGCAATAGTTTGTCATTCAAAGCCAAACGTATTGTCTTTGACAGTGCTTGGTTTAGGTAACGTTATGAGTAAATACAACTCTTACTAGGCCCGTACTCAATGGTTTTTTATCTCTGGCTTGTATTATTTAGTACTTACATTTTTGCTCAATTTTATACAGCAGTGTTATGTGATTGAATTTGTGATATTATATTAAATTTGCACATTACAGAAATTTATTTTTCTTTCAACTGAAATCATACACTACACCTTAAATCAACATCGTCTATCTCGAAGATGAATTTCATTTTCAATTGCTTAGCTTCTGTTCTTTGGATGACCTTCAAATGAATGGTTTCCAAGCAACAGGGAGTTTGCTTGTTAGGTCAAATCTTCTTTCTTTTTATCCTTCTTTACATGAAGCAGTCCACAGAGTTCATTTCGTGTGTTTCAACCATCATTTTTTTGCAAGAATAATTATTACTTACAGTTTTGTTGCCTATTTCTTTACTGAAAGGGCTATAAACGTGTTAATGTCGAGCGTCTAATCACAGATTCTTTCAAAGGGACTACATGAAACTCAGCTATGTTTTCCACTTGGAGTTACTCTTACCGCGGCCAGAAGCATTGCTTTCGATCTATTAGAAACATTGTCATCTGTGCCATAAACTTCATGACATAACACATACACCATATAAATGCATTTACAAAGGCCACAAAAGTTGTGCAGAAGTGGATTAGTGTAACATCAGAAAAAAAGCATTCCCAAAGCCAATAGATTTAACATTTGTTTGAGGTGTGGGCCAAGGTAGGAGATTGTGTAGTAGAGTCAGGCTTTGCCAGTGCTTGTTTGCATAGCAGCATCGGAGAGTGAGTGCAGGCAAAAGCATCGGAAGAAACAGCTGTTACAGAAAAAAAGGGTTGCTTTCTGTTCGGTAGCATCCATTCTTCAGATGATTTTGTTAGCAATTGCACTCCACTGCTGATTTCAGATACAAAATAGTCACTCGTGCAATCAAATGGAAGAAAACAAAAACATCAAAAAGGCCAATAGGAAAACAGTGAGACTTAAATACTCTTCTAGGATGATAAAAAAATGACTGATAATGTGCAGGGCAATGGTGACAGTTCCTGAGCAAACAAAGTCCATGATCAATCAATCAATCAGTGACACTTATAGAGCGCGCTACATTCTTGAGTTCAGTGGGGTCCGCTGTTGGTTTCTTGAGTAGAGCGCTGAGTTCGGCGTGTTTCCAGCTCTCAGGGAAGGTGGTGGTGTCGAAGGATGTGTTGATGATGTCTCGCAGGTGGGGTGCGATGACAGCGTCGGCCTTGTTGAAGACGTGGTGAGGGCAGGGGTCGGTCGGTGATCCGGAGTGGATGGAGTTCATCGTGCGGATGGTGTCTTCGGTGCTGATCGGGGTCCAGGCGTGGAGGGTGGTGGTGGGGGGTGATTGTTCGGTCATGGTGTGCGTTGGTTGGTTGTTGAAGCTGTTGTGTATGTCCGCGATCTTGTTGTGGAAGTATGAAGCGAGGGAGTTGCAGAGGTCTTGCGATGGGGTGATGTCGTTGTTTCCTGCGCTGGGGTTGGAAAGCTCTTTCACGATGTTGAAGAGTTCCTTGCAGTTGTGTGCGTTGTTGTCCAACCGTTCCTTGAATGCTGTTTTCTTGGCGGCGCGGATCAGCTGGTGGTGCTTCCGGGTGGCAAGCTTGAAGGAGGTCCTGTTGTCCGGTGTAGGTTCCCTTCTCCAGACTTTCTCGAGGGCTCGGCAGTTCTTCTTGGAGCTCTTGAGTTCGTCGGTGAACCACGGGGCTTTCTTGCTGCCGGGTCTGCTGGGCGGGGTCCTCAGCGGGGCGAGCTCGTCCGCGCAGATGCTGATCCACTTCGTGAGGTTGTCGGCGGCCTGGCTGGGGTCCGCTGAGCTGGCAGGAGGGTGCTGGCTCAGGGAGGTGGCGAGCTGGTCTGCTGTGATCTTGTTCCAGCTTCTGCGGGCGGCCTGTTGCTGGTGGTGGTGGGTCGTCGTTCTCTTGAAGGTGAAGTGGACGCAGCTGTGGTCCGTCCATTGAAGCTCTGTGGCGTGGCTGAAGTCGATGTCTGTGCTGGAAGAGAAGACTGCGTCGAGTGTGTGTCCGGCGAGGTGGGTGGGGGTGGACACCAGTTGCTTGAGTCCCAGGTTGGCGAGGTTGTCCAGCAGGGTGGTGGTGTTGCGGTCGTTGTTGTTCTCCAGGTGGAAGTTGAGGTCCCCCAGGAGGATGTAGTCAGAGGAGGGGAGGGCAAGCGGGCTGACGAAGTCGGCGATGTCCTCGCTGAATTGTGTGCGTGGTCCAGGGGGTCGGTAGATCAGGGTGCCTCTGAGGGTGGTGTTCGGGTTGGTGTGGATCTGGAAATGCAGGTGTTCGGCGGTGGTCAGGGTGTTGTCGGTGCTGGTCGTGAGACGGATGGTGTTCTTGTGGATGATGGCGATGCCTCCTCCCATCTGGTTGGCGTTGCGGTCCCTCCGGACGATCTTGTAGCCCTCTGGGATAGCGATGGCGATGTCGGGAGCTGAAGAGGCGTTCATCCAGGTCTCCGTGAGGAAGGCAACGTCAGGGGCTGTGGCGTCTAGGAGGTTCCAGAGTTCGATGGCGTGTCTGTGGACGGAGCGGGTGTTGAGCAGGATGCACTTGAGGTGGGTGCTGCTGGTGTTCGACTTGGCGGGTGCTGGTGTGAGGCAGGTCCGGATGCAGGTGAATTTGCAGGCGTGGCAGCTGAAAGGTCCGTGGGTGCGTCGTGGTGTGGCTTGATGGCATTCTGGGAGTCGGCCGGAGTTGAGAGCGATGAGGGTGGCGGCGGAGTATGTCAGGCGGGTCGGTCGGGGTCTTCGGGGGCCAGGGGTCCTGGCGCTGGTCGCGATCCGGTCGCGGACGGGCGCAGACGGGCTTACCTTTGGCGCGCCTTCGGCGCACAATCGGCGCGCCCGCTGCGCGTGACCTCTGCGCGTTCGCACGGTCGCCATATAAAGGCGAAGTGCGCGGGTGGGCGGAGCAGCTGGGAGGCGGGAGCGGGGAGGGAACAGAAGGAAAAAAGGGGCGGGGTCTGCGGTGGTGGCGGGGAGCGGGGAGGGAAGACGGAGGGCGGCGAGGTAGGCGGGCAAACAGGAAGGACACAAGCTGAAAAATACAGGCACTAATGGAAATAAAAAAAAAACGCTAACACGGGCAAGAAATACAATTTAACAAGCACAAATGGCGAACAAAACAAAAACAAAACAAACGACAACAGAGTCAGCCGGCAGCGAGGCAGGCAGCGAGGCAGGGACAAGGCTGAGGGGCACACGCAGCAGCTGGTGGCCGTGCGGCGCGGGGGTGTCCCACAAGTGGGTCACACTCACCTGTGTCGCACGGTCGCCATATAAAGGCCAAGTGCGCGGGTGGGCGGAGCAGCTGGGAGGCGGGAGCGGGGAGGGAACAGAAGGAAAAAAGGGGCGGGGTCTGCGGTGGTGGCGGGAAGCGGGGAGCGGGGAGGGAAGACGGAGGGCGGCGAGGTAGGCGGGCAAACAGGAAGAACACAAGCTGAAAAATACAGGCACTAATGGAAATCAAAAAAAAACGCTAACATGGGCAAGAAATACAATTTAACAAGCACAAATGGCGAACAAAACAAAAACAAAACAAACGACAACAGAGTCAGCCGGCAGCGAGGCAGGCAGCGAGGCAGGGACAAGGCTAGGGGGCACACGCAGCAGCTGGTGGCCGTGCGGCGCGGGGGTGTCCCACAAGATCGAACAAGAATGATCCAAAGCGAGTTAAAGTATACATAGAATACAATACGTTTGCCATACTTGTTTGTTAAAGCTAAGAAAGGAACATACCATAAAAAATAATGTGTCAAGCGATTTGTTATTTTAATTTGATTACCTACTTGTAGTTTCTTATTCCTGGTAAAAATAGATTACTCATGTGCTTCACATATGAGGTCTTGTCAACGTGTTTCAACCACAAAATATGTTTGTGGTGTTTAGAATTGAGATTATATTTTGTATCCTCTGGTTATTTCACAGTTTGTGTAATCTTCTGAGTTATCATGTGCAGCATGCTGATATTAAAGACAACCTTTTCGCTCATATTTTTGGCAGTTATATTCATCTTGTGTATACATGATGGGAAACGGCCTTTATAAAGCAGACTAAGGGCCCCATTAGGATGGCGGGCGGATTGCCCCCGCCAGGCTGGCGGTAGCCACCGCCAGCCAGGCGGAGGAAATCCGCCCGCCATCCTTCCCTGCATTACCCCCCGCCATATTAGAATGGCGGGGGGGACCACGGCAGAGCAAAACACCGCCCGCCACTTTTCCGCCCCGGTCCCCTTGCGGCCGGGGCGGAAAACGAGTAACATGCAGGCGGTGTCTGTCAGACAGCGCCCGCAATATTACAATGGGCATTTTTCAATGCCTTTCCGTGGCGGCAATGCTGCCACGGAAAGGCATGCGGTGTTCACTCTGGGGGCCCCCTGTGTGCCCCCAGAGTGAAGGCCAAAGGGGGGTGGCACACGGGGGGGTACCTGTGGTACCCCCCTGCATTTACATAATCAAAGCGGTAGGCACCGCGCTGTGCCTGCCGCTTTGATTATGTAAATGCTGCAAAGCATTTTTAGTATTGTGGCGGGCAGAGCACAGAGCTCCGCCCGCCACAATACTAAAAATACAGGATGTGCCCGCCACAGTGGTGGGCACATCCTAATGGTGCGTGCGGGACCCCCGCCCTTAGGGCGGGCGGTCCCAATTTCCGATAGGATGGAGGGCGGGCAAAGCCCGCCCCCATCCTGATGGGGCCCAAAGTCTAAGTCCCAAGTGCCGTTTCCCAGCAAGCGCAACCACACTTGCCTCAACCACGCTTATGCCTTTACCACGCATATGTGTTGTTAAGGCATATACACGGTATAGATGCTGGAATGGGTGGGCCCAGGAACAGGAAGAATCAGGAGAGGATGTAGTGAGTTAAGTGGGACTGGGGCACGGTTTTGGGGGGTAAGAGGTCTTTTTAAAGGGTTGGAGTAGTTTTTAGGGCTGGGGTCGGGGTTGCTTTCTGGGCTCGGGGAATTGGGGCCGTTTTTAGGGCTCAGGGTGGGTCGAGGTAGTTTTTAGGGTTTGGGGTAGTTTTTAGGGCTTGTGGGGGTAGGGGTACATTTTAGGGCTTGGGGTAGTTTTGAGGGGTTGCAGGAGTCTGGTTAGTTTTTAGGGCATGGGGGTGTGGTAGTTATTAGGGCTGAGAAGGCCATGGTACTTTTTAGGGCTCTGGGGGTCGGGGTACTTTTTAGGGTTATGGAGGGATCGGGTTAATTTTTAGGCCTGGGGGGGGGGGTGAAGTAATTTTTAGGCCTCAGGGGTGTCAGGTAATTTTTAGGGCTGGGGGGAGCTAGGGTGTGAAATTACCACACGTATACCATTTCCATTCATGCATTTTCCACAAAATTGTGTGGTAAAGGCTTGTGTGATAAAGGAATGCATGTTTTAGGTGCATTCGTAGTTAGGGCAGCATTGTAGAGGCGCATGTGGTTTAGCCATGCGTTGCTCTATCATACAACCCCACATGATACATAATCATTGTGCTTGTATCTCTGTCTATAATTCATTGAGGAGCAAACATTTAAGCAGCACTTTTTTATATTTATTTTACTTTTGTATTGCTGCTGCAATTTTAAGAAGGTTTACAACATTAGTATGCTTTGAGAAAAGTCAACTTGTCAATACTTTGCTGATGTACATTGATGGTTTCAGTTTGTGATGCATGCTGATTCGTTTGATCCAGTAGATCTGAAGTGCAACATACGCCTGCTTAATTCATATGCACTCTTAACATTTTTCACTATGCGTAAATCTCTCATTTTGTCCCAGGTGCTTTTGAATGTCTTACTAGTTATAAACCTTGTGAACATATGTTACAACCAGTCGTGGCTACTACCACTACAGAGTGGTGCGGTGCCAGGGCAGCAGAAGCATCAGACAGGGAGCAGGGGGTTAAATTGAAAACATTTTCAAAAATGTACCTGTTCCCTTTGGCCGTCCTGCGCTTTGGTGCTCCTCTGTTCTGCTGCTCCCGGCAGTCCTTGGGACAACATGATCTCCATCCAATCCAGAAGCTGCTCTCATATGATGGGAGCAGTGTGGGGATTGGCCTGAGTGGGCTGGTTTTAGGCTCCCCTCAGGCACAGGGATTCTGTGCCCTTCTATAAACCAGCTGTACAATACAGCCAGGTTAGAGAAACATAATTGTGCATGTCTGTTTGGCTGGCCTACAATGGCCGGCCAAACAGACATGCACACTTAGAAATGCACAATGTTCCTTCTCCCATGGCCCAGCCTCACCCCTTCCTACCTGCACTAGATTAGAGCCAGCAGCTGAAAAAACCCAATAATAAAATATTGTTTTATTTTTCAGCCATTGCAGAGGAGCCGACGCTGGTTACAACAAATAAATGAAAACCCCTCAAACTAGGCTGGACATGGGTCAGTTGTAGATGTTCTATATTAGTGTTGCTTGTGTCTTATTGGACGGGGCGTGCTGTCAGTGTCAGGCAGTCAACAGGGTAGGGGTTGTCATGCTGGATCTGGGTGTGTATAATTAAGTAGCGGCCTGAACATGTGACTCGATCACATATTTAGTATTGAGCAGGGGCCTTACGGAGTTTATATGTCACAATATTTTGGTGGTAATATCAACCTGTCAATTATTGTGTCCGCAATATCAGCTGCTAAAATATAGTCAAGGTGATTATATACATAGAGAAGTATAGTTTTTTTATTCATAATTCCTCACCCACTTACATTAGCGATATGTTCAGCTGCGGTCCGTGCAGGTAAGAGCGGTGTGGCCCTGTGGGGGCGTGGGGGGGATTTCGACAGATGATGATGAGGGAAAATTAAATAAATAACTAATTTATTATCGTCGTCTTCTTTCGAAATCCACCCCACCCAGCCCCACCGTCCCACCTACTCACCACTCTTACCTGGCCAGGCCGCGGCTGGATATGTTGATAGCATATTGAATACAATATTTTAGCATGCCTATATTAAAATACAATACTGTGGTGTGCAGTGCCATAGAAAATTATCAGGAGACCATCGGAGGGGCACTAAAATCTTTCACCACTTGTATTCCATTTCTAGTTATTTTAGAATAGATTATCATATTCACTGTGCAAACAATTTCTTCCTTTAGAGTTTGCCTAAACATTTTGTTTTCCATCTCTTTGTTTTATTCTGTTTGTATTTAGTTCTCATGTCATCAGCTTCAATTACATGTTCTTTAAAAAATCTATTCATAGGGCTCACTTTTGAAAATGCAGCTCTGCAAAGGGTTGGGAAGTGGATAATGGCTACATATGTGGGGCGCTCTGTTTATGTTGCAGAAGCCACGTCTAAATTATATGTTGCACAACATCACCAGACACAGCTTTAGCTTAAAATGCTTCCATTGTATAACTTGGAGGTCGAATATAGTGGATTTAGAACAGACATGGTATGGCAGATGTCCACCAGTGCTACTGTAAATGGAAGCATGTTTGTACATTCTAGTGTTCATTTTCGGTACTTCTGTGATGAATAACAAACCAAGGAGTTTCAGTGGGGATTTTCACTGCAGTAGACACACTGCTTAACTTGCACACAAAAAAAGGGGCTGTGGCCCAAAGTTTTTCGTAGGAATCGGTCAGTGGCACTGTCAAATAGCAAGGCTGTCGAGTCATGATTCCACCTAGTACCACTTTCTTCCACCACCCACTTCCTGTCTCTTTACCACACCCTGCTGGAACCTTTATATACCAGCTTTCTCTCTAAGCCACTAACTGTTATCATATCTTCCTCCTCTGCATTTCTTTCTTTTCTGCTTTTCGCTTTTCTTGCTCTGGGACAATGAGCCAGATGTTCGACCGCTTTTTGCGGTCACAAAAAGGTATTCAATCCTTTTGCGACCGCAGAAATCGTTGGTGGTATGTAGCAACGCTATTTTGCTAGTCACAGACTCGCAAAACAGTGTTTGTGACTCGCTATTAGGAAGGGGCATGCCAAGGGCGTTTCTTTCTAATAGCGAGTCCAAATGATATGTACCACTGTTTTGTGACTGAATTTGCGGTCGCAAAACACTTGCAGTTTATCACCTACTTCAAGTAGGTGGCAAACCATTACCAAACGGGAAGGGGTCCCCAGGGCACCACTTCCCCTTTGAGAATGGGTGCGAAAATATATTTTAAGTGCAGGCAGCGGTCCCAGGGACCACTGCCTGCCCTAAAAAATTAAACTGAAAAGTTTCATTTTTCTTTTTAAATGCATCCCGTTTTCCTTCAAGGAAAACGTTCTGCATAAAAAAACTGCTTCATGTAAAAAGCAGTCCCAGACATGGTGGTCTGCTGACCCCAGCAGGTCACCGTTCCTGGAAGGGCTAGCCATTCCCAATAGGGTCACAAATTGCGCTTGCCTTATGAATATTGATGAGGCATGTAATTTGCGACCCCATTGGGAATCGCTAACAGTGTGTGTGACACTGTTGTTCATTGCAGTTTGAGGTTCGCAAATTGCGAGTCGCAAAGCGACGCAATTTGCCAGTTGCAAAATGCAAGTGTCGTACAGCTGGCTCCAAATCTGATTCTGAAAAATAAGTACAAGTCCCTAACAAAAAAGTGAGTGTTGGTGCTCACTACCTGAACAAATTAGGCAGTGAAAAGTAAAATAATGCAGCCAGTGGGCTGTCTATTCTTGGTGTCAGAATGATCTCTTAGATGTTTCTGGCAGTTGGCACATTAATGTAATTTTAACATACGTTTTCAGGAGGTTGATTCAGTTGACCTCCACGTGTGAAACGATAAGAATAGGACCAGAAGCACCATCGAGAAAGAAATCAAAGAAAAACATACACCTAAGATAATTTTGTCATTTTTCCAAAACTCCAACTACTGCAAAAAATCCGGCAAAAAGCTTTTGCCGATGGATATTATTGCAATGAGATCCATTTCTCTCAGTTGAAGAGCGATTTTCCGAGGGCAGTTTCTTAAAAAACCTCCACTTGCTGATTTTTCTTTAAACTTTGTAGCATTCAAACGTTCACAAAACTTGTAAAGTTTGGAAAACATCATAATACATTTTTTAGTAGAAAATCATTGCCATTTCACACATCTAAACACAAACCGAAAAGTTTTAATTTGCAGGCAGACTAAAACAAAGTTTAAGATTAGTACATTATTTAATGTATGGATAAATCGTGGACACAAAGTTTGCCTTTAATATAAACATTACCTCTTGGTTTTAATTAACCTAATTGAATAATGTTCACTGCCACCCAGCACCAGTGGCGGCTGGTGACATTTGAAAGTGGTGAGGCGTAAAAGTTTGTGATGAGTGGCTTGTGGCGAGCGAGCTCAGCTTACGAGCCAGACAGCTAAAAGGAGATTCGGGGTGTTCTCCCCTGAGAACATTTTTAAAAAAAGAGCGAGAAAATGGTGAATTTTCAAGTATATTTGAGAAAGCAAGAAGGTTGATAAAGCAATTGTTAAATTCTAGTTTTAACATCAATAATGCTCACTAATAGTACTGCAAATATTTTCTGCAATGACCTTACATTTCTCACATGTGAGGTCCTGTTTTGCTTTTTATATGGATGTTGCATGAAACAAACAAACCATGTCTCTAATACCCTCTCACACCACCTACATTCAAAATAAATTAAAGAAAAATTGTATTTAACACCTTGGGTGCTAAGCTGATCCCCCTCCTGTGCTGAAATTTATTGAATTCCCTTTTTCATGACGAGCTCAGCTCGTCATGAGCACACGAGAGGTGTACGTCATGACGAGCTGAGCTCGTCATGAGGATGGAAGGGGTTCAAACAGTTTGTTTAAGAATTATTCAATGTCATCAGGGCAAGAATCTCTGCAGAGCACAGCTGTCTCTATAAGGGGATCCATGAAATTCTGGGGCCCTGGGCCAGAGCTGAGCCCACTTTGTCAACGCCTTAAACCGTCTCTGACCAGGCCTGGTGTTTTTATTTATGTCCTGATGCATGGCATGCATTTTATTTTTTGCATTTCGAAGCCCCGGTTTTCATCAAACCACCTTAGGTAGGCTGCAAGTCATTTTAGGCCATAAACAAACACTTCTGAGGGTCACCTCTTTTTTTCCTTCCAAATGACTCTCACCTTCCTTTCCATCCTCTGCATGCATCTTTACTCTAAGCACAACTTTCCCTAACACACGCTTATATTTCCCTTAATTACCATTGACTTTCTGCGATTTGGCCACAACCCACTTTAAAGTTTGAAATCTCACCTTTATTGGAAAGTGATACCCCTGCAACTTAACACTACCTATTCTAGCTTATAAATGAACACCACCAAATATTCACATGAACTTGCATACCCCCCTTAACCCACTAATGTCCAACCCATCTAATAGTGACACAGGGCACCACACAAATAAATAACCCGCACCTTTGGCGCATTCTGTGCCAGGGCCTGTTAAAGATAAAGCGTGGGCCATATCATGTCAATTCTTGGAGCCCCTCCCTTCCAGGAGCAATTACCAATACCATGATGTAAATTAGCTTTAGAACAAATAAATAGAGCACAATCAACAACCCCCCACATGAAGGAAGATTGTGATCATGAGGAGAGGGCAGCAAAGCATAGCCTGAAAGCTGCTAGCCTGCCTGGACTTTGAGATGAAGGCTACAACCACCCGCCTTCCCCTGCCCATCCTCCTCTCCGAGAAACATATGTGGCATCTCATGAGGATTCTGGGGCCATTTTGCTTGAAAGAGATTAATTGCCCTGACACCAGCCCTGTCCCCTGCAAAAGGTAAACAATAAATACATGTACATGTGCAGCGACATCACTCGTGCTGCACAGCCATGAATAAAAATACAAATAAGTCCATACATTTTAAAACGGTCACAAGACTTTTGACAAGAAACTTCCTTACACTCTATTTTACCTCCAGATCTGCTCTTTTGCTTCATGTTATCCTGCCGTCTGTATCATTGTCTACAGTCAAAACCTCTGCCTTCTTTACTCTTGCACTACGACTTCATACATTATATATAGATGTTTACTTTAACATAAACCCATGGCCAGAGGTAACCTGCCAGACGCAATTAGATTTCCTTCTCTGGGCCACCTCCAATCACACCGACTGTTTCAGGCCCCCGATTACAATCAAAGAGAAAATCACATTTCTGGCGGAAACTTAGGGCTCCATTAGGATGTCGGGCGGATCGCCACCGCCATGGTGGCGGTGGCGATCCGCCCGACAGAAATGACCGCCTGCCACCCTTTTCCCCCCCACCACATTACAATGGCGGGGGGGCCGCAAAGGAGCCAAACACCGCCCGCCACTTTTCCGCCCCGGTCGCATTGCGGCCGGGGCGGAAAATGATTAACATGGTGGTGGTGTCTATGAGACTCCGCCAGCCATATTACAATGGCATGTGTTCAATGCCTTTCCGCGACGGCAATGCCGCCATGGAAAGGCAGGCGGTGTTCACCAAAAGGGGGTGGCACACGGGGGTACCTGTGGTACCCCCCTGCATTTGCATAATCAAAGCGGTAGGCACCGCGCGGTGCCTGCCGCTTTGATTATGTAAATGCTGCTAAGCATTTTTTGTATTGTGGCGGGTGGAGCAGAGAGCTCCGCCCGCCACAATACTATACATACAGAATGTGCCCGCCACTGTGGCGGGCACATCCTAATGGTGTGTGCGGGACCCCCGCCCTTAGGGCGGGCGGTCCCGTTTTCCGACAGGATGGCGGGCGGGCAAAGCCAGCCCGCCATCCTAATGGGGCCCTTAGTTGCACGCAAAACAAAATTACACATTTAGCTTACTTTGGTCGATCACATTCTTGCAGAAATAAATCATCCCACACAACGGTAGCATACAGAGCAACATTCACTAACTGTTCAAACAACCTACCATCGCCACTTCCAGAATTCAAATAGCCCAGTGCCTGGCCTCTCATTGCACACTGCAAAGCTCACCTGCTTAACTTTGCAGTGTGCACTGCACTCCTCTACAGCGTGGATCGATCCACTTAGGAAATTTGTCGCCCCAGGAAATGGTAGTTTACTCGAGTAAAGCACAGAGCTGGAGGCGCGGCACTGGAGAGTATGACGTTCAAACCTGTGCTGGCACACTGTACTACATACTTCACGTTAAACTTCTTGCCTTTGTCATCAAACCCCACCTCTGCACAATTCATCACAGGGTGGGGTGGGGCCAGTGCTGTGAGGCTGGCTAACCCCACCCTACCCTGTAACGAGCTGTGAAAGTGTGAAGTGAAGGACCTTCCATTCCCAGGCTGATTGACATAAAATCCCTTGCCTGCAGGGCTTCTGGCTAAGGTGCCCGGTGCTAACTTTATTGGAAACGCCTGAGGGGGTGGCGTTCAACCCACGAGGCAATGGCTTTGCCGGGCTGATCACATCACAAGTGTAAGGTTGTGTGAAGCCTCAGCCCGGAAAATGTATTACAGCTTAATTAATTCACATGCACTTTCATTTATAAGTAACAGCCCAGTGTTCACAGAAAAGTAAGCATGGCTGAGGTCGAGGGCAGTTCTCATCCAGCATGGGTGAACTTGTATATTTAGTTATATTGATAGTATTTTTTTTCAAATATTAAGACATTTTCTAACATTAAGTTCTGTGGAAAAATAAAGGTGGTGGAGCCCCGACACCTATATAGAGGAGCCGCCCCTGCCCAGCACCTACTCCAAACTCAGTAGTCTAAATTTAGCCTCTCCCCAAATAATCACCAGACTTCTAATTTCACATCTAGTCGAAACCGCAGATAAAAATTAAGGAACTCTTCCTTAAAATGCCCCATCTTCTCTCCCTTCTTCAAGAAGCAAATGAGCATTGATAGGGCACATAAATACACAAGATCAAAGAAGATAATTCATGTTTTATCTCTGATGTTTGCCCTGTTCTTGGCATTCTTTAAACAATACGGCCATTGGTGTGTTCAGATAATTCCAGTGATGATACTTATCCAAGTAGGTCCCAGAAATATTCATGCAAACAAGGGCGTGGTAGGGTGGGTATATCGTAGGGTAAGATGTGGGAAAAAGACTGAACACTGCTCATAGGTTTTGTTCTGCCAAGTGGTTTTTCTTTATAATATATCTTCAGTGTGCTGCTTTCAGACCTACTACTATACAAG
This sequence comes from Lissotriton vulgaris, assembly GCF_964263255.1. NCBI lineage: Eukaryota > Metazoa > Chordata > Amphibia > Caudata > Salamandridae > Lissotriton > Lissotriton vulgaris. The sequence continues at coordinate 843,898,641 of NC_141685.1, forward strand.
CGTCCATGAAACTTTCTCAGTAAATGTTTTGCCAACAGATGTCTTCAATAGGGACACTAATATTGCAGATACTCCAATACTTACCATTTCACATTCATCTCAATCATTAAATATTTACACTCACATGAACCGCTCAAGTTGGCTTCCACTCTACTCCTTTAAACTTATATACCAAGGTACTACAAAAGTTAAAATAGTATACTTTGTGTACTACTAATGAGTGATACTATTTCTAACATATACTATCTATGTAAATGTGTGAGTGTATGATGGCATGTATGAGTGGGTGTCTGCGTGCCTCTATGGGTATGTGAGTGGGTGTGTGAGTGGCTTTAAGGGTGTATAAGTAGGTGTGTGAGTAGCTGTGTTGTTCAGTGAGTGGCTATGTTAGTGACTGAATTGATGAATGAGTGGGTGTGTCAGTGGCTGTATGGGTGAGTGAGTGGGTGTGTTAGTGGATGTCTGGGTTGGTGAGTGGATGTGTAAGTGACTGTGTGGGTGAGTAGACATCTGAATGGCTGTATGAGTGAGTGACTGACTGTGTAATTGGCTGTATGGGCGAGTGAGTGGCTGTTTGAGTTGTTGTTTGGTTAAGTGAGTTGGTGAGAGAGTTGCTGTATTGTAGAATAAGTGTTTGTGTGAATGGATGTATGGGTGAGCGAGCGGATATGTGAGTGCTTGTATGGATGTGTGAATGGGTATGTAAGTGGTTGTGTGAGCGAGTGTGTGAGTGTTTGCAAGTGTATGAGTGTTTTTAAGTGTTAGTGAGTGGCTGTGTTGAGTGGCTGTATAGGTGAATAAGTGGGTGTGTGAATATCTGTTTGGGTGAGCATGTGGCTGCGTGGATAAGCGACTGGTTGTAAGAGTAGCTGTAAGGATGAGTGAGTGGTTGTGTGGGTGACTGTATGTGAGTGTATGAGTGTGCGAGTAGCCCCATGGATGAGTGAGTGGGTGTGTGAGTAGTTGTATGGGTCTGTAAATGGGTATGTGAATGGGTATGTGAATTTCTAAGTTTTTTTAATGCTGTTTCCTAACTATAACACCCCTGTAACCATTGTTTTTAAGTGATTTTCAAGGTGTTTAACAGTTTATTTCCTAACTGCAACCCATAACCTTTGAGAGTGATTGTGTGAGTTTGTGCATGAGAGTCTCAGTGGGTGTATGAAGGAGTGTGTGAGTGTCTCAATGGGTGTGCGAGTGGGCATGTGAGCATCTTTTTGGGTCTGGCAGTGACTGCATAAGTATCTCACTGGGTGTGCGAGTGGGTGCATGAGTGGTTCTATGAGTGGGTGTGTAAGTGTCTGAGTGAGTGTCTCAGTGTGTCTGTGAGTAGGCATGAGAGTATCTGAGTGGGTTTGTGAGTACCTCCATGAGTGTGTGAATCAGTCTGTGAGTGAGTGCATAAAAGTTGAGTGAATCTGTGAGTGGGTGCGTTAGTCTCTGAGTAGGTATGTGAGTAGGTGTGTGAATCTCTGAGTCGGTCTGTGAGTGACTGTGTGAGTGACTCTGTGAGTGGGTACACAAGTAAGTGGGTGCGAGAATCTCTGAATAAGTCTGAGAGTGGGTGCATTAGTGTATGAGTGGGTCAATAAGGGGGTGCGTGAGTCTCTGAGTGGGTGCATGACTGCGTGGGTGCGTGAGTCTCTAAGTGCATCTGTGAGTGGGTGTGTGAGTCTCTGAGTGCTTATGTGAGTATGCGTGTGAGTACCTGAATGGATCTCTGAGTGGGTGCATGAGTCTCTATGCATCAGAGAGTGGGTGCATAAGTCTCTGAGTGGGTCTGTGAGTGAATGCATAAGCCTTTGGGTGTGTTTTAATGTTGCTCTTTTTATCATGAAAGCCATGAATTTTAGGAAAAGTGTCAAGTGTTAGATTCCTTTCTGTTTGTATTATAATGAACGTGTGGCACACAATTAGTTATGTATTGTGTGGATTAGTTGGAATGATTTTGAGCTGTCTTAATTCATGTTTTCTGTACTTCTATGGCTATTTTTAACTTGCTGAATGAATATTTTGAACTGAACCGAGTCTCTGAGTGGGTCTGTGGGTGGGTGAATTCCTCAGTGAGCCTATGAGTCAGTGCATAAGTGTCTGTCGGGTCTGTGTGTGGGCGAAGTAGTTTCTGAGTGGGTCTGTGAGTGGGTGCATGAGTCTCTGAGTGGGTATGTTAGTGTGTACATAAGTGTATCAGTGGGTCTGTGAGTGGGTGCATCAGTCTCTGAGTGGGTCTGTGAGTGGGTGCATAAATGTCTGAGTGGGTCCATGAGTGGGTGCAGGGGTGTCTGAGTAGGTCTGTGAGTGTGTGCATGAGCCTCAGTGGGTCTGTGAGTAGGTGCATGTGTGTCTCTGTGGATCTGTGATTGAGTGTATAAGTCTCTAAGTGGGTGCATGAGTCTCTGAGTGGCTCTGTGAGTGGGTACATGAGCCTCTGAGTGGTTCTGTGAGTGAATGCATTGGTCTCTCAGTGGGTCTGTGAATGGATGCACGAGCTTCTGAGTGAGTCTGTGAGTAGGTGCATTAGTCTCTGAGTGGGTCTGTGAGTGGGTGCTTGGGTCAGAAGTGGGTCGGTGAATGGGTGTGTGAGCCTCTGAGAGTGTCTATGAGAGGGTGAATAAGTCTCTGAGTGGGTGCATGAGTCTCTAAGTGGGTCTGTCAGCTGTTGGATGAGCCTCTGAGTGGGTCTGTGAGTGGGTACATAAGTATATCAGTGAGTCTCTGAGTGGGCGCATCAGTCTCAGAGTGGGTCTATGAGTAGGAGCATGAGTCTCTGGGTGGATATGTAAGTAGGTGTGTGAATGTCTAAGTGGGTCATTGAGTGGGTTCATAAATGTCTGAGAGGATCTGTGAATGGGTGCAGGTGTGTCTGAGCAAGACTGTGATTGGGTGAATCAGTCTCTCAGTGGGTGCATGAGTGTCTGAGTTGGTCTGTAATTGAATGTATATGTCTCTGAGGGGGTCAGTGAGTGGGTACATTACTCTCTGGCTCTGTAAGAGGGTATATGAGTTTATGAGTGGGTCTGTGAGTGGGAGCATGGATCTCTGAGTGGTCTGTGAACGGGTGCATGAATCTGAGTGAGTCTGTGAGTGAGCGCATGAGTCTGAGTGGGTCTGTCACTGGGTGTGTGAGTATCTGAGTGGGTCTGTGATTGAGTGTATAAGTCTCTGAGCGAATCTGTGAGTTGGTGCATGAGTCTTTGGGTGGCTCTGTGATTGGGTGTATGAGCATCTGAGTTGGTCTGTGAGTGGGTGCATGGGTCTCTGAGTCAGTCTGTGAGTGGGTACCTGAGTCTCTGAGTGTGTCTGTGTGTAGGTGCATGACTGAGTGGTTTTGCAAGTGGGTACATGGATATCTAAGTGAGTCTGTGTGGGTGCTGAGTTCAGTGGATACATGAGTCTCTGAGTGGGTCTGTGAGTGGATGGATGAGTCTCTGAGTGGGTCTGTGAGTGGGTGCATCAAAGTCAGACTGGGTCTGTGAATACTTTTCATACCGTTTTTTTAACTGAAATTTATGAATTTGATGTGACGTTACATGTGGGGCCCTCACTGCTATTCCCAATGAATTCTCAAATATTGTGCTGGAAAAAAAACCTGTTTAGTGACATATTATAAACATGTGGACTCCCTGAAAGATCCTATAATTCCTTCAATGGGGTCTACGATACATCCAACCTGACCCCTTATGCCAAGTTCTGCCAGTGAATTTCAGCCCCAGGGACTGTCTTGATTAACTAAAATGGCGGCCTGAACTCACTGCTCAGGTCAGGTTGCGGCCTACCAATCACAGTATTCCTGTTGGTGCGTGCATTCGTGAATTGTCACAAATTAGTTGAGATCGTAGATAAACAAATTTGAATGTCCTTAAATTTCTCAACAACTACTGAACAGGTTTACAGCAAATAACAAAAAGCATAATCTGCGTACCAAAAGCTAGCTTTCTGACAATTTTGGTGAAATGCTGTCCAGGGGTTTGGGCTGTAGGCATGTCTAGAGAGTCTAGGGGAATTAACATGGGAGTCTCACTATTTTTTACCCCCACTTTTTTTCAGCCTTCGCTTGAAGGATCACCTCAAAGCTTTCCAAGCACAACAAGAATCACTGGCACACATTTTTGGAACATTTCATGAGGATTTGTCAAACAGCGCCAAAGATATAGGCAAGTAAAAAAAAAAGTTTTTCCGATGAAAACGTGGTCCTTACTGTCACTACTTCCTGGTGACCACTTTTATGTGTACATACATACATTTACAAATGGTTGCTTTCAATGAAAAGGCACTCACAAAAGCTATTTTATTTACTGGAAACCACAGCGTAACACGATCTTCCACAAAATTGAGATCCTTATCACCTGATGCGTTTTGGACAGAACAGTCCTTGATCACAGGCATGATGCAGAATGAAGCAGCAACATAATTGCAGACACACGGTAACCTACGATATAGTCTGCCCTCGGGAGGACCTCCACGTGAGTATTGCAAGTGCATTCTGGTATAAGTAGTTCTCTATAATTCAAACAACCCCAGTGGGTCCGCTATCGTGTAATTCATTTTGATAAAGTTCAAAACTCTCCAGTGGACTATTTTAATGTTCATTTTATGAGTTTGATGCTCAATATTAAAAGGTAGTTGCTCTGGTTAGTGACTACATATTAAAGTCACTTCAGACCTGCTGGTTTACGCAATGGTGTATTGGACTTGCCAAAATAGGCACAAAAAATGGGGTTGCTCTCGATGATAATGCACTCATAAAAAGCTGCTTCATTTTTTGGAAACCACAGCGTTAACAGGAACTTCCACAAAATTGCGATCCTTAAGACATGATACGTTTTGGACAGAATGGTCCTTGATCACCGGCAATTGCAGAACGAAGCAGCAACATAATTGCAGACACATGGTAACCTATTATATAGTCCACCTTCAAATTGGCCTCCCTATGAGCATTGCAAGTGCATTCTGGCATAGGTAGTTCTGCCTAATTCAGACACCCTCAGTGGGTCTGTTATTGTCCTGTGATTCATTTAAAAAAAGTTAGTACTGGAGGTAACAGGATGGGTAGTTGACCTCCAAGGACGTCCTTTATTTATTTATTTATTTTATTATTTATTTATGCATTTTTATATAGCGCAGACTTTACCCGAGGGCGTCAGAGCGCTTCACATTAGGAACAGAAATGAAACATAATGAGAAACATTATAAAAGAGCAGATTACAAAAGCATACGTTACGTTACATAAGGTAATAGTGACAATTGTGAGCAAACAAAAACATGAGGTAGTAAAAATTGTGAGCAACCAAAAATACATGAGGTAGTAAAGGTAATAATGACAATCGTGAGCAAACAAAATACTTGAGGTAGTAAAAATTGTGAGCAACCAAAAATACATGAGGTAGTAAAGGTAGTAGTGACAATTGTGAGCAAACAAAATACTTGAGGTAGTAAAAATTGTGAACAACAAAAAAATACATGAGGTAGTCAAAAGTGCATAAGAGGAAAAGTGACAAGTGTGCAGTTAAAAGAGAAAACAGAGTATAATTTGAGGTATAATACTGCAATAAGTGCTAGGCACAAGAACAGGCGTTACGTAGGCAAGGTGGCACTTGTGCAAGTATCAAAGGTAAAAACATGTGAGAGGTAGCAACCGTGTGTTATAAGGGCAAAGTGTTGTGTGCACGTTACAAAAGGGCACCGAACACAAGTACATGGAGAATACTGCAAAAAGGCAGACACTCCCACCACAGGAAAACACTGGGAAGGCACTCCCATGGTCATGGAAAGTAGAAAATATCTGTAGTGGGAAGTCTTCCTCCGAATAGCAAGAGGACGTGAATTACTTTTGGAGGTGCCTCTGGAGGAGGAGAACTTTGAGGTCCCTTTTGAAGGCCTGGGAGGAGGCGGTGGTCCGGAACTCAGGCGGAAGCGAGTTCCAGATTCTCACTGCGTTGCCTGAAAAGGATTGGGCCATTGTTCTTTCCTTCTTGAAAGTGGGAGGTTCAAGCAGTAGATTCTCGGCATTGCGTGAAGGTCTAGAGCCTCCAGAGAGGCACAATGGGGATCCTTGGAGAGGTCCTTGGGGATCACCTACCCCTCCTGTTACCTTCAGTAAGCCCCACACAGTAGGATTGCTGAGAGGTTGTCAGAGACCACGGGCCCATTCTCCACCACGCTGCAAATCACCTCCTGGTGCACTACTAGTAGGGGGATGGAGTACCCTTGGCTCTTGAGGGTCCTTGAGGGCCAACTACCCCTTCTGTTACCTCCAGTATGGCCCACAGAGCTGGATTGCTGAGACGTCATCAGAGGCCATGCCCTCTTTCTCCATCACTCTGCAAACATGCCTCCTGGCACACTACTGGTTGGGGGAAGAAGCCTATATTAGTTCTGAGACCCTCAGGAGTAAAGTGAAATTCCCTCTCCAACCAGTAGTGTGTCAGGAGTGTTTGAGAATGGGGCATGGCCTCCAAAGACCTCTCAACTGCCCCCCTGTGTGGGACTTACAGGAGGTAACAGGAGGGCTTGTTGGCCCCCAAGGACCTTCTGCAGCCAAGGGTACCTCATCCCCCCACCAGCAGTGCGCCAGGAGGCGCATTAGCAGAGTGGTTGAGAAAGGGGGTGGGGCCTCCAGCAACTTGCCAGTAGTTTAACAAATATATATTGTTGAATTTTTTAGAGAGGGGGGCAAGTAGTACCCTTTTCCTGGGCCTCCTGGGCCATTTTGGGTCCTGGGGACAGTCCTTTTTTCAATGGGAAGGCGAGCTGTGCTGCCCCTTTCACAGGCCAATTTCGGCCCTAGGGATCCCAATCCCCAGAGCCCGAGCCTCCTTTTAAAAAAAAATTCAAAAAATCAATTGAAGGAAGGGCGCCTCCTATTGAGCCAATTTTGGCCTCAGTGCCCCATCCCCGGTGCCTTGCCTTCTTTTAACAATGTTTTTTAAATTAATGAATGGGAGGGGGTGTTTGAGCATCCCCATCCCGGGCCTATTTCAGCTCCAGGGACGCCATCCCCTGGGGCCTGGCCTTGATAAAAAAAATACTATTCATTGATGGGAGGTGGGCTGCGTGGGCCCCCTCCTGGGCCACTCATGGTCCCAGGGACCCCATCTACGGGGCCTGGCCTCTAGTTTGGGTGCCCTAGGCCCACCCAGGGCACACAGACACTTTGATGGAGACCATTGGGAGAGGCAGAAGGCCCCTGCAGTTGCTGCTGGCTCCCTGCATACTGCGGGAGCCGGCATTTCATTTGGACAGAGGAAGCTGCTAAACATGCAGCTCTTTCGGTCCAAAAGAAATTCTGCTTTTCTTTTTCTTTGAGTAAGCAAGCCATTTTACATGCTCTTGCTTACCCAAAATAGAGCAGAGTTTGCTATAGTTTGGGGGGAGCAGTAATGCTCCCACCAAGCCATAGCAAACTGCAATGTCCCCAGGGCCATATAAGGCCCAGGGGACATTGGGGGGTCACAAGGGCCCTCTTTTATTCTAATTTGCCTCAGGAAGCTGGTTGTCCCCAAGGCTGGGGATCCACAACAGACTCCCTGCATATATTTGAGCCTCAGAAGGTTGTGGTCTCCGGGGGACTGCAGGTGGCTGAGCCCCCCCCTGTATATCTATTACTGATTGCCCCAGGGAGGTGGTCGTTACCCGGGTCTACAGGGGAGCCTAACAAGCCCCCCACATTTCTATTTGTCAGTGCCTCAGGAGGTGGTTGTCCCTGGTGCTGCAGGTCGGCAGGGTGGGCCTTCCGCATTTATTTACTTAGGTGCCCCCAGGAGGTGGCCGTCCCCGGGGCTGTGAGTTCCTAGTGGGCCCCCACATTTCCATTGGTCAGTGCCTAGAGAGGTGGCAGTCCCCGGGCTTTGAATAGCATAAGGAGGGGGGCCCCATGCTCCCCCTCCTATGTTTCCACAATGTCCCTGGGACTGGCTCACACAAGCCTTAATACTAATGAAGTGTAGGTGCCTGTGCTTTATTTTCTTTTAATTTTTTGGCAGGTGGTGCAGATCTAGCTCGACTCCCACAAAAAACATTTAAAAAAATGCTTTTTTGTACCTGGGGGTCCATGTGACACCCTAGGAGGCCTAGGGGGTCAGGGTGTTTACACTCTGGCCCCTTTTATTAAAACCTTTTTTCTGTAACTCTGTTCAACCGAGTCACATAATGGCTGCCAACACTTCCTGGTTTGAAGTGTTGGCAGCCAATCAGATCCCAGCAAGAGATCTGGAGGTGTTGTGGATTCACTGTGTCGCTATATATACAACTGGGAATTTCTTCAAATAACTCCAAAACTACTGAATGGATTTATTAAAATAACAAAAAGGCACATCTCAGAAGCAACATCTACCTTCCTGTCAAATGTTATGTAATTTTGTTCAGCAGTTCTGGCTATAGCCATGTCTAAACGTATTTTCACTCCGATGACACCAAATTAAGGGTCATTGGTTAATTCCTGACCATTATGGAATCACAGAAAGTTATTTTATGAAGCAAAGATTGACATTATAGCCTTCGATTGCTTTTTAGAGCGTTAGGAGCCCTAATGGAAATCTATGTATGGATTCTTCAGAAGGTATGTCCTTGACCGGCATTCTATTTTCTCCTCTTTGCAGCCCCATATTTTCCGGTCCTTCTTATTGTGCTTCAATGCATCAGGGTGCTCTGATCATCACATTTTTAAATTGAGTAATAATATTTTAGGTGGAAGATGGAATTTGTTACACAATGAGATGGTAACCGCATGAAATGTGTCTGTACGAGTTCTCTTTCTCATGGTATGTGAACATAGGCGAAGATATAACATGGAAGTTCTATAAAAAGGATCCAAATCTATAAGTTTAGAAACAACAATGATTGGATACCTGTTAAATCAACAAAAACACAGTTAATGAAGTGGAATTCAGAGTTTGTAAGTACCTATGAAAAAAAGGAGATAAGGTATTTGGGAATACAAGTAACCCAAAATATAGATAAAGTTGCACAAGTCAATTTTGATAAGGTTACAAAAGAAGTAAGTTAACTCCTAGAATCTTGGGGGACCATATCTCTTTCTTTCCTGGGTAAATCCAACTTAATAAAAATGACAATTCTTCCTAAATACACCTTTTTATTTAACACCATTCCCCTTGAATTTCCCCAAAAAAGGTTCAAGAAGGCGCAGGGTCTCTTTACCAAATTTATATGGGGGAATAAGAGTCCCAGGATCTCCCTGAAAAAACTTAGAAAGAAAAGAGAGTAAGGCGGGATTGCTAGCCCGGATCTCTATCTATATATGTGTGCATTCCAGCTAAAAAGCTTTCGACAATTAATGATGGAGCATAGTGCATTTTCACCCCTTTTTAAAGCACTTACACTGGCAGTAACCCAACAAACCGACGGTTTTCTTCTAAAATTTGGCAACCAGAATTTTTTTTAAAAGGTGAAGTTGAAGACCCTACTGACAGCTATAAAACTTTGGTCACAAGTAAGTCGCCTCATGAAAATTCCATATTTTAATGATAATACCCCGATTTGGAACTCTGCGAGAACGTCAGCATACTTGACAGATGCATTGGCACTGCCTCTGCGAAACTGTGGGATTATACAATGGGGCCAATTGTTAATTGAAGGACATCTTATATCCTGGCCACATTTATCAGCGATAACTGGAAATTTGATCTCAAAGTTCAAATATTACCAATTATCAAATTGGGCAAAAGCAATAAGAAAGGATCTGAAAGGATATTCACATCTATCAGTAAAGATGTGTTCTAAAAGCAACATCTTTACTGATACTGCTATTGGTACAAAAGGGAGAAGAGAAGCAGGCCTCATTTATGGAAATCTGGAAGAAGGGCCTGCCAGATGAAGACCTCGAATCTTTGGGGCAAGTATCAATGTCACTTCTTTGGTCATGTATAAATGCTGCATCATTAAAAAAGAACCACCTTTTTACAGCCCACAAAGCATATTGGACCCCAAGGAGAATCTCAACGATGGGATGTCGGGAGATAAAGAAATGTCCTAAAGGCAGAGAAGACAACACAAACGAGGTCCATATGTTTTGGAGCTGCCCGGTAATATACGAATTCTGGAATAAAGTGGGTAAGATGTTATGGGGTCAGAAATAACATTAACCCTGAAATCAGTAATTTTTGGGATTCCTCCTAGTTGGGGGGGGGGGGGTGATTTAATATTAAGAAAGAAACATAATGCTTTCTTTTTTACCCTGATGTTACTAGCACGAAGGGAATTGTGTATAAAATGTATATTAACATGTCCTCCTACAGAAATTGAATGGATTCATTCCATCCAGAGGACGGCACGACTTGACCATGCATGTAATTACACACAAAAAAAAAATATTGGGAAATTTGGGATGATTGGGTGGAGACAGGGCCTCGATACACATAATGAGGAATGGGGTTTTAATTAATACATTTTTATTGGATACATTTTCTGTAACCTATATGAAGATCCTGGCGATTCGAAAGCCCTATGATTAATAATAAACTTCAGACAGGGTCCTGGGGAAAAAGTCTGAAATGGGCCACTCACTGGGAAGTGAGAACATTTGGGCCGCTTTCCTTCACAAGATTGTGGATTGGACATCCTAAAGAAGTATTGAAGATAACCGGCTCTGGAGATACATAGTATCCTTCTTCTCCCCTATGAGGAGTAACCAGACTGGTAATTAAAATAATACATCCTTCAGACATCGGAAGGCGTCAGAAAAGAACCATGTATCTTAAAAGGAAGCATATTATCTTTAAATGAGGACACAAAAAAACCCCACAAAAAAACCAATGATTTACAAAATAAAAACATTACCCATTGCTAAAGGCATGTCTGAATCACATCGACTATAATCAGGACCATTGTCATTAGGCAGTTTTGCGGTTGCTGTGGTTTCTTTATAATTATGAACTTACCACATTTGCCACCTAGTCAACCCTATGTTGCATAAATTGCAGATTTCAAAGCAATAAAGTGTTTAAAAAAATGCACAGGTAGTGTTGCATAGTGCAGATGCTTTGCAGTGGTTAGCCATCTTCTTTTAGATGCTGATTGCCACATTCATGTGTTCAACTAGTTATACCAGGTGAAACGTTTGCCCAGTTTTAATGTGTGTAAAATGACACAGTTTTGAAAACATGCTGCCCCAGAATGTGCTGCTTAATATAGCATAATCCTTCTATGCCTGCAGTATAATTTAGTCAACACTGCTCTACACATTGGTCTTCCATTGCCGTGATATTCCAGTGGCCCTGGTTATATTTTATTCAAAGCCAAGAACCTGGGTGCTGTTCACCTGGTTTCAGTCACTTTCTTAAGCTATAAAAAGATGGAACTAGGAGGGAAACATTGACTAATTGGAATGCACAAGAAGGAAGGTGGATACTTGGAGAGGGAGCGTGTGCGTAACATCACTACCTTTGGGGATACTTAGTTAAGTTCAATGGTAAGCAGTGGCGGCTCCTCGCGGGAGTGCTGCTGGGTGATGGGGCTGGGTGGGGGAGGGGCAGGGTGGGGGGTAGTAAACTCCAGAATTGGGCCAAACAAAGTTGAGTAAAGAAATAAATACACAGAACGAATTACATTGCGCACGCTGCAACGCCAAATCGGCAATGCAGCATGCAATGTGGTATACAACCTTTACAACGAAACTTTTACAACGCACTACCATTACAACGCGGTCATTACAACGCGAACCATTGCAACGCATTGCGCTGGGGGCGCTCTAGGATAGGGAATAAGTTTAATTTACTATCCAACACCTTCCCTAGTGTCCACGGGGACTGGAGTTGGAATAGTAAATTAAACTTTTCACTATCCAGCACCCCAAAGCGCTATGCGTTGTAAAGGCATGCGTTGTAAAAACTGTGTTGTAAAGGCATGCGTGGTAAAAGTATGCATTGTAACGTCATACATCCACGCAATGTAATTCGTTTTATTTCTTTATTTCTTTACTCAACTCCGTTCGGTCCAATTTCAGAGTTTAATACCCCCACCCTGCCCGTCCCCCACTCCGCCTCACTGCCCTGCAGCACTCTCTCGAGGAGCCGCCACTGATGGTAAGGTTGTGGCAGGGCGAGCCGTAGGAAACAATTGTAATATACTGTGAAGTAAAGTCATACGAGTGTACATAACATGGTGGAAACACAGAAGTGAAGAACATGTATATTTACAAACAGAGGGGCATATTTACAAGCCGCAGGTATGTCACTTTTAATACGGGGAAAAAGATATGTTCCTCACGAGGCTTGTAAATCAGCTGCAGAATGGAATACTCAGAAAGTAATTGTCTTTTGCAATTTGAAAAATCTGCGTAAATTTAGCATTGGCCAATAAAAAAGAATGCAGAGGGCTAGTCTGAGCAAGCATTGGCATGGGTGGTGGTGCCCTATATATTGTTGTCAGGCCTAGTAAACCTTTATGATCTTAGTCCAGCAGAACACCAGTACAATCTAACATTCCTACCACTGTTCGATATCCACAATAACCGCCTTCAGCTACCAGACCAAGGCCCTTTACAGCAAGTCCACCTGCTGGCCACGACTCACTTCACAATGCCAATGGACACGTATTTCTCAGAGTCAACATGGGGGCATTTGGCGGTTTCCCCCACTGCAGGTGAATGAATGTATGCATTTATTAGAGATTTTTATGGTGCCACATGCAGACCTCCTCTGAGCACCATAATCATGCACTTGCCAGGCTTTTTCAGCGTTTCACCACAAGAAGAGGTACAACTTGGATCTTTTTTAGGGGTGGGCGTAACTTGAGTAATTAAGTGTAGCACAATCGCGTGAAATTACCTGAGAATTCTGCAAGATTACACATAATTTTACAACAAGACTAATTCTGGATTTAGCGCTAGTTTTTAGCAGAAAAATACCACTTTGCATTCAAAATGGACGTAAGAATGCATTTTGCCGGAAGAAATAGCACTAAGTGCAAATAACCATGAATAGCGAGCATGAGCAGCTGCTCACAATCACTAAATTTGATGTTGAGGTAGTATGTCCCTCATCTTATTCCCTGCATTGTGCTCTATTTTCTTAGCACAACGCGTCCCCTACGCCCAAAATGGGCGCAAGAATGCATTTTGTGCAAAGATATAGTGCTAAAAGCAGTCGAACACGAATAGCAAGTGAAGGGGGCACTCGCTAAATGTGCTCTTGCAGTCGTATTTTTTCCCTCTAAATGACTCATAAATAAGCAGGCAAGAGTTATCACATAATTATTGGCAATTCAGTGTCAAACAGTAACACAGAATTACTGAAATTCCTCTGATTACGCTGAAGTAATTGAAATTCCGCTCAGGCCTAAACTTTTTTATCACACCCTAACAAAAAAAATTTGAAATATGATCTTACTAGCTTGTCTTTAATTATCCCCCAATAAACTCCAATTCTGGGTAGCAATTACCTGGCAATAGGCCCAAATTGCCACACCTCACCAAAATTATTAAAGATTCCTTGGCTCACACTGCTTTTTCGTATGTGCTGATATAACTTTCTTTAATTGATCTAAACTCACATCATTTACCATAAGCCAGTTTTCATCCCTGTTTAGCCAAAATGTTGTATTTGTCTCCTGTCTGTGATATGTATGTTGCAATGCTACTCAATAATGCCATGTAAGAAGAATAATAAATTAATGCTAATCTCAATCCATATGTAAGGTACATTTAAACACTGATAAAATAGTCATGAAGCACAAGAACCAACTTTTATTTACAAAATGATCAGATTGAGACTAAGAGTCGAGAATAGTGTTATATATCAAAGCACTAATAGCGACCGAGAGCCAGCTTCAGTACTCGCTAAATGTGCTCTTGCAGTAGGATTATTTTCCTCTAAATTACTCAAAACGACATGAGCCGGAGTAACTGTATAATTACTGGTAATTCCGCATGAAAGAAAAAGCAAAGAACTACTGAATTACTCTGATCACTCTGACATAATCGAAATTCCGCCCAGGCTTCATCTTATTTTTATCACACCCTGTTTAAAATGGCCCGTTTTCCCGGGTTATCCCCAAACTTTTTGCTTTTTCCTCCTATTTTTCCCTGACCTCTTTGTGATGGTTTTAGGACTCTGGGCACTTTACCATTGCTATTCAGTGCTAAAGTGCATATGCTCTCTGTGTAAACTGTGTTATGGATTAGTGTTTCCAAGATTGGCCTGTTTGATTTATGTGTCAGCCCCTAGTAAAGTGCACTGCACATGCCTGGGTCCATAAATCAAATGCTGTTGATGGGCTGCAGCACTGGATTGTGCCATCCACGCAGACAGCTCGTAAAGTGTAACTCTGGCCTACCATTGCAGAGCCTGTGCGCAGCCTGGGGCTGCCATGTCGACTTGGCAAGTGCACACATTTGCAGGTCCCTAAACATTCCCTTTTCTACATGTGAGTCACCCCTAAGGTAGGCCCAAGTTACCCCCCTGGGCAGGGTGCATTGCACGAGAAAGTTAAGACATGCCCTGGTATGTGTGGCATGTCCTGATAGTGAATTACAGCCTACTTTGATTCTCACTATAGCAAGACTACCTGTTCCCCATAGGCCAGAGTAGGCAGTTTGATTATAACATCCTATAATCCTAACTAACCCAGGGAACATGATAGAAATTCGAGTGTAGTATGTCTGAACTCAGAATGATAAAATACATCTTTTAGTGAAGATGGTTTTAACGTTCTGTGTTTAAAAATACCACTATTAGAAAGTAGTTATTTTTATATCTAACCATCCAGCCTGCCTCTGCTAGCTTGTGTATTGTCTGTCTGGTTTGTGAGTGACAGGGACTGGGGGAGACTCCAGGAGACAGGGTGAGTCAGCACAGGGCTGAATAGACCTATCTGCACATAGATGGGTGGGAGGAGTCACACTTGGGTCTGAATAGGGCTGTGCCTGCCTTCCACAATGCTGGCTCCACCTCCTGTGGTGCGTCTGATGACCCTGGCCTACAATGACAAAGGAAGAAGGTGCACACTGGCAGAATGCACCCAGAACTGGTTAGAACTAGGTACAGGACCCTCTGCCTTCAGAGGAGAAAGGATTTGCTGGTATTAATATTGGAGCCCAGACCCCAGAACTTTAGATTACTTCTAAACTAAGAAACCTGCCCGGAGGAAGAACCGGGAAAGCTGGAGGAGGAGTACTGCCCCTATTCTGCGTGTTGAAGGGTTGGCCTGAAGTGGTTGCTTCTGTCTTAGGTAGGGAAAGGACTGGACTCTTCTTTCATTATCCTGCTGTTAGAGTTTTCTCCAAGGGCTTGAAGTAGAGCTTGTCTCCTGTCTCGGTGATAGAAAAGACTTCAAAGAACTCGCTGGAATCAAGGAACCTGCCAAGAAGAAGAGCTGGACGAGCTGCCAGGAGGAGTACTGCCCCTTTATTGTGTTGTTGCTTTGGCAGGTTGGCCTGCAGCTGCTGCTTCTGCCTTGAAGTGAAAGGACTGGACTGACTTTTCTCTACTTGTGCTGAGTATCTCTAAGGGCCTGAAACCGAGCTGGCCTCCTGTTAAGAAGTCTCAGGGACTGCAAAGACTTCACCAACCTCTGGGTACCACTCCTGGCTCAGCTGTTTCAGTTGCCACATAGAAGAGGGAACCGCAACCGACTTTGGCACCAACTCTGTTGCTGGTCTTTTGTCTTGAAGACACCGCACGCCGCACCATCTTGCCCTGCACCACAAGACTTGGTCTCACTGACGCCGTCTGCACGATTGTCACTGAGCCGCTGCCTGCACCGCATCGAGAGGACACCGCAGCCCGCACCGACGCTCTTCACTTCACTTGCATGATCTCACCGACACGGATGCCGCAGGCTCAACACCCGTGACTGTCTCGTCATGCACAGCTGTCCGGCTCGGCCAGCGCCAATTCCCGCCAACTGGCTCTGTTGATGGCATTGCAACCTGCTACCACTGCATCGAGCACCGTCTTGACCTGCACCACAAGCCTTGGTCTCACGGACGCCATATGCATGATCGTCACCGAGCCACTGCCTGCACCGCATCGAGAGGACACCGTGCCCTGTATCGCTTCCACTTTGCACCGTAACCGCGACGGGCACCACAACCTGCTCTGTCACCTGCACCACAACCTGCCAGCACTGTATCGAGCACCGTCTTGCCCTGCACTGCCAGCCTTGGTTTCACCGATGCCGTCTGGACGATCGTCGCAGAGCCGCTGCTTGCACCGCATCGAGAGGACACCGCACCTTGAACACCTCCTCTTTGCATCACAATCATGACGGATGCCAAGACAGACTCGCACCTCCGTGTGAGCGACCCTAAAGAAGGTACTGTTAACGAGTCTGTTCACGCTGTTGATGGCCCGTACTGACGCGGTCAGCTGGAATTACGAGACTCTGTTGCTTTCAGCATCGCGGTAGGCTCAGACCGATCAACCGACTCGTACGAACTGTGTTTTCAACGTATTTTTGCAATTTAAAGACATCTTGCGAATTAACTATTTAGTACTGTATTGTGGATTTTTATCGTATTTGGTCATGTTTTAAGTAGATAAAAATATTGGATATTTTTCTACACTGGTGTGGTTTCCTTTTGTAGTGCTTACACTGTATTACTATTGGTTATGTGTAAATGCTTTCTACACTGCCTCTAAGATAAGCCTGACTGCTCGTGCCAAGCTACCAAGGGGTAAAGCAGGGGTTATTTTAGGAGTGTACCTCCCTTATCCGGACTAGGAAGAAGGGACCCTACTTGGACAAAGGGGCAAGCCCTTGCCAACTAGACACCCAAGGGGCATATTACCAAGGCTTTATCTCTGCTTTTTTTGGGTTAAAAAGCAGAAAAAGCAGAGATAAAATCATCGCCCTATTTTCAAGAGGGTACTCGCATCTCAGCACCCTTTTTACCGACGACTCCCTTTGCATCTCAAATGAGATGCAAAGGGGGCGTCACTGGGCATACCCCGGACGGACTACCTTGTAAAATACCGCTGATGTTCACATTGCGATGTTTACAAGGCAGCCTACAGGATTGTAGCACACATTAGATTTTGGCGAAAACTGAGGTTTTTACCAAAAACTAACGTCTGCTGAAATCCTGACTTAGCTATCCCAAACATAGGGAGTGGATTATGCTGATACAACCTCAGGGTCGTATCAGCAAGGTTATTGCCGGTTTGCAGGGAACATCACTGGAAAACCAGTGATGTTCCCTGCAAAACGCCGAGTTCCCCACTATCGCTGGGATTTTTATCGCCCTGGTTGTTAATAACGCACTACCTGGGCGATAAATAACAGCGATGGACGGCGATAAATAAAAAAGCACTAAGCACGCTTTGCGTTATTTATCGCCTTCCCTAGATAATATACCCTCCCACCCAATTTCTAACACACCCTAACAAAAAAGTCTGCATCATGGTCTTACTAGCTTTGTCTTTCAATATCCCCCATTAAAATCCAATCCTAGGTAGCAATGACGTGGCTATATGCCCAAATATCCACACCTCACCAAAAGTGTGCGCGCAGCCTTCTCCATATATGCGGATATAACTTTATTTAATTGATCTAAATGTACTTAATTTGCAATACGCCAGTTTCTTCCCTGTACAAGCACATTTTATTTGTGTTCTGTTTGTGATATGTATGTTGCAATGCTATTCAATAAGCCCATGCAAGAATAATAATAAATTAATGATAATCTCAATCCATATGTAGGGTACATGTAAACGCTGATAAAATAGTCATGAAGCACAAGAACCGACTTTTATTTGCACAGTGACCAGACAGAGAATAAGAGATTAGAATAGTGTTTTATATCTGGTTCAACAACTGAGTTAAATGTAATTTTACACTATTCGTTTAGTATAGAAAAAAAATTATAACTCAGCTATCAAGTTACTAAAATGTGCAGAACAATATCACTAATAAGTAACTAGTTGATACAAAATGGAAAACGGAAAAAGCTCGCACCTAGGAGGAACAGGCTGAAGTTAAGAAAACAAAAGAGTAACTGGACTGAAACACAGAAAGCATTTCAATGCATCAAGTGAGAAAATAAGAAAAAACAAGATCGTTGACCTTTCTTGACCCCCTCAAAAGATTTAATTACTAGAGGATTAACACAGCCCTTTCATCCAGTGGTTTAGCACACGCAGTCAATGGGAAAGAGGTGTGCGGAATTAATGTTTTGTCCCAAATGAAGGATTACACAGAAAGTTTTCAAGTAGTGCTTGAATGGGATCTTTTAAGGCGCTTGTTTAGGATTCAGTTCCTCCATACGGCATTGGAGAGGGAAAATGCACATTAGAATAAGATGTTCATGCATACTTGGTCAAGCGCAAACGAATTTAAAATTTGCAGTGAGTATTTTTAATGTGGAATTGAAAATGTATTAATGTGAAAAAGATATCGACTGGATCCTTGCTTTCCTATAATTCAATATCCATGCATTGCTCACTGTCGCATTTCATGCAGCAATAAGCCATGTTAAAAACGATGGTATTGCAACTACAATCCAGTGATTATCAGTTTCACTAATCAAAATAATTATCCATCAATCTGAGACCCTAAATTCGAACCACTAACCTACATGTGGTAGATACATGTTATCAGTGGCCACTCTAGTTATTTACAGGTAGCACAGCAGAAGTAACGACTAATTCGCAAATATATTTTTTTAGGTATACATATTTTATTTTACTTTTGCTGAACAGAACCCGTCTGTGCGGCTATCAGCACAAATTGGAGTGCCATCTCGAGGCAAATAGGCCCAAACCATCCATATAGTAATCTTCTCACGGTGGTGGACAGATGCTGTGGGATTGCCCCTGTTTGGAGGATTGGGCAATGTAATAGAATTGGGTACCAATTACGGAGTGGCAGCCACTCCATTAGAGCGTAGGAGCGCTGCCCCGGCACAACCAGCAAATAAAACGATAATAAAACGAGTTATAAACCCGTTTTATTATTGTTTTCTTTTAATCCCCTTAACCCGTCTCCAGGACTCTGACGAGTCTTGAGGTTGGGTCCAGGAGAAGACACTGCTGGTCGGGGAGTGATGGGCACTCACTTCACTGCACATGAGGGTTTGGCCGGTCGTCTCAGGCCGGCCAAACTCTCAAGCGCAGTGAAGCTCTCTTCAGCTCCCTCCCTCTCTCTAGCTCTCTGCGTTGCTGGTGCTGGAGAGATAAGGTACAGGCTCACAGTCTGCCTGGTGCTCAGACCAATCATGACGCTGCTTTCATGCAGCATCAGGATTGGCCCCAGTGCATTCTGGGTCCCTGTTCCAGGAAGCAGGAAACAGCGATGCAGGATACAGCTGTGACGTCGTTAAGGTAGGTTTATTTTTAAATGTTGTTTATGTTTTTGTTCCCTAATACCTCCACACCTCCCTCCTCTGCCTCCACAATGGCAGGGGACAGGTAGCTACTGCAATTTGGCCTAAATCACCCGCATAGCAAATTCTATATTACTGAGAGCAGGTATTGAAGGATATACTATTACATGAAGGTTGTGATCATTGGTACAAATGTTCCCTGAACAAGTCAATTTTTATAGACGAATGCATTGGCTGTCTTCGCTGTAACGTTTTATATGATTAAGAAAGAAAATATAAATGAAGAATTGAAAATATTTTGGAGTTTAAATTGAGAATTGTTCCTTTATGTTGATATAGATTGTGGTGCACCTCTACCGTGGATTATCAAATCATTTTGTATTCTAATATCCCGCTGAAGATAAAGCTAGAATGTTTCAGTTTTTATTATTTTAAATTACAGTATGTTTCAGTGCTGGTTTTCCCTTGCTTCAGCATGCTCCTATTGCATTGCTTCTACGTGCTCCCAATTTTGTCACGTAAGGAAAATGAAGCACACAAAAAGAAAATGATTTTACCAAGATCACATATGTCACAGTGTTGTTGACTGGCAGATCAAGCTAGAATATTCCAGTTTTTATTACTTTAAATCACAGTATATTTTAGTGCTGGTCTGACTTTGCTTCTGTGTGCTTCTTTACCTTGCTTCTATATGCTCCCAATTTTGGCAAGTAAGGAAAATTTAGCACACAAAGAGAAAACGATTTTACCAAGATCACATATGAGTGATTTAACTAATAAAGGCCCTCATGCTCTTTTTCCCATATTTAATACAGCGTATTTTTTTCAGCCAATGGGTATTCAGAACAAGGCTAAGGGCTCTACCTATTGGTTCTCCTATATGTATGTTTTTGGTATGAGCAATGGTTTGTAATGTGTGGATTGATGCCGCTGAATAGTGAGCTTTTAGGACTCTGGGGAGGTTGGCTGCACTGGCAGTCACTGTTGAGAAGTCTGTGTTTGGAGTCAGTTTGCTTTGAGCAGCAGGATCGTGGTGCATGTCATTATAGGTGGCCAGGGGTAGCGGCAGATGCCGCTCAGAACATGCACTTTGTTACACATTGCATTGACTTGTTACCTCTGGTCTGAGGTGTCATGAAGACAGCAGTAGGAATAAAAAGTAAGATTGTAAATAAAAAAAAAGTTCTGTGTTATCACTGTTGTCAAAGAGTGAAACATTTCTCTTTCGGTACATGTGGTACTTCGGTTCACTGACATCTATATTCCCACCATAACTATTTATACAGTGATGGCACCTTGAAGCTACCTTCCCAAGTAATGAAGAGTCAGTCAGAGTAGAGAATACAAACATACATTTGTTAGCAATACTCTGCAGAGGAGTCCAATCTGACTTGCACCCTCAGATGTCTCCTGATGGACTGACCCCCCAACAGTCTACAACACATAATGATTTTTCCCAAGAGCCTCCAACCATGCCCAGCGTGGAAAGTTACCGGCTTGGGCCGAACATGAAAAAAGAGGGCACAGAGGAATGAGCTACCATCTGCCAGATGGGTACATGCTGTCGGCAAATCAAGGTTACAGTGCTACACCTCAGCGTCTGCTAACGTGGGAGCAGAACTATACACTCAGATAGGTATGCGAGAGCAGAATGGCTTATTCATTAGTAAGTCGAGAAACAGCCTTAAACAGAAGAGAAAATAATAACGAAATACAGTGTTCTGCTGAGGCAAGCAATACAAGTAATGATGCCTAGTTAAGGCACAGTCTAAGCAGCCTAACAAGGATTAAAAAATACAAAATGGAGTCACACTAGCTAACTGAAGCCTGCACATTACGGGGCTAACTCAGTGGGTTGCATAACGTGAATACAAATGGCGTCTATTTAGCCATACACTGCTTACCTAATATTGCATGAAACTAGTGCATTGCAGGAATGGGATTTTCAAATCTAACAGACCCTCCTTTTAGCATTGATGGTTAAATTATTTATTGAGGTTATCCAGTAGGGTCTTTAGAATTCTAGGTGGGGAGAAAGAAAATGCATAGTCACTCAAGTTACAAGGAAGAATAAAGCAAATCACCTAGTATCAAAATCCACTTAGTATTAAAAAATGCCCTTATCGATGAGCATTATATCGTGCATATCCTGCATCATCATAGTAGAGACCTTGTTATCACGTCCTGAGAACTTAGAGATAGGTGTGAGCTTGCTCACACAATAGGTGCAACAAGCTGGAAGGCAATGAATACATAAGCAACATGTAAAGATGACACCTGGGATAGCTATTGGGACAAGTGGTATCTTCCAACCCCGTGTTGTCAATAGGCCCCATAGCAACCCTGCAAGGGATCATGAACCATTATCCTGATAGATATCCGAAGCAAGTCTGTGTAATTTCTGTATTGCGGAGTATACAGTAGGGGCGATATCAGGAATGTAAACACAGCAGCTGTTGCCGATGATGCGGCAGGCTCCACCCCCATCAGCAAGAATGATGTCTAAATCCATCTGATTTTGAAGAGCAACGAGCCTCGTAGCCTGAAGCTCAACTGTAATATTAGTCAGTATACCTGCAGTAGTATTATTAACTCCCTCAACAAGTCTGGCAAGGTGACGAATATAACGACCATTGAATATAGGACGCCAGAACAGCAGAATGCCCTTATTATGTCAGTAAATTGCTGTAGGGAGGTATCTGTCTGATCAATATCGTCTGGATTGACAAATCTCTTAACTCGATGCAAAGGGAGATTCCTACGCTGTAGCCTATGATCCTTATGATAATTAGACAGTGCAATGTAAACAGGAGGTAAGAGGAAAGAGACATAACACCGGCCATACCATCCCCTGGTAAGTCTGTATAAGACTGTTCTCCACAGATGAAGTATACATTCGGAGGTATAAGCAAAAGTGGGCTACTAGTAGTGTTCAATCGGTATGTGTAGTTACAACTGATCTGTCCTACAGTAACATTTCCTGAGCCTTCAACACAGAAACCAGCTGTTGCATTGATCACAGGTGGTATGTAACTGTTAGCACGCAACTTTTAGCACGAAGTACTGTTACCACGCATCCATTACTACGCAGGACCCATTACCACGCATACCTTTACAACGTATTACTCTACAACGCAGGTACTATTACAACGCATACCATTACAACGTAAGTTTAGGTAAGTTTATCTTTTTTTAAATAACATTTATTAGGGGTATTGGGTTTGGGTTTTGGGGTACAGGGGTATTTTTAGGTTTCAGGGTTGGGTTTGGGTTTTGGGGTACAGGGGTATTTTTAGGTTTCAGGGTTGGGTTTGGGTTTTGGGGTACAGGGGTATTTTTAGGTTTCAGGGTTGGGTTTGGGTTTTGGGGTACAGGGGTATTTTTATGTTTCAGGGTTGGGTTTGGGTTTTGGGGTACAGGGGTATTCTTAGGTTTCAGGGTTGGGTTTGGGTTTTGGGGTACAGGGGTATTTTTAGGTTTCAGGGTTGGGCTTGGGTTTTGGGGTACAGGGGTATTCTTAGGTTTCAGGGTTGGGTTCGGGTTTTGGGGTACAGGGGTATTTTTAGGTTTCAGGGTTGGGCTTGGGTTTTGGGGTACAGGGGTATTTTTAGGTTTCAGGGCTGGGCTTGGGTTTTGGGGTACAGGGGTATTTTTAGGTTTCAGGGTTGGGTTTGGGTTTTGGGGTACATGGGTATTTTTTATATATATATTTAAAAAATAATAAATACAAATTAATATAATTAATTAAAATATTTAATAATAAAATAATTATTAATTAATTACATTATTTTAAAATATTATATACTTACCTATACTTACGTTGTAATGGTATGCGTTGTAATAGTACCTGCGGTGTAGTGTAATGCGTTGTAAAGGTATCCGTGGGAATGGGTCCTGCGTTGTAAAAAATGCGTGGTAATGGTATGCGTGCTAAAAGTATGCGTGGTATCAACATATATCCATCACAGGTGCGGGCATGGCTTTGTCTTCAGTGAAAATTCGTTCCCGGAAACATTTGAAGTTTTCAGTAACATTAAATCCTTGGAAATCCAGCATTTCTTTCTGTAACCAAGTGAAATTCTCATTAGCTTCAAAAAGGTTCATGCAAGTTTCTGGATGTAGGGTACTCTCCTTGCAAACAGCCCCAGGTGTACAACCCTGATGTACCACTATATACTCCAACACTGCTTCACAATCAGACTGTACCATTTCCATAGCGTCAGCATGATAGTGCATGTATACCATAGAAAGCAATTGGAACCATGCCTCACAGCTACCCAAGTATGACAGAGGCATTGACACCAGCAAATCATTCTTGTGCATAACGGATGGGAGTAACCCACACACCCAACAATTCGTGGCATTAGTGGTACTGTGTACCTGATGAAGCATCTGCAGAAAAGCGTTCTCAGTATAAGTCTGTCTATGTTTCTCTTTATGCGGGCTAGTGTAACAAATAGGTGCTCAGGTGGAACCGGGGTAGTCGCCACCGGAGTGTGCACAGGATGCTGTTCTTCTAAATACCAGACCACCCCAAATAATGTTAGCGTTACTATGAGGATGACTACTACCACTACTACCCTACTCCCAATAGCCAACTAAGACACACAGGACTATTCTGCTGTAATGGAGGGGCCACCAGGGGATGTTCCTCCTTCATGACTACACAGCCAAATGGGTACATAGAAAGAAACCTTAGGAATTGGAGCCACAAAAATACAACTGTCCAGAGGGACATAAGTCATCCAGTGTTTGTTTAGAGCCTTGCTGGTAGGCTCCTATTGTTCATCAACGACGGTGCTATGTTGCACTCCCACCGGGGAGCTGCGCAATCGCAGCCCTTGCAAAAAGAAATCCTCTTC
Source organism: Lissotriton vulgaris (assembly GCF_964263255.1). Taxonomy (NCBI): domain Eukaryota; kingdom Metazoa; phylum Chordata; class Amphibia; order Caudata; family Salamandridae; genus Lissotriton; species Lissotriton vulgaris. The sequence goes on from NC_141685.1 coordinate 843,922,779, forward strand.
TTTCAGGATAGGTCACCCTCCCTCCTGGGCAAGTACCCTCAATGATCCTGTCCAGTGTCCAGGGCAATGCGCCAGTGTGGCTCACTCTAATGTAATGTATGCACCTTAGGCACAGCACCCACGCTCTAAGCTCATGTCCTTCTCTAACTCCTGGATTGTTCTGCTGGTGCACCATCCTTCTATTGGGGCCACAGGTTGTACCTGATGACTCCAGGCACTGTCTCGTCAACAAAAAGGGGGTGTAACTCAGGGTCAAATGGGCATTGAGACTCAGTCTATGGTGTATTGGAAAGGGAGTTATCCGGGGTGGTCCTTATCTCTGGTGGGACCGCATCCAACCAGGCTGCATCACTTTCCTCTTCCGCTCTCCTCAATCAGGAACCAGAGAAGGGAACGTAGCATGGTAGCAGCCCTTCTTCCTGGTCAACAATCCCGTCAAGGGTCCATTGGTCATACGGAAGTGGTAGAGAGACCCGTTTGACATGAGTGCCATGCACCCAATGTTTTCGGCCTTCAAGCTTGATGGCTGTAAGGGTGGCGAGAACGACAAGCAGGGGCCCCTTCCACCTCGGCTCTAGGCAGATCTTCCGTTGAACATTTTTGACTAATACAAAGTCGCCGGGCTGTAGCTGATACCTGGGCCCCTCTGGCACTGTTTTCAGCATGGCATGAATCTGTTGATGGATAGAACTGAGATCTTTAGTTAACTCGTACAGATAGTCTAAAAGCAGGCGTTCTCTATCTCGGAGAAGCACTTTGGTCTTGGGACGTCTCAGACGTTGGCAGGGCGTCCAAAGACCACCTCATATGGGAACAACCCTGTTCTATGGGCGCTGTCGCTCTGATAGACAATAAAGCCAAAGGTAACACATCTGTCCATCGCAATACTGTGCTTTCTTGAATCTTTGCTAGCTTCAGTTTGAGAGTACCTTTGTACTTCTCAACCAAGCCTGCTGACTGGGGGTGATTCGCTGTATGAAACTTCTGCCTAATATGCAAGCCTTTGCACACCAATTCAATGACTTTTGTCACTCCAAATCACAAGTGGCAATCCATAGGGGGGGAAGAACTCTTTTAAGAGTGCCTTCGCCATTGCCATAGCCATATTCGCTTTGTTGGATAAGCCTCAATACATTTACTGAATGCACAAATCACTACTAGCACATACTTCAATTTGTTAACTCGTTCTATTTCGATTAAATCCATCTGGAGAACCTCAAAAGGGAAGGAAGGCAGTGCAAAGTTACCTGCAGGTATAGGAGTACCTTTCCCAGGATTATGCTTCAAACAAATGATACAATGCTTCACTAGGTGTGTGGCTACCTTAAAGATATTATTGTTCTGCCATACTGGGTCCAGTAGTTTACATATTCCTTTGGCACTAATGTGTGCTGGGACGTGGGCCATGTTAACAACAGGGAGCACACCATCTTTGTTTCCCAGACAAGTCAGTCCAGCATCCATCCTCGTCCAAAAACACTGTACTCTCCTCCCACATTGCCAATTCATCTAGGGTCGCCTTACCCTGTATTTTCCTGACCTTTTCCAATGTGTCCTTGAACCTGCCATTGTCTGGAACCCACCTAGTGGGACCTGCCACAAACATCTGTTTCATCTTTGATCCAGCTGCCTCCTTAGCTGTCTGGTCTGCAAACGCATTTCCCTCCCAACATTGTTCGTGATGGCTTTGTGAGCGCTGCATTTTATTATTGCGGGGAAGTGTCAATGTGGCTGTTCTGTATTCGCAGTCCTTGCAAAGTCAGGAACCCTTTCTCCACCCACAGGCGCCCAAAATGATGTGCCACCCCAAAAGCGTACTGGCTGTCGGTGTAGACATTAACAGACAGTCCCTTAGTCAACTCACAAGCCCTAAGGAGAGCAACCAACTCTGCAGCTTGAGCCAATTGATATGAGATACGGGATATCTCAACTACAGTGTGTAACGTTGTGATTGCATAGGCTGCAGTGGTAGTGCCATCTGGTAGTTTGAAACAAGGGCCATCGAGATATAGTTCCCCTTGGGGGTCAGATATGGGAACATCGGTCAGGTCTACCCATCCTTTTGTTTCTTCCTCATTCATGGACATCATTGTCCTTTTCTTCCGAAGGGAGGGGTAGTAATGTAGCTGAGTTCAGTTTGGCACATCGTTTGATGGTAATGTGTAGATAAAACAATGTTAATTCATATCCAGTCAGATGCGCACTAGTAGGGTGCTGCATCTTTGTCTTATTGAATAGAATATCCACAGCTGAGGTACCAATACCTTTGAGATCAGTATCAAGGACGAGCCCTGCCGATTGTCTGATAGAATCGGCCACCGCCGCAGCAGCTCTCAGGCAGCCGGGAGAGCTCTGGCGATGTTATCAAGAATAGCAGAGAAATAAGCGCAGGGTCTCTGCTTACCACCAAAACCCTGTGTTAGAACAGAGAGCACGTAACCATCCGCCTCGTGTACGTAGAGCACAAAAGTCTTCTGGTAATCAGGAGCACCAAGCACAGGAGAAGAGCAAAGCACAACCTTTAGTTGCTCAAAAGCTTGTTGGCATGCAGATGTCCAAGGCAAGGGTTGATGCACTTCTTTGGTGGTCATGTAAAGAAGGGCTTTCGTTAGTAAGGAATAGTTAGGGATCCTGTGACGACAATACGAAGTTATGCCAAGGAAAGCGAGCACCTCGCGTTTGGTCTTAGGAACAGGCATATTAGTGATAGCAGCTATGCGTTCAGGTGTTCAGTAGGTGGCCTAAAAAGGTGACCTCCTGTGGACAATATTGAAATTTCAAAAGTGACACCTTTTGTCCATGGTGTGATAAATGCAACAATAGTTTAACTGTGGCTTCTTTGCAACCATGCTCTTAGAGAATCAAAGACCGACTGCCTGCTCTTTTTAGTGAACAATTTGTTCTGCAAGAAATCCAATTTTTGTGCATCAAATGAGCCAGCAAGTGGCCACTGTAAAGCAGCCTTGTCCCTCGTATATTCATGCCACAACGTGCTAAAAATAATAGGGCCAATGCTGTGCTTGACGTATATGTCGAAATTTGGGGAACCCTCCGGAGGCACAGGCTGGCTCTCTTTCAATTGAACATCAGTGGAACAACATCGACATCCAAAACACCCTAATCTACTTAAACAAGGCATCTTAATACAAGACACATCCCCAACGGACAAGTATAACACCAACAAAAATAATAAAAGGAAAAATAAATAAGACAAAAATTGTTCAAGAACCAAAGCAAAATTGGTTCGAAAATCACCAACTGCAGTCCGGAGACTATACCAAGTTCAAGAAGACAGGCTCTAGCTCCAGACCTTTTTGAGGGAAGACCAAATTGCCAATTAGCCTGGAAGATTGTTTGTAAACACTCTGTGTCTTTCAAAAGGCTCTGCAAACCCATCAAGTTCAAACCAAGACAACCCAAAAGATTGTACCAAGATACAGCCGTCAGCTTGTGCCGTTCAAGCAAGGCAGTTCGAAAACTGCACCAAGACAGTCAGGAGACAGTATCAAGACACAGCTTGCAGGCTTGTGCCCTTCAATAATGGCACCAATTTCCAAGAATCAAATCACTCATCTGGTGCACTCAGGTCGAGTGTCAAACTTTTCTCCACTGCCGACTCTTCGGACCAATTGATCAACTCCAAGGTTTTGCCTTCTCACAACCCCAGCCGTTGACCACTAGATGAGGAGTCGCCTGATCAGATGGCGGGGCAGCTGCGAGAACCAAGCTCGATTGTGTGGGGTACCCCGATTCGCCCAACAGGCGGGATATAACCCCGACTGTGCAACCCATTTTTGGGTGAGTAGGGTCACCTTGCAAGGTCCCTGTTTGCATGCCAACTGAAGGAACCTCGGTTACTTACAACCACCTGCTATGCCTTCCCAAGCAATAAAGAGTTGTTCAGACAATAGAGAATAAAAACATACATTTATGAGCAATACCCTGCAGAGGAGTCCAATCTGACCTGCACCCAAAGATGTTTGCCGAGGGACTGACCCCCAACAGTCTACAACACATAATGATTCTTCCCAAGAGCCTCCAACCGTGACCACAGTAGAAAGTTACCGGCCTGGGCCGAACATGAACAAAGAGGGCACAGAGGGATGAGCTATCACCTGCTAGATGGGTACATGCTATTGGCAACTCAAGGTTACTGTGCTGAGCCTCAGCATCTCCTAACGTGGGAACAGAACTACACACTCAGATAGGTATGCAAGGGCAGAATGGCTTATTCATTAGTAAGTAAAAAAACAGCCTAGAACAGAAAAGAAAATAATACCGAAATACAGTGTTCTGCTGAGGCAAGCAATACAAGTAATGAGGCCTAGTTCAGGCGCAGTCTAATAGGGATTACGAAATACAAAATGGAGTCACACTCGCTAACTGAAGTCTGCACATTACGGGGAAAACTCAGTGGGTTGCATAATGTGAATACAAATGGCGTCTATGTAGCCACACACACTTCTAACCTAATATAGCATGAAACGAGTGCATTGCAGGAATGGGATTTTCAAATCTAACAAGACCTTGCCATTGTTGGAAGAAAGAAAAAAACAAAAGTGTGGCCGGTGATTCATGGTGAATAGATCCAGAGAGGATATGTGAGGCTTAACTGGTAACGCCTTGCCATGCAGGTACTAGTTAGGTGCGAGTTTCAGCACACAGTTGTATAATTATGTGTAGTAGTATTGGGCTGGTGGAGTTTTTTAGGGTCATCATACTAATTTTGTAAAATGTTTGCAGTGTTGTAATTGCTTTTTGTCATGCCTAAATGATCTCTATTTTCCATCCAACATTGAGGGCATGAGCCAAATGGAGATATGTGTGACTTTTTTGAGGCGGTACCAAACAAAGGAATCATCAACTGTGCTTATGCTTGTGGAAGTTGGGCACAGACTAGTATGTGAGGTGAGGAAGGGAGCAAAGTTAATATGTTACACATTTATGGAACACAGGCCGACTTTTATGGTAATTACTACTCGAAGAAGATTATTGAGAGTTGTGTGGACTCTGCTTGGCCGCTAGGGTCCAGATATACCAGCACTTTGACTAGTTTTGCATCACGTTTTGGACACTAACCCAGTGCAAAGTGTTAGGGTGGAATTTACTAGCCAATGCAAACCAGGATTTATATAGGAAACTATCCCAAAGTAATGAAAAACTATGCAATACACTGCTTTGTTGCACTATTTGCGTCTGGGTGGAAGTCCGTGGGTGGTGCATGGGTGTTCCCATACCACCACCTTTGTGTTTTGACTCAAATCCCCAACTTCTTACATTCGTAGACAGAGGTTTGTTTCAAAATCTTATGCATCCTCGAGGCAGGCATAATGAGGAGAAATGTTTTTGTTTTTCTTTATTTTTCCAACTTTGCATTTGTGCTGCTTTGTACAGCACACATACAGAGTGTGAACAGAAGTGAACAATAGTTTATGTACTGAAAGGTCCCCTGCCAGTACAAAGCACAAGCTTTAGAGAACGTACACACCCTTGCACTATGGTGCAAGTGTGTGTGTGGTGGTGCAAGGCATCCAAAAGGACATTAGTGCCATGGGGAGTTAAAAATGTGCCATATCTTACTTCTCTCTCCTTTTGTGTCAAGCATTAGTAAATTTGACCATAAGATCCTATGGCTAAGTGAAAGAAGGCATTGCATGGGCACCTATGAGCAGAATACCTCAGAGTTTACGAGGTAGACAGCATGGACAACATTTGTTGGCACCCACACAAGACCTTCAAGGAATACTGGAAAGGACAGGGGTAAAATAAAGAAAAAAAACTGTTCAGGAGAGACGCTACTTAAGAGGGAAGTGAGGAAAACAGAGCCTTTAAAGAGAAAAGACCAGTTACCTGTGGTAGTCAGCGCCAGTGACTTTTGTAATGCTGGCTTATTGTGTTATTTTATAGAGTTATTTAGTTACCGGACAGTCTGTTTGCTTAACAGATTGCTCCAAGCAAGGCAGGTGGCGAACTTGGGGGACTTCTTTATTTTAGTACCTTACTCTTTTGCTTTCTTGTTTTGTAACTAATTTTAAAATATTTTTGCGATTCCTTAATTTTGCGATGAGAAAACAGATCATACATCGCGTTTAGCGAATTTTCATTCGCAAACGCTGTATTTTTGCAAATCGCAGCGTTTGCGGATGAAAAATCATTTGATACATATGCCCCTTGGTTTGTCGTACAAAATAACTACAAATGACACATAAATAAAGCAAAATAAAATAACAGAATACGTTCAAATAAAATAAAAGTATAAGCTAAGTTGTTGGCAGCAGTGGAGTGCAAAGCAGAATGAAGCACGAGCACCTGAACTGAACAGCTACAGAGGAGTTATCTTCTACCTGTTACAGTCCAAGGAAAGAACTACTAGTCCACGTCCCCTTCTGCAACACAATATTATCTACACCCGGAGGCAAATGCTCCGCGGTGCCTAAAAGATCTATCTGGATGGGACAAAGCTATTCTAGCCTGGAAGTCTTGTGTAATGTTTTGGAATGATGGGTTGGAATATTCATGTCTTGGGTTGGAACCGTGGGCTTGTGGAATGCTTGGTGAGGATTGCGCTATAATTGTTAGTTGGCCCAGGGTGTTGGTGGCTAATGATGTTTTAAAAAAGATCCAAACAAATAGCTCTCTCCATATCTCTTTGGAGCTTACTTGCATCTTGAGGCATATTCATGAGGACTTTGCATCATGCTTGGAGCATGCAAAGTGGTACATGCACAATCAAACCTCTCAATCATATTTATGAAGTCACGCAAAGCCACATTGCGTGGCTTCGAATGGCTTCACAAGTAGGGAGTAATGCAACATAGCGTAAAGCGCAGCATTACCTTTCTCTACGCAAGGGAGGCGTTCCATGGGCGTTGCAGTGGATGTTCCGCCACAAATCCCATGGTTTTGACACATTACCAAATTTACAAGGACTTGTAAACCCTGGAATGCGCCAAATTCTTACGCCTCCCCAGGGGAGGCATAACTAGGAGAAATATTTACATTTTTTCTTGTTTTTCCCACTTTCCAAATGTGCTACATTCTGCAACACACATAGAAAGCAGAAAACTCCTCCATGGATTGTTTTTGTGCACCCATACCGGGTATTTAGGTCCCTGCCGCCATGAAAGCGACCTCTTTGTTGGATCTTCCTGCCCTACCTGCTGTGCCCACCCTATCGCGCTACATGAGCTGGGTGAGTATCATTGGAAGCCCTCCTCGTGCCCACTCCCCCCCTTCTGGGGGTCACAGCTGGGCCAGGCGGCCCACGTAGCTGCGGGCCGCTTAGGTTGGGGCGGCTTACAGGGCGTATGATGGATTTGATTACGATGGGCCCGGAGCCCGCGGATATCCCCCCTTGTGCCCGCTCCCCCCTTCTAGGGGTCGCAGCTGGGCCGGGCGGCCCGCTTAGCTGTGGGCCGCTGAGGCTGGGTTGGCTCGCAGGGCCTATTGTGGAGTTAGTGGGGATTTGGCCCCCGCTTCGTGCACGCTCCCCCCCTTCTGGGGGTTGCAGCTGTGCCGGGCGGCCTGCTTAGCTGCTGGCCGCTGAGACTGGGGGCACTCTTGGTGGGAAAATGCGGTGTTTGAAAATGGTGGTGCACTCGATTTGCTGCGTGATTGGCTTGAGTTGAGGCTAGAAAGACATTTAAAATGGCCGCCATTTTGATACATCCGGGGGGACCCTTTGGCATATCCTCTTTCTATGACAGTCTCGGGTCACTGCTTTTAACCTCGATTGGCTAAAAGTATAGTACACAGCTAGGCCCATGCCCACGACTGTGGGTGCGCCCGTGACGGCGGGTGAAAGGGGTTCCGCCTGCAGTGCTGGGGGGGGTCAGGGTATCGCGGTGAGTGTTGCTCTCTCCCCCCTCTCCGAGGCCGGGTTGCTCGACCTGCTTTGGCTGTGTGTGTGTGTGGGGGGGGGGTCATCACGGTCGGTACAGCACTCCTGAATAATTACAATTATTGGACAGATTCAGCATGCAGATAGTGCTCCAGACTCATCTATATGAAATTGGTAGGATGAATGTGTTTTGAACTGTGAAGCAGTCACTGCATTGCCATGGCGACGAGACGGCTATAAATTGACCTAACAACTGTGCCCACGGAAGCTTAACTTCACAAAAGCTGTTTCCTTCCTGTAAATAATCTTCCGAAGACCTCTACCTAAACCTCAACACTGACCGAGTGGGAGCACGGAGGTCGAGGAGTACGGGATGCCCCTGAGTTGATGGGGGGCTGCTCCCGCTTGGGAAGCGGGGAGATCAGGCGGTTCCTCTGGGTGCCCCTCGGCTTGCTTTCTGTCGGCACGTTCCTCCCACCGTCCGGGGGACTCAACCGGGGAGTTCAGAGCGTTGCTGTAGCAGCTGCTCATGCTTCGATCTGGGAGGCTCGGGAGCTCTAGCCCGGGCATTGGTAGGCAGGATGAGCATGCACTGGAGCGCACAAGGGTGGGAACCTCTGCAGTACGCTCTCCCTACCCTAGGTTGACGACCCCTCCTCCCACTGAAGGCCAGGTATTGAAGTGCTGCCTTGAAGTGCTGCTTTCACAGTCCGCCAAGACAGCGTGCAGCCGGCCCTGTTTTAATCAGTGCCAGGCAGGCTTTGGGTTGGACTCCCTGTGACAGGGGGTGAGTCGTTCCTCTCGATATAAGTGGTCGACATCATTAATGGCGGGGTCTTTCTCTGAGGCACCGCGCACCTCCCTGCGGATGTTCTCAGCCGGGCCTGACTGGCCACACCAGCCTGTCGCCATCCTGGCAGGAGGTCTCCTCCCACCATTACAGCCTGTGTGTCGGAGGTCAATGCAAATGTGGCCTTTGATCTCATCTGAGTGCAGTTAGTACCTTGTTAATTGTTCTGCAGGGGGTCTCATAGAAGTCGTTGTTCACAGCCCACGCGCACTCCGTTTTTTATTGCATATCACAATCTCAGGGCCTGCTTATTCAACTTAAATGACTGGAAGCACTTCCCCTTACCAAGGTGGGTGTGCACTATGGAGGTCGGCCTTCCCCGGGTCACCACCAATGTATTAGGCCAATGTCATGACGTCAACCCGGACATCTTGGGTAAATTAAAGGTAGCGCGTGGGATGAGCACCGCACCTCACGTAAGTGGATTGAGGAAATGACAGGCAGGTCTGTGCATTGCGAGGCAACGAAATGCATGCAGAATTGTCTCAGGGGCTTTGAAGTTATAAGGCATAAGATGACACCCAGTAATTTACAAAGCACATTAACAAAAATGCATGCAAAGCCGCAAATGCGCCTCCCATCTTTTTATTTATTTCTTTATTTCGGCCAGTTTGGCCATAAAAGACACATATGTACATAGAAATAAACAATCAAGCAACATACATGACAACAATTAATTAAAAAGTAATATTTAAAAGGTAGTTTTTACAATTTCCGTTTAAGATACATTTCATTTTGTATTATAAAGGTTTTGTAAACATATACACCTGTCCAACTCAGAGTACCAGTCCTTGTTTCTTACGGATAATATAAACAGAATGAAGGAACCTACTTATGCTGAATACAATGTACTGGGTTGAATTACTTTTCATGATCCTATAGGCTATAGAACAGGATCTGGTTCCTAAGAGGTTACACATTGGTTTTAGCCATTTCTTTCTAGCATTCATGTATGCACTACATATAAAAAACATATGAACCTCGTTCTCTATGCAGGCATTGGAACACATAGGGCAACACCCCGTTTTAACATTCAATTCTCCCAGTTTTTTTTGTGACCATCGTTCTGTATTATGGTTCAGCATAAGTATCCCGTATCTGAACTTTAAATAGAGGGACTTTGCGATTGGTGGCTCTATCTCGTCCAGGAATGATTCAAAATAAAACTCATCCTTAAATGATAGAAAATCCCGAACTGCGGACCCAACTCTACTTCCATCTACTAGTTTGTCACTCATGTGAGTCCAGAAGGCTCGCTTGACTAATAATTTGGAAGAGGTAGGCAAATTGTCAGGCGTCTCCCACATTGAGTATAAGCCCAAAAGGGTAAACCATTTTTTAATGTGAGCAAGCCACTGGATAGAATTAAAAGAGTCAAGATTCAACAGTTCTTGTAGGCCATTTCTGTATTCTATCAATTCAGGGGTGGTCCATAACCTAACCCAAAATATTAGTGGTCTTAAGATAGCAAAATAATCTGTTCTTCTAAAATTCAAGTCAAGTTGAAGGGGTATTAAAGGTGTACTATTTGGGACCCTTTATTGTCCAGGCTCTGAAAACTATCTTTTGCCCAAGGTCCCCATATCTCGGCTCCATATAGAACAGCAGATTGAATTTTGAATTTAAAAAGTTCTAAAACAGGGGTTACACTTTTACTTGTGCTGGCAATCATTTTGCATATAATCGGTTTGACATTGTGGGCGTATGATATCTTACTTTTCTCGATTTGGGCCTTCCAGCTTAGTTTCGAATCGAGTGCAACACCCAAATAGGAAAAGTTTTCCACAGTACCTAGTTTTTGACTATTCAAGGTCAAGAACCCTCTGTCTGGTTTGCTGGGATTTAATGACATACATTTTCTTTTATCTGCATTAATTTCCAAACCCTTTGTCATGCAGTAACAGCTAAAGGAGTTAAGGAGTGCCTGGAGTCCCTTCTTAGTCTGAGATATGAGTATAGTGTCATCTGCGAAGAGCAACGCGGGCACCCTTTCTCCATTGAGCTGCGGGGAATCATTGGTACAGCCATTCAAATATTCAGGGACATCGTTAACAAACAGAGAGAACAAGGTAGGGGCCAAGACGCACCCCTGGCGAACCCCGCGTTCGATAGGAATATTGCGCGTCAGCTCACCATTCGGACCCCACCTAATGTTTGCAAAATTGCCAGCGTGCAACTCAACTATTTGAGCTAGGAGGCATCCAGGTAGACCTACTTCTCTTAAAGTTTTCCAGAGCAAACTGCGCGGGACGAGATCGAATGCAGCTCTCAGGTCAACGAAAGCTACGTACAGGTGACCTTTCCTAATGTGCACATACTTCCAGATCAAACAACAGAATCGAAATATTTGGTCTATGGTGCTGGTCTTACTCCTAAACCCAGCTTGGAATTTGGAGATTATATTAGAGTCGTCCAGCCAGTCGTTGATCCGGAATAGCAGATGTTTGGCATACAGTTTTTGAAGCGTGTCCATAAGACTAATTGGTCTATAATTAGAGGGTATCAGTCTATTCCCCTTTTTGAATATTAACACAACTTCCGCTGCACGCCAACTATCTGGAAAGCTACAGTTTGAAGACAAAACATTAAACAGGCGGTTCACATAAGGGGCCCAAACTCCAACATCGTGCTTGTATAAATCCCCCGGTATTTTATCTGGGCCTGGTGCTTTAGTATTTTTTAGTTCGTTGATCGCCCTTACTGTTTCCTCCAGTGTAAAATTAAGGGGTTCGATAGGAGGAGGAGACCATATACTCCTATTGATGTCACCATCGTATTGTTTATAAAGAGATGTGAAGTGAGTTACCCAAGTCATCTCGTCCAGGAACGTGTCTTTCACAACTCTCCCAGCGTGCCCCTCGTTTGCCACCAGCCTCCAGAATCCAACATTATCATTGATTTTTGCAGCAGCTAACATTTCAGCCCAGATCGACTCCTCCCAGAGTTTTTTAGATGTTTTTTGGGCACGTTTGTATTCCTCCCTTGCAAGTTTAACTTCTTCTTTTGAGTTACTTTTAATGGCGAGCAATAAGTTTCTTTTAGCAATCCTGCATGAGTGGTCATACCATAGTTTTCCATGATTGGCCACTCTTGTGTTTTGTTGTTTTTTTCTTGGCATTTTTGACAGATATGTTTTTAATTCACTAAAGAAGACATTATGAAGTTCAATAAAGTGATCAAAGTGTACAGGTAAGAAGGTGTGGTCAGCTATGTGTGCAAACGTCTGCTCAAAAAGAGAATACACCGACGCTAAGGCCTTACCATCTGCCAAAATGCGGGGCCATTTTACAGCGCGTCTATAGTTGCTTATGTGAACATCCTCACACATTCTTCCGTTGGTGTTCTCAGTTGGTGGGGAAATAGTGTCACTAAACATATACACATCGATGTAAAGCTCCAGAGGATAGTGATCACTTTCCCCCCTACTTGTCACTTTTAAGTCAATCAAAAAATGCCAGATGCTAAGAGAAACAAGTATGAAGTCTAGGTTGCTATTGGCTTTGGAGAAGGTTGGTTGTTTTAGCAAATCCGAAGGGAGGCGGACGTTGCATGCTCTAAGACCATGATCTGCGGTTAATCTTAGTAGTTGGCCGGCCAAGGTAGAGTACTTGACAAATTTTGAGGTCTCAAGCTGGGGAATTTTATACACTTGGTCCTCATCTTCAAAGACATCATTAATGCCAGGAACAGGTTCGAAATTGCAGTTTAAGTCTCCTCCCAAAATAACCGGAGTGTCTCCAACTACGTTTTTCAAAAGGAGATCCAAGGCTTCCAATGTGGGCGAAACCTTGGAATGGCCAATTGGTCTGTTGTATACATTAATGATGTAGCATTCATTTCCGCTAGGAGGAGTAACCTTTAGGGCCAAAATATCAGGGGTGCCTGTATCGATAGGTTCGACCTTCATGACCAGAGTGATCTTAAGCCAAATGATTAGGCCCCCTGATGGTCTTCCTCTGTCAGACTGGACTGCATCGGTTCCATAAGTTTTGTATCCAACCCGGAGTGGAACTTCGGTCGCCCAGGTTTCTTGTAACAGACAAATATCACAGGTGTCAACATAGTCTGCCCAGTCGGGGTCTTTTAGGTTCTTGGCAACACCAGCGATGTTCCACGATAAAATAAGTAAGCGAGATGTTAGGCTCTGGTCATCAAAGGATGACTTAATTACCGGCTGATTAAGTACACTGCCTATCTGTGAATTGGGCATATCTTCCTCTAGATCTTTGGCTATTTCTCTAGCTACAGTATCAGATCCCCGTCCAGACAACCCCTAACTAGGCTATGGCATGCTTTTTCAGCTGGTAAGGACAATTCCTTTTTCTGGTGATTTGGGATAGTCCTACGCATCCTATCCTCAATGTCCTCAACATCATCAGACATTCGTTGGACATTTCTGAGATGAGAATTGCCATTACCAAGGTTACAAAAGGTGTCATATAGCTTGGAAATACAATCAGGCATAATTCCAAGTCAGTCGACCGCATCTAAACAACTGTATCTATTGAAAGTGGGGATGCCAGACCACATATTATGATCAACTTGTCTGGCCAAGTTAGGTGCGTAGCCATGATACTGATTAGCAGAGTTCCAGTTGGGGCCGTATTGAATGGGCCTGGGTGGGGGGTAAAAGAACGATAGGGGCCTAGCTTCAATGGGAGGAATTGCTCCATACGATTTCCAATTACAGATCTGTTCAGCACTATGGGGTTCCTCAAAGGATATAACAATACAATCACCCGTAATTGATTTAACCATGGGCCCTACCCACGGTACCCTCCGAACCATAAGGATTTTACTTTTCATGTGGTTCGGAATGGGTTTATTTGTATTTAGCCAATATATCACTTTATTTTTTAAGGATTGAAAGTTCTCTTCGTATTGGCTATCTAATTCAGGCACCCCTGTGAGAACGGCTACAAATGGGCTGGCGTCAGGTGGCAAATCTATATACCCTCCTTTGAAGTTGCTATACGTATGGCTAGTCTGGAAGTTTGTCTTGTGGGTGGTATTTGCGAAGGATCTGTCAAACAGGGGTTTGTTGCTTGCAGGGGTGATATGAGGATAGGCAGGAGGGATTAATGGTGGTTTCTTTGGGGCCGGTGCATTCTGAATAGAAGACTGGCTAGTGGTAGCATTTGGCAGTTGGGATATATTACTTTGTCCATGGTTTTTCTGCAGGGGTCTGTTGGTGGTGTTTACAGTTGAAGAAGTTGAGGGAGTTGAGTTTGATTTGTCAGTAGTGTTAATTGGCTGTTTGGTGTTTGTGTTTCTTACTGTTCCCTCCTTTTTTTGCTGGACATTGGTTGGGTTTTTATTCAGTGGAAGCACAGGAGCGGGAGCTGAAACTTGTTTAGGGACTGTAGATACATCAGTACAATTGAGGCTTAAGCTTGATAGGGTGATGACACTTTTCTCAACCTCAAGCAACTGATTCTCAATGCCAGTTAACCTGACTTCTAATGGTCTAAGTAGTCTCTTAAGCGTCTCCCACACCAATTTTAGAAATTCTTCCCTTCCCCCTTCTTGTTCTGTCATGTCAAAAGAGACTCTTTGGCCCTCATGGACAGAATGGTCAGCCATTACAATAGAGTTTTGCTCATCTATGCTGTCATTAGTACTTTCTACAGTTACGGGCGCATCATCGTGTATAGTATTATCAGTAGTTACGCTAGGCATACTTGAAGTAAGTTTTGTATCCAACCCGGTGTGGAACTTCGGTCGCCCAGGTTTCTTGTAACAGACAAATATCACAGGTGTCAACATAGTCTGCCCAGTCGGGGTCTTTTAGGTTCTTGGCAACACCAGCGATGTTCCACGATAAAATAAGTAAGCGAGATGTTAGGCTCTGGTCATCAAAGGATGACTTAATTACCGGCTGATTAAGTACACTGCCAATCTGTGAATTGGGCATATCTTCCTCTAGATCTTTGGCTATTTCTCTAGCTACAGTATCAGATCCCCCGTCCAGACAACCCCTAACTAGGCTATGGCATGCTTTTTCAGCTGGTAAGGACAATTCCTTTTTCTGGTGATTTGGGATAGTCCTACGCATCCTATCCTCAATGTCCTCAACATCATCAGACATTCGTTGGACATTTCTGAGATGAGAATTGCCATTACCAAGGTTACAAAAGGTGTCATATAGCTTGGAAATACAATCAGGCATAATTCCAAGTCAGTCGACGGCATCTAAACAACTGTATCTATTGAAAGTGGGGATGCCAGACCACATATTATGATCAACATGTCTGGCCAAGTTAGGTGCGTAGCCATGATACTGATTAGCAGAGTTCCAGTTGGGGCCGTATTGAATGGGCCTGGGTGGGGGGTAAAAGAACGATAGGGGCCTAGCTTCAATGGGAGGAATTGCTCCATACGATTTCCAATTACAGATCTGTTCAGCACTATGGGGTTCCTCAAAGGATATAACAATACAATCACCCGTAATTGATTTAACCATGGGCCCTACCCACGGTACCCTCCGAACCATAAGGATTTTACTTTTCATGTGGTTCGGAATGGGTTTATTTGTATTTAGCCAATATATCACTTTATTTTTTAAGGATTGAAAGTTCTCTTCGTATTGGCTATCTAATTCAGGCACCCCTGTGAGAACGGCTACAAATGGGCTGGCGTCAGGTGGCAAATCTATATACCCTCCTTTGAAGTTGCTATACGTATGGCTAGTCTGGAAGTTTGTCTTGTGGGTGGTATTTGCGAAGGATCTGTCAAACAGGGGTTTGTTGCTTGCAGGGGTGATATGAGGATAGGCAGGAGGGATTAATGGTGGTTTCTTTGGGGCCGGTGCATTCTGAATAGAAGACTGGCTAGTGGTAGCATTTGGCAGTTGGGATATATTACTTTCTCCATGGTTTTTCTGCAGGGGTCTGTTGGTGGTGTTTACAGTTGAAGAAGTTGAGGGAGTTGAGTTTGATTTGTCAGTAGTGTTAATTGGCTGTTTGGTGTTTGTGTTTCTTACTGTTCCCTCCTTTTTTTGCTGGACATTGGTTGGGTTTTTATTCAGTGGAAGCACAGGAGCGGGAGCTGAAACTTGTTTAGGGACTGTAGATACATCAGTACAATTGAGGCTTAAGCTTGATAGGGTGATGACACTTTTCTCAACCTCAAGCAACTGATTCTCAATGCCAGTTAACCTGACTTCTAATGGTCTAAGTAGTCTCTTAAGCGTCTCCCACACCAATTTTAGAAATTCTTCCCTTCCCCCTTCTTGTTCTGTCATGTCAAAAGAGACTCTTTGGCCCTCATGGACAGGATGGTCAGCCATTACAATAGAGTTTTGCTCATCTATGCTAAAACCTTGTCCCAGTCCTGAGGCGGAAGCCGGGAGCTGGAGGTACTCTGCTGTTTTTAAAAATTGTTTTCGTGTGGTGTCACTGTTTCAATTGCTTTTTAAATCAAAAGCACAACGTAACGCTCGCAAACAGCTGATCCCATTGGCTGCATCGTGTCCTTCATTGCTCTTGACCTGCAGCCGCCATAGCCACCGGCGTGCGTGCAGACTCCGCCCCTTTCTGAGGCCACGCCCCCTGATCACTACTTAAACCGCTGATCTATAGCGGCAACGTGTAAAACCTTGTCCCAGTCCTGAGGCGGAAGCCGGGAGCTGGAGGTACTCTGCTGTTTTTAAAAATTGTTTTCGTGTGGTGTCACTGTTTCAATTGCTTTTTAAATCAAAAGCACAACGTAGCGCTCGCGCACAGCTGATCCCATTGGCTGCATCGCGCCCTTCATTGCTCTTGACCTGCAGCCGCCATAGCCACCGGCGTGCGCGCAGACTCCGCCCCTTTCTGAGGCCACGCCCCCTGATCACTACTTAAACCGCTGATCTATAGCGGCAACGTGTAAAACCTTGTCCCAGTCCTGAGGCGGAAGCCGGGAGCTGGTGGTACTCTGCTGTTTTTAAAAATTGTTTTCGTGTGGTGTCACTGTTTCAATTGCTTTTTAAATCAAAAGCACAACGTAGCGCTCGCGCACAGCTGATCCCATTGGCTGCATCGCGCCCTTCATTGCTCTTGACCTGCAGCCGCCATAGCCACCGGCGTGCGCGCAGACTCCGCCCCTTTCTGAGGCCACGCCCCCGCCTTCCACCATAAATGTGTATGCATAGGACGCGCAGCGGACGAGCCCAGCGGGAGCGCCGTTTGCGCGCCGAAGGCGCGCCTAAGGCAAGCCCGTCTGCGCCCGTCCGCGCCAAGACCGCGCCAGGCGCAGGAACCCCTGCCCAAAATCCTCTAACCATCAGGTATGCTCCCAACGACCTCCTTAAACTCCGAGGCAGATCTGACTGCCCCTGCAAGCTTGATCTTTCTAAAGTATTCGGTTCCACCAGCTGTAACAAATGTCGTTGGATACTCAACTTCGTCACCAAGCAGCCAACCTCCCCCAACCGACCTCACTTTACAGGGGGTCTGATAAATGCCAGGTCGATGTGTAAACATAGTCAGGATATTCACGACCTCATTATCGACCATGACCTGGATTGTCTCTTGATCACCGAGACCTGGCTCACTGAAGACAGTAACCCTGATATAGCCATCGCCCTCCCCCCTGGCTACTCCTTTCACAGACAGGACAGACAGAAAGGTAGAGGAGGAGGTGTTGCATTCATCCCGAGGAACTCTTTTAGCTGCCACACCTTCTGCCTCGACCCCCTCACTGATGCAGAGGGACTAGGTTTCTCCATCAAACTTAGCCAAACCCTTTCCTTCTCAGGTGGTTTGATCTACCGCCCACCCGGCAATGCCGCAAAATTCCTTGACTCCCTTAATGACGCACTCGGACACTTTCTACTCCGCTACCCACATTTCACCCTCCTGGGCGACTTTAACCTGCATCTCGAAACATCTGTCGACCCCCTCACCAGAAATTTTCTGCAGACAATGGATATTTTCAATCTGCAACAAAGCGTCAAGCTGCCTACTCATTCTCTTGGCCACACCTTGGATGGTGTCTGTTCCAATTTCCCGTCCATCTCCACCTTGTCCCCCATGGATGTATGACGTTAGATCGCATACATTGACAACGCGTACCTTTACAACGCGTTCGTAACAACGAAAGTTGTTACCACGCATTGAGCTGGGGGGCGCAAAATTGATTAATTTAATTTACTATTCCAACACCAGTCCCCGTGGATAGTAGGGAAGGTGTTGGGATAGTAAATTAAATCATTTACTATCCTTGAGCGCCCCCCAGTGCAATGCGTGGTAACAACTTTCGTTGTTACGCCCGCGTTGTAAAGGTATTCCGTGGTAATGCTTGCGTTCTAACCGCTGCATACCGTCCCCCATACCCCAAATTTGGACTGATCACTGTCTGATCCCTTTTCATATCTTCAGCGTTCTCCCTCCTACCTGCAAAAAACGTACTCGCCAACACATTCACTCCATCAATTGGAAAACTGTCCAGAAAAGTCTTATTTCTCATCGCTTTTTCCCTACCAATGCCCCCTCTTCCTCCGGTAACATCGATAAAGATGCCGTCTGTCTCAACAACTGGCTCTCTCAAGAAATCTCAAAACGATGCCCACCTAATAATAAAGACAATCCCCTAAAGAAAACGAAAATTAAAGCCCCCTGGTACACGCCTGACCTAACAGCCGCACACCTACTCTGCAGGAAAGCGGAACGCAAATGGCGTAGAACCTACGACAATGACGATCGTAACAACTACATTTTACAGAGGAAAAATTATCTCTCAACCATTAAATCAGCAAAAAGAACTTACTATGTTAACGCCATTAAAGAGGCTAGTCAAAAACAAAAAACCCTCTTTTCCATAGTAAAATCTTTCACCAAACCAAAAGCTCTTCAACCAGAAATCCCCCCTTCCCAAGAGCTGTGTGACAAGATTTCCGACTACTTTGAGAAAAAAATCAGCTCCATTCATAAAAACGTTCCCCCTCCCCCTCCTGTGTACTCAATCTCGGATCTAGACCAATCTCGCCCGACTGCAAACAGTCTCAAACACTTTACCCCGGTGACCCTTACACAGACCAGAGAGGCGATCCTTTCATGCAAATCTGGCTCCCCTTCTGACCCTTGCCCCCCCAAGATCCTCCACATCATCATTGATGAAATAAACCCCATCATTAATGAAATAGTCAACCTCTCCCTCAAAACTGGCTCTGTTCCCCTCCCTTGGAAAAAAGGTGTGGTTAAACCTCTTATGAAAAAGGCAAACAAACCCCCCTCTGATTTGACTAACCTCCGTCCCATCACCCTGCTACCTGCGCTGGGCAAAATAACTGAACAGTTAGTCCACAAGGAGCTCAAGTCCTTTCTTGATACCCACAACCTACTTCACCCCCAACAATCCGGTTTCCGGTCGAAACCGCCCTGATCGAACTGACCGATACCATCAAAATCCTCCAAGATCAAAGGAAGAAGGCTATTCTGATCCTTCTTGACCTCACGGCAGCATTCGATACTATTTCCCACTCCATTCTGCTTAACAGACTTAAGGACGTCGGCGTTACAAACTCGGCCCTAGCCTGGATCAGTTCCTTCCTCAGCGACAGGTTTCAAACTGTCTCACTGGGCCCTTTCCAATCGAAAGAGAAAAAGGTCTTCTGTGGAGTTCCCCAGGGCTCCATTCTAAGTCCCCTCCTTTTCAATATATATCTCATCCCTCTGCTTACCCTTATAGAATCGTTCGGCATAACTGTCACGTCTTATGCCGACGATACTCAGCTTGTCATCCCTCTCGACGACAATTCCAACACGGCCGAACTCAATCTTAAGCGCTGCCTCACAGCGGTCTTTCAATGGATGGACGC
Organism: Lissotriton vulgaris; assembly: GCF_964263255.1. Classification (NCBI taxonomy): domain Eukaryota; kingdom Metazoa; phylum Chordata; class Amphibia; order Caudata; family Salamandridae; genus Lissotriton; species Lissotriton vulgaris. Next base: position 843,942,267 of record NC_141685.1, read on the forward strand.
CAACCACCTCCGCTGCAACTCGAATAAAACCGAGATCTTGCCCATTGGAAAGAATGCATCTTTCTGCCCCGCCCTGTGGTGGCCTGATAATTCTGCTGCCCCACCTCAGACAGTTTCATCCGCCAGAAATCTCGGAGTTATTTTTGATTCCGACCTCTCTTTCGATATCCACGTCGCGACCGTAGCAGGTAAATGCTTCGGCATTATAAAGTCCTTGAGAAAGTTCTTTGACTTCCTCCCGCTTGACTCCAGAAAGACCATTGCGGTAGCCCTTATACTCTCTCGAGTGGACTACTGTAACGGCCTTCTGGCAGGGACCAAAAAGTCCATCCAATTGAAACTCCAAAGTGTCCTGCACACTGCTGCGCGTCTTGTCCTTAAACTCCCACGCAAATCCTCAATCACCACTGCTCTTAAATCTTTACATTGGCTCCCCTTGCACAAGAGAATACTCTTTAAAATTCTCACTGTAGCCTTCCGAGCCTTCAACAAATCCGGTCCATCCTACTTGACGAGACGCTTCCCCCACTACACCCCGGGCCGCACTCTCAGATCCTCACAAGAAAACCTCATGACCCCCTCCAAATTCAACCTGAAGTCTAAAGGTGGAAAAACACTCAGTACCCTAGCTATTAGAGCCTGGAACAGCATGCCAAGGCAAGGCATCTCAGACTTCAGACGCTTGAGAAGCCGTTTAGGAAGCACCTCAAAACGTGGATTTTTAATCTCTCTGATGATTGGACTAAAGCAGCCATTTAGCCCCCCACTTCCCTCCCTGTGATCTGGTCCCAGGTTTCACAGCGCCAAGATGCTCCCTCCGGAGCGAACGTCTGCGCTCTAGAAATACCTATCCAAATAAATCCAAATTAGTACTTTCTACAGTTACGGGCGCATCATCGTGTATAGTATTATCAGTAGTTACGCTAGGCATACTTGAAGTACCCCCCATAATGTTTTGGCTAAGTGCTACTTTTGCCTTTTTCCTTGCATAGGCAGTTAGATGTTTGCGTTTTCTCTTCTGTTTTGATGGCGCCTTAGCAGGTACCTGGCTTTTATTAGACTCTAACTCAACCGGTGCTTTACAGTTCGCCCCATTTTTGCTATCCTCAGTACTCCCTGTTGGAGGGTCCAACGGTGGAAGGCTTTCGGATTCAGCACTAACGGAGGGCCCAGTGAGGTCATGATTAATAAGGGGGGTTGTTTCCTCTACAATAGAGTGAACCTCGGCCAGAGTGATGATTGGTGTAGGACCAGTAGTACGTTCGGGAGTTTTTGAGGTAGCAATACTGCCTAGAGAAGATTTTTTCCTAAGTGCAAGTTCAGTAGAGAGCCTCCTAGCACACTCTAGTTCTAATGATACTTTTTGCTGGAGTTTGGTTATTTCATTATCGATTGAAAGGCTGGTCCTGGTGATAAAATCATCTAGGGTGCCTGTAGCTTTTTTGGAGGTCTTAGTAGCCTTACTTCTAGTTTCGCGAGCAGACATTGTGTGGGCGGTATGTGAAAAAAATCAAAGCAGGGAGCCCAACTGAAAAGTTCACACAAAAAAAGACCAAGAGGGCTGGCCCGATCCGGTCTTAATCGGTCTATAACGGCTTAAAACGGCCCTGTCTTTGCCCAGTCTTAGCCCGGGCTGCGTCCCGCGCTGCGGGAGTAAGATGTCGTTTTGTAGGGGGCGAAAAGGGCGGGGGGCGGGCCAGCAGGGAGAGCGGACCGGAAGCTCTCCGTTGGTCTCGCAGGGACTTCTCGGAAATGAAGTCCCCGCACGCTCGCAGCCCCGCTGGTGCCTCGCGCCCCTTACCGCCTTGCCGCCTGAGTCCTTGCGTGTTCTCCCACGAAGTTGCTGTTACTGGAGCCTACCAGCAAAGCGGCACCCGCGGAGCGGGTGCGACGAGGAGTGGGCAGAGAGTGGGCAGAGAGCCTCGTGCGCTGGTGTTAAAGTGCGCTGGTGCACTAGAATGCCTCGTTTGCAGAGCCTGGAACCTCCGTCCAAAAAGTAAGTGTCCTACAAGGTGGAGATTACAGGGACGCTTTTAAGATCCTTTGATGGGCGGGGGGCGGGCCAGCAGGGAGAGCGGACCGGAAGCTCTCCGTCGGTCTCGCAGGGACTTCTGGGAAATGAAGTCCCCGCACGCTCGCAGCCCCGCTGGTGCCTCGCGCCCCTTACCGCCTTGCCGCCTGAGTCCTTGCGTGTTCTCCCACGAAGTTGCTGTTACTGGAGCCTACCAGCAAAGCGGCACCCGCGGAGCGGGTGCGGCGAGGAGTGGGCAGAGAGTGGGCAGAGAGCCTCGTGCGCTGGTGTTAAAGTGCGCTGGTGCACTAGAATGCCTCGTTTGCAGAGCCTGGAACCTCCGTCCAAAAAGTAAGTGTCCCACAAGGTGGAGATTACAGGGACGCTTTTAAGATCCTTTGATGGGCGGGGGGCGGGCCAGCAGGGAGAGCGGACCGGAAGCTCTCCGTCGGTCTCGCAGGGACTTCTGGGAAATGAAGTCCCCGCACGCTCGCAGCCCCGCTGGTGCCTCGCGCCCCTTACCGCCTTGCCGCCTGAGTCCTTGCGTGTTCTCCCACGAAGTTGCTGTTACTGGAGCCTACCAGCAAAGCGGCACCCGCGGAGCAGGTGCGGCGAGGAGTGGGCAGAGAGTGGGCAGAGAGCCTCGTGCCCTGGTGTTAAAGTGCGCTGGTGCACTAGAATGCCTCGTTTGCAAAGCCTGGAACCTCCGTCCAAAAAGTAAGTGTCCCACAAGGTGGAGATTACAGGGACGCTTTTAAGATCCTTTGATGGGCGGGGGCGGGCCAGCAGGGAGAGCGGACCGGAAGCTCTCCGTCGGTCTCGCAGGGACTTCTGGGAAATGAAGTCCCCGCACGCTCGCAGCCCCGCTGGTGCCTCGCGCCCCTTACCGCCTTGCCGCCTGAGTCCTTGCGTGTTCTCCCACGAAGTTGCTGTTACTGGAGCCTACCAGCAAAGCGGCACCCGCGGAGCGGGTGCGGCGAGGAGTGGGCAGAGAGTGGGCAGAGAGCCTCGTGCGCTGGTGTTAAAGTGCGCTGGTGCACTAGAATGCCTCGTTTGCAGAGCCTGGAACCTACGTCCAAAAAGTAAGTGTCCCACAAGGTGGAGATTACAGGGACGCTTTTAAGATTCTTTGATGGGCGGGGGGCGGGCCAGCAGGGAGAGCGGACCGGAAGCTCTCCGTCGGTCTCGCAGGGACTTCTGGGAAATGAAGTCCCCGCACGCTCGCAGCCCCGCTGGTGCCTCGCGCCCCTTACCACCTTGCCGCCTGATTCCTTGCGTGTTCTCCCACGAAGTTGCTGTTACTGGAGCCTACCAGCAAAGCGGCACCCGCGGAGCGGGTGCGGCGAGGAGTGGGCAGAGAGTGGGCAGAGAGCCTCGTGCGCTGGTGTTAAAGTGCGCTGGTGCACTAGAATGCCTCGTTTGCAGAGCCTGGAACCTCCGTCCAAAAAGTAAGTGTCCCACAAGGTGGAGATTACAGGGACGCTTTTAAGATCCTTTGATGGGCGGGGGGCGGGCCAGCAGGGAGAGCGGACCGGAAGCTCTCCATCGGTCTTGCAGGGACTTCTGGGAAATGAAGTCCCCGCACGCTCGCAGCCCCGCTGGTGCCTCGCGCCCCTTACCGCCTTGCCGCCTGAGTCCTTGCGTGTTCTCCCACGAAGTTGCTGTTACTGGAGCCTACCAGCAAAGCGGCACCCGCGGAGCGGGTGCGGCGAGGAGTGGGCAGAGAGTGGGCAGAGAGCCTCGTGCGCTGGTGTTAAAGTGCGCTAGTGCACTAGAATGCCTCGTTTGCAGAGCCTGGAACCTCCGTCCAAAAAGTAAGTGTCCCCATCTTTTTAGCCAACAAATGGGCATGCTGGTTTCTTTTAGGACACAGCTATAATGTTAAAGTGAAACTGCGAATCATAGAATGCAAAGTGATGTAGGCTCTAACACCTGGATTGGCTTTTAGTCAACAAAAGTAGGCATGCTATTTTTGAATTGGAGTGTGTCTGAGGGACACGGAGTTGTGTTGTATTTGTTCATTGATACATAGAGGGAAGCAATGCTGAAAGACAGGTTGACCTTGCGTTTAGTCACAAAGCACAGCTTTGCATTAGAAAACGTCCCCAGGTGTGAGGGAGGACATACACTGTATGGGTGAAATACTGGGCTAACACGGGTGTATTGCTGAGGGTTCCCTGCCATAAGGAACATGGCCTATGACACAGGGCCCAGCAGAAGGGAAGAAGAATGTTGTTAAACTTTTCCTTTGGTATTACAGGTCAGACACACACCGCGGGTGAAGAACGAACGGCAGTCATTGCTATTTGAATGGATTATAGTTTGAGTACAGGTATAAGGCTGTGCATGCTGACACTGGAGGGCGCGGGGCGTGCTGGACAGATGGAGGGCAATGGTTTTGAGGGTTCAGCGGTTGTCAACCAGGGTGGCAACCTGGGATTGGGGTGGCTCACGCATTCATACACCTTTTCACCCGTAGGAACCCGTGAGGGCAGAAGCCACCTTTCGAATGGACGGCCTCGGGACTCCGTTTCCGCTGTTCTCTCAAGTAACCTGTGTGGACGAGTCACAACAGGGCGCGTCGCAGGATGGGCTGTGGGAGGAATTCATGGCCGTAGCTAAGGCCAAGGGACCAGTGTGGGCGCAAGGATTCATTGAGGTGCGCAGACTGGAAGACTTGGGCGTGGTAACCCTCACCCCACCGGTTGACGCGGCGGGCCCCTCGACCCAGGAGCTATGGAGGTCTAAGCGAAATCGCAAGCAAACATGCAAGGACATTCCGGCTGTGGCACCTCCTCCAAAAAAGAAGCAGGCCACTGCCACATGGGACCCTGAGCCAGCGAACGCACCAGTTATGGTACAGGACTCGGCTACAGGCCTGACTGACTTGGCTCAAATGGGTAAGGCGATGGACCAAATGTTGGGTCTAATGACAGTCTTTCAGAAACGTTTGGATGATATATCGGCGGCACCACAGGTGCTGCCAGCTGCTCCTCCAGTGGCGGCGCCAGCGTCGGTTCTGCAAGTGTGGGCGGGTCAGGCAATCACCACAGACGGAGCGGGCGAGCAGGGTAGTCAGGAGGCGGCAGCTGGGGCAGCCATTGGTCCGGCTAAAGCTGGGATTGTTGCAACCACCATGCCAGCTGCGTCATCCGCAGTGCCAGTGGCCAACCAGCCTATGGGGCCCCCCAATCCAGCCTCTTGGGGGTTTTTGGCGGCCACGGACAGGTCACGAGTGCAGGGACCAAGGCACCGCAGCCCTGCCCGCCCGGCACCACCCCCCGCCCAGGAGAAGGGCTCAACGTGGGTGCGGGGGATACACCACAACCTAGTCACGCAGGCGCCACTGGCTTCGAGGCACTGTTCACTGGCATGGCAAGTGCCACTGGCAGCGAAAGAAGGGATATGGAGGCGCAAGTATATATATATCCTGGCACTGTTGATGCATGGGTCGGCAGGCGCAGATACAAGGAAGATGGGGGGACAGGAAGATGAGAAAAATGTCAGATACCAGCGCTGGCCGGAAGAAACAGTAGAGAATTGGACTGCAGCCTTCAACATTTTAGCGGCAGTAGTGGTACAAAAGTTCCCCGAGCAGAGCGAGGCCTTGATGCAATATGCAAGCACAATTCAGGAGGAAGCAAAAGTGTCAGGAGGGATGGGTTGGTTTTACTATGACCAGGATTCCGCAAAAGAATGGCCATTTGCCCAGAGTTGGGGTGGGATCAGAAAGAGATACAGCTCTGGGTGCAACACATGTGCAGGTTTACCCACGAAAAGAAGAATATGCCGTACAGGGCACAGAGTGAGGTAGGGAGCAAGAAAGGGGAGCCGTTTACCAAACAGCCTTTCAAGCAGTCCTTTCGCGGGGGCCAGGGGAGGGGCCCCCAGAAGGCAGGGCCCAAGCGATTGAATTCAGGAACATGCAGGCTTTTCAATGGGGGGGTTTGCATCTGGGGTAGATCATGCAAATTCACGCATATCTGCAGCAAGTGCAGTGCCCAGCATTCAGCCCTCTCCTGCACGTCCAGCCAAGGATTGCCCCCCGCCGGCCCGGCAAACAGATCAGACGCCCCGCGCTAGTGAGGGCAGCAGTTCGAGCCTGAACACAACGGTGACAGACAGTAGGCCCCCTTTTCCAACAGCAATCCTTGAACAGCCAGCTGGGAATAGCAAGGGCCCCTCCCCCATCATCCTGCAGAACTTTCTCTCACTAGTCAGGCTGTATCCCTTGGACAAAGACAGGTTACTACTAGCAGAGGGGTTCCTCAATGGCTTCAGGATACCATACAAAGGTCCTTTGTGTTGCAGGGACGCTTTGAACCTAAAATCAGCAAGGGAGCTCCCTGGGGTGGTCAGTGAGAAAATTAGAAAGGATCATTTCTTGGTTTCATCATTGGGAGTTGTTCCAAAGAAAAAGCCAGGTGCTTATCGCCTCATCCATCACCTGTTCTACCCCGAAGGTAACTCTGTGAACCATTGGCTGGAGGATGGGCGTGCTCGGTATCATACTGTTCGCTGGACATGGCCATTGATATGGTGAGAAGGAAGGGGGAGTGGCTGGCCAAGGTGGATATCGAATCAGCCTTTCGCCTCCTGCCGGTTCACCCCTCCAGCCAACACCTACTAGGTTTTAAATGGGGAGGTGAGTTTTTCTTCGACCGCTGTATGCCGATGGGGTGCGCAGTCTTGTGTGCCTACTTTGAGGCGTTCATTTCATTCCTAGAATGGGCGCTTTCCCTTACCCATGGCATAACACAAGTCACGCATTACTTGGATGATTTTTTGTTCTTTAGACAGGCAGGAACGCCGGAGTTCGCAGAGGGTCTGCGGGCCTTTGAGACAATGGTGGGACACCTCAGGGTTCCCCTTGCTCCAGGTAAGACTGAGGGTCCGGTGCAGGTCCTCACCTTTTTGGGCATCGAGCTGGACACCATCAATGGGTGAATCTAGGCTCCCTGCTGACAAGGTTATGGGTCTGCAGCAGGACATCCAGGCGCTGTTGGGCAAGGATAACGCAACCTTGGGGGCAATCCAGAGCCTCATGGGCAAGTTGAACTTTGCCGCCCGAGTCATACCAGCAGGCAGGGTATTTTCACGCAGGTTAGCAAAGGTCAAGGCCAAAATAGGCAAGAAGCACCATTTGGTGTGACTCGGTCACGGGTTGAAGGCCGACCTGGAAATATGGGCAGATTTCCTGAAGGAGTTTAATGGGACTATCATTTGGAGGGCCCCGTGGATGGACAGCCAGGAACTCTGCCTTTTTTCTGATGCATCAGGTAGGGAGGGTTTTGGTGTTATCTTGGGAGAGTAGTGGTGTGCGGTGAGGTGGCCGAATGCCTGGCGGAAAAAGAAGATAACTTCTAACATCACAGTACTGGAGCTTTTCCCCATTATAGTCGCGCTCTACTTATGGCCAGAAACATTGAGAAGCAGGAAGGTTGTGTTCTGGTCGGATAAAATGGCGGTAGATCAGGCAATAAATGGGCTAACGGCGACATGTCCCCTGGTTTTGAGTTTACTGAGAGAATTGGTCAGGGTAGGTTTGCGCAGCAACATTGAGTTTAGGGGGTAAAAATTTGCCAGCTGATGCTCTCTCTTGCTTTCAGTGGCTCCGTTTTCAAATGGCCGGCCGCGAGCGAGGGCAGAGATGACACCATTCCCGGCCTCCCTATGGCGACTGCTACGGTGGGGGAGCGACTGAAGATAATCGGTGAACGGTCACTGGCCCCGGCAACAAGGAAGAAATATGGGTCACAATTGCGAACATTCATGACAATCATAGAGTCAGTAAATGCAGAGTCGATGTTACTGGAGGAGCAGTTAGAGGTCTTTGTTGTTTGGGCCAAGGACGCCGGCAAGAGTCATTCATGGGTGTGCAGCCACCTGGCCGCTCTGAGGCATGACACCAGGCTCAACGGGGGGCATGACCCCACTGGCTCATTTAAGGTCAGGGCAGCACTAAAGGGGTGGGCGAGGGATGAGGATAGGACCCCGGATGCCAAGGCACCGATAGATTTCCCATCCCTACAGGGCATGATAGAGGTTGTGTCACAGGTCACCAACTCCCCCTTTGAGGCCAGGCTTTTCACAACAGCATTCTGCCTGGCTTTTTTCGGGGCCCTCAGGGTCAGTGAGCTTGTCGCCAAATCTAAGACTGACACAACTGGGGCGGCCTTGGCCTTACAGGATGTTTGTGCGGCGGACCACCTGGTACTTCGTATCCGGAGATCCTAGACAGATCAGGCGGGGCGGGGCGCAACAATAGTATTGCAATCTTTGGGGGACCCCAGGTACTGCCCTGTCACCACAGTAAAGGAATACTTGAAAATAAGGCCGGCTAACCCTAGGCACTTCCATGTACACGCAGATGGTGCGCCCTTGACCAGGTTCCAGCTGGACCGCATCATGGCAGCCGCCTTGTCCCAGGCAGGTCTTGTAAGCTCAGGTAGAAAATTTTCCAGCCACTCTTTCAGAATGGGCGCAGCCATTGTTGCACTCAAGGCAGGTATGGGGCCCGAAGGCGTCAAGGGCGTGGGCCGCTGGCAATCAAATTGTTTCCAGTGTTACATTCGTCCCTAAATGTGCAAAGTCAATGAAGTGTAAATATGACTGTGGTGATAAATTGTGTAATCAATGTGTGCAGTGCCTTCAAACAAATTAAACGAGTGTGACAACATGGCATCCTCCTCCCCTTTTATTTCATCAGGTTGTCGGGTATGGCTGCTTGGACCCTCCTTATGTTGTCAGGTTGGCGCAATGGGTGTCACACAAGAATTGGACCCAGGGGTTCGCACTGACGCAGTTTGTTTGGATGGGCACCCCTGGGATGAGATGGAGCAGCGCGGGAAACAGCCAAGAGCAGCACCTTGCATTAGGGGGCCCCCCGCCCAATGTGCTTATCATCCATTTGGGTGGCAATGACCTGGTTAACAAGGGGAGGAGGGCACTCATACAAGCCATGCAAACTGACATCGGGGCTATCAGCAACAGACTGGGGTCATGCGAGATTTGGTGGTCAGAGATTGTTCCATGTAGGGAGTGGCGGGGTGCCAGATCTGTAGCTGTGGTAGAACATTCACGCAAGAGGGTCAACAGGACCATGCAGAAGTTCATGGAACGGAGAGGATTTGGGTTCATAAGGCATGCACTGATACAGGCAAGGGTAGAGGGTTATTATGAGAAAGATGGTGTGCACTTGCCCAAGGTTGGGATGGATATGTTTCTCCTGGATGTGCAAGAGGCACTGGAAGCTGTAGGATGCAAGTAAGGTACGCAGAGGTGGGGGGGCTCTGATATAGGCGATAGCCTCCTCCAGAGCTGTGGCGGAGTTACAGGGCGATCTGGAGGCAGACTGGTACAGTAAGGGTACCTCTGCCTGGCACAGTAAGGGTGCCTGAGCCAAGGACCTGGAGCCGCAGGGAGGTTTCGGGGAAACCGTGATGGCGCCCGTTAGTCCTTCGGGCGGTTGGGGGGCCTGACCAACCGGGGGTGTGCCAGACCACGCTCCGCCCTGAAAGGGGCGAGAGTATAATGCATGATCACATGATCCAGAAGGGGATCTACAAAGGTGCTGCACTGTCCTGGCGTCGACCCACCATGCCGGATGGCTCATTAGGCGGGCGGGGCAGCGAGGGGCTGCCTGCCCTGGATCGTCCGTAAGATAACCCACAGAGAAAGGCATACTTTTGTTGTATGAAAATAAACCTGCAGCAGTTCTTTACCCATAAACAATGTGTCCTGTGTAGTCATTATATGGGGAGTGTATAAAGTGCAAGGGGGGAGCGGATGACGATGTGGGCACTATGCAACAATGTCACGAAGGCTTGCAGCATTGTCGGTGCCATTTTGTTTCTATGTTTTGCACAATTGACAGGCTGAAATATGGAATTTGCATGACTGACCAGTGGAAAAATTATATTTTGTGCAAACGTCATATTTCGTACGTTTCTGCGTCTGATCTTCAAAAACTGTGTCACAAAGATGTACAGTAAATAATTGAGTGCCTCATCTCAAAAGGATATGGCGTTCCTGGCAGAAGTAACCGTTGATTCTCTTGTGATTACTGCATAGAATTGCACAAGTTGCTTACGGCACAGGCTGGCTGTGAGAATAGTTGTTCTCCCGTCTTGATGCGCTCCTCCTCCGAGCCTGTCACATCTGATCAGCGTTGACTCTCCTTGCTAAGTGGAAAGATGCGGAAGACATCCTTTCTTACTCAGCTCCTGCCACGAGGGAACTCATAAGAGCAACATTTGCCTCCGGAAATATTGTTCACTGGTATCCAGTAAAGCTAAGAGAGAGAAGGCAAATGAGAGCGGACGAACAAAGGCACAGAAATTCAACTTTTATTTTGAATCATTTTACAAAGTCTAATGTGATCTTGATATCCAAGGAAATTCCATGCTTTGGATCACGTTATGTGTTAGTGTCCGATGTCAATATCCATCCCTCCATTCCTCCCTCCAACCATCCATCCATCCATCCACTGAAAAAAACAAAGGTTAAAGTTCCGTTATACTTAGGTGTTAGAATGAGACCAGCTACCGTAACAAAAACACTGAAATATAAGCCAGTTATAGTTTATTTATTATTTATTTATTTATTTTATTTAAATAGTTTTATACAGCGCTGGCTAGACCCGGAGGTATCAGAGCGCTTTACATGAGAATAAACAATGTAACAGAAAAAGTTCAACAATTTCACAATAAATCCCCCCCAAAAAATAGGCAGTACAATTAGGAGGGGAGAGAAAGGAGAGAGAAAAGTAGTGGAGTGGGCAGGGGAGGTGAGAAAGGGAGGATAAGGGAAGAGACAATACGGAGAGATGAAAAGAAGTCTGTCTAAAGACTGACTGGGTAGGTGATGACCAAGGAGGGAATCCACGGCCCATCTCCCCTATAGCTAAACCAGGTAGATCCATCGGGCATCAGACAAAAGAGTTTGGTCTCAATATATTGATAGAGGGGAGAAGGAGAGAGATAACTAGAGGGAGGATGCGGGAGGAGACAACAGGAGGGACGAAAGGAAGTGCCACAATGTTGTTCAACAATATGACAGAAAAAGAGCAACAATTACACATTACACCAAACAATCAGCAATACATTAGGAGAGGAGAGAAAGGAGAGAGAGAAAAGAAGTGGGGGTTAGGGGAGGTGAGAAAGTGAGGATAAGGGAGGAGACAACCGTAGAGTCGAAAGGAGGTCTGTCTAAAGACCGACTGGGTAGGTGACGACCAAGGAGGGAATCCAAGGCCCATCTCCCCTATAGCTAAACCAGGTGGCTCCATCGGGCATCAGACAAAGTAGTTCGGTCTCAAGTGTCGAGGGAAGAGGTTCACAGAAAAAACAGCGTGGGAGGTAGATACGGCAGAAAGACGAAGGAAAGTCTGCCCAAAGTCCGGCTGGGTAGGTGACTGTCAAGGGGGAAGTCCCAAAACCCATCCCCTCTATAGCTATCAGGTAGCTCCACCGGGCTTTGACCAAATAGCTAGGTCTCAATGGGAAACATTTAAATACTATGGAGGGCAAAATAAATGGAGCGTAGAGGGGATGGGACAGGGAAGGTGAGAAAGGGAGGATAGGGGAAGAGATAACAGGGAGAGACAAAATGAAATCTGTCTAAATGCCGACTGGGTAGGTGACGACCAAGGAGGGAATCCCAGGCCCATCTCCCCTATAGCTAAACCAGGTAGCTTCATCGGGAATCAGACAAAATAGATCAGTCTCAATACATTGAGAGAGGAGAGAAGGAGAGACATAAAAAGAGGGAGGATGCGGGAAGAGACGACAGGAGAGACGAAAGGAAGTCTGGCTTAAGACCGACTGGGTAGGTGACGTCCAAGGAGATAATTCCCGACCTGTCTCCCCTTTAGCTAAACCAGGTAGCTCCATCGAGCATCAGACAAAATAGCTAGCTCTCACATGACGCGGGCAATTCCCAGGTAAACAGGGTGGGGGCTAGGGCAAAGGACAGAAGAGGGCAAAGGTCAGTAGCAGGGAAGAGGAGAGGAGTAGAGTGGGGAGGGTAGTTTGTAGGTAGTTCGATAAAAGTTCCCATGGATCTGATGCGAGGCATTCAAAAAGCAGGTCCGTTGCTTCTCAGGCGCCATCTTGGGGTTAGAACGCCGGTTGAGAATTATGCCAGAAATCATGTGTTGCTATGACCGGTAGGAACGGCGGCCACAGCGTCAGAGGCTCCCAACCATCCGATGTCCAGGGACAAGTAAAATCCAAATAATGTCAGGGGACAAGTAAAAGTTTGCTAATAATTCAGATTAGTGCTAATTTGGAGTTGTGGGGAGTATGGAGTTTTTCTTGTTAGCGAGCTTGATCCCAAAGTTTCCAGGTGTCTGTTTCCGAATTTGAAGGGTTGTTAATGATTAATGTGTCTGCCCGTTTTGCTGGGTGTTTTTGCATTTGCATACGGAGCAGTCTTCTTTTTGTTTCTAGTACTGTTTTTCACAATTCCGATCTCTGGGGGGCACCACCTTATGTGGGTTGAGTGAATTCAGGTGACCCAGTGTTAGAGAAGGTCTTAGAGTGGGCAAACACAAGTCAGGAGTGCCATATAAGGTTGTAGCACCTCAAGTGTAAGCATCAGGCGGGTCTTCAATGAGCATCAATAATACAGCGACAATACTCTCAACATATCAGGAGGGTCTTAGAGTGGGTAACAAAGGACAGGAATGCCACTCTCCGCATATCAGTAACAGAGAGATAAGTTGTAAACCATATGAAATTGTACCACAGCAGATTAAGAGACAGGTGGGTCTTCAGTGAGCAACAACAGTACTGCGAAGTCGCTCTCAACATATCAGGATTGGCTGAAACAAGGTGTACTCCCTAAAATTTTGAGACGCGCAATCTTAAAGTCATGCACTAAAGGGTGATCGAGAATGTCTTCACTCGTGGCCATTTTGGAGTCAGGCATTGATTGCAAAGGAACACAAAGAAGCTGTATGCAGACCTATCTAGCAAACACACTATCAGAGGCTGCAGTACTGTTGGTTATAAGGATGCTTGCAAAAACCATAATTGCAGTATGTTAAAAAGCCAGGAACTGTGAGAAATGCCCCGTAAGGATTTTCAGCGCCGCCATTTTGGGTGCAGGAAAACTTCAGCCAAGGGACCTCAAAAGGGTTAAAATAGCCAAGATGACTAAATAAATACCTGGAGCGTGATTTGTAAAGCGCAATGGCGGAAAAGCTCCACAGTCAGTGTTTCCGCTGCCTCATGTAGGAACGAGGGATCTGCGGTCTCGGCGTCAGCAGCCTGGCGCCATGGGCTGCAAGGTGCGAGTGAACCAGCACTGGGCAATCCGGGCTCCATACAGGGATGAGAAGGCAGCCAAAACGGGCCAGCTACAACAGTCGGATGGTGTCTGTGCCAATCCACGGGTCCACAGGGTGACAGCACTCGCGGCCTCAGCATTGGGCAAGAAAGTTAAAGTGTTAAATAGCCACCCCATCATGCACTGCTTATTACTTCACATATTACATCATTCATGACATGTTAAATGGCATCATTGATGAGCACACTCATGACATATCAGTCATAGCCTTCCTGCCAGACCATGCATTCAATATGCATCAGACCTTGGACTCAGTGCCTAGACTCTGACAAGTCCCTGCACCCTAACCCTCTGCATGCATCAAACCTTCACTATACACGATCTTCGGCCATAGTTGGACAAGTTTGAACCAGGTCTTAGCATGTGGCCAGGGTCTGCACCCACCCCTCCAAAACCATGCACAGACTTTGGATATACACAGTGGAGGTTTTCTGCAAGGCTTGGTGTCATACAAGACTCTGCATCCAACATAAAATAGGGGTCGGGCAGGGGCTTGAACTATGAACGACCCTGTACCAATGAACGACCCTGTACCACTCCTCCGCATGTGGCTACCCACACTGTGCATGGCCTTCAACCAGGCGAAGTGAGGAATTTTCTGCAGATACTCACCTGTGGCCAGGCCGTGTGTCCAGCTCCTATGACCACCTAACTCTCTATATGGCCATTCTGTAGCCCTTAACAGTAATAGCTGACCAAAGTGTTTATTGTTTGATGATTTTCAGTGGCCAGCTGCCCACAAGTAACGTAGCCCCACAGCACCCATCATTTCGGTGAATACAAATAACAAGAGAATTACATCTATCAAAAGGGCTTCACTTCTTGAATTTCCAATTTCCTTTGCATTTTTTGAAACCTTAGAGACAGATTTAAAAGAGTCCAACCATCAATTTAGCTTGTCGCATTACTCCTCGTTGACAAATTCATGAGCACTGTCAGAATAATCTGTTATATAAATATAATCATGAACATTCGCAGACATTATTCATTGTTGAAAAAAATATAATATATGGGTCACTCATTTACAGACAGTTTAACCTGTACTACTATTATAAGTATTGTTCTTTTTTCATTTCAAATATTTTATTAGATTTTCATTGATAACAATAGGTAACAATATGGGACTGTCTAGCATATTATTGTGTTTTACACAAAATGTCTGCATATGGTTACAGCATACTGAGAGATACAGTTTTGGAGGGGGTCAGCATACCTAATAATATCGATGTAAGGCTTAAAAATAAAAGCTAAGAAAAGTAGAGATAGGGCTGGAAGAGATTAGTAGAAGAAGAGGACATGAGGATGGAGAGGGAAGGAGGTTTAAAGACTGAGGGCCAGATGTAGCTAGCGAAATAGCGATCGCAAATGCTGAAATTCGTAGAATATCAGCGTTTGCGATCTCAATTTAGCTGTGTGCTATGTAGGTAGGCAAATACCTACTTCCAAAATAAGGAATCGCAATAATTGTGATTCCTTATTTTGCGCAAGCATTTAGAGAATCCCAATTTGCGATTCCCTAAAGGCTAGTAGGCGTCCCAAATTGCGATAATGCCTCAAGGAATCGCAAATTACCACCAACTTCAAGTTGGTGGTAAGTGGCGATTTCCTTTGGAAAAAGTTCTTTTTTTGTTTTTTTCAAAGTGCCATGTGGCATGCATGTGTGCCATGTGGCACACATACATACAGTTAGGGCATGTATGTGTGCCACATGTGCACAAATGCAAAATTAAGGGGGGCAACAGGGTGTCTTTCTGGAACCCTTGCACCCTTGAAATTGCGCGTGCAATTCCCATTCATTCCTATAGGCCTCTTGGCCCATAGGAATGAATGGGAAGACATTCCTTATTTGTGACTCGCAAATTGCGAGTCACAAATATGAAATCTATAGGAATTGCAAAAAGTATTGCGATTCCTACCTACATAGCATTCTGCGAGTCCTTAATAGAGATTCCCTAAAAATCGCTATTAAGGACTCGCTAAACTGCTTCTACCTGCATCTGGCCCTATATCTGTCTTAGTAAGCTTGAGTGTAGGCTCAGTAAGGCCATGGGGCTCTGTGAGAGGTGATGTATTTTGTTGCGCAATATTTCTAAGGGGGTTTTGGGGTGTAATATATTTGTCAAGTTTCCTGCAGAGGTTTGCTTTCTTTTGAGAGTAAGACTGGAGAAAGCTGTTAGGAGAGCTATCTGCCCCTCCAGTAAATTGGGTCCAATTGTGTCAATTGAGAGTTGCTTAAAATCCTTCCATTCTGAGAGGAAGGGTGTAAGAAATTTGGGTGTGGATTAACTGGGATGTGAGCCCTGGTCAAGCAGCAAAAACAGTCCTTGTTAGGGTGAGGCACAAGCCAAACCTAAAATAACTTGTGCTCAACCCTTTTGTAGCTTGGCACGGATCGGCTCGGGGGCCCCATATCAAGACTAGATACCAGTGCAGTGTTAGGGGAACCCCATCTCTTCAAATACTAGTGTTCCCTACCCAAGAGAGTGAAGGCAGTTTATTCGCTGCCCGCATTTTCCCAAGCAGGGAACACTACTTTGATTCTGGCCATTGGGAGCTTCTTTCATCTGGGCAGAAGCAAAGTTAAAGACCTGGCTTCTGCCAGCACAACAATGGGTTTTGGCTGGGCTACCATCAATAACCATGGGGGCTTTGGACCTCACCCCAGAGCCCCCAATGAAGACTACATTGTGCATGCCTTTGGTGGGTACTAGTGCACTCACTGTCCCACATGTTTTCTTTTCAAGAATACAGGCTCACGCCGGCACCTGGTATGGGTAATAACTAGGGAGCTGGCAGGGGCTGGGGACCTTGGGAATCCCCTCATGCCAACAATAGCTACATTAAAAAATATATTAAACATATGCAAAGAATAATAAACGGGCGGCAGAAGTCACTCAATTATTATTCACTGCTCTGTTTAAGGAGCACTCCCTAATGCCCAATATGGGCTTTTAAATAATATTTTTTGATCTTGTTGGTGCTCGTGTAAGGGGCAGGAGCACCACCAAGTATTTTTTTAATGTTCTGAATGGCTGCTGGGAGCACTGCAGGCCCCCAGGGACATAAAAGAAAAAAAACAAAGTGAATCTCCTGGTTCATTAAATCTATGACTCCAGGGTAGTTTAACATATTATTTTTAAAGCATTCCAAGTTGTAGCTGTATACTCTTCAGCTGAAGTGGAAGAACCTCTGCTGCCTGGTTCTATGGCTGCTCTTTGTGGCCGTAAAAATATTAAACGTTTTAAAAAATATAATGTTTTATTGAAAATATTTTAAGACAATCAGTAATATTAAACATTGCAATATGTGAATTTATTTAATATACATTTGACTCTAGTTGTTGGTGACTTTTTGGCAAAACCAATAGGTCTGCTTTATATATGTTGATGTGCTGACACCTTCATAATGCCAAGGGGACTGCCTTAATTTAAATGACACCCTTTATATTGTATATGCAAAGATTGCTGTGCTGTTCCTGATAGGAAAGAAGAGAGTTGATACAGTCAGTGATGCGGAAGGAATGGTCGGGTAACAAGTGGTTAGCCCTGGGGATCCATTTTGTTGGATTTAATGCCCTCGCACTCCCTTTCAGGTGTCATGCTTCATCATTTGGGCCTGCTCCTCGTTGGGTCGGCGGTGCAATACCCAACCGGCAACACCTCGTAGAGGGGTTCTTTGGCGGAGATCTTTTTCCAACTGCCGTATGGATGAAGTGTGGGTATGGGGCCAGAATGGAATAGTAGACGTAATGGGTAGAAGGTAAATTAAAATAAAGCTAGGGGTTCCGGGAATGATTTATTCAGGTGGTCCGCTGCTTTAGTTAAAAACAATATTCTAGAGGAGGGTTCTGGAGTGTTATGCTTCATCCTTTCTGGAGGCTGATGGCTGCACTTCTGTTCTGCCTTGGCATCGAATTTGCAGTTGTTCTTCTAGCTCACCCACTTTGCTGATGATCCAAGTCTTGTAGATTGACACATACAATTCTGAAATAGGAAAAAAAGTAGCCAGCTCTTTTGTGTAGCTTGGATCCAGGATTGTGGCACAGTTGTACTCTTGAGACAACACTATCTCTTTTTGAAGCCTTTCATTAGTATTCAAGGAATGATTAAGCTGTTGATCAAAGCAGCAGATCCATCACTGACATTTCTAAATGACTAAAATTTGTTCGAATTCTTTGACAGGTAACCAGTCGGTTGTTGACTACATCTGCATTTTTAAGGGAGTCCTTCACAACTAGGTTTAGTACAATGTGCTAAACATAGGACTCTGAAATATCCTTCATCAGCTATGCCTTTGAAAATATTATTGCCATTGTCACTGGCAGCAAATTCAGTGCTGAGATTCCTGAGTGAAAGCCATTTGTTGACTCTAGTATTACATTTATCAAAGATGTTGGCTGCTATAAGCAATTTCTCCATGGCGAACATCAAAACTATTGCATGTCATTATTGATGAGACGAGCACTTGGCCATTGCTTCATTGCCTTGAGAGAGATATAGGGCTGATTACAAGTTTGGTGGTGTGAGACTAACTCCGCCATGCCACCGCCCCACCCCCACACCGCCAAACCTGTGTGCGTACTGCCTGTCAGATTACTACATTTACAGTCATTGGTGGGCGGTTCCTTGGCGGTGCCCATGAAGTGGGCACTGCAATAGGAACGTCAAAGGCAGTACCTGCACTGCATGGACTTGGGCAGTCCATGCCGTGCAGGTACTTTTTAAAAAAAAGTTTTATATAGCGCAAACTAGACCTGAAGATATCAGGTATCAGAGCGCTTTACATGAGCGCCAGTTTTGTTACAGATGGACATATTCATTTTCGCTGGGCACAGGGAGATTAAGCGATTTGTCCAGAATCCCAGGATGTTTAGTGTCATTGCCGAGACTGATGTGCATACCCACAGGGGAGCACAACATCTGGCCCCTGCATGTATCCCATGACCCTTAGGCATCAGGTTTACTCTCTAGCACTTTCTTCATGGATTAGGAACCACCATGAAAACCTTGGCAGTGAGGAAACTCGTAATGTGCTTGACCTGACTGTGCTGGTCCCGCCAAGCATATTTCAGCCTTGATGGTACAATGGCGGTGCGACTGCCCAACTTATAATAATAGGGCAGTTGGCCCGCCGGTGCAGCAGTGGCTGGACTGCCACCGCCACACCACCATGAGTTTGGTGGTCCACGGATTGCCAAACTCATAATTAACCCCTTAGTGTCTATAATCTGTTGCTTGACAACTGGTCCAGATGTCTGCTGTGAGGTGGATTACCTGAACAGTGTTTTTCTTCATGATGTTGCTAATCAATTGCAGCACATGACTGTGCAGTGCTGGCATCGGTCCAGCTTGGAACCTTTCATTTTAGGGACAGGGTCTCAAATTCAAGAATCATCTATCCTTCCATTAAAGAAAAAGGAAGTATTCCAAGAACTAACATCATGGCCAGCTATTTATTGTATGAATGGAATATATTAAAGTGTGAGGTGGTTGGGCAGTTTGTTTAGGAACATAGCCTTGATAGTTGGTTGCTGTGATTGTTTTCTGGGTGATACTTTGACTAATGACCTACGGGGAGCAGTTAAGCCTCCTGGGTGCTATGGGTTGACTATATCTCTCTGTCCCTTGTGCTATTCTGAAGTTGATGTGGGTGACAACTGCACACTATG
Source organism: Lissotriton vulgaris (assembly GCF_964263255.1). Classification (NCBI taxonomy): domain Eukaryota; kingdom Metazoa; phylum Chordata; class Amphibia; order Caudata; family Salamandridae; genus Lissotriton; species Lissotriton vulgaris. Next base: position 843,961,298 of record NC_141685.1, read on the forward strand.
AGGAACAGTCAAGGGCAGATTTGCATGTCACTGACAGCCTCTTCTTCTTCCTCAGCACCACCTCTTTTTATTAATTGACCTTCTTCCTCTCTCACCACCAGCAACAATGTTTTGAGGTGCTCTATGCAAACTATTCCATGCTGATTTTTCAACAGCCAGTTGGTCTCCATTACAATAAAGTCTACCTGGCTTACCACAACATACTTTTTGATATAAATTGAGCATTCTGCGATGTGCTCCTCATGTGGCCTGATCATAAAGAAATCCCAAATGGGGGAGAAGTTTCTTTAAAAAAAATATCTTTATTGGCTTTTTACAACAATTTTTAACACCCATCCCCCTACCCTCCGGAGTCAGACAGGTACACAAATAATGTCATTATACATGTTACAATATAATCAGCAGCAGAGGAATTCTTATTCATCATACATTTGATTTAGCCTAAGAAATTAAAGAAAAAATTTAAAGAGCTAGAAAAATTATACTTTATTTTTTTAACAATTAGCTTTGAGCTAAGCTTTCAGCCAAGTTCCATTGCATCAGAGGTGACCAAATACTCATCCCCCTTTGACACAGTGCATTGCCTTTCCATTTATAAATGGCTACCTTCATATTAACAATGGCTAATAGCCTAGCTAGCCATTGTTGGAAGGACGGTGCCATAGGATCCACTGCCAGGGCAATCAGGCTCGTCGGCCCCTAACAAAATTACTTCACTAGATAGGACTATATCCCTATGCAAATCTTTATTCAGAAATTTCTCTATGTCTTGTTTTAACATTGTTAATCCATTACACATGGTAAAGATATGAACCGAGTCAGCATTAAAAACACTGCATCTTGCACAGCACGTTCCCTTGCCGCTGCCCCATTTGGCGATTTTGTCTGGCGTGTAATAGAAGAAGAAGCAGGCTTTCTAAAACTGTGCCTGAGGTTTAGTAGAGATGAGAATGGTTTGGAAAGGAGATAGGCATAATTAAATCCCTCTGCAGATATTGCTACCTTGTCCTGCCACTTCTGAGAAGTTTTCTCTAGATCATCCGGAAACAATGCAATAAGAGAGGAATAAGCTCCTCCAATAGTATGGTTCCTAGTATGAATGATTGACTCTATAAAGGCTACTGCTTCGCACAATACCCTCCCCCTAGTTTTCGTATAAGAAAATCCCTTATTTGTAAATATTTGAAAAAGCCCCGCCAGTCCAAGTAATAATCATTTTTCAACATTTCAAAAGATTTGATCCCAGATGGGGTGAAGAAGCATTCTAACTGTACTAATCCTGCTCTGTTCCATTTGATCATGCAATTATCTCTAAAGAAGAATTGGGTTGTCTACTAGGGGCGTGTAATATGAAATTTGCCCTAATTCCAGCATTTTCCTCACCACCTTCCACACCTTAAACCCACTGTAGAGTGTTTTAAATGTGACCTTTTTATGATAGCTGTCGTGCATATGTCTCCATAGATACCCTCTACTTTTATTACCAAAAAGTAATTGAAAAATAGACGGTGTATCGCCCCCCTGCGTTTATTCCCCTCCCGAGCATTGTATGAGCTCGCTGCTATAAAGTAGCACCAAAAATATATTTTTAGATTAGGCAGAGCCAGACCTCCTCTGTCCTTAGAGAGAGTAAGAAATGTATAAGCACACCTGGGTTGTGAATAGGCCCAAATAAAGCTGGCAAATGTACTTTCTATTGTCTTAAACCAGTGGTTTGTAAATTCAAGACAAATTGTTCTAAATAGGTACAACATTTTTGGGAAGTACACCATTTTAACTGCGTTCACTCTACCAATGATAGGCAGATGGAGATTTTCTAGGCAACATAAGTCTTTCTGTATTGAAACCAACATTGGTTTTAGGTTCATGTCCACCATATTCTCAAGGTTAGAGGAGATGGCGACTCCCAGGTAAGCAGCTTTTTCCACCACCTGGGGATTGTCCATCCTACTTTTTTTGTTTAAAACTATTTGTGTCTTCCCTTGATTAAGAGCATAGCCGGAAACTAGACTGAGTTAGGATCAGCCATTACAATAAGCCATTACAATAACTATGTCGTCGGCGTATGCCAGCGTTTAGGTTAAATATTCTTGTGCCACAATGGGTGGTATTTCCCTATTCCTTTCAGGGCTACAGATAAAGGGATCAATATAAATTGCAAAAAGCAATGGCGAGCATGGGCAGTCCTGTCGTATCCCTCAGGAGATTGTTATTTCTTTGGTTAAGCTTCCATTCACCGATACCACTGTCCTGGGGTTAATATATAATTTTTGTACTGCCTGAATAAAGCCTTCCTTGAACACAAGCTTAGACATAGTAGCCCATAAAAATTGCCAGGAGACCCTATCGAAAGCCTTCTCGGCATCGAGAAGGATTAATGCCATAGGGTCTTCTTCAACTTCAGTACCGTCAAATAGGGTCATCACTCTCTGTATGTGATAGATAGTCGACTTCCCAGGCACAAAACCATGTTGACACTTAGCTATCACTTTATGAACAATAGGGGCAACCCTATTAGCCAGCATCTTTGAGTAAATGTTTGAGTCTTTGCGTTTATAAGAGTGATAGAGTGGTAGGATCCTAACTGCTGTGGGGGTTTGTTCTTTTTAGGAAATATTATTATTTTGGCCCTGGACCAGGAGTTTGGAGGTTGGCCGCCTTTAAAAATGTGAGTAAATAGCTCTAATAGTATGTTTTTAATTTGCTCTAGAAAAGTTAAGTAAAACTCGGAAGGGATGTTATCCAATCCAGTAGCTTTCCCCTTCGGGAGGTTTTGGATGGTGGTTAAAAGTTCATCTAAATAAGGGGGCTGCTCCAGCATAGTCTGATCCTACTCCTCCAATTTGTCATGACCGCCACTTTCTAGGTATCTTTCAACCTCAGCTGTGCCCCCCCTTCTTTCCTCTGTGTATAGATCTCAATACATCCTCCAAAAAGCCTCTCTAATAAGCTCTGGGTCGGATAATTGGCCCTCAACGGGATCATGTATTTAGCTAATCAAATTGGATGTGGATTGTTGTCGCATACTCATGGCTAGCTGATGACCCACTTGTTCATAAACCGTTTCTTTCCGTGCTGTTGCTTTCCTGACTGATTTGTCAATAAAAATATTGGTGATTGCCGCCTTGGCGATTGCTACCTGGCTTTAGGTTTTAGAAACTTCTTTAGCCATATTGGCCCTCTTGTTACTCTAATCAGTTCTTCTTCAGCCAGCCTAAAATTCTCCTGTAAGCCCCCCATGGTCTCCCTCTCTAGTTTATTTATCCTCATTGAATACTGCATTGTCTCTGCCCGTATCCCGGCTTTCATGGTGTCCCAGACTATATCAATCGAAGCGCTGCCTCTATTGTCAGCTAAATAATTGGGGATCCAACCTCTCATATGGGCACAAGAATTATTATCTAATAGAAGGGTCTTTTCAAAAGTCCAGGATGTGGGTTCTACTTTTACTGGTGCCATATCCAGGGAGCAGATTAAAGGATTGTGATCGGTTAGTATTCGAGGCAGCTTCTCTGTTTGGCACTTACTTTTGAATGAGTTTGACATTAATATATAATCTATTCTAGCATGGGTAGAGTGTAGGTTTGAGAAAAAAGTATACCCCGGATCATTAGGTTTCGATGTTTGCCAGCCATCCACTAGAGTGTGTACATAGCACACATTTTTCAGAGACTTGAATACTTTTGGTTTGCGGCCTTTGTTGTTCCCACTCATCTTTCAGCAATCAAACAGTTGGAAGATTAATGTTAAAGTCCCCACAGACCATTACCGGTAGCGGCCAGTGTGCAAGCTCATTGGAAATTTCATTAAAAACTACAGGGTCATCACTGTTGCTTCCATAAACGGCACATAATGTTAGCTTCAATCCTTTGCCATATTGGCACGAAGTAATAGCCCACCAGCCAAATGTATCAGTGTTAGAGCGGTTAAAAACATACCTACTGCCCTTAACTAAGAACGCAACCCCCCGAACCTGTGCCCCCTGTGACGTAGCGCATACCAGCCTATACCCTAGTGTGTTTAAAATCTGGTTCTGAGATCCCTCTATGTGTGTTTCCTGGAGGCACACAATATCTGCCCCTCAGGCTCGTAATCCTATTGCCACTATTTCTCTTTTAATTTATGTCATTTAATCCACAGTCTTTTAAGGATAGTACTTTTAACACCCTCATAGTTTTGGAATACACTAATTGAGTATTGCACCAAGCTTACCACCAGCCCACTTGTTACTTTGGCTTTGTGTTTGCCTGCTGGTATTACCTGATGTAGTTTCTCTCCTTAGTTTGAACCACCTGTCTGACCCACCTCCATCCCCTCCACCCACCTCAGGTTCCCCCACCCACCCTCCACCATTCTTGGAGGTTACCTGTCCCGCGCTGGGGCTTGACATCCGTCATCCAATCCCCCATGAGCCCGCTGAGCCTCCCCCCTGTTAAACAATCTGGTGCACCCCCTCATGTACTACTAAATGTAAATGTAAATGTATTTGAGCTTATATAGCGCACAGCTACCCGCAGTGGGTTTCCCGGCGCTTGCTTAGGGAACCCGTCCTGGTATTCTCCTGTGAGATAACCCCGGCAGGGTATCCACAAGGTGAAAGCCAGGCATCCCGCCGCGAGGGGCCGTTGTGGAGATTAAGCAAGCTATTGCCCAGAGTCGCAGAGTGTGAACCCGTGAGTCGAGAAGGCACCGGAGCAAGAATTATCGAGTCCGTGGAATTTTTGGCCCAAGACCCGCCGAGGCTAAGTTGTCGCCAATGAATGGGAAGAAATTTTCAATTTGCGATTCTCAATTAGACAAACACAAATTGAGAATGCAATTTCAAGGGTGCCAGGGTGTCAAACGGACACCCTGTTGCACTCCTGAAATCTGCATATGAGTATATCTTGCACACACACATGCCCCCAGGGCATATGTGTGTGTAAAATGGAACTTTGAAAAATGCACTTTAGTGCATTTTTCAAAGTTTTTGCAAATTACCAAGAAGTTCAACTTCAAGGTAATTTGCACCCCCTATTAGCGAAATCGCTAGTTTTTTTACTTTAATGCATTGCATTTAAGGAATCTCAATTTGCTATTCCTTAAATGCAATGGCAATTTAAGTAATCACAATTTAGAGTTTACTTAAATTGCGATTTTTGCATTTGGGATGATGCATCCCAAATGCAAAAATACCGGTTGCAAAGAGGCAGATTCTGTGAATCTGCCCGTTTGCGACAGTTTTTTGCTTTGATGCATGTGGGCCATAGTTTGAAATTACACAAGTGAGAAATATCTCTATAATGTATGCATTCGTAATCTGTATTTTTTCAGTACGATTCGTGTAAGTAAATGAAAGGGTGATGTGGAAATCAGAGCGTAATTTGGTAAAGAGGAACTTAGTACCAAAGACTCAAGACAGCAGGGCGAACTGAGCTGCAGTGATTTTTAAACATAGAAGGGCTGCTTCCTCTTCCCACCCTGTTTAGAGATCCCTGCAGTACATACCCCTCGGTTCCATTACATGCTAGGCAGTAATCACTGCAGAGTATGTGGGCGCAGAGGGGATGCTCTGCAGAGTGATATGCAGTGGAGTCTAAAGTTTAGAAACCAGTAAATGCCACTCTGCAGTTACACCTTTACATACTCTGTAATATAATCACCGTTGCGTATGTAAGGGCACCGAGTGGTGTTTGAGAGTGCTATTTTCTTAGTGCAAAATGCATCCTAACACCATTTTTGGACACAAGGGTGTATTTTGCGCAAAGAAAATAGCGCCAAATGCCCACTTCGGCCCGTAATGGAATTCCATGAAATCTTGCAGAATGTTGATGTAATTCCACAAAAGTTCACGGAGTCAAACTCCACCAATGACTCCCAACCCTGCAAGTAATGCTCAGTGGGTTGCAGAGTGGTTGCAGTTCATCTGGCTTTCTGTCTCAGGCTGGCACAATGACAAATCAATTAGTGACCGGGGGTCCAGAAATCCAATTACAGGTCTGCATTCTGAAAAGAAAATCATGAAAACCTATCAGTTGACTGCTGAGTTCTGCCTTTATGACACCCAAAATCCATGCCTGAGAAGCCTTGGACTACTTGTCATTGCTACCATTAGGGTGAAGCATGTATTTGTTTTTTTAAACTCTTTTTATTTACTCTTTCCTTGACAAGCAGTAGACAATGGTACATTCGCATATTGTTTATTCCAACCACAGCACAAGGACATTTCTAACAGTTATACTAGCCATGGAAGTCACAGTGAACCGCATCACATTCATCCATTGACACTGCATCAATCAATCAATCAAGACAGAATGCTCAAATGGTAACATAACCAGTAAACCATCTTAACAATCCCTACTTCCCACACCCCATAGCTTGGTTCAAAGAGAGCACCAGTAATAGACGTGGATTATGAGGAACCACCATGGTCGGTCATTTGTGCAGGAGTATAGAGACAGGGAAAGGGAAGGGGAAGAGGGGCACCCCAATGGGTTGTTGCAGCACAAGCAGAGGGATCAGATTGTTCAGAAGTGTAGAAAAGGAGGGTCATGGAAAAAGTTGAAAAAAGGGGGTCATGGCAAAGATGAATACTAACGTGGCTCAGCCCCTTGGCAGGGTGGATGCAGCCTTTGAATGGGTTTCGTCAGAATCTAAATCCACCAATGAAGTGTCCCAGGACCAGTCCGCTTTTAAGTGACACTTCCCTCACTTGGCAATCCTAAGTAGAGCCTCGTAGTCCACCACCACACTACTTCAAAAACTATGGGCCCCTGGCAACCTTCCAATTTAGCTTTACCCGATGCTTCTCAATGAAAGAGAGATAGGAACAGTTTATAGTAACCATATGCTTGGCAGGTCTAGAGAACCGCAGCAGCAGGCTTGCTGTGGGGGATAGGGGTAAATTTTGTTCCATAACCTCGTTGACGAGTGACAACACGTCTGTCCAAAATTCCACCAGATGTGGGCAGCTCCACACCATATGGAACATATCTGCTCCCACTAGTCCACATCCGATGGTCATGACGGAAAAACAGCGTGTCATCCGCATGGATCGCAATGTGGTGCACAACCAGGGGCGGCTGGTGACATTTGACAGTGGTAGGGCGTAAACTAATTTTCGTGCAGTCCCTCCTTACCTCCGTGCTGTCCCTCCTTACCTCTGTGCTGTACCTCCCTACTGTCCCTCCTTACCTCTGTGCTGTCCCTCCTTACCTCCGTGCTGTCCCTCCTTACCTCCTTGCTGTACCTCCGTGCTGAACCTCCTTACCTCCGTGCTGTACCAACCTGCTGTCCCTCCTTACCTCCCTGCTGTCCCTCCTTACCCCTCCTTACCTCCCTGCTGTCCCTCCTTACCTCCCTGCTCTCCCTCCTCACCTCCCTGCTATCCCTCCTTACCTCCCTGCTCTCCCTCCTTACCTCCGTGCTGTCTCTCCTTACCTCCGTACTGCAGTCAGGTTCTTGGATTTTTGGGCCCCTGAACAGAAAGGGAATATGCTATACCCCTTTAATGTGCAGACACTGTGACACATTCAGGGCAGTATGCACCTCAGTAGATAAATTAAAGGAAGTAAGCCAAAGTAGGAGAACACTTTAGTAACGGTAACAAATTGAAGCACAGAAAACACTGCAAGGAATATTGTGAAAATAAAGTTAAACAGTAACAAAAGAACAGGACTAGACCTCACAGCTCAACTGTACATAACGTTGTCACTTAGACCATAACAAAATCTTTAAAACGTTCAGTAACAGGAACTTTCCTCCTAGACAATCTGTAAGCATGCACACTTGCTGATGCTTAGGTTCAGCTGATCATACCGGAGTGTGAACGAACGGGTCTCCCTGGCCGAGCGGTTCCTTCGGGACTTGACTCCCGCCCTCTTAAGGATTCCTGGGTCCTGTCAGGTCAGGTCTTCAAACCCCATTAACAGAGGCCGCAGCACGAGAGAGGGAGAGGGCTATAGTATTGACCAGCCAATCCTGGCTCGGGGGGCACCATGACTGCTCGCCCAGTCGCCCTGTGCATGCACGGGGGCTGCGGCCCGCCCCCTGGTCCTCTCTCTAAGGGGAACTGCACATGGAAAACAATCTGCGCATGCGCGGGCTAGTGTATGCCCTTAAATCCACTTGCGCAGCTGCAGCAGGCCCAGCCCCCCCACCCCCGTCATTCATGAAAAGTCGAGTGTCTCCCGTATTCCGGGCCGGCGGGCAGCGCGATTATTTTAATATTTTTATCATTAGTTTAGTGAGGACGCGGTGGGTCCATGGGGCTTTGTGGGGCTACGCCCCTACGCCCCAATGGACGCACCGCGCCTGTGCACAACCTCCCCTCCCCAGGAGCGTGATACACCCGTAACAGGTGCCTTTCCATGCGGTCCATGCCAGGTGCTCCACCGCAATAGCAAACAACAGGGGAGACAAAGGACCCCCTGCTGTGTGTCCCTCTCCACCCAGTAGGATTCCTAAATCACTCCCTCATTTTAACTCTTGAAATAGGAGTTGCATACCAGAGCCTGGTCTAGGCAATGAAACTTTCGACAAGGCCCATTCTGTGCATTGCTGTATACAAATGTTCCCATTCAAGGCTATTAAAGGCCTATTCAATATCAATGGACATTACCGTCGCCTTCTAGTCTAGAGCTGACACAGCTAGTAACAGCGCTGTCACACATCTAATATTCATCACTGTGTTCCTCTCCGGTTTGGAGCCCGTCTGATCAGTATGTATGAGTTGACACATATGGGGCAGCAACCGTGTGGCTACCACTCTACTCAGAACCTTATTGTTGATGTTTAACATCAACAGCAGCCAGGTAGGATCTCTGCTCCTGGGAGGAGGTCAGCCTGGAAAGGAGGGTGATTACTAATGCCTCCTTCTTTGAGGCAGGGCTCAATCCATGCATGCCTTCTGGTAGACCTCTGTGAGGTGGGGCACCAGTTGAGTAACATAGGTGGCATAAAACTCCACCAGGAGCCCATCTGATCCAAACACCTTACCCCTGGCCATGGCCTTGATCGCAGCTGTGATCACCAGGGATATTTCCATGCCAAACACCTCCGCAATGCCCAGTAGCAGTGTCGGCAAGGGCAAAGAGTCAAAGAAAAGAAGCAGAGTCAGTGGGACTGTAGATAGCCGGTGAGTATATAATGTAGTGTAATATGTTTGGAATAGTCTGTTGCTATTAGCCAGATCATACGCACTGAGCTCATTAGCCAGCTCCAGAATCTGTATGCCACTCTTAGTGGGGTTCGCCATTCAAACCAGCAAAGCACCGGCTTTGTCTCCCTACTGCATGGGCCTTCATTATGTATTGTCTATAGTCAAAACACAGAATATCCTTCACTGGAGCAGCTAAATTCTCCTTCTCCATTAGCAGAGAGCTGTGTAGTGAAGTGTTGGTGTGTCTGAGGCATTCAAGCTATCAAAGCATGATCTCCTGAACCCGTGCCTCACCCCGCAGTGATTTCTGCCCCCCCCCCCCCCACATAAGCGATGAGGTGGTCTCTCATTACCTTATCTTAAAAGCTTCCCGTTCAATTAAAATAGACGCCGTGGATCCTGTGTTCGCAATAAAGTAATATCTATTTCTTCCCATATTTTTGTTGCCAAACACTGGCTCTTCCAGGTTTTCACATTTAAGCCTCCAACTAGGGATATAGGTGTGAGTGAGCTCCAAAGCAATGGAATTAAGGGTTGGGTTATGATCTGACAGTGTGTGAGCCAAATACCTTGACTGCTCTATCTGTATATGTACTGTAGGGGTGTAGAGAAATGTCTCAAGACACACATGTAAGTCATGTAAGTGTGAAAATATTAGTATATCTCACAAAATGTACGGGGATGGTGCAAAATAGAAGAGAACAGGGAACAAGGGAAAAAAACAAAAACAAAATGAAAGGGATTAGAAGCACTGGTGTGTTTAAGATGAGAACCCTCACTCACCCTAGGGTGACATGCTCATCATTGGGTCCCCTCTTCACACCGGAGCCCGCAAGGTACCCAGTCTGGGTTACTACTCTCCTGTAGGAGGGTAGCGTTTTTTTTTCCTTTGTTCCCTGTTCTCTTCTATTTTGCACCATCCCCGTACACTTTGTGAGATATATTGAATGTAGTAGTGTGTTGGATGGCGATAAACACTCCAATCAGACCCGTTGTTATGATATACTGAAAATAGTAGTCATAGTTAGTGGAATGTCTTGCTCACCGGTGTCCAATAAACCTCAATGTTGTATCCAATTAACACATTTCTTGGCGGTCCACAGGACCAGGGAGGCGCTGAATGGTAGGTGTGACCTACCCAAAGAAGGATCGGCTAGACAATAGAATTCTCCCCTGATAATAAGTTGGGCAGTTATATATGGAGCTAGGTCCAAAGTCATCTCATCAAAGAACTTGGGCTAGGCTGTGTTGGGTGCATAAGTATTGACAATTATAAAGTGTTTATCCCCGAATCCTCCACTAAGCCCCACATATCGCTCCCCCATCAGCCTTTTCTTCAAGAATTTTGAGTTGTTTCCCCTTCTGGCACATATGAGAACCCCTCTGGCAAAGGCCGAATAAGTGGTGTGGGTCAAGTGGCATGCCAACATCTCTGTTATGCCACCCCCTGTTAAATGTGATTCCGTTAGGAGGGCGATCTGAACCCCCATGTCTCTTCAAGCACGCCTGAATATTTTAGCGCTTGTACATACTATTTAGACACTTAGCATTCCAGGATATTCCTTTATAACCATTCTGTGTACTGGCCATCTCATAAAAGCAACAGTGTTACACTCTCCATAATATAGCTCCCCCCCACCGATCCACCAACCCCACCCCAGCACCCGCCTCACAATGCCTGCAAAAGACTCTTTGGACTCAAGTATGAAATTCCCCCGCCCACCCCAGGACAGAAAGGTAACAGTGCACGCATCCAAACACAGGGAAAACAGAGCAAAGAAACTGTGTGTGAGTCATACAGTGAGCTAATATGGGGAGATGGTTGTCTCGAGCAAAAGAAGTCCCCAGAACTCAGCACGCCACACCTGGCCCTTGCAGTAAAGTCAGACTGACAGCCCTTAGCAGTCTCCAGCATGGCATCACGCATAAGTCACAGCTCGCTGTCACCCCAGTTCAGCAGCTGTCTGTGGTGTGATCTATGCAAATAGAACAATTGATGGACAGAATGCTGCACAATGTCAAACATTCAACCCAGTACAGAGATCTAGGCCAAATCCATAGTTTCTTTGCTCGCCATGCCATTCCAGTTCAGAACCATCCATATGCAAATCAGTCTTGATGCTGTTCCCCATGGGAACAGTCCAGTCGGAACTTTCAAGGCTTACTGGGAACCCTGGCAAACAGCTCGGCATGCCCCCTGGGGGATGAAGGGGGTGAGGCCAAGCTGTTTACTAGGGCCGGTTTCTGACAATTTTGTTACAGGGGGACGATATTGCCGGCCCCGGTAACAGAAACACCTCCAGGGTCACAAAACCGGCCCCCAACCTGGCGGCACACTCGGGAAACGCCCGGTGCCTGCCACAGTCAGTCCGGCCCTGGCGGCATCTCGGTACCAGAGGTGGTGTGAAGAGTAGAATCAGAGCTCTGTTCTGAATCCAAGGCATGGGACTGCTCGCCCCCTTCATACAGTCGGCTGACCATGCCAGCTACCCCGGTGATCGCCGCCAGTCCACTGCGCTCATTCGGTCCCTATGAGCCTATTCCTTCATGGGACAGCTGGATGACACAGGTCCAGGTCGGAGCTGTGGGCGCACGTCCTGGGAGGGCTGCCCGGCCGTGCGCAGTATCTCCTTGTCGCATGGATGCGTCTCAATCCAGTTCCAGACTGCTAGTTGATCCTTGAAGAATCTGGGGCCAGTGTCTGTGATGACCCTCAATTTGGCTGGAAAGAGTATGGCATACATGATCCACAGTTGTTTGAGTCGTGCTTTGGTTTGCTCAGCCCCAGGAGCTCACCTGCTCCGCAGCTCACTCAAACAGCTCCAAGCCGCACCCCATGAGGATAAAGCGTGTACATTAACATATTGTCCTTCTCACTGATGCTGTAATGACCCTAAGCTCTGTGTTGCTGTTATGTGCTGTTGTCTTATTTGTGTCAAAGAGTTGCACCTGGCACAGTCAGCAAAACGTTGGAGAGACCATTGGACACCATTGGCACATGCCCTCAATCACCACAGCTATGTCCTATAGCCCTTGTCTGTCCTGTTGCTCTACGAAAGAGTCTAACATAGATCTTACCTTACTTTTCTCACAGAACTTGAAAGAGCAATTGCAAAATATCTCATTAAAATCACACATCATCACTTACACAGTAACATTACACGGATTACTCATCTGAAAAGCTCTGGTTCAGACAGAAACTGTGCACTGACATCTAAAAGCATATGGAATCATATAAATGGCAGACATGCATTTTGTAAACAATGTTAAAAGTAATCATAAAATAACAGTGTTTAGAAATATAGTTAAACCCACACAAATGGATTCCTGTCGTGGAATGCTGGTATCCAAACACGGAATCGGGTTTAAAGTGCTTAATTTGTACACCTATATGTCCCAGGACCCAAAGTATAGCTTAGGAGACAACTGCAGCTTGCACCTCTCACTGCCTCAGCTATTTCAGCCAAATGCCAGTACCAATGACCTGGATGTGATACTATAGGCAGGCAGCGCCACCAAGTGGTGGACTAGTGTGAAAAAGTGACAGTAGTAAGATTTAATGCCAGTGCCGAGTACTGGCAAATACCAGTACAATTTAAACAATGGGTTTGAAATGGCAGAATATGATGAATAGACTTTTCTTTCCAGCCATTGTTAAGAACTTGCTAATGTAGGGGTGACTAATATCCTTCTGATTTAGAAGCTTGAGCAGGATGGGTGTCACTAGACAGGTTTGCGTAGTATGAGATATTTAAGTTGCTGTTTATAACTTATTTGTCTTTGATGAGAGAAGCTCACAGATACAACATCTTGCAGTGGGAGGAACGAAAAGAAAGGGAGGGAGGGTTGTAGAGAAGATATGGTGAGAAGGATGGAGAGTGGATAGATGGATGCTGAAATGGAAGGATAGGTAAGAGAATGGAGGGATGGATAAAGAGAAGGAATGATAGGGAGAAGGATGGAGAGAGAATGGAAGGACAGATTATTGTATTCAGAGGTTAATGGATTGAGAGGAGGATGAAGGGGTGAATTGAAAGAAGAAAGGATGACGAACTGATTGACAGAAGTATTAATGAGAGAATGTTTAATACATGGGGAGAAAGATAAGATGGATGGGTGAAAACATAGATTGAAGGAAGGATGGAAAGAAGGCTGGGTGATGGAAGGCAAGAATAAAGCATAGACGATGAATACAAAGTGAACAATAAGATGGAAAAGACAAAGAATGGGGAGAAGAACAAATGGATAAAAAGAAAAAAATATGGGGAGCAGGAAGAATGGATGTGAAAGGCAGAAAGAAGGATGGGCGAATAGAAAAAGTGTAGAAAGGGTGAAGAGAAGGAAGGAAGACAGACTAAATGAAAGAGGGAGAAAAGGCAGGAATACATTTCAGAATTCCCTCAAGGGGAGGAAACTCCTGAACAAAAGCCGGGCTAGCGTGCCTCACCCACTCACTCCGAGCTATTTGGGACATGGTTCAAAGTTGCGGTATTTAATTTTTTTCTGGCCAGTCCTATGCTTGCTAACCTAAAGATCTGCAGAGCATTGATAACTACCAAGCCCTTAGCAGCTCAAGACCCCACAACTAGTTTCATCATAACATAAGGCTCATTTGCAAAGCGGACTTTCATCCCTTTGGGTATCTTGTAACAGATGGTTGTTATCTAACTCAATAGTACTAATTTTACTGATCATAGAATGATGATAGGCTGTGTTGACCTGTCAGGATTCAGCCCTGTAATAATGAGATCAAACACAGATTCCTGGAGCCTGTGGATTATCTGAGTGAGCCGCCAGCACCAGGTGCATGACCCTTACACGAGTAATTAGCAATTCAATAAAATAATGCCCACTATAATGTCAAGGAGCTACTTGTTGTGATTCGGCATCTTTGAGAAAAAAGCAAACTGTTGCCTGGCAACAGTCATGAAAAGAGAACAGGAGATATTCCTAAAGGATTACAAAGATTCAAATAGTGTCTGAAGGAGCAGGGGCTGAGTTGTTGGAGAGGAGAAGTTTCACTGAGATCAGGCCACAGTCTAACCTTTGCTCAACCAAGATGCTATGGCGTCATTCTGATGTTATGAATCAAAGCACTGTTTTAAAGGTACTTTCCCCATCCCTAAGCTAATTTTAAGATGGAGTTTTGATCTCATTCAATCTATGATCCCAGAAATGCTCCCAGAATTTATATGGATAACTCTGGGTCTCCACAGAACTGGAAATCCTTTACAAATTCATACAAAATAAGATTACAGTGTATTTCCCGTTCTAACTTAGTTGCAACTATGTATTTCTAATTATTTTCTTTACCTTTGCACCAGGGTCATATAAACTTTACATTATATGTAAGCGTGTGCATTGTATGCAGTGTATATGAATTGCACAGGTATATCGATTTCTGGAAAACGTATTCAACAAGTTTTAAAATGTGAATTCAACATTTTTAAACATACTCTATATTTGTCACGGCAAATAGTTTAACACATACAATTGGCAGTGTCTTGTAATATTGAGTAATACTCAAAATATTGATTACCTTACCTTGGTTTACAATGGTGGTAACTAATGCTGATGGTATATTCTTTTCTGCTCAGACCTTCATATTTATAATGACCAGATATTCGAAACGTGAGGGCCATTGTGTGCTTACATTATATTCACAGTTGGTGTTATTTCTGGTGGTGTGTTATAGTTGCACAGTTAGATACTGTTTCTTATTGGGCTCAAAAATACTTGTGCATTAAGTCTGTTGTACCAGGAACACAATATGTTACAGGTACCTTTATATTCTGCTGCTGCATTGTAATTTTGCACGTGGGTATTGTGTCAAACCTTAAAGTATTGCATTTGTTCTTGTCAGATTGGCATATAAAGCCTGTGACTTTTTTAGACAAATATTTTGGTAAATTGTGCTGCACAACTCATTGCCTGCCTCAATTTTAGGAGACTGAGAACAGCCGCAATCCCTCTGTAGGGACTGTTGGGCTTGAATGATACTATGTATCAGTCTATTTCTCAATTCTGCATTAAAGCTGACACTCAGGGGCAGATTTACAAGCCCCTTGCGCCACTTTAGCTGCACTTTTCCCATGTTAAAAGTGATGCAAAAGTGGCGCAAGGGGCTTGTAAATCTGCCCCTCAGTTCATAATTGTTTTCAACTACAAACTATATGCCACGAGTCATGGCTATATTCCAATATTGCCATAAAAATGAGGTAACCGTACCTGGTTCATGAGTAATGTTGAGTAGATTATCCGCATATAAGGATGAGCTGGCCTTCATTTTAGATGGCAAACCAATGCAATACAAATATCTTGATGTGGTGCTTAGAAATATGCCTCCTTATAAAACAAAAGTAACAATGTGGTAAAGCAATCTTTGCTTCACTGCACTAGAAAGTGAAAGAAAGACAGAACTTAACAGTATTGATAATCCTCAATTAGACTTGATGATCTAATGTAACCTTTGGGCCCAAAATGCAAAGTATAAAAAGTCTACCATTGCCACAAATTCACCACATCATGCCCATAAAAGCCCCACATCCCCACCAAAGAAAGGTCTGGCAAGGAAGAGCTCTTTAAAAAGTTACACAGACTCCAAGAAATGGCTGTAGACAGCAGAACTATCTCTCGGGCTACTGATGAGCTAGGAGCTCAGGTCCCTCAGTAGAGCCATCCCGCAAGTGGCACAGAATGTGCAGGCTTCAGCTGCACGCAGCAGAGCTATGCTTCAGGCACCTGAGGAGTTACCAACCCAGGCCTCACGGGGGATCTTACCCTTAAGTGACATACATGATCAGGGTACTATTGGAGACAGCAGCAGAACTATCCTGCAGGCAACTGATAGAAGTAGAAGCAGAGGCCTCACAGGAGAGCAGTAATTCAAAAAGCGTAAGTGTCAGCTGTAGACAGCAGAGTTATCCCTCAAGTAATGATAACTTACAATCTCAGGCCTAACAGGAGATTTATCCCACAAGTGGCATAAATTGTTTAGGATTTAGTTGTACACAGCAGAGCTATCTCTCACGCAACTGATGAGTTAGAAGCTCAGGCCTCACAGGTAAGGGTGGGCGTAAAATCCGTTTCGCGGGCGAATGTGCGGATTTTCCGCGATTTCGCGATCCGCGAATCTCGCGAAATCGCGGTAAAATCTGCGAATCAGCGGGGACGAATTTTCAGC
Organism: Lissotriton vulgaris; assembly: GCF_964263255.1. Taxonomy (NCBI): domain Eukaryota; kingdom Metazoa; phylum Chordata; class Amphibia; order Caudata; family Salamandridae; genus Lissotriton; species Lissotriton vulgaris. The sequence goes on from NC_141685.1 coordinate 843,977,620, forward strand.
CAAGCAAGGGTTACAGCAGCAGGTGCAAAAGTTGAACCTAATTTCTTTGTAACCTTTTATAAAAGGGTTACAAACAAATTAACTTCAACTTGGACACCTGCTGCTAATTGCTTCCTGGTGCCTCCTTGCCTACTTGCAACTGTTCTCTGACCCTGCTCTGACCCTTGAAGCACGGTCAGAGAATAGTTACAAGTAGGCAACGAGGCACCTGTCCAAGGAATTAAACCTCATCAGGAAGCACTTACAGATATAAAAAACAGGAAGAAGGGAGAGGATGGCAAATACACCTATTTTGAGTTGTCAGGAGGGGTTAAACTAAAAGAGACCTTTACAGCACAATTTTCATATGCATTTTGCTAAAAATAAAAAGCTGTATGTTCTGTAGGGGCAACTCAGGAATCTGGCCCTTCAGAGATCCGGCCTCTCTTTCTTCCTCTCGTTCTCTCTCTCCCTCTCTCTTTCCCTCTCTTTCTCTCTCTATCTATCTATCTATCTATCTATCTATCTATCTATCTATCTATCTATCTATCTATCTATCTCTCTCTCCCTCTACCATAAACGACTGCATGGGTAACTTCGCTATGCAAGCGGCTCATGAAGACGCAAAAATCCCCGCGAACACGCAAAAAACCCCGCGAACACGCAAAAAACCCAGCGAACACGCAAAAAAACAAAAATCCGCAAATTCGCACAAATTCGTGAATTTTGCGGATCGCGAATTCGCAAATCCGTAAATTTGCGGATTGCGAATTCGCAAAATTCGCCCATGCTTAGGACGACTGTCCCTCAAGTGGCACCGAATTTTCAAGTTTTGGCTGCCTGAGGAAACCGATATAAATACAGGCTTAGGCCTGACAGGAGAGCTATCCTTTAAATTGCACAGGATGTACAGGCTTCGGCTGTAGACAGCAGAGGTATCCCTCAAGTTACTGGCGAGTTACGAGCTCAGGACTGATATGAGAGCTTATCTTGAATTAGCAAAGAATGTAAAGGCGTTGGCTTTGAAAGCAGAGCTATGTCAGAGACTCCACTGCCCTTACATGTTATTCTTTAGACAGCAGAATGGAAGTCAGACAAAGCAATTCAGCAAGACAACTTGCTGTGCTGAGCTTCGTGACAGAGAGAGCAGGTATGTGCAATATCTACTAAGATATGGCACATTCCTGCTCTGTTCTTGTTCTGGTGCACTGAGTGCTGACAAGCGTCAACGCAGGCACCCTTATGCCATGGTGCAAGGGCGCCTGCGTTACAGCCAGGATTATTTGTGTGCATACAGTGACACCTTCCTGCACAAAAACAGTCATTTGAGGCATTTTTCTCTTTCTATGTGTGCTGCAAAATGCAGCACACGTAGAAGGAGGAAATATTGAGGAGAAATTAAGATGTTTCTTCTTCTAATGCCTCTGTTGGGAAGATGTACCTCTTTGACGCAATACCAGGTTTACTACCTTTAGTAAATCAGGGATTGCATCAAAATCCATGGGTGGATGTATGGGAATGCCGATGCTCCACCCATGGAACAACTTCACAATGCAGAGTGACACATGCCAGCGTATTGTGCTACCTTGTGTTACTCTGGATTTACTAAGCCACGCAAGGTGGCTTTGCGTGGCTTAACAAATCCCACTGAAGGATGCCTTGCGTAATGTAAGGGCAACACAAGCCCTTTGCAAAATTGGCCCTAAGATTAAAAGGGAAGCACTACCCTTTTAAATACAAAAATCTCACATTTTCAGGCAACAAAGCTACCACTTAGGTGACACACAACTTAAAGGTTGTAGGACCTGATTTAAAAATGGTGAATAACACTTTTGAGTAAGTCTTCATTACGAGTACTACTGTTCAGTATTCACAAACTGCAATTTTGCACTAACTTGCAGTTTTATAATAAGTCCAGCACTACACATGGCCAATCACTGGTACTGCAAAACCCTCCCACAGAAAATAAAGGAGGGAGGGATGTAAATTAAAACCCTATAGGAAATAATGTTAAATTAAATTATTTAAAATAGTCAAAAACATAAATATATATAAATAATAAATATAAATTAAGGTTAAAAATTATTTTTAAATGGTACATTATGTACTGCTGCTGCTGCCGGCACAGCACCTCTTCTCCGTGAGCAAGGAAAGCTGCCTTTGCTGATGCCCTTTTGTTTATTACTGGAGCTTGAGAATATTGCTCAGTGTCAAAACTCAAAACAATTGACATATATTTTTTACAAATGCTGAAAAGGACCAAAATTCTCTAGAAGAGTTGTAATGCACACCATGATTTTGAAACGCTCACTTCATTTCTGGCACAGTGAAAGTGTCATATTTCAGTCAGTGATGTAGATGTGTGAATCTTAGCATGTATGGATTGACAGAGACAATTGTTTTGGGTTTTGTGATGACAAATTGGCTCATCCTAAACAGTAGCGCAGAAAACAACGCAAAATTGCCGAAACCCATGTTTGCCCAGAGAAGAAACAGGAACATCAAAGATATAGTAACACACTCCAGATTCAAAGAGTGTCAACCGTCTATCCAGAGAACTATAGATGGGAGCCCCCCAGTAACAGGCACCTACACATGTAACTCATGTGTAGCGTGCACTTCGGCCATAGTGGGCCCCAGTAGTGATTATCAAGGGTTCACTATTAAACCAACAAAAATGTCCAATTGTAAAAGTAAAAACATAATCTATTTACTTTTATGCCCATGTGGGCTAGGATACGTAGGAGAGACATCCAGATCCCTTGCAACAAGATTGACTGAACACCGTTCTGCAATCCGTACATAAAAAATGAACGCACCTCTGGTCAAGCATTATTCAGATTTCCAACACAAACACACAGACATACGTTGGTACATCATAGAAAATTGTAACCGCGTAAACATTGCGAATACAGAGCAATTTCGCAAGAAGCGCGAAGTCTACTGGATTTTTTGTTTGGCATCGTACCCCAAAGGTTTGAACAACGAAATACCGTGGGAAAATGCCATCAAATACAATACTTAAATAAGTCCATTAAATTAAACATAATATTTAGGCAATGTCATCTGAATCTCTTATTAAAAACTTGTAAGCCCCCAGGCAATAAGATTAGAATTGATTTATAACTAGGCAAACATAATATTCCTTAGCAGTAAATCTGAAGCCAGAATAGGTCTTAAATTAATTGTTAAAAATCTAGGTAGTGAGCAAACATAAACTATACAACCTTGATAATGCACAAAAAATAGTACATATGACTGAATCAGTGCCCAAATTAAGAGTAATTGTGAAAATACTCACAATATGAATGGTGTGGTAGATCTTATTAAAGTTACCCACATCACCCATAAAGGCTCGTTTTATATATGGTATTTGTGCGTTCAGTGCAAATAAGAGTTATAGAATGTATAATCTTTCTTCTATATCTATATAAGGAGACCGACATTCCGACTAATATGGCTCTACACGTAATCCATCTACTATGTTTACAATGTGGGCCTGATCCGTCCCCCTCGGGTGGAGTATCGGCACCTATGAGCCACCGTAATTGAATGACGTAAACATAGAGAGGCGCGGCGGGAAGCTAAACCAAAACTCGCGCCCTTTTCTACCAATATAAAAAAACGGGACACTCAAACAACAGAATACAGCAGCAGACCCCCATCTGAGGCTACGCGTGCTGACATTATCAAGTAAGTGACTCGATCACAAGATTAGGAAGGGGAAAAAACAGGAACCTGCGCATGTAGCAGCGTTGTAATATGAAGAGTACCTTGATTTAATAAACCACTAAGCTAAAGATTTAATGGAACAACCGGGCGGGAATTATTTAAATGAGGCTGTAATTTAACGGGATACTGTGATAGAGGATTCGCACACCAGCCCGACCTTTCTTAAACATCGGTTAATATAATGCACAAAATCGGGCAGCAAACAACAACAATATGGTCCGTACCTGTATTAGCATAACTAGGTGGGCCTAGCATGGAAAGCTATATAAAAGAACTGATTAAATATGACTACGCTTTCATGCTATCGCAAAATACAAACCAAGGTGAATATAAAAAGCCTGTAACACGTTATCAACTTCATTAGCCTGTAACATGTTTACAACTCCATAAACTGTTTTTTGGCCTTATCTGTCTCTTTCAGGCATCAAGATAAAGACTAGGAGGCCATCTATGCCCCTAGTAACTCTCATTGGGACTCTAGAACCACCATATTGCAAGGTATAGCCTGTAACCAGCCATCTTTCGATTTCTGTGTGTGATAAAAGAGTTTTTTAATATAGGCTTTAATAAATTTATGACATTAGCCTTATCCCATTTCTACAGGTACAGTCCAAGGTGACGCTAAGTGCAATTTCGTACTTTGCCATCACAGCTTTTAACTGATATAAAATTACATGTGTTAAAATATCAGTCACTCAGCGAACAGCGCTAACTAAGGTAATAACAATCAGACTATCAGCCACAATATAAGATCAAACCACATCAGTCAGTTGGTCTAATAATAGTAAATTGTTTTCTGCAGTGTGTGTTTTGTGAAAATAAAAACAAAAGAAGCAACCTGAAATCTTGGCACATCACAGCTTGCGACCCAATAACTAAGGGGACCAAGTGAAAGGACAGGATTGCCAGGCTAAAGGTAATCATAAAAAGCATTAATCCGTCTAGAAATATGCATAATCAATAAATCTTGAGATCTGTATCCACATTCGCCCCCTTTTTATCCTCTATTACAGGGTACTACATCACTTAAAGCATCCCTATGCAGTGGTAGAACTTAGAATCTGAACTAGCTACAAACGTAATCATTTTAGGTAAGAACATAATGAATATGGGCATACAAGTTAAGGTTTATAGTCATATCACTTACAATGCCCTTTCAACTCCAACTTATATGATTTAGGAACTCATTGAAACTATTTAATTACACTTCTATAGAGGATATACTTCTTAGGAAATATGTAGTCTACACATTAATTGTATATACATATTCAGTTTCCAACTAATACGCAGCCAGCTATCTGAAAAATGTAAATCAGAGCCTCTAGCAAATAGCAACAAATGTAGTCTTTAGTTTGTAAATGCAGTGCACGTAAATTGTAATCACATGTACCATGTACAGATGTGAATATATTTTATCTCTTTTTAGAAATACCAAGTGGTTCTCCAGAAAAAGGCGTGTGTACGCCGAAACGCACGTAGAGACAAAACAAATACTCCACTTGTTTGTTTTTTAATTTGTTTTTTAATACATATGTATAAATTTAAATTGTCGTCATTTGTAAAACTGTGCATTCATGATGTATTAACTGTGTGATTTTTTAATTATGCCAATGATTTGATTAATAATTTTTGTACTATCAATAAATTGATCATGAATAATCATTTTTCTTATTGTTGATATTACTATGTGCACTGCATTAGTTGATTTATTCTTTGGCTACAATAATTGATGTTTTATAGTACCTGCTATTTTCTCAGGACCCAATAGTTGCCTAGGATAAAGTTATTTGTATAAAAAATGGATTGACAGAGACAACTGTTTTGGGTTTTGTATACTGAAAATGTTGTTTGGAGCTTCAGTTAAAAATTCAGCATGAGAACTGAATTGGCAGCAGTGGAAGCTTCAATCACACATAAGCACCAAATGGATCACCCGCTTCAGATTCTACAGAAGTTAACTTTTAGCTCCTGTTCCAACATGGCGGACGGTTTGATTTATCCTGGGGCTCATTTGTGCGGGGAAAAAACAACCCCGGCGGGATGCAGAAAGTTGGGCTAGATTTTCCCTTGTGTGCGCAAATTAGTGGTTTCTGTGGCGCCCACAGAGAATCCAAAACAATCAGAGTCGTCAATCATTCATAGCGCAAACGCGCTACTTATGACTGCCTGCTTTTTGTTGATGGCCTGCCCCCAGAGAGAATAGACCAATGATCTTGCGAGGAGCAGACCTGTAATCGTTTTTTTCTCACTTTTGAATACATTTGCCTGCCTCTTTTGGCATGGGTGCGAAGTGTACTCAGACCTGGAGTGCTGTCGTCTGGATCTCGGGAGAGGAAGAGTCACGAGTGTCAAGGTAGGGCTGGTTGGCCTACCCTGCTGCCTGCTTCTGTTGCATGTGGGAGTCCCTTGGTGCCTAGCAGGTGTATTAAGGTGAGATTAGTGTACTAAGTGTCCACTTTTCCTGCTCTGCCTGTCAGCTGCCCCCTCTCTTCCTTTTCTTAAATCGCTTCTTTCTCTCAGCTCCTGACTTGCTGAAACCTGTGCTTCAATAAATGTCTCTTACCCTCAGTTTCATTTTTCATTCTACTTTCCTTCATTCGTCCCCTGGTGAAATGGATCCAAAAAAGAAGGAAACACTTTTGTTGGAATTTCTGTCTTTTTCTTACATATATTTCTGTTCCAACGTGCATACTTGTGACCAAGAGAAAAACCAGGTGCAAAATATGAAAAATAAATAACTGAAAAAAGCATTACAGAGCAGTCGCAAAGTGGCCAGATTGGTTTTATTCTCACACAGGGCATAGAAATAATAGGATTCTCCCTTAAAGATGCCAAGGAACAATTGGTCTATAGCATGCTGTGCTATAGACTCTCTAGAGGACTAAGCCACCAATACCAAGCTCTATTTGACAACATATACAATTTGTCACTCTCCAATTCCAAATTGGTTATTTGGGAAAATGGAAATTTTGGCTCGGCTCAGAAAGAAGTATTGCAAGCATGTGAAAATATTAACATGCACCAATTGATGCGACAACCAACACATCAGGGAGGCCATATATTAGACCTAATATTTGCAAAGCACACAGAGGTAGAGATGGGAGAACTAACTCTTATGTGCTGGACTGATCATTTTTTAGTTCAATTCCTGCTAACACCTCCTAAAACGAATAAAAAAAATCTCTCACTCGAACAATACCCGACAGGGAAGGCATTGGACTAAGTTGCTGTAAACTAAACAACCCTCGTTACGATCTGAAAACAACCTTTTTGAGTGGAAGAAAACTATCATAATCTCTGTGACCAGATTAATGACACGCTTGATCAACTGATCCCAGTGAAAAAAAAAAAAACAGGCATAAACCATCGGCCCCATAGTATAATGCAGAACTAAAGACACAAAGGACAAAATGTAAGCCGGCAGAGAGGAAATGGAGGAAATGCTATGAGGAAAGTGACATGTAAAAAAGCAATTATTAAGGCTAAAGCAGAATACTATGAAAAAACTATCTTACAAGCACCCAACAAGGTTAAAGCCATATTCAACATATGTGTGAGAAACAAGATTATAGATTCGCAAGGACTTTGTGATGACCTTGCATTATTCTTCCAGGAGAAAATAAACAACATTATTGATGGCCTTGATCCTAATATAGGAATAGAAATGGACAATAAAAAAGGATCATGAATATTAGCGACTGTAACGATGCAGGAAGAGGGAGTAGACAAAGCCAAACAAGCAACATTGGATCAGTTTACTATCCCCACTGAGGAAGAGTTTGGCAAAATAGCATTAAGTGTCTCCTCAGGTTCTCCACTGGATCGACTTTCGCATAGGCTATGGAAAGAATTTAAGATAGAGCTATTTCCCCTCCTCTATAAAATCTGCTACCAGTCACTCAGTAGTGGCGTGGTCCCGGGCTGTTGGAAGAAGGCTATGGTGACTCCCCCTAATGAAAAAAGACACACTTGATAATCAAACTTTAGACCTATCTCCTTGTTGCCATACCCTCTCAAGATTCTGGAGTGGCTAGTTAGTAAAGTCCTTTCACAATTTTTAGAAGAAAAACATCTATTAGATGTGTTTCAATACGGGTTTCGGCCCACACATGGTACAGAGACAGCCCTGGTCACAGTCCTAGATGAGTTAAGAATGCGTGCTGATACCGGTCAAGCGGTCATATTGGTGTTACTTGATATGTCAGCCGCTTTTGATACGGTTAATCACCACATTCTACTAAAAAGGCTCGGGGAATTCAGAGTTGATGGCATGGTGCTTAATTGGTTCCAGTTATACCTGTCAGATAGACAGCAGGCATCCCACCCTTTGTATCAAGAAATCACTCCACACAGCACCGAGTTCCCCAGGGATCAGCAATTAGCCCGATTTTATTTAACATATACCTGTAGCCGCTTATCTCTATTATTAAGTCCTACGGTATTGAAGTAGTGAAATATGTGAATGATACACAGCTTGTTTTCTCACTAGAAGGATCTCAAGAAGTATCCATGGAAAGATTCTATGAGTGTATGTTAAGAACAACAAAATGGCTCAGGGATAATTCACTACAATCTAATAGAGATAAAACGGAAATTGTACACTGTGCAGTGAACAAAATCCCCCACTCACTCCCAGCTGACTTCTGGCCTACCTCACAAATAATCCACCGATTCCATCTAAGTCTGTATGTATATTTGATAGTAGTCTACAACTAGACTGACGAGTAAGCAGGATAGTCGGTACCTGGGTATCTTTGATTAGAGATTTACGGAAAATACTACAACTACTGCCTTCTTCTGCTAGTTCACAGGTGGTGAGGAGTGTCAGCTTGAGCAGGCTGGATTACTGCAATGCCTTGCTACTAGGAGCACCAGTGTAGCTGATTCAAAAGATGGAGATAATTCAGACAATTGCAGCCAAGCTGGCATTAAAACAACAGCGCTTGTCCTCTGCATCTCTAGCTCTGAAGGATATGCATTGGCTACCAATTCTGTAGAGAGTGCAATTCAAAGCACGCTGTATTGTCCACAGGGCACTAAATGAAGTTGGACCTAAATCACTGCAAAATAAATTCACCTGGTATACTCCAACTAGAAACCTTTGTTCATCAACTGCAAAACTGGTGTGTACCGCCAGATTTAAAAATACACTAATTGGGGCAGATCATTCAGCTCTGTAGCCTCACACATTTAGAACAAATTACCACCTGACCTCAGAAAACTGTAAATTTGATGAATTTTAGAAAGAAGCTGAAAACATGGTTCTTTTCCAGGGACTAGTTTAGCCTAGCTACTGTTTCAGTCCTTCCAGCTCGTAAGGTCACTGCCAAGTTTTGCTTCTGCAAGGTATACGGAGCGCCAGGATACCCGTCGGATGATAGTGCGCTATATAAATCCATAATACAATACAATACAATACACAAACACATTAGTGCCACTTTACAGAGTTTGCCAGTGTAGCGCTACTTTCTTTTTCTCGTCATTCTTTGATCAGTATTATTTTTCCCCGGGTGGGGAAGTGCACCATTCCAGGAGGCTCTGCAATTCCTGGTTGATGACTGGAGTGGAAAATGTTTATTGTGATCCTTATTTTAGATTATAAAATGTGTACTGCTGCTCTGTGTTAACGGATGTTGGGGCATATTATCAAGACCAGCGTTAAAATTATTGTGGCTTTAGCGGCAGGAAACTGCCACTAAAGCGGCAATAATGGGCTTGATAATATGCCCTTGTGAATTCCCATAGAAGCCCAGGTTCACACCAGAACATGGGCTTCTATGGGAATTCACAAGGGCATATTATCAAGCCCATTATCGCCACTTTAGCAGCAGTTTCCTGCCGCTAAGGCAGAGTTAATTGTAACCCTGTTCTTGATAATATGCCCCGTTGTCTTTTTAAACCATACTACTTTCACAAGAACATTTATTCATTCACAAATATTTTATGTAGGTCTGATGACTCAATAATGCCTTGGTACAGACCACAAATTATAAGGCACTAACACACACAAAAATATTGAATTATGGTATATTAATTATCTATACTACTATAATAAAGGAAGATCTTTCAGCCTTTGAGGCGGGTAAACTCGGGAACCACAGCGCCAATCCACACACCCGATACATCGTTGGAATCGTCAGGGTGTGTAGATGGTTATAGGCTATATAAATTTTTAAAAAAACTTTATTTAAAAAATTTACAGTAAAAAAAAAAGTAGTCCCTCCGAAGTAGCACCGGCCGCGACGTGCGTGCTCATGTCAGGAGCACGGGGAGGAGCGGCTTCCAGGAGCGCGACGAGGATCGGCGGACATGGCGCGGGGGAGGAGTGGTGACGTGAGGAGCAGTGGACAGGCCAGCTGCGGTGCGAGCAGCGGACAGGCTGGAGGAGCAGCGGCTGAGGTAAGGGAGCGGCGGACGTGGTGCGGGGGAGGATCGGTGACGTGAGGAGCAGAAGACAGGCCAGCGGCGGTGAGATCAGCGGACAGGCGGGAGGAGCGGCGGCTGAGGTAAGGGGACCCATGTCGGGGCAGGCAGGGGTCGGGGCAGGCGGGGGTCGGGGCAGGCGGGGGACGGGCTGGGCGGGGGCCCGGGCTGCTGGACAATGTCGGGGCGGGCAGGGGTCGGGGAAGCCTGTTGCTCCCGGACAAGGTCGGGACGGGCTGCTAGTATATTATAAAGTGATGAAACCAGAACCAATTATGGTGTTCAGTGGGGGAAAGAATGTGACACTATGGCAAGAGCTGCCGCATTTGGTACTGGGGAACCAGATTCAACCTCTATGACCAGTCAACCAGACGACTCTCCTGAGGAAGCACATTCCCATGCTAGACCTTAGAAGACCTAGCTAGTCCTTAGAAGCCCTGGCTTCGTAGCACCTTAAATGTCTGTCCACCACAATCGATACTAAATTTCACCTCCAGTCTTGCAGGTAGGCCTACAAAGCAAAACACTGTCACTGAGGTCACAGGTCCCTTGAGGCCAGTCCGCCTCACTCATTGGTACCTCCATTAGCCTTGTTTCAGGAGGAGCAATGCAACTCATCGGGGATCGGCAATGCAAGTTTTGCACGCACACCAAACTAAAGGGCATATTTACAAGGGAATGGTGAAGTGTGGCCTTAAGCAAACATTGCTAATGCCACACTCCACCATTCTGAAAATGCAGGCATGCACCGTATTTACAATGGTGCAGCATATCCCTGCATTTTCCCTAGCTCTGGCTCTAAACTCAGCTGTGCCCTGGATGGGTGATAGGAGTAAAGGAGCCTTATGAGAGGCCCCATGCCAATAGGGGTATGGGAGTGACAAAGTGCTTAAGAGGAAGTGGAATGGAGTGGGATGGAACACGAACAGTTTGACAGTATCATTCGAGTTGAGTTTCTGGGAAATTGGCTCATTTTCTTTTCTGCTCCAACAGCCTTGCATTCATCTGTACCCCCAAATAAATCCATCTGCTGATTGCCAAGACTAGGAGTTTTAGTCGTTCGCTGCTGCAACACAATGGAAACAACAATGTCCTTTATACTTTTCAGTACCAGAGTAAGTGGCCACGGTGGAGGACTGTGGATCGGAGGGCAGGGAATCAGTCAGAGTAGGTGACTGTCTCTTTTCTGGCCTCTCTTTACGCTTTAACTGGAAAAGTGTGGAACTCTCGTCTTACTGTAGCAACCCTCAGTTTTCACACTGTTGCTTCACATTTACGTACACTTGTTTTGCACGAAAACTGTGTTTCAGATTTGACTGCTGCAATGTTTATTTTTGCTGTTGTCCCATACTGTCATTGTGAAGTATTTTTTTGTTGAATACCTTTAGACAAGTACATAGAATGTTAAGCAGTGCCAAAAAAAATTGTTACTTTAATACAAGGGGATGTTTCTTAATATGTAGATCATTGTGTGGTGTTAATTCTGCATAACCTTTCCAGTATTCTTTTTTGGAGCCACATCGTTGAGATAGCATTGAAATTCCTATCCATAGACATAAAGTGGTTTATAATCTGCTTTTGTAGTGGTAATTCACGAATGCCAGGTTCAGGTTGGGGTTTGTGGTGACAGAACTACAAGATGAAAAGTCAAAGTAGTGACTAGTCTTGAAAATGAGTATTTATTAACCCCTTCCACGCTCATGACGAGCTGGGCTCGTCATGGAGTAGCCTCCTCGCACGCTGATGACGAGCCCAGCTCGTCATGTAAAGTGCGTTTTTAAAAATCTCAGCGTGCGAGCAGAATAACGCTAGCGCGCATGAGGTTAAAACAGGTCCCAGTTAACCTCCTCCCACTATCTGTATATTGAATAGAATTTAGCTACATACTTAAAATATTTTCTGGAGACTACTTTTGCAAAATTTGATAGTTTTGACTTGTGGCTGGTTTTTGGGCTGACACTGGTCTGCTTCGGGCTGAATTTGGGCTAATACTTGAGCGTCTTTGGGCTTGGGATGGGTCCTAAAATCTGGCAACACTGTGCACAGGACTAACTGCTCGGAGGGAACATGGCCAGGAGAGACTGTGGGCATAGGCAGGGAGCAGGAGCAGCAAGGCACTGGCAGAAAGAGGTCATAATGGTTTTGGAAAAAATAGGTATTTATTCACAGGCGGTTGGGAGGGCAGGATTTTCTTAGGGGTAATGAGATGGCTGTGATGTGGAGAGTTACTACAGATGCCCGGCTCAGACGGGAAGCATAGTGGGCAGCACTAATCACAAACCAAATTATCTCTCTGTGTTTAATTAATAATGATAATTGTCTTTCCAATTATACTAATTGTAAACGTCGCGGAAGGACAAAATGCTGACTCAGCACAGTTGGGAGTGGGACCAGTAATGTGACACATTGTAACTCTGGGCTCTTAACCCGTTGTACTATCTTACAATTTCTACATACACATATTACAGGCATATAATATATGTGCCGCCTGTGCATGCCGTACTGTAATAAGTACTGTATGTTCATCTATTTGAAAGACTTCAATCTCTTCCCTTGCTGAGCAATCGAGGCTCGCTTATGCTAATCCGTTTACACGTCATAATATATATGTACTGGTAAGGAGCGTTCGAGGCAAATTATTTCTCTTGCTGATTCTAAGAAGAACCATCCCTTGCTACAAAACAGTAACTGAGGGCATCAACTCCAGACCATTATGAGCTCTCATTATGATGGGAGTGACTGATCCTTAAAGATTATTAGGATGGGGAAAGGGAAAAACATTATTGGCTTTTATTTTTGCATGGTTCTTGTTGGCTCCTGAGAGATTTTTGTAAGGGCACTGGGGCAGTACCTGGACCTCCTAGTACAGAAGGTCTGTGGGTCATGTCTTTGCTGCTGAGACCCATGTGTAAATTCCAAATCACAAGTTCGAATCATGGCTTTCTGCACATAATAATTGATAAGGTATACACTTTAATCGTTGACGGCTAACACAGATTTTCATTCAACTGATTTCAATACAAAGAGTAACGTTATAGATTACAGCTTGGACGGAGTACTATTAATGGGTGAAATATTGCACCCAGGATTACCAAGTGCAGGAACACTGGTCAGATTTTGCAGGGTCTGGGGCAAAAGTACAGCCCGCCCACTATCTCACTCCCACCAATAGCATGGAGAAGTGTGCAACACTCGCCCCTATTGGCCTGCAGCTTCTCTTCTCCCATTACACCCTTCCCATTTCCAGCCTGTTGCCCCGTCCAACATAGGCCCCCACTCCCATTTACCACCTACTCCTAACAGGTGGTAAATGTGTGTGGGATTCACAGAATTGTGAATCTTCACATGAAAAAGGACCAGGCAATTCTGGGTACTTCAGTTTATCCCTCAGTCCTTGGACAATAAGTCCTAATTTCACAGTGCAGCGCTGAAATTACATGCTGGAATGAGTGATGCAGGAACCAGTAATTTCTGTACCCTGGTACCGATGATAGGTCCCAAAAATGGGTAGGAAAACCATCAAAAAGTGAGAATACAGAAACCCCCAAGAGTAAGATAAATGGGCAGGGAGTCTATGGTAGTGAATTAAAAGGCATAATGTGGATTAAAGACTGCATGGCCTTGGTATTCAGCGCAGCAAAATGTAATTGCGTGGGCTTCTGAGTAGAGTTTTGGGAACTCACAGGCATTCTTGTACACATTAAGCACTGGTAGTACATGACATCCATCAATAAGCATACACTATCAGGCAGGCTGGGAAGAGTAAGTATAGATGTTCAATTATTATTATCATACCAGCTCCAGAATTATGGATTAAGACTTTGGTTGGCTTGATCTGCCTAATATCAGTTCAGGCACATGGAGAGCATCATCTTCCAAGCCACAGGGTTCACAGTTGAGGAGATGAAAGGACCATCATTGATATGTCGCCACAGCTCCGCTGCAATGGAATAGTGCCCTCCTCCTACTTCACTTTTAGTATGAGGATGAACTAGCAGTAGCAGGAGAAGCATGTGCAGATCAGGGAGAACACAGACAAGGGGGAAGAAGGCCTCTCATGATTAATGGGAGGATCATTCACCCACTCTCTCAAAGCAGGCCACAGCCACTCCCTGAAGGAAAAGCCTGGGCCTGCCTTGATTCTGCACTATATTAATTCCTGAGCATCTCAAATACCGGGCCACAGCCTAGCCGTAACAGGGGGGCATTTATTATAGGGGCTTAGAGGGATCCCCTCCAGACTAATGAGACTTCGGGCCCCTACACAAAGTGGACTGCATAGGTCTGTATCACTCCCCAGCAGAGGCTCTTGAATCTTAGCAAAGACCACTTACACATCCTATGAATATGTGATCTAGACTCCTCTTCTCCATGACCAACCTCAAAACGTCCATTCTGTGTGAGGTAACAGTTTTTATGCACCAAGTGCCGTCACATTTAAAAACTTAATTTTAGCTGACCCTTTCTGAATAGGTAACTTCTGATATTATCAAAGCTAATGCTTTGGTGAGTCATCTTTAAAATCTACTCAAAGGGATCTGTATGAATTAATTTTTTGGAGCAGTTGTATGTTTTTGGGAAAACAGAAAGATAAATATAGCTCTCCACTGTTCAAGTAAAAGTTGATTTTCATGAATTGCATGGATAAACAGGCAGAGCATTGTTGCCAACCTTGTTTCATTTTGTGCAAGATTTCATTTGACAATGCCCAGTTACCAATAAGAGAGAGTTCTTCCTTACTTTCAAATCTAGCATTTACTTCTCATTCAACCTAATCTTATTGAGAATAATAATATCAGTTTCGGCTTATAAGAGGAAAATATTTTATCTTCTAAAGTAAGGATTTTTTTTATCTGTGCTCCTCCCTGGCAGTTTTGGACACTATACTGATGCAAGAAAATAGGGATTTTTGCAGATGTCTTCCACACTTTTTGCCCCCGTTCGGACTGCTAGATTCTGTTTTTTGACTCCGATAGTGTACTTAAGCCTGCTAACCAGGCTCCAGTGCCAGTGCTCTCTCCCTATAAGTGACGTGTAATTGGCCTCCCCAATTGATAGAGACCATATCTCCCTCCTAAGTCCCTGGTAAATGGTACTGTGGTACACAGGGTATGGGTGACAAAGGGGTACTCAGGGCCTGCAGCACTGGCTGGGCCACCCTGAGCGACCCAGGTAAACAGATGACAGCAGACCTGCCATGACAGACTGCCGGAACAGTGTTTAACACTCTTTTTATGGATTTTTTAAATTATAACATATTAGTTACAGTGCAGTACAAGGTGATCCACATTTATACTGATGCTATACATTGTACAGATATACATATATACAAGGCCAACACAGTACACTGTTTTCACCAATTGCAGTGAACGGAAGCCAGATTTATCATAATTACAAAGGATTTAATGCCCCATTTAACTCTAGTGTATCCCTCCCGGCCCTAGGAGCTACATCGTGAGGCTGTAATGGTGTGGACATATCCACAGTGCCCGGTGTATACCTCAAATAGGAGTTAAATGGTTGCCATATTTCTATAGGCCTCGCCATGGGCAGTTGTAATTGTGCATGGGTGTCACTGTTGGTATTGCAATATGTCATACGACATAGCCATGACTTTACTGTTGGTGTGCTCTTGCTGCCCCAGTTGATGGCGACTTCCAACTTGGCAATAAGCAACGCAATGGCTACAAACCCTCGTTTGGATCTAGGGAGGCCATGTGTGTACCCAAGCAACGCCATTAGTAGCGTGGGTGTGATCTCCATGTCTATCATTTTTTACATTTCCACATATATTGCTGACCATTATTTGCCTATCTTTGGGCATGTCCATGTAATGTGTGCAAAGTCCACATCTGAAGAGCGACATTTAGGGCATAAATGTGACCCGTCTATGTGATGTAGCGTGCTTGGTGACTTATATGCCCTCCAAAGGAATTTGAAATGTAACAGTTTATGCTGGTGATTAGGAGAAACCCGGTGGATTTGTGTGCAGTATCTACCTCATTAGGTGTCTGTGATGGGGTTACCAAGATCCCACTCTCAGGTCGCCTGCACCCCTTCGTCGCTGGAAGGCAACAGGGTCAATGTAGCTTTGTACATTCTAGCCATGAGGTGTGTGTCCTCCCTATCCTTGATAATGTCCATCAGGAGTGAGAACTCGGGGGCTCAAGCAGATAGCTGTACATCTTGGCTTTCAGGGTGCTCTGTAGCCTCTGGAGCACAAAGTGATCCATGACAGTGGCCTCACAGAAGAGAGGATCTTCTGTGCATGAGAGTATATGTGCACTTCACAAGCGTTTCCTGCAGGATGGGGATCCAGCCACTGTCATTTCAGGTGAATACAATATATGTGAGCCTGTGAACTCTAGTAATTTGTGCCATACCCAGCTGGTCGTGGAAAGCGTTTGAATATCCCATGGATCCTGCGGGTAGCCAACTGGCAGCAGGGTCCAGAGGGATGCAGGAAGAGCCAAATCCACTCCTGGCCTGTAATAGGGGATCTTGATGTCTCCATGGCACCAGTGTCGGGCAAAGTTCGCCTGCGCTACCATGTAATAGATGTGAAAATTTGCAACCCCAAACCTTCCCCTCTCATATTGCAGTAAGAGTGCATCCCAGCTAATGTGAGGCTGTTTACCACCCCACACCAAACGTATCAACATAGTACGAAGGTTAGAAAAGAAGCCATTGTACAGTAGGATTGGGATATTATGAAATAAATACAGAAATTGTGGGAGTACCACCATTTTATAGCTATTCTACCCACCATTGACAAAGGCAGTGATAGCAATCTCTCAAGGTTTTGCCCAAGTTTTTCAAGTACTGGACCTTAGTTCAACTGTAGGATACGATCTTTCTCTCCATGTATATGAATCCAAAGATATTTAACGGAATCCTCACACCCAGTCAATGGATAATCCATCGATTTGCCACATCATGCCGTTGCCAATTGGAACACCTCTGACTTTTCCCAATTAATGCACAGACCAGATAGGTTGCCATATCTGGTAAGCTCACTCAGCAGCAGCACCAGGTTATCATCTGGGTGTTGCACGTATAGTATAATGTCATTTGCATATAACGTGAGCAACAGGTGGCCCGTATTAAGTTGTAGGCCCCTATGACTGTGTCGCTCCTGCTAATGGCACAACAACGGAACTAGGGCCAGTACAAACATTAAGGGGGAAAGAGGACACCCCTGCCGGGTTCCCCGTGTAAGTGGGAACTCAGATGACAGTGTTCCGTTGAGTCTTACGCGCACCTTAGGATATGTGTATAAGAGCTGCACAAATGCCTAAAACTGGTCTGGCACCCCACGTCTACACATTGTAGTATAAAGGAAGGGACACTCGAGCGAATTAAAAGCCTTTTCCTCGTCAAGCAGCACAGCGGCTGCAGGGACTAATGGATCTATTCTGTGTAGCATTGCAAATAATGTGCGAAGGATAAGCGCTGTCGATTTATGAGGAATAAATCCTGATTGCGCAGGCGAGATCAGCCTTTCTACTATAAGTGCTAGTCTTGTTGCTAATAATTTTTCTAGAATCTTATTATCGAAGTTTAAGAGTGACAGAGGTCTGTAGGATCTGCATCTCAACGGGTCCTTGCTCTGCTACGGAAGCAAGATTATAAACGCCTCTCTTAAGGGGGGTGGGAGCACTCCGGTATCAGACAGATGCTTGAATGTCCATTTCTGCTATTTGCTGCAGCTTGGTGGCGCTAGAGAGCTAGAGAGCTGCAATCGACAGAATCTCCAGAACGCTACAGACCGCTACGGGCGCAGTCACCATTGCCATTACTGTTCTGCCACGGAGGAAAACAACGAAAAGCAACGAAATTGGCGGCAGGCGCAGGCAGGCGCAGCAGAAAAAATGGCTTACTGGATATGCCGCCGGTCCCCATTCACTGCCTATCTGCCTGACCGAGAAGCCGCTTCTCAGCCCCGCTGGTATGCCACTGGTCTGCCGTCTTGCAGGCAAGGGTGCGTGCTTGCCCCAATATTGTTTAATTTGTATATGGCGGATCTACCAGGCATATTAAACACATGCAATTCCCATTCCCCGAGGCTGGGAGGGAAATCCCTGAGTAACTTTTTGTACGCAGATGATGTTGTGCTACTGAGCCATACCTACATCGGCTTCAAGCAACTATTAATTCAAATGCATAGGTATGCCACGGAAAACAAACTAAAAATAAATTTGAGCAAAACTCGCACTATGTCGATAAACATACATAAAAAGCCTCAGAAGACTTGGACACTGGGCGGCCAAAACATTGAGTCGGCTTCGGACTACAAATACTTGGGAGTCATCTTCGACCAAGACGGTTCATTCACACAGCAAAAGCTGGAAGCAAAAAGGAGAGGGTCTTGTATTGCCGCCACATTAAAAAGCATAGCTAATCAACTAATGGGACCAATTCTGACTCCCTATCTGAAAATCATCCAGGCTAAGCTACTACCTTCCATCTGCTATGGCAGTGAGGCTCTACGTGGGAGAGACGCCAAGAACCTGGACTCAATCCAGATAAAAGCTTACCGAACAATGTTCTCGCTCCCCTCCTATACATCGCCCACTAAACTTAGGCTGGAATTTGGATTACAAAAACAAGCTCTTGCAAGACAGGGAGCTTATATTATCTGCTGCCACAAACTTTCGTTCTGCTACTATTAACACTTTAAATGTGCTGCTATGGCAAGACATTCAAAGCAGGGATGTATCTCAGGCAAGATCTTATCTGAAGACAGCCTTGAGGGCTACTAAACTATCAGCGATCTGGGATATGCAACTCGGCCACAATGCGTTCAAAAAACTGGTTTGGAAAACTGTTAAACTCTTTCACTACTAGAGGATAAAGAGTCATTTGCTAAAAGAAATCATGCATGGATGATCATAGACTCATATAAATCCCTGACACCACAACCATACTTCAGCCAGGGTTATTCCAAGACAATAAAACTGAAGTTTTTGAAATACAGACTAGGGGTTTTGCCCACTAGAGAGCATTTTCCACCATGGCTCAGGAGCAATGGCCACGATGCCTGCACCTTCTGCAACACAGAGAAGGGCGATATACTTCATATGACTTGCCTCTGTCAAGAGCTTCGGCCAGCATGCCAACAGCTCTTAAAGGACCAGCTTAAACAGATAGGATCTTGCACCAGAAGGCAAGCAGTGCTGGCTTGCCTAAACCCTGCAAACATGAAACTGAACTGCAGGTATGTAAAGTTCCTTGCGCTAATTGAGCAGAAACTGCCAAAAAACATTGCACAGGAAACATACAGACGCTAACCAGAACTCAATGATACCTGCTCTTCTACCTTAAAAGTAATATATCTGGACATTAGATCGGGCTTTTACTGCTTGTTCTTTGAATGACGTTTTAATGTATCGATTTTTCTTATGATATTTTAATCTGTTCTGTAAAATGTTTGCACTGGTTTTAATTAACTATGCATAATAAAAAATTACCTTACCTTACCTTACCACTCCGGTTTCAATGGCCTCTTGATATACATCTATTAAATAAGGCGCAAGGAAGGTCTTGTACTTTCTATAGAAACATCCGGTGAACCCATCAAGCCCCACAACCTTCATCCAGCGCATCTATGGCGTCAATCACCTCATCCTTCAAAAAGGGCTCCGCCAGGAATTCCTGGTATGCTTTTTCCATCCAGACCATTGAGACCTCGTCAAGATTGTCAGTATAGGCCCCTGGTTGCACAGTAGTTCTGGAGAAATACAATGTAGTGTAGTTTGCAAGAACCTCCCTAAGGATACCCACAGTGCCAGTTATATGCGAGTTATCGCTGCCCCTCAGTTCTGCTATGTACGTCGTTTTTTTTATTGTTTCAGTAAGTTAGCAAGGGTCCGGCCCGGACATTCTCCCTGCCAGTATCGCCTGGCTATTGCATATTTGCCAAGGTAGTGCGCCTTGTGCTCTGCTGCCTCCCAAAACACTGCCAGAAGGGCCGCACGCTGCTGTAGCCTGGAGGAGTCAGCAGGGGGAGTATCCTGCTGATCTATTTCTGTCAATGGCGCTTCAATTCTAGCAATTGTGTACCGTAGGTCTCTAAGGATCCCTGCTCTCTTTGGAATACACACTACTCTAGCTTAAACGCCTCCCATAGTGTGGCTTTAGATATCACCGAGCCTCCGTTCAATGTGAAATATTTGCTTATCACTGCGCTCAGTTCTGCTACAAATACCGTGCTTCTCAAGGCCATGTCTGGGAACTTCCATTAGCGTTCCACCCATCCTGCACATGGAACGCATAGTTCTGCTACAACGGGAGAGTGATCCGATAGTGTGCGTGGGAGATTTGTCATTCCATTGACCCATAGCGCCAGACCTTGCGACAGGAACCAATAATCCAGCTGGGTCCATGTGTTGTGTGGCACGGAGTAGTACGTATACCCATCCTGAGTGGGGTTACGATATCTCCATGCATCCACTAGTCCTTAGTTATCAATAATATCTAGCAGTGTCCTCCTAGCTCTGGGTTTTGTTGTGTCTGCTGTAGTGGCTGTGCTGTCATGCACTAAGTCTAACAGTAAATTAAAATCCCCCCAAGCAGAGCTGGTCTGCTCCCATGCACTTGATGTGTGTGTGAATGGAATAAAAGACTCCAGGGTCATCAATATTTTACCAATAGATAGGGCCCCCTGGTTTGCAAAACACTTCTACCTCCCTGAATGGTACTCTTCTATGTATCAGTAATGCCACACCCCTTGCATATAAACTATATTCAGCAAAGTACTGGTGTGTTCCCCAGTTGCCTGCAAAGGCTGCTTTCAAGGAGAGTTTCAGGTAAGTTTCCTGTATGAAAGCAATGTCCAACTGGTGGCGCTGCAAGTAGTTGGCTACCAACTTACACTTACGATTGTTATTGAGGCCTCCGCTGCTCTCTGGAAGAGTTTCTGTCCCTGTATACCACATCTCGTTGGTGTTGGATGCCTGGAACACCCCCTGGGGGGTCACTTCGACATGGGATTATGGCGAACTTCAAGCCAGCGCAGTCATTTTGGTCTGTGGCTTGGCCACGCCCCTTCCTGCTGGAACAGTGTTCACTACTCCATTTCGACTTTGTCCTCCATATGTGACAAGGTCACAGCATTGCTTTTAATTATATGTGAGTCACCCCTAGAGAAGGTCTCTTGTGCCCTGGAGGCAGGGAACAGTATATAAAGAGTGTAGAAATGTGAGTGTAAGCTTATATATCTCTAAGGTGGCTTTACCATTAAAGTACACTATAAGTGATAGACAGACATGGGACTTGACCCAGGCACACCTGGGTTGCTTGCTGCATCATGGTACCACCTAAATATGTTGTGTGTTGTGTCATAAAATGTGCCTTCTCTCCCCTGACATGAATCGGGTGTCAGGGGAAGGCTGGCATTTACCCAGGTGGCTACCTAGTGGTTGCCCACCTGGTTACCCTAGCTGACATGCGCTTTGGCTGGCAGGGACAGGTTCACCCACCCCAGCTACCACCAAGACAGGTTTCTGACCTCCTGGCAGGCAGTGTCAGCACTCCCAGGAGTCAGAACAAAGGTTTGGGCAGGACGGAGGTTACACCTCCCTCCTCCCAAGTGGGCTAGTGTAGTGACACATCATAGCTGTGAGCTTCAAAGGCTGCACCACCGCTGATATGCATCTGGGCCACTCCCTTGAGGAGGGCACTGCCCTCCCCTAGCCCCAGCACACAGTCCCAGGCATGCTTGGACCCTAACAAACCAGGAAATTAGGTATGCATGAGGTGTACACTTAAAGCTGATTCCTGCCATCTTTAGTAGGGCAGAAATAGTGGGCTCTGGGTAAAAAGGTGACCCACACCACCTGATGTAGTCATCTCAGGGGTAGATTAGCTGTAAGGTCTACCTGCCTATTGGCTACTATCTTCCACACCCCTTACTCCCCTAAATCCGGTATTTGATGCCTCCAACACCAGAACCTGAGTTTTGAATAACTTACTTCCAAGATGGACCAAGAAGAGACCTATGTCGCCGACAACAGGACTTTGCCCACCAGCAGAAAACAAAAGAAGGATATTGTGTTCCTGAGGCAGCAAACTTGTAGCTGAGTGAGCAACACTCACCCTTGGCTAAAACTCTACACATTCAAAGTGAAGGACCCTTGTGGCAGCCAGAAGCACCCTCAGACTCCCTGGACTTGTGCGACCAAACCCCTGCGAAGTGCGGGTAAAATTACAACCAGGATCCAGAGAATCACTGGCCATTGGACCCTCCAAGTGATCACCCAAAGTAAAATGGTGTAGTGCATTCTGGGAGTTGTCGTCTGGCTTTCACCGAAGTTTCACACTGCAACCGCACCCCCTGGATCTCCAGACATCGAAGTTCTTTTAAGTTACTTTTCCACTACCAAGGCTTGTTGGTCACCAATTCAGTAAACGTACCCTTAACATAGCAATGCATAAAAAGGGCATTCCACAACACCTGCGATTGACATCAGCAACAACTCCACTCCTGTGATTTTGCTTCTCCTTTCTGGCAGCACAGTCTCTGTGGGAGAAGCAGCTTTACCACGGATCCTGACAGCCCGGTCAGCTACTCCACCCAGGCTCCATAGGCCAAGCAAAATGTAGCTGACTGTTGTGGCCTGGTCCTGGGACCCCCACCACCTATAACCTTTGATGGGGAATGCAAATTAGCCTCTAAGGGACTGATTGTCTCTAGCAGTTTTTTGCATTGCCCGCAATGTTAATCACAGCTGTAGTTAATGCATTTACTTTCCATTGCTTTAAAAATCTATAACTCTAGTTATATGTATGCTAAAAAGTTTATGTTGGTGTTTAAAATTATATAAAATAAGCTCTATTTTTATAAATTGGTGTTCGATTTCTGTCGGGTCATCTCAATTACTTATGAACCATAATGGTACTGTAAAATGCTTAACACATTCCTCTAGTAAAGTCAGAGTGATCTCCCCACACTACCAGGATTAAACTGAAGATTTATTGTTGTGAATCCAAGGATCATGTTTAAGGCATTGTGATAATATTGCATGTTAAGGTTACCCAACCATGCCACATAATATTCCACTTTTCTACAACTGAAATCCTTTCTATTCTAACTTGACCCGATCAATGGTAGCCATTATTTAAATACTGTGAAAGCGGTCAATACTTTACCTGGTTGTCCATGCATGGCTCTTTCAAAGCTACGCATAGCTCATTCACCTATCCGATGCATGCAATAGGAATAGGACAGAATTTCTACTTTCTTCAACAATTCATATTTATTTATTATATTTGGCAAGGTTTTTCTGTCAAGGATGTAATTTGATAAAAATAAAAAAAAGGGAAAGCGCACTTAGGTATATCTGAACACATGAACATACACACGTAGAAGAATAAGGATTATATAATGGTTTAAGGGTTTATAGGTAGGATTTAAAGATAGCGTTTAGGCGCCTGTATTTAGTTTAGCACACTACAGAGGGGCCACCTTCAAGGGTTCCGACGAGCTCTCAAATTGGCGACAAGATCGCCAGTAGGAAAAAGGGGTAGGTTCCTCATGGGAGGTGGGTAGGTGGGGGTGGGCAGGGGAAAAAGCGGGAAAAAATAATCCTCATATACATAAACAAATTACACTGTATCCCAATTGGGAGCTGGTTAATGAATCATTCTATTGATATATCATAATTCTGTCAATATGACATGTAAAATAAAACTCATCAGTTGGAACGTTAATGGGCTGAGGGACAGTAAGAAAGCTCGCAGGATAATTGATTTTCTGTATAGCTCGGGAGCACATATTTGCCTACTCGAGGGGACTCATTTAGAGAAGGAGGAATGTAAGCAAGTTTTTAAAAAATGCAGGCGGATTCAGGATGTTGTCTGCTCAGAGCAAAGTGGCAGTACGAGAGGGTGGCTATAATAATTAGGGCGAACACAGGGATCAGGCTTACGAGACATGAGACAGATTACTCTGGGAGATGGTTGGTGACATCTCTAATTTTAGGGCGTACTCCTCTCACCTGTGCAGTTTACTACGGTCCCAATCAGGATGCTCCAGGAGTATTGTTGAAACTTAAAAGCAGCTTAATAGAGACAGATGGTCCTATAATTCTAGGGGGCGATTTTAACCAAATTTTTGATAGAGATCTGGATCGTACCTCTAGAGTGAGATTCACTCCCCCCAAAAAAACTAGATTGGAGCTGAAGAACATCATGCGGGATTTTAACTTAATAGATATCTGGAGACTTAAAAATGCAGGGAAAATGGATTACTCCTTCTATAGCAGAAGGTATGGCCATCATTCCAGAATAGATTTTTTTCTACTGGACAAAACTCTTTCCTCTGTAGTGGACTCCATAACTTATATCCCGGCCATTTTATCTGATCATTCAGTTGTGGAAATGGTGATTCATCTGAGGCAAAAAGTACAGCAAAGGAGGTGGACCTTAGACCGGACATTACTACTAGATGAGGAGGTCAGACAGGACGTTGTGACTCAGACTGAGGAGTTTTTTAGGGTCAACAACGGTTCTGAAAGCAAACAAACTGTTTGGGAAACATACAAAGCTTTCACCCGAGGTCTTCTAACCACCCTGTTGATAAGGAAGAACAGACAGGGGAGGAAGAAAAGGGAAGTACGTCTACTGAAAATTAAAGCAAAAGAACTTGAACTGCAGAGAGCATCAGCAGAGCAGTCTCATAGTAGGCTCCCCCTTCAAAGGGAACTGGACCTCCTGCGAGTAGAGTATCAAGCAGAGCTAGATAAAGACTTAAAAGACTAATGGGATGTGAGCAAATTACAACAGTTTGCGTATGGGGAGAAATGTGGGCGCCTTCTCGCGTGGAAAGCCCGAGCTGACAGGATGAGGAATCAGATCGACAACCTATTTTTGTCAAGCACAGGGGAAACCACAGACGATAATGATTTCATCAGAAAGGAGGCCAAGAGGTACATGCAGTCCCTATACGGTCCCAATACTTCTCTGAACAGGGAGCAGGCAGAAATCTGGTTGCATAACATACAGCTCCCTGAGTTATCAGACACAGAAAGGTCTTTCCTTAGCTCCGAGATAAGGGAAGGTGAGGTGAGGACTCAATTGCTGAAAATGGTTAAAGGCAAGGCCGCAGGCCCTGATGGGCTTCCCATGGAACTTTATAAGATTGTATTGGAACAAATAGCTATAGTCTTGACATTATTATTTAATGAAATCTTACTTCAAGGGGGGCAGGCTCCAAGGTCATGGGCTGAGGATATAGTCACACTACTACTGAAGCCGAATAAAGATCCAAGCAAGATAGAGTCATATAGATCCATCTCTCTATTAAATGTGGATTACAAGGTATATGCGGGGGTATTAGCGACTAGACTGGCCAAGGTAGTAAAATCTGTCGTACACTGTGACCAAAGGGGTTTTATTCCAGATAGGCAACTCAATGAACTGACTTTTCAAGTGGTTGCGGCAATAGATGTTGCTCAAGAGAAAAAGCTGCCCCTGACCATCGTGGCAGTCGACGCTCGCCAAGGCTTTCGACCAGGTAGATTGGGAATACCTCTGGATGGCTATGGCCAAATTCGGCCTCCCAAATAACTTTATTACAGCTATCAAGTCATTATACTCTGCTCCAACAGCAAAAATCTTAGTAAACGGCTCCCTCACAGATCAGATCTTTATTGCACGAGGTACTCGACAGGGTTGCCCCCTGTCGCCCCTTTTGTTTAATTTATATATTGAGCCTTTTGTTTGCTTGTTAAGATCGGATCCACTAATTAAACCCTTTAAGATCGGAAACTTAGAGCTGAAATTTGCATTATATGCAGATGACTTGTTGATGTATACCTCAAACCCGGAAGAAGCCATACCTAGGCTTATACATCTAGCAGAAGGCTTTGGTGAGATCTCCGGGTATACAATCAATAAAGAGAAAACTGAAACAATGTAATGGAATCAGCAGGTAGTTATAGTAGGGAGTAAAAATAAAATGAGGTACTTAGGAGTCCATCTAGTTAAAAAAATTGAAGCAATCCCAAAAATTAATCTAGATAGAGTTATTAAGGACACAAATGCCCTACTACAACGATGGTCCTCTCTATCCTTAAATATCTATGGGAGGTTGAATCTTCTGAAGATGATTATCCTCCCCAAAATCACATTCTTATTTAATTCTATTCCTTTATCTTTTCCATTATCTTTAATTAGAAAGCTGCAAGGGAAATTGGGATCATTTATTTGGAATTCTAAAGCCCCGCGAAATGCCTGGAAAAAACTGAGAAGAAGCCTAAAAACAGGAGGGCTGGCTTTTCCAGACTTACTTCTTTACTGCCAGGCGTTTCATTTCAAACACTTTAGACTAATGGCTGGCCAAATAGATCAATCATCTATGGGTCTGCTATTTTCTGCCCTACTACAGGATGTCCCACAGGGATTAGACTATTTCCTCTTTAAGTTTGGGGACCCAACATTTTAAAAAAAAGTAAGGCTGAAGATTCTGGGGACAGCCCTGAAAAACTGGGCATTTGTGAGGAATAAGTTGAATATCCCTTACTACGCATCACTGGCCCCTATATGGGATTCACCAGGCCTTCCAGCATGCCTAAATGACCACCTGTTACTGCCATTAAAACAGGCGGGGCTGAATTACTGGGGGGATTTGCAGGAGGATGGACAGCTTTTGAGTTGGGATATGTTTTCCAATCTGACAAGGGGTACCCTCACCAGATTTAAATACTATCAATTATCTTTGTGGTGGGCAACAAGGCCAACAAGACCCTCAGATAGTAAAATCCCAAATCCTAAATTCGATGCGGTGACGAGAGGTGGCAGGTGGAAGAGCCAAATATCCTTTTGGTACTCAGCGCTGCTAGAGGGCGAAGAAGTGACAGAAGCGGAGGTAAACAAACTGTGGTCCAACGCTTCAACATTGGATAGTGGGACCTTTATGGACTTTTGGTACGACTCGTTCAGCATTTTAAACGCAATAATAAAGCCAGCAGCACTAAAAAGAAATCATTTGTACACAATGTACAGGGTCTATATAACTCCAAAGAAACTGGCTAAATATTCCAACATAGCTTACCATTGCCCGAGATGTGGTCATCCGAAAGCGGATAATGTCCACATGTTTGCCGATTGTCCCGAACTAAAAGAATATTGGGACAAGATTAGTGAATTTCTGGAAAATGTTCTTTCTATGCCCATCATAATCTTTACCCCCACTATACTATCAGGGCTTATTTCGAGTTATAAAGTAAACGATCTCCCCACTAAATTTGTTTTTTATGTTATTTTACTCGCAAGGCGTGAGATCTGTAGAGCCTGGAAGGACCCAATTCCACCCACTTTCCCAAGCTGCTTACGGCAAATCATGTTAACTAGTAAGTCCGACATGGCTTGTGATCCCGCGAGTCAGGTTAATGTTTGGGCGGCCTGGGAGGCATGGCAACTTCGATGATTGGCTTTCCAATGATTTATCTGGAGCCCTGCTGGTTCCCTGGACTCCAAAGTAGCATGGACGCCCACAGGTTGGTGAAAAGGAGTATGGATGGGAAGGTAGTGGCTACTTGAGGGGGCAGGCTTACCACCTTGCTTTTGGCCGATTACAACAAGGGCTGGATCAGGACGTCCAAAGTGCATTGAGGCGCCAGTTTCCCATCAAGAGTTCCAATCATGGTATATGAGAATTACCCCCCAAAAAAATAGGATGTAATTTGATGATTCCACCTTTCTTCATTACATTTATGCCCACATGCATCAAACTCCCGTTTTGCATTTCCAGATTTGCGATTTTTACCGAATCGCAAATAAGGAATCGCAAAACGGGATGCATTATTGTAAGTGCATAATATTTGCGATTTGGTAAAAATCACGATTTTTACCGAATCGCAAATATGCGAATTCAAATTTGCGATTTCGCAATTCCAATTGATTCCTATGGGCCAAAAGGCCCATAGGAATCAATGGTAATTGCGAATTCGCAAATTGGAATTCGCAAAATGTTGATGCATTCCATGGGTGCAGGGGGGGGTCCAAAGGACCCCCCCCTGCACCCCTGAAATGTATTTTAAAATGGATGTTTCACACACACATGTCCTAAGGACATGTGTGTCTGTAACATGACAGTGTTTAAAATGCAAATTAGAGCATTTTTAAATATGTTTCGCAAATTACCACGAGGTTCAACCTCGTGGTAATTTGCACTTGCAATCTTCAAGATCGCAATTTTTTAAAGAATGATGCATTGCATTTAAGGAATCGCAGCAAAAACCCCCCGCCATATTACAATGGCTGGGGGGTCCACGGCGGACGGAAAGACTGTCTGTCGCTTTTCTGCCCGGTCGACAAGTTGACCGGGCGGACAAGGGTTCAATATGGTGCCATATTAGAATGTGTGCTGGGACATGTCCAATGCTGCCACAGAAAGGCATGCAGAGTCTGCCTCTGGGGGCCCGTTGTGGGCCCCCTTTGACTCCGTGGGGTGGGGGGTGCACATGGGGGTACCTAAGGTACCCCCTGCAGTTCCATGCACAACATGGCAGGCACTGGGCAGTGCCTGCCATGTTGTGAATGGAAGTGCACAACATGCCTTCCTGGCCCTGATGTCCTGACTGGGTGAGAGTATTCTGCTTAATTCAGAGACTCTGTCCATCACCACCCCTTGTTGTTAAATATTTTGTCCACCCTAAGCGTGGAAGGGTATACTCAGATGTGAGTCCCTTGCTCATTGCACCATCAGGATTCAAGCAAGCCGGGCCGACGACGGCTGAAATGCCAGAAACCGGTCCCCGGAAGCTTGTTTCCTTCCCAGTGTAAGAATTGGCTTGGTAGTTTGGTTTGCCCTGTTCCCATCATGCACTGGGACAGGAACAGATTAATTTGCATATAGCCAGGTTCTGAGCTGGGATGGTGCAGTGAGCTAAAAAACGGTGTTGGATCTAGCCCTGATCTCTTGACTGGGTGAGAGTATTCTGCTTAATTCAGAGACTCTGTCCATCACCACCCCTTGTTGTTAAATATTTTGTCCACCCTAAGCGTGGAAGGGTATACTCAGATGTGAGTCCCTTGCTCATTGCACCATCAGGATTCAAGCAAGCCGGGCCGACGACGGCTGAAATGCCAGAAACCGGTCCCCGGAAGCTTGTTTCCTTCCCAGTGTAAGAATTGGCTTGGTAGTTTGGTTTGCCCTGTTCCCATCATGCACTGGGACAGGAACAGACTAATTTTCATATAGCCAGGTTCTGAGCTGGGATGGTGCAGTGAGCTAAAAAATGGTGTTGGATCTAGCCCTGATCTCTTGACTGGGTGAGAGTATTCTGCTTAATTCAGAGACTCTGTCCATCACCACCCCTTGTTGTTAAATATTTTGTCCACCCTAAGCGTGGAAGGGTATACTCAGATGTGAGTCCCTTGCTCATTGCACCATCAGGATTCAAGCAAGCCGGGCCGACGACGGCTGAAATGCCAGAAACCGGTCCCCGGAAGCTTGTTTCCTTCCCAGTGTAAGAATTGGCTTGGTAGTTTGGTTTGCCCTGTTCCCATCATGCACTGGGACAGGAACAGACTAATTTGCATATAGCCAGGTTCTGAGCTGGGATTGTGCAGTGAGCTAAAAAACGGTGTTGGATCTAGCCCTGATCTCTTGACTGGGTGAGAGTATTCTGCTTAATTCAGAGACTCTGTCCATCATCACCCCTTGTTGTTAAATATTTCCTGGCATTGTGGCGGGTGGTGCTGAGTGCACCGCGCGCCGCAATGTCAAGAATGCAGGATGCTCCCACCAGTGTGGCGGGCTCATCCTAATGTCTGCAAAGGGACCCCCGCATCTATGGCGGGTGGTCCCATTCCACGGGAGGATGGCGGGCAGACTTTGTCCGCCCTCCATACTAATGACCCCCTTGGTATATTGAGGCCATAGGAGGAAACTAAATATTTCTTTAAATATACTCTTTTTAAATTAGCATTGTTGGGTGGTTTCCAAATACTTAATTTTCTTTTCAATTTTCTGCTTTTCTCCTTGCGCAATATGTACTCTTCTGTGTGTCATCTAATTTGAATTGCCTCTCACATGTAAATACTATGTGGAAATTCTCTAAAGAATACCATGAATGTATCGCACAATGCATATCTTCTAGTAATTTTATGAAATGTCTTTTCCCATTTTACGAGAGATAAAATAATTTGCTTTATCTGGATACAATAATGTACGACTATGTCGAAAAAGCCATCAATGATCAATGTAGCTGATATTTACTGTGGATGTTTTTAAGCATTTCTAAGGAATTTAATTTGTGTAAAATCGAGTCGTTAACACTACTTCTTAAATAAAGATGAAAGATACTCAATCTTCAAAGATTAATCACAGATAATTAGTAGTTTAAGGTCTGGCAATGGTGTAACGCACACAATTGAGCAAAGACATTGCAGACTTAATCAGCCCGCAGGCCCTCTCCTCCACGGACTACATCCTCCTAGAGGACCTCAACTTCCACCTGGAGAACAACAACAACAGGAACACCGCCGCCCTGCTGGACAACCTCGCCAACCTGGGACTTAAGCAACTAGTGAACTCCCCCACCCACTACGCCGGCCACACGCTTGACCCCGTCTTCTCCGCCAACAAGCACATCTCCTTCAGCCACTCCACCGGACTTCACTGGACCGATCACAGCTGCATCCACTTCAGCTTCAGGAGAAACACAACCCTCCACCACCCACAACAGGCGCCTCACCGGAGCTGGAGCAAGATCACCGCCGAGCAGCTCACCACCTCCGTCTGCCAGACCCCGCCCTGCAGCACAACGGACCCCAATGGAGCAGCCAGCAACCTCACACAGTGGCTGACCGCCTGCGCCGACGACCTCGCACCACTAAAGAACCCTCCCAACAGACCCGGCAGCAAGAAAAACCCCTGGTTCACCGACGAACTCAAGGACTCCAAGAAGATTTGCTGCACCCTCGAGAAAGCCTGGCGCCACGACCAGACCACAGACAACATGACTGCCCTCAAGCACGCCATCCGCAAGCACCACCAGCTGATCCGCACCACCAAGAAGACAGCATTCAAAGAACGACTGGACAACAACGCCCACGACAGCAAGGAACTCTTCAGCATCGTCAAAGAGCTCTCCAACCCCAGCGCCGGAAACAAGGACATCACTCCTTCGCAAGACCTCTGCGACTCACTCGCCTCGTTCTTCCACCGCAAGATCGCCGACATACACAACAGCTTTGGCGCACCAACCACGCAACCAACCATCGAACCAACGCCCCCCACCACCACCCTCTGCAACTGGACCCCGGTCAGCACCGAAGACACCACCAGCACGATTAACACCATCCACTCCGGATCACCTACCGACCCTTGCCCCCACCACATCTTCAACAAGGTCGACTCCTTCATCGCACCCCATCTACAGGACATCATCAACACCTCCTTCCACAACTCCACCTTCCCGGAGAGCTGGAAGCACGCCAAGCTCAGCGCCCTCCTGAAGAAACCAACAGCGGACCCCACCGACCTCAAGAACTTCCGCCCCATCTTGCTCCTCCCTTTTCCTGCCAAAGTCATCAATAAGACCTTCAACAGACAGCTCGCCACCTTCCTCGAAACAAATGGATCCCTCGACCCCTCGCAGTCCGGCTTCAGAGCCAACCACTGCACCGAGACCGCCCTGATCTCAGCCACCGATGACATCAGATCCCTGCTCGACAACAGGGAAACAGCAGCCCTCATCCTCCTGGACCTCTCCGCAGCGTTCGATACTGTCTGCCACCGCACCCTAGTACAGTGCCTCAGCAACATCGGAATCCAAGAGAAGGCACTGGAGTGGATCATCTCGTTCCTCGCCGGAAGAACCCAGAGAGTCCGCCTCCCCCCGTTCAGATTCAAGGCCACCGAAGTCATCTGCGGCGTACCACAAGGATCATCACTCAGCCCAACCCTCTTCAACGTCTACATGAGCCCTCTCGCAGCCATCGCACACCAACACAACCTCAACATCATCTCCTACGCCGACGACACGCAGCTGATCCTCTCCCTCACCAACGACCCCGCTACCGCCAGAACCAGCCTACACGAAGGGATGAAAGACGTCGCCGAATGGATGAAGAACAGCCGCCTGAAACTGAACTCAGACAAGACGGAAGCCCTCATCCTGGGACCATCGTCCTCCGCCTGGGGCGATTCCTGGTGGCCCCCTGTCCTGGGCGCCACCCCCAAGCCAACGGACCACGCACGCAACCTGGGCTTCATCCTGGACTCCTCCCTCTCGATGACCAGACAAGTCAACGCCGTCTCCTCGTGGTGCTTCAGCACCCTGCGCATGCTCCGTAAGATCTTCCGCTGGATCCGCACCGAGACCAGGAAGACAGTCACCCAGGCACTCGTCACCAGCCGACTGGACTTTGGGAACACCCTCTACGCCGGAACCACAGCCAAACTACAGAAAAGACTGCAACGCATCCAGAACGCCTCCGCACGACTCATCCTGGACATCCCCCGACACAGCCACATCTCTGGCCACCTGAGAGACCTGCACTGGCTCCCCAGCAGCAAGAGAATCACGTTCAGGCTCCTCACCCACGCACACAAGGCTCTCCACGACCTGGGCCCCAAGTACCTCAACGACCGCCTGACCTTCTACACACCCACCCGCCAGCTACGATCAACCAACCTCGCCCTCGCCGCCGTACCACGCATTCGCAGAGCCACCGCCGGAGGAAGATCCTTCTCCTACCTGGCAGCCAAGACCTGGAACTCCCTCCCCATACACCTTCGACTGACCCAGGACCATCTTTTCTTCAGGAAGCAACTCAAGACCTGGCTGTTCGTGCAGTAATGTATTCCCCCCCCCCCCCCCCCCCCCCCCCCCCCCAGCGCCTTGAGACCATCTGGGTGAGTAGCGCGCTATGCAAATGCCATGATTGATTGATTGATTGATGTCCCATGTGCAAAGGCTATTCTAAGACATGGCTCCTTTGCTCACTGTGCTATAAGAGTAAGCTGTCCCTTATTGCTGAGCCTAACAAGGCCAAAACTAGTCTTCAGTTGCTTGCATTTCCATTCAAGGATGACATGGCCTAGCAGTACAGGTTGGATAATTCCTACTAGAGCTGGATAAAGGCACATTTGTGGTGTCACAGAGCATTAAAAAACAATGGAATGGAATGAGGCCCAGAGTAATAACTAGAGGGTGAAACAAATTCAAGCACTCCACCCAATCCATTTTATGGAGCTCAGTAGGTGTCCTGCACTACTGGGCTTAAAAAGCAAGGGGCAGATTTACAAGAAAGTGACGCATCTATAAAGATGTGTTACTTTCCCTGCACCACCATTAGAAACCCTTGCGCCACTATGGATGCGCACCATGACGCAAGGATTGACAGATGCTTCAGAAATTCTGAACCATCTGTTGACGCAAAATTCACTCATTGCTGAATTCGTGTTGCAAGCACGATGCAACTCCAGCAATGCCAGGGAGGCGTATCCTTATAGTGCTGTGTCACTCCTTAAGCCAGCTTCAAGCAGGTGTAAGAATTTGGCGCCGTGGCATCCTAAAAGTGGCGCAGTGAAATCTTGTAGATTTCACTGCGTCACTACCACGAGGCTTTTTTGTGTTGGAACGCCCACCCTGCATACATTATACCTGACGCAGGTTTAATGTGACACAGGGCTTTACAACGTGACGCATCTACCTAGATGCGTCACGTTGTAAATGGGCCGCATTTTTACACTGCTGCTGTGTTACAAAAAGTGACGCAACAGCAGCTCAAAAATAACGCAAGGGGCTTGTAAATCTGTCCCCAAGTTTTTACCCTTAGAAATCGGAATAAAGAGAAATAGGAACACTTTCAGTAAAGCGACCTCAAACCAAAAAAGGACCATCCTAAAAGCCTTACATTTAGCAAGCTGCCTGGCATTAGCTGAACGAGTTATTGGTCAGCCTGCCGCTGTCCATATGTTCATACAGTGTGAACAGACATCTGGCATTTGCGAAATATCAACATTATAGTCTATCATTAATCAATAAAGTATCTCTGCAATAACAATTACAATTGAATATAAATATGTAGTTATAAACGTTTTCCCATTTGTGAGCAGAAGCAGGCTAGTTGACACAGCAATGCTCAGTGCAGACACAAGCAGAGCTCTGAAGGCACACAAAGCTCCCTCCCCCTGCCCTGATCAGAAAAATGATTCCCATCAAACTGAATAATACCACCTCCTATTTGACATTCTCATAAATCTTTGTATCTTTAGTTCTGATATGTCTCGATTAATATGGGTTGCTCCGTAGCCTTCGAACTTCGAACACGGAGACCCGGGAGAAGAAGAAAGAAACAAGACGCTCACAGAGACCAAGTCCGGACCAGGCTACGGAGCAACCCATATTAATCGAGACATATCAGAACTAAAGATACAAAGTGACTGACATCTATACCTTCCCCCGGGCGACCCACAACAAGCGCATTACGCTTGCAAGCCAGTGCACCTTACTTCTTAATAGAGATTGGATGGTCTTGGGCCCTTCCGGGTCGGAAGTATCACCGGAAGAGCGACCGTATAGTCCAAACACAACCAATGGAGCCCTGAAGATTCGCGAGATGCGATGAAACACGTGTCGGCTGGTTGTTCACATGCTGTGTTGGAATAAAACAAGGAGACCAAGACTTCTTTATTGACACCTATTCATTTATTCATAATAATTTGCATATTATTGTTGTTTCTCTGCATTATTGAACTTTGACATCTGGACATTGTATCCCAAAATTTTTTTTTACCTATCAAGTGTGTGCATAGGGTATGCTTTCTCTTGTCACTTTGGATTAGTACAGCTTGCTTGCTTCTCCTTTGAGTGGTTATATGGTTGTCCACTCACCCAGTTGCACCACACTCCACTTGGTACTACAGTGCTTCCATACTGGCAGTGCGCCCGTTCTCTGACATCCTAAAAACCATCCTTCCTTCAAAGACATTCTCATAAATGGCAGGCATGTTGAATGACACACTTAAAACGTTAATATTATGCTGTATTATTATTATTATTAATATTATTATTGTTATTATTATTATTATTATTATTGCTACTACTGCTAATAATATTAATATTATTACTACTACTGCTAAAAATAATAACAATAACATAATAATT
Organism: Lissotriton vulgaris; assembly: GCF_964263255.1. Lineage (NCBI taxonomy): Eukaryota > Metazoa > Chordata > Amphibia > Caudata > Salamandridae > Lissotriton > Lissotriton vulgaris. Next base: position 844,012,878 of record NC_141685.1, read on the forward strand.
TGTATTATTGCTACAGCTACTATTACTATTACTAATAATAAAACATGTTTAATTTTTTCTTATTATTATTAGTGGAAGTAGTAAGAATACTACTACTACTACTAATAATAATAATAATAATTATAATAATAATAATAATACATTTGATTAACACACATTACCCAGATTAAACGTAGTTGTTTTTTTTGCCATTCAGAACAAAATATTTTCCGTGTCTGCTTGCTTTGCTATCGACGTTTTTAACCTCATAACCCAGTAGTCAAGGGAGCATTGAATTTTCTGTGCATTATTTATTCATTCATCCATTAATTGTTCCGCAGTAACTTATATGCTTATTTTCATTGTCTGTGCTGAACTAGGAACTAATCACAGGGCCCAGGCGCTGCGTGAATGGATTATTAGCGGCAGAGCTAGCTGCGGGGAGGGGGTGGCGGGGGCCTCAGGAAGTATCGCAGCATAATTGAAGTCACCAAGAACAGAGATGCGCCACCAGCAGATGTCCTGTAATTACTGCGTTTCAAGAGTGAGGTGTTCGGCTCCAGATTACAGCTTTTATATTGTCTGCCTTTAGATGTCATCCCAAGTGTGCATTAATGTGATCCCCCTGCCCTGCTCCTTTTGTTCTCCCTCCGTCACTTACGTCGCCAGTTAACCACAGTCTTCTCGTGACTTGTGAAGAACCGCGCATAAACGTCTCCAGATGGTAGTCGGCCCATGAGTGTGTGTGTTGAAGAGGAATTAGCATGTTGGCAACGTTCAAGCGAATATATTAATACTCAATTAGAGCTGCTGTTCGTGTCCTCCCTGCTCATAACGGAGGCGCTCTGTGTTTTAGACACAGGCTCGGCAACACCACCTCCTTCCTACCTGTGTAATGAAAACCCACTAAAACCAACTGACCAGGAGGAATTGGATCAACCTGGAAACCAGCCACCTCTAAATTCCACAATAAGGATGTCGGGACACAGAGCCAATGCATACATGCTCATGGTTTAGGCCTACAAATTGTGGTGTTGTCCTGGAATATCTGAGCCAGAACATTATCATGTCACAATATTGTGACCAGATATGGTGGGGCAAAATAGCGGCAATCTATCGAAAGGTTAGCTTGAGTAGATTTTAAGGGGCAGATTCACAAGGAAGTACTGCAGCGCGGCAACGCAAGCCCTTTGGCTGGGCCACGCTGTGGCACTTCCAAAGCACAGGAATGCGACATATTTACAATAATATGCCGCATTCCTGTGCTCTCTCCGGCGCTGGCGCACAAACCGCTGCCATGCAGCTGCGCAGGCACCCTTCCACCATGGTGCAAGGATGCCTGCGTCATGGGGAGATTTTTTTTGTGCTCGAAAATCTGGAAATGTGTCTTGTCCATGGGTGTTGCGTGGGAGCATCCATAGCAACACACATGGAACGCCCCTTTCACAGAAAGTGCTGCGAGTAAAGGGGCCATATTTACAAAGACAGGAAAAGCCATGCAGGGTGGCTTTTCCTATCCTTGTAAATATGGAGCAGTTACATTCGCCACCAGTACGCCACAAAAAGTAATGTACTGGTGGCGCAGGGGGGTTGTAAATCAGCCCTTGAGTGTCTAACTCCACAAATACTTACCTGAGTGATATATTTATTTTAAAGATACATAGATGTTTGGCTATTCAAGTCACAATACTTGTGACCCATCAATATTTTGGCTTTGATATTTCTTGCCACAACCCAGAAGGTTGATCTGTATGCATTTGTATAGAGCATGAGACAAAACTGTGCAATATAGAGTATAACTACATTCTATTTGTCTGTATTTTGTGCAGTATTAACACACATTGCACATGTGTACATTAAGACTACCAAGCATTGCTTGGGAGACATCAAGGGATGTTAAGAGAAATGCAACACACTGTGAAGTTGCCACACAATCAGTCTTACCTTATAAGTTATTTGCAAGATAATTTGCATGCATTTCCCATATTTAGATGTGAATCGAGCTGATATTCAATTAAGATAGGAGTAAATGTGGAGTAAGGGGTTTTCTTGCCAGGACTCGCCAGGACTGCGCATGCACAGGCTCTCGCGCATGCAGTTTCCAAGATGAAGCCGCAATGGGGAAGTTTAAGGAGCAATAAGGTAAGTTTTATTTAAGTTGTATTTTAGCCAGTTTAAATATAATTTAATAAGTTGGGCGGGAAGCGGGAGGCAGGCGGCAGGTGGGCGGCGGCCAACTTCCGTTCCGCCAGCGAATGTGGGGAAATTTGCCCCGTTTTTCTGCCTTCTTTGCGGAAGGTGCAAATTTCCGCACATTCCGTGGGCGGAACGGAAATGTCCGTCCACCCCCTAATAAATATGTGATTGTTTTTTGGAAATGTGTGGTTTATGGGTTGCATTTATTTTACGTGATGGATTGAGGTACTTCTTTGAAATTTTTTATTGGTGACTTTTACATTTTTTGTGTAAATAATTTATATATTATTGTATTATCAGTGTTATTGAACATTGGAGCTCTATTTAATATTTAGACTCATGAAATAAAATATTATGATTGTAAGTTATATAAAAATGATTTGTGATGTTGGTTTAGATTTTGTGACACATTTTTGGGACTTTTCTAGGTTAAGGTTAGATCTCTGTGCCTTAGGGTGGCCTTCCTCCAACGTTTTGGACTTCCTCCTTAATTTTTAGTGAAACCGTTTTTACAGGCCTTTGAACTGTGTGCCCTTTACCACTGCTAACCAGTGCTAAAGTTTATGTTCTCACTCCTTAAAACATAGTAACATTTGCTTAGCCCAACTTAGCATGTTTAATTTACTTATAATTCCCTAGTAAAATGGTACTACATGTACCCAGTGTTTGTAAATGAAATGCTATTAGTGGGCCGGCAGCACTGATTGTGTTGCCCACTTAAGTAGCCTTTAAGACATGACTCAGGCCTGCCATTGCAGCCTTCGGGGGCAGTTTTAAACTTCCATTTTGACCTGGCAAAATAAACCTTTTGCTAGGCCTAAAACTTCCTTTTTAATACATATAAGTCCACTTTAAGGTAGACCCTAAATCGCCCACAAAGCAGAGTGCAATGTATTTAAAAAGTAGGGCATGTGAATTTAGGTTTTCACATGTTCTGACTAACCCTGGGCGGAGTATGCATTGTGACGCTCCGCATAGTTCCACGGAGTAAGCAAAAACCTCTGTGGAACTATGCGGAGCTCTGCTCTGCTCCGGGACCACAGTCACCACACAAAGCAATATAAAAATATTTAAAAAACACTATTTACCTTGTCTTCTGCCTGTCCTGCTCCTTGCCGCGGTGTCTCCCTTCTTCCCGCGTCATCCTCCTCGCGTTCCTGTAGGTTTTCCATGAACTGCGTGAACTGCACATCCACAGTTGACACATGACGTAATACCTATAGGGACACGAGGAAGAGGACACTGGAAGACGGGAGACACCGCGGCAAGGAGCAGGAAAGGCAGAAGACAAGGTAAGTGGTAGGGTTTTTTTTATGGGGCTGGCCTCTTACTCCGCTTTGCCACAGAGGCAGCGGAGATTTGTCCAACTTCGCGTTCCCAGCGGGGCGCGGAGTTGGTAAATCTCTGCAAACTCTGCTGGCGGGGCGGATTAAGATGCCGGGGGTTAGTCCTGGCAGTAACAACTCTTAATTTGTTTTTCCCTACTTTAAGACCTACCTCTCATATAGGATAGCATTGGAGTTACCACATTACATCTAATAAGCTGTCATTTCAATTTAAGACCAGGTAACCAGTTCATGTCTGGTGTCTTCAGATTTCTAATGAAAAATACTCTCTGTAGGAGAAGTCAGAGTTTAAATTACAATTTTGAAATTGCCACTCTTAGTAAGTTTGCATTTACCTGGCTTACGCATTTAACATAACATAAGTATTTGTAAAGTCCACGTTCACCCGCAAAGCGGCATCTTGGCGCTGAATATCAAATGTTTATTGTAACCCAACTCAATGGTACTCATTTTATTGACCTCAGAAAGAATGAAAGGCTGAGTTAACCTGCCAGGAATTGAACCTGAGACACTGAGGTCCAACTCAGGCCCATGCAGTGGATGCATTAGTCCACTAAGCCACCAGACCCAGCAGTTGGTGCATGCAGCCTGTCTCCGGGTCACATGACTGAGTATAGCTGAAAGTTGGGCTCTCTGTATTCCTTCTAGACAGCCACACACAATAGAGAGCTTACCTGGGCTTGGATGGGTCATCACTCGCAGGATGGGAGGTGGAGCTATGGACAGCCATACTTACACTTAAATAGTCTGTTTCCTGATTGGAACAAATGCCTGCATACCCCTGTAGTACTCTGGAACCAGGAGAGGGAAGCAGGATGCCTGGGGTCTACAAAGAAAATTTGTAGACACTTCTCCCACCTTCAAGAGGATGGAGACCAGGTATAAATATGGGACCTCAGACAACACCACTTCTTCACACTTCTGGACCTGTGTATATTCTGCCAGGAAGAGGGGCTGCTGTGCTGCTAAAAGAACTGCTGCTCTGTAGGACTGCTGCCCTGCTGCTCTCTTGCCTGTGGTGAGAAGGACTGGACATGTATCTGTTGTACCCACGACCCCAGAGTAATTCCAAGGGCTAGTTGACTGGCCTTCTGACTAAAGCCTCAAGGATAGAAGGCTCTAATGACCTTGAACCCGGCATCTGGCCATCTGTGAGTCCTACCCAGCTAAGTGCTGCCACCCTAGTCCTGGACCCCTGTAAGTGGGCCTGGAGTTGCGCTGCCAGCCCATTTATGCATCCAGCAGAATTTCTACATCTCCTTTGCTCTGCGGCGCAAACCTGAGCAGAACCGATGCATTGCATCTGCTGCGAGGGTTCTCCTGACACAAAAGACTCCGCATAGATCATGTGGCCCCATTGGAACCACTGGCTGTGCAAAACTTTACAGATGGAAGCTCTTGCATCTCCTGCCAACGACAGCCTCGACAATGATGCAGGTTCTCGCATCACCACCTCACAGCTCCTCAGTACCAACGCATCTCCATGGGCATCCAGTGCATCCTCACAACCAGGACCTCCAGTGCACCCCACAACCTGGAGCTATGGTACTTTCTTCAGTGGGCTTAAATGGTTCCCTATAAACAACACATCCTCCATCGTGGTCAGCCGAAACGTGTGACTTTGTCCTGGTCCGACATGACCAGATATCCACAGTTGGCACTGTGTGCTTTTTGGCGCTGTTTTCATTTAATCGTAAAACCTGCATATCTCCACTTCCAACAATTGGGTTTATGTTATTATGGTCTTGTTTTATTTATTAAAAATTACTTTATGTGTCTAATCTGGTGTGAGATTCTTTTGTGGTGTTTTTTCACTTTGTTACTGTTTGTCTCTGAGTTAAGCCTGACTACTTTGTTCCTTGCTACCTGAGGGTTGAACACAGGTTAATTTAGAGTTTTCTTGTGACTTCACCATGACAAGGATTCAGGTTCTGTCTTGAGTAGGATTCCCCGCCTCAACCAGTAATTCAATTTCTTTCACTGGTGTTTAGTGGTGAGGATTTGACTAACCCTGGGTGGGTAACTCCGCTCTGCCAGGGGAGTTTGCAGAGATTTGCCTACTCCGAGCACCGTGGTGAGCGCGGAGGTAGGCAAAACTCCACCTTCATGGTGGAGTGGAGTTAGCCGCTCCCTCAACCCTCCCTAATGCTTTAAAAATGATAAAAAGAAGGCACTTACCTGCGTTTCTACCGCCTTGCCTGCCTGGCCGCTCTCCTTCTTGCCCTCTCGCATCCTTCTTCATAAAAAAAACACTGTGTTGTATATCTTACGAGTGAGTATGCGCATGTGCAAGACGTACAACATAGTGTTTTTTTCATATAAAGAAGGACCAGTCCCAATCTGAACCAAGGAAGACGGAAATCTTTGACAAAAAGAAAGGGAGGTTTGTCTCCCAATGTATTGAGTGTTACAAATATGTGCTCTCCAAGGGAGACACTGAATGTCCCAAGAGGGCACAGACCCCCACTGGTGAGCAGACACCTGAGTTGGTGAGTGTAATTCTTGGAGAGGAAGTGGTCCCAGTTAGCTTTGGGGAACAGACAGAGGTGACCCTAGTGTCCCTGGGGATAAGAAGATGGTGCCAAAAGCGCAAATGCCTGCAAATGCTTTCAAGTATAAGCAGTGGGTCAATATCAATGGAAAACAGGTGGAGGCTCTGAGAGACACATGAGTGATTATTACTTCTATATGGTGTCAGCTGGTGTCCTTAGTCCAGGTCCTCCCTAATACGTTTGACTAAGTCATATTCACACACAACTGAGACAGTCATCTACTGGTGGCTCTGGTTCCCTTTGAGTGGGGGGTGCTTAGGTTCTCTAAACATAGCTGTGAGCCCGGCCATGCCTCTATTTTTTCTATTAGACAACGACCTGGAGCACAATATGTGGAAGTAGGTAGAGCTCCGGTCACCCTTGGAAATCCTGGGACTCCCTGAATGAGTTTGTATGACCTCAAGGTCTATGGATGCCCGGGAAAGGAGTTAAGGGTGTTGTGAGCCTGAATCAATGACCCAAGTAGCTGCCAAGAAGAGTAAGGGCAAGGGTCATGGAAAACCAGCGCCTGAAGGTTCCGTGGACCAGGTTGATGTGTTACCTGATGAGGATGTTCTTGAGCCTACCAGGAAGGACTTTGCTGCCCTGGGTGACCTACAACAACAAATAATATCTGGGGGTCAAAAGAAGAGTAAGTAAGTCTAGCAGGAAGGACCACTATACCAAAAACATGCAAGACAGTATCAGTGAGAAATGATATTTAGTGAACGGTCAAGTCAAGACTCAAGAGTACATGGAGAAAAATGTATTGTTCCCATCAGAAGCCACACTGTACCGCCCTTGTTGTCATCATTTGGGATCTCCTTACCCAGGAGACAAGACGGCCGGTAAGTGATTACCGTGACCGAAATGTGATGTGAGGGCAGAACAGAAGGGTATGATAGTGGCTAATGAAAAAAGCAGTGTATTGTGATTGGAGTGGAAAAGTGGAGGGTAATTATAAAATTAGGTGAATGGGTGGAAAAAAGAAATTTTATTAATATCCCCCAAACCCTAAGATTAAAAGGCAGGTGTGGGTGCAGGTTTTAAATAATAACCGCACGTAATGGTGGTCGACATGTTTCTGCATTTCACAAGAAGAGATTTTCTAATGCATTCCTCAGGACCTAAAAAGATACACTACTGCCTTGTAAATAAGATAAATAATGAAAGATATCACCTGAACATCCAGGCGTACTCAACCGTATACTGTCAGTGCATAATGGTAAGGGATCCAACATGTAAAACAAACATACAAACAAACGGAGAAACAAATAGGACATTTAATGTTATACACATTGTTTCTGTTTGTAATCATAATGGCATTGCAATATGTCCATTCATACTTGGACATCATCTCAAGTATACACTCACCCTTGTGTGTAGGTTGAGAGGCTTCACCCCACCTGGCTGCAGCGCAGGTAAAAGGAGCACCGCTCTGAGGATAATCATATAGTATTTACAGGGCGGTTAGTTGTGTGACACTTAGACAAAACAAAGTGAAAAATAGAGTGTGCTTCGAGACAGGAGGTAGTCAAGACCTTTTATAAAATCATGTGGTGACCAAGCTAGGCGAAAACGCCATAGTCTCTCACAGTCAATAGAGATGACCACACAGCGTTGATATTATGGGGCTATCGCATTATTAATGGGAGCGTGATAATGTTCTCACTGAGCGCTCAAAACAGGAGTAAAGATGAGTCGTTCTAATAATCCGCCCAACATTTGTATAATCGTGCGTTAATTTACACGGAGAACTGTTATGCATGGAAACCGCTCCGTGTAAACACTGTTTAAGAACGCACAAGTAAGTAGAAGTCAGTGCGAGACCTGCGACGCATCGTATTTGTAAAAGCGGTGTGGCCTCTAGCGGCGTGTGTTGCTCCGTATCTACACAGGAAAAGTAAAAGACAAACGCCGCGCGCATTGGAAAGACAGGTCGCGCAGCGATCACTCACCTCTCCGTCGGTGTCTCCGGGCAGTCTTCAGTACTGCTCGGGGGGGCGCCGATCGCGGAGTGAGGTAATGTTTTGTATGATTGTGACTCATCAAACAACACGTGACAGGGCAGTCACGTGACGCTTGGAAGTCTGGGAGTTGTAGTTCGCTCCCAAATTCAGCCTATAATTAGTAGAAAAAATGATCTATGGGTGCGCAGCAGTGTGTCAATATGTACATTGCTTGAAACTCACTCAATGGTGTTTGATCACAGCTACTATTGATTCAATAACATACTGTATGCATACAAAAGCGTGGCTGAAAGTTCGCTTTCTGATAGTTGATAGTATACGATGTGTAGTGACATTATGCAAAGCAGCCTATAATTAGTAGAAAAAATGATCTATGGGTGCGCAGCAGTGTGTCAATATATACATTGCTTGAAACTCACTCAATGGTGTTTAAGATCACAGCTACTATGGATTGAATCACATACTGTATGCATACTAAAGCGTGGCTGATAGATCGCTTTCTAACAGGTGATAGTATACGATGTGTAGTGACATTATGCAGAGCACCACTCAGAGGGACCTTATGCAGTGTACCATTCAAAGGGACATCCAGGGTGACCTGCCAGAGCTTGCTGTATGGCAAGTTGAGGTTGGGCCCACCAAGGAGTAATGCTGAAAGGTACAGAAGGGCTGTCGCATTCTAGAGGGCTTTAGGCAGCAACCTTAAGCCCAGGTAGCAGGTGATACCTCTGAAGATCACTTTATCTATTTGGAGAACAACCTCCTATACAATGAGTCTAAGGTTCCTGGATCTAGGGCAGCCTGTGTGCTAATGGTTCCAAAGTGTTGCAGGGAATTCCTACTGGGGCTGGCTCATGATATCCTACTGGCAAGACATCTGACGCAAGACAATACCTTTGCCAAGCCTTTTGCTCCCTTTTAGCAGTCCCAGATGAAGATGCATTCTGTAGGTCCTGCCCCACTTGTCAGGCCAGTGGAAAGTCATGGAAACAGCTCAAGGCTCCCCGAACCCTAATGGCACTCCCTTTGAGAGAGTGGGCACCAACATTGTTGATCCCTTGGACCCCAAGACCACCTGGGCCACAGGTTCATCCCTCTGACGTTGGTGACTGAACCTGCAGTGGCCAGGGCCCTGATGGGGATTATTACTCTTGTTGGATTCCCCAAAGAGGTAGTGTCTGACAGAGGCACTAACTTTATATCAGTTTACATGAAGTCCATGGGGGATGAGTGTGAAGTAACTTACAAGTTCTCCACCTTCTATGATCCTAAACAAACGGACTAGAGGAGAGATTCAACAAAACCCTCAAAGTCATGCTAATTGGCCTACCTGAAACCACGAGGCGTAAATTGGACGTCTTCTTGTCATGTCTTTTGTTTGGCTACAGGGAGGTGCCCCAGAAGGGTGTTGTGTTTAGCCCCTTCAAACTCATCTATGGCCACCCTGTTATAGGACCTCTTAGTCGTGAGAGAGAGGTGAGAGTAAGCTCCCAGGAAGCCCCCTCGGGATCTGCTCAAGGACATTCTTGCCCTCTGCAACGAGGTGCTTCACTTCTGGAAAAATGTGAAAAGCAATCTTAAGGCCAGTCAAGAAGATATGAAACATTGGTATGACCAGAAGGTCACTCTAGCAGAATTTAAGAATGGCCAAATGGTAAAAGTCATGTGGCTTGTCGATCCCAGAGCTATCCAGGATCGCTGGACAGTCCCATATGAGGTGGAGGAGTGGAAGGTGAAGTTCGCCTCCCTAGTAGATCACAAGACCCCTAGAAACACTTTAAGGGTACTCCACGTGAACCGCCTCAAACCACACTTTGAGAGGTCCGAAGTCAACATACTCCTGGTGACAGATGAAGGGGTGGAAGAAGACAGAGAACCTCTCCCCGACTTCCTTTCCGCCCAAGAGCATGATGGGTCAGTAGCGGGTCAACCTCTTCCCTACTCTCACCCCCAAACAGCAGAGTGACTCTCGCCGATTGCTGAGGCAGTTTTTCTCTCGGTTCTCCTACATCCCTTAACTCACACATTTGTCTATTCATGACATTGACACTGGAGACAGTCTGTCTGTTAAAAATAAAAAGGCTATCAAACAAGATAAGGACCAGCATCAAGGAGGAGGTCTCCAAGATGTGTATGTTAGGGGTGATTGAGCCCTCCAATAGTCCCTGGTCCAGCCCTGTGGCGCTGGTACCCAAGGCTGTCCCAACAAGCACCACTTCAGAATTTAAGTTCTGTGTGAACTACAGGGGGCTCAATTCCAACACGAATACTGACACACACCCCAATCCCAAATGGATAAGCTCATTGACAGACTGGGTGCTGCCAAGTTCCTCAGTTCATTGGTCAGAGTGCTCTGATTGAGAAGGCGATTGAAAGGTCTGCATCTCCATCTCAGAGGGCCACTTCCAGTTTAGGGTGATACCCTTTAGCTTAAAGATTGTCCCTGACACCTTGCAGAGGTTAATCAACAGAGTCCTCTTAGGGAAGGAGTTATTAAGTGCCACTTACCTAGGCGGCATAGCTGCCATCATCACCAGCTGGTAGGAACGCCTGTACCACCTCTGGAAGGTACTGCAGGTCCAGCAGCCGGTGGACCGTACTATCAAGAGAGCAGTAAGTACCAGATAGTGTAGGGTTCCGTGTGCCTTTGGCACTCTCAAGGAGGCCATGTGTACAGCACCTGTACTCAAGGCTCTGGATTTCTCCAAGAAGTTAATTGTGCAGGTAGGCACTTCAGGTCATGTCATCAGACTGTGTTAGCACAGTTAAATGAGGAGGACCTAGCCCAACTAGTAACCATCATTAGCAGGAGGTGCTATGGAGTGCAATTTAAAGTGAGGCCTTTGCTGTGGTCTTGGCACTGAAGAAGCTAAGGTCATACCTGTTTGGAACTCAGGTCCAGGTATAGACAGATCAGAGGCCGCTTAGTTGGCTCATGAGGGGTGAAAATCCCAAACTATTGAGGTGATGTGTCTCCCAACAGGGAATGGATTCTACAGCAGAACACTATCCTGTGTCAGACCATGCCAATGCTGATGGTCTGTCTAGGTTCCTCCGCCTTAGTGATGAGTACACCTAAGAGGTTATGTATTTCTCCACACTTTTATTTAGAAGGGACACATGTTAGCCCTGTCACCCATAGGGTGGTCCTGTAGCAACCATTTTGCCTTCTTCCTCCATTTCTGCTGTTCTCGATTTTGCTGGCCTTCGGACTTTGTCCACTTTACCACTGCTACCCCATGCTAAAATGCATTTGATCACTCCTTAAAACAAGTTACCTTTGGCTTATGCCTAATTGGCATATTTAATTTACTTATAAGTCCATTTTAAAATAGCACCTAGGGCCTGTAAATTAAATGCTCCAAAGGGACCTGCAGGTCTGATTGTGCACTCACTTAAGTAGCCCTTCAACCATTTCTTAGACCTGCCATTGCAGCCTGTGTGTACAGTTTCAAACTGCCATTTTGACCGGGCAAAATACATTTCTTGCCAGGCCCAAAACCTTACTTTTTAATTCATATGAGTCGCCCCTAGACTAGGCCCTAAAACAGTCTACAGGGCAGGGTGAAATGTTTTTAAAAGTAGCACTTGTAGTTTTAAGTTTTACATGTCCTGGTAGTGAACAACTCTTACATTTGTTTTTCACTACTGTAAGGTCTACCTCTCATGTAGGATAATAAATAGTAGAGTTGCCTTATTACATTTAATAAGCTATCATTTCCAAATGGGACCAGGTAACTAGTTCATGTTTGGTGTCTTTGGAATTATAATGAAATATCCTCTCTCAAGGTGAAGTAGGATTTTAGAAAGTTGGCATTTACCGTTCTTCGCCATTTAGTGCCTGCATCCTGTCTTTGGGTCACATGACTAGGTGTAGCTGGCAATTGAGCTTTGTGTATTTCCCCTGGACAGTCACACACAATAGAGAAATTAGGTTCGACTGGATGGGTAATCAATGACAGGATGAAAGGGCGGAGCTGGGTACAGTCCTACCTATACTTGAATAGGATGTGTCCTGCCCCCACACAATGGCTTCATGCCCCCTGTAGTCAGTCTGCGGTCAGGACAGGGAAGGGAGAATTCCTGGGAACTACAAAGGGAATTTGTAGAAGCTTCTCCCACCTTCCAGAGGAAGGGTACCAGGTATAAATATTGAATATCAGACTGTGCTGCTACAAGGACTGCCACTCTACCGGACCACTGCTCTGAAGGAATGCTACTCTGCTGTGCTGAATTGCTGCTTGCTGCCCTCTTGCCTTGGTGAGAAGGACTGGACTTGTATTTCTTGAACCCATGACTCCAGATTGACTTCAAAGGCTAGTTGGCTGGCCTCCGGACTAGAGCCTCAGGGACAGAAGGCACCAACTACCTTGAACCCAGCACCTGGAATATACGATCTGTGAGTCCTGCCCTGCCCAGTGGTGCCACCATGGTCCCTTTGGGAGTGGACCTGAAGGTGCTCTGCCAGCCCATCTGTGGATCCAGCAGAACAAACGCATTGCCTCTGCAGTGAGGGGTCTCCTGATGCGAAGAACTGGCTTTGACCCTGCAGCTGCATCAGAACTGCTGTCTGGGCAAAGATTAGCTGACACAAGTCGACGCATCTCCCTTTGTCAGCAGCCTTGGATCGAAGCAGGGTCTTGCATCACTACCTCATAGCTCCTTGGAACCGACACACCGCCTCAACTGTGTGAAACATCTTTCATGCTAAACTTCACATCACAAGCCCTAGCCAATGGAAACCTTGACAACAATGCAAGCCTTGCAATGCAGCTCCGTAACACCTCGGAATCAACGATTCGTCTCGGCTGGATAATACATCCTGTGCACAGAACCTCACAATGCTCCTCATCCAGTACCTAAGGTACTTTGTTCAGCATGCCTAACTGGGTCCCTATAGGCGGCAAACACTTGATCGTGGTCCACCTGAACTTGTGGCTTCGTCCCAGTCCAGTGCAACCATATATCCACAGTTGATAGTTTGTGCTTTTAGGCTCTAATTGTACTATAATCTTTAAACCTGTATATCTCTGAATTCACTAACTGTATTTTTTGCCCTTTTGGTCCTGTTTTATTTATTAAAATTGAATGCATTGTTCTAATCTGGTGTGGGATTTTTTGTGGTGCGTTTTCACTGTGTTTGATGTTTTGCACCAATACTCTACATATTGCCTCTGACATAAGCCTGACAGCTCGTTGCTAAACTACCCACAGGTTGAGCGCAGGTTAAAATTAGGGCGTGCTCCCCTCAAGTAGCAACACCATTTTTTACAGTTATTGTTCATTTTATAATATGCTTATGGCTATTATTCCTAAGTAATCTACTCATTTGTTCGACTTTAAATTGTAGCACATTTTTTAAATTTGTTTGCTAAACTTAGTTGCAATTTGGCTAACAGGTTGCTCCATTCGGAAGTATTGGTAGCTTTGCTCTTTTTGTAATGCTTCTATAAATTTATAGAGTATAAGTTGGGTTCTGCTTAGTGTGGACTGGAAGGCATTTTGCCATCCTTCCACTGCATTGTTTGTTTTGGCTTCCTGTACCAATGTGCTGTCATAGGTATTCTAGCATCCTATTTGCAATGTGAGTATCTGGAGCAATGCAGTCTATTAACCCAAGTGTCTTTGAAATAATCCATTAGGGAGCTTAGTTTGTCTTCATTTGTTGGCAGTAAAGGCTTTCTATAAGTAAATTGTTGGTGGTTAGCTATCTCTGTGACAGGGAGATAGGCTAGTGCTATCATTTATTTTATTTCACAGGCAAATTGGTTGTTTGTAGCATATTCTACACTTGATACAGATTGTTGGAGGTGCCTCCATATGCTTTGAATGAAAAGATAGTAACAGCCTTGTATGGTTGTGTGGGGGTACTATTTTAAAATGGTTTGCATTGTGGCTTTTTGGAAGCCTATGATTATCTTTTGTGGGTAGTAGATATTTGTTTTAACTATAATGTAGTTCAAAGGTCGTAGTAAGTGCTGCTCTGTTTATTTGGTAGTATTGCATATATAAAAGGATTATTTGAGTTTTGCTATTCCCTATGTATGGTGTATATCTGAGTGAATGGTTTGGGACATAATTTGACAGTTTCATCCATCATCCAGGTTTGACAATGGGTTACGTTTAGTAATTTATCTGCTGTAGAGAATATTAGGATTTGTATATCGTTGTTTAGGTTGTCATATAAAAGAAAAGGTTCCTCATTATATGCTTTTGCTGAAGGTTCAGGTATTTGTATGGCTTGGTATCTTCTAGGGGAAGTGCCAGTATCACTAGTTGCTTTTTTAGTATGTGCAGTTGAACGTGTTAAAGTGGGTAAAGGACGTAGTTGGTCTGTGATGTGTTCGGGGACTTTAGGCAGTATATCTTTTAGGATTTTGTTTATGGGTTCCCGGAAGCCAGTGCTTGCCTCTCTTATATCCTGCAATTTCTCCCTTACTTCTACTTCTGTCACATTTGGGGGGTGTTTGTGTTCTCTTACATGAATTACCACATATTCTTTTGTAGCAGCCCTTCCATTGCATGCATTAGAATAATATTTGGTACACTTCCAGTTCACATTTTCTGTTGATGCACTTTCTTGGTTCTAGGTGTATCCCACGTGACTTAGTAACTACTTTACTTTCTGGAATGTTATATATTTGGATCTCTTTGTCATTGTATTTGCAAATAGTGTAATATTATAAATATATATGTTTTACAAGACCAAGCAAGGCGCTGCACCAGAGTGAGGTGGTTTTCCAGAAGGTTTGCCAGAAGATAAGGGGGTGATCAGAAGAACACGGTCAGGAACATCGCACTTCAGGTCTCTACAGCGCCAGCAGGATGATACACCCAGGTGGAGGACAGTGATTACAGGCGTGCCACACCAGGATGATAACAGAACTTTCCAGAAGGTATAAGGCTCTGACAGAGAGAACTGGGTGCAGGCAGAGTGCGCTATAGGTCTGATCGGTTCCAGAAAAATCCTTACAAGCTGCATGAAAACGGAAGTAGTGAAGGATAGCTGACTCCTGCCAATGTGCTGTACAGCACCTTAACTTTGTGGGCCACAAGGCTTGATGTGAAGGAACCCAGAAGGGAATCAGCAGGACAGCAAGGTTGACTTCATAGGGTTCAATACAGGTGGAGATCACACAAAGGAGGAGGAGATGGTAACTTCTGCCCTCTTACACAGACCAATCATTGCCAGTGTTAAAAAGATGAATCTTAGAAGAGAAAGGTTGCAAGTATTTATTATGCGTCTCCTCCACAATTACATCACTGTCTGTCGCCTGCTTGACAGAGTGGAATCTCTATAACATCAAAATTCTAAGGCAGGCTGCATGGCTTAACTGTAAGAATACAGCAACTGGAAAAGCAGGTAAGGGTTACCCGAAGGGAATACCGACTTGGTATATTATTCATAATGTAGTAAACAGGCTGAAATTTCATGTAGAATAATACACCCTTAAACATTATAACATTATACCACATCCTACCTCAAAAAATGTGAAAAGGATAGGGATGGATCCTAGTGTAACTACATGCAACTACTTTTTCATGACATTAGGTCTGATTACGAGTTTGGTGGTGTAGCAGCATGGCAGCATGTCACCGCCCGGTTCCCACACCACCACACTCCACCGCCGACCGTCCGCCGTATTACCACTTACAAACTGGGTAGGCAGCCCTACAGCTTCTGGTCCCTGGTGCTGCATTTCAAAGGCTCACATGAGAGTGCCGTGGGACTGTCACAGCGCGTTCCAGCAGTGCCTGGACTGTAAAGTCTACGCTTTGCTCCAAAAAGGGGTGTATGCTCACAGGGGGGCACAAAATGTGCCCCCTACATGCATCCTAGGCCTTGAGGCAATAGGGGGCCTTGTAGAGATCCATTTGTTTCCTCACCACCACACTTTGATGGCAGGCTCACTGCCATGAAAAGTGTGTCAGTGAAGAAACTCATAATATGATTGAAAGTGCCCCAGGGGCACCACCAACATATTGTGAGCCTCTGACCACCACACCACCACCAGGGATCGTGGATTCCTGGCGTTTACGGCAGTCAGACCGCCATGATCATAGTACGACGGTCGGACCACTGGTGCGCAGGTTGCAGCTCTGCCACAGTGGGTTTGGTGGTCCATTGGACTATAAACTCATAATCAGGCCCTTAGTCTTCATGCCATTTTGGTATATTTCTATGTCTTTTGTTGTTGGGGTTACTGGTGGATGGGTCGATGTGGAAGCTATGCGGGGTGATAGTATCATTAGAAATGTTGTTCTCCGGGGGAGTGTATTTAACTAACCTGTCCATGGTCCAATTCTGGCCTTTGTAGATTACCACTACACTCTGTTTGATGTCAATGATGTGCATGGGTTCAAAGAACTTGGAGTCACTGTTTTCCTGCCAGTTCGTTTTTTAACCTATACCCAGTCTTCCATTGCCCATTTTTGAGGTTTGGCGCCATGGTTGAGGCCATAGTAGATTTTGTACTTGGTTTGGGGGAGGTGATTTTGTTTCTCACATCCTAGAGGTTGTATTCGCTCCTTTCTCCTCCCCCATCCATATGTTGGTGCTAGGCTTTCTCCTTTCAAGGGAAGAAAATGGTGATATCCAGGTGACTTGGTTGGGAGTAGTGTAGTATGCCCAAAGCATGTCTAGTATGGCTCTCTTCGCATTGTGGTGATTTGCACAAGGGAGCTGGATTCACTCTTTGACCATCCTATTTAAAACTTACTCTTTCAACCAGGCCAGGGACAGTGCAGGGCAGTCTTAAGGTGTGTGATTGTGAATCTTGTAAGGAGGTCTGTCATAGATGTAGAGGTGAATTGCACCCCGTTATCTGTGACTATGGTAGATGGAATGCCTTCTGCTGTGAATGTGTCTCCCAGAGAACATATTAGGGTTTCTGTAGTGATCTGATTCACCATCCTCGTGACTACTCAATGGGTTTGGTAATCAACTAAAACAAATGTGAAAAGTGTCTTTACTCCTTTCAGGTTTATGGGGCCAATGATGTCCAGTGCCAGTTTTTCCCAGAGTTTATCCAGGTTGGAAACTGGAGACAAAGGAAAATTGCACACTGTTTTGGATTTGTCACTATTGTCACAAACTGTACCCTTTTTTTACGTTTGATTCCACCATGGAATCCATGTTGGGAAACGTATAGAGTTCCCTATGTCTTGATTTGGTCAAGCTCCTCTCAAGATTTTCATCATGCACTAGGTCTATTACTCTGTTCCTTATGCCTGCCAGGGGTATTACTTTATCATTTTTTAAGTTCCGACTTCAGTTGATCTCATGTTGAACTTCCCAATACTTTCTGATTTCCTCATTCACCTCACTGCAAGGCTCTGGCTAAGACTGTACCATGTATTACTTAAGTTGGCTTAATGACTTGTCTTTGACACTCCTCCCACTTCTTAGAAGTTATGGCAGAGCTGCAGTATTTTGAATACCTGGTACATATTCAAATTTAAATAAAAAAACTCTTTAAGCCCCATACCCATTCAGCTATGCAGGTGGTACTGTTGGAGGATCCTTTAGAGCGGAACATATATATGAGTAGTTTATGGTCTTTGCGAAAACTAAACAGGGGCCCCACAAAAAGAATTTAAAATGCTTAACATCCCAGAAGCACAAAAGGGTTTTTCGTTCCACCACAGAGTAGTTCATTTCTGACTTCGTGAGGGTGCTTGAGGGGAGAGGCACAATCCTTTCCTTGCCAGCAATGATTTATGATAACGTAGCACCTAGAACATTGTTGCTGGCATCTGTAGTGACTATGGTCTTTCTACCAGTTCAAAATTACACAAGAATAGGGCGGAAGTATGGCCTCTTTTAGTTTCTCGAAAGACGATTGGTGTTCATCTAGTTACTTGTAGTGTGTGTACTTCTTTATAAGTTCACGGAGGTTATTTGTTAAGTCCGCAAAACTCTTGACATATTCCGCCATGTGCTCTGCAAGTACTTAGAATGACTTAAGTCTTTTGCTTGAGCAGCTAGGGCTTCCTTAATAGCTGCAACTATTCATATTTTAGGTTTGAACACATCTTTAAAAATGGTATGCCCAAGGTATTCTTCTGCTCTAAACCCTATTTGACATTTGTCTTTCTTTACTGTAAATCCTGCATCTTTGACTTTGGTGAGTACATTTCTAAGTAACATGTCGTGCCCCTCAGCAGTGGGATCATAGATTAAGACTAAATATGGGCGTAAAATCCATTCCGCTCGCGGAATTTGCAGATTTTCTCCAAATTCGCAATCCGCGACTTCTCCCGAATTTCCCGAAAATTCGCAAATTCTCACACAGCCGATTTTTTTGCTTGGTGATACAATATTGCGGCACGCGGCGTTCACTTACCATCATTCAGCGTTTGTAGAGATGTTTTTCTCCATGATTTGCGTGTGCTGCGCCATTTTGGATCTTGCTGCGGGATCCCGCGGGAGTTTGTCGACCGCGATTAAGTCATCGCGGCTTGCCACCTTGCACAGCGAGAGTTTGTCAACGCGAGTACGTCATAAAGACCCGTGATCACGCATCGCTGGAGTAAACTTTTGTGAACACGTAGATGCGGCGGGCAGCAACAATCTCGCGTTTGCGAAATTGCAAAATTTGCAATTTTGCACAAGAAATCCACCAGCAGGCAGCATAAACCTTCTGAAAATGATGATTTTTATCAGAATAACTCCTCAGGTTGACATTTGCCTGCACTTTATTTTGCAAGGAATCCATTTTGGGGGGGTGGGAGGAAGGAAGTGCCAAACAGTCTCCAACTTCCTGTTCCTGTCCAGCAGGCTCCTCCCAGTGCTTTGTTCATGTCCTGGTCACTTTGATTTGGATCTTGACCTGGAAGGATTACTTTTTGTGGATGCTGCTGGATATTTGGATTTGAGGCCTTTCTAACTTTCTTTGGATGTCTTTTGGATTAGAAATTTCACAAGTAAGTTGATGTTGTTTGTTTGGGGGCATGGATGGCATTGGATTGGGGTGATTTTTGTGTGTTTTTTGATTTTTTGGCTGTTGTTGAGGCCTTTTGCCCAGGGGTACTCAGTAGTGCATGGACTAAGTCTTTCTGTGGGGTCTCTTTAATGTAAACATCATGGAGGGCATGGATGGCATTGGATTGTGGTGATTTTTGTGTGTTTTTCGATTTTTTGGGGTGTTGATGGGGCCTGTCCATGTCGGTAGGGGCCATTTTGAGGACTGGTACAGGCAGGGCCTGGCCATGTGGTGGGGGCCTAGGGGGCATTTTGAAGACAGGCAGTGTGCTTTGCTGTGCCATAGGCCTGCACCCAGTCTGCCATGCTTTCATCCATTATGCCCAGGGGTACTCAGTGGTGCATGGGCCCAGTCTTTCTGTGGGTGTCCTGAATTTGAACATGATTGAGGGCATGGATAGCATTGGATTGTGGTGATTTTTGTGTGTTTTTCGATTTTTTGGGGTGGTGTTAGGGCCTTTTGCCCGGGGTACTCAGTGGTGCATGGACTGAGTCTTTCTGTGGGGTCTCTTTAATGTAAACATCATGGAGGGCATGGATGGCATTGGATGGTGGTGATTTCTGTGTGTTTTTCGATTTTTTGGGGTGTTGATGGGGCCTGTCCATGTGGGTGGGGGCCATTTTGAGGACTGGTACAGGCAGGGCCTGGCCATGTGGTGGGGGTCTAGGGGCCATTTTGAAGCCAGGCAGTGTGCTTTGTTGTGCCATAGGCCTGCACCCAGTCTGCCATGCTTTCATCCATTATGCCCAGGGGTACTCAGTGGTGCATGGGCCCAGTCTTTCTGTGGGGTGTCTTGAATTTGAACATGATTGAGGGTATGGATTGCATTGGATTGTGGTGATTTTTGTGTGTTTTTCGATTTTTTGGGGTGGTGTTGGGGCCTTTTGCCCAGGGGTACTCAGTGGTGCATGGACTGAGTCTTTCTGTGGGGTCTCTTTAATGTAAACATAATGGAGGGCATGGATGGCATTGGATTGCAGTGATTTTTGTGTGTTTTTCGATTTTTTGGGGTGTTGTTGGGGCCTTTTGCCCAGGGGTACTCAGTGGTGCATGGACTGAGTCTTTCTGTGGGGTCTCTTTAATGTAAACATCATGGAGGGCATGGATGGCATTGGATAGTGGTGATTTTTGTTTGTTTTTCGATTTTTTGGGGTGTTGATGGGGCCTGTCCATGTGGGTGGGGGCCATTTTGAGGACTGGTACAGGCAGGGCCTGGCCATGTGGTGGGGGTCTAGGGGCCATTTTGAAGCCAGGCAGTGTGCTTTGTTGTGCCATAGGCCTGCACCCAGTCTGCCATGCTTTCATCCATTATGCCCAGGGGTACTCAGTGGTGCATGGGCCTAGTCTTTCTGTGGGGTGTATTGAATTTGAACATGATTGAGGGTATGGATTGCATTGATTGTGGTGATTTTTGTGTGTTTTTCGATTTTTTGGGGTGGTGTTGGGGCCTTTTGCCCAGGGGTACTCAGTGGTGCATGGACTGAGTCTTTCTGTGGGGTCTCTTTAATGTAAACATCATGGAGGGCATGGATGGCATTGGATTGTGGTGATTTTTGTGTGTTTTTCAATTTTTTGGGGTGTTGTTGGGGCCTTTTGCCCAGGGGTACTCAGTGGTGCATGGACTGAGTATTTCTGTGAGGTCTCTTTAATGTAAACATCATGGAGGGCATGGATGGCATTGGATTGTGGTGATTTTTGTGTGTTTTTCGATTTTTTGGGGTGTTGATGGGGCCTGTCCATGTGGGTGGGGGCCATTTTGAGGACTGGTACAGGCAGGGCCTGGCCATGTGGTGGGGGTCTAGGGGGCATTCTGAAGCCAGGCAGTGGGCTTTGTTGTACCATAGGCCTGCATCCAGCCTGCCATGCTTTCATCCATTATGCCCAGGGGTACTCAGTGGTGCATGGGCCTAGTCTTTCTGTGGGGTATCCTGAATTTGAACATGATTGAGGGCGTGGATAGCATTGGATTGTGGTGATTTTTGTGTGTTTTTCGATTTTTTGGGGTGGCGTTGGGGCCTTTTGCCCAGGGGTACTCAGTGGTGCATGGACTGAGTCTTTCTTTGGGGTCTCTTTAATGTAAACATCATGGAGGGCATGGATGGCATTGGATTGAGGTGATTTTTGTGTGTTTTTCGATTTTATGGGGTGTTGTTGGGGCCTTTTACCCAGGGGTACTCAGTGGTGCATGGACTGAGTCTTTCTGTGGGGTCTCTTTAATGTAAACATCATGGAGGGCATGGATGGCATTGGATTGTGGTGATTTATGTGTGTTTTTCGATTTTTTGGGGTGTTGATGGGGTCTGTCCATGTGGGTGGGGGCCATTTTGAGGACTGGTACAGGCAGGGCCTGGCCATGTGGTGGGGGTCTAGGGGCCATTTTGAAGCCAGGCAGTGTGCTTTGTTTTGCCATAGGCCTGCACCCAGTCTGCGATGCTTTCATCCATTATGCCCAGGGGTACTCAGTGGTGCATGGGCCTAGTCTGTCTGTGGGGTGTCTTGAATTTGAACATGATTGAGGGCATGGATGGCATTGGATTGTGGTGATTTTTGTGTGTTTTTCGAATTTTTGGGGTGGTGTTGGGGCCTTTTGCCCAGGGATACTCAGTGGTGCATGGACTGAGTCTTTCTTTGGGGTCTCTTTAATGTAAAGATCATGGAGGGCATGGATGGCATTGGATTGTGGTGATTTTTGTCTGTTTTCCGATTTTCTGGGGTGTTGTTGGGGCTTTTTACCCAGGGGTACTCAGTGGTGCATGGACTGAGTCTTTCTGTGGGATCTCTTTAATGTAAACATCATAGAGGTCATGGATGGCATTGGATTGTGGTTATTCTTGTGTGTTTTCTGATTTTTTGGGGGGTTGATGGGGCCTGTCCATGTGGGTGGGGGCCATTTTGAGGACTGGTACAGGCAGGGCCTGGCCATGTGGTGGGGGTCTAGGGGCCATTTTGAAGCCAGGCAGTGTGCTTTGTTGTGCCATAGGCCTGCACCCAGTCTGCCATGCTTTCATCCATTATGCCCAGGGGTACTCTGTCAGTGGTGCCTTTTATTGGTCTTTCCATTTTGGGGGGTGAGTATAATAAAAATGCTTACTTGCAAACTCTTAATTGAAACTCTACATATGCAACATTTATTTAACTGATGTTCCTCTGGCTTCGGTTGCTTTTAGGTGCAGAAAGACGAATCATCAGCCTCATCGTTCCTCATCAGTGCCAGGAACAAGTCCTGCTGCGGTGTGTGCAGCACAACGTCACGTGTGGCCACAGACAACTCTGCAACTTGTGCAACTGCGGCCTGCTGTTCTGACATCTGAAGAAGATGCCCGTAGCTCCTCTAGCAAGAAAGTTGCCAGTAAGGAGCAGAAGAAGCAAGTGGCGCCACTTACCAAGGAGACTGGTGTGCCGACCGCCGCATTTTTTGGGAAAAAAAGTACGCCTGCAGCAGCGGGGTCTGCTGGGGACCAAGCTGGGAGCAGCAGCTCCGCTCCATTGTGCTCAGTGCTACCACCACCACGCCAACTTAAGTCCAAGCCCTTGAGTGCTGCAGAGGCAGCCAGTATAGTTGGTCAATCACCATCGACCAGTGATGTTGGCTTATCGCAAGAAAGAAGCAGCATCCCTCAATCAACACAGGTAGTTGTAACTCACCTGACGAGTGTTCAACAACCACAGCCACAACAACAACCACATGTGCAAGTACAAGTCCAAGTACATGTGGAAGGAGAGGCGGTGCAAGGAGATGCGCAAGCAGAGGTGCATGGAGCGGCACAAGTGCCCACAATAGTTGTTCCTCCCGAAGTAGGGGCACATCAGGAAATCGACATTCAAGCCGAGGTATCATTTGAGGAAGCCACTCCTCTTGATCATTCATTGTCTTCCAGATCCTCAGCAAGGAAAAGATCAAGGATGGTGTCTACATCTTCTTCAAGCCCCCTTCCTTCTGATGATATGGATGAAAATTGGGAACCAACACGGCCGTCTGAGAGTGAGGCACACCATGATCTGACAAAGGTAGCCAAGCGTAAAAGGAAGGTCCCCGAAAGTCTCATAGTTATGGAGTGTGATGATGACGCTGAACAAGAAGTGGCGTATACTCCTGCTGATGAAGACTCTCACAACGACGATGCAGTCATCATACACGTCACTCCAGCCTCAGCGGGCATGCAGCAAACAGACATTTTAACCCTATCCCGAAATGCTGCTGAGCGTGATGTTGGCGACATGGCAATGGAACCACCACCAATGCAGTTAACTAGTACACCACCACTTACCGCGTCCATATTTTCTCGCCAGAAGGGACCTCCATCCACCTCGACCTCCATTTCCTCAATTAGTGGTGCTGTAAGTGCACAACGTAGTAAATTTCGGCAACACACATCCTCCACTTCTTCTGGCATTAGCATTCCCAGTATCACCTCCTCTGCCCCCCACAGACATTTGAAGTCCGCAGTTTGGGACTTCTTTAGTGTTAGCCCAACAAGGGAAAACATAGCCATTTGTACCATTTGTAAGCTTCGAGTTAGTCGTGGTAAGCTTGGTACCAACTATGGTACCGGAGGCCAGAGAGGTCATCTTGAGAGACAGCACACTGTCAAATGGCTTGCGCACCTGAAGGAGATCAAGGCAACCCGAATTGCAAGCCAAAAAATTGTATCCATTGATGTTTCATCTGATGATGACGAGGAGGAAGAAGCGTCAACCATTTCTTCACTTACACCCAGTGCCCCTGTCAGCAGCACACCCCCTGCAAGATATATGAGCCACACTAAGAGTGTGGGAGAGAGTGAGACACCAATGTGAAAAAGTTCATCATCACCGAGCGTAACTGGGTCGAAGAAGTCATCATCATCCCATAAAATTCTCCAGCCCACCATTAGAAGCATGTTGTTTTCAGATGCGCCATTTGAACGCAACCACCCAATGACGCGTCTGTATAACACTAAGCTGGTTAAAATGCTAGCGCTGGACCTTCTCCCTTTTTCTTTTGTGGAAGGGGTGGGTTTTCTTGAATTAGTGGCAATGCTCTGCCCTAAATGGAAGGTTCCTAGCCGGTTCTATTTTGCCTGAGTTGCGGTTCCAGTACTATATGAAGATGTGCTGGAGGTGATTGGGGCAGCTTTGCAGAAGAGTGCTGTTCACACTATACATCTGACAGCAGAAATGTGGACCAGTTGCCAAGCCGTTGATTACATGTGCATCACTGCACACTGGGTCTCTTTTTCAGGTTTTAAAGCAAAGCTAAACGTAGGTGTTGACCCGGACATAGTTTTTAAAGCTGCTCGGAAACATGCAACACTAGCCATGTTTGCCATGGAGAAAAGTTATACAGGAGAAAACATTTTGCATGAGTTTAACCCAAAGGTCTTTCAATGGCTGTCCCCAAGAAAACGCATGATTGGTTATGTTTCCACGGTTAATGGCGCCAATGTAGTTAAGGCCATGGATAAGGGTAACTATTTCAGAGTGCCGTGTTTGGCGCACTGTATAAACCTGGTTGTTAAAAAATTCTTGAGTGAAGAAAGTCCAGTGTGCGAGTTACTGACCACCTGCCGAAGAATGTGCACATATTTCAACCATTCTTTTAAGGCCCGGAAGCAGCTGAGGTGCCTGCAACATGAACGTAAACTGCCAGTGAAAGCACTCATCCAGGAGGTGGTAACACGTTGGAACTCAACCTTCTACATGCTTGAGCGTCTGTATGAGCAGTATGCGGTAGTCAATCAGTATTTCTTTACACTGGGTACACCTATGATGGACCTGAGGATACAGGTAGAGCAATGGAAGCTAGTTAAAAGCCTGACAGACATGCTTCGTCCTTTTGAGGTCTTCACGCGGGCAGTCAGCAGGGAGGACTGTAATTTGGGAAAAGCTATCCCATTGTTGCGCATGCTAGAGCACCAACTGAAGGCGGTGTTTTCTACGTTTCAAAAAGATGAAAAGCAAGAAGCATTTGAGTTGGCGGAGAAGTTATTACAGCGCCTACTTTGCGATGAACGTCTTCAAAAGATCCACACAGAACAGCATTACATTTGTGCTACTATTCTGGATCCACGGTACAAAAAGGCAGTGGCAGGCAGAGTATCCTTTCCTTTTGATGACGCAGATGTTACAAAGTACAAACATTGGCTAGCTGTGCCAGCCAGTCGGTTTGAAAGAGAACGGAAGGAAATTAAAGGAAAAGGCAGTACATCAGCATCAGCAGGCCATCCGGAGTCAAAATAATCCACTTCTGCATCTGTGGCTGTGGCAGAAGTGAGTGATTTTCCCTCTCAGCTGTTAAAGACACCAGCAACCGTATCATCTGCACCAGACACAACAGTAACATTGTGTGAAGAAGAGGATTGGCTAACTCAGCTTGGGTTTGCTTCTCAAAAGGTCCCAGAAAAAAGTAAGCAATGTGGAGGAACCCTGGAGAACCTTGAGTCAATGGTGCAGGACTATCTGAATAACTCAACAGAGGTCTATGTTAATGATGACCCATTGGCGTATTGGCATGGGAAAAGAGATGTGTGGCCAGAGATCACCAACCTGGCTATAAATTACTTGTCTTGCCCACTCGCAAGCGTGTCTTCTGAACATGTTTTCAGTGCTGCTGGTGGCATTGTAACTTCCAAAAGGACCCGCCTCTCGCCCAAAAATGTGGAGAGGTTAACAATGATCAAGATGAATCAGCACCTCATACCACCAGATTACAAAATACGAGAATGCATGCAGGAAGAGAACGAGGAGGACACCAACTTTGATGATGGAAGTCCTTCTCTGTTAACTGACCTACTCCCTTCTGAATTCGCAGAGTTTGAGGAAGAGCTCTTCTTCCCTGACACCGAGCCCTGAAAATGAGTCAATGAATCACTAACTTTCTTTTTCGTCCTTATTCACTTTTATTCCTGTGTGTCTGTCTTTCTTTGTTTTGCAAAATCTATATAAAAAAAACTTTAATCACCTAATCACAAAAACAAGCCCATCACATCAGCAGAACTGTCTTCACTTCTTTGCTTATTGATTTGAAGGCTCCGCAGTCTGCATTCCTCAGGTTCACAAGTTCACAAGAACATGCTCCTCTATCCTCCTCCTGCAGACGCCTATTTCCCTCAAAGCAGATGGCTGGATTACGCCCAATGAAGAAAGACTCTGCACTTGTGGGGGTGTTCTACTTCTTTGCGGTGAGTTGACGGGCCTGGGGCATTGCTGTGAAGGTCTAATATCGGATAAAAGTGGTTTGGAGAAAATCGGAGCAGAAAAGGATTTTGCGCTTTTGATCACTTGCCTGTCTTTGGGGTGCTGTTTGGTGGGCTTTTAGGTGGTTTGGGGTGGGTTTTGGGATCTGGGAGCACTGCTGGCACAGTCTAATGTTGATTGCATTTGTTTTTCAGGAAATCCATGGTGGAAAAGGGGAGTTAGGGCCTAGCTGCACAGCGTATTTGGACTGAATTGAAGGTAGGCCCATTTTTGCTTTTTGCCTGTTTGGGGGGTGTTCTGCTTTTTTGCGGGTGGCTGCAGGGGTCTGGGGCCATAGCTCGGAAGGTGTAATATTGGAATCAAGTGTTTTGGACCAAATCCATGGTGAAACAGTTTTTGAGTTTTTGCTCACTTGCCTGTCTTTGGGGTGCTGTTTGGCGGGCTTTTAGGTTGTTGGGGGTGGGTTTTGGGGTCTTGGAGCACTGCTGGCACAGTCTAATGTTGATTGCATTTGTTTTTCTGGAAATCCATGGTGGAAAAGGGGAGTTAGGGCCTAGCTGCACAGCGTATTTGGACTGAATTGAAGATAGGCCCAAAGTTTTCGAAGTGTGGCTTTTCCCGGGTTTTGCCTTTTGGCTTGCTGGGGGGTTAAACTTGTTTTCGCCCGGGTTGACAGTTCTGGGGCCATTGTTGGGAAGGTCTAATACCCGAAAGAAAGTGTTTTGGAGACAATCACTGGGGAAAAAGTTTTTGCATTTTCTGAGATTTCGCTCACTCTACCGTTTTCGGGGGGCTGTTCGTGGGGGTTACTGGTGTTTGTGGGGGGGGTTTGCGAGTCTTGGAGCAATGCTGGGTATAGATACTTTTGCTTGCTTGCAAGTGGTTTGAATACAATCCATGGTGGGTAAGGGGGGATTTGGGCCTACTTTACTTTCAAAGTACGTTTTGTTACCATTTTCTACTAGGCCTCGTTTTTGGAGATCTGATTGGGGGTCTTCTACATTTTTGCGACTGGGTTTAGTAAGGGTCTGGGAGCACTGCTAGGAAGGTCTAATGTTGTTCTAAAACAAAGTTTACAGTACACCTAGCTTGAGGGGAAAGATCCGCTAAATTAATTCGCCCATACTTATTTATCCTTCAAAAGGAGACTCAGACAGAGTACGCGCTTTCAAAAATATTGTACTGTCTATTCGGAAACTCAAAGTGTGACTTTTTGCACTACACAGCGTACATACCTTATATTTATTTGTCAGTGGTGTTCTAATATCACTTCCTGTTTTTTCATCAATAATTACAGGCCGGGTTTCAGCCTGTGCAATGGGAAAAAAAGGATGAAGTCAGGCTTCACATTAGCGAGCTGCAATTCAGCATCCGCCAGGCAGGCAGTGTCTTCTGGTCACCAACATTGATGGACGGAGCGTCAGATGGAATGGAGGAGTCCGGCAAATAAGAGGAATGGTTGTATGCATGCAACTTACCAAATTCAACAGGACAACTACAACAACATACAGATACAGTATCCGTTCTTTTCTAATTATCTTTTAATTAATGTTATTGCTGTGAACTTCTATGATTGTGACTCTGCATTTCTTTGATCTCTGCTTCTAAATTCATCCCTACAGCCATTGTATAGGTTTAACTTCTGCTATTTTTGAAACCTAATTTAATGTAAGAAGTGTTTCTCTGAGTGCAGAGATAGGCAAGTGAAAACGCATGATTATTACTGCAGCCCTGTACTGTCGCATTCTTTCATTCACGGTTGTCGAAAGTACTACTTACTTTTCAGTAACCATGCATGCAGTAGTGCATGCACTTCCTTTATGTCACTTAAAAGATATATGGATAACTTTGTACCCAAAGATTTGTTTATCTTCAATTATTGTTTGTCCATGCTCTGCTTTTTTTTTCTTCTCTCAACAAAACTTTCCCAAAAACCCCCATTCCCATCCATTTTCCAAACCCTAACCCTCTTCCCCCGGGCTGTGTGGTTTTGATTGATGTGTGACTAAATGACAGCAATAATTCCACACACTTGCTGGGGAGGATAAGGTCATAGCAACAGGCTGGTGAAGTAATCCGAGGATATATTCTTACTCAGCTTGACACAGAATCACTATTGGCAAATAGTGATCAGATTTTCATGTGGGCCATCAACTTGATTGGTCATCAAGAACATCCTCCTCCTAGACGTGGCAAATTATTACGCTGCTGTGTCCTTCACCTTCAGCACTATTTCTTGTAGTAGTAGCCAATGTCAAAGAAATTCAACGCAAGTACTAGTTATACTTTCAATACTTTACCATTTGTTAGGCTACATTGTGGCTCTGTTCTAGTGTACTGTCACCTGCTATATTCTCTATCGTACCGTTCTAATGCTACGGTAAGGACAAACAAGGTTTTATTTTCTTTTTTTCAGATGCTGCAACTGCCACTGTGTAACACCACTAGTACCACCGCAATGATGACATTTCATCCGCCCAGGATTGCCAACCTGAATCGCCGTTTCCCGTGCAGCCAGCCCTGTGCCTAGCCCTATTTCCAAACACAAATTACAGGTAAGATAAGCGTTTGGGGGGAGGTAGTATAATGGAGTATTAGGAGAGACGAGAGACTGACGGTAGTGCTAGTAAAGTCCTAGGACTATTGGATTCACTTACTCTGTGAGAGGCACTTAGTTTTGAAAACATTTGGGCAATTACTTACACAACTTGAATCAAGATGCCACTTAAGTTTCAGGAAAACAAACTTACTGTTAAACCCCCACCCACCAGCCTCAAAAGCAGTAAATAAAACACGTATGCTAAGATAAAGTTTGAAATATATTTATATCCCTAACATTAATAATCTCCTGCAAGACCCAACCTACCCCCACTCCCTAACCCCAATGAATGTCCGTGAAAAGTCCAAAAAACCCAACTCCCAATTTCCACCCCCAGAAGTCTTTAAAAAAGGGGCAAGGGACAGTCTCCTCCTACTGCTGGCTGCTGTTGACTTTTCAGGCCAGGTCGGCATGCTCCTTGCGGAGGGTCTCGAGCAGGGTTTTGGTGTTGAGCAGCTCCTGCTCGAGGTAGGACACCCGAGTGAAAGGCGGTGCAACCTTTTTTTGGTACTGCTGTGGGGGGCAGCTGATTTTTTTGCTGCTCGGCGGTGGTGGGTGGCTGCGGTACCCCGGCTCCGTACCGCTGGAGACCTGCTGCGCTGACTGGCTGACCCAGGGAGCGCGGAGGAGGATGCAGTTGTCGCCGTGGATGTTGTCGACGTACTCTGCGTGTCCTCCTCCTCCTGGGCCACCAGCCGCAGATATTCGGTGACAGTCGCCTCCAGCCTCCGTTGCCGGGCCCTTTTAGCCAGCTCCTTCCGTGTTGGTTTGGAAGGAGCATCTATATGAAGAAAGAAAGACATAGTCTGTAACCAATGTTCTTTAAGATTAACACAAAATGATTCAGCAGAAAGTTGTGTCACAGTAGAACTAGCAACTTGCAAGCGCAGTACATAACTATTGTGGACAGTATCTATCTAACCTCCCACTTCTTCATCCTTGCTCTAACATTAGTGGGAGTTTAAGGAATCAATTCTACGAGCACTATGGACTCACTCCATTAGAGTTGACTATAACAGTACACCAGTCTTATTCTTCTTCTTCTCTCTTGTTTAGCAAAATTGGTACGTTAACTTCTGCAAGCCGGCATAATGCCAGCGCAGTCAACTTGCACCCGAGAAAGACAGACGCCCGCCATGATGAGTGAGACAGACTTGCGTTACTGTACCAGTCCAGTACATGCAAGTGGTGATGCTCTTACTTTTCTATTACGGGTGGCACTGAGAATACACTGTTACAAGGGCTACTGCTTAATTCATTTAACTTTCACCCTACAGTGCCAATGAATACTAGAAAAGGAAAATGAAGAAGATAAATAAACTGATTATCTATCACTGACATGGTATTTATTTGCTTACATATGGGATGACTTTAGGTGCTTTGCTTTTTATTGAGTGAACAGTGATACATCCAAACATGAATGACCGAGTTCTACTAAACTTATTAACAGAGGTAGTGAGTGGCCATCGTAATAGCCGGATATATGCTGTGCTTGCAATACAAACTACTGCTACTATTCATGGTAGTATTCGGCCAAAATTAATGTAAAACCTTTTTTCCTTGCCTTTCCTACACTGGAACGGACGTGCGGGGGCGGTGTTACATGCTCTTCAAAGTAACACTTAGTTCATCCAGTGACCGTCTACTCTCTCTAGATACACATATGCTATCTAAGAGTCAGATAGTACCATGATCCAGGCATCCATCCATTCAAACTATATGTCAATCATTCTTCTTTATGTCTCTCATCTGGAAAAACCTTACGTTTTCTCACGGGAAAACAACCTTTTCATTTTATTTGGGAAACCGCAAGTCATACATCTGTGCTTGACTTGCATTAGAATTTCAACCAAAGGATATATTGCGCACACATACAGTTTCTGATTCACCCACCCAGACTGTTCTCCTTCCACCCATCCCTACTTCATCCTTCACCCAGCCATGCATCATATTCCTTCCCAGCCACCTCGTGCACCAATCAAACACGTATCATTCTTCAATGTCAGTCATCATTACTTTTAACTTGCTCGTCCTTCCACACTTACTTCCACAATTCTTTCACTTTTCGTTCATCCCACCCATCAAGTTAATCTCAGATCTGATTTGGATTCTCGAAAAAAAAAATCACCGCTGAGTTGAAGTAAATTTAGAGGAGGCTACTTTGTTCTAAATTTGAAAGTCTGCTTAACAGTATAGTAACTTAACTGTTGAACATATATACTACACCCGTGCAGGGAGCACACTCTGCAGTCTGCAATCTCAATGAGTAAGGAATATAAGAGCTTACCACTGCCCGCCACTTCCGTGGCAACCCGCACAGCAGTTTCCTCCGGCACTTGCACCGCCTCCTCCCCAGAAGTGTCCTCCTCCACCTCTGCGCTGGGCCCGGCACCAGATGTTCCACCTACAAAGTACATTTAAGAATGTTAGATGTCATAGACATACACCAATCACTAGTATTTTGTCTAGGAATGAAGAAATGTGAATACAGAAACCAATCTAGGGCCCGATGTAGGTGGCCGTTTCAGGCCATTTACCGACCGGTAAATGGCCAATCAGTATGTAGGGGCCTAAATCCAAGGCCACATGTAGGTAAATCTACATTTACAGAATCGGTAAACTTACTGATTCGGTAAAATACCGAATCGATAATTTTACCGATTCTGTAAATTCCTTATGTAGGTGGGACTCTTCTGAGTCCCAAAGGCCTTAACAAATCGGTATTTTACCATGAAATCCAACTTCATGGTAAAATACCGATTCCGGTGTGCATGCACATGTGTGCATGCACACCTACGCCATGTGGCAGGCAGACCTGCCCCTAGGGCTTGTATGCCTGCCACATGGCACCCAATCCTGTTTAGGGGGTGCCAGGGGGTGTCAAAGTGACACCCCCTGCACCCTTGTGAAATTCGGTATTTACCGATTCGGTAAATACCGAATCGGTAAAGCCTATTGATTCCTATGGGCTTTGAAGCCCATAGGAATCAATAGGCTTTACCGATTCGGTATTTACCGAATCGGTAAATACCGACTTTTACCGATTCGGTAAAAGGGAACATCTGGATTCCCTACATACCCACCCCTCACATTTACCGATTCTTAATTACCGAATCGGTAACATTCGGTAATTTTCGGTAATTAAGAATCGGTAAATGTTACTTACCTACATCTTGCCCCTAATAATTTGTGACTGTCTACTCTAAAATAAAAATGTCCCTTTTTCCAGGGAAGGGTGTTGTCTTGCTGCACTTTTTGGCACAACTGATGAATGCTTGCTTTTTAACACGCACCTTTTTTCTCGTAACAGACAGAAGCTTCACTTCTAAGAACAAGAGCAAGATCAGATCATCATCACTAGGATGGAGTGACCAACGATTCAGCACCAAAAAGAAAAATTAAAGTTCAAACCAGGTGAGGGCTCGGCTCATCCACAATAAATGTGTGAAATGAATCACTAAGCACTTTTCCATTTTTAATCAACCGTTTATGTTTTATGACAAGCTTGATTTAATAAATGTTTTTACTTTTAATAAAGCTTTAAAACTTGAATAGACTCTGTGGTTTTTGGTCAAGAGTGACTGAGCAAAAGGTTTTGCAATTTGCAAGCATGAGTCCGTGCCTCTGACACTTCTGGACTCTGACTCCGTACTCTTGTCCTGCGTTGGATAATCATCATTGGGGATCAATCATCGATGAATTCGGGAGCTAAATGACTCTGCCACACTATCTAGTCAGAAAGGAGATTGGGAGTTCTTCAAAGTCTGTTATCACTGAGGTATGTGGAAAGTCTACCTGCGCCTATTATAATTGATAAACAATGCACTATTTAGTGTCCATAGTTCTGTTTGTGCAGATTTGTCCCTGCAACAGTAGTAGTATGGATTGTCCTCCTATCCAAATCAAAAGTAAAGTAGTATCTTATTCTTTCTTGGTGGTCATTCACATTTTATTGTTGGGAATTGTCAAAGCATAAACATTTAGAAGACTTGAAAAGACATTATGGACAATCCCAGAGGACTGCACTTAGTGCATAGAGCTATTGCTGACTAGAATGGGAGTTTCGTTTAACACCTTTTGCCAAATGTGCAATCTTAGTTAGCTACACAGACAGACTAATAAGAATAATCTAGTAATACCACAGGGAGTCATAGTAGAGGCAGGATAAGAATTTAGATACAGTCTACAAGAAGATCAAAGATGATTTAGAAAAAATCGAATGAGGAACGCTAGGAAAAAATAGGTACTCTATATTAAAATTAAAACTTACCGGGGCCAGCAAAGGAGCCCTCGCCTGACCGATCCTGACCTTGTACAGCAGCAGCAGCCTCCTCCTCTGTCCTCTTGCCCCTGGGGGGAGCTGATGTACAACATGAAAGAAAGAAAGACCCGAAAACATGGATGATTGTTGTCAACCAAATGAAACATTTCAAAAGAACAATAACAAAATATTTTGGCGAAATAGCAAATAGACAACTATTCCATGGGATATATTGACCTATCTCATGTGGTCTACTACGATATTAGTATTTCTTGATTTGCGGACCGTCGACTTGGAAAGTTAAGTAACTCACTAAACAAACTACTAAAAAGTTTTGCCTAGGACTGGCAAGTAGCAGTCCACAGCACGCGTAGTGACAGACAAAGTCCATCGTGATTGCAGATCAGTGATAACACTAAAAAGTTTCCTACTAAATTAACCAGTCATTAAAATACTCAAACTATCAATCCACCACCACTATTTCTTCTTATTGCCAGGTGTACAAAGGAAGGACTGGACTTGAGTCTGTAGGGGCAGATTTACAAGCCCCTTGCAGCTCTTTTGCTCCGTTGTTGCGTGACTTTTGTGACGCAGTGGCAGAACAAAAGAGGCGCCATGGTGCGGCGTATAATAATAACGTGACGCATATGGGAGATGCATCACATTGTAAAGCCCAGCACCATCAGGGGGCTATCCGGTGCAAGGGAGGGCGTTCCTGCGCAGGAACGCATCCTATAAGAGGCTGAGGGAAATCTACAAGATTTCAATCAGTCACTTTTAGGACAATGATGCGTCACTCAAACCCTGAGCCTGCTTGAAGCAGACGTACGGCTTGGCGCAGCATTGGGGAGATAGGGCACCCCAGAGCATTGCTGGAGCTGCGCCATCATTGTGACGTAACTCCAGCAATGTGCCACCTTTATGGCACAGATGCGTAATGCTTCGGTGATGTTTTGGGCCCATGGTGCGCCGCATTGTAAATACGGCGCACCATGGGTGGTGGTGGCGTGGCGCACAATTACTGGCGCATCCCTGCTACTTTGCAGGGATGCGCCGGTAATTGCAAATCTGCCCCTTAGTGTCTAGCATTACGCAGTTCTGTAAACTACACTCATACATAATTTCTCAGCCCAATGAAATGACCACAAAATCGAAAACAAATAAGCATAGTAGCAACGCTACTGAGAAGGAGAGCAGTGCACCTGAAATGCACAGAAGATTTTGAAATATAATTTACCTAAACTGTAATCGGCAGCATTATTGCTCTTGGTAAAAAACAAACATTTGCAATATAATAATAACACACAGAGCAGGAGAAAACAGAGTAGTGATGAAATAGCTACTACTACTCACCAAGCCCGGGGATCTCGATGCCGAGCAGGTCGTGCAAGTCGCGTTCCCGGTCCAGGAGATCCGTCCAACTGTGGGTGGCCTGGTTGTAGGTGCGCCGGACCCGAGAGTGAGAATACATGGCCCTGCACACCTTCTCCCACCGCTTCCGGCGCTCCCGGAGCCCGTACCCACTTGCGATCTTGCCGCCTGTCATGATGGTCCTGGGAAGGCGGCGCTGCACATAGAACACTAGTGCAGCCACCTCCTCCGCGCTAAAGATCTCCCGTGGCATCACTAGCTCCCCCCTCAAATGCCGGCACGGGAGCCGGGCACGGGGTGCGGGACCCTTCTCCTTCTCGGGCTGCTTCCTGGCTCCCTTTACTATGGTCTGGGCAGAAAGGAAGGTAAATAATAAATAAGAAATAGAATAGGGAAGAAGAAAAGAAAAGAGTTTAAAAAAGTAGTTTAAAATTAACCAAAAGTAGCAGAAAACACAAAAATATAGAGCTAGAATAATAGAGGGATAGATAATAAGTAAAATAGATTAAAACCAACTTCAAACAAGCAAAGGATGGCAGAGATTCAGAGAGGACACAGAAAGCATGCCCAGAACCATAGCAATGAATGAAAAACAAGATGGCCGCGCCCGTTCACGACTGCGTGGGTAAGTTCGCGCGAGATTTCCCCCGCGATCACACGTGAACTAGTACTAGCGAGCCGCACACTTTGCGAGATTACACATAGCGCCCGGAAACGGAAATACGTCTCGCAAAATAGATGGCCGCGCGCATGTACGACCGCTAGGGTAACTACGCCTCGTTGCGCTACCAGCGGCTTGCGAAAATGCAAAAAACCACGCAAAATAACGAATTCGCGGCTTCTGACTTCGATCTCGCGCAAATTCGCGCCCCGCTAATCCTGCAAAATTGCAGAAAAACGATTTTTGCAAAACTGAAAGCACTCAGCAGGTGCAAAAGTTCAAGCTCATCATTAGTAACCATTCCCTGTAGTGCTTCCTGAGGGCCCCCTCCAGAGTTCAGTTGCCTACTTGCAACTATTCTATGACCCTGCTCTGACCCTCACAGCAGGCTCAGAGAATAGCTACAAGTATGCCACAAAGGTCCTGTTAAAAAAAATTACACTGCAACAGAGAGCAATTACAAATATGGAAGCAGGTGCCAGACTGGAAGTTCAAATTCAGTGACACATTAATCAACCCCTAATTCATTCATGTCAGTTGAGGCAGGGCAGGTGTGCTAACGAATTTTGCAAAACTGAAAGCACTTAGCAGGTGCAAAAGTTCAAGCTCATCATTAATCAGGAAGTACTTACAGCTAAGGAAGCAGGTGCCAGCACAAATTCAGTGACACATTAATCAGCCCCAAATTAATTCATGTCAGTTGAGGCAGGGCAGGTGTGCTTTTCCCCCATAATCTACAGTGATGAACCAGAGGGTGGCAGTGATGTACCAAAGGGTGGCATGGGTGAAACAGAGGATGCTCTGATGAACCAGATGTAGAAACAACATAGTCGCGACCGTTACGTCCCGACAAGTAAGTTCGCATTTGTGAACTGGTACGAAACCCTTGCGAACTGGCAGAAAACCTTGAGAACACAAAAAAAAGAAAAAATCTGCAAATTCGTGAAAGTTCCCGTATTTTGCGGATTGCGAATTCGTGAATACGCAAATTCGTAAATCGCGAATTTGCAAAATTCGCCCATGCTTAATTAAGACATTGTCCTGGAGGCAAAGTCTTTTAGGCCCAGGTGAGCATATGGTATTGGAGTATCTGTTGTTGGTACGCCGCTGGATCAATTTAATCTAAAAAAGCATTAAAGGACCTGTCATGCAGAAAAGATTGCAACCATTTCAAAGCCCTCCCATTCACTCCCACATCCCTGAGTCTCTGAAATCAGCAGCTGATGGTTGACCATGTCAAAGGCTGCGCTGAGACCTAAAAGAATAATAGCATCACAACCTCTGCCATCTAACACTTTGCTGGATTCTTCTACTACTGTCAGAAGGGCGGTCTCAGTGCCTTCTTGAGGTCTAAATCCAGTTTGGGATGCATGGAGATAGTTGTAGCTCTCCAGAAATGCAGAGAGAGCAGAATTAACATGCTTCTCAGCAACTTTACTAATACCTGGCAGTAATGAAATCGTACAGTAGTTCTCCAAAACTTCTGGATCCAAATTGTTTTTTTTAAAAGTGCTTTAACCATTGCCCGTTTCCAGGGGGGACAAGTCCTGTAACGAGAGAGGCATTAATCAGTTACAGAATAGCTGGGGACACAATATTTCTGCGTTCCGATATTGTATACATTGATATTATGTCGGTGATCCCTGAAATGGATAGAATCTTTTCTTTCCGGCTGCACCCAAACATTTTAACCTACCCATACATATTAAAGGAAAAAATGATTAAATCTGGTGTTCCACAAGGTTTGGAGTTGTCACCTTTCTTATTCAATGTGATAGTCTCCTGTTAGCTTTTACTCTTCATTGCATGGAAGTACTAGTTTACCCAATGAGACACAAGTGGTCTTCATACTGGTGGAGCTCAAGAAATCCCCTGCCTCCCCTAAAGCTAAATATTTGTTTCCCTCCATTCTCAAGTGAATTACAAAATGGATGGCCTATACTTTCCCAAAATTAAATCTGAATAAAACTGAACTTCAGTTGATCAAGATCTTTTTTGATAAATAGACTCCAATTTATTGGCTAGTCTTTATGGGGTCTCTTCCCACCACAGCCTCAGTTGTGTGCAACCCGGCATGATGCAGAGTTGTCAGTGGAGGCCCTTCTAAACCTATTGGTTTAACTCATTCTTCCATGTCATTGCAGATAACCTATGTCATAGATATGCTACTAGCCTTCTCTCCAAAGTAATAAGTCACTGCTTTTGGCTAGGGAAATCCTACCTTACATCAACATAGAGCATCATACAAGTGGTGTGCTAGCCATTATCAAAATCCATCTGGACTTATGAAACAACATTTTTCTGAACTTGATCAACAAGCTACTTCAGCATCTTCAATATGTTCAGGATGTGGCCAGCAGACTTGGTAAAGAGTCTGAAACAAACTAAACATATTTCCCCAAAACTAAGACCCCTTCATTGTCGATCTATCCGTGAAAGAATTACTTTCAAACCTATGAAAATTGCACCCTCTAACATACATTATAAGGCTCTTTTATTTCTGAAAGACATATTTTAAATATATAGGATAAGTTACACTTGCCATTCAACCTATCAATTTTAGCTAAATATTCCCAGAACAAGAACTGTCAGCTTTGAAGGCAGAGCAATCTCTGTGCTGCAGAAAAAAGGTGTAACAATCTGCAGTTATCCCTATAGGTCACTTGTTCTCTCCCCGCACCAATAGAAAAGACTCAATTGAAGGCTTTCTGCTCCTTTGAGAAGATGGTTATGATTCATGTTTTGCAACCGGAATTCAGTCGCAAAACATTAATACATGCTAATCCAACTAGTTGTTTGGAAGGGATGCCCTAAGCATACCCCTTCTACATAGCTAATCATTTTTTGGTCACAAACCTAAATTGGGATTCTGTAATGAGATCCTGAATCACAATTTGGTTTTGTACATGCGAAAAGGCCTTTTTGTGGTTGCAAATTGCCTGATTTTGCCTGATTTTGTAAATCAGATGCTTTATAGCGACAAAACAGCTTCGTACATCTGGCCCTTAAACAACAAATCCTACGAATAATGTAACTTTTCACGAAAAACCTGCTAAAAGGATCTATGCTTTCCCTTAATGCAACAGGAGAGGCCTTTTTATTCCCAGATGAGTAATACCTAACCATTAACTATAAGCAACATTCTATGATGTCTGTACAGCATTTATATTCATCTAATAAGCTAATGTTGAAATTTCAACTGTTCATTACCAGTCATAGATATTCCTATTCTAGAAAGTCAAAACCATTTTTGATATCTGCCCATATTAACATTAATCAGTATTTTCCGTTGGTGGTGAAATTAATACCAGTTAATAGTTCTGATATATTCTTGTTTGTTGATGTACTCTGTAGAAATCCCTGCTCTTCACAATGCATTACCCTAAAGACAACTTTATGTAAACAGGCAGCTAGAATGTTAAATGATGTTACCACCATTGCTCAGCAAAGACATGGGGAAATAAGATTCTCATAGACGGGCATTCTTTCCTGGTTTGAGTAACAGTGTAACTGGTGTAATTTGCCACATAACAGTGATTAGCCCTGTATTAACTCTTGAAAGAGTTCCATTACAGCTGTGGTTATTGAAAGGCTAATGTTTTTCAAATCCTTTAGGGAATACTATATAACACGCATTACTTCTGCTTTAGCAGAAGGTATATTTTGAACAACTTTCACAGAACCATATAGGCTTGGAATTTCCAGCTTTCCATGAACTGAAACTGTATATTTTTATCCACGGGGGCAACTGAGCATAGAGTTGTGTGCAATACTCGAAAAATACTATCATACCTGTTTTCTTTGATTATGGTTTTCACTTTGCCATTATATTGCATGATTATTATTATTATACTTTTTTAAATTTTTGCCTGAGCTTTAGCTGCTTACCACATTTTCCCTCATTTCAAATAATTGCTCCTCATGATGAAACAATCTATTCTAAGACTGTTGTCTCTGAGCTT
The DNA here is from genome assembly GCF_964263255.1 of Lissotriton vulgaris. NCBI lineage: Eukaryota > Metazoa > Chordata > Amphibia > Caudata > Salamandridae > Lissotriton > Lissotriton vulgaris. The sequence continues at coordinate 844,051,915 of NC_141685.1, forward strand.
GCAAAATTTCTTTGGTAAAAAAAAAAGAAATCAGGATCTATGATTCTTCTAAATGTTCTGCTTGCGGCTTTTTGACCGCAGCAATGGAAATTAATTGATCTCCTTTACCTTTGTGGTGTCAATATTGAAAAATCCGTGATGATACATCTAAGGGCTTTATTATGAGGCTTCAACTATTTAAGTCGCTGGCAGGCAGGAAGTTGGTGTTCCCATGGCAGTTCCTTTGAAAATTCACTGCAATGGGAACATCAAAGCATGTTTCTGCACAAACCGAAAGGCACCATGTTGTGAACTTCGTTTTGTGCAGGAATATGAGGATGCATGCAGACAGGGGGGTACACCATGTGCCCCCCTGCATGCACTCTGTGGCACAGAGGCACAAGATGGCCCTGTAGGGCCCACTTTGTTCCCTCACCGCCACATTTTTCATGGCAGTCACACCGCCATGAAAAGTGTGGCAGTGAGGAAACAAGACGAGTCGAAACGTCGACGCTCATTCTTTGATCTGACCCTGGACCTTGACTGTTCTTCAACTGACGTGCCTATATTTATATTCGATTGGTGTACTTAAAAACTATATATATGAATTATACTTAGGCCGGGTGAATATACATATTGTTGGACGGTGATTTGTAACCGATCTGCCTACTTGTCTTCTAATAATTGTCATTATTTTGTCACTAATTTCTGATTCTTCTCCTTCCTTAAACACATATATCATTCTTTATCACTTCTATCTATGCACGTTCCTTTGTTGGGGGCACACCTACCTATGAATATATTTATTGTATTGTTGTGATCCTTTGGCAATAACGAGTTGATAGTTTACCTTTTTGAATAAGAAACTTTTTGGATAAAGCAATGAATTAAACTTGCTTGGTAATAATTCTGTCTGTTGCGCTTTGTTTTGTTATTGGATTTATTACCATGAGCTAGTGATTGATTACATGCTCTGAAATTACTTGATTAATCAACTAAGTATTGGTTTATGCATTTTTCAATTGAGGTCTAGGACCCTTGTTAAACTCCTAAGCAGCATACAGAGTATATTTAAATACCCAGCGACTCTCTAGACCTGGATCCGAACTAAATGGAATTTCAGGTGGAATCAAAGAATGGTCTTGGATTGTGCACCTATGCTAGTTTTGCTCCTAGTCCAACTGACACTAAAAACAAATCAGCATGAAATTAATTGCCAGCTATATTCTGCACTATACATCTTAGACTCTCAAGTTTCAACCAAATTCAAATTCGAAACTGCTTCTTGCAACCTTGATCTTAGATTTCTTTGACATTTCTTTGGCATTGGCAAAAAATGTTAATTTTTTTGTTCTAACCCATCTTCAACTAGCATTACCATTTTATCAGAAAATTTCATCTCACTGTATTGTACGATAGATGGATCTTTGGAGTTAGGACAGTAGATACTATGTACTTTTTACTTTTTCTCTACTTCAAAGTAGTGGCAGATCATCTTCTGAAAGGGAGTGGTTTGGCCACCTCTACTGCAACAGAGGCTGCTTTGTGTTTTAGAGATGTGCACTGTTATGTGGCTATAGTAGCCCAATTAATTTTGTGAATATTCATCCTAGAGTGTGGGGTGTGTGTTTTATGAAACTGAATTATGTCTGCCCCAGAGTTATTTGAGGCCAGCCGTACAAAGCTTTTTTGTGATTGCAAATGTTCCTATTTGGAGTTTTCGACTGTAAAAGAACTTTTTGCAGTGTACCCAATTGATTTTGTGATTCAATAACAGATTTTTTAATCGCAAAACGGGTTTAAAAGGAGATAAAGAATCACTATTTGGAAGCAGAGTGTTGAGGGTGCCCCTTCCAAATAGTGATCAATTATGGCATAGATGAACATTTTGCGACTCACAGCTCATGGTAACCAGTTTACAAAAGGGAAGGGGTCTCCCTTGCACTCTTTCTCTTTTGTAAATGTAAAGGGGACCACCGTCTACTCTCTAACAAATTTTAAAACATTTTCAAACTTTTTAACACAGCCCTGTTTCCTTTAAGGGAAACAAGCTTCATTTAAATCAATAGAATATTTAAAAAGTGAACAGAGACATGGATGTCTACTGACCACAAAAGGTAATCAGATCCTATGGCCACAAATTGTAATGAGTCACAATTTGCCAACTACCACATGAATATTGATGAGATAGAAATATTGATGAGATATGGACCATTGAAATTCAGAATGTTGACAACTGACCTATTTGTATGTAGGTCAGTTTGCAAAATTTCACACTGCTCAAAAATACTGGTCAGATGTTGCAACCAGTAGTTTGTGATCAGCTTTTTGTGAATGTGACCCTAAACTCCTGCAACATTGGTTAACATTTTTAATAGCTGTGTAGTAGCCCATTAACATTTCATAAAATAATTAACCCTCATTTGTTTTGTATTTCTGGACTATCTTAATTCTCTTGCATCTTCACATGAGCAGAGGGACCTTTCAGATCCAATGGCTTGTGTTTGCTTTAAAATGAAGATTATCAATTTTTGTTCGAATATTCTCCGTCAGTGCCCATTGATACACTTCCATCCCGTTTCCTTCTACCCCACCAACTCCTATAACCCAACCTCAAACCAACCATAGAAATCCCCCATCTTTCCTTGTGCGATTGGTATGCTCGGTCCTCTCACTGGGCATTGGAAGACTCTAAAAAGACATAAATTTAAAACTTGAGCTATTCAGTATTACTATTAGTAATTGAGTATTTATATTTCCATTAGACTAGGATTGGTGATTGTATCTCTAATTGTAAACTTTCTTATTCAGACCTCAACATGATCTGAACAACCACAGCCAATGTATATTATTCCATGAACAAAACTTTCAGTCTACCTCTGCCCTAGACATATGTGGAATGTATCTTTTCTGTATCTTATGCAAAAAAGAACAGATTTCAGTGTTTTCTATGATCACATGCATCTTTGCCAGGTGAGGCAAATATACATCTATTCCAATAGCCTTAAATCTAAAATCTATTCCCTTAATTCTGAGTGTCTCTACTTCATCTATTACAAAATATCCAGCTGAAATCTGCAACTTTTTTGTTTACTATGGATTGGCTTATGTGCAGACTGCAAGATCATTTTCATCACTGAGTGTTCACAGATTTATCAGGATTTTGCAAGGTTTATTTAATTACTGGACCTGCTGCCTAGCACGTTCCAAGGAATTCTCTGAATCTACTGACTTAAGTCACACGGTGAAAATAATGCTGGTGTCTTGTTTCAAATTAACTGCATGATAAATACTTTTAATGCCCGGTTAATTTCAGGAGTATCAGGGACTCATAGAAGACTACTATTATTCCTTTGAGAAATATTTACAAGCAATTCTAAATGATGTGCCAATGTCCCTTTGTTCTTCAGTAATTTCGGAATCTGGCTCATATGTTCTTAGGTTAACTTGCATATCAATAATATTGCAGACCAATTTATTCTGCTGTAACCTTAACAGTAGAAATCATACTCTGCTACTGATGCATCACTCCAGTTATATTTGCAAACTAGCTCCTTCTAACCACCCCAACATTTTAGGTATTTTATAGTAATGATAACTGGATTTTGTTCAGTGATTCCATAAATTTACTTAAAGATGTAAGTGTTAATTTTTCCCAGATACTGCTTCCTCTTCCTTCACCAATACTATAGGTAATTCCTTAGTTGTATTTTCTTGTTCCTTAGTTGTATTTGCTTGTGTCTGTCTCCTGTGTGATCACACCTATTATTAATATTACAGACAATATTAATCATAGAAAAGTGCTTTCTAATGCAACAAGAGAAATGTTGAAAGGGCATTTTAGGTCCTCATAATGACCATTAACGGTAAAGGAGTGATGTTGGGTCTATAAATTGGCACACAAGGTTGGCCTAATCTCAAGAATTTACCAGACATTCAGCATTAGCCCGTTAGGGTAGGCCCAGATAAGATCTTACACATTCTAGAGTGCAATCCCCTCCAAAATAGTCAACCATTCAGAGCCAGGATCCAATGTGCTTTGGCTCAGAAATGAAGGTTAATATCTATATTATCTTATATATAAAACAGCTGTATTTGTGCCCCTCGGGAACATGAAGTTAAAAAAAAAAAGTATTAATCCGCCCAGCACTCTTTGTGGCCTGTAGTGACCTGGGGAGTCAATAGCAGCAGTGCAGATATATGGTAATGACGACAGAAAGATTATTGTTATATGAAACGTAGAGCAGTCCAAAACAGCAATGTTCATGTTCTTTGTAGACAAGCTTATCTGTCACTTCATAGTAGACTCTCAGTAACTGGCACCATTCACAACACCAGCAAAAGAATTGGTTGGCACCATGTTGACTCTTCAAGAGTGACAAATTGAGACTAGCACCACTGAGTGACTATTTTCTACTGCCAGTCCAAAAAGCAAGAGACCTGATACAGAGTCCTCAGCCACTCTGTACCTTCTCTTCAGCACCTCCGCATCTTACTTTATGTGTTTGCTAGACTTGGCATCGTTGATGTGATTTCCCCAAACTTTTTGCCTCTACTGCCTGCATTTTTGACTGTGTGCTGGATTTCATTTTGCAGACCAAGATGTTTCGGCACTTTGTCACTGCTGATGAGTGCCAAAGTGCATGTGCTCCCTGTGTAAATTGTGATAATGATTGGTTATTCCCGATTGGCATGTTTGATTTATTGATAACAGCCTAGTGAAGTGCACTGAGTGTGCCAGGGCCTGTAAATCAAATGCTCCTAGTTGGCCTGCAGCACTGATTGTGCCACCCAAACGTGTAGACTTTCAAATGTGTCTCAGACCTGCAACTGCAGTGTCTGCAAGTGCAGTTTTTAACTGCCATGTTGATCTGGCAAGTTGACCCACATGCCAGGCCCCATACCTTTCCTTTTCTTACATGTAAGCATCCCTCAGGTAGGCCCAAGGTACCCCCCATGGGCAGGGTACAGTGTCTGTTAAAGACAGGACATGTATTGGTGTGTTTTACATGTCCTGATAGTGAAATAATGTGTGCTTTGTTTTTTACTATTGAAGGGCTGTGTGTCCCGTAGGTTAACATGGGATCTACTTTGTAACATCTTATAAGTGTAACTTTCCATTGTAACAAGATTGAGAAATTGAGTTAAGGCTCTCTGAACTCCAAGTTTAATAGCACATCTTTTGGTAAAAGTGGTTTTTAAATTGTGTGTTTGAAAATGCCACTTTTAGAAAATAAGTGAAACTTCAAAAACCCAGATAAGCATACAGGAATGCCAGGTGTACTACATACAAGTCACTACGTAAGTGTACACAGAGTTAAAAAAAATTATTAATGCTATTATGGAAAATGTTGACCAGATGAAATATGATTCATGAAGAAAATCAATATACTTGAAATCAACTGAAGAGTTAACAACATAATGTTTCCCAATGCATTTCGGGCTGTAATGTAAGCCCTTCATCAGGGGAATCGGAAATGCATTAATGAACTAAATTTCTATTTCCAATAGCTGCTCCTCAAGCTGCGCCTCAAACTTGTCAAAAACGAAACAAAATGGCTAATAGCATCAGAGCTCTTTAGAGGACAAGAAAAGGTAAAACAAATAGAAAAGATTTCAGTGGTCAACCACATGCTGTACCTTGTAAATGAAATAAAATTAAACAACAGGAGTATGTGGGAACACATGACACAAGTTACCTGAAATACTCAAAATTAACATGAAACGCAGCGTGAAAGTGTGCTCATAGTGAATAGGCACAAACAAAATAAAACTGTCCAGGAAGTGCTGCCACCGGAGCTCATCGGCTGGCATGAAATGGTCCAGGGACTGCATAACAGCAATCAGAGTGAGCAATCCAGTGCTATCTCCCACATGAACGTGTCTCCTCTTTGCCCCTGCCATTTCATTTTAAAAGATTGATATTGTGATAATATGTATGTTGGATTTTTGCCATTTTTGGTCTTGTCACAATTTAGATAAAATAATACTTATTTGTCTAAACTGGTGTAGTGTTTCTTCTGTGGTGTGTTCACTGTGTTTTGTTTTCAAATACTTTGCACATTTCCTTTGGTATAAGCCTGTCTTTAGGAAGGAGGAGTCCATCCAGTCCAGAACCCTGGTAAGACAGGGGGACAGATTATTGACCCCGGTGTCAGCAGCATCCACCCTAGCAAGAGAGACAACCAACTGCGTGTCATCGGCATAGGTGACCAACTGAATTCTCCAGGGAAGAACCACATCCGCCAAAGGCCTCATGTAGATATTAAACATGGTCGGGCTCAAAGAAGATCCCTGGGGAACTCCGTATTGCAGAGGCAGTTGTTTCGATACTGCTTTGTCATCAAAGACTGAAAAGGTTCTCTCAGAGAGAAAGGATTGCAGCCATTTAAGGACCGTCCCAGAGACTCCTACCTCCCTCAAACGACGAATCATGAGTCGGTGATTTACTGTGTCGAAGGTTTCGCTGAGGTCCAATAGGACCACCGCAGCGCAGCCTCCTGCATCCACAATTTTCCTGGTTTCCTACACTACGGCAACCAGGGCGGTCTCTGTGCCTTGCTTAGTTCTAAATCCCGTTTGATGTGGTGCAGGGCTCCATTGTTCTCAATGAATGAGGATAGTGTTAAATTAACATGTTTCTCTGCAATTTTCCCAAGCACAGGCAACAGAGATATGGGTCTGTAATTAGACCAGTCTTCCAGGTCAAGGCTAGGTTTTTTTAGAAGTGCCTTGACTTGGGCCTGCTTCCACAAAGGCGGAACCACACCTGCAGCCAGGGAAGAGTTGATAACCTCCCTAATCACTGGAGAGACAGTCGCCGAGACCTGTTTAGGGACAGATGGAGGGGTGGGGTCTGAAGGGGAGCCGGATTTAAGATTCACAAGGATTCTTTCTACTGTAGCTAGATCAAGCAGAGGGAAGGACTTAAGTGCTGCGAGAGGTACAGACCTTATTAGCGGAAGAGTGGTGTCGAAAGTGCCAAAGGCTGAGTAAATATTGGCCACTTTAGTGTCAAAAAAATTGGCCAGATCATCGCAGCGTTTCTGGGGGTCATAGGATTCATTAGTAGCACAAGGGGGAGTGACCAAGGATTTGAAAATGTTAAAAAATTTCCCTGGGGGAGTTGGCAACAGCAGTGATCTTAGCTTGGTAGTAAGAGGCTTGAGCAATTGGTTTTTGTAGGTCCTTAGTGCCAATCTGTATTCATATTTATTATTAGCGGAATTTTATTTTCTCCATTTTCTTTTAGCCGCTTGCAGCTCTGTTTAAGTCTTTTTAAATCGATGGAGTACCAGGGCATTTTATTAGAACCAATACGATGGCATACTTCAGTTTTGGGCAGGGTGAGAGCTAAAGAGGTCTCTATCCAACTGTTAAAGGAAGGACAGGATTATCACAAGTGCGGGGGGGGGACTTATTCAGGGTGGCTGGCTGCCCAGTCCTCAGGGAAGAGTCTAGACCAAAACGACTAAGCTTCTTCGAAAGTTAGACCGGATGATTCAGGTCAGTAGGGGTCCACGTGAATATTAGCAGGGCATGGTCCGACCATGGGACAAAGAGTGACTCATCCCAGGCAATATTATCCAGGTTGGTAAAAAAGTGGTCAATCAGATGTCCCGCTAAGTGAGTGGGACCAGATACAATTTGTTTGAGATGTAACATCCCTAATCCTTCCAAAAGGTCTTGCGAGGAGGGGGCTTCTGTTTCATCAAGGTTTATATTAAAATCCCCTATAATGGAAAAGTTGGGGGTACTACTTATCGTATGAGTGATCTTATCATGAAGATCATTCCAAAAATTATTGTGTGCTCCGGTGGGGGGCGGTACAACAGGACCCCCGAAAAGGTGGAAGTAGGGGAAAGAGAAATGGCAAACGCCATACTTTACATAGAACACATAAGAGAGCAGACAAGGTCCAAAAACGGTGTGTAACTGCAGTGGCGGCCGTGAGGCACGGGTGGTAAGTGCATGAGATGAGGGGTTGTGAAAATTGAGACTAGTTGTCACATAAAAGGCTAAAGTAATTCTCATCAGACCACCCATGTGGTGGAATTTACGTCATCTGAGAATTGCTCATCTTCCCATCCCAGGTACGACCATAAAGTGTTGAAATGGGAAGAGTTGACAAGAACAAGGACAAAGTCTTTGTTGTGACATCCTAAAGTGATGTGAGTAAAATAAAGTGCAGTGCTCAAAAGTTGTAAAAGGTAAAATTGACTACCAGGATTCTAGGAATGTTCTAATAGATGTCCAAGTGTCAAAAATTAAAACCACGCCGAGTAGTAAGACTACTCAAAGGCGCAATGCAGTACGGTCGACATGTTTCAGCTTTAGGAGCCATTAGCTCAGCTTTCTTCAGGACCTATTAACCGAAAAGCAGCTACTGCAACTATATGTGATACATTGTGAGTAGTGGATAAACAAAATGTACTAATACAAAGTTACATGAGAACCAGGAACACATATACTTAAATGTCCACTGGAGGAAAAGAAGGGTATCTTCTTCCTAAGGAAAGAGAGAGAACAGAAAAACAGTATGTGAGACAACCCGAAGTTTCATACACACTTGCCGTGCACACACATAGACCATGCAGACACACCTGCAGTAATAGTATACATTCTGCATTTCAAAAAAACATATTAGTTTGATCACCTAGAGGCATTTCCTCTAGGTGATACTCACCCAGCTTTGTGTGGGTGATAGCCTCACCTCACCCGGCAACCGCTCGGGAGTATGAGGCCCCGCTCTGTAGTGTAGAAATAAAAGACACAATAAGCACACAGCTTTAAAGTGCCTAACCCAATGGTTCTACACAATAACCCAACTGACGTGTGATAGTAAACCCAAACGTCACACCCATCACTAACCACCACAAAGACTAATAGAACACATGCCTACTGTGATAATACACAGCCACCAGTTCACTGATGTAGGCGTATCTCTCTATGTAACTCCTTTAAAAATTACTGTATAACGTAAACCAATCCTGGAGTAATAGAAGAACATATCCGAATTTTTAGGGAATGTCTAGGAAAAAGAGGGTAGCAAGAGACCTGCTGGGGAATCTAGCCAGTTAGACATGAATGGGGGTTTGTTTATAAAAAAGAGAAGAAAGACCCTAAGTGGCTATCTAGGCCACCCAGGTCCATGGACTGCTAACCTCCCTTAATTTGTATCAAGAGTACGATACCTAAACCCTAAAATAGAGGCCATATCAAAGTCCACTAGACTGGCTCGAATATCAGAGAATAGGTATTTTAATGTCTCAAAAGAGACTGTGCTGAGCCCAAGTACAGGGAGTCCACAACTCACCTATCCGTCGGTGCCTCCGTGGCGATAAACGAGCGGAAGTGGAGATGAAAAGGGGAATGCCATTACTCCTTAAAAAACCTGCCATTGATTTTGTAATTAATTACATCTGGAGTCTAGATGAAGCATGACCGCGGCGACTCGCGTCCAAGGAGCCGCTACTAATCGCGCATGCGTGGTTGCTGAGAACAACTAATCTCTCGCGCATGCGCTGAACCCTCGCCAGACTACGGAAATAAATATCTCCGGTTCCAATACATTGGACAGTGAAAACCCAAGGTGGCTGATCTATAAGTCTGTGTAAAGATATTTGTAAAGGGATCCCATTTATTTTACAAAAGCGTATAATACACTTTGTGAAAACACATCCGACCTGCAAGTATCATACAGTCGGGATCCCATGTGGAAAGTAAGAGCTCCCATGGGGGCCGAGCCATGGTACGTGTAATGGTAGTAATATTGAGAGAAGAAAATCTCTATTATTTATCAAAGTATAGGACAGGCTATTACAGAGCACCCAACCGCCCGGGGTCCCGTGATGTGGATTGATATAGGCCAGTAAAGAAGAAAAGTGTGCCTCCATAGTTACCAAAAGGATGTAATTTCGATGCAAGATATGGAAGACACATCCCCGGTGTAGAATTTCTATCAACAGAGAACTAGAGATGTAAGGTGTCTGGTAGGACAAACTAGCAAAATGATCCTCAGGCTTACTGGTTCTACAGAGGAGGAGAGAACAGTGTCTAAAACGGAATGGACAGCTTCTATTTGTACATGCCAACATAGGTCAAATGTATGGTATATGGAATAGTAAAACCCCGGAGGGGCTGGTAATTACTTAATAGTTATAAAGGAAGATACTATAATCCTTGAGTGTCAGTTAGGGTGGACAAAGAGGCAACACACACACGAAAGTTAGGTGAGCTAAAGGGTGTAAAGAACGTTTACACCCTGATTTAAACGACCCGCAACTGAAAAGTTGCGCTCAATACTGAAAAAACAAGTGTGGGGAGGGTCAAAGGGGAATATTTAATGACCTTACTGCTCAAACCCCAATACCAATACATAGAACACATAAGAGAGCAGACAAGGTCCAAAAACGGTGTGTAACTGCAGTGGCGGCCGTGAGGCACGGGTGGTAAGTGCATGAGATGAGGGGTTGTGAAAATTGAGACTAGTTGTCACATAAAAGGCTAAAGTAATTCTCATCAGACCACCCATGTGGTGGAATTTACGTCATCTGAGAATTGCTCATCTTCCCATCCCAGGTACGACCATAAAGTGTCGAAATGGGAAGAGTTGACAAGAACAAGGACAAAGTCTTTGTTGTGACATCCTAAAGTGATGTGAGTAAAACGCCATACTTTCACATTCCGAAAGCGGACTCTCAGAGATTTGACAACCAAATTTGTTTCTATAAATAATTGCGACCCCTCCTCCCCGTCCAGCTTCATGGTCATGCCTGCTAATCGCATAGTTGGGGGGTAGGGCTCGGACTATATCTGGGTCAGAGGCCTCCGTTAATCAGGTTTCCGTGAGGAAGAGGATGTCGGGGTCTCGATCCTCTAACAGTAGTCAGATTTCAAGCGCATGTTTCGGGAGAGAGAGACAGTTAAGAAGTGCTAATGAATATGGTTTAACTATTACGTTTTTAAAAGGACCAAAATCTGGGGGACCAATAATGAATTTGCAATGGGGGCAGGAAGTCATTGCCTCCTCTAGAGATATGGAATGGGGGCATAGAACAGTAAGATTTCCTCTGAATATCCGAAGCTGTTCACCACTGTATTTTAGCTCAATGTATGCTCTGAGAAAATAGCATTCTCATCCTCCTTCCCTCCTTCAACTATTACCCTCCCACATTTGTTCTCTCTCCTCCTCTTACTAGTGGTCATCCTCACTACCCCCCTCCCCTAATTCTATTTTTCTTTGAGAGGGCACTACTTGAGTTACCTTGACATTTCTTTTTAATTTGTTTTAATTTGTTTGTTTAACTCCTGCTCAGTGCATTCAACTAATTTTGTAGGGGACCCCTCCCATAGCTTCAATCCTCCTCTTTTGCTTTTTTGTCACCCTAACTTCCCCCAACTATACTGCATCATCCAACATTTTCCACTGGTCTTCTGTTATTTCCATTTTTTTTATTCCATTTCATCCTTATTTCTGTTTAGGGTTACTGTAAAAAGCAGAAAAATGACAACTGGGACCGTAAACTCTTTGTTGGCCTTTGTTTTTGTCGTTTTATGTCCTGGCTTTAGTCCTTAAAAATAATTTAACACACAACTTCACTTTTTAGGAATTGTAATATTTTTTTATAACATGTTGCTCATATTATAACTATTTTCACTAACTAGATTTTAATATATGGTTTACATTTCTTTTAAAAACAATTTAAAAAAATAGTTTTTAAAGTAAAATAATATTCATTGTTTTTAAGTATTTTGAAACTTTTTTCTATTTTTTGATCAGACATTATTTCTATTGATTTGCTTAGCCTACAATGGATTATTGGGGGGTAAATAAATGAACCCCAATACTTTATTGATCTATTACTTCACCTAGTATAGACATCCGGCTAAAAATCATATCTGGAAGCAAATGCTCTCTTGATTGTCAGCTCTACTTCAATATTATGAACAGCAGTTTTAGTTAATCCAGTGAATCTTTTGTTAACCACTGACCTGCAGACCATTGCTAGAGTAACTTTAGGAAAGAAATACCATTATGGCTCCATAATTATCTCAGCGCCTCAAAAATGACAACACATGGCAGTTAGTTGCCTAAACATTGCAAAGAAATGTTATGCTCCAGTGTCATAGTTGGAGAAATATTCAGTTGTACTAAGAATTAAACAAACGAACTCTGCCTCATAGTAAAGACAGTATGTGGTCAGTGAAACTCATAGAAAGTATATGGATGTTAACCAATTTTTCAAGCAAGCTCTACTCATTTGATGGCATTAAATCAGCCAATAAATGGTATAACAATGCTCAGCATGAGATTACATGCACCAGCAGTCCCCTCAAACACAAACATCTGAAGTCAAAGGCAGACTTGTTAAAGATACTTTGCAAGAACACAGGAAGAAGTATCAGAAAGTGATCAAGAAAACCAAACATACATGAAATAGAATCTAAAATGGCTATAATCCTTAATCAACATTAAGGCGCCTCTTACCTTCCCAAGGCTCTGCCTGCAAAACTCAGTTCTTCTTCCCATCCTTCAATCAATCGAACCAAATGTGCACAACTCTAATGCATAAGCTGAAGAGAGAAATGTCTCTGTACTCTTCTGGGCTGGAAATGGGCAGATTCGCAACGCTGGGTTTTTATTTTAGTAAATATTTAGGAAAAGTGACTTTTAAAATGCCACACTTTACCCTCTTGAACCTTTAGTATGCTAATTAGCATTACCCTGCTGGCAGATGACCCTCAAGTCTTCCCATTCATGAGATGTAAAAACTGCTATAGAGCAGGGACAGTGGCTTTTGACCTTCCTTTTCAATGGAAGACCTGGCTGTGATGTATGTTATAGATATCAACTCAGGCTCAGGAAAGACAGCTGGGACAGGAACTTTATTAATGTGAAAGGAACCAGGGTGAGACATGCCCACTCCTAGGTATGTGTAAAGGGAGACTTTTGTTCCTCAGTGTTTCTTTACCCAGTTTGGCACCAGTCCAGTGCGAGGGGGATCTAGATCAAAAAAGCAGTTTGATGTTTCTGAACAGGAGAGGACTGCTCATATCCCTAAACACACTCATGGCTGTAATCGTGCCCATGGGAAGATTTCGATTTTCATTTCAGAGACCACGTCAGAAGGTAAAATCTTTGACTGTGTCAAACCCAATTGGAATATCGGACCCGTGCACCATTGTGGTCAGACTCCTAAGTCCTGGTAAACCACAAACAGTAAATACTAACTGGTGCTTTAACTTTTCCTGGTGCCTTTTGCCTTAAATCTTTGAAAATTCATACCTCTGGTTCCCCATAATAAATATTTTTAAATTTGTGTCATTTTACTCATTAACTTTTTTTAAGTTGGTAATGGGATTTATATTGCGCTGTGTTTTGATTTTTTAACAGTTTTGTTACTGCTAAATGTTTTTCACCTCTTCCTATGTTATGCCTTTCTGGTTTGTGCGATAGTCACCAGGGCATTGAGTTCAGGGTTAAATTATTTAAACTGTGTTTAACCTTATTCCAGTTAATAATCCACTTTCTTAAACCCTGGCAGTTATTTTTAACTCTAACTTCTCCTTCAGTCCGTAAATCAACTCACTGCTCAGGGGCATCAATCGTCAACACTTTTGTCTTCTGAGAAACTTTACACTGCTCTATACTATCCAGTGATAGTGACTATCCAATTGATGACATCCCTGTGATGGCCTGCTTAGTCTAGTGTCAAATTGTTTCCACTGGGCTCCTAAACATTCTCATGAAAAGCCTTCAAAGACAGCAGAACGAAGCATCCACAATGAGTCTGAAAATGGAGGAATACAACCCCCATAAACAAGCCTCACAGTTGATGCAAGAATTACGTTTAAAGAACTGTGCATCTTTAACAAGGTTTACTTTGGAAAAGAGAAGAAGCACAGGACATCTGTGGGAACTGATGGCCTATTATGTACCCAAAAGAATCAAGTGGCCTGCGACAGCAACTATATATTCTCAAAAAGCCTTCAGACGAAATAAACTAAATGAGCGTTTGTGATTGTGAAAGTCACTGAACCCATGCCTCAGGGCAGAACAAAACTACATCAGTTTCTGGAATGGGCTGAAGACAGGATTGTTTCAGCCTGTATTTGATTAAATTCCCATCTTCAAAGGTAGTAATTAAAGAATATCGAAACCCATCCCTCCCATATCCAATTGGACGCTAGCACTCCCACTATTTATCTCACCTCCAAAAAAACAAATAGGGTTCCATGTGATAATATTACAAATATTAATTACTTTGCAGTTCATATTCGGAGATTAGTCTAAGGATCATTAAGTGTAGGCGCCCAAGATTGTATTTGTATTTACATTAAATTAGATGAGTACCCTCATTTTAATCAAAAGCTAATAGTATTTGTTTGTAAAGCAACTTTTTTTGCTTTGAGAAATTAACTTTAAATGCAGGAATCTGTTTTCTCATAACAAAAACTTAATGACCCAGAGTGTCCAAGAAAGGGACATCCTGCATGTTCCTTGCTCGTGTCTGCTGTGCCTCATATGGCTGATATGGGCATCGAAAATAAATTCAATCAATAGAGCGCCATCAATAGTGCTGGACGGCCTCACTGTGATCTGGCACCAGCCCTTGGCTCGTTCTGCTGGTGTAAACACAGTGGGCCTCATTTATGAAAAGTGACGCATCGCTGCGTGAAAACAGCGATGCGTCACTTTTCACTGCGCACTCCTTGCGACACCAATGATGCGTCATATTTAATGTATGACACATCATGTCGCAAGGACTTACAGATACGTCAGTATTTCTGACGCATCTGTAAGCGCAAAAGTGACGCATTGCTGGAGTATGTCACAAAAGTGACGCAACTCCAGCAATGCGTCCTTTCACATGGGGAAAGCCCCATGTGAAAGGGCTTGCGTCAGTCTTGCGCCTGCTGTGAGGCAGGTGCAAGATTTTGACGCAACCGCATCCTAAAAGTGACGCAGTGAAATATCATAGATTTCACTGCGTCACTATTACGAGGCTTTTTGCGGGGGAACGCCCCCTTTGCATACATTATACCTGACGCAGGCATAATGTGGCGCAGGGGTTTAAAAAGTGACGCATCTACCTAGATGCGTCACTTTTTAAATATGGCGCAACAAGGCGCATGTTTTACGCTGCCGATGCGTCACAAAAAGTGACGCATCCGCAGCGCAAAACTGACGCAAGGCCTCATAAATGAGGCCCAGTGCTTTCAGGAGTATGACAGAATAATGGCAGTGCTCCTGCTCAAAGGTTCTTCAGAGACAGAGGATTGGGAAACACCTTGATACATCGGAGATGCCAATGCCCTGCACTGCTTTCACCACTCATGTTGATTATAGATTGAGTCTTCCACTCTCAATCTTCCATCCAGAGACATCTTTGTGACAGAGGTGTTATTGTCTGATCTTTCAGTTTCTTCTATTGTGTCAGGGCCAGAATTTTGAAACAATGGTATAGATTCCCTGAAAGAAAAGGGACTGAGGAAGTGACATATAAAATGTTTCATCTCTGATGACATCATCTGAAGGCGCATCACTTAAAAATTGACTGTACTGACAGACTAGTGGTCACAATGCCAACCTTGATGATCATAAATGACGCCATTGACATAAGTGACTGTTTCACAGAATGCTCAGTTGGTGCTTAATTTGTAAGAGACTACGTGCTAGAGACTAAAGTTTTGCTTAGAACCATGCTGCTGGTGCTAACAAGTTCCAAACTACAAGGCAGAATCGACTTAATTCCACCTGATGGTTGCCTCTTGCATTTACCAACAGATAATCCCTGCGCATTCATCTCGCTCTTTTAAGTTCTTTGTCATCTCTTCTTTTTTTTTGTCGCTGATATTCAGCCTTCTTATTCATCGTTCTTTCCCCCTTTTGTGAATTTCTCTGTGTTAAAGTCTAATGGGGAAAAATACGTTTTGGTGCCCAAAATTGACTGCTGGTGGACCCCACATGCAACCACTTGCTCAAATCAAGCCTTGTATTCGGGTGTCGATCAGGTTGTTGCTCGTTCCTCTGGGAAGCCGTGATGCAAACAATAACATACATGTCTACCTCAACACGTTCAATGGACCCTGAAGACCACACATTACAAAGCAAAGGGAAGTTGCCAAACACAGGGCATGCCACTGCTTACATTTTTAAGAGAAATAGAAGTATCGGCAGAGGAGCTAACACCACAGATTAGTGAACTTTGGGCAGAATATTAGCAGGGAGAAATCTTACCTTTAGTAATACTACATTAGCTAAGTAATGAACAAAATTTGTCTGCAGCGATGTGCGATAGTCTAATTATTAATATTGTTATTATTATTATTATAATAATAATTATTATTATTATTATGCTTTTGTCTGGGTCAAAGCACTGAAAACTTTTTTACTTTCATGCTAGTGGCAAATGCATCTGAGTCGGATCTTGAAGGATTGCTGACTTAGTTATTAGAGGATATTGGCAAGTACTAATAGATGGTGCTGGGAAATAAGACAGTAATTATGAAAGAAGTGAAGAATGGATAAAGTTGTAATGAAAAACAAAAAAAAGAGAAATTAAAAGAATTCCTGTCCCTCACATCTTCAGCTACTGTTTCTTTGACCTTGTTTATGGCCCTGTCTATTAATTAAAAACTCAAACATCTAGCCCTACCAACCCTTATGTTTCTTTTAAAGTATTTGGAAGGTTTATCTTAGTTAGTGCCTGAAGAACTATGGCTGTATCATATAAAACAAGCCTTGCAACGCCAATAGGTCTTGCTTTAAAGGAATGTTGTCTGGTAATGTGAAGCATTACAAGAAGATAGCATGGTGAAGGGTGTTTATTTGTGTGCAAGCAAAGAACTGTAGAATAATACTAGTGTAGGTTAAAATGTCAGATACTGTCAAGCCAGACCTAGAAATCAATGTAGGTAAATGACTACCCTCCTTCCATGTGTGCTGCTGCCAGAGAAAAAACACCATACAATATCCAGTTATCTGATATACTTTAATAATATTACAATGTCAAGTGTGTGCCCCTGAAAGTTCAAGCTCAAGTAGCTGGATGAATATACAACATGATCAAAGCTGTGGGGAGGACAAGCTTCACTGTCACGCCAGGACATAATGAACACTTCACATGCTCGTGAAACCATCTCTACCTCAGTTTTTGGCTGACAAATGTCTTAATTATCTGAAAAGCTGGAAGAGTTAACATTTCATCACTTTGAATCAGTGGTTCATGGTTACTTGCTAGGGGAGCTTTAAATGCATCTGCTATTTTTGGTTGGAAAGGGAGCAGCATCTGTTGTCATATCTAAAGTAAGGAAAACAACATAACACAATATATCATATGGAAAGTAATACAACACAATTAAAGAATAGCAGCGCATAACACACAAAACAGAAAAAACAGAACAGCAACACAGCAACCATAGTACAAAACAACACCACATCACAATAGTGCAGCACAAACATACAGCAGTATAAACAAAAAGAACTTATCACCTCCACAACAAAATGCGACACAACAAATCTGCACAAACATTTTTGTCATACATTACCACCTTCAGACACCTCCTATCATAATACCATGGTATAAACTGTTTGCACCAAGCACTGCTTTGACTTACAACCAAGGATATGAAATATCAACAGACAAACATGTTTTCTGATCCGGCCGCTGTTTCCTTACCTATTTGAGTCCATTCAATGATAATTGTGCTCTTACTCTTGACTCACGTAACTGTGAGTCATTTACACCAGTTTCCAATTCATGGCAAACTGCATTTTAGGGTCCACATTAAAGGGACCACAAAGACTCATTTTGATGTGGTGGGCTACGTAGATTGAACTAAGTAAGGCAGTAACCTGCATGCTTTGTCTTTACATTTTCTCATATGGCTGAGATACCCGCCACCCCCTCTCAACACAATCCCCAAGAATTGGGAAACCGGAAACAGTTCTTGAACTTTTGGAAGGCGGGAAGGGAGTTACCCTTCCCGGCCGTATTTATTAAAATATGAAACAAAATCAAAACATTAAAATAACAGTTTCATATCATGTACAATTTCATATCCACATTACGATGTTTGGCTAACCTCAACATATATCTAATACAAAGGTTCTCCTAGCCGATACTAACATCCTTACAAAAATGCATTTCAAATTGAAATTGTACATCCTAACGTTAAGGGCCAACGGCAAGGTCGTAACCGGTGTCAGATCCCTAAACCAGAACTCCCCCCTCACTTGTGAGGGGCGGCCGCACAGAGGACTGCACCTCGTGTGCCGTACCAATTTCCCTTGTCTTGACGGGGGCCCCTGTTAACTCGACGCCATGTACGTGGTCGTCCGAGGACTCGTGTGAGGTGTCTAGAAGGTAGCGTAGACCCCCCTCCCCACCCTACACACTTACCACATCTGCCGTCGCAGATGTCCTGGCCCCGGGAAATTCCCAGGAGGGGCCCGTAGCCCCTCCTATCCAGGGAGGGGCCTTGACCGCCTTCCCTTTCCTTTAGGCGTCCCGTCCTTTAGAAGGGACCGCCTCCCCGTTGAGGGGCCAATGGCCACCTCCCCCCGGGCGCTCCCATCCGTAATGGGTGAGGCCCCCCCCTAGGGATCTTCCAATGACTGCTCACCGATCATGACCTTACCGCCCGACCAAACAATAAATACGACAAGATTAATGACTAAAAAGCAAGAGACATTCCTACTTAAAACAGATCACGTCTCAACCTAAAACATCTAAAACATTACTAATCACTCTGATGAAAGTCTTTAATAAAGCATACCGCACAGAGTTATCCACTTTATTGCAACCGAATCATAAACTTTATTCAGAAACAACCTGCAAGAAAAAACTACTACGTAAAAACGAACTTTATACCACAACAACTTGCTGTCTTCAGGGGATGGTGGGTGGGTTCAAAAAATGGCTCTTCGTTCCGTCTCGAGCTCACGTGCAGCGAGGAGGTGCAGCTTCAGAGCACAGGAACAAGAGGATGCTTCCTTGGCTTGTGGCTCCTTTTATTCTTCTCTGGGCGGGCGTGAACCCGCCTCCTCCCGCCTCCCTGGGCGTGGCGGACGGCTTCGGTGTCTAGGACAACCCACTCTTGGGCGGGAAAAAGTGCGCCCCGGCTACGCCGCTTCGGGCATACCAGCCGAGACGCGCCTCCCGCCCAAAATGAATTCCCGGGGGGATCGGGGTACTCCACCATACGTTCGGGGGGACCGATTGGTCGCCCCTTTCCATATGGCTGAGATACCCGCCACCCCCTCTCAACACAATCCCCAAGAATTGGGAAACCGGAAACAGTTCTTGAACTTTTGGAAGGCGGAAAGGGAGTTACCCTTCCCGGCCGTATTTATTAAAATATGAAACAAAATCAAAACATTAAAATAACAGTTTCATATCATGTACAATTTCATATCCACATTACGATGTTTGGCTAACCTTAACATATATCTAATACAAAGGTTCTCCTAGCCGATACTAACATCCTTACAAAAATGCATTTCAAATTGAAATTGTACATCCTAACGTTAAGGGCCAACGGCAAGGTCGTAACCGGTGTCAGATCCCTAAACCAGAACTCCCCCCTCACTTGTGAGGGGCGGTCGCACAGAGGACTGCACCTCGTGTGCCGTACCAATTTCCCTTGTCTTGACGGGGGCCCCTGTTAACTCGACGCCATGTACGTGGTCGTCCGAGGACTCGTGTGAGGTGTCTAGAAGGTAGCGTAGACCCCCCTCCCCACCCTACACACTTACCACATCTGCCGTCGCAGATGTCCTGGCCCTGGGAAATTCCCAGGAGGGGCCCGTAGCCCCTCCTATCCAGGGAGGGGCCTTGACCGCCTTCCCTTTCCTTTAGGCGTCCCGTCCTTTAGAAGGGACCGCCTCCCCGTTGAGGGGCCAATGACCACCTCCCCCCGGGCGCTCCCATCCGTAATGGGTGACGCCCCCCCCTAGGGATCTTCCAATGACTGCTCACCGATCATGACCTTACCGCCACAGGCCGGATAGTTGACCGGCTATCCGGACCCCCCACAAAACTCCTACCTAAAGGTCATGTTGCAAACTCCTTAACCAGGCTACGAGGTCTCCTATTAGTAAAGAATTCCCCACCCGGGACAAATGGACCCCATCCTCTAGATACATATTATCCCCCCTGATACAACCATGAGGAATCGAATGCAATGTACTGGTACGGAACAGTCTACCAAGCTTGTTATTAATCTTTTTCACAGAATGATTTATAGCAGGCACTGAATTAGCCCCCCGCCACACCTTTCGTGGAATCATATGGGACCATGCAATCGTGCACCCTGGAACCCTCCTCGCCAACCAACTTACTGTGGATAGTATCGCTTCGAGAAGTAGTCGTCTACCAGCGGTCACCAAATCATTGCCCCCAAGATGTACTATGATTATAGATGGCGGTGACCTTGTCCGCCCTAACAAACCCTCAAGAAACGGTTGAAACTGGTCAATACAGAGCCCGCCCCTTCCGTAGAAGGTCACCCTGTACCCGTATTCCCCAGCTGTGTGAATCATGTCACCTGCTTTGAATACGTCCCCGGCACGCCTCACGTATGAGTGGCCCACGACCCACACCACTTTTTCCTCAGCCGGTGATCTCTGACCGCTGGTTCCCAGGTGTCGGGCCGACTGCACAGTCCGCCCCGCCTCGTAGGTTTGCGAAACTGTAACCAAACAAAAAACAAGAAGCGTGAGTACATGATATCAGCTTCACAACATGTGCAACCGCACATACCTTTTGTAACAATTCGAGGACCAACGCCCCAACTGTTTCACTTTTTCCACACTCAGACCCCTGGCTGTAGCCTCTGTAGCAGCCCCTATCCGGAAGGAATGAGTCCCAAACTCGCCCGGGTTCAGGCCCGCGGCCGAAATTGCCATTGCAAGCACCCGCTGGAACTGAAACTTCGTCAGTGGGGTGGCATCTGCATGCCTCAGCAAGGTCCCTCCCCATGATGCCGCCCTCTGCGCCAAATACTCCTCAACGCATGCAACCGGGCACATGGGAGATCCGGGAGTCCGCTGGACCACTACACTATCCCCGACCGCGCCTTGATCGGTCTTGGACCTGACAAACGAGAGAATCATCGTCTCCCCCTTTACTTGAATGTGCTCTCGGCACAGTCCACCCCCGTATCCTGCATATTTTTTGCCACCAGTTCGCTTACCCGCATAGCCCCATGAAATGCCAATGTAAAAGCGGCCCGGAATAACACCGTTTCCGACTGGGATGAGCATGTAGCAGGGAGTACGGACAGTAACAGGGCCAACCTATCCAGACCTATCGGGTGCCTTTCATCTACTCTGCGACCCTCAAGGCGTTGCCACCCACGCAGCGCTTTCTGTACCACGAAAGACGCTGTAGGGTCCTGGATACCATGAGCCCGCGCCATGAAGGAAATGGCGGCCCGATGCCTCTGGGCCGTGGCCACCGATTTGCCTGCCCTGCGTAAAGACAGTAAAAACTTTATGACAAATTCTTCCTGACCCCAAAGCTCTCCCCTAGCAGAACCCAAAAAGGACCAATAGGAACGGAACGCCCCTTCATATGCCTTCCTTGTCCTGGGTGCTAAACTCTCTCCCACGAGGTTTTGTAGTTCGGGGCACCGAGAGACCAGAGAGCTTCGGGAAATGGTGCCGCCACCGGGTCCACTGTGGGCAGAAAACCCCAGAAGGCCTGCATACGGAAACGAGAAAGCGCATCAGCAGCCTGATTAAGTACCCCTGGCACATGCCTCGCTCTAAAGAGCACGTTCAATTGCATACATAGTAAAACAATTTCCTTGAGCAACCTCAGGATCCACTTGCATCGCGCTGCCTGACTATTGATACACTCGACCACGGTCATGTTATCAGACCAGAACACCACAGAGTGGTCCCTAAACCCCTCAGGCCATGTTTTCAAAGCCACCAGAATAGGGAACAGTTCAAGAAAAGCAATGTTACTTGTAAGTCCACACCCGTGCCACCATGACGGCCACGGTTGAGCCGACCAGTGATTGCCAAATATGGCGCCAAAGCCTATACTCCCCGCCGAATCTGTCCACAGCCCCAACTCTTCGGAGGACACCGCCGGCTTCGTCCAGACAACCCGACCATTGAAGTCCGCCAGGAATGCCAACCAAATGTGCATGTCCTGGCGAATCTCGGCCGAGAGCCTCGTGCGGTGATGCCCCTCTTTAAGACCGACCATGGCTTGTGCAATCGAGCGGGAAAAGGGGCGGGCCATTGGCATTATTCTAAGGGCAAAATTCAACTGCCCCACAGTCTGCTGTAATTGATGCAAGTTCACCTTAGTTTCTCTAATGCATGCCTCAAGCGAAGCCCTGAATTTCCGCACTTTTTCTTCTGGCAAGCGGAAGCAACCTTCTTCAGAATCGAGCTCTATTCCAAGAAACTCGAGTGAAGTTGAGGGCCCCACAGTCTTACCCGGCGCCAATGGCACACCAAACTGTCTCATCAAATCACAAAATTCATTTAGAGCCTGTGCACATTCTGTGTCCCCGGCTGCCCCCAGAAACAGAAAATCGTCTAGATAATGCATGACATGCTGAAAACCCGTAATCCTTGTGAATGCCCATTGCAGAAAACAACTGAATTTTTCTAAATAAGCACACGATATGGAACAGCCCATTGGCATACATTTATCCATGTAATAGCGCCCCTGAAACATAAAGCCCAGGAGACGCTGATCGTCCGGGTGTACCGGGAGCAACCGGAACGCGGACTCGATGTCAGATTTGGCCATCAGCGCTCCGGGCCCCAGGCGATTCAACATGGCGACTGCATCATCGAAGGATGCGTACCGCACTGAACAAAGCCCCGGGTCTATTGCATCATTAACCGACAAATCCCTCGGGGCTGACAAATTATGTATCAGTCTAAACTCACCCGGGTCCTTCTTGGGGACCACTCCCAATGGCGAACAAACAAAATTAGGCACTGGTGGCGTGTTGAATGGTCCTGCCACCCGACCCCGGGCTACTTCTTTCCCAATCTTTGCTTGCACTACTGCCGTATTATGCAGGACCGAAAGTTGGTTCTTACACTGTGCTTTACCCTGAAAATTCCCCACTGGGATGCGGAAACCATAAGAAAACCCGTCCCGCAGCACCCCAGCGGAGACATGATCAGGGTATACGCTGAGCCAAGGAATCATTGCCATGGTATCAACCGGTGTAGGTAAAGCCGCCCCTCGGACTATGTCAGACCTGTTTGGCGCTTGCCCTACTACCGTTATCACCCGTTTTGGCTCTGCACATGGTCTCGGGATGCGAAGACTGTCCACACCCCCCACATTCATGTCTAAACTTGCATGACCCCTGGGGCCTCGTACACTTTCCCTTGTTATAGTTCCAGCATACCCCTTTTTTACCTGTATTGCCGTTCGGCCTTGGGTGATGCTCATTACTTGCCCCTGTCCGAAAGGGCGCCCCGGATGGTTGGCGGGAAAGTTCACCCCCGCCCCCCCCCCAACAAAGGCGCCTTTAACATGCCTGATTGTTCCATTTTTTGCCAAGAAATGGAGTCGTAACAATCCCACGTCAGGCACGTATCGAACTCTTTAGCTTTACGAAAAATGTTATCATAACAAAACCACTCATTGCCAACATATGTCTGAGAATATTCCATAATACGTGACTGGTACACAGGTAACTCGGTCAACAAATCTGGTCTCCGTTCCCCCATAATCGAAGTGAATATGCCAAATGCTCTACCCCAGTTACCTATCGTCTCATCGACTCTGAAAGCGGCCATTTTAGCGCGCCAAACACTCGGATGCATGAGTTCCTTCTGAACTTTCACATGCTCAATCTCATAATGGTCAGTTAGCAAGGAGAACATGTTTACGTATTTCTCAGCCCATATCCATTCCTTGACCTCCATCGGGATATGCTGAGCCAAGTTCTCCCTTCTCGAGGGTACAGCCCCCTTCCCCGCAATCGGCATTAGCTGCTTACCTGAGCTAGAAGCTGTAACCGCCGTCGCTGCCGAACTCGTGCCAGCTGCGGGTTGCTCTACTGGAGCCTGCGGGGAAACAAACGGACAAGGAGGTTTCGCGGCCTCTCGAGACTGCCGCAACTGCCTCATTAATTGCTTGGCCTCCTCAGCCGTGTCCCACGGAGCCACGGAACGCCCGCTGCTATTACCCAGCCATGCCGCCAACTGGGCGGCCAACTCCAGAGGCATGTCCCCTTCGTCCACTGGGGTAACCACAACGGGGATCCGCTGGCCCTCGGCAGGAGCCGGCGCGGGAATCTCCGCTGGTCTAGGAGGGCTCAACGGGGGAGCCTCTGGAACTGGGACCTCGTCCTCGTTTGACCCATTCCTGGCCCTCTTCCTTCTCCCGGCCGGGGCCTCCGTCGGGTTGGGTCTTTTTGGCCTTCCCGCACCGTCCCTGGCCGCCATTTTTCTCTTCATCTCTGCCATGTCCTTCACCAACATCCGGAGCATCTGGTCGGTGCTGACCTTCTTTGCGACTCTCTTGCCCGGCATTTTTCTTCGTAGGTGAAAGATCCTGAACGCGATTTGCAGTGCTAGAAGAGAAAAGAGAGAAATTACAAATTTCAAAAAATGGCTCTTCGTTCCGTCTCGAGCTCACGTGCAGCGAGGAGGTGCAGCTTCAGAGCACAGGAACAAGAGGATGCTTCCTTGGCTTGTGGCTCCTTTTATTCTTGTCTGGGCGGGCGGGAACCCGCCTCCTCCCGCCTCCCTGGGCGTGGCGGACGGCTTCGGTGTCTAGGACAACCCACTCTTGGGCGGGAAAAAGCGCGCCCCGGCTACGCCGCTTCGGGCATACCAGCCGAGACGCGCCTCCCGCCCAAAATGGCTTCCCGGGTGGATCGGGGTACTCCACCATACGTTCGGGGGGACCGATTGGTCGCCCCTTTCCATCTGATGTCCTGTTTGCATGCTTAAAGTAAAAACAAAGTCAAAGGTTGTAGAAAACATATGGCCCATGCAGTTTCCCATTTCTCTGCAAGTTTAGGACACGGGGACCATAACTAGTCGCCAAATTCACTCTGTTTTACCAATGATCCTGCTCCACCATGAACATTCAAGAATTTTTGAATGTCATTTTGCTGTTGCCCAGCATCCCAAATCAGTGGTTTTTAGACCAGGATAAGCTTCACCAAACAACAAAGGGTGCTTGGACATCTGGCATAGTTTCACTCGTAACAGCTGGATATTGTGTACTTCTCACTACCAAGGCTCTCAGAAAACCAACCCCCCTTTCTTACCTCTTATAAGCGTCAAAATATGAAAAGGTGCCTTTCTAGAGGATAGTGGTGTGACCAGTGCGTCATGGGGCCTGAAATGGTCCTCCTGGCCACTGTTTGAACTGTAAACGAAAAACAATACATCGTTTATGGGGCAGTGTCCCGTCCTAAAAACACAATAATCTGGATTCAGTTGACTGCTCAGGCTCTGGTCAGGGCCTTCTTAACAGCATTATAGGCCTCCGGGCACAGCAGTGTACTTGGCCCTGCCTAAACATCCACTCACAGGAATAAAAATATTTAATGGAAAATTTGTGCTAAATTCTGCTATGCATGGAGTCTCTATGCTCCTGGGGCCCCCGGGCAGCTGCCCAGCATGCTCAGGCATTAAGACGGCACTGGCTCTGTTCCTGGTTTCCATTGCACCTGCTACACCAATGGAAGCTACCCACCTCCACGCCCCCCGCTAAAGGAACAACTACCGTCTTCTGGTGCAAGAAGTGTGCTAGTGTGGCACTCTGCCAATGGTGACTGTAGAGTCAAGCACCACTATGAATATATCATTAGTAAGATTGGCTGAAATTTGAATTTCGCCTGTGGAGCTAAGGTTGCTGAACTTTGTAAACTTTTAAAAAACTTTGCTGTCTTGCCAAACATGTTTTTGCGAAAATAGTCTCCAGCAAATGTATGCTTGCAATTGAATTTTCATACTAAAGGTAGACCTGTGTGACTTTCACAAGCTTGTTTGGTTTAGAAAAAAATCAAAGTTCAAGGAGGAAACACTTTGTAACTTCACACTTCATCTATGTATTATACCCCTGTAAGGATGTTTAATTATATTCAAACAACTTTCAAAGGAACCTTCAACCATGAAATGAAGATTGAAGCTGAACTCTCAAACCCATGTAATGTGTTGTCATACACAGCAATACTATTGTTAGCTGAAAAAGAATGAATAGATTCCAGTTTTTACAATAACCTAGAAATATCTTTGCAAATTCTGTTCATAAAGCAAAGATGAACAATCATAGCCTCTAAAAAGACAGCATAAACTAGGGTAAGATCTGTCATGCAGCGTCTAATAGAGAAAATAAAAAATGGTTTTATGCATTGATATGTTTGCTTCTAAATCACCTAATCTCTTTGGCTGTATTATTGATCGTTTAGCTGCCTTTGACAACACTAATCAAAATATGGTAAAGGCTAAATTGGAAACACCCATGGATGAGGTACATTTGATCAAAAATGTAACAATCATATAAATTCATGGGTAAAACGAATTCACCCCATATGACTGATAGTCAGTGCTTAATTTGAGCTGGTGGATGCAAGTGGAGTCCACTGGCACTTATTTTTAGGGACTGGCATTTATTTTTTCAAGTCAGAATTTGCCTGAAAGCAAATAAGAGAAAACACAAATTAGAAAGACGGAGGGAGACAAAAACGTAACAAAGTAAGAAAGCAGAAATGTGCAAGAGAGAGATAAAGGGGCAGGATGTGCCTGGTAGTGAATTAAAGAGGCTGACAATTAAGTGCAAGGGCCACAGACATCTGAGAAGGAGCTTCAGGCACTGGCAGTCTTTCATTTACAAATCAAGCAATGCTGATAGTAAGAGCAGCAACAAGGATGTGTTAAGTCGCAGGTCAAGCATCTACCTTTGAAAAGATTAAGGGCCTGATTTCCGTTGACTGGTAATAGCAATTACTCTAATTTCCAGTGGAATTCCTCCACCGAGGAAATGTCACCAGAGGATTCTCTTCCGGGTTTAGCTCTTCCTCCAGAAACCAGAGGATCTTATATCACCACCTATAATGCCGTCATCAAATGCGTTTTCACCCATTGTAACTTTTCCTTTATGCTCTTGATCTTGTACTTTACCCCTAAACATATTTACTGGGTGCACTTAATGTCCTAACAAACAAAACTCTTCACAATTGACCTATCAAAAATCAAGATGATGCCATTTTTTAATCAATGATATAAGGCAAGAAAAGTGTAAACATACTGAATATTATCTATTGGAAATTTGCCCTATCTACAGGGTCACTCCAGAATTTTGCCATCTGTAGCTGAACCCATTTTTGTGGGAATTAGGACTCTGAACCCTTTACGCCTGCTATAAGTGGTAAAGTGTGAGCTCTCTCCCGTCCATTTGTAAAATTTGTATGCACCTGATTCGTACATTTATAAGTCCCTAGTAGATGGTTCTATAGATATATTCCTATAGGTGTTCTACCTTTACTACGCTTTCATTACTTCGGAGAGACAATAGAGAAAAGACTTTGATTCAGAGACAAAAACTAAATACAGGGCCTCCATCAAAGCCTATAAATCTGCTTTAAAGGCAGCCAAAATAGCTTTCTACGCAGAGAAAATCATTGCATCTCCTAATTCATCGAAAGAAATTTTCAGAATTGTCAAGACTCTGCTGAAACCCCCTGACCCCCCTCTCACCCCAAACACATCAGGGTCCTGTTGTGAAGAACTTGCACTCTTCTTCCACACTAAAATTCAAAAAATTCTTCTAGGTCTCCCACCCATTATCAACCCCGAATCACTATCGTTAACTAAACCTCCCTTTCAAGTCGCCACCCGTGAACTCTCCTCTTTCACTCCGCTCACCGAGGAATTGCTACTCCCCCTCATCAATTCAGTAAAAAGTGGCTTGCCGCTTGACCCTGTTCCAATTAACATCCTGAAATCAGTCCTGCCCATTATCGCTACTCCAGTCACCAATCTGATCAACTCCTCGATTGAAGCAGACACAGTCCCACTGGACTGGAAAATGGCCATGGTCAAACCATTGTTAAAAAAAGCTAACCTGGACCCGGGAGACCTATCCAACTATCGTCCATCTCCCTTCTTCCGGGTATTAGTAAACTGGCAGAAAGGTTTGTAAACCGCCCACTGTCCTCATTTTTGGAAGCCTCTAACCTACTTCATCCTTCTCAAACAGGCTTTTGCCCCGGACAAGGGGCAGAGACGGCACTTCTTAAGGTGGTTGAAGAGTCGAGGAGCATCCTGGACACAGGTGGCAATGTAGCCATCATCCTCCTGGACCTCAGCGCCGCCTTCGACACGGTAAACCACCGTATCCTTTTGGCCCGTCTAAACAAAATCGGAGTCTCGGGAAAAGCCCTTTCATGGCTTGAATCTTTCCTCCTTGAAAGGTATTTTAAAGTATTTGAAGGGGATTGCCATTCATCACCGATGCCCTTGAAGTGTGGGGTACCACAGGGCTCCTCCCTGAGCCCCACACTTTTTACTGTGTATATGTCCCCCTTAGCAGAGATAGTGGCTCCCTATGGAATTGAATTAATCAGCTATGCTGATGACACTCAGCTCGTGGTCTCTCTGAATCAGGCAGATCTGTCCCACACAAGTTTGAGTGATTGTCTTGAGGAGGTAGCAATGTGGATGGGCCAGTCCCAGCTCAAACTCAACAACGAGAAGACTGAACTGATGTTACTGGGCAGGAAGGCATCATTCAATTCCCCTACGTTATGGCCCCCTTCTATGGGCGCTGCCCCAAACCCAAGAAGTGTGATCAAGAGTTTAGGATTCTGGTTAGATGAGGACCTTTCATTCAAAGCACAGGCCAGGAAAATTGCGGCCACCTGCTTCGGCTTGTTAAAATCTATACGCAAAATCCTGCCTCAACTGCCTGACAGAGCCAAAAAGATCCTAGTCCAAGCCATGATTTTATCCAGACTGGACTACGGCAATGCCCTCTATCTGGGAGCCCCGGCCTCTGTGATCTGCAAACTCCAGGTAGTCCAAAACTCAGCAGCTAGACTGCTGACGAGTACCAACCATCGCACCTCAGCCAAGCCAGCGTTAAGATCACTTCACTGGCTACCGATAAAAGAACGGGTACACTTTAAGGCCCTCTGTATTGCCCATAAAAGTCTGCAAGGCAAAGGCCCCCCTATCCTTACTAACCTGATCAACCCATACAAAACGCCCAGAAATCTCCTCTCCAATGATCTTAATCTGGCAGAAGTCAACAGAATCAATAAGGCTCGCTCTGGGGGAGGCCTTTTTTCCCATAACACCTCAAAGTTATGGAACTCTATGCCCCTCTCCCTTCGTCAGGAATCCAATCAACTTTCATTCCGCAAGAAAATAAAAACATGGCTTTTTCCCGGCTTTTCCCCGGAAACTAACTACTAACTGGATTCCATCTTTCACTTTCAGACCCTGTGTTGTAGCGTAAGCGCTGGGATGTCGCCGGGTAGCCATGCGCTATAAAAGAATCATTTCATTTCATTCATTTCATTTCATTACCATTACTATGCATATTTTAGTTTGCAGATGCCATTACTTGGCATGCATTTCCTTAGCATGCATTTACTACACATGTTCCATCACTTAGCATGCACTTACTACGCATAATGGAGTTACTGTGCAAATTAAAGCTTTGGGGTTCAGGGTGCGTTTCGGTTTTGGTGTGCTGGGGTTATTTTATGGGTTGGGTTGGTTAGGGTTTTGAGGTGTGGGGGTAATTTTAGCGTTCAGGGTGCGTTTAGGTTTTGGGGTACTAGGATATTTTTAGGGGTCAGGGTTTTGGGGTCAGGGTGGGTTAGGGTTTTGGGGTACAGGGGGTATTTTGAGGGATCAGGGTGCATTTAAGGTTTTGGAGGCCGGGGTATTTTTGGGGTTCAGGGTGGGTTAGGGTTTTCGGTTGTAGTGGGTATATTTATGGTTCAGGGTACATTTAAGGTTTTGGGGTGCTGGGGTAATTTTAGGGGTCAGGGTCGGTTAGGGTTTTGGGGTGCATGGGGTATTTTGATGGTTCAGGGTACGTTTAAGGTTTTGGGGTGCTGGGGTATATATGGGGTTCAGGGTGCGTTTAGGTTTTGTGGTGCTGGGGTAATTTTAGGTGTCAGAGTTGGTTAGGGTTTTGGGGTGTAGGGGTAATTTAAGATTCAGGGTGTGCTTAGGTTTTGGGGTACTGGGATATTTTTAGGGGTCAGGGTGGGATAGGGTTTTGGGGTGTAGGGGGTATTTTTAGGGTTCAGGGTGTGTGTGCCAGGGGATAGGTTACTATTATGATTACTTTTTTGTTTTAAAATACCAATAACGCATTGTAACTGTATGCGTAATAATTTACTGCAAAGTAAAATCATTTTTAATGTATTTGTATATATTTGCGAAGTAAAAGCATGCGCACTAAAATCATGCCTAGTAAAGGTATTTGCGAAGTAAAAACTTCTAAGTAAATACCTGCGGAGTAATGGTATCCCACTGGGCTGGTTGACAGAAAAGTGCTCATTAACACGGGGGCTTGTGCTGTTGCCCTGGAAAAGGGCCGCAGCACAAGCCGCTGTGTTATTGAGCACTCTGTGCACATGCATGTGGTGCCTGGCACACGGCGAAAGAATGTGGGTGGGGCACTACATGTGCCCGCAGGGCCACATTACAGGGTGCATGGGGGCACTACATATTCTGCCAGGATCCCTGTCCCCCATGGCTCTGCTTGGGGCCCCCAAAGTCCCTTTCCGGCTACCTTTTCCGGCCTACCTGCCATAAAGAGGCAGTTGGAAAGGGACATCGCAATCCAGACGGCAGCCACCACCTCCATCCAGGGTCATGATTCCGACTGCCACCCCGTCAGGATCAGTGGAACCTGTTGGAGGTGGCGGTCCGTCCCCCAACAGTCAAGGGTCCGACTGCTTGCATCAAAATGCGGCCCCACCGGCATCGTAATGATGCCCTATGTGTGCAGTTTTAAAACTGAAATTTTGACCAGGCAAAAAAAAAAAAACATTTTCCAGACTTAAACCTTCTTTTTGTAATACTTGTAGGTTACTCCTACTTCAGGGTCTAAATGCCCATAGTGCAGGGTGCATGGTATTTAAAATTTATTTTTAATGTTTTACATGCCTTTGCAGTGAAAAAGCACCAAAGTTGTTATTTTCGCTGGGGCAAGGCTGACCTTCTATAGACTAACACTTGTTTACCTTATTAAAAGTGCTAAATTCAGTATGGTAGAACTAATAATAATATTTCATTACTCATTCTAATCAAAATTTAAAATCATTTTGAATGGCAAAGTTGGATTTTAGATTATTATTTGGAAATGTCACTTTTAGAAAGTTGAAGAAACAATGGGGTCAGGCCCATAAGACAGGACCCAGGTAGGGCCATTTATAAATGCAGAAACAAGGGGGGAACCCGGTATCCTAATCAGTTTTGGCACTTGATTTATTGCAACAACAACACTATATTCCTTAGGTGATTGGGTTATTTATTCTCCCTATTTTTTTCAACAATTCTTTTTTATGTATTATGTAAGGACCTCACATCCTTCTAATGAAACACATATCAAGTAACATATACATATTTACATACATGACAATTTACACAACATTTATCACATTATACAATACCAACAATTTACACAAACATTAATTTGACATCATGAACATAAATACAACACAAAATCAATGATTCACATACACTCCAAAAGACACCACTAAATTTCCTTTGGCGTTCCTACAATTCAGTCCATTATTTCCTGAATTTTGCGTATATCCATATCTGTATTTGCCATCTTAATTGCAATTGCTGATGCGTTTCAAGCCACACGGATTCTCAATGGGCTCTCATCAGGGCTTCTTCATAATAACACATTGGAAAAATCTACAACACAAATAAAACGAATAATCACTCATTAAACTACACCCTTCTTAATATTTATTATGTCCTTCACTTGTGTTATAATCATACCTGCCGTTATTTGACTTTATTCAATTCTGAATGATCAAGCAGCTCTCTTGATTTAGCGATGGGTCAACTGTTGATAACCCTATGCAGACAAAAAGTTTCATTGAAGCACACCCAGAAGCAACTGTTCTTTTTAATCTCCTCTGGTATTGTTTGGCTCGACATACCTTAAAAACTCATCTGGAGGTGCTGAGGCAGCTATATTGATGGGCTAGTTTTTACTCATTTTTAGTATTGAAGCAAATCTGCCTGAGGAAGCAACGCACTTTTTGTAACTACCCGCTTCCCAAGTTGGCGCGTCATTATGTTTACATAGTATTATTGAAACAAACAATATTGCTGGCATACCTTAAGGGTCCGTCGTAGGTGAAGCGTTTATATGACGCTTCTCTATAATCGTCCGCTTTTTAATGTAAGACTTGCGATTCTGTTTAAAAAAATGACAATGCATATACGATTATAGCCGCATTCACACCTCAGTGCACACTCGTTTCTGACCTGGAATCATACTTTCCTCACCTCGCTCTATTTTTCGTTTTGTTTTTTAAGGACTGGCAGTGGTCCCTGGGACCACTGCCTGCCCTTAAAAAATAATTTGTCATGCATTTGCAAAGGGGAAGGGGTCCTCTGGGGACCCTTCCCATTTGCGAATGCATTCCCACCTACTTGAAGTAGATGGCAGTTGCGAGTGTTTTGCGACCGCAATTGTGGTCGCAAAACATTAGTACATGAGTTTGAGACTCGCTATTTGGAAAGGAATGCCCCTTCCAAATATTGAGATTCTAAACACTTTTTTGAGAGTCGCATTTCATTTGTGACTCGCAAAATTGTGTTGGTAAACGGCCATCTAGCCCTAAATTCAGCAGGTAAAATCTTTGACTAGGACAAACTTCATTTGTGTATCTGACCTGCGCTCCCTCTTGGTCAGCGTCAAAATGTGCCCACGTCCTCTTCTACCATGAACATTGAGTATTAGGACCCAGACCGTTGACTTTTTTGGGCAGATTGTGCTTCTTGGTGTTGTTTTTATTCTAACTTTTGCAAACTCATGACTGTAGTTCCTCTTATTGTAGTTTTCTCGTTTTAGTGTCATTTAGTTTATTAAAACATTGACCGTTTTTATAATTCATTTTGTTTTTCAATGTTTGTTATTTCGACTTTATAACTGTTTTAGTACTGCATACATTCTTTACGCATTGTCTCCAAATTTAAGCCTGACTACTTTGTGCTAGCTACAAGAGAGTTAAACACAGTTTTATTTAGTGATTTTTGTGGTTCAGCGTACTATGATAGTGATTATTATTTGAGTTGGATTCTCACCCACCTCAACTAATGCCCTAGTTTCTTATCGATTTATGGGCATATTGGAAATACTGCCATAAACTCAAAAACATCTTACAGTGACGCCATTTTCCAGGATCCTGAGGTTGCCAGAGTTTGCAAGTCAATGTCCTTTATTAGTATCATCGTTTACCACTGGTATCTCATGGCCTTGGGTATTTTTAGACTTTACTAGGGCTAACCAAATACTCACTTTGTGACCTAAACTTTCAAATGGGAGCTTAGGTGGGCAGGCAAGGTTTGTAATTAAGATAGAGCATGAAATAGAAATAACATAAATTAAATGTATTGCACAGCCTTAACTATATCTTATGAAAATTTAATTGGACTGCATTTGCGGAAGGTAAATCGAAGCATGCAAACTGAAAAGCGTTTAAATGCAACACTTCAAAATAAACCAGAATAACCTTGTACATTATAGGATTGGGGATCAAATAACAACAGCGTTATTTTACTTCTTTATTACTAGTATGAGGACCTGTTTTACGCAGATTATCATTCTAGGGTAACTACCTCACTCCCGGTCACAACAGACAGTGTCCAGTCCTGAACCTTTCACCTAGAAATCATTGATTTCAGGTCTGTTAGCCTAATTAGTCTAATGGATTCTGGGTGTTTCAGTTTTAGTTTGCTTCCATTGAACTATCACATAAAAGATCAGACTGTAAAAAGTCTGTAATGACCTGGAGGGAGGTGGTACTCCCCTCTCAAACTTCAAGTTTCTAAGTGCTGCTGATAAAAGGGTAATAACAGTGCCCAATGTATTAGAACTTGATGTATTGTGTTGACAAAGTGAAAGGTTTCGCTGGCCCTGCCAGGATTTAAACTTGAAACTTCTGTGTCCCACTATATGTTACCAGATGGTTTATAATATACTGATCCGTCTTGTCAGCTTACTCAGTTCAATAATATAGTTCTTTTAACATTAAAGTAAATTTTCAATGTTATCCTTTGGGGAGGGACCCCTAAGATTCCAGAGGGTTTCTCTTGTACTTCAAGATTCAGTTTCCATACACTAGTCAGTGAAATATAATGTCAATTTCAGATAGGGGGGTTGGGTAACAGAGGACTATGATATGTGTGCCCTTTCACAATGATTGTGCACAGTCTGAGGTTTAATAAATGTAGCTCAGTGAAACTCTCACTCCAAACTTATCACCCAAATGTCTACTGGCTGGCTTAACTGACCAGTGATCTGTTAGTGGTTGGCAACAGGAAGCCAAATAAAGTCTCAATCACTGGGGTCAACAACAAAAAAATCAAAATCAAATCAGCTTTATTCAATTCAAATGGAGAATCATAAAAGTATAAATTACAATACAATAAAATTGAATCAGAATTTAAAATCGAATGAGATAAAAAAAACAATTTAACCTACGTCGGTTAATATATTTCTTCTGGTAATGACAGCCCTCAAGAATCTTGCTAATAGCTCAGATATGAACAAATTTGGAAGTAGTTGTAAATATAAATATGCCAGTCTACATTGTCTCAAATTAAAGGATTTCAATAAAGGCTTAATAAAAATGATCCTTAAATCCTTATAAAATTGACAGAAAAACAGTACATGGATGGTTGATTGACTTCACGTCTTATCTCAAGGGCAACATGTTAATTGACAAGACCAATTATAAGTGTAGGGAAGTCAAACGGTGAAAGATATCTAGCCTAAAGCGTGTCAGAACAAACCGGTGTTGGGTGTTAAAAACCCTGATTAAATACAGTTGCATCGAGAAACTGGTCAAAACCATTTGATTATGTTGTAAAGTGGGCTGGGGTCATCGATATGCCAGTGCTCCCAGGCACCACATACAGTAAAGGCGTTTTCTGGATGCTGTACACAAAAAGGTTCCAAAGCAGATCAGGTTGTCAAGGTGTAAAGGCGAATGGAACTATACATGGGGTGTTCCCGGATGCCTGTGTCTTGTAACAAAGTATGCCACCTTTAAATTAAATTCCTGAGCCAAAGTATTTCTATAGGGATCTTCGTGTGTTTCCTACATTGGAGGGATGCAGGAATCATAAAGATTGTTGGACATGCTTTGGAAAGCACAAGCCAGAATCGCAATTAGCATCGAGCTGCTGAGGTTGGACAGAGGAGAGGGGTTGCTCTGTACAGAAAGCCCAAACAATTTAGTCCAGGTTGAGTTGCTGGCCATGTCTCTGCCCTCAATGTTTTTTGTGGCCCAGAAATCAGACACTATTGAAACTACCATTGGATCACCGAGCCACAGGCCCAGTGGGCTGTTACAAGGACAGGAGAGCCATAACCCTTATGTAGATAACATCATGTTTTGGTACACAAGTTTTGTTGTTAAAACAGCAATTTGGCAATTTGGACTCAATGATATAATTCATTCTTGGATAACAATGATATTTGTTATACACAAGAGAATGAACCCCTGGGCATCATCCAACCAATATTTCCCAAACTAAAGCCTTCTCAAGAAGCAAAAAAGGTTTCAGAGTTTTTTGGACTCATTTACATTAGAACCATATAGTAAGGTACACCTTACACTCTGGTCACATAAAATAACACCTCTATTATGTAATGGTCCTTTTTGGTCCTGTGTCATCCCTGTGGACTGTAGAGTGCTTAGAAAGTAAGCACAAGTAGTAGTAATGGTACCAAAGTTTATAGCAAAGGGGGCCTAGAGGGCCCGCGCTATAATGGCCGCCTGAGCCCACAAGGAACTGATCCGGTTTGCGCTGCCCGGCGAAACGCACCAGAGGCCCTCTCCCGCCCTTCAAAGAGCAAAGGTAAGAGAGGAAGGGGGGAAGGGATATAAGGCATAGCTC
This sequence comes from Lissotriton vulgaris, assembly GCF_964263255.1. Classification (NCBI taxonomy): domain Eukaryota; kingdom Metazoa; phylum Chordata; class Amphibia; order Caudata; family Salamandridae; genus Lissotriton; species Lissotriton vulgaris. The sequence goes on from NC_141685.1 coordinate 844,088,018, forward strand.
CCCCTGGGCAGCTCACCTTTACATCAGGGAGCTGGGGGAACGGCGCAAGCGATATTTTGGCTTACAAAAACATTAAACCATGCAAAATACATTTAGCAAAGCATTGTCAATAATTTATTGCACAATAGTAAAAGTCCATGCATATAATACAAGTAAATACGTTCAATCCTAAATTGAAATATTATTCATTTCTACTATAAACATTCTCATCTCCTGTTTCATAAGTTCTAGTTAAAGTAGCATTTCCAATTCAGTTTGGCAACATTACACTTAAAGTGAGTTAATTAACTTTAGGTGCAGGATGTGGCAATACCAGGCAGGTTTTAGAACATGTAGACACTAAAAAAGTCCTGAGCAGGGATGTATCACCTTTCTATAAGCAGATAGCAAGTCCATATTCTTGAATATCAAAGTTTTAAGCAATGGAATCAGATATTGTTTACGCTTTGTCTGAAGAAGATAGGCAACACTAACTAGTTTAACTAATTTGGCCACAGGGGATTGTCAAACCTAACCTAGCCAAATCAGCCTGGATGAAAATAAACAGTCAATAGATTATTTGTCCTATTCTTAATGAGGAGGTTGTGGGAAGGACACTGGCTGATGTGGGATCAAGTCAATGTATCCTCAAGCCACAAACCCGGACAAACTAATAATTGGATACTATGTAGAACTAAGAGGTACATAAACCCATGCAAGATGGAAATAAAGATGTGACAAATTGAAACCTCCAGAGCAGGTATTGCATTCCAGGTCCGGAGGTTAGAAAATCTTCATAACTTGTTGACAATTCCTACGCTATTAGAAATTAAAAGAATAATTACTGAAAATGAAAAAGGGGTGAGAATGAGGATTGAGAGTGCATAAATAATAAATCACATTAAACTATTCTATGTCTACTGTGACGTGGTCTGGTCGCACAATCCTGCGACACGACTGGTTGGATCAGTAAACAAAATGGAGGAAGTTATCAGGAAAGGAGAAATTGAAGGGTTATAAAAAATATGGGTACATGAGAAACAAAAGCAGCCCACCTTGACAAACATTGGCTAAGCCAATCGTTCACGATTCTTTCAAAGAAGAATTTCCAAAGAAAACGTGACTGGCTATTAACTTGAAATGCAAGACCGACTTGTCTGCTTTGTGCATACTTGTTGGAAAGGATCTCTCCAATTTGGCATAAGTCGTGGCTGTTAGCAAGCTTACCTTTCTTAGGTAGTCACCAGAGGTCTCAGGGGTCAGATAAAAATCCTTTGTGTAGCAGCATCACTGGTGGAAGACACGACTCATTTTCTCTGTCAGCTAGAGAAGCTCATATTGTTTTAGAGGTCACTGAAGTCAGAAACCTGTTTTGTAAAGCAGTGTGGAGTACGTTAGACTGTTGCAAGAGGTCAGAAACAGTTCCTTTTCTAACACAAAGGCATAACCTTAAGGTTGGTTTTCACATTAACATTCCCACATAACACCAAGTACTGGAATGTAGAAACAGGAAAGTGAGCACTGGACAAATAAGCGAGAGAGCAAAGCAGAGGAAGTGAGAAAGTGAAAAGGGACAACTCTAGGTGCACTGCCATCTCCTAAAAGTACAATGACACAATGATTTGCAAAAGGAAACAATTCTTTGATGTCAGTACGTTGAAAAAAAAATCCAAAGTGTGTGTTATTGTTTGCTGAAAATGAAGTGAAACTGTAATTTATAATAAGCAAAATAATTTTTGGATGTCAGTATTAGGAAGATAAAATTCATCCAGCCATCATGCACAGTTCCTTTTCCATAGAAGCTTGTGGAACCGTGAGTTACTACTAGTAGTCCTTGAGATCAAAAACAAATATTTTCCGAGCAAGCTACAGTACGTTTGTTTGTCACAAGAGTTCCCTTGATTCAGACATATTTACAACCATATATTCAGGCTGCAGTACCTTATGCAATTATACAAGGCCCCACAAAGGTCCACGCTACCCCTTCAATCTGAGGGTACAAGAGAACTATGAATGGAGCAGAAAACCTTGAATGTCTTTAGTTGAAAGTGGAAAGAAACAATGGGAAAAAGTTGACTGTGCTTCTGTTTTGAGAAGGCCTGATCACAGAGCGGGCGTGGCTTCAAAATACATTTGCATTCGCACTTTCGCATGTTTATCAGTTTTAACTTGTTTCCTTTTTTCAAAATGTATATTCTAATGCCATGTTTCAAAAGATACAAGTCATTGTTGTGGCTTTAGAAACGTTCTGGTATGTTCTGGGATAAGACCCTAATAATCTTAGCCGATACCAGGCTTTGTAAGAAAATAAAATGGACTCTTTTAGTGGTATAGTCTAGGGTGTAGCTTTTAGTGGATTTGATTTACACTGTGCTGCAATAACAATGACCAATTCGCTATCTCTTTTAAATCAACAGTGGAAGGCTCATCTAATCACAGCACTGGTAAGACACCGATGCTCCTTGAAAGGACAAACAGAAGAAGAGGGAAACTATCAAATCAATAGCATTGATCAATAAAAGGCAGCAAAGCCAATCAATATTGTGCAAGAGGATTAGAAGCAGCAGAGGGAGACAAGCTTCATGGAAAAAAGGCAGGGAAAACAGAATGGCAGAATGGGGAAAAGTGGGTAGGTTTGTTGGGAAATGCACAGAGAGGGAAAAATATGGGGGTCGGGTGAGTAAGTTTCAGAGTCAGAGCATAATGGAAGTGTAGTGTCCCCCCAATAAAAGTACCAATATGAAAGAGTAGACAAAAGGAGGATAAAGGACAGGCTAGCTGAACAGTGCCGTATGAGATAGGACCTTCGAAAGTAGTATGACAGCTATGCTTTTTTTTCCTTTTGTTTTAAGAAACTGTATTTAAGAGAAAATACCAGACAAATTCAACTTGAGAATAATCAACTTTTCCATCAGGTGGGATGGAGTATAATATCACCCATTTAAAATTATGCAGAATATCCTTGTTTCATAGACGGAGATCCTCGGCTCTCGTATTGAAAGCATCTAATCCGCTACGATTAAAGTATCTTTTTAAGAATACTCATGGCATTACTTCACTAGAAGAGAGTGACATCACAGGACTAAACACTTTGACCACTATTAGCCACTCAGCAACTATCTAATTAGTGTTGATGGGGTGTGGAAGGCATGGAGTTGAAACCAGAGAAGATCAATATAATTCAGCATCCCCATTTACTTTATAAAGCAGTCTTCATGATCCTTAAATTAAGATGCAACCAGGGCAGTACAAAGGGGTAAGTTAGGGAAAGCCAGAGGCAGCAGCTGCTGTTCCTGGCTAACTCTATTTGACATCAAACTCACAAAAGGTGATGGGAGGATGCCTGCAACAAGTCTAGACACTGCCAATCATTTGGGGTATCATGCCAGTGGCCAAGGCTATGCCCGGACTTGCATCCCTTGCTTACTGTGCGACTGGAACCAATCTATATGTTCTGGTTCCAAGAGGACCTGGACTGATCCTGTCGAAGCGGAGTCAAGACGGATTTACATATGGCTGGGTCTCAACTGAGGTGGCATGGTAAGCAAAAGAACGATGGGTTGGAATGCTACTCCAAGGAATTGCCAGTGGTTAGACTTATTGCAAACATCCTCCAATCACCGTTCTTGTGTTTGATGTAATACCTCTATTTGACACATTACCGTACTTAACATTGATCTAACCAAATTCCAGACGTTTTTGTGTTTGGATTTGTGCTATTACACGCCAGATTCCACTGACCTTGGAGCAACCCATGCCAAGATAGAGTACCAGAATACTGCAACCAAAATATTGTCTTACAGGACTATGGAGTTCTGCACAATGTTTACAAAATTATTGTCCTTTAGATTTAACTAGCAGCCCGCCCCAGCGTTGCCTGGGGCAGAAGGGGGCTGGGGGCAGCATTTATTGCCTGGGGCAGAAGGGGGCTGGGGGCAGCATTTAAGGCTTGTGTGCACTCCCACCCCGGCCCCCGCCAGCCACGACATTGTCTGTGTCCCGGACAATGTCGTGGCGGGCGGGGTCCGGGGTGAAAGTGCGCGCAAGCCTGAAATGCTGCCCCCAGACCCTGAGCCTTACCGCAGTTGTTCCGGGCCAACCTCCCGCACCGGCTCCCTCCCGCCCCGTGTCTCAGAGCCTTACCTGGGCCGCCGCTCCTCCCCGAGCTCCTCACTTCACCGCCGCTCCTCCTCGTCATCACGTACGTTGCGGCCAGCGCTACTTTCAGGGCACTACTTTTTTTTTAAGTTATATTTTTAAATTTACGTTTTTTATTTATTTTCTATAGCCTATGTCCATCTGCACACCCTGAGGATTACAACAATGTATTGGGTGTGTGGATTGGCTCTGTGGTTCCCGAGTTTACCTTGCCAAAAGGTTTGTGTTCTCTCTTTATAATAGTAGTATAGATAATAGAAAATCTACACCCAATAGGACCATATTTTTAAAAATTATATTTAGGACACAATCATTTTATCAGACAATATTTTTGCTAATGAGCTTCTGACACAATCTTGTAAATTACCCAATGGCTTTCTTAGGGTAAAAATAAGGCAGGGCGGACATACCTTGTGCACTCACCATTGGAGCAATTTTATTCCTTGAGTGTCTTTTTGAACACTCAATTACACTTCAGTACATGAAATATGATCGGTTAGACTCTGAAGAGTGGGGTGGAGAGAAGATGCAAGGCCACCAGCCATCCTCATAAGATACACACTGGTAAATATGTTGACACTAGAAAGGATGCAAAAGCTGCTCCTCCCGATTGTGTCACGGTTTTGAATTCGTTATTTAAGTACAAGGTATTTTACATTTCTCAGCTGATCAACAGGCTCTGCCTCCTTTACAGCTTTTAGTTGTGCGTTCCTGAGGTCAGCTATTTTAACAGCTAGACATGTTTTTCAAGCTCAGCTCTGGTGATGGCTGAGTGGATTCTTGTTATTGGTAAAAGACAGTTATGCAAATCCCTTGCATGGAAATTTTAGCCATTCAGTGAGGCTTGAGGTGCGGACCAGAGCTCCTCACGCAGCATAGACTACCTACAGTATTTTTGGCGCAATTTACAAAAGACGCATAAAAGTAAGAACAGATAATTAAATCTCTACTGGAAGGTACTTTTATGTTTTTCAATTTACAAATATTCCTAATAGAGCCTGGCAAAACTTTTGTTACTTCGGAGTAATGGAGCGTAATTTCTATAATTTTATGTTATACTTATTACACAACATTCCTGAAATTACTTCATTACGCCATGTTGCTTAGTAATTCGCTGTAAAAGGTGAGAACACACCGAAACAATGGACAGGGAGCGGCTTATGATAGCAATGCTTTATATTTGCATTTTTCTTTTTAGCTGGCAATGCATTTTTGCTTCCAGAGGGGAACTCGGGGTTGCATTTCACACTGCAATACAGCGCAAATACCAGTTTCCATTTAACATAATAACTCAGCAGTTCACATATTTTTCCAAAGTTTCCTGCAAATATGCAGACGCAAATTATGAGAATTTCACACACCCCTAATTTCCAGTAGAATACCTAGAAAGCTGCACCACTCACACGTTTCCAGGCTTACTGCTGGGAATGACACAAGATAGTTCTTGTCAGGACCCATTCCCCTTGTGCAGAAATATGCATATATAATTTTCATGACGGAATCGACGTACCATACAGTATCAATGCACCTTATTTCTTTTTTTCTTCCATGGAGCTACACCCTCGGAAAATCTCGGGGCGATGACTCCCCCTGCCACGCCGGAAGCAGAGATACCCCTGCTCTTTCCTGGAGTAACTACCCAAACATATCCAGGGTGAGAGAGGGTAGGATCAGGGTTTGTGAAAGTCCAAAAATGTATGTTTGCGTGGGAATTCCCAAACTTAATAAGCGAACCACGTCTAACTTCAGCAACTCCCCACCCCTTGAATGGGATTCACTACTGCAGATGTATCTGCAGTCGGGCGGAGAAATCTGCAGACGTAAAACTATTTATGCCTGGCAGGATTCCTGTCGTGAATTCCGACCAGGAATAAAGGGGGAGTATTTTTGGATATAAACGTATATCTAAAGCTGAAAATATCTTTGTGAATGGGACACTTTGATTTCACCTTTTATAAGTACCTCATTTACTTTTTGTGACTCAATATACAGTGATAAAAGCTCTTTGTCTGAGCAGGCAGGTCAGTACTTGAACAATCCTCATTTAGATACAGCTGCCAAACTATGGCCATTCTGTCTTAAATATGTGTGTGCATGCAACAGTGCACTCGTGCTGGAACCTGGCGTACACTTTCTGTCCCAATACCTACTTCCTTATAATTTACAGAGTCAGAACTTGTCTGTGTGCAGCCAGGACTAGAGCATTTAGCGGTGGACACTTACATCCCCAAATGCCTTCTCCACACTTGGTGCAGACTCATTCCTCTTAAAGTTATATATTGGATGCCCTAGATCAAAAACTATCCTAGTAATCTTCTTTCCTTATGCTGCCAAACTTCCAATTGCGAGCAGAGGGGATTAAAGTTTATTTTACACTGCTTGATATTTATTAATTAATTATATTAGGTCTTCAGTGAGAACAATACTCTTATTTAAGTGCCAACCCTCAGTTCCAAAATCCCACTACCACAGAAACATGCCTAACAATTCATTCAACTACCAAGCCATTTCTATCAATCTCTCTTCTGTCCCCCCTCAATAATAGCCACAAAAACTAATTCATTCTGAAAGCATGCAACTACTCCAAAAATGAATTTATGCCCCACCCCAACAATGTGCCATGCACTAAACAGGGTAGTTTATGGATGCATGTACATTGCGTGAGCCAGGGTGTGATTTGGGAGTGTTGACCCCTGCAAGTCTCCTCTTCTGTAAAGTTGACATATGGTACATGGCTTCCCATAAGCATGCACTCAGGGAGCCTCATTTGCATGCTGATTTGTTAATTACCATACATGGGACTGGCTTAGTTCTTAATTGGTCCACACAGCATGGTGGTCTTTCCTACTCCTGTCAGCACAGCGCGTGTTGTGTTAAATGACTCGATCTCAAGAATCGGATTCCTACTAAGGATTAAAATACTATCTCCAATGTCTGCATTACCTGAAACCTACTAAAGGCAATTAATGGAGCGCAAAGGAACTACAAAGTCCAGCATGCTGTGTGGACCAATTAAGAACTAAGCCAGTCCCACGTATGGTAATTAGCAAATCAGCATGCACTATAATAAGCGCAGTTAAGAGTATGCAGGAGAACGCCTCTGATGAAGTGGAAATGGACCACAGAAACGCGTCAGGCAAATATAATTAGCCGGATGGTGGGGACGAGAATGTGAATGCCCTTCAAGGTAGCGCGCTGTTGAGGGCACCCTGGAAAGCTGAGGCCATTGAGACACACAATCTTTATCTTTACTACTATTATAAAGAGAGAAGTGTGTCCTTTGAGCCAGGTAAACTCGAAAACTACACCACCAATCCAAACACCCAATACATCTTTGAAAACGTCAGGGCAAGCAGATGGACATAGGCTATATTAAAAAAACAAATATACGTTATTTAAAAAATGTAATATAAAAAAAAGTAGTCCCTTGGAAGAAGCGCCGGCCGCGACGTGCGTGCTGACATCAGGAGCTCGGGGAGGAGCGGTGTACAGGAGCAAGAGGAAGAGCGGGGGACGTGAGCACGGGGAGGAGCGGCGGACAGGCGGGGAGGAGCGGTGAGGGGTGGCGGACAAGCGGGGAGGAGCGGTGACGACCGGCGAGGAGCGGAAGAGCGGTGAACTCAGGAGCAGGTAAGAAAGACTCCCACTGCTCATGCCTCTTTGCGGGTACTGCAGCAGTGAAAGCCTTGCATGCTATGTTGGGTACATCCGGCTACCGAGTGATGCAATTCAGTGGCCTGACTTCCACCCACATCCTGAGGATCCGCTACACTTTCTGTTGCCAAAGCAGCTCAGGAGCCATGTCTCAGCTGCCGACAGAGCACCAGGAGGAAGCGAGCACCCGCGGGTGCGCAACGGGAGACACAATGACAACGTTGGGGCGGGCCGGGGCCCTGAAGCACCCTTAACGTCAGGGCGGGTGGGTTGGGCGGGCAGGGGAACTAAAACAGCCTTAAAGTCGGGGCGGGCGGGGCACTGAAGCAGCCTTAACGTCAGGGCGGGCGGGGGCCCAGAAGCAGCCTTTTGCTCCCGGACAACGGCGGGACGGGCTGCTAGTATATATATATATATATATAACTTCGGGGTCCGTTAGCATCCAGCTGAGGGAGCTATTCAAACAGCTTGAAAAGGCCATGAAAATGGAACAGGCCAAGTGGTGGGAGCAAAAATCGCTCAGCAGGTACTTGGAAGTGGGGCGGGTCCCCCGTGGCCTGAGAATAATGCTGGCTCCCAGCTTTGAAAATCCCGACCCGAAGATGCTACATGACTGGGCACAGTGTAATCTTGACAACTCCAGTCGCCTTATGCGGATCTTGGTGGGATACGCCGAGAGTGACGGGGCCAAGTTACAGATACAAGTCAAAGAACTGAATAACCAAATAAAGGCATTAAATGAGGAGGAATTGGAGAAGAAACTTAGAGAGGCGATGACAGCGAGGCTCTCTAAGGAGGAAGATATAATTATGAAACGGAAAGCCTTCAAGTTCCAAAGGGATAAAATGGATTACTTGAATGGACGTATATATACTTTCTCCAAGAAGTTTGATCCTCCCATGGCAAACAAAACACCTAAACAGACCCAGGCGAGGAAAAGTCAGAAAACTCCATCAATGTCATCTACGGATGTTAGCACGATTCCGAGTAGTGACTCTGAATTTGATCAAGATCCAAGTACTGCGGAGGCGGTTTTTACGAAGCGGTCGTTGGGACAGGAGGTGGAGTGCCTCCAGAACGACTGCAAGAAGTCGTTGAGGTCCCATGCCGCCAGACCAGCAAACAAAGGCACAACACAAAACGTAACCAACGAAGAAAGCACACCGCAGTCAGATCAAGGAGCGGCATCTGTAACAACAAAAAAGAAACCATACAGGAGATGGAATCGGCGCTGAACCAGCAAGTAAGTGACAATATGACGATTGTAAATCTTACTGACACACGCCTTAGCCAGAAGGAACAAAAAATTCTGTCATTAGGGTTATCTTACTGTCCACCATGCAGGTTTGATTATGCGAAAACTAGAATGGATTTCTTTAAATTCGTGCGGAAACTGAAGCTCAGGAAACTGTTTCTAATTAACAAGCAGAAAGCACGCAAATCTAGAGAAACAATCATGGGGACAGATAATGGTCTAACAGTGAGGGAATACGAGTTACAGTGTGATCTAGAGGACCTGCTGAAAGAGGGGGACTTAGACTACATCCAGGAGACAGCGGATGAGACAGTAACTAATTTACCAGGCAATACCTCCTTTAAACCAAAATCAACTTTTAACCCGATAATGGCACATGACAACATCGATGTGTTTAGTGATTTGGTAATATCAGAAATGAAGAAACTGAATAAACATACTTTGACAAATAAGAACAATGCTTCACAGTGCAACAACCCCTTTGGCAGCCTGATGAAAAAACTGCAGACAGATGAAAAAACTGTGATCAGGCAATCAGATAAGGGAGGAAACATTGTTCTTTGGCCTTTATCTGCATATGTAGAAGAAGCACTAAAACAACTTAATGATAGACTCTGTTACAGTAGATGTGACCGATCAGCATTTAAGCAATCTTGGGTGAAATTGAATACAAAATTGTACACATGGAGGGGACAAGGACTCCTGAGTGGGGATGAACTAAAATTCTTAAAAACCAACCACCCCATTACTCCAGTGTTTTACTTGATTCCCAAGATACATAAGGACAGTGCAAAGCCACCAGGGAGGCCCATAATTTCAGCTTGTGGGGGGACATTTGAAAAAGTGTCCAGATACATTGATCACTTCCTCCAAGATCACATGAAATCCTTGCCCTCATACATCAGGGACACTATGGACTTTCTGCAGAAATTAAAAACAGTAGTGTGGAGTACGGAGTATTTGTTGATCACACTTAATGTCACTGCACTGTACACAAGTATCAATCATGTGGACGGAGTGAGAGCAGTAAGGCATTATCTCAGCAGAAGGCCCATGTGTATGCTGGAACATAATAACATGCTTGTGGAGATGTTGGAAATGTGTCTTTACAATAATTACTTCATGTTTCAAAACCAAATGTTCCAGCAATTGCGAGGTGTGGCAATGGGGGCCTGCTTCTCCCCCAGTTACTCATGTCTGCACATGGGGCTGTGGGAGGAGCAGGTCCTAGGCAATGCCTTTAAAGAGGTCATGAGCAGCAAAGTGCTAGTATGGTACAGGTTTATCGATGACCTTTTCATTATTTGGAAGGGGACTGCAAGTGAAGCAGAACAGTTCATTGAAGAAATCAATCAGAATGAACTGAATCTGCATTTCACAGGTACCATCAGTGATAGTAAAGTAAATTTCCTAGACGTAGAGGTTTTTGTAGACAAAGGGGGACTGCAGACAAAATTACATCGGAAGGAGACTGCAGGTAACACCATCCTCCATGCCTCTAGTCAGCACCCCAACCATCTGATCCGCAGCATCCCATATGGGGAGATGCTGAGGATCAGAAGGATTTGCAGCACCAATGAAGCCTGTTTTGAAGCACAGAAAAAAAGCAAGGTACGATTCCTACAGAGGGGCTACTCTGAAAACATAGTGTCTAAAGCAATGGAAAGGGCAAACAAGACAGCATTATCTCCTAAAACATCAACAGGGGTGGATACAATACTGACCAATGCGACCGTGGACCAACCGAGATTCATTCTTGGTTATAGTAGCCAGCATAGACAGCTTCAGAGGATGGTGAGAAAAAACTGGCACATAATCACAGGTGATCCTGTGATTGGGAAAACATTGTCCACATGCCCGGCTATTACTTATAGCCGTGCCAGGTCCATGAGTGACATGCTAGTCAGCAGCAGCCCTGAGGTACCATCAAGAGGCAACTGGCTAGGTAAAAGTAAGGGCTTCTTGAAATGCGCAGTATGTAAAGCGTGCACTATAGGAAAAAGTAAAACCACTTACTATTCCCCTTTCAGTGAAAGAGAACTCCCCATTACGAAGAAAATAACCTGCAAATCAGACTTTGTCATCTATGTCTTGGAATGTGTTTGTGGACTTTGCTACGTTGGTAGTACTAAACTACAAGTCCACAAGCGCATATTGCAGCACATGAGGGCAGTTGTGAACAAAGACGATGCTTACCCAGTAGCGAGGCATGTCAATCTTTGCCATAAAGGCGATGTCAATTGCCTGAAATACTACGCAATCGATATGGTGGAGCCGTTACGGAGAGGGGGAAATAGAGAGGCACGTCTGCGCGTACTAGAAACCAGGTACATTCTGGAATTAGACACTAAGGCTCCGAGTGGATTGAACGCAACAGAAGACTTGTACACTTGCTTGCACACAGAGTCTTGAAATTGTTTAGTGGAAATGAGAAGTTAGTCATCTGTGAAGGCTGTTTTTAAATTATTTATTTATTATTTCTTGCCGGATTTTTAATATTGTAGAATGTATCAAACACTTTTTTTTGGGAAATCACACATTTCTTTTCATCAGTGCTGGAGTCAACATGAATACCAGAGCAGTGTAGACGCAGTGGTCCAGATGGAATTTTAACCAATGCCCACTTGGGCAATATTAATTTAACCCCTTCCTTTTGTAAATGTTGCACAAAAGCACTTTACTCATTTGCTAAATATTGCACAGGAAATGTTTGTACATATTACTTCCACTGGGATTGTTTGTACATAGTAACATTGGCAATTGATATATTTGTAAATAGTGTTTTAACATATTTATTGCGCAAATTTGCACATTTGTAAGGATTATTTGTCGCTTAATAATTGTGACAATTGGGGTTAACAAAACATTACAAAAAATACTTTAACACAATGAATGTAAACCACATTGGTTAATATATCTGGTCCAGGCTGAAGTATTTTCTCTATTTCTATAGGCTTGGGACCATGTGACCGGACCAGCACTACAAATCACAGTGAGTTATCTGACCATGTTATGTGATCAAGGGCTCCAGGGCCCGAAACGCGTCATGGCAACCATGAGGGTGCACAGGGTGAAATAAAGACGCTTTAAAACAACCTCATCGGGTCCGTCTTCGTTATTTGGCTTTTACTGAGTATCGAAGTTCCAGTCATATATATATATATATATATATATATATATATATATATACTACTATTATAAAGAGAGAACTGTGTCATTTGAGCCAGGTAAACTCGAAAAGTACACCACCAATCGCAACACCCAATACAGCGTTGGAAAGGGGAGGTCCAGTAGATGGACATAGGCTATATAAAAAAATATATATACGTTATTTGGGAAATTTACAATTAAAAAAAAGTAGTCCCTTCGAAGTAGCGCCGGCCATGTGCGCTACCCACGTACGTGCTGTAATCATCATCGGAGGATGGGAGCACGAGGAGGAGCGGTGGACAGGACCACGGGGAGGAGCGGCGGACAACAGCGCAGGGAGGAGCGGAGAACTTAGCCACACTGGAGCGGCCTGAGGTACGTGAACCGCGGGGAGGAGCGGTGAAGTAAGGAGGACTGGACTGCAGCGGCGGCGGACAACAGCGCTGGGAGGAGCAGAGAACTTAGCCACACTGGAGCGGCCTGAGGTCCGTGAACCGCGGGGAGGAGCGGTGTAGTAAGGCGGACTGGAGCGGGATGACAGGTAAAGTTTAGCACTGCAGCGGGGCGTGTATACTGGCTTTGTTCGTCTGCAGCGTTGGATGCGTGGCCACAGTGTAAGGGAGCAGGGCGTGTGCGGATGATTGGGGGCACTGAAGGTGGCGGTGAACTTGGGCTGAGGAGGTGGTTGGGGGCCTGGGTTTCGGCGACTGGGAGCAAGCCTGATTGCCCCCGGACAACGTGGGAATGGAAGTGAGCCTGGGGTTAAGCAGAGTTAAGAATAAGTACCAGCGCCCAAAACCCTGCTTAAAAGGACGGGACCAGTGCAATTACATGTCGGTGGGTGGAATACCAGCAAGCCTGATTGCCCCGGACAACGTCGGGGCGGGCTGCTTGTATATATATATATATATATATATATATTCATTGAAAAAACCATAGGTTTCACACATGTTATAGTTAGCTGGACATTTCACTCATACAAAACCTTTGAAATTCCCCAGTTATAGTTAGTTCAGCTAACTATAACTCGCGCGACCGCAATGCACTGCTGATGACGTCACATATTACATCACTCATGACATGGTCAGTGACATCACTCAAGACATCACTGATGATATATCAAATGACATCACTGATGACATCATCCTTGTGAAAGAGTGGCAGACCTCCTCTCAGTGTAATATAACCTTTGATACACACATTCAAAAATAGAAACTAACACTATTAATAAAGTTACAATTGGCCGGGCTCCCGAGTCCGTAGTTTGTGTCCATGATTTGGCTTGTAACTTTATTAAGAGTGTTTGCATGCATTTTTTCACTTACGTGATCAAGGCTTTTCGTAAGCCGAAACATGTAGTACGTGTTAATAAACACCCTTGGACTCTGCATTCTGGCGTGATGTGTTTTGGTCTCTGAGAGCGTGATGATTTTGGAACTGTATGGCAATTGAATTACCGGCGTGCTCGGCCGGTGTGCGCGCCACCTCCCACGGGGCCGCCTGCAACCTAGCGGAGCAACTTTGAAAGGGATATATATATATATATATATATATATATATATATATATATATATATATATATTCCTACAAAGATGCCCAGAGCTTAAGAACGCACTCCACAGAAGTTGAATTCCAGGAATTTTATTGTCACAAAATCGGCAACGCTGTCCCAATCAAATCATCCCTAATGCATTTCAGAGCAGCTTGCTCCTTTCTCAAAGGGTAAAACGCTGCCAGTCCACAGCATGCACTATCACGCTTTTCTCATTTCCTTGCGTGCTTAATTGGTTCCACATTGGAAGTTCACTCACAGGTGAGTAATTTCACGAACCGCATTCTGGTAATTGTAGTGCCCAATTCTTCCCCACCAGTGGGGGCTGCTTTATGACAGTCCTTTTTGTTTAATATTTCAAAGCCCTCCAGTGGGCCTCAGGACAAACGTGCCGATTTAATTTAGTGCAACCTCCGTGCTGATGCAAGGCTCGGGGAAAGTCCTGAACCCTCAGACCTTCATTTCTTCCTCGGCGGTGCAGTTCCCCACGGCCAGGCTGCCGCGTAAAGTATTCCTACAAAGATGCCCAGAGCTTAAGAACGCACTCCACAGAAGTTGAATTCCACAGGAATTTTATTGTCACAAAATCGGCAACGCTGTCCCAATCAAATCATCCCTAATGCATTTCGGAGCAGCTTGCTCCTTTCTCAAAGGGTAAAACACTGCCAGTTAAGAGTGTTTGCATGCAGAGCCGGTCCTAGGCCTTCTGAGGCCTTCTGAGGCCCCGGGCGAAAGGGAAGATGTGAGGCCCCTCTAAGTGCCTTACTGCCTGTGCGAGTGCGCTTTTCCCTACTCTGCGGGGCCGGCAGGGGGCCCCCTGAGCGCGAGGCCCTGGGCAGCTGCCCATACCGCCCATGCCTAGGACCGGCCCTGTTTGCATGCATTTTTTCACTTACGTGATCAAGGCTTTTCGTAAGCCGAAACATGTAGTAGGTGTTAATAAACACCCTTGCACTCTGCATTCTGGCGTGATGTGTTTTGGTCTCTGAGAGCGTGACGATTTTGGAACTGTATGGCAATTGAATTACCGGCGTGCTTGGCCGGTGTGCGCGCCACCTCCCACGGGGCCACCTGCAACCTAGTGGAGCAACTTTGAAAGGGATATATATATATATATATATATATATATATATATATATATATATATATATATATATATATATATATATATATATATATATATATATATTCACAGAAAAAACCATAGGTTATAGTGGATATATAGTTAGAAATTTGCATTTAGAAAACCTTGAAAATTCAATGAAAAAACCATTGGTTTTAGGCCATATATAGTTAGGAATTAGCATTTACAAAACCGTATTTTACTCGCATAAAACCATTGAAATTCCATATATAGTTAGAAGCGCTAACTATATATCGCGCACCCGCAATCCACTGCTGATGATGTCACATATTACATCATTCATGACATGGTCAGTGACATCACTGATGACATCACTGATGACATCTCAAATGACATCACTGATGACATCACTGATGACAACACCCAGTGACTGTATGTTTCTGTAAAGTTAAAATATGTTTCACATATTGAAGAATGAGTGGATGTATAAGTGTCTGGATGAAGAATTTAGTAGGTGCATGACTGACTGTATGAGTGAGTGATTAAATGTGTCTCACTGAGTGCATGGGTTAGTGACTAAACTGTCTTAATTTGTGCATCAGTATGTTTGTTGTTGTGTAAGCTGCTGCATGTGTTGATCAGTAGCTATAAGAGTGGCCATATGGGTTATTGATTGGTTGCCCAAGTATTTGAATGGGAGGCTGAGTGTGTGTGTGGGTGGCTGGGAGGTGCGTGACTCTGTGCATAGATGTGTAAGCAGTTGATTCACTAGGAGTATGAGTTCAAGAGTGCATGTGGAAACAGCTATATGGGCGGTTGACTATGCATGGGTGTGTTGGTGAGTGAATGGATTTCTCATTGCTACATGAGCAAGTAAGTACGTATGTAAAACACAATACATGTGAGAGTTGAGATATATAAATAACTGAACATAAGAGCCAGTGAATGTGTGAGTGGCTGTATCGATCACTGTGAGCTTGTATCAGGGATTATATAAGAGAATAAATATGTGTTATTATATGTTTGAATAAGTAAGATGTGTATAACTTTATAGTTGAGGAAATGGAGGTGTGATTGATTCTTTGCATGACTGAGTAGGTGTGTGAGTAACTCCATGGATGAGTGACAGTCTGTGAGTGTCTGTTTATACTGAGTGTATGTAAGGTTATATTAGAGTCTGAAGAGGTTCATTGTATTATCACATAAGTGATGTGATCAGTGATGACAAATGAGATGTCATCAGTGATGTCATTTGAGTTGTCATCAGTGATGTCATCAGTGATGTCATCAGTGATGTCATTTGAGATGTCATCAGTGATGTCATCAGTGATGTCACTGACCATGTCATGAATGATGTAATATGTGACATCATCAGCAGTGGATTGCGGGTGCGCGATATATAGTTAGCGCTTCTAACTATATATGGAATTTCAATGGTTTTATGCGAGTAAAATAAGGTTTTGTAAATGCTAATTCCTAACTATATATGGCCTAAAACCAATGGTTTTTTCATTGAATTTTCAAGGTTTTCTAAATGCAAATTTCTAACTATATATCCACTATAACCTATGGTTTTTTCTGTGAATTTCATTGGTTTTTTAATAGCAAATATGAAAAGCTTTAAAATGTCAAGTACGTGATAGATAAAAACATTTTCGTATTTATGCACGCTGATGTGCTTTGAACGCTGCACCCCCCCCTCCCCTCTTTTGTCTTAGTAGTACTCTCTCTTTGCAGATACTGAAGGGTAGTTAACGCAGGCCTTTACCCCCGTTGTAATCCGTCGTGCCTCCTTGTCTCTCCATTTGATTGATTGTTGTCCAAGCATTTACTGTTTTAGAATTGGTTCTCTTTGGATCATTCTCTATTTACAAACAAGCACAAAGTCGCAATACTCTGTTTAGTTTTTGCAGATAGTGAAAAATCGTGTAAAATAATAAAAGTAATCGAGCAAAATCAGTAGGCCACTAATTAGATCTCTTTTTGACCTCGCTAAAATAGAAATATTAGGAACAACCCTTCATGAGAAATACGAAAATAGTGAGATGAACTGAGCTCCACACCATGAGGACTGCAAGACAGCTCGGCTCCATCACCCATACCGCACAAAATAACGACAAACCCTATGCAAATATTAAAAATATAGACAACACACCAGCAAAGAAACAGGGTAAAACATTTTATTAAAAAACTATTTACATAACGTTGTTTTATAAGATGATGTCAGTAGTGGACCGATGTGTGAATAGATCGAAAACAGCACAAGGCTCCAAGATCCAGATGGCAAGCTCATGGATGTTGGGTGCCATAGTTTAGAGTTCTGAATTTCAGCCTTTTTCAATGCCTGTGCTTTGTTGAATCAAAATGGCGGCTTGACACAAAGCTGACTCAAGCGTTGCTACTGATGCTATGCAGACCAAAACTGGTTTTCAGTTTGTACATTTTTCTAGATTTTTCAATCCAAGTTTGGTTGACTTTGTAGAACGATGGCTTCAGATTTTCAACATACGGTGTGGTGGCGCTGACTGGGAGGGGGCGCTTCGCTCCTGCCCCCTCCCCAAGTAAGATTTTCATACGTGAAAGTACGTTAATGGTTTTGGTCCCTGAGATGCTTCGATGTCACTACCATTCTCAAATAGCATAAGTTCTGGATGTTGGGTGCCATAGTTAAGAGTTCTGAGCACTGCTTGTAACACTGTCTGAAGCTTATTTCCACCTACTGCAGCTTCACTATTCTCAAAGTAAGTGAGTGTCGTTTGTGGACCTGACTGCATTAGAAAACAATGTGATATGTTACCTTCCTAAACAGCTTGACGGAGGCCCCTGAGGGGCGGTGTGATGGCCATGGACTCGGAGAAGACGCTTGGCTCCGACACCCTCCCCAAGTCTTATAGCACTGGTGTAGCCTGAGATCGCCCCCGACATAGGCGGCCGGCTCCCGGGGTCCGGCTGAACTTTTTGCCTTTTGATGACTCTTCAATTCTGGACCTTGTCCCACAATCCGTTTGACCTGAAGACAAGCTGTAGTGGGGCGCCCCTTTATCGTTTTAGTTGCCATTCCGCCCGCTTTTGCTACACTGTGCCTCTTCCGCCATTCAGCTGTTTACCGCCCGCTCTTGCGACTACAGCGTCTCGCTCACCATGTAGTTTAGATGCGCCCGCTCTTGCGGTGCAGCGATAGGCGGCTGCCACAGGACTCTCAAAATGGCGGCCGGCTCTTCGGTTTTGGGCCTGGTCCACTAAAATGGCCCTGGGACACCTTGGAACTCGGACGCTTGTCTGCTAGGGCTTGGGTCCCATTCTCGAAAAGCGTCCCCTCAGCCGTGAAGATTCTACAAAAGTCTTGGGGGCCTCCGACTCCCGCAGGCTTCTGGTGGGGAGCGGCTGCCATGATTGCTCGTGGAATGGCCACGACGGAGCTACGAGATGGTAGTGGTCTCATGCTGACGCCAGCTTTAGTCTGAAACATCCAGAAACACTATAGACTACCAATTCGATCAGTTCCGGTAGCGCCCCAACATGACCCGGAAGAGAAGAACTTGCCCTCCCCTCTTTGACTGATGGTTCTTGTTGCCTGTCCCCTCTGTTGTCATTTAACAGAACTTTTTGGACTGCTGAAAGGGGTTGTGTTGTGAACGCTGGTTGGTGGAGACATTTTGACTATATTCTTGACCTACGTTGTCGCGTAATTCGTTTTATGACACGCCGCGTTAGCGCACCCGGAAGTGATCCGAGGCGCGGCGCGCAGCGCGTAACGTAAGCATAACAGGTCATGTGACTTGTTAATAAAACTTTTCATTGGTTCATTTTACTTTTGTTAATTTAATGATGAAAAGCTTGGTCATATGACCTAAAAATTACGCTTTTTATTATTTTCGAACAATATTTTTTTTTCAAACATATGTTATAATATTCCAGGCTAATGTACTTTCCCGGAAAATTTACAACTGTCTTGCAAGTAAAATATATTCCTTTTTCGAGAAAAAGGGCGTTTCTTCCTTCCATGACGGAGCCGTTGAGTAAAAGAGATTCGGCCTGCTGTCTTAGTCGCCGATACGCCTGATTATCAGATTCTTATCGATCACTTTATGTTGCAGGAGTGGAAAACACAACTGCCCTTGACCATTTATCTTTACTGCGTTCCTACATATTATACCTTTTTTCCGTCATGTAATTGGACTGCTTTATTTCACTTGCCTTTTACTGATTCGAAAACAGTCACTAAAAGTAAAAACTTTACAAATGTAAATACTACTACCGAGTTTTGTTTTAAAAACCTTTATTGTGAAAATGTCAGTATACAAATACGGGCCTATAACCACGTGGGCCGGCCACGGAGCAAACTGAAATCGTATATGATGAGGAGACATTTACACTGTAGAAGAACGTAACGAGCGGGCCATTATTTGACAAGAACAAAGGTGTCTAACAGTTGCGGAATCGGTGGACGTACATTTTGTAATTAAAATACGACAGGGCCACTTACAATAACATTTTCTAGATATACATTTGCGGGCAAGGAGTTACGAGTCCCATTTATACCGGCGCCATTTTGGGCGAGGCCGGGCAGGTCCAAGATATAGTCAAAATGTCTCCACCAACCATCGGCCAGACCAGAACCCCTTTCGGCCCTTTATGCTACAAGATGGTGTCTTCCATTCAGAAAATATTGGTGGCAGCATTTTGAAAGGAAACAGAAACAGCCGTTCTCGAGTTTCACATTGTTACATTTAGGAAGAATGTTGAAGAGTAGTATGTGGTAAATCTGAAGCCATTTTTCTACAAACTCTCAATCAGACTTGAATGGAAAAAAAAAACCTGAAGAATGTACAAACTGAAAACCAATTTTTGTCTGTATAGCACCAACAGTAACGCTTGAGTCAGCTTTGTGTCAAGCCGCCATTTTCATTCAATCAATAGCGTCCCCCTGCACACATTCAGGGACCTGGTCGTGTCTTCAGATGAAACGCATTGTAGGAAAAGAAGCAGAAAAGAAAAGGCAAAAAGTTCCGCCGGACCTAGTGAAGCTGCAGCAGGTGCAAATAAGCTTCAGACAGTCTTCAACTTACTCTGATTCTTATAATAAACTTCAGATAGTCTTACAAGCACTGCTCAGAACTCTCAACTGAGGCACTCAACATCCAGGACTTGCCATTCGGATCTTAGCGCCTTGTATTTTTGTTTTGTTCTTGATGGAGGGGAAACAACAAAAAACAGGCATTGAAAACGGCTCAACTGGAGCAAAAAAAAAATTACTTCTTGGGTGCATTAGGGCATTTATGATTTTCGAATGCCGTATTCATCAGGTTGATGCTCATGTTGCCATAGGACAGCATAGCATTCACCTTCTTTGATCCAGGAGGGATGGAGAAAAACTGCCAGATGAAACTTGAAACTTGGCCATCCAGATCTCGGCGCGTTCGACTCACTGTACCGCAACAGTGACCGCAACTCAGCTGGACACGCCGTCTTTCGGCGCAGCATTGTAGGATGGCCACACCAGTGCGGCAATTTGCTAGACACCACCTCGGTGCCATCCGGATCTCGGCGCGTTCGAGTCACTGTACCGCAACAGTGACCGCAATTCAGCTGGACACGCCGTCTTTCGGCGCAGCATTGTAGGATGGCCACACCAGTGCGGCAATTTGCTGGACACCACCTCGGTGCCATCCGGATCTCGGCGCGTTCGAGTCACTGTACCGCAACAGTGACCGCAACTCAGCTGGACACGCCGTCTTTCGGCGCAGCATTGTAGGATGGCCACACCAGTGCGGCAATTTGCTGGACACCACCTCGGTGCCATCCGGATCTCGGCGCGTTCGAGTCACTGTACCGCAACAGTGACCGCAACTCAGCTGGACACGCCGTCTTTCGGCGCAGCATTGTAGGATGGCCACACCAGTGCGGCAATTTGCTGGACACCACCTCGGTGCCATCCGGATCTCGACGCGTTGTGCTGCCTTCGGCCTATTCGCACATCGGTCCGCTACTGACGCCGCCTCACGTGCCAACGGATTTTCTACGCTTTTTGTAGCCCTATGCCGCAGAACAGGTCATGTGACTTGTTTATAAAACTTTTCATTGGTTCATTTTACTTTTGGTTTCCTAAAGATGGAAGGCTTGGTCATATGACCTAAAAATAACACTTTTCATTGGTTTAGAACATTTTTTTTCCCAAACGATGAAAGCCCCACCTTGTTTCTGGATCATTCAGACTGAAGCTGGCGTCAGCATGAGAGCACCACCATCTCGTGGCTCCGTCGTGGTCATTCCGCGAGCAATCATGGCAGCCGCTCCCCACCGGAAGACTGCGGGAGTCGGGGGCCCCCAAGACTTTTATACAATCTTCACGGCTGAGGGGACGCTTTTCGAGAATGGAGCCCAAGCCCTAGCAGGCAAGCGTCCGAGTTCCAAGGTGTCCCAGGGCCATTTCAGTGGACCAGGCCCAAAACCGAGGAGCCGTCCGCCATTTTGACAGCCATGTGGCAGCCGCCTATCGCTGCACTGCAAGAGTGGGAGCAACTCCACAACATGGTGAGCGAGACGCTGTGGCCGCAAGAGCGAGCGCAACTCAGCTAGATGGCCGCCACCTGGGGAGGCCCGTTCACGCCGCCTCCCCCCCCCCCGGGCCGCCGCACGCCAATTTTCGGAGCAGCATTGTAGGATACCAAAACCAGTGCGGCAGTTTACTGGACATCACCTGGGTGCCTGTCGTACATGTTGTGTCAGCCATGTGACACTGGACACAGACCGCTACTGACGAGGCCTCCCCCCGCACCACCCGGGACGCCCCACGCTGTTTTTCTGTGCTGCATTGTAGGATCCCTAAACCAGTGCGGCACCCAGGCGACATCACCTGGGTGCCGTCCAGAACTCTGCACGTTGTGCTGCCTTGGGACTATTCGCACAACAGACCGCTACTGACGAGGCCTCCCCCCGCCCCACCCGGGACGCCCCACGCCAATTTTCGGAGCAGCATTGTAGGATCCCTAAACCAGTGCGGCACCCAGGCGACATCACCTGGGTGCCGTCCAGAACTCTGCACGTTGTGCTGCCTTGGGACTATTCGCACAAAAGACAGCTTCTAACCATTGTTGCTTTTTGTGTTAAGAAATGTTTAAATGTTTTTAGTTTTTGTTCTGTTCATTATCGTTAAAAGTTAATAAAGTTTTATAACCTTAATTTGTTGGAGTGTTATCTATTTTTTGAAAAACGGGTGAATGGGGCCTTGAATCGGGTTATTGTCATGTGTGGGCTTTGGAAGTGTGCTGCTGCAGGATCGGACATTTCAAACTCAAATGCACGTTCTTTTTCTTACCTTTCCGAAGCATGGAGCGCAATAGCAGGCAGAGAAAGGGTGATGCACGTGTTGAACACTACCTGACCTGGCAAGTTGCTGGCAGTGCCCCCCCGCCCGCTCCTGAAAGAGGGCACACACACACCGCCGCCCTGAGTACTTCACAAATCTTTAAAAGACCATGCGCTTGTTCATGAGGCTTAAATGGTTTATCACCTCTTCTAGAACCCCTGCATCGACCCTCTGACGTTTCATGGAAAAATTACCATGTAACACAATAGCAAGCCCTGTCGGCTGAAACCCCCAAGGAATCGTGGGGCATATTATCAAGGGGGTTTATCTCCGCTTTTTTGGCTTTAAAAGCCATGAAAGCGGAGATAAAATTATCTCCCTATTACCAAGCTGTCGCTAACACCAGTTAGTGACAGCTAAAAGGAGATAGCGACCATCTTGGGCCCCGCTTTGCATGTCAGTGATATTTATCACTAATGACATGCAAAGTGGCGTGCCAAGATGTTAGCGACTGGAAACAGTCCCTAACATCGCTACCTTCTATTACCAACTTTTGGAGATATTCGCGCTAAGCGCGAATATCTCCAAAATCTAACACCTGCCCTGAGCAGTTCTTAGCCATGTTATCCAATGGGAGGTGGATAACATGGCTAAGAGCATTAGGTCAATAATACATGAATATCGCGGACTTTTCTGCGATAATAGCAAGGTTTATCTGCGATAAAAATCGCCGATGTGCGGCGATAATTTTTGTCTCTAAACAAGTTAGAGACAAAAATTATCGCTAGTTGTTCGTAATATGCCCCCGGGTTTTTGCTTGCAGAAATCGGGAGGCGGGAGACTAGCACTGAAATCAGTAGTCACACGCCTAAATCAGGAGGATTGGCATGTCTGAATTCTCTACAGCTGGGGCCATAAACTACATCCGCAGGGTTAGGTGATATCCTGGGACCAGCCTGGCATCTAAAATGGCTGCCGTGCACGACAAAATTGTGCCATTCGAAAAAAAGGCAAGATGGCGCAGCCGCTGGAAGAGATGTATCAACATATATCAGCCTCCTCAGCCACCCTCAGGAAACATAGGGGATTAGGATACGTCTCCCGCACCCCCTTATACCTAGTAATTTAATTAACGAAGCACAAAATGGCGAATTCCCGTTTCGCTACCAGTTTGCGGCCCGTGAAGCGCTTCTACCGTGAAAAATCATTTTTTTTTTTATGTTCCCCACGGGACCCTTTAATAACCCCAACAACATTCCTAGGGGGTGAAGAGGGGGATACCTTGCCCCCTTTCATTAAATTCCCCCTTAGTTTTTCACCTTTTCTTCTCTCTCGATCCTACCGAGAGACAAGATGGCGGCCGCTCCGGACTGTCACGCAGCAAAAAAAAAAAAAAAGCTCACGCACAGCCGCTGGAAGAGATGTATCAACATATATCAGCCTCCTCAGCCACCCTCAGGAAACATAGGGGATTAGGATACGTCTCCCGCACCCACTTATAACTAGTAAGGGGATTAGGATACGTCTCCCGCACCCCCTTATACCTAGTAATTTAATTAACGAAGCACAAAATGGCGAATTCCCGTTTCGCTACCAGTTTGCGGCCCAGTTCGCGGCCCGTGAAGCGCTTCTACCGTGAAAAATCATTTTTTTTTTTATTTTCCCCACGGGACCCTTTAATAACCCCAACAACATTCCTAGGGGGTCAAGAGGGGGATACCTTGCCCCCTTTCATTAAATTCCCCTTTCGTTTTCCACCTCTTCTTCTCTCTCGATCCTACCGAGAGACAAGATGGCGTCCGCTCCGGACTGTTTAGAATGTTGACAGACACCGGAGAGCCAATCAGCTTTCTGCGCGCAAAGTTCCGATAAGCGAAAAGTAAGCGGACCGGATCGCTGCCCAGAGCGCTGTTACAGATATATATCTTGGTTTGAACGTTAATTTCTCAAAAACTACTGGAGCACATATATTGAGACCTAGCAAAGGCACATCGGGCTAACAGTCCCTACAATTTTGCCAAGTTTCGTGCAAATCCATTCAGCCGTTCGAGCTAAAAGTGAGTCCAACCGCCCTATGGAAAACTCAATGCAAAAAACGCGTTTTGGGACCCCCCTTTTTTCTCGGCCCCCCCTTGACGAAACCCCCCCAAATTTTCAGGGGCCGCTCAGAATCAAAATGTGCCATTTTCCTGATAATTTCAGCCGATTCCGTCCACAAACGCCAAAGTTATTAGACATAGAATTTTCAAAAGTCCCATAGAGAAAAAATTCTAACTATATATACCTACTGGCGATAGCCAGTAGGTAATATATATATATATATATATATATATATATATATATATATATATATATATATATATATATATATATATATATATATATATATATATATATTCCTACAAAGATGCCCAGAGCTTAAGAACGCACTCCACAGAAGTTGAATTCCAGGAATTTTATTGTCACAAAATCGGCAACGCTGTCCCAATCAAATCGTCCCGGGAGCTTGTTTCCTTCCCAGTGTAAGAATTGGCTTTTGTAGTTTGGTTTGCCCTGTTCCCATCATGCACTGGGACAGGAACAGACTAATTTGCATACAGCCAGGTTCTGAAACTGGGATGGTGCAGTGAGCTAAAAAATGGTGTTGGATCTAGCCCTGATCTTTTGACTGGGTGAGAGCTTTCTGCTTAATTCAGAGACTCTGTCCCTCACCACCCCTTGTTGTAAATATTTTTGTCCACCCTAAGCGTGGAAGGGTATTCTCAGATGTGAGACCCTTGCTCATTGCACCATCAGGATTCAAGCAAACCGGGCCGAAGACGGCTGTAATGCCAGAAACCGGTCCCCGGGAGCTTGTTTCCTTCCCAGTGTAAGAATTGGCTTTTGTAGTTTGGTTTGCCCTGTTCCCATCATGCACTGGGACAGGAACAGACTAATTTGCATACAGCCAGGTTCTGAAACTGGGATGGTGCAGTGAGCTAAAAAACGGTGTTGGATCTAGCCCTGATCTTTTGACTGGGTGAGAGCTTTCTGCTTAATTCAGAGACTCTGTCCCTCACCACCCCTTGTTGTAAATATTTTTGTCCACCCTAAGCGTGGAAGGGTATTCTCAGATGTGAGACCCTTGCTCATTGCACCATCAGGATTCAAGCAAACCGGGCCGAAGACGGCTGTAATGCCAGAAACCGGTCCCCGGGAGCTTGTTTCCTTCCCAGTGTAAGAATTGGCTTTTGTAGTTTGGTTTGCCCTGTTCCCATCATGCACTGGGACAGGAACAGACTAATTTGCATACAGCCAGGTTCTGAAACTGGGATGGTGCAGTGAGCTAAAAAACGGTGTTGGATCTAGCCCTGATCTTTTGACTGGGTGAGAGCTTTCTGCTTAATTCAGAGACTCTGTCCCTCACCACCCCTTGTTGTAAATATTTTTGTCCACCCTAAGCGTGGAAGGGTATTCTCAGATGTGAGACCCTTGCTCATTGCACCATCAGGATTCAAGCAAACCGGGCCGAAGACGGCTGTAATGCCAGAAACCGGTCCCCGGGAGCTTGTTTCCTTCCCAGTGTAAGAATTGGCTTTTGTAGTTTGGTTTGCCCTGTTCCCATCATGCACTGGGACAGGAACAGACTAATTTGCATACAGCCAGGTTCTGAAACTGGGATGGTGCAGTGAGCTAAAAAACGGTGTTGGATCTAGCCCTGATCTTTTGACTGGGTGAGAGCTTTCTGCTTAATTCAGAGACTCTGTCCCTCACCACCCCTTGTTGTAAATATTTTTGTCCACCCTAAGCGTGGAAGGGTATTCTCAGATGTGAGACCCTTGCTCATTGCACCATCAGGATTCAAGCAAACCGGGCCGAAGACGGCTGTAATGCCAGAAACCGGTCCCCGGGAGCTTGTTTCCTTCCCAGTGTAAGAATTGGCTTTTGTAGTTTGGTTTGCCCTGTTCCCATCATGCACTGGGACAGGAACAGACTAATTTGCATACAGCCAGGTTCTGAAACTGGGATGGTGCAGTGAGCTAAAAAACGGTGTTGGATCTAGCCCTGATCTTTTGACTGGGTGAGAGCTTTCTGCTTAATTCAGAGACTCTGTCCCTCACCACCCCTTGTTGTAAATATTTTTGTCCACCCTAAGCGTGGAAGGGTATTCTCAGATGTGAGACCCTTGCTCATTGCACCATCAGGATTCAAGCAAACCGGGCCGAAGACGGCTGTAATGCCAGAAACCGGTCCCCGGGAGCTTGTTTCCTTCCCAGTGTAAGAATTGGCTTTTGTAGTTTGGTTTGCCCTGTTCCCATCATGCACTGGGACAGGAACAGACTAATTTGCATACAGCCAGGTTCTGAAACTGGGATGGTGCAGTGAGCTAAAAAACGGTGTTGGATCTAGCCCTGATCTTTTGACTGGGTGAGAGCTTTCTGCTTAATTCAGAGACTCTGTCCCTCACCACCCCTTGTTGTAAATATTTTTGTCCACCCTAAGCGTGGAAGGGTATTCTCAGATGTGAGACCCTTGCTCATTGCACCATCAGGATTCAAGCAAACCGGGCCGAAGACGGCTGTAATGCCAGAAACCGGTCCCCGGGAGCTTGTTTCCTTCCCAGTGTAAGAATTGGCTTTTGTAGTTTGGTTTGCCCTGTTCCCATCATGCACTGGGACAGGAACAGACTAATTTGCATACAGCCAGGTTCTGAAACTGGGATGGTGCAGTGAGCTAAAAAACGGTGTTGGATCTAGCCCTGATCTTTTGACTGGGTGAGAGCTTTCTGCTTAATTCAGAGACTCTGTCCCTCACCACCCCTTGTTGTAAATATTTTTGTCCACCCTAAGCGTGGAAGGGTATTCTCAGATGTGAGACCCTTGCTCATTGCACCATCAGGATTCAAGCAAACCGGGCCGAAGACGGCTGTAATGCCAGAAACCGGTCCCCGGGAGCTTGTTTCCTTCCCAGTGTAAGAATTGGCTTTTGTAGTTTGGTTTGCCCTGTTCCCATCATGCACTGGGACAGGAACAGACTAATTTGCATACAGCCAGGTTCTGAAACTGGGATGGTGCAGTGAGCTAAAAAACGGTGTTGGATCTAGCCCTGATCTTTTGACTGGTTGAGAGCTTTCTGCTTAATTCAGAGACTCTGTCCCTCACCACCCCTTGTTGTAAATATTTTTGTCCACCCTAAGCGTGGAAGGGTATTCTCAGATGTGAGACCCTTGCTCATTGCACCATCAGGATTCAAGCAAACCGGGCCGAAGACGGCTGTAATGCCAGAAACCGGTCCCCGGGAGCTTGTTTCCTTCCCAGTGTAAGAATTGGCTTTTGTAGTTTGGTTTGCCCTGTTCCCATCATGCACTGGGACAGGAACAGACTAATTTGCATACAGCCAGGTTCTGAAACTGGGATGGTGCAGTGAGCTAAAAAACGGTGTTGGATCTAGCCCTGATCTTTTGACTGGGTGAGAGCTTTCTGCTTAATTCAGAGACTCTGTCCCTCACCACCCCTTGTTGTAAATATTTTTGTCCACCCTTAGCGTGGAAGGGTATTCTCAGATGTGAGACCCTTGCTCATTGCACCATCAGGATTCAAGCAAACCGGGCCGAAGACGGCTGTAATGCCAGAAACCGGTCCCCGGGAGCTTGTTTCCTTCCCAGTGTAAGAATTGGCTTTTGTAGTTTGGTTTGCCCTGTTCCCATCATGCACTGGGACAGGAACAGACTAATTTGCATACAGCCAGGTTCTGAAACTGGGATGGTGCAGTGAGCTAAAAAACGGTGTTGGATCTAGCCCTGATCTTTTGACTGGGTGAGAGCTTTCTGCTTAATTCAGAGACTCTGTCCCTCACCACCCCTTGTTGTAAATATTTTTGTCCACCCTAAGCGTGGAAGGGTATTCTCAGATGTGAGACCCTTGCTCATTGCACCATCAGGATTCAAGCAAACCGGGCAGAAGACGGCTGTAATGCCAGAAACCGGTCCCCGGGAGCTTGTTTCCTTCCCAGTGTAAGAATTGGCTTTTGTAGTTTGGTTTGCCCTGTTCCCATCATGCACTGGGACAGGAACAGACTAATTTGCATACAGCCAGGTTCTGAAACTGGGATGGTGCAGTGAGCTAAAAAACGGTGTTGGATCTAGCCCTGATCTTTTGACTGGGTGAGAGCTTTCTGCTTAATTCAGAGACTCTGTCCCTCACCACCCCTTGTTGTAAATATTTTTGTCCACCCTAAGCGTGGAAGGGTATTCTCAGATGTGAGACCCTTGCTCATTGCACCATCAGGATTCAAGCAAACCGGGCCGAAGACGGCTGTAATGCCAGAAACCGGTCCCCGGGAGCTTGTTTCCTTCCCAGTGTAAGAATTGGCTTTTGTAGTTTGGTTTGCCCTGTTCCCATCATGCACTGGGACAGGAACAGACTAATTTGCATACAGCCAGGTTCTGAAACTGGGATGGTGCAGTGAGCTAAAAAACTGTGTTGGATCTAGCCCTGATCTTTTGACTGGGTGAGAGCTTTCTGCTTAATTCAGAGACTCTGTCCCTCACCACCCCTTGTTGTAAATATTTTTGTCCACCCTAAGCGTGGAAGGGTATTCTCAGATGTGAGACCCTTGCTCATTGCACCATCAGGATTCAAGCAAACCGGGCCGAAGACGGCTGTAATGCCAGAAACCGGTCCCCGGGAGCTTGTTTCCTTCCCAGTGTAAGAATTGGCTTTTGTAGTTTGGTTTGCCCTGTTCCCATCATGCACTGGGACAGGAACAGACTAATTTGCATACAGCCAGGTTCTGAAACTGGGATGGTGCAGTGAGCTAAAAAACGGTGTTGGATCTAGCCCTGATCTTTTGACTGGGTGAGAGCTTTCTGCTTAATTCAGAGACTCTGTCCCTCACCACCCCTTGTTGTAAATATTTTTGTCCACCCTAAGCGTGGAAGGGTATTCTCAGATGTGAGACCCTTGCTCATTGCACCATCAGGATTCAAGCAAACCGGGCCGAAGACGGCTGTAATGCCAGAAACCGGTCCCCGGGAGCTTGTTTCCTTCCCAGTGTAAGAATTGGCTTTTGTAGTTTGGTTTGCCCTGTTCCCATCATGCACTGGGACAGGAACAGACTAATTTGCATACAGCCAGGTTCTGAAACTGGGATGGTGCAGTGAGCTAAAAAACGGTGTTGGATCTAGCCCTGATCTTTTGACTGGGTGAGAGCTTTCTGCTTAATTCAGAGACTCTGTCCCTCACCACCCCTTGTTGTAAATATTTTTGTCCACCCTAAGCGTGGAAGGGTATTCTCAGATGTGAGACCCTTGCTCATTGCACCATCAGGATTCAAGCAAACCGGGCCGAAGACGGCTGTAATGCCAGAAACCGGTCCCCGGGAGCTTGTTTCCTTCCCAGTGTAAGAATTGGCTTTTGTAGTTTGGTTTGCCCTGTTCCCATCATGCACTGGGACAGGAACAGACTAATTTGCATACAGCCAGGTTCTGAAACTGGGATGGTGCAGTGAGCTAAAAAACGGTGTTGGATCTAGCCCTGATCTTTTGACTGGGTGAGAGCTTTCTGCTTAATTCAGAGACTCTGTCCCTCACCACCCCTTGTTGTAAATATTTTTGTCCACCCTAAGCGTGGAAGGGTATTCTCAGATGTGAGACCCTTGCTCATTGCACCATCAGGATTCAAGCAAACCGGGCCGAAGACGGCTGTAATGCCAGAAACCGGTACCCGGGAGCTTGTTTCCTTCCCAGTGTAAGAATTGGCTTTTGTAGTTTGGTTTGCCCTGTTCCCATCATGCACTGGGACAGGAACAGACTAATTTGCATACAGCCAGGTTCTGAAACTGGGATGGTGCAGTGAGCTAAAAAACGGTGTTGGATCTAGCCCTGATCTTTTGACTGGGTGAGAGCTTTCTGCTTAATTCAGAGACTCTGTCCCTCACCACCCCTTGTTGTAAATATTTTTGTCCACCCTAAGCGTGGAAGGGTATTCTCAGATGTGAGACCCTTGCTCATTGCACCATCAGGATTCAAGCAAACCGGGCCGAAGACGGCTGTAATGCCAGAAACCGGTCCCCGGGAGCTTGTTTCCTTCCCAGTGTAAGAATTGGCTTTTGTAGTTTGGTTTGCCCTGTTCCCATCATGCACTGGGACAGGAACAGACTAATTTGCATACAGCCAGGTTCTGAAACTGGGATGGTGCAGTGAGCTAAAAAACGGTGTTGGATCTAGCCCTGATCTTTTGACTGGGTGAGAGCTTTCTGCTTAATTCAGAGACTCTGTCCCTCACCACCCCTTGTTGTAAATATTTTTGTCCACCCTAAGCGTGGAAGGGTATTCTCAGATGTGAGACCCTTGCTCATTGCACCATCAGGATTCAAGCAAACCGGGCCGAAGACGGCTGTAATGCCAGAAACCGGTCCCCGGGAGCTTGTTTCCTTCCCAGTGTAAGAATTGGCTTTTGTAGTTTGGTTTGCCCTGTTCCCATCATGCACTGGGACAGGAACAGACTAATTTGCATACAGCCAGGTTCTGAAACTGGGATGGTGCAGTGAGCTAAAAAACGGTGTTGGATCTAGCCCTGATCTTTTGACTGGGTGAGAGCTTTCTGCTTAATTCAGAGACTCTGTCCCTCACCACCCCTTGTTGTAAATATTTTTGTCCACCCTAAGCGTGGAAGGGTATTCTCAGATGTGAGACCCTTGCTCATTGCACCATCAGGATTCAAGCAAACCGGGCCGAAGACGGCTGTAATGCCAGAAACCGGTCCCCGGGAGCTTGTTTCCTTCCCAGTGTAAGAATTGGCTTTTGTAGTTTGGTTTGCCCTGTTCCCATCATGCACTGGGACAGGAACAGACTAATTTGCATACAGCCAGGTTCTGAAACTGGGATGGTGCAGTGAGCTAAAAAACGGTGTTGGATCTAGCCCTGATCTTTTGACTGGGTGAGAGCTTTCTGCTTAATTCAGAGACTCTGTCCCTCACCACCCCTTGTTGTAAATATTTTTGTCCACCCTAAGCGTGGAAGGGTATTCTCAGATGTGAGACCCTTGCTCATTGCACCATCAGGATTCAAGCAAACCGGGCCGAAGACGGCTGTAATGCCAGAAACCGGTCCCCGGGAGCTTGTTTCCTTCCCAGTGTAAGAATTGGCTTTTGTAGTTTGGTTTGCCCTGTTCCCATCATGCACTGGGACAGGAACAGACTAATTTGCATACAGCCAGGTTCTGAAACTGGGATGGTGCAGTGAGCTAAAAAACGGTGTTGGATCTAGCCCTGATCTTTTGACTGGGTGAGAGCTTTCTGCTTAATTCAGAGACTCTGTCCCTCACCACCCCTTGTTGTAAATATTTTTGTCCACCCTAAGCGTGGAAGGGTATTCTCAGATGTGAGACCCTTGCTCATTGCACCATCAGGATTCAAGCAAACCGGGCCGAAGATGGCTGTAATGCCAGAAACCGGTCCCCGGGAGCTTGTTTCCTTCCCAGTGTAAGAATTGGCTTTTGTAGTTTGGTTTGCCCTGTTCCCATCATGCACTGGGACAGGAACAGACTAATTTGCATACAGCCAGGTTCTGAAACTGGGATGGTGCAGTGAGCTAAAAAACGGTGTTGGATCTAGCCCTGATCTTTTGACTGGGTGAGAGCTTTCTGCTTAATTCAGAGACTCTGTCCCTCACCACCCCTTGTTGTAAATATTTTTGTCCACCCTAAGCGTGGAAGGGTATTCTCAGATGTGAGACCCTTGCTCATTGCACCATCAGGATTCAAGCAAACCGGGCCGAAGACGGCTGTAATGCCAGAAACCGGTCCCCGGGAGCTTGTTTCCTTCCCAGTGTAAGAATTGGCTTTTGTAGTTTGGTTTGCCCTGTTCCCATCATGCACTGGGACAGGAACAGACTAATTTGCATACAGCCAGGTTCTGAAACTGGGATGGTGCAGTGAGCTAAAAAACGGTGTTGGATCTAGCCCTGATCTTTTGACTGGGTGAGAGCTTTCTGCTTAATTCAGAGACTCTGTCCCTCACCACCCCTTGTTGTAAATATTTTTGTCCACCCTAAGCGTGGAAGGGTATTCTCAGATGTGAGACCCTTGCTCATTGCACCATCAGGATTCAAGCAAACCGGGCCGAAGATGGCTGTAATGCCAGAAACCGGTCCCCGGGAGCTTGTTTCCTTCCCAGTGTAAGAATTGGCTTTTGTAGTTTGGTTTGCCCTGTTCCCATCATGCACTGGGACAGGAACAGACTAATTTGCATACAGCCAGGTTCTGAAACTGGGATGGTGCAGTGAGCTAAAAAACGGTGTTGGATCTAGCCCTGATCTTTTGACTGGGTGAGAGCTTTCTGCTTAATTCAGAGACTCTGTCCCTCACCACCCCTTGTTGTAAATATTTTTGTCCACCCTAAGCGTGGAAGGGTATTCTCAGATGTGAGACCCTTGCTCATTGCACCATCAGGATTCAAGCAAACCGGGCCGAAGACGGCTGTAATGCCAGAAACCGGTCCCCGGGAGCTTGTTTCCTTCCCAGTGTAAGAATTGGCTTTTGTAGTTTGGTTTGCCCTGTTCCCATCATGCACTGGGACAGGAACAGACTAATTTGCATACAGCCAGGTTCTGAAACTGGGATGGTGCAGTGAGCTAAAAAACGGTGTTGGATCTAGCCCTGATCTTTTGACTGGGTGAGAGCTTTCTGCTTAATTCAGAGACTCTGTCCCTCACCACCCCTTGTTGTAAATACTAATGCATTTCAGAGCAGCTTGCTCCTTTCTCAAAGGGTAAAACACTGCCAGTCCACAGCATGCACTATCACGCTTTTCTCATTTCCAAGTTCACACCCTATCAAGAACTATGCACCAGAGAAATGTTTGGTAGCAATAAGCTAACGGTAAATCACATTTTCAGTAATTTTGAGTAATTATCCAGAAAAGTTCCTAATTTTTCACTAAAAAGATGAAATTTCATATCCCTAGTTAGTATCAGGTTTGTCATCCTCTTCTATTGTCTTGGATCTTGTCTTCTGTAATTCACCTTCTTGTGTTTGGTGGGACACCTTAAGTTATTCGACAGCAACTTTAGTGCATCACAGTGCTCATTACTCCATCAACAATATAACATCTGCTGTTCAGTGACACTAGTTCTAACAACTACTTTAATCTGTACAGGAAATCATCTTGGTACAGTGATATACGACCTCCTAAGCAAGATACCATAGTTCTCGTTGTAAACTCTGCAAACCAGTTTGATACATCACACTCAAATTCATAGTTTTCCTTCTGTGGTTGGTGAGCAGTCAAATACTTTTTCTCACCCAAATGTCCCCCATGCATAACAAGGGTAAACCTTGCTGCTTGTTAACACTCTCCCCATATGTGTAATGTTTGTTATAGCAAAAACAAATATTCAATTAATGTCTGCTCAATACATTTTTGGCGGGGTATACGATTTTGTACATGTATGTGTATACCAAACAAATATTCTTTTGTAAACAGTTTAGAAGTAGTAGGTATATGTATCGTACTTAGAGGATATTGATGCTCATTAATAAATATTGTATACATTGGCAGATATGATTGTTATTTACCAGATTGCTCTTGTGTGGCGCCGGCAAATTTTTATTATGCTAGCATAATTACAAGTAATTTCTGGAATTTCGTAATATACTTGTTATAAGAAATGCCTGACATTATGCCGCTGTGCCACATCGCACAGTTTTCCACCCATTCAGGGGAAAATCCTGTTTGTTGCAGGAGCACGGGAACAATGTGAATGAACAACGAAAGCAGCATCTGCTGTTCGTTTCTTGTGTGATGTAGGCCCATTTTTTGTGTCAAATGCATCCTTGCTAGGACGTGGGGACAAATGTTGCTTTAGATAGTGGTACATGCTGAGTTTCTCGCCATTTTCCCATATTTTTGCGTGATTAAACAAAAGCAAAATATATGAATTTCGCACACTGTCAACCAATGTGCAAAGAGCAAACTCATTGCTTGTTGGCAGCTAACTCAGTGTATCTATTTCATGTCTGCCGAAATGAAACACAACCAGGTCATAAATATAGGACACTAATCAAACGAGGAGTTATTTCTTAGCAACCGAAGACATGAAGAGAATAAAAATGGTAGATAGGTCAAATTAAAAAAGGGATAAACTCATGAAAGGAGAGAAGGAGCTTAAGGGAAGATGAGATGAATAAAGCTGTTGGGGGAGGGGGAACCTGATCCTGGCAGCTGAGAGAATGATGCTGAAAGCTGACAGATTTGAATTGCAAAGAGTTTAAGGGAGCAAGCTGTGGATGAGGGATGTGCTGCACGTTCACCTTGGAGACAGCTGCACAGAATTTGTCTTTTACAGTAGAGATGTGTACTTGAGATATCGACTGCTATAGATAACTTAAAGTTGTTAAATGGAAAACATAGTCTTTAAAGGGTCCACAAAACATCGCCTCGAGTCACAAAAACGTACTAAATTTGCACTCGTAGCAATTCTCCTGCAGATATACTCTTTTTTGCAATTAACAAACATAGCTAGCAGTGGGCCTATATAGTTGTGCTAGTCACAGGTGCCTGTACTACTCAAAATGCCATGTGACCTTGGTTACATTGGTCTGCCCCCAATGTGGATTAATAAGCAAAGAAAAATTCTGCACATGGGAAAGGCAGCCTCTCTGTGCAATTTTTATTTGTTTTCTCCAGACCCTTTCCTCACAAACCCACAAAGTTTGGGAATGTTGCAAATTCCCACTCAATGTGCCCGCGACTTCTTAGAAAATTAAATAATATTAACAGATTAATAATGTGTGAATAGGGACGTGGCCAGCAACATGGCCGGCTTTCTGCATCGATCTGCAACTCTGGCAGCCCAAAGCGAATCCTGCACTAAATCCTGACCTTCCAAAGCCATCCAATACCCACGGGGATGCTCTGTCCCACCTGGACCTACTTTCATTGTGACTGGAGCACGAGGAATCGATCTCAGGTGAGATTAGACTGCGGAAAGCATATTTGGAGCAGCAATCCAAAATGGCGGTGGCCCGAGAGAGAAGTGACCCGAATCCTACGGAAGCCGCTGTGATGGTAAGCAGGGGTGATTAGAGGAGTCTGGGGTGTCTCCCTCCACTCTGCCCCCGCATGGTCAATTTCCGACACCCGGCTGTGCACGCCACAGGGTCCTGTCCCGGGCCAGCGGTCAATGGGATGAGGCCTGTGCTATTGAAGATGCCGCCCCTGACGTTACGGGGGAGTGCCGCCGGCTTGAGAGGAAGAGCGATGAACGCTGGTGATAGAGTGACTGCAGAGAATGTGCGGTGATGCGGTGAGACTGGAAGAGACCTTAGGCTGCAGTAGGAGATCCGCTACGAGAGGAAGACACTGCTGTGAGTCGAGGTACCGGCTGGAGTGGAGTGGCTTCCCTGAGCTCCTGAATGCCCTGCCGAGAGGAAATACACCTCCAGATCCTGAGGAGCCAGTGAGGGAGACGCCCTGGGGAGGTGAGCGATGCCAGGCCCCGCTCCAGAGACTTCCCTTCTGTGGTCGCCCCGAGTGAAGACTGAAGTTGTGGGCCTCCTCTACGGAAAGAGGAGATACTCAATGATGCTGGTGGAATAGTCTATGCAGGCCCCAGGAGCAAACAGTGGAGTGAGAGCCTAAAAGCGAAAGAAAGCATCCCCGAAGTGGGAGGCCAGGTCGAACTTGGCGGGGGAGGAAGATCACCAGGTGTAGAGGCCAGGTTCCCTCCTGGAGAGGCAGATACCGGTGGGTAAGGCTAAAGGAGGCAGACAGACATCATGACCGCAGAAGCAGAGAAAGTCCAGTCCAGCTCCTAGGCACTGCCGCTGGAGACTTCTGACCTGTAGACATTGAGGGGCTCAACTGGATGAGTGACAGACGGGGCTAGCAGACGTGGCGAGACCCCTTGGAAGCAAA
This sequence comes from Lissotriton vulgaris, assembly GCF_964263255.1. Classification (NCBI taxonomy): domain Eukaryota; kingdom Metazoa; phylum Chordata; class Amphibia; order Caudata; family Salamandridae; genus Lissotriton; species Lissotriton vulgaris. Next base: position 844,124,055 of record NC_141685.1, read on the forward strand.
AGAAGTTGTCCCATATTGTTACCGATGAGAGATAAGGGACTGCGGTCCCCGGCCCGGGAGGAAAATACACTGAAAATAGACATAGGAGAGGGTCCCCATGTGGGAGTAAGTACCTTCACGCCAGACAGTGTAGCATGCTGACAAGGGAGGTAATAGAGAAGTAGCCAGAATATGAAGATGCGTCCCGGCGAGGGACGGATGTCGGGATAAGACCTCCCTGATAGCAGCACCCCCTGGATGCCACGGACTTGGCAGCGTGGCAATACCAGTCAGAGAGGGGAGAGTACCCTTCAGGCCCAACACGAGACAGGACCAGGAGATGCTGGTGGACCCCTTGATCTTGCAGTAGTGACTGGCCTTCCAACAATTACCTGTGGTCTTGGGTGCCTGCCGCTCACCAGGGAGGGTATTGTGGCGCTAGCGGCGGGAGAAACCATGCTGAACAGGTGACGAAGGCCCAGCAGGAATCCCCCCCTGCTATGCGGCAGGACTACCAGGGTGGCTGACACTCGCTGGTTGCCTGAAGGAGATCCCTCCGGAAGAGGATTAAGGTAAAGACCATCCGCAGCTGCCCGGCGATCTTGGGAACAGGTTCTACTGTGGCTAGAGATAGGGAACCCAAACCTATGAAGCAGGGTAAACTTGACAGGCATAGCAAAGGAATTCCGCCACTGCAGGAAGCAGAGAGTGGGTCTTTGCCCTACTGGACAATGTAGCTATACTACAGGCCATTCACGCCTCTAGGGAAGTACTGAAGGAGAAGATGGTGGAGGTGCATGTAGAGGTGAACGAGTTGCGACAAGACCTGTGTAAGGTCTCAGAAAGAGTAACACAAGCTGAACAACGTATTTCAGAAGTGAAGGATACCTCCCATAGCATGCGGAAAGAGGTCACAGGACTGACCGCCTCCCTGAAAGAGGTGACCTGGAGAGTGGACGATGCAGAAAACAGGGCCCCTAGGAATAGCCTCCACTTTGTAGGTTTTCCATATGGAGCGGAGGGGAGAGACCCAAGAAATTTCCTGATGACGTAGTTCGAGGACTCCCTCCCAGGCGCACAGTTCTCCACCTGCTTCATAATGAAAGAGCTCATAGAATGTCAAGTTTTCAGCCACTCTCAGGTGGCCCTCAGAGGCCTTTCATTGCATGCATCCCTAATTTCCAGAATCTACTCTACTTACTCTGAGAGTTAAGGCAAAAGGGAGAAATCAAATATGCGAACACTAGAATAATGGTATTTCCAGACTACTCAGTAATATGCAAAAACTGAGGTGGGCCTTTGACTCAGTTAAGGCCAAAATGAGAACCCTTAAGATACAATATATGCTGCTGTTCCAGACAAAACTCAAGGTCATATTTCAGGGCACAACCCACTTTTTCCAAACGCTAGAGGAGGCGTGGTACTGGCTTGCGGATCGACCTCCCATAAGACATAGACAGGGACCGGCAGAGACTTCCCAGAGAGGCTTGCCAGGAAGCTCAGGTGCTTCATGGCTGAAGGAGAAAAGACTGCACAGATCAACTGAGTCACGCAGGAAATGCACAGTAACACCTCTCCAGGCCAAACGACCCTTGCACAAGAAGACGCAGGTGTCTGATTCTGATGAGAAAACCATGCGGGAAAATGAGGGACTCAGACATAGTGGATTCCGCGACCGCAACACCTCTGAGCCATCTGATAGGGAGGATTTAGCGACAATGGGAAGTGATCATCTTCTCCTGCAAGACATTCACCAGCTGGAAGACCCAGGCCCGGGGGCACCCGCCGCCGAGACTTCGCGACAGCAGACTTCCAAAAGTGGGGAAGACTCTTGAGATGTTGGGGCTGGACAGCCACTGAGAGACAGTAAGACACATGCACAGCGTATATAAACAATGCACGCTAAGCCCACAAGGCAACACGATTTACACAGACCCTATAGTATTTAGTTAATAAAAAGGGGTTATTGGGAGAAGGACACTGACCTCTCATGCTCAACCTGTGCTACAATTGCCATGTTGACCAGCTGGGAAGTAGCGTGGGTAGAGGGAAAGTGTGGGAAGGGGAAGTCACAGGGCATGAAGAGAAATGTCATAAAATTAATTTGGGGTTTGTTTATTTGTTTGATATATTTAGTCATAGAATAACTAAGAGTAGGGACAAGGAAAGGAGCAATGAGAGGCGCAACAAGACATATGAAATATTGACACCAAACATAAACACAGGCAATTGGTGAGGGACCCTACTCATTTATGACATGGAATGTCAATGAACTAGGCAACAAAATTGTAAGGGGGCTGGATACCAAATACATCCAAAAATTTAAACCAGACATCGTACTCTTGCAAGAAACGCATTTAAGGAGCACACATTATACCTTTCTAGGGAGGGGCACATATACTAAACTTGCACACGCTAGCTTTTACTCGGAATCCAGGGGAGTCACCATCCTGATAACAAAATCACCACTCTTTCATACTTCCAAAAATGGGCGGATCTGAACAGTACGTTTGTTGCTGTGAAAGGTACATGGGGCCGTAGAGAACATACACTGATCAGCGTCTATGCCCCCCCCAAGACTACAGCAGCAGAAACTGGACAAAATGGCAGGGATACTGCTAGAATCAGACCCCTCTACACACATCATAGGTGGCGACTTCAATGATGTCAGAGACCCACAGAGAGAACTCACACACGTGGTTCAAGGGACAAGCTCTCCTACCGAATTGGGGCAATTCCAGAACACTCGTTTTGACTGATCTTTGGCGCAGGCACCATCCAGAAAACCGCACATATTCATACTTCTCAGGAACTCACATGGTTTTCTCTAGACTAGACTATCTCTTCGCCCCGGTGGGGGTGGTTGAGACAAAAGAAAGGTGGTGTACCTGGCGAGGGGCATCTTGGACCACTCACCTCTCTGGTTAACAATGGGTGGAAGACCAACGGGTAATAGGCAGGAATGGAGGTTACAGGTCTGGGGCTTGAGGGAAAAGGAAATAACTAAGGAGATCCGATCTGAATCAGAATTCTACTTCCAAACTAATGAGTGCTCTGTACCCTCCGCAGTAACCCTATGGTAAGCATACAAGATGACACTATGGGACAAAGCTCAGACTATAATAGCCCATAAGAAAAGAGAAGAGACTCAGGAAATTGGCAGGGAATATAAGCTACTAGAACTGGAGAAACAGGTAGACTCAGACGTCAATCAACACACGTTGCTCCAGCTGGAGATAATGCAGTGGGAATATAGGACACTGATGAACTAGGTAGTGAAAGCTCAACTTCTGGCCACACAACATCGCCTATATGAGACTGGTTGATAGGGTGGGAAAGCTACTGGCCTGGCTCAGTAGGAAGGAGAGGGAAACAAAATGGATAGCCCCCATACATGAGCATGACGAGATCCACACCTCCTCCCAACACATAGCAGGCGCTTTTGCCCACTACTACACAGAGCTGTACAAAGCCAGACCACTGGCGGATATCACGCAAATTAACTCTTACTTGCAAACCACAGAGGTCACAGGAAGACAAGGACACTTCAGAAGAAGAACTAACCCTAAAGGAAGTGACAGAGGCTAAAGGCAGACAAAAATCTGTGGAAGACCCCGGGCCCAAAAACCTTCCTGCAGAATTATTCAAACAAAATGCTAGCCTGCTGGCCCCACACCTTTTGAATATATTTCAGGTTTCCCAAAAAGAGGGAGCCCACCCGCCCAATCTGCGAAAAGCCACAGTTGTAGTCATACATAAACCAGGGAAATCACCAACGAACTGTGGGTCTTACCGGCCCATATCGTTACCTAACGTGGGAACCAGAATCTTGGCCACCATACTGGCTACACGTGCCTTGGCGGTGATAACACCTCTCATACACTGGGAGTAGTCTGGCTTCATGCAAAAATGTGCCACCCGACTCAACCTCCGCCGTCTAGCCAACTGGCTAGATAAGGTGAAAACTAGATCTGACCCACACATTTTCCTCTCCCTGGATGCCAAGAAGGCCTTTGATACAGTTCACTGGCCATTCCTACGACAAACCCTATCAAAGTTTGGATCCGGCCCAGTCTTCCAAGCCAGGGTGGAACTGTTATACACTGACCCAGTGGACAAAGTCAGAGTCAATAGTGCGCCTTCGACGACTTTCCCGATACAGAGAGGTACTAGACAGGGCTGCCACCTGCTCCCCATGCTGTTTGCATTAGTACTAGAACCGCTGGCTTGCGCAATCAGGGCACACCGGGTAATAGCAGGCATCAAAGATGACAGAGAGGCTCTTATAGATGAGCGCATTTCACTTTATACCAATGACATTCTAATGTATGTTTCTAACCCAGAAAGGTCACTCCCAGAGGTGTTGGGCCTCTTTGAAGAATAAGGCCGACACACAGGTTATAGTATCAACTGGGATAAATCTAGTTTGTATGCAGTGGGTGGCCCCCTGAACTTGCAGGAACTCTCAGGTTGTTTTTGGGTAGCCCAGGAAGGATTCCGCTATTTGGGTCCATACATCACCACCAATGACACTGTAAACCTAAACCAAAACATTAGACGGGTCATCTCAGAATTTCATGATGACGTTGAGAGATGGAGGCAGTTCCCACTACCGATAATGGGTAGAGCGGCCCTATACAAAATGATTACGCTTCCAAAGATCCTCTATCTATTGCAGAATACATACTGTCGGATATCCACGGCCATATTCACAGCAATAAACACTGACCTAGGCATGCTTCCCTGGGATACAGCCCACCCGAGAGTGGCACTACAGACACTCCAGTGAAACCAATCATATGGAGGAATTGCACTACCTAACATAAGGTCCTACTATAGGGTGGCCCACCTAGTGGTGGTGAATGAGTGGAGGCATGCAAGGGGTGATCATCCCACATACGCCTTGGAATGCCTACAATTCAGAAACCATACACATCTTTTTTTTTATAACTTTATTTATCATTTCGTAACGTTACAATAATACAAATCATCAGTGCTCACTGCCATTTCGCAATGTCTATGAAGTATGAGAAGAAAAAAAAAGACCATTGTTAAAGTTTTATATAGAATAAATCCCATCACATTTGTAACGTAAGCAGGTCATCATAACACAACTCCCTGGCCCTTCAATTACTTACAGCCAACTGACCAGTGACGCACAAGCCCCTATAGATCCATAACAGGCAAATTGCATGAAAGTATGAATCTAAAACCAGAAATCACTGCACGTGTCTCTGCTGTTGTGCACTGTAATTTCATCCAACTCCAGTAGGCACCAGCCACTGTTCTAATTGCGAGTCAGATGATGAATGTGTAGATGCTGTATAAGGTCTAATTGGTCCCCAAATGTCTTTAGGGCGTGTGGTGCGAGGTAGCGTGGTAGCATATATCTCACTATTTGTGCTGCAGAAAGCCATACTAGTTAACCAGTTTTGTAAGGTGGGGGCCCTTTATCCGCCCCAGTTAATGGCGATCTCTCGCTTGGCTAACAGGAAGCTGATGGCAGCAAATTTCCGCACCCCATTGGGGAAGTTCACAACATACCCCAAGATCCCCACTTCAGGAAGTGGAGCGAGAGTTAAGTTAAGCAAGAGTCCCAGTGTTTGATGTATCTCCCTCCAATAGGACTGTAGTTTGGGTCATGTCCAAGTTAAGTGTGCGAAATTGGCATGTGGAGACCTACATTTTACACAGTGATGTGACCTAGAAAGGTCGATTCTGCTGGAGTGTTCTGGTGTGACGTATATTCTGTGCAAAAACTTTAAATGCAGTAGTTTATGCCGACTATTCAATGATATGTGTTTAGTAACTTCACTGCATTTTTCCCATTGGTCATCCCAAATGGGGTGTCCCAAGTCTGTCTCCCAGGCCTCAAGCACCTTGGCATCATGAATGGGGAGGAGAGCAGAGCAATCCCTATATAATTTGGAAATCAGATGTCTATGATAGTAGAAAGGGGTGGAAATGAGTCAGGCTCAACTGGGAAACTGGGGAGAGCGGCCTAAATGGATGAGCGGACCCTATTCAGTACAAAGCGGTCCAGTAAGGTGGCCGACCGGAAACGGTTGTCCTCAGACCGGGAGAAGACATGGCCTCCTGGAAAAAGATTGCCGAATTTGACAATGTCGAACATGTCAAGTTGGCGCTTAACTAGTGTTTCTGCCATAATTGGTAGCCAATGGGGGTTGGGAATTGGCAGGGCTGTTGATTATAACGGCGGAACCCCCACCATTCGCCGCAGCCTATCCCATGCCCAGCTGGTGGTGGACACTGTTTGGATATCTGTTGGGTCTCATTGGAAACCCCCTAGGAAGTACCATCGACAGGGTATCAGGAAGTACAAAGTCTGCTTCCGGGCGGAGAAATGGAAAACTGGCATCCAGGTGGAAGCAGGCATGGGCGTAACTACATTGGGCTACGAGATAGTATAGTATGAGGTCAGGTACTCCAACCCCCCACGGTTGTATGGTAGTGTAAGAATCTGCAACATTACCAGTGGGTGCTTCCCCCCGCCCAAGTTAAATGGATGAGGTGAGAACGCAACATCTGGAAGAAGCTATTCTGAAGGGGAATGGGGTTATTGTTGAACAAATATAAAAATTTGGGAAGGACAACCATTTTGACGAGAGTGACCCGCCCAGCATTAGACAATGGGAGTCGCAACCATTTTGCTATTTGTGACTCAAGGGTATCCATAGCCCGCCCATAGTTTAGTCAAAGAATTTGAGTGGAGTCTAAATGCAAATGAATGCCCAAATACTTAGTGGATTCGGTGCACCATTCCAGTGGAAATTTGCAGTCCGAGTGCTTCATGCTAGGAGTCAAAGGGAATATCGCTGACTTGGACCAATTGCTATGAAGACCTGAGAATCGCCCAAATCTGATCATCTCTCTGATCAAAGGCTCAAGATTTACATGAGGGTCAGAGACATATAAAATTACGTTGTCCACATATAAGAAAAACTAATAGAGGGCCGGTATTAAACTGAAGACCCCGCAGTAAATGTCGCATCTGGAAGTGGCGGACCAATGGGTCTATAGCCAGGATGAACAATAATGGTGACAGGGGACACCCCTGGCATGTGCCTCGAGAAAGGGTGAAGGGTCGTGATAATGTGCCATTCAAGCGCAGTCTAGCGGAGGGTTTAGTATATAATAACGCTGTGGTAGCAACAAAGCCCATAGGCATTCCCATCCTGCGCATTACAAATAAAAGAAAGGGCCCCTCGAGGGAATCGAACGCCTTCTCTGTATCTAACAAAACCACAGCGGCAGGGACCATAGTGTTGATCCTATGCAGAACAGCGAAGAGTGTCCTGACATTTAGGGACGTGGATCTGTGAGGGACGAATCCCAATTGCGCAGGAGAAATTATAGATTCCAGAAGGAGGGATAGACGGAGGGCAAGCATCTTGGCCAATATTTTGTCATCTAAATTTAGTAGGGACAGGGGTCTATAGGAGGCACAAGAGGTAGGGTCTTTACCCAGTTTAGGAAGAAGTATAATGACTGATTCTCAAAGCGTGGGTGGTAGTTTGTTTTTCTCAGGGGCTGCCGCATATACCTCCACTAATTTAGGTGGCAGCAGGTCTTTATAAGTTTTATAAAATTCCCCCATAAGACTGTCTAGTACAGGGGCTGTGGATCCATTGAGAGCCTCAATGTCACTAACACTTTCCTCCGAGGAAAATGGTTCGGATATAAACTCCTGTATATTTTTATCCAAATAGGCCAGGCCTATTTCTGACAAATACAACTCTTGTGCTGATAGGTCACCTTCAGTCCTAGTAGAATAACGATGTTGTGTAATAGTCCAAAAATTCTTCACGAATTGCAGCAGTGTCTGTGAGTGTGTGGCCACCCGGTTGACGCAATTCTGTGATATATGATTTAGCATACGGGTGCCAGAGCATCAGCGGCAAGTACGCCCAGGCCTCTCTCCCTCACCATAACGATGAGCTGCTTGATACTTGCTTAGAAAATGGATCTCATGATCTGCAGCAACCCTGTATTCCGTAAGTAGGGAGAGGAGAGGCTGCATGGTATCCGAGGTGGAACCCCCTCTCATTTCATTGTCTAATTTGGATAAGTCAACCTCTAACCTAGTAATGGTGGCACAGAGGTCCCTAAGTACACCGGCGTGTTTGGAAATACACACGCCTCTAATGTACGCTTGAAAGGCCTCCCATAAGACCGCCCACATGTCCACTGTTGCAGTGTTTATCTGAAAATACTCTTCTATGGCCTCCCCGATTTCTAAATGAAATAAATTGTCATAGAGGGCTCTACTGGAAAAACGCCACTGACACTCATATCCCTCAGCTGGGGAATCTTGAGGTGAGGAGCACCGGTGAATGATCAGAGAATGTCCTGGGAAGGGTCCGAATAGAAAAGTAGCATGTGTAAGCAGCAGCGGACAACAGCCAAAAGTCAATACGGGTCCATGTGTCATGTTGTCCAGAGTAATGCGTGTAACTGGGCTCACAGGGGTGGCATCATCAACATGCGTCCGAGAGGGAAAAGGGTTCACATATGTCCAGGAGTACCGTTCGTGATCAGGATTTGGTGACCTGCGAAGTGGAAGTGCTATCCAGTGCCGGACATAATAGTAAATGAAAATCACCACCGATAATCAAAGTCCTGATTTCCAATGTAGCCAATTGTACGTGTACAGAATGGAAATATTCTGGGTTGTCTATATTAGCGGCATATATACTTACGAGGTCAAGTGCGTGGCCCAACACTTTGCCTGTCACAATCATGTACCGACCCTTATTGTCATTAAATAGTGAGTGCAAGTGGAAAGGGATGCGCTTATGTATAAGAATCGTCGTGCCTCTGGCACGATTAGTATAATTGGCAAAATACCTATGCTGACCCCAACTCGAGGCAAACTGTGTTGTATCAAATTTGGGAAGGTGAGTTTCCTGTAGAAATGCTATATCCACCTGATGGCGTTGAAGATAATGAAGGACATGTTTGTGTTTACATCATCAACAGATCCAATGGGCAGCTAATATTGCCTAAACATGCCATACAGTTGTGTCATACAATGCAATGCAATATTAAATTCACATACATAAAGCAAATAGGACAGTGAGCAGTATGATAAATAAACATAAGAAAACATCTCTGCACCCAACCCCAACACCCATCCCCCAACTAGCCTTGCTTCCCAAATTACAAGGACCATAGCATATTGTACCTTCTACCATAGCAACATTATCACCAACAGAATGGCATTTTCCATAACTGTATCGAAGCATCAATATTAAAACAAAATCTCTATGGCATACACCGTGGGGTGTAGCAATGCTACTTCGGGCAGCTCTCAACCTGAAAAAGCATGAATGGATTAGCGCCTTATCCCATTATTAAGCACCACAACAACTTTTACATATTGAACGGACCACAACATCTAACCAGGAACATAGCTTGGGAATAGTTCCACACTCTCGTTTGATCCGCTGCTAGGGGGAGAATCTACTGCAGCCCCTGTTTTCAGCAGCTTGTTCTTCAGCTTATACGTGATGCAAAATTCCTGCGTCTCTGTGGGAGAGTCAAAAATACGGGCTTGTACTGTAACATCCACCCTTAGCTTGGCCGGGTAGAGCATACCGTATTTCAGGCCTATGTTTCTGAGTGAAGCTTTAACCCTCATTATATTTACTCCGGGCGTCCTGTACCATGGGTGTGAAGTCCGGATAGAGTGCCATCCTAGACCCTTGCTATGTTGTGTCCCCCGTTTCCCTAGCAAGGCAAAGGGAGGAATCTCAGTCACTGTAGTTCATGATCCTAGCTATTATGGGTCTATTTGGGCAGCCTGGGCTGGGGCTGGGAGCCAGAGAACGGTGCGCCCGCTCCACAACAAACCCCGCCATGAAGGATTCCCTCCCAAATAGATCTCCAAGGACAGTCTCGACAAACAGATTCAAACGTCCCGTATTGGTTGACTCCGGGACCCCCAAAATTTGTATGTTATTTCTGCAGCTGCACACTTCAACATCCTCGTTCTTCATTGCCACTTCTTTGAGGATGCCCTCAGCGCGGCCCAGACATTTAAGAGATTGAGCTGTGTCATCCTCAATGTCTGAAATCCTCGCTTCTGCCACATCTAAGTACAGGCCATATACCTGTATCTTGGATCCAAGAGTCTCTAACTGTTTCTCGAGGGTGTCTAAACGACCATCTTGAGCCCGCTATCACGCTGTAATTTCCTGTAGTAAGGATGTGGACAGGGCTGCAGCGTCACCTCTGTGCTCCGAACTGTGACCCCCCTCCGCCATTTCAGGAGTGTCGTCCTGTGCCTTGTCGGTTCACTTCTCAAACGTCAGGGTCCTTTAAGGGATCCTTGTGGCCCATGCCGCTGTGTATGCTGTTGAGGGAGGCCCAGCTCGACAAATCTGCAATTCACACAATGGACAGCCGAGTATGAAAACAACAAGTTGCTAAGGTATATTGGTGTAATGAGGCATACATGTAGGGCAGTCAGCGCTCACCACGGATTGCGACAGCACCACCCGACTGGAGCAGTCCAGCACAGTGACATGGAACCATGGAGGCAGAGAATTCGCTGGGTAGTAGAAATGTTATTTCCAGGCAGGGCGTGTATACCAGTAGGCACACTGAGCAATCCCGGGGTGACCCAGCACTATGCCTTTCTGCTGATGTGCTTGCCGAGGTCGCCCAAGGGCCCCCCCCGATGCTGGGGCCCCGAGCAACAGGTATCTTACAGGCTTCTGGGCAGGACTGCGTTGTGCATGGAGCATAAGAAAATAGCCCGGCACGCTCGCTCCAGGATGTCCCTGCAGCCGGTCTAACCCACCGGCAACCACGGAGAGCACGCTGCTGTGGTACCTGTGAGCAATGCCAGCCAAAGTCAAGTGAAGACCCAATAGTGCCTGTGCCAATTAAGCCTGCAGCGGGTCACAGCCAAGGGAAGAGCATAAGATGTCCAGGCCGATACCACATCCTCCCAAGTGGCAACACCTCTAAGGAGATCAGCAACTGGGCGTCAACGCTGAAATAACTGCCATGCTTATTCTCGTGCTCCCCAATGGTGTGCTGATCTCCCTGAGTCTCATACATGGTCCCAAGCAAATATACTGCAGGATCTGATGCTGTGATGCAGCAATGTCACCAATTCGCATTATGTGTGAGCTGAAGGCTATGGAATCGCACAATGCATACCACAGAGTGCGCATTGCACAGAGTACCTCATCTCTCCTCTCCCCTGATGCCCCTGCGATGACCAGGCGGCTGCTCCCCAGGCTCACCCGCGGGCCCTATCCCCATGGGTCCTCCAAGGGAAAACACAGGGGCGCAATGGCGTATTATGTGGCAGGTCACCGAGAGTCAATGTTAATCGGCAGGGGAGGGAGGGCGCAAAAAACACCGTACACCCGGCGCACTCACCAGCTTTGTTGGGGGTGGCAAATGGCGGCAAGCAGGACTCCTCGCAGCAGGCTCCTGGGCGAGCCGCTCACTCGAGTCCACGGCTCTACGCCCAGTGACGCCACGCCTCTTGTCCGCGCCAGTGGCCAAACACAAGTAACTTCTGCGGCCCAGCCAGTGGGAAACAGATCTTCTGAGTCACCGCCAGCTCCCGTGTCAGTTGCCACGGTGCTGACAACAATTTCAGGCACTTTTCAGGGGAAATCACAGGATCGCCAGCATCGCCCGGCGGAGCTTCACAGTCGCACGGTCATCTTGGTCATTGGATAGGCCACGCCCAGACACCATACACATCTTCATTATTTGTACAGGGGCGAGGGATCCCGTTGACTATTACCGGCCTCTCAACTAACGATAGAGGCCTGGAGAGGGGCAGAGAGGCAAATGAAGTGGGATAACAAGCTCACAAAAGAGACCCCCCTTTGTGAGGGATTGCGATTGCCTGAAATGATTAGGCTCCAGGGGTTTCAATAGTGGGACCTAATTGGGATTTCCAAACTGGGAGATGTCATACAGGGAGGCAACCTAGCTTCCTTCAACACACTAAAAAGCACATATCAACTACGTGTTACCCCAAACTATTCATATCTCCGACTACATCATGCATGTAGGTAGGAGGGGATAAACACCATAGACATCCCAGAATTTGCTCCCTTAGAAGGCAGATTATTACAAGAAGAACTCTCCAATCAAGCCATGTCATGGACTTACAAAACATGAATGAATAATATCCCTGATAAGCTGGGACCCCTTAGGGCGAAATAGGAAAACAACACTGGACCAATGGAAGACTGCGTCAGGGAGGCGGCCCTAATGCACCCAAGGCAATTAGCCATTAAACTGCAACTACATCTCATACAATTTAGGATCCTCCACAGAGTATATTGCACTGTAAAACACAACAAGGTAATTATATTCACACGCTTTGGGACTGTAGCCACATCCAAATATACTGGAATCAGTTATTGGGGAACTAAATAAAGTTATGGGAGGGCAGTTAATTAGGGAGCCCAAGTATGTCCTGCTAGGCATCCCCGCTGAGGTAGATCTACTATGAAGCAAACTCCTGCTATGCAATTTAGGGCTGATAGTAGCCAAGAGGGACACACCTCATTACTGGAGAGCCCCGGATTCACCCACAATCACCAAATGGAAGGCACACAGGGACCTCTATATGGTGGCAGAAAGGGTGGCGTATCAGGCACGGGGTTGCCCCCAAAAAATCCGTAAGTTCTGGACCCCCTGGCTGAAATATTATGGACAAGAGATGGGAGATGGAGAGGATACACCTGGTATTGTGTGATGGGGCCTGGAGAGGAAGGGGAATTGTGGGGTTTCTCTCCCCACCTCCTTTTTACCCCATGTTATTTGGCGCTTGATTTGTATTTTCCAGCAATTCACCACTTTGTAATAATGATCAATACAGGTGACGGCCCTGAGAGGGTTCAACTGGTGGTCTTCTTTCAAGTTTTATGTACCATTGCAATGCCATGCATTTATTCATGCATCCCTGATATGTACAGTACCTGCTTTTGTAACAATAAAAACAGTTCACAAATAAAAATAATGTGTAAATAAATAAAGAAGCAAAATGTAAAACTGAAAAGGTTAAAACATTGAGTAAATATCAAGGAATTTGAAATTGGAGGCTAAAAATTAAGCTTCTATCCTCAGATTGATTAACTGGAGTAGTGCATCAAACAGAATATAGTCTGGGGGATGGGTGGCGTTAATTACATTTTGAAGCCTTAGAAAAGCAGTGCTGTGGGCCAGCCACAGTGTTTTCCAACCTCGGCATGGACTGTAATGTCCACGCCGACCTGGAACTGGGGGTGCATACAGACAGGGAGCCACACCATGTGTCCCACCTGCATGCCCCTGTACACAGAGGCAGCAGGGGGCCTCACCACCAGCATTTTCATGGCGGGCTCACTGCCATGAAACCGCTGGCAGTGAGGAATTTGCAATATGCTTGGTGGTGCCACAGAGGCACCACCAAGCATATTGCATTCTCAAGACCGCCTCGTCCCCGCCTGGTTGCGGCAGTCTCATGGCGGGCCACCTGCTGTAGTTGTAATATTGCAGCTGGTCCCGCAATGCAACGGTTGTCGACCGCCACCGTGACTACGGCAGCCCTATGCACTGCCAAAGTCATAATTAGGGCCTTAATCTCTCAGTTCCTGTAAAAATTAAAGTGTCCTTGTGTAATGTAACTGGCGCTCATGAAAAGTGCTCCAAGTCCTAATGGTCGACTCTGTGCTGTTTAAAACAAGCTATGCGGGGTGGGGAAGGGGCATGCAGTGACAGGAGTGAGGTGGTGAGAAGGACAGGCCAGCAACGAATAGGCAAAGGGCATGCAGCAATGGAATTGAGGTGGTGGTAGGTACGGCCAAGCAACTAACAGAATTCAGATCCTGGAAATTGAAATAAATAAATAAAGTATGTTATAAGTGCGTGCCCACTGGAAGGACGTTGCAGCCGGAAGCAGTACTGGTCCAAGATCCACAGCAAGGACGAGGATTTGAAGTCAAACTGGAAGCTGGAGGCAGGAGTAGGCGCTGACCAACAGAAAGGAAAAAAGATTGATGTGGAAGCCAACAAAAGGCCAGTAATAAGCCCCTTTTAAGATTTTTTTTTTGTTACAAGAGATTTTGCAAGCACCATGTAGGCAACACCTAAAAATGCCCGATATGGACCATGACACATGCGCACACATGCTACGTGGCCCATTGCGTGATTGTAGTCCATGCATGCTCATGCGTTTTGACACGTGCTTGCATGTCAGTGGTAAAGCCAATTGCTGTGATTTGTAAAGAAGAGACTGTGCCAACTGTTTTGTTGGTAACGGCACGTGTCTCTTCTCTTTAAGTTGTTTAACATTTATACTTTACGCAGATTGCACCTCTTTCAGTTACTTTTGAATCAAATGTGCAAGATAGGGGTCTGTATCAGTGAAGCACTTTAACACTGCCTTTGCCGGTACTCTACCCAAACCTTTTTGCATACATACTTATTGTCTCAATAATTTGTACTATCCACTTTGTATATTTGCGTCTTATTTAGTTTTTCAAAACTACAATTACATTTGAGCAGTTTGCTTGACATTTACCGAGGGTAATACTTTGTGTAGCGCGACCAGTGCCACAGTGTGATGCCATTGCATTTTTGCAGACTTATAATCGTCGCAACCTAATGAACTTTGTATACTTTGACACACTGTGCATGTTCCTAGTTTTCACTGCTGAGGGTAGACGTTTTCCTGATTGTTAGTGGTAAATATCCAGAGTCCATGAACACCCACCAAATTACTAAGGGGGAGCTATGCAGAGGGCAAAAAAAGTTCAACTAAATACGTAATTCAACACATTTTCGACACTACTCTCATTTAAAGCAGTTGGGAGGAATTTTTGAGTGAATGTGGAATTGGCAATTCCACAAAAATACAGCCCAGACTTGTTAGTTTCACATATATGTTGACATGAAAAGATGTCAGCAATCCGGCCTCAATTACGACTGCGATAACAGAGTTACAAATTGGAATTACTATTGGGTCTGCAAAAAAAAACCCACGGATTTCAGGGGCATATTATCAAGGGGGTTTATCTCCGCTTTTTTGGCTTTAAAAGCCAAGAAAGCGGAGATAAAATTGTCTCCCTATTACCTAGTAGGAGATAGCAACCATCTTGGGCCCCGCTTTGCATGTTAGTGATATTTATCACTAAGGACATGCAAAGTGGGCGTGCCAAGATGGTAGCGACTGGAAACAGTCGCTAACATCGCTATCTCCTATTACCAACTTTTGGAGATATTTGCGCTTAGCGCGAATATCTCCAAAAGCTAACACCTGCCCCTGAGCAGTTCTTAGCCATGTTATCCAATGTTAGGTGGATAACATGGCTAAGAGCATTAGCTCGGTAATGCAGGAATATCACTGACTTTTCAGCGATATTCATGCATTTCGGCCAATTTTTATCGCTTAGGAGATAAACCTTGAAAATAGCAAGGTTCTTAAGCGATAAAAATCGCCGCAGCTCGGCGATAAAAATATCGCCGCTAAACCAACATAGCGATAATTATCGCCAGTTGTTGGTAATATGCCCCTCAGTTTCCTAAGTGCCCCTATGTCTAATGGCTTCTTCTAAAAGGCACACATAACATGGCTGTTGTGCACGCAGTTGAAGACCCACACTCGTCAGTGGGTGCACAGTATCTCGCCTCTACAGTGCATTTATCTCAGAATTCTTCTCTAGATAAAATGAGGAATGTACCAGTTTCACTGGAAATGCCCCCTAATTTGTGAAAACTGATTAGTTTAATCTTTTGTTTTCTTTGGAAAAAAAGTTGCACGGTAACATTGATATTTTGGTATTTTAAGGTAGTTCATCACAGTACTGATTTCTATGCGGCCTCAGTGGTGTAACGCAAATTGATGAGTCCACCCTGCAGAATATGATTTGAGCTCCCAGATAATCTCACTCACAGATGTACACAGGCTTTACACTGAATGGAAGATTCCAGAATTGTGTCACCTGACCTGCCCACACCATCAGGGCTGCAGGGGTCTATGTGGCGCCCCAACCTGCCTGAAGTAAAAATGATGAGGGGACACCGGGCCTCCCATACATCACAGATAACCACAGACTTTAACCAGAATGGGTTCCCCTGTAGGCCCCCATGACCCCTAGGGGCTGCAGTGGACTCTGTTACACACCCATCTCATCTGCATAGAGTTAGCTCATCTTGCTAACATTGTAAACATATGATCTGTGACATTGTGCATGATCTGTGGTGATCCCCCTACCTCAACATGTGCTTGATGTCAATAATGGAGGTGATGAATAATGTCAGTGGTTATTTATTTACTCAGGTCTTTGGTGATGTTAGCTCGTTTGCATAATGGGTCAAACATTAAATGGTTAAAACACTATGTTTGGTAGGTCTCCACATCTTTTTATGTGTCTGTCCTCAGGCACTGGAGAACACCAAATATCTCACAAGGAGAGGCTTGTCTGTATTTTGTTTGTTTTTTAGAGTTTTATATAGTGTGAACTGGACCCCAAGATATCTGTCAGGAATTGGGTTTCCTTGCGCCTACCTGGGCTTTTGAACTACGTTTCCCATGATCCTTCATATCCGGAAGGTACATAGGGACATCCCGCGCAGTAGCGGATGCGCGTAATTCTGTTTGTTTCCTGTTTCGTTTTGCTGGAGGTCCGTAGTTGCGGATCTCGTGTTCCTTCCATGCGGGCTTCCGACTTGTTTTCCACGGAGGATTACGGGTCCCGGGCTGCAGCGGTGGTGAGTGACAACGTGCCGCAAATCCACTTCTTCCATTCACGGAACGTTGTGTGTCGGCCGACCACACGTTACCGTGTTTTCGATTGCCATCATCCTTCACGGAACGTTGTGTGTCGGCCGACCACACGTTAACGTGTTTCTGATTGCCTTCATTCAGTCTCGGCGGCTGCGCTTGATAATTGCTAATTCCGGATTGTGGATTACCGGCTGGCTAGCCATTCTGGATTGATATCGTACCTTTGTCAGTATTGCGGAACATAGTGGTGTTACTACATGTTACCGTGGTGTTTAGTGCTGCCTACTAGAAGCGGAGCGCAGTGTGTCTCGGCAACGCGCTACCGTTCATGATTAATCATTCGGCATTTTGTAGCAGAGCAAGGTGTGTTGGCTAACCACTTGCTGCCGTGAATCCTGGATTGTACTTTGCTTCAATTCTCCTGAGTAGTATGGTGATACCACTGCATTCTACCGTTTCTTTAGTTTCATCAGGAAGTGCATTCTTTTCCTTTTACTAGAACCATCATCTGGATATGGCTTATTAATATTCCAGGTGTAAGGAACATAGTTTCAAACCATATCCTTGATTGGAGCATTTGGCTACTTGCTGTGTTTTCAGGAATCCTATCCGTCCTTTCTTCGTTTATTCTGCTGGATGTTAATTGACTCTGAGTACCAGGTGTGTTTATGTGCCAGTATACACTTCCATCTTAGGGAGAATTGATGAGAGTAGTCATGTTGACTGTATGCAATGTATAACAGTGTATTTGTACTTGTATCGTTTCAGAGCCTTTGTCCCAGCAGTCCCCTCCCTGTTCCTGAAATCCCTCACCTAATGGTTCCAGTTCCCTGTGTTATACATGTAGGGAGCTGGTAACGTTGGGAGGTGGACCCCCTTTAGCAACGACCGGATCCTGTGGAACGTAATCTTGACAGAATTACGCGCCCACGAATTGTGTTCCACCCGATCCGGTGGTTCTGGGAATCATGGCCACCATGGACGATGCGCTTCAAGCACTGGTCCTAGTACAGCAGGAATTGATAGCCTCTAAGTCGGAGGCGGCTGCGTTGCGGGAAAAGGTGGACAAGTTAGCCAGAAACCCTTTCAATGCTACCGCAGCTGCTCCTCCTATTCAGGTTACAGTGCCCCCTCCCATTCCGCTGGCTAACCCCGAGAGGTATTCTGGCGACCCTACTAAAACACAGGTTTTTCTAACACAAGTGATGATGCATTTTTCTTGTAAACCTTCCTCGTTCCCTTCTAATCATTCCCGTGTAGCTTTTGCAATTTCATATTTAAGCGGTGATGCAGCCAATTGGGCAGTACCTCTGGTGCGGAAAGACGATGCCATATTGTCCAATTGGACGGCATTCCGTGCTGAGTTTGAGAAGGTGTTCGATAGGAGGGCCACCACTTTTAGCGCCGACAAAGAGTTGTTAGAGCTAAAACAAGGTAGACAGGATCTGGTGTCATATCTTACCACTTTTAACAGGCTGGTGGCTGAGACGGCATGGCCAGAGGAGAAGAGAATGTCCATTTACTATCAAGGACTACGGGAGGGCTTAAAGGACGTCATTGCACAGATAGATCCTCAGCCACTTACTTGTTCTGACATGATCAGTCGGTCCCTAAGATTAGATGGAAGGCTCACCGACAGAGGGGGTGAGAGACGCAGGGCAGAGAGAGGATATTTTCGTTCAGAGTATATTCCTCGTAAGTTTAGTCAACCTACGGACACAGGCAGTGAACCCATGGAAATAGGAGCAGTGCGGGCCCGTTGTCCCGAGCAGAGAGAGAAAGTCGTAGAGCCTTAGGCTTGTGCCTGTATTGCGGGAAGAAAGGCCACTACGTTAAAGAATGTCCCACGAAACCTAAGACTCTGGGGACTTGGTCAAGAAACAAGAAAGCCACTGTGTCCTCAATAACTATGGATGATACGGCCCCTGAGCAGAGGGAAGATAAGAACTGGAAACTCCCTTCTCTCACCGCTTAGGTGTTACACGAACACGAATCTCACATAGTGCTCACCATGACCTTAGAAAGTCAGGCTCAGGTTCACCAGGTAATGGTAATGGTTGACTCAGGGGCTACGGGGAATTTTGTGGATAGCGGTTTAGTAACTTTGTTGGCATTAAGCAGGATACAGAGAGCCAGTCCTGAAGAAGTATGGGCTGTGGATGGCAAACCTCTAAAATCAGGTCTCATAATGGAAAGGACAGACAAACTGGTGTTATCCTTACCTATCCCCGGCGGGGGGGTACATAGAGAGGTGATAAGTCTAAACCTAATAGAAGCCCCCCAATATGAAATCATCCTGGGTATGCCGTGGCTGAGTCATCACAATCCTTCGGTAGATTGGAGGGGAAAGACCCTAAGGTGCGAGGATCATAGTTGTAGGGCCCATACCGTATCCGAACAAGCCCCTCATATAGTAGCCCTGGTGTATTCACATTGCCTGGCTACTGCGGCGGAAAAGGTGGTGGTTTTGCCCCCATGCTATCATGAGTTTCAGGATGTATTCAGCGAAGCTATGGCCGAACAGCTACCTCCACATAGGGAATACGATTGCCGAATCGATTTAGTGGAGGGTGCTGAAATCCCCACCTGTAGGGTGTATGCACTATCTGTCCCTGAGACAAAGCATCTGAAGGAATACCTTGAGCACTATGTAAGAATAGGGTTTATCAGGCCTTCCGGCTCGCCTTCTGCTTCTTCCTTGTTTTTTATTTCAAAGGCGAAGGTGATCTACGGGCTTGCGTAGACTACCGCAAGCTCAATAAAGTGACCATTCGAAACAGATATCCATTACTCCTCATTTCTGTCCTATTGGATCAGGTTCGTAGGGCAAAGATATATACCAGGCTTGACCTCAGAGGGGCATACCATTTGGTTCGTGTCAGGGCAGGGGATGAATGGAAGTCCGCATTTAAGACCCATTATGGCTTACATGAATACCTGGTCATGCCATTTGGGCTGTGCAACGCCCATGCCGCTTTCCAGTTTTTTTTTAACGAAGTATTGAGAGAGTACATGGATGTCTGTGTGGTTGTCTATATTGATGACATTCTGATTTACTCTGATGAGGTTGACACACACACATCGCAGGTCACCATGGTGCTCCAGAAATTGATAGAACATAATTTGTACTGCAAGTTAAGCAAATATGAGTTCGGTGTGGACTCTGTTGAATTCCTGGGGGTTATGTTACACCCAGAAGGATTACGCATGTCTGACCGCAAAGTCTTAGCAGTCCAAGAATGGCCTACTCATAAGTCAGTAAAGGAGGTACAGAGCTTCTTGGGCTTTGCTAACTACTACAGGCGGTTTATTGTGGGGTTCTCCCAGATGGCAGTTCCCTTGACACGTTTGCTTAGGAAGGGAGTTAAATTCTGTTGGTCACTGGAGTCAGAACAGGCCTTTGGGTGCTTGAAAAAGGCGTTCACCTCAGCCCCCGTGTTGGCCCATCCCAAAACAAAATTGCCTTTCATAGTAGAAGCGGATGCTTCCGATTAGGCCCTCTGGCTATCCTTTCACAAAGAGACCCCGAGACTGGACAATTGCATCCGGTGGCATACCTCTCCAGAAAATTGAACCCGGCCGAAAAGAATTACACCATCTCTTAAAAAGAACTCTTAGTAGTAAAGAGGGCCTTCCAAGAATGGAGACATTACCTTTGGGGTGCTGAACACCTGGTGACGGTGTATTCCGATCACCGAAATCTTCAATACATGCAAACTGCCAGACATCTATCTCAACGCCAGATGAGATGGATGCTGTTCTTTGCAGAATTCAACTTTGTCATTACGTTCAGACCAGGTAGTGAGAACAGAAAAGCTGATGCACTGTCCAGACAAGATGAAGGTGATTCCGCAACTGTTCCTACATTGAAATCCATAATAGAGCCAGAGAAGGTGATCTGTGTACTTAGTGCGGAAACGTTCTTGAGTAAGATACGGAAAGCTAAAACTCCTCCACTTTGGGATTCATGGGCGGCAAAAGACAGTCATCGATCCATGAAACAGGGATTGCCTTTTGTTAACTCTCGGTTGTTCTTGCCATTCCTTGCTGTACTACAAGAGGCTTTTCGGTGGTGTCATGAGGCTCCTCTGTCAGGTCATCCGGGTGTGCTCAAGACAATACATTTGGTACAGAGACACTTTTGGTGGTCGACATTGAGAAGAGATGTTACCTTATGGGTAGCTCGGTGTGATGTTTGTGCACAATCATAGACCGACAGCGGAAAGAAGAGAGGCAAACTGATACCTATGCCTACGCCCAGAAGACCTTGGCAAACGATAAGTTTAGACTTTGTAACAGGGTTGCCGTCTGATCAGGGCAAGTCAGCGATTCTGGTAGTGGTGGACAGTCTAACCAAACTGGGACACTTCATACCTTGTATCACTCTTCCTACAGCTGGTCAAACGGCACAACTGCTTCTCGCGGAAGTGATCCGTTTACACAGTGTACCTGAGGTCATTGTTTCAGACAGGGGCCCACAATTTGTCGCCAGATTCTGGAAATATTGGTGTACGGCTTTACACATCAAATCCTCATTGTCCACTAGCTTTCACCCTCAGACTGATGGGCAAACGGAGAGGTTAAACCAGACTCTGAATAAATACCTCAGTTGTTACGCCACCTCAGCACATGACTCATGGGTGTCGTTATTGTGGATGGCGGAATTGGCATACAACAACGCATGGCATTGCTCTACAGGAGTGTCTCCCTTTTATGCCACATATGGAATAGACGCCAGCATTCACCCTGTTGCGATCCCTGAAATTGTCTCCGCTCAACCCTCAGTGTATAGCAGAGTGAGAAAGCAACACTCTGTACAGAAACAGCTGATCAGACACTTGAACAAGGCAAAGGTGGAATATAAACGTTGGGCCGATTTTCATCGCAGGGATGGCCCTGACTATCAGGAGGGGGACAGAGTATGGCTCTCTACCAAGAATATAAGATTCAAACTGCGAAGTGTGTTTCATCCTCGTTTCATTTGTCCGTATGTTATCCTTAAGAAAATCAACCCTGTGGCTTTCAAGTTGAAACTGCCTGTAAGTATGCAAATCCACCCTGTTTTCCATAGCAGCCTTCTGAAACCTGCTTTATCAAGTGTCAGGTGGGCAGCTCCTCCGGTGTTGGTCGACGGTGAGGAGGAGTACGAGGTGCGATGTATTTGTGACTCTAAGTGGAAACGTGGAGTCCTGTGGTATCTGATTGCATGGAAAGGGTATTCGGCTGAGGACGATACATGGGAGCCGCATCACAATGTACATGCTCCTGCAGCAGTACGTCGCTTTTATGCCCGGTTCCCGGGTAAGCCTGGCCCTAGGAGTCGCTAGGAGGAGGACCTACTGTCAGGAATTGGGTTTCCTTGCGCCTACCTGGGCTTTTGAACTATGTTTCCCATGATCCTTCATATCCGGAAGGTACATAGGGACATCCCGCGCAGTAGCGGATGCGCATAATTCTGTTTGTTTCCTGTTTTGTTTTGCTGGAGGTCCGTAGTTGCGGATCTCGTGTTCCTTCCTTGCGGGCTTCCGGCTTGTTTTCCACGGAGGATTACGGGTCCCGGGCTGCAGCGGTGGTGAGTGACAACGTGCCGCAAATCCCCTTCTTCCTTTCACGGAACGTTGTGTGTCGGCCGACCACACGTTACCGTGTTTCCGATTGCCATCATTCTTCATGGAACGTTGTGTGTCGGCCGACCACACGTTACCGTGTTTCTGATTGCCTTCATTCAGTCTCGGGGCTCCAAGACATTCCCGCGCGGCTGCGCTTGATAATTGCTAATTCCGGATTGTGGATTACCGGCTGGCTAGCCATTCTGGATTGATATCATACCTTTGTCAGTATTGCGGAACATAGTGGTGTTACTACATGTTACCGTGGTGTTTAGTGCTGCCTACTAGAAGCGGAGTGCATTGTGTCTCGGTCACGCGCTACAGTTCATGATTAATCATTCGGCGTTTTGTAGCGGAGCAAGGTGTGTTGGCTAACCACTTGCTGCCGTGAATCCTGGATTGTACTTTGCTTCAATTCTCCTGAGTAGTATGGTGATACCACTGCATTCTACAGTTTTTTAGTTTCATCAGGAAGTGCATTCTTTTCCTTTTACTAGAACCATCATCTGGATATGGCTTATTAATATTCCAGGTGTAAGGAACATAGTTTCAATCCATATCCTTGATTGGAGCATTTGGCTACTTGCTGTGTTTTCAGGAATCCTATCCTTCCTTTCTTCGTTTATTCTGCTGGGTGTTAATTGACTCTGAGTACCAGGTGTGTTTATGTGCCAGCATACACTTCCATCTTAGCGAGAATTGATGAGAGTAGTCATGTTGATTGTATGCAATGTATAACAGTGTATTTGCTCTTGTATCGTTTCAGAGCCTTTGTCCCAGCAGTCCCCTCCCCGTTCCTGATATCCCTTGCCTAATGGTTCCAGTTCCCTGTGTTATACATTCAGGGAGCTGGTAACGTTGGGAGGTGGACCCCCTTTAGCAACGACCGGATCCTGTGGAACGTAATCTTGACAATATCGGGTATCCGGGCGCTTTACATAGCACCAGGTTCATTACACAAGGACACATTCATTTTTAGGTCTCGCACCTGGCGATGCAGCACAAAGCGCTATCACCAGCGAGACGTATTGTCGTCGACTTGGCTTTCAAGAGCTCTCAAGGTAGACAGGAGATGGCCATGCGCAGGCTGCAGGCCGGACTGAGAATGTGGACACACGTGCCGTACGCATCTCCTGTCTCCGGGAGAGGCAAGGCACTTTCACTTTCCATGCCCAAGACGTGTCAGCACACTGGCACTCCCCACTCACCGGGCTGCTGGGCAATGCGACGTCGAAACACACTCCACCTCTCCACTTCACCCAGGACCCCTCCTGGGACCCGGGACTTCTCTGGATTTCCACCGCTACCGCGGGGCTCTCCCTCCCTAATGGGAGCCCTGCATCAACGAGCAACACCGCCCTCTTACGGCCGCGTCACAGGCCCCGCCCATGTCATGGGCAAGGATGCCTGACTTCCTGGTTTCGCCCCCGCCCGCAATAGTGATTTTGTGCTTGCCCCTCTCTCTCTCTCAGCTGTGCCTGCTCCACCTTTGCTCCCTCTCCATTTCCCCCCTCACCGTGCCTCTGACCTGCCCCCCACCCCGCCAGTTGTACCTGCCCCCCTCTTCCTTGCACCATAACTTATTTCCAGTGAATAACTGTGTTCAGACACGAGTCAGCAGTTTTACCAAGCAATTTCGTTCATGCTTGATGGATTACTGTAGGGCCTTTCTGTGTATTTCGATTTTCGTTTTCTTTCCATTCACCAAAATTCCATTAATGCTGCCAGTTCTGCGGAACTTTGATGTATGTAATGCGTCCCTTATGATAAAGCACTGGTTGCTGTTGCAGTAAATGTATATACATATGCAGCAGTCTCTTGCGGCACTTTCGAATGGAAGCCTTGATGTAATTAACTTTCGAGCTACTGCGTCTTCAAAGTGCGCATGACCACTCTTTATAGCACCAAAGTGTCTAAAAAGTGAGTTGATACGGCCTACCGTCTGGATCAGCTTTGATATTGGAACACAGCCGTTTGATAGCTCGGGGGAGTGGAGCTTGTTGAAAAAGTAAACAAACATGCCCTTTCACTGTGCACGTGAAAACCATAACAGAAAAAAACAGTATATGCTAGTTTAGGACAGTTGAAAACTCGGCTACAGTTGGCAGGTGAGTTTTGATATCTTATTGTTTGTGTTGGCTGCATGTTTCTGAATGGTATGCACAAGGGGCGGTGAGAGAAGGGAAGTGTACACCTTTACTGTTTAGCATGGATTGATGGAATGCTTCTACAAGGTCAAATTCACCAGGTCCTTATTAGGAAATCAGCGACTTGTTCTGTGGCACCAAACATTCTATAGGGGCTGTTACACTGTGTGTCCTGCAGGGTATAATTGGTCACATCACAGACGCACAACAGGAGGTGGTGAGAATTCAAGAGCAGAAAAAGTAACACCAGTGAAAACCATGCCCTTTGATGCGGGCTCCCGTCTAGTCATTTATTAACTTTCTCTTTTACATACATCTTTAACAATGTTCGTGTCTTTTCTGATGTTTGACAAATCAACGGAACACCACTGAAATCGGGGCAAACTTGATTCCTAGCATGTGTGTTGCTGACCCTTTTCTTGCTTCCCAATACTTATGCCTCCAACACTGCCCCTTAAATGCAGAACCAGTTGTCTTGGGAAAGAGAAGAACATTTAGAATTTGTGCTCAAAGCATATGCGGCAGTTAAGGTAAAAGGCTATTATAATATCTTATGGGATCGAGATCAAGATCTCAACTGTCAGAAACTCCGGATCGTATATTTTTTAAGGAGAGCCTGGCAAGTTCCTCCTTCAGTATAGTTAGGGCAGCATCCTGTTGATCACATTGAGATTATGAATCTATGCCTTTCTCCTTCTGTCCCCTTCGCTCCCCTGTGATTCTGTGCCTTTCTCCATCTGTCCCCTTTGTACCCCGTGATTCTGTGCCTTTTTTCTCCTTCTGTCCCGTTCGCTGCACACAACCACACACACACACAACCACAACCGCACACACAACCACAACCACACACACAACCACACTCACAACTACACACAACCACACTCACAACCACACACACACACACAACCACACCCACAACCACACACACACACACAACCACACCTACAACCACACACACACACAACCACACAACCACACACACATAACACACTCAACCACACACTCAACCACACACACACAACCACACACTCAACCACACACACATAACCACACACACACAACCACACACACAACCATACACACACAACCGCACACACAACTACACACACACAACCACTCACACACAACCAACCACACACACACCCACACACACACAACCACACATACACACACACATACACCCACACACACACACAACCAGACACACACAACCACACACACACACAACCACACCCACAACCACACCGTCAGTGCACACTTTCAAAAGGCACAGACACTATCAGTCATCAGTGCATGCTTTCACCGGGCACAGACACCACCAGCCGTCAGTGCCCGCTTTCAACGGGCACAAACACCACCAGCCATCAGTACACGCTTCCACCAGGCACACACCACCAGATGTCAGTGCACGCTTTCACCAGGCACACACCCCCCCAGCCGTCAGTGCATGCTTTCACCAGGCACACACACACCACCAGCGGTCAGTGCATGCTTTCACCAGGCACACACCACCAGCCAGCAGTGCACACTTTCACCAGGCACACACACCACCAGCCATCAGTGCATGCTTCCACCAGGCACACACACCACCAGCCGGCAGTGCACACTTCCACCAGGTTCACATACCACCAGCCATCAGTGCACATTTTCTACAGGCACACACACCACCAGCCATCAGTGCACACATCAATTGTTAACGCATCCACAATTAACTATTGTAGCAATCGAAGGATGGCGCACTTTACTTTTAAACATATTAATCTAAAGCGCAGCATGCCACCTTTGCTACAAAAATAATTACACATTTTTTTGGCCTACAATTTCTAGACTTTTGTTGCAATTTGTGTTGCAATATTTAGCAATGCCAATAGCTCAAACTTAATTAATGCGAGACCTATTGCATTGCAAATGCTTGTTTTGTTAGGCACTGGAAGATTACGAGATTTGCCCAGAATCACAGAATGTTGAGCGTCGTTGCCAAGACTCAAGCCCTGTTCCCCAGCTTTGACGTCGACCGCTCTAGCCCTAAGGCTACATCCTCTTCTCATATGAATGCACCCAAAAAGGTAAGTAAGATCAGCTGCTTGTCTTTACCGGATACGGACCAGTTTCTGAAACCACCTACCATGCCACACACATCACACCTCCCATTAAAGAGCTCCACTGCCCCAATACACAAACAACCCCATTTTAAACTCCTCACACATACCTTCGAAGTATTATATAACAGTGGCCCAGCCTACCTCAATAGTCTAATCTCATTTTGCAAACCACACAGACACCTATGCTTGGCCAGACTCCTTCTTGCAAAGGTCCTATGCATATGCAGAGCCGGCACCAGCGGCATGGCTTGCTCCTACATGGTCAACCTGCTGCCACACATCCGATCCACTGCTTCAATTTTTAGATCTGCAAAAGCTGAAGACCTTGCTGTTCTAACAGACCTGCCTGCCTGCTCTAGGAGAAGCTAGAATTGCACTAGAGTCAGTCCCACAATACCCACCCGATACAAATTAACATAACATAACCTAGAATAACCACTGGAGTAGGACGCAATGGCCCTCCGACGTTGAGGCGGAGTTTTGCTGTTGACTCCGATTGTTGTGTTGTGTTCATTGTAGGTTTTTTCCTTTTCTGACCTGTGACCCGGGGCCTCTTAGGACAGACTGTGGCATTAGTCCTGTTTCCAGGTCTACTACTTTCATCAATGGTCGGCTCATTGCCTGTAGCTGTGAACATCGGAGGGTGGTTATCCGCTCTGTTGAATGAAGATTGTTTGGGCCATTATTGCAAGACTTCATACTTGTTAATGTCTTGCCCCTCTTGCATAAAATATTTTAATGGGGCTCCCAAAAATGACAAACATATGTTCTTATATTTGTTTCAGAAAAATGACAAACATATTTTCTAAGACCTGTTTCAGAAAATGTTAATCACCGCAAGCAAACTTAATAACTTCAGTTGAGCCAGATGCAGAGATTTCTGACGTGCAGTAAAGTCGCTGAATTTACTACAATACATATATGCACAGTAAAACAAAGCAAGCATGCACAACATGTCAAGTGGGGTCGTCTGCTATGGAGGCATTACTTAAGAGTGTCCCCTTATCAGACTTGAGGGAGTGAGAAGACACAGAGCAGGATTCTCTATTATGTGAAAGCAGGGACATTTTGTAAAAGTTGTCCAAAAATTGTTGTGAAACTTCTGAACTCAGCAATGTCTTTATGGGGTACAGTGAATGTGCTCTCTCCATTCCAGCTATGACTGATCATATTGTCTATCAAGCCAACAAAGCCTTATTCGATTTCACTCTTAAAAAATCATAAAAGCACATAAAATCACAGGTGATTACACAGTAAGAATAAAAAGTATCAGAATGCAAAATTAGTTAATTTTGATCCTCCACCTAGCTCTTCTAAGACATAAGTTCATCGCTGTCATGTTTTCCATAATATATCGGACATTCATATTACAATGGTTTTCCTATATTAAAAAATAATTTTTAAAAACATTGATAATCTCCATACTACGTGTTCATTTCCCGGTAACTGTAGTGATATAAAAGCAGGACGGCATTGTTGAATGCCCAGTGACTTTAAAATTGGTAGAATCTATTTATTCCTTTGCGCATCATAACATTTGCAAAATAAAGCAACAAGAAATGTTGATTGTTCTGAATGTTCATCGCAGCTGTTGAAAACCCACCTGTTTTCTGCCTAGCGCAAGGTGCTTTCTGCTGTGGCAATCTGTCTCTTCCCTCTCACCTAGCGCGGGGACACGCCGAGATGGCGTAACCATGCGCTTTATAATTTTTTTTATTATTATTATTATAACTCTTGACCAGTCGTTCATTCTTGGGAAGCTTGTTAATCTATGTAGAATCCCTAGTCTGAATCTTGTCACAGAATCTCTCATGGCCACAGGGGACAATATTTAGGTAAGGTTGGATTCTGAAAGTTGTTAAAATCATTTGGTTATACAGTACAGTGGGCTTTGGTATTTCTACTGATAGCCTGAGTGATTCAAGTAAAATTAGGCCCTCTTTTTTAAATCCTTTCTTGTGAAGGTAGTCATCATGATGCTGGGCTTAGTATAAAACTCTGAATGCTCTGATCGCTCATGAAGTCCCTGAAATACCTTAGACATGGGATGGTTAAAACCCTTTCTAATTTAAAACTATCATTTAAGATGTCCTGGTTAAGCGTGGATTTTGTTGATGACCATATCCTATTCCATAAAAGGATGGGATCCACTTTTATAAGATCTGCGATTTATGGCACACCAAATTCAGAATGGTAAACATGCTAAGATGTGCTGTTCAGGATTGCCAATATATACCTTAGAAACACATTTTCCATTATTTGTAATGAATGCGAGACGACATGACCCAAACCCCAAGCGCCATACATCACCGTATAAACATTTTTGGCCTCATCGATCTGTAAAAGCTCTGTAGGCGGCCTCCTACCGAGTTTTCTCAAAAAATTGTCAAGGACGGCTGTAGCCTTCATGAATGACAATTTCCTAGCTTGGACTGCCTGGGTCCAGGAGTCATTTTGATCAAAAAGGATGCCTGGGTATGAAAATCTTTATATAAACTCTACCTTCTGCTTATAAATATAAATTTCTCTGCACTTTTGACTACAGTTTCCACATCTCACAATAAAGGTTTTCAATATATTATTCCTAAGACCCAGGTTGTGCATGAAGAAGGAAAAACTATCCATTGCAATCCCACTTGGGTGTGCTACATCAAGACGGCATCACCAGCATACAAGAGGGCGGATATGGGGCGTACACCCATTTGTGGGAGATCTTGGCAGTCATTCACCACATATTGCCTGTCATTTTAAACTGCCTTCTAGATTACTGTTTACCAACAGTGGCACATTCTATGGGCCTGATACTTTCACAGTATACCAAAATAGTACCTATGCCTAGCTACTCAAACAATGGTCTGGATCGTTTTACACTGCTTATGTTGCACCAGTCAACAGACACTCTGTCATGAAACCCATCCTCTGCATAAGGGAAGCTCCAGTTATCTTGCACAAGCTGGAAAGTTTTAACTGCAATATTTCCTAAGTATGAAATGGAACAGCCTATTTTTGAAATACTGCAAGATGCCAGAACATTGGAGGAAATAGTGAATTATGCCGCCTTTGATGTGGATTCATTTCTAGCCAAATGGATGCTCTGTGAACTATAATATTATCAAACAGAATGTTTCTTAACTTTGTTGTGGCTGTCAAGAGTGCAGTGTCCTCAATTTTAGGTTCATAATGTTGCAATTGTATCCCAAACAGTTCCTTAGGCATACATGAACAGTTTGACCATACTGGAGAATAGGTAAAGGGGTTACGTCCCTATTATGATAGGCTGTTTTTTTAAAGTGTATGGTCTTTGTTGGACAGCATTTTCGGTGGATGTGGAATGGAATGCATGGTCTCTTATCTTACTAGGTGCAAGAGTACTCTTCCTCTTAACCCTTTGAAAAACGTATAAAGATGACAAAAATCATGAAGATTGGAAATCTGACCATGTATGTTTGGAAGTTCATAAAAATACCATGAACCAGGAAGTGACTAGGTTGATGGATAGCTAATGTCTTTAAGTTGCACACATAAAATATCAATGAGGAAGCCACTTGTCTCTCTACCAAGGGGACTACCACGATGTACTACCTTTATGTAGCCAAAGCTCAAGCACTGTAATACCAAATGCATTGGGTAATGGAACAAGCGATTGATGGTAATCCAGGGGTTGTACCGTTACCCAATGCATGACAGTTAGCCCGAAACCGGTCCCAGGATGCTTGTTTCCGGGTCCCGGGAAGACATGGCTGGGCAGTTCAGGCTGGGCTTTTCCCATGAGGCACAGGGACAAGACTGATTTGCATATAGCTGTGTCTGAATTGGGGTGCGAAGTGAGCTAAAGAACAATGATGGATTCAACACAGATCTGTGACTGGGGGTGAGTGTCTGAAAAGTTTCAGCACTCCGTCCATCATCTCCTTGTGTTTGCTTTGTTCGCCCTAAGTTGGCAGGGTATGCACAGACGTGGGTCCCTGCTCAATATACCACTGGATTCAAGGTAGCCTGGGTGATGAGGGCTGTTAGCCTGAAACCGGTCCCAGGATGCTTGTGTCCAGTCCAGGGTAGTCAGGGCATGGCAGTTAGGGCTGGACAGTTTCCATGAGGCACAGGGTCAAGACTGATTTGCATATAGCTGTGTCTGAACTGGGGTGGTGAAGTGAGCTAAAGTGCGAGGTTGGATTCAAATTTGTGACTGGAAAGTTTCAGCACTCCATCCATCATCTCCTTGTCTTTGCATTATTGAAACACTGCCAGTGGTCAAAGCAGGTGGGAGCTTTTGTAAATGACGTTCCCAAGATTTCTTTTATTTTTACCAAAGCAGTTCCTACAATTTTTATGAAAAAAATGCAGACACTGAGTTTCCTCAGATTGGGAGGGAAGGATGGGGGCAGGGGGGTAATTCAGGCCCATGGAGCCCCTGCAGCGCATTGGGGGCCTGAACCCATTAGGCACCCCTAACCGGTCTGGGGGACACAATTCATCCTAAATCCAATGTATATCTGTGAGATATGGTAGACTTAGGTTTATATCTTCAATTCTGCAGGGGCCCTTTCCAGTAGCATGTTACAACACTGAAAGGGGGGAATCTCCAGCAGAGTGAATGGAGAAGCGGGACAGACAGTTACAGAATAAACAGATCGTCTTTCCAGGGTACAAGCTCCCCGAAGGAAATGTACATTTGTGCATTTGGTTCATTAGCTAACCTAAAGACTTCTTAGAAGCCCAATTGGTCAACATGGCTGCACAGCACTGATGCTCCGGAGCCTTTCTCCCATGAAATGGAGGTAGCTGACCCCATCCTCACTTCCTTACCCACAGGATCGACCTCTGCACAGCCCCAATGATGCCTCAACCATGAATGGAGCTATTGCGTCTTCCCCGGACCACTCTGACTCGCTGAAGGGGAACTCGGCCCGGCCTGCCTCAGAGGCCCTATGGCGACAGGGGCTGTGTGCAAGCCTGAGACCAGGGCTGTGGTGCCTCACTGGGCCCTCCGTCTCTTCTCCACATGGCGCAGCTGTGGACTCTGCACTTGCAAAGTTGCCCTACCTGGTCCAGGATGCCAACGAACCTCGGTGAGACACGGCCCAGCCTGTCTCAGAGGCCCCACGGTGACAGGGGCTGTGGGCGAGCCTGAGGCTTAAGTGGCAGAGCCTCGATGGGCCTGCCTTGATCTCTATGTGGGATGGCTGAGGACTGTGTGGTCCCAGCTTGACAGGGGTTGGGGCTATGAGCTGGCCTATGGCTGCAACTCCAGTGCCTAGACAGGACTGGTTACATCTGCTGGAGGGCACTCTACTGCATCGCTATGCCTGGGACGCTGAGCGCAGTGCTTCTGCAATCGGCCCACTGGCCACACCTGCACTGCTGATATTGCATGTGGGGGGACCTCCCTGGGAGTCACCTGGTTGGCCTATCTGTTTAGCAGCCCCCTATCAGAAGAATATTCTACCCTCGCTGGCCTCAGACTGATGCTGTGAGGGGGCACTGTTGTGACCCCACACACTTTCTCTCCCTCACGCACTATTGCAGACTATTACTTTTCCACATCTGGCCTCACAGAGCGTGGAGCTTCATCCGTGGCTCTGACCCTGGTGCCCCCTCCACGGAACTCGTCTGAGCTGCCAGCGGGTACTGGCCCTATTGACTGACGAGTGAGGGTACCTTCCGCTGGGCCCAGACTCTCCCAAACTGATTGATAGATGCCCCCTACATTGCCATCTTTTCAAACTTTGCACCATTAGGCATGGGTCGTGGTGACCCCATGCTTCGTCAGCTCACCTTTGATAAGCCCTGGCCGGCAAAAAGCCCCGGGCCCGCTTCAGACATGGAGGATGATTGGTGAGAGGATGATCACCTGATCCCCCCAGGGGCGTAGCATCTATTTTGTCTGAGCTTGAGGGCCTAATCCTCTCTATCTATGTGAAGTTCGATATACTGGCTTCCTGCCTCGATCGCATGGGAGAGCACCTGTACAGACATGGCTCTCATCCTAAATGCTGGAGAAGATTGCATATTGACCCAGGCAGACCTATCCATCATGTTGTACCACCAGCTGGAAAAAACGGTAGCTGTTAAAAACAAGTACTTGGAGGCTTGATCTTGTACGAATGTTATTCGTATTATTGGCCTGGCAGACTCTACCAACATGGGGTACTCTGGACTCTTTGTGGAAACTCTTCTCACTCACCTTTTAGGGGCTCAACACTTTTCTACTACATCCATAGGTCTCTATGGCTATGCCCCCTGCTGGGGACTCCTCCATGTCCCATAGTGGCACGTTTCCTGAACTATAGAGACCACAACACCATCCTTCGGCTGGCCAAGGAGAACTCACATATGCAATCTAAGGCCCTGCACGCTCTATCTACCCCGACTTCATGCTTTCACTGCAGGAGGCCTGGTGGAAGTTCTTCGACTAGAAGGCGCAACTCAGGAAACATGGCTTAAAATATGGCATGGTGTACCTGGCCAGGCTCCGTGTTACAGTTAAAGACAAACCGAGATTCTTCGACATGTCTGCTGATCCGTTTGTAAACAGCTGAATGAGGATGGGCACCAGTCCTCTTGCACCACCCCTGATCACTCACCACCGGACATGAACATAGAGGCTACTGTGGAACACTTCCCACCAGGGTGAACAGCTGCTTGCTGATTGTTCTCTGTATTTGCTGTGCCCGGGGGTTGATTATTGTCCCTTCCCTCCTGATTCTTCTGGCTACCTTCCTAGGACTTCCTTGCTAAGTTACACTTGGACAGACTGGGCACTGAGCCCAGAGGCATTGCCCATCCACCTCGGATGACACTGACTCTTACAAGGTTGGCTTTATTGTTTTTGGGCTGTTCGTTAAGGGAATTCACTGTGTTTCTCCCGCCTGGTGTGAGAGGGGTTGCTTCCTTGGGTTATTGTTAGGATAGCTATTGTTCTTTGTTTCTCCCATCTTTCTGCTTGCCCCTTGTATGCATTGAGGCAACACCGATTATGTTTGGGCGGCTGTGAACGGCCACAACAGTTCAATTTCCCTACACATGTGATGGAGCCCCCTAGACTGTCTGTCGAGCTGACACTCTTCTGTTGGAATGTCTGAGGACTAAACAATCCATGGAAATGTAAACTGATACAAGCTTACCTAAACATCAAAGTTGCATTCCCGCAGGAAACACACCTCCACCACAAGGCCCCCCATTTGCGTCCTCCTGGGGTCCCACAGATACTTCGCCGGGTACAGTACTTATTCCAGGGGACTATGCATTCTTATACACAAAAGCCTCCCGTTCACACACCACACTACTATAACTGACGACCAGGACCGGTATCTGCTGGTGACAGGGACACTGCTGGTGAGGACAATATTGTTTTTAAATGTATATACCCCAAACACAGACCATCCGATCTGGATGTAATGCTAGTAGGTGGGGACCTGAATTTTTGTTGAGATCCCACTCGAGATTACTCCAGAGCATGTCAAGGCAGTACATTTCAGCCCCTACACTTTTTCTGGGATCTGGTAAATGCTCTTAGGGATGCTCAGCTCCACATTCAGTATGGACACGCATTGACTATTGGTTTCTCTTTGTGGTTACCTGCCAGTGACTCCGAGATGTGAGAACGCTGTCACGCACTCTCTCGAACCATGCCCCAGTGTTATTATAGATCACAATTCCAAACAATGCGGGCTGGGAATGTAGATGGTCCTTCCTGGCAACAGCAGACTTGGCTGACAGGGAAGCAGCCCTGCTGGGTAAATATACTGCGGTGCGCAGGTATGATGGGGGGAGCGTCCCGGGAAGTCTTTGGCCGTCCTCCTGTGTACCAGGCCCCCCACCCACCAGGGAGCAGGACACATCACAAATCTATGCCTGGAGGATGGCACCTATGTATCGGACAATACTGAAATCATTTGCAGGCTAGTTTCTTATTATAAATCCATGTCTACCTCCCGGCTACCTCCAACCTCAGAAGCTCGCCTGGCCTACTTAGAAAATGTGCCCTTGGTCTGGCTTACCACAGTATAGGCCCAGTTTCTCAGTGAACCCTTCACTGTTGAGGAATTTACCCAGCCAATAGACTTCATCGAAGGCACAAAGGCCCCTTTTTAAGACATTCAAACAGATATTGATACCCCATTTATTGAAGGTTTATGCTGAGTCCTTGGACGCTAGGATCCTTTCCCCTGCAAAACACAAAGCACTGATTATGCTACTGATAACGCCAGGCAAAGATCCCACCAGGTGTACTTCCTACAGGCCTCTGTCATTACTTAATTTCGACAATAGGATATTGGCCAAGGTGATGGCCAATAGTCTGTCACTCCTCCTAGATCAAATCTTGTCACAATTCAGAAAAGATTAATTCCAGACAGGTCCGCTGAACTTAATCTACAGACAGTCTTCTCTGTCCTGAACAGATTGCCCCCAGAGACACCCGCTGTGGTTGCCTTACAGGATGCAGAGAAGGCGTTAGATTCACTTGAGAGGCCCTTCATCCATGCAACGCTACGGAAGCTCGGCATGCCTAATGGCTTCACTGCTCTGGTCTCTCTGTTGTACTCATCTCCCACGGCCTGCATAGGGATCAATGGCTCCATTTCGGATCCTTTCCCCATTCTCGAGGCACCAGGCAGGGCAGCCTGCTGTCCCCTCGTTTATTTATTATCGATATGGATCCTTTGATCCGACACCTACAAGAACATAATTTGCATAGCAGTCTACAGGTTAGGTCCGGGCCTCCCTTGATGTCTATGTACGCGGGCGACATACTGCTGTTCATCAGGCATCCTTCCCAAACCCAGACCATATAGTACTTGAGATTATTTGTTTCAGCGGCCTATCAGGGCTACATATTAACTGGGAAAAAACGAGCAAACATCCATTCCACTAGACTGCAGACACTACTAAATATTTGGGAATCGTACTCCATAGAGAAATGGAACAGATTATCTGCCTAAATTACAGCCCTGCCATGGATAAGCTTTCTTCTCAAATAGACAGCTGGATTTGTCTCCCTCTCTCCATGGTGGGACAAATAGCTCTCATCAAGATGAATAGTCTCCCACGCTTCTTATACTTCTTTGTCAAAATCCCGATCCCTTTGACAAGTCTTTTTCACCTGACTACGCAGCCTACTGCTGAAGCTGGTGTGGGCAGACCGCTACCCGCCCATTGCTTGGGAGACCCTCACGCTCCCTTATGACCATGGTGTGTTTGCTGTCCCATAACTCTGCCTGTACTACCTGGTCTGCAGCACATTTTGCCTACTATTGGGTCACCCAGACGTCTGCCTTCCCTACAGCAAAGCGGAACAGGATCGAGCAGACCCCATAGTGCCCACACCGCCAGCGCTCGCTCCACCTTGCGCCCCATACAACTTTCATACCAAGGAGACTCATGAGACAGAATTGTGGGAAACGGTGGTGCAGGTTTATTTTGCATAACAAGTAGCAGATAAGGTGGGTCATCTTACAGGCGATCCAATGCGGCAGCCCCTCGCTGACCCGCATGCCTAATTAGCCATCTTGCACGGTAAGTCGATGCTCTTGACGGTGCAATACGTTAATACTTTATTTCGTTCTACTCCCGCCCCCCCTGTCAGGGCGGAGCGATGAGGCACACCCCCGGTCGGTTCAGGCCCCCCGACCGCCCGAAGGACTAACGGGGCGCCAACGCTGTTTCCTGGAACCCCCTCGGCTCCAGGTTCTTGGCTCAGGCACCCCTACTGTGCCAGGCAGAGGTATTGACTGTCTCCTTCTGCCGCAGAGGTACCCTTACTGTCCATCTGCTTCCAGATCGCCCTGTGACTCCGCCTGCAACACAAAACAGACCATTAGTTGTTCACAATTCGCCTGCTGCTCTGCTGCTGGGTCAGGGCCAGGGTGGGAACAGCGCAGAGCAGTCAAGGAAACGCGGCAGGAAAAGACCGAGCGCTACTAAGCTCTGCTAGATAAAGGCCCGTGGGTCCGCCTCCCGCTCCTCAGACTCGCCATTCATTGGCCGTTCGCAAAGGGGCGGCTCCCGCCGGCGCGCTATTGTTTTACTCGCGCGGCATGTGGCACTAAGACGCTGTCTCGCGTTATCTCCCCTTCGCGTCGCGCGGCCAGCGGCATAGTGCCCACACCGCCAGCGCTCGCTCCACCTTGCGCCCCATACAACTTTCATACCAAGGAGACTCATGAGACAGAATTGTGGGAAACGGTGGTGCAGGTTTATTTTGCATAACAAGTAGCAGATAAGGTGGGTCATCTTACAGGAGATCCAATGCGGCAGCCCCTCGCTGACCCGCATGCCTAATTAGCCATCTTGCACGGTAAGTCGATGCTCTTGACGGTGCAATACGTTAATACTTTATTTCGTTCTACTCCCGCCCCCCCTGTCAGGGCGAAGCAATGAGGCACACCCCCGGTCGGTTCAGGCCCCCCGACCGCCCGAAGGACTAACGGGGCGCCGACGCTGTTTCCTGGAACCCCCTCGGCTCCAGGTTCTTGGCTCAGGCACCCCTACTGTGCCAGGCAGAGGTATTGACTGTCTCCTTCTGCCGCAGAGGTACCCTTACTGTCCATCTGCTTCCAGATCGCCCTGTACTCCGCCACAGCTCTGGAGGAGGCCCCCGTCGATGACAGAGCCCCCCCACCACCTAGCTACCTTGTTACCTAGTACCCTCAGATCATTGGCACCCTGCTGCTGCCAGAGCTTCCTGTAAGTCAAGGAGGAAAACATCCATCCCAATCCCAGACAAGTGAACCCCATCTCTTTCATAGTAGCCCACCGTCCTGTCCTGTATCAGCGCATGCCTAATAAACCCCAGGCCCCTCTTCTCCATGAATGTCTGCATGGCCCTGTTCACCCTCCTCCTGCCTTGCTCGATGGCAAGGGGTGACCGCGCTCCCCTCCAGGCCCTGCGGGGGACAATCTCCGACCATATAAATTCAGTGGCCCCCAGTTCGTTAGTTATCACGGTGACATCCCGCTGCATGGCATCCACTAATGCTCGCCTCCCCATTGTCACCAGATCATTCCCTCCCAGGTGTATCACGAGGATGTTGGGAGGCCCCCCCCGAGCTGACAAGCATTGGTCCAGTCTGCGCCTCAGCTGACCCCATCTCATTCCCGGGGAGCCCATCCACACCATTCGTGTCCTTGCAAAGGCCAAATCCCACTTCCTGTATGACGCCCCCTGTTCGAGTCTGGTAACCTACGAATGGCCCATCACCCACACGCAACAGTCAACTGTTGTTTGCCTTTGCACTTGCACAAGTGCCACCATTGCCTACGTAACGTTTGTTCTTGTGCCTGGGTGTCTAGCATGTATTGCAGTATTTTACCTCTAATCATACTGTATTTTCCCTTGTAACCTGCACACTGTTGTACTGTTTGCTACCTCCTGTATTTCGTTTACTCACAAGTCTTACCTCCTGTAACTAGTCTGCTTTTGGACGTTTTTCACCTGTCATTATCTGTAAAGTTTCTCGCCTGTCATTTTCTGTACCTGTTGAGCCTCATTCAGGGTGACGTGTTTGCCGACCATGCATGGCATAATTGATTTTGCAGTGAGGGCCGGGAAGGTGGCTGTGCTCCTGCTGGTGTACTTGGTGTTCAGAATCCCAACTCATAGTTGAAATATTGTGTGCTAAAACAACTTCCTTCTCTGTAAGGGGCTGTCCTGCACCTCCAACGTTAGTCTGAATAATGATGCAACCTGCTATAGTAAACATTCTCATTTAACATGATCCCTGTGGTGAGCTTTCTAGGCAGCAACACTAGTCATGTGGTGCCATCTCAGTGGTTTAAAACGCCGCTTGGTATGCTTATTTCCAACATTATTTGGCCATTTGCATTTGACACTCGATCAGTTTCGGACTATATCGCTTGAACGGTGCCGACTGAACAATAATTGCAGAATATACATTTTTGTTAGTTCTATTTTATCGGGGGTGGGAATGCCCTTCGCATCGGCATTATTTCAGTATTCAATAACTTCGTTGGCAGAGGCTGAGAGCCTCTCGTGCCTCATCGTTGTTTTGACCCGGCCCAGCTGCGAATGAGATGGTTTGCGCAGTGGTGGCATTCCGCCAATGGTGGCTACCCAGCAATTTGCTTTGAAAGGTTGATGCTCATTGTTTGCAGGTCAGGTAGAGCAGCGCAACTGTAAGCCCCATATGAAAACCTCTTCTCGGCTCAATCATTTAACTTTCACCTGTTGCACAACTATCACATCTGACCCACTGAACCATCAGTTTCAGGGGGTCTGCCTACCATAATTTAAGTTGATATGTGGAACATTAATGCAATTCTGCAACCTGTGCTACATGTTTCTAAATATGTTCCAAGTTTAGATGGACCAAGTTCGTTCCACAATGCTGCTACACTACTCCCTTACTATGAATAGTGGTGTTGAATCTGATATTTATTTATAGGGCATGCGCCCTCCACGAAGGCCTACTCCCCTTGATGAGAACTTAAAGAAAAGGGCTCGGGTTGAGGCCGTTCGCAAAGGGGCGGCTCCCGCCGGCGCGCTATTGTTTTACTCGCGCGGCATGTGGCACTAAGACGCTGTCTCGCGTTATCTCCCCTTCGCGTCGCGCGGCCAGCGGCATACCCCTTAATGCGCTGCTGCAGCCTAGCATCAGATTGGACCGGATGGTTCAGACTCTATCCACGACATGCTGGGTGTGGCGTAGACTCAGGGGAGTGCTGGGCTTTGATTCCTTGTATTCTCACAGGCTCCCCCTGCCCCAGAACCCCTGGCTTCTGCTCTGAACTTAGAGGTTGGTGGAGGGCACCCTGCTGAGGTTGCACTTACACACCTTTGGAATCTTTTCCCGGAAGGACATGTAAGAGCACATCCCTCCGCCGCACAGGAACGAAGAAATGAGGAACATGGACAGATTCAGATTTATCCTCACTAGATTGCACGGTACATTACGGTCCTGCATGCCTTTCTACCCCTAGCTCCGAGGAGTTCCCTCTCCTTTTGATTTTAATTACAGACCTGGAGGGCTCCGCTTTGATCGCTAAGCTGTATCGTTTGTGCATGGCTCTAAAGCATACACACAACTGTCGGGTTCGGCACCCCTGGGAGGAAGACCTGGGGCATCCTATCTTGGACCATGACTGGGCATGTAGCTGCACGCAAATTAAACTTGTATCCCCCTAATCATAGCCACAAGCTCCTACATTTCTGCTTTTTATACTGATCTTACATTACCCCAGTCGAGCTTGCCAAGTTTGACACCACCAGATCCTCGCAATTGTCCCAAGAGCCGCTCACCCCGGGACGATTTTGTGCACATGAACTGGACCTGCCCCATTATCACCAGGTTTTGGACGACAGAGTTCAACGCTTTGTCGCAAAGGGTCCCGATTGCTCTTGAGCCATCCCCTATGCTCGCACTGCTAGGTAATTTATCCTCCATTCCAGTCTGCTACCGCAGATACACAGCCATCACTTTACTGTTAGAGAAAAGAGAAATTGCATTACATTGGGGTAGTACTGTTTGTCCCTTGAGAGGGGGGCAGCGATTCACAGTATGGCATACTGCAACGTGACAAGTGAGATGTATTCCATGCTCCAGCTTCCCTCCGCACATCCAGTGGAAATATGGCCCCCTCTTTGGGCCTATTTACTCACCTTGCAACCTGACTCTCCAGCTCAGTCCCCCCAACTACCGGCCAATGCTCATCATCACCCCCAGCCAGTCAACTTACTGACCCCTAGAATGGGATGTGCCACCCGTTCTCCCATCTTCATCCCAAACTAGCCAATTTTCAGTCAGCAAAGTCTTGGCCTGGGCCTAGCTTCCCACTCACTGATATGGTTGCAAAAAATGAGTGCTGATGAGCTACACAACCACGCTGCCACATGTATAACAATTGTATGGTACTTCCGAACTCTCCTCTACCCGTTTCCCTTCGCCCACCACCATTTATCTTCACCTTCATGCATTTTATTTCTGAAAATTTAAATAAAGCATAAAAAAAGACTACGTAGAAGCCAGTAAAGGATTTCATTGATAGAAACATGTTCTGCATCATCGTAACAAAGAGGCATTCATTTTGGGAGGTACTTTAAGGATGTTATCAGTTCAAGAATGTTTCCCTTAATTGGACAACTATAAAAAAAAATTGCTTGCACTTGTAGTCTAAATTTGTATTGCTAAAAATTAAGTTCTTTGTGAAATTTGTGTTCTTTCCTTGGCAGAAATTATGCAAAATGTCAGCTTCTTCGTTTTGCACTACTTTCTATTGTTTAGTGACTCAAGGACACATTCTGCACTTTAGCCCCTTCGCCGCGGGGCTAAGTACCCTTCGCCGCGGGGGGAGGGTGGCCGCGTGCAGCACCACGGTGCTTGGGACGAGCTTGGCTCGTCACGCTGCACGGTGGCGCTGTGCTCATGACGAGCTGTGACCACGCCCGTTTTCGTGGAAGTTTAGCACAGCAGGGGAATTATTCATGCGTGGGCATTCCGCTGCGTTCATGATGAGCTCAGCTCGTCATGAGCACAGCGCCACTGTGCCTCATGACGAGCTGAGCACCGAAAGTGTTAAAAAAAATAACAAAATTTATTTTGAACCCTGCCTGGTATTTGGAGAAAGTATTGAGTCATTCATATTGGGAGACAGAAATATTTAAAAAAAAAAACATATTGTGTTGCAAAGATATTGTGATGCAGAATATTGTTTTTTCATGTAATTGATCTCATTGTTAACAATATCGTTGTTGTAAATATCATTTTCAATATTATAGTTGTAAAGAATATCCTTTTCTCATTCAGTTACATTGTTTTAGTTTATATGTTAATGTTATGTGTTAGTATTGTTTGTATAATTGTTATTTCTTTTTTAAAATACAGTTTGTAATTTTAAGTGATTTCGAGTTTCTAATGTAATTGTTAAAACTAATTTATAGTGTTTTAGCAGGTTTTTGGATATATAGGGGAATATGGGTGGGAAGTTAATTAAGTAATAACTAATTATTCATTAACTACAACTTTCTAAGTCAGTATATGTTTGACATTCATTATATATACTATGTAATATTGATTAATTATATCTATATTTTACATTTGATTTGCTTCGTTTGTAGGGGGATAGGGTGGGAAGTTAATTAGGTAATGATTCACATTTTATTATTAATTATTTAATTGAGTATTCATTTTGTGAATTGTGGAATAATTATCTGTTTTTGTTATATTTTAGTTGCATGCTGCTGGGTTTTCAGGAGTGTAGGGTGGGAAAATAATTAGGTAATAATTATCAATTAATGGTTAATGTATTAGTAATTATTTAATTGATTATTAATTGTGTAAATTGTGTAATAATTATATTATTTGTTACGTTTTTGAGGTGGGCTGTTGGGCTTGTAGGGATATGTATTGGAAGTACATTAAGTAATAATTAATTAACAATTATTTATTTACTATAATTATTTAATTGATGATTATGTTCATTATATAGTACTGATTTATTTTAGTTATATTTTTGTGGGCTGCTAGGCTTGTCGGGATATTGGGTGGAAATTTAAATAATAAATAATTAACAAATAATTATTAGTCATTAAATAATCAATTGATTATCAATTATGTAAATTGCATTTTATTTATTAATTTTTGTTATGTTTCAAGTGTGGGCTACTAGTTTTGTAGGGGTATAGTGGGCGAAGTTAATTAAGTAATAAATAAATGTAAATAAATGTTTAATTGATCAGGATTAAATTGTTTAATAATCATAATCATTTAATTGGTTTTTTATTTTTATATATATATATTTTTTTATTACCTAATAATGTTCACATTAAGAGTTCTATATTTTTTCAAAATTAATAGGGTTATTAAAATATGTAATGTGTTTGAAGTGAAGTACTTTCCCTACTGTTGCTTAGACTGGAGTGGGAATATTAAATGTAACCCCTCCGAAGTCTGACGCTTTCCCTGCTGTTGCTTAGACTGGCATGGGAATCATAAATCTAACCACTCTAAAGTCCAACGCTTTTCCTACTACTGAACAGACTTGAGTGGAGTTAGTAAATGTACCCCTCCGAAGTCTAAAGCTTTCCTTACTGCTGCAAAGACTGGAGTGGGAATATTAAATGTAACCCCTCCAAAGTCCAACGCTTCCCTACTACTGTACAGACTGGAGTGGGAATAGTAAATCATGCCCCTCCAAAGTGCAACTGCTTTCCCTACTGTTGCACAGACTGGAGTGAAATTAGTAAATTTTCCCCTCCGAAGTCTAATGCTTTCATTACTGCTGCAAAGACTGGAGTGGGAATATTAAATTTGACCCTCTGAAGTCCAACGCTTTCCCTACTGTTGCACAGACTGGAGTGGAATTAGTAAATTTACCCCTCCGAAGTCTAATGCTTTCCTTACTGCTGCAAAGACTGGAGTGGGAATATTAAATTTGACCCTCTGAAGTCCAACGCTTTCCCTACTGTTGCTTAGACTGGAGTGGGAATAGTAAATATAACCCCTTGGAAGTCCAAAGCTTTCCCTACTGCTGCAAAGACTGAAGTGGGATCAGTAAATCATACCCCTCATAACTCCAACGCTGCCCCTCTTGCTTGACATGCCAGAGTGGGAATAGTAAATGCAACTCCTTTGAAGTCCAGTGCTTTCCCTACTGCTGCACAGACTGGAGTGGGAATAGTAAATTTAACCCCTCCAAAGTCCAACACTTTCCCTACTGCTGCACAGACTGGAGTGGGAACAGTAAATTTAACCCATCTGAAGTCCAGCACTTTCCCCATTGCTGCCCAGACTGGAGTGGGAATGGTAAATCGTACCCCTCCAAAGTCCAGCACTTTCACTACTGTTGTCAGACTGGAGTGGG
Source organism: Lissotriton vulgaris (assembly GCF_964263255.1). Taxonomy (NCBI): domain Eukaryota; kingdom Metazoa; phylum Chordata; class Amphibia; order Caudata; family Salamandridae; genus Lissotriton; species Lissotriton vulgaris. The sequence goes on from NC_141685.1 coordinate 844,167,478, forward strand.
AATTGTAAATGTAACCATCTGAGTCCAACATGTTCCCTACTGTTGCACAGACTGGAGTGAGAATATCTTACCCCACTGAAGTCCCATGGTTTCCTTACTGGTGCACATAGTAGAGTAGGTATAGTAAGTCTAACTCCTCCAAAGTCCAATACTTTCCCTACTGATGACCTATTTGAAGTGGGAATAGTAAATGTAACCCATCTGAGAGCCTACGCTTTCGCTACAGTTGCATACCGTGGAGTGGGAATAGTATATCTATTATTTGCAGACTTTTCCTAATATTGTTGAAATATATCTAATTTATATATATATATATATATATATATATATATATATATATACACAAAAAAAAATATATATATATATACATATGCAACTCACTTCGTCCGACGCCAACACGTCTTAGCCCCAATCTCCGGACTTTCACAAGGACGAACAAGCCAAACCCAGGTATGGTGCAAAAATCAGTGCTTTATTCCATAAAAAAGAATAACACCCAGCAAGTCCGTTAAATTTACCGAATCTGTATTTTTACCGATTCGGTAACTTCTAGATGTATTTGGGACTCTTCTGAGTCCCAAAGGCCTTTCAGATTCGGTATTTTACCACCCAATTCAATTGGGTGGTAAAATACTGAATCCAGGTGTGCATGCACATGTGTGCATGCACACCTATGCCATGTGACAGACAGACATGCCCTTAGGGCATGTCTGTATGCCACATGGCACACATGCCTGTATTTGGGGTGCTAGAGGGTGTCAAAGTGACACCCTCTAGCTTTAATGCCCATAAGAACCAATGGGCATTACCGAATCGGTATTTACACAATCGGTAAATACCGAATCTTAACGATTCGGTATTTACCGATTCTGTAATACCCCCCTCTATTTTACTACTTCTTAAATACCGAATCGGTAAAATTCAGTATTTAAGAAGTGGTAAAATAAAATTACCTACATCTAGGCCATAGTGTCATAATTCGGTAACAGTATAACAGTGTTAACAACCACCAGAGCAAAAACTGTGCAAATTGCGCAAAATGTAAATTAAATTACATATACAACATACATTATTACACAATATCATATGCTGGAGGAAAAATGTTTTTGTAAAAAATTATCATTATATACAATAAATGACACAGTGTCTTAATTAGTAAAACACCTCCAACTAGCTACAAGGCCTAGCAGCAAATATTTGTGCAAAACTAAGCAATATAGATAAAGTACGTTTAAAACCTCATTATGTTTGGGTAAAATATCCCTTCATCCATGTAGTACAGTTAAACAATTAATTATTTACAATAAAAGACACAGTGTCTAATACATTTCATTTGAATCTACAATCAAATAGAAAATCCTTAATCCATACAGCACAGTTAAAACAAAGATCACATGAAAAGGCTATAAGACTCACATCCTTTGATCTGCATAATACAAGCTCCAGTATTAAAAACGTACCCACTTTTGACCCCTACCATAAAGTACTCAATTAGTGCAAATTTTATGTTACTAAAGCATAAAGTAAATCATATAAAATATTGGGGAATATGGAAGGAGGTTGGTATTTTTTTTATTGCCTCTCACACCATCGTTGTTCTGATCCGCTAAAAAACCTTACAGAAGGATCTATGTTGAAGTGACCTAAAACTCAATGCATTGATGTCTAAGGGTGTAGCGTAATGGGAAACTCAGATGAAAAATGTGTCTGTCTCATGTAAAGAACTACAGACAAGTATAAAGATCCTCACTTGCATTAAGACCACCTGGGGTCTTACTATCTAGTTCTATTATATATCTAGTTTCCAATAGACGAAGCAAAGCATCTCTATTGCCCCCTCTCTTCAGTGGCATAATGCAATCAATGGCATAATACTGTAAATGTGATGGGTTACTTCCGTGAACTTTCTCAAAATGTCAGGCCACCGGGTAGGTTTGGTCCTTACCCGTGATGGCCCTTAGGTGTTGTAATACCCGCTTGTGTACTGGTAGGCGAGTACTGCCCACATACCTAAGTTCATAAGGGCATTGCAAAACATAGACCGCAAAATCAGTTTTGCAGGTCAAACGCTTTTTAATCTGTACAGGCTTTTCTTTGAATGGTACCATATACTGGGTTTTATTGCAGCCATGTTTGCAAGCTTTGCAGACTGTGCACTTTTTAAACCCACCACTTAAGGCCATCCAGGTATCTGACATCGGTTTCTCAAGTAAGTTAATCACTAGTCTGTCAGCCATAGAGATGGATTTTCGGAACGTAATTTCTGGCTTTTTGGTGATGTAATTACCGATAACAGGGTCCCCTATTACCAAGTTCCAATTTTTATAAAAGACCCGCCGTATTCCCTTGTGTTGCCTACTATAAGTGGTAATCACTCTAGGGACAATTTTCAGGCTGTCAGCTGGCAGACTGCTGTTTTTTACCTTAACGGTTAGGGCCTCTTCTCTAGTTATAGACATTGAGCGATTTATTGCCCTTTGAATGACTTTAGCTGAGTATCCTCAGGACAAAAATCGCTCCTTACTCTCCTCCTGGGCCTTCTGACACTCTAAGTCTGTTCTACTTATTCGCCTGATCCGTAGCATCTCCCCGAAAGGTATGCTACTTATCAGGTGATGGGGGTGCTGGCTGGACGCGTGTAATACTGTATTTCCAGCAGTTGGTTTTCTATGCATCCTAGTTGCCAGACCTAGGTCCGTTACATAAACCTCAGTATCTAGAAATACCACAGCTCTTGCATCTATATTGGACGTGAATTTGAGGTTGAGGCTATTTCTGTTCAGTTCTTCCACAAATTCTTGTGCCTCTGTTAAAGAACCTCGCCACACCATAAATAAGTCATCTATATATCTTAAATAGATGAGTACATGTTCCTGCATGATTGCACGCAAGGGCCCGTTGAGGACCTGCTCCTCCCAGAGTCCAATGCGCAAACATGCCAATCTAGGAGAAAAGCAGGCCCCCATAGCGACCCCCCTGACCTGCTGATATATCTGATAGTTAAACAGAAAAAAATTCTGCTCCAAGCAGATCTGGATCATTGACAATAACATCTTATTGTGTGCCGAGAAATTCATCGCCCTTTTATTGAGATAGTATTCTACTACCTTAGTTCCATCTGAGTGTTTGATTGATGTATATAATGAAGCTAAATCTAATGTCATAAGTAGGCAATCTGAGCTCCAAGTAACATTACTCAGTTTCCTGATAAAATCCGAAGTGTCCTGTACATAAGACCATAGGCGCTTCACCCACTCCTGGAGAAAGACGTCTTTGTATCTTGAAATGTTCTCAGTGGAGCTGTTAATAGCCAATATGATCGGGCGTCCAGGTGGAATGTTTGCATCCTTATGGATTTTTGGTATCAGACAAAAAGTCGGTATTACAGGATGATCATTTTTCAAGAAGCCATACTCTTCATTGGATATCAATTTTGCACTCCTCCATGCCATTAACCTTGAGTTCTGTTCTTGACAAGCTGCCTTGATGGCTGTTAGGTTACTCTTTCTATAGCATAAGGGGTCCAACAACTGACTTTCGGCTTCAGCAACATACTTATCACGTGGCCATAATATAATGTTGCCCGCTTTATCGGCCTGCCTGACGATAACATTTTTGTTAGTTTCTAATTTTTTGATTAGATTTTGGTAACATTGATTCTTTCTATTATTGGCATTGTACTTTCTGTTCGTGGTTATGTAAAGTTGTTTAAGATCCTTTGTGACTAATTCCTGATACACATCAAGGTTGTCGTGAGTTAAAATTGGTTGAAATGTTGATTTCGGTTTAAATGGGGTATTACTGATTGCCTGGTCCTCTCTAGAGGTAATTAAAGGTAAGTCTGTAGATGTTTCACCCTCATTTTGTAAACCCCAAATCTCTTCAAACATGCTCCGATCCCCAGCCTCCAACAAAGAGGGACTATCCGGTGCCTCTACCTGTTTTTTTCTTTTTGGATGGAGGAGAAAGAACTTGTTCAATTTGAACTTCCTGACAAATCGATTAGAGTCCATTCGTGTGTCTGTGTAGTTGAAGTCTGAGGGCGGACAATATGACAATCCTAGGCCTAGGATCATTTCATCTTCTGCTGATAATGTGATATTTGTCAGATTGATTACTGATTTGACTTTAAGTCTGTGGCCGCCTTGCGTTTTGTTTTGTTCCACCGCCCCTTTGTTATTTTCTTTTCCTTGGTTTGCGTTGTATTTGCGGCATTTCCGCCGTGCGTACAGCTTTTGGTTGGCCCATATACATATATATTCACTGAAAAAAACATAGGTTTCAAGGTGTTTTAGTTAGCAGGACATTTCATGCGTACAAAACCATTGAAATTCCTCCATTATAGTTAGTTCTACTAACTATAACTCACGCGCCCGCAATCCACTGCTGATTATGTCACATATTACATCATTCATGACATGATCAGTGACATCACTGATGACATCACTGAGGACATCTCAAATGACATCACTGATGACTTCACTAATGACATCATCCAGTGAATGTGGTTTGGTTCGATATTTAAATATATATTATATATATAGCAATCTGTATTGAAGACTGACTGAATGTATAAGAGTCTGGATGGGGGATTTAGTAGTACTGTCATTGACTGTCTAAGTGACTAATTTAAAGTGTCTCACTAAATATATGGGAAAGTGACTAAACTGTGTGAATATATGTTTCACTGTATCTCTTGTTGTGTAAACTACTACATAAGTTGGTTAGTAGCCATGTACAGTCTATATTAGTATTAATTAATTAAGTGAGTATTTGCATAGGATAGTGAATGTGTTTGTGGTTGGATGGGAGGTGTGTGACTGTCCAAAGATGTATAAATAGTTGATTCAGTAGGTATATGAGTTAAGACTGCACGTGGAAACACTCGTTTGAGTGAGTGAATCTCTTTATGGGTGTGGTGATGAGTAAATATATTTCTCAATGATACATGTCTAACACAGTAGAAATATAAAAGGCAGTGTATGTGACAGTTGTTGTTTATAAATAAGTATACTTAACACTTAGTGATTGTATGAGCGACTGTATTGAAAACTGTATACTTCTAATAGGGATTTTATAACAAACTAAGGGCCTCATTAGGATGGCGGACGGACTTACGTCCGTCCGCCACCCCCGAGGTGGTGGGACCATCCGCAGGGGCAGCGGCGGTCCCTCCGGTGCAATTAGGATGTGACCGACACCATGGCGGTCACATCCTGTATCTTTAACCTTGCGGCGGGTGCTGCTTCAAGCAGCACCCGCCGCAAGGTTAAAAATGCATGTTTTACATTTACATGCACAAAGCGGCAGGCACCGCGCAGTGCCTGCCGCTTTGTGCATGTAAATGCTGGGGGGTAAAATAGGTACCCCCCATGTGTACCCCCCACCCCGACACCCTGGGGGCCCCTAATGGGCCCCCAAACACCAAAGACCACATGCTTTTCCACGGCGGAAAAGCTGCTGTGGAAAAGCATGTAGTAATGCACATCTTAATTTGGCGGACGGTGTCTTGCAGACACCACCACCAAATAGCCCTCCACACCCCGCGGATCAGCGGCGGACGGACCGGCCATCCGCCGCTGGTCCCACCGCAATCCCACCGCCATTCCTAATCTGGCGGTGGGTGTTTTCTGTGGCCACGGCGGTGAATCCGCATCCTCTGGGCCGGCGGTGGCTTCCGCCGGCCTGGATGATGCGGATTCACTGCCATTCTAATGAGGCCCTAAGTATGAGTTACTATCTATATGAATAAATGAAGTGATGTTTGTATAAGTGTGTAGCTTAGTAAATGTAAGTATGATTAATTGTTAGCATAAGTGAGTAGGATGACTGCCTAAGTGAATAGAATGTGTGCTGGTGTGTAATGTCGGTGTAGGTGTATAAGTATATTTAATAATGTTCTATTGATCTTTGTTAGCATGTATGAGTGAATCTTTAGGTAAGTGTTTAGATGTGTGTGTAGATGTAGGAATCACTGAGTGGGTTTTTAGAAACTTGTATTGGTGTGTCAATGGTTCAAATATGGTACTGCATATTTTAGAATGAGTGTTGAAAGGTTATTCTAGTGTTTGATGAGTCAGATTGTCACATTGATGATGTCATCAGTGATGTCACTGACCATGTCATGAATGATGTAATATGTGACATCATCAGCAATGGTTTTGTACGCATAACATGTTAACTATACCACACCCCCGAAACCTATTTTATTTGGCGAATTTCTAAGGTTTTTCAAATGGTAATTCCTAACTATAACTTGTCTGAAACCTACGTTTTTTTCAGTGAATTTCGAAGATTTTTTAAATGTTAATTCCTAACTATAACATGCCTGAAACCTATGTTTTTTTTCAGTGAATTTCAAAGGTTTTGTAAATGACAATTTTTAAATGTTGTAATTGTTATTTTTTATTTTTTTACACTGATTTTCTACATTTTTTTAAACAATTTATTTTTAGACATTTTATTTTTTAAATGACATTGTATTTACATTATACAATACATTACAAAATATACATTCTCAGAATGAATTACTTTTGTTTAAATACTTTGCAAATAGGCTATTGATTTTTAAGTACAGTAGTTACAGTTGTAATGCGCAACACAATTTCAGACACAATGCAACATTGAGATCAATGTGAAATTCTAGTCAAATGCAATTAGTTACTTTTTGGATTACTTTTCTAACCACAGGACTGGATCCTAGATTCAAGCCTGGGACATCTCCTGTAAACAGTTGAGTAAAAGCGTTTTGGTTACAGTAGTGATTTTTAAGGAATATTATTGTATTTTAAAAGATGACACTTAAAAACGTTTTCACATAGAATCACCAATGTTATCCTATGGGAGGAAATTCACTTATTAGGTAAGTAGTGCTAAGGTTACTTTTTCTTACTCAGTGGTGGATCCTGGATCCAGCACGGTTGCATCTCCTGTAAACAGTCAAAAGAATGCGTTTAAGTCATACAGGCAATTTTTAAGGAATATTTTTAGTTTGTGAAAATAGACAGAAACTTTTCTGGTGAAAACCAGACAATGGATTCCTATGGAAGGAAATGCAAGTTACTGGTAAGTACGCTTAGACTTATTTTTCAGGATCAGTACTGGGCTCAAAGAAGCAGCACTGAGGTCACTCCTGATAACAGGTGAGTAAATCCGAATTCGTAGTTCTGCTGATTTTATAGGAATTTTTTAAAGTTCAAAAACTCCACACTTAGAAGAATTTCCAAGTGAAACCAGTCAATGTTAGCCCATGGAAGGAAATTCAAGTAACTGGTATTTACGGTTAGAATTCCTTTTCATGATCAGTACTGGGCTCAAAGATGGAGCACTGACGTCTCTCCTGAAAACAGGTGAGTAAATCGGAATTCGTAGTTCAGCTGATTTTAGAGGAATATTTGACGTTTCAAAAATCAACACTTAGAAACTTTTCTGCTGTAAACCACACAATGGATTCCTATGGAAGGGAATACAAATTACTGGTAAGTACGCTTAGAATAACTTTTCAGGGTCAGTGCTGGGCTAAAAGATGCAGCACTGGGTTCTCTCCTGATAACAGGTAAGTATATTGGAATTCATAGTTCGGCTGATTTTAGAGGAATATTTGCACGTTTCAAAAAATCGACACTTAGAAACTTTTCTGCTGTAAACCACACAATGGATTCCTATTGAAGCATATACAAGTTACAGGTAAGTACGCTTAGAATTACTTTTCAGGGTCAGTGCTGGGCTAAAAGATGCAGAACTGGGTTCTCTCATGATAACAGATGAGTAAATGGGAATTCGTAGTTTGGCTAATTTTAGTGGAATATTTGAACAATGGTTGAGGAAGGGGCGGGGCCTGAGGTGAAATGTGTGTAAACACGCCCTGTGATGCGTATTAAGTTGCAGGATTAAGTCCCCTTGAATCCTGAGGTCCCCTGGGGGCCAACTAGCCCACCAGGTACCTCCAGTATGCGCCACGGAGCTGCGTTGCAGAGAGGTGTTCAGAGGCCACTCCCCTTTTTACAACACCCTGGAACACAGCTCCATGGCACTTACTGGAGGTACCTGGTGGGCTAGTTGGCCACTAGGGGACCTCTGGAATGAAGAGTAATTAATTCCCCAACTTAAAACGTGCCACAGGGCATGTTTTCACATATATCACCTCAGGCCCCACCCCCTACCTTCACCACTGTGCAAAAGTGCCCCGTGGCGCATTTTAAGTTGGGGGATTAAGTCTCCTTGAATCCTGAGTTCCCCTGGCGGCCAACTAGCCCACCAGGTACCTCCACTAAGCACCACGGAGCTGTGTTGCAGAGAGGTGTAAAAGGGGCGTGGCCTTAGAACACCTCTCTGCAACGCAGCCTTCTGGCGCATACTGGAGGTTCCTAATGGCCTAGTTGGCCCCCAAGGACCCCCAGTATTCAAGGGGAATACGGTCCCCCTCTGCAAACTTGCCAGGGGGCGCGTTTGCAGAGTGGTGCAAGGAGGGGTTTATTTTTTTATTGTATTTTTTATAAAGAAGGGGGGCTGTGTAGCCCACCTTCTATTTCTAATTTATTGGGCCCAGGGACCCCATACCCCGGGGCATGGCCCTTTTAAAAAAATATATATTATTTTGGAGGGGGGCTGCCAGCCCCCTCCCGTGGCCAGTTCTGGCCCGGGACCCCCACCCCGGGCTGTTTCTTTTCATTTTTTTTTTTTGGGAGGGGGGCCGCATGGCCCCCCTCCCGGGTCACTACTAGCCCCGGGGACCCCATCCCCCAGGGCTGGCCCTCTTCGTTGGGGGCGATGGGGGGGTCCCCAATCCCCCCCATGGTCCCAGCCAGTTCCCTGCGTTCTGCGGGAGCCCGCAGCTCTGTGGTGCTTACTGGAGGTACCTGATGGGCTAGTTGGCTCCCGGGGGACCTCTGGATTGAAGAGGAATTCATTCCCCAACTTAAAACGCGCCACTGGGCGTGTTTGCACACATATCACCTCAGGCCCTGCCCCCTACCTTCACCACTGTGCAAAAGCGCCCCGTGGCGTATTTTAAGTTGGGGGATTAAGTCTCCTTGAATCCTGAGTTCCCCTGGCGGCCAACTAGCCCACCAGGTACCTCCACTAAGCGCCACGGAGCTGTGTTGCAGAGAGGTGTAAAGGGGCGTGGCCTTAGAACACCTCTCTGCAACGCAGCCTCCTGGCGCATACTGGAGGTTCCTAGTGGCCTAGTTGGCCCCCAGGGACCCCCAGTATTCAAGGGGAATTCGGTCCCCCTCTGCAAACGTGCCAGGGTGCGCGTTTGCAGAGTGGTTCAAGGAGGGGTTTATTTTTTTAGTGTATTTTTTATAAAGAAGGGGGGCTGTGTAGCCCCCCCTTCTATTTCTAATTTATTGGGCCCGGGGACCCCATACCCCAGGGCATGGCCCTTTTTAAAAAAAAATATTATTTTGGAGGGGGGCTGCCAGCCCGCTCCTGTGGCCAGTTCTGGCCCGGGGACCCCACCCCGGGCTGTTTCTTTTTTTTTTTGGGAGGGGGGCCACGTGGCCCCCCCTCCCGGGCCACTACTAGCCCCGGGGACCCTATCCCCCAGGGCTGGCCCTCTTCGTTGGGGGCAGTGGGGGGGGGTCCTTAATCCGCCCCACGGTCCCAGCCGGTTCCCTGCGTTCTGCGGGAGCCGGCATTGCTTTTCCACATGGGGTGCCGAGTCACAAGAAAACAGTAAAGAAAGTTGAGAAATAAGGGAAGGGGGTAGGTTATAAATATTTTGATCCTTTACTCTTGCTCAGGGGGTTGTACATGGATGTTTAGGCTCTATTTTTCTCAAAGAAAAATTTGCGGAGTACGCATACGGAAATGCGTAGAATTACGAGCAGGAGCTGCATGGTGATTGGTTGTGAACGGTCTGTAAACACTCGATACCAGGAAGTGTTGGCAGCCATCTTGTTCATCACTAGAAGCGAGTCACAGGAAAACAGTAGACAAAGTTGAGAAATAAGGAAAGGGGCACAGTAGAACCATCCTGACCCTGTAGGCTTCGTTAGAGGTTAGGTTTAGAGTTTTTTAGGCTATTTTTGAAAATTTTATTTTGAATAGAAAAATCATGGAGTACGCGTATTTATGTGCACGAGCAGCATGCTGATTGGTTGTCGACACTCCAATCCAGGAAGTGTTGGCAGCCGTGTTGTTGGTCGCTAGAACAGAGTCAGAAGAAAACAGTTTAAAAAAAAAAAAGGCGAGAAATAAGGAGAGGGTGCATGGTAGAAACATCCTGATCCTGTAGGTTTGCTCAGGGGGTCGTTCATGGATTTTTAAGCTCTATATATATTTTGCTATTTTGAGTAGAAAATCGCGGAGTATGCGTATTTACGTGCACGAGCTGCATGCTGATTGGTTGTCAACTGTCTGTCCAGACTCCAAAGTAGGAAGTGTTGGCAGCCGTGTTGTCACAAGAAAACAGTTAAAAAAAAAAACATCCTGATCCTGTAGGCTTAATCAGGGGGTCGTTCATGGATTTTTAAGCCCTATATATTTTTTTATTTACAATGGAAAAATTGCGGTGTACGCGGACATACTATCACGAGTTGCATGTTGATTGGCTGTCAACGCTTCAAAGTAGGACGTGTTAGCAGGCATGTTTTATTAAGTGTTGCCGAGGGGGCGTATATGCCCCGGGGCCCGCCACCTTCCTGGGGCAGTAATTTTTAAAATAGGGTGGCGTGAGGGCACGGACCTCCTAGCTCCGGGGGTTACCACTTTTCGGGGCTTTTTAATGTTGGGAGGGGGTAGCGCAGATTACGTCCTGGAGCTCTTGATTGTTCTGGGGACCACCATGTCTCCAGCAGTGTCCCGGGGTGTGTACCCCAGAACACTGTTGTTTGGTATGGTAGGGCGGGAGCATTGCAGCTTCCACTTTAGCACAGCAAACCGGTTTCCTATTTGAAATGGAGAGCAAGTTAAGCTGCTGTGTCTTTCAAGAAGGAATTACATAGCATTTCATTAGAGAGCAGCATATAATCTGCTCTCTCTGAGAAAGCAATGCCGGCTCTCAAAGGATGCGGGGAGACGGCTGGGACTGTGTGGGCATTGGTGTTCCCCACACGGTTCCTATTTATATTTTTTGAATCCCGGGGAATGGGTTCATTTGCAGCTCCTTAAACATTTGTTCATATAGTTTTTGCTAAATTCTTTTTTGTGTTGGGGAACAGAGTATTAGTCCAGTGACTTTGTCATGCATGTATGTTTTTTCTTTTTCTTTACTTGTACTCCTTTTTATTTAGAGTATGTTTCTACGTCTCTTCAGAATGAGTTCCACAGCGTAGCGTCTGTGGCAGTGTTGTTTTTTGTTTGCCTCCCTCCACCCTAATGGACAACGTAATGGGGGCACTGATGTTGTTTTTATTTTGCAAAACAGTAGGTAGAATAAATAAAGCACTTGGCACAATGTAGAGTGACAGTATTTATTGTATTTAATTTTCCAATGTTTTTCAAATAGAATATACTCATGAACAAAATATTGTTTTATTTGAAAAATAAATATTTAATATATTTTTTTTAATCACCACATGAGCTGATATTATAGTAAAGATAAAAAGAAGTGTTTATGTACAAGGAGCTACAACAGAAGAAATTTAGTATGGAAAAACAACAACAGAATTTGAACACATTTTCGAAATTATTAACAGTGTCATAGAAGAGCTGAACATCTCGCTGGAGGGTTCAGACAATCTTGTGCTAAAAATCACCACTTCGAACTCGACAATTACATGTGTTTTATTGTACAGGCCCCCGATTTCAATGCCGACTTTTCCCATGAACTTGGCCGACCAACTTGCTAACCTAGCACTCGAGCACCCTAAAATGTTTCTGATTGGAGACCTAAATTACTGGTACAAAGACCCCCTGGAGGGCCCCCACTCAGCCGAACTGTCGGACCTTCTCACTAATCTTAACCTCACCCAGCTAGTCTCCTCTGCTACCCACTGTAAGGGCCACATCCTCGACCAACTGTGGTCCAATACCACCTGTACCACCGCTCCTACTATATCACCATGTATTTGGTCTGACCATGCCCTCCTGCAATTTAACCTCTGCATCCCTCTTATGACCACCGCCACTCCTGTTGGAGGCGGGTTAGCTAGGAATTGGAATCCAACAAATAAATCTGCTTTTTTGGAGTCTTTAGCTAACACCATCCCACCTACGCAAGACGAGATCAACTCCTCGGTCTCCTCGCTAACCAGCTGGCTAAACACAGCCAGGGACTCCCATGTCCCCCTCAAAAAAATCAAACGGGCAAGACTCGCTGACGCTAACCGATGGTTCTCCACTGACCTTAAAGTAAAGAAATTGGCCCTACGACAACTTGAACGCCAATGGCGTAAGAAGTACGACCCTGACTTAAAAGAGATCTTTACGAAAGCTCGGAAAGAATACATGACAGATATCCAGACGGCGAAAGCGTCCTACTTTTCCTCGAAAATTCTGGAATCCACAAATAAATCTAAAGAGATCTTTTCCATCCTCAATGATCTTACAAACCTCGACACAGTCCGCCCTAAGATCACCCCGACCCAGACACTATGTGATTCACTTAACGTCTATTTCATCGATAAAATACAGGACATTAAAGCCAGCATCCCTCGACCAGTGTGTCTTCTCACCTCTGGCATGTCAATCAAACCCAGCCACCATATTCTGAGCAGTTTCCCACCCATCACCCAGGACCAATTTCAAGAACTTTTATCCAGAGTAAAATCTGGCGCTCCTTCAGATAGCTGCCCGCCCCACATTTTAAAAGAGTGCTTCCTGGCCCACCCAACTCCTGCCCTTACAATTTTGAACAACTCCTTGACTCTTGGCTTAGTTCCGACAGCCTTCAAAGAAGCCATAGTCATTCCTCTTCTAAAAAAACCGGGGGCTGACCCAGCCTGCAAGGCCAACTTTCGCCCGATCTCACTGTTGCCCTACCTGGCAAAAGTCCTTGAGGCACATGTGGCCAAATGTCTGTCCAACTTCCTCGAGGAATCCTCCTGCTTCAACCCCCATCAGGCAGGCTTTCGGCCGGCCCACTCAACCGAAGCAGTAGTCACGACAGTCCTGGACACCTTACGCGACTGTACGGACAGACGCTCTCCACAAGCCCTGGTGCTACTAGACCTCTCGGCCGCCTTCGACACGGTCGACCACAACATCTTGGTCGACCGTGTCGCACAAGCCGGCGTCAGGGATCTTGCAGCCGGTTGGCTGAGATCCTTCTTGACTGGCCGCAACCAAACTCTACGCCTTGGCGACTTAATGGGCACCAAACAGGATATCACCTGCGGAGTGCCACAGGGCTCCTCCCTATCTCCTCACCTATTCAACCTGTATATACTCCCTCTGATCCAGACCTTGAGAGACAATCAGGTGAGAGTCTTCAACTACGCAGACGACTTACAGCTGCTGTTTACCATCGATAACACCGAAGACTCTATACGGCACTTCCAGTCCACAATGAATTTCATTAAAACCTGGATGGACCAAAACCAGCTTAAATTAAATCCGGGCAAAACGGAATTAGTCCTGACCGGCGAGAGCAGTAAGTTCTGGGGCCCGCATTACTGGCCTCCCGAACTAGGCCAAGCCCCAACACCCTCTCTGTCAGCCAAAACACTAGGAGTCACTGTGGACCGTGACCTATCCCTCAAAACCCAAGTTGGTCAAGTGGTCTCCAAGTGTTTCTTCCAACTGAAGAAAATTCGGAAAGTACGCCGCCTGCTTACATCTGAGGCACTCACCCAAGTGGTGATCGCTACTGTATTGTCCCACCTGGATTACGCTAACTCCATCTACCTAGGTCTTCCCAACTACCTAGTGAAGCGACTCCAGATGGCACAGAATCATGCAGCAAGGTTAATTTTGAATCAACCTAGGCGCCAGGCAGCCACTCCCCTCCTTAAGAAACTACATTGGCTCCCTGTGGCCCAGCGATGTGCCTTCAAAACCGGCTGTATAATCTTCAAGTCCTTATACCACAAAACTCCACTATTCATCAACAACCTGATTTCCAAATACACCCCATCCCGCAACCTTCGCTCACTCCACCAGAACCTCCTGCAGCCACCTTCTTTCAACTTAAAACGCGCAGGAGGCCGCAGGTTTGCCACCCTTGCCCCCCGCCTGTGGAACTCTCTCCCGTCGGAGACCCGGAACTGTCAGGATCTTCTCTCCTTCCGGAAAGCCTTGAAGACCTGGCTGTTCAGACAAGCATTCCAATAATCCTCTTTCCTCCATGTTCATGTTATCACTGATCATAGCGCCAAGCAACCAATTGGTGATAGTGCGCTCTAGAAATATTTTTTTAACATAACATAACATAACATAACATACTTTTAACAAGTAGCAAGAATGAAGTGGGAGATATAAATGCTGGAGATATTAGCTGTGATTTCCTAGATTAAAGGTTAGATGTTGATTTTCTGGAAGAATTACATGACATCGAGTATGATCATATGAGTTTTGAAATTGATAATGAGGTACATGACATACATGATGAAATTATTTTAGGTCTATTAAGTTATGACATGTTATAAGAATACATTTATTAAAATGGCTGCAAGTGTGCAAATTACACAGTGCCATTAGCTTGGGAAGTAGTTTCAACAAAAAGGCTCGATGCAGGGACTTGAAGCTCAATCAGAATGTGATATTGAAGAATAATTGATAATACCAGTCAAGAAAGGCAGAAAGTGTGCAATTTAAGCACTGCTTTTGGCTGCGGTAGTTCATACTAATTAAAAGATAATGTGAAGAAAGTAATGTTGAGCATAGTGATGCTCCTGATCCATGCATTTTATTAGGTTGATAGACTGTTCCTCGTAAGAGAAAACTTCTTCCCAATAAATGCATAGAATGTTAATTTCACCAAAATGGGAATTAATTTGTGGGTGTGGATTGCTTGCTGAATATGCTGCTGCAGCAATTGCTGTGCGTGGTGCAGCAGTAGGTGGGTTCTCTCTGTAAATGAAAAGGAGGACATTGTTCTGTGTTAGGCTCTATACGAATAATAGCCTGAAATGGATGGACACATTTAATAAGAATAGACTCATAGGTATTTAAATCCATCAGTTCAGAAGGAATTATTACGAAGTCTACATTATTATGCACAGCACTAGGAGGCATTTTGTTCTTATCAAATTTGTTATAAAAATATTCAGAAATATGCTTATTTGAATGCAATTCAAAACAATTCTGTGACAAATACGTTGCGAAATGTTTTGTCATTATTTTCCTTTTTAAATACAGATGAACAGTACTGGTTTGATTTTTATAACGAGTTTGTTGAAAACAAATGGAAGAATAATTTGCTGTTAGTGAAATCACCTACAACTTTGTAGTATGTTGCTCACAATTATCTACAGTACAACATTGTACATTCTGTTCCACATTTTCTTCTATTAATATCTCAGTTTCTGCACGGTTTTCCTGAGGACCAAAGTAACTAAGCTGAATTTCTTCAGAGACATTTGTTACATCTGATACAGATGCACGGAAAAGAGTACTGTTCAATTTTTTTAAACAAAAGTGCTGGAATCTTTGCGTAATACAATATTCTGATCAATTTTCTGATTTGAGTATGATGAACTGGTAACATTTTGAATTGGTGAAAAACACTTTGGCATACTTTTTTAGAAAGACAAGACAGGGAATGACTTTGCAAACCAGTATTTTCTCTCACTTTCCAAGAGTCTAGTGCGTGCCACATCTTAATCTTTTGTTTAACACTGTTGTTATTATACTTCGGTAAAAAGTTGCATTAAAAAATCTAATAGATTCTTAACTTACAGTATAAATACTACTACAACTGGAAGTGTTCACTGGAGTTTTAGAACGTGTCCCTAAAAGTTCCTCAGGTAACACTTCTTTTGCATTTCTAGGAACAATTTTGTGTTTCACAATAGCACAACTATTTCTAACCTCATAGATACGAATACTAGTGTCATCTGTATGCAAATCATTACTCTGAAGATAACTTGTGATTAAAAAAAGGCTTAGAACTTGATCTATCATTCCATTCTCCTAAGAAAAATGTCTGAAAATATTTGTGTTAGTTTCTCTTTTCAATTTACTTTTGGCCTTCATTAAAGAGATCAATGAATGCAATTTTGTCACAGTTAACAGAATGTGTGGACACAGTACAATTCTCTGTCTTAAATAAAGCAAAGCTACATTCAATGTTGTCCTTAGTGTAGATGGAAAGGTGAATTGAAGTTGTTAATCGTCTTGTCCGTAGTGTAGGTCGAAGGCAGTAGTTGACACAGAAATGGAGGAATGCTTTTTGTCTCTTTTTTAATACAAAATCTGAAGACATACAGTAGAAACACCTATAATTTTAAGAAATGTAGGCTGAATTTCCTAATGTACAAACTGTAAGGAAATGTGAAGACATTGTGAAATTGTCTGTTTTAAATAAATCAAGATTGTATTGAATGTTTTCTGTACTACTGGCAGTATTGGTATTTAGTTGTGAATTCCAGTGAGCGCAGAATTTATTGAAGGCTCTTCTTTGTAGACATAAGAGAAATTTACATGCAAAAGTGAATTGAAGTTGTGAACCCTGCAGTTCGTAATGTACATCGAATGTACTAATTGATACGGTATGCAACCGTTTCAACGCAGGTTTTGCGATGTAACGTCATGCATCCATTGATACAAATATTGATGAATGCTATTTTGTACAGTTAATAGAATGTGAGGACATAGTACAATTGTCTCTGCCTTAGGGGAATTAAGGCTGAATACAATGCTGTCCTTAATGTAGAAGGAAAGCTGAACGCAAGTTGTGTACCCTGTTGTCTGCAGGTTAGATTGAAGGTAGTTGTTGATACAAAGATTGAAGAATACTATTCAGTTGCAGATAACAGAATTTGAGGTCACAGCAGAATTGTGTTTGGGTTAAGGAAAGCAAGGTTGAATACAATGTTGTCCTTAATGTAGAAGGAAAGCTCAATTGAAGTTGTGAACTGAGCTGTCCGTAGTGTAGATTGAAGGCAGTTGTTGACACAAAGGTCGATGAATGCCATTTAATGACAGATAATAAAATCTTAGGATACAGTATAATTGTGTGTGCCTTAAGGAAAGCAAGGCTAAATGCATTGCTGTTCTTAATCTAGAAGGAAAGTTGAATTGAAGTTGTGAACCCTGCTGTCTGCAGTGTAGATCGAAGGTAGTTGTTGACAGAAAGATCGGTGAATGCAAGTTGTCAACCCGCCTGTCTGCAGTGTAGATTGAAGGTAGTTGTTGACAGAAAGATTGAAGAATGCTATTTAGTTACACATAACAGAATCTGAGGGCATAGAATTGTATTTGTGATAAGGAAAACAGTGTTGAATGTGATGCGGTCCTTAATGTAGAAGGAAAGCTCAATTGAAGTTGTGAACCCTGCTGTCTGCAGTGTAGATCAAAGTTAGTTGTTGACAGAACGATCGGTCAATGCAAGCTGTCAACCCAGTTGTCCGCAGTGTAGATTGAAGGTAGTTGTTGACAGAAAGATTGAAGAATGCTATTTAGTTACAGATAACATAGTCTGACGACATAGAATTGTATTTGTGATAAGGAAAAGAGTGTTGAATGTGATGCGGTCCTTAATGTAGAAGGAAAGCTCAATTGAAGTTGTGAACCCTGCTGTCTGCAGTGTAGATCAAAGTTAGTTGTTGACAGAAAGATCGGTCAATGCAAGTTGTCAACCCAGTTGTCCGCAGTGTAGATTGAAGGTTGTTGTTGACAGAAAGATTGAAGAATGCTATTCAGTTACAGATAACAGAATCTGACGACATAGAATTGTATTTGTGATAAGGAAAACAGTGTTGAATGTAATGCTGTCCTTAATGTAGAAGGAAAGCTCAATTGAAGTTGTGAAGTCTGTTGTTTGCAGTGTTGATTGAAGGCAGTTGTTGACACAAAGATTGAAAAATGCTATTTAGTTACAGATAGCAGAATTTGAGGTCACAGTAGAGTTGTCTCTGCTTTAAGTAAAGCAAGGCTGAATGCAATGCTGTCCTTAGTATAGAAGGAAAGCTAAATTCAAGTTGTGAACCCAGCTGTTTGTAGTGTAGATTAAACATAGCAGTTTCTGATTTGATTTTTTAAATGTCAACATAATTTAAAATTTCTATCAAAGCTTTCGTCTGCAAAATCACAATTCATGTGTGCAGCAGTAATTTCTCCTTCTTCACTTTCATTGCCTGTGACAGATACGATTAGTTCTTCAATTATATTCAAAGTAATATCCAAAATCTCAAGAGTATGAGGCTCATTAAAGGGCCTGTAGTTTGAATTTCAATAAGAAAGAGAAGATTTGATAACCATAGACTTGACTGCCTCTTTTTTAATATTGTTAGACTTTTAAGCTTTTGTTTATACATGAATGGCAGGAAGTGCGCAAATTACCCACTGCCATTCACGAGTAATAGTTACCAAGAAGGCTCAATAAAGGACCTGCACTTTGAATTTGTATTACAAGAAGGATAATTGATAACCCCAGCTAAGAAAGGCAGCAAGAGTTCAAATTTCCTACTGCCTTTGGCCGGGTTAGTTGATAGAATAAAAAGGGCTTGATAAAGGGACTGCAGTTTGAATAGGAATATGAAATTGAATAGTTCATAACCCCCGCGAAGAAATGCAGCAAGTGTACAAATTTCCCACTGCCTTCTGCCAGTGCAGTATCTATATGAAAAAGGCTTGATAAAGGGCGTTGACTTTGAATTAGAATATGAAATTGACGGTGCATAGTCAGCTTTCAATTATAGTGCACGCAACTCAGAAAAGATTCTTACCATAAAGTTTTCTGTATAAGTTGCTGACGTTTTTTGGTTGCAGACACCACAATACTTTTCAATAGAATGTAAATGTAAAAACTATGTATATTAGGGAATCATAATAGCAATACTAACCATTGAAAAGGTAGTTTGCAAAATAAATGTTATCATTGAAACCCTCTTTGGTATTTACGAGTATTTTAAAGAAGTTGCATCAAGCAAAAACACGGTCGCAAACTGGCAGATTCTCAGAATCTTTCCACTTGTGACCGGTATTTTTGCATTTGGGATGCATCATCCCAAATGCAAAAATCACAATTAAGGAATCTCTAAATTGAGATTCCTTAAATTGCGATTGCATTTAAACAGCCACGGCTCGTGCAGGGCGTTACACCGGGCGGTGACGTCAGGCAGAGGAGGGGCAGGGGGGGTTGTAAAATGCGGGATATGGAGTTTGTCAGGTAAGTACAGAAAAAAAATGAATTTCGTTACCCGCCCTGCATCGCCAAATGTGATGCAGCGCGGGCAACGAAATTCGGTTTTTTTCGGTACTTACCTGATGTCATCCATATCCCGTATTTTACAACCCCCACCCTGTCCCTCCTCTGCCTGATGTCACCCCCCTGCGTAACGCCCTACATGAGCCATGGCTGCTGACGTCACCGCCCGGCGTAACGTCCTGCATGAACCATGACTGGCAATTACATTTGTTTACACTTACAAGTATTCAAAAACTAATACCTGCTTAGGAGTGTCACGTGAGGCAATAATAAATATTAAAACTAATGGGAGAATTAGGAGGGAGCAAATCCGATGAACCAGAAAGCATATATTCCAGAAAAATAAAGCAAAGCAGAGCTGGGAGGGCCACGTAGCCATGGAAAGAAACGTTCGCGCAATAACGCACTGTCCACAACTTCTTGGTTAGGAAGAAAGGCCACTTTATTAATACAGGTGCAAATTAACTTCTAATCAAACATCTTGCTATTCATTATTTAATAAACCAAAAATTCCTTCAACTTATCTTAGCATCCTTATGAAAGATGAAACCCCCACCAAGTTAACCCAAACAAACCCAGGAGCAACTGACCCTTGTTGATACCCCCCTCCTTTCCTTTAACTGCCCTTTGAGGATGGAGCAACCCGGTCCAGGCTGCCCAACCCCCAGAAAAAGCGCCTACCAACTAAAATTGCACTAGATCTGTCTTAGCATGGCAACCAGGAATAAACAGCTTCAGCAGTACCCAAAGCACAAAAAAACAACAAACAAATAGGACCTGAAAGAGCAAGAGGGTGGGTGGGGCAAAAACAACCTTCGCCACCCGCCTCCCCCGGCACAGTTCCTTTTCCCACCCTTTCTACCCCTATTTATCCCTTTTCACTAACGCTCAAACTAGCTAATCACCGCCCCTTGCACCTGTGGCCAGTTCCCTTGCGTGAACCAACCCAGGGGAGAGAGCGGTACACAGGGCTCCACCTGGGTCCTCCCTTATACTATGTACATAGAAAATCAATGAGGGGTAGGAGTGGCACGTGATGCAGAAAAGAATACCATCATGAACATACAATAAAAAGAACACATTGTAAAGCATGTGACACACTTCAAAAATAGGATACAGAAATTCATGGAAGCTCAATTTATAAAAAAGGCATAGGAATGCTCTGTAAGACAGAAGGAAATATTAGGATCAACAAAGGAGGATCAATAAGAATAGAGGCCTGGGACCAGGGCCGGACTGGGAACCAAAACCGGCCCTGGCAAAATGCTTGGCTGCCCCCCCACCTCCTCCCCTGGGAGGAGTGGAGTTGGGGGTGCGACCAAGCTCTTTGGCGGGCCAGTTTTGGGCGGATTTCGTTACAGGGCCGATTTTGCAGCTATGCTGCAAAAACTGCCCTGTAACAAAATCGGCCCCCACTCTTGCGGCGAATCAGGGGATTGCCTGTGCCCGCAACTGTCAGTTCGGGCCTGCCTCGGATGGCCTTGTGACGCAGAAAAAAAAAATTCATGATGGATGCACAATTAATAATGATAGAGGCCTAAACACGTGGCATAGTACAGAAATACGGCACAGAAATTTATGGACGCATAATTTATAAAATTAGGGTGTATAGGACCTCGTGACGCAGGTAGAAACTTTTATACTATGTGCATACAATTTTAAGCCATTAAGGGGTAGGAGAGCCATATGATGGAGAAAAAAATAGCATTATGCATATACAATTTACAGCGGAGTCTGATGTTGTGACGGCTTCTAATACTTTTGCTTCTGTCGTCTTTTGTCGTTTCTTCAAAGGCTGCTATTTCGCTCGGTCTGGGGTGTTTTGGGTGTGGGCGCCGCCGCCTCTGCGCCTATGGTATTGTGGCTGGGCGGCAGCAGTAGTGATACCACGTCGAGTGTCAGGAGTCCTCCTCCGCTAGAGCTGTGAGTTTGTAGTGAAATCGATGACAACACTCTGTCTGTCAACGCAGCACAAGGAGGCAAAAGAGAGCGTGCTCACGTCAGTGTTCGGATTATATGGGAACCACGGGGGCTGAGCAAACCAAGCCCAGGAGCATCATTGGTTGCGTTTTCGCGGTCTATAAGAATGATGGCCTTGGGGAACATCCCATTGGCTAATGTATTGGTTTCCAGGCTCAGTGAAAGCAAGCAAGCATGCTAAGTGGTGGCATGTGGGCAGTGCCGGCGGGCGTGCACCGCGCATGTGCAAGTGTGAGTGTGTGCACCAACAATTAACAACAGAGAGAGATGGGGGCGGTGTTATCATGTGTACAGAGGCAGGCCCAGAATCGGATCTCCAATGAGTGACCACTTCTAATCAATCTCGTTAGCGCGCCCTGTGCTCTGATTTGTCACTGAGAGGGTTATCACACCATACATGTACTGCTAGTCATAGTCAGCGTGTACCCACGCATTCAGTACGAATATGGTTTGACGTATCGCGTCGCATCGAAGGTTAAGTGTGACGTCATGAACGGCGCCCTGTACGCAAAAGGCACCAATGTTTCTACATGGTTAAAAACATATATTTATGTATTTAATGTACATACTAAGGGAAGATATTATTTGGTATAACTATGAACATTTTTTTTACAGTTTTAACAATCATATATTACTTTTAAAAACAATTACACAAATCAAGGTAGAACATCATGCGTACTGGTATCGAAACAGCTGCGTAAGCGCATCATAAGCATACGTAAAGTCATGTGACTTTAAAAGGAGAGATTTGATTGGTTCATAACAATTTCTATTGTAACTGTTGAAAGTTCCGTCCCATTATAATCATTCGACTTTGACTTTCTAAGAAGAATCATTTCTTCTGACAATTTTTTCAAATAGAAGGAAGATCATTATAAGAGCAATGGACTCATCTTCCAGCAGTTCTTCAGAGGAAGGTTTCATTCCTGAAGAACCTCCAGAGAAGAGGAAAGAAGCTCTAATTTGGCAATTTTTTACCTTTCCAGAAGGGCAAAAAAAGTGAATGCTCCAAAAGTAACCTGTAAAATTTGCCAAACAACTCTTTCAAGGGGTGATCCATCTAAAAAATACTCCTTTGGCACAGCAAATATGGTGCGACATGTGAAGAACTTGCACCCCAATAACTTTGCTCGAGCTGCAAGACGGAAGTTGCAGGAGAGCCCACCTGCTTCTGCACCAAGCACATCAACTACTGCAGCAGAATTTTCAGCAAGTAATCCACACCCACAAATTGATTCTGATTTTGCAGACGTTAAAATTGTATGCATTAATTGCCATAGACTTTTGTGTTATAGGGAGCAGTCTATTGATCTGATGAAACTCAGGATGCAGGAGCATCGCTGTCCTCGACATTAGTAATTTTTTTTCATTCTTTTGTTCCTGTTTGATACTTTTTGGGTTCCAGTTACATTTTTTTTTGTTTAAAAAAAAAAAACTTGTTGACAAAACACAAAAAAAAATTGAAAAGCAAAAACTGAAAAAAACTGTTCTTTTTAGAACTACCTTCACTGGTCAAAGAAAGAACTATATTTCTATGTTAGTGTGTATAAGTTTGTCAGAATGAATGTGTAGTTTATAAATGAATGAATGAATATATTACTAGTGTATGGAGAATGTGAAAGTGCATAAATCTATAAGGTGTTTACCTATAGTATATTGTAGTATGTCCGAAGCACTTGAATGTAACATATGTACATAAATATGTTATAAGTCTGTGCTTCAACTTGCGCTACTGGTGAAACTGTCTGGGTGAATTTGTATGTGTGAGGGGCAGATTTACAATCCCCTTGTGCCTCTTTTACACAGCCGTTGCATCACTTTTGTGACACAGCGGTGGTGGAAAAGATGTGCCATGGTGTGTTGTATTAGGAATGTGATGCATCTGGAGGGTGCATTACACTGTAAAGTCCTGCGCCAGAAGGAGGCTTTGCTGTGCAGGCGGAGGTGCAGCAATGCCTCCTAAAAGTGACTGAGTGAAATGTATAACATTTCATTCAGTTACTTTTGAGCTTATGCTGCGTCAAAACCTTGCATATGCTTGAAGCAGGTGTAATGATTGATACAGCATTGTGAGCATACGGCCCCAAGAGCTTTGCTGGAGTTGTGTTATGCTTGCAATCGGAGTCAAGCAATAATTGATCCAAAAAATATTTAGCAATTTAGTCTTGTTAGTATTTTATGATAAGCATATGCAATATAATCTAAATAATGAAATAACTATAAATATTTATATTAAAAATATAAGAAATGAGTATAAAAAGAAAGACATAATAATTAATACATTTTTAAATTATTATTTACAAAACCTTCGAAATTCACTGAAAAAACCATAGGTTTCAGGCACGTTATAGCTAGGAATTAGTATTTAAAAAATCTTAGAAATTCACTGAAAAAACCATAGGTTTCAGCCACGTTATAGTTAGGAATTAGCATTTAAAAAACCTTAGAAATTCACTAAAAAAACCATAGGTTTCATCCATGTTATAGTTAGCTGGACATTTCTCTCATACAAAACCATTGAAATTCCTCCGTTATAGTTAGTTCAGCTAACTATAACTCGGGCGCCCGCAATGCACTGCTGATGACGTCACATATTACATCACTCATGACATGGTCAGTGACATCACTGATGACATCTCAAATGACATCACTTGTGAAATAGTGGCAGACCTTCTCTCAGCATAATATAACCCTTGATACACACATTCAAAAATAGAAACTAAAATTTTTTTTAAAAATGGAGATACCAATACCAGTTAGAACAACCTATTCAGCAATTCCAAAATCTAAATACACATCCAGTCATTCACTAACAGTTCTGTATAGGCATTCATACATGTACTCACTCATCATATGTACTCATACAGCTATATACTTATTACACACCGACACTCATCTGTAGAGTTACTCACACACAAACTGACACATGCAAATAAACTATCAAACATCCATTTACTTGCATATACAGCTATACACCCACCACTACACTTACTTCTACAGAATCGTACACATACTTTCTCTCTTAAACAATCACTTGTAGAAACACATACTTATTTATACAGGAACTCTTTCAATTTCTCGCTCTCACATATACTTACTTATATACATCACTTTTATACATCAATACTCACATATTGGAGAGCCCATACAAATACTGGACACTGATTGGTTGTGTTGTCTCGTCGCTTGTTGAGCTTGACCCCTCATGAGGAAGGAGCTTTCAGCCCTGAAACGCGTCAGGGAGAAGATATAATCGGCCATAATGTGCAGCTTTCTATAAATTAAAGGTTGTGTAAACTTACCTGACTGCGGAGTGGCGTCATTGAATTAGAGGCAATTTGGGTGAATATATATATATTCCAAAACAAACCAAGTAAGTGCACACTCAGGGGATCATGACCGAGCCACAGATTTTATTACCAGTTACGCGTTTCGACTGACAAGCAGTCTTGTGGGTGAACGATATATTTTGTGTGATATTTTTGTGCTTACCTTTATAAATATAGTGACACAATATTGGTGTAAACAATATTTTTGTTCATGATCTTGTTGTTTTCGATATTGTACCTGTGATCCCCCTGGATTCATGGCAGAAACCAGATGTTATCGGTTTGCTGTCCTGCAATGCTAAAGGTATGGGAGCACAGTTAACAGAAGAGCTTTATTTATTTAGCTGATTTATTTGCTAAAAAAGAGTAAGCTCACTCAGGGAGGTGTGATATAACTTAAGATAGAAAAGTCTGAAAAGAAGAATGTTTCAAACACTTTCTGGCATTTGCCTGGTAGTCCTGGACCACCTTTCTTTACAAATGTTTGTGTTTGTTTTTAAATGTGTTTATGGGGGTGTGGCTTTACAGGTGCGAAATTACCAAATGTGACCAGTCCTGTAGAGCAAACAGACCAGAGGGAGCTTTGTGGCCACATATAATAGGGCAATAGGTGCATACAGGTGAATTGCTGGCTAAGTCCAGGCAAGTGAGACCGGGCTAGATTTAGAGGAACAAATGAGGTGCCAGATATGAGGAAGCCTAGTTGAAAATAAATTAAGGAGGGTTTGGTGCTAAGAAGTTAGAGGGGATATGTTCATACAGTTAAAAAGGGCTTAATGCTTGCAAAGGAAAATAGATTATGTGTAGAATAGTGAATGGGAACACAGTTAATGCAAGTGAGAGTGGTGATACATGCACACAGGCGAGCTGGGACTATGTGAGAGATGGACCTAGGTGATGCCAGAAATCTCATCACCTAATTTCAGCCTAGTAGCTGAAGACTGCACTATGCAAATAGGCGACAGGAGCCAAATCTACACAACCGAGAACACGCAAAGGACACAGGTTTTGGCAGGGTGCAAATTGGAGAGTTATTTGAGGTGTATTTTAGGGAGAGGTATTAAGTGGATGCAGGTGATATGAATGTCTGCAAAGGGGCAAGTTGTACACAGGTGAGAAGAAGTTAGGTGCACACAGGCAAGATGTGGCTTGCTGTACCCAGGTGTCAGTATGATCTATAGGCATTCATATGAGACAAGGGCAGTACACGTACACAGGTGAAAAGTGTGATCACAGATGGCAAAGCGCTAGGCTCATATACACAAGAGGTGCAAGCATGTAAGATGTACTTCGCTGTACACAAAGTTTAAAAAAGCAACAGGCAGCTAAGTACACACAGATCTGAAATTTTTAAAATGTGTTCTGTGCCTAGCACCTATTGATAAAGTAACGAGAAGCGACTTGCTTTGTGGTGTGAGCTGTATACTCGGCTAATGTAGTTAGTACAAATGGGTGTGTTCATCACAGGTCCAGGCAGGCCACATCCTACCCATATTTTTGTGACAGCCACCAAAATTTCCAAATAATTATTTATAATGTATCTCATTTATAAGGTTAGAGGTTGTGGTAAAAATATGGCAATGGTCAAACCGTCCTGGACCTATGTTAGATCCTTTGAGTGTGTGTAAAACAAAGCTGCAACAGTAAGCATTCATTGGCTAGTTATATGTTAAATGAAGCATTTAATAAACAAAACACACAGACTAGATTTCTAGAAAACTGATAGAATAAGGGCAAAATATTGGAAATTATGCTTATAATGAGTGGCTGAATGTTTTGGTCTAGGGTTTGTTCTATCGAAGTGCAGATTAGCTCTGATAAGCAGAGTTTGCACTAACCTACCACTCCTGCAGTGACTTTGCTTATGATTATGCTCTTATGAGACAACTCTGGGAATATGGGGTTATTCCTAGGCCTATATTAGTTTTGCCTTGGCCTTTGGTGTCCCTGCCTTGGCTTTTGATGCGGTATATGGCCATTTGCGACCATGTCTAGGCATACTGTGGTTGTGCTTAGGCAAACAATGGTTATGGTAAGCAAATGATGGCTGCGATTGGATATCAAAGGATGTCCCAAAGCATATAAACCTATGCTTCGGAATATGATGGCTGCTATATGATGGCTTTTTCTATTGGGCATGATGGCTGTTTTCCTGTTTTTGTGTGAACTATTTAATACGTTTGATAACTCAAAATACACTTTTATCTACTTTAGTATCCATTTTTTCATACCAAATTATTGTAGGTGCTTTAGCTTCTGTTACTTTGCTTCTTGTAATGGTGAGAGAGTTAAAGATCACGAAACACAACTTCCTGTGCTGTCACTAATGGTCAGAGTTCATTTGATCTTTTAAGTAATACAAGGGAACCCAGGACGCAGTGAGCTAAGGACCATGGGTAGAAACTTATTTTCAAAAGACAACGGTCCTTAGAAAAGGAAGGGAATTAAGACAATAAATATAGACTCAATAGAGCTATATTGTTAAGAATGCCCAGCCAGACACTTTAATTTCTTGATGAAAGTAATATAAAACAAGGGAATGAAGCACAAAGTGCGATGGAAGTGGGACACCAGCCGATGTCCAACCAACACACTTGGGGAACAAACAGAAGGGAGGGAATATTCAGGAAACAATAGGTTATCAAACAATTAAAATTGCAAAATGATAATCCACATTATACACATATGCATGTTCAAATAATATGTTAACTCTGCATTTAGTGTACTTATTGT
The DNA here is from genome assembly GCF_964263255.1 of Lissotriton vulgaris. Classification (NCBI taxonomy): domain Eukaryota; kingdom Metazoa; phylum Chordata; class Amphibia; order Caudata; family Salamandridae; genus Lissotriton; species Lissotriton vulgaris. The sequence goes on from NC_141685.1 coordinate 844,194,775, forward strand.
CGACGACGTTTCGAACCACACATATTATTGGTTCATCCTCAGGACAAAAAATGATTGCCTAAAGAATTAATAATTAAGCTTAACAATATAGTTCTATTGAGTCTATATTTATTGTCTTAATTCCCTTCCTTTTCTAAGGACCGTTGTCTTTTGAAAATAGAGTTCATTTGATGTCACTTCCTGTGATGTGATGTGGGGATGAAAGGGGCATGTGCATCGACACCCATGTTTACCTTGCATTTATTTTTTATCTGAGGTCTGTGCACTTTATATGCAGTTAGCTGTACGTGGAAGACCAACAAAACAGTTACAAATATGTTGTTCTTTTTTGATATGTATCTGACTCCGCACCCATTTTACTCGGGATTACATTTCCTATTTTTTTTATTGCAGTTCACCCACATTTTAATGCAGTTCGACCACTGCGTCTATCATTATTGCGCTTCATCTTAATCCAAGTGTGTTGCAGACATTTCTCTGTGTTGGTTGTTCTTACTTTAATAGTTGGAATTTAGCTTGAGCCTTGTTCCCTGGTAGACATGTGTCTTTCATTTGAGGCTCTATTTTAATCAGAATGCCTTAAAAGATTGTGGCTTTTCTTTTCTTTTGTTGGCCTCCACAGAGCTTTCTTTTTTTTTGTTAGTTTTATTTTTTCTGGCGAGTATTTAAGCTGTGGAGAAATGTTGTGAATATAATGGTGACAGCAAGGTTAGTTAGGCGTTTTTGACTGCCTGTTGACATCATAGAAAACAATAGCTTGGAACCTTTAAGCCCTTGGACTTGTGACTGCATGCTTTGTTTTCGAAATATTGTTATTGAAGACAAAAAGCTGAAACATGTTATTAGCAGTAATTAATAGCATCTACAAACCACATACACTGAAAGTAACAATAGATAAGGCGCCGATCATGGTGTGGGAGGGGGGCAGAATGCCAGGAAGAGTTCTTTTTATATATATATTTGAGTGGGTAGATACATTTACTTTAGGGGGGGTGATGGTAAGTGACATGCAAGGATTTTTTTGTATTTTGGGTGAAGAGGGAAGGGAAATGCAAAGATCGCGAAGGGTCAGTGATAGAACACTGGGCAAGTTTTAAATAGCTCGTAGGTAGGGTATGGCAGGGTTTACAGAATGTTGTGTGATGTGTTTGATGATAGAGAGGTGCACATGTTGTCTATCTCTGTGCTGCTACCTGTTCAACAGATGGCAGCGTGAAGGTATACAAAATGTAACATTTTATATTGGTAGCTGTATATCAAAGTTCACACTCAATGGGATGTATTGGAGACACGTGGATGGAGAGCTCTACAGGACTGGGAGAGTGGGCTTTTTGACCTCAGCCTTCTTGACTTCAAACAAAATGGTTTCTCCCTGGAAGAGTACTACATGGATATATATGATTGAGCCCCGGCTTGCTTGAACTCTACAAGCTGTTGTGACCGGACATAAAATAATGTATTCACCATGCTCTCTTTTTTTACCGTATTACCACGCTTATGGAGGAAATTATCACGACGCTGTTTTGAAATCTGGGGGCCAGGGAATATAGAACAGCCTCCAGGGTTCTGAGATCTAACACAGCACAGCCAATTGTATTCACTGTTTCCCGCTTTCTTCCACACATGTGGAGATGTAGACAGAAAAGGGCAGCGATTTGTTCATAGACTAGGTGCAGGGACCTGTTGCCTGCACTGCACAATCAATTGTTACAAAATGAATGTAATGTTCTTTCTTATAGTGATTTTGAATTTTAAGTACTATCGGCCACATGCATCAAGGTATTTAGGAGTCGCAAACGGTACGATTCGGTAAAATCGGCCGTTTGCGATTCCTAAATATCTTTTTAGTATGCATCAAACATTTTTGGGAAAATCACTATTTTTTGCGAATTCCAAAAATGCGATTGCTTTTAAGGAATCGCAAATTTGCGATTCCTTAAAAGCAATGCATGATTGCTTTTGAAATTGCGAATTCGCAATTAGGGGGTGCAAATTACCACGAGGGTGAACCTCATGGTAATTTGCAAAAAAGTTTTAAAATGCACAAAATTGCATTTTAAACACTGTAATGTTACAGACACACATGTCCTTAGGACATGTGTGTGTGTAACATGCACTTAAAATTCCATTTCAGGGGTGCAGGGGGGGTCATTTGGACCCACCCCTGCACCCATGGAATGCATTAACATTTTGCGAATCGCTAATAGAAATTCGCAAAATGTCAATGCCTTCCCATTGATACCTATGGGTCTTTTGGCCCATAGGAATCAATGGGAATTGCGAAATCGCAATTTACAATTCGCATAATATTTGCGATTCGGTAAAAATTGCGATTTTTACCGAATCGCAAAAGTTATGCGAATTAATTGTTGCATCCCGTTTTGCGATTCCTTATTTGCGATTCCCTAATTTTCGCAAATAAGGAATCGCAAAACCTTACATTGATGCATGTGGGGGTATGTATTACTTCTAAAGTATCTTTTTAACTTTACCGATGCTGCTATTTTCCTGGATTTTCTCTTAATTTTTATTGAGATGTTTTTAATGGTCTATTGTGCTAATGTCTTGTATTTTATGTGCTTTATGGCGATTTTTGCCAAGTAAAGGATTGATTAATATTGGTAGCTGAATTAAGGGGATGTTTTTCACCTCTGGGTTCTGAATAACATCATAGACGACTCGACCTTTGCTTTTCTTATCTCCTTGCTGCCTCCTTCTAATCGCAAAGTACCCTTCTTGTAATACATGCTCAGGAGGAGACGTCGCCTAACAGACTAATGGCCAGAACTGCTGACATTGAAACTGGGGAACCAGGCTTGAGTCCTGGCATCAGCTCAACGTCTTGCGATTCTGGGAAAATCATTTAATCTCCATGTAGCAAAAAAAATAATCTGACCTTGTATAATGTAATTAGGTGCTGATGTTAAGCGCTTCTGTGCCTTTGGGCTGAGTTTGTGCTATAATGAACTGAAAAAAGTATGCATGCATTCGTAGTTATCCTTCTATGTGTTACTTCTTCGGACATTAGCAACAGGATAACTTCTTTGCACATATGTAGTAAATAAATCCTTTGGCGAAGGGGCGGGGGGGGGGGGTATCAAGAGAAGTCTACCTTTTGAAGGAGGATTTAAAGTAATATTTTTGCTGGCTGGAAAAAAGAGACTGGTTTTATTGGGTGAAGCCTATGCTGAAAGCTTGGATCTTGGATGACTGTATAAATTCTGTTTGAGGCCAGAGCAACACAAACATAAAAGCAAAAACGCTTAACAGCAACAAACCACTAAAGAGGCCTGGGATGTAGGAGGAGACTGAGAAGGAACCAGAAAAAGAGTAAAAAAGCTCGAAGTCATCAGACTTTAAAAATAGCATGTCTGGGCAGGCCTGTAAAATATAGAGCAATGTGACTATAAATAGGCCCTGTACTCGCTAATTAATGGCCTTTATGTGACTGATGTATACAACTTTGAACATTGCTTCGCTTGCAAAGTATAGGTTGGGCTGCAATGAAACCCCATGGAGCCTGGCTTTCTTTGTTGAATGTGAACACGTTACATAACAAGCCCCAGTCTGAGGGAGGGTGGACCACGTGGCACTCGATTCGAGTAGAGCTGAAGCAGCGTCTCTCCAAAATTGAGAGGCTAAAATAAGTTCATGTGATGCTTGTTAAAAGTGGCTTTATGGGAAGCGCTATGCGTCCCACTGCCTAGTATGGCGAGGGGGGCCTGTGATTAAAGCCATCTGTGATGTAACTGGAAGCGCTGATAACGGGCTCCCTCACTAAGAACACGTCTAGGCACTACCCGGGGTCTGGGGACCACGTTTGTCCTCTGCTTATAAATGGAAACGAATTCGAATTTTGTAAGACATCTCGAGCCACACCTCGACCTATTTTCTGTTTTGCCACGTGCTCAGAATTTTCTGGAACGTTGGCAGAAAAGAAAGGAGTCAGTCATACAACAGGATATAACGTATATTTTGAGGTAGAGAGCTGTACACAGAGCAAGCAAACCATCCCCTTGCTCCAACATGGCAACCATCACATGAAGTACACTGCACACATGATGCCAAGTATAACTGTTCATTTAAATTATACAACTCACTACAAGGATATCACCAGCGTTATGGAAATCCCCTTGGAAGTAGAAGACTGAGATCTTGCTATGGTCACTGAAGTCTTGGGTGACACACAATCTTCTTAATATTGTCTAATAGGGAAAGCAGAAAACACTCACCGCTCCTCTCTCAACTAAGATCAATTACTAATATCACAGACTGACACAGGACATGCACAAAGCAGCTATACAGGTGAGTGACATGTAATCAAACCAATCAGACATGGACTCACCTTAAGCGCTCTCAAACACATTGTGCAGCAGCTCTCCAGCCAAAGTGAATGCGTTCTGCACTCATGAAACAGTTAAAAAGACCTTCTGCTGGCGCTTTTCATCGCTTCCACCACCTAGTCTGCATAGGTGTTTGAGCAACTGCAGTTTTTCAGCTATTCTCGCACGATACCCTAACAAAGTAGACATAGCTAGCCAGACTTTGGCTACTGAGGAAAACATTTTCAATCATCTCTGTAAGCATTCAGCTATTTCTCCTGTCCTCCGAATGCATTTATTGTAAAAATTAAAAATTAAAAATGCAACTAGGCTGGACCCTTCCCTCTCTAGAAAGAGAATGAAAGTCCTGGGTGTTTCCTTCATCCATACTGCGTAGTCCTCTTAGTAGGAACGTATTCCGCCAATAATCCAAAAGGACTCTGGGTGACGAATTTTGCTGGGACTGAGTTATCACTGGAGACACGTGAATCAGACTCTCGGACTCAAATTTTCTACCTCATTATTAAGGACCTACATGGATATACTCCGGATTGCCTTTTGAAGCTGTTGATTCTACACCAGTAGACCAGATGTATACAATGGAGTGGAATGGGATTTGTAGAGCGCATTATGGCAAAAGGCGTCAAAGCGATGTCTTAAGATAGCCTCTCAACATTGTCTCCTGATTTGCTTGGCAGTAAAGAAGGGAATGGGGATCCTCCCACTCTCAGGACCTTATCCCCTGAAACTTCCTTCACCTGCGCTTTTAGTTGGCAGGGCGGGAGGCACTTAAAACACACAGAAAAGACCAAAAGGCAGTAGATCTTCCTAGCTTTTTGGCTTTTTATTACAGGCACAGTAGCAAGTATACGCTTTTTTAATCTTTTTTTTTAATCACAGCAACAAGGGCAAATAAAGAAAAACTCAATTTGCCAGCAACCCTGTCATATGACCTGCAGGGATGAACAATCAGCCTTGAACATGGTCCACATGTGTTATTACTTTCTGGGCCGAAGCTTCTTTTCCGGATGCAACGACAAATGAAAGTCCATGACGGAAATGAAAGAAGATCAGCATCTGTAGAAACCCCAGAGGAAACAATATAACTTCACTCCTGTTGTCTGCTCAAAGTTCTCCAGATTTACTTGAAGAAGCTGTTGTAACTGTGGTCTGGTCTCATCAAGGAACCTCTATAAAGGAGCAGATGTTGCGCCAGCTGGGTCTAAAAAGGAACAAAATAGGATTTTGAATTTAAGTGCGGAATATATGGTGAGAAGCCCTCTTTAGTTCTATAAGTGGAGAGATTATATTCTCCTTTGTGTCTTCAATAAAATCAGTATTTACTAGAGGGGTTTTGTCCTATAGGACCAGGCGGGACATATTCATAATAGTAAACCACAGATGCCTGGTCTCGAGTTCAGTGCTGTTTTTTTATTTATCAGCAAGTGTGAGCTCTTTAATGAATTTGGAGACTCATTTTTACTTAACTCATTTCAAATATTTTTCTTACTTATACATTTCAGTAAGAGGTTGTAACACATCCTTAGATCAATTAATAAACAACCCGATGTGATAAATCGGGTTTTTCCTCAGGGCAAACCTGGGTACCTGGTGGATTGAAAATCAAATTTTAGTCTCTGCTCTTTCTCTTATTCTCTACGTATTTACATGGTAGTGGGGCATGAAGTACCTGTTTGTTTCAAGTGTGCGATGTCGTCTATGTGGTTAATTTCCTGACCTTGACTCTGTATCAAGAGAAAGGAGACCATCAGTTGTCACCTTGTCTCTCTATGTTGTAAACACATGGGCATGTCCCTTTTGAAATATTACTTACTTCGTGTTGAGGTGTGTGAGCACGAAGCGTTATTCTGAAATCAATCGCGCTTTCTTCTTAAAGCGGGCACTAGCAGGAATACATTTTCCTTCCGCGTTAGGCTGATGGGCGCGTCTCCCTTAATGAAGTTGCGTCCGCGTTTCGATATTTTTGCTGCAGGATCAAAAATGCTTGAATTAGTGTGGCGTTTTGCATAGCTCGTTAGTTTGAACTAGGGATGGGGCACTGAGAGAGCTCACCTAGTTTGACGATCTGATCTCAGCATTCGTTCTGCCGCATTGCTCTGCCGGCATTCATCCGGAAGTAGCCTTAATTAATCACCTGACTCGGCCCGCTAACAGAGTTATGGGAGTTGTAGTCTTTACTTAAGGGTGCGCATTTTGTGAAAGTTCATGAAAGGCCAACTCTTTCACTTTGTTTTGAAAGCAGGGTGGGTTCTTCAGAGGGAGCGGTGGTGTCACAGGACAATGTCTCAACATCTCAACATCTCCTCCCCTTCAATTGTTGTGGCACATGAGATACACGTGTATCTCATGTGCCACAACAATTGAAGGTACTGAATTTGAATTCAACAACATCAAATGGTTTCACAAAGAATTCACGAACTGTAAAAGTCGCAACCTGGTGTATGCGATAATCTATCCATGTCCCAAACTATATATTGGGAAAACGACCCAGCAAATAAATCAAAGAATAGCCCAACATCGGTCCCGAATCAAACAACATGTATTAACAGCCCCAATGGTTCAACACTTCACTCAAAGTGGTCACACAGAAAAAGAATTTAAATGGACTGTATTGTCAGGAATAAAAATCCCACCAAGGGGAGGAGATGTTGAGACATTGTTGCTACAAAGAGAAGCATATTTAATTTTGAAGTTCAACTGTGTAATTGAGGGAATGAACGAACTCACTGAGTTACAGAGAAACATTCATTGAGCCCTCTGTGACACCACCGCTCCTTCTGGAGAACCCTCCCTGCTTTCAAAACAAAGTGAAAGAGTTGGCCTTTCATGAACTTTCACAAAATGCGCACCCTTAAGTAAAGACTACAACTCCCATAACTCTGTTAGCGGGCCGAGTCAGGTGATTAATTAAGGCTACTTCCGGATGAATGCCGGCAGAGCAATGCGGCAAAACGAATGCTGAGATCAGATCGTCAAACTAGGTGAGCTCTCTCAGTGCCCCATCCCTAGTTCAAACTAACGAGCCATGCAAAACGCCACACTAATTCAAGCGTTTTTGATCCTGCAGCAAAAATATCGAAACGCGGACGCAACTTCATTAAGGGAGACGCGCCCATCAGCCTAACGCGGAAGAAAAATTTATTCCTGCCAGTGCCCGCTTTAAGAAGAAAGCGCGATTGATTTCAGAATAACGCTTCGTGCTCGCACACCTCAACCCCGAAGTAAGTAATATTTCAAAAGGGACATGCCCATGTGTTTACAACATAGAGAGACAAGGTGACAACTGATGGTCTCCTTTCTCTTGATACAGAGTCAAGGTCAGGAAATTAACCACATAGACGACATCGCGCACTCGAAACAAACAGGTACTTCATGCCCCACTACCATGTAAATACGTAGAGAATAAGAGAAAGAGCAGAGACTAAAATTTGATTTTCAATCCACCAGGTACCCAGGTTTGCCCTGAGGAAAAACCCGATTTATCACATCGGGTTGTTTATTAATTGATCTAAGGATGTGTTACAACCTCTTACTGAAATGTATAAGTAAGAAAAATATTTGAAATGAGTTAAGTAAAAATGAGTCTCCAAATTCATTAAAGAGCTCACACTTGCTGATAAATAAAGAAACAGCACTGAACTCGAGACCAGGCATCTGTGGTTTACTATTATTTAATAAAATCAGGACTTCCTTGGCTAAAAAGTTAGTAAAGTCTGCAAAATTCAGGCAATACCAGAGACTATTACGCTTCTTTAAAGAATATTTACTATTACTTGTAAGGCATGAGCCACTGCCTTGCTATAACTGTTTCTGAATGTAGAAACTCTGGTGCAATCAGCTGATCTAAGAAAGCCCTCCAACCTGCCACGCACAAAATGCTCTAGAAGCCTTTACACATCTACCGGAATGAGCAACAAAAGACTTTGGGCCTCTTGTATGACAAGTGAAGCATCGCTGCAAGAAAACAGCAATTCGTCACTTTTCATTGCACTCTCCTTGCGACGCCACTGATGAGTCATATTCACAGTATGACGCATAATGGCACAAGGAGTTACAGATACGTTAGTATTTCTGATGTATCTGTAGGCGCAAAAATTATGAATTGCTGGAGTGCAAAAGTGACGCATCTCCAGCAATAGGTCATTACACATTGGCAAGTCCCATGTTAAATGTGCCTGCGTCAGTCTTACGCCTTTCAAGAGGCAGGTGTAAGATATTGACGTATTTGCGTCCTAGAAGTGGCGCAGTGAAATCTCATAGATTTCACTGCGTCACTTCCATGACCCTTTCTTGTGTCAGAACGCCCCCCGCATTCATTATACCTGGCGCTGGTGTGATGTGGCGCAGGGGTTTACAAAGTGACGCATCTACCTAGATGTATCACTTTGTAAATATGATGCAACATGGCACATTTTGTACACTGCTGGTGCGTCCACAAAAAGTGACACACCGGTGGCGTAAAAGTGACGTAAGGCCTCATAAATAAGGCAATTTGTATTAACTCCCATAAAAGTCTCTGTTTCATGCACCAGCTAGACCATGATCCCGAAGCTATATTGTAAGCCATTCATTCTTAGAGCCCAGAAAGACTTTATGAAGTTAGCAGCTGGATTTGAAAGTCCTGGAAGAGATCAGGTTGCCCTCAAGACTGCCAGACTGAATCAGAGTGCGACTGGAACCGTTTCAAATTTACAACAATCGGGGTTATATGGTTGGAAAATAAGCTTGCTTATGGCCAGTTTGAGAAGGGAAACCTGTGCTGCGTTGTTCAAAAGGGAAACTGCAGAAATGCTTCATGTTTACAAATATATAGAGCATTTCTGCTCTCTGTTTGTGCTAGTGCACTGTGTGCTGCTTAGCACCAATGAAGGTATCTGTGTTATTGGAAGGATTGTTTTTGTGCAGGACACCTTCAAGATGGAAATCAACATGGAAAAATAAAAATATTTCCTCATTACTCCTCTGTTGGGTAGGCATAATACTTTGGCACAAACCCAGGTTTACAAATGTTCTTAAAATACATGGGCGGATGCATAGTCATTCCCATACTCATGTAAAGCCTACAGGACGCAAAGTAACGCAAGCCAGCGCTATGTAAGTTACTTAGCATTTACTAAACCATGCATAACCAGTCTGGACATTGGGTTCCCCTCTCTATTCTCGCCTCCAGCCCGTCTACCTACATGAAGGGGCAACCTTTCAGGAGTGTGATCGCCATTTACCCTTCAAAGGAGGCTTCAACTTATAACCTTGCCTTTGGGCAACACCCCTAGGGGCTTACTGAAAGGGGTAGGTAATACCTCTCCCTGTAGCAGGCTGCAGTTGTTATAGAGCCTGGGAGTTGTTCACATTACTCCCCTGGAGGGTGGAAAGCTGTCTGGTGGCCAGTGACCATGTGAGGCCACTGGACAAACTGGGCTACAGAGTGGCGACTTTCTAGTTGCTTTTCCATAAAAGTAACACTGAATTAAACTTGAACACCAAATAGGTTTTAATGTCATGATTAATTTGATGATGTTAGTGTAGCAAGGTAGTCTCTCTCTCTGTGAATAAAGGTGCGATGAATAGGCAGGGAGCTAAAGGGGTCCCTTGTCGGAACTAGGAAGCCTCACACAACTAATTAGCTGGATGACTTTGTTTTCATCCCGCAAGATGGTTGTCTTGCCTTATCAACGGCTTCCTGCTCCAACGTCAAGCCTGCGCTGCAATGCCTGACGGGTAACACGAAGTGCTACACTTTTATGGAGTTCTTTTGTTCCTTGCCATTTGTGGGTGCGTGTGAGGGGCCTAGGAAAGTGAAGTAGTGAGCGTGGGAAGTGTGTTAAAAATGGTTAGTTTAGTCCACTAAGGTGACTTTATTCATGTGGCTAACTACCTTATTGAAAAACGGTGAAAGGAGGGGTACCGAGACACAAATTCAATGTAGTTTGGCCTCGTTCAACCCTTGCTTGTGGACCACTGCTCAGCCCCGAGGTTCTCCGGTGAACAGAATCACAAAACCCCCCTCCATCCCGGATGATTAGTTTCGAAGGATTGAACATTTTCTGGCAACGTGCGGCGGAACTCCGTCTCCAAGCACTACGAAGCCGAACGTACCTGGGTGTTTGGCGGGCGTGGCTGTCCGGCAAGCTGCTACAGGAGAACGTGAGTCAGAGCAGGATGGCTCCACACAGAGCTGCACCAAAGGAGGGAGCTACCGGAGCGAAGGGGGATGTTGTGCCCAAGAAACTGCCTTTTGCAAAAGAACCCAAGGCGGATGTCACCCTCACTCGGGAAAATGTGAGAAGGCTGGGAGCAGGAATGGGACTCCCCATATCGAACGGCATCTGCCAGAGTGGGTTGCAAGAAAAAAAAAACCCTACTGTTCCAGGGATGTTTTTAGGCAAACCTGTAAGCGGGAAACAGTGTAAACAGTCTAACCCATTGCTGGAGAGAATCCAAACCAAGGGAGAACACAGGCACTGGCTCCTGTATTGTCTCTATCTCTACTACCGCTACCGTTACCATCAAAGCCTGCCACATTGTATCTGTCTCGAAGGGGATTGTTATACAGGACCCCCTCCGCATTAGAGAGATTGACTGCGTGCATGACACCCAGAGGCTTTTGATACCCAACCAGTTGGTTTAGAAGGAACACTTATTAGGCGAGACCAGGAGGGGGGCAGGTGTAATTACTACTCTCAGCGAGGGTGTCAGCGGATTACAAAAGCTGGGAGATTTGGTGCCAGGTACTCCAGGCGGAGAAAAGTTATTTTCACTGGCAGAAGAATCTGATCTAAATAACGCCAGCGATCCAGACAATACAGATATAGACGCCTCAGGGGATGATAGCGATAGCCCCCCTACGACTGCAAATACCCTAAGGAGGGTCATTAACCGAACTAGAAAGAAAAACCAGCAGGCTCCTGGCATGAAAGCTCTCACTCTGATAAAAATGAACATCTTCAATGGGACTATTCTACCACCAATCTGGAAGCGGAGTGGGGGCCAGGACCCGGGTTCCAGGAGGAAAATCTCAGCGTTTCGGATAGAAAAACTAAACCTCTCCCCTCAATCAGTTTAATATATGCAACTCTTAAGGCAATGCAAGTAGAGGCTTGTCAGGAGCATAAAAGAGCACAACGTGCGACCAAAAAAATCCAGGGTGCTATTCCCAAAATGACTAAAGCCTGCACAGAGGTGGCAGCAAGAACCAATGCCCTGGAAGAGCGTGTAGTGGGATTGGAGGCCGGTTTGGAAAGTACTGAGCAAAAAACATCTGCTAACGATGCAAGAATGATGGATATCCTCTAGAAACTAGAAGAATCCGAAAATAGACAGTGGAGAAACAGCTCACGTCTGCTGGGCATTGAAGAGAAAGCTGAGGGGAGTGATATACGTGGTTTTGTCCTAAAGCTTTTTAAATCGGCTTTCCCAGAATTATCACATTGGAACTGGGAATCAGAGATCCAGCGTGTACACAGATTCCCCCTAACGGTTAAAAGTAATCCTGGCCCCAACCCAAGGCCCGAGCAATCTTAATATACTTTGGGAACTTTTTATTGCGGCAGGCGATATTTGAAAAGGCTAGACCGGACGCCAAAAAATCAGCAGAGGGGCAGACATTTTTCATGCGGAAGGATTTTTGCCACACTACCGTGGAGAGAAGGTGGCGTCTGCTGCAGCTGAACAGCCCCTTCCAAAAACACGGATGTGAAGTGTATCTGACGAAGTCTGCCCGGTTGAAAGTTATACTTCAGGGGCAGGTCAGGGTATTTACTTCTGAGATTCAGGCCGAGAATTATCTAAAGGAGCTAACTGGTGGCTGACTGAGTTTGAGACTTTCTGGGGGGTTTTCTTTGGAGGCTTTCTCATTCTTTTTCTCTCTTCTCAAGGTGGGTGCTAGCTTAAACTAAGTGTTGTGGTTTATTGACGGAAAATGTGTAATTATTGCTGTATTTTTTGGGGGCTGTCTTTATTTATTTATTTATTTTTATTTATTTAATTTCTTGTATAGCGCAAGAATCGACCCCGGTCGGGGTATCTCCGCGCTTTGCTCGCCAAGATGGTAAGAGGAGGGCTTTGCAGATGAGCAGGGGTTTTAGTGGTTGAGCTACGGCTAGTTATTCCTCTAGGAACAGGTTGGTTTTAAGCATTTTTCTAAAGGATAGATGGTTGGAGATTTGTCTGAGGCTGAAGGGCAGGTTATTCCACAGGGTCGGCCCCACAAGGGAAAGGGCGCAGCCGCCTTGTCTGGTCTTTTTGATAAGAGGGGGTTTTAATAGCAGTTGATTGCTTGAACGCAGAGAGCGGTCTGGTTTGTAAAGTTGTAGCTTTTGGGTCAAATAGTTGGGGCCATTTCCAAACAGACACTTATGGATGGTACAGCAGATTTTAAATTTAACCCGTTGCCGTATTGGGAGCCAATGAAGTTCTCTCAGCAGGGGCCTGGAAGGGGTTCTTGAAGGAGCGTTCAGAATCAGTCTTGCCGCTGTATTCTGAACCACCTGTAGTCGATTAATGGCATCCTCATTAGCTAATATCAGGAGCCCGTTACAGTAGTCTAATCGACTTATCACCAGGGCCTGTACTAGGGTCTTTCTGTAGGTGTCAGGCAGGAGAGGGAAAACTCGTCTCAGCAGGCCAATGGTGCGGAAGCAGGCTCCTGCGATCACATTTGGTTGCTCCTTTAAGGTTAGGTTTTGGTCTAGTTTCACACCCAAATATTTGACAGTCAGTTTTGGGGAGGGCACTGGTCCTAAATCCAGAGGCCACCAGTCGGGGGACCAGAGTATAGTAGCTTTTCCAAAGAGCATTGCCTCTGTCTTCCCGACATTACATTGGAGGCAGTTGGAGGCCATCCAATTAGATACAGCCCTCATACCTTCAGCAAAGTTTTCCCTAACATTAGAGTTAAGGGAGTGCAAAGGGTAGAGAAGTTGGGTGTCATCGGCGTAGGACACCGGTGTGAATCCATACTTCCTCACAATATCAGCAAGGGGGGCCACATACACATTGAACAATGTGGGGCTTAGGCATGAGCCCTGTGGCACCCCCTTCGTGAGCGCCCTTGAGATGGAACAGTAGGGGCCCAGGCTGACAGATTGTGAGCGTCCGGAAAGGAAACTTTCCAACCATGAAAGGGCCTGTCCTCCAATGCCCACTCCCTGCAACCGGCTCAGAAGGATTTTATGGGACACAGTATCAAAGGCGGCCGACAGGTCTAACAGCACCAGAATCATCAAGCCTCCTCTATCCTGTGACATCTTGATGTTGTCGGTCACGGAGAGGAGTGCTGATTTGGTGCTGTAGTTGGGCCTGAACCCAGATTGTGAATGGTCCAGGCCCCCTGTCGCCTCTATGAAACTGGAAATCTGGGTGTTAACATGTTTCTCAGCCAGTTTGCTCAGGAGGGGCAGAAGAGAGATGGGGCGGAGGTTGGAGAGTTCCGTCCAAGGAGAGGTGGAGTTTTTACGTATAGGATTCACTACTGCCTCTTTCCATTGCTGAGGGAGTTTACCTTCTTTAAAGGAGAAGTTCCGAATTTTTCGAATGATTGGGCATAGTATCTTGCTCAAGTTGTTCGTCAATCTGGCGGGGAGAAGATCATGGGGAGAGCCAGATTTCATGTTGCTCAGTAATGATATTATATCGCTCTCAGTGGCTTCCGGGATGTCAAGGAAAGTGTCTGTGTGGGTCTTCATGCATGGGGCACTACGGTCCTCCGACTTATTGGGGTGTTTGGCCAAGATTTTATTGTAAATAGTGTCAATCTTGTCCTCAAAGAATTGGGAAATATTGTTACACAGCTCTTGAGAGAATGTGTCGGGGCTTTCACATGCCGAGGGATTAGTAAAGGTTTGGAGGATTTTGTATAATTCTCTGGTTGAGTTGCCAGCTTCGTCAAGCTGAGATATTAGGCAGGTTTTTCTTGCCTTTTTTATGTTTTTATAATAGGTGGATATTGCCTGCAAGTAAAGCTCCTTACTAGCGCAGGAGTGATTCTTCCTCCATAGTTTTTCCAGCTTTCTGCATCTCTGTTTCTCTAGTTTTAATGTTTCGGTGTACCATGTTTCTTTTTTGGTGGTCGAGGATTGTTTAACTAGTTTTTGAGGGGCTAAAAGGTTTATGGCATCCAGAAGAGTATTATTAAGTTTGGCTAGAGCCGACTCAGTGTTGTCACAGTCAGAGATAATTGGCTCTCTCCAGACTTGCTCAAATGTGTCCGGGGTGATTTTATGCCATGATCTCCGTTTGATGCTCAGAGTAGTAGGAGGATCAGAAGGTTTGGCTAATTGTAAAAAAGAGAATTCTAGCATGCTATGATCAGACCAGTGTATGGATTTGGGGGGGTGGCAGTGTATTGAAGGGTGGTTAGTAAAAATTAAATCCAGAGTGTGGCCTCTCCTATGAGTGGGGCCGCAGTTTCGCAGATGGAGGCCTAGAAGAGCAAGGTCGGCTAGGAAGAGTTTTGTGTCAGAATCTTCTGATATATCATCATGAAAATTAAAATCTCCAAGTAAGATAACATTTTCTTTGGCCCTCATGTGAGGGGCTAGTATTTCGGTTAGGGCTAGTGAGAAGCAGCATTAAGGCCAGGGGGCCGGTATACTAGAGCACCTTTCCAGTGGTCCTTAGTTCCTGTGTTTATTTTAAAAATCATTATTTCCATAGAAGGTAAGATAGTTTGTTCTAACACTGTAATATGAAGCTTTCTTTGTATATAATGGCGGTTCCGCCACCAGTTTTTACCGGGCGGTCCTGTCTCAGAAGTTTATATCCCTGGGGTATTCCCAGAGTTATAGATGGGACTGTATGGGGCTTCAGCCAGGTTTCCGTAAGGAAACATATTTCAGGTTTGACGCTCTGAATAGAGTCCCAAATCTCGACGTGATGTCGAGGGAGTGATCGGGCATTTAAAAGAAAACTTTTCCAGCCTTTCGTTTCAGTTTTAGTAACCCTTGTGAACCCAGTAATGATAGTGTTGGAGGTGGCTTGAAATCTACATAAAAGACAGGAGAAAGGGCCTTCTGGGCATGGC
Source organism: Lissotriton vulgaris (assembly GCF_964263255.1). NCBI lineage: Eukaryota > Metazoa > Chordata > Amphibia > Caudata > Salamandridae > Lissotriton > Lissotriton vulgaris. The sequence continues at coordinate 844,210,138 of NC_141685.1, forward strand.
CAATTGTCGCAGGCGCATCTCTGTTGTCCCTGAGGTCGAAGAGCTAATAGGGATTGGGGGGTGCACCAGAGACGTGTGTCTTCTGATGAGGCCATGGTAGGTAAAAGAAATATGAGCAGAGTGAGTGGCCCCTGGCCCCGTCCTGTCGCGGACGGGCGCAGACGGGCTACTCTTTGGCTACTCTTCGGCGTAGCTTCGGCTCCACTGCGCGCGATCGCTGCGCGCTCATAAAGGGGCGAGGGCTAAATAGCCCCGAGAGACCCAGGTGCTAGAGCGCTAACTGCCAAGCAAATACTAAACAGGAAGTGGTGTCCTCCCCCTTGCTAATCAGAGGGAAAACGAACAAGCAACCTGAAAAGCGGCTACTGTACACCAATCAGCAGAGTGTGGTGATTTGATCAGTGAGTGCAAGAAATGCGATTAGCAAATTTTAAAAATACAAGTAATTTCATTTTTAGTCACAGATTAAAAGATATGGCAAATCACAAAGCACATTTAGGTTTGAGCGCAGGCTCAATACTGTAGCCTCTGGCGAGCTAGCGGGTCAGGAGGAACTGCCACTACCCCTTACTGCAGCGCGTAGATGACAAGCTCAGCCTAAATAGCCCCGAGAGACCCAGGTGCTAGAGCGCTAACCGCCAAGCAAATACTAAACAGGAAGTGGTGTCCTCCCCCTTGCTAATCAGAGGGAAAACAAACAAGCAACCCGAAAAGCGGCTACTGTACACCAATCAGCAGAGTGTGGCGATTTGATCAGTGAGTGCAAGAAATGCGATTAGCAAATTTTAAAAATACAAGTAATTCCGTTTTTAGTCACAGATTAAAAGATATGGCAAATCACAAAGCACATTTAGGTTTGAGCGCAGGCTCAATACTGTAGCCTCTGGCGAGCTAGCGGGTCAGGAGGAACTGCCACTACCCCTTACCCCCTTGAATATTGAATGGAGCTGGGCAGGGATGGGCTTCTCGTTTATTTTTGATCATTTTTTTTTTTAGGCAGGTTGGAGAGCGACATGAGGCGCACATTTTCACAGGAGGCATCACAAGGGTCTGAGGACCTTTTTTGCCTTAGTAAGGGGTGTGGGGTGGGAAGGGGGCAAGGGAGGTGGATCCTATTCGGGACAGTGGGGACTTCAGGGGATATAGGTGTACGTTTGCTGAGATATGTTTTTTTTTAATGATGTTCAGGGTAATATTGTATTTGGATCTGCTCACCACATACAATGAGGTGTATTAGGATAGCCTCTGTTAATATTTGTGGACTAAATGACCCTGCTAAACGACGCAGGATAAGGTAAGATATTCAAATCTTGAAGGTAGATATTATCTGCCTCCAAGAAACGCAGTAGAAATAAAATCATGGAGCTGGATGGGTTTCAATAATTTTTGTGGACCAAGCAGGAGGTTAAGATAAAGGGTGTGGCTATATTTGCACAGCGGGGTATGGCAAACTTTACTCGCTCCATCTCTGATAAATATGGGAGGTGGGCAATTGTACAATGCTCAATGGATAGCAGTATGTTTACACTATGCTCTGTTTATGGACCGGTATTAGATGATCCTGAAATGTACAATTGGCTGGGTTTAGAACTGGTGGGTTGGCCATCCCCGATCATACTCTGCAGCGATTTTAACATTAATTTGGGCTGTGCAATATCAAATCATCCAGAAATATTATATCAAGGGCGGAAACCGAAGGTTTTTAGAACTCAAAGTCAACTGAAAGTCCTGCATGGGCTTGTAGATATGTGGGCACAGGCTGAGGGTAATGATCGAGGGCTCACCTATTTTTCTGCACCCCACAGGTCACACGCAAGGCTGGATTATTTTTTCATCTCCCATTGTCTGGTGCAGGGCAGTAAAATTACAAAGTTTCCCAGGGTAATGTCTGACCATAACCCACTGGTATCGGAAGTGAACATCAAATGTCAGAAACAAGCAAACAGCTGGACCTTAAAAAGGGCGTTGTTAAGTGATAATTTTGATATAGAACACCTGGTCATGTGGATCACTAGATTCCTTAATGAAAACAGGGGAAGCACGGGCATCCAAAATATTTGGGATACCTTAAAAGCTGGGATCAGGGGAGAGACCACCCAGTTCGGCTGGGAGGAACAGAAAAAAGAGAGAAATAAGAACCAGGTCTGTGTTCCACTGCAAAGTCCACACCCTGTAGAGAAATGGACCACCTCAACAGGTTGAGGTTCTCTCCTCTCACCTGCATTAGCCATTTGAGAGGCCTGTGGTCGCATTTAACTCTGAAGTGAGTACCTAACAGGTATGGTCTTAGCTTCTTCAGGGACAAAACCACAGCAAAGTCTTCCCTCTCAATGGTACTCCAACACTGCACTCTGAGGAGGAACTGCCTGCTGATAAAGGCAACTGGTTCATCCTGGCCCTGGTCATTCAGCTGTGACACTACTGTCCTAAATTCATGTCCTGAAGCATTAGTTTGAGCAACAAGCATATTGCTAAAATCAGGTGCCTTTAGGGCAGGTGCTAGGCACAAAGCTCTCTTAAGGGTTTCAAAGGCATTTTGACATTGATCATCCCAGATTACTTTTGTGGGATGCTGCTGGTCTTGGATGTTAACTCTGTCAAAGGTGCCACTTTGTTACCATATCATTTGATAAATTGTCTATGGTACCCAGCCAGGCCAAAGAAAGCTCTGACTTGGATTTGTGTCTTAGGAGCTTCCCAGGCCAGAATAGTCTGGGATGTGGGCTGGAGAGGTTGTACATTGCCTCCACCCAGGTGTACAACAAATATTTGCCCCATCTGGAACATGTCTGCCTTGATAGCAAGTCCTGCTTGTTGTAGGGCTTGAAGTACTTCTCCGAGGTCAACCAGGTGATCCTCCCAGGTAGAAATCTCTCAGGTGGAAATAAACACAACAATATCATCCAGATATGCTGCACTAAAGTCTTCCAAACCTTATCACACTCTATTCACCACCCTCCGGAGGTGGCAGGTATATTTTTCAACCCAAACGGTCATACCCATGAACTGAAAATGTCCTTCAGGAGTTGAAAAATAATACCTTGCCATGGCTCCTGATGTGAGGGCTATCTGGCAATAACCTGAAGTCAGGTCAAAAGGTGCTCAGATATTGTACAGACCCCAACTTGTAAATGAGCTCATCTGATCTTGGGATGGGGTGAGCATCATTCTTGGTAACTGCATTCAAGCATCTGCAGTCCACACAGTATCTCATTCCTGGTTTCCTTCCCTTGGAGCTTGGCTTAGGCCATAACTACTGGGCTATCCCATGGAATACTAGAGGGTTCAATCACCCCCCCCCAACTCTAGCATCTTTGCAACCTCATATTTGATGCTAGCTTTGACCTGGCCTGACAATCTATATATACTGCTTTTGAAAGGCAAGCTGTCACTGGTGTCCACATCATGGGTACACCATGTTGTTAAACCTTAAGGTCAATGAAAAGAGGTCAGATTACTGGCTGAGCAGCTTGTAACAGCCTTTTTGCTGCTGTTCTTTCAAAGTGGAAGAGAGACCTTATCAGGGAGAAGTGCTTTCTCCCCCTCTTCACCCCCATCTGTCACCATGTGCATTATGATGCTCTGTCATGAAGGATCTTGAACCTATACACATGTATCACCTTATGAGGTATCTAGGGGTTCCCAGGTTCCTCTGATATGTTACTTAACCCCTTTTCTCTAAGATAGGGTAAGGGCAAGTCCATCTTTCCAGGTGGGCCCTGGGGGCCAACTGCTCTCAGACCCACAACAGTTGTCCAAGTTGATATCAATTCAATTTATAAGCTTTATTCGACAATTTGTCATAAAAGCATTCACCTAACCCTATACAATAAATACTACTTATAAAAATACTTCTAAAAATACATATTAAACATTTGATGTCGAATAAGACATAGTAAAAAGTCGTAAAATTACAGACACAATATTACAATTTAAGAGACACATTTCATAGGTTAAAAACAAGCAGTTTGTCGCAATAAAACAGTTTACAATTTATAGATACACATACTTCCATTATACTACAGTAGCCAATAATGATCGGGTGCGAATTAACCACGACCATGCCAGGTACTTTGCTACACCAACCACATATAATGTTGTACAATCAGATTCAAGTATCCTGAGGGCTTCAGCTTGGCTTCGGGTTCCCAACTTTAGGCATAGTGGTTTTAACCACTTGCGTCTGGGGGCCAAATACAAAGGGCAACAAAACAAAAAATGAGAGATGTGCTCAATTTCCTCTTTGCAATGGTGACAATGTTCATCCCATGTCTGGGACCAGTGCTTCTTAAATGCATTTAAAGGTAAAGTGCCAATGCGAAATTGAAAATAAAGTTTTCTATCATACGGTTTTTCGATCAAATCCCAAAAACATTCGTACGATGGATACACTTTTATGTTTAAGAAGCGAGAAGTTAGATTTGCGCTTGTACTGTCCCTGAATATTGCAAAATATATCATCTCCCAATAGAGCTCTTTTAGCTTTTCCTTAGAGGGGAAGCAAGTTAGGTCTTTGTTGTCCCATAGGTGGTCCAATTTCAATTCTGTAAGCAAACCCCGCAACTCCCTTAGCCATGGGATAGTGTGGAAGCGATCGAATTTGATGACATCCATCAAAGCTGCTGCATAGTGTGCTAGCTCTGGGGTTACCATAATTCGCCTCCAATACAGGAGGGGCCGAAGCCTCGCTATATCCACCACGGATTTTCTGCCCAGGTCTAGTTTTAGCGGGATTATTGGGGTACTTTGTGGGACCATTGTGACCCCTCTTAGGAACCTGTTTTCTGCTCGGCCCAAATTAGTCAAATTCGAAAAACCCCATAATTCAGAGCCATATAAGCAAGCCCCCAGGACTTTCATAGAATAAATTTCCATGACGCAATTCAGAGGCTTTGTCAAAGAGGTACGGTGTCTTAGTGAAATAGCACCTGATAGCTGTCTAAATTTTAGAAGGGCTGAAGTTATATGGTGATTCCAGCTCATGTTTTCTTGTAGGGTGATACCTAGGTATGAGAAAGAGTCCACTCTTTCTAGGGGTGTTCCTTTGTATTTTATTACACCCTTAAAGGAGGACTGTTGATTAAGGCACATGAATTTCGTTTTGGTGGTGTTTAATTCTAGGCCCTTCTCATCACAAAATGCACCAAAGGCATCAACTACTTTTTGTAGCCCACTGGGGGTGCGGGAAAGTAATAATGTATCGTCCGCGAACATGAGGACTGGAACACGGGAGCTGGCTATTACGGGGGCGTCACTAGCAATCTTCTCTAGATGTTCAACAATACCATTTATATAAATGGAGAAGAGGGTTGGCGCTAGGACACACCCTTGTCGCACCCCACGTTCAACCGGAAAGGAATCAGTTACCTCTCCTTGCTTGCCCCATCGTATCTTTGCAAAATTGTTTTCATGTAGGCGAACAAGGAGTGTAAGCAACTCCTGTTTTATTCCTGCATCCGCTAAGGTCTGCCAAAGTTTTTCCCTGGGGACTAGGTCAAAAGCGGCTTTTAAATCTACAAAAACTGCATACAGTGTACCCTTCTTCAAGGAGACATTTCTCCAGTAGATCGTTAGGAAATGGAGAACTTGGTCGATGCTACTGGTTAGGGGCCTAAACCCAGCTTGGTAATGTGACAGGATGTTATTTGCATCGATCCATTCCTGCAGTTTATTTTGAACTAGTCTACCCATTAACTTCTGAGCTGTGTCTATTAGACTAATGGGTCTATAGTTTTTCGCCAGGGAACGGTCACCTTTTTTGTATATGGGAATTATTTCTGCTCCCTTCCAAGAAGCCGGCACTTCCCCTCCCATAGCCACTGCATTTGCCAACATTGTAAAGTAGGTACACCAGGACTTCCGGTCAGACAGAAAAATGTCGGCCGGGATACCATCCATACCTGGAGCTTTCCCCCCTGCTATGCAGTCTAACACAGCACTCACATCCCTCTCAGTAAATAGTGGTGCTTTGTAATAAACTTGTGGAGGGAGGCTAGCATTATTAAACATAGGATTACGGGCATACTGTGGTTGGAAGTAATCTACCCAACTGTTTTTTGCGACATTATTAACAGGCTGGGATGCTATGCCACCCTTTGCCCATTTAACTGAGGCCCAGAAGCGCTTTGAATCCTTGGAGGCACAAAACTCCTTGAGTTCTTGCCAACAATCCTCGTCCCATCGCTTTTTAGCCATTTTTAGAGTCTGTCTATACTGGTTTCTCGCCAGTCTTACTGCTTCAGGTCTTCCTAGTCTTATTTCCTTTCCAAGATTGTCTCGAGCTGCCCTGCAGCTCTTATCATACCATCCCCTTAATTCTTGAGGTTTCTTCAATTTACCTGTGGAGGTTTTTTTCCGGAAAAAACTTTGGATTTTATTAAAAAGTATCACATGGGCAGCCATCATGTAGTCGATAAAATTTGTCTGGCCAATATGAGACTTAATCTTAGCGACTTCACCCACTACTACTTCCTTTAGGGCCTCTAATTTGGCGAGATCTTCTAGGAGCATGTTCCACTTCAAGTAACGGGAGTTATTAGAACATACTAGGTCCTGTGTGACCATCTGGTCCTCTCTAGGGTACTCAAATATGTCATGAAGAATATGTAAAGTCAGGCACAGTGGATTGTGGTCACTTTCAATCTTGGCCTTCACTTCCATATCTTCTAGTTTATCCCAGAGCCTTACATCTAGAAGTATATAATCTATCCTGCTTGCCGATCTACCATTATCGAAAGTATTTTCCCCCCTAGAGTCTGACACTGTCCGGCCATTTGCTGCTCTGAGTCCTCTTGAGAGACAAAAGCTTTTAAGTTGTATTGCTACCGTACTCCAAATCTTGACTATAGGGATATCTAAATGGGGTATACCCCACTTGGTATCCTCGTCTTCGGCCAGGACTCTATCCTCCTCGCCCAAGGGCTCGAAGGTGGTATTAAAATCCCCGCCTATTATTATATAAGAGGGGTCTGGTAGCTGTTCAATATTCATCTCAAGGCACGATAAGGTCTCTGATGGTTTGCCCCTGGCTACTCCCCTTGCATACAAGTTAAACAGGGCTAGTTGGTGACCATTTTGCCAGGTAAAATCAAGAGCCAAAATATCGTTAGAGGATATAGACCTTTGCTTTACCGAGCAGTTCAGAGTTTGGCGTACCCATATTAACAGCCCCCCCGAGGGACGTCCCACTCTATTACTAATTGCCGGGACAAAGAAATTTAAATACCCTTGTCTAAAGATTGGTACAGTAGACCAAGTTTCTTGGAACATGATGATATCGTACTGATTAATAAAATCAGCCCAATCGGGAATATTTAACTTATTAGCTATTCCAGCTATGTTCCATGAAATGATTGACAATTTTGGTTTAGTCTGCTGTAAGAACGTCTGGACAGTGTCGGGGATGATTAATGATTCTGCAGGATCTACTTCTAGCATTACATTTTTGTTCAATCCCGTTAACAGCTCAACTTCTTCCAATGGTTTTCCCTGTTCCCCCTGGGCTCTATTTTGCTCTTCCGGGCCGGAGGTGCAAGGTTTCTCTGGGGCTGAAAAAGATTCTTCTAACATCAGGGACCTATCACGGCCTTGATCCGACCACAAGTTCAGGGTAACAGGAGAAACATATGTGAGTCAATCACACTCATTCAGATCCGTTAACACAGAATATTGGTTATCCAAAGTTAGCCCCCACTCACAAGCTGGATTGGATCTAGCCCTTCTATTTCCCACTACAGTCCATTTAGTTCTTAATATACTGGGTTTTGCTACTAGACCCCTTCTACTGTAGAAGAAATCCAGTGTCAGTGGAACTATTTCAGCTGTCCTACGCTGTGGAGGAAGAATGTTCCGTAGGACATCGGGCAGGACATCTGGGCCCTTAAAATTCAGAACCACGCAATCCCCTTGGAATTTCTTTGGTTTAGTACCTATCCACCTGACTCTTCTTGCTGTGAGCAGATCGTCTGCTAATTTTTCCTTGCCCCAGGGGGATATATGCATGTTACTACTCAACCACTGTAGGGCCTTGTTTCTTAAGGAATCAGGTGACTCAATCTGACCAGTTTTCAGCAGGGGTGTGTTAGCTAGTACTAAAATGAGGGGCGAGGCTTCGACAATCAATTCAACTGGGGCAAATTCTGGATTTGATGTCTCAATACTGCCATTTCCCATTAGTTGCGCTGCCTCAGAGGGTGGATTCATATCAAATGCAGTGTCATTCCTAAGACTAGCGTGTAGAACCTGGTCTGAAGAGGCTTGTAAACCAGCATTCATAATCGCCCCTGATGACAATTTCCCCACAGTCTCCATTTGGTCAATTTTTAGAGCAACTAGGTTTGGTAATTCACCCACCCCCTCGTTGGTTTTTTTTAGGAGAGACTCTAACTTGTTGACCTTGGTAACTAATTGGTCAACCTTTGATATGAGGGGTTTCATTAAGCCTAACAGTTTGGACTCTAATGTGCCCATTAGCTTAATTAGAAGTGCGTCCTCCCCTTCTTCATTTTCGTAAACCTCCTCCCTTATCTCATCCTCTTTCTTTCTTTTTGCTCGTCTGGGTGGGGTTGCAGGTTTGTTTTTAGATGAACGTAAGCCACCTCTTCTGGCTGGCGCCTTAGTAATCCCTTTTTTAGCTCTTGGAGCGGGGACAGGTGTTAGGATGGTGTTAGATTCTATGACTTCCTCCTCAATTGTCACAGATTTATCTTGATCATCTAAGTTGATAAGGTCTGCAAAGGGATCAGATTGATGGTCCATAGAAGTCAATGAACCATTCGATTCTAGGTGCTCAATTAAGACTTCACTATGGTCAGAGACAATGAGATCATCAGTTATAGGCTGGGATACCCCTGGTTGGTGAATTTGGGCACAAGGCGGCGAGTCCCCCATACCCAGGGAGGTCCTCCGATTATTATTAATCTTAGTCACTACCTGAACTAAGTAGTTATGCATGGTATTAGCCGGAGTGACAGGCGTTTTTTGTTTAGACATAGTGAACAACCGACGTTTTACAACAACACGGCCCTTACACTAATTAACTAACAATAGGCCAGCCACACAGTAAATGTACAATTGCTTTACCTTGCCACTAGACAGTTTTTAGAAGGTGGAAGTAAAAGGGTAGGTCCAGTCCAGTCTCTTTCGGTCTCGAACGGGCTAAAACGGGCCCGCCCTTGGCCCGGGCTTCGCCCGGCGTCCCGCTCGCGTCCCGCGAGACGGGGGTGATGCGCTATTTGTGCGCCTCCTGGCGCGCTGGCGACGCTGATGACGCGGCGTGCGCCGCTAGGCCTCCTGGGAATTGGAGTTCCCTCGACCGCGCTCCTCTCGGTCACCTCGTTCTCCCAGGTGGTGGTGGAGACGGGCAGCGCGAGGCGGGAGGCGGGAGGGCAAGGCAGCAAACAGCAAAGACTTTGCTTTGAAGGTCCAAGGTGCGTGGAAACAGCAGCGTTTCTGGTGATAGAGATTCCCCCCCTCGACCGGGGTGATGCGCTATTTGTGCGCCTCCTGGCGCGCTGGCGACGCTGATGACGCGGCGTGCGCCGCTAGGCCTCCTGGGAATTGGAGTTCCCTCGACCGCGCTCCTCTCGGTCACCTCGTTCTCCCAGGTGGTGGTGGAGACGGGCAGCGCGAGGCGGGAGGCGGGAGGGCAAGGCAGCAAACAGCAAAGACTTTGCTTTGAAGGTCCAAGGTGCGTGGAAACAGCAGCGTTTCTGGTGATAGAGATTCCCCCCCTCGACCGGGGTGATGCGCTATTTGTGCGCCTCCTGGCGCGCTGGCGACGCTGATGACGCGGCGTGCGCCGCTAGGCCTCCTGGGAATTGGAGTTCCCTCGACCGCGCTCCTCTCGGTCACCTCGTTCTCCCAGGTGGTGGTGGAGACGGGCAGCGCGAGGCGGGAGGCGGGAGGGCAAGGCAGCAAACAGCAAAGACTTTGCTTTGAAGGTCCAAGGTGCGTGGAAACAGCAGCGTTTCTGGTGATAGAGATTCCCCCCCTCGACCGGGGTGATGCGCTATTTGTGCGCCTCCTGGCGCGCTGGCGACGCTGATGACGCGGCGTGCGCCGCTAGGCCTCCTGGGAATTGGAGTTCCCTCGACCGCGCTCCTCTCGGTCACCTCGTTCTCCCAGGTGGTGGTGGAGACGGGCAGCGCGAGGCGGGAGGCGGGAGGGCAAGGCAGCAAACAGCAAAGACTTTGCTTTGAAGGTCCAAGGTGCGTGGAAACAGCAGCGTTTCTGGTGATAGAGATTCCCCCCCTCGACCGGGGTGATGCGCTATTTGTGCGCCTCCTGGCGCGCTGGCGACGCTGATGACGCGGCGTGCGCCGCTAGGCCTCCTGGGAATTGGAGTTCCCTCGACCGCGCTCCTCTCGGTCACCTCGTTCTCCCAGGTGGTGGTGGAGACGGGCAGCGCGAGGCGGGAGGCGGGAGGGCAAGGCAGCAAACAGCAAAGACTTTGCTTTGAAGGTCCAAGGTGCGTGGAAACAGCAGCGTTTCTGGTGATAGAGATTCCCCCCCTCGACCGGGGTGATGCGCTATTTGTGCGCCTCCTGGCGCGCTGGCGACGCTGATGACGCGGCGTGCGCCGCTAGGCCTCCTGGGAATTGGAGTTCCCTCGACCGCGCTCCTCTCGGTCACCTCGTTCTCCCAGGTGGTGGTGGAGACGGGCAGCGCGAGGCGGGAGGCGGGAGGGCAAGGCAGCAAACAGCAAAGACTTTGCTTTGAAGGTCCAAGGTGCGTGGAAACAGCAGCGTTTCTGGTGATAGAGATTCCCCCACGGACGACATCTGGTCATACCAATGCTTAACAGGCTCCTCTCTGGCCTCTAGGTTTCTGTATGCTTCCTTCATGTACTCAGCCATTCTGGAGAGAAGTGAAGCACATAGTTCAAAAAGTCTTGCTTGAGTTCCTTGAGAGGTGTCTCCCAACTTTCTCTCACCATACTCAAAGGACCTCTTACAGGGTGTCCAAAGAGTGGTTCAATTGGGCTGAAATCTATTCCTTTCTGAGAAACCTTCATGTACGCAAACTGCAAGAATGGTAGGAGAACATCCCATCCCTCTCCGAGTTTCTCAGGCAAGCCCATATCATGCCTTTTGTGGTCCTATTGACTCTCTCGATAAGACAATTTCTTTCAGGACGGTAAGGGTTGATGAACTTATAAGTCACTTCACGCTCATCCCACATTGCTTTCAGATAGACTGACATGAAATGTGTGCCCCCTATCTGAAATAACCTCATTAGTGGAGTGGTGTGGCTCACTGGTTAGAGACGGCAGACCCGGAAGCAGAGGACGGCCCAAGACCAGGGTTAAGTTCCGATGCGGGAGGGTTGTGAACCAGGGTCAGCGGACTCGATAATTCTCGCCTCTGTGCCTACTCTAACCAGGGATCACACTCGGCAACTCTGGGCATTAGCTTGCCTCATCTCCACAACGGCCCCCCACAAACGCCGGGGATGCCTGGTTTGGAGACATAGCCAATGCCACTGAGGGAAATACGTTGCCTTTGTGCTTGCACGTATTATGGACTTGCACAGGCAAAGAGACCATCAGGAGGTGTACTGACTTTGTGCTGCCAACAGGTAGTGCACAGTGCACCTCCTAAGAACAACCCATGCAAGGGAGAACAGGGGTACCCATGCACCTGCAGGGATGTGCAGTCACACACTGCATACACCTGCAGTGGAATTAATGCCATTCTTTTCAGAAGCAGGTGGGATGTTGTCCTACTGTGAAAGAGGGATTGGCTGCTTTAACACCTTGTCTGCTAATGGTTTCCCCTCCTGTGCTGATCCTTATTGAACCCCATTGTTCATGACGAGCTCAGCTCATCATAAGCAGCTCCACTGTGCCTCATGATGAGCTGAGCTTGTCATGAGCTGCGAAGGGGTTAAACATTGACGGGCATATTTATCATGGTTTGTGTCACCCTTCTGCCACATAAGGGAGCTTACAGGCAACGCAAAACCTCGGATGACATTTACCAAGCCACGCAAGACCACCGTACGTGACCCTGCTTAGCTTAGTAAATGTGGAGTAACTCAAGTCAGTGTCTTGTGTTACTCCATGGTGGAATGTTGGTGCTCCCATGCATCCACCCACGGATTTTGGCACAACCCCATGATTACCGTTAGTGGTAGACCTAGGAATGCATCAAAATTCTACGCTTCACCACCAGGACGGGTGTAACAAGGAGAAATCAGCAATCCAACTTGTGTGCGGGGGGGTAGCCGGATCAGCGCTGGGGAAAAAAGAATTAAAAAATGTTTTTAAACACTTACCTTTCGCTGCCAGCCCACGTTTTGCTGCTCCCTCGCCGGGCCCTGCTCTTTTGCTCCCCTGTCGTGCCGCTCCTTGCTTTTCCTGTCACTACAATCCCCAGGAGCACAGGCTCCCTGAATCACTACACAATCCCAGCGCTTCTCTCATGCAGTTATTCCCAGCATGAGAGAAGCTCTGGGATTGGGCGGAGCTGGCAAGTTTAACGCTCCGTATGGACAGGGAGCCTGTGCCTTGAACACTGATGGTATCTCCCAGGTATAGCCTGGATATATCAAAGTGCGTTTGTCGGTTTGGCCATCTTTGGATGGCTGGCCAAACCTACATGCGCACTTTCAGACGCAGAGACATGGCCCCACCCTACCCCAGACTCGTGGTTGTGGACTAGAAGTGAAATAAAAAGACAATAACATAGTTTTATTGTCATTTTATTTTTATTCTGTGTACTGGCATTTTACCATTGGGGCGAGGCTACTCCACCATGAGCAATGGAACCAACCCTTGGAGAAATATGCTAATTTATCCGAATTGTTTCCTCTCTCACCATGTGCTGCATATAGCACACACATACAAAGAGGAAAACGCCTCAGAGGATTGCTTTTGTGCCGGAAGGTGTCCCTTCCTGCACAAAAACAATCCGCCCTACAACGCAGGCACCCTAGCACCATGGTGCACAGGTGCCTGAGTTGAAGCTAGGCAGCAGTCTGCGCACCAGCACAGGCAGAGAGCAGGAATGTGTTGTATAATGTTAAATATGGCGCATTCTTGCCCTCTCCATTCCATGCAGCAAGGTGGCTTGCTGCGTTGCGTGAATATCTGATAAATATGCCCCGTCGGTCTGTCGCTAATAAACTGCTCACAGAGCAGGGTAGAGTTTGCATCAGCCTTGGGAGCAGCTATCTTAAAATTGGCTGCACACTAACCGTTTGCGCCCATTGCATCTATTTAAATGTACACCCCAGTGCACATAGGGACAGTGCTCCTTATGCATATCACAGTCCCATGATTCTAAATAAGACCTAGAAGTTCCCACTGCAGGCAGCTGTCGGTCGCCTTTAAAGACTCAGATCTGAAATAAATCTGTAATACTCCAAATTATTTTACAAAGTTACATGAAAAATTAAAGGAAAATGCAAGGATTTCTGAGAAAACGTTTTTGTGAAAGCTTTTGTTCATTTCCTCCTCTTTCCCTTTTTGACGAAACCCTAAAGCAAGACAATTTCCCAAAGGCTTGATAGAAAATGACGTTGCAAAGGGACTCAAATAATCCTCTTGCGTACCCCGGAAGCGAGGGATGAATGTCATCGAGAAATCCCTCAAGCCCAGAGATGCAGGCGTCTAAAAAGTGAAGAGAATGCCAGGGCATGGTAGCATATATCTAAGCTCGAAGATGTCTTCATTCTTGAGGGGGGTTTATCTTTTCAGGGGCAAAACAAGAGAGGCTAATGGGATCCTCAGTTGTCAGGAAGGATATGGTTTTGTATCCCTAGTTGGTTCATTAAGATCATGATGCGCTCTGGGTTGAGGCATCCTTGTATTGTGCAACATCACTGTCAAATCTCTAAGCAATTCTGACAGCCTTTCGCAATTAAGTGATACACTACGTCAAGATTTCCAGTTACATCTTAGTGGAGACTATATATAGCACATTGCCATGGAGCATGCAAGATTCGAAAATGTAACTTTTTTTTTTAATGTATGTATAGTATTGAGACAGGCCTGAAAAAAAAACGAGATCAGATATGGTGTATGCAGCTTAATAGCATTGTGGTAATGAAAGCATAGAGGTTTTCGAACAAATACCTTGTTTAATAAACAATAAGCAATGTAAACAGCAGAATACAAGGTCTTCCATGGAGATATAAGTTGTTTCATGTTTCAGAATTTGACATACAGCTATCTAGCTATAGACAGACTCCAGGAACAGTGAATTATTGTTTATTTTTCTTATTATGTTTTACATCATAACTTTACCCTCAAAGTAAAGTTCTAAAGATGTGTATTTTATGGAGGGGCCAAATATGTTAATTGATTTGTTTTTGTACTATCCGTGGTTATATGAATATTATTGATTATGGACCACATATTTTCTTCTATTAAATCCCAGTGTGTATTTTAGGTGCTTCATATAGTGCTGGCCTAGATCCTAAGAGCACAGAGAAATTTATTGTAGAGGGGGCATGCCGAAAATGAGGTGCTCGGTATAGAGCAGTTTGGCTTTTGGGTCCAATTTGAGAGTTGATTACAGAAATAATGATGTGATTTGTGGCCAGGTGGCAGGAGTGGCATTGAGAATGATGAAACTGTTTGACAGAACCAATTCATAACCAGACCCCAACGAAATACCTGTTATGGCGGTGTAATCCTGTGTAATTTCGGTAATTTTATAACAATTTGGAAATTACACTATTGTGTCGCATCACGTAATTACATGCCTTGTTTGCCAAAAACTTACCATGAGCCCACAGGAACAGAGAGAATGGGCGGAACGCGAACACTCTGTTTGAGAATCTTGAGTTTTTGCGTTCTTTTTTAGTGTTAAATGCATTAAAAAATTTATTCCAGGGCGCATTTTCCACTAAAGTGCCAGTTTTGCATTTCATGTAATTTGCAAAATGTTCATAGAAAATAGAAATTCTATGTCAGGACCGGAGGCTTCAGATTATGCTTTTCCTTCTTCGCTGTTTATTATATTACCAAACACAGCAGCCCAGAAAAGCTCCACAAAAAATGCTTATATGTCCCAAACACAAGAAAAAGCATTTAATCTCAGAAAACAAACATGGTTTTAACATAACCAGACTACAAATCCCATCAGTCCATCGTATCCAGAGTAATAACAGTCCTTTCACAGTGTCCATGGCGACTAGATAGGGTGTAAATCTTGTGTACTCTTCCTCTTTCTTCGCTGCTTCGCAGCCAGTTAAGTGTTTCTTATTTCGCTCTGCATAACTTTGTGCCTATACTTGATGTTATGGTTTTTTTCATAGCTGTATCTTTGTTAATACCTTTCTGGGGAGGGCTCTGATGCGTGTTGTGGACATTTGTGCCGTTTTTCCTTTTCAGAGCCCTTTACGATCGCAGGGACGTTTCTCCGTCCCTTTCGCGATCTCCCATTGACAGCTGTGGTGCTTTAATTCGCCCACCAGGGGGAGCCCTTGCGTCTCGCTGCTCTCGGGCGGCTTTCCTCACAGTTCGGAAGCCGCGCTGAGGAGAGAGACGCTTCGGTGCCTTGCCCCGCCGCCTCACCCGTACGCCCTCCCGGTGTGGGGGTCTGTATTGCCCCGATTTACTCCACGCCCGCAAGGGTCTGTATTGCGGTAATACCGCGCTGCCGCCTGCGGGCGTATTTGAAGCACTTAGTTGCGGTTTTTCACCGCGTTTGGGCCAAGAGTGTCAAAGGCATAGTTTTGGGGCCCTGTGGGAGCACAAAAGGGGGGGCGGCAGAGACCCGGTCATTAGTTGAGGGTCTGTGCGCTCAAGGGTTGGTGCTGCCCTATTCTGGTTTCCAACCAGCCAGTGATATCTTCGAGCCTCCGGCCTGCCCATACACTGGTGCTAAGGTTTGCAGAACTGCCCTCCTCCCTCATCTCCTATCAGGGCATTAGGGTTTCTATAGGCATGGGAGGGGAATACTACGAAGAGGAGGAGGTATTTCATCAGTATCTTAATGATGAGGAATTCTATAGCGCATTGGATAGTTCTATCTACCGCTGCGTTACCGACATTGTAGGCCCTATGGAAGAGGGCCTCTCCAATCGTATAGTGGAAGAGTGCGCCAAGTTAGCCCAAGCGCATTTAGGTGCCCCAGGTTCTGACCCAGGCTCCTCTGGGGGTGACCCACCTGCTCCCAAGAGACCTTGCAAGGAGGGGGGGTCTGGGGGGGTGCAGGGTGTGGATAGGGATGCCTTTGAGCGTCTGCGTGATGTTTTTTGGGCGAAGGCAACCAACCCCACCCCTGCGCCACCACCGGCATCGGCTCCGTCAGGGTTTTTGGGAACGGGTCCTTCATCCCCGGGGGAGATGTCTCCGGCTGATTCAGACGACGAGGAGGGTTCTGTTCGGTCTTGGCGGCCGTCCGGCTCTGCCGTCGAGTTGCCCCAGGACAGCTCGGGCATGTTGGACCCGGATGAGATTATTCATCCGCGGTCGGCTGCCTGGGTACCTGGGGACAAGGTGGCGAAGTTTGTGGCGGGGCGTCTCCGGAAACCCTTAGAGAAGGAAGCAAGGAGCTGTCTGCGGGGAGAGTGCCTGCGGCCCACGGTAGAGGGGAAGGTCGCTCTGACACCAGAACTGGATGCCAAGATGGCTACGTTTATGGCTAAATTTGCCAGGGATCCGCGCAAGGGCATAGACCGGTCCTGGCGTAGATGTCAGGACAAGTTGCTGGACGCCATAGGTCCTATAACTAAGATTCTGGACATGGCGGAGGAGGCAAAGGTGTCAGGGGCAGCCATATGTCCTGAGGTTCTGTCAAATTGGGGCAAAGGGTCGTCATCTTCTTGGGGAATGCCAATTGCGCCCTCTCGACGGAACGTCGGCGTTCCCTCTTGATAAAGTTGGACCCGAAGCTGGGTGATTTGGCCTCCTCGGAGGCAGGGGCAGTAGCCCAAGGTGGCCTGTTCAGGGATCGGTTCATAAAAGTATTGGGCAAGTTTGTTTCAACCTTCACATCCCTTGATAAGGCCCAGTCCAGCATCAAGCGGGTATTTCAGCAAAGTTTTTCCCGGGGGGGCGGTTGCGGTAGGGGCCACGCGATCTGCCGGAGAGGTCAAAATTTTGCCAACAAGGGGCAAGGCTACGGACGAGGTCAATATAATACCTCAGCCAACTTTACAAACTTCTACCCGACGAGAGGCCAGCGCTTCAGGGGGCGAGGAGGTTCCAAGAACAACGCCGGCGACAATAATTCCAACGGTAAGTCTTATATCGACGGACCAGGTTCAAATTGGCGGCCGGCTAGCGGCTTTCCCAGAGGCTTGGGCAGAAATTACTGCAGACGCATGGGTCCTTCAGACCGTGTGAGGGTTTCATATAGAGTTCTACGATCAACCCCAACAGATGAACCCTCCTCGCCCAATAGTTTTTTCTTTGACGGATGCGCAGTTGATCGACAAGGAGGTCTCAGAGCTACTCCGCAAAGGGGCCATTTGTCGATCAATTCGTCATCCCTCGGGGTTCCTCAGCAATATCTTCCTGGTGGAGAAAACGGATGGGGGCAAACGGCCGGTCATCAACCTCAGGGAATTCAACGGCTGGTTGACGTGCCGGCATTTCAAGATGGAGGGGATCCATCTTATTCGGGATGTACTCCTCCAGAACGATTGGATGGTCTGTTTGGACCTGAAGGATGCCTACCTGGTGGTTCCTATTCAGCCACCGCATCGCCAGTTTCTTCAGTTCGTTTGGAACGGTCAGGTGTTCGAGTTCACCGCCCTTCCATTCGGACTTTCCTCTGCCCGTGGTGTTTTACCAAGCTCCTACACCCGGTGGTGGAGGTCCGGCGGAGCCAAGGTATCAGGATGATTGTGTATTTGGATGACATCCTCTTGATGGCTCAGTGCTCCGAGAAGCTCAGACTTCAGCTCCAAAAGACGGTATCCTTACTACAGGGGCTAGGTTTCATCATCAACAAAGACAAATCAGTGTTATCTCCGTCCCAGAGCATGGTGTTCCTCGGATTCGTCGTGGACTCGCTCAAAGCCTCCTTGAGTCTTCCATCCAGGAAGGTAGCCAAGATTCGGCATGTCTTGCGACAAACAATGGCAAAATCACACACTTCCCTGCGTCAGATCGCCAGGGTTGTGGGACTCCTGTCTTCTTCCATTCAGGCGATTTTTCCGGGGCCCCTCCATTACCGGGCCTTTCAACGCCTCAAAGCGCACCATCTCAGGAAAGGTGTGTCTTACGATCAGTTGGTTCCCCTTACGGAAGAAGTGAAAGGGGAAATGGCCTGGTGGCTCACTCATATGGTTCGGCTCCGGACCTGGTGATAGAGTCCGATGCCAGCAGGTAGGGCTGGGACGCCCGCTGTGGGGAATTTTCCACAGGCGGCGCTTGTTCGTCCGCAGAGCAGGAGTTGCACATCAATTGCTTGGAGCTTCTGGCGGGGTCCTTTGTGGTTCGTTGCTGGATCAGGGACTCGGCGAGCTCGTGTGTTCTCCTGCAGATTGACAATGTTTCAGCCGTCCGATATGTCAATCACTTGGGCGGTCCACGGTTGAAAGCATTGGCGAATCTCGCAAAAGATTTTTGGGACTATTGTCTCGCCCATCATGTATCCGTGACAGCGGAATACTTACCGGGCCGGGCCAATCATGTGGCCGATTGGCACTCCAGACATCTCTTGGACTCCAGTGTTTGGAAACTGGATGTTCGAATCTTCCAACGACTGTATGATCTTTGGGGTCCGTTCTCGGTGGAACTTTTTGCGTCCCGTTTGGATTATCAGATCCCACGGTTCTTCAGCTGGAGGCCGGATCCTCTCGCGGAGGCCACGGACGCTTTTCTCCAAGATTGGAGTCAAGAGAAGGCGTACGCGTTCCCACCCTTTGCAATTATCGTGCGGATGGCGGCCCAACTTCGCCGCCAGGGAGCAGAGGTGGTGGCGGTGACGCCCATTTGGAGATATCAAGTTTGGTTTCCAGTTCTTCTGGAACTTTCTTGGGATTCTCCAATCCTACTCCCCCAGTTTCCACACCTTCTTCTCAATCCGGAAGGGGAACCTCACCACCTACTAACGCAGAGAACTCTCCGCCTCATGGTGTGGCGGCTTCAGGCGACGTTGGTCGCTCCCAGGCCTTTCGAGATCGGCTGAGGATATCTTGTCAAAGGGTGGGCACCCAGTACCACAAAGAGATATCAATCCGCTTGGACCAAGTGGGTGCGTTGGTGTTTTCAACAGGATTTGGATCCCTTGGTCGCGGGAATCGAGCCAATTCTGAATTTTTGAGCGGAATTGGCCTCTGACAGTCTAGCATACCGCACCATTAATGCAATGCGTTCTGCGATCTCAGCAGCTCATGAGCCAGTTGAAGGGACCCCAGTTGGGGAGCACCCTTTCATATGCAGGCTCTTGCGTGGGATTCGGCTTTCATTACCCCCGGAACCGCGATATTCAGTTCTTTAGGACGTCAATGTCGTTCTAAATCTCTTCCTTTCATGGCAGCCTAACAAGTATCTTTCTTTGAAAGAGTTGTCGGTGAAACTAGCCATGCTTTTGTGTTTGGTGTCCTGTCGGAGGGTCTTGGATGTGCGGGCCCTCGACATTTCAGCGAGAGTTTTTGCTCCAGACGGTGTGACCTTTACAATGGGCCGTCGAACTAAGTCCGCATCTCGGACGATCTCTTATCCTGCCTTTGTAGATACACCCAAGTTGTGCGTAGTGCAATGCCTCAAGGCGTATGAGGAGATGACAACAGAACTTCGCCCTCCGGGCGAGAGACAATTACTCATTGCTTTGCGAAAGCCACACAAGGCTGTATCCTCCCCCACTATTGCTAGGTGGGTCCGTTGGGTCTTACAAGAAGCAGGCATTGACTTGAAGCAATTTGGAGCTCACTCTGCTAGGGGAGCGATGGCTTTGAATGCTTTTTCTTTAGGTGCTCGCCTGGAGGACCTGATGCGTGCGGCAGACTGGTCCTCGGACTCTACTTTTAAGAGGTTTTATTCCAAGCCGGTAGTGGACATTGCGCATTTGGTCGTAAGTAAGCTTTAAACTAGCATAATATGAAGCCTCCGGTCCTGACATAGAATCGAAATTTGCCTAGCATAGTAACGGTAAGTTTCAATTCTATTAAGGACAGAGAGGCGAGGATTATCCCTCCCAGAACTTTCTGGGGTAAGATTCCCACCCGTACTGCAGTAAGTAACCAGGTTTTGGTTTCTGTAATGCTTCGCATTCTTTTGGTGGTCATTAATTTTGCAGTTGATTTTGAACTGTTCAAGTGAGACTGAATCTCGTTTGTTTGAGCGTGTAGTTTCGGTTACAACGCTTATGCTATTGTGTCTCTTCCGCTAGGGAATGAAGGTTCCAAGCAGGACTGAGGAGAAGTCGACATGACTCGCGCGAAGAAAGAGGGAGAGTACACAAGATGGACACCCTATCTAGTCACCATGGACACTGTGAAAGGACTGTTAGTACTCTGGATACGATAGACTGATGGGATTTGTAGTCTGGTTATGTTAAAACCATGATTGTTTTCTGAGATTAAATGCTTTTTCCTGTGTTAGGGACATATAAGTATTTTTTGTGGAGCTTTTCTGGGCTGCTGTGTTTGGTAATATAATAAACAGCGAAGAAGGAAAAGCATAATCCTCGCCTCCGTGTCCTTAATAGAATTGAAACTTGCCGTTACTATGCTAGGCAAATTTTGATTCCACATAATTACGCAAATGCAAACTGTGCAAATTTTGCACACCTCTCTTCGCAATAAAGAAATATTTTAACGTTTCAGGCAACAACCCTCACCCTGATGTCCAAGTTGCTAAAGAGGCCCATATGTGTATGCTTCAACCAAAGCTAGGGCGATACGACTGTCTCGGATAGTTAGGCTACCATGGCTATGCCCATAAGTGCATTACATCTCATTACAATGGCAATGATTATAGCATTTTCCATCCTGAAAATAGTACCTCCAGCATCACTGCCACTAGGGCCACAAAATTGCCTGCAGAAACACAAAAAATAAGCAAAAGCTAAAGGAGCATTCGGTTGTACTGCAGAAAAACAAAATATTGTCAATTCTTTAGTCCAGTCATTCGGACTAGTCAGTGTATTTATGGGAAAAAAAGTGACTCATTCATTGTCTCTGTAAGGAAGTGCAAGGTAGATAACATACAAAGTCCTCAAATCTTTAACTTGCTAATACTGACGAAAACCTGTTTCGAGTTACTCAGAGGGTTTGGAAATGTATGGAACACATTGAGGATTATTCCATGCTGTTTATCCCTCCATCGGTTTACCATGATGTTTATTGTTTTTAGCACCTAAATAATATTATTAGATCCTTATTTTTATATATATATATATATATATTTTTCAACCCTGATGCTTCTTGGTAGAGGAAAAGAAGGGAAGTATTATTTTGATGTCAGCTGGCAGCATAAAGAAATTATACCTTTAATTTGTACTTGCCAAAGGTATTTACAGTACCCTACTTTTTGAGGATAAGTTGGTGCATAGTCAAAACAATGAATTTTGTTTCTGTTATGTCTTAAGGTGTTATCTAATGTACTGTCATTGCTCTGCACTCTATCTCTACATAATTGTTCATTGCTGTTTATCTCTTCATAGGTTTACTATGAAGTTTATTGCTTTTAGCACTTAAATACTATGATTAGATCTTTATGTGGGTAGTCGATTGAGGACGAGATTTTACTTCTTGCTAATATTTTATTAGGATTTGTTTTTTAATGTGTTGGAAGGCCAGAGATGCGGTGACCACTGTTATTGATTCATCCCTTTCTTATTTATTTTCGATTTTTTTTCCTAGTATCAAAGTTATAGTAGGACCTATTGTGTATTCACTGTGATATAATGAATTTCTTCGAAATTTCTTCTCAATAAAAAAAAGAGAGTTTCTCAATTCACAATACAACTTATTACTGTTAAAGTTCTTGTACAGTAAAATATCTAAGAACACCCACTTACTTTACCGATAACATACCTCGGTTGACCAAATACAGCAATTCGTAGGCTATCATTCCACATCCTTCTGCCTCTAGATTTTCCAAAATAGTTTTGGACCATGTATTGTAGTCCTTCCAGGCTGAACATATGAATATGAACCTGGATGATCTACTATGGGAAACACGCCCACAAATGTGTGCTTATAAACAAGCCTGGGCCTTTGACACCCAAGATTACCATGTATAAGCCATTGATGTTTTGTCCACAAGCATTTAAACAGAGCAAAGAAAAGCAGAGATTCCACAGTGTTTAATAGTATGCATATGAAACTTTAGCAAGCAAAGGCAAAGCCAAAGTGCTGGTTCTGGCATTGGCTGCCAGCGATTTGGCTTTGCCAATGCCTATTTTGTTTTGTCAAAACCTTTTGCTAAACTTTATTGGTGAGAGGTTACTGGCCTCTTAGTAACCTAAAAAAAACATTGGCTAAAAGCAAAATATATGTTTTTGGTCTCAAAAAACAGTAATTGAAAAAGTAGCTTGTCCCACATACTTTGCTTACACATGCTCCTTCTGAAGGAGCAGAATGCTGTAATCCACAGTAATGTTAGTCAATGGCTGAAGTGGGCTGAGCCACTGCCCCATGCTATATGCTGCAGTGGGTGGGGAAAAAAATTACACAGTAACATATCAATGGATGAAGAAGACTGTTTGGAACCCGCTATATTAAGTATATTTTAGTTTTAATTTCAGTCAATTCAAAAGATCTTTGTTACGTCCAGACCATAAAATGGGCTTTGATGATAGTCTTCTACCTGGAGTGTACATAGATCAAAACAAGAAGAAGTGTGCTATCATCCCCACATCACTTTTCACACTTACAAACGCTTCTTTCAATTAGACGTGTGTGATGCTTATGGCAATCATTACGAACATATTGTATTCTAAATGTAATTGGACTTTGAGATAACTTCTTTCAGGCTTCGGCTTCTTTGCTTTGGAACCTTCAGCCATTAGCTAGAGAAATTGTCAATCACCTATTGGGCCAGCACACAGGAGTATTTTGTTGTCATTCTTTTTTATTTACTGTTTATGTGTGTCCTTTTGCCTCCATTACGATGCATTAGAGACAGTTTTATAGTCCGCCAGCAGTCTGGTAACAGTGGGGAATGAGATCTGGTGAAAGCATTTGAACATGGATGCTACTGAAAAATAAGGGTTGCCTTGTATTCTATAGTATTTTTTTTTCATTTGCTGTTGCCAACGATTACTCTCAAGTTCTGTCAAGACGTCAACTGACTGATTGAACAGTGGAGAAGTGTGGCTCAATGGTTAGAGCGGCAGACCCTGATGCAGTAGTCTGGCCCGGGACCAGGGTTCAATTCCCCGCCTTGGCAGGTCTTGGGCTCAAAATTCCATGGACCTGATAATTCTCGCCTCGGTGCCTATTCCAATCATGGAGTCCCACTCTGCAACTCTGGGCAGGTCTGATGCAGTAGTCTGGCCCGGGACCAGGGTTCAATTCCCCGCCTTGGCAGGTCTTGGGCTCAAAATTCCATGGACCTGATAATTCTCGCCTCGGTGCCTATTCCAATCATGGAGTCCCACTCTGCAACTCTGGGCAATAGCTTGCTTAATCTCCACAACGGCCCCCACAACGCTAAGGATGCCTGGCCTCCACCTTGGGGGTGCCCAGGAGTGGACACCTCACAGGGAAAGCCAGGATGGGTTCCACAGCGGTATTCGTACAAGCGCCTTGAGACCCTTGCGGGTGAGTAGTGCGCTATACAAGTATCAATTTGCTGATTTCAAACAAGGTGGTCATCTTCAAACAGTATTCTTCATACTCTAATACTGCCTAACTGTTCTAAAATCGATGCTATGTTTATAGTCTGCAAGCAGTGCAGCAGCTCTGTTCAACGTGTACATTCATAAGCACCTGTACAATGGATGCTAGAAATCTACAAAAAGGGAAAGCAACTCTTTTTTTCAGTATCATCCATATTGTCAACTAAATTGGGATCCTTATATATCAGCACCAACTTTTTGTCACTACCATAGTGTCCCTTAATACATGTCTCCAGTTCACCATTTTACAGAAATATGAAATGATTAGTGCATTGTAAGTGCTGTACAAATAAACCATGTCATGGGCATTTGACTGCAAGCGTACGAATAATCATATCACATTTCAAAACATTTCTTCAACACAACTGTTAGACCGGGCATCTTTTGACGTGTTTCCCGTGTCTTTTTGCTTTCTGCCCTCCCAGTTTTGACTCTGTTTTTGCTGGTTCAGAGTCTCTGCACACTTTCTCACTGCTGTTCAGTGTTAAAGTGCATGTGCTTATTTTATATATTTTTTTTTTATTTTATCAATTTATAGGGTGCAACAGCTACCCAAAAAGGGTTTCCCGGCGCCTAGACACAGCAAGATTGAGGGCAGAAAAAAGAGGTGACTGTTAAAGTGGTTATTGTTCATACAGCCAGGTCTTTACAAGCTTTCTGAACCTACAATAGTTTTCTTCCTTCCGGATACAAGGGGGAAGCGTGTTCCAAAGGGAGGGTCCCAGATAGGCAAAAGATCTGCCACCTGTTCTTGCGCGTTTAAACCTTGGTATGCAGAAACGGGCTGCTGTCTGTGACCGAAGGTTTCCCTTGGGCGTATAGAGGCAGGCAAGAGATTGGAGATATTTTGGTGCTGTTCCTGCTTTTATTCTGAACATGTAGTTCAGGGCCTTGAAACGGATTCTGCTCTCGATCCTGAGCCAATGAAGGTTCCGACGATGGTTCGAGACTCCAGAGTTCTTCGGAATATTGCAGAGGAGTCTGACCGCAGCATTTTGCGCTACCTGTAGTCGTCCGATCACAGATTTGTTTGCGCCCAAATAGAGGATGTTGCCGTAGTCAAGCCTTGATGTGATAAGGGCATTGACTACGGTCTTTTGCGTTGACACTGGCAGCATCCACAGGATCTTCCTCAACCATTTAGCTATGGTGAGACAAAGGCCGGTTACTTTGCTGGCCTGTTTGTTCATGGATAAGGCATTGCCCAGTATAAAGCCCAAATTTCGAGCATGGGACACCGGGGTAGGAAAAGCGCCCATCTGGTCCGGCCAATGTGCAGGGTTCCAGAGAGCTTGGTCCTTTCCCAAAATCAGTATTTCCGTCTTGTCGCCGTTCAATTTTAACTGGTTTGTTGTCATCCAGTTCAATATTTTTGATAATCCTTCCTTAAGTAACGAAGGAGAGTGGGGACAAGATTCAGATAGGGAAAAAATGATTTGGGTATCGTCGGCGTAGTTCATAAGCGTTAGACCTAACTTTTCAACAAGATCGGCCAGAGGTTTAAGATAAATATTAAAAAATAGAGGGCTCAGGATGGACCCCTGAGGCACTCCATGTGATGCAGGTAGGGTATCTGACACGGCTTCTATTTGCCAGGAAAGATTTGATCCAATCCAGAGCCTTTCCTCTTACACCATTTGAATAAAGCTCTTTAATGAGAGTTTCATGGGAGATGGTGTTGAACGCCGCACTTAGGTCCAATAACACTAGTGCGACAGTCTGGCCTTGGTCAAGCAGTTTTCTGATGTGTTCAGTGACACCTAATAGTGCGGTTTCAGTCGAGAAACCAGCCCTGAAGCCAGATTGCGAAGGATGGAGTAGGGAGTTTTCTTCTGCAAAAGTGGCTAAAGTAGAGTGTACGTGTCTCTCAAGACATTTAGAAAAAGCTGGGAGCAGAGATATGGGCCTATAATTGGCCAGTATTTCTGGGTTGGCAGTTGGCTTTTTCAGAAGGGGTGTCACCATGGCATGCTTCCATAACGCAGGGACAGTGGCGAGGTCGAGGGATGAGTTTAGGAGATTGGCAATGATTTCCAAACACTGGTCATCCAATTTTTTAATAATTTTGATAGGGATGGGGTCCCTAGGGGAGCCGGATTTGACAGTTTTTAGGATTTCTTTCAATTTCTCTATTGAAAGAGCCGGCCAGGATTCCAGTAAATTTTCATCTAGAGAAGTAGGTTGAGTCAATATTGGGTCAGGAGTAGGGGGAAGGTCTGGATCCAAAATTTTTGTCTTAATGTCTGAGATAATTTTATCGATTTTCTCAGTAAAGAAGCATGCTAACGCCTGGCATTGTTGTGTGCTTAGTGGGGGTGCAGCAGCTGTGGTATGTGCGCCTGCCAAATCCTTGACTTTGGAAAAAAGAGTTTTAGGCATGTTAGTTGCTTCGATACTGTTGTAAATTGTTATTATGGATTGGTGTGGCATATTTGATTTACTGGTAAGCCACTAGCAAAGTGCACTGAGTGTCAGGGCCCGTAAATCAAATGCTACTAGTGGGCCTGCAGCACTGATTGTGCCACCCACATGAGTAGTCCTGAAAAGATATCTCAGACCTGCCACTACAGGGTCTGCATGCAGTCTGTAACTGCCATGTCGACCTGGCAAGTGCACCCACTTCCCAGGCACTAATCTTCCCTTGTCTTACACATAAGTCACACCTAAGGTAGGCCCAAGGTACCCCTGTGGGCAGGGTGCTGTGTATGTTAAAGGTAAGACATGTACTGTCTCAAGTCTGCTCGCAGACTAGAGCTAGTGCCGTGCTGACCGTGCTGACCGCTGGCTGCTGACTGCTGCAGCTGCTGCTGCTCCGCTCCTCTCACCGCACTGCTTGCTGCTAGCTCGCTGCTCGTAACGTGACTCCTCCTCCTGTCCTCGGAAAAATGATTAGTCCAAGTATCCTGAGATTGAAATCATTCAAGACTTGTACTGGTGTGTGTGACATGTCCTGGCAGTGAATGAATTAAAGTGTATTTCGTTTTTCACCACTGCAAGGCTATCTGTCCCATAGGAAAGATTGGGAGTTTTACTTACAACACCTTATAGGCATAACTTCACATTGGGACCTGTTAGAAATGGGATTTCTGTTTGGCTAAGGTTTTGGCCAAAGTCAGGCAGAAACCACCACTCAAGTCAGGGCAAGGGAGTTACACAGTGATGATAACCCCTGGTCACCCCCTTGGTTGCTTGGCACGAGCAGTCAGGCTTATCCCAGAGTCAATGTCTAAATCGTTTGCGCAACACACACACCCACAGAAACACACTAGGTACACCATAAAATAAACTCCAAACAAGGTTATATCAGAAATAGCCTTTGTATTATCATAAACACATTAGAAACCTAATCACACATTCACACTGAGCCAACTTGCACCAGCAATATTCACATGGGATTATATACAGGACCAGGCCAATCGGGTCACAGTCAGAACCATCAGAATGCAGATATATAACACAACCAGTAACTACTGGTACCATAATGACCTAAACATTATCATATTAGCATAAATCCACATTAGGCCCAAACCTCATCAGTATAAACACATTACGCAATGGACCTCCCCAGCATAAACACCTTATGCAATAACCCTATAAGCATAAAATCCTTACGCAAAATGGTACTTCCCCAAACATCATAACATGAAATTAGGCAATAAATCACATTAGGCCAAACCCTCATTAGCATAGACACCCTCCTAAGCATAAACACATTATGCATTAGGCCTCACCAGCATAAACACATTAGGCAATAACCGCATGAGCATAAACATCATTAGAGGCATAAACCAGGGTGCTTAAATCACATTTGGCACATAATACATATCAGGCAGGAACTCAGTAGTGCACTGCAGTATCACCTGAGGGCCTTGCACCTTTTCACCATCCTACCTATGACCCCAGGCCAACTGGCTATCTTGCAGGGCTCAAATGCCCTATGACCAGAAAAGTCAGGGCTTGTGGCTGCCAATTCAGCAACATCACAAAGTGCGCCATTGAGCAAACCTAAACGGTGCAGCTGATGCTAATTGCCGTGCAGCTGGGATCATCACTGGCACTCACTGTGCGCTCCCGTCCCACTCAGGGACTTCTTAAATCAAAAATGCGGGCAATGTTGCATCCGCCCGCTACAGTGGTGCAGCTGTGGGTCAACAAGACAAGCACAGGCTGTAGGGGCGCCGCTCTGGGGCTCTATTGAGGAAATGGCCCCCAAAAGCAAAGTGCCTCCTGAAGCCCCTCTCTGCGGCTCTTTAAACAAAACATGACCCTCATTGCAGTGGCCTGCTACGGCGGCGCCACTGAGGAAACTGGGCCCATTACTGGAGAAGAACTGGTCCTCAACGTGGGAGTCACACGGGCTCTTGGAACAAAAACATATCCCACGTGGGAGCCACACGGGCCCCCTACAAACTAAACATGCCCCACGTTGGAGCCGCTCGGGATATGGACACCGACGCTGTGCCTCGATCGGCACAAACAACTTAGAGCCTTCCCTCACCGGCTCTTGTGGCTCTGTCTCCTTTCTTGGCCCAGTTCCTTTCCTGGGGCCAGGACTTCTCTCATCAGAGGCACAGGCTCTCTCAGCTCACAGCTCACGGGAGCACAGCCTGGCCGCAGACTTCCACTCGCCCGCCTCTCCTCTTCAACATGCAGGCTTTCTCCTTGCTTCCTGCTGCTGGCACCGCAGGGCTCTCCCTTGGACACTGGAGCCCCGCGCAGGCATGCCGACTTCCTGGACTTCCTTCTGCCTTCGTCCGGCCGGCACTTCCTGTTGCTGGCTTCAAGGCCAACCCACAATCAGGCAACCTTGCCTGTCTTCCTGGTTGTTCGGCCTCGGCGGGGATCTCGGTAACCTTGAAATGTGGGGTGGGCTCCCACTGTCACCGGCAATATGCGGGGTGGGTTCCCGCCACCAAAATAAGCATAAATGCAGGGTGGGCACCCGCTCTCCAGGCAAAATGCGGGGTGAACACCAGCGAAGAGGCACATAACGCAGAGTGGGCACCTGCTACGGAATTAAACATAAAGCAGGGTAGGCACCCACGAAATCAGGCAGCGTGGTGGGCACCCGGTCTCCTGGCATCAATTGGGGGAATCCCAACATCATCGGGATTCCCTCCCAACAAGCTGCAGCTCAGCGCTTCAAGGTCAATGCAAGGATGCTCATCTTCTCCCTGCATGTCATTTAAATATAGCACTCATGAGGCGCTTGATGTCCCTCAAGGAATCCAGCAGGCAGAAATAACAAGTCCTTAAGGTTTTAGGGGGCATAGCTGGACCCAGGGAGGCCAGCACACAGGGCCCTCCAGCAGGGAGGCAAGCCCCCATTGCAGTTTCTCCTGAGCCCCAGCAGCAGCACCCCCCAAGTCAGGAACAGCACCAGAACAAGAACACCTTCCTGGGTTCACAGCCCCTATATTTATATCACCTTTTCCCTTTGTCTGCACCAGCCCAGGGCTTGGGGAACCAGCAAAAACTGGTTCAGGGGGGAATTGGAGCACTCTGGGGACAGGGCTCCTCTTCCCCATTGTTAGGTAGGGGCTCGTCATTAGACACACCACAGGGGGGCGGAGCCAGCATTCACTAGGGCAGGTACCATCCTATTCTGGGACCAGGGACTTCTCCTCCCACCTACTCCAAATGCAGATGTCCCATTCAGCCTGGCGCTGACTCGCCTTGCCCCTCCTGGAGCCACACACAGTTCACCAGCCCCTGTCACTCAAAAACCAGACATGCAATTCAAATCAGGCAGGCAGACACATAGCACACAGAAATGCCTACTTCTAAAAGTGGCATTTCTCTCATAGTCATAATAAATCTGCACACACCATTGCGCAGCATTTATTATTACAATTCCAACTATACCAGACTTGACCACACTGATCCTCTCATAACAGGAATTACCACTAACAGACACTGATCAGGGAATCCCCAATGAGGGCAGGCCAATCTCACCAATGTAACACAGAGAGCGCAGGCACTTTACACTGGACCACAGTGCTAAAGTGCCCAGAGGCCTAAAATCACCAACGCCAGGTTATTGAAAAAGCTAGGAGAATGCAAAAAAGTTTTGAGGTGAACCTGCCAAAAGGGCCTAGTCCAACAGGACCAGATTGGGAAATTGAGTTTAGTATGCCTGGACTCAGAGTGTAAAAATACTTCTTGTAGTAAAGATGATTTTTATGTTCTCTGTTTGAAAATAACACTTTTGGAAAGTAGGGATTTTCTTGCTTAGCCATCCTGTGTGCCTCTACTGGGTTTGTAGATTGACTGGCTTTGGAGTGACTGGGGCCGGGGATGTGCATTCTTTTCAGACAGCCACTGGGGGGTCGAGGTGTGTCCTACCTTTCCTGGATGAGTCAGGGATGGGCTGCATTTAGAGTAGTGGGAGGCAATTTCCTTGTAACTGAGTGGGCCTGGTCTGCCTTGAGCAATGCTGTCTCCACCCCCTGCCAAGAAGCTGGGCCAGAGAGGACCAAACTGGTTTGGACTAAACAACAGAAACCTTCTGCCTGAGAGAACAAAGGGATTTTGAGTATTAATATTGGGGCCCAGATCCCAGAACTTTAGAACTTGCTGGAATCAAGGGTCATGCCAAGAAGGAGAGCTGGAAGAACTGCCTAGAGGAGTACTGCCTCTTTGCTGCGTTGTTGCTTTGTTGGGTTGGCCTGCAGTTGCTGCGTCTGCCTTGGGCAGTGAAAGGACTGGAATAAACGTTCTTTGCTTGTGCTGAGTATCTCCAAGGGCTTGAAGTAGAGCTTGCTTTCTGTTCTGAAGTCTCAGGGACAGCAAAGACTTCACTCACCTCTGGGCACCATCTCTGGAACTGTGGGTTTCAATTGCAGCAGAGGTGGAAAAGCAGCCGACTCCGTCACCGACTCTGTTGCTGGCTCTGTGTCCTGAGGGCACAGCAGAGGGCACGTCCGCATCTCGCACCACAACCCTGGTCTCACCAACGATGACCTATGCTGCCGCCAATGAGCCGCTGCTTACATCGTGACCTGTGGGCACCGCACTCCCCACCGCCTTGCTTCACTTTGCCATCCTGGTCTCACCGACACCGTCGCTGCTACTGACTTCGACACCCATGACCTCATTGTGGCTTGGGGCACCGCTTGTAAGTTTCATGACGCACCGCCTCGTCCCACACAATCGTCTGTGCCAACCGATGGCAGCTCCCGCTAACCAGCTCTGTCTTTTGCACCGCAACCTGTCAGACCGCATCGAGCACCACCTTGCCCTGCACCGAAAGACTTGGTCTTGTAGTGTAGTTTCTATATTCCCAATAGGCTCTGCGCATTGGAATAACATAAACAGCAGTGTAGACGTAGGACTGAGGTCATCTAGGTCTCTACTGACTATGTTAGACTTAATTAGTTTTGCCAGCTAGCTCAGAGGTCACTAGAAACTTTCTCGAATGTTCAGGAAAGGGTTAACCGTCCTGATTTAGACGTGAAGGGATTAGTTTCTGACAACCGCATAAACATGACAACTTTGCTCCCTCAGAATAAAGAGTGTATCTCTAGAGTCGTGTGAAAACAATAGACAGCTATTTCACTCAGTCAATCGTGGATGCTTAGTTTCACCAGAGTGCAGAGAAATAGAGAGACGGGCGTTTTCAATAAAAGGTGTTATTTTATTGAGCAGTCTTCTTTCTCATGCAAGAGAAATGAATTGCCACAATTGCAATACTTATCATAAAGTAAAGTGTGTACAGTAAAAGTAGTATTATGAAATAATACTGTAAAAGCATTGATATGGTTTCTTAGCCATATGATACTTTAAAATGGATAAAATAGATACATACATAAAAACATTGACTAACAGACTCAACTGATGCTTCTAAGATACGCCTACCCCAGTGTACCTGACCTAAGCCTAATATGTGGGAAGGAGTAAGTAAGTAGCAGTTTTAAGTTAAAGTTTAGGTTTTTGCCAAGGATCGGAATCAAGAATTCTCTCTAAGGTTTTAATCAGCTCCGTACCTTGGTTATAGAATGAAGGAGGTCTTGTATCTCGCTTCTCAGGACTCAATCTCCCAGCAACCCGCGAGGGTGACTTGGGAACACCGGAGCTGGATTTCTCGGCGTGAGAAAAGGCAGCTTCTCCAGCGCGTCAAAAAGGTAGGGGCGGCTTCCTTCGGCTCTGGCAACAGCTGGGCTCTCGGACAAGTAGAACGTCGCTCTGCTCCCCACCACTGTGTGTTTGCATAAGGCAACGTTGGTATATTTATACCTGAAAGGTGCCGGGTTTGACGTAAGGTTGGACATAAGACGTCACTAAGAACTAACAGTTCTTTCTGGACTCCAGGAGTTCTTGTGCAAATCAAAACAAAAGCAGAGGGAATTCCCGGGCTGCTGGAGGCTTGGTTTGTTTAAAGAACGCGTTGTGCTTTCTAGGAGTCTATGGGAGTAGACTTGCCGTGCTTTGGACTGCATGGGCTATTACTAAATATGGATATGATTCCTATGGCTTTATAAGGATACTATTTATTATAACCACATAAGGGCATGAATCAGGAATATCAAATTAGGGTCCTAGATAGAAATACAACAGTCTCACCGACGCCCTCTGAGCGATCGTCACCAGGCTGCTGCCTGCACCACACCAGAAGGGCACTGCACCCTGCACCGCTCACATTTTGCAAAGCAGCGACCACAGTTGCTACGAACGGCTAGCATCAATGTGCCCGCAGCAATGGGAAAGGTACTGTTCAGGAGTCTGTACAAGCTTTTGCTGGCCCGTACCGACGCAATCGGCTGGAACTGCTAGACTCTTATTTTCAGCATTGTGGTAGCCCCCACAGAGCTACCGACTTGTAGGAACTGTGTTTTTGAGATGTTATGTTATGTTAAGTTAAAATTAATTATATAGCGCGCTTACACCAGGCGGTAGGAGTGGGAGGACAGTGGCAGAAGGATAGCAGGAGCTTTATTCGTAAGCTTGTGAGAACAGAAGAGTTTTGAGAAGAGTTCTGAATTGGGTGTAACAGGTTACAGATCTCAGCTCAGTAGGGAGGGAGTTCCAAAAACAGGGGGCCAGAAAGGAAAATCTGAGACCACCGTGTTTTTTGCGTTTGAAGGTAGGGATAGTAAGCAGGTTGAGGTAGGAGGAGCGGAGTTCGCGTGTGGGAACATAGCAATGGATCCTAGAGGAGATAAAAGCAGGGCCCTGACCAGCGAGGGCTTTGAAGATGGTGCAGCCCAATTTGAATACACAGCGTTTAGCCACCGGGAGCCAATGAAGGCTCTTCATCAGGGGGCTAACATGTTGATGCTTAGATTGATGGAAAATGAACCTAGCTGCTTAATTTTGTACTAGCTGTAAACGGCGAAGCTGGTATGCTGGGATGCCAACATAGAGTGAGTTCGCATAGTCAATGCGAGAGGTCAGCAGGGCCGAAATGACAAGAGTGAGGGCCTCTGTGGTCAGAAATCTGCAGATCTTCCGAATTCTACGAAGGTGAAAGAAACAGGAGGATACTACTGCATTGATCTGGCTTCAAGGATAGGTCGTTGCAGACAATGACCCCAAGGCTTTTTACAGTATCCACTGAGTGGGGGGGGGGCTGCCCAGAAGTGAAGGCCAAAAACTGGGGTTCCAGGGGTTGGCAGCACCTCCGGTCAAGATGAGCTCTATTTTGTCAGGATTAAGTTTTAATTGGTTGGTATGCATCCATTCGCTGATGGAGGTCATAGTGGATTGAAAATTGGTGGCTGATGTGTTGGAAGAGTCAATGTCGAACACCAACTGGAGATTGTCGGCGTAATTGAAGGTTATGGCTGGACTGTTGTGTAAAGACACAATCAGGGGTTGCATATATAGATTTAACAAAAGGGGCGATAAAGAGGAGCCCTGGGGGATCCCGCCGGTCAGCCTTGTTTTTTGGCAGACAAGTTAGCCAGGCGGACTGCCTGGAATCGCTTATGTAGAAAGGAGGAAATCTATCTGAGGGCCAGACCCTGGATGCAGGCGTTACTGATACAGTCGATCAGAAGATCATGATCGACCGTGTCAAAAGCAGCTGACAAATCCAGAAGCACCAGGGCCTGGGTGGTGTTTTTATCAGCTCCTCTTCTAAGCTTGTCCATGACTCCCAGGATGACTGACTCCGTGGAGAGGGCTGGTCTAAAACCCACCTGCCCAGGGTCGAGAAACTGAGAGTGCTCAATGAATGAGCTGAGGCAGTTCGTGACGTAGGCCTCTAGTATCTTGCTAAGGTAGGGGAGCAGGGAGATTGGACGGAAGTTGCTCAGCACTGACGGATCGTCATTGGGTTTCTTTAAAATCTGGACAATCACAGCGCTTTTAAAGGTATCTGGAGCGATACCTAGTTTGAGGGAGTTGTTAAAAAGTGAAAGTGGCGGATCAGGGCAGGTAAGGAAGGCCTCTTACAAAATGTAAGGGGGGCAACAAGCATTGGGAGAGCCAGATCCCACCTTTTGGAGTAATTTTAATATGATGATTTGAATTGTTCACTCTTTGTCTGTCTCTCCGTAATTGTTTTTAAATTTTCTGAATTATATTATTTTATATATTGCATGAATGTCATGTTTTTAAACTGTATTTTATTGAAGCAAAACATTTGAATAAATATGTCTTTTTTATATTGAGTAAAAACTCTTTATCTTGTGTACATTACAATTGTTTTCTGGGTTCATATCTGTAGTGTTCCATTTGAGCTGTGTGGAAGTTTGAATGCATGAGATATAAATAGCTGATTCTATTTAATGAATACACGATTTTTAGCAGTTCCAAGAGAATCTTGTTGTTTCTTTAAAATATATGAGCACACATACTAATAAATGTATCTATTGATATGTCTTACTGTCCTATAAAGGGGTCCTTACTAAAATAATAATAATTTGTTTTCACTAAAGTGTTTCATGCCGCATGTTTGACGTTTCTAATTGCTGGATTTAATAAGATTTCCTATTGCCCAATGTTTGCACTTAGAAGTATGGAATTCATACTGGTGACCTGCAAGGTCCATTGCTGGTCAACTCCAGCGGCCATATATTTCTGTATACTGTATGCATTGTCTTTTGTTTAAAGGACGGAAACCAAGGAATAATGCTATGTTGATCCCGGCACTGCCACAGGGAAACTTAGAACAGCATGGGTTTATCATGAGTGAGTTACACAGAAATAAAATATTTGATGTCTTAGATTTATTTGCCATATGACATGCAGAATTTTGCCAATATTTTTTTCATGAAAACGATGATAAAATGCCTGCCTTATTTTCGTGAAGTAACTTTAAACATACAATATATGTTAGAAGGGGCGCAAAATAAAAGACTAGGTGGAAATGCCCAATCGCTTCCAATATCGCATCTCATTCTTAACATGAAGGATAACTACATTATATGTCAAATAATTAAAACACATCTACGTACGTGAAGCAAACACGGAATTTTATGAATGGCCTACTTCGGTTCCCTGCCTGTGTGCTACTTAGGATATTGTGTTCACATCTGTTGCCGCAGATGCTCATCCTTTATCTTTTTTTTTATAAAAACGGGTATACCCCTAGTCAACAGTTGTGGAAGATTTGATCTGCGCCCGCCGCTTGGAGAAGACGCAGCTCGGGCACTTCTTCGGGGGCGCAGATCTCGGCTCAAGGTGGAAGTGGCGAGAAACCGTTAGAGCTGCGGTGAGGGTGGTGAGGTCTCTGTGGGCCTGCACCGGAAGCAGTCGTTAGGGGTTGGGAGCAGCACCACAACGGAAGAGTCGAAAAGTCACGATCGTGGTTTGTACAGCTGTGGCGATAAACAACTATCTTCGAGACGCGGGCTTCGTTCGACCGATGCGACATTTTGTTTCCAACCGAGGCTCCGGTGACTGGCAGGCTGTTGTATGTAGGTCAGAAAAGCCTACGCTTCACTTGGCATTTGTTCAAGTAAAAGCGCACGAAAGTCAGCAACGATAGAGCGTTGTGGCTAGGGCATAGATTAACAGATGGTGTTGAGAGTAGGAGCTATGATCCGGTGGTTGACACAATGGGCAAAAAAAAAAGTGGTACCTGGGATCTGTCCGCTCAAACATTTTCTCAACCCGATTGTCAGCATTACTGTTATACATATTGAACATTTCAATTACTTAGCCTTGAATAGGCATTTTTTTAATGTGAAAAACATTTATATGCATTTTGATTCTATGGTACGTGTCAGACAGCAAGTGATTAATTAACAACTACATAAAACCTCTACTTAATTCATAAAGCTCTTCTGTGGCTGCTAGACGGACTCCAATTAAATCTCCAAATCGTTCTGTAGTCTAAAGCCTACGGCATGTGGGCGAAGAATCGAATCACACCATCAGTCACAATTGCTCTGCTCTCTGATTGGATGCCCATCTAATTCGAGGTGTTCTACTTTTCTATCCCTACTTGCGTACTTTCCTAATGTGCCTCGAGCCTATTCTGTGGTGCAATGCAGCACTTCGCGAGACGCCCTCAAATAAAACAAACAAAAAGATTACCGAAATACATATACATTCAGAAATGCACACACCTTATGAACACACAAATAAAAGTGAAGTCCAATAAAACAAAAAATAAAGAAATTAAATATAAATACATTTAGACATACATATACATTATGGAAATACAAATAGAAGTGCTGGGAAGGCTCATAGTTTAGGTACGGCGCATCCAAATGATATACATCAATTCAGCATCTGACACGTCTGAATTCACAAGCACTGGAATGGCAACGCGTCATCTACATCAAGTCAGAATTAGACACATGCATTTTCTATGGCAGGCAACATATTAAAGCTATATGGCTGTGCTTCCAGGACAGCGGTCTTCAATCCTTTACTTCTACAATCTCTTTTTACCCCTCCCACCGTAAAAATATTCAGACTAAAAATATATGTATTGCACAATTATTCTATAAAATTGACAACACTAAATATACTTAATATCTAGAACACTGCAGTTATGTTCAGTAATCTCTGTTAAAAATGTAATCGAAAACATGATTGTGGACATGCTTTGTGCAGCCTGGTCTTCCAAAAGGTTAAACATATCCAGAGTCTGATTCTTTATCAGAAATGGGAAGGGGAGAGGGGCTTTTGGGATTATCTGGAGTCCCTACCCCATTGACACCTATTCCCAGCCAGGGTATGAGTGACTAAATATGTTACTGATGGTCCATTACAGAGTGGCTCACTGCCTTTTTGTTCTTTTCACTAAAAGCAAAGCACAGTTTTCAGCATGATGCTCCTCTGGGCCAGTGCCTGGTGTTCCCCTGAGAACAATTCCATCTGAGGACCTCTGTTCTAGGAGGAAAAAGAAGTGGAAGCAGAAACATCCCGAAAGGAAAAGAGAGTATGTAAAAGGCAGCATTGCTTCAAAAGGGTAATAAGAAAATACTAACAGTAACACCACTGTTACATGTACAATAAAATAAGAAAGGACTTCTTAGAAATCTTCAAAATACTTGTTACTCTTCACTTACGAGTTTAAAGGCCATGAAACACAAACATACGGCGAGGAAGGAGTTAAATCATTCCATTCTCAAGGTCTCTAAATGAAAGACAAGTCACCCACTTACATGTGTGAAAAGCTTTGTAACACTGTTTTCTGAAACTAGATGCCAGCAGGGATTTGAGAGCGCTTGTTCGAAATGACCCAAAAATCTCATGAATTTCGTTAATAGATAAATTGCTTCCAACCAGTCCAGCATGGCTACATTGGCATTTGAACCAAGAAAATCTCAAAAGCCATATTGATTTTTATCACTCAGTGTGCATTTTGTGGACCAGTGATTTTCGAGACAGTGTGCAGCATCCTCAGGGAGTACAAGATCCTAAGAGTTTTAAAATCATTAGCACTTCAGCATTTATCTGTAATATTTTAAGACCATCGTATAATATTACGTACCATGTATAAAGTAGTATAAGTAACACCCTAGTGATTTTAAGAAAAATAATCAATGTATTAAATACATACTTTGACTTATAGCTTATTTTTAACACAAACCAATTTATGATTTGTGTTCATCTATTAATATTCAACCTTTCAATGCACAACACAGACTCCCTGAGAAACAAAATCATTGATAACAAATACCAAGTGAAACGCCTTTGACGGTTCCAGCATGTAAGTCCATGTTGTGTGTGCTGTATGTTATCTTGTTTTAAGCTTACAGTAAAAAAACATAGGGCTTGATTACGAGTGCCTCCCTTTTTGGGTGTTATTTGTTGTGCCACATAAACAGTGATACCAAGAGGATCCTTATTATTGGCTGTGATAGGTTCAATCAAGTAGGAGTTTGCCCATTGAAATGTTGCATAACATGCATATTTTTGTAATGATGCACCAAAATCTGCTTGTCTCGATATTTTTTGGGCTTTCCTCATTGGTAAACATTGGCAGGCTTGGCATCCCTCAGGTTTATTTACAAGCCCATTGCGTTGCACCACTTTTTTTGATGCACAGGTAGCGCAGTGTAGCTGGCCATATTTACAAGGCCACGTAAAACCACCCAGCGTGGCTTTTCAATGTATTGTAAATATGGCCCCCCCTTTCATGCATTACTCTGTGTGAAAGGGGCATTTCATGGGTGTTGCTGTGGTGGTTCCCATGCAACATTCATGGAACCTGACGCATTCTTAGATTTACAAGGTTTCATAAACCTGGGAATGCGTCTGATTCCTATGCCTCTCCAGGGGAGGCATAGGGGAAGTGCAACGAGGAGAAATACCTTTATTTCGCCTCTTTTTTACTTTCTCTATGTGTGCTGCATTCTGCAGCACACGGAGAAAGAGGAAAACACCTCTGGTGAATGTTTTTGTTCAGGAGGGTTCCCTTCCTGCACAAAAACAATAAACCCTACATTGCAGACAACCTTGCATTATGGCACAAGGGTGCCTGCGTTGGCACATGGCAGCACATTGTGCGCAAGTGCAGGGAAAAAGGACAGGAATGCACTATATCTTGTAGATATGGTGCATTCCTGCCCTTGTTTTTTACACATGGATGCGCGGCTGGAGTTCTTGCAGCGCTGCTGTGCATCAAAATATTGTAAATGAGGGGGGGGGGGGCGTGACTAGCGGCCGAACATGGCGGCAGCTTAAGCGAAGGGCTCCTGGTGTGAGGTGGCCTCCCACGACAATCCGCATACCTATCCGTTACCCTAGAGCCTTGGAGAGGAGGAACCTGGGTCCAGGACCGAGCCTGGACAGACCGAGGAAAAACAGACCGATTCCGTGGGCCGGGACACAGCAAACCACGATCCGGCATCTATGGGCCTGGCCGCCGCGCGAAGCACCGAGTGAAGGTGATCCCTGAGTCCAGGCGAAAGTGCGATAGCAGCAGTAGGGGCCCACCGGAAGTACTGGCCTAACGAGCACTCATCCCGCAACAACCACCGAACCGAAAGGGAATCCTTGCCCCGCCAAGTGGCCTCGCCGGCCGGTGGACATCGGCTTATGCCGCCACAAGGAAGAGAGCTGCGGTGAAACTAACGACACAGCCCCGGCGGGGGCGATCAGCCAGCGCGCACGACGGGAGCACTGCGGGAGTAGCATTGCATTGCGCGACCCAGAGGTACGGACCGAAAAGGCATAAAATAAATTACGGCCCACACAGCTTGTCAGAGTGCCGGCGGCGACGTTGCAACAAAGGCAGCATATACCGCATCTTCCCGCGGTGACTGTGGTGGTCTGGGGTGAGCTCCAAGCTATAAATCTGGCGATAGCCCATGCCTACAAGTAGAAATGGAACACTATAACCCACTCGGAACCGGGAGCAGCGTGAGGTAGACGGCTGTCTACAAGCCGGACACTTTTTGACACTCTGTGAGACCGTGTCAGGGTGTGGCGTGGGTCCACCGGTGGAGGGAACTGACGACGTTTGGAAACATTGTATGGTCCCATGGTCCCCAGTGGCAGTAGGTTCACGACAGCGAGGTGGAAATACCTAACGCCGCATACATTACAGGTACCGCTAAAGTGAGGGGCGGATTTAGCACCTCCTGAGCGAAGAAAGACACTGATGAGACGCACACCTGTGAAGGGGAAGGAACTGTGAAATATTTAAGCGTGGATTCCCTAAAGCCTGGTGAACGAACATTAGGGAGGAGAGCAGCACCACGACGCAAAAGCGAGCCCTGAACCGCGCAGAGGGGTGCACCCCAGGGGTCCTGATACCAAAGGCAGTGGCAAAAGGACACTATCAGTGCGGCACTATGACGGGCAGAGGCGCAAAAGGCAGCTCCATGCAATCCAAGCTAGACAAATTTGCTTATGACAAACATAATCCTCCACAAACGGAGCCTTGTACCCCCACAGGGAAAACACCTAACGAAGAAGGCCCCAAAAAGCCAACGCTTGCAGACGTAATGAAAGCACTGGCGCAGGTACAGGCAACGGTGGGATCCACGGCTACTGAGATCACCCTACTACGCGCGGACTTTCACAAGATGAGCAAAAGGGTGAAACAGGTCGAGGTGGTCGCAAAATCCTTGGTTGAGGACGTCTCAGAACTCCAAATAGCGATTGGGCGAGTGGAGGCAGAGAACAAACAGCTCAAGGAGAAGCTGGACAACCAGGAAGGACGCTCAAGGAGGAAAAACGTCCGGATTCTTGGGGTTCCTGAAATCGAGGGTACACGTGCTACTGACCATCACTTCAGCCTAAGGGGCTTTTGCGCTTCTTCTCGGTGGAGCGGGCGCATAGGGTGCCCGGTGGAAAACCCAAACCCGGGGCCCCACCGAGACCTTTTCTTGCACAACTATTTAACTTTCGAGACCGGGACGCTATCCTGCAGGCTGCGAGGGTGTCGCCGCCGATTAAGATTCAGAACTCCACACTCGCGTTCTTTCTGGACAACACGGCGGAGGTCGCTCGTCGGAGGAGAACCTTCCTTGAGATCAAAAAAGATTTAAGAGCGAGAGAACTGCCCTATTCCATGTTATTCCCGGCGCGATTGAGAGTTGTAGCGGATAACAAAGTATCGATCTTCGACAATCCAGGGGCGGCCCGCGACTGGCTGGAGGGTTGGCGGCAAGTAGGTCAGCCCCGCCGCACAGACAGGACTAATCGGAGCCAACGGGGAGATAGCCTGCAGGGTCGCACACATCAGGCAAGGAAGACACGGCGCAGACACCACCTCAGGACCACTTCGGAGCGGATGGAGGCAAGGACTCATAAGATCCTGACACGTGGCACGAGGCTAAGTAACAGTGACTAGAATGGCAGGATCAGGCTTGGACACTGACCTGGGGGACTTTATTGAGGGCAGGGGAGGCGCCTGCTCCGGAGGACACTTCACCCCAGCAAGCAAGTACACTGTTAATGAGAAGGGGGAGCACTCTGCTAAGTTGGGGAGGCGGGCGGTTTCAGGTCCGCTAAGCAGGGAGGCAGGGAGGGGGTGGTATGGGGGGGTTGTTTGGATTTTCATCATGTTTTGCAGGTTAGAAACAGACACACAAGGCGGCACACACACACACCTCGGTTCACAAGAAGGGGCGACACGAATGGGCGATGGGTCATGTCAGGTGCCCAGATGGGCATGATGGCAAACACACACAACGAACACTCAGGCACCTCGGAAGGGGAGTTGCCTAAGTCAACGATCAACCCCCTGCAGATTATGACTTGGAATGTGAGAGGGCTGGAGGACAAAATTAAGCGGGGTTTAGTAATGCACGCATTGAAGAGACAGGGCCCTGCACTGGCGCTTCTGCAAGAAACACACCTCACTGGAGGGGCGTCCAAAGCACTAGACAGAAGAGTCTACACGATGGCGGTGCATTCGGACTTCACCTCAGGCTCCAGAGGCACAGGCATTCTAATTAAGAAATCGTTCCCCTTTTATAATACTAAGTTCTAAGGTCGATGGGCAGGGCTGTTTCGCAGCAATACAGGGACAGTGGGAGGGGAGACTACTGAACATTGTCTCGGTGTACATCCCTCCGGCACTCCACTCAGTTAAGCTCCCAGAACTGGGTGACTTCCTTCTTTCCTTACCGGAGGGCGACATAATTATTGGAGGGGATTTTAATGCAACAGTTGATGCCTTAGCAGATAGATTCCCGGTCAGACCCCAGGCACCAGGGCCCTCTCGCTTCCTTTACTTTCTGGACGCCATGGGGTTAGTAGACGTGTGGAGACACACGCACCCCTCTGTAAGACAATACACCTTCCACTCCACGGTCCACAATAGTTTGTCACGGATTGATTACTTCCTAACGTTGGGTAACGGTATCCAACGAGTGGACACTGTCGAGATCCACCCCAGGGGAATATCCGACCATTCGCCTGTGGTTATGTCCCTATCCACGCAGGAGAGATCTCGTAAACGGATATACCCCATCTACGCATCCTATCTGAAGGTCCCAAAGGTCAATAAGGCTCTTAGGAACTCGACAAAACACTATTTTGAAGAAAACTCGGCATCAGTACAGTCTCCGACTGTTCTATGGGAGGCGTACAAGACAGGGTTACGGGAACAGGCGATCGCCTCTGTCACAGGATATAGGCGTGAGAGACAGCTAGAAACGTCCCAGCTAGAACTAGCATTGCAGGACGCGACCGAGGCCCATGCGGTGTACCCGATGTCGGCAGCTTCACACACATTGCTTCTACGTCAACAACAGAATAAGGAACATTTACAACACCAGACTGCCGAGCAAATTACTGCTACTGCGCATAGAGTGTATGATATAGGTGATAAGGCAGGGAGGATGTTGGCTTGGCTGGACAAAAGAGGGGGAAGCGCTAAAGGGATACAACAGATATACAAAAAGGAGGGATTGGAGCTGACCCGCCCGGAAGA
The DNA here is from genome assembly GCF_964263255.1 of Lissotriton vulgaris. Lineage (NCBI taxonomy): Eukaryota > Metazoa > Chordata > Amphibia > Caudata > Salamandridae > Lissotriton > Lissotriton vulgaris. The sequence goes on from NC_141685.1 coordinate 844,252,678, forward strand.
AATAGTGAGGGCCCTAGCAGAGCATTTCGAGGAGGTATATACTCCAGACAGAATAGTGTCGGTGGAATCGGCGCGAACTTCGCTCAGCCACATCATAGTACCAACGTTGGCGCCGGAGGCAGCCACAGAGTTGGAGGCGGACGTTACGGTCGAAGAAGTCAGACAAGCCATACATGCGGTGAAGTCTGGGAAAACACCGGGGCCTAATGGCATCCTGATTGAATGGTTCCAATCTATGTTTGACCATATTAGTGGGCCCCTACTGGCCATGTTTACTGAGAGTTTGAGCAAGGTGGAACTCCCGTTAGATTAACGGACTGCCACTATCGTGGCGATCCCCAAGCCTGGAAAGCCACCGGCGGAATGTGCGTCCTACCGCCCCCATCTCCCTTCTCAATGCGAAGATTAAGATCCTGGCGAAACTCCTAGCCAGCAGGCTCCTCCCTCACCTAGCTCATCTGATACACCCAGATCAATCGGGCTTTATGCCACACAGAAACACTGCCCTTAATTTGCGAAGGGTGCATGGGGTGTTGGCCAAGTCTCAGTCGCTCACAAGTCCAGCGGTCATTTTGGCACTTGACGCTAGGATGGCTTTTGACTTGGTAAAATGGGAGTACCTCTTCAAGGTTCTGTTACGCATGGGGTTTGGCCCTAAATTCATAGCCTGGGTCCGACTATTGTATACCAACCCGGTGGCTCAGGTGGTGGCGAACGGTCACCTTTCCCCTGTTTTTCCCCTAGCACGGGGCACCAGACAGGGATGCCCCCTGTCTTCGCTGCTTTTTGCGATAGCGTTTGAACCTCTAGCAATTCAAATACGCTCGTCTCTTCGGCTGAGAGGGATCACCTGGACAGAGGGGTGGGAAGACCGCCTCTCGCTCTACGCAGATGACATGCTCGTTTAACTTTCAGACCTAGACAACGGCATTCCGGAACTGTTGGCACTGTGGGTCTCACACGGGAAGACCTCAGGCTACACTATAAATTGGGCGAAGTCCAAACTGTATGTGCTGCGAGGCCAGCTCCCTGTGCTTACGGCCGATTGTCCCATAAAGGTCGCGGGATCCTCTTTCAAATACCTTGGCATTCACAATTCGCAAGACCCGGCAGAATTCCTTGATAAAAACTTAACGCCACCGTCAGAGCGACTGAAACATGACGTTAAATATTGGGCGACTCTGCCCCTGACATTGCTGGGCAGAGCGGCGCTCTACAAAATGATGTCGCTGCCAAGATTTCTGTATGTCTTTGACAACACACCGTATCCGGTACCTCCCAGATACTTTCGGCAGGTATCGGCGCTGGTGTCCAACCTGCTATGGAGTAACTTACCAGCACGCATAGCGCAGGCCAAATTGAATGGGACTTGGTACGAAGGGGGGATAGCGTTGCCGAACCTCCAGCTCTACTACTAGGCAGCCCAATTGAGTCCCATCAACCAATGGCTGCACGTCTCCCATGATGACCCGGCCTATAAGGCCGAAAGGATGCAGCTTGGTTCTAACAGTATGCTGGCAACCCTTTACGATAAGAGCCTTGTCACCAAATTGGTTGGGCCCACTAGGCTTACAACCACACTGTGGCACACAGCGCAGTCTAAATTAGGGTGGAAACGGAAAATCACTAAGCTCACTACTGTGGGACACTAAAGCGTTGGGGAGTTTGAGGCACTGCAAGGGCTTCACGGGGTGGGATGACATTGGGATTTCAAAGGTCGGAGATCTGTGGGACAAAGGCACAGTGATACCATTTGCGCAGTTACAACAACAGTTTGAGTTGAGGGTGACAGAATCATACCAGTATGTGCAGATTCGACACGCACTGCTAACAGTCCTTCCTACTGGCTCGGAGGTCCCGGAGGCATCCCCCTGGAAGACCGCCTCCTCACAGAATACATGCAACAAAGGGCCACATCATTCATCTATCGTAAGTTACTAAACAATATGCCGGACCCTACCGTAAAACTGAGGGGTAAATGGGTGGCGGAGGTGGGGGAACTGGATGAGTCCGAATGGAATGAGGCACTGGCGTCCCCGAAGGAGGTGGGCATATCGGCTAAACTCCGTCTGGTGCAGCTTAAAATACTTCACAGTTTATATTACACAAGATCGACACTACACACTATAAAGCGGGCTCAACATCCATACTGTCTGCGTGGCTGTGGAGATGAGGGAACTTTTTTGCACACCATTTGGGATTGTCCCCATATAATGGAATTTTGGAGACGAATAATGCGCACTATTTGCCAGACACTGGGGCAATCCTTTGTACCTGAACCTTGTAAATGCCTGCTGAATGAGTGGGAACTGAACAATCTTACCAGACCGGGGCAAACGTGGGCCATGATAGGCATGTTAATGGCAAAACGAGATATATTTTTCAGAAATGGGGCTCGGCAGTGGCACCCACGCTGACACACAGGTGTACGAACATGGACAGGGTGATGATTACAGAAAGGGCAGTGTACACAGCGAGAGCCTGCCCCGCAAATGGAACAAAATATGGTCTAAATGGAAAGTATTCAGGGGGGAAATATGTGCACCCCTACAGGAAGATGACCCGTTGTCATCGGGGGAGGAGGAGGAGGAGGATCAAGACCCGTGTGCGAATGGCTGACTGATATAGAGTGAATGACAGCCACCACAGCCCTGCTATAAGGTCGGGAGGGGAGATGCAACAGGTAATTCGGTCACCGCACAGTGGCCGGGAGGCGTGGGCCCCATGAGTGTGTTGGATGCCACCTGATTTCTCCTGTTCACTCACAGAGACCTTTTATTAAGTAAGACAAGACGGGAGATGTGCTCTACCCAGAGTGACTGCCTTAGGGATGTTTTATGTTAGTTGGTTTACTTCTTTCAACAATTTTATATCTTTAGATGGTACAGACTTTCACGATTTGCGGTGTAACGAAGCGAAAAGTGTAAGTTAATTGAAGAGTAAGGCTGCCGGACCCCGGGTTGTCGGCTGATGGGCCATAAACATCTGACCGATATTCAATTGTGATACCTGTGCAACTTGAGGCGTGCACAGGTTCCACAATTTTATGAGGCCCTCATAATTGAGGGCCTAGAGCTTACTTTTTATAGGCTGGAAATTGTATGATTGGATAGATTTTAAGATAAAAGACATTTAAATGGGTCCATACTGTTGCTGTGCCTTCAGAGTTTCGCAGTCTTCTTTTGATGCTTTTCATTGTTTTCATCTAACTGATTGACTACTCCCCTTTCTCCTGATTTCTTGATCCATATGAAATCCCCATTCCCTTCTCTGCTTCCCCACCATTCACCAAAATTACCCCACTCTGTCTGCATAGTGAAAAACAGTGGTTTAGCATCTGCCCTGCCTTTTCTGACCTAAGACTCACTCCCAGTCATTCAAAAATGCAGAGGTTTATAGCTGGAAGTATTTCCAACCATTTATATATTTTCCTAATTTGTAGACCTGGTCCCTTGATATACCTCCATAAAAAATTATTGTCCAGAGATTTTCATTTTTCTATTTGTGTTTTGGTATCAATAGAGAAGTAATTTAGCTTGGATGGACTTTGGTAATCCAGGCCGAATTTTTCTGGATGATATTTTTAAAAATGGTTGATGTGTTGCAGTGATGTTTTAATATTTCAGGAACCATGAAACCTATATACTTCATTTTGGTGTCGAAAAGGTTTTGGGGGTAAAGTAGTCTGATAGAGACAGAAAATAACTCCTCAGAGCAACCCTTCAACCTTTTTTTCAAAACTGTGGTCTTATAATGATGTGTTTTAGCCATCATATTGGCAATTTATTTTAATACTGTTTTTGTTTCAGATACTCCATTGATTCAAATTTGTAAACATGAGCGAAGCAAGTGGTAGCTGAGAATCCTTAACTCCTATTTAACTCCTTCGCTGCTCATGATGAGCTCAGCTCGTCATGCAGTACACTGGTTGTGTGCTGATGACGAGCTGAGCTCGTCATGAATAATGTCATCCTGCATTTCTCAGCACACAGCGGGAATTGCCTTAGCAGTCAAGGTGTTAAAGAAGGGGGAGATAGAGGTAAACGGCTAGGCTCACCCTCCAATAGTTAACATAGACCTGAATAGCCCAAAATCTCGGGATGGATTTCACAAAACTCAATGGAGTTAGAAAAACAATGTGTTATCAAAAGAGACTAGCTTAAATATGACTAATATTGTTAGGACTTTATTGTTACTACCCCCTACATCCATCAGTTGCTCAACATGTTTCAGCCAGTGCCTTAAATGATATCTGGTTTCCTCAGGACCATTTTAAAATATAGTGTAGTGCAGGTTAAAAAAGGAGTGTAATCCAGGCTATGTGCTACACTCACTAAGGTGTTTCTCTAAGTGTGAGAGGGGATTCCCTTCTCATATATGCGCTTAGATTTTGCAGCCAATGCTTCCGTGCTACCGGAGTACGAGGACGGTGCAACAGGTACAAGGCAGGCTCTGACCAGAAAAGCTGGTCAACCCCTTACCGCTTCACTCCTGGCTGCAAAATCTAAGCGCATATATGAGAAGGGAATCTGACGGACAACTGATGGATGTAAGGGGTAGTAACTCGCCTCCCTTAAACATCCCCAAGGCTTATTTTAACCGCTGACGGGGGCCCAGTTATTAAAATTTAATTTACCCTCTTGTACTGGGACCCTCGCCAAGCCGTTTTAATTCACACTTCACTTTACACCGCACACTGCACTCTGACTAATAATACCAGCTCCGCTGTAATCAGGCGTCGCAGCACTCCCGGGACACATTAGGTGTCACTGGGTGGGCCAGATGATGAAGCATGCCACCAACTAGGTTGGTGGGTGAGGGCTTCATGAACTCACCAACGAGGTGCCTATGACAAATCTAATCTGAGTCCTAACAATATTGGTCATATTTAAGCTAGTCTCTTTTGATAACACATATAAACTACGGGGACTCGGACTAGCTTTCTAGTCCTCCCTCTCCCTCTTGATACGCGCACGTGTTGGAAAAACAATGTCAGAAAGAAAAACATTTCTTTCTTGAGTCCCCTCACTCACCAGGGTTTCCCCACAGTGACATGCTTCATCATAGGGTCCATCTCAGTCCTCTGCGGACTGAGGCGTGCTACGTCTTGCAAAATTACGTAGGAGCACTAAAGTGATGGACTATGTGTAGTGCAGACAGTGTGGTGAGGTGTAGTGGGCTAGAAGTGAGTTAAAAATACCTAGCTAGTGGGCGACATAGATTTAATCTTGCTCCTAGTTGGTATGGTCTAAAAACGGGGTAGAACGCTAGATGTCCTAATTATAATGGGTTAGGTGTGCCTAGCATTATTTAGTCAACATGTTTCGAGCATTTCCCAAGCTCTTCATCAGGACTACACAGGGACCAGCCCTGTGTTCGCCACTCCTAGTTGTTCTCAAATGAGGTGAAAAAAATATATATTAAATTAACAAATAAATTAATTAATAAATAAATGCATACGCTGCACCAGTAAAGCATGCATTAGTACATACGTCTTGGTAATGTCACGTAGTATCTGTAGGGTACAAAACACATTTTGGTTAAGGGGTTCAAAGCCTCGCTGCATGCCTCTTAATTATATCTGTAATAATAGCTAATTGGTAATCTCTGCACACAATAACACAGTTGATGTGGTTGAATAATCACTCTCTGTGCCTTAGACCAGGATAACATGAAAAGCCAATTGGAGTGTGAGGAGAAACAATGTGTTGTTGTTTAAAAACCATGAGCCTGACACACAGTGGCAAACACACACAATATAAAAACAAACATTTACATACATTTAAGAGGCCCTAACTTTGCCCCATGGTCTCGTAGAGTTGTTGGCATCTCGTGAATCTAGCAATGGGGAAGAAGAAATGCGGAGAAAAAGCAAAGCTGTGTTAGTGGCTTGATTGGTAATCTTACGGATCAAGTAGCGTCGGCTCTAGCTGGCGCTTGCCATCTGTGGGAAGGAAAAACGGGCACTTGCTTTGTCAAAAGATACTCGTACGCCGAACCACCTAACTAGGAACCTCCGGACCACATAGTGGTGTGTGTGAGGCCGGTTACTGCATTTAAGCGTCTACTTCCACCTTTTCATTGCGGAAAAGCATAGATTGCATTGGGCAAGATAGAAAATGGCAGTCAGCCTATGGCAATGGCGTCGGCCATTTTGGGAGTATGCTATGTGTTTTGTAGTGTGATATCTATGCCTCCAATAAAAATAGCACCTTGAAATTAATTTATTGTAGGAACCGTCAGTAATACCTGCTGGAAAAATGTTTTTACATTGTATAATTAAGGTCTGTGCAAAACACGATCTTTTGTGCCTGTAAAATATGAAACTGGTCACTTGTATAACGGTTAACTGTTAAGGGATATTTCAAGTATGAACTTGGAACTATTTACAGAAACATGTATGCAACCAATGTCATCCTATCTAGCATTGGTTCCCTGTTTGGGAACAGTTGCAGTCAAAATGCACTATTTTTTGGGGAAGGTGCCTCCTACATGTAAGTTACTGCTTGTTCTCCTTGAGTCTGTAGACAGACGTTTTCAAGGATTTTATGTTATTGTCAGAAATGTGCATAGGGGTCAATTACGAGAATTGCCCCCAAGGTATGTCGTCATTCAGCCCCTGTGTATCCGAGCGCAACTTAAATACCCAGCCCTGTTCTTTTTCCAGGAGCTTCTTGTCAATTTGCGTGCGATTCTAGATATGTTCAAGCAACACCCACCTCATGTCGTTTGGTGTCCATGAAGTGTGTGGTCATTTTTGTGTTTGATCATTTGCACCTAATATTACTGCGAAGTTCTACTATTCGTGTGCTGACCTGCCTAGTGGTCATCCCCACATAGTGTAGGTTACATGTGCAGGTGATTAGGTAGACTACTCCTGTCGTGTTGCAGTTAGTGAAAGATCTTAAATGCCATGTTACGCCATTGTTGCAAACTATTTGCTTTGTTGCTGTGGTTAAGTGGCATACACCGCAGTTGTTGCATGAATAATGGCCTTCAGGAAGAGGATGCAGTAGGCGTACTGGGCCTTCTGTGCCTTGTGCGTTTTTGGGTCGTGTATGAACCAGATAGTTCCTGAGGTATTTGCCTTTCCGGTGGCTAAACATAGGTTGTTGTAAAGAGCAAAAGGAAGGTGCACTACACAAAAATTCAAAAGAATATTGATTCTTCTTTTTATTCAATTTCTTTGAAAAAACAACAGCGGCACACAGCCAACGCGTTATTTTCCCTCGTGCCATGGGAACTTCGTCAGGGCTGCAATAATTACAAAAGACTGACATAAATATACATATATATTCAACAAGAACAAGAGCAGCATAGATACAAAAACATAAATAGAAACATAAACTATTGGTCAACATTTATTACTAAAAATAGACCGAGATGACCTGATACATTTATATAGCTGCATCAAATTTAACACAGACATGACAACATAGATTCTAACTGCGTTGTCCTTAAGTAAGTTCGTAAAGGGTGCAAACTTGATGTAGCAAGTTGCACCTTTTAGCAAGATGACCCAATAACAGCCATAGTTTTTGTAAGGCATACATTTAAACAACAAAATAACATCATTAAACAAATACAAATACAAATAGACAGAACATATACTTAATCTAAAAAGGCCAAAAAAGTGTGTTTTCTGGCCAAGATTGCATTAAAAGCGCCTGTGGGAACAACCTACATTTACATAAAGCAGGGAAGAACAGTTATGTAAATGCAGTAATAAAGTCCAGGAAAAAAGGAAAGAAAAAAGAAAACAAGAAGAAAAAGAGAATAGAAGAGAAAAAGAAGAAATGGAAAAGGACATCTCAAATAAGTAACCACCCGATTATAGAAGAAGACCAAAAAATCTGTGTCATAAAGAGTTGACATAACAGAACTACGAAATTCCCAAAAGAGTTATGTTAATGTAATAAGCGACCCCAAACCTAACGTAACCATCACAAGATATATTCTCTATATTGGAAAAGAGTTTCTCAACAGCAGTAATTTCTACATAGTGCTCGGGCAAACTAGGTGGGCCTGATATACTGACCTCAGGTAATTAGATGGTAGCTGGGCAGGGTTATCACCAACCGGGCTGAATAAAAGTGCGTGTCAATTCGTGAAAGCCAAATAAGTCTCATTTGTATGAAGCAATAATATTCCTGAAAGAATACACAAAAGGTTAAACATAAGGAAAACTTTATATCTAGAAAACCTACTCTGATGTGTACTAGTTCGATACCGGCTAAGAACGCATAACCAGCGGTAAAGGCAAATGGGCACATGGAGTGCTCGAAATCCTAGATGCTATATTGGCCTTGTAATATGCAGTAATATGCCAAGAACTTCATATATAAAAGGAACTCATATCCCATTTACTGCTTCGAAACCATAAAAAAATAGCATGCCTATGAATAATTTGAACAGTCATAGAGGGTTCAAACTTTCAAAGTAAAAGAATGAGGCCCCAACAAATGGTGCAAACCGTATGAAATAATGATCTCACTTGCTGTGAACAAGGAATCCCTGTAGTAGTGAGAGTTAAAGGGAGCCTGATGTCTCCAAGGGTTTCAGATAAAATGCTGCAAACAAGCACCAGAATAGTCTTAAATATACTGAAAATGCAGACTTATTCCAGAGTAATCTGGGCTTCCATTGGGGTAAATAACAACCCCCACGACCGTATCCCCAGCGAAGTATCACACCCACAGGTATACCCAATCATGAAATCAAACGGTAAGATAAACAGCTTGGTCGCTATACAATATCCGCAAAATGGAGTCAGCCGTCAGGAAAAAGTCTCACTTTTATGGGGGCGTTTTCCTGAAATCCCCGTAGTGAAAAGTGTAATGAAAGGCAGTTTGTTCTTGTACAGTCAAAGAAGGTATGATATCCTTCTCAAACCCCACTAAAAACAAAAACAAAAGGGGAATCGTGTAGTAATTTTTTTTACAATGACTCCTTGGAAGTACGGAAGATAAACTAACAAATAATGAAAGACACAATTTAAAAAACACATCAAAAAGGCAAGCTCATCATAAACCAATTATCAAAATAGGAAGTAAACCTCACCGAAAAGGGGCAATGACAAGGAAATAAGTTCCCTCAGTGTAGCAGGGTAATATCCATGCAGGTACAGGTACAGGTTTAGAATCAAAAGATTAAATAAAACACCACTTAGAAATGCCGCTAGCATTAGATATTATAAATGGTATACAATTATAGCACCTAATCTGGACAGCATTGATCATGCATTGAAGGCAAGAAAAAAAAAAGCAAATGTCGGTTATCTCAATATGGAGAGACACTGTCTGTGGAATAGTCCCCTAAATACAGCCGACCATCATGCCCCATGGTTAATCTATTAGTCTCAAGTGGCCACGCAATATAATATAGAAAGAAAAAGATAAATATAAAATGCTGTCAGTAAACCCTTTAGATTATACGAAAAAACTGTTCCGGACATAACGTGTAATTGTAACTGACAACCAACAGAGTGCCGGGATACTGGGAACGGAAAGAGATTAGCTTCTGCAATTTTAACCCATCCCACCAACAGGCTCAAATAAAGCGCGTATAGCAACCAAACTGGACAGCGAACACCCAGACTAGTAAAAGAGGGACATCGGGACCCCCTAAGTCTTCCCAGAGGAACTTACCAGCAGTTCCATGATACAAGGCTGACAGGCAAATTTGCGCGTCCTTCCATCGGGGATGCACGGCGTCAGCCATGCCTTCCTGGTTAAATGGAGGATTACGTCACTATCTCCACGCCCACCCATTCTAGGCATAGAGAAAAGATTGAACAGGCAATCCATTCTGTTGTTGTACGTGACAGAAACTTTTAATACTAAACGGAATTTTGTTTTTTTGGGGGGGGGAGCTCAAGCTTCCAATTAAACATCAACTCTTTCCTGAAATATTAATTCTTATTAAATATAAATTGAGACAGCGAGCAAAGAATAACAGAGAGTACTAAAGCAAACGATTGTTGGGCCAATAGGCTCCTGGACTCAAACACGGCCGCCATATTGGAACGCTAAATGTGATGTCCAATAATGTAACCAAAAAATGAGGCAATGCTATATGTAGATATAGGATCGTTAGTACATTGGCGCTTTCATGAAATATTAATTATTTTTAAATAAAAATTGAGACGGCGAACAAAGGTTCACCAGTGTTTCTTTACTATTTTAGTCACCTTGTTGGAAGCGACGTTAAAGGTAGTAATGCAAATGGGTGTTTTGTTTTTAACATTAGGGTCTTTTTTTATGTTCTAACAGAGCTTCCCTGTTGTTGTTGGAAGCCCTTTTTCTAGCTTGTGACACTATGTGTCTGGGGTAGTTGCTCATTAACAGTTTGGTACTCAGGTCTTTGGCTTGGGTGGTATAATCACTTTTCTCTGAGCAATTCAGTCTCAGATGCAAGAACTGCCCAAAGGGAAGGTTGTCCTTCAGTTGTCTGAGGTGAAATCTGTCGTACACCAGGAATCAATTTCTCACCGTGGGTTTAAAATGTGTGGACGTGATTAAAGCTCCATCGTCTGCTATTATATTGAGGTCCATAAAGACTAGATGGGACCGGCTCATTGTTACAGTAAATTTCAAAAAAGGATCTTGCAGATTCAACCAGGCCAGAAACTGAGTTGCCTCAGATTCATCTCCCTCCCAAATTAGTAACTTCTATGTATTGTTTCCATAGTTGGACATGGTTCAGATGTGGGTTACTTGGGTGTAGGATTGTTTGCTTCTCCAGGTAGTGGACATAGAGTGCTATGCTTGGCGTAAAAGTGCTTCCCATACTCGTACCATGCTTTTGGTGGTATAGAGTATGGTTGAATTGGAAGAAGTTTTCAGTTAGTGCTAGCCGACAGCATTCAAGTACATGGTGTATGCTACTGCCATGTGTCTTGGAAGAGTACCTCTTCCAGGATCTCTAGTGTTTCTTTATGGGAGAGTCTTGTATATAGGCTTTACACATCTAAACCCACTAAGATCTGAGTCAGTGGGTTGAAGTGTAGATTTTTCATAAGACAGAGTACACCTTTAGTGTCCTGAAGGTAAGTATCTGTAGTTTGTATTAAAGGTCGTAAGAATGCATCCGCAAACTTTGACAAAGGTACCAAGATCGAACCTATCCCTGAGACAATTGGTCTGCCTGGGATTTTTTCCATGGTTTTGTGGATTTTCTGGATTGTATGGAAGTAAGGGATTATGGGGCCATTGTTCTCAAATAAATCCGCTTCTTTCTTGGTTATCCAATCATTAATCAAAGACTCTTCCACAAGATTTGCAATTTCAATACGTAAGCATTCTGTAGGGTCATTCTGTATTATTTCATAGTTCCTTTTGTCCCATAGGAGTCGTAGGCATTTCTCATTTTAGGCCGCTGTGTTTTGCACGACGATTGCGCCCCCTTTGTCTGCTGGTTTGATGGTCACCCTTGTTTCATTGGATAGTTGCTAGATTGCTTCCTTCTCTCGTTTGCTGGTATTGTAAAATGTGCTTATGGATCTAGGGTCGATATCAGTAACTTTCTTGAGTACTGCCTTCTCAAAAGCGAAAAGCTCCACTGGAAGGCTAGTTGATGGTGGAGTGAACTTCAATTTTTTATGAAGTCCTGTGTTACTGTTGGTGTTTGTTGTGGGTTTCTTGTCCTTGAAAAATACCTCCAGTTTAATTTTGCGAATGAACTCCTTCAATTCGCAGCACAATTTGAATTTATCCAAACTTGCAGTTGGTACGAAACCCAAACCTTTTTCCAGTACGGTTGTCTGGTTGGGTGTCAGGGTGGTGTCCGAAAGGTTAACCACTTAGCTGGGAGGTTGCTTGTTGATGGGATATTCGGTGGGCCCATGCTCCGCGTGTGGCTCCTGGTGGTTTATAGTGGCTGAGCCCATTGCACCTGTTGGCCTCGTCTTGTTTTCCCTCGTTGCACATTTCTGACAATAACATCAAATCCTTGAAAACGTCTGTCTACAGACTCTAGGAGACCAAGCAGTAACTTACACGCAGGAGGCACCTTCCCCAAAAAATAGTGAACTTTGACTGCAACTGTTGCCAAACAGGGAACAAATGCTAGATAGGATGATATTTGTTGCATAAATGTTTTTGTAAATAGTTCCAATTTCATACTTGATATATCCCTTAACAGTTAACCACTATATAGGGGTTATACAAGTGACCAGTTTCACATTTTACAGGCACAAAAGATCGTGTTTTGCACAGACCTTAATTATACAAAGTAAATACATTTTTCCAGCAGGTATTACTGACGGATCCTTCAAGACATTAATTTCAAGGTGCTATTTTTATTGGAGGCATAGATATGACACTAAAAAACACATGGCATGCTCCCAAAATGACCGACGCCATTGCCACATGCTGACAGCCATTTTCTATCTTGCCCGATGCGGTCTATGCTTTTCCGCAATGACAACGCGGAAGTAGATGCTTAAATGCAGGAACCAGCTTCGCACATGCCAATATGCGATCCGGAGTTTCCGAGTTAGGTGATTCTGCCTACGAGTATCTTTTGACAAAGTAAGTGCACGTTTTTCCTTCCCACAGATGGCAAGCGCCAGCTCGAGCCGACGCAACTTGATCCATGAGATTACCAATCAAGCCACTAACACCGCTTTGCTTTTCCTCTGCATTTCTTATTACCCATTGCTAGATTCACAAGATACCAACAACTCTCCTAAACCATCGGGCAAAGTTAGGGCCTCTTAAATGTATGTAAATGTTTGTTTTTATATTGTGTGTGTTTGCCACTGTGTGTTAGGCTCATGGTTTTAAAACAAAAACACTTTTTTTCTTCTCACATGCCAATTCGCTTTTCATTTTATCCTGGACTAAGGCACAGAGAGTGATTATTCAACCACATCAACTGTGTTATTATGTGCAGAGATGACCAAATACCAATTATTACAGATATAATTAAGAAGCATGCAGGATGGGCTTTGAACCCCTTAACCAAAATGTGTTTTTGTACCCTACAGATACTACGTGACTTTACCCAGACGTATGTACTAACGCATGCTTTAAAGGTGCAGCGTATGTATTTATTTATTAATTTAATCTATATATTTTTTCACCTCCTTTGAGAACAACTAGAAGTGGCGAACACAGGGCTGGTCCCTGTGGAGTCCTGATGAAGAGCTTGGGGAATGCTCGAAACATGTTGACTAAATAATGCTAGGTACACCTAACCCATTGTAATTAGGACATCTATCGTTCTACCCTGTTTTTAGACCATACCACCTAGGAGCAAGAATTAATCTATGTCGCCCACTAGCTAGGTATTTTTAACTCCAATTTCCAATTTATAAACTTTATTCGACAATTAAGTCATAAAAGCAATACATAAAATACACAATTCCAAATATATAAAATTCCATTAAGAAATTCATGCAATAAATATTTTAAAAGGGATTAAACTACAAGGACTATTTCCGAATTTCATTTCTCCATGAATACATAAAATCCATAAAACTCATCAGTATATACAGTCCAGGGTGATATTACACAAACCTCAATTAAATAATAATACACCCCCTATATTTACAGCTGGATTAAGTTGGGTAGATCTTGAATTCTCAATTCACTGCCGTAATTGTTTTGCCCGAATTACCCATGCCCATTTCAAAAACTTGGCCACAGCTATAGCAATTGTGGGTCTGAGGTCTGTACATAAAATTCTTAATGCCTCTTCATGTCTGCGGGTGCCAATCAATTTACAAATAGGTTTCACCCACATTGATCTAGAGCAACATACAGGGGACAGAAAAAGAGAAAATGACTTATAGTCTCTTGTTCGTCCCTGCACCTAGGGCATTTATTATTGTCGTTTTCTCCAGCCCATTTAGCTGTAAATGACCTTTTTGGAAGGGAGCCTACTCTAAGTTGAAAGTAGAGTTTACGGTCATACTGCTTCTCTATTGCATCCCAGTATAATTCCAGCTTTGGTTGGGCCTTAAATTCCAGAAAACGGCCTGTTAAATTTAAAGAAAGACCCTTTATACATGCTTTTAGGTTAACCATCTCCCAATACTTTGTCTTCAGAGTTTGTTTTGAAGGGAATACAGCATTTTCAGGGTCACCCCAGAGTTCCCCCATTCCCAGGCTGAACAACAGGGACCTAATCGCCTTCAGCCAGGGAATTTTATGGGAGGAATCCTTGGCAATTATTTCCTTTAGGCCCCCGCATAGTGCTGTAATTCTTCTGTGGTCCATATCCTACGCCAATACAATAGTGGACGTAGGGAAGCAAGATCTTGGACAGATTTTTTTCCAAGATCCCACAATAACGGGGTCAAATGGTACTTAGCAGAACTTTCTCATAAATTCATTTTCCGCTAGCGTCAAATTTCTTAAGTTCTCGAACCCCCAAAGTTCGGCTACATAAAGGGCCGAACTAAGCACCTTCATTCCATATATCTCTAATAATGGACTAATGGGTTTTGATACTGAGGAGCTAAACCTTTTCAGAAGACTACCTGCCTGCTGGTGATGTTTTAGCACTGCAATGTCAAATTGGCTAGTCCATCCCAGTCCATCCCAGGTCTCTCTGGAGGGTAACCCCCAGATGAGTAAAGGCATCAACCCGTTCCAGCGGGGATTTATTCATATATATCATCCCTCTGAAAGGTTTAGCAGACCCAGCGGGCTGACGGTCAGTAAGGACCATGTACTTTGTTTTCGCTGTATTTATTTCAAGGCCCCGGTCCAAACAAAAGTCCTCAAAGCGCCTTAAGGCACACTGGAGCCCACTTGGCGTTTTTGAGATTATCAAGGTGTTGTCCGCAAACATGAGGATCGGAACTCGCTCACCAGAGATCATAGGGGCATCGGTCAGGACCAGGGAGAGGAAATCCGTCACCCCGTTCACAAAGAGCGAGAACAAGGTAGGCGCCATAACGCAACCTTGCCTCACTCCCCGCTCAACAGGGAAGGATTCTGTAACCTCTCCCTGGCGACCTCACCGAACCCGAGCGAACGTATCCTCATGCAGGCGGACGATCACACTCAACAACTCAGGGGCCATCCCCAGCTCCTCCAAGACTTGCAACAATTTGTTACGGGAAGCCAGGTCAAAACCCGCCCTTAGGTCAACAAAGACGGCATATAGGGTACCTTTCTCCAAAACCACTGTACGCCAATATAAAATAATGAACCAGACTTATAGGCCTATAATTGGCTGCTGACGACTTGTCCCCTTTTTTATAGACAGGCACCATTTCAGCACCTTTCCACGAAAGGGGAACTTCCATACCTTGAGCTATGGCGTTTGCCAGGTACATAATGTAAAACCGACATCTATGTTTGTCATTTAAGAATTGGTCGGCGGGGTACCAATCCATGCCTGGTGCGCGTCGCTCATTAACTAGATCTAACGCCCTATCTACTTCACTTACAGTGAAGGCAGCCTCATTATAAAAAGTGTGGACTTCTAGCGTATTGTGGCTTAAAATACTCAACCCATGAGCTTTGGGCAACATTATTTTGAGGGCTTTTCCAGTGCCCTCCCTTGTCCCATTTAAAAAGATTCCAAAACATTTTGGGGTTCTTAGACTCGCATGCCGCTTTAAGGTCCTGCCACCTACTCTCTTCCCAAGCTTTATTAGCAATATACTGTTTTTGCCTATAATTTGCTCGAGCCGCCTTTATAATACTAGAATCTTTAGATTTTAGTGCTTGGCCCAACTCCCCCCTGGCTTGGCGGCAAGTGCCATCATACCAGCTCTCTACTTTTCTAGGTTGGGCACTATTACCTTGGCTAGGTTTACAGAAATATGTTTTCAATTTAATAAAAAAGATGTCATGGGCATCCATAAAAGGTTTGTACTGGGGCCCATGCGTTGTAGCCACCTCCATAGTTGCTAACACACCTTTCAGGCCTAGCACAATATCAGTCATAATATTCTGATGCTCTGTAACTTGACACCACTTAAGGTGGCGCTCGTCATTTGATATTATTAAATCAGACGGAATGGATCCCCTGGGTATTTCATCCACTTTATGTAAGCCCAGTTTGAACACTGCGGTAAGGGGTTTGGGGTCACTCTCGATGCGGGCCATTACCTCCATATCGAGAATAGTGTACCACAACTTCAGGGGAACAAGTAAGTAATCAATATTACTTGCCCTACCACCATTATCGAAAGCTTCCTTGCCCATCCTGTCCGACAATGTACGGCCATTGGCAGCCCTCAACTGATACCCCATACAGAGGCCCTTCAACTTTATTGCAGCCTCTGTCCATTTTCTTATAGGTTTAGTGTCCAGTTGACAGACTCACAACCTACAATCCTTGTCCTCTGTTAGGTGCATATCGTCAAGACCAAATAGTTAGAAAGTGGTGTTAAAATCTCCTGCAATTATTGGCAGTACATTAGGAGGGGTGGCCTGGAGCAATACTTCCAGGGCTGTTACAGAATCTGATTTCCTACCACCTGGTAGGCCCCTAGCGTAAACATTAAAAATATCAATTGTTAGATTTGATGGAAAGCTGAGCCTAATTGCAAGAATGTCACTACTTGTCCCAGGGAGTAGTTGGATGTCACACTCAATGCTCTGCCTAACCCATATCACTAGACCACCCATAGGACGCCCCTGTTGTTTTTTAACTGCAGGCACGAAAAAGTTCAAAGAACCCACTTTAAAGACAGGTTCAATCGCCCACACCTCCTGAAAAAGACAAATATCAAATGTATCAATAAATTCCATCCAAGCGGGTGAATTAAGTTTAGACCCCACACCCGCCACATTCCATGAGATAAAGGATGTCTGGCATACTGGCCCATCAGATCTAGGAGCAAGTTCTCCCAAGACAGGAGAACACTAGGGGCTTGGTATACAGTGTTCTGGTTTTCCAGTGGCCACTCTTTTATGGCCACCTCTACACTTTCTAAACATATAATATCTTGACTGGAACCACCATTCCCATTGTGCCTACTACCCTGGGCGGTCACTTGCTGTGCCCTCCTTTCTTCCTCCTCCCCATTTCCTAAGGCTATGCTATTCAAAACAAGACTGTGGGACACATACCGTTAGTCGCAATCACCCTGCCCCGACAAAGCCTGGAATCTATTGAACAGCCTTATGTTCCCCAAGGGGCAAGGATTAGGTGCCTCTCCCAGTGGCAGAGTATCCCTCTCAAAGGAAACCGGGGGGGCATAAAAATAAGACAGGGGGAGTGCTTGTATCCCAGTGGACCAGTCGTTTTTAGGCCAGTTACAGATGTGATTAACACACCTCCAGTCTCTAAAGTTAATGACGACACAATCCCACGGCCCGACTTACATCTTCTTCCTAACCAGTTCACTCTCCTGGCAAAAAAAAATTCTGCGTGAATGTTAACCAACAGCGGTCGATACTTATTAAGCCAGAAGATTCACTTATGTTTGAGGTCAGCGTATGATTCCCACTTATCCTGCGCTAATGAAGGAACCCCCACCAGGACCACCACAAAGGGGGCTGATTGAGGAGGGAGATCAATATTTGGTAGAGTAGCCACACTATGTTTCGTAGGCATTGAGGGTGATTTTTGCTGTGTGGCTACCGGTCTGCTTCTATCCACCTGGTGGGTCCTGTTGCTCAAAGCTATATTCCCAGCCCCTGACAAGGTAGGAAGCGGGGATACAACAGTGGACACCATGGTGGCTGACTGGCTCAAACTGACCTCCCCATTACAGCACCAACAGTACTAGATTCGGTTATACATTGAACTATAGTAGTTTTCTGCGGGCAGGTTGGAGCACTAGGTCTGGATTCCACCTGCTTCTGGGCTGCTGCCAGCGAGAGTTCAAGACACACCAGTCTGTTTCCAAAAGAGTCCAGCCGGTCATATATTGGATGGCATATCTTCTTGAAGGTGCCCTCCAGTCTTTTCCAAAACAATGGACCCAAGTCAGAGTATGCTTCCTCCCCCACAGTTACTCGGTGGCCACTGTGCCCTTCTTTGGCAAGTAAAACAGGCCGTGTAAGGCTAATAAGTGACGTAATCACAGGATCCTCAGTGGGTGCAGCATTTTTTGTGATTTTTTCTTTCCTCCCCCCAGCAGGTATTTGTGCCCCAGGACGCTTTCTTTTTGCTTGTACCCCCCCTCCTGCTCAGCAAGTCCCAATTTTGCATGGCAGGCTGAACGAGTTTTAATATTCGGGGAAGGGACTCTTCTTGGGGCACTTGTTTCGAGGATAATCACTGGTTGTGGTGATAAGCTTCTCTCCTCCACCCCCGAAGGAGGAAGCGTACCCTGGGAATCTGCCTGGTGATTTAGTGGCAATCTAGCCCTTGCCAGATTTCCCAAAGAAGATCTCTTGTTAAATGGGGTATCCAAGGATAGTCTCTTTTCTGTGAGTTCTATGTCCTTGGCCAAGACTGACGATACCCTGATAAGAAAATTATCTAGGGTGCCCATTAATGTTCCTCCAGTGGACTTCCTGCCATTTGAACCTGCATTAGGCGAGGTAGCCATATTTGCTGCGGTGGGGCTGCTACTTCACACTTTTTAGCTTGCAGGATATATCACACCACAACTTAATTAAGGATCACTGACCTTGGGCTGCTGGAACAGATGTTAGGGTGGTGGCCCGTCCCATCCTTAACCGGCCTTGAACGGGCTTAAACGGGCCCGGGCTTCGCCCGAGTCGTCCCGTGCTGCGGGATGCTGAGGACGATTGTATTCACCTGTGGGAGGCGTGGTGGGTAGGTGTCTCTATGCCCAGATGTCTTGTGGGCGCTGTAGTTCACCTCCCTTCCTTCCTGACACCAGACACCAGAGCCCCCAGCTGCGAGCATTTCCCGTGGAGCCGGAAACAAGAGAAGTAATTCAGAAATGCCGCTGAAAAAAGGAGGAGCGTGGTTCTCCACCAAGTCTTGTCCCGGCTGCTACTCCTGGTAGGTCCGCCAAAGGCACAATTGTTTCCCGGGCTGCGGGATGCTGAGGCCAATTTTATTCACCTGTGGGAGGCGTGGCGGGAGGGTGTCTCTATCCCCAGATGTCTTGTGGGCCCTGTAGTTCACCTCCCTTCCTTCTTGACACCAGACACCAGAGCCCCCAGCTGCGAGCGTTTCCCGCGTAGCGGGAAATGCGAGTAGTAATGCAGAAATGCTGCTGAAAAAAGGAGGAGCGTGGTTCTCCACCAAGTCGTGTCCCCTCTGCTACTCCTGGTAGGTCCGCCAAAGGCACAATTGTTTTAGGTATTTTTAACTCACTTCTAGCCCACTCCACCCCACCAGAGTGTCTGCACTACAATAGTCCATCAATTTAGTGCTCCTACGTAATTCAGCAAGTCGCAGCACGCCTCAGCCCGTAGAGGACTAAGATGGCCCCTATGATGAAGCATGTCACCGTGGGGAAACCCTGGCAATCCTTATCTCCTGACAGAGGGTTGCTAACTACAAAATCTGAGGACTCCTTCATCGAAGAAAAATATGTCTTATGCCGAACTAATTCAATTGCAGCTGGACAAAAGAGAGTTTGAGATGCTGCAAAAATATGGCAAAACAAAGATTGCCACAGATTGAAACTGATGGGTGTAGTGCTGCAAGTTGTATACAATGGAATAAAGTCTGGAAAAATGAGTCAAAAATAGCAGAAACCAGTGAATCACAAGAAGAATCTGAGTCTTCTGAGAAACTGACGACAACCAAACCCAATGCCCATCCACTTAGAAGATCGATGGCTACCCCCATCCACCTCCAACAACTGATCCGAAAGCAGAGGCTCTTTAATATGATATCTGTGGTTTAGGCAGAACAAGGGCCAATGGGATTGACAAAAGAACAAAGTATAGCGTATCTGAGTCTGAAAGGGCAAACAGCTAGTTTCTTCCAAGAAGAAGTATTCAGCCGAGTCGCTAATCTAAACAACGAGGTAAATGTATTTGTAGCGAATTTTGTATGCCCACCTCAAATGCATGCATGCATACACTCGAAAATATGAATGTACAATGAGCTCCCATCAGCTGCGTAACCGCCAGCCTTCAGTTAAGTTTGCACTCTTTCAAAAAGCAAATGAAGTTTTAAAGCCACTCTTGAGTGCTGGCTACAGGTTCACACTTAGTGAGATCAGAGAAATCTTGATCAGCATTGATGAAACTGTATAGATCCTTAATAATGAAATGAAGATTTTTCCGGTGAGAAAGTACAATTACAGAATTCGTTTTTGTCAGTTTAACAAATAGAATGAGCCACTTATGGTGATCACAGCTGATTTGACTCCTAAAGTTCTTGCTGCCAAAATAAGATTACAGGGTGCAGTAAAATCAGCAGGAACCTTTTTAAGTAACGTCCTGAAAGATTGAGATTTTGGACTTAATGACAAATGTCTTGATGCCCCAGAGGTCCACAAATCATGGGAGTCAATAAGAATGCCTGATGTTGCTTACCATTTTTTTACATTATTGTTTAATATCACCAAAGCAAACCCGTTTCAAACGAAAGTTCTTGAGCTCAGAACAGAAGCCGCAAACATTGATGATGGGTTTGATCATATACGTAAAGCAGTGGAAGACAATCTAGAGAATCGGACAGCACACCACTTCCAAGTCACTTTACCAGGAAAGAATTTACAATCGTTGCTCTTGATAATTCTGATTTTGGAGATGTTTTTTTTTGTCTGGAACATCCAGGACACATGATACTGCCATGGTGGTTTTTCAAGACTCTACCGATAAAGAAGCTGCTTGAAAACAAGCTGTGTCAACTGTCAGCATAAACAAACAAAGCTGCAAACTTATAACCCAACTGCTTTGCCAACATGTGCAAAATCACTACAGGCCATCAACACGTCCCAGTCTTTCCAGAAAGGTTCAAAGTGGCTGAGGACATGGATCTTCTTCTACCTGATGCTGCAGTTTGCAAAGCTGATTTAACTGGATTTATCATATTGCTTATTCGGTGTGGACCGAAGGATGAAGAAAAGTCAGTTTCTCCATGGGCTGGATTTCATGATCTGATCTCCCAGAATACCGACCAACTGAAAAAGGTTGGGTTTTTACCAGTAATACTATCTCCAGTCTGAAACTACGTAACAGCATACACAGTTTAAAAAAAAAATTCAAAATATGCATGCTCAGTTTGAGGACCATCCTATCCTGCCGATTTTCTGCTATTAAGATGTTTTCTGTTTGTAACTGACATTTTTATGAGCAATCCAGTGGAATTTGACGATCTTTATCCATTGATTCAAAATTGATGGACAGAACAAATCAAAACACTCACCCAGTCAAGACATCTGGGTTAAATACATTATTCTTTTGCTCACCATGCCACCCCAGTTTAGACCTGGCTTTATGCAAATCAGTCCCTGTGCCTCATGGGAACAGTCCAACCTGAACTGCCAAGCCAGGTCCTCCTTGGAACGGAAACAAGCATCCTAGGACCGGTTTCGTGGTTTCAGCCCTCATCAGCCAGGATAGCTCGAATCCAGTGGCACAGTGATCCCAGAACCCACCCATGGGCATACCCGGTGCACTTAGGACGAGAAAGCAAAAGACACAAAATTGATGGTTGGAATGTAGAACAAATCAAAACATTCACCCCCATTCAAGAGATCTGGGTTAAATCCATCATTCTTTTGCTCACCATGCCATCCCAGTTTAGACTTGGCCATATGCAAATCAGTCTCGACCCTGTGCCTCATGGGAACAGTCCAGCCCGAACTGCCAAGCCAGGTCCTCCTTGGACCGGAAACAAGCATCCTAGGACCGGTTTTGTGGTTTCAGCCCTCATCAGCCAGGATAGCTTGAATCCAGTGGCACAGTGATCCCAGAACCCACCTCTGGGCATACCCGGCACACTTATGGCGAGAAAGCAAAGGACACAAACTTGATGGTCGGAATGTAGAACAAGTCAAAACATTCACCCCCAGTCAAGAGATCTCGGTTAAATCCATCCTTCTTTTGCTCAACATGACACCCCAGTTTGGACCTGGCTTTATGCAAATCAGTCTTTACCCTGTGCCTCATGGGAACAGTCCAACCCGAACTGCCAAGCCAGCTCCTCCCTGGACAGGAAACAAGCATTCTAGGATCAGGTTTGGGGTGTCACCCCTCATCAGCCAGGATAGCTTGAATCCAGTGGCACGGTGAGTCTGGAACCCACGTCTGGGCATATCCAGCGCACTTAGGGCGAGAATGCAAAAGACACAAAATTTATGGACGGAATGCAGAACAAATCAAAATACTCACCCCCAGTCAAGAGATCTGGATTAAATCCATCATTCTTTTGCTCACCATGACACCCCAGTTTAAACCTGGCCATATGCAAATTAGTCTTGACCCTGTGCCTCATGGGAACAGTCCAGCCCGAACTGCCAAGCCAGGTCCTCCTTGGACCGGAAACAAGTATCCTAGGACCGGTTTCGGGGTTTCAGCCCTCATCAGCCAGGATAGCTTGAATACAGTGGCACAGTGATCCCAGAACCCACCTCTGGGCATACCCGGCGCATTTAGGGTGAGAAAGCAAAAGACACAAATTTGATGGATGGAATGCAGAAGAAATCAAAATATTCACCACCAGTCAAGAGATCTGGGTTAAATCCATCATTATCCAATGATGGTCATTTTCCTCATGACAAAAGTTGTGTTGCAGTGTGCATAAAGTTTCCTCAGTGGATGTGGCATAGACAATGCACTTATTAAGGGTGAAATCTTTGGAAGTCCAGTCAGGATTAAGTGGAACTCGTTATACTTGTTGGTCATAAGGTATGCTCATCATATCTGGGACTATAGAAACTGCATTGGAATGCTTTCTGCAATAAGAATGATAAATTAGGTTTGGAATATTTTATCTCAGAAGTGAACAGCGCACAGGGTGCACTTCATTAAAAAGACATAATGCAAAGCCTGGCAATGTTCAATACACTCAGTTCAAAATCAAAAAAACAAGTTTTCAAAATTTGTAAAAGAATGTGAAGAAAAATCAGAACTTTGCAAGTACTGTGGAAATGTTTTACACATGATTGCTCTAGTGAAAAAACTGGTACATACTAATCGAGAAGGTGACTGTGAGCTGCACGTAAAGCCTGTGGAGTCACTGATTACTGTTTCGTTTCAAGAATTTGATTGCCTAAACTACCTGAGATATGGGTTCTGGTATTTGAAAAGAGTGAAGAAGCTAGAGATGGAAAAACCAACCATCTACAGAAAATTGGTCCAAAGACATTTGTGGTGAAAGACAGAGAGGGAAGGTTCAATGCTGTGGCTCAAGATATGAAACTGGAACAGACAATCCAGAGACCACAGAAAAGCTCCAAGGGAATTGTTGGACAGACACATAAAAGTGAATATGCTGCTCAAAGGCTGGCAGTTTTCCATGAAGTAATTTCTATTTGCAATGTTTTCAGAAAGATGACAAATTTAAAAGTAATAGACCATCATGAAACTGTTTCTCACCATGAAATTGTGGGAAAGAGGAGGGAACATTTTAATAAACATGTTGACAGCCTTCTTCATTTCACGAAGCAGCATGGAAATCCCTTTGAAATGACTGAGTCTATGAGACTGCACAACTTCGTGACCAAACAATACATGGATAATGATATAAAGATATGTCTACTAGATGTCCTGGAACATGGATCGAAGCTATACGCAGTACTGAAGTAGGAGATATTTGTATTTAAAGAGAAAAAGCTGTTTCATATAATCATTAGAGCTAAACTTCCAAGCTTTAATTGCCATAGTAAGAGTTTCATCCAAACAGCAACTACAAAACAAGTTACAAAAGAACAACTCACAAGCACGTAGAAAGATGGATGTAGCAAAAGAAAGAGGCGAATTTATCAAGGACATTCTGTGGCATGATCTTCTTCCAACAAATGATTTATTTGATGAAGGTGCTGCAACCAAACCAGTGAATCACAACCTCATACAAGAGCTACAAAAAAACACTAAACTGAAGAATTTCCATTAAAAAAGGTGTCCTCATTGAAAACTGCTGTTGTTGTGGACTATATATCACAAATGCGAATGGTCAAGATTTCGTCCATGCAAAACTTCAGAGAGGTAGTTCAGGCTGTATTAGATATATCAAAGTAATTGTACACCTCACAAGAACTGCGCATTGTCTTTGACAGTTATCTTGAACTATCTGTCAAAGAATGTGAGAGAATCAGACAAATCTTTTCAAGTGGAACAAATGACCTTGCCTGTATCAAAAACTTGACACCTATACTTGCAAAACTTGATAAATTCTGGTCATTAATATCAAACAAGATGAACTTGGAGATGTTAACTCGCCAAAACATTGCTGATGCTTCAATGAACACTGAATTTCCAAATATTGCAAGTGGAATGTTTGTCAATGAGGAGCTGGTGCCTGCAGAGATTATTCAAAAGGTCTGGGGCATATTGTTCAAGAACTTAACAGCAAATTGGAGGAAGATGACCTTCGTGTTGTGCCACATGTTGAGCGGGTAATTCAAAATGTTTCCAATTGAGTCATTGTACTGTCCAATGACATAGTGCTATTGTGCTACTTAGATTTGTTGCAATGTTCATAAGTCAAGGATTGTCAGAGTTATGGATACGTTATGGAGAAGGCAGAAAAAGCACTTAATCCCGCTTCATATTCTATACAGGAAACTTGACCCAGAGATGCCCAGTGTTCTTATCAAGGCATATATTCTTGGGGCAGACAATACTATGAGCAATATTAAAACACAGCTTGCAGCTTTAACTGCTGAACCTGTGAAGTTTCTAAAAGGATTTGCTGGGACAGGAGAAGAATGTGACTTTAAAAATGTAGAAAAATACCTTGTTAGTGTGTGGAAAACAAATTCTGACTGTCACACATTTGACGATCTTCAGTACAGTGAGCTCAAGAGATCGGTCCCACTAAGTGACACATTAAAAGAGCATTCTACTTGATCAGAAGAGGTGTAAATATTTTGAATCATGCATACGTAGAGAAAGATTGGTGTCAATAGGGTCGGGAAGATATTGATTGGGTGCTAAAACCTATGAAATTTCTAAAGCCTTCACGCACAGAACTTACGAATGCATGTACTTGCAAAACCTGTGCTACAAAAGATATCCGTGTTTGTATGCTCTTCTCAAATATTCCACATTCTTCAAATGTACCACAAGCGATTTCAAAACTAATAAATAAAGTGAACTATGAAAATGTGCATAAATCAGGAGTGAGAAACATAATTTTATTCATATTCAGATCATACACAATGTTTGGTGCATACAAAAAAGGAATAAGAACCATTAATATTTGTTTCATTTCTATATATGTCTTTTCTTCCTCTATTATAGCCACCATTTTGGAAAGTGGCAGAAGGGTCGCGCTGAGGAGTTATTGTCTGTCTCTAAAAGACAACGTGACTCTCAAAACTATGTTTTGAGTCTTGACACCAAAATGAAGTTTATAGGTCTCAGAGTTCCTAAAAATTACATCATCACTGCAACCCATCCACCGTTTCTAAAAATGACCACCAGCTAAATAGAGCCGGATCAGCAATGTCTACCCAAGGTAAATTACTTCTTTAATGATCCAAAAAACACAAATCAGAAATGAAAATCTCTGGACAACAACTTTTTTTCAGAGGTATATCAGGGGGTGGGGGGATTATTGAAAACCACCCACACCTTGATCAATCCAACAAATTGTGGAAAAAATTCTCTCCTGAATTGCTAGCAAATGGGTGAATTAACTCACTATCGAACAACATTCTATTTGCAGTCCCTCCCTCTGCCCCCTGACATTCACCCCATCAAACACTAATGCATTTATACCCAGATTCAAAGTGATCTGCTACACATATTCTGGGCTGCCCAATCTACTTATATTCGCACACAATATATCAATCCCCCTACACCCGCTCACAGCCAATGACTTTGGAAGCATTGTCTAGCCAAAGACACAAAACCTTAGTACATACGACTCGTGCATAGATGGCATACAAAGTGCATTCTCCCCCCTCCCCACAGCATGCTTTACGAGAAGGCCCCCCTTCAACATCAAACTCAGGAGTCTTGCTTGATTTTCTGCAGTGTGCTTGTTTATTAAAAATTAAGTTCACAGGTCAATTACTTCATTGACCCCCATTTCTTTGTTTATTAGTAAAAATATTCCATCACAGTATTTAAGGAAAAACTTTGCACTTATATACAATATACACTCATTTACCGCCCATTCTCCAATGGGCCTTTGGTTTGACTTCAGGGTTGCGCCAGCAGGCCACAACCCAGATCGCCTGCTCTCTTTACGTTAACCCCCTTCCGGTCAACAGAGCCGCAGGTCAATAATGTGCCCCCACTTGGGCAACCAGCGGCCTCCGGGGTAGGGCTGAAGAGCCAAGGCCACCAGCAGGTCAGCCCCAACTCTCCCGCCAGCCCAGAGTCCAGAATAATTTATAAAACCTGTTCAGAGGTAAACTGTCACTAGACAAGAAGTTCCCGTGGTATTCTTGTCCGGAACCCCGCCACAGGGCGAGGCGCTTACTGGCGGACTCGACCTCCCCCCACCCCGCGCTCGAGAGCTTCGGAGATGGCCCCTAGGACTGTTTCTATAAAAATCTCAGTGCCCGCCTCAGAAAGGTGCACTCCATCCTCCGCGTATAAATCCGGCCTGGACGTCTGTATCAACTTGTGACGAATAGTTCTAATACTAGATTTCTGTAGGATTTCTGCCACCGACTGGTTCAACCTTTTAACCGATTTGTTCACAGCCTTCATAGGCGCGCCCCGCGACCAAACCATCCTCGGGATGACTTCGGACCATATTACTATAGCTTCCGGGAAAATGCTTTTGACCGCTGCTAAGGTAGAGAACAAGAACTCCTTCACTCCTCTCCTTCCGGCCGGAATCATATCGTTGCCTCCGCAGTGCAACACGAATACATCCGGATAAGGCATGCCTCTGGCCAAGGCCGCCTTTACATCCCTCGGGACGTCCACTAGGCGCTGCCCGCCTATGCCCACCCAATGATGATCACATCCTTGCATCATGTGCACCCTGTTTATGAGCGTCTTTTCGAAGTGCGCCCCCGCCCTGCGAATGAAGGAGTGGCCACACCAACATATTTGGATTCTCTTAGGGGAGGAACCTGCAGTAAACATTAAGAGACACGGTGAGAATGATCCTAGGCAGAAAGTGACGGAAAAATAATGATACAGACTTGTTAAACTAATTGCGGGCGGACATAACGTTGATAACATGCTGATTTCCAGCGACCCAATCTCCTAATCGTCTGTTCGGGCAGGCCTAGGCCAGCAGCTGTTGTCGCTGCACCAATTCGGAATGAATGGGATGTAAAGTCGGTGGGATCAACCCCGATCTTTGCCAGGGTCATTTTTACTACCCGAGTAAACTGTAACCTGGTGAGGGGTAGGCCATCCTTGTGAAGCTGCAATCTATCATCCGCTCCTTGAGGCCTGACTTGCATGAATCCCCTCAGTAAGTTAACTGGACAGAAGGGCTCCCCTTCTACTCTACCCAATTGTAACCAAGCCCCTTTACCTAAAGGGTCCGTTTTTGATCTACGAACTCTGAGTCTCAGGACATCCTCTGACTCAATTATGTCTGAGCACCTTAGGCCC
The DNA here is from genome assembly GCF_964263255.1 of Lissotriton vulgaris. Classification (NCBI taxonomy): domain Eukaryota; kingdom Metazoa; phylum Chordata; class Amphibia; order Caudata; family Salamandridae; genus Lissotriton; species Lissotriton vulgaris. Next base: position 844,280,220 of record NC_141685.1, read on the forward strand.
CCCTCCCTATCTGTCTTAGACGCTGGGAGTAATTCAGAGATCCGCAATGCTCCACAAAAAGCTAAGGAGTAGGCCACCCGGAATAATTGGGTCTCGTATGGGGAAAAATAAACGAACGGCAGAGCCTCCAAGATTTTTACCAACTTCCCTACATCTATAGGTCTTCTGGAATCTTTTTCCCCAGGTGTCAAGCGCTCCCAACCCCTCACTGCTCTTCTTACCCTCGGTCTTTTGTCGGGTCCGAAACTCCCTGTAACCCTGCATAGAAAGCCAATTCCGACAACTGCCTTTTCATAAATGCCACTGATTTCCCCTTCTCTTTCTGTTGTACTATGAAACCTAACACGCTCTGAGGCACAAAGGCGTCCACTAGGCCCGCTCCCCTTAAGTATGTCTTATAACAATCCCAAGACTTCTGATACATACACTTAGTCTTGGGGGCCAAGGATGCAGCTATCAACTCGGCAGCCGTGGGGCACCAAACTTCCATAGCTCCGCTGGGAAGGCTGTCATGTCATTGTCATCTCTGCTTGCGGCCAATGCGCCCGGAATTCTGTCAACTTAAAACGAGACAATGCATCAGCCGCTTTATTCTCCACACCCGGAACATGTCTAGCAGTGAAATGGACATTGTGGCTCAGGCATTTCAATACTAACTCTTTTAACAGCCGGAGCACCCAAGTGCAGGTTGCTCTCTGGTTATTGATCACCATCACTACTGACATGATGTCCGACCAAAATACAATGCGCCTGTTTGCGAGCATATCTCCCCACAAGTGCAACGCTACCACTATGGGGAACAACTCTAGGAAGGAAATGTTATGGGTCAGCCCTCGTTCTATCCATTCGTCTGGCCAATGCTGCATGCACCACTTAGGGCCCAGAATCGCTCCAAAGCCAATACTCCCTGCAGCATCAGTGAATAGCTCAAGGTCAGCGTTTGAGGTGCTGGCTGACCGCCACAACACCGTGCCATTGAATTCCTGCAAGAAACATTTCCAAATCATTAAGTCCTCTCTAACCTCGGCTGACAACCTCACTCTGTGGTGTTTTGCCCGCAGCCCGGACATTGCCCTTGCTATACTTCTGGAGAAAGCCCTGCCCATTGGTATGACCCGCAAGGCAAAGTTCAGTTGGCCCAAGAGAACTTGTAACTGGTGTAAAGTTACCTTCCTTGCTCCTAGGCAGCTATCAATTGCGGCCTTGAAGGCATCTACTTTAGTCTTTGGCAACCTGCACACACCTGTTCTAGTATCGATTTCAATGCCCAAAAAAGGTAAACATGTAGTTGGACCTTCAGTTTTTTCTGCCGCCAACGGCACCCCCAGCGCCTCAGCCAAGTGCTGGAAGCCCAGAAGGGCCTTCCTGCATGACTGGGAACACTCAGGGCCCATGAATAAAAAATCATCCAAGTAGTGCACTACAGCATGAGATTTGTCTGAGGTCAGGAACTGCTCCACAGCCCATTCCAAGAACCTCGCAAAAGTCTCGAAGACTGCACAGGCAATAGAACATCCCATAGGCATGCACAAGTCTACGAAGTAGTTACCATCAAAAGTGAAACCCAACAACCTGGTATCTTCTGGGTGAACAGGAAGTAACCTAAAAGCCGACTCAATATCAGCTTTGGCCATTAGGGCTCCCTCCCCCAGTGCCTGCAATCTTTCAATGACCGTGTCTAACGTGGTATACCGCACCGTGCACAGGTCTGGGTCTAACTTATCATTCACAGATAACCCTGGGGGGCTTGATAGATTATGAATCAGACGGAATTTACCTTCCTCTTTTTTTGGAACTAATCCCAACGGCGAGCAAACCAGGTTGGGGTTAGGTGGATCTTTGAAAGGGCCCCCGACCCGCCCCAAGGATACTTCCTTCATGATCTTGTTTCGCGCTGCCTCCATATTCCGCAGCACTGAGCTTTGATTGCGGGGCGGGACAGTAGAAGGGGGGGCTGAAGACGGGATACGGAAACCAAACGTAAAACCGTGAAGCAGGAATTGAGCCTCCACAAGGTTGTCATACTTACTGAGGAGGTGTGTCAGGACATGCTGTTTAATTGGGGTTGGGGGCTTTGTCGGAAGCTTTAGGTGGCTTTCCTTTTTGGGTGCTATGGCTGGGCTGTTCTTTGGGATTTCCGGTTTTCTTGAAACATCTGATTTCTGGATGGGATGTTCCCCCGCAATACGAACAGCAGTGTTTGAACCTGCACGAGACCCCTCTAGTACACTCATTTCTGTTAAACTGCCAGCAGGCCTGTTTTTTATCGCCGACTCCTTTGTCACTCAGAAAGGACTGACTCTGAGCAGGGGAACCAGTGTTAGACGTTGAGGGCGAGGAATAAAACACTGTGTGCCATAGATTGATCTCCCGCTGGTCCCATGATATACCTGGGTGGACTGCTTTCATCTGTCTAAACATTTTAGCATATTTTAACCACCCCAGGCCTGGAAACTCGGCTGCCGCGCCATGTATCAGGGATATGTAGCTCATCATTTGAGGACCCAACACGGGATACTTTTCCAATATAACTACGGCATAAATAGCAAAACCCGTGATCCAATTTTTCATGGACCACTCCACCCACGACTTCTTCTGATTATATTCACCCTCTTTCCCACCCTTGGACTTCCCTGCCGCTACCCCTGCATTAAGGAGGTCAAACACTTCCACATATTCACCTCTGAGTATCTTTTCTTTCATATCTGCCGGAACGTGCCAGGTAATCCCTGTGGATGGCGATAGGGTCATCGAGGATGATCCAAACATTAAAGGGCTGAATGCTAACATTGGATGACCTGTCGGTTGCCCCCCCAGCCCCCCTTGCATCTGGCTATTAGGAGACCCAGACAAATCAACAGTGGTGTTAGCCATTGGGCCCTGTGGTGGACACCCTAAATTCGAGTAAGCATTCATCATTAAGGGGGCCCCATTTGTCGGGTAGGACATGGCGGGGATCATCGAGCCTATAGGGCCGTTACCAATTGCTTGCCCATGCGACCCATATAATTGCATCCCTGGTAACTGTGCGACCCCTCCGGGTTGCACCCACACTTGCGACACTCCGCTACCTGGTTGCGCCACTACTGGCGGTAACATACCCTGCGAACAGGGCCCCCCCACATTAGTGACAGGGGGCCCTCCTATTTGTGTAGACTTAGCAGTCACGTGCTGTCCTTCAGCATCGTCTTTGTCTTTATCTGCGACTGAATTCAAGTCAATTGTCTCTAGCACCTCCTCCTCACCTGGTGATGCTGGTTGAGGGTCTGCCAGCCTAGGCCGCTTGTCTTTTGTTGCACCTTTAAGCCTCTCTGGGATACGCTTCGCTCTCTTGCCTCTCCCTTTTTCTTCCTGAGAATTCGCATCTGCTCTAGCCCCTTCTCTCATGTTCTTTAGGACCCAATCCATGCCTTTTTCTCTCGTGAACTCTAGTAGCTCCGTAAAAGCGAGGTACTCATCGTTTTTGGCTGAGGGTTCTTTGCCCTTCGGTGCCCTCTTTGGCGGCATCCTGCACTCAAAGAAAACAAACGTTAAAACCTTTAACTGACATTACATGCATTTGGGCAAGCCGTGCCGCGGCTTGAGTTAGTTCCCGGGAATCAGGTTATACTGTATGCGCATGTGCTCACCACCCTGGGTATGATGACAAAAAGGAGGCCTCAAAAGCATTTAAAGTTACCGCGCTGGACCCCGATCAAAGTGCCCCGCCATTGCTCCATTCCATCTCAGAAATAATGCACTTACGTAGGGATCCCAATCACACCGCGACTGCCACACACATGTTCAGCTACCTTCCCACGTGCGCGTGATTCACGATGCCTGCGACCCGTTTCCTAGTCAGTCAACTCGCTCCCGGAGAGGTTCGTTCCCCACTTCCGTACGCTCCCTCAACAAATCGTTCGAATCACGAGGTATGCATGCATCCGTTTCACCACAACCACACAACACACTGCACGGCCCGCTAACCTAGCTCACAAGTCGGATTGACCCTCGCCGTTCACTTCCACGCGATGGTCCCGCGATGTCTTCTTCACGTGACGTCCGACTCCTGGGCGGTCAGCGGACAAAGAGGGGGTCTCTAAGGAGGTCGCAGGCTTTTATGCCTCGCGCCCTATGACTACTTCCGGGGCGTTCCGTCACCCCCCGCTTCCATTGGTCTTTGCACACTATTCACTTCCGGGTCAGCTGACTCGGAAGTGACCCTCCTCTGGGTCGGCCCTTTGGCTGCCACTAACGACGCCACTCCCCGAAGGGGGGTGGCGCCTTGCATTTTCTAAATATTATGTCATCATTCACTTTCTAGCTGTCTACTGAGTTGCTTCTCCATCTCTAGATTAGTATCATTCATCCACACTCTTTTCAGTGCTCCAATGCATTTATATGGTTGAGCATACCATTCTCTTATAAACTATGTCCAGCTTGGTTGTTATTCTCTGTCTCTTGACCCTCATCCTATACCCCAAAATTATTGTTTTTACTGAATATGTACTCACCCCTGGAGTGCTTGCGTCACTGACAGTAAGCATTCCATCCCGATCTTCTCTGTACATCGATTTTATGGGTTAACTATGTCGATAAAAATGTATCGGATGACAATAGTATTACATCCTCTAAATCTAACTATCACTATTATTATAAGGTAAGCATATATTTAATGTTCTTAGTTCCACATACACCTTCCACTGTACGTATAAAGTTAAGAATTGTAATATATATAATTACCTTACAATCTATTAGTAGGAAGATATAGTCAGTTATATTATTGTAGGGCAATATTGTCAACTTCAGTATACTGACAGGCCACCCTGAAAAAATGGTCCTCTATTTGACCTTTTTGCTGGTGACCCACACCTTTTCTTTTCATTCCATTTCACACATTCCTGGTGTGTCTAAGTGACTTGAGTTGCCTTTCCTTGACAAATACACATCCAAGTTAAAACTGAAAAATACTTAACCTCATCCTCCCTAAAAAGACCTCTTCTCCCATCTCTTTGTGTACTTAATACTCGACTTCCAAGAATCTTACTCCTCCAATCACTTTCAGTACCTCAATCTCTCCTTTCAAATTACTTACTTCTCTTTCCACTTTCTACCCCTGTCTCTTCACCTAAAACCTACAGATTATTTGGGCACTGAAATATGTATCTTCATCAACATCCTTTTTATTAAGCCTACTCACACCACAACCTAATCATCACCTGCAAGATCCACTCCAACTCTTCTATTGGAGTGTATCCTGCAGGTACCTTTTATTCAGCCAAGACACTAAGCAACACTCTTGTTCTAAGCAATTGGGTCTATTGCAAGAGCATTTTCTAGGTCCCACTCTATTAATTCTCTACTAAAAGCCCTCAGGATTGCTTTTAGATCTGTTCTCACTCACTGTAGATATAACGTGGGCTACGAAATGGGTCGAAATAAATATTCCACACATTTCTTTTCGAGGATTTAATTAATTGTTTAGCCTTTTACCCAACCTCCTTCAGGCTAGTAATTCCACACTGCTTTCTAGTTAACACACTCAGGGGCATATTAGCAAGGAATTGCGATATTTATCGCGAAACGCCCTGAGCACGTTTATTGTTATCGCTGCCTATCGCTGGATATGTTAGTGGAGAAAACATGCAATCAGCATCATTATCTCCATTATGCTAATATATCCAGCAATAGCGGCAAAATGCCTGAATATCGCTGGAAATCCAGCGATATTCACACGTTAATGCCAATGGAGATTTAACCTGACAATCCATCTCCCATTGAAGAAACAGGTAAGTCATGTTTTTAACAGGTGTTACATTCTACCGATAATCGCGCTTAGCGTGACTTTTTTATCGCAAAGCCTGTGTTGCTAATAGGCGATAGCTGTGTTAACGACTGCTTCCAGTCACTAACAGTTTGGGTACGCCCACTTTGCATGTCATTAGCGATAAATATCATTGACATGCAAAGTGGGCCCCAAACCGGTCTCTATCGCCTGAAAGCTTTCGCTAAGTGCTGTTAGCGACAGCTTGCTGATAGGGCAATAAAAATATCGCCACTTTAGCTACAAAAAGTGCAGCTAAAGCAGCAATATTGCCCTTGCTAATATGCCCCTCAGTTTTCCAACCTAACTGATTCTTAGAGCTAGGAAAAGAAAGCCAGAAATCTATTTGCCTGTCTGCATTTGTTTGTAAATATGAAAAAATGGGTCTTTATCATAGTGATTTTCAGATTTGTCAGTCATGCCTACAATGCCAACACCTCTTTCGATTGCCAAACATTGGAGTTAACGCAAAGCCACAAGGATTTCTAAAGAAGATGAATGCTTCTATTTTCCTATGAAATTATAGGCATTCACCTTCCTTAGGAAACCTTGTGCCTAGTATATGACTACATTTAGCGGTAACACCCATCAGGTATTCAAATCTCACTGTACATTTATGAGGAAATATGCTTGTTGTAACTCATTTTTTTCAAACAATGCAAAATAAACATTGATAAAGAGAAAAAAATTAGCAAAAACAAATATGCAAAAATACAGATGGGAATGACAAAAAATAATATCATAAAACTTAGCTATATGCCTGAAGGTTTCTTTCCTGCAAGCTTCAGGTCATATTCTTCCTTCCTAGTATACAAACACCCTCACTGAAAAACCTTCATACCAACCCTTATGTCCCATCTCCTTCAATGCAGCAAACATCTTATGTGCAATTGCCATTCACTGCCTATAAGGACCAACCCAAGGACCTCATATTCATGTCCTAGCATATCATAAAACCACCAAATCCTTCCACTTTTCATCCCAATCTTTTTCATCTTCTGGTGTGTATGGAGTGTAAACGTTGCTGCGTGCCACAACCTGCAGTATTACTGTTCAATTTGCTAACAAAATTAATAATACACTAAAGGAAGTATTGCTTATTGCCAAGTTATACTATCTGAGATATGTATAACACATTCGTTATCCATGCAAAATATTCAAATAAACTCATTGCCCAAAAAAGGGGTGGGAATCTAGACCTCAGCAGATAGAACTATTTAATAAAAGTAATAGCCAAAAGCATCTATAACAGTTTGAGGGGATCTGTTAGAGATGGTTCTCAGATTTAAAGAATAGGGGTTCATATAGCTTGCTTGTGCAACCTAAATGTAGCAGCAATATGCTAGAAATTAAAATGTTATATTTAAAAGTAAATTAACAATTGCATACAATTTGAATAGAACAGTAAGGATGCTTGCTAGATGGCATTTGTACTTAGAACAGCTATGGACACCTTTCTTAGAGTCTTTGCAGATTGTAGGAAAATATAATTCATACTCGCATAGAAAAAAATATACTATTGGCTCTCATTTATTGTGTCCTGAATATAGTTTAAGCAAACAAGGATAACTAACAAAAAACGTAAGGAAAAAGAATGGAAAGAAAAATATATTGCAAAGTAAAGCATTTGCCCACCAACCTGGAATTCGTGGATTTCTGTTTAGATGCTCTGCAAAATGTGAATAATATTTGAAAATGTGTGTATTTCTATACAAGATTTGTTTAATTGCATGATGGTGGCGAGATAGCTATGTCTGTTTTCAGGTCAGATCTTAAAAAGGTCCGTTTACTTGGACACGGGAGGGGGCAAAACGCCTCTCTGTGTTATTTTACGGAAAATATTTTAATGATGTTACAACATTACAAATGCAACGTTTTCCTAACTTAAGAAGATTTAGCAATTTATGAATCATTTGAATATTTTTTTTAAGGAATGTTAGCTTATATTTAAGGTAATGTGTCAAAGCCTCCTGACTGAATAGTGTTTTAAATTTTGTTTCAACTTTGAGTATAAAACCGCTAGAAAGAGGTGTGCTCCAGAAGTTGTTAGCCTTTGATTCCGTGAGATCAGGGTTCTAACCCAGGGTTAAGCACCTGACTAGCAGATTGTGTAACCACTGACAAATCACTATAGCTTTGAGCGTAAAGTTTTACACTTAGGAATTGTGAAAAACACTTATGGAAAAGAACTGCACACTGTGGCTTTCCATGTATGTGCGGCATGCCGCTTTTCCATTACATCCGGGTTTCAATATTATGTTCTCACCCGGATCACAAACAACATATTTTATTTATTTATTTTATTTATAAAGTTTTATATAGCGCGAACTTGATCCCGAAGGATATCAAATCGCTTTACAATTTGGGGCAATTAAATAACCTTCCACCCTATTCCCCTATAAACTCACATCAAAGTAAGTAAAAGTAACGTAATGTAAATAAGCACTGTATTGTAAAGTGCAAGGTGTGCGGAAATGGCACACAGCAAAATGTGTCGCCTGAAGTTGTGAAATTGGATGTGGAGTTGGACCACATGAAGCAGTAAAAATTTCCTAAAGTTGAGTGGAAGGTGTGGGAGGTACCCTCACAGTACGAAGTAAAAATGTAAAATGCAACATGGGCATTAGAAGTGGATGTACCACATGAAATTAAATGATGAACGAAAATGCGCATAAAATAAACTTATAATGTGAAGTGTAAAACAATGTAATGTGTCGATGGGTGTTGTTTAAAGTACCACACAAGTAACGTAAAAAGTGCAAAAGGCGCTCAATAAGGAAGTATGTAAAGCAATGCAATATGTCAGTGGGTGTGGCTTAATGTATTACACATGTAAATGCAGAAGATGAAACTGACATTCAGAACAGAAGAAGGTGTGGAAGCAAACCACACAGTAATAGGTAATATGAAAAAGCTTAACAAGTTGGTGTGGATAAAGCTGCCACACAGTAAAAATGCCAATTGCAGTAACAGTTAGTGCTAATAACATGTTAAGGCAAGTACATGAAAATAATGTTAAAGTCATGAAAATAGTGAATGCTTTGCAGGTAACTTCAAGTGTGGTTGAGCCTGATGGAAACAACTTCAATTTAATAACAGAAGAAACTCTCGAAAATCTGCATTAAAACAGGTGGAATTTAGTTTTCCTTGAGGAGATGTAGTTGTGAAAAGTAATAACGATAATTGCATGCCATTTTTAAGAGTGCACGAAACAAGCTCTATTTACCATCAAAATTAATTCTAGTGCTTGCGGTGGCAGCCATTGTGAGAGATTGGACAAACTTTCATTGAGAATCACTATTTTGAAGTGATTTTTCCAATTAAACAATCGCAACTTTGTGAAACTGATATGAAGACTTAAAAACTTGATTTCTGGAGAAGAAGAGGGAAGTAAATAATAATCCTTTTGACTTGGCAATGTGTAAAACAGAACTGATATAATAAGTTTCCTCTTTCAACTGAATTAATTCCAAGACTTCAATGGAATAACGATTCATCAACTCTCTGGTTGTTATTTTAAATTGTTATTTTGTCTTCTTATTTTAATTTATTGTTTTGATTTGTTAATTTATTAACTTATTTTCCTTCTAGGTACATTTTTTTTAAAACCTTTATTTAACAGTCTGGTATATCACATTACATGCAGATTGGTCACATACATACAAGTTACAGTTCCTCTATCTTCTGGCAGGTGAGGTTGTACCTCACAGCGGGCACGTCACGGATGGCATAGCGTTATATCTCAATACAGTATACAATGCACAGTGTATATCGGACCTTATCCTACAAAGGGCGAGTAAATCAGCAAAAAATATCTCAGCGTAACATATTTCGCAGTCTTCAGCACAATGTTTTGCCACCTGTTCATATTATTCATCAACACTCCCAGTGGTTCACACAGTACTATAATTACAGAGGGTGATATCAGCAGTGAGCCCGCCATAGGCCATTATAGAGTACCTGGCTATCAGTGTATCCGTCACACCAGGGTGTCAAAGGCTAGTGTTCGTGAGTCATCCCCCTTGCATCATCAGTATGTAATACCATAGCAGTGTTCCACTCACACCCCACCGTCCTGGCTATCACTTTCTGATTCTCCCTGTTGTGTCGCCTTAGACAACCAGTATATTTGCAACGGACTCCAAATGTCTTTTGGCCTACAGCGTACAGGCAACAAGTCGGCATATATGTTATGTTGCTCCTGGCAGTATATCACATCATCCATCCATTCCTTGAATTTCGGAGCCCTTCCCCTCCCCCATCTGCATGCTACTCTCCTCTTCGCAAGCAATAATGCAATATCTGCAAATCTGCGAAAAGGTTTGGGTATGTTCATCGTGTATCCTAATAGCATGACCAGGGGGTCCAACAGTATTGCTCCTGCAGCGCCTCATGGACCTGAGTCCAATATTCATGTACTCCCTGCAGTCTCACGCCAGGTGAAGAAATCCCGCTCCCTCCGCTCGACATCGGACGCATCTGTCGTTGTCCGCCAATTGAGACCTCAGTTTCCTAACCGGCGTGTAATAGAATCTCTGCACAAATGTATAATGTATTTTGTTAAGCCTGCAACTAGATGATATGTTGGCCGTGATGTTACAGCAGTATTTCCACTGTTCGTCAGTGACGTCAGTGCCCAGCTCCAGACTCCATTGCCCTCGCGCGTGGCTATCGGGAGCCTCTCGCTGCATTCTAATGGTATTGTATAGTTTCGACACTAGGTGCCGGCCATCGGACACTAGCATAGCGTGTAGCGGCAAAACCACCCCCGGTTCATCTGGAAAGTGGGGCAGTACTTCACGCAGCCCCTGACGAGTCTGATGTAGTAAAAGATTTCTAAGGGAGAGGGTTGCACCCATTGAAATATCTGGTCTTTAGTACGGAATGTACCCTTGAGGAACAAGTCCCCCTATGTGGCCAGCTTGATATGTTTGCACATTATCTGAAATCCTGTCTCCTGTACTAGGGACAGTTTTGGATGGTACGTGATTGGCATTGCCGGCGAGTAAAGCATCGGAGCGTCCAAAGCTTTTGCAACTTGTCTCCACGCATCTATCGTGCATGTTACCGTGGTAGCCAGTGTCTCTACATCTCCAACCCTCCCCTGTATCATCCCGTTGAGTGGGAGGGGGTGCACAATCCATTCTTTCACCGCTACCTGTGGCATAAAAGGCGCGGGGTGTATCCAATGATATGCATATTGCGCATGAGCGCTCATATAGTATATCTCGAAATCCGGGACATCAAACCCCCCTTTCTCATAAGGCTGTGTTAGAGTGGACCATTTCAACCGTGGTTGTTTGCCCCCCCAGAATAATCTAAGGAGTTCCGACCTCAGTCGTTTAAAGAAGTAGGCGCCGGGGTGGTAGGGGACATTCTGAAATAAGTACAAAAAACGTGGGAGTACCGCCATTTTCACCAGCGATGCTCTGCCTGCCATAGAAAGCGGCAGGGACATCCACCTTGTGACATTATCGGCTAGTTTGGAGATGGCCACTCCATAATTGAGTCTAATCGTCTCTTCTCTATTAAGCGATATCACTATGCCCAGATAGCGAAGATCAGTGTCACACCACTCCAAGGGGTAGTCCAGCTGAAATTTCTTGACAGCTCCCGTGAGTGGGAAGAATTGTGATTTCTTCCAATTTATGTGCACTCCTGACATTCTCCCAAAAACAAGAAGCTCCCGCAAGAGTGGATTAAGATTCAACTGCGGGTCTTTTACATATAGCGTTATGTCGTCTGCGTATAGCGACACCCCTATCTGCCACTGAAAGCAATTGAACGCGCTATTTTTATACAGCTGTCGAATCCGGCATGCCAGCGGCTCTATTGCTATGGCAAAGAGCAATGGGGAGAGAGGGCAGCCCTGTCTGGTACCCATTGTTATGGGCATCTGGGGGGACAGTATTCCGTTGACAATCACTCTAGCCACTGGCTTGGTGTAAAGCAATTTCACCCATGCAATAAATATTTTGGGAAACCCGATTCTACACAAAATAGCTATTAGGTCCACCGAATCGAATGCTTTTGTGGCATCCAGAAAGACGGAGGCAACAGGGAGCTCAGGAGCTATGGTTGGGATCAATGAAAAAAGCGTGCGAAGATTATGAGTAGTGGCCCGGCCCGGTACAAAGCCAGACTGGTCTGGAAGTACTATAGTGGTCATAATCAAAGACAACCGCGTTGCCAGCACCTTTGCCAATATTTTCGCGTCACAATTAAGCAGAGACAGGGGTCGGTAGGAGTCAGTATCTAGAGGGTCTTTACCAGGCTTCAGCAGAGAAGTAATCGCTACCTCCCTCATCGATCCCGGCAGCAACCCCACCTCCAACGACTCTTCGAACACCTCCTTAAGCACCGGAGCCATCGTGTCTATATAGCATTTATAGAACTCGGCAGGAAGCCCATCCAATCCCGCCGCCTTCCCATTGCTCAGGGACATTATTGCATCTCTTATTTCGTCAACCTCTAGAGGTCCTCCGAGAAACGCTCTGTGACCATCGTTCAGCCAACATAAGGCAATATCGTCTAGAAAACTCCCGAAGTCCACCTCCCTCGCTTGCTGCGTGGAGTACAACTGTTCGTAGTGCTGCAGGAAAGCTTCTTGAATCCCTATCGTGTCTTGGCATCGCCTGCCCTCCTTTGTTTCAATTTCGAGGATACTAGTACTGAAGCGCTGGTGTCTCGTGATGGCGGCAAGTATTTTACCCGGCCGTTCCCCTTCGCAGTACTTCCTAGCCGTCCAGTATTTCCCCCTATATTTCACTTCTCTGGCTGCCTCCTCCTCGAATTCTGATAGCTTGTCTCTAAACTTCTGGCAGGACTCTGGGTCGCCGCCTATTATCATCTCTTTCTCTAGCTCCTTCAATTCTGTTTCCAATTTGGCTATGGTCCTCATGATATCCCGCAGTATCCCACAGCTTTTAGATATGGTAATCCCCCGAATTGTCACCTTAAATGCTTCCCATATCATCTCCACACTGTTCACTGAGCCCTTATTCCTGGGGAAGAATGCCTCTATTCCATCTCCTAGCTCCGTCTTGAAAACAGGGTCCAATAGTACTGAAGGGAATAGTCTCCATGGGGGTCGCACTCTATTTAAACCTGGGATTGTCAGAGTAACCAGAACCGGACAGTGGTCCGAGTAGGCCCTGGATAAATGCTCCACCTTTTGTAGTCCCATGCTAAGACCCCGTGATAGAAAACAATAGTCCAGGCGTGCCCATGTCCGCGCATGCGCCGTGAAATGTGTGCCCTCTCTACGCTCGGGGTGTGTGAACCTCCAGCTATCCACCAAGCCAGCTTCCTCTAGTATACCCTGCAATATGTCTCTCGCTTGCTTGTTATATTGACTACTCCCGTCTGACCTTTCCGCCCCAGGCCTTAGAGCTACGTTAAAGTCACCACCCCATATGATGTGTGTGGCATCTATCGCAAGAACATGTCCCCAGAGTGCCGTAAAAAACCCTGGAGTGTCAACATTGGGTGCATAACAGTTCACGATTACAACAGTGTCTGTACCAAGCCTACCCCACAGTATCACATATCGCCCTACAGGGTCCAGTTTCACCCCCAATTCTTGAAATTTAAGTGACTTTTTGAGTAACACTGCCGTCCCTCTAGCATACGACGAGTATGATGAAAATTTCCTAATGAGGGCCCAGCTACTAGCGAATTTAGTGTCCACCCGTGGGCGGAGATGCGTCTCCTTTAATAAAGCTATTTGCACCTGGTGCCTGTCCAAGTACGCCAATACATTTCTACACTTCCTTGCATCGTTAAGGCCCCTTACATTCCAGGATAAGACCGATATTTTATCCAGTGCACTGTCAGCCATTGTCAATATTGTGAATCATCAAATCCAACACACTCACGTGCTTAGCCCGCCGATCAGTCACATCACATCTCAGCCTCTGTGTATTATGTAACTTCATTCAAATCCAATCTTCATCACATTCATACCCCTTATCCCCCCCCTCCAATTTGACAGCTCTCAACTACGACGTGTCGCCACCACTCTGTCCCATCTCGTAGGTCTGTGAACAAGAATAGTACAAGCAATGCAGGCCATCTGACATAAGGTTTCACAGTATACCAACAACCAATCACCCAGCAGGGCCCTGCTATCCAGCATATGCAGATATGTATCAGAAAGCGAGGCACATGGCCACTAAAGGTTAAAGCTAAGCAAACAGTGCCTGCCACGGTATAAACTTGCCAGACTTCGCAACCCAAATAGACAACTGTAAATATAGCAGTCAAGAGGCCAAAAAAGCAAAGGAAAGTAGTTCCAAGGTTCCATTGCACTCTAATACGAGTGCACCCACCCTCCACCCACTGAAGCAGCCCCAACTTGCCAGTAACCCCATCTTCCCCCCTCCCATAACAGTACCCAAACATCCCAACATTTGCATCAGTGGCAACAAGTGCAATGGGGGATACCCTTCGGGGTGCATCCTAGAAGTGCACAAAGCCACCCCCCACACCTCGCCTTTGATCTCGATTTCTTACACTAGGCGCGGCCCAGGTAGTGGGGGGGGGGGTGCCTGGAATACATTAGCACCATAGTCCAGTGCTCGTCCGGTGACCTCCGTTAGCATATGAGATGTCCATCATTTAGGCCCCTTCAGTGGACCCAAAGAGGCCACACAAGCGCCAGAACAAAATCTATGACTGTAGTGTCCAGCGTCATTCGTCCTCATTGGCCGAGTGGAAGTCCTCCTGTCTGTCCTCACCATTATGCCGGCCCTCCGCACGTTCTCGCTTAACTTGTTTCACAAAATCCTCCACCTGTTGCGGATTGGTAAAGAAATGCTGTTTCGCTTGATGTGTCACTCTCAGTTTAGCTGGGTATAACAGTGCATAGTCGACCTGTAGCGTTCTAAGCTTCTTTTTGACGTCTATGAACTTACGCCTCTGCTCCTGCACCACAGGGGTGAAGTCCGGATAAATGGAGAAGTTGACCCCTTCACAGGATAGTGTGTGGTTGGTGCGAGCTGCCCTAAGAGCTGCGTCGCGATCTCGATAATTTAGGAGTCGGGCGATGATGGGTCGTGGCGGAGCCCCAGCATTGAGCCTCGGTCCCAGTGACCGATGCGCTCTTTCAACAATAAATTGCTTGGAGAATGCCTCTGGGCCAATCGCCGCGATCAGTATCTTCTCCACGTAGGTCTCCATTCGCCCCGTATTGGTCGATTTCGGCACTCCTACCACGCGTATATTATTGCGACGGCTTCTGGCTTCCAATTCTTCATTCTTCGCAGCTATGATCCTGAGCACATTGCCCATTCTCGCAATTTGCGTTGTGTGGGTGGCCGTCGTATCATCATTTTTGGATATACGTTGCTCGGCCGCTGTAATACGTTCCTCATGGACATCCATTTTGTGCACCACGGCGTCCATTCTTGATGACATCTTGTCTACTTTGTCCACTATAGTAGCGAACCCCTGCCTCATTTCTTGCATCATCTGTTGGAAGTCAGAAGCGGCGGGGTGGGAGTCAGTTTCTGACACAACGAGGCCATGAGAGCTTCCCGCCTCTTGCGCGTTTCGCAGCCTCTTCTTGGCCGCCATCGAGTCAAATGATAACTTGGGTTGCTTATTGTCCGATTTGCCCATGGTTAGTCATCAGCAGATATCCGAAGCAGTCGATAGTAGACGATCGTTGCAGTAGGCGAGAAGCGGCCGGAGAATGTGATGATACACAAGCGCCACTCACCACAAGTACCCCTATATGCAGAGATGATGATTGGTCATGCAGCATGCAAGCAGCCCTACGCCAGTAATTGAGCACACAGGACGTAGTCCAAATCAGGGATAGCCAGCAGGAAGTAGGGTGATCAATATCAGTGGCTGTCCCTCTTTCGCCCAGCTCCCCGAGGCAAGGAGGCAGACTGACAGCGTTGTATATAGCAAGTAGGGCCGACGCCGCTAATGTCTCCTTCTTAACAGCAGGCACCTCCTGTGGTACCTGTAGGGGTTGGAAGAAACACCAGGACCAAGCCACAAGCGACGCTACAGTACCCAGTAGACAAAATAGGCATAAATAGCGCCTCTCGTCGCCGTTGCCTCAACACGGCTTGGCAGCAAGGAGAAAAAAGAGAGAAAGAACCCACTAGGCGTTCGGAGTGTCCACTGCAAGGGTTGCGGGTTCAAGAACAATGTCACCGCTCTCTGTAGGTAGCTCTCTCGGTCCCGTGCATACAGCGAATATCAGATGTGCCGGTGCGCTATGGGCTTCTGGGTGGGTGCAAGAAGCGCCCGATACATCAGTCAGCGACCATGTCCCCAATTTCGATGATCGGGTGCAGTGCAGTCAGCCTCTGCGAATTATTGGCCAATGAGCGAGGCCGGCCAGGGTTCCAAGCAGCCGTATCCCACTTTTAGCCGCCGCGCGCAATGGCCGCCATCCCTCCCGGCCGTCGGTGCCCAGCTACCGCAGTGTTTCCTCCACGGCGGTATCAGCGGCGGATTACAACAGCAGCTGCCCAGCATTCAGAGGCGGTATCTCTACCGGACGCTCCCTTTGCCTCGCTAAAGACTGACCTGTGGCTAGCGCTGACCGGAGAGGCTCCGCACGAGTGTATGCTGTGAGGCCCACTCGCCTCGTGGTGTGCCGCAGACTCAAGTAGGCCGCCAGTCCCATCGGTGGCTCCAGCCGCCTCCAAGCCCTTTTCCGGTCAGATCTTCCGGCAGCTGTATCTTCGGATAGAGAGACTGTTGATTAACGAAATTTGCACTGAGGCTGCGCTAAGGTAGGCTCAGTCGATCAGCGTGGTCAGGACGAGCATAGGTGGTGGTTGTGCAGGATAAATATTGGATGTTAACTCCAGGCTGCAGGAGCCTCACATCGGTGCGGCCATTCTGCTAGTGTGCCCTCTAGCGCCCTCTTCTAGGTACATTTTTATCATTATATTCCTCTTGTGTTTATTTTTCATTAATATTGGTGATCAATCGATGTCTGCTCCTCCAAGCTTCCTTCCTACTCCAGGTGATCCGGCAACTCCTTGGAAAGATTGTAAGAAACTATTTTTTACTTATATTCTAGCTACAGGGGTGGATAAATATGGAACCATACGGAAGCAAGCCACCCTACTTCATCATCTTGGAGTTGAGGGACGTCGATTATATGAGAATCTTCCCGAGATGTCTCTTGGGATGGAAGATGTTCAACCGATTAATCTCTATTAAATGTCGATGAAAATGTGGTGTTAGAGAGGCATCGTTACCTATGTTCAGCCCACCATGTAGGAAGTTCTCTGGCCACAAGATCTAGTCAGTACTATTATCAGACATCTAAAATTAAACTTGGAAACAGAAAACAGCACTGCTAACACATTTTCCATTACAATAATTGAAATAATACTCGTCAAACACTAAATTGATGTCATGTCATTCTGGGCTGACTAATGCCCATCATTACAAACAGTGAAAAATAATAATTAAGTAAATATATGCAGAACATAAAGTCCCTTTCATTACTATCATTTATAGAGTCCTTTTCAGAAAGAAATGCACCATAACTAGGTCAATGCTCTAAAGTACAACTATAATGCACATGGTTAACATACTTAATTAGGCTACTATGGCCAGGGAAAATATACATTTGTCTTTGAATATGAAATGGTTTATAAGTATTAAAGACAGTAACAGGTAAAGTTTGTGGATCACCATTTCATGATCCCATCCTTTGATAACTGTGTGTTGGATCCACAAAATTGTCTTTCCCAAACATTTACACTGGGAAGGAAACCAGAGAAAATGCAAATAAGCAGCTCAACTGGATAGAGGTGAATTATTGTAGTATGAATATAAATAGTATTTGTAGAGAATCGCTATTTGGTATTCGCAAAATGCTATGTATGTAAGGAATCGCCAAAGATTTTGTAATTCTTTAATATTATCTAATAACGATTTGTTAAATAGCAAATTGCTATTTGGCAATATTACTCCATTCGGCCTATGGGTGTGAATGGTTTTGCATTAGCTAATCTGCGATTACCTAATTGGTAATCGCAAATTAGGTAATGCAAAGCCAAGGGTGCCCAGGGGGGCCAAAGGTTTTCCTGAAGCACCCCCAAAAAAATAAATGTGCACAAGTAAAGGACTTACATGGCTCTTTGAAAAACACAATTTTGTGCATTTTTCAAAGTTTGCACATGGTTACCATCGACTTGAAGTTGATGGTAATTGCATTTTCCTAAATGCATAGTTTGTATTTGGAAAATGCGACATACTTGTGCTAAGGGAATCAAAATTTGTGATTCCTTATTTATTGTCGCAATTTTAGGTGACCTCAATTTTTGCTATAACCTAAAATTTTGACTACAAAGCCTTATATACATCATGAAAGGCTATTTTGCATTCGCAAACTGACGATTTTACTGAATTGCATTGTTTATGAATGCAAAAACATTCATGCATGTGGCCCAAAATGTTGGCTTGTATAGAGAAAAAAATAAGTTTACGTTTTGCATTATAGCTGGTTCGACTAAAGGGAAAATAATCTTGCACGCTTACAAAAATATTCGCACTTGTAATGTTAAACCAAGAAACATTGCAGACATTCTGTAGGGCAAACATGTAGATGTTTTCAAAATCCTACAGTGAAAAAAACCTTTGGCCTTTTGCGGTACATTGATCAAACTGGGTGGTGGGGCTGGGAAGGGTCGTTACCTTCCTATGTCTGGAAGAGGGTGGAATGTTCTGACTCTGCAGGAATTGGAGACATAGCTGAACAGTTGGAATCCTGGCCTTTGCGGTCATTCCTTTCATGGGGCCTGTGCATCTCACCTCCCCCCTCCCCACATGATGACAACCTCACTCCAGGTCTTTTAGGACATTAGTGCCTATACACAAACTGCATTCTGTAGTAAGTAATATAGTACCACAGCAGTACTACTCGCATATACCAAAATGATATCAACTAATCTACATGCGGAGATCTCCAAAATCCCTATTTTTTCTGTGCAGGATTCTCGACATATATAGGTCTACAATTGAGGTGTGAAATTTGGGAGAGGGACATGGGGGAGTGGCTGGCAAATGGGGGATACTTACTACTAAGTGGGAGCTATAAAGGGGACTTAATTGAGCGATTAAAAGTTGTTTAGGGTGGGACATGCTAATACAAACACCCACCAACAGAAAATGTAAGAACCTTGTTAGGCACAAACTATAGTTCCAAAGTTACTATAGGCTACAACATCTAACAACAGTAGTACATGCACTCCAGCCCACTCTTAGAGCAAAGTTAGCACCACATATGGCCATCAACAGCCATTCTCATAGAAAACAAACATTGATAAAGCCAACATGTCTTGCCTTGTCAGGCAGGTTATGCTTTTTTAAAAACATATTGCAAGCATATGCCACAAAGATAAAAAGAAAATGCAAGCAAAAATAACCACAGCGAGAGACTCCCTTAAACTAGGACAATTCAAACCCACACTCAAGAAACCAGGGGCCGACCCTAACGATCTCAACAACCTCAGACCTATCTCCAACCTCCGTTAATTGCAAAAGCATTGGAGAAATGCGTTCTCAACCAACTCAACAAATACATTGATGAGTTTAACCTCCTCAACACCTTTCAATCAGGATTCAGGAAAGGCTGTAGCACTGAAACAGCTATGCTCAACATCTCTGACGATATTCACAGGGCTTTAGATGAAGGTGAAGCCTGTCTACTCATCCTTATTGACCTAACCGCGGCATTCGACACAGTAAATCATCCAGCTCTTCTGGAGGCCTTGAGGAGGCGCTCCGGCATTAATGGCACAGTACTGAAATAGTTAACCTCCTTCCTTCAGCACCGCTCGCAACAAATTAAAATCAACTCCTGACTCTCGAAGCCAACAAAAGTCACACTGGGGTCCCGTAAGGCTCGAAAGGCTCGATCCTCTCCCCTTCCCTCTTCAATCTCTTCATGGAGCCCCTCACAATCATCTTAAAAAAAGCAGGAGAGAATTACCACGTTTACGCAGATGACACCCAAATCTATTACAAAATCAAATCACTCAGCGACATCCGACACCTCATTGTCACTCTAATCGAGATCAAACTTGGTTCAACGCTAACCAAGTAAAGCTCTACCCAGAAAAAACGAAATTAATTCTATTCTCTCCAAAATGTAACAACCGTCTAATCCAAGAATGGCTCAAGAATTTGGATGCCCTAACCTGCCCCCTTGTTTTAGCCAACTCAGTTAAGTCTCTAGGCATTACCCTTGAGAAAAACATATCAATGGAGGGCCCACATCAAAAACTCTGCAAAAGGTGAGCTTTTCTCACTAAAACACCTCAAGAAATTGAAACCTTTTCTTCCCCATGATGACCTCAAGACAATAGTTCAATCCCTAGTTCTCTCTAAAATCGACTACGGGAACGCCATCCTAACAGGGACTCCAAAAGCTCGACTCATATCTGGGGTAAAAAGATTTGAACACATCTATTATCAGGCATTTGGGGTGAGTGTTTATGTGCTGCTTGCAAGGCACTCTTTCTGACCTGCAATATGGCTGGCCTGCATTTCATTTATAAGCCAGAACTATTGGCTTTGCCAAAGTCATCAGACATACAGCATCTTTATTTCAGCAGTGGCCCTTTGGCAGATCAGGAGAGAGGCACGTGGCTGGACGTGGATCCTAGAGACAAGAGGGGTTCTTCTTCTAAATGTAGTCATTAGAGGAAAGAACCTTTGGAATCCTTAGCAAATTATTTGTTTTGCTGTAATGTGAATCAATGTTTCTTGTAGTGCAAGAAAAACCAAAAGTATTGCTCTTTGTATACGTTTGCTGAATCCCAAAAGTACCCTACAGTTTAGAATTAGCTGGTCTCCTACACGCAATGTACATGCACTCCCTCCTCACCTCATTGCATGCCAAATGACAGCTATATCAGCACACACTGAGATCGTGGAGGTGCTTGTGTGCGTAGGTGTTATTAAGACCTGAAAGAATGAGCATTATATTGAATATGAGCTTTGAGACCCGAGTCAATGTGAGTAATAATGTGTCAACTCTGTACAACACTAGTCCTTATGATGTCGAATGAGCGACCCTTTAAGTGGGAGTGAGTACTGAGATCAGTCTACACGACCTTGACCTTGTGTCATGGCTTTTAGTTTCCACTGCTCTGCCTGATGCACCATTATTTGACATCAGTAACTTTGTTGTACCACAACTTTTGTTCGTGTTCAAAGACTGCAAAAGATTTCACCAGGGAGGTGAGTTTTCTGAAAATATTTATGCTGTTGATTTCTGAAGATCTCACAATTCATTCTTACCTCAAACAAAGAAATTCTTTAGAAAAGTGTTTTCAAAATATATTTTGACATAAGGAGGGTATCAGATTTAGTCCTTTGCCAACTATCCGGAAGATGCTTCCTGATTTTTTTGAAAGAATTGGGTCAAAATTGTATCAACAAAAGTTAACTGCCATTTACTCTCTTATGGAGTTTTGTGATAGTGCGGGAAAAAAAAAGAGGGGTGGGCGGAATTTGTATATAGTGTTACGCAAAGTTTTGCAAAATGGTAAAAAATCTCTGCAAGCTACGCGGAATTCCACAAGCACGCGGAATTGCTTGTTCCGCCCATTCGCAATGCGTTTTTCCTGTTCGGGGACGCTGTTTGCATGCTCGGGAGGAAATATCTCGTGAACTTGCCATCTTGTTTCACTTGTCCCACCCGCTTGCGATGCGTCCTAAGTTTCGCAGGCTCTTTTGTGAGTCACCCCCTCCTTTCTAAACCCCTGCCCACTCAGGCACCTGCTAACATGGAATTAGCAATCATATACCTTAACACCCGGTCGTTAGTCAGCCACCAACTTGACATATGCCACCTCCTGGACTCAGACCGACCTGACATTCTACTCTTAACGGAGACCTGGTTGAATGAGGATTCCTCCCCTGACATCTTGGCAGCCATTCCACCGGGGTATTACATTCTCCAAGCCAACCGGCCAGCTGAGAAACCTGGAGGTGGCGTAGCCGCCATCATCAAACTCTCCCTCAGGTTCACCTCCCTCTCTCTATTCACCATTCCCCAGGTCGACTGCCTGGCAATCAGATTCGAATCCTCGGTGTCCCCTCTTACCTGTGTCCTGGCATACCGCCCCCCTCAACCCATGCCCAACCTCCCCTCTCTCTTTGACGACCTACTCTCTCAGCTCACTATCAATAACTCCAAACTCCTGGTCCTGGGAGACTTCAATTACTGGCCTTCAGACGTACACAAAAGCTCCCACTCCTTGGCTTTCACCGACCTATTAAGTGGGCTCAACGGCCTTCAACACGTCCACACAGCCACTCATTCCAAGGGCCACCTCCTAGACCAGGTGTGGACCTACAATCTTGAAATCAAGTCGCTCACGATTTCACCTTGCCACTGGTCGGACCACTTCCTAATCTCTTTTCTTCTCCTGGTCCCTCCACCGCCCACCCGCAGCCGAGGCCCTAGCCTCCTGGCCCGTAACTGGAACAAAGCAGACCTCGATCTATTTCTTATCTCTTTATCATCTTCGGTTCCGCCCAGCCCCGGCCCCATAGACTCCCAGGAAGCCGCACTTGCCAAATGGCTAGAGTCCGCTAGCGACAAGGTCGCCCCCCTTAAGTTAATTAGAACTAAGCGTACCCATGACGCACACCGATGGTTCTCAGATAGCCTTAAATCTCTAAAACTGGGACTCCGCCAAGCCAAGCATCGCTGGCGCAGAAACTATGACCCCTCAGAAAAACTAGACTTTCTAAAACTATCTGGAGAATACAAACAGGCAATTTCAGCCGCCAAAACTGCCTACTTCTCTACAAAAATTCTTAACTCCGCGCAAAAATCTAAAGAAATCTTTGCCATTGTGGAGGAGCTCTCACACCCGGATAGGGTGACCATCAAACCCCTCCCATCTCAGGCACTATGTGATTCCCTTAACCGTTTCTTTATAGATAAAATCAGCAAAATCAAAAACAGTATCTCCTTTGGATCCCCGGCGATGTCCCTCACAGAGGTTATTCCCTCTTTTAATCCCCATTCCTTGACCCAGCTTCCCCCCATACTAGAAGGAGACTTTCTCTCTCTGCTTAACAAAGTTTCATCTGGCTCCCCCACGGATTGCTGCCCTCCTGCGATTTTCCGTGCTGCCTTCTCGGCCTGCCCTACCCCTCCGCTGGCCCTCCTGAACAATTCTCTCCTGCTCGGTGAGGTCCCCAGCCAGTTTAAGAACGCTGAGGTGGTTCCCATACTAAAAAAATCCAACGCTGACCCCGCGGTTATGGGTAACTTCCGTCCCATCTCCCTTCTCCCTTACCTGAGTAAGGTACTTGAGACACATGTGACCAGCGTCCTCAGTTCTTTTATTGAAGATTCCAACTTCCTAGACTCCCAGCAAGCCGGGTTTAGACCTGCCCATTCGACGGAGGTGGTCATCCTCTCTGTCATGGAGGAACTCCGTAGAGGCGCCGATTCCAATATTAGTCAAGCCTTGATTCTCCTGGATCTGTCGGCGGCCTTTGACACGGTCAACCACACCATCTTGGTCGACCGTGTCAAAGAGGCGGGCATCAGTGGGACGGCCCTTAACTGGGTCCGCTCCTTCCTGACGAACCGCCACCAATCTGTCCGACTCTCCCAGTTTTCGGCTGACAGGATGAAGCTAACCTGCGGCGTCCCGCAGGGTTCGTCCTTGTCACCACTCCTTTTCAACTTGTACCTCACCCCCCTGATCCGCTCCCTCCGGGGAAGGAATGTCACTGCATTTAACTATGCAGATGACATTCAGCTTGTCTTCAATCTCGACTCCTCGGACGAAGTGGCCCAAGACTTTCAGTCCACCCTTTGCCACATCAGAAATTGGATGGGCGCTCACCATCTCAAACTTAACCCCAACAAGACGGAGCTTGTTCTTGTCGGAGGCCCATCCAACCCCTGGAACTCCACCTTTTGGCCCCTTTCCCTCGGCCCCTCTCCTTGCCCTGCTGACAAGGTGAAAAGCTTGGGGGTCTACATCTCCCATGATCTCTCAATGAAGCACCAGGTCAGTGCCACTGTGTCCTCCTGTTTTTTCCAGCTTAGGAAGATCCGGAAAATAGCCCATTTCTTGACCACCGAAGCCCTCACTTTGGCACTGCTGGCATTAGTCATCTCCCGGATTGACTATGCCAACGCCCTGTATGCAGGCATCCCACAATATCAAATTAAAAGACTACAGCTGATACAGAATCAGGCAGCTCGCCTGATCTACCATCAACCTAAACATCACCACGTCCGCCCTCTGCTCAAAGCCCTTCACTGGCTCCCTGTATCGGAGCGTTGCAAGTTCAAAATAGGCTGTTTGACCCACAAATCTCTGGCCGGCATCGGTCCCTCCTTCATCTCCTCTCTTTGCATCCCTACGCTCCCTCTAGGCACCTCCGATCCTCTCACCATGCGCTCCTCCAGACGCCTAGGTTCAGGCGCAAAAAACAGGGAGGTCTCAGATTCTCTTTCCTGGCCCCCTCATTCTGGAACCCCCTCCCGCTGGAACTTAGACTCTCTCCTTCTTACCCTCACTTTAGGTCTCTCCTCAAAACTCACCTCTTCCGCAGCATCTACACATAAGCACCTTTCACCTCCCCCTCATGCCTCTTACCGAATAAGTGAACAGCGCCAAGAAACCGTCCGGTGTAAGCCGCGCTTTATAAGAATTTTTTACATTACATTTGCACATTCATGTATTAGGTTGGTAAATCCCTCCTTTGCCACCACACACATTCATTCACTCCACTCTGATATCATAGGAAACATTTAACTCTTTGGTGCTAGTCAGGCCACTTACCCTGGTTGCAGAAACAGAATTCAGTGATGGCCCTTGACCAGGGCCGGTTTCTTGCAGTTTACTAGCAATAAGCAGTGTGTCTTTATTAATTTTAATGCCTGATTTCCTGATTTCCCTGCAGCACTTTGACTGTCCTCGAATGTCTCACCTCTAGTCCGGTTCTTCTACCCAAATCACATTCACTACTTCACTACCTTCATTAGCGATTGAAGGCTTGCTTCTACCTCAGTATCTTCGACTCTGTCCTGATAATGATCCAAAAATCTCACCATCTTATAGTTGAAACATTGACATTGTTTTCACTTTGGACTGTCCTATTTCCCTCTGTTTCTGTCCCTCCTCTATAATCAACTGTGCAATTCTTGACAGCCCTTGTTTTGTACGTGCTGCACCACTGTTCTTTATCAC
Organism: Lissotriton vulgaris; assembly: GCF_964263255.1. NCBI lineage: Eukaryota > Metazoa > Chordata > Amphibia > Caudata > Salamandridae > Lissotriton > Lissotriton vulgaris. The sequence continues at coordinate 844,305,240 of NC_141685.1, forward strand.
TGGTTACACATTTGACACACATAAGCTCTGTGCAACTTCACATCTCACTAGCTTAGCACCCTCTTGACTCTTATAATTCAAATATTTCTTTTTTGTTCATAGCTTCGTTCCTCCCAGTGCTTCCAATGTGCCTTTTTTTCGTTTGATGTTCTAGTTCAATAACTGAAACTCATTTTGTTTCTTTAACGAAACATAGTTAAACCCACAAAGCAGTTAATGTTATATAAATAAACCCAAAGGAACCAGTGTTTGATTTAGTACTAATTCAGCACTAATCCTTTATCGGTTCCGAAGTAGCTTGCTACTCACCAAAAAAGCACTTCAAAGCCTTGTCAGAGGTAGTAAGCGCTATATAAATGCAGTTAAAAGATACAATACAAAATATTGCTGCTGAGGTACATAGATATATTGGACCTCGTCTTGTTTCGGTTACTTTGGAATTCATAGAAATTCCCCAAAAATCCATGCATATAAACAATAACAGTGCAAACTGAATATATAAAAAACTTCCATAAAAATTCATACAACGTATTAACCATGTCAGTCAGCAAGTGAGCATCTAATTTTGATTACATCTGATAAAAAACTAACAACAGCATAACATAAAATCAGCGGTTGGGACATTAGGACTGCTGCCTTCCCTGAGTCCCAATGTCATCACAGAGTGGGATGGGGTCAGTGAGACTGCTGACTAACCACGGGCGGGTAACTCCGCTCCGCCAGGGGAGTTTCCATAGTTTTGCCTACTCCGCATTCCATTGCGAATGCGGAGTTTCGGCAAAACTCCTACTCCATGGAGGAGCGGAGTTAGCCGACCCCTCGACCCTCCCCTATGTTGTACATCATGCGCAAGCGCACGTCCATGCCACAGGGGTTATCAAAGAAGAAGGATGGAGAGGACAAAAAAGGAAAGCGGCCATGGCGAGGAGGAGGCAGCCATGGCAGGTAAGTGCTTTTATTTTACATTGTAATTACTTTGGGAGAGGGGAAGGAGTGGAGCGGAGTTCCACTGAGTTTTTCTCCAACTTAGTGATACTTCGCTTAGAGGCACTACGCCTGCTCCACCCACCCTTACTGCTGACCCCACCCCAGTGTGTGATGAAATGTCTCTGATTGACACTCGACCCTGCGCTCTTCAGGGCTTAAAACTGAAGCAAAGGCAGCAGTTCCAATGTCATCACAGATTTGGATGGGGTCAGTGAGACTGCTGACCCCACCCCATTATGCGATGAAATGTCACTGATTGACACTCCTGAGCGCTTTAGGGCTTAAAACTGAAGCACCCAGGTGTTAGGCAATCAGTGACTCTAACCCTCTTCACTGAGGGGAGGGCCTCAGGGACCTTTGCTGAGCTGAGGAGGTCACGCCCAAAGGAGCTGTGACTTCCTTAGCCCAGCAAAGTTCAGTTCAGGCAGCCAAGAACCTGCGCATTTAGCGCATGTCTGGCTCCTGGCTGCCTGACCTTAGGTCAGCCAATGAGGGAAGGCAGCAGTCCCAAGCCTCCTGGGACCTCCTTGGCAGAGATGCAGATAAGTGTGTGTGTTTTTATAAAATTAATGTTTGGTGCATGTGCGCGTGTATATATGAATGTTTGGTAATGAATGTTTTTAAATTAATGTTTGGTGCGTGTATGTATGAATGTTTGGTAAAGTAGTGTGAATGGATGTGTTTGTTTTGGGGTGCACATGTGTGAATGAATGGCTGCGTTTGTTTATGTGTGCGTGCGTCCTGTACGCCCCACATCCCTCCTAAACCTACCACCACAGGTGCAGGGATCAACAGGGGGGCATCAAAGGTTCCCCCTCGGAACCCAACCGGAGGCCGCTGGTTGAAGGGGACCCCCAAACTTGTTTGGCGACAGGCTTTCCATTTCAGATAGTAGCGCATCGTAATCAAGACAATGTAAAGCACCATCCATGTGGATGACGGGCTGGTCTCTGACTGGCCGACGAGGAATCCAGCTGGAATGACTGGCTGAGTTCACTTCCGACTGCCTAAATTGTAATTAGGCAGTCAGAAGTGAAACTGACAATTTCGGTCGGAAAACCTCCGACCTAAGGTTGGAGGCTTTCCAACTGAGATCATAATCGGGCCCTTAGTTATTGCCACAGAGTCTAGAATTCATTCCCATATTCAGGCCCTCATTAAACAAAAAAGCAATGTAATTGATTCAATCTAATATTTGCCAACAAAAAATGATTATGAAAGATGCTGACCCTGATATGGTAAGGCTCCATCAGAGGGATGGTTTTTAATGGAAAAGAGGCTCAGTCAGAAGATTTCAAAAGTTCCACGCCCTCTCTATCAACTTGATGGGCTGTTGCAAATGCTTTCTGTGTCCACCTTAGGTCCCTCTTCAATATCGGCTCTGGTTGATCAGTCAGTCCGGGATGGCCCAGAGAGAGGGCAATAAGAATTTAACATACTTTAGCCAGGGAGTTTTATGGGCATTATCATGAAACAAACTTTCCCTTAAAATGTCCCGATTAAGCTTTGACCCAGGCCGTAACCTAACTAATTCCATCTTTGTAATTGCCGAATATCTAGTGTATCTGCCAAATACTTGACTCCTAATTCTTGGAGTACCATAAAAGCAGGGTGCATTGTGGGACACAAAAAAGCCATCTTAGATATTCATTTTGTCTGAGGTGCAGACAGTATTCCCATATATCGCTGCCTTATGGAAATGACAATGCTGTTGATACACACTTAGCCTGATATATTTTACAGCTTTAATTATCCCTTCTTAATTCTTCATGTGTTACACCACGACAGAGCAGAACCACTGAACCTGGAGCCACATGTCAACCAGACATACCACAACAAAGGAACCCACCACTAATATCTCACTTTGATTAAAGATCATATTCAGTTATTTACATTATCATCGATTTTAATGACGAACAGCCGAATTAAATCCACATTCTCAGCTCCATTGCACTTCATAATAAATGGCAACTGGGTTCAATTACAACTGTTGTCAATCAATCAAAACATCTTTATTCGATTGTTAGAGGCAATCATAAAAGTACAGATAAAAGAAACATGTGTCATTACAATATTAAAAGATACATATTCACAATACAGGAATTCATCAATTTCAAGGGATTCAAACTCGAGGAAAATGTATGATTTAAAGTGCGTTTAAATAGTCATGCTTTTCCTACTGTGCATCACATTTTTTAAATACAGTGTTGTTGTTGCTACACATAGATGATTGTCAAGACATTGAATATTGAGCATATCCTCACGACACTGACGATGTCCTAAATCTCTTAAAAATGGTAGCAAAACATTCTTTCTTATTACATCATAGAATTTACAGAAAAGAAAACATGAATAGTACTCTGGGGTGAAATATTATCACAGGGGCAGGGAGGTAAATCATGCAACCAATTATTATTCGTAGGAAAACTAACTAATCTGTGAAAAGTACCAAATCTAAAACGTGAAAGTAAAAAGCGCTCATAGTTATTAGATACATTGATTAGATAGGACTGAATGTTAAAAGTCGTTAAAACCAATAGATGCTCGAGAACAGAAGGTTTTAGGACCTACGTTGCGATTCTTTGAGAGTCCAGAAAAGCTAGGCCCTGCTTCTTCAAATCTTTCCGTGAGTAGCTGAAAGGTTGGTAGGATTTAAAAAATAATCCTCTCTCCCAATATCTTTTAAAAAGTTATGAACATAGTTCACCGATGGTATCCTTGTAGCTCCCTCTAATTTTAAAATGTCTGTCAGAACATCTCTATTTAAGTGTGTTGCTTCTTGCGTCCAGAGCCTGTGCCATAATAGCACAGGCTCTAGTTTAATTACGTCGGATATATAAGCAAGAACCAGTTCTGCATGGCAGTTATAATTCGGAAATCTTTTAGGGAGGGCCAGGATATACTTGAAAAATGAATTTTCAGCCGTCTGAATGGGTGCGGGGTTTGCAAAACCCCAAACCCCACTACCATATGTAGCACCAGCCACAAACCTATCTTGGTAGATTTTAATTAATTCTACAGGTGGACAAGTCCCTAATTTATTTGAGAAGATTTAGAGAGCAGCAGTTGATCGGATCAGCTCAAGTTTTTTTGCTGACACAGCTTGCGACCACATCTCATTCTGAGCAAAGAGCATCCCAAGGTAAGAGAACTGCTTGGCGAATTCGAGCTTTTGTCCTGCTATAAATATTGGCCTCTTAGGTTTACATTGCCTACCACAATACATAGTGAATGTTTTTGATGTATTGACTTTTAGGCCCAGCTCATTCATAAAGCGGGAAAAGCTGTCAACCAAATGCTGTAGAACCACTTGAGTACGCGACATAAGACCAGCGTCGTCCGCGTACAAAAGTGCTGGGATTGGGCGGCCACCTACATACGGGGGTCCAGACTATCTTTGCACAGAACTTCTTACAATCTATTTATATACAAATTAAAAAGGAAAGGGACCAGGACACAGCCCTGCCTGACCTCACTCCTAATTGGAATTTTTTCAGTGCGTTCTCCCTTTAGGCCAAAGCGAACGCGGGCTGAAGCGTCGCTATAAAAACGTTTAAGATAATAAATAATGTTATCTTCAAACCCAAGTTGTTCTAATATTATCCACAGCTTAGAATGGACCACACAATCAAAAGAGATCAACGAAGGCCAAAAACAAGTTACTCCGTTTTGCCCTTATGTATTTCCCGACCAGCATTAAAAGATTCAATCCCTGTTCCACTGTCCCCAGACCAGAACGAAAGCCATACTGAAGGTCAGAAAGAACAGAGTTTTCCTGTGCCCACTCCAAAAGCCGATCCAAAATTACTCTGCCTGCTATTTTAGTAAAAGAGTACAAAAGGGAAATGGGCCTGTAGCAGCCCGGGCGTGTCTATTCCCCTTTTTAGGTCTCGGCTTCGAGACCTATTGTCACGGAGTTCGCTCTCAACGGAGACAGAGCGGTGCACGAGCGCCGATTGCACATCGTGGACGCGCACGCCGAGCCTCCTGGAGCCATGCACATCCCTTGCTCCACATTCACACTCACGGAAGCACACACTCACGCACGCATGCACACACACACACACACACCCTCCCTCTCTGCCCACTCCCTCTCTGCCGCCCCCCCCTCTACTCCCACTCACCGGGCTCTTTCCCTCGCAGTGGGTCAGTCATGGCAGCAGGCAGACTCGGTGTCTTCTCAGGCGATCTTCAGCTGATGTGAACGCCCACGCTGGTCTCGTGCGCGCCCGGCACTCTGTTTCACGCCCGTTGATCCTCAGCTTGTTGCTTACAGCCAGTGGGTTGAACTTGAATGTACTCGACAAAATATCCTTATATAACTAAAAACTGAGCATCATCTTCATCTCACGTTTGTAAAGGTAACCATGAACACCAATTGTGTTAAAATATATTGAATACGATAGATCACCTTCCACTCGCCCATACATATACTTTAAATTCCTTATTCATTATTTATTAGAACAAAGCAACGCAGAAGATAATTTTTGGTTGTCTGTGGGTGGGGAGATGGGGTTAGCACTCTCTGCTCTCTTTTCCTATCATTGACTCTTTGACGCTTATAGGAAAACCCAAGCTGCTTATACTTTAGAGGAATTCTGCATAAGGATTATTATAGTGTGAGTGCAGAGTGCGCACAGTTCAGAGTGCGCAGAGTGCAGAGTGTGAAGTAGTGAGTGAGCAGAGTGAGTGAGCAGAGTGTGAGTGCAGAGTGCAGAGTGCGCAGAGTGCAGAGTGTGAAGTAGTGAGTGCAGAGTGAGTGTGCAGAGTGTGAATGCAGAGTAGTGAGTGCAGAGTAGTGAGTGCAGAGTAGTGAGTGCAGAGTGTGAGTAGTGAGTGCAGAGCAGTGAGTGCAGAGTAGTGAGTGCAGAGTGCAGAGTAGTGAGTGCAGAGTAGTGAGTGCAGAGTAGTGAGTGTGCAGACTAGTGAGTGCAGAGTGCAGAGTAGTGAGTGCAGAGTAGTGAGTGCAGAGTAGTGAGTGCAGAGTGCAGAGTAGTGAGTGCAGAGTGCAGAGTAGTGAGTGCAGAGTAGTGAGTGCAGAGTGCTGAGTAGTGAGTAGTGAGTGTAGAGTAGTGAGTGCAGAGTAGTGAGTGCAGAGTGCAGAGTAGTGAGTAGTGAGTGTAGAGTGCAGAGTAGTGAGTAGTGAGTAGTGAGTGTAGAGTGCAGAGTAGTGAGTGCAGAGTAGTGAGTGCAGAGTAGTTAGTGCAGAGTAGTGAGTGCAGAGTAGTGAGTAGTGAGTAGTGAGTGTAGAGTGCAGAGTAGTGAGTGTAGAGTGCAGAGTAGTGAGTAGTGACTAGTGAGTGTAGAGTGCAGAGTAGTGAGTGCAGAGTAGTGAGTGCAGAGTAGTGAGTGCAGAGTGCAGAGTAGTGAGTAGTGAGTAGTGAGTGTAGAGTGCAGAGTAGTGAGTAGTGAGTAGTAAGTAGTGAGTGTAGAGTGCAGAGTAGTGAGTAGTGAGTGTAGAGTGCAGAGTAGTGAGTAGTGAGTAGTGAGTGTAGAGTGCAGAGTAGTGAGTGTAGAGTGCAGAGTAGTGAGTAGTGAGTAGAGTGTAGAGTGCAGAGTAGTCAGTACAGAGTAGTGAGTGCAGAGAAGTGAGTGCAGAGTAGTGAGTGCAGAGTGCAGAGTAGTGAGTAGTGAGTGTAGAGTGCAGAGTAGTGAGTGTAGAGTGCAGAGCAGTGAGTGCAGAGTGCAGAGTAGTGAGTGCAGAGTAGTGAGTGCAGAGTAGTGAGTGCAGAGTAGTGAGTGCAGAGTGCAGAGTAGTGAGTGTAGAGTGCAGAGTAGTGAGTGCAGAGTGCAGAGTAGTGAGTGCAGAGTAGTGAGTGCAGAGTAGTGAGTGCAGAGTGCAGAGTTGCGAGTGCAGAGTGCAGAGTTGTGAGTGCAGAGTAGTGAGTACAGAGTAGTGAGTGCAGAGTGCAGAGTAGTGAGTGCAGAGTAGTGAGTGCAGAGTAGTGAGTGTAGAGTGCAGAGTAGTGAGTAGTGAGTGTAGAGTGCAGAGTAGTGAGTAGTGAGTGTAGAGTGCAGAGTAGTGAGTAGTGAGTAGTGAGTGTAGAGTGCAGAGTAGTGAGTAGTGAGTGTAGAGTGCAGAGTAATGAGTAGTGAGAAGTGAGTGTAGAGTGCAGAGTAGTGAGTATTGAGTAGTGAATGCATAGTAGTGAGTAGTGAGTGTAGAGTGCAGAGTAGTGAGTAGTGAGTAGTGAGTAGTGAGTGCAGAGTAGTGAGCAGTGAGTAGTGAGTGTAGAGTGCAGAGTAGTGCGTAGTGAGTAGTGAGTGTAGAGTGCAGAGAAGTGAGTAGTGAGTAGTGAGTGTAGAGTGCAGAGTAAAGAGTAGTGAGTGTAGAGTGCACAGTAGTGAGTAGTGAGTGCAGAGTAGTGAGTAGTGAGTGTAGAGTGCAGAGTAGTGAGTAGTGAGTAGTGAGTAATGAGTGTAGAGTGCAGAGTAGTGAGTAGTGAGTAGTGAGTGCAGAGTAGTGAGTAGTGAGTAATGAGTGTAGAGTGCAGAGTAGTGAGTAGTGAGTGTAGAGTAGTGAGTGCAGAGTAGTGAGTAGTGAGTAGTGAGTGTAGAGTGCAGAGTAGTGAGTGTAGAGTGCAGAGTAGTGAGTGCAGAGTAGTGAGTGCAGAGTAGTGAGTGCAGAGTAGTGAGTAGTGAGTGTAGAGTGCAGAGTAGTGAGTGCAGAGTGTGAGTAGTGAGTGCAGAGCAGTGAGTGCAGAGTAGTGAGTGCAGAGTGCAGAGTAGTGAGTGCAGAGTAGTGAGTGCAGAGTAGTGAGTGTGCAGACTAGTGAGTGCAGAGTGCAGAGTAGTGAGTGCAGAGTGCAGAGTAGTGAGTGCAGAGTGCAGAGTACTGAGTGCAGAGTAGTGAGTGCAGAGTAGTGAGTAGTGAGTAGTGAGTGTAGAGTGCAGAGTAGTGAGTGCAGAGTAGTGAGTAGTGAGTGTAGAGTGCAGAGTAGTGAGTAGTGAGTGTAGAGTGCAGAGTAGTGAGTGCAGAGTAGTGAGTGCAGAGTAGTGAGTGCAGAGTAGTGAGTGCAGAGTAGTGAGTAGTGAGTAGTGAGTGCAGAGTAGTGAGTGCAGAGTAGTGAGTGCAGAGTAGTGAGTGCAGAGTAGTGAGTGTAGAGTGCAGAGTAGTAAGTGCAGAGTAGTGAGTGCAGAGTAGTGAGTGCAGAGTAGTGAGTAGTGAGTAGTGAGTAGTGAGTGTAGAGTGCAGAGTAGTGAGTAGTGAGTAGTGAGTAGTGAGTAGTGAGTGTAGAGTGCAGAGTAGTGAGTAGTGAGTAGTGAGTGTAGAGTGCAGAGTAGTGAGTAGTGAGTAGTGAGTAGTGAGTGTAGAGTGCAGAGTAGTGAGTACAGAGTAGTGAGTGCAGAGTAGTGAGTGCAGAGTAGTGAGTAGTGAGTAGTGAGTAGTGAGTGTAGAGTGCAGAGTAGTGAGTAGTGAGTAGTGAGTAGTGAGTAGTGAGTGTAGAGTGCAGAGTAGTGAGTAGTGAGTGTAGAGTAGTGAGTGCAGAGTAGTGAGTAGTGAGTAATGAGTGTAGAGAGCAGAGTAGTGAGTAGTGAGTAGTGAGTGTAGAGTGCAGAGTAGGGAGTAGTGAGTAGTGAGTAGTGAGTGTAGAGTGCAGAGTAGTGAGTACAGAGTAGTGAGTGCAGAGTAATGAGTGCAGAGTAGTGAGTAGTGAGTAGTGAGTGTAGAGTGCAGAGTAGTGTGTAGTGAGTAGTGAGTGTAGAGTAGTGAGTGCGGAGTAGTGAGTAGTGAGTAGTGAGTGTAGAGTGCAGAGTAGTGAGTAGTGAGTGCAGAGTAGTGAGTAGTGAGTAGTGAGTGTAGAGTGCAGAGTAGTGAGTAGTGAGTAGTGAGTAGTGAGTGTAGAGTGCAGAGTAGTGAGTGCAGAGTAGTGAGTGCAGAGTAGTGAGTGCAGAGTGCAGAGTAGTGAGTGCAGAGTGCAGAGTAGTGAGTGCAGAGTAGTGAGTGCAGAGTAGTGAGTAGTGAGTGTAGAGTGCAGAGTAGTGAGTAGTGAGTGTAGAGTGCAGAGTAGTGAGTAGTGAGTGTAGAGTGCAGAGTAGTGAGGAGTAGTGAGTAGTGAGTAGTGAGTGTAGAGTGCAGAGTAGTGAGTAGTGAGTAGTGAGTGTAGAGTGCAGAGTAATGAGTAGTGAGTAGTGAGTGTAGAGTGCAGAGTAGTGAGTATTGATTAGTGAATGCAGAGTAGTGAGTAGTGAGTGTAGAGTGCAGAGTAGTGAGTGTAGAGTAGTGAGTGCAGAGTAGTGAGTAGTGAGTGTAGAGTGCAGAGTAGTGAGTAGTGAGTAGTGAGTGCAGAGTAGTGAGCAGTGAGTAGTGAGTGTAGAGTGCAGAGTAGTGCGTAGTGAGTAGTGAGTGTAGAGTGCAGAGAAGTGGGTAGTGAGTAGTGAGTGTAGAGTGCAGAGTAAAGAGTAGTGAGTGTAGAGTGCAGAGTAGTGAGTGCAGAGTAGTGAGTAGTGAGTGTAGAGTGCACAGTAGTGAGTAGTGAGTGTAGAGTGCAGAGTAGTGAGTAGTGAGTAGTGAGTGTAGAGTGCAGAGTAGTGAGTAGTGAGTAGTGAGTAGTGAGTGTAGAGTGCAGAGTAGTGAGTACAGAGTAGTGAGTGCAGATTAGTGAGTGCAAAGTAGTGAGTAGTGAGTAGTGAGTAGTGAGTGTAGAGTGCAGAGTAGTGAGTAGTGAGTAGTGAGTAGTGAGTGTAGAGTGCAGTGTAGTGAGTACAGAGTAGTGAGTGCAGAGTAGTGAGTGCAGAGTAGTGAGTAGTGAGTAGTGAGTGTAGAGTGCAGAGTAGTGAGTAGTGAGTAGTGAGTGTAGAGTGCAGAGTAGTGAGTAGTGAGTGTAGAGTAGTGAGTGCAGAGTAGTGAGTAGTGAGTAGTGAGTGTAGAGTGCAGAGTAGTGAGTAGTGAGTGCAGAGTAGTGAGTGCAGAGTAGTGAGTGCAGAGTAGTGAGTGCAGAGTAGTGAGTAGTGAGCAGTGAGTGTAGAGTGCAGAGTAGTGAGTAGTGAGTGTAGAGTGCAGAGTAGTGAATGCAGAGTAGTGAGTGCAGAGTAGTGAGTGCAGAGTAGTGAGTAGTGAGTGCAGAGTAGTGAGTGCAGAGTAGTGAGTGTAGAGTGCAGAGTAGTAAGTGCAGAGTAGTGAGTGCAGAGTAGTGAGTGCAGAGTAGTGAGTGCAGAGTAGTGAGTAGTGAGTAGTGAGTGTAGAGTGCAGAGTAGTGAGTAGTGAGTAGTGAGTAGTGAGTGTAGAGTGCAGAGTAGTGAGTAGTGAGTAGTGAGTGTAGAGTGCAGAGTAGTGAGTAGTGAGTAGTGAGTGTAGAGTGCAGAGTAGTGAGTGCAGAGTAGTGAGTGCAGAGTAGTGAGTGCAGAGTAGTGAGTAGTGAGTAGTGAGTGTAGAGTGCAGAGTAGTGAGTAGTGAGTAGTGAGTGTAGAGTGCAGAGTAGTGAGTAGTGAGTGTAGAGTAGTGAGTGCAGAGTAGTGAGTAGTGAGTAGTGAGTGTAGAGTGCAGAGTAGTGAGTAGTGAGTAGTGAGTGTAGAGTGCAGAGTAGTGAGTAGTGAGTGTAGAGTGCAGAGTAGTGAGTGTAGAGTGCAGAGTAGTGAGTGTAGAGTGCAGAGTAGTGAGTGCAGAGTGCAGAGTAGTGAGTGCAGAGTAGTGAGTGCAGAGTGCGGAATGCAGAGTAGTGAGTGCAGAGTAGTGACTGCAGGTGCAGAGTGGTGTGTGCTGTTGAGTGCAGAGTGGTGTGTGCTGTTGAGTGCAGCGTGGTGTGTGCTGTTGAGTGCAGAGTGGTGTGTGCTGTTGAGTGCAGAGTGGTGTGTGCTGTTGAGTGCAGAGTGGTGTGTATTGGCAATTTAATTGACAATGCCATTTATTTATTGTCATGAGCAATGCCAATAGCTCCACCTTTAATGATGCCGAGACCATTGCATTGTAAATGCTTGTTGTAAATAGGAACTATTACAGATTCCACCCAAGTGGGCAAGAAATCTGTAACACAGCTGGCATTAAGCACCTGGACCAGAAGGTGCACCCACAGGGATGAAGTGGTCTTAAATATATCAATGGGCACCCCATCTGGGCCAAGTGCCTTACCGCACGGCTCTTCAACCTCCTCAAGAGTAAAGTGCAGATTTCTAGAGGGGGGGTAATCCAAAGTAGGTGTCACAGATCCTACTTGTCCTTCACCCTCATATACTCCTGAGAAGTGCCTGACACAATCCGATTCAGGAATTACTATTTCTATTTTCCGGCCAACCTCTTCCCTTAGGAAGGGAGTTCTGACAAGTTTCCAAAAGCCAGCACTATCATTCCTCGTAGTAGCAGAATGAAGAGCTTCCCAAGCTTTAGTCCTAAGAGTATTCTTCCTGGCTTCAATTGCTATTTTGTATTCCTTCCTACATCTACTAACCTCCCCAGCACATCTAGGTTTTTTATGCAGCTCCTTCTTTAGGAGCGCATAAGCCCTAGTACACTTGGAGTCAAACCAATCTCCCTCCTTTTTTTGGTTCTTAAATTGCCTCGTAAGGGAAGCCTTAATTTAATTCGAGATTGAAAGGAAGGATGCAAGAAGAATTTCAGGGGGTGAATCTACCCTTAAGCACGTCATTATTTCTGAAAAGCATTTATCAACCACTAATTTAATTATCTCTGTCTCATTCACCATGGCCCATTTTAGGGTATATCCATTAACGCTACCAATAGCTAAATTCATGTCCAGACTGTTACTTTTTTTTCATTGATCATAGTGGATTTAGTAGGTAGCAGGATGGCCACGCAGAGCGGAAAATGGTCACTCAATGCTATATCAGAGACACTAAAGGAGTGGATTCTAGTGTCATATTTGTTGGAAACAGTAACATAATCTATAATTGTGGAGCAACCCCTACCATTATATGTTGAAGATAAAACAGAGGGTAAAATACACAGTTCGTTTGCAAACCCCAGTTCAAATTTAGCTAGCAGACTATTAAACTGTTCCCCTAAAGAGGAATGAAAAGTGTAGCCGGCCTTCACCATCATCCTGTGCTAGGCCACACCTATCATCCTGGGTTGCGTCACACAAATTACAGTTGAAATCCCCGAGCATAATTATCATCAATTTGTGCTTAAAAATATTTTCCTGTTTAAACAATGTTTTACTCAATTTACTTAAAACAGTAGATGCATCACCACAAGGAATATTATTATATAAGTTGACAATAGCAATTGGAGTATCACAGACCAAGACAAGTACCAAAAGTTTGAAATAAATGTCTGTGACAGGTTCAATAACTATAACAAAATCTAGCTTGTTAGACAAATAAACACTCAAACCACCCTTTGCTCTTCCATGCAAAACAGCAAGGGCCGGAGTATGAAAGGTCCTATAGCCGTTCAGATGGACAGGTTCAAGACTCCAGGTTTCCTGGAAGCAGAGCAAGTCTTGTGTGTGGATAAAATCCCACCAAATTGGATTAGTGATTTTTGATCTAATACCAGAAATATTCCATGATGAAATTTTAAACACAGATGAGTCTTTCAGGGGAATAGGCGGGAGAGTTGGAGTCACAGTGGTGGGGCCAGTTTGTATGAAGGGTACCATTTGATCGGTTCCCCCCCATATGCCCTCCTCTGCTGTCAGAGCACCCCCCGCAAATTCTAGAGCCTCAGGTATGACTGAGACTACACATGATGATTTCTCCCCAGTTGCACCTATGTTTTCTCTTTTATAAGAGTAGGAAATAGGGTCTGACTCTATATTTGGCGCACTAGAGGTGATAGTATCTAACTGTAGTCAATCGTTATTTTCCAGACCGCTAAGAATTTCATAATAATTAAATGTTGGGATATCATATCTTCCACCCCATGGTTCTTCCAAGTTCAGAGGCCGGCAGGGAGGAGCAGGGCACCTAATTGGTCGAGGCGGAGAATAAAAGTAACCAAGGGGAAGAATATTAACAGAGTGTGGATCAAGTGTCCCCATGGCTCCTCTCTCTCGAGCAAAGTATGGACCAGTTGTGGGGACCGGAACGATAGGACTACACAATCACGCCTCAACGTTTTATTTGAGGTGCCTACCCATCTCACCCTTCTGGCCATTTTGAACTCAGCGAACAGGTGATTTTTAAATCCAATCCTAGAAGATAGGATATGAAGAGATTTATTTCTTAGGGTCGACCAATGTTCAAAAGTATTGGGGGATAATGATGGAACATTTGCTAAGACCACAGTATATGGTGATGCTTCTGGGGGCAAATTTCAATTAAGTAAGTTTGGAGTTACTCTTGTCTAAGTTTATCCTCTGCTCTTCCATTTTGATGAGTTGATACATGGGAAGATGCGTTAGAAGCTACTAGGGTTGAAGCAGATGGCCCGTTGGTATAAGATGGAATATCCCCTCTTGAATTTTTGTGCTCTGGTCGACCAGTAGGCTTTGGATTGGAATTTTTAGCTTTGACTGGAGCTGGAATGTGAGTTACTAAGGCCGGTGTGATAGTTTTAGAATTTACATTCGAGCAAGTGGCACTGGGTTGAGGTAGTTTAAGAGTTGCATTTTCCTCAGTTGGGGCCAGATGTAGGTAATCTCGATTTACCTACTCTTAAATACCGAATCATACCGATAGGTAAATGGGATGTAGGTAATTTCACTTTTGAAATTACCGAATCGGAATGATTCGGTAATTACCGAATCTGTATTTACCGATTCGGTAATTGCCATTGATTCCTATGGGCCTTGAGGCCAATAGTAATCAATGCCAATTACCGAATCGGTAAATACCGATTCGGTAAAATTACCGAATTTGCAAGGGGGACAGGGTGTCACTTTGACACCCTGTTGCTTGCCTCAATTGTGCATGGGTGCACATGTTGCTGACATACATGCCCTTAGGGCATGTATATCTGCAACATGGCACATTTTTTAAAGCAAACAAATGCTTTCTGAAGGGTTTTCATTATTTACCACCAACTTCTAGTTGGTGGTAAATAATGAATTCTTAAATCCTTGTAGCACTGATTACAGTGCTACCTACATGTTGAATTACAGAATCGGTAATTTTACCAATTCGGTATTTTACCGAATCGGAAAAATTACAAATTCGGTAAAATGACCAATTCTGTAATTTAACATGCCCCTACATCTCAATATCCAAATTCCAGTCGGAAACGGCCGAAATCGGTATTTTCTGCCGTTTCCGACCGGTATTTGGATACCTACATCTGGCCCTTGGTCTTTGCTTCTTGTCAAGCTTTCCCTCGATATTGGCTAGCCTTGTTTCTATATTCTTAAACTTTAGGGTGATAGGTTCTAGAAAAGTCATTAAAAGGGTTTCCATTCTTTCCCAGAAGGGGTCCTCTTTTGTTGAGTCCTTGACGATAATTGGTGGAAGTACAATTTTGGGTTGATTATTTCCTAAAAGCGCCGGGACACTCTTTTTGAGTAACCGTTGCGCTATACAAAAGAATAAATAACATAACATAACATAACATTCTCCTCAATTATTCTACTCCCATTTAACTTTTCAACAACATTTTTTTGCTTATTATTGGTATTCCTTTTACTACTTTTAGTAGGTTGCCTTTTCCTAACAATATGTTTTTGCTTACGTCTAGCCTTCTGCCCTCTAGTTCTCACACAGGGGCTATCACTAATGTCTAGGACAGAAATTGGGCTCCCAGAGATACCATGCCCCTCCTTATCTAAAGTATCCTCATTTAGAGGAATAGGGTCGCCTATCTGATTACTAATAAATATTGTGGGGGTCACAGATAGTCTTGATGTCGGAGGCAAAGGTTCAGTAATATCAGGGGGCGCCCCAAGAAATATCTCATTTGTTGGCATGATAGAATGTGCCACAGGCAAAACAACAAAAGATGGAGCAAATATGGAATCCTGGGAATTAGTGGTTAGCATTGAAATGTTTGTGTTGGGTAGAGGCGGAAGAGTACCAGATGGAAATGAGAGACGTCTTTCTGTACTTTCAATTGTGGAAGCGACTACCCCAATGGTCTTTTCCAACATTCGGTCTATTGCTGTTAAACTTGGTAAAGGGGGATTAGGAGCTACCCTTTGTTCCCCATTAGAGACCGATTGAATGGAGGTATTCTTCCCCATTTTTCAATGATGAGTATCGGTATGTTTAGGTAATGGCACAATCAAATAATAAAAACCATACTCCTCCAAGTAAAAAATAAACCTTCTCAGTAAAAACACAGTACTACTCATATACAAATGATTGCTTCAAGGACTAAATAAAATAAGCCTATTGCTAATTTGGTAGGGTATAAAATATACGATGGATCGAACCTGAAGGGAAATGTCCAGGGGGGATGGCCCTGCCCTGCCTCCTCCTGCCACAGACTGTCCCGCCCTTGTCCCGGGCTTCTCCCGGATGCTCCCGCGCGCGACTCGCGGGCGAGAGGCGTTACCTTCTGATAAGGCGCCTCCGGGCGTGTCTATGTCGTCACAGCCGCCGCGCCAAGCCCAGGGGCAGCTGGGTGATATAGTTCCCCAGCTGCGTGTGGCTCCGGGCGAATGTAGGCGAGTGGCGAGCCGTTTCCCTCATGGCAGGTTCACGGGCAAAGCAGTTCCCTCGCAGCAAGTTCTCAGGGTGAGTTTGCTGCTTGACGTGCCGTTTCCCTCATGGCTGGAATGCGGGTCCCCAGAGCGCTTCGGCGCTCCCTTCTGATAAGGCCCCTCCGGGCGCGTCTATGTCGTCAGAGCCGCCGCGCCGAGCCCAGGGTCAGCTGGGTGATGTAGTTACCCAGCTGCGAGTGGCTCCGGGCGAATGTAGGCGAGTGGCGAGCGGTTTCCCTCACGGAAGGTTCACGGGCAAAGCAGTTCCCTCACAGCAAGTTCTCAGGGTGAGTATGCTGCTTGACGTGCTGTTTCCCTCACGGCTGGAATGCTGGTCCCAACTGTTGATGTCAAATGAGTAAACCAGTATTGGAAGTAGATCCAGGCAAACTCATATTGAACAAGATCTAACCCACAGCCAGATGCTGAGGCTTGCTAGCTATAAATTGAAGGGCAGGGCGGAAGACCAGCAGGACACGGCATTTTTATTCTTTTACTCCTGAAAGTTGCTCGTGAAGACTCAGGCTACTGTCTTGATCCTCCTGCCAACAATTCCTTGGTTTTATTCAGGTTTTGAGAAGTCATATCTTAATATCTTTTTATTTCTGATCTGCTGTACCAAAACTTAGGCAAAACATGGCTTCCCTGAATACGAGTCAGTTTCTCCATATTTTCTGTGGGGTACCCTAGGACGCCTTCCTGTCCCTATCAACATCAGTTTGTACATGGAATCTATTGGAACCCTAATTAGCAAGAGCAGCATCTTCATCCATCAATCCTTCATGACACGCAAGTGCAGCTGAAAACTCCACTGCTCACAACATCCAGTGACCCAAGACCACACAACTGTGAAGTAATGTCGGAGAAATAAAACAAACGAACGTGAGTAGATCGACTATTCAGAGCCTTATAACCTTCGTGCGCTCTCAGATAATTATGATTAAATGTGATTTTATGTTTCTGTTCGGTAGAGATGTCCGGTGAGGTTGAATAACGCAAAGGGCTAGTAGAAGAGAGGCCTCTGTGGGGAGATTAGCAGCAAGTGAGGATTATTCAGCAAAATGGTGTTACTTACAAATGTAAGTGGGTTAAAAATAGGTTGAAATTGATCAAAGGAATCTAGTTTTGGTCCTTCTACTGTGTTCAAAGTTTTCGTGCTTTCCCTAATCCATTTCCTCTTTGAGTAATCATAGCTTCTTACAATTAGGGGGATGTGAAATTCACTTAAGTTGCATTTGCAAAATTATGCAACATTTTGGCAAAATGATACATAATTATGTAAAACGCGAATCTATCATTTTCAATTTTATTTTAGCACAAAATAGGTACTGCCCAGATTTGTTGACACTAGAATGTATTTCGCGCTAACGCAATAGTGCAAAAAACGAAAGCACCAGAAACACCAGCAACTCACCTTTTGTTACTCCTATGCATTCAGGGTAAATTTTGAAAGTGAGTGGCAGATTCCTGGTAATTTCTTTACTGCAAATGGAGTGTAATTACATGAAGTGGCATGATGGCATCATTTCGGGAATTTTATGTAACAAGCATAATGCGAAATTCCTGAAATCAAGCAGATTTCGCAGGTGTAATTTAAATTTTATCCAGGCCTACTCACAGTATGGAGGAATAGACTCAGTCACAATGGATACATGTTTTGTGGGACTGACATTGAGGTGTCTTTCAGAATTCTAAACACAAAATAGTGGAGGGACTGTCAAAACCGTATGATGGGATTCATAAGAGATAGTCAAGTCAAGTCAAAAAGCTTTATTTCGATAAAATTTCATTATCATAAAAGCAAGTTTAAAAAGAATTGGTAGTTAATAAAATTAGTAAGACATATCCAGTTAATAGCAACAAATAAGACATTTGCTAGAGCTAACATAATTTAAGAAAAAATTAAACAAAGTTTTTAAGCTTTCTGGCTCGAATAGCCCAAGCCCAGAATAGAAATTTGGCTAAGGCACAGACATAGGGTACATGACTGTCCGAAACAAGTATCCTGATTGCCACATCGTGGCTCCTAGTTCCCAGGTGCCGGCACAGATTCTTCAGCCAAACCCTTCTTGGATTGGCATATTCGCTACAGACAAATAGGAAGTGAGCCAATGTCTCTGGATGGGCTAGGCATGAAGGACACAGGTCGGTTTTGTAAGGACAGGAATTCCATTTTTTGGTAAAAGTGTTCAATGGCAAGGTACCCGTTCTGAATTTAAAATACAAAGACCGGGCAAACGGTTTCCCGATTATATCTAAATAGGGTTCTCGCATGGGAATGTCTTTAAACTTCAGGAACTCCTCAGTAAGCCTGCCAATGGATGTGCTAGAATGCCTTTGGGAGCAGATCCAATCCCGATAAAGATTTTTAAGTACTTGTTTTGGTGGAGAAGTTCTGCTTGACCAAAAGTCCAAAAGGCCCAAGTTTGACAGTAAAGATTTCATGTCTGTTAACCATTTGACTCTGGCCCAATGTGGTGACGCCATTATTTCTTCCAGGCCTCTGGCATAGGGACTAAGTTCCTCTACCCGCCAAATACGGGCCCATAACAAAAGAGGGCGAAATTTCGCAATTTCGCCAATCTGGGTACAGCCAAAGTCCATAAATAAATGTAAAAGGGGGGTACTTTGAGGGAGGGACATTATTTGTCTGCAGAAATTATTCTCAGATTTTTGAAGAGCTAATGAAGATGCAAAGCCCCAGAGTTCAGCTCCGTAGAGTGCAGAGCTGACACCCTTGGCGGCATAGATCTCTAGGACTGTTCCTATTGGTTTCAACGAACTGGAACGTTGCTCCCTCAATAGGGCACCTGTGATCCTTTTGTGATTTAGCAGCATCTTGTCTAGATGAAGAGTCCAATCCATTTTGTCTGAGATGCGTATCCCTAAGTAGTCAAATACTTTCACCCTTTCCAGGGTCTCAGTGTTTAGGATAGGGGGACGCACTTGCTGTTTGGGGGGGTTAAGAACAAGGTATTTTGTTTTATTGGTGTTTATAACCAGGCCCCGATCAGTACAAAAGGATTGGAAATTATCCAAGAGTTTCTGTAGTCCCATAGGTGTTTTGGAAATTAGGAGCGTGTCGTCCGCAAAGAGAAGGGTCGGTACACGAACCCCCGCCAGGGATGGTTCGTCAGATGGAAATTTCAGTAAATGCTCAACCACCCCATTGATATACAAGGAGAAAAGGGTGGGAGCCAGAACACATCCCTGGCGGACCCCTCTCTCGACCGGGATGCAGCCCGTTTTCTCCCCTCCAGAACCCCACCTAATTTGGGCAAAGCTGTCCTGATGGAGCCTAACTAGTAGGGATAGTAGATACTGTGGGAGCCCCATATTGGCCAGGACCCTCCACAGCAAGTCTCGGGGGACAAGGTCAAAGGCAGTCTTTAGGTCGATAAAAGCGAGATAAAGACTGCCCTTGCCTATCACTACCACCTTCCAGTAGATCATCATAAGCCTAAAGGCCTGCTCTATCGTACCAGTGCCTACTCTAAAACCGGCCTGGAAGTCGGTAAGTATTTTATTTTCATCTACCCAGTTAAGTATCCTGAGTAGAATAACTTTACCAACAACTTTTTGGCTTGCATCTAGCAGGCTGATCGGCCTATAATTGGACGGGTCATCCCTTGGGCCCTTCTTATGGATGGGAACTACCTCTGCCCCCTTCCATGACGCAGGAATGGGGGCACCCCTACAAATGGCGAGAAGGAGGGAGTGGATTAATTTGCCCCAAGTAGCAACATCGGATTTTAACAAGTCCCCCGGGATGCCATCAGGTCCTGCAGCTTTCTGGGGAATGATAGAATTAATAGCATATTCTACTTCCTTCTGTGTGAATTCAGGATCACTGGGGAGCAGAATATAACTAATATAAGGGGAGGATTGGGCAGACCCTCTCCCGTTCAAGTCATTATGGCAGGAATAAAGTTTGGCAAAATGGGCCTCCCATACCTGGGCCGAAATATTGCAGGTTATGAGATCGGAATCCGGTCTATTTCGTGCCCTTATGGCGTCCCAAAAGGATTTGGAGTCTTTTTTCAAGCTGGCTTCCTTAAGGGTTAGCCAGTAGGCATCCTCCCACTCCCTTTTAGCAACCTGTAGGGCCTTTTTATGGTCTCTTCTAGCAATTTGGATTAGTGGAGGGGACTTCCCTTTAACTGCCTCTATTAGGCGAGATTTGGCCTTCCTGCACGTTGCTGAATACCAATCGTGTTTGCCTTTATCTTTTGGTAAAGAATTTTGTTTCCCTGGGGGCAATTGGACCCAAAAAAGGTCCCCTATGATTTTTACAGCAGTTTCAAATGTAGCGGTGGCCATGTCTGCTGCTATAGTTAGGTCAATCGAGCCAATTTCGGCTTGCATGACCTTAACCACTTCATCTATTGCTGATAGTTTATCGGCATTGCACATAATCTTACTCCACTTTAGACGCCTGCCACAAGTAGCAACAGTAATCCCCTGTTGGCGACTCAAAGGGACTGGCGATACTTCAGTGGGCCAAGGATTTTTTAAAAATAGAGAGAGTGGGTTGTGGTCGCTCTCTATGGTATTAGTGATAACCATGTCGTCAACATGACTCCAGAGGCCCCTGTCCAGCAGAATATAGTCGATCCGTGTGCATTGACCAACTCTGTTGAATGTGGGAGCACCCTGCAGGTCAGATCGAGTGCGACCGTTGGCAGCTCTTAAGCCAAACTCCAATGTGAGTGCATTTAGGTGGATTGCACTGCGAGTCCAGCGTTTGATGGGGGGGATAGAGAGGGTAGGAATACCCCATCTACTGTCCTCCTCTCCTAGGTCTGGTACTCCTTCTAGGGGAAGTGGTTCATATGTACAATTAAAATCCCCTGTTACTAGGATATGCCCAGGTCCGCTCTGCTCTCCTAACTGAGCCTCGAGCTCCAGCATTGTAGGTGAGATACACCCGTTTTTGGTTCCCCTAATATATACATTATAAAGGTCGAGAATCATGCTTCCCCGTAGGCCCAATAGTGAGACACCAAGAATATCCGGGGTTCTTGGCTTCTTGGTGATTATCCTACAATTTAGGAGGATACTTATCCAAATAATGAGCCCCCCCGAAGGCCGCCCCTTCCCTACCTTAGATTTTACTGCTGGAGTAAAAATAGTGACAAACCCCACCCGATGTAATGGTTCAATGGCCCATGTCTCTTGAAATATACAAATTGTATGGGCATCGACCAGGGCATTCCACTCTGGGAGGCCTAATTTCCTTGAAATCCCAGCAAGGTTCCAACTAAGAATCTTTAACTTGCCCTGTGCTAAGTTTCCATCTTGGATCTCAGTACCTTGGTGGTTACATGGATCACCGCTGTCCCTAGCTAACATGGGTGAGAACACCTCTAAGTTAATAGGGAGAGATGTCTCCATCACAGGATCCTTCATACTGATGTTAACACTAGGGAGGTTAATATCTAATCCTCCCTTAGGAGAAAGTCAATCAACCTCATCCAGAACACAGTACCTATTTGGATGGGCAAACTGTGTATAGGAAGGGTTGAAAGACAGAGATGGAGGCGAATCCTGCCATGGCTGTTGCCATTGCTGATTAGTAAATAGTGGCTGAGGAGGTTGTTGCCACTGCTGGGTGGGTTGGAAAAAAGGAGGAGGTAAGGGGTGGAAGGGTTGTTTCCACTGAGGACCAGCATGATGTGGGAAAAAGGATGGAAAATTGGGCGGTTGTTGCCAATGATTAGAGGCATATTGAGGGGGACATGCAGGCCCTTGATTACTTGGTCGGTGGAAGTTGGGTCTTGCCGAGTTGGGGAGGAAGTAAGATAAGGGGAGTGGTTTAATCTGAGTGGCTGGGCCGCTGTTAGGGGCATTACAAATAAAAGTCGCAGCCCCCACATCCCTAAAGTTGACAGTAATTACATCCCCTGAAATTGTTTTCTTACTCCTACCCACCCAATCGCCTCTACGCACAGTAAGAATTTCCCCACTCATGCTACTGGGTAATGGTCTATGTATTTGAAGCCACTGGGCACATTTATTTCTGAGCTCTACATATGTCTCTCTAACTCCTTCCTTCAGTGGGGGAACAGCAGTCAGCACAACCACAAAAGGGGAAACTTCTGGTGGCAGACTAATAGACTTAAAACGAGTCTGCCTTGGCTTAGGGGCTTCAGAATTATTAGTAGCATGGGGGGCTGGGGTGTTCGTGGGTTTCCCTTTAGGGTCCGAGACTTGGGAAGTGATAGATTTTAATCCAGCAGCTGGTTGCTGAGCGGATAAAGAGCTGCTCACTGCTTTTGGTGGTGGTTGGGCAAGATTTTTCACAGAGTGGGGATGATGTGTTGCTGATTGTTCTTTGGATGGCGGAGGGTTTTTCGCTTTGTCGGCTGTAGACTTGGTGACCTTAGTTAGTGGTTGGGGATTGAGTGGTGATTCTCTGTACCCTTGTTGCTGAATAGTCCCAGACTCATTAATCTTATTGAGCCATTTAGTATTAATGAGAGATGTTAATCTATCCAGTTTAGAGATCAAGGGTTTTATTTGGGCCACTATTGTAGTTTCAAGGTCGTGCTTGAGGTCCGTGACCATATTTTCGACCCAGCATGGAATGCCAGGCGTTGTGTGTGGAATAGGTGTCACAAGATTATGGTTGCTAGCTTTAGTTTTGGTCTTCTCTTTAGATTTGGACTTAGGCTCTTTAGTTTTGGGCTTAGCTACTACTTTTGAAGGAATAGAAGTATCCTTTCCCCTGGAGTCACTGGGCACATAAGCGGTCGACTTGGCGGTTAACCCATCCAGGCCCGGCTCCGTCTCCACGGGTGTCTGACAGGCTTCTAGGTCTGGGGTCGCCTCCAGATCCACAAAGGACGGGTCCGACTCTGAACAGGTAACCGACAAGTCGACGGCACTCGGTACTGTAACAGTGCCCATAGTAGTCAAGGGCAAGGGCAGGGAGCAATTGTTCGAAGCTTGCTGGAAAGGTGAATGCGCATTTACAAGGGAGCCCAAGGAAGAGCGCTTGGCTTCCATGAGGTCAAGAGAGACTCTTTTCTCTAGGAGTACAATGCTCTTGTCAATTGTCTCTGTTACCCGTGAGATAAAGAGATCAATGGGGCCAGTCACTTGAGCTACCTCTGCAGCTTTTTTGGTGCAGCTTCTTGTTTTATGCCGCATAGTTGTCGCTAGCGATGAACAGGCTATACCAAGTGTCGGGTGGCTATGGCCTCAAGGAAGGCTGAGCAGCAACGGCCTACCTGGTTGATGATCTCAGGGCAATAAGACAGGGATTCAGGGCCTGGGCCGTCCTCTGCCGTCCTTGAACGGCCTTAAACGGCCCGCTCTTTGCCCGGTCTTCGCCCCGGTGGCCGCCCCGCGCACGTCCCGCGTGCGCGTTAGATCTGCACAAAGTTTATAGGAGGAGCAAGTGAGGTGGAAGGGGCGGGAAGAGGACCAGCTGCGGCCGATCAGCGCCGCGCTGCACGCTGGTCCTCGCAGTCCCGCCTCGAGGAGAAGGGTTGATGTTCACTCTCTGGAGTCGCGTTGGTGCTCCTGTGCACTCCGCAGTGGCCTTGGGCAGGTTGGTCAAACAAAGAGTCTAGCCTTCGAGCGGCGCCCGCGAAGCGGGGGCCGCGAGGCGTGGGGGTTTTTTACAGGCGCTGGAAACAGGGATGAAAGGCTGAGCAACAGGCAGGCAGCGCTCACGACGTCCCAAAGGCAGAACCCACACTCCTGACACACCGCTCGATCTTTATCGGTGGAAGGGGCGGGAAGAGGACCAGCTGCGGCCGATCAGCGCCGCGCTGCACGCTGGTCCTCGCAGTCCAGCCTCGAGGAGAAGGGTTGATGTTCACTCTCTGGAGTCGCGTTGGTGCTCCTGTGCACTCCGCAGTGGCCTTGGGCAGGTTGGTCAAACAAAGAGTCTAGCCTTCGAGCGGCGTCGGCGAAGCGGGGGCCGCGAGGCGTGGAGGTTTTTTACAGGCGCTGGAAACAGGGATGAAAGGCTGAGCAACAGGCAGGCAGCGCTCACGACGTCCCAAAGGCAGAACCCACACTCCTGACACACCGCTCGATCTTTATCGGTGGAAGGGGCGGGAAGAGGACCAGCTGCGGCCGATCAGCGCCGCGCTGCACGCTGGTCCTCGCAGTCCCGCCTCGAGGAGAAGGGTTGATGTTCACTCTCTGGAGTCGCGTTGGTGCTCCTGTGCACTCCGCAGTGGCCTTGGGCAGGTTGGTCAAACAAAGAGTCTAGCCTTCGAGCGGCGCCCGCGAAGCGGGGGCCGCGAGGCGTGGAGGTTTTTTACAGGCGCTGGAACCAGGGATGAAAGGCTGAGCAACAGGCAGGCAGCGCTCACGACGTCCCAAAGGCAGAACCCACACTCCTGACACACCGCTCGATCTTTATCGGTGGAAGGGGCGGGAAGAGGACCAGCTGCGGCCGATCAGCGCCACGCTGCACGCTGGTCCTCGCAGTCCCGCCTCGAGGAGAAGGGTTGATGTTCACTCTCTGGAGTCGCGTTGGTGCTCCTGTGCACTCCGCAGTGGCCTTGGGCAGGTTGGTCAAACAAAGAGTCTAGCCTTCGAGCGGCGCCCGCGAAGCGGGGGCCGCGAGGCGTGGAGGTTTTTTACAGGCGCTGGAAACAGGGATAAAAGGCTGAGCAACAGGCAGGCAGCGCTCAGACGTCCCAAAGGCAGAACCCCTTTGAGAGATAGTAGCAGAGGCAAGAACAGACATGCTGAAGGCAAAGCAATAGTATGCATTGTGCTTTGGATACCATAGCAAATGAATTGCAGGTGTTTTCAGGTTCATGACTGTGTTCTTTTCCTTCAATCCTTTCTTTTAATGATGGATTGCATTCAGCAGCCATGTTTCTATTCTCCTCGGCGCATGGCCTTCGCCACTGCACACGAGAGGCTCTACCGTGACCCAGAGAATAATGTAACTCCACTGGAGAGCCAATATACATGTATGAATTCTGTGGCTGTACTATTTTACCACATAACTAAGGATTTATCTAATCAGCTGGGCCTGGTTGCTCAGTGGACTAATGTGTCCACTGCAGGGGCCTGTGTTTGACCTCATGGTTACAAGTTCAAACTCTGGCAGATCCACTCAGCCTTTCATCCATCTGAGGACAATAAAATGAGTACCGTTGAGTTGAGTAACAATAAGCATCCATTATTCAGAGGAAAGATACTTATGTGTGAATGCACCCTTTACAAATACCCATGTTATGTTATTTTCAAGATAATTTGCTTCATAACTGTCATCATTTGAAGATTTAATGGCTCAAGTTAATGGAAGTAGTACTGCCAGGGACTGTGCCACATTGCGTGCATTTTTTGTTGCATAATTTGGTAAACCTTGCTACATAATTAGATATTTCATGCTCCACATTCCGCATATTGCTGACAATTGTAAAACTGCTGTAAATTCATTTGTGGGCTGTCATTATGATGATGAAATCCAAATATCCATCACACGGAACCTTGAACATAGTTTTCATACTTCACAGGGTCCTGTGAAATGTGAGGTTTGTATACCACTGCATTTTGTTGAATAAAAGCACCCAAATGTTAGAACATTTTTCATCCCTGTTTGCAATGCATCAACGAAGATACCATTTTGTGTGTATAGTCATGGTTGTTGTTTAAGGGTCCCTTGTGACCCCTGGCACTGCCTTTGCGTCCCCTGGTTCCTGAGATGGTGCCAGGAATACAGAGGCAGCCCATCTTTATGACAGTCGGTTGGGGCTCCTCTCTCTTTGGGTTCTGCAATTTTTTTTATTATACTAATAGTGAATAATATTGCAATATTCACCATTAGGGGTATACAAAAATGAAGTATAAATAGCTGGAATATTACCTTTCCCCGACAAATGAGGTAAGTAACAAAAATGCTTTAAAATCCATGTTCTTTGTGTGCTGGTGGGTGAGTGTGTTTATGCGAGAGAAAGAGTGTGTGTGTGTAAAAAGAGTGTGTGTGTGTTTGAGTGTGTAAAAAGAGTGTGTGTGTGTAAAAAGAGTATGTGTGTGTAAAAAGAGTGTGTGTGTGTTTGAGTGTGTGTGTGTAAAAAGAGAGTGTATGTGTTCTTGATTGTCTAAAGAGAGTGTGTGTGGGTGTGTGCACATGCGCGGGTGTGTGTGTGTTAGTCTGTGTGTGTGAGTTAAAGGGAAGGTCTTGCCCCCAGAAACGAGACTCAATCCATCCGCGGCTTTTTAAAAAAAGATGTGAAATCCATTCTCCTGTCCAAATTCACATGAACTTTCTATTCACTCTTATAGATATGTGCTAGTCCCTAATAGTTACCAGTAATATGTTTGCATAATTTATGTCATTTTTTTATATGTATATGTCATTCACCTGTATTTACCCTGTGAAGCGCTGTGATACCCGCAAGGGTCTTGTTCACACCATACAAAACCTTCAAAATAAATAAAATTAAAATAAACATCATGTGAATTGACATGCATTTGTACAGGCTCCCCTTCAACTTTTTCATTGATCCCAACTTCTTCATACAGGTATGGGTGTTAGCCACCAGAGCAAGACAATGAGAAAGAAGGCATGGGGAAATAAGCTAGAACATGAAGAACAGTAGTAATAGCATCTTTCCTGTACATTATTGCCATCTCCCCCACCCCCGCGTCACTAATTATGAGAATCAGCAGAGCCTTGAATTTCTTTGGTTTGTACGGAGCATTTCCATCTGTATTTTTCTGCATTTCAAAGAGACTGACATGATTTTCATTCATGTGCCTGCGAGTCTTTTTGTGTATCTCAGTTTGTTGTCACCATATGATTTTCTGCCAGTATTATTTCTTCCAAAGTGTCGCACTCCTTGAAGTTTTTGATCACATCCGCAATTAAATATTTATGTCCCTTATCTGACAACACATCCTTCTCAACATGAAGAAGCTTTGGCTAATTCTAGACAGGAAATTACAGGAATATTTGCATAATGTCTGTGCGAAGAACCTTAGTGCGGGATTTAATTTACATATTACAAA
This sequence comes from Lissotriton vulgaris, assembly GCF_964263255.1. NCBI lineage: Eukaryota > Metazoa > Chordata > Amphibia > Caudata > Salamandridae > Lissotriton > Lissotriton vulgaris. The sequence continues at coordinate 844,331,744 of NC_141685.1, forward strand.
CTCTCGATTCAGCATGTTCTGACTTGTCTTATAAGCCACACTGTTGCGTAGGTAAAATATGTATGGAATTATTTTTCTTCTTTTTGCAAGTAGCTGATACTGTCCAGGTGCATTCATGCCATATTTCAGCTCCTTATCCCTACACTCGGATTCTCCTTTCTTCTAATTTCAAACAACCATGGCCCTTTTATATATAGGGCGCACTTTCCTTGTTTGCGCGCTAGCGCACCTTAAAAAAGGGAAAGTGCGCCCTATTACATGGAATGTGTTGCCCCCAGGGCAGCCAAGAACTCACCCTGCGCCCAGGGCAGCACATTCATGTAAAAAACAGAGAGGCTGCTTTGAAGCTGCTCCGTGTTTTCACAGTGCAGGCGGCAACCCGCCTGCACTTTTGAAGGGGATTAGAGATCCCCTTGCAGTGGGTGCTCTGAGTGACTGCACCTGCCTGTAAGGGGATGTCTGGGGAGTCCACAAGACCCCCTTTTCCCTCTCCAGAGGGCTGTTCTCCTAAGCGCACTGACAGTGCCTCACCTTTTAGGTGGCACACTGTCAATGCCCCTCCTGAGTGCTTCCTGTCCTCTGCGCCAGCGTCTGTGATACGGCACGGGCGCAGAGGCAAAGGGATTCCCTCATTTGCATGGGGCACGCCCCCATTCAAATGAGGAAATGCCTCTGAAGATAGCACTGCCGCTCTATGTGCACCAGTGCTATCTGTATTACAGGAGGGGCTGCACAAGTGTCCGCTGCCCCTTCTATAATACCAAAGTGCCGTGGGGTTGCACAAAGCGGGCGCAAATGCCGGTTGCGCCCCAGGGCACTTATTGTAATACGGCCCCTGGTAGCACCACCAAAAATTTTGTAGCAGCTCCTGGTGGGAGTGCTACCGGGCGGTGACGTGGGGCGGGGGAGGGGCAGGGTGGGGGAAGTAAATACCGGAATACGGATGAATGCAGGTAAGTTGACAATTAAATCAACAAAACACCCGCTGCAAAAGCTATTCTTGTTTAAGGTTAGAATCTGCCAATGTTTGTTAATGATCTTTTTGACGCCATTGGAGGAGTTGTGATAAATGTGAATGCAAATGATGGGTTTAGCCTCCTTCTGGCACTTGTTTCAAGCAATGACTTTCTTGGTATATTGCGGGCCAGTTTCTTTACTTTAGCGATCCCCCTGATCTGATTGAGGTATTTTTATTCATTTATTGTCTTCCTGGTAGTAATAATATCAAAGGAACTCCCTGGAATATGGCTTTTAGAGGGCAGGGTGGACCTAATGATGATGCATAACACTATTAGAGTGTGTGAGAGGCATTTAAAAAAAGCAATTGACCTTCTAGGTAGGTGCCCCCCCCCCCGCTGCAGCTCCACCTGCGCTTGTGACCACATCTTGGTCTGTTTTCTGCCCATTTGTGGGCGCTGCTCTTTCCCTCGCCCCCGTGCCCACTGCTCATTTCTCACTGCTGCTGCCCCTGTGGCTCCGCCCCGGTGCCCATTTGCATTCCCCTGCTTCTCGCCTCCCAGCTGCTCCTCCCTCCCAGATCCACTTCAAAAGGCGGCAGCTGCGCGGTGAGGAGAGCGACCCTTGACTTTCCAGGTAGGTCCCCCCCGCTGCAGCTCCAGCTGCTCTTGTGCCCGCATTTTGTCCTGTTTTCTGCCCATTCCTGGGCACTGCTCTTTCCCTCCCCCCGTGCCCACTGCTCATTTCCCACCACTGCTGCCTCTGCGGCCCCACCCCCCCACGCCCATTCGCAGTCCCATGCCTCCCGCCTCACAGCTGCTCCTCCCTCCCAGCTCCCCTTCAAATGGCGACAGCTGCGCGGGTGCGCCGCTGGCATGCCAAAGGCGCGCTTATGGCAAGCCCATCTGCGCCTGTCCACGCCTGTACCGCGCCCAGCGCCAGAACCCCTGGACCCCGCGAACACCACAACACCAGACTCCACTACCACGCCAGCAGCCTCCACGCACTCAATGCTGGCCGAAATCACACCTGCTTTCAGGCCACCCCGAAACGGACCCACAGACCCTTCTCCTGCCACACCTGCAGCTTTACCTGCGACAGAACCACCAAACCTCCAAGGACTGGACCCAACCACCTCCGCTGCATACTCCTCAACAGCCGCTCCGCTCGCAAACACGCCATCGAGATCTGGGATCTGCTCGACACCTCTTCCCCAGATATGGCCTTCCTGACGAGACCTGGTGGAACGACTCCTCGGCGCCCAATATCGCCATAGCCATCCCGGATGGCTACAAGATCACCCGCAGGGATCGCGCCAACAGAACCGGAGGAGGAATAGCCATCGTCCACAAGTCCACCCTCAAGATCACCACCCACGCAGACGACAACACAACACCCTCCACACCGCCGAACACCTGCACTTCCGGATCCACACCGACCCTAACACCACCCTCAGAGGAACTCTCATCTACAGACCCCCGGACCCCAGGCTCCGTTCAGCGACGCCATCGCCAACCTTGCCAGCACCCACGCACTCGCCTCCACAGAGTACATCCTCCTCGGGGGCCTGAACTTCCACCTCGAGAACAACAACAACTCCAACTCCGCCACCCTGATTCACAACCTCGCCAACCTCAGCCTCAAACATCTCGTCACCACACCCACCCACGCCGCCGGCCACACGATGGACCCCGTCTTCTCCATAGGCACCCATGTCACCTTCGACCACACCACCAAACTCCACTGGGCTGACCACCACTGCATTCATTTCACCTTCAAGAAACCAACTACGCACCACCGCACCCAACAGCTGCCTCGCCGTTGCTGGAGCAAAATCACGAAGACCGACTGATCACCACCCTCGCCCAGAACCCATCCACCGACCCCACTATCCCAGATGCCACAGCCCGCAACCTCAGGCAGTGGATCGACGATTGTGCCAACACCCTCGCCCACTCAAGAAACCTTCCAACAGCCACGCCAGCAAGAGAGCCACTGGGTTCACCGACGAGCTACAGACCTCCAAACGCACATGCCGGAAACTGAAGAAAATATGGCTCCACGAATGCACCCCCGGACAACCACGCAGCCCACAAGGACGCCACCCTCAGACATCACCACCTCATAAGGTTAGCCAAGAGATTCTCCTTCAAAGACTGCTTGGACAACAATGCACACGACAGCAAAGAGCTCTTCAGCATCGTAAGGGAACTCTCCAACCCCAGCACCAACGACATCCCACCCTCACAAGAGCTGTGCGACTCACTAGCCATCTTCTTCCACCTCTCCCTCACCAAGGACCCGCACATCGCCATAACCAACTTCCACGGAGGAATGATGGGCGTCGCTGACAGGATGAGGGGCAACCGTCTGAAGCTGAACTCGCACAAGATGGAGGTACTCATCCTCGGACCCACCCCCTCAGCCTGGGACGACTCCTGGTGGCCGGCCACACTGGGAACAGCCCCAACACCCATTGACCATGCACGCAACCTAGGATTTATCCTCGACTCCTCCTTCTCCATGGCTAAGCAGGTCAACGCCGTCTCCTCCTCCTGCTACCACACCCTCCGCATGCTCTGCAGGATCTACAAGTGGATGCCGATCGAAACAAGAAGAACGGTGACACAGGCCCTCGTCAGCAGCAGATTTGACTACAGCAACGCACTCTACGCAGGAATCCCAACCAAACAACTACAATGCATCCAAAACGCCTCCACCTGACTGATCGTCAACGTCCCCCGCCACATCCACATCAACCCCCACCTGAGAGACCTACACTGGCTCCCCGTCGACAAGAGGATCACCTATAAGCTCCTCACCCACGCACACAAAGCACTCCACAACACCCGACCAGCCTACCTTAACAGCAGACTCAGCTTCTACACCCCCATCTGCCAGCTCTGCTCCGCCAGCCTCGCCTTCGCCGCTGTCCCCGCATTCAACTAACGACCTCTGGCAGCAGATCCTTCTCCTACCTCGCCGCCAAGACCTGGAACACCCTCCCTACCCACATACAGCAGACCCAAGACCTACTCGCCTTCAGAAGACTCCTCAAGGCCTGGCTCTTCGAGCAGTAGCAGCACCCCCTCCCCTTAGCGTCTTGAGACCCTCACGGGTAAGTAGCGCGCTCTACAAGTACTCTGATTGATTGATTGATTGGGCTCCCCTTGTTTCATTGAACTCTGACTGTGTTTCCACATGGGATAGGAACGTCTCTTGTAGGACAAGGGAAGCTTTATTGGTTGTTGCATTACCTATTTAGGGAGAGTGTATTACTCTGGATTTTATTTTTCTATAAGGTGTCACCCTCCTGATAGGTGGTGCCCCATTTGGACCCCTTTCCTATTATTTTGTAAGAGAAACAATATTGGCTCCTATTGGACTGGCAGAGGGAACCCATGTGGTTTCCTTACTTCCCTCCCCCGTGTGCTCTCCTAGTGGAGCCATTAGCTACCAGGTTGAGAATGGAGGGTTGACAGTGAAACATTCACGGGCAGGTAACTATATATGGATGACAATTTGTTGTATATTAAGGATGCGGGGGGAATTTCATGCTGATCACTGGTTCCCTAATTAACTTAGGGAAAGAATTTTCCTGGGAGTCAATTGGACAAAAACCTGTGTATTCCCAAAAAGTCAGGGATTGGACAAAGATATGGTAGGCCTAAGATGGACTTGGACTGAAGCTGATCACCTTCCGATATCTGGGGGTGAGCATATATCACTCTGACCAAGACGTACTGGAGGGAAACCAAAGCAGCCCTGATACCGCAGTTTAACTTCTGGAAACCACTACCTCTAATGGTGATGTGGAGAAGTGTGTTGGCCAAGATGATTATTTTCCTCTGACTCCATTACTATTTTGCTGACCAGCCATTATTTGCGTACAGTGAAAACCTTCAGAAAAATTGGATGAACAGGTTGGGAAACCTAGTATAGTATTATTTGTCAGATGAAGAGTGCACTAAAAAGTTTCAAGTCTCTGAGCTATAAGCGGTTAAGGACACTGGATTTTGAGCTATAACATCTGGCTCAGATTCAATGGGTGGTCCACTGGCTGGGTCTAGTCACTGTAAATGGATATATAACATATTACTGCCTAAATCACAAATACAGGGAACTCCTCCTCCCCCAACTGATACAGGTTGCCCTAGAACAGCAGTTCTTAACCTGTGGTCGGGAAACCCTCAATGAAAACCTACCCGGGTGTCAGCGACAGCTTAGAAAATAAAATAGTATTAACAGATTGATAAAGTGTTTAGCAATACAGAAGCAAAATGCAAAGTTGAACATTTATAAATGTTATGGAAATGTGAAGGAAGTTGAAATTGGAGGCTATAAATGAAGTTGATTTTTGGGACCAGTGCAAGTACATCAAATAGAATAAAGTATGAATGATGGGAGGTCTCAAATTAATTCTGCAAAAGCTCCAGCCTTCCCATTAAAATTAAAATGATTTTTTTCCTTTCATTTGTGAATGAATACAAATCTTTCATCATTAATGTATTTATTTGATGCATGATGGTTTCCAAAATTTTGTTTAATGTTTTGTCGTTTCCATCATTGAAATTGCAATGGCTGGGTCCCTGAATCCCAATAATGACTCTGCGGAGGTCCCTAGATTCCAATAATGATTTAAGTAATGCTTAAGTGGGTCTCTACAAAAGGCAAAAGGTTATGAACCTCTGCCCTAGAGCGTTACCATTGAGCCCTGTGTAAGACAAATCAAGGCAAGCCATGTTTCACAATATTCTAACTAAATGTACTCCCAGAGTGACTGGGGTTTCATTTACAAAGATAACAGCACTGTTAGAAAAAAGAAACAGGGCTCAAAATAGACCTGTTTAGGGTCAGCACTTTAACTACATTCAAGATGATTTTGGAATAGTTTGTTCTTCTGAAATATAGGACCTTAACAGCAGTGGTGCACACATTATGAGGAATCATGGACATTATGCCACCTACACACAAGTTGGTACATTCATAACATACCTATATTTATCTATGGAATTGGGAGAAATGTCATGGTTGTATAGTGCATTTACCAGGTGGGCTTAAAGACACATGGAAACAGTCTTAGATAGAAAGCTTCGTTGAAAAGAATGGGACAGAATGCTACTATACTCCAATTCAGTGCCTCCGAAAATGCCATATTTAAATATATTCAATTTAACTTCCTTCACAGAACTTATATTAGCCCTGCCCCCCTCAAGATTGGCAACATTCATAGGACAGAGCCCTCAAACTGCCTCCGATATGCATACAATCATGCAGGATTCATATACATGGTATGGGTAGGCCTGGGGAAAGCGAAGTTCTAGGAAGAAGTTATAGAGACTTTGACAGCAGTGGCAAGTTGCAGAAATCTGGTCACAATGGAAAAGTGCATCCTAGGCTTTTTTCCATAACCCCGCTGACTATATGGCCCACCTCAGTTGCAAAGTGGGCCATGTAGGAGAGCCAGGCATGCCAATGAGAAGATGTAGGAGGCCTCAGGAAATGTCCAATTATACATACATGGAAATACCTTCAAAACTCATTCATGCAGATTTCATAAAATAAAGACAAGACCCCTGGAAAAGCCAGGACCTCTTAATTGAAGAGTAAGAGAAAAAGATGACCCCTCAGTTAATACCCACCAATCAGAGAGGCTGTTAATATTGTACGGGACTGACTATGGAGAATGCAAAAATACTATGGTGCAATCGGTGGTATGCGTCTAATTTCTTCCCCTCAACAGACAAACTGGAACAATATCACTGAAGAGTTAAAAGCACACCTGGGCTCAAACTTACCTAGTTAGTTGGACTAGAGTTGAGTAAGGTCACACTTGGTTTCACAAAAGTCCAAATAGATTTACAGTAATATAGGACGGGCGAGAATAAACATTGTTAAGCACTCTGGAAGAGTCAGGAGGGACGTAGACAAGCTTGATATGACCAGCTGAGTATCAACTGCTGACATCAAATGTTACACATAGAAACATTGAATAAGTAACTTGATAAACCAACTTTAGTATACCAGACATTAAGTGTGCGGAAGATAGGGAAAATAACGTGTTAAACATCATGGAAACTACAAATAAAGTTGTTTAAAAAGTAAACAGATTAGAACATGTAACATTTGCATCCTATTTTAGGAACAGTAAATAGAGGACTGCCCAGCATATTGCTGGAGATCTGAGTAATAGACATTTGGAGATCAAAAGGTGAGTCTTACTTTACAGCCGAAATATGGACATTAATAAAGGACATTTTTTTCTTGTATAGGGATCGCTATCTAAGGATCTTAGTGAACTCATTTTTCTTATTTAAATACTTGATTTTAGTTGACGACCATAAAAGCAGCATCAAATAAGATCACATTGTCTTAGTAAACAAGTAACACTTTGAGATGCAATTTTGGAGGCAAAGTTATATAAAATTAGTACTTTACTAAAAGTGGATGTTTTCTTGGGAGGTTATATTTGGTAGTTCACTGGGCAGAAGCGTGCAGCAGTAGCTAAGGTGTCATAACTACTGTCCACTTATATGCACAATGTTTAAGTTTTGGTCTTTGCATGAGTATCCTAATACGAATAGGCCAGACTGATTCTAAGAATTTGGCTATTGAGAAAATCACACAAGACCCTGTGTCTGACCTGCTAATATGCAAAGCTTGTTTATGGAGCCTTATTCCAAGGTATCTGCACAAGGGAACATCCCAGCATCTTCACAGTCTAGCGCATGGGTACTCACAAACTTTCTCTCGGGGGCCACATTTACAGTTTGGTTTGTGTCCGGGGGCCGCATCGGTGGGGGGGCAGGGTCAGTGGGGGAGGGGGAGGGGCTAGAGCAACAACATAAAACTGACCATGAGGTTGATCATAGGTCCCTGCAGCGGACGCCTTTGTCCACTGAGCCGTCCCGGCATACACACATCTCTCTCGGTCTCCCTCCTTCTCTCTAGCTCTCTCTCCCTCTCTCCTGTCTTCCGCTGTCTCACTCCGACTGTCTCACTCACTTTCTCTCATTCCCTCTCTCTCACTCCCTCTCTCTCACTCCCTCCCTCACTCTCACTCCCTCTCCGTCCCCCTCCCTTTCCCTCCCTCTCACTCACTCTCTGTCTCACCCCCTTTCACTCCCTTTCCCTCCCCCTCCATTTCCCTTCCTTTCCCTCCCTTTCCCTCCCTCTCCGTCTCCTTCCCTTTCCCTCCCTCTCACTCCCTCCCTTTCCCTCCCTCTCTGTCTCGATCTCACTCCCTCTCCCTCCCTGTCCATCTCACTCCCTCTCTGTCTCACTCACTCCCTCTCCCTCCCTCTCCCACTCCCACTCACTCATTCACTCTCACTCTCTCCCTCTCTCTCACTCGCTCACTCCCTCCTTCTCACTCACTCCCTCTCATTCACTCCCTCCCTCTCCCTCTCACTCCCTCTCACTCACTCCCTCCCTCTCACTCCCTCCCTCTCACTCACTCACTCACTCCCACTCACTCCCTCCCTCTCACTCCCTCCCTCCCACTCACTCCCTCCCTCTCACTCACTCACTCCCTCTCACTCACTCCCTCCCTCCCACTCACTCACTCACTCACTCACTCCCACTCACTCCCTCCCTCCCACTCCCTCCCTCTCACTCACTCCATCCCTCTCACTCACTCCATCCCTCTCACTCACTCCATCCCTCTCACTCCCTCCCTCTCACTCACTCACTCTCACTCATTTACTCATTCTCTCTCACTCACTCCCTCTCACTCACCCCCTCTCACTCACTCCCTCCCTCTCACTCTCACTCCCACTCACTCCCACTCACTCACTCCCTCTCACTCACTCCCTCTCACTCACTCCCTCTCACTCATTCTCACTCACTCTCACTCTCTCAGTCACTCTCTCACTCCCTCCCTCTCCCTCCCTCCCTCCCTCTCTCTCTCTCTCTCCCTCTCACTCCCTCTCACTCCCTCCCTCCCTCTCACTCACTCCATCCCTCTCACTCACTCCATCCCTCTCACTCCCTCCCTCTCACTCACTCCCTCCCACTCATTTACTCATTCTCTCTCACTCACTCCCTCTCACTCACTCCCTCTCACTCTCACTCACTCCCTCTCACTCACTCCCACTCACTCACTCCCTCTCACTCACTCACTCACTCTCACTCACTCACTCCCTCTCACTCATTCTCACTCACTCTCACTCTCTCAGTCACTCTCTCACTCCCTCCCTCTCCCCCCTCTCTCTCTCTCCTTCCCTCCCTCCCTTTCACTCCCTCCCTCTCACTCCCTCCCTCCCACTCCCTCCCTCTCACTCACTCACTCCCTCCCCCTCACTCCCTCTCACTCACTCACTCCCTCTCCTTCACCCCCTCCCTCTCACTCACTCACTCTCTCTCATTCACTCCCTCCCTCTCACTCACTCTCTCATTCACTCCCTCCCTCTCACTCCCTCTCTCACTCACTCCCTCCCTCTCACTCCCTCTCACTCACTCACTCACTCTTATTCACTCCCTCCCTCTCACTCACTCACTCTCTCTCATTCACTCCCTCCCTCTCACTCACTCACTCTCTCTCATTCACCCACTCTCTCTCTCTCTCACTCACTCTCTCTCATTCACTCCCTCTCACTCACTCAGTCCCTCTCACTCACTCACTCCCTCTCATTCACTCCCTCCCTCTCACTCACTCACTCACTCACTCTCTCTCATTCACTCCCTCCCACTCACTCACTCCCTCCCACTCACTACCTCTCATTCACTCCCTCCCTCTCACTCACTCTCTCTCATTCACTCCCTCCCTCTCACTCACTCCCTCCCACTCTCTCCCTCTCACTCACTCCCTCCCACTCACTCCCTCCCTCCCACTCACTCCCTCCCTCCCACTCCCTCCCTCCCACTCCCTCCCACTCCCTCCCTCCCACTCCCTCCCACTCACTCCATCCCACTCACTCCATCCCACTCACTCCATCCCTCTCACTCACTTCATCCCTCTCACTCACTCCCGCTCACTCACTCCCTCTCACTCACTCACTCAACTCATTTACTCACTCACTCCCACTCATTCCCTCTCCCTCACTCACTCCCTCTCCCTCACTCCCTCTCCCTCACTCCCTCTCACTCTCACTCCCTCTCACTCACTCACTCCCTCCCTCCCTCTCACTCCTTCCCTCCCTCCCTCTCACTCACTCTCACTCACTCACTCCCTCTCACTCACTCACTCCCTCTCACTCTCTCTCTCCCTCTACGTCCCCCTCCCCCTCCCTTTCCCTCCCCCTCCCTTTCCCTCCCACTCCCTCTGTCACCTCACTCTGCCTGTGCACCAGCCGGGGCGCGCACACACACTCACAGCCGCACCCGAGCACTTCACAGGTCATTAAAAGACCATTTGCATGTTAATGATGCCTTTGTATTTCACCTCTTCTTAGGCCCCTGCAGCTTTACTCTGCCATTCCTAGGATCGCCCGCCGGCAGCCCCCACAAAGCAGCAAGAGTCTCTCTCGTTGCTGCAGACACTTTTAAAAAAAACTCGGGAAACACAGGTATGATGTCTCGGGGGTCCGCGGGCCGCCAGGGAAGGCTTGCCGGGCCGCCACTGGCCCGCGGGCCGTACTATGAGTACCCCTGGTCTAGTGTATGCTGGACAAAAAGAGCAGATGGGTATATGTCTCCTGTACTCTCCATATGTTGAGCAGGCTGCACTACGCTCTGGGTGGGATCTCCCTTTTCTCATAAAGGATGCACGCAGCAAGGTACCCAACCTGAATTTATTATACAGTGATCTAGAAAATGGCTGGTCAATTTCGTCCAAGAAAGTTTCAATCCTTGGCTCCGTTTTTTGCTACAGTAGAATATAAGCACAACCACTAGTGGTTCCAATACCTTCCTGCATTCAATTATCCAAAAGGCTTCTTTGATCCCCTTTACAGAGGAAGCAGAGTTGACCCCTGGGCAATGCCAAAGATCAGGGGCCCCCAATACAGTAAGGATTGCTTGTTATAACTTAGCCACAGCAAGGGATTGACACAAATTGGGATTAAGAGGATATCCTTCAATCCATTTCTAAAACATTCCAGCTCAGGAACCAACCATAATCTCAGCCAGTATAAGATTGGTTTTAGTCTTGCTATTGCATCGACTGGTCGAACATTCAGGTCCACTCTGTACCATTGGTGGTACAGAACAAATTGAATCTTTCTAACAATATTTCTAAACCTGTATGGGTTTTTTGACACCAGAAGGGTGTAATCGGCAAAAGAGAATGCCTGGATCTTGACACCGCCCAAGACCAGGGAGTCATTTAGGCACCTCTTTAGGAATTCTACACACATATTGATAAAAAGAAGGAAGAGTGTTGCAGCAATGACACATCTTTGCCTTACACCAGTGTTTACTGGATTACATTAGTTAATTCAACCTCTGGGCCGCATCTCACTTGGGCATAATTTCCAGTGAGTAGTCTCACAATAATTTCCAGTAGGACGGGGGGATTCCCATGTCTCTCAAGGCGGCCCAGAGTCTGTCTCTGGGAACCATGTCAAAGGCAGCCTTGACATCCACAAATGCTACGTAAAGACTCCCTCCATTAAGATCTAAAGTTTTCCACATCAAGAACCTAAAAACCTGATCTATGGTCCTCTATGGAACTAATCAATTTGCCTCTCTAATGTTCCCACCATTCAGGGGTAAGATGGCAACCAAAATTAGAAGGCATGGAATAATTTTGGACTCAGTAGTGGGGGATAGGATCATGTCAGCCACTCCTGAATATTTTCAATATAATTGTGAGGTTTCCTCCCTTCAGTCTGTTTGGGACACCTACCTATAAGGCCTTCTTTATGGGAGACCAGCATGCAACAATCATTAAAAGCTGATATGAAAAACAAAGAGGAACAGTCTCAACTAGGAGAAACATCTAGTTAAAAGTCAGCCTCTTTAGGCCAGTCTATATGATTGTTGTTGTAATATATTTCTGTCTTTCATTATTACGGTAGAAATTACTGCATGCTTCTTTTAATATAATATCAGAGTGCTTTGCTGTACAATGTCAGGTGAACCTCAGCTGGGCAATCATCTTTTATGATATTTAAGCTATGCTCCTGCCAAGTACTGTGCCCGATTCACAAAGGGCAACCACACTTGTGGAGAGACCCCGAAGTAGTGACGAGTGCCCGCACTTGTGGCGTGAACTCCGCACTGGGCAACTGCAGTACGGAGGTCCCGCAAGAATGCTGGCTTCCACCTCGAGTGGGAAGGTCCTTTGTGAATCGGGCACTCAATATTGATTAAAATGGCATCTTCCAGTCTGTGAAATAGCAAGAAGTTGTATGGCATGTAATCTTGTGAATCGTAGCTGGAAGAAAGCATTGCCCTATTTATTGCAAACCTCCTACCAGCACTATATGGGACCATTTCAAAGGGGAAATCCAGTTTAACCCCTTTAATGCTCATGACGAGCTCAGCTCGTCATGAGGCACGGTTGAGCTGTGCTCATGACGAGCTGAGCTCGTCATGAACAATGGGGAATGAAGGGATTGCAGCACAGGAGGAAAATATCTCAAGCACCCAAGGTGTTAAAAAGCAATGGGTGCTTGTTTTGGGGATTGAGGGGGCATTGAATAGAGCTCCTTATGACTTACGTGTTTTGGTTTAGCTTTGTAATGATGACATTGAGAGTGTTTCCAAACATTTCTCAAATTCTCAAATTTTTTCACAGTTTACTAAATTATTTGCATATATGTGTAACTGTGGTAGTGCATTCAAATCTTTGAATAACACTCCTGAATATTAGATTTACTATGGCACTGTTTATTTTTTAAAGATGCTTCAAACCGTGAACTATAATTTTACAATAAATGAACTTCAGCTCAAATATTGTATTTAGTTTTATGCATTTATTTTTACTCACAATTTAAGGGTGTTTATAAAAATAGGTAACCTTTGTCAATTATCTCTCCATTGAATGACACAGTCATATTTCTAAACCAGGAAATATCAGTAAAACATACTTTTCTGTCTGATTAAAAAATTCTCATCAGTTTCAGCCAAAAATACACTTTTCTTCCTCATCCAAATAGTTACTTCAGTGGGGAGTGGTTTACCACCATGAGAGAGACCCCTCTCCAAAACCCAATTTCCAATTAACGTATTCATATATTTTACCTGTGTCCTGTCCGTGCCCTCCTCTAAGGGCGATATATTGTGGACCCACCAGGAAACTTTCTGTTTGTTTCTTATTTCTATCCTTGGATGAGTACTCTTGGTTCTGGCAGGATTGGAGCTCTATTATTGATGGTTGTAAAGTGGCAATAATACAAGATCATGGTACACTCCCATCCCCATGGTACTAGTTCAGAGATCGGTCACAATGGCAATGGAGACACAGAGCATGATGCCCCATCATAGCTGTTAAGGGTGGGGTGTATGTTACTGTGCTGAGGTCCATGACCCATACTCATCTTCCATGGCTGACTGGCAGCAAACACATGTACAGGTTTCCACCTGCAAACTCGGAATGCAGCACAGGATCCAGAAGATAATCCCCTACTGAGGTTACATCTTGCTTTGCAGGACTAGGAAGGTCTTGCTGTGGCTGCTGAGAGAGCGCAAAACTGTGTTAGAAGTTGTAGGGGTGCATCATATTCACAAGTAATCCGCACCCACATATATAGGGGTTTATAATCATGTTATGAGAATGACACAAAGCTATGAACTCATGTACCAGAATTTTACATAGCTGTAACGTAAAGTGCTTTTGAAATACTAATGCCATGTTAACCTTGAAATGTATTTGTGAAGTAATGCTAATTCAGTTAAAGGATGCTTAAATAGGCATGGATGTATTCTAATGCATGTTTAGTAATTCACTATTGTATTCATGTAACGACATAGAAGTGTTTAGTTAGAAAATGTATTCTTTACTTTTCTATAACTATGTAGGCCTAATGATCTAAACTGTTTTCCAATGTTGGAGGGTGATATCTCGATAACGTGCAGAGGCCCAGGTGGGGATAGAGGATTGTGTAGGCCGAGCTAGGAATGTTTCTCTTAACATTAAATCATGAAACTGCCTTTTCCTAGAAGGTTGCCTTAGAGAATTAATTGCAAGTAGCATGTTAATGTGAATCGATTTATGTGCGATCCTTTGCAGGTGCAAGGTTAACCAAAGATAGTAAAGAAGGGCCCATTGTGTATAAGAGTTAGGATGATAGTTCCACACCTGGAGGAGTGGCTGTGGAATTTTAGGGAAGCAACTTCAAGAGGAGACGACTGTGGGACCCAAGGTCGTTTTTCAACGAACAAGGATGAAGACATCGTAATGAAGCCATTTTGAAAACGAATACTTTGAGAGGGGCGTCCCTTAGGGCGTGTCATCCGCATTGTGGGTTTCGTATTAGGGACAGCACCCCGGGAGGAGAGCAGAGCAGAAGCGCACGAGGGCGAAGAAAGATGCTGGGTAGGCAGAGAGCTTTATTATGAGAGATGAGTTCAATAGGCTAAGTCCGAATTAAGTGAGTGAACTTCTTCGGAAGTCACCACGGCTGATACCTTTGTTAGGAGAAAACCTGGTTATAGGGATGTAATTTAGTATAGTGTAGGGACAGATTTATCTAGATGTATTTCTTATTTTCTTCCATGCCTACCAAGACCCAAATCATAGCAATTCTTGCAAGCCTGGTGGTCTTGGAAATCATACTGGTGTTGTTTCTTAGTCGACTGAGACTTTTCCGTAGGATTATGTTTGTCTTAGTACCCGTATATTTACTGAATCTCTTACTGAGGTGTTTATATACACAATTGCTTTTGGCTTTATAATAAATTTTCAAACTTGACTTTTTGTCAGTGGTTCTTTGGGGAAGGAGATGGAGGCAGTTCGAATTGACTTGTTGAAAAAGATTACCTTCTACACTCTATGACAGGTAAAAAGGTCTAATCAACCTGTGACGGGATTCTAGAGTTCTGATTCTGATTCTAGATTAAAATTTTCCCGCCTTTCCAGTTGGTAGCAGAGGATGGTTTATCTTCTGGAGTGAAGGTAATCCAGATAGGCTAAGATTTCCCCAAGGCCCATAGTGATCTGAAGATGTGCGTCCATAGAGCAGCGGACGGAGGATGGCGATCCACGGAAGATGACGGAGAGTGACGGTGCGGCAGAAAGCAGCAGGTCGTAAGAGTGTGAGTATGAAAAGGGTCATGCGTGTTAGATTGCGGTGTGTATTGTGTTGTTGAAATTGTATTGTCTAGCGGAGTTGAGTGCCTGTAGTGTGAGAGGAGAACAGGTTGTGAGTGCGCGCAACCGGTGAAAATCTTAAGCTCAAGGAGAGCTTAAGTGGTTCAGGTGTATCGAACACCTACAGTAATTGTCGACCATTGAAAAGGGGATCATGAGGTACCATTGATCGCCCGTAGGACCGAGATAGGGGGAATGAATGTGTGAATGCGTGGGTAACGGACGCTGGTCGGAAGTTACCGTGTGTATGAAACCTATTAGAAAGGCGATTGTTTGGTCATTAAGTGGACAGACATTTGCCAGTCGGTGACAATTACAGTCAGACTGTGGACGTACAGTCAGAGAAGTGGTTGCTTGGTCGGAAGTGATCATTTCAAATTGTATGATTGGGACGCATGCATGACAGAGAAACGAGCAGAGAAAAGAGGGGAACTGCTGCAAAGCGGAGGCGAGTGACGTCAGGAAGCGCCGCGCGGGGCTAGGACGGTTAGCGTGGAGCCGCGCTGGGATTGGGCGGTTTCGAGAAGCGAGTGACGTCGGGAAGAGCCGCGCTGGGATAGGACCTCCAGAGTAAAAGCCGCACTGGGATTGGTGGATTGTCATTGTGAAGTGAACGAGCGTAGCAAACAAGGAATTGTTGTGGGTTTCATCATGAAGTGTTTAAAAGGATTGCGAAGTTGTTTTTCGGGAGAAAAGAAACTAGAACCTCGGGGTGGGGAAGAGGCTCCACCCGAGGATACGCCAGCTCATTATATGTCTACGAATGTTGGGTTGCATACTATATTGTGGCTTGAGAACTGGTGTAAGATGACTGAAGGGAATGAGGAACTGACGTTTCCCAAGGAAACGCAGAAAAAGAGTACAGAGGATGATGACAGTGAAACGGAAGACAGTCTGCTAGAGAGGCTGCTGTCAGACAGACCACCTCCATATAATCCAGAAATAGAAGGGACCTCACCACCACCAACAGGAAGAGAGACATCGACAGTGGACGGTGGAGTCCTAAGAGAGAGCGGCTTAGGTCCGGTAGGAAACAGGGCTGGCTCAGTGGAAGGTGAGGAGGTACCTCAACGGGCCCCGGAAGCAAGAGTAGTGGGAAGATTCACTGTACAGAAGGTACACTGTGAAGAGGGGGCCAATGCTCAGAGGCTACCAGATGCCCTTACGGTACCTGTTACCATAGGTCCGATAGTGTCTGTATACAATCCAGAACAAACACAAAACAAGAGTCTCCAACAGATGGACAGGGAAAGAAATACCAGCGAAGGTAGGAGTAACGTGGCAGACGAGTGGAACCAATGGTCCAGACCGATAGAAAGGAGCACCCCTTTGGCAGCATCGGCAGACTCATCCAGAGAACAAGGATGTTTAAGAGGACCGATGGATCTGAGAGGACCACGGCCCCGGTCGATTAGAGAATTGAGGCCAGATTTGAGAACTTGGGAGACAGTCGCGGATACCCAGAGCGACAGGTCAAGAGACGATTGTAGTCAGGGGGGTTCGGAGAATAGGGAAGTATCCCATTGCAGGTATGATGGAAGTAGACAGGAAGGGGCCGTGGGAGTGAGGAAAATAGGGGTACGTTTACCCCTGGGACTGCAGAAAGACGACAAGAGTGGGATTGTGAAAGATGGGAGAGAGGAAGTGTTACCCATAACACCCCTGAGGAAGACAGAAGCGTGAGTTAGGAATGCAAAGGGAAAGACCCTAGTGAAACCTCTAGTCATGGCACATTGAGAGCGGTGATAAAGGTAAGGAGGATAGATGTGCTGAGACTCAAATCAGAGGTAGAAGAGATCGTGGAAGGTACAATACCCTTGGAGAGAATAGAACTTTACGAACCAGATGAACTGCTATTCGTAGCGAGAGATGTTACTCGCTGAGCTAGGGCAGCTCACGAGAAACTAACGGAATTAGCGAACAAATATTCAGTGGATCTGACCAGGACTAAGGCGTTTCAGGGTGGCCATAGGTTGCAGTATACAGACCAAGATCTTGACGAGAAGAGAGTGATCGGATTAAAAACCCACATCAGAGAACTAGTTGTGGGAATCCGAATATGGGTTCAACTGGACAAATGGGAGGAAAAGTGGTCAAAGACAAAAAGTGTTAGACGGAGCACTATAGAGACGTCTCCAGGAGCGGGGCTAATGCATGCAGAAGCATACCCCTTGAGAGAAGTCGCCCATGGAGGATATGTGCACGTACCCTGGAGTAGGGGAAATTTGGCTGCTTTTACGAACACATTTCCAAAATTGAGGGAAAACCCAGTAGAATGGTACAAGCAAGTAGAGGGGTTTGTCAAAATTTCAAAGGTACTGTGGGTTGATCTGAACACACTGTTTGACATTGTGGTTCCGGGAGATCCGTGGGTAGCATGCAAGGTCAGTGTCGAGTGGCCCACAGAGGAGCCAGAAAGAGAGGCACTCACGAATGGACCTTCACCAAGAGTGATGATAAAGTATGAGCAAGTGATTACGTGGTTGAAAACCAAGGTGCCACCACAAGACATAGATTGGGTAAAAATAGACCGAACTAGACAAGAACCGAAAGAGACCGTTCATGAATACTATGAGAGACTGTTACAGATATTCAAGCAGTGCAGTGGCCTGGATGTGATGGATCCAAAGGACATGGGACAGTTTGTGTCCAAGTTTGTTTTGGGATTGAGGCCCGAGATCTGTCTAATGATACAGCAACATTTGATCTGTTGGCAGAACAAACCTCTAGACGAGATCCTGAGGTACGCAAGGTACCGCAGTGATGAGATAGATTCTAAGAATAAGAAGCTCAAAGATAAACTGATGCTAGTCCAAATGCAATCGGGAGGACAGGGTCAGTCAGGAAATGGAACATTAGGGAGAAGATCGAGCAGCCAGAAAAGGGACAGTGAGGATGGCCCAAGGCCAAGGGTAGATCTGGCGACTCTGAAAAAGACAACAAGGTGCCATCAGTGTCACGAGATCGGGCACTGGAGGCGTGAGTGTCCCCATAATTCAGAGAATCAAGTATAGGAGGAGGAAGAGGAGAGTCAGGCTCCCCAAGCTCCGAGATCAACAGTAGTCAAGCTCAAGGTAGCAAAAGGGGGGACTTCCGCTCCTAGAGCTCCCGTTCCCCTGCCACCGAAGATCGGAGCAGGGAATAAGATATACCAGCAGATGCCTCTCCTGATAGACGGAGACGAATACTATGCCTTTAACCCAGTGACAGGAAGGTGTCTGGACAGGGAGGAAGAATGCACCTTAGGAGCAGCATTAGAGATAGATCAGAGAGGACCCTTTGTAGAGGCGGATATAGCCGGACACCCCACTACCTTTCTGGTGGACACGGGTGCGTCTCGTTCTACTGTACGGTCCGCAGTGGTCCCTAACCTGCCTCTGTCAGGACAGACCATTCAAGT
Source organism: Lissotriton vulgaris (assembly GCF_964263255.1). NCBI lineage: Eukaryota > Metazoa > Chordata > Amphibia > Caudata > Salamandridae > Lissotriton > Lissotriton vulgaris. The sequence goes on from NC_141685.1 coordinate 844,350,295, forward strand.
TGTGGGAGTGGCAAATAGGAAAATGACGAATCCACTGACCGAGCCAGTTCCAGTAAGAATAGGAAACTTCAGGGACAACCATCAATTTGTGGTATGTGATTCTAGTCCTGTGTGTCTGCTAGGAAGGGACTTATTGTATAAACTTAACTGTACCATCTATTGTACACCCAAGGGAGTAGAGTTGGAGACAAATGATGATGATGCTGCCTTTAAGATTGCAAACACACGTCTGTGCATAGAATTGTATCCTGCACTAACAGTGGAGGAACTCCCCTGGGACTTGAGGGAGACAGTCAGACAGGAGGTTTAGGATTTTACAGGAGAAGAGATTGGACTGATCAAAGGTGTAGAGCCAGTCAGGATACAAGTAAGACATGATGCAGAATTTCCAAGAACACCCCAGTACAAGCTGACCCCAGAAACAATTGCGGGAATAAAGCCTGTGATCGAGTCCATGATTAAACAGGGAATCCTAAAAGAGATAATGGGCAGTCCGTGTAACTCTCCGATTATGGGCTTGCAGAAGCCTAGTGGGAAGTTCAGGATTGTGCAGGATTTACGAAAAGTGAACGACATTGTTGTTCCATGCTGTCCAGTGGTACCGAATCCATCAGTAATACTGTTTCAAATTCCAGCACAGGCTGAGTGGTTCACGGTGATTGACCTATTTCAGGCATTTTTTTCAATACCGTTACATGCGGAGAGCCAATTTCTTTTCGCTGTTAAGCTGGAAAGCGGTGTATTAACATGGTGTTGTATCCCACAGGGGTATACCGAAAGTCCATCGATCTTTAATCAATTATTGAAGAAGAATCTTGAAAGTCTAGTACTGCCCCAGAACTCGGTTCTCGTACAGTACATAGACGACCTCCTTGTTGCGTCAGAGACAGAAGATGCCTGTAGAATAGACACCATCGCTTTGTTGAACCATCTGGCAGAAAATGGTCACAAGGTATCTCCCAGCAAGCTACAATACTGTCTCCCAGAGGTACAGTATTTGGGACACAGAATAGAGAAGGGAATACGGAAGGTGTCCCCAGATAGAATAGAGGCGATAATGAAAATGATGGTGCCTACCACACAAAGAGAGGTTAGAATGTTCCTGGGAATGGTTGGCTATTGTCGCCAGTGGATTGCTAATTTCTCACTGAAGGCGAAGCCCTTACAGAAACTGACGCTCAAGGACGTGAGTGATCCAGTACCATGGGACACAGACTGTATGATGGCGTTCCTTGCGTTGAGAGAGGACTTATGTCGTGCTCCGGCCCTGGGAATGCCTGATTACACCAAATTGTTTTCATTGTTCTGCTGTGAGCAAGAAGGTTGCGCGTTAGCAGTTTTGACCCAAGATCATGGAGGAGTCCGTAGACCAGTTGCTTATTTCTCGGTTACTTTAGACCCAGTAGCCGCAGCTTTGCCCGGATGTCTCAAATCCGTTGCTGCAGCAGGTGTCAGCATTGAGCGATGTGAGAGTATTGTGATGGGGCATCCATTGGTGGTACACGTTCCACATTCAGTAGAATTCTTAATGACCAGGACCAAAACGCAGCACCTGACTAACAACAGGCTCACACGCTACGAGCAGGTTATACTTGCTGCGGAGAATGTGACCCTAAAGAAGTTCTCAGTTTTGAACCCTGCTACATTGATGCCATTGCCAAATGTCTTAGATAATGATTGTGAAGACCATGACTGCCTCGAAGTCACTGAACTATGCACCAAACCGAGACCAGACATTGTCGATGAGCTTTTGGAAGACCCAGATGAAATTCTCTTTGTAGATGGCTTATGTATAAGAGACAATGCTGGACAGTTAAGAGCGGCTTTTGCCGTTTGCACGATTCATGGGATAATCGAAGCTGCCTGCTTAGAAGGAGTACACTCGGTTCAGGTGGCTGAGATAGTTGCGTTGACGCGTGCCTGTTTGGCAGCCAACAAGATTCGAGTCACCATATACACCGACAGCAGATACGGGTTCGGTGTGGTTCATGACTTCGGTCAGTTGTGGTCTCAAGGGGTTACATGACATCATCAGGTTCCCCTATCAGAAATGGAGAATTTGTCAGGTTACTGCTGGAAGCTCTGCATGGACCAGCAGAAATCGCTGTAGTGAAATGCACAGCACATAGCAAAGGTGCTGATTTTGTGTCACTAGGAAACAGATATGTGGATGAGGTGGCACGGTATTGTGCCGAGCAAGCTTACTCATTCACTGATCAGGTTATCGAGGGAATGAATAGAGGGACCGAGCTAAACATGATACTTGAAGTGGCAGACACTTGGGATGAATTGAAGAAAATGCAAGAGCAGGCGTCAGACTTCGAGAAAAGAGTGTGGGTGACTTCTGGCTGTATCAAAGGAGATCTGGATTTGTGGATTTCGGCAGATGGGAGAGCTGTGTTGCCGAATGTACTGGTGAGCCCGATGGCTCGACAGATACATGGTTCTGTGCATTTGGGAAGAGATGCAATGATACGAGTATTCAGGCAGACTTGGTATAATCCTAAATTCAGAACGGCTGCAGAAGCGGTGTGTCAGAGGTGTGTTACCTGTCAACAGATGAATGTCGGAAAGAGGACACCAGTTACGTTAAGTCATGTGGGGAGGTCTGGAGGGTCTTTCAACAGAATGCAGCTGGATTTCATTGAGATGCCAAAGTGTAACAGCCTCAGATATGTCTTTGTAATTGTGTGTGTGTTCTCCAGATGGGTCGAGGCATATCCCACTCGTAGGTGCGATACACTCACAGTAGCCAAATTATTGTTGAGGGAGTTAGTGCCTAGATTCGGGGTCCTGACCTCTTTGGAATCGGACAGAGGAACACATTTTAACAGTGAAGTTGTGAAGATGCTCTGTTCTGCACTGAACATTGATCAGAGATTGCATTGTAGTTATCGGCCAGAGGCTTCTGGCATAGTGGAGCAAATAAATGGAACTCTCAAAGCACGAATGGCGAAAGTGTGTTCGTCCACGTCCCTGAAATGGCCAGATGCTTTACCGTTGGTGTTAATGAGCATGCGTAGTACACCAGACAGGAGAATGGGACTCTCACCTCATGAGGTGCTGATGGGAAGAGCTATGAGGTTGCCATCCGTCCACTCAGCGGCCTTGCTGAATATCACAGATGATCTGATTCTTGATTACTGCAAAGGACTATCTGACGTCATCCATTCTGTGTCTCTTCAGGTGCAGACGGCAGAAATCCCGACTTCTAGAGACCTCTGTCACGACCTGTGTCCCGGAGATTGGGTTCTAGTACGGAAACGTGAGGAAGAGTTGCCTGGACGTCCGCTGGCGAGGGCCGTTTCAAGTCATCTTGGTGACGAACACTGCCGTGAAGTGTGGTGGACTGCCAAATTGGATCCACGCTTCCCACACTCGAAGAGTCCCAGTGCCCCTGGAAGAAACAGCTCCTCTCGTAGAAGAAAATCCAGCTGTGGAGGAAGATCCACAAGAGGGGACAAGTCAAGCTGTGGGGGCGTCTGAGGAGGCTGGTAACTCATCCGACCGAGCTGAGGGAGATCACAACGCCAGTGACTCTGAATCTACCTCTGAATGGGAAAGCTGCTGTGAAGGTGATCTCAACTCTGAAAGGGCTGAAGGCAGGGATGAGCAGGTTGTGCCGACGAGGAGCAGAGGAGTGAAGGGCACCGAGGCAAGTTGGCCTGAAAGACAGAAAAGGCTGAATGTGAGGCTGACCTCTGAAAGAGATCTTGCACCTTTATCTGAGGAATCAGACCCGGAAAGAGAAGGCCAAGAGTCAGAGGAAAAGGGTCCGAGGAGGTCAAGGAGGGTGAGAGTACCTTGCAGAAGATACGCCACTCCGGAGTGGACCTACCCTTTGACAAATGCCAGGTGTACTGAGATCCGGGAGGGTGAGGTCGGTGCTGGTGACCGATACGGCTCCTAATTATAAGTTGGAAGTGATATTGTTGGTGCCTGGACTGGAAATCGAAGGTTTACTGACAATCACTGTTCCTAACCCCCCTCTCCTAAGTAAGATAAATGACTTGATCTTAAATAGATTGACCTTTCCTACATTTGGCCCTGAAATACCTGCCTATGAATCAATAGTCCTTCACACGGAACTCTTGGATTACGTACTCTGTGCACTTGGAGAGAATCTTATCATTGATGCGCAGTAAAGTCTTTGTAAATAGCTGCTAAAATTACTTAGAGCCGAGTGGAAGAAGAAGAAATTTAGGGACATCCCTTTAGAGGACGGAGAAGGGTAGGGACACCTGAATACAAAATGGAAATGAAGATTTGAAAGGGGATCTCTGCTTCTAGGTGTGGTTCAAGAATTTCAATAAAGCCAAGCAAGAGACTTTGTATTGCTGAGACTTTGTGTTGCTGCTAGAATCGAATCACACTGTCTGAGACCATGGAGGCTGGGAACCCGACTCGTAGGGCAAAATGTATTATAGGTACACTAATAGGGTTAGTGATTTTCTTTATATTTGTAGTAGTTTTAGTTTCTTATTTAGCACCACAAGAGCAGGAAGCGGAGGTCAAGGGAACACCTACACCTACCACTCCTAGCCAAAAAGAGGTAAACATAGGAGCTGAGAAAGCTTTGCTAGTGGAAGAAAGCCGTAGATCACATGCTGATTTGTCCAAAGGAAACTTTGGGAAGAATGCTTATGCTAAATTGTTGTATGAGTATATTGATGCGATGGGAGCAAAAGATTGTTATGTGTGTATGCAGTTGCCAGCTTCAGTAGACGAGGGTATTAGATACCATCACCTGCCATTGACGTATGGAATTTCATGTAGTTTGCTACTTAGCATATTCTATGGGATATCTCATTTTGAATATTTCTTTTCGAATTATGATGCTGTGTTACCAGAAGTCCCAAATTATAAGCATCTGATCAAGTGGGATTATTATAAATCAGAAGATAGACTTAGATACTTTTTCATTCCAAAGAAAACCATAGATACCTCATATGCACACCGACACAACTTGACCTGCTCATTGACAGAGGTAGAGAAGAAGTTCGTAGAACAGGTTGAGGACAGATACCAAAAACAGAAGCAGTTACAGACGTCAGGTCAGGGTAAGGTGGATTGGACGGATGAAGAGCTTGGACATAAGTCAAAGGGAAGTTATGGTCGGATAGCCTTAGATGTGGTACAGAAAGGGAAGTTGTGTTTGCATAGGCCAAAGACGTATTACGAAAATGTGTATGTGGGCGAGACAACTTGTGAACACACTTTCAAAATAGAATATTACACCAAGGATTTCCTGAAGAGCGTAGTGCAAGTGATCCCTACGGTGTATTTTGTTTGTGGAAGAAATGCGTACGTGAGGTTGCCGGATAAGTGGTATGGGACATGTTACCTGGCGATTATCTTTCCTAAGATATATCACACTGAGGATTTTGCTCAGGTGGAGGGTGGCAAGTTGACAAGAGTGAAAAGAGGAGAAAGTGCTGGTGCAATAGATGTGTTTGGAGCTGCGATACCAATGCTGGGAGTGATCTTAAATGACGTAAAGTTACAGAGATTAGCAACAGTGGTGGATGAATTATCGATGAGTACGGCAAAATCACTGGTGTTGATCCATGGTGAGATGTTGTCGATACGGGCAATGGTTTTACAAAATCGCCTTGCCTTAGACGTCCTATTAGCAAAAGAGGGCGGAGTCTGTAAACTTTTAAAGGTTCAGGAATGGTGCACGTATATTCCGGACAATTCTAAAGATCTGAAGAAATATATACGCAACATTACTGCAATCCACTATGAAATTAACGATTTGACGCAAGAGAATACATGGGAGAAGGTTGGCAAGGGATTTGAAAGTGTTGGAAGTTGGTTTGCAAACCTGGGAAGAAGCTTTCTTAAATACATACTGGAGCCCCTCATCATTATAGTGGCCTGTGTGATTGGAATATGGGGTTCGTTGAGATTGTACAAATGTTATAGGTCCAATAGGTTGGCTAGATCAGTGAGGGTACAGGCACAGAGAATGGAGGAGTTGCAGGACTATCAATACCGAAGTTTAAGGGCATTAGAAATGCTCAGGCGAGGAAATGTTGCAACAAGTGCTGTTTAGATCGGTCCCTACCTTAAGGAATGTGGGTTGGTGGTGATGACACAGGTCATCAAAGGGGGGACTGAGAGAGCGCAAAACTGTGTTAGAAGTTGTAGGGGTGCATCATATTCACAAGTAATCCGCACCCACATATATAGGGGTTTATAATCATGTTTTGAGAATGACACAAAGCTATGAACTTATGTACCAGAATTTTACATAGCTGTAACGTAAGGTGCTTTTGAAATACTAATGCCATGTTAACCTAGAAATGTATTTGTGAAGTAATGCTAATTCAGTTAAAGGATGCTTAAATAGGCATTGATGTATTCTAATGCATGCTTAGTAATTCACTATTGTATTCATGTAACGACATAGAAGTGTTTAGTTAGAAAATGTATTCTTTACCTTGCTATAATTATGTAGGCCTAATGAACGAAACTGTTTGCCAATATTAGAGGGTGATATCTCGATAACGTGCAGAGGCCCAGGTGGGGACAGAGGATTGTGTAGGCTGAGCTAGGAATGTTTCTCTTAACATTAAATCATTAAACTGCCTTTTCCTAGAAGGTTGCCTTAGAGAATTAATTGCAAGTAGCATGTTAATGTGAATCGATTTATGTGCGTTCCTTTGCAGGTGCAAGGTTAACCAAAGATAGTAGAGAAGGGCCCATTGTGTATGAGAGTTAGGATGATAGTTTCAGACCTGGAGGAGTGGCTGTGGAATTTTAGGGAAGCAACTTCAAGAGGAGACGACTGTGGGACCAAAGGTCGTTTTTCAACAAACAAGGATGAAGACATCGTAATGAAGCCATTTTGAAAACTAATACTTTGAGAGGGGCGTCCCTTAGGGCGTGTCATCCGAATTGTGGGTTTCGTATTAGGGACAGCACCCTGGGAGGAGAGCAGAGCAGAAGCGCACGAGGGCGAAGAAAGATGCTGGGTAGGCAGAGAGCTTTATTATGCGAGATGAGTTCAATAGGCTAAGTCCGAATTAAGTGAGTGAACTTCTTCGGAAGTCACCACGGCTGACACCTTTGTTAGGAGAAAACCTGGTTATAGGGATGTCATTTAGTATAGTGTAGGGACAGATTTATCTAGATGTATTTCTTCTTTTCTTCCATGCCTACCAAGACCCAAATCATAGCAATTCTTGCAAGCCTGGTGGTCTTGGAAATCATACTGGTGTTGTTTCTTAGTCGACTGAGACTTTTCCGTAGAATTATGTTTGTATTAGTACCCGTATATTTACTGAATCTCTTACTGAGGTGTTTATATACACAATTGCTTTTGGCTTTATAATACATTTTCAAACTTGACTTTTTGTCAGTGGTTCTTTGGGGAAGGAGATGGAGGTAGTTTGAATTGACTTGTTGAAAAAGATTACCTTCTACACTCTATGACAGGTAAAAAGGTCTAATCAACCTGTGACGGGATTCTAGAGTTCTGATTCTGATTCTAGATTAAAAATTTCCCGCCTTTCCACTGCTGCAGTGCAGAGAACCTTTTTACTGATGAGACTGGTTGACCTGGATGGGATATGCCAATTCAGTAGATCCTTTCCCAAGTACGTAATTGGATGAGAGAGGAAATGTAAGTATAACATTTGGTTTAATTACTGGTAATCTTCAATGTACATGTTTACACGCTCTAGTATTTATGGGAGGTGGAGCTTTATCTGTGACCTACAGTCGTTGCTTAGACAATAGAAGGAAGAGTTGATGTTGAGTGCACCATTTACTCCCCACATGGGGGCATGGCGTATAGAAGAGTCATGATTAGAACTCTGGAATTGTTGTACTGCAAATTGTGTTTGAAGAAGGTGAAGCTTCCACGATGATTTAAAGATTTGTGACAATGAATGGAGAATCAGAGTAATTAAGTATGGTGGCAAATAATACAATATATAGAGGATACAATTATTGAGGCGTTCTGGTGACATTATAAACCATAACGTTGGTCACAGAATCGTTTCTTAGAAAATCTGTTTTCTTCAAAGTGCAGTGATTTGAATTAGAACGTTTTTGATTGCCTTGCATGAATACTTTGTTAAATAGACAATGGTAAGGGCCACAGAATGAATGCAATTCTGTGTCTGCAGTGTTTACCATATAATTATGAATGTTCTGCCCTTGCCACATAACTTACAAATTAACTATACAATTTTCAGATTTCAGAAAACATATTGGACCAAATGTATCAATGATCTGTGACACCCTTGCATCACGCAAAATGGCGCCAGAGCTACACAACTCATAACTTAGATTTACCAATCCACGCAAGGACCCCTTGTGAGGCCCTGAGTGGCTTGATAAATCTAGAGTAATGCAACGTAGCACAAATCGCTCTTTTGTGTAACTCTGCCCAAGGGAGGTGTTCCAGCTTCTTCTCGTTTTCCCTCTTTCTATGTGTGCTGCAGAAGAGGAAATCTATGTGTGCTGCATTCTGCAGCACACATAGAAAGAGGAAATGCTTCAGGGGATTTTTTGTGTAGAAAGGTGTTCTTTCCTGCACAAAAACAACCCTGCTTACATGCAGGCACCCTTGCACCATGTGCAAGGGTGCATGCATTGGCGCTGGGAAGCACATTGTGAGCCAACGCTGGGCGAAGGCACGAATGGGACGTATTATGCTAAATAAGGAGCATCCTTCCCTTCACCAGTCACGCTGCTCAGCAAGGAGGCTTGCTGAGCTGCTAGACTTTTTGATAAACATGTCACATTGTTCGCGACTACAATGAATGAAAATAATACTGCCACAGAATGTGCTTCATAAATGTCGTTTTTAAAAACATTTTTTTTATATATATGCAATAAACAAGAAATAATAAAACAGTGCAATACAACGCCACCCCCCACCCTCCACCCTCTGATCTAAAAATATACATTTGACACAAGCAGGAGGATCCATTTTCTCTTTAACAGTAATCACAGTTTTAAGTCCTCACTTCCCTACAAAGTATTACACTTTAAGACATGGTTCTGGCCTTGATAAAAAAAATATGCTTAAAGTGCATGTGCATAAAGTGCAAAGCCGTAAATCGTTGTGATACAAACTCTCTAAGATATGAATTCATTGATAATAAAGTGATCAGAGCCAATGTGCAAAATACACAATCTAACACAATCCAACAAGATCAGCGTAAACGGAGAAGACATTTGCCAGGTAAGGTAGAACTACCAGCATTTAAAATGCAAGAATACAGTACATCATTCAACATTTCCCATAAAACTTACATTTTTAGGATAAGTCCTTTATGTAAAAATAAGAAGAAAGTTAAAATGCAGCTCAACCAAACTCAAGCCTCGGTGATGATTTGCTACCTTCCCAGAAATGTACTAGTAGTTCGTCTGGTGGAGCCAACTTGACAGGGGTTTCCAGATGACTGAACCCCTCTTTTTTGGCCCGGATACCTTTTTTTGCATAAATTGCCTTTTCGAGATTGCAAGTGGCAAATAGTTCGGCCAACCACTGTGAAAATAAAGGGGGATTTGATCTATCCATGCCGATGTCATGCATAGCCTGTAAATTGTCCTGGCAACAAAAATTAGGGCCCCACCACTCTTCCAGTCGACAGTATCTTGTATACCCAGCAAGATGTTCATGGGGGTTAGCAGAATATGCCGTGTTAGGACTGCCCTTAGAATGTCTTGGATCGTGTTTAGCAATGGCCAAAGTTCTACACAAGTAGCAAACATGTGAACAGAGTCTGCGCTAAATTAAGCACATCTAGGTCAATACGTGTCTTTGCCTGTCCCCCATTTCGCAATTCTGCTAGGTGTATAATATAGAAAAAAGCCAGTTTTGTAAAACTGTGCCTGTAGCTTGGCAGATAACAGATCACTCTAAGCTGATCGCAAGGCTAGGTAAAAGACGTTATTAGTAGTGTCCAATTTTTTTTGCCATTTACTTGAAATTCTACGCGTGTCGTCAGACAATAGGTTATTCAGCATGGAATAAATACCCCCGATACGTGGCGTAGTAGGCTAGCATAGTCTGTCAATAAGATCGTTTTGGACGAACCCGGTGGACCCACCAGCATTACGTGCCAAAACATCCCTGATGGCAAGATATTTGAAGGCCTCATTATGGCTCAAGTTGAATTGGGTCTTAAGATCGTCAGAAGTCCGGATCCCTTCCGGCTGAGTACAAAGCCCTTAGTTTGAGTATACCCGAGTTGAACCAGTTTAAAAGATATGATCTCCTGAAAATGGGAGGCAAATTAGCATTATTGTTAATAGAAGTGTAATGTTTCAATCTACCTAACCATAACAGCTTACGAACGGTGGAAAAGACCTTCAAGGTTCCTGTCAGGGTCTTAACTCTAACCACATGTAGTATCCAAATTCAACTTGACTCCACAAGCACCCCCAGGCCTCAGATCCAAGTAGTAGTTCAAAAGAAGACGGGGTCCTGTTGTTAGAATTGAGGGTTGTTCTTGCAACAATATGGAACAAATCTGCAGGACAGTGGCCCAGTAGTATAATCTTAAATTTGGGAGCGCCCAGCCCCCTCTTTCACGAGGAACTGATAGAAGCTTAAACAATCTCCTTGGCTGAGAATATGCCCACACAAGTTGAGAAAAGAGACGTTCAAATTTCTGAACCATTACATTTGTGAATTCAAGGGGGATAGCTCTGAAGAAATAAAGAATTTTAGGGAAAAAATCATTTTAAGAACCTTACACCGGACCATTATGGTCAGATGTAAATTATTAATCCATTTAAGCACTCTCTTTACCAACAGAGGGTTCAGGTTTTCACAGACAATTAAGTCAGTGTCAGCCACAATGTTCACTCCTAAAAATTTTGCCCTGATGACAACTCTGCTATCCGTCCATTTAATGTCCTCATTTTGATGAGCTGAGTCTTTCCTTTATTTAATGTGTACCCAGAGATCTTCCCAAATCCTTGTGCCTCTCGCACTATAGCTATAATTGTTTTTTCAGGGTCCGGGGTCAGTAAGGCTAGATCATCCGCTTAAGCCATGATTTTAGTTTCTAGGCTGTAACTACTTGCAGCCAGGATATCTAGTGCTGCGTCAAACAAAGTGATAGTCCGCCGAATGTAGTCTATTGTGCCTTTTTTGGGAATGAACCTGTGCTGCCACTTGGAAACTAGATGTTCAATTTTGGAAGATATTCTGGACGCAAAACTTTTGGAATAGATTTTAGAATCTCCATTGCTGAGAGTATTTGACCAGTAGGAGCCCATTTCTAGGGGTGATTTATCTTTGTCTTGGGAAGAATATAATCTTCGCTGTCACCATTGATGTGGGTGGAAGAGCACCATTCAAGATTAGGACTACTTGGATCATAAAGAAGTCTATTAACTGAGGAGAAAAGAATTTATAAAATTCCACCGGAATGCAGTTGGAACCAGCCGCTTTGCCATCTGGTACATTTGATAGTGCCATAGCTATTTCCTCCCATGAGGGAGGATCTTCTAGTTGATCATGCTCCTCTGTGCTAAGTCGTATTAAATAAACTGCGTCTAGATAATTTTCAATCTCTTCCTGCCTAGATTCCTGTGAGCTGGTGCCCTCTTCTGTGTACAGGCCTTAATAAGACTCCCGAAAGTCCAGTCAAATTTTATTCGGATCGCAAGTGGTTTCCCCTGTAGGAACCTGTATAGAGTGTATCTCATTGGTGGTAACCTGCTGCCTAGTTCTGATAGCCAGCTGATGGCCAGTAAGCTCACTGCATTCATACATTTTCTTGCGTTTGGCGGACTATTTTGCAGCAGCTTTCTCATCTAGTATCAAACCTATTTTAGCTTTAATAGCTCTGGCTTCTAGTTGCACTGATTCGATTTCGGCCCGAACTGAACAGCCCCAGTTAGTTTCTCCTCTGCCTTTGCCAGCTTGGCCTGGAGCTCCGAGATCTGTGCTTTTTCTCATTTTTTTTTCTTAAGGGAAAACTCTAAGGTCTCCTCTTCAATGCATGCTTTCAGCGCATACCATACAACCATAACTGGGGCAGACCCAATGTTATTTTCAAGAAATTCCTGAATCCAGCTTTAATACAAGTCTGGTATCCAGTATCGTACGAAAGCGCTCTCTCAAAGCTCCAGGACGAGACTTCTTTGCGGGACACCAAGCCCTTTATATCTAAAACAAGCGGATTGTTATCCGACGGATATCGTGGGGCGATTTCGATGTCACAATCACAGATCAGGGAAGGCGATACCAAAAATAATCTAGCCTTGCTAAAGGAAGGTGAGGGGCTGAATAATAAATATAACCTGGCTGATTTGGTTTGAGATTAGCCCAAGCATCGATGAGCCCATGAGTATACATTAAGTTTCTTAGAGCTTGGTATACTTTTGGCTTCCGGCCTGTATAATTCCACTGGTTGTTCACCCTCCAGTTGCTGGATAAATTGATGCCAAGTCCCCACGCATAACAACTAGGAGAGGCCTGAGACTAGTTACCCAGAGATTCAATTAATTACTCCAGGATCATCAGCAGTTCTCCCATATATGGAAAATAAGGTGGGAGAAAATTCAGACATTAGCCGGCATTCTGCTATGACCCATCTCCCGAGAGAGTCGAACTTAATAGGAGTGGATTGTATAAATGGTTGCATTGGGTCAAGATCCCTACTCCTCTCACACTCGCTCCCTGTGTTGTCCCCCCAATTAAACTATATCCCATTGAATTTAAAAGGTGTACCTGTGATCCCTCAATATGTGTTTCCTGGAGGCAGACGAAGTCGGCCCCCAGTAATTGCAACCCTTGGGACACCTTCTGACTCTTCCGAGTATCGTTTAAGCCACAAATATTTACAATAACAATTCTAAAGCTGGTTGCATTAGTCATATTAAAGCGCTGCAAAGTTCAAAGAATAAAAGGCATAAGAATTACATCCCAAATACGTATGATGCCTGACCAATGCTCCAGGGCTCTTCCTAGCCCTGAAACTATCATTTACATTTTCTGTTTTTGTTTCCAAATACATGCTGAAAGTGGCAAAAAACAAGTAACTAAGTAAAACCCGGTACCCCCCACATGTCTCTCCTACTCTAATTTCTGACATGAAAGTGTGAGTAGCCCTGTTCACAATAACATTTAGTCTAGCAGGATTCATTAAGAATACGTGTGCACCCAGCTGCTGGAAAGGGACAAATAGCTGAAAAAGACGCCACCTCCGCTCAACCGTAGCGTGGCAAAAATGAGGCTTCGCAAAGAAAGACACCCCATCAAAGCCTGAATGAGAATTGGGTCGGGCCTGATCGTAAACTAGCTGTCTGAGCAGAAAACTCCCCTAAAACACCAAAAAGACCCTAGGTTTCTCCCCATATTATTGCTGCAATCATGCCATTTCTTCCAGTTAAAGGGAAAGTGATGAGCTCGCTGAACCTCATGTTCCCAGTTACATTCCTAGTGTTCTGGAAAGGCCCCTTGCAGGAGTTTCACAATATAGTGCCGGGGATCTTCTCCCTCTCCCCTTTTTGGAATTCCTTATAGGCGGGGGTTGTTCCGGCGCTGTCTGTTCTCCTGGTCTTCCATCTTCCACTTCACGTCTGTCATACAAGCACTTTGGGAAGAACCTAGATCTTTCAAGGCAGTGACTTTGGTTTCTAGACTTTCTGTGCAGCCTTCGGCCATAGTAACCCGATCACCTATATCGGAACAGATTTTGTTCAGCTTCTTCATGCCCCTTTGCAGTTTCTTGGCAGCACCCTTAGCGAGCTGTCTGTCTGATTGTACCTCTTCCTGGAACTGTTTGATCGAAACCAGTATGGACATTAAAGAAGGTTCTTCACTAGGTTCTGTAGTGACTCTTACATACTCACCAAAGGAAAAGGTAAGCTGAGTATCAGAATAATCTCATTTAAGCTGGCTGCGCCTCTTTGGCTTGCTACGCATACTCTTCTGTCATTGAACTGTTCCAGTTTCTTTAAGGGGGTTACTATCATTGTTATCAGATAGATCTCCATCACTTGCGCTGGATGAGCCCTCCTCCGGCGCGGAGTCAGAACCATCTGAAACTGAAAAAAGGTGTCCACCAGTAGATTCAGGGGTCTGAGGACCGTGAGACACTACGATAGAGTTGAGGTTGAGGGTTTGCAAAACCAATTGATTTTGATTTCAGCTTGTCAGAAGCAGAGTCCCCTGGGGCTAATGCGACTGTTGCGCTGGTATTTTCATCAGTGGAGGCCATGGGGGGAGCTGCAGGCTCCATCATATAGGTAGGAGATACAGTTCCCTCAGTTTCTGACAATTGACCACTGGGCTCATCCGCCTGAGCAGGCATCTGATTTTCCATTACAAGCACGGCCGGCAGATGCGAGTTGAACTCTCCCGGTTAATCAGAAAATGATGCACAGTATTCTCCCTCCCCCTCGGGAATTGATGCAATTTCTCCCTTAGGGACCGGGGGTTTTGCAGTAGGGAACAGTGTGACAATCGATGCCTTTGAGCTTGTACCCTCCTTAGAAGCTCCACCCCCCTGGTCTCCCCAGAATCCTTTTGTGGACCTCGGCCTCCTGTTTACCTTTCTGCGTGGTGTCCTGGGTCGACCCCTCCACATGACCAATCCCGGCACTGACAGGAACAGCTTTTGCCTTAGTCCCTCTTGCTCCTCGGAAGACATGTTCTGCCCGAAGTGAAGTTGAACTTCTTCAAGGGCCTGCACATCTTCCTCTGCTGATGTAAAGCAGAGCAGAAGAACGGCAGCTGACCAGAGTGCAAGGATATCCCAAGCCTTTTCCCCTGCAGTAACAGTCCATAAGCTACCAACAGTGTTGCCGGCACCAAAGGTGCTTAGCGAGTGGCGGCAGCCTTTTCCAAGTAAAACCAGTGCCTTGTGAAGATGCGTCCCTGATCAAGGCAGCATAGCCGATGGCCAAGTTTCCCTCACAGAGTGGGCGGCGGTGTAGCCGAGAGTTACACAGGAGCCATCTTGCTCTTCAACATCAATTTCATATTTTTGACACATAATTTACAAAAAAACCTTGACACATAATTTGGTCCTTCATGCTGAATAATTCCAATCCCAGTATGCCCAACACAGTGACTGAAGCGGTCATTATGATGATGAGATTTCCCATATTTTACTGTGAAATATTGATTTTTATACCACTGCATTTTATACAAAAAAAAGCAGCCAAACATGTGTGTGCAGATTCACTGCATTTTAGAAAATTGCAACCCAGGAAAACAACCAATGTTGCGGCGCAGCATTGCGTCAAACTGAGGCATGTAAGTACTAAGCTGTATTCTCCCCCCACTGCAATAGCACTTTAGTCTGCCATGTGTCAACACATGCACTACACCCAATCAGTGTCTGCATTCTATCAATCATGTTTTTTTACCAGAAAGTGACCATTCCAGTACAAAAACTATGCTCCAATACTTTTCCCATTTTGTATGTGTGACGTACAGTGCAGCACACATGCAAAGTTGGAAAAATGTGGTGAGTCTTAAAAGTTGTTCCACTGTTATGCTCGCTTTGAGAAAGCCTACGTTTTTGGCATCAAATACCAGTTTACCAATATTAGGCAAGGATTTGCGTCAGAGAAAAACCATGGGTGGTTGCATTGGAAAACCCCTATGCACCACCCATGAGATGCTTCCTTTATAAAAAAAAAATAGGGCAAAAAAGCTCTTGGTGTAATTTTGTGTTACTTTAGGCAACTTTTCAAAACAAATTTTGATGTGTGTTGGAAACATTGTGTCACTTTTGTGTAGCATGTTAGTAAATCTGGTGCGTAATGTGGAAGGGTTAGAAATGGGATTTCTGGCTAGCTGAGACTTGCGCCAAAGCGAGGCAGAAACCACCACTCTAGTCAGGATAAGGGACTTACACTTCTAAAATAACCCCTGCTCACCCCCTTGGTAGCTTGGCACGAGCAGCCCAGCACATCTTAGAGGCAGAATGTAAAGCATTTGCACATAACCAACAGTAAAACAGTTTCCGCACATCAAAAGGACACCACACCAGTTTAGAAAAATATCCAGTTTTTATGAACTTAAGACAAGACTAAATACGATAAAAATCCACAATACTATAATTAAAAGTTCACAGTTCAAAAAATACGCTGATTAAAAAGAGTTCCTTGTGTGGGTAGCTCCATCTGGGCTCCCATGGCGTCGTGAACAACAAATCCAACAGTTCTGGCTGGTCGCGGGGTCGCGGGTCAGCTACGGTGTTGGGAAGACCTGCAAACAGTACCTGTGAGAAATGCAGGGTGCTGAGACCTTTGAAGTCACTCGCGTTGTAGGTCGAGCTCCTCTCTGGTGGAATCAGGAGCGCTGGCGCCATCAGGCATCAGGTGCTGCGGTGTGAAGTGCAGCGGTGCGGCGTGCAGTGCCCCCAGGTTGCGGTGCGAGCAGCGGCTCACTGGTGGAGTCAGTTGGTGTCATCGGTGAGACCAGGGTCACGGTGCAAGATGAAGGCGGTGCTCGCCATGGTGCTAGCAGGCCACGGTGCAAGCAGCGGCATTGTCGTTGCTGAAGCGCTGTCGTCGGCTGACGAACTGGAGTCAATGGCACCGGCGTCGGTAGGCCAAGGCTGCGGTGCGGGATGAGGGCTGTGCGTTGTGTGACTTACGAGCGGTGCCCTCGAACCACGGTGCAAGCAGCAGTGTCGATTTCGACGGGAAGTGGCGGCGTCAGGCAGGCCAAGGTGACCTCGTGAAGCGATGCGGAGTGCGGTGCCCACATGTTGCTTTGCGAGGAGCGGCTTGGTGGCGGCGTCAACAGGTGTCATCGGTGAGACCAAGGTCGTGGTGTGGCCTTGCGGTGGTGCTCTCTGCGGTGCTCCAGCTTCGGCGTGAAGCGAGGCGGTGTGGAGTGCGGTGCCCACAGGTCGCGTGCGAGCAGCGGCTTGTTGATGGCGTCAACAGGCATCTTCGGTGATACCAAGGTCGCAGTGTTGCATTGCGGCCGTGCCCTTTGTGGTGCCATCAGGACACAGAGTCGGCAGCGGCATCGTAGACGTCGTCGAGTTGCTTTTCCTCTGTTTGCAGCACAAAACACACAGTCCCCAGTGCTGCGGGCAGAAGAACTTGAAGTCTTTATTGTTCCTGAGACTTCATGAACAGTGGGCAAGCTCTACCTCAAACCCTTGGAGAGACTCACAAATTGGATTGCAGAAAGCCCAGTTCAGGCCTTTCACTGCCCAAAACAGAAGCAGCCACTGCAGGTCAACCCACAAAGCACCAAACAAAGCAGTCATTCCTTTTCGTAGCTTCTCCGGCTCTCCTTCTTGGCAGTCTTCTTGTTCCAGATGAGTTCTAAAGTTCAGGGGTCTGGGACCCATTATTTATGTCCAAAAATCCTTTGATCTTTCAGGAAGAGGGTGGCTGTGCCTGGCCAGAACAAGTTGGGCCTTCTCTGGTGTGAATTCCTGGCAGGAGATGGCATTTGCCAGAGGCAGACCAGGCCCTACAAGGTGCAAGGACATCTCCTCCCCCTTCCCCCATCGTAGCCCAGGTCAATTCAGCCCTTTCCTGACCTACCTAGACTATTTGGAGCCCCTCCTGCCCCCCAGCCTTCTGTTATCCAAAACCCAGACAGGTAATCCACATTCCAGCAGAGGCACACAGGATGACTGAGCAAGAAAATACCCACTTTCTAAAATTGGTATTTTCAAACGCAGAATGTAAAAATCACCTTCACTAAAAGATGCACCTTTAGATTCTGAGTTCAGGCATACTAAACTTTATTTTCTTTCCAAATTCCCTCGGCCAGTTATGTTTATAAGATGTTAAAAACAAACCTCCCATTCTATCCTGTGGGGAACTGGTAGCCTTGCAATAGTGAAAAACAAAATTGGCTGTAATTCACTATTAGGACATGCCACACACGCCAGGGCATGTCCTACCTTTCACATACACTGCACCCTGCCCACAGGGCTTACCTGAGGGATGTCTGACATGTAAGAAAAGGGAAGGTTAGGGACCAGTCAGTGTGTGCACTGGCCTAGTCCACATGGCAGTTACAAACTGCACGCAGACTCTGCAATGGTCTGAGTTACCGTTTTCAGGGCTACTCACGGGGGTGGCACACAACCAGTGCTGCAGGCCCCCGGGTAGCATTTGATTCATCTGCCCTGGCACACACAGTGCACTTTACTAGGGGCTAACAGGTAAATCAAATATCCAATCATGGAACCACCAATCCATAACACAACTTACACAGAAAGCCTATGCACTTTAGCACTGATTAGCAGTGGTAAAGTGCCCAGAGTCCTAAAACCAACGCAAACAGTTCGGGGAAAAATAGGAGGAAAAAGCAAAAAGTTTGGGATAACCCTGCAAAAGGGGCCATTTCCAACAGGAAGTATGTTCAATACCTATATATTACACTGGCTAGTTACATGTTATAGCTTTAGTTGAATGTGTGTCTTCACAATTCTCCATTTCAACTGTCAATTCGTCTATACCACACTTAACCAGTATATCCTAATTGTTTTATGCACAGTTCTCCATTGGTACGATTAAAAACATTTCTAATCATGCTGCTATCCTCAAATAAATAATGAGATGGGAATCAGAGAGCTGGAGACAATTCCTCAACACCATATTGTCTCAGACCAATATGAACGAGAATAGTTTCGAGAGCATTTGCACAGCTAATTTAAAAAACAAAATGTTATCTTAGAGAATTAAAACATATTCTGTTCAAGCTAAAACAGGTGACTGGAAAAACTTAAAAATTAAGAAAGTCAGCTAGAAAGCATTTTTCTGAGCCAGTTCACGTCAACCTAACAGTTAGTTAGACAACACCATGAATTATTCACTGATTACTTTGATAAAGATGTAACCCACGGGCACAGTATAAATCCAGGCACAGAAAAATCAGTTTTCATCCTTTCTAGGGTGACAGCTTGACCGAAAATAGCACTTTTTAATTTGCAATGCTAAGGATTATCAAAAGGAGGTACAACATTGTTAATAAATAAAACAAATTACTAGAGCGTCCCTTTTAAAGAAAATATCCTTCAGAAATTAAAGTATCTAAAATGCAAAACCATGCATAATGTTTGTAGCAGAAGATGTTCTGTAATTGGAAAAATAAGCTGAAAGGACCACATGTGCCTACTGAAGTGTTCATTTATTGAACAAACAGGAAATATTGTAGTGTTTTTGTTCGTTCGTGCGGCAACTAGTACCTTTCCTGACCATTTTCAACTGCGAGTATGAGGGAGACACGGTTGTTAAATGTGTTTAAATGGCACTGCTATAGTATAAACAAATTTACTGTAAATCAGCCGCTGCATGACACTATTCATGAATTCACACAATATGTGTTTTGAACTTGCTTTAGGGGGCACGTTGTTGGACTGGTGTTGGATTTTAAGTCCAACACCTTCCCTACTGTTGCATAGAGTGGAGTTGGAATAGTAAGTTATACTATTCCAAAGTTCAGCGCCCACCCCCAAGGCAAGTCGTTGTAACGACTTGCGTGGTAAAGGAACGCATGGTAATGTCGCAGTCAGGGTAGAGACTGTGTTGTAAAGGCATGCATGTTAAATGCATGCAGGGTTCTGTCGGCACATCCAAAAGAGGAAATACTCGCATCACCTTAAAGGGGTCGAAGGTCAAAATTGAGGACAGACATATGTTATATTGTGTGTATTTATGTAATGCACTAATTACCCATGAGGTTATCCAAGCACTATACAGGTGAAAAAGCAGCTGCCTCTTTGTTGTGATTATTCGAAAAGCCAGGTCTTCAGATATCAACATGCACAATGATCGACTGCCACTATATTGTAAGCATATGCAGGGAAATTAGAGTAAATTTTCTGACTCTACATCTCTTTACCTTGATGTTATAGTGTAAATTTAAATTCTGGAGTAGATAATTATGCAGGTCGACATAAAAAAATCGATATAGTGTGACTCCATTGTCACTTGAGGCACTTTTTTTATCTAAAGAGAAGACAAGAAAGCTACAGTTTCTTCCCAACAAAATACTTTGTGACTTAAGAAATGTATTTATGTGGTGTGTGTGTATCACATGGACTAGTTTCTTGCTTTGCTTTGAGTTGAGTTTGGTTACTTTGTTAGATCAGTTATTATGTTTTGGCAACAACTACTTTTTACAACTATGGCTTTACTTTGGCAGTAATTACACACCTTACTCGACTGGAGCTCAGGCCTCCAGAAATTCAACAAAACACTAAGCCTACAATTACAAAGTTTGCCCTAAAATAAGAGAGGTAAATGTAAACAAGTGAGTTGTACGCATTTTAAATAGGGGTGTGAAACATTTGCGGAATATGTTTTTGTGAAATGTTGGGAACATTACGAAAAATTTTGCGTAATTATATTAAATGCAAATCTGGTATTTAGTGCTTTGTTTTAGCGTGAAATGCATCCTTGTATCAATTTTTGACACAGAACATATTTCAAGCTAAAAAAAAAAGCATGAAAAGCACGATTAATGTGAACAACAACCACTCATATTCTGGTTGCTTGCTTTGTTCCAAAGCTCCTGCGATATAATTTTGCCACAAATGGTTGTGCAAATATGCAACATGGTCTAATAGTGTAATTTTGGGAATTTCAGGAAACAAACATAATGCAAAATTCAGAAAATTATGCCACAGTAATTAAGATTTCGAATGTATGATGTTACAACACATACATTTACAGTGCATGCCTTTACAATGCAGTTTTTACATTCTTTAACATAGCATACCATTACAGTGTATTTTCAGAAACTACCTTTACAACGCATTCCATTACATCGCATTATACCTTTACAACGCATACCATTACAATTTAAGGTAAGTGTTGGATAGTGTAGGGGTGAAAATTACTATTCTAACGCCAGTGAGTGCACCAGTAGGATAAGTGTTGGATAGTGTAGGGATAAAAATTACTATTCTAACTCCATTGAGTGCAACAGCAAGGTAAGTGTTGGATAGTGTAAGGGTACTATGTGTTGTAATGGTATGCATTGTAATGACTTGCAATGTAATGCCTGCGTTGTAGTGACATGCATTGTAATGACATGTGTTGTAGTGACATGCAATGTAATGGCTGCGTTATAATGACATGCAATGTAAAGGATGTTGCGATGTAATGACTGCTATGTAAAGGTAGTGCGATGTACTGAATGCGTTGTAAAGGTTGTTTCCCACAATTTTACCTGGACCTAGTTTTAAGGTAAGGTAATCAAGTAGAAAAGCTCAATGTTCCAACTGGCACTACATATCAGCACATGATATATTCAAGATCGGTTACTCGCCAATTTCATTATCTCCATTGGTATGAATAAATAGCACTATGTAGAAGTTAATAAGCTAAGAACTCCTTTTTGAGATAGTGGTACCAGGGAAATACTGTGCACCAAGGGCCACATTATTTAAAAACAACTAAAAAAACTGAATCTGTAAGCAATCCCAAATGCTTGTCCGAATGGTATGGACAACCTGACAGAATTTCCCAAAGTACTGCACATATTTCTAGGTAAGCAGCCGTTTCCTTGAATCACTTATTTACAAAAAGCATACATTTACAGGTTATATTCAGTGCAATTTTAGGTGCTAGAGTACGGTAATGTAATCAAACAATGTGAATAACTAAAAACTTACATAGCACATAGTTCATATTGTGCACTCTTTATGATGGTAGCAACAATGTCAGTTTTAAGATGGACACAAAACAACAAATTTCCTTTTCCAAAATCTTTGGAGGGTGGTAAAACCTTACAAGTCACTATTTTCTATAGGGACAAGCACATTAATGTGAAGAGAGTTCTGCACAGGTGGCCAAATTTACAGAACTACTTATGTCGAATAACAATTGTTAGACAAGGGTAAGGTCACACACAACCCGTACTTAAGATTTGATATATATTATTTATTATTGATTTGTTGAAATGTCAGTACAGTACTGGAGTCAATTTATAGATACATATTTACTACAAACTTCAAAATTCACAATTTTTTTATTTATTTTTTACTTGCAACAAAAAATTTATTTAACAAACAAATTGTCGATGCAGCGTTTCGGTGATCTACAAAATCTGCACCTTCTTCAGGTCATTGTTGTTCAATACGAACACATCTAAAAAAAGTGTAAAATAACAATCAGTTAAATAAATGTACTGGATCATGTTTTTCTCACATCTAAAGTATTGTACATATATGTAAGCGTGGGCGGTAAATCTGTTTCGCGGGCGAATTTGCGGATTTTTGGCAATTTCTCGATCGGCGAGTCGCGTGAATTTGCCCAAAAATCCGCAAATTCGCAAGCTACGAATTAGTTTGCTTGGTCGCGCTTGAAAAATACAATATTGCGTGCGTGGCATTGACTTACCGTGATTCTGATTCCGCTTAGTTGTTTTTCTCCCGGTTTGCGTGTGCTACCCCATTTTCGATCTTGCTGCGTGATCGCGCAAGAGTTTTTCGAACCAATTACGTTATCGCGGCTTAACATCTTGCACAGCGAGAGTTTGACAACGCGAGTACGTCATAAAGGCCCGCGATCACGCATTGCAGGAGTAACCATTGGCGAACACGTAGATGCGGCGCGCAGCTGACTTCCGGCGGGAGATTTGAACCGCTCGCGTTCCCGAAATTGCAAAAATTGCAATTCTGCACAAGAAATCCACTGCAGGAAGCATAAACCTTGGGGGGCGGAGCTTGCCAGCGCCAATGGCGGTCGCTTAATTCAGGAGCTCCGCGCCATCGCACACATTATCCTTCAATAATCCTATCTCGCCGGGCCCTAGGGGCTAGAAATCGCACCATCAGCTTGCTAGATGCCTCCGGTCTCCTGTTCGGGTGAAATTACCCCCGATTGACTACTACGGAGCTTCCGGCGAGAGGCGGGACCTTGCGAGAGCTGGGACGCAGAGCCGCGGATCTGAGGTAGACGCATGCCGGCCAGCGTAACTCGACGTGCGGCGACGCGGTGGGGCTTGGGCCCGGCGGCTGCCATCGCTTTGTGAGACGGCCATAGGGATTTGCAGCGGGAAACGCTGAGGCGAGTGGCGGCCATCCTTGCCACTGGACACATCTGCGGGGTGCGACGTGGGGGCAAGGAGGGGGTCATTACGGCGGTGAGTGGGGGCTCTCTGTGACACTCTAGAGCGGCCGCCTCCCTCCCCCCCCGGCCTGCTCCTGCGGGAGGCACTCTTGGACACCGGCCCCCCCCTTGGATGGTGAGGAGCGGCTCACTGCGACCCGGGCTTTGATCCCTGTGCTGCGGGCCATGGTGCCCTCGAGGGCCTTGAGGCCCCTGCGTGCTTGCCTGAAGAGACCCTCGGTGGTGGGCGTGAAGTGACCGGACGAGTTTTCCTTGGGAGTATGGCCTAATCACTGCTGCTCTACATTCGGACTAACTCCACGAAGGCTGCGCTGTTTTGCGCCGAGGGTGAAGCTGCGACGTCTGACCTTGATTTGAAGGCGAAGGGAGGTCCTCACAGCTTGCTACACCAGCGGGGCCTGCCGCGGTCCAACGGCTCTGTATCTTAGCGGAATACAGCTGGTGAGGTGCACTACGGGGGTCGCTGGCGTTTCTTGCTACTTGAGGTGACTTTTCCCGCAACAGAGCGGTGCTGCGCTTCAAAATGGGTAAAGGAGATAAGTCACAAAGAAAGCTCCCCTTTGAGAGCCGCCGTGCCAAATCCTCTGAAGCCCAGGAAATGAACGGCACACCCACGCCAAGAGGGAATGACAGCACAATCTACTCGGACATTAAAGAGTTGCTGATCACTATGGAGAAGGGCTTGCAAGACAGTATGGCATCCATCGGCACTAAGATCGATGCCCTCACCTACCGGATGTACCGCATGGCGGAACGCGTGGACAAGCATGCGGAGCGCTTGGATATGTCGGAGCGGCGCCTGACTGAAGTTGAGGAAGCCCAAACAGAATTGGATAAGGACCGCAAGCAGATTGGCAAGCTTCTACAAGTGATACAAGACAAGTCAGAGGATTTGGAGGCCCGCTCACATCGATCTAACATATGGATCACTGGAATTGCAGAGACGACACACACTGGAAAAATTGAACTTTTTATTGAAAAACTCCTCCTCACGCTGCTGGGAGAAGACGTCTTCTCGCCAATGTTCATAGTAGAGAGAGCGCACCGCACGCTGGGCCCTCGACCCCGTCCGGGGTTTCCCCCAAGGCCTATCATCGCAAAACTTTTGAATTATAGGGATAGAGACACGGCCCTATGTATTGCCCGAGAAAAGAAGACCCTGCAATACGAGGGCTCAGAAATCTCCTTATATCCGGACTTTACAGCAAAGGTGCAAGAAGAGCGTAACCATTTCGCCCCATATAAGAAACAGCTGCGTGACCTTGGGTTGGATTATGCCATGCTGTACCCAGCAAAGTTGAGAATCAACCGGCAGGGCCATTCCCACTTCTTCACGGACCCGAAGGATCTCCAAAAGACCTTAAAGGTGTGGACTAAGGAACATCGAGGAAACCCCAGCGGCCAGAATGAAGGAGAGAACAACAACTGCCAATTGGATGAACAGGAATGAGTGCGAGGGCCGGCATGCCGAAAAGGACACGAGACAAGACTCTGTATTTGGTATGATGCCTTAAATCGTATCTGACACTCGCCACTGATGGGAACACCGTCTCCACTCCACTTCGAGGGCTGTGAACGAGTATCCTGTACATCCGCAAGGAAACAGACTAACTGGCCTATGGGTGAGATCATCCCAAACTGTATAGTTTTGTAATGCTTGTCTATAAATATGTTGGACAATTCGCTCTAGCAGAGCACTCCTAGGTGGGAGTGCAAGCAGTCCCTATCTGTATACATCTTGGAGTCTGTACGCTGAAGCTGCATTATGTCTAAGGTGTTTTCTTTTGCAGTGCTGTGCTGATTCTCGTTGAGATTAGAATGTAAGGCGATGGTGCTAGGGGCGGTCCACAAGTCGGAACTTCTCTAAGTTACTGACTTTTCTTCTGGCAACCTCGGTCCTAGCGCTGTGTGCATCTTTGGCTCCCTCAGGAGCCTTTGGGTGTTCTCAGGGTAGTTAGTTCAGGGTGGGGAGCTGACATGTTAGGCCGAGTTGGGGTTGGTCTACTGTGGGAGGGGGGTGGAGGGGTTTTGGGATGGGTTTGTTCGTTCGCTCAAGGGAAAATGTACCGATTTCCTACTTGCAGTGGGCCCACACGGCGCATACAGGCGGCGTCCATAGCAGCGACACTCATGACTTGCACTAATGGCGGCAATGACGGATAGCGCAGGCCGCACAACCCCGCCCAGACTTAAGATACTCACGTGGAACGTACGCTGTCTCAACAACCACAGATAGGTCAGGAAGGTACTTAGCTATCTCCAGCATCAGCATATTGATCTAGCGTTAATTCAGGAGACTCACCTTCCAAACAATAGTAGGATGCTGAAATGTAAGGGCGTGGAAGGGAATATAGCTGTTGCAGGCTTCACAACCCCCGCCAGGGGTGTGTTGACATGGGTAAATCCAAAATCCACGCTAACGCAGCACACCCTAGGGGCAGATCTTGAGGGCAGATACGTTATATCCAGGTGCACTGGTCTCGGTCTGACCTTGGTAATTTATTAACACTTATGGTCCCAACTTTGATTCCCCTGATTTCTATCGGGCCCTAGAGGCCAGGGCCCGACAATACGACCCAAGCCTCCTGTTGTGGGGGGGAAGATATGAACCTCACCCTTGACCCTGCTCTAGATAGGTCCTTGGGCCCACAACGCAGGCCGTCAGCGGCAGCGATGGAGTTACAGAGGGCTATGACTTGCCTGGGCCTTGAGGATGTATGGCGGTCCTGCTACCCACAACGGGGAGGCTATACGCACTATTCTGCTTACCACGACATACACACTAGAATAGACTACATGCTGGTCCCCTTCTTCAGAATGGGAGCGATTGGTGACTGTAGGGTGCGCCCTAGGACATTATCAGACCACTCTCCTGTGCTACTGGAGGTGCTGACTCCGGGCAGATCCATCCCTCCTTTTACCTGGCGGTTTCCGCCATACTCGCTACTGGATCCAGTGTTCCGGGGTGAATTGGCGGAATCCATAGACACATTTTTTGACACTAACTTGGGCTCAGTTGAGAGTTTTCAGGTTGTCTGGGAGGCTTTTAAAGTGTATATACGCGGTGTGGCTATGTCAAAGCACTCTGGGATACTTAAATCTATTAGGACGAGATTGGCAGACCTGGAGAAGCAATTGGGGTGCTAGAGAGGAGACAAAGAGAATAGGCAGACGAGACTGTGGCAG
The DNA here is from genome assembly GCF_964263255.1 of Lissotriton vulgaris. Taxonomy (NCBI): domain Eukaryota; kingdom Metazoa; phylum Chordata; class Amphibia; order Caudata; family Salamandridae; genus Lissotriton; species Lissotriton vulgaris. The sequence continues at coordinate 844,376,530 of NC_141685.1, forward strand.
CTGACATTAAGAGGCTATTGTCTGAGTACCATGAGGAAGCGGATAGAGAAATTAAAACCATGGGGAAGTATGCCACAGCTAGAGTATATGGAGAACGTGATAGGACTGGCGCTTTGCTTGCCAGGATTATTGGAGGGGCTATAAAATGACATTCCATCATAGCAATAAAGTCGTCCAACGGTGCTCTCATTACAGATCCCCTAGGCGTAGTGGATGTGTTTAAGAATTACTACGCGGAGCTGTACATGTCACGGGGTGGGAACCTTGAGGATAACATTGATCACTACCTTAGTCATATAGACATTCCCATGTTAACAAGCGCCAATAGGGAATTCCTCATGCAGCCGATAGAAAAAGATGAAATATCTGATGCTTTGGATGCAATGAAATCGGGAAGCGCTCCTGGCGCCGATGGCCTCACAGCTGCATTTTATAAGGCCTTCAAGGACCAGCTTATCCCACATTTGTCGGCTCTTTTTGACGATATTTGTGTAGAGGGCAGTATGCCAGAATCAATGAGAGAGGCGTTACTAGTGACGATACTGAAGCCGGGCAAGCCCAGGGAGGACTGTAGTTCATATAGGCCCTTCTCGTTGCTGAATGTGGACACGAAACTGTTTGCCAAGGTTTTGGCCACTCGGTTGGCTCTTCTGGCACCGGACTTGGTTGCCCCTGAGCAAGTGGGTCTTATCCCGAGCAGGAACTTGACATACAATATCTGGACAGTCCTGGGAGTGATACAGCATGTTCGCCAGGATAGGAAGGCGCTGGCGGTTTTCCTAGACATGGAGAAGGCCTTCGACTCCGTTGAATGGGCATTCATGAGAAAGGTTTTACTGAGAATGGGACTGGGGCTGCCTCTCATCCAAATGATAGGGGCACTGTACTCCCGACCGCTTGCTAGGCTCAGAATAAATGATTTGGTCACTGACTCATTTCTGATCACGAGGGGAACTAGGCAGGGATGCCCACTCTCGCCCCTGCTATATGCCCTCGTGGCTGAACCCTTGGCTTGCACCCTGCGGGAGTATCACGGCAATAGGGGCTTAAGCTTCCCGAACTATCAGATTGTGGTGTCCATGTATGCGGATGACACATTGCTTTATGTCTGCGACCCTGACAATAACTTGTCGTCGGTCCTCAGAGAGGTGGTCCGTTTCGGCGCCTTATCTGGATTAAAAATCAATTGGTCAAAATCTATAGCATTCCCCCTGACTCCAATCACGAAGCCTACCACCATGGAGTACCCACTTCACTGGACAACTGACATGATAAGATATCTGGGGGTCCAACTACACATAGACCCAGAGACCATGTTTAGGGCTAATTCTGGAACGGCGTTCAGTAAACTGGAGGATGATGTGGAGGTCTGGTGTGGATTCCCCCTCTCCCTAATGGGGCGGATTGCCATCATGAAGATGGTGGTACTCCCCAGATTCCTATTCCTGTTTACGTCAATTCTGATGGTGCTTCCGAGGGTGTTCTTCCAGAGGCTGCAACAGCTATTAACGAAGCTTGCCTGGGCGGGCGGTCAGCCCCGGGCTAAATGGTCGCTTCTCACTCTGCCCTGCTCCATGGGGGGACTTGGCGCGCCTGACCTCGAATTGTACTACAGAGTAGCGCAGGCTGCACACCTACACACTTGGGTACACGGGAATCGAGATATACCTCACGTTAAAATGGAGACCCTGTTCGCTCGGCCACTCACACTCCCTCATACGGTCTTTGAACCTACAGATTGCATTACATCCACGAATCACGCGTGGCCCAGGCTGTTGCATATACAAGATGGTGCGCTACTGTACTCCCCTATTATGCCTATAGACTGGGTACGATGGTTGCCTCCTCTTCGAGAGAGGGAGGAGGTAGCTGGAATGCTGAAACTAAACATTAAGGTTGCGGGAGATCTATTTGTCGATAGAGTCGCCAAGACATGGGAGGAGGCGGTAACTGATTTGGAATTGCCATCTACAATATTGAGATTTCAGTTTTATAGAGTCCGTCATGCGCTTTCTGAGCTTTTGGGGGAAGACATGGCGGAGCCACCCGAAGTGCGAGAGCTCACATACGTACTTAAGGCCACCTCTCCCCAGAAATTACTGTCTCACTTGTACGCTCTATTGCAAACACATAGAGAAAACACATATACTAAAGCACGATTGGCATGGCAGTCTGATTTACAAACGGTATTGGATGATGACATGTGGAAATACTGTTGCACCAACACTAGGAGGCTCTCATTGAATGGCATAGGCTGATACATTTCAAATTTTTGAATAGAATATATTACACACCTGACATACTCTGCAGATATGGCCTAAGGGCCACAGCGGAATGTGATAGATGTTGTGCTCCTGCTGCGGGGTTTCTGCACTTGGCATGGCGGTGCCCTGGAATATGGGACTTTTGGAATCAGATTTTTGCCAAAATCAGTGCAGTGGTAGAAACTGACATAGCTCTGGACCCTACGATGGCTCTGCTGGGATACACCAAGCAGCTTCCAGGGTCTGTGCATAGACTTGTAGGCATGGGGCTATTAATAGTGCGCAAGGTGGTGGCGTACTGCTGGGTGAGAGGCCCTGCTCCTACTCCCACAAGATGGGCACGTGAGATGGTATATTGCTGTACACAATCTGAAAACTACTGCAAACTCCTTCTCCCCACGAGTAGGCCCAAGAACTACTGGGGTCTTTACCAAACATATCTTGCGAACAAAGGGGCTGGGGCTGCTGCCACAGAGACGCAGGAAGGCTGAGTCTGACAGGTATTGCGGGGGCTGTACCTGGGGCACCTAATGTGCTGCTGACCTGGTGGGCGGGCGCTATGGGGGATAGAGTTGTATCCGACTTTTATTGGCTGTGTCATATGTGTTGGTAGCGCTGAGTGATGTATGCGTCGCCTGCCCTGCTTATTGGGTTGTTGGCTTAGTGGCTGTGTATTCCCTGAACTGTAGTAGAAAGTTTGATGGACATTAAGAGGATGCATTCACACCTTGAGGGGTGGGAGGGGGGCTTTGGTGCTTATATACGGGGTTACTGTTTGTTACCCTTCCGAATTTTTCAAAATAAAATAATTTAAAAAAAGGAAGCATAAACCTTGTGAAAATGATGATTTTGATCAGAATAACTCCTCAGATTGACATTTGGCTGCACCTTTTGGTGCAGGAGTCCATTTTTTGGGGTGGGGTGGGAGGAAGGAAGTGCCCCAGAGTCTCCAACTTCCTGTTCCTGTTCAGCAGGCTCCTTCCAGTGCTTTGTCCATGTCCTGGTCACTTTTGATTTGGCTGTGGAGCTGAAAGGATTACTTTTTGTGGCTGCTGCTGGATATTTGTATTTGAGGATTTTTTGGACTTTGGAGTTTGGATCACTTTTGGACTTGAGATTTTACAAGTAAGTTGGTGTTGTTTTTTTGGGGCATTGCAGTTGAGGCAACCACAGTTCTAAAACTTTTTTCACAACTTTAACAAAATATATATTGTGGGTAGCCACAGTATCCAGTAGGCCCAGGGTTAGTCATGGGTGCATTATACAACTGTTTCTGTGATTTTTTTTAAACTTAATTCTCATTTATGTCATGGAATTTTAGCTCACTGTTATATGTTGATTTTTTTTTTTAATTTTGGGGTGCCTGTAAAGCCTCACTAGCCAGTAGACCCAGGTGTAGTGAGTGGTGCATGGAACTAGTCTTTCTATGGGGTGTCTTGAATTTAAACATCATTGAGGGCATGGATGGCATTGGATTGTGGTGATTTTTGTGTGTTTTTCGACTTTTTGGGGTGGTGTTGGGGCCTGGCCATGTGGGCGGGGGCCATTTTGAGGCCTGGGACAGGCAGGGCCTGGCCATGTGGTGCGGGTCAAGGGGCCATTTTGAAGCCAGGCAGTGTGCTCAGGCCTGCACCCAGTTTGCCTTGCTTTGAACCATTATGCCCAGGGGTACTCAGTGGTGCATGGGCCTAGTCTTTCTGTGGGGTGTCTTGAATTTAAACATCATTGAGGGCATGGATGGCATTGGATTGTGGTGATTTTTGAGTGGTTTTCGAATTTTTAGGGTGTTGTTGGGGCCTGGCCATGTGGGTGGGGGCCATTTTCAGGCCTGGGACAGGCAGGGCCTGGCCATGTGGTGGGGGTCATGGGCCATTTTGAAGCCAGGCAGTGTGCTCAGGCCTTCACCCAGTTTGCCTTGCTTTCAAACATTATGCCCAGGGGTACTCAGTGGTGCCTGGGCCTAGTCTTTCTGTGGGGTGTCTTGAATTCAAACATCATTGAGGGCATGGATGGCACGGGATTGTGGTGATTTGTGTGTGTTTTTCGACTTTTTGGGGTGGTGTTGGGGCCTGGCCATATGGGTGGGGGTCATCTGGAGGCCTGGGACAGGCAGGGCCTGGCCATGTGGTGGGGGTGAAGGGGCCATTTTGAAGCCAGGCAGTGTGCTCAGGCCTGCACCCAGTTTGCCTTGCTTTCAACCATTATGCCCAGGGGTACTCAAGGGTGCATGGGCCTAGTCTTTCTGTGGGGCGTCTTGAATTTCAACATCATTGAGGGCATGGATGGCATTGGATTGTGGTGATTTATGAGTGTTTTTCAACTTTTTGGGTGTTGTTGGGGGCCTGGCCATGTGGGTGGGGGCCATTTTGAGGCCTGGGACAGGCAGGGCCTGGCCATGTGGTGGGGGTCAAGGGGCCATTTTGAAGCCAGGCAGTGTGCTCAGGTCTGCACCCACTTTGCCTTGCTTTCAACCATTATGCCCAGGGTTACTCAGTGGTGCATGGGCCTAGGCTTTCTGTGGTGGTTCTTGAATTTAAACATCATTGAGGGCATGGATTGAATGGGATTGTGGTGATTTTTGTGTGTTTTTCGACTTTTTGGGGTGGTGTTGGGGCCTGGCCATGTGAGTGGGGGCCATTTTGAGGCCTGGGACAGGCAGGGCCTGGCCATGTGGTGGGGGTCAAGGGGCCATTTTGAAGCCAGGCAGTGTGCTCAGGCCTGCACCCAGTTTGCCTTGCTTTCAACCATTATGCCCAGGGGTACTCAGTGGTGCACGGGCCTAGTCTTTCTGTGGGGTGTCTTGAATTTAAACATCATTGAGGGCATAGATGGCATTGGATTGTGGTGATTTTTGAGTGTTTTTCGAATTTATGGGGTGTTGTTGGGGCCTGGCCATGTGGGTGGGGGCCATTTTGAGGCCTGGGACAGGCAGGGCCTGGCCATGTGGGGCGGGTCAAGGGGCCATTTTGAAGCCAGGCAGTGTGCTCAGGCCTACACCCAGTTTGCCTTGCTTTGAACCATTATGCCCAGGGGTACTCAGTGGTGCATGGGCCTTGTCTTTCTGTGGGGTGTCTTGAATTTAAACATCATTGAGGGCATGGATGGCATTGGATTGTGGTGATTTTTGAGTGTTTTTTGAATTTTTGGGGTGTTGTTGGGGCCTGGCCATGTGGGTGGGGGCCACTTTGAGGCCTGGGACAGGCAGGGCCTGGCCATGTGGTGGGGGTCATGGGCCATTTTGAAGCCAGGCAGTGTGCTCAGGCCTTCATCCAGTTTGCCTTGCTTTCAAACATTATGCCCAGGGGTACTCAGTGGTGCATGGGCCTAGTCTTTCTGTGGGGTATCTTGAATTTAAACATCATTGAGGGCATGGATGGCATGGGATTGTGGTGATTTTTGAGTGTTTTTCGACTTTTTGGGGTGTATAACTGATGTTCCTCTGGCTTCCATTGCTTTTAGGTGCACAAGAGAACCACCAGTGCCAAGAAGAAGTCCTGCAGCGGTGTGTGCAGCACAACGTCACGTGACGTCACGTGTGGCCACAGACAAGATAACTCTGCAACTCGTGCAACTGCGGCCTGCTGTTCTGACATCTCAAGAAGATGGCCCCAAAGAAAGCTGGCCGTAGCGCCTCAGCGAAAAAAGTTGCCAGTGCCACTGCCAGTAAGAAGGAGCAGAAGAAGAAAGTGGCACCACCTACCAAGTAGACTGGTGTGCCCACCGACACCTTTTTTGGGAAAAAACGACGCCTGCAGCAGCAGCGGTGTCCGCTGGGGACCAAGCTGGAAACAGCACCTCCGCTTCATTGAGCTCAGTGCCACCACGCCAAGTTAGGTCCAAGAACATGAGTGCTGCTGCGGCAGCCACTTTGGTTGTTCAATCTCCATCGACCAGTGATCTTGACTCATCACAAGAAAGTACCAACCAATCGACGCCGGGTGTAACTCAGCTGACGAGTGTTCAACAACCACAGCCACAAACACAGGTGCAACTAGTACAAGTGCAAGTACATGGGCAAGGAGAGGCACAGGGAGAGGCGCCAGGAGAGGCGCAAGGAGAGGCGCAAGGAGAGGCGCATGGAGGGGCGCATGGAGAGGCGCAAGGAGAGGCGCAAGGAGAGGCGCAAGGAGAGGCGCAAGGAGAGGCGCAAGGAGAGGCGCATGGAGAGGTGCAACTAGAGGTTCATGGAGCGGCACAACTGCCTACAACGCATGTTCCTCCAGAAGTAGGGGCACATCAGGAAATTGATATTCAAGAGGAGGTATCATCCGAGGGAGCCACTCCTCCTGATGATGATCCATTGTCTTCAGATCCCCAGCAAGAAAAAGGTCAAGGAGGTATACTCCTACTACTACAAATTCTTCTTCAAGCCCCCTTCATTCTAATGACTTTGATTGTGATTGGAACCCTAGCAATGCAGTCTGAGAGTAAATCACGCCATGAGCCGACAAAGGTAGCTAAGCCTAAAAGGAAGGCTGCCGCAAAGCTTCGACTTATGGGTGATGATAACGAACAAGAAGTGGTGTCTTCTGCTGCTGATGAACAGTCTGACGACGACCCAGTCATCGCAGTCGTCACTCCAGCCCCAGCGGGCATGCAGCAGACAAACATTTTGACCCTATCTCGATTGGCTGCTGAGCAGGATATGGGCGGCGTGGCACTGGTACCACCACCGTTAACTACAACACCAACACAACCTACAGCTTCCATCTTTTTTAGTCAGAAGGGCCGGCATGGACCTCCATCCAGCTCGACCTCAAGTAGTGGTGCTACAGAAACTAATTCAGCCACGCCCATCCTCCACTTCATCTGACATTGAAAGTCAAAGTAGCACCTCCACCACCAGCAGACATCACCCGTCCCCAGTTTGGGACTTCTTTACTGTTAGCGCAAAGGCGGAAAGCATGGTCGTTTGTTCGATTTGTAAAGTATTAGTTAGTCGGGGTAAGCTTGGTACCAACTATGGTACCGGAGGCCAGAGAGGTCATCTCAAACAATACCACCCTATCCAGTGGTATACGCACCTAAGTAAGATCGAGGAAGCCCAACAAAGTAGAACTGATCCAAATGTATCCATTCACATTGGATCTGATGCTGACGAGGGGCTGATTGTGCAGGGGGGAAGTCAAGAATCAAACGACATTTTTTCTGGTATACCCAGTAGCCCTGGCAGCAGCACTGCAGTGGTATCGCCCACAACCTCTACCCCTGCAACATCTATGAGGCACACTAAGAGTCTGGGAGAGACACCAATGCGAAAAACTACATCACTGGGCCTAACTGGTTTGAAGACGTCATCATCATCATCATCATCATCACGTAAAATGATCCAGCCCACCATTCGCGGAATGTTGTGGTCGGAGGCGCCATTTGAACGCAACCACCCAACGGTACGTCTGTATAACGCAAAGCTGGCTAAAATGCTAGCGCTTGACCTTCTCCCTTTTTCTTTCATGGAAGGGGTGGGGTTTCTAGAATTAGTGGCAACAGTCTGCCCTAAATGGAAGGTTCCTAGCCGGTCCTATTTTGCCAGAGTTGCGGTTCCAGCACTACATCAAGATGTGCTGGAGGTGATTGGGGCAGCTTTGCAGAAGAGTGCTGTTCACACTATCCAGTTGACAACAGACATGTGGACCAGTTGCCAAGCCCTTGATTACATGTGCATCACTGCACACTGGGTCTCTTTTGTAGGGTATTTTGCAGGGGTTAGAGACAAGTCAAGTGCAGTTGTTGACCTGGACACAGTTTTTCAAGCTACTCAGAAACATGCAACATTAGCCATGTTTGCCATGGAGAAAACTCATACTGCAAAAAACATTTTGGAGGAGTTTAACAGTAAGGTCTCTGAATGGCTGCAACCAAGAAATCGCATAGTTGGTTATGTTTCCAAGGATAATGGCAGTAATATAGTTAAGGCCATGCAGCAAGGTGAGTATTTCAGAGTGCCGTGTTTGGCGCACTGTATAAACCTGGTTGTGCAAGATTTCTTGAAAAATGAAAACACAGTCAAGAAGTTACTGACCACCTGCCGAAGAATCTGCACACATTTCAGCCATTCTTTTAAGGCCCAGAAGGAGCTGAGGAGCATTCAACATGAACGTAAAGTGCCAGCGAAAGGACTCATCCAGGAGGTGGCAACACGTTGGAACTCAACCTTTTACATGCTTGAGCGTCTGTCTGAGCAGTGCATGGTAATCAATGAGTATGTCTTTCAACTAGGTTCTACTATGAAAGACATGAGGCTAGAGTTGGAGGAATGGAAGCTAGTTAAAAGCCTGACAGACATGCTTCGTCCTTTTGAGGTCTTCACGCGTGAAGTCAGCAGGGAGGACTGTTCTTTGGGCAAAGCTATCCCATTGTTGGTCATGCTAGAGCACCAACTGAAGGCGGTGTGTTCAACGTTCAGAGATGATGTTGAAAAGCAAGACGCATATCCGTTGGCGGAGAGGTTATTAAGCCGCCTAGTTGCCAATGAAAGGCTTAAAAACATACATACAGAACAACATTACATTTGTGCCACTATCCTGGATCCACGGTACAAAAAGGCAGTGGCCAGCAAAGCATTCATTCCTTTTGATGAAGCAGATGTTTCAAAGTACAAACATTGGCTAGCTGTGTCAGCCACTCGGTTCGAAAAAGATCAGCAGAAAATTCAAGGAGCCGGCAGAAGTCCAACTGAATCAGCAGGACATCCAGCGTCAAGTTCTACTTCTGATTCTGTGGACAAAGGGAGTCACTTTCCCTCACAGCCGTTAACGACACCAGCAGCAACCGTATCATCATCCTCACCTGCACCAGACCCAGCCATAATATTGTCGTAAGCGGATTGGCTAACTCATCAAAGGTTTGCTCGTTCCAGTGCTGCAAAGGCCACAGATGGTACGCAAAGTGGAGCAACCGTGGAGAACCTTGAGTCGATGGTGCAGGCCTATCTGGATGACCCAACAGAGGTCTTTGTTAATAAGAACCCATTGCTGTATTGGTACAGGAAAATGGCTCTCGGGCCACTGATCACGAACCTGGCTATAAATTATTTGTCTTGCCCACTCGCAAGCGTGTCTTCTGAACGTGTTTTCAGTGCTGCTGGTGCCATTGTAACTTCAAAAAGGACCCGCCTCTCGGCCAAAAATGTGGAGAGGTTAACATTGATCAAGATAAATCAGCACTTCATACCACCAGATTACAAAGTACGTGAATGCCCGCAGGAAGAAGAGGACACCGACTTAGGTGACGGAAATTCTTCTCTGTTACCTGACCTACTCCTGTCTCAATTCATGGAGTTTGAGGCCGAGTTCTACTTCCCTGACACCGAGCCCTGAAAATGACTTCCTTTTTTTCGTCCTTATTCACTTTTATTCCTGTGTGTCTTTCTTGGTTTTGCAACTTTTACCACAACAAAACTCTAATCACCTAATCACAACAAGTCCATCAGCAGCACTGTCTTCATCTTATATTCCCTATTGATTTGAAGGTGCCGCAGTCTGCATTCCTGAGGTTCACAAGTTCACAACTCAATCATGCTCCTTTATACTCTTCCTCCAGACTCCCCCTATCCATTTCCCTCAAGTGGGACTGAAATTACTGACTGACTACATGCTTGCTGATTGCTGACAGAGTTACTTCTGAAATTGACAGGAGAGGCTGCCCTGTGGGCCCTCACTTTCCGAAGAAGATGCGGACAAAAAGTAGAATAGGTAATGAATAATTGAGAAGATGGCTGGCAGTGGACAGCAATGGCTGTCTGGCTCTGATGAAACCAATTGCTGTTTGTTTTTTGTGCATGAAATGATGATTCATATGTATTGGCTTAGTTAATATTTAATCTTTTAGACAGTAATTGTAACTCATTGTTTAATTAAAATTGTACTTCAAATTCAGGGGCCACTATATTCCATTTCACAATATGCAAAATGTCCTTGGAGCGGACTCACTTGCCAATATACCATGATGATTGATTAAATAATATATATTTTTTCTTTACAGTCACTCACTGGGATGGATGGATCATCAGCGTCGGTTTACGGAAGAACTATGGCCAATTCGTGAGTGGCAAACAGGTAAACCAGTCTACAACAACTACTACAGCAGAACTACATGTCTGTCTATTCGTGGTATGTATTGGTCGAGGGCGAGGCAGTGTACTGTTGTTGTTATGCCAGGCAGAGTCCACTCCAGACAGCAGTTCATGTAAAATTGGGGCTATGTGGCTTGCTGCATACAATTAGATATGCTTTGTCTGTCTGACAAAGAGACTAGGTATGCTACATCAGGTTGCTTCACTCAGTGTTGCCTGCCTTGACCCTCTGCATGGCACTGCCTCAAGCTTGGGCCAAACACCCGTTATGTTTGCAAAATTTGCTGTTTTTCGGTATTTTGCAAATCTCGCAAAATTACCGAAAAATCGCAAATTCTTGACCGGAACGGATTTTTGGCCCATGCCTGCGGCAGGGCCATGCAGACGGTCAAGGCAGGCACCACTGAGTGAAGCATCCTCCTGATGTAGCATACCTAGGCTCTTTGACATAGACAGACAAAGCATATCTAGAGTTTAGGGTTCAGTGCGATTTAATAGGGTTTTTGGGTTTAAGTTGGTATGGTTCACGCTGATTCTAGGGCTCGGGGCCCGTTGCAGGCTCGTTCATAATGATGTTGGCAATGTTTTAGGGGGGTTTGGTGTTCTTTGGTCCAGAATTGGCAGAATTTTGGCCTTTTTGGGTGTTTTGCAGGCGCGTGTGTTTGGGTGAAAACTAAGTGAAAACTAGTTGTAGACCTTCTTCTTCTTCTTCTTCTTCTTCTTCTTCTTCTTCAAAGAGCGCAGTGGTTCGATTTTGTTCTGCCTTGCTGAGATTCTTGTGAATCGCTGGAACAAGTGACTGTCTAGGTAAGTTTCAAGAGGATCAAAGCAGTGCAAGTGCTGAAAACAGCAATGTTTTGTGAACAGCACAATTTGTCATGTTTTGAATATACCAGTATTGCATGTTTTTGGGGGGAGGTTTGGGGGTGTTCTAGATTTGTGGGGAGGGTCTGGGGGTCTGGGAGCACTGCTGGGATAGCATAATTTTGATTGGAAGTGATTTGAAGAAAATCCATGGTGGGAAAGAGGAGTTAGGGCCTAGCTGCAGAGCGGGTTTGGACCGATGTTGACTGGTTGGCTGAAAATTTTCTAAGTATGAGTTTTTGCATTCTTGCTTTTTGTCTGTTTAGGGGTGTTCTGCTTTTTTGTGGGTGGCTGCAGGGGTCTGGGGGCATAGCTCGGAAGGTCTAATATCGGAACAAGTGTTTTGGACCAAATCCATGGTGAAAAAGTTTTTCCGTTTTTGCTCCCTTGCCTGTTTTTGGGGTGCTGTTTTGGGGGCTTCTAGGTTATTGGGGGTGGGTTTTGGGGTCTGGGAGCACTGCTGGCACAGTCTAATTTTGATTGCATTTGTTTTTCAGAAAATCCATGGTGGAAAAGGGGAGTTAGGGCCTAGCTGCAGAGCGCATTTGGACTGAATTGAAGGTAGGCCTATTTTTGCTTTTTGCCTGTTTGTGGGTGCTCTGCTTTTTTGCGGGTGGCTGCAGGGGTCTGGGGGCATTCCTGGGAAGGTCTAATACCGGATGAAAGTGGTTTGGAAAAAATCGGAGATGAAAAAGTTTTTGCATTTTTGCTCACTTGCCTGTCTTTGGGGTGCTGTTTGGGGGGCTTATAGGTTTCTGTGGGTGGGTTTTGGGGTCTGGTAGCACTGCTGGCACAGTCTAATGTTGATTGCATTTGTTTGGAGAAGTGTGGCTCAATTGGTTGGAGCGGCAGACCCTGATGCAGAGGTCTGGCCCGGACCAGGGTTCAATTCCCCGCCTCGGCGGGTCTTGGGCTCAAATTTCCCCGGACCTGACAATTCCCGCCTCGGTGCCTATTCCCATCATGGAGTCCCACTCTGCAACTCTGGGCAATAGCTTGCTTAATCTCCACGACGGCCCCTCGCAGTGGGACGCCTGGCTTTCACCTTGTGGATGCCCAGTAATGGGTAATCTCACAGGGGAATACCAGGACGGGTTCCCTAAGCAAGCGCTTGAATACCCCCCGGGTGATACAGTGCTATATAAGTGCATGACATTTACATTTACATTTATTTACATTTTTTAAGGAAATCCATGGTGGAAAAGGGGAGTTAGGGCCTAGCTGCAGAGCGCATTTGGACTGAATTCCAGGTAGGCCCGAAATTTGCAAAGCCTCACTTTTTGCAGTTTTGCTTTTTGGCTGTTTGGGTGTATTAAACTTGTTTTCGCCCTGGTTGACGGGTCTAGGGGCATTGCTAGGAAGGTCTAATACCGGATACAAGTGGTTTGGATAAAATCCATGGTGAAAAAGTTTTTAACTTTTCAGAGTTTTCGCTCTCTTTCGTGTTTTCGGGGGCCTGCTTGGGGGGGTTCCTGGTGTTTGGGGGGGTTGGGGAGTCTTGGAGCAATGCTGGGTATGGATAGTTTTGATTGCAAATGGTTTGAAGAAAATCCATGGTGGCAAAGGGGAGTTAGGGCCTAGCTGCAGAGCGCGCACGGAGTGATGTGGGAACTAGGCATAAATTTGTCAAAGTCCCCATTTTTGCTTTTTGGCTGTTTGGGGGGGGGGGGGGTAAACTTGTTTTCGCCTGGGTTGACGGGACTGGGGGCATTGCTAGGAAGGTCTAATACCGGATAAAAGTGTTTTGGATAAAATCTATGGTGAAAAAGTTTTTAACTTTTCAGAGTTTTCGCTCACTTTTGTGTTTTCGGGGGCCTGCTTGGGGGGGTTCCTGGTTTTTGGGGGGGTTGGGGAGTCTTGGAGCAACGCTGGGTTTGGATAGTTTTGATTGCAAGTGGTTTGAAGAAAATTCATGGTGGCAAAGGGGAGTTAGGGCCTAGCTGCAGAGCGCGCACAGAGTGATGTGGGAACTAGGCATACATTTGTCAAAGTCCCCATTTTTGCATTTTTGCTTTTTGGCTGTGTGGGGGGTAAACTAGTTTTCGCCTGGGTTGACGGGTCTGGGGGCATTGCTAGGAAGGTCTAATACTGGATAAAAGTGTTTTGGATAAAATCTATGGTGAAAAAGTTTTTAACTTTTCAGAGTTTTCGCTCACTTTCGTGTTTTCGGGGGCCTGCTTCGGGTGGTTCCTGGTGTTTGGGGGGGTTGGGGAGTCTTGGAGCAACACTGGGTATGGATAGTTTTGATTGCAAGTGGTTTGAAGAAAATCCATGGTGGCAAAGGGGAGTTAGGGCCTAGCTGCAGAGCGCGCACAGAGTGATGTGGGAACTAGGCATACATTTGTCAAAGTCCCCATTTTTGCTTTTTGGCTGTTTGGGGGGGTTAAACTTGTTTTTGCCAGGGTTGACAGGTCTGGGGGCATTGCTAGGAAGATCTAATACCGGATAAAAGTGTTTTGGATAAAATCCATGCTGAAAAAGCTTTTAACTTTTCAGAGTTTTCACTCACTTTTGTGTTTTCGGGGGCCTGCTTGGGGGGGTTCCTGCTGTTTAGGGGGGTTGGGGAGTCTTGTAGCAACGCTGGGTATGGATAGTTTTGATTGCAAGTGGTTTGAAGAAAATTCATGGTGGCAAAGGGGAGTTAGGGCCTAGCTGCAGAGCGCGCACAGAGTGATGTGGGAACTAGGCATAAATTTGTCAAAGTCCCCATTTTTGCATTTTTGCTTTTTGGTTGTTTGGGGGGTTAAACTTGTTTTCGCCTGGGTTTGAAGGGTCTGGCGGCATTGCTAGGAAGGTCTAATACCGGATAAAAGTGTTTTGGATAAAATCCATGGTGGAAAAGTTTTTAACTTTTCAGAGTTTTCGCTCACTTTTGTGTTTTCAGGGGCCTGCTTGGAGGGGTTCCTGGTGTTTGGGGGGGACTGGGGGGTCTTGGAGCAACGCTGGGTATGGATACGTTTGATTTCAAGTGGTTTGGAGAAAATCCATGGTGGCAAAGTGGAGTTAGGGCCTAGTTGAAGAAAGCGTTTGACACTATTTTTAACTTAGGGCTCGTTAGGGTTAGCAGTATTGCATGTGTTTGGGGGTGTTCGAGATTTTGGCAACTGGGTTCTGGGGTCTACTCTTGGAGCACTTGTCGAGAAATGTCTAATTTTGGTTGCAAGTGGTTTGAAAAAAATCCATGGTGGGAAAGGGGGGATTTGGGCCTACTTTATTTTCAAAGTACCTTTTGTCACCATTTTCCACTAGGCCTCAGACAGGTAGCAGTATCGCTCGTTTTTTGGGGTCTGATTGAGGGTATTCTACATTTTAGCGTCTGGGTTTAAGGGTCTGGGAGCACTGCTGGGAAGGTCTAATTTTGTTCTAAAATCGTAGTTTACAGTACACCTAGCTTGAGGGGAAGATCCGCAAAATTCGCCCATACTTATTTATCCTTCAAAAGGAGACTCAGAGTACGCCCTTTCGAAACTATTGTACTGTCGATTCTGAAACTAAAAGTGTGACTTTTTGCACTACACAGCGTACGCACGTTATAATTTTTTCTCAGTGGTGTTTTAATATCACTTCCTGTTTTTCCATCATAATTTACAGGGCGGCTTTCACCCTGTGCAATGGAAAATAGGATGAAGTCAGGCTTCACATTAGCGAGCCGCAATTCAGCATCTGCCAGGCAGGCAGTGGACAGGGTGTCTTGTGGTCATCCAACATTGATCGACGGAGCGTCAGATGGAACGGAGGAGTACCGCAAATAAGAGGAATGGCTGGATGCATGCAACTTCCCAAATTCAACAGGACAAGTACAACAACATACAGTAACAGTATCCATTCATTTCTACTTATCTTTTAAGTAATGTTATTGCTGTGAACTTCTATGAGTGTGACTCTGCATTTCTTTGCTCTCTGCTTCTAAATTTGCTATGTTTTTGCTATGTTTAACAGTAATTTAATGCTCTAAGTGTTTATTCTCTCTGAGGGCAGAGAGGCAAATGAAATTGCGTAATGACTGCAGCCCTGTCCTGTCAACTTGTTTCTTCGTAGTTACTAGTAAGTTGCAGTAAGTAGTAGTACTACTTTGCAGTAACCTAACCATCCATTTAGTAAACAACTTCTGGCATGCAGTAGTGCACTTCCTTTATGTCCCTTTAAAGATTTATCAATATCTTCAAATCCAAAGATTTGTTTCTCTTCATTTGTTGTTTGACTGTCCATGCTGTGTTTTTTTTCCTCTCTACCAAACGTTCCCAAAAAACCCCATTCCCATCCAATTTTCAAACCCTAGCCCTCTTCCCCCGGGCTGTGTGGTATTTCATTGTGGTGTGACTGACAACAACAATAAATTCCACACACTTGCTGGGGAGGATAAGGTCAAAGCAACCAAAATCATTACAATCAGAAGTTCATGTCCACTATCGTGGATTGATAAGAACATCCTCCTCCTACACGACGTGAACAATCAAATGCTTAATGCTTACGTTACGTTGATGACGTGTCCTTTGCCTTAATTTCTTATAGCAGTTAAACTCCACGCAACTAGTACTTATATTGACATTAATTTAGCACTGCTTAGGCTACAATTTAGGGCACTGTTCTCTACCGTACTGTCTATTGAACTGTTTCTAATTCTACGCTCAGGCCACTCAATGTTTCATTTCCTTTTTTTTCATATGGTGATACTGCCAGTGTGTACCACTACTGCTACTAGCACAACAATGATATTGCATCCGTTGAGAATTCAAGTCAACAACCAACCTTAATCACCATTTGCAATGCAGGCAGCCCTGGGGCTACCCCGATTGTAAAACACAAATCACAGGTAAGATAAGCATATTGGAGAGGTAGTAGAATAATGGGCTAGGACTAAGTTGGGAGGAGAGCAGAGACTGACAGTACTACTAGAAAAGTACAGTAGTAGGGCTTCTGAATTGACTAACTCGGTTACTTGCATTTTGGTACATTTCAGGACTAGATGTTTCATTCATGCTGGTAAGTTTGAAGAAACCAAATGTCCAGTAACCACCGCCAACCCCCACACAAAATAATATGAACGCGTATACTGTGTTTTGTTATGAAAAATATAATTATTAAGAAATATATATGTTATTGATGTTGCTGTCACAAAAATAAAATAAATTACCCCAACTCACCCCCCCTCACTAACCAAACCAATGTCCAAAAATCCAAAAGTCCCCTTTCCCAAAAACCCAATTCCCACCCCCTCAACAGTCTTTAAAAAAGGGGCAAGGGACTGTCACTTCCTCCGGTGGCGTAGTGTGGACAGCTGGTGCTGCACGTCCCGCAGCTCTTTGCGGAGGTCCCGGAGCTGGCGCTGATGTTTTTCGGCCAACCGCTCCAGGTATTCCACTCTTTGACGGAGCCGGCGCTAACGTACCATCCAGGATCTGGGGGGGGGGGCAGCTGATTTTGTTGCTTCTGTGCGGCGGTGGCGGGAGGCTGTCGGGCCACGGCTCCGTTTGGCTTGAGGCTTCTGGCTGGTGGACCCGGGGGCAGTGGAGGAGGATGTACTGGTTGATGTCTCCTCATGCTCCCGAGCCCACAACCGCCGACACTCGGCACAAATAGCCTCCAGCTTACGGGCCCTGGCCCGGACAGCCATCTCCTTGCGGGTGAACTTTTTTGGAGTAGCATCTATGAAGAAAGAAAGAAAAATACTGTAGCCAATAGTCTTTAACATAAAGTCAAAATAATTCAACAGAAAGTTGACACTCAGTAACACCAGCAAGTAGCAAACACAGTATAACATTTTGGCATGTATCTTTCTGCTGTCTTTGTAAGCCTGTGACATTACTGGGAGTTTCAGGGATTCCACTAGTAGCACTGTGGGTGGACTCACTACTACATACATAGTCAGAGAGTACTAAAAAAAGGCCTTTTTTACTTTTTTTCTCTTGTTTTGCAAAAGAAATTACTGGTACGTGAACTTGTGGTAGCCGCCATAACGGCAGGTCACTCAGCTTTCACCCAAGAAATACAGACACAGGCCATGATAATGCAGACTCGCAGTACTATAAGCAGTACATGCAGGTGGGGGTAGGAATGTCTTACTTTTCTATAGGGGTGGCACTGCCACTGGCCATACTCCATCCACTCAGCGTCTGCTCTACTACATCATACACCTCTGCTATCGATGAGGATAAAGAAGATAACATCCAGGCTTCCAAAGTACGTCTATGATTCTTCTTAATGTCTCAAATGTACCAAAATGTATTTTTGTCAACAACCAACTAACACCCGTTTCATTATATTTTGGAAACCGCCGTCTTCTTATCTTGAATTGCATTCAACAAAACCATTCTTTACAGTCATAAATATTAAGACTCACTCGTCCTTCGTTTCACCCTTCTTTAAGTTTCCTTCTTCACATCCCTAAACTACATCTGATATGACTTGGCTTCACAATAAAAATTTGCCAGCTGAATTGAAGTGAAATAGAGGGGGCCATTGGTTACTCGAGAAGTACCGCCGCTAATGCTATTACAAGTCAAGGTTGACTGTCTTCTCCGTGATAGCCCAAAAAGTAGTTCTAAATTAGTAACTGTTCTTAACAGTACAGTCTACTTATACTAGTGTACTGTGTACTACTGTACAGTACATCATACACTCCTTTGCGAGCCTACTCAAAAACATTTCAATGAGTAAGGAGTATAATAACTTACCATCATCCGCCGCCGCTGAGTTTCCCCCCCCCCCCAGCTCCTCCTGTTGGCGCCGCCGCATCCAGAGTGGACCCCTCCGCACTGCTGGTCATCTGTGCCGCATGAGATGTTGTGACGTCTAGGAAAAACATGTCATATTTTCAGATGCCATACACAACCCCCTATTTTGTCTCGTAATGGAAGAACATGTTACATAACAAATTTTTTATATTACTGGGATTGAAAACAAGTAACGGTTTTGGGGAGAAAGTGTTAACCTTTTATATGCTGATTCCATTAAATGCTACACTTCTTCTTATGACAACTGATGAATGCTTGCTTAACGTGCAACATTTTTCTCATTACAGAAAGAAGATTCCATTCCCCTTCTGCCAGTCGATTCACCAACTACTAGTAAGTCATCACCAGCAGTACTTGAAGTACTTTAAAGAAGGTGGGGGCTCCTGCACAGTTATTCTAATAATTTAATGTGTCTGTTAACTATTATTAAGTTTGAGTCATAGTAATTTCATTCATGGGAATATTGTTTAAACTTTAACGTCATCTTCATCCATCACCATTGCTCGCTCCGAATACTACGCTATTAAAAATAAAGAAATAATGTTTTCATTTCTTAATTGAAAATAAAACTTTGAAACTAACAAACACTGTGTGGTTTTTGTTCACGAGTGAGTGAGCGGAAGCGTTTGAACTACTACACTTGGCAGTCATGTTTCAGTGACTCAGATAGGCCAGGACTCGGCGGTAGTCTTCTTCCGTTCTTCTGGGTCGTAAAATCATTGGTCAGACACACTAGATAGTCGGTCAGGGGATTGGGGGTTCAACTTCTGTTCGGACTGAGCTATTTTGAAAGTCGAACTGCACCTATCATCAACAATGTCCTATTTCTCTTGTCCATACTTCTTTGTGTGCAGAATAGTCCCTAAAACACTAGCGGTATGGGATGTGCTCCTCTCAAATCAAAAAGGCAACTGCTACCTTTTACTTGGTGTAAACAATGACATTTTGTTGTTGGAAATTGTCAAAGCACTTACATTAAGACTGGAATAGACAGCAAGGGCAACCCAGAGGACTGCACTCAGTGCCTAGAGCTATTGCTGGATCAGAGTTTTGTTTCACACCGTTTGCCGACTGGGCAAGCTTAGCTACCTACACAGACCGACTCATAATCATAAATAGTAGTAGCACAGAGAGTGATGGTAGAGGCAGGATAAGAATGGAGAAAGTAGTCTAAATTAGAAGAAGATCAAAGACTATTTTGTAAAACATAGAATTATTAGGAAACAGTTTGTAATGAATAGGAGCTGTAAAAGTTAGGGAAGTATAAGTATTAATATAACAATAGAACAACTTACTGGGGCCAGCAGAAGAGCCTGCAAGGAACTGATCCTGTCCACCTTCTTCCACCGGAGTCTCACTTGCCGCCGGCGCCTTGCCCCTGGGAGTTGCTGGTGAACATGAAATAAAGAAACACAACATGGATGATTGTTTTTTTGGAAATATTTGATTTCTTTGAACACAATCTAAAATTATGTCGGGGAAACAAATTAACAACAATTGCATCTGATCTGGTCAACTAGGAGGATAGTAGTACAGTATTGCAGGATTCGCAGACCGTCTAATAGGAAAGTTATGTAATTCACTAACTACACCAACAAAAAAAGGTTCTACTATGACTGCCATCACTCAGCAGCACGAGACGTCGCGTGACAGACACAGTCCGTCATCATGATTGCAGACCACTAACAAATGTCCTATAACAAGTAATAAATATTATACTCAACGTATCAATCCACCACTATCTCTTCAAAGTGGCAGCAGCAGGAGTACAAAGAATCTACTGTCTCTAGCATTACGCAGTAATGCTCTCAAATAAGTAAAAAGTTGCAAACAAGTAAGCATAGTAGCAACGCCAATAACCAGGCGAGCACCTGCAATGACAGGAGCTATTTAAAGATTAATTTACCTGCAATGTAATCGAATCAGCAGCATTCGTACTCTTCAGGAAAAAAATAGATTAGCAATATAACAGAGCAGAAGAAAAAAAAAGTAGTTATTAAATAGCTACTTACCAAGGCCAGGGATCTCCAATCCTAGCAGGTCGAGCATGTCATGCTCCCGGTCCAGGATGTCAGTCCACCGGTGCGTCGCTTGCTGGTAGGTGCGCCGGACCCCAGACTCCTTCCACATGCCCTGGCACACCTTCTCCCACAGCTGGCGATGCTCCCGGAGGCCGTAACCGGAAGCAATCCACCCACCTGCTGCCACAGTCTTAGGGAGGTGGACATGGACAAAAACCATTAAGGTGGTCACCTCCATCGCAGAGAAGCTCTCCCTGGCCTGGACTTCCTCCCCCCTCAAACGCCCGCAAGGGAGCCGGGTACGGGGTGCTGGCCCTTCCCCTTGCCCTTGTCGGCTCCCTTAGCCATGGTCCTGTGCACAAGAAAAAGGAAAGAAGAATAGGTGTGAAAAAAATAAGAGAGAGAGCGAAAGAAATAAAGTAGGTAATAAAGTAACAAAAAGTTTAAAAAAACACAAAATATAGATGTAGGAAATTGTAGAGATAGATAATAAGCAAAAAAAAGCAAAAAAAGTTCAGAAAAACAAATGATTACAAAGATGTAAGATGGATAGAAAGGTAGCATGTCCAAAAACCATAGCAATGAATGAAAAACAAGATGGCCGCGCCCATAGAGGACCGCGTGGGTAAGTTTACGCGATATTTTCCCCGCGAGCACGCAAAACCACACGCGAACTCGTAATAGCGCGCCGCACACAACGCGAGATTGCCAATAGCGCCCGGAACCGGAAATACGCAACGCGCACAAGATGGCCGCGCCAATGTACGACCGCATGGGTAACTTCGAGGTCGTTGCGCTGCAAGCGACATGCGAAGACGCAAAAAACCCACGAACATGCAAAAAAAACAACGATCCGCTAATTTGCACGAATTCGCGGATTGCGAGTTCGATTTCGCGCGAATTCGCGCCCCGCAAATCTCACGAAATTGCAGAAAAACAAATTTTGCCAAACTGAAAGCACTTAGCAGGTGCAAAAGTTCAAGCTAATTTGTAGCATTTCCTGTAGTGCTTCCTGAGGGGCTCCTCCAGAGTTCAGTTGCCTACTTGCAATTATTCTCTGACCCTGCTCTGACACTCAAAGCAGGGTCAGAGAATAGTTACAAGTATCGCACAATGCTCCTGTAAAATTAAACTGCATCAGGAAGTACATACAGCTGAGGAAGCAGGTGCCAGACTTGAAGCTCAAATTCAGTGACACATTAACCAGCTCCAAATTAATTCATCTCAGTTGAGGCTGGGCAGGTGTGCTTTCCCCCCATAATCTACAGTGGTGAACCAGAGGGTGCTGTGATGAACCAGAGGGTGGCAGTGCTGAACCAGAGGGTGGCAGTGATGAACCAGAGGGTGGCAGGGATTAACCAGAGGGCAGCAGGGATGAAACAGAGGATGGCAGTGGTGAACCAGAGGGTGCTGTGATGAACCAGAGGATGGCAGTGATCAAGCAGAGGGTGGCAGTCTTGAACCAGAGGGTGGTAGTGATCAACCAGAGGGTGGCAGTGATGAACCAGAGGGTGGCACTGGTGAACCAGAGGGTGCTGTGATGAACCAGAGGGTGGCAGTGATGAACCAGAGGGGGACAGTGATGATCCAGAGGGTGGCAGTGGCAAACCAGATAGTGGCAGTGATGAACAAGAGGGTGGCAGTGATGATCCAGAGGGTGGCAGTGGTGAACCAGAGGGTGGCAGTGATGAACCAGAGGGTGGCAGTGGTGAACCAGAGGGTGCTGTGATGAACCAGAGGGTGGCAGTGATGAAGCAGAGGGGGACAGTGATGATCCAGAGGGTGGCAGTGGCAAACCAGAGGGTGGCAGTAATGAACCAGAGGGTGGCAGTGATGATCCAGAGGGTGACAGTGGTGAACCAGAGGGTGGCAGTAATGAACCAGAGGGTGGCAGTGATGAACCAGAGGGTGGCAGTGGTGAACCAGATAGTGGCAGTGATGAACAAGAGGGTGGCAGTGATGAACCAGAGGGGGACAGTGATGATCCAGAGGGTGGCAGTGGCAAACCAGAGGGTGGCAGTAATGAACCAGAGGGTGGCAGTGATGATCCAGAGGGTGACAGTGGTGAACCAGAGCGTGGCAGTAATGAACCAGAGGGTGGCAGTGATGAACCAGAGGGTGACAGTCTTGAACCAGAGGGTGGCAGTGATGAACCAGAGGGTGACAGTGATGAACCAGAGGGTGGCAGTGGTGAACCAGAGGGTGGCAGTGATGAACCAGAAGGTGGCAGTGATGAACCAGAGGGTGGCAGTGGTGAACCAGAGGGTGGCAGTGATGAACCAGAGGGTGGTAGTGGTGAACCAGAGAGTGACAGTGGTGACCCACGGGGTGGCAGTGAACCAGAGGGTGACAGTGCTGAACCAGAGGGTGGTAGGGGTGAACCAGAGGGTGCTGTGATGAACCAGAGGGTGGCAGTGGTGAACCAGAGGGTGCTGTGATGAACCAGAGGGTGGCAGTGGTGAACCAGAGGGTGGCAGGGGTGATCCAGAGGGTGACAGGGGTGAACCAGAGGGTGGCTGCGATGAACCACAGGGTCGCAAACAGGCTGGACATGTAGAAACAACATGGTCGCGACCGTTGCGACCACACAAGTAAGTTCGCGTTCCCGAACTTGTAACAAACCCTCGCGAACTGGCAAAAACCCTTACGAACACGCAATTTTTTTTCTCGTAAATTCACACGAATTCGCTGATTTTGTGGATTGCGAGTCCGATTTCGCGCGAATGCGCAGACCGCAAATTCGCATATTTCGCCCATACTTACATATATGTCATCGATCCCTGGCATTTGTTTAAGTATATCTATGCTATTTCCCTATTATTTGGTAACCCATCAAAAAGTTTGATGGAACACTTTACTAGAGGGAACACTTTACCAGGGCAGAAAACTCTAGACCTTAGAACAAGGATTAATAGGGAATACTTGTTATTTTGCAGTTTGGAACAAATTAAAACTCCAAACCAGTGGCATTCCTTAAATTTAATGAAGGTAATGACTGCGAAGACTCCATAGAAAAATTGTGGATAAACCCAAGGTAAGAAGACTCTAATCAATATGGGAAAGAATAAGGATAGGAATATAGAAATAAAGTACCCAATAAGTGACCCCTATAACCTTCATTTTTCAGAATAAAGAGAAGAAGTCCATGATCTCCATAAGAAATACGTCCTCCCCATACTCTCTTAAAGACCATTAGCGGTAAGAATAAGGGGGACCTTGGGCATAACAAAATAAGAAATAGGAAACAAAAATAGGAACAATACATAATAATGATATAATATTTCCCTGAAATAGGAATATTACCGCTTCTTAAAAATAAAAAAACAAGAAGAAGGCCAAAGAGCAGATGTTAAGGAAATTCTTTATCCTATACGGCATATGGTAGAAAGAAACCAGATAGGACTATGAGAAATTCCTAATGGCATCTTACTTTCCTGTAGTAACAGAATACAGGAAAAGAACACGCTCGAATACCGGAACAAACTTACCAGGACGCAAATATTACTTAGGTAAGAAACATTAGAAGAGGTGAAGGCATTAACCATTACAAATAAGAAGGGCAGAGTTAATTGTTTTTCTTACCCTTCTAGCAAAGCTTGACTTACCTGTAAGCTTCCAAGTTTTTAATCACACAGACTATTGGAGGTCCAGTGTAGACCCAATAGGTATGAGATAACTCATTTTGAACAGTTCTAAAAATACAGAACTGTTGCAGCAAATATAGACTTGTGAGAACTTTTTGATGGGTTACCAAATAATAGGGGAATAACATAGATATACTTAAACAACAGCCAGGGATCGATGTATGGAATGAATATATAGTACATATATGTCCATTACTTTAGATGTGAGAAAAACATGATCCAGGACATTTATTTAACTGATTGCTATTGTACACTTTTTTTAGATGTGTTTGTATTGAACAACAATGTCCTGAAGAAGGTGCAGATTTTGTAGATCACCAAAACGCCTCGTCGACAATTTGTTTGTTAAATAAATTTTGTGTTGCAAGTAAAAAATCTTTTTAAAAATTGTGAATTTTTAAGTTTGTAGTAAATATGTTTTAAAGAATGTGATCATTTGTTTTAAACTGTATAAATTGACTCCAGTACTGTACTGACATTTCAACAAATCAACAATAAATAATATATATCGAATCTGAAGTACGGGTTGTGTGTGACCTTGCCCTTGTCTAACAATTGTTATTCGACATAAGTAGTTCTGTAAATTTGGTAACCTGTGCAAAGACTCTCTTCACATTAATGTGCTTGTTCCTATAGAAAATAGTGACTCGTAAGGTTTTTCCACCCCCCAAAGATTTTGGAAAAGGAAATTTGTTGTTTTGTGTATACCTGTTACCCATTCCTTTTCCAAGAAAAAGGGTATCTCCCTCTATACTTAGTTTTAAGATGGACACATCCACTGACATGCACGGGCAAGCATCAGCATGTTTCTGTTCTCTTCTAATTATTATTGGAATCTTTATCAAGCCTGGAGGAAAATCTCAAAAAGTGGAAAGTTCATGTGTATTTAACATATCTCCAAAAAGCAACAACAAGTGTGGTGATTTATTTTTGCAGTGAACCTATACCTACCAGTACTTTTAATCTGCAGCCTTAAGGTTTTGAAAAACGTGTGTGAAACTGACCAGAATGCAGAAGTAGGTGTTGAGGCCATGAACATATCCCACATGCTCCACGGCTAGGTGACAAACTCCTCCTCTCCCCTCGTACAATCTGTTGCGTTCCATTTCTGCTTCTTTGACGGGAGCCCAGACGCTGAAACGCAGAGATGCAGCCATGTGAAGTAGCGGGGGACCACTGGAAAAGAATAAAGGGAGTGCCGACGTTCGTGGCATGTTGCGACTTATTTAGAGCTGTAGAGGTATTGTGGTGCTAGACGTTAAAGGGGGGAAAATAACGTTAAAATTATTGACACGCCGAGTCATAGCTAAGCGTGGCTAGTTGGAGCTGCGTGGGGACCAAAGAAACAAAGAGACTAATGAAGCTTGGTTCTCCTTTATAAAAATAGTTGTGGAGACATTACAGTGTGGTGCGCACCACTGAAGGAGAAGAAAGCAGTTTTTCATGCCCCCCTTCAATGTGAGATAGCAGCAGATGTAATGGGAGAGGAGAGCCAGCAGGATTCACACGAGGGGTAAGCACCTAGTTGAATGAAGTCAAATGCAGATATATTCACAGGTTTACCTGGTAAAGGGTCGCTAGCAGGTTTCTCCCCTAAATTGTGATTGATATTGGAGATCTACATTAAACCGCAATGGGGAAGCATTTAAAAATGACAAGTTTGATGAACAATCTATATGCTGCTGTGTCCCTTGAAGCCAAAAAGGGGACAGTCCAAATAAAGACTGCATCAGCAGCAGCAAGGGCAGAGTGCAGCCTGAAGTCACAGCAAGGGTCAATTCTAGTGTCAAGTCCTCTGAGTTTGGAGGAGGACCTTTTGGCTAATGGTGCAGAAGCTGGATTTGCCCTAGAAGATGCCACAAAAGAGCTGCTGTCAGAAGAAGATGGGCTGGGAGAGGTATCCCCTACACAAAGGGAAACAAATAATCCCTGCTTGGAGAACAGCACGCTATCAGAAGATAAGGATAAGGAGGCAGCTAAAAAGGTCAATGAAGTAAAAAAAATAATCTCATGCAGTTGGATATTAATGAAGCAAGCAAAAATATGACCCAAGGCAAGTCAAAAAGTACCCGCTCTTCACAAAAGGGAAAGCAACACAGGTTGTACCTTAGGGACCCCCCCCCCCTCATGTTGAATCAGAGCTTCCTTCAGACACATGGTCACCCACCCAGAGTCCAAAGCAGATAGCTCGGTTTCAGGACATTGGTGTTCAGCAATGCCCTGCAGCACAGATTAGATACCTGCTATCGGTGCAGTCTTTGGTGGCAGTCTTGAACTTGGGTCAGCAAGATCAACTACAGTCTTGTGCTCTTGACACAGATCGGTTCCAGGAGTTCCACCTTTTAAAACAACAGCAAGGAGAAGAGGCTGCCTTGCAGTGGAATATAAATACAATGTTGAACCTTATTCTAGATGAAATGATAGAATTAAGAGCAACACAAGCAAGTGAAATAGCATGTCTGCATCAATGAATATCTAAATTTGAGGAAGCAGTGGGTACTTTTCCTGAAAGACAGCAGGAGGCTGAGTTAAGGATCTCGCAGCTCGAAGACCAGGTTAATGTTATGCAGCAGCAAGTCAATCTAGTGAGAAAGGAAAAATCTTGACTAGAAAATAAAATCAACGAGCTGGAAAATCATTTCTGCTGCTGCAATCTGCACCTGGTAGGAGTTCCGAGGCTAGTGAAGGGGTGCAGATCCTGCAATGGGTTGAGACATTTCTTAAAAAGAACGTTTTACCTGAATACACAGGAGATTTTACAATTACACGTGCGCACAGGGTCCCAGCTCAGCCATGTCCAAATTTAAAGTTGCCATGGAGGAATCTAATAAATGTTGCTGACTTTCGATTAAAAGAGCAAATTCTGGCTAGAGCTATAAAAAAAGAAACATAGGCCATAGGAAGGAGTTTGTGAAATTGATTTACTTATTCAAGGTGCAGCGCATGCAGGAAGCAATTTCTCAACAGCCTAAATTAAGGGTACTGGTCAAAGGCCAGTTTCACATGTTTGCCAACGGGGGCATGGTCTAGCCACGCAGGAAGATGGCCGCCTGCTAGGAGAGCTCCGCCGAGCGTCGGACCCCTGACGAGCTTCTTAGCCTTACCTGTTTGTGTGGGTCGTCTCTGGAAGACCGCTGACTGCACTTGGAAGCCCATGGGGATTGCTCTGGTGCTTTTATAATTCGGATGGCGGCTTTTGTTCCTGAGTTGCAGCGGCGACGGTGAGGCGGCTGGTCAGGCGATGTGCGCTGCGGTGTTCGTGCGCTTCTGAAGCCGCGCCTCTCCTCAGCGAGGGCGGCGTTCTCCACAACAAAGGGCCGCACATCCTCATGTTGTAGGCCGCGCCCCCTCAGGCGCTTCACCAAGTCCACGGTCTCTCTCTTTTACCGCCTTTGCCTGCATTTTTATGTAACCAGCGCCCTCCACAGTAATTCATCAGCTAACAACACCCTTCATTGGGACAAAAGCGCCATAATAGTGACAGGAGAAGTTATTTGTACACCTGTTTCTGTTTCTCTACTGAACAACACTCTCTCTCCAGTTAACTGTGTACAAATGATCAAATATAATGGCAAAAACCTGCAAGATTACTGCTGCATGACTTCTTATTACTCAAGGATTGCTTTTACATACAGAAGCTGATTTGAATATCCCTTGAAAAGTCAGTATTAACAGTACAGGCAGATTTACATGCAGAAGTACTGTTTCATCTTTCTCCTTGTCTTTAATCACCTGACTTTGATTCTTTTATTCAACCGATTTAGGAGACATATACAACTTTTGGGTCAGAGTTACTTGACTCTGTCAGTTTTTTCCTCTATTGTGACGCTTTCCTAAATTCCGCTTTAAAAGTTGCAGGCGGATGGGGAGTAAGAGAAGGAGGGCTGAATTTTCAGTTACAATTGCCGCTATATGTTATTTACTCATGTGAATTGCTTTATATCTCATGTTTTCTTTGTGTCAGCCCTGAGAATATGATACTTTACCTTCAAAATTCAGTGTGTCTTCTCACATTACGTGCAATCACTTTGTCATTACTGCCTTGCTAGTCCATTGTTGTGCTCATTTACTGTACTTCCATACTTTGCTTCTGAGGTACTTTTGGCACGCATGACTTGATACTTTCACACTGCTTTGGTTTAGTGACATACTATTTATGATTTTGTGAAAATGCTGTACTGATTTTTTCAAATCTCAGGCATTAATTGTATGCTGTTAGCCTTGGTCATTCACTTGCTGCTCATATTTTATTATCTTCCTGCTATTTGCTATATTTCATCATTGCCTCATATTCCAATATTCCTTCTATTCGCTATTGTAGACCACCAATAAAAAGGTGCACGGAAATGTCTAATGATAGAAATGGTGGTCGTGGTCCTAAACAAACATTTTTTACTGATGTGGTTAAACAATCCTCTACTTCGCAAACTAAAGGTATTGGATCTGCGTCACCTCCTGCACCGCAAGTTGCATCACCCCAGAGGGACATATCCTTATCTGATACCATGCAACGCATTTTGAAAGAACTCTCTGGAGTTAACCGTCGACTGGAAGGTCTGGAAATTGCTATGACTTCATTAACTACAGAGACCAAGTCTATTAGGGCATAACTCACTACTTTCCATACAAGGATTGACGTCATTGACTCTAAGAAAGTGGATATAGAAGGTCGTCTGGATTCTGTTCAGGGTTCAGATCAAGATCTGCTCTTTTTACATAATAAGATCATCGATTTGGAAGATCGCAGTCGAAGAGACAATATCCGCTTTTTTGGTTTTCCAGAAAATATAGAACAGCAAGATGCGAAGTCCTTTCTTTGTAATGCCCTTCCCACTTTGACTGGTATTTCTTTTACTCCTCCTATTGAGCTCCAACGTGCTCATAGACTGGGCCCACCACGTTCCGGTACTTCGACAAGGCCCAGGCCAATTATTGCTTGTTTTTTCCGACATGAGCAAACCAGACAGATTTTATAATTGGCTCGCACTCATGGTTCCTTCCTGTTTCAAGGTCATACCATCCATATGGCCGCAGACTTTTCTAAAGAAACGAATGAGAGGAGGAAAGCGTTTCTTTCTATGCGGCCCGAGTTATGTCAAATGGACATTAAATATGGCTTATTTGAACCTGCCCGATTCCGTATTACCAGGAATGGAGAATCCAAAGACTTTTATGATCCTGCACTTCTCCAACAGTTTCTGGACGATATCAAATCCAATGACATGGAGACTCAGTCTTCTTCCCCTACTCAACCTCCTCAGTCTAAGTCTTCCTCTATAAATCTACCAACATCTCAATCACACACCCCTCCTGAATTTAGACAACGTGGCAGGGATCTTACTCGTCTGTCTCGTTCTCAGGAGGACAGGGATTCAGCTCTACGCTCTGTCTCCTCTCATACTTCCACGCAACAGAGAGACAAGTCTAGATCACCTCTTAAGACGCCTTCTGATGCTGACTGAATTTACTTTTATGCTCTAATATTTTCTCCTTTTTTCTTATTCTATAAGTTTATAGCAGTATTTGTTGCTCACAATGCTTTGTGGTTTGTTTAGTCCACTGAGAGTTTTATACAAGGTATAATATGATTCCTTATACTTAGTGTTCTTTATAATGCCTCATGGCTTACTATTATTATATATACGCTATTAATATGTGATTTTCAGCTTTACAGTCACTCAATCATTTTCAGGTTCTACTTATTATATACTATAAGACTGTTATCTTCCTGTAGGTAGTTTCTATTCCTTCCTATGTACTCTCCCTGTTATAGCGATGTTATTGTTATTTGGGTAATCACTCAATATTTCATTCATTATTATTTCACTTTTGAATGATGTCTATTTGCTTCATTTTTAGGTCTCGCCTAGACGTAAGCAAAGCGAAGCTTTGCTGTCTAGGGAGACAACTAATGTCGCCGCTTTCCGGGGAATGTGGACTGCAGACTGTGACGAGCTTGTCCTCCTGGAGATTGCAGCTCGAGAGCGCGCACGTCGCGTCGCCCTGCCTGATATTCGCATTCACACAAAGGCACCCGCACGCATGCGCACATACACACACTGCATACACACACACGCACCCCCCTTTAACAGACACACGCGCAGACAGACACACGCACGCACAGACACACTACAACAGACACATGCGCACACCCCACCCCCACTCACCCCTCCTCCTCCGCAACACACTCACCTGTTCTGGCGGACCGGGACTCGATCAGGAGCCTACCACAGACACACGCGCACACCCCACCCCCACTCACCCCTCCTCCTCCGCTACACCTGTTCTGGCGGACCGGGACTCGATCAGGAGCCCTCGGGGCTCCTCGGACAGTGGCTTCTCTCTCGCGCCGCGATGGGGGCCGGACTTCCGGTTGAGGCCGCGCTGCAATTGGCCGGCTGCCCAACCACTTCCGGGTCGCCGCAGGCAGCGCGGCGGCCCGGCGGGAACTTGAAGAAACTCCCTGGGCTGCGGTGGTGAATAGAAATTCAGCTGCGTGTATATGCTCAATCAGTGGAAAACTTTGAAGCAGAATGAAAGAAAATCATTGGCACGTGGAGCCGTAAGTTAATTATTGACATACGGACCTTGCATCTCATAGACATGTCGAACCGCAGCAAAGTCATTGTGAAGCCGAGAGGGCTACGCAACGTACAGCGGAAGAATAGAAACGTAATGATTCGAGGCGCGCTTAATTAAAAAGAAACTCGATCGTATTGTTCAACAGTAACAGAAAGCAAAAAGTATGAGACGAGAGGTTTTCGGTAATGTATAGTGCATTACTAAGTTCTGCATCAACAAATGATGCGCGGCACAGTAGGGTAACTCACTGGCATTTGGCCGAATGTATGGACTTTATTTATACGGGGAACAACAAAACAAACATAGCGCACTAACAAGAGCCGAAATTCAGTAATATGTGGCACGTGGTGAAACTGTGACGTGGTACAATTAGAGGGAACAATCCAGGTGTGGACATGACACAAGAATTGATCTGTGGCAGGATAGAAAAGCGGTAGACAGGAAGAGGAACTCTTTCATATGTGGCAGGCACAGCGCAAAAAAAGATGCGGTGTATATGTGGCAGAATACGTGCTACTCCTTTATACAGAGGGCACTTGAAGAAGCCTCATCAATTTGTCACGAGTGAAAGTTTCATTACTCCGGAATTATCGGAGTAATTCTGGTAATTTCTTGTTACTCTTTTGACGTGAAATTACTGAAAATTGTGCGATTACGCCTGCTTGCGTAATTCTGATTAAAAATCCCACCAAAAAACATTGCGAGCAGCAGCTGTTACTTGCTGCTTATATTAGTGTACTGTTACATTAAGTGCTATTTTCCTATCGCAAAATTCAATGTTTCAAGCTTTATTACAAATGTCACAAAAAGATGTTAATATTTCACTTCTGTTCTTGGATTTTCGTCACAATAAAATACACTAAACATAATGTTCACAAAAGTTATTTACAAAAGTTTAAGCTATTGCCATTATAAATTAGAATCACTTTTAAGTATTAATTATTCAAAAGAAATAAAAGCCATTTTTATTTGTAATATCAACACATGTAAGTCACGTAAATACAAAACATGTTGCATTACCAATGCTATAAGTGTCACATTTGTGAAAGTTATAACTATTGGCATTGTAAATGACAAAGCTATTAATTATGTTATTTAAAAAAAAACACATAAATAAAAAATTTGTCATTTACCATACCAATAGCTCCAACTTTCCTAAGGCGAGACCTATTGCATTGCAAATGCTTGTTTTCTATGTTTCGATTATCTTTGATCATTGTCTTTTGTCTCTCTTTACTTGCATGATTTTATGGGAGTTTTTCTTCCTTGTCTTTACATGATATCTCTCTCCCTCTTTTATGGACCATTGTTGGTTTGTCTTCTTTACGTGTTTCTCTTCTTCTTTTCTTTATCCTAATATTCTTGTCTAGGTTTTATTCTTAAGTCGCCTATCTTTCTGTGATGTGATAACTTCTGTTCTTGTTTTATATTGTGTTATCTGTCCCCCCTGTTCTTTCAGGGTTTCGCGTTACCCGTTCGGCCTCCTCACAAGCATATCTTTGTCTGTAGGCTTAACTCAAAACTGTCACCTTTACTGTGGTGGTCCTTTTTGCAATGCATTCTTTCCTAATGTTATTGTGCTTGTTATTTAACGTGGCATTATTCATTTCATTCAGTGCTCACTCCGCTTGGGATACTTTCATATATTTCTTAAAATAGATTCTGGTATTTTCTTATGCTTTTATTCCCATGCATTATTGTCTGTACTTTCTTTTATCTTCTCTCCACCTCCTTCTATTGGTGCTGGCTTTCTCTATTCCTCTCATTTAACTTTCATATTTTCTTTCTCACTCTATCTCTCGCATCTCTTTCATTATGCAATATGTCTCGCTTTTATTCCATTTCCCTTGTTTTTATTTTTCTTCTCCCGTTATTCTCTTATTGTATGATTCTTATATCTTGATTTTTTCCATTTTTCACTGCTTATATATGGTTTTCCATATTTTTCTTGTTACAATCATACTCTGAATGCGTTTTACAGATTTAGTTTTCTTACTTGCTCCCAGAATCCCAATTCTTCCTTGCTTGAAGGGAGTCCGATCTCTCTGGGTGCTGCTGTAGGTACACCCAGACCCGTAGTTAACAGTCTAGGTTTCCTTTTTCTTTTCTTTCTTTCTTTCTCATTCTCTTTGTACCTATAATACTTTTTCTCTCTCGATTCATATTTGCTGTATCTCTTCCACTCTTCATCCTGTCGTTATAATCTCCTTTCCCCTCTTCTTTTCCTTCTCTCTTCTTCATCCCTGCCCAGAGTAACAAACCTCTTCTCTTATCTCTATTTCATTTTCTTTTTTCTTTATCATCTTTTTGTTCAATTGTATTGTCATGTCTTCTATTCATCCGTTGTCGGTGATTTCCTGGAATGTTCATGGCCTCACCCACTATATTAAACGAAAGAAGGTTCTTTCTTATTTGCATTCTAAACATATAGATGTTGCCTTACTGCAGGAAACTCATTTGGACGATATCGAATCTAGCAAACTTAGCAGGGATTGGGTTGGTAAAGTCATTCATAGTAGTGTTTCTAAACCAGATCCCACTAATCCGAACCCTGTTCGTAAATGTGGAGTTGCTATCCTCTTTCGAAAGTCACTTCCTTTTACGATTATCAAGACATGGACTGATCCAGATGGTCGATATGTATTTGTTAAGTTGAAACTTGGGAATTCTTTCATTTGTCTTGGCTCTGTCTACGCTCCATTAGGTTCCAAGAAGCAATTTTTACTTCGCCTCAACCGCCTCCTCACTGAAATAAATGCTATCCAATTTCTCATTGGAGGTGATTGGAACTTGGCTCCAGACCCTACCCTTGACAGAACAGGCTGCCTTGATACCGTCAATGCGTCCGATAGAGCCATTTTGCGTGACATTCTTTCTGATACTGGTCTTGTTGATCATTGGAGGCTCAGTCACCCTCAAGATAAAGAATATACATTCTTTTCTTCTACCCACGGTACATTCTCCCGTCTTGACTACTTTCTTCTTTCACAACATACAGTCCGGTTAGTTACAGAATCGAAAATCCTAGAAGCAGCCATTTCTGATCACTCCCCTGTTTTCTTGTCTCTTGATTTGGGTCTCTACAATCCAGGAATCCAGGACGTAAGTCCTGGCGTCTGAACATCAATAAATATAAAACACCAACAAATAAACTTCTTCTACAGTCACACATGCGGGAATACCTTTTGAATAATGAGGTCTCAATTTCCTCTAAGCGAACGGTATGGGCAGCTGCTAAGGCAACTATCAGAGGCCAACTTATGCGGGACGCTGCTCTATATAACAAAAAAAACATTACCAAACAGACTGAATTGGAAAAAGATATTAGCCGACTTTCCCAATTATACATTTCAAAACCAACCCTTCAAAACCGTAAATTGTTAGAGCAGGCACGCATGTCTCTTAATAGTCTTTTTACTACTAAGGCCGAATATGCCTTACAAAAGATGAAAGGGCGTCACTATGAGCAGGGTGAAAAAGCTGGCCGACTGCTGGCTGCGCAACTACGCCAGAGGGAGGCTGCTATGGCAATTCCCACTATTAAATCAAGTTCTGGCACTATGCTTACTCGATCACAAGACGTCGTTGATGAATTTGCTTCATTTTACAGATCTCTTTATTCACCAAGCACTCACATAGACACTTCAGATATGTCAAATTTTTTGGATACGATACAACTTCCACGACTCTCTGATGATGGTAGAGCTCTACTTGACAGAGCTATTACGAAGGAGGAAATTTCCTCAGCTATTGCTGCCTTGCCGTACCATAAAGCACCAGGCGAGGATGGTTTCCCTCCTGAATTTTTCAAATGGACAGGTCAGAGTATGATTGGTACTCTTCATGCCGCATTTGCAGAAGCCACAGCGGAATCTTCTCTTGGTTCTATTTCCAACAAGGCCATCATAGCTGTTTTACCAAAACCTGGTAAAGATCCTCTGCTGTGTGGTAGTTACCACCCCATATCTCTCTTAAACTCTGATGTTAAGATTCTTGCGAGTATTCTCGCATCTCGTCTTCGTAAGGTTTTACCTTCTTTAATCCACAATTCACAGGTAGGCTTTGTTCCTGGTCGTTCATCTCGAAATCATTTACGTACTCTCTCTCATGCTTTGTGGTCGGCTAAAAATCTCTCTAGCGATGCCTTACTCCTTTCTTTGGAAGCCGAAAAAGCATTCGACCGTATTGAGTGGGAGTATCTTTTTACCATAATGCAACGCTTTGGTTTGGGCGACCAATTTGTAGCTAAGGTGCGTCTGTTATATGATAGTCCTTCAGCTCAAGTTAACTGCGGCGGTTTTCTTTCTACTCCATTTCCAATCAGACGGGGTACTCGTCAAGGTTGTCCTCTTTCCCCTCTTCTTTTTCTTTTGGCAATGGAACCTTTAGCTGCTGCAATACGTCAATCATCCGCTGTGGTTGGTGTTCCTCTTCCAATTGGTCATTCAAAAATGTATTTATACGCGGATGATATTCTTCTCACACTTACAGATCTTCCCTGCTCTCTCCCTGCTCTCCTTAGTATCATAAATAATTTTTCCTCTTTTTCTGGTTATAAGATTAATTGGGATAAGAGTGAAGCACTGCCCATGTCCATTGGTACCACAAAAGCTGCAATTTCTGGTTTTCCATTTCACTGGCAATCTTCTCGCCTTAAATATTTAGGAGTGTTGATTAACAGAGGATTGGATAACATAGTTATGGACAATTTAACGCCGTTGATTGCACAAATGCAAAGAGATTTCGATAAATGGAAAGTCCTCGGCTTATCTCTTTGGGTGCGGGTTCAGGAGGTTAAGATGGTCACCCTACCGCGATTTCTTTATGTCCTAGGTATGCTTCCTCTAAACATCCCACTGACTATTCTTCGGTCCATTGACTCCAAAATTAAACATTTTATCTGGGGTACGGCCAAACCACGTCTTACTTTGGCCAAATTGAAATCTCACCAATTACACGGGGGATTGGGTCTTCCCTCTATTGAGCATTACTCACTCGCCCTCCATCTCTCACAACTTTCCTTCTTTTTGCCCAAATCTAAAGACATACCTCAATGGGTCCCACTTGAACGTCACTTATTATCTTCTAGTCTTGGCTTGTCTCTTTTATATAGTAAGGGTTCCAGTTCTTCCGACCCTAAAAATCCTATCTTATCTGCGATGTATAAATCTTGGCAAAGAAGTCATTGTTTACTTAAATGTAACCCGCGGCTTCATGTCAAAGCTCCTTTATGGTCCAACTCGGCTATTCGCGTTCATGGTCGCATGTTATCATGGCCTCTATGGCAGGAGGCTGGTATTCACTCTTTGGAACAACTGTTCCATGACAACAACTTTAAATCTTTCTCTCGAATCAGCGATGAATTCCAATTACCATCCACACACAAGCGTCAATATACTCAACTTCAACAAGCCATCACAAAACATTTAGGTTCTCCACCTGAACTGTTGACCGCGTCTCCTATTTTGTCGTATTTGCATTTGTGGGGGAATTTTAAGGGTGTGACTTCTGGTCTTTATAAAACCTTCCTACATCCTCTTTTTTCGCAACCTCTCTCGAACGCTCTTCAATTAAAATGGCAATCTCGCTTATCAGTTACATATTCCATTGCTCAATGGGATCAGATTCTGGAAGGTTTACATAAAGGTGTCCGAGAGGCTCGTCTCAAATTTTGCATTTTCAAAATCATCCATCTAAACTACATCATGCTAAACTGATAGCACACTCTTTATGCTGGAGATGTTCTGCCTCTGGTTGTGATATTACACACATTATCTGTGAATGCCCTCGGACTAGATCATTTTGGATTTTTATAAGAAAGACTTTGGCATCTACTATATCATTGCCATTACCCTTCACTTCTGCAAATAATATTTTACATGATTTCCGAGGTCTCCACAGGCGCGTCTTCTACATACTGCTTTGGCTACGGCCAAAATCTGTATATTACGTCATTGGAAGTCTTCTTTATCTCCTTCTCAGGAAGAATGGCTGGTGGCTATGGTACAAACAGGCTCTTATGAACGCGTAATTTATAACTTGCAGGATCAGGCTTCTGTTTTTCTTCAAACATGGTCCCCATTCCTAGAAACCACGGTGGATAGTGAGTCTGTCTCCACTCCTCCCTCTCCAACAACTGTTGTACCTCCTTAATTAATTTTCATTTTCTATTTGTGTACTTTTCCTGAGGTTTCTTTTCTGCTCCTTAATTCTTTCCTTATATCTTAGCCCCATCTTCTTTCTTCTTTCCTTTGTTACTCTGGGTTTCATCCTTTGTTTCTTTGTTTCCTTTTTCTTTTCTTTTTCCTTTTTTCTCTTCCTTTCATTTATTTGCTTTCTAACTTACAGTATATTTAACATTTTTACTTCTCCATGTCCATTATATCCTATGTATAATTACATTATTGCTATACCTGTATTATGATTCATTTATCAATATCTTCTTTTATTATCTATTTACATATGTACGTATTTCTGTATTTTCACCTAAAATTCTTTAATAAAAAATTTCAAAACACGTTTGCCAACATAGATGAAGCCCAGAAGCTGCTCCAAAAAATCTCCAGATAAATAAGCAGCTATTAAATATTAGGCTGGAGGTGGAAATGGATAATAATAATAAATGTTTTTTTTTTTAATTTGTTTTTATTATTGCTATCACATGGTACACAGTAACGGTGAATCATCCTTCAGTGCAGCGTCAACATTTAGCTGCCTTCAATCAATAGAGCAACATTTTAAGTTTTACCCCCCCCAACTTTAAACTTGTTACTACAAGGGTCAAGGTACACGATCCGTGTCAGAAATCCATTATAACAATTGGCGTGTCTAGAAGCATCTAACGGCATTTTACACATTTACTGATAAAAACAGGCTCGCCTACACTTACAATTCCCAGGGCCTCATGTTGTGCGCTGCTTCTGATACCTACTCCTCCCCCCACCCACTACTCTACATCCTCGTCCTCTCCTGAGCTGTCCCCATCTTCCTCCTCAGGCAGAGGCTCACAAATGTCTCCTCTGTATGCGTTCCAGGGTGTCCAGATTTTGTTCCATTTGCGTGGATTACGCCTCTGTTGGTACACCGCCCTCTCCGTCACCATAAGCATATCCATGTTCCTGCACCACTGCGCCAGTGTCGGTGTCTCCAGTGCCTCCCAATTTTTTGCGATGTCCCGCTTTGCCAGCATCACCCAATGATCACCCATTGTTTCGCATGCAGTGACATGTCTGTTGGGCCCCATACATTCAACAGGCAAACTCTAGGGTCAGGCGTCAACGGGTTCTGTAGGGTCTGGCTTATCGTGCGTGTTACACGCCTCCAGTATTCTTGTATATTAGGACAGGTCCACACAGTGTGGAACAGTGTACCCTCCTCCCCAAAATTCCTCAGGCAATATGGGTGTTCTGCCCTGTGTATTTTATATAGTGTCGTGCGGGTGTAGTAGACCCTATGTAATACTTTAAATTGGACCAATCTGAATCGGGTGGATATACCTGCCTCCCTGGGCGATGCCAGAGCTGCATTCCAGTCCGCCTCATCCAGGTCCCCTATCTCGTCCTCCCAATATTCCTTCAGCTTCCCCAGCGGATCCGGTAGGTGGTTCAGTAGTTTGCGGTAAGTGAGGGAGGTCGCACTTGCCTCCATATAATCCGTAAGCAGTCGGTCCTCTAACGGAGCCGACTCCGGAACTGTCACACCCGGCTCCAACACAGACATGAGTGCGTGCCTAATTTGTACGTATCTGTATGTTTCAGTTACTCCAAGGTCATACTGTTCCCTCAGGGTCGCAATGGAGAGCACGCCCTCTCTCGTCCATAGATCGCCCACCGTGGAGATTCCGATGTTATCCCACTGGTCAAACCCTTTAGAACTGCACAAGTTACCGAGGGCCTTGGCATCCCATAGTGGTGTGAGTTTAGTGATCACTCCCTCCCATGCAAGCCGCCTCTGAGCTTTATGCCATAGAGCTACAGTGTGTTTGGTAGGTCCTTCCAGCTTCCTCACCATTCCTTTGTTGTAGAGTGGGGCAAGGAGGGTGGTCGTGCCCAGTTGGGGTCTATCCGCCATGTAAGCCGGGTCATCTTGTGCACTATGGATCCACTGGTTGATCACCTTAAGGTGAGCTGCCCAGTAGTACAATTCAAGGTTGGGGAGGGCTATCCCCCGCTGTACCAGTCTCTAGTTAATTTCAACTGCGCTACCCTGGCCGGTTTGCCTCCCCACAGGAGGTCTGACAATTGCGCCGACACGTGGCGGAAGAATGATACGGGGACCATCGCCGGCGTGTTTTCCAGGACATATAGGAAGCGAGGCAGCGCCATCATTTTAAAGAGCGCCGCCCTACCTACAAGTGTCAAGGGGAGATTCTTCCAGTGGCGCACATCTGCCTTCAGCCTGTCCAGCTGGGGCTTAAGGTTCAGGTCTAGAAAGGTTGAATGTTCCCTTGTAATTTGAATCCCTAGGTACTTAAAGGAGATGGGTTCTACGAGCGATTGGCAATCCGTAGGTAGGACCGGAGGGTCACCCTGCACCATATAGATTGTGGACTTGGACCAGTTAAGTTTATAGCCTGAAGCTGCACCGTGCCTCTCGCACAGTGCCAGTAGGACCGGGATACCGTTCGTAAGGTCCGTGAGGTAGGCGAGCATGTCGTCGGCATACAGGGAGACCCTATCTTCCCAACCACCTCCCCACCGTATGCCTTTCAGTAGCTGGGTGGTTCTGATACTCGTGGCCAGGGGTTCCAGCACTAAGGCGAATAACAGCGGTGAAAGCGGGCATCCTTGTCTCGTGCCCCTCGCCAGCGTAAGCTCCCTCGAGATATGCCCATTTGCAGTCACCCTTGCCACGGGTTCGGTGTACAGTAATCTGACCCATGATATGAATTTCGAGCCAATACCCATGTGTTCCAGGACCGCAAAGAGATAGCGCCACTCCACCATGTCAAACGCCATCTTGGCATCCAATGACAGCACCGCTGCCGGCTCCTCCAACTGTGGGGCTCGTGCTAGCACCCCGTGCAGCCGTCGCAAATTCAGCGCCGTACTCCGGTGTGGCATAAAGCCCGACTGGTCCGGATGTACCAGGTGCGCCAGATGGGGCAGCAGTCTGTTGGGCAATAGTTTTGCCAAAATTTTACTCTCGGCGTTGAGGAGGGAGATCGGGCGGTATGATCCGCACTCTTCAGGGGGTTTGCCGGGCTTTGGTATTGCGATGATTGTGGCTGCGCGCTGATCAGGAGGCAGTCGCCCCCGCTCCTGGCACTCCCTGAACATATGGAGCAGTGGTGTGGACAGCGTTTCGGACATGAGTTTGTACCATTCTATCGGCACTCCATTGGGGCCCAGTGCTTTCCCTGGGTGTAACGCTGCTATGGCTATCTGTATTTCTTCGGCCGTCAGGTCAGAGTCAAGCTCGTCCCGATCGTCTTGCGAGAGAGTACGGGTAGTCACTCCCACGAGGGAACTTTCTACCATCTCCCGCATGACCTCGAACTCAGGGGAGTATACGGAGTGAAAATGGTCTGCCAGGAGTTCTACTATTCGCGCCGGACTGGTATGTATTTCACCAGCTGGGTCTTTCAGTTGCAGTATGGCCCTCTGCCCACCCCGTGTCTTCTCAAGCCACGCCAGGAGCTTCCCTGCTTTATCTCCTATGTCATACACCCTACTCGTTGTTGCTGCCATACTGTCCATTACCCTGCGACGTACATGGTCGGTATGCCGCTGCTGGCACAGTCGGAGCGTGTGTTGGGTAACCCCAGTCGGGTTCCTCTCGTGGTCCTGTGTTGCCTTGTCAAGCTGTTCCTCTAGCTCTACCAATTCTTGACGCTGTGTGCACTTGTGCTGCGTGTTTACTGAGATTGCCTGTCCGCGAAGAACCGTCTTGTAGGCCTCCCACAGGATGGTATGTGACTCCACCGAACCTACATTTTCGGTGAGGTACGATCGCGTACCTCTCTTCAAAGCCCTGGCTATACCCGGTTCCCTGAGGTATCCTGGGTAGATAGGGTAGACGCGTCTATGGGTTCGTTCCTGACTGGACAGAGTCAGTGTCAGCGGGGAGTGATCGGAGACCCCTCGCGGTCTGATCTGAGAGTCAGTGAAATTGAGGAGGCCCCCCCCCAACGTAAGGAAATAGTCAATCCGTGATAGGCTGTCGTGAACTGCCGAGTAGTATGTGTATTGCCGGTCTTCTGTGTGAAAACGCCTCCATATATCTATTAAACCCTGTGCTTCCATGAAGTCATGCAATCTGGAGGGCCCTGGTGTTTGTGTACGCACTGGGTGGCGGTCTAGGGAGTTGTGTGCCACTGCATTGAAATCACCTCCCACGATGAGATCCCCTTCTGGAAGGTCTAACAAAAATTTCCCCAGTTCCGGGAGAGCTATGGTGTGCAGTGCCGGCGGGATATACACCGAAACCACATTAAGCGGCTTCCCCTCCCACTGCCCATGTATCGCCGCAAAGCGCCCCTGGGTGTCAATGCTAACTGATTGGGTTATGAACTTGGACGAGCAATACATTAGTATCCCTGTACCCCGGGACCCTTTAGTAAACTCAGAGTGGACAACCATGCTGTAGCCTTTCCTGTCTAGGGCCCGTGTGGCTGTGCCAGTGAGGTGTGTTTCCTGTAGTAGGACCAGGGCTGGATTCAACCTTTTTATACTCTGTAGGACCAGCCCACGTTTAATGTTGTCTCCCAGACCCCTCACGTTCCAGGACATGAGGCTTAGCGGGGGTGCCTGCCCCATATTAGTGCCCCCCCCATCATGTTTGGATGAGCGGAAGGATAATTGGTGCGCGTGGAGGACTAGGCTGCCTGTGAAGTGAGCCTACGTGCTGTGCCGCGACACTACCATTCTACGCTTGTGTGCCCCATGGTATCTTCCTAGACCCTGTGTACAAACTAAAAACCAAAACCACATCCTACCCCCAACTCCCCCCCTCCCTGCCCCCCTGCTCAACGGACTCCAAACTGCCCGCCCCCCCAACTCAGCAGAGTGCCTGACCCCAACCCAAAACACAGTACTTGCTCGCTGGGGTGGAGGAATCTCCGTAGTCAGCGGCCCCCTTCCTCGGCCGCGGAGGCCCCTCAGCCCAGTGTCCAAGGCGGCACTGCCGGTCGTCGTTGTCGTCAATTCAGCCAGACAGTAGCAGTGACTCACTGTTCCCCATCGGCGCTCTCCTCTTGTAGATCAGTCAAAGGGGAATGTATCTCCGCATCTTCATCATTGGCTTGTGAGCCCTGTCGGGATCCAGCATTACGGTGTTTGCTCTGCCTATTGGAGCGACGAGGGAGGCCCGCCGTCCTCCACCCCTCCAGCCATTCCTGCGCCACCTCCGGGGAATCAAAAAACCAAGTTTTGTTATCTGCCACGATCCGAAGCTTGGCCGGAAAAAGCATTGAGTACGGGATTTCCCTGGCTCTCAGTTCCTTTTTGACTTCGAAAAAGGTTCTCCTCCTCCGTGCAACCTCGGCTGTGTAATCCGGAAAGAAGGCCAGTGTGGCGTTCTGGATCTTAATAGGGGGTGAGTTCCTTGCCGCCTGTAGGATGGCGTCCCGATCCCTGAAATTGAAGAGCCTCGCTACGATCGGTCTGGGGTTAGCGCCCGTCTTATGGCGTCCCCCAGGGACCCGGTGCGCCCTTTCCACTGTGAAGAAGGCGGAGAGAGCTTTGGGCTTTAGGGTCTGCGTGATTAGGTTCTCCACGTATAGGTCCATCGCCCTCGTGTCTTCCGATTCCGGCACACCTATTATACGGATGTTATTCTGCCTCGAGCGTCCTTCCTGGTCATCGAGCTTGTCGCGCAGTTCCTTATTTTCCTTTGAGATGCGTTCCATACTAATCTGCAGCTCCGATACGTCTTCAACCAGGGATTTGGTCACCACCTCCATATTATTCACCTTCTCCGTCATCTTATGAAAGTCCGCCCTTATAAGTGTGATTTCGGCTGAGATCGACTCCACCGTGGCTTGCACCTGTGTGAGGGCCCGCATGACATCGTCTATGGTCGCCTTCTTGCCACCGGCTGCTTCAGCCGTCTTGCCCGATTGTGATTTGGCGTCCGGTGAGGGAGAGCTGGGTTTTTTGTATGCAAACCGGTCCAGGCGCGATTGCGCCGCCACGTTTTTGGGCCCCTTGCCGGCCATCTTGGCTGCGAGACTCGCCAAAGGTGAATGTAGCCGGTGTCCCAGTCTCCTGAGCCGGTCCAACTTTTTGTTCGTGTTTACACCTGGTTCCCCCGGGGCCGACCCAAGCGTTCCTACCCCAGATAGCTACCGGACACAGTCTAGGGGCCCACGCTGCGCCCAGAGGGTATGTGTGGCCCTTGAGAGCTGTTCGTGGCCCCTGCGGCCAGCGACGACAGTAGGTATTGCAGGGTCCCTGTAGTCTGGTGGTGCTCTCACGATTTTCAATGGGGACGGTGGGGTGAAGTTGCCAGCTGAGACTCAGACCCCTGCGTGGGGCAGTCTATATCCTATGTTCTCCCTGGAAGGGCGTCCGCTCCTCCCCTCCAGTCCCTCGTGTGCAGCCCTTGTCCTGTGGCCGTCGGATCTACCGCCTGGTACCCATGATGGCAGCGTGGGGCCCGTGACACCGCTAGGTCGATCTGTCCGGATTTAAGATAAGCGTCCCGCGTGGACGCACTGCTGCTCTCGGAGTCGGCACCGGGAGGATGCCCAAGCAGGTCTATTGCTCGCCGGGCTCCCTGTCACTCACTGCGTTCTTGTTCAGCGGAGGGGCCCCGGAGCTACACTGCGGGGAATTTGGCAGCGCGAGTTCTTCCGCCGCCCGTCCCAGTGCTCTGTCTGCCACGCCGGGTCTGCAGCGGCTGATGCAGGTCTGCAATGGGACTCAAGATGGCGGACACCAGTCCCGATGTCGCCGCACTGCGCGTCTATACCCGTCCCTGCAGGCTGTTCAGGTCGTCCTCCTCCTCACCTTGGACGGGCGCTGGGGCACACAGTACGGGCTCCTGAGGTCCGGTGTTGGTAGGTGGACGCTCCGGTTCCCTCTCCGCCGTCGCCGGCCGCGGTCGGGCACTTCCGGTGTCACCCTGCCCGGGACAGTCCGCTTCCTGCCAGGTCAGCAGCGCAATTTGCTCCCCTGCCCGGATGTTTCACGCAGGCCCACACTGGGTGCTGTCAAAACTGCTCTTCCCGACCTCGGATTGAAGTCCCGCTGGTCTGGATCGCTGCCGCCCGGTCCTGGGCTTCGTTGCCTTCCCGCCTGGGAATTGTTAAGGAAGGATAAATGATCAGATTTCACTGGGAGCCGCTTCAGTTACGGAGCTCTCCTTCTAAGCTGCCGCCATCGCCGGCTGCTGGCCACGCCCCCAATAATAAATGTTTTGAAGATGCGTGGGGCGATGGTCTGTTCCCTCAAGGTCCACCACTATGGCATATTGGAAGGGCATGTACCACTGTGAGAGGGGTATTGTGGGCCATTACCCTCTTAACAGGGATAGGGATGTCTCGGGTGCAGGGGTGTTTTGGGCAGAGGGCAGCACATTTAGTAAAAATGAGCAGAATCATAGGGGTTGATATTACTTTGAGAAAAAGT
Source organism: Lissotriton vulgaris (assembly GCF_964263255.1). Taxonomy (NCBI): domain Eukaryota; kingdom Metazoa; phylum Chordata; class Amphibia; order Caudata; family Salamandridae; genus Lissotriton; species Lissotriton vulgaris. Next base: position 844,420,284 of record NC_141685.1, read on the forward strand.
TTCAGTAAGAGGGTTCAAAGTTGATTATTGGGTCAATGGGTCTTAAAGTTCCATTAATATCATGTAATGTTAATGGAATGTCCAATAAGAAAAAGTATGGCAGTTTAATTTGGTGACTAACTTCTTTTTCCCCACAAGTTTTATTTCTCCAGGAGACTCATATTAAAACCAATACACCAAAGCAGTTTATCCCTAAATATTATTCTAAAGCATATTTTGCTTCTATGGGGCTGGAGGTAAGGGGGGTAGCGATTTATTTTGGGCAAGGGATAGAGTGGGGGTTAATCAAGTTCGCAGAGATCCCTATGGAAGATGGATCTGGATTTTAATTGGAGTGACTGGCACCCCTTTCAATTTAGTGAACTATTATGTCCCAATAGTGGATGATCCTAAAGCAGTTATACAGAATAATGAATTAGCCATGAGAGCAGGGGGCCCTATAATTGTAGGAGGTGATTTTAATTTTATCCTGGAACTGGTAAGGGATACGTTGAACAAAGCAAAAAAACAGTTGAAGCCGAATACAAAAAAGTGCTAGATGTAATTAAACAGGATTGATCCATGGCGTAGTGCACATTAGGGACTCTCACAATATGCTTGTTTTTCCCATTAGTTTCCGTCAGCTTCTCAGATAGATTATTTTCTTATTTCCCACTCTCTAAAATGTGTTGGTTCAGAAATCTGAGATAATGCATTTTCAGATCACTCGCTGGTTGGTATTGAACTAGAAGTGGAGGCATGGAATAGGGAAGGGTCAAGGTGGCAGATGGATTGTCTCATTCTTTCCAACCAGGAATGGTTGATGAGTATGAAAAAGTATATTGAAGACTTTTTTCAGTTTAATATGAGCACTACATCACTTTTCTCAATTTGGGAAGCTTTTAAGTCAACAATGCAGGTTCAGATGGTGGCATTTAAGGCTTCACAATTCAAAAATCATGTGGCACGTATAACTGAACTTCAATCTGTAGCTGACTCCACTTTGCAGAGGAAGACCTGTTCCCTAGGTTTGCAAATATTAGTAGACCCATAGCTGACCAAAACTAAGCATAAACTAAGGGAGATTTTTATTTTAGAAGAATTTAATAGCTCACGGCTGTTCCATCAGCGGGTATATGAAGAAAGTCAGATGGTTAGGAAATTCTTGGCTTGGTCAACCAGGGTTAAGCAGGAGGCCTCATTAATCACTGAGCTGCAGGAACTGTGGTCAGGGACTTTTGTCTCTGAAAAGGGCGAGATGGCAAAAGTATCTTTACAACATTATGGCCATTTGTATGCTACCAAATGTGTGGCCTCAAGCGAAAGTATGCATCATTACTATCAGGCTATTAAACTACCACAATTTACAAGTACACAGGCAGAGGGGTTAGTAGTAGACAATACATTAGAAATTCAGCAGGCTGTGGCCTCAATGCCTTGTGGTAAGGTTTGTTATGATGAAGGCCTTCCGACAGAGTTTTATAAAGCATTTTCTGTGGAGTTAACATCTTTTTTTGATGGAGCTTTTTACCTTTATAAAAGAAAGGGGAGAGGTCCCATTACGTTTTAAAGAATCAACAATTGTAAGTTTTGTTAAGAAGCGAAAGAACCCCAGGGATGTAAACTCATATAGGCTGATTAGCTTATACTAATTATAAACTTGTGAGGAAAATCCGGGCAAATCACATTACTCTGGCTTCCCGGAAGCTGATTCATAAGGACCAGACTGGGTTTGTGGCCAGCAGGGTGATGTCGTCTAATCCTCGCTTTTTATCTCATGCCCTTTTGTTTTTACGTCAATCCGATGCCTGCATTGAAAACAATGGTTGTTGCTGGCAAAGCATTCAACCTGGTAAATTCGGATGCTCTTTTTTATGGCTTTGAGAGGTTTTGTTTTCCTTCTCAATTTATTAGTATGCTTCGCAATTTATATTAAGGGCACAGGTAAAGGTGTTCATTAACTCTAATCTAGCAGGGATGGTTGATACACATTGGGGAACTTGCCAGGACTGCCCTTTGTCTCCCGTAGTATTTACCTTTTTTATCGAACCCCTGGCAGTTAGGATTAGGGTAAATTTGGGTATAGAGGTACCATTATTGGGAATGTCTAAGTTAAAACTATTTACGGACAACATAATTTTATACCGCAAGCCAGAAGAACAACATATTAAAACATTTATGACATAGTCTCTCTTTTAATCTTCAGCAGCAGTCTTCCTCTTCCAACCCAATTTGTTATTTGGGGATAAATGTGATTAATCGTTTTGCCTAGCTTTACAATTTGAACCATGGGGTAATGATGAAGAGCAGGGGTCTCCAAACTGGTCCTGGAGGGACGGATCCATGCCAGATTTTTAAAATAACTACATGTATCTCAATGGGGATATCCCAAAAATCTGGCATGGATCCGGCCCTCCAGGACCGGTTTGGAGACCCCTGATGAAGAGGATTGAAGACTTATTGGACAGATGAAGACTCCTTTCCCTAACGCTAATAGGCCAAGTAGCAGTGATACAATTTCGATTTTACCATTATTGATTTTTCTTTTAACAAGTGTTCAAACAAAAATTAGTATGACCTATTTTAAAGAATTAGAAAACACTGTTTTGATGCTTTATTTGGAACAAGAAGGTTTCAAGGGTTAAAAGTTCAGTGCTTCAACTTGATATAAATCAGGGGGATTTGCCTGGCTCAGGTAAGTATAATAGATCTTAAAAGGTTTCTGGATGTTTTTTAATTGGAAAAGGTGGTGCAGGATGCCATATCCGGCTGCTGGCATTTATCAAGACGGCCAAACTTCCAAAAAAGACGAAGTATAAAATAGTGCAGGAATATTGTGTAAGACTTCAAGCTTTCTACTCAGTAAATGCTCAGCCCGAGCGTATGAATAACTGAAGCTTAAGGAATGCAATGTTCTGGGCTAATAAATACCCAATAGCCATTTACGTTTTTGGAATGCTAACTGCTTTAAAGACCTGGGCCATTTTTTGGTGGGGGGAAAATATATCACTTGGCAGGATCATCAAGTTAGGTGCAGGGATCGCTGCATGCTTTTTAGGTCTCGGCTAAAAGACGCGCGTAAGCGCGTCTCCGCCGAGATCTTATGTTAGCGAGTAGCAGTCCCAGGAGACACTCCTGGCCGCGCGCAGGCGATTCTAAACTGGCACGCGCATTAGCACGAGCGCTGCGCGAGGCTCCCACACAACACACGCATACATAGAAACAGAAGCGCTCACGCACGCACATACATACAGAACCCCCCCACTCATACACACACACACACACACACACACACACACACGCGCGCGCGCGCACCGGCCCCCCCTCTCCCCTTTAACTTACTGCTCCGCACCGGCAGGGAGAGTTGACGCTGCGGCTCCTATCCCGGGACTCCCTCTTGGTCAAGGGAGCCCCGCAACACGCGTACAACGTCCTGTTGTCGGCCCCGGGGGCTCTCCACGCTCGCAGGAGCCCCGGGCCGCTCCACGCATTTCCTCCGCCTGCCTCCTCTTCCGGTCCGGACGCGGCTCCGCCCCCGTCACAGGCGACCTTGCCTGACTTCCGGTGCGGCCGCGGCGGAATTCCGGGGGCAGTAAGTTATTGTATATTTGGCTGCTAAATGAAAGCGTGTCCATCTGCCACTGACATTTAAATTTACTAAAAATATGTGAATATGCCCTAAATCCAAATGTAAATTTAATTTAGCTAAAAACTATTATTATTTTAAGTGAAATTAATGTTTTCATGTAAATCAAAACCCATGCTGAACAGTTTGTTTCGGCATTACTGTTTGCATGTCATATTTTTATCTTTTTGAAGGAAATGTACTACTTTTGAGTAGAGAAGTAGTCTAAAGCGTGATTTAACACATGCTGCTCGAAATGTGAACTTGGCGTGGTACAGACAGCTTCAGTGTGTTTCCTTGTTTTCTCTGTTTTGACATTATGCACTAGTTCTAGCTGTGGGAGGAAGCTGTAGTGAGTGCAGAGTAGTGAGTGTGAGTAGTGAGTGCAGAGTAGTGAGTGCAGAGTAGTGAGTGCAGAGTGCAGAGTAGTGAGTGCAGAGTAGTGAGTGCAGAGTGCAGAGTAGTGAGTGCAGAGTAGTGAGTGCAGAGTAGTGAGTGCAGAGTAGTGAGTGCAGAGTAGTGAGTGCAGAGTAGTGAGTGCAGAGTAGTGAGTAGTGAGTGCAGAGTAGTGAGTAGTGAGTGCAGAGTAGTGAGTAGTGAGTGCAGAGTAGTGAGTGCAGAGTAGTGAGTGCAGAGTAGTGAGTAGTGAGTGCAGAGTAGTGAGTAGTGAGTGCAGAGTAGTGAGTAGTGAGTGCAGAGTAGTGAGTGCAGAGTAGTGAGTGCAGAGTAGTGAGTAGTGAGTGCAGAGTAGTGAGTAGTGAGTGCAGAGTAGTGAGTGCAGAGTAGTGAGTGCAGAGTAGTGAGTGCAGAGTAGTGAGTGCAGAGTGCAGAGTAGTGAGTGCAGAGTGCAGAGTAGTGAGTGCAGAGTGCAGAGTAGTGAGTGCAGAGTAGTGAGTGCAGAGTAGTGAGTGCAGAGTAGTGAGTGCAGAGTAGTGAGTGCATAGTGCAGAGTAGTGAGTGCATAGTGCAGAGTAGTGAGTGCATAGTGCAGAGTAGTGAGTGCATAGTGCAGAGTAGTGAGTGCAGAGTGCAGAGTAGTGAGTGCAGAGTGCAGAGTAGTGAGTGCAGAGTGCAGAGTAGTGAGTGCAGAGTAGTGAGTGTGCAGAGTAGTGAGTGTGCAGAGTAGTGAGTGTGCAGAGTAGTGAGTGTGCAGAGTAGTGAGTGTGCAGAGTAGTGAGTGTGCAGAGTAGTGAGTGCGCAGAGCAGTGAGTGCAGGTGCAGAGTGGTGTGTATTGGCAATGTAAATGACAATGCCATTTATTTATGATTTAAAGAAAAAAAAAAAAATGTCATGAGCAATGCCAATTGCTCTACCTTTAATGATGCCGAGACCATTGCATTGCAAATGCTTGTTTTGTTTTGGGTACCTGCAGATTACGCACTGATTGAAAAAAATATATAGCCTTCAGACACGCATGGTGTTCTCTCCAGTAATGACTGCTCTGTTCAGGACAAAGCTATGGGGGCGGGGGGGGGGGGGGAGTGGAATTGGCGCAGATTACTGAGGAATCAAAGTGAATGCCACCTAGTGAAAAGTTTTTAGAGGCAGCTAAATATACTTTTTCTGAGATCGAGTGGCAAGTGATCTTGCAATTAGGTTATAAGGCCTTAGGAGTGGCAAATTTTAAAAGAATGTAATTTGTGTTGCATTGGATGGCGTACTACACTCCTGAAACTCTCCGTACAATGTATCCAGAACTGGAGGATTGTTGTTTTTGCTTCCAGCAGCTTGGGGGTGGTGACTGGCTACACACTTTTTTAAATGCTCAGTGATGGAACAGTTCTGGGAAAAGGTACTCACCGTTCTGAGTTAAGGATTACAGTAGGATTACAGAGAAGGATAGAAACCGAGGCAGATAGGGTGCTTCTTGGCTTTTTCAAGCAGACGCAAAGTATACTATTGGCTAAAGGGGGTTAAACGTTCATGGTGATTACCTCCTTAGCAGCTCATTCCTTATATTGCAAAAAAAGAATGCAAAGGTAACAGAAGTAAACTGCATCCATAGTAGGGTATCAGCCTGCATCAGAAAAATGTTTCTACTATAATGAGAGCATGAAAAAAACAGTAGGCAAGGTTTCCCTTCTTTCTAGACTATGGTATAGATAGATTAGTCTCCTGCAGATAAACCAAACCAGGCTTTAGTATGCTCAATTGCTCCCCAAGGAGTTTAATCTTAATAGGTAATCTCATTGCAGGTATACTCCAGGTTAAACTCTATCTATCATGGTTGCAAGAAAGAAACTTTCTAGCCATTATTTCTTAAATTCTCATTGCATATGACAAACTCAAATAGGAAAACAAACTTTTCAACCCTTTCCAAATTTGTATTTCTCCCCATGTTAAACAGAGTGCATATTCCCATAAAAAAATGCCAATTCGTTGTGCCCACTGCCCTGTCCCAAATCCTCCTTTTAGCCACGCCAGACCACCTCCTACCTCCCACCTCCCACCTCTCCCGAACCAACCATCCAGCAATTCACCCTGCCCAAAACCCAACTCCTACCTATCCTAATTTTCAAGAGGAAAGGATTTATCCCACTCTTAAGCAGCCTGCACACACACTCAAATCATGCATGCATGTTGGCATAGGTTGCCCCCCAGCAGCACAAAGAGAGCCAGAGAAATCTAAAAAGCCTGAAATAAAGAAACAAATTCCTTAGTACAACTAAACAGAGGGACACAAAATAAAAACCCCACTGGAAGATCCCAAAACATCAAATACACCTCATTAAAGTGTAATGACGACTCCAATCATTGTGCTGACTGAAACCAGACACACAACCCAAAAGCATTGCAAGTGGACTACATTTTCAAACTGAACTGAAAACTGGATTTTAGCATCACCCCGTTGACTGAGAAGAGCCTCTGCTCTCTTCGGGTCATGACATGAAAGCCTGTCACCTTGATAAGAGGTCCTCAGGTTCGTTGGCTCCAGCAACGGTATCATCACCCGAGCTTCTGAAAAGAGGCTATGAGCTCAAGCAAATACCACCAATGCTCATATGTCTCATGGCAAAAGTCAGACCTAACAACGAGTTCTACTCTCAGTGCCTTGATCAGAGTGTGGGTGCAAGCAAGCTGGAAGATGAGATGTTGAAACATAAAGTTCCCCATATATATCAAGCCAGTTCTAGGGTACTGTAGAGTACAGCTCTTTTTAGGCTTTTGAAAGAGAAATCTGTGACCGTGTTGTATCTGTAATCAACACCACAGTCAGTCTGTTGAGAGAATGACTTACAAAACTGCACCATGTACGATCTTGGGTCATCGACCTGGTTCCCCACTGGTATACCAAGAACCCTAGGGTTTTCCAGCCTTAGCTTCCATTTTGTGGTTCAGTTTGGCTTTGTTTTGCCCACAGCAATTGAATTTCTTTTGCTGACTCTCTTCATACTTGCTGACTAAGTCTTGATGGCATTAGGCCGGCCATAAAGAATATCCATATTCTTATACATCTTGAAAATTATCACTTGATTCTTAAGATGGGAATTTTCGATAACCACAGAGTCCCTCTTATACTCCTCCCTCTGCAACTGAAACATGAAACGTGAAACGTGAAAAAGTCTTTTATTGTTCGATTATGTAAAATCATTACAATATACTAACAATATAAAAAATTATCTAAAAAAACAAATAAGTTAAATTCCCTGAATGTTACTACGAACTAGTGGAGCATAAAACCTTAAGAAAAGTGTCACATTCTAGCAATACAGTTTAAGAACAAAGTGCATTGGTTTTTAGATGAGAGGTGTGTCTGCGGCACCCATGCTTCCGGGCCGACTGTTTTCTTTATGAGGCTCTATTTTTGCGGACAGTGCAGCTCGAATTAGTTCTATGAATTTCCCCAGCCGTGCTACTGTTTGAGTTGAGGTTGAAGAAAAACACAAGTCAGAGATTTCGCTGCATCGTGTGAGGCCCTAGACTTCGCAGATTGGGGTGACCAAACGGTGCCTCTCACTAACTAACTTTGGGCAACAACACAACAAATGGAGCCAGGATTCCTGATGGTAATTGCAGAGTCTGCATGCTGCTAATTTATCCAGGCGGGCCCAGCTTTGATTAAAATCCACGATGGGTAACTCGAGGAGCCTCAAGTAAGTGATCTTTTTTCGGGTTTGGACAGATAGTGCTTGCTCAAGCTAGGGCTGTGATTTTCCCACTTTATAGGAGGCATCCAATGTAGAAAGATTTGGATGGTGATGCAGACTTTCCAGGTCTCTTATGTGTGATATGTGCTTGACCTGTCTGTTGACAGCTCTTTTCCATGCAGCTATTGAAATATTAGCGTTGTCCAGGTTTTGCATCTCTATTTCTAGCAGATTTATGGCAACTGACAATTGCGCTTGCCGTGGGGATCCACTTTCTTCGAAGATTGTTTTGATTTGTGCTTTCAAGGCTGTTGCTAGAGCTCGCAGGGTACTAATGTAGTATTTTATAGTGTTGCCCAGGCAGGAAATATCTGGGCGAGATAGACCCAGCTCCAGCCTTACTCTGGCTCTCCTGGACTGTCATGGAATGCCTAATACTTTCTTGTATACATAAATTTGGAAACTCATGAAAAAGTTAGTGAGGGCGCCAGGAAAGATTAAGTGGCCATAGTTGAATGAGGGCACTACTTTTGCTTTTAGGACTTTCAGAATAGGTTCAGTGGATGGACTGTGTAGTTTTCGGTTAAGACTTCTCAAGCTGCCGATGATTCCGGCCCCTTTGTTTCTTAGGTGTTTCAAATGAGCTGTTGATTTTGCCCCTTCCATTAGCCTGAGACCAAGATAGTTATAGTTTTTACAAGATCTGATTTGATGGTCACCTAGGAGCCATTGAGCTGTTTGCTTTCGATGCTACCTCCCAAAGATGAGGATCTTGGTCTTCTCCTGGTTTACCAGTAAATTATTCTTTTGATTGAATCTATGTATAGTATGGTCCAAGATTACAAGATTGTCCGCATATTGGAGGATTTGAAGCCGCACATTTCCCAACTTTGGAATAACAGGATTTGCCCCCTCCAGGGCTTGACCCAGGTCGGATGTGTAGATGTTAAAGAGTAAAGATGCAAGGACGCACCCTTGTTTGAGGCCGTTATTAGTTGGGACCTTGGTTGTTATCGACGTTTCGCTGGTCTTGATGCGTACCCAGGTCCCATCGTATAGAGCCATTATCGCATTTAGCAACTTTTGGGAAATGCCCCAATTGGTAAGTTTTCTACATAATTTGCCACGATCCACTCGGTCAAAGCAGCAAAACAAAGGGGGTTGAGAGGGCTGGGTCGCACATCTGGACAGATAGCCCAGTGCTAGGATGTTATCTACGGTGAAGCATTGAGGTCTAAATCCATTTTGGAAGAATGGGAGGATGTTGTGCTCCTTTACCCAGCTTTCTAGTTCCTTAAGCAACCCTCTAGCATATGCCTTTGCTTCAAAGTCTAGCGGAGACACAAGCCGATAATTTTCGGGTTTTGTGCGGTCACCTTTTTTATGTATAGGGAAGAGTATTGAGCCTTTCCATGATGATGGAATGGAGGCCGTTTCAACGGCATACTTGAAGAGTGGGGTTAACGGGTCTGTCCAGAATCCATGTGACACTTTGAACAACGCCGCTGGCACTCCGTTAGGACCCGGTGCGCTGTCTGTCCTCGTTTTCTTAATCAGGTTGGTTATCTCTGTTGTATTGATAAATAATCTTTTTTCCTCTTCTTCGTTTGCTGATAGGAGTTGTTGTTCTTGGGTGTCCGTCCTTTCCTGGTCTGTTGTGTACAGTTGCTTTACATACTTAACCCACTCAGCGGCTGCTACCCCATTTTCTTTTCTTTGACCGGTGTGGCACAGTTGTCTGATGTGTCTCCAGAGTCGAGTATGTCCCTTTTCTTTAAGCATATTGAATATTTTCAGCCACTCTGCCTCAATTTTCTTTGTTCGAATTTCCCATCTTTTTTTCCTGTGTTCTGTTCTAAGTGCTTTTATTTCCAGTATGAGGTAATTTGTGACTCCTTTTCTTCTCGCCTTCAAGGCCTTTGAGAGACTCAGTTTGGTTTACTCTAGGTCCCTGGGGTTTGGTTGTAATAAGTAATTTTGGGAATGGAGGACCTGAGCTTTGGGGTTGCCACTGACCTGTCCTAGCACAGATTTTAGTTCTTCAAGTAATTCCTTCCAGAGCTCCAGGGGAGGTGCCAGTGTTTGGCACTGCTCTTTGTGAGTGACCCACTCCATGAGTACTGGACTTAGTTTTGTGGACCATTTTATTCTATTCAGTACTGTGTGGTGCTCTTCCTCGGTTGAGGTTCCCAGTGTTCTGGAGTGTTTTGCAGTTTTTCCATTTATATCAAGGGTGACCCTCAATGGCCTGTGATCACTTTCCTCCCTGTTTCCCACCTCAAAGTCTTTAAAGTATGTTAGCAATTTTTCGACAATAAAGATGTAATCGATTGTTGACTTATCCCTGAAGGTGGGCAAGGGAAACCATAGGGGGTCCACACAATTCTTGAAGGCGTGGGTGGAAACCATGTTATGCTCAAAAAGCAGCCGATGTAGAGGTGCCAATTCTCTTATGTTTGGAGGTTTCCTTGTACCATCTCCCAAGCCCCTGATGTTCATGTTCCCTACGATGATTGGGAAATGAGAGGAATATTTGTTTATAAGGTGGTCCATTTTTTTTGGTTAATGATTTTAGTAATTGCTTTTTTTGCCTTATGGCAGGATTTATATAACAATTGATTATCAACAGTCAAATTGAGTTATTGTTGCTTTTAAGTCCACTGAGCAATACTGCTTGGAAGTTGGGGGAGTTGGTTTCTATTGATTTTACCTCTAATTTACGGGTGTGATTCATTTAAATTGAGAGCCCACCTGCTGCTCTCCAAAAGATAATGCTTTTTATTGCTGTAGTGTAAATCTCATAGTAGCCTGAGAGAATTAGAGGTTCAGTGGTCCATGTCTCTTGTAGTCAAAGTATGTCATTGTCTCGAAGGTGCTGCTTTACAGCTAAGCAGTCTTTTTAACCCTGCGATGTTCCACGATAGGATGGACAGAAGAGTGAGATTCCCCACTCTTCTATTCTTGTTCAAATAACTGGCTGCCTTATTACTGTTAGATGTGCCGTCGGGGGCTCAAGCCTTTCCGGTCCAATCAGCGTGTTTTGCCTTGTGCTATGCTTTGGTTCCGTGTGGAACACTGCCCTTTGCTCTGCTGAGCTTATTATCTTGAAAGCGTTGTAAAGTCTGGATTCCGTGACTGAGCTTTTCCCTGTTTGATTGACGACCATCCCCCTTAGCACTGAATAAACCTCCTTTGTAGGTGAAGTTACTGCTAATACATGTGGGTATTTCTCGGGTGTGGGAAATGCTATGTCAATACCCCAGACAGCCATTTTTGCTGTTTCATCTGTTGTGAGCCCCACTTGGGCGTGTCGGCTCAACCCAATCGAGGTTGATTCACTATGGGAGTCGCTGGTTAGGCTTAGGAACTTAACCCAGACTAAGCCGTTTGACTGTATTTGCTTAAGAGACGGGGTGTGCTTAAAAAGTCTGAGTAGATTGCCCCTATTTAAAATATCATGTTGGCCTTTGATGTGATATCTAGGGGTAAGAATCACCTGGTACGTTGCTTTACAGATTTGGTTTGCTTTGCCCTGATTATTTAGGTCTCCTTCGCCGATGCTTGCTTTGTGCCTAGAACCAAAAGTCCATTGGCATAGATCTGGTTGCTGAGCCAAACTTTGGATTGGCTGTACTGCTTGGTCACTGATTTTATGCCAGCCTGGTACTAAGTGTCCCTTACTTATGTTAGCCCCAATCTAGGGTACTTGGTCCTTGACTGATCCTGCTGATATTCTTTGCTCTCCCTTCTTGTTGTTTAGTGCAGGAGGTGGTTGGACTATAATTTCTGGGCCTGTTGGGCTTTGACAGACCTCCGTATGAGGGTTTGGCTGTTTGGAACTATCCCTCACTTCTATGTTGCCCGTAGGGGGTGGAACTATGCCGGTTGAGTTATTTGAAGCATGATTTTTTATAAAGATCGGGAAAAGACGTCTTTTCTCTGTAGTGCTTTGTAAATTTTAAAAATGAGTTGGTTAAAATAGAGCACATATTTTAGATGCCTTAGCTTTTTTTCCTGTTTCTTTAACTTTTTCTTAGCCCTCCTTGAAAGCGGATTCTCCTTCCTTATCTGGTTGGAGTTGTTGCCCTCGGATTGCTTCCCTGGGGAAGAGTTACTGATATTAGAGTTACAGCTGAAAGAACTACTAAAAGGTTTGGTCGATACCAAAGGATCTTCTATCTCTAAATTTGTTGGCGGGTTCCCCGAGTTACCTCCCGCTGCGATACCCGACAGACTTTCTGGGTTTGAAGCAGGTATGGAGCTGTTCTTATTACTTGGGCCCATCGTACTTCCTGTTTGAATTTTTAATGATTCTACCAAACCTTTAAGAATTTCTGGCAATGTTGTCCATGTGCCCATGAGAGCTGCACACGAGCAGGTGCTAAACTTGTTCTCCAAGTAGTCCACCTTCTTGTTCAGCTCCCCTAGACGTTGCGCGATGGTTGATAAAAGGTCGATTTTTAACTCCATTTTCTTCGATTGCCAGAGCAGTGACCTAGCCATGTTTTGCACTGATTCCCCGGAGTGGGGAGGCTCCTTGATCGTAAATGGCACTGCTCTCATAAAGCTTCTGACTTTGGGAGCTTGGTGTGGGGGAAGGTGTAAGTCGGTTGTCATTAGAGCTTCTAAAGAGATTTGGAGTCAGCTCCAGTGTGCTTTGTATCTTGGATTCCAAGTTTAGGAGGAATGTAGGGGATAGGCAACCCGAGTTTTGGAGCCTCTCTGACACACCTGTTTTTCTTAGACCGGAGCCTAATTGCTAGCGATGGCGTCTGCACCGGGGAGAGAAGATTAGGTTGTTCCTGGCAGTGTATTTGAGCAGTCACAACTTGCTCTGGCTTTCTGCTAATTAGTGCAGTGCTGTCGCCTACTGGGTCGCTTGTGTGTCTGAATTTCTTTCCAGATGAGCGTCCCAGCCCTGAACAGGGGCGAGAACGTCTTCTTTCTGCGCTTGTGCTTCCTGTATTGTGTGTCAAGCAGCGTGTGATGGAACTGACTCCCTGAGCTGTTCACCAACCCGTCGCTGCTCTTGGCTCTTAGTTGATCTGCCATTTCTGAGGTGCTCTCTTTGTTGGGCGGACGTTTAAATAAAAATTGTGTTATGAGGCCTCCTGGTGGCGACTTTAAAAAGAACTTTTTATCCTGTTCTGCTGTCCTTGCACTCCTTAAGATTCTGGGTGATACTTTAGACGGGTGTAGTTGCTTTGCTTGTTTTCTTGTTGCTGAATGTTTTTTCCTTCTCTTTTTCTTGTCATTCTTCTATGTGGACGACCTACTTATCAGTGAGAGCTGTGTGCTCCTTATGGCTTCCTCCTCAGCACGGCTCTTTGTTGTTTTGCATTTTGCGTGTTTGTAGACGTCCACCTAGTATGATTTCCTTATTTTTAGTACACTCACTACATGTCCCGTGGACAAGCATGTGACACCCCCCAAACCCCCCAAACGATGTCTTTGACAGCATGTGACTTTGTGCTAAAAGAGCTGTGTATTCGAACATCTGACAAGCCCCTCACCTCTTCTCACGCTACTGTAGCTGGTCTCGTCCAGCTAGCTCCTCTCCTGCTCCACTTTTGCTGCGGCGGTGCGATGACTGAGATGCTTCAATGCACTTCACTGGAGGCCCCCTTCACTGCAGTGGTAATTATGGGGGCTGTGGCTGTGGGGGCGGCTTGGCAGCTGTAGAGGCGGCGGCTGTTGTGCTTAAATTGTGCTTAAATTGTCCCCTTGCAGCAGTGATATCGGTGTTAGCAGTGGGGGCAATGAAGGCAGCTTGGCAGCGACGGCTGTGCTTTAAACATCAAGCATGCCTCACACTACTCATGGCACTCCCACTCTCCCGCCGTGACCTCACCCTGCCACACCTAGCCTCACCCGCCTCACCTGTAACCCCTTCGCCACCCGTTCTCTTACGTTGGCTCACAGCAAAGGTGGCGGCATTGGCTCAGGCGGCTATCATTGCAGGGGCTCAGGAACTTCAGGAGCACTCCCGACACAGCAGAGACACGGCAAAAGCAAAAGCTTGGGGTCTGGATCTGGCTGTGACTCTATATCTCCGTGAAGCTATTCACAGCTCTTGCAGCACTCGCAGCTCTCACCCTCCAGCTCCCGAACGCCTTACCGCTGCAGCACCAAATGCCGTGAAGCGCCAAGCTCAGGTCTCCGATCCCTGACACACGGCTCACAGCGTGTCTCGTCACTTGCGGCTCCCGGCTCCTGGCTCCCGCGGCTCCTATGGCCCCCGGCTCACTGCTCACGTCTCACGGGTCGGCACGGCTGGTGGCTGGTGACTCACGGGTTCTCACTCCCCGCGGCTTTCTACAGCTCTCTATGGCTACGCCACCGCTGCTGCAGTTGTATGTAAATTGAAGAAACTCGAAGGATCATCCCAGGTTCTGCTTCTGCATCTTTCAACCCCCCTTAGACAGACATATCCCCTCAGTGTACCTCCCAGGTTTTTCTTCACCATAGGCCAGCTAGGTGAGACAGCCAGGCCAGTGGCAGACGAGCACTCAGAACCTGTAGAGAGCCCAGCCATAATCTGTAACTCATTAGTGGGAATCAGCTTGATGCCATCAGGGTCCCAGAGAAGATCAGTACTCCTTAGAGAAGCCACCATCCATTGCTTACCTTATATTACCATCAGCAGCACATGTAGTGATCGACTGGTTGCTTTGAAGCAGTCTGTCTCTTTTGCAGCCCTCTTTCTTTAATGTTCAAGCTTTAGATGTGTTGGTAAGTCCTCTGAGTCAGTCAGTATTCAGCTGAAGGGTGACTCTGTGCTTGCGGGGAAGTGCCCCTCCCATGGTGTTTATAGGCTGCCTGAAAAGAGGGTCTCTGACTAGCAGCCCAGCTTGCCAAATTAGAAAAGCAGACCAAATACAACTTCCAGAAAAAAGACAACTGCAACCAAGATCAAAGCAGATGGCTACCCTTCTGTAGGGGGGAACAATTCACAAGTGTTTTTTCAAATGGAGCTGCCGTAACATCATTCTGTCCACTACTATCGAGAGAGGATTTATAAAATAAATTTGGTTGCCGCTTTACCTGTAATGATTCAATAGATACTCCGCACTGCCTTGATTGAAGCCGCACCAGCAGCTGCAGTATTCTCCCTTACGGTCAACGTAGCCATTCCGCTCAGCATCAGCTCCCATGAACTAGGTTCCCCAGGTGGTTCAGGCACCCTTCTGAACCCAATGAGGAGTTCACCAGGGGCAGAAATGTATCTGATAGTAGAAAAACAAGCATATAGGCCCATCATTTGTTTGAGTTAGAGCTATTGGCTTCGAAAATTGCAAAATAATTTTGCTATGTGTTATGGAGTGTATATATCTGGTGTGTAGTGATATTATTTGAGTTGTATTGTATTAGTTAGTTGTGGTGTTGTGTGGTTTGGAATTGTGCGGGTTGGATTTGAGGAGTGGAATTGTGTGGTTTGTTGTGATATGTAATTATATGGATATAATTATGTGGCATTGAAAGTAGAGTAGTGGAATTATGTGGAGTGGGATTGTGTGCCATAAATATGTAATTATGTGGAAGGGTATTTTGTTTTGTGGAGTAGTATGTAGGGTAGGATGCTGTGGTGTTTATTGGATGTCTGTGCTATGGTGTTGAAATATGTTGTGTGGATTGGAAATGTGTGGATTTGAAATGCGTGGCATGGAACTGTGTGGATAGCTTTGCTGTAGATCTATCTCTTTTGGTGTTAAAACAAAGGTGAAAAACAGATGTCTGGACATATATGTGGAGTCCTTGTGGAGCTCCTTGTTATGTTTATGGGCAGGATGGAGAAGCGATAGCAGCAAAAGGTGCCACCTACTAGAGGATAGAAGGTATTGGAAGAGTTGCCACAGAAAGAAAGTGACAGATGGTCCCACCTACCAGAAGAGAGAAGGTATTGCAGGAAGACTGCCACAGAAAAGCTGGTGTCTGCGGTAATAATGGTAGTTGCTCATAGGACGGCTTGCCACATCCTCATCCTATCATTGTTTGCAGCTGAAGCGAAACTACAAATGTCCTAATGTCTATGATGTATAAATGTAAATACAGTGTACATTGTATCTTTTTATCTGTAAACCACACATTTGAGCCCATGTACAAATTGTTTCAAGGTTGTGAAAGTGAAGGCAAACATTTCTTTCCGTTTTTTTTAAACTGTTAAATCATTTTTATTTAAGAGAAAGAACACAGATTTAAAACAATACATTACAACTCTCAGAAGGAAATATAACAAGAAGTACCATACGATAATACAATCCATTAAAAGCAAAAGTTATAGAGAAACGCAAATATTGCAAATATTATAATAAAACTTCTAATATTATACAAATAAAGAAGTCATAAGGATACTAAAACTGAGCATTATACTAAAATATAGTGTTGTAGCAAAAAAATTGGGAGAAGATTGAATATATGAGTTTCAAAAAGATTTTTTTATAAAAGGAAGAAGAAAGGGAAAGAGTGAAGAAAAAGGAAACAGAAAGAAAGAAAGAGAGAGATAAAAGAAAAAGAGAGAAGGAAAAGTAAATAAAATGGATATTATAGGAAAGATGATTTGGATGAGAGCAATTTTGTGAATGGTAACAATAATACGTCAGATTTAATCTTTGTTTGAGATACAGAAGCTATTCTATGTTCATCACAAATTAAATCCATCAAAGCAAAAAAGATTATTTAGAATTGTCTTTCCAACACGTTAATATAACTTTATATACAACAGCGATAAAAAGATCGATTAACATAGTTTTTGAAGTGAGTTGGTCAAAATCAGGAGATACAGTACCTACAAATATATTATGAATAGCAAATGGAACCCAACAAGAAAAAATCAAAAGGCATTTTGACCATATAGCTTGCCAAAAATCATGAACCTTGGAACAATAATAGAGTAAATGTGTCAATGATCCTTCAGCAGAGGACAGGACCAACATAATGATGATACAGATTGGTTAATTTTATGCAGAAAGAGGGGAGTAATAACAACTCTATTATAAATTAACAACTCTATTATAAATAAAATATAGGGATTGTGTAATAATGGCGGCTTGGAAGTTTTGAAAATCTTCTGCGACAGTTGATCCCATTGAGGAATGGAAAGCGATTGGGATAAATCCTGTTTCCAAGCTAATTCAATAGTAGATATATTCCAAGTGCTAGTAGATAGGGATAAGGTTTCATATATAAAAGAAGCAATTGGAGATTTGTCGGATGGAATTTTATAAAGGGGTGTATTGGGTGTAAATGAACAATGAATTGGATTAGAGATACATTTTTGTAAACTGGTTTGGAGAGCAGTTGATAATATCTTATATTGTTGCATATAAGAATCAGGGAGACTACATTTCCCTTGTAATTGATGAAAGGGCCAAATGGAATTGTTAGCTATTAATTAACATAAAAAATGCCCTTCTCTCTCCAATGTTTGTAGTAAAATGATTTGTGACGAAATGTAATATATTTATTAAACCATAAAGAGGATTAAAAAAATTGGTATGTGTGAACATTTTGAAAACAAGTATGTGTATTATATAGTGAGAATATTTCAAAATGGAATATTTGGAAATAAAGGTACAATTGATCATGAACATAACATCCTGAAAAGAAAAATCATTTAGCAATGAACCTTCAATAGTAACCCAAGATGGCATAGGTAAATCCTGATAATCTTTAGACATAGCATAAAATTGACGAAACAAAAAAGCATTGTGATACAATCTAAAATCAGGAAATCAAACACCACCCTCTGATTTAGGGTTAACGGCCGTCGCAAGCACTACCTTGGTAGTGCTGCGCATGTCAGTTGGCCGACGCAGCCATGCCCGTGCAAGAGAACGCCTGCGGCGGAATTGCCGCCACGGTAAACGGGTTAATCAATTTAGAGAGAGTAATACGAGCATGTTTATTATTCCATAAAAATATAGTACATGTAGAATTATTCTGTGTAAAATAGTAATTAGGGATTTTAAAAGGTAACTTTGAAATTGTGAAGAGGACCTGGGGACAATCATCATTCTAATCGTATCCAATCTGCCCCACCAGGATAAAAATAATGGAGACCAAGAAGCTAACAAATTATTAGGTTTGAGTTTTAAAGCATTAAAATTTTGAGATAAAGTACCAGGAATATTTGAGGAAAACCATGTACCTTAATACTTAGGGCTAGATGTAGGTAATTTTATTTTACCACTTCTTAAATACCGAATTGTACCGATTCTGTATTTAAAAAGTGGTAAAAGAGAGGGGGGGATGTAGGTATTACAGAATCGGTAAATACCGAATCTTTAAGATTTAGTATTTACTGATTCTGTAAATACCGATTTGGTAATGCCCATTGATTCCTATGGGCATTGAAGCCCATAGGAATCAATGGGCATTACCGAATCGGTATTTACAGATCTGAAAGGCCTTTGGGACTCAGGAGAGTCCCACCTACATCTAGAAGTTACCGAATCGGTAAAAATACCGATTCAGTATTTTACCGAATAGGTAAATTTACTGATTCAGTAAAATTGGCCCCATACATCCCAAAAAACCATTTACCGGTCGGTAACGACCAAAATCGGCCGTTACCGGCCGGTAAATGACCACCTACATCTGGCCTTTAATCTTTTGGGGACACCAAGTAAAATTGATTGAATCAAACATATAACGATAACATATTGAATTTAAAGGTAAAATTTCAGTCTTGGAGAAATGCAATTGAAACCCGAAACCTTAGAAAAAAGTGTAATTGCTTGTAAAAAGGGAGGAAGTGAGGTACTGGGGTTGGACATGTAAATAAGGAAATTTAATTTGATGGGAGCTAAATGTAAAACCAGTAATTTTGGGAGGTGAAATGTAACAGTTTCAGAGCAAACACGCTATTAAATGAGCCAAAAAATATCATATTTCGTGCCATTTGTTGATTGCAGACATTCCCAGGGTGTCTTGGTATTAAGAACTATTACTGGAGCCCAGCTGGGAGGGAAACCGGGTGATAAAACTGAACGTGGGTGCCACGATTCAAAATCACCGCTGCGGCACCCGGGCTCCAAAACAAAGCAAGGAACGATAAATTGCAGGCACCGCAACTCACCGCCACATAACAACGTCAGGACCGCTCCTTAGGTTCACAAAAAAACGCTCGGTGAGGCTCCTTGATGTATGGAAGCTCCACGTCCAACAGAAACATGAGCTTTCATTTTCAAAATAATGCACACATCTACGGACATGCTATAATACCTGACATGAATTTAAACACAAGCTGAGGAATGCAAATTTTGCTGTAAAATGTTCTGCAATCCTATAAACATTTATATTTAGATCTCTAACTTAATGTAAGTGATGCTCCTCCTGGAATTCAATATATTAAAGAACCTGTGCCTTGGGACAGGAGAGTCATATTACTAGCATGAATCTTAGAGGTTTTTGTTCTTATTAGTCATTTGAAGCAGCCTCCAGACTGAAAGCGCACCATACTATATATATATATATATATATATACATATATTTTAAATATATGTATATATATATATATATATATAAATATAGATAGTATGGTGCGCTTTCAGTATATATATATATATATATTCACTGAAAAAACCATAGGTTTCACACCAGTTATAGTTAGCTGGAAATTTTACTGATATAAAACCATTGAAATTCCCACGTTATAGTTAGTCGGACTCACTATAACTTGCGCGTGCAATGCACTGCTGATGACATCACATATTACATCACTCATGACATGGTCAGTGACATCACTCATGACATCACTGATGACACCATCCAGTGAATATGTGTCTTTCTGAAAAATAAATATTAGTGAGTTATGTTTAAATATTTAAATACATTTATTAGTGTTTCACTTTGTGTATAAGTGGCTACATGTGTTGGTAAGTAGCTACATGCGTATGTATATGGGTTATTTGATATTTTTATTAGTATCAGTATGAGTGTCTATATAGTTTGGTGGAGGTATTACTTAGCACATAGATGCATGAGTGACTGACTCTTTGTTTGTATGTGTTTTGAAGACAGCATATGTACAGGACTGTATGGGTGGATGAGTGTCTATATGTGTTTGTTAGTGAGTGAATGACTGTCTCACTAGTGTCTTTATCAGTAACTACATATGTTTTAATCTAGTATATATGAATATTGATGTATATAAGTGAGTATATGTGAGAGTAAGAGATTGTAAGATTTCCTGTTTAAATAAGTATGTGTTTCTATAAGTGATTGTTTAAGAGAATAAATATGTGTAATTTTCAATAGAAGTAAGGTGGAAGTGTGTGTATAACTCTATATTCAAATAAATCGTTGTTCAATAGTTTATTTGCACGTGTGAATATGTGTGTGAGTAACTTTTGGATGAATGTCGGTGTGTAACAGGATGTATAGGTGTATCACTTCATATGATGAGTGAGTATATGTATGAGTGACTATATAGAACTGTTGGTGAATGAGTGAATGTGTATATAGATAGTGGAATTACTGAATTGCTTGTTGTAACTGATATAGGTATCTCCTTTTTTTATTTAAATTTCAGTTTCTATTTTTGAATATGTGTCTCAAGGGTTACATTATAGTGAAAGGAGGTCTGTCAATATGTCACAAGGATGGTGTCATGAGTGATGTCACTGACCATGTCATGAGTGATGTAATATGTGATGTCATCAGCAGTGCATTGCACGCGCAAGTTATAGTGAGTCCGACTAACTATAACGTGGGAATTTCAATGGTTTTATATCAGTAAAATTTCCAGCTAACTATAACTGGTGTGAAACCTATGGTTTTTTCAGTGAATTTAATAGGTTTTTTAAATGCTAATTCCTAACTATAACTGGTGTGAAACCTATGGTTTTTTCAGTGAATTTCAAAGGTTTTTTTAATGCTAATTCCTAACTATAAGTTTCACTTTATAAATAAGACTGTTTGCACTCTAGTTGTTCTTTTTAACACTCTGGTACATTCTCTCATTGGGCTACAGTTGGGCTACATCTAGTTGAATTTTGGGCTACATTTTCAATTTTTGATCTCTGGTGGCCATCTTTGGGCTACATTGGGCTACTTTGGGCTACATTTGGGCTACATTTTGGCTCTAACATATATTAAGCCCAATGTAGCACAATACATATTTTTCTAAAGTTAATGTTTTTTACAAACCACTTCAGAATAGGGCTACCTGTCCCTACAATTATCCCAATTTTTTTTTTTTAAATTATTTTGGGGAGCGCTCCCGGAGCGCGCCCCGGGGAGCGCCCCGAAAAGCGTATTTTTACAAAGCGCCCCGGGGCGCGCTCCGGGGAGCGCCCCGTGAGCGCCAATATCGCAAACGAAAACATGATTGTGACGTATCGCGTAGCCGCGACCGCGTGATACGCACGGCGTAAGCGCACCCGGAAGTACTCGAGCGAATACGATCGCACAACGTAAACTTCCGACGCGCTTACGCTGCGCGACCCGGGGCGCGCCCCCGGGCGCGCCCCGGGCGCGTAGCGTAAGCGCGTCGGGTCATGTGAGCAGAAAATAACACTTTTCATTGGTTCATAACAGTTTTAGTTTCACAATGATGAAGCCCCTGGTCTTGTGACCTGAAAATAACACTTCTCATTGGTTCAGGACAGTTTTTTTTTCTAAATGATGAAAGACCCCACCTTTTTTCCTTATTCTGACTTTGTCCTTTGACTGAGGAAGACCTGTTTGTTGCTCTGTCTACTTTTTTGCTCTAAATAATGGCTTCATTAGTAGCATCAGCTGGTGCATCTGCCCCACCACCACCACCACAACAACCAAGAGGACCAGCTCCAAATTATATTGGTGGTCAAGAACAGGAGGAGGAAGAGGAAGAGGAAGAGGAGGAGGGGAGAAGAAGATGGCTGCCTGAAGAAAACACACCTTATAAACCCAAACCACACTTCATTTGGCAGTTTTTTTCAATTCCAGAGGGGAAAAAAAAGGTGAATGCGCCCAAAGTCACTTGCCTCATCTGCAATGATGAACTTTCACGGGGCAACCCAAATAAGAAATATTCTTTTGGTAACTATACCATGATTCGGCACATGACAAGAAAGCATCCAAACAACTACTCTCGTGCAGAGTTCCGGGAACTGGCCAGTAACCTCCCCCATTCATCAAGGACCCCCTCCCAAAGAAACCAACCCACTTCCTCGGAACCAGAAACATCCGAGGTGATGCCTTGCATTCAGCCGAGATTTGCTGATTTTAAAATTACTTGCACTGCTTGTGGCAAGCTTATCTCCTATGGGGAACAAAGTGTGAAACTCATCGTCCTTGCAGGTGATAATCACAAGTGCCCCAAAAAGAAGTAATTTTTTGGGTTTTTTGTTTTTTTGCTCCAGTTGAGCCAGTTTCAATTCCCTTTTTTTGTTTCTCCCCCCCAAAAAATACAAAAAAATATATAAAACTGTTTTGAAAAGCCCAAAAAAGTTCAAAAAACACAAAAAAAATATAAAACAACAAAAAGAAGAAAAAAAAAAGTTCTTTTTAGAACTACCTCCAATTTCTAAATCAAAACTTCATTTTTTAAACACTCTGTCACCTTTTTTCATCATAGTGCGCTCCCAGGGCCGCTCCCCGGTGCGCGCACCGTGCGCTTCCCCCGCGCAAAACGAAAAAATAAAAAATATTTTAAATGCCCCGCGGGGCCCTTTTATAGCCCCCACATCAAACCTAAGGGGGTCAAAGGGGTCTATCCCTGACGCCTTATGGTCAGTTCCCACTTTGTTTTAGCCACCTCTTATGTCTCGATTTTACCGAGACACAAGATGGCGACCGCTCTGGACTGTTTCGAATGTTTACAGACACCCGAGAGCCAATCAGCTTTCCATGCGCACCTCGCGTGGCGCGCCTGGAGCGCTCTCCGGTGCGCGCACCGGTGCGCTGCTATAGATATATATATTTTTTTGAACCTAAATTACTCAAAATCCACTGGAGCACATATCTTGAGACATAGCAAAGGCACATCGGGCTACCAGTCCCTACAATTTTGCCAAGTTTGGTGTAAATCCATTCAGCCGTTCGGGCTAAAAGTGAAATCGACCGCCCTATGGAAATTAACATGGGGAAAACGCGTTTTGGGACCCCCCTTTTATCTCGGCCCCCGCTTGACGAATCCCCCCCAAACTTTCAAGGAAGGACCGGAGCTCGACAAGGCCATTTTCAGGAAATTTTCAGGCAGATTCGTCAACCGGTGCCAAAGTTATTCCAAATAGAATTTTGAGATTTAACATTGAAAAAAATCCTAACTATAACTACCTACTGGCGACCGCCAGTAGGTAATATATATATATATATATATATATATATATATATATATATATATATATATATATATATATATATATATATATATAAAGAAAGAAAAAATATATATATATATGTCACCTACTGGCGGTCGCCAGTTCCAGTAGGTAATTATAGTTAGGACCTACTTACCATAGGAAAATAGCAACATTCTATTCCCAATAACTTTGGTGTCGATTGACGAATCTTCTAAAAAAAATGTAAACAAATTATTTTTTGATATCAGCTCCTATGTTGAAAGTTCGGGGGTGATTCGTCAAGGGGGCCCGAGAAAAAAAGGGGGTTCCAAAACGTGTTTTCGCCATGTTCATTTCCATAGGAAACTTTAGACAAAGCTACAGGTCGAACCGGTGTACTGAATTACCCCAAATTTGGCAGAGAGAAGGGTCTTGGTCTAGAAGCACGCGTTTTTTTATTTGGTGTAAATCCGTTCAGTAGTTTTTGAGAAATATCGAAATTTACAGATATCGATATTTGGGAATTCTGCCATCTGATTGGCTGCAACGTTACAAGCACGAGTTTGCTGCTGATTGACTGTGAGCGGTACCAGCAGTTGCAACTAGGAAGTGTTGGCCACCATTTTGTGATTCCATTGAAGTGAGTAATTGGAAAAAAGGGTGAAAAAAGTGGGAAAGAGGAGGGTAGGAGCACTGTAACCCCTGTGGGGTGTTTAGGGTGTGCTATAGAGGGGGTGTGAAGCGTAGTAATCACCCCTACTGGTGTGAAAGTGGTGGGCTACAGAAATTAAGTAAGGTCTTGCCTAGAGTCTGATGGTGCTAAGGTGAGCTGGTGCGGGACTCAGGGATTAAAGTGTGAGTCCAGATTGTGTATCTGTGAAGTCATCTGCCGTGGCCGCTGCTCTACAACTGTGGAAGGAGTGTCAGCATGTGTTTATACCTACTAGGATGAACCACTGACCCGTATTGGTCTGAAAGTCCCGGGGGACATAAAATATGTGAGGTACTGTCGAGAGTCTCATGCTGCTAAGCTGAGCTGCTGTCGGACTCGGGGATGAAAGCTTGAGCCCAAACTGTGTGTCATATGCTGTGAAGTCAAGTGCTCTAGGCACTGTGCCATACCTATCCAAGTAGTGTGAGCATGTGGTTATAGCTACTTGGATGAACTTTTGTTTCGAACATTGTAGCTTGTGTATGGGGCTTAGCGGGTGTTACAGAGGGAGTGTGAAGGTAAATTCATGCGTATCAAATCAATTCAGTATTTGTGAAGTGATAACTACTCACTCCTACGGGTCTGATGGTGCTGGGGGCGTAAGCTGAGCTGCTGACGGACTCAGGGTAAAGACGTTGAACTACTGACCCCTACCAGTCTGAAAGTGCGGGGTACAGAAATTAAGTGAGATATTGCCTAGAGTGTGTTTTCAAAGAAGGGAAACAGTGAAAGAGGCAAGTTTCCCACTCAAGGAAAGAGTGGTAGGTCCAGCCAGGCCAAAGTAGCATGAAACACAAGAGGTACCAGGCTGTTCCTAATGGGGGTGAGGGTTTTGTGTTGGTGGCACCCGTGCGTCGTGGATAAACACGTCGGTATCCAATATGTTGGATATAAAGGCTTCACACACCCTTGCAGGTGTCATGCTTCATCATCGGCAATGCTCCTC
Source organism: Lissotriton vulgaris (assembly GCF_964263255.1). Classification (NCBI taxonomy): domain Eukaryota; kingdom Metazoa; phylum Chordata; class Amphibia; order Caudata; family Salamandridae; genus Lissotriton; species Lissotriton vulgaris. The sequence continues at coordinate 844,444,901 of NC_141685.1, forward strand.
GTTGGGTCGGCGATGCAATACCCAACGGGCAACACCTCAAAGAGGGGCTCTTTGGCGGAGATCTTTTATCCAACTGCCGTATGGGTGAAGTGTGGGTATGGGGCCAGTACTGTGTAGACGTTGGGAGCATTAAAATTGGGGTAAAGGGTACCAGGATCAGGTTTATTCTAGCGGTCCCTTATTCCAAATTAAAAATGAAATATAGAATAGGCTCGAAGGGAATTAATGTCCCTTGGTACGAGACTAGACTAATGAGTATATCAAGAGGTCGACATGTTTCTCGCTGCTTGTCCTCCGACTAGCGATTCTTCAGGACCAATATGATCAAAAAGTTTGTGGTTCATTAAACTATCTACAGAGTGCCTTTACCTTGCTATTGAACATTATTCCAAAAAGTGTAAAGGGTCAAAAGTACCTGTGTTGTGCTGTATTTGCCTATAGTGGGAGACAAAAAAAGCAATTCACAACAGGTCGCGTTTCCACTAAAAATAACATGTGACACCAAACAAACACTGTGAAGCATGCCTATGTAAGTGTTTACTTGACATGCGTTAAAAACAGGTGGTCTCATCCATGATGAGCAAAGTGAATGGTATGCTCAAAGGGAGAAGTCCCCCAAAGTTAAAAACAATTATCAGCAGCAGTATTCTCATAACAAGTGTAGTGGTCGGACACTCACCTATCTTTGTGGAGGTAAGCTACAACAACACCACCCGGCAGGTAGTGCTACGGGTTCGACCTCTTAGTTTTCAGGCTAATGATGGTGGACAGAAGTCATGTATTGGGTAAAATGATAAAAAGAAAGCATACCACACGTTTCATCATAAAGTTAGCCCTAGATCTGGGTTCTTTACATCAAAGGAGTGCCCCTTCCGGTCTTGAAATAGTGGAGTGCCCCTTCTGGTCTTGAAATAGTATTGTTATCACATGCAAGGTTGTGGGGTATCTGGTTAACAACAAACGAGATAAGTTCATAAGTTGCAGCGTTCCTGAGAATCGCTCCTCACAGAGCCCCCCTCTAAAGAAAGCTATCATAATATTAACTGTATTCCCCCGTGCCTCCTCGGTTGGAACTACCCCTCTCTGCCGGGTCCGGGAAGGTAACCGGGTCGAGGAGCATTGCCGATGATGAAGCATGACACCTGCAAGGGTGTGTGAGGCCATTATATCCAACATATTGGATACCTACGCATTTATCCACGATGCACGGGTGCCACCAACACAAAACCCTCACCCCCATTAGGAACAGCCTGGTACCTCTTGTGTTTCGTATTGCCTAAAGTGTCATGCTGTTAAATTGAGCTGTTACTGGACTCAGGTATGAAACCGTAAGCCTAAACTGTGTGTGTTGTGCTGTGAAGTCATGTGCTCTGAGCGCTGTGCAACACCTGTCCAACTTGTATATGGTGCTTAGGTGGTGTTGTATAGGGAGTTCAAAGGTAAATCAATAGGGTATTTTTAAAAAGCAAACTACTGACGCCTATGGGTGAGTAGGGCTGGTAATCAAAGCGAGAGGTCTGTGCTGCAAAGTGAGATGGTCTGGCCACAGCTGTGTGGAGAATACATTTTGGCAAGGGTCCAGGAGTTGCCGTTAACTGGCCCTAAAATAGCGGGCCTAAGTTGTAAGTTATAGGGTGGCTCTAAAATAAGCCCTTGTGTTCATTAGTTGGAGCTATATATAAGTGCGGATGGACAGCTCCAAGTTATTCAGGAAAACTCGGTTTCCCTGTTCTGTGAAGTGTACTCCATCACTTCTGTAAACATCCGCCATATCAAAACATATATTGTTGTTGTATATGGACCCCATTTTGTGGTCTCCGAGGTATGCAGAGGCAGCTTTGTTGACTTTTTTCCGAGATTTTTCAATCTGAGGAAGAAATAGTTTGGACGATTTCCACTTCTGTCTTTGGCATATATTGGAATATACAAAGACAGTTTGAGGCAAAAGTAACATCAATTGTTCAAAGGTGTCCTTCATAAGCATTTTCAAACCTACCCCAGTCAATGTGCCTAGGTTGTTTCCACCACAGTGCACACTCACGAGGTAAGGCGTTTAGAGATGCAAACAGGTTTTAACTAAAGGCAACAATTGGTGCCACTTTAATCCTCTCTGTCCAAACCATTTAGTGTCCACATTTTGTAAACCGAGGTCTAAGCCAATATATCTCTGTTCTGCATACCTCTTGCACCAGAAAACATGTATGAACTTTTAACCTCCACGTGTTGTAGAATGCTCTAGAAAGCGTGTTGATAGAATACGTTGTATTTCTGACTTCTATGTGTACTTGAATATAAAAAAAAACTGTTTATATGGAAAATTAGAAAGACAATAATAGAGAGAAGTTTTGAAAGCAAAAAGAATCAAGGAACTATTCTAATTTCTTATTTATTACCTACTGGCGATTTTGTTTATTTGGTGTAAATCCGTTCAGTAGTTTTTGAGAAATATCAAACTTTACAGATATCGATATTTGGGAATTCTGCCATCTGATTGGCTGAGGCGTTACGAGCAGGAGCTTGCTGCTTATTGGCTGCGAACAGTGTGAGCGATTGCAACTAGGAAGTGTTGACCGCCATTTTGTGATGGAGAAAAAAGGGCAAAAAAAGTTGGAATGGAGTGTAGGAGCATTGTAATCTCTGTGGGGGAGTTCGAAGCGAAGTAGTTACTGTTACCGATCTGAAAGTGCGGTGTTGCTCAGAGTGACATGGTGTTGATATGATATGGTGCTATACTCGGGTATGAAACCGAGAGCCTAAACCGTGAGGTCATTGCTTTAAAGTGATGCGGTCTGGTCTTTGTAGCATACGTGTGCAAGTAGTGTTAGTAGGCGTTTATACCATACAGGGAGTGCAAAACGAACTACTGACCGCTACTGTGTCTTTATAGTATACTGGAAGCGGGAAGCGAAGTACTCACGCCTACAGGTGTGAAGATTTGGGGATGAATCTGAGGTGATTGCTGTAAAGGGATGGGTTCTGGGCGCTGTAGTATACGTGTGGAAGTACTGTTAGTAGGCGTTTATACCATACAGGGAGTGGGGAGCGAACTACTGATCAGTACTGTGCGTTTATACTATATCGGAAGTGGGAAGCGAAGTAGTTACGCCTACCGGTGTGAAGAGTTGGGGATGAAACCGAGCTGATTGGTGTAAATTGATGGGCTCTGGGTGCTGGAGGATACTAGCTGTTGTAGTATAAGTGTGCAAGTAGTGTTAGTATGTGTTTATAGTATACAGGGAGTGGGAAGCGAACTACTCACCCCTACTGGTCTGAAGACTCGGGGATTAAACCATGAGCCTAAATCGTAAGCCCATTTCTTTAAAGTGATGTGCTCTGGGCGCTGTAGCATACCTGTGAAAGTAGTGTTAGTTTGCGTTTATACAATACAGGGAGTGGGAAGCAAACTACTCACCCCTACCGGTCTCAAGACTTGTGAATGAAACCATGAGCTTATCCCATGATGCACTGGGCCAGGGTCAGACTGATTTGCATATAGCCAGGTTCTGAGCTGGGATGGTGCAGTGAGCTAAATAACGGTGATGGATCAAGCCCTGATCTTTGGACTGGGTAAGAGTGGTCTGCTTAATTCAGACACTCTGTTCATCACCAACCCTTTTTCTGAATCGTTTTTGGCCACTATAGGTGTGGCAGGGTATACTCAGACATGAGTCCCTTGCTCACTGCACCATCAGGATTCAAGCAAGCTGGGCCGACGACGGCTGAAATGCCAGAAACCGGTCCCCGGAAGCTTGTCTCCTTTCTGGTGAAGAATTGGCTTGGTAGTTTAGTCTGCCCTGTTCCCATGATGCACTGGGCCAGGGACAGACTGATTTGCATATAGCCAGGTTCTGAGCTGGGATGGTGCAGTGAGCTAAATAACGGTGATGGATCAAGCCCTGATCTTTGGACTTGGTAAGAGTGGTCTGCTTAATTCAGACACTCTGTTCATCACCACCCCCTTTTCTGAATCGTTTTTGGCCACTATAGGTGTGGCAGGGTATACTCAGACATGAGTCCCTTGCTCACTGCACCATCAGGATTCAAGCAAGCCGGGCCGACGACGGCTGAAATGCCAGAAACCGGTCCCCGGAAGCTTGTCTCCTTTCTGGTGAAGAATTGGCTTGGTAGTTTAGTCTGCCCTGTTCCCATGATGCACTGGGCCAGGGACAGACTGATTTGCATATAGCCAGGTTCTGAGCTGGGATGGTGCAGTGAGCTAAATAACGGTGATGGATCAAGCCCTGATCTTTGGACTTGGTAAGAGTGGTCTGCTTAATTCAGACACTCTGTTCATCACCACCCCCTTTTCTGAATCGTTTTTGGCTACTATAGGTGTGGCAGGATATACTCAGACATGAGTCCCTTGCTCACTGCACCATCAGGATTCAAGCAAGCCGGGCCGACGACGGCTGAAATGCCAGAAACCGGTCCCCGGAAGCTTGTCTCCTTTCTGGTGAAGAATTGGCTTGGTAGTTTAGTCTGCCCTGTTCCCATGATGCACTGGGCCAGGGACAGACTGAATTGCATATAGCCAGGTTCTGAGCTGGGATGGTGCAGTGAGCTAAATAACGGTGATGGATCAAGCCCTGATCTTTGGACTGGGTAAGAGTGGTCTGCTTAATTCAGACACTCTGTTCATCACCACCCCCTTTTCTGAATCGTTTTTGGCCACTATAGGTGTGGCAGGGTATACTCAGACATGAGTCCCTTGCTCACTGCACCATCAGGATTCAAGCAAGCCGGGCCGACGACGGCTGAAATGCCAGAAACCGGTCCCCGGAAGCTTGTCTCCTTTCTGGTGAAGAATTGGCTTGGTAGTTTAGTCTGCCCTGTTCCCATGATGCACTGGGCCAGGGACAGACTGATTTGCATATAGCCAGGTTCTGAGCTAGGATGGTGCAGTGAGCTAAATAACGGTGATGGAACAAGCCCTGATCTTTGGACTGGGTAAGAGTGGTCTGCTTAATTCAGACACTATGTTCATCACCACCCCCTTTTCTGAATCGTATAAACAGTATGCAGCACACATAGAAAGAGGAAACAACGAGGAGAAATAAGGACATTTCTCCTTGTGCCTCCCTAACGCCACCCCTGGGGTGGCATTAGAATCAGACACATTCCTAAGTTTACAATTCCTCGTAAAACGGGGAATGCTTTAGATTCCATGGGTGTTGCATGGGAAAATCCACAGCAATACAATGCAGTGCGTGCAACGAAATTCGTTTTATTTATCTCTGTGTTTACTTAACTATAATTGACCCTAATCCATAGTTTACTAGCCCCACCCTGCTCCTCCCCCTCCCCACATCACCGCCCGGCAGCACTCACATGACCGTCCGCTACTGGAGTGCCTTGCTGCTTGAGGACTCCCTTTCTCTCTATGAAGGTAGAATGGACCAATGCCCTTCATTCAAAGCTTACCTGAGTGACTCCAAGAGTCAGTTGGCTGATTCCTGTCAGAGCTACAGGAAAACAACAAGTTCCAGAGGCATCCCTGCAACTGCCCAGCTGACCTGTTGTACTGGTCCTGCCGGGACCTGTAACTGGACCAGCCTGATCCCTGCTGGCCTTTGGAGGAGTGGGTTTCTGATCCCCAATAGGTGCCGCCCCATGTCCTCAACCCTTGGATAGAATCAGTTGAGCTCCTCCTGTAAAGAAAGGTGAAATCCTAAAGTTGTGGGCTCTTTGTGACCGCAAATCAATCCATTTGTGCTGAGACTTTGCTTCACATTAAGAACGGCAACATAGAGCTCCAGTGAACATGACTCTTCATGCTGTTGTGACCGCCAGTGATGCCCACAACATGAGATGTGCACTGCTCGCTACCACAACAATAGCCTGCGGTGACTACCAATGCAAAGTTCCAGCAACAACCGCCTCTGATGCCTGACCAGATCATAATGCTACAGCTATGATTGTCCACGACTTTAGCACTGCTCTTAGGGATACAGAGACGACCATCTGCGATGCCCTCCCTGCTCCTCGAAGCCTTCTCCACCGTGAAAGGAGTTCTTTGTACTAGACTTTGGGAAGGTAACCTTTTTAGGAGGATTAATCTTGTCCTTGTATCTGTTTTGTGCCCCATTATAGTTTGCCAGAACTTGCGACTTTACTTTCTTCTGGTCATGCACGGCCAGATGACCACTGGTGACATTGTGTGCTTTTAGGCGCTATATTTACTTAACATTTAAAATTGAATATCTCCAGTTCAATTTATTGGATTTGTGTTGTTCTAGAATCATTTGATTTATTGAAATGTACTCTAATATTCTGAATTAGTTTGGGATTTTTCTTATGTTGGGGTTTTCACTTTATAACTGTTTGCATATTGCATAAATCATTTTCACTTTGCCTCTAAGTTAAGTCTCACTGCTTTGTGCCAAGCTACCAAGAGGTTACTCACAGGTTAATTTAGTGACTTGTGTGGTTCACCGTGACAAGGATTGTGGTTGTAATCTGAGTGGGGTTCCCACACCAATTCAACCAACGCAGTGTCTGAAGTCTAGATAGAAGATGCCTCCCATCTCAGAGCCACCTACAACTGCCAAACATGGAATGAAACAGAGACATTCCAAAGGTCATGACAGGAGCACATTCTGGTCCACAAGCACTCAATAATGCCTGAATCCCTCACCTGCGGTGACATACAGTCACAATAAGTATAAAAAACATTGATGGATGGAGTGCTTGAATTACTGGTAATCACTCAGGCCTCAAACCAATTTATTGTTATTTTGCATACCATGCCACCTCAGTTTGGACCCAACTATACGCAAATCTGTCTTGACACTGATTCAGTAGGAGCAGTTTTGCCCGAACCTCAAACCGGGTCCTCCCTGAACCGGAACACATGCAACCCAGGACTTATCACACCTCAAGAACATCCTCGATTATCATCTCAAACTGCTGTATACTTGAACGAAAATATGTTTTGAATATATTTACTTATTTTGTACTACTTATACTACACTTCTTTTCCATATACCACATCAACCACTGCTGTCATCATACCATTGGAGCTCTTTAGAGTTTGTAAATCTTGTGATGAGAAGTGCATCATGGAACATTCAGGGGCATATTTACAAGCCCCTATCGCCACCACCATGTCACTTTTCAGAATGTTGTGGTGGCGAAATGGGCTTCGCCTTATTTACAAGGCAGCGTGTCACGGGGTCAAGACCTGCCCCGTAACGGACTTTCACTCTCGATTGCAGGACTGGTCCAGGCCCTTTGAGGACGGCCTGGATTTCCGCGACTGGAACCCCACCCCTATGACGGCGGAGTCAGCCAATCAGTGTTAGGCACAGGGAGGACAAAGGCGGACCCAGAAGACGCCGAGTTGTGGATGGTGCGGCGTGACTTGGAGCCGGAGAGCCGAAGAGAACCCACCCACCGCGGAGAACTGGAGAACGCCGGAGTGAGGACAACCCCTGGAGAGACGGTCCAAGCCGACGTCGGAGAAACCGGTATCTGCCTGCCTGACCGAGAGGACGAACCAGAAGCAGCAACGCAGGAGAAGCCCGGAGGCCAACGACCTCACGCATCGCCCAGCCACGCGCAGGAAGACGTGTGGCTACCACAGGTACGGGTACGCTTGCGTGCCTTGATGAGCTTTAAAAGGGCTGGGACCGGTTAACCGCGGGAGGAGGGAGGGCCTTGTTCGGGCAATCTTTGAGCACATCACCGTCATATTCCGGGTTAGGTCCTCTGGTGCCAGTCTATTACTTGCCTCACGAGTGTTAGCTTCATTCCCTTCCCCATGCATTGATCATTACCGTGCTGTGATCTAACAGCCACATATCTTTCCTTTTGTTTTGGGTGAGAGCGGAACTGGCCGAAGAGGAAGACTGCGACAACCCAGGAACAGACACCTACCCCTTTCCACAAAGACTTTTATGCCCTGTAGACCTAAGCTGTGATTAGGTCATCCCTGTACTTTGTTATACCAGTCAATAAACCACTTCTATAGCACTTCAGTGTGGACCTCCTTGTGAACCCTTAAGGTTACACAGCGTTAAGCCATGCAACAGGGCTGAACCTCGCTTTCATAAATAAAGCACTCTTTCATGCTATACTTTGCGTGAAAGAGGCTGGCAATGGGTGTTGTGGTGGGCATTCTACTGCAACACCCATTGATTTTGGCCCTGCCCCATATTTCCAAGGGTGGTGTAAATATTGGGTAGCACTAAAATTAAGACCAGGGAAAACTTAGTCTTACCCTGGTGGTAAGAGAATTTTTTTTTATTTCTCCTCGGTTTTGCTGTTTCTTTGTGTATTGCGTTGTACAGCACATATAAAAACAGCAAAACGCCAATGATTGTTTATGTGCAGGAAGGGACAACTTCCTGCACATAAACAATCATTCCCCTCAACCTAAGCACTCAGGTTGCTTTTTTAAAAATGATTGTTGTAGAATATTTTATACAATTGAACTTTACCAATGAATTGAGTTTGTAATTAATATTTAAAAAAATTCAAGAATAAACTTTGTAGCTGTTTCGTAAGCGGAGATAGCAACATTACATTGAATATTGTACCCTATTCTTTCGTATGGAACAGCTATCCCTGTCTTTTGGGCCTTTTCACAGTAATGATATGTTTAACCTGAAACTTTTACATCTTGTGCTCTCAACTTCACTCCCCCCTGTCTTATTGGGGAAGGAAGTCTGACTTAGGAGTGAGTTACTAATATTTAAAAGGAGCGTTAAGGTCTGTCAAAAGGTTTTTTTTTGACAGGCCAAGGTTGCAGTTAAAACCTGAAAGACTGTGTTACAGATGGCAGGCCTGCGGTATGGTTTGCCCTGTCACTGCAGTGGGTTGCACAAGGTGCTCTTCAGTCTAATGATTCGTTGAATTTAAAGGCCCTGGGTTCACGTAAGTACCATACACTAGAGGCTTATAGGTAGGCTAAATATGGCAATTAAGTGTATGCCAATGTCATCATGTTGAAAGGGGAATCACAGGACTTTACCTCTGACTATCAGGGGTAAAGTGCACAGAGTTCGACAGCCAGCAAAAATAGGGGTAAGTAAAAAGGCAAAAATGATATTGGAACAACTATGCAGAAAGGACAGAATTTCAAATCAAACACAAGGAGGGAGATACCCTTAGAACCAATATGGGACCGGGCAGACAAGTGTTAAAAGAAAAGAAGTCCCAGAGCTTTAAGGATATGCCTTATGTCGTAATACAGCCCACCTGAGATGTTTGTGGGAGGCTATATTCGACCCAGAGAAAGGGCTAACCTTACAGTCTAAATTATAACTGTAATTATCACTAAATAGTGGCTAACAGTCAGTATAGGAACTCTGTGAACAGCAAATAATGTGAGTAGAATCCTACAACATTTAAAAACACTCTAGTGTACACCAATAATTAAAATTATCTGTTTATTATTAAAAATTAATAACATCATCAAACTTAGCATTACATAAAAATACAACAAATCACATATAAAAAAAACAAAAGTCGACGTGACGTTTCGGTGATTTTCTTTTTAATAAAAAAATGGTTTGGTGACAGGGAGGCCGCAGTTTTTTACGAAGACGTTAATCTAAAATATGGAGAAAAATCAAAGACTGTAGAAGGAAGAAAATACCAAGGCCCTTCTATCCCGCAACGGCATATCAGCCTCAAGTCTCCTCCCACTACTGATTCCAAGATGAGATTACATTCATTCTTTTATTAAAAAGAAAATCTGTATCCGATCCTAGTACACATATGGTGGTCACCCCTGGTACAGCCTAATACTGAATGCACGTATGAATTTCTGTTCAGGTGGAATAATTGCCTTAAAAAATTCCATTGTGAAAAATAACAAGATACGCAGCCCAATGAATGAAAGCTGTACCATCAAGATATCATTTATGATTTGAATTCCTCAAAAGTTTGAGTGATTTAAAAAAAAAAAAACGACCTGAAGAAGGTGTTGCCATCTACACAAGACACCGAAACGCTGCGTCGACTTTTGGTTTTTTATCTGTGATTTGTTGCATTTTTATGTATTGCTAAGTTTGATGTTGTTATTAATTTTTAATAATAAACAGATGATTTTAATTATTGGTGTACACTAGAGTGGTTTTAAATGTTGTAGGATTCTACTCACATTATTTGCAGTTCACAGAGTTCCTATACTGACTGTTAGCCACTATTTAGTGATAATTACAGTTATAATTTAGACTGTAAGGTTAGCCCTTTCTCTGGGTCGAATATAGCCTCCCACAAACATCTCAGGTGGGCTATATTACGACATAAGGTATATCCTTAAAGCTCAGGGACTTCTTTTCTTTTAACAGAATTTCAAATCAGCCATTTTATGAGCACTGCCTTCCCACCTCCCAAATTCAGTGTTGGTGCTAACTACTCATAGGGCATAAACGTGTTTCGCTGCAGGCAAATTTGCAAAGGACCGTGACAATCGGTGACATTTTTTTTGTTTAGCTGTTCTTTGTGCCAGGGTTCTCTGCTTCTGTGTCAAGCAATTGCTATTAGAATAATTTCAGTCCTACCGCAATGAAACATGCGCAGCTTCCACCGTGCCAAACAAAACAATTGTAGAAATGTCTTTCCGTCACACAATGATTTTATTAAAGGCATGTTTTGAATTCAACACAGTGGAATTAAATTAATGATCTGCGTCATATCGTGTGGTATTTGAGGCATGTTCTTGTCTTCGGCGAAGCGTTTCACATTGCATTGTTAATTTTACCCCAGATAGTAGGCGATACAACGTAGAGCAATGATTTAATTCATGTTAATACAGAAGTGCTCACTGTTCCATGAACAGCAATCAAAGAGCTAATCTTGATACATTACCATAACACACACTGCAGAAATAGCAGCCTCACTAAGGTTCATTATGCTGCTCAGTTTCTGTACATAATGCAGTTATTGATGGTAGAATGCTGAAGGCCAAAATGACCTCATTTTATTGTTAATTTCTTGATATCGTATACATATTTGCCATGCCACACCTCGGGCTGCATTGCATCCTTAGGTTTGACAAACAAAAATGTTGAACAAGGGGCCCCATGAACAAAGCAGAGTACATACACTCTGTGTTGCGACTGCAAAAATAATGAATACAAACGTGAAAAGGTGGCAATCCACGCACAAACAGGAGGAGTATCAACGTTTTCTAAATAACTCTTACAAAAGATAATCTGTTAATTTAATCTGCAACTAGCGGTTCAATGAAAGTTGCAAATAGGAAAAAGTCTTCTGTCTTCCGCTGGTGAAATCACAGACCCCATGGGCACAACTTAATGAGAGGGAGAAAATTACAGCCAGAGCCCTGGTCCAGACGGCCAACAATTATGTTCTCCAGAGAGTTGGGGCCAGATGTAGGTCGGTCGGTAACGGCCGAAAATTGGTATTTTCGGCCGTTACCGACCGGTATTACAGAAATGGTATGTAGGGGCATAATTTTACAGAATCAGTAAATTTACCGATTCGGTAAATTTACCGATTCTGTAAAATACCGAATCGGTATTTCTACCGATTCGGTCAATCTCAGATGTAGGTGGGACTCTTCTGAGTCCCAAAGGCCCTACAAATTCGGTATTTTAACATCCAATCCAATTGGGTGTTAAAATACCGAATTCAGGTGTGCATGCACTTTTGTGCATGCACACCTAGCCATGTGACAGACAGACATGCCCTTAGGGCATGTCTGTTTGCCACATGGCGCACATGCCTATTTTTGGGGCGCCAGAGGGTGTCAAAGTGACACCCCCTGCACCCTTGCTTAAGTTGGTATTTACCGATTCGGTAATTACCGAATCAGTATTACCCATTCATTCCTATGGGCTTCACAGCCCATAGGAATCAATAGGGAATACCGATTCGGTAATTACCGAATCGGTAAATACCGAATTCAAACGATTCGGTATTTCCACATCTGGAAATACCTACATCTCCCCCCTTCATATTTACCGACTATGAAATACCGAATCGGTAAAATTCGGTATTTCAGAGTCGGTAAATATGGTTCACCTACATCTGGCCCTTGGTCACATAGCTGCAAGTGTGGATATTGATTGGTCTAAAGGCCAGCTTTAACAGAGGTGACATCACCCGCCCTTTACCATCTACTGACATCACAGGTTCGGCATATTTTACCATCTTTAACACCACAGCAGCCCGCATGTTGCTTCTGAGGATCTACAGAGAGAGCAAAGTGAAAATTAGAGAACACAAACACTGCGTTGTGAGCCCTGTTTGCTTTTTGTTCCTGCAGCTGCATTTTTAGTTCGAACCTGGCAGAGCATTCGCGCCTCTGCGAGGCATGCTATATTCGAGTATGGACTTGAAGCTCCGCCCACTCTCCGCTCATACTTTTCATTGGCTTGTGTCATTGTCCTTTGTAAATGCTCGCTTCTGATTCGTTAAGAGGCTTGTTAGTCCCTCCTTTGTACCACCATGTCTACATTTGTAACCTCACATGAAGACTGGCCCTTTTGCTTCTGTTGTTACAGGGTGTGTTTTATTTAGGGCCTCATTTATGTGTTTTTGCCATAGGGCAGCAGACCTTCCTGCTGAGCTGCCATACAGCAAAAGAAAAGGGCAGGAATGTGCCGTATCTATGAGATCCACACCACTGGAGTCAAGCTAGCCGGGCTGATGAGAGGTGTTACCTCGAAACCGGTCCGGTCCTCGGATGCTTGATTCCCTTCTGGGAAGGACATGGCTTTAGTAGTTCGGACTGGACTGTTCCCATGGGGCACAGGGTCAGAGCTGATTTGCATATCGCCATTGTCTAACCCAGGGTGGTGTGGAGTGCAAAAAAACGATGGATTTGGGCCCAGATCTTTGGACTGGGGTGAGTGTGTGACATTGATCCACATTCGGTCCATCACCTGTTTTGTTTGTATCTATGAGATACGGCGCATTCCTGCCCTTTTCCCCTGCACCAACGTAGGCACCTTTGCACCTTTGCACCATGGTGAAAGGGTGCCTGTGTTGAGGAGATGATTGTTTGTGTGAAGGAAGGGAAACCTTCCTGCACAAACACAATCAAAAGAGGCTTTTTCCCTTTCTATATGTGCTGCAGAATGCAGAATACACAGAATAAGGAAAAACGAGGACAAATAAACATATTTTTCCTTGTTGTGCCTCCCTTATGCCTCCCCTGGGGGTACAGGAGTTTAAGCTATTGGCATTGTAAATGACAATGAATATTATTTATATGTTAACTATCAAAACAGATATATAAAAGCCATTGTCATTTACAATGCCTATAGCATAAACTCTGTCAAATCCGAGGCCTATTGCATTGCAAATGCTTGTTTATCCTGAGATGGGGAAGCAAGGAATTTTCTAGGGGCACCAAAATCATCCAGCAACTGAAAGGAGGACTGGTTCTGCACAGCAAAAGCCCTGCCACCTCACTGCAACACTACTCTTGAGGGACATCACTGAACTCATGGCACACATTGAAGGCAGTGGAGTCAGGCAGCCCCCAGCAGCGCCTGCGGTGCAGCGGGGCAACCTATTAGGGGGTGCCATTCAGGACAAGCTCAAGAAATATCTGTGTAATATGGCAGACTCAGTTGCCCTTCATCACATTCTGCAGAGGAGCCTCATCATTTTGTGTTATGTCAATGAAGGCAATGGAGAAGCCATGGTGCAATGTAAAATTCCCAAAGAGTCAGTCAATGGTTTGCAAATAATGTTAGTTAGCCCATGTGATGATATAACACTGTATCAATGTTGTGGCCTTTAGTACTTTTGAAGAACTCCGTAATTCTCTGCACAACATGAAGAGCGAATTGGGTGCATAGGATGAAAAAGATACACACATTGGTGGTGTAAAGGTATGACGAGTAACTGAGCTTTTGAAAGGAACATAACTTCCATTTACCACTGCAGCATAAATCTACGTATGTGCAACCCAAAACCACCATGCTGCCAATATCATGAGTGTTCTGGAAACGCCCTGTCATCAAACTCTGCATTTCCCTCTTCCATCTTTAAAATGACGTCCTGGCGGTTGCACTCACGCTTCTTGAACCTTACTTTGTAAAGAATATAGTTCCATCTTTAAAATGACGTCCTGGCGGTTGCACTCACGCTTCTTGAACCTTACTTTGTAAAGAATATAGTTCCCTTGTAATATAGTTTGTGGATTCCATGAATATGTGCCCTGGACTTATGATTTATACTCTTGGTTTTCCTTCATGTTTGAAACGTATTACTGTGAACACCCTCCTGGAACACCCTCCCCTTCCCATCCTGGCAATCTTCCACTTTGCCCCAGTTCATAAAGGACCTCAAGACCTGGCTCTTCTGATGACCCCAGCACTCAGCGAGCCACGCTTCCTCTCTACCAGCGCCTTAAGACCTATGTCAAAAAGAAGGGAGGATTCTATTTTAAGGGGAGGGCTTTTGTGTAGGTCCTGTGTAGATGCCAAGTCATCAATGAACAATAGAAAGTGTACGTAGTTCCTAAGTGACAAAATCGTCACAGAGCTCCTGCTAGCCAGGAGTTGTCTAGCGGCGAGTGTCAGAAAGGTGGTGACTGTACAGGGCCTCTCAAACACCCAGCAAGCTAGGTGTTATGCTTCATCATTTGAGCCTGCTCCTCGTTGGGCCGGCGCTGCAATGCCCAACGGGCACCATTAAAGGGGCTCTTTTTCGGAGATCTTTTCTTCCGCCATAAGGGTGCAGTGGGGGTGAGGGGCCTAGTCTAATGTAGATGTCAGAGTAATGACACCTAGCTTGCTGGGTGTGTGAGAGCCCTAGTTCCACAAGGAGGAATTCCCCTCCTCCTTCCACTTGTTCTTTAGCCCCTGTACAGTCACCACCTTTCTGACACTCTTCTCACAGGTGTGTAGTTGCGCTTTACCAACCCTGATTGATTGATTGATTGACTGCTGGGAACCTGTGAATGTTCAGGTCTGACTGTGAACGCTAGTGTATTCCTAGCTATTAAAATTCCATTTAAAGTGATGGTGATGCAAACTTTGTACCCTTTATTGCACTGATAATACTAGGCCAGAATTACATTGTCGTTACACCAGCGTAATGTTACGTAATATCCTTCATTTCATGTTGTGTTTCTTAAGTGGAATGCTTGAAATAACGCAATTACGCCATCATGTGATTATCCATCGGTTTAGGGAAAAATCCTGTCACAGGAGCACGGGACCAATGTGAACGAACAGAAGAATGTAAGCGGCTGATGGTTATGTCATGCGCAATTTACATGTTCTATTTTTGTAGGTGAGGAGACATTTTGAGCTATTTGGAGGTGAGGCGATATTTTGTGCTAAATAAAGCGCTAAACTTCATGTTTATAGTAATTTTAGCTAATGCCACGTATTATTTACAAAATGTCATGTAATTTCGTAAAAGGAAAGGGAGTGCTTCCTAGAAGGCATTGGGTTGAACCATTTTTGTTTTGACTCACACCAATGTGGGCACAAGAAGAAAGGATCACACACAGATCTTGTGGCAAGGTATTCATATAGTGAATGAAGACTACCGGATCGGAAAGAGCTTCATGACCCTGCATGTGCCACACGTGTGACTATGTGAAACATTTAGTCTATACACTCATGTCAGAAGCAATAAGAAGCGGCACTGTGTACAGTTTTATTTAAATATTTGACGTTTTCTGTAGCGAGGATCATATTTAAGTTCATACCAAAAAGCTTTAAAACTCTACTCTGTATGTATGTATATTAGGAGGTGTTGTCTGACCTGCGCTCTATGACTCTACTGCTACTGAAGAAGGGAACTCCCGAAACACGTCGGCAGCAGTCTGATGCTTTTAATGAACTGGAAGCTGGGACTGCTCTGTACCAAGTGCGAAGCTGTTGGGGAAGAGCTGATTTGTGCTCAAGTGCAGCCCTATTGTTGGACATATACACACACATATATATTTCTATTTTAAAAACAGTGGACTGAACAAAATACTCAGAATAAGCAGAGACAGTACATTTTAGTATAGTACAAATTAATGTCAGCCATAGGCGATCGCTGAGGCCGCATTGCGGTTTGCAACCGCTAAAAAAGGTGTGTGGAATGTACAAACCCTATTTTGCAGGTCGATAACCTATTCGCAAAATAGGATTTGCGAGTAGCTATTAGGAAGGGGGATGCCAAGGGCGTTCCTTCCTAATAGCGAGTCTCACTAGTATGTACGACGGGCACAAAACACTTGCATTGTACCACTGACCTCAAGTAAGTGGTAAGCCACTCATAAACAGAAAGTGGTCCCCAGGGGACCCCTGCCTACTCTTAAAAAATGAAATAGAAATTTTACATTGTTCTATTTTAAATGCAGTCCATTTTCCATTAAGGAAAATGGGCTGCATTAAAAAACTGCTTTATTTAAAAAGCAGCCACAGACCTGGTGGTCTGCTGACCCCAGCAGGTCAGCATCCCTGTGAGTGCTGACCATTCCCAATGGGTCGCAAATTGAGATGTGCCGTATGAATATTAATGAGGCAGGTCCTTTGAGACCCATTTGGGTATCACAAACAGTGTTGTACATTTCATTTTGCGAGTCGCAAATTGCGAGTTGCAAAACATCTTAATTTGTGACTCGCAAAATGGAATTGTCGTACATCTGGCCCCTTGTCTCATTTTGTGAATGGCTGGTTTCTGACTAAAGTGTCATAAAAGTCAACAAAATAATGGAATTAAATGAGGCCCAGTATATTCACCCGTGTCTGACATTTCAAGAATTCTACCTATCACTTTTAAGTTTTTCTCAAAAGTGTGACCTGTGAGGCACATGCAGCAGGAGCAAGTGTGAGTACTGAATCTAAATCAGAATATGGGTTTGATTTGGTTCCAGTGCAGCTGCTCTGTGGGCAATGGGACAAAGGCTCTGGGGCAAATGCAGGAGGATATTGACAAAACAGCAGATTCTATGGTGAAGAGGGCAGGCAAGATCAAATACAACTCACCGTGGATGCAAACAACATCAGAACATGTCACCTTCATGCTTATTAAATCACTGCTATCTTATAAACAGGAATGTGACTGTATGAGGTGATAGTGAGAGGTAATACTGTCCTGGTAATGGAGGTCATCCTAATATTGTCTCTTTTAAGTGTAAGATATTTTGCAGTGGCCAACCTGAATAATAAATGTACAACATCACCGCAAATTCCATTTCTGTTGTCTGTAGTTGAAAACCTTGCCTTTATGAATCCACTTGTCTTCCATTGAAACACGGCTGAGAGAATCAAGAATGGTAATCCAGTCTGAAACAAAGAAAATAGAACAAGTTTCGCAAAGCCACTATGCCTAACTCAATTGAATTCGTATGAGCTTCAAAAGCTGCAATAGGAAATATCCTTTTGCAGCTTAGAGTATTGTATGCCATTACTAGAGGCCCCTCGAGTTAAACACAAGTGATTTACAGAGCAGTCTCAAGTACTTTAAGCTGTTAGTAGAAGTTTCATAGGCATAACTTGCCCTTTTAAACAAACGCCACCCCGTGGCAGAGGTAAGACATACATACTGAAGAGATGGTTAGCTATGGTAGGTTAGGTATGGCAGATAAATTAGGAATGGTAGGTTAATGATGATGATAGGCTTAGAATAAAAAAAATCATGCTTGAACATTGTTCTATGTAAGTTAGCATTTACAGAGCCTTTTTCTATATGGGCACCATATGGGCGCCATTTTGAGTTACAATCGAAACAAATCCTTTAGTCATTTCTCAGAAGAGGCCTCTATTGGGTTTCATTTCTCTGAGGCTGGGTTTTGTTTCACTAATGAATACACTGTCTTTAGTAGCGCATACCTTTTCCGCTAGATAGAGGCCCTCTCCCACTTGTCTAGTGGCGGGAATGGCCAGAACGACATTGAGTAGTAGATAGTGTGTGCCTAGCCTCAGAATCAAAACCTATTCTCTGTACTTCACTGTTTAGCTGCATCAGCTTGGAAAATTCCATTGTGGAGGTGCCTTCATTGGTTCTGAAATGCACATAATGTATCTCTATGCTTGCTGATGTCAGTGCCTCTGCAGCACTCCCAGCCCCTGGGCAGACAGGGTTCCACTCTGAGTATACCTGAATAAACAGATATTGTTTTGTATTCTCTACTGTCTGACTGACTCTTCATTTAGAATGGAAGGCTGAGAGGTGGTCATGAGTAACTTGGATGACCTGAATTGGGCCACTTCCTTCAGTTGGTGCAGAACAGGGAGTCCTTCAGGTGAGTGACCCATCCCCATCCGTGGATGGGGGAGGTTGAGGCCATCATCGGGTCGAACTGACGGTTTGGGAATCACTGTATGAGGAGCATTGATTACTTGCAGCTGCACCTTCTTTCCTGCGGACGGTGCCTCGCCCAGTGGTCATCCCATAACATAACATAACATAACATAACATAACAATTGCTTTGCCAGGCATAAATAGTGAACTTGTTTTCTTTTGAAAATGCCTGGCATAAGTAAGATTTTCTCTTTGTGTTGTCGCTGTTGTTCTACAGATGCTCGATTAGAAGACGCCCAGCCCAGCCTCCAGAAGGCACTCCAACTTCTGATGTATGTGAAGCATGGTCTTGGCTCTATTATATTTAGTACATTATGGCACATATATACTAGGGACAATGCCAAGTTACAGTGGATGCTGACGGGCACATTTGAAGAACAAAAGTTTGGGTTTTTACTGGAACAGTTATTTAGGAGACACAGCAGACAGTCTTTGTTTGATTCTCTCAGACCATGGCAGAAAGCTGCTAGGCTAGGCAGAGGCGACTGCAAATGGAAAAAGATGCATGGCAGGGGAAGATGCAGATGCTGACTCACAAAGCTGTAGCATATGACAGAGAAAGGCAGGAGAAAGGGGTTAAATGTGAAGATAGGAGATTTCGGTTGCAAATTGATCAATAGTATTTGGCGCAGGAGAAAAATGACACTTTTGTGGAGGAATTGTTAGACACCTGCCCCCCGCCCCCACACACCTACTGTCTTGACTCCTATACCTCCTGTTCTTACTCCTCCAGTGCACCTGCCTGTGACGATTCTACCTGGTACTTGTGTTGTTTTTCCATCTATGGTTTTTCATTCCCCAACATCTCTGAGTGTGAAGATGCGGACAAGTGGATTTAAGTATAGAGATTTGACAAAATTTAAGGAGCGTATGGGCTCATTTGTTCGATCTGAGGTGGATGATGAAGAGAAGAAGGTAGTAGCAGCGCAGTGGGGTTGTAATCCATTTAGTGTGGAAGATGTTTGGGCAGTAATGAGAGATTATGAGCCGTTTATACAGCAGCACGCCCATAAGCATATGTCTGCTACATTAATTTATCTCTGGCAGCAACATTTAGCGAATGATGCACCACAAATGTTATTTGATATTAGAGATCGCGTGTATGCTGGTAGTATGGAGCCTGGCCAAGTTTTCGGGAACATTACGACGTTAATTGCTTATAGGGGTAGGTTGCATGAGAAAAGTCCTACCCCGGTATCTTAGTTTCCGATGCGGGAGGTTCATTCAATATATCACCCAGAAATCCCAGTGTTAACGGATCAGCGTGGTACTGTCACCAGACCAGGTGTGGCAGACCGTTTCCAAGAACTGTGGGTTTATACATTGTGGAAAAGAAGTGAGGTTTTATCCCTTAAAGCTCATTTGCCCAACCCCAGAAAAAGTCCTGCTGCATATTATATAAAACTGACTGAAGCTGCCTCTTCTAATGTAATGACTCATGCTGATATTGAAATGTTCTTTGGTCTTCTTGTTCCGGTTGACATTTGGAGACAGGTTCATACTCAAGATCATGTTGCAGAGTTGGGTGTACATGGGAGCAGATTAAAGGATGGGATCAAGAAAGAAAGCCAGGTGATATGCCCAAGCCGAGATACTTGCTTTGACAGGCCGCATTATTACATATATGCATTCTCTTATTCTGCCGAAGAAAGTAAGTTGGGATAAGTTGATGGCTTGTCGACAGAAGAAGGATGAAAGTGTGTCTGATTTTTTTACTTGGTTTGAAAAGTAAATTTTTGGATTATAGAGGGAAGGACATGTCTATTGAGAGAGGTGTTTGATTGTTTGTTGACAGGTATGTTTCTAACTTACTTCCTGAAATTGCGACTCGTTTACAGGAATCTGAGAGTACCTGGTCCACCTCTTCCCCTCCTGTATTTTGAATATGGCTCAATACTATGAACATTGTCATTAGGAGGAGAGAGAGAAGACAGATAAGAAGCTTAAGGAATTAAAGACGAAAGTGCTGTTACAGCAAGTGTTTAGAGGAAATGGTAGGGGGTGTGGTGGTCCTGCCAGACAGCTTCCACGCACTAGCAGGCAGCCTACCATGACACCTGTGGGGCCAATTCAGGGTGCATATTGTAAGGAGGAGGGCCAGTGGCATAGCGAGAGTCAAGTTCTTTTGCAGAAGGTTGCGGTCCCTAGAGGGGGACTGATAGAGCTCAGAGTGCTGCGGTCTCACAGGATCGTTTTGATAACAATTACTTCAATTACCCTCATGATGGACAGTATTACCATGCTGATTATGATATGGATGAGGCGACAGGAATGTCTTACAGCTTGGACATCCAGGGAAAGAGTGAGGGACCAGTTCTGAAACCTGTAGATCTGTGTGATCCTTATGTCACTGCAGAACTGCAAGGTTGGACTAAGGAATGTTTGGTGGACACAGGTGCGACAAAAAGTTCTGTTTCTCAAAATATGGTCCCTGGGGCAGCTCTGTCTGGCCATAATAATGTTTTGGTAAGTTTTTCAGGTGCACCGGTTGTAAGCCCCATTTCAAGACCCCTTGCATTAACCATTGGTCCTTTTATTATGGATTCTCCATTTTTGTTGACATCTAATTGTGATGCGAATGTGATGGGTTTGTACTTGATGAGGAAATTGCATGCTACTATTTATTGTTCCCTGGCAGGTGTCTATATGACAATGGGTCCAGATGTAGTCAGTACTAAACAGTGTTTGTCTAAAGATGCGCCTCTTCCTGTTAAATTTGCTGATGTGCCACCCACTCTGTGTGTAACAGGTGTGACTAGGTCAGCTCCATCCAGCTGGCATCTCAAGCAGTGATGCTGCGTCTGTGGTAACATTTTGTCTAGCTTACGTGGTTGAGATAGGCCATGTGAAGTATCATAGTTTGGATAAATTAATATTTTACATTTCTTGATGTTTTCCTAGGATGTTTTATGATTTTTGCCCATTCCTTGTCTTCTAGAGCCCTTCCTATGTCATCTGACCATGCGGTGCATATCGAGAGGAGGGCAGCCTTCGCATGAGCACAGATCCCCACATATAACCATTTTATTAAGTGTCTACCTCTGCCCATATAATAAAGTGCTTTAACCAAGTCATGTGTAGGGGGTTCCCGCTGTTGTGGGGCCCAGTGTAATTTTACATATTGAATTAACACTGTATGCAATATATACAATTGGTCTGACACCCCCGTTTCTCTAATGAAGTTTCAGTGATCCAATAGCTGTCCATCATTGAATAAGTTCAACACCCTGCTAACCCCTACTTCTAGCCAAGGGACAATAGTGTGCCTCGTTATTCTTCCTGCTGTCAGTGGTATGCCCAATAAGGGGATTCTGCCGGCGTAGGCAGGGTGCTGGCATGTGTATTGTAGTGCCGCTTTCCAGCACTGCAGTGCTGTGCGCAAAAGTGGTGGAAGGTGCTGGGGAGTTTCACATCGTGGCAATAGCAGTGTGTGAAAGGTACCCCTTTCTATATCATGTTCAGTATATTCTATCCCTTGCAAATTACGTCCAGCTGCCCAAAAGGACAGCCATTGTAACTGACAGGGATAGTAATATGCTCTGACATCAGGCACTGCCAGACCTCCCCTGTCCGTACCTAGCTGGAGCTTTTTGAGGCTTATACTCCGCCTGATGGGTCACCATATGAGGTCAATATGCATGGTATTTAAAAGTTTGAAGGTGTTCTGTGGCATTGATATGGGTAGATTAGTAAAGTAGTAAATCAGTTGCGGAAGGACCACCATTTTTGCTATAGGTATTCATCCCAGACAATGGTAATGTGATCTATAAGCGTAAAGCTCTAGACGCTCTATTAAGGTTACCTTCCAGCATATCGGTGGGAGTCCGGTATATATGGGTACCCATATATTTAAACATACGCAGTGCTACCTGTAACACTGTGGGCCCAAAAATAACTTCTGTAGGCGAGGCATGCTCGCAAAAGAAGACGGTGAGTGACATTGTCGGGTTAATGGCTAGGCCAGATATGTGTTCAAACATTTCAAAAATCTCTGAGAGGGAGGCCAAAGTAGACTGCAGGTCTTCAATATAAAGAATAATGTTGTCTGCATAAGCGGAGAAGAGGTGTGTTGTAGGCCCTATCTGTATTCCCAGCTCCCATGCATCTGTTCACAGCCTGAGTGCTAAAGGCTCAAGTGCCAGGATGAACAGGAGTGGTGAGAGTGGGCATCCTAGCCTCGTTCCTCTATATACCGGGCATTCAGCTGATATATGACCCCCTGCACGAACGCAGGCAGTGGGAGCATCGTATAATAAACTGAGCCATTTAATGTAATCATCCGACAGCCCAAATTTCTTCAATGCCTTAAATATGTACTCCCAATTAAGCGTATCAAATGCTTGCCGTAAATCCAGCAATATACAACCTGCATATTTGTGTCGTTCTGTGGTGGCCGACATGAGGTGGTGTAGCCCCCTAGTGTTCAGTGACCTGCTCTGGGCCAGGAATCCAGTTTGGTCTATGTGTATCAGTTTATTCAGGATGGGCAAGAGCCTGTTTGTCTGCTCTTTTGCTGTGTATTTTGTATTCCGTTGCCAGCAATGATAGTGGGCAATAACTTGTCATATCAGTGGGGTCTCTACCCGGTTTCGGGAGCGAGACCACCAGTGCCTGTGCCGTGGTGAAGGGCAGTGCTCCCTCTTTCATCACTGTGTTGTATAGGTGCTCTAGATGTGGCAGGAGGGGTCTGTGAAAGTATCATAAAATTCAGCAGGCAACCCATCTAACCCAGGAGTTTTATTACGTGGGAGCCCCTTGATTACCATCTTGATTTTCGCATTGGTAATAGGACCTGCTAATTCCTTCAGGGCCGCTGGAGTCAGTTGTTGGTACGGCAACTATGTCTATGCGCGTGTCCTCTCCACCAATAGATTTACTATATAATAAGGCATAGTATTGGCAAAAAGCTGCATTAATGTCGTTTTGGGTATGTGCTTTGTCTCTTGCTAGGGGAGTGACCTCGTTGATTATAATGGCAGGGCGTTCATCTCGCAGTAATTTGGCTAATAGTGCCCCAGATTTGTCTACCTCGGAATGACGCATCTGCGTGTACTTTTGGTGCTCTATGACATAGAGAGATTCCAACAATTCCGTGTGTTGGATATGTACTTCCTGGAGCGGTGCTCGTTTCTCCTTGTCATGTGTGGCTTCCTGTTCCAGCCTGTCCATTTTGTGTTCTGTTTCTATGAGTGTCTTACGAACCTCCTGCCTAGCACCCACTGTTGCGCTGATTGCCCTGCTGCGCATGACTGCCTTGAAGGCGTCCCATTCAATTAGGCCATTAGAAGCTGTGTTGCTGTTTTACATAAAGTAGTGGGTAATAGTATCAGCTATAGGGGTACGGAACACTGTGTCTTCTAGCAATTGTGGCCACATTCTCCAGCTGGGTACCGTAATATGTTTCCTTCCCACATAACTGTTATCTCTAGTGAGTTATGATCAGAAAAAGTTTTTGCTAAATAAGTAGCATGTGTGACCTTCATCACAATTGTGTTCAAGCAGTATATTCTATCTATTCTTGTATGTAGCATATGTACCAGGGAATAAAATGTGTATTCTCTATGTGTTGGGTGTCTCAAATTCAAAAAATTCAAATTCAAAAAATTCAAATTCAAAAAGCTTAATTCAGTACATTATAAATGACCATAAAAGCATTCTGATAACAAATATAAAAAAGACATATTATGATTAATAAAAAAGCCATTAATTCTTGTACATCCTTAAAATTGTGTGAAAAGATACAGTCCATTTTTGATTAATAATCCAAAGATGTCAGCCTTTAGTAAGTACCTTAAAATTGGTTTAAAAAAAGTCATTAATTAATAAAACTTCTTAAGAGTGCATACAGTACATTCGATTCTAGATAGCCACATACTTTAAGGATAGAGGACATTATAACTCCAACTTCAGTCATCATAGTGTTCATAAGTTAATGTCGCTAGAGTAAGCCTTTCTTCTCTTAATGGACATTTGTATAAAATTAATAGCAGCAATCATAATTTTGTCATTTTCCAAACTACAGAACATTAAAAGCTTGCTTATAATGATAAACTGCTTATAATGATGAAAGTGGACGCTCATGGTAGGAAATGATAGTTTTTTTCGAACTTGATTCAGCATCCCTTACCAAATTCATTGAGGCATAAAACCTTATTTTTAGCTCTTTTTTTACTATATCCTTGTATAGACATAGGCTCTTTACGCTCTAGAGTTAATTTACAGCTTTTTAATAGGGATTGAATGTATTCAAGCCAAGGTATTTTTCTACTATTGTCCAGAGCCAAACAGTCTAATATTATATCCTTAGTAAACCTTGTTTCCTCTTTTGTCCATATTCCATGCCATAGAGTAAGTCCAGCTGTTCTTATAAAGTCACTAATATAAGGGACAGACAGCTCACTATGGACTAGACAATTTGGTGTGGAACTTTGAACTGCTATCAAATGTTTAAAAAACGTATTCTCTTGTCATTGGAGGGTTCCAATATTAGACCTTCCCCACAAAGCTGCGCCATAACATGCAGTTGTGATTGATTTATTTCTATATAATTTAAGCATTTCCCTTATTGCCTTATTTCCTATTTTTGTTGAAAATCTAAATATACCCTTGATTGTTCGCATAAATTTAAAGTTGGATAAGTTAATATGCGTGCCCCATGTACCATACTAATTGAACAATAAGCCCAAGTACGTAAAACTTGAGACTATGTTGATTACGGTACCGCCCACATGGTGCTTTTTAATCCCTGTTCTATTCTTGCCACAAATCATGGTAAATGTTTTAGTCAAATTAAGCTTTAGATCCTTTTAATTCATGAAGTGAGCAAACTTTTCTATCAGACATTGCAGACCATTTGTCGTCCTTGAAATAAGGACGGCATCATCTGCATAAAGAAGCACTGGGGTGGGACGAGCACCAGCTTTGGGGCATCAACCTTGAGATTCTGCAGAAAAGAGTCAACATTATTTATATATAATGGAAATAGAAGAGGAGCTAAGACACACCCCTGTCTTATTCCCCGGGTTACCCTAAAATCCTGCGTACATTCACCCTTTAAGCCAAAACGAACTCTTGATAATAGAAAGGTATAAATCTGGGGTAGATAGATAACAATATCTTTCGGGGCTACACTTAGCCTTCCCTCTATCCCCTTCTTTTAAATATGGGGACTATTATGCTTTCAACCCAAATGTAGGTAGCATTCCATCTAGGGTTGCATTAAAAAAGTTCTTTATGATGGGTGACCAAAATTCGATGTCAGATTTGAAGACGTCGATTGGGACTCCATCGGGTCCAGCGGCTTTACCACTAGCACCTTTATTAAGTGCCCCTTTAATTTCATCTAGGGTTAACCGGAGTAGTCTAACAGGCTTGACTATAATGAAGTTGCTCATTTCTTTTTGCATAGCTGTAGCACCTCCTGGGTTGAAAATGCTTTCAAAATATGTTGTCCATTCCTCCGGTGGGGCTACAACTTCTGTCTTTGCTGCTAAAATATCTCTAAAAAAGGGTAATTGATGGTTTTCCAAAATAGGGTTGTATCGCGAGTTGTTGCAGCTTGTATTAGTTTTTCCCAAGCCTCCTCACGAATCTCACTTTTCCTACGGTTCAGAGCGATTTTCTACTTTCTCCTTAGGTTACTTAATTCCGAGTTATTCTTGGGTTTTGTATTTAAGGTTATTTTTAGTTCTTTGTTTAACCTTGAACATTCCTGGTTAAACCATCTGGGTTCCTGGTTACGTGTTTTATTATTTTGTTTTATTTTTAGGTCATCTGCTATTTTTATAATAATATTGGAGAAAGCACCAATAATATCTGAATTAGTGGAATAACTATCTAGGCAGATATCAATATCATGCTGTTTTTTCCCAATGAGATTATCCATAAACAGAATAGGATTTACCCCTGACCATTTTATTGACACTCCCTTATTACCTTGAGTCTCGATGTTAATATTGGCTGACTTCCCCCTTTTAGGCTGAGATTTATTAAGCTTCAAGGACAGGGTTAAGGGATAATGATCTCTAAATAAACTTGCTGATACTATAAATGATTCCACTATGTCCCTACACTGTTCTGAAATAATAAAGTGATCAATGGTAGAAGACGATCTGGCCCCTACAAATGTCTGAATAGATGGCTGTCTGCCAGAATCGTCTAATTCCATGATCACTAAATTATATTTATATATGGCAACGTTGATGGCTTCACCATAGATGCCATGTGGGAGGTGAGAAATACGATCTCCATAGTGATCAAGATAACCACATTGTTCTCCTGCTATGGCTTCAAATTTTTCTGTATTGAAATCTCCAGCCCAAATAAACATATGTTCGCACCCCATCCCTTTTAGGAAGCCATCCAAATCTTCTTCTAGAGAGTTAATTACCTTAAATCTTGTTTTATCGAAGATATTATTATAAAAATGAATTACAACAATGGACTGTTTCTCCTCAACCTTAAAATAGAGTAATTGGTAGTATTGAAATGCTGCATGTTCTGTTTTTTAGCGTAAGGGGAGAGGATACAGAGATTATGGCAGCTAAGCCACCTTTTGCACGGCCCATTCTAGAAGGTATGGCATGTGTACATATAGTTTGGAAACCATTTATAAAAAATGATTCAGTATGCCAAGTTTCTTGCAACAAAATTAAGGCACAATTCTCAAGCTTCTTTAACCATTCTTCATTATTTAATCTATTTTTGACCCCTGCTATATTCCACGACATTATACGTAGGTTTCCATATGGAATATGGCAGATACCATCTTCATGTATATTGCTCTTTACTTCCTTTTCACTATCTAGTAACCTCTGTTCACAAGCTCGCTGGCTAGCACAATCCTCTTGAATAATAGACCTACTACCCCTTTCCCAGTACAAAAACTCATTGTGCTGTGTTCTATTGTATTTAAGAGGAATTTTAAAATTACTTGCTCGTGACCCAATAATGTCCATCATCTGTCAATCTATATCGCTGCAACTTTCTAGTGGTGTATATCTGTTGTACATAGAGATAGACCCCAGTGCATCATACCTTCCCAAATTATAAACTTTGCTGTAGCAATACTCATTTTTTGGCCTATAGAAGTATCCAAGCAGAACAGAAGTGATATATTCACCCGGATATACAGTGGACTCCACCAAGGTGTTACAAAGAATATCTATCAAATTTCCTACCAGTTCCCTGCTACGGAAATTAACTACCACGCAATCTCCCTGACATGTTTTCCTAGAACTCCCCACCCAGTCCACTCTTCTCAACATTATGATGTTTTGCTGTAGTAGGTTAGCATTGAGTTTCGACTTTATAGAGATCCAGTGCACGACTTAGTTCTTCAATGTGTCATATGTTTCCCTTTTAGTTTCCATAGGTTTTGGGACATTTTTCAGAATGACCACATAAGGCGTCGCCTGTGGGGGTAAGTGCAACGTTTCCCCAAAGTTATTATTTGATGGTTTTAACTTCTCTATCCTTTCTGGTTTCTTTTCTTTAGTAGTTGTTGTTGAATTAGAAGTACCCACTTTGTTTGCCCTAGTCATTTGACCTGATGACCAGTCATTCCATTGTGGGGATGTAAAGGGCATAGATCTTGTATGATTATTGTCTGCTATAGTAGGGACTCCAAGGCCATCTTTCTGTGTCTCAGTTGTTGTCTTTATACTCTGTGCTTTAATCAATATATTTTTGGGTGTCTCATCCTCCATACATCACATAGAGCCAAACCCTCCGCCCAGCTGCAGAGTTACTTGGCTTGTTTAAGCATGCCTGCACCATTCAGAGGGGGGTGAGATCTGTCTAATGCAATGTCCATTATTGTGCTGTAATCCCCGCCTAAAACTCCAGGGATGCACCTACCAGCCTGCTAGTGCTAAGTTCAGGGTAGTTAAAAAACGTCCTTGTTCAAAGTTTGGCGCATATGTGCTACCCAGTACTCGTGCTGACCATCAAGTGACCCTCGTATGAAAATGTAGCATCCCTGCTTGTCAATTCTTTGTTCTAAAGGTTTAAAAGGCACCCCCATGTCTTATCCATATTGCGACACCTTGTGCGTATCCAGAGTAACTAGAGGAGAAAACCTGCCCTCTCCATTTCTTACGCAGCCTCACTGCCTCTTAGTCCAGAATGTAGGATTCTTGCAAATATACTATTCGTGCTTTGCGTCTCAGCAACTGGGCGTGGATTCTGTGGCGCTTTTGCACTGATCCCAACCCCCGAACGTTCCAACATTATTATGTTGTATGTACTGAGTGTATACACTAAAATGGTCTTTATAACACACTGCATCTTGTGTGTACTGTTCATAAGCCGCTACAGACTAACAGAGTAAGTAGGACTGTTTCCTTCCCTGAAATTCCCAATACTCAGTCCAGTCGAGAAACTGTACTGACCATATACCTAATTATGGCAAACAAAACTATGCCCTGAATAGGAACAGCATTCGCAAATTGGGGGTCATCGCTAACGCCATCCGTGGGGTGCAACCCTGCACTCCAATATAGTACGGAGCTCCGACAGAACAGAACCCAGGCTTGGGAAATGCGTGTACACACAAGTCGCCATAACATATTTAGAAAAAGGATATGGTGTCAATGTCAGTTCCAGGTCCATAAGCAGCATTGTCCCCCAGTAGTCAGCCGAACAAACTACCCACCGTCTGCGGTGTCAAGGTGGAAAATAGGGCCACGCTGCCTTCAGAGTCTGATCTGTTTGCATTTTCATCAGGGGAAGCCAAGTCTTTTATAGGTGCAGTCTGTTGAAAGGTAGCAGCTGCTATGAGAGCTTGTTTCCTGCTCTGCTGCTTCTGCTGCGATGTTGGGTTGTTCTGTCGAGAGTTCCGGTTTATCCTTCTGCTGTGACGGTTGCCGGTCGTTGCTTTTCGGTTGGAGCCAGTGTGTGTGTTCTGGGAGGCGTTGTCCCTACACGCAGTAAGTTCTGTCACCTCCAACCATTCCTCAGCGTCTTTCGGGCTCTCGAAGATGATTGTTTTTCGCTCATGGATGATTTTCAGCCGAGCTGGAAAGAGTAGCTCATATTTAAGATTCAGGCGTCTCAGATTCTTTTTGACTGTCATAAAGGAAGATCATTGTCTTCGCACCATAAGTGTGTTATCCGGGTAGAGCGATATTCGACTATTCTCAAAGTCAATCTGAGACAGTTCTCTCGCCTTTTGTAAGAGAGTGTCGCGGTCCCTGTAGTTTATTAGTCGGACTATAAGGGCTGAGGGGGAGGACCTGGTTAAGGCCCCCCCAGTGGGTATCCTGTGAGCCCGATCTACACAGTATTGATCGGAAAGTCCCTCGGAGGTGACATGCTCACGGAACCACTGCTCCATATACCGTTTTGAGTCCATTCCTTCACTTTGTTCTGGCAGCCCAATGACGCGTACATTATTCCTACATGCCCTGCCTTCAGCGTCCTCTACTCGGTC
The DNA here is from genome assembly GCF_964263255.1 of Lissotriton vulgaris. NCBI lineage: Eukaryota > Metazoa > Chordata > Amphibia > Caudata > Salamandridae > Lissotriton > Lissotriton vulgaris. The sequence goes on from NC_141685.1 coordinate 844,474,566, forward strand.
CATCAGGGTATTAACTTGTTTCTGGAGCTGTTGTATGTGGGACGTGTTCTGGGTTTGTTGTGAAGTCAACTCTGCCAGTGCCACAGTATTATCTTTCACTTTATCAGGGAGCTTGGCATAATCCGCCTTAAGTAACGTGAATAGCGTTGTAAGGGCGCCAATTTGTTTTTCAATGGCTTTTCTGGAATCCCTTACCTCCTGAAGGATGAGATCCAGTTTATCCATGGGCTCTTCCCCAATTGTAGGTGGTATACCGCTGGGTGGCTGCGAGTTGATGTCGAACTCCGCTTGCTCTGAAGATGTATCGATACTGGGGCCAGCTTCCTGTTGTTTTCCTTTATTACGGCCCATATTGACGACCTTGGTCTTGTGAGTTGAGCCAACAGCTGTGACTCTGAGCTAGTAATGTGCGACTGGGCTGGTGTTCCTTTGCTCCAATGCGTCAATGGTCTGTTCAGGTTGTGTCATGACCTCGCGGGGATAGGCCTTGCCATGGCCTTGCGCTCATGCAGGGAAGTCTCTTGCAGCTGTTACTGGCCCTTACTGTGTTGAGGTAATTTGAATTTTTATGGTCAAGAAATGTCCCCTAACGTAGACCCCACTGTCTCCATGTACGAGCTTAAAGTGCATGTAACTTCCCTCCTCGACCAGTTATGAAGACGCAAATACATTTGCGTCCAACGTTAACATGTCCTCTTTCAGATCCACCATGAATGGATCGATAATTCAGTTCCTAAATATGCCTTGCCAACGTCTTTTCGTGGTGCACTTTCACGTTTTCCTAGCCCTGCAGAGCTAGGCCCTGATTTCTGCCATCGAGCCCTTTCTGCTCTCTGCCTCCTGAAAGCTGCAACGTGGGATACATCCCTGACCTCTGTCCTACTCCCTGCGTGGCGAGCGGTGCCCGGCTCGGCCTGCTTGCCTGCCAAAGACAGTATTTTGCCTTCAAGTTATCAGTATAGCCGAGCTCAGGTCCTCGAAAACACATTCCAGTCTAGCAGAATAGATAAACAATCCCCCGGCTGCAGAGCAAAGGGCCCGGCCTCTCTGTCTCCATGCAAGTAATTCATTGCTCCCGTTACCATGGTAGGCCCATGGCCCCTCGCCTTACACGCAGACACGTAGTCACATATGCATGCATTAATAGTCAGTATAGAGTAGCCTCTGCCCAAGAGACCTTTTTCCTTCTAGATAATATAGTTCCCCAAACACAAGATATCAGATATGATTTAGGAACGAGTCAATCTGACATGCCAGACTTCTGTCTCTTTCTTCTAGTGCTAAATGTCAAGTCCCCTGCACCCTCCAGCCTCACGTCAGTCACACGTCATGCTGCTGCGCGCGCATCCTTGCTACAGATTTCTGCTGACACTGCAGGATTCCTCTATGAATCCACCCACTTGTGACACTTTCATGTGACGTTTCTAGCACACACCTCTGTGTACGCCCTCGTGCACGCCTTCTGTTACGCACATGTGTTCTTATCTCGTTTCTCTCAGCTGTTACGCCTTCTGTATCCATCACCATTGTATGCATTAACTATATATATTGTGCTCTGTTAATAAAGTGTGTCTATCCCTTCCTGATCCTTAATGGTGAAAGGAACATGATACCATGGTTCGAACCATTCCATTTAATGGAATAAAACCCTTATAACTCAGATACCACAGACTCTGCCTCTCATTTCCGATTGAGTTATTTTATTGAACTTTACTGCATAGAAATTCCGACGGTAAATATTTATTTACCACATTAATTTGGCGCCCGAACAGGGACCCCTCCCCCACCCCACGCGCCGGTAGGTGCGTCGCAGGTTTCGCCCCCTGCCACAGCCGTGACGGACAATTACGCGTACCCGCAGGATTTCCTGTATCTCCCTCAGGCCTACGGAGGTGACGGAGACTGCGATCAGCATCCAGACGAGGCGGTGAGGAGTGCGGTGGATCCCGACCAGAGCCCAGCCGAGAGAGCAAGGTCCGAGGTGTCTAGAGGCCCACCAGTTCCGACGTGCCTGTGACGACAGTCGAGTCCAGTCCGGTCCAGTCCAGACGAGTTTCCGAGGCCTTCCGTTCCGTGCTTCCCGGTGAGTACCGTTGCTGGGGACGCATCTAGACGGGTGCATTACTATGTATCCGGTCAAGACGGGTTTGGGTACACAGACCCGGTCTGCACTGTTTTAGCAGTGTATCTGTACTGTTTAGCAGTATATCAAGTAATTCGTGTCTTCAACGGTTCGATTTTGTTTTCGTTATTGAATTCAAGCATAGTCAATACGTGTTCAAAATGTTTCTATGTGATTAATGTCGTGGTATGAGTGACTGTTTGATCTACATTACCGTGTTTTCTGTGTAAAAAGTGTGTTCAAGTTCGAGTAAGTGTCAAGTGCCAAATATCAAGATGCCATTGTTCTCAAAGTTAAGACAGTTAGGAACTAGGAAAGGGATACTATAGGAAGCGATTCCTGTCCCACCTAGGGACACTCCAGGAAATTTTATGTATCATAAACACGGCTTAGATGCCATATTATATCTAGATTTATGGGTCGATTATACTAAGAACCTAGACGAGAAATATAGATGGCCCGTTACAGGGACATGGGATGCAGATTGCATCATGAGAGTAGAAGAAGCGCTATGGAAAAAGAAGGCCAGACAATCTCAGAAAGACGCCAGAGAATTGTGGCGTAAAGAATCGCATAGACGTACAGAGAAAGAATTCAGAAAAGCAGAAAAACATAGAGAAGATTCAGATAAAGCCCGAGAAAACGTACTAGTTGAAGAAGGAATACGAGTTAAAGCAGAACAAGTAGACCGACAACGAAACACTCTTGTGAATGGTATGTATCCTCTTTTGGCCGAGGGTTTACCTAAGGCCACTCCGGAAATACCAAAAGATCTGCCCCCTCCATTGGTTCCGACTAAATTACGTCACAAGACCGCAGCAGACATTTGTATTTCTTCCTATTTAGACGATGTAGCTCCTACATATACTACTACACCTGCCCATGTACCCGCACCACCTGCACCTGCTGACGTCCACCTACCCCCTGATCATCAGCCCCCAGGTCCGCAACAGCAGATCCCTCCAGGTCCGCTACCCGCACCCGTTCCCGTTGTCCCCCCTGGTATCCAACAACTGCATCCATTAAATCCTTTTGGGACTGGCGTGGTCCAGGACCCAACCCAGCTACAGCAGGTACCGACCCTACAGCCAGGTTACGCTCAAGCCTCCGCTTCAGGAGGTGCTACAGGAGGTTATCAAACACCCCCACAGTTACACCGAGTGACAATGAGAGATCTAGCAAAGGCTCGGACACCGAAAGGCGCACCGGCCGAACAACTTAGAAGAGAACTTACAGACTGCAGATATGACCCAGTGCCGGGTACATCAGGACCCATGTTGTTAGCGTCCATACGTTTGAGACGCGTTACAGATTATTTGATATTACTACCAGGAATGCCAGAACATCTAGATAAATTGTATTATTTTATTAGAACAGGAGAAGGACCGGAGTCTGTTGCTGAAGCCATGTCACGTCAGAAAGTTTAGACTAAAGGTTTAATAATGCGATTTTTGGTAAATTGTTTAATAAGAGAACAAGATCAGGCAGGTTTTCCGCAAAGTGAGATGAATAGACTGACTAGATGGAGCCAGAATATGTCGGAGGGTAAACATGATAAGGAGAACAGTGTACATCATATGGTTAGAAAGATCCGTAAAGAAATAATAGAAATACATGCCCAGCGAGCACCGGAAGAACAACTTGAATTAGACAATCCAACTTCCTCACAAGAGGAGGATGATATAGAGGATCTAGCAGAAACATCGCAACAGTCAGACAAAGACTTGATAGCATATGTAGGTAAGGGAAGATACCTTAAGAAAACAATACGTCCAGAAAGCAAAAGACTTTTTCTCTCTGATATATCAAATCCGAGTTCTCCTGAACATATGTTTCAGGCTACCGATAAAATACTTCAAGATCGAATGGGGTACCATGTACTCAATTCCATGGATGAACAAGAACTAGCCCGGTCCGCAGTACAATGGGCTAACAATTCTAGTACATATAATGATGATACAGTAGCACAGACGTTTTTGAACCTTTCCCCTGATGGACAAAAATTAGCTGGTATATACATGATTCAGCATCTCATTACGTTGTTCAAAAGCCAACACTCTGATCCAGGTCCCTTACCGGATATATTAGAAGACCTTCTCTCGAATAGATGGAGAGGCCTAGGTACTGATTTAATTAAAGAAATTCTAGAACATAGACACAAATATAGTGCCTTCCTGAAACCACAGTTTATTTCAGCTCCACCACCCTCAGAAAGAAAAATGTTTTACTTTGACAGACAGAATCCCTTACGGGAAGTACATCCGGTCAGAAAAGACGATAACACACTAGAACGTGTATTCGTATACACACCCATCACTAAAATGGAATTATTGGAAATGAAGAAAATAGTGCCCAGTCATGATAAAGACCCTGCAGGTTTTCACCGAGAAATTAAAGATATGTTACTCATGGGCAATTACACGTATTCAGATATTATGAAAATGTTAAAGGTACTATTGCCTGCTGGCAATTACGAGAAATTAAAGGAGAAAGAATGGGAGGTGGGAGACACAAAAATTGATTGGGCTGCATTAGAAGTCGAAGAAAATGGTCGTACCGCGGGGTTAGGCCTTGGGGATAAAGCTAAAGCATTACCAAGTTTATTAGTACAGGTTTTGCCTAGACTGTTAACAACTAAAAAGGAAGACTGGGACGCAATATCAGCCTGTAAGCAGAAACACGATGAAGACACTAGTGATTTTTATTCTAGATTCGAGAAATGTTTTATTATTAACAGTGGCCTGAAAACAAGTAGCGAGTCATACCCACACCTCTTTGTATCAAAATTAGTCGAGAATTCCCTGCCTCAAGTTAAGAATCGTGTTTTGAAAGTCGAAAGCACATGGCAAGCAAATACGCCGTCCCAAATGTTACAAATGTTACAGTACCACCAGAATAGAATTAGGGAAGAACAAGATCACGAACAGAGACGTATGAAAGATACGAAAATGAAAATGTTAGTTGCTCAGTCAGTCCCAGCTGACGGTCAGAAAAGGGGTATGACACAGTCTAATAATACGGCGGCTCCCGTTAAAGGGACATGCAACTATTGTAAACAGCCAGGTCACTATATGAATGAATGTACAGTTCTGAAACACAATATAGCAACAGGTAAAACTAAAGAGAGACCACGTCAGCCTAGACAGGACCAGGTCCAACACCATGTTCAGCAACATATTCCACAGAACGTACAGCCTATGCCTGCTCCACAACAGACAGTACAGACAGTAGCGGTACCACATCCACAGCCCATTGCCGCGACACAGCAAGTTTCACAGCAGATGTACCAGTACGCACAATCTGATTACCCCGACTATCAGCGATACTCATGAAACAGCCTAGAGAGGGAGGTTGGCTTGCCTCTCATTGAAGTTCCTGTAGATCAAGAGGGTCCTTATGTACATAGTCAAGTATTAGGAAAAGATAGAAAGTTTTTGATTGACACAGGGGCAAGTCGAACAACAATAAGTCACGACGAGGTTCCAGGGGCACCCCTCTCAGGCTCACAGAATGTCTCCCTTGGATTTTCAGGACAGCCTATTGTTAATGAAGTATCGAAACCTGTTCCCCTAGCAGTTGGTCCATTGTCACGTACTACAGACCTATTGCTCACGAAATCATGTCCAGAAAACTTGTTAGGTATCAAAACACTGAAAGCTCTAGGAGCTGTGATATGTTGTTCTCCGGAAGGAGTTAGACTGTTTTTGCGTGACTTTAAGGGTCACTATGTATTACGAGATTTTGATGTCAGATTGAAAAATGTACCAGAACATGTGTGGGCGCAAGGCCCAACTGATATAGGTTGTATGCACATTACACCATACCGAGTTACACTCAAGCCAGGAGTTGTACTACCCCGAATCCGACAATACAAGTTACCACCTGATGCTGTAGTGGCTTTACTGGAAATCATTGAAGAGCTCATTGCACAGGGAGTGGTTGTAGAAACCGACTCCAATCTATGTAATTCCCCTATCATTCCGATTCTTAAACGTACTGACCCGAATGCACCTCCAGTTTATCGGTTGGTGATTGATTTACGAGAATTAAATAAATGCATTGTACCACAGTATCCTGTGGTCCCAGACATCTCATCATTATTGACTGCTATTGATTCAGAGGCGACGTTTTTTACTGTAATTGACCTCAAGAACGCCTTCTTCAGTGTCCCCATTGATCCGGAGAGCCAATATCTTTTCGGATTCTGTTTAAATGGCCGTAGCTTCAAATTTGCACGCGCACCTCAAGGATTCACAGAAAGCCCCAGCATCTACAGCCAAGCTTTGAAAAGACAACTTGACAGTATTCACATGCCAATTAACACTGCCCTACTCCAGTACGTCGATGATCTGTTGATCACCGCCCGTAGCGAACCTGAATGTGAACAAGCATCACTGACGGTTTTACATTTCTTGGCTGACAAGGGACACAAGGTGTCCCCTTCAAAGTTACAATTCTGTGTTCAGCAAGTGGTGTACCTTGGGCACTTGCTGTCCAAGAGGGGGAGACAGCTAACACCTGACCGCATTCAGTTAATTGCACACTTACCGCAACCCAAGACACAAAAGGAAGTGCGGGCCTTCATTGGCCTCACCTCTTACTGCAGACAATGGATTCCCCAGTACGCATTTCTAGCCAAGCCACTCATACAGTTGACAACACAGGAGGCAGCGACTTCGACTGTCCTCCCTTGGACTCAGGAACATACACAGGCTTTTGATGAATTAAAGAAAGCTTTATGTCAAGCACCAGTTTTAGCAACACCATGTTACAGCAAACCTTTTACACTTTTCGTTACAGAACGTGATGGCACAGCATTATCTGTCCTCACACAAGACCAAGCAGGTTCACATAAGCCGTGTGCTTATTTTTCGAGTACATTAGACCCAGTAGCCCAGGCCCTGCCTGCGTGCTTAAAATCAGTTGCAGCGACAGCCTTAGCAATCCGACAAAGTGATTCCATAGTGTTAGGACATCCCCTGACAGTACAAGTTCCACACTCTGTGGAAGTTCTTTTAAACAGAACACAGACTCAACACTTGACAATAGCAAGACTGACAGGTTATGAATTGACATTGTTCCAGCCCCACATAGAAATCAGACGCTGCAATATGCTCAATCCTGCCACATTGTTACCCTTGAATATAACAGATCCAGCTCCACATGACTGTATAGAGATCATTAATGCAGTAACAAAGCCCCGACGAGACTTGACAGATGTTGCACTGACTAACCCAGACCTGACACTTTACGTGGATGGTTCATGTATGAGAACAAGCACAGGAGAATTAGTGGCCGCATATGCAGTGACCACTGAAACTGAAGTCAAAGAAACACACTGTATTGATACACTGTCTGCTCAAGCTGCAGAACTCATTGCTCTGACTCAAGCCTGTATAGTAGCCAAGAACAGGAATGTTAACATATACACAGATTCACGTTATGCATTTGGAGTCGTACACGACTTCGGTGTACTCTGGCAAGAAAGAGGTTTCCTGACCTCTCACGGAGCCAAGATCCAGCATGGTCCCCTCATTCAAGCATTGTTAGAAGCAATACATTTGCCATCAGCCATAGCTATCATGAAGTGCAAAGCACATACTAAAGTTACAGATACTATTTCCCAGGGTAACGACCTGGCCGATCGAACCGCGAAACACACAGCTCTGACTCACACACATGCAGCTGATATGACAAAGACAATAGTTCCGACACCGACACATTGCATGACAGTTAAGGATCCCGCACTAGATGTAATTGACATACAGACACATGCTACTCCAGACGAAATAAAGAAATGGACTGAACTAGGAGGGATCCAGACAGACCAGGGATGGATGACGAAGGGAAAAGCCACATGGTTTCTCCCCGACTCTATGGTTCAAGTTATGATTAACACCGCACACAGTCCAGCACATTTAGGAGAAAAAGCCATGTTAGACAGTTTACAGAATCTCTGGTACAATAAACATTTACGAGCAGCAGCAAAACAGAAAGTGCGTACTTGAATGATCTGTTGTCAGTTTAACCCAGGCAAAAGCATTCCTGTAGAGCAAGGTGGATTTCATCCTCCCGATTACCCTTTTGAAGTCCTCCAGATGGATTATATCCAGATGGAACGATGTCGAGGATTCAAATATGTCCTCGTAGTTGTATGTGCACTTTCCCGTTGGACAGAAGCATATCCAGTCCCAGATTACACTGCTCCGACCACTGCCAAACAGTTGGTTCGTGAATTCTTCCCACGGTACGGTTTGCCTCGTGTCGTGTACTCAGATAACGGTCAGCCATTCTCGTCCGAGCTAATGAAGCAGGTATCACTCCTGCTAGGATATCAGTGGAAATTCCACTGCGTCCGACATTCCGAGGCAGCAGGCCTCGTGGAACGCCACAATCAGACACTGAAAACACGTCTTGCCAAGATTTGTGCCGAGAAAGGGGTAGACTGGATAGTCGCCTTGCCAGTTGCATTGTTTTACATCAGAATGGTCGCACACTCCAGAACAGGGCTATCCCCGTACGAGGTGGTCTTTGGTAGGCCACCGAATATGTGGGGGACGCTTCTGCCTCGTAAGATCACAGATGTTGACTGTAATATGTTGACAGATTACCTTGCTTCCTTGATGTCTGCACTACAATCATGTCGTTCACAGGTGGCTGCAGCCTTTCCCGACAACACCGAGGTGAAGCCACACGAGATCGTCCCTGGTGATCACGTCTTTATTCGGAATTTCGACAGGAGGAGTCCGCTGGAGCCCCGCTGGCAGGAGCCGAAGCTTGTTTTATTAACCACAAGGACAGCAGTGAAGGTGGAGGGCCGCAAGGGCTGGCTCCACTCGAGTCATATCAAAAAATATCATGGACTGCCGCCAAAGACAGACTCCCAGCCCTGCCCCGTCTCAGGGACTGATACTAAACTCCCCCTGGTAGAGAAAACTCCTTCTCAAGAATTTCGCATGAAATTGAGGTCTAGCAAGTCAGACAGTTTAATTGTTTAAGTCCTCCCCTAGGTGAAGCGGTTAGACAGGTTCCTGACATGTACAAGTTAGACCCCAATAGAGAGAGAGATAGACAGAAACAGCTCAAGAAACGAGAATATTGTAAATCTCTCTGTAGTCACTGCATCGTGACATTATTGATTATGTTTTTTCTGAGTCTTACGATTATTGCTGCAAGTTTATTATTACACATGTACTTTCCTATTTCCATACATGCACATTTTTTTCCAAATAGCACTGTCGAGCATACTTTCAGTGAATTGCCCCCGCACGAGTTATCTTACCGGCTTGCGCTGCGCAATAATACTTTTATCAGTATGTTACATCATTCCCATCAGACCAGCAATGCTACCAATTGTTGGATATGTGGCCGACTCCCTCCCTACCAGAAATACAAGGGAGTTCTACCCCTCTTCCCGTATCCGTTCACACATAATGGTTCCTGTGGTGCCTGGTTTAGTTTAATAAATTATTTAGATTCTGATTCCATAGTCTACCAAGGCGATTGGGTATGGGGAAATCTGAACACAGTTATGCATAAAGCATGTTACCCTAACAAGGAGGGTCTTCCACAAAGGACAGGAACCGATCTAGAAAATGAAGTATATGGATTAGGTAATTATACACTTAACCTCATGATTCTGAATGTCCAGTCCGATACAGGACCAGACTTACCCTCTATGTCAGTGTTACCAGTCAAAGGCGAATTATGTGTCAGAAAGAATGGTTCGGTACCCCTAGGTCATAGTAAATGTACTACTGTAATCGAATTCAGTGATAAAGGCAAGTCTACATTCAAAGCTACCCGCCATTCCTATTTCATTTGTGATCATACAGCCTATATACGTTTGCCACTAGATTGGGATGGGACATGTTACATTGCATTCCTTCTGCCACCTGTTTTTCTAGCTCCACCTGATTATCATAAGAACTCCCGTCTAGTACCTAATAGACCCAAGAGAGAACTCCCGATTGTCGACTATACTGAAACAGCATGGGAACGATACATAGATTTCAATAAAGGTTTCTTTCCCTATTTAGGAGCTATCTTCAATAGCAAATCAATACGTCACTTGACCAGAACCCTTGAAGCAGTGGTAAATGAAACGACTTCCGCCCTAGGCAACTTAACAGAGGAACAGTCTGCTATGAGACTTGTTGTTCTTCAAAATCGTCTTGTTCTTGACGTCATCCTGGCCGATAGTGGCGGAGCCTGTAGAGTCATCGGATCGAGTTGCTGTGTTTTCATTCCAGGAAACGCACCGTCAGTATATAGAGCCATAACCTGTCTCCATAAGATTGCAAGTCAGATACACCAGAATCCAGGCACCTGGACTTGGTCCGGTTGGTTCTGGAGCGTGTTATCAGCCTGGGGATGGAAAGTCCTATCCTTCCTCCGAATAGCCCTTCTCATAGTATTCAGTTGTTGCCTATGTATACAGTGTGGGCCAGCGATTTGCGGCTTGTGCGCCACATCATGTTTTCCTCATCCAAGTCCACGTTCTAAATCCCGCCTGAAAAAGGAAGAGCAAATGATGTTATATGAACAAATAGATGGACTAATGAAGATCGATATATCATGAAGGGTCCGTAGGGGACAAGGAGGGAATGAGGTAATTTGAATTTTTATGGTCAAGAAATGTCCCCTAACGTAGACCCCACCGTCTCCATGTACGAGCTTAAAGTGCATGTAACTTCCCTCCTCGACCAGTTATGAAGACGCAAATACATTTGCGTCCAACGTTAACATGTCCTCTTTCAGATCCACCATGAATGGATCGATAATTCAGTTCCTAAATATGCCTTGCCAACGTCTTTTCGTGGTGCACTTTCACGTTTTCCTAGCCCTGCAGGGCTAGGCCCTGATTTCTGCCATCGAGCCCTTTCTGCTCTCTGCCTCCTGAAAGCTGCAACGTGGGATACATCCCTGACCTCTGTCCTACTCCCTGCGTGGCGAGCGGTGCCCGGCTCGGCCTGCTTGCCTGCCAAAGACAGTATTTTGCCTTCAAGTTATCAGTATAGCCGAGCTCAGCTCCTCGAAAACACATTCCAGTCTAGCAGAATAGATAAACAATCCCCCGGCTGCAGAGCAAAGGGCCCGGCCTCTCTGTCTCCATGCAAGTAATTCATTGCTCCCGTTACCATGGTAGGCCCATGGCCCCTCGCCTTACACGCAGACACGTAGTCACATATGCATGCATTAATAGTCAGTATAGAGTAGCCTCTGCCCAAGAGACCTTTTCCTTCTAGATAATATAGTTCCCCAAACACAAGATATCAGATATGATTTAGGAACGAGTCGATCTGACATGCCAGACTTCTGTCTCTTTCTTCTAGTGCTAAATGTCAAGTCCCCTGCACCCTCCAGCCTCACGTCAGTCACACGTCATGCTGCTGCGCGCGCATCCTTGCTACAGATTTCTGCTGACACTGCAGGATTCCTCTATGAATCCACCCACTTGTGACACTTTCATGTGACGTTTCTAGCACACACCTCTGTGTACGCCCTCGTGCACGCCTTCTGTTACGCACATGTGTTCTTATCTCGTTTCTCTCAGCTGTTACGCCTTCTGTATCCATCACCATTGTATGCATTAACTATATATATTGTGCTCTGTTAATAAAGTTTGTCTATCCCTTCCTGATCCTTAATGGTGAAAGGAACATGATACCATGGTTCGAACCATTCCATTTTATGGAATAAAACCCTTATGACTCAGATACCACGGACTCTGCCTCTCATTTCCGATTGAGTTATTTTATTGAACTTTACTGCATAGAAATTCCGACTGTAAATATTTATTTACCACAGTGTCATGCCTTATGTCGGGCAATCACGGGTCCTATCGTCCTCCATGGCCCCCTTTACCATCCAGTCAGTGTGTCCAGGGCACACAGCAGGCTACTGGGACCTTCAGGGGCCTTCCCTGCTAGCGTCGTTTCCCGGGGTTTCCCAGCTCTGACGGTCCGCAGCAGCGCGAATGCACCACCAGGTCAATAAGTCATGCAGCAGGTCTATACTCCAAGATGCATATCTCATGCAGGTTATTAGTCTATGTGCCCCTCCGTCCAAGTGGTATCAATAATACCCGGCTCTTCACACGGTCTAAATGCCCACCTTTTTCTATCAAGCCCACCGATGAGAGCAATGGCGTAGAACAGCAGGTGTCGGAGCCGCCGGTTCTTCTGCCTTGTCTTGCCCTCCACTCTTCTCTACGGCGATGGCTGTTAGTGCCCCTCCTCCTATTCAGCTCTCACAGTTGAGCCCCACTATTCTCTGAGGTGTTCTCTGGGACGAGTGCTGTAGGGCGCTCGATGCCCGCAGAATCCAATCCCAGGGCCTACCCCTGGGGTGCGGTAGCACTCACCGTCCTAGCCCGGAGTGGATCACAGGAGTCACTTCCGCCAGTGCAGCATCCCCCAACCGGCAGGGGGTGCACGCGAGATACCCTCCACGCTCAGCCAGCAGTCAGGCGCATCGGCCAGGCAGAGCAGCAAGCTCGCAGCCGTGTGCACATCTCCCCCTTCTCCACCGGTGCACTGTGTCCGGACCTTGTAGCTCACGAGGTAGGGCGGTGAGCTGAAAGGCAGGTCCGATCGTCAGCTCCGCTGTCCGCCACCAGGACATACAGCAGTAGACTCCTCTGCGCGACGCGTGTCAGTGAATTTTCAGGGCCTTTGATCCCGGGTCCAGAGCTCGTCTAAAAGGCGGCCGCCATGTTCGGCAGTCGGCCACACCCCCCCACAGAAAGAGTGATAAGACGATTTTCTTGTAGTTGCATTGCTTTTCCAGTTCCCAACAGCAGAGACAACCTCCAGAGGCCCAACATGTAAAAAGGCACCTTTCAGACCCGATCTTCTCAAACATCACTGCGTTAGAAATCAGGGAGCCCTTACCTATCCCATGGTCAGACCACTTTCTAGTCCCATTCACAAGGCAAACCACCATTGAGACCCCCCAGGCACCGGTTACACGCAATCCAGAATGACCTTGGTCCAAACTCCCCCTGGATGAATGGAGACACAAATTAGTGCTTACTGCCCCCACACAAGTTCAGATCCTCTGGTAGCAGACAAGAAATTCACAACCTGGATAGAAAACTCACTCGACCTAGTTTTGCCTAGAAAATTCCTACCAAATAAAAAAAATGCACCCTTCAAATCCCCTTGGTTCACCCCAGAACTTCGTGACCTGAAAAAACAATTCAAAAAGTTAGAGCATTCCTGGAGGAAAGACTGGGCCACTAATAAAAAAGCAGAATTTAGAGCAGCCATCAGGTTCTATAGAGCCTCCCTTAAAACTACCCAGGCAGACTTCTTCGAAGAGGAAATTCAAGCTTCCGCCAACTCATCTAGGGAAACATTCCGCATTGTTAAAGAACTTCCCAAAATCCCAGACCCGCCCCCCGCCCCTGACATATCAGGCCATGGATGGAACAAACTTGCAGAATTCTTCCTAACTAAAATTCTAAATATCTTCAAAACCCTCCCAACCATTGATCAGCTACTAGAACACATTCCTGCAGTCCCATCAAATGACTCACTCCACCTACATTCCTTCTCCCCCCTCACAGTGGAGATGCTCCCCCCAATCCTAGAATCAATAAAAAGTGTCTCCCCTTTAGACCCTGCACCCCTTAATATCCTGAAGCTAGTGACTCCCACTATTGCCTTTTCCATCACTAACCTAATTACTGCCTCTCTAACACATGGCACTGTACCCCCTAATTGGAAAAGAGCCATAGTAAGAGCTCTTCTTAAAAAACCTAATCTAGACCACCTGGAGATGGCCAACTACCGGCCCATCTCTTTACTACCAGGAATCAGCATGGTTGCGGAAAAATCTGTCAATCAACAACTCTCCACCTTCCTGGAGGCCGTTGGGCTCCTACGCTGCTCCCAGACAGGCTTTCGCCCTGGCCAGGGCACGGACACCGCCCTGGTGGCAGTTGTAGAAGAGGCAAGGAAGATCCTTGACTCAGGAGGCTCAGCCGCTGTGATCCTCCTGGACTTAAGCGCAGCCTTGAACATGGTTGATCACTGAATCCTCACTCACCGTCTCAGAAGTCTGGGAGTCATAGGGTCAGCTCTAGCATGGCTCAAATCATTCATAGAAAATAGAACCTATCAGGTCTCCGAAGGCAAAATCTGCTCCAGAGCAATCCCTCTCCAATGCGGGGTGCCGCAGGGCTCGTCCCTGAGCCCTACACTCTTTATTGTGTACATGTCTCTATTGGAGGATATCGTTGAACCCTTTGGTATCAAACTGATCACATACGCAGACGACACCCAACTGGTCGTCTCACTAAACCAGTCGGATCACTCCTCTGAAAATATACGGTCCTGCCTTTCAGAAATCTTCAGTTGGATGAACAATTCCCTCCTCAAACTTAACGGAGATAAAACGGAGCTTCTGGTGCTGGGCAACAAAGATACATTCACTCCCAACTCCATGTGGCCGACATGCATGGGGCCAGACCCCTTCCAAAAACTAAATAAAAAGTCTTGGTGTCTGGCTCAACCAGGATCTCACCTCCCAAACCCAAGCCAGGAAAACCGCTGGTGTCTGCTTTGGCCTGCACAAACCGGTCCCCGGAAGCTTGTTTCCTTTCCAGTAAAAGAATTGGCTTGGTAGTTTGGTCTGCCCTGTTCCCATGATGCACTGGGCCAGGGACAGACTCATTTGCATGTAGCCAGGTTCTGAGCTGGGATGGTGCAGTGAGCTAAAAAACGGTGATGGATCAAGCCCTGATCTGTTGACTGGGTAGGAGTACTCCGCTCTATTCAGAGACTCTGTCCATCACCACCCCCTTTTCTGAATCGTTTTGTCCACCATAAGCGTGGAAGGGTATACTCAGACATGAGTCCCTTGCTCACTGTACCACTGGGATTCAAGCAAGCCGGGCCGAAGACGGCTGTAATGCCAGAAACCGGTCCCCGGAAGCTTGTTTCCTTTCCAGTAAAAGAATTGGCTTGGTAGTTTGGTCTGCCCTGTTCCCATGATGCACTGGGCCAGGGACAGACTAATTTGCATGTAGCCAGGTTCTGAGCGGGGATGGTGCAGTTAGCTAAAAAACGTTGATGGATCAAGCCCTGATCTGTTGACTGGGTAGGAGTACTCTGCTTTATTCAGAGACTCTGTCCATCACCACCCCCTTTTCTGAATCGTTTTGTCCACCATAAGCGTGGAAGGGTATACTCAGACATGAGTCCCTTGCTCACTGTACCATCAGGATTCAAGCAAGCCGGGCCGAAGACGGCTGTAATGCCAGAAACCGGTCCCTGGAAGCTTGTTTCCTTTCCAGTAAAAGAATTGGCTTGGTAGTTTGGTCTGCCCTGTTCCCATGATGCACTGGGCCAGGGACAGACTAATTTGCATGTAACCAGGTTCTGAGCTGGGATGGTGCAGTGAGCTAAAAAACGGTGATGGATCAAGCCCTGATCTGTTGATTGGGTAGGAGTACTCTGCTTTATTCAGAGACTCTGTCCATCACCACCCCCTTTTCTGAATCGTTTTGTCCACCATAAGCGTGGAAGGGTATACTCAGACATGAGTCCCTTGCTCACTGTACCATCAGGATTCAAGCAAGCTGGGCCGAAGATGGCTGTAATGCCAGAAACCGGTCCCCGGAAGCTTGTTTCCTTTCCAGTAAAAGAATTGGCTTGGTAGTTTGGTCTGCCCTGTTCCCATGATGCACTGGGCCAGGGACAGACTCATTTGCATGTAGCCAGGTTCTGAGCTGGGATGGTGCAGTGAGCTAAAAAACGGTGATGGATCAAGCCCTGATCTGTTGACTGGGTAGGAGTACTCTGCTTTATTCAGA
Source organism: Lissotriton vulgaris (assembly GCF_964263255.1). Lineage (NCBI taxonomy): Eukaryota > Metazoa > Chordata > Amphibia > Caudata > Salamandridae > Lissotriton > Lissotriton vulgaris. The sequence continues at coordinate 844,490,510 of NC_141685.1, forward strand.
GACTCTGTCCATCACCACCCCCTTTTCTGAATCGTTTTGTCCACCATAAGCGTGGAAGGGTATACTCAGACATGAGTCCCTTGCTCACTGTACCGTCAGGATTCAAGCAAGCCGGGCCGAAGACGGCTGTAATGCCAGAAACCGGTCCCCGGAAGCTTGTTTCCATTCCAGTAAAAGAATTGGATGGTAGTTTGGTCTGCCCTGTTCCCATGATGCACTGGGCCAGGAACAGACTAATTTGCATGTAGCCAGGTTCTGAGCTGGTATGGTGCAGTGAGCTAAAAAACGGTATTGGATCAAGCCCTGATCTGTTGACTGGGTAGGAGTACTCTGCTTTATTCAGAGACTCTGTCCATCACCACCCCCTTTTCTGAATTATTTTCTAAAAGTGGCATTTTCAAACACACAATTCGAAAAATATTTTTACTAAAAGGTGTGTAATTAAACTCTGAGGTCAGAGAGCCTAAACTTTAATTCCCTATCTTGTCCCAATGGGAACTTAAGCTTGTAAGATGTTGCAAAGAATTTACCATTCTATCCTATGGACAAGATAGCCTTTCAATAGTGAAAAACAAAATTGGCAGTATTTCACTATCAGGACATGTCACATACAACAGCACATGTCGTACCTTCCACATACACTGTACTCTGCCCAGGGGGATTCTTGGTCCTAACATAGGGGTGCCTTACATTTAAGAAAAGGGAGGTTTAGGGCCTGGCAAGTGGGTGCACTTCTCAAGTCGACATGGCAGTTAACAACTGCGCACAGACACTGCAATGGCAGGTCTGAGTTACCTTTTCAGAGCTACTTATGTGGGTGGCACAATCAGTGCTGCAAGCCCACTAGTAGCATTTGATTTGCAGGCACTGGCACACTTCAGTGCACTTTATTAGGGGCTTACCAGTAAATCAAATATGCCAATCATGGAGAACCAATTGAAACAACTATTTACACAAGGAACATGACTGGTGTGCGGAGCATGGTAGCGGGTTAGTGTCCTGGCCTCAAGCTCCTTTCTCCTCCCTCTGGTACTTGACCTCACTGACCCTGCTTAGCGGACCTGCAAAGCCGGATTGATTTACTGTTGGTGTGCCGTTTTAAACTCCTTCGGTAGTGGGGACTTTCTCTTGCTTCCTGCTGGGTCTCAGGCAGCGCATCTCCCAGCTGATGCCGGCCGGAACACACTCGACGTTTACTCCCTCGGGCAAGGGGCAGTTGCTCTAGACTGCATGTGAATTGCAGAGGGAGAGGCATGCCATCTCTGTGATTTCTTCCTCAGGTGTGCCTGGAAGGCCCGGCTCCTGCCCGGTGATGCCACCTCCGCCTGCTTGGCTCCTGCCTGGGGCTCAGAAGCTTTTGGGACACGGCACTAATTCCTCTCGCACATTGAGCCCAAGGTGGGCAAGGCACGGGGAAGGCTGCAGGTGCCCCATTGAATTTGTTGGAGGCCAGTGGAGAGGAACAAATACAGAAAGAAGAAAATAACAAGAAGAAACTTTGGAGGAAGGGCTTGAGTTATCTGCTAAAGTAAGTCAGGGGGTTATTTGCTTTTTTGGGTGTGCATGATACGGACAACTGTCCGAGACAGCCAAACAGATATGCCCCATGTCCCCCAGCCCAAGCTTCTTTTTATGAGAATATTGTATGTAAGCAAGGGAATAGGAAAACAAAGTTGCAGAAAGTAGCATCTGCTTGTGCGGATGCCTCCCAAGCCTCTTCTATAGGTATAGTGCAACACCCTTCTGTTCCAGCATCGCAGGAAAAGAAAACAGAGCGAGATAAAATAACCACCTCTTTAAGATCTTTTTTCAAAGTTCAGGCAAAATCACAGATTAAAGTATCTGATAATATTGCCATCTCGTTTTCTATCATGAATGGAACTGGACCTGAGGGAAACAGGGAGAGAAGTCAGCTTATATGGAATCAGAATAGCAAAATACAGAGGGAATACAGAAGGACTACACCAAGATGTCCCTACCGCTAATAAATTCCGAATATTAGGGGATATGGGGGATTCGATCTCCACAATAGTAGCTGCTCTGCCTAGCCCAGCGAAAATATCAGATGCAGCAAGGTTTGCTCGGGAAGCTAGATGCATTATCATTAGAGATTAGAGGCAAGTTTGCGATTTCTGAGAGAAACCAAAGTAAGATTCAAGAGACCTGTGAGAGGCTAGAGGTTAGAATATCAGCCATTGCAAAGAGAACTGGTGTAATGGAAGCCTCTTTGGTAACCCTGAATAAGGAAGTAGAGCTAAATCAGGCCGAGATTCAGTTGTTAACCACTTTGCTGCTTATGACGAGCTCAGCTCGTCATGAGGCACGGTTGAGCTGTGCTTATGACGAGCTGAGCTCGTCATGAATAAAGGGAACTCTGTGATTCCAGCACCGGGGGGGGGAACCTCTAGCAGCCAAGGTGTTAAAGAGAGTGGAGAGAGAGAGAGCTATTGGACAAACTAGAATCCTTTGAGAACAACACCAGGCGAAACAACATTAGAATCCTTAATATTCCAGAGGGTCTTGAGGGCAATAACATCAAAGGTTTTGCCATTGATCTTTTAAAGGAATTTATCCCTGGGGTTGGCACTCTGGAGTTGGAGGCAGACATTCAGAGGATCCACCAAGACCCTTTCTCCAAAAATCCCAACAGGATAAAACTAAGCAAAATCTTGGTCAACTTCAACACCTTTACTAGGAAGAATTCTTTCAGTAGCTTTGAAAGCCAGTAGCTTTACCAAAGGAGACTGGTCATTTCGTGTCCTGTTGATCATCTCTAAGACTACACTTGACTGACAACGCGAGCTGGGAAAATGTATTCCTGAATTTCGTTCACTGGGTGCCACAGCCCATCTGAGATTCCCGGCCATGTTAAAAGTCATGTAGGATGATAAGATGTATAACTTTAGGGACCCAAAAGAGGCTGGAAATGTTTGCGACCAAATAAAGACTCAGCAGCAAGCCAAAGGGAGGGGAGCGCTCATAAAGGGCAGTAAACAACCACACCCTTTGCTTAGGGGTAGTTTCCCCGGGGTGGGTTGGAGTCACTTGATTAAATAGTTATGTTAAGAATTCACTGGGTGGGGTGCAGCAAGGGGGGAAATTAAAAAATATTTAGTCCTCAGTTATAAGTCTCTAGGTCCTAGGGCTAAGAGGTATAAAGGGCTTGAGCCAGTAAGCGGGGAATTTATGAAAGATCTAGGTCAAGATGCCAAATTTTAGAGGCTCTACTCCCTTAAAAAAATTTATGTGGGATGTGAATGGGCTTAGAGTTGCTTGTAGAAGGAGAAAAATCCTGCAATATCTAAAAAAGGCTGTGGCAGATGTAATAATTCTGCAAGAAACCCATCATTCACTTGAGGAATGGAAGATCTATATGTCTAATCAGAAGTGGATCGCAGACTCAGTTCACACCAGCCAAATGTACTGTACTAAGGGAGTGAGTATAACTTAAAGAAACTACTAAAGCTCTTTTGGGGGAGTGTAAAGTAGAAGATGGAGGGTGTTGGCCCTAGCCAATGTTGAAATACAGAATGCATGGTATGTGTTGGCTTGGTTTTATTGCCCAAATATTGATGATGATGCATCCCGGAATTCCTTATATTACTATTTTTTTTTAATTAAAGCTCCAATTATTCTGGGAGGTGATTTTAATATTTTGTTGAATCCTAAACTTGATAAATCTACAAAAGGATTAAACATCAGCTCTCCAAAAGTTAGATGGTTTATGGAAATAATGATGAAAGACCTGTTGATATATGGAGATTTAAATCTAGGGGGCTAGGGCTTGCCAAAATTATACCTCTCACAACAAAAAACATGGGCATGCCTCTAGAATCTATTTCTTTTTGGTGGATTCAAGGTTCGTGAATAGTGTGAGAGAAGTGAACCATGTCCCTGAGCATTTATAAGATCACTCTGCAGTAGCCTTAGATTTGCTACTGGAAAATAGATGGACTCTCAATAGGTCACTGCTACGGGATCATATAGTAATTTCTTACCTGAAGAGTGATTCTCTAGTTTATTACGGTTAATGACTCCTCAACGCCAACTCATTTCAACTATTGTCCGAATCCTGAATTATTAAAATTCCCTCTCAGGCTGTCCTGACTTTTTGTAGAATCACCACCCATCTCACCACTGTTCTATGATCACTACTGCCTTAAACCGAAGGTAAAACCTCCTGGTGCAGGGTGCACACACAAGAAACGACCCAATGATTACGCACGTACGTGTAAATTAAAGCAGGGACACATTATATACCGCTATGAGATACTTCCAACATACACGTGTATGAGGGTCATTTTTGGGAGATACCGACTACCAACCTGCAAAACCTTGGTTTAAGCGGGACTAGTGATCCTTTCCCCTTCTTGATTATGAGATATCACAACGGAGACTGAAAGGATTCATACTCTGACTCCCCCCTCCTTTTGATTATACCTTCCATGTCTCCACCATATTGCAGTGCAGCCCCCAGCAGTTTCAGCCCTTGTAGATCATTGATGGCCCTAGAAGCACACAGCCTAGAATCATTACTGTGCTGTGGGAGAGGACCAAACAGGAATCAGCTGTACTGTCTGCATTGTACTTGGAAATGTTTCAGCCCCAGCCTTCCTGCTATAGTTGCATCTGACAGAGCACTGGGCTGAATATCAACATTTCTCTGCAATGGACCTTTTTAGATGCCTGAGAAAAAAAGAAGAGTTAATAACATCCAAAATTTAAATTTACAGTGTAACCTATGTGGCTACACAGTGAAGAGCCAAAAGTTAATTCATAGGATTAAAAGTAGGTTTATGACAAATTCAAAGTCAAGCTGAGGAGTACAAGTCTAAAGAAAATACTGTATGGGGGCGTGGCCTGGTGCTCGGCAAGGTGGCTGCGCTGTAGTGCTGCTCTGCCGGCTGCTAAACGAAATCCTACATCTATCCTGCCCTTACCGACCCATCTGATGAAACACAGACTGGAGCTGACATGCAGGACGGCTGGATATAGCGGCGGCACATTTTTGCCGAGAATTGTGGCGTGTACAGGGGAAAGTCACACCTCGTGGTAAACTGGACCGCGAACGTAATGGCGGCGGACGGAACGGCCAGCTGACACCTCGGAGGCCGAGAGAACTGCCAACTGGAGGGTGACTGGAGGATGACTGAATCTCTTGTGGACTGCTGACATAGAGTGGCGCCTGGGCGGCGGAGAGCGGATCAGTGGAAACGCAGGGAGAAGCCCACAGACGGAGGTGGGAGCTGAGTGACGCGTGGGACCAGAACGCTGTGCTACGAGAGCAGCCGGCTTCAGAGAGGGCAGTAGGCTGTGCCGGCTCTGGCCCCAGGAGGACAGGCTTCTTCCCGGTCCCCCAGCTTATGAGATCTTGCGACGTGCTCCGCCTGCCGCAATTGACAGCATCCTGAAGAACCTGAGAGCCATAGACACTGTGGCCGTGAGACAGTGCCCGGCTCAGGGCGAGGCACCAACAGGGAAGGCCTACACCGCATGGGCGCCGCGAGAGATACCGGTAGTCACAGGATGGTGGCTGCCTTTATAAATTAATACACCTGCTGTCTCCGCCACTGCGAACGCAGCGTGATAACACTGGAGCAGGAGCTTCGCAGTGCGATGACAGGAGGTTAGTGTGGAAATCGGCTGTCGGGGACGCTGCTGGGCACAAGATTGGGACACATATCATCTGCCTGATGGTGGGAGGCCTGTGACCATGAACTGAACTGAGGGAGAGTATTCAATTGCTGTTGCACGCCTGGGGCTATAGTGCGGGCCGCTCAGGGACTACGGCATAGGGGCATTGTCTGTACCGCTCTGCCCCCCATCTTGCGACCCATCTTGTTCGGGCTCGAAGAGTTTGCGTGCCCAAAAGTGAAGTGGTCCAGTGGCTGCGCTAGGCGGTGCAGAGTCTGTTACCTACACAAGGGTGCTAGCCCGCCTCTGATCTTGAACTGACTATTGATGGGGTTGCAGCACTGCTAAAATTACTGGCGCTGGGATAGCTGCAAACAGGTGCAGCTTAGGTAAATAGGAGTGACGGATAGACGCATCTTTTTGTGGATCTCCCTTGGTGGTATTCCGCACACAAGCTATACAGCGGTGGCACAATGGGGAAGCCTTAAAAAATCAACCACGACTTAGATTTGAGTTGCGAAAGGGTAACAAGACAGCGCAATCCGAGGCTTCCGACACGGAACTGGATGCTTCCGGAAAGGGTCCCACGGCCCTCGAGAAATCGCTGGCTGCAATACAAGCGAGCCTTCAGGCGATAGACGGCAAGATTGAAGCCCTCAATGGCAGAATGGACCATTTCTAGGCGAAACTAGACAAGCAAGCTGCACGAATTGGGGAGGCGGAACAACGCATTTCGGACACGGAGGATGGCCTACAACAAGTCGCTGAGAAGACATCGGACATCACAAAGCTCCTGGCGGTCATCCAGGCCAAGAACGAAGATATTGAAGCCAGATCTAGACGCAACAACATCTGCGTGCTAGGCCTGCCGGAATCAACTAGTGTGGGGCGTCTGGAGGACTGTATGGAGGGGATGATCCGAGAGATATGCAGTAAGGAAGAATTGTCACCTCTCTTCACAGTGGAACGGACTCATAGGATCTTTGGCGAAGCGCCCTCCGCCTTGAGCTACTCCCAGACCGATAATTGCTTGACTACTTAACTTTCGGGACAGGGACATAATCCTGCGTGTTACACGGCTGAAAGGTACGATCACTTATCAGGGAAATGTCCTGTCCTTTTATCCGGACTTTACGGCCACAGTGCAAGCGGCTCGCAAGGAGTTTCAAAATGTCAAGAAGCTACTGTTACAGGAAAACATTCCCTATGCCATGCTGTATCCAGCACGTCTGAGGATTGGCCCTGTGGATACCGGCAAGATCTTCACCAGTGCCAAACAGGCTATGGATCATGCTTAGACATTGCGGAGACAAAGGGCCGCTTCGGCCCGCACGTCAGACATTGACGAGTGAACAGTAAGGGGGCATATGGAGGGTGGATTAACGGATAGGCCATGGCCCTACGCTCTTGTGCTTAGACTGGGGGGACCAATGCTAATGCCCCTGCAGGTGTTTCACGGGTCCATTATCCCAGGTTGCATTGATGGGTACGGTTGGGGGTGACGGACACACTTTGGCGGCCCCTCTCCCTATTAAAACTGGGAGTGGCTAGCGTTGCTACGACCCCCGGTGGGTGATCCCCAAGTGATTTCCATGCCTTTACTGTTGGGGTTTGTGAGGGAGTTCATTGCGGGTATTGCCTTTGGCAGTTTTGGGATGCTGAAGTGGGAGGGGGGTGGGAAGGGTTGTTTTAATGTTTTTATGCCAGGGGTGCCTTGTTTGCAGGACATGAAGAAACATGCGGTATATATTTATGGGCGTTTGCACGTTAAAATGGGCTGCTGGACTTGCAAATGTATGGACCGCCTCATATGACAGGGGACAAATATAACTGTCACATGGAATGTTCGAGGGCTAAATACACCCAAAAAAGTTAGACAGGTGCTGGCACAACTAGATAGACATCATTTGAAAATCGCTTTATTACAAGAAACCCATCTCAGTAAATCATCGGAGGGCAACATAGCTGTGAGATGGGCAATCTACCGATTGCCCTCTTCATACTCATCATATGCGAGGAGAGTCCTATTGTTGGTTAGGAAAGGGGTCCCTTTCAAAGTCATTCATACACAAGTAGACACTGAATGTCGTTGTGCGATGGTATTGGGCAAATTGGGTTCTGTGCTTATTAATATTGTTAATATGTATGGGCCTGTAATAGATGACCCATCTGCATATATACAGATGTTTAATGTACTGCGCGCCTGGCCGGAAGCGGCGATCATCTGGGGAGGTGATTTGAATACACACTTGGACCCTAGCCTGGATAAATCTAACCCGCAGGGAGCGTGCATGGTCAAAGTCGCAAAATGTATTCGAGATGGTATGCTGGAACTAGGCATGGTGGATGTTTGGCGCCAACTCAACATAGGAGTACGTACAGGCACGCACGTCACTCCGGCAACCAACGGCTGGTCACGGCTGGATTATTGGATGGCGAGTGACGGAGCGTATGAGTGGGTGACAGATGTTTGTATCCTTCCGAGAACACTATCTGATCATAATCCAGTTCTACTCACACTGACAATCCCTGACAATCCCTACAAGCCCTTCACATGGTGATTTAGGGCAGAATCCCTTTTAGATCCGTTCTATGCAGACACGATTAGGACTGCGATCATTCAATACTTTGAGCTTAATGAGGGGTCAGTGGACAAACAGGAGATACAATGGGAAGCCTTCAAGGCCACGATCAGAGGCACCTGTATTATCACCTCAGCTGGGATTTTGAGGGATATACGGGGTAGGCTTGCCACACTGGAGAAGCAGTTGAAAGAATTGGAGGCCCAATATGATAGTGCGCCATCTCGAGGTAAATTAGCACAGATCCGAGAGTACATAGACGAATATAATGAACTTGCTGAAACAGAAGTGAAATATCTATCTAAGCGGCATGTAGCCAGGGCGTATGGTGAGGGTGGGCGACCGAGCAGGTCACTAGCCATCCGCCTGCAGGACAGAGCGGCGCAGTCTCCAGTAGACCCTATAATAGCCACAGATGGTCGGACCTGCCACTCGGAGGCTACAGTCGTGGGGCAATTCCAGGAGTACTACGCCGCTATGTATGCTTCCAGGGGCGGGATGGACGAGAAAGCGATGAGTGAATATTTAGACGATGTGGCTTGTGTCTGGCTTTCGCATGGGTATGCTCATACGTGAGTCCCTTGCACTCCACAGCACTGGATTCCAGCAAGCCGGGCTGAAGACGGCTGGAATGCCAGAAACCGGTCCTCAGAAGCTTGTTTTCAGTCCAGGGAAGTCATGGCTTGGCAGTTCAGGCTGGACTGTTCCCATGAGGCACAGGGTCAGACCGATTTGCATATGGCCATGTCTGAACTGGGGTACTGGGGGTGGAGTGCAAAAAAATGATGGATTTAGGCCCAGATCGCTGTACTGGGGTGAATGTATGACATTGTTCTGCATTCTGTCCATCAATTTTGGTTTTTGCATCTGGCTTTCGGATGTCCATAGGAAATATATTAGCCTTCCAATAGAGGAGAAAGATGTGAGGGACGCCATCATGTCTCTCCCGAATAACAAGGCACCTGGCTCAGACGGGTTTACAGCAGAATTCTATAAAGCTTATGAGGACTTAATAGTGCCTAGGCTTCTGGAGATGTATGCGGAGCCACATGAATCTGGCAGGCTCCATCCTTCCCTGTGCCAGGCCTTGATAATAACCCAGTTGAAGAAGGACAAGCCCCCGGAACACTGCAACTCATATCGCCCCTTATCTCTTATCAATCTGGACGCAAAGAAACTTGCAAAGATTTTGGCAACGAAATTACAACCCCTTATGGTGTATGCCTTTGCTGGTCCTCCCGGACCAAGCCGGGTTTATCCCGGACCGCTCCACCTCCTTCAATCTGCGAACTATATTTTCCATGCTACACGTCTTAAATCCTGAACTTCCAGCTGTCGCGGTACTACTGGATGCCGCAAAGGCATTTGACTCTATAGAATGGACCTACATGCTACATATTTTGAATAGAATGGGGTTTCCCCCGATCTTCACCCGCTGGATCCAGGTGTTATACAAGGAGCCTTCGGCGAGAGTCAGGGTGGGTGGTAGTACCTTGGACCCATTTGACAAAGGTCGGGGCACGCAGCAGGGATGTCCCCTCTCTCCCCACCTTTTTGCCATCGTGCTGGAGCCGCTGGCGTGCAAAATACGACATATTCATAGAGCAGTGGCCCTAAACTTTGCCAATCGTCCGGTGGGGATTTCAATGTACGCGGACGATATGGTCCTATCCGTCCGAGAACCGCAGCAATACTTAACGCAAGCTATACGAGAATATATCAAGTTTGGGCTTTTCTCCGGTCTTCATATAAACTGGGAGAAATCTGTCAGTATCCCGTTAACTGAGAGTACTACTGCTCCCCAAGTTGAGTATCCCTTAGTCTGGTCCGCAGACCCCGTCAAATACATAGGGGTGTGGATACACCGAGATCCGGAAATGGTGGTCCGTGAAAATTATGGAAGAGCCTACACAAATCTGGTGCAACACGTTGACAGAATGTGCTGTTTGCCGCTGTCTTTAGCGGATCACATCTCTGTAATAAAGATGGTCATACTTCCCAAATTCTTGTACTTATTTTGCAATGTCCCGGTCCGCTTGACCAGACATTTTTTTGCCACAGTTTAAACCCAGTTATTGAGGCTAACGTGGGGCGCCAAGGTACCGAGGATTAGTTGGCGCACACTGTCTCTATCGTATGAGAGAGGGGGATTTAATGCTCTGGATTTGTACATATATTATTTGTGTGGACAAGCACAGTTTGCATATTATTGGTACAGGTCGCATGCTTATATCCCTCATGTGGCAGTGGAAGAAGGCGATGCACATCCTTTCCATTTACACGGCATACTCACCCATGTTCACAGGCACACACCTAGGAAGGAAATAAACACCATAAATGTCACCAACGCGGCGTGGCAGGCAATTGGACAGCGTACACACAAGCTCCCTTTGTATGCTCCGGCGTTGCCAATTGATGGGCATGCTGCACTATCGGTGGCTGGGGACCGTGGATCAGTTGGGGCCCTTCGAGAGGCGGGTCTTGCTCAGATGGGTGACATATTCCCGACAGGCACATACATTACGGGGGAAGACTTATCGTACATAGGCAAGCCTACACTTTTATTTCAATTCACTTGTTATAGATTGAGGTGTGCAGTAAAAGATCATTACCCTAGCTTTCCAAACGAGCCAGAGACACTTACAGCTTTGCAATTAATACTCACAGCCCCAATGAAGGGTAAAGTGGTCACTAAACTATATAGAACGATACAGGAGGACACCCCTCTTGAACTAGATAAAAGTCTGGTGCGCTGGAATGCTGTACTGGATCTGCCTATCACTGAGATGGAGTGGGAGCAGATATGTTCGTTAACAGGGGGTCTAACTTCTAATAGCAACTTGCGAATCATTCACCTGAAATACCTACACCAAGTATATCACTCACCACAGAAGTTGTGTAAGGTGGGGCTTCGGGAAACAGATAGATGCCGGAGAAGTGGGGCAGAGGGGGCTGACTTTCTGCACTTGGTGAGAAGGTCCTCCTCTACTGGGAGAAAGTCCTTGCGAGTCTTACCAACATGACAGGTGTAGAGTTGCAGAATACGCCTCTGCTATGCACGCTTGGATATATGCCTAGAACACCGGGAGTGCTGGGGAGGTTTATACGGGTGGCCCTGCTCTTAGCAAAACGACGAATACTGTTCACGTGGGATAGCCGCCTGAGCCCGAAAGTGGATGGCTGGTTAAAGGATATGGTGTATTGCAGAGAGCAGTTGGAGTCATATGCGGAAGAGATCCCTCGCTCTTCTAGGCCGAAGGACATATGGGCGCCACTGAGGGAATACGTGCTGACTTGCAGTGAAGCAGATTCAGATGGTAATAGATCGGTGGAACCTGAGTAACTTAATGGTCCGATCTATGTGAATTTTCATATTGGATGCTAGCCCGACTGGGAAAGGTGGAGTATACGCCCTGTCGTACTGGGAACTTTTGAAAAGTGTCCTCATCTAACTGTTATTGAATGTAACCTCTGGCTTTGTTCTGTGTTTGGGTATAGAATGTATGTCATTGACAATATCTATTGTTGGTGGATGCTATATTTGTGATATATGACACGTGTATGCTTACTAAAAAAAAGTTTATAAATAAAAAAATAAAAAAATAAAATACTGTAAAAATACAGAATAACTGGAGCAGGCCAAATCGTTGGACAAAGTTTAACCTCAGTAGAATCAAGCACACGAAAAATTCAGTAATAGCCATACAGAAAATTAGGAATAAAAACTGATGCTCGGTATATGAATTGCGGTCCTCTTGCCTATACATGAGAAAAATCTCAATTTCCTAAACTAAGCCTAAACTAAGCAGCAATAATTGAGAAAAACCTATTTAAATCTAGTGAAGCAGTAAGGTGTCTGCATTATAGCGACTTCTGTAGACATTCTCCAAAAATTAGAAGTATCGTATAGCAAAACAACAGTTGACATGGCCATATGCAAATCAGCCTTGACCCTGTGCCTCATGGGAACATTCCAGCCTGAACTGCCAAGCCATGACTTTACTGGACCGGAATCAAGCATCCTAGGACCAGTTTTTGGCTATCAGCCATCTTCAGCCAGGATAGCTTGACTCCAGTGGTGTGGAGAGCATGGAACTCACGTCTGAGCATACCCATCACACTCGGGGTGACAAATGAAAAACGACAGTTGATGGACAGAATGCAGAACAATGTCATACATTCACCCCAGTACAGAGATCTGGGCCTAAATCCATCGTTTTTTTGCACTCCACACTACCCCAGTTCAGACATGGCCATTTGCAAATCAGCCTTGACCCTGTGCCTCATGGGAACAGTCCAGCCTGAACTGCCAAGCCATGTCTTTACTGGACCGGAATCAAGCATCCTAGGACCGGTTTCTGGCTATCAGCCATCTTCAGCCAGGATAGCTTGACTCCAGTGGTGTGGAGAGCATGGGACTCACGTCTGAGCATACCCATCCCACTCGGGGTGACAAATGCAAAACAACAGTTGATGGACAGAATGCAGAACAATATCATACATTCACCCCAGTACAGAGATCTGGGCCTAAATCCATCGTTTTTTTGCACTCAACACCACCCCAGTTCAGACATGGCCATATGCAAATCAACCTTGACCCTGTGCCTCATGGGAACAGTCCAGCCTGAACTGCCAAGCCATGTCTTTACTGGACCGGAATCAAGCATTCTAGGACCGGTTTATGGCTATAAGCCATCTTCAGCCAGGATAGCTTGACTCCAATGGTGTGGAGAGCATGGGACTCACATCTGAGCATACCCATCCCACTCGAGGTGACAAATGCAAAACAACAGTTGATGGACAGAATGCAGAACAATGTCATACATTAACCCCAGTACAGAGATCTGGGCCTAAATCCATTGTTTTTCTGCACTCCACACCACCCCAGTTCAGACACGGCCATATGCAAATCAGCCTTGACCCTGTGCCTCATGGGAACAGTCCTGACTGAACTGCCAAGCCATGTCTTTACTGGACCGGAATCAAGCATCCTAGGACCGGTTTCTGGCTATCAGCCATTTTCAGCCTGGATAGCTTGACTCCAGTGGTGTGGAGAGCATGGGACTCACGTCTGAGCATACCCATCCCACTCGGGGTGACAAATGCAAAACAACAGTTGATGGACAGAATGCCGAACAATGTCATACATTCACCCCAGTAGAGAGATCTGGGCCTAAATCCATCATTTATTTGCACTCCACACCACCTCAGTTCAGACATGGCCATATGCAAATCAGCCTTGACCCTGTGCCTCATGGGAACAGTCCCGACTGAACTGCCAAGCCATGTCTTTACTGGACCGGAATCAAGCATCCTAGGACCGGTTTCTGGCTATCAGCCATCTTCAGCAGGGATAGCTTGACTCCAGTGGTGTGGAGAGCATGGGACTCACGTCTGAGCATACCCATCCCACTCGGGGTGACAAATGCAAAACAACAGTTGATGGACAGAATGCAGAACAATGTCATACATTCACCCCAGTACAGAGATCTGGCCCTAAATACATCATTTTTTTTGTACTTCACACCACCCCAGTTCAGACATGGCCATATGCAAATCAGCCTTTACCCTGTGCCTCATGGGAACAGTCCAGCCTGAACTGCCAAGCCATGTCTTTACTGGACCGGAATCAAGCATCCCAGGACCGGTTTCTGGCTATCAGCCATTTTCAGCCTGGATAGCTTGACTCCAGTGGTGTGGAGAACATGGGACTCACGTCTGAGCATACCCATCCCACTCGGGGTGACAAATGCAAAACAACAGTTGATGGACAGAATGCAGAACAATGTCATACATTCACCCCAGTACAGAGATCTGGGCCTAAATCCATTGTTTTTTTGCACTCCACACCACCCCAGTTCAGACATGGCCATATGCAAATCAACCCTGACCCTGTGCCTCATGGGAACAGTCAAGCCTGAACTGCAAAGCCATGTCTTTACTGGACCGGAATCAAGCATCCTAGGACCGGTTTCTGGCTATCAGCCATCTTCAGCCAGGATAGATTGACTCCAGTGGTGTGGAGAGCATGGGACTCACGTCTGAGCATACCCATCCCACTCGGGGTGACAAATGCAAAACAACAGTTGATGGACAGAATGCAGAACAATGTCATACATTCACCCCAGTACAGAGATCTGGGCCTAAATCCTTCGCTTTTTTGCACTCCACACCACCCCAGTTCAGACATGGCCATATGCAAATCCGCCTTGACCCTGTGCCTCATGGGAACAGTCCAGCCTTAACTGCCAAGCCATGTCTTTACTGGACCGGAATCAAGCATTCTAGGACAGGTTTCTGGCTATAAGCCATCTTCAGCCAGGATAGCTTGACTCCAGTCGTGTGGAGAGCATGATACTCACGTCTGAGCATACCCATCCCACTCGAGGTGACAAATGCAAAACAACAGTTGATGGACAGAATGCAGAACAATGTCATACATTCACCCCAGTACAGAGATCTGGGCCTAAATCCATCGTTTATTTGCACTCCACACCACCCCAGTTCAGACATGGCCATATGCAAATCAGCCTTGACCCTGTGCCTCATGGGAACAGTCCCGACTGAACTGCCAAGCCATGTCTTTACTGGACCGGAATCAAACATTCTAGGAAAGGTTTCTGGCTATCAGCCATCTTCAGCAGGGATAGCTTGACTCCAGTGGTGTGGAGAGCATGGGACTCACATCTGAGCATACCCATCCCACTCGGGGTGACAAATGCAAAACAACAGTTGATGGACAGAATGCAGAACAATGTCATACATTCACCCCAGTACAGAGATCTGGCCCTAAATACATCATTTTTTTTTGTACTCCACACCACCCCAGTTCAGACATGGCCATATGCAAATCAGCCTTGACCCTGTGCCTCATGGGAACATTCCAGCCTGAACTGCCAAGCCATGTCTTTACTGGACCGGAATCAAGCATCCTAGGACCGGTTTCTGGCTATCAGCCATCTTCAGCCAGGATAGCTGGACTCAAGTGGTGTGGAGAGCATGGGACTCACGTCTGAGCATACCCATCCCACTCGGGGTGACAAATGCAAATCAACAGTTGATGGACAGAATGCAGAACAATGTCATTCATTCACCCCAGTACAGAGATCTGGGCCTAAATCCATTGTTTTTTTGCACTCCACACCACCCCAGTTCAGACATGGTCATATGCAAATCAGCCTTGACCCTGTGCCTCATGGGAACAGTCCAGCCTGAACTGCCAAGCCATGTCTTTACTGGACCGGAATCAAGCATTCTAGGACCGGTTTCTGGCTATAAGCCATCTTCAGCCAGGATAGCTTGACTCCAGTGGTATGGAGAGCATGGGACTCATGTCTGAGCATACCCATCCCACTCAAGGTGATAAATGCAAAACAACAGTTGATGGACAGAATGCAGAACAATGTCATACATTCACCCCAGTACAGAGATCTGGGCCTAAATCCTTTGTTTTTTTGCACTCCACACCACCCCTGTTCAGACATGGCCATATGCAAATCAGCCTTGACCCTGTGCTTCATGGGAACAGTCCAGCCTGAACTGCCAAGCCATGTCTTTACTGGACCGGAATCAAGCATCCTAGGACCGGTTTCTGGCTATCAGCCATCTTCAGCAGGGATAGCGTGACACCAGTGGTGTGGAGAGCATGGGACTCAGGTCTGAGCATACCCATCCCACTCGGGGTGACAAATGCAAAAGAACAGTTGATGGACAGAATGCAGAACAATGTCATTAAGTATGGGCGGAAAATCCGTTTCGCTCGCAGATTTTGCGGATTTTCGGTAAATTCGCAATCCGCGAGATTCGCGAATCTCCCGCAAAATCCGCAAATCCGCGAGCAGCGGATTTTATGGCTTGCTCGCACTGTTCGCATGAGTTCGCGGCTTCCCAGTACAACTTCGCGCCCCACGAATAAGCGCTAAATTGCAGAAATACGATCTTAGCAAAACTGAAACTACTTACCAGGTTCAAAAGTTCAGGCTCATCATTAGTAGCCATTTCCTGTAGTGCTTCCTGAGGGGCCCCTCCAGAGTTCAGTTGCCTACTTGCAACTATTATGTGACCCTGCTCTGAACCTCAGAATAGTTACACATATGCCACAAAGGTCCTGAATTACAGCTAAGGGAGACAAGCAGGAGCCAGGCTGGAAGTTCAAATCCATTAATCAGCCCCTAATTCATTATTGTCAGTTGGGGCAGGGCAGGTGTTGTAACTAATTTTGCAACAATGAAAGCACTTAGCAAGTGCAAAAGATCACTAATCAGGAAGCACTAAGGAAGCAGGTGCCAGCTAAAAAAATATTCTGTGACACATTAATCAGCCCCAAATTAATTCAGGTCACTTGAGGCAGGGAAGGTGTGCTTTGCTTTGCCACAATAATGTACACTGACTGGACAACCAGAGGGTGCTGTGATGAAACAGAGGGTGGCATGGGTGGGCCAGAGGGTGGCATGAGTAGTCAGAGAGTGGCAGTGGTGACAGAGAGTGGCAGTGATAAAGAAGAGTGTCCCAAACAGGCTGGACATGTAGAAACAACAAGTTCGCAAAACTTGCGACCCGACAGGTAAGTTCGCGTTTGCGAAATTGTACAAAACCCTCGCACACTGGCAGAAACCCGCGCGAACACAAAAAAAAATCCGCAAATTCGCGAGAATTCGCGGATTTTGCGAATTGCGAGTTTGCAAATCCGCAAAATTTGCGAACGCGACATTCGCAAAATTCGCCCATGCTTAAATGTAATACATTCACCCCAGTACAGAGATCTGGCCCTAAATACATCGTTTTTTTCCACTCCACACCACCCCAGTTCAGACATGGCCATATGCAAATCAGCCTTGACCCTGTGCCTCATGGGAACAGTCCAGCCTGTATCGTATAGCATACAGACACACAACAGAAATAGAGCACAGAGGTCTGCACTCATCTAAGTCTCAAGGGAATCCCACATAACATGTCTCAGTACTTTTCCACTTTCTCACAGTAAAACTGTGCTGTTTCATTCGATGCTCCCATCTCTTGGTCTGAACAGCAGAACCTCCTTGGATTCCTCTTGTCTCCATGAATCGGGGTTCTCCCTTTGTTCGTTAGTGTTTCTCCTCCTGGCCAAACCCTCTCCTCCCAAGTTACACTATCTCTCATAAGCAATTTGGCTTTCACTAACTATAAGATCATGTTACTACACCTGCAAAGGAGAAGAAAACACTGCAACCAAGCAGACTTTCATGTTGAAGGTTAAACATTACAGTTCCAAATGCTTAAGGCCTTTGGCCAGTTAACATGGCAACATACTTAAACACAAAACTTAAATGCATGATTATGGATACATATATAGTTATAAAATAAATACAAGATACTATTCAAATTAATACTTGAGAATATATAGAGTTAATTAAATTACTCAAACTACACAAATGCAGATATATAGGAAAACTGCAATTTGGTATAAAGAAAAAATTAGTATCTACACTCATGTAGACATCTGTATTATACAGCAAATGCACCTTCAGTATGTCAGTCAAGTGCATCACTTTTCATTACAATATTAAAGTGCACAAATATATAGTTCTACATGCACGTATATGTTCATACTCAAGACATGAAAGGGTTGAGCCAAAATTAAACTGCTCCAAGATTAAGATGATGAATCAAGGCATCACAACCTAAGATTTAAATTTTATCGGATGGACCATCTAAAACCTTGTGCTTTTTAACATGTTCCTCCTTGATTCTTCCAGACGTTTTATGTTGTTATAGTATTTACTCTGACTCTCCTCTAGTTTTAAATCTGCTCTTTTCCTCTTCATTCCTCATTTGACTTCCATTCACTTATATCCCATAAAGAGTGCAACTAGGAATATTACACATAGGACAATTGTCACCAGAGGTTTCAGAATAGCATTCAAAATGCCACTTCTCTGTTTTCCAAACCATTTGCCTACTGCAGAGAATCAATTTCCAATGGATACCCAAAAACCTGTCTCTTCCAACTCCTGCAAATCCTTATGCAGGTCAGAAATGTACTTGATAAACGTCTTCAAATTCTTGCTTTTTTCAGAAATGTAGTTACAGCATCGCTGGACCTTTAACATCTGACAGACTCCTCCTTCTTTTGCAAACAGGATGTCTAACGCATGGTGGTTTTGCAAAACCATAGGCATAATCGCACCATTTCCGTATCTATAACTATTAAAGCTCCTGCTGTGCTAGTAGCCAACTTATCCACTATAGTAGACAACTTTCTAATTTTAATGTCATGCAAAATTCCACCGACAAATGGGATCATCGCACCAAAAATATCTCCCACTACTTCCAGAGCACTTACCCCTTGCTTAGACCTAGACTGTATTTCCCACACTGGGTCATTGAGATGTTCAACATGATAAATATTTGGAAAAACTACATTAGAAGCATATCTAATACCAACCTCTGGACAATGTGAAATAAGCATGTGTTCCACAAATATAGTAGATTCTAGGAATAACAGGATCATCACCCATCAGGAATACATTCCAATTTCCCCTAACTTCAAATATATGGACGCACTCACTCTTTCCCACAAAATGATTATTAAGTGAAGATCTCTCCACAAATATACACAATTTACCTTTATGTTTCCAATTTAGAGCCAGTGCTGCTTGATTTCCTGTCACTAGATGCCTTATGTCTTCCTTAATCCACTTATGCTCAATCTTAATTTGTTTTTGATATAGATTCCATACTTATCCTCCTATCTTCAACTAGATGTAGAAAGTTTTTCTGAACCTCTGTTAGAAGGCAAGTCAAATCAAATTGTGTCTGTGTGCATAGGCAGTGTCTATCATCATGATGGGTCTGAAGAACCTTTTATTAATTCCAAGAAATGTAGCATTGGGGGTCAATGTGATGACTTAGGTGCAAAGTTAGGCCTGGGCGAAGCTCACAGAGTCTCACTCCATGGAATTCCACAGAGTTATAGAACAACTCTGTTGAATTCCACAGAGTTCTGCGAGAGGGTGGAGTATTGTATGTGATCTAGGGACTTACTGTGTGCAGGAGACAAAAGCTGCTTTCTACAAGGTTTGGCAAGACTGGAGCAGTCAAATTTGCAGCATTATCATAGAAATGAAGGCAGCGCTGACCTGTCAACCAGATGCAGAGCCTTGCTACAGGGACACAGCACTACTGTGTATCATAGAGCATATTTCCAAAGGGGCAAAGCTCCACACAAATTGCACTCAAAAAAACAAATAGAGGATAGCAAAATAAAGTGCACAGTACAGACCTGTGGCCCTGGGGAACACTAGCATGAACAGGAAGTCATGTTACCACAATAATGCAGCTTTAAAACCAATGTAAAGATCAGAGAGAACCCAGCCAGCACATCACTGCCATGTGCACAGCACATCTCTTAACCACTGGAAATCAGGCCCACAATATGCACAATTCAAAAACTAGTCATGGGACCACAGCCATATAATATCCAAAACAGTACTATATTATGAGAAAATAGCACAGGTCTGCACATCACACAATGTTACCACAAGAAAATAGCACAGGAATGTGCACAACTGGAAAGGAAGTGATAGGATAATAGTGCAGTGAGGTGCACAATACACAGTTGCACACATAGAAAGCAGCACTATTATAGAACCATGAATGTGGTACTATAATGTGTGCGCTCCAGTGATTAACCAGAGGACCACAACACTCTAATAAACACTGATACTTGTCAAATATAACATGGGACACAGCACCATAATGTGTGCAATCCTGAGAATAATAGCCTGAGGGAAATATGGGTAAACAGTGCAAAAAGGAGTTTGGCAAGCTCAGGAAAAAACAGCACTAAATGTAGAAAATCAGGAAATAGAAACAGCCAAAGCAAGCTATGTGAACACAGCACTATAATGCACACAAAATAGAGAATAAGAATCAGTGGAACAAAACGCTGATATATAGTACACTTATAGTATATTACAGTACGTATAACACACAAATTAGAATATGAGCACAGTACGTTTGTATTTCAAATTCCCCGATTGATCATTACACTGAAGCGCATTAAATCCACTGTTTACTGATGGCACACCACACTGTAGTGCGCTACGCCCAGACCTTCTATTACAACCCACCTCAAGCAGGCTAAAGCAGGGCTAAGCAACGCTGTGGTACTTGTGTGGCACAAACCCACTGCATGCCAAGAGTGTAGAAGTTCATAGATCATGAGGCCAAGTGAAAGTATAGCTACCTACCAAAAGGTGCCTAGGAATACTGCAAGCTCCCCGGCATCCACTAGTTTTAGGAGTCAGAATAATGAATAATTGTATAACAGACTCAAGTATGTTAATCACACAACATATAAAACTGTCACATTCATAGCCCATAAAATTATACTACAAAGTTCAGTCACTGTTGCCCATGAAGGTGTGCTCTGTGCACATCAGTACTGCTCCCTAAGGTACCAGTGACCAGCAGGGCATGTGCGAGTGGACACACCACCAGCCTGAGGTGTCAAATGTGTATCACTCAGTGACAAAATTTACCCTCATACATTCACCCCAGTACAGAGATCTGGGCCTAAATCCATCATTTATTTGCACTCCACACCACCTCAGTTCAGACATGGCCATATGCAAATCAGCCTTGACCCTGTGCCTCATGGGAACAGTCCTGACTGAACTGCCAAGCCATGTCTTTACTGGACCGGAATCAAGCATCCCAGGACCGGTTTCTGGCTATCAGCCATCTTCAGCAGGGATAGCTTGACTCCAGTGGTGTGGAGAGCATGGGACTCACGTCTGAGCATACCCATCCCACTCGGGGTGACAAATGCAAAACAACAGTTGATGGACAGAATGCAGAACAATGTCAAACATTCACCCCAGTACAGAGATCTGGCCTTAAATACATCATTTTTTTTTGTACTCCACACCACCCCAGTTCAGACATGGCCATATGCAAATCAGCCTTTACCCTGTGCCTCATGGGAACAGTCCAGCCTGAACTGCCAAGCCATGTCTTTACTGGACCGGAATCAAGCATCCCAGGACCGGTTTCTGGCTATCAGCCATTTTCAGCCTGGATAGCTTGACTCCAGTGGTGTGGAGAGCATGGGACTCACGTCTGAGCATACCAATCCCACTCGGGGTGACAAATGCAAAACAACAGTTGATGGACAGAATGCCGAACAATGTCATACATTCACCCCAGTACAGAGATCTGGGCCTAAATCCATCATTTTTTTGCACTCCACACCACCTCAGTTCAGACATGGCCATATGCAAATCAGCCTTGACCCTGTGCCTCATGGGAACAGTCCCGACTGAACTGCCAAGCCATGTCTTTACTGGACCGGAATCAAGCATCCTAGGACCGGTTTCTGACTATAAGCCATCTTCAGCCAGGATAGCTTGACTCCAGTGGTGTGGAGAGCATGGGACTCACGTCTGGGCATACCTATCCCACTCGAGGTGACAAAAGCAAAACAACAGTTGATGGACAGAATGCCGAACAATGTCATACATTCACCCCAGTACAGAGATCTGGGCCTAAATCCATTGTTTTTTTGCACTCCACACCACCCCAGTTCAGACATGGCCATATGCAAATCAACCCTAACCCTGACCCTGTGCCTCATGGGAACAGTCAAGCCTGAACTGCAAAGCCATGTCTTTACTGGACCGGAATCAAGCATCCTAGGACCGGTTTCTGGCTATCAGCCATCTTCAGCCAGGATAGATTGACTCCAGTGGTGTGGAGAGCATGGGACTCACGTCTGAGCATACCCATCCCACTCGGGGTAACAAATGCAAAACAACAGTTGATGGACAGAATGCAGAACAATGTCATACATTCACCCCAGTACAGAGATCTGGGCCTAAATCCTTCGCTTTTTTGCACTCCACACCACCCCAGTTCAGACATGGCCGTATGCAAATCCGCCTTGACCCTGTGCCTCATGGGAACAGTCCAGCCTGAACTGCCAAGCCATGTCTTTACTGGACCGGAATCAAGCATTCTAGGACAGGTTTCTGGCTATAAGCCATCTTCAGCCAGGATAGCTTGACTCCAGTCGTGTGGAGAGCATGATACTCACGTCTGAGCATACCCATCCCACTCGAGGTGACAAATGCAAAACAACAGTTGATGGACAGAATGCAGAACAATGTCATACATTCACCCCAGTACAGAGATCTGGGCCTAAATCCATCTTTTTTTTGCACTCCACACCACCCCAGTTCAGACATGGCCATATGCAAATCAGCCTTGACCCTGTGCCTCATGGGAACAGTCCCGACTGAACTGCCAAGCCATGTCTTTACTGGACCGGAATCAAGCATTCTAGGAAAGGTTTCTGGCTATCAGCCATCTTCAGCAGGGATAGCTTGACTCCAGTGGTGTGGAGAGCATGGGACTCACATCTGAGCATACCCATCCCACTCGGGGTGACAAATGCAAAACAACAGTTGATGGACAGAATGCAGAACAATGTCATACATTCACCCCAGTACAGAGATCTGGCCCTAAATACATCATTTTTTTTTGTACTCCACACCACCCCAGTTCAGACATGGCCATATGCAATTCAGCCTTGACCCTGTGCCTCATGGGAATATTCCAGCCTGAACTGCCAAGCCATGTCTTTACTGGACCGGAATCAAGCATCCTAGGACCGGTTTCTGGCTATCAGCCATCTTCAGCCAGGATAGCTGGACTCAAGTGGTGTGGAGAGCATGGGACTCACGTCTGAGCATACCCATCCCACCCGGGGTGACAAATGCAAATCAACAGTTGATGGACAGAATGCAGAACAATGTCATTCATTCACCCCAGTACAGAGATCTGGGCCTAAATCCATTGTTTTTTTGCACTCCACACCACCCCAGTTCAGACATGGTCATATGCAAATCAGCCTTGACCCTGTGCCTCATGGGAACAGTCCAGCCTGAACTGCCAAGCCATGTCTTTACTGGACCAGAATCAAGCATTCTAGGAACGGTTTATGGCTATAAGCCATCTTCAGCCAGGATAGCTTGACTCCAGTGGTATGGAGAGCATGGGACTTATGTCTGAGCATACCCATCCCACTCAAGGTGATAAATGCAAAACAACAGTTGATGGACAGAATGCAGAACAATGTCATACATTCACCCCAGTACAGAGATCTGGGCCTAAATCCTTTGTTTTTTTGCACTCCACACCACCCCAGTTCAGACATGGCCATATGCAAATCAGCCTTGACCCTGTGCTTCATGGGAACAGTCCAGCCTGAACTGCCAAGCCATGTCTTTACTGGACCGGAATCAAGCATCCTAGGACCGGTTTCTGGCTATCAGCCATCTTCAGCAGGGATAGCTTGACACCAGTGGTGTGGAGAGCATGGGACTCAGGTCTGAGCATACCCATCCCACTCGGGGTGACAAATGCAAAACAACAGTTGATGGACAGAATGCAGAACAATGTCATTAAGTATGGGCGGAAAATCCGTTTCGCTCGCAGATTTTGCGGATTTTCGGTAAATTCGCAATCCGCGAGATTTGCGAATCTCCCGCAAAATCCGCAAATCCGCGAGCAGCGGATTTTATGGCTTGCTCGCACTGTTCGCATGAGTTCGCGGCTTCCCAGTACAACTTCGCTCCCCGCGAATAAGCGCTAAATTGCAGAAATACGATCTTAGCAAAACTGAAACTACTTACCAGGTTCAAAAGTTCAGGCTCATCATTAATAGCCATTTCCTGTAGTGCTTCCTGAGGGGCCCCTCCAGAGTTCAGTTGCCTACTTGCAACTATTATGTGACCCTGCTCTGAACCTCAGAATAGTTACACATATGCCACAAAGGTCCTGAATTACAGCTAAGGGAGACAAGCAGGAGCCAGGCTGGAAGTTCAAATCCATTAATCAGCCCCTAATTCATTATTGTCAGTTGGGGCAGGGCAGGTGTTGTAACTAATTTTGCAACAATGAAAGCACTTAGCAAGTGCAAAAGATCACTAATCAGGAAGCACTAAGGAAGCAGGTGCCAGCTAAAAAAATATTCTGTGACACATTAATCAGCCCCAAATTAATTCAGGTCACTTGAGGCAGGGAAGGTGTGCTTTGCTTTGCCACAATAATGTACACTGACTGGACAACCAGAGGGTGCTGTGATGAAACAGAGGGTGGCATGGGTGGGCCAGAGGGTGGCATGAGTAGTCAGAGAGTGGCAGTGGTGACAGAGAGTGGCAGTGATAAAGAAGAGTGTCCCAAACAGGCTGGACACGTAGAAACAACAAGTTCGCAAAACTTGCGACCCGACAGGTAAGTTCGCGTTTGCGAAATTGTACAAAACCCTCGCACACTGGCAGAAACCCGCGCGAACACAAAAAAAAATTCCGCAAATTCGCGAGAATTCGCGGATTTTGCGAATTGCGAGTTCGCAAATCCGCAAAATTCGCGAACGCGAGATTCGCAAAATTCACCCATGCTTAAATGTCATACATTCACCCCAGTACAGAGATCTGGCCCTAAATACATCGTTTTTTTCCACTCCACACCACCCCAGTTCAGACATGGCCATATGCAAATCAGCCTTGACCCTGTGCCTCATGGGAACAGTCCAGCCTGTATCGTATAGCATACAGACACACAACAGAAATAGAGCACAGAGGTCTGCACTCATCTAAGTCTCAAGGGAATCCCACATCACATGTCTCAGTACTTTTCCACTTTCTCACAGTAAAACTGTGCTGTTTCATTCGATGCTCCCATCTCTTGGTCTGAACAGCAGAACCTCCTTGGATTCCTCTTGTCTCCATGAATCGGGGTTCTCCCTTTGTTCGTTAGTGTTTCTCCTCCTGGCCAAACCCTCTCCTCCCAAGTTACACTATCTCTCATAAGCAATTTGGCTTTCACTAACTATAAGGTCATGTTACTACACCTGCAAAGGAGAAGAAAACACTGCAACCAAGCAGACTTTCATGTTGAAGGTTAAACATTACAGTTCCAAATGCTTAAGGCCTTTGGCCAGTTAACATGGCAACATACTTAAACACAAAACTTAAATGCATGGTTATGGATACATATATAGTTATAAAATAAATACAAGATACTATTCAAATTAATACTTGAGAATATATAGAGTTAATTAAATTACTCAAACTACACAAATGCAGATATATAGGAAAACTGCAATTTGGTATAAAGAAAACATTAGTATCTACACTCATGTAGACATCTGTACTATACAGCAAATGCACCTTCAGTATGTCAGTCAAGTGCATCACTTTTCATTACAATATTAAAGTGCACAAATATATAGTTCTACATGCACGTATATGTTCATACTCAAGACATGAAAGGGTTGAGCCAAAATTAAACTGCTCCAAGATTAAGATGATGAATCAAGGCATCACAACCTAAGATTTAAATTTTATCGGATGGACCATCTAAAACCTTGTGCTTTTTAACATGTTCCTCCTTGATTCTTCCAGACGTTTTATGTTGTTATAGTATTTACTCTGACTCTCCTCTAGTTTTAAATCTGCTCTTTTCCTCTTCATTCCTCATTTGACTTCCATTCACTTATATCCCATAAAGAGTGCAACTAGGAATATTGCACATAGGACAATTGTCACCAGAGGTTTCAGAATAGCATTCAAAATGCCACTTCTCTGTTTTCCAAACCATTTGCCTACTGCAGAGAATCAATTTCCAATGGATACCCAAAAACCTGTCTCTTCCAACTCCTGCAAATCCTTATGCAGGTCAGAAATGTACTTGATAAACGTCTTCAAATTCTTGCTTTTTTCAGAAATGTAGTTACAGCATCGCTGGACCTTTAACATCTGACAGACTCCTCCTTCTTTTGCAAACAGGATGTCTAACGCATGGTGGTTTTGCAAAACCATAGGCATAATCGCACCATTTCCGTATCTATAACTATTAAAGCTCCTGCTGTGCTAGTAGCCAACTTATCCACTATAGTAGACAACTTTCTAATTTTAATGTCATGCAAAATTCCACCGACAAATGGGATCATCGCACCAAAAATATCTCCCACTACTTCCAGAGCACTTACCCCTTGCTTAGACCTAGACTGTATTTCCCACACTGGGTCATTGAGATGTTCAACATGATAAATATTTGGAAAAACTACATTAGAAGCATATCTAATACCAACCTCTGGACAATGTGAAATAAGCATGTGTTCCACAAATATAGTAGATTCTAGGAATAACAGGATCATCACCCATCAGGAATACATTCCAATTTCCCCTAACTTCAAATATATGGACGCACTCACTCTTTCCCACAAAATGATTATTAAGTGAAGATCTCTCCACAAATATACACAATTTACCTTTATGTTTCCAATTTAGAGCCAGTGCTGCTTGATTTCCTGTCACTAGATGCCTTATGTCTTCCTTAATCCACTTATGCTCAATCTTAATTTGTTTTTGATATAGATTCCATACTTATCCTCCTATCTTCAACTAGATGTAGAAAGTTTTTCTGAACCTCTGTTAGAAGGCAAGTCAAATCAAATTGTGTCTGTGTGCATAGGCAGTGTCTATCATCATGATGGGTCTGAAGAACCTTTTATTAATTCCAAGAAATGTAGCATTGGGAGTCAATGTGATGACTTAGGTGCAAAGTTAGGCCTGGGCGAAGCTCACAGAGTCTCACTCCATGGAATTGCACAGAGTTATAGAACAACTCTGTTGAATTCCACAGAGTTCTGCGAGAGGGTGGAGTATTGTATGTGATCTAGGGACTTACTGTGTGCAGGAGACAAAAGCTGCTTTCTACAAGGTTTGGCAAGACTGGAGCAGTCAAATTTGCAGCATTATCATAGAAATGAAGGCAGCGCTGACCTGTCAACCAGATGCAGAGCCTTGCTACAGGGACACAGCACTACTGTGTATCATAGAGCATATTTCCAAAGGGGCACAGCTCCACACAAATTGCACTCAAAAAAACAAATAGAGGATAGCAAAATAAAGTGCACAGTACAGACCTGTGGCCCTGGGGAACACTAGCATGAACAGGAAGTCATGTTACCACAATAATGCAGCTTTAAAACCAATGTAAAGATCAGAGAGAACCCAGCCAGCACATCACTGCCATGTGCACAGCACATCTCTTAACCACTGGAAATCAGGCCCACAATATGCACAATTCAAAAACTAGTCATGGGACCACAGCCATATAATATCCAAAACAGTACTATATTATGAGAAAATAGCACAGGTCTGCACATCACACAATGTTACCACAAGAAAATAGCACAGGAATGTGCACAACTGGAAAGGAAGTGATAGGATAATAGTGCAGTGAGGTGCACAATACACAGTTGCACACATAGAAAGCAGCACTATTATAGAACCATGAATGTGGTACTATAATGTGTGCGCTCCAGTGATTAACCAGAGGACCACAACACTCTAATAAACACTGATACTTGTCAAATATAACATGGGACACAGCACCATAATGTGTGCAATCCTGAGAATAATAGCCTGAGGGAAATATGGGTAAACAGTGCAAAAAGGAGTTTGGCAAGCTCAGGAAAAAACAGCACTAAATGTAGAAAATCAGGAAATAGAAACAGCCAAAGCAAGCTATGTGAACACAGCACTATAATGCACACAAAATAGAGAATAAGAATCAGTGGAACAAAACGCTGATATATAGTACACTTATAGTATATTACAGTACGTATAACACACAAATTAGAATATGAGCACAGTACGTTTGTATTTCAAATTCCCCGATTGATCATTACACTGAAGCGCATTAAATCCACTGTTTACTGATGGCACACCACACTGTAGTGCGCTACGCCCAGACCTTCTATTACAACCCACCTCAAGCAGGCTAAAGCAGGGCTAAGCAACGCTGTGGCACTTGTGTGGCACAAACCCACTGCATGCCAAGAGTGTAGAAGTTCATGGATCATGAGGCCAAGTGAAAGTATAGCTACCTACCAAAAGGTGCCTAGGAATACTGCAAGCTCCCCGGCATCCACTAGTTTTAGGAGTCAGAATAATGAATAATTGTATAACAGACTCAAGTATGTTAATCACACAACATATAAAACTGTCACATTCATAGCCCATAAAATTATACTACAAAGTTCAGTCACTGTTGCCCATGAAGGTGTGCTCTGTGCACATCAGTACTGCTCCCTAAGGTACCAGTGACCAGCAGGGCATGTGCGAGTGGACACACCACCAGCCTGAGGTGTCAAATGTGTATCACTCAGTGACAAATTTTACCCTCCCGACTGCCTTGTCGTTCAACAGATGCCGAAGCCAATATTCCTGGGACTGATGAACCCTGGGCAACAAAACAAAATCCGTAAATTCATTTCATCCTCATCCTGGTCAGGCGAACATGACAACATTTTGAATGTGAAATGGTATTGCCCCAAATCAAATGTGTATCTATTGGTTTTAAACCTATATTTGAAGAACAAGACTTTGGCGGCTGTCAGTTAGACTTTGTTGTGGTAATACTCACATCTAGGAAACAGGTGTCCTAACAAGGAAGTCTCTGGTTAAACTTCTGTTTGAGGGGTTTGTTACTATCAAAGTCAGATTTCAGCCACACGCTCCTTTGACCTCTATGGCCAAAACTTGGAGTGCCTAACTTTCCTGGCAACTCACGGATGTGCCTGTACCAGTCCAATGACTGACTGCCCCTATGTACCAGCTTACACCAGGTGCCCCAATACAAAAAGAAGGCTAAGTTTGGCGATAGGCAAAGTATGCGCGATCCCAAGGTCCAAGAGTGGGGGTACTGTGGGAGTGCAGAGAGATACACTGACCTTGTGTCCTGTGTGTAAGGTAAACCTCAATCGCCAGGGGGATCTATCAAAAAGTATGCTGGCTCCTGACCATTGGACTGCCAGGCACCTCACAGAAAACATGTCACATGACTTACTAGTCCCCAGCATCACATGAATGAGAGTGTTCTGCATTCCTCTACAGTAAAGAATGGACTGCTCCCTCAATACGTACAGCATGCTCTGCACTCTGCCAGTGTTCACCTGGCAGTCAGCACATGAAGGAAGGTTTTTGGGTGCAGCATGCTATCCAGTAAACACCTGCGATTGGGCTTGTGAGGCTACCTGCACAGAAAACCTGGTGCACAAGCGCAAACCTCTCCAGTCAACTGACATTTTCTAGCAAAAGTAACAGAGGCAGGAATCGCACAAACTGCACCATGGGAAATGTAGTTCCTCTCCCAGTTAAACATTCACGACCCACTGCAATTACTAGTAAATCCTGTGAACCTGTTGCAAATGCAATACTACTGCTTCTGTTTTACAATAGCCAACAATGGAAGTCAAGTTTGTGGTGAGACACATTCTGAGTAGGGGGTAAACTACACCATGTGGAGTTTTTGCCGAATTCCAGACTTCAAGCAGTGCGCAGTGTGACAAAACTGTGCAAACTCTTCCAGCTGAGCAGAGTTCATCACCCACCTCTAGCTCAAGTACGAGGGCTTCTGAAAAGACAAAGGGCCTGAAATAGATATTGGCAGGACTATCACCATCCCGCTTAGCATTGTTCCCAGGAACTCGGTCAAGCTGACGCTGGTATATCCACCGTATTTAAATGTTGCAGCTATAGAGAGAAAACCGCTGTGCTGGTGGTCTTCTCTGCTGGCTGACAGTACTCTGCTGTTGGCAGTCTGGTGGGCATGCGCTAAGCCGATTTAGATGTAGTGAGCCCTCCTTAGCCCTACTCTGTGGTCTTCTAAAGGACAACCTTACGCTCCTTCAGCTGCCTCAGGCCTCGATACTCTTCTTTCTCCTCCTATCAATCTAAATAAATGTCTCTAGTAAATGCACATTTTGAAGTTACTGCTAACCACATAAAAAAATGTCATTTGTTTGATGATAAAGTAAATCAAACTCATGGTTCAAACACAATATTCAGTTCAAGGAAGTTCAGCTGAATCTGCACTGTTATCTCAATATTCCAAGAACTCTCTCTCTCTCTATCGCTTGTGGCACAGTAAGTCCATTCAGGGGATGAGTACCTCTGACAGCGTACTCTTGCTTGTTTTGATCTTCTGAGAGCAATTCCTTCACCCCCTTCATACTCACTTCAGAATCCTTAGTGTTATCCGGAATAGTCTGGAGTCCACCTCATCCTCACGCATTCAGTCTTCCTCCCTCCTGCCTTCTCGGCCAATGTTATACGGCTGCCACTCTCTGTTCATCAGGGTCTGAGGCTAACCCAGTCTTTGCTACAGAATAAGACTCTCCCCCTTCTGCTACAACTATCGACTTCTAAAGCCCCATCAGGCCAAACAAGGACAGGCTCTTGCTGGTTCCCCACAGCTTGACTAACCTGCTCCAGTGATCTCTTGACCACCACCAGTACTTCTGGGCGATATGGAACTCTGCAGGTTTCCAGTTAGAGAGACCTCCACATCTCACAGCAGTTGTGATCAGAATCACCTAGAAAGGACCAAGCCAGTAGGGCAACAGACAACTTTTTTGTACATGCTTCTTCACCAAGACCCATTTCCCAGTACTAAGGTCATGGCACTGTTCCTGATGAGGTAGGGCTGTGGCGGCTTCAATCGGATGAGACACGGAAAGCACCACTTCAGCCAGTCCTCTGCGGTAATCAAGTATCATGTCATAGGTCATTTTCACAAGCATGTTTGCAGGTAAGGCTAACAATCTCAAAGCTCTGCCATGTCAATCCTGTCCTCCGATTAGGTATGCTGATAAGATTCATCAACACAAGAGACAAATCATCAGGGCATTTCAGAGAAGTAGTCAAAACCAGATTGTCACTGTAATACAATTCCACTAACCTGGACCTTAAGACCCAGCGGAAGCATTGCACGATGCAGAAGGAGTTTTACAGCTCACTGCTGTGAACCAAAGAAGGGAATTACGAAGGCACAAAATAATAAACAACCAACCAATGTCCACCTTGTTATGCTCCGGCTTCGTCTGCTTCAGACTCTTGGTGCGGTTGCACATGGTCTGGCAATCTCGTGGGATAAGGTGTACAGTATTAATAATTCCACTCATTTACACATCCTTCAGGCCCCCCACAATACCACACTATACACACACACACACACACACACACACACACACACATTCCAATGTTAATTATCTGGTGGTGTACTTGGCCATGCCTTACTGGGGTATGAATGAGGACCAAAGTGTTCTCTTCAAATTATACCACAGGCTTGCACTGAGATCCAGATTTCAAAGTCTCTAGGCAGAGTTGTGTCCACTAGGATAATCGGTTTCAGGGAAAGAGCAAGCCTGACTCGATGAGGTTGCGGTGCTTCAGGTTGTCAGGTGCCTGATCACTGCTCTGCATTTCTTGGGAACAGGTAACAACAAACAAATATATAAATCAGTCTTGACAACCCTGCTGGGAAGTGGCTGTGTTAGGAGTGCAGAGTTCTGCTAGTCGCTAAGACTCTGTTGCACATTGAACTGTTCTAGTTTGAAGGCGCAGCAAGCGTGCATGCCTTTTTTCAGATTTGTACTCAAGGTTCTAAAACTCAGTGACAATTCTGGATTCCTTTGTTGTCTGCTGCAGCAGTCTTGTGCGTCACAAATGAACGTGTTGCTGCAGGTTCCTCTTCACAGAGCCTTGCAGCCCTTGCAGGGTGCTCCTGGATACTGTGATGCTGCAGAGAAGCGATGTAGGCGGGTTCATCTATGCTGTCGAATCTGCATTGCTGGCCGGTTTCTCCTACTGCCACTCGGGTGAGTGCACTAGCTTCAGGATAACCTCTGACATGTTCTTGCTTCTTAGCCTGAGTCACTGATTTCCAAGCAATGGATGTGACAACATGCATGGCTTAAATAGACTTGGTTGGCCAAAATTGCAGCTGATAGCACCAGGTGTGAATGGAACCATCTAGAACCGAATCTTCTAGAACAGTCTAGAAGGGCAGGGTGGGGCAGTATGAGCATGACCAATGTGCAATTGTGGAAAATGTACAATCATTCTGAACTGTGCCTCCTCTTGAATGTCAAGGCCAAGAAACCTCACATGCTTAGGTAGAAAAAACTTGGGTATATAATAATGAGCATGTAAGTTGTGTGTGTCCTCTAGACACATGTTTTGCAGCGCTGAGACTCTCCTTCCAGGCACAGAGAGGGCACTGCACCTCCAATCATGCATTTTCAATAATGAGCTAGTTGTCCCTCTGTCCTAAGGGGACTGGGAGCCATGCTGTCCACTGACTGGGCGCTTAACTGCCAATTGCAAACTCAGAATAATGCATTTTAAATACCTGCATCAGCTGTATTATACCCCAGCGCAACTGATGAAATATGGGTTACAGGAGGATGCTAGATGTGTAATTTGCGGGCATGATGGGGCTAAGTTTATGCACCTGGCCTGAGAATGTGCTACTATACATCATTTCTTGCAGAACGTTGAGCAAGTACTACCTGACATGACACTAGATATGGGTGAATGTACGCCAGAGCTTTGCCTGCTGGGGCTGATGAAGAAGGTAAAGCCATATCACAGATGTATTGTTGCTATTTGTACTCTGTTTGCAAAACATGCGGTTGCAATGCATTGGGGGGTGGGGGGGGCAGAACTGCTCCAACCTTGGTAAAATGGAAGGGACCTTGTGTATTGTAAAGAACAAATGGAGGTATATGCTGAGGAGCTGCCAGTGTCTTCCAGCCCTAAGGATTTTTGGTCACCATTGACAGCGTACTTGCTGGTACACCCGAACATGTCATAACTGCTTGTGGGTAACTGGCATACTTGTGTTGGAAATACGTTAATTCTGCACTGCACGCTTTGCTGACTGTTTATGGGCTGGACGAGGGGGGGAGGGCAAATAAATGTATCCTCTGTGTTATCCTGTTATGGTGCAGTGTGTGCACATGTGCACTCTGTGTTATGTAATTTGGCAATGAAGGTACGTCCAAGGTTGGTGTCCACTGCTCAGGCTAGGGGTGAAACATGGGCAGATTTGAAAGGCTCATGGTATCCACTAGGATAACTGGTTTCAGGGAAAAAGCAAGCCTGGTTCAATGTGGTTGCAGAGTCTCAGGTTGTAAAGTACCACAAGCCTGATCACTGCCCTGCATTTCTTGGGAACAGGTAACCACAAACAAACATATATATAAATTAGTCTCTACAACCCTGCTGGGAAGGGGATGTAGTGAGGGTGCAGAGTGCTGCCAGTCATTAATGTTATGTTATTGATATTTCTACAGCGCATCTGTTCTCCAAGTGTGTCCTGGCGCTAGAATGAGGTCCTACAGAGGCCCAAAAAGGGAGGAATAATGATGCCTGATTAAATGGTAAAAAGCCATGTTTTCAAGGCCTTCCTGAAGTCGAGTAGGTTAATCATGCCTCTAAGGTGCAACAGGAGTTCGTTCCAAGCCCGGGCTGCACCAACCACAAAGCTTCTGCCACCCCAGTTGGCTTTCTTTGCAAAAGGCACCGAAACTAATTTTGCTGCTGAGGAGCGCAGTGACCTTCTGGGTGTGTACCAGTGGAAATTATGTTTTAGATAGTGGGGCCCATTCTCTTCAAGAGCTTTGTGCACCAAGCACAAAGCTTTAAACTGAACACGCTTTTTGACTGACAACCAATGGAGCTTTCTATTCTCAGCCGAGATTAACACTCTGTTGCACATTGAACTGTTCTAGTTTGAAGGCGCAGCAAATGTGCACACCTTTTTCAGGCTTATACTCAAGGTTCAAAAACTCTGTGACAGATCCGGGTTTCTTAGTTGTCTGCTGCAGCAATCTTGTGCTCCACAGATGACAGTGCTGCTGCAGGTTCCTCTTTACAGAGCCTTGCAGCCCTCACAGAGTTTCCCTGGATACTGTGATGCTGCTAGAGGAGCGCTCCAGACGGGTTCAGCCATGCTGTGGAATCCACGTAGCTATCTGGTTTCTCATACTGCCACTCGGCCCAAAGCAGTAGCTTCAGGATCAAAAGGGCAAGGTATGATAGCATGGGTGTGGCCAATGTGGAACCTTCTAGAACATTGTAGAACCTTCTAGAACAGTCTAGAAAGGCAGGGCGTGGGAGTATGGTGTGGCCATGTTTAATTGTAGAAAATGTACAATCATTCTGAACTGTGCCTATTCTTAAATGAAAGGGCCAAAACACCCCACACAAATGTGTAGAGAGCACTTGGGCATGTAATAGTGAGCATGTTTAATGCACATGACCTCTAGACACACATGTCCTGCAGTGCTCAGACAATTCTTCCAGGCACAGACAGGGCTCTCCCCCTCCATTCATGCATCTTCTGGGTCCACTGGCAGGACAGGTGTTAAGTGGCGATAACATGTAGAGGCATACACTTTTGCAAGCCTTAATTACAATGTTACATTGATCGGTTCCTCTAGACCAGAAGCCTCAGGTCTAATAGCAACAATGCAGTCTCTGTTTGACTTGTAAAGCTGCACACAATGTTCTCAAAATGTCATTGTGGAAAAGCGTTACATGGTCTGATTCCAGAGAAGTCAGAAAGCCAAACCTAGGTCTTTACTCCCTCAAAAGCAACTTTGCCAATGCTAGACCGTTATTCCTCATTGTCGGATATGCCTCAACCCAGCATGAAAAGATGCACATCACAACCAGAACATATCTCAATCAATTGCTCACAGGCATTTCGATGAAATCCAACTGCATCCTGTTGAAGGGACCACCTGATCTTCCTATGTGACTCAATGTTACTGCAGTTCTTTTCCCTGCATTGTTCTGTTGACACACAATACATCCGAGACACAATGCTTCAATCATTATTCTAAACCTAGGGGTAAACTAAGTCTGTTGAAACAATCTGACCATGACATCTTTCCTTACATGAGTAGGGCAGTGATAATGAAACAGTTATGCAACACAGGTCTTCCATCTCCTGAAACTCAAAAATCATCGTTATCTCTATTGACACAACCTGCTTTAATCCAACTTTGCCATTCTGCCTCTGACACTACCTTCTGAAGCCTTTGACCTCCTCCCACGTATCAGCAGTTGTTGACCAAAGGTTGCATTTGGTCTCATCTGTTCCTTCATTTGTGTACTTACTATTAACGGTGCAACATTATGAGCACAATACTTTGCGAGCTCATCAGCATATCTGTTGCTGGCGTTCACATAATTATCCCATCTACAATAAGCAGCGCCTTTTACAACAGCAACCTGATCAGGTAGTTGCAATGTCTCAAGAAGCTTTTGCACTTGGTCTACGTTTTGAATGGGAGACCCTGAAGATGTCATCAACCCATTTTGGGACCATAACTGTACACAATTCTGAACAACACTAAAGCCATACTGACTGGCAGTGAAAATAATCCCTCTCTGCTGGTTTGAGACACAGCATACTCCTGTAAGAACAACCAATTCAGCTACTTGTGCAGAAAATACTACTTGGAGCCCTGAAACTTCAACTACTCCTGAAACTGAACAAACTGCATAGGGGGCTTTTAAATTTCCTCCATGATCTTGCAAACACGAGCCATCTATAAACAATGCAAAATCAGATTCAGGCAACGGTTCATCTTGTATATCTGGTCTTGGCTTGGGTGAACAGTCAAGTAACATCGAGACAATCATACTCCTTCTCATCATCCTCACAGTCACTCCCAGGATGGGGAAACAAGATGGCAGGATTTAAAACAGTGCATTTCTTCAACATGACATTCTCGGCTGCAAGTATGAACTGTTCAGATGGGGTCAGGCAGCTGTTTGTCAAGTGTTGATTAAAGTGTGCATCAATAAGATCTCCACAGAATGGGGCACATAACCAGTTAGAGGATAACCCATAAAAATGCCTTCACACTTTTCAGTGCTGGCACCAGCGACAGCCACTGACACCTCGGCAATGCTGCAGCTACTGGATAAAGGTGGCAGAAAAGTACGCTGCGGGTTTACAGGCATCTGTGTAAGCAATGAGAGATAGCGCAGCCTTCACTCTAACAGCAGAAAAGTGAAAATGCTTTGTTGTAATCAGGCATTCTCAATGCTGGGGCATGGCAGAGACAGTGTAGACCCTGACTGATTTTAACAATGTTATACAAAGACGGCAGTTGCATTTATTAGAAAGTTATATAAAGGACTCCTTTCAGGGTCTACACTGTTTTTAAAGATGTAATTGTTTTTTAATGAATGTATTTGATGCTTTTGCTCCAGTAATATATATGTAACTGTTTTATTGTATCATATAGTTTGACTTATTAGTTTGAGTCTCTATTTGATTTTTATCTATGTTTAATTAAATTTATAATTTTTTAATATACACGTTATCTTTTGGCAATTCTTCTTCTCCATTGGTCTCAGCATGTATGGTCACTTATTGTGGATGGCCTAGGTTTTTGAATTCATATCAGAGGCCAATAGTGGCCTTGTCAGAGTGGTTTAGTACTACGACCAGTTGGGTGTCACAAGCGTATTTCACTATATGAACCCCAAATGGGAGCACGATCTCTGCAAGTGGGGTCATATAGACATTAAAAAGGGACGGACTAAGGGATCATCCCTGGGAGACTTCGCACTGGAATGGTAGAGGTTTTGAGGTGACATCAACTTCAAAGACCTGAAAGGACCTTCCAAGAATGATTGCAGCCATGTTAGGGTTGCCCCAGTCACCCCCAAACCTCTGAGTTGATGAATCAGAATTTGGTGTTTGACCATGTCAAAGGCAGCGCTAAGGTCCAAGAGGATAATTGCTGTTGAGCCTCCGGCATCGAGAATGTTCTTAGATTCTGCCGCAACTGCCAGAAGTGCAGTCTCAGTTGCTTGACGCGGGTAGAAGCCCGTTTGGAAGGGGTGGAGGAGGTTGTGGGATTCCAGATATGTCAAAAGCTCTGAATTGGCATGTGTTTCAGCCTTTTTACTAATCCCTGGAAGGAGCGAGATAGGAAGGAAATTACCCAGTGGGTTTTTTCAAGAGAGGCTTTACCATTGCTCTTTTCCATGGGGTTGGGACCACTCCAGAGGAGAGAGAAGCATTGATTAGGTCAAGAATAGCTGGGGAAATTATTTTGGACAATTGTTTCAAGATATTAGGTGGAGCTGGGTCTGTAGGCGATTCGCTCTTTACAAGTGCCGAGATGGTTTGGAGAGTTTCATAGTCCATCAGGGAGAAGGCCTCAAGGGAGTGATCTCTGCTATGTTGCCCCAAATCCTCTGCGTGGAGATTGTTTGGACTGCCCATCGGGGGGAATGATGAGTAAATTGTTTGAATTTTATTATAAAAGTATTTTGCAAGCTCATTGCAAAGTTGGCCAGTGGCATTAGGCCTCTCCGGGGGTAAGGGGGCTTTGAGTAAAGTTTTCACTATGCGAAATAATTCAGTGGGAGTTGACTGCTTGGGAAATTCTATCATCATAATATGAGGCCTGGGCCAGTTTAATTTCAGCTTTATATGCTCTAATGGCTACCCTGTATTCCAATTTCTTCTTTGGTGAAAAATCTTTTCTCCAGGATCTTTCGCATTTCTTGCAGATCTGTTTTAAGGCCCTGAGCTTGGGGGAATACCATGGTGTTCTGTTGGGCCCTACCCGCAGTTGGGTGAGTTTTTTAGGGAGAACCTGGTCCAAGGTGCTCTTGATCCAATTCTTGAATCTTTCATTGGCAGCAATTGGGGCACTGTTGGGGTGTGGCTTGGTATTTTCTAGCATCCGTCTCCATTGTTATAAGGGGAGTTTGGCCAGGGGCATGATCGAATTCTTATTGGCTTGGATGAGGTGGTGGCGCAGGGGGGGGGTCCAGGAAAGTGGGATCAGAAAATGATCTGACCAATAAATGGTGCAATACAGCTTGCACAACAAATCCCGTCCCAACAAGCTCCCAGGACTCGAATCTCATACCACGAATTGGTGATTCTCCTTAAAATTCCCTATTTTTACAGGTACAGCCTCAGTTATGGAGTTTGTTTGTTGTTTATTTGCAACTCCTACAACTTGGATTCTGTACCTCAAGAGGTGTAGGTTTGTAAATTACACTGTTCTAACAGTGGAGCAAGTAGTACCAGTATCAACCAAAAATGATACGGGTGGCCATTCACTTCACCATCTATAAATGGACCTTTGTGGTCTACCTCCAAGACTAAGTCAAGCATGCAACCTCCCCCCGCCCCTAGGGCATCCGTCAGATGGACTGATCGAAGCCATAATTGTCAACCTTATCAAACATGGGAAACTGCTGAAAAGCATTGTTGCTTTCAAAAATATTCAAATTCACATTTAGAACATTGTTCAAAGTGATTCTAGGGCCATTAGCAGCTTGTTGTGGCATCAAGGGTTGTGGGACTTGCATCACTGGGGCTTGGGGCACACTGAATTTCTGAGACCTTGGTCTCAGCACATTTTGTGACTGCATGGGGTGATTATTTTGAGAGTGTGCAAACCGTGAATTTTGACCCTGATTGGTAGGATTAAATGTTAAATGTTAAATGTCGTATACTTGTAAAGCGCACAGCTGCCCAAGCAAAGGGGCGTCCCGGCGCTGTATACCGCTGGGGAACCCATCCTGGCTTTCCCTGTGAGATGGTCCCTCCTTGGCATCTCCAAGGTGAAGACAAGCATCCCCGGCGCTGAATGGGCCGTTAGTGGAGATTAAGCAAGCTATTGCCCAGAGTTGCTGAGTGGGACCCATGGTTGGAGTAGGCACCGAGGCGAGAATTATCGAGTCCGCTGACCATGGCCCAAGACCCTGCCGCGTCGGGAATCGAACCCTGGTCTCGGGCCGATCTCTGCTTCCGGGTCTGCCGTCTCTAACCAGTGAGCCACACCACTCCACTTAAGATGGCATTCCCACTTCCAGAGCCCCAAATTATTACAATAGTGACAGGTGTTGGACTTTTTCAAGTAGCTACATCAATCACAGTACTTGGGTCATATAGGACACCAAGACCTCTTCCTTGTGGCTGGAATCCACGTCCAACTTGCATCGCAGGAGCTCCCTGCTGATACCCTCCTTGCATAGGAGGAAGATTCCTTACGAAAAGCTGACTCTGACCTCCTCTCTGAGCAGCCTTCATATGCGCCACCAT
The DNA here is from genome assembly GCF_964263255.1 of Lissotriton vulgaris. Taxonomy (NCBI): domain Eukaryota; kingdom Metazoa; phylum Chordata; class Amphibia; order Caudata; family Salamandridae; genus Lissotriton; species Lissotriton vulgaris. The sequence continues at coordinate 844,529,716 of NC_141685.1, forward strand.
CAATTTCTCCTTCAATTTCTTCTGCTTCATTTCTATTTCGTCATTACAGTGCGTTGCATATCTCAAAATCTCATCACCTTACTTATTCTGCCCACAAATAAAATGCAACTGACTCATCATGCCAACTTCAGGCCTCACTCCCATCAAATACCTGGACACAACATGTCCAATATCCTTAGGTACCAATTCACCATCCCTCTATACTGCTTGAATGCCTGCAGCGATTAGTCGTAATATGCATGGATCAATTCTTTGTTGCTTGTGTCATCCTTTCAATCTTTCTGGCAAATACTCAATGCTACTAACCCTGTACCATTATTCTTATTCCCAATTTAGGCATAGGACAATACTACAGAGGTAACCAACACACATAATATTGGTATTTTAGACATGACACTAGAATGTTGTTGAATGAATGTAATTTCTATATTTTCTATACTTGATAGGTCCTGATGAATCGCGGGCAATATCCTGATGCGAGAAACATGTTGACCAATTTCCCCTTCTAATCTCATCTAGGGCCAATATACCTAATTGGTTGGCACCTAGCGAGTTAGATTCACGTTTTTAACCGTAGCGGGAGACCCCCAGAATAAAGGAGTTTTTGGTACTCCCTACTACATTTTAACTCACTTCCTAGGCTATCTGCTCTATCACCCACATACCCGCACTTCACCATAAGGCAGTTGGATTTAAAAGATCTCCGCCAAAGAGCCCCTTTTTGAGGTGAGCCCATCGGGGATTGCACCGCCTCCCCGACGAGGAGCAACGCCAATGATGAAGCATGACACCCACTTGGGTGTGTGAGGCAAATACATCCAACAAAATGGATGCCCAAGGGTGTCATATTTACACCCCCGGTCACGCCAAATACACATAATTCCCTCATTCAGGAACGGTTCAGCAACCCACTTTGTTTATCAACAACACATTTATATCACTATTGCTAGAATCCCTATCACTGTTTTCTCTTCTCTCGTCTGATTCCTTTGATTTGTCCACTTTCCCATTCCTTTTCCTCTCCTTCCCTTTCTCAAATTCTTCAGTTGATTAATGAAGGGATTAATTTGGCTCCCTCTATCATGTCACTTCTCCACTTCCTCTGATCTTCAGCCCACCTTGCATCAGCGTAAGAACGCACTGACTTTCAGGCTCTTCCCTGACACCTTTCCTTCTCTCTGGCATGAGCTGCCCCATTCCAAGCATTGAGAGCTTCAAACTGTGTAGATCTTGGGGGAGATGGTTTCATCTCATATAATACCCTTCTCAAATGTTCAATGATTCTCACATTAAATGTACCATAGCATGGAAACACTAGTGCACCTTCTGCCTCTGTAATCTTGTGCCATTTGTTTTATCCAAATACATGTGTGAAGCCCAACAATTATCACCTTATGATGTCCTGGAATCTCTTTGGGTGGTGCATCTTCTAACTTTCTAAAAGGTGTTGTCAAATCTCTCCTCAACAAATCTTGTATAACTTTAAAACGTTTAATTTTCCAGCAAAATGCAAATAATCAATAACGGAATTTCAGTTCAGAACAGGAAATAATGGCTTACCCACAATTGTCATACAGAATCAATGACCAATACCAGTGCAACACTTGATGACACAGACAACGGCTAACGGCACAGCTTTACACCAACAGACCAATCTCAGTGTGGCGCACCATGATGTCAATGTTACTCCTTGCAGCAGTTCACCCTCCTTTTCAATGTTCACAAACGCACTCTCCCCAGCAATATGTATGCAACCACACACAAAGCAATTGCAGAAAATTACTTTGTCTGCCCCACTAAAGAAATTGACAATATTCAATCATACAAGAAATGGTTCAGTATAACACTTTGTGACCGACTCAGACATACTCAAATGAGACCTCGACCTGAGGGGACTCACCCTGATTAGTACAGCTTCCCCTTGCACAAAGGGTCACCCACAACAATCACACAGAACTTTCACACACAAAGATAAATGTCACTTTCTCAATTGTGCTGTCGATGACATCTCACAATAGGCACCTCAAAACTTTAGCAGACAATTACAATACAGTATTTTCTACACTGTTTAATATCATCCAGGGGTCTTACACTACGTCGGACCCGATAACAACTTCAACTTCTCCACGTTAAGCGCCACATTCACACAACATTCGAAACATCTTCGCAAAATATCACACAACCTCCATTAACACTGCAAGCTAAGCGCAAACCATTAGAATGTGCAACCATAATCATACTCACACCTCCGCTTGTACAACTCTTTTTGAACTGCAAGAACTCCACCTATCCTCAAAACCAAAACATGGACTCTAGAGCTGGGGTTGGGTCTGACTACTCTAAGCAAGTATCCTAACTCCCCTATTCTAAGACCTGTCCATCATTGTTCTGCTAACATCTGCCAGAGCTCTGAGCCGAAATTCCAAATTCCCCTATATTGCACCTTTATAGATTCCTGAAAAATAAAGAGGAGTTAATAGCACCCAAAAGTTAAATTTAAAGTGTAACCCACTTGGCTACACAGTGGGGACCCAAAAGTTGCTAAATGTGATTAAATGTAGTTTTATTACAAATTCAAAGCCAAAATATGAATGCCTGGGGCAGGGCGAAGGCTCTCTGCAGTTCTTCAACAAAATGTTTTTTAATGTTTTCAAGGCATCTACTGATGGTTCAGACCCTCTGGCACAATAGTCAGGGAAATCTCCGCCTTCTCCTTTCCGTGTTTAATCTCCCCAATCCCCCCACACACATGCACATTCACTGCCCACAGGATGAAAATCATTACGAGAATATCCATGGAGGACAGCATTCCTCGATGGGCGAGTGCGTCTTTTGGTATATGTGCGACATCAAAAAAAGAGGCCAGGACTGATGAGTAACTAATTTTGTTAGAAACACACTTTAAAAAGATGCAACATTTCCTCTTTGATGTTGTGGCACTCCCCTCAGATACCTTCTCTGAAAGAAACACTTGGGGCCTTATTACAAGTATGATGCTTCGACCGCTACAACCACTTCGGGTCCGCCCACAGTGTTCAGAGTGTGGCGGTCGGACCGCCACAGGACTGCCTCATCTGCCAGGGAACCTGGATTATGTAATGGTTGTGCATCAGAAGAGGGCAGGAATATGCTGGTGGTGCCATTATGCAACATTCCGTCCAACAATTGTTGTTTTTGCATTTTTCACCCCTAGTGGGACGGGTATGCTCAGACATGAGTCCTGTGCTCTCCATTCCACTGGAATCCAGCTATCTTGGCTGATGAAAGCTGATAGCCAGGAACCGGTCCTAGGATGCTTGATTCCCGTCTAGGGAAGAAATGGCTTGGCAGTTTGGGCTGGACTGTTCCCATGAGGCACAGGGTCAAAGCTGATTTGCATATGGCCATGTCTGAACTGGGGTGGTGTGGTGAACAAAATAACAATGGATTAAACCCAGATCTGTGACTGGGGGGTGAATATTTTGCCATTGTGCAACATTCCGTCCATCAATTGTTGTTTTTGCATTTGTCACCCCGAGTGGGACGGGTATGCTCAGACGTGAGTCCTGTGCCTTCCATGCCACTGGAATCAAGCTATCCTGGCTGATGAAGGCTGATAGCCAGAAAACGGTCCCAGGATGCTTGATTCTGGTCCAGGGAAGACATGGCTTGGCAGTTCGGGCTGGACTGTTCCCATGAGGCACAGGGTCAAGACTGATTTGCATATGGCCATGTCTGAACCGGTGTGGTGTGGTGAGCAAAATAACGATGGATTAAACCCAGATCTGTGACTGGGGGTGAATGTTTTGCCATTGTGCAACATTCCGTCCATCAATTGTTGTTTTTGCATTTGTCACCCCGAGTGGGACGGGTATGCTCAGACGTGAGTCATGTGCTCTCCATGCCACTGGATTCAAGCTATCCTGGCTGATGAAGGCTGATAGCCAGAAACCGGTCCTAGGATGCTTGATTCCGGTCCAGGGAAGACATGGCTTGGCAGTTCCGGGTGTGGTGAGCAAAATAACAATGGATTAAACCCAGATCTGTGACTGGGGTGAATGTTTTGTCATTGTGCAACATTCCGTCCATCAATTGTTGTTTTTGTGGTGCCACTGCAGCACTGCCGTGCAAATTGCAAGTTGCCTGTCCTCCGCCCCTTTCATGGTGGTGAGCCCCTCATGAAAAGGGTGGCAGAGAGGCAATTAAGGGGGCCCTAACAGGGCCGCTTTCCACTCCTGGGCCTGGGGGTGGATATGTGGGGTGCCCCCTGGAATTGCACCCAAGTTCTTGGATGGTGTTGTATGCATGCCACACCATGCAGGAACATGTTGCAGGCCCCGTCACAGTGGCATTTGCAGTTAAGGCACAACTATGAGCCCTATACAGCTGCCGCCATGAGACAGCTGCAGCTTCGACCCGCCTGCCATGGATTAAAGTTGTAATCTGGCGTAGGGCACTCAGCGGGCTTCGCGGTCCTCCTGTCAGTGCGGAAGTGGCAATCCGACACGAGCACCGCCAAACTCGTAAAAACACCCTTAATGGCACAGGCAGGCAACCACTAAAGTCTGTAGACAATCAGGACATTTGTTTGTCATTTGATCTCAAAAACTGCAGATACAATATGAGGGTGTTTAATGTTTTGTGGTACGTAAAGAGGGAGCGAGAGAGTCGAACATTGTCTGTCTAAAAGTGATTTAAAAAACTCTAATACGGTATCCAGACTGATAAGTATTTCATTTTGATCGGGTTTGTCATGAAAGATTAGAAGAAGTAGCAAAATACTGATAGACTGCTCCGGAATTAGAGATGTAAACTGAATAAAATATAAGGCATCAGTTTAATGAGGTCAGACTCTGAGTATTTCCTCCGATCCTGCGTTGAAATAAAACACTTTGCCTTTTATATATTTATGAGCGAGCAATATTTTCTTTAAAGACAATCACGCACACTTCTAAAAGGATCCGACTGCAGAGAACTCAGACGAAACCTGTATTCACCAATAAATATTCTTTGACAAATGCAGTGTTTCTTTGGCATTAACAAATAATTGAATAAAAAATCGAGAACGCCTAAAAAAATCTGTTGTGATTTTTTTTATTTTTTTCGTGTCTTGATCCTTGCCTACAGTGGATTAGCGGCTTTTGGGAAAAGTAGGTCAGCGCAATAATTGCTGTATTGAAAATAATAAGGGCTGACAGCTTGGAGGCTAAGCTATATCCATAGGGCTCTGCTATAGCAATGAAGCATACATTATACAGCAGCAAAAGGTTGCTTCTCGCGTGGTACATAATAATTAACAGATGTACTGTAAAGATTGTGGTTGCAACTGCTGAAAATATGGATTTTAAACACGGTACTTATGATCCATAAAAGATGCAAAACGAAATTCCACCCTCGTGAATGCACTTTTGATCACAATAATTGTCATTTTCGAAATTAAAAAGATTTTTATACATTTCACATTCGACAACAATATAAATATAAGACGTTTATTTCCCCATTATATTTGCAAGTATTAGCAGAAGTTGGATGGCTCAATCAGAGGCTTTTTAAGGCATGGGCAAAGTGGGCTCTGGCCCAGATCCCCAGCCTTTCAAGGGGCCCCCCTTAGAGAGCCAGCTCTGCTCTACATTCTGTCCTGTCCTGATGAACTTGAATAATTCTGAAACAGTTGAAAATACAGTTTCCCTTTATTTTTTCCATGCAAGTAATGTCTATGTCTATACAGACATTTAGCAGAGAAATGCTGTGTTTGTTTCATGCTACATCCATCATAAAGTTTCTTTTAGATCAAAACAGGACCTCAAATGTGATAAATTGGAGGGTTTCATAGAGATTTTTTGCAGTAATATTAGTGAGCATCTACTGCGTTGCAATATTGAAAACAGTTACTATACCTGAGTATTAGATGTAACAACTTTAGAATTTGGAAGAGTGCACTTGTGCATTGTCAGTGACCTGGCCAACGACAGCATGAAAGAGCTGACACTGGATCAGAAATGTAAAGCTGTTCTGAACAGGGGCCCCTAAAATACATTAGGCCGCGGGCCCTGGACCACAACATCCTTAAGATGTCCCTGGGCTCAATGTAATGATCCATGCAAAGCAGCAACCCATGGATGACCCCAAGGTTACAGATTCACATCCTGGCAGGCCCACTCAGTTGTATATCCTTCTGTGATTGATAAAAATATTAAAAGAGTTGATTTGCGTAACAATTATGATCCATTATCTTGGAACAGGGCCAAGAGACTTCTCAATGGTTGAACTAGGGCTATATAAAGATGCCTATGTTTTAATGTAAGGATATTACAAATCAAATGGTGTGTATTCTTCTGTTAGATCATTTGGGCAAGCTTCACAAAATGTCTCCTGAAAAAAAGTAAACCTACGCCAATAGGATTACTTATACATTGTGAGAACATTTTCATTATTTTGTGGATTCATGAGCAATCCAGGAATACTTTAGGACCTCTACAACAACCATAGAGTTACCGGAGTGCTCTGATACAGAATATTTACTATATTTAATAGAGTAACCTAGGGTACTCAAGTACAGAATATTTACAAGTTTTAATAGGTTTACCGGAGTACCTCAATACAGATATTTTCTAGACTCAACAGGTTTACCGAAGTGCTCCAATACAGAATATTTACTATATTTAATAGGTTAACTGGAGGACTCAAACACATAAAAGTTACTAGATTTAATGGGTTAACCGGAGTACTCCTTACAGAATATTGTTAGATTTAATAGGGTTGCAGGAGTACTCCATTTCGTAAAAGTTACTAGATTTAATAGGTTAAACAGAGTACTCCAATGCAGAATATTTACTAGTTTTATAGGTGTACTGCAAAACCCCAATGCAGAATATTTACTAGGCTCAATAGGTTAACTGGAGGACTCCAGTACATATTAGCTGCTAGATATAATTGGTTAACTGGACTACTATTTACAGAATATTATTATATTAATTAGGGTTACCAGAGTACTCCATTCAATAACATTGACTACATTTAATAGGTTGAACAGAGTACTGCAATGCAGAATATTTACTAGTTTTATAGGTGTACTGCAAAACCCAATGCAGAATATTTACTAGGCTCAATAGGTTTACTAAAGTGCTCCAAGGCAGAATATTTACTAGATTCAATAGGTTAACTGGAGGACTCCAGTACATAATAGCTACTAGATGTAATTGGTTAACTGGAGTACTACTTACAGAATATTAACCTCATAGATGCACGTAAACATCCCTCCCCAGTGCTGCGCTGTGCATTGGAACTAGTGCTGAATGGACGTCCAATGGTCGTGCGCAGCACTGGGGAGGTAGTGCTGCCGTCGGCCAACGCCCCGAAGCAGCACTTAAGGGGTTATTATATTAATTAGGGTTACCAGAGTACTCCATTCAATAACATTGACTACATTTAATAGGTTAAACAGAGTACTGCAATGCAGATTATTTATTAGATTCAACAGGCTAACTGGGGGACGCCAATGTAAGATATATGTTAGATTCAACAGGTTAACTGAAGTACTGCAAAGCTGAATATTTCTAGATTTAATAGGTTAAACAAAGTCTTCCAAGGCAGAATTTTTAAAAGATGGAGAATTATGCAAGCTTAAATGATACATAAAGACATTTTATCAGAACATGTAAAAAAGCCTTCACATAGAAATGTTTTTGTCATGGAGAATAGTCTTGCCATGCACCCCATTTAAATACGGGAATGGCCTGCATTTCTCACCTAGAATGCCCTGATTCCGGCCAGTGACATAACGCAAAATTATGGTGGCCCCCTGCTGAATGTGAAGAGGGGCTCCTGAATCTCCAAATTTGCACAGATATTACTTGGCAGTGGGATATGTGGGGGCAACTGAAGAACTGGGGGCCCCTGAAAGGTTGGGGACCCATTTGCGCTGCAGAGGCTGCATGAGTCTGCATTACGACCCTGTTTCTGCCTTTTAAAGGCATAAATATTTGTGTGTTTTGGGGGGCAAACTTCCTGCAACTGGTAAGTCAACCTCAATATAGGTTTGCTGCCCCACTCGTCAATATCCTCAGACCCATCACTATGAAGAACTTTAAATTCAAGTGATTCTGCTATAGTTACTAGAATTTCTCTGTTCATGAGTCCACATTGCTTTGATTGACCTCATTAACCACTGACCTCATTAATCATGAGAAAATTACTGCGTCACCCATGGAATTTGATGCTGCCCCAAATTTACAAAGTGATGTAAACCTGGGGAAGCATCAAATCCGTACGACTCCCAAGCTCAGGCATAACGAGGAGAAATATGTTACTTTCCCCTTGTTTTGACTACTTTCCATATGTGCTGAATTCTTCAGCACACATAGAAAGAGGAAAACACCTTGTAGAACTGTTTTTGTGAGGGAAGGTGCCTCTTCATGCTCAAAAACAACCTGACTCCAATGGAGGCACCCTTGCCCATGGTACAAGGGTGGCTACGTTAGCGCTTGGCTGTCAAAATAGCACGCCCTTTCACTTTAGCGTAGGGCAGTGCAGCAAGGTGTTATGCTGTTCTGCCCTATGCCAAAATGTCATAATTGAGACCCTAAGTGTGCACTTGTGAATAATGCACTTTTCGTATAATCTATCTATCTATCTATCTATCTATCTATCTATCTATCTATCTATCTATCTATCTATCTATCTATCTATCTATCTATCTATCTATCTATGTATCTATCTATCTATCTATATATATATATATATATATATATATATATATATGTATATATATATATATATATATATATATATATATATATATATATATATATTTATATATATATATATATATATATATATATATATATATATATATATATATATATATATATATATATATGTCATTAATTTTGGCGCTGGCGGTTGGTGCTGCACACGTATCAACAGTCGTTTTGAGGCTCTACTATCGAAAGCAAAAAAACTTTGTGAGGCGCACGGTAGTGCTATGCTATAGAGCCCACAAAGAGTTCGCCAGGAAATTGACTAAGGATGGCAGATGCGGGGATTCTGGATTTCGGAGCGGGCGGTCTTTGCCAACTGCCAGCACGATGGTCTGCTTTCCGCAGCAGGAAATGCCTTGCCCAGAATGCTGGCGATCTTTGGAGACTGGGCACTGTGACTGCTGATGCATAAGCGGTGAGGTGTGTTGGGCATTTCAAATTTATTTCCATCGGTCTCCTACCACCCAGTTTTTGTGCAAAAGACTCACATACTTTGCGCCGCCTGGCAACTTTGTTACTCACCAATACATTGCTACTTTATCTTTGAGCCCTCTTCGGGACAATGTTCCGGCAATGACCGCATCTGTCTGTGAAGCTGTGGCAATTTGAACTTTCGTAGGGGTTTTTGATGAAACTTTGACATGCACAGCCGCCTGAGGGGATTATGGGAGATGTAGTCCCACTCGGGGCAGCTGTCAATACCCTGAGGGTGGTATTGCCATTGGAAATATGCTAAGCATGTGCAACCCGGAGCCACGGGGAAGGGATATAAGTTCATGGAGCCTGCCTTATAAGTGCATATTCTCGTGCCCATTTGGAAACAGTGCTTTACGAAAGATTGCACAGCGTGTGGTTTTGTTCTTAGACTATACCGGATGGACTTTGTATTGTTGAACTTAGAGACTATTAAGTGGGAGTTTGTACGCCTCTTTTGGCAGCGCAATCTGCATTCAAGCAGTTCTTTTTAATCTTTCTGTATATAGTAGACTCACTATCAGGAAGGCAGCACATGTTGAGAGCATTTGGTGCCAATATGATGTTTTATGATGACAGTACCTCGACAGGCCACTCTGACTTGTCTACACCTCAGGCTAAAACAGACTATAGCATATAATTGTTTCTATGCTTTCATTACGAATTAGCTCAGGTTTTATAGGCCTTTTTCGTTTGGAATGTAATATGTAGTTATTGACAACTTTGAATATCCTGCACTTTGCTATAGGTGTGGCAGGGTATACTCAGACATGAGTTCCTTGCTCACTGCACCATCAGGATTCAAGTAAGCCGGGCCGACGACGGCTGAAATGCCAGATACCGGTCCCCGGAAGCTTGTCTCCTTTCTGGTGAAGAATTGGCTTGGTAGTTTAGTCTGCCCTGTTCCCATGATGCACTGGGCCAGGGACAGACTGATTTGCATATAGCCAGGTTGTGAGCTGGGATGGTGCAGTGAGCTAAATGTAAATGTAATGTAAATGTAAATGTATTGGCATTTATATAGCGCACTACTTACCCGTAGGGTCCCAAGGCGCTTCGACCGCTGCAAAACCCTTCCTGGCTTCCCTGAGAGATGGTCCCTTAATGGGTATCTCCAGGGTGAGACCAGGCATCCCCGGCGGTCTGGTGGGGCCGTTAGTGAAGATGAGGCAAGCTAATGCCCAGAGTTGCCGAGTGTGATCGCTGATCAGAGTGGGCACCGAGGCGAGAGAATTATCGAGTCCGCTGACCCTGGTCCAGAAACCTGCCGCGCCGGGAATCGAACCCTGGTCCCGGGCCGTCCTCTGCTCTTGGGTCTGCCGCCTCTAACCAGTGAGCCACACTACTTCACCAATAGCGGTGATGGATCAAGCCCTGATCTTTGGACTGGGTAAGAGTGGTCTGCTTAATTCAGACACTCTGTTCATCACCATCCCCTTTTCTGAATCGTTTTTGGCCACTATAGGTGTGGCAGGGTATACTCAGACATGAGTCCCTTGCTCACTGCACCATCAGGATTCAAGCAAGCCGGGCCGACGACGGCTGAAATGCCAGAAACCGGTCCCCGGAAGCTTGTCTCCTTTCTGGTGAAGAATTGGCTTGGTAGTTTAGTCTGCCCTGTTCCCATGATGCACTGGGCCAGGGACAGACTTATTTGCATATAGCCAGGTTCTGAGCTGGGATGGTGCAGTGAGCTAAATAACGGTGATGGATCAAGCCCTGATCTTTGGACTGAGTAAGAGTGGTCTGCTTAATTCAGACACTCTGTTCATCACCACCCCCTTTTCTGAAGCGTTTTTGGCCACTATAGGTGTGGCAGGGTATACTCAGACATGAGTCCCTTGCTCACTGCACCATCAGGATTCAAGCAAGCCGGGCCGACGACGGCTGAAATGCCAGAAACCGATCCCCGGAAGCTTGGGTCCTTTCTGGTGAAGAATTGGCTTGGTAGTTTAGTCTGCCCTGTTCCCATGATGCACTGGGCCAGGGACAGACTGATTTGCATATAGCCAGGTTCTGAGCTGGGATGGTGCAGTGAGCTAAATAACGGTGATGGATCAAGACCTGATCTTTGGACTGGGTAGGAGTGGTCTGCTTAATTCAGACACTCTGTTCATCACCACCCCCTTTTCTGAATCGTTTTTGGCCACTATAGGTGTGGCAGGGTACACTCAGACATGAGTCCCTTGCTCACTGCACCATCAGGATTCAAGCAAGCCGGGCCGACGACGGCTGAAATGCCAGAAACCGGTCCCCGGAAGCTTGTCTCCTTTCTGGTGAAGAATTGGCTTGGTAGTTTAGTCTGCCCTGTTCCCGTGATGCACTGGGCAAGGGACAGACTGATTTGCATATAGCCATGTTCTGAGCTGGGATGGTGCAGTGAGCTAAATAATGGTGATGGATCAAGCCCTGATCTTTGGACTGGGTAAGAGTGATCTGCTTAATTCAGACACTCTGTTCATCACCACCCCCTTTTCTGAATCGTTTTTGGCCACTATAGGTGTGGCAGGGTATACTCAGACATGAGTCCCTTGCTCACTGCACCATCAGGCTTCAAGCAAGCCGGGCCGACGACGGCTGAAATGCCGGAAACCGGTCCCCGGAAGCTTGTCTCCTTTCTGGTGAAGAATTGGCTTGGTAGTTCAGTCTGCCCTGTTCCCATGATGCACTGGGCCAGGGACATACTGATTTGCATATAGCCAGGTTCTGAGTTGGGATGGTGCAGTGAGCTAAATAACGGTGATGGATCAAGCCCTGATCTTTGGACTGGGTAAGTGTGGTCTGCTTAATTCAGACACTCTGTTCATCACCACCCCCTTTTCTGAATCGTTTTTGGCCACTATAGGTGTGGCAGTGTATACTCAGACATGAGTCCCTTGCTCACTGCACCATCAGGATTCAAGCAAGCCGGGCCGATGACGGCTGAAATGCCAGAAACCGGTCCCCGGAAGCTTGTCTCCTTTCTGGTGAAGAATTGGCTTGGTAGTTTAGTCTGCCCTGTTCCCATGATGCACTGGGCCAGGGACAGACTGATTTGCATATAGCCAGGTTGTGAGCTGGGATTGTGCAGTGAGCTAAATAACGGTGATGGATCAAGCCCTGATCTTTGGACTGGGTAAGAGTGGTCTGCTTAATTCAGACACTCTGTTCATCACCACCCCCTTTTCTGAATCGTTTTTGGCCACTATAGGTGTGGCAGGCTATACTCAGACATGAGTCCCTTGCTCACTGCACCATCAGGATTCAAGCAAGCCGGGCCGACGACGGCTGAAATGCCAGAAACCGGTCCCCGAAAGCTTGTCTCCTTTCTGGTGAAGAATTGGCTTGGTAGTTTAGTCTGCCCTGTTCCCATGATGCACTGGGCCAGGGACAGACTGATTTGCATATAGCCAGGTTCTGAGCTGGGATGGTGCAGTGAGCTAAATAACGGTGATGGATGATGCCCTGATCTTTGGACTGGGTAAGAGTGGTCTGCTTAATTCAGACACTCTGTTCATCACCACCCCCTTTTCTGAATCAAGGAAGCATATGCCGCAGGTCTATACATCTTCCATCCAGGATGTCTAAACTTGTAGTCTATTCTCTATGTTCATGTGTGCCTGAAGGAGGGAGGAGGGCTATATATTCCAACAATGTCATGGCGCCAAAATAGATTGAAAAAGGCGAAACTTGTCTCTCTTTTTCTGCTGGTTCGTGGGAGTCCTGAACTATAATAAATAGCCTGATCCATACACGCCTCGTGTACGTGCCTCCTCTTCCTTTTCCTTGCAGTAGGAGTGTAGGAGTGGTTTTCTTCATTCATATATATATATATATATATACATATATATATATATATATATATATATATATATATATATATATTCACTGAAAAAATCATACGTTTCAGGCCTTATATAGTTAGGAATTTGCATTTAAAAAACCTTGCATATTCACTGAAAAAACCATAGGTATTTTCCCAGTTCCTCCCACACATTGCTGATTAACCAACAATTAAAGACCTCTGTATAGTACCCATCTTCCCCATATCTTGTCCCACTTCTTTGGGCACCCCCTTTCATGGTACACCACCTTCTCAGCATTACAGCACCAGTCCAGATCGTCCTGCCATTTCAGCACACTCGGTGGTTGGTTCACGCCCCCATCTCCCTACTATGTTGCGTTTAGCCACTATACTAGCTATCATCAGCCATATTTTAGAATGTTGCGGACATTTTATCTCGCCTGTCACACAAAGGAAATGGCACTTTGCTTCACATAGAACTTCTTGTTCAGGGACTTCCGATATGACCAATATGGCATCCTTCCAAAACTTTTGTATCGCAGAACAGGACCACATGATATGAAAGAACGTACCCACCTCCTAACATCCCCGTGCACATCGATCAGAATCCCTGCTCCCAATCCGGTGCAATAGCATTGTAGAGGTGTATGAACTGTGTAGTGTGTGCAATTGTATTAAACAAAATCTCGCCCTTATCGCCACCTCCCATGGACTCTGTATCCCCTCTGTCCAGTCGTCATCTTCCAACATCTCTACGTCTCTTGTCCAGGCATCCCTAAAAGCCAACAAGGGGTCTTGTGAGTTTTTCATTATCTTTTTGTATACCAATGAAACAGCTTTCTCAGGCATGGAGTCAACTAGTAGTCTATACTCAAGAGGAGCATATTCTGCAATTTGGTCCCCATCTATTACATGCTTCTGTAACGCATGTTGTAGCTGCAGATACCGTAAGAATTAATTATCCAACATCTGATACTCTATTTTTATATCCTCAAACCTTATTAGTTGACCCCCTCTCCAGAAATATCCCAGGAGCTCAATCCCTATGGTTTGCCAGTGCTGAAATCCTTTTAGTAGATCCACTTCCTTTAGGTGTTTACTGACCTATAGTGGCGTTCGTTCAGATATCTTATCCTTCCAACCAAGAAATGTAGTAGCATCCCGCCAGATCTGTACCATCACCTTGGTATGTGTGGGTAGCCCATCAATCACTGAATGGCCATATAATGCCAACAGGCAGCCACCATCTCCCATACCTTGTCGACCCATTCTGTACGCAGGTTCCTCTCTTCCAGTGAACACCCACTCATTTACGGTTATTAATTGCACTGCACCTCGCGCTATACGTAGTACAGTAATTATGTGGCCCAAAACAGCGGAACTCCGTGACTAAAAAGGAATCCTGTTGACCCCTCACTCGATGTGAGTGAAATACCACATGAAATAAATATGTACACCCAGTTAGGTAAAGACTTTTCCCGATACACAGAGGTGCAGCTGCACCCTTACTGGACCCATATACAGCTCAGCATCATGGCTCTAAGGCTCCAACCCGGAACACTGAATACTCTGCAATGTCTCTAGGGGCAGAAGCGTTGTTATCGCATTTCCGCTCCTCTGTCAATGTTAACGTGCCACCACTGATGCTCATGGGACTTGTAGTCTCCTCGTCTCCGTCAGCATATCTCCACACTAGGTAGAATGTGGTGAGCAAGACAGGGCTCAGGTGGGGTTCATGACAGCACAGGTGCAATGTGTGGAAATTCAGACATGCTGGAGGTCAATGGGGTGGGGGTCACACAGGTGCTGCATCAATTTGTTCAGCCACAGTCCAACAATGTGTCGATTCTTTTAGCCACACAGCAGGGCATGTATCGGAGTCAGTCAGGAGATCTTGATCTTAGGAGATCGACGCACAGGACTCGGTTTGCAGCGTTTTTTCAGGCCACTGACAGGTGATGTGTTGATTCATCGGCTGCACAAGCCATGCGTCGGAATTTTCTCCCACATGGCTGTGCAGTCTCAAGTAAAACAGTGGCAAGAAGGGCAAAGCATCGGTTTTGATGGTTTCTTCAGTTCTTCACAGCGTTCGTTAGCAGGAATAACCTATAGGGGTCCAGAACAGGACTTGGCACCAACTAAAAGGTCACAACTCACAGCAGTGGAGTTCAAGGAGGCTATTGTGAAGTCTTTGTGTCCCTGAGACGAAAGAACAGGAGGCAAGCACACACAAGCCCCTGGGGATTTTTTCCCTTTAAAGTCTTTTTAGGAAAGTTTCTCTTGCTCGATAAAAAACACTTCTGTCCCCTCTGGTCCACTCCAGGCAGCATTGTGCAAGGCAGCCACAGACCATTCAAGTGTTCAGTGACATCTACCACCACTCTAACCCAGGAAGACCAATCGGGATATGAAGGACACACCTCAGCTGGCGTGAATGCACAAACATCCCCTGTCAATCTAAGCCCAGGTTTGTTCCACAGGCAGGCAAAGGCATACAGAATGGTGCAAAAAACAAAGGAAAATCGCCACTTTCTAAAAGTGACATTTTAAAACACACAATTTACAAATCATCTTCACCAAACGTTGTATTTTTAAATTCTGAGTTCAGGGAACCTATACTCCAAATGTGTATCTCTTCCCAATTGAAAGCTACACTTGTAAAATGTTACAAGGCAGCTCTAATGATAACCTTTGGGAGAGACAGCCTTTCAATAGTGAAATATAAATTGGTATTCTTTCACAATCAGGACATGTAAAACACACTACTACATTTCCTACCCTTTAGATACACTGTGCCCTGCCCATGGAGCACCCATGGGCCTACCTTAGGGGTGACTTAAAGGCACTTGCCAGGTCAACATGGCAGTTAAAAACTGCATATGTAGACACTGCAGTGGCAGGTCTGAGACACATGTGAAAGGTGACTTGTGTGTGTGGCACAACCAGTGCTGCAGACCCACTAGTAGAATTTAAATTATAGACCTTGGGCACACATAGTGCACTTTACTAGGGGCTTACCAGTAAATCAAATATACCAATCATGGGACAACGATCATAACACAATTTACAGTAGAAGCACTTGCACTTTAGCACTGGGTAGCAGTGCACAGAGACATTAAACCAGCAAAACGAAGTCCAGCACACCATAAAAAATAGGAGGCCGGGGGCGTGGCCAAGATGGCGGCGGAGTAGGACGTGCTTTGTGTCCCCTCCGGCGCCGGGCCTCTCATAGCTTTGTAAAGCACCTGTCCCGGGCTCTTTCACGGCTCCCCGGACACACCTGTAGCCCCTGGAGGCCGTGCCCAGCCGTCGGATCCCAGCTGGCTGCAGAGGCACCGTGGGAAAGGCGCCGCATCTGCACCGGGCATACCACGAGGTCCGGCGGCAGCGCTTAGGGCCTGGGGGACTGCGGCCTTGTCGGAGAGTGCTGAGGGCCTTGGCGGCTCTGGAGGGCCGAGTGAGATCACCCGGAGCGTCAGGCGGGGTCCCGGTCACTTCCTCGGGCTGATCGCAGCTGTAGTTGTTGGCCGCGGTGGAGCGGTGAGGCCCGGACTACTGAGGGGCCGCGCCTTCCGGCCGGCGGGGTACGCGACCCCAGGGCTTGCGGCCTAGTTGCGGAGGAAGATCGAACCGTGCAGTGAGGCGAGAAGAAGAGCGCTTGGCTACCCAGTGAGGCGGAGATTTGGCCCGGACATAGCGGCGGCTCCTGGCCGGAGCACGGGGGGCAGGGTCCGGCCTTCCGGTGAGTGGCGGACGTTCGGCAGCCTGGCCGGCCATTTCGGAGTACACCTCCCTTCCCCCCCCCGCAGTGTGAGGACAGGTGGCTTGGACATAGGGGACACGGCACTTTGGAGGTGACGGCTTCTGCTGGATAGCACTTCACGGGGAGAGCCCACTGCTTAGACTTCGGAGCTGGGCCCCGCGACTTGCGGTGATTAGACTCTGAATTGGTGATGCCGCAGGGAGTGGAGGTCATCTGGTCGTAGTGCTCTTCCCTGCGTTGAGGTACAGCGGGCACAAGGGCGGCAGCGCAGCTGAGGTCTGGGGGTCAGCATTCGTGGACCTTGGACTGTCCCGGCTGGGTCCCGGTGCGGTCCCTCACGGAGGGCTTGGAAAGGTGACGCCATATACTGCCAGAGCGCCAACACCAACGTAGGCTCCGCGGGAGAGACGGTGAGCACGGGGGTTGTATCCCCGATGGGACAGAGTGCTGGCACTTGGGCAAAGCCGCTTTTTGCTGCAAGGTGGCCCCCTGCTTTGGATTGGGCCCCGACGGCACAGAGGTTCAACGATGTCCACTACGGTGCGCAAAGGGAAACCCGGCAGGATGGCCAGCCCAAGGGTTCCCAACAACCGGCATCACCTGGTCCCAGTGCTTCCTCTGGGCAGAAGGACGATGAGGCCCCAGCTACCAAGGCCTTTATGACGGAGCTACTCACATCTATAAAGGAGGACATATCTGAGCTCCGGGCTCAACTGGCGTCGGATCTTCGTGACGTACGCAGGGACGTGGACAGCATCGGAGAGCGCGTGGCCACCCTGGAGGACCATGACCTGAGCATGGCGAACGATGTACACCAACTGCAACAAGATGTGCTCCGACTTACGGAGCAGAATCTGGACCTCCAGGCCCACGCGGAGGATCTGGACAACCGTTCCCGCCGGAACAACATCCGCATATGTGCGGTGCCGTGGGATGGTAAGGCGGGCGACTTGCGAGGCTATGTGCAGGCACTTTTCTTGCAGATTCTCGACGAGGAGGACTTGAGCGATATCAGGATGGATAGGGTCCACAGGGTGGGTTTGCCCAGACGGGATGGAGGGCCGCCCCCTGACATTTTGGTCTGCGTGCACAATTTCCAACTCAAGGAGCGTATCCTGCGGAAGGCGCGGGACATTCCGTCTCTGCGATTCCGAGAGCACCGTCCTCAACTTTATCAAGACTTAGCAGCTTCGACACTCCTGAAGAGGCGCGAGTTCCGTCCAGTGACCACCTTTTTGAAAGAGCGCAACATTTCCTATTCGTGGGGTCATCCCTTCCGCATCATCTTTTAGTAGCAAAACAGGCTGGCGCAAATCCGTTCTCTTCGTGTGGCGAAAGAGCTTCTGGGCCTTGACGCCTCGACTCCATCACCAGCGGCTGGCAATTCACCATCGCGGAGGCGACGACGGTCCCCCTCGTGGCACAGAGTGGGTTTGGGGACGGATCGCAGGAGACCTGATCGAACGTTTAGCCAGCAGTAGAGAGGAGAGGCAGTGGCTTCTGTGGCCTCTGCGACATCGGCGTCTTCTCAGCAGAGCTCCGGAGCGGCCTAATTCTTGGGCCGATGGCTGACGGCGCCGGAGGGACCCATGAACTCAGGTACCGAGGGTATTTTTGTACTTTTTGAGGAGACAACCCGGACCGTGGCCCTTGGGGACCTATCAGTGGTATCCCGACCCCAGCAGGAGGAGGTCTCTTTGGACTACTATCCTTTGGGACTGTTGAGTATATTGCTATGGTTGGTTGGTTTGTTGGGGGGGTGGGGGTTGGTGGATAAGGGGGGGGACCAGGAGGGGGGTAGTTGGGGATTGGGTTGGGGTGGGTTGGGTGGTGGTGGTGGCCGATGGATGCTTGCTGTGAGTTTTGTTCCCCCTAGAGGGGCATTCCATGGGCATTTGTATACCGTGTTTCTGCACAGAGGCAGCCCCAGGTGTTCTTTCTTGTCTAGGAACTCCCCATTGCTGCGGTGGTGCAGGTGTTCTGGGGTCCATGGGGCCTGGAGCGGACGAGGGATGTGGGGGGGGAGGGGTCTGTTGCGTCCACGCAGATGGGAGCTGGGGCGAGAGGGGATGTCTGGATGTTTTTGGCAGGGAGCTGGCGAGGGCATGTTGAAATTGCGATTGCAAGGCGGCGTAGCCTGATGTTTTCCCATGCCTCTTAGCATTGGCACGTGGAATGTGAAGGGTCTCAACTCCCCTCAGAAACGCCCAAAACTATGGAAATACTTGTCTGACCATAACTTAGATGTGGTGGGTCTCCAGGAGACCCATTTGGCGAGCAAAGATGAGCTACGGCTCCGACTTAAACACTTTCCCCTCATCTATAGGTCTTCTGCCCCTACCAAGCATAGGGGGTGTCTCTTCTCTTTCAGGCATCCCCCCATTTCTAACCTGTGGGGGTGTGTTGTGATAAGGAAGGTCGCTGGTTGATGGTCAAAGGGTTGTTATACGTCCGATTATGCACGTTTGTGGTGGTGTATGTACCCAATGCCCAGCATAATACCTTTCTCCAGGGCCTGTTGGATAAAGTGGGGGACTTTGTTGAGGGGCATTTGTTCTTACTGGGTGACTTCAACATGGTCTGGGACAAAGACTTGGACAGTTCCCGCGCTCAGAGGGCGGACTCCGGGGTCTTTTCAGCTGAATCGAAATGCCAGGTGGGTGAGCTAGGTTTGATTGATGGCTGGCGCTCCTTGCACCCTCAGGCCCGGGATTATACCTTCTTTTCCCACGTCCACCAGTCCTACTCCCGCATAGACCATATTTTTTTGAGCCAAGCCCTCAGGGGAGATGTCCGTGATTCAAGGGTTTTTCCGCTCTCTGTATCAGATCATAGCTTACTGGTCCTCGTGCTGCATTGGTCGGTAGGGAGAGATGGCATACGGAAATGGTATTTTCCGGCTGCGCTCGTCAGAGACGATACCTCATGTAAGGAGCTACCGAAGGCTATCAGGGACTTCCTGTCTCTTAACCCGGTATCGGACACATCAGTGTTCACCACCTGGGACGCCTGCAAGGCCTCACTGAGGGGCACCTGCATAGGCCTCAATGCAAACCTCAATAAATTGCGGCGGAAGGAACAGGAAAATTTGGAGGCAGAGCTCGCAGTCTTGGAACAGGCACACAAGTCGAACCCGTCTCGGGTAACCCTCCGACCTCTGACAGCGGTCCGGGGAAAGTTAAAGGCTCATTACACCAATAGGGCTGAGTTCACCCTCCTGCGGTTGCGGCGCGTATCATACTCGCAGGGGAATAAGGTGGGCAGGCACCTGGCCCATCAGCTCCGAGAAAAGAGGGAGAAGGAATAAATTGGGGGGATTCAGGACTCTGGGGGAACCCTACAGCACCGGGAGGAGGATAAGGCGGACATCTTTGGCCGATTCTACGCTGCACTTTACGAGAGCGACTCTTTAAATCAGGGCGCCCAGGACGAGTTCCTGGCAAATCTCCCCTTGCCGCAGGTGTCTAGAGAGTGGAATGACCTTTTGGCTGCCCCCATTTCCAGAACGGAGGTGTTGGAGGCTATTAAGGCCCTGAAGCCCCACAAGGCGCCGGGCCCGGACGGCTATACTGCTTTCTTCTACAAATCGTTCGTGACGGAATTGAGTGACTATTTGGTCTCCCTTTTCAATGAAATGGCAGTGACGGGACAGACTTCTGGGACTATGGCCGAGGCCATGATCACCTTGCTTCCCAAGCCGGGGAAGGACCCTTCCAAGTGCTTGTCGTATCGCCCGATAGCACTCCTTAATGTGGATGCTAAATTGTACTCCTCTATCATTGCCCGTAGGCTCCAGGACCTGATGCCGGCCATCATCCACCCGGACCAATCTGGGTTCATTAAGGGTCGGCAGACACATGACAACTTGAGGCGGGTGATACACCTGATAGAGAAAGCCACCAGGTTCCGCATCCCGGCAGTGCTGGTGGGGCTGGATGCGGAGAAGGCTTTTGATCGTGTTGATTGGGAGTTTCTGTTTCGCACTCTGGCCGCCTTTGGCTTTTCACGCCAGTTTATAACGATGATCTGGGCGAATTACAGCAGCCCCAGCTCTAGGGTGGTGGTTAATGGGCATCGGTCGGCCTGTTTCCCTCACTCACGGGGAACGAGGCAGGGATGTCCTCTCTCCCCTCTCCTCTTTGCCTTGGGTATCGAACCCCTGCCACTTGCAATACGGGAGAGGGAACAGATCAAGGGTCTTCCATTCACGGGTGAACAGCATAAAATTTCCCTTTTTGCGGACTATGTGCTGTTGTCGGTGGGGGATCCGGCTCAATCGCTGCCGCATATTCAAACGGTGCTGTCCGAATTCGAAGAGGTGGCTGGGTTCAAAGTCAACTTTGACAAATCATACATACTGAACCTGACTCTTCCTCCGGCGGAAGTGGAGCGGGTGCGCTTGCTCACGGCATTGCCATGGGCGTCTGCCTCTCTGTTGTACCTGGGAGTTCAATTGACACCTACCATAGGATCGTTATTCTCAGCTAACTTCCCCCCAATGCTAGCTGCGGTACGAGCGGACCTGGACCGGTGGAAGCCGAAGTTTATCTCCTGGCTTGGCAGGATCCATGCCCTTAAGATGGTTCTCCTGCCCAAGTTTCTTTATCTTTTCCAGGCCCTCCCCATCCTGATAGAGATGGACTTTTTTCAGCGCCTCAAAACCCTAATGCTGAGATTTGTTTGGCAGGGTGGACGGGCACGCTTCTCCTTCATGACACTGCGACGACGGTGGAAGGAGGGAGGGGTGGGGTTCCCTGACATGCATTGGTACTATAAAGCAGCGCAGCTGCGAGTATTGGTGGAATGGTCCCAGCAGCTCTCAGAGAAACACTGTCTCCATATGGATAGAAGTGTGGCTGGGAGGTCGATCTGGGACTTGGCCTGGAAACCGAAGGTGGACAGGCCTAGGAATGCTTACATTAGCACCCATACTAGCACAGTTCTGAAGGTGTGGGATACGGTCTCCAGCGATGAACGCTGGACCACGTTTCTGTCTCCTTTTACTCCCATTCACTACAACCCTGCCTTCCCACCGGCGATACAGGAGGGACCCTTCAGATTATGGAGAGAGGGAGGCTGTAGAGCGCTTACACACTTGTTCCATGGAACAGCACCCCTCACATTCCACAATTGCATGCGTGACTATGGGATCCCGCCCACTGAACGCTTCCGCCATAATCAACTTCTCCACTGTGCGACATCGGCGGGAATAGGAGACGCCGCTACCCGGCCACTTTCACCATTTGAGGCCTTTCTATTGCGCACCTCCACTATGAAGGGGACGATTTCCTTCCTGTACGGGCTACTGCTGGCCACAACGGTCTCTCTGCGTCCCCGCTACATGGAGCACTGGGAGGGCCTGCTGGGCCGAGACATTCCTGATGACGAATGGAAAAGCCTGGCGTGATATCACGGCGAATAACCATTCGTGAGTCTTAGGGAGACCCACTTGAAGACCATGCTCGATTGGTATCTTTACCCGTCCAAGCTCCATCGAATATTTCCAGCTTCTTTGGATAGGTGTTGGAGGGGCTCTGGGCTATTGGGAGATTTTCCCCACACATGACGTTCTGGGCTGAAATTCTGTCCCACATCAAGGATATCCTGGGTTACCCGATCCCGGAATCAATGGCTCATGTCCTGTTGGGGCTCCGTGACCCGATGTTAGAGCACCAAACTAAAGCGGATAAACGTATCCTATGGCTCTGCCTTGGGGCCGCCAAACTTACGTTAGCTGCAGCATGGAAGAAACCGACTGCCCCGGCTACATCATTGTGGCAGGCGAAACTGTGGGGGCTTCTGAGCATGGAGAGAATGGCGGACATCTTCCTGGGCAATTTTAAAAACCTCCTGTTCCGGAGGTCCCCTGGTCCGCTTCCTGTCACGAGGCCTGCCTTCGGCAGTCTGCCCATCTACGATCCACGCTCTTCACCTTTTCCAGGTCTAATCAGACTATATGATTGTGGGGGTTTGGAATGAATGAGTGTGTTGTCACCACCACCACCGGGGGGGGGGACCAGTTGGGTATTTGGGAATGTTTACAGTTGCGACACTGCATAGCCATGGGAGTTGTTAGCCTAGAAGCCTTTCATAGCACTATTCTCATTGCCGGACAATTGACCAGGAATAGATCTGAGTTTATTTGGCATGGGTTGGACTTGCGAACAGAAATTCTTTCCTTTTTTGCACTGCTATGCTACCCCACCTTAGCAACCACCCCCTTTTCTTCTTTGAGCTTCCTACAGCACCCGCTGTGTGGGGCATAATGCGGAATTGTCGCTTGTATAGGTTTTTTCTCCTTTCCTTTCTTCTTTTTTCCTGCAAACTCTAAATAAAAATTTTACAAAAAAAAAATAGGAGGCCAGAAAGCAAAAAGACAGGGGAAACATGCCATACAATGCCAGGCCTAACAGTGTGACTTTATCCAAAAATATGTGATAACATGAATCCTCCTATACAGAAGACAATGAGACAAAAACGAGTTAAATCTCCCCCAAACAAGGGTCTTTCCTCTTAACTGTATGAAGTAAGTGCTTCTTTGTCTGGTGGTGATGTACTCATATTCCTTGACACCATGAGCTCCGCACCAAAATCGGTGGGAAACATGCTGGGGGCCACCTGTTAAGCTGCCCATCATCCTGGCAAAGGGGTGGAAGGCCTTTAAATGCTACTTAGGTGGGTGGGGCAAACCGGCAAAGCTTCCAAGTGATTTGCACAATTCCATAATTGTAGTCATGTAAAGGGAGAACCATGGACTCTGCTCTCAACATGACAGGACAACAAAGAACCCACTCATCACAGTCAAACCAGATTGTGCTCCAGAGATCAACAATGCAGTCACCTCCAGGAAGATTTCAGATCAATTTTCAATATGGAATTTCTGAGGAAACACACTTGCTTTGCCTTCGCAAAGCCAGGAGTTAGGTTTGTTTGTCCTTTACAGAAGTGCCGCTTCACTGGAGCACCTGCTAGGTTTATATTTGTAAGTGACTCCCGCTGAAGTTGAATTTCTGTGAAATAAGCATTAGGGCCAAAATGGCCCGGGGACACTATCCCCTGCCCAAAGGTTCATGGGGGGGAGGGCCCACTCTCCAGGCTGATTTTAGCCTGGGAGACGCTTTCCCCTTGGGCCGGGCCTTCACATGCTTGGTACCCTGAAGCCCACCCATGGCACCCAGTCAGCACTGTTGGGGACCACAGGGGGAGCCTGAATGCCCCTGCAGTCCCTGCTGTCTCCCCACTCTAGCATGATCCGGCACTGCTCTCACACAATGGGAGCTGCTAAACATGCAACTCCCTCTGTGTGTGAGCAATAGTTTCATCTGTTTCACTGCCCGTATTACGCGGGCAGGGAAATAGACAGAAACTGTGAGCAGTTTTACAGCTACTGCCTGCTGGGGGCAGGGGTAGTGTTTACTCTGACTTGGCAGGAGCTGTCAAAGCTCCCACCAAGTCGGAGCAAATAGCTGTGTCTTGGGGTGGGTACCCTGGGACATAGGAAGCCGGCATTGTGGGGTGGTGGTCCCCAGGGCAATTATTGGCTCTAGTGTGGTGGCAGCAAGGCCCCCTCCTGTTTTCAAGGGCTAGCCCCAGGGTGGTGGTCTCCTGGGCTGTATATGGCCCTGGAGGGGACCACGCAGCACCCCCTTCTTCATCTATTTTAATTGCTGGCCCTGGGGAGGTGGTGGTCCCTGGGGCACAGGAGGCCCCTGGGATCTCACTAGTTATAGGTTGTAAGGCCCAGGGAAGTGGTGGTACCCTGGGCTCTAAAGAACCAATGGAGGGAGGTCCGTGCGACCCCCTCTAATATTTTAAATAATGCCCCAGGGAGGTGGTGGTCCCAGAGGCTCAAGAGAGCCCATGCAGAGCGGTCTGTGGGTCCCTCCCATGTTTAATAAAGCCCTGGGAAGGTGGTGGTCCTCAGGCTAAAAGGATTCTGGGAGGGGGGACCCGTGCAGTCCCCTTCTTTCTTTTCCATGCCCACATACATCCTTGACCTGGCCCACCAAGGGGCTGAAATAAAACAAGCGCAGGAGACCTTACTTTTTTTCAATTTTGCTACATATCCACGGATCCACCCACCATTTCACAGAAAATTAAAAAAAAATGTTTTAAACCTCCAGCTGGGTCTCTGTGGGACCCATCACCACACATTCCTACCCTGCCTTCTTTTCTCCCAAGATGGCTGCCAACACTTCCTGACTGACGTGTTGGTAGCCAATCAAATTTCAGCACTGGTACTGTCGGATCCACAGAGGATCCGCACCCCTAGATAACAAATGTGGGTTTTGTCTAAAATCTCTTTCAAACTCCTGAACAGATTTACACCAAATCACAAAAAAGCTTCTTTCCGGACCAAGACCTAGCTTTCTGCCAAATTTGGTGTAATTTCGTCCTGTGGTTCGGGCTGTGGTTATGTCCAAAATTCTTTTAGGAACTAACATGGGGAAAATGCATTTTCATATTAATTTTGAAAATTTCATAAAGATTTGTCAAACGGTGTCAAAGACATTGGCAAAACAAAAAACGCTCTTCCTATGGAAACGAGGTCCTAACTACAACTACGTATTGGTGACCTCCAGAATGTCTGTGTATTTCCACATTTTTTTAACAAAATTAAAATATTTAAACAAGTGGGGGGGGGGGCTGCAGAGTGGTATTTGCCTTTGTCTCTTTTCATTTGGAGAAGTCTTCCTATAGCTTTATAAAAGACCAACTTCTTGATGCCGCACAGCCTCAGTCATGCTGAGACTTCGACACTAGGGTTTTGTAACCCAATCGTATGATTTCTATCATGAAAACAGTGAGAAGGCGTCTTCGTTATACATGAAAGTTTCTGAGAAGGAAAAAACAAAACCAGGAATGTGAAATATAAAGTAAAATATAAAAAATAAGCACCTGTACCAATATATTCCACGGTAGGACGCTTCAGAGACTGTTATGTTCGGCAACGTTTCCCTTTGGAAGCGTTAGAAATAAGTACAAAGTTTATTTAAATTTATTAGGTAGAAATAAACATCTGAATAAGTTCTCTGTCATTATCAAACCGCACTATTTTCCATTAAACAACAAAGTGCACTTTAACGTGCCATCAAATGGATAGACTGGTATGTTTAACTTAAATGTACAGTAGCCATAAACTGCTAGATAAAAACAAAAGAAGTGATGAAGATATATTGTGATTTCAATTCTACATCAACAAAATTACACATTTTAGCAGAACATTCTTTCCAAATCAGGGAATAAAATACATTTAGTTTCCATCGGCAAATTATTTTACAAGGGAGCTGTGCTTTATTTTTTAATGATAATTGTTTACTGCCATAAAATATTGTATGTGGTAAGACTATATTTTAAATGACCAAGAGATGTTTATACATTTGTAGCTGTAAAAGTTATACCTAGGTTGAAACTGGCCTGGCTAATGTAAAAAGTATGATGTTGGTATATGTTTTTTCTTATGACTGATCTTAGCAGTAGCGATGCCATCCCGTGTATGAAATGACGTCCACTATATTGTATTATAATTTCTGCTGATTTGTGTACTCTAGAAATTGTTTAGCGTTATTGCCTTTTAGGATTTTTGTTGTTAATTATTTAGATTGTTTTACAAAAATTTTACAAGGACATATTTTCTGTATCCAAAATGATTTACATTACAGCAATATATTAATAATTTTCTCAAAATTCGAGAAGTTTGTAAATGCTACATATTTAAGTACTCAAGATGGTAATAGGCTGTTCACTGTCATAGAAAAAGTGAAGCTTGCATTAAAAAATGGTCCCAGCAAAAAAATATGACATCTTGAAATAAAGACAGTGGAAGAGGAAACTGGAAAGGAAAGGGTAGAAAGGACTGAGCTGATACACAACTTTAAGATGTAAGCAGATATTCATCTTCCTCACTGAGCCTGTATTTGATTGGTTACCTGCATCTTGGTTTGACCTTGGAGCTTAAACAAGGGTTGTTTTCACCAATGGAAAAGAAGAGTAGGTACATCAAGGGATGAAATCATGATTAAAACTCTGGGCTTCAGACATCTATTGTCTGAAAGGCTATTAAACAAATACAGTAATGATTCACATAGGGGAAGTGGTACCAGCAAACTGCCTTAGATGCTTAAAATGGGATAAGGTGGTTATCGACCCCAAAAAGGTTAGCAGTATTGGGGGGATTTTGGCCAATGCTATGCTGAAGCTAGAACATGGGAAACTGTGTCCAGGGGATATTTCATCCCTATTTTGTGAGACCTCAAGGTCCATAGGGGACATGTTCACTGTTACGAGCAACCAGAGAAGGGCGCATGGGCAAGCTCGCGCAAAAAAGAAATTGGGCTGGTATTCTCCTGCATGTCGGACAGCCAAGAGAGCAGTCATTATGGCAGTCAAACGCGGGGACGGGGCCGAGGTCTCATCCAAGAGCAAACTCTATAAGGCTGCCCTAATTTCTGCAAAAAAGGACTGGGAGGCCGCCTTTTGGCATGAGTTAAAAGCAGCCAGTGGGGATAGGAATTCCAGAGGTTTCTGGAATCTCATTAGGGAGAAACACAGACCCATTGACACCCTCTTTACTTGTAACATTCCTGAGGCAGCCTGGCACAATCATTTTTCCAATTTGTACAATGTAGCAGTGGAGGAGGAGGGGGATCTCGCCCTCTCGCCAATCCCCTTTGGCCCTTTACTTGGTCTGGGCACTATCTTCACCCCAAAAGAAGTTGAGAATGCAGTGAATAGTCTTGTGCCACGAAAAGCTGCTGGACGTCACGGCTCGCCGAGGGACCTGCTCCGCATGAATCCCAAGGAGTGGGGAACTATGATTGCCTCCCTGCTCAATGCATCCGCTGTGGGCGCCGCCCTACCGGATTCCTGGATGGGCGCCGAGGTTGTTCCGATCTATAAAAAAGGTAGCCGGGATGACCCAGCCAACTACCGGCCTATTAGTCTAATTGACTCTTCTCAAAAAGTGGCTGGTAAAGTTGTACTGGGTCGGGTCTTAGACTGGGTTGAAGATAACAATATTTTATCTGACTTCCAAGCCGGGTTTAGGGCAGGAACTGGAACAATCGAGCAGTCATTGCGACTACTCATGATATACTGGAAAGTTGTACTGTTGGGGAAAGGCAGCTTGTATCTAGCATTCATTGATCTCCCAACTGCTTTTGATCTTGTGCCCCGGAATCAATTGTGGAGGGTTTTATTAGAATTGGGAATGCCCGAATATCTGTTGTCCCTGATTATGAGGCTCCACGAATCCAACTATGCGCAAGTGCGCTGGGGGACCCAGGGGCAAAAGACAGGTCGCATCGAGGTTAACAGAGGAGTCCGCCAAGGGTGTGTAGTAGCTCCCACCCTTTTCTCACTCTATGTAAACGGGGTAGTCGATCACCTCTTGTCATCCCCGGCTGATGCTCCCCGTTTGGCAGGACGGCTAGTACCTACACTCTTATTTGCGGACGATACCCTGTTACTCTCGAAATCCCCTGTTGGTCTCCAGCGCCTGTTAACTAGCTTTGAGCAATTCTTTGCATCTAGGGGTCTCAAGATCAACACAGATAAAACTAAATACCTTATCTTGAACCCCCCCAAAAAAACTTGGTCCACCTCCCTCGCTGGGCACTGTCCCCTTAGAGAGAACGAGGGAGTTTGACTACTTGGGTATTCGACTTGTGGACACAATGAGCTGGGACAGTCATCTGAATAAAATGCTCCTGAGCCACAAAAGGGTAACGGGGGCTTTGTTGAAGGAGCAGAGAGCCTCGTCAATGAAGCCAATAGCGACGGTGCTTGAGATCTACAATGCCAGAGGCGTCAGCGCAGCGCTTTATGGAGCGGAGCTCTGGGGTGCATTGAATATGAGTCAGTTGATCATCTCTGAAAACACTTTCCTCAGAAACCTCATGTGTCTCCAAGCTTCCATTCCCATCATTCCCCTCCAATTGGATATGGGTTGTCGCTCTATAGAAGATCAAGCGAGGCTCCACCCCCTCCTCCTATGGGCTCGCATTTGGAGGGTGAAGGAACTTAGTAGCTATGCGGAGGGCTTGCGAGAAATCCTGGATTCCCCCAGTTGGGCGAAAGTGAAATGGCTTAGAGACATTAAAGCTCTATTGTTGAACTTAGGGCTGGGAGAGGCCTGGCACCAGCGGACTGCCCCTCCCAAGATAGCACTCAAAAAACTTTACTGGTCCTGGATTACGGCCAAAAGGAACACCAACACCAACTTGTGTAGATCATCCAGGTCTTTTTTGTTGATTAAAGATGTCCCACTGCGCGAGATCTACCTGGACATTATCACAACCCCTTGGGACAGAGCCCTCTTTTTTAAATTTAGAACTGGCATGCTCCCGGTAAGGGAGTTCACTTCCCGGTGGAAACCACCACACCAAACTGTTTCCTTTTGTCCCTTTTGTCCTACCAGGCCTGAATCCATTTCTCACCTGCTCTTCGAATGTCCTGCCTACAAGACACCTCGTGGACGCTGGATTAAACCCGTGTGCCTGGTCTTGGGCACTAGGCAGTGTTGTGTTGCCCTAAGAATTCTACAGACGGACACTCGCTCGATATATGCCAAGTTTTTAGGCTGGGCTTGGCGCATAAGGTCACACTGGCTTTGCCAAATTGTTTAATTAAGGTCTGTATACACAGACCATCTTAGTTAATTTATTACCCCACCGTAACGCAGTTAAGATAGTGCTATTTACGTTTACTGTGGGTTTCTTAACTTTTTATATGTGCGGGATGGTTTTTTTAACAATGTTTTTATGCTGTATGCTTTTTAAGATATTTGTGTATCGAAATAAAGCCTCTTTGACTATAATTCAATGACATAGGTTCATAACCTTTTTAAAATGTTTAACTCTTATTTTGTTGTGCCTCCAATTTATTTCGATAATGTTTGATGGATATTTACTTCCATGTAGCTTAATTAACACATTTTTAGTTGCCTTTAATTTTGATATGGTCAATTACATGTGAGTGAGTGATCCTCACACCATTTCCTATCAATATTAATCTGAGGATTTTTTCCTGAATTTTACCAGCAACATGTTGGTAAGGCACAAGCACTCCCAAGTCACTGCTGAACACGCTCATATGCTTACCAGAAAGATCTTTTCATTTTGCAGAGAGGCAACACATGTGAGTATTTGTACACGGCTTATAGGGTCTGAGTGCCTAGACACATTGAGCTACTGTAGTCAGGGCACGCTTATTGCCTGTATCTGCATGGTTTCATTTCTACCTGACACATTACCCCGAAGGCTGAAGCTGACCCACTTTACCTTCTCGGGTACCTCCTAAATAACTCTCTGTGCCTGCACAGGAGGTGCGCTTGGACCTTTGTTAATCCATTTAGCTGGGCTCTCAATATTTAAGGCTTTTTTTTCAAACCCTGGGCTTTATTAATCCAATTTATGCCCTATTGAGCAGTCTCTGAAGGCCGTTCTTCTTCCTTTGTTCTCGGGCTCAGCGAGATGCTTCTCGTCCTGGTGATTATCATGCCTTCCTCTAAGGGATCCAAAGAGCGAAACGTCGTCTACGATCGTGGACCCTATAGAGATTGTTTACATATTATGAACAGCTGTGCTCTTCGGGGCAGATTTACGAGCCCAGCGCGCCACATTTGCACCGCTGTTGCATCACTTTTGTGACGCAGCGGCGGCGTAAACCATGCGCCACGTTGTGCCCCATTTACAACGGGACGCATCTAGGGAGATGCGTCACGTTGTGAAGCCCTGCGCCACATGAAACCTGCGCCAGGTTACATGAGGGCATTCCGGCGCAGGGTCGGCTTTCCGTCGCAGGAACGCCTCGGAAAAGTGCCTGAGTGAAATCTATTAGATTTCACTCAGTCACTTTTCCGACGGCGCTGCGTTAAAACCTTGCGCCTGCTTTAAGCAGGCGTAAGGCATGACTCACCATCTTTAGGATAGGCCAGGTTGGCACAGTGCTGGAGTTGTGTCGCGCCCGCAACACAACTCCAGCACTGCGCCAAACTTATGCCGGCATATGCGACAAACATCTGTTTATACATGTACCATGATGCGCCACATTTTAAATACGGTACAAAGGGGGATGGTGATGGACGGAGCATCTGAATCAATCAAATACTCACACCCAGTCAAAAGATCTGGGTTTAATCCATCACCGTTCTTTAGCCCACTCTGCCACCCCAGTTCAGACATGGCTATATGCAAATCAGTCTGACCCTGTGCCTCATGGGAACAGTCCAGCCCGAACTGCCAAGCCATGTCTTCCCTGGACAGGAAAAAAGCTTCCGAGAACCGGTTTCTGGCATTCCAGCCGTCTTCAGCCCGGTTTGCTTGAATCCAGTGGCAAAGTGAGCAAGGGACTCACGTCTGAGCATACCCTGCCACACTTATGGTGGCCAAAAGCGGTACAAAAGGGGGTGGTTATGGACGGAGCATCTGAATCAATCAAATACTCACACCCAGTCAAAAGATCTGGGTTTAATCCATCAGCGTTCTTTAGCCCACTCTGCCACCCCAGTTCAGACATGGCTAAATGTTTTAAATAAATAACCATCAGGTTGAGAAATTCTATTGTTGTTAGGATGTGTCTAGCGGCCACTGTGTTGAAAGATATAAATATATCCAAGGTCCCTGCTGTCTCCTCTTAATGCAACGCAGCTCAGCAACTTGATGCACTATGTTGCACGATTTTGGAACTAAATGTAGGCCCCAGTGACTAGGGTAATGTATACAGCATGCTTCCTTATAACTTTAGTTCTAAAAATGATCCAATCTTTTTTTGAATTCACTGTATTAGCCACACATCTTAATTTCTTCTGCTTGCCATCCTATTAGTTGTTACCAGTCTTAAAGTTAGAGAACTAGTCTTAAAGTTAGAGAAGTAGATATCCATTTAGAAGAAAAACAGTGGTGACCTTTTAAAATACTGCCGCTTATTTGTGAAAGCAAGACATGACTGGCAAAACATCAGTGTACTGGTACTGATATAGGTCTCTAGTGCTAAGTAAGGCATTGCTGGGTGCAAACACGTTTCACCACCATGAAAACAGATATGAGGGGTGGGTAATGTGACAAGAAAGTTTGTGCATATTTGTTGTGTGACACGTTGCTGAGGTGATGAATGGCTTTATCTTACTGTTTCCCACCTAAAATTGCGTTTATTTCATGTAACTCAATAGGAAAAATGCATTCTATCTTCCCTGTTCCCAAATGTGGCATGCATGCACTTCCCTTTCAATTTCCTTTAACAAGCAACCATTTACCACTGTCTAAGGTGGTAGATTAGGGCTGGTCCAGCTCTTAAATTATTTATGACACTAGTCAGCCCAAAACTGTTGCAGAGATCTCCCTTTAATAAGCACTTCCAGTGCCCACTTTAGCCAAGATTTGCAAAAGCTTTGCAGTGGTGAAAAGTAAGGCAAAGTAACACAAAGTGACACAACTTTTTGCAAAGATATTTACTTTCCTGTTACATGGTAACTACACTCGATGCTATTGCTACCTGTGATCACTACTATAATGGGAAAAGTAAGGGGCATTTCCAAGGTGCAATCCCGGAAAACAGTCTGATGACTGCGGGGAATGAGATTTTAATATCTTTTATGATCAATTTGATAACTTATCTCATTCGTCAATTTTGGATCGCTTGTTGTCTGTCATTGAGTAAAAGACAGCCCCTGCATAGGTTAGATAAACCCCATTAATTGACGCCACTCTGAAGAACCACTTACAACTGATAAAGATTAAAAGGTTTAATATAAAATTAAGAAAAGTTGCATATACAATCCTCTCAGGATCAAATTCATCAAATATACAGGAACCAATAGGAACATATATTCCCTAAAGAACCTCAGTCTACAAACGAATACAATTAAAGTCAGTTCCAAATCAGCAAATTAAAAAGCATCGATATGAAGTGGTTCTTCCGCGTCATCTACAGAAAGAGAAAAATAATCAAGTTAAATCTGTCCCTACTCTATACTAAGTGACATCCCTACTTCGCAAGTTTCTAGAACCCTAAAAAAGGTGTCAGCAGTTTGACTCCCTAAGAAGTTCAAACTCTCTTAGCCTCTAAAGTCAAAGTCAAAAGTTTAGTATGTTTTGGCTCTCAATGAGGGCCACATAAAGTAAAACACACAATATACATCACAAAAAATGAAACAAAATAAAACCATGCAGTCGAGCATAAGCGAGGTGACACATACAATCATTAGTCGAGCAGTCCCCAGCACCTCCCCGTGTATTATTAATAAATATCTAAAAAACTTTTTAAAAAATTAAAAATTCTGTAGCAAAACATTTCATTAGGCGGGCAATAAAGTGCATGGAGAAAAGTATTTACATTTAAAATTCCTAGTTGCAGACAGATTGGTTTTAACCATTTAAGGCGAAAAGGGCGCAATACATTACATACAAACAAAACATGGTTACGATTCTGTACAGCATTATGACAAAAATTACATACAGGAGACACACCGTACCATTTTGCGAGAAGGGAGTTTAGAGGAAGCAGGTCTTGTCTTAATAAAAACCATAGCCTTCGGACTCTATGAGGAATATTCCAAATAAGATATTGTTGGGGCTGTTTGAATAAGTATGTATTTAACAGAGATTGTCTTTCTTTTTTCCTTGATTGGGCTAGCCTATCCAGTTTGTAACATAGTTCCCAGGATGCATTTTTTAATTTCACCTTGAGTTCAGCAGGATCTAGTAAAAACAAGGTGTTTGCATCCAACTCTAGCAGACTTACGGCCTTTCTAAAGTTTTTTACTAGTAGAGAGAACTCGTTGAGATCCCCCAAAAGCTCTCTTTTAATAGCTTCTCTAAGGGAACCAATTTTACCTCTAACCAGACAGGCTACCCATCTTACAAGGGCAATCAACCCCTGAACCCAACCACTTCTCAGTCCGAATTCCAGCCTGCATGAAATGTCAGAGCAGGCCGTATTAAGAGAAGATATTTTCCTTAAGATCTTTCCTTCTATTTTTTGCACAAATCCCCAGTGTTTTAAATCCACTAATTCAATCCCGTATAGGAGAGTAGCAGGTATCTTTGCTTTAAATACATCAAGGAATAATGTGAAATGTCTCTTCCCTGTAGCTTTGTATAAAGAACACAATCCCATCCCATGTGATAATGCTTTACGAGAATTGTGCTCTATATGGGCAGTCTCACTTATGTTTGCTGCAATTATTTTTCCTAAAAAGGTGTAGGTTTTGACGACCTCTAATTTCTGTCCTCCTAATATCCAGTTATAATTTTCAGACCTGCACTTTTTCTTACCGAATATGCACATAATCTTGCTTTTAGTAGCGTTAATCTTCATAAAATGTGCTTCTGCAAAAAATGTTAATGCATGCAGGCGATTGGACAGACCCTTCGGGGTTAAATCTAACACGAGTATGTCGTCTGCATACATTAAAACGGATATCGGTAATCCTCCAATTTTTGGGGCTAATCCTCCACTAGATGCTATATGGGAGGGTAGGTCTGCCGTGTATAGGGAGAACAATATAGGGGCCAATATACACCCTTGTTTTAACCCATTCGGGGAAGGGATCGATTGAGAAAGACCCATTTCCCCCCCTAGTAACATCTTACACCATGTGTTGGAGTGAAGAGATTTTACCAATTCTAGTAAATATACTGGCATGCCCATTGTGGCAAGCTTTTTCCATAGCGTTGACCGATCCACCTTATCAAACGCGGTTGAAAAATCAATGAATGCCACATATATTCCACCTCCTCGAACACGGACATATTTGTCTACAAGCACCTGTAAGGCAGTCAAATTATCAAGAGTACCATGCTCTTTACGAAACCCAGTTTGCTGCATAGGTAAAATATCATTTGTTTCTATCCATTTCATAATTAATAATAAAATACATTTAGCGAAAATTTTCCCTATTGAATCTAGAAGCGCTATTAAGCGATAATTCTTAGGGTTATCCCGCTCTCCCTTTTTAAATATGGGAATCAGAATACTACCCCTCCAAGAATTGGGGACTAATCTAGTAATAAAGCATGTGTGAAACAGTGGGAGTAATATCTTACTCCATGAAGTGACATCCTGCTTTATTATAGTCATGGGCAATTCATCCGGGCCCATGGCTCCGGAAGAGCGCATACTTTTTATCACAGATGCTATGGATTCCTCAGTAGGAAGTTCTATGTTATAATCTTCATTCAGGGTTAGCTCCAAATTATTATCCTCCACTCCATTGGAAGCATAAAGATTAGAAATAAATGTTATCCAGACTTCTTCTGCAATAGAAACCGGAGTGGGAAGAGTTCTCACTCCACATCCTTTTCCTATTACAGACCAGAAGTCTCTAGAATTATTATTGACCGATGCCTCTCTTAACCGTATCCAGAGAGTGTCTTCTTTTTCTTTCTTTATTTTATTTTTTAATCTATGCCTCCTTCTTTTGAGTAGGGCTAAATTACGTTCATTTTCTCTGGTTCTATTAAGATACTGTTGCCTAACAAGTTTATTTACTTCCTTATTTAAGGATAGTAATATAGGCGGAGGGCGTGGGAGATTCTTAGGATTTCTGTTTTTCTTTGCCATCCTTCTTAGTTTCTGCAATAGTATTTCAAATTTGAGGAATTCTGATCCAAGCCATTCATCTAGTTCCAATATAGTTTGGGCAAGAATAGTTTGAACATTCCTTACAGATCTAGAATCCCAGAAACATCTCCCACCCTTATGATTAATAGAGATTCCTGTATTAATCAAAGACCAAGACTCAGTCACAGGGGGTCGTAATGAAATTGTTATATTAACCATTTTATGATCACTCAAGGTAGAGTTAGAGATCACCATGTCCTGAATGAACGAGAACGACTCATAATCTGTGATAACATAGTCTAAGATAGATTCGCCTCTATATGACCCATGAGTAAACTTAGCTGGAACATCAGAGGGCATTCTGCCGTTTACTATAAGCCCCTCTACCAAACTAATTTCCTCTAATAAGATCTTTCCTCTTTTGTTAGTTTTTATTTTATTAGGAAATACAGATTGAGGTATATTATACGCTTCTTCCTTTGCTTTATTTCTAAATAACTCTAAACTTAGGTTAGACACTTTACTGTTCAGGTCACCCATAAGAAGGATATATGGAGGCGCAGCCATCTCTAACAATTGCTTTATATACGAGAACATTCGCTTTAAAACAGGATTAAAATTATGTTCTGGCGGTATATATGCATTTATGATTACAAGTGATTTTCGAATACCTACTAAAGCTAGGTTATTGATGGTTATTACTTGAAAGAGTTTACTAATATCGATATAGTGAGAGAATTGCCATTGTAAAGAGTTAGCTAAAAAACAGACAATTCCCCCTTTTGCATGACCTCTGTTTGATGGTATAGCAGGGGCCTCAAGAACAAAATAGTCTTTCCCCCCATATTGTATATCTTTACACCATGTTTCTTGGATGCACAATACATCAGCATTTAGAGAGAGAAGATAATTCAATTTCTCAGGGGAATTGTACAGGCCTGCGGCATTCCAGGAGATAATATTTAATTGTCTGTTAAAGATGTTGAAATAGACATTTGTTAATCGATGTATTACTCGATAGTGCTCCTGGTAGCCAATTCCATTGCTGGGGGTCATGGCATTGAGACGGGATCACATTCTCATTACATAATGGAATCTTTGAAACCATACGCTTTCCCCTTGAAACACAGATTTTTAAGTCTTTGTTACAGGCGGACATGACATTTTGTTTAACACCCAATTTAAATGGTCCCTCTCTACAGTAAGTGCTAGTGAAAGGTAACTCATCTATACCTCTACATTGAAAAGCTTCTGCTTGCTGGAGAATGATATTAGCAATTATTTTTGAGCAAAATTTAACCCTTGCTCGTTGACCATTCTCACATGTTATTGATGAAACCAAATCGATGTCACTTG
The DNA here is from genome assembly GCF_964263255.1 of Lissotriton vulgaris. Taxonomy (NCBI): domain Eukaryota; kingdom Metazoa; phylum Chordata; class Amphibia; order Caudata; family Salamandridae; genus Lissotriton; species Lissotriton vulgaris. The sequence continues at coordinate 844,566,392 of NC_141685.1, forward strand.
ACTGAATTAATTTTAGGCTTTCAATATCTTTAAGGCAGCTAAGCAGCCATGACCTATTCAAATTTAAGTCCGAGTCGAATAATGGCAAAAAGTCCAATGTCAGTGTATCCACCCACAACGGAGCATCTTTCGGAGGGACGTTTGTTGATACCAGTGGTACTTCAGAAGGCAATCGAAAAATAGGGGCAGATGGATTAAGTGTCCTTGTTACCGTAGGCTCAATTCTTATGTCTTCTTCTGCTGATACACGTGGATCTGTCTCTTTAACCTCAGAATGCGGAACTCTTCCATCGCTATTATTAACAGCAGGGATATCTTTCACGACAGAGCTGGTAACACAAACCGCTGCCACTTTCGTAGTGGTATCTGATATAGAGTTTTCTAAAATTTCTATTTCATCCGAAGCTTCATTTAAATGTTTTTGGAATATAACTTGCCTTTGTCGTCTCCTCGTATACTTACGAACTGGCTTCCTATTCTTTCCTTTATACTTTTTACCTTTTCCTTTTTTTATTCCCTTAGTACCAGATGTTGCTTCATATTCTTTTTTGTCTTGATTAAAGATAGGGAATAACGCATTTCCAGTGGTTTGATTGTCCTCTACAGGGCATTCTTCCTCCTTTGATTGACTCTTTGCTGTAGATTGAGTTGTGAGCAGTGAACTTTCTTCCTTCACTATGGAGTCTTTTTGTTTTCCATTCAACTTTATTGAGGAGGTTGGTATTGAAGTTTCAACACGCTCATGGAGATCCACCTGTAGCGTTGTCCCAACCACTGGAGTTTTTCTTAGTATATTATTACTTTCCGCAGTATTTAAGGCAACTGAATTACTGGGAATAACTATTCCATTCTCCGTATGCTTTGCCACTAATACTTTCAAAATCTCGGTTACTGAGTCCATAATACAGTCAGAACTCACAGCAAATTTTCCTAATAGCAATAATGTAGAGGCCAATAGGTCTTCAAGAGCTATTAAAGAGTCCGAAATCGGTTTTTCATTTTTTGGATAGTCGGACTCTACATAAGCACGGATCCCTGATAGATTTAGATGTGGAGATTTCATCTCACCTTGCATAGAGGGAATGTCATTGGATGCTATGGAGGGAGTGCTACTATATAATGTTAATCCAGAGGGATTTACTTTATTAGGAGTTTTGTTCAATTCAGATTGGGTCTCCGTTCCCTCGTCCATGTATCGACCACAGAGTTCTAAATCAATGCTGGACAGAATAGATAGTTCCACTATATCCTTCTCCATATGTCCAACTTTCTCGTTATGCTGTTTTACTTCTAAATTTGATGATAACGACTTAGGAAGCTCTCCGTCAGTAGAAGATGGTAAAGTAATAGCCTCCTTAGTAATTGGTAGAATCATTGTAATTGAGTCTTGATTAGGATCAGTTTCAAAAGGAAAGTCTAATTGTGGTATTGACCCCGCATCTTTTAGAGGAGATCGTTCCATTTCCTTTTTTGCAGGATTTTCCCAAATTTCCATTAGCTGCATTTGTCCCTTCAATTGCGAGCTATTACCATATTTGTTCCTCAAGGGGTTCGATCTTGTTTCTGCATATAACCGCCCTTCAAGCATTCTTCCAGAGCGTAACTTCTTTGCTGACATAGTGCGAAATGCAGAAACCTGTCAGCAGTTCAGTGTCAACAATATTTTTAAAAATGAATAATTAATAATTAAAAAAAAATGAAAAAGGATAGTCTTTAACAATAAAAGTCAATACACGGGTGGTGCTGTACGTGCCAAACCAGATGAGAGAATAGTCTCCTCGCAAATTAATCGTCAGCAATGTCATAAAATAATATGTTTTCAACAAAATATTGTTAGTAATTGGGCCCAGCCCGGCCTACCTCGGCCACTGAGGGCCACAGAGGGCCCGCCCTTTGCCCGGGCTTCGCTCGGCTCGCTCCGCGCTCGCTCTCGCGAGGCTGGTGTCACTCTGCCTTTGTAGCGCCTCCAGGCGCCTCGATGACGTTCTCCTCGCTGCGCCGCCGCTGGGGGTGGCGGGAATGCGAGTCCTCCGCACAGCGACCGCTGGTGTAACAAACGCGGCTGCCGGGGGACTCGAGGGGCTCTGCTGCACGTTAGAGTTCAGGGGCAGGACAACACGGCCACAGGCAAGATCCGGTGAGTGTTTTGAGCGACACACGCTCAGCCGGTGTCACTCTGCCTTTGTAGCGCCTCCAGGCGCCTCGATGACGTTCTCCTCGCTGCGCCGCCGCTGGGGGTGGCGGGAATGCGAGTCCTCCGCACAGCGACCGCTGGTGTAACAAACGCGGCTGCCGGGGGACTCGAGGGGCTCTGCTGCACGTTAGAGTTCAGGGGCAGGACAACACGGCCACAGGCAAGATCCGGTGAGTGTTTTGAGCGACGTGATATGATTGAATCTTGAAATATGTCAGAGCTGAAAGAGCCAAGGAAACAGGGGGTCGACGGTGGCCCTGCTGAGCGGGCAGGAGGAGATCCAATAGCCACTGGTCTCAATAGTAAGGTCTGGTGGTGCACTCTGCTAATGATGCTGGGCACGTGCACCGATAATGCAGCCACTCCATCTCTGCCCACTGACATTCAATCCCGACAGATTCAGTGCCTCAGAACATACCACACCGCTGTTCAATATTCTACTCAGAGCCACACAAAGCAACCGTCAAATAACGTCCTCGAGCTACAACAAGGTACCCGAGCTAGAACAAAGGTACCTCTTAGCCTCTAAAGGTAACTTAAGTTTAAGAAGCAGTACCCTCTCTGCCTACCCATCCGATCTCTAAGGGTCCTCGGCCTACTGCTCCCTTGCGCTCTGATCTTTCTCAGCGCTCACTCCTAACTCTCAGGCCATCTGCGCCTTCGCTCTTGCTATCTTCTCCCCGGGGTGCTGTCCCTAAAATACACAATCACAGTGTGGGTGGAACGCCCCTTCGACGCCCACCACGGACTTTCCCCGTGAGGTCATCTTCTAGCTTTTTCCATTGCTTCGTCTCTTCGTCGTCCGTTAAGTTGACCTTTCTCCTTAGACGCCATCTTCGTCTTCTTGCTGGTGACTTCATTCAACTTTACTTTTGACACTTTCGGAGCAAAATCTATCACCTTATCAGAACTTTATTCTTTACGACTATGATTGTAACCCTTCTTGGTCCTGTGAATGGTCATTTCAAAACAAGACTCAAATTCCAATCGTCTCCTCTCATGTTTAGGCAATAAACTTCGTCCGACATTTGTCACCTTAAATCTAACAAGAACTAGACTCTTTGGCTCTCACATTCAAGTGAAGGCTATTCACGACTCCTGTGAGCCCACTAAATTACCAACAGCCGACTACACTCCTGTGAACCCTTGGTCAGTCAGGTTATAATCACAAATGACCTAAACTCTTCTAACATTCCTACCAACTTCTTCTACACAGTATAACCTTTAACATACATTTATATATGATCGCATTTAGCAAATCCTTTGCCTATATGTGAATACATTTTACATAGAATACAAATTACGTAGAATATAATTTTATATTCTCATTTGTTACATCGCTATATATATATATATGCTCTCTGCACATTTCTCCATGTTACATTTCTCGCCGTTTCTGCATTTAAAGTTACACACGTACATGAATTCTACTTTGCACGTTCTTCTGTTCGTAAGCATTTCTACACATTAGCCCACTACGTATACGGGCCTTCTAAATCTAATACATTCTAAAGTAAATACAGTTATGTTCCCTATATTACTTTAGTCACATCTGTTAACTTTATGCTATAAGAGTCAACTTCACGTTACGATATACATTTTATTCCTACGTTTATACGATATACTTCTAAATATGACTCAGATATACGTTTTATTCAAATTGCGCTCTCTCAGTTCCCCCCTTTGATGACTTTTAGGAGTCATCACTAAATGCAATTTGAATAGCACCTTTAAACAGAACTAGTTACATCATTCCCTCTTTTCATCATTTCAAGTGCTCTCAAACTTTTATACTGTTGATCTTGTAAAGCAGCTAATCTCCTTTCTTGTTCTCTCATAGATCTTTGTAACCGGTTCGTCCTATACCATTTATATAGTTTCACAAATCCTAACAATGCGATTATACAAATTAATACTATTAATATAGGTTTTAATATATACCATACTATACTTTTACCAAGGTTAGCAAACCAACTTCCAACCTTTCCTACTCCATGACCTACTTTTTCCCAAACATTTATTTTTGTCATATCTTCGATTTCTTGATGAATCTGTGTAATGTTTCTTATGACCTTCTCAAGTGGTTTTGAATTATCAGGAATATAAGTACAACATTCCTGGACCTTCAAAGCCTTGCAAACTCCGCCTTCTTTTGCTAATAGCACATCAAGAGCAAGTCGATTCTGAAGAACCATTGCTCTAATCGATTGCATCTCACCTTCTATTAGCATTAATGACCAACTCCGCCTTCTTTTGCTAATAGCACATCAAGAGCAAGTCGATTCTGAAGAACCATTGCTCTAATCGATTGCATCTCACCTTCTATTAGCATTAATGACCTTGCAGTACTTGCAGACAATCTATCTACGACTGTAGCTAGTCTCCTGATCTTAACATCGTTAAGTATTAAACCTAACATAGGAAACATCGCTCCAAATACGTCTCCTACTACTTCTGCATCTCCTACTTCTCTTTTCGTTCTTGTCGAAGCCTTTCCTTCTATGATCGCTAAATCCTTTGCATGATATATTTTGGGGAAGACAATTGCCAAGTAACACGAACCATACCAATTGTCAGGCAGTTTTACATAGGCATTTCTTCGGCATACAAAATATACATTAGGAATCACTTGCATCTCCTTCATGAAATCTTTCGTATAGTACTCTAATTGAAAAGCATGTTCGCAATTTACCTCACCTACAAATACACTCTCATAATATGTCTTGCTTCGAGTTAAACATAACTTTCCTTTCTGCGTTCTATCCAAAGCTATTGGACCATTGCTCCCTTTCTTTTTATGTGCCTTCTCTTCTTCGGTCCAATCAGTTTTCCACTGTCCTGACATTTTTAGAATCTTCTGCCTTCTGTATCGGTCATCTACTTTCCTATGAATTTCTTCTCTATCTCTGACACTTTGCAAGTCAGATTATTTCTGCGTGCGTATGATGTATCTAATGTATCCCAAGGAAGGAAGAACTTGGCTAGTCTATCCTCCTTTTTATAATAGTCCCACTTATTCATTTGTTTATAATTCGGAACTTCAGGTAGTACCGAATCATAATTTGAAAAGTAGTACTCAAACCCTTCTCTACCATAAAATATACTAAGCAGTAAACTACATGTTATCCCATAAGTCAATGGGAGATGATAATATCGGATGCCTTCATCTACAGAAGCCGGCAATTGCATACAAACGTAGCAATCTTTGGCCTCCATGGCATCGATATACTCGTACAACAGTTTAGCATATGCGTTTGACCTAAAGTTTCCCTGTGACTCGTCTACATGTAATCTACGAGCTTCATCTGCCAGTAACGCTTTTTCACGGATAACATTGCTCTCCTCTTTCTTCACATCAAGAGCAGGTTTCAAAGTCGTTACAGGCTTTACATCTGCTATTTCTTTATCTGCTTCATGTCCTACTATGTATGATATTGTCACTACTGTAATTATGAGAAAAATTACTACTGCTATAAGTGTACCTATTATACATTTAGCTTTTCTGTTTGGGTTGCCGTTCTCCATGTTGTCAAACAGCGTAACTCCTTCTTTTGCGAAAAAGTTTTTCTTTTTTTTTTTTTTTCAGTCTTTGCTTTGCTTTATTTTCTTCTCAGTTTGTAAAGTGCTCTTTATCATCAATGTCTCTTTATTTTCGCAACAATGTCTCTTTATCTTTAACAACAGACAACCCTAACCCTTCTCCGTCCTCTAAATGTAATCCCTAATTTTATTCTTCTTTCCACTCGGCGCTAGGTTATCTTCTTCTTTATGGCTTATATACAAAAAGTCTTTATACATCAACAATTATTCTTGTACCTGCAGCTCTCGCAACAAGTTCCAATAATTCAAAACGAATGACTTTTTCTTCTTCTTCCGGAATTTGATGACCAAATGTTGGAAATTGTAATCTGTTTAACACTAAATCTTTAATCTGACTCAAGTATGGGGGTATGGGAAGTGTGAAAGTCAGTAATCCCTCAGTCTCGAGTCCAGGAGTCAACATCCATATCTCCACTGCCACAAATGGATCGAGATCGATTACTTTCACGTTCTTCACTCTCCCAGATTTCTGTCCCCAAGACATCTGCTAGATAAGTCCACTCTGGGGTGGCGTACCTTCTGCAGGGCACACGTACCCTTCTCGATCTTCTTGGACTCTCCGTGCCTGAGTCTGTAGTTTCCTCTTCTTGGTCTGATTCTTCAGAGATTGGGACAAGAGTTTTCTCCTGTTGTGCCTTTAAGCTTGGCCTTCTCCTTCTCTCTGGCCAACTAGCTTCGTCACTCCTTGTCCTCCTGCTCCTTGTTCTGGGACTTGTCTCTTGGTCACTCTCAGCTTGTTCAGTATCCGATTCAATCTCCCAGTTACTTTCTTCTCCTGAGGCGACTTCGGTCTCACTAGTGTCTTGACCTTCATCGACCTGTTCCGTCACAGTCTCAGCCTCTTCGATCACCTCTACAGCTTGGCTTTCCCCCTCTATAGCTTCTCCGCTTTCCGCTGGATTCTCATCCGAGAGAGGAGCTGTTTCTTCTAGAGGTGTTGGCACTCTTCGGGTGTGTGAGGCGTGTATCCAATTTGGCAGGCCTCCACACTTTACTGCAGTGTTCGTGACAAGTATGACTTGAAATGGTCCTCGCCAACGCACGTCTAAGCAGTTCTTCCTGACATGCTTTTTCACCAAGACCCAGTCCCCCGGACTCAGGTCATGGCACAAGTCTTGTGCTGATGGAACCTCTGCAGCCTGGACCTGGAGGGACACAGAATTAATGGCATCAGATAGTCCCTTGCAGTAGTCCAAGATCAAGTCGTCTGTGATGTTCAATAACGCTGCAGTCGGAACCGATGGCAGTCTCATAGCTCTCCCCATTAGTACTTCATGTGGAGAGAGACCTGTTTTTCTATCTGGTGTACTACGTATGCTCATAAGAACCACTGGTAGTGCGTCTGGCCAACTCAGGGATGTTGATGACCAAACTTTGGCAAGTCTGGACTTAATTGTGCTGTTGATTTGCTCTACAATCCCTGAAGCTTCTGGTCGATAACTGCAATGGAGCTTCTGATCGATACTCAAAGCTGAGCACAACATCTTCACTATTTCGCTGTTGAAATGAGTTCCTCTGTCCGATTCCAAAGAGGATGGCACCCCAAACCTCGGTATTAACTCTCTAAGTAACAGTTTTGCTACTGTAAGTGTATCGCACCTACGTGTAGGGTAAGCTTCAACCCATCTAGAAAATATACAGACAATCACTAAAACGTATCTAAGTCTGTTGCATTTTGGCATTTCTATAAAATCAAGCTGCATCCTATTGAAAGGCCCCCCAGACCTCTCAATGTGACTCAATGTAACTGGTGTTCTCTTTCCCACGTTTAGTTGCTGACAGATCGCACATCGCTGACATACTGCTTCTGCCGCTACTCTAAATTTAGGATTAAACCATGTTTGTCTGAATACTCTCACCATGGCATCTCTACCTATGTGTGCTGATCCATGCAATTTCCTTGCCATTGGACTAACAAGTTCGTTTGGTAAAACTGCTCTCCCATCGGCAGAGATCCAAAAGTTCATCTCGCTTCTAGTACAACCAGCTGTTTCCCAGCCCTTTTTCTCCTCATCTGGTGCATTCTCCTGAACACTCTTTAGCTCATCCCACGTATCTACAGTGTCTAACAACATTGTCAATTCAGTTCTTTCTTGAATTCCCCCCACTTTCACATCCGTGTGAGAATATCCTTGTTCTGCGCAGTAACGCGCTACTTCATCCGCATAGCGGTTACCTTGTGACACAAAATCTACATTTTTTGTATGCGCAGCACATTTGACTACTGCAATAGCTGTCGGGCCTTGCAATGCCTCTAACAATAATCTCACGAATTCTCCATTCCTAATGGGAGAACCCGAGGAGGTCATGTAACCTCTTTGAGACCATAACTGCCCGTAATCGTGAACTACCCCGAAACCATACTGGCTATCGGTGTATATGGTGACTCGAATTTTGTTACCTGCTAAACAGGCACGCGTCAAAGCAACAATTTCAGCTACCTGAGCGGAGTGTACTCCTTCCAGGCAAGCGGCTTCTACAACTCTGGTAATTGTACAAACTGCATAAGCTGCTCTCAGCTGACCAATATCGTCTCTTACACATGAACCATCAACAAAGAAAATTTCATCGGGGTCAGTTAATGGCTCATCTACGATATCTGGTCTCGGTTTGGTGCATAGTTCAGTCACATCAAGGCAATCATGATCTGTACAAATTTCATCATCCACCTCATTTGGAAGTGGCATCAAAGTTGCAGGATTCAAGACGGAGCATCTTTTTAGGGTCACATTCTCGGCAGCCAGTATGACTTGCTCGTAGCGTGTGAGCCGGCTATTCGTCAGATGCTGAGTCTTAGTCCTGGTCATTAACAATTCCACAGAATGCGGTACGTACACCACTAACTGATGTCCCATTACCACGCTTTCAGAACGTTCAATGCTGACACCCGTTGCAGCAACGGATTTGAGACATCCGGGCAACGCTGCGGCTACTGGATCTAATGTAGCCGAAAAATACGCGACTGGCCTACGCGCATCTCCATGAATCTGGGCCAAAACTGCTAAAGCGCATCCCTCTCTTTCGCAGCAGTAAAGCAAAAATGGTTTTGTGTAATCCGGCATTCCTAAAGCCGGGGCGCGACATAAGTCCTCCCTCAGCTGCAAAAACGCCATCAAACAATCTTTGTCCCATGGTACCGGATCACTCACCCCTTTGTGCGTCAGTTGTAATAAAGGTTTTGCCTTCAGTGAAAAGTTAGCTATCCACTGCCGACAATAACCGACCATGCCTAGAAACATCCTGACCTCTCTTTGTGTTGTAGGCGCGTTCATTTTCATAATCGCCTCTATTCTGTCTGGAGACACCTTCCGTTTTCCCTTTTCAATCCTGTGGCCCAAGTATTGCACTTCAGTAAGACAATATTGCAATTTACTTGGAGACACCTTATGCCCGTTCTCGGCCAAGTGATTTAACAAGGTGATGGTGTCTACTCTGCAAGCTTCCTCTGTTTCTGACGCAACTAGGAGGTCGTCTATGTACTGGACTAGAACTGAGTTCTTGGGCAGCACTAGACTTTCAAGATTTCTCTTTAATAGCTGGTTAAAAATCGATGGGCTTTCTGTATACCCCTGAGGGATACGACACCATGTTAAAACGCGATCTTCCAGCTTAAAAGCGAAAAGATACTGGCTCTCTTCATCTAAAGGAATCGAAAAGAAAGCCTGGCACAAATCTATCACGGTGAACCATTCAGCTTGGAACGGTATCTGAAATAATATCACTGATGGATTCGGTACCATTGGACAACATGAGACAACGATATTATTAATCTTTCGAAGATCCTGCACTATTCTGTATTTTCCACTAGGCTTCTGCAAACCCATAATCGGGGAGTTACATGGACTACCCACGATTTCCTTCAGTATTCCCTGTTTAATCATGGACTCGATCACAGGCTTTATTCCTGCAATCGTCTCCGGTGTCAACTTGTATTGTGGTGTTCTCGGGTACTCGGCATTGGGTCTTACCATGATCTTTACTGGTTCTACCCCTTTGATCAATCCTATTTCTTCTCCAGTAAAATCCCACACCTCAGCTGACACTTTCTCCCTCAAGTCCTGTGGAAGTTCCTCCACTGTTAAGGTAGGATATAGTTCCACGCATTCCTGCGAGTTTACAACTTTAAAATCGGCATCTTCATCGTTGGTCTGCACTTCTACTCCTTCAGGTGTGCAATGTATTGTGCAATTCAGTTTACACAACAGATCTCTTCCTAGTAAACACACCGGGCTAGAATCACAGATCACAAACTGATGTTCGTCACTGTAATTCCCTATCTTTACTGACACTGGTTCCGTCAGAGGATTCGTCATCCTCTTGTTTGCGACTCCTACCACCTGAATCATTTCTCCTGATATTGGCAGACCTGGGACTACCGCTGATCTCAACGTGGATCTAGTGGCTCCCGTATCCACCAAAAAGGTCGTAGGACATCCAGCTACTTCGGCTTCTACGTATGGTCCTCTCTGATCTACTTCCAGGGCTGCTCCTAAAGTACAGTCTTCTTCCCTATTTACTTGTTGCCCTGTAAGAGGATCAACGTAGTAGCATTCTTCTCCTCCTACGAACAATGGCATTTGTCTATAGGTTTTCCCTCCATTTGCAATGCGAGGCGGTTGAGGAAACGGGGCTCGAGGAGTCTGAGTCCCCCCTTTGATAAACTTTCCCTTCGGGACTGTTGCTCCCTTAACCACGTTGTTCTGAACCTCCTCCTCTTCTTGTTCTAATTCCCCTGTCTCAACATTGTAAGGACACTCGCGTCTCCAATGTCCTACCTCGTTACACTGATGACACCTGGTTGTCCTTTTCAGTGTTGCGATATCCATTCTCGGTCTCGGTCTTTCTTCCTCATCTCTGCTCTGATTATTCTGTTTCTTTGCTGGCGTTCCTATTCCCTGTTGTCGCTGTCCACCCTTTCCAGCTGATTGCATCTGTACCAACATCAGCTTTTCCTTGAGCTTCTTTGCCTTCGAATCTATCTCATCGCTACAGTACCTTGCATACCTCAGAATCTCATCTAAAGGTTTGTTCTGCCAGCAAATTAAATGCTGTTGAATCATCAGGCTTATGTCTGGTCTCAATCCGAGAACAAACTTCGACACAAACTGTCCTATGTCTTTAGGATCCATTACGTCCAACCCACTGTACTGTTTAAATGCTTTCAGCAATCTCTCATAGAACTCGTGAACGGTCTCTTTAGGCTCCTGAGTTGTTCGATCTATCTTAACCCAGTCTATATCCTGCACCGGCACCTTCTCTTTTAGCCATGTTATTACCCTCTCGTATTTTTCCATGACTCTGTCTGATGGACCGCCTGTCTGTGCATTCCTCGGAGGCTCACAAGCGGGCCATTCAATACTAAGTTTGCATGCCGTCCACAAATCTCCGGGTACCACGATATCGAACAAAGTGTTCAAATCGATCCACAGTACCTTAGAGATCTTCACGAATCTCTCTACCTGCTTGTACCACTCTACGGGATTTTCTCTAAGCTTCGGGAAGGAATTAGTGAATGCCGCTAAATCCCCCCTACTCCATGGTACATGCACGTAGTTTCCGTTCGCGATTTCTCGCAAAGGGAAAGCTTCCATTCGCATTAAGTCTGTATCCTGAGACTTTACAAGTGTACTCCGTCTGACAGATCCCTTCTTGGACCATCTTTCCTCCCATCTATCCAGATCTCTCCATATCCTAATACACATGACCAATTCCCTTATGTGTACTCTTAGTCCAATCGTTCTGCGCTCATCTAGATCTTGATCCGTGCAATTCAGCCTATGGTTGGCCTGTAAAGCCTTTGTTCGTGATATGTCTATCATGTACTTTTCTGCCAATTCAGATAACTTCTCATGAGCTGCTCTCGCTTTCCGAGTAACGTCCTTAGATAAAAACAGTATCTCATCTGGTGCGTACAGCTCTAACCTCTCGAATGCCACTGTGCCATCAATTATTTCATCTAAGTCTGATTTTAAACTCATTACATCTATGCGTCTTGCTTTTATTTCAGCTCTCAGTACGTCAGTCCTAGGTTGTTCTCTTACATCCCTCTCACCTCCACTATACGCCCTACGCCTAAGCACAGGTGAGTTATGAGGAATTTTCCTTCCATCTCTTTGTTCCCACCTCTCTAGATCCCAAGCCTTTCCATCTTCTCTTGGGGTGTGGTGGAACAATGCTCCATCCCTCAACCCTACATTCCGTCTTTTCGATTCGGTTTCCCAAGATACAAGATAGGATCCTCCGTGCTGTTCTAAACCACTGTAACTCGCTTGCTGTCTGGTATCACTCAACAAACGATAAGGACCTTCATGGCTCTCCATGCTCCCGCGATCTCGTTCGTGATCACCGGATGTATGGCGAGACGTTTCGCGACTCCCTATATTCTCGTGACTTCGTTCTTGATCACCGGATGTATGGCGAGACCCTTCGCGGCTCTCCATATTCCCGTGATTCCGTCCGTAATCACCGGAGGCATGTCGAGACGCGTCATGACTCTCCATGTTCCCGTGATTCCAATGTTGCGCATTTTCATCCGGAGTATGGTGTGTGCATCTGAAAGTATTTCGGTACTCCTGCGTCCTTCGTTCTCCCTCACTAAAGGTGACGCGAGGCACTTCGCCACACCCTGCACTCCTGTCGTTGCACATTTGCCGATTGCCACTAGTAGTAGGGCAAGTATCTCCCCTGCTTCCTTGACTCCCTCTCTCCCACTCCGGGCTGCTTTCGCCAGCTCCACAATGAGAGAGGATCTTGTTATCCTGGTCTCTCCACTCTGCTCCTGTTTCTAAACTTTTATTCCGAGCCTCTTCGGCAGTATCCCATTCTTTCAGATATTCCCTTAATTCCTTATAGGATTTCGGTTTCGGTCCCCTCAAATCCATTGATCCTCTTTGACCCCCTTGTTCTATCCAGGGACCCGTTGCGGAATCTAATGGTGTACTCCGACTCTCTGGTGCTAGTATCTGCCTCTGAGGATTCATCGTGTTATTCCTATTCTCCATCTCTGCCCTTTCCCTGTCCCATCTTGCCTGTTCCTCCTGCTGGACCCCCTCTGGGTTGTAGATTGACACTATAGGGCCTATGGTAACAGGTACTTGTAGAGCGTCTGGCATTTGGTACGACCTTGCACATTGCGTCTCTGGCACCTTCTGGACCACGAATCTTCCCACTACTCTCTGTTCGGAACTAGCTTGGGGTATTTCCTCACTCTTGTTGGAGTCCCACTCTGTTACTGGGATCGATTTATATTCCCCCCACCTAGCTCCGTCCCCTTGCTGTAATATGGGACTTGCGGTTTCGCTGTTGTACGGAGGTGGTCTATCTGTCAATAGCCTCTCTATCAGATCCTCCTCCGTCTCGCTTTCCTCATCTTCCTCCTCTAGAGGTTTCTTTTCTCCCGTGGCTTCTATCATGGTGAACAGTTTGTCCGCTTCTATCTTTTGCACTCTCCACTTCTTAGCTTCCTCAACCCATTTGGCATCCTGCACTGCCTTTACTGATCGTCTCACTCTTTCTTGACGCCTCTTTAAACTCTTCTCGTGAGCTGCTCTAAACCATGCACTAAGTGCTTCGAATTGTGTTGGCCTCGGTAGAGGTCTTGTTGCAAGCATTACTGCTTTCAGTTGGTTCAACACTTCTAGCTTAAATGTTCCGAATCTTGGAAACGTCAGTTCCTTTTCCCCTTCCGTTAGCCTATTCCACTCGGAGATCCACATTATCGAGTGTAAGCCTACATTCACTGCCATATGATAAGCTGGTGTGCCTTCTGGTGGAGCTTCTTCTCCGGCATATAAGTTTCTTCTATTCCTCCTAAAGATTTTTCTTAAACCCTTAAAGCACTTCATTTTTATAATCTACGATTTTCTCTTATTAATTCTCTTCCTTATTTACGTCCTGATGACAAACCACCAATCCCTGTGCGACTCTCGCTAATCAGCCTATCCCAATGCGGTTCTACGCTAACCGACCAATCTCAGCGCGACTTTACGCTGACGTCACTCGTCCCCTCTGCAGCAGTTTCCTTCGTTTCTCAACTCGTCTCGCGGTCTTGCATGCGTTTCATTCATACACTGAAAAATGACTACTTCCGTCCAAGCGATCACTTTTCTCTGACTGTACGGCCACAGTCTGACTGTAATTGCTACCTCAACTGGCGAAACGTCTTCCTCTTACGGTCAGACGCTCACCTTAACTGATAGGTTACTTACACACAGTAAACGTACGACCAGCGTGCGTTACTCATACACTCACTCAAACGCTCCCCCTATCATCGGTCTGTCGGGCGATCAATGGTACCTCATGACCCCCTTCAAATGGTAGACAAATTACTCTGGGTGTTCGATACACCCGAACCACTTAAGTCCTCTCTGGACATAAGATTTTATCCGGTTGCGCGCGCTCACAACCTTCCCTCAATCGCACTACAGGCATTCAACTCCGCTTGACATTACAACACAGGAACAACATAAAATACCGCAATCTTACAACGCATGACCCTTATACTCACTCTCGACCGACTCTGCTGCTTTTCTCTCGACGCACCGTCAGCACCGTCTTCGGCAGGGATTCTTCTTCTGGTCGTCGATGACTAGGGACCTTGGGGTAAACTAACCTGACCTAGGTTGTCTTCCTCAAGAAGAAAACCATCTTTCTCTGCTACCAACTGCGGGAATGAGATTTTAATATCTTTTATGATCAATTTGATAACTTATCTCATTCGTCAATTTTGGATCGCTTGTTGTCTGTCATTGAGTAAAAGACAGCCCCTGCATAGGTTAGATAAACCCCATTAATTGACGCCACTCTGAAGAACCACTTACAACTGATAAAGATTAAAAGGTTTAATATAAAATTAAGAAAAGTTGCATATACAATCCTCTCAGGATCAAATTCATCAAATATACAGGAACCAATAGGAACATATATTCCCTAAAGAACCTCAGTCTACAAACGAATACAATTAAAGTCAGTTCCAAATCAGCAAATTAAAAAGCATCGATATGAAGTGGTTCTTCTGCGTCATCTACAGAAAGAGAAAAATAATCAAGTTAAATCTGTCCCTACTCTATACTAAGTGACATCCCTACTTCGCAAGTTTCTAGAACCCTAAAAAAGGTGTCAGCAGTTTGACTCCCTAAGAAGTTCAAACTCTCTTAGCCTCTAAAGGTAACTTAAGTTTAAGAAGCAGTACCCTCTCTGCCTACCCATCCGATCTCTAAGGGTCCTCGGCCTACTGCTCCCTTGCGCTCTGATCTTTCTCAGCGCTCACTCCTAACTCTCAGGCCATCTGCGCCTTCGCTCTTTCTATCTTCTCCCCGGGGTGCTGTCCCTAAAATACACAATCACAGTGTGGGTGGAACGCCCCTTCGACGCCCACCACGGACTTTCCCCGTGAGGTCATCTTCTAGCTTTTTCCATTGCTTCGTCTCTTCGTCGTCCGTTAAGTTGACCTTTCTCCTTAGACGCCATCTTCGTCTTCTTGCTGGTGACTTCATTCAACTTTACTTTTGACACTTTCGGAGCAAAATCTATCACCTTATCAGAACTTTATTCTTTACGACTATGATTGTAACCCTTCTTGGTCCTGTGAATGGTCATTTCAAAACAAGACTCAAATTCCAATCGTCTCCTCTCATGTTTAGGCAATAAACTTCGTCCGACATTTGTCACCTTAAATCTAACAAGAACTAGACTCTTTGGCTCTCACATTCAAGTGAAGGCTATTCACGACTCCTGTGAGCCCACTAAATTACCAACAGCGGACTACACTCCTGTGAACCCTTGGTCAGTCAGGTTATAATCACAAATGACCTAAACTCTTCTAACATTCCTACCAACTTCTTCTACACAGTATAACCTTTAACATACATTTATATATGATCGCATTTAGCAAATCCTTTGCCTATATGTGAATACATTTTACATAGAATACAAATTACGTAGAATATAATTTTATATTCTCATTTGTTACATCGCTATATATATATATATATGCTCTCTGCACATTTCTCCATGTTACATTTCTCGCCGTTTCTGCATTTAAAGTTACACACGTACATGAATTCTACTTTGCACGTTCTTCTGTTCGTAAGCATTTCTACACATTAGCCCACTACGTATACGGGCCTTCTAAATCTAATACATTCTAAAGTAAATACAGTTATGTTCCCTATATTACTTTAGTCACATCTGTTAACTTTATGCTATAAGAGTCAACTTCACGTTACGATATACATTTTATTCCTACGTTTATACGATATACTTCTAAATATGACTCAGATATACGTTTTATTCAAATTGCGCTCTCTCATGACTATGGTGGGAGTCTCATAGCCCTTTTTGCCAAAGGACGAAACGGCCAGAAGTTGATGCACCACAAGTTTGAGGTGAAGGCAGCAATCCCATGGAAAATGGGGCAGAGAAGTCCATATTCCCCTGAGCCACTGATGGACAGAAAGCAACAGGAGCTGGACAAGCAAATGCATGCTGACTACTGCTTCCAATGGTGGGCATTCAGAAAAAAAGCTCTGTCTGAGGTGTGTACAGGTGATTTGCTAGGAGTGTACCAGGGTGGTGTTTAGGTTAATTAGATGGGAGAAAATATAATTGCTTAACTCATTGTTGAAATTGGGTGGGCTATAAATCCAGGTTTCCCAGCAAGGGAGCAAAAACTTTAGTAAATAACATTTTTGCCCATTAAAAATATGGTAATACTAGAAATTAATAAAGTGCTTCCAACAGAGTTCCTTTGAATGTGGCAGGGATATGGGAACAGGGTGGAAGGTACAGTGAAATTACCGCTTTTGAATATTGTAACCAGAAACGTGCTCCTTCATTTATTTACTTATACATTCATTTGTTAACCACTTGGCTGCTAGTATTCACTGCCCCCCCCCCCCCTACTCCCCATGACCACCACTGGACCAGAGCCCTTTTTCAGATAATTGGAACAGGTAGCGCTTAAGAATTCCTAATTTCTTTTTCACAAAAAGTATCCAGACACAATTTGTGGCCTTTCTTTCTTACATCTTTTGGCTTCTAAAATTACCCTGGTTTTGAGGAATTCCCTGGAGGAGACTTAGAAATTAGCCAAATGTAATCACATTTTTGATGTTGGGAAAAATAAGAAAAAAGGGTTCTACAAGCAAGTATATTTTGTTTTCTGAATTTGGCATAAACAAAAGGTTTGTTGTCATAAGAATATCACCTTTTCAGACTTCAGGAACAAGCAGAATAAAAGAATCAATTGTGTACCACAATTTTACATTTTTCTAAATGGTAGTCCATTTTTTCTATTTTTTGTGGTGTCATTTTGCATAAAGCTTTTGGTAAAAAAAAAGTGTGAATTCGATAGCTTAGCTGAAACAGAACATCCATACATTATTGAAAACTAGACAAAAGTATGAATGAAGCAAGAGGAAATTTGTGTAGATTGTTTATGATTTTCCAAAAGAAGCTAATCATTGAAATTAAAAAAGAATGGAAATGAATAGAAAAAAAGAACAATTGGTGACAAAGTTTTCCTCTGTAATTTTGTGACCTGATAGTCAATTGTAAAAAGTGTCAAATAACAAAGTGATGAATAGAGTGCTTAAATTAATCTCAGCCACTGACGATCACTCGGGCCAGATCCCAATCCATAGCTTTTCGCCCACCATGCTACCTCAGTTTAGACCCAGCCATATGCAAATCTACCTTAACCCTGCTTCAATCAGAAGAGTTTAGCCCAAACTGCCAGAACAGGTCCTTCCGGAAATGGAAAACTAGCAACCGTGAAGTGTTTTCTCCTTGTTATGGGCCCATCAAACAGGTATATCTTGATTTCATTGGCACAGTGAGCACAACACCCGTGTCTGGGCATAGATCAATTAGGCTTCCATACTTCAGACATATGACCCTCGACGGAGATTGGTGATGGTATCTATTCATGTACAATTGTCAAAAGATGCACTTGTCTGTGATCCTGGAATTCGAGAGCTAGCCATTCCTCGCAGTGGAAAGTACTGCATTGCCTATTTGCAATCTTCTTAGTAACTAGCTCCATGTCCATGATAATCCCTATTCAATTGCTCCTAATTGTAAACAAGCAAGTGTGGCCACAGAAAAAAACGCCAAAAAAAGTCCAATTCCAATATAGAAAGTATCTAGATACAAGTGAGACCCCTTGTTCAATAGGAGATGTGGAGTATCAGAAACAATTTTCCAACTGATAGCTAAAAACTCAGGGCATCCAACTGGTGAAAGTGAAGACTTGCAGGCTGCAGGTATAGCTACACTCACCACCAGTCACAGATCTGGGTTTAATCCATCATTATTTTTTTCACCACATCACCCCAGTTTGGACCAAGCCATATGCAAATTAGTATTGACTCATGCTCCCCATGGGAGCAGTCGAGCCTAAACTGCCAAGCCTGGTCCTCCCTGGACCAGGAACAAGAATACCAGGACGGGTTTTGAGGTATCACGAGGCAAAGACTTCACAGTATCTGATAAATAAGCGTCAAGTGTGGCATAAAACAATACTGACCAACATCACAAAATAAAATGATGGACTGAATGTTGAAACTTTTGAAACACTTACCCCCAGGCTCAGATCTGGGTTTAATCCATTGTTATTTTTTTCGCCATGTCACCTCCATTTGGAACAAGCCATATGCAAATCAGATTTGACCCTGCTCCTCATGGGAACAGTTCAGCCCTGACTGCCAAGCCAGGTCCTTCCTTGATCGGAAACAAGCATCATGGGACCAATTTTGGAGTATTACCACTTATCAGCCAGGAAAACTTGAATCCAGTGGTGCAACAAGCAAGGGACCCACGTCTGGGCACACCCATAGCCACTTAGGGTGCATATAGAAACATCCCAAAATAAAATAACGGACAGAGTGCTGAAACTTATCAAACACTCACCTCCAGTCACAGATCTGGGATTAATCTATTCTTATTTTTTTCAACACATCACCCCAGTTTGTACCAAGTCATATGCAAATTGGTAGTGACCAGTGGCGGCTCGCCGAGGGAGTGCTGCGGGGCGTTGGGGCGGGGCGGGTGAGGGGCAGGGTGGGGAGGGTAGTGGAGTCCGACATACAACAGCCAGGAGTAAGGCAAGTAATTAAATAAATAAAACAATTTACCTTGCGCGCGCTGCTTCACCAACTCGGCGATGCAGTGCGCACAAGGTAAATAGTTTTATTTATTTATTTACTTACCTTACACCTGTCTGTAATAGGTTGGACTCCACAACCCCCCCCCCCCCCCCACCCTGCCCCTCTCCCACCTCACTGCCCAGCAGCTTACCCTCGGCGAACCACCACTGGTATAGACTCATGCTCCCCATGGAAGCAGTCCAGCCAAAACTGCCAAGCCTGGTCCTCCTTGGACCAGAAACATCTATACCAGGACAGGTTTCAAGTTATCACTCCTCTTCAGCCAGGATAGCTTGAATCCAATGGTAGAGTGAGCAAGGGACCCATGCCTGGGTATACCCATAGCCACTTAGGGCGTACATAGCAACATCACAAAATAAAACGATGGACAGAGTGTTGAAACTTTCAAACATTCACCCCTTCTTAGAGATATGGGTTTAATCTATTATTATTTTGCTCGCCCCACCAACCCAATTTGGACCAAGCCATATGCAAATCAGTCTAGTCACAGCAAAATCTTTGTGACATAGGCTTTTCAAAAAGTGGTATTGTTGTCAACTGAGCAAACATACCCAAAAAACAAGAAAATCACACATTTTGAAATTTTAGTGAGTATCTCAAACGTAAAAATCATCCAAGCATCTCTTTTGGGTATGATCTTGCATAGTCACTTAATGTGGCACACGAGGCCACAGCCCGTCCACTCACTCCACTGTAGTGCCAATGCCTACACTCTGAATAGAATATATGGAACAATTGTAGGTGTAATGTATTGTAATGATAGCAAAATGAGGGAGAAGTCAACAAAACAAAGTTCAACTGGAAATTGTCATCAAATCCAAAACTGCAAACAGTAACAATTTACATTCAACCCTAAATAGAAGCATTGATGCTCATTCATTTGATTCAAAGTGATCCGTGGTTTAAGACTTTAAACAACACAATGACACCAGTAGAACATTGGGAAGAGCAATGTAGGTTGAATGCAAAGGACAGTATAACATTCATGTCCTTATGCCTCATTTAAAAATCCCTGAATGAAAGGGACCCTATATGTGTCAATGTATGTATGCATGTGTATAGTCTATAGTATTTCTATGGTAGGATCACTGTACAAGGTAAAAGACAAGCATAAAGTCAGAGAATGTTAGGCTGGGTAGCTGAGTTATTTATAGTTAATACATTATGATGTATTGGTGTTGCAAATTGGGTTCTGCCTATTTAGTATACCCAGATTTTTTGCTATTTGGATCACCTGGTTTTGAAATATTTGTACTGTTGATCAGCCTCACTACATATGGCTCACCAATGGTAATCACATGGCAAACAGACTGCACATGCTTAACACCAGTGTCTGCCTATTAAGACAAGGCCGATGTGATGCAGCAAGGGCAAGGGACACTTGGTTGGTTACATGCGTACTGAGCAAAGGTAGCCTGGTGTAATGGGTACTCTGCAGGAATAGATATTGACCTGTCCTAGGCCTTACAATGTTGTTGTACACTAATAGGCACTGTCAGTGTGATTTACTGTTTTGTATATAGTGACACTTTATTATACACATTGGGAGAGAATTGCCTTAAAGTGCAGATTATTTCGCTGTGGCCTATATAGACCATTGACATCTTGAATTGGGGTATAACGTGCAGGAAAATCAATTTTGTACTTTCCAAAATGATAATTGTATACTTTATGGGTCATCCAGACATGTCATATTTCTCTGGCTCAGCTCAGGATCAGAGCCCAGGCCTTTTGTCACCCTGTTTTACCCAGTTAATTGAATTTCTCTACAGCAGCAGGGACAAAACCTGCCCAAACAAAGGGAGCAATTAACAGTACTTTACCCAGCCCCTGACATGGAAAGGGGTGGGACATCGTCATGCTACTCCAAGTTTAGCCAGCCTCCCTGCTCTCCATGCCTTATCTTTGGGGGAGTCAGAAACTGCCACAGATCACTGTGTCTGTCCACAGGAGTAGACAGGCAAAGAGGAGACCTTGCTGGCTCCTGCAGCAGCAAGGGAGAGTGCTGTCTGGGCAGGGAGCTAGTGGGGGCCACCAGGAGTGGGCTCCCTTGGCTGCCCCCCCCCACCCCCAAATGGGAACACAGTGCGAGGTGCTAGTGGGATCGAAAACCTCTAAAAAAAGAAGAAATCCCAAAGGCAAAACTGTCATTGCTCTCATCAGTATAGCTGAAGAGCTGCTAATAAAATATGTCTGCTCCCGAATGCCCCATAATGCCCTGAATCAATCTTGACTATGCTGGCCCTAATTTTGGTTGTTTCTCCCTTTGTGGTGGCACCAGTATGGTGGAGTCACCACTAACATAAAACAATGCACAGCCTTCCCCCAAAAGAATTGGAGGAGTCACCACCCTAAGCTGGGCGTCACTCCAAAAGAATAACCTCCCCTGGATTTTCCATTTAACTCCAAGTATTCCCAAGGCTAGATCTTTGGCTTTACAGCTGGGACTGCTCAGTTCTCTTGTGGATATGTGTACAATTGCAGTCAATATGGCCTGAAAGTGTTGCACAGCTTATACTTTTACAGTAAATATGTGTGTTTGTTTAACAACATAAACATCAAAACTGTGCAAGATAGAATCTATGCACACCATCAGGATATGTCAGCCGTAGTTCTGCTAGCTCACAGTGCACCATGTGTACCCCTAATCTAGTAAAGTAACAGGTGGAATGTGGAACCTCAGAACATGACAAACCTGACTCCCCAAGGAAATTGTGGAAACAAATCCAGAACCGTTTTGTTTGGCAACTCATGCATACTCAAAAGGATACACAAGAAATACACAACATGACGTTGCTAGAAATGGGATCTCTGGTTGGCTACGGCTTGTGCCAAACC
The DNA here is from genome assembly GCF_964263255.1 of Lissotriton vulgaris. Classification (NCBI taxonomy): domain Eukaryota; kingdom Metazoa; phylum Chordata; class Amphibia; order Caudata; family Salamandridae; genus Lissotriton; species Lissotriton vulgaris. The sequence goes on from NC_141685.1 coordinate 844,588,190, forward strand.
CAGACAGAGACCACCACTCTAGTTAGGGCAAGGAAGTTACACGCCAAGATAATCCCATCTCACCTCCTTGGTAACTTGGCACGAGCAGTCAAATTTATTCCGGAGGCAATGTGTAAGTGTTTGCTTAACACACACACACACAGCAGCAACACACTGGGCACACCACAAAAGTAACTCCACACAAGGTTATATATAAAAATAACCTTTGTATTACCATAAACACATTAGATCATAATCACACAATGTACACTGTGCACTGTGCCAACTGGCACTGGGCAGTATCTATAGGGGATTATATACACATGACAGGGCCAATTGGGCCACTGTCAGAACAATCACAAAGGAAAATTAGCAAATGTAGAACATATACTAACTGTAGCACAAAATAATAAATGTAGAACACCAGCAGTAATTAGTGACACAATAATGACCTCAGCATCATCACAGTAGCATTAGGTATAAAACATATCCTGCCTAACCCTCAGGGGCAATACATTATGCATAAGCACCATAGTATCAAATTAGGCCTCATAAGCATCAACCCCTTAGGCAACAGATTAGCATAAGAAAAGTGTGCCCCAATCGGGAGCACAACGCATGAAAATGGTCCCCAGGCCAACTGGCTTCTCACAGGGCTCCAACGCCCTATATCCAAAATAGTCAGGGCTGGCTGCACAAAGCAGCGAAAGCAAAGCGCGCAGGGGCACAACCTAAACGTTGCAGCTGCCCACTAAGTGCTGTGACAAGGAGCCTGGGCCCCAGCATGCCCCCTGAGCCGCTGCTTGGAAATTTAAATGCAAAATGCCTCCAAGGAAATATGGGTCTGGCACTGCAGTGCTCCTGAACCCCCACTGTGCCACCGAAGCCCCTCTGGCACTTCTAATACCATGTGACCCAAGTGTTGCAGCTTCCTGTGCTCTCACGGGGCAGCTGAAAGTAGCAATTCAGACTCGAGCGTCACTGTGCTTCTGACCCCTCACTGGGGCCCTATGAATACATCATGGCACCGTTGCACCGTTGCAGCTGCCCGCTGTCAGGTGGGGCAGCTGGTGAAAATAGCACTAGTACTGCGGGGGCTCTAGGAGTCCACACTAGGACTCTTAAACTGGATTTAGCCCCCAAGTCCCCCAGGCCTCCTAATGACAATGTAGCCCCAAAGAAGTTAGTACAGCAGGAGGGAGGGGGCAAGCACCGGTAAAGTGCCCAGAACGCCCCCTCTAACAACTGCACCAAGGAGCCCTACTCACCGGGCTCTTCTGGCGGCCCTCCGGTCTCCTTTCTTTTGTGCCCAAGGCCTCCCACCCCTCAAGTCAATATCCCGTCCCACTCACCGGCTAGACTGCGGGGGCTCTCCGGGAGGCCTCTGTTACTGGTGTCGGCTTGCGTGGGGCTGACTTGCGGCGGGAGCCGGCCCTGACAATGTGCCTCGTGCCACTACTGCGTTACTTCCAGACGGCTGCGGCTTCTCCTAGTGAAGCCTCCGAGGCTCCAAGTCACTTCTGCCTTGTCAAGCAGGCAGTCCGGGGCTCTCCCTCGCACTCAGGAGCCCGTGGAGAGATGACGGCTTTCCTCCATGGTACAGGAGCACGGGGTAGGCTCCCGTCCGATTTCCTGGTTCTGGGAGCGCCCGCCCACATTATGGTCGCTCTCCTAGACTTCGGGATCGCAGCGGTGTTCTCGGGCGCAACACGGGGTAGGCACCCTTTATTTCTGAACGCAAAGTCCCTGGTGGGGTAGGCATCCGCTAGGGGTCTTATGAATCTGCAGATAGACGGAGTAAGCAGCCGTTTTCTCACAAATGCGGCTGGCAATGCGGGGTGGGCTCCCGTGCCGTAAATGCGCAGAGTTGCAGGGGAATCTCCATGCCGGGGATTCCCCCTCAGAAAGGATCACAGCTTTGTGCTGCCAACGAAAACCTAAAGCGCTGCTCCTCTTGGCACCACAATAAAGTGCTTCCTAGAAATAAAGATATAGTGCTTCCCATGTGCTTGAAGTCCCAAAATCCAGGGAAAAGAATGGAGCGCTCTGGCTAGCCAATAAAGAGCACAGCACTCTTTTGAAGAAAGGCAAAGTTCAGGGAGCACAAGGCTGGGCTCAGGCAGGCCAGCACACAGGGCCCTCCAGCAGGGAGGCAGTCCGTTGTGGCGGTTCCTCCTGTAACCGAGCAGCTGCAGCCCCCAACATCAGGACAGGCCCAGAAGAACAACCTTCATCGGGTCACAGCCCCTTCTTTTATACATACTTTTCCTTTGTTCACCCAGCACAGGGCTGGGGGGAAACCAGATGCAACTGGTTTGGGGGAGCTTTGGAGCACTTTGTTGTGCTCAGCTCCTCTCCCCTTTGTGAGGTGGGGGCTAGGTGCTCAGACGCACCACAGGGGGCGGAGCCAGCATTGAGGAGGGAAGGCACAGCCCTAGCCAGATCCCAGGTGCAACTCCTCCCTTCCATCTACTGCAGATCTCCTTATTCACCACCGGGCAGACCCATCCTGGCTCCTGAGCCAAGCACACCATCCAGCCCCTGTTAATCACAAGCCAGACATGCACCCCACATCAGGCAGGCAGACACACAGCACATAGAAGTGCCAACTTCTAAAAGTGGTACTTCTCCACCAGTCACAATAAATCTGCGCACACCATCGCGTAGCATTTATTCTCATGAGTTTGCACGTACCAAACTCGCCCCTGCACTCCTCTCACACCAGGAATTACCATGGACACATATATCCTCCGTGCATTCCTATGAGAGAGCAGGCCAATCTCACCACACGCACTCAGAGTGCGCACGCACTTTACACTGGGACACAGTGCTAAAGTGCGCAGAGGCCAAAAACTACTAGTATCGGGTCACATTAAAAAGGAAAAAAAGTTTAGGGGTAAACCTGCCAAAGGACCAATTCCAACAGACATTTTAATATTTATTAACGCATAATGATTCTTGTGTAAATTATGTGCACTGCAATTACTACTATAAGGAAACAGAAGATTGTAATCAGCATTCTGAGAATGATAAAGAAAATAAACAATGCAACCAGTGTGGTGTTACATAGGATATATACTTGCAAATGAGTGCTGTTATATTTTTTGCCTCTACCTAGTGCTGCCTATCCTAGTGTGTCTAGGGTGGGGGAATCTGCCAGAATCCCTGTAGGTTGATCTAACTTCCCCATTACCTGTGGGTAAGTGTCATCAGGTAGGGCATCTTGGTGGAGAGCTGGACATCATCCTTTGCGGGAGTTAAACAGGAATCCACTGGGCCGGAAGTCCAGCATGGGTCGACCTCAGCAGTGTCAGCGGAATGCCTCTTTCTTGATAAAGGAACGATGTTCTTTATATAATAAACTTCACTCATGTAATCATGCTGAAGCACCAGTCATGCTGGTGTTGTTAATTCTCAAGTGCTAGTTCTGTCGCCAAGCTGACAATAACAACAGCAGCATATTGCGTAGTGAGCTTAGCCCTTCTACAGAATGTTCAAGGCATTTGATAATATGCCTACAAAGATGTTTAAAGTAAAGCAAAGTAAGAAAAACCATTTCAGAGAATGTTAACCTGCATAGGCATTCAAGCAAATGTTTGTCAAATGCCAGTATTTCAGAAAAGAAGGCATCTTTAAAACATGAGCATGCAAAATGATTGTGTACATCACATGATAAAGGTGGGTGAAGGAAATACATGTTTTGAAACGCTCTCTTGGGGCTAAGTGTATGGTTGCAAAATTGCAACTAGATGGTTTGAAAATGTGTAAAAAGACACAAACAGGGGGACGTGGCCGAGATGGCAGCCTGAGTAGACGTCGGACCCCTTTTAGCCCGTTCTCCTAGCTTGCATCTCCCCAGCAGCCTTGGCAAATTCTGCCACTGACCGGTGGACTTGCTTGACCGAATTCTGGCTCACCTTGCTCCTCCAGATCTCTTCGGAACCGCCATTCTGACGGAGACCCGAGAGCCGAGTGGTTTTGGCGGCCGCACACCGGGAGAGCTACCGCGGAGGTCCGGCGGTGGGGCTCAACAACAAGCCCACAAAGAAGAATGGGGCAGCGAGGAAAAGAGGCCAGGAGCCGGTCAGAGTCGGTAGGTCCCGGCGCCGGCGGCCGCGAGCACGTGGGGCGGAGGAAAGGAGGACCAGCAGGCAGTATGCGGCGTACCGCGAAAATCGAGGTCCCGGGTCTGAACGGAGCTGTGGGCCGAGTCCCGCAGGTGCCAGGAGACGATAACAGGCCCTACCCAGGGGGCTGCACACCATGAGCCACCACTAGCGGGACAACGCTGATCCCAGCTACGGGCTGCTCTGGGGAGGTACGTGCTGACAGTGAGGAGCCTGGTGCAGAGGAGCCACGGAAACCGAGGCCCAGGCTTCGAGGCCTATACCAGGAATAGACGGCTGAGACGCTGGAGCTGGAGTAACGGCCCTGGGGGACCCGAATCGCCCTACCCCTATGCAGGTCCCGACGTTGATGAGGTGAGGAGGAGTGCACAGAGACCGGGGAGGTCCCGCAGCAAGCCAGCGCAGGGAGGGCCCAAAGACAGGATGAAGGCAGCTCTCTAGCGCAGCTGCCCCGAAGCTATCACTCGCATTCCCGGCTAGCAACCGCTACATATTCTGCTCCTCCCACCTGCTTTTCAGAGTTTACGGGGGCACCGTTGGCGTGATGGCGGGACGGCTGTGGCCGGTGCATGCGATGTGGGCAGTCGCAAAACTAGAGACCCCAGCTTTTGGGCCAAGACTGTGCTGCTGATGTTAAGGTGGGGACCCACGCGAGAGCTGGGAGCTTGGACCTGAGGTGACGCAGTGCTTGCGGCCTGACAGCCCGCCCTGCCCGACAGCGGGAACCACACTCGTCAGGTGAGGAAGGGCACGGAGGGAGTAGAGGCGCCCAGCTGAAAACCGCCCGCCGCGCCGGCCGGGTGCGATTAGAGGAGTTCTGGGTGGATGAGAGGTAGCTGCCCCAGACGCGACATGGTGTATTGTAGTTCCTATTTTCCCTATAGGCCCTGCGCATTGGAATAAAAGCTGTTTAGACGTAGGTCTGAGGTCTTCTAGGTCTCTACTGACTATGTTAGACTTAATTTAGGTTTGCACCAGCTAGCTCAGAGGTCACTGGAAACGTTCTTGACTGAATAGGAAGTGATCAGCTTCCCTGGCTCAGACAAGAAGGGATTCAGCTTCCGACAACCGCATAAACATGACAACTTTGCTCCCTCAGAATAAGAGTCAATCTCTAGAGTCGTGTGAAACAATAGACAGCTATTTCACTCAGTCAGTTGTACAGATTTAATTTCACTAGGGTGCAGAGAATAGAGAGACAGGCGTTTTCAATAAAATATATTATTTATTGAGCAGTCTTCCTTCTCAAGCAAGAGAAATGAATTGCCACAATTGCAAGACTTGTTATAAAGTAAAGTACGTACAGTAAAAGGAGTATTATGAAATAAAACTGTAAAAGCATTGATACGGTTTCTTAGCCATAAGATACTTTAAAATGGATAAAATATATATACATATATATACATAGGCTAACTTGCTCAATTGGTGCTTCTAAAATACGCCTACCCCGGTGTACCTGACCTAAGCCTAATACGTGGGAATGAGTACGTAAGTAGCAGTTTAAGTTAAGTAGGTTTTGTTGCCAAGGATCTGTTTAAGAATTCTCTCTAAGGGTTTAGTCAGCACTATACCTTGGTAATAGAATGTAGGAGGTCTTGTATCTCCCTCTCAGGACCTGATATCCCAGTCACCCGCAAGGGTAGGCTGGAAACGCCAGAGCTGGATTTTCTCGGCACGTCAAAGAGGAGGGGCAGCGTCCGTGGGCTTCTCGCTTCTGCTGGGCTCTCGGAAAGTAGATTAGCTGCTCTGCTCCAGAATCACCACCGTGTATTTGCTTAAGGCAACATTGGTATATTTATACCTGAAAGGTGCCGAGTTTGACGTAAGGTTTGGACATAAGACATCAATAAAGATGTCACTAAGAACTGGTCGTTCTTACAGTGCTCCCAGGAGTTCTATTACAAATCAAAACAAAGCAAGCAGGGCTTTCCCAGGTTGCTGGGGGTTTTGTGTGTCGAAAGAACTCGGTGTGCTCTCTAGGAATCTAAGGAAGTAGCTTCTGCTGTGTCATGGACTGCAGAGGCAATTTACTGAAAATATGGTTCTGAATATTATGCCATTATAGGGATATGTATTGATTATAGCCGTATAGGGGCATAAGGTCACAATATTGAATCGGGTTCCTAGATAAAACACATTACCCACTCCACGGATTTATGTCCATCAATCACTAAAAACTAAGCAAAAAGATGCATGTGTATTCCAACCCACCCCAAAATACATTTTTGCATTTGAAATGGTGTATGCAAAAGACACGGAACGTTATAGGTACTGTACATTTTAAGCAGTGTAATCATTCAAAAGTGCATATATATTCAGTTGAACGATTTGCAAAATTACACATGAAACGTCTCTGATTACAGAAAAGAAGATCGAGACTATTTCATCACATATAAATGAAATTGCATGTGAGATTGCTAGAGGCTGCGGTAATATATTGTCTCTAGATTTGCTAAAAATAGAAGCTCTGTTCTTTATGAATAGTTCTACTTCAAGCAGAGTACAAGTGCCAAAAAAAGTAAATATTTTGGAATTTTGGAAAAAATAATTTCGATTTCAGGGGAGAAAATAGTTCCAAATGTTTTCAAAGCTGAAGGCCGAATTCAAAGTTCTGGGGAATGCTGTGTGCCGGTTGGCTTAAAGTTATTCTTTTGGTTCAGGGGAGAACATGACTTCAGATAGATGTGCAAAAAAACAGTCTACAGCTTCAGGTGAAAGTTCAACCAAGGATGATAGTGCTGTAACCGGGCAGTCGTGAGAATGATTGCTATCATCGATTTCCGGATCAGCAATGCTCACAGAAGGTCGTACCTGGGTGATGTTGCTCTCATTCCTTGCTTCACTGCCACCACCTAATTGTAGTGCAGAAGTCTCAACGAATGCCGTCATCAGGATTGGTAACCGCTGGGGACAACACGATGCATGAGCCGTTACTGGACTTAGCAAAGTATCGATATCCAGTGGTACTGCTGATTGTAGTGTAAGACAGATGTCTAACACGCATTCTTCTCCGCATAGCATACATCGAAGCACAGGTAAGATGCAGTTCTGCCATATAGGTCTGAATGAAAGAAACCAGGTCATATTCAGATCTCTTCCAAGGACTTTAGTTATGTGGTCCCGGTAGCGTATTGCCAGGATTGTTTCTTCCATTGTTGCCGGAGTCATGCCTGCGTTTTGGCTTGTCATATCGGAGCAGAAGAGTCAAAAATAAGATTCCTGCTACGAGTCCCAAAAGTAGTGGAAGGCCACCAAAAACCGAATGGACACAATTGGGAAAGATGCCCAGGACTGCTTTGAAGGGTGTTCACAGTCCCGATAAAATTGTCTTAAATACATTCGAGATACCACTGGCATCCGACATATTTAGGATTTGGCTTAGCATTTCTGCGAAATGCACGGGGCAATTAGTTGATAAAAGTGTATGTTTCTCTGCTGTTGTCCTTGCAACTTGAAGATCATACGTTTCTTTTGATGACGTGATGGGCACTGTTGTCTGTAAAAGCACAGACTTCATTCTGCTTAAAGTATCAATTCGTATAGAAGAGATATTCAAGTGAGGCCAAATTGTTGCCTCTGAGTCTCCAGGGCAGTTAGGATACAATGCGTGCATACAGCAAGTGACCATGGAACTAACGCTTAAGAGATATGCTTTCCCTGGCACCATGCCACAACAGCTGTGGTCCGTTATTAGAATGTAACTCCCGTTAGAAAGTTGACTAAAGAATGGCTCTACCTGTGTTGCAGGTGTGCCGTGCTGGTGGCATGAAAGGTTATTTGAAGTCCCCTCACAGGCCCCATGTAAATTAATACCCTGACACAGAAGTATACCGCTCAGTGATTGTTTACAATTATTACCACTAAGAAATACATTCTGGTTTTTGTCACTAAAACATGTGTTTGTATAAGGTAATTTCCATGTTGACTTAATGTACTCTTTACCCAACCTTTCATACTGGCCTGCTGGTATATACTCTTGGCATTTTTTAAATTGGAAAGTTGTTATCGGAATTGTGATAATCCCGTGTATTATCCATTCAATGACAGGTCTTTCTGACATTGTCAATGGTAATCTCTCAAGTTTTTCAATGCTCAGAATCGTATAGTCTGCTGCTTTCTGTGCCAAACTGATTTGTTTATCAGTAAGGTTAAAGATAGAGAACAATTACGTTGTGTTGATTAAACGCCAAGGCACATAGCCTGAACGCAGGTTTTGCAACGTCCAGTCTAGCTGTACAATAGAACGCAATTGGGACTGACCATGTTGTAGCATTAGCAAGTCCTGATCTATTATATCTATAGCAGATGATACAATACTGTCCAGTGAATATATTCTGGAGGACAGAGTCATTAACCCGTTGTCCACAACAGAAAGTGATTTTTCCAAATTAATACGATCAATTCCTCATATTTTTTCTGCTGTCTCAATTTGAGTCACTTTCCATGCCTCGTTGTAAGCAGCGTATATACTGGCCGCTATGAAACATTTTTGATGCTGTTTGCGTGGTCCAATTATGAAATCGCGCAAGTCAGCACGATCTTTAAGTAAAGACAAGTGTTGCTTAATTTGTGCCAGTGTGGATGTTTGTAACCATTCAAGGCATAGTTTCCCTACACTTGATGTAGTTAAAATCCCTGGATGTAGTCTCTGGGAGTATCTAGGGTCTGGTCAGGTAATTTTTAACCCCTGTATTTTATTCAGGAATCTATCTTGACATTTATTTGTGTCTGTTGGCCAGATTAATCACTTTTTCCAATCAGGATGTGTTCTGTTTTGATGTAAAATCTTGGATACGTCTATCTCAATATCTGTGGTTGTGTTATCAGGTATTGGCTTTGGAATAGACGGTTTGTGTAAGTCTTTTATTTTGGCTAGGCCAAAACAGGTAGTTTGTTGAATGGTGTCATTCAAGAACATTATTTGTTCTGGGATCATGCAGGCTCGAAATAATGCTTCTAGGCCTTGTACCTGTCAATCTTTTGTACCCCAGATGGTTTTTGTTTCAATGTTGTTTCTCCAGAAATCAAAACCAAATGTAATCATTTTTTCATAAAATGCTTCTGAATATATCAATTTAGTATTTGTCAGCATAGTTTTTGTCCCTGTTTTATCTAACAGTTTATAATAAAATGTTTCTGCATCACTTGTGTTAAACCCTGAGAAGTATTGGAATTTCTCATAGAATGTTTTTGAACTGCTTTTAGGTGGAGTTGCACAATGTTCCCATTGATTATATTTAAAAACATTTCTAGGTTGAGCACATTTATGTTAATAGTGGTCTGCATAATGGGTATAGCAATACATCTGTTCATAATTCGATGAACCTTGCAAATAATCATGTTCTGTAAATTTTGCTGATAATACTAAATCTGACATCATAATATTTATGCTTTCAAAGTCCCAATCATCAGAGAATGTACTTGGTTTTATAAAGTCACTTAATGAAACCTTAAACTGATGAGGATATTTCAAGAGTTTGACCGGTCCATATATTTCGTAATCTGTTTTGTCCCAAACTACCCCGCCGGGTATTGGAATGGCTGTGACATTCACTGATGATAGTTCTCTTTTCTCGATGTGAAATGACTTGTGTGGCTTCAGAACTAAGTTGATGTTCTGACTTGCTGTGTCCATTGTACTGTATTTTCCCTCAATGAATTTTCCCAAACAAAGTACCATGATGAGCCAAAGCAGGAGGAAAAATACCCCTAGCACAATCCAAAATTCTAACCAAGGAGAAATGAGATAGGTTTCTTGGAGTTGATGAAAGAGTTCTGTAGCTTTGTCTTTAAAATTCTTTGTTGCTGGCGTTACTTCAGGCTCACTTTGATCTTCAGAAAAGTTATCGAAATTGATGAAGTAGCCCGATGCAGTACTGTCAATTGGTGGAATTGTTTTTTCAATTTTCCTTTCATTAGCATATTCTGATGCTACATCATTGTAGACTGGTGTTTCTTGACGAACTGTTTCAATTTGGGTTTCAAGAGGCACAAGTTCCATGACATTGTTGTTGCATAGACCTTTTTTATTCACTGTAGGTTTATCAAATGTGATTAGTCTCTCAGTCTGAACCTCTTGGATTGTAGCAAATTTTGGTATTCTGCTATTTCTTGGGAATCCATTGGGCCTACTACTTATTATTGCCCACATGATTGTGGTTTTACCAGGTCGATTGATACAACTCGGTTCTCCTTTTTACCAGCAAGGGGCGGTAGTACAACTGATCTTGTTCCGTTGATTGCTAAGACAGGTACTACTTTTCTGTAAGAAGGCCCAAATTCCTTCTTCACCGCGATCTTTTCTCTGACCAGATCCCCAATCTTTGGAATCCAGACAGGTCTTGCTGGGACAGGTGGTGTGTCTTCAGTGGTTGTTGGCTGTTATTTTAACCTTATGTTGCTCAGGGCTTTTCTTGTTTCATTTAAGTCCTGTAAAACAGCCAAATGATCTTTGATGTCAAAGCATTTTTTCTTATCTTTTACCACTGAAGCATGACTATCTAAGTCCTGAACATACATTCTAGTTCCGAACAATAGTTCGTACGGGCTGAAACCTTTTAGAGAATTTCTTGGCAAGTTATTTAGACTACTTTGGACACTTGTTAAATGCTGGACCCACCCATCACCCGAACCTAATACCTTTGCCGTTATAGATTGCTTTATGTCTCGGTTTTTTCTTTCCACAACCCCGTTTCCCTCAGGATGGAAGGGACAAGAGAACCGCAACCCAATGCCCATGCTGGTCATGGCCTCCTTATAAGCTCGAGAGCTAAAAGCAGGACCCTGGTCAGAATGAAGCATGGCAATTGTGTATGTGCTGATAAAGACTCGCAAATCTTTTATAACAGTTCTAGCATCAGCCAAGCGCTGGGGCCACATTTTTAAGTGATTTTAGTCTTAAAAGGAATTAATAGGACGCTGGATTTTACGTATAGATAGCCTTATGCTAACTACAGAAATGGCCATGGCAATACTCCGGTTGACTCGTTACTGCGGTCTCTGTTGCAGTCTGGACAGCTCTTTGCAAATCTATAATGTTGCAGGCTCCTCCCCGGCCACCAGTATTCTGATTGTAATTCTGTCAGAGATTCCTTCATCTGTTTGTGCCTTGGACCTTCACCCATGTGTGCGTCTGCTATTAATAAGATTCTCCGGTTCGTGTTTGGAATTACCCTATCCCCCACTCCAGGGATTTGAGCAAAAGGAACGGAGTTTGCGTCAATGATGTATGTATAATTGAGTGGATAATTCACGGGTAGTGCTGCACAGTTGCCTTTTGAAGGCGTTTTTACCGCCAACATGGTTTCCCCGTCTATGTATTTTTCTGAATGCTTTTTTGTGGCTACGGAAGCCGGTTTAGTTGCTTCCGCTGTGGCTGTATTAGCCAATGAATTCCCTGCAACGTGAACGCCATCGCGTTGATGACTCAGAGTGTGTATCACGTGAGTCTTTTGTAGTTCTCTCTTTAAAAGAATTACCTGTTTCCAAAGCATTTTATGCTTGATTGTGGCACCTGTGTCATCTTTGTAATCATTTTGAACCCAGTTCTGCAAATCATTATCGTAAGACTTGACGCAGAAATGCGAATTGCACACTATTAATGCCGGGAATTCACGTTCTGCATTTTCAAGTGCCATCTTTACAGATCTGATTTCAGCTCGCTGAGCCGAACAGTTTCTCAGTGATTCAGTTTTTGTAATTTTCGGTCTGAATTTACTGCAGAGCTAGCGACCTTTAACAATCGCGCAGGCTGCATTGTAGGATTTATCATCTACATTGTAGTGCTGTACAAATCTGTCTGTATAGATTATACAAGAGTACTGTTGGAGAGGCAGAATTTCGATTGGCAGAGGATATTCTTCTTCATATTTCAAATCATTCAGTTTTTTCATGTTCGGGACATAATAGTATGTCACTTTTTCTGTATTAAGAGAATTTTCCCACTGTATCCATTTTGGATCTAGTGCCACTGTTTTTAGATTTACTGGGCTGAATAGCGCCTCGAAGGCTGATTCTGCTGTGAAAACAGTTATTCTTTTGCCTTGGGCTTGGACTCGTTCTCTTGCTACAGCAGTTTGAACTGCCTTTACAGTATTTTCTGTGAGACTGAATGTTTTTTCTACTTGTGTGTACAAATGTGATTTGTAAGCTATTGGTACCGTTTCTCCCTCATTAGAGGTCAGGTACGTGAATACGCATCTTCCTTGGATGACTCGGATTACAAGGTTGCGTGTATTGTCACATGTTTCTAATTTTGTTTTAGCTAACATGTCTGTTTGCAGTGATCTCAAAATTTCTGTGTGTTTTTGAGTCCAGTTGATTGGTTTAAAATCAGGTTTTTTTAATTCGTAGAGAGGTTTAACCCTCTCTGCATAGTTTAGAATGTAAGTTCTTCCGAAATTCAGGAAGCCTACAATCGATTGTAAGTTCTTCAGCGTTTTCGGTGCTTGGAGTACAGCGCACTTCTCCAAGAAGTTGTCTGCTAGGCTTTTTCCTTCACTTGATAATTAGTATCCTAAAAATAAGACAGTTAGATGGGCAATTCATGATTTTTTAAAGTTGAATTTGTAACCCTCTGCTGTGAACCCAAGTATTAAGGTGTTCACTCTTTTCAAGTGAGTATCCAAGTCGTCGTCTGTGAGATAGATGTCATCGACATACGATAATGCCTCATCATCATACATTTGTAGTAACTCTGTTACTCTGGCTGAGAATAATCCTGGGCTGTTCTTGAATCCTTGTGGGAGCCTACAGAAATTTTGCTTTGACCCCATTATTGAGAAAGCGGTCAAGTACCTGCTTTCTGGTGCAATATTTTGACAAAAGAACCCATTAGAAATGTCTAATGTTGTTTTGTATTTTTTGCGAACTATGTTATTCATTAGTGCCGCACTGTGCGAATTTTGTACAGCAAATGTTTTGCAACATGAGTTAAGGTGTCCGTAGTCCAAGACTAGACAATATGAATCGTCTGGTTTGGAGACAGGAATCAAAGGATTGTTCATTTGAGAGGTGCATGTTTCAATCACCCCTTGGTATTCAAGTTGGTCTAAAATTTCCCTGACTTGTTTTTTAGCTTCTTGCTTAAACAGGTACTGCCTTTGTGCAGTAGGTTGACTTTTTAACTGGATTTTGTGAGGAGGGGAGTCCTCATCCCATCCTACATGATTTTTATATAATGCAGGTGCTTGAGCTACTGCCCATTTTCTTGAATATATATATTTAGTGTGAATTGGAATATGATTTGAGAGGGTAGGCATAATCATTTCTTCGCCATGAGGGCACTCCCTGACAAACTTTGGGGGCCAATCATTCTCAGCTAACAGGATGTCATAGCCTTTTGAGAGGTTATCTTAAAACAGACCCCTTATTTTCCTAGTCTTATCTCCCTCTATACGCAATGTTCTTTCGTATATTTGATGAGGTTCGCTAACTCTGGTATCTGCAGTTTCCACTTGAATGTATTCATTCGTGTCCACTGTCTCCAGATGATTCATCAGGATCTTGCGAGCTATGGTGATTTCTGCTGCACTGTCTAGCATTGTCTGTGCCCACTCCCCGTTTTTCAGCTGTGTCCTCATTATCCTAGGCATGTTTGATTACTTTAATACTGGCTACCTTCTTTCTTGGAAATTGTAATTTTTTACTTTCAGCAGGTTCCTTGTCTTTGGACTTGGTGTGCTCTTCCCTGTGTTCTGACCGTCCTCTTCTTTCCGATTTCTGCGAAAAAGATCGAGAGAGACGTGTATCAATATCTTGATATCGAGCAGGCTTTTTCAAATGATCCCTATTCCTAAGGTAGTATCTTTTTTCAGAGGGCTCCCTTTGGGGAGACTGGTGTTCTCGATTCGGAGTTCTTTCTCTCCACCGAGGAGACCTTCCTCTGGACTGGAAACCTTTTTCTTTGGAAGTGGATTGTTTATTTCCATCCCAGCTCTTTTTAGGAGTGTTTAGATTATTTTTAATAAATAATGTTTCAGGATTTTCAAGTAGTTGGGGTTTTACTGGTTTCCCACCCAAACTATCTCTACCTAGTTCTTCATAGCATTTCTCTATGATTCTGGCAAGCTCAATAGGTTGATCTGTTATATCTGTTTCTTTCAATTTTTGGCGGATCGCCACAGATGCTGCTTCTCCTTTTAAGTTGGCTAATAATATAGCCGAGACCTGCTTGAAGTCTTTCAGTAATTTCATACCAAGAGTTAAAGCAGGTTCTGGACCGTATTCATTCTGAATTTGTTTTAGCACTTCTGGTATTACCACCATGGACGGAACACCATGTGTTTTTGTATAAATGGAAGCAAAGACTGTGCCCCAAGTGTCACAGTCCTCCACATGTGGTGCGACCCCCATTGGAAGGCAGATAGTCAGAATTCTGTGTTTCTCAATAGGGGTAGTATTCGGGAATACTGCCTCTATTTGAGTTATTTTCTGTGCTAGCCAGAATGGAATTTGTTCCCGTTTTGCGGGTGTTTTTCCCAGACATGAATGTATGTTCTGTGGTGTAATTTTATTTGTGTTCCCCTGATGAGGGGTCAGCTGTGGAATATTAACAGATGGTTGGACTGTTGCAGTCCGCATTACATATTGGACTAACTGTCTGTGAATTTTAATCAGTAATTTTAGATGTGCTAAAAGTTCTTCGCGTGACATTTTATCAATGTCTGGATGTGGTGTGTAGCTGGCTAGAACCAGCCATGTTGCTCCTGGTCTACCTAATGGACCGAGCCTGATGATGTGATCATTATGTTTTAGGGCGCCTTTAAACCAGAGCAGGTGCTCTTGGTAATTTAGTGGTATTTCAATATCCTCGAAAGGAGTATATTCTTCTGGTGGTTCCTCTATTTTGTAATAGTGGAATTCGTGTGTTGTAGCGTTTGCCGCTGGAAAGTATAACCGTGAATAGAATACCTCTGTCTGCCGATATTCGTGTGCCTCTATCACGAAAATGACTGTACCACCTCGTGATGACAGTCCGTTTTCTATAAGTTTTAAAGTTATAGTTTTTCTTATGTTGACCGGAATGAGGATTGCATTCTGGTCATTCTGTAGGAGACTCGTGTCATCCTCTAGTAGTCGGGCTGCTAATATAGCAGCATCCCTATCATCATCACTGTCTGGCATTTTTACTGTCAGAAAGGTTTTTTGTTGCAGATCAGGTTTCAAGGAGACAAAGATTAGGTGCACAATATTTTGGAACACTGTATCTTTCAACGTTGACTAAACCAAAAACTCTACATAGGAATCTCTTCCTATTAAGTTCCGGCGGATTTTAACCTTTCACTCACTCCAGACATCTATTGGAGCATTTACGGGAGAAAGGGTCTGTGTGAAAAAGCACGTCTGAGTTACTCTAACGTCTTGCGTTAGTTTTATCACCTTACCAAATGTTGGGCGCCATGTAGTGTAGTTCCTATTTTCCCTATAGGCCCTGCGCATTGGAATAACATAAACAGCTGTTTAGACGTAGGTCTGAAGTCTTCTAGGTCTCTACTGACTATGTTAGACTTAATTTAGATTTGTGCCAGCTAGCTCAGACGTCACTGGAAACTTTCTTGACTGAATAGGAAGTGATCAGCTTCCCTGGCTCAGACGAAAAGGGATTCAGCTTCCGACAACCGCATAAACATGACAACTTTGCTCCCTCAGTATAAGAGTCAATCTCTACAGTCATGTGAAACAATAGACAGCTATTTCACTCAGTCAGTTGTGCAGATTTAACTTCCCATTGAAGGAGCAGATTCTACAGGAGGCCCGTCGAAAACAACCTCTCCACTTCCAGGGCACCCCCGTGGCCCTGTTTCAGGACCTCTCGGCCATCACGCTCCAGAAGAGGAAGGCCTTCCGGTCAGCTACGACATTTTTGCGAGACAATGGGGCGCCCTACTCCTAGGGTCACCCTTTTTGTTTAATTTTCAAATGGAAAGGGGCGCTGCATCAACTCCGCTCTCTCCGAGACAAGTGCGCCCTACTGGGACTTGATCTAGCGGAGGATGAGCAGCCGGAGGAGGCTTCACCATGAGATTCGCAGGAAAGGTCCTCGCAGCGTTCCCTCGGTGGGTGGCAACAGTTGAGGAGGCGCCGCCCCCCCAAGGAGGACCTAAAAACGTAACCCAGCGACTATGGCCCTGGAACAGGCCACGGCCATACAAGAGGTATGCGATTCTAGTGTCTAAGCGGTTCCGGGGGCGGGTGGGGGATAAATCGGGGGAGATCAAGGGCAGGCTTCTTGCCCATAACTTCTTGATAGGTGGCCAGCAACTGACAATTGGTTCCTTATATACTCCGAACACAGGACAGGAAACCTTTTTGAAAAGCGCCATTTCCATTTCAGAGACTCTTCAATCCCCTAACTCTCTCCTGCTTCTAGGAGGGGACCTCAATATGGTGATGGACACTAACATGGATGGATCTGGACCTAGATACGGGGCACAGGCGCCCTCTCCATGGCGGGCAAGGCTTGGCTACACGAACAGGGTCTGGTGGACTTCTGGAGGGCTAAACACCCTGGGACATCCCATCACACCTTTTACCCGCATGTGCATCACACCTATGCCAGGCTCGATCACTTCCTCGGCTCCTCTGACTTAGCCAATAGCCTTACAGACGTCTGCATTGTACCGGCAGCTATCTCCGACCATGATGCTGTTGAGCTACTGCTCATGATCCCCAAACCTAGCCATCCCCCTGGGACAAGGAGGTTGCGCGGAACTCTCCTGCAAGGCCCAGAGGTTACTAAGCAACTTCACAAGTGTATTACAGACTACTTAGCCATTAATGACAAGTCCGAGACTTTGGCCTCAGCCCTGTGGGGTGCCCTGAAATCGGTGGCCCGCGGTGAACTCATTGCGATCGCGGCGGCGGAGGCTAAGGCCCGTAAAGCAAAGAGAGAGGAACTCACTACCCAAGTTTCTGAACTCGAGAGGGTTCACAGTTGCACCGGGGAGCCAATTGAAAGCTGCCAGGTCCCAACTGGCCAGCCTAGATAAGGACAGGGCAAGTTTGCTGCTCTCCGCCTCCGCCACACATACTATGTTGGGGGGAACAAGATCGGTCGCCTGCTCACCAGCGCGCTGAAAGCTAAATCCAAATGCTCGAAGATCTTAGGCCCCAGAGATGGGAACGGCGTGGAAATCGACGGGGAGGCACAGGTAGCGGTGGCATTTCGGGGCTTCTACGCCTCTTTGTATCGTGCCGACACTGTTTGGGGCAGAGACATCGATGGCTATTTGGAGACTGCGGAGATCACTGCGCTGTCCCCGGTGAGTGCAGGTGCCTTGGAGGCCCCCATCCGTTTGGATGAGGTGATAGCAGCTATATCTCGCCTACGCCCCCTCAAATCCCCGGGGCCGGACGGCTTCTCAGCCGCCTTTTATAAAACCTTCAGCTCGCTACTAGCCCCTATTCTCACTCAGCTTTTCAACTCCTTCGGCGGCCCGGGCTCCATCCCTCCGCATATGCTGGAAGCTGACATCGTGGTGCTGCCTAAACCCGGCAAAGACCCCACACACTGCTCAGCGTTTCTCCCTATCTCCCTCCTTAACTTGGACCTGAAGCTCTTCACAGGTGTGCTGGCTGCTCGCCTCAGGTCGTGCCTGCCTGGGATCCTGGAGCCCGACCAATCGGGCTTTGTCCCGAGCCGCCAATGTAGTAATAACACCAAACGGATCCTCCACCTGATCGGCAAAGCCCATTTCCAACAATTAGACTCAGGTCTGCTGGCCATTCACGCGGAAAAAGCGGTTGACCGCGTGGATTGGGCCTTCTTGCAGAGGGTTTTGGCTCGCTTTCAGTTAGGGGACCGCTTTCAATCCTGGATTGCAAGCTGCTATCACCATCCTAGAGCGCGGGTCCGCCTGGGCGGTCTACGCTCGAGCCCTTTCGAGATCCAACAAGGCACGAGGCAGGGGTGCCCACTCACGCCCCTTTTATTGGCTCTGTATGTAGATCCCCTAGAGCAAAAGATCCGCGACAATCCCAACATCCATGGCATCACTTTTGGCGGGGAACCTCATACGATCGGCCTATACGCCGACGACATCATAGCTGCTCTTGACCGACCGGACCGCTCAATTCCTGCGTTTTTGGGGGAAATAAAATCCTTTGGTGGCATATCGGCTTCATAATAAACAGGGGGAAATCACTGATACTGCCCTTGGGCAGAAATACCCGCTCTCTCGAGGACGCACCGGAGAAAGGAGGAGGCTTACAGACGGAGCACAACTTCTTTACTTGGGTATTACCCTCGCTTCCTCTACTGACTCGACAGTTGCCCTCAATTACGCAACTCTCACATCCCAGATTCGATCTGACCTCGCGCGATGGTCCAAACAGCCGCTCTCCCTGCTAGGGCGAGTTGCGGCGGAGAAAATGTCGGCCCTGCCCAAGATCTTGTACATCTTCCAAACTATCCCAGTGCTACCTCTGGCTGGCACCATCGCAACTCTACAGGCTGCCCTTCACCACTTCATCTGGGGGGGGGGTACGCCCCCGCTTGCACAAACAATTGGCATACCGGGGCATAGATGAGGATGGTCTTGGGATCCCCAACCTTCATCAATACTTCCAGGCCTCCCAGCTCCGCTATTTGGTGGAATGGTATAGACCGGATTCTGAAAAACGGTGGTTGTTCCAAGATAGAGCGATGGCCCTTTGGAAGATCCCGTTCCTTCTCCGGCACAACAGGCCGCGATATCTCCAGAGGTCACCCATCACCCATACCATCTTGTGGGTCTGGGACAAGGTAGCAGTTAAAAGGGGCCTGACGACCTTTCCCTTTCGCTCACTCCCCTCCTGGACAACCCGGAGTTTCCACTGGGCACTGACTCCTGCGCCTTCTCACAGTAGTGCAGTACGAGCTGCAGGTCAGCAGGGCACCTTTTCGATCTGCAGGGCTTTCTTTCCCTCTCCGATCTGTCTCAAGGATATGATGTTGTCTCCCCCCACCTCTTCCAATACTTTCAACTCTGGCACAGGCTCACACACTCGGACTGCGCTCCTCTAGTTAGCAGACACATGACGGATTTTGAGCACTGGCTAGTGACGAAGGAATTGGACAAGCACCTCATTTCGGAACTATACAAGATGCTCACACCCCCAATTACACCAGATAGGGCGGCGGGACAGAAGCGATGGGAAGCGGAGCTGAGGAGGACCCTGACAGACCGGTAGTGGAGTTACATTTATTATAGAGCATCCCACACCACACGCAACACCGCAGGCAGGGAGACAGCGGTGAAACTAGCCCTTTACTGGCACCTCACCCCGTTCGGTTCAACAAGGGGAATACAACTCGCAGCACGCTTTGCTGGAGGCGTTGTGGGGAGCGCGGCAGCATGACTCATCTCCTCTGGGAGTGTAGAGAAGTTAGGGACTATTGGAAGGTGGTACATTCGACACTGAAATCCCGAGATTCCCAGCTTACACTATCCTAGGCCTCCCCAATGCACTTACCTTCCCATTGAAATCAGCCCGAGGTCGTCAAATGGGGATCGCCATGCAAGCTGCATCACAACATGTTCTGTCACTTTGGGGATCGCCCACCAGACCCACTCACACGGGATGGCTGCATAAAATCTGGTTTACACTGGGCATGGAACGCATCCAGGCTACACTCACACAGTCCGTGGCCACGTTCAGAAAGGTCTGGCTACCACTACTAGCCCTCCTCTCAACTTAATTCAATGAAATCACATGCCCTAGATATCTGCGTTTACTACGCCTTGCGGATAACCAACACGACCCTCCATGACTCCATGAATAAGAGCGCTGAACGGGCTATGGGCATATTGTCGATTGCTTTACTGATATGGCCACTGGTTGGGGTGGGAGGGGAATGGGTTTTTGGTTTCTGTTTTTGAAGTTTTGCTTCTCTATCATGCTCAGCACGTGTGGGTCTTGCATCACACTTCTTGCCTGGCACATGTACCCTGTATGCAGTTTGCTTTGTGGAGAAGACGTGCACGTCTGTCTCAACCGATATCTATTTATGATGACCTCCCATTGCACTGTATTGCCTGTCTGTGCTTTTGAAATCAATAAAACAAATTTGAATTTAAAAAAAAAGACACAAACAAAGGTTTCTCTCATTAGAAATGCTTTATTGGTCCACCATAATGATGACCAATATTACTGTTTACTGTATGTATGTTTTATGAACTTTAATAAGTGCATTCATGCAGGATTAATATTTTTGATTATTGCATTTAAGTACAAGATGATAATCTTAACATGGTTTGTTTCTTTTGAACCTTGACAAAGCTAATAGGCTCGCCTGATATGTGTGTGTGATCCCTCTAGGGGGTTAAAGGTGATTATACCTTATATATGATAGTTTTCATCTGCCAATATGCATATTTGTAAATTATTGCATAATATGTAGTAATGGATGTGCAATAAATGTACTTCTCCTTTTTCTAAAGAAAAATACTGACTGGAAAATCATTTATTGAGTGTTATAATTACATGCAAGTGAATGTGTTTACAAGCCCACATGGCCTCCCAGTAGGCCTTGGACTGCTATGCCTCACTACCCTGAGAGAGGCAAGTGCTAAAATGGGGTGCTTGGCTCCCAGTAAAGGAATTGTGGACCTATTACTTCTGCAGGCCACACAGCTAATAACTCAATTTCCTACAATTGGGGTCAAATTTATGACCCGGATTGCGTCACTCTTCCACCACACTACATGGTGCAAGAGCGAGGCAAACTTTAAGTCACTTTTTTTAAGCCACGCAAAGCCAGTTTGCGTGGCTTTGAGTGCCTCCAAAAATATTTAGTAGCACAACGCAGCGCAAATCACGGCAATGTGTTACTCTGCCCTGGGTAGGCTTTCCATGGACGTTGCTTGGGTGTTCCTATGCGACTCCTGTAGGAGAGTAGAATCTGCTTCTTATAGTTACCCCCACTTTTTGCTGATGTTTCACTGTTTTCAACTTAGTCTGGCTGGGATCCTGCTATTCAGGACCGCAGCCTAGCTGCTTTCTCTTATAAACTGATTGCATGTACTTTGGGTACACTCCAGATTGGATTCTGGGGTACCCTTATAAGTCCCTCGTGTATGGTATACTATGAACCTAGGGCATAGGTACCCCAGGGGCGGCAGCATGTATTATGCCACCCCTTAGAGGCCACTCATATTGACACCATAGGTCTGCTACTGTGTAAGGTGGTGAATGCACCCCTTACTTAGACATAGGTTCACTATATCTACCTTATCACTGCACATATAGACCTATCAGTCACCCCTTTGGCAGGCCTTATCAATTCTGAAGGCAGGGTGCTGTGTTTTATGTGAGAGGGTGCCCATGCATGAGCAGGGCCCCTCTGCAGCCTTCGGAATCTATTCTCCGGGGTTGTTCTGTGATGCAGCCATACCATGTACTCTTAAGTGCATTATAACCTTGCAGTAAATGCTAATTTTAAAACTGCTGCACCGAAAACTGTTGTGTTTGGTGTTATACACCTTGGAATCATACTTCCACCCCAGTAACTGGTGTGGGAGGTATGATTCCACCCTCCTAGAGGGAGAAATAAGACAACACCGGAACACCCGGTACAAGCTTTCTCGACCCTGGCATCACAAGATGGATGCTGCCAGCCACAGACACAAGTCTGCCCTCCTCCTACTGGCCAAAACTCTGGCAGGGGAAGGCTGGACAATAGGTTTCTTATCACAGGGAGGTGTGACCACCTCCCAGACAGGCTTTAGTGTATTGGGGGCTGGGTGGGTGCACTCTGAGAGTGCTTTGATGTCTGCACTGGGGGCACATTTGGTGTCCCTGTGCATAATACAGCTCAAACCACCTGCAGGGGCTATCAGCCCCTGCTCTGGCACAAAACTGGAAAAAGGACATGAGTGTTGCCACCCCTCTGTCCTGACCCTCCCATAGGTGGGTCCCCAGAGTTTGTCCTACCCCTTCCTTGGGTATAAAGTAGGAACCCCTGGCTACAGGACTTAAGATTTACCTGAACAAAACTCTGCTACAGAAACCAAGTACTTCGATGAGCTACACTGCGATAGATGACTGAAGCATCTCCCTTGGAGTAAAGGAGTTACTCTCCTGCTGAGCAGGCACCAAAGACGCATCTGACCAGTTTGGAACTCTGAAGCTCCTTAGGACTCCGAAGACTTTTGCAATACAGGAGGTGGGTTTCCAAGTGTCGTCGAGGTTGACTAGTGTGCTCAGCAAACCTGAGACCCGTATCCCTCGTGGGGACAAAGCAACCCAAACCTCTGAGCACCGTGTCCATTTGCAGAAGCATCTTCTTTCCGGTGACCCCTGAAGCTGTGCTTTAGGCTACTTGTAGTCCAGACCCCGAGCAGTGATTCCACTGAAGATTACTGGCCTACACTTCACAAGTGTTCCGTGGGCTGGCATTTTGTGATTCCTCTTGAAGTACCTTTGCGATCCCTGGTCTGTTGGCCTGTGGGTCCCGGTGAAGGCAACTTTAACTTTCAGCGGGCTTACCTGGTTGCTCCAGACATGCCCTGACTCTCCATTTCTTGGGGAGTCCCCAGGACCTTGCTGGTCCTCACCAAAGCATCTTCTCTCTGACCATGTGGGTTGCAGTTGCCAAGGCTTGTTGGTGTTCAATCCTGACACTGACCCCCAGCACTCGACATCCTTTGTGGGACAGCTCGCCTACAGACTTTGGTCATCGTCGACATCTCCTAGACCCCGTGGCTGCAGAGTCAAACTTCACATCTTCTCACCTGAAGCACCCGACATTGGTGGGCATTCTTCTACCGAGCCCCTGGTCACTGGCAAGTGACCCAGACTCTGTCCCCTCTACTTTCAGGCTGTTCTCAGCTTCGATCCAGGCATGTATCACACCAGACACTTTACCTCTTCACGGCTTCAGCACTGTGCAGCATCACGCCATTGAAAACATCGAAGATTCCTGACACCATTTGACACCTATGCACCCTGCTTCCCTGGGTTAGGTAACACAAGCACTCTGTTGCTCACATGGGTGCTGGCCTTAGAACCTTCTAAGTTTGAAAGGGTTTGCTCAAGGTCCTCTCCTAAGTGTCCTTAAACTTTAAAATTCCAACCATGACTTTCCCATTGGATTGTACTGAGCTCACGGCTGCGTTTTCACACTGCACGCATCCGCCGTGGGTCCCCTGTGACACTACCTTGAGTGGTTCCTTGGGGTCCCAGCAATTCTACGTTCTCTAGGCACGGTGTCTAGTCAAGTCGTGGTTGTTGTACCACTTTCTTAGTATATGGTTCGGCCTCCCCCTGGATCCCGCTGTGTATTGTGCAATTTACTGTTGTTCTAGTACTGTAACATTGTGTGCTTTGTTCTCTAATCTCATAAAGAGATTGTAGAGAGTGTTTAGTAATAAATACATATATTTTATATATATATATATATATATATATATATATATATATATACCTTGTGTGGTTCTCCTTTCATTTGGTCATTCAGGAGGTGATAGACTGGTAAAACAAGCTGCTTTACATTCCATCGAGACTTAGCCTGAAGGCTGCTCTCCATAGCTACCACTAGGATAGCTTTCAATAAAGGTTGTCTTTAACCTAATCATCAATAAGGGTTGTTTGGACTGGTGCGAGGTGCCCACTTTCATTAGTGGTCAGCATATACCAGGCCAACTTCTCGCAACTCCCATGAAATTTGTATGCATTCCCAGATGTACAAGACCTTGTAAACCTGGGAATTCGCCAAAAAGATAAAAGGATACGCCTCCCCAGGTGTGGTGTAACAAGGAGAAATATCTTTATTTTTCCTAATTATTTTCCTTTGCAGCACAGATAAAAAGAGAAAATAGCCTCTCCTATACTTTCCCTGTAACGAGGAGCAGCTGCCTTGTACCACAAAGGTCATAAATAAGGCCCTTGGTCTTTAAAGAAGAGATGGGTCTTCAACTCTATCCGAAATTGAAACAGATGTGGGGTAGTCCTGATGGATACTGTAATGTTGATCCAGATTCTAGGTGCACAAGATGGAAAAGGCTTGCTTTCTTATTTTGTCTTTTTTACAATTCTATGTAAACAGTCTGATGATGTCCAGGCTGTGGGTGCACCCCCCAGACCCACCAGTGGTGGGGAGGTTGTCTGCAAGATACACTTTTGGGGTGTGATGGGTTGTAAGTGATGCAGCAGGTTTTGACATGTAAGGGGAGCACATGGATCCAATCCATTCTATGCTAAGGTGTTCAAGATTCGCTTAAGGGATGTCAGTTGCAAGCGTGGGAATCCTTGGTGCAGGGCATTACCTCTATGCAGAAGAGAGAGTACAAGGGCTTCAACAGCAGTTCTGAAGTCACTTTCTGAAGAGAACAGCTTCCCTTACTTTAGAAGAGAGGGCTGGTTTGAGGTTGTCTATGTTTTTTGGCAAATTGTTCTTTGAAGGCGCGGTTGGTATCCTGGAGGAATCCAAGAGATTTGGTATTCGTGACAGTTGGGGGTTCGAAGCTATCAAGGATTATGTCATTGTGTCAGGTGTGTACTATTTCATTTTTGTTGTTCTTGGCAAATAACAGGAATTCTGTCTTGATTTGGGACTTGGAATGTATATTTCGAATGCAATATCATCAAAGACCAACCAGAAAGACCACTCAGGTCTTTACTCTCTGAATAGTCCTAAGAGTTCACCTACGGAAATGGGATGGTGGAAACTTTCCATTCTTAGCTCCCAGGTCAAGAAGATCCCTGCTTAAAAGATTTCATGATAAGCGCAACTGTCTTAGATTTAGAAATAAGCTCAAGTTCAGCCTGATTTATTGAATAACCATCCTACCACTTATATCACATATCTTTTATCTCCGTAGTACACTTCCTTTCTTCTGTCTCCTTTGAAGTGATTCCTTCCAACTGAACGAGAACGTTACAAATGACAATAAATGAATTATGTAATTTCTGGATTTTTATATAGTGCTAAAACAAGTCACTTTGCAGCCACTTCAAAGTGGCTCGATCTGAGGATCAGATACATCTAATAACTCCAGAGGAATCTGGTAATACTGACATTCTTTGTGGCAACAATATCAAACATAGCAGTTCTTTGAATGCTCTTGTTGACCAGTTGGGCCATGTCCCATTCAGTCATAAATGTGCTGAATGCCTGACCATGCTTTTTTGGAGGTGGGTGTTTAAGTCTTCCCCGAAAATGAGGTCATTAGGCTGAGTTTTTTATGCTAGGCCTGGTGCATTTCAGATGTGAGGGTCCATTACTTTGTGTTTCCTTCATCTGAAATGTTCTTGGTAGAGACAGGAAATATTTTAGAACCTTGGATACCTTGGATTCCTTGGGTGTATGTTTTTTGGGTCTTAAACACTATAGTGTTGATGTATTACTTCTGAAATGTAGGGACTTATTTAAATGTTAGCAAAAATGGCACTCCATCACAACGGTGACAGAGCTTCCTCCCCACCAAGATTATGGTCCACATGCCCGATTTTGAATCAAGCAGAATACAGGTTTGACGACGGTAGAGAATACTCTGTTGCTGCCTTCAACATCCAGTCAAAGGGAAATCCCTGGGTGCACACTCACGTATGGACTTACTATATTTCCATACCTGTCTATCTAAGCATTCAACCATCAAGTTTAGAAAACTAAACGAGTATGTTATAATAACAAAGAATTTTAATTTCCACACTAAAATTGGAACGTTCACAGTCTTTTTAATAAAAACACAAGAAAGTTTGCGCAAAATGACAAATTAAAATTTCAAAGAGCGATCTTTGAAAGGATATAATAAAAACAATTAATCATAACAATTCATTACAATTCATTACATGTACACAAAAGTTTAAATCAAATATTAAACATCAGAGTCATATAAAACAAATATCACAGGCAAGAATAACATTGAGTCACAGTAAAAAACATCAACAACCCCCTACACAGTGTGGCTAACTGATATCTTTACCACTATTAATTACTGGATCCAAAGGTCATTAGTTGATAAAAGAGTGACGTCAATAGTACCACTTATGTGTGCGTATCAATTGCTCACTGGACCTTGCTTGGATTCTATATAAGAAAAAAGTGCGTCGACGCGTTTTGGTGCAGAGAACACAAGATACTATAGCACCTTCCTCAGGACTGCCGTTTCTTTGGGGTCACCGGCTTCAAAGATTATTGCTTAACACCCTTTCTGTAGATATATAGGGGAAAAGCAAGGTATCACTATTTTTGGGCAGTTCATGACACAATAGCATGATCTAATGGTCTTACCACGTAGGTATACTCTTTCAACAGGAGTTTAGTTATTAACACTCTTATTTGTATATTGATATTATCCATTTGTCTCACTTTTATCCTTCTATGAAATCTTGAGGAGCATTCACTTGTTCCACACTGCCTTCAACATCCCCTTACCACCTACCCCCTAAAAGACTGAATAAAAATTACCAAGGGCCATTATCGCTGCTTTAGCAGGACTTTTTCCCGCTAAAGCGGCGATAATTTTATTGCCCTATTACCAAGCTGTCGCTAACACCAGTTAGCGACATTTTGTAGGCGATAGCGGGCATTTTGGGGCCCGCTTTGCATGTCAGCGATAATTATCGCTAATGACGTGCAAAGTGGGCGTGCCAAAATGTCAGCGACTGAAAACAGTCGCTGCAATCGCTATCGCCTATGATCAACACAGGTGTAGTTTTAGAAAATTCGCTCTAAGCACGAATATCTCCAAAAGCTAACGCCTGCCCTGACCAGTTCTTAGCCATGTTATCCAATGAGAGGTGGATAACATGGCTAAGAGCATTGTCATGGTAATGCCTGAATATTGCTGTATTGACAGTGATATTCACGCATTTCGCCTGTTTTTTATTGCTTCTGAGATAAACCTTGCTAATAGCAAGGTATCTCAGCGATCAAAACAGGTGAAGGGTGGCGATAGAAATATTCCCGCTAAGCCAACATAGCGATAATTATCGCTAGTTGTTGGTAATATGCCCCTTAATGTCTTACCTTGTCAAACAGCAACATGGAACCGCGACAGACACAAATCAAAATCCATCTCATAATGGTACTAATAGAGTACAAAATACATGTGGCAATAAAAAAATGAGTGCTAAACAAAAATAAAAGACTATCGACATCTAGCAATCAATGGCAATATTTTAAAAAAAGTTATTAGAAAGAGTTCCAAAATGTATGTAAAAAATTGTTCAAATGTTATAAAAATATTAAACATTGAACAAATACAATTGTATGTGGAAAGTATAAATTAAATAGCACTATAAGACTATAAATCTATACTAAGTAGTACTAATTAATACATACTAATGAATGCAATATCAAAATATGATGCTTTTTATATAAAAATACATGCATGAAAAATAATTATGTACTAAAATTATGTCTAAAAATATACATCTAACAGGTTTCTTTTAAAGTGTGACTACTCACCCATTACGGTCTCAAGGTGCTATTTATGTGGGGGCAGGGGGGGGCTGCGGTTCACTCAAAGAGCCAGGTCTTAAGGTCCTTCCTGAATTGAGGAAGTGATAGTGATTGACTGAGATGTAGAGGCAGGGAGGTCCAAGTCTTTGCAGCAAAGAAGGAGATGGATTTTCCTCCAGCTGAGAACTTGCAGATCCGTGGGATGATGGCCAGGGCCAGTTAGGCGGAGCAGAGATGTCTGGTGGTTGTGTAGAAGGAAAGGCGGTGGTTGAGGTATGCTGGTCAAGCATTGTGGAGGGCTTTCTAGGAGTGTGTGTGGATGTCTCTCAGATGGCCGGTGCTTTAGCTGCAGCTGCAGCAGTGAATGTTCAGGATGAATCTAACAGAGGCATTCTGGATGCTCTAAAGTTTCTTTAGGAGTTTCTGGGTGGTGCCAGCGTAAAGTGGGGTCTGTAGCCGAGTCTGCTGCTCACAAACACAAGGGTGATCGTTTTCCTGGACTCGTGTGGTGATCCACTTGAAAATCGTCCGATGCAGGTGGCGCGAGTGGAAGGAGGAGGAGGAGACGGCATTGATTTGACGGTTCACTGAGAGCGAGAAGTCCAGGATGATGCTGAAGTTTTGTGTGTGATCCGTTTGTGTTGGGGAGGTTCTGAGCTCTGAAGGACACCTGAAGTTGTCCCAGGAGGAGAGGGTTGAGCCCAGTATGAGGACTTCAGTATTGTCTGAGTTGAGCTTGAGGCAGCTGTCCTTCATCCATGTGGCAACTGCTTTCATCCCATTGTGGAAGCTGTTCTTGGTGGCTGTGGGTTTGCTGGTGTGGGAGAGAATCAGCTGTGTGTAATCTGCGTAGTAGACAATGTTGAGTATGTGGCTTCTGAGGATGGATGCAAGCGGGCCATGTAGATGTTGAGGAGGGTGGGGATCAAGGAGGAGCCCTGAGACACTCCGCTGCTGGTCTCTATGGGTTCCGAGTAGAACAGTGGAAGTCTATCTCTCTGTGTTCAGCCGGGGAGTAAGGAGCAGATCCATTCTAGGGTGTTGTCACAGATGCTGGCGTGGTGGAGTCTTGCACAGAGGGTTTAGTGGGAGATGGTGTCGAAGGCAGCTGAGAGGTCCAACCAAAAGGATGAGGGCTGCCATTTCGCCTCGGTCTAGGAGGATGTGAATGTCATCTGTGGTGGGGAGGAGCAAGGTCTCGGTGGTGTGGTTGCTTCTGAGGCACAATGGAGGATGGGTGCAGGATGTGGTTTGTTTGAATGAACTCTGAGAGTTGGGCATTCATAGCCTTCTCGATGATTTTGGCTGAGAAGGGGAGCAGAGAGATGGGTCTGTAGCTCTTAAGGTCTGTCTGGTGGGTAGAGGGTTTCTTTAGCAAGGGATTAATCTCTGTGTTTTTCAAGTCTTCAGGGAAGGTAGCAGACTCAATGGAGCAGTTGATGGTGTGGCAGAGTTCAGGGGCGATGGATGTGCAGATTCTGTTAAAGAATGGTTGAGGGCAGGGATCCAAGAGGGTTCCAGAGTGGATGCTCGTCATCATCCTGAGGGTATCATCAGAGGTGAGGGTGGTCCGGTTGGGCAGGCACTGCTAGGGTCTGGAGCCATTGCGGGTGGGATGGGTGGGTCTTGGCTTGCAAAGCTGTCATAGATCTCCTTGATTTTGCTGAGGGAGAAGGTGGAAAGGTTGTCGCAGAAGTCTTGGGGGGGTGTCTGCGGTCTCCGTGCTAGATTTGGTAAATTCTTTGACCACGGAGAAGAGTTACTTGGTGTTGTTTGCATTGACATTGATGCCTTACTGTGTGGCTGTTTTCTTTGTAGTTCCTGAATTATTATTTCTTTAGAACAAGCAGTCGATCTAACATGCAAAAAAAAGCATGCACGTAAAAGAAAACCCCTACCCATTAAGGAGATGAACCAACCATTACATTAAAAAAAAAAAAATTAAGAAAGACAAAAATATCACTTGTTCATTGAGTTGTAAAGCCATTGTCGGTGTTGTAAACACATTAGAGAGTGACTGTAGGCCTTTTTCTTTTGGGCAAAGATGCTGCCTGATGAAACTACCACTTCAGAGACAGCATGTTGGTACATTCTTCTAGAACCGTCCCTTTGAAGAGAAGACCCTGTCTCGATAGCTCGTGCCATCCCCACACCTGAGCTAGTCATTGCAGATGTTGAAAGACAGGCTTCTGATTTTTTGAGACACAGGAGCTCTCCTGCTGACCTCACCGAAGGCTGAGGTGTCCTGTGTAGCAGAAGGTTAGCTTCTAAAAAGTTTTCATTTTCGTTCCCATAATCTCTGTCTGGATATGCTGACACGGCATCTTCTATCTCAGAAATATGCAAATCATCCCCTGCACAGGCATGATACAAGCACGCACATAGGTGTTCACCCTTGGACAAACAAGGTTAATAGTTCATGGGATGGAAGGTCGCATGAATTATTCGAATATTATGTTGTATCAGGATTAAGACTGAATCATGACAGAAGTTAAACTTCTCCTTTCTTCCATTTTGAATCTCCCGTTTGTTCTCATTTTTCACTCACCTTATGTTTTTCTAATACTATCATATTCTTCTTTTCCTCCTCTCCTCCATTCGCCTTCCCTCTTCTCCTCATTTTCTCTTCTCCTCCGCTCATTACCTTCTGCTACCTCATTTGTCTTTTACTCCTCTCTGCTCATCGCCTCTCTTCTCTCACTCTCCTCCTCTTCTTCCCTTTCCCTGTTCTCCCCGTCTTCTACTATTCTCCCCACTCTACCTCATCCTCTTCTTCTATTGTCTATTAATCCTCTCTGCCTCCTGGTTGTTCTGGTCTGCTCGTCTTCTCCGTTTTCCCTCGTCCCCCACCCCATGCATGCCCTTCCCCCACAGGCTGCGGTGTATGTCTCTATCCCTCTTTACTTGATACGGTCTCAGCACCCCACCAGCTCAGCTTGTCACATTAATGCTGCATTTTTTTAATTAACGACTTCAAAGGAAATGCCATCTCCCGCAGTATGACTTTCGTTTTACGTCTCAATGTCTAAACCCACACCATTCGAGTTGTACAGAAAAGTAGCAGAAAGTCTAAATTAATGGCTGAAAATCCGCCTATTTAGTAAAATCGTCGTGCATCAAAAACACTTTTTTGTTTATGCAGAACATTCGGCGATAATGAGAACACGGCTTTGCTTTCTGAGGACATTTCTCTTTTTGAAAACATGGATTTGTGTACCAGTTATTAAATGCCATAGCGTTCTATAGTTTAAGTCACTGCAGGACGAAGACGAATTTATAAAGAAGAACGAGTTTGGTACATAATGAAACAAGGGCTAAATATGCTGTGAATGTTTGAAAAATGCATATGTTGAGATGGTTCTTAAACATTTCTGTCTGCAGCAGGGACTTAACCCAATGTTGCAGCCGATGCAGAAGTGCAGGTGAGAGTTCCCTGGGCTAATGAGGCAGGGTCTGTCTGGGCATTATGTCCAGCAGGTACCATCGGGCCATGGAGGAAGTGGTGCCCTGTGCTCATGTAAGGGACTCATTTGTCGAATTTGTCAGATTTGTCAAGATTTTGCACTGCTGCAAATTCACACAAAGCATTGCAGAGTCTAGATATGGAGATTTCCAATGTAGCACTTTTTTGTGCTGGATAGTTCCTGACATGGCACTTATATTACATGGATTCAAGGGTGTGTTCCATCGCTACAACCATTGATTTTTGGTGCAAAGCCAGATAAACATAGATTGTCAGATATGACTTTGCATAAAACAATATCTCCTTCAGGCAGGAACAAAGTTAAAGAAAATGTCAAACATTGCATGTGTGCTGCACTGTAGAACACACAACCATCATGTGATTTTGATTTGTTTAAATTGCCTAAGCATATAGTTTTATATTGAAATGATACCCTTCCTGTGCAAAAACCTATACTAGACATCACTCACAAAGCGTTGCACTAGGACGCAAAGATTTATTTGCGGTGCTAGGTGGCCTTAAAGTCCTTCAGCGAATATGGAAGAGAGCATCAGCAGAGCATGATAAATGTGACTCTCTGGTTCTCTCCTGCTAGAGTACATGGTTAAAAAATGGGTTTGCTATAAT
Source organism: Lissotriton vulgaris (assembly GCF_964263255.1). Classification (NCBI taxonomy): domain Eukaryota; kingdom Metazoa; phylum Chordata; class Amphibia; order Caudata; family Salamandridae; genus Lissotriton; species Lissotriton vulgaris. The sequence continues at coordinate 844,619,772 of NC_141685.1, forward strand.
GTGGTTTACACAAAAGGTGCTGTGTTTGATGCATGAGGTTTGGAGAAGTGCTTTAAAGATGGTGAGGTGGCAATGCTGTACTTAAGCATGAAATATAGTGAAAGTCTGAGACTAGGCTCAGTCCTGCAGGTAGATGCCATTGGTGTGAATAAAGTAGTAGGCACCACCATTGATGTTGATTAGTGGGGGTCCAATATCCTGTGCTATAAGGAGCTGCCTAGGAGAAAAAGAGAAACTACACTGAAAATCCGTAGTTGCCACGGCAAATTATTATGGTAATTCATATTTATTATCTTATAAAGCGCACTGCTACCCAAAAAGGGTTTCCCACTGCTGAGCAAAAGAACAGAAATCCCTATTAACAGCCTAAAACAAGCAGGTCTCCAGATCCTGACGAAATGCAAGCAGAGCGGGGCAATTCCTCAGGAGCTCGGGAAGAGATTTCCACAGTTTCGGACCGAAGACTGCGAAAAAACACCCTCCCATGCGAGCCAAGAGAAACCTAGGTAGAGTATATATGGTCTGGTTCAAAGATCTCAGCACACATGATGGCTGATAAGGCACCAATATTATTAAGTCAACCCAGGTGTAACTAATTCCATTGATTGTTACAAAACGCACCTCTAAATCTGCCATACGTGACCCATGCGATTGTTGTCTCAGGTTTTACTTTAACTGGTTATACAAAGCCGTGAAAACGATATGAAAAAAAGTCCACCTACGTGTGATGAAGCCAAGCCCATGGAGGCACTGGTAATCGACAAGAGAAAAGTATATTGAGTAAACTGAGGAGCAGCAAAAGGCCAGTTTGAGGAGACACTGTTAAGCAACCAGAGAATACTATAAGGAGTAAATGCAGGAGTAACATAAGGCCTGACCCTGGAGGCACTGTTAAATGAGCTAGAAATACTACATGAGGTACAATCAGAAGCACCAGAAGCCCAACACCTGGATACACTACTAAGTGGCAAGAGAATACTATATGAAGTCCACCAAGAAGCGACTGACAACCAACCACTGGATACACTGTTAAGCAACCAGAGAATAATACGTGGAGTCCAGAAGTAGAGACATTAGCTCAACCCCTTTCTGCACACGTTGACTGGCCCTGTATCAGCAAATGGGCAGCTGCGCTGAGCCTCTTAGACAACTTCCTGTTTGCCATTTTTGTCTCAAAGCCCATGTAGAACGCCTTGCCACCCTCCACCACACAGGCCTTGACTGGTCCAGGTTTAGCTTCCGTGGTTGTGTTGCCCTTGTCACACCCCTCACTTGAGACTACGGCCAGTGGGGTGTCCATGGAGCAACCGCATATGCTTTACTGCGGCACTGTGGATATTTAGTGCACGTGCTTTGCTGCAGCATTGTGAAAACTATAAAAATGTATATTGCTTCAGGAATTACACTGTTGCGGAAATTCAATGAACACTTGTGTACTATGCCATTGTTGAGCATGGACAGCCCTGTATTGCTGCAGGTGTGTGGCTGTGGGAGTGAGCTATTTGCCATTGGACCTGCTGAGGGGAATTTACTCCAATGTGAACCAGTAACAGACATCGCATGAGACTATTACCCCACTTTGGAGTTGACAGTGTCCTCTATGCTGCTGTCTCTGGTGCGTTTGAGTGCTTTTAAAGCTATACTTCCTGGAATAAGTGGGCTGGACTAAATTCTATATGGTTCCATTTGAAACGAGGTCCAGTTTTAGCAGTGTTGCTACAACCTTGTGTTTGTTTGGAATTGAACCATTTTCCACAAATTTTGCTGGATATCCCTTGGGCAAGAGCTGACACCCTACACCCCCAAACCCGTACAATTGTTTCGGGCCCACACCCAGGGTTGGTCTTACACATTTATAGGTATCTAGGCACTTCAATTCAAAACATTGTTAGGCAAATTTATGGGGATTTAGCGTATAGCAACGCAGCAAGTCACCATGCGGTGCCGCCCTACATCAAAGTGAAAGGGCAGGAATGAACCGTATTCATCTAATCCGGTGCATTCCTGCCCTTTCCCCCTGTGCTGACATCGTTTCGGTAGCCTACCGCTAATGCAGGCACCCTTGCACCATGATGCAAGAGTGCCTGTGTTGTTGTCAGGATTGTTTTCGTGCAGAACGGGGCACCTTCCTGCACGAAAACAATCCTGGGTGCAGCACACATAGAAAGAGGAAAAAGCTAGAAAACAAAATTACGTTATTTCTGCTTGATGTGCATCCAATGGGAGGCTTAAGGTTTTGGCGCATTACACCAGCTTTAAATGATCTTGTAAATCTGGGTGAGTGTCAAAATCCATGGGTGTTGTATAGGAAAACCCACTGCAACTCCCATGGAATGCCTCCCTTGCGCTGAGTAAGGCAAAACAGCGATTTGTACTGCCTAGCCGTACTCCATATCTATGAGGCCATTCAAAGCCATGCTAGGTGGCTGTGTGCAGCCTCGTAAATATGATTTTGTAGTTTGCCCGGCCGGATGAATCACAAAAAGTGATAAATATGCCTCTGTGTATCATTGATACCTATTTAGATAGGTGCTTCAAATAGCCAGTTTGACATGTGTAGCTCGGCCAGGGTACTTGCAGGTACATAATTCAAGACAACATATCTTTGGGATTTCTTCAAGAGGACAACACCATGATAGTTTGACTCTGGTTCTTTTCGAGGGCTTGCTATTGTTGCTTTCCCGATGTATGGCTGTCAGCCATTTTCATATATTTGTATGTTTTACCATAATTCATTTGTTTCTCTTGAATTTTTTTAGATTTTTAAGCTTTTTATTTTTACTTATTTCTACGTGTATTTATATTATGAATTGTGGCTGGATGGGACCCTCATTTACATTTTGCTTTTCATTTTTCCCGATTGTCATTCTCTGCATTCCTTATTTTTTGAAAGACCCCATTGCTGAGTGGCCTCGTGGGGTTTTTCACTTACTTCAAGACTGGGGAAGAGTAAATATGTGTTTGCTTGGCCAATGGTTCTACTGGAATGATGTGGGGGTAATGTTTATGGATTAGGCACCTTTGAGGGTGTATAATTGGATTTACATGATCTTCCCTCTGCACATCCTTGGTTTTCACATTGCCCATTCTGTTTTGGATCAACACAAATGAATGAGTCGAAGTCCTCAGGCACGCAGCGCGGGACAACCTAAACAACATTCAAACATAAAGCTCAGCCGAGCTGTATATGTGTACTCTATATCTGATAAAATGATTCACAATCACAGTCTTACTCACCAGTGTGTCTTGTTTTATACACCACCTATCTGAAAATGGACAATGCGGTTTGTATTAGGTAAAGTTGTTCACTATTTAAGAGAAAATGAATGGATTTTTTCTCGTGAAGTCGTTCTTACCTAAGTTATTCTTTATGTTTGAATGTTGTTTAGGTTGTCCCGCGCCGTGTGCCTGAGGACTTCGACTAATTCATTTGTTTATACTGATATAGAGGTAAGAGGCGGAGAGACGGCTGTTGAGCCACATAATTACTTCGAAATTTGGTTATGAATCACAATCTAACCCAGGTCTCCCTTTCTCTTTATCGTTTTCACAGTTTATGGTCCTGATGAGCACTCGAAAAATATGAAGAGTTCGAAACGCGTAGACCTTGTACTGTTTTATGCCATAAGATTGTAAAAGAATATAAGAACTTCTTGTGAAAGTTTACAAATAGGTCAAAAAGAATATCTATGGCATTATTGATAATTGATTGATATTGATCTTTGAATAACTGCTAATATGTACCTTGTATTGTAGAGTGTGTGAGAGTGTTTGAGTGTGTTGCATAAAAGAGTGTATGTGAGAGTGTGGGTAGGGGAGTGTTTTAAATGTATATAATGTGTTTCATATTTTGTATGTTATATGTTTTTTCAAACTGAAAAAAAATGATTCAGAGAAAAATCAAAAAACTCAAATGAAGTAAAAAGAAAATGAAAATTAAAGATTCATTCAATAGACTTAGATCTTCTCACTTTTTGCTTTAATCAATGGTGAGGTTTGGATTTTGTGAGAAACAACTAAAGGCAGCATTGGCGTTTTTCTAGTGTTGATATATTAGGCTGTGACTTGGCCTTGCTGCTTGGGAGCCCATACCCAGTAGTGCTTATTCGCATCTGTTTTGGAGACAAAGGTCCACATTTTTGAGTCAGTTGGGGGATCAAATGATGTGCTGTTCTTCTCACTCTCCACCTCTAGTGTGGGGTTTAAAATGACATAATTCTACGCACTCGTAATGGAGAACAGCAGTGTAGTAAAATCTTTTATGTCTGCAGATTTGTATTTGTGACCAGCTGTCAGGCATAAGTGATGGCATTCAAGTCGTAAATGTAGATTTGCAGCCACAAATTACTTAGTCCGTCAGGTCACTTGCTTTCCCAGGATCACCGGCAAATGTATCTGATTTACATTAATTACCATAGTTTGGAAATGTGGCAGTCTATATAAATCGCCATACCAAGCCATCAAACTACTTAGTATTGTAGATTATTGGTAATGTAGACTTATGATGCCACATTCTGAAGACAATTTTTATTGTGCGTGTGCCCTAAAGGAAAAAGGATGGTTGTGATAAGCACAAAGTGAAAGAGAAAGCTCACAAGGATCACCAAAATACACAATTAAAGTGATGTGGGAAAATAAATAAAAATCACCGTGTTTAAGGACGATGTCATGTCACGCTTTAAAACCAGAGTGAAATGCAGCAGTTAATGTAAAACGGTGTAATAGTTCTCCAAACCTTGTGCAAGTCACAGTCCAGTCATACTACAGTAGTCAGCCTCAGGCTAATTCTGCAAAACGTCGGACTGTCTGACTGAGGGCATGATCGCCAAGAAATTGCACTCTCTTCCCCCGTGTGCTCTGCCTAACGCTAATTTTTTGTTGTTGTTATAAATCAGTTTTCTGGATTTTTCCAGCGTAGATTCTTAATTTATATTTATTTATAGGTTGATTAAATTCTGCATCGCGTGAACAAAACAAACACTGCGGTAATTTAAAATGAAAATGTTTTTTTCAGCACATCTCAAACAGTATGATATACCGGATGGATCTATTCTCATGGGTGTTCAATGCTCTCAGAGAGTGATAGTTGAGGAAAAACTTAATGCAGCTGGCATCTGTGACCAAGGGCCCAGAAACAGGAGCCCGTTTCCCGCTCCCTGGAAGGAATATCCAACCCAGAAGTATTGATTTGGCCTTCTTTGTCACAGAAAAGTTACGTCATTGTGAATGGCGCGACTTGTCTTGCTGAAAAGACGTGGCCCCGCCTCCCCCCACGTGCAGTGGCCCGCTGCCCTCCATTGTCTTGGCCTGATTCCATCGCCCCGCATGCCGAAGACCCTCTTTCGCATTTGTGTGCAGCGGCTTGTCATGCTCGACCTTTGCTTTTGTCCGCCATTGACCTTAATTCACTGGAGATTACAAAAGCGGGTATTACTGTTTTAGAAAGCCTCTATGCAAACACCGTTGTCTCCCTCTGGCAGGTCAGAGGGGGTGAAATGTGCTAGGGCTTGCTCTATACAATTGAGGCAATCATTCTTACTCGGACCACTGCTAATGACAGTGTAATTTCACTCAGATCACACAGTTATGGTTCCCACAGAATCAAAAACAGATCCATGTTTGATTCCAGGGCCTGCGTGGCCTGGAAACAGAATAATTATTCAACTTATTTATTTTGCTATTTTTAATGTAGTTGTATATTTTTCATAAAATCATACGTATCGTACTTGGACGAATGACTATGCATACATATATATGCATAGAGTGAAAGGTAATAGCAAACAGGTTACTGTGTAATATGGTACAAAATGCTTTTGAAGAGTTTTAATGATATATTAAAAGACCAACCTAGTAGTTTGTTTAAGTCTTTCCAACCACGGGCTGGTTTTGCTGGACCAAATTGTACAGTAAACAATATATTTTATGTTTTGATATTTTCAGATTAGTGCATTTGCCCTAGCAAAGAAGTTTAAAAAAAGACTTCGAAATATTATTGGACACAGGCAGTTAAATACCATACAATTGTAATGTCTGCATTTTGCAGTAAAAATAATAAACTAGCTGTTAAGAATGTGGGGGTTTCATTAAAGACTTTTTTTGTTATTTAAAAAAACAATTTGTAGAAATTATTATAATGCAGCTGCTGTATAAAATGATGGGCTAAAAATATAAATAGATTACACAAAGTATGTTCAATTTTTGATCACCGAGTGTGGTGATGAAAATAATGGCAATGGGGACCCAGGGAGCAGCGGCGGCTCCTCCGTTATGGCGGAGGACCGTCGCCCCACCTGCTGCGAGTGCAGGAGGCACACAAATTAATAAAATGGTAATAAATACTATTTTATTAATGTGTCCCAGGCTTGCGCTGTTACAGCGCGAGTGCAGGGATGATCAGTCCAATTGCACTATTAATGCAGCCCCCTGCCAGTTCGCATGTCAGATTGGCCCGCTGTCTAGAGCTGGCCAACCTGACATGGCACTTCAGAAACTGCAATCCCAGGGCTGAGAAACACTCGAGGGACTGTAGACGCAGGCCCCCAGCCTCAAAATGAGCACAGGGTGAGCCTGTGCTAACCAATCCTGGAGCTGTGTTGCAGCTTTAGGATTCGCTGGTTTCGGGTTGTACAATAGAGGAAGTCCCTCCCTTTCCGCCCGAGGCAGCGCTTATATGGTGAGTGTTTTGGGCATTGCGCGTCACCATATTGTAATATTGCCGGCCACCACTGGCCGAGTAAGTCACTGTGGGCCTTATGTATGAAGGTACCGATTTGCGGATCTCAAATAGCGATTATTAAGAAATCGCTATTTGAGATTCGCAAATTGGTATGTATGTAGAAAAATGCATTTTTTTTATTTCTTAAAATTCCATATTTGCAATTAGCAAATTGCGAATCGCAACTATGGACTACTTTCCCATTCATTTCTATGGGCAAGGAGGCCCATAGGAATGAATGGGAAGTTATTCTCAATTTGCGATTCGCAATTTGAGATTCGCAAATTGAGAATAATTTCAAGGGTGTGATTCCTTATTTTGCACGCAGATTTGATTAATACATACCATTTGGCCAAATTGCATTCGCAAACGCCGAAAATCTGTGAATGTCGGTGTTTGCGAATGCAATTTGGCTTCATACATATGGCCCTGAGACATCTCCCATCAAGGCTCTACAGGCATGTGGTGCAGTCCAGTTGGCAGGGTGCTAGGATAGGCCAGTTCAAACAAGGAGTGGGACTCTTTAGGTGCCAGTCTAGGGGTCAAGGGCTATGTGTCACTGTAACAGTCGACTGTGATCCTGTTAGTGAGGGGTTGTGGCTGCACTACCTGATCACTAAGAGAATTATGTTCCTCCAGCTAGTCCACACAGCCTAAAAACACATTTACCACCTGCTTTAAATGTATCTGGATTAGGTCCTGTTATTTTCTCTGGCAGGGGGAAAACGACGCAGAATTGGACATAGTATTCCTAGGTCTGTGTGTTATTCCCATCCAATGGGAAATAACGCGTAATCCTTGCTAACTCTTAGAGAGATACTGGACAGAATCCCCAAGTTCAACCCCACGGAGTTTACAAGAAATGTGTAATGAGGCACTCATTAAAACATAAAAACTGCGTTTTTAGGATGACTATGCTGGTGCTAACTGCCATGGTTGCAAAACACAAAGGCTGCCTAGTTTTCATCTCACCTCACACCTCTTTCATTTACCTCCCTACACATTTTCATCTTTTATAATACTTGGGAATCTGCAATCCCTGTATAAAAACCTGTAACTTATTTGCTTATTACAGGCACCTTCTGGCATCTCTAATCACCTGCAATAAAGAGGTGACATTGCTGCTCAACTTTAATACGTGATTACAGATGAATTCTAATGTCACAATGCCTTCTGCTTGAGCCAGAAGTCAGGGTGAATATAATTACGGTTGCAGTTTAAACAAGGAAAATTTGAGCTGGCTTTCCTTTACCTGACTCTTTTTCTAAAAAGAAAAAATGATCAGCAGTAATAAGATATTTATTGTAACATGCTTATCTTCTCCGTGCCATGGGTCACTTGAGGATTGATAGAATCTCGCAGGTTTTTACATAATCTGTCACAGCATTTTACATTGATGTCCATTAACTGATTCTAGCATATTTTTGTAAAAATTACATAGCGCTTTTTAGTGTGCTTAGCAACACAGATTCTGTTTGTATTCTTTTTGTCTGCAAAAACCAAGAAAGAGCAGAACACCTATAATGTAAGCAGTATGTGGGAATGTAATGTATTTTAAGTAGGGGTGGGCAAAAGTCGCGTAAGGGACTTACGCGGAGAGGCACGGAGATTGAACCAATCTCCATGCCTCTCCGCATATTTCCGTTACGCGATGCCCGTCCGCCACCCGCCTCCCGCCCGCAATATTAAATGAGATTAAAAAACCTAAAATAAAATTTACATAAAACTTACCTTAATGCGTGGTCATCCTTGTCCATCTAGCCTTCTTCTTGGAACTGCGCATTCACGGGAGCCTGTGGATGCGCATTCCTCGCCAGGAACTGCACATGCGCAGGTCCAAGAAGAAGGCTAGATGGACAAGGATGACCCCGCGATAAGGTAAGTTGTATTTAAATCTTATTTAAGGCTTTTTAAATCTCATTTAATCCTGCGGGCGGGAGGCGGGCGGCCAACTTCCGTTACGCCCCCGAGTGTGCGGAGATTTGCCTCGTTTCTCCGCCTTCATTACGAAAGGTGGAAGGGGCAAATCTCCACACATTCCGTGGGCGGAACGGAGATGTCCTCCCACCCCTAATTTTAAGGCATAAAATACCCTCTGCTGTACATGAAAAGAATATTGCAACTCACTTGGAGTCCCATGCCATTGTAATGGAACTCAGAATTCGGTCTTTTTCCCATAAACGATGATGGCATTCCTTGGTGACTTGCAATAGCTTTATAATGTATGGCAGGGGACTTATCACATACATCTTACCCTTGCAGGTGCTTTCACATCCTTGCTTACTCATTGGAACTGTTTTTCTATCTTTGCTTTCCTCCTCCTTTCTCCCTTGTCTACCTTTCTTTCCTGGTCTGTTTCAACATCTAATTTGTTTTATTTTTTATTATTTTTAATATTGGGAGTTCAATTCACAGTTGTTCATATACAAAATAAATTGCGTACGTTGTACAGTTTCAATTTCGGTTGATACATCCCTGCAAATGCAGTACATCCTTAAAACACATCACTATCAATAATGCCATTAAGAAGTACATAAAAGCAAATCTAGAAAAGAAAAAAAACACCTATTGCACTATTTCTCTTTAACATTCCATTTTACCCAATTCGTTGTCTAGCTTCCTATGGACTTCCAGCGTTTCTCAAATTTTATAAGTGTACCTGACCTTAGGGCATAGAGTCTCTCCAGCTCTGTAACTTTGTGCAGTTTAGCCTGCCAGGCATGGAAAGTGGGTACAGTGTTACTTCGCCAATTCTGGAGAATTAACGATCTTACCACCAGGGCCTATCTAAATAAACATTCCTCCTGTATTTTATTTGTCATTATGTTTGGTGAGGACCTCAGAATTGCAAAGTGCTTGTCAATGGTTAATGCACGTCCTGAGGTCGTTCTGAGGTGTTTCTCCATTGCTTCCCATATTTGCTTGATCTTTGGACAGTCCCAGATAATATGGGTCCAGGTACCTCCTCCCTCTTCAGAACAGCGAAAACATCTCTCTTTAATCTAAGGGTATATATTGTTGAAAAAGTATGGAGTCCTGTATTTTAACTATTTTGTATAAAATTGCATTCACCTGAAATTGTCGCCTCTTATTTTTGTGGCATTAAATTTGTTGATTTTATTTCAGACCGCTCTCGGGCTCTGGAGGTCTTCTTTCTCCTGCCATTTATCTCAGGTTTTTTCATAGGCAGTAGAGGTTTTATTTTCATTAAAAGATTTGACCCGGCTGCTTATTGACCGCTTGTTCGTTGTTTCAAGTAGCGCCTCACTTAGTTCTAATCTTGCTCTTAGTGCTGTTAGATTAGTATTTTCTAACAAGTGCTTAATTTGAATAAACAACCACTTAAGCATATTTACAGCATGAAGCAGACCATTCTCTATCTCTGGCTATTTTTTCCAGGAATCTGAGTTGAAAAAGTCTTCCAAATATCTGTACCCATTCTCCTCCCATTTTATTAGTATGCCAGGTTGCAGCAACTTGTCTTCCCCGGCATATAAATCGGCCAAACATGTACAGCCATTTATATGAGTAATTCCATAATACTTTAATAGTTGGGCTTTTTGTTTTATAAACCACTGGAGGACCTTGTATCATACATTTCTTAGGGTTCTTCACTATCCTCTTAAGGTCTACAATTTTATATTTGTTCAATATTTTTATCATAGAAAAGTTATTCATATCTGACGAATTAAAATGGCTATGGAATCTGTGCTTATTGTGTGCAACATTTGCATAATAGTATTTCATCAGGTTTGGGAGAGCTAACCCTTTCTTCGTTTGGGAAGCTTAAAGCGGCTAGAGGAAGTCTTGGTACCTTGTTGGCCAATAGGAAAGATGAGAATAGGCCATCTACTTCTTTAAAAAAGGACATGGGATTGCTGAGAATAAAAAATTTAATAGAGGTAAAATTGTCATTCGTAGCGTGCCACCCGGCTTATTATTGAAATTGGGAGCTGATTCCATTTTGCAAATAGACACTTAACTTTTTGCACTAAAGGGACACAATTTAATGTATATTGCTCATCCACTCTTTCTGACACATAAAACCCTAAGTCCCTCTTGGGTCTAGAGTTATATAGTGTCTGAAAACCTGATAGAACTGTCTTATCTGAGCAATTGCACAATACAATTTCTGTCTTAACATTATTTATTTTATAACCACCAAGTGCTTGAAAGTCTGAAAAGATCCCCAATATTTCCTTTTGAATGTTCTCCCCAGGTTTGAGGAACAGAATATCATTGGCACAGAGTTTTATATTAGTCATGCATTGTAGAAGTGCAGTTTGCAACGCTTTTTGCCTGATGGCTACTGCCAGGGGCTCTATGAATAGGGCAAAGAGAACTGGAGATAGGGGACACCCCTGCCTTGTACAAAATCTAATAATGTAAAATAGCTCCTTGGTCCCCATAATAACTGTTGGTGTGCACCACCTACAATCACCAACACATAGCCAAAAACAAACACCAGGAAAAACCTGGTCTTAGGATGGCGATGCGAGGAGAAATTATTAACTTTTCCTCTTATTTTTCTCTTTCTATGTATGCTGCTTTTTGCAGCACACATAGAAACAGCAAATCCCCTTCAAAGAGTGTTTATGTGCAGTAAGATGTCCCTGCTTGCACATAAACAATCGGCCCTGCATTGATGGCACCCTTGCAACATGGTGCAAGGGTGCCTGCCCTGGCACTAAGCAGCTTTTTTAGCACCAGTGCTAGGGGAAATATGGGGTGTGCTCTACTTTTGTAAATACGGTGCATCCCTGCATTTTGAAAACATCAGAGAGTGGTGTTGCCAAATTTGGCATTACACCGAGCGGCAACATTTTCTAGCAGATATCCCATTATGTGTGTTGATCTTTGTAGACTTTCTGCCTACACCTGGGGGATTTTTTGACCTCTTCCCCTTGTACTGCATGACGTTATAGACACCAGACACCATCCACAGCCTTCAGAATGTAGCTCATCCCACTCAAGAGAAGGAAGAACTTCACTGAGGAGTGGTCAGAACTTGTAGTTATTTTTTGCAGTGACTCATTACAGGGAATTACATGATCTGCCTCAAAATATATTCAGTTGAGTAGGGAAGGTGTCCATGTGGCAAGATCTCACAGATCTTATGAATGAATTGGGGGGGGGGGAAGGGTAGGGGGTGATGTTATGTTGTCTGGGGTGGAATTAAAAAAAACATTGAAAGGCACGGGTGCCAAAGGTTCACCTGTAGCTAACCTGTAGTGTTTAACTCTGGAGTGGACCTTTAATAGCCAGTTTACCCTACTGGAGTGGGCTACAAGGCTACATTAAGTGTCTACTCTAGCATTTAAAGCCCAAACTAAAACCAACTGTACAAAGTTTTGTACAGTTTTCAGGCCTATTTACGCCATCCTTTCATATGATGTCAGTTCACATGATTTTGTAAGAAATTAACATACCTTTCTTAGTCTAGGCCTACTGTTTCTAGTTCTTCAGATGTAGCAGGCATATACATTGGTAACACTTATTGGATGGGTAGTGTGCACATTTTCACTTCATTATCTAAACCCAATTCTCCCCATTACAGAATCGACATCAACAATCCACTTTTCCCACGCTTTTTAGGTCTTGCGGACCTAACGTTACAGCGCTCATGCGCTGCACGATCTGCAAGGCATATTGTATTAGGGTACGTTTTAGAAGTGGGGTGGAAGCCCCGCCGCTATTCTTCATTGGCTGTCATCATCGTCTATGGTAAACGCTGGCCTCCGATTGAAAATGAGGCTTTTTAGTCCCTCCTTGTTACCGCCCTGTCCCCTTTTGGGATGGCCCACCAGGACTGGAGCGTTTACTTGCGGCATTACACCCATGTTCTCCATAAGTCAGTAAGCACTCTTTTTTTGTTATTTGCAGCATGGTCCTCTTGCACTTTAGGGACAGTGCTTGTTTATTTAATTAATCTGTCACACGATTTGCTGCGCGGGCTGCTTCCATTTTTGCGGCCGTGCTAGTTAATAGTGTTCCGTCGTCCTTGCATTTTATACTCTCTCTCGTGGTTGAAGGTGACTTTACAGCAAGTGGCACTGTAGAGTGGTAACCAGAGATAGTAGATAGGAAGGGCTCTGGCCAGGTGTCTGAATTGCTGCTTCTGGAGTCCTCAAATTTGGTTTCTGCTGGGAGATCTGGTATTTGAAACGGAACACATCGCATTATCGCACATTCCTGCAACTTTTAAAACAACGGCATAAGTGAGCCAGGCCTGGGTGAGCCACTAAATAAAATACTTTAGACGTAAGAGACAGACAATGTAATTCTCTGCTTAATTCAGGGGCATCGACGGTCACTTTGATTTAAAAAAAAATATTCGGAAAACAGGTCAACCCGTATTATTTTGGGCTCTGCAATTTTACCTGTGTACAGTTAGATAAACGGAGGCAAAGTCAGTTACAATATTAACGTTTAGCTGGGATCCAGAGACAAGGAGTAACCGCAAAAGCATGTTGTTCTTTAGGGAGAAAATGTTTGCGGTGCACAGAGACCGTCGCACGTTACACACTGCAGCCAAACGAAGTCATCACCAAGTGTTTCCAATAACAGTACATTTCTGTCATTGTGTGAGGAAAGCTTCTCAGATTCTAGCTGTTGTCTTGTGACCTCTCAACCCTCTACTTATAAAATGGAGGGGTTTATTTACAAAACCCTTGCACCACTCGTATTTTTTTTAGGTAGAGAGTTGAGAGGTCACAGGGTAGCAGCTGGAAACTGAGAACGCCTTCCCCGCCCAGTGACGGAAATGCAACTATTGGTATAAACGCAAGAGAAATGTTTCCATTGAGCTGTGTGGGCAAACTCTTCCAAAGTGTCCAGTGCCTGGCCTGATAGATGTGACACTGCAGGTATGAGCTGGGGAGGTCACAGCAGTGCCTAGACTCCCATGGCAACTTTTGATCCAGGTGATAGAACATTGCAGAGATTCTGGACTTATTTACAAGACCCTTGCGCTTGCAGTACGTCCTGTAACGGGGCTCAACACTTCTAGCGAATCAGTTTCCCCCAAAGACTGTTTCTGAGCACAGCGACCCCTCCCCACACCTCTGTTTAGGCAGCAATGGGGTTTTGTTACAAATGGTAGCATTTTTGTCATGTTTTGTGCATGACTGTAATATGCGCGTTGTCAGTGTTAAGCAGGGGGAAAAGGTGGGGCAGTCAGTGGAAGAGGCCATGAAACTAGAAGAAAAGGTAAGGGATAATATGGTGAAGGTGAAAGGCACTGCAGTTCAAATCCAAGCATGTGGTCCAAACAGTTTAAAATATAATTATGATGTGTCTCTCATAACGCGGCTTTCTCTAAGTGGTCCTATACAACCCTTCCTGTATAATAGTCAAAGGGTTGGTGAGGTGAGCCCTAGATGTGCACTAGGTACCTACCATGCCTACGGGCTCACTACAGGCGGTCCTCAATGCAGTTGAAAGAAGGAAAAAAAATCCAGAGAGGAGAGCAGGAAATTGTAGACAGCTTAGGGTGGTCTTAAGGACATGAAAGGATAGTGATCGCTGTGAGAGAGGTTGGGACCTCACCTACATTGTAGTGGTACTGATGACTTTAGTGCCTGATTGCCTCAGCCCAACCGGCCTTTCAGATGCATAGGTCATGGTGGGTGATTCTGCCCCAGCTCCGTCAGCCTTTAAAGTAAGCTCCAGCCAAACCTGTCATCTGTTAAAAAATCCATCTGCCATGTGATGTGTTTTAGTCTACTCCAGCCATACATTTCTGTTGTGTCACTTAAGCGATGCTCAACCAGCCTATCACAAACAAGAGCTTTTATGAGACTGAAATATGTTCAGGTTCCCAATGGCTTTTCATAGGTTCCACCTCACAGGAGACCACAGAGGCTTTAAATGAGTGAGCCTGCAATAGCTTGACAGACTTTTCTGAGACATCAGTCTGCCTTGTGACTGGGTTATCACCAGTGCTACCATCGGCATGGGTGTTATGTCATGCAAATTTGTAGATGGCACTTTCATCAGCTAGGGTAGCCCAGTGCTAAACAGGTGTGAGTCTAGGCACACTTAGAGCCTAGTGGGACTATTAGTAAGGGAGAGTCTCTTCAGTGTGGCGGAACTTCTTTCCATGCTTTAGCAACAATGTGTTTTCCATATGCATGAGATTTGTGCAAGTAGAAATCTGAATAAGCAGAGGTGTCTGGAATGTTTGTGAATTATTCTTTACTGTACTTTGACTGAATGACTTGTCTCTTTTCATTGCTTGCATTCAGGGGCCTTCTTTTTATTATTTAGGCGGAGGCTACCAGATAGCGCGATATGTCTGGTTGGAAAACGCCAATTGCCAGCTTACCAAGAACTTACATTAGGCTTAAAGCCCACCCATTGCTTACAATTGGTTGATTTAAGTGTCACTTTAACTTGCTTACTTCTAATTTGATGGCTTGCCTTGTCTATCTTGTGTTTGTCCCTCCTGTGGAAGATAACCTCTTTACTTGTGTCCTTCCGCTGCTCACGTTTAGAGCACTACTTTTTCTTTTTGCTTAAGTACTCCATGAGAAAGCATCTTTCTTCCAAATGTCTCCCTTGTGTGCTTCTCCCCATGGGTCTCCATGTTGCTTTTTCTTGCCACTATGCTTCTCTTTCCCACCCGTACTCTTTTGCTCTCTCCGACCTATGTGCTTCATCTTCCCCTCACTCTGTATTGCCCTCATGTTTGTACTCTTCCCTCTCTCCATGTGCTCTTCTCTCACTTCTGGTGTGTGTCTCCCTCCGTCTCCTTTTTGCTAATTTCCTGCATATATCTTTTCCAGTCCTCCAACCCTTTTTGTCTCCTTCTAACAAACACACACCCTTCACCACAGTCCTATTTTTTCGTTTTGACATTTTTGTTTGGATGGCCAGGAAGTGTGTTACTTCATTTCGATATATTGTCACATTATTTTTAATGATCCACCTTCGATTCGTAAATATAAACAAGCATTCGTAATACAATAGGTCTCGCATTTGCGAGCGTTTAAGCTATTAGCATTGCAAATGACAATGTCTTTTATTTGTTTTAGTAACCAAAACATAAATAAAAGACATTGTCATTTACAATCCCAATAGCTCAAACCTGTGTCAATGTGAGACCAATTGCATTGCAAATGCTTGTTGAAGAATGTGTCCAAGAGGTTGCACATGGGTTCAACTCAAATTTCTGTTTGTGGAAGTAAGAGAGGACACTAAAGATCTCATTAGTTGGAAAATATTGCAATTACTACACATGCAAATGCAAACCATGCTAGCTTGATACCATGCACGCTTTCCCAGCTTCAACTCTGTGGTCATACTGGGGCCGATTCATAGAACTAATCTGATAATAAAATCATAAACTTACTACTTTTGGTATTCACAGAAGGCATTTAGAAGTAGTAAAATTAGGGCCTCATTTATGAGGCCCCTTGCGCCATTGGAACGTCACTTTTTGTGACGTTCCATGCGCAGAAGCCTGCGTGATATTTATCAGGCAGCACTAAGCCACTTTTTTAGGCTTAATATGAATGAATGAATGAAAATAAACTTATATAGCGCAACTTAGCCCATCGGGCGTCAAGGCGCCTAATGTGCACACCATCTTGCACTCATCAAAATAGCAAAGCCTAATACATTGGAGGTCATAATATTAATAAAAATGACAGGTGTGCGAAGATTATATATGAATTAGACTATATACCCTCAAACTTGTATTTTGTTCTCTATGCTGACAATACCAATAAAGAAAATGAAACCATAAAAACCAATTACATTTTTAAGCTTAAGTCTTTCCAGCACTGGTCTGAAGATGATGCAAGGGACTCGTCTCATCCCTCCATATATGAACTACTCTCCTATCACATATCTAAAATATTGGTGTTTCGAAAGTGGCTTTGACAATAGGGTTTCGTATCCCAGTTTCGTTAAAACATCTGTCTCATTAGTCACAAGCCCTCCTTGGAACCATGAAGCAATATAAGAAAAAACAGGTAAAAGAGTCCCAAATCGACTCCGACGACGAGAGCCAAGAAGAAGGGATGAATATTATAATTTACAAAAAATACTGCCTGATAAATATCAGTCCCTTTAACGCAGTGTTCTGCGTTAAAGGGGCGTGCAATGGGTGTTACTGGGGGCGTTCCCAGCAACATCCATGGTCTTTTGACAGTACCCCAGATTTACGAGAAATCGGAACGCTGAGACAGTGTCAAAAGCTTAAGGCGTAAGGGAGGGGCAATGGGGAGAAATATCTTTATTTCTCCTCGTTATTCCTTTTTTCTATATATGCTGCACTCTGCAGCACACGCAGGAAGAGGAAAAGCATCTTGTGAATATTTTTGTACAGAGAGGTTTCCCTTCCTGTACAAAAATAAAATTCCCCGCAGGCAGGCACCCTTGCACCATTATGCAAAGGTGCCTGCGTTGGCGCACAGCAGCCCAATGAGCGCCAGCTCGCAGGGAAAGAGGTCAGAAATGCACCATATGTTACATATATGGCGCATTCCTGCCCTTTTTTTTGATGTAGGGAAGCGCAGCAAGAAGGCCTGCTGCGCTGCCCTACGGCAAAACCTCATAAATGAGGTCCTTAGTATTTTGTCTTAAGTTAGTATTTTGTCTTAAGTTAGTATTTTGTCTTAATTTAGGATTTTGTCCTAAGTTTTGGTCTTAAGACAAAATCCTAACTTAAGACAAAATATGAATTTAATACAAAATACAACTTAAGACAAAATACTAACTTAAAATAAAATCCTAACTTATGACAAAATACTAACTTAAGACAAAATACTAATTTAAGACAAAATACTAACTTAAGACAAAATACGAATTTAAGACAAAATACTAACTTTACTACTACTAAATGCCTTCTGCGAATACCAAAAGTAATACGTTTAGGATTTTGTCTCAGATTAGTTCTGTGAATCGGCCCCAGGGTCTTTTAGATGTGAGGTTTAAGACAGATGTGTTTGAAAGCAGGGGTGAGCGAGTTCACCTTAGATGTCATTGGCTTCTCTTAACTTCACTAACCATCAAGGAAATCTTTCAGACTATTGCAGACAGTATTTCAATTAAATATTTTTAATGACATTTTTAAGTACCACATTACTTCCGCGGTTCAAGCAAATACCCTATTTTGCCCAATTTTCGCAGGGTGGCTGCTTGCCCAGTACCTTGGAAGTACCAATATTACACAAAAAAGAAAAATTAATTACTCCAACGGACAGAGGATAGCAGGGTATATCATGGACAGCAACGGAGGGCAGTGAGACCACAGAGGCAAGGGCAACATAGCATTCCATTTAAGCGGGGTAAAAGCACACACACAAACAAGAATTGACGAAAGAGGGAGCAGAGGCAGCAGTGAAGGGCAGTGACAGCATGGGGCTAACCTTAAACCAGGCCCTGCACAGAACCCTGTTCGTAGAGCTGATCACCCCTTGGACATCTTACTCCTGTCCTACACCTAACAACCCACAGACAGCCAATTTATCACTACAGTCGAGAATTGCATGGATTCAGGCACAGGGCTTGACTGCCCAAACACACACGGGAGGTCCAACCCCTGCTGGGCACAGTCAAAGGCTGTGCACAGTGTGGGGTTGATCATAGGCACCCAACTTCCCACAGACAGCTAATCCCTCCAGATCTCTACTGTGTATGGCCTTCACCACTGTGTAGCATATGAGTGGGCACAGACCTGGCCTGTGGCCAGGCTCTGTACCCAAGGTGGCCAATTCTCCACAGGTTACCAAATCCCACTGTGCACAGGCTTCGGCCATGTGTCGCAAGGTTTTGCACACATGTCCTTGCCCATGGACAGGCTCTGCACCCAACCACCTCAGACAACTGGGGGTCACCAACCACCTAATAGGCCAACCACCACCCTACCAAACTTTCACCCATATAGCTGGTGCCACACACAAACCCATCCCTGTGCCACTCCAGGCGTGCCTGAGCCTGAAGGTAGCTGTTTGCAAATAATGCCATAGAATGTGCTGGAGAGTCATGTTCATGTGACACACACTGACGGTTGCAGTGTTGTAGAGCGAGAGAGCATTTATTGCTAACACGAAGGACTTATTAGGAAAAAGTGAGGCAGTTTTGTGCATAGAGAAGTCTTGGCATGCACTACAGAAAGTCTGCCTCTGTGAGGAATAGGTGGTTTTACCTAGTGTGTGAGGCGCACGCAGAGGTGCAACAAACGTGGGTCTGTCATCACAATCGACCGGTGAAATGATTGATTTTTGTTCCATTGCCCTTGTCCTGAGGAGACCAAGAAGAACATCTAAGGCTGAAACGCGTCCGCGTCGACATCGATTAAGAAGGATTTTTATTGTAAATTTATAAGGAGTGGTTTATTAACTCTTTGTTGACACAATATGAGCAATAGGAAAATAAACCCCTTTGCCAAAAGTGTCCATCAAGACTACCTCTAAGTGTATCACCCAGAATAAAAGGGTGAACACGAGTATCAATTTCTATGGGCATTGGCAACGTATAGTTGATTGTATGTTTTTTATACATACCTTTTTTACATGTTATTCTGTTTGTAATTATGTGTTGTTTATTGACTAGGTGCCATTGTACATGTATTTCTTTATCAATTAAATAATATGTGTATGAAGGATAAAAAATTGAAGAGAGGGTAATTCGATGTGCTCTACTCAAAATTTAAAAAAGGGTATATTCCTTCCTCCATACCAATTTCCTTTTGTATATGACAGTGTCTCATGCTCAGGTATAGGAGGGTAATTTGGGTGTACCTCTTATATATATATTCACCCTTAAGTCAACACACATATCCATCCACATGTCCGCACATCTGAACAGAGTCCCATCACACCCAAGTAAGTAAAAAAAATGTAAGTATTGATAATGAAATACAAGAAATAAATTGTCATGAGATGATGGATAAAATGTCATATTGCCCTTGTGGAGTGGAAAAAAACTGAACCCGGAATGAGCCATGGAGATTCAACTTGGAGGAGAGTAGGCATTAGGTAAAAAAACAGATCAGGAGTTACTTGAAAAAAGACTACTTATGCAGCTGGGAAAATGAGACAAAAGAAGGTAACTGTCCAAAACAATAGTCCCAATAAATGTTAAAAAGTCCCAAATTATAGTTCAAAATCCAAATTAAAATCCAATAAGACCCGAATAAAGAAACCTTAGTCCCCCAAACCATATGCTGTTTCCAAACTGCTGGTGTGGGTTGAGGGTAAACGCTCTGGTCCATTCTCGGGATATGAGAGTTGCACCCCTTTGAGAACCTCCTCTAGTTCAGACATTGTGGGTTATAGAGCAGGACCTGACTCATAGTGAGCTTGAACACCCACTAGGGTAAGCAGAAGAGAAAGAGGCACTGGGACTTACAAAGACAACAGATAAGGATGGAACATACAGCTAGAGTGATGGCTGCATTCAAGGAAGATGGGAGTCTTCCAAGAACACCATGGTGGATGGCCTGCAATTCTTGTAGGGCCTTGAATGATCTCATCTGCAAGGTCCTGATAGATTGGCTGCTTTCCAGCCTGCAACTGCCTTATGGCTCTCTGAAAAGGAGCCAGAGTGACTTAGCGATTGGTGCAGTGCAAATGAGGGCTCATGGGTGTCTGAGGTAAAGTTCATCCATGTCTATTAATCTGATTAATCTGAGGGCTCTGTTCTCCAGGAGACGGGTTAAGCAGGAATGTAGCAGCGTGACCTGGTGTAGTGGCGGCCCAGTCACTGTTTGATGTGTCAGCTTCTAGCCCCATGACGAAAGGGCTGTACCTGGGACATCACTGTTGCTTGATGTTTATGGCCATAAAAGTCCCGTCATTAAACTTCTCCTAACATGCCAAGCCAAAATCCGCCACCCACTCCTTCATGTTCTCAAACTCCACCTAGAGTCTTTTGAGTTGTGACTTTGTCATTTTTAAAGAAGGCGGACCTACATACTCAGTGGTAGAGGTATCATTCAGTGCCCACCGAACAGCCATGGCAGCTCTACTTCTCTGCCCCAAGTCCTGTTGTTCTCTGCTTCCTACTTCACTGCAGCCAGGACCACAACTGAAGACCTGAGCCTAAGTAGAGGAACATTGATGAAGAGCAGGGTCCACATAGAGGCTTCCTCTCATCAACAGGGAGGAAACAAACAGCCTGATTCATCAACGGGCCGTTTTGCGAGCCCCTAATAGCGAATCATAGCGATTCGCTATTAAGGACTCGCAAAACGGTAATCATGTAGGAATCGCATAATAAAATGCGATTCCTACTGATTCCTTATTTGCGATTAGCAAATTGCTAATCGCAAATAAGGAATAACTCGCCATTCATTCCTATGGGCCAAAAGGCCCATAGGAATGAATGGGGAGTATTCCTTATTTGCGATTAGCAATTAGCTAATCGCAAATAAGATTGCGATTTGAAGGGTGCCAGGGGTGTCCAGAGGACACCCTGTAGCACCCCTCAAATGAAATTTCACACAGGTGTTGCACACACACATGTCCAAAGGACATGTGTGTGTGTAACATGCAACTCAGAAAAATGCTTTTAAATGCATTTTTCTGAGTTTTCGCAATTTACCGCGAGGTCTGACCTCGCGGTAAATTGCGGCAAGAAATTGCGAATTCGCAAATTTAAATTGGATGTTGAATTGCATTTAAGGAATCTCTAATAGAGATTCCTTAAATGTAATTCCTCGCACATTTGCGACATCGCAATTAGCGATTTTTGCCTTTGGGATGCTGAATCCCAAATGCAAAAATCGCACTCGCAAAGGGCCGGATTCTCAGAATCCGGCCCTTTGCGAGCCGATTTAGCCTTCATGAATAAGGCTGAAAGCACCTAATCATGTCCAGATTGGGTTTTTATAGATTGCAGGATCTTCCAATCCTGTGGTAGATCCTCAAAAACGAAGATCCTTGAATCCTGTGACAGATACACAAAGCTGGTGATCCTCCTTCTCCAGTAAGTCCTTGACTGTCACACAAATCACATTTGCAATTGAGCTTCATTGCCAAACTCCCCCTCACATTTATACATGATGGCAAATAAATGTAAATTGCAAAAAACACAGTTGATGGACAGAATGTAGAACAATGTCATACATTCACCCCAGTACAAGGATCTGGGCCTAAATCCATCGTTTTTTGCACTCCACACCACCCTGGGTTAGACACTGGTTATATGCAAATCAGCTCTGACCCTGTGCCCCATGGGAACAGTCCAGTCCGAACTACCAAGCCATGTCTTTCCCAGACCGGAATCAAGCATCCAAGGACCGGTTTCTGGCTATCAGCCTTCATTCAGCCTCAATAGCTTGACTCCAGTGGTGTGGAGAGCCTGGGACTCACGTCTGAGTATACCCAGCACACTCGGGGTGAAAATTGCAAAAAACACAGTTGACGGACAGAATGTAGAACAATGTCAAACATTCACCCCTGTACAAGGATCTGGGCCTAAATCCATCGTTTTTTTGCACTCCACACCACCCTGGGTTAGACACTGGCTATATGCAAATCAGCTCTGACCCTGTGCCCCATGGGAACAGTCCAGTCCGAACTACCAAGCCATGTCTTTCCCAGACCGTAATCAAGCATCCAAGGACCGGTTTCTGGCTATCAGCCTTCATTCAGCCTGGATAGCTTGACTCCAGTGGTGTGGAGAGCCTGGGATTCACGTCTGAGTATACCCAGCACACTCGGGGTGAAAATTGCAAAAAACACAGTTGATGGACAGAATGTAGAACAATGTCATACATTCACCCCACTACAAGGATCTGGGCCTAAATCCATCGTTTTTTTGCACTCCACACCACCTTGGGTTAGACACTGGCTATATGCAAATCAGCTCTGACCCTGTGCCCCATGGGAACAGTCCAGTCCGAACTACCAAGCTATGTCTTTCCCAGACCGGAATCAAGCATCAACGGACCGGTTTCTGGCTATCAGCCTTCATTCAGCCTGGATAGCTTGACTCCAGTGGTGTGGAGAGCCTGGGACTCACGTCTGAGTATACCAGCACACTCGGGGTGAAAATTGCAAAAAACACAGTTGATGGACAGAATGTAGAACAATGTCATACATTCACCCCAGTACAAGGATCTGGCCTTAAATCCATTGTTTTTTGCACTCCACACCACCCTGGGTTAGACACTGGCTATATGCAAATCAGCTCTGACCCTGTGCCCCATGGGAACAGTCCAGTCCGAACTACCAAGCCATGTCTTTCCCAGACCGGAATCAAGCATCCAAGAACCGGTTACTGGCTATCAGCCTTCATTCAGCCTGGATAGCTTGACTCCAGTGGTATGGAGAGCCTGGGACTCACGTCTGAGTATACCCAGCACACTCGGGGTGAAAATTGAAAAAAACACAGTTGATGGAAAGAATGTAGAACAATGTCATACATTAACCCCAGTACAAGGATCTGGGCCTAAATCCTTCATTGTTTTGCACTCCACACCACCCTGGGTTAGACACTGGCTATATGCAAATCAGCTCTGACCCTGTGCCCCATGGGAACAGTCCAGTCCGAACTACCAAGCCATGTCTTTCCCAGACCAGAATCAAACATCCAAGGACCGGTTTCTGGCTATCAGCTTTCATTCAGCCTGGATAGCTTGACTCCAGTGGTGTGGAGAGCCTGGGACTCACGTCGGAGTATACCCAGCACACTCGGGGTGAAAATTGCAAAAAACACATTTGATGGACAGAATGTAGAACAATGTCATACATTCACCCCAGTACAAGGATCTGGGCCTAAATCCATCGTTTGTTTGCACTCCACACCACCCTGGGTTAGACACTGGCTATATGCAAATCAGCTCTGACCCTGTGCCCCATGGGAACAGTCCAGTCCGAACTACCAAGGCATGTCTTTCCCAGACCGGAATCAAGCATCCAAGGACCGGTTTCTGGCTATCAGCCTTCATTCAGCCTGGATAGCTAGACTCCAAAGATGTGGAGAGCCTGGGACTCACGTCTGAGTATACCCAGCACACTCGGGGTGAAAATTGCAAAACACACAGTTGATGGACAGAATGTAGAACAATGTCATACATTCACCCCAGTACAAGGATCTGGGCCTAAATCCATCGTTTTTTTGCACTCCACACCACCCTGGGTTAGACACTGGCTATATGCAAATCAGCTCTGACCCTGTGCCCCATGGGAACAGTCCAGTCCGAACTACCAAGCCATGTCTTTCCCAGACCGGAATCAAGCATCCAAGGACCGGTTTCTGGCTATCAGCCTTCATTCTGCCTGGATAGCTTGACTCCAGTGGTGTGGAGAGCCTGGGACTCATGTCTGAGTATACCCAGCACACTCGGGGTGAAAATTGCAAAAAACACAGTTGATGGACAGAATGTAGAACAATGTCATACATTCACCCCAGTACAAGGATATGGGCCTAAACCCATCGTTTTTTTGCACTCCACACCACCCTGGGTTAGACACTGGCTATATGCAAATCAGCTCTGACCCTGTGCCCCATGGGAACAGTCCAGTCCGAACTACCAAGCCATGTCTTTCCCAGACCGGAATCAAGCATCCAAGGACCGGGTTCTGGCTATCAGCCTTCATTCAGCCTGGATAGCTTGACTCCAGTGGTGTGGAGAGCCTGGGACTCACGTCTGAGTATACCCAGCACACTCGGGGTGAAAATTGCAAAAAACACAGTTGATGGACAGAATGTAGAACAATGTCATACATTCACCCCAGTACAAGGATATGGGCCTAAATCCATCGTTTTTTTGCACTCCACACCACCCTGGGTTAGACACTGGCTATATGCAAATCAGCTCTGACCCTGTGCCCCATGGGAACAGTCCAGTCCGAACTACCAAGCCATGTCTTTCCCAGACCGGAATCAAGCATCCAAGGACCGGATTCTGGCTATCAGCCTTCATTCAGCCTGGATAGCTTGACTCCAGTGGTGTGGAGAGCCTGGGACTCACGTCTGAGTATACCCAGCACACTCGGGGTGAAAATTGCAAAAAACACTGTTGATGGACAGAATGTATAACTATGTCATACATTCACCCCAGTACAAGGATCTGGGCCTAAATCCATCGTTTTTTTGCACTCCACCCCACCCTGGGTTAGACACTGGCTATATGCAAATCAGCTCTGACCCTGTGCCCCATGGGAACAGTCCAGTCCGAACTTCCAAGCCATGTCTTTCTCAGACCAGAATCAAGCATCCAAGGACCGGTTTCTGGCTATCAGCCTTCATTCAGCCTGGATAGCTTGACTCCAGTGGTGTGGAGAGCCTGGGACTCACGTCTGAGTATACCCAGCACACTCGGGGTGAAAATTGCAAAAAACACAGTTGATGGACAGAATGCAGCACAATGTCATACATTCACCCCAGTACAAGGATCTGGGCCTAAATCCATCTTTTTTTTGCACTCCACACCACCCTGGGTTTGACACTGGCTATATGCAAATCAGCTCTGACCCTGTGCCCCATGGGAACAGTCCAGTCCGAACTACCAAGGCATGTCTTTCCCAGACCGGAATCAAGCATCCAAGGACCGGTTTCTGGCTATCAGCCTTCATTCAGCCTGGATAGCTTGACTCCAGTGGTGTGGAGAGCCTGGGACTCACGTCTGAGTATACCCAGCACACTCGGGGTGAAAATTGCAAAAAACACAGTTGATGGACAGAATGTAGAACAATGTCATACATTCACCCCAGTACAAGGATATGGGCCTAAATCCATTGTTTTTTTGCACTCCACACCACCCTGGGTTAGACACTGGCTATATGCAAATCAGCTCTGACGCTGTGCCCCATGGGAACAGTCCAGTCCGAACTACCAAGCCATGTCTTTCCCAGACCGGAATCAAGCAGCCAAGGACCGGTTTCTGGCTATCAGCCTTCATTCAGCCTGGATAGCTTGACTCAAGTGGTGTGGAAAGCCTGGGACTCACGTCTGAGTATACCCAGCACACTCGGGGTGAAAATTGCAAAAAACACAGTTGATGGACAGAATGTAGAACAATGTCATACATTCACCCCAGTACAATGATATGGGCCTAAATCCATCGTTTTTTTGCACTCCACACCACCCTGGGTTTGACACTGGCTATATGCAAATCAGCTCTGACCCTGTGCCCCATGGGAACAGTCCGGTCCGAACTACCAAGCCATGTCTTTCCCAGACCGGAATCAAGCATCCAAGAACCGGTTACTGGCTATCAGCCTTCATTCAGCCTGGATAGCTTGACTCCAGTGGTGTGGAGAGCCTGGGACTCACGTCTGAGTATACCCAGCACACTCGGGGTGAAAATTGCAAAAAACACAGTTGATGGACAGAATGTAGAACAATGTCATACATTCACTCCAGTACAAGGATCTGGCCTTAAATCCATTGTTTTTTTGCACTCCACACCACCCTGGGTTAGACACTGGCTATATGCAAATCAGCTCTGACCCTGTGCACCATGGGAACAGTCCAGTCCGAACTACCAAGCCATGTCTTTCCCAGACCGGAATCAAGCATCCAAGAACCGGTTACTGGCTATCAGCCTTCATTCAGCCTGGATAGCTTGACTCCAGTGGTGTGGAGAGCCTGGGACTCACGTCTGAGTATACCCAGCACACTCGGGGTGAAAATTGCAAAAAACACAGTTGATGGACAGAATGTAGAACAATGTCATACATTAACCCCAGTACAAGGATCTGGGCCTAAATCCTTCATTGTTTTGCACTCCACACCACCCTGGGTTAGACACTGGCTATATGCAAATCAACTCTGACCCTGTGCCCCATGGGAACAGTCCAGTCCGAACTACCAAGCCATGTCTTTACCAGACCAGAATCAAGCATCCAAGGACCGGTTTCTGGCTATCAGCCTTCATTCAGCCTGGATAGCTTGACTCCAGTGGTGTGGAGAGCCTGGGACTCACGTCTGAGTATACCCAGCACACTCGGGGTGAAAATTGCAAAAAACACAGTTGATGGACAGAATGTAGAACAATGTCATACATTCACCCCAGTACAACAATCTGGGCCTAAATCCATCATTTGTTTGCACTCCACACCACCCTGGGTTAGACACTGGCTATATGCAAATCAGCTCTGACCCTGTGCCCCATGGGAACAGTCCAGTCCGAAATACCAAGCCATGTCTTTCCCAGATCGGAATCAAGCATCCAAGGACCGGTTTCTGGCTATCAGCCTTCATTCAGCCTGGATAGCTAGACTCCAAAGGTGTGGAGAGCCTGGGACTCACGTCTGAGTATACCCAGCACACTCGGGGTGAAAATTGCAAAAAACACAGTTGATGGACAGAATGTAGAACAATGTCATACATTCACCCCAGTACAAGGATCTGGGCCTAAATCCATCGTTTTTTTGCACTCCACACCACCCTGGGTTAGACATTGGCTATATGCAAATCAGCTCTGACCCTGTGCCCCATGGGAACAGTCCAGTCCGAACTAGCAAGCCATGTCTTTCCCAGACCGGAATCAAGTATCCAAGGACCGGTTTCTGGCTATCAGCCTTCATTCAGCCTGGATAGCTTGACTCCAGTGGTGTGGAGAGCCTGGGACTCACGTCTGAGTATACCCAGCACACTCGGGGTGAAAATTGCAAAAAACACAGTTGATGGACAGAATGTAGAACAATGTCATACATTCACCCCAGTACAAGGATCTGGGCCTAAATCCATCGTTTTTTTGCACTCCACCCCACCCTGGGTTAGACACTGGCTATATGCAAATCAGCTCTGACCCTGTGCCCCATGGGAACAGTCCAGTCCGAACTACCAAGCCATGTCTTTCCCAGACCAGAATCAAGCATCCAAGGACCGGTTTCAGGCTATCAGCCTTCATTCAGCCTGGATAGCTTGACTCCAGTGGTGTGGAGAGCCTGGGACTCACGTCTGAGTATACCCAGCACACTAGGGGTGAAAATTGCAAAAAACACAGTTGATGGACAGAATGTAGAACAATGTCATACATTCACCCCAGTACAACGATCTGGGCCTAAATCCATCTTTTGTTTGCACTCCACACCACCCTGGGTTAGACACTGGCTATATGCAAATCAGCTCTGACCCTGTGCCCCATGGGAACAGTCCAGTCCGAACTTCCAAGCCATGTCTTTCTCAGACCAGAATCAAGCATCCAAGGACCGGTTTCTTGCTATCAGCCTTCATTCAGCCTGGATAGCTTGACTCCAGTGGTGTGGAGAGCCTGGGACTCACGTCTGAGTATACCCAGCACACTCGGGGTGAAAATTGCAAAAAACACAGTTGATGGACAGAATGCAGCACAATGTCATACATTCACCCCAGTACAAGGATCTGGGCCTAAATCCATCGTTTTTTTGCACTCCACACCACCCTGGGTTTGACACTGGCTATATGCAAATCAGCTCTGACCCTGTGCCCCATGGGAACAGTCCAGTCCGAACTACCAAGGCATGTCTTTCCCAGACCGGAATCAAGCATCCAAGGACCGGTTTCTGGCTATCAGCCTTCATTCAGCCTGGATAGCTTGACTCCAGTGGTGTGGAGAGCCTGGGACTCACGTCTGAGTATACCCAGCACACTCGGGGTGAAAATTGCAAAAAACACAGTTGATGGACAGAATGTAGAACAATGTCATACATTCACCCCAGTACAAGGATCTGGGCCTAAATCCATCGTTTTTTTGCACTCCACACCACCCTGGGTTTGACACTGGCTATATGCAAATCAGCTCTGACCCTGTGCCCCATGGGAACAGTCCGGTCCGAACTACCAAGCCATGTCTTTCCCAGACCGGAATCAAGCATCCAAGAACCGGTTACTGGCTATCAGCCTTCATTCAGCCTGGATAGCTTGACTCCAGTGGTGTGGAGAGCCTGGGACTCACGTCTGAGTATACCCAGCACACTCGGGGTGAAAATTGCAAAAAACACAGTTGATGGACAGAATGTAGAACAATGTCATACATTCACTCCAGTACAAGGATCTGGCCTTAAATCCATTGTTTCTTTGCACTCCACACCACCCTGGGTTAGACACTGGCTATATGCAAATCAGCTCTGACCCTGTGCACCATGGGAACAGTCCAGTCCGAACTACCAAGCCATGTCTTTCCCAGACCGGAATCAAGCATCCAAAAACTGGTTACTGGCTATCAGCCTTCATTCAGCCTGGATAGCTTGACTCCAGTGGTGTGGAGAGCCTGGGACTCACGTCTGAGTATACCCAGCACACTCGGGGTGAAAATTGCAAAAAACACAGTTGATGGACAGAATGTAGAACAATGTCATACATTAACCCCAGTACAAGGATCTGGGCCTAAATCCTTCATTGTTTTGCACTCCACACCACCCTGGGTTAGACACTGGCTATATGCAAATCAGCTCTGACCCTGTGCCCCATGGGAACAGTCCAGTCCGAACTACCAAGCCATGTCTTTACCAGACCAGAATCAAGCATCCAAGGACCGGTTTCTGGCTATCAGCCTTCATTCAGCCTGGATAGCTTGACTCCAGTGGTGTGGACAGCCTGGGACTCACCTCTGAGTATACCCAGCACACTCGGCGTGAAAATTGCAAAAAACACAGTTGATGGACAGAATGTAGAACAATGTCATACATTCACCCCAGTACAACAATCTGGGCCTAAATCCATCATTTGTTTGCACTCCACACCACTCTGGGTTAGACACTGGCTATATGCAAATCAGCTCTGACCCTGTGCCCCATGGGAACAGTCCAGTCCGAAATACCAAGCCATGTCTTTCCCAGACCGGAATCAAGCATCCAAGGACCGGTTTCTGGCTATCAGCCTTCATTCAGCCTGGATAGCTAGACTCCAAAGGTGTGGAGAGCCTGGGACTCACGTCTGAGTATACCCAGCACACTCGGGGTGAAAATTGCAAAAAACACAGTTGATGGACAGAATGTAGAACAATGTCATTCATTCACCCCAGTACAAGGATCTGGGCCTAAATCCATCGTTTTTTTGCACTCCACACCACCCTGGGTTAGACATTGGCTATATGCAAATCAGCTCTGACCCTGTGCCCCATGGGAACAGTCCAGTCCGAACTAGCAAGCCATGTCTTTCCCAGACCGGAATCAAGTATCCAAGGACCGGTTTCTGGCTATCAGCCTTCATTCAGCCTGGATAGCTTGACTCCAGTGGTGTGGAGAGCCTTGGACTCACGTCTGAGTATACCCAGCACACTCGGGGTGAAAATTGCAAAAAACACAGTTGATGGACAGAATTTAGAACAATGTCATACATTCACCCCAGTACAAGGATCTGGGCCTAAATCCATCGTTTTTTTGCACTCCACACCACCCTGGGTTAGACACTGGCTATATATGCAAATCAGCTCTGACCCTGTGCCCCATGGGAGCAGTCCAGTCCGAACTACCAAGCCATGTCTTTCCCAGACCGGAATCAAGCATCCAAGGAGCGGTTTCTGGCTATCAGCCTTCATTCAGCCTGGATAGCTTGACTCCAGTGGTGTGGAGAGCCTGGGACTCACGTCTGAGTATACCCAGCACGCTCGGGGTGAAAATTGCAAAAAACACAGTTGATGGACAGAATGTAGAACCATGCCATACATTCACCCCAGTACAAGGATCTGGGCCTAAATCCATCGTTTTTTGCACTCCACACCACCCTGGGTTAGACACTGGCTATATGCAAATCAGCGCCGACCCTGTGCCCCATGGGAACAGTCCAGTCCGAACTACCAAGCCATGTCTTTCCCAGACCGGAATCAAGCATCCAAGGAGCGGTTTCTGGCTATCAGCCTTCATTCAGTCTGGATAGCTTAACCCCAGTGGTGTGGAGAGCCTGGGACTCACGTCTGAGTATACCCAGCACGCTCGGGGTGAAAATTGCAAAAAACACAGTTGATGGACAGAATGTAGAACAATGCCATGAATTCACCCCAGTACAAGGATCTGGGCCTAAATCAATCGTTTTTTTGCACTCCACACCACCCTGGGCTAGACACTGGCTATATGCAAATCAGCTCTGACCCTGTGCCCCATGGTAACAGTCCAGTCCGAACTACCAAGCCATGTCTTTCCCAGACCGGAATCAAGCATCCAAGGACCGTTTTCTGGCTATCAGCCTTCATTCAGCCTGGATAGCTTGACTCCAGTGGTGTGGAGAGCCTGGGACTCACGTCTGAGTATACCCAGCACACTCGGGGTGAAAATTGCAAAAAACACAGTTGATGGACAGAATGTAGAACAATGTCATATATTCACCCCAGTACAAGCATCTGGGCTTAAATCAATCATTTGTTTGCACTCCACACCACCCTGGGTTAGACACTGGCTATATGCAAATCAGCTCTGACCCTGTGCCCCATGGGAACAGTCCAGTCCGAACTACCAAGCCATGTCTTTCCCAGACCGGAATCAAGCATCCAAGGAGCGGTTTCTGGCTACCAGCCTTAATTCAGTCTGGATAGCTTGACCCCAGTGGTGTGGAGAGCCTGGGACTCACGTCTGAGTATACCCAGCACGCTCGGGGTGAAAATTGCAAAAAACACAGTTGATGGACAGAATGTAGAACAATGCCATACATTCACCCCAGTACAAGGATCTGGGCCTAAATCCATCGTTTTTTGCACTCCACACCACCCTGGGTTAGACACTGGCTATATGCAAATCAGCGCCGACCCTGTGCCCCATGGGAACAGTCCAGTCCGAACTACCAAGCCATGTCTTTCCCAGACCGGAATCAAGCATCCAAGGAGCGGTTTCTGGCTATCAGCCTTCATTCAGTCTGGATAGCTTAACCCCAGTGGTGTGGAGAGCCTGGGACTCACGTCTGAGTATACCCAGCACGCTCGGGGTGAAAATTGCAAAAAACACAGTTGATGGACAGAATGTAGAACAATGCCATGAATTCACCCCAGTACAAGGATCTGGGCCTAAATCAATCGTTTTTTTGCACTCCACACCACCCTGGGCTAGACACTGGCTATATGCAAATCAGCTCTGACCCTGTGCCCCATGGTAACAGTCCAGTCCGAACTACCAAGCCATGTCTTTCCCAGACCGGAATCAAGCATCCAAGGACCGTTTTCTGGCTATCAGCCTTCATTCAGCCTGGATAGCTTGACTCCAGTGGTGTGGAGAGCCTGGGACTCACGTCTGAGTATACCCAGCACACTCGGGGTGAAAATTGCAAAAAACACAGTTGATGGACAGAATGTAGAACAATGTCATATATTCACCCCAGTACAAGCATCTGGGCTTAAATCAATCATTTGTTTGCACTCCACACCACCCTGGGTTAGACACTGGCTATATGCAAATCAGCTCTGACCCTGTGCCCCATGGGAACAGTCCAGTCCGAACTACCAAGCCATGTCTTTCCCAGACCGGAATCAAGCATCCAAGGACCGGTTTCTGGCTATCAGCCTTCATTCAGCCTGGATAGCTTGACTCCAGTGGTGTGGAGAGCCTGGGACTCACGTCTGAGTATACCCAGCACACTCGGTGTGAAAATTGCAAAAAACACAGTTGATGGACAGAATGTAGAACAATGTCATACATTCACCCCAGTACAAGGATCTGGGCCTAAATCCATCGTTTTTTTGCACTCCACACCACCCTGGGTTTGACACTGGCTATATGCAAATCAGCACTGACCCTGTGCCCCATGGGAACAGTCCAGTCCGAACTACCAAGCCATGTCTTTCCCAGACCGGAATCAAGCATCCAAGGACCGGTTTCTGGCTATCAGCCTTCATTCAGCCTGGATAGCTTGACTCCAGTGGTGTGGAGAGCCTGGGACTCATGTCTGAGTATACCCAGCACACTCGGGGTGAAAATTGCAAAAAACACAGTTGATGGACAGAATGTAGAACAATGTCATACATTCACCCCAGTATAAGGATATGGGCCTAAATCCATCGTTTTGTTTGCACTCCACACCACCCTGGGTTAGACACTGGCTATATGCAAATCAGCTCTGACCCTGTGCCCCATGGGAACAGTCCAGTCCGAACTACCAAGCCATGTCTTTCCCAGACCGGAATCAAGCATCCAAGGACCGGGTTCTGGCTATCAGCCTTCATTCAGCCTGGATAGCTTGACTCCAGTGGTGTGGAGAGCCTGGGACTCACGTCTGAGTATACCCAGCACACTCGGGGTGAAAATTGCAAAAAACACAGTTGATGGACAGAATGTAGAACAATGTCATACATTCACCCCAGTACAAGGATCTGGGCCTAAATCCATCGTTTTTTTGCACTCCACACCACCCTGGGTTAGACACTGGCTATATGCAAATCAGCTCTGACCCTGTGCCCCATGGGAACAGTCCAGTCCGAACTACCAAGCCATGTCTTTCCCAGACCGGAATCAAGCATCCAAGGAGCGGTTTCTGGCTATCAGCCTTCATTCAGCCTGGATAGCTTGACTCCAGTTGTGTGGAGAGCCTGGGACTCACGTCTGAGTATACCCAGCACACTCGGGGTGAAAATTGCAAAAAACACAGTTGATGGACAGAATGTAGAACAATGTCATACATTCACCCCAGTATAAGGATATGGGCCTAAATCCATCGTTTTTTTGCACTCCACACCACCCTGGGTTAGACACTGGCTATATGCAAATCAGCTCTGACCCTGTGCCCCATGGGAACAGTCCAGTCCGAACTACCAAGCCATGTCTTTCCCAGACCGGAATCAAGCATCCAAGGACCGGGTTCTGGCTATCAGCCTTCATTCAGCCTGGATAGCTTGACTCCAGTGGTGTGGAGAGCCTGGGACTCACGTCTGAGTATACCCAGCACACTCGGGGTGAAAATTGCAAAAAAACACAATTGATGGACAGAATGTAGAACAATGTCATACATTCACCCCAGTACAAGGATCTGGGCCTAAATCCATCGTTTTTTTGCACTCCACACCACCCTGGGCTAGACACTGGCTATATGCAAATCAGCTCTGACCCTGTGCCCCATGGGAAAAGTCCAGTCCGAACTACCAAGCCATGTCTTTCCCAGACCGGAATCAAGCATCCAAGGAGCGGTTTCTGGCTATCAGCCTTCATTCAGCCTGGATAGCTTGACTCCAGTGGTGTGGAGAGCCTGTGACTCACGTCTGAGTATACCCAGCACACTCGGGGTGAAAATTGCAAAAAACACTGTTGATGGACAGAATGTATAACTATGTCATACATTCACCCCAGTACAAGGATCTGGGCCTAAATCCATCGTTTTTTTGCACTCCACACCACCCTGGGTTAGACACTGGCTATATGCAAATCAGCTCTGACTCTGTGCCCCATGGATACAGTCCAGTCCAAACTACCAAGCCATGTCTTTCCCAGACCAGAATCAAGCATCCAAGTACCGGTTTCTGGCTATCAGCCTTCATTCACCCTGGATAGCTTGACTCCAGTGGTGTGGAGAGCCTGGGACTCACGTCTGAGTATACCCAGCACACTCGGGGTGAAAATTGCAAAAAACACAGTTGATGGACAGAATGTAGAACAATGTCATACATTCACCCCAGTACAACGATCTGGGCCTAAATCCATCGTTTGTTTGCACTCCACACCACCCTGGGTTAGACACTGGCTATATGCAAATCAGCTCTGACCCTGTGCCCCATGGGAACAGTCCAGTTCGAACTACCAAGCCATGTCTTTCCCAGACCGGAATCAAGCATCCAAGGACCGGGTTCTGGCTATCAGCCTTCATTCAGCCTGGATAGCTCGACTCCAGTGGTGTGGAGAGCCTGGGACTCACGTCTGAGTATACCCAGCACAATCGGGGTGAAAATTGCAAAAAACACAGTTGATGGACAGAATGTAGAACAATGTCATACATTCACCCCAGTACAAGGATCTGGGCCTAAATCCATCGTTTTTTTGCACTCCACACCACCCTGGGTTAGACACTGGCTATATGCAAAGCAGCTCTGACCCTGTGCCCCATGGGAACAGTCCAGTCCGAACTACCAAGCCATGTCTTTCCCAGACCAGAATCAAGCATCCAAGGACCGGTTTCTGGCTATCAGCCTTCATTCAGCCTGGATAGCTTGACTCCAGTGGTGTGGAGAACCTGGGACTCACGTCTGAGTATACCCAGCACACTCGGGGTGAAAATTGCAATAAACACAGTTGATGGACAGAATGTAGAACAATGTCATACATTCACCCCAGTACAAGGATCTGGGCCTAAATCCATCGTTTTTTTGCACTCCCCACCACTCTGGGTTTGACACTGGCTATATGCAAATCAGCTCTAACCCTGTGCCCCATGGGAACAGTCCAGTTCGAACTACCAAGCCATGTCTTTCCCAGACCGGAATCAAGCATCCAAGGACCGGTTTCTGGCTATCAGCCTTCATTCAGCCTGGATAGCTTGACTCCAGTGGTGTGGAGAGCCTGGGACTCACGTCTGAGTATACCCAGCACACTCGGGGTGAAAATTGCAAAAAACACAGTTGATGGACAGAATGTAGAACAATGTCATACATTCACCCCAGTACAAGGATATGGGCCTAAATCCATCGTTTTTTTGCACTCCACACCACCCTGGGTTAGACACTGGCTATATGCAAATCAGCTCTGCCCCTGTGCCCCATGGGAACAGTCCAGTCTGAACTACCAAGCCATGTCTTTCCCAGACCGGAATCAAGCATCCAAGGACCGGTTTCTGGCTATCAGCCTTCATTCAGCCTGGATAGCTTGACTCCAGTGGTGTGGAGAGCCTGGGACTCACGTCTGAGTATACCCAGCACACTCAGGGTGAAAATTGCAAAAAACACAGTTGATGGACAGAATGTAGAACAATGTCATACATTCACCCCAGTAAAAGGATCTGGGCCTAAATCCATCGTTTTTTTGCACTCCACACCACCCTGGGTTAGACACTGGCTATATGCAAATCAGCTCTGATGCTGTGCCCCTTGGGAACAGTCCATGGAACATCGCTAGAAAACCAGCGAAGTTCCATGGTAAACACTGCTATCGCTGAAATATTATCGCCATAGTGCTATGCATTGTAAATATAGCGTTATCATGGCGATAATTTTCAGAGATAGCCGATGATAATATTTCTATCGCTATGTGGGGCAAGCGATAATTATTTCTGGCCTTTGTTAATATGCCCCTGAATCTCCCCGTGCCTAACAAAAATGAATGTGTCCTCATGTAATGAAACTGGTGCTCGTGTAAAGCACTCTGATACCCGAATCGGGTCAAGTTTGCTCTATATAAAACTCTGTTAAATAAAAAAAATGGCTGCATCAAAAAGTGGTGTTTGTTTTAATGTGGGTTCCATGAGAATGCTGCAGACAACACTTGCATGAATGCAGTTATTGGGATATGGTGAAGTTATGAGTGGCTATCTTTCTGAAGCTGGTCGCCAGGTAGAAAAGCAGTACCAACGTGAGCTAGTTACATTTAACTAGTGGCCGCATTTCACAGAAAACCCTAACAGCCAGCTGTCATGCAATAGCCAACTGGCAAATTGAGTAGCTCTACTGTGTGCACCCAGGAAAGGTCTTACTTGATAGCCACCAAATGAATTCAAACAAGAAAATATGTAACAGTTGGTTATTTCTCCTATGACATCTGATCGGTCGTTCAGACAAAATATGTTTCATCTAGAAAAGACTCCCGCAGGGCTGTTAGGACACAAGAACATTTTTCATATTATGAGTGCCCATAAACATTCAAAAATGTAGTGACCAATGAGTATTTTTTTAAAGAAATTGGGAAGGTAAAACAAATAAAATAGTACATGACTTCTTCTTTGCTTCTTTCTTTTCTTATCAGTTCAGTTTTTCCGCAATATTTTTTTTAAAAAACTCATTGGTCACTACATTGTTGATTGTATGTGGGCATTCAAAATATGAAACATTTTCTTGTATCCTAACAGCTCTGAGGAAGTCTTTTCTAGACGAAACACATGTTGGCTGCATTACCCAATGGATGTCATATAAGAAGTAACCTAATATTACCTACTGTGTATTTTCTTGTTTGAGTTTATCTTTAGATATGTATGGAGGCCAGCGAGGAAAGTTTTGTGATTAGCAATTTTGAATTTAATTTTTGTCTCTAGAGGGGGACTGACAAGGTCTTCTAATATAGGGACCGGTGGCGACCGGCACTGATCGGGGGGAGGGGAGTTGAGGTGAAGAGGGTAAATAAAAAAATGAAAAACTCCTGTCTGCGTCCTCCGCTGTCCTCCTCGCATCTCTCCACTTCTTCATCAGGAACAGGAAGGACACCGGAAACACCCAGGCTCCCCGGAGCCAATCACAATGCTGCAATGCACCGTTGTGATTTGCCTGAGTGCCATGGTTCAGCACGCAGATGAGGAATGTGGGCCTGGGCATGTTCTCCACCCAGGCTGTAATGCAGCCTTGGTGGAGAGCATGCTATGTGTGCATGATTGTTTGACCAGCCCAAGACGGCCGGACAAACATTCAGGTGCACGTAGGGAGTGAAAACCACTCCCCCTTCCCTGCCTTTAGCAGAGCACTCCCGCCCGCTTTTTAAAGCTGCCACATGTGCAACAAGAAAAAACTGAATTATAACATTGAGTTATTATCATTTTATTTTTTCTTACACTATTAAATAGCAGTGGGGCAAAGCTCCTCTGCCTTAGTGGAGGAGCCACCACTGATAGAGGCAATGTGATTTTATTTGTTTGGCTCTAATGTCCAAACTAGATTGTACATTTATAATTGCTCTGAGAGGCGTGGTGGCCAATTTAGGTATCCGAAATAACTGTATTTTCCCAATCAATATGCAAAAGTCTAAGACTTGGACAATAGCTCTGAAGTTTGATTATCAATTATCTGGTCATCTTCATAATCTCATTTATAATGCAAACCTCTTCAAATTGTTCAGCTATTTATGCCAACGTAGCCCTCTGTCTGCATTGCTAGCTCATAGTTTGCAGGACATATGCAATTATGTGCTTGGCCCTAAGTCAAAGTGTCTAACACAATAATGTCAGGCATCAACATTTATGGAGACGCACATGTTAGTGAGGAGTTGCTCTAACTTCCTATGGACAGGGGTCTGTGCTATTTAGAAGTGCCATACCAGCAGGAGCTGTGAATCTGCCAATGGCAAGATGAACACTGACCAGCTGGACCTCTGCAACATCATGTTGGGAAGAACTGCTCATGTGTGTGAAAGTTGTGATACTAGTTGGAGCATACATGCTTCTGGCAGCCTTGCATATGCTTGTTTCTGGAAAGCGAAATGTATTTTATATAAGATAGTTGTTAGCCCAACATGACTGCCTCGTACTCTGGATATTTTGTGGCTAGAAGTCAGAGCCCAGTCAGTGAAGGATGAGGCATTGGTGGAGGCCTTTGACAGTAGCGCGACTTTCACCAACTGTTCAAAATGCAAGGTACTGCAGCACAAAACCACAGTATGTAATTTTTAGGACACAAGTCTCATTACTAGTTTGAATAATTATATATTACATACGGCCAATTCGTTTCAGTGTTCCTTCAGGAAGATAAATAGCTGGCTCCATTTAAAGTTGGGTGGACTTCTGCTAAGTATTTTCCCCTTTGTTAGATCTGGGGGTCTCTAGTTAGCAATGGTATACACCTTTTTCCAAATAGGGACCCTTGCTTCTAAGTCAAAATAAGGGGATTACACTCCTAGAAAACCCCTGCTCACCCCCTTGGTAGCTTGGCAAGAGCAGACAGACTTATCTAAGAGGCAGTGTGTTAAGCATTTGTGAATATACACAGTAATACAGGGAAAACGCTACAGATGGACACAACACAGGTTTTATAAAAATAAGTATTCTTTATATAGACATAACACAAGACCACAAACAACAAAAATCCACAATACTGTACTTAAGATTGACTTACAAGATGGTAGAAGTTGTTTAGTTCAAGTTGGTGATAAATGCGCCTCAATGCTTGCGCAGAGTAGGGGATGCGTTGTGATCCTTACCGGTGCGGGGGTGATGCGTAGGCTCTCGGCCTGTGGCCCTTTTGCGATGCGCAAGATGGCGCCTCGATGTGATGCAACAGTCTTAGTGCGATGTAAGATATGGCGCCCTTGATGCGACGACGATGCGTTCAGGCCGTGGCAGCCTTCCGATGACTCTGTACTTTGGAGTTGCAACAGGCCCTACGACAAGCTTCTCTGGCAATGCGATGGCGACCCTCTCGATGGCGTCAAGCTTCTCCGGTGATGCGACAGCAGACAGCTTCGACAAAGAAACGCTTCTTGGGAAATGCGGGGGAGTCACGCTTCTTCTCGTTGGGTCGTGCTTCCAGCTCCGAGTGACACGCAGGCTTCTGCAGTTAGAATTCCCTGCAAGGAAATTCAGAGGGGAGGGGGTGGTGAAGTCTTTTGTCCCTGAGACTTCGGCAGGAGGCACGCACAAGTTGAAGCCCTTGGAGAAATATTCTGTAAGATGATGAAAGTCCTTTGAAATGTTCCTTCTCCTTTCCTTGGCAATGAAGAAACCACTGCAGGCCAACCCAGCAAACAGCACAGTGGCAGAGGGGCAGTCAAAACTCCTGCAGCCTCCTTGGCTAAAGGTTCTTCTTGTTCCCAGAAGTGATCTAAAGTTCTCGGGTCTGAGTCTCAATATTTATACTATTTTTTTCTCTGTTCTCTGAAGCCAGAGGGGCCTTTGCCCAGTCCAAACCAATTCTGAAGCACTCTGTTTACATGACTCCTTCTTCCCTTTCACAGTGCAGGCCAGAAACATCAGACACCCCACAGGAGGTGGAGCCAGCATTGTGGAGGGAAAGCACAGCCCTGGAGCACTTTGTTGACATGATTCCTTCTCTTTTTTCACAGTGCAGGGCAGAGATATCAGCCACACCCCAGGAGGTTGAGTCAGCATTGTGGAGGGAACTCCCAGCCCTATTCAGGTCCCAGGTGCAACTCCTTCCTCCCATCTAGATGCGGATCTCCCTATTCAACGCTGGGCTGACTCATTCTGTCTCCTGGAATCCCCCAGCCCTGTCACTCAAACTCCAGACAAGGAATACACAGCCTAGCAGAGGCAGGCTTGGAAAGTTAGGCAATAAAAGTGGTATTTTCAAACACAGAATGTTAAAACCATCTTCACTAAAATATGTATTTTATCATTCTGAGTTCAGGCATACTAAACTCGTATTTCTACCATGTTTCCTGAGTCAGTTAGGATTATAAAATGTAATAATCTAACTGCCCATTCTTGCCTATGGAGGACAGGTAGTCTTGCAATAGTGAAAAACTAAAATAGTTGTAATTCACTATTAGGACATGCTACACACACCAGGGCATGTCCTAACTTATACTTACAATGCACCCTGACCTGGGGCCTACCATAGGGGTGTCTGATATGAAGCAAAGGGAATGTTTAGGGACCGGCAAGTGGGTACACTGGCCAAGTGGAGAAGTGTGGCCCACTAGTTAGAGCAGGCAGACCCTGAAGCAGAGGTCAGACCCGGGACCAGGGTTCAATTCCTGACGCGGCAGGGTCTTGAGCTCAAATGTCCATGGACTTGATAATTCTCGCTTCGGTGCCTGACCTAATCATGGGTTCACACTCTGCAACTCTGGGCATTAAGCTTGCTTAATCTCCACAACGGCCCCCCATGGCGGGATGCCTGGCTTTCACCTTGGGGATGCCCTGTAGGGGCTATCTCACAGGGAAAAGGCAGGACGGGTTCCCAAGGCAAGCGCGGAGATACCCCTTCGGGGGTCGATTCAGGCGCTATATAAGAAACATAATAATAATAATAATAATAAAGTCGACATGGCAGTACTAGACTGCACATAGGCGCTGCAATGGCAGGGCTGAGACACACTTTACAAGCTGCTTCTGTGGGTGGAACAACCAGTGCCGCAAGCCCACCAGCAGCATTTGATTTACAAGCCCTGGGCACACATGGTGCACTGTACTAGGGTCTGACAAGTAAATCAAATAACCCAATCAAGGAGTCACTAATCAATACTTCGATTTACCATAGGGAGCACTTGCACTGTGGCACTGAATAGCAGTGGCACAGTGCCCAAAGCATATAACCAGCAAAAACATATCAAAACAGAGGAGGCAATCCGACAAAATGGAAGGGAGACTCACAGCAATGATGCCAGGTCTAACACCCTTCTGTCCACCTCATCAGTAACTCTGAAGTAGACGGCAGAATACTCCTTATTGTCGGATTTTGTAGGAGAGACCACATGTTTTTTGCCAGGAATTTCTCCCAGAGATTACAGCTGCTTTTAGTGAATACTCTTGACAATATCAGATAAAGTGAGCTCCAGCAGTGCTAATTTAAGATATGTTGCGACGCTGCCACTGTTTTGGGCGTCTTATTTCTTACATAGTTAAAGAGGTCCAGTAGCTGCATTTGTGCGCCTTGGACATTAATAAATAGTTGCTTGTCATTGGAACTTTTAAAGAATGTGGGGGCATATTATCAAGGGGGTTTATCTCCGCTTTTTTGGCTTTAAAAGCCAAGAAAGCGGAGATAAAATTATCTCCCTATTACCTAGCTGTCGCTAACACCAGTTAGCGACGGCTAGTAGGAGATAGCGACCATCTTGGGCCCCACTTTGCATGTCAGTGATATTTATCACTAATGACATGCAAAGTGGGCGTGCCAAGATGTTAGAGACTGAAAACAGTCGCTAACATCGCTATCTCCTATTACTAACTTTTGGAGATATTCGCGCTAAGCGCGAATATCTCCAAAAGCTAACACCTGTCCTGAGCAGTTCTTAGCCATGTTATCCAATGGGAGGTGGATAACATGGCTAAGAGCATTAGCTCGGTAATGCATGAATATCGCTGAATTTTCAGCGATATTCATGCATTGCGGCGATTTTTATCGCATTTGTGATAAACCTTGGTAATACCAAGGTTTATTTGCGGTAAAAATTGCAGCAGCTCAGCGGTAAATTTTTATCTCTAACCAAGCAATAGCGATAATTATCGCTATTGCTTGGTAATATGCCCTGTGGTGCTTTTGACTGCAAATATAGCAGCATTTATTGCCATCACAATTCAGCAGATCATATAACACAAAGCACGACAAAAAATAACAGGACACAACACAAAAAAGGCAAAAACAGAATGTGACACAACACCCCAAATTCTCAACAGTATACAAGGCGCAACACAACAAATATGAACAATTTGATCACATATTTGCAGCTCTACAAATCTGCTTCCACAATACAGTAGTAAAAGGTGTTTGCACCAATCACTCCCTCACTTACCATTACGGACCTGTATAACCGTACGTCCTAAGATTTGTGGTCCTGCGTTCATTTTGCAACCCTTTGGCGTTAGTAACTCCCACTACCGGCCACATTGGGATTACCACAGACTCGAAATGGATGCTTCAGAGACGTGATGTATGTCTTTTTCTTCACATGATAAGATGCGTTTTTCTGGTCACAGGCTCTGTAACCTGCAGACAATAAAAGCACAGAGCACAGTTGGGTGCTACGTCTCAGGAAAAAAATCACCTTGACCACACGAGGACCTCTTTTCTACCTCTTTGCAGCACTCTTTGAAGGCAGATTTTGATTGCCCATAGCAGGAATGCGGTGCAGGAAACTGGAAAACAATAAAAGCACTTAATGACAGGACCTTCAGAGAGAAAGACTGAAATGAAACAGTTCACACCATAAAAGAAGTCAGAAAAAAACAAACCGTCTAGGCAAAGTGCATGTGGTTGAAGAGAGAAAGCAAGAAAGACATTTTTAAAAAGCATTTACCTTGACACCTGCGCGGCCTTTAATTCTTGGAGCACATTATCTTTCCTTTGCTGTGGTTAGCTCTAGTTCTTGTCTGCTGATGTTCTGATTGTGCCTGACGCAATATTGATTTTGGTTCACTTGTTTTATGTAAAAAGATGTACATTAAAAAGTTCTGTACCTTCTTTCATCATCTAATGGACACCTTTTTAATTACAATTCTATCTCTTGTGAAAACAACTTTGCCTGCCAGACTGCTCTCAGTCAGTGCACACCGCCGAAATTAATTATTGGACAATAAAGTGAAACAGAACCTTCCTTGTGGTGTCTGGGATCAGTCTGACTAAAACCACATTAAGGTCGTTGTTGATACTGTGGAGCATTCTATGCATAAACTCACCTAATTGCATAGTAAATGAATGCATGCGAGTAAAATGGGTCCACAGATCCTCCCCTTCTGTACTAAAAGGCGCCTAAAAATGGTCTGGATTGGAACCAAAATTATTGGGTTCGATAATAGCATCAATGTCTTGTTTTTATGGAGTGACGGGGGGGATTTCGGTGCTTATTGCATCAAAATCGACAAAAGCTGCATGTCTCAGTAAATACTGCATTGCTTGTCTCAAAGTTCGTCAAATTTTAAGGGGCAAAATTCGACGAATGGGCGAGGTATTTAACACACTGGGGAATTGTCAGGTTTGGTAACTACCACCCTACACAGAATTCAAACCAATGCGCATACCAGTGTTTGTGCATGGGTTGTCAAATTAGAACACTGTCAGAACCAGGGTCAACG
Organism: Lissotriton vulgaris; assembly: GCF_964263255.1. Classification (NCBI taxonomy): domain Eukaryota; kingdom Metazoa; phylum Chordata; class Amphibia; order Caudata; family Salamandridae; genus Lissotriton; species Lissotriton vulgaris. The sequence continues at coordinate 844,662,946 of NC_141685.1, forward strand.
AAAAATCAACACATCTCTTGAAGGAATTCACTAAAGGTTCTGGGGATATTTCCTTCCTCTATTTAACCTGCCAGATCGTTCATTTTGTTGTCGATCTATGAAATTACATCAAAACTCATTAAATCTGCCCTCCTCCAATTTCATATCCTAAGAATAATAAACAAATAAAATGTATGATTACACCATAGCGTGAAACTTTGTCAAACTATCGAAATTAAATACTTTCTGGCCTACAGAAATCAACACTGTCCCCACTTAAAATCTATATCACGCTTATTTTGTCAAGTTCACGTGTTTTTTTTATCGCTGATTTGTATTGCTTTTTTGTAGCGCTAGTGCTGCACAGGGGCCACATTGTTTATGTACAGAAAGGTTCCCCTTCCTGCACATAAACAATCTTTAAATGCCATTTTGTCACTTCTATGCGTGCTGCTTAATGCAGCACACATGGCATTATTTTTAAAGATTATGTACAGGACCTTCCTGTACATAAACAATTCAAGCCATTTTTCTTTTTCCACGTGTGCTGCACAAGGCAGCCCACAATGAAAAAGCAAAAAGGAGGAGAAATAATGCATTTCTCCTCATTTTGCCAACTAAAGACCAGGTTTTCCAGAGTCTTAATTTTTGTGCTCCATCCTATTTACACTGCCCTTGTAAACAGGGGTTATGTCAAAATCAATGGGTGTTGCGAAAGCCTACCACAACACCCACTGCCCACCCCTTTCACTCTAAGCATAGCTTGAAAGGGGGCCTTATTTACAAGGCAGCATTAAGCTACATTAAATGGCTTCTGGAAGATGAGAATTCTAGTCTCTCGCCATGATTCTGGTATATTTTCGTTATACTGAATCCCCTTGAACAAATCTAATAAGAGGGGTATTATTATATTGCCCAATACTGTATACAGCTCAAGGGGTATTTGGTCAGGGCCTGTGGCTTTTCCAGCAGCGAGGCGCAATAATGCATTTTAAATCTCACTTTGTGTGATCTCTGCTTCTAGTTCATTTTTCTGAACCTCGCTTAATACCTCCCCCAATTTCTCTTTTGATACAGCCTGTTTGATATCTTCTGGCATAATATTTCCCCTCTCGTCATCCTCAGCATATAGTAGTTGGTAGTACTCTTGAAAGAATTTGACTATGTCATCTGAATTGGTAAATTCCGCACCACCCACTTTAATGGTTGCAATATGATTCTGCACTTGTTTTTGTCTTGTGCGGAGGGCTAGCATTCTTCCCACTGATTCCCTGCTCTCGTATAACCTATTACGGCTAGATTGGTATTCCTCTGATGCTCTTTCTGCAAGCCACCCATTCATCTCTGCTTTCAGAACCAAAATCTGCTCCTGTTCCTGCTCCTGGCGCTGCCTTGCCGCCTCCCCCTGCCTTATTGCACATACATGCTCGTCTTCTGCTGCTTTCAATCTTCTCGTTAACTCCTTATTTTTCTCTTTCCACATTGCTAGTTTTCTGGCCACATAGGCAATAGTTTCTCCCCTTATGCCAGACTTAAATGCGTCCCAAACTATTGTTCTTGAGGCACTATACCTGTTAATATCAAAGTAGTCTACTGCCCATTTTCGTATATACTCAATATAAACCTTATCAACAACTTTTTATCAAATGTCCACCGCCCCCTCTGCTGACTGCCATCTGTTCCTTCCATCCCCAAGACTAGTGGATTGTGGTCTGATATGATCTTAGGTAAAATTATTATATCAGCCTTATTGACAAGTCCTTGTGTGCAAAAGATATAATCTATCCTTCTATATTTCTTATGGGGAAATGAATTAAATGTGCTATCCAAGCCCAGAGAAATATTTTTTGCCTGCCACATATCCACTAACCCGTGACTCCTTATCAGTGATGTAAGTGCTCTATAGACCTTTAGTTTTTGCCCTTGATAACTCACCTGATTGTTAGCGCCGGAATTGTCATCCTCCAGAACAAGGGGAAACCACCGGAGAACCCAGGGTCATATAGACCAATCTCCTTAATCAATTCAGATATAAAAATATGCTCAGAAATCTTGGCAACTAGGTTAGGAGGGGTCATTGGCCGTCTAGTCTCCCCGTGGCAAAATGATTTTATACCAGGAAGGCAAACAACTGACCATGTTCGGAGAACAATCTCCTTGTTTGATATCATATCAGCAACAGGGGGACGAATGGCCATGGTCCTCCTAGATGCTGAAAAGACATTTGATCGGATCATATGGGCATTTCTGGGGGAGGTCCTGGAGCTGAAGGGATTTGTCCAGGGATTTATAAGATCAATCAGAGCCATGTATATTAGACCTAAAGCCCGGATTCGGGTAATGGGTAGGGAGTCAGGGGAGGTGTTGATCGGCAGGGGAACCCGGCAGGGATGCCCCTGCTCACCAATTTTATTTGCTCTATATATAAATCCTCTTCTGGAAAAATTGCTTCGAACAGACAAAATTAAACCACTTTTCACTAGGGGATATCAAACAAAAGTACTAGCCTACGCGGATGACGTGGCAATTATAAATACTGACTCCGGGGAAGTAATTGAAGAAATCACGCAGATAACAGGGATGTTTGGTAAAATATCAGGATACAGCTTGAATGAGGAAAAAACTATTGTGGTCTGTACGCAGAATTTGGATTATGAGGACGAGAGGCGAGCGGATTCTGCAGTTTATCTAGGGGTACGGGTCACGGCAAATGTGGATAATATAATAAAAGCTCATTTTGACCCACTTATCAAATCTGTAGTATTGGAGTTAAAAAGGATTGACGGCCTCCATTTGTCAATTATAGGTAGAGGAAATTTTCTGAAAATGAGCATTTTACCTACATTTTAATATTTGTTTAGGTCAATTCCAGTAGCAATCAATGATAGTATGCTTCAAAATGTGAACTCAATGTTCTCGAATTTTATCTGGCAGTATGGCAAGATAAGGAGGTCCTTGATATTAATGGCATTGACGCAAGAGCGAGGGGGGCTGGCGATCCCGAATATTGCATTATATTACTGGGCTACCTTTTTACATCAAATATCATACTTACCGAGGATGGGTGGAAGGGAGTGTCTGAATACAGGAGAAAGAATCCCAACAATATTCGAATTAGCAGTAGGAAAGGATGCAGCAGGATTACTTTTAAAACAAGTTGAGTACGGGTATTACAATAAAGTGAGGTTTAAGATCATTAGGAGCGCAGGGCATATATGGATACAAATATCTAAATTAATGAGAGTCCTTCATGTGACACAGTATACACCCTTCTGGTATGGCTCAATTTTTTCAAAAGCCGCCCTTGACTCAGTGGGATGGGAGTGGGAGGCTAAGGGTATAATCAACATTCGAGATTTTTTTGGGGAAAACCAACAGCCGCAACTTTTGGATTTACAACATAGGTTTGGGATACAGCCTAATCAGGTTTTTAAATTCTTACAGGTTAAGAGCATATTAATGGCATATAGGCCAAGGGTAATGATTGAGAAAATCCCTCCAATGGTTAATTAGCAATAAACTATGTAGAATAGGAGCGGTATATAAGGTTTTGTTGGCAAAAATGCCAGATGATCTGGAGAAAATAGAAACATCCTGGGCAGGAAAACTGAGTAATCCAGACCTAGATATTCATAGAACCTTGGAGCTGACGGCAGAAATCTTCTTATCCTCTAATCTAAAAGCACAGTTATACAAGACGGTATTTAATCTATATTTTACACAGTCAAAGCTCTTTACATGGGGAAAGTGGGAGGATGATCAGTGTCCTAGGTGTGGGGAAGGATCAACCACACTAAAATATATGTTTTTTGATTGCGATCAACTGACCCCTTTTAAATCTGGGATCCTGGGATTTTGGAGAACCATGTTTGGTAGGGGCTGTGATCTCTTGCCCAAACTGGTAATCCTGGGTCACGACAGCTCACTCAGTTGCAATAAGGAACAAGAATATTGCTTGTTTATAGGCACAGCTATATTTCGAATCATGCTGGTAGCAAGATGGAAGGATAAGGAACCACCCACATTTCAGATGTGGCTAGTACGGTTGGTAGGAGTTTGGAAACAGGAGGCAGCTCTTTATACATGTAGAGGTAGGAACGCCAGAAGCTGGGGTAAAAAAATTGGGCCTGTATCGCAAGTTGGAGTGGGGGTGTGGTGGTGCGGGGATTGACATAGGTTTATTGTATGTAACTGGAAGCTGGAAATCTGTGTTAGGCCACATATTATTTATATTGAATCAAAATAGACATTTTCGGCGAGTATGTTACATACATTTTTCTTTTGTTTTTTCTCCCCTCTCTTAGTTATGAAGCTGTGCATGTGCATTGTATTATAATTCGCAGATTCCAGGAACTTTGTTTTGAAGTATGGTGTTTTGATTTTTTCGTGTTTTGTAATATGAAGATGTTTTCTCTGGTGTGAATAAAAACAAAGAAAAAAAGAAAAGAAAAAGCTACATTAAATGGCTTAATGCTGCCTTGTAAATAAGGCAATCCCCTATCACCACCACAACGTTGTAAAAAGTGATGTTGTGGTTGCGATAGGGGCTTGTACATATGCCCCTTATTGGCTAAATCTTCTGGATTATTTCCCGCACTCTAATTGTTTTTGGTCAATGCTCCAAATGCGTCTTTTTTTAAATCAGACTAATCAACTTGCTCCCTTAGCCTTCTAACTCAATACAATATGTATGCTTCTTTATGAAATAGTGTTATCCCCAAGGCTTAATGTAAAATATTGAGCACCTCTGGGCCAGGTAAACACTAAAGAAAACAATGAAAATTATATAAATAACGAATAAATAAATAAATAAAAATTGTGATCTCAGAAAGAGTAAAATCACCATTCACAACGCTACCATTGCAGCGTTGTGATTGGCCTGTGGCTGCTTCCTGCTCAGGAGAGTTGCAGGAAAAGGGGGGGACCCGGCTAGAGAGGCGGCGCGCTGTGTGGGACCCAGTAAGGTACGTTTTATTTTTTTTAAATTAAATCCGTCCCGCCTCCACCTGCGAACCCGAGCGATCCCCCCCCCACCCTCGAGTCATGCCAGCAGCGACTGGGAATGAGGAATGTTGACAAAAGTTCATATTGTAGAGATTGGTGTGTCAAATATTGTTTGGGATTCAAAGATTGCAGTGCTATGTATCAAATATATTACCTACCTACCTGCTATGCTGAATTTAATCATAATGGGGGTAACAGATGGTACATGAATCCTAGATGTATGCAAGTGCTGCCATTTTGATAAATAAACAACATACTTCAAAATACTTTCCAGGCGCAGAAAACAATGTTACAGATACAGTACACCACGAATAGCCTGATTTATTTTACTATCCCTTAACACATAATAACAAACTACTGAGAGGAAACGACTGTCTGACATATTGCCTACAGTTAAATGTTCACATTACCTATAAGGTCTCTTGGCTGGATCATAAAATGTATTTCTGAATACATAGTTCTTGACAGCCTTTCTGATGACAACCGGCATGTAGGACTGATGCAACTCCAGAGGCAGTGAGTTCCAGAACAACAGTCACTTCAAGGGTAAAGCCCGTCCTCCTTTGCAGGAGGTGGCTAGGAGTTTTAGTTCTGTGCATCTGATGGTGCTTTTCGATTGTTTGATTGAGGTATGAATTGTTCCTATGGCGTATTACCTACATGCCATGTTGTTAAGATATATGAACAAATATGACAGCACCATTTAAACAAGTCTCTTTCTCTCTGGAAGCCAATGCAAAAATATTCAAGCTTCAATTAAATGGCTTCTCCAGACAAAACCCAGAACAAATAAATTGCAATGTTATGCACCCATGGTTGCAGATGGACTTGCTAAGATATGAAGATATGAGAGAGGCCTGAAGCGAGGATTGCCTATGATTGGTGGATATCATTATAAAGATGTCTACATTTAAGTGATGAAAAACACTGCTATCCATAGAACCAATGTGGCCATTCAAAGACAAATTGTGCTGAAAATGAATAAACTGGAGAAGCATTGAGCAAAAATGTGTGATGAGAGACTGGGAGTCTGCACACATCTTCCTTTATGGCTGTATTACAGAAAGCTCCTGGTGATGCCCTCTGAAAACGATATTCACATAAATTACCTATAATGACTAGACACTAAATAGAGACACTGGTTTACCACGATTTACTCGGAGCTATCGTATCTACATATCTATTGTATATGTGATTGTAATGCTATTATTGCCCGAATGTATCTATTACCTAAGAACTATACATGTAATATATGTAATGCTGATGGCTGTTGTTACTGTTGCAAAAAAACAAAATCAATTAAAGAGATTTTTTTTAAAAATGGTTGTAATACAGAATATCAAGGAAAAAAAATACCAAAATGCACAAATGTTATCAAAAAAATATAGATTTTCTTAAGATTGCGATCTTGTACTTGAAAAAACCAATAAAATTGTCTACAAAAAATTTGCTATCAAAAATATGTAAAATATTCTAATTTTGTAAACAAAACTAAAGACACTTTAAATATCGCCACCACAATAAAACACACTAAAGATAACAACAATATCGAAACTAAAATATCGACAACTGAAATATTGTTATTACAACAATAAAAAAACTAACCACCTAAACACAATCAAATACATAAAAGAATCACAAATGATTTACAATACACTAACTAAACTAAAAAAAGAAAAATTAATAATAAAAATATAATAAAACTAAATAGTATACATTACTATATTAACAATTAATTCAGTATATTATTCTAAAAGTAAATAAAATGTTTAAAAAACATTTTGAAATGCCATTATTAATTTGAAAAACACACATACATACATTAAATATTGAAATGGCAAAAATATATCAAATTAACACATTTATAACTTTATTATAAAACATTAATACAACATGGCGAAATAAACACTAATGAGCTTTCACCAAATTAGATAAAGAAAAAAATCAAACAGCAAGCAAATGAACAAGTAACAGAGTTAACCAATTACAATGCTTTAGTAATAAAAAAAAGAACCTACAAAAGTAACGCAAATATTCAAAAGAGTATATAACAAAAACCCTGCACATCAAAAAGCAAAAACATTGCTGGATTGCTGAGACACACTGAAAAAAAAGGGTAAATATAAAAAAACATTTGAAAGAAATAAGTTAAATAAATTAAAGTTAAGCTAAAATAAATAAAAAACAAAATGCTTAATATATCTACTTCTTTTTTATGTTCCCTTAATTACAGAAAAATAAAATTGATCCAAACAACACTGAAATAAAATCAGGTACACATTTTAAACCCAAACACCGAAAAATAAAAAGTAAGTAATATAAAATAAATCAATAAAAAAAAGAATTAACTAACAACTTCTCTCTTGATAACTAAAATCAAAAGAATTTTACAATAAAACTAGGGAGTATATTCACAAGAACATGTGACAACTACCGCAAGAGTAGCGTAACGCAACTTTCAACATTACAGCCTATCGTGGAAAAATAACCCCATGGCAACATGGAATTCACATACCGGTCGGTAGCATGCGATAGACACCAGACAACGTGGCAAATGTCCGCATGAAAATGAATGCCATCCCATATAAAAATGCGATACGCGAACGCAAAAAAACGTGATGAGGTCAACCGCGGTACTGAAAGTTGATGAAACCGCCCTCAGGCCAGCAAATCCCACGCATCTTGCTGAACAATGCACCATAAAAACCCCGGGAATAATACACCAGATATAAGCCAAAGCACGTAGCAACATGGATGCACCCTGACCCAGCGCAGAGGCCAACTCGAACCCCACAACTCCCACAGACTACCAGCAAGGAACAACAGGGTCGGGGAAGGCCAAGGAGAAGAGGGAGAGGAAGACAGGGTGCAGACCGCAGGATACCAATACCAGCATCACAGAGGTGACAGAACAGTACCAGTAACTGACCCAGAAGAATCCAGCACCCCCCCAAACAGTCACAATGTACACCACCATACAGTTTTCATGCAAACTAGCACAATGCGCCAACATATCTGTCAACACAAAGGCAACACACACCTCCCCTTCACATTGCAGAGGGCCACACAACACCTGAGGCAGAACACATAATACATTCAGTGATGCGGGAGAGGACCACCACACCGTAGACACCGACGCCTTACAACAGCACATGGATATCCCACGCAACCCCCCACCAGGACCCGGACAGCCAAGCTACTCAGAGGAGAACACTGAGCCTGCAACAAACCACACACCAGGAAGCACCCGCAAGCACAGCTGGCTCACAACACTTCACCCACTCACACATGGCACCCCAATGGCATGTGTCAGCATGCTATTTGCACTGGGCTGTGGACACTATAGATGAGTGCACTCATGCGCAGAAAAAGTCTGGGATTTTGTCCCTTCGATACATTCCTGATGTAGATGCAGTGGTGTGTGTCAGACCTGCATCATCTTCACCATCAACATCTCAGGGCCCCCACACTGTTTGAGGTGACATACCTACGCAATCGCTCCACAGCACAAAACACAATCAGCTGCGGACAATGACCTGCGGTGCGCTGAGTCACTGGCACCTGGAGTGCTGAGCAGGGAATCAGACAGATGATGGCATCCACTACAGATCTGAGCAACTCCGTAAGCCTGTCATGACCACCGTTTTGACTTTGGCAGGTGGCACTTGGAGGTGGTCCTTACGGTGGTGGCGTGTGCCTCCTGTGGGGATGCGACTTACGGCCCGGCCTGGACTCGCTTTGGTGTGTGAGCTGTGGTGGGACGCATTTGGCCCCGGAGGCTGTGTACAGCACAAGGCCACAGCGAAATGGCGTTGATGACCCCAAGGCCTATGCTTCAGGGTCCAACAATCTCCTGGGAGAAGGGGTCCCGGACCTGACTGCAACAGATTTAGTGGCCCCGGATGCACACCGGCAGACACAGGCACCCAGCCACGGGACGGTGACTTGCGGTGCATTCAGATGGGCCATGCGACCTGAGCGGGTCACCATCAATGTCCGAGGTGTATGTTGCGGAGGGTTGTGGGGGTCAGTGGAAGGTGTCCTCCAGGGTAAGACGCCGAAAGGTGATTTTATCAGTAAGCAGCAGATGGAGGAGTGGAATGCGACAGCCTCGTTGCCACCACCAATTCGGTCTCAGCTACATGAGGATGAAAACTGCCCCCTAGGTTATAGGTTCAGACGCCACCAAAGTTCGACCATGAATGTCAGGAAACATTCTTAGTGGCCCCAGGGCTGAGAAGGGATGCGGTCTGCAATGATGCCGGTACACTGATATGTACTCCGTCATTGTCAAATCAAGACTATGTGACCTACTGGACCGCACAATAGGCCGGAGGCAGCGGTCAGTAGTGGCCCACTGCCACGTGTCATTGGCTCGCGATGCACAGCGCTAGTGACACCAGGGCAGTTGTCAGTAGTGTACAAACACCTCTGTAACGATGATCCTTTCCTCTACGCCAAGATGCAAGGCGTCATCCACTTCCGACTCTCCTTGTGTCCAATGAAGTGTTATCTGCCTTTGCATACTCGATGTTCAGTTCTGGCCAGTGTAGGCCAGAGGCAGTGGTCAGCACGGGCCATTCACCGAGTGTCGCCGACATGGGTTGGTAGCCCCACCAGCCTGCGTAGTTCAGGTTCAGTGGCACCATGTGTTCGATCACCTCCATGACTGTGACTTGGCTTTCGTCTGGACTGAGCCGCATCTTCCTCTTACTCCTCTCCGTGCGACCACTGGTGTGGACTCTGCCATTCTTGATTCACGACTAGCTGCTGTATGTGAGACCTACTGGTCCGTAGGCTAGTCATGGTCCCTCATCCACATGTCGCCGGCTGGTGTTGAACAGGGTTTGAGGCAGCACGTGTTCCTGGCTGGCATTGAACATGGTTTGTGACAGCACGTGTCGCCGGCTGGCGTTGAACATGGTTTGTGGTAGCACGTGTCTCAAGTAGCCCACATGGAGCTATGCCTCACTGATCTGGGGGGTCTGGTGCTGTGGCCGCTGGTCCGGATTTGGGATCACCGCCATTCGTTAGCCAGGACAAGGTTTCACATACTGGACCCACTGGGCCGCAGAGTACGCTGGTAGAATATGTAAACAAGAAAGGAGTAATGTGGGCCAACGTCAGGGGGACAGCGATGGTTTGAAAGGCTGTCCGGGTTGCGGGCCTCAGGCTTGGAGTTTACACTGGCACGTGGGGGCCCTCCTTGACACACACTGGTGTCTGATGCTGATCAGTGTGGCCTGGCTGCGCCGGGTCGGCCCTGAAGGGTTCGTGCACCAGCGGGTCTGAGTTCGGCAGGCGCACAGGATCTCAGGCTACTCTGCTAACGAGGACGGCATCAGCCTTGTGGCGGAGTGGTATGCACCACCCTGGCAGGGAAGTTGTGCTATACGAAAGAGGACAATGCCCAGGACTACATGCTTTTTATTCTCACCGCTACGCTGGCCTGGCATACACCGGCCAATCCCACTCTGCTCACGCTTACGGGGGGGGGCGTAACGAGCCACATTTCAGCAAGGACCCCCACTTGCTGGGGTGACAGCGTTGCGTCCACTGTCCACTACACTTCATACACCAGAGGTGTATGTCGCCCTGGAAATGGGTGTGTTCTGCATACTGCGGTCTGTCCAGCACTTCGCCGCCACTCTTGGCATTGTGTACTTTCCCAATCATGGTTCTACTGCATACTTCACACATGCCTGCTTGCCTCCTCTCCCCACATTCTTCTATTGTGGGGCAGAGTTGCCTTGACGTTGATTGGTCATGTTCACATCTTGCCCAGATTACCATTGTAAGTTGTTCAATCGGGTCTGGTGGGTGGGCATGTTGGTTATGAACTTATGACGTGTGCATTGCCAGATATGTGGATTGAATGGTTGTGGAGTTGAGGTGAGTGGGATGTTAATTGGAAACTTGCCAAGGAGCTGTGCATTTCCCTGGGTGCCATCCTGGGAAGGCTGGTTGCTGATAGTTTGTCAGAAGGTGAAGGGATCATGTACACTGGCTGTGTATTTGGATGCAACATTGGTGTAGGTTCCACAGTGTTCTAATGTTGCCTGCACATAGATGTGTGACGTGTTTTTCCTTTTGTGCTGCTTGTGTGCTGTGTCACCAGGGGGCACAGGTGGGACATGTGTGCAGTGCACTACCCCCAACACGTGCTTGCATCCGGCTATGGCGTATGGTCCTTGCTTGGTCTCCCGCGGTTCCTGCGCATTGTATTGGCCATACGGGGCCTGGGGTGCCAGGGAGATGGTGATGTCCATGACAGGTGTGGGGGACTTGGATGTGGCTGACTGTGAGACTCCACCGACTCTGCCGGGTGTTGGTTGGGTTGTGCCAGGGGCCAGCAGGTACAGCACGGCCAGCAGCTTGCTGTGGAGTGGGATGTTGATTGTCCGCTGTGTTGGTACCGTTAGCCTGTTGGGTGATGACGGACAGGATGAGTAGGATGGTTGTCTCTTTCAGCCTGTAGTGGACAGTGACATTGTCAGATGGTGTGCCTGTGAGGCAGGTGCATTTCCTGGGGGGCCGCTGTCCTAGTCTGCGCTGCCTCTGCAGTGGTCCGGGAGAGGGTGCCGGGTGAGTGTTGTGCCCCTCTTGGGTGTCCGTGCTGCATGTTCAGTTGCTCCATGGCATCGGTTGCCCTTCTGATGACGCCCTGGGCAGGGCTCCCTATTGGGGTGCAGGCTGCCATCCGACTTTACACCAGGTCAGAGCAGGCATAAAATTCCTTCTGCTAACACGCCTTATTGGGTGTTTTGTGTTCTTATCACTGATCTGTCTGGTAGTTGTGAATGTTGAGGTGTGGTCTTGTAGCTGGTTTTGTCACAGGAACGCCTACTCTGCATCTCATTAGCGATAGTTGTGGGGATGTTGTTTGCGACTGCTATTGCGGGAAAACTGGTGATGTGGGCTGTTAGCACCAGTTTGTGAATGGTGGGGTAAATGTATCACGACTTTGGCTGCGCAAAAGTGCAGTTAATTCGTCGATAGCTCCTTTTTCCAACAATTCAAAGAAAATATGTCTGGTGAAAACTAACAAACAGCTAAATTGATTTTCCTAAGAATCCTCAAAACATCTACAATCGCCAGTATAAATGCACAGAAATGTTAAACAAATGTATAAGCAATTACCTAGCAAAATATACTAATGTTAATAATTTATTAATAATTTATATTCTATAACCCACAGATAAAATGTTTCCCAGAGCCACATACGCAAGATCTCTGAAAAGAAAAGTATTATTAAACCACACGCAGTACATGTTGAGCAAAGAAAGTACATTTTTGAGAAAACTCACTGGAAATGTATGAAGAAGAATTGTAATGCATGTTATGGGAAGGCAACTACAAAAAGTGATATTGTTGAAAATTTTAGAGAGCAAAGTCATTCCCCCAACATTACAAAATTAGGAAATTACAAAATGTATTCCAAGACCTGAGGAGCTCACAAGCGCATACTGGGACAATTTTAAGTTTAAGTATATTACCCAATGCCCCAGATTACACTAAATGCAGGCACTGCAAGTCCCAATTTAAAAAGCCTGATAGCCACAACTAGAAAAGCACCCAGAGAGATATCTGGTATTCCAAAAAGATTTGAGGATTTCAAAAGTTCCTAAAATATTAGTCTAAACATACACAAATGCCACTTTTGTATAATACAACAGTGGTAACATTGAGAAAGAATAACTGCTTGCTTCTAACAAACTACTAAAGCTTACACAGAGCAACACATGAATGATGGATGGCATGTTAAGAAGATCATGCCCTCCATTATTCACACCAATCTGTACAATCCATGAAGAACACTAAATACCAATATCCCATTAGTTTATGCATTTTTGTACCCAAATAAACAAAGTGCAATAACTGTTAGAATAAATACAATTAAAAACATACCATTACAATTCACAAAAATATCCACTTTTAGCAAGCAATGATATCAACCATTTAAAAAATGTGTCCACATGCAGCCATTCAAGATTGTTATTACCACTTTAATCAAGTATCTGGAGATACATAAAAAATAGCATTAAGTGTAGAATACTCCACAAATGCCGAATTTGCCCATGAAATAAAAAATCTAATTGTCCTAGCATGTGTCCCTGTGACTGAACCAGCAAAAATTGCAACCTATTAGTAGAACCCCTTTACTGTCAAAGATATGGACACATATTAACTCCTCTAATGGACTACTTTTAAGACACATGGTTGGCAAACTGCACAATTTTGTTCACATACGCCTACCCAAGTATTATATGCAATGGTGGAGCTTTTATGAAAGTACCAAAGGGCAACCAGCAAAAACCAGCAACTCACAGGAAGGGTGGCACAATTTCTTCCAACGACCTTAAGGACAAAACACCTTACCCTAAACCATTTTAAAGCTATCAGGAACATTTAGTATATAACAATCACTAACCCTGTTTGAACCTAAAGTATCAAAGCAAACAAAAAAATTGCACAGCATGTTACAAAGAAAAGTCTAACTCTTTTGGGGGCGTGGTTGGACGCCGGAGGAAAATGGCAGCTTAGAGCTTCACTCCTCCCGTGGCGACCAGTTAATTAAGAATTTTGGAATGTTTAAACTACTGCAAAATCAATTCTGAAGACGGATTCTGGGGTCGGAAGTGTGAGTCACATTCATGGCTGGTTTCTGAGACGCTACGAGGCTCCGACGCGGAGAAACATGTAAGAGCCCCTGGCGCCTGGAGGAACGCTGCCGACATTAAGAGAGCCGCAGAGCTCCCGCAGTGGCGGAGCCCGTGGTTGCTGATTGCCTACCTATTTTAAGGAGCACCACCACTCATCAGAGCTTCTGAAAATCACCGAGGCCAGTAAGTGAGGAATTGAGCGCGCTACCAACTGCTTTCTACTGCTGCTTTCTGCTGCCCGGGACACTTAATGAGGCCTGGCAATACACACGACGCTTACAAAATGGCGGACGCGCCCAAAACATAAACATACACCAGAGAACTGCAGCATATGCACAGGTCTCCCTTTGCCGCCATCAATTGTCCACCTAGTTTGTGTGCCACCTTCAATTGATCACTAAGTTTGCAGCGCTACCGCCGATCCCACGCTGTGGTTTTCCTGAGTCCCCGGTGCTATTTTAGAGCGCAGGACCGTATCAAATGGCGGGTGCACTACCGGCCTAAAATCGGGTCCCCCGAAGGTCCAAGGGGCATATTACCAACAACTAGCGATAATTTTTGTCTCTAACTTGTTTAGAGACAAAAATTATCGCCGCACATCGGCGATTTTTATCGCAGATAAACCTTGCAATTAACAAGGTTTATCGCAAATGCGATAAAAAACGGCCGAAATGCATGAATATCGCTGAAAAGTCAGCGATATTCATGCATTATCGAGCAAATGCTCTTAGCCATGTTATCCACCTCCCATTGGATAACATGGCTAAGAACTGCTCAGGGCAGGTGTTAGCTTTTGGAGATGTTCCCGCTTAGCGCGAATATCTCCAAAAGTTGGTAATAGGAGATAGCGATGTTAGCGACTGTTTTCAGTCTCTAACATCTTGGCACGCCCACTTTGCATCTCATTAGTGATAAATATCACTGACATGCAAAGTGGGGCCCAAGATGGTCGCTATCTCCTACTAGCTGTCGCTAACTGGTGTTAGCGACAGCTTGGTAATAGGGAGATAATTTTATCTCCGCTTTCTTGGCTTTTAAAGCCAAAAAAGCGGGGATAAACCCCCTTGATAATATGCCCCCAAGTTTGTCTGAATATAGCGCTTGAAGGGTTAGTAAGCGGGCGATTTCCTGGCCCTCCAACGTGACACTCGATGAGGCCTGTGAACAAAAGGATAAATCTTAACTGCTTTCCTCAGCATGCAGGGTGAAAATGGAGCCAGTGACAGCGCGTGGGCGTGAAAGAAGATAATACTTGAGCGCTCGAGTGAAGACAGGCAAGACAGTGAAGACAGGCAAAACTGTAAGGGATGACAAAAGGAATGGCAAAAGGGATGGCAAAAGGCAACTCTAAATAAAATAAAGCAGTGAAAGCAGGCAAAAGGCAATTTAAAAAGCGTGAAAACCCGTGACCATTAAAGGAGCATTAAAGAACATTAAAGAAGGCATTGCTCGAGCGATGATAGGCAAAGGCAATTTTTAAAAATGAGGCAGAGTACACAGGAGCACAGCTGATTATGCTCATGAGCAAATATAGCAACTTCGGCAAACAGGAAACCAGAACATGCCTAGATACCACGTGTGGATAGAAAACTGAATGCAACTGTTCATATACTCAAGGCCAATAAATGTTCATGCTCCTAACTGTTCATGCTTTCGAGACCAGCCACGCAGCAAAGTACATTAGAACAGAGCGCAGAACACAACATCACAAGTAAATAAAATTAAATCTCAGTGAATGGGCATAACAGTTTACACAAGGCACACTACGCAGCCCTGAACAAAACAGAGCAAGCTAAGAAGAACAGGACACAGTGCAGTAAAGCGGAGCATTGGAAGCAAGTTTAAAGTAGCCCACAGTGCAGCACATGAGGCCGCAACAAACCTGACGAGACAAGCAACAACCTGAGTTCACCTGGCCTCTGGTTCAATGCTACTGCTAATGCCTGACTCCTGATAACTGACACTGATAACTGACACTGCTCGTCACCACTAGATAGGGCACCTGTCCAATATTGTCACTGTAACTGGTGCATCTACAAGGTTCTGGACGGCACCTACTGGCACAATCGCATCCTCTGATCAGAAGGTGAAGTAGAGGAATTCTGCTGCCAAGGTACTCCATTGCAAGTGTCACTATGAGCGAAAAGAAAACAAAAAATCTTAAGAGGCTCAAGGCCGAGCCGCCTAACCCAGTTTCACCTATTAAGGGCAGGAAGGATGTCGACGATACAATGAATATCATATTAAAGAAATTTGAGGAAATACATGACCTTGCTAAATCCACAAAGGAGGATATCGTGGCTATTAGGCAAGATATTCGGGACACCAATTCCAGGCTTACTGAAATGGAATCAAGGATCAGCCATCTAGAAGACTCGGAGACAAAGACCTGCGAAACCCTTAAAAACCTTTCTGTATCCTCAGATCAGATGACAAGGAGACTATCCGAGTTGGAAGATAGGAATCGAAGGGGGAACCTCCGCATATTTGGCATACCGGAAGGCTCAGAGGAAGCCTTCAGCTCCTGTGTTTCCTTCTTGGAGTCATGGTTCTCGCAAGCAACCAACCTCACTTTTCACCAGCCGCTTGAATTCGACAGGGCGCACAGAGTTCCCGGTAGGATCACGTTGAGCCCAAAAGGGCCCAGGCCCATCATCTGTAAACCCTTAAGATATCAACATGTGGAGCAAATCTTATCCTTTGTGCGCAAAAATAACCACATTCTGTGGAAATCATGCAAGATCTTCATCTCACAGGATTACAGCAAGGAGACTGTCGATGTGAGGAAGGCCTTTCTTGCTCTTCACCCGAGGCTGCGGTCGCTGGGCTTCCAATTTGGATTCATAGGTCCAGCAAAGTTTTGTGTGCTCATTCAAGGTACTCCTCAGATCTTCATGGACCCGCAGAAACTCAAAAGGCTCTTAGGTGGCTCAGACGATCTTCATATGGACACGACGACGCTGGATTCCACAGCTGCTCCTAAATGAGTATCCTTTTCCTTATGCAGGTCTCTAATTTCATGTACCAAAAGAGTTTCTCTATGCTCCAGCTGCTTGCTGTCTGTGTTGTATCCTACATAGTTGCTATGGACATTGCTCTGTTATTAAGTGGTTATGTTGCAAGGATAGGTCCTAGGTAATGACGATTTTGTGAGGGAGGGGGATGCCCTGCCTCTTTAACACCAGGTTATTTCCGTCTAAGTGTATTACTTTAGGTTCACCTCTAAATCTGCTCTGAAGATTAATGGCGCAGCCTATCCAGATAGCTGTGCTCACTTCGTACCTCACTTGTAACTTGTTACTCCCGTCAGATGGGGTTAGCGGTTGATCACACCTTCATCTCATCTCTATCTGGACTAAATGTAACTGCATTACCTTTGTGTCATTATACCTATTAGCCTATAACTGGGGTTAGAGATGGAATTATACAAGATTGTGGTAAGGAGGATTGTGGTAAGGAGGTGTGTAGCAAAGTAGGCAACAAAGAGGGCTGTAGTAAAAGAAAGTAAATTGTCTCAAGTGTGACACGACTTGCAGTGCTTACATCACATGCGATTTCACCAAAAGTGTAATGGTTTATGATTGCACTGCTTCCGGTACCCAATGTTCTACGATGTTTTAATTGTTGATCCAGTTTCCAATTATCAATATGGTTTCTGTTCAAGGCCATGGGAGAGACGCTGTTTTTTTCCTCGTCACCATGCCTACTACTTTCATGCGGGGTAGGATGGGTGGGCTGGGAGGGGAGGGGGTGGGGGAGGGTTGCAGGGGAGGGCAGGGCGGGGTAAGAGTTTGGAATTTATTTTGTATTTTGTCTGTGTCATTATTATTTACTGCATACATAGGTCAGGCTGTCCACATTGTCAGAACTCTGAAGACATTCTCTACGGCTCCACAGGCAATGCTGTTTTCATCTCTATTGATTTTCTGTTCTTGCAGGTCCATTTTTTGTTAGTTACATTGTACGAGCATCGCTGCATTTCAATCTGTATCTGTCGCAGGTCCTATGGGCACTCTATCTATCTGACTAGATTTGATCTTCCATTATTTCTCTATGTCACTACCCACAATTGACACATCGCTTGGCATAACGAGGGTGGACAACCTGAAAGTACTCTCACTTAATGTCAAAGGTCTTAATCAACCTGTTAAACATCAGAAAATCCTAGATTACCTCCGCAGGCAAAAAGGAGATATTGTCCTACTGCAGGAATCTAAAATCGATGCCAAACAATTTAATAAACTTAGGAACAAATTCTATGTCGAAGTGGCTGGTTCGGAGGCAAAAGGCAAGAAAAATGGCGTCTTAACCCTGGTAGCAAAAAAATCAAATGTTGATTTGCTCTCCTCCATGGCTGACACTAATGGGAGGTGGGTCACAACCAAATTGCTCAAAGATGATACTGAATTTTACGTTACGAATGTTTATGCTCCTAACACATGTGATTTAAGTTTTTGGTCAGACCTCACTAAGCAAATTGATACTATTCCCGACTCAGCTGTACATATTCTTGCAGGAGATTTCAATCAACCCTTTGACCTAACTCTTGATAGGGACTCCCGATGCGCTTTCCGCGATAGTAAGTCTCACAAAGCCTTCACTAACCTCTGTACCCGTTTTAACTTAGTCGACTCATGGCGGTTGCAAAACCCTGATGGGAGAGACTACACATTTTACTCGTCTCCACATGATTCATTCTCCCGTATAGATTATTTATTTATCACAAAAAATGGCATCCCCAGAATAGAGGAGACAACAATAGAACCAAGGGTTCTATCTGACCATTCGTGTATATCACTGTCCATTTCTAATGTGAAACCGTCTACTCGTCAATCGATTTGGCGGCTCAATGAGGAGGTACTCAAAAAGGAGCAGCATCGGTCTACCATTGAATGTGCCATCAAAGAGTACCTGGATCCTAACAAAAGGGGGGACACCACCGGTCTGACCCGTTGGGAAGCTTTAAAAAGTACTGTCAGAGGGGTTATTAATAAAATTAGATCAGCTATAAACAAGGATCATAACAAGGCCTTAGAAGAACTAGAAAGAGAAATATCAGCCGTAGAAAATAGACACCTGCTTGATAGGAGGGAGGATACACTAAATAAGTTGGCTAATAATAAATATGAATACAACAAAATTATAAGTGAAAGAACATGGGGTCTGGCTGAATAGGAGGAAACAATTTAAGCTATGTGAATCAAATAAGGCGGGAAAGAGCCTGGCTGCCTATCTAAAATTTAAGATACAGAAAAACACGATAAATTCCATTCAAGATCAAGCTGGGGTGGCTCATTCAGATCCTGTCAAGATCGCAGTTATATTTAAAGACTTTTAAGAGCGTCTCTATGCAAAGAATATAGAAGTGGAGGAAACCAAAATTCAGGACTACTTAGGGGAATGCGAGCTACCATCTCTCTCCTCTACTGAACAAGCCGACCTTAATAATCCAATCTCGATCCTGGAGATTGAAAAGGCTATCAAATTGTTAAAATGCGGAAAGGCCCCCGGTTCAGACGGGTTCAGTGCTAGATTTTATAAGTGCTTCTCTTCTCTCTTATCACATCCACTCCCACACCTGTTTCAGGAAATCAATAACACAGGTGAAGCGAAAGGCACACTATCTGAAGCTATCATTGGCGTCCTGCCCAAAGATGGGAAAGATCCAACACTCCCTAAAAACTATAGACCTATCTCTCTTATCAACCTTGACTGTAAGCTCCTAGCCATGAACTTAGCCAACCGTCTCCAGAAAGTTCTGCCCAAACTTATCCACCTCTCCCAGGTGGGTTTTTTGAAACATAGGTTATCCAGTGACAATACCAGGACATTAGCTCATGTACTCGAAAAGGCGAAGCTTATTACCACCCCTACTGTAGCAATCACGCTCGATGTCGAAAAGGCTTTTGACAAAGTAGACTGGACATATCTGAAGGCAGTACTAAATACATTTAACCTAGGAACGTCCTTCACGAGGATGGTTATGTCACTTTATTCCTGCCCATCGGCCAGAGTTACAGCGGGAGGATCGTTCTCCTCATCATTCCGACTACAGCAAGGAACCAGACACGGGTGCCCCCTCTCCCCTTACTTATTCCTACCGGCAATCGAATCATCCCTTCACCACATATGGAATAATGAGGGCATCTCGGGAATCCCCTTTAAAGACTGTACAATAAAACTAACTGCCTATGCGGATGACGTTCTGGTTGTTTCGGAAAAAGCGGAGGAGGCAATACCGGCCCTCATGTCCACTATTGACGAATTCTCGAAGGTATCGGGGTATAAATTAAACAAAGACAAAACGGAGGTTAAATTGTTAAATAATCAGGGAAATAAGGAAGTGCTGGGGGACTCTGGTCTAACTTGGCAACCGGACTGCTTCAAATATCTGGGGTTGGACTTTGATAAGGACTTAATTTCTACATAATGCATTAACGAAAACCTGACCCTAAAGAAAATATCCAAATTACTAGATGGGTGGTCTCCTAAGTACCTATCATGGTGGGGTAGGGCCGAAACCCTGAAAATGATGGTGACTCCACTGGTGAACTACCTGGCAAGTATGTTGCCGATGACCTTTTCGGATGACTTTTTAACCAGGGTTGACAAGCTTTTTGGTACCTTCCTGTGGCAGGGGAAGAAACCCAGGATATCAATGAAGAAGCTACAGCTATCTAAAGAAAAAGGCGGCCTGGGTCTCCCCAGCTTCAGAAATTATCAAACTGCGTTCCTATGTAAACAAGGAGCACATTGGCTGATTGAAGACTCGGCCTACACCCCGCTGTGGCTGGATGTTGAGAAATCCCTCATTGATAATGTTCCCCTCCCAGCCCTACTCACTGTGGATCCCTCCCACCTTCCTCACTCTAAATACATTTTATTAAACACAAGACGTGCCCTCTCACGGCTCGATCAATCCCACAAAACCGGCTTGAAAATTAAAATGACTACCCTGGTAGCCTTGTGGCGTAACCCCTCACTTAAGATTGAAGTAAAACCCCTCCAATGGGAATATTGGTCCAAGAAAGGTGTCAATTTGGTGAGTGACCTATAAGATGGGATACACCCTTTTCCGTTCTCCTCGCTCCAGGCCCTACATAATTTGGCACCAATAGATTTTTATGATTTTTTGAAACTAAAAGTCCTCTTATCAACACGCTCTCTTAAACCCTATTATCCCTGGCTTAAGACACATGTGACACGTATCATGGCGGCTGGTCATTTTGTCTCGAAAACATATAAACTTCTCCTTCCTCTTCCTAGAAAGGCCCAGAGGCAGAGTGAGATTCGATGGGAGTCAGTACCCAACTCTACGGGCTTGATGTTTGACTGGGACACTATACACACCACTGCTTTCTCGAACAAAGTCTCTCCAATATTATCCCAGACCATATACATGTTATTAAACAGAACGTACTGGACGCCAGATAAGCTTTTTGAACTCCACCTGAGAGATAGCCCTAAGTGTTGGAACTGTGACTCGGCTGTAGGGGATTTGGCCCACATGCTTTTTAATTGTCCCTCCCTGCAAATATACTGGGAGAAAATTTTTGATTGCATAGAACATATTTTCAGTTTCAAACCTGCACGGGAATTCGTGTATGTCCTACTGGGTGTCCTAGACCCGAACCTAGCTAATGCATATGACCGCCAATTGCTTGACCTACTGCTCACCCTGGCCTGTAAAGTAGTCTTATGTAAATGGAAGAGCGCCTCTGAGGTGTCCTTTAAGATATGGCAAGAATGGTTATCATTTCTAAGAGGAACTTACTTAACGGAATTTGTGTTGGACACAAATGGAAATTGGAAATCCAGGGACCTGGACAAGGACATTGTATAGGCAGCATTGTTTGTGTATCACTCGTTTTAGATTCAGACTTCACATTCGGACCTCATGGTACGAGTTTTTATGTAAACCACAAAACTGTGTATTATCCTGCCTTTATTTGCTATGATTTTGTTATGATCTCGTATGTAATTCATCTCATGTATCCGAGATTTTGTGCCTTTTACTTTGCATTTTCTTTCTTTCTTTCTACCTTTCCTTTACTTCTTTTTCAATAAAAATGATTTGAACACAAAAAAGAAAAGTCTAACTCTTTGTTAACAATCAAGACCTACAATACCTAGGAACCATAGCAAGAATCTTACTTTAAACAATTGATCCAAACAAAATCAAATATACCAATAACTATAAACAAACCTAGAAACAACTAAACAATGTATTTATTTATTAACATAATTTTACAGTTTCACTATTCAATCGCAAATGAAAGATAAATATTCACATTTTTTAATAGGATTAGGTTGTACAAAATGCCTAAATAAAAATTAATAAAAATTAACGGGGTCATTAGGATCCGCCCGCCATCCTATCGCTAAACGGGACAGCCCGCCATAAGGGCGAGGGTTCCGTGGGGGCAATTAGGATGCGCCTGCCAAAGTGGCGGGCGCTTCCTGCATTCCTGTCATTGTGGCGAGCGGTGCACTCAGCAACGCCCGCCACAATGCCAGGAAGGCATGTCGTGCACTTCCATGCACAATATGGCGGGCACCGCGCGGTGCCTGCCATGATGTGCATGGAAATGCAGGGGGATACCATAGGTACCGCCGATGTGCACCCTCCACCCCCCAGAGTCCCTGGGGGCCCACAATGGGCCCCCGCAGTCTATTGTTGCATGCCTTTCCTTGGCGGCAATGCTGCCACGGAAAGGTATATTACCGCACCCATGGTAATATGGCTGGCGGTGTCTAACAGACACAGCCACCATATTAAACCCTTTTCTGCCCGGTCTTTCCGTCCGCCGCGGTCCCCCCGCCATAGTAATACGGCGGGGGAAAATGGGTGGTTGGCGTGGTCGGTTAACGGGCGGATCGCCATAGCCATGCGGGCGGTGGCGATCCGCCCGTAATCCTAATGGGCCCCTAAATATCACAAATATTAACTATTAAACCACACCACATAATACAAAATACAATGTAAAACATACACAGCACAAACATATTACGGACAATAAATATAATATAGCACAATACAATACACTTTATAAATAAATAAATAAATAAATAAATAAATAAATAAATAAATAACATATCCCACCCTTTAAAGTTTAGAAAACATGTTAATTACAGTTTTATAGTAAGACATCAAACTAAATAATAATTCAAAAGGCATAAATAATTGAAGTTAAAGAGAAAAAGTAGAAATTAAAAATCCCCAAAAAATGTAAAAATTTGAAGAATAAATAAAATTCCCAAAATGTAATAACGCTTGGAGACCATCCAAAACCCAAAACATAACATAACTTTTCATAAACCACACAAATTCAAGGAAATAAAAAAAAGCATTGTTTGAATATGACCAAATGTATTTCTCTGAAATTAAACTCATGCAAAAAATATATATCTTCAATGACCCAAAAGATTAATAAACACATTACACCCACAGTAAGAAATTGAGCTAATGGGTGAGGGGGTGGATGCCCTACTCAGGCAACAAACAACATCTTTGTCACGATGAACCACAAAAGTCAATAAATTAACCAGTATTTAACCCTCTCATAGCTTGCCTCAAAGCAGTCTTCAAGTTTAACTTAGAGGCAATATGTAAAGTATTAAAGCAACACACAACAATAATAACGTGAAAACAAAAGACAAGAAAAGTCCCCTATCAATTTAGAAAAAGAAATAGAGACAATTTTTATAAGCAAAATGATACCAGAACAACACAAATTTAAGTAGTAGAACTAGAAATGTTCAAGTTTAAAATAAAAAAAATATATAGCATGTAAAAGCACAAAGCGCAACTCAGGGATCTGGTCATGCTAGATGGGAGGAAAGCCACAGTTCAGGCCAACAGAGATGGAGCATGCCCTGGATTCAGGGACCAGGTTACTACTGCTGAAAAAGTTACCTTCTCAAAGTCTGGCGCAATGAATTCTGCAGGGTTTTGTACACGATGAATGAAGCTGGAAGGAGCAGCGCACATGATCATCGATATAACATAAAGAGCCGGTTAGTCATTGTGGACAGTTGTTGCCAGAGTATCACAATGGTGCTCACAGCGGGCTGTTGTTGCTGTAGCGCAAAGTGCAGATTTCACAATGCAGATGGTCACTGTAGCACAAAGAGTCGGGTTAACCATAACTTCTTGTTGGCAGTTGCCGTGGGTGGCTGAGCCTCAGCACAAATAGGCCCATTTGTGGTTGCGAAGAACCCAAATCTTCAGGATTTGACCTTTCCTCCTAAGAGGAGCTCAACTGATGCCAGCCAAGGGTCCAGAACCTGAAAACCCACCTCATGAGGATCAAGACATCACTGCTGCAGAGGCCCGCAGGGCTCAGGCAGGACCAGTTGAAGATCCAGGTACACCCAGTACAGCAGGGAAGCTAGGCAGTTGCAGGGAGATCTCTGGAGCTTGTTGTGTCCCTGTAGCTCAGACAGGATGTCAGCTAACTGACCTTTGGAGTCACTCAGGTTAAACTGTGATGAAAATAGTGAGTACAGTCTTTCTTCTTAGAGAGCAAGACAGCCCTCAAGCAGTTAGGCAATCCGTTGGTAGCAGCAGGGCAGTCCTCTGGTGGCAGGGCAGTCCTTCTTCTGTAATCTCTACAGGTCCAGGAGTGTACTGGTGAATGGCTATGTAGGTTCAATATTTATACCTGGTGCCAGCCTATGAAGTGTAGGGATTCCCTAAACCACCCTCACAATTGATTCTGGATAGTTCTTCCCATACCCATGTCAAGACTCCAAGATGTCTGGGGTGAGAAAAGACACAACAGGCCGCTGTCTGAAAGTAATACACAAACCCCAACAGTAGAGTCATTCACCGGAATGTGACCCAGGACACTTTAGGAAGGCACACGTAGTTATAAGAAGAAAATGCCAACTTTCTAAGAGTGGCAGTTTTCAGAATTGTGACTTAAAATCCATCATTTAAGAGGTTTTTAAATTAATTACAATGCTTTTCAGTGAAAACACCATATCTATTTCTGTTCCCCATTTAAAGTATCACTTAATAAATGTAATAAGGCTGCTCAGTGCTAGTCAACGAGAAAGGTAGGCCTCATAGCAGTGAAAAGTTCCTTTATACGTTTTTCACTAACAGGACATCTAAAACTTAACTACACATGTCCTAGTTTTTAAATACAATGCACCTTGCCCTATGAGACTTTAGACCCTATCTTAGGGGTGACTTATAATTATTAAAAAGGGAGGCTTAGGCCTGGTAAAAGGTTTGCAAGGTCGAAATAACAGTTGTTTGAAACTGCAATACAGGCTGCAGTGGAAGGCTTGAGACATGTTTAAAAGGCTACTTCAGTGGGTCACATGGGTGCTGCAGGCCCACATTTATTTATTTATAACGTTTTATATAGCGCAATCCTGAGTACATGTAGAACCATATACTAGGGACTTACAAGTAAATTAAATGTGCCAGTTGGGTGTAAGCCAATTTCACCATGTTTTAGTAAGAGGGCACAAGCACTTTACTATTTGGTAGCAAGGGAAAAGTGCACAGAGTTCTATTGCCAATAAAAACAAGTTCAGCAACAGAAGGCAAACATCTGGGGAAGGATGGGCGTGGTCAAGGTGCGCATGGAGTTGTCTGCTTGCTTAACTCCCGTGGCTTGTGGTTCAGTGATCCTGGGACCCCCTAGCCAGATTTGATTGGGTGTGGGCCCATAAGGCATGAAAGAGCCTAGTAATTTTTCTTCAGGGGCGGCCTCAGGGTTTCGGCTGAAGTTTGCTCTAAGATCACATCAGTGGTGCGCCATGGCCACACCCAAGATGGCGGCTTCACAGTGAACAGCTGGGCACATCTGTGACTAGACAGGCCATCCCTGGGGAAATTTGGGACTACCTGGCAAGTGCCAGCAAGGGGACTGCTCCCCTGTGCATCAGAGCAACGACGGGAGAAGAAGCCCCCTGGTCAGACACTATCTTCTTGGCCATGCTTGAGGTAGCGGCGCGGTCATGCAGCTCATTAAGTAGACTGGAGTGGAGAAGAGTGATCCTAGGGGAATTCGGGGCTAACTCGGTGGAAGCCGGAGTTTGGCCCATTTGCTCCGTGACCGGCCGACAGGGAGTGTGGGGGGCCCATCCTAGATGCCCAAAGCACAACCTCACCTAAGGAGGGTTGTGTGAGTGGGCATCTTACCGTTCGAGAGGCTGAAGCAAGCTGGCCCAGGGGGACTTCTGGATTTCATGGGAAGTACTTGTGCCAAGACACACTTCCCCGGAGTGGGATTGTGAGGGGGGGAGCGCAGGGTACATCATCAGCTGTTCACCCTTTTAAGTGGGCTGCACAGAGGTGTCTTGGGGCTGCCAAGAGATGGTGAGGCAGCCAGCTTGGACATTTAGGGGGCCGGTGATCTGACTTGGACTCCGGGGGAACTGCAAAGAGAGGACAGCAGTGGGGGGCACCAAGACATGAGGCCTGACAAGAGGTGTTAATTAGCACTGCACAACTGTTGTTTATCCCTGCCTCAATGAAAATGTGGGGCAAGCTAGAGGCAGACAACTAGGAATACAGAGGTGCAAGTGATTGGTGACTGCTGTGGTGTGCCCTATGGACACTCTAGGCCTTGGAGAGGGTAGATAGTGGTGGAGACCGGGAACACAGACAAAGGAGGTGAGGATGTGTGTGGTGGAGTGCTCATCCCGGGAGGAACGTTTTGGGAGGAGGTGAGTGGGTGGAGCCCACAGTGACTGTTCTCGCTACTGTTCCCTCCAAGCCGACTGAAGGCTACACATTATATCACAGACACAGTGGTGGCTTGATAGCCCACCGACGTATGCCTTATCATTACTGGTAGAGCCTAGGTCTCTTACCTATTCAGAAGTCAATGGCTTTATGAAACATTGGGAAGGGAGAAATTGTTCCTAATAGCAGCTACCCCCACACATGGCTGAGAGACAATTGCTGTATGTAATTGGATGGGGTGCTTGTGCTTGGGTTCCCCTCTATGAGGTTTATACCAGAGCTGCATCTGGGGAAATAATAACCCAGTGTCGCATGAATCTACGCTCTTCGTCTTGAAGCCTGTCAATGACAGAACCAAATAAAGTTATTGGGTGGTGGCCTGGGAGGAGGCTAGAGCACACAATGGGACTTTGTCCAAGGGGGTGACAATGGTATGGCCAACAGTGACCAAGGCCCTACAACAAGATCCACCACTCCATTCGGGAGCTCAATGGGAGGCCTACATAGCCACCATTCTAACACCCATAAAAGACACAAAATCAGCCCTGGCATTTAAAATCGATGCAGTGACTCTGGAGGTAAACCTCCGCCAGACTGATCATAGGAATTTAGTGGATCGTGTGGGCGAAGCAGAATGTAAGCTGACCCTTACACACCCAACAGTGTCAGAACACACCACCGACTACAAAAGCTGGAGCGACAAGTAGTCAGTTTGCAAGAGAGGGTGGAGGACGCTGAGAGTCGCTCCCACCGTAACAATATTCAACTGATAGGGGCTCCCGCAACCGGCAGAGGGCCTAGTATGGATCTCTTAACGCAGTAATAACTAACATTGGTGGTACTGGAGGGGGTGGAAACTACCAAGTGGTTGAGCATGGAACGTGTCCACAGAGTACCGGGTCAGCCTCCAAGAGCGATTGTAGCATGACTTTTCAACTTCCAGGATCAAGTTGCCATCCTCCAGATGGAACTCACACATGACCTATGAATGATGGAAAGACAACTCGTTAACATCTATCCGGACCATATGGTGCTGGTTCAAAGACAGAGAGAATCCTTCTTGCAGGTCAAACGATATTTGACAAGTCTAGATGTTCGCTATGCCTTTTCTGATCCCAGTAAAATTGAGGATCATTGATAAGGACACACACAATTCTTTACCTCTTCAATGGAGGTCTGGGAATTGCTTGAATAGAAAGGATAGAAACTACTGACTGAGAGGGGTGAGATCAGTCAGTCCCAACTTTTGCAAGAAAAGTGGCGGCATCGACGAAGGAGGACGAAGGAGGAC
Source organism: Lissotriton vulgaris (assembly GCF_964263255.1). Lineage (NCBI taxonomy): Eukaryota > Metazoa > Chordata > Amphibia > Caudata > Salamandridae > Lissotriton > Lissotriton vulgaris. The sequence continues at coordinate 844,690,589 of NC_141685.1, forward strand.
TCTATCACATGCAAATGCTAATGAATGTCCAGGGGGAGACTGAAAGAGCGAGAGTGGTGGCTGGCATACAATGGGCTCAATGACTGAAGTCCGAGAACAGATGGGTATCATTGGCCGAAGTGATGCCTGGTATCGCAGATGAGGGTGGTCCAAGATGGTGACCCAGGGGATAGAACACCCCCTGAGTTACTATGACATTCAAAGAGATCATTTGAAATGTGCATTTTCAATCACTGCAGGGTTCTCCAGACTCCACATAGACCTGCCTCATATCTACTTGGGAAGGCTAGGGAACTGCCAGGGGCCACTCCCTGTCCCAAATAGGGAACCTGTATCTACAGATTCCTGATGCTTGTATTTTATTTTGCTAACATACAAGGGTGACGGACATATCATACATTGGGGTGGCGGCCAAATCAATGACTGCAGCAATGCAAAGTTGGGGGTTAGTTAGAATAATGTTCTTAGTTTAATGGTTTGTGGGCTCTTGACCATTTTTGGAGGGATATTTACACCATGATGGGACAACAGGGCACAGGGAAAAATCACATGTAGGATGAAACATCATACGCTTAATCTGCTGAGTTGGAATGTGAATGGCCTAGGGAACAAGATAAAAAGGGGATTAGTGGTGAAAGCTGTGACTTGATATGCCACTGACATGTTTTTTTGCAGAAGGCACATATGAAGGGCAACATGGGGACACTACTGGCCCGGGGAAAATACAAAATTGTTATCCAGGCAGGCTTTTCCTCTAGTGTGAGGGAGGTAAAAATCTTAATCAATGCTGTACGGTTGTTCTGGGCAACTGGGAAAGAGAACAACTTACTTTAGTCAATCTTTACAAGTGGACACACTGAAGTGTTTAGGCAAACTGTTCATTCAGCTACTGCAGACTACCATCTGGATAGAGCCCAGCATAGACAGACTCACCGGGCAGGGCTCAGGAATGTGGGTCAGTTCCTCCAGGCTGTGGGTATGGGTTATATTTGGAGTATACTCCATGGGGCTCATAGGTGTTACTCTTTTCATTCCTGGACACGATACATACTCCAGCTTTGACTTCTTCTTCACTTCGATGGGAATCATCCATAGATTCATAGAAGCTGACTATAAAGCCAGAGGTATCTCTGACCACTCTCTGCTTGCTGTGACAATGGACTTGTCCAATAGACGGGATCAGAGTGAGTTGAGAATGGTGACATGGAGACTTCTAAATGAGAAATAAGTGACCAGATTGCAGGCAGCCTTGACCCACTATTTTGAGGACAATGTAAAGTCGGTATGTAAAGCTGCCACAGTATGTAAATGGATGGAATGCTGAATTGAAATAGGGACCTACGACACTTGGAGCATGAACACTCATTACGCCCCTTGGCTGAGGTAAAGGCCCGCCTCCTTAGACAGATGGAGGAATACATCTTGGTAACAACAGATGCAGTTAAATTAGACTATATAATGACTATATAATGCAGGTGAAGCACCTTTACGAAGTGAGGGACAAGGCAGGAAATATATTGACATAGCTAAGTAAGCGAGACCAGGGCAGGTAAAATATAAACAAAAATCCAGGAATCAGATAGAAGTCTAATGATAGACTCCGGGGGTATTGCAGAAAAATGGCAGCTTACTAGAGAGACTTCTACTGCAGTAATATACAGTCAGAAGTGGAAAACATACATACATTTGTGCAGGATTGTCCTTGTCAAAGGCTTGTCCGTCAGAAAGTGCATGCTCTGTAGGAGGATCTGGCTGTGGGGGAAGTGCACATGCCACTGATCCAACTACAGTCTGGGAAAACACCAGGCCCCAATAGACTGCCAGAAGAATTCCTATAGAAAGTAGCTCATATAGTGGTTTCACACCTGAATAGAATGTATGTGGAGGCGCATTAGTGAGGTGAACTCCTCAAAGATGCTAATCTGGTGATTATAGTTTAAATCCCAAAAACTGGGAAACCACCGGAATGGTGGTAATCATATAATCAAATATTGATGGTTAATTCAGATGCTATGGTACTGCCGAATTGTTTGTGGGTAGTGATCCTGGATTTGGTGCATCCAGACCAGAACGGCACAGATTGACTAGGCCCAACCTCTAATCTACCATGGGAGTGTACTTCTAAAACCCTATAAGATCTAAAGAGAGGCACTTAAAGACTCCCAGGGTGCCTTTTCTTGGTGTGACACCCTGAATGCTAGCCCTTTACCACATACACTTTCACCTCTTTTCCGCAAACGGGAAATGTTCAGGGTAAAGCAATGTTTTTTTTTACAGTATGTTGCTTTGCCTAAATCATTATATACATATAAGTGCAATCATTTGCAGGAGGTGGTAATTTTGAGCACAAACCAGGTAAATCCAGAGAGGAGGCATGTAATACTCATATCCTTACTGTTACACCTTTTATTCCCTATTGAATTTGTATATAAATGTACTAAACTGGATTATTATGGGTGGTGGGTGACAATTCTCCTCAAGGAACAATCCTTACCAGTGCGAACCCTGAAAGTCACTAAATTATCCTGAGCTCATCCCCCTGGTAGGTACGTCACAGAGTATACAGGATTAATTTAGGTCAATATGTAAATTATGCATGTACTACCAACACAGAAATAAAGTCAAAAAGCAAAACAAGGAAAATCCAAAAACGAATTTAAAAAATAAAGTAACATTTAATGAACAAAGTGACAAAAATCCAAAAGGGGAACTAAACATATAGTTTTCTAGAGTTTTTGGTAAGTTTTGAGTAAAAATAGCTCAAAAATGCACAAAGTGGCAATGGCATTCAATGGTGGTGGTAGACTGGGATCAAACATAATTTGAGGCTGACCGCGCTGGATCATGGGTCGGATACACAGACAAGGTTTGTCCAAGTCAAAGATTTTACGTTCTGACTTTGGGGCTGATTTAGAGTGTGGCCATGAAGGTACTATGCCGCAATGGTGATGGAAGACCCTCTCCACCAAGCTGAAGGTCTACCAGACTCATCTGGAAAGGGGCAGGCCTTCATTATGTTGATGTCAGAGACAGCTCTGTTTAGGCTACCGACATAAACCTGCTAGTTTTCACTGTCGATCACTGGCAGGTAAAACCTGGAGATGACGGGATGAGAAAACTAAAAAAATACCCTCCTAGCCATGGGAGAACACTCCCATGGTGAGTGGGATATTGTTTTTTTTTTACTTTCCTAAACAAAATCCTTTTTTTTTGTTTTTAGGAAAATTAAAAATAAACTTTGCAAGTTATTTGTGTGGCTCTGACATCTTGACAAAGCCATCATTCAACCTTACAATAAATTTACAGAAACGCCTATAACAATGGTTCCTGCAAATGCCAGAGATGTCTACTGGGCATCTCAGAATTTGGCAGACGGGGACTCGACCAGAGTGATTGAGCACTTTACTCTGCCATCCTGACTGAGTATACATCTGTCTGCCAACATATAAATCAGGCCCATAGTCCTTCAAGGTCCAATTCATCATAGAAGTAAACCTCTAATGCAGACGAGAAACTCCGGGGAGACACTTAGAGACTCACAGGGTATTAGGGTAGGGTCACATCTAGGTCCAGTTGCCGCTGGTCTGCTGGGGTCAAAGGCTTCTTGTAGCCTGTTGTAACCCTGTAGCTTGAACAAGAGTTATACCTTGTGACCCCTGGAGTCCACCTTTTTGTTTGGGGTACTAGAGAGAGCAGGTCAGTCCTCCACAGCTCCTCTCAGTTCACAGACAATAGGTCCAGTCCTCTGCTGAACTTCCTCAGGTACACTAAAGTTGGTACCTGGATGTCCCACACTTATGCCTGGCACTAGCTAGTGGGTGGGACTCCTGGTTATGCCCTAACAAATGGGGTAAAGATTCCTGGGGCCAATTCTACCCACTTTCGACATTTTTAAATTAGCGAATGTCTTTGGCCACACCAAACCTGGCCTCTGAGTACTGAGGGCTGGGGGGCGGGAGTCTACTATGGTAATCCTAGTGTCCTCTCACATCTAAAACTAAAATTCAGTTTGAGACAGACACTATACCTGAAGTAAACCGAGAGACAGGCGTCTGGTAGGACAAAAGTAGAGTCCTTCAACAACCAGACATGGCAACCATAAGACGAGTCTTGGCATCCTGCTTTCTCACCTTTCAATAGTGCTCAGAGGATTATTTGTAAATCCAATAGCCTTGCCAAGCAGGATTTGATGCTCAAGCAGGATTTGACTTAGTAGTGTCCAGAAGGATGTACAGAGCACCCACCTAGCCGATTTTGTGGAGTTCAGAAGAGTCATTTCTGGACATTCAGATCAGTCTAATAATTGCTCATGGGTGACGGGCATTTAACACCAATTCACAAAAATTCAAAGCTAATTACTTGATTGGGGCTGCCAGAGATTTATGTTAATTAGATTTCTGACAGATCAGACAGGTAAAGGGTAACTTATGGAAAGTTACTTTTCCTTCATGTTTATTAAAATGTGAACTTCACCATTAAATTAAATATTTAATATCTAAAATACAGTTGCCCCATTATTTTTCTAGCTGGTCCATTTAATAAGATACATTATTTAGTATTTTAATCAGTAGTCTGATTTTCTACATATAACTGCTAGGCCTGTCACAGTTAAAATAGTTCTGGGTACATGGAAACGTTCTGAGTAATTATGATGTACTCTAAAATGTGTTTGTTTCTTTTCATGCCCTCTGTTTATAAACCTCAGTAACCAACCACATATTATTGTCTTACATTAGGATATGATTTGAGTAAAGGAAGAGCTAGCAACAGTTTAGTGACCCTACTAGACATCTCGGACAGAAAACCCATGCTATTTATGTGGGGTAGTTTGAAAAGCGCCAGTATGTGAATCAGATTTAGACACCTGTAATTACTTCTATTTTGTTAACTGCCACCTTGCTTTAGGCTGCTTTGTTTTACTGTGAAGTAATCAGGAGCATTGCCAAACTGAGAGAGGGAGAGGTGTGGTGCAGCCGCCAGGGTTGCTGACTTCTGAGCACAGGGCTCACTGTTCGATTCCTAGCTCCAGCGACAGCTCAGCTTAACACCATGTGACTCTTGGCAATAGCTGACTAATTAGAGTTGTCATCTATGCTCAGAAAGGAATTTCTGACCTTTCACTGAAGATTTTCAGATGCAAGACACAAAGGAGTTACAAAGAAGCAATCACAGGCAACATCATTATTGCAAGATTGTATTCAATGCATACATAGTGAAGTTTTAATGTTATTTTAGTGTGTTTTTTTATGCCGCTTTGATTTCTGAAACTGAAGAAATTGACCGTAGAGGTGTTAAATGGTTTCAATGCTTTCGGCAACTGATGCCAACGGGTCTGCTCAAACTACTTACAGAAACTGCTATCTTTTTGAAGTATCAGAGCTCCTACATGCTCTACTTTGAAATACCATGCACCCTGCCTTTTGGGCTCCTAGGCCCACATAGGAATGGCATTAATATTTAAAAGAGAGGTTTTTACCTGCCAAAAGAGTTTCTTTTGACAGGTCGAATAGCCGTTTTACATAGCTATAGACAGGCCACAATGGCCGTCATGAAACCATGTTTGCACTGTCACTGTGGTGGATGGCACAATATGTGCTGCAGTTTAGTTCACTAGTGGCATCCGTGTCCAGTCCCTTGGTATATTTTGTGCCATGTATTAGTGACTTATAGTCAAGTTAAATAGACTAATTAGAAATATGCCATTCAAACCATGTTAAAAGGGGGAGCACAGGTGCTTTACTATTGAATAGCAGGGTTAAAATGCACAAAGCTCTAAAGCCAGCAGAAATATAGGGTCCAGCAAAAGGTGAAAAATCTGGGGTGACCACGCGAAAAAGGCAGATTTCCTCCAAAGGTGAATTTCCAATATATGAAGGAATTCCTTTTATTGTTTTATTTTTCAAGGAATTATTTCTAAATTTAGTGCAACAAGTAAGAATAGTTTTATTGGATATCTGTGGAGGGTTCCCCATTAAGTTTTGTTTTACACATTCAAATATTTGCCAGCATAATTCATTTTCAAAGTGGTTGGGTGCGAGATAGTGATTGCCAGGGGTGCAGTGCTAAATTTACACATAATTTTGCTTCTATGTTGGCTTTAATATCTGAGTTTGCTTGCCGATACATAAACAGCCATATAGACATCGCAGTGTGTATGCTACATTGGAAGAGTTGCAAATTTAAAACTGAGTCAGTCTATGCTTTATGTCATTGTGTGTGAACTATTTTTTTTCCAGTAAACATGCAGGCCATATTATTTCCCCATTTGAAGTGGCCTTACGTAGTAGAACTGCCCCACACACAAGTGACATTGTTCCTCTTAGGTTTAGCATCACTAGCCCTTACTATACGGTCCTTAAAGTGACAAAAAAAATTGAAGGCAAACATGGGAGTTAGTGGCAATTTCACAGGCCATTACATAGGTGACTGTTTTTAGATCGAGCATACAGCAACAGCGCCCATGCACCGCTCGCTTTGCGAGGCATGCAGTATTCAGTATGGAGTGGAAGCTCCGTGGAAGCTCTGCTCACTCTCCGTCCATATTTTTCATTCGCTTGTGTCTTAAATGCTGCCTTCCGATTGGTTTTAGGCTTGTTAATCCCTCGTTATGAAGGCCATGTCGTCATTTGTGCCATTCCATGCTACTGGCCCCTTTACTACGAGTGTTGCACAGTACTACTTTCTTGCTGTGCCCCCCCCCTCCAGCAGTCCGTGCCTTTTTGCTCGCCCCCGTTGTTCGTGCCTTGTAGCCCACCCCACTCCCTTTTGCAATTAAATAGGTCTTGCGTAACAGCAAGTCCTATTGCATTGCAAATGCTTGTTTAATGATGCTAACGATCATTTTATTCTGTGGTCCAAAAGTGGCTACTGAGACCAATGTATTTCTCTCCTCTAAAGGAACCTCTTATCAATTTTTCTGTTTATCCTCATTCCTGTAGTTTAGATTGGTTCTTGTCATTGCTTCTTTCTTCCTTTTGGTATTGTTTTTCCATCTTTCAATTCATCCTTCCTTACCTGTTTGTGTTTTTTTCTCTGTCAAAGTCTAATGAGGAAAAATAAGTGCTGATTCCTAAAACCGGTGGTGGTGGGCCCCAAGTGCAAACCCAGATTCAAATAAAGCAAAGCCCAAAAAATAATTTCTTACCTCCTCAGTAAGTATAAAAACATCTATCTAAGGTTCCTGCTGCACACTGCGTGGAGGGGGACACCCTCTGTAGTCACACAATCCTCAAAAGGTGTGCCAGGTACACCTTTTGACTTAATGGTTGATGGAGAGCACAGTAGATTGAAAGACCAGGCACACCTCGACGACTGTGTCACTGCTGAGTGTGACCCCCTCCGCCCTGACCAGGGGGCCTTAGCAAGCCTTAGCTAGGGTGTTTTTATCTTGATCAGGTTAGGATGAGGTTGTCAATGATGAACATGCCACAACAGTGTTGGTGAGGCTCCTAATCCTTTATATGCCGCATAACTAAATTATCAGGTTGTTGCCTAAGTATTAGATACTGTACTCCATCACATATTTGTGGTCTGTGGAAATGGTTTCTGCTTGATGGGCGATGTTTAGACCTTTAACTTTTCTGTGGCCAAAACAGGAATAGCACTGTTGTTGGGGATGGGTGATAGGTAGCTACGGGCGAAATGTCTATTACACTGGTGTAATTTTGGTAAATTAGCATTACGCTTGATAAAATTAGCAAATTTATGCTGATATGCCATGTTGTGTAATTATGTGCCATTTCTGGAAAAAGCTTTGCGCAAGCACACATGAATAACACATATGACTTCAATGGAATTGTGTGGTGTTTGCGGCGCTTGTGCTTTTTTAGCACATTTTGTGGATCAAAATGTGTCTACACATATAAAATGGACAGGTGGCGGCCTTTTGTGCTAAAATATAGCATCAAATGCCTGTTTTGCTTTTCATGTAAATATGCCTAATTTTACATAATTTTTCAGAAATTTCATATAATTCGACTAAAGCAAATGATGCGACTTTAACGCATTGTAAATGATGGGTATGATGCCTGATTTCATCTTTTAAAGATTGTTTTAAAGTCTTAAGGATTTTACTTCCACATAGTGAACTCAAAACCTTTGCTATCTAAATGATTGACAAGGAAACAAAAGGTCCTCAGCATAAATGAATAAATGCAAACAATGTTATATAGACCACAATAGGCTGCTATATATTTCAGTTCCTTGTCCAGCCGGACAGGGAGTTTAATAATCAAACGAATCTTTCAAGGTAAGGGTACATATTAGCGACAAGCATTATGGTTACAGTAGGGGACAGTGTACCGTACAATGGAAAGTGAGAAAGTAGTAGAGTGAAAGGATATCAGGCAAACAAGGTGAGCTAGCAGACCACTGTCATAAATCAAAATTAGCAGTGTGTCCTGGAGTAAACCATACATACAATGATACAATAAGGTGAAACATATGTTTACTCAAAGGAGTCGACGTTTCGATCCCGCGCTCAATTTATAAAGGGATCATCTTCAGGACTTAAAGAATTATTTTTGCCTGAAAGGGAATTAAACGCCTGTTGAGAAAAAACAGGGAAGAAAACAAAAGGTAGACAGTTGCAGTCTGTTTTTGGAGGGATTAAAAATGTACAACAGCTTTAGCACTTTACTTACAGTATTAGGATCCGCAGTAAAAGGTGTTGCCTGATGGCGTGGACATTCAGTGCATACATCTATTATTAAGTGAAAAGGTGAATTGGCCGCAGTACTAGAGGATTGGTTGCTGTGTGCAGGTGGTGGTGATCTGCTGGGGGGCATAATGGCGATATGCCGTGGCGCAGTGATGTGAATAGTGGGCAGGATCTATGTTTTAATTCCGCGGGGATCATATGTTCCCAAAGGCTTGACTTTGGATTGTCCAGAAACAACGCCGGTATTGACTTTTATCCGGTGGAGTTACATGTTTCTGGTGCAAGTGAGTTTGGATTTGATTAATACGAGGGGCAAAGAGAGACCTACCAATCGATGGTGAATTGGAGGACACCCGATTTGTTTGCAGCAATACTGGATGGGCAGCTCTGTGGAAGCTTTGGTTGTGAAGAATGGGCGTCCAGTCACACGGACACTACGGGTAAAAGGGATGGTATTAAGGACATTTATTAACCCTAGTAGGCGAGTGGCCGGTTTTACGGGGGATAGGGTTTTTTTTTTTAGTTTACCGTGAAACCTTCGTGAGGTCCTCCTGAGCGTCTGAGCGTCTGGAAGAGCGGAGTTGCAATGGCTGCAGCGTGCACGTTGAGGCCGTCTGCAGGAGCACAGCCGGAGTTATGATTCCGTGCGGGCTTCTGTTGGCATTGTTAGGGGTGCGGAGATATGCGCCGCTGTTAGGGAGGAGGAGGTGGTTTATACCAACTTGCGAGTGATTTAAGAATTAACACGAGTGAAGGGACGCGCAATTTTACCGTTTTCTGTTGCTTGCTTTAAATGGCTATTCCCAGCGTCAAAGTAACCAGAGTTCGGAGGAGGCAGCGTGAACGTTGACGCCGTCTGTGGAAGCGCTGTCAGTTCAGTGACTAATCCGCTAAGGGGAGATGACAGCCTTGTTAAAAATGGATTGCGGGTCTACTTGTTAGGGGGTCAGTGGCAGTGGCACTTACCCATTGTTGAAGGGATGTTGGGACGCAGGTTGCGAGCTGTGCTTTGCCGGATCGCTAGTGCACAAGTGAATTGCTGATGTCTTATTGGGCAACCGTCGGTCACATGACCTGGGCCCAGGGGGAGCCAGTGCTGCTTCAGGTTCCTATGGCCGCCATCTTGGAACGGTCCGCGAGTGATTTGGGCGTCCACATGGTGGACAGTGAAACGGTGATGACTGTGCAATTCAGTGATGGTGCAATTGTATACGATTGTACAGATTACTTAATTATTATTATTAAAATTAATGAAAAATTATTAAAATTACGACGCAAGTGTTCCCGGTTAGGGAGTGCAGTCTCTGGTAGCACGTGGTTGAACAAGCTGGGGAGGGAGTGTTTGGGAAGTGACATAGATTATCAAAAAAACATTTAGGATGTCAGAACTTCGTATGGGTATGTAGTCCTCATTGCACCCTTCAGAGGTGCTTGATTATGACACCGTTTTGCAAAGTTTGATGTTTCTAGGAGAGTTGTCCAATCCTCGCTTCTGTTCAATCCTGTATGGATGGTGTTAAATTGGATAATTGTCTTTATCATTAAAAAGTATCATTAAAAAGTAACCCCTCACTTGTTATAAAGAGTGCAGACAAGGGCGGTGGGATTGTCCTCCAGGACATTGAATCCTACAAGAATGAAATCCAACGCCAGCTCGGTAATACAGATCATTACCAGAGATTACCTGGTAATCCCACTAAAAGCATCCAAGACACCATACTCAAACTCACAACGGATGCTGTCTCTGAAGGCTATTTGAGTAAAAAGGAACACTGTTTCCTCAATGTAAAAAGCCCCCCCAACCAGTCATTTACACCCGCCCAAAGGTACACAAGAATATTGACAATCCACCTGGGAGACCGATAGTCTCTGCTTGTGGTTCAATCCTTGAGCCACTCGGCGCTTATGTTGATTTCTTCATAAAAGAATTTGTACCATCCACAGCTTGCTATGTAAGGGACAGCATGGCGATGATTAATTTAGTGGAACACTATCCCTATGACCCCGCAGTTAACACCCTCTGCACCATGGAAGTAGAGTCGCTTTACACTAACATCCCCTAAACAGCGGCTCTTCTGGTTATCCAAAAAACCCTTGACTCACGGCCACCTCCACATAGGGTCCCTACACTTTTCATCCTACAGCTCCTTGAGCTATGTCTTTCCAGAAACTACTTTATGTTTGATAATGTTTATTATCAACAAGTAAAGGGCACTTCCATGGGGGCTATTTTTGCCCCCAATCTGGCAATTCTGTTTATGGATGCGCTTGAAACTGGCAGTATCCTAACAGAAAGTAATACATTTCTCCCAGGAGTAGTGCTATGGCGTCGGTATATAGACGACATTTTCCTGATCTGGAACCTTGACATTGCCACATTGCATTCGTTTGATCACTGGTTAAACAACAACTGTGCAGATCTCAATTTCACCTTTGCCTATGACAAAAACCAAATTGCCTTCCTAGACTTAACAATTTTCCATCATGACAGCGAACTACTAACACGCTTATACAGGAATCCCACAGAACGAAACACCCTCCTTAGCTATGATAGCAACCATCCAAGGGCTCTGAAAGATTCTCTGCCATACTCCCAATTTTTAAGGATTAGGTGAAATTGCTCATCTAAAGCTGACTACTTTAGGGAAGCCAACACCCTTGTCAACAAACTAAAAACACGGGGCTACCCCAGAAGATTGGTAAAAACTGCATCCAAAAGGGCTTGGTACTGCCCCCGAGAAGTCCTCCTCACACCAAAGACACGGGACAAAACAGAGAGAATAGCCTGTGTGACAACTTTTTCTCCTGTCTCTAACAAAATTCGCAAGTCTATCCTCAAACACAGGCCAACGTTAAATGCAGGCCCAATACACTTAGAGAGACCACTCTTTGCTTTCAAGAAAAGTAAGAACCTAAAGGACCATTTGGTCAGAGCTGCCTTACCTGCCCCCACTGCCAGGACAACCATCGAATCTAACTGGGGACTACCACCAATCTTGGGGCACGCTAAGTGTGGCTGTTGCACTGTATGTGAGTTCACGATTGAGGCCCGTAATTTTAGCCATAATGGTGTGACTGTAGAAATGAAAAGCTTTACCAATTGCAACAGTTGTAATGTCATCTATACAATCCTTTGCCCCTGCCCCAAAATGTACGTTGGCCAGACCACCCAAAAAGCAAAGACTTGCATATGTCAGCACAGAAGTCGCATTAGATGTGGGACCCCTAACGCACCTCTTGTTGAACATTTCTCTGCATTCAACCATACCGCTGATGACATCAAATGGACAATTTTGAAAGCAGTAAAACTTCCCCAAAGAGGAGGCAACCTGGGCCAACTACTAAATCGAGAGGAACTAAAGACAATTATCCAATTTAACACCATCCATACAGGATTGAACAGAAGCGAGGATTGGACAACTCTCCTATAAACATCAAACTTTGCAAAACGGTGTCATAATCAAGCACCTCTGAAGGGTGCAATGAGGACTACATACCCATACGAAGTTCTGACATCCTAAATGTTTTTTTTGATAATCTATGTCACTTCCCAAACACTCCCTCCCCACCTTGTTCAACCACGTGCTACCAGAGACTGCACTCCCTAACCGGGAACACTTGCACCGTAATTTTAATAATTTTTCATTAATTTTTCATTATCTCCATAATTAAGTAATATGTACAATCGTATACAATTGCACCATCACTGAATCGCACAGTCATCACTGTTTCACTGTCCACCATGAGGATGCCCAAATCACTCGCGGACCGTTCCAAGATGGCGGCCATAGGAATCTGAAGCAGCACTGGCTCCCCCTGGGCGCAGGTCATGTGACCAACAGTTGCCCAATAAGACATCAGCAATTCATTCGTGCACTAGCGATCCGGCAAGGCACAGCTCACAACTCGCGTCCCAACATCCCTTCAACAATGGGTAAGTGCCACTGCCACTGACCCCCTAACAAGTAGACCCGCAAGCCATTTTTGACAAGGCTGTCATCTCCCCTTAGCGGAGTAGTCACTGAACTGACCGCGCTTCCACAGACGGCATCAACATTCACGCTAGGTATGGGCGGATTTTGCGGATCCACGATCCGCGGATTTTGCGGATTTGCAGATCGTAGATCCGCAAAATCGGCGGATTTGCGGATTTGCGGATCCGCGGATTTGCCCTGCTGAATGAGTCACTTCATTTCAGCTTCAACTAGTTTCAGCGGCCATGTGTGTGTTACTATGCAATCGCCCCGAGGGGCGCAGGGTTCCCTTGGGTGAGCTGTCCATCATAGTGGGTCAATGGTGGGAAGACGGTGCACACTGCGAGTGTGGGGGGGGCTTCCAAGCCCAAAGTCAGGCGCCCCGAAGGGCGCAGGGGTCCCTTGAGTGAGCTGTTCATCATAGTGGGTGAATGGCGGGAAGACGGTGCAAACCGCGAGTGTGTGGGCGGGGCCAAACGGGCAGGGCTTCAATGCGAGTTCACATGCTTCTTGTGTGTATAAAAGGTCAGAGAAAGATCAGTTCAGCAGATGAAGAGAAAGAAGCTCCTGGTCACAGGAACAGCATGGGTATTGAGCTCGTGAAAGTCAAGGATGCAAAGGCCTCTACCCAGCATCACAGCTGATTTTCCACGGTAGATTTGGGAAGAAGGCACACCTGCCTCGACGACGCTCACAATTGTTTTTGGGCTGATGAATGAGTCACTCACAGGAAGGGCATGTTTCAGCGGCCATGTGTGGGTTACTATGCAATCGCCCCGAGGGGCGCAGGGTTCCCTTGGGTGAGCTGTCCATCATAGTGGGTCAATGGTGGGAAGACGGTGCACACTGCGAGTGTGGTGGGGGGGCTTCCAAGCCCAAAGTCACTTACAGGAAGGGCATGCGAGCACCTGCTTTATTTTATCTATTAGAGCTTCCTGTTGAAGCTAACTTAGTAACTATTTTAGGATGGCGCTGGCAGCTTGCCGGCGCCATCGTAAAATAGTTACAACAGGCCAGCCAGGCTTCAACTTTTGCCCCCGGAATCCGCCGCTCGCGGATTTGCGAATTCGCTGTAAATTCGCGGGAGTTCGCGGATCGCAAATTTACCAAAAATTCGCAAAATCCGCGAGCGGAACGGATTTTGCGCTCACCCCTAGTTCACGCTGCCTCCTCCGAACTCTGGTTACTTAGACGCTGGGAATAGCCATTTAAAGCATGCAGCAGAAAACGGTAAAATTGCGCGTCCCTTCACTCGTGTTAATTCTTAAATCACTCGCAAGTTGGTATTAACCACCTCCTCCTCCCTAACAGCGGCGCATATCTCTGCACCCCTAACAATGCCAACAGAAGCCCGCACAGAATCATAACTCCGCCCGTGCTCCTGCAGACGGCCTCAACGTGCACGCTGCAGCCATTGCAACTCCGCTCTTCCAGACGCTCAGACGCTCAGGAGGACCTCACGAAGGTTTCACAGTAAACTCCAAAAAAAAACCCTACCCCCCGTAAAACCGGCCACTGGCCTACTAGGGTAAATCAATGTCCTTAATACCATCCCTTTTACCCGTAGTGTCCGTATGACTGGACGCCCATTCTTCACAACCAAAGCTTCCACAGAGCTGCCCATCCAGTATTGCTGCAAACAAATCGGGTGTCCTCCAATTGGCCATCAATTGGTAGGTCTCTCTTTGCCCCTCGTATTAATCAAATCCAAACTCACTTCCACCAGAAACATGTAACGCCACCGGATAAAAGTCAATACCAGCGTTGTTTCTGGACAATCCAAAGTCAAGCCTTTGGGAACATATGATCCCCGCGGAATTGAAACATAGATCCGGCCCACTATTCACATCACTGCGCCACGGCATATCGCCATTATGCCCCCCAGCAGATCACCACCACCTGCACACATCAACAAATCCTCTAGTACTGCGGCCAATTCACCTTTTCACTTATTAATAGATGTATACACTGAATGTCCACGCCATCAGGCAACACTTTTCACTGCGGACCCTAATACTGTAAGTAAAGAGCTAAAGCTGTTGTACATTTTTAATCCCTCCAAAAACTGACTGCAACTGTCTACCTTTTGTTTTCTTCCCTGTTTTTTCTCAACGGGCATTTAATTCCCTTTCAGGCAAAAATAATTCTTCAAGTCCTGAAGATTATCCCTTTATAAATTGAGCGCGGGATCGAAACGTCGACTCTTTTGAATAAACATACGTTTCACCTTATTGTATCATTGTATGTATGGTTTACTCCAGGACACACTGCTATTTTTGATTTATGACAGTGGCCTGCTAGCTCACCTTGTTTGCCTGATATCCTTTCACTCTACTACTTTCTCACTTTCCATTGCACGGTACAGGACTTGGCCCTACTGTAACCATAATGCTTGTCGCTAATATGTACCCTTACCTTGAAAGATTCGTTTGATTATTAAACTCCCTGTCCGGCTGGACAAGGAACTGAAATATATAGCAGCCTATTGTGGTCTAAATAACATTGTTTGCATTTATTCATTTATGCTGAGGAGCTTTTGTTTCCTTGAAAATACCTGATACCCATGGTCCATAGCTACCCACTGGGTTCCCCTTGGCTTTTCTAATGATCTAAATGATTGACGGCTGCACGAGAATGCTTGGAAATGCTAACCCACAACAAACTTCAGTTGTTAACTTTTCTCTTTCCAGTGGCTGAAAGATTAAACTATTTAAATATTCAGAGGTACTCTTACATAGTCGAGAAGCAGTTAACTATCCTCTTTGCACTTTGGGTGGAATGTTTAGTACATCTTAACCAATCAGAAGGCTTGGCTGGTGATTATTAAATATTGATATTTTGTCTCCCTTTGTCAACCCAGTTTTATATTTTGTACTCTATCCCTCCTGACCTCTACTATGGTGTACTTCACCTTACTTAAAGCCCCACTTTTCTATCTTCTGAAGTCTTGCTTTGCTTTATTTTGAGTCGCCTGGGTTTTTTCTCTTGCCGCCAGGGTAAATTTCCTGAAGCTGTCTGAGAGTTGGAACCGAAGCTAGTGTGCACCACAGGATTCCTGGTCAGCACCTCCAAACAGGTGATACTCTAATTTGTTTATTTTTTGTGTGGTTAACTTGCCGAGTGGTATACATAGAGTTCATTGTAGGAAGTAGAGCAATGGAGTGCTGGCTGGGAAGAGGTGTGCGTAGGAAATGTGAGCAGCTCAATGAAAAGTGAATCAGAAATAACAGAATATGTATGATATATGTACATGCAGGGTTCGAGTCGGGGTACCACGCCGGTGGACGGCTTCCCCCCACTTATTTTACTGGGTGGACGCCGTCCCCCTGCCCAAAAGCTGGATTTTCAATTATGGCATTACTTGCCCACACAGCCGCCCCTCGATTTCCCTTTACCCAGTGACTCGAGAGAATATTATGCATATCGCAAAGCAAGGATAGTTATAAAACCAGGACTGGCTGACATCGCCCACATGACAGTGGAAAATGTGAGAGCTCAATAACTGGAGCAAATGGAACTACACATTCACTCTTTGGCCTCTCTGGGGCGAGATCGGAACTCATTCAGAATGCTGCTCTCTCTCTGGCTTATCTGATGCAATCGCATCTAAGGGGTGATCGAGGGGAGGCAACGAGTCTAATGGTGCAAGCCACCTTTCGTGACATCACTTCCTGTTGTGACATCACGTCCGGTGACTCCACCTAACTTGGAGCGTCCCCCACTTCTTTTTTTAGGACTTGTGCCCTGGGTATATGTATGTATGTATGCATGTATATGGTATTTATATAGTGTGAAATTAGCCAAAAGGGGGCAGAGTGCTGTAGAGGCTCCATGGCAAAGTCCCTGTCAATGTGAGATTGGATGGTTAGCTTGCTTTTAGGAGCGAAAGTGGGGTGGACAGGAGTGGTGGCAGACAGTGGCAAAGTGACAAGGGCAACAGTTGCCAGAATATTAATCTGTTACTGGGAGGTCTGTGGGAAACTGCTTACATGGAGTGCGTGTGATGAGAAAGTGAGACGATGATTCTTATATCCTATTACCCTTAGCTGCAGGGCAATAATGGGTGCATACTATGTGGCCACTCTGCATGAGCACTCATTTGCTGCTCAGCTCATTAGTCAATATTTGAGTGATACCACATGGAAACGTTCTGGGTAAGGTGCTCCCTACTCTTTAACTTGCTTCCAGAGCGCCACCTTGTCACTGCCACGCCATCCCCCCTGACGTGGACTTTAACCTCTTCAAGCAGTAAGCATCAGTTGTATGCGCTGAAAGTCGTCTCCACTGTCCCCCGGCCCCCATCCCATTCCTAGCATTTATTGCCTTTCTTGTCCTTCCTTTCACTATGTAGATTGTCCGCAGCCCTTCACTGCTGCAACCCCACAGTGAACGCTCCCCTGCGATGCCCTCTCACGTGACATTCATCCCTTGCACACCCCTGTTCGTCCTCTTGAGTGCCTCCAGGTAACCTTCCTTCCTTATACCTGTCCTTTTCCCCCTTCCCTCCTTTCCCCCGCCTTCCTTTCCCTACTCCTTCATCTCCCACCCCCTCCCCATCCCCTTCTACTTGTCTGGGTTTTACTCCATTTGACTATACTTCCCTTCCCTCCTGATCCTATAGAGCACACTTCCAATTGTGTAACCATCGTCCTGATGATGACCTCAAGCTAACAGAGGTCGAAACGCCGTTGACTCGACAACCGTATTCACAGCATTCTATGGGTCATTTTGCTAATAATGAAATCATATTTTAAGATTGTAAATACTCTTGTTTGATCCACTATTTTGTTCTCACCGCCTCACGTTGTTCTCCTTATCACTTGTGTCACTGCGCCGTTTATTCACTGCAGCACTTCCAGTGCACATGTGCTTGTTATGGTTACTGCAATGTAGTTGTCCGTTGTGCTCCTATATGCAAATAACAACCCTTCTACTCTCACTTGGTCTCCTGTGTTCCCTTTCTGTGCTTGGTAATTGATGCACTTGTTACTTTGTCCCCTTGTATGATATACCGGTTGAGACATTGTTCTATTGTTATTATCAGCATTGGTGAGATGCAGTGAGGTGGACATGAGTGATGGCAGACAGTGGGGTGGCAGACTGACTAGGGCAACAGTTGCCAGAATATTAATATGTTTCTAGGAGGTCTGTGGGACACTGCTTACATGGAGTGTGTGAGATGATGATTCTTATATCCTATTACCCTTAGCTGCAGGGAAATAATGGGTGCATACTATGAGCATTCATTTGCTGCTCAGCCCATTTGCCAATGTATGAGCGACACCACATGGAAACGTTCTGAGTAATTATGATGTACTCCAAAATGTGTTTGTTTCTTTTCATGCCCTCTGTTTATAAATCTCAGTAACCAACCGCAAATTAATGTCTTACATTGGTATATGATTTGAGTGAAGGAAGAGCTAGCAACAGTTCAGGGACTTTACTAGTAATCCTGAATGCAGTCTCCATGCCATTTTATGTGGTGTCGTTTGAAAAGCGCCACTATGAAAATCAGATTTAGAAACCTGTAATCACTGCTATGTTTGTGAACTACACCCTTGCTTTAGTTTGTTTTATTTCACAGTGTAGTAATCAGGAGCACTACCACATTGAGAGAACCATGGTACATTGTACGATTAGAGATGTCATCTATGTTCAGGAAGGAATTTCTTTTTTTTTTAGTTCAGTAAGATTTTATTGAATATTGACAATGGAGAAAACACAGAAGTACATACAAAAAACTGATAAAGTAATTCAACAATCATAAATAAGTAGATACAATTAAATTACCTCGCAGAGTATTATCGTCAATCAAAGGATAACTAAATAAATAGGAGGGAAGGACGGAAGGGGAGGAAAGAGGGGAAAGGGAAATATACATTTCATAGCATAATAACTTAGATAAATAGAGTTACCAATAAGATGTTAAAAAACAGTATGGTAATCAATGAATAAAATATTAACATTGAAAAAACAGGGATCATAACTGTACATATGAATCTATAGGAGACCAAAAGGATTGAAAATGCGAAGAATTAAGATGAACACCTTGTAAAGATAATTGAGCACCTCTTCTTGTAAAGATAATCCAAGACCACCAAGCATGAACAGAAAAAGAAGTAGCATCCTTCCAACAAAAAGTGATTGATTTTAACGCAGCAGAAACCAAAAAATTAAATAACTTTGCTTCAGCATCTTCCTCTTGAAGATGCTGAAGCAAAGTTATTTAATTTTTTGGTTTCAGGAAGGAATTTCTGACCTTTCAGTTAAGACTTTCTGATGCTAGACACAAAGGAGTTGCAAAGAAGCAATTACATGAAGCATCATTATTGGAAGATTCCATTCAAATGCATGTATAGTGAAGTTGTAATGTTATTTTAGTGTGATCCTGTTTGCCATATTGATTTCTGATGCTGAAGGAATTGACCCGAAAGGTGTTAAATGGTTTAAATTCTTTCAGCAGCTGATGTCAATGGGTCTGCTCAAACCACTCACAGCGACTGCAATCGTCCTCTCATGGAAAGTTCCTCCACTGGGAGGGAAGCAATCTTTGCTCCACTACTCTTTATTTTTGCATGTTTCACCTTCATTTCAAATTCCACTTGTATGTCAATGACACTCAGATCTCTAATTAATCATTATAATCTAATTGATACGAGCATATAATTCATAGCAAATACTGAAGAGTGTTTGTGGTTTAACAACATGGTGCATAACAGGCTGCAGACAGATTCCCTAACAGTCTAGCCATGAGAGAAGTCATTGTCTTGAAGTGTCAGATCTCCTACACCTCCCAGTAGAACACTCATCAGGAAGACACAGGTTTCAATAAGTGTAAACCTGGCAGAACAAGATGTGCAGTAGTTGTGTCTAACAACCAACCCAAAAATATTTACAAACTGTATAGCAGTGACACCCACAGGATCATGCCTTTACTTATCTCATACACTTCTCATCCCCCTCCCCCTCCCCTACCGCCCCAGCGCCCTGAGACACTCAAGGGTGAGTAGCGCGGTTAAACCAACCCAAAAATATTTACAAACTGTAAAGCAGTGACACCCACAGGATCATGCCTTTACTTATCTCATACACATCTCATCCCCCTCCCCCTCCCCTCCCGCCCCAGCGCCCTGAGACACTCAAGGGTGAGTAGCGCGCTCTATAAACCATTGATTGATTGAACAGGTATCAAAACTTTTACATTTTACACCCTGTCCCCCATTTTGGGAGCGTTTAATCTCTCACTATTTCACATTTCTGTCTTTTATTAAGATGTATTACGAGGGAAACAACGAGACAGCTTTTCAAATGGTTTGGCACACACCGAAGATGTTGGCAGGATGGTACATCCTGAGAACCATATATTAGGAAATAGTAACACCTCTTATTTACAGCACTTCAAAATGTCACAATTACATCATGAAGAGGTATGTTTAAAAACTGATGATTGTTATCTGTATTTGTGATGATGACAATGTTGATGATAATAACGATAAGAATTTCCTTCATTCTTATTTCTATTCTTATTTACAGTAGTATAAGTAGTCATTATTATAAATGGATTCAGAATAACTAGCCTACTTTTATTTCACTCCCCCAACTCTTCGAAAGTTACTCACTACTTAATCCATTGTGAAGAATCTGTGCTTTTAAACAATGCTTATTTTCCTAACAGTTCTAACTCCTGCTTCCTTGTGTATATATTTTCTCTGACGTATGCCTAGCTCCTCATCAGATCCCTCTGATTGCTTCCCTGACAGGATCTGATGTATTATCTTTTTTTTAAACTATGATCGTTTGGTGTTCAGCTCTTGCCCTTGTGGTCATTGTATTTAAACTTTGAACTGTACTTCAATAAAAGTTGACCAAAAAGTTGTTGGTATGTATTTAATTGTATTTTATTACAGAATGTCTTTGAGCTCTGTCATTTCACATGTATCCATATATTTCAGTTAGGGGGTATACCTGAGGTTAGTCTGTCCTGCTTAATATAGACAAATGTCAAATTTCACGTGGCCAACTTTTGATTCAGATTGTTAAAATGCAATTTTCCTATGGGATGTACAAACTTTCCGTACCTGTTTTTTTTGTCCAATTTTGTGATTTTTTTTTAATCTTCTCCATTGTCTCAAAAATGAAAAATGTTGCAAAAATAGGTATTGCAATTAAAAAAATCACTGACAATTATACTTCTTCTTTAGGAAATGATTATTTTCTGAACTACTCACCTAAAAAATAATTTCACAACAGGCTTAGTTTTATGAAGGTGACAAATTGCGCAAATTACCAAAACTGGCAACTTTGCAACTCAACTAAGTTACAGATGTTGTCAACATTACAAAGATTGCATTCTGATTCATAATTTTGCATACCTATTATAATGAATTTGTGTGGCATCTTGCATAATCCACATCACAAACAGAAATGCTCTTTAACAGAACTGTCAGTACTGCGAAATGGACAGTGATCTCTTTGTCAGATTCAGAAAGATGAAAGGCTGTGTTGGGATTCAAACCAGGGATTTGCAAATTTATAGATTAGACATCATCCCACTGAGCTGTATAACTGGATATCTTGTTCATAAAATACCTTGCTCGGATGACTTTAATACGATAAGACCATTGGTGAATATGTCTTAAAGATCCAGTTAACATGTGCCAGCCATCTCTGTATCTTTCTACTTCTACTGTGTAAATGGCCTTAAAACCTTGAAGATGGCTCAGCAAGTTAACTCTCACTCCTAATATCTTCTCTGAATATTATAAGTTTCAAATTCAAATTCTGGCAAGACCAAAGTAGCCTTCCAACATTTTGGGGTTGATAAACTACTTATTAGGAGGTCGATTTACAGAACTAAACTGAGACAAAATCCTAACTTTACGACTTTCAGTATTCACAAAAGGCATTTAATAGTAGTAAAGTTAGGAGTCCTAACTTTACTACTACTAAATGCCTTTTGTGAATACTGAAAGTCATAAAGTTCGGATTTTGTCTCAATTTAGTTCTGTTAATCGGCCTCCTATTAACTTACAGAATGTCTTTGACCTTTGTCATTTCACATGTATCCACATATTTCAGTTAGGTGGTATACCAGAGGTTAGTCTGTCCTGCTTAATATAGACAAATGACAAATTTCACCTGGCCAACTTTTGATTCAGATTGTTAAAATGCCATTTTCCTATGGGATGTACACAGTTTGCGTAACGTTAGGAGTCCTAACTTTACTACTACTAAATGCCTTCTGTGAATTCCAAAAGTAGTAAGTTTAGGATTTTATCTCAGTTTTGAAGCAGTAAAGTTAGGAGTCCTAACTTTACTACTGCTAAATGCCTTTTGTGAATACCAAAAGTAGTAAGTTTAGGATTTTATCTCAGATTAATTCTGTGAATTGGCCCCCATGTAATCAAACAATAGAAACAACTGGGCCCATATTTATGAAGATTTTGCTTTGCCCTCGCTTCTCGCAAGGCGACGCAAGGACACTGCAAAGGCTTCAGTCTGATTTGAAAAGCCACACATGGCCTTGTATGACTTTGTAAAGAGATGTAATGGAACGCAGCAGCTTGAGCTGTGTTATGTTACATTTCAACTTGTGAGGTGTTCCATGGGTGGAGCATGAGTGTTCCCATGCATTCACCCATGGATTTTGGTGCATTTCCAAATTTACTAAAGGTGGTAAGCTTGGGAGTGCATCAAAATGTTATGATTTACCAAGTGAAGCCTATTGAGGATAAATACCTTCATTTCTCCATGATATTCCCACTTTTCACGTGTGCTGTATTCCGCAGCACACATAGAAAGAGCAAAACGCCTCCTAGGATTGTTTCTGTGCAGGAAGGGACACAACCGTAGCAGCCACTATGTTGCAAGGGTGCGTGCGTTGACGCTTGACTGCACACTGTGCACCAACACTAAGAGGCAGCAGAAATGCACCACATCTTATTAGATATGGCACATTTCTGCGGTCTCCTTTTCATTCAATTCAGCCCCGCAGCTTTGCTTGCTGACCTGTGTTGCGTGAAAGATTTGTAAATCTGCCCCTGGCATTTACAGTTCTTAGAAAGGACACTAGTGAGGCATGAAACACTGCATAAAACATTTTTTTTAAAATTTAAATGGGTTATTGGATAGGCCCCATACATAAAAGAAGAAAATTCATACAGAGCCCCTGGAACCCATAGACACCAAACCACTAAGAATGAACAGCCAATACCACGATCAGAATTTTCGCCAGAAACAGTTATTTTGATGTCTACAAACCCATGCGCTGCAAAGTGATGTAGAAAGAATTTGTAGTTTGTCAATTGCAAAGCACGCCAGGGGCTTGAGCACAATATGATAAATAGGATTCATTCATCTGGAAAGAGGGAGCGGTGCCACAATATTCTTTAATAAACCGGAAACACAGGCATGTCTCGCACAAAGCGTTCTACTCATACCCCATGGAATAAAACAACAAGCCAGTTACTTGTCATCTGGGCATAGCCAGGGCCGCACTGGGAACCAAAACCGGCCCTGGCAAAGTGCTCGACCGCCCGCCCCCCCCCCCCCCCCCCCTTCCCTTCCCCGGGAGGGGGTGTTGGGAGTGTAACCGCGCTTTTGCCAGGGTCGGTTTTCGGCCGCTTTTGTTACAGGGCCGATTTTGCTGCAAAAACGGCCCTGTAACAAAAACGGCGCCCAGGGTCCCAAAATCGGCCCCCACCCTCTTGGCCCACCGGGTGATTGCCCGGTGCCCACAATGGCGTGTCCAACAGCAGCGCACTGAATCACTTTACTCAGTCACTATTCTTGAAAGTAAAGAGCCTTTCTCGAGCTACATAAGCAATCCCATACTACCTTTGACGTCATTTTCACAAAACGTAGAACATTTTTTTTTCTCTAAAGCGAGGGTAAAAATTGAAAAATGAACAACAAAAAATGCTACTTTTGTAGAGAGATGATGCATTTGTTTAATGGAGAAAAACGAAGTCGGATACATTGGGGCTGGGAAAGGGGTGTCTCTTCTCTAATTTCCTAGAAAGTGTCAAACAACCTCAGAAACAGCAGATGAATGTGATATGGGCACTTTTCTTCACAGAGTAAAGAAGAGGCGGGGGCTCTCAAATTGAAAAGATGGGGCTGGGGCTGCTGCGAGGTCAGGCCGGGTCAGACATTCGATTCCGGGGTCACTGCTCTGCAGTCTGCAGAGGGGGTATCAGTTTGCTTACATTACTGTGAGTAGAGCATCTCTGCAGACAAAACAGGCTCTGCTGTATCGCCGCTTTGTGACCTTTGGGCGGCTAAGGCCTGGAGGGGAGTTGCCCAATTAAACAAGAAAATAACCGCGTTCCTTTTATACCTTGTCAATTTGCTCTGATGAATGATATAAGAAAGGTGCCTCAAACACGGGCCACTTTAAATGGGCTAAGATTCGAGTCGCCAAATTCTTCCACTCTGTCATGAACATAGTTACAATAATCAATGAAAAAAATAATGAGAGTTTGCATAGACAAAAATCTTTACTTTTTCCTGTAAGCCTAAGCAACACAGCCATAGTCATCAAAATATTAACTCGAGTATGAGCGGTGCTTGCACATGTTACACTAATCGATATTATCAAAAATACATGCTGTTCTGGAACCTTTTGGTGTCTCTTTGAATATACAGTTTACTGTGTTTAACAATTCTTTCTGAATTCAAGATGTGCTTTGTCTAAGAAGTAAGAGCGCTTCAGTTCTAATTAGCTCGCGAAGGCGGAATTGTCATTTGCGCTGCTGTAGTCACTTAAAGTCTTGAAAGTGTAGCTTTTTCAGTGCAAATAGTGCTTTGTGCTGTTTTGCGCCACTAGCGTCAAGGTACTCGAGGGTTCTGGAACAAGCATCAATGTTTTTTAGGCATGTTTCAGGGCAACTGGAATTATGCGATAGTGTGGCCGCGGAGGTTGTTGCATGATTATGGGCTCGCCGCATTTGCCACACAATCCATCGTCTGTCATATAATATGCAGATTTTAAGAAAAAAATGTTCTAGCTCAAACGGTTCAAAAGTCACTGAAACGCAGAAACGTATTGCTGCACAGCGTAACGCCCTTTCTGAAGAGTTGACTGGTCACTTTTCTCTGGCTAATTACTATATTTGGGTGTTAAACCAGTACTAATAAGATGGAATCTATGCCCAGACAATTTAAACAAGAGTAAAAATCTGAAGATAATGAAGCAATACTATCGCAAAATATTTTGCGAAATACGCCACATAATTTGCCTTTTCTTGCATATAATTAAGTCAAACCCTGCCCATAATTGGGCCCTCCTACCACATAATTCCAGTGACTGTGCTTATTACAAAAATTGTGAGTTGGGGTTTGTGTTTCAAAATAACACCTTTTTAAGGCAGGTGCAAAGTTGGATAAAATGTTTATTCTTCACAATTTTACACATTTAAAGTGTGCTGCAATAGACAGCACACATAGTGGCCTAGGTTTATCAAAGGATTGCCTTGCACTTGCGTCATGAAAGGTGGCACAAGGGCAACACAATCCTTATGTCAGATGGACCAAACTTCGCAAAGCTACCATGCATGACCCTGCGTGGCAACTTGCATTATTCTCTGGTGGGAAGGTGAGGTTCCGTGACAATTGTAAGTGGTGCTTTCGACTCGCACGAATATAGTCGAGTCTGGTATCTATGAACCGCAAATGACGAGTTTAGTAAGTGTGCGCAGTTTCGCTGTGCTAGCTTAAACCGTTCATTTGTTATGTGGGTTTTTCATCTGTACCCACGGGTTCCATCTTAGATACGGCATCCATTTTGTCTCTTGCCCTCAAGTAGCCAGCGAACGGACGTTGTCCGCTTCGCGACCCTGGGACTCCCAAGATATTTGCGGAAGACACATGTTCTTTGTAAGTGTCTTTATGACAAGGGGAATGCTACTGTAAGGCGGATGGCGCCGCACAAGGCTCATCTTGCCGCATGGGCTTATTGTCTCAGCCGTGCATCCCATTAGGCACGTCCCTTTGATGCCTGCATCTCGTGTTTCCCGTTACCTCCCCTTTTGCACCCTTTCCGATCTCCCCACTGTCTCCGTCTTCCTCTACACCTGTCCTTGTTCCTAATTCGATCTGTTTTATTGCTGATTGGAATTTGCTAATGGTGGGAAGATGGGTTTTTACAGTTGGGAACCGCCAAATGTTTCCGCACTTATGTTCCGGACCTTATGTGTTTCAAAGTGACCAAAGCGACCCCTCTGGGGGATAACTGTGAGAACCGGGTTGTAAACTTTTGTGTACAATGTTATCCTATGGGTAAAAAACTGTATAAAAGGAGCGATTCACAGAACCAATTTGAAGCAGTCTCCCCAAGTTGCACGTTGTGTACTTGTCGTGATCTCTGTGTTCCCTGCAGCAAATAAACTTTGAATCTTTGACGCCGAAGGAAGTGTCCCGTGTCTCTGTGACTTGTACGCCGGAGCAGGTTACCCACGAAGGTTTCAGGTGTTGTGCCCTGGCACCGCTGGGTCTTACAGAACCCAGTCCTTCAAAGGCATTACATTTACAAAAAAGAAAATGGCTCTAAGGATTGTTTTTGTGCAGGAAAGGGTCAGTTACTGCTCAAAAACCATCCTCCCTGCAATGCAGGCACGCTTGCGCCATGGCACAAGATCTGCCTCACTGTCTGCCTCACTGTCTGCGTCAACAGTGTTTCCTGCCGCAGTCTCTGCACACCACCGCCGACGCGGTGGACTCCAATGCTGTTGAATACTACTCCATCGCCGTGAGGGCTGCGGGTCCCCACCAAATAGATTTAGATTTCAATGTTGTGCTGGCAGTCTACTAGTAGCGGTTCCCAGACAGAGTGAGTCCATTGCAGTATGCGCTCAACAATGCCCCATCACTATGGCCATTGGATGGATGGTAGTAGCGCACACCTGATGTCCATTGGTGAAATGGAAACACCTGCATACCACACTATGAAGCACACCCCATTTCAGACTATGATCTGTGGCTATTCCAGTTCCACCATGACTTTGGCTGCCCGAGGCTTTGCCAATCAAGTGAGGATTTTTTTCATTTTTCCTGTCTCCTCTCCTTTTATCCCCTTACAAGTAATACCTTGTGGTCAATTATTTTTTCTATTAGGTCTAGCCTAGCGACAGCGCGCATGCGCTACTCGCTCTGCGAGGCATGCTGTAAAAGGGTATGCTGTGGAAGTCTCGTCCACTCTCCGCCCATATTTATCATTGGCTTTGTGTCATTGTCCTTTGAAAATGCTGGTTTTTGATTGATGATGAGGCTTGTTAGTCCCACCTTGGTACCGGCTTGTCTCTATTTGTTAACACCCATAAGGACTGGACATTTTACTTGGCTTGTTACATGGTGGTCTTTATCTGGTGGGTGAGCACTATTTTGATAATGAACACTGATAGGTACAATGGCGACTGCAGCACTATGTACTCTAAATTGTATGCTTTTTACTTTAATGAGCGCGGCTCCTGCTTTTGGGACACCGCGCTCACTTAATGTATTTATTTATATTTAAAATTCATGTTGAGCATGGCGTCCACTTCAGGGACACAGCGCTCTGTTTGTTTGTTTGTTTTTACTTTAAAACTGAGCGAGGCGCTGCTTCAAGGACACCGTGCTTGGTTTCTTTATATTTTTTTAACTTTAACAATGAGTGCAGCGCCCGCTTCAAGGACACCACGCTCAGTGGTAAAGATACAAATTTTAAAAAAAGAAACCCAGCACGGTGTCCTTGAAGCAGCACCGCGCTCAGTTTTAAACTTAACCATTTGCATTGCAATAGGTCTCGCATTTACGAGAAATTAAGCTATTGGCATTGTAAATGACAATGCCTTTTATTTATGTTTTAAAAAACTAAAATAATAGGCATTGCCATTTACAATGTCAGTAGCTTAAACTCGCGTAAATGCGAGACCTATTGCACTGCAAATGATTGTTCTTGTTTTACTGAGAGAGAATTATTTGCACCCTTATATACAGATGACTCTGTCTTCTTTACACAAACACTGAAGGGCCTTCAAGTCCAATTTAGAGCAATGCCTGAGTAATGTCAGCAGTACAGACAGCAGTAGAGGTGCACTTTAGCTGTACTGGCTCCGTGGCTTGTCTTCTTTGAACTCGGGAGGTCCGTCACTCTCTAAGCTGTGGTAGGAGTTCAGTTCATGGTGATCATCAATGTTGGTGGTGTTAATCCCGCCCCATCTACGAGCCTGAGATGCAAGTGCGAGTCTGCAGCCAGGGAGCAGCGTGAACGGAACTGCGGAAGTGCGGTGCTACGGCTGCCTTGCCTTGCCTTACCGCTACGAGGAGGGTGCGAGGCGGGCCGCGAGGTTCACGCGGTTGCGTAGGCCGTGATGCGAGCCCGGCCACGAGCCCAGCAGCACTACCCCACTATCGCAGCAAAACCGCCGCCACCGCCGCCCTACGGCTCCATGCTTTCACTGTGGACTGATTGAGCCTGAGTATCTCTACAGTGGTATCTTTGGCCGGTGGAAGAGTTGTGGTTTTCAGGGGTAGAGTGACACCCAGTGGCAGGAAGCTGTTGGCGATTTTCGTTGATTCTCGGCGTTCTACAACACAAGCAGGACAAGCAGCAGGAGGGGAGGAGGAGGTACGGTGGTGGCGGCTTGGCTTGGAGCGGCTTGGAGCGGCCAAAGGCTTAGGGTAGGGCACAGCGGCACGGAGATCTAGAGTCCCTGAGACTTTCCCGTTTGATACTGCATGTGAGAGGGTCCTACTTTTTCATAGCATGGCAACTTTCCAGTCTTTCCAGTCCTGGTTTTGCGATTGACCGCTATCATTTGCGGAGGGAAACGCAGAGGTGAGGAGAGGCAAGGCTTTCGGAGGGTCCTGAGGCTCGCTCGGCACGGCATTTGGCCCAAAAAAAAAGCTGAAAAAACGTCCGGAGTACTCGGCGGCTTGGAGCATCTAACGGCAGCCTCACAGCCCGCAGCCCGGATGCTGGGCATTTTTACGACAGGTTAACAGTGGGTTTACAGAGGCCCGCTCCAGGGAGTGAAGACAGAGTGAAGATGGAGTTCTACCTCCTCGGCTGCAATTCAGCGGTGAGAAGCAAACAGCAAGCAGCGGGTCGTAGTGGTAGTGGGGGGCAGCGGGGAGCATATGACAGTGGCAGTGGTGAGCATATAGCAGTGTGGCTCACTTTCAGAGTGAGTCCTAGCACCCAGCGAAGAATTAACAGGTCAAAAAACACTGCCTAGCCCCGCTCACCCAAGCCGTGGCTTGGAGGCAGACAGACGGTTGGGGCTACAGCCGATTGATTGAACTGCCACGTTTTTGTTGAGACCTTAGACCTGAGAGTGTATCTGAGTCGGCAGTATCAGCGGTGGCGGTATCTGAGGTATTGGAGTTGCTTGGTTCCCGACTGCTGAATGTTGAGCGTGAGCACCCCCCTCCCGCGCCACTCTTCCATGTAGCTCGGAGCATGGGGCCCGGAGCGTGGAGCGGGATATGAGAGTTGGAGACGTGGAGCCCGGCATTGAATGAAGTGCGCAACTGAGAGCCCACGCCGAGGATTGGAGTTGGCGGCGGCTTATGGTTTGCCGTCAGCTGACTGATTGTTCGGTTAGCGGAACCCCCACTCTCGCTAAGCTACTGGGACTGGTGGTCTGCTGAACAGTGGCGGAAAGCAATACGGGGGAAGAGTGCTATTTCTTTGGCCTCTTGAGCCCCCTGAACCCCTGAGACACTGAGTTACTGAGCTCTTGAGCTTGTGAGCAGTTGGTCTGAGTAAGAGAGTGGAGGAAAACAGAGGGGGTGTGAATAGCATAAAATCTAGCTGGAGATTGTACCATCTAATTGATCAACTAAACAGTGTTGAGATATATACTCTTAATACCTCTACGAGAATCACGCTACGAAAACACGAAAAGGGTTCAGTAGTACGGAATAGAGGGGGAATTATGCACTCTGGTAAAGAGAGAACGTTAGGACCAATTGCAAGACGTACAAAGAAATATAACAACCGAAGGTGTTAAAAAAGGTTAAAGCGAAACCGTAGAAGTGAATCGGTCACTAATATCTCCAATAGCAAGGATGTTTGAGAAATCCGGAAAAGTGCCGCATAAATTTCAATTTATGAATGATCCAACTGGAGTTTTGATGACAATGCAAATAGATGCGGAAAATAATAAACTACAATCCCCAATCAAACCTACTAGTAGCGAGAAATTCAGTATGCAAAGTCACACAAAGATTTCAACAAAAAGAAGAGTGTAACTCACAAATTAAGATTAATGAACAAAAGGATAATGAATTCCAAATCACATATCAGGATATATTAAGCGTAACTTTACCTTCCGGTACAAATCATCAAGATAATCTAAAAGAAATGGATGTATCAGGTGCACTATCTAATTATATAAATTGCTATATAAGTGATTCAATTATACCGATGTCAATCAGGTAATCCAGAGAGGTATGAATGAAGAAAAACTGTCACCTAGGTCAATGATTCCTATAGAAGTAAACATAGAAATCAAGAAAAGATCCCAGACAATTACTTAGGAAAGAATGCCCAGACAATTGAGTAATCAAAGCTGCAACACAGGGAGCGTCATTCAAGAAGACGTTGATCTTCATGGAACAAAGCAAGACAAACCAAATTGGGGGGATGATTTAGGAAATAAAATAAATAAAGATACTGATTCAAAAATAAATGACATGTTCATGGCAGAATATGCAACCTCCGCTACCAGTAAAGATCAAAATGGAAAGTCAACACAAGATAAGCAAATAGGAATAAAAGAACAAGATATGGGGATGAGTTGGGATATTCTTTACCAAACCTCTACTCTTACATTAGAAGCACTAAAACATCAATCCAATAAAATGGACATTCAAATTGATCTTCTCAAAATGATGGCAAATGCAGTTGCGGGGATTGAACACAAATTTGCCCAGCTTAATGGTCTGATAGTTAGAGCTCAAATTGACAGTGAAAAAATGGTCATTGACTGCATCTGTATACCTATAATAGACAAACTAGCAACAATACCGGAGGCTTTGCATACCATAATAGAAGATACCAAAAAGACCCTTCAAAAGGAAATGGAAATGATAATGAAAAAATGAAAGAAAAACCTAAATTCATTATGAAGATTGATAAGGAATATAACAGTTGCATTGAAAGTACCGATGGGCTAGAACTAACACCAGCAAGAAAGTTGCAGACAAAATCAAATGTACAAGACGAAAGAATAACATCAATAGACGTACAAATATTGGACCAGACAAGGGATGAGACAACCAGTGTAGAAACAAGGGCAGATCAAGAACATAAAGACCATGACACCCACGGTTTCGCCATGACAAAACGTCAAAGGAAAAAATTACGTAAAGCTAGAAAAAATGCAAAAACTCAAAACTGCGTAGTAATACAATCGGATGAAGAGTTGATAACAACTATAGACACGCAAGGATACGATTTACGAAATGAATTACCAAGAGAAAAAAAAAGAAGATCTCACCAACAACTAAGAATGGGAACAATAAATACTTTGCCATATTTGAAAAATAACTATCAATGGAAAAAATGAGTGCCCAAAAGAATATAGCTATTAAGACAGCTAAAACAAGCCAAATAGGGATGGAACCGCAAAATATGGAGGAAGGTAACAATCTGAGAAAAATAAAATCATCGGGTAAAGGGCTGATTATAGAGCAAGTGCTGCTGTTCATAAAAAGGAGAAAATTAAAAGAACCAGCGGAGCAAAGGATTATAGCAAGCCCACCTCAACTTAAAGGTAAGTTACTAGAAAAAGAGGAAGAAGAACATGATAGTTGCCCGATCATCTACAGTTCTCAGAGATGGAATGATAGCACTCCTAAAGATAACTATAAAAACAAGCCAACAACAAAATCAATATGTTGACGAAAAAATAGAAACATATTTGAAATTCGACGCAAATGATAAAGACCGCCTCACTTTTCAACCACATGCTAACCAGGTTACCTCCTCAGCCTTCCACAAACTGAGACCATCAAAAAAATCCTCCCCTTCCTTCCTGACACAGCCGGTAAAACCCTGGTTACTTCCCTTGTATTGTCCACCCTGGATTACTGTAACGCATTATTTTAAAATGCACAAAAAGGAGTCCTAAACAAAATGCAAATGATACAAAACTCAGCTGCTAGGCTCCTGGGAAAAATTCCCAAATATCAATCCGCCTCGGACACCATCAGAGAGTTACACTGGTTACCCATCAGAAACGGAATAAAATTTAAAACTCTCTGTATTGTGTACAAGGCCTTGCATAACCGGGGTCCAGCTTTCCTCGTTCAAAATCTGATTCCTTACTGTCCCTCCAGAACACTACGTTCCTCCAGTCTAATTGACCTTGTGGTTCCTCGTACCAAAACTGTTTCATGGGGAGACAGAAGATTCCTGGTGTCAGCCCCAAAGCTATGGAATACGCTGCCCCACTCGATTAAAACTAGTCCTTCTCTCTGGTCCTTTCGCAAGCAACTCAAGACCTGGCTTTTTAATCATTAAACTCACCTCCCGCCTTTCCGGTTAAATACTACAGATATCTTAGCGCCGAGACGCCCACGGGCGTTTGTTCGCGCTCTAGAAATATCACTAATAAATATAAATAAATAAATAAAAGGAATACACTAAATATAGTAGAGACAAAAACAAAATTACCAGACTGGGATCAACTTGTTATTGAAAATCGGGAAGGGGTAAAGCGAATTAACTACAAAGCAAAGCAAGCTATGGAAACAGAGACACATGACCATCTATCAAATGAGAAGGCACAACTTTTTTTTAAACCAGAATTTGAATCGAGAGGGAGACAAGATATATTAAATAGAGGGAATATACTTAGACTATTCAAATCAATCCCGTCAGTATGGCAGGGGCTGAGAAGGGGAACATGGCGGCAGCCGGTTGAGCTGCGGCGGTGCTCTGCTCCTGGGTTCCCATTCCCGTCCGTGAGCTGTTTTGTTGGTCAGGCTGGCTTTTTACATGAATGCCTTATCTGAAATATAATCGTGCAGAGTGTTAAAGCCTAACCGCATTGCAAAAGAAAGTGTATTTTGGCACTTTCGGCTTTTCTTTCGATAGACCCCATGTGTTTGGAGGGGGCGTCTCCTTCAGTGTGTTCCTCGCCGGTGCTCCCTGCTCGTGTGGGCTTTGGCTCAGTATCGCGGCAGAAGGGTTGCGGTCAGAGACGGAGCTGGAGCTTATCTGTTTCTTCAACTTCACCGCGGTCTGGCTGTCGTGAATACCAAATGTTGCCACAGGAGTATCCTGGATCCGAAGCCAGACCCACAGCTTCCCCTCCCAGGTCCAATCTACACCAGATAGTAATATTACAACTGGTAAGATAGATAGAGTGGTGCCCGAAAGGGAAAACAGGGGAACAAAACAAGGATAGGTGGGGGATTGAGAGATACAGCAGATAATTCGTCTTATTATCTGACACGTTTATTCAGGAGGTCAAAAGGTCTGGATATCAGGTTACAAGGTGCTGCAGTGGAAATAAATAACATAGATTACTACGTTCTGCACAATCATGCCTCTCTACTAATCTGAAGTAAATCTCACGTTTACTACCTAGAATGAAAGCAGGGTTGGCTTTACTCTTTATCATCCATGTATTTTTCACGCATCTACCATCAACCCTAGGATATTGTATCTGAACACAAAAATGGTCATGTAAAGACTGTTTACTGAACAAACAATAAATCTTTGTATGATAACAGGTAATCTCTTTACCTAATATTGTCGTATAACACATATACCGGGACTTGGTAGGAATGTGTCTTTACTGTGCCCCTGCTAAAGTAAAAAAAGCAGTACTTGTTATATTCACTACTCTCAAGGAATGTGGGCTTGGTAATATCGATACCTTATTTTAATCACCTTATTGTGCAAAACACTTCTCCATCATATAGCCACAACCTTGTATCAAGAAGAAAGGATTCAATGCTATTCTTCCTGAAAAGCACTGATATGCGCTAGAACACCAGAACTCTGAGATTACAAAACACGGAAGGAAAAGTTACTGCACGACTTTTCCTTTCCGACTGCCGGTTACAATGTGAACCGCCGGCCAGCGTATTTAATATACAACACACGTTCACACAATGTGCCAAATTCTTTCCGACCTCGTAGTCTCTCCAAACAGAAAATAAGGAATCATGAAGTCGTAGTGATTCCGACTCCGGATAATGCCCACAAACAAATAAACGTAGAGGGAAGGTAAACTGCTTACAAGACTAGGCAAAAAGAAATACAATATGAACTGAGGAAACTGAGGAATTCACTTTTTGCCATGTAACGTACCGTAGACGCCGAAACCCGACGAACCCGCTATCACCACCACCGTGACCCGGCCGCAAACAGCTAAGCCCCGGAAACGGAAACGAACGTGAAGCATTGAGGAAACACTAAGGCGGGACTAAAGACAAAACTAATCCATTGCGCATGCGCCCTTCTCCGTAGGGGCCGTTTTGCCAACCATTATGCGCGATGTTTTCCAATCATTGCTACAGGCATGACACTGGCTTACCGATTTGGAGTCTCGCCGCCCTGGAGCTGCGACGAGGCCGCAAGATCAGTTTTCTACTCCAGGGGGACAGGGGGCCGCTGGAGGTCCCGCAGCCGAGTTGTGCTCAACAGCTGAGGTGTCAGAGGAGACACCGGAGGAGGGAGAATTGCCTGCCGATTCTGGGGAAGACGCTAAGGGTGGTGAGAGCTCGGTGCCAGTCGGGGCGGCTATCACACAAGGGGAGTCCATTGCCATATTGTCGGCCGGGGGTTCAGCTGGTGTCTTACTCAGGCCGGATGCAGGGGGGTTGCCCCATTTGAGAAAAGGCAAACAAAAAGGGACAAAAAGTGATTTAAAAAAAGGGAAAAAGAACAATAAGGAGATACAAACCCCAAATACTACAAGAATCATACCCTCCCCGTCTAGCTGCTTCATTCCAGCTCCTGCCTCAGGTTTAGAGGTGGTAAAACGTGTAGTCTCTGCTGGGGCTGGGGCTGGTAATGCAGATAGCGCAAAAAAGAAACTTTCCTCCCATTTAACAGGACAGGTTAAGGCTAAGCGTGCATATACGTGTAAAACAATTAAAGGACCTAAAGAGTTGAGCTTTAAACGTAAATCTACTAGCCCCTCCCGTGCAGACTCTAGGATAACCCCATCACTTAGGTCATATTTCAAGGCAATTCCTCAAGTCCTGTTTCTACCAGATAAACCTTCTTCTCTGTCCTGCTCAGTAGGGACTCTTTTAGAGGCTGAGGGCCCTGAAGTGGCAGTGAATATTGGAGTAACGCGTAATAATAACAACTTAATTGCCATGGCGACAGATATTCTAGAAGCCAACATGGTAGCTGATGCTGAAGAAGACCTAAATGGAGGTAGAGAGTTGGAGCAAGTAGACACTCTTACCCCCACTGAAGATACTGAGATTTTTGTCCCTGTGTTAAATTCTTTGGGTCCCTCTGGCACATCCGGTCATCCTCCACCCCTAGCCTTGGTTTTGGCCCCACCATTGGCCCCGCCACTATTGCTGGCTCCTCCATTTTTGGTCGCAGGTCCCTCAGTTGTTCAAACACAGGCTATAGCGCACAAGATGGCACACAAGGCAGTGCACTGACTCCTTCTTGTAGCGATAGTGCTCTCTCAGTTAATTGTGATAATGCATCCATGACCGCTTCCCTCCAGACTTCCATACAGGGCATGTTCGCTACTATATCTGCTGATATAAAAAAGGATTTGAGACCTCTGCTGCCAATCAGGCTGATATTAGATGTTTCTGTGAGTCTCTGGACAAGAAACTAAGTGATCTTACCTTAAGAACAGAATCAATAGAGGATAGGGTAACGGGTCTGTCCATACATTTTGGGGAAGCAAAAGTGGACATCACAACACTTAGGAAAGAAGATCTAGCTATGGCAGAGAGAATGGAGACTCTCGAGAATAATACCCGACAAAATAATCTTCGCATTTTAAATATTCCGGAGGACAAGGAAGGCTCAGACATTAAACAATATGTCATCTCATTGCTGAAAGATGCGCTACGTTTGGATCAGTCCATTGAAGAATTAGCATTAGACATTCAACGTATCCATAGAGAGCCTTTCAAGAAGAACCCCCGAAGGACTAAACCACGAAAAACATTGGTCAATTTCCACACCTACTCGCTTAAGGAGACCATTCTCAATTTGGCCCTAAAGCAGAAATCTGTGAGTGATAAGGGAATTAATTTTCAGATTCGATCTGACCTGTCAAGGGTTACACTTGACAAGCAGTGGGAGTTTGGGAGGAGGCTTGAGGCCTTTAGAAACCACGGGGCGGTTGCTCAATTAATTTTCCCAGTGACTCTGAGAGTAATGTATAAAAACAGCATGCACAACATAAGGTCGGTTCAGGCTGCGGATGAGCTATTACTAACTATGGGCAAGGACAAAGGAGCATCAGGTTAAAAAGGGCCAGTTAGTTAGTTAGTATGGCTGCTGATTCCAGACAGTAATTTTTTTTTTCTTTTCTGCAATTTCTTTATGATCTGATAGGGTCCTGAAGATGATATTAGTTTAAAACTTGGAAAAAAAACCACATAAGCACATATATAAAAACATATATAAAAACACATACAAAATAAATAAAGAAAGAAAGAAATAAAGAAAAAAAGAAAGAAAAAAAGAAAGTAAGTGTGGTACATAAAATATCATTTTCAGTATAGCTGTAAGGCATATAGTTTAGATAGCTTAGGTATAATGTTTTGGTTTTACATATTCACGGGAAGGGCGGGGACCCAGGTCGGGGTGCTATCTTCTGGTTTTTCCAGATAGATAGAGCAAGGGTTCCCCTGGAGGGGTGGGGGGGTTTGGGGCACAGGGGGGGGGGGGGGGGGGTGTTAAGGGAAAAATTTTAAAAACGTCCTCATTTCCGCTCTATTCTAGTTTTGAGCTTGTGGGTGCTGTATGAAGACTATACAATTGTTTTTTTCTTACCTTGGTGGTATGTAACAAATGAACTCTGTTGTCTCGTTATAGATACTATTATGTTGCTTTTGATGGTAAAAGGCTTAGTGTGGTTTTTTCGTTATAATGAGTAAACTAGCTATCCTATCCTGGAATACTAACGGATTGCGTATCAGTCCCAGAACAGATAACATTATGCAGTACCTTCGAGATGCTGATGCACAGATTATAGTACTCCAGGAGACTCATCTGGATGAACCCGAAATGGTCCTGTTGGCTGAAAAGAATAGGTGGATTGATCTATGTATAATGACGTCGCAATCCGCGCATATTAGAGGTGTGGCAATAATCTTTAAAAAATCTGTAAAAGTTAGGTTGGTTTCTAAACTGGTTGATCCCGGCGGAAGATGGGTAATTGCATCAGTGATCATAGCAGGGTCCCCAATCACTATTATAGGATACTATGGTCCAAATCAGGACGACCCGTCAGTTTTGAAGACCCTTTTTTCCCACCTGTATTGATTCCCTGAGCTGGTTATTCTTGCAGGAGATTTTAATATAGTCTTAGATCCCATATTGGATAAGTCCCCTTCTAACCGTGCCAGGCCTTTATCTAAAACCAGGTCTTTTCTGCAGGATACTATGAAGCAACTAGGGTACAATGACATCTGGAGATCTTTGCATGGACAACAACGAGGTGTTACTTTTCGTAATTATAGATACCACCACCGGTCAAGAATTGATTTTATTTTGATTAGTCAATCTTTGGTTAATTTGGTGACATCGGTCTCTCATCTTCCTTTTCATTTATCAGACCACGCGGCTATCTATTTAGAACTGGAGGGGTTCCCTAAGAGTCGTATGAGAAACTGGTCATTTGATTGTTCATTGCTCTCTCCGTTGGATGTTAACGATGCCCTCAATGTGGAGGTGCAGCATTACTTGGAGGATAATGTTGGAACAGCCTCTCCCGGCAGTGTATGGGATTCAGTAAAGGCCTTTTTAAGGGGCCTAATAACAAATAAATCCGCTTATAAGAATAAAACCTATAGAGAAGCTGTGACCTCCTTAGAAATGGAAATGGCCAAATTACAGACAGAAATAGCTATGCACCCGGAGGCCCCTATGACCAAAGTACAGGAATGGCAAAATAACGTAGCTACTCTAAAGGGGGAATTGGGCTCAGTTTTGAATGAGGCGAGCAAATTGGCTAATTTTGAGTATAGTGAGGGGGCTGGAAAGTTGCTAGCCTGGAAAACAAAGACGGAGGAGGTCAGGAATAACATCTATTCAATTATTTCTAATGGTGTAACATACTCTACGGATGAAGAAATCAGGGAGATTCTCTGGGAATTTTTTTGTGAAATTTACCGTGAGGACAAAAATATCGAAATTGAACAAGTTGCGGATTGGTTGACGGGAGTCTCTCTTCCCGTACTCTCATTAGAACAACGTGCTGTTTTGGATGATCCAATCTCCCAGGAAGAAGTTAGATTAGCAATTATTAATAGTAAAAAGGGAAGGGCATCTGGCCCCGATGGCTTGCCATCAGAAATTTATAAGGCTCTGAATTCAACAATCCTCCCTTTCCTGACCGAGCTGTTTAATAATATCCTCCAAGATGGAATGCTCCCTCCCATTTCTTGGAATAATGCTTAAATAACATTAATATTAAAACCGGGAAAACCGGCAACTTGTAGTGGGTCATATAGACCAATTTCTATTCTGAACTCTGTTATAAGATCTTTGCGTCAGTATTAGCAAATAGGTTGGGGGCAGTTGCTCCAGGTATCTTGCACTCAGATCAAAAGGGGTTTGTAAAGGGACGCCATCTTTATGAATTGACCTATGATCTCATAGGAGCAATTGATATGGCTTCTGTAAAATCTCTTCCACTGGCTGTTCTCACCCTAGACGCCACTAAGGCTTTCAATAGGGTCAACTGGATATACCTATCAGAAGTCTTGGGAAAATTTAATATCGGCAAAAAATTTAGACGTGCAGTGAGACTTTTGTATCAAAATCTATCTGCCTCTTTGTTAGTCAATGGGGAATTAACTAACCCATTTAACATCACGAGGTGCACCCGTCAGGGCTGCCCTCTTTCTCCCCTCCTATTTGATCTATATATTGAGCCATTTGCTCAGCGGCTACGGGACGACTGCAACATCAAGCCATTTACTTTTGAGGGATGGGAGAAGAAGGTATCCCTGTGTGGTAAATAAATTTTACCTAATCATTTTTTCCATATAATTATCAATACAAGACAGCTCATTGAAATGAGAGGCAGAGTCCGTGGAATCTGAGTCATACGGGCTTTAATATAATGCTTCGAAGCATGGGACATCGGGTTCCATCACCACTCAGGTTCAGGAAGGGACGTTCTCACTTTTTATTAACAGTACACATTATATATAGTAAAACAGTATACATGGAAGTGAATACAGTAGGCGTAACAGGTGAAAAAAGAGGTGATAAGAACACATGTGCGTAACAGGAGGCGTGTAAGAAGGCGTACACATGGGCGTGCACTAGACATGTCAGAGAAACGTAACATAAAACGTCACAAGTGGGTGGATGCATAGAGAAAGTTGCAGAATCAGCAGAAACTTCTAACCTATATGCGCGCGCAGCTGAGCATAACGTGCAACCGGGTAGAACTGGGGGCTTTGACTTTTGCACGAGTAGAGGAGACTAATGTCTGGGGTGTCAAAACGACCTGTACCTATAGCATATCTGATATCGTATGTTTTGAGGATGTAGTGTCTGGAGTAAAAGGTCTCCCGGGCAAGGGCCGTTAAACACTGAATACGAGTGCGTGCAAAGGGATCTTCATGTAGAGTGCGGGGGCCATGGGCCTACCATGGTAACGGGAGCAGTAAATTACTTGCATGGAGACTGCAGAGTCTGCAGCTGCGGAATATGTTTACCTATTTCACTAGACTGGAATGTGTTTTCGAGGAGGCCGGACAGATAACTTGTAGGTAAAACATCATCTTGGCAAGCGAACCAGGCCGAGCCGGGCACCGCTCGTCTGAGGCAGGAAGTAAGGCAAGGGTCAGGGATGCATACAGCTTTCAGAGACAGGAGAGATGAGACTCGGGGCCTCGTTTAAGGGCCTAACTCGACTGGGCCAGAAAACGTGGACGAAAACGTGAAAGTGTACCATGTAAAGACATTGGCACCGTAGGTCTAGGAACCTAATTAACAGGATATTCATGCATGGCTGGATAGCTGACATGTTAACGTTAGACGCAAATGTATTTGCGCCTCTCTGGCATAAACAGGAAAGAAGTTACACGACATACAAGGAACATGGGTGCATGGATAGGGTGCGGGTAGGGGGTCACTTTGGTTACCTGAAAATTTCTATTACCTCACCTGTATGCAGATGATGTCCTTGTTTTCACTTCCGAACTCTGCTCAGCTTTTCCTGCTATAATTGCTTTGGCCCAGGAGTACGGTAACGTGTCTGGGTATAAAATCAATGCCTCGAAGACTGACATCATGGTTTGGAACGACCCTGAGCCTGTGGCAGGGGCTCAGCTGAGTCCTGTTTTACGCTACCTGGGCCTAAATATATATAACGATATAAACGAAATAGTTCCATCAAATTTTTCGCTTATTGCTAAAGAGAGCCGTAGATTGATTAAATCATGGTCTTCGCTTCCTTTGTCGCTATTGGGTAGAGCCAACCTGATTAAAATGACTATTCTTCCTAAAGTTACCTTTTTGTTTAATACCATCCCTCTTTTTTTTGAACCCTCTATGATAGCCAAACTTCAAAGTGATATAAGTTCTTTTATTTGGAATGATCACATCCCTAGAATATCTTGGAAGAAACTAAGGCGCCGTAGGGAAAAGGGTGGTTTGGCGACCCCTGATATATGGGCCTTTCAATTCTCGCATGCTAGGATGTTGCTAAAATCACCCATTAACTCCGCCTGTGGGTATATGTTTGCAGCACTGCTTAGAGGGGAAAAAATAGCTGAACATACATTTTTGTTTAAGTTTGGCGACCCCAAGTTTTTTAAGAAAATAAAATTGAAGATATTGCGAGATATATCTAAAACATGGTTGAAACTTAGGCGCTCCATAAAACTTGATTATTTCTCTGGTAGATCTCTACTCTGGAATTCACCTGGGTCCCCAAGCTGGCTTCTGGATGGTCTTGCAGCACCTCTTAGAGAGGCAGGATTGGAGGAGTGGGGGAATCTCTTTGTGGAGGGTAGCCTACTCCAATGGGAGGTGTTACTCTCTAGGATAGGGCCAGGGCTCTCCAAGTTTAAATACCTCCAAATACGTAGTTGGGCACTCTCACAAGTTCCTGCTAAGGGCCGATTTCAGTTAGGGGGTAATAGCAATATGGTCTCCCTCTTAATTGACTAGCCTCCAACAAAGAAAGAGGTTTCATTCTGGTACAACTTACTACTGGAGGAGGTTGATGGTGAGTTTCATCTGCCCGACACATTACGAATCAAAATGTGGAGAATCTATGGTTTGAGTCATTTAAGATCTTGTGGAATATAGTAAAACCATCTTGGCTACATCAAAACCACCTTTTTACCCTACATAGGGCATACTATTCGCCCGAGAGACTCTCGAAGTTTTCAAATAGTCCAGTGGTGGCATACCCCAAATGTGGTCTGGGAGCGGCTTCAGATCTACACATGTTTTATGATTGCCCTTTGTTACTTTCGTTTTGGGTTGCGGTCTGTCTTACACTCACTACTGCATTAGGTTCCCCAGTCCGGCCATGTCCCGCTCTTATAACTTTTGGGGTTGCATCAGAATTCCAGGGCTCAGCAAAGAACGTACTCTTTTTTGGAATCTTGTTGGCCAGACGGGAAATCTGTAAGAAGTGGAAAGACCCGCTACCCCTTCCCTGCAGGACTGGCGTACGTCTGTGCTACAAACTTCAAAAATGGACCTACAAAGATCGGGCAATCCCGATAAAAGAAACTTTTGGTCTTTACTACACTGGTCATAATTGAGCATGTAGACGGGGTTTTTTTTTCCCGTAAGTCCAATGATTACGCTGTTTGGCTATCTTTTTCTTTCACGTTTGTATACCCAATAGGGCGGTTCGATACAGGATTGGGTATTTGACTGCTGCATACTACCCTGACGGTTATCTTGATGTAGTGTTGTGGGAGCATATTGAAGTACTGATGGGCGAACCACCTCGTAACATCTAATGCCCATACCAGTTTAACTGTGACAGTACGCTTATCTCTACGCACTACTACTTAGATACCAAGGGCGGGAATGAGGACTAAGGAAAAATAAATAAATAAATAAATAAATAAATCCCGTCACTAGCTAAAACTGTGAGTGAGGATATTGACTCCATCAAATTTATGACTGATAATGATAGTCTCCAGGCACCTACATTAATTACACCGAATTCAACATTAATAGCAGAACAAATTTTAAATGAATATA
Organism: Lissotriton vulgaris; assembly: GCF_964263255.1. Taxonomy (NCBI): domain Eukaryota; kingdom Metazoa; phylum Chordata; class Amphibia; order Caudata; family Salamandridae; genus Lissotriton; species Lissotriton vulgaris. The sequence continues at coordinate 844,732,620 of NC_141685.1, forward strand.
AAACATTTAATGCCTGGGACATATTAATTAGTAAGCTAGTTACAAAGGTCTATCCGAAACCACTCATTAGTGAGATAGATCACGCACAGAAGGTAAAGTCTAAAATGCATATGGGTACCGTACTAAAACATGCCCGGGGTCGATCTACTCATACAGTAGGAGTAACATCGCCGCAAAGTAAATTAGAAAAAAAATTCAGGAATAAATGAAAAATGGATTACCCTGGCATTAAATAGCAATAAGGATCTATGATGGAATATAATCACGCCCCCGCCAAAGAACGAAAAAGAGCTCGGAAAAATGACTATGTGTTCATGGAACATAAATGGAGTGGGACTAAAGTTCATAATGCACACATAGATTCTATACCACATCCATGCCAGATTATCCTATTGCAGGAAACATGGGAAACCAACCCATTTATGTTACAGGGCTATATAGGCTACTTTGAATACGCAAATAAAATCCATAAATATGGCCATCTGAGTGGGGGGCTAGCAACATTTATTTCTAGTAACCTACAGGCTGAACATGAGCAATTGGACTCAAATAGCCTGAACATTCTAATAGTCAAATTGAAATATAAAACAAGTAATCAGAAAACAAAGACCTTCATTTTGATTAATGTATATATACATCCAACACAAAGTAGTAGAGAATCATCATGTGCAACACTTAATAATTTTTTGCTGGAACAAATGTTGGATGACCCATTAGCAGACTACATGATGACTGGGGACTTTAACCTGAATTTACTAGCACCCTTTATAAGAGGCGATATCTCTCAATCACAAGATCATCAATGGTCAATCCCTCACCAGGATCTAGGAATGGAGACAAACCCCATACGAAATAAAATCGGTATACAATGTGTCAAGGACATAGAAGCAATGGGCCTGCGTATTCTTAATGGGAGATTTAAAGCAGATACTCCTCCAGCATATATGTACATCTCGCATAATGCAAAGACAAGGATTGATTATACAATGGCATCTCTTACATCTTTCGGAATATTTCCTCATATCAGCTGGAGAAGGTTTCTGATAGTGACCATTGCCAACAGATAATAACTACCAACATCAGGAGTAATACAAACCAACTATACCAAACTGTGCCGGGGTACCTCGGAATGATAAATTATAAAAAACTTATTTGGACTTCCCAGAACAAGGATGAGATGAATGATCAAGTTCAGAAACTTATAGAGAATTGCTTCAATGATAGAACAATGGAGTCGCCGATTGAACAGTGGGTACATTTTACCCAGAAGCTGGTTAAACCTCAATCTCAAATGCAATTGAATAAAAGGAACCAAAATAAGCAAGGAGATGAAATGAAAACATATGTAAATCTTCCCTATACAATAATGAAACTAAAAAGAACTCGAAATAGGATAAGAAGACAAATCACAAATTCCACCGACAATGAGGAAATACTGAGTAAATTAAAATCTTTCAATCAAAACTTGAAGAAACTAATATGGAATGAAAAAAATCAAGCAAAACAAGTATTCTGGTCAAAACTATTCTATGCAAGCAAACAAGCAAACGCAAGAGAGTTCTGGAAATTCATAAATGGTCTAGTGCGACCAAATAAATTGGTGGTTTCATCAACTCTAACTGAGCAAGAATGGGTCACATTTCTCGAAAAACACCTAAATCGAAATGGAACAATAATAACAAAAATTGAAACACAACCTACAAATAGGCTAGACTATGAGATGGAAGAACAAATTGATATATCAAAAGCCCAACTAATGAAATTAATTAAGAAGCAGAAAGATGGGGCACCTGGACCAAATGGAATTCCGTTTGCTCTCTATAAAGAAAATCTGGATTCATGGTCAGGATATCACGTAAAAGAATTTAAAGAAATAATACAAACAGGTATTATTCCTGAATCATGGCGATGGTCTTTAATCTCGCCAATCTTCAAAAAAGGAAACTGGGAGCTTCCAAAAAATGATAGGCTTATCACCCTACAATACACAGACGCTAAGCTATTTGCAGGGATTTTGCTTACTAATTTAAATGAATGGGCAACAGAAAACAAGATACTGCCACCAAACCAGACTGGCTTTATTAAAGGATTGGGAATGACGAAAAACATTTTAGCATGATCTTCACTAACCGATAAGTCAATCAGAGCCAAACAGCCGCTGTATTTATGTTTTGTAGATTTTAAATCTGCCTTTGATTGCGTCCAAAGAAATCTAATATGGAAGAAGCTCCAGCAAAAAAATATTCCAACTGAATTGTTAAAACTGATTCAATTTCTCTACAGTAAAACCTGGGTTAGAGTGAGGATGGGGGATGGCCAAACATTATCAAAAGAAATCCCAGCAACTGAAGGACTTAAGCAGGGATGTGTATTGGCCCCCCTCCTTTTTAATTTGTTCCTGGCAGATTTAACAGTGAACCTGGACGAGTTAAACGCACATCCACCGAAATTAGCTGGCAAACAGATTTCTAATTTACTGTATGCAGATGATGCCATCCTTCTAAGCCATACTTAAGTTGGATTACAGCGTCTAATTAATCGAATAACCAAATACGCAAAGGAAAATGGAATGGTGATAAATGAAACCAAAACTAAAACCATGGTGGTCACTAAGAATATAAAATTAAGACATAAAAGCAAATGGTATATGGAGAACACCCAACTAGAACAAGTCGAAGTATACAGGTATCTGGGTGTATTATTCGATGAAAAGGGAAATTATCATCCACAAAAAATGGACATAAAAAGGAAGGCAAATGTTTGATGGCAGCATTCAGGATCCTACAGAAATCCCTTGGTAACCTCACATATCGTCCCCTCTTGAAAATCATAGCAGCAAAACTTCTACCGACTTTCACATATGGCAGCGAAGCAATAATTGGGAAAGATACGGAAATAATAAATAATGCTCATTCCAAAACATATAAATCTCTTTTCTATCTCCCAAACAATTCCTCACCTGCACAAATTAGATTGGAATTCGGTCTAAATAATCAATACTATGCAAGAAAGGGTCAATTTATCAAAACATGGAATCAGATAAAAAATGACCATGAGAATCAGTTATCACAGTTATTATGGCAAGAAATAAATAATAATGTGAAGTCACCTGCATGGAATTATCTTACAAAAGCGATAGAAGAGTTTACGGTAATGCCAATCTGGAATAACACGATAAGTAAGGCATCTTTTTAAAAAATAGTCAATCGAACAACAAATCAACTGTTGCTTGTAAATGATAAAGATAGGCTGGCAAAAAGAAAGCATGCATGGTCAATAATAAATGTATATACAAAAAAGAAGGTACAAGAATATTTGGAAAAACCCTGGTTGGAAAAAAAATAAGCAAGTTCTTGTTAAAGCGAGATTTGGAATACTCCCGGGACTTAGTCATCTTCCACCGTGGAAAAGAGTAGCACACTATGCAGACTATGTAAACATGGAGAGGAGAATATTGTCTACCTGCTATGTATTTGTCCTTGACTTCAGAATGAAAGAAAAACTTTACTTAAACTACCTTTTAATATACGAGGAATAAGGACATGTAGGCCTGAAAAGGTGTCTACACTCTAATGACATAAGTATGAATGCTGCCTTCATAAGGTTTTTATTGATAGCTAAAACAAAATTGGGAGATTAAGATATAAAATGAAAAGGTTTAAAGAATTGTAATGATTTGTATGTCGTAATTGCTTTTTAACGGTTTTATCTATTATAGTATATGTTTTGTACTGGTAATATTGTAAGATTTTAAATAATCAAACAATAAAGAATTACTTACTTACAGACTGAATATAAACACACAAAAGATAAAGATCATGATGTTCAGGAGCAACAGGAAAGCAACCAAGGTCTTCCACATCGACAAAACAAAACTGGAGCAGGTAAATGCATTTATTTACCTGGGCCTAATTATCTCAAACAAACTCTGGTGAGACTAATGCATCAAGAGGGCAGTCTAGAGAACTCCTCTAATGCAATCCTCGTAGCTGAGATTAATTATAGCTCACAGATGAGATCTAAGTAGACCAAAACCGGTCAGAGGTTGCCTATTTTCCATCTGAAGGGGTATTGTCCTAGGAGTTCAGGCTGGACTGTTCCTATTGGACTAGACAAAGACTAATTTGCTTAGGATGACTGTTTGTCTAGAATGGCCCAGTGAGTGAAAAACAATTGTCTGTAATGCAGCCCTGAGCAATCACCATTGGCTAATATTAATTCAAGCATTCCTTCCATTGCCTTAATGGTTTTTGAAGTAACACAATGACCAAAAATACTTTTCACACGGTTGGCTGGGCGTGGGAGCTAAGATCTAGGTTGGAACATGAAAAGTTTAGCGTTGCATTAAAGGGTGAGGGTGAAACAGCACCATATCTACTGTTTTGCTACATCCCAGTGGTGACACACTTTAGGCAGCAAATGAGCCAACTAACACAGCCCTGCACCATAATGGAAGGGTGTGTCAAACCTTCGTTTTGTGCTGTAGGTTCTCTTACTAGTACAATAACTATGTTTTAACACTTTTACCACTTTGTATGTGTGCTGTACAGTGAACACACATAAAAAGTTGGAAAAATGTGAGTGTTAAAAGTTACTCCACTGTTATGCCCCCCTCAAGGGTGCATACTTTCTGTCCAAATTTCTGTCTACAAATGTTTATAGATAGAGATTTACAGCAAAACCACAGGCATGCCCACCTACCACCCATTGTTTGCCTGCTTAATGAAATGTTGGACAAAGCAGATCAAAGCAGTGCAGAGCAATACTTAGCATTATTTTAGGCAACTTTTCAAAGCAAATCATGATTTTCTTTGAAATGTAAATCCCACCACAACACTTTGCACTTTCAAAGTGTTAGTAAATCTATTCTAGGCCATTTCGAGTTTGGAGGTTTTCTGCCTGATATTCCCACCAACCGAAAATTACTGGTACCGGGTTGTTGGGAACTCAGGTGCTGGGGGAGGTATTTTGAAGAACAACATGGCGATTCAATGTTTTCACACTGATTCATGCAAGTTTTTCCCCATTTATCACACAAATAAATTATCTGTTTTCAGCAGGTAAAGTGTTTTGGTGAAACACACTTGACCTGATGAGCTACTGCTGATCTTATAGGGGAAAATTAACAAGAAAGTGCTGCATCTGTAGATGTGTAACTTTCCCTGCACCACCCTAAGAAACCCTTGTGGCACCATGGATGTGCCGTATTTACAATATGGTGCACTATGGCGCAAGGATTGACAGATGCGTCAGAAATTCTGAGGCATCTGTTGGTGCAAAAGTCACGCATTGCTGGAGTCATGTCACAAGCACGATGCAACTCCAGCAATGCATGGGGAAGCCTATCATCATTGTGCTGCGTCACTCCTTATGTCTGCTCCAAGCAGGTATAAGGTTTTGACGCAGTGGCGTCCTAGAAGTGGCACAGTAAAATCTTGTAGATTTCACAGTGTCACTTCTAGGAGACTTTTTTGCGTGGGAACGCCCACCCTGCATACATTATACCTGACTCAGGTATAATGGAATGCAGGGCTTTATAACATGACACATCTCCCTAGATACATCATGTTGTAAATGGGCTGCATTTTACGCCGTCGCTCCATCACAAAAAGTGATGCAAGAGTGATGAAAAAAGTGACGGAAGGGGTTTGTAAATCTGCCCCATAACTCTTATTTGGCTGCTAACTCCTGTTACTGACTGAACCAGTATTTCCATGGCACTCACAAAGGGGCCCTTTGGGCATGTGCACAGCATGACGTGTCTCTATCAAATTCATCATAAAAATTACAGAACTCTTCCATGAATTATCCTGCTTTTAGTGAAGGTTTCTAAACAAAAGTTTGGCTTGAGTGGCATTCACATCTGGATTGATGTATTTCATGGAAAGCAAAATTCCAGCTGATATCAATATTAAGCAATGAATTTAGGGATGATGACAACCTACAACACACATTCCATCTCTATTTACAAACCGCAAAGTAGCAGACTGGCTGTGTGATGAAACCATACCGACAGATGTTCACAGCAGGTCAACCCTAGTAAAGGTTCCCTCCCTTTGGTTCAATAATTATATTTCTTTTAATGGTTTACAAAAGTCTGCCTTTTCTTTTCCTTAATCCCGAGAAAGACTTCAAACCAAATTGGGTTATGTGAAAACTGGTCTGTTTCTTTTTTTGGTCTTGCTTAAAGACAGCATTAGCTGACTGTTGTTGAACACCTTTTGTTTGCAGTACAAGACACAGAGAGGGCTTTCTGTCAGGCCCTTGCTCACAATTTGGTGACTTTCTTCATTTGAGTAATTTCCTCCCTATTCCTGTATTCATCCAACTCCTGAAACATTGCTGATTCATGTTGTTCCTGCCGTATTGGTTGTATTCTTTAACTGCTTCCCTCAAAAGACTGTTTTGCTATTTCACTTGCATCACTCCATTGCCTACTTTCCTTTCTCTCTCTCTCCATTATCTTGCTCTCCGTACTATCTCTGTCCCGGCTTTCAATATCTTCTTTCATAACCTTTAACTGCATTTTTCCCAACTCCCACTTAAAATGCTCTCTCACCATCTGCTTTCCCCACTCGTTCATTGCTCCCTGCCTCTGCCCCCACACACCATAACTGAGTCTTAAATCCCTGCCTTAACATCAGAAGTCATGGGAAGAGATGTATAAAGGGGTATTCTCTTTAACATTCTTTAAACATTTGATTGGGTGACTTGTCTCTTGTCTTTTTCTTTCCTAAATATTTTCATTTTGAGTCTGGTGATGTTGCTTCCTCTTGGCTTGACCTAATGAGGTGACAAGGTAATCTGATTGCTCGGTCATTACCTCTTTCTATGTGATGCATCAGGTCTTGAAAATGAAGCAGGATTTGAACGACAATGAGCTCAGGTCCATCGCAAAGAGATGGAGATGATGTATTGTAGCTCTACAACCTTTGGATTAGTTCGTTGTCAACATGATGGATTGCCTTCTGAGGAGTCAGTTTGAGGCCTAGGATGACTGCACATGGGGCATTGGCAACATGTGGGTGGAAGAGGATCAGAAATGGGATGCTAATTCTGAAGCCTGATAGTACAATGAAACTTATTTTGCCACTGCAAGAGAAAGAACTTTTATCTATGTAACTCTGTAGGCTCCCGCACGAAGCACGGTGCTGCTGATGGATTCCATGCAGGAGGAGGAACAGCGATTACGACTTTACCTTTGAAGTGCCGCGGCACACCCCCCGGCTCCTCCGCTTTGACGGAGCTTCGCTCTCGTTTCTACCGTATTGTCTGAAGGCTTCCTGTTGCAGTCTCACCTAGGGTGTTGTGTGCTGCTTTCGGGGTTTAATTCAGGCCTCACTCTGACACGTGAGGCTGCGCGTGGGCAGGTTGCGCAGCAGCAATCAACCCACACCGACACAGTGCTGCAGTCGGAAGTGACGTCCTCGAGGAAGCGTCCTCCTTTAATTCAACCCCGCAGGCCACGCCTGGCCTGCAGATGTGTGGATGCGTGTGTGCGTGTGACCACTAGACCGCTGGGGATATTACATCCCTATCCAACTATATATTTTTTTCTTTATTTACAAAACAAGCAACACAGTCCCGGACTATAACATTTGAAGACAAAACGCCTGAGTACTTGCGTGTCCCTTGGTAACAGCTTCAGGGTCTCAGCAGACAGGCATAGTCTCTCAGCCTCTGGCTTGGTGGCGGGTTGGGCCGCAGGTTGTACCGTTGTGGGTTGGCCCTACCACTTTCGGCATCTTGGCAAACACTGCTGGTCGTGATGGCTTGTGTCAGAGGCACAGACGCATTTTCGGGTCCCTCTGCCTGTATTTCCATCAACGCGTCTTCTTCTACTCCTTCGGGGGCTGTCGTCACACTCGAGTCAGGGCTCCCTCTGTCTAGCTCTGGGCCTTGTCTGTTTCCCGACGATATGGCCTTGAACCAGGAGGCATTCCTTGACACTTCTTCCTCTCCCTTCCGTGCCGTGACCATGGTGCCCCTCGTTGATGTAACCTTCCAGGTGCCGGGCTCATACCGAGTTCGGAATTTTCCCCCTGGGCGTCCGTTCCGTATGATCACCCGGGTCCCCGGGCTCATTCTCCTAGGGGTGGCTTTTCTGCGTCGACTGGCTCTTTGGTTCCCCTGACGTCTCTGTTCCTGGGCCTCACTGATTTGAGCTGGGGGTGGTGTCCACCCCGGGGCATTGGGGAGAAGGTCTCTTCGTGGTCCTTGAAACATGAGGGTCCACGGACTGCTCTGGGAGGTGCAGTGGGGGGTGCCGCGGTACTCACGCAGGAATTCATGTAACCTCTGCTCCGGGTTGGTCTGCTCTACCATTGCTATCCGGAATACTTTGTTGAGAGTCCGCATACATCTTTGTACATCTCCATTGGCCTGGGACCATTGGGGCGTGATGCGGCTTTGTCGTAGAAACGTGGCGAACTCAGCTCCTTGGAACGGTGGCCCATTGTCACTTCGGATCTCCGACGGGTATCCAAACATGGAGAACATCTTTTCGAGGGCCGGCCCTACATGGGTGAACGCAGTGGAAGCTACTTTATCTACTAGTGGATATTTCGAGTGGGAGTCGATGACCACCAGCGTGTGTCCTTCTCCCTGAAAACTTCCAAAGTCTATGCTCACCCTGGTCCAGGGAGATGTACAGGCTTCTTCAGAGATCACGGGTAGGGGTCTTTCAGGGTCACCTGTCTGCTGACAGGCCATGCATGTCTGCACGTGTTCTTCCACCATGCTCTCTAGTTCCGGGAACCATACTTTTTCCCTCATGCGCGCCTTCATCTTCGTGGTGCCTTGGTGCCCCCCGTGGGCAAGTTGTACCGCTCTGCCCCTCAGGCTCTGAGGGATGACCAGACGCGACCCTCTCAGTAGCACCCCCTCTTCAGTAGCGCTTAGATCATGTCTGACTCTCCACATCTTCGTGAGGACTCTCTGTCTTCGGCTGACCAGGAGTTGGAGGGGCAGAGGTACTCAGCCCACGAACCTTCTTGAACCGCTTTCAACGACCTCAGGTATATGTTGTCGGTGGCCGCTGCTTCTTTAACTTCTTCTAGCGTCATGCTCTGGGGGCATGATGTGAGTGCCACCCAGTGGGCATACTCCTCACACTCGTCATCCACCGACTCTGCTTCAGGTAGAGATGGATGGCGTGAAAGAAAATCCGCTGGGATTTTGGCTCCCGGTCGATATATGACTTCCATCTCGTATGGCTGGAGTTGAATTACCCATCGTTCTATGCGGGGTGGCGGATGTCGAGCAGTCCCCTTGAAGAGGGACACCAGGGGTTGGTGATCGGTGACCATGACGAAGGGATGTCCTCGAAGTATAGATGGAAATGGCCACAGGCCCACTTGATGGCTAGGGCCTCTCTTTCCACCTGGGCATACCTGGTCTCGGTTGGGGTAAGGGCTTTACTGGCGAATGCTAACGCTGTCCATTGGCCGGGTTCATGTTCCTGGGTCAACACCGCGCCGAGGCCCACCAGGCTGGCGTCCACTAGCACCTCTGTACGCTTCTTGGGGTCAAAATACGACAGGGTGGCTTTCTCTAGGAGAGCGTCCTTGATCCCCTGGAATGCTTCGTCTTCTTTCGGACCCCACTGCTAGACGGCATCCGCCTTGGTCAGCGCCCTTAGTGGCTCACTCCAGGTGGCTAGGCCCGGTAGGAATCGGCCACAGTAAGTGGCCATTCCAAGAAATCTTCTTATTTCTGTTGGGGATTTTGGCGCTATGGCGTCCTTGATGGCCTTGGATTTCCTCGGGTCTACCTGGATACCTTCCTGATTGAAAATGTACCCGAAGAATTCTATGGAGGGCTGAAAAAATTGACATTTCTCCTTGTGGAGTGTTGCTCCTTGTGCACTCAGTCTCCTCAGAACATCCCGGAGGTGTTTGTGATGGTTCGAAGCGGTGGCAGAGTGGATCAGGATGTCATCGCTGACATTGATTACCCCAGGCAGCCCGGACAGAAGTTCTCTAATGGTGTTTTGAAACACCTCGGCTGCTGAGGAGATGCCAAAGTTTAACCGCTTGTATTGTCTTAGGCCCAGATGGGTACTGAAGGTGGTGATGAAACGACTCTCCTCCGCCAATGGTAGCTGGTGGTATACAGCGTTCAGATCAATCTTTGAAAACCACTTCGACCCATTTACGTCCGCTATAATATCGTCCATAGTGGGGGTCAGGTGTCTCTCTCCGGATCGTGGTGTTCGGTAGTCGCATATCAATGCACAAACGGATTTCACCCAGTTGTTTAGGTTTTTCCACAATGACCATTGGTGAAACCCACGGAGTGGGTCCCGTGACCATCTTGATGACGCCTAAGCTTTCCAGCTTCTCAAGTTCTTTCTCCACCAGTGGGCGTAAGTGGAACGGAATCCGACTGTGTCACAGGGTGGTGGGGGTGACGGACCTATCGATGTGTAGTTTGATTGGTTCACAGTTTATGCAACCCAGGCCCCTGAAGAGTTCGGGTAATCGTCCCAGTAGCTCATCCACCTGGTGTGCTCTGATGCGATTGGCAAACGCTATTAACTTCAGGTCTTCGGCCGTGTGGCTGCTTAGCAGGGTGTCAGCCTCTCTGTCAATTATGCGGATCATCGCTACCACCTCTGATTCATCAGCCTTGATGGGTATTGTAATTTTGCCTTTGAGGGGTAGTGGTGTATCCGTTCCATATGCGAATATCCTCGTTTTGGACGGTAGCACCTGGGGGCGCGGGCGTAGTTTCCTGAACTGCTGCAGGCCAATGACATTTACAGTGGCCCCGGTGTCAATTATGGCCTTGACTTCGTTTCCGGCCATCTGCACAACACACATCGGCTGTGGTCGCCGCCGCTGCTTTAGTACCCCCGCAAAGAGACGATGTATGCCTCTTCGTCCTCGGACTCTGAGTCTTCATCCATCGTGGGTAGATATTTCTTTGTTTATAGTGATGGTGGCTCAGCTAGCGACAACTGCCGAACTGCTTTGGTAGGTGTGCGTGATTTCTTGAAAGTCTTTGATGTGTTCCTCCTTCGGCACACCGTCGCAAAATGGTTTGGAATTCCACAGTTCGAGCAGGTTTTGCCCCGGGCCGGGCAGTCTTTGGCCGCGTGGGGCTCGTGCCCGCAATATCCACACCGTGATCGAGACAGGTCTTTCCGGTATTCCTTTTGGGGTGGCCCACGTGGCTGGGTCCTCACCGCGTCTGCCCTTTCACTCTTGATGGCCTCGGGTTTACCTTGGGGTTTGTGGAATGCTTGTTCCATGGCGGTGGCCCTGACGTTCGAGAGGTCATGGGACCTGGCCAACACTAGGATATCCTCGAGTGAGATCCCTGGCTTGCGTAGTATCGATCCTCTCAGTGCCTTATCTCGACACCCTTGGATGATCTGTCTCCGTATGGCTTTTGGTTGATCCTCGTCAGTACAGGAACTTGCTAGCTCCCTTACACGAGCATAAAAACGGTCCATGGTCTCGCCTTCCCTCTGACGTGCCTGTCCCAGTTCGAAAACTTCAAAGTCTAGGTTCAGCTGTGGGTCAAAATGACCGTTGAGGGCAGTGACAGCAGCGCCATAATTATCTGCCGCCCCCGTATTGGGCAAGTGTTTGAATAGTCAGACTATCTCATCCCCTGCGTAATGTAGTAATAGAGACCTCTTCACTGCTTTGTCCGTCTCTCTTGTGACCACAAAATAATTTTCCAATCTCTCAAGCCATACCTTCCAGCGTTGGGACGCTGTAGACGGATCTTCCATTTCGCTGAATGGTGGTAGGACCCCAGATGCAGCATGTTGGAACGGAATGTTAATGGCAGCTGCTGGCCGGTTCTTCTCCCCGATGCGCCGATGCCCGGGGCAGCCACATGGGCCTCCAGCGACCCCAGGATAAAGCAACAGGGGTGGCCCGGTGGGGGTCAGGATGGGTCGGAACCGCAGGCAGGCACGCGGTAGGGCCGCGTAAGGAAGCAGGGTGCTCCGCTTCACTCTCCGGTGCACAGGCGAGGGTTGGGCCCCCTCCCCTCGTCGCCAATGTTGTGTGCTGCTTTTGGGGTTTAATTCAGGCCTCACTCTGACACGTGAGGCTGCGCGTGGGCAGGTTGCGCAGCAGCAATTAACCCACACCGACACAGTGCTGCAGTCGGAAGTGACGTCCTCAAGCGGGCGTCCTCCTTTTATTCAACCCCGCAGGCCACGCCTGGCCTGTGGATGTGTGGATGCGTGTGTGCGTGCGACCACTAGACCGTTTGGGATATTACATCGGGGAGGAAAATCGTTGAGGCCAATTGGAGTAGTGTGTGCCGGCCACTGAGAGCTCCCATCTCAACGCCTGGGTTCTGACAGGCTCGGACAGAGTCCCGTAGCACTCAGGTAGTGTGCAAGCAGAACCCCCGGGGATTGGTAGAAATGAAGATACCAGAAGGAAGGAGATTGTTCTGCCCACTAAGAAGGAAGGGCATATGATGCCACAACAAAGTGGGACAACAGGAAAGAGGGCTCAGGGGGCCAGGGGGATTGGACTGGTGCAATTGTAGTGAATGAGCCAGTAGGGAGCGAGTTTGTCAAGGGCACGACGAATCTGCCTGTTATGGATCTTTTTCCCACCACAAGTCCTTATACAATAGTTCTGACAGGGGTTCCTGCTTCTACTGAAATTTGTGAAGAAACACCCCAGATGTTAATCAACAAGGCAGCACATTGGTTAAGTAAAAACACACATTTTAAACTGGAGCACTATAGGCAAATCTTAATGGCAAGAAGGGTGTCCTGGATAGGCCGGAGCAGAAAGTATTTTGAAGGAGACACAGTGATCGTAAATTTTAGATCACCAGGGCTGGAACAGAACCTCCTTGCCTATCCCCGGGGTGGCCTCAGCGGGGAGAATGACCCATTCATTCAAATGTTACCGCTGGGTTTCTTTTATAGGGACCCATGGACAAGTTCCCAAAGAGAGGTCGACAGGCAAACATATAGTGGGGAGTTTGGAAAAGGGGCCCTTGTCTCTTAATAAAAATCGTTTTGCTCCTCTGGCAAATAGCCGGGGACTGCAGCGACGCCCCCGCAGAAGCGATTGTTCCACGCATATATTCTAGAGTAGGCCTCCCAGTAACCCAAGAATGCACACAAACACCCGGTCCCATGCAAAGTGATATGGTTAGCTGTCCTAAAGAGGACAAAGGCCAGACTATAGGAGTCCATTTGATTATCTGCGGTGGTCAGACATTGCCGAGCACAAGTACCATGACCCAAGGCACTATAAAAGTTTTATCATGGAAGGTAGCGGGGCTGTCAGCAAAATAAAAAAAATTATGAATGGTTGGCTTATATAAAAAAGTTCCAGGTCATATTTTTACAAGAGACATGGGACTGGAACAGAGACCAGCTAGTTCTTGAAGGCTTTAAGATGTTCTTTGTCCCGGCAAGGAAAGGGCGGTCAGGAAGAGCTAAGGGCAGGCTGATGATCTATGCGGATTTTAAACTGAAAGGGACATGGGTAGACCTGAGCTGGAACTCTGATGTTGTACAAGGGCTAAAACTATGTATGAGGGGCCAGAATGTAATATATTATTTGTGAACTTTTATAATACTATAGTTCCAGGGTCACCACTCATACATTTTAGAGAATTGGGTAAAAGGCTGGAGGGAGAGGCTGATCAAAAGGGACGCAAGTACGAATGGGTGCTCGCAGGTGATTTTAATTGTCACCTTTGCCCAAATGTGAAAAATACACGGGGTGTCCGGTACTCCTCTCCGTTGAAAGAGGGCCCCCATTTAGAACACATTGCAGAGGGAAAGAGCTCAACAAGGTGCTGGAAAGGCATGATCTCCAACACACCATGGATTTAATAAATGGAGATGATGAAGGGCGGATAAACCCAACTTTTAAAGGAAGAGGCTGTGATTCAGTCATTGATTTTATTTCTGTATCTCACATAATGAAGCAGGAGCTTTTGGGGTTCGATATACAATCTAGTGTATTTAGTGACCACAATTCCTTAGTTATCGTTCTGAGGGACCCAAACACCACCAACACCCACAACAAAAGAGGTCGGAAAGGAGAGCTAATGGCACTGATCAGGGCAGAAGGCTGAGATGGTCCAAAATTGACGTTGATGCCTTTTATGAAGCACTAATGGCAGACAAAGACCATCATATAGGGAGGTGCTTGAATCTTGAAGTGACAGGGGTTGAGCTGGTTAAAACCTACGAAGGGGCAACACTGCACATTGATAGACTCCTGAGGGTCAAGTCTGGAAAAAAAGAACCAAGGGAACATGGGTGGTTCGACCAGGCTTGTTCTAAGGCTCTGAGAGAGCTGAAAATGGCTTTGAAATCCTGACCGAGGGATAAAACCAGGGTTAAGGCGTGTCGAGGCTTATGCAAAGATGCAGTTAAGTGCCGTAAATCGTTGATGCAACAGCAGGCGTGGGAGAACCTGAGGGAAGCAGTAGATACTAAAAATATGACGCCATTTTGGAAAATCATAAATGACCCTTGCTTCCAAGACAGAGATAAACCCAAGATTGTAAACCACATCCTGGCGGAGACCTGGCATGAGCACTTTAAAGGTCTATATAATCTTAGCACCCAGGAAGATTGCCTTGTGACCAATGAAGGGCCAGGAAGGGGGGAACCCACAATTTTTTCTCTTAATGAGATTAAAGCCCGCATAGAAGGACTGACCAGAAACAAAGCGCCGGGTCCAGATGGTGTCCCCACAGACTTTTTCTTAGCGTATGCAGAGTTGTGGGCCCCGATTTTAACTAGGGTTATAAACGCTGCAGTGTGCACGGGCATGCCTGAATCTTGGTCAACAGCCATAATTGTGCCAATCTTTAAAAAAGGTAACAGGGAGAGCCCGTCCTGTTACCGGCCCATTTCCCTGATAGATGTGTCCGTGAAAGTTTTCGGCAGGGTTATACTTAACCATCTGGTAGATTGGTCAGAAGAACACAAGATCATAGCAGACACACAGCATGGTTTCAGGACCGGCCGGTCTACAACGGACCAATTTCTCAACCTATATCTCCTGACCGCAAAGTACACGATAGCGAGCCAAGGAACTGTGTACTTGGCGTTCATGGACCTCACAGCCGCATTTGATCGGGTAAACAGGAACAAACTGTGGGAACTTATGGAGGGATTGGGAGTGGATCAGGGTCTAGTAAATATTTTGAGATCCCTACACATGAATACCCATGCCCAGGTTAGGTACAACGAGGAGGGCAGTCTGACAGATCAGTTCCCCTGTACGAGGGGAGATAGACAGGGCTGTATTTTAGCACCTTTTTTATTCACCCTCTACATTAACGGCTTAGAGAAAGCACTGGCTGGGCTGCGATTGGACTCGCCTAAGATAGGTCACAGGGGGGTTCAGGTTCTGCTTTACGCAGATGATACAGTACTTCTCGCCTGAACCCCGCGTGGCCTACAAACTTTTGTTAGACGGTTTTATCCACTTCATGCAGAGCCTGGATTTGTCAGCAAACCTAGCCAAATCCTACATAATGGAGGTAGGGAAGGCGCCCCCAAAGAAATATAAATACACGTTTGGGGCACACTGTATTGAAAAATTTCAGTCCTTCTCATACCTAGGGATATTGGTTGACTCCAGGCTTAAATTTAAACCATTGCTGGAGGATAAATGTCGCTCTCTAACCAGAAGCATGGGGGCAATTATGAATCATGCACATAGGCTGGGCTGGTGGGCTCCTGACCAGATCCTGATTCTCTATAATTCAATATGCTCCGCCAAAGTTCTCTATGGCAGTGATGTCTGGGGCTTTGTGGACACAAAGTTGCTCATACCGAAGAGAATAAACTCTTAAGAAGACTGCTGAAAGTGCCACAAAGCACCCCGGGCTTCATTGTACACGAGGAGCTGGGTGTTGCCCACATTGAGGACAGGATAAAATTAATACTGGTTAGCTGCTGGATTAAGATCTGGTCGAACCCAGAGGCGGCCCTGACAAGAGATATCATTCAGGAATGCCTGGCACGGGACAAGGGGATGAATATCCCTTGGATCAAATATGTTAGAGATTGTCTTAAGGCCACGGTTCACCTGGAACTTTTTACTCACCCCACTAAAATCTTGGCAAAGGATAAGACCATTGTTAAAGGGGAGTTTTTGAATAAACTGGGTTCTATCAGGGAAGACCAAGAGATAACAAAACCCACAGTGAGACGCCACATACTGACTAAATCTTGCCCAGGCATCAAACCTTACCTGTATCTCATCCACAGTTCCCAGGATAGGTTCCTTATGACACGCTTAGGTTGAACTGCATACATCACAGCCTAGCGGTGCCTGCAGGTTTTACTAAAACGGTGGAGCAGAAGGGTCCCTGCGGCTGAGATCTCAGATCTCCGCACAACACCCTTCACTTCTTGCTTTTATGCCCGTATTACATGCTCCAAAGGAAACATTTTTTAAAAAGAGTTTAAAAAAAGGCTGATTTTAGACAGGCCAATGTAGCTTTACTGTGCCTGAAACTTTCTACATATATTTTAACATTGCACTGTACTGTAAACTTTCTAAGAGTAGCGATGCGGCTTAGGAACACAAGAGAGGATATGTGAACTGTGTAATATAAATGGTTTCTTTTTCCCTTTTTATGATACGGAGCACTTTAACAACCTTTGGCTGTTTACATAATGCACATGCACTTTATTGAAGTTGATTCATTATCAACGTCAGGCCCCGCGACCCCAATGTATTGCACATGCACTTTTAGCAAATTACATAATTTTAGACGTGCCCTCTGATCCACTGAGGAAGTCTGGGGGGAAAGTGGTGCACTGTATGTACTGTAATGTTTTTTTAACCAGAATAACTGCCCGTTTTTCACATTGTAATGTTCCGTCTCTTTTTATCCAATGGCTTGTACTGTATTTTTTATCTGTGTTTTTTTGGCCGTTTCGGCCGAAATAAAGATTCTTGATGATGATGATAATGGTCGGCCATTACCTCTTTCAATGTGATGCATCAGGTCTTGAAAATAAAGTAGGATTTGAGAGACAATGAGCTCAGGTCCATCGAGAAGAGATGGAGATGATGTATTGTAGGTCTACAACCTTTGGATTAGTTGGTTGTCAACATGATGGATTGCCTTCTGAGGAGTCAGTTTGACGCCTAGGATGAGTGCACATGGGGCGTTGGCAACATGTGGGTGGAAGAGGATCAGAAATGGGATGCTAATTCTGAAGCCTGATAGTACAATGAAACGTATTTTGCCACTGCAAGAGAAAGAACTTTTATCTATATAACTCTGTAAAAATGTTCATGTAGAGGCTATTGATCTTCAAGGTGTTAGCACAAATGTTGGTGTAGAACTTACTGCTGAAATCCTTACTGTCTACACTGTCTAAGATTGGCTTACAAGCTATTTCGTTGATTTAGTTTATTTAGACATATAGAAATTCATCAGTGAGTCTTTGAATCTCCTTCAGTGTGCATACCTTTAAGATGCAGTGAGCTGTTGACATCTGCCAATTTCTCTTCCATCACGTATAAATTATTCAGCATGAAACTGCTAGTGACTTGTTATAAGGTGACTGAGGGCGGAGTGAGTGGCTCTGGGCGCACGTGTCCTGTGGATAACAGGTAGGAGGTGCCAGAGTATCTGATCTGAACTGAAGATATTAGATTTGTCACACATCACTGGTCACTGATATTGGATGGTTTCTTTCCTGAATGACCACATTCCCAGTGAAGATAGCATGACTTTGGTGAGAGAGTTGGACCCTGCTCCTGTTTAGTACTCAGCAGCTATCCTATATTGAGTAGCATCTGGGGCCGTAATATGGATGGGGCTCACTTTACCTGTTTGCACCAGGACACACCTTAAAATAGGTGCGCTGGGCGCAAACAGGGAAAGTGTACCATTTACATTCAATGCGCTGCCCTCACGGCAGGCGTGAATTTATGCTGCCTCAAGGCCGCACATTCAAGTAAAAAACAAAGCAGCTTTGAAGCAGCCGCTCCATGTTTCACTGTGCAAGCTGCAATCCGCCTTTATGTTTAAGAGGGAGAGAGAATGCCTTGCAGGCGAATGGAGTGAGCGACTTCACCTGCCTGCAATGGTACATCTGGGGGTCCATAGGACCCTCTTTCCCCCACCAGAAGGCTGTCATTAGGGGGTACACTTACACTGCGCCACCTTTTAAGTGGTGGACTGTCAGCCCGCCTCCTGACAGCTTCTTTGCCTCTGCACACATGTCTTTAATACGCGTGGGCTCAGAGGCAAAGGGATGCCCTCATTTGCATGGGGCCATGCCCCCATATAAATGAGGGAACACTCTCTGGAGATAGCGCTGGCACTATATGTGCGCCCGCACTATCTGCATTACAGAAGGGGATGCACAGACATCTGCGGCCCATTCTGTAATACCAAAATGCCCCTAGAGCGAGCAAAGGGGGGACTAATTCCCGTTGCACCCCCTGGGCACTTCTGTAATATGGCCCCTGATGTGCAATTAGGATATGACAGTTTGAAGGTCACTGATGGTTGTATGTTTTTTCCTGTTCTTAAGTCTTAATAATAGAATGAAATGAAATAATTTTAATCTGGCAAAAGGACTCTTTCTTTTTCAAAATGTTAAACTCAGTTATTTGAACAGACTTTATTATTAAGACAAGGAAACTTATCACAATCAATCTTTTCCAGAGGAAAGTCTATCCTACAATCCAGGAACTGATGGTACACTACTTCTAAGGGACTAAGGGTCTCATTTATATTTTGGCTGAAAGGGAATTCTGTTGTAACAATGATGGAGCTCCCTCCTACCAAGACTATGATCTACCCACTCTATTCAAATGCGACAGACCATAATTTGATGATGGGTGAAACTACTCTGTCTCTGTTATGCTCTAACTCCTCCAACGGCCCGACGGAGTGAGGGTCATTGGAGGTTTGGCTACAGGTCTGCGCAGTTAATTTAAATGAATAGACAAATAGCTGTTTTTCTATCCCATCACAACCAGAAAACCACTGGGGAATGGCACACTAAAAACCTTTCAATGCCCTCCTTGTCATTGTATGAAACTCCCATGGCAAAGTGAGCATTTGGTTTTGTTTTCGAAAAGAAAATCCTGCTTTGGGATTTTGGGATTTTCTTTTTTAAAGTAAAATAAAATTACTTTGACGTATGGCTCCGTCATGTTTGACGGTGCACCCCGGCAAAGTAAAATTGCATTGTCAGGAACAACTGTTTCTGTTAATGCTTGAAATGTCTGCTGCACCAGCCGACATTTCATATTTTTCTGGTGGCACTTCTGTTAGGGCAACAGAGGCCCTAATTACGAAGTCGATCGAACGAGCATCGGACTGACATTGTAGCGGAAACGGACAGCCCGACAAGGAGTCGGCAGTCCCACTTCCACTATTATGATGAGACTGACTTCATATAAGTTGGAAATTGTATATTTCCACACATTTTCCACACCATGCGGTGCCTGCTACATGGTGAATGGATGCTTAGGGGGCATCATAGGTGCCCCCAGACCTCATAGCTAAGGGCCAGAGGGGAAGGGGACCCTGCTAAAGGCCCCTAAAGTCACTTTCTGCCTGCCTTTCAATGGCAGACAGATCACCATGAAAAGGTAGGTGGAAAGCGACATCGAAATCCCAACGGCGGATCCGAGGATGGCTACGCTGTCGTTTTTTGATTACTATTCCGCCCGCCGCCGGAAGGGGAGCAGAATTTCCTCGTGAATTTGCCTCTGACCGCCAGTATCATAATATGGCAGTCGGACAGAATACCATGATGTCATATGGAAAGCCTCCAATGAGCTGTCAGATGGCTCACTGCCCGACATCATAATCAGAGCCAGAATAATGGTTCACTGACAGAATATCGATGTACAAAATACAGAAGTAAAAAATATCGATGAAAAAGTATAGAAGTAAAAAATATCAACTCTCTATATTAAAAAACAGGTATGTACAAAAATATTGAGAGAAAAATATCAATGCTAAAAACAAAGTTGTACCAATAACATAAAATCAATAAAAAAACATTCTATTATCAATTTAAACAATGAACTATTTAAAAAAACAATTTTACTTGCATTTACCACTCCATTCAGTGCAACAGTAGGGAAAGTGTTGGATAGCAGAGGGGCAAAACGTACTATTCCCACTCCAGTGAGTGCAACAGTAGGGAAAGTGTTGGATAGCGGAGAGGTAAAACTTACTATTACCACTGCAGTGAGTGCAACAGTAGGGAAAGTGTTCGATTGCATAGGGGTAATAATTACTATTCCCACTCTAATGAGAGCAATAGTAGGGAAAGTGTTGGACAGCAGAGGGGTAAAACTTACTATTCCCACTTCAGTGAGTGCAATAGTAGGTGAAGTGTTGGATAGTGGCAATAATAGAATGTACTATTCCCACTCCAATCAGTGCAACAGTAGGGAAGTGTTGTATAGCAGAGGGGTAACACTTACCATTCGCACACCAGTGAGTACAACAGTAGGGAAAGTGTTGGCTAGTGGCAAGATAAAATGTACTATTCCCACTCCAATCAATGCAACAGTAGGGAAAATGTTGGATTGCAAAGGTGTAGCAATTAATATTTTCACTCCAGTCAGTTCAAAAGTAAAAACAAACAAAATATTAACAGAAAAAATATATATATTAAAAATTAAAATACTAATATATTTAATATTACAAATAAAAAAATACATATTATAATGTTAAATGCATATGACAAATTCCTACAAATATATTAAATAAAATAAAATAAAAACTTCAAACAAATAAATATTTTAATCAAGAATTATTTAGAATCTCTATATATAAAAACGAAAGTATGTCTGTTTGTCCTTTATGCATTACTACACCATTCATCAGATCACCATGAAACTTTGGGAAGTTGTTGAGTACACTCCCACAAAGGTTTCTGGCAAAAACAAAATTGATAAAAGTTGTTGAGTACACTCCCGCGAAGGTTTCTGGAAAAAAAAAACCACAATGTGTTAAATATCGGCCCCCGACCCCCCAGGGCCCTCATAATCTTTCCAATACTGACCATTTACAGTTTCTGGGGCGACTCACTTTTGCAATGACCATCAACAAAGCACAAGGACAACCGCTGCAAGTGTGTGGACTAGATTTGGAGAATCCGTGCTTCTCACATGGACAACTGTATGTGGCCAGCTCACGCGTCGGAAAACCTTCTGATTTATTCGTGTACGCACCAGACGGAAAACCCAAAAATACCGTGTACGCACAAGCACTTGAATAAATAAACAAAATTAAAACAACACTTTAAAATGTTCTCCATATTAAAATGAATAAGTTTCAATAAAAATGACACAATGTAAATGAAATGTTATCATAACAAGTTTCCTTAAATTTCCTTTCTTCTGAGATTGCAGCAACGCGCAACGGGTAAGCTAGTCAAAAATATTAATTACATGAATTTACTTTTTTATTTCCTACCGTATAACACCACACAATTCACAACCCACATCTACATTTTATTTAAAAAGTTGACTTACATAATTAACATATTTATTTACCAATTAAAGAGATATTATTAATGAAAAACCAAATGAAAACTTTACCCCAATGATCCCAACAAACCACTAGTAAAATTAAACTTTAAAAAAATTAATTAAACATTTAAGACTTATTTTCAGTTAAAAAAAAAAAACAATAGTGTATAAAAACTAATTATAAAGTAAGTAACATTTATCTACAACCCACCCTTTACCCCTAATAAAGTAAAACACACACACAAAAAATATAAACAACTATCCTAATTAAATATCATTTCATTAATTAACAATGATGATCAACCATCATCATCATCTTTCTTTATTCGGTTTCATGATCAGTAAACCATAAAAGCGCAATATAAACACCAGGGTAAAATAGTATAATGTATGCTTTAAGGAACAGGCCCAAGCAATTTCATGGTTCATCAGTTATATACAGGATGCATGTAAAATAGATGCTTGGTAAAAACAATAAAAGAAGAAACAACAATACATTACAATCATTAAAATCACTAACCCATTCCACACAATGATGGCTCAGCAAGGACACATGGCCCCGGGTCATTGTGGGAAATAACACGTCTAATCACAGCTCGTTCTAAGTTTGATGGGCGATTTAAAAAAACTTAAAACATGAAAAACAGTGCTGTCCGTCAGCATCTGTAAAAATGTAAATGCAGGCTGCACTTGTTTAAAGTTGGCATGTTTCAAGATGGGGATTAGATATGATTTCCTCAGAGTATCATAAAATGGGCAAAACATGGTGAAATTAAGCATTTCCTGTGGAGATGAACCATCGCAGATACAGGGAGGAAGAACTTACCCTCTGCTTATGCCCCTAAGGTATGAGAGAAGTAAATAAAACAAGTAAAGGCCGAACCTGGTCAAAAGGAATCTATCATGAGGGTTCACTAGACCAAGTATTTATGGCTCCGCCAACTCAGTGGTCCATAATATAACAAAACTGCGGACGCTTGGCTTTATTAGCTCCCTCTCTTCCCTTGAAGCAAGCTGTCGCAAGCCAAACATCTTCTTCACTGTGGATATCTCTTTTTTGCCAATTCCCTCAGGGCTGGTGAAGAGGTCTCCTCTGCCCAAGCATGCTAGCTGATTTTTGATATATTTCAACCAAGGTATCCTTAGGGCTTGGCCCAAGGATAAGCAATCTAAAAGAATTGCCTTATTTAACTATAAGTCTTAATTAAACATTTAAGACTTATTTTTAGTTAAAAAAAAACCAATAGTATATAAAAACTAATTATAAAGTAAGTAACATTTATCTACAACCCACCCTTTACCCCTAAAAAAGTAAAACGCACACACAAAAAATATAAACAACTATCCTAATTAAATATCATTTAATTAATTAACAATGATGATCAACCATCATCATCATCTTTCTTTATTCGGTTTCATGATCAGTAAACCATAAAAGCGCAATATAAACACCAGGGTAAAATAGTATAATGTATGCTTTAAGGAACAGGTCCAACCAATTTCATGGTTCATCAGTTATATACAGGATGCATGTAAAATAGATGCTTGGTAAAAACAATAAAAGAAGAAACAATACATTACAATCATTAAAATCACTAACCCATTCCACACAATGATGGCTCAGCAAGGACACATGGCCCAGGGTCATTGTGGAAAATAACACGTCTAATCACAGCTCGTTCTAAGTTTGATGGGCGATTTAAAAAAACTTAAAACATGAAAAACAGTGCTGTTCGTCAGCATCTGTAAAAATGTAAATGCAGGCTGCACTTGTTTAAAGTTGGCATGTTTCAAGATGGGGATTAGATATGATTTCCTCAGAGTATCATAAAATGGGCAAAACATGGTGAAATGAAGCATTTCCTGTGGAGATGAACCATCGCAGCTACAGGGAGGAAGAACTTGCCCTCTGCTTATGCCCCTAAGGTATGAGAGAAGTAAATAAAACAAGTAAAGGCCGAACCTGGTCAAAAGGAATCTATCATGAGGGTTCACTAGACCAAGTATTTATGGCTCTGCCAACTCAGTGGTCCTTAATATACCAAAACTGCGGACGCTTGGCTTTATTAGCTCCCTCTCTTCCCTTGAAGCAAGCTGTCGCAAGCCAAACATCTTCTTCACTGTGGATATCTCTTTTTTGCCAATTCCCTCAGGGCTGGTGAAGAGGTCTCCTCTGCCCAAGCACGCTAGCTGATTTTTGATATATTTCAACCAAGGTATCCTTAGGGCTTGGCCCAAGGATAAGCAATCTAAAAGAATTGCCTTATTTAACAAGTCCCTCTCTTTGGCCCATATTTTTAACCAGAGAGACAGCAGGCTAAAAGCTATCTGGTCTGTGATGTGGGGCATTCCCAACTCTTCGTGAACAAGAAAAGAGAGAATACCCTGGGGTACGGACAACAATCTTCTCATGAATTTGTTTTCAGAGACTTGGACATCCTATGCATCAACATATTCCATATTTCACTGCCATAAAGTACTTTTGACAAGCACATAGCCCTAAAAAGCTCCAGAAGGGACCCCACTGGTTTTTTACCTAGCCTCGCAGCAAAGTTAAAGATAGCGGCAACTTCCCTGTTAAGGTCATTTCTCTTTCGGGTGAGTTGTGGAGCCCAGTTAAGTTTGTTGTCCAGGAGTACCCCCAAATGGGAAAAGACTGTAGTTTTAGGAATGGGGGTAAGTCCTACCTTAAAGACATATGATCTTGAAGGACAGGAACCTAGTTGCATGATTTATGATTTGGAGGTATTGATTTTAAGATCCAGATCTCCCATGAACTGGGCAATCGATGCTAATGTGGTTTACAAGCCCCTCTCTGTCCTAGCCATTAGGACGGGATCGGCTGCGTAAACCAGAACTGGGAGGCCATGCCAACCAATCCGAGGGTAGTCAGCCGTGGTCTCCAATAGTGTTTTCTCCAAGTTGTTAATATAAAGATTAAAAAAAGGGGCAAATATGCAGCCTTGACAGACCCCGCTCCTTACAGGGAATGAGCGTGATACCTTCAAGCTCTGCGAGTATCGCCCTACTGCTTGATGTCCTGGTGAAGATCATAGAGAGGAGACCTGCTCCCTGTCTACCCCTTAGGTTAAAAGGATCTGCCATAGCTTGGTCCTATTTATGCACTCATAAGCGGATGACAGATTCATAAAAGCCAGGAAGAGAGTGCTGCTGCGGGCAACTGTATATTTGCTGGCGATTAAGAAAAGGTTCAGGGATTGTTCGATTGTTGAACGGCCAGGGCACAACCCATATTGGGCGTCCGACAGAATGTTATTGCCGGTAGCACAGATCGCTAACTTATCTAGCAAGATCCTACCAGCCACTTTTACAGCTGACTCTATCAATGAGATCGGTCTGTAACATGCCGTGATGTCCCTGTCCCCCTTTTTGAAAACTGGCACAATGATGGAGGTGGCCCAGGAGGTCCCAGTACCGACCCTAGCAACCGCATTAATTACAGAGGTGAGGACTGGAGCCCAGACTGCCATGTCTGATGGGTAGAGGTCGGGGGGAATAACGTCGGGACCCGGAGCCTTGTTGTAAGTCAGACCGGTAATTCTGCGCCTTACTTCCTCTTCCAGGATGACTAGTTTTCCATGAGTACCCACAGAATTGGGTACAAGGCCAGATCCCCTTTGAACGTGGCCTTGAAGTGATTGACCCACTCATTTTCGGTAATATGTACTTCTAAAAAAATTGATGGCCTCCTCACCCAAGATGGGACTGTTTATAATACATTACAAAAAGGGGGGTGTCCAAGTGCACACCAGTCTTCCAGTTTTCTTTTTCAGCAAAAGTTTATCAATTTTAATCCTTATGCATGCAGCCCGGAACTGTGGTCTGACCTGCTACCACGTGTTACAAAACATCATCAAAAGCTGGAGTGGAGTCCAGTGCCGGACATACAGGTGAGCACACAAATCATGCAAGATTTTCAACACATTTATCTTCTTTCAGTGAGATTATTCTTATTATTCCACAATGTTTTATTCCACTTCTTCAATGTTCAGCCTGTCACATGAGGGATACTCTGTATTATTATATCTAATGCTGCAGATATGCTACTCCAGGCCTTTTTCTGCAGCAAGACTAAATACAATTAGTCATCGATGATAAGTGTAATTCAAAATGCATTTTGGGCTATAATAAGGCCCTTCCTCAGGGGTACACTACAAATTGAACAAACATCAACTTTAGATAGTGGGTTCAGGTCATAATACAAGTTAAACATTATCAATGCATCGCTTAGTGAGTACCTCATTTTTTCAAAAGACAATCCCGTCCTTGATGTTTTCCCTCTAAAACGTTACTTGACGCTAACAACAGGGTGCCCAAACAAGCTTCTGACCACTATTCTGGTCTTCCCACACCTTGACTTCACCTTTTGATAAGCCCCCAGCAAGAACATTCCCCGTTGAGTAGTTTTAAATTTAACAAAACATCATTAACACACTCCCACCCGGAACCATTTGGCAACATACCCTCCCTTTTTGCCAACCAGTAACCCTCTTATCAGCACCCATGTCCCCTCTATGACTCATCACCCCCTTCCTTCGGTCCAATCAACCCTGTTAGACCCTCTCCATCCTCTGTGATTGAAACATCGTTAATACCTCTGTTCAACCCTTAAATGGTATTGGGATTAACACATCTCCATAAGATAAAACACATTGATGCACGCCCATGCCTGGCTCTGTTTTCTGCATACTCTCGTATTTGTTTTCATATGTCCATACGCAAAAACCTAGTCCACCCAATCTTAACGGCCCATCTTATTTGCCCTTTGATGTAACGGTGTGACCTATATGGCCGGGACCAAAAGGACTCCCATCTGCCCGCCCCGAGCTGAGCCATAGCGGTAGGGCTCCCGCCTGCCCCTACAGGGCTCGGGGGCTCTGTGTCCTGGGGGGCTCTGGGACCCCGGCTGGGCCTCAGGCAAGGGGAGGACCACCAGAGCTCTCTGGGCCGGATGCCTGGGGAAGGCTGCCCAAGATCCATGGAGCCCGTCCCGGGCATTTTGACACGCCATGGGCCGGAAGAGGGAGCCCCCCCAGACGGAAGGGAGGTGTTGTCCGGGCATAGCCCATCTGGTCCCCGGCAATCCATGGAGGGTTGTTCCGGCATACCCTGCCCATAGTAATCTGAAGGAAGGCTACCCCTCTTTCTGGGAGCCTGTCTGCACTGAAAGACTCAGGGGACCCTAGGCCCGGAAGTGCCTGACCTCCTGGGGCCCTGGCTGGGATCAGGGAGGTGAATGAGCCCCCATTCCAGGGTAGCCAGGTCATCTGGTTGCCCCATTGGAAAGCATTGCGTGCAACCAGGTGGCCGAGGGGAAAGGTGCGACCAGATGGCCGGGACCGAATGGACTCCCATCTGCCCGCCCGAGCCGAGCCATAGCGGCAGGGCTTCCGTCTGCCCCTGCAGGGCTCTGCACCAGGGACCCGTGTCCCGGCAGATAGACACTTGGCAGGCCGCAGGACGGGGGCTCCCACACCTAGGAGTTTGTAGAAAGAAAAACGTGGTCCAGAGATCCTAGGTGTGGATATGAATCCCTAGAGTTTTGGAGTGGTTATGTTCGTGGCTCTGGACCTGTCCAGCCTCAGAAGGAATAATGGAGAAAAGGATTTTTAGCAAATGTTCCTCCATTTCAAATATATATATTCTCACCCATCAATGGTTTAATCTCTAGATTCATTATTTTGAGGACAACACAGTACAAGTTTGTCAGAGTGTGGATAGTTCTTTATATTTATATTTTCCACTTCATTGTATCCATTCCACTCATTTGTCAATTTTCTGTTTAGTTTTAGTAAAGCGAAAGACAACCCTTATCATTTTCCATATTTAGATATTGCAACGTGACAGAAAAAAAACAGCCAACATGTGTTTCGCCCTGTTCGGCAAGTAGAGCCAAGGCTTTCTCAAGGCTAGTTAGGATCATCCAATTATGCAGTCTGTCAGCATAACTTTCTTGCATTTATACATGTTTGATCAAGTTATTGTCGACATACATCCATATTTAGAATTCGGTCAAGGAAGCATCGTATGACGGAGAAATCCACTGCTTCCTTGACCGAATTCTAAATATGGATGTATGTCGACAATATTCACGACATTTCCAACTCGAGATTTGTGTTAGTTGAAATTTCCAACTCGATATTCTATCTCAACACCCAGAATAATTTACTCCATCATCCAGAAGGTTGAGCGTTGTTGCCGAGACTTGAACCAAGTTCCCCAGCTTCAAGATCGACCGCCCTAGCTGTAGACCTCAGGTAGACTGTCTTGAGAACTTTACTAGAGAAAAAAACACTATCTTCTTTTTCCTCCTTGAATGTAATGCATACATTGATGAAAACAATAACTATTGGATTGCCAACACTTTATAAAGTAAATGGATAACATTGAATGGTCAAATGTGTGTGTAGCTTTATTAGAAGCGTGGATGTACTTTAGACACCTATGGTTGATCACATCTTTAGCCAATCCTGTTCATAAAAGGGTGCTGATCTCCAAGTGGTGCTGAGACCTAATGTGTACTAGGCTATGGTTCGGTTTGAGATCCAGGGCAACATCACAGATCCCTTTTCTACAACAAATGTGACAAACCTATCTTATAGGTCTTTTAGAATTTTAATTTTTTCGAAGTTAATATATGCTACAATTTCACTTTATTTATAGTTATTTTATTATAACATTCTACTTTTCTCTAATTTCTTTCCGTTGAGCAAACATGTCTCCAAAAATGAGGCCTGAAGTTTCTCAGGTTCTTGAGGGAGTAACTAATCCACTTTTTTCTTTTCTTTGCATTCCTCTTTTGCTGAGTATGATTTTTTAACATTACTACAGATCCCAGAATACAAATTAAAATATTAGACTGGATGATCTTCTCATGCTGAACTTAGGTACCTTGAGAACTCTCTGCTAAGCATAGGTGTGCACAAATCAATCCTTGACAAATGTTAGGGCTATCTACTATCTATCCATGGTTTTATTTAGAATCATTACATTTAAATATATTTTATGTGTATATCATTGAAATTCTCTTTTAACACATTTAACAGAAATCCGTGCGGCCACAGAAGGATTCTTGCAAGAAGAAGCTATAAAAATGTGCTCTAAATTGAAGCTGGTGACCAGGTGACCAAGTCAATGGGAAACATAGGTAGCAATATTAGGCAATTGGAATATTTATTGTATTGTATTGTATGTATTGTATTGGTGCTTCTATATAGCGCAATGACTGTCACCCTTCGGGTATCCTGGCGCTTAGACTTAGATGATACATACACAGTGTTTAGACAGTTGCACGGCTTGCAGAGAGGGGCTTTAACAGGTTTTGGGAAACAGGAACGTTTTCAAAGCCTTCTTAAAAGAAATGAAATCATCGGTGCGGCGTAAGCCAAATGGTATAGAGTTCCACAATTTTGCCGCTGTGAATCTAAAGGGTCGGCCTCCCATCCGAATCCTCAGAATCTTGGGAACTGTCACCATACATGCTGAGGCCGAGCGGAGAGATCTAGAAGGTACATACCAGGAAAACAGGTTTTGCAAGGAAGAGGGACCCTGTCCATGATGGGCCTTATGTACCAAGCAGAGGGCTTTAAACTCAATCTTCTGAGGGATTGGAAGCCAATGGAGCTCCCTAAGTGCTCTTGTTGAAGAGTCAAAACGACTACGCGAGAGAGCCAGCTTGGCGGCGAGATTTTGCACACGTTGCAAGTTTGCCACCAGGGTCTTTGGTGCCCCTAGAAGTAGTGATTTACAGTAGTCAATCCTACTTAGGATGATACTTCTCACTACTTCTGGCCTAGATTGTACCGGGAGCATCGGTAATATTTTCCGCAACATTCGCAGAAGTGCCATACAGGTGGCCACTGTTTTATTTACCGACACATCTAGCTGTAGACTGGAGTCAAACATCATTTGCTGGAGATAAACCGATGTCATCATGCCACAACTCTCATTCAGTAAGATATATCAAAGCAAATACCCAGAGGTTTACGCATTGTGTATGGCCCAGAAACCAATTCAGAGCAACACGAATAAAAAGAAATCGAAATGCAATAATAAATATTTTTGGGTTTGATATTAATAATACCTGAAGAATTAGCTACAACACTTAAGAAATTGGGCGATGAGGAAATCGGACAAATCGAAAAAAACTTTCAAAAAAATATATCTAGAGGGGCGTGGCCAAGATGGCGACGGAGTAAGACGTGCCTGCGAGCTCCTCCGGCACCCCGAGCCTTTCATAGCTTTGATTAGCTGCACTGGGGCGATTTCAGCTTTGGCTTTGACACTCCTGGGGTCACAGAGGTGTCCTGATTGGCTTGACCCTTCTCCCGTCGAGCTACGACCTAGGACGGCGGACTTAGCCGAGGTGTTGGTGTGGTGACGCACGAGTACCGGAGCGGCCTACGGAGCTTCGCCTGGGTTGCATCGGCCTTTAGCACGAGGGGACCCTAAACTCTAGCAAGTTGACGAGTGAAGCGCTTGCTCTGCGGGTCCCCCCCACTGGGATTGTAGCGAGCCTGCCTGAGATCCCGTCGAGCTATCTGGTTGCTAACGCCGGAGCGGAGGTGACGAGGGGGCGCCGACTTGGCTGGTGGCAGTTGGACAGCGCAGAAGGCTGAGGGAAGGAGAGGTGGTGCCATCGTGCCTCTAACCCTCGATACCCTGGGGGCGACCCATCGGACGAATCAACGGACTTTGTGCGACGCGGCGAGTGCTGCCTTCTGATCGCATCGGTCCCCCCGGTGTCTGCGGAGCAGAGATTGCTGAAGGTGTGGAGAAGCGTAGCTTACTATCCGGTCGCGAGGAGCCTAGCCCAGACTGAGGCGTCGCACCATGTCGACTAGGAATCGCTTGAATACGCCGGGGAAGGATGGACCTGGTAAGGGGGCGTCCGGATCGCCCCCCGGCCCTAGCAAGTCGCCGGCCAAGGACGACACTGAGGGCCCGGTCACGAAGGCCTTCCTGATAGAGCTTTTTTCCTCCATCAAGGACGATATCACGGAACTGAAATCGCAATTAGCTTCCGATCTCCGTGAGGTCCGCCGAGACGTGGGCGGCATTGGCGAACGGGTGGCGACCCTAGAGGACCACGATTTGGGCCTCAGTGGGGATGTCCATCAGCTACAGCAGGACTTGCTCCAGCTACGCGAGCAAAATTTGGATCTTCAGACCCATTGCGAGGATTTGGAAAACCGGTCCCGCCGTAATAACATTCGGATCCATGCGTTGCCCTGGGACGGAGATGGTGGTGACCTGCGGGAGTACGTGGAGGCACTGTTTCTGCAGATTCTGGCGGAGGACGATCGCACGGAGGTCCGGAGGGACAGAGTACATCGGGTAGGCCTGGCGCGCGCTCGCCGCCTCCCGACATTTTGGTCTGTGTCCACGATTTTCAACTGAAGGAGACTATCCTGAGGAAGGCGAGGGACACCAATAACTTGCGTTTTCGTGGGCACAGCCCTCAACTCTTTCAGGATCTGGCGGCTTCCACCTTGCAAAAACGACGGGACTTCCGCCCGATCACGGCCTTTTTGAGAGAACACGGGGTGTCCTACTCCTGGGGTCACCCCTTTTGACTCATTTTCAGGTGGCAAAACAGACTGGTGCAAGTGAGATCCCTGGCGGCCGCCAGGGAGCTGCTGGGCATGGAGGAAGCAGCCGCGTCGGCGGGCGCCAGCGCCTCCCCGAGAAGACGTCGCCGTTCCCGCTCCCCAGCATGGCAGAGAGTGGGCCGACACGGTGTGGCAGAGAGTCCGACTCCATCGGCGAGTCAGAGTGAAAGGGGAGACGTTTTGGCCTCGCTAGCCCTGGTGACTGAGGCCCTAATGGTGAAAGGGATGCTCATGGGTAAGCTCTGCACGTGGATGGTTGTTTATGCACCGAATGCGTGCCAAAATGGGTTCCTTGAGGCCTTTCTGAGAGTGGTGGGGGACTTTGGGGAGGGAGCACTGATAGTGATGGGGGATTTTAATTTGGTTTGGGACAAATGTCTTGATTGTTCACATCAGCAGAGGACGGAGGCAGGTCTCTTCTCCTCTGAACTGCGTGATACTTTGATTAGTCTGGGCCTTATTGATAGCTGGCGTTCCCTCCACCCTAGCACTAGGGACTACACGTTCTATTCCCATGTCCACCACACTTATTCCCGCCTTGACCACATTTTTGTGCATCAATCCCTGCAGGGCCACTTGCGGGACAGCAAAATATTTCCACTCTCGGTCTCCGATCATAGCCTTTTGGCGACATGCTTAATCTGGGCCCCGGAGTCGTCCCCTCACCGCAAATGGTATTTCCCTGCATCCCTTACGCGAGATGAGGAATCCTGCAAAAAGCTAAGGGTGGCCATTGGTGAATATTTTGAGCTCAACGAGACTGGTGACACCTCGGTCTTCACCCAATGGGACGCCTTCAATGCGACGACGCGGGGCACGTGCATTGCATTGAACTCCGCCCTGAACAAGCTTAGGCGCCAGGAGAGGGAGGCGCTGGAGGCGGAACTGGAGACACTGGAAACTGCGCATAAGCAGAATCCTTCTCGAAAGACCCTTCGCCCTCTTGCTGCGGTGCGGGGGAAGCTCAGGGCGCACTATAATAATCGGGCTGAATATACCCTCTTGCGCTTACGGCGCCTCTCTTATGCTCAGGGCAATAAAGTGGGGAAACATCTGTCACGACAGCTCCGTGATAAATGTGAGAAGGAATATGTGGGTGGCATTCGGACGCCTTCCGGCGCCGTGGAACATAGGGATGCGGTTAAAGCCGAGCTCTTCAGCGACTTTTATGCCGCCTTGTACTCAGCGGACCGCCTGGCGCCGGCCGCTCAGCGGGAATACTTGGAAGCTCTATCACTTCCA
Organism: Lissotriton vulgaris; assembly: GCF_964263255.1. Taxonomy (NCBI): domain Eukaryota; kingdom Metazoa; phylum Chordata; class Amphibia; order Caudata; family Salamandridae; genus Lissotriton; species Lissotriton vulgaris. Next base: position 844,764,982 of record NC_141685.1, read on the forward strand.
CAGGTTTCCAAGGAGTGGAACGAGCTTTTGGAGGCCCCCTTTACTAGGGAGGAGGTGTTGACCGCCATTCGGTCCCTTAAACCACAGAAGGCACCGGGCCCGGACGGCTTCACGGCTTCCTTTTATCAGACGTTTGCTTCTGAGTTGGGGGACCGCTTGGTGACGCTTTTCAATAGCATGAGGGAGGCGGGCCACACTACGGGCACTATGGCGGAAGCTATGATCTCGATCATTCCCAAGGCAGGGAAGGACCTCTCTAAATGCGAATCATACCGGCCCATAGCCCTGTTAAACGTGGATGCTAAACTGTACTCCTCTATCTTAGCTGCCCGGCTCCAGGACCTCATGCCTGCCCTCATCCACCCCGATCAGTCGGGCTTTATAAAGGGTCGGCAGACCCATGACAACACTAGATGACTAATCCATCTGATCGAGAAAGCTAATCGCTTCAAAATCCCAGCGGTTTTGGTTGGCCTCGATGCTGAAAAGGCGTTCGATCGGGTGGATTGGGACTTTCTCTTTAGTACCTTGCAGGCCTTCGGTTTTTCTCCCAAATTTATAGATATGCTTCGGGCCAATTACCATGGTACACGCTCGAGGGTCATGGTGAATGGGCATGTCTCACCCTTTTTTGCACACTCCCGGGGTACACGGCAGGGCTGCCCTTTATCTCCTCTACTTTTTGCGCTCAGCATCGAGCCTCTTGCCCTTTGGGTGCGTGAGGACCCGGATATTGTTGGGCTCCCCTTTTCGGGGGAACAGCACAAAATATCTCTTTTTGCAGACGACGTCCTATTGTCACTAGCTGACCCGGGGACTTCCCTCCCGCGTGTACAGGACGTGCTCTCCCAATTCGAGGCGGTGGCGGGTTTTCGGGTCAATCCTGGCAAATCCTACATTCTCAATCTCACGCTGCCACCCACTGAGGTTGCACGCATCCGACCGCTCACGCCCCTGTCATGGTCTAGCTCCTCCATACAATATCTTGGGGTCCGGCTGACCTCGTCCGTCGCTACCTTATATGCGGCCAACTTCCCTCCCCTTTTGACCCAGATACAGACCGAGCTTAACCGTTGGAAACCCATGTTTATCTCCTGGTTGGGACGCATGCTCCCCAAGCTCCTTTACCTGTTCCAGGCCCTCCCTATTACCTTGGAGGGGGGGCTTTTTTCGGCGTCTTAAATCTATGATTCTGCGCTACATCTGGCAGGGTGGCCGTGCTAGACTCTCTTTTCTTACGCTACGCCGGCCATTGAGGAAGGGCGGGGCTGGCCTTCCGGACATGCTTCTTTACTATAAAGCGGCGCAACTCCGGGTGTTGGCCGAATGGACCCAAGTGGAGTCGGAGAAGCACTGGCTACATATGGACAGGAGTGTGGCGGGACGTTCCATATGGGACCTGGTTTGGAAGGCGAAGGGGGATCGGCCACGCAACGCTTACATTAGCACCCCTACGAGCACTACTCTGAAGGTCTGGGATTCGGTCTCTAGTGGTGAAAGGTGGACCTCCTTTCCCTCCCCCTTCACGCCTATTCACTTTAATCCAGCGTTTCCGCCGGCTCTTGTTGAGGGGCCCTTTGATGGATGGAGGGCGGGGGTTGCCACGCACTCACACATTTGTTCCATGGTTATGAGCCGCTCACCTTCCATAACTGCATGCGTGACTATGGGGTGCCACCTACTGAGCGCTACCGACACGCCCAGCTACTTCACTGGGCACTGTCCCCTGAGGTTCGGGATGCCGCAACGAGGCCTCCCACGGATTTCGAATCTTATATCACTCGCGCATCCTCTATGAAGGGGGTGATTTCATTCCTCTATGATTTACTATTGACCACTGCTATCTCACCTCGCCCTAGATACATGGGTTTGTGGGAGGAACACCTGGGACGGGATATCTCCGACGAGGAGTGGTCTCACCTCTGGCGTGATTTACATAGATTTAACCATTCTCTTGATCTTCGGGAGGCCCACATGAAGACAATGCTGGATTGGTATCTGTACCTGACCCGATTGAAAAAGATTTTTCCCTCTACATCAGACAGGTGTTGGCGGGGCTGTGGTTTCCTTGGGGACTTTCGCCATATCTGGTGGGACTGCCCCATCATACGCCCTTATTGGGAGGAGATACTGTCTCATATCAGGGAAATCCTGGGCTACCGATTCCAGATTCCATAGGCTTCGTGCTCCTGGGCCTTCGGGCCCCGCTTTTGGAGCACCAGACCAGGGCAGACAAGCACATCCTTTGGCTCTGCGTAGGTGCGGCCAAGTTGACCTTGGCTGCAGCATGGAAGAAGAAGGAGGCCCCTGCCCTTTCCCTTTGGTTCGCTAGGTTGTGGAAGTTGATGAGTGTGGAGCGTATGGCGGACATTTTCAGAAATGACTTTTAGAACTTTACCTTCAGATGGGGCCCGTTGGTCCGCTTTCTCTCTCGAGGGTTGCCGTCAGCGGTCTGCCCGCCCACCATACGCGCCTTACATCTGTTTCAGGTGTGAAGTCTGCCTGAGCGAACACCTGTTGCTAGACTGCCACCACTGGGGGGAGGGACATAGCTGGGAGATTGGAGCCTCTGGGGGGGGTTAGGTCTGTTTTTCTTTTCTAGAGGGGGATGGGGATCTTGGTTTTTCCATGTTCGGCCTTGCCGCACTGCCTCCTCATGGCCGGGACGCTTAGAGGCACAAATGGACTTGGTCGAACAAGCCTCTGACTTGGACAGCTTGGCTCGGTGTCAGTATGGGCTTTTGCACCTCCGGGTCTTCTCGGGGGTTTGATGATGTTCCGGACGGCCCTTTGAGCCTTATCTTGCCCTGAGTGATGACGCTGTATGACCCTTCATCACTATTATTGCTGCTTGGCCTTATTGAACTGGCCCCTGCGAGGGCACCTTTTTTGCATTTCCTGTGATTCCATCCCTTCTCTCTTCTGTTCATTCTGTCTTTCTGTCTTCTCAATAAAAATATCTTTAACAAAAAAAATATATCTAAATGAATAGTGGAAGATACCAGAAAACGTTAATAAGAAACTAGCAACTTATTCTGTGTACATTTTAAACAGACACTGCACTACACCTGAATGATGTCTCTAAGTGGGCAGAAGTATGTACTACCTGAACAAAAAAATAAACGAAGAAAGAAAGTTCTAAAGAGAGCAGCCTATTAGATGGTAATTTACCAAAGGTATGACAAAGTCACATAGATAAATCTGAAACTTTAAGGATTGATAGGAAGAAAGAAATTCGGGCAAAAGCTAGCTCATCTAAAGATAAAGCTTTTTTAACAAGAAGCCCAGGAGCAAACTAGAAACCAGGGAACTACAATAAAACAGGTGGAGAAAAAGAAAAAGACAAAAAGTTGTTACGGAGCAAGGTACAGCCTTAGGGCATCATTATGATGTAGGTCGGACTCTCGTCCAACTGACACCATAGAGGAAGAGGGGCCATCCGACAAGGAGTCGGTGGTTCACCTGCCCTAATTACAATACAACCGCCTTCATGATGGTCGAAATGTGTATATTTTCTACTGTGGCTTATGCTGGGGGCAACAGCATAAGCCACAATACAAAATATAAACTTTAAAAACATCCCTGCACAGTTCTTGCCATGCGGTGCAGGGTTGTTTGAGGGTTCAGAAAAGAGGGTGGTGATGGACAGAGTATCTGAATTAAACAGAACACTCATACCCAGTCAACAGATCAGGGCTTGATCCATCACCGTTTTTTAGCTCACTGCACCATCCCAGCTCAGAACCTGGCTACATGCAAATTAGTCTGTCCCTGGCCCAGTGCATCATGGGAATAGGGCAGACCAAACTACCAAGCCAATTCTTACCGGAAAGGAAACAAGCTTCCGGGGACCGGTTTCTGGAAATTATGGCCGAATACGGCTGTAATGCCAGAAACCAGTCCCCGGAAGCTTGTTTCCTTCCCAGTGTAAGAATTGCCTTGGTAGTTTAGTCTGCCCTGTTCCCATGATGCACTGGGACAGGGACAGACTAATTTGCATGTAGTCAGGTTCTGAGCTGGGATGGTGCAGTGAGCTAAAAAACGGTGATGGATCAAGCCCTGATCTCTTGACTGGGTAAGAGTATTCTGCTTTATTAAGAAACTCTGTCCATCACCACCCCCTTTTCTGAATCGGGTTGTTTGCCAGAGGGTGAAGGGGGGACTGCTTTTCCCCAAAGTCACTTTCTGCCTGTCTTTTCATGGAAGGCGAACCGCCATGAAAGGGCAGGGGGAAAGGGACATTGTAATACCTACGGCGGTGCCTGAGAAGGCATTACCCCTATTGTAGGGATTACTGACCCTCCGATGGGCTCAAGGAGCCTGTCGGAATGCGTTGGATTGTCCCTCTGCCTGCTGCCTCTGGTAGCACGCATTGCAATGACGTTGGTCGGACCACAGTAGCAGATGACGGTCGGATCGCATACAATGAGCTATCGGATGCGGTTCGTCCGCCATCAGTATAACCCCCTTAGAAATGAAAATTTCAAGTTAGAAACTGAGTTATCTAGAAATCAAAACTTTAGCAGATGTCACATCATTTGTGCCCGCATGCAAACACTGACTTGAAACAGAAATAACAGTCTTTCACTTTATGCCAAATTTTAAGACTGAAACATTTTTTAATTATATTTTTACTGAAATCCAAGTGAAGGAAGAACTATTATATAAGGAGTTTAGGACAACTTTTTTTATATCCTCACAGTCAATAAAGTACTGGATAATTTATAAATACTGATACTTAATTAGATTAGAACATTGAACTATGGAAAACATAGCTAAGCATAGCATAGCTAAGCAAATAACATAACCAACAAGAAAAAGGAGTAACGAAAATATCCATTGAAAGAAGGGTTTTGGTAAAAAACATAAAAAGCGCTTGCACAGGAGGTAGACTTGCAGTAATGGATACTGAATTCTTCAAAAAAAGTAACCTCACATATTACTGATGAAAGTATATACATAAAGCTCAATGGAGAGCCCAAAAAGAATTTAAACCTTCAATTCCATTTTGGAAATGGCACTGGAAAACTGCTGAAACAGTGAGAGCACCGAAGCTATGAGCAATCCCAAAAGACCACATACATACATAAAAAGTCCAACTTTCACATCGAAGAAAACTGAATAATATCAATTAAGTAAATGCTTTTTACACCTTAATACCTCACCAGGATGGTTTGGAGGCATTTGAGTGGGCATGATTACGAGTTAGGCAGTCTTGGAGAGAGCCGCCAAGCCAGCGCCCCGCTCCAAGACCGCCAAACCTGTAGTCTGGCCCCTCTCGTAGTCCCACTTCAGTACGTTTCAGAGGCTCAAATCTGAGCGTTAGAAAGGCACCACAATGTGAGCGCCAAAGCATGTTCCTTCACAGCATGGACTGTTTTTTTTTGCAGATTTATACTGCGTGAACTTGACCTGAATCGGGTATCAGAGTGCTTTAGATAGTACCAGTTACGTTACATCAGTACACACATTCATTTTTGTCAGGCCCAGGAAGATAAAGGGCCAGATGTAGGTAAATATCATTTACCGATTCGAAAATACTGAATTTTACCGATTCAGTATTTTAGAAACGTAAATGATATGTAGCTAATGATTTGGTAAATTTTACCGAATCAGTAAATACCGAATCGGTATTTACCGATAATACTGAATTTTACCGATTCAGTATTTTAGAATCGTAAATGATATGTAGCTAATGATTTGGTAAATTTTACCGAATCAGTAAATACCGAATCGGTATTTACCGATTCGGTATTCCCAATTCATTCCTATGGGCCTGGAGGCCCATAGGAAAGAATGAGAATTACTGATTCGGTAAATACCGAATTGGTCATAGGGGGTAGACTTACAAGGATGGCAGGGTGTCACATTGACACCCTGTTGCACCCCTGTATAGTGCATGTATGTCTGCCACATGGCACTGTTAAAAAAGCAAAAAATTGCTTTTTTAACGGTTTTCGTTATTTACCACCAACTTGCAGATGGTGGTAAATAACGAATCCTTAAATGTGAAAAGCACTCACTGGAGTGCTTCCTACATTAAGGATTCGGTAATTTACCGAATCAGTATGTGAAGAATTCGGTAACTTACCGATTCCTTAAGTTACAGATTCGGTAAAATACTGAATCCTACAATCATGCCATCTACATTCCAAATGCCAAATACCAGTCGGTAACAGACGAAATTCTGTAATTTTGGCCGTTGCCGACCAGTATTGGGCGACCTACATCTGGCCCCAACTGATTTGCCCAGAATCACAGGATCTTTAGCGTCATTGCCGAGACTCAAACCCAGTTCCCCGGATTTCGAGGTCCACCTGCTCTAGCCGTTAGGCCAACTTCTTAATCCATTCTGTGCAGAAACTGGGGATGCATGCTTACAGGGGGGCATATGCATCCCCTGGCCCTGAGGCAACAGGTGGACCTGTAGGGACCCCTTAGTTACCTCACCACCACACTTTTCATGAGGACTCACCCTCATTAAAACTGTGGCAGTGAGGAAACTCATAATATGTTTGGCCGTGCTGCATTGGCACTGCCAGCATATTGCGGACCTCAGACTGCTGCAAGACCACCAGTGATCACAGATCCCTGGTAGTATCAGTGGTCCTATGCGGTCCGACCACCCAACTCAGAATACAGTGGTTGGATGGACCGGCAAACTCATTATCGACCCCAAAGGTCTTTTATTAAATTACTCCAATTTCACAGTTACTTTAGATGGGAAGAATACTACACTTTACAATGGGAGGGAACATCAGTGGGATTTAGTGGGGCACCCAGCTATGTGAATATCTTTAACTCAAAAATTTGAAGAAGAGCATATACGTAGGGATGATGAATAGTATAATAAATGTATCATATATATGATATACTCGCACTCTGGTGAGGGGACAAGAAACATTATTAATCAAAATAATGTAATAAATAATGAAAATTATCAAATCATATTTAGTCAGAACATAAACCAAAGCAAGATCTCCTTTGTGGACGTACTTACTAAAATTGGCAACAATGAACTTCGACCTATTATGTATCAAAAAAGAGTAGCCAGAAATAACTACAACAGAGATTTCATCCTGAAAATCTTAAACTACATCTTCTCAATTCTCGGTTGATTAGATTATAAAGAATGACATCACAAGAACAGAATTATAAAGACAAAGAGAGAATAAATTGTGAGAAGTCTCCTGGAGACATTACTAATTAAGTTAAGTAATGCATCCATTCAAAGACTAGGCAGAATTTTATATAAGTCCTTAGCTCTATTATTTTCTATAGGAGGGAGTTGCAGTACCACTGGGTGGCCATGTGTAGAAAAGTAGTAAAAGCATTAATAAATGTAAACTTGTTCAGAAATGTAAGTTACCTTTGTGAACCAGGCTCCAAGTTTCGAAGTGATACATTACTTGTTTCTCTTATTACTTTGCTTCAACCATGCCTCCCAACTTTCATCTTAAGCATGTTACTATGATAAATGTTGATTTTGTTTGTTTCTGAATTTTCAAGTATCATGTATTCATGTTAAATTCTCCCCATACAGGGTCTCAGTGTTACATGGATTAAACACGTTAATACGTATGGCATAAAAGAAAAAGACATTTGAGATGATTCGAAAAAAAAATTCTACAAATTCATGGATATGTGTATGAATATATACAATTAATCCTTTCATAATCTTTTGAGAGTTTAGAATAATTTAAATTGTACAATCAATTTACAATCCAGTGACAATTGAAATTATAAGAGATATCAATGCTTGAAGGCTAATCACTCATACAGAGCTGTGCATGAAGAAACCTCCTTCAAAAGTAGACAGCTTATCATAAAGATAGGCAAGGATTCAGCCATCTTGGGCAAGTTTTATATACCCTTGCAAAAACTGAAAAGCAAAAATGAAAAAATGCACTCACTTATCTGGGGGTCCTCTTTGATGAGAAGGGAAATTGGGGCCCACAACAAAAGCTCAAGAGTAAAATTGTTGCTAGATCTATAGCAGCACTCCTGGGCTTCTCAAAGAGGTTGGGAGCAAGACCTATGGAGGCAATGCTAAAAATGTACAAATCTAAGTGCCTAGCGATTGCTTCGTATGGGGCAGATTTATGGGGGTATACCGCTCTGAACAAAATCCAAGTTGCGGAAAATAGGTTCCTAAGATCACTCCTGTCACTTCCCCAGTCGACTCCGACCTACACCCTACACACTGAATTAGGTATGGGCTATATTTCAGACCACCTAAAAATGGCCCCACTTATATGTTGGGTGAAAACGTGGTTAAATGAGGAAATCACATTAAACCACTTGATTTTAAAATATTGTGTAGCCCTGGACAAGGCAAATAGGATTCCCTGGCTGAGGTACGTTAGAGCGGTGTCCCTTAGGCTCAGTCGACCTGAATTGTACAGATCACCCGAGGGCCTAAAAAAAGAGGATATAGGTTGGATTAAACGTAATTTTTTGAACTTGTTAGAGTTGGAACGAGAAGAGCAGGAGCTAAGGAAACCAGGTGTTAGAAACAACTACTTGATAGCCAATTCCCATCTATTGAACCGTACTTAAAATTTGTAACCAAGCCTTTCCATCGCTTTCTGTTGGTTAGATTTCGGTTCAAACTAATTTATTTCACCCTAGGTACTTTTTCAAGGTCGGGAAAACCGAAAAAATCAGGACCCTGTTCTTGTGATATGATTTCTACACAAGATACTCTACATTTTGTGATGTTCGGTGAGCATTATTCAGAGCCAAGGAAAAAATGTCTACATCCTTTATTAAGTTAGGTTGGTTTCATACAAGTGAGGCCGGCCCTGCTTTATTTGCAAATGCTTAGCAGTAAGCGTGTCACCTATAGCGTGGCATTCTTTTTGGTGGGCGCTGCCCGGATCCATAATAAGAAGATAGTTTGTATGTAACCACCTAGTAGGATTCATAGTGGGAAATTGTTGTTTATTAATTATACTTGATACAGCATATGATGAATTTTTGTATTGTAAATAGTGTATTGATGAATTGTAATAATCAAACGCATATTAATTTTTCGCATATTAATTTGTTACATATTTTTAACTGTTTTTAAGATGTATGTGTTTTTATTGTTCTTTTATGATTTTAACTAATCAAAATAAAGAATCTTTGACTGACTGACTGACTTGAATAAATGCACTCATGTCCCTTCTTCCAACTTCAGGTATTTTAGCTGATGGAATAACCCACTTCAAGTTTTCTTTCGTTTTCCATGACATGCAACCTGCATCTTCTGTGTGTTGACAAGACATGCATCTGTAGAACTAACACAGGACCATACAAGGGATGAGCTAAGTTACTGGAAAAATAAAGTGGCCCTGCAGGTGACAAAGTCAAGACTTCTCAATATAGGAATGTGAAATCGTATGGTGTATACTGCACAGAATTTACAAAAAAAGTAAAATGCAATACATTTCTGTAGAGGACTCATCACAAGGACAAATCATAATAGCTGACAGATCAAATTGCCCCAAGGGAGAACATAAAAAAAATCATATAATGCCAAATCTACATTTAGTGAGGCAGATCCAGACCCAGCTATGGGTAGCCTTAGCTAGGTATGGTTCTGCTCCCACAGCTGTGCAGATCATAAAATGCTCAGAATTCCTGTCCTTGGCTAATTATGAGGCTTCCCTCTCTTCCCTCCTAGTTGCAAAAAGATGTACTTTTAACCAGCTTTGTCTTTGGAATTTAGGCTTCGGGGATTTGGAAAACTTATCAGTAATGAGTTGCATATATGAAAACCATGGGATTCAAAGCTCTGGATCACAAGACAGGCAATCTTCGATGATTTTCCTATTAAGAGCTACCTGTGGGTTGCACTAGACTGAGGATCATAATGATAATGGGGCAAGGTTGATTGAGTCCTCCACAGAAGCAAGCCCTAACTCTTCGTGAATAACAAAAGCAGGACAGCTAGCGTGCAAGCCCAAGAGTGTCTGCAAACCCAGTTTTCCTCCAACTGCAGGGCTCTCACATCCCTGTAGCCCCAGAGCTATATGTTAAAACAGGTATACACTTTCTAATGTAAATTTACAGCAGGGGGCCTATCGGTTAACTAACTGTGAGAGAGGAAGCCAAATTGAATAAAAATTCAACAGGGTTGGGAAACTTCAGTGTGCGTTTGGACAGGCATGGACCCCAGCTGCCTTTCAAATCAAATGTGACACCTAGGAAGGGGAATCGGTGTGTTGTAGCAATGGGTTTTCTCTGTAGGGTCAAACTTCAGCATTTGAGGTTATTAGAGCCACAGGCTATGACAAAAGTCTTGGTTAAATTGGTTTCAAGGTTTAATTTAGACATTGAGCAGATTAAAGCCCATTGGAGCTTCTTACCAGCAGGATGGCATCATCAGCATACAGTAGGTCAAGGACCACCTTGTCCTTGACCCTCGGCATGCCGCTACCCTTCTTAGTCAAGGCATAAAATATTTACAGGGGTGAGCACGCAATCCTATCTCACTCCCTGAGATATACTTAAGGGATCTGTGTATTCACCATTAATGCCATATCTAACAAAGACTTCCAAGTCACAGTGAAGGGCACGTGAAAAAGTAACAATGCCTTGGTCAATCCCCAAATCCTTCAAGATTTCCCAGAGTTTGGCTCTCACAATGCAATCAAGGGTACAGGAAAGGTCCATGAAGGCCAGGCAGATGAAGCCTCACATAGAGATGGAGTAAGTACCAATCAGTAGATTGAGATTATGACTGCTCCATTGTACTAAGGCCTTTACAAAATCCATACTGCAACCTAAAGAGTTTGATTTGTGTCCTTCCATGTAATCTGACAGTTAAGCACTGCTCTCCCGATCACCTCCTTAACCGAATCCAACAATGAAATTGTCCGGTAACAACTAGGACTGACACAAATCTAAATCAGGCCCTATAGCAATGGGATAGAAGGAAGTATGGATGTCAGTTGTCATGGAGCTAATAGTGGGGTTATAGATTATTTTAAATGAACTGCCCATGGCCCTAAACTGATATTCATGCACATTCTATGTTTGTTGCCGGTCAGCAGATTATTTTTCATTAACAACTCGTCAACACATATCAGCGTTTCTACTTTTGCATGCAGACAGCAAGTTAGGACATGTGTTGGTTTGCACTTCCAGCTTCCTCTCACACAAGGCCCTCTTAACAGTCCTAAAACAATGAGCAATCAGACCCTATATTGGGGATGGAGTGTAGGGCCTCCCTGAGTCATTTATTGGCTGACCAGCAGGTTCCACCAAATGAAGAGGATTGTATATGAGGCCTGGTTCTAAATGACTTGGTAAATGCTTCATTAATTACGGAAACCAATCTAGCATATCCTGTGTATCTTTCTTGCACGCCTATGCACATGAGAGACAGTTAAAAATGAAAGGTAGATGGTCTGTGCCCAGTTTCCTAATGAACTCATTTATGTCAATTGAGTGCCAGGATACTCTTCTTCTCTGATTTGGTGAGGAGTAAGTCCCAGACACAAACCTGGGCTTTTTGAGGCTGTCCCCAAACCACTCAAGGGAGATGGTCAGAGCATTGCGATTGCTAAAAACAGAATATTTGACAGATACATCAGTAACCCAATTCATAAGGACTCTCAAAATAAGATTATAGTCACTAGTAGTGGCGTCCTCCCCTTCCATGTAACTAACAGCTCAGGGCTAGCCCTAGGATTTGTGGGGCACTGGTCAATTGGGAAGACATGAGGCCCCTCTAGTTTACATGCAACATCACAAGAAGTGATGTCACCGAAATTTAAATCATGGGAGTTCTTGCTGCGCTCTTGAAGAAGGCACAGAGAAAGCACTATTACATGGTTAATTTCGGACACCTTGCCTATTGCTTCAGGCACAATATACACCTCAAGCACAACTCATGTGACTATAGGTCTCTCCTTAGAACTTACACTTAAAACAAAATACGCTACAATTTACAATTACTAGTGTAAAATTAGAGTAGCAGTATGGTGACACTTAAAATGTCATACATATGATGTAGATATGTCATGAGTAATCACAAGGCAAATACAAAAAATGTCACACATATGTAAGGGATATCCAGAAAAAAGTAAATACCGTCCACTCTGAACCAAGTTGTCTATGGCACCAAGCAAGTCATTGCAACTCCACCCAGAGGAGATCTAATCTAAGCATCTTCCCATTCACCCTTTCATCCTCCCATCCACCTGCTAATTACTGCCATTTCCCCTTTACATTCTGTCATCCATTCATTTGTTCATTCTTTCATCAATCATTCAGTCTTTTACCATTCTGTATGTCCGTCTATCCGTGTTCCTATCCGTATACATGCATATCCATCCATCTTTCCATCCACCCTTTCACTCATCCATCCACCCATCCTTTTGTTCATCCATCTAGCCTATCGCTCATCCATTCAGACTCACTTTGACTCCATTGTTTTCCTCATCCGCTCACTTGTCCTTTCACCCATCTTCTCATATATTCATCCATCCATCTATTCACGCCTCCGTCCATCCATTTACACTTACACTCATGTAAATGTAAATGTAAATGTATGTGTCTTGTAAAGCGCACTGCTGCCCTGAGGCGTCGTGGCGCTGTAGACCGCTGGGGAACCCGTCCTGGCAATCCCTGTGAGATGGTCCCTACTGGGTATCTTCAAGGTGAAACCAGGCATCCCCGGTGAATGTGGGGGGCCGTTGTAGAGATGAGGCAAGCTAATGCCCAGAGTTGCCGAGTGTGACCCCTGGTTAGAGTAGGCACTGAGGCAAGAATTATCGAGTCCGCTGACCCTGGCCCACGACCCTGCCGCGTCGGTAATTGAACCCTGGTCCCGGGCCGTTCTCTGCTTCCGGGTCTGCCGCATCTAACCAGTGAGCCACACCACTCCACTCATCATCCATCCATCCTTTTTTTCATCACTCCACCCTCACATTCACTGATCTATCCATTCTTTCACTCATCTACCCTTCAACCTATCCATTTACTCATCCATCCATCTTTCACACATTTACCATCCATTCTCTAATCCATCTATCCACCCTTTCACTCCATCATCCACCCTTTCTCTCCATCTATCCATCTTTCCACTCATCCACCCTTTTAGTCATCCATCCATCCATCCATTGACTCATCCATCCATCCAATATTTTACTCATCCATCCATCCACCCTTTCACTCCATCCATCCATCATCCCTTTCACTCTCCCATCCACCTACCATTCTGCCCATCCATTCAGCAGGGGGTTCACGAGTCATGCATGATGCACAGTGCCAGGATGTTAGGTAACTGTGACATGGCGTTGAGGTTTCTGGGCTTTTATTTAGCACTAACTCAGCCCATGGCCTTTGGAGTGCTACACAAAAGTACCAGTGCCATTACAACTGGATTACACTGGATAACGGCAGGAAGGCCCACGGAAGGGGGCCCATTACCTGGATCTTGAAGCCTGATGCAGTGCTTCAAGGCTGAGGGGACTGAGTTTTGCTGCACCCTGCCCTGCCACTTGAAAATGCCCAGCTGGTCCTTGAAATAAAGGGGGGCTTTTGTTGCCTGGTAAAACAGAGAAAGCAGGCCAGGCTTCAGGACAGGTTTTTAAGTGAGGTGCTGCAGTACTCCTGACTTTGTGAGCCAACACAATTGTTGGCTTCACTGCTGCCCACTTCCCCACCCACTGTTTGCCTTTCCATACCCATGCACCACAAGAATTACCACCATGCTCTTGGACCGGAGAGGTCAAGACACCTCCCTTGAAAAATACATTTGTGATGTGATCGGATTGAGGAGGGGACACTGGAGGAGCAGTTGTGGCATTTCACACAGAAGCAGGGCCCCATGTTTTCATGATCGCAGGGCCCGGGGCAACTGCCTATATTGCCCATGCTTAGTGCCAGCCCTACACTGACTCTTTCCTTCTCTCACTGATTCAGTCGTTACAAACACTGCTCCACTTCAGCTTTCTGTTTCCTCAAACCTCTATCTCTTTGTTGCTGTCCTGCCCCCATTAGGTTCATCTCTCCCCTCTCTGCAGTACTTTTACTCTCCCATCCCTCTCCCACCTCTTATCTTAGTTCTCTCATTTGTCTTACCCCCTTTATATTTACTGCAACTCCATTTTCTCTTCTTCTTTGTCCTTTTCCTTTATCTGGGCTGAAAAAGGTTGCCACCTGGCCAGTTTTCTGTTGGCACCACCGTTATTTTAATGTCCTCTGAATGCCAACCCTTAACTGTACATACTTCAAACAGCAGGTATAAAGAGTAAATATGTTTTAGAGATGCATTAACAATTACTGACTAATAGTTAAAGTAAAGAGAGGCAGAAAAGTCATTTTACAAATGAATACATACTATTATATAAAAGTCCTGTTTAGTATAATGCCTTGGTCTTTGTAGACTCTTAAAAACAACAAATGGCTTGTATTTTTTTCGTGGAAAGCTGGTAACCCTAAGGTGAGCAATTTTCATTGTGATGCAATGTGTTTCTGTCTTTTATTTTGAGCCCTGCAGGTTAGCCTGCTTTTCATTCATTCAGAGGCAAGGCTCATGTTTATACCTAAGTAACACTTAATACCCATCTAATCGCAGGTCTCATGCATGTGTAGCAATTAGACTACTGAAACCCTTTCCGCTAATGGCTGCGAGGCACAGGGGAGGGGGATGCCTCCTGTGAGCCTCACAGAACTGCACAACCATCACTAACAGAGTCTCTTAAAATACACTGCTGCGAGGCCCCTCTTGCATGTTAACACGCACAGGGTCCTGGGCAGCTACCCGCACTGCTCATGCCTAGTGGCGGCCCTGTAACAGCTATGGAATGGGGTGCAACCAACCACCACCATTGCATTACAGAGTTCAAGGGCAGCCAAATGAGAAAAAAGCTGATGCACCCTACGATCTTGACCATGAAGTACCCCTTCGACCCAAAAGGTCTCAAACAAATTAATCCGATTGTCATAAAGGGAGTTCCCCAAGTTCAGTAACGAAATCCCCAGCCAGAAATAAGTTAGGGGCATATTATCAAGGGGGTTTATCTCCGCTTTTTTGGCTTTAAAAGCCAAGGAAGCGGAGATAAAATTATCTCCCTATTACCTAGCTGTCGCTAACACCAGTTAGCGACAGCTAGTAGGAGATAGCAACCATCTTGGGCCCCGCTTTGCATGTCAGTGATATTTATCACTAATGACATGCAAAGTGGGCGTGCTAAGATGTTAGCGACTGGAAACAGTCGCTAACATCGCTATCTCCTATTACCAACTTTTGGAGATATTTGCGCTAAGCGCGATTATCTCCAAAAGCTAACACCTGCCCCTGAGCAGTTCTTAGCCATGTTATCCAATGGTGGGTGGATAACATGGCTAAGAGCATTAGCTCGGTAATGCATGAATATCGCTGACTTTTCAGCGATATTCATGCATTTCGGCCGATTTGTATCGCTTAGGAGATGAACCTTGATAATAGCAAGGTTCCTAAGCGATAAAAATCGCCGCAGTTCGGCGATAAAAATATTGCCGCTAAGCCAACATTGCGATAATTATCGCTAGTTGTTGGTAATATGCCCCTCAGTTCCCAAACCAGCCTCTGAATGTTTGCTGAAGAGTTCACTAATAAAAGCAAACAATGCGGCATAGTAGGGGTTGTTTGTGTGGTGAAAATGATGAATATAAAAATTTATAATAAAAGAACTAAAATTTCACAGACAGCATAAATACAAAGCTTGGGTCAGGCTGCACTTACGTGGGATGGGGCAAATACTACTGGTAAGACTAATTTTGAACCAGGCAGCAAACCCTGCTTTACTGCATCCAGAGGCAACAGTGGTAGCATCAACAGAAAACAGGAAAAAACATCACAAAAAGCATTGGTTGTAGCCCAAGTTTCCTGTAAAAGAACAATATCATATGACAGAATAAACTCCACCCAATTGTGCATAGCAAGCTCGGCTTTGATGCCATCTATTTTCTGACTCAATAGTTTGACTTTGTCTGAGGTCTCAGGAGTATCCAAATCAATTGCCTCCTTCGAATTTACAGACCCCAAACAATTACTTAAGTCACAGGGGCTGATGAGGGCATAAAACTTAAAACTATGACGACTGTGTTGATCCCACACCTCAGAAGCCAGTCCCCTTGAAGTCAGTCAGGGTCCGTTAAGTCAAGCATTGCCAAATACCTATTAGCTCAAATGAAATATTACTCCTGTAATCAGAGGCGGCTCCTCCACTATGGAGGAGGTGCGTCACCCCTCAAAAACAGTAGGAAAGAAAAAATAAAACAATAATAATTACTCATTTTATATGTCCTATTCTGATGAAACTTGGGGGCATGGCTTGGGGGTGACAAGCACTGAGGGAAGTGGTAAGCGCACTACATTCACTGCGCATGATGGTTTGGCCGACCGTTTCAGCTGGCCGAACCGTCATGTGCAGTGAAAGCTCTCTCCAACCCAGCAATGCAGCTGGGTTGGAGAGAGCAAGCACAGACTACAAGTCTGTCCTGGAGCACAATTCGAGGGCGCTCAGTCCAATCCTGAAGTTGCACACACGCTAGAAGATGCATGCACAGTGGGGGCATCTCACAAAACGTGAAGGACTGGCCTCACACACCACCTGGTGTCATGCTTCCTCATAGGCCGTCCTTGCCCTGTAAAAACCTTGTTTGATAGAGGGCTGGCATACACCTGATGACAGGGATGCACTTCTAGACTAAGTGGTGGCTCGTGAGTTAGTGAAAAGTGGTTTAAAAAACATCACAGTTGTTAAAAGTTATTTTAATTAAAGGAACAACTGCATGGTGTTAAAAGAAGTGAGCGGTGATTAGGGGGCTAATTATCCCATCACCGTGCTCAATATGGTCAACATGTTTCTGCTTTCATAGTCCCCAGAGGGTACATAGCATTCGTCGGGACCACTAGAGGCCGGGGGTTGTGAATGATCAATGACCCTGTGAGTGTAGTACTCTCACAAAAAAACAATCTGTAGGAAAAGAAGAAAAAGAGGGAAAAACAAATACATACGAAAAACGTGTAAGTATCCTGTTTGTAAAGTTGACCAGCTTCAGGATTGGCCACAGGGCATTCTGTGAGCCTGTGCCACCTGGAGAAGAGGAACAGAAGAGAGCTACGCGACTGCAGGTAAGTTTCTTTTACATGTTTTCCCACCTACTATCCCTTAGCCCTCTCTACCCCCTCTACCACCCTAATCCTCCCCTGTTCCCCCTCCACTCATCCAGTACACTGGCCGCACCTGCCTGTGATGCCAGTAGAAATAACCCAATGGCATGGCCCTAATCCTAGAAGCTAGCAAAGGGTCAAGACATGGAGCCTTCACAGTGTTGGCTGAAATAGCAGAATTTCTCAAATTAACAATGATGCAATTCCCAGAAAAAGCATTGGTCAGAGGGCCCACCCAATCCATACCCCAGGCAATAAGAATAAGGTTAAACTGTCCATCCTTACATATGAGGTGGGTGTGAAACCAGGTGTCACCTTGTTAATAAGCTGGCTTGTTGTCTCTGAGTCATGTTGGGGCCCACTTGGAAACTTTTTCAGAATTATCACATACAAGCAGGCAGCTGGGGGCAGATGGCAGGTGGGGGGCTATGGCCTTTTTTCTCTCCTCTATCAGATGAATAACTAGGTGTGCTTTCATGATTGGTCAAGGATGCACATCCTGCAGGGCCACAGTGGGCTCCACTCGGGGAGGTGCAGATGGATCCAAAGCAGGGACTGCAGATCTAAACACTTGATCCTCCTGCCCTACAGTTGCATGAAAATTAGGGGCAGGAATATTAAGTGTGGGCTGCCCAGTGGTGAGAAGTAAATCGGGGCCACCCACCCTTGCCAAACCAGGGCCCTGGTAAGCAAGTTTATGTTGAATAGAATCCAGATGCTTTACTTTTGGGCTAAGATAGTTCTCTACGGTCTGTTTGAGTTGCTCACGCAAGTCCGTAATTAAGGCGTTCCTAAAATTGTACAGATTGTCCTAAGAGAAAGTGGAAGATGGAACAGAAAATAGAGTAGGTGGGTTCTTTCTTCCAATACCAGTAATTTTCTAGGTTTTGGTGGCTCTCCCCTGCCTAAGGCACTTAGCAGCAGGAATAGTGGTGAGGTGGCAGGGTGGGGTAATTAGAAGTGGGGTCCCCAGTAGTTTTAAATGTGGTAATGCCAAGTTCTGGGCTTGCTTCAGCCCTCTTTGTGGCCCATCCTTGCAGGATAGCAGCAGTACCTCAATTATCCTTGGTAAGTGACAAACATCTCTCAGCCAGCTGGATCTCCTTATCAATCATCCCCACTGCCCTCTCAAAAAAGGCATCCAAAGTGGTGTTATTGCTGCTATCTACATATCTCAACCATTCAAGCTTGGATTTCTCCATATAATAAAATGGTCAGGAATAAATGATGGGGAAGAAAAAAATCCCAAATATCAAAGAAGTAAGAGAGTGCAGGAAAATCACCGGCCAGAGAGCTTATACTCACTTACGCTGGAGTTGGCAGCAAAGAACATCCATGAGAGGGGGGCCCAGCCTCCTTCTAACTCGGACGGGTGCAGACATGCCCAGTCTTGGCCCGTTCTTTGCCCACCAAGCATGCACATGGGTGCCTCCCATGCATCAGGAGCCCACGGCTCCTAAATGCACAAGCATGGCATGGCAAATGTTTTCCCCGCCTCCTGATGGTCTCGCAGCAACCTGTAACATGAAGTACCCTTACACAGCATCCCTTGCAGTGGGAGCACTCAGCCTCCTAAATGCAGCTGGACTAAGGGGCAAAACGTTCCCCCGCCTCCTGGTGGTCTCGCAGCAACCTGTAACATGAAGTACCCTTACACAGCATCCCTTGCAGTGGGAGCACTCGGCCTCCTAAATGCAGCTGGACTAAGGGGCAAAACGTTCCCCCGCCTCCTGGTGGTCTCGCAGCAACCTCGGACACAAAGTCCCCTGACACGATGTTTGTATATCATATCTGTCTACCATCTATTTTTGAACAATCACAGGACCCAAAAATGATCCAATAATTCTAGGATTAAAAAACATATGTAAATTTCTTACGCAGTTGAAGCCTTGTAGTCAACTTAAAATAATGTCACCATTAGGCAAAGATTTAGAACGTGACAAGAGATGGTAGACTCGTTCCACCACTACTAATGAAGTGTATCTGATTAAGAGCTTGGTTTCAGATGGAGACACTGTTTGCCTTGCGGATGGTTAGTCCACCCCCCACAACTCTCTCACTCCCATCACCTTTGAGATGAGAGGCAGAAATGCTGCTTAATTTCTAGAGGTGGGTGGAGGGGAATACAGCTATGCTGGTTCGTTCCTGGTACCCCCTTTTCCATCCATTTTCCGGGTCTCTGGGGAACAGAGGAAACCCGCCCACACAGCCATGGAAGCGCCCTTGAGGCTTGTGGAATCACAAAGGTTCACCAGAACCTGAGAAGTGAGGAGAAGATTCTGGCAGTAACATAGCAGAAGGGAGGGGCCTATGCTCCTGCCCTGCCAGATGAGACATCAACCTAACCTACTGGTGCAACTTATTCATGTTTCCCCCAGACAAATGCCCCGTGGCAGCCCAACATCAAAATCAGGCTGTTGTTCCACCTGCAAGCCTAGTACTGGCTGGTCCGTAGAATGTGTGATATTAAACACCAGGTACTTTGAAAATGTAAAACTGCTAAGAAAATATGCTAACAATTTATCATGAGTTTTCATCAGGCTTGCACCTTCCAGGGGGACACAAGGGTGGCGCAAAACCTTGAATGATATTTACCAAGCCGAGCAAAGCCTCCCTGCGTGGGCCTGCGTGAATTGGTAAATGGGGAGTAATGCGAGGCAGCACAAGTCACTGCCTTGTATTACTCTGCCCTAGGGAGGATATACTTGAGTGGAGCATTGGTGTTCCCTCACCTCCAGTCATGTATTTTTGCACATTCCCAGATTTTGGAATGTGTCAAAATGCTGTGCCTACCAAAGGGAGCCATGAAGAGGAGAAATATCTTAATTTCTTTTCGTTTTTTTCTCTTTCTACGTGTGCTGCATTGTGCAGAACACATAGAAAGAGGAAAATGCCTCTGGGGATTGTGGGGCCTATTTGCGAGAATGTCACATAGTGCAGCAAGTCACCTTGCTGAGTTGCACTGTATGGCAAGGAAATGGTAGGAATGGGCCAAATTCAAGAGAATATGGCACAATCTTGCCTTTTCCCCTGTGCTGGTGCCCATTTGGCAGCCTAGCGCCAATGCAGGTACCTTGCACCCGGTTTTGCCTGCAGGGTTGTTTTTGTGCAGGAGGAACCCCCTTCCTGCACAAAAACAATCCAGAGAGGCATATTCCTCTAACTAGGTCTGCTGCTAAATGCAGAACATATAGACAGAGGAAGGACTAATAAAGATATTTCTCCTTGTTACGCCTCTCCTGGGAAGGTGTATCTTTCTGGCACATTCCCAGGTTTACCAGTTCTGGTAAATCTGGGTATGTACCAAAAACCATGGGAGTAGGATGGCGACCTATGCAACTCCCATGGGACGCCTTCCTTACACAGAGTAAGACAAAGCAGCAATGTATGCTGCGTTGCTTTGCTCAAGATTTATGGAGCCACTCTAAGCCATGCGTGGCTTCATCAATTGAATTCAAGTATTGCGTTGTGCATTTACCATGTTACGTGGTGCAAACCATCTCGTAAGTAGGCCCCTGTGTTCATGCTGGAAGGTGTGCCTTTCTCCACAAAAACAATCCTGCCTACAACGCAGGCACCCCTGCTCCATGGTGCAAAGGTGCCTAGATTGGCTATAGGTAGCAGGTGTGGAGTAGAGAAAAGACAGGAATGTGCCGTATATTGTTAAATATGGCATATTCCTGCTCTCTCCCTTTCACGCAGCGCAGTGCGGCAAGATGACTTGCTGAGATGCGATGCGTGAAAATTTGAAAAATATGCCCCATTATTTATAGAGATTCTAATCCTTTGCTCTGCCTACATTTCGATAGTTTTTCATCTGTTATATCAAAATGTCTGCATTCCGAAAAAAGAAGATAAAGGAGCCATAGTAAAACAATCGACACTTTTTAGAATTAAGCATACATGCAAAACAGAGGTCAAATTGTAAAAGTATGCAGAGTGCTCGCTTTTAATGCAAGGCATATTGCTGGGAACCTCAAATGACTTTTGGAGAAAAATCAGATCAGGCACGAGGAACTGCTTTTTGTGCTCTGCCACTAGCACATGTCTGGAAAGGCCTTCCAGGCAAGTCATTTAAGGTGAAGGATTATGAGTAAGTAGGCAGCACTCGGATCTGTATTTCAGTACAGAATGGTTCTCTTCATCTTGCTGTTTTGATATTCCGAATGCTTCGCAGAACAAAAACAGAGTAGAGCTTGGCCAAAGTAATACGGATTTTGTTATTATTTCGAGAAAAAAAGTTTTAAAATAATAGAAGTATGTTATTAAAATGAGAACTTTTGAAAAAGTAACAGAAGTTTTGACAATGAGCAGGCTAAAAGATTACGGCATGGGTATGAAGGTTTTTTTGGTTTGATCTCCCCTCCGTCAATTTTAACCCCATTGTTTAGCAAATTATTTGGCCCTGGCCAAGTATTCGAATTTCTGAAATCCTGCAGATTCAGCACTAATTTCCACTGACCTTTACTCCCACCCTCAAAGATGTGTCCATTCGTTATTCATTTTAGGCACTCTGGGCATTATGTACAAAGGAAGTGGCGGAGCGTGTTGTTAGCCTCCTTTGTTTAACGCCGCGCTCTGCCACTTCTGAAATGCAGGGCTGCTTCATATTTACAAGAATATGGTGCAGCCCTGCGTTTCCCCCTGCGCTGGTGTGAAGTTTAGCAGCTTAGCGCTAATGCAGGCACCCTTGCATCATAGGGCAAGGGTGTCTGCGTGCGGGGAAAACCGTTTTATAACTTCTATGTGTGCTGCTTACTGCAGCACACATAGAAGTTGCAAAAAGGCATTTAAAAAAAAAAGTTGTTTATGTGAAGGAAGGGGGACCTTCCTGTACATAAACAATCATTGGCCTTTTGCTGTTTTCATGTTTGCCGCACAACGCTGCATACCTGAAGACAGAAAAGCAAGGAGAAATGAAACATTTCTCCTCTCTTCGCCAGGTTAAGACCAGGTTTTCACTGGCTTTAATTCTGGCGCTGCCTCCTATTTATGCCTTCTTTGCTAATATGAGGCAGCGTCAGAATCAATGGGTGTTGTGATGGAAGCCCACTGCAACCCCCATTGCCCTCCCCTTTCATGTCAGGCATAGCGTGAAAGGGTGCATTATTTACAAGGCAGCGTTAAGCCACGTTAAGTCGAAAAAAGTGATGTTCTTGTGGCGATGGGGGATTGTACATATTCCACCCTGTTTCCAGATTACCGAATACAGTTCACACACAAACTACTGAAGCATTATACACCCTGTTCTCTTTCCAATAAACTATCACAAATGCTACCAGCCTGCACACGTTTTTTTAAACATATTTTATTGGGTTCTATTAAACATACCAAACACTTACCATTTAGAGGCACATGCTGGAATCAGCTATCCTATTGAGGATCAGCACTTGACATAGCTAGTGACACAATGTGGTTCATTGATGTTTAGTGGAGGGGCGATAGAGACTGGGGGGACATCATCAGTGCTCACAGTAATGGGTATATAGTGAATGTGGGGCAAGAAAGATTATCCATGAAAACGGCAGCTAAAGTCAAACATGTGAAGGTAAGTTCCAACTGTAGGTCTTCTGACTGGCTCCCGATATTCGGTCCCACTCTTGCACCCAAAGCTATATTGGAGCGATTAGAATAGATCTTCTGTATAGTGACACTCAGTCTGGGGGAAGAATCCACTGATTCTCCTGGAAGGGATGGGGTCTGGGACAGGACCTCATTGTCCGGAAGGAGGTCTTCCTCATGACGGCTGCCTGCTGATCCTGCAGCACCTTGATTGAGGGTGGAAGTGATGGCAATCACCCCCCCCCCTATCCCTTCGATGGTGACAGCAGGCATGCCACATCTTGGGGCCTGTCTCAGCTGGTCTCCACAACGGAACAAAGAAGAGACCCTGGCTATCCATCCAGTTCTAGGCTGTCACTGAGAGCTTGAGGTCATGCATGAAACAACAACTTTGGGTGACGTTGAGTTGCCTAAGGGCAGCTGTGACATTTAAACTATTATCAGCACTCACAGGGCTAAACTGCATGATATATAGAACACTGGTGAAGCAGCATGGGTTTCAGAGAATGATGTTTCGTCTTAAAGCCACCCACCTTGATAGCTGCTTTTGTTTTTCAACAAAGCTCTGTATGTGCAGAACTTCTTGTCTCTCAAAGTTGCTCTTGTTAGTTGTCCTCTGGGAGTACTGCTAGAATGAACTGTCACTGCAATTTTGGTGGCAGTCATACAAGGGCAGATTTCATAAGTACTTGCATTGTCCTTGAGTGAAAAAAGTAATTGCAAGGCAAAGCAAGTCATTGATGGGGATTCACTAACTCACTCAAAGTCACCTTACTGCATTTGCATGGTTCAGTAACTACAAGTAACACAATGCAACGCATAGGGCTGCCTTGTGTTACTTTACATCTGGTAGGTTTTACATGGGCATTCCCATGCATCTACCATACATTTTGATGCAAGCCCAGACTTGCAAAGACGTGTCCCTTCCTGCACAAAACAATTCTACCCGTAACACAGACACCCTTGCACGATGGTGCAAGGGTGCTTGCTTTGGTGCTAGATAGTACACAGTGTCTGAGCACAATGGATGAGCAGAAATGCTCAATAACTTTGTAAATAGGGAGCATTTCTGGCCTCTCCCTTTCAGGCAACACAGCACAAGAAGTCGCTTTGCTTCTTGAGTTTACATGCAAGATTAGTAAATTTTCCCCACAATCTGTACTTTGACCACTATCTGCGTGTCTGCCTCTCAAAGAATATTTTGTTCTACAACGCCTTCCCTGATAACCCAGAAGCTGTAGGCCCAGATTTACAAAGGGTTCATGTGAGCAAAGTTGCTGCCCTGCATTGTGTGAACTAGAGAGAACAGAACTGTGCCGTATCCACAAAGAAGTGGCACAGTTCTTCTTTCTCCCTGCCTGGCAAACTTTCAGCTGTCATGCACCACTGCAGGCACCCTTGAGCAATATGTGTCTGTGTTGTGGTCAACAACGTGCAAGAAGGAGTTCCTTCTTGCACAAAAACTATGCTTTAAGGCAATTTCCACTTTGTAAGTGTGCAGCAGAATTCAGAACACATACAAAAAGGAAAATCCAAACAGACATAAAAATATTTCTCTTTGTTACTCCAGCCTGAGGGAGGTGTTACTCCGGCCTAGGGCTCCATATCCTAGTGTGCCTAGGGTGGGTGCATCTGCCAGAATCCATGAAGGGTGATATAACTTCCTCATTACCTTAGGGTAAGTGTCATCAGTGAGCCTGCTTTGGTGGAGAGCTGAGCTTTATCCTTGGCAGGGGGCAAACAGAAATCAGCTTGGCTGGAATTCCATTGAGGGGGACCTCACAGTACCAGTAAAATGTTCCTCTAACTAAACAAAAGAGTGCTGCTGTTTACATATTAAACATCTCCCATGTTGCCATGCCAAAGTTCCATTGAGGCTGCCATTATTGATTCTACTCTGAAAAAGCTGTTGGCAACTGAACACTAATAAACAACATAATTTTGTGCAGTGAACTTTAGCTTTCGAACAGAATGTCCAAGGCTCTGATAATGTGACTATGAGGATGTGTAAATGTAAGCAAAGTTATTTCATGGAACATTATTCGTACAAGCATGCAAGCAAAAAGTGTGTCAAGACTCAACTTTCAAGAAAAGATATCAAGTTTAACGTGAGCATGTAAAATTGTGGTGTTCCTACCTGGGCCTAAATATGGCCACATGACCCTAGTAGCAGCAAAGCACTACATCTTTGCAATATCAAAAAGTCTTCCACATTCACCTGTTGGCTTATTAGATATTAGAAATCAGTTCTTATTGAGAAAACTAAAAAACTTCAAACCCTGTGAGGATGAGATTTTGAAACTAATTTTGATTTATCCTATTTTGCCACCATAAGGAATAGAATCCTGAGTGGAGATGTCTGCATTAGGTCCAACTCAATGCTGTGTGAAATATTTTACTGGAAGAACTCCTGAAAAAAAAGCATGAGTTCAGGGTTTACCAAATAATATTTAGAGACCATAAATCTGGAGCCCTTTGAAAGTTTATTTTCTGTTGGAGTTAAAAGAAGATTGTACATGATTATAAAGAATCCTAAAGGGAGCTTGGCTAGGCATGAGGGACAAAAAGGTACCTACATGATGAGGGGATCTTGCATGAGGGCGCTTTGGAATGGTCTTTACACTACTGGTAGTAGACAGGCAAGTGTAAGAACGCCTATGTGGCTACACCCAAATTTGAATAGTGATGCATTAGGCAACTAATACAATAGAAAGTAAGAAATCAAGGAAGACAAATGAGAGGAATATGAAGTGTGTGACCAAAAATATTGGTCCATGGAATAAAATGACATATGTGCAATTAAAGAAGTGCACAGCATAGGAAAGGCTGGATGCACACAGTTCAGATTGCACTGACAATGTGAAATGAATAGACAGCCAAACTCACAGATAAGACTAAAACGCCCAACTGAGATGAAATTCGTCCCATGAGACAACATCACAGAGACTGCAGGCGAAATTGGTCAGAGACTTCAAACTATGGGAATTAGATGATCCTAGAATTGAAATACAGGGAGGAGGTGAGAGCAAAGTGTTGTGGGATAATATGAATTTGGCCTCACTTACCACATGCCCATTGTCTGGCAAGGAGCCTCAGTTTCATAGCATTTTACAAGACATATTCGCAAATTGTAATTGTCAGGATCACTGACACAATAACGTGGTAAACAATATTGTTAACATTGTATCAAAAATATCGCTTATCACAATATTATAATCCTATACTTATAATGGTAACTACAAAAATATCAGAAAAAAATACAGTTGACACTAATATCATCCAGAAACATACAAAATATAGACTTTAAAGAAGTAAATGTTAAGTTTAAAAAATATATAATTGTTATATAATGTAAATTAAATACATTCCACTAATATTTAATACTATATTTAAATATACACTAATATAAACAAACAAAAAAATATATGTTTATATTTATTTATATATACATATATATATATATATATAGTGCATCATAATTATTAATATTTATTTTACATTATACAAATGTTTTAATAGTTTAAATGTATTACAATGCATCTATATATATATAAAGATATATAGTTAGTATAAATATTTATTTTAGACTATATTAATGTGTTCCTATTTAACATTTATTAATATAACAATATACATCTATATATATCTGTACCACCAAATGTAAAATAATGTAAACATTAATATAATGGTAAAATATATATTTTGTAATAATTATGTTACACTATATATCGTACATAAAAACAAAAAAATACAAAACTAATAAATAAATATAAATGGAAAAAGGGGGAGGAAAAAGAACCGTTCTAGCTAAGAAAATATAAAATTACATAAAATAAATTAAAAAACAAAGGAAAATTGCTTAAAGGAGCCAATATGGAAAGGAGGGAAGCACAACAGAATGCGATTAAAGCAAAAGTCTTTGATCAGGATATCAATACTACTAAAGACTCGGATAAACATCCTAAACAACCAAAATCAGACATCAAGATCAAACTAAGACTCTGGGAGAAGCTCTCAAAAAAGAAATCAACAAATGGTGGGAAGTACTCTCACTCAAAAAGTATATTGAAGTTAAAAGAATACCCAGAGGATTAAGAATTAGCATAATGCCAAACTACCAGGACACCAGCAATGAATTATTACAAGAATGGGGTGAACATATTCTTAATTCTCATTGGGATTAATTGAGATCATAATCAAACATACAGAGATAGCGTTAAAAAAAATTCAGGATCAACTAAAAGAATTGGAAAAAGAAACTACGGATTTGGATTTGAACCCAGAAATGAAAAAACTAAAAGAGAAAATTGAAAATCTAATTGAGAAACATGAGGAAAGTGTACAGACATGTAATGAACTAAATTCCAAAGGGTTAAAGAAGATTATAGCGAAGGACAAATCTCTAACTATACCAGAAAATTTGGTACTTGGAAACAACAAGACAAATTAGATTGCACAATGAGTGCATCTGATAGTCTTCAAAGTGTAGCAGACCTATTGATCAATAGGCCTCTCACCCTTGGCACAGATATTGGGGCTGAACAATATTCAGCAAACGTTTGTATTGAATGATTTTACTATGAGATTTATATGTCTTTGCATCAAAGTTCAATTTATTCATTTCATCCGCATATGTTTTTATCCACATATTCCGAACCATATTTTCTTTTCAAGCATTTTTATAAAGTTCCAATGCATTTCGGTGCCCCATGCACCTTCATCAGGGAAAATCTGGAATGTACAAATAAACATTCTTAATACCGAGTACTCTATCAATCCCAGTGTGTGCTAACTTTAATCAATTACGCACGCGCTAATTTCCTAGGTTGCGTGTTGTTTCTACTCCTAAGGTCCCATGTTAAACTCTCGCACGCTCAAAGTTCACTCTTAAACAGAAAATCTGTTATGCCCGTTCTACTTTCAAAGGTTCTGGCTCCATGGTGGCGTGAGTCGAATGTGAACGAATACATAAAAACTTAGCCGCCTGACGGCTTGCTGAGCATCTGCTACTAAAGGGCTTTGTCTATGCGTAGTTCATCTTACCTCGCGTGTAGTTTTAACGCAGCGCCTTTTCTCCTCGTGGTGTTTGTTCGGTCTGTGTTACAGAACCGGTATGTGACGGGTATTTACGCTGTGCGCGTTACGCGCATGGGCATTAAGGGCTCGACTTTTTTTTGTGTCTAACTTTATTAGCTGTCGAGTACCTATCACTAGGTGTCTAACTGGGATATATGAATCAAACTACGCGTGCTATGGCCAGTGTCCATGTAAACATTAGGGACATATCAATATGTAACAATGAATAACAAGAAACACTTCAATTGATTAAAACCTGCAAAAGTAAGGGTTAGTTACTGATATACAATGCTAACGATTCAAACGATTATAAACAACATAGAAATTCAATCCGATCATTGAGCCCATTTGGCTTTAGGCTGATAGATCCAATGATTTTCATGTTTGAGTTAGTTCTTTCCTATTGAGGGAGCCTTCAACTTTAGGAACTAATTCCAGAATAAAAGCTCGCAATTGGTTAATATGGTTTCGTTTTTCAAGAAAGTGTGTTGCCACTGTCGATTTAAGCATGCCAGTTCTTATGTTGCTCTTGTGCTCTTTCAGCCTGGTCTTTAACTTTGTCTCCGTGTGTCCAACATAAACTGACCCACACAGGCACTTCAGCATATAAATTATGTTCATAGTATCACACGTGGAGTTGACCTTTATTGGAATTTTGTGTCCTTTCATTGGGTGGGAGATAGTGTTGCCTTTCATTGTATTATGGCAATTACTGCAATTCATGCACGGTACAGTCCCTCTGAATGAATTCATCGTTGGATTCTCCTATGTGGTTTTTAACATTTCTCCCAAATTTCGGCCCCTCGTGTGGGCGAACAATGGTTCTTTGTTGAATACTCCTTTGAAATCTGTTTCTAACTTTAGCATCTGCCAATGTCTTTTGATGATCGTTGTAAACTGTGTACTCACATTCGAAAATTTGCTGACACATGTGATTCTATTCTCTGCTGGTTTGCTCTTGTTAGTGAGTAGTTCTTCTCTTGGTTTGTGTTGTGCCCTCGTTAATGCTGTTTTAATGATTGTTGTTGGATATCCCCTATCCTGAAATCTGTGCTCCATTAATTTCATTTGTTCTTGACATTACCGTGTGTCTGAGACCACTCTCCTGACCCTGAGGAACTGAGAATATGGCAGATACCTTTGTTAATGGATGCCTGAGGCTTGAGCCGGGCAGTTGATTTTAACTTTGCTCTTAATTCTCTTGTTTAATAACTTCCTGTGTGTCCTACCCCCTCCCTGTTTTAGCGCGCGGATTGATCGCAGCGCGTGTCTCCACCGAGTGAGGGTGGAGGCAATTACCAGATTACTGCTTTTTAAAATTACCTTGCAACCTCCGACCTCCGCGCTACACGGACAGTTCCTCTGCCTCCCCCCAGAGCAACCGGCCAATTCAGGGCTGTCTTGCCTGGGACAGGGCCGGAATACGGCGGCGGCCATTTTGGGTAGGGCTAGGCACTATAAAAATAGGGGAAGGACTCTGCTCGCGAGATACCTTTGTTAATGGATGCCTGAGGCTTGAGCCGGGCAGTTGATTTTAACTTTGCTCTTAATTCTCTTGTTTAATAACTTCCTGTGTGTCCTACCCCCTCCCTGTTTTAGCGCGCGGATTTATCGCAGCGCGTGTCTCCACCGAGTGAGGGTGGAGGCAATTACCAGATTACTGCTTTTTAAAATTACCTTGCAACCTCCGACCTCCGCGCTACACGGACAATTCCTCTGCCTCCCCCCAGAGCAACCGGCCAATTCAGGGCTGTCTTGCCTGGGACACGGCCGGAATACGGCGGCGGCCATTTTTGGGTAGGGCTAGGCACTATAAAAATAGACGGCCATGACTCCGCGCAGCGGACGCACTAAGCGGGCACGCCGGAGTCACGCCGGAGTCGAGCCAGAGTCCAGCTTGTCTGCGCCCGTCCGCGCTGAGGACGGGCTGGACACTGGACTTTCGCCTACACGATCATTGGGTATTCTTTCGTATTCCTTGCTTGAGCTGTCAGCCTTAAAGCCCTCATGTCTACCATGTACCCATAGATTCTCCCCTGAAGGCATTTTGCATTCCTCCCGCTGTCACACGTGCAAATCTGTGATACTACCGCCCACACCTTCTAAAGTGGCCACCCGAGATCATTTTCATTCCTCTAGGAATACACTGATAAAAAAGGGCTTTCTAATCAATGCTAGATCCCTTATTAAAAACAATATTGCATTCCATGATTTTGTGGTAGACAGGCAACCCGAATGGATGCTTGTCACAGAAACATGGGCTTCGGAGTCTTCTGGACATGACCTAGTGATGGCCATCCCAGAGGGATATAAATTACTGCAACAAGACCGACCTAAACGCAGAGGGAGTGGACTTGCTATTGTCTGCAAGGCCACTTTGCCCTGCACGATTAAATCCCTGTCTGTAGTCTCGGATTCTTTTGAGGCTCTGCATTTCTCCATCCTGTTTGCTCCCTCGGTCTCCTTCTCAGGAATCCTTATGTATAGACCCTCTGGCTCCAGAGCTACGTTCACTGAAGACCTTCTCAGAATCCTGGAACCCTACTTTGGCAATTCCCATCTGTCCATTCTTGGGGACTTTAACTTTCATTTGGATAACACAAGGGACCCGGATACCATCAGGTTAGTGGACGCACTAGCAGCTTGTGAATGCATACAGCTGGTTAATAACCCTACTCATCTGGCGGGCCACATTCTTGACGGAGTCTTTACTAACGACGACAGACTGTCTGTTGACCCTCCGGTGCCTCTGGTCTGGTCGGACCATTCGGCGATCCCTCTCTTGATGGCCCTTCCTTTGGAAGGAACCTCCGACTCGTTCCCCACTACCAGAGGTCCAAAAAGGAGCTTTAAGAACATCACCAATGACACTCTTGAACCATACATAAAGAAGTTCACCTACTCTTCCCTGGGAGATGTGGAGGAAGCAGCGGTATTGCTCTCTGACTCTATTACCATGGCGGTTGATGAGCTGGCTCCCCCGTCTTTTAGATACTCGGCTCGCCGTAAGCCCACTGCTCCGTGGTATACGGATTCACTAAGACTTCTTCGACAAGGCTGTAGAAGACAGGAAAGAAAATGGAGGAAAGCGTGGGATCCTATTGAAAGGGAAGTACATAAGGGTCTGCTTGCCGATTACAAATCTAGTGTTATCAGGGAAAAGCAGTACTTCTCGAATCTCACTACCTCCCTTACTTCCTCCAGGGAGCTTTTTAAGATTGTAGACTCTCTCTGCTCCCTACAGGTCCCTGATCCAGTTGTGGGCTCGCAGGAGCTCTACAACAACATATCAGAGTTCTTCCATAAGAAAATTGAGGACATATATCTTGCGCTGGAAACTCAGAGAAAGTCCCTAGTCGACTCTTCACTCCAAACCCTGAACAAATTAGAAGCCTGGACTAGAGACCACCCTGATAGTCTAACGGTCTTTCCACTACTTACTAGAGAAGAACTTGAGCTTCTGCTCGATAGGATCAAATCCTCATCCCCTCTAGACCCTTGCCCTCTGAGGATACTGAAGGAATGCAGAGCGATATTGCTCCCGCCACTCCTGGAAGTTATGAATGGTGCTATAACCCAAGGTACCTTCCCATTAATATGGAAGAAGGCGACAGTGAAGCCCCTACTCAAGAAGCCCACGCTGGACCCGGAACAGTTGAAAAATTTCAGACCTATTTCACTGTTACCCGCTCCTGCTAAGATTCTTGAGTCACACCTCAACGGCCATCTTACTGCCTTTCTGGACTCATCTGGGTATCTTGACAGCTCCCAGCATGGGTTCCGAAAGGCGCATAGTACTGAGACAGCTCTGACTATGGTGGCAAATAACATCCGTAGGAAGGTGGACGCTGGCCAAACTACTGTGTTGGTGCTACTGGACCTCACAGCGGCGTTTGACACCCTGTCTCCCTCAATGCTTACATCTCGGTTGAGGGAGGCAGGGATCTCCGGCATGGCTCTGAACCTTCTGCACTCCTTTTTACAGCACAGGGAGCAAAGAGTCAAGCTTGGTGAGTTCCTTTCCCCTGCTATGTCCTTGCAGTGTGGGGTGCCACAAGGGTCGGCCCTATTTAACATTTATGTCACCCCCCTTGCAAGGCTAGTAAAATCTCAGGGGATGGAATTGGTGTCATACGCCGATGACACTCAAATTATGGTGTCACTGGCCCACTCAGTTTCAACATCTGCCAACAACTTCAGGATCTGTATGCAGACAGTCTCTGACTGGATGCTTCAGAATTCGCTGAAGTTGACTGGCGACAAAACTGAGATCCTGGTCTTTGGCAAGGACCAGGATATTTGGTCGGATGAGTGGTGGCCGGCCTCATTGGGAACCTGTCCATCTCCCTCCCAGTCGGCAAGAAATCTTGGGGTAATCTTTGACACCTCCTTATCCATGACTCTGCAGGTCAACCGTACGGTGGCCACCTGCTGGGGGGTGTTAAAGATTCTCAGGAGGATCCTTCACTATCTCTCTCCCTCAGCACGTAAACAGGTGGCAGTGGCATTGATAGGTTCAAGGTTGGACTACTGTAATGCGCTTTATGTAGACTCCAACAAGGGGCTCATTCAGCGATTACAGGTCGTTCAAACTGCGGCTGCTCGTTTTGTCTTAGCACTTCCCAAAGCCTCATCTGCTACGATGGCCAGAAAGAGCCTTCATTGGCTCCCTATTCATCTCAGGATCTCGATAAAGATCCTTTGTCTTGTCTATCGAGCTTTGGCAGAGGGTTTTTCTGATCCCCTTGGTGCCTTGCTGACCCGGTACCAGCCTTGTAGATCTTTGAGATCTTCAGAGATGAATTTGTTGGTTGTCCCACGTGCCAAAAGGGTACGCTGGGGAAACAGAGCTTTTTCCAATGCTGCCCCCAAACTATGGAACTTGTTACCTCTTGAGATTAAGATGCAACCCTCTCTGTCTTCTTTTAAAAAAGCGCTCAAGACCTGGTGTTTTGTCAGGGCATATCCGTAATTAGGATTATTCTCTGTTAGCTGGTATTATTTGGGTATGCGCCTTGACGCCCACCTGGGCTTAGTTGCGCGTTAAAAATTGTTTTTCATTTCATTTCATTTCAGATGTGTTGTGAGGGTTTGAGGATGATGGCTTTCGTATTTTAAAAGATTGTTCCTGTCTGTGGGTTTGCGATACAAGTTCGTACGAAATCGATTTTCACCTCTTGTGATTTCCACATCTAGGAATTGAATTCTGCTGCTACTGATTTGCCATGTGAAACTGATTCGGTCATTTATCATGTTCAGTATTTTCAATTGGTTTACCAAGGATTCATCATTACCTTTCCATACCATGAAAATGAAAAGGGGGGCCCTTGGCACCCTGCCCGCATGGCGGCGTGGCGATCCCCTCTTCCTATGCCTGCCGGTGGTGTGGGGGCGTGATCTCCCGGCGCCCAATGGTACACGGGAGGTGTGCGCCACACCACCGGTCGGCCGATGCCCAATCCCTGATCCGGAGGCGTGGTTCAGTCTTCTGGGTCAGAGGGGCGGGCGTCGAGGGGTGAGGGGAGGGGCGGCCCGCCCTCTCCCCGAAACCCTGGGAATAAAGGAGGCGGGAGCGCTCAGTTGGCCCTTCTTGTCGCCTGACGCTCCCCCACACTGGTCGTGTCCCGCGCCTCCTAATTTTCTGTTTTCTTTTTCAGATCAAGGATTTCTGACTGGAGTGTGTGGTAGCGCGACATTGGAAACAGACAAACGGAGAGTGGAGCGTACAGACCGAGGACTGTTGATCTGTAGAGTGCAGGACACGCAAGTCAGCGACAGTAAGAGGAAGCGGGGGCTTGAATTTCATCACTTCGTGTGGCCGCTGGGTGGTTCTACGTTAGAGTCTGGCCACCTATTACATTTGGAATAGCCAGTGTTGCGGTCGCTGTTGCGTGGTTGCGTGGTGCTCATAGCCCCCTGCACATCCTCCGTCTCGTGAAGGTATAGGGTGCACTGCTTGCAAATCTGAGCTGTGAGAATCAATAGTAGGAATGCCAGGAGCTAAAGCTAAGGGGTCAAAGATGGAGTTGATGTTTCAGGCCATGATGTGTAAGATGAATGCCATGGATAAAAGATCGAATTCGGTTGATGGCCTAGAGGCCCGTATGATGAAAAGAATGGATGATATCGAAGGCCCGCGCGGTAGGCCCAAGCGGCAGATTGACGTGCCTTTACTGGAGGGGGATTCCGATTCCTCGCCGAGGAAGGGCAAGGCTAAACGGCCAAGGCGCAATGCTTCTGCTCGTGCACCAGTGGCGGTGCCCTCTACCCCGGAGCTGGTACTCCCGGCCCCCTTGGCACCAGCGCCCGCATTGCCAGCAGGGACCAATCCGGTCGGGCCGGCTCCACCGGCCCCAGATGGCCCACTCCCATTGCTGTTGGTGCCGGCAGCAATACCGGATTGTGACACTCAGATCCCTCCTGAGTTAACGGCACAAATAGCGG
The DNA here is from genome assembly GCF_964263255.1 of Lissotriton vulgaris. Classification (NCBI taxonomy): domain Eukaryota; kingdom Metazoa; phylum Chordata; class Amphibia; order Caudata; family Salamandridae; genus Lissotriton; species Lissotriton vulgaris. Next base: position 844,799,222 of record NC_141685.1, read on the forward strand.
CGATACTTCCTTGGCTACAGAAAGGGGGTATGATGTCCTCAACGTTAGATCATGCCGCAGAGACGGAAAAAATGGTGGAGAGGATTAGGGCGGGAACAGTTACAAGTGCGGTTCCGGCATCTGTTTCTCCTTCTTCTGCAGGTTTGGATGCCGCTCGACCGAACGGAAGCGATGCAGGACCAGCCCCGGTGCCCGGTAAGGGTAAGGAGGTAGCCCTGTCTCTCTTAGGAGACTGGACGATTCTATCTCGGAACGAGGATTTAGGGCAACATGTTTCTCGATCCGTGAAAGAGATGATTTGGGCGGGAAAGTACATGTATATTTTCTCTTTGCTGTTAGACAATAGGGGAATGGAAAATGCCAAAATGCTAAAAGAATGGATGCACCCTAGCGAATGGAGAGTACAGTGTGCGAAGTTTAGGGTGGAGGAAACACTGAGCAATTGGATCAGGGCCTTCTCCATCCTTACAGCTATCACTGTTGAACGCCCTCCAAATGTGCATGCGGCAATGGCGTGCTATCAGAGCTGGATTGTGGGTTGGAGCGAGCAATATGCCGGGGACGCATGGAAAGAATATGACGTCAATTTTAGAAAGTCGAAGGAGTTTGACTTGTCATTGTCATGGGACAAGGTGGACTCATTGTTGTGGCATAAACAGTTCGGAGGGGGCACGGCCCCCACCCAGCTCGGGACCGTAGCCAACGTGTTCCCCGCAAAGACACAGCAGCCCTTTCGTGCGGCACCAGGGAATGAGTTCCCAGGGAAAGGTAGGGGGGGCGGCGGGGAAAGAAAAGGTGTGTGTTGGGACTTTAACAAGCGTTCCTGTACTAGACCGGCTGGCACTTGTAGATTCAGACATGCATGTGCAATCTGTGGTCACACCTCTCACCCCAAGACGACATTAGGGGAGGGAGAAGGGGAGAAGAAGGAAAGGGAAAGAGGGAAATCCATAAACAAAATAAAGCAAGTAAAATTTGATAAAACTTGAGGTAAATACATGAGTGCATGTTACAAAGAAATGTGTGAGATAATTCGATAATTCAATATATTAATTAAGCCAATGATATATAAAATCAAAAAACAGAGAAAACATTCAAGGAGGTTTAACATTTTCAATAGTTGAACGACATGTATGTGATAATATTAAACTATCTAAATAAGTCATAGGAGGTAACTAAAAGAGATCTTTATTAAGCATTGGTTTGCAGGAGGAGGCAAAAGCAATATCAAGTCAATGAAAGTGACAGAGACTATTCCACCAATGTTGGACAGAGAGTTTTGTGAGTGTTTTCCAATTAAGTGTAATATGTTGGAAAGCTAAAGCAAGCATGAGATCAAAGAGACCATGCGTGTGAGGGGAAAGATCTAAAGAATCTGATAAACTACCAGAAAACAGGAGAGTTATAGAATATGGAATAAAAATATTAAATATACGAGAAATATAGGACCAGGTTTTCTTCCAAAAAATAGAGACTGAAGAACAAGGAAAAAGAAGATGTATGATATCATTATTAGAGGGGCCACAATACCAGCAATTAGTATCAGCAGAAAGAGAAAAACTAGCCAAGGAAATAGGAGTAAGATAAAGTCTGTGATAAAGAAAGAACATTGATTGAGTGAGAGATGCAGAACAAGAGATTTTAAGGGAGCGGGACCAAAGTTGATCCCAAAAAGGAATATTCCACTCACATCCCAGGTCAGATTCCCACTAGAGTTCCAATTTAGTCTTAGTGCGTTCTGGATTAGGAGCTGAACAATATTTAAAAATAAGACAGGGCAGTAAAAGAAGAATTTGCAAAAGAGAATTAGGGACAACGGGGGAGAGTAAGATGGAAGAGAACAGAAAGTATCAAGGATGATCGTCATTAGAATAGAACATTTCTGTAGGAAGCAGAGGGAACAGTGAAAAGTAGATTGAAATTAGGGAAAGGAATGAGGAGATATTCCATCAAAAATATGTTTAACCCAAATTATACCTTCCAATCTCCAAGCCTTCCAGAAGATGGATCTGTTATTGAGAGTAATAAGGGGAGTTATGCCAAATAGATGATTCTAAAAAAGCTTCTCTGGATAAGGGCTTTGGAGAGATAAGAGGTTTTAATAAAGAGCAGGTATGTTTAAACAAAGGGAGAGAACACAAGTATGTGCTTTGAAAAAGAACTGCACGACGGCTAAAGGTTTCCTATGCAACACATGCGCACTGCGCAGGCGAGACCTAAAAAGGTGCCGCAGGTGAACCATTAAATTATTGGCCAATTAGCCTAATTGATAACGCCCAAAAAGATTTTGCTGAGCAAGTTTTAGAGAGAGTTCTTGATTGGGCAAAAACAAATGAAATATTGTCTTCCCTTCATGCTGGTTTTAGAGCTAAGATTAGCACAATAGATCAGTTTTTTTAGTTTATACTGAAAATTGGTTTTATTACAGAATCAAAAACTTTATGTGGCTTTTATTGACCTTAAATCAGCCTTTGATCTAAATATCACGTTCTACCCTATGGCAAGCTCTGATACACATGGGGGTCCCAGGAAATTTAGTAATTTTTTATTTTTTTTATTTTAAATTTTATTTTAAATGCTTTATTTGAAGATTAACAGAGTTACAACGAATCAGTAGTACAAAGAACAGACCAAATTCTTAGAACAAGAGTTGTAACAATAGAAATGGCAAAGTACAAACTTGAGGTAAATTCATGAGTGCATGTTACAAAGAAGCGTGGGAGATAATTCGATAATTCAATATATTAATTAAGCCAATGATATATAAAATAAAAAAACAGAGAAAACATTCAAGGAGGTTTGACATTTTCATTAGTTGAACGACAAGTATGTGATAATAATAAACTATCTAAATAAGTCATAAGAGGTAACCAAAAGAGATCAATATTAAGCATTGGTTTGCAGGAGGAGGCAAAAACAATATCAAGTCAATGAAAGTGACAGAGACTATTCCACCAATGTTGGACAGAGAGTTTTGTGAGTATTTTCCAATTAAGTGTAATATGTTGGAAAGCTAAAGCAAGCATGAGATCAAAGAGACCATGCGTGTGAGGGGAAAGATCTAAAGAATCTGATAAATTACCAGAAAACAGGAGAGTAATAGAATATGGAATAAAAATATTAAATGTACGAGAAATATAGGACCAGGTTTTCTTCCAAAAAATAGAAACTGAAGAACAAAGAAAAAGAAGATGTATGATATCATCATTAGAGGGGCCACAATACCAGCAATTAGTATCAGCAGAAAGAGAAAAACTAGCCAAGGAAATAGGAGTAAGATAAAGTCTGTGATAAAGAAAGAACATTGATTGAGAGATACAGAACAAAAGATTTTAAGGGAGCGGGGCCAAAGTTGATCCCAAAAAGGAATATTCCACTCACATCCCAGGTCAGATTCCCACGAGAGTTCCAATTTAGTCTTAGTGCGTTCTGGATTAGGAGCTGAACAATATTTAAAAATAAGAGAAGCCTTGGGCAGTAAAAGAAGGATTTGCAAAAGAGAAGTAGGGACAACAGGGGGAGTGGAAGATGGAAGAGAACAGAAAGTATCAAGGATGATCGTCATTCGAATAGAACATTTCTGTAGGAAGGAGAGGGAACAGTGAAAAGTAGATTGAAATTAGGGAAAGGAATGAGGAGATATTCCATCAAAAACATGTTTAACCCAAATTATACTTTTCAATCTCCAAGCCTTCCAGAAGATGGATCTGTTATTGAGAGTAATAAGGAGAGTTATGCCAAATAGATGATTCTAAAAAAGCTTCTCTGGACAAGGGCTTTGGAGAGATGAGAGGTTTTAATATAGAGCAGGTATGTTTAAACAAAGGGAGAGAAGTATTAGATGTTTTTGCAGAGAAAGTGAGAACTTCTTTAAAAGAAAAAGGCAATAAAAAGACCCGTTCAATGGAGAGCCAAAGGGAAGTGAAGGGGGAAGATTCAGAAAGGAGTCATTTTGAGGCTTGGCGGAGACTAAATGATTTGTGATGAAGACGGAAATCAGGAAAGTTAACACCTCCATTGGATTTTGCTTTAGGTAAAGAAGATAAAACAATTATAGCCCTTTTGTTTTTCCAAAGAAATTTAGGGAGACGAGAGTCGATTTGGTTAAAATAACAAATAGGAATATGTACCGGGAGCATAGAGAGAGCATAAATCAAAATAGGAGGAATCATCATCTTGATTAAATCTAAACATCCCCACCATGAAAGAAAAAGAGGTTTCCAAGAGGAAAGTAATCTATTGATTCGAGAGTGGATCACAGCTATATTTAATTTAATGGTAGACGCAATGGAGTTAGAGAACCACATACCTAAGTATTTGATTTTGGAACCACTCCAAGTAAAACCAGTGGAAGAGAAGGCATGGGGAAGACAAGTTCTGGTAAGAGGGAGTATTTCTGTTTTATCCAAATTTATTTTGTAACCAGAGACAAGGGAAAAGGAAGTGCGTTTATTTAATAGAGAGGGAATAGAGGTTTCAGGATCAGAGATAAAAAGTAGAATATCATCCGCATAAGCAGAAAGTTTTAGATGTTGAGCGCCATAAGAGAAACCGTAGATAGAAGTATTGTTACGAATTGAAGATAAGAAAGGTTCAAGAGTAAGAACAAAAAGAAATGGGGAGAGAGGACAACATTGATGGACCCCTCCCTGAAGGGGAAAATAAGATGAGACAGAACCGTTAATTATTACCAATGCTCTAGGGGCAGAATATAATAAAGAGATCAGTGAGATCAATTTGGGACCAAAGCCATGCCACTTACAAGCCGCAAATAAAAAGGATCAATCCACTCAATTGAATGCCTTTTCAGCGTCAACAGAAATAGCTGCTAAAGATGTGGAGAGGGAGAGAATCTTATTCAAAACATTAAAAAAGAGGAAAGAGTTTTCCGAAGTCAATCTGCCTTTGACGAAACCACATTGCTCATTACTGACCAAGTGCGGTATAAGGGGATCCAAATGTAGTGCGAGTGTTTTGGCAAAAAGTTTATAATCTACATTAAGCAGAGAAATCAGTCAATAGTTCTTGCAAAACATTGGATCTCGCCCTTCTTTGTGAATCAAGCAAATGGTGGCTTCTTGAAAGGTGCCTTCTGTTTTCCCGGAAAGATAGAAAGAATGGAAAATATTTAAAAGTCTAGGGAGCAATAAATTGGGAAAATGTAAATAAAATTTAACAGAAAACCCATCTGGTCCAGGAGTTTTCCCTTTTATTAAAGCCTTTAATGCAGAGGATATTTCAGTTAGGGATAAGTCTGTTTCGAGACCTGCTAGGTTAAGATGAGAGGTAGATGTTGTTGGAAGATTGTCAAGATAGGATTGAACGAGGGAATTAGGAGGAGTGGATTCTGGGGTATAAGATTTATATAAACATTTTAAATGTGTCAAGAATATCTTGATCCTTGTGCAGGAGGGAACCATCTGGAAGCTACAAAGAATCAATCAGGGTGCGGTCTTTGCAGGTTTTTAAATAGTTTGATAATAGTTTACCAACCTTATTCCGACCTCCATAATAGCATGCACTGCATCTTAGAACAATAGAGGAAGCATTATCAGTGGAACTTAGGTTAAATGTTAATTTGGCACGTATCAAGGCTGGAAGTACAGAATCCATCAATGATGAATAGAATTTATGTTCTAAGGATTTAATGTGTGCTAGGGTAGCTTTATGTTGTTGAAGAAAAACATTTTTTTTAAACAAAATCTATAATTAAGCCTCTTACAGTGTCTTTAAAATAATCCCATAAGATGTGGGAAGTAGAAGAGGCAGCACTGTTTATATAAAAAAATTCATTGGCAAAAGTTAAAAAAGAGGAAGAGAAAATAGGGTCAAGAAGAAGAGAATGATTGAAACGCCAACGGGAGGACCTGGGATGCGGTGGAAGTAGATCAAGATCAGTTATAATTGGAGCATGATTAGAAATAAAAACAGGTTCAATAGAGGAGGATAATAGATTTTGAGACAAAGATTGAGAGAGGAAAATTTTATCTAAACGAGAAAGGGAATTGTGAGAAGGGAAGAAGAAAGAGAAATCAAGAGTATCAGGGTGACATAGTCTCCAAGAATCAACAAGATGAGATTGGGATATAGTGTTGAGAAAATATCTATGTGCTTTGTGAGGGGCGAAACGAACTTGAGATTGGCGGTCAATAAAGGGGTCAACAACTTGGTTACAATCACCTCCTAATATAAAATAATCCTCTTTAAATTTAATACATTTCTGTGCAATTAGAGTCCAAAAAGAAGAACATGGATATATAGGTCCATAAACATTAAAAAACGATAAATGAATGTTATTTACTAATAACTTAGCTAACAGCCATCTCCCTTCAGTATCAATTTCTTGTAATATAATTTTGTAATTTCGTTTTTTGTGACATAAAATTACAACACAATTTTTCTTATTGGAAGTGGGAGAACATAAAACTGAACCCACCCAACTACGTTTTAACTTCAATCTTCAGATTCTGTAAGATGGGTGTCTTGTAAAAGGACCAAAACAGGGTTGTAAGATGCAAGATGAGACAATAGTCTCTGCTTCTTGATAGGGTTAATAAAACCTTTCACATTCCATGAGATAACTCTGAATTCAAGTCATCAAAAATACATAAAGAACAAAAGATGAAGTAGTAAAGGAGTGAAGTGAACAATAGATACATAAGCAGAGAAAGAAAGAGAAAAGCCAGTAGAAAAGGATGTATGACGGAACAACGCGTGCTTTTACAACAAGTACCGTTACAACGCAGGATTTACAACGCAAGTTGTTGCGTTGGGGGGTGCTTGATAGTGAATAGTTTAATTTACTATTCCAACTCCAGTCCCCATGGATAGTAGGGAAGGTGCTGGATAGTAAATTAAACTATTCCCTATCCTAAAGCGCCCTCCAGCGAAAGTCGTTGTTACGACTTTCATTGTAAAACCCGCGTGGTAATGGTACCGCGTTGTAAAAGGTTCGTGGCAAAGGATGTTCCCCGTAGAAAACAGGAAAGTAGAAAATCATTGAGATAGAAGAGGAAATATGAAAGAGAAAGGGAAAAAGAGGGAAGGGAAGAAAAAATAAGAACAAAAGAAGACAGTACATGTCAAAACAACGACTGTAATATGTACCTTAAGAAACAAGAAAGAATGAGAGGCAGCAAGGGACACTAAAGACAGCACACCCAACAAGGGTCGACACAGCACCCCAGGACAACCCTACAATGAATAGAGCAGGAGCGGGAACCAGGAACACAAATAAAGACTTGAGAGATATATTAAACCTATAAGAGGGGACTAAAATAAATATAAGACAGGGATGCTCATACCAACAACAGGATGCTTATGGATACTAAAAAATGAGATAAAAACATGTAGAAAACGAAGATGACACCAAGTACCTGTAAAGGAAACAATGAGTTAGTTAAATTGGATCTAGAAAAAATAAAAATAAGACAATAATTTCAGTGAAATAATACAACACAGTCAAGATAGAAGAGTCAAGAGCCAGACGAGGAGGAGGACATCTCCAGTGTCGTAGTGGAGTGAGCTTGAATAAATCTGCGAAGGTCAGCTGGGTCCTCAAAAGTGGAAGTCTTGTTGAGAAAGGTGACTTTGAAGATACATGGATGGAATAGGCCATATCTTGCACCTAAGGAACGAAGAGGAGGGCGAAGATCCAGAAACTCTTTACGACGTTTAGCAGTCAATGAAGAGACAACTTGGGAGATAAATACCTTAGTTCCATGCCGGGAGAGATTCTTTTTGGCTTTGGCTGCATTGAGAACCAGCAGAAGGTCAGTGAATTGCAAAAATAAAATTTATATAGTATCCAATATCAAAATAGTTCTAGAAAGAGCTGCAGTTCTACTAGTTGTTACTAGATGTCCCTCACGAGTCAATGCAAAGCATTGAAATTATTCTTACATCAAGCTGCAGCTCCACTAGTCGTTACTAGATGTCCCTCACAAGTCAAATGCAAAACCATTGAAACCCTTTCATCAAGCATTTGCATTTGACTTGTGAGGGACATCTAGTAACCACCAGTTGAACTGCAGCCCTTTGTAGAATTATTTTGATATTGGATACTATGTAATAATCACTGCCCACTGCTAATCTCCTCCCATAATGCTTTGCAGGGCCTTTGGTTGGGATTGTTTTTTTGCCAATAACTGTGCTTGAGGTGGTCCTAAGTGGTCCCAATCATTCAATAAGATCTGCTTTTTGTTTTCAAGGCATCTGTTTGGTACTCTCCATAGGTTAGGGAGGATACCAAAATCATCACCTCTCTCACTGCTTGCTAATTTTTCAGTTTAACTTTTGTGAAAGTACTATATGCTCTTTAGTATATAAATATAGGGATACTTATTTTATCATGACTGACACTGTGTAGGATGCCATACTACGTGTAGTGCTGTTAGGCAAATTACGCCCGCATAATTTATTTCCCTGTCTTTATTTAGTTTTAAATTTGGATATAAATGGAAATTGGGTAGTTTTTGAGTGATTCTAAATGCTGTCAATCATGACTGTCAGGCCAAAAGTTGTGTGAATTGGCAGGCAATGGGTGGGGTGGGGTGGGGTGGGGGGGGGGGTAAGACAGCAATAGGGATTTTAGTAAAGAGTCTTTAACAGCAATAGATTTGCACAACCTTGATTCTTAAATTTACATATTTTCTTAGAAGAGCATATTTTATCCCCGAGTGTGTATATATCATCAAAACCTGTCAACCGTTCAGGTACGAGTGCACATTAGCTGGTTAAATAAATGCAGAAATATACACATTTCAGCTTCATTTTTTTACAAAACCGGGAGCCCTAGTCATGATTCATTATCTTTCTTGTCTATCTGAGTTCCTGGTTCAATGTCTTTCTTTGTTATTCTATTGTTTTTCTTAGCCAAGGAAAATTTCTGACTCACCATGGATGAGTTTTGTCCTTCAATTGTGGATGTCATAACCTTGTATTGCAATAGATGAGGAAGTATTTTCTCTTCCTCTGTGTGACTCTCCCTCCTGGTCCTACTACTGGTTCTCTTTGTCTTCCTATTAGTTATTAGCCACCCAACTCCATATAGGCAAGCAACCATCTTTAAATTAGGGCTTGGTTGAAATTTAAATGATGCAACTGTAATTCAAGTAATTTGAGGAATTTTGCGTTATGCCTGCTACACAAAATTCCCCAAATCACGCCATCACGCTATGTTGGATAAATACTCACCATTTACTGTAAAACTTTACAGTGAGCACTCAGTAATAATGTTAATGTCCAGAACACGAATGGCTGTTGCTCGCACCACTTGTGTTTTTTGTGCTATTTTTTATAGCAAAATTGATGAAAAAATGCATTTCCTGCTAAAATATAGTGCTAAGTGAAGGTATTTGCATTTTGCATAATTACACATAATTTCACATAATTTTCCTAACATTTTGCAGAATTATACAAAAGTAAATTACGAAAATGTCACATTGCCCGACTTCAATGGATGTTAAACCATTTCAAGATTGTCACCCAGGCGTGCACATGTGTGCATGTACGGTGGCCATCATGAATTTTTATTTCTTATGTTTTAAGAAAAATCATTCAAAGATGGCGACCTTGCATGTACACCATCATTGAATGTTTTTTTTAAAATAAAATAAAAATCGGTTAAAGATCGTCACAGCATAAGTGCACATTTGCATCCTAGCCATCTAAACAAAAACAAAAAACAATAGTTGTGACAGGCAAGATCAATTGGCTTTGCACTGATTGTATTGTCCTGTTATGAGGGTCTTAATTAATCTACTGTGTTTTCATGACCTAAGTAAAATTGTATACCCATATGTTTGACAGGAAACATCCATTAGAATGCAGGGATTATACTATTAGGCCTTTACAACGCAGGTATTATATCGTAAGTGCCATTACAACGCATGCCATTACAATCATCTGCCTTTACATCTCATGCCATTACAACACATTTTTAAGGTATTATTAATTTTTAAAGTCTTTAATTTTTGGTGTGGATGGTGTTTTAATACCCAGGTAATACTTATTTAAAAAGGTTTAATTTATTTTTAGAACGGGATGCTAAGGTAACAGGGGTGTTGGGTGGGGACGTGTTATAATTACCAGGTATTACATTTAATAATCATGTATTAATTTCTAATAATAGTAGAACTTTTTAAACTTATTTCTACTTCTTTAATTATTTTTACTTTTCAAATTATATTTATAAAATCCACATTGCAACTGAACTGTACTCTAAAATATATATAAAAAAATAAATGTATAGGTTTTCTCATGGTATTCCATGGAACTCATAGGGAGAAAATATCCTTTTTTCATTATTACTAATGCAGATCACGTTGCCGGTTGTACGTAACTTTCTAGAGTTGGTGGATCATTGCGATCAAGATCGGATGGAAGGTAGAGCTGCGCTCAGGTAAGGCAATGTACAATTAAAAGAAATAGTTTGTATGTGGCTTAGTTTCTTCTAAGGAGAGCGGAAGGAGGTAGTTAGAACTAGGATAGTAGTTTTTTTAATGTTTTAATCTACATTTTCATTCCTACGCGGGTAGCATTTGTAGGCCCACGTCAGATTGATTGCTTTCTTGACACTTTTGGTTTAAGATATGGTTTTTTTTTTAAAGAAAGCTTTATTTCTTTTAAAAACCAAAGTGTGAAGAAAGCAATTGCAATTTTTTTTTTTAAGTGTCAGGTTTTTCTAAGAATCGCGTAGTCGTGTTTTTTCATCTAGATAGAAGGTTCAAGAACACAGATAGCATAAATGGCAGAATCGATTTTTTGGACATTTTAGAAGATTTGCAGAAAGGGTTTCTGCAATATGGTTAATTACTGTGGCTAGAGGATTGCATTGATGGATTACGTGTTGCAAATTGTGCCCAAAAACTTTATTTTTTCGAGATTTGTTTTTTGGGATGCTTTTATTTATGTGGACACAGTATTGTTTGCAGCACTAATTTAGCCATACAATATGGCTGTGCCAATCTGTGGTCTTTTTTCGAAAGTTTGACTCAGGTTTTCGATTTCAACATGGTTTTTGGATTACTTTCTCGGGATTTAGGGACTGCACAAGACTCTTCCTGAAATGTGGGACTTTACCTAAGTCTAAGAGCCGAAGAAAGAAGACAATTTAAGAAATGAAACCTGACTTTTTTCTCAAATTTAAAATGTATTTTTGAAAAATGCCAATATAGGGGCCGATTAGGATGGCGGACAGATCGCCACCGCCATGCAGGCGGTGGCGATCCGTCCACCATCCGTGCCGTCCGCCACCTATTTCCTTCCCGCCATAATACAATGGCGGGGGGACCGTGGCGGATGGGAAGACCGTCCGCCGCTTTTCCGCTGCGGTCGCCTTACGACCGCGACGGAAAAGGTCTAATATGGTGGCAGTGTCTATCAGACAACACCAGCCATATTAGGATGTGCTGTGGGCAATGCCGCCACAAAAAGGCATAGGGTCTTTGCTTTGGGGATTTGCGGGCCACCAGGGTAAAGGGGGGTTGGGGGGTGCACATGGTTGGTACCTATAGTACCCCCCTGCATTTCAAAATACAACATGGCAGGCACCGCGCGGTGCCTGTCAGGTTGTGCTTTGAAACGCACAACATGCATTTTTAGCATTGCGGCAGGCAGTGCTTTCAGCACCGCCCGCTGCAATGTTAAAAATGTGGGATGCACCCGCCACTGTGGCGGTTGCATCCTAATTCGAGGCACGGGACCTCCGCCCCTGTGGCGAATGGTCCCGTCCTCTGACAGGATGGCGGACGGCCTTTGTCCGTCCGCCATCCTAATTGACTCCTAAATTTGTAAAAATTATTTTCGAAACAGGCAAGTAAGTTTGAATACGGGTTAGTGCAGATTAGAAATGTAGGATGTGTGCAATATTCTCTAGGTAGTCTGAAGCTACCATCAACGAAAACTGTTGAATTCGACCCAATAGTCCCTCAGACATTTATTTTGTATTTTTTGAAATTTGTGGGTTTAGACTACAAGTCAATGATTGCACCATTCTCATTTCTTGGATTCTTTGCTCCTTCTTCAACATTTCCAAAAAATGCTGCAAGTTTGGGCAATGTTTTCCAAAAGATTTGTTGAAGGAGCTATGCCATCCCTCTATGGCATTGTTTGTTTTTGCTTCTCTCTTTAAGCAGGTCGTATAGCAGTTCTACCACTCCACATGAAATGATGGCTTCCTCATGCGACATGACCTGCTTAGATGACCAATTCATGTGTCCTCAAAATAATTTAGAAGGGGTGCCAATTTTTTATCGTTTGTAGTAAAATATTCAGATTCAGTAATAGGTTTGTAGTATTGATCTAGACAGTCTGGAGGAACAAAGCAAAGGGCTGTTAGTTTTTTTAACTCGAATTGAAGTTTACTGTCTGATATATAGTCCTCAACTAAGGATGTTTTTTGAATTTTTCTCCAATATGCCTGTTTAAAGTATAAAAAACATCCTTGAATTTGGGTTTCTGGATACATTTTGGTGATGGTGTTAACCATGGGTTACTAAAAGTCAATTTCCACTTTTTTAGGACTTTTGCTCAAGTATTTAGCTTTTACCAATGATAGAAAATCAGTGTATGTTGAAGTTTTCATTTTATTTATGTTTTCTGTAACCTCAGTCTCCATTGCAGAGGCAGAGTGGTTATGCTCTGTGGTCCTTTCAACAGTGTCACCAAGAGTAACCGCTCTACCTGCGCAATGGGATGAGTAATATTGCAAACACCTCCAATGACACCTGGGCTCAGTTAATCTCTCCTTACAATAAACATAGTCACTGTACTTTAATAACCTATTCCCTCTGTGGGATTTCAGGTATGTTGCTTGCCTTCCAGTTGCCATCTTGATTTTTGTCAGGAAAATAAATATTTTTAAAAAGTTAGAATTTTGACATTTTTCATCCTGTAAAATAAAAAAATTAGATTAATTGTTTATTGATTGCCTATTTACTTTTGAAATATCATGCTGTTTGATGTATTTGTTATCTTTTATTATGCAGTGTGGCTCACTGGTTAGAGCAGGCAGACCCTGAAGCAGAGGTCAGACCCGGGACCAGGGTTCAATTCCCGACGCGGCAGGGTCTTGAGCTCAAATGTCCATGGACTCGATAATTCTCGCTTTGGTGCCTGACCTAATCATGGGTTCACACTCTGCAACTCTGGGCATTAAGCTTGCTTAATCTCCACAATGGGATGCCTGGTTTTCACCTTGGGGATGCCCTGTAGGGGCTATCTCACAGGGAAAAGCCAGGACGGGTTCCAAGGCAAGCGCGGAGATACCCCTTCGGGGGTCGATTCAGGCGCTATATAAGAAACATAATAATAATAATAATATTAATGCTAAGATTTCATTGTTTTGTTTTGTAGTTGAGTCTTGCAAAAAGAATATTAGGTTTTTATTGTCTTTTTTTGTAATTTTACTCACCTTTCAAGGTTTTTCTTGTTTATTTGCTCATCCTTTTGATGGTTTTGGACTTTTTGCTGGTGGTTGGGTTAGTTTTGGTTTTCTCAGTTCTGGTTGTTGTTTGGTTTGTCTGAAAGATAAAGATGAGATATACTGACTTTTTTTAAAGTATCTCTGGTTAGTCTGCTTTTGCAATTTGTTAATAGGCTTTTAAAGTGATTTTTGTTTAAATCTATTTTTGGAAACCTATGCGAATTGGGCTAGTTAGTTTTGACTGTTTTGTGAGGGTTTCCAAATAGTTTACCTTTGAAAGGCCTTTTGATTTTTCAGTTTGTGCTGGAGAGATTTGGTTTCAGCTGCTGGTTATTCTTGGATGGGTTGATTTTGCTGAATAATTAAACTGGTGAAAAAAAGTGTATTGATTATTTGTTTAACTTTAAAATTAATATATTGTTAGAAGAAGCAAATGTCAAATAATTTGCATATTGTTCATTATCAATTTTCAATACTTTCCAAGAGTTAAGCACCTTTACATGTTAGAATAGTAATGTTGCCCCCACCATTGTGCAGCATTCCTGCACCTTCCCAGAGTCAAACACCTGGTGGATTTAGAATAGCAATATTGCCCCCCACGTCTGTCCAGCACCTTCACTAAGGCAATCATTTGGCAGCATTTGAATAGTAAGTTTGCTCCCTACCACTGTCCAGCACCTTCCCTGAGGCAATCACCTAGCGAGTGAGAATAGTAATTCCCCCCCCCCACCACTGTCCAGCACCTTCCCTGTGTCAATCACCTGGTGGAGTTAGAATAGTAATTTAGACCCCCACCACTGTCCAGCACCTTCCCTGAGGCATTCACTTGGCGGAGTAAGGATAGTAATTTTGCCCCATACCACTGTCCAGCACCTTCCCTGTGGCAATCATTATGCAGAGTTAGAATAGTAATTTTGCCCCCCACCACTGTCCAGCACCTTCCCTGAGTCAATCATCTGGTGGAATTCGAATAGTAATTTAGCCATCCACCACTGATCAGCACCTTCCCTGAGGCAGGCACTCATCTGGTGGAGTTAAAATAGTAATTTAGCCCCCACGTCTGTCCAGAACCTTCCCTGAGGCAATCACCTAGCGGAGTTAGAATAGTAATTTTGCCTCCCACCACTGTCCAGCACCTTCCCTGAGGCAATCACCTAGCGGAGTTAGAATAGTAATTTTGCCCCACCACTGTCCAGCACCTTCCCTGAGTCAATCACCTGGTGGAGTTGAATAGTAATTTAGGCCCCCACCACTGTCCAGCACCTTCCTTGAGCCATTCACTTGGCAGAGTTGAAGAGTAATTTTGCCCTCTACCACTGTCAAGCACCTTCCCTGAGGCAATCACTAGGTGGAGTTAGAATAGTAATTTTGCCCCCACCACTATCCAGCACCTTCCTTGAGTCAATCCCTGAGGCAATCACCTGGTGGAGTTAGAATAGTTATTTTGCCCCATCAACACTGACCAGCACTTTCCCTGCGGAAAGAAACCTGGTGGAAACTAATTTTGCCCCCACCACTGTCCAGCACCTTTCCTGAGGCAATCCCTTGATGGAATTAGAATTGCAATTTAGCCCCACACATCTGTCTAGCACCTTCCCTGAGGCAATCACATGGTGGTGTTTGAATAATAATTTTGCCCGCACAACTGTCCAGCACCTTCCCTGAGGCAATCACCTAGAGGAGTTAGAATAGTAATTTTGCCCCACCACTGTCCAGCACCTTCCCTGAGTCAATCACCTGGTGGAGTTAGAATAGTTATTTAGGCCCATCACTGTCCAGCACCTTCCCTGAGGCATTCACGTGGTGGAGTTGAATAGTAATTTAGGCCCCCACCACTGTCCAGCACCTTCCTTGAGCCATTCACTTGGCAGAGTTGAAGAGTAATTTTGCCCTCTACCACTGTCAAGCACCTTCCCTGAGGCAATCACTAGGTGGAGTTAGAATAGTAATTTTGCCCCCACCACTATCCAGCACCTTCCTTGAGTCAATCCCTGAGGCAATCACCTGGTGGAGTTAGAATAGTTATTTTGCCCCATCAACACTGACCAGCACTTTCCCTGCAGAAAGAAACCTGGTGGAAACTAATTTTGCCCCCACCACTGTCCAGCACCTTTCCTGAGGCAATCCCTTGATGGAATTAGAATTGCAATTTAGCCCCACACATCTGTCTAGCACCTTCCCTGAGGCAATCACATGGTGGTGTTTGAATAATAATTTTGCCCGCACAACTGTCCAGCACCTTCCCTGAGGCAATCACCTAGAGGAGTTAGAATAGTAATTTTGCCCCACCACTGTCCAGCACCTTCCCTGAGTCAATCACCTGGTGGAGTTAGAATAGTTATTTAGGCCCATCACTGTCCAGCACCTTCCCTGAGGCATTCACGTGGTGGAGTTAAAATAATAATTGTGCCCTTACCACTATCCTGAGATAATCACTTGGTGGATTTAGAATAGTAATTTTGCCCCCACCACTGTCCAGCACCTTCCCAGAGTCAATAACTTGGTGGAGTTAGAATAGTTGTTTTGCCCATCCACCACTGACCAGCACTTTCCCTGCGGCAAAAACCTGGTAGAGTTAGAATACTAATTCTGCCCCCCACCACTGTCCAGCACATTCCCTGAGACAAACACCTGGTATATTTTGCTTTAAATTGTTGCCCTCTTAAACAGACTATTACTTGCCACTTTATTTTGGAAATTTGTAAAAAAATAATTGTTAAAAAAAATGTTATAATGTTTACTTACAGCTGATTTGCCAAGTAATTGACTTCCTTGATTTGTAATTGTTGTTGGTGTTTCTTCAATCTGTGTAGTAATTTAACAAATGAATAATGCTTCATATTTTCACATTCTGACTTTTTTTGTAATTAAAAAACATAGTATGATATTCACTTACTTTTAAACAGAAATATAGATTCCAGAATGTGTGTAGTCACCTTGGGGCTAAAATTTGAAGTGCTGTAAATAATTTCAAAACATTATTTATTTTATTCAACATATTTGATTTCATTCTGAAGGTTTCAGAAATGATTTCTTCTCATGAATCAGAACCTGACAAAATGTATATTTATTATGTGTAGTGTGAAATGCCAGTTTATACATTCTGTTTCAGAATGTCAACCATTTTGAGTAGATGATGGGTCAGGTACTGTAATGGAAATAGTTGAAGGCCACCTTTTTTCTTTGGTTTCTGTGATTTGTGTGCACATTCTGTTTATGACACAAACTGTAGTGTATAGATTTTAAAATGTTGTTTGTATATATGCTTTAAAATCTTTTTTTATTAAAAAAAAATTGGCAAACCAATCTTAGGAAAATTACGAAAATTATTAATACTTATTATTTGAATATTTCAGTATTTGAATTAATACTCGAGCATTGCAATGAATACCTGGGTATTAATTTACTACCCCACCCAAAACCCCTGTTTCCCTTGCATCCCGTCCCAGAGTATGGATGAAAACAAATAATATGTAACCATATTTTTAAACTTTTATATTTCAGACTTATTATACATTGTAATGGTATGAGTTGTATAAGTATACGTGGTAATGGTTTGCAATGTAATGGTACTTTTATTACAACCCCATGAATTTGCGTTGTAATGGCTTGCGTTGTAAAAACATGCTTTGTATTGGTATTTATGGTGTAAAAACTGCTAAGTAAAAGTATATGTTGTAATGGTATGTGTTGTAACATCATATATTCATGTTTGACAGTTACAATACTGACACTTCCTGTTCAAAGCTTCTTGGAGCTCCTCATTGAGTTGGAATTGCACAGGCTCTCTTGGTTGTCTTTTGTTTATTTTTTTTATTTTTATTAAACCAGAACAGTACATTGGATACACAGCATTTCATGAAATGAGCAAAGAAGATCTGTTGGTGTGATTTCCAACAACACAAAAAATAGAAAAAAGCAAGGAAAACCAATAGCAGTATGACATAACATAAAAAGACATTAATCTGTAAAGAAAAGAAACATTACTGACTACCACTTAAAGTTGGATTTATACCATCCCGCCAGCGTAATACAGGGCTCCAAATAGCCTCGCCCAAATTTCCTAGCCTTCAATCCCCTGGTAGCATAAATCGATGTCTCGTAACTACAAACCGCTAGAAGGCGAGCTAGCCACATTTGGAAGCTGGGGAGAACAGCATCTTTCCAACAGGCAGATATAATTATTCTTAGTTTAGCCGTACCAATAAAGACAAGTCTTTTTTCACTTCTAGAAAACGTTAGCGACCCATCATAACCCATTAAATATAGGCAATCAGATTCGGGTAGTCTGTGGCCGAATATTGCCGTCCAATAGTCTGAAATCATACTTTTTATTAGATCGAGCTTACAGCAGCTACTAAACATATGGATACTATCTGCAGCACCCACTGCACATCTAGGACAGAGGTCATTTTCTCTTTTTCCCCATGTGTACAATTTAGCCGGGGTGTAATACAAACTAAACAAAGTTTTATATAGCTGGGCTTTAAGATTACTAGACATGAGCAGGCGATTTGATAATTCGATGCATTTATACAAATCAACATCGGGATTCTCAAACTTCACTGCCCACTTTGCTTCAGTTTTCTCAAGATCGTCTCGGATTTTAAACATAAGGGTATCATACAGGGTGCCAATTCTTATATTGGGTCTACTCACTAACTCCAATAGTTCGATATTTGACAGGTCCACAGTTGAAATATTAGCTTTAAGTTTAGCAAACAGTTGATCATACTTAAGAAAATCTCCATTGAGCAAATTATATTTCGTTTTTAATTCAAAAAAGGAGGTTTCAAAACCTTTAAACAAAAAATCATGTACTGTTAGAATACCCAGGAGTTTCCATTTTCTTGCTGTGGAATCAAAACCGATATTGGAGGTGAGAGACGAATGCCACAAAGGTGTATATCTGGTAATCTTGCTAATATGCATATGTTTGTGAATCTTTTTCCAGACTTTAAGGGCATTGGTTATAGTTGTATACTGGCGATAATTTCTAAAGTAAGAGGAATCTGTGTATCGAAGGAACAAGCCTTCTGCATTGCTCCCCAAAATGAGCTCATAAATAGATGGGATTGAGGTAATTACACTGTTATCAATTACACATTTAGGTTTGATCAGGGGAGCAAAGATCTGTATAAAGGCAGCCCAGTGATACAAAGTAGTGTTGGGGATAGCTAAACCTCCTCTGTCTAAAGGTAGAGACAACAATTTGTGTGACCTCCTGATTTTACTGTATTGCCAAATGAACTTGGACATAAGTGAGTTTAATAATTTTAAGATCTTATTGTCAATGGCTAAAGGAATAGCCCGGAACAAATAAAGAAACCTAGGTAGGACGTTCATTTTTAAAAAGTTGGCTCTGCCTATAATTGAAAGATATAAGCTATTCACTCGATCAAGGTCATTTTTAATTCTACCTAGGAGAGGGTCAAAATTTATTTTAATTATACTTTTAATATCTGGGCTGATCACAATTCCCAAATATGTAGCTTTATTCACCACCCTAGGATCCAAACAAACAATGTTGATAGTGCATACAATTAAAGTTTTCCCCTTGTTAAGAGAATACCCTGAGAATTTACCGTATTCGGTAGTCAGGTTTTCGATAGTAATAATAGCCTCAGAAGGATCACGAGTGACAACGGCTATGTCGTCTGTGTAAGCCAATACTTTTTTTTTTTTTTAATTTTTGAAAACCTTTATTGTGCCGTAAGGATGGTACAAATACGGGCCTACAACCGTCAGGCCGGCCACAATACGTTTATGCACAGAAGCAAACTATATGGTCCCCCAGCGCCAGCAGGCAATATAGCGTCAATTAATAGCAATTACACTGAGCAGAATCCTGTCGCTAGGGGAAGGAGCAGTGAGGTTAAGATTTTAAGATTTTTAGTAGAAAGATAAATCAGTGAAGAATAGAACCAGAGGAGTACTGAGTCCGTACATTTACTTCACCACATGGGCAGGCAGCACCAAAAAGTAACCACAGTAATAAGGAACCCCTCATCAAGTCGGCAGTTCAGTACATAACATCAGGAGAGTCAGCTAGCATTTACGAACCACACGTAGTACTACCCGCACCCCCTAAACCCCTATCGCAGACTCAGGACAGAAAAAGAAAAAATCATAAAAGAAGGTCATACGTAGGCACCATAGAAACTAAACTAAAACTAAATATAACCCCCCACCCTACACACATGCAGAGGCTACGGCCTGCCCCCCCCCCAGCAGAGTGTCTGTCGCCCCAAAAAACCCGAAATTTAGAAAGAGAAGAAAAGTAGCGAAAGGAAAGAAGGAAAAAAGAAAATAAAAAGGTGCACTCACCTCCCCAGGAGGAGGGCACCGTGCCATCTCCACGGCGCTGGTGATCAGGCATCGCCATCTTGTCAGCAGTCCACGGGGTACTAGGAGGGGGAGAAACGGGGGCCTCGCGCCCCGATCGGGAAGTAGATGTTGTCCCTGCAGCAAACTGTACCCCCTCCTGTGTGCCGCGGGAGCAGAGGACAGCCGGCAGTGAGGCAGGCGGATAGGGCCGTGAGAAGCTCACCGGCAGCCAGCACAGCAATGGAGAAGTCCGACCGGCATCATGGCGGCCACAAACAAAGGGAACCGTGCGAGCCCTCTAGCAGTCGTGCCGGCGTTGCTCCGCAGGATCTCGGCAGGGCTGAGAACGCAGGTATGGCAAGCAGCAGACGGGTGAAAGCGCGCCCGTGTTGTAGGCAGCCGCCGCAGCAAAGTATTCGCCTCAGGGCATGCGAGGTCCGGCAGGCGCTGAGGAGCGGGCGGAGACCCGGGGCGGAGACGAGCCGCCCAGAGCTCACGACTCCGGGCGGGCGGAGAAGTCAAAAGGACACCGTCAGGATCGCCTCCGTGTCCCGCACATTCCAGGCGAAAGAAACCACAGGATAGCAGTCAGGATGTAACGCGGGTCCCCAGAGCCGGCGGAGCCGAGCGACCAAACGTCCGTTCAGGTCGCCATCTTGGCTCCTCCCCCGTAAGCCAATACTTTTGTTTGGTATTGACCGCAGACCACAGGCTTAATTAAGTGAGTCTCTAAGAGTTTTAAAATTAAAGGATTGATATATAGTGCAAATATAAGGGGGGAACAAGGACACCCCTGTCTAGTGCCCCTGGATATACTGATGTAACCGAAATCGGACCCTGGTACCTGAATCTTAGCTTTGGGCGAATAATACATGGTTTTAATTGATTTTATAAATTTGGGGCCGAAATTAAGGCGCGACATACCCGCCCATAAAAAAGACCAAGAGACGCGGTCAAAGGCTTTTTCGGCATCCAGCAGGATCATTGACATCCGGCCACCCGTAGCAGACATGGAGTCAAACAAAGTAATAACTCTATTAATATGGTTGGTAGTCCCTTTCCCTGGGATGAAACCATGTTGCCACGGGGAGACCAGATGTTCAATGACCCTACTTAACCTAATAGCCATCGCCTTAGAGTATAATTTGGAGTCCGAATTAATTAATGATATTGGACGGTAGGAGGTAACCAACTCCGGGGTTTACCTTTCTTTGGGAAAACAACAATATTAGCTTCATTCCAGGATTCGGGAGGTATCCCATTGTATTGAATACCTAAGAATAAATCATGGAGAAGCGGCCCTAGCTGATGGGTCAGTATTTTATATAAATCAATTGGAATTTTATCAGGGCCTGCAGCCTTACCGGAAGACATTACCGATAAAGCTGCAAGCACTTCTTCTATTGTAATTTCTTTTTCTAAATCTCTTCGAGAAACGTCATCGAGACGTTTTTCATCGTCTGGGGATTTAAGTAAGTTATGTAGATAAGTAGCGGAATCCCTTTCGGTATACACAGCGTCCTCAGAATATAATTCCTGGTAGTATTGTTGAAATTGCTTAGCTATATCTTCAGTTTGGGTATAGACCTGACCACTATCATGAATAGAGGTGATATAGTTAGTAATGGTCTTCTGTCGTGTGCGTAGTGCTAATTGTCTACCAACTTTTTCTCCACTCTCATAAACATCCTTTCTATGTACTCTGTAAGTTTGGGCCGCGTTCTGACTAAGATTGTGATTAAGGTCTGTTTTTAGAGCTATGACCTGATACATCTCATGCTTTGCATCACAATCTCTTGATATTTGTAAGGTAGAGCTTGCATCTTTAAATTAAAATCATTAAGTTGCTGTTTCCTAGCATGATTTTGAAAACTGATAGTTTCGCCTCTAAGAGAAGCTTTAAAGATATCCCAAACTGTATTCCTCGAAGCACTAAAGCGATTGGCCTCAAAGAATTGTGTTGTCCAGTGTTTTATATGAGAGATGTATTGGCTATACGCCAGCAGTCTACGGTCAAATGTCCAGGACCTACGTTGACTGATAGGGTCGGGTGTTTTTGTTAAAAAGATAAGAGGATTATGGTCCGAGATGATCTTTGGCTGTTTACTAATTGAAGAATGTGCTAGAAATTCGTGTGATACAAAAAAATAATCAATCCTAACGTGTTTCTGATGAGGGTTTGAGAAGTAAGTATACCCAGGGTCATCTTTGTTTGAATAATTCCAGAAATCGACTAAACCTAAACTATTGGACAATCTGACAAGTGCTTTGAAAACCTTAGGTTTACGACCTACGTATTTCTGCTGAAGTGGAAATACGGTAGATTGGACTTTAAGAGAGATGTTGAAATCCCCACAGATGATGAGTGGACCCTGCCAGGTTGGAAGCTCTGTTTCTAAGAATTCGAAAACAGGTGGTTCATCTTGATTAGAACTGTAGATAGTACAGATTGTAATTCCCAGGGCCAGTTTAGCCACCGCCCACCTGCCGTGCGGGTCTGACAATTGCCGAACTGCTGTCCCAAAATGAGTTTTTGCCAAAATCTCTGCACCCCTTATATTCGAGGTTTGTGTTGAGCTTGTTAATAAATTATATCCCCTTAATTTAAACAGAGATCTTTTCTCCCAGGGTATATGCGTCTCCTGGAGACATAGAATATCAACAGGGTTTAAGCGAACTAATTCAGCCAGGAGCAGTCGTTTATTAGTAGTCAATAACCCCCCTACATTCATTGTTTGAATCGTTAGCTTACCCATTATCAAAGCTGTATGTTTGCCGACGTATAATGCCTGAACATATTTTAATATAGATAATGTGCATTGGCATCTCCTTCTGTTTAAAATTTATTTTATTATAGTTCATACTAGCTGTGTATCCTTTTATCTGGCCTGGTTCTTTTTTTGTTTTTGATGCACCCCCTCTCTCCACCACCCCCCCTTCCCTACCACCCTTGCACGACCCTCCCCCCACAACCCCTCCCCACAAAAAAAGGCATTCAGACTCTACCAGAGTCTGGGTGATGAGGAGCAGAGCAAAACCTGAGCTACCAACTTAAATTTATAGAATATATAGACTATATAAAATCACCACAGGGTCACCGACAAAAGGAGCAAGCTTAGTACAATGTGAAAAAATAACAACAAAAAAGCGATTCTGCCCTGAAGTTTATAACTCAATAGTCTGATTACTGTATCTCATCTAAATAAGCTTTGGCTTTAATCTCTGAGGTAAAAAAAGAAGTCTGTCCTGCACGTACAACTTTTAATTTGGCAGGATTATTCAAATAGGCTTGAGCTCCTTTATCCTGAAATGGCTTGATAAATGAGCGTAGGCGCCATCGCCGCTCAACAGTTGCATGACAAAAGTCAGGTCTAGTGAAAAAAGAACAGTCTTTGAACTTTAATTTATGATTGGGTCTGGCTTTCTCTGCAACTATCTGCCACAACAAAAAATTCCCAAAATATACTAAGATGGCACGTGGGTATACACCAGGTTTAGCAGGTAGTTTAAAAGGGACTCGATGTGCTCTTTGTATTTCCAAATCTAAGTTCCAGTCATTTAGTTCAGGCATTGAGTCTCTAAGCATTTGCACTACAAATGTGCGGATGTTCTCGCACTTGATTTTTTCTGGAATTCCCAAGAAACGTAAGTTGCTGCGGCGTTGTCGATTCTCAAAATCCTCGAGCTTCCATTTCATATCTATTAATTCAGCGTCTTGCAACTTAATTTTTTCAGTATTGACCATCACCTCGTTCTCATTGAGAAGCACTCTTGACTCGATCTCTGTCACTCTCTCTCCAAATGCAGTGCATGACTTAGTAAGCTTTCTGACTACGCCTTGAACTTTTCGTAATGCAGCTCTAGATTTTTTACTTTCTAAGGTAGTCTCTTTCCTATGGGCTGCTATAGCTGGCAAAATGGT
Source organism: Lissotriton vulgaris (assembly GCF_964263255.1). Classification (NCBI taxonomy): domain Eukaryota; kingdom Metazoa; phylum Chordata; class Amphibia; order Caudata; family Salamandridae; genus Lissotriton; species Lissotriton vulgaris. Next base: position 844,822,897 of record NC_141685.1, read on the forward strand.
CTCTACAGCTGCTGAAGAAAACTCGCTAGGATTAGGGTGGTCAGGCTCATGTGCAGGGGAAAGAGACAACTTCGGAGGGGGATAATCCCCCTCAATGCCACTATGCAACGGTCTAGAGCTTGCACCTGGTTTGGTACGAACCGTATTGGTTTTTGAGTGATCTTCGTTAGTGCCTTCAGAGGAACTGCATATATACTCTGAGTCCTGTCCCTCCTCTAAATCGGATGAAAGCTCTGGGTCTGATTCAGTCTCAGGTTCTATAGAACCATCCGTTTCTAGCTCTATCCCCGCTTCATCAGAGAATGAATAGAATTCAGAAGGATCTTTATCCCTGTCTGCAATAATGCGTATTTCCTGCACTATAATTGATGGTAGCTCAGGTTCAGGGATAGCAGGGGGTAAGGAGGGTTCTAAGGCTGTATTTAACAAGCTGGCAGTAGTTAGTTCATAGCTCGTCTTAGCGTTGATCTGTGTTTGCTCCAACATAAGGATATTTGTATCCCCCGGATGAGTCAAGCCTTGACCCTCAGCTTGAACCTCTAGCTCATCTTGATGTTCAACTCCCAATATATTTGCACTTTCACCTGAGAAAGACATACAGAGCCCTGCAGTATCTAGTTCATTCTGCTCATTCAGTTCTACGTTTTGAGTAGGATTAAGCGAATCCCCCGAATCATTCCTGGCAGCATTAGCATCACTAGTTGCTGTCAAAGACCCAGTACTCACAGTTTGCAAAGTCAGATGTGGTGGTGAAGTGGAGAGCTCAGCTAATGATGAATTCTGAAGAGGCTGACTGGTATTCGAGAGCTCAGTCAAAATCGGTGTGGCAGACTGATTCCTGTTGAGGGCGCCTTGTTCCCGCATTAGCAAATCGATTACTGAGCCACCTGGGGAGGGCTGAGCTTGGGGGTCAATTTCCTTCTGACAGCGAGAGCCTCGTGCCTTGATGAGCACTCCGTTAGCAAAGGTTTCTTGGCTTTTTCCCGGCGCCGCCCTGTCGAGGTAGAAGGCAGCACTGTCAGGTCCGGCTCCATCTTTCAGAATCCGCTCCGTCTCTTCCCTTACTGTTCGAGCTGCTTTTGCGAGTCTCACACGAGCAGCAGTCGAGGAAACCGCCGAGACCGTCTTCGGGGGCATATCGGGAAACTCCTGTTGACAATTGGGAGCGGAGGTCGAAAATTGCAGTGCCTTCCCGCAAGCTGCTGAGTTTGACTGGGCTACCGCTATCGGGTCGCGGGTAGAGGAGAATTCCTGCAGCTGTGCGTCCACGTCCCGATCCAACGAACAGGGGACACGCTGAGCCCAGAGTGAGCCCGTAGGCAGAACGGCAAAGAGAGACCTCAGGACTTCATGATTGAGGCAGGTGAACAAAGATCGCTGCTGTGCTCCTGCAGCGCAAAACACACAGATCAGAAAATCTTTAAAGGGGTCACTTGGCATTATTTTTGAGTTGTTTGTTTTGAAAATCGGACCCCTTACTGTAAAATATCGAAGCACTAACTCGTACTAACTCGTACTTGGGAGATTAGTCCATTGTCAAATGTGCAGCCTGTATTCGCGGCTGGTGATCCCTGTAATCCAAACGGCTATCGGAGCTCAGGTAAACTGCTGCTATGCGTTTTGAATCAAACCGCCATCTTGCCTCCCTCAGGTGCTTGCCTCCCTCAGGTAGGCTCTCTTGGTTGTCTGTGTCTTACGTTCTCAGCCTTTGATTTGCTTGTGGTTGGTCCTTTTGATGGCTACTCTGGAGAATGTGAGTTGCCTGGTAGATCCTGTGCTGAGTGCTGCCAGCTGCGCCCTGCAATATTGTATGCAGCTGAGTTTCGAGTAGTGTGTCCTGCACTTTTGCTCAGTCCGCCTTTGCTGGCTGCCTGTTCGTGTCCAGGCCCAATTATTTGTGTCCTCTGCTGCCTCTGGCCCCTAATAACTTCTGGTACTGATCCTGTTTGGTACTCCTCCCTTGCTATGGCTGGGCATGTCTGGGCTGGGGAGGTAGGTGTGCTGGGGGACCCAGTGGTGTGTTCAGGACCTTGATCTGAGTAACAACTGTTTCTGTGAGGAGAGGTCTTGCATGGTGTTGTGGCCTTGATGCCTGATTGTGCACCTGACATTTTGGAGAGGCGATGAGCCTCCTGGTCTGGGTTGGTTATCAGATGATTGCGAGTCCTTGTATTGATTGCTTAGATCACGAGGCATGGTCTCTGTCTCTGTTTGAGCCTATTGTTGGCTGAAGATAGGGTAAAAAGTTGTTCGGTTAGGGTAAGATTTTTTGTTGCAGCTTTTTCTTCTTTACTGACGTTATTGCTTGGCGCTGAGCTTTGGAATGAGAGTTCTTGCTTGATCCGCAGCAAATGGGTCCTTAGGGGTTCCTATCAGTATATATGATATTACTATGCAAACAATTACAATGCATGCTTTTACAACGCAGTTTTTACATCGCAATTACCATAACATCACATGATTTTACAACGCATGCCATTACTACGCATTCTTTTAAACTACCATTACAACGCATTCCATTACAACGTATACCATTACAATGCATACCATTACAATGCATAATACTTTTAGGGCAACAGTAGGGTAAGTGTTGGATAGTGTAGGGGTAAAAATTACTATTCCCACTCCAGTGAGTGCAACAGTAGGCTAAGTGTTGGATAGAGTAGGTGAAAAAATTACTATTCCCCCTCCAGTGAGTGTAACAGTGGGGAAAGTGTTGGATATTGCAGGGGTAAACATTACTATTCCCATTTACCCCAAAACCCATAACCACCCTAAAACAAAAAATCTCCATTACTTAATGGTAATGTAATGGTATGCATTGTAATGGCATGCGTTGTAGTGACATGCTTTGTAATGGCATGAGTTGTAATGGCATGCGATGTAAAGGCATTTATGTTGTAACAGTTACGCTGTGATGGTAGTACGTTGTAATGACTTTGTTGTAATGGATGTTTCCTGTTCCTATGGACCCATTTCTGTTTTGGTTGCCTGTAACCACCAGCTGATAATTTTGGAGCAGTTCTAAGGGTTATCGTGCTTTCCCCGCTCTGGGCCTGATTCAGTGTTCTTGCCTGCGGAGGGCCATGCACATAGAAGCTGTGGATGGGTTCCTCAGGTCCTTGAGCATGGTGTTTAGCATTGAAGGGAGAGTAGATAGTCTGTCTACAATATGGCTGCAGGCACAGCTTAATCCCATGACAGATTGGGCTCTCTTTATTAAGCAGTTGAGGTCCCCCAATTTCTCATTGACACCCACAACAAACAGTGCCAGGGTGTTCAGTGGGGACAGCTGAATGTCCATCTTGTCGGACTGTAATTGGAGTGCTTCCTCTGACAGTTGCATGGTATTCAGGAGCGAGCCCCATGCTGTGCAAGGTTGTGCTTCGGTGCTCAAGTCCCCCTTGGTCCCCTCCTTGGTATCATGGCATGGTCCAGCTGTGTTGTCCTTGGGCCCCTTGACAGAGGCTGCCCCATTTTGGAGATCTAGCAGGTAGGAGGTTTACATGTCCTCCCATTCTTGCTTGTTCAGGTAAGAGAGGGCCATCACCCCTCCTCTTAGTGTGTTGGATTGCCTGGCCCACATGACCTTGCGGTAGGTGGATCAGCACAGGTGGGTGGCCAGGCCACCACTGGAGTTGAGGTGTTGGCTCCAAAAGAATGGGACACCAAGTCCGACATGGCATTGCTGTCATATGGTGATTTAATTGATATAGCTTCCAGTTGTGATTCTGGCTGATTATTCTGCGTTCTCCTCTCACTGTTTGAGGATATAGTGAGGGTTTGGTTGTTGTCAGTTGCTCCTTGTGTGCATTCCCGGGGACCTCCTACCTTTAATATGGTTCGAGCTGTGTGTGCCCCTCGTCTGGGGCCGAGGGTAATGTTGATGTGAGTGCTGGTGTTACTGAGGGTTGAGCCTCTTTTTGTTCTTGTTCCTGTGCTACTTGATGTGCGTCTGGTTTCGAGTTTCCTGATTGCCTGGTTGGAGACAGATTTTGGTCCATTATAATTGGTATGGTGTTTATTGTCAAGAGTTGTTTGAAAAGAAGAGGAGGATGGGTGGGTTGATACGTTGTGATCGATGTTGAAAAGGTTGTCGTTACCGATGATCGGTTGTGTGAGAGTGAGCAGGCCGGGTCGCCTTGGGTTAAACGTCCTCCTCTTGGGACTGTGTAAGGTGTAAAGACAGCTGTGATTGTAGAGGTTGCGGGAGGGTCTGCAGGCCTTTGAAGGCTGAGTTGCTTGAAAAAAGAGTGGAGCCTGCGTCTTTTAAAAAGAAACATTTTATGTAGATTTTCGGTTGTGTTAGATATGCTAGTTGTTTCGGACCGCCCCCCTCACTGCTTGGCATCAATGTGTCCTTTGCTTCTTGCTTAGTTGCGATTCGTGGAGCTTGGGTGCTAGTTTGTATGGTGCTACATGGCTTTCGTTTTTTCCCCTGCCAGCCTTGGAGAGGATGGCCACCCTGGTCCTCCTTAATCTCATTTGATATCTGGTGGCCTCGTTGCACTGTGCTCTATGCTCCATGCACACTGGTTAGTGCCACCTTTTGGTGCTCTAGGATGCTGCCCTAGGCTGGTATTGATGCACTACTACTTCCCATTGCTTCTTGGCCCCAGTAAGTGTGTGGAAGGGGAGGGGTATACCTCTTGCACTCTGCAGTGATGGCTGACCTTACCAGGCATGCCAGGTATCTCAACAGGGACTCAGCAGTGACACAGCTGGACTCAGCAGGGTCTCTTTAGGTTCCCCTGGAACAGTGGGTTTGGGTGGTCAAATGGTTCTCCTGGATAGGTGTGGCCCGTAGCACGAAGGATCAGACCTAGGAGAGGTCAATAGCTCTGCTGCACTTGCACTTGCAGTAGTCTTGGCAGCTTGTGTCCTGCAGTGTCTGGGTGCTGGTGTGATAAGAGTCTGCAAAGAAGTAGTAGTGGCTGGACAGGTTGTCTGGGCTGTCCAGTTGACCTACCTCTCACAGTACCCTTCTCAGAGGAGCCTGCAGCACAGAGATGGTTGAGTGTCAGGGGGCTGATACGTCTTCAGAGGTGGCACTGGCTCCCTGGCCTACCTCCCCTGCTTGCCTCTGCAGTTTTGTGGGCCCCAGACCACTGTTCTATGGCTGCGGGTAGGAACATCAAGAGGTGTCCTTCGTCTTTGGTAGCTGAGGCTGGGGTAATGACAGTGGCGAGTGGGGTTTTCTGAGCGTGCTGTAAGGTGAAACCGGTACTGTCTACAGCTGCACCACTTGCACTGCTGCCACTGCTGCTGTGCCGCAAGTGCTGCTGCTGCTGGTCCTAGGGTGGGCTGCCGCCTTGCCCGACCCAGGTTACAGTAGAGTGGTAGGGAGATCCTGCAACCCACGTTCCTGGGCCCTGCTGACTTCCTGGTCCCTGCCCCGAACACCCACTCCGGCCTCTGGTTGTCCTCCGTGAATAGGTCCATGATACACGGAGGTTGGTCCGGGCAGGCTAGACAGGCAACTAGTGGTGCAGCGGCACCTCAGTACCTCACTGTGTTCCTCTGTGGTCTCGCCGTGTCTCGCTCGTGAGCTTGTGACATCAGACGCTCCAAACTGAAAGGAAGCAGATGATTTGCAGTCCAAGACCCATGCAATCCAAGCCCTAGTAGTTACCAAGCCAGATGAAGTAGAAGTGGTATACCAATAGTCTCCCATCCCGGGATCTCTCAAAGTTTACTTTATTTCAATCAAGGAATCCTCTGGGCTAGTGTTCAGGAAATAATATCTTGTGGTGCCTCTCTATATGGCTGCAACTCAGCGATGGACCATATGTGAAACCAATACAGGATCTGCCTCAACTTTGAGACCCCTATGACTGGTTTCAAGGCCAGATATAATCTTAGGGGGAGCACAGAAAACTCAAAGGAAGGCTCAGAGAAGACCTTATAAGATTTTCTTGATTAATTAAGCATGGGTAAAGCTTTTTCCCCATATGTAAATGTTGTGCATATATACATTTTGTTTTCTTTATTATTTTTACCAATTAGTACTGTTAGTGAGGGATTGCTCCGAGCAAGTTTCATTTTCTTGAATCTTTGCTCTATCAGTAGCTCCTATAGCTTGAGCTATTGGCATTGCGAAATGCCCACATTTCTTGCACTAGACAAAGGTCAAACCTATCAATGCCTCAATCCCAATCATTATCATTTAGTTTTGCTTTTACACCAGCTTTGTTACAGCTAATGACAGACACATTTCTTATTGGTGCCTGATGTAGAGGTGCAAAAACTCCAATGGTGTCATCCCACATTGCTTGCTCTTTTGTTGGGCATTTATTATTGGATGACTCAATCTAAATGACCACCCTGCTTGGGCTAAAGTCATTTGGCCAGGAGCATTTAATTTCCTAGCACTGATTATAAACGTGTGTAGAGAAAACCTGTTGAATCACACTCACTTCCCAATGTGATCTCGCCCTTGGGCATGAGAAAGGAGAGTCCTTGGGATTAGGATATGAAATGCACTTTATTATTGGATTTACACTTGCATCATAGTCGGCATTGGCTTCCTTTTGCAGTCAACGGGTCTCCCTTAGGCTAATCTCTATGGGATTTACCGCTGGACACAGTTCACTCCAAACCAGTGAGTGTGGGATCCATCAGATTTATGCTGTGGGGGGCTGTTTAAAATGAAATATCACATCTTGCGCAGGTCTCGCACCAGTAACTGTGACCTTGACAAGGTTCCACATGGATCCTCATAGTGTTTGACATAAACTATATCTGAATGAACCATGCAGTGACTCGTAGTTTTCATAAACTCTTGGATGCAACTTTTGGACTCTCATCCTTTAGACATCTTTATCTAATGGGATAATATTGTTTCCAGACGTTCTTAATCTGATCTGAACATAATAGAATTGGGGGATAGTCCTTTCATTGGTTGGGATGTTGTTGAATCAAGCTATATCCGAAGACCCCTATCTAAAAAAATAGTCACTTCTTGGAAAATTTGTTACAAATGACTGAAGGCCCACTATCATGAAATTGTGGTTACTTGACCTTGAATAACCCCTGGTTATTATGCCTCCCTGCACAGAATGTGCCGTAAAAGAATGACCTCTTAGATAATGCATACTTGTTTTTGTGTGGGAGGACCACAAATGGTCTAAATTCTCAGCATGTGCAGTGGATGAAAACAACTTGGATGCTCTATTCATTCGGCTAAAAGCGAGATCGATAAATCTGATTACCATCTGTTTCAAATTGTGTATCTCATCTCTTAATTGACTCATCGTGTTTCTCATTTCTTTAATAGACAAAGGTGGGGGATCGAAAACTGGGACGCCTGCAGGTAACCCATTCATTAGGGGGCTTATTCCCTGTTGTTTCCAGATCCTTATTTCCCAAAAGCTCAAGCAGTTCAAACCTATTTTAACACTCAGTATTGGGGATAAGAATTTTACAGTTCTCAGTTGGGATTGAAATATAAATCACGGGTGGAATGAGTGAAACAGGAGTGGGCACCATAGAGATGGCTAGTCTTGATGGACTATGAAGATCTTGAGAATGTTTCTTTGACTTCCCAAATATGTTCTGAATTTTTATCTCTTTTATGATGGCCTCATTCTTTAAACTCGGCGCTCAGCAGTTTTTATTTCCTCAACTAGCTTACCCGTCGCAGGTTGCAGAAATTCAAGGAAACTCGTTATGATAACATTAAATTTACATTGTGTCAGTGTTATTGAAACGTATTCATTTTATTTTTGAAAACATTTCTAAATGTGGCTTGAGAAGTCCCCGATCGGCTTCCAAACTTGATTCTGGTTGCTTGTTCGTTTGAGAAGAACGGGCTTGAACAGTGCGTACTCGATCAGCTTCCAATCTTGATTCTCGTTGTTCATTCGTTTGAGAATTACGGGCTTGAGCAGTTTGTATTCGAACCGCTTCTAATCTTGCTTCCTGTTGCTCGTTGGTTTCTGAAGCTCGTAATGCCTTTTTCTTTCGTGCTTCTGATGTAGATTGACCAATCGATTTCCGTTTGGGGGTCATAACTGTCGATGATGCTTGCAAATTCGCAGTTTATTTCAGTATTTGAAAGATTATTAGGGGCCTGGGGGGGCGATTTTTAAAAATAATGTTGGACAGAAACCTTCCCTGGAGTGTACATAACAACTTCCCAAAGTTTCATGGCGATCTGATGAATGGTGTAATAATGCATAAAGGACAAACAGACAGACATACTTTCGTTTTTATATACATAGATCAGGTTGTCAGTATCCTCAATCAGAGTTTTCTGCTGCATGTTCAGGTAGTTTTTTTGTTGTTTCGTTTAGAAGTGTCCTGCAGGCTCAAAGTTCCTTTTCACTTGCACATAGCATAATGAAAATTAATAACAATGGCATACCAGAAAGAACACAGCTAAGCCAACACAGGAGTCCTCGAGTGATTGGTTAGTTAATTGACCCTCTGATTCTGTGTGTCCACTTGTCACCATACTTGTTGGGTTTTATTATGCATTGTGTGATTTTTTTCCTCTACTGTGGGTTTTGTTTTGATAGACATGTGGGGCCTCATTTGTGTATTTTGCTGTACGGCAGCGCAGCTGACCTTGGTGCGGCGCTGCCCTACGGCAAAAGAAAAAGGAAGGAATACGCCTATCTATTAGACACAGCACATTTCTGTCCTTTTTCCCTTGTGCCGGTGCGCAATGGGCTGCTGTGTGCCAACAACAGGTACCTTTGCAGCAGGGTTCAAGGGTGCCTGCGTTGCGGGGGTGATTAGGTAAACCTTCCTGCACAAAAATAATCACAAGAGGCTTTTTCCTCTTTCTATGTGTGCTGTAAAATGCAGCACACATAGAAAGATGAAAACTAGGCGAATTTAAGATATTTCTCCTAGTTGTGACTCCCTTACTCCTCCCTTGGGGAGGCAGAAGGTTTTGGCTCTGCCTCAGACTTACGATTTCTCGTAAATCTGGGGCAGTGTCAAAAAAGTCATGTTGAGTGTTGCTGGGAACACCCCCAGCAACACTCATGGATCGTCCCTTTCACGTAGTTTTCTGCTTGACAGGGGCACTTGTTTATAAGGTCATGAAAAGCCACAGTTAACATGCCTTTGCATGGCCTTTTAAATATGCCAGGGGCACGTTGCGCCACCAGAACGTCAAAAAAGTGACGTTCGGACGCGACGACACAATAGTGCCAGTAGAGGGCCCCGGTTTTTCGTAGTCCTCTGTGCAGGCATGATGAGTGGACAAATATTTATTCCATCTGTAGTCTACACAGTTTCTTTCCACTTGATGTAGCCTGCTTTGAGGAATGCTTTGTTTGTTCATGGTCATTGAAAGTGTCTGTGCCTCTCTGGTGATTTGGAGTTATTAGATCTTGTGGTTCTGGGTTAGAAGCATCCCAACGGGCCACATTCCTTTCATAATGGGAACTGACACTTAGTAGAAGTGAGATAAATGAAAGTTTAAAAGAACTGTCCGTTGTCACCTTCCATGAAACAACACGAGCAACTTGTGTAATCACAACAACAACCCCAGGGAAAATAAAATGTAAAGTGTTCGATATTTTGTGATCTCATCAGTCTGTATTCAACAAGCAGCCAGAATTTCCAGGCAGCTTTTTTCTCTTGTGATATATTGTTTTATAGAAAGAAATCAATGCATGAGCTCCTTTATTACAGTGCATGGAAGCAATTGTTGAAAAAAGCTTTTCTTTCGGAAGCAGGCTCACATTTTGTACTTTATATTGGATTTGTGAAAAGGGGCCTGGGAGGATTCAATACATTTCCTAAATAAACAAATAGCTTTCATTTAGATTCAAGGAACTGGCTCTACTTTAATGTATGCACTGACATAACACAGAATAGGGAGAAAGGCTTTTGATTCTTAGGGCCTGATGTACGAAGCTTTTTTAGGTTGCAAACGGCCCAATTTGCAGAATCGGGACATTTGCGACCTGAAAAAAGGATTTTTAATGTAAACAGCCCTATATGCGATTCGGTAAGCTATTAAATTGGGTTAGCGAGTCCCTTCCTAATAACGAGTCACATGGGCATGTATGAATGATTGGTGAAGAGGACACCTTTTATTTTTTGAATCATGTTAGTGGCCGGTGGTATGGGGCTGGGGGGGGGGGGAGGTGAAGCAGGTAGAGATCCTATGGACCACTGCCTGCTGCCCCAGATGCCTTCTCAAATGGGATTCTCTTTGTTTAAAAGCAGCACTTGTTCCTCCTTTAAGGGACACTTGTTGCTTTTTTCTTTTTATTAAAAGCAGTTTCTCGTTTCGCAAAGCAGATGCAGGAATGAATGTCTGTTGTGCCTTTCAGGCATCCTATTCTGCACTGGCAGCCAAACACAGGGAGTATTATATTTATTTATTTTATCTATTTATAAAAACATTTATATCGCAAACTAGACCCTACAAGGGTATCAGAGTGCTTTACAAATGTCACATCAAATAGATAGAGTAAAATACTAGGAACATGTATATGAGTAGATAACAGAAAAAACATAGATGTTGTCAGTACTCATTGTAGGTTACATCAAAAAGAGTGAAAAACTGGTAACATATATATAAGGAAATCACAGGAAAACATAAAAGTTGTCAGTACTCGTTGTAGGTAAGGAACTTAGGACCAGATGTATCAAGCGTTTTCTGCGAATCAGGCCGTTTGCGAATGGGAAAAAGCCTTTTGGGATGTATCATGCCAAAAGGCATACGCAAAATAGGTAATATTTTTGCGATTACCTATTTTGCAAATGCATTTAGGAAATCACAATGCAGGAAGCACGAAAAAATTTCAACCTGTCTTTAAGGAATTGCAAATTACCACCAACATCTAGTGGTGGTAATTTGCAAATTCCTTTAAAAATTCACTTTTTAGCATTTTTCTAAGTGGCATGTTTTTGATGAATTACCCTCCCACCCCCAACACACACCTAATTGCAAGTTCTACCAGGTGAGGACTTGCATGATAAAAGCAAGGGGAAAATGTGCATCGAAAAGGACCCAAAATACGTGAAACACATGTGGTGCAGGGCCTAGAAATGTAGGCACCCACATGTGATTCACAAACACATTTCAGATTCCATTCCAGAAACTTGTGATGGTTGGTAATTGGGATGGTAATGCCAGCCGGAATGGGTAACAGCAGGCCTGACGTAACCAAAATGGTTACTGACCATCTCCAAATGAGGACCTTTGTACATATTAATTATCAAATAGTGTATTTTAAAACAGATTTTCAATGCAGTATACTTGTCTATGGTAAAAGGGGACAGATAGCAATTCAAAAAATGAATGCAATCACATCAACATTTAATGGCAATGCTATGGGCACATAGCCTTCTTAAAGAAAATATTTATTCTTACCCACGTCTCACAATTAAAGTCCTAAATCCTATTTATTAATTTAATATCGCCCCTTAAGCCACCATGGCTTCATATACAAACTCACCTTTTGCCCATTGTTTCTTCTAATAAATAAAATACTTCATTGCACTGGTCCATGTCTTGTCATGAGCACACCATGTTTACCCCTGGCCTTCTCATGTCTATTCCTTGGCCTTCTGCATCGTCTCCTTCTCCTTGCTACCTATGTCTTCTGCTCAGGCCACTATGTTTTCTTTCGCAATCCATTCCTCGCAGTAAAACAATCACTGTAACCTCACAGTAAAACAATCTTTATGTGCTGTGTTATCCTCCTGCGAACAGTTGGTCACTGAAATCTGGAATAAAGGCAAGAAGGTCTGTGTGCTGCACTCGATCTATCTTCCCCCAGGTGACAATCTGGTCTTCATAGAGCAAATCATGGAGGTCATTAGCTCAAGCTCGGATCAACTCTGCCACATCTTCCTAGGAGATTTTAACCTTCTTTGGAGTGACGCAAATAATCCCATTGTCTGTTCCTGCAAGACTTTCCTCTCTGACCTCAACCTCTCGCAACTCTGTAAAGGCACTACACACAATAAGGGCACCATTCTCGACCTTATCATTTCCAAAGACAACATCATACAAATAGGCGACATCTCACCATGTGACTGGTCCGATCATAATCAAATTCCCTTCTTCATCTTGGAAAAGGGCTTGGGGAGACAGGGAAAACCCCTTTAAGCGAAACAACTGACGCACAATATGAGAGACCTTAACATCAATATGCTATCTTCAATCACCAAAAATAGACTACAGTCCCCCCAACATGACCAACCTGAACCATCTCTCTGATCACTACATTAACACTGTGTCTAATATTCTTGATTCTATTGCACCAAAGCAACTTAAAAGGATTCCCGTCAAACAGTCCAAACCTTAGTTTAATGGTTCCCTAAATGACAAACAACACAATCTTAGACTCTATGAGAGACTCTGGAGAAACATGTTACCCCCCATCCCTAAAAAGCCAAATGCGGATCTGTATGATGCGAATAACTCCCGACCTATAATTAGCATTATGACACTAGCTAAATTGCTTGAAAAATGCAACCACTCGCAGTTCTGCAACCACATTGAGAAATACCAACTCCTTGATCCCCATCAGTCAGATTTCAGACAGGGCACAGTACTGAAACGGCACTAACACACATTGTTTTTTTTTAAATTATTTTTATTGGCATTTGAACAAAGAAACATTCTATACATTCAAGCATAGCATATTCAATGCAATACGATCAGGGCAGATACATTTTTCATTGAAAACGATTTAGAACACAACACAGTGAGCAAGTCAGGGTGAACATCAGCATAATTGTCAGATCGGAGGACTGGGCACAGGTTATTTGGTAGGGTACATGCTTACAGGTATACATCAATCAGCATCTACCGGTGAGGCAGTACCACAGAGAGAACAGTAAATGGTAATCCAGTACAATGTATATGAACATGTGATTTGGAACACCGGGGGGTGTCATATGATAGGTACATTTACTGCCCATCGTGATAGGTGGTCAGAAAGGCGAACTCAAGTGTCCAGACCAAGAGGCGTCGACCCGCACATCGGAAAAAGCTCAGTTAAAGAGTTTTCAAGCTCCTTCCTCTGTATTGTCAGGGTGAGTGGAGTGCTCCCGCGACCTGGACCATTGTAGAAAGGATTCCCAAATATCTCTAGGTCTGGAGGCCATGGGCATCAGCTCCCAGAATGTTCCCAGTTGTGTATGACCATAGTTCACATCCTCTAGCCATGCCTTGAACGTGGTCAGTCGGTGTCTGCCCCACTTCATAGCGACTTGCCGTCGGGCATTAAGGAGCAGCAGGGCGTGTAACTTTCGCCTCTGCGGTACAGTGGCCCGAACCAGACCCAGTAAACCCAAGTGCGGCACCATTTCATCCTTTCTGCCAATGATTTGATTTATTGCAAGAAATACATCTGAACAGAACTGTCAGAGCTCCGGGCAGCTATACGCCACATCAAGAAATGTAGCTGGTTCAAACTCGCACCTCCAACACCTAGCGTCCTCTCTCATTCTCAAGCGATGCAAGCTAATGGGTGTCCTATAATATCTATGTAGAAATTTAAAATGAATGAGGCGCAGTTTATAATTTGGGGAAAGGTCTAATAGCTGCCTGCAGCAGAAATTCCATTGGTCCTCATCTATCGGGGGATCCAATTCTGCGTTCCATAGTTCCAGGGATCGTGGCTTGACTATCGGGGCCTGGTCCTGCATGGTCATATATAGTCTAGTCACCAACTTTTTCGGCGAGGCTCTCGCAAGTAATAAACGGAAGAGCTTGGAGTGTGGGAGGAGCCTCCAGGAAGGCATCGCCAAGAGTTTCGCATGCCAATCGGAGCTTATGGTATGTAAATTTCTCTAAAAAAGGGACCTCATTTCCGTCGACACCCTCTGGAGGGGGGCGAAATGAGCCATCCGGGTATAAGTCAGCAAAAGTCACCAGCTGTGTGCCATCTAGTTCAGGAACTCCTCCTCCCACCTCCAAGCATGCCAGCATTGGGTTTTGGCGAAGGTGTATTACGGGAGCATATAGGTGTGGAAGGTGCGCCCGTTTCTGAAGAGCCCTCCAGGCCCATCTTAGCGTGTTTGCGGTGTCTATATCCTCGCCAGGGCAACGGTGCCACAGCATTCAACTCCTGAATAGGAACAAGAAAGACCCTGCCAGGGTAAATTTAAAGGTCCCGGGGGGATCCTTATAATCAAATGAGCGGTGACAAAAATTACGTATCAGAGCCAGCAATGCATCACACAAAACAGGTAGATAGAAATATATATAGTTTATTAGCTATTTGTTAGTTCCAAATAGAAAATTCATGTGGGTGTTTTTCGAATAATATATACATTGGTATGAACTCTTACATCATACAAACAATAAGGGGAGAGGTCATAATGTTTCAGGTTTAGATCAGAGTTAAAGTTAAGTTCAAGCAAAAAGCATGTATAAAGGTCCCACACACTCCCACAATCATCCACTACACATACACTCACTTTCAAACTCACTCACTACGATAATAATGCAATCACACTCATAAAATTCATAAAGGTACATCAAGGTCTGCAGGGAAAGGTATTAAGTGACTGCTAGAATTAAAGTTACAATATGGAGGCAACACGATGTAGATGAGATGGTTTATAAAAACCACATAGAGGGCCATCCATATGTTCACGCCAACGCGCGTTTTAATGCCATGCCTATTGAGGCTGCACCTTCATCAGGGCGAGGAAGACCAGGGGGAGGGGGACACACACTGTGGATGAGAGAAGTTTTTTATATGTTAAAAAATGACAAACGATGATATATATTAAATACAAACATTCAGAATTATTAAAATATTTGACATAGGCAAAAAAATATCTTCTAGGCAAGAAAACATATACATGGAAGACTCGCTTTCCAATTATTAGTACAGCAGGCTAACTCAACGTGTGTGTCAGGGCTCTGAAAGCGTGAAGTCACTCAAGACATATAGGTTCTTCCTCGATGGGAGAGAAAATCAGGTCAACAAAAATAGACCGCACATTATATATACTCACCAGGCAAAGAACCAGTGTGCTCACAGACATTCATTCAGATGGATACCTACCGTCTAACATTTAAAAACAAGGGGGACTTATTTTTGGGGGATATATATATAGGGTAAGAGATTCTTTCTAATAGGGTCTCTACAGCGGGCATGGAACATTAAGATTGATCAGTAAGGGTAGAGACAGAGGAGCAGAGATACTTGAGAACTTACCTCTTTTCACACTGCGTAAGGGAGCGTGTAACAGATTTCATTAGTGTGGATAGAGTTCCTGCATAGGCGATAGGGAATTCTTTGAGGAAAGGGGATCTATTTTCGAAAGTCCAGGTGCTTGGTTTCTGGTGAGCAATGAGGCACGAAGTCAGGGGTGATAGAGAGGCAGATGGGTCCTTTATAGAGGTGAGGGGCTCATCCTGTCGGAAGGAGTCTTTTCAGGGGTACGAGCAGTACTCTGTAAATCAAATCAGGCGGACACATTAGGTAGCTCTAGGGAATTAATACAGGCTCAAGGGAGTCTCAGGGGGATCTACAAAGGGAAGGGTGGGAAAAACAAATAATAAATCTTAAATCAGTACCCGATGATACCAGAAAGGGCTTAACTCGAGATATACTCAAGGCGGATTGAAGACAGACTACCCGGAGGTCGGTAACAAGTGTCAAGGGCAGCCATAACGCGGTTCAGGAAGGGAGGACAGAAGGTTCAAACGCTTCCCATAGGGCTAAAAACAATGGCCAAGAGGTTCGCTAAATTCAGATGGAGAAAACATCTTACCCTGAATGTTCAAGGGCAAAGCTGCCTCGGGGGGGGTCAGACTTTTGGGTGATTTCGGCAGTGCAGCGGTTTTTTCATTGGGAACAGGATCAGCACAGGGTCAGCACAAGGAATAGCCCTGCAGGATAGGAATTCATCAAGGAGATTTTTTTTATATAAATTATGTGCACATTATTTACTTCATATAGATTGTGGAGGGCCTAACAATACATAAAGAGACATGCAATGTCTTGATGAGAATATGTCTTACCCCAGATATTTAATCCAAAAGGCGCCTCGAGTCAGTTAGATATTCATGAGTCGAGAACAGGGTATTTAAGAGAATCCGGGAAATATGGAGAGCCCTGCAAGAGATGAACAGATTTGGGGATTTTAGGGCA
The DNA here is from genome assembly GCF_964263255.1 of Lissotriton vulgaris. Taxonomy (NCBI): domain Eukaryota; kingdom Metazoa; phylum Chordata; class Amphibia; order Caudata; family Salamandridae; genus Lissotriton; species Lissotriton vulgaris. The sequence goes on from NC_141685.1 coordinate 844,838,988, forward strand.
TACAGTTCAGCCCGAGGAGAGGATCAAGGCATATTCGACCATAAAATTATAAGGTACAGGTCGTAGTTACCTCAAAAGGCGATGTTCGTGCGGACCGCGATGCGGCGTCCTCTCTCACGCAGGGGGAAAGCGAGATAGCTGCGTTCATTCATGGGCATATTTAAGGCATATGTATGATTAATACCAGGTGGGTTGGGGAGCCTAAACAGAGAGGCTGGACAAATTGGTCCTTTGAAAGTATGACGGAAGCCATTTAGGGGCGGGTAAAGAGGTTAGAAACCGAGCGGGCTAGTGATATCTCGAGATCGAGACGGCGGCCATCCTAGAATAGGGAAGGTAATGGCAAGGGGATAGGGGATGAACTGATCGATATGGCAGGGTACGCCATAGAAGAAGAGGAGAGATGAGAATAAGGGTGAAGCATACTAAAGAATAAAAAGTAAAAAATAAAAAATAATAATGCCAGTGATAAAATAACATAGAAAATGAAAAAATAAAAAATGAAAAGGAGGGGTCGCCTCATATCAATTGAGGCGATCAGGGAAAGTAGAGGTCTCCTTAGTTAAGCATAAGCACGGGGCACATATTTGGAAGAATAAATGAAGAGGCAGACATAATCTTTGTAGATCAGTCAGTGCTTAGGCAAGATACTAGATACATCCAGGGCAGACGCTTTTGAGGGGGGTTCAAAGGAGGGCATTGGGCCATGGACATTCTTCATTGTGGCCATTAGATACGGAGTTGAACATGAATATCCAGAATACCTCCCTTTTTTTGCGGAGGCAGACGGGATCTACTCCAGGCTGGGCCATTATTTTCTCCAAGATGAACCATCGGAGATCTCTTTCACTGTGGCCTTTATCCACCCAGTGAGAAATCAGGGGGGGCGGATGTTTTTTTATTTCGGATATTTGATTTATGTTCCCCCATACTTAGATGGCATTCCCGTCCAGTTTCTCCAACATACGAAAGATCGCATGGACATGTGATGAGGTAGATGATGTTGGCCGTTCGGTTAGTTGGTCATTTTTTTGTTTCGTGCCACCGATATGGTTCTTTCGGTGGTACTCACTGACTCGCCTATTATGGCGTGGGGGCATGCATGACACGTGCCACTTCGGTGGTTACCGAAAATGGGTTCCAGATTGGTGATGGCCGTTTGGGTGCTGACGGGGATCTCTAGCATTTTTCCTTTTACAAGGTGATTTTTTAGATTTTTGTTCCTTTTGAATGCGAAAATAAGTCGTCCAAGGGGGTTTGATCTTTCTCCAAATTAATGAGATGGCAGCTGGAATTTATGGCTTGTCGTATTTTGTGATTCATATTGGAGTGGCGAGTGATATATACCAATTGTTCTCGGGGTTCAGTGTCTTTGGGTGCAAACATCAGATCTCGGTTGGCCTTTCTAGCTCTTTTGAAGGAGTCCTTGATAAGTTTTCTGGGGTAGCCTTGGTGTAGTAGCTTTTCTTTGAGGATATCTGATCGGGACAAATAGTCACTTATATCCGTGCAGTTCCTTCTAATTCGGAGGAACTGGCTGTAAGGAATACTGTCCTTTTGATTTCTAGGATGGAAGCTGGGGTATTGTAAAAGGGTATTCCTGGCTGTGGGCTTGGTATATAAAGATACTTTTAGCAGATTGTCCTGATGCTCCACCCAGATATCCAGGAATTCTATTCTTTGGTGGCTGTGATGGCTGGTGAAGCGTAAGTTGGGATCTGCAGCATTCAGCCATGAGATGTATTCCTCTAGGGATATATGGTCCCCCTTCCAGATCTGGAAGACATCGTCGATAAATCGACGCCAACCCCTAACATTTTCATGGAAGGGAGCCATTTCATGGAAAATGTTGATGCGTTCGAATTCACCCATGTAGAGACAGGCAATGCTAGGGGTGCAGCTAGCTCCCATACTGACGCCGCTGATTTGTTTAAACAGGGAGTTGTTAAATTCAAAATAGTTTTCATAGAGAACCAGCTCTAGACATTGCAATATGAATTCCGAGTTGGTAGGGTCAGGCCTGAGGGTAAGGATGTTTTCTATGGTGTCATAGGCTCCTCTTTGAAGGATATTGGAATAAAGAGATTCAACATCGAGGGTAACAAGTAATTCTCGATTGTCGAAATACGGGGTGCCTTCCACTAGGCTGATGAAATGTCCCGTATCTTTGACATAAGATTACAATTCAGAGACCATGGGTTGGAGAAATTTGTCTATATATTTAGACAGGGGCTCAGTGGCCGATCCAATGGTGGATACTATTGGTCGTAGAGGGGGATCGGTACAATTCTTGTGTGTTTTTGGGACCCCATATATGATGAGTAGTCTGGTGTTAGTGGGGGTCAAGAATTCTGCCTCAGATTCGCAGATCCAATTCTGGTCCACAGCTCTTTGGACCATGTGGAGCATTCGTTGTTTTAGGGCGGGTTCAGGGTTCAAGGTGATCTTTTGATAATGACCCGAAGATGAAAGGAGATCATTCATTTTGTCTATGTAATTGGAGGTCTCAAAGGTTTGATGGTGATATTGCGGTCATTTTTCAAGGTTCTGAGGATGACTTCTTCATCCCTCAGTAGGTTGGAATCATTTTTTAAACTTTGGCGATAACTGCCTTTTCAAAAATCTTGACCTCGGGCCCCAGCATCTCAAGTGAAGGGGTGAAGGATGAGGGGGGTTTTAATCCTGATCTGTTCTCTTGGTCTATAGAATGATATCGATCTAAGAAATATTTTTGTAGACGAATCTTTCTGAAAAAAGGATGTAGGTCTTTAGTGAATTGGAACTTATCAAAGTTCGCTGAGGGAACGAATGACAGTCCTCGAGTTAGTAAGTTAACAGCATTCAACTCCACTGCCACATGTGGTTGATAAGAATTTTGATATATCCAAAAGTGCAGGAATTGGGCTTGCGTGCATAGAGCGTAGAGCTGCATAGCCGGCGTTCCAAGTCCACCCTGGCGCATAGGCAATGTCAGGAGTTCATATGAAACCAGTGCCTGGCCACCTGCCCATATTAGAGATAGCAGGTGAGTGCAGATACATCTTAAAAAACTGTAATGTGAGTGCAATCGGTATGTTTACAAAAAGATATAAAAATTTCGGGAGTATAACCATCTTTGCCAATGCCACCTTGACGGCAATTGACAAGGGAAGTTTAGACCATATTGCCACCTTTCCTTCAAGCCATGCGATGGCTCTTCCAAAGTTCATGGACCAAATGTCCTGCGGATTTCGACATAGCCATATACCTAAATATTTAACTTCATCCAATTCCCATCGTAGTGGGTATTCCGACACTACCTCCGGTGTTCCATCTGTTAGCGGGAAGATAACTGATTTTCCCCAGTTTATCGATATCCCCGACAGCCCCTCGAATTTGATAATTTCCCGCAGCACTGGGTCTAGGTGTTCGGAAGGGTTTAAGATATACAATGTGACATCGTCCTCATACATTGAGATCAACAATCTCCGGGAACTGAACACTATGCCTCGGGGGGTATGATGTTGACGGACGCGGGCGGCAAGAGGCTCCATGTCAATGGCAAAAAGGAGTGGGGACAGTGGACAGCCCTGTCTGGTGCCACGTAGGATCGGAAATATGTCAGAGGTTAGCCCATTAATCTAGCTAGTGGGGCAGTGTACAGTAGTTTTATACGCTTTATAACTAAAGGGCTAAATCCCATTTGCACCAGAATTCGGAACAGGTTAGGCCATTCTAGGGAAACAAATGCCTTTGTGGTATCTAAAAATATTGCAGCAGTCGTCACAGAAGGGGTACAAATAGTGTAAGATTGAGAATATTGTCCTAACGTTGTGAGACGTTGAGCGGCCAGGTATAAATCCAGACTGGTCCGGGAGGGCCACCATCGAAAGGAGCCGCTGGAGGCGGTTAGCCAGCAACTTCGCATACATTTTTACGTCTACGTTTATGAGCGACAATGGACGGTACGAGTCCAGTTCCGCTTCATCTTTTTCTGGTTTAAGCAGTGCCATAAACAGCGCCTTTCGCATGGAAGCTGGAAGAATTTCAGTTTCTAGGGCTTCCTCATACACCGCGTGAAGTCGTGGTGCCAATTTGTTGTCGTATGTCCTATAGAAAGCAGTCGTTAGACTGTCTGGTCCTGGGGCTTTATTAAGGGGAAGACTCTTTATAACTAGTTTGATGTCTTCAACATCATACAAGAGGTTCATGTATTTACGATGTGTGTCGCTGAACCACACAAGCGGAATCGAGTCAAGGAAGTCCTGCATACCATCTGCACATTCCGTCTGTGTGGCCGTGTATAGGCGAGAATAAAATTTGCAAAATGCCCGGAGATCCTGCTCTTGGCCTATTTCAGTATTACCCTCCGGGGTATCGATTGTGTGTATGTAAGGAGAGGGTGCCGACTTTCGGATCATGGTGGCTAGCATTCGCCCCGGTCTGTCTCCTTAACCATAGCTCCTCACCTCAGCGTGTTTACCTAATAATTTCAGTTCACGTTGGGCTTACTCTGTAAAATCTAGCAACCTTGCTTTTAAATCCGCCGCCACTTGGGGGCAACTCTCAGCGCAGAATTTCGTCTCAAGATGTCTAATTTGCGTCTCTAAGTCCTTCAGGGTGCCTCTGATTGCCTGTAACACCCCAGCTCGCCTTGCTATGCATTTACCCCTGATCACCACTTTGAATGCATCCCACAAAGTGGCAACTGTAGAGACCAAACCAGCATTTAAGTCAAATTAGTCAGAGATATCAGATCTGATGCTCTCTCTAAACGCTTCGTCCAAGAGGGCGTGTTGTAGGAGCCTCCAAATGAACGCCCTTGGTGGTAGATCAGGGATGGCAATCGTCAATAGACAGGGGGCATGGTCCGAAAGGGAGCATGCCAGGTGCCTGATTTCAACTGTCCAGGCAGCCACATCCCATGATATTAGCCAATAATCAAGCCTAGACCAAGCGGCATTATATGAGGAAATACAGATCCCCTCCCGCATATCCAAATGGGGAAGCCTCCAGATATCGACCAGGCCTCCTTCGTCCATGACGTCATGGAGGGCTTGAGTCGCAGCAGGGTGTAGCGGCCTAGATGCGCCCTTCCTGTCTAACGTGTCCTGCATCACTACGTTGAAGTCCCCGCCCCAAATAATGGTAGTGCGATCTATCGAAGCCAGCTTAGCCCAGATTTCTTGAAAAACTTCAGGGGAATCAACATTTGGTCCATATATGGCTACCAAGACAACAGGTTTCCCTCCCAGGAGTCCCTGCAGTTTGATGAATATGCCTTCAGGGTTAACATCAACTGCACATTCCCTCCAAGCAAGGCCTCGGCGCAGAAGCACAGCCACACCCCTCGCATGATTAGAATATATTGCAGAATGTATATCAGACCACCTATTGTGCTTCAGATGCTGTGATGGTTTGGTATTTAGGTGCGTTTCCTGTAGGAAGCAGATATCCATTTGATGTCTCATTAAATAAGCGGGTATCAAGCGCGCCTTCCGACCATTGTTCATCCCCCGTACATTCCAAGTAAGGATTTTACATTGATTAGCATCAGTTTCTATCGGTGTATCCAGATCCTCTCATGGCAGCCCCCCACCTTTATGCACATAACCCCCCGTACACCTGTGGTTTAGTAAACAGCCCTGACAGCTCAAACACACAAACAACCCTCACATCCCCCACCTCCCCCTCCCGCCTCAACCCCCCAATCAGGTTGTGACATATCCCCCCAAAACCACTTTAAAAAGTGGGAACATTTGAACAATAGGAACAATCCCTCGGAGGCATGGATGCCCAAGCATACACCCCCGTTTGCAGAGGGTGGCTGAGACTATAAAAAACCTCAACAGCAAGGCCACCAAAATGGTCAAAATCAGGAAACAATGAACGTACATCAATTACATCAGGAAAGAAATGATGGACCCGACATCGGAGTACCAAACATAGCAATACCTCTACAGCGCTCAGATCACATCATCAGTTCTCAGATGGAGGACCCATAGATGCTTTCCACAGGTCCGGCAAGGGGATCTCGCAGCAGAGCCAGTAGTATCAGTCATTGTCACTGAGGTGATCATATTGTCCGGGCTTTTCGGCTCCCTGCTCCGCCTTCTTTTTAGGACCACAGATGTGCTTGGCAAACTTGAGAGCATATTTGGCGCCTGTAAAAAAGTGCGCAGTCCCATCATGGGACACCTTCAGCTTGGCAGGGTAGAGTAGCACATACGGGATTTCAGCTTCCAGCAACAGACGCTTAGCTGGTAGGAACTCTCGTCTCACCGTCTGCACCGTCTACGTGAAGTCCGGGTAAAAGGAGATGACATTACCTTCATGCGTGATACAACCCTTCTCTCTAGCCAGCTTCAACACTATGTCTCTATCTTTCTAATTCAAGAGCTTAGCAAGTATAGGCCTCGGTGTACCCCTAACCGGCAGCTTCGGTCCCAGGGCCCTGTGCGCGCGTTCCACCAAAGACGGGGGACAATGGGGATCAAAGAGGTCATGCATTAGTTCTGTCACAAACACTTCCATCTTTGTGATAGCTGTTGTCTCTGGAATGCCCGTGATTCGGACGTTACTGCGTCGGGAACGAGCTTCCAAGTCGTCCGACTTTGCACGTATGACCTCCAGCACTTTTTCCATACTCAGGATTTGCTTTTTAGTTTCTTGTTGGAATTCGTGCTGTTCGGTGTGGTGGTTTTCAAGGCAGTCTAGCCGCGTTTCATGGGTGGCGACCTGAGTCTTGACTGAGTCAAGTTGGGACGTGAGGGTATCTAGCTTCGCATCTATGTTACGTAAACTATTGCGCATTTCCAGCATCAAGAAATGTTTTGTGCTGTGTGACATTTCTCCAAGCCAAACATGGCTAGTGTTGCATGTTTCCGAGCAGCTTTAAAAACTTGGTCCGGGTCAACACCTGCGTTTAGCTTTGCTTTAACCCCTGAAAAAGAGATCCAGTGTGCAGTGATGCACATGTAATCAGCACCTGCGCCACTGGTCCACATGTCTGTTGTCAGATGTATAGTGTGAACAGCGCTCTTCTGCAAAGCTGCCCCAATCACCTCCAGCACATCTTCATGTAGTGCTGGAACCGCAACTCTGGCAAAATAGAACCGGTTAGGAAACTTCCATTTAGGGCAGAGCGCTGCCACTAATTCTAGAAAACCAACCCCTTCTACAAAAGAAAAAAAGGGAGAAGGTCCAGAGCTAGCATTTTAGCCAGCTTAGTGTTATACAGACGCGTCAGTGGGTGGTTGCGTTCATATGGCGCTTCTGTAAACAACATGTTTCTAATGTTACCCTGGACCAAGCATTTACGGGATGATGATGATGACTTCTTCGACCCAGTTACGCTTGCTGATGAACTTTTTCGCATTGGTGTCTCACTCTCTCCCACACTCTTAGTGTGGCTCACATGGGGTGTGCTGCTGACAGCGGTACTGGGTGTAAGTGAAGTGTTTGACACGTCTTCTTCCTCCTCGTCATCATCAGTTGAAACATTTCTTGACGTGCAATTGGGGCTTCCTTGATCGCCTTTAGGTGCGCAAACCATTGGACACCGTGCTGTCTCTTAAGATGACCTCTCTGGCCTCCGGTACCATAGTTGGTACCAAACTTACCACGACTAACTGCAACCTTACAAATGCTACAAACTGCGAAGTTTTCCCTTTTTGGGCAAACACTAAAGAAGTCCCAAGCTGGGGACTTGAATTGTCTGTGGGGGCCGGAGGAGGCGGTGATACTGGTGGCGGTGGTCATGCTGCTAATGCCAGATGAAGTGGAGGATGTGGATTGCCGAACTTTAGTACGTTGTGCACTTTCACCACCACTAATTGAGGTCGAGGTGGATGGAGGTCCCTTCTGGCGAGGAAGAAATATGGAAGCGGTACGTGTTGGTGTACTAGTTAACTCCAATGATTGTTGTGTTTCCATTGCCTCCTCGTCGACATCATCATCACGCTCAGCAGCATCTCAGGCTAGGGTCAAAATGTCTGTTTGCTGCATGCCCGCTGGGGCTGCAGTGACCTTTATGATGACTGGGTCATCATCGTGAGAGCCTTCATCAGCAGCAGTCTCCGCCACTTCTTGTTGAGCCTCATCACACTCCAGAACTATGAGACTTTGGACGAGCTTCCTTTTACGCTTAAGTACCTTTGTCAGATCATGGTGTGCCTCACTCTCAGACGCAGTGGTGCTGGTTCCTAATTGTGATCTGTATCATCAGAGGAGGTGTGCTTGAAGAAGATGTAGACCTCACCCTTGATCTCTTCCTTGCTAGGGGTGTGGAAGACAATGAATGATCATCAGGAGGAGTGGCTTCCTCAAATGATACCTCGCCTTGATTGTCGATTTCCTGATGTGCCCCTACTTCGGGAGGAACAACTATTGTGGGCACTTGTGACCCTCCATGCACCTCTGCTTGCGCATCTCCTTGCGCTGCCTCTCCTTCCACTTATACTTGGGCTTGTACTTGCACATGTGGTTGTTGTTGCGGCTGTGGTTGTTCAACACTCATCAGATGAGTTACAACAACCTGTGTTGATTGAGGGACATTGCTGCTACTTTCTTGCGATGAGCCAACATCACTGGTCGATGGTGATTGAACAAGTACACTGGCTGCCTCTGCAGCACTCAAGGGCTTGGACTTAAGTTGGCGTGGTGGTGGTGGTGGCACTGAGCCCAATGGAGCGGGGGTGCTGCTCCCAGCTTGGTCCCCAGCAGATCCCGCTGCTGCTGCAGGCGTACTTTTTTTTTTACTCCCAAAAAATGTGGCGGGCGGCACACCAGTCTCCTTGGTAACTTGCTTCTTCTGCTCCTTACTGGCAACTTTCTTGCTAGAGGAGCTACGGGGAACTTTTTTTGGGGCCATCTTCTCCAGAGCAGGTCAGAACAGCAGGCCACAGTTGCACGAGTTGCAGAGTTGTCTGTGGCCAGACGTGACGTCGCGTGACGTTATGCTACACACACACACCGCTGCATGACTTCTTCCTCAAAACAGCTTGAGATCCTCTCCCTGGTTGTCGCCAACCTCTTCGCCTCCCGCGGCCCCCAAAGTTTCCTGGTCTTGGTCTACTTGCTTTACAGGGCGCTTATTTTCAAACGAGATTTTAGATTGGTGGGTGTCAGCTTTACCCATGGTTTCCTCTCGGGCTTATTCAGCACTCGCGTTGCAATACAGGGCCGGACAGGGGGAGTATATGGAGACCAAACCTACACTCCCACTAGTGATAAGAGTTCGTTGTGCCCCTGTGTGTATCCGGATCCAACCAAAGTCCGTCTACCGCAATGGGGCGCAATGGACAAGGTCCCGAGCCCACTTGTGACCAGGACGTGTCTGAATTTAACAGCACCTGATATCTGTGGCGGAGCGGGGTCAGCAGTCGTAGTCCGGGGGAAGATCCACCCCAGTCGCGGCCACAACGGCGCCTCCCACACTGCTCCTGCTTTCGGTCACGCCAGGGCAGCCAGAAGAGCACCAAGTTCCCCGAAACTCAGACTGCAGATGCCGCTCGGGGTCCGATGTCCGATGCACAGTCGGGGTGACCCTGAGGTGTTGTCTTCGTTAGGATAAATTCAGGATTCCTTGCTCAGCCGGCGGAGCCCGCTTAGATAGCGGCCATTTCGCTGCCCGGCTAGCCACGCCCCCAGCACTAACACACATAGTTGATGATGCCTTGAGAGCCCCCGACCAAAAAGTCCCTTGTCTCCTGATCCTTCTGGATCTGTCTTCATCCTTTGATACCATCAAACATGAACATCTGATTGATCTCCTTCTACGCAGGATGGGTCTCTCGGGCCCGGTCCTAAATTATCTTGCTTCCTTCCGATATACCTGCACGCAAAGGATCAAAGTTAATCACTCCCTTGCATCCAGTACCCTGTCATTATTGGAGTGCCCCAAGGATCCACTCTCTTGCCCACTCTCTTCAACCTTTTTATGGAACCACTCTCCGCCGTTCTGAACTTTGCGAATATTCAGTATCACATGTATGTGGATGACACGCAATTATACCTGAATATCTCATCTGAAGATGACAAAAAACGTTAAATGATGCATGTTAGATCTGGGGGTCTCTAGTTGGCCATGGTATTCACCTTCGTTCAAATAGGGACCCTTACTTCTAAGTCAGGATAAGGGGATTACACTCCTAAATAACCCCTGCTCGTCCCCTTGGTAGCTTGGCACGAGCAGACAGGCTTATCTCAGAGGCAGTGTGTTAAGCATTTGTGAATATACACAGTAATAAAGTGAAAACACTACAGAGGGACACAACACAGGTTTTATAAAAATAGGTATTCTTTATATAGACTGAACAAAAGACCACAAACAACAAAAATCCACAATCCTGTACTGAAGATTGACTTAAAGATGATAAAAGTTACTTAGTTCAAGTTGATGATAAATGCGACAAAGTTCTCAACAAGGTACCTGGATGGGTAACGCAAAGTTAACAAAAGGCTCGAAAAAGGGAAGATGCGTTGGTTCCGTCATCCAGGAGAAATGATGCGTTGGGCCTTCATGCTTGTGCAGAGTAGGGGATGCGCCGTGATCCTTACTGGTGTGGAGATGTTGCGTAGATTCTCGGCTTGCGGTCCGGTTGCGATGCGCAAGATGGTGACGCGATGCGATGATCCTGGTGCGATACGAGAAGATGGCGTCCTTGATGCGACGATGCGATGACGCTGCGATGATGATGAGTAGGCTTCCTGGCAGCCTTGCGATGACTCTGTACTTTGGAGCCACGACAAGCCCTGCGACACGCTTCTCTGATGTTACGATGGAGACTCTCTCGATGGCGTCACACTTCTCTGGTGATGCGACAGCAGGCAGCTTTTGGCGAAGACACTCTTTCTGGGAGATGCGGCGGCAGCACACATTTCCGGTGGTGTGATGATTTCAGCTGCGGCGGCAACACGCTTCTTCTCGTTGCGTCATGCTTCCAGCTCCCAGCGACATGCAGGCTTCTGCAGTTAGAATTCCTAGCAAGGAAATTCATGGGGGAGCTGGAGATTAAATCTTTTGTCCCTGAGACTTCAGCAGGAGGCAGGCACAAATTCAAGCCTTTGGAGAATATTCTGTAGATGATGAAAGTTCTTAAAAAGTTCCTTCTCCTTTCCCTTGGCAATAAAGAAACCACTGCCGGCCAACACAGCAAATAGCATACTGACAGAGGGGCAGTCCAAACTCCTGCAGCTTCCTTTGTTCTTCTCCTTGACAAAAGGTTTCTTGTTCCCAGAAGTGATCTAAAATCCTTGGGTCTGAGTCCCAATATTTATACTACTTTTCTCTTTATTCTCTCAAGGCAGAGAGGCCTCTGCCTAGTCCAAAACAGTTATTGAGCACTTTGTTTACAGGGCTCCTTCTTTCCTTTCACAGTGCAGGACAGAAACATCAGACGCCCCACAAGAGGTGGAGCCAGCATTGTGGAGGGAAAGCACAGCCCTGGAGCACTTTGTTGACATGATTCCTTCTCTTCTTTCATAGTGCAAGGCAGATATATCAGCCACACCCCAGGAGTTGGAGACAGCATTGTGGAGGGAAGGCCGAGCCCTATTCAGGTCCCAGATGCAACTCATCCCTCTCATCTAGATGCAGATCTCCCAATTCACCACTGGGCTGACTCATTCTGTCTCTTGGAATCCCAAAGCCCTGTCACTCAAACTCCAGACAAGGAATACACAACCTGGTAGAAGCAGGATTTGGATAGTTAGACAAGGAAATTCCTACTTTCTAAAAGTGTTATTTGCAAACACAGAATGTTAAAACCAACTTTACTAAAAGATGTATTTTATCATTCTGAGTTCAGGCATACTACATTCGAATTTCTACCATGTTCCCTGAGTCAGTTAGGATGATAAGAATGTAATAATCTAACTGCCCATTCTGGCCTAGGGAGAACAGGTAGCCTTGCAATACTGAAAAACGAAAATGGCTATAATTCACTATTAGGACATGCTACACACACCAGGGCATGTCCTACCTTATACCTACAATGCACCCTGCCCTTGGGCCTACCATAGGGGTGTCTGATATGAAGCAAAGGGAAGGTTTAGGGACTGGCAAGTGGGTGCACTTGCCAAGTCGACATGGCAGTCACAGACTGCACACAGGCTTTTCAATAGCAGGCCTGAGACACACTTTACAAGCTGCTTCTGTGGGTGGCACAACCAGGGCTGCAAGCCCACCAGCAGTATTTGATTTACAAACCCTGGGTACACATGGTGCACTGTACTAGGGCCTGACAAGTACATCAAATAACCCAATCATGGAATCACTAATTAGTACATCAATTTAACATAGGGAGCACTTGCACTGTGGCACTGAATAGCAGTGGCACAGTGCCCAAAGTAGATAACCATCAAAAACATACCAAAAACAGAGGAGGCAATCCGACAAAATCGAAGGGAGTCTCCCGCCAATGATGCCAGGTCTAACAATGCACTTGTACAAACCCAACAATTGTTAGCGCTGAACCATCTGCTGTTAAATACTCTTAAAACAGAATTTCTGTTGGTCTCCCCACCTAATCACTCGGTTCCTGCCCAGGACTGGCTTAAACAACTCCCTGATCTGAACTGCACCCCTCATGTTGTAAACTCTGTCAAATTCTTAGTTATCACCTTGGATAACACTTAAACATGCAAGCGCACATCAGTGCTACTATTAGAGGAGCCAACTTCCAACTCAATACCCTTAAGAAAATCAAACCTTTCCTCCCACCTGAAGACCTCAAGCTGGTGGTTCAATCCTTGGTTCTCTCTAGACTGGAATATGGTCTGGTGACCCTTGCTGGACTCCCCAAAGCTAGCTAGGCCCACTCACAGCTACTCTGAATGCATCAGCTAGACTCATCACAGGCTCTAGAAAGCAAGACCACATCCCCCGACCTTTTGCAACTAAATTGACTAACTATTGAAGCCAGAGTCCGATTCAAGATAGCCTGCCTGACTCATAAAGATATCCACTACAACACCCCAATCTAACTGGCATATAAGCTAGAACTTTCAGGCTCTAGCCGGAACCTTAGAAGTTCATCCACCCTACTCTTGAAACCTCACAGGTTAAAAAAAAATCTTACAATCGTGCTTTCACTGGTCTTGCTCCGGGAATCTGGAACTCCCTGCCCTCTGGGGTTAGATCCAATCCTTCTACTGCATCCTTCAAGAAACTTGTCAAACGGCTACTCTTGAACAAACTCTAACAGCATCAACCTGTGATCCTGCTCTTGTTTTTGCTAATACTCTGATGTTTGTTGTTCTACATGGGTGCCTTTTATTGTATGCTTTTATGTTATTTTGCTTGCTTTGTCTTGGGCACTTTATCAGCATCAACTTGTGATAATGCTCTTGTGTTGTTAATTTTCAGATTCCTGTTTATCTACTCTGGTGTGTTTTACTGTATGTTTTTATGTTATTTTGCTCTTGGTGCTCTAGGGCACTGCTGATACCCCCAACTCTTAAGCTGATCTACTTACCCCGTTTGTTATAACTAGGGCTCCCGGTTTTATGGTATTTATTTTTGTAACATTTCCGTCTGTATTTATCCATATTTATTTTTTGGCCATTTTATCTGTGATTATCCATATTTATTTTGTGTTGTGCGTATAAATGAAGTTGAAAAACTGTACATTTCCATATTTATTTTACTGACAGGCGTGCCCCCATACTTTGGTATCTATCGTGTTTTAGCTCTTTAAGCTGTTGAATATTATATAACAATACATCCACTGGTAAATACTAGTATTATACCATAAATGTACGTTGACATATTCCTTTATTTAAATACATTTCATGCAGTTTTTTTAATCCCCATGCTGTCCATATGCTCAGTTGCTGGACTATAATTCATCAAAGACCGCATGGAGAGTCACTTAAAAGGAACACAATTTTCTGTATTTATCCACTTTTGAAAATAAATGCAGACAGAAAACACATTGTTTTCTGCCTGTATTTATCTGTAAAAATCCGTAAAAACGGAAAACAGGGAGCCTTAGTTATAACCCTCTCCTACTGGCCCACTGTGTTTGTACCTTTGCTTTCGCCAATTCTGTACAGCGCTCTGATACCCGTGTGGGTCTTGTTCACGCTCTATAAAACTATTCAAATAAAATAAATGCCTATCTTATTGCCTTTCTATGTTTTTGCCTTGTTTCTCTGTTTTTTTCATTGGTCTACCATATTTCCTGCTCCACCCTCACGTGTTTTGTGATATAGCTCAGGTGATCCTCACATTTTTATCCGAGAAGCAATCACTGTTGACAGTAGCTCTATTGCAACCATACACAGTGTTGCTAGGTCAATCTCTATGTCTGGTTTGATGAGAAGGGACTGGCAAAGGTCATTGCATGGCACAATATTTGTCATTATGTGGTTATTAACATTCTCTATTGAAAATAAGGTGGTGTAGCTATATTGATAAACCACAAAGAATTCCTCCATCCACTTCCTGGTAACCCCCTCCCCTCGTATGGATTTCCTCCATATCAAACAGCTGGTAGGATGTTCAGAAATTTGACAATCAACATGTTTCACTTATTCACGATGCCAGCAGTTTAGCTTGTTGGCCAAAACAATTTTTATGTACAAAAAGTGCATGGTTTTATGTTACACCAAACCTGATTGGTGTATAAGGCTCCCCACCCCAACCAACCTGCAACCCAGCACACTTCCTGTTTCGTTTCCTGACATGAGACAGGGATTGCTACATATTGCACGCCGAAGTCATTAAGGTAATATTTTCGATTTTAGAACAGAAGAACAGCAATCTCATTCAGCAAAGGAGAAGTTGGTGCAATGGTCTTCTTGCTTCTCCTGCCCAGATGCTCTGCCTGGGGTAGGGAAAATTGCAGCAAAAGATACTGAGATGATGGGCTTCCCTAAGAGCTCTGTCCTCTGCTGTGTTGGCAGGTTTAGTGCAATGGTTCCGCAGGATGCTAGCATGCGATAATTTGGGAATTCCTAGATTTGGTTAAACAAGATTAGAGTTGCCAAGCAAGCCAAAGAAACAGACAGTCACTGCTCTTGCCCGCTGGATCCTATAACAATGGAGCCTGTGCCTAGCACAGGGAGAGCTGCAGAAGGAAAGGAGGAGAAAATGTCCTATGTTTCACACTCTGAGCTTCGATCTATGATGCTGTAAATACTGGCTGATCACAATCTGCTGCTAAGACGCAGAAAGCCTTCCATGAAGATGAAGAGGAGTTTGAGTCCACCTCAAAGGTGAAATGTATTCATGGGGCTTAAAGTCATCACATTCCGAAACATAAAAGTGACATGCTGAAATTCTAAAGTAAATATCCCCATCAGCTTTTTTATCTCAATATATGCTGCTCCAGTGGATGAGTTACCTGTTCATGAGGTTGGCCAAGGGTTGGAAGGAGCTTGACCAATCTGAGCTTCCTAAATTCCTTTTCAACAGATATGTCCTGGAGGAATTTGAGAAGAAATTTCCCCATATGCCTCAAGTTAACACTATCCTGGCCAATATGACTTCCCCATCTTGTTTGGCTTATGAAGAGGCCGCTCTTTTCGATCCCATTGACGAGAAGGTTAAAGGGGTCATTAAAAAAATCATATGCAGGGTCCAGTTTTTTTGTAAGGGAATCAACAAATGCATCTTCCGCCACTCAAATACTTTTGAAGGATTTTCAGATATTATGTGATTGCCTGCAGGATAAAAAAATCTTATGAACATTTTAGCTAATATGGAGCAGCTTTTGCATTTCATGTCGGACAAATCTTTTAACTCCCTTTCAGCATCAGCAACAATGGCATGAGCCTTCTGTTGTAATCTTACTGTCCTTATTCCTCCACCTGCTATAGTACCTTCCTCAGTGTTTTCCCCCCTCCCCTTTGGTATGTTCCGCCAGAGCTTGCCTTAGAATGTTGGCATCCCTCTGGTAGTCTTGGAGAGTGGGTGACGGAATAAAGTCTCCTTTTACTCACCTCTGCCTCAGAGTTGCATTTTCTCAACACCTTGCTTTGTGTGAGACGTCTGTTATCATTAAAATGGTTAGGTTTATAGAGGCTGGATCTTCGCAGAAGTCACTAACCCTGAGTTTCAAGGAACATATCACTTTTGCCTGAACTCCCAAGAGTTTCTCTATTCACAAGAGGTCTATGCGAGATTTCCAAGACAGACAGACCTTTCATGACCAGGCTCTAGCTCAGGAAGCTGTGGCAGGTGGAGAAACCCAAGTGCAGCTGCAGTCTCAAAATCAACAAGCTCCTTTTTTAGAAAATTGGCAAGAACTCATGACAGACAAGTGTATACTGAATATTGTCCAAGAAGGATACACAATAAAATGTCTTTCATTTCCACCAGAATCATGTCCAAATGACCTGTTAAGGAGAAATTTAAAGAAGGGCGGATTTCAGGATCTCCTCCTGAAAGAGGTAGGGATTTTCATGTGCCCCTACATTACAAATCTCAGAGGTTCCTTAACTTTACATTGGAGTACAGACATTTGCAGTATGCAGTTTTACCTTTCAGACGCTCTTCTCTCTTCTTCTCCGAGGAGCTTCAACAAGATACTGGCTCCAGTAGTTTCCCATCTCCATATTCTTGCTATACATTTTTTTTTTCTTATTGGCATGAGTGACTAATTATTGCCTCTTATTTTTCTAAACATACAAATCTGGTCGGTACCACACTAGTCTTTTTCAAGCCAATCACAACACCTTAGTAGGGGCCCTGTTCGACATAAAAGAAACACGGGTATTTCTCACAGAATTTTGCAGACTGAACTTTCGACCTCAATTGCAAAGCCTGCTCCAAGCCAAGTGGGTTCAGCCTACCAATGGTTAAAAATCCAAGGTCTCATGGCCTCTTGTATGACAGTGGTTCCATAGGCCTATCACCACCTAAAACCACTTCATGTCCTGTTCATCTGGTCCCTACCATCCATGTATTGGATTCTGGTATTACAAAACATAATGCAAGATATTCAGAGGTGGGTGATCCAGTTAAATCTTCAGAGAGGGGTTGAAAATGTTAGAACCTGTTTCCCAGGTGCTACCAAGGGATGTAGGTCAATGGGGATGGGGTCCAACGTTGAAGGCTCTTGAGGTTTGGGCATGTGGGCCATATGCAGAAAGCCAGAGATCCTCAAATTGGGGAGCTTTAGCAGCAATTAACAAAGAAAACTCTTTCAAGGGTCTCCTCTTAAATAAGCCTGCGATAGGGAGGACAGGCAACCAGGTCATAAAGTCCTAAACAAACAAGCAGGCAGGGCCAAATCTCTAGCTTTAGCCAATTTAGTCGAAGCGGCATTTCTTGGGTAGACTTGCACCTTCTGTGTCCCAAAGCCATGTACATACCGGGGATGGAGTATTCCCAGGTGGACAGCCTCATTCAGAACTTCCATCTTCTGTGAATTTGCATCCCAGCTCAGAAGCATTCAAGAACATAAGAATCTGTGTGGTTATTGGCTCCAGATCTTTTTGCATCCTCCGTGAATCCCTTTTTCCCTCTTTTGCTCGGAGACAATCTTAGAAGAAATAAGGGAAGAGGTGCCCTTTCAACTCTTTGATGCTTTTGTATGCCTTCCCGCTGATTCTCCTTCACCCGAAGTTGTTTCCGAGTATTTGGAGGGAGAAAGTCATAGAAATCCTGAATCCTCCACCTGTAACCAAGGAGGGCTCTGTTTTTTCTCTCAACCCAAATGTCGTCAGATTCCCCTCTCCCTCTTCCATTTCATCCCAAGTCCATTCAGTCTCCAAATTTAACTTTCAAGCAGTTTCGTCAGTTAAAACTGATGGCCTGTAGATTGAGAGGGCTGACCTGCAATTTGCAGGTTGTTCAAGAGTGGTGGACTGTGACATCGAATCCTCCAAGAAATAATTGACTCTAAGTCCTATGGAAAGTATTGGCACACACTTCTCTTCTTCGTGTAACAAAACAGGTTGTGATCCAATATCTGGAGATTGCTGTAAGATTTTGGATTTCTTACAGGATGGGTTCAAAAAGGGGTTGGCTCCTTCTACCTTATATTCCCAATAGGCTGTAATCCATTCTTGGTCAGGGGCTAGTGGGGTTCTCTTTCACATTGCGCAATTAGTGAAAAAGCTTCTACAATCCTTCGTATTAAAAACAAAACGAGAATATCTAACTCTTTTCCTTCATGGGATCCTTCAATAGTCTTACAAGGTTTACAAAGGTAGCCTTTTGAGCTGTTTCATCAGGATCACATTTCACGGGTTTCTGCTAAAGTTGCTTTTTTGCTTGCAATAGCCTCTGCAAAAAAAGCAACTTCTCAAACATACATTTCCATGGGGAATCCTTTAACAGATAATGTATTAGTTGGTTAACCAGAGCCAAGGGGGAGGAGTATCTCGAGAAGAGATATGCAGTGTTGTCACCTGGCCGAATCAGAATTCTTTCCCCACTCAATACAGGTTAGAGTTATCTTCGGAAACAAATATTAATTTTGGAGCTACTGAGCAAAAGTCAACAATGAAGCAATTGTTGAAAATGTTTTTATTGTTTGAGCAGCAGGAAATAGTGTCTGTCTCCTGCTTGGTTTTAGTATATCCTCAGCACTATGACGAGGACGATTGCTCTTGCGGGTAATGAAACAATTACTTACCATAATCATATTACCCTTAACGTAGTCCTCCTCATCATAGTGGAATCCCTCCTTCCCTCCCAATTCCTGGACACAACTTAAAGGCGTGGTTACTTAACAGAAAGGGTGTTGAGTGCGAGGAGGACTTATACACCAATCAGGCTTGGTGTAACAACCAAGCTTGGTAGTAATCCCCGTGGGAGCGCGGGGGCGGCCTCATATGGCAGCACTATGCTGAGGAGGCCTCCCCTAAGAGTAATGAAGATTACCAGTGAGTAGCAGGTTCATGCATGTTTTCTTCAGTTTCTTTATATCTGATTTTATCAAACTATAGTTCTCATCAACCCTTTTAATGTCACTAAACTTCAATTCCCATCAGACATCAACTTTAAAATCCAATCTGACAGCAAGTGTTTTGTATTTAAACCACTTTAAAATGGCTTAAAATATTTAATGATTCTTCTAGTTTAGTATTTCCAATTAGTAAAGAAATATCAGGTTAGGTTGCCGGAATTTGTAATGAAATGCATGTTGCACATTAGTATTTCATTTTTCTTTATATAGTTAATAACACTGGTTGACAGTGCGACATATCTTGGTTTATGGGATTTGAAGGTTGATGGTGATGGAAATTGACGTTTGATGAGGAGAGGTTAAGCCACCTGGCCCCACCCAGGAAGTGACCTAACAGCAGGAGGGATGAAGTGAGCCGTTTTGGCTTGATTTCCAGCGTGCTCAGGCCCCTGTAATCTCCTCTCCAGGGGTGGTGGGGGGCTGAGGGCGAAGCGAGTATGGGGCTGCAGTCCTCAGATGCTGCTCGTCAACTGTGTCTCCCTGCATGCGACATTGGTCAGACACAAAAAATCAATGAAATATGCAGTGTCTATTTATCATATTTTAAAACGGCCCTGAAAATTGTAGCTCAAATGCGAGTAAATATACCCCTATGTTTGATTTAGGAGACCTTAATCTAGATAATGAGGCTATGTTCGCCATGTCAGATGTCAGAATCTCAATGTAGAAAACAAAGGGTAATTATATTCATTTACGTAACCAACATGTGGAGCTTCATTAACCTGATTTGTGATTGCCCAGTGTTCCATGTCCTGCTACTGTCAGCATTCAAGATGGCTCTGGAAATATTTGTTTTATTTCTGTCCCAGCACATGTCCATGAATAAAGTGATAGGATGTCTTCCTCCTTCCATAGTCCTAGTTCGAACTGAACCACATTTATTCAGCATGTTAGGACTTGAGCAGCAATAGGCCAACACAATATGCCTTTTGTCAAATAGGAACTTGGTTCCAGGAAGTTTTAATCATAGTGATAAATGTCCCAGAGCAAAGGTAAATAGCACAAAGGTGCTCTTTATAAATAACAAATGAATATATTCCAAAAGCAGCAAAAAAGTTGCTTGGTGCCCACCGTAATATCACTCAGGGACAAGTAATGGCAAAAAGTGAAAGTGTACATATGTGCGCAAAAACCTACTTTGGTCAGCAGAGAAACTCTGGATCCACAAATGTGGATATCTGTTCCAGTCTCGTTTTATTAGAGAAAGGAACCAGCCAGATTGGTATTTTTTCAAGTTTTGACTTTATTAATGATTTTGAAGGCCATCATAAGGACATAGTCAATAACTGGGAAACAGCATTTACAACGTAGACAGAACCATGCGTTCTGTTACCTACAAGCTCAGGCAGCTGAGATGAGATGGGCTGGGGATCACCCCTCTGGTGCTGTTCATGACTGTCACCTACCTTCCGGGCTTGGCCATGGTTGCCCAGTTCCCTGCTACGACATCCTCTTTTCTACTCCTCCTGTGGCTGCTGCTTTTTGCAACCGAGTTGCTTACCTCAGATAAAGCAGCGAGTGCTCGATGCGACGCTGCCGCTCTTGTGTTCCCCGAGTGATTCCTGATGACCCGGAAGAGAGCATTGAGTTGCATGTTGTCCGTGACTCAGATTGACTTCCTCTCCTATTGGTGTTTGGGGTTTGATACATCGGATAATCCTCCATTTTGTGCTGGAGGTCGATGTGACTGTGACCTGAAACCTCCATCTTGGCGGCGTGGATCGGATTCTTAGCTCTCCGCTTGAGGCCGGTCTTTGTCATTGCTTCACCAGCGCGACTTTCACCTCTCGACAATCCCCCCTTATTGGGAAGCCTACTCCCCATCGACTACGATGATCCGTTCGAGACATCCACTTCGCCCCTTTCTTCTGGCCCTCTCCACACCGAGTGTGCTCCAGCGTGAGCGAGGCTGGCCCCCGGTGCTGTGGATTCCATGTCCCCGACCGGTATGGTGGGTTTGCTGACATTGACTTTGGAGGGACTCTTGGGGGAAGATTTATGTCAGACTTGCGGCACTTTTGTGCCACCGTTGCGTCACTTCTGTAACGCAGCGGTGGCGTAAACCCTGTGCCACATTGCGACATACTTACATCGTGACGCATCATGGAGATGCATCACGGTGTAAGGCCCTGCCCCACATGAAACCTGCGTCAGGTTTCATGTGGGCGTTTCCACGCAGGAGGGGGGCGTTCCATCACAGGGACACCCCTGAAAGGTGACTCAGTGAAATCTACAAGATTTCACTGAGTCACTTTACAGGCGTAAGGCTTGACGCACCATGTTAGAGATAGGGCAAGTTGGAATAGTGCTGGAGTTGCGTGCCGCACGCAACATAACTTCAGTACTGCGCCAACTTCACGCCCTCGATGCGACACGCATCTGTTCATTCCTGCGCCATGGTGCGCCGCATTCTAAATGCGGCGCATCATGGGTAGCGCAAGGATAAACTTGCGTGCTGTATCTTTCCTGGTTCATCTCTGCTGATTTGCAGAGATGCGTCAGGCAACATAAATCTGCCCCTTGATGTTTACCCGTCTCCTTTACCGGTATGCCTGACTTGTCCGTTCTCCAGCTACTGGCTCAATTCCCCTCCCCACCGCCTTATGTTCTTTGTTCCCTGGTAACCGATGCAACTTGTGTAACTGTATATTTTACTCAATTTCTATGTAAAGAGCTCTGATCCCTCCGGGTCTAGCTAACGCTATATAAAAATCTACAAATAAATAAAAATAAATAAAACAAGCGTTACCATGCTTACCTTTACCACGCATACCTTTACCACGCATATGCATACTAAAGGCAGTCAGCGCTCTAGATTCAGAGTGGGTGGGCGGGGAGAAAGGAAGGAACAGGAAGGATCGCACCAGAAAGGATTGGGACAGGAAGGAGTGGGACTCAGCTTCGTAAGTTGGGCGGGGTTGGTTTTAGGGCTCAGGGCTGGGTGCTGAGGGTTTTTTAGGGCTGGTGTTGGGGTAGTGTTTAGGGTAGGAACGTATTTAGTTCTCAGGGCATGGGGGCTGGGATTGGGGTCGTTTTTAGGGCTTAGGGCTGAGTTTTAGGGCTCAGGGCAGGTGTTGGGATAGTTTTTAGGCCTGGGGCAGGGTCGTTTGCAGGGCTGGGGGTTGCGTTTTAAGGCTCAGGGCATAGAGCTTTACCAATCATGCCTTTACAACAAAATTTATTGTAAAGGCATGCGTGTTAAATACACTGTTGTAGTAGAGACGGCATTGTTAAGGCATGCGATATAATTGCTAGCATTTTTCCATCATAAAAGCCAAATAACGGAGCAACGAAACACATGTGCCTGCATTTCAGGAGTCTCCCACCTTGGACAGTGATGGTTCTCACTGCCGAATGTAAACTGCCTTGATCCTTTAGCTGTTACTTTTAGTCCAGGGTGACTATTCGGCTTCTGCCCTTCAATGTGGGCAGCAATAGATCCAGTCCACCCTTAGTTTTCTGACTCATCACTGAATAGTAGGGAAAAATGATAATGGATAAAAAATGATTGCGTAGTTTGTATAAGAAAAATAAGTGCATGGCCCAAAGTATTTCTCAGAAGCCCACAGTCAACACTGCACAGTTCTGGAATTTGCTGTTTGCCAGAGCTGTCTATTTTTTATTGTACCCAATGTGGAAAAAAAGTTCCTAGGCCATCAGCAAGGTTAGTGAGCAATTTGTCTAGACTCAGCGGTGGAAAGAACAATCGAATGTGAATTTATATTAAAATTATATGTTTAATTACCATAGATAAAAATCATATAGAGACTCCACAAAAGTCAAACTACATGATAAGATAAAAATATAATTAACAAAAACAACATAAACAGGTTATATCAACAATAGATACATAACATATAAATCATACACGTTACAATTAAAACAGTTCATACAGGGTTGTCATAATAAAGTGCTAAAAAAATATATTTAAAACTCGACGCGCGTTTCGGCTGAAAGAACGCCTTCCCCAGGAGTCACTGGTGATAACTATTTATGGTACTGTATTCCTGGTTGGTACATCAAAAATAGATTGCATCTTCTCTTATCCAATAATAAGAGCCACTTGATAAAGGCTAATTCCTGATACACTCTGTCGTAATCCTATCCAAGGTACAGTTATATTCAGAACATACACAAGAATTGTGTAGAACCGCGAGATAAATCTTCAAAGGAGTAATTTATGTGAATTGGCGCCACTTATGTTGATGTGGAGATAAAAACTTAAGTGTTTAGAAGGACGTGTTGATTTCATATGATACGGGTTGCATCACAAAATAGAGACATCTGATTGTGATCGATAACTTGTAACTTATATATTACGCAGCAGCTTCTAAAATTGAACAATATGTTCTGTATTAAAATGGTGCCGTCTTTTCTTGCCGGATATCACAGGGCTGAAAATGATGTAAATCGGGCAAACAGCAAGATGGTGCTGTTCCGGGAAACGGAATTACCTCGCCGATAGAATAGATACACATTGGTTATTACCCTGCCCTAGGAGTCTGCATATTTTACTACCCAGGGGGTCCTTGTTTATCTCTCACTTATTTTTTATTGTACCTCATGTATTTTTCTTCTCCATCCTACAATATCTGCCTCATTACCTCCCCAGTGCACATTCTTTTTCATCTCTGCATTTACCCCTTGCCACTGTTTTTCTCTTCCTACTTCTTTCTCCCTTTTCTACCTTTGTCTCCTTTTCCCTGCGTAAATGTGTGAGGATGAAAAATAATCCCTAAAAACAAATTAATCGCTGAAAATAATCCTCTAAAATACAGGTAGAAATGAAGTTTTGTCAAAAGTAGGTACTTCGGCAATATTGTAGGAAAAAGAAAATATACAATCGTACATTAAGATGCAGTCAGTAATCCAATCCCACTCCTCTCTTTCGCCTACTACTACTGTCCCATTTCTTGCAACTCTGGATATAGCTGTTCAGCAGTCAGGAAGCAAAATACTAAACCAAAGCCATGTTTTACAATCATGCTACAAAATAAATGTAGAAGTAAATGGGTATGGTTATGATGTTTTGCTGATGGTCTTTTATAGACTGACTGAACAGTTCACTTTGCCATTATTTGCTCAGAACGTTCAGCACGAAGGACCCTCCTCTTAAGTATAAAGTACATTTTACCAACATGGTTTTCCTTTCAAGAGTCAAAAATTGAATTTAGTGGTAGACATAAATTGCACTGGCAGAGACAAGCAGCTAAGTCAAATGGCGTGGATAGATAGCTGAACAGGAGTAAAGCGAGGAAACAATGAGGCCTATTTATGAGCCTGATAGCGTCACTTTTGAGCCTTACATATGATTTATGAAGTCATGAAAGGCCACTTTATGTAGCCCTCGTTGTGGCTCAATAAATCTGGACGAAGGCAACGCAGTGTAAATCACTGTGTTGCATTACTCTGCCCTGGGAAGGCATTCCATGGACACTGCATGAGTTTTCCTGCCAACTCCCATGGTTTTTTAAACATTCCTAGATTTACTAAACTGGTAGACATGGGAAGGTGCCAAAAAAACTCCTTCACAGGTGAGGCATAATGAGGAGAAATATCTTTATTTCTTCTTGTTACTTCCTCCTATGTGTGCTACATGTGCTACATTTTGCAGCGCACACAAAAAGAGGGACATGCCTCTCTAGATTATTTTTGCGCAGGAAGGTGTCCCTTCTGCAACTGCAAGTGTGACTCTCCCATTAAATTGTATGTAGCATGCAGTCGTGTTTAAGCATGGGCTGAAAATTCGTTCCGCTCATGGAATTTGCGGATTTTCCGCGATTTCGCGATCCGCGAATCTCGCGTAATCGCGGTAAAATCCGCGAATCAGCGGGGACACATTTTCAGCCAAGCACTTACAGGGTTACAGCAGCAGGTGCAAAAGTTGAAGCTAATTTTTTGTAACCTTTTACAAAGCGTTACAAAGAAATTAACTTCAACTTGGGCACCTGCTGCTGTAAGCCTGTAAGTGCTTACTGGCGCCTCGTTGCCTACTTGCAACTATTCTCTGACCCTGCTCTGACCCTTGAAGCAGGGTCAGAGAATAGTTACAAGTAGGCAATGAGGTGCATGTCACGAAAATTAAACCTCAACAGGAAGCACTGACAGATATGAAAACAAGCATTTGCAATGCAATAGGTCTCGCATTAGGAAAGTTTGAGCTATTGGTCTTGTAAATGACATTTTTTTTTATTTATGTGTTGGTTTTGAAAATAGCTAAATTAATAGCTTTGTCATTTACAATGCCAATAGTTATAACTTTCGCAAATGTGACACCTATAGCATTTGTAATGCAACATGTTTTGTATTTACGTGACTTAGCTGTATTGATATTACAAATTACAATAGCTTTTAATTTTTTCCCCTGCGCCCTTAACGCCTCCTGATGGCGCAGGGCTTTACAAAGTGACGCATCTCTCTGATGCGTCACGTTGTTAATACCCAGCACCATGGCGCATCTTTTGTGCTGCCACTGCGTCACAAAAGGTCTCGGTAGAGGGTGGGAGTGGTGAAACAGAGGGTGGCAGTGATGAACCAGAGGGTGACAGTGATGAACCAGAGGGTGGCATGGGTGAACCAGAGGGTGACAGTGCTGAACCAGAGGGTGGCAGTGCTGAACCAGAGGGTGACATGGGTGAACCAGAGGGTGGCAGTGATGAACCAGATGGTGACAGGGGTGAACCAGAGGGTGGCAGTGGTGAACCAGAGGGTGGCATGGGGGAACCAGAGGGTGGCAGTGGTGAACCAGAGAGTCGCAGTGGTGAACCAGAGGGTGGCAGTGCTGAACCAGAGGGTGACAGTGGTTAACCAGAGGGTGACAGTGGTTAACCAGAGGGTGGCAGTGGTGAACCAGAGGTGCTGTGATGAACCAGAGGGTGGCAGTCGTGAACCAGAGGGTGGCAGTGGTGAACCAGAGGGTGACAGTGCTGTACCAAAGAGTGGCAGGGGTGAACCAGCGGGTGCTGTGATGAACTAGAGGGTGGCAGTCGTGAAACAGAGGGTGGCAGGGGTGAGCCAGAGGGTGGCAGTGGTGAACCAGAGGGTGGCAGTGCTGAACCAGAGGGTGACAGTGGTTAACCAGAGGGTGGCAGTGGTGACCTAGAGGTGCTGTGATGAACCAGAGGGTGGCAGTCATGAACCAGAGGGTGGCAGTGGTGAACCAGAGGGTGACAGTGCTGTACCAGAGGGTGGCCGGGGTGAAACAGAGGTGCTGTGATGAACCAGAGGGTGGCAGTCGTGAACCAGTCGGTGGCAGTGGTGAACCAGAGGGTGACAGCGCTGTACCAGAGGGTGGCAGGGGTGAACCAGAGGGTGCTGTGATGAACCAGAGGGTGGCAGTGGTGAACCAGAGGGTGGCAGGGGTGTACCAGAGGGTGGCAGTGGTGAACTAGAGGGTGGCAGTGCTGAACCAGAGAGTGACAGTGGTTAACCAGAGGGTGGCAGTGGTGAACCAGAGTTGCTGTGATGAACCAGAGGGTGGCAGTTGTGAACCAGAGGGTGGCAGTGGTGAACCAGAGGGTGACAGTGCTGAACCAGAAGGTGGCAGGGGTGAACCAGAGAGTGGCAGTGCTGATCCAGAGGGTGGCAGTGGTGAACCAGAGGGTGGCAGGGGTGAACCAGAGGGTGGCAGGGGTGAACCAGAGGGTGGCAGTGGTGAACCAGAGGGTGGCAGTGATGAACCAGAGGGTGGCAGTGGTGAACCAGAGGGTGCTGTGCCCATACACGACTGCATGGGTAACTTCGCCATGCAAGCGGCTCGCGAACACACAAAAAGCCCCGCAAACACACAAAAAACCCCGCGAACATGCAAAAAACCCCACAAACAAGCAAAAAAACAAAAATCTGCAAATTCGCACAAATTCGCGGATTTTGCGGATTGCGAATTCGATTTCACGCAAATTTGCGGAACGCGAATTTGCAAATTTCGCCCATACTTAGTCGTGTTCTCACACTGCACCCGTTCTCCCTGGGGGTCCCTACTTACTCACCTTGGGTGGTTCCTTAGGGTCCCAGTGATTCTACAACCTCCAGACACTGTCTTCACTCGAGTCGTGGTTCTTATACCACTATTTTAGTATATTGGGGGCATATTATCAAGGAATGACGTTATAATTATCGCCGCTTTAGCAGCAGAAAACTGCCACTAAAGCGGCGATAATGGGCTTGATAATATTCCCTTGTTTATTCCCATAGAAGCCCATGTTCTGGTGTGAACATGGGCTTCTATGGGAATTCTCTACGGCATATTTTCAAGCCCGTTAGCGCCACTTAAGCGGCAGTTTTCTGCCACTAAAGCAGCGATAATTATAACGCCATGCTTGATAATATGCCCCTGGGTTGGTCTCCCCCTAGAGCCCACTGTGTAATAGTGCTACTTACGATTGTTTCTGTGCTACAGTATTGTGTGCTTTGTGATTTTATCTGCGTGTAGCAGATACTGTGAGGTATTTAAGGTGTGTTATAATAATATTTACATATTTTGATAACTACTGTGTGGTTCTCCTTTCATTTAACCAATACAATAAGGTTGCATTCTGGTAAAACAAGCTGCTTAACATTCCTTCAAGACTAAGCCTCTCCACAGCTACCACTTGGATAGCTTTCTAAGGTTATCTTTGACCTCTTAAATCACCATAAGGGTTGTTTGGACAGGCACAAGGTGCCCACTGTATTTACTGGACATCATACACCAGGTCAACTTCTCACAGCACCCCTCTGTCAAAATTTGCATTTGGGCCCTGAGTATCCAGCCCCAGAGATTCTTGGATCTGTATGCATCAGAGTAGTACTGTTAATGCAGGCAAAAGTCCTTAAGTAAAACTCTTGATC
This sequence comes from Lissotriton vulgaris, assembly GCF_964263255.1. Taxonomy (NCBI): domain Eukaryota; kingdom Metazoa; phylum Chordata; class Amphibia; order Caudata; family Salamandridae; genus Lissotriton; species Lissotriton vulgaris. The sequence continues at coordinate 844,866,719 of NC_141685.1, forward strand.
AGCAGGAGATAGGTGGGAGATGGGGTGGGGGACAGGCCCCCACCTTTCCACCTCAGGTAGGTCTTTCATTTGCACATCAGAACCAGTTTGTATAATGTAGATATTTGGTGTAATTTGTAGCCTTTCTGCTTTCAGCATCTCATCACTAAGCCTGACCACATACTGGATTAGCCAGATTAAATGCTTTGAAACAGTAAACAAACATACCAGTTTAAAGCATGATTACTATCTGATCAAGCCTGTTCCTCTTCCAACAATGGGTCCTGCTGAGCACAACACCGCATGATGCAATCCTATGAGCTGAATGTGCATGCGTGAATCCGCTGCAAATCCACTTTGCATTGAGTGTGGCACTCACCCGACCAAGTCCAGGCCTTCATGTTCTTGCGATTTGTTTACTTCTTCAGGCACTCCCCATAATTACCTGCTCAGTCTCCTGGTATGACTGGACATTGTCTTACACAATGGACATGTCACCATTGTAAAATGGTCAAGGAGCAATATAGAATGTGACACACTTCACCTCGAATGATGTACCCTCTGCTTTAATTACCCTTCTCCCTGCATTTGGACCAAGGAGTACACATTGTGCATTATTCCTTTCCTGACCTTCTATGCAATCTGTAGCTGGAGACTTTGGTTGTATGAGAGCTACTGTCATCTAACATATCTGTAAAGGTCTGTGCAGATATTTTACTTACTTTTATCTTGAGTAATATTGTGGGTGCAGTTGTTGCTGATACTAGATTTCAGTGTATGATTATTAACAGAAGCATTGTTTCATGTGGTGTCTTGTTGTTTCAGATATAAGCACTGTACATTTGCAAATGCTGCTACACCTATGCAGTTATTATGTATTTTTTCATCCTTTGCTATTGGTATTATCACATTTTTTAACATTATACCTTACAATCAGTAAAGTGGTATTTTGCAATGCTTTCTATATGTCTTTCATTTATTCGTGATTGCTAGAACAGTTTTGCTGAAGAATTCAGATCTTCTCCTTCTGGTCAACTACTTATTTCTTTTGTACGTCCTTATGCTCCTGTCTCTTGCTCTATAGTGGCCAGATAGATTCAGTGGACTCTATCTGAAGTAGGCATGAACCCTACTATATTTGGAGACCACTCTGTCAGAGGGGCAATGGGTGCTAAATTTTTTATGATGATACTCTTCTGGCAAACCTCATCCACATGGTTCTATGTTCAAAATCTCTATTATAAACCAGTAACTAAAGTATTTTCATTAATTACTAAAGCTTTATACTTGCATAATCTAAAATGTCCAGTCCAGGAGAATTGAAAAGGTTATAGCACTCATGAAAAAAAATGGTAATTCTATTAAAGACATGGATCCTCACAGACAGAAGAGGAAGATCTCTATTGGACATTATGGTGTCTGTGGTCACCCCGATGGGGATTGGTCATTATACATTGCCATCTAGGGATTTATAGTTGTACAGGTATTGAAGCTTTTTTACATTAATGCATTATGTTATGTTTATATATTTTATGACTGCAGATAATAAAAAGTGACGAGGCAATTACATAATCTGAAGCCTCCCTTACTCACTTTGAATCGCTTGGATGAATAGAATAAACATTAGTCCTGATGGCCAATTAAATTTGGGCGGGAGGTGCTGCTGGTTCCACCCACCTTAATGAAATGGCCGCTTTTGCTCCATGCCGAACATGTCTTACCTTTAGCAGTTAATCCATGCTTCTTGTGCATATGTGCCACATGTAGGCCTCTGTCCATCCCACAGAGGGCCTGGTTGGGGGAGTGGCATTCTTGCAAAGTGCTTTTGATGGTAAAAGCCAACTCTGTCAGTGTGGTGCACTCACGTGACAGGTAGTGTGACCAACTAAGGGATATGATGTCCTGTAGTGAGATCCTTGTTTTGGATAGGATGACTCATGCTAGTTTGGTAGGGACAGATAACCGTGGATGAGCTGCCTCACATTTAGTCATCTGTGTCATTGAGTGTACACTTACTGGGGAGTTCGCTGAGCTGGCGTTAAAGGCACCCATAGATTCATCCTCTTTCAGTGTTTCCTGCTGAGGAAGGAGGCACCTCTAGCCTGTGGTAAACACTGGCGTGTAGCGTGTGCCTGGGCGCAGCTAAAACCATGTTCTAAACCAGGGCTGGCTTTAGGGAGGTGCAACCAGTGCAGCAGCACCTGGGACTGACCTCAGGGGGGCAGTTGAGGCGCGGTATTTAGAAATAACTAATGAATTAAAAAGCATCTGCTGTCAGTTCCTTGTGTGCCCAGCAGTTTTCAGGGAACAATAAAAATGGCAAGATAACCCTGTTGATTAATGTTCCTGCCAGAGAGGGTGAAGTTTTGTCTATTGTAGGTTTTGACTCATCCTAAAATAGTGCTAATGTGTCTGGTGATAAGAATGTTTACCATGCAGGTCACAGATCTGTATTTTATGTGGATAGCCCAGTCTGTTACTGATTTTGCCATACATCCTTTTTATATTTGCAGTTCATAAGTTTCAATCCTAATATATAAGAGCAACCTATGAGCTGCCATCAAAGAGATTTAGAAAAGGGGGTGGTGATGAACAGAGTGTCTGAGTTAAACAGACCACTCTTACCCAGTCCAAAGATCAGGGCTTGATCCATCACCGTTATTTATCTCACTGCCCCATCCCAGCTCAGAACCTGGCTATATGCAAATCAGTCTGTCCCTGGCCCAGTGCATCATGGCAACAGGGCAGACTAAACTACCAAGCCAATTCTTCACCAGAAAGGAGACAAGCTACCGGGGACCGGTTTCTGGCCATCAAAGAGATGCATTAAAACTGCATGATACAGGTTAGAAATGTATGCTTTTTCCCCAGTCTTTCATTATCCTAATGGTGCTAAAATGGGGTTGTCTGTGTAGAAATACATTCCAATTTGTAAAGTCAACCCCAACCACTGTGGCTTGTTTCAAATCCTGAGTTTGAGCTTCTGCAGACCAAACACTCTTAAAATATAGTGCCTACTAGTATGGATGACGTGATTCCTACACCTTGTAATCCTCAATATTTTATGTAACATTTCCTATTGACTGATTTACCCATGTATAATTCATTGTTCTCTTAAATGTATCTGTGATGTAAAGTTCTCTGACACCCTACACTGGTTCTCTACTAAGAATTATCTTCAGGGGAGCAACTTTCAAGCGCAACCCAGTCTGATTATCAGCCATGCAATGTTAACCTGTTCTCTCCATGATGCCCAGCTGGTTGCCACAAGTTCAAACAATTGGTGATCAAGAGGGCATATGTGGCATGCGTAGAATAAAATGCTCTCCTGTGCCATCTATCCCGAGAAAAGGGGAATTGAAGAAATCCCCAACAACAGGAGTAAATGGGCACCTATCAACACTGTTGGATTAGTCAACTTTCCCTGAGCAGCCTCTTAATTTTTTTACTCAAAAGGCCAGTCACACCAAAATCAAGCAATCAGTTAAGTCAACCCCGAACTGAGAGCTCTTAAGAAAAATTGGATTGTTTTCAAGAAAGGCCCGCTTCAGTTGTACCCATCCCTCAATAATTAAGGAGACACAGGAGGCAAGAAAGGCAAATAGAGCAAAATTACGGAAAATCATCAGACAAAATGAAGAGAAATGGTGGATTGAACTCTATTAAGTCTGCAAAAATAATTCAAGTACATTTTTGCGACTGGTCAAATGGAACAAGTTGGAACATCGCTCCATGTATTTTGTCAACTAAGTGGGGAGAATACATATCAATTCTGTATAATACACCAGTTGATGGCTCTGGCATGGTCCCATTGACGGACTGGACATCATTGTAAAAGTCTTGTGGAATGGGTAGAAAACACTTTTAATATAGATGAGATCAAAATAGTAATTGCTACTTTTTAGTAACCCTGGGCGAAGCCCTATGCTACGCTCGCGTAGTTTGCGAAGTTTGAGCAACTTCGCACTATGCGAACTGCACGTAGCACAGTGCAAACATGCGTAGCGTAGCGTACCATAGTGCAGCTGTAATTTTTTGCTTGCCCGCGGTCCTCAATGTCAAGTTGGCGACCGCGAGCAAGCAAAATGACATCCTCGCTAGACTTTTTCCTTGTTCGCGATCAGCAACATCAATTTGCCGATCGCGAGCATGGAAAATAAACCTCCTGGCGAGATTCTCAACGCAGGGAGGTCAGGTTTCTCATTGCCAGTGGTCGCACATGCTCGCGACCGCTCACGATGAGAAACTACCAGACCGCGTTGAGAAAGCTGCAGCTTGAGTAAAAATCTACTAGAGCGGCAGAAAAGTACAGCTCGCACTGTGCAAGATGCCGTTTTCAATGATTCCACAGTGCCGGATGCTTGTCCGCACTGTGCAATTATTGAAAACGACATCTTGCACAGTGCGAACATGCTACTACGCAGTTCACATAGTGCTACGCGTAGCTCGCGTAGTGCAAAGTGCACTTTGCGTAGCTACGCGTAGCGCTACTTCGGGAACTACGCCCACCCCTACTTTTTACCCAGCAGGTGCTCCAGGCCTAATGGTGGCCCCACCAGTATATATAAATCTGAAGAATGGGCTACTTTACTAAGCTACCTGTTCAAGAACTGTAATTTGACAAGTGATGCCCCCGACAGTTGGCTAAGTTCTACATATTTACTCCTATACATAGAAAAGGTCCCAATTCAATTACCCAACCGGCTAACTTTAGGCTGATTGCTGTCCTTGATGTTGAAGGTAAATGCTTCGCCAAAGTCCTGAATGAAGAGCTAGATAAATGGGCTATCACAAAGGCATTAATTCCCATCACACATCAGGGAATAGATGCAGTCAAAGCAGATAATTTGGTTATACTCGCCTTCCTAATTAAAGGCACAGCCATCAAAGATGCCCCTCCCCTCTATGCTACATTCATCGATTATACCACTGCAGTTGATAACCTTGATTGACCTAGCCTATGGCTGAAGCTACAGCACTTTGGTTTTGCAGCAAATCTGTTGAGAGTTATAATGAGTATTTACATAAAGACCTGGGTGAGAGTTCAAATTTCTGCCAATGCTGTCAGATCACAAAATATATTAACCTGTATAGGTCTAAAAAGGGGTGCATTTTAGCCCCCTTGCTATTTAACCTCTACTTGGTAGATATGAACAGTCCATTAACCAAAGTGAGAGCCTTTCCACCCACGTTTGTGGGCACCCACATTCAGTGCCTACAGTATGCAGATGATACGATTATATTCGATCACTTGGTTGCCCTATAACAGAACTGCAATGAAAATAAGTTAACAATTAACCTTACAAAAACAAAAATCATAGACTATGTAACCACAATCATTAATAAAGCTACATTTTCTATGCATCATGTGAAATTAGAACAAGTCTCAAGCAAGAAGTACCTGAGAATCTATTTCAATTGGTGTGACTCGGATAAAGCTAACATCTCAGCTGTGAAAGGAATCTCTACATCTATGATTATCCGCTTTCAAAAACTGTTACAAAAATGAGAGGCCCAGATAGATCTCACTGGGATTTGTAGCTATTGATGCCAAGTTTAGGCCAACTTTGACCTATGGCTCGCTGATATTCAAGTAATGCGCATTTCTCGCATGAAAGGTGCATGTGTGGGCAACGCGCATGCGCAGTTCTCACAAGGATTAGCGAGACGGCGAAGAAGAGGAGGAGGGCAGCCCGGGGACGCCGTATGCCAGGTAAGTGATTTTAAATTTATTTTTTAATAATACTTAATTACTTTTCATAATGGGGAGGTGGAGGCAGGTCGCGGAGCAGACTTCCACAGAGCCCCGCTCTGCACACTACGCCCGGGGTTACTGTGGATGCAGTGGATGTTGTCTACTCAATCCTCAGCTTCCACGCATACTGCCAACGGATTGCACGTGACCTACTGGTCCTCTCAGCCCCGTCCCATTCCACAGGGAGCGGGATATGTTTCAAAGTCAGCAGGACCTACCACTGGGGTGTGCTAGAAATTCAACAACGGTTTCTTCTCACGGCATCGCTGCAAATTTAAGCACGAATGCTCCAAGTTTGACGGCCACATCCCATCATGCAGTGTTTTACATTCAACAACCCTGTGGAACAATGGAATGACTCTAGAGGCCAGGGCCAGTCTGAGACTAAGGGCCCCTACCCCAATTAAGGTGGAGGACTTATCACCTTGGCTCTCTATGTACCCAGACAGGGAGGCAGCTCTGCATTTGGAATGGGGATTTTTTGAAGGTTTCATGGTAGGGTATCAAGGTCCCAGGCGGTGTGAGTGGGCAGACATTTTAAGGTCAGTCGAAGAACTCCACCGGGTGGTAGCTGTGAAGCTGGACAAAGAGGCGGCTGAGGGCAGATTGGCAGGTCCATTTATCGAGTGTCAATTGCTGGACTTGATTATCTCTCCATTGGAGGTAGTGTACAAAAAAGGGGTGGGGGAATATAGGATGATTAACCATTTGTCCTGGCCGAAGGGTGGATCTGTCAACGATTTCATTACCAGAGTATTGTACGCCTCTATAGATGATGCTATTTGCCTGGTCCAGAAACGTGGGTGGGAGGCTGAAATGGCGAAGTGCGATGTCAAATCAACCTTTCGCTTGCTGCCTATTCATCCTACTGATGTCTCTCTCATAGGTATGCAATTTGATAAGCCGATCTATATGGACAAAGTACTGCCAATGTGGTGTGCCAGTTCTTGTACCCTGTTTGAACTTTTCAGCATCTTTGTACAGTGGGTTTTCAGCAAGAGCAGTGGCCAAAGGGGAGTGTCTCACTACCTAGAAGAATTTCTGTTGGTTGGGGTGCTAGCCTTGGGGAGCTGTGTGTGGGCGCTGCAAAAGTTTGAGGCTTTAGCACAGGATTTTGGTGTACCATTGGCTCCTGAGAAAACTAGAGGGCCAGGTGTGATGTTGACGTGTCTGGGAATTTAGTTGGACTCTGTGCAATGGGTGGCCCGTTTACCGAGGGACAAGTTGGTAGAGATTCAGGACTTTCTGACACATGTTATTGGGGAGAGGAAGATTGAATTGAGGGCTGTGCAGAAGCTGCTTGGTATCCTGAACTTTGCATGCCAGGTGGTGAGAGCAGGGAGGACTTTTTGCAGGTGTCTTGGCATTGCCAAGTTGGAGCGGTTCTGTTGCACCAAAGAGTGTGAATTTTGTTGACAGTGCGTGCTGACCTGTGTGTTTGGCAGAGGTTTCTGTAGGAGGTCGAACCAGTATCCATGTATTTCATAGCAGAGAACACTGTATGGCAGGTTCAAATCTTCTCGGATGTGGTTGGGGCCCTGGGTTTTGGCCTTTTTTTGGATGGCAGAGGGTGTGCGGAAGAGTGGTCATGACATTGGAGAGCCCAAGGGTGCAGTATTACTTTCTTGGGACTGTTTCTGATATTGGTCGCAATGTCTGTTTGGGGCAGTGAATTGAGGAACAGGAGGGTCCTTTTTCATGTAGCCAATATGACTGTGGTGGATTTAGTGAACCGGCAGCATGTAACACATTTAAGGGTGCTGTGGCTGTTGCAGAGGATTATGCTGGTGTGCTTGCGGCTAAATTTAGTCTTCAGAACGAAACATGCGATGGGGGCTAGCAATGATATGGCTGATTCATTGTCTCAGTCACAGTGTCAACGTTTCTGCCAGCTGGTACCAGGAGCTGAGAATTTCAAGGCCAAATTGCTGAGGGGATAGTGAGAGTTGTGACACTGGTTGAGAGGTAATTGACAGAATCCTCCAGGAGGATTTGCAGGCTGGCATGGACGAATTAGGGAAGTCTCAGGTTTTTCTTCTGAACGGATGTGACTGGAGTGTCAGGACACTGAGCAGGGAGTGTTGAATTTTGTTTTGCTTTGTATTGACACAAATTTGTAGCCCATGACTTGCAGGCAAACTGGCTGGAATCTGTTTCTCTGGCAAGCTGTACTTGGGGTTTGACCTTGCTAAGGACGAGGTTTTGGTCCAGATTTTGAAGGTGTGGGGAAGGGAGAGGTATGTGTGAAGCAGTAACTTTTGAGCTGTTGTGGGATATGTCAGTGGTGTTGCCTGTTTGTTGCTATGATGAGTTTGAGGTGGTGGTGTTCCTCCTGTGTCTGATTTGTATGTTTTTCGGGGTTTTACGGATTTCGGAGGGCTTGGGTATTGCCGCCGAGGGGGAATGTTGTACGAGGAAGTTTGTTTGGAACAGGGGCGATTGTGTATTTGGCTGTGGCAGTTTTCCAAGACTGATCAGGTAGGCAGACAGAAATGGGTGGGGCTGTGTGAGGGTGGAAAGAGTGAGGTGTGGCCAATCCAGGAATCGTGTGGTTTCCAGTTGTTGCCTAGCCAGTGTTTGTCAGGAGTTTTTTGCCAAACTGATGGCAATAGAGTTACTGCCTTTCAGTTGTTGGCAGTGTTGCGCTTGGCCCTGCACCAGCCGAGTAGTGATCTGACCAATTTTGGTACATATTCTTTCCATATTGGGGCAGTGACAGCTGCAGCACGTTTGTGGTGGTTTTGGGGTGGATTCATCAAATTGGCAAGCGGAAGTCACAATGCTGTGAGTGCTAGGTGCAAAAGTAGATGGCCAATTTTCCAATGCGGTGGAGGGGTGGGATGTGTTTCCGGAGCTAATTGTCTCTTTTTTCAGCCATAGGCTGCATGAGTGGTCCAGGGACCAACTCGGTAACCTGGATTGTAGGACATTCCTTTGTGCAATGGGCAGCTAAGTATGCGGACCAACAAATTTATAGATGGAACCTGGACTTATGGCGCAGTCACCACGAGGTACTTTGGTAAAGTGAGGGGGGAATGCGTTGAGGTGCCTTGTTACCTTGGCTGACTAAGTTGGTTCTCCAAAGAGGCGGCCCAGACATGCTGCTGATTTATCTGGGGGAAAATGACTTGATACGAGTGTCAGGACTGTCCTTACTCCAACATATGCAGAGGGATTTTGAGGCAATAAAAACGAACTTTTCAGGAACATGTGTGGTATGGACTGAGCTAGTGCTGCGCAGGATTTGGAGAGGGGCCTTGAAACATGCTGTCATCCATAAGGCCCGGAGGAAGCAAAATAGGGTGGTGAGGTTTATCTGTCAGGCTCATGACATTAAAGTGATTACACATACTGGACTCAAAGAAAGGGAGACTGTTTTTTTAAGACAAGATGGGGTGCACCTATCTCACCTGAGAAATGCTTACTATATGATGGAAATTAGGGATGCGGTAAGCGTGCTATTGAACGTGTCTATTTGATGCCGAAGACCGTATTGTTGAGAGGCAAAAGGTGGGCCCGGAAATCGCCCTAAGGAGTTTTCTTGGTTTGCAGTATTTTCGGGAGTGGTGATTCACATGCAGGGAGATCCACAACTCGGGGGAGGGAGGGAGCATAGGTGACTGAAGGAGGGGCACAGGATGCAAGAACCAAGGGAAGGGTCTTCAAGGGAGGATGTTTGGAGGGCAAGTGAAGGAATACCTGGGTATATGAAATGAAGCCAGTCAGTGAAAGGGGGAGGAATAAAGGAAGGATATGGACCAACTGGGCAATTGAAAGCAGGTGAGTGAGAATGCTGCGGGTAGTGTGGTTATTGCACACATGAGATTTCTCATTGATAATTTTGAGTGTTTAGTCACATAAAATACAAGGTGGCTGAAGTACTAGATACTAGATTGAACTGCCACTGCTTTGTTGATACTGTAACTTTAATAACTCTTTAAATATTGAAAGCATAATGTACTATATCTGGTTGCTTCTAATTGTTGATGGGTGAGTCATTGGAATATCATACTACACTCCAAATGTTTTGCCTGCATTGCGATTTTAGAAGTGACCAAATATGGTTAAGACACCATGCGCTTTATTCGTATATGTCATTATGTATGTCATTTTTGATTAATTTCACAGCTATTTATATGATCAGTGGTGGCCGAGCAGCTATATATCAAACTACTGAGTAACTGTATCATTTATAATAGTTGTAGTACATGTCTCTAAGAATAGTTCAATTCTTTGGACTGGACAAACATGATTTTTAGGGTTGTTCTGTGGTGATGGTGATATTTTAAATCGATGCTGATGAACTGTTATGATATTAAATAAATAGAAACATTAAAAATCTAACTTACTTACTTATTTACTTACACTGGTATGAGTAGCATCCTAAAACAAATGACATGCATTGGATAGAGAGGCTGCGGAGAGATGAGGGGCACTGTTGGAGGTTGTATTGAGGTCATCTGTGGTGAAGGAGGTCATGGGAGCACCAAAATAAAACTGTTCAGAGGATGCCACTAGCGCTAAGTCTGGCCCTGGTCTAATCATGGGGTCCCAGTCTCCGACAATGTTCTTCTGATTAGATTGTGTGCCTGCTCCCCTGCAAAGAACATCATTAAAAACCTCAGGACCTCATTTACAAGGGCCTTGCGCTGCCTGAGCATGACATTTAGTGACGGTCTGGTAGTGCACACTGCAGTGCCATATCTACAAAGCCAAGTGAAGTCATCCTGCGTGGCTTTTCATGGCCTTATCGATATGGACTGAGGCAATGCAGCGTAAGTAGCTGCCACACCCTGCGATAGGGAGGCGTGCCATGGGGGAAACGGCAGGGCAGGGGCCTTGTAAATGAGGCCCGGGTGTTCTCAAGAGACACCCATGGCATTTGACACATACCCAGATGTATAAGAATTTGTAAATCTGGGAATACGTCAAAAGTCTATCCCTCCCAGGGGGGTGGCATAGGGGAGATGCAACAAGGAGAAATAACATTATTGCTCCTAGTTTTTTCCACTTGTATTCTGCAGCACACATAGAAAGAGGAAATCGCCTCCATTGACAGTTTTTGCGCAGGAAGGTTTCCCTTCCTGCACAAAAACAATCACCCCTAAAATGCAGGGTGCCGTGTTGGCACATGGCAGCCATTTGTGCACCAGCGCAGGTTCAAAGGACAGGTATGCACCGTATCTATCAGATACAGCACAATCCTGCCCTTTTCTTTTGACATAGGGCAGTGTAGCAGGAAGGCTAGGGGCGCTGCTCTATGTCAAAAGATTGTAAATGAGGCCCTGAGTGCTTATGCGTACAACAGCACTCAGGGCCTTATGTATAAGCCCTTTGCACCAGCGGCACGTCACTTTTTTCCATATTGAAAGTGACGCACCGGCGACTCAAGGGGCTTGCAAATAAGCCCCTCAGTTGCTGCCGTGGTCTGCAGCAACATACTGTGGCCTACTTTGTCAGTGGTCTCGTGATACACTCCACAGTATAATGCTGCACCAGAAGGGCTCTTACAATGGGCCTCATTTATGAAAAGTGACGCAACGCTGCGTGAAAACAGCGATGCGTCACTTTTCACTGCGCACTCCTTACGACATTCCTGATGCGTCATATTTAATGTATGACGCATCATGTCTCAAGGAGTTACAGATACGTCAGTATTTCTGACGTATCTGTAAGCGCAAAAGTGACGCATTGCTGGAGTGTGTCACAAAAGTGACGCAACTCCAGCAATGCGTCCATTCACATGGGGGAAGCCCCATGTGAAAGGACCTGCGTCAGTCCTACGCCTGCTGTGAGGCAGGCGCAAGATTTTGACGCAACAGCGTCCTAAAAGTGACGCAGTGAAATCTCATAGATTTCACTGCGTCACTATTACGAGGGTTTTTGCGGGGGAACGCCCCCTCTGCATACATTATACCTAACGCAGGTATAATGTGGCGCAGGGGTTTAAAAAGTGACGCATCTACCTAGATGCGTCACTTTTTAAATATGGCGCAACGAGGCGCATTTTTTACACCGCTGGTGCGTTACAAAAAGTGACGCACCGGCGGCGCAAAACTGACGCAAGGCCTTCATAAATAAGGCCCAATGTATTTACACCACACGAGCCCCCAGACAAAGCCTTAGTGGACAACCCCCCTAGGTACAGAACCGGAAGTTCCAACACCCCCCAACTTGTAATGACGCATGTCTCATATACCATCACCACAACGTGAAAGAGTTCACTTCAGCACATTATGTCGCAATTACGTAATATTTAATTGTATCTCTTGAACGGCTTTCGTATTGTCTCGACGTCTTTCGCTTGTCAGCTGCCCAAGCGTGCATACCGCCTGATGAAAAAGCACAGTGTAGCAAAATAAACTTGCGACGTTTCAAACTCCTATAATGGTACAATTGCATATTGAATAGTGTAAGTTCTGCCTGACTAATACATTTTTTCAATATGCTTTGTTACCGCAACCAGAAAAACATTATGTACTGTACTAAACATATGGTAATGAGCATCTGACAGTTTGTGGTAATATTTGTGGAACATGAGATCTGAAAAGCTGAATTACAGAAATCGACAGAGAGCTGCAGGGGACAGTTTACTGTGAAAAAGACCACAAACAGTACAGACTTATTTGTAATGCGAAGATGCTGCCATCTAGTGGCACTAATATGAACAGCATGCAATATTAAATACTGGCAGAACCATATCATATTTAAATGGCTATGCTAAGCAAGAATTAATTTCATTAAAACACATCCGTGCCTGGTTTTGCTACAGTCACGTCCTTGGTAATGTTGATGTTCATTTGCTATTTTAAGCGATACATAATTGGTAAAGTAAATACAAACTATGAACAATTGTTATTATTTGGAATCTAATATAACTCTCTGAATACACAAAATGTGTAGTTTTGTTTTCTGCTTTACTTCATAGGAGTGACGAATTTCAGTCACGTTATTTTCTTTATTCTTTTTAAATTCATTGCTGCGGGGCCGCCTGTGCTCAAGAGGATGGCATTTCTTGGGACTCCTATTCGAGGTCCCGATTTCTCACCTATTGTGCTTTCCCCGGACGCTTCAGAGTGCATTGAGGGCAAGCCCTGGTCTATAGAGGAGCAGACAGGGCCAGCACAAGGCATGGGCAGTGTGGGCTGCTGCCTAGGGCCTCGCATTCAGACTACCAGCATAGGGGCCCGCACAAGTGCAACCCACCACCAGTCCTCATGTACCGCTGTTGCTCCAATTGAAAGAAAGCTGGGCCTCTCATGAATGGCGTGGGAAGTCCTAGGGGAGGGATAAGCTTGAGGGAATCCCAGTTGCAACGAAACACATTTTGCAGGTTTGTCCTGCAGTTAGGCCTCCTATCAGGCTGCCCAATCAGAGACACTGCGGGACATCCATTATCCAGCACTTTAGTGTCCCCCACAGTTTAAACTCTTAGCCCACAAGCAATTCTCACACTTTCAGCGCGATATGAGCTGTAAAAGAGGTGCTTGTAGGAGGCTAAGAGAAAGAGCTGCGACCCAGGAGAAGTCTCCACAAAGCAGCTGCTGGAGCCCTTAAGGGGTCACGTATGTAAATTAGAGGGGTTTCGCACATCCCCCATCGTCCAGGGCCCCAAAACGCTAGAACCAGCCCTGGGAGTAGAGGTTACATTGAGGCAGTGCAGAATGTATCCCATATCTCGCAGACATTCATTGACCTTGGGCTGAGTAGTGGCCCCCTGAAACAGGGGATGTAGGGGCCTGGGTTAACCACATGGAGGCGTATGTCAGCACTGGCAAGGAATGCCCAGGGAGTGCAGAACACTGGCCATGCTATTAACCCCAGCACGTGGTGTCCTACCTTGAGAGACCCAATAGCACCTTGGTAGGCCTCTGGAGTGACCGAGGCAAATGAGGAGAGAATGAATGGAAAACTGGGCCTCAGAACGACGATGACAGCACCCAGTTGAGCAGGGAAAGAGTCCTTAGTGACCAAGACAAGCAGCGTGGGACAAGCTAAGAAGACAGTCATTGACTGCAAACAACGCTGGCATGACTGTAAGTGCAGGACAATGGAGAAACTGGCCAACAACCTAAAGGCAGCCATGCAGACTGCAGATAGAAGTCCTGCACCACAGGAGGAGCTGGATGACCTTGTGTAACGGGTGACAGCTGTCATCCCAGAGAAGTTGGAGGCAGGCGTTCTGGCACAAAATAATGCAGCCCATGAGGAACAACAAAACCCACAATGTAAGTCTCTGCAATGTGGGCAAGAAGGTCATGTCGTGCAGCACAGTGAGCTAGGCACGAGCACTCCACTACGCTGTGTGCAGGACAAAGGGCAGGAATATGGGTCATGTACCTTTAAACATTACATAAGTGTAAATCATACTTCCAAGTTACATGTGGCACAGCTCAGTCAACCTCCCTGACGTTTATGCCTTCCATGTATGAAGTGCAGTGTCGGACCGAGTCCTTGAAGAGAGAGCTAATATTCATACTCTTGATAAAACACAGATGCACACAGCATTTGGGTGCTATGGGCCATATCACATCAGAGTTTGTACTGGAGCTTCCAGTTTTTAATAGCAGGAACACGTTGATTACACGTTTGTGCACTTAGCGTGCCACAAACTGTAGTGCAGTAGGAGTCCAGTGTTCACAGCAGGATAATCGTTGAATAACACAACTTCTTGACTATTAATTTGTTTACAACAGGGCTTGAAATTTAGAAAATACTCGAAGAAGAAACAACTAGGGTTGCTGAGTGGCAGCAGATAGAGTGCAGTGTCACGAGCAGCAGCATTTAGTGACAGCCAGCCTCTTCAATCTTTTAACAAAGTCTGCTGCTGAAGAATTTGGTTACTAGGGAAGATGTTATAGGGAAGGTGTTCTCTGTTCCTTTTTTGGTAACATTTTAAACTAGGATAGGAAATGAAGGCAGATGCTACAGAAATGGGGATCTATTCAGGGATGAGGATGTGGCCTAACTGCTAGAGTGGTCCACTTCGAAGCTGGGGATTCGGATTCGACTCTCAGTGTAGGCTCAACAATCTGTGATTCTGGGTAAATCACGTAATCTGTCTGTGCCTAAATGTGAATGTGTCTGTCAGTAATGCAACTTGTGCCCCTGTAAAGCGCTCCAAAACCTTTGGGTCGTGTTCTCGCTTTATAAACCTTTAATAAAACTAAATTAGTGGACCCTATTCTGCATGATTCAATTTATGGCACTGGCAAGATAATTTGGGTGTAATTGCACTTGCTGACAGTCAGTTGTGTATATGTGAGAGCAATAGCTGGAGAAATGTTTTAGTCATCACAAAACACATACACGAGTTAGTAGTGTGGGTCACAAATGTGTACATGTGTATGATAGCTCAGTGGGTTGTTTTTGCCACAAGGTCCCTCTGTAAACTAAGACTATTATTGTCTAGGGCAGTGGAAATGCAAGAAATATTGCTGACTCACCCCGAATCTAGTGATATAACACTCATATCCAGGGTTTTAAGTGGGATGAAAAAACTGGGGTTGGGGGGGGGGAGTCTCTCAAAGGAGTGTGGACGATATATTTAGGGGCTGGGCTTAAAAACACCCACGCTAAAAGTCTGTGCTTAGCACAGTGTGCAATCCCACTGGTATTTTGCTGCTTCCATCACTGCATCCAGACATATAATACAACAAGTAACATTGCACCTACAACAAGCCAGGACTATTGGATTTGTTAGTGGTTATTAGTTCCATAAGATAAATTAGCCAAAACTATGTTTTTTGTGTATATAATAAATAAAAAGCTGTGACGGGTGGTACTGCTGCAGAGTTAAGATTTGATTTACGCCCTAATGGTGAGGGCAAAAACGGAGAGATCCGATAGCGACCCGTTTCAGCACCTGCTTTTTAGGTCGAGCCTATAGCGGCAGCAGGCATGCGCTACTCACTTTGCGAGGCATGCAGTATTCAGTATGGAGTGGAAGCTCAGTGACAGCTCCGCCCACTCGCCACCCATCTTTTTTATCGACATGTGTCTTTGTTGTTCCTAAATGCTGTCTTCCGATTTGTTTTAGGCTTATTAGTCCCTCCTTATGACGGCCATGTCGTCATTTGTGCTCCTCCTTGGCTACTGGGCCCCTTACTTTGGAATTCCGTGCCTTCGCGCTCCCACGCGCCCCCCCATTCTGTTGTTTGTGCATTCTCGCCCACCCGCAGTCCTATATGCAATGCAGTAGGTCTCACATAAATGCGAGTCCTATTGCATTGCAAATGCTTGTTCTATTACCGGGAACGTTGGTAAAAGACTCTTGTTTATTTTACCTTGGATATAAGAGCCCACATGCCTCCTGTCTCTGGTCGTCGGTTATCTGGCAGCACGTCACGGCGCAGAGAAGGCACACAGTAATGAACTTGGAGGGATGACTGTAAGTCACGCAGTTGTGTGATGTGTGCTAAAACTGGCTGAGTTCTCAGCATGGGCCCCCCACCCTGGCAGGGTCATGTGCTTCCTGTGCCTTTCCAGCCGCAGAAGTGCCGAGCTCTGGGCGTTTGTCGGAATCATTGTTGTGTCCTCTCGTGAGGAGATGACTGCCCTGGGGACTGTGTTCTGGGGCCTACACTCCGGGGCATCTGGGATTGGCTAGGCCTAACACGTGGCCCTATAAATAACAGAGTCAGACACTGGGAATAACTTGGTTGCTCGGTCTGCGCGCTTCTGAATGCGTGCGTGCGTGCGAGACCTCTTTTTATTATCGGGAGTCACATGACTTCAACACAGGACGCTCCAGGCGTCAGGGGCGTGCCCCCAGGAACATAACATTCCTCCTAAAACAAGGAAAAACCAAACACAGTAAAAACCCAACTTAAAAGTCCTCAAATAGTCTCGTATAACATTTATCTGCAGATGCCATCAGCGTTACCATGAGGCGGCAACCTTACAAATACTGCTTCAACACAAATAGTTATTAGGAACAGTCTTACGCGAAATGATCTCGTAGATGGCAGGAGGGGGTGGGGTTATTTCTCAGCCGGTACTGCAACCCCCTCTGACTCAGCATTTCCGCTCCGGCACCTGAGACAGGACCTGGCGCCTCTCTGTCGGCCCCCTCCGGATCTGGTACCTCCTCGAGGGCCTCAGCGTCTCCTCCCACTTCTTCACTCGCTGCTCTTAGATCGCTACTTGGAGTGACCTCGTGACTGGGTGTTGATTCAACTCCGGATGTGTTAGTTGCAGTTTCAGTTCTGCCAGCACTCCGCCGAGGGCCAGATTCGGTGATGGCTGAGTGAAAGTGTTTGAAATGGGATACATTGCGGGTTACTGTCTCTCGTCCTCGGATCACAGTGAGACGGGTGCCTTTCACTCCAATTACTCGCCACGGTCCATTTTCATAATTAAGCCTGAACTTGCCACTGGTTGTTCGGTTGCGAAGAAGCACCACATCTCCTTGGTTAAATCGGGGTATCGCCGCCCTTCTTTTCTGGCTGATCTTGGCAAATGTGGTTTTTCGTTTCCTTGCAATGACCTCCTCATTCGCCACCTCAGGTAGCCATTGGGGATGATGAGGAATAGAATCAGTTACCACTCGCCCTAGGAGAAGATGGGCCAGGGCCACCCCCATGGTGGAGTGCGGAGTCTGGCGGTAACTTCGGAGGAACGTGAAGATGGCCATCTCCACTGACTGTCCTTTATCATGGGCGATGGGGATGACCTTGTTCAATGTCCTCATAAACCTCTCAGCTTCTCCATTGGCTTGGAGCCACCTGGGCGTTATGCGTCGGTGACGTGTTCCCAGAGAGGACAGATATGCCGCTAGGTCCTGCCCTTGGAATGGGGGTCCATTGTCCGTTCGGAGCTCCTTCATGGCTCCGTGAGTGGCAATAATTTTCTCCATCTTTGGTATTACACACTCGGCGCTTGTGCTTTCCACGATCTCTACTTCGGGTACTTTGAGTGGTCGTCTATCATCACCAGTGTGTGTCTTCCATCCGGGAGACTGCCAAAGTCCATGCTGACCCGCTCCCACGGCCTCTTGGGTCGGGGCTCCACTATGATAGGAGCCTCCTGGGGAGCGTCCCCCGTAACTTGGCAGGCAGCACACGACCTCACCATGTTCTCCACCATCTCGTCCATTAGAGGGAACCATACCTTGGTTCGCAGCCGGGCTTTAGTCTTAACCATCCCCTGGTGGCCCACGTGTGCTAGTTGTATGACTTGACCCGTGAGGGCCGAGGGTATTACTAGGCGGTGCCCTCGCAGCAGACATCCCGTGTCGTCTTCATTGAGCTCCTCCCTGACATGGTACAGGCTCTCCATGATCCTTTGCGCCTCTCGAGTGAGCGCCTTCCAGTTCTCTTTGGCTTTGTGCCAATTCGCAGTTCGAAGGATGTCTTTAGCTCTCTGTATACAGGCATCTTGTGCTGTTGCACTCACAACGACCTCGAGAGATATGGGGCGCGGGCAGGATCACGCAACTACCCACTTCACATATGCTTCCGTCTCTTCCGCTTCATCCATTTCCTCTGGAGTAGCTGGCCTGGGGTGGCGCGAGAGATAGTCTGCCGGGTTTTTCGCTCCAGGTTGATACTCGATATTGCAGTTATATTCCTGCAGTTGTAATAGCCACTTCTCAATTCGCGGGGGCGGCTTCGATGAAGTCCCTGAAAACAGGGCCACAAGCGGTTTGTGGTCAGTTACCACTGTGAATGGCTTACCATAGACATACAAGTGAAAGTGTCGGCACCCCAATGTATGGCAATTGCTTCCTTCTCTATCTGTGAGTATCTCTGCTCTGTATCCGTGAGCGATCGACTAGCGAAGGCGACTGGGGTCCAGTCTATTTCATCTCTCGGCCTCTGCATCAGCACCGCGCCCAACCCTGCCGGTCCAGCATCTACTGCTATGAGTGTGGCATTTCGGGGGTCAAAGAATGCCAGCGTGGCGTCGCTCGAGAGGGAGGCCTTGATGTCTTGGAAGGCTTTCTCCTGCTCCGGCCCCCAGGTCCATGGGCTGGAGTCCTTTGTGAGCTCACGCAGGGGGAGCGTTAGGTTAGCCAGGTCTTTGATGAAGCGACCGCAGTAGTTCACCATACCAAGGAAGCTTCTGACTTCTGTGACTGTCGTAGGTGGTGGCGCGTCCTTGACGTCCTTGACTTTGTCAGGGTCTGGATGTATGCCATCGGCTGAGAAGACGTATCCGAAGAACCCTATTTTGGTTCTCAGGAATTCGCACTTGTCCCGATGAAGTGTGAGCCCAGCACTTCGGAGTTTGCGAAATACTTGCGCCAGCCTGTGGTTGTGCTCTGTTATGGTGCGAGCATGAACCATTATGTCATCGCTGACATTTATCACCCCAGGTATGTCAGCAATCAGTTCCTGTATGACATTTTGAAATACTTCGGCCGCACTGGAGACCCCAAAACTGAGTCTGGTGTACCTGCGTAGTCCAATGTGTGTAGAGAAGGTGGTGATGTTTCTAGATTCTTTGTCTAGCACCAGCTGATGGTATCCTGCTCGGAGATCTAGCTTTGAGAACCAGCAGGCCCCGGCCATTTCCCCAATCAGGTCATCGATCGTGGGGGTGATGTGGCGCTCCCGCTTGATGGCGGCATTGGGGAGGCGCATGTCCACGCAGATCGGAACCGCCCCAGGCTGTTTCGGTTTCCGTGTGACTACAATGGGCGAGACCCAGGGGGTGGGGCCTGAGACCTTCTCGATGATTCCGGCCGCTTCTAGTTTGTGTAGTTCTTCTTCCACAAGCGGCCGAAGATGGAAGGCAATGCGACGATGTCGCAAAGCTACTGGCTGCACAGTGGGGTCTATGTGTAAATGTATCTCACGCCCTTTGAAACATCCAATGCCCTCGAACAGATCCGGAAAGTCCCTGAGTAGTTGTTGCACCGATTCTTCATGAACTCCGAAGGCAAATGTAACCACTCCCAGGTCCTCGGCTGTTCTGCAGCTCAGTAGCATGCCTTGTCCTTCTTCCGACACAAATATGTTTGCTCTTGTGACTTTGTCTCCATGGCGGACTGCCGCTCGAAACTTGCCCCTGATTCGGAGTGGAATGTCTTGTCCATAGGCGAAGACAGTGATAGGAGTGGGGCTGAGGACAGGAGGCGTGGACATGTTTCTATGGAGGGAAGCGCTCATGAGATTTATGGACGCTCCCGTGTCCACCACTGCCATGATCTCCTAGTCCGCTACTTGTATAGAGCACTGAGGCAGAGTTCTGGTGCGCCGAGTGGCGGTACCGACCATGTGCACTTTGTGCACGGATCGCTCCTCCTCTTCGTCGTCATCCATGTCGCTATTGCTTGGTTCGCCTTCCACGACGGTTTGTACAGCTTGGCGAGGTTTGCGGAATCTCTTCGATCGGCACACCTTCTCAAAGTGGTTCATTTTGCCACAGGCAGAACATCTTTTGCCCCGTGCTGGGCATTCTGGTGCCGGGTGGCGCGGACCTCCGCAGTATCCACATGATTGCCCAGATGCCCCACCTTGGGTGGGTGCTGTTCTTTTGTGCCACTTGGAGGGTGTTTGGACCTGTATCTTGTTGACCGGTTCCATCTTCACCGTAGCTTGCAGTGCGCCTTCCATGTGTGCCGCTCTGGCTTTGGAGAGTTCCTTCGTGCGGCCAAGTGTGAGGATATCAGCCAACGGCTTCCCTGACTCTTCTAGTATTCTCTCTCTTAGTTTGGCAGAGGCACAACCCTGTATGATCTGTCCCCTGATTTCCTCCGTTATGTCTTGGAATCCACACGTTAGTGCCAGTTTCTTGAGTCTGGTGTGATATGCATCCAGGGACTCTTCCGGGAGTTTCCGTGCTTGTCGGAAGACAAAACGTTCGTAATCCTGGTTTGCCATGGGCTCAAAATGTGCATTGAGGGCATTAATCAGGGTATGGTGAGTCTTGGGGGTGGCCTCTGTGAGGGTCCGAGCAATGGAGTGAATGTCTTTGCCGCCAAGGTGAAGCACCATGGCGCGTTTTTGTTCCTTGTGAACCTTCGTGGCTTCAAAGAAGACTAGGAGCCTGTCCACCCATTCCTTCCATTTCGGGGCAAGAGTTGAGGGCGCACCCTCCACCACAAACAGTTCAATGGGCGGAATGGTAGCCATCGCCCAGGACGCGCTTGATCAGGCCTGTGACCGGCCGGGGCGGCACCGGATCTGGTGCGCGGAGGATTAGGCTGACTACTTTCTCCTCGTGCAGGATTGTTGGTGCCCGCAAGCAGGTCAGGCTTCGGCTGTGGCGGGCACCTCAGCAAGGGTAGGAGAGCGCGTGCGACCGGTGCTACTGCCACAAGCGGGACTGGTCTGTTGCGGGATGGGCAGGAGCCACGTCCCCCCGAGCTGCCAGCCGACCCTGGGCGCCTCCCTGATCGCCGCGCTAGGCGGGTCGAAGCGCGCTTCACGCACGTGCCACTGGGCCCGGTGCGGCGCCGGACGGGGATGCCGTGTGGAAGAAGTTCGATACACGGCCACTCGTGCCACGATGCGCTGCAGGTCGACACTGGGCGGCACGGCTCACCTGCAAATTCCCAAGGGCGGAGGTTTTCTTCTCTCCAGGCGCTGAGTGCGGGGGCGTGTGGGACAGCAAGGCACGAGCACCGCAAGCCACAGGCAGGGCTCGCGGCCGCCTCACAAGGAAGTGGGCACACACACACCCCGAGCGAGGAGTCGACAACCACCCTCGTCGCCAATTGTTGTGTCCTATCGTGAGGAGATGACTGCCCTGGGGACTGTGTTCTGGGGCCTACACTCCGGGGCATCTGGGATTGGCTAGGCCTAACATGTGGCCCTATAAATAACAGAGTCGGACACTGGGAATAACTTGGTTGCTCGGTCTGCGCGCTTCTGAATGCGTGCGTGCATGCGAGACCTCTTTTTATTATCGGGAGTCACATGACTTCAACACAGGACGCTCCAGGCGTCAGGGGCGTGCCCCCAGGAACATAACAATCATCAAACAGACAGCTTTGGGCCAGCCCGTATGGCTGTGGTAGACAAGATCCCTCGCTACGAGTCGGGCAGCAGCGCTATTGTTATGCCATGCTCAGCGGAGAGGACCTGAAAGAACTGGTGAGTGAGTGTCTGCCCGGCAGAATGGTACGTAGAGAAGCGTGGAACTGGGAAGCGGAGCCCAGGAGCAAGGACCACAATGGACTAGGTTGTGCAAGGTTTGGAGTGCAATTGGGGCATGGGTGGGATTGGGACAGGCATTGGTGTCAACTTGTCAAAGTAGTAGTAAGGGCCCTCTGATGACCTGAAAGTTCATCATCAAAATATTTCTAATGTAAAGTGCGCTGTCATCCTCAGATAATGTGCATGGTTTATAAAAACAGCTTAACTAAATAAGTTGGCCTAAATTGCAATGGATGGGACAATGCCCTGTGCCATTGTGATATTAATCCAACTTGAACTTCTATTGGTCCCGTATTTTGTGTAGCTCTGCATAACACGCTCCTTGTGTGTTTAGTTACGTAAGAAATAAAAAAGGACGTGAGCAATCAGCGAAGGCAATATTTTCTAGGGCACAGCGAGACCCTCAACCATCAGAGGGTACAACAACTATTATGCCCACATTCAGTTTACGCCAAAAAGGAAACAACTTGGAACACCTACGACGCCCTGAAATAAGCAGGTGGTGTGAGGCCACCTCCCTACAGAATTACCTCGATGTTAATCGCATCCCAAGAGGGCTCCGCATTTTCATCACTTCCACGCTCGCAAGACCCAAAGCTAAAGTATTGCAGGATTGGGTAGACAACTAAGCATGGGTGAATTTTGCGAATCTCGCGTTCGCGAATTTTGCGGATTTGCGAACTGGCAATCCGCAAAATCCGCGAATTCCCGCGAATTTGCGTTTTTTTTTTTTGTGTTCGCGCGTGTTTCTGCCAGTTCGCGAGGGTTTTTACAATTTCGCAATTTGCGAACTTACCTGTCGGGTCGCGAGTTTTGCGAACTTGTTGTTTCTACGTGTCCAGCCTGTTTGGGACACTCTTCTTCATCACTGCCACTCTCTGTCACCACTGCCACTCTCTGACTACTCATGCCACCCTCTGGCCCACCCATGCCACCCTCTGTTTCATCACCACACCCTCTGGTTGTCCAGTGTACATTATTTTCGGCAAAGCACACCTTCCCTGCCTCAAGTGACCTGAATTAATTTGGGGCTGATTAATGTGTCACAGAATATTTTTTTAGCTGGCACCTGCTTCCTTAGTGCTTCCTGATTAGTGATCTTTTGCACTTGCTAAGTGCTTTCATTGTTGCAAAATTAGTTACAACACCTGCCCTGCCCCAACTGACAATAATGAATTAGGGGCTGATTAATGGATTTTAACTTCCAGCCTGGCTCCTGCTTGTCTCCCTTAGCTGTAATTCAGGACCTTTGTGGCATATGTGTAACTATTCTGAGGTTCAGAGCAGGGTCACATAATAGTTGCAACTGGCAACTGAACTCTGGAGGGGCCCCTCAGGAAGCACTACAGGAAATTGCTACTAATGATGAGCCTGAACTTTTGAACCTGGTAAGTAGTTTCAGTTTTGCTAAGATCGTATTTCTGCAATTTAGCACTTAATCGCGGGGTGCGAAGTTGTACTGGCAAGCCGCGAACTCACGCGAACAGTGCGAGCAAGCCATAAAATCCGCTGCTCGCGGATTTGCGGATTTTGCGGGAGATTCGCGGATCTCGCGGATTGCGAATTTACCGAAAATCCGCAAAATCCGCGAGCGAAACGGATTTTCCGCCCATGCTTATAGACAACACCACAGCATGTTCTAAGCGCATGTTAGAGATATTAATCAACAACGCGTGGGAGGAGCAGAAATTACTAATAAGCTAGATAGAAGAGGTCCTGGGTGACCTCAAACAGGAAAAAGACCAACAAGAAGTCAGCAAAATAATCAAAACTGTGGAGGACAAAATGCAAGCCTTTGAAAAAGACGTGGTGGCCAGGAAGCAGAGGAATTTTATACGTGACGAACGTGACTATGCAGCTGGACGCATACTAACCTTTGCTAAAAAATATGATAAAGTGAGAATAGATCCTAAAAAGGACAAAGCCCTTGAAATACTGGAGCTCAGCAAAGACGGATCCATCACCGACATAAGCTCGGATCAGGAGTCATTGGACAGCACAGCATTTGGCACTTTGGAAGAGCAGTCATTTTCCCGGGAACATTTGTTGATACAAAAAGAAAAAGAATATTCGATCAGAGGGCGACCGAAAAGAAAAGGGCCAGGAAGCGCAGACAAAACCGGAGACGCAACTCAAGGTGCAAGCAACATAATGACCAACTGGGATAGGAACCAGAGGCCAGGCAGCAAAGAAACAATAATGGAGAGCACCACGCAAAAACTCACGGTAATGAACCTTAGCAACAGAATGTTATCTGATGTAGAAACCAATGTACTTGAATTAGGTTTATCATTTTGTCCTGATAAAGGCATAGACTATACAGAACTAAGGGTTGACCTTTCCAAGTTTGAACGTAAATTAAAACTATGCAAACTACATGCATCCGAGAGAAACTAAACAGGGGTACACTCGAACCTCACTGGGGACGAGAACATGAGCATAACAATCAGAGATGTTCCTGCTCTACAAGTTTTGACTGACTTGGCACAACAGACACCCTACACCACCCCATCTGCTACCATACATCCCTTTGATCCAAGAAGCTCGACTGACATCCCTGACATCTTAGGGGTAGGAACAAGCCAAACCCCACTGACTGGTTTCAAAAGTAAATCCAAATACGTCCCAGTATTACCCAGGGATAACATAGACGTATTTAGTGAACTAGTTGCACATGATCTCCTTTCTATTACAGGGAAGCCCGACACCAAAAACAATCTCATGAAGGCACAGTGGGGAGCAATCAACAGTCTACAAAAAGATCACAACATAGTTATCAAACCCTCTGACAAGGGCGGTAACATTATCCTGCTGACTCGGTAAATGTACCTCAAAGAGACACACCGCCCACTAGATGACAAGACATGCTATGCCAAAGTAGACAGAAAACATCTAATCACACTCAAAAACAAATATCACGAAAAACTCAAGAACTGGCTTGAACACTTCTGGAACAAGAAACCTTTTGCCAAGGAGAAGAACCAAGGAAGCTGCAGGAGTTTGACTGCCCCTCTGCCAGTGTGATGTTTGCTGGGTTGGCCTGCAGTGGTTGCCTCATTGCCAAGGAAAGGAGAAGGAACTTTTTAAGGATTTCATAATTTACAGAATATTCTCCAAGGGCTTGAACTGTGCTTGCCTCCTGCTGAAGTCTCAGGGACAAAAGACTTCACATCCAGCTCCCCTCTGAATTTCCTTGCTGGGAATTCTCAACTCCAGACATTTGCGTGTCGCTGGGAGCTGGAAGCGCGACGAATCAAGAGGAAGCGTGTCGCAGCCACAGCTGAAATCGTTGCATCGCCGGAGAAGCGAGCCTTTGCCGCATCTCCCTGGAACGTGTATTCATCGGAGCTGCCTGCTGTCGCATCACCCGAGAAGTGTGAGGCCATCGAGAGAGTCGCCAGCGCAACACCGGAGAAGCGTGTCGCAGGGCCTGTCACGGCTCCAATGTACAGAGTCGTCGCAAGGCTGCCAGTGCGTCTACGCATCGTCATCACATCGCCGCATCAAGGGTGCCATCTTCTCACATCGCAACCGGATCATCGCATCGCATCAAGGCGCCTCTAGGCGCATCTCAACGGGCCTGCAGGCCGAGAATCTACTCATCACCTCCGCACCTGTAAGGATACTCTGCACAAGCATTGAGGCACGATGCATCATCTCCCCCGGATCACGGAACCTACGCATCTCCCCTTTTGCGAGCCTTTTGTTTACTTTGCGTTACGCATCCATTTATTTTGTTGAGAACTTTGACGCATTTATTGTCAACTTGAACTAAGTAACTTTGATCATCTTTAAAGCAATCTTAAGTTTAGTACTGTGGATTTTTGTCATCTGTGGTCTTGTGTTTAAGTCTATATAAAGAATATTTATTTTTATAAAACCTGTGTTGTGTCCATCTGTAGTCTTTTCACTGTATTACTGTGTATATTCACAAATGCTTAACACACTGCCTCTGAGATAAGCCTGGCTGCTCGTGCCAAGCTACCAAGGGGGTGAGCAGGGGTTATTAAGGAGTGTAATCCCTTTATCCTGACTTAGAAGTAAGGGTCGCTATTTGGACAAATGTGAATACCATTGCCAAGTAGAGACCCCCAGATATAACATCTTGTATATACTTATATGTGTATGTACTTTGTGGGCTCTGGAGATCAGCCCTAGGACCTGTCTGCCTCCACTTAGGGACGTTTTTTCTGTTCAACTGCCTCTATTTGACTGTCTTCATAGAAAACGAAGAGGTCAGTAAAATACCAGAATTGCTTTCTGCTTGTTCAACTGCCTCTATTTAACTGTCTTGATAGAAAATGGCCAGTAGAGGTCAGGAAAATACCAGAATTGCTTTCGGCTGAGGGACTTTATTTTTTTTATTTTTCTGGCAACTGCCTCTATTTAACTTTCTTGAAAGAAAACGGCCAGCAGAGGTCAGTAAAATACCAAAATCTCTTTAGCATTCTCAAGATTCCAGTCCATAGAAATTGTCTTTATGAGCACCCCGTAGACAATAATATTTTTTTCAAATCTTGTATTTTCAGTTATTTCCTCCGATGGCCCTGATTTTATATTAAAAACATAGCCTTGGATTATACCATTTCCCTCTTAAAGGCAATATTTCTCTCCATGTGTTCCAATATCTGGTGTGTCACGCACTTTGGTGCTTACTTTCCCTCCATATCAAAGGACAGTAGATTTTTCAGCACCCAGGCTAATGTGCTGCATAGCTAAATACATATAAGGTTCTAAAGTCGAGACCGATTGCATTGCAAATGCTTGTTAGAACTGCTGGTGCTCAGCTTAAAGCTAAAAGCTCACTTAAAGCCCTGCTCATATCTATTAATACCTAGAAAAGAAGAAAAATAAAATAAACTTGAGTCCGCTTGACTCTTCAGAGCCCGACCGCTTTTACAGGAACAGACTGCTTAGCAACAAATTGAGAAACTATTGTACTCATAACGGTCTGTTTATCAGGACAAAAGCTGTGGGGGTATTTTGGCTGCCTGGTATGTTTTCTTTTTCTGCGGCCTGTCCATTTAAAACCTTGTATGAAAAGCGAGAGAAGAAATCTCCACCACAGATGCTCAGTGCCTTTTTTTTGTCTCAAGAGCCCTGTGAAAACCAAGATTCACAGGTTCATTTAAGTGACTTATGCCTCCGCTGCAAACAACTGCTTACAACATACAAGGCACGAGACTAAGGGCCAGATGTAGGAGCCCTAATACCGGTCGGAAACGGACGATTTCGTACGTTTCCGACCGGTATTAGGCTTTTCATATGTAGGGGGCCTACCGAATCGGTAATTTTACTGATTCAGTAATTTTACCGATTCGGTAAATATACCGATTTGGTAAAATACCGAATCAGTATATTTAGCCAATCGGTAAATCCATATGTAGCTTACACTCCTAAGAGTGCCACAGGCCCTTAAGAGTCGGTATTTTACCACACAATCCTATTGTGTGGTAAAATACCGAATTCAGGTGTGCATGCACATCTGTGCATGCACACCTGTGCCATGTGACACGCAGACATGCCCTTAGGGCATATATGTGTGCCACATGTCACACAAGCCTGTACTTGGGGTGCTAGAGGGTGTCAAAGTGACACCCCCTGCACCCTTGCAGGATTCGGTATTTACCGATTCGGTAAATACCGAATCGGTATTTCCCATTGATTCCTATGGGCTTCAAGGCCCATAGGAATCAATGGGCAATACCGATTCGGTATTTACCGAATCGGTAA
This sequence comes from Lissotriton vulgaris, assembly GCF_964263255.1. Taxonomy (NCBI): domain Eukaryota; kingdom Metazoa; phylum Chordata; class Amphibia; order Caudata; family Salamandridae; genus Lissotriton; species Lissotriton vulgaris. The sequence continues at coordinate 844,894,292 of NC_141685.1, forward strand.
ATACCGAATCTTACAGATTCGGTATTCCTAAATTGGGAATTACCTAAATCTGCCCCCTTCCCATTTACAGACTCTTAAATACCGATTCGGTAAAATTCGGCATTTAAGAGCTGTAAATGGGAATTACCTACATCTGGCCCTAAATCACTGCAGATTTTAAATTTAATCTTTCTTTATTCTTAGGGTGGAAAAATGGTTTTCAATGGTTAGAAATAAACTTCAGTGCCAAAAAAGCATTTTGTATTATTGGACTTAAATAAAGGTCATTAGTTGTATACGGTGTAATTTTGTATTTCTTTTTGGAACATTACTAATTAGAGATAGTTGCAGACCAGGGGCCATTGACGTTTTTTTTGTCTGTTTGTTCCATGTCTCTATTGCCGAGATTCGGTGGGATGGCTCCAGCCAGGTTATGGTATGAAGGGCAGCCCCACAGGAAGGAGGAGCACGAAAAGCCACACCGACACCGAGCTGAGTCTATGATTTTTACGATGATCGCTGAAGGCTAGAACAAACAATCATTGTGAGGTAAATAGCAATGCGGATACTTGAGTTGGGGACCCAGGTTTGAGTCTCCTGGGAGGTTTGGTGCCCAGTGAGTCTGGGTAAACCTTTTTAATCCTCTCCATACATTATTAAACTGGTCTGGAGTTTACAAGTACTTCTCTGCCAAGTCATTTCCGGCAATCTGCCTCCGCCATTATAGCAGGCATCATCCTTTCATTTGAGGTAAGGAATAGCTTATTGGGTCATTATTCAGAAGAACGCGAAATGTGAGGACCAGACCTATTAGCATAAAGTCACCCTATTATGAAACACGTCATGTTGCGCATAAGATATCAGGTTTAACAACAATCGGGGACTCAGTATGAACACTGGGCCTCATTTATGAGGCTGTGCGTCACTTTTACGCCGCCGGTGCGTCACTTTTTGTGATGCACCAGTGGCATAAAAAATGCACCTTGTTGCGCCATATTGACAAAGTGACGCATCTAGGTAGATGCGACAATTTGTAAACCCCTGTGCCACATTATACCTGCGCCAGGTATAATGTATGCAAGGGAGGCGTATTGACGCAAGGAAGAGTCGTAGAAGTGACTTGCCCCATGTGAAAGGACGCATTGCTGGAGTTGCGTCACTTTTGTGACACACTCCAGCAATGCGTCACTATTGCGCTTACAGACACGTCAGAAATACTGACGTATCTGTAACTCCTTGCGACATGATGCGTCATACATTAAATATGACGCATCAGGAATGTCGCAATGAGTGCGCACTGAGAAGTGACGCATCGCTGCTTTCACGCAGCGATGCGTCATTTCTCATAAATGAGGCCCACTGTGTTTACTGGGAACCTCAAGGTATATCTTAAGGAATTAAATACAATTGCTATTTTTCTGTGTGTAGAAGCACCATGGAACTTTTCAAGGTAATTTATAAGTATGTTAGGTACACTTTGAGCCCCACCATTTTCGAGGGTAGAATGGCATTATAAGTTAGGAAGGAATGTTTCATGGTATCACCAAATGCATTGCCATTTGCAAATATCACATTGACTTGCTGTTGGGACAAATTACGTAACACTTTGACGCTGTTTCATGTTACAGGGACCTCAGAGCGATTCCAGGCTGATCACTTGATACTTTTGCTGGAATTCGTTGCCGCTTATTACTATAGTGTTACCCCATGGAGGCATTTCGTATTTCTATAACATGTCCCCAAGCCACTCTAGAGATGTTAACGAGAAACAAACATTTGAACTTACTTGGGTGATTGAGCCTTCTTAAGGAGAAGGGAGGCACCCGTGGAGGAAACCAGCCTGCACAAAATGGGCTGAATTCAATGTGTCCCTACTGTCCCATTTGCCAGCAGTCCTAGGTTAGGTCTCTAGCAAACCGTGTATTGGTGTTAGTTAAGCAGATGAGATGTTTGGTGACGGTGTGCTGAAATATGACGGGCTCCCCTTTTTTTCTTTCATTTATGACATCTGCGAGTGGAGACGACAAACTGAGGGACTGAAAAGGATCAAATAGTGTCCACACAAAGCTGTCAGGATGGAGATGAGCCATTTGTGTGTTTAGGGAAGATCGCCAATGGAGGCCAGTGTACATCACTCTCCCAGAGCCAACGCGAGTACTGCTAATCCAGCACTTAATTATTTTATTAACTTTTCCTTGATAGCTGGTGAGTAAATGCTGAAAACTCAACGGCCTGTGTATAAGGACACAAGGAACAACCTACTCACATGGAACCAGGGTACTCACAGTTAACCCGTTTACCGTGGCTGCAAATCCGCCGCGGTTCAGGTGTTCGACTGAGTCGGATGAGCTGGGTCGGCCAACGGTCGTGCGCAGCACCCAGCAGGTAGTGCTCGTGTCAGCCATTGGCCGACGCGAGCACTTAAATAGAAAGCAATGGCTCCTTTGGGCGCTCAACAATTAAAAAATGATACAAAAAGCACAATCACAATAATCGGAGGCAAAGAGATGTCAGGGAGAGAGAAAAGGCATATAAAACAAGTTTTTATATGAAATAAAAGTTGTTTATATAATGTAATCACATTAGTTTTGAATCCAGAGCATGGTGCCCGAAGTGTAGGTGAAACCTATATATCAAGGTTGTGACTGTTTGTGACATAAAAGCAAGGTTTCAACAATTTGTACAAAAACGACCATTAATAAATTACATAATAGGTACTAGCAGCCTCCTAGTACAATGATAGGGGGTGGAAAATGGTTAGCTTCAAGTTGTTGACGGCGTTTCCTCCCAACTAATATGGGGTCTCATCAGGACCCAGCAATAAAGAGACACCTGGGAATGACTGTCAGATCGTGTGGTGAGCACCTTGTGGGAGTGAAAAAGGGAAAAGGGTACTCACAGAGGGCCCAGCTGGGCACCTATTGCGGGGAGGGATACTGGCATTCCGGAATACTCAATAGTGTACAGGCCATAATAGACACAAGGGGGCGAAAATTCGTATCCAACAAACGGTGTCCAATGCGGAACTGGTAGTCAAAAAGGCTCAACTGTTTGAAGGCCTTAAGAAATTGAATAAACAACAATCTGTTTTCAATTTCAGTGTCAAATGTAGAAGTCCAAGGGGGCGTGGCCAAGATGGCAGCTGGAGCGGACGCAGAGCTTTGAGCTTCGCTCTAAGCCCCCAGGCATTATCCTGTTTATACCCTGCCTGGCTTAATATCCTTAACTGCACCCAACGCAGGAGGTGACCAGCACCTGCTCTTGAGAAAATCAGTGCTATTTGATGCTTCGTGAGACCGCTACTGGCTCCGGCCTCTGGCTGAGCAGCCGTGAGTGCTCCCAAGGTCCAAAGCAAGGCGGAGGGATAGAAGCACCTCGGCGCGGACCATTAATCGGTCGTGCAGTGCTCAAACCCATCTCCCCCTCCACACCTGGGGGCTAGGTGAGCTGTGCCCTTCACCCTTAGCTGGTGATACCTGCAGCCCCCTCCGGTCTGCTGAGAACTTTATAACTGGGGCCTCCATCTTGCATCTTGGGTCAGGCGACCTGTGACGACTGGGCCCTTGAGCATCGTGGTGGAATGGAGGTACCTCTTGTGACCCCGTGCTCTGTGGTGAGTGTAACCCCAGTGGATTGTCCCAGCTGGGGGGGACATCTGGGACCCGTGAGGACTGACTGATTGGTTGTAGACTGCCTCAAGCTGTGGGTGCGTCCTGACCCCCGGTTGGTGACCTGGGTTGGGAGAGGTACATTGGAGCTGGGCCTGTAGGTGATCGGACACGCTGGTAGAGCGGCCTTGCGAGGAACGTGTGCTCCTGTGTGCTACAAGTGCATACACGGAATAATGCCAAGGGCACCAGCAGCTACCTTTGCGTACTACGACTGGGGCATTGCCCCAGGCCCTGTGGTGGGAGTCGCTGCATATTAGTCCTGAGTTTATCTGTGCTCTGTTGTGTGTGAGCAAGGGCCTTCTGGTCCTTAGACGATCTATTTTGCGCATCTTATCCTGTGCCTCAACTCATGCCTGGCTATGCTCTCTGGAGGTACACACACACCACCACCCAACTTGTAATCTCTCAAGGGTGACACAGTGGGCAAGCCCAGGCCAGACAGATCCCAGGCGCAGCCTCCGGAACTGGAGCGAGCATCCTCGGAACATAGGAGCATGGACCCCCCATGGGCATGCGGTCAGGGAGATCATGCTGATCAAGCGCACCGCTTTGATGAAATGCTATCAGCGATTCTGGACATTAAAACTACCTTGGGCTCAAAAATTTACTCCCTCCGTATTGACATGGGGTACCTGCGAGAGGACTATAAGAAACTCAAGGGTTGGGTCGAGGAAAATTAGTCCGCCTTGGCATCCATGCGGCTTACAGTGGCCGCGACGAACTCCCAACTGCGGACCCTCCAACAGGAGGTGGATTACCTTCAGACCCGTATAGATGAACAGGAAGGGCACTCACACCGCAACAATGTGAGAATTGTGGGTCTTCCTGAACGGACGGAGGGGCCCAGCACAGAACTTTACCTGGAAGACCATGAGGACCCGAATGGTTTCATTCCAGGCCGCAGTATGGGGTTGAATCTGTGTCGGTTATTCACGCTACTGGAGTGGGCGCTCTGTGGGGTGGGAACAGCCTGCAATCTCCTCACTTGATATAGAAAAGGCGTTTGACAACTTAAGCTGGGCTCACCTCAAGGCGACCCTGGCAGGGTTTGGCATAGGTCCTCATTCCCTCAAATGGATATTACTATTATACCCCAGGCCACAGGCTAGGGTGAAAGCAGGTAGTACTTACCCACCTCTTCTATCAATAGCGAGGGAGTCACGACAGGGCTGCCCCTAACCCTGATCCTTTTTCTTCTGGCCATGGAGCTGTTAACATGTAAATTACGGTTGCGGGTGAGGGACTGGGGTATACGGGTCGATCAGTCAGTCAGAAAATCTTTATTTGGCTGTGGCCAACCATAAAAGAGTGCATCTAAAAAATAACACATTATGTAATAGAACACAGAAAAATAATAAAATACAATTATTGAATAGGAGTTCCATAAAATAGATGAGCAATTACGAACATGGCACATATCAGCAACACATTCCATGTTTAAATTTCAACATTATTCACTGTGGGAAAAATAAATACATAAAAGGTCATTTTCCAACAATGTTTCGTAGCCGAACTGCAGAAGAAATATATTTATAAACCATTAGGCAAATACATTAATCGTTTAAACGCTGGAGACAATGCAAGGCAGCCCGACATTTTCTTATGTTTAGGAATTTTAAGAGAGGGATTAAAAAAGCACGTCTTTCATTAATATACAATTTACAAAAAAACATAAAGTGCAATGTGCTCTGAACAGATTCTGAATCACATGGAAATAAATCCAACATAGCATCAGAATATACGTTTCGAGTATATGAAACCAAGAGATGAAAGATTCCAATCCAGAAGCTAAAAAGATAATACAATTTAGCATGGCTAAGATAAAAGGATAGATAAAGCTCCGTGCGTGGAGAACAGACTAAAAGTAAGTGGTCAACAACCCTTTTTTCGTTATTTCCTGTATACCTCTCATCGCATAGGAGTACGCTAAAAAGTCCCTTTTCAGCTTTGCTCTTGATGTTTTGGCAATATTTCCAGGTTTGTAGAAACAAACAATCCGATAAACCCAGGGTCTCCAATTGACCCTTAACGTAAGAGATCCATGAGATTTTACTCACCCGTTCCAGTTTTAAACAGCATTGTTCAAAGCCACTTCTTCCTTCACCCAGATATTATGCCACAATACCAAAGGGGGCTAAATGTATGCGAAAGGACAGGGGAATCACATCAAGTTCTCTATGACAATTGGTAGCAGCAGTGCTTTTTGGAACACTCAGCAAACGTATTCTCAGCTCACTGCTAGCACTCAACATTACAGGAACCCCAAACTTCGGCACCATATAGGGTGACAGCACACTTCCATGCTTTAAAAATGTCAGTCATTACCTTGATGGGCTGATAGCCTAGTTTTTATGTGAACCTGAAGATTGCCTCCAGGCTTTGGTTGAAACACCTGCTCCTTGCCTCTAATAATTGAGACCCAGTATTTTTTGATTCAAAAAGAATTCCAAATTAAGAGAAGGTGGGCACATAAAGCAATTTCTGCTTCTTTATAAAACATGTATTTAAAATTGCGGGGGATTTACCCACCACCATAATATGAGATTTAGCTACATTTGTCTTCAGGCCAGGGTCATCCATAAAATTGTTAAAACTAGTTAAAAGCCTTTGCAAACCCACCCCAGTTCTGGACACTAAAACACAATTGTCGGCATATAATAGCGCTGGTAACAACCTACGGCCTATCTGGGGAGTGTCCACATTCCCATTTTTAATGTGACTCTCTAGGTCGTTTATATACAAAATAAAAGTGGGGCAAGGACACAGCCCTGACGTACCCCGCGTTTCATTTAATTTCGGGCAGTGAGTTCCCCACCTGCTCCATAATGTACCCTCCCTGTGAAGTCCGGATGCATTGCTGCTAAAAAATGCAAAATGGCCGGTTCAATGCCCATTTGCAGCATCTTCTCCCACAGCCTCCGTCTCTGCACCCAGTCAAAGGCAGACGTCAAGTCCATGAACCCTAGAAAAAGGGATCCAGGCTTGGCCAAGGTATATTTACCTATGACTAGGTGCAGATTGAGGCACTGTTCGACGGTACTGAGGCCTCTCATGAAACCATATTGAATATCTGAGAACTTGTCGGTTTCCAATACCCAATCCTCCAGCCTTTCTAGGATAATTCTGCCCATAGTTTTACAGGTAGAGTCAATTAAGGATATTGGCCAGTATCATTTGGGACCCGCCAGGTCACCTTTTTTGAAGATGGGAACTATTATCATGGATCTCCAAGAGTCAGAGGGTCCCTGAGTCACATAGCAACTCAAAATATTTGGAAGCACACAAGGGAGTATTAACTAAAAACAGATCCGTGGGGATGCCCTCAGGGTCCAGGCCTGAGGCTGTATTCCTCTCATTCTGTGTTAAGGCCCTATCCACCTCATCTAATGTGGGGGGGTGCCAGGGATGAGGCCTCATAATTAAAATTGGTACAAAAATCAAGTTCAATACCAGTTTTATAAAGATCTGAAAGATGATCGACCCAAGTCTCAGGCATAATTGTCTCGTGAATCTCACTACTATTGTCCCCATTAAAATAATCCTAGTTAACAGTTTGCCAGAAGAGTTTGGAATCTCTACTTTGGCAAGCTACATGGAGTTGTTCCCAAGCCTCGTGTCTAATTTCTATCTTGTGCTTCTCTAACACCTGCTTGTATTCAAGGCATTACTGCTTTACCTCGGATATGTTTCAGGGTTTTATTTTCAATACCTTGATTAAATTGTTATGGAAGACGTGAGTGAGTCATTTATGGTCTCTATTATTGACTCAAATGATGTTACTATAACTGAAGGACTTATGGTATCTTCCAGACAATCTAGAACTTGGGTTAAATTAGTTGTTAAAATTTGAGATAAGATCAAATCAGGGCTTATAGTAGACCAGTTCCGAAGTAACCCCTTGTTCTTAACATAAGTTAATGTCCTGATCTAACTGTAGCAGTTTGTTCATAAGATTGGGTCATCAGCTCTAAGGATAGATGGTCGTGATCACTATAACAAATTTTTGGAATGTTAAAAATCAAGGAGTGTTTAAAATACTCTGAAAGAGTGATACAATCAATTAGGGTGCCTTGTCCTCCCCCTGTGTATGTAACTAAACCAGTGCCTGCAGAATTTATAAGGTCCACAGTAAGGTATAGGGAAAAGTTTGACAAAAGAGAATTCAAAATATTGCTACAGGGATTATGATAAAAATTACAACTACCTTCGGTCGCCCTAGCCACCAGATTGCATGCAGCCTGTTTGGACAAAGGACAGAGTTTACAATTAAAATCGGCTCCCCAATGTTTACAAAATCCGTATTCAACTCTTCAACGTGGGTTGACAAAACATTATCCAACTCTTGAGCAATACTAATATTTGTAACATTAAAGTTGTTGTAATAAAAATTTACAAGAACCAATGTAAGATTTTTCCTGAGAGAGATATTAATAATCTGAAAATACGGTGAATCAGCCTTAGTCTTTCCTAACCTGCCATACAGTGTTGTTGAGACCAAAGTCAGTAATCCTTCTTTTGCATGACCACCTAAAGAAACGTTTGCTGGTGTATGAATGGAAAAGAAACCATTTATATGTACAATCTCTCACATCCATTTTTCCGGTAGGCATTTTATACTATATTTCTGGATAAAGACAACCCACACATTAATGTATAATTTGCGTGATGAGCCTGCAATATTCCAAAATATGCTTCCATAGGCGGTCATATTATTGTGACAAGTAGACCCCTCCGATATGGATAGCAAAGATGGAACGTGGCCATCCAAACGCGCAATGTCAATAGATGCCACTGGTAATTCCAATTCACCCCTCAACATAATGTTAAGTGATGGCGAATTGCTCTCTTGTAGTACATAGGAAATAAGACTGACTGGGTTGGACATAGCAGGGGAGACCACATGCATAAACATATGACAACTGTACTTCTAAGTTATCATCAAAACATATTAAAGAATTCCCTACAACCTCAGGAAAATTAGCATTATCTGTCTTGGTCATAAAAGAGGATGGCAAGTTGTCCACCCCAATATCCTGTATACTAGACAATGGACAAGATGCACCATATTTAACTCCATGCAGATTCTGGCCCAAGAAATAAAGTCAATCCACATGATTTAGGGGGGAAAAGCGATTGAAACTTGGGATAGCAAAGGCAGATGGCATATTAACGACTGTGGGTTCAGTCCAGGACCACTATTTATTATTGGCCTATACAAGTAACTCACTGGTACTGCCTCAATGGGGCCCCTTACATTGTTACTCCTAAGGAGCCTATCCATGAGCCTGTATACCAGGGACCTGTCCCTAAAATTAACAATAATACAATTGCCACTTTCCTTCTTTGGCTGTGAGCCCACCCATGAAATACGCTCAACGTTATTTATCTTACAATACAAGCCGTCGCTACATGTCCAATCCGCAGCTTTTTCCAACCAGTATACAGTTTTATTCTTAAGCTGCTTCTGGTCCTCTTCCTTGTTAATTGACAGAGGTGGAACATTTTTAAGAATGATGACGTAAGGGGTAGCCTCAGGCGGGAGGTGAAGTGTTCTTCTATAGTCCTTTTGATCATCACCCAGGCTTGCATTGCACTGATTAGGTCTTCCAGGATCCCTGAACCTAGCTGTTGTGTTTATCCGACCATCACCCAGTGTATGGGGCTCTTCTATTTGTGGTTTTGCTTGTTGTGATGCATTAGAAGACGTGTTTGTAATACAATTTTTGGTTGCTGATGCCAAATGAGATGGCATCGCTTTAGGTATGTCCTGATTTAATTTGATGGTAGGATCAGGAACAGAGCCTGGGCCAAGTCTTAACTGTGAAACACAATATTTTTGAAGACGTGTCAATGCTATTTAGCACTCCCCTAAGTGGTTCAAGTAATGATTTAATGGTAACCTCCAATACGTCAGTAAGCTGTGTGGTTGACCAACGATGGCACATTGTCTCTTTGTATGCCGTTGATGCGCTGATTTAGCTCTGCAGCGAGGCCGGGATCTTACAATCCATAAGGCTCTTTTAAATGATCACACGGGCGTATCTGGCTCCAGGTCAACTGGGCAAAATCGGTGATGTTTTAATGACACCTTCGCAAAGACAGCTAGTGCTGCTTACTCCGCTGAAGTGGGCGTTCGACACCTTTAACTACTTGGGGGTACAGATTTACCACTTGGGATCGGATGCAATCAAGGGGAACGTAGGTCGAGCTATCACGCTGGCGTGCATGACCCTACCATTTTGGACGGTCCTCCCTTTGTCTTCAATGGGCCAGGTAGCAATATATCCAAGACGTTAGTCCTTCCCCGTCTCCTATATTTTTTCTGCGTACATCCGTATCGCCGGCCCCAGAAACTCTTCCGACACCTGGAATCATTGCTGGTATCACCGATATGGGGGCCTCATGGGCTAGGGTGGCCCTTCATGAATTATACTTGCCATTGTCGGACGGCGGCCTGGGTGCACCAAATTACAAACCGTTCTACGCAGCAGCACAACTACAGTGGCCCGCGGTGGCTCGCCAAAAGCAACCTCAGTAAGTTGATCACTGGTGCCATGACCTGGGATATCCCAACGTTCCGGGAGTGGCTCTCGGGAATGGCTACGCCAGCCCAGAGGCGACAAGGCAATCTGTTAATGGCTGCAGCCAGACAGCACTGGGTTAGGTATGTGATGCCCAAGGGCCGACCACCGCCTAAAGCTCCTAGTCTACCCTTGGAGTTGCTCCCTGGCATGTACTCATGCCATGGACATCCGGAGCTGGTGGCATGGAGGGAGAGTGGGCTGGACACATGGGGGATATGTTTACTGACTCACAGTTGTTGACATTTGAGGGCCTAGTGGAAATGTATGGAGTGCCACAGGGCTCCTTTTTACTGCATGCCCTACTGGCTTGCCTGGCTTTGCAGTCCTGGGATGCTGATGGGGTGGAACCTGTTACTTTGCACATACTGCACACCCTGCTTACACATGCCACAGGTGTCATGCCATAACAGCCCTATACACCTCCATTAGATTAGACGATCCTCCTGCATTGATTCTACTGCGAGCGTATTGGGATGGCGAACTATCCATTACCCTGTCGCATAAACAATGGCAACAATGTCTTACCCACCCCAAAATTATCTCGACTAACGCCAGGGTGAAATATACCCAATTTAACTACCTTCACCATACGTATCTCACCCCTCCCAGACTGGCACACATACCCTACTGCAATGGACGTCTGCCCTAGATGCAGAAATCAGGAAGCTACTTTTACTCATGTGGTCTGGACTTGCACCGCCATTCACGTATTTTGGCTGGAAGTGGCTGCTGTGCTTACAGTGGCCACAGATGCGCAGGTGGAGGTGGAACCCCTCCACTTCCTGTTGGGAGTTACTAGACGTAACTCGGCGTGCAAGAGTGTGAACACATTTCTGGATCTTGCTCCGGGTTTGGCTAAACGGAGGATTGACATGGCCTGGAAGGTGCAAGTGGACCTCAGGATTATTGTGTGGCTGTTAGATCTGTGGAGGGCACTGGTTTCGGAATGCATAAATAAACGCAAGGCTGCGGCGCGGGCGCCACTCCCCTAGCCGCAAAACCCTGTGCAGTGGCAGGGATTTATAACAGTGAACAAGGCTAGAGCTGCTGCTAGCGTTCCTCCCCCTGAATTTCCCCTGCATTAAAGGGGATGTGAGGTTGCTTATCCCCACTTGCCTAACTGTCTCCTCCCTAGCCCCAGCGTGTCCACTCCCTCCTCCTCATCCATTTACTCCTATGTTTACCCTTGAGGTGCACGCCATGACAGCACACATCCAATCATGTCCCTATGATTATATCTACGTCACTTTCTATCACACCAGACCGGCAATTGTGGTTGTACTGAGCTTTATATATAGAGATCGGCTTTTGTTCCCTTATTTAGGTCACATGTGAATATTTTTATTGTTTCTCTTTCCTTTTTTCGTTTGTTGTGCCTTTTGAGTCTGCATTGCAGCTATTTTACTGTGCCTACATTTAAGGGCCAGGGGAAGGGATCCTTTATAGATTATATTTTAATTTCATCTTCATTACAATCTTCTGTGATGAACTTTAAATTCCCATTGAGTGGATTTAGTGATCATAATCCCCTAACACTGCACTTGTCAGGATTATTGGCAGATAACGGTGTAGTGGAAGCTAATAAGGGCATACTACGCTTAGCTGATGGCAGGCGCAGATTAAAATGGTCCCAATTAACACCTGAACTTTTTTATGAAAAGGTTAAGTCAGCATGTAGAGTTGAACTTTCCCTCTGTTTAGAGGAGCGATCTACGCCAATAGAGATCTTAAAGGCGTATAACATCATCTCACATAAGGTGTCTATGCTTTTATCCACTCCAGGGAAAGGAAATGCTAGGCTGGGACCCAGATGGTTTGACCATCATTGCACCAAATCTGCAAATATTTTGAGGGAGGAATTGTCCAAAAAAAACAGAATTCAATCTGAGGTTCTAAACTGTCGTAGGGGATACAAGGCGGCCCTCGCCACTCAAAAGGAAGCATTAAAAGAAAAAGCTTGGAGGGACTTATTCGAATCTAGCACCCTTAAAAATAGTTCAAAGTTCTGGGGTATTGTGCACCGGCCTATGTTTATGCAGGAAGGGGGGAAGCATTTGAATCATACATAACCGAGGAGGAGTGGGTAACACATTTTGAATCTATGTTTGATATTAGGAATGGGCATCATGATAGGGAACCACATGACACCAATGAGGAAGGAATGATATTTGAGATGGGAGAAATCCTGGAAGGAATAATGGGATTAACGGTGGCTAAAGCACCCGGACCGGATGGGATCCCCCAGATCTTTTTAAATCAAACCCTTTGTTCTGGGCCCTGATATTTGAACAGGTATTTAATGCGGCAGCACAATATGGTTGTCCTGAGTCTTGGGCAACATCTACAATAATCCCTGTCTTTAACCCCTTCCATGCTCATGACGAGCTCAGCTCGTCATGAGGCACAGTTGAGCTGTGCTGATGACGAGCTGAGCTCATCATGAATATAGGAGAATAGCTATTTCCAGCACAGGGGAAAAATAACCACAGCAGCGATGTGGTTAAAAAGGCGACAGAAATAGCACATTATGCTATAGAGCAATTTCCCTAATTGACTCTGTGGTAAAGGTGGTGGGGCATGTGCTACTACAGTGACTGACACTGTGGACTGAGGAACAGGTGATCCTGTCGGAGGTTCAGTACAGTTTTGTGCGGGGTCGGTCTACCATGGCTCAATGTCTTAATCTGCTCTTGATATTGAGCAAGTACACCATCGCACGTTCTAGGACCATCCACTTGGCCTTCATGGATTTGTCATCGGCCTTCAACTGTGTTAACAGGGGGAGGCTGTGGCAGTCCATGAGGGCCATGGGGTGGATAAAGGTATTGTTAACTTCCTGGAGGACATGCACAAGTCCACCAAAGCCAATGTCAGGTTTTCCCAGGGTTTGCGGGTCACGCGGGATTGTAACATTAAAAAGGGAGTCCGGCAAGGTTGTATACTGGCTCCCTTTCTTTTTAACCTTTATATTAATGACTTGGATATTGTTTTAAGGGCTACTGGTGCAGATTACCCAAGAGTAGAACGGCGTCGGATTCCCATTCTGCTCTATGCGGATGACGCCGTTCTTACATCTAGGACCACAAACGGGTTACAAACACTTTTATTTGCTTTTTTCAAGCTTCATGTTAGATAGAGATTTGTTGATTAACAATTTTAAATCATATGTTATGCAGGTGGGGCAGAGGCACAGGACGAATTATCAATTTCAAGTGGGAGACTCCAAGATTCCATGTACCAACGTGTTCTCCTATTTAGGGGTCCTTTTTGATGACAAGATGAATTGGGGCCCATTATTGCAGAAAACAAAAGGGAACATGGTGAGGGCGAACTCTGCAATTTTCAATTTTTTGGCTAAAATAGGGAAGAAGCCCACAGGGGCCATGCTGCAAGATAAAGGTTTGTCAATATCCCCGTATGGCAGTGAGCTATGGGGCTATACTACAGGACAGTCCCTTCAAATATCGGAAAACGACTTTCTGAAGTGCCTGTTATGTGTTCCTCGGGGCACCTCTAACATGGTGGCCCACGAGGTATTAGGGGTCCTATAGTTAAATGACCTAAAATCTTTGCGACCACTTACCTGTTGGATAAAATGCTTGTTGAATATAGATATCCCCCTTACTCATTTAATTTTAAGAGATTGTTTGGCTCTTGATAACTCAGCACATATCCCATGGCTGAATTACGTGAAGAAAAGTCTGGAAAGGGTGGGGCGGGGGGAACTATTCTCTAATCATGACTGTATTGTAAAGAAGGACGTGGAAGCAATTAAGGTAGCCTTTTTACTAGAGAGGAATATGGAAAGGGAAGCCAAGGAGGTTCAGAAATCCAGTGTGCGCACATACATTATGCTAAAAACAACACCTAGGACAGAGCAATACCTTATGGCAGAGGTATTCAAACTTTTCCAGGTTGAGCCCCCCCAGCTGAATTCCCCCAGATGTTGGGCCCCCCCACCACCCGACCGAAACCTCGGGAATCCGGCACACCACATGATCGACTGCAACGCGCACACCACGGGCCATATCCGGCAAACAATGCTCAACACAACAAGAGTGCCTAGCAAACTGCAGGCCTGTGAGTGGGTGTGGCGAAACGACAGAGGCGTACCACACAGCTCAAAACACAATCCTCCAAGGCAAAGGAAGTCATCACAACCCTCCCCATCCATCATGTACACCTTGTCATCCACCAACTCCCCCACCATTCATTCCTTCCCTCCATCTGTGCCCCATCCACATCCAAACTCCTTCAACCACTTGCAAACCCATCCACCATCCATCCCTCCATCCATCATCTCACCCATCCATCCCTCCATCCACCCCCTCACCCATTCATCCATCATCCATCCATCCCTTCACCCAATCCATCCCCTCACCAATCCATCCACTCTTCCACCCATCCATCCATCCACCCACGCATCCATCCAACCACTCACCCTTTCCCCCAAGCTATCCTCCCACTCATCCATCCACTCCTCCATTCATTCATCCATCCACTCCTCCATTCATCCATCCATCCACTCTTCCACCCATCCATCCATCCACTCCTCCACCCATCCATCCACTCACTCTCCCATCCAACCACCCACCCTCTCACCCATCCAGCCATCCCCCCACCGACTCATCCATCCACCCAGTCACTCATCCGTCCACCCACTCAACCCCCCACTCATCCATCCGCCCACCCATCCATCCATCCATCCCTCCCGCTCTCCACCCTCCCCCCACTCATGCATGCACTCTCTGTCCCAACCATCGCCATGCTCCTCTCCTCACCCATCTATGCACACACCTGCCCATCCACTCTGCCAATCATTCATCCATGTCCTCAATCATCCATCCATCCATCCTCCCCCTCTCTCTCCATTCCCCTCTCACCCAGCCACCCATCCCTCCATCCACCCTTCACCCATCCACCCACTCATCCATCCACTCATCCACTCATGAATCCATCCATTGACCTCTCACCCACCCCTTCACTCCTCCATCCATCCCCCCGTCCATCCACCCTCCTCAATCACCCATCCATCCCCATATCCACCCCTTCACTCATCCATCCATCCATTCATTCATTCACCCCTTCACCCATCAATACATCAATACATCCATGCATCCATCACCTCTCTCATCCATCCACCCACCGACTCGTCCACCATCCACCCTCCATCGATCTATCCACCATTTCACTGATCCATCCATCCCTCCACCCATCCATCTAGCCTTCCAACCATACACACATCCATCCACTCCCATCCATCCCTCCACTCATGCATCCATCCTCTCTCCCACCATCCATCCACCCCTTCACCCATCCATCCATCCCTTCACCCATCCATCCATCCCCTCACTCATCCATCCACCCCCACCCATACATCCACCACATACATGCCAACAGACCCGATTCAGGCGGGAGACTACCGATTTTTAAAGCCGGAACTGGCTTTATTTGAGCTGTCTCCCGCCTGAAATTGCATTTTCTACAACATAAGTCAATGGGGAATTTTCATTCTCCCGATTTTTTCTTTTAAATCTCCCACTTCCTGGTCCTAAAATGTTGGCATGTATGCCACCATGTCACCCACACATCCACCATTCCACCCATACATCCACCACTACACCCATGCATCTATTCACCCACATGGCAACATAACGGACGTCTGGTGGCCGGCTCCAGCCGGCATCCCTCGCTCTCCCTCTAGCTGCCTCTGTCTCCCTCACTCTCCCTCTGTCTCCCTCGCTCTTCCTCTGTTTCCCTCGCTCTCCCTCACTCTCCCTCTGTCTGCCTGTCTCCCTCCCTCGCTCTCCCTCTGTCTACATGTCTCCCTCCCTCACTCTCCCTCACGCTGCCTCCCTCGCTCTCGCTCTGTCAGCCTCTGTCTCCCTCCCTCGCTCCCCCTCTGTCTGCCTGTCTCCCTCACTCGCTCTCCCTCTGTCTATCTGTCTCTGTCTCCTTCCTCCTTCCCTCTCCCTCTTCATCTCACCCTGCCTGTGTGTGCCCGGGCTGACACAGCTTCTGGGCACACACACACTCAGCCAGCCAGCCGCACCCGAGCACTTCACACCTCTTTAAGAGACCATTTGCATGCTAATGAGCTTTGTTCAGCTCTTAGGCCCCTGCAGCCCCACTCTGACGGAAATCGCCCGCCCTCACAGAGAGTCTCTTCATCGCCACAAAGGAACGGGCACAAAGGGAAGATCAGAGTGGAGCACGCCGTGCCCCCCCTGGGATGGTGCCGGGCCCCCCCAGGGGGGCGCGCCCCACAGTTTGAAGAACACTGCCTTATGGGGTCTCTATCTACGCACGAGAAATTTTTACTAACCAGGTTTCGGTTGAACCTCTTTGACATCCTACTTGCCAGACCCAAATGTTCTTTTAGAGGTATGGTGATAGCTTCCTGCAGCTGCGATAATCAGTCTCTGCAGGATATGCTACATTTTATGTTTTTATGTAATTTTTATGCTTTCCCTCGAAAACATTTCCTAGTCCCAATTTTAAAAAGATTACATTTCAACCAGGTTCGACCCGCACTGATGTATCTGCAATTATTGAAGGAAGACTGTTTACCTTTTATATTGGGTTTTTTAAAAGCTTGTGTTAATTACAGGAACTACTTGGACCAATAATGTATGCCTTCCTCTGACCTTTTTTTATAATTATTTATTACCCTGTCCTTTATTTGCAAATCTGGCGCTCTTTTATTGATCAAGCACAGATCGTTTTAACTCTATTATTGTTGTGCAACTTTTATGGTTTTTATTGTAAAACTGAATAAAGCTTATGAATTGAATTGAGTCCGAATTCATATTGTCTCTTTCAGAAGTATGTGGTATATAACCGGACTGGATTTGCGGAGCAATGTCCGATTCTCCTTTTGATAATTTTGTTGTAATTTATCTATGTTCGGTTGTGTAGGAGCTGCGAAGTGAAGCAGTGAGCCACTCAGCTCAGTAGCCACGGGAATGCTAATTGATTATGAGTTTCCTTCTGCCCCTACCTAAGCCATTCGATTTTCTTGCTAATTTGTATTGTCAATAGTATACCCCTTTCACTATACACATGCTCTGGATGTTACTTTGTTAAAATCAATAAAAATCATTAAAAAAAATAGAAGTTCAAAGGATAATCCAATAAGGGGTGCTGCCTGGATTAGCTTCAACAACTTGTTGAAACCTTGCTTTTATGTCACAGTCACAAACTTGATATATAGGTTACACCTTCACTTGGGGCTCCATGCACTGGATTAAAAAATAATGTGATTACATTACAAAAGTAACTTTGATTTCATCTAAAACTCATGTGATATGCCTTTTCTCTCTATGACATCTCTTTGCCTCCGATTATTGCGATTGTGCTTTTTGTATTCTTTATTAATTGTTGATCCTTCGAGGTGTGTGAGGGCTACTGTGAGGCAAGACTTGGCCCTCCCCTTCGGGATTGGATCCTTGAAACATGGGAATGTACCTCTGCCTCATTCTCTTTCCTCTCCCTCTCACTATCTATTTCACTCTTAATCATCCTTTGTAATAAGTGGGTGACATTCCGCACCCTGATCTCGGAACAGTGTTCCCTTTTGATTTAACGTTAAATTTTGGGAGCACGGACACTGGACCTAAACAGGCTCCTGGTTCCCCCTCTCACCTACATTGCCTTACTGTGGTAAGGGTGACATGGGTCCTAAGGCAACCAAGAAAAATGGCTCTCTGGATTCCTGAGGTATGCAAGTACATTTATAATACAGGTTCTTTGGGCTCCCAAAAAACTCTGTGTCTTGGTGCCACTGAACTTGGTGCACCATTGACAGCTTTGCCATTGGAAGCATAGCTCATTATAGAACATTTGCTATGCAGATGTGTCGACCTAAAGATTCAGGGCCTCATTTATGTGAAGTGTTGCATTGATGTGACAAAGCAGCGATTCAACACTTCTCAGTGCGCACTCTTTGCGACACCAAGGATGCGCTGTATTTACAGTAAAGCGCATAATGTCGCAAGGAGTTACAGATACGTCAGTATTACTGACATATGTATGCGCAAAAGTGGTGCAATGCTGAGGTGTGTCTGAAAACAGACGTAACTCCAGCAATGTTTCCTTTCACATGGGGCGAGCCCCATGTGAAAGTACCTGCGTCAACCATACGCCTGCCATGAAGCATCTTATGGGGTTTGGCACAGCACTCCCCATTCTGAGGGGGGAGAGTCAGCACAACATTCCCCCTTTTGAGGGGGTGCTATTTACACTGGGGTTTAACTTGTTATAAGTTACCCATGATGAACACGAAGGGAAAAAAATGTCCATAGTTCTAACATGAGATGGTATCCTATTTATAGCAATGGAAAAATATTCCATGTGGGGGGGGGGTGCTTTCCAAGGAAAGTAAAATGCATTAACAACCAATGTTTTGAAGCACACTTTGTATCGCTTTGGAGGTGGAGGAATGATGTTACTCATACATCTCGAGTAGTCTTTGATATCGGAGCCAATTAGAGATAGGGAAGCCTCTTCTTATTATTTTTGATAATTGCCTGGCTCCTGGGACCTGCTTATCGCCGCAAAGCCGCTGCCTGGAGTCGCGCTGTGAGCGCTTGCTGCCTGGGTCGCTGTACCCCTCCGCCGCCCCTACAAACCCCAGAATCCCCGGCTTGTTTCCCGCCCCCCTCACGCAGCCACTTCCGTGCCCGGAGGCTCTAAATACAACCAGGCTTCATCTGCATCTGCATTGCGGGACGCGCGCCGGACCAGCTGGGCTAAGCCCGGGCAAAGGGCGGGCCCTCTGTGGCCCTCAGAGGCCAAAGGAGGCTGAGCTGGGCCACCCCCCTTGACTGTGATTTATGGACTTGGATATAACTAAGTAAGCTTACATCAGTTGGACTAACTATTGCACTCCATGGTATTTGTTTACACAATTCTATATCTCCTTAGGGGGTGTATATTTGCTAGTTTTTGTGTTTGATACCATCCTGCCACACATATAAATAATAGAGACATTTAACCACAAAAGGGGTCCCCAAAACTGTTATCTCACAGGGAGGGTCGCTTAAGGGGACAATAGATAATTATTTAACACGGGCAATATCTGCCATAGAACGGGAAATTGTGAGGGCTGAACAACGCTTATCTTTAGAAACCTTATCCAACAAACGATCCTCCTTGGAGCTATCTGAACTTCCTCAACCCCCCAATAATTAGGGGATGTTAATGAGCTCATTAATACTATTAATACTTCCGGTATCTCAGTGGAGCGAGAACATGGCCCAATTAGTGTAGTTAGCTCTGATTTAACTATGGGGACTATGTGCCGAACCTGATGTGCGAATCATACCAGAGGAGATTTGCTTGGGATCACTATCTACACCATTAAATAAAGATAACATGCAACTTATTGCATCTGGGCAGGCTCCACCTACAAAAAGGAAGCGTAAGGGTGCTAAGCACAGGGGGAAATTGGCTAAACAAGCTAAATTGTATCTAAGTCCCCCAAAGGTTATTACTAATACCTCCAGATTCGAGAAGACTAACCCAGGACCGCAAGAACCTATACTAACCCCACCACTAGATCTACTGGCGCAAACTGAATACCTAATGAGATCTTTACTTTTGCCACTAGTAGAAAGACTAAAGAGGGAGGAGAAAAGATGGGGAACTTAGAGGAAGTAACAAATTCCAATGCCGTACTAATTAAGAAACTGGCAGAAAACAATCAAATTGTGAATTCGGCTGAAACCACAGCGGCTAAAACAAATGGGGCACCGAAAACTACTTCAAGCCAATCTGTAGATCTGAAAATACCACCTCCCAACATACAGGACCCAAAACCATATAAAGGTCCCACCCCTCCAAAGATTGATGTCCCTACAGTGGGACACACTAATAATCACGCAAACTTAGATGGGATAGGCATAAACCATGGCAGAACAAACAGAAGTATCACTCGCATTGATTTACCGCCAGAGGCTGCTCCCTATGTGTGTGTTCTTTCAGGGGTACCAGAGCTTCCAATTGGGAAAATTGAGGGACAACAAGAATTTAAAAACACATTTGGCATTTTGGTTAAGTCAAAATTGACCGCTCCCGCCCAATATCGATGTGAGAATTTTAAATGTTAGAAGGGTTGGGTGGATAGGACACATGACTAAGGACATACCAGGAGACTTGGTCATAGTAAACTTTAGGAATAACCGAGTGATCCCTTACCTTCGAAGCTGGCAACCTCAAATGGGAGATGGATGCATAGTAACTTGGGAACTAGGTGATTATATCCCAAAGCACAATACCTGCCATCTGTAAGACCCCAAACAGAAAATACTCATTTCGTGGGGAGTGCGGGCTTTGCCCCAACACAGTCCCCTTGACCTATAACAGGTATGCACCTCTGTCAACCCTTGAAGATATCGACTGACTGGGGGATGTTAATGTCCCACCTGTCAGGGGTAAAACACACTACTGTGTCAGTTGAGAGGTGGTTATATGACTTACCAGTCTCACCACGTCCAAGGGTTAATGAACAACAAATATCTTACCCCTCCTTAGTAAATTTGAGTCCTACTACTTTAGTTAATCAAAATATCTCCGCCTCAACGGAAAAGGTCCTTTTGCCAGCCCCCCACCCCACTAAGATCTCCTGTTGGAATATAGCTGGGTTGGAGTCCAGATTCTGTGTGCCTGATTGGGTGGAGTTTATAGAAAAGGGGGATATTTGAGCTTTTCAGGAAACCTGGGCGGTTGCTCCGTTATTTCGCACTGGTTTCTTAAACTTTTTTAAACCTGCAGTTAAGGGCCATAGAGGGAGACCAGTGGGTGGCATCGATTATATTTTGGTCGATGTGAAGTTATGGTCGGCTGTTGTCGATATGGAAGTCTTGACCAGACTCGAAAGTGACCACAACCCATTGGTACTGACCTTAACAGATGATAGTTTCACTGGGCTGCCCCCTGACGAATCTAATGTAGTTCATGCTCAGGTCACAATTAAAAATGATCTGAAAAGGGTTCGGTGGCCCAAGATAGCCACAGATGAGGTAGCCAGAGCCGAAATTAGATCTCTTGTCACTCAAACCGTGGAGAACCTGAGGAGTTGTGATACACAGGAATTGATTAAGGCCAGAATTCCTAGTGCCCATAGTGAGTTATTCCAGGGGCTTAAAAAACTATTTATTAAGAGTATCTCAAACAATGGTAAAAAGGTAATACAGAGGAATGTCTCCTGGTTCGATCATAAGTGTAGCCAAGCTCACCGTGAACTGATAATCGCAATTAAATCTAGAGTACCGGGATCTAATCAAACCTGTAGAGCAACCTATAAAGTAGCACTGAAAAATGCCAAAAAAATTGGGATGAGGAGTGATGGAGGGTCCTTACAGAGGCATGCGATGGCAGGAATATGACGCAGTTTTGGCATCACCTTAAATGGGGCAATTACCCTGACGAGCGGCCCAGGTCTACTCATGTGGAACCTCAACAGTGGGTCTGCTTTTTTTAAACCAGTTCAAGACTAATATTAGGGCTGCAGTGGTTCTGACCCTCCCAAATCCCGATGAACCCCTAACATTTACACACTCAGAGGTTATGAAATCTATCCCGTGTGACAAAGCCACGGGCCCTGGCTGCATTCCGGCGGACCTGTTTTTACAAGACCGGGATCTGTGGGTCTCTTACTTAACCATATTAGCCAACACCATTGCAAATGGCGCGCAGGTCCCCGTCTTGATTCAGGGCTGAGATTTTGTTGATATATAAGACGGGTGATCGCTCAGCCCCGTCCAATTATCGGCCGATCAGCTTAATAGACGCGGTTCAAAAAATCATGGCCCGTCTAGTTTTGGGACGCGTTCAGTCATGGATGCTTGACTTTGATAACTTAACACCCCTACAGGCGGGCTTTCGGCCCCATGTAGGGACCCTGGACCAGGCCTTTAGGTTTGTGTTGCTTTACTGGAAGGTAGTTTTCATTAGGGGTGGTAAGCTATATGCAGCCTTTGTGGACCTAAGTTCTGCATTTGACCTGGTGCCAAGGGTAAAGTTATTGGAATGTTTAAAACTGGGTATGCCAGTAGAATTGGTGAGGCTTCTGGTAAACCTAAATGCCCACACGTATGCACAAGTTCGCTGGGGCAAGCCAGGTGAGGTGACTGCCAGATTTGAGGTTTCAAAGGGCGTCAGACAAGGGTGTGTATTGGCCCCTACTTTGTTTTCCTCGGTTATTAATGGGGTCTTAAAATACTTTACAAACTACCCTACAGATGCACCATCCCTGGCTGGTATGAAAATCCCTCTGCTCATGTTCGCGGACGACACGCTCCTAATATCCAAAACGAGGCAGGGGCTTCAGTCAGCCCTGTCTCGGTTTGAGCTGTTTTGCCGCGAGCATGAGCTAGAGGTCAATGTGGGCAAGACCAAGTTTATGGTTCTCCGGGGGAGGAGCCCAATCAAAGCCAGGGTAACAATGGGAGGGGCTACCCTTGAACAGACATCGGTCTATACTTATCTTGGTGTCACTTTTAGTGATAATCTAAGCTGGAAACCCCAGATAGACCTACTTACTCTAAAGCATGCTCAATTAGGAGGAGCCCTTCTTAAAGAACAGAGATGCTCCCTAATAAAACCCATGACCCCCCTTATGAAGATCTACGGCTCCAAAATCTTGCCAGCTGTGTTGTATGGTGCAGAGCTCTGGGGTTACAGTAATCTGGATCCCCTTAAAGTGGCCCAAAATAAATTCCTTAGGACAGCTGTGGGTCTTCCGCAGTCTACACCCCGTATCCCTCTACTTTACGACCTAGGGATGCCAACCGGTTGAGGATGTTGCGCGCTATAGACCACTGGCATTTTGGCGGCGCATGTGGACTACGCCTGAATTATCCCTCTATGCTAAAGCCCTGTTAGAAGTTAGAAATCTTCAGGTTCCTACAGGATAGGTTGGATGACTGACCTCAGAACAACACGGACTGATATGGGGTTGGGGGAGCTCTGGTCAAACCCGGATACAGTTACTTTTCCCCCGAAAAAGGTGTTGAGAGATCTGTACTGGGGATGGGCCGTTTCTAAAAGACATGCTTCATTGACAGGTGGCTCACTGACGGCATCATTTGTGTCTGTGAAGGACGTCTGTCTCCTTGAAGATTACTGGAATACTATTACCAGCACCCTGGATCGCAAGCTGTTCCATCAGCTTAAGGTTGGCACGCTACCTCTACGGGGTTTAACGAAGTCTTGGCCAACAGTGGCAATGGATACTGCCCATTTTGTGTAGAGTCGGCAGAAACAGTTGACCACTTTCTCTTCGCTTGCCCTGTGTACCATGCCCCAAGACATAAGTGGTTACGCCCAGTTTGTAGGGCACTGGGTACACGATCGGCGAAGACAGCTAGTAGAATTCTGAAGTCCGACACCTCATTATTGGTGGTAATTGGGGTTGCTAAATTTACTAGTTGGGCCTGGATCTTGCGGTCAAGGTTGATCAATTCCCAACTAAATGCTCCTTAATCTGCCGATCGGGTACAGTTCTGACATACTGGGGATTGCTATATTGTTCCATAAATGTCATTTTTATACTAGTTTTTATCATAGATGAAGTCTTGTATTTTGTGATTTAATGCTATTTTATCCTGTTCTTAATGTATATTAATTTATTGTTTTAACTATAGTACACAATCACACTCATATTTGCGAATTTGCACTGTAGGATAATGAACCTATATCTAAATGGTTGTTTTTAGGGGCTGGGACTGTTTTATATGGTTGTTTTGTGTAGTATGTATTTTATGATGAAATATCGAAATAAAGACTTTTTTGACTTGACTTGAGATAGCAGTGGACACTTGAGAACTCATCTGAAGTTAAAACATGTAGGATCACGGGCTGCCACACAATAACAAGAAGGCAGCATGAGCTAAGGGGGCCCAGGATTGCTCGCATTGCATGAGCATATGATTATTCATATTGGGTCAATTTCACAGCTCCGTTGTAGGAAGGCATTAATGCATAATTTTTTGCTGAGCTCCCACCATGGTCTCATGCCTCAGGTTCCCAGCAGTCAACTTGCAGGTTGAACATTAAGGGCCATATTTACAAGGCCCTTGCACCACTTTTGCGTCACTTTTCCCACGTTAAACATGACGCAAAAGTGGCGCAAGGGGCTTGTAAATAAGCCCCTAAGTCGTTAGCTAGTGTGGTGTCCAAGAAAGCAATAGGGGCTTATGTTCCTTAACCATTCCAGTACATGAATCGCCTGCTGTAGACAAGTGAGCTCAGCTATGACAGAAGAGAATAGGTACACGTTGCAAGTGTATGCCATGCTCAGCAGTATTTCCTTGTATATCAGTCACAACTGAGGTTCCCCTAGTCGCTCAGTGGTTTTATACGCTCAACAACTAGGGCAGCTGGTAGGTTCAAGAGTACTCAGTAGGGGAACCAGTAGGTAGCCCAATTCGCATACCGATGTACATTCAAATCGGTGGCATGCCTGAAAAGGCCAGTCCTTACTCAGGCAGGCCGCATTATAGCTCGCCGACATCCGCCGTGAATTTTGGTGAGCTTTTGATGCTCGAGATGCACGCTGAAGCTCATTTTCTCTAAATATTCATGCATCTCAGCTCGTTCAGACTGCTAAATTGTTAGTCTGGTTGGACGATCCAGGGAGGTAAGCGCAGGAGTATGTTCACTCCTCGGGAGGCTTATTGTATCTTCTGTTATGTTTAATGTTTTCTGACCTGGTTACCAGGACAATTTGACGTCTCTTTGTATTTGTTTACAGTTACGATTGATTCGTGATCATACTATCTTCACGGTTAATGGTTTCCTTTAAGTGGTAATGAGACAGGTCCTAACTAGAACTCTCCGACATTGTTGAATTTCGACTCACGAGCTAAATCCCTACGATCAGCTTTCCATAAGTGAGGTAAGCCTTTGTAGGCATCTCGTGTCTTTTGGGTTTTTGACATTTAATGTCCATATCTATTAATATAGTTTTTGAAGACAGGACATCCAGGAAGATTACAAATAAAGTTTATTAGTGGTATAGATGGAGCAACCCCAAACAGCTGTTTTCTCCTCAACCTCTGCCTCTATCTCCTGGATTCCACAAACCGGATTGCAACAGTGGAAGCTTGGGGTAGCCTAACAACTGTTGCTAAGAAAGGTAAACATACATGAATTACAACATATCCTCTTCCTTTAAAAAATTTAAAATAAAATACATACAACCATAATCCCAAAAGAGGAACAACCCCAAATTAACTCGAAAACACTATACAAAAAAACAACATCAATTGCAATAATAATCCTTGAGCTTGACAGTTTCTTTTTTAATTCTTGAATTTGACACCCTGACATTAGCAAAACTGCGAGTTGACATCCTTGATGATATACTCCTATCTACTCCCTCACACACAGCTGAACCAGAACCACACCCTTCATCCTTTTCATTACATTTAGACACACGATTGGCACACCACCATTTTCCATCAGATAGTTTTAAAAAATGTTTCCTGATGCAAACTATGCTTTGGGGATCGGATAACTTGGAATTTCCCTTGTGTTGCATAGTACCTAACCTAACCCTTACAAATTCACCTACGCTAAATTTCTGAGGTTCTTTAAGCAACTTGTCATTGTGTCTTTGTTCTTAAGACCCTTGATAATTTTCAACTTTACTTCTTATGACACTATCATCAACCCACTTCCTGCCACATTTACCCATCCATGCAGGTACAGCTATGGAACAAGGAACCCTGCAAAATGAAGTTTCACCTGTGACACTATGGGGAGTGGTCCTATAACTTCATAAAATGTTCTTTACTAAACCTTTCCACTCTGACTGATTGTGAACAGCCATCTGAATACACTCGCCAAGAACGCGGATAAAGCGTTCAAATAGAACATTACCGCAAGGATGATAAATTGGAGTTCTTAAGTGCTTAATTCCCCATACCTTGAGAAAATTGCAAAATTCCTTTGAAATAAAGTGAGGCCATTATCAGACATAATCTCCACAGGACACCTTCTCTGCGGAATATTTCTTCACAAAAATCAATAACAGTACCCGCCTTGACCTCACGTACAAAAGTAACTTCAGGCCATTTGGAAAAATAGTCCATCAACACAATGGCAAATCTAATCCCCATCCCTAGAATTTCAAAAGGCCCACAAATATCAATAGCTAACCTTTCCCAAGCCTGTTTTGGCCAATTCATATGATGAATGGCAGTTTCTCGGAAAACATGAGTTTTGTCACTCCGCGAACATTCAATACAATTTCTCACAAATCTTTCAATTTCCCTGTCCATCCCAGGCCACCAGAAATCTTCCCTGGCCTTCCTTTTCATAGCTGACATTCCACCATGACCTTCATGTAACAATTGCATCAATCTAGACCTCATGGTGCTGGGAACAATTAGTTTATCATTCAAAACCCCATCCAACACAGACAACTCATTCCAAACTTCTTTATATGGAAGTAAATCTTTATGTGATTTCCAACCATACTTTGCTACCACCCAATCTTCTGTGTCTGCCCCCTCTTCATTGCAATCATCCTTATCAACTGGCAGGCACGACAAACAATCTGCATTCACATTTCTCACACCAGGTACGTATTTGATATTAAAATCATACTCCTGTAACCGATAAATCCACTTAGCAATTCGCGGGTTGGCTTTTGCAGCACCAACAGTAGAAAAATGTCAATCAACGGCTTATGATCCGTATCTAAATCAAACTTCATGCCCCATACAAAATTTCGGAAATGCTGCACCCCCCACCAACACGCCAATGCCTCCTTCTCAATGGTGGAATACATACTCTCAGCCCCTTTGAGTGTCCTAGAAGCAAATGCAATTACTCTTTCTTCACCCTGATGAATTTGCATTAAAATGGCTCCTAAGCCATAACCACTGGCATTTGTAACAACGATACACTTGTCATTTGTGTTAAATGGTTTTAAAGAAGTAGCATTGGAAAAAGCTCTTTTGACTTCCTCAAAAGCCATCTGACATTTTTCTGACCACAAAAATTCAACTTTTTGCTTCATAATTTCACGCAATGTAAAAAAACAGTTAGAGAAATTGCAAATGAACTTAGAGTAATTCTCAGCCAACCCAAGAAATGATCTCAATTGGTCTTTATTTAGTGGAACATGTGCTTTCTCCAAGTCATCCACTAATTTAATCTTCGGTTTAATTCCTTCTTGGTTCAGAGTGTGTCCAAGATAATCTACCTCTGGTTGACACAATTTACACTTGTTTAGGCTGATGGTTAGACCAGCCGGTTCTAATTTCTCCAAAACCAACATCAACACCTCATTATGTTCCTCTTTGTTTTTGCCCCACACAAGAATGCCATCTTGAAATACTAGACTATTGGAAATGCCCTTGAGTATACCCTGCATGATTCGTTGGAAGACTGCCGAAGCAGATGCCAATCCAAATGGCATACGCAGAAATTGGTGAGCACCTTCTGGTGTTATAAAGGAAGTTAAGTGCTTTGATTCTGGTTGAAGAAGGACTTGGTGATATGCACTTGATAAGTCCAGGGTGGAAAAAAAAAATTGGCATTATCAACGGTGGCCAACATATCATTAATGTGTGGTAGAGGATAACGGTCCACCCAAATGCTCCCATTCAAATCTCTCAAATCCACACACATGCGCATACAGCCATTCGGTTTGTGTGCGATTACAATGGGACTAAGCCATTCGGAAGCCTCCATTGGCTCTATAATGCCCTCTTTGCATAGTCTATCTAATTCATTCCTTAAAGGAGCTCTCAACGCTAAAGGCACATTCCGTACCTTGTGTACTTTAGGTGTAACGCCATCCTTCAAAACAATGCGATGTCTAAACTTTTTCAAACATCCTAATTGTTCCTTAAAAATGCCGGGAAATTTTGACACCCACAGATTATCACTATGATGTTCCGTCAGCAATACTTGTAAAGGATGTTTTGGATTTAAGATGAAGTTCAAAGCTTTTTGTTCCCTCCATCCTAGAAGGGATTTCCCTTTTTTCCACAACATACACCTTGGCATTTGCAACTCTGTCTTTAAATTTGATTTGGGAACAAAATAACCCATCACCAGTATTCTTTGCCCACAATATCCCACCGGATTGACATCAGGTTTTACAAGATTCTTGGAACCTAAATCTGACCACACTTGTTTGCTAATCATAGTGAGGGGAGAGCATGAATCAGCCCACATCACAGTTTTTATGCCATCAACAAAAATATCACAAATATCAAAAATATCACATTTAGGAGGATTATAGGTTTCACTGTTATAGGTTTCACTGTTATCAACGTCGTCAACTTCATCAATCATGTAAACCTCAACATCACTTTTGCAATCTTCATCACAATTCTCTTCCTCAATGACATTTATGGCAGGTTGGAATAAATTAGGAGATTTCCAAACTCTAGAATAGTTTCCTATCTTTTTGCGTTTGTAACACCTGCTTTTCGCAGCAGGACAATGAACAGCATCAGATGAATGCCTATTACTTCCACGTCTATAACACAGTTTGTTTACCATTGTAGGATACATTTTCTTCTTTTCACCTTTGACCTCATTTGCAACAATGCTTGTTGCGATTTTGTCTGATACTTTACAAACTTTAGTTGACCCCACTTCTCTTTTAACATTCGGAACAGCTAACTCTTTAACATAAAGTGATGTGTTTTCCATACGTTTGGTGATGGTAATGTCTTTTTGTAACGTGGGGTTAATCAAATCCAAAAGTTTTTCCTGGATGTTTTTGTTGTTTGTGGCATTGATCATCTGATCTCTTATAATCTCATCCCTCAAGTCTTTGAATTTACAGGTAATTGCTAATCTTCTCAAAGCAGATACATATTGCTCAATTTGCTCACCCTGAATCTGCTTCCATGAGAAAAATGTATGTCTTTCCACCACGATACTCAATTTTTTCCTGTAGTTTTCTTCTAACATAACCAATGCAGTTTCAAAAAAGTCCTCATCAATAACATCCCCAGAACCTTCAGTGTCCCTTATGGGAAGTTGAGCAGGTTTAGGTAAAGTTTTTAACACATTACGCCCTTCAACACGAGATGATGTTTTAAAATTGTTAATTTCCTGTTGGCAACATAATCTTCCTCACCAATAGCTTCTAAGTATATTATAAAGGATTCTTTCCAATCCTCCCACGACATACATGGAGAACCAGGGTCCTGAAGAAAAGTGGGAGGAGGAGAAATGACTTGTGATGACATGGTAAATTAATAAGTATGCAAATTAGATATACAACGATGGTAAAAATCTCTAAGTAGTTGAAATTGACTAAAGGTAATATAAATATGTAAGAACTAGTGATGTACAAAATATGTGAATCACTAAAAATGTAATCAGCACAATAACTCTTTATACAGCCTTGTAATGCTGTTGAAACATAGTTGAAATTGGTTAAAATGAAAACAATCCGTTTTTCCTTTACTTGATGCGTGATTGGCAAAAAGATCTCGCAGCAAACTGTAATTCAAGCTGTTCAAGATGCCAACCACAATGGCAGCACGTTTGCATGACCTTCGAACCTTCCGCTGGCACGTGGTGACGCCCTGATGAGGTGTATCTACGAGCCTACGTGCAACTGGCCGGCAACAAAGCTAGCGCAGGATTATAAAAGATGCACTTCCCTTGTGTGCATAGAACGATTTAAAATCCAACTGCATGTCCTTGCGCGCAGAAACAATGATGCCTAGTTACTCGAGTTCCACTGCAGAAACTCGCGCTCAAAATCCAAAAAATGCACTTAGTGTGCGCGCACGATCCGACTGAAATTAAAGGTCTTGACTAACAGGTAGATTCATCAAGCATTTTTGCGAGCGATACCAAATGTATCAGAGGTACACGGGCAGTTATTAGAGATGCATGAAACGTGTATATGATCTAAATAAGTAGGTGATAAAACCAGGAGAATGATTTGGTCAACAGATTGGCATGGTATGCGCACATTAAGGTAACAGTGACTTTGCTAAAAAGAGGGGTTGAGTATGTGAAAAACGTTTGGAATATGAAGTAATACAACATGTTTTTGGGGCACACCAGTAGGTGAGGGGGGGGAAGCACTGATACAGACAACCGAAAATGTGTGAAAAAGGCCGCTTTATTGGAATCAGGTGCACCTACAACACATTCCCACCTGGCCTGTGCCGAACAAAACTACTGCTCACTAAATAACATCTGCCTGACAGCCCCCCCACCCCCACCCCTAAATTTAACCCCAAACATTGCAACTGTAATACAACCACATCCGCTCAGCAACCGGCCCCTCTACTGAATGCCCCAATGACCTCCATGACCTCACCCCCGCTACCATACAGTCCCAGGCCTCCAGCAAAACCACCCTATCTCTTCAGGACAGCGCCCCCAGAAAACGCACCTGTTCCAGTGACAACACAACTGTAGCCCTAACCAGTGCATCATCAACCAACAAAACATCCAAGACCACGCCAGACCCCCCCCCCCCCACCCCAGAAAAAACCCAAAGGCCAAGAGACTTTTATATAGGGTGGGAGGGTGGGACACAAAATTCCCGTGACCTGGCTCCTGTGTCACCGCACCACAAACAGTGTGCGGTGACACAAAATGGCCTGTAAAGTAGCCACCCAGCCCAAAAGGAGCCCAAACCGCCCAACCAGCCCAACCAGCCCAAAAACGCCTGCTACGGCGAGCCCCTGGTGACAGACTTCCTCCCCCCCCCCTCCCCTGGTGCCCCAAACTTCCCCGGGGGGGGGCGAGCCTCCCGCTGGTCGGCCGCCCCCCCAAATCCCCATTGGGGCACACCAGTAGGTGAGGTGGGGGAAGCACTGACACAGACAACCGAAAGTGTGTGAAAAAGGCCGCTTTATTGGAATCTGGTGCACCTACAACACATTCCCACCTGGCCTGTGCCGAACAAAACTACTGCTCACTAAATAACAACTGCCTGACAGCCCCCCCAACCCCCACACCTAAATTGAACCCCAAACATTGCAACTGTAATACAACCACGTCCGCTCAGCAACCTGCCCCTCTACTGAATGCCCCAATGACCTCCATGACCTCACCCCCGATACCATACAGTCCCAGGCCTCCAGCAAAACCACCCTATCTCCTTAGGACAGCGCCTCTCGAAAGTCGCTTACGACTTTGGACCCCCCCTAGGACTCCTGCCTCCTGGGATACCTGAGGACCCCCAACGCCCCATCCAAAGCCTCCTTCAGCTGGACTATATACAGCTCCATGCCATACCTGGACAGGTGAACCCCATCCTCCCGGAAAAAATAGATTGCACCATAGCGCAATTCCGGGTGCTCCATCCTCCCCACCCACTCCCTGGCACAAAATTCACGCATCTCCCGATTGATCTTCCTCCGTGCCCTGTCTATGGCTCCTGGGCGCTCAGCCCCCCGCCACACCCGCCTGGGAATAAACTCCGACCAGATAATATGGCAACCCGCCTATTGTTTCTTGATTTCCCTCAGGTCCCGCTTCATTTGTTTGAGTAGCGCCAACCCCTTGCACTGCACCAAATCGTTCTCGCCCAGGTGGATCACTACCACATCCGGGCACACCCCCCTCTCACCACTGTGTTCAACAAGGGCAATAACTCATGCCAACGCCTACCTCCTTTACCCCTCCAATGACACCTGTACAACCCCGCATCCAATCCCAAGTTGAGTGTCCGATGCCTGTCCCACTCCGCCTGTTCTGCCCTCTTGATGAATGAATGTCCCACAATATATACATTCAGAACAGCCACCTCCGGCCCGCCACAGCACCTGCAAAGACAAACATATCAAAATCGGGAATCACTGTGATGACAACCCTTCCACCTCCCTCAACCGCACATACGACCTGTAACAATCCGACTTCCACCTACCCAGCCTCTGTATCTCCTCCTTACCCCAACCCCTCCGTGCCGCCTCCGTTGCCGCCCCGATCCGAAAGGAATGCGTCCCGAAAGCCAGGGGATCCTCACCCATGTACCGCAGGGCGCGCTGCAGAACCCCCAAAGCCTGAGACGCCGTAACTCCGTCCCCCCTACCCCGATAAAAAACCTCCCCCTCCTTCTCGCCACCTTCTGCCATCAACTTCCTGCCCCACGCCGCCGGGCACACCCCCTCCCGGAAGCCCGGTCCCAGTACCACCCAAGTTCCAACCCCCCGCTGGTCCGCCTTCGAGCGCCACAAACGCACCGCCACCTCCTGATCTTGCAACTCCACATCCCCCCAAAAAACCCCCCGCCTCCCCTTCGCACCCAGCAACTCCGACACACGCCCCAAAGAAAAGCCATGACATCAAGGTGGAGAAACGCACCGCCTCGCCGCTATCCCTGCACACCTCCGGGAGCGCGCCAATCACTCCTTCCAGCAAGTCCACCGTGATGGGACGGCGCAGCCGCACCGTCGTGCCCCTCTCCCTCGCCCACCCCTCCAGCAGCCGGGTCCCCAGCTCCCCCGCTGACGGAGGGTAACCCCACCACAACTTCCCCATGAACGCCACCGCCGACAACTTGCCCGCAATCGACACCCGCGACAAACCTCTATCCATGAGCGCCAGCATGAATCTTACCACCTGTTCCTCGCACCGCCACCGGTCCCCGTCCCGCACCGCACCTGACTGCAGGAATTCCTCCCATGCTAGCTCATACGCCTTCCACGTGGACGCTGCCACCGACGTCTTCACCAACTGAAAGACCCGGCCTCGCCCACCGACCACAGATCCTCCGGCACCGGTGTCCTGACTTCCTCCACTGCCGTGGCTAGCCCTTGGAACCTCTCCCACTGTGAACGAGACAAGGCATCAGCAATGTCATTGTCCACACCCGGAACGTGGCGCGCCTGAAACAGTATGTCATTCTCCAAGCAGCGCAAGACAAACACCCTCATCAATTTCAGCACCTGCGGATCCCGAGCCGACTGCCTGTTCACCACTTGCACGACGGCCATGTTGTCCACACGAAACAGCACCCGCTTGTGCGCCAACGCCCCTGCCCACACCGTGACCGCCACCACCAAAGGGAACAACTCCAAGAAGGCAATGCTCCTCCCGTCCGCCTGCCAATGTTCGGGCCACTGTTCCGCACACCATTTTCCCTCCCAGTACAGCCCGAAACCTCCGACGCCCGCCGCATCCGAGTACATGGTGACGTCCCACTCCCAGTCCTCCGCCGGCGCCATGGGTACACCATTGAACCGCTCCAAGAACGCCCGCCACATGCACAGATCCTCCTTCATACCCGCCGACAGGCGCACATGGTGATGAGGCAACGACAAACCCGACAACGCCAAACCCAAACGCCGGCAAAACGTTCGGCCCGCCCGCACCACGCGGCACGCAAAATTCAAATGCCCCAACAACACCTGCACCTCCCGCACTGTCACCTTCCTCCTTGCCAACATGCCATCCACCAAAGCCAACATTGCCAACCTCTTGTCTTCCGGTAGGCGTGCTTCCATGGCGACCGAGTCAAGCTCGATACCGAGAAAGGACAACACCGTACTGGGACCGCACGTCTTCTCTGGCGCCAGGGGAACCTCAAAGTCCCCCATCAACCCAGCCAAACCATCCAGCAGCCGCTGACACTCCTCCGCACCGGGCCGCCCCACCAGGAAAAAGTCATCCAGATAGTGCGTCACTGACTCCGAGCCTGTGCGCCTGGAAAAAACCCACTGTATGAATGAGCTGAAACGCTCAAACAGTGCGCATGAAATGGAACACCCCATCGGCAGCGCCTTATCCACAAAGATGAGACCTTGGAACTGGATCCCCAGCAACTGGTGATCTGCCGGGTGCACCGGAAGGAGTCGGAAGGCCGACTTGACGTCGCATTTCGCCATCAGCGCGCCCCGTCCCGCCGTCGCAACCAGCCGCCGCGCTACGTCCACCGACGAGTAAGTCACCGACGCCAACTCCGCCAAAATGTAGGCATTGACCGACTCCCCCTCCGGCCAGTACAAGTGCTGTATCAGTCGGAACTGCCCCTCCTCCTTCTTGGGCACCACCCCGATGGGAGAGATGATCAAGCCCGGCATCGGCGGTACCGTGAAGGGGCCCGCCATCCGACCCTCCCTGACCTCTTTGAACAGTTTCTCCCTCACCATGCCCTTGAGTGCGTTCACCGATTTCAGATTGTCCGCCCAGCGAGCAATCCGAGGGCCCTCGTACCCCAGCCGAAAACCCTCCCGGAAACCTCGACGCAGCACTGCAGCATCCTCCGCCCGCGGATACGCCGCCAACCAGGGCTCCATCCGCTCTATCCTAACTGGCGTACGAGCCTTTGCCTAGAGCCCCGGCTCCCCCCCTCTACCGCCTCCCCTCCCCCCACCCTGGCCCCCTCTGGCTGGAGCACCTCCCTGCACGGGCAGCTGCCCCGGTGGGCCCCCGGTCCCCCAACAACGCAGCACTGGATGGTTCCGTCCGCACGACGAGCACTCGTGCCGGAACCGGCAAGCCGCCCGCCAGCAGGCCCCCCTGTTAAAGTCCCAGCAGGCCCCGACTGCGGCTTGGCTGCCAAAGGCTCCCTGCCCCACCCCCCACGGGTGGGGCGGGTCACAAAGGGGGGGACGCCAGCGGCAAACCGCTTGCCGTGTAGATGGTGCGGCCAAATTTGGCCCCTTCCATCGTCTGCTGGTACAGGTCCGAATCCAGCTCCCCCAATTGCGCTTCCGGGTCCCCCACCATGCGCGCCCGGAATTCCTCGTCGTAGTGAGACCACGCATACCCGCCATAGGCTACCTGCGCCCTCCGCACAACATCCATGTATTTAAACAGCGCGACGCACCTTTCCGGGAACTTCTCGCAATACACGCTCGCGTATATGAGGAACGCTGCTGACCAGTTGTCCATCGTCAGGGGCACCTTTGGGCGCCTCGCTAACTCCTGCTCTTCCTCCTTTGACCCTTCCTTAGACGTCAACTCCCTGTGCAGCAGCTTCAAGATATCAATGTATTTCCCCTTCCAAATCTTCTCCTTCGTTGCCGCCGAAAGGTGGGCACCCAGCGGCTTGGTCAGCCCCATGTATGGCAACTTCCGCACCGGAACCACACAACTCTCTTATCCTCCGCCCGCCGCCTCCTTTTCACCCGCCGCCGCTGCCCCGCCACCCACGCTGGACCCCTCCCCGCCCGGCGCTGCGCCGTCCGTGCCAACCCCCGCGTCCTGCACATACCGTCCCCGCACCAGCCGCCACCCATCCTCTTCATCGCCCCCCGACCCCACTGAAACCTGCACACAACGCCTCTTGGCACTCCCCGCACCGTCACCTGTCTTACCTGGCGTCAAGGTCGGCATCCTTGCTGGATCCCGCCGCCTAACCAGTTGAGCTGAGGGGGCCGTCACTCTGGGCGCTTCCTGCCTTGCTGGCACCTGCAATACACTTCCAACAACGTTACCAGCCCCCCCGACCTCCCGAATTTCTCCTTCCTCCTCCGACTCACCATCAGCCGGCTCCACACCACCCCGGCCCCCCACTTGGGGTTCCAGCCGTCTCAGACCTGCTATCTCACGACACACCCGCATCAGATCCATCAAGTCCACACTCGCCCTCCCATCCACCGCACTCGCATGCAACTCAGAGATATTGGTATCCATCCTCACTCCCCTACCCCCGGCGGCCGTAAAGACCCTTCGGGGAGGGGCCGGCGGAGACGCATCCCGCCTCCACTCGCAGATTTCCTGATTCAGGTCCCTCGCTGGAGCTCGGCCGTCCGCACCAAACAGAGCCGGCCCATCCACTT
This sequence comes from Lissotriton vulgaris, assembly GCF_964263255.1. Classification (NCBI taxonomy): domain Eukaryota; kingdom Metazoa; phylum Chordata; class Amphibia; order Caudata; family Salamandridae; genus Lissotriton; species Lissotriton vulgaris. Next base: position 844,930,256 of record NC_141685.1, read on the forward strand.
GGTGGGTGGGAGCCGCATGCTGCTCCCCCGAGCGCCTTGCCAACAGCTCCTGCCAAGGAAAAAAGGTGGAGTCCAGAATGCTAGGGTAAAAACCGCCCCCTTCGCCCCCCCACACACTGCCCCCTCCCCCACTCCTCCACCCCAGAGCCGCTCCCCTCCCCCAACCCGCCGAATGACCTCCGAGCCGCGACAGGATCCTCCCGCCCCCCAGGTCCCAACCCCCTCCCTCCGCCCATCCCCCAGGACCGCCCCACCCCCCGAAACCCCAACTCGGTCCCACCCACCCCCTTCGCCCCACACTTCCGGCCCCCCCAGGCCGCGCCTCCGCTCCCTTCCCGCCCCCTTAACTCACCCCATACCCGCCAGGCCCCCTCCCACTCCCTGGCTCGCCCCCACTACCTCCACCGACGCACCCGACCATCCCCGACCCACCCCTTCCGCCTGCCGCACCGCCACCTTCGCGCTCGCCCCCCAGCGCCTCCGGTCCATCCCGCTCCCCCACCCGGCCCCTCCCTTCGCCCCTCCCCCGCTGCCCCAGCGACGCCAACCCCCTCTGGCCCCCCACCACCCCCCCTCCTCCGCCGATGACGAACTCCAGTCCAGCTCCGTGTCCTCCCCCCATCCCCCCGCCTCCTCCTCCCCCTCCAAATCGGTCTCCTCAATGAGCAGTAGCGAAGCCGCCCCCCCCCCCGGCCCCTCCCCCCACCTGCCCCCTCTGCTCCTCGCCTCCACTACCTCCTTCTACCACCACCGGCCCCTCCCCGCCAACTGCCCCCAGCCCCCCACCTCCCCTGCCCCCACCCTCCCCACGCAACACCACCAGGGCCCCCTCCTCCCCCACACCCCCCTGCAACCCCATCTCCGCCCCCACCTCCTCAACGACAGCCTTGCGGGCCCCCCCACCCTCCCCTCAACTACAGCCTCGCGGGCCCCCTGCGCACCCCCCCCACCTCCCCCTCCTCCACAAACACCAAGGGCCGCTTCCTCCCTCTCTGCCCGGCCTTCTTAGCGCCTCCCTTCGCCTTGCGTGGCGCTGCCTCTTTCTTCAGGCCTCCACCCCTCCCTCCCCCGCCCCCTCTCCCCCCCGCTGAATCGATTGCGACCGCGGTGGGTCGCACGCCGCCACAGCTGCCGCGGCGCCGTTGGCAGTGCGCCGCGGCGGCCTTACCTTGAGGTCGGGCCGCACGATGTCCATGCGACCCGCCTCGCCCAAGAGCCTCAACGCCTCCATCACCCGCGGGTCCGTGTGCGCCGCCATCCCGTCATGTGATGTCACCGCCTCTCACCACGCACTATCAAGCTCGTAGCCCGCCCACTCCACACACCAAGCAATGATAGGCGACAGCGCACCACCCGAAACCACCGCAACAAGCACCGTTATAACCGGTATAACACAAGAAAGGCACACAAAATTCCCGTGACCTGGCTGCTGTGTCACCGCACCACAAACAGTGTGCGGTGACACAAAATGGCCGGTTAAGTAGCCACCCAGCCCAAAAGGAGCCCAAACCGCCCAACCAGCCCAACCAGCCCAAAAACGCCCGCTACGGCGAGCCCCTGGTGACAGACTTCCTCCCCCCCCCTCCCCTGGTGCTCCAAACTTCCCAGAGGGGCGAGCCTCCCGCTGGTCGGCCGCCCCCCCATATCCCCATTTTAATTGCACATGAACTTCAGATGTTAAATGATAGCTAATACATTAATCGTTAATCGTTGATTGTTTCTATTATTTATAGTGACCCCAGACGAAGGGCATTTGGCCTGAAATGCATTGGGTTTTTATTGAATAAACGCTGCCACAGACGAACTTGTGCTTCAGCCGTGTTCTTTCAAGAGGTCCGGGTGGACACAGGGGGAACATTAGAAAATATGAAAATGGCATTTTACACTCTACGTGTGGACTCAGAAAGTGGTGAAAGGAAAACTGAGGAAAACAGTGATGAATAAAAATGATGAATTACAAGGATTAAGATGGATTACTTTGAAGGAAAATATTATTGCCGAAGTGGCGCAGTTTAGCTGTGCATTTGGTTGGGGTGTAATGAGGCCCCATTTTCAGAAGTTTTTGTTTATCAAGTGCCTATTGGGCAGGGCACAATACCATTTTGCACGCATCCAATGAATACTTTTGATAAAATGGTTCACAGTATGAATATTAAAAGGTGTGCATCCCATTCCCCTATTTGATGATGTTTCAATAATGCCCAGCACTGGGATTGCACCTGTTTGTTAAAAATTGGATAACAAGGCAAGATTAATGATCAATGCAAGAGCCCACATGATTGAGATAACAATGTGGTTCTTCTAAGACAGTGTGAAAACAATATGAAAATGAACTTTATAAAGATTAGGAAACGGACTGATAACAATCACGAGTTTTACACATGGACAACAAGTTTTTTTTATGTATTTAGAGAAATGAAATTCCCGTTTGGTTCAAATGAAGTGAAATATGGGAAAGTGAGTCCTTGAAAGCATAGAAGTGGGCGTTAGTGATTGCATTATTGGGTTGGCCGAAGATTCAATTAACTAGCCAATTGGGAGGTTAGAGTGACGTGCTAAAAGTGTGAGGAATGGTGGGGTGACTAACGGCCTGCTAAAATTCACAGACGAAGATAGATGTTTTTTTACGTTTCATGGCAGGTACAGAATGGTTTGGCAAGAATACTGTTGTTGAGGAAAGTCGAGTGCATGATGCAGTCATAAGTAAGCAGTAGGAGTAAATGTATGCATATGAACAAAAGAAATAGAGAATGGTAAAAAATGGGGCAAACAAACGCCGTTTAAAAGATACGTAGGTTTATGTAGTGAACTGACTAGCACTTGCCAAAGGGAGTGAAACAGTCGGAAAGAAAATGAGGCGAGTGAACAACAAAATGTATCAGAGGTACACGGGCAGTTATTAGAGATGCATGAAACGTGTATGAGATCTAAATAAGTAGGTGATAAAACCAGGAGAATGATTTGGTCAACAGATTGGCATGGTATGCGCACATTAAGGTAACAGTGACTTTTCTAAAAACAGGGGTTAATTATGTGAAAAACGTTTGGAATATGAAGTAATACAACATGCTTTTTTAATTGCACTTGAACTTCAGATGTTAAATGACAGCTAATACATTAATCGTTGATTGTTTCTATTATTTATAGTGACCCCAGACGAAGGGCATTTGGCACGAAATGCATTGGGTTTTTATTGAATAAACGCTGCCACAAACGAACTTGTGCTTCAGCCGTGTTCTTTCAAGAGGTCCGGGTGGACACAGGGGGAACATTAGAAAATATGAAAATGGCATTTTACACTCTACGTATGGACTCAGAAAGTGGTGAAAGGAAAACTGAGGAAAACAGTGACAAATGAAAATTATGAATTACAAGGATTAAGATGGATTACTTTAAAGAAAAATATTATCGCCGAAGCGGCGCAGTTTAGCTGTGCATTTGGTTGGGGTGTAATGACGCCCCATTTTCGGAAGTTATATTGTCATACACATTTCTAGCACTGTTTTCACATTATGTGTTAATAATGCAGTCATTGATAGATTAACACATGTGTCCGCCATTACTCTGTGTATTAGCAAATGCTGAGCATGGGCTGATTCATTGTACACTCCTACATACTGACTGTCATGTTGATCCTGTGACTTTCTCTGCTGACTATTTGGAGTTGCTCCTGATCAACATATGTTGTGTGCCCCCACTACATGTGTGAGGTTACAGATTGGGGATTATATATTTGACTAGTTAGTCCTCCCTAGGTAGATAGTGACATAGCAGGCATATGTCCATGATAAACCACAGATGTCAGTGGTGGGATACATGTCATGCCTGATGAACCATGGAAGTCGCATGGAGACACTCCTACAACCCCCATGGAACCCCCTCCTTGCACACAGTAATGCTACACTGCATTTTGGCCAGCAATGCATTGTTCTGTACCCTTCGACCTTTCAAGGGCAGACCCAGTGACTTTGCATGTCTTGACATGTGGGACTTGGGGGATTGCTTGACACGTACCATGATGCATGAGACACACCCCTCATACTTTTGTGCCCATCTGCCTCAACAAACACTGCAAATGGCATTATGTAATCCATTTCTGACTGCCAGTGTGTCTGATAGGTACTTGGGTTTTACTTACCTACAAGTCAGCCATTCCCATGTTGGACGTCTCGAAACGTTCCTTTTTTTGATAGAGTGCCTGAAGATACATGTGTCATGCACCCTTTCTGGGTATTATGCCAGCACATTGGTGAACATTCCCTGATGGTCGACAATGGCCTCGACATTGAGGGAGTAGGTATGCTTCCAGTTCTTGTTGAGATGGGATGTTGATGCAGGGAGAACTAGTCACACATATGTGCAGTCCATGGCACACAACACTTGCAGGAAACCAGCAATGTTATAGAAGCCTTGCTTGATCACCAGCTGCAGTTGTTGTGTGTTGGGGAGCAGGAGGTGTTAGGCAGATGATGGCATCCAGGAAAGAAGGTAGAATAGCCAAGCAAGATGGCTGGGAGATTACTGCCACTCTGCCTGTGATCTGGGATAAGCCTGATCTCATCATGTGTAGCCATGAAGTGAAGCCATGAGCTTCACCTGGGGATGAATGTTGGTGGCCCTGGGAGTTTGTGCCTGGAACCTGGCGCTTTCTGGTGTGGCAGTTGGACAATGGACTCCCTCCTGAGCAGGTGGTAAGTGATGACCTCATCCTCCCTGAGATTTATTAGGGTGGTCCACTGGTGATAAATACACTCCCTTCTCCTGCTCTGCCTTTGTGGTGGTGAGAGTGGAGTTGGGGAGTGGTGGGGGGTTGGGGTGGTTGGGGTAGTGTTAGTGGTTGTCTCCTTACGACTCCCATCTGCAAAATTAGCACCTCCATGGTGAAGTTGTACTTGCCACACTGTTCTCTCTGGCTTCTTTTTATATACCAATGTCAATGCATCATCTGGATTTCACAGGTGTAGGAATTTTGACACCACTGAGCCTCTGCACGACTCAAGAAGGTGATGCATCACTTTTTTTTTTGGCTTGGCTTTGGGGAACATGGCGGCAAGCTAATGAGTTGGCTGTGAGCTCGATTCTCTCCAGTGCTCATCTGCGTGAAACTGGGCTAAGTAGATAACATGCGTACTCTGGGAACATCGTGACTGCTATCTGACTGTGGCATATAGTAACATACGGCGAAAATCTTGAGAAATAACCATACCTGTGCCCATTCCTCCTCGGGCGGGTCTGCTGCTTTCCCTCTGTTGCTGTTTCCCCGTGGACGCGACCGCGGACATGGATGACTGGGCGACCGCGGGCAGCAAGCCGTGGGAGTGCAAGCTGGGATCAACTTTGCCTGTTGCTGTTGCCAGTGCGTTCTATTGTTTTGGCGGTTTGGGGGCCCATTCGGGTGCCATGGTAGCATCTTGAGGCATTTTGTGGCATTCACCACCTGGCTGGTTGCGGGATCCCTCCGCGTCCTGTGCCTGACATTCCTGGGGTGACCCAGCCCCCTTCTTTGATTTGTTGCTACTACCCTGCTGCAGTGAGGACTGCTGGTGTTTGGGCAATAGCGCATGGTGCTGCCTGTAACATGTGGGGTCCCATGGTACCAGGCAGCCCTCCAACTTAGTTGGGGTAGAAGGGCTGCAGCACAAATTTCTCTGTGAGGACAAAGTGGTGTGGGCAGTATACATGCGTAATCTCAGTATTCTGGTGCACTAATATCACAAGCTCCACCAGAAGTGTTGGAGCTTGGATTATCTTGGCACATGAGCCCAAAAAGAGTGTCTGTGTCGAGTAAAGAGTTGAAGATACCTGGGAAACAAAGCTCTAATGCTATATCACTGCAGAGGAGGAAATCAGAGGGGATCCACTAGCAACATCTGTAGAGCTAAAGACAACAAACCAACAGGTACACATTAAGAAATTAAACAAACAAATAAAATAAATGTATTGATGTTGATGAAGCTTATTTAGGGCAAAAAGTGTCTCCAACAGTTTTCCCCCACTGCTACAGCCCTCAGATACCTTATTAGCAGTATCCCTTAAAGATCTTACCCCTAAACAAACTTGTAAAAAAAAAAGCAAGCCGCCAATATAACTGTGCCGGTAGGTGGAGGGCCTAGACTTAAAATAACTCCTTCATTAAGATCCTTTTTTAAGGTCAGGGGATGTGCTAATCTATTGACTACTGTCACGAGGGTGTTAGACTCCATGGGTGATACTTATACCATGAATCAATCAGCGGTCAGAGAGATACAGCAAACGTCCAGCCAACCCCTGGCCAATAGGTACTATGCCTTGGAGGTGGATGCCTTACCTCTAGAAATTTAGGGGTCCATTATGATCGTGGTTTTCCCGCATCCTACGGGTCGGCGGAAGCCACCGCCGAAACCTCTGCGGACCCACCAAAGACCCACCGCCACATTAGGATGGCTGGTGGGTCTTGGTTTCAGTCCGCCGCTTTTCCGCCGCGGTCGGCTTACAACCGCGGCGGAAAAGCTCTAATATCGTGGCGGTGTCTCTCAGACACCGCCAGACATATTAGGATGGCTTCTTAAACATGCTTTTCCGCGGCGGATTCTCCGCCGTGGAAAAGCATACGGATCTTCAGTTCGGGGGCCCGTTGCGGGCCCCCTGGGTGAAGGTTGGGTGGGGGGTGCACATGGGGGGTACCTATGGTACCCCCCTGCATTTACATGCAGAAAGCGGCAGGCACCGCGCGGTGCCTGCCGCTTTCTGCATGTAAATGCAATGCATGCTTTTTTAACATTGCGGCGTGTGCAGCTTGAAGCCGCACCCGCCGCAATGTTAAATATAGAGGATGTGACCGCCAGGGTGGCGGTCACATCCTAATTGCACAGGAGGGAGCGCCGCAGCACATGCAGGTGTTCCCTCCTACTCAGGGCTCGCGGACGGACGCAAGTCCGTCCACGATCGTAATGAGCCCCATAATCTGTTAGTCAGAATGGAAATAAATCTATAACATCTGTATCATCTGTTCTTTTAGTGGTAGAAGGGGCAACTGCACCACCCCGGTGCAGGAGAATATTGAAGGACTATTGCATACGTTATCTGAGGAAATTAAAAACAGATTTGCTATGTCAAAAGCGAATCAAGTAAAAATGTGCGATGCTTGTGAGAACCTCGAGAAGAAGCTTACAGACTTGAGTGAAAGAATTAAGAATCTTGAAACCTCTTCTTAGGATATGAGAAGGGATGTTGCAGACAATCATATGGAGATTCAGCATTGTAAGGAAATGGGAAAAGTCCTCCAAGAAAAAATTGAAACCTTAGAGAATAATTTCAGAAGAAATAATCTAAGACTCCTTAACGTTCCGGAGGGGAAAGAGGGTGAAGACTTGAAAGGGTTCTTTATAAACTTGATCCAAGAAATAATACCAGAATCTAGGGAATTAGATCTCCTCCATGATATCCAACAAATTCATAGAGATCCCGTTAGGCGGAATCCCAATAGAGATAGACCAAGGAAAATACTAATTAATTTCAATATCCACTCTATTAAGGAGAAAATACTTTCAGATGCATTAAAGTAGGATCATACACTAGAGATGGATGGTCATTCTGCATCCACTCGGATCTATCTAAAGAAACCCAATCACATCAGTGGGAGCTGGGCAGACATATACAGGAGCTTCAATCCCTTGGGGCCACAGCGCAGATCAAGTTTCCACCATACTAAAAATAATGTGGACTAACAAAATGCACATTTTTAGAGACCCAGAGGAAGTAGAAAGATGCATCAAGCAGATAAAATCCTAAATTCTTAAATAGTTTAAGTCCACACACATACACAAGGTATAAGGCTGGAGAGATGAGGGCAGCTGGGCAATTTCTATGCCCTTGTTGGTCAAAGGGAGGGTTTCCCTGGGAGGGAGGGTTTCCCTGGGAGGGTGGGTGGGGAGTTGTGAGAGTGGGGTAAGTGTACACTGTACATATTCTATATCTAGTACATAGGGATTGAGCATTGGGAAAACAAACAAAAAAAAAGTCTTCATATGCGAAAATCGTTCAGACAACAGGAAAATACGGGAAGCATCCTACCGTTAGAACATGGTTAACATAGATAAAAATCACACATTGAGGATACTCAGTTGGAATATAAATGGGTTGAAGGTAGCAATCAGACCAAGGCAAATTTTACAATTTCCTAGACAATCCAAGAGTGACATTAGAATGCTGCAAAAAATGCACCTGCAACAAAAAGAATGGGAGTCAATACTCCAAGGGCATAAGTGGATACATCAGTTTGCATGAAACAACCAGAAATGTATTATTAAAGGGGTTGCTGTTTTGATTAAGAACTCAGCTCAAGCAAAAATAACAAAAGTAGTCTAAGACTCTAAAGGAAGATGTTTTATTGTAACAGTGAGGTTTTACAGTAAAAAGTCTTCCATGATAAGGTATTATGGTCTGAATATAGATGACGCATAACCACTTCATGACCTATTTCAACAAACATTGAACGATGACTACCCTATCATAGTGGTGGGGGATTTTAACACTCTGTTGGATCTTGAATTAGATGAATCCACCCCTCGGCCAACAGTCAATGCTCTGAAAATGTGAACTTTCATACCGAATACTATGAAGAATTTGGGACTAATAGATCCCTGGAGGCAGAGAGCTGGCAGAAAGAAAGAATTCACACATCAAAACAAACGGCCACGTATCCCGCATTGACTATTATCTTATTGACTCAAGATTAATTAATAAGGTTAAAGCAGTTTTTCACCCCCTTCCCACTTATCAGACCACTCAGTGGGTCAGTCTAGAGATATCTCTAGAACAAACAGTGCCTGAACTCAGGTGGACCATGGATAGGTCCCTCTTAGGAAAAGTGGAAATACAAAAACATTTGTAACAAGATACACAAAATTATTTTGAACTGAATACCAGTTCTTCCTCACTACGGGTTTTGTGGGATGCATACAATGTCTACATTTGAGGGAGAATAATTTGCTATGCTACACACAAGAAAAAAGAAAACGATGAAAAAATTGAATTACAGAGAAGAAAATAATCTCTGGACAAGAAGATCTTTATATTGCAGGTGACTCAGCAGCAGTCAATAAGATTCAAACTCAAATTGATGAAGGGAAGTAAGAGCCAGTGAAACACTTGGAAGGTATAATTTTAAAAAATGGTTTGCTAGTAAATTGGCACACTATAAGTATGGTGAGAGGCGTGGGAGGTTACTGGCATGGAAGACTTGAGGAGACTTAGTTAGAAACACAGTAAAAGAGATAGTCTTGGAGGGGTCAGGTATAAGCTGCACTGATGATCAAGTGATTGGGAATGCCTTTACTGATTTCTTCCAAAATCTATGCAAGGAAGAGATCTCATTGTCGAATGAACAGTTAGGTACCTGGCTTTTAGGTGACCCCTTACCAAAACTTTTACCAGACAAGGAATGTCTATTTAATGGCCCATTTACATCTGAAGAGGTATCTTCGGCCACAGATAGAAATCTTCCACTAGCTGTCTTGACTCTCGATGCTGCTAAGACATTCAACAGGGTTTTCTGTTCCTACCTTTATATTGTTCTGTCCCATAATGGATTGGGGAGCAACTTTGTGAATGCAATAAAAAATATCTATACATGTCCCTTCGCAAGTATCCTAATTATTGGCTCACTCACCCAGCAATTAAGAATAGGGAAAGGCACACAGCAAGGCTTCCCCCTATCCCCTTTATTGTTATTAATCTTTGTATTGAGCCATTAGCAAGGAGGATTAGGGTAGAACAGCAGATTCAGCCCTTTCAATATCAAGGTTGGGTTGAGAAAGAGGCACTCTATGCCAATGACCTAATAATATACACACAAAATCCTGCAGAATCATTCCCAATTATAATGTGCTTATTAAAAGATTTTGGTAGGGTAGCTGGATACCAGGTAAATGAAGAAAAAACGGAGATACTGGCTTGGAACACACAACTCGATCCTACCCTTGGACAAAACGTAAAATAAACAGATAAGAATGCAGGTAGGTAAATCTTTGGAGGAAATGTCGCAGATACATTTCCTAAAACTTATGAAAGAAACTAAAAAGCTCCTGCAAACATGGTCTACTTTACCCTTATTGATCATCGGCAGGGTTAACCTGAAAAAAATGATGACCCTGCCAACGTTTACCTTTATATTCAATGCTCTACCACTACATTTTGAGCTAACATGGTTTAAGAAATTACAAGGTGATCTAACAAGTTTTATCTGGGCCAAAAAGAACCCAAGAATTGCTTGGAAAAAGCTTCGCAAAAATAAGATAGATGGAGGGCTTGCTCTACCAGATTTCCTGCTATATTGCTGGGCCTTTCAGTTAAAAAAATATAGAGTGTTAGTAACCAATAGTGGCCAGCTACTTCGACCTTGCTACGGTGCACTAGTTAATGATTTAGCAGAACAAAGTAGCTATTTTCTGTTCAAATATGGGAACCCTAAATTAAAAAACAAATTGTTTGAAGGTTCTGTGGCAACATGTAGACTCTGGATTCAGGCCAGAAGAATATTGAATATATCCTACTACAGCCAGTTGGCCCCAATCTGGAAATCGCCCGGGACTCCTTTATGTTTGCAAGACTCTCTAGCTATACCATTTATGGATGCTGACATTGAAAAATGGGGCCAACTTCTGGACTAGCAGAATCAAATTTCATAGGACTATCTTTCAGAGAAAACTAATAACTTATTGTCCAGATTTAAATATTTGCAATTATCAAGCTGGGTCCAAAGCCAAGCATCTGTTAGAGCCTTGAATAAGTGGGAAACGGCTCTATAGGGCAATCCTGCACAGAGAAAAGAAACTGCCAAAAGGTATTGGATGTTTGTCCAAAAGGAAGATCTCTGTAACACGCCATTGGAGGAAAAATGGAAACAGGACCTACCAGGCGCTGATTTAACAACTCTTTGACAAGTATCTATGAATGCACTCTGTTCATATGTCAAGTACGCTTCATTAAGGAAGAACCATTTATTCACTCCACACAGGGTTACTGGTCCCCAAAGAAGCTGTCTAGACAAGTAAGGGAAATAAGATGCTGTCCGAAGTGCGGACTACAGAAAGCAGAGGACGCGCATATGTTTTGGCAATATCCTGTAGTGAATGTTTATTGGCCAGATGTAGGTAAGATATTATCGAATATACTAAATAAGAACTTAGAGGTAAGCTTATCTATCATTATTTTTGAGATCTTAGATATTCACGGTTTTATTAGGAAGAACAGGAAATCGCTTGAGCAGCTCTGTTATTAATTTTGATCATCACTGCTCGTTCGGAAATTTGTATTAACGGGATCTCTAGTAGCCCACCGTCTTGTGAAGGCTGTTTAATGGCCGTCAGATGATTTGGCAGGTTAGATTGTATAAACGCCTCTGAGAAGAGAGCCAGCCTTTGGGAACCTCTTGTTAGGTATGATCTATATTTAATCAAGTAATAGAGGACTAAACGGTCCAAGGATTAAGACATTCTAATCCAAAGGGAGGTACGCGGGGAACCTCGCCACCTCAAGATAAAGGTTGATTGTAGGTGTATCTGGGCCAGGGAACTGCCGGTGGGATACAAGTGTATACTCTGTTTTCTAAACTCCGAACGCACCATAACAAACACCTCTTGTGGATAGTCGCATATGAGGACCTAAATAAAAAAAATCTAAAATAAAATCACTTTTGTTGAAAATTGTAAATATCCATGCATCTGTTTTACTGTGTATATTATATCCTTGCATGTATTAATACTTACATTACACACATGGTTCTGACGCAGGTTCCTTTTGATACATGGCTCCAAAAAGTGACGCATCCTCAGAGATACTTCAACTCGTAAATATGTAGTAGTGATAGCACCACCAATGCGTCAAATATTTTGATGCATTGGCTCTGCAAGCTCCTTGTAAATAAGCTCCTGAGTACTACAAAGGGAGCTTTTCCTCCCAACCACCATTGACCCCTAAAGTTAAGATCCTGGCAAAGAACCCCTCTGAATATGTGGATGGGCATCATTAGTAGCCATGGAGGGGTGGGGGCCGGAGGAAGTAGGTCATGACTTGAAGTAGTCATGAGGATTGCGACAAGAAAAGAAGTAGGTGCAAAGGGTTTCCAAAGTGGCCTGGTGCCACTTTTTTCCCTCTGAGGTTCAGCAATGCAGGTCATTGAGTGATTTTACCATGCACACACCTCTACTTTGCTACTTTAGAAGACCCATTGTAAGCCAAATAATGGCACTGTGATTATCGAGGGCACTAGTTAGCCCAGATGGCCATCTCCTGCTAGAGAAGGCTTTCAGGGATGAGGCCCTACACTTCTAGCTGTGCCTCGGGTACCATGGAGATTATGTGGGGCATGCGCTATGCAGTCTCTGGAGGTTTCAAGGATTTATAATGGGTAACTTGATGTAATAAACACTCTGAACAATACCGATTTAAATAGGATATGTGCAATTTTGCGTTATCATGTTCATGTTTGCTGTTTATTTTGCTGTATTGTACATGGTGCAATGTTAGTGTTCTGTAGTGGTTGTGCCACCTTGTTTGATGTAAAGTCAATTTCCTATAGACTAATCCAAGAAGTGGAGTCTGTTGCTTTTGTGGAGGAGGGGGGCTGAGCAGTTTCTAAGAGGAGGCCCCATCATCATTGTACACGTGAGCAGACTATAATAGTTGTGCTGCCAGCACTTGTCAACAACAGCTGGTTAATGTGAGGGACTAAGCACTGAGGCCTGTTACCTGTTGTCAATGTTCCATTGCAGCAAACAAGCGATGCCACAAAGAAGATACATTAATGTTCTAATGAGAATAGAGGAAGAATAATGCATAGCCTGCCATAGACCTTGCAAATGCTGAGGAGATTAGGGCAAGGGAGTGCGCCCTTCTGTGATCAATATAGATCCTGTGGGCTGATTTAACTGTGAAATCAGAATGCATTGAAAAGACAGTGAGTGAAGTTGAAGAGAAGCTGGAAGGGCTAGCTGAAAAGGTGCTGGACATAGAGAAGTAACAGATGCAGCTTGTGAGAAGGATCCCTGGAGTGGAAAATGAGATCAAGGAAATTAGCCAATAGGTGTAAGTATTGATGCCCTTCTAGTCTTAAGTAATGAAGCGCATCACAATGATGTAGTCAGTTCAGTTCAGTTCAAAATGCTTTATTCAGTTTGTGAAACACAACCATATAAGCAAACAATAAAACAGTACTTTTAAACATTTTGCTAAATTACAAAACAAATAAAGCACATAAAAAGAGGGCCTCATTAAATTCAAAAGGTGCCATGCATCCAATGCAAAGTGTGCTACACAACAATACAAATGCTATACATGTAATACATACAATTCTCCTACTTCCAACTTTTCTACGATGCTTTGGAATTCAATATAATATTATGTGCAAATTTCGCAATAAAGTGACAGATGCTAAAGCATTCTGTGCAAAACTTACTAAAGTACAAAAATCACATAGAATACCATAATTTACATCCAGTTCTCCTACTTGTGGTAAATAAATTTACCTATGCATTTTTCCATATAATTATCAATACAAGACAGCTCATTTAAATGAGAGGCAGAGTCCGTGGTATCTGAGTCATACGGGCTTTAATGGAATAATCCTCAAGGATGGAGCATCATGTTCCATCACCTCTAAGGTTCAGGAAGGGACATTCAACGTTTTATTAACATTACACATTATATATAGTAAAACGTTACAATCGAATCCAATACAGTAGGCGTAACAGGTGAAAAGAGAGAGATAAGAACACATGTGCGTAAGAGGAGGTGTGAAAAGAGGCGTACACCTGGGCGTGCACTGTACATGTCAGAGAAACGTCACAAGATACGTCACATGTGGGTGGATGCATAGAGAAAGTTTGCAGAATCAGCAGAAACCCTTCACCTGTATGCGCGCGCAACTATCATGACGTGGAACTGGGGGCTTTGACTTTAGCACAAGTGGAGGAGACTGGTGTCTGGAGTGTCAGAACGACCTGCACCTATAACATATCTGGTATCTCATGTCTGGAGGGTGTAGTGTCTGAAGTAAAAGGTCTCTCGGGCAGAGGCCGTTCATCACTGAATGCTAGTGCGTGCAAAGGGATCTTCATGTAGAGTGCGGGGGCCATGGGCCTACCATGGCAACAGGAGCAGTTATTTACTTGCATGGAGACAGGAAGGCAGGGCCCTTTGCTCTGCAGCCGGGAATATATTTACCTATTTCACTAGACTGGAATGTGTTTTCGAGGAGGCTGAACAGATAGCTGCAGGCAAAACATGAATTTGGCAGGCAGTCCAGGCTGAGCTGGGCACCGCTGTGCTGGCAGGAAGTAAGGCAGGGGTCAGGGATGCATACAGCTTTCGGAGACAGGAGAGATGAGGCTCAGGGCCTCGTTTAAGGGCCTAGCTCGACTGGGCCAGGAAACATGGAGAAAACGTGTGCGAAATCCAGAAGTGCACCATATAAAGACGTTGGCACCATAGGCATAGGAACCTAATTAACAGGATTTCTTGGTATGGGTGGATAGCTAACATGTTAAGGATGGACGCAATGTATTTGCGTCTTTCTAGCATGTACAGAACAGAAGTTACACGACATACATGGAACATGGGTGCATGGATAGGGTGCGAGTGGGGGACACATTAGCTACCTAAAAATTTCTATTACCTCATTCCCTCCTTGGACCCTACCACACCCTTTAGGATATATCTATATTCATGAGACCATCTATCTGTTCATAAAGCATCATTTGTTCATCTTTCTTTATTCAGGAGCGTGAACGTGTACTTGAACGGGGAATACAAGCTGTGGCGCACAAGCCGCAAATCGCTGGCCCACATTGCAGACAGAGACAACAACTGAATACTGCGACCAATATTATTCCTAGGAATGATAACAATTTCCATCCCCAGGCGGATATCACACTCCAGAACCAACCGGACCAAGTCCAGGAGCCTGGATTTTGGTGTATCAGATGAGCTATTTCATGAAGCCGAGTTATGGCCTTATACACGGATGGCGCGTTATTAGGAATAAAAACGCAGAAACTGGATCCGATGACTCTAAAAGCCCCGCCCCTATCTGCCAGGATGACGTCAAGGACAAGGCGATTTTGAAGAACAACAAGTCTCATAGCGGACTGTTCCTCAGTCAGGTTACCTAAAGCAGAGGTAGTTTCGTTCACTACTGCTTCCAAGGTTCTAGTTAATTTGCGTATTAGTTTACTATTTGAGACAGTGCCTATGAATGGAAAGAATCCTTTATTGAAATCTATATATTGTTCTAATGTAGTTTCAGTCTGATCGACAATTGGGATCTTGATCTCCCTTCTATGTCTTACATGAACGAGATGGGGATTTCTGTGATAATCAGGCGGGGCTAGAAAAACAGGTGGCAATAGGAACGCAATATAGCACGTCCCATCCCAATCCAATGGCAGACGTACATAGGCTGTCTGACCACATATGAAATAAGAATGGCGAGAGGCTTTGAAAGTAGACTTTCCTTTATCACTGAATTCGACAACAGTATCACAATCACTGTGTCCTAGATGTACGGAACCATTCTTTCTGACGCATAATTCACCTTTCACTGGCAAAACTGTAATAAACGGCAAGTCCGAATTAGTCTCAGACTGCACATTCAGGATCATGAGGTTAAGTGTAAAATTACCTAATCCATACACTTCATTTTCTAGATCGGTCCCTGTCCTTTGGGGAAGACCTTCTTGGTCTGGGAAACATATTTTATTCATGACTGTATTCAAGTTCCCCCATATCCAATTGCCTTGGGAAACTTTGGACTTACTATCTAGGGAGGACATTAGAGTAAACCATGCACCACACAAACCATTATGTGTGAACAGATAAGGAAAGAGGGGCAGAGCTTCCTTGTACTTCTGATAGGGAGGGAGTCGGCCACATACCCAGCAATTAGTGGCATTGCTGGTTTGGTGAGAATGATGTAACATACGGATGAATGTATTGTTGCGCATGGCTAAACGATAAGACAATTCATGTGGGGGCAGATCACTAAAAGTGTGCTCCACAGTGTCATTAAAGGAAGCATGTACATGTGAATCAAGAGGGAAAAAAACAGGTAACAGTAAACTTATACAGATTATCGTAAGACTCAGAAGAAACATGGAAAATAAGGCGATTATGCATCCGCTGTGCAAAACTTTACAGTGCTTTTTTCTTTTCTCGTTGCACCTATCTCTCTGACTACTTGGGTCTATTCTATACATGTCAGAAACCTGTCTAACCGCTTCACCCGAGGGGGACTTAAACAATTAAACGCTGTCTGACTTACTAGACCTTAGCTTGGCACGGTACTCCTCTTGGGGAGTTTTCTCTAGCAGGGGGAGTTTAGAGTCAGAAAGTGGGCAGTCCTTATACGGGATTTCTGGACACAGTCCGTGAACTTTTTTTACATGGCTCGAATGAAGCCATCCCTTCCTCCCCTCTACTTTAACTGCAGTTCTTGTAGATAATAAAACCAATTTGGGCTGCTTCCATCTGGGTTCCAGCGGACTCTTCCGGTCGAAGTTCCTCACGAGGACCAAATCACCAGGGCGGACTTCATGCGGTTTTACTTGGGTGTTGTCCGGAAAGGCAGCCGCGACCTGTGAACGACAAGATTGTAGTGCAGACATCAAGGAGGCCAGGTAATCTGTCAGCATACAACTGTCAACATCAGTAATTTTACGGGGCATAGGCGTCCCCCACATATTCGGAGGCCTACCGAAGACCACCTCATACGGGGATAGCCCTGTCCTAGAATGAGCTACCATTCGCATGTAAAAGAGTGCAACTGGCAAGGCAACTATCCAATCTACACCTTTCTCGGCACATATTTTGTCTAGACGTGTTTTCAGGGTCTGATTATGTCTCTCTACGAGACCTGCGGCTTCAGGATGTCGGACACAATGGAACTTCCACTGGTAACCTAACAGGAGTGATACCTGCTTCATAAGCTCGGACGAGAATAGCTGTCCATTATCAGAGTACACGACACGGGGCAAGCCGTACCGCGGGAAAAATTCACGAACCAGCTGCTTAGCAGTGGTCGGGGCAGTGTAATCTGGGACTGGATATGTTTCTGTCCATCGGGAAAGAGCACATACGACTACGAGGACATACTTGAATCCTCGGCATCTGTCCATCTGGATATAATCCATCTGGAGGACTTCAAAAGGATGATCGGGAGGGTGGAAACCACCTTGTTCCACGGGAACACCTTTGCCTGGATTGAACTGACAACAGATCATGCAAGTACGCACTTTCTGTTTTGCGGCTGCTCGTAAATGTTTGTTGTACCAGAGATTCTGTAAACTGTCTAACATGGCTTTCTCTCCTAAGTGTGCTGGACTATGTGCTGTGTTGATTATGATTTGAACCATAGAGTCGGGGAGGAACCATGTGGCCCTTCCCTTTGTCATCCATCCCTGATCTGTCTGGATCCCTCCTTGTTCAGTCCATTTCTTGATTTCGTCTGGTGTTGCATGTGTCTGTATGTCGAGTACGTCTAGAGTGGGATCCTTAACTGTCAGGCAATGTGTTAGTGTAGGTAGGTCAGTCTTTGTCATGTCAGTCGGGATGACTGTCTGGGCTGTGAGTTTGGCTGTACGATCTGCCAGGTCGTTACCCTGGGAAATAGTGTTGGTGACTTTGGTATGTGCTTTGCATTTCATAATGGCTATGGCTGTAGGTAAGTGTATTGCTTCTAACAGAGCCTGAATGAGGGGACCATGCTGGATCTTGGTCCCGTGAGAAGTTAAAAAACCTCTCTCTTCCCAAAGGACTCCGAAGTCGTGAACGACTCCGAATGCATACTGTGAATCTGTGTATATGTTTACTTTCTTGTTTTTGGCTAGAACACATGCTTGGGTCAGAGCAATAAGCTCTGCAGCTTGAGCAGATAGTGTGTCAATACGATGTGTTTCTATGATTTCAGTTTCAGTGGTCACGGCATAGGCGGCCACTAACTCTCCTGTGCTTGTTCTCATACATGAACCATCCACGTAAAGTGTCAGGTCTGGATTGGTCAAGGCAATGTCTGTCAAGTCTTGTCGGGGCTTTGTCACTGTATTAATGACGTCCACACAGTCATGTGGTGCTGGATCGGTTGTACTCGAGGGTAACAATGTGGCAGGATTAAGTATGTTGCAGCGTCTGATTTCTATGTGTGGTTGAAACAGTGTCAGTTCATAACCTGTCAGTCGTGCTATGGTCAAGTGCTGAGTCTGGGTACGGTTCAGAAGAACTTCCACGGAATGTGGAACCTGTACTGTCAAGGGATGTCCTAATACAATCGAGTCGCTTTGTCTGATAGCTAGAGCTGTCGCTGCAACTGATTTTAAGCACGCAGGCAGAGCCTGGGCTACTGGATCTAATGTACTAGAAAAATAAGCACAAGGCTTATGGTGTCCTGCTTGATCTTGTTGTTTCAGTAACAAAAAGTGTAAAAGGCTTGCTGTAACATGGTGTCGCTAAAACTGGTGCTTGACATAAAGCTTTCTTCAAGTCATTAAAAGCTTGTGTATGTTCCTGAGTCCAAGGGAGGACAGTCGAAGTCGCTGCCTCCTGTGTTGTCAACTGTATGAGTGGCTTGGCTAGAAAAGCATATTGGGGAATCCATTGTCTACAGTATGAAGTGAGGCCTATAAAGGCCCGTACTTCCTTTTGTGTTTTGGGTTGTGGCAGATGTGCAATTAACTGGATACGATCTGGTGTCAACTGTCTACCCCTCTTGGACAGCAAGTCTCCTAGGTATACCACTTGCTGGGCACAGAATTGGAGCTTCGAAGGGGACACCTTGTGCCCATTTTCGGCAAGAAAATACAAGACTGTCAGTGACGCGCGCTCGCAGTCACGTTCGGTCCGTGCAGTGATCAGTAGATCATCAACATACTGTAGTAGAGCAGTGTCAGTAGGCATGTGAATACTGTCTAGTTGTTGTTTCAGTGCTTGGCTGTAAATGCTAGGACTTTCCGTGAACCCTTGAGGTGCACGTGCAAATTTAAAACTTCGGCCATTTAATGAGAATCCGAATAAATATTGGCTTTCCGGATGGATGGGGACACTAAAGAAGGCGTTCTTAAGATCAATTACAGTAAAGAACGCAGCTTCGGAATCAATGGCAGTCAGTAGTGATGAAATATCTGGGACCACTGGGTACTGTGGTACTATACACTTGTTGAGTTCTCGAAGATCGATCACCAGTCGATAGACTGGAGGTGCATTTGGGTCAGTTCGTTTAAGAATCGGAATGATTAAAGAATTACATATATTGGAGTCAGTTTCTACGACTACTCCTTGGGCAATGAGTTTGTCAATAATTTTCAGTAAGGCTGCTACAGCCTCGGGGGGCAATTTGTATTGTCGGATTCGGGGCAGTACAACACCTTGCTTAAGAGTGACACGATAAGGAGTAATGTGCATACAACCTACATCAGTTGGACCTTGCGCCCATAAATGCTGTGGAACATTTTTCAATCTGACATCAAAATCTCTCAACACATAATGACCCTTAAAATCACGAAGGAATAATCTCACTCCTTCCGGAGAACAACATATAACAGCTAAAAGAGCTTTCAGTGTTTTAATACCAAGCAAGTTTTCAGGACATGATTTCGTAAGCAATAAATCTGTAGTACGGGACAATGGACCAACTGCAAGGGGAACTGGCTGTGATACTTCGTTAACAATAGGTTTTCCTGAAAATCCAAGGGAAACATTCTGTGAGCCTGAGAGGGGTGCCCCTGGAACCTCGTCATGACTAATGGTAGTTCTGCTCGCCCCCGTGTCAATCAAAAATGTTCTGTCTTTCCCTAATACTTGACTATGTACATAGGGACCATCTTGATCTACAGGAACCTCAATAAGGGGCAAGCCAACCTCCCTCTCTAGGCTGTTTCATGTGTATTGCTGATAATCGGGGTAATCGGACTGTGCATACTGATACATTTGTTGGGTGACGTGTTGTGTTGCGGCAATGGGTTGGGGTTGGGGTACAGCTACTGTCTGTTGCTGTGCATTCTGTGGAAGTTGCGGATTCTGTGGAATATTCTGTTGAACGTGTTCTGGTCTAGGCGGACGTGGTCTTTCTTTCGTTTTGCCGGTAGCGATATTATGTCTGAGAACGGCACAATCACTTATGAAGTGACCTGGCTGTTTGCAGTAATTGCAGTTCCCTTTAACAGGACCTGTAGGATGACTAGTCTGTGTGTTCTGCGTGTTACCCCTCTTCTGACCATCTGCTGGAACAGACTGGGCAACTAGTACTTTCATTTTCGTGTCTTTCATACGCCTCTGTTCATGATCGTGTTCCTCTCTAATTCTGTTCTGGTGGTACTGTAACATTTGTAACATTTGGGAAGGCGTATTAGCTTGCCATGTACTTTCGACTTTCAATACTCTGTTCTTAACCTGGGGTAAGGAATTCTCTACTAATTTGGTCACAAAAAGATGTGGAAATGACTCGCTACTTGTTTTCAGGCCACTATTAATAATGAAACATTTCTCGAATCGGGAATAAAAATCACTAGTGTCTTCGTCTTGTTTCTGTTTGCAGGCTGAGATCGCGTCCCAGTCTTCCTTTTTAACCGTCAATAATCTAGGCAAAACCTGTACTAATAATCCTGGTAGTGCTTTAGTTTTTTCCCGAAGACCTACACCTGGGGTACGTCTATTTTCCTCGTCTTCTAATTCAGTCCAAATAATCTTTTTATCTCCCACCTCCCATTCTTTTTCTTTCAGTTTTTCGTAAATCCCTGCTGGCAACAATACTTTTAGCATTTTAAGAATGTCGGAATACGTGTAATCTCCCATAAGTAACATATCTTTTAATTCACGGTGGAACCCTGCAGGATCTTTATCGTGACAAGGTACTATTTTCTTCATTTCCAATAATTCCATTTTGGTCAAAGGAGTGTATACGAATACGCGTTCAAGCGTACCCCCTGTACCCAGAACTGGATGGACTTCTCGTAAGGGATTCTGTCTGTCTAGATGATATGGCTGTCTTACTGGGGGTGGAACGGAAACAAGATGTGGAGTCAGGAAAGTTCTGTATTTATGACGTTGTTCTAGAATGATATCAATTAAATCGGTACCTAGGCCTCTCCATCTTCTCAGGAGTAAGTCTTGCAATAAATTATACAATGGACCTGGATCAGATTGCTGATTTTCATATAAAGTAATGAGATGTTGGATCATGTATATACCAGCTAGACGCTGTTCTTCTGGAGTAAGGCTCAAAAACGTTTGCACTACTAAATCATCTTTATATATACTGTCATTTCCAGCCCATTGGACTGCTGCCCGGGCTAGTTCTTGATCACGTAAGGTGTTAAGTTCATGATAACCTATTCTTTCTCTCATTATTTTATCAGTAACTTGAAAAACATGTTCAAGAGAACATTGCTCGGGTATCGGGGAAAGGAAACGTTTCTTGTTTTCTAGATGATTCGGTCTGTCAAAAGGTCTATCAAAAGAATACTGTTTAGGGAGTTTCACTCTACCTACGTACGCTATCCTGTCTGGATTCTCCACTGGAGTCCCTATTTCTTCCTCCTCCTCCGAGGAGTCATTCTTGTCTGACTCGGCTTCCTTTTCAGCCTTCTGTCTGGTATGTATTGCTACTATTTCTTTACGGATCTTTCTGGACATGGCATCTATACAAGTTTGTTTATCATGTTTACAATCTGCAATATTTTGACTCCATTTTGTCAGTACATCCATCTCTACTCGGACAACACCTGGCCGATCTTGTTCCCTTATCAAACAATTAATTAAGAATCGTAATAATAAACCTTGTGTCTCAACTTTCTGATATGCCATGGCTTCGCGAATACATTCTGGCCTCTCCCCCGTTCTAATAAAATGATATATTTTGTCTAGATGGTCTGGCATTTCCGGTAATAACATCAAATAATCTGTAACACGTCGTAGACGTAACGAGGCTAACATCATGTCTCCTTTCTTGCCAGGTACTGAATCATATCTACAATCCGTAATATACTGTTTAAGTTTTTCATGTGGCATCGCTTTCGGAGTACGCTGCGTTGCTAATTCTCTGATTGTCATTCGTTGTAACTGTGGCGGGGTGCGAAGGCGACCTCCTACGGCACCTCCTGAAGCAGAAGCGAGGGTATGACCTGACGTCGTGGCAGGTAGTAAGGGTACATGTGATGGGGTTGGACTCTGGGATATATCTGCCGCAAAAGGATTGTGAGGACCAATAATAGGGGGACCAGTAGCAGCAGCAGCAGCAGAAGGGGAAGTGACAACAGGCACGGGAAGCAAATCTTGGCGTGGAGGGGTCGTGGCTTGTACAGCCGGAACATGCTGCGGTACATTATTAGCGGGTTGTACGGGTACATTGGTATATGCTGGAGCTACATCATCTAACTAAGAAGAAAGGAAAATGTCTGCTGCGGTCTTTTTGTGACGGAGTTTGGTCGGAACCAATGGTGGTGGCAAGTTACGGGGTACTTCCGGGGTCGCCTTGGGCAGGCCCTCGGCCAGAACTGGATACATGCCTGTAATGAGTGCATTTCTTTGGCGGTCTAATTGTTCTAATCTGACCTGTTCTCCTTCTTCTAGTAACTCTTTTTCTCTGGCTTTTTCGGATTCTTCTCTACTTCTCTCGGCTTTTCTGATTTCCTTTTCTGTTCGTCTATGTGATTCTTTACGCCACAATTCTATGGCATCTTTCTGAGATTGTCTGGCTTTCTTTTTCCATAACGCTTCTTCTACTCTCATGATGCAATCTGCATCCCATGTCCCTGAGGCAGGCCATCTAAACTTCTCTTCCAGATTCTTGGTGTACTCCACCCATAAGTCTAAATACATCACAGCATCTAAGCCGTGTTTGTGGTACATAAAATATCCTGGAGTGTCCCTAGGTGGGACGGGAACTGCTTCTTCGAGTATCCCTTTCCTAGTACCTATCTGACGTAATTTTGAGAACAACGGCATGACTAGAGTGATTCGGACGTGAACACAATAAACACAGTAATAAACAGTAAACAATCATTCATACCACAACATTGAAAAACATTAAAATATGTCGAACTGAAATTACCTGGAACACAGAAAACATATATTCTGAAAAGTCTTGAGTCTGAATAACTAGATGCACTGCTAAAACAGTACAGACAATACCGGTCCCATAAAGAGACACGTCGGACCGTATTCACCTAAGTGAACACGTCAGGACCAGGTCTGTGTACCCAAACCTGTCTTTACCGGGCACAACTTAATGAACCCGTCTAGATGCGTTCCCAACAACGGTACTCACCGGGAAGCAAGAAACTGAAGGCCTCGGAAACTGGACTGGACTGCTACGACATCTGACGGCGACGCATCACGCTACCACGCATGCGCTTCGGAACAGGTGGGCCTCCGGACACCTCGGACCTTGCTCTCTTGACTAGGGCTCTGGTCGGGATCCTCCGCATTCCTCACCGCCTCGTCTGGACGTCGGACCGCAGTCTCCGTCTCCCTCGTGGGCCCGAGGGAAGATAGCAGGAAAACCTGCAAACGTGCACGGTTTCCGTCTGGGCTGTAGAAGGGGTCAAAGGCCGCGTGACTTCACCGGCGAGTGGGGAAGGGGGGTCCCTGTTCGGGCGCCAAATTATGTGGTAAATAAATTTACCTATGCATTTTTCCATATAATTATCAATACAAGACAGCTCATTTAAATGAGAGGCAGAGTCCGTGGTATCTGAGTCATACGGGCTTTAATGGAATAATCCTCAAGGATGGAGCATCATGTTCCATCACCTCTAAGGTTCAGGAAGGGACATTTAAAGTTTTATTAACATTAGACATTATATATAGTAAAACGTTACAATCGAATCCAATACAGTAGGCGTCACAGGTGAAAAGAGAGAGATAAGAACACATGTGCGTAAGAGGAGGCGTGAAAAGAGGCGTACACCTGGGCGTGCACTGTACATGTCAGAGAAACGTCACAAGATACGTCACATGTGGGTGGATTCATAGAGAAAGTTTGCAGAATCAGCAGAAACCCTTCACCTGTATGCGCGCGCAACTATCATGACGTGGAACTGGGGGCTTTGACTTTAGCACTAGTGGAGGAGACTGGTGTCTGGAGTGTCAGAACGACCTGCACCTATAACATATCTGGTATCTCATGTCTGGAGGGTGTAGTGTCTGAAGTAAAAGGTCTCTCGGGCAGAGTCCGTTCATCACTGAATGCTAGTGCGTGCAAAGGGATCTTCATGTAGAGTGCGGGGGCCATGGGCCTACCATGGCAACAGGAGCAGTAATTTACTTGCAGGGAGACAGGAAGGCAGGGCCCTTTGCTCTGCAGCCGGGAATATATTTACCTATTTCACTAGACTGGAATGTGTTTTCGAGGAGGCTGAACAGATAGCTGCAGGCAAAACATGAATTTGGCAGGCAGTCCAGGCCGAGCTGGGCACCGCTGCGCTGGCAGGAAGTAAGGCAGGGGTCAGGGATGCGTACAGCTTTCGGAGACAGGAGAGATGAGGCTCAGGGCCTCGTTTAAGGGCCTAGCTCGACTGGGCCAGGAAACATGGAGAAAACGTGTGCGAAATCCAGAAGTGCACCATATAAAGACGTTGGCACCATAGGCATAGGAACCTAATTAACAGGATTTCTTGGTATGGGTGGATAGCTAACATGTTAAGGATGGACGCAATGTATTTGCGTCTTTCTAGCATGTACAGAACAGAAGTTACACTACATACATGGAACATGGGTGCATGGATAGGGTGCGAGTGGGGGACACATTAGCTACCTAAAAATTTCTATTACCTCATACTTCCAGCTTTTCTACAATATTTTGGGGTTCGATATATTATTATATGCAAATTTCGCACTAAAGTGTCGAGTGTTAAAGCATTCTGTGCAAAGCTTGCTTAAGTACAATATACCATGTAGTTCCCTAGTTACAGTATATGCAAAGTTTCTTATGGGCAAACTTTCGCAATAAGATCAAGTAAAAAAATAACTTGTACAAAACTTGATAAAGTACAAGAGAACCATATAAAAGTGCTGTATGCTTCATTAATAGCACAATGTGCAATAGAGCAAAAGAATAAATTGTTGACAGAGGCAAAATATGTTTAAAGTGTCCAAAACGATTATAGTATATACTCAAACGATAATGGATTTACAGGTAGCTATACTTTTTAAAATGTATAAGGCACCATAAAAGCAGATGTCTGCACTTTCTAAAGAAAACATTAACTTCATAGCCAATTTAGTAGAGCGGACATTGTATTTTAAAAAGATATGTTTCAAATAAAATTTTCTATATGAATAATAAAATTTGCAAAACATTAAAAAGTGGCAGCAACTTTGTCTTGAAATGTTATCACATGGGCATAAGGATTTAGTGTTGGTTTTCATCTGTGGAAATGCCACAAGATGGCGAACAATTGCCAGCCTAAGGCGTGTTAAAACAAAGCGATGGGAATTTCGTGTCACTAAGGTAAGATATTTCTGGAAGCCACTTCTAAGGTTTAATTCCTGATAGAAAACAAATGTGGGTTGCTTCCCAGACAATCTCTTTCTGGCCTCCCTATTATGAGCTAAAAACATTATTTTTAGCTCCTTCTTTGAAATTGATGCTGCAAACTCTGGTTCCAGAAGAATATTACATTTAAACAGGAGGCTATACCAGTAATGTATATATCTAAGCCACGGAATGTGAGTGAAGTGATCCAGCCTCATACAAACTCTAATGATCATTTGTGTAAATAACGTTTCAGTTTTTGACCATATTGAACGCCAAAGCATCAAGGGCGTGATATAATCAATACCCACTTCCTCGTGGATTAGCACCGTGGACGCTGAGGTGGGAACACACAATAAATGCGTAAGGAACTTGTTTTCATCGTGCAGGAGCAAATTTCCACAACGGTGGGCCCAAATTCCAGCCCCATATAACGCAGATAATACACACCTAGCGTTATAGATGGCCACCATGTCTTTTATTCTTCGATCTCCCAATTTAGTTGAGAATCTGAATATGCTATTAGTGTTCCTGTTTATTTTAAGGCTCACATTTTCGTGTTCATTTGTCCATTTCCCATCGCCTCCAAATGTTATTCCAAGGTAGCAGAATGTTTTAACCAGTTGCACTTTATCGTTTTCTATGTGAAAAGTTTTGGCTGACTTTACTTTCTTCCCACATGACATGACAAAGGTCTTAGTTTTGTTAATTAAAAGTTTCCTCCTCTTTATAAAAATTACAAAATTATCAATAAGTCGCTGGAGTCTAATCTGAGTGCGTGATATTAAAACAGCGTCGTCCGCATATAATAAAATTGGAACGGCTTTCCCATCTATGAGTGGGGCATCCGTAGTTAGCTTGCTTAGGGTTGCGGTGACTTGATTAATAAATAATGAAAATAAAAGAGGGGCCAAAATGCAACCCTGGCGGATGCATCTTGCGACCTTAAAGAAAGGGGTACATTAGCCATTAGTGCCATAACGTACTTTACAGGATAGTTTTTCGTAGAGTCTAGCTAAAAAGTGTAATCGGCCCCATAGTGTCTGTGGATCTTTCCCCAATACTTGCTCATATGACAGTCATTGAAAAGGCAAAAGACACACAAATGATGGACAGAATAAGGAACAAATCAAACATTCACTCCCAGTCAAGAGATCTGAATTAAATCTATTGTTCTTTTGCTCATCATGCCACCCCAGCTTAGACCCAGCTAACAGGGGCTTAGGGATATCAAGCAATCACAGATTCCAATTCCTTAAGCTCCCAGTGTGGTCTCTAAAGTTGTCCATGTCATTGTGCCGAATCAGTCTGCATTGTCAGCACCTGTAGGAGGTGACTTGTCTCATAGTAACATACTGAACAGCCACCAAATAGAAAGTCACCTCACATGCCAGTCAGTCTACAGAATTTCTTATCTGAGGGGGATTAAGTGCTAACATGAGACCCCCAGGTGAGCCAAAGTATTGTTACAAGGATAGTGTAAATGGCCACGCACAAGACAAGAGACAGCCTGTGATTAACCTCTCACCCACATCTTGCCCTTCTGTGAATTTTCTTCCAACAGTTCCTCAGTTGTGAGAGGGTCAGAGGGAGGCATTTAAAGAGCTTACAAACAAATCATTGAACTGGTTGGTACAGCATAGGGATTTTCCCCTCTCCATGACAACATTCTCTTAACTAGCAGGATGGGGTGATTAGGACCAGTGTAGGTTAGCCACCCAGGAGATTGTGTAGTTGTCAATTTTAGGTCATCACGGTTAGTGCAAAGTTTGTTTTTTACCATTTAAGTAAGTGTGTAGGGGAGTCTAGTGTCAACCTTTTGCCATTGGACTACTAATACAAAAACTGCTAATATTTTGGGCTCAAATGTAACACAAAGAAACAAAGATGACAAACATTACTGTCAATGGCATGTGCCTCTACTGGCCCTGTAAGAGATCATGTAGTAGGAAGGGCGTGTTGGGCAGCCAAGGTAGGGCCCTCTTATCGATTTTAACTATGTATTGTCTTTAGAATGTTTTATGGACAATTGTCCAAAGAAACTTGTTTCTTACTACTACTTTAAGAGATTAGGCTGTGATTAGAGTCTCAAACCAAAGCCATATACAAAAATGTGCACATCGATAGTGCAAGTGCATCTCTAAATACGATGCATGGCAACTAGTAGTGACACGTAGGTCTGCATAGAAACGTTTGTATAACAAATACGTGCGTAATTTTGTAAGTGCCCTT
Source organism: Lissotriton vulgaris (assembly GCF_964263255.1). Taxonomy (NCBI): domain Eukaryota; kingdom Metazoa; phylum Chordata; class Amphibia; order Caudata; family Salamandridae; genus Lissotriton; species Lissotriton vulgaris. The sequence continues at coordinate 844,957,986 of NC_141685.1, forward strand.
TAAATCGGCAGCATACAAAATTGTATAACATAATCAACAAGATCGCGAGCAACGCTTTAATATAGACAATCTTGTCAGAATATCTATAGGGTGATACCACAAAAGCGAAGTTTGTCCATGATGGAATAAAGCTTTCAATAAAGCAAAAAATGGTTTAAATGAAGGCTGAGGACGTAGTGACGTAGGAGCCGTATGTATTTAAATAGTGAGTGCGCGGGAAACCGGGTTGTTTTCTAAAACTTTCAAACAGCGATCGTCCTGACGCTAGAAACTGCACCGGGGAAATCTGCCAGGTTACTGTATGAGGTACGTGTTAGAATCCCGAATAACTGCAAGTGACACTTGTGATATAAATTTTAAGGCTTTAGATAATCCTTAAGTTGCGGCAGTAAAATGAGATTAAAACGTAACGCCGTCCAGTAGAATCGTAAGCTTTAATAGGATTGACAACTGTGAATTAAACAACGATGTACACAGTTACATTAACCTGCCTGATATGTTAACCAAATGAACGTTTGAAATAGAGAAGAACAGTACTTTAAACCGGTTAAACCGCATAGAGCAATTTTATCAACGCTCGTTTTTTGCATTTAATTTAACATGCAGCCGTGAGCGCTAAATACCCGGATGTGAAAGAATTGTAAATGAACCGAAAGCCGCCTGATTAGGTGAGAGCTCGCTAAATCTAATAAAATGAAACCTGTCGTTACAATTGAGAAAAAATAATGGAACGGTTACTATTTCCCCTTTTCACAGAAAGGTTGGTTTTAATTGGAATGCTTTTAAACAGACGGGACCTTTAAAAGACAACAGAGCTAAGAAAGCATGAAGGTAACCCTCTGTGAACTTTAATGTAAGCGAAACCGTGCTTACGTGCATTACAAATAGATAACAACATTGTTACTTTTTCACAATAGGAGCAGAACGAGGGCTCTTGAATTAATATAAACGAAAAATCGATGCACAATAGTGGGTTCTGAGCCCATAACAACCGCTTTTTAGGTAAAAAGCTATAGATGGGACCGCATGAGATGTAATTCCACTCATGTTAATACAATTCACTAATAGGTTGTTTTTATAATTCTTATCGTTCCACTAACAGCTTGGGAGTCTAATATTGAAGATAAAGTATACTCGGTGTGGATAAAAATTGAACAGTTCTATCACCCAGATGATTTTGCATAGGTGAGTAATACCGAAAACCCTTGTTTGGTTTATGAATGATGTATAAAGGATGTTTGTGAGACTGAATGTATGGGTAATATAGAGTTGGGAAGGGCTGCAACTAATGAAAATAAAAAGAATAGCCTTTTTTCCCTTGTCTTCCTTTAAAATTTGACTTATTCCCCTACATGTTTGGAACACAGAGTACCTTTGAGAAATGCTATAATCAATGTAAATAATAAAGAACAGCATTGTCTTTTTAATTTCCGTTTTTTAATTCCCGTTTTAATTTTTGGTTTATTTATTTAACTGTTTGAAATGTAGAATGTTCTTTGGTACAGATAAGAAGTTAGCCCTGTGGGGTTTCTCTCACATCATACTATAAATGTTACCTAAATGTCAGCTATATGTCTATGGTGTCATGGTAAAAATGTTAACATAATGATAAAATGTATAGGTTGTTTTAACAAAACACAGGAATGTGGCAGCTTCTGTCTTGAATTATTTTAGATTCGGTGTATCAACAACTTCACAAAGGTTGAAGAGCAGACGGGCTCGCCCATAGAAGGGTATTAATGTCAGGGAAACGTTTTAGCTAATAAAATAAAATGTGAGAAAAAATATCAACACAATGATAAAATATATATGTGTGTTAGCAGTATATAGACATATGTTGGTTTTAAACTGTTTTCTTTTTGGGTTATTGGCTATTTGACTAAAAGTACTAGTTGAGATGTGTTAGCTAATACAAATATTTTATATACACTAGGTGAAGCGTTACAAATTGGAGAAATTAAAAAAACATTGTCCTGAAGAAGGAGACCATAATCATCAAGGGTCTCCGAAACGCGTCGACGCAAACAAAAACGTTTAAATTTGGAGTTGCCAACGAATAGTTGGGTATAAGAAATGTATATCTTCCCATTGTTGCCAACAAAGTGTCCGAATTAACAAATACCAAGACAAAGTTTACTGTCTCGGTTTATATTTCTCCCTTTCCACATTAGGTGGTTTTTATCTTGTATGTAATAGTTTTAAATGAAATTGTTGATTAATTTATATGTCTCTTTTATATTAATAAATTTGTATACTGCGTATAATTGTTTTTGTTTTCATTATAGAGCCTTCCCCAAATGAGTTGTCAACATACAATTGAATGTGAGTAAGAGACTGAATGTAGTGAGTGCTTCAGTTGGTAATTATTTCTACCCCCAAAAGAATACTTTGTTTTACTTAACTGTGATTAGAGCCCCCACATCTAACCGTTATGATGCTCCAGTTGGAGTCGATTTACTGATACACAATATGAGTACCATCACAACCGAGTGATCTGTAGCAATCAGAAAAGTGAGTAGCAGAGAAATGGCCAGGTCACAGAGCATTGGCAGGGAGAGGCATCACAATATTTCAACCCAAGGGTGTAGTAACCAGCAAGGAGATACAATTGGGAAACAGGTTGCATTATGTTATGGTAACAATTCAGTATTGGTGCAAACTGGGCCACTGAAGAACAAATCAAACTGTCAGGGCCGAACACCTGCCAGTCCTTAGGATGAAATATAACTTTAATAACAAGGTATATGAGACCACCACTGATCGAGTCTGATAGAAGTGAGAGGGTTGCCCACACCAAGGCAAATTGTGTTTCCACTGTACCACCTAATTGATTTGAAGACCGAGTGGGACATCAGGGTCAGGAATTCATAACTATCCTGATCCAAACCAGCTAACACCTTTCACTAAACTTTTTTCCTAGAATTAGCCGGGTTAGAATCTAAACTAGATCTCCCAGAATGGGCCTAGCTCATTGATATGCCTGGTTCCTGCCTATTTCAGAAGACATGGTCTATTGAATAGGTGCATCAGATGGGTTATGTCCATTTTAGTAAGGAAGCATCGACAATAGGGAAGGGCAGAACTTCGAAGGGGATAAACCACTTGGATCAGGTCAGCGCTTACTTGCAGGGTAAAGGAAATTAGGATAACTTCCCTGAAATTATGTGTGTTTCCCTGAAATTCCCACAATATACAGTTTACATTATAATGTGTATGTAAGGCCTGGGAGGAATGAAAGCACAAATATAAAAACTGCTCCAGCTGAAGTAATGAGAATTCTGGGAGCGGATTTCAATTGTCAATTCGAATCACTGGATGATAAATTAGAAATAATTACCCAGGATGAAGATAGTGTTTGGTCAGTACCTAAATTGGTAATCCCTCCAATCAAAAATTAGTTGACCTGGCACTTCAAAGTAATGCATTAACATTGAAACAGGGCCTGAGATCCGGTAATGGTAGAACTTTATCAGACAGGGAAGTGAAGCATACATTCAATTGTATTTCTGGCAGTAGTTTTATTGAGTACATACTGGTAGATAATAGGGTCTGGCCGTGTGTAGTTGATCTGGCTGTGCTGTCAAGACAGGATAGTGACCACAATGCCCTAACTCTTGCTGTTGATATCCCTGCCTGTTTTAGGCACGTCAGCTGTGCTGAACCATTTGATATAAGGTTGAGAGCAACAAACAACAGACCAAAAGTTAAGTCCTGCACCAAGGTTCATTATCCATAGTTGGTTGGGCAGTCTCATTCAAACTACTTTATCCGGTTACTGAAAACCATAAAAGTACCATTATTTAGATCAGAATACATTACATAAATCACATACGGTACACAGTAAAAACACATACATCACAAAATAACATTTCAAAACCGATTCTTCAATAATAGCGCGATTTAAGAAAATTAGTGCGGAAATGAAACAAAATTCATGAACACGTAAATTCTTCAGTATGGTTAAAACAATAAGGCCAATACACCATTACAATAAAAATAATTTAGTGATAAAAAGGCAAGTATTAAAAAGGTAGTAACATGGACTTTACAGTATTCTTATACCAGCTTGAGGTGCCAGATTTTTCTAAGTCTCACTGCTGCGACAAGAAAGCTTGCAATATTAAAAATCTCCCATGGATCATTGTGCTTTTGTAAGAACTGTAGAGTGGGTTTAACCTGAATAAAGCCTCTCCCTTTAAGATTGGGACTAAAAACCTCCTGCGGATAGCGCAATAATGCTCACAAAACATAATAAAGTGCATGTGTCCTGTATCGAAAAAATTATCACAGGGACCTAAATCACACGTCCTGCTCCAGCCTTGTGAATTTCCCAGGTAAAAATGAATTAAGTTAAAACGGAATCTCCTTAAAAACAGGCGATGAAATGGTTTAGTAACAATCCTCAGATAAGGTTCAATCTCAGGGATAGTTTTTAACAGGAAATGGATTTTAACCGTAGGTTTCATTAGTTCAATCTCGTCCCTCTCTACCTTCATCTGGTCCAATAAGTGTATTTTTACCCATACCATTTCATCTTTATTTACTTTATCTGGAGAATTGAATAAGTCTGGACGTCCAAGCTTAGTTAAAATATTCTTGACATAATTCAGCTATGGAATTTTGTTGGCTTGGTCCAGGGTGACACAATCCCTGATTATCTTATGGTTCAGCGTTAATTGGGGGTTAAGCCAGGTTTTAAGCCAGCAGAGCACCGAAGCCTGCCTCAACCTGTCTGTCACATAGCCAAACCCTAGTTCCTGGTGAATTCAAAAAAGTAGGAGTGGATTGGGGTAAAGACAGGAGATTGCATAGGAATTTATTTTCAACTGTTTGTATCTCCTCCATTGGTTCATATCCCCATATTGCCGAGCCATACTATGCAATCGCTATACATTTAGATTTATAGATATTAGGCCTTACATCCATCGGTTTAGCCGCCAGTCGCTGCACAAAACCTTTCACAGCGGCAGTTGACCTAGCCATCACATTTTCTTTAACTTTTAGTTGAGGTACCCAGGAACCCTTCTCATCAAAAAGTACTCCTAGATAAGTGAAAGAGGTCACCTTACTCAATTCTACAGTATCACAAAGAAAAGTTTTAGTTTTTTTGGGTTTCTGGCCCATAGTCATTTCATGAGATTTGGTTATATTTATCGCTAAGTCCAAAGATTTCATGTAGGCCCGAAGGAATCTAAAAGCCTTTGGAGCCCTATAGCTGTACGGGCCAATAGGACGGCAGCATTTGCTTAGGGGAATTAGCCTGTCCCCTACCCGAGGTATGTCCAGACTAACCATGTCTAAAAACATGCCCAGATTATTAATTTACAAAGTAAAAAGTAGTGGTGCTAAAATACATCATTGGAGGACACCTCTGCCTGATGTAAAGTGTCTTGTGCATTTTCCTTCTTGGTTGACGCTCACTCTTGTCGTGAGATCCCTGTGTAGGTCGGCCAAGAAGTAGACTAAATAAGGATCAATGCCCCATCTAACAGGATGTGCTAGAGCTTGGACCTATGTACCAGGTCGAAAGCCGACGACAGATCCATTAAAGCCAGTTGAAGCGTCCCTGCTTTAGCTATAGTGTATTTACCTGTTAGTAAATATAGATTAAGACACTGATCCATAGTACCCCTACCGCTTCTAAAACCATATTGTAAATTAGATAAAACCTCATTTTCATCTAGCCAACCCGATAATTTCTTTAAGATCACTCTCTCCAAAACTTTCACATCAGAGTCCATTAGTGAGATTGGCCTATAACAGTGAGGGTCCCCTCTCTGTCCTTTAAAAAAAATCTGGATTATAATAGAGGATGCCCATGATGGTGAAAAACTCTGACGGCTTGACACATTAAAAATATTTGTCAGGATTTTAGCCCAAAAGTGTGGATTTTGTTTGTATAAATCCGCCGGTTGGGAGTCTATAGAATAGTATCGGACAGCATTGAGGGTTTCTTCTCCCAGACCTGTCTCTTGGCCTAGGTAAAACACAGGCAAAGATTAGTACAATCAGTAACAATATGTACGAGGGACGAAAAAAGTATTTTTATGTGGAAATGAAAAAGGCCATAGGGAGGAAAAGTACCACCTCCTGGTACAATCAAACATTAAGAGGCGCTAGGGCAGGGTTCACTGTCCCCATTAAACAGCAAGATAGGAGAGTGATAAAGGGTCTAAGGGTAGCTTATACAAAGAAGTGAAAAGGGCCTGGGAACCTGGCAAGTGGAAAGGACTGCTTAGTGCAGCCAGGAAAGGAGACCAGCGCTCCTTCTGGAACTCTGTAGCTACAGGAAGCCAAGAGGGACATCGCCCCATTGAAACAAACGTTCCTGCTGCGGAATGGGTTGCTTATTTTTCTAAACTATATTCTGTAATGGGTAAAGATAATACCCTCGACTGTTCTACTGGGTAATAAAATAGCAGATGTGGGAATTGTAAGTCATAATGAGGAGATCCCACCTATTACGATTCAAGAAGTAACTACAGCTATCAATGAGATAATTCCAAATAGAGCTCCTGGGACACCAGTATTTTAGTGAGATAGATGTTTGGAGCCCCAACTTTTTGGTATTTTGTGATGCTATAATGAAAGTGGTATCAAGTCCATCAAACCGGTTGGGTACGAAAATATACCAATATACAAAAAGAGCTCCCCATCACAGCCTTCAAATTATAGTCCAATAAGCCTCATTGACACTTCCCAAAAGCTGTTCAGCAGAATTAATTTGGATAGTATATAAGAAAGGCTGGCAGCGATAGAAATTTTAACACCGCTACAGGTGGGATTTTGGGAATGTACCAGCACCGTCGTCCAGATGTTCCGACTCCAATTATTAATCTGGAAAAAGGTTGTCCTGGAGGTGGGTGACTTTCTGTTTTGTTCGTAGACCTATTCTCGGTTTTTGACTTGGTGCCCAGATCTACGCTTTAGCAGGTGCTGGATGACATGGGGTTACCCAATTAGCTCTTGGCTATTCTAATAAGACTAAATTATCATAATTATGCCCAGGTCAGTTGTAGACAAGCCCTTTTCTGTAAATAGAGGGGTAAGACAGGGCTGCATCCTTGACCCTACTCTTTTCACCCTTTATGCCATCGACCTGGTCGATTAATTGAACCAATGTGAAGGAAGGTGATGCCCCTTGCCTGGCAGACATGAAGCTTCCTGCCCTAATGTTTGCAGATGATTCCCTTTTACTATCTAAATCCCCCATGGGGTTACAAAAATTCCTAGATGTTTTTGTTATTTTCTGCAGACACAGGGGCTTGGAAATACATGTGTCAAAAACAGCATATATGGTGCTAAACCCCTGACGCACCCTAGATCTAATCCCAATCTTAATGGGACGCTTCTTGAGTGTGTGCACACCTTTGATTATCATGGGCTAACCCTAACAGAGCAGCTAGATTGGAGGTGCCATATTGCAAGGTTCAAACTCAAATTAGAGCAACATACTGGGGGGCTGGGTAAAGTGCACTGAGATACCCAATTTCGTGTATTCTCACTGATGATCCAGATATGTAGACTGCAGGCCCTGGGAGCAGCGCTTTATTGTGCCCGATCTACCTTTGGCCCATTTACTGACATGTTTTTCTCTTGATGAAGGATGATTACAAGGTGGAACAGTTTCTTGACAAAATTGAACCTGTGGCAGCCCGGAAGCTCTATCTTCAATTTCAGTTAGGTCCTCTACCAGTTCTCTCTTTTACTACTAAATGGGCCCAGTTTTCTGAGCCAGTCCGGTGGGCATGCCACTCCTGGGATGACATCAAGGAAACAGAGGAGCAAGCGCTGGTTTTCTGCCCCGCCTATCAGAATGAAAGAAGAAAATAGTTAAATCCAGTCTGCTGGAATTTAGGCGTTAGGAAACTTGTAGTGGCCCTTACTATTTTAACCCTTTGCACGCTGATGATGGAACCGTTCCGTCATCAGCTGCGGGTGCGCTGTGCTGATGACGGAATGGTTCCGTCATGGCCCGCTCCCGCTCATGCGCGGTGCGAATTCCGCGCCTGCGCTGAGCGTTCTATTGAGCGGGGCGGTCGATGACGGACCCGTTCCGTCACAAGCACAGCTCACCCGCATGCCATGACAGAGCGGTTCCGTCACAAGCACGGGACCGCCGCGCGGCCGCCCCGCCACCCTTAGCACTGCGGTGGAATAGCCGCCACAGTGAAGGGGTTAAAATCAGACACAAGGCAAAGTTTTGTTTTTGCAGTCTCTAGATACATGTTATGGATGTGGAGCATAAGGCAAAAGAGGAGTTTCCAATAGTTGAACCAGTCGCTAATGACCTAGTGTAGCCCCATTGAACATGTCTCTCTAGAAGTATCCAGCACTTTATTTGGCTGGGATGGATAGGATACAATTTGTTTTATTATATAATGTGTATTGATTATGTAATCATGATTGAATGGAATTTTAAATTATGTTTTATAATGAGGTATGTACTTTTTAATGTACTTGTTTTTACTTTTTAATGTATTTACTTTTTAGCTTGTACTTTTCTAGCAGATCACCGCAATAAAGATTTGGATGATGATGATGTTAAGGATTGTTTAATATTGATAAACTATGTCACTGGATAACTATTACATCCCCTATCAGTAGTTTTTTCTGCAGGAGACTAAATATTATCAAATGAGAGTGCAGTGATAAACATGAACAAAAAATCATCATGTGAAAGCCATAACAACGCTTTAGACTAAGGAGAGTTTATGAGGGGTAATGGGTTGGTGCATAATTAAACTGTAAACGGTAAACCTGTGCCCCCCCACCTCACCCATGCTTAGAGCAGAAGGAACTTTTAGGAGTCTGAGGGTGGAGCTTCAGCTAGCATCAAGTTTGAACATCTACCACATACAGCTGTTGGCTTAATACAGAGGAACACCTGCCTTCCTAATTATAGTTTTTTTGTCCAGGATTACATGCAAGGCATGGTGAATTAGGACATTATACATGTTCAATGGTCCCCCATGACCCAGAAGCAGAAAAAAAACTCGCTGCCAAGACACCTGGCCTGCATTTCCAATTTTGACTAAAGGGTTTCTGACTTTGGTCAAGGTTACGATGTTGGTGGTTGGACTGCCGCCATCTCGTCGGAGGTGGTCCAACAGCCGTCAGCCCTTCGGTACAACCGCAGCATTATGATACAGCTGGTCGGAGTGACACCAGCCTGACAAAAGACTGCTAACACCGCGAGGATCCAGGATCCCAATAGTGCGTCGGTTGGAGGTGCGTCAAGGAATGGCGCTGGTGCTGAGGCAGGCACCGCCGTCAGGATTACAATAACCTTTTCTGATGGCCTTTTTCACAGCAAGAACCTTGTCATGAAAAGGTGGTCGGAAAGGGATCAGGGGACCCCAAACCAAACAGGGCCCATGGCCACCATAGCCCCTGGAATAGAGACCCTGGTGGCACGTGTAGTGCTGGCATTCCGTGTCACCTTTGTGCACTGTGTGCCATGCAAGGCATAGTGCATGGCTCAAGGTGAACTGGTGTGCTGAAGGCTCTGCACAGTGGCGGCATCTGCTGTGATACTTTCCTGTGGCAGCGGCATGTCCCCGCTGTGGTACCACTGGTGCTCCAAACGCCAGCCATAGTAATCAGGCCCTCAGTCTAAACTTATTTATGGAGAATTCATTAATCCGACACCTGCTACATAAAGATCATCCTAGAGAATGTGTTTTACATTAAAGGAAAGCTGCAAGCATTTTGAGCACTAGAGATAAAAGGCTATTTTGACTTTTGGGTGCTCCATGTATACAGAAAAAGGGCAATTTTTGTGGACTTTTGCTGTTATTCGACCCTTTCACCAGGTGGGCCTGTTTACTCTACCATATCTCATTATGTAAGAGCTTACAGTTCCTTTTAAGTACATATGTCATGGTCCAATATACTATATGCATAGTCTTCACCTGAAAAAACAAACATACATTTGCCTTATTTAAGAGAACAAGGGTTAACTTGCAAGACAAGAAAATAGGAAGCAGGCACAATTGGAATATTTGCATGCACTTAAGCTTTCTGATAGAGGCACAAGTGGTGCGGCATCCATTATTATGGATCAGATAACATTAGTGCGCTGGTCCAATCGGACCCAGATAAAAAATAGGGTGCACAGACATAATTTCGAGTCCAAAATATCGATTGGACATAATATTGAGTTGTAAATATAGACTGGACAAAATATTGACAGGACAGAATATAGATAACCAAATATCGACTGTTAAAAATATAGAAAGTTAAAATATCAAAGTATATAATATAGATAGTTAAAAATATCGATTTTTTAATAATATCTAATTTTTTATAGTGTATTTTTATGTTATAATATGTGTGAAAAGTGTGTATTTATGTTATAATTAATTTTAATTAATGAATTTTGTTCTTATATTTATTGCATAATTTAATTCTGTAGCGGGTTGTGGGTTTATAGGGGAATAGGGTGGCAAGTAATTTAATTATAATTAATTAAATATGTAAAAATGTTTATTGATAGTAATTTTTTATTAATTGTTAATTAATTTATATGTGTTAATTAATTACATTTTAATTAGTAATTATTTTTAATTAATTGATTAATTGGTAATTATGTAAATTTTACTAATTTATTTTCTGTAGCGGGTTGTGGGTTTATAGGGGAATTGGGTGGGAAGTAATTCAATTATAATTAATTAAATATGTAAAATTATTTATTGGTATTTATTTAGAATTAATTATTAATTAGGTATTTATGGGTAATTATAAAAATTGTATTTGCCAACTAATTTAATGTAATTGATTAATTGTTAATTATGTTAATTTTAATAATTTATTTTCTGTAGTGGGTTATGGGTTTATAGGGGAATAGAGTGGGAAGTAATTTATTAATAATTAATTAAATAATTACATTTATTTAAATTTATTTAATCGGAAATAATTGTTAAAAATATTTTAATTATTAAATAATTAATTGTTAATTTTGAATTAATTGGTATTAATAGGTGATCAATTGAAATAATTATTGTTAATTAGTAATGTTAATATATTAATTATTATATTATATAAAATGTTTAAATATTTTTAATTAATTATTAATAGATATTCATTTTTTAATTTTTAAATAATATATGAAGTATTTACTTTCCCTAATGTTGTATTCTCTGGAGTGGGAATAGTAATTTTAACCCTTACGCTATCCAAAGCTTTTCCTACTGTTGCACTCTTTGGAGTGGGAATAGTAATTTTAACCCCTACGCTATCCAACGCTTTCCCTACTGTTGCACTCTTTGGAGTGGGAATAGTAATTTTAACCCCTACGCTATCCAACGCTTTCCCTACTGTTGTACTCTTTGGAGTGGGAATAGTAATTTTAACCCCTACGCTATCCAACGCTTTCCCTACTGTTGCACTCTTTTGAGTGGGAATAGTAATTTTAACCCCTACGCTATCCAACGCTTTCCCTACTGTTGCACCCACTAGAGTGGGAAAAGTGATTTTAACCCCTACGCTATCCAACGCTTTCCCTACTGTTGCACCCACTGGAGTGGGAATAGTAATTTTAACGCCTACGCTATCCAACGCTTTCCCTACTGTTGCACTCTTTGGAGTGGGAATAGTAATTTTTACACTTACGCTATCCAACGCTTTCCCTACTGTTGCACCCACTGGACTGGGAATAGTAATTTTTACCCCTACGCTATCCAACGCTTTCCCTATTCTTGCACCCACTGGAGTGGGAATAGTAATTTTAACCCCTACGCTATCCAACGCTTTCCCTACTGTTGCACTCTTTGGAGTGGGAATAGTAATTTTAACCCCTACACTATCCAACGCTTTGCCTACTGTTGCACTCTTTGTAGTGGGAATAGTAATTTTAACGCCTACGCTATCCAACGCTTTCCCTACTGTTGCACCCACTGGAGTGGGAATAGTAATTTTTATCCCTACCCTATCCAACGCTTTCCCTACTGTTGCACCCACTGGAGTGTGAATAGTAATTTTAACCCCTACGCTATCCAACGCTTTCCGTACTGTTGCACTCTTTGGAGTGGGAATAGTAATTTTAACCCCTACGCTATCCAACGCTTTCCCTACTGTTGCACCCACTGGAGTGGCAATAGTAATTTTTACCCCTACGCTATCCAATGATTTTCCTACTGTTGCACTCTCTGGAGTGGGAATAGTAATTTTTACCCTTACGCTATCCAACGCTTTCCCTACTGTTGCACTCTTTGGAGTGGGAATAGTAATTTTTACCCTTACGCTATCCAACGCTTTCCCTACTGTTGCACCCACTGGAGTGGATATAGTAATTTTTACCCCTACGCTATCCAACGCTTTCCCTACTGTTGCACCCACTGGAGTGGGAATAGTAAATTTTACCTCTACCCTATCCAACGTTTTCCCTATGGTTGCACCCACTGGAGCGGGAATAGTAATTTTAACCCCTACGCTATCCAACGCTTTCCCTACTGTTGCACTCACTGGAGTGGGAATAGTAATTTTAACCCCTACGCTATCCAACTCTTTCTCTACTGTTGCACCCACTGGAGTGGGAATAGTAAATTTTACCTGTACGCTATCCAACATTTTCCCTATTGTTGCACCCACTGTAGTGGGAATAGTAATTTAAACCCCTACGCTATCCAACCCTTTCCCTACTGTTGCACTCACTGGAGTGGGAATAGTAATTTTAACCCCTACGCTATCCAACGCTTTCCCTACTGTTGCACCCACTGGAGTGGGAATAGTAATTTAAACCCCTACGCTATCCAACCCTTTCCCTACTGTTGCACTCACTGGAGTGGGAATAGTAATTTTAACCCCTACGCTATCCAACGCTTTCCCTACTGTTGCACTCTTTGGAGTGGGAATAGTAATTTTTACCCTTACGCTATCCAACGCTTTCCCTACTGTTGCAATCTTTGGAGTGGGAATAGTCATTTTTACCCTTACGCTATCCAACGCTTTCCCTACTGTTGCACCCACTGGAGTGGGAATATTAATTTTTACCCCTACGCTATCCAACGCTTTCCCTACTGTTGCACCCACTGGAGTGGGAATAGTAATTTTAACCCCTACGCTATCCAACACTTTCCCTATGCTTGCAATCTTTGGAATGGGAATAGTAATTTTTACACTTTTGTTATTGTACGTTAATAATATTGGCTAATATTTAATTATATTTTGTTACTATATATATATATGTTTTAACAAATATGAATTAAAAAATTATTTTTTTAACTTTCATTAATTATTTAATTATTATAAGTTAATGTAAGTATTTTTAAGTATATTTTAGTAATTAATGTTTATTATTAATTTAATATAACATTCTTTTTAGTAAAGTCGATATTTTTAAAAACTATGTTTTAGTAAATCATATTTTTAACTCAATATTTTTGTACTTACCTGTTTGTAGATAAAAACTCGATATTTTGTCTGTCGATATTTTTTCAATTATATTCTTGATGGTCGATATTCTGTCCCTCGATATTATGTCAGTGATCCAAAAAATATATGGCCATATTTATGATCCAGTTTTGATTTCTCTTGCACCATTCAATATGGTGCAAGAACGACCCAAATCTTAAGTCTGCCATTCAAAGACATTGCCCCTCCCTTTTCCTGCATTTTTCACTGACCTCCAGACTTTGCTTGTCACTAGGTATGTTGATTTAAAAAAATGCCAGCGCTAATGCAAATAACAGCACTGGTTTATTAACACCTTCTGACGTCAAAGGTTTGGCCTCTAATCCGAATGTTGGACCCTCAAAGTCTCCTATTTGCGTCTTTGGTAAACAGGAAGTATACAGAGTTTTAAATCCCTGTGAGTAGTGTTTTGTAGGGCAGTGCAAAGGTACGAGTAGGGGAACATTTATTTAAATTTATTTAATTGGAAATAATTGTTAAAAATATTTTAATTATTAAATAATTAATTGTTAATTTTGAATTAATTGGTATTAACAGGTGATCAATTGAAATAATTATTGTTAATTAGTAATTTTAATATATTAATTATTATATTATATATAATGTTTAATTATTTTTAATTAATTATTAATAGATATTCATTTTTAAATTTTTAAATAATACATGAAGTATTTACTTTCCCTAATGTTGTATTCTCTGGAGTGGGAATAGTCATTTTAACCCTTACGCTATCCAAAGCTTTCCCTACTGTTGCACTCTTTGGAGTGGGAATAGTTATTTTAACCCCTACGCTATCCAACGCTTTCCCTACTGTTGCACTCTTTGGAGTGGGAATAGTAATTTTAACCCCTATGCTATCCAACGCTTTCCCTACTGTTGCGCCCACTGGAGTGGGAATAGTAATTTTAACCCTTACGCTATCCAACGCTTTCCCTACTGTTGCACCCACTGGAGTGGGAATAGTAATTTTTACCCCTACGCTATTCAACGCTTTCCCTACTGTTGCACCCACTGGAGTGCGAATAGTAATTTTAACCCCTACTCTATCCAACGCTTTCCCTACTGTTGCACTCTTTGGAGTGGGAATAGTAATTTTAACCCCTACGCTATCCAACGCTTTCCCTACTGTTGCACTCTTTGGAGTGGGAATAGTAATTTCAACCCCTACGCTATCCAACGCTTTCCCTACTGTTGCACCCACTGGAGTGGGAATAGTAATTTTTACCCCTACGCTATCCAACGCTTTCCCTACTGTTGCACCCACTGGAGTGTGAATAGTAATTTTAACCCCTACACTATCCAACACTTTCCCTACTGTTGCACTCTTTGGAGTGGGAATAGTAATTTTAACCCCAACGCTATCCAACGCTTTCCCTACTGTTGCACCCACTGGAGTGGGAATAGTAAATTTTACCTCTACACTATCCAACGTTTTCCCTACTGTTGCACCCACTGGAGTGGGAATAGTAATTTTAACCCCAACGCTATCCAATGCTTTCCCTACTGTTGCACTCACTGGAGTGGGAATAGTAATTTTAACCCCTACGCTATCCAACGCTTGTCCTACTGTTGCACCCACTGGAGTGGGAATAGTAAATTTTACCTCTACGCTATCCAACGTTTTCCCTATTGTTGCACCCACTGGAGTGGGAATAGTAATTTAAACCCCTATGCTATCCAACCCTTTCCCTACTGTTGCACTCACTGGAGTGGGAATAGTAATTTTAACCCCTACGCTATCCAACGCTTTCCCTACTGTTGCACTCTTTGGAGTGGGAATAGTAATTCTTACCCTTACGCTATCCAACGCTTTGCCTACTGTTGCAATCTTTGGAGTGGGAATAGTAATTTTTACCCTTACGCTATCCAACGCTTTCCCTACTGTTGCACCCACTGGAGTGGGAATATAAATTTTTACCCCTACGCTATCCAACACTTTCCCTACTGTTGCACCCACTGGAGTGGGAATAGTAATTTTAACCCCTACGCTATCCAACGCTTTCCCTACGATTGCACTCTTTGGAGTGGGAATACTAATTTTTACACTTTTGTTATTGTACGTTAATAATATTGGCTATTATTTAATTATATTTTGTTACTATATATATATGTTTTAACAATTATGAATTACATTTTTTTTAACTTTCATTAATTATTTAATTATTATAAGTTAATTTAAGTATTTTTAAGTATATTTTAGTAAATAATTTTTAATATTAATTTAATTTAACATTCTTTTTAGTAAAGTCGATATTTTTAAAAACTATATTTTAGTAAACGATATTTTCAACTCAATATTTTTGTACTTACCTGTTTGTAGATAGAAACTCGATATTTTGTCTGTCGATATTTTTTCAATGATATTCTTGATGGTCGATATTCTGTCCCTCAATATTATGTCAGTGATCCAAAAAATATATGGCCATATTTATGATCCAGTTTTGATTTCTCTTGCACCATTCAATATGGTGCAAGAACGACCCAAATCTTAAGTCTGCCATTCACAGACATTGCCCCTCCCTTTTCCTGCATTTTTCACTGACCTCCAGACTTTGCCTGTCACTAGGTATGTTGATTTAAAAAAATGCCAGGGCTAATGCAAATAACAGCACTGGTTTATTAACACCTTCTGACGTCAAAGGTTTGGCCTCTAAACCGAATGTTGGACCCTCAAAGTCTCCTATTTGCGTCTTTGGTAAACAGGAAGTATACAGAGTTTTAAACCCCTGTGACCAGTGTTTTGTAGGGCAGTGCAAATGTACCACTAGGGGAACCAAATATACCAGATGCTATCGCCGACTACCCCAATTGATGTCCATGTCTGTCACTTCCTTTTGCTCCTTGCCACTTCCTGTTACTCACCGGTTGCTCACCTCTGCTCATTCCTGCCTTTCCAGTGCTTCCTTGGCTATCTGATCCCTCCCTCCACCCCCATGCTTATCCTTGCCCAATAGCCCCTCCACCCCATTATTTTAGTTGCCTCTTCACCTGTCCCATGCCTCCCATGATCTATTGAAGGCTACCTCCGCCCTATATGCTATATTTAATTTAAAACCTGCAGGATTAAGCGTGTAAAGAAATCCACACTAACTGGACAGTGGCCTTCAAAAAGAGATATGATAACTTAATAGGCTTCAAACCCAAATTTAGCCAACCAAAATGTATCTCACTTGTAATTTAGTAAACATTCAGAACTATACAATATTTAGCGCATCAAACAATTGTATGCAAATTGAGCATTGATATTTTAGTCAGATGTGATTAATTAAATTAAATATATAACATCCAATCCCAACTGGGACACCTAATAGGCAAATATCATAATATAGTATGCATGTTGTACTAAATATATTTTTCAGGCAGGTTCTTTTCCGTGTATAATACTGGAATGCACATACATTCCTATGTGGAAATCACCAGAAAGTTTTTGGAAAGAGCAGAGACACTGAAAAAAACAATCATAGTTTTGATCAAAGATGGGGAACTGAGCTGTTGTGGCTCAATGGGGCATGCTTACAATATGGGCACTGCCAGAAGGTGATCAAGAGATAGTGCCACTTTTTGTGACATTCTGTGGCGCAGGAGCTTGCTCCATATTTACGAGGCAGCACCAAGCCACTTTTTAAGCATTATGTTGCCTCATAAATATCGTTGCCTTTAACACAGTTTTCTGCATTACAGGGGCGTGCAAGGAATGTTGCTGGGGGTGTTCCCTGGAACCTCCATGGCTTTTTGACACAGCCTCAGATTTAAGAGCAACCATAACTCTGAGGCAGCACCAACAACACATGCCTCTATATATGAGGTGAAAGAGAGGCACAACGAGGATACATGTCTTTATTTCTCCTTGTTTTTCCTTTTTCTATGTGTGCTGCATCAAAAGAGGACAAAAGCCTCTTGTGATTGTTTTTGTGCAAGGTTTCCCTTCCTGCACACAAATAATCATCCCTTCAACGCAGGCACCCTTGTACCATGGTGCAAAGTTGCCTGTGTTGTGGCACAGCAGCCCAATGTGTGCAGGCGAAGGGGAAAAGGACAGTAATGCACCGTATCTGGTAGATAAGACGCATTCCTGTCCTTTTCTTTTGCCATAGGGCAGCACTTCAGGAGGGCCTGCGGCGCTGCCCTATGGCAAAACCTCATAAATGAGGCCCCATATCTTTAGAATGTGTATATTCAAGCTTTTGCTTGCTTTTTGCAGCCTTAGTTCTTTTTCCCCTTTCTCCTTCGCTCATTCTTAGTATTTAGAAATTACTAGTCTCCCAATGTCCCAGTGGTATTTCCGCCTCAATACTACTTCCACTACTACTGCTACTACTAGTACTACTATTATTATTATTATTATTAATAATAATAATAACAATAATAATATTATTAATAATAATAATATGGTTATACCTATATCTGAAGGGTGTATTATGAGCTGCTTGTAAGGACACAAGGTTCTAGCACTTTGTTAAATCATTGCTAAAAAGCTAGAACATCTCATTATCACATAGAATTGTATTTGATGGCTGTTCAAATGGGGATCAAATGCAGCTGCTGGCAAGGTGCTGCGGTGGTGCCGCACTTTAATTTTCACTGGATTATGTTAAGTGTAGAATCTGCATAGCTGTGCTGCAGCTCCTTCCTGTGCAGGTAAGAGTTGTGAGAGGATTGGGCAGGAAGTTGTGATCAGCAAAGGTGAGAACCCAGAGGGCAGGTGGCGAAATCAGAGGCTGAGTGGCGTGGATCTTGTAAATGGCAGTGGGGATGGGATGCAGTGAGTCTAGGAACAAGGGGGTTGGGACTGCAATGGAGCAGCAGCCGTTCAACTATTGCCCTGCACGGGCAGCTCTTTGCAGCAGTGGCCTTGAATTCCATACAAAACACTTTGGTCCAAATGTACTACATTTTCTCAAAATATAGCATACAACCACAGCTGCTGCACTGAGTTGTGTGAAAGGGAGACAGTAGAAAAGTGCCATGCCTACTAAGACATGCAGCCATTTCCCTCTCACCTAGCACTGGCACACTTTAAGTTTCCTTGAGCCTCCGAGCACACTCATATATCATACTGCAAGAGTGTGTCTGTAGGATGTCAAGCATAGTCTTTGTACTGGATGCGTACCCTTCCACTATTAAAACAAATTATAAGTTGAGCCATAGAACACCTTTAAGAATAGAAAACTTTTTTCACACATTCTGGTTGCCTTAATGTGGCATCATTTTTTATGCAAATCCCTATTAACCATTTTAGGTATATAGGGATTTGTGTCAAAACCCATAAGTGGTTGTTTGGGAATGCCCAGGTGCCACATATAAAGTGCCCCTTGATGCAAAGTAGCACATAGTGGTACTTTGCTTTACTTTAGGCTACTTTCCAATGCATACCAGGGTTTACATTGGAAAGTAAATCCCAAGATGAACACTTTGTGCCGGTATGCCTCACTTTTGTGATGCAAATCAAATTCGCAATAAGAAGACGCACGTTCATAACTGTGCAAGGACTCCGAAGCAAAGATGTAAATGGATGACTTTTGGGAATCCACAAACACACCCAGTAGTATGTCTGGGTCTGGTGGCACAGTGGACTAATGCATCCACTGTAGTGGCCTGTGTTTGTTCTCATGATCACAGGTTCTAATTCAGGTGGGTCCACTCAGCCTTTCACCCATCTGAGGTCGATAAAATGAGTACCAAAATACATCTGTTATTCAGCTGTTTGAGATCTCCGGGTGATAAATGTGCTTTAAAAATGTACATGTTATGTCTGAAAATCTTAGCCAGACAGAGATTTCCAGGTGTGGAACTGAGAACATGTGGCATTTGCTATTTCCCTACACACTCTAGCTACCAATTAGGTAAAGTTAGCCTAATGTGCAAAGTCACATTTTTCTTTTGCTATTTTCTGCATGGGGGGAAACCCTTTGGGTCTTCGGGAAAGCGCTTTACACTACACCTTCAAGTAGTTTGAGGGTTTTCCCATTTCTCGTCCTACCCTGCGAGGGTAATTACTCCAGCACTTTGCTGGAATAACCCTACGACAATGTACATGGTAACATACAGACGGAGAATGCCTGGTTGATCATAAACTCTACAGGCAAACAGCTACTTGATCTGCCCACTCCAGCCCTCTGCATTGGGTTTATCATAACACAATTCTATGCAGTAGTGGTATAAAGCAGAATTGTAGTAACAGCTGCGTCTTGTGAAGGTAAGAGTGGTGAGACCGTGTTTGGGGCGTGGGTGGCTGGGGGCGGGGGGAGGGGGGGATTTGCCCTGCGACCATGAGATAAAATGAAATAAATAATACATTTTGTCGAAACCCATTCCCTACCGGGCCCCACTGCTGTTACCTGTGCGGGCTGCGCCTGCGTAGTAAAAAAATATACTACTCTCAGGCATCATTTTGTGCATTCCTGACATGCAAATGCAGAGCTGTAAAGAAATCTAAAAGTGCAAATTTGTCAAAAGCTATGGATTAGAAATGATAATATGCTTCCTATCTGGTAGCTATTACTCGTGTGTTTGTATGCATTTGAATCCTTAGCCTTTGAAATGCATTATCATTAAGTCGTTGAAAATGAGACAAAAATGAAAAGTTGCGTGGCTGCAGGCCATGCTCACCTCAAGAAACCTTCCAGGGAGCCGAGGACGTTTGAGGGCAGCCCAAACATAAATATTCAGCTTGCGATGACTCATTCCGAGTGCTGTATGGGATGAATTATACAAAGGCTTTCAGACAAAATGAGGACACGCTGAGCGTTGGCTACTTCAATGCAACATGCAGGCAGAACAAACAAGAGGCCTGATGTCTGCTCCTTTTCTATTGCTGACTACTAAATGTGCAACATGGAAAGTCAAATTAAAAGTCATTAAACAAAAATCGCAGGCAATGAACTGTTTTCATTAAATTCTGCTGAGCAGCGTCCAGCTCATGTGTTCGCTCTGCCTGTAGTCACAAAAGAAGGCTGCACTTACTATTAATGTTTAATTCCTCATTGAAAATGTTATCAAAGTTTTTCATTGTAGGAAACGCAGAAGGGAGAAAATATTGGGGCATATTATCAAGGACCGGTGTTAAAACTATCGCCGTTTTATCGGCTGGAAACTGCCGATAAAACGGCGATAATGGGCTTGATAATACGCTCTTGTTAATTCCCATAGAAGCCCATCCATGTTCTGGTGTTAACATGGGCTTCTATGGGAATTAAAAAGAGCGTATTATCAAGCCCATTATCGCCGTTTTATCGGCAGTTTCCTGTCGATAAAACAGCGATAATTTTAACACCGGTCCTTGATAATATGCCCCATTGTTCTTAATGATTTTGACCTGTGCGCTCGATGTACCAAGCCATTTTATGGTTGCAAACTATGCGAGTCACAAAATCACAGGCATTGGATTTTTAGATTTTGGTATATACTAAAGCCATTTAACAAGGCAGAAAATCATTTGATTTGCTAAGTGTGTTTATGGACCCAAACTGAATCGTAATTCAGAAGGAGTGTGAAAGGTTCGTATACTGCTAGCTATTGTAAACCCTGAAGGGGTTGCAGAGGCGGGTCCTTCGCTATGACGGAGCGTCCCCCCACTGGTGAAATGCCGCAGGCAGAAGAAGAATAAGATGACAATAAAACTATTTTATTGTAATGTTATTTTTCACTTACAGTCCGCGAGTCTGGAGCGGGGCGGGGCCATGTCTCAGCAGCATCAGCAGGAGAGTAGTGGTTTTTAGGCACTGAAATTGTGCATTTTGGTTGGCGGCCAAACCTGCATGTGCACTTTGATAACTCCAGGCTGTTCCTGGAAAATATCATTAGTGCTCAGTGGCACATACTCCCAGTCCCTGCTGGAGCATTAAACGGGCCCGCTCTGCCGAATACCAGCGCTACTCTCATGCTGGGAGTAATTGAATGAGAGAAACGCTGGGATTGCATAGGTAGTCTGGGAGCCTGTGCTACAGGGGATTGTAGTGCCACAGAGCAGAGGAGCAACGATGCGCAGCAAGGGAGCAGAATATTGGGCAGCTGGCAGCAAAAGGTAATTGTGTTTTTTAAAAATTATTTTTGCCCCTCCTGGCCCTCTAAGTCGGATTCGGAGCAGCCACCACTGAGGGGTTGGCATCTGATTTGCAAAGAGGGAGCTGTCCCCTTGTGGCAGTTCCCCTTTGGGAATTGTGATAGCAGCCTTGGGAGGAAATGTTCTCTGCTATCTATTTCCAAAAGGAATACCTCTTTTTAAAAACTGTGCTAGTCCCTTTAATGGACAGTGGCAGGTTTTAAAACAAAAACTTTCCTTTTTGAAAATGTAAATGCAGGGACAGAGGTCTATTGTGTTTTGCGAGCTTCCCTTGTTGCAGGGATTCTGCACATACACAGAACTAAGCGCAGGAAACCAGGACCTTGGTCTGTAATGGTGTACCAGAAACCCCTTTGTACACAAAGAGGCTATGGAGAACGATTTTCCAGTGCCTAGAGGGTTGAGAGGATCATAGGTTAGAGTGAAACCTCCCACAAGAAATTGTTAGACCACAAAAAATTACTCCAACTGTCCACGTAGTGGTCAATCAAAAAGCACTTTAATGGGTAGGGGCGAAGAATGAAGTATGAGGATAGGTGTATAACTTCACCATAAGGTGAGCAAGGAAGCAATTCCTTTTTGTTTTGTTACCCTGACACACCCTAGTGGTGTCATGCTTCATCATCGGGTCACCCCGTGCCTATAAGTCGGGGTGGGCTCAACCACACTGTTGGGAGCTCTTTGGAATAGTTGAAGACCAGGGGGACATTAAAGATAACAAACCTCAGACAGATACCCAGTTTCCCTTTATTCTTGGGTCTGTCAGGGTTAGTAAAAAATCTTAAACTGGTCAGTGGGAGTATTATGGTCCTATGAACCTAGTGCCAACATGTTTCAGTCCATAGGCGGCCTTGAAGGTCCTAATCTTTCCTCAGGGCAATTGTCATCCTCCCTGGGGGACAGAGTGGGGGTTCTCTATCCTGTCAGTGAGTAAAGGCAGAGTAGCTGCTCCTTATGTGTGTGACAGATAATTCATCCCTTCATGCGTGGTTCTCCATCCAAATTGGGGAGAGTAACCGTGTCTCAGGGGACCGTTCGGCCTGTTAAGGTAGCTCTATAGTCAAACTGTCGTCAAGAGTCCTGCCCTGCCTGATAACATACTTGGTTCATAGGACCATAATACCCATTGACCCGTTTACTCACCCTGACACACCCAAGAATAAAAGGAAACCGGGGATCTGTCTGAGGTTTTTTATCTTTAATGTCCCATAGTGTATAGCTAAATGTGTGAAAGGCAGACAGTTCTCATGCAAAAATGCACCTGCAGACTATCCACAAGAATAAAGCCATGTAGTAACGCATGCAAAAGCAGAAAAATGGCTGCCATGCATATACTAACTAATGCTAACTTAGCAATGTCTGCAGTTAATCCCATGACCTCACTACACCCTCCCCTGGTCATGCCATCGGACAGAGGGTTATGGAGAACACAGAGTTCAACAATTCTGAGCAAGAAGTTAGAGCATCAATGTTTACGTGACTTGAGAATCCAGCATAGAAAGTTAATTTGGTTCCAGCATTACAATTTTGGGGAGAGAAAAAAAAATCTTTTGTCTTTCAACAAGGTTGACATATACAAAATCTCAACAAAAGAGGAAAGAGAGAAAATAAACCAAAACAAATCCTGCAGATGATCAGTGCCAGCCAGGTTAATCCATCAAAGTGTATGAGCAGTAAGTTGCAACAGCCTCCAAGAGGAAGTCATTGTTACTGTCAGAAAAAAGAGACGCCATCCACTCAAGCAAACTGAAAGAACAAACATGTTCCTCAATAAGTTGTGCCTCCAGCACCATCAGAGGACAACTTGGGTGATACTCAATGTAACTTCATTGTAGGAAATCCTGTGCCGCTGCACAGATATCCCACTGTGCCAAAACTCCAAGCGCAGCTACGCAGGCCATAATCCCACCACCGGAACACTCTTGCTCATGGGACACTAGGGGACTCATCAGCAGATCAGAATCCGGTGCAGGAGACAGTGTATTGGAGAGGCAAAGGTCCAATGCCCATTAAAATGAACATTACAGGCAGGTGAAGACAGGTTGCATGCAAGTGTAGTATGCAAAACGAAACGACAATCCGTAAGTGACGCTGAGTGTGGCTAGGAGCAGAGTACCATAGCATTCAAGCATATGGTTTCGAAGCATCTGCAGCCAGTCTTGGCTGTGTAGGGCCACAGGAAGAGCAGCAATTGCACAGCAGGCAAATTAACAGCAGTACTCCAGCTGCTAAGGCAAGTAATAGTGGCAACCCATCGAAGACACTGGAAAAAATAGAATTAATATATGTTGGTCCCACACCGGAAAGAAGTCACAAGGCCAGAACCCACAACTTTAAAAAAAATAGGCCAAGCCGGTAGTATGAGAGGCATTGAAAGTGGAATGAATCAAAGCCACTTGAAGGATGAATGTTTCACGTGCAGATGTCAGAAAAACGTCTTTTTGGGATAACAATGCTCTAATTCTGCTCAATTTATCGAAGTCTGCCCTCAATGTCGGAATGGAAGGCCAGGCCGAGTTATCCAGTCTCCTATGTGGACACAGAAACAGTAAATTTTTACAGCACACCACACAACGTGCTAGACTGTCACAATGTGAGGGATGCCGGTAAGCATACCGCAGCATCCCTCATTATTCAAAAGCAAATAACTACTGTTTGCAAGCAGAGTGAAAGTAGGTGTAATAACTGGCACTGGAATACCTTTCAGAATGCATGTGAGATTCGGGGCCGTAAGGTTACAGGCTCTGTGCAACTGTATATTTTTTCAAACCAGAGAATGACATATGATTGAATCACATGATTGCCCACTTAGGTAAACTTCTTTGTCATCCCGCAAGCATCTGTAAGCAAATGGTAATGACCATAACTCATGAAGGAAAATACTGCCTAAGGGTTCATAGAGGCCTAGGCTGTAATGCTTCATGCAGGAGCTAAATTTAAACAAAGGAAATAGTAAGGTTATTACTCCATGGATGAGCCAGACAGCAGCTTCAGTTTCGGCCCCAAAAAAAGGCAAAGGTTCTAATTTCTCAAAATGTAAAAAAGCGTGTATGTAGAATCTTTCACGGACACAAATTGCTGTTTGTCTCTTAAATTAAAAAACAAAAATAAAGATGATGCGTTCAAATAATCCCAAGGAACTTTCCCCATCTTAAGAGTTTGTAATTTCCATGCAAACTGCATTATTGAACACAATTGATTCTGTCCATGATACAAAACAGACAAATCACCTTGGACAATATCAAAAACAGATGAAACAATACTGTCCAACATGTGAATGCGGGAAGAAAGTGTGTTGATACTATTATCAAAGACAGTAAAGACTTTTTCCAAAGTAGCCTGGTCTATCGCCCTTAAAAGAGAAGCAGCCTCAATTTGAGACAGCTTCCATATTTCATTATAGGCTGCGTAAATAAATCGTTTCGATCTAGCAACAGCAGGACCTTTTATAAAATCTGTCAAATCAATGTCACCTGATAATAATGACAAATGTTGTTTTACTGACGACAGTGTTGAGTGTTTTAACCAGTTTTGACATAATTTTCCAACAGAGTAGGTGGTAACCGAATGAGAGTTAGTAAAACGTGGATCAGGTCTATCCTGTGTGTAGGTAGGGACCTTGTCATGGAAACGGAGTTGGCAAGCATCTGAGCTGGTCTGCCAAATCAACCAACCTAGGGAGTCTGAAGCAGAAATATTAAAAGTAACATTTTGAAACAAAGATTGCAAGTTGTCAATTGAATAATCAGTACGATTGGTCCAGTTCGGATATCTATCCGGAGCAGGAATAGCAGGGGCATTCATTTGCCTTGAAGTATCCAATCCAAAACACATAGTCTGATAGACCGAATCATTCAAAAATAAAATTTGAGTCGGGGTGAGGCACATGTGATGTAAAGCTTCAGTTGCCCGCACCTGCCAGGATCTAGAACCACACACAGATTTAAAATCTACTGTGGCCTTCCACAGATCGTAGCCACCCACTGACAAATCAATAATAAAGGATTGGGAATACATTAATTTGGTGTGGGTAAGCATCCCTTTAGGATTGGTAAATGCATTAACTTTATGCAGGTAATGATGGCCATAATGCTGGTAGCAAAACAAATCAGTATAATTTGTAGTATTCAAATACAAATCTTCAGCATCAAATACAGCATAATACTTTAAATCTGAAAACAAGGATTGTATGGCTTGTACATCCCAATCATCAGACCGTATATTGTGTTTCACTACATCACCCAGGGAAACACGAAGTACATTTGGTCCGTTATTTATCTCTGTAGGGCCATGCATTTGGAACTCCACTGCATCCCAAAGTATGTCATTCGCAACTGGCCAGGCAGAGATGTTGACAAAAGTCAGGTCCCTTTTCATGATGTGAGAAAACGAATGCGGGGCCAAAGTTCCATCTACCAGTTTCACAGCAGAGCGTTCAGGTATGTAGTGACCACTTATGAGAAGGAATGAGAATGTCACAAATCCAATTGACATAAATAGAAAAATAGCAAAGAGGACCATCCAGCTGTATGTCCAAGGCGGAACTAAATAAGTCTGTTTAAACCAGGCCACAAAAATAGAGAATTTGGTAGGGGTCAACGATAATGTAGAGTTCGAGTTAAAAGAGAAACGTGCCTGGATAAGGGTATCCGGTTGCAAACCAGGCAATGACTCGGTAGCGGGAAAAGTATACTCTGTTTCTTCATTAGGACTGGAAGTAGGGAGGTTTAGCAAAGGGTTAATGACAGAGTCCATCTCTATGGCAGTGTCACGCTGCCTGGCGTCAGACGCGCTCAACATTGAATTCCTAGAAATTGCTGGACAAGAAGACGCTGGTGCTATACTATTCAGGATCGGCCAGATGTTGTAACTTGACATTGTCCATTGAGACGTTTCTGTTGTCTTTCTGACCAGGAAGTGGTGGTAAAATTACTGTATGAGTTCCCTTCATGCCAAGCATTGGGACAAGTGTACGATAAGAGGGGCCTAACTCTTTTTTGTTCTCCACCTTCTCTCGGACCAGTCCTGCATCTGTGGCAGATGGTAAATGTTCCTTTGCCATACTGTCCTGTGTCTTTTGTAGTTTCTATAATATAGCAAAATGATTATCTAAATCAAAGGTTGCGGCAGCCGCCGCCATGTCTAGACCATCAATTCTGGTACAAACATTTTCATGCCAAAGAGCATTCTGTACGGGTCCACCCACCCAGAGATCTTCTATGGAGATTATTTAGTGCAGGTAGTACGCTATACAAATGGGCAAACCAGTTCCTGCCATTGCCTAAGACCCTAGCTTTCAAGGATTGCCTTAAGTCACTGTTCATTCGCTCCACAACTGAAGTACCCTCAGGCCTGTATGGAGATGAAAATTTGACCTGCACTCCCAAAGACCTCATGGCCTCCTTGTACTCCTTAGAGGTGAACGCTGGAACCTGGTCTGAATGGAAAGTGCCACATGCAAAAATTGCCACAAAGACACGCAAATCCCTGATGACAGTTCGAGCATCAGCACTGCGTTGTGGCTAAACCCAAAGAAAACATGTGCTCGAATCAACTGCAACTAAGATTCATTTATAGGCAGTATCTGAAGAAAATGGACTGCAGTGATCCAAATAAACACATCCAAAAGGTCTATTAGATAGACACAGCGATGTTAGTGCTGGACGTGTTACATGAGATGGTTTAATCTGTTAGCAAATGCCACACGAAAGAACATAATTATGGGTTTGTTTATATAAACCACACCACCAGTATAATGCTGCTGTAAGATAGAAACAGTCACAGACACTCCAGCATGGGCCGAAGCCATACCTTCGTGTGCGGCTGTTATCAGTGAAAGTCTGCGGTCTGCATTGGGAATTAACCTGTCACCAACGTCATGAATCCTCACATAAGGAACTTTATCGGGACATAAGTGATAAGAGTATCTTGACAGGAAACACCACGGGTAATTGCCACCCTTCTCTGTTATGATGTCATTATCAATATTATTCATGGATCTTGTTACTGCTGAAACTGAAAACATGGCTACTGCCGATTTAGCTGCTTCATCAGCCAAACTATTGCCAACTATGCGCTGGTGGCCAAGAGTATGAATTACATGAGTGAGAGGCAGATGTTCTTTAGGATCTGCGACTCAAACCCAAAGCATCTCATGCTTAATTCTGCTGCCTTTAGAATCACAATAGCCATTTTGAGACCAAAAGAGTAAGTTGTCTTTGAAAGACTGAACACAGTAGTAAAAATCATTTACAATGAAAGTAGTCAAATTCGGATCTGCAAACTCAAATGCGAGCACTAGGGCGCGCAGGTCAGCTAATTAGGCGGTACAGTCTCCTAGTGCCTGAGTGTGTACAACACTTGACTTGAACTCTCCGTTCACTATGGCACCTGCCACAATTGCGCATGCTACCGAATTAGAATGCTTTGACCCTGTTGCCGGTTGCACTGAACCGTCAGTGTAAATGATGTAAAGTATACTCCTCCAACGGACGCAGAGACAGAGGAGCAGGATGAACAAATTCATACTGTTAAAACTCCTGTGTTTGCAGGGAGGAGTCGAAGATAAAGGTGACATCCGAAGATGTTAATGAAGTAGCCCATAGCATCCAACGTGGATGCAAAGCTTTTGAGTTTGGTACACTTGTCTTCGTTACTGCTTCTAGAGCAGGATATAGTGTCACAACCAAAAGGCACCTCCCCTGTGCCAGTGCACATTCCTTCAAGATCTTCTCAACAGTTGAAAACTGTAGTTCAGCCAGAGGGTACAAATGTGACTTGTAAGCAACAGGCACTGTGTCGCCTTCATTAAACGTCAACTATGTGAAACCGACCGCGCCTGGCACAATATGAATCACGAGGTTAGTGTGGTTATCACGTGTCAACAAGTATTTAGATTCAAGAAGATCAGACTGCAAAGATTGCAGGATAGCTGAATGTTTCGGAAGCCAGCGCGCTTTTGAAAAAGTACCTTGTATCAAAGCATACAACGGTGGGATACGCTGGGCATGCTCGGGAATATAGGTTCGACCAAAGTTTAAAAATCCCAGCAAAGACTGTAGTTTTTTCAGGTTTGTAGGAGGTTGCCAACGTGAGCATTTCTCCAAGTAGTGAGGCACCAAGCCTCTACCTTATTGAGCTCGTAGCCCAAGAACAACACTGTGTACTCTGCAATGTGTGATTTTACAAAGTTAAACTTATAGCCGTAGTTCGCAAACAAAATTATGATGCGGTCCACTCAACAAAGCTGCAGCCATAATTCGTTGTCCGCGAGATAAAGATCATCAACGTATGAGTACGCATCAGGGTCTATGCCGTCTAACAAAGAGACGACACGGGCAGGGAATACACCTGGGCTGTTTTTATTGCCCATGGCCAAGCGCTGGAATTGTTTCTGTTTTCCACCGGTGATAAAAGCCGTCCATTGACTGCTTTCAGGTGACAGGTTGTGACTGAAAAAGCCATTGGAAATATCAAGGTTAGTTTTATATTTTTTGCAAACAATACTGTCAACTAGATTGGAACTATGGGTATTCTGAACGGCACAGGTGCGACAATGAGAATTCAAATGTCGGTAATCCAAAACTAAGCGGTAGGACATATCAGGTTTGTTATGGTAAACAGAAGGTTATTCATCGGTGACACACATGTCTCAACAACTCCTTGATACTCTAATTGATCTAGAATCTCAGAAACAGGAGCTTTTGCTTCCCGCCGGAGGGGAAAGTGGGGTTGTGGCTGTGGCATAGACAGTAAAGGTATCTCATGCTGGGAAGAATCTTTATCCCAGCCCACCTGAGTACGGTACAATGCTGGTGCAATCACCAAAGTCCAGTCTTCTGCAAAAGCCTTTGCATGCTCCTTGAAGACATTATGTGAAAACTCAGAAGTATTACTTCCTCCCCCCTCAGAGCGGCAAGAACAAATGGCGGGAGGCAATCTACTTCTGCCAACAAAATGTCATAAGAAGAAGTCAGATTTTCCCAAAAAATCCTTTTAATTACCTGCTGTATTTCACCTTCAATCATAAGGACTATATCATGTAATCTGTCAAGGGGAGCCACTCGGGTGTCAGCTGTTTCAACTGTGATGAACGTTTCAGTTGCTGTCGCCTCCAGAAATGGATGCAGTGCTTGTTGCACTATGGTAACCTCCAATGCACTGTCTAGCAGCGTTACTGCCCAGGTTAGGTTCCAGAGCTGTGCTCTCATCACATGTGGCATATCTCACTGTTAAAGCAGCAACCTTCTTTTTTTGAAACTGTGGGCGCTGACGAGGAAAATCGCCATGTTTCCCTTTTTCCGTCAGTCTGATGGGGTTGCTGACATCGACCTCTTCCACGCTCCTGGCATTCCCTGCCACCAGTCTGTGAGCCTGATGGGTCCTGTGAAGAGCGAGGAGACTGCTGATCAGGAACCTAAAATCTGTCAAGAGGCCTAATTCTCACGTGGTCGCGCAAATCATACGTGTGCTCAGAAGACTCAGGTACCGTTGACGCTGCACGCAACCCTTGTTTCTGTTGTTGCCTCTCCTGCTTTTTATTTTTCCAATTTTTCTTAGGAAATATTGGACGTCGTCTTTAGCAGCATGGGTATTAAGTCATTCTGCCATCTAATAGTCAAAATCCTGTGCTTTTCCATAGGGGTGGTATTTGGAAACACCACTTCCAGCTGGTCAAATTTCTCTGCAAGCCAGTAAGGTAAATCATCTTTATTCTGTGGACGCTTGCCCATAACCAAATTAACCATGACAGGACTAATAGTCAGTCCGCAAGCTCCAGCTGGTTACGCAGCAACGCCAGGTGCTCCCACCTGGAGATTGCATGAGACATATTGTACTAGAGCCCTGTGCACCTCAATTAAGGAGGCGTGCAAGACATACAATTCAGCTACTGTTACTGCAAAATATTGTGGATGTTGTGTGCACCCGGCCAAAACTGGCCAAGTGGCCCCTGGAATTGATAAAGAGCCTAAACGGATAGGAGTCACTGTGTGGGGTAGGGCGCCATTAAACCAAAGTTGGTGTTGACATGCCGAAATCGGAACTTCAAGAGTTCTATAAGGCTGATATACTTTAGGTGTTGCAGTGGGAGTGTATACATGAAACAAGTTTTCCTCTATATTCACTGCTGGAAACGTTACCCAAGCATAAAACACCTCAAAGTGGAAAGCTGGATCAGCTCCAACCACAAAAATAAGATCGATACCCTCATCCGGCACTCCAAATGTGTGCAAATGACGACTGAGCGGCGCGCGGCTATGTCCTGCAATATCAACATCAACCATAAGGACTAAGAAAGAAGTACAAAATAATGTGTGGCAGCGCAATATAAGGTAGTAATCCAAAAGAAACCCGTTATTTATATCAAGCTTGAAAAAACATATAATAACATCTATATAGGCAGGTTATGCCGTCACAACTGTTCACCGGAAAAGAGAAGCAAGGTTATTTTTATTTTTATTTTTTCATATATATATTTTTTTTTTAAGGCAAGTTTGATAATAAACGGTACATGCATAAATCCCTTCCAAATTTCTAGAGGAACAAGACAGGGGTACCCTCTTTCCCCCCTATTATTTAACATTTATCTGGAACCATTTGCTCACTCCATAAGAGAAGACCCTAACATCCCTCCCTTTTCGTTCTCAGGGTGGGAAAAGAAAGTCGGGATGTATGCTGATGACATTCTTATTTATACTACAGACCCGACACAGGCCTTCCCTATGGTAATCCAAAGCACGGAGGAATTTGGAAAGTACTCAGGCTATGAAATTAACGCAGGGAAGACGGAGATATTGGCCTGGAACATCACCAATATTCAGCTTCCCCTACAATCTTCAATGCGAATGTCTGACAAAATATCTACATACAAAAATATCGACACATAAATATCGAAATCAAAAATATCGGAGTTATATCTTTATAAAGGTAAGTACAAAAATATCGGGGAAAAAAATCGTAGTACAAAAATGTCGAAATTGAAAATATCGTTTTTTTAATGTATTAATAATAATGTAAAAATAATTTAAAAATACATATAATTTTACAAATATTAAATAAAAACATTAAAACATATTTAAACAATAATAAGTAATACATATACATTTAAAATAAATTAAAATGTCTACATATAAATTAATATATATACTTACTCCACATATTGGAACAGTAGGAAAAGCGTTGGATAGCGTAGGGGTTTAAATTACTATTCCCACTCCAGAGGGTGCAACAGTAGGGAAAGCGTTGGATAGCATAGGGGTTGAAATTACTATTCCCACTCCAGAGGTGCAACAGTAGGGAAAGCGTTGGATAGCGTAGGGGTTTAAAATACTATTCCCACTCCAAAGGGTGCAACAGTAAGGAAAGCGTTGGATAGCGTAGGGATTTAAAATACTATTCCCACTCCAGAGGGTGCAACAGTAGGGAAAGCGTTGGATAGCGTAGGGGTAAAAATTACTATTCCTACTCCAGAGGGTGCAACAGTAGGGAAAACGTTGGATAGCGTAGGGTTAAAAATTACTATTCCCACTCCAGAGGGTGCAACAGTAGGGAAAGCGTTGGATAGCGTAGGGGTAAGAATTACTATTCCCACTCCAGAGGGTGAAACAGTAGGGAAAGGGTTGGATAGCGTAGGGGTAAAAATTTCTATTCCCACTCCAGAGAGTGCAACAGTAGGGAAAGCGTTGGATAGCGTAGGGGTTTAAATCACTATTCCCACTCCAGAGGGTGCAACAGTAGGGAAAGCGTTGGATAGCGTAGGGGTAAAAATTACTATTCCCACTCCAGAGGGTGCAACAGTAGGGAAAACGTTGGATAGCGTAGGGGTTAAAATTACTATTCCCACTCCAGAGGGTGCAACAGTAGGGAAAGCGTTGGATAGCGTAGGGGTTAAAATTACTATTCCCACTCCAGAGGGTGCAACAGTAGGGAAAGCGTTGGATAGTGTAGGGGTTTAATTTACTATTCCCACTCCAGAGGGTGCAACAGTAGGGAAAGCGTTGGATAGCGTAGGGGTTAAAATTACTATTCCCACTCCAGAGGGTGCAACAGTAGGTAAAGCATTGGATAGCATGGGGATAAAAATTGCTTTACACACTACTCCACCTTTAACACACAACACAGTACACATACAAAAAACACAATTAATATAAATATCAATTAATCAATTAATATTATTAAATTGATGTAATTTTAATTGAACTAATTAACACATATTAATTACCAATTAATTAACAATAAATACCAATAAAGAAATACAATCTATTTAATTATTTACATTTAATTATAGGACACCCTATTACCCTCTAAACACACAACCCACTAAACATAAAAAAATCATATCATTTAATCACTTAATAATTATTAATTACCAATTAATTATTAATTAACAATAGCAAAAAATTAAATATATTAGCACATCAACTCTAACTAATTTAATTAAATAATTAATAATCTTTTATTACTAATTATTTATTAATTAACAATAACAAAAAATTATTTTTATCACCACATTAACTCTAATTATTTTAATTAATATTAATTAATTACCAATTAAATATTAATTAACAATAACAATAAATTAAATATATTACCACATTAACTCTAATTAATTTAATTAACTAATTAATATTAATTATTTACCAATTTATTATTATTTAAAAATAACAACAACTAAAAAAAACAAATTTGGAGGAGACAGTTTATTAGAGAGGAATCTAATGGAAAAATCATACAAGGGAAAGGAGGTTGCTGCACATTACTGGAGCATTTTGGAAGAAAGAGAGGATGAGCTTAATCTTCCGACAAAGCTATGGGGTGGAGAGGGTGAACCCCAGGCAGAAGGGAAATGGATTGAGTCCTTTACGCGTAATCAATTGTTTACATTACATCGGGCGTACCCCAAAAGGCTTTCTAAGTTTCAACCGGGGAAATGCTGTAGTAAATGTTCCCTGCCAGCTGCCTCAGATCTAAATATGTTCTGGGAATGCCCGAATGTTACTAATTTTTGGCAGGAAGTAAAGACATCGCTTGATTCAATCCTTAAAATCTCTATCCCCCTCTCTTGGTCCTTGGTAATATTTGGACTGAGTGATAATATCAAAGGATTAGAAAGAGAGTTCCTATACTACGCTATATTATTAGCAAGAAGACAAATCTTCAAAAACTGGGTTAACATCAACCCACCAACTCATGCAGAGTGGTTGTCTTCACTTTACATCACATCAAAAGCAGATTTGGCCAGAACATGTAGTCCCCGTAGAGTGAGATTTTGGAATTTCTTAATTGAGTGGAGCCGGAACAGTTAGGACCCCGGGGTTTTTTTTGTTAATGTTTTTTTTATTTTTTTGTTTTTTTTCTTTCCCCGGGTCCGATGATTAAGCCTCTGTCTCCATGTCCAATGGGAGGCGCCCCAAGCCATAGCTAAATTGGACGATCAGCCCATATTGGGTGTGTATTGGAGCTAGATCGTGTGGGGCTCTATTTCTCAGCTTTGACACCAGACCAGCCTTCCCGGGAAAATTGACGGTACCTTAAAAAGGCTATTGGGTTCTGCAGTAGGAATGCCCCTGGATTGATGTAGTGGCAAATGAGGACAAAAAAAAAAAAAAAGAAGCGAGGTTATTGTGGACAAGCACCAGTACTACTTGTGTGCCACATAAATTAGAACCAGACCAAACGTTAGGTGAGCCATGTTGCAGGGATTCTGCACATACACAGAACTATGCGCAGGAAACCAGGGCCTCGGTGTGTAGTGGTATACCAGAAAACGCACCTCGGTGACCAGAACTCCAATCCGACTAGCTATAGTGTCTCATTCGTTCTCCGTACTACAGCGAAGCTACCAATGATTAGACGTCCTAGAACATGTCACTCCTTCTCTCACAGGAATCGTGGGAAGAAGAACAATCTTTAGTTCAAACACTCATACTTGTCCACAACGGAAACAGGGCTACAGCGCCTTACCACCTCCCCTGTGCTATAAGCTAGTTTATTATAATTATAGAAGACCTCTGGGCTTTGTCAGGGAGACCCCATACCTCCAATTTTAGATGCAAGGAATTACATTTCTGGACAAGCACAGCTCTTCTTCGTTGGATGAATCTCTCCAAGTGCCTTTTCATGCATACAATGCCATATTAAAAGCACCCGACTTTCAGTAGTGCAGCTGTATTCTATGTTGTGTCTATGGGCATGGGACTCACTAAGTGAATCAACAGCATACATTGTTTTTCGACCTTGAACATGCTGTGCAGACGAGGAGCACAGTGTACAGCTAAATGTGTGAAAGGCAGACAGTTCTTATGCGAAAATGCACCACAAGAATTAAGCCATGTAGTAACGCCTGCAAAAGCGGCAAAATGGCTGCCAAGCATATACTAACTAATGCTAATTTAGCAATGTCTGCAGTTAATCCCATAACCTCACTACACCCTCCCGGTATTTGTAGCTATTCACATGGGCCACAAATTGTAACCTGCCTAATTACTAATCATTAGGAAGGTCATTTGTGACCCCTCTGAGCTGAGTTCCTCTAATACAGAGTACTTAATAATGGCGGCTTGAAAGAGAGAAGAATTTGAAAAACACATAATTTTCAATAATAAATTGGTTTTGTTGGCCATCCACGGCTAAGTTATAAGCTAAGGGTCCACCAAAGGTGAGCCACTAATTGATCCAGAAGTCCTTTTCCTGAGTTACGGATACTGTGTGTATTGATAATTCTGGGAGAAAAGGGATGGGGTAATTACTTCTGGCCATCAGTTAACGGGGAATACCAGAAGGTAATCTGTGTTTCAACTAGGCGTGGGTGGTTTTTCATTCTCTGCGCAGCTCGCAGATTTCTGAAAAACTAGGACCAACGTTTTTTCTCCGCTCATACTCGCCAACAGTATGTTGGGAAGCGCAAGCGAGGAAAATCAAATGCACGAGCACTACCCAAAAAGATTTCTCAATGGAGGTGGTCGAGGATGATCGCTACCGCTCACATTGAGAAACCTTTCATGTGCATTGGGGAAGCTGCCACTCGAGTGGAACTTCTACTCAAGTGCCAAAAGAAGCAGCATCCTCTTGTGCGTGAAGCCATTTGCGCTGATTTTACAGCACGGGAAAAACATCGAACGCTAAAAATTTGCACATATGGCGTGTGCTAACACACTCTGCTTCTCGCGGAACTCACCATAGCTTAGCGGAGTTTTTTTGTCGCTGTGTGGAGTCCCGCGCAGCGAACCCCACCCTGGCCTAGTTTCAACACTGATCTCTGCATATTTTTCTTTATTTTCAAACAGGATTTAAACTGGACATTTTACCTTGTTCCAAAAGTTGAAATCTCTGGGTGGAAAATTCCAGACCAGCGGTATTCACATGCAACCTGTGGTTTTCAGTGGGGCTAGTAACTTCTGTTCCTTGGCCAAATTGTGACTAGCCCCATTAGAAGTTATGGATCACTTCTACCAGGCCCCTAAAGGTCATATTTAGGGCACAATTTAGTCCATGAGGAAGTGGGCTCAAATACTACCACAGCTGCCATGCCATTGGATGTATGTCAGTGCAACGCGATCATTTTGATCGCGGTACTTCACATCGCGGTTTTCACAATGCAAGACGTTACAACGACTTGCGTTGGAGGGCACTGGATTGTGGAATAATTTTACTTTTCTATTCCAACTCCAGCCCATGTAACAGTAAGGAAGATGTTGGAATAGAAAATCAAACTATTCCTTAAGCAAGAGCGCCATCCAGCGCAAGACGTAGTAATGACTTGCGTTGTGATGGCTGCATCGTAAAGGTCGCGCAGTGTAAACACCACACTGTAAAGGATGTTTCCCATGCCATTCCACCACCACACCACCGCCACACCACTGACAAGTTGAGAAATGTGCACACAGTTTCAAGTCAAGCTGGCAGAACAACAGTAGTATGAAGATGGCATCAAGCATACGCTGTTTTGAGGGAAAGTGTAATTTGTCTGGGACCCACTGTTTTTAACTTGTGTCATGTATGGGTATGAGTGTGTGAATGAGTGGATTGAGGGTTGAATAATGTTTTTCTTGATACTGTATCCTATGACATTACTGTTCAACAAAAATGTTTTGCCACTAATCATACTTTTTGGGCTGGAGTAATTAATAAAATGATAATACGATATGAAAACAGAACGTTAAAATACATAAGGCTTAGTAGGCTTTATTTATTTATTTGGCTATAGACCGTGATGATGATATACAAGTTTAGAAGCAGCACAGATTGAGCAAGAGTATTTCTTACGTTTTTTGTTCTTTATATACCCTTTCTCCATCATGAGAGTAGGGGGCCCCTTATATATGGATTAATGATTCCTATGACAACTAAG
Organism: Lissotriton vulgaris; assembly: GCF_964263255.1. NCBI lineage: Eukaryota > Metazoa > Chordata > Amphibia > Caudata > Salamandridae > Lissotriton > Lissotriton vulgaris. The sequence goes on from NC_141685.1 coordinate 844,994,810, forward strand.
GCCATAAATAGTAGTGGCTAGGTTTATTTTCCTGTGCAAATGCCATTTTGCATAAGAAACAGATTTGCAAGCAATTTGAGGGTTATTGCACCCAGTAAATACTGAAGACTCAATTCAAAAAAGACATTTTGTAGTTTGCAAAGCAGTACTTCACTAGTACTACTTAATACCACTAAATATAATTTGCAAACGTACGGATGGAAATCTCCACCTCCACCTCTTTATTACTTAGGCCCCGATTCCGATGTTCCGATGTCGGATGAACCGGGTCTGTCCGACATTGGTTTGGAGCTGGAACCGAACGACCTCCTGTCATCGGTCAGAATCGGACCCCAAGTGGTAAGTTTGGGAAGGACTAGAGTAGTGGTGTACATTTTTATTATTTAAAACTGAAGAAGGAATATGGAGGGGTTTAGTTAGAGCTATGGAGGGGTTCATAGTGGGGTAAAGAGGAGTTAATGGAGGGCAGGGTAATACAATCACCCACCCATAAAAAATGAATAACATTGCTTGCACAAACTACACTTCTGAAGTTACTACATTACTAAAGGCAAGAAAACAGTAGTAAGTGTACAATCGCCGAGTCTTGAAATATGTCTGGCCCCACAAAGGACCACTCATGGGTACTGCATCACACTTCACAATAAAACAATGGAGGCAACGACTTAATAAAGTAAATAATAGGAAATAATGTAAAGAGTCTTAAATTATGTTGCCTTTTAAATTATGTGTATTTACATAAATGTTTAGTTTTAACAAATGATGCAAAATGTATAATTACCTACTTTATTAGCATACAAACTAATAGTTAAATTATTTTAAAAAATAAATTACATTTTGTAAGTTTCATTATAAATTAAAATATAGTTTATATTAATTAAACACAGCTTTCAATTACATTTATTAAATATGTGTTATCATTTCCAATTAGGCTGTTTTTATTTAATTTTATATCAACAATTAATATGTATAAAATACATTCCTACATGTAAATAATTTTACTATTTAAAAAGCATTTATTTTAAAAGGTAACACACATTAACATGTTATTTTATTTGCTCCTGGTAAACATAATTACTAAAAAATTATTTTGCATTTATATTTTCAAATAAAATACTTGTATGAAGTAAATCACGAAATATAATTTATTATTATTATTAAAACTTGGTTCTTCAGGAGGGCCTACCAATGATTGAATGCTACATGTAGTGACGAGCTGTTATTTTGATGTAGGCGCCTTGACGCCCATTGGGCAAAGTTTGCGCACAATAAGAATCTTTTCATTCATTCATTCATATATTTTCCATAGGGAGGTCTCCTCCATGGTGGTGGAAATGTCCGCCTATTAGCAGAAATCTCCATAAAGGTGGCGGAGCTTTTAGCGACATGTGAAAAGTTACATGTATGTCAGTAATTCCACTATCTGATTCACATATGCATTTAGGATTTTGTAAAATTGTCATGTTTTCCACCATCCTTAGGCTCTGGCTGCGAATTGGAAAGGGATTGTCTCAATGGAGATGGCAATCAAATGCAGCCTGGTCATGTCAGCTGCTTTTATTTTGGGGCCTGAATTTATTGGCGTGTTTATGCTAACCTCGGGCGCCTGCGTATATATGTTCTCTTCTGCTTGATGTATTGTATTGCACACATATTTTGTTCCTATTTTATGTTTCTATATTGTATTGCTGTATGCAGTTGGTCGGTTTTTATTGATCGGGCACTTTAAAGCTGTCTTTGATTGCATTAAGCTTTGTTTTACAAATAATGCAACTAATCAAGAAATTGCTAACGCGAACGGCTGTGAGTAACCCAAATATTTTGTACAGACACTCTCACCCTAAAAATACGAGTTAGTCCTAAAACAGTTTGAAGTAAAAAAAATTTACAAAATGTAAATAAACAAGAAATGGCACTAAATTTCACAGGGGTGTAGAAAAAAGGGCTTCTTTACCGGGCAAAGTATATTCCCTGTGGAGAAAAAAAGAAAAAAGTTAAATGCGTAAATGTAAATGTAGGCCTCACTCAATGGAATGCCACATCTAGTGGGAAAACCTAATGAACAAATGCTGCCTAGAAGGAGTACTGACATCTAGGAAGACGTCTGAGAGTGTATATGAAAACCACAAAAGTTGTGAATCTGCTCCAAACAGAGCTGTAAACAAGTGGGGTTTCTTATTTTATTTTGTTTCCTTGTGAATCGTGCCCAGGGCCTGTAAAAATGAAAATAATACAATCATAGCAAATTAATTTCACATTGATGAAGTACAGTACATCACATAGTCAGCAACGAAGTTAAATAAAACCAGCTATAACTGATCAACTGGAATTCCCTGCTGGTTTGCCCTGCCCATTAAAAGTAACATTGAATTAACAGAATTTTCCTGGTTTATTAGACAATTGCGATATTATTTACCATTAACAAAAACGACACACTGTGATAACTTGAAACTATTAAAAGGGAATTTAAATTCCTTCTCTTTCTGAAATGTTTATCTAGATATATTGCACTGGTAATGCGATATTTTCAGCAGCTGAAAGACATTCTGCCAAGGACAGCGATTAGCTCACAAATCCCTTCCATTGCCTCATTTCCTCAGGCTAGAAATGCGGTTTTCTTCAGCACCATGTTTTAATTTATTTGAAAACCGATCCTATATAATGGTGCAGACATGGAGGCATGACTAAATTGTTTTGGTGTGAAAGCATATCAAGCCTTCATGTAAGAGATTAACAGGGGGGCGTTTAATATTCCATTTCGTCCCCTAGAGTAGGCTCTCTCCTTAAATCGAATATGTTAATCGAATATTCTTATATTTTATTTTAGTATCTGTTTATAATGGACAGCATAAGACAAGTTACTTTCCTCCCAGCTACAGGCAAATAGTCGCTCAGTAAAATCTTACATCCATATATTTGCCGGCCTTACATGTCTAAAAGAGATTTAAATGGCAGAGAAGCGCCTAGACCAGTGTGAGAGTTACTGAAGAGCATTTGTAGTCGAGTGTAATTCCTATGACTATGTAACATAGCAATATTGGAGTTGTACATAGGCCTATTCTATTTTAAAATACGAGGGCTTACTTCTTGTAATTTCAGGAATGTTGTCTCACGCTTGTGCTAAATTCTCGAAGGAAGGCTGTTATGTCACTCTGTGTAATCACAAACCATTTGCTGTTAAAATTTACCATGGATGTGCTATTCGTGGTAAAATGTTACAGTAAATGCATGCGTAAAACAGAACGTGAGCAGCTTTTTCACGCAGGGCTCTTTGGACTTTATTTACTCCTAAATCATGGGTTTGCAATTCATCTAACTACGAATAATGTTGTGTAATTTAGTCAGAATGTCACATAATTACTCACATTCCTCACACTCATAGTTGTACCTCACAACACATAATACATACACCGATCTAAAGCTACATAAAATATACTACTAATATTATTACTGCTACGCCTATTACATCAACCATATTTATATATAATGCGATTAGTTCTTAAAGGAACCAGGCCACATCCTCTGCATCGATACTAAAACTAATAACCATGACCCGAACTTTTGCTCTTTAAAACCCTAACACGCGTCCTAATTCTAACTCCTACACTCACCATTACTCTACTATTAACTCATCCATTGCCCCTAACCTTAAGGGTAAACCTAACAACCCGACCATACTAGGCATGGGCGGATTTTGCAGATTGGCAATCTGCGAATTTGCGGAATTGCGAATTTTCGGATTGCGAAAATCCGCAAAATCCCCAAAATCCGCGAATCCTCGCGGATTAATTTTTTTTAATGTTCGCACGGGTTTCTGCAAGTTCGCGAGGGTTTTGTACAATTTCGCAAATTGCGAAATTGTACAAAACGCTCACGACCTTGCAGAAACCCGTGCGAACACAATGTGCCCAGTATGGTATGTGCCTCTTGTGTGTATAAAAGGTCAGAGAAAGATCAGTTCAGCAAATGAAGAGAAAGAAGCTCCTGGTCACAGGAACAGCACGGGTATTGCGCTCGTGAAAGTCAAGGATGCAAAGCCTATCCAGCATCACAGCTGATTTTGTACTGTAGATTTGGGAAGAAGGCACACCTGTCCAGCCTCGATGACGCTCACGATTGTTTTTGGGCTAATGAATGAGTCACTGAATTTGAGCATCAACTAGTTCGAGCGACCATGTGTGTGTTACTATGCAATCGCCCCGAAGGGCGCAGGGGTCCCTTGAGTGAGCTGTGAGCTGTAACTATTTTACAATGGCGCCAGCAAGCTGCCAGCGCCGTTGTAAAATAGTTACAAAGTTAGCTTGCACAGGAAGCACTTAGATAAAATAAAGCAGCACCTGCTTCGTTTTATCTAGTGGTTCCTGTGCAAGCTAACTTTGTAACTATTTTACAACGGCGCTGGCAGCTTGCTGGCGCCATTGTAAAATAGTTCCATGAGTGGGGGTTCAACTTTTGAACCTGTTACGTCCGCGGATTTTTTTTGCGGATTTTGCGGGAAATCCGCAAAATTCGCGGATTGCGGATTTCCCAAAAATCCGCAAAATCCGCGGGCATAACGGATTTCCCGCTCACCCTTAGACCATACCCATTAGCCTTATCTTCCATCTACACACCTCTTGCCTTATAACTAAATATAAGCCTAAATCTAACTCTGTGTGCCTGTTTCTAGGAATGTATCAGGGGGTTTTAGGCAGCCACCTGGAAGTTAGCACTCCAATTATTTGGGAACACACTGACCTAGAAATCACCTTGGAGGAGGTGATCAGGGCTCTGCCACAAAGTGTAAGTTGTAAAGCACCAGGGCCCGACGGGGTACCTGTTGATTTGTATAAACATAATATTACCCTGTGGGGGCCCATATTAACCCAGGTCTTTAATGCTAGCATAAGGTCTACCTTTCACCCACCTGGGCAAAATCATTAATTATTCCAATTTTTAAAAAGGGTAACCGTGAAGACGCAGGATGCTACAGGCCAATCTCTCTCCTGGACTCCATGGTGAAGGTATTAGGGGGGTTATTTTGAAACGCTTAGCCGATTGGGCAGAGCAAAAAAAGATTCTATCAGATCTGCAGTATGGGTTCCGTGACGGTCTGGGCACTATTGAGCAGTCATTAAACTTCACATTATTAATAGGGAAATACACTAGAGCAAAAAAAGGTAGCCTCTTTCTGGCTTTTGTTGACCTCACCGCAGCCTTTGATTCAGTAAAGCATGAGAGGCTGTGGGAGGTCCTTGAAAGCGTGGGGGTTTATTTGTGAAATATCACGCTCCTACGCCGATTGTATAGTGACACGTCAGCAAGCGTCCGTTTTGGCCAGAAGGGAGAATGCAATGAAGCTTTCCCAATTAGGAGAGGGGCCAATCAAGGTTGCGTGCTGGCCCCCTTCCTCTTTAATCTCTACATAAATGGGCTTGAAGATGCACTGCTTTCGCAAGGCATAGACTATCCTCAAGTAGGTGGCCGATCGATCCCCGCACTCCTCTATGCGGACGATGCGGTGTTGATGGCCAGAACCCAAAATGGCCTCCAAAGAGCTCTGGGTATTTTTAGTATATTGATGGCCGATCCTGGTCTACAAACTAATATAACCAAGACCTATGTTATGAGGTGTAAGTAAGGATGCAGAAAACTCGTGAAATGTTCATTGATGGGAAAAGTTAACATCCACAAAAAACTTTTCTCACCTAGGTGTATTTTTTACCTTTCAAGATTCATGGGCCCCTGCCATAGCTGACAAAAAAACAGCTTTTGCCAGATCTATCAAGCTTTGCAAAGAAGTTAGGTAGGAAACCGCCTTCAGAGCTGCTACATATATGTAAAGCCAAAGGCGTCTCCATGGCAACTTATGGAGCCGGGTTGTGGGGCTTTGCCGATACTAACTCTTTACAAAAGATAGAAAATGCTCTTATAAGGTACATTCTTTCTGTCCCCCCCACCCCCAGTATCTCCATTTTCATTTGAAACGAGGAATCGGCTCTTAGCCATTTAGCAGATTTGGTAAAACTAGAGCCAATCCTCATGTGGCACAGGGCCTGGTGTAAGGACCAGACAGAGCTGAATAGAGTGATTTTAAAAGATGTTTTACAGCTGGATGGGGCCTACAGAATCCCTTGGATTAAATTTGTATTTGACTTTATGAGTGAGTTGGGACATCCCGAATATTTTACTACCCCACCATCAATGATGGATATCTCAAGAAAGTCATTAAAGAAAGAGGGGATTCAACTCCTAAAAGCTAAAAGACTACACAGAGAATCTGCATCTAAAAAAAACCTGAGAAGTCCTCAGCTGCTACGCACCACTCTTGGAATGGAGCCCTATTTATCTTTTGTACCTGGAACTTTTGACAGATTCTTTTTAACAAGGTTAAGATTGGGTGCTATACATAAGATGATGACATTCCCAAAAATGAACGATTGGTCTTGCACCCTTTCACAGTGCCCCTGAGATAACATCTCTTCCCAATCGACCATGCACTTAGTCCTACTTGGTAAATTTTTATCATGATCATAGGAAAGTTTGGATTATCCCCTTTCTATGAACACTTGGGCTTAGGCAGTGCCGTGAAGCAATGCTCCAGCTGCAATTATTAGAGAACTAGCATACAGGGTAGCTCAGTTCTTAAAAGCTGCATTTTATATCAGGAAAAGTATGTTTTTTATGGCATAACACTGTAAAAAAGTAATTGTTTTAAGGTTCTATTTGTACATAATATGTTGTGTTTTTAATTTTGTGCTTTTATGACTGTTTTATACAGCAGCCGAATAAAGCTTTCTTTGACTTTGATTGTATGTAAGTGGGGATTAGTGCTTGTCTCAGTGTCTTGTACACAAGCAGATTCATCCTAACAACACAGAACAATAGAGATTAATCTCAAACAACTCTAACATAAAAGCAAAACGCATTACAAGAAGCACACACACCAGCAAGCCATCGGAAGTTATGAGTGTAAGTTTGTGTTATTTATTAATGATGAGATGTAGTTGTGTGTTAGGCGTGAACACAGACTGTTCTAACAGAATGCATTCATCATCATCAACAAATACTCTACTCAGGCATTCATGATCAGCATCAAATAATTTATTCTATTTTAAAGGATAAAATCATACAAAAAATAGAAGGCATTCCTCCTAAAGCAGCCCTTTCCTTATGGAAGAATTTTAAAAACAGTCATGCAGCCCATCCTGTGACTCCATGGAATAACATCCGCTTTCATGGACAGACAGTATATGTGCCTTTGGGAAACACTGATCCGGTGTCCGTCCCCTCAAAACTGAACACCAAAAGAAATCCCAATCACCCCAAGCAGTAGTTTGCATCTGTGCATGTGTCATCTCTCGTTGTGCCATGGAAACATAGATAAAACCCACAAACCCCTCAACACATACAAACATTATAATCTTCTACAATTACACACCCATTGACATACACAATGCACACTACTTTGTGAGACCCATGCATAATTCTATGTATGGGAATAGTATACATGCACTTTTTTTACTCACAGAGATCTTTCTCCTCACAATAAATCAAACGGACGAAATGTTCATAATAAGCAGTCAAAACCTATATCACAATAAAACAAGTATTGACAAAGCCAATAGGCCTGGCTTTCTTAAGAGTGTACTTCTTTGCAAGCATAAGAAATTGAAACAATAATTTATACAAAAAAAAGTAAAACAATGAAAGAAGTGATTCAGCCAAATGTCTTGACATTGAAGCGCACAATCTTTTAGATGGATGTTCATGAGTGATCAGGAAATGTGCTGTCACTCCTGGTGCATGTCAGCTAGTGGCTAAAGAGAACTGTCTCATAGACCATTTCACAAAACATAATAGGATTATTGCCCACCTATATCTGTGGCATTGACCATTTATGCACAATATTGTGCCTGAGGGTTTTATCTCAATTTAAAGCTCATTAATAACTAGAATACATTTAGCCATTCTAGGTGAGAACAAAGATGAAATTTGCACATATTAAATAGAACCCTTCTTTCTGATAGGGATTTACTTTCCTTGTGTCTAAAGAGTATATTCATAATTTTGAGAAAATCTAAATTCCATGTCTACATTTTTCATGCCGTTTTGAAATTGAGTGCGTCTTGTGCATCACAACGTTTGGTGTCTTTGAACCCTTACAATACTGAAAACACATTTTCAGACTGGCAATACCTGTACATGAAGCAATAATATGTTGGTACCCCCTAGGGTGTATCGCTGCATTTATCAGTCCCACTACAGACGTTGCACAAATCATCTATATACATCTAATCACTGGTTTGATACACTGAAAAGGCCTAACACCATCGCTAATCATTCTGAAGCATTTTTCTAAAATGTAGTATTGAATTCCAATTTCTAAATATCCCACTGCAAAGATCTTTCATACAGGTCTCTACACAAATAATATTCCCCGAGGCCCACCTAACATTTTGATTTTCGACAGAGGACCTTAATTTGTATCTTGTTTTTGGATGGACCTCTGAATGGCAGATGACATTGACATCCAGTTACCTTCTGAATATCCTTCCCACACCAATGAGTAAACTGAACGCATTAACAAGACCTGAAACACTGCTTAGACTGGTATTTGCCACAAGACCTCTACTTTCGCCACTCAACTATCTTACTTCTTGTGAGCATTGCATATTATTGTGTTGGTGCCTTATTGCACAGGGCATATCAGTATGGGGTTCTGCTTAGTCTTGGTCTAAGTATTAATTAGTGGAGTATATAACCCTTGATTATGTGCTGCCTGTCATTATTTCACTTTTTTATTAAAAATGATGGGCCTGATTTATAATTTTGTGGACGGCCCATTCTCCATCAAGGCCATAGACCACATTATTCTGTCACCCTGATAGAGGTGCCACCCTCCAAATTAAGAAATGTGTGCTGGCCCAGCAGACATTTCAAGCTTTTACAGTGCCGGATAGCTCCATCAAACATGACAAGCCATACATCACAGTGAAAAAATATATATTTTGAAAAAGAAGTTCACAAAGAGGGATTTTCCTTATGAAAATAAAAAACTCTTGATATTGTAGTGTCTTTCCATGTCAAGGGAGGCATAGAACACTTCAGTTCCCCTTACAGCCAGGTTTTTCCTGGCAGAGATGGGCAATGAAAAATGGCTATATGCTTGCTCATCTATATTCAGTGTGTGGACATTTAGCCAAACCTCTGAGGGCCCTCGTTCGGTCAGGACTCTACACACAAATGCTGTCACATTCTTGATACTATTTTTCTGAATTCTATTCATATCAGCACAGCGCCTCCTGGGCTGGTGTTATGGTCAGATCATTTTGTTAAACCCTTCCATGTTTCCATGGTTGTTCCAGTTACCACCTTGGTGGTAGACCAGTACCCTAAAACTAGGAATTGGGTTTAGGTATCTGCAACCGCATTTACAGCAGCCCTGAAATCCAAGTGTCCCTTGCCTAAAGAGTAGAACCACCTAATAGATTTGGAGATGGATACCTGGATTCGTCAGGCTCTAGATGATATTGCGCCTGATAAAAAGGGCAGTAGAGCTCACTCAAAGCCCTCAGAGGAGTAGTTCAGGAAGAGCTACATCTTAAGAAGAAATCTTGAAACATCTTCAACGACTATGGCATAAAAAAGATAACTCTGCAGATAAAGGCATTTATCGCAAGGCCTTGAAAGAGTATGACGTTTTAATCTGACATATGTGCAGTCAGTGTTTTGTTCAGAAGGTTGAGCTCTACAAAAACCCTCCACATGAGAATTTTACGTTAGTAAAATCACTTTCCTCTTTGCGGCACGTCGCTGCAGTTACTACTCCTTCTGCAGAAACTTGCAATCAATTTTCTCAGTTTTTCTCTTACAAAATAGATAGAGAAGATCTATAAAAGGTCAAAAAGATGTTAGAGAGGCTTTGTTTTGTGTCCAGTGGTCTTCTTCATTTGACTCTTTGGAGAATCTCTCTCATATAAATACCATCTCCATTCCAGAATTCCAGTTTATTATTCTTAAAATCAAATCTGGTTCTCCTTTGGATCCTGCTCCACCCATTAAATTTGGAAACAGGTATGGAGGTTATCTGATCTGTTTTGGGTGAATTGCTTAATCAATCCTTTGCAACTGTCCAGTTTCCAGCTCAGTGGAAACATGCAGTGGTGGTCAACCTCCCTAAAAAGCCTTCTTTGGATACAGAAATACCTGAAAACTTTAGATCTGTATCTTTGCTTCAGTTTTCATTAAAATAGCCAAGAAGCATGCCAATCAGCAATTTCTGGAATATATGGAGAGGAAAAAGCTTTTGCACAAGACACAATCTGGGGTTTGACTCTACTACAGCACCGAATCTGCACTCCTGCTTGCCTCTAAGTCTTTAGGACTCATGGCTGATGATGGCAGAACAGCTGCCTTGGTTTCGTGGATTTGAGTGCAGCCTATAACACCATGTCTCACAGCCTTCTTCTTGAACAGCTCCTGGGTTTCGGTGTCAGAGGATTAGCCTTAAACTGGATGGCCAGTTTTCTCCAAAATTGCACCTTTCATGTGATCACACAGCTTTCTGCTTTAGAGGTCTTCTTCTTAAAGCAGGGGGGTGCCACAGGGTTCAGACTCATATTAATCTATACATGTACTCTCTTGAGGATGTGGTGGAGTGTTTCGGTGTAAGACTCGTATCTCATGCTGATGACACCCAGTAAATCATCTCCCTATCCCAGGATGAAAGCCTCTCTGCAGCCAATTTTAAGAACTTTTTGGTAAGCTTAGCTGACTGGATGAACCAAAGCTACCTTAAACTTAATGCTGGAAAAACAGAGATGCTGATTGTGGGACAACAGCCCTCCATCAGGTCAACAGAGAGGTGACCAGATGAGCTGGGACTTATTCGAACTCCGAAATCCAAGATTAAAAATGTTGAAATATGGTTTGACAACATTCTTGATTTCGATCATCGGATTTTCAACCTTGCAGGGGTCTGTTTTGGCATCTTATAGAACCTCGGTAAGATCCTGGGTCACTTCTGGACGTGGCAAAAAAGACAGTAGATCAAGCTCTACTGGTGTCCAGGTCGGACTCCTGCAACGTTCTGTACCTCGGGGTTACCCAAGGTAGAATGAGAACTTTTCAACGTGTTCAGAATGCTGTGGCTAGAATGCTGCTTAACATCTCTTCTATGGGTTCTGCCCTTAGACATCTACTCTGGCTGCTGTTGAGTGAAAGAATCTCTTTTAAAGCATTATGTTTCTGCCACAGAATTATGAACTCGAGGGGTCCTTGCTATCTATATCCTCTGATCAAACCATATCATTCCAATCATTGCCTGAGGATTTCTGGGGCAACATTAGCTATAGTACTCAGGATAACTGGAGCATGTATGGGGGATTGTTCCTTCAGTTATCGAGAAGCAAATCTGTGGAACTCTCTCCCTGTTGATCTGAGGCAGGAACGGTCTGAAATCAATCAATCAATCAGTGTACTTGTAAAGCGCACTACTTACCCGTGAGGGTCTCAAGGCGCTGAGGGGAGGCGGTGCCGCTACTGCTTGAAGATCCAGGTCTTGAGGAGTGTTCTGAAGGGGAGCAGGTCTTAGGTCTGCCGTAGGTGGGTAGGGAGGATGTTCCAGGTCTTGGCGGCGAGGAAGGAGAAGGCTCTGCTGCCGGTGGTCGTTCGTTGGATGCGGGGGACAGTGACGAGGGCGAGGCTAATGGATCGGAGCTTGCGAGTGGGGGTGTAGAAGCTGAGTCTGCTGTTGAGGTAGGCTGGTCCGGTGTTGTGGAGTGCTTTGTGTGCGTGGGTGAGGAGCTTGAAGGTGATCCTCTTGTCGATGGGGAGCCAGTGTAGGTCTCTCAGGTGAGAGGTGATGTGGCTGCGGCGGGGAACTTTGAGGATCAGTTGGGCAGAGGCATTTTGGATGAGTTGTAGTCGTGATAGGTGTTTTACCGCAATTCCTGCATAGAGAGCGTTGCCATGGTCCAGCCTGCTGCTGACGAGGGCCTGTGTAACTGTTCTTCTTGTTTCGATAGGGACCTACTTGCAGATCCTGCGGATCATGCAATGGGTGTTGTAGCAGGAGGAGGAGAAGGCGTTGACCTGCTTCAACATGGATAGGGAGGAGTCGAGGATGAATCCCAGGTTGCGTGCATGGTCGGTGGGTGTTGGTGCTATTCCCAGCGTGCTCGGCCACCAGGAATCGTCCCAGCCAGAGGGGGTGGGTCCAAGGATGAGGACCTCCGTCTCGTCTGAGTTCAGCTTCAGACGGCTGCTCCTCATCCAATCAGCCACGGCCTTCATTCCCTTGCGGATTTTGGTTTTGGCGGTGTGCGGCTCCTTGGTGAGGGAGAGGATGAGGTGGGTGTCATCAGCGTAGGAGATGATGTTAAGGTCATGCTGGCGGGCCACTTGTTTGAGGGCGGCCATGTAGATGTTGAACAACATCGAGCTTAGGGATGAGCCCTGGGTTACGCCGAAGGTGATTTTGGTGGCTGCAGAATGGAAGGGGGGCAGTCTGGGTTCTGCCGGCGTGGAAGGACGTGGTGCAGTTCAGGACCTTCTCTTGGATTCCGGGTTCTTGGAGGCGTGTTTTTAGTGTGCGGTGGCAGACCGTGTCAAAGGCGGCTGACAGGTCCAGGAGGATGAGGGCTGATGTTTCGCTGTTGTCTAGTTGGCGCCTGATGTCGTCTGTGGCATCGATGAGGGCTGTCTTGGTGCTGTGGTTCCGTCTGAATCCGGACCGGGACGGGTCTAGGATGTTGTTGTCCTCAAGGTACGGGCAGTTGCATGTTGACAATTTTCTCAATGACCTTCACTGGGAACGGTAGCAGGGAGATGGGCCGGAAGTTTTTGAGGTCCTTGGGGTCCTCCTTGGGCTTCTTGAGGAGAGCGCTGATGTCGACGTGCTTCCAGATTTCCGGGAATGTTGCTGTCTCGATAGAGATGTTGATGATCTTCCGTAGTTGGGGTGCGATGGCTGCGTCTGCTTTGTTGAATACGTGGTGTGGGCAGGGGTCTGATGGTGACTATGAGTGGATGGAGTTCATGACCTTGCGTCTCTTGTCGTCATTGACGTTGGCCCAGGAGGTCAGGTGGTTGGTGCATGTGGTGTTCGCAGGGGGGGTGGAGTCTGGCGTGGTCGGGGCAGTTGAGGTGATGACGGTGTCATGGATGTCAGCGATTTTGCGGTGGAAGAAGGTGGCCAGTACGTCGCACAGTTCTATTGAGGGCGGGATGTTGTTGGTGTTGGCGCTGGGGTTGGAGAGTTCCTTCATGATGCTGAAGAGTTCTTTGCTGTCCTGTGTGTTGTTATCCAGGCGGGCTTTAAAGGAAGCTCTCTTGGCTAGTCTGATGAGGTGGCGGTGTCTGCGGGTGGTGTCCTTGTGGGCTGTGTCGGTGTCCAGTGTGCGCTCGTGGAGTCATTTCTTCTCCAGCTTCCGGCATGCACGTTTGGAGGTCTGGAGCTCTTCGGTGAACCAGGTGTCTTTCTTCTGGTGCGGCTGTTGGAGGGTTTCTTGAGCGGGGTGAGGGTGTCGGCGCAGTCATTGATCCACTGTCTGAGGTTGCGGGCGGCGGCGTCTGGGTCGGTTGTGTCAGTGGGTGGGTTCTGGCCGAGGGTGGTGGTCAGCTGGTTTTCGGTGACTTTGCTCCAGCAGCGGCGGGGCAGCTGTTGGGTGCGGTGGTGCGTGGTGGGTTTATTGAAGGTAAAATGGATGCAGTGATTGTCAGTCCAGTGGAGTTCGGTGGTGTGGTTGAAGGCGACGTGGGTCCCCGTGGAGAAGACGGGGTTGAGTGTGTGGCCAGCGGCCTGGGTGGGTGTGGTGAGGAGTTGTCTGAGGCCAAGGTTGGCGAGGTTGTCGATCAGCGTGGCGGAGTTGGCGTCGTTGTTGTTCTTGAGGTGGAAGTTCAGGTCCCCGAAGAGGATGTAGTCCGTGGATGCGAGTGCGTGGTGCTGGCGAGGTCGGCGATGGAGTCGCTGAACTGTGCTCAGGTCCGGGGGGTCTGTGGATGAGCATGAGGGTGGTGTTGGGGTCTGTGTGGATCCGGAAGTGCAGGTGTTCGGCGGTGTGGAGGGTGTCGTCTGTGTGTGTAGAGACCTTTTGGGTGGGCTTGTAGACGATGGCTATTCCTCCTCTGATTCCTTTAGCGTGGTCCCTGCGGGTGATCTTGTAGCTGTCCAGGATGGCTATGGCCATGTCGGGCGCCGATGAGTCATTCCACCAGGTCTCGGTCGGGAAGGCGACGTCCTGGGCGGAGGTGTCAAGCAGGCCCCAGAGTTCAACGGCGTGTTTGCATGGGGAGCAGGTGTTGTGGAGTATGCAGAGGAGGTTGTTGGGTCCGGTCTTTGGAGGTTTGGTGGCTCTGTCTCAGGTGAAGCTACAGGTGCGGCAGGAGAAAGGTCCATGGGTGCGTTTCAGGGCGGCCTGGGAGCAGTTGTGGTCTTGTCCGGGGTTGAGTGCAAGGAGAGTGCTGGCATCGTAGCGGGGTGTGGTGTTGTGGCTGTTGCGGGGACCAGGGGTTCTGGCACTGGGCGCGGTCCAGGCGCATACTGGCTCAGACAGGCTTGCAGTGGCAGGGTACATAAGGAAAAAGGGGGAGGGAATACAGCACATCCGCCGGAGGCAAGATGGCCGCTGAAGCGCTGTAGGAGTAAGTCGCACTCAGACCCCTCTCCGACCTATGTATAAACTCAGGCCTCAGATGGAGCTATGAGAGCAGTATGCAACCTATATTCTGGAGTCAGCAAGCAGGAAACATTAGATTGAGATCAATCTACGGCGGTGGAGTTGTTGGCATCACACGCATCCTTGTGAAGGCGAAATCATTATACACCAAGTTCCTCAAGGCATTTATGTCGGAGATGGCGACTCGTGGCAAAGATAAACAGCAGCAACAACAGCCCATACCTAGTGGGGTAAACAAAGAGGTACTACAGAAAGAAGCGGGAAGAACGGGCACTATCCCGAAAACGAAAGTGCCACCCGCTAATAAACGAACAACCCCTACAGTTTCCACGATAACTAAAGTCCAAATGCGCAAGTTGGAGAAAGCCAGCGAGAAAGAGAAAGGGATCGGCCAAGGCAAAGACACACGAGGTGTCAACATCACTCAAGCGGCGCAGGACATGTCGGAAAAGAAGAAAAACGATACCATTTACCGGCAGCCGTCGGTGTCAGAAGTATTCAGCGTTAAGGTTCCTCCAGAGGCGTCAGGATCTACTACGGCAACGCCGCTAAACACGGCAATCATGCCGCCCGTCGGATCTGGCCAGAACGTCCTCGAGGACGCAAGCGGAGGTGTTGCCAAGCAACCGGGAATCACGGAGCTCACGCTTCCTGCGGAACCCCGGGCAGTGATTCAGGCAGAAGGCGCTGAACGTGAGCTGATGCAGGGGAGGCAGGACGAAGGCTGGGACACAGCAAAAGAGGTGAGAGAGGCTGATGGCGGGGCAGGGATGTCGAATACAGGACAAATGCTAGAGGCCCTCATAGAGGTGGAGGCAGAAATGCGAGAGGAACAGGCTCAAGCTCAAAAAAAAGATAATGCTACACTGGGAGAGGACACTGCGAGTCCTAGACTGCATAACAATGTGTCAGAGGTGGATTTTACAGAAGGGGCTGAGGGGGATAGATTCTTCTCTGTCCCTGAAGAATCAGAATCAACGATGGCAAGCAGTGACGAGGAAAGGGACTCTTCGGACTCATGCTTGAGATCTGGTGATAGTGGCAGCTCCAGGGGGAGAGGTACGCAAAAAAGGCGCAAAATGACATCCAGAAAGGCAGGCTCCGCCCTGAGTTCATATAAGGGTACACAAAAGAAACTTCTATGGGACTACTCCGCTACCTCCAATATGTATAAGGAAGATGGGCAAGAGTCTCAAAATGATGGAGGGAAACTAGATATAATGTTTGCCACACTAAAACAGATGCAAATGGAGGCTAGAGCTGAAAGTCGGAGGGCCAGGCATGATACTAAAAAAATCCAAGCGTCAATCAGAAAAATAAATAAAAAGTTTGAGGAAGTGGAGGAGAGAGTTATTGGAGTCGAAGAGCGAGCTGGCAGATTAGAGGATGAGGTAACTGACTGGCAAGCATCTAGAGAAGAACAGACTAAGATTGTGGAGGACTTACAATGGAAGGTGGAGGACTTGGAAAATCGCAAGAGGCGCAATAATGCCAGGCTTCTCGGAATTGAGGAAGGGATGGAGGGGCAAGACCCCAGAGGCTTCGTCATCAAGCTGCTAAAGGGAGCCTTCCCGGAGGCGCCATGGAACTGGGAACAAGAAGTACAGAGAGCCCATAGATTTCCGCTTTTTGCAAGGAAAACCCACAAAGAGGGTTCAGGGGCACTCCCAAGGGCCATGCTAGTATTTTTTGGCAACTTCCTTGCAAGGCAAGAACTAATGGAAAAAGCTAGGCCTGATTCTAGAAAGACGGTTGAAGGAATAACATTCTTTGCCAGACCTGACTTTTGTCATGTAACAGTGGAAAGGCGATGGAGGCTCAGGCAATTGATTACTGCATTTCAGACCCAAGGGGCAGAGGCTTATCTAATGTTACCAGCAAAGTTAAAGGTTATCTCTGCGGGTCGAACAAGAATGTTTTTTTCTGAGATAAAAGCAGGAGAATTTCTGGCAGAGCTAAAAGAGCAAGGGGGAGCTAGAAGGAAATAGGTAGCAAAAAGGGGGGTGGAAAGAACATAAGAAAATATATAATGAAAGTATAATTGATGGATAATTTAATGAGCCTGACAGTTAAGAACAGCATTTGGCATGAGGGGAGGAGAGGGGAGCGACGCTACAACGCTCAGTGGACACGCATAGGTCAGGAGTGACCTATTTGCCTGTCACAGGGGGGGTGGGGCAGCAGCTTGGGAGGGGGGGGATAAAGGGGGGGTGGTGGAAGGGACGGAGACATTGGTGAAGGTTGGTGGTGTAACACAGTACAGATTTGTAAAGTATACAAGGAAGTAGAAAGAAAATGTACAGATAAAGTTAAAATAGTAGCTGAAGAGATGTTAAGAGCAAAACTGGAGTTATGGCAGTTAGGATAATTACGATCAATATCTGTGGTTTAAATAACGGGGAGAAAAGACAGAAGCTTTCTGCATTGTTACGTTTTTGGAGAATTGATATAATTTGCTTACAGGAAACACATGTAGCAGTTAAAGACAAATTTATTTTGGATCAAATGGGATTTGAGGTTCTTGCTTATACGGGACAAGAAGGGAGAAACAAGGGGGTAGCAGTTCTGGCTAGAAAAGGTGTTGTAAAAATTAAAAAGAAAAAGGAGGATCATGAAGGGAGATGGGTAATGTTAGACATAGAAACTGTCGCAGGAAGATGCACACTGTCCTCACTGTATGGTTCAAATGAGGATGAACCTGAATTATTCGAATTCATTGATAATGAATTAGCATTGTGGCCAGAACCTGTGATTTGTTGTGGGGATTTTAACATTAATGGTTTGAACGGCCTAACAGACATGAAGGGGGGCAGATACCAAGGGAGGAAAAAGAAGGTGCTCAAAGCGGTACAAAACTTTGTTCAACATAATGCGTTGGTGGACACGTGGGCGGAATTTAACCCTTTAGGTACAGGTAGTACTTTCTATTCAGCTCCACATAAAACAATAGCCAGATTGGATTATTTCTTTATTTCTAGTTCACTTGTAAGCAGAGCTAGAATAGAATGTCTCCCTAGAATAATGTCAGACCACAACCCGCTGGTTCTAAGCTTATCAGTGCCCCAAAAGACGGAAAGGATAAACTCGACATGGACATTTGAGCGAGGGCTGTTGAAAGAGGAGGAGTATATTATAAGAATGCAAGAATGGATAACTCAATTTTGGGACATGAATAGGTATTCAGCTTCAGCAGACATGGTGTGGGATAGCTTTAAAGCAGGAGTGAGGGGAGAGACACTAAGTTACACTCTGGTAAGACGCAAAAAGGAAAAGGAGAAGGTGGAAGAGGAGATCAGAACTCTGATGGGTTTAGAAAAGATGCTAGTAGATGCAATAGGCAGACAAGATTCCATCGAACAGATCCTGGTGGCTTTGGAAGTACAGAAGGCAGAAACTGGTGTTACTCTGGCACAGAAAACAGCAAGGAATTATTTAGCAAAAAAAGAGAAAAGCTACGAATTTAATGAGAGGGTCGGCCACTTACTCGCAGTTAGGACTAGACAAACGCTAGCAGCAGGAGAGATAAAAGAAATCAAGGATTGTACTGGGGCAATTGTCAACAAAGTGGAGGAGGTACAGGAGGTATTCAGAAGGTTCTACGAGGTGTTATATGAACAAGATATAAACAACGGAAATATAGAGGCAGAAAGTATGGAAAATCTCATGCAAGGACCACAGGATGGGTTGAGTATAAAAGAAAGGGACAAGCTAGATGCACAATTAACAGTTCAGGAGATAAGAGATGCGACATTTAGTTTACCATCCGGCAAAGCAACTGGACAAGACCAGATCCCCGTAGAATTCTATAAAACCTTTTGGGATGTGCTAGCTAAGGATATTTGGGCAATTTGCTGTTTGGCACAGGGGGGAAGAATAGTTCCCCAATCTTGGGCGGGTGCGGATATAATAGTGATCTTGAAAAAGGACAAGCCTCCAACAGAACCAGGCTCCTATAGGCAGATCACATTGCTCAATGCCGACACAAAGATATTCTCCAAAGCACTGGCTAATAGACTGAGTAAGGTAATAGAAAGAGTGGTTTCTCCTACACAACATGGCTTCATACCCGGCAAAGGGACTACCCAACACACTAGACAGCTGATCACTATTCTAGACGCAGCAGAGGTCTCAGGAGACCCTGTCGCGGCTATTTTCCTGGATGCCGAAAAGGCTTTTGACAGGGTCTCCTGGGCATATTTATGGAAGGCTATGGAGTGGGCAGGTATAGGTAGAGGATACATAACTGCAATCCAGGCACTTTATAAACATCCCAGTGCTAGGATACGAATTAATAGATCCTATTCCAATGCGGTACAGATTAGACGGGGGACTTGGCAGGGATGCCCAGCTTCACCTCTACTGTTTGCGATATATTTGGATCCTTTTTTAAGAAGACTTACACAAAATATTAAGATCACTCCAGTTACACTGCATGAGAAAGAATACAAATTATTCGCTTATGCAGATGATGTGGCTGTTATAACACCGACACCAGAGGAATCATTGATTGAAATAGAACAGGAGGCAAGGAAATTCGGCGAGGTGTCCGGGTACCTAATAAACAGAGGAAAGACACAAGTAGTACAGAATAGATACACTACGTTTGCAGACATAAGAGTAGTTCCAGAAACAAGGTATTTGGGAGTTAGGGTGACTGCAGATCTAGAGAAACTAGTGGAGATAAATATGGAACCATTGTTAGGAAAGGTTAAAAGTAACATGGAGAGGGTTAATAACTTACACTTGACACTTATGGGTCGAATCAATTTTATTAAAATGGTTACTTTTCCAAAATGTTTATACTTGTTCAGAGCAATTCCCCTATACTTTGAAGGCATATGGTTCAACAGAATAGAATCAACAGTAAATAAATTAATTTGGGCACAGGGGAAGACACGCAGGGCATACCGTTTTTTGACATTATCATGAGAGGGGAGGCTGGGGGGCACCTGATTTTAAAACTTACTATTGGGCGACAGCTCTACAATACTCTAAAGGGATATTAGGTGGAAGCGATCAACAGGATGAGAGAGCATGCCCAGCGAATGTTTATGAAGCACTCTTGGGGAAGGCGGCAGAGAATGCCTTAGTAACAACTGTGGACTACGCCTACTTCAAACACACAAGGTTTAAGACTTTGAGCGCAATATATAAAGTTTGGAGGGCAATAAAGAAAAAATTGGGACTGGGAAGATATAACAGATATCTGAGGCTCTATATGAATAATGATCTTCCAGCAGAAATTTTTAGGGATGCAGTCATGAAAGAGTGGGACGGAAGCGGGATTAAGAAACTGGGAGACTTATTGGATATAAGAGGAGGGTTCTTAATGTTCCAAGATATACAATATAGGTTTAAAATAGCTGGGAATAGCTTCTTTAAATACTTACAAGTGAGGAGTTACTTTCACACAAAACAGGGGGGAGTAGGAGGAATGACAAGCTGTAGGATAATGGATTATCTGGGAAGTAGTCTATTGTGCTCAATTAGGCAGTTGTATGCAGAGCTACAGGTATACAAAACAGACGACAGAGAGAGATATAGTAACAAATGGGTCGAACAAGTGAGAGCTCACCCTGAAGCCCTGCAAACCTCATTAGACTTTGGCCGAACCATCTTGTGTTCAGCCACACTACAAACCCAACATTACAAAACAGTCTATTCATTATATCATACACCTGCTAGAATTGCCCAATGGGGGGGAAGCACTGGAATAACTTGCCCACGCTGCAATTCAACAGGTGCTAACATTACTCACATGTTTTCACAATGCCCGCAACTGTACACTCTAAAACTGGCAATAGAGGAGTTTTTGGAAAAATCGTTGGGATTAAAAACTAAATTAACTGATGAACTGATAATATTGGGTACAAGTATAGGAGAAAATATTATGCATCCAGAATTTCTATTTATGGTTACAGCAGTATTTAGGATAATTGTTGCAAAAGCTTGGAAGGAGAAATCAGCACCGTCCTTTCAGATCTGGATGGCAAGATTACTTTCCACATATAATTTAGAGAGAGCCATATATGACAGAAAAGGTAGAAAGGCAAGAGCCTTGGGGGGTAGGATATGGCTTCCCATCGACCAATGGAAGTGCAGAAAGAGCTAAAAGTATGTTTCCTTGCTTTCTTTCATTTGTGAAATTTGTATGGGCTACAATAACGTTTGATGTATTCTATCCTTTTTTTTTGCTCATTCTACTTTTACTTTGTCATTTGTATAATTTTCTAAAAACAAATCTGTACATGGTTAAAAAAAAATTGTAATGGTAAAAATGTACTGGTTGTAACAGAAAAATTGTGGGGGGGAGAAAAAATCGAATAAAGATATTTAAAAAAAAAAAAAAAGGAAAAAAGGGGGAGGGGGAGGGGTTGAGGGTTACGGCACAAAGGGTACGGTTACAATGCCAACAAAACAACAATTACAGCAATTAGACAAATGAACACAATTAGAGAAAGGTCAAGCGCAGGCGAGAGCCCAGGAGCAACCGGGCTCAGAGGAACTCAAACTCACGGCAGCAGCGGTGGCGTAGAGGGAGAGGGCACGGAAACACAGGTGGAGCTGTGCAGCGTGGGGAGCGACCTGGCCAACAGGCAGGGACAGGGGTCTTCTGAAAGAAACTAAAAGCTTTTTTTATTAGACAATCCTAATACCTTCTTTTCTTTAGGCAGAGCAAATCAAGCACTGTTGAAGTTTGGAATCTCAGTGCGGGGACACTTCATTTGGAGTAACCATTGCGCTCCATAAATGAGATAACGTAATATCACATACGTTGTTATGCATTTTTTCCCTTTTCTTTTCTCTTGTGCTTTCTGCTTACCTTAAAGGAGGCTACCCAATCAGAATGGAACTATATTGGACTTTTTACTTTCATTGTGACAGTTTCGACATACATCTGATTATTTTTAGCTCCATGTAGTTGTTGCAGAAGTCCATGGTTAGGCACACTGTCTGTTTGAACTGAATTATACATTTAAGGTGTGCAATCACCTTGCTATCTTGAGTAGGGCAGTGGAGAGAGTATGTGTAATGTAATGTAATGTAATGGTACTTGTATAGCACACGAATCACCATGAGGCATCTCGGCGCTTGTACGAATACCGCTGAGGAACCCTTCCTGGCCTTTCCCTGTGAAGTGCCCACTCCTGGGCACCCCCAAGGTGAAGCCAGGCATCCTAGCGTTGTTGGGGTCATTGTAGAGATTAAGCAAGCTATTGCCCAGAGTTGCAGAGTGGGACCCATGATTAGAATAGGCACTGAGGCGATAATTATCAGGTCTGAAGAAATTGACCCCAAGAGCCTCCGAGGCTGGAATTGAACCCTGGTCCCGGGCCAGACCTCTGCATCAGGGTCTACCACTCTAACCATTGAACCACACTTCTCCACCGGTATATGGTATCGTACTATAGATCTGCAAATGATATGTTATGATAAAGCCATACTCAGAACATTTTGAGAGCCCAAACCATCTGGTCTTTGGAAATGGAGAGAAGAGTTAAAGAATTGTAAATTGTGATGACCAGAATATATGAGAATCTCCCTTCCATTATTCAGGAAAAATAAAACAAAAACACAAAATAGCAGCAGCACTCCTGAAAGGTGACTTTGATAGACAATACCTCATGGTCAGCAATTATATTACTTTTTTCTGCAGGGTCCCCTCTTCTTGAATAATAGTCTATTACTAGACATTATTGGATTCAGAGTTTTTCTGTCCCAAAAGTACAACACCAAACGTGAAGCACTGGATTGGACAGTACAATCCTAAATCTGGATTTTTCTGAGCTATTATGGAATCAAAACTGAAACAGGTCCAGAAACTCATTTTTAAAAGAGATGGAAAATGGGAGTGGTTTGGTCAGAAATGTCTTCAATAATTATGTGTTACAATTTTATGAATCATAAAAATTTCAGGACTTCACAACGCATGGAATTACATTTTTCCAAAGTGGTATGTACCTGATGCATATCCAGATGTAGAGTACCGATCAAGCATGAGTGGCATGGTCCACTTCAAAATATGAATTTGCCTAAATAGAAGCATTATATAAGCCAAAAATCAGTCTATAAAGCCCCACATTGCTTGGTCAATTAAATAATTCTGCTGGATCATTGCATAAGCAAAATATGTATATAGGACCTTTTGCTTCCCTAAGCAGTTTTAAAACGGATTAAAAAAAGTTAAACAACTGGCACAGACAACTTTGGGAGATAGGTTCAACTCATTTACTTCAAGCGCATTTTATAGATTAGACATGGTTGAACGACATACGGGTGATTATTAACTTTCTCTCATGTGGAGTGGTGATTTTAATATTTCCATGGACTGACCTTACGATCACCCTTTCCAGAGGGAGTCACTAAAGACAGAAGACAATACACATCTGTAAAAACATATGCAGTCACTGGATCAAGAAAATATATGGAGGAGACGGAGAAATGAAAGGAGACCATTCACATTTTTGCTGCCCCCAGGTGGAACTACTCACAGATAAATGTATTCCTAATTATCCAGGACATAAGCCTTGACATACAGTCACTGGTTAATGCACCAAACCATAATACCAACTCATGTCTTCATATACGAGGAGATTGTCTACTTATGTTGACCAAACCTTCGAGGTGGACATGTGATCAGTCTACTTTGAATGGGTATTAATTTGCTCAATATTGTTAAGTAAATATTCACTAATGTCTGGAGAAACCATGGGATACCACAATGGTATATAATGGATGGGTTACATTTATCAAGGTTTTGCACAAGTAGAAAGAAATGTTAAAAAACTTGTGCATCTATAGAAATGATTCATTTTTTAAGTATTGCATGGTGAAAAAGATGCGCTGAATCCTGATGCGTTAAGCAGGAAATATTGTATGCAATAAAAGCGTTCCATCGCAAAATCCAACGCAACCGTGAAACAGTGGAATTTATGAGTGTACCACTGTTCCACACATCATGTACAATTGCTAGGCAAAGCTAGAAATGAACCAGAATTGCTGTGCATTGGCAACCCAAGAGAAGGAAATGATGTACAAATTCCTCACCATCACACAACAAAGCTCAACTACGCCATGGAGGCGTCACTCTACAGCTGGGAGTCGCTCGGAGAGAACTACGTAGGCAGCAAGGAGAAAGGAACATATTTTCCTCCAATTCATATTGCTCATTTTCCTCAGGGAGAAGGAGGTCATACAGTTTTACAGATTGAAAAGGGAGTCCAACATGGAATTGTTGGAGAAGAAAGGGCCAAGTCTCCAGACAGTAACTACAAGGACCCCTGAGATTCCAGTTCACGACAATTTGTTAGCTGTGCTACACATGGTGGCATTAGGGGCCTTCTAAACCAGAGTTGACAGAGGGAACATTTTCTGCTTTTCTACCTTCTGTGTTTGATGCCGTCATAAAGCTCACACCCCACTAGCTGCTCTTCCCAAAACCTACACAACAACATCTGAATACCAAGCAAGACTTCTAATCCATTGCCGGATACACCAATATGCTTGGTGCCATTGATTACACACATGTACAATGTGTGCCCCCTGCAGCAACATTGCACTTGTACCAAAACTGCAAGCACATCTACTTCATCAATGTGCAGGTAATAGTGGACTACCAGAGAATGTTAATCAATATACTGATAGAATTCCAGGAAGTGTACATGCAACATCTTCCACCACAGTGCCATCAATGAGCGGTTTCAGAATGGCTGATATTGGAATGGCCTACTTATTTGTAAGGAAAGCAGAAATATACTTATTACGAACTAAGAAGTTGTAACATATGACATAAAAGCAATCACTGTCTTTGTGTCTGTATCTCATGTCATGTGCACATAGTGACAAGAACTTACTTCAACATGTAGTCAATGATGTCCGGTTGTGTCATTCCCTCACAAATCCTGTAATGGAAATAGGAAAAATCCCACAGAGAGAAGTATTGTGTCATTTTAAGTGTACACAGCTACATGTCATGCAATGCTGAACAAATCAAACCACAAATCATGTAGTACACAATTAAAATAATACAAGTAGAAAATATACATCTTAGCTATTTATGAGACGTGTGGAAGCGTAATGGTCTTTCACGTTTGGATTATTAGTGAAACTTCCCCTAAAATAACAGATGTGGAACAAATCATGTGTGCCTAAGCATGTGTGTCACATATAGGAAGTAAACTGTAGGCTGACCCAAGTATCAAGAGAAAAATTGGAAAAACAACTCCTAAATACAATGCATGTCATGCACTCAAAGTGTAGCATCAAATAATGGTGGAATGTCAAAAGAACAAAGTGCACATATTTGTCAGGTAAACCAACACCCTAGGTGCAAACATACACATAGATAATAAGCCATTTGACAGACCTCATCAATGTGATATATAAACAATTTAATACCGCAAGTTGCCTACATTTCCTTAATGTCAGTCCATCAATGTCAAACTGACACAGTCAATAAATAGGCTGTGAATAATGTGATATACCAGGAAATAACCTAGGTGAACTTCCACCAAGGTAAGGTATCACAGAGTAATCATGATCCAAATGTTAACTCTTTCATGCTAAATTAATTTTGTCAGAATAAAGGCATATAACTGCAGAATCACCTACAAAGCAAAATTACATACATACATTTGAATACAGAAAGTGTTGTGTACTGGTATGTAGCATAAAGTAGCAATAGCAATATCGTATTGTCCAATATGATAAAGGCCCACATTGGCATACCTGTATGTCAATCTAGGTTCCGCAAGACAACTAGCCATATACAAAGCATTAGCTGATGCATTGATAAATTACATTGAAATATCCATGCGGCATGTCAAAAGTTGGATACACATATCAAGCAAATAGCCCTGCTAAAATATGTTTACAAATAAAAGGCCGGGGCAAATGTCATGTAGGCAAGCAAGGACATCATATGTGAGAAAAGGACAAATGTCGGTGTGAGTGTAAAACAGAATGACACTGGCATTAGCTGTACAGGGCTGAATGTATGCAAGATAATCCAATCATAAGTTTGATATTTTGCATATATACTTTTTCAGTACAAATCTTATATAGCTGAAAACTGCATTCTAACGTACTTATCATAGTAATATACTGCACAAACATGAAAATTAGCATATTGTATGATTCAAACCATGGACATTATATGCAATGACACATTTGTTGAACATACATATTTAAACCAATGGTCAACAGTACCTAAGATATATCTGTAAAGTTAAAGAAATGTGTATGAGTATGCCTGCAGACATAAAACACCAAGGGCTAGATGTAGGTAAATCTAATTTACCGATTCATAAATACCGAATTTTACCGGTTCGGTATTTATGAATCGGTAAATTAGAAGGAGGCAGATGTAGGTAAATTTTTAAAACACAATTACCGAATCTGTAAGATTCGGTATTTACCGATTTGGTAAATACCGAATCGGTTTTGCCCATTGATTCCTATGGGCCTTGAAGCCCATAGGAATCAATGGCAAATACTGATTCGGTATTTACCGAAACGGTAAATACCGAATCCTGCAAGGGTGCAGGGGGTGTCACTTTGACACCCTCTAGCACCCCAAGTACAGGCTTGTGTGACATGTGGCACATATACATGCCCTAAGGGCATGTTTGTGTGTCACATGGCACAGGTGTGCATGCACAGATGTGCATGCACACCTGAATTCAGTATTTTACCACCCAATAGGATTGGGTGGTAAAAACCGACTCCTAAAGGGCCTGGGGCACTCTGTGAAGTGCCACCTACATATTGATTTACAGAATCAGTAAATTTACCGATTCGGTATTTTACCGATTCTGTATATTTATCGAATCAGTAAATTTACCAATTCTGTAAATCAGATGCCCCCTACATCTCAAAAGCCAAATACCGGTCGGAAATGGCCAAAATCGTCCGTTTCCGACCGGTATTAAGGCTCCTACATCTGGCCCATAGGTATTTACATCTAAGTAGCAATATACCAAAACATTGACTCTTGGTATTTTCCAATTTTCAGGTGAAAATGGATATGGTTTTGCAGCCATGGCATGACCCTGTTCCAAATACCATAGCCAGAGAGGCAAAAAAGTTAAACTCTGCACTGACCAAAACAAGGAATGTCGTTGAGCAGATGTTTGGGGTCCTGAAGTCCTAGTTGCACTGCCAGTAAATTTTGGGGGAAGGCCTCTCTACTAGCCTCATATGGTCTACAAATCATACTGGTTGTTAGAAATAAGGTTTCTGTTTGGCTAGGGTAGCACCTAAGCCAGGCAGAACCCACCACTCTAGTCAGTGCAAGTAAGTTACAAATCAAAGATAACCTGTGCTTACCCTCTGGTAGCTTGGTGTAGAGCAGTCAGGCTTATCATTAACCCCTGGTGGTAAACTATGCTCGTGGAGTTTAAGGAATTCGGGTACTCCTCGGTCTGTGAAGGAAAGCAGAATTCCTGAATTCCACTATTCGGGCATGAAGCGGGGTTTTTTTTTTCATTTGCACGCTCGAGTTTTCTTCTGGTGCTCAACCGCGAGTGCCAAGACTCTGAGGTTGCTTGTGAGCATGCTCGAGACTTCTCACATTCACAGAGAGATCCCACAATACTTCAGGCTCACTCGCACAACTTCCAGCCGCAATGGCACCAATCTAGCATTCTTAGAGTCGATCGTGATTGCAAACAGAGTGGTCGAGCAGCTTTTCTGCTTGAGAATTCAGCTGAAATGCTTTTGGAGTGGATTTCTTCTCAAACTGGCAGATGGAGTTGTTTTTTGTGTGCAAATAGCCATTTTTTAAAAACCTTTTTTTATAAAAGCAGAAGGAATTGCCCCAGAGACTCTAACTTTCTGTTCCTGTCCAGCAGGCACCTCCCTGTGCTTTGTCCCTCTCCTGGTCACTTTTTTATTGGGATTTGGAGCTTGAAGGATCACTCTCCATGTCTGCTGCGTATATCCCATTGGATTGAAGGATTTTGTTTTTGAGATAATAAGTAAGTTGAAAAAGTGGTGTATAAGGGGGTTGTTTGTTTGACTGGGGACATTCACCTTTATTTATTTGTACTTTTATTTTATTTTAAAATTTTATTGTGGTGGGTGGCCTGCAGTTTTAGTAGGGGCCTAGTTTTTTACATGAGATTTATCTTCTTCTGTAAAAGAAAAATGTTGCACAGTTCAGTACATTTTCTTCTCCATGTTTATTTAATACGTTTGCAATATTGATTGATTTAATTAATTAACTATGTGGCTTCCTTTGCCAATGAGCCTTCCAGCCAGCAGGCCCTGTACTATTCATGGGTGCATGAAACAACTGTTTCTGTGGCATCGGTAGAATTGAAACTTCATTTAGGCCATGGATGGCATTGAATTAAAATACGAAATGTGGGTTTTTCACATTTTTTCCACGCAAACAGTGTTTAGCTGGGGTAATGCCTTTGGAGACTGTGCATTGTTGTGAAGACTTTTAGCCTGTTATTTTTCATTT
Source organism: Lissotriton vulgaris (assembly GCF_964263255.1). NCBI lineage: Eukaryota > Metazoa > Chordata > Amphibia > Caudata > Salamandridae > Lissotriton > Lissotriton vulgaris. The sequence continues at coordinate 845,022,938 of NC_141685.1, forward strand.
TGGGCATTGCTGAATTAATGCTGTGTTTCTGTGTTACCTTGTCTCTTTTGTTTTGGCACTGTGTGTGTATGTTTTTTTGACATAAACCACCATTTGCTTTTGTTGTTCAAGAATCATTATGCCATGTGGCCAGGGGTCATTTTGTTTAATCAATCAATCAATCAATCATGAGCATTTATAAAGCGCGCTACTCACCCGGAAGGGTCTCAAGGCGCTGGGGGAGAGGGGTCCGCTACTCCTCGAAAAGCGAGGTCTTGAGTAGCTTCCTGAAGGTGAGATGGTCCTGGGTTACCCGAAGGTGGATCGGGAGGGAGTTCCATGTCTTGGCTGCCAGGTAGGAGAAGGATCTTCCTCCGGCGGTGGCTGTGCGGATGCGAGGAACGGCGGCGAGGGCGAGGCTGGTCGACCTTAGCTGGCGGGTGGGCATGTAGAAGGTCAGGCAGTTGTTGAGGTACTTGGGGCCTTGGTCTTAGAGAGCCTTGTGTGCGTGGGTGAGGAGTCTGAACGTGATTCTCTTGCTGACGGGGAGCCAGTGCAGGTCTCTCAGGCGGCCGGAGATGTGGCTGTGTCGGGGAATGTGCAGGATGAGTCGTGCGGCGGCGTTCTGGATGCATTGGAGTCTTTTCTGGAGTTTGGCTGTGGTTCCGGCGTAGAGGGAGATTCCGTAGTCTAGTCAGCTGGTGACGAGTGCCTGGGTGACCATTTTCCTGGTTTCGGTGGGGATCCATCGGAAGATCTTTCGGATCGTGCGCAGGGTGTTGAAGCACGATGATGAGACGGCGTTGACTTGTCTGGTCATCGAGAGGGAGGAGTCCAGGATGAAGCCCAGGTTGCGTGCGTGGTCCATTGGCTTGGGTGCTGTGCCCAGGGCCGGAGGCCACCAGGAGTCGTCCCAGGCGGAGGGCGATGATCCCAGGATGAGGACTTCCATCTTGTCTGAGTTCAGTTTCAGGTGGCTGTTCTTCATCCACTCGGCGACGTCTCTCATCCCTTCGTTTAGGCTGGTTTTGGCGGTGGCTGGGTCGTTGGTGAGGGAGAGGATCAGCTGGGTGTTGGCGGCGTAGGAGATAATGTTGAGGTTGTGTTGGCGTGCGATGGCTGCGAGGGGGCTCATGTAGACGTTGAAGAGGGTGGGGCTGAGTGATGATCCCTGTGGTACGCCGCAGATGACTTCTGTGGCCTCGGATCTGAACGGGGGTATAGTCAATGTCCAACCTGGGCCTGCGTGTGTTTTTTGTTTTACAGGCCTCCTGCTTGTTTTTGTTGTTGTGATCATCTGGCTTGTAGACATTTTGTGTAGCCAGCCATTGTGCATTTCCCATATGCCTTCATGTCTTCTTTGTTTATGGCCATGCCTTTTGCTGGTTATTGTTGTTGTTTGACCATGTGGCGGCGGCCATTTTGTGTAGCCAGACAGTGTGCTTTTGCAATAGGCCTGCATGTCTTGTCCTTGTTCCCATTCCTCCTTGCTTGCTTTTTGACCTTGTGGCTGGTGGGCATTTTGCATAGTCATCCAGTGTGCTTTTGCCATAGGCTTGCATGTGTTGTTCTTCTACCATTATGTTGCAGCCATGCCTCCTTGCTTGCTAGTTCACCCTGTGGTTGGTATGTGGTCGTTTTGTGTAGGTAGCCAGTGTGCTTTTCCCATAGACCTGCATGTCTTCTTTTTGTTCCCAGTGCCTTTTTGCTCTATGTTGTTGTTGTTGATCTTGTGGCAATGGCCGGCAGCCAATCTGAGTGTCCAGACAGTGTGGCTCTTTGCCATATGCTTGCATGGATGGATGAGCAAAGAGATAGCAGTTTAATAAATAAAAATGAATGATATACTTGAGGATAATATCACTTATTCATAATGTAATTTATTTTCAATTTTAGTGATTTTCCTTTTTAATTGTAATTCTTTTTTCTACATTTTTTTAACCATTTTCATAACATCTGGCATTTATGATTCAACCCCATGGCTGCTACAGGTGCACAACAGCAATCAATGTGTAAGGATTATTCGATTGTCAATGCATTTGTCAGTTGCACCTCCCTGCATGGCACATCCCAAATGATGCATTGTACATAAAGCAAACAGTTACAGCTGTGTTGTTTTGTTGTGGGTGTTTGCTGTTTCCAATACTTCCTGAGTGTACAGTCATAATGAAAGTTTATGTTGATGCAGCCTTCCGTTTTACGAATGAACACTTTCTACTATTGTTAATTATTTATAATAACGTAAGTAACCACATTAAATGATATTGTTTGTTTGTACTACTACTTGAACTGCAACAATTCCAGGTTTCACTGATGTTTTTCTTGTTTGTTTGATTTAAGGTTCACAAGAGAAGAGACATCACCCACAGTACTGCAAGATAGAAGGCTTCTACATGACATGACACATGACTGACTATGCAACACGGTCATCTCTTCTGCTTATTGTGAAGCTAAGTGTCACTGCCAACTGACAGCTTCAAGATGGCCCCAAAGAAAGGTTCTGTCAAGAAAGTGGCTAGTGGGATGCTGGCGTGCCGACAGCAACCTTTTTCAGGAAAGTTGCGTATGGAGCAAGCTGAGGGCAGCACTCTTCCATCAAAAGCACCACCCTCCCAGCCTAAGCCCAGTGCCATGTCTGTCAGTGAGGCAGCCAGTGCAATTATTTCAACACCAACAAGAAGCGATGTTGAATTGGATTTGTCCCTTTCTCAAAGTAGTACACAATCTTATCAGGATACACAGAAAAGTGGACAGCAACCACAGCCAGCAATGGATTTGTCTGATTTTGGAGCAGAACAGGAGGTTGAGCTTCCTTCAGAGCAAGAAGTTTAACCTCCTCTTTTAGAATCATTGGCCCTCGCATCACCAGCAAGGAAAAGGAAGGGTACTACAGCATCATCTTCTCCAAGCACCACTTCTGATGATGATGATAGGAACATGGAGTGGATCCCAATAAAGACCACGATACAACAGGAGAGGCAAAGGAAAAGAAAAGTTCCAGAAAGACTTAGACTTATGGAAGGGGGTGAAGAGGAGGATGACGATGATGAGTACTCATGGTGGAAGGTGACACAGAGGAATCTAACATTGTTATTCAACCAGCTCCGAGGGATGTGGCACAGGTAGCACAGCTACCAGCTTCCATATTTGAAAAACTCCGGCTGGAACTTGCACCAACACCCAACTCAGACCTGCACCAACCCTTGCCTCAGGAGAAACAGAGAGGAAATCGACGACATGCCCACCTATCTTCAGTTCATCTTCAGGAATTGGAACTTTCATCCCTTTTTCTGAAGAGGATTGTCATGTCCTTTAGGATAGTTCTGTCATATTTACCTAATTTTTCATACATTGTCCCAGCCACACGACAATAACGATTCTAAACAGGTGACCTTTTACCTAGTAGCTTGCTCCTGTCTCTTTGACACCAGGCTCTCGGTATTGTATCATAATCCCTGAACCTGACGTACATAAACATGTCCTCAGGCATGGTATAATTATTGTGTATGAGAGTCACCACTTTTTACATCCTTGGCCAACGGCTAGCTGTGCATGATCGCATTTGTTTGGAAAAACATTCATGATTGTTTTCAAAACATTTATGGTTGTTAACAAAATATATTGACTCTAAAAGAAACCCTGGAGTGACCACTCTAATATAAACAACCCTCACTCCCCCCTATAAATTAGAGGAGAATGTCTTACAAGCTGACATAGGGTCCTGCATGCTGAATCTTCGATACGCATCGGTCTGACATCCCTTGCGGGGTGTCATCCTTGACATAGAGATGGGGTCCTTCATTCTCATCAATCATGTGAGGGGGATGATTCTTCCCTAGGGGTTTCTTGGCTACCCATACATACATACAGATACACATATACGTGCTACACATACAGAACGAGGCTAGGTACATTTAAGCAAATTATTTAGAGCATTCATTTTAGGAATATACAAGTGCTACTGTTTTTATCTGAAGTGCTTATGTTAATCTTATTAGCACTATGGTAGAAATGTCTCTACTATTTACTATATTCGCCGTTGCAATCTCTTCTGTATGCTTTGTCTCCTGATTGTTGCAGCACATATGTTTTACGCAAGGCTGACGCTGGATCAATAAATACTTATTGAAAGGTTCTAATCACTATCCTGTATATTTTCTGAATGTAAGCAAGCATGAGTGCCTGAGTGAAACATACTGTACTGTTTTCCACGATCCCTGAGGAACCAGGGTTGTCATGTTTAGTGGTTTCAAGAGACTACCTACGCCACTGTAAGATATAGGGGGTGGTAGTGGTTCTATAGAGCTAGCTGGTTTAAAGGCTGACATATCCGTGGGCATGTCTGGAAATCAAACCCTCAGTTTAAGTCATCCAAAATACGCATGTTCTGGGAAATCCTAGGAACTACACTATAGGATGTTTTAAAATACAAAAGGTGTATTGTAGAGCAAGCTGTGGACTTGGAAGAAGAACAGCTGGAACTTCGTATCTCACCCCACAGATTTGGGGTGCCGCCTTCAACTTCCAGAGTGCAGTCTTGTCTCACAGCAGCCAACACCGCCATCAACCAGAACACCAGCAAAAACAGCAAAAGAAGGACCTGAATCAACCTCTGCACTGTATTGGTTTAACCTCTTGGCTGCTAAGGCAATATTTTACTATTCATTTAATTTCCATTGAAATCAATGAAAAGTGCATGACGAGTTACCCTTGTCATTAGCAGCCAAGAGGTTAAAGGGGCAGGGCTCAAGTCCAGTGCAGAGGCAATGGCAAAACATGTAGAGCAAGTGATATCACCAATCACCATTCACAGGATATTTCAGTAGCTGGATGATCTAAAAGAGTTCTATGTGGATGATCAAAATAAATCAATGGATGTATTGGTATGGGATGATGCACCAATGGCCAGAGCTCAGCAGGCAGACAATAAATTATCTGGCTTGTCCAGCCACCAGGTATCTGCTGAACATGTGTTCAGTGCAGCTGGTGCAGTTGTCGCACTGGGAAAAACCAGTCTCTTGCATCGAAATGGGGAGAGATTGTCTATGATCAAACTGAACCAACATATTCAACCTCACAATTTGACAGTACCTAAAACAGCAGCACAGGAAGAAGAAGAGGGTAATTGGCCCAAAATTGAATCAAATGTGTTAGCTGACCAATTTCTTGGTGAACCACCTGAATTTGTTGATGAATTCTACTTCCCGAACTAAGTATGCCAGTGCCTTTAGAGAACTTTTAAAATGTTCTTGTTGAACTTAGTTTTTTCTTTGTAAACATGTTTTTTTTTTAATTAGCTAGAGGAACATTATTATTATTGTTTCAGTTTATACTGGCCCACATTTTTGTTATGAGTCACATAACTTGTGTTTGCAGTTGGACCAGTGTGCATTGAAGAAGCCTCCACAATTCCTTCATGACATTGTGGACAATGAATGCTTCCCTGGCATGCCTATTGCCTAATGCATATCCCTTTTTACATCAAATAGTACTAGAACAGATGCTTCATAAAAATCATTTATTATGTACAGAACTGCCTGCCAATACCAAATTCCAATATGCTGCCTGCATCAAAGATGATTGAATACCAAATACCTGAACTATCTGTGCTTGCATTGGATTGGATGAGGTAACTTCAACTACTAGAATGGTAAGTGACTGACTGCATGAGTGATGAATTAAGTTGATTGATGATTTAAGTTGATTGATGATTCATGTGATGGCATAAAAACTCTAGGTGTGTGTTGAACTGTAATATGGGAAACTTCTTGAGATGATTATTGATTTGCATTGTTTTTTTCGCTTGAGTGATAGGCGCCTATTTTATTTTCCCTGTTGGTGATGATCAGCCCTTCAAACGCTGCCATTAATTGCAGGGGTATTCTTCTTTCTTTCTGGTTCTTTAGACACCAGAACAGTCCCTTCAGTTATCAAACAAAAACCAATGCAAAATATCGCAATTCTGTTTCATTCTCTACTTGTTATTCAACAGCAGTGCACTGCACTCCATGTCAATCTTGCTCAGGTCTGCACGATTTATGATGATGATGAGGACTGGTAGTTACTCTGAGTCACTCAGGACTGGAGGAGTATCATGGAAGAACTCAGGGCAGGACTGGAAACTGCAGAACAACCTCATCAACAGCAAGAAGCAAGAAGTTATTGAGTATCGACTTCCGTTCAAAGGTAAACCAAGAGCCTGAGGCCTTGTACTACTCAGCTATTTGGAACAGAGAGAGATGTATTTGTGAAATGCTACTCTGTGTGTGTGTGTGTGTGTGTGTGTGTGTCTGTGTGTCGGAGTTGTGGCGAAAGGGAAACTTTGAGCCACTCTCTTGTTTCATTTGTTCTTCCTCTGAGTCTTCTTTTCTTGATACACTCCTCATGAAGCTTCGGTCCTTCTCCTCAACTTTAATATACAGTGTCTCTTCTACAATCCGCAGGCCTTCATCTAGTCTCCTTCGCAAACGAAAGTTGGACCAGTGCAGAGAGGCCACAAAGATTGGATATTCCCGAGGAGAATGCAGACGCTCCACCCAATTACAATATCAATTTTCTTTTAACAATCATATTAACTAAGAGAAGTGGGTGGGTGGGTATACTCTCTAACCTAGAAGACAGAACATCTGGTTATAAGGTAAATTGGGTCTCGGGGCAAAAGGGCTGCTTGCAATATATGTATCTGTGCTCTTTTATTCTCCTTCTAACAACAGATTGATGGTGAATGATCTGCTACTGCTTATTGCCCAGATGAATGTTGGCCTTGTGTTGTAGTGTTTGTCTTTGTAAAACCTTTTCCCAAATCCCATTACCCATTCTTTCATCAAAACCCTAACCCTCTTCCCCTGAGTTGCATGATTTATTGAGCTGTGGCTTATATTACACCATCAATAGATCACATACTTGGTGGGGCAGATGAGGTGAAAGCAACACAAATTTACTGTAAAATCTTCGAAGCAGTAGCCCACACCAGCCCATTACCAACCTGTGCATTAAAAATGATCCATTGTTTTTTAGATATAGAAGGAAGAACATTAGTCATCAGCATCATCATCATTAAGGCCTTTTGTTGCCTAACCGTAAACGCCTCACCTAAGCTTGTCGACTCCAGACTTTGAGTCAATTTTTGATAACTTTGTAAATTTCACACATAATAATACGGCTAGCTCCATATTAGCCTACCAAAAATGAATTTGTCCTTGTGTAAAGTAAATGGTGCTCTTAAAAAGTGCTCCAATACTTTCGGGTCAAGTTTGCGCTATTAAAGTCTGCAAAAAAACAGGAACCTCCAGATAGTGGGGGAAGCCAAGCCCCCTTTCCTGCTCCACTTTTGGCAGGAGAAAAAGGGGAAAATTAGTTAGATTAGTAGGAGGGTCCCCACGTAGCCTACACCACCCCTAGGACAGGTCAGGCAATGTGAATCCCTCTCCTGAAATTCCACTAACCTGGGATGATGGAGAAACAACCTATCAGGTCTAGGGTAGTGCCCTTCTCACACGATATGGTCATTAGAGGGTGTAGAAACCCTAAAGGTAGGTAGTCCATTGGCTACTACCTGTCTACCCTTGTAACACCCCTAAATTCAGTATTTAGGTGGAACCTCAAACCCTGAACATCAGATTTGGCAGACAAGAGAAGACCAGGACGAAGAAGACCTGCTGCACAAGAACTGAAGCCCTGTTGCAGAAGAAAAAGATGCCACACCCTGCCAACTGCCTCAAGGACTCAACAATCACTGCCTGCTGTGTTGTCCTGAACTTGAAAGGACTACCAGAACCGCAGACTAGCACCAGCCTTCAAGAAATCCCAGAGAAGCTCCCTCGGAGTGAAGGTATCACTACCCTGCACAAAGCAGGCACCAATCCTGTGATGTCTGGTTTGTCGACTTGCTGCTCCCCGAGTAACTTGAAACAGCATCAAAGCAAGAAAGGGTACAACAGCTCTGGAGGGTCAGACCTGTCTCCATGCCAAGTTTGGAGACACCAGGACCTACTAGAGCAACAGGGCACCATTACCTGCGGTACCATACCCCCAAAGGCAAACACCAAGAAGAAGATTCCACACTGGACTCCCAAGACACACGAAGCAAGCACACATTGAGGGACATCGAGACACCCAAGACCCACTTCCTGAGTGGCCCATCTATTCCGAGATCACCTCTACAAGGTGCCTGCTCCTGACCGTGAGGACCTAAAAACGCACAATGCCCAGCTGACCTGTTCGGTCTGCACCTGACCCTACTGGCCGCTGCAATGACCAACCAGTTGTGCTCCTATGGTTCAGAAAGCCCTTGCGACCTCCGCCCTCCAAGGAGACCCACCAGACTTACCTGTAAGTCCTCTTGTGCAGTGTGTTTTCAATTAGCCCTATTCGTTTTTGTGCACCGGCGACCAAGACTCGCAGCACTCTGCCCCTGGCTGAACCAGGACACTTCTGAACTTCTCCTGCTGTAACTTTGAACATGGTCCCAACATTGACCTAAAATGAGAGGGTGATGGTTGTGAAAGTATTTCCTAATTTTACATACATTTTTCAGCTCTTTCCACATTGTTTTCAATGGTGTACAATTTCCCCCAAAGGTGATATATTTTCTGAACTTTGAACAATCGTAACTTACCTCCGAATTGTGTTCTTGGTCTTAAACATTACATAAAAATCAATATTATTTTCATAAATTGGTATCAAGTTTATTATTGAGTGTGTGTCTCGTTTATTTCTCTGTGAGTACAACAAATGCCTAGGACTGCCCCCTGATAAGCCTAACTGCTCACCCACACTGCCACTAAAAGAGCATTAGAGTGATCTGATTTCACCTCTGTATACCTTTTGGGGACTCACTGAACTCTTTGTACAATGTATTTTGTGTTAGTACACTATAAAGAGTGAGAGCATCCTACACTTCGCCAGTGGGAATCATTCAATATTATAGCAACAAGCCATTTCCAATTCTATACCACCACAAAGCTCCTGCAGTTTTTATTTATGAACTGAACACAGTTAAACATAGTTTATCAAGCAGCAGGTGAACAATAAAGCTAAACAGCGATTTATGCTGGATTAGCGGTAGTGCAGGCCTTTGGCATGGGTGAGCAGCTGCCCCCAGCCCCAAGGTGCCAATATTCTGAGGAGCACACGGAGCTGGGTGCATTAAGTTTATTTCAACAACAGCCCCCCTGTAATCTTGCTCCAGTCTTGTTCATGCTCCTGAGTGTTTGTTTCTGGCAAATTTGCAAGTTTAAAGCGGTCTGCAGCTTTAAAGCTGTTTTAATCCTTCATTAAACTGTGGTCAATGTTTTTAACAGCCCATTAGTCTCCTCCCTTCATCCTCCCACCCCTGCTGACACACACCAACAATACACTCACCAGCATGAGGCATAAAGCTATTAGTGATTTAGTTAAGCTGGGGGAGGTCCAGAGATGTTTGTGTTCAGGGGCACTACGCACAAAGAAGGGGAGAGGGTCAAAAATAAACTCAACCACCCCTAAACCCCCTAAGCAATGTATACACACATGGAGGGGTGGTGAGACTAAAGGACACGTGTAACTTCACAAAACAGAAAAAAATACACCTGTTTTGAAAAACTGCCCTCACTCACACACCGAAGTGTGTGACATGCTTCATCATCAGGTCTGCTTACAAAACGCCCTGGTGTAGCCACACTCAGGGCGGAGCATAGGGAGGCGGTAAAAAATAAAAAAAATTACACAATCACAAAACACAACATACACAAAAATTTATAACAAATATAGTGATAAAACTAGTGATTATCACCCTGCGACTGGGAATAGTGATACAACAGAAGTGCAGTTAATGAGGAAGTGCTCTAAAACTGGTTTGGGGATACCAATCAAACATTTATTCATAGGTTCCACAACCAGGATTAAAAAGAAATTGGATGGGTCGTGTTAAAGGAGAAGATTAAGTTCTTAAAACACCCCTCCTGATACTGCTTGTGCCAACATGTTTTGACCGACTTACTGCGCCTCAATAGGTCACCCCGGTCTTCTTCAGGACGTCTATCGTTCCCAGTCCTGGTCTTGGACCAACCGCAATTCGGTCAATGTGCCAAACAATAAAAACAATCTCTGGAGATCGATACGTGTAGTGGAGAGTCCCAGCAACACGGGATACATATACTGAAAGCAAACAAACGCTTACTTGCATGTGCCAAGCCAGGAATTCCCCCCATAGGCATCCATGTCTGTTGAGTCTACCCTGTACCCCTGATAGGGTAACATGTAGCAAATATTCACCGCTGTAACCCCTATACGGTAGTCTCATTTACCACCCAATGTATGCATTCTAAAAGAACCATTAAAACGAATCATGCTACATATAAATGATCACCACGTCTTCCCATCAATACACCCTCCTAAGAATTATCATAAAGGAGAGGTATATACCCACTCTAGATCGATATTAATGGACTGCCATGTACTCACCGAGTTTATGAATATTCCAAACTCGAATTGGCGTCCGGCAGGGAGGTCACCCAAGAACACAACCTGCATCACAGAACAAAAACAAGTTAAAATATATAACACCTCGCTGATAGTGGCGTTCCAGGAAAGGCGTCCCACCCGGAGATCAACTACTGTCGTCACCGGCAGACACAAATGCACATATAACAGAGATCGAGGCCCCGCAGTAACAAGACTCAGCGGCCCCAAGAGCCCGCACAAATCCTCTCCCAATTACTCCTTACTGTTCCGGAAGTGAACCGTCTCCTCACTGCCTGCTTTGTGTTTAGGGGCCACTGACCAGCGAACACACAAGAGGCCCCTGCAGCCTCATTCAATTCAATAGCACCAGCAAGGTTGCTGAATTTCTCCCGACCCTGGGCGATATCTTAGCAAAGGCAGGGTCTGATTAGTGTTTGCCGCATAGCAGTTGAGGATGTGGGTAACAACAAGAACGGCCAACTTTGAAGCTGGAAAACTGGGTTTGCGTCTCTGCGGGAGGCTTCTGGACAAGTCACTTAATCTCCCTGTGCCTAAAAATGAATGTGTCCATCTGTATTGCAACTGGTGCTCGTGCAAAGCTCTATAACAAGTTTGGTTCAAGTTTGTGATACTTAAGAAAAAAATAGTATTAGGAAAAATAACATAGCCCAAACATATACTATATGAACGATAAAAAACCTTGCAAATTACCACAACCATATACACAGTTCACAGAACCACCAACTTACTGGATGCAATTCAAACATCAATGAGCCATGACACCTTGCATTGTTGCCAACATGCATACTTTTAAACCAATTTTAAACTCAATTAGTTGTTTTCTCCAGACTGATCTTTAAAAACGAGCATAGCGTTTAAATGTTATACACTATATTGAATGGGTTCTCACAAACATTTTCCCAGGGGCCGGAAAGTTTGGTTGTCGGTGTGACCGAGGGCCGCACTGATGCCAGCAGCGATGTAAAGTCGGTGTAGGGGAAGCAAAGCATGTATAGTTAGTGGCTAAATGAAACTGCGCAAAGCGAAACCAGTGAACCTGGGATGAATCCCGGCTTCTCCACTTGACCAAATTGTGTGACTCTGGGAAATTGTTTTATTTTAATTTCCCTCCCTTTTCTTCATTATCATTTAAAAGGAACTTGAAATACATGACTTAAGGATGCGATCTTTTCAAAACCATCTCCTGTGCTTGGATGTAATCACTAATAGCATTGTTGTCAGGGTGGAGAGGGGCAGCATTAACATTTCTAAATTCATGTTTGAAAAACATCACTGTAAGAAAAATACTTCTGAATGCACTGCTATAATTTGATTTACTGAGGTAAAATATTTCTACAGGTTAATTAAATACACTTTTTGAATGTTTAAAAGACTATCATAGTTTTACACATTTGCTATCGTTAAAAAGCATTTGCAATGCAATCTGTCTCACCTATAGGAACTTATATGCATTTAGCTATGCAGCACATTAGCCTAGGTGCTGAAACTACTACTGTTCTTAAACATAGAGGGAAAGTAAGCACCAAATTGCATGACAGTCCAGGTATGGGAACACATGGAGAGAAAGTTTGCATTTCAGCTGGAAATAATATAGTTCAAAGCTCTGTTTTTATGGAACAAATCTTTGAATTGATTTAGTCAAACTGTGCTGTCACACCTGAACACAGCCGTTCGCCTACAACCACACAGGCCGGCGGCTAAAAAAGACCCCTGCCATATAGATATGTATCACAGTATTGATTGCAGTCCAACAATTGGTAGGCATGCGATTCTAAAGGCCAAGTATAACAGGCAGGGAGAACTGAACATTAGACAATATATGCTATAGCATGCTGTCCCACCATAATTTGCCAACAGTAAATAAGAAATACCCACCCACCCACCCCTACAATGGAATAAAAATAGAGAAAAGAAGGGAAGGGGAGGGGGAGAACTGTACCAAGTGCACATAAGGAATGTGGGACTTCCTGCAGAGCCCGTTGGAAGCCACCCAAACCTCACTACACACTCAAGTAGGGGCCGCTAAGTCTGGAGGAGGAGGAATGAGTGGCAGCACCTGTAGGAGTTTGGGAAAGGGGGCCTCGCGCAAGTCCTTCGTGAGCATATTTATAAAAGGGGCCGAAAGTTTGGCAAATTTCTGGTAATCTTGGTCCTGACTCAACATAAGCCGTTCCATGACCAGGATCACCCAGAGCCTGTGTAACCAGGCCGAAAGATCTGGCACCGTTGTGGTACCCCAATGGATAAGTATCACTTGGCGCGCGGCAAGCAAGGCTAGTACTATCTGTCTGCCTCGAAGTGATCGTAGCAGGAAGGTGATTGGATTGGACAATCCTAGCAAAGTGTAGCCCGGGATTTCAGTATCGAATGTGTTAGATTTGGGGGTCTCTAATTGGCACAGGTAGGTACTTGTGACAAATAGTGAACCTTGCCTCTAGTCAGGGTAAGGGGGTACACTCCTAAAATAACCTCTGCTCACTCCCTTGGTAGCTTGGCACGAACAGACAGGCTTATCTCAGAGGCAGTGTGTAAAGCATTTGTGAACACATACAGTAATCAAGTGACAACACTACAACGGGACACCACACAGGTTTTATATAAAAAATAAGTATTCTTTATATAGACTTATCACAAGTCCACAAACGACAAAAATCCACAATACTGTACTTAAAATGGTAGTTTTAGCTTAGTTCTCTTTAGTTCTTAAAATGCAATACTTTGAGTCAATGTACCTTAAGATGCAACACGCAGGGCAATGAAAGTGTTGCAAAGATGGGAAAGCGGCAATATCCGGTGAAAAGAAATAAAGACGTCAAGTTCGTCCTGATGTGGCACGCTTCTCCGATGTTGCGAAAAAGTCTCGGCTCCATGCGTCAGCTGCAGTAGCAACATCCTTGTTCATTGATGCGACGACAGCTGCTTCAGCTGTGACACTCTTCTCCAACGATGCGACAACAGCAGCAGCAACACCCTTGTTCAGAGATGCAACGGCAGCAGCTCCGACGGCGGCATGCTTCTCCGTGGATGCGAGGCGCTTCTTTGGATGCGATGCAATGCGACAACTACAGCAGCCACATCCTTACTCAGCGATGCAACTGCAGTGGCTGCTACGGCGATGCGCTTCTTCCTCATTGCGAGACGCTCTCTTGATGCAGTGCATTGCGTCAGCTACAGTGGCGAAATCCACGATGCGACGGCAGCGGCTGTGATGGCGACACACTTCTTTGGGGTTGGCGGTGCAATGCGTCAGCTACAGTGGCTACACACTTGTTTAGTGATGCGACGGCAGCGGCTGCGACGGCGATATGCTTCTCCCTTTTGAATTGCGCTTCCAGCTCCTTGCAACATGCAGTCCCTCAGAAGCTCCAAAACAGCAGCCCGCACTTCCAAAGAACTCTGGGGAGCTGGGGGTTGAAGTCTGTTGTCCCTGAGACTTCAGCAGGAGGCAAGCTCTTCTCTCATGCCCTTGGAGATCCTTCACTAGTTGAATAAAGTTCACACAAAGTCCTTTCTCTTTTCTTTGGCAGTCAGGCAACCACTGCAGGCCAATCCCCCAAGCAGCACTTCAGCTTAGGGATAGTCTCTCCTCAGTTTATTCAGGTTCCTCTCCTCAGCAAAGGTTTCTTCTTGTAGTCCAAAAGTGATCTAATTTCTTGGGATCAGGGTCCCAATACTTATACCCCACAATCCTTTGTCCTCTGAGGGCAGAGGGGCCTTTACCCAGTCCAAACCACTCTGTTGACATGACTCCTTCCTTCCTTTCACAGTGCAAGGCAGAAACATTAGACCCCCCAAGGAGGTGGAGCCAGCATTGTGGAGGGAAGGCACAACCCTGGAGCACTCTGTTGACACAACTCCTTCTCTCCTTTCGCAGTCCAGGTCAGAGACATCAGACGCACCGCAGGGGGTGAAGCTGGCATTTTGGAAGGCAGTCACAGCCCTATTCAAGTCCCAGGTTCAACTCCTCCCTGCCATCTAGATGCAGATATTTTTTATTCACCACTGAGCTGACTCATCCTGTCTCCTGGAATCCCCCAGCCCTGGCACTCAAACGCCAGACAAGGAATACACAACCTAGCAGAGGCAGGATTGGATAGTTAGACAAGAAAATACCTTAATTCTAAAAGTGGTATTTTCAAACACAGAATGCTAAAATCAACTTCACTAAAAGATGTATTTTTATCATTCTGAGTTCAGGTATACTAAACTCAAATTTCCACCATGTCCTCTGAGTCAGTTATGATTTTAAGATGTAATAATCTCACTGCTAATTCTGGCCTATAGAGAACAGGTAGCCTTGCAATACTGAAAAACGAAAATTGCTGTAATTCACTATTAGGACATGACACACACACCAGGGCATGTCCTACCTTATCCTTACAACACACACTGCCCTTGGGCCTACCATAGTGTGGAAAGTGAGCCCATAATTCTATCGATGCCCAGGCTGCTGGCGCAAACCGCCTCTTAGTTCCCATTCTGAATAATTACCAAAATAAAGAGACGGGCGCTGGAAGCAGGAATCAAGAACAGAGTTTATTTCTCATGAGGAGAGCCAGTCATTTCGGACACGAAACACAGTGTCTTTCGGGAGGTGCTCTAACAAGTGAGCTTGAGACTCTTGCTTTTATACCTTGCAAAACATTTGATGGTACAATCAGGACAGTATGACGCAAAAGAAAGACATCCCTATAATCCTCGTGATGATCCTACTCCACATACGTTCACAATGGGGACCCTTGACCTGCTGATAAGAGGGGAGGGCAATCACGCAGCTGAGTGTTTCGTAGGATGTGTACGCCTGATCATGGCCCAGGGGGTGGGGTGGCTAGGCATACAATAAGGGCAGTAAATGGTATCTCCTGGCTTAGGCGATGGCCTCGGACATGTGTGGTCAGCCGGACTCGGGGGAAGGGGTCATCAAAGGAGTGGTATTCATGCCTGCGTGGACAATCGAGCGTGGAGGGAGGGCTTGTCAATAGAGGGGCATTCATGGAAGGGAAGGAGGTGCTGGTCAGGCGCGGCCGTGACTCTCAAGGACAGGGCTTTGCGGGAGAAGAGGGTTTATGACTTGCTCATATGAGGAGAAGGAGGGGGTCAGGGTGCGTGCAGGGCCAGAGTCGCGCAGAGAGAGAGATCTTATGACCTGTACATGAGAGAACAGGGGCAGTCAGATACAACTGGGGGGCTATGTCAGCTGAGGCGAAGGGTGCTTCTTCGAGAGGGAAATGGGGAATGCCTGGGTCAAGCAGGAGGGTTACCTTTCACATCAGGATCGCGCAAAGGGAAAGGGTTTCACGGTCTATACGTGAGAGAGGGGGTGCAAGATACGCGCAGGAGGGAAGCTGGGGATTCCAATGGGAAAAAAGGCCAAGGTGCCTAAAATGGCTGTACATATGCATAGGGGTACGGGTTCTTACTGGCAGGGTGATACAGTCAATAATTTACAGTATCCATGGTGCCCACAGGGAGAGGAGGGGGAGAAGAAGGGAAATGAATGCTGTCTATGTACATCAATTTCGTCAGATTTCACAGTCGCCCCTTTTTACATAACAGCAATCATTTTTGCAGCTGATGGGATTACAGGTAGACAAGCATCGTTGACGAATTAGCACTTTGTCGATACTAACATGTGGCGTACAATCATAGACAGTTAAGGTGATGGGAAGAATGCAGTACATAGGAAATTACTTTTTCGTTGTGTTCCTGGCAATTAAACGCACTACATAGCATAAATCTTTCTGACTTAAAAAATGTGACCAATGAACAGTTTTGACCAGGTAGTTGAGAGCGGAATTCAGTTCAATACATAAGATCTCTTCGTCACAGTGTCTTTTATCAGCGAGCCATCACTGGTAGGCTCTAATCCGGGTACTTTCGTTGGCGCTGTTGAGCACCGGCGGTGGAGCTATAGGTCCAGCTCGGTTCTATCCTTACGCGTTGCAGGGTGCGGTCAGTCCTCTGCTGTTAGACCACAGTCCTGTTCCCTAAACAGTCAGTTTGGCGGCGCCTTATGCTCGGCACCTATAGTTCTGTGGCAACACCCTCTTCCCATATAATTGCAGCTCTTTCCTTTGGCAAAAAGTCACGTGGGAAGGTGGGTGGATGTTGTTCAAATAGTCGATAGGAGAAAGAGTGAGCGGAGTTGGGTCAGAGTTCCTGGGACACACAAAAAGGGACCAAGGGAGCAAAGGATAACAAGCAGGCAGGCCCATCAATCGGGCCCAAAGAAGGCAGACGGAGACTCCAGGCACACGTGGGTTAGCAGTCGGAGGGCTTCGAGGCGGCCCGTCATTTTTCATTTTCCACGTTGGAATTGCGGTCTCGTCCCGTGCCTTGTTGCTCTGCAGCTCCACCTCTGGTCGATGTCATACGTGTCCCAAGGTCTGCAGTCAGGCTGAACGTCACATCTGACCCATCTCCTCCGGTGATCGTGAATCTTTGAATAGGTACAAGACAACGTTTTAGAGAAATGGCAGAAGAAGACATCTACGCATATGAATTCCTCCCTCAATTTTCCGCATTTGAAATTTTATGCTCATCGGTCACAGTCAGAGGTCTATTACCAAGCAGTGCATGTGTCAGCATTCCTACTGAGTTTATGGCAGGTTTATTCATTGTCCTATTTATAACTCACGTGAGGATAAATGACATTTCCATCAACTGTGCGTTACATCATATTCAACATTACAGAGCATTTCCCTTCAGGAACAATCATATTTTCAGACAGGGCGGGGGTGCTATCGTCGAGAGTCGGGCAAAACAAGATTTCCTCAAGGGTCAACAGCTACTCATGGTCATTATGTTTATACCCGGGACAGCAGAAGTGGTTCTATCAAAAATGGGGCGGGGGTGCTTCGGGCGCTTGCGCTTGGGTGCAAAGGGGTGGGGCAATCTGGGTATTGGGTGTCAATCTAGACGTTGGCGTTCGTCTCTGAAGAACAGACATAGGATGCCATTGACATACAGTTCCCCTATAAATGGCCTGATTTGAGGGACTTTAGTCGTCTTACCTGTCCTTTCCTTCTCAGCCAATTCAAGTTCATTCATTTTGCAGAAAGGAGAGGCAGTAACATGGCGAGATACAGTCATTTTAGTTTCGGTCAATTTCGCTGAACACCTTCGCGTTCAAATATGTATCAAATCAGACTGGTGCCGGTGGGGCACAATTTTACCAAAAAGAGGGAGGAAAAATAGGGAGACTCTCATAGAGAGTGAGAGTCGTCCGCAATCTAAACGAGCCATTCGGTACACGTATGACATGTAAGGAGAGAGAGAGAGAGAGAGAGAGATAAAAAGGAGTGGAGAGAGAGAGAGAGAGAGAGAGAGAGAGAGAGACGTGTACGAAAATAGGTCATTTAGTGCGCTCACAACACAGAACGGCAAAGGTCAGGTGACCTGTAGATACAGACAGAGGGGAGACATAAATTTGTACGTTACATACACACAAACTCAGACAGGGAAGACGGCACATATATTACACATATACAAGACATTCACGACAAGACAGGAAACAATTGTTAGTCTACAAGATCTGTTTTTATATATATCCTACGTATCTTTACTATCCTATTTATCTACGTGCTTAGCTCTTTCTGCCCTTCCCCCCTTTCCCTTCTCGCTTGTCATGCCTGCGAGCGTTCCCAATTACCAATACTCACACCTCGGTTGGTTGATCAGAAATTAACCCGGTTGCGCTAGTTACCCATGGTTGGATCTTAAACCATTTTTCTGTTCCCTCCTGTGGTGGGAAGTTCTCCAGGCTGAGGCAACGGCAAATATTGACCGGGAAAACAGTCGGACAGCTTGGCTATATCTGTAAGAGTGTGAGAGAGGGGGCAGTGCATTTTGAACATCGGCAACATTTCTAACTTCCTAGGCGGGTGGTGCCGTGGCAACCCTTACCCGTATATTTTTCTTTGTCCTCTCCCTACCTAGTCAAAACGTCCAGTTACATTATTTAACGTGTCGTTTCTAGTCAATTTTTTTTTTTTCGTCATTCAGTACCTGTCCAGTTTCTATGTCAGTCCATCCTCCCAGTTGCTATGTTCTAAGGAGGAACAGTCATGTTTAAGTCTACGTCTTTTAAAAACCTTTATTTGTCATAAGGACCATGCTCATATTCCCTTCTTCCCCTTCTCATCGGCGGTTCGGTCGTCGTCCATCCATACATCAACCAGTGTTCCGACGTGACCTGCAGAAGGGAGGAGAAAGAAGGGGTGGGGGGGGCAATATTCAAACCTCATCAGCATGCAGTAATCCGGAAATGTTTTTACCTACCACATACTCGACCTATCTCCACGTAGTGCATTTCCCTACCATCACGGCGTTTAAGCCCAGATGGACCAGAAAGGTCAGACAGATAATCATTGACGATCTGCGTATCTACGTGAGTTACTTGGTCGTAACCCCTTTTGATCGGGTACGAGGGTGGCGGTCAGGTGGCATTTCTGTGGTGTCGTTTTAGGGCTTCTAAAGCACTTTTCCGGCTGCCTGTGAAACATAGTGTGGTTGCTAAATATCGGGTCCTTTTTAACCTTTAACCTTCATCATACTTTCTCGTCGCTCACAGTAGTAATACATTCAAAACTCATTAATGCAACCGCTACAACTATGCTTTCGTTTTCAAAATACTTTTAATAAAAAGTGTTGACGTATACATACAGGCCTACAACCCAGTGGGCTAGCCACGGAGCAGATTGGAACTGTACATGGGAAGAACGAAGCTGGTGGCAGTTCATTGCATAAAGTGCGGCAGTGCAAAAAATCGTATTAAACTCCCCTACAGAGCAAGCATGATGCATGTCAGTAATTCATCTTTAATAAATTCATAAATACATTATCCAATGTTCATTCATTACCTTAAATTACACCAATTCATTTTCCAACTCATAATCGGTACCCACCCTAAGTCAATTCATTGTCCAAGCACATACTCAATATCCTTCATATCTACTTTCATTATCCAAAACGTTATATATATCTCGGGGTAAAAAGCTTGCGCAATCAGGGTGCAACAAAGTTCATTAAAAACGTCTCATTTTGTGTCGGCGCCATTTTGGGTGGGGTCAGGCAAGTTCCAGCACAGTCAGGGTGTCTCTAGTCTCGCATGGTTGGCCCAGAACTTTCCATTGGCAGTTCAGAAAGTCTCGTGCAATGTGGTTAACAGTCTAACAATATGGACCACGAGTCAAAGAATGGGAAGGGCGGCAACAATTTTCCTACCGGGTCATTCTGGTGTTCCTCCGGAACTGAACAAGCCTGTGCCGTGGCGGCATTTTAGCCATTTCCGATCCGAGTCTGGTGCCGGCAGGAGTAGCACCGATGTCGTGGTTCTCAGCGAAGGGGGCGGGGGCACCCATGCAGGGGGTCGGGGGCCCCCCGGCTCTTATAGAATCTTCAAGGTCGAGGAGAGGCGATATGGAGCGAGTGCCCGTCCTGGGCAGAAGACCGCTTTTTGATGTTGACCCTCTTTAAGCAAAGAGTGTTGGGGTGTCGCTGGAAGCCTCCACCTGGAGGGAGGTGGGGGAGGGTCGTTCGCGCCGCCTCCCCCTTCCAGCGACCCCACGCCGTTCCTCGGCTCCGTCGTCTCGATATCGGCCGTGCCAGCCATTGATGATGGGGGGGGGGGGTGGTCGGCGGCTGAGGCAAGACAGCCCCCCCCTCCCTTTTTGACATGTGGCGGGACTACCTCCAACTCTCCAGGGAGCTTGAAATGTGGCGGGACTGCCTGTACCTATGCAGGCGATGGCATGCGGCGAATTTGGCATGTGGCGGGACTACTTGATTTGCCGCCGTTCTCGCCTTGGCTTCGGCCTTTGACAAAAGCCGGATCGGGTGAGAGAGAGGGGTGGTCGGTGGCCGAGGCAAGACAGCCCCCTCTCTCCCCGCGGCCTGCAGGGCGGCAGAAGAGAAAAGATGGAGAGGTCCTTGTCATCCTTTGGACCGCCTGCCCAACATCATCTCCTCCTGACCGTGGCCAGGCGAGTCCCTCGTGCCTCGAGGCCTCGCCTTCCGGATGGGCGTAACCGCGGACCTGTTGCACTTCGGGAGCTTCCGGAATGGGGGTAGGTACCTATTGAGTTGTTTCTATTTCATGTGACCGTTATTTGGGCGGGGCGGGCAATGAGGCAGACATGTTGGGAGCAGGAACAGGCAGTGAAGCCTAGCTACCTCGCGGCTATGTTCTGCTATCAAATCTTTTCGCCATTTTACATTTCTTATTACGAACTATTTCTAATGTTTCTTATTTTTGGTGAAGTCAAAAGCTCATCAGGGGGTTACTGACTTAGCCTGATTTCTTTTTATTTTTCTTTCTCTTCCTTAGCGTGTTTCGAGCTAAAGCTTTCTGTTAGTAGGGAACGGTGATCACTTCATATTTTTATGTGTCCTTTTCACTAGGGGGGTACATCCGGACGGACCAGACGAGTCCCCTCCAATAAATGGTCCGGGGTGGAACGAGATTATCGATCAAAAGGGGAACATATATTCCTTCATTAGGGTATCATCCTGGACAGACCGAGCGATGTACTTCCACTTACTAGGGTAGCCTCCTGGACGGACCAGTCGGTCTATTTCTACTAAATGGCCCATGAGTAGAGAGCATATGTCCTCCATAAGGGTAGTCTCCTGGGCGGACCATGCGAGCTACCCCCCAATAACCAACCAGTGGGGAGTGGGTAGGACTGACGAATTCACAAAGGGGCATAACCTACCCTTTTCTACTTGCAAAGACTAGACAGAATATTTCTATTTCTCGTTGTTTGCAAATAGAAAATACCTCAAACGAAACAATTCCTGGGACAACAATGTCCAGGCAACCAACCAACCAATGGGGAGAAAAACAGGCATGACGGATTACAACGGGGACAAATGTCTGCATTACCTGCCCTTCGCTATCCACAAAGGGAACAGAATATTCCTATTCGTCTCTGTTTGTGGACAGGGAAGATCTCAAAGAACAACAATCGATTATTAATCGACTTCAAACAATTCAGTGGGGAGAAAAGTAGGCATGACGAATTACAACGGGGGACAAAAAGTCTGCATTACCTACCCTTCTCTATCTGCAAAGAGGGACGACGTTCCTATTCGCCGCTGTTTGCAAACAGAGAATGTCTCGTTCTCAAAAGAGAACCAATATGTCAAGTAGCCTTCAAAGCTAAATGAACCAATACCAACAATATCAGTATACAAATACCGACTTTCAATACAAACAATCAATCAATCAGGTGGATAGAGCCACCCTACCAATCAGGCGTAAAAACACCCTACTTAATCTTACCCGGACCGGACCATACGGACAGTTCTTCGACTCCCTCCTCCAGCGCCCGATCGTTCTCTTACTCCATGTAGCATTCCTGTGGGATTCCAGTCAGGACAATAGGTCACTCAAGAGAGGTCCTTTTAGAATTGGTGAAGTTCTGTCGATCGGCAGCCGGGCTAGGGCCCTCTCAAGGCAGGTATACTCCGATCATTTTAGACGTTCACTTCTTCGTCTGGATCTCTCTTACCGAACCCTATGTCACTGATGGACCCCGCGTTGGGACGCCAATTGTGGAAAGTGAGCCCATAATTCTATCGATGCCCAGGCTGCTGGCGCAAACCGCCTCTTAGTTCCCATTCTGAATAATTACCAAAATAAAGAGACGGGCGCTGGAAGCAGGAATCAAGAACAGAGTTTATTTCTCATGAGGAGAGCCAGTCATTTCGGACACGAAACACAGTGTCTTTCGGGAGGTGCTCTAACAAGTGAGCTTGAGACTCTTGCTTTTATACCTTGCAAAACATTTGATGGTACAATCAGGACAGTATGACGCAAAAGAAAGACATCCCTATAATCCTCGTGATGATCCTACTCCACATACGTTCACAATGGGGACCCTTGACCTGCTGATAAGAGGGGAGGGCAATCACGCAGCTGAGTGTTTCGTAGGATGTGTACGCCTGATCATGGCCCAGGGGGTGGGGTGGCTAGGCATACAATAAGGGCAGTAAATGGTATCTCCTGGCTTAGGCGATGGCCTCGGACATGTGTGGTCAGCCGGACTCGGGGGAAGGGGTCATCAAAGGAGTGGTATTCATGCCTGCGTGGACAATCGAGCGTGGAGGGAGGGCTTGTCAATAGAGGGGCATTCATGGAAGGGAAGGAGGTGCTGGTCAGGCGCGGCCGTGACTCTCAAGGACAGGGCTTTGCGGGAGAAGAGGGTTTATGACTTGCTCATATGAGGAGAAGGAGGGGGTCAGGGTGCGTGCAGGGCCAGAGTCGCGCAGAGAGAGAGATCTTATGACCTGTACATGAGAGAACAGGGGCAGTCAGATACAACTGGGGGGCTATGTCAGCTGAGGCGAAGGGTGCTTCTTCGAGAGGGAAATGGGGAATGCCTGGGTCAAGCAGGAGGGTTACCTTTCACATCAGGATCGCGCAAAGGGAAAGGGTTTCACGGTCTATACGTGAGAGAGGGGGTGCAAGATACGCGCAGGAGGGAAGCTGGGGATTCCAATGGGAAAAAAGGCCAAGGTGCCTAAAATGGCTGTACATATGCATAGGGGTACGGGTTCTTACTGGCAGGGTGATACGGTCAATAATTTACAGTATCCATGGTGCCCACAGGGAGAGGAGGGGGAGAAGAAGGGAAATGAATGCTGTCTATGTACATCAATTTCGTCAGATTTCACAATAGGGGTGTCTGATATGAAGAAAAGGGAAGGTTTAGGGACTGGCAACTGGGTGCATTTGCCCAGTCAGCATGGTAGTACTAGACTGCGCACAGGCTCTGCAATGGCAGACCTTAAAAACACTTTTACAGGCTGTTTCTGTGCGTGGCACAACCAGTGCTGCAATCCCACTAGCAGAATTTGGTTTACAAGCCCTGGGCACACTCAGTGTACTGTACTAGTGTCTGACAAGTGAGTCAAACAAGCCAATCATGGAATCACTAATACATACAGCAATTTACAATAGGGAGAGCATATGCACATTAGCACTGATCAGCAGTGGTAAAGTGTCCAGAGTCATAAAACAGCCAACAACAGGTCAGAAAAATAGAGGAGGAAGGCAAAACATTCAGGGTTGACCCTACAAAAAGGGATAAGCCAACAGAATGCAGCATCAATGTCATTAAGCACTGTCCCAATACCTTTCCAACTGCGGACAAAGCCATAAGACTTGCAAGAGGGAGCCCGTCAGGCCACAGCCCCGCCAACATTCTTTGGTGTGGTTCTTGTCCCAATGGTGTATCCTCACTGGCGTGAGGTACTAGTGGGATGCTACCTTGAATGCAGATTCAGTACCTGCATTATTGTAAGCTGTGTGGTGAGCCCTATAGCAAATATTGTCCCACTCCTTATCTGTGAATGCCTGTCTCAGTTCTGCGTCCCATGTAGCCTGGCCGTGTGAGCACCTTCCTGTTGCGCGTGGAGCCTGCAAGGCATAGAGGGGCATATTATCAAGGGATTTATCTCTGCTTTTTTGGCTTTAAAAGCCAAGAAAGCGGAGATAAAATTATCTCCCTATCAGCAACAGGGTGCTAACACGCAAATTCGCATGCTAGCACCCTTTTTCTCTACGCTTCCCCTTGCATCTCTAATGAGATGCAAAGGGGGCGTTCCAGAGAAAAATAATAGGAGAAATGTTGTTAAGTGACATTTCTCCTATTATCAAGGATTTTGCTAACCCTGTTAGTGATAAAAAAGCAGCGCTAACCGCGGTTAGCACTGCTTTTTTTACACCTGGTATTTTCCTGAATTAGCCATGATATCCTATGGAAGGTGGATATCATGGCTAAGTTTGTGAGCCCCAATCATCAAGCTAACGCCAAACTTCGAGAGATTATCGTTGTTTTTCCAGCGATAATCTCTCAATTGGCAGTTAGCGTGAGGATTTTTATCACTTCTGAGATAAACCTTGCTAATAGCAAGTTATCTCTGCGATAATTTCCGGCGATGCTTACGTTAAAAAATTTGTTGCTAAGCATAATTAGCGATAAATATCACTAAATGTTGGTAATATGCCCCAGAGTTCTGAGATAAGATGTTTATCGTCAGACTTGTGTACTATCCATTGCTCGAACGGGGTGAGATGTGGGAAAGGAGGGCTGGGGAAGTAGCCCAATGGTGGAGCTGGAGGTAAAATAACTCATCTGTCAGGGGAAAGGAAAGATCCTGGCGGATACAATCAAATGGGATGATGCCCCAGGATCAAACAGGCGGCCTGAGCGCCTGAAGCCAGCCTCTCTCCACCACTGGGCAATGGCACACCTACATCCCAGAGGGAAATCTGTGTTGTCTATCAGCGTGGTCATGGGAGAGGGGAAGGGTGTCAGGTCCCTTGCAAGAGCTACCGCTTCACATACTTTCATTGTTGCTGCCGTGACTGGGGAAGAATAAAGGCCCCAGGAACAGGCACAACAGGTGAGCCACAGTTAAAGCCAGATGTTCACTCCAGCCACGGCCTGGTCCATTAAGGTCCAATGTTTCTCCGAAAGGGTTTGATTCCACTCCAGCGCATAGCATAAATGTGCAGCCTGTAGGTATCTGGAGACCAACGGTAGCTTTACCCCCCTTCGGTTTTGGGATGTGATAATTGTGCTATAGACAAAAGCACCTTCTTATGACCCCAAATGAATTGGTTTAAAGTGAGCTGAATATTGTGGAAAGATTTAGACAGCGGTGTCAGCGGGAGGGTCTGAAAGAGATAGAGTATGCACGGTAAGATTGTCATTTTGACCGCCGCCAAGCGCCTAAACCAAGAAAAATTATGCTTAGCCCACCCCATCAATTCCTTCTTCATCTGTGAAACCAAGTGTGAGTAGTTAAGCTCTAACATGTGTGGAATCAAGGGAGTCAAAAGAATGCCTAAGTAAGGCACAGGATCATTGGACCAATGTGAGGGGAGGGACTGTTTAAGGGTTTCTACCTGGGCTTGTGGTAGAGAGAGAT
The DNA here is from genome assembly GCF_964263255.1 of Lissotriton vulgaris. Taxonomy (NCBI): domain Eukaryota; kingdom Metazoa; phylum Chordata; class Amphibia; order Caudata; family Salamandridae; genus Lissotriton; species Lissotriton vulgaris. The sequence continues at coordinate 845,048,321 of NC_141685.1, forward strand.
TAGGTACCTGGGATTTGCCAAGGTAAGCCTGAGATCCACCCAAATGAGTTGAGTTAATCTACAAGTGCAGGAAGTGAGGTGGAGGGCTGCGCGAGGGAGAGGATGACATTGTCTGCATAAAGGCTTATTGTATGGGTCTCACGTTCAAATTTAATTTCATGGATGGCAGGATGGTCACAAATTTCCTGCGCGAGGGGTTCCATATAAAGTGCAAATAAAAGAGGCGAGAGCAGGCACCCTTGCCTCGTGCCAAAAAGCTTTCGCAAAAGAAGAGGAAGACATTCTGTTGACACGAGCAAAAGCCCGGGGAGCGCGGTAAATGTCCTGTACCAAATGGATAAAATGGGGCCAAATCAAAAGCTGCGCAGTATGTCGAAGAGATATGTCCAGCATACTCTGTCGAAAGCGTTTTCGGCATCCACCGCAAAGAGTATTGCAGCCTTGTGGGAGCGGTGGACAATATCAATTAGTTGGAGAAGGCGTTTGGTGTTATCGCTGCATTGGCGTGTTGAAATAAATTCCGCCTGGTCCGGATCTATAAGACCCGCCATCAGGGGGTTAAGCCGGGCTGCGAGAATACCTGTAAAAAGCTTCACATCAACATTGAGCAGCGAGATCCGGTGATAAAAGCTACACTGCCAAGGATCTTTATTGGGCTTGAGGATCACGGAAATCGCCACCTCCGACATGGAATCCGTCACGTCCCCATAATCTAAGAAAGAGTTGTAAAGGCGCGTTAAGAGGGGGGCAAGTTCATAACAGAATGTTTTATAGAACAAGGCAGGGAAAATGTTGGGCCGGGTGATTTGTCAGGCTTCAGCCGGGAAATGGCGGAAATCACTTTGTGCAGCCTAATGGGGTCCTTTAGCTGATCTGCCTGCATGGGAGGGAGGCGAGTGAAGTTGCTGGACTCCAGGTAAGCTTGTGCATCAAGGGATTTGCAAGACTCTGCGCTGTAGAGAGACTGGTAGAAGCGACAAAATTCCTCAACAATCTGGGAGTCCAAGTGAACCTCTTCACCATTGGGCTGAGTCAGATGGGAGATACTCCCTGCTATTGTCCTGGTGCGCAGTTTTAAAGCTAACATTTTCCCACACTTGTCACTTCCCAGATAGCATCTGTGGCAGAGGCACAGCTGTGCAAACTTCGCTTTATCCAGGTCCAAGCATTTGAGAAGCAGACGCTTCTTTTCTAAGGAACGCCAGACTCTCTGAGACCCTGTGCGTTTATGTGTCGCCTCTAGTTCTGCATTTTTTGTCTCAAGGTCTGATCCGGTCCCCCGATGTTTCCCACGGATTACCGCTTTGAGAGTTTCCCAAATGGTATTGTTGTGTTGGAGATAGTCTAAAATCTTGGTGCACACGTCTTTGACTATGTGAGGGGAATGCAAGAGGCCTACACGCAAGCACCAACGGGCAGGAATACGCTCAACCCCTTCTGGATTCAGGGATATGGAGATGTGTGTATGATCCGATAGAGAGCGGGAAGCTATTGTGGAGTCGCTGACCCTAGGGAGGAGCGTCGGAGAGACCCAGAACATATCTAAGCGTGCAGAGGATTTGTGTGCTGCAGAGTAGTCCCGGAGATCTGTATTGTGTATGCACCATATATCATGAAGGCCATCTATTGTTTGCCTTCTGGGGAGAGAGCTCCCATCTGAAAGTGGCGCTGGCCCGATCAATCCCATTCACCATCCATGACCAAATTGAAATCCCCGCCTAACACTAAAGCAGCGTCTAGGGAGGAAAGACCCTCTGAGATATGACAGCGAAGGAAAGCTTCCTGGTGAATATTCAGTGCATAAATGTTGAGTAGTTTGAAAATAGTAGATCCCCATTGAATTTGAAGCGCTAGAAGCCTACCTTTGAGCTCGTACAGAGTAGAGCACTTTACCCTCAAACTTAGTCTCAAGCAAAATAGCTACCCCATTATTCTTTGTTGAATCAGAGGAACAGTATTGATGGGGGGAGCGCCACAAACGCATATGGGGAGTGTCTTTGGTAAGCAGGTGGGTCTCTTGTAGGAGACATATGTCTCCATTGGACTGTTCTAATAAAGAGAGAATCACTGTTCATTTTGTAGGTTGGTTAAGCCCCCTTACATTGAGGCTGACTATATTTAGGTGTCTAACCATAGTGAGTGTAGATTATTTGGAGATGGCCCATCTTGGGTGCAGAGAGCGAAGCATGGACTGTGAACGGGGGGGAGCACAGATTCTTGAGTGTAGGGTGTGAATGCAGAGACCGGTACGGGGCCCCCAAAAGAAAAGGCAATAAGTACTGTAGAAAAAACAACCCCAAAAAACCTCAATCCCAACAAGAAACCGTAGACAGCAGTTTGTCTGGTAGGCACAGCCTAAAGCTAACAAGGTCCTAAGGAAGACCGTAGTGTAGGATTCCTGAAGAACCAAGAGCAGCGGAGAGGCCCCCACTTGGATCGAGAGAGGTGGTCATCTCAAGTGCCCCTCCGGCTGCGCTCTACGGGCCCGATTCACAGAACTAACTTAAGAGAAAATCCTAAACTTACTACCATTTTGGTATTCACAGAAGGCGCTTACTCATTTTGTTATTCACAGAAGGCACTTACTCATTTTGGTATTCACAGAAGTTAGGAGTCCTAACTTTAGGACTCCTAAATGCCTTCTGTGAATACCGAAAGTCTTAAAGTTAGGATTTTTCTCAGTTTAGGAGTAGTAAAGTTAGAACTCCTAACTTTAGGACTCCTAAACTGAGAAAAATCCTAACTTTATGACTTTCGGTATTCACAGAAGGCATTTAGGAGTCCTAAAGTTAGGACTCCTAACTTCTGTGAATACTGAAATGAGTAAGTGCCTTCTGTGAATACCAAAATGGTAGTAAGTTTAGGATTTTGTCTTAAGTTAGTTCTGTGAATCGGACCCTATGACATCCATCCCTGTGGTCTTTTGCTGAAATGTTCAAGGGGAACATGGGCGTTCGTGAGACTGGGAGAGGGAAGAGAGGACCGCCTGAGGTCCCTTTGCTACCTCATCTGGATCAGGTTTCAGAGAGGCCAAGGTCTTAACAGCTGTCTGCCAACAGGGCGGCCGCCACAGAGAACGAATCCTGAGGCTGTCTCCCTTTGTCGCATCACCATCGTGATCCAATTCCAGCAACTCCAGAGCCTCCTGCAGCAAGTGGATTTGATATAGCCTCCCTTGGTACTTATAAATTATTCGGAAGGGTTGACCCCAGAAATATGGTATGCTTTTTTCACACCGATATGTAGTGACCGCTCGGAACTCCCATTGCATGGCCAAGGTGGAGGCTGCAAGGTCCTGGAAGAGGGCTGGAGAGTGTCCTTGGAACTGTATCGGCTGCATCGGCCGTGCCTTGACTAGGATCTGTTCTTTGAGCTGGAAATCGTGTACACACAAGAGGATATCTGGCGGGGGCACTTTCTCTCCCCTAGGAAGGCTCACAAAGAGTACTTGATCTAGCTGGATTTCTTGCTGACCGTTGTCTCCTAGAACATGTCTAAAAGGGGACCGGACGTAGGACCACAATTTATCTCCTTCTGCTTTCCAGGGCACTGCACAAATGCAGATATTATTCCAACAAGAGCAGTTTTCCAGATTTTCCGCATATGCCTGCAGATCTAGTTTCTGGTCCTGCAGCCGCAGCCGCAGCACTTCCTGCTGGAGTTGATGAAGATCGTCCTCTCGTGTTAGTTCATGCTCTTTAAGGATCGCCACACTTTCACCCACTTCATCAACATCCCGCCTGACTTCTTTGAGGTCTGCTGTGAGCAGTCCTTTAAGGTCCAGGATATCCTCTTTGATGGCGGCAAACAGCTCCATCGTAAAAGCCTTCATAGCCAGTTCATTCGCCGCTTCCAACGACTTGGATTGGCCTGGTGCTTGGGAGCAAGCCTGGGTGGTATTGGAGGTGCCAGCTTGCTTCATTAATAGGTCCTTGAGGGTATTCTCTCTTCGTGCTCCGGCCGCCAACCATATCCGTTCAGTGAAGCTGAGTTGCGTATCCGGGGGGGCCGCAGATTAGGAGCTACGTAAGCGTGTAGTGTACAGCACTACCTTTGTTCTCAAGGCCAAGCGACAGACCTCCTATCTGCACCAAGATACCAACCTATGATCGCTTTAGAGATGGGGATACTGGGGTGGCAGCACCCAGGCTGGTGTCTTTGCTGTTACACTTCGCAGTAGCGACCAAACGAGCCCCTAGAAGACTGAGTCATCGTAGTCGCCTGGAGGGCCCAGTTGTTAGCCTGCCTGGAGGAATGAGCCCGCTCGATTATAGGAGTCCTCATGTGTAGTAATCGGTCTGGTCAAGCTCCAGTGAGGAGACCGAACCACCTACATGGCCTCCAAGAAGCTGCACGCGGCCTGCGCTAGGGAAGCTGCGGTAGTAGAGCTAGGCTGGCCTTACCCCAGAAGGAACTAGGGCCTATGCGGAGAGGAGTGAGGCCAGAGTCCACGCGAGATGACTCAAGTGGTTCTCTTGGGCCACTGAAGCAGAGATGAGGCGACAATACTAAAGTAGGGGTGGCAGCCGCCCCGCCGACAAAGAACTAGGCTAGACTAAGCTGCCAGGAGGGGAGGCGCTGCCCCGCAGGTTCTGAGGCTGTCTACTGCACGAACTGTCCGAAGCCAGGCAGGTTTCAGAGAGCTGAAGGCGACCATAGCTATCTGGAGGTAATCCGGTGAGGGCAGTAGTCTCCAGGTCATGGCGCTGGGGTGTGCGGATCAAAGGCTGCGCTGCGGATGGCCAGGGAGCATTGACCCATTCACAAAATGGTGGCTGAGGGTCAGGTTATTCCCAGGAGGGTTCAGCGCACGGAGCAGGGGCAGGAGCAGCGACTTCTCCCGCTCCGACTCAGAGAATCAGTCACTTGTGTCCAGCACACAGGGAATGGGGCTGTAAGTCTCCGTGCCAGGCCGCCAACAAGGAGGGAGGTGCCGGCAGGGCAGGCCGTTACTTAAAATGGCGGGCGCATCACTTACCTCACCAGAGTCCGGTGCTGCAATCACACGGCCCACCCGTTGTCATATTCCGGCACCCTGTGGGCTGTTCTCAGGTCAGGCCACAAGTACGGAGGCGGTTCCGCAGTGAGCAGATGCAACACCGCTGCAGTGCCGTCGGAGGCACCAGCGCTGCAAGGAATCAGGTCCCCGGTGTCATCTGCGGATGCACGCTCGTGCCTGCTAGGAGGAGACCAGGTAATGGGGCAAAAACAAAGCTATTGAGCGCCGGAGCCGGAGGGGCAAAATAATACGTCTACCGTTCCGCCATGTTGGCCACGCCCCCCCCCCACCCTCCAAGCTCTGTTTTTAATATAAAATCATGGCCTTTGGTGGTCATATCACTGACAATACAAGATGTACAAAAATATTACTGTCTATAGGGTGCTTGTGGAAGACAATTTCCATGGACTGGTATCTAGAGAATGCTAAAACGATTCTGGTATTTTACTGAACTCTGCTTGTCATTTTCTATCAAGAAAGTTAAATAGAGGCAGTTGCCAGAAAAAGAAAAAAAAAGAAAGCCTTTCAGCAGGAAGCAATTCCGGCATTTTATTGCCCACAAAGTACATACACAAATAAGTATCTAATACGTATATGCTAAAGTATATACAAGATGTCTTGAATCTTCGACCTAAAAATAAAGGTGTTCCTTAAGTTAAGAGCCTAGTTACTGCCTTTCCCTAGCTGCAATTAACTTTTAAATAAGTTCTTGCTGCATATTTACCATTTTTCTTCATGTTAGTGCTGAGTTGAGTAAACAGAAGCCCAGTGTTGCTGCTGCCCAGGGGGCCGCATGTAAAGTACAGGAGGATTGCATGCAACCACCGGGCTTTACTTTGAGTATCACTGCTCAACGGTTTAGGAAAAATGTTAAAGGCTGCCACAACGTGCTATTGACATCATTCAATCTCGGTTAGGAAAATAAAATTTCAGATATTATGCATCTGTGCATTCTTTTGTGTGGATCAAACAATGCTGTGAGTGTACTTTTTCATATCCATTGCATTGCATTTGTTTTGAGCTCCAGAAAGCTTCAAATGTGAAATGTCTCTTCAAATTTAGGAAATTAAAGCTGGAATTTCCCTATTACAATGTACTGAGACACACACCAATTCAACCTTTGGAAAATTGCTTTCTAACCAATCAATTAGCATATTATATAACAGAAAAACAATGAGGTCCTATGTAACAAGAGAGCTGCAGAAGTTACATACCCGGCTGTAACTTGGTCACCGTTGGACCCTCACTGGAGTCTGACACACACGTCATCACACAAGCCCAGCTCCAAGAAAATCTTGCCAGGCTCGTATTTGGTAGCAGCGCTTTGGCATGCTGCTAAGTTGACAGCCCTGCAAGTGAATGAGGCGGGCCCAGGCATACAGCTCAGCAGAAGCATACACATGTATCTAGAAGTCTATGGGCCTCATTTATGAGAAGTGACGCATCGCTGCGTGAAAGCAGCAATGCGTCACTTCTCAGTGCACCCTCCTTGCAATATGATTGATGCGTCATATTTACTGTATGACGCATCATGAAGTCAGTATTTCTGACGTATCTGTATGGCGCAAAAGTGACGCATTGCTGGAGCTCCAGCAATGTGTCCTTTCACAAGGGGCAAGCCCCACTTGAAAGGGCTTGCATCAGTCTTACGCCTGCTGAGACGTAAGATTTTGACGCATTTGAGCCCTAGAAGTGGCGAAGTGAAATCTGGTAGATTTCACTGAGTCACTTCTAAGACCCTTTCTTCTATGGGAACACCTCCCCTGCATACATTATACCTGGCGCAGGTATAATGTAGCGCAGGGGTTTACAAAGTGACGTATCTACCTAGATGCGTCACTTTGTAAATATGGCGCAACAAGGCGCATTTTTTACACTGCTGGTGCGTCACAAAAAGTGACGCGACAGGGGTGCAAAAATTACGGAAGGGCTCATAAATGAGCCCCTAGGACTGTGCACTGGCTGGCCCACCATAGCAACGGTAGAGTTCTGCACAGGGCCGGGCCGATAGGCTCAGCCAACATGCAGACAATCTGCAATCACGATACAGTCATTCAAAGTTTCTTTCAGCAGTGCAATCAAGTGCTGCTCACACTGGCTGGATGATTTCCAGTCAGGGGCCACAAGTAAGGTGGCAGGGGTTGCAACGGGTGGCTTAGAGGTCGAATTGACGGCCGTGAATAAAAGTTGAACAGTTTCACTGCATTAGAGAAGCAGGAGATGACATCATGCATCATATGAAGGACCATAGCCTGCACCAAACAACAATTTTCTTCATACAGTTCCCACATGCCTGTTTTACGTAGCTATTTATATTACCCAAACAGCATACATCGATGTTTGTAGGTGATATAAAAATGTCTGTGCTTCAGACCCACTCCTCCTTATAGTGCATACATGTTTTTATTAGAAGTTATGAACCCCACTCATTTCCTGTACCGCTTGCCTTGCAATATAAAAATTACAAAAAGTGCATTCATTTCTAAACACAAATGTTAATCCAACATATACACTTATTTTAAGACATTACAGCTCTTAGGTTCACAGAATTCCTATTTAACCATTCCGTTTTTTTAACATGAATATTCTCACGAAATATATAGACCTGGGCCCGTACACTCTGTGTGTTTGCTCCCAAATGTACTGATAAATATTTATGTTTATATTGGTACAGCCAACTATCAGCATTACAAGCCGAGTTTGTATTAGAAGCGTTTACTGGTTTTACAATCCACTTGTTCCAATTGCAGGATTAACACTGCCCTCTTCTGGTTTGTAGACGTTATTGCATTAGGTATGCAATGGGTCGATGCTAGCTAGGTACGAAGTGGGTGGGTGTATCGAGTGTCAACAAATTTAGGGGCATATTATCAAGGACAGGCGATACATTATCGCCGCTTTTATCGGCAGGAAACTGCCGATAAAGCGACGATAATGGCCTTGATAATATGCTCTATGAATTCCAATCGAAGCCCATGTTAGATGTGAACACATCTAACATGGGCTTCGATTGGAATTCATAGAGCATATTATCAAGGCCATTATCGCCGCTTTATCGGCAGTTTCCTGCCGATAAAAGCGGTGATAATTTTTCGCATGTCCTTGATAATATGCCCCTTAGAACGTACGCTCTGCCCTTCAAAACGATATGCTTGTTATGCACTTCATTCTTAATGATTTTCGTACCTGCTTTGTGGCTTTGTGTTGTGTACAACAACTTTATATAATTTAGGGTTTTTATCCAAAAGCACTTTTGCACTGCGGGCCTTATTTATGAAAAGTTGACGCATCGCTGCGAAAAAACAGCGATGCATCACTTTTTATTGCACCCTCCTTGCGACACCAATGATGGGTCATGTTTGCAGCATGACGCATCATGTAACAAGTAGTTACAGATATGTCAGTATTTCTGACGAATGTGTAGGTGCAAAAATGGCGCATTGCTGGAGTGCGTCACAAAAGTGACGCAACTCCAGCACTGTGTCCTTTCACATGGGCAAGTCCCATGTTAAATGTGCCTGCATCAGTCTGACGCCTGCCATGAGGCAGGCGTAAGATATTGACGCATTTGCGTCCTCGAAGTGGCCCAGTACTGTGTCACTTTTACGACCCTTTCTAGTGTCGGAACGCCCCCACCGCATACATTATACCTAGTGCAGGTATAATGTGGTGCAGGGATTTACAAAGTGACGCATCCACCTAGGTGCGTCAATTTGTAAATATGGTGCAACAAAGCACATTTTTTATGCCGCTGGTGCGTCACAAAAAGTGACGCACCGGCGGCGCAAAAGTTATGCAAGGGCTCATAAATAGGCCACTATATTCATACCGGCTAATATAAAGCTCCACGTCGAAGTAGTATTGGTTTAAAAGATAAATCTGGCTGTAAGGTGCCAGATACAGACAGCGCCTTACCCCTGATTCATGGGTGGAGCATGGGTTTTCAATAAAGTGCTATGCCTCCCCATTGAGGCACACAATGGGAAATATCTTTATGTCTGTTGCTCTTTCTAAGTGTGCTGCACTTTGCTGCACACATGAGGAAATGCCTCTCAGGATTATTTTTGTGAGGAAGGTGCACATTACTGCACAAAAACAAACCTGCATACAACAGAGACACCCTTGCACCATGGTGTAAAGGGTGGCTGCATTGGCGCTCGGCTGCAAAGGACAGGAATGTGACATATGAATAAAATGCATTCCTGCCCTTTCCCTTTCGTGCAGCGCAGCAAGGTGGATTGATGCGCTGAGCTGCATGAAAGCGTGCTAAATCTGCCCCCAAGTCTCTTAAAGATGTGGATGTGTCATTGTTCTGCAAGATTTCGGTTATGCAGTCGCCGGCGGTCACAGAGGAGCTGAGTCTGAGAGGTAGGAATCCATACATCATAACAGAGTTGCAGGAACGGTCCTGGATTAGGCTGAGCAGAAAAAGGTTCAGTGACAGGCTGTGAAGTGGCTGCCTGTGGGCTTTTGGTCACAAAATGTCTTGTGTATGGATTAAGCATGCTTCTTTGTTCCTGTGAATTTTTTCAAAGCAAGCTCACATGGCTCATCCACTTAAGCATTTGCTGCCGACATCTGGGCCCAGATTTACTAACATTTTGCATTGTGACTGCACAACTTTGTGGCTTAGTAATGATGCACAATGTTAGTCTGGATATTAAAAGCCACACAAATCTTGATCTGTGTGGCTTTGTATCACATTTTCCTCAAAAAGTAGCTCAAGGTAGCACATTGCCTGTCTTGCATTAACCTGCAATGGGGAGGCGTTACATGGGTGGAGCATGGCATTTCCCAGCATCCACTCATAGATTTTGAGCATGATAATAAATGGATTTTGTACCTGATAATAGTCCATAGAGGGTAGAAGGGAGGGGGCAAGGACATGCCAACAGACCAAGGGGGGTAGAAGGGACGAGAAAGGGGTACAGACTGACGAAACAGAGGTTGAGGGCAGTGGCAACAAGTTGAACCACGCAGGGCAGGTGGGGTGGGCAGTGGCAGCACAACAGACCATGCAGGGAAAGTGGGAGTGGGAGAGGCATCATAGCTGACCATGGGGAGTAGGAGTGAGGAGCAGTAGCAGCACATTGGTCCATGCAGGGCAGGCTGGGAGGGAAGGGGAATGGACTTGTACAACAGAAGGCATGGAGGAGGTGGTAGGAGCAACGATCAAGCATGGAAGGCACTTTGGACAATCTGTGACAACACAAAAGACCACAAAGTGGAGGAGGGAGGTGACAGGGCACAGACTTTGATAATGGAGGGCAGGAAGGAGTGGGCGGGGCAACAAGTAGACCACAGAAGAAAGGCATTCATAGCCAGGGGCAGCACAACGTACCATCAAGGACAGGAGGAAGATTTCAAGGGCAAGCACACAAAATACAGGAGCAGGCAGGAGGGCGGCAGGAGCTGTGATAACAAGCTGACTATGAAGGGTAGACTGGCATAAGAAGGGACAGTAGGCTGCCTACAGAGGGCTGGCGGGATGGGCAAGAGCATGCAGGTGGTGAATGGAAGGCAGGTGGAAAGGGGTAGGGGAAGCAAACTACCCCATGCGAGCAGGTCGGCAGGGGCAGGGTCAGCACAACGGACCATTGAGAGCAGGAGGGAGTGGCAGGACCATGCACATCGACCACCGAGGGTATAGGACAGGGAGCAGACTATGGATGGCATGCTGGCAGGGGGAGCTAAATGGTCCACAGAGGGCAGGCACGAGAGGCTAGGGACACACAAAAGGAGATTGGGGCAGGTGAGACGGGGTAGGAGTACAAACACAGAGGACAGCAATGTCATTCCTCCCCTATTACCAACAAAAGAAGGAGTATGCGGATCTTTCACATACTCTTATCACCATACTCTCCCTCATCTGATCTCTCCTATGTTCATTTGTTACTTCATCGCATATTTCCCTTCTTCCATTGGCGCATCTCAATACTAAATCCACCATTACAAGCCCCTCTCATTAATCTCATCTTCTAACACAGCATTGGCATTCAGATTTTAAAAATTGGATTAAAAATATTGGGTTGCAGAACTATCAGAAAATAAATATTGTGATACACAAATATCATGATGCACAAATATCCTTGACAAAGATATCAGTTTCTTAAGTAACTGATATCTTCGACCCTGCATCGACCCTGCAATCACTGTTTGTGTGGGGAGAGCGGGGGACGCAGCGGGACTACCTGTCCCAGGAGGCTGAGAGCAGACCGGCAGCCCCACCCCCTGGACACCGGGGACACTTGGAATACTTCTTGTGCCTCCCACTTCGCGGGAGACGTATCGACCCTGCAATCACTGTTTGTGTGGGGAGAGCGGGGAACGCAGCGGGACTACCTGTCCCAGGAGGCTGAGAGCGGACCGCCAGCCCCACCCCCTGGACACCGGGGACACTTGGAATACTTCTCGCGCCTCCCGCTTCGCGGGAGACGCATCGACCCTGCAATCACTGTTTGTGTGGGGAGAGCGGGGGACGCAGCAGGACTACCTGTCCCAGGAGGCTGAGAGCGGACCGGCAGCCCCACCCCCTGGACACCGGGGACACTTGGAATTCTTCTCGCGCCTCCCGCTTCGCGGGAGACGCATCAACCCTGAAATCACTGTTTGTGTGGGGAGAGCGGGGGACGCAGCGGGACTACCTGTCCCAGGAGGCTGAGAGCGGACCGGCAGTCCCACCCCCTGGACACCGGCGACATTTGGAATACTTCTCGCGCCTCCCGCTTTGCGGGAGACGCATCAACCCTGCAATCACTGTTTGTGTCGGGAGAGCGGGGGACGCAGCGGGACTACCTGTCCCAGGAGGCTGAGAGCGGACCGGCAGCCCCACCCCCTGGACACCGGGGAGGATATATTCAACGCTTCATTTCCGGCCCGCGGGAGGCGCCGGGCGAAGCCCGGGCAAAGGGCAGGCCCTCTAACGCCCTCCAAGGCCTGAGGAGGATGGGACGGGCCACCTCCCTTGGCATCCTGACAAGAGAAGGTACTGTGATCTACTCTACACTACACTGTGACTTCCCATGGACACTCTATCTCCCAGTTAAAGTCTTTAATATTGATTACATTTCATCAATCTTGACACGCAACGGGGGCTTACAACAAATCTATCCCACAGCGGGGCCCGGGGCAGGGGATGGAAAAGCTAATCCCGAGTAGGAGGATGCTGCCCACTCTAAGTGAAGTTGATCCTGATGAATCTCACCAACCCCCAGATACTACTCAACCTCTGCAATCTCCCCCATTAACCCCGGATTGTCCGCAAATCTTGTCTTACTGGGAGGAACTTAACGCTTTGTGTGGCACGAAGTTCATTCCAGTAGTAACCCCTTCCCTTGTAAAATGCTCCAGTATCGACACCCCCGTTGACAGACTGCCTGAACCATCGCTATCACCTAAGGGGGTCAACATCCAAGCTACTGTACTGTCCCAGAGGCCAAGCGCTGAAAGGAAGCATTACGGGGTTAATGACTATTGAAACCAACCTAAAGTACAAAAACTATATGTTGGTCCCTCATCACCCGCAATTAACTCTGTCTTATCTAAGGGGGACGCTGAAAGTTTGGATGACCAAGTATCATCGTCCCAGTTGCCACTACTTTTTCAGTTCGAACAAATGTTAAGAATGATAATAGCTCCCTTGGTAGAAAAAATTATTATCCTGGGGGATAGGCTGACAAGCATAGAGAGAATCATTAAAGTCAACTCTTCACCTCCTATAAAGACAGTAATATCCAATTTGTTCCAACCCACCCAACGCACCAGAAGTGCCTATGCCAATTATTACCAGAAAAACTGTCCCAGCTGAAAGTCAAACCCCAAACATAAAACCACCAACTGTTACTAAAATTGCCCCCAAATCTGTGTTAACTAACTACGCTGTTGCCAGAGCGGAGCGAAATAGAGTGGCATGTATACTTTTACCTCCGAAAGCAGCCCTCTTTGTGCTTGTTCTCTCAGGAATACCTGCACCCACTTATGGGAAACCCGAAAGACATCAGGACCTATTAAATAAGGTCATATTTTGGTTAAATAAAAACAGACCCCTGTTACCCAATCAAGATGGCGGAATTCTGAGCGTTAGAAGGGTGGGCTGGTTAGGGTCTCTTCCTAAAGACATCCCTGGGGACTTAATTCTAGTTAAATTTAGAAATCGGAACATTGTCCCCCATCTACGTTCCTCCCAGCCCCAAGAAGGAGGTGGCCCCATTTCCATTTGGGACTTGCACGATTTTTACCCAAGTACCCCACATATCCCCCTACCAAGATCAAAGGCAGTACACAAATATCTGACGGGAAGGGGACCTCGTGCTTTTACCGGTAGAAGCTCTCCTGCCCTCAATAGATTTGATTTACAGTATAAAAATTGTAATTTTTGAAGGCCCCATTATAGAGGGACTAGCTTACGTATTAACTCAGTCGATAAATGCTAATTTACAGTGCAATATAACTAAGGAAATGTTTCAAAGAGGCTGGGCCCACGTCCTTTTTTTTTTACTTGTAGATATATTACTGTATGTATGTTCCTCTGTTTTTATTCTAAAATTGTCTTTTTTATCTGTATGCTTTTATGATTTTTAAATCAAAATCGAATAAAGCTAAGTGACTGACTGACTAACTAATATAGGTTTTAATGCTATCAATGTTTTTAATATAATTTTCAAAAATGGACTGGTGAAAAATATAGTTTCTTAAATTATTTGAATGTGTTTTAGTTGATATATTAATTTGACGTGCTACTATTGTTTATATAAAGGTTATATTTAAAAAAAAAACTATATATATATAGTTTAAAATTTTAAGTGATTTAAAAATTGTATTTGATTTGTATAATATTTATAGTGTTGTAGTGGGTTGTTGGGTTTGTAGGGGGCTAGGGTGGGAAGCAGGCTAAGTAATAATTAATAAAAAATGTATTATTAATTAAATAATTATTTAATTGATTACAATGATGTAATTTATGGAATATTTATAGATTGTACTTATATTTTAGCTGCAGGCTGCCAGGTTTGGTGGGATCTAGGGCAGGAAGATAATTAATTATGAATTAGGAATGTAATTATAATTGTTAATTCATTATTTCATTCATTTTTAATTATATAATATCTTGAATACTGATTTACTGTACTAATATTTTAGTTGTTGGCATGCTAGGTCTAAAGGGGTATAGAGTGGGAAGTTATTTAATTAATTTGTAATTTTATTTAATTATTGTTTGTAACACATTTTTTATTGAATTTACATGATTCAATTCAATCCAGTTTTTCATTCAGTTTATAAGTACAAACCATAAAAGCACAAACAAGTAAAAACATTTAGGGGCCGATTCCGATTCGGTAAAAAATCTTACAAATAGCTGTACGGAGCATATTTCCAGTACGAATCGTACCCTGAAACTTCCCCGTACGTACAATTAAGTACGATTTGGATCCAATGCAGATCTCCGTACGATTCGTACTAAAAACCATACGACTGAAATATACATACGATTTGTATCCGGAAGAGGCATTACGCGACGTTCGTACGTAAAGAAGCATCAGTTTCCGGCCCAGCAAGTACGATTCGTCTCTGTGACCCTTTTTCTACGAGAGCTCAAAACGTCCGTGAAAGGAGAGTCCGACCCGAACCCCATCCCCGGTACGCACATATACTCCATGAACCCCATTGTCTGTCTCATCCCAGTCCTGTATGCCTATGACCTGGTGCACAGAAACCGACGACGACGCATACGGTGAGAACAACGTACCACAACAACGGAAATGTACTTGTACGGTGCGTCTTACTCGCTCGCGTATAGCACCATTGTAATAGTGATACGATGCGCAAACACGCCAGGAATGTTGGGGAACGGTGCGTTTCACGCGCTCGCGTATGGCACCATGACAATAGGGAAGCGATGCGAACACACGCCATGAGTGTTGGGGTGCAGTGCGTTTCACACACTCGCGTATGGCACTATGACAATAGTGATACGATGAGCACACACGCCATGAACGTTGGGGTACAATGCCTTTCACGCGCCCATGTATGGCACCATGACAATAGTGTTACGATGCGCACACACGCCAGGAAAGTTGGGGTACGATGCGTTTCACGGGCTCGCGTATGGCACCATGACAATAGTGATATAATGCGCACACACGCCATGAATGTTGGGGTACGGTGCGTTTCACGCGCTCGCGTATGTCACCATGACAATAATGATACGATGCGCACACACGCCATGAATTTTGGGGTACGGTGCATTTCACGTGCTCGCGTATGGCACCATGACAATAATGATATGATGAGCGCACACGCCAGAAATGTTGGGGTACGGTGCGTCTCACGCGCTCGAGTACGAGACCATCACAATAGTGATATGAGGCACACACACGCCATCATCCCCATGTGGCCAACAGTATGGGGGTGGGTGGATCTGACTCCCAGCAGTGCCCAGACATATGAGGGGTGGGTGGATATGACTCCCAGCAGTGCCCAAACATATGAGTGGTGGGTGCAGAGGACTCCCAGCAGTGCCCAGACATATGAGGGGTGGGTGCAGAGGACACCTAGCAGTGCCCAGACATATGAAGGGTGGGTGGATATGACTCCCAGCAGTGCCCAACAGTATGGGAGTGGCTGCAGAGGACTCCCAGCACTGCCCAGACATATGAGGGCTGGGTGCAGAGGACTCCCAGCAGTGCCCAGACATATGAGGGGTGTGTGCAGAGGATACCCAGCAGTGCCCAACAGTATGGGGGTGGGTGCAGAGGGCTCCCAGCAGTGCCCAGACAAATGAGTGGTGGGTGCAGAAGACTCCCAGCAGTGCCCAGACATATGAGTGGTGGGAGGATTTGACTCCCAGCAGTGCCCAGACATATGAATGGTGGGTGCAGAGGACTCCCAGGAATGCACAACAGTATGGGGGTACATCATCATCAGCATACCACAACTACATGGGGGTATGTGCACATCCCTAACTTATGACCATAATGATAGTGCCATAGCAACACATCACTAACAGCAGTGTCCCACTCCCTGAAGGATGGATTACTTTCACACACTGCGTGACACACCACATGTGGGTGATGATGTCAAATTTAAGTATGGGCGGAAAATCCGTTACGCTCGCGGATTTTGCGGATTTTCGGTAAATTCGCAATCCGCGAGATTTGCGAATTTCCCGCAAAATCCGCAAATTCGCACGCAGCGGATTTTTTTTGCGGCGCGCAGCGTTGGTGATACAATTTTTGCGGCGCGCGGCGTTTATCATCGTTTGCCGAGTTGTTTTTCTCGATATTTTGCGGGTGCTGCGCCATTTTGGATCTTGCTGTGTGATCCCGCGGGAATTTGGCGAGCGCGATTACGTCATCGCGGCTTGCCAACTTGCACAGCGAGAGTTTGTCAACGCGAGTACGGCGAGATCACGTCTCGCGGTACTTCACAATTGCGAGATTTGAGATGCGGCGAGCAGCAACAATCTCGCACAAGCAAAAATATAAAATTTGCAATTCTGCACAAGAAATCCACCAGCAAGCAGCATAAACCTTCTTGAAATGATGATTTTTATCTGAATAACTCCTTAGGTTGACATTTGTCTGCACTTTTTTAGCGAGGAGTCCATTTTGGGGAGGGGGGAGGGGGTGGGAGGAAGGAAGTGCCCCACAGTATTCAACTTCCTGTTCCTGTCCAGCAGGCTCCTCCCAGTGCTTTGTCCATCTCCTGGTCACTTTTCATTTGGATCTGGAGCTGGAAGGATTACTTTTTGTAGATGCTGCTGGATATTTGGATTTGAGGCCTTTTTGACTTTCTTTGGATCACTGTTGGATTAGAAATTTTACAAGTAAGTTTGTTTGGGGCATTACAGTTGCTGCAATTAAAATTTTGGAATTTTCGATTTTTGGGCTGTTTTGGGGCCTTTTGCCCAGGGGTACTCAGTGGTGGGTGGACTGAGTCTTTCTGTGGGTTGTCTTGAACTTAAACATCATGGAGGCCATGGATGAATTGGGATTGTGCTGATTTTTCTGTGTTTTTCGATTTTTGACCTGTTGTTGGGGCCTTGACCAGGGGTAGTGAGTGGTGCATGGGCCTAGTCTTTCTGTGGGCTGTCTTGAACTTAAACATCATGGAGGGCATGGATGGAATGGGATTGTGCTGATTTTTCTGTGTTTTTCGATTTTTGACCTGTTGTTGGGGCCTTGACCAGGGGTAGTGAGTGGTGCATGGGCCTAGTCTTTCTGTGGGGTGTCTTGAATTTAAACATCATGGAGGGCATGGATGGAATGGGATTGTGCTGATTTTGCAGTGTTTTTCGATTTTTGGGGGTGTTCATGGGGACAGGCCATGTGGGTGGGGGCCATTTTGAGTGCTGGTACAGGCAGGCCCTGGCCATGTGCTAGGAGGCAAGTGGCCATTTTGAATGCAGGCTTTGTTGTTAGGCCTCCAACCATTTTGCCTACTTTTCAACCTTTATTTATGCCCAGGGGTAGTGAGTCTTGCATGGGCCTAGTCTTTCTGTGGGTTGTCTTGAATTTAAACATCATGGAGGCCATGGATGGAATGGGATTGTGCTGATTTTTCAGTGATTTTCGTTTTTTGGGCCTGTACTTGTGGCCTTTTCACCAGGGGTATTTGAGTCTGGCATGGGCCTAGTCTTTCTGTGGGCTGTCTTGAACTTAAACATCATGGAGGGCATGGATGGAATGGGATTGTGCTGATTTTTCTGTGTTTTTCGATTTTTGACCTGTTGTTGGGGCCTTGACCAGGGGTAGTGAGTGGTGCATGGGCCTAGTCTTTCTGTGGGGTGTCTTGAATTTAAACATCATGGAGGGCATGGATGGAATGGGATTGTGCTGATTTTGCAGTGTTTTTCGATTTTTGGGGGTGTTCATGGGGACAGGCCATGTGGGTGGGGGCCATTTTGAGTGCTGGTACAGGCAGGCCCTGGCCATGTGCTAGGAGGCAAGTGGCCATTTTGAATGCAGGCTTTGTTGTTAGGCCTCCAACCATTTTGCCTACTTTTCAACCTTTATTTATGCCCAGGGGTAGTGAGTCTTGCATGGGCCTAGTCTTTCTGTGGGTTGTCTTGAATTTAAACATCATGGAGGCCATGGATGGAATGGGATTGTGCTGATTTTTCAGTGATTTTCGTTTTTTGGGCCTGTACTTGTGGCCTTTTCACCAGGGGTATTTGAGTCTGGCATGGGCCTAGTCTTTCTGTGGGCTGTCTTGAACTTAAACATCATGGAGGGCATGGATGGAATGGGATTGTGCTGATTTTTCTGTGTTTTTCGATTTTTGACCTGTTGTTGGGGCCTTGACCAGGGGTAGTGAGTGGTGCATGGGCCTAGTCTTTCTGTGGGGTGTCTTGAATTTAAACATCATGGAGGGCATGGATGGAATGGGATTGTGCTGATTTTGCAGTGTTTTTCGATTTTTGGGGGTGTTCATGGGGACAGGCCATGTGGGTGGGGGCCATTTTGAGTGCTGGTACAGGCAGGCCCTGGCCATGTGCTAGGAGGCAAGTGGCCATTTTGAATGCAGGCTTTGTTGTTAGGCCTCCAACCATTTTGCCTACTTTTCAACCTTTATTTATGCCCAGGGGTAGTGAGTCTTGCATGGGCCTAGTCTTTCTGTGGGTTGTCTTGAATTTAAACATCATGGAGGCCATGGGTGGAATGGGATTGTGCTGATTTTGCAGTGTTTTTCGATTTTTGGGGGTGTTCATGGGGAGGGACATGCCATGTGGCTGGTGGCCATTTTGAGTGCAGCTACAGGCATTGCCATGTGCTGGCAGGCAAGTGGCCATTTTGAATGCAGGCTTTGTTGTTAGGCCTCCAACCATTTTGCCTACTTTTCAACCTTTATTTATGCCCAGGGGTAGTGAGTCTTGCATGGGCCTAGTCTTTCTGTGGGTTGTCTTGAATTTAAACATCATGGAGGCCATGGATGGAATGGGATTGTGCTGATTTTTCAGTGATTTTCGTTTTTTGGGCCTGTACTTGTGGCCTTTTCACCAGGGGTATTTGAGTCTGGCATGGGCCTAGTCTTTCTGTGGGCTGTCTTGAACTTAAACATCATGGAGGGCATGGATGGAATGGGATTGTGCTGATTTTTCTGTGTTTTTCGATTTTTGACCTGTTGTTGGGGCCTTGACCAGGGGTAGTGAGTGGTGCATGGGCCTAGTCTTTCTGTGGGGTGTCTTGAATTTAAACATCATGGAGGGCATGGATGGAATGGGATTGTGCTGATTTTGCAGTGTTTTTCGATTTTTGGGGGTGTTCATGGGGACAGGCCATGTGGGTGGGGGCCATTTTGAGTGCTGGTACAGGCAGGCCCTGGCCATGTGCTAGGAGGCAAGTGGCCATTTTGAATGCAGGCTTTGTTGTTAGGCCTCCAACCATTTTGCCTACTTTTCAACCTTTATTTATGCCCAGGGGTAGTGAGTCTTGCATGGGCCTAGTCTTTCTGTGGGTTGTCTTGAATTTAAACATCATGGAGGCCATGGATGGAATGGGATTGTGCTGATTTTGCAGTGTTTTTCGATTTTTTTGTGCTCTATAACTGAACTGATGTTCCTCTGTCTTCCATTTTTTTTAGGTGCACAAGACTCAAGAGAACCACCAGTGCCAGGAAGAAGTCCTGCAGCGGTGTGTGTGTGCAGCATAACGTCACGCGACGTCACGTCTGGCCTCAGACAACTCTACAATTCGTGCAACTGCGGCCTGCTGTCTGACCTGCTCTGAAGAAGATGGCCCCAAAGAAAGTTCTCCGTAGCTCCTCTAGCAAGAAAGTTGCTAGTAAGGAGCAGAAGAAGCAAGTTACCAAGGAGGCTGGTGTGCCACCCGCCACGTTTTTTGGGAGAAAAAAAAAAGTACGCCTGCAGCAGCAGGATCTGCTGGGGACCAAGCTGGGAGCAGCACCCCTGCTCCATTGGGTTCAGTGCCTCCACCACCACGCCAACTTAAGTCAAAGCCCTTGAGTGCTTCAGAGGCAGTCAGTGTACTTCTCCAATCACCATCGACCAGTGATGTTGGCTCATCGCAAGAAAGTAGCAGCAATGTCCCTGAATCAACACAGGTTGTTGTAACTCATCTGACAAGTGTTGAACAACCACAGCCGCAACAACAACACCATGTGCAAGTACACGCCCAAGTACATGTGGAAGGAGAGGCAGCAAAAGGAGATGCGCAAGCAAAGGTGCATGGAGGTTCACAAGTGCCCACAATAGTTGTTCCTCCCGAAGTAGGGGCACATCAGGAAATCGACAATGAACCCGAGGTATCATTGGAAGCCACTCCTCCTGATGATCATTCATTGTCTTCCACATCCCTAGCAAGGAAAAGATCAAGGGGGGTGTCTACATCTTCTTCAAGCCCACCTCGTTCTGATGCAAGTGATCTGTCTTGGGAACCACAACTGCGGTCTGACAGTGAGACACACCATGATCTGACACCGGTACCTAAGCGTAAAAGGAAGGTCGTCCAAAAACTCAAACCTATGGAGTGTGATGAGGCTCAACAAGAAGTGACAGATACTGCTGGTGATGAAGCCTCTCACGATGACGACGAGCCAGTCATCACAAAGGTCACTGCAGCCCCACCGGGCATGCCGCAAAGAGACATTTTGACCCTATCCCGAGAAGCTGCTGAGCGTGATGATGATGTCGGCGAGGAGGCAATGGAAATGGAATCATTAGATTTGGAGTTAAGTAGTACACCAAAACCTACCGCTTCCATATTTCTTCCTCGCAAGAAGGTACCCACCTCGTCCTCGACCTCAATTCGTGGTGGTGAAAGTGCAAAACGTACTGAAGTTCGGCAATCCACATCCTCCACTTCATCTGGCATTAGCAGCAGGACCACCACCACCAGTATCGCCGCCTCCTCCGGCCCCCGAAGACATTTCAAGTCTCCAGTTTGGGACTTCTTTAGTGTTTGCCCAAAAAAGGAAAACGTAGCCATTTGTAGCCTTTGTAAGCTTCGAGTTAGTTGTGGTAAGCTTGGTTCTAACTATGGTACCGGAGGCCAGAGAGGTCATCTTGAGAGAGCGCACCCTGTCCAATGGTTTCCGCACCTAGAGGCGGTCAAGAAAGCCGGAATTGCACGTAATGAAAATGTTGATTTTTCATCTGATGATGACGAGGAGGTAGAAGACGATTCAAACACTTCACTTACACCCAGTTCCCCTGTCAGCAGCAAACCCCATGGGAGCCACACTAAGAGTGTGGGAGAGAGTGAGACATCAATGCGGAAAAGTTCATCAGCGAGCGTAACTGGGTCGAAGAGATCATCATCATCCCGTAAATCCTTGGTCCAGGGCAACATTAAAAAGATGTTGTTTACAGAAGCGCAATATGAACGCAACCACCCAATGACCCGTCTGTATAACACTAAGCTGGCTAAAATGCTAGCTCTGGACCTTCTCCCTTTTTCTTTTGTAGAAGGGGTTGGTTTTCTAGAATTAGTGACAGCGCTCTGCCCTAAATGGAAGGTTCCTAGCCGGTTCTATTTTGCCCGAGTTGCGGTTCCAGCACTACATGAAGATGTTCTGAAGGTGATTGGGGCAGCTTTGCAGAAGAGTGCTGTTCACACTATACATCTGACAACAGACATGTGGACCAGTGGCGCAGGCGCTGATTACATGTGCATCACTGCACACTGGGTCTCTTTTTCAGGGGCTAAATCAAAGCTAAACGCAGGTGTTGACACGAACATTGTTTTTAAAGGTGCTCGGAAACATGCAACACTAGCCATGTTTGGTTTGGAGAAACGTCACACAGCAGAAAACATTTTGGATGTCTTTAACACAAAGGTCCTTAACTGGCTGTCCCCACTAAAACGCAAGGTTGGTTATGTTTCCACGGACAATGGCGCCAATATAGTTAAGGCCATGAGGGACGGTTACTATTTCAGAGTGCCGTGTTTGGCGCACTGTATAAACCTGGTTGTCCAAAAATTCTTGGGTAATAAAGGCAGTGCAGCGTACAGTGTATTGGACACCTGCCGAAAAATGTGCAAGCATTTCAGCCATTCTTTTAAGGCCCGGAAGCAGCTGAGGAGCCTGCTATATCAACGTCAAATGCCAGTGAAAGCACTCATCCAGGAGGTGGTAACACGTTGGAACTCAACCTTCTACATGCTTGAGCGTCTGTATGAGCAGTATACGGAACTCGATCAATATTTCCTTAAAGAGGGTACAGAGGAGCTGAGGATGGGTGGGCCGCAATGGAACATAGTTGAAAGCCTGACACGCATGCTTCGTCCTTTTGAGTTCTTCACGCGTGCAGTCAGCAAGGAGGACTCTAATTTGGGAAAAGCTATCCCATTGTTGTACATGCTGGAGGACCAACTGAAGGAGGTGTGTTCTGTGTTTGGAAAAGATAAAAACCAAGACTCTTTGCTTCTGGCTGAGCAATTATTAGAGCTCCTACAAGGTGATGAACGTCTTAAAAAGATCCACTCAGAACAGCATTACATTTGTGCTACTATTCTGGATCCACGCTACAAAAAGGCGCTGGCAGGCCAAGCATTCTTTCCTTTTGATGATGAACATGTTCCAAAGTACAAACGTTGGCTAGCCTTGTCAGCCAAGAAGTTTGAAACAGAACGGCTGGAAATTGAAGGAAATGGCAGTACATCAGCAGGCCATCCCCAGTCAAAACAATCCACTTCTGCACCTGTGGCTGTGGCACAAGTGACCTCTCAGCCGTTAAAGACACCGGCAACCGGATCATCTGCACGAAAGACAACAGAAACATTGGAGGCTGAAGAGGATTGGCTAGCTCTGCGTGGGTTTGGTTCTCAAAAGGTCAGAGGCACAGCAAGAGCTAAGCAAAGTGGAGGAACCTTGGATGAGGACCTTGAGTCGATGGTGAAGGACTATCTGAATGACTCAACAGAGGTCTATGTTAATTCTGACCCATTGGCGTATTGGCATGGGAAAAAAGAATTGTGGCCACAGCTCACCAACCTGGCTTTAAACTACTTGTCTTGCCCACTCGCAAGCGTGTCTTCTGAACGGGTTTTCAGTGCGGCTGGTGGGATTGTAACTCCCAAACGGAGCCGCCTCTCGCCCAAAAATGTGGAGAGGTTAACAATGATCAAGATGAATCAGCACCTCATACCACCAGATTTCAGAGTACGAGAGAGCGTGCCGGATGAAGAGGAGGTGGCCAGCAACATAGATGAGGGAATTTCTACTCTGTCAGGTGACACTGAGCTCACCCTGCCTGAATTCGCAGAGTATGATGACGAAGCCTTATTCTTATTCCTGGACCGTGATACCGAGCCCTGAAAATGAGACAACGAATCAATAACTTTCTTTTTCATCCTTATTCACTTTTATTCCTGTGTGTCTGTCTTTCTTTGTTGTGCACAGTTAATATAATTCAAACTTTAATCAGATAATCACAAAAACAAGCCCATCAGCAGAACTGTCTTCACTTGTTTGCGAATTGATTTGAAGGTGCCGCAGTCTGCATTCCTCAGGTTCAGAAGTTCCGAAGAACATGCTCCTCTATCCTCCTCCTCCAGACTCCTATTTCCATCAAAGCAGAGGGCTGGTTTACGCCCAATGAAGAAAGACTCAGCACTTGTGGGGGTGTTGTTCTACCTCTTTGCAGGTGAGTTGACGGGTCTCTGGGGCCATTTCTGGGAAGCACTAAAAGTGGTTTGGACCAAATCCGAGGCGGAAAATTTTTTGTGTTTTTGATGACTTGCTTGCCTTTGAGGTGCTCTTAGGGGGGGGTTCCGTCTGTTTGTGGGTGAGTTTCGTGGTCTGGGAGCATTGCTGGGATACTCTAATCTTGATTGCATTTGCTTTTCAGGAAATCCGTTGTGCCAACCCCGACTTATGGCCTAGCTACGCAGTGCGTTTGGACCGAAGGCCCAGAAATATTGCAAGTATGAGATTTTGCTTTTGGCCTGTTTGGGGGTGTTATGCTTCCTGGCGGGTGGGTTGGCGGGTCTTGGGGCATTCCTGGGAAGGTCTAATACCGGGTAGAAGTGGTTGGGACAAAATCCAGGCCGATTTCTTTGTGGCTATTTCTGACATTTTGCTCTATGTAGCGTTTTCGGGGGCCTGTTTGGGGGGCTTCCTGGTGTTTGTGGGTGAGTTTCGTGGTCTGGGAGCATTGCTGGGACACTCTAATCTTGATTGCATTTGCTTTTCAGGAAATCCGTCGTGGCAACCCCGACTTATGGCCTAGCTACGCAGTGCGTTTGGACCGAAGGCCCAGAAATATTGCAAGTATGAGATTTTGCTTTTGGCCTGTTTGGGGGTGTTATGCTTCCTGGCGGGTGGGTTGGCGGGTCTTGGGCCATTCCTGGGAAGGTCTAATACCGGGTAGAAGTGGTTGGGACAAAATCCAGGCCGATTTTTTTTTGGCTATTTCTGACATTTTGCTCTATGTAGCGTTTTCGGGGGCCTGTTTGGGGGGCTTCCTGGTGTTTGTGGGTGAGTTTCGTGGTCTGGGAGCACTGCTGGGACACTCTAATCTTGATTGCATTTGCTTTTCAGGAAATCCGTCGTGGCAACCCCGACTTATGGCCTAGCTACGCAGTGCGTTTGGACCGAAGGCCCAGAAATATTGCAAGTATGAGATTTTGCTTTTGGCCTGTTTGGGGGTGTTATGCTTCTTGGCGGGTGGGTTGGCGGGTCTTGGGGCATTCCTGGGAAGGTCTAATACCGGGTAGAAGTAGTTGGGACAAAATCCAGGCCGATTTTTTTTTTGGCTATTTCTGACATTTTGCTCTATGTAGCGTTTTCGGGGGCCTGTTTGGGGGGCTTCCTGGTGTTTGTGGGTGAGTTTCGTGGTCTGGGAGCACTGCTGGGACACTCTAATCTTGATTGCATTTGCTTTTCAGGAAATCCGTCGTGGCAACCCCGACTTATGGCCTAGCTACGCAGTGCGTTTGGACCGAAGGCCCAGAAATATTGCAAGTATGAGATTTTGCTTTTGGCCTGTTTGGGGGTGTTATGCTTCTTGGCGGGTGGGTTGGCGGGTCTTGGGGCATTCCTGGGAAGGTCTAATACCGGGTAGAAGTGGTTGGGACAAAATCCAGGCCGATTTTTTTTTGGGCTATTTCTGACATTTTGCTCTATGTAGCGTTTTCGGGGGCCTGTTTGGGGGGCTTCCTGGTGTTTGTGGGTGAGTTTTGTGGTCTGGGAGCATTGCTGGGACACTCTAATCTTGATTGCATTTGCTTTTCAGGAAATCCGTCGTGGCAACCCCGACTTATGGCCTAGCTACGCAGTGCGTTTGGACCGAAGGCCCAGAAATATTGCAAGTATGAGATTTTGCTTTTGGCCTGTTTGGGGGTGTTATGCTTCTTGGCGGGTTGGTTGGCAGGTCTTGGGGCATTCCTGGGAAGGTCTAATACCGGGTAGAAGTGGTTGGGACAAAATCCAGGCCGATTTTTTTTTGGCTATTTCTGACATTTTGCTCTATGTAGCGTTTTCGGGGGCCTGTTTGGGGGGCTTCCTGGTGTTTGTGGGTGAGTTTCGTGGTCTGGGAGCACTGCTGGCTATATATACTTTACTTTGCAAGAGGTTTGAAGCAAATCCATGGTGGCAGAGGGGAGTTAGGGCCTAGCTGCAGAGCGCGCGCGGAGTGATTTGGGAAATTTGTGAAAAATTGACTAAGTCCCCATTTTTGTACTTTTGCTCTTTGGCTGTTTGGGGGTCTTCTACTCGTTTTCTCCTGGGTTGACGGCTCTGGGGCCAATGCTGGGAAGCTCTAATACCGGATAAAAGTGTTTTGGACCAAATCCCAGGCGGAATTTTTTTTGTGTTTTTGATGACTTGCTTGCCTTTGAGGTGCTCTTAGGGGGGGTTACGTCTGTTTGTGGGTGAGTTTCGTGGTCTGGGAGCATTGCTGGGACACGCTAATCTTGATTGCATTTGCTTTTCAGGAAATCCGTTGTGCCAACCCCGACTTATGGCCTAGCTACGCAGCGCGTTTGGACCGAAGGCCCAGAAATATTGCAAGTATGAGATTTTGCTTTTGGCCTGTTTGGGGGTGTTATGCTTCTTGGCGGGTGGGTTGGCGGGTCTTGGGGCATTCCTGGGAAGGTCTAATACCGGGTAGAAGTGGTTGGGACAAAATCCAGGCCGATTTTTTTTTGGCTATTTCTGACATTTTGCTCTATGTAGCGTTTTCGGGGGCCTGTTTGGGGGGCTTCCTGGTGTTTGTGGGTGAGTTTCGTGGTCTGGGAGCACTGCTGGCTATATATACTTTACTTTGCAAGAGGTTTGAAGCAAATCCATGGTGGCAGAGGGGAGTTAGGGCCTAGCTGCAGAGCGCGCGCGGAGTGATTTGGGAAATTTGTGAAAAATTGACTAAGTCCCCATTTTTGTACTTTTGCTCTTTGGCTGTTTGGGGGTCTTCTACTCGTTTTCTCCTGGGTTGACGGCTCTGGGGCCAATGCTGGGAAGCTCTAATACCGGATAAAAGTGTTTTGGACCAAATCCCAGGCGGAATTTTTTTTGTGTTTTTGATGACTTGCTTGCCTTTGAGGTGCTCTTAGGGGGGGTTACGTCTGTTTGTGGGTGAGTTTCGTGGTCTGGGAGCATTGCTGGGACACGCTAATCTTGATTGCATTTGCTTTTCAGGAAATCCGTTGTGCCAACCCCGACTTATGGCCTAGCTACGCAGCGCGTTTGGACCGAAGGCCCAGAAATATTGCAAGTATGAGATTTTGCTTTTGGCCTGTTTGGGGGTGTTATGCTTCTTGGCGGGTGGGTTGGCGGGTCTTGGGGCATTCCTGGGAAGGTCTAATACCGGGTAGAAGTGGTTGGGACAAAATCCAGGCCGATTTTTTTTTAGCTATTTATGACATTTTGCTCTATGTAGCGTTTTCGGGGGCCTGTTTGGGGGGCTTCCTGGTGTTTGTGGGTGAGTTTCGTGGTCTGGGAGCATTGCTGGGACACTCTAATCTTGATTGCATTTGCTTTTCAGGAAATCCGTCGTGGCAACCCCGACTTATGGCCTAGCTACGCAGTGCGTTTGGACCGAAGGCCCAGAAATATTGCAAGTATGAGATTTTGCTTTTGGCCTGTTTGGGGGTGTTATGCTTCTTGGCGGGTGGGTTGGCAGGTCTTGGGGCATTCCTGGGAAGGTCTAATACCGGGTAGAAGTGGTTGGGACAAAATCCAGGCCGATTTTTTTTTGGCTATTTCTGACATTTTGCTCTATGTAGCGTTTTCGGGGGCCTGTTTGGGGGGCTTCCTGGTGTTTGTGGGTGAGTTTCGTGGTCTGGGAGCACTGCTGGCTATATATACTTTACTTTGCAAGAGGTTTGAAGCAAATCCATGGTGGCAGAGGGGAGTTAGGGCCTAGCTGCAGAGCGCGCGCGGAGTGATTTGGGAAATTTGTGAAAAATTGACTAAGTCCCCATTTTTGTACTTTTGCTCTTTGGCTGTTTGGGGGTCTTCTACTCGTTTTCTCCTGGGTTGACGGCTCTGGGGCCAATGCTGGGAAGCTCTAATACCGGATAAAAGTGTTTTGGACCAAATCCCAGGCGGAATTTTTTTTGTGTTTTTGATGACTTGCTTGCCTTTGAGGTGCTCTTAGGGGGGGTTACGTCTGTTTGTGGGTGAGTTTCGTGGTCTGGGAGCATTGCTGGGACACGCTAATCTTGATTGCATTTGCTTTTCAGGAAATCCGTTGTGCCAACCCCGACTTATGGCCTAGCTACGCAGCGCGTTTGGACCAAAGGCCCAGAAATATTGCAAGTATGAGATTTTGCTTTTGGCCTGTTTGGGGGTGTTATGCTTCTTGGCGGGTGGGTTGGCGGGTCTTGGGGCATTCCTGGGAAGGTCTAATACCGGGTAGAAGTGGTTGGGACAAAATCCTCGAGGAAAAGCCTTTTGGCACTTTTTGTAACTTAGGGTTCGTTAGGGTTAGCCCTAGCAGCAGGATTGCATGTGTTTCGGGGTGTTCTAGATTATTCCAACTGAGTTCTGGGGTCTTAGAGCACTCGTGAGAATGTGTGATTTTGGTTGCAAGTCATTTGAAGAAAATCCAAGGTGGGAAAGGGGGGATTTGGCATAGTTAAAGAAAGCCTTTGCCACTATTCTTAACTTAGGGTTCGTTAGGGTTAGCAGTATTTCTATTGCATGTGTTTGAGTGGGGGGGATTTCGAGTCTTGGAGCGATGCTGGCTATGGCTACTTTTGCTTGGTTGCTTGCAAGTGGTTTCAATGCAATCCACGGTGGGTAATGGGTAATTAGGAAGGGGGTACTTCGGCCTATTTTTACTTTCAAAGTAAGTTTTGTCACCAGTTTTCTGCTAGGCCTCGTTTTTTGAGATTTGATTGGGGGTCTTCTACATTTTTGCGACTGGCTTTAGTAAGGGTCTGGGTGGGAGCACTGCTAGGAAGATCTAATTTTGTTCTAAAACACAGTTTACAGTACACCTAGCTTGAGGGGCAAGATCCGCTACATTAATTTGCCCATACTTATTTATCCTTCAAAAGGTGACTCAGAGTACGCACTTTCAAAAATATTGTACTGTCTACTAGGAAAATCAAATTGTGACTTTTTGCACTCCACAGCCTACATACCTTATATTTATTTATCAGTGGTGTTGTAATATTATATCACTTCCTGTTTTTCGTTGAATAATTACAGGCCGGGTTTCAGTCTCTGTAATGGGGAAAAAAGGATGGAGTCAGGCTTCACAGTAGCGAGCCACAATTCAGCATCAGGCAGGCAGTGGACAGGGTGTCTTCTGGTGACCAACATCGATGGACGAAGCGTCGGCTGCAATGGAGGAGTGCCGCTAATAAGAGGATTTTTTTTCTGCAGGCAACTTACTTACCACTTCCAACAGGACAACTACAACCACATAGATACAGTATCCCTTGCCTTTTTCTCTGACTGTGACTGCGTTTCTTGGATCTCTCTCTGCTTCTAAATTGATCCCTTAACACATCACTTAGTCCACTCCACTATCACATCTGCACCACACATAGTCATTTGTAAGTGCTCCTACGTAATTCGCAAGTCGCAGCACGCCCCAGGCCGTAGAGGACTGGGATGGCCCCAATGATGAAGCATGTCACCAAGGGGCAACCCTGGTGAGTGAGGGGACACCTAGAAAACAAGCAATTTCTCCTTTTCTATCTACTATACCTTCCAGACCAACCCCACTGAGTGTTGTTGTGAATGGATTTATAGTGACCAGCAAGGCTCTCGGGTATCTGGCTAAGTACAGAGACCTTATGTTGAATATCGTTATCAATAATTCCACACAGGCCCTGTACTGTCGCATTCTTTCTTCCACAGTTGTCGAATGTACTACTTACTTTTCACTGACATGCATGCAGTAGTGCATGCACTTTCAAAGATTGATGGATAGGTTTGTACCCAAAGAATTGTTTATGTTCCATTGTTTGTCTATGCTGTGCTTTTTTTTACAGGGTGTCTTCTGGTGACCAACATCGATGGACGAAGCGTCGGCTGCAATGGAGGAGTGCCGCTAAAAGGAGGATTTTTTTTCTGCAGGCAACTTACTTACCACTTCCAACAGGACCACTACAACCACATAGATACAGTATCCCTTGCCTTTTTCTCTGACTGTGACTGCATTTCTTGGATCTCTCTCTGCTTCTAAATTGATCCCTTAACACATCACTTAGTCCACTCCACTATCACATCTGCACCACACATAGTCATTTGTAAGTGCTCCTACGTAATTCGCAAGTCGCAGCATGCCCCAGCCCGTAGAGGACTGGGATGGCCCCAATGATGAAGCATGTCACCAAGGGGCAACCCTGGTGAGTGAGGGGACACCTAGAAAAAAAGCAATTTCTCCTTTTCTATCTACTATACCTTCCAGACCAACCCCATTGAGTGTTGTTGTGAATGGATTTATAGTGACCAGCAAGGCTCTCAGGTATCTGGCTACAGAGACCTTATGTTGAATATAGTTATCAATATTTCCACCCACGCCCTGTACTGTCGCACTCTTTCTTCCACAGTTGTCGAAAGTACTACTTACTTTTAACTGACATGCATGCAGTAGTGTATGCACTTTCAAAGATTGATGGATAGGTTTGTACCCAAAGATTTGTTTATGTTCACAATTGTTCGTCCATGCTGTGCTACTTTTTCTTGTCTCCCAAAACCTTTCCCAAAAACCCCCGTACCCATCCATTTTTCAAACCCTAACCCTCTTCCCCCGGGCTGTGTGGTTTTGATTGATGTGTGACTAAATTACAGCAATAAATCCACACACTTGCTGGGGAGGATAAGGTGATAGCAACAGGCTGGTGAAGAAATCCGAGGATATATTCTTACTCTGCTTGACAAAGACCCATGGCTAATGTCAAAGAACTTCAACCGAATTAGTTATACTTTACCATTTGTTAGGCTACAACGTGGCACTGTTCTAGTGTACTTCTGTCACCTGCTATATTCTGTATTGTACCTTTGTATTGCTCAGGAGGACAAACCAGATTTCATTTTCTTTTTTTTCATAGGCAAGCAACTGCCACTGTGTCACACCACTAGTACCACCGCTATGAGGAAATTTTATCCGCCCAGGATTGCCAACCTTATTTGCTGTTTCCCGTGGAGCCAGCCCTGGGCCTAGCCCTACTTGCAAACAGAAATTACAGGTAAGATAGGCGTTTGGTTGGAGGTAGTATAATGGAGTATTAGGAGAGACGAGAGATTTGATTGACGGTAGTACTACTAAAGTCCTAGGACTATTCAGGAAAACAAACTTACTGTTATGTTAAACCCCCACCCACCAGACTCAAAAGCAGTAAAAAACAGGTATGGTCAGATAAAGTTTCAAAAAGTATATTTTTATAGCCCTAACAAAAGAATCTCCCGCAAGACCCTCCCTAACCCCAACGATTGTCCTTCAAAAGTCCCCAAAAATCACAACTCCCAATTCCCACCCCCCAAAAGTCTCTAAAAAAGGGGCAAGGGACACTATGGCAGGGTGCTGTTGGAATTAGGAGCCAGGGCATCATGCTCCTTGCGGAGGGTGGCAAGTTCGAAGCGGAGGCCCTCCACCACGTTCTTATAATTATGGACCTCCTGCTCCAGGTAGGACAGTCTGAGGGATAAGCGGCGCCGGTGTGCCTTGCAAATCCTGTGAGGGGCAGCTGCTTTCTTTGCTGCTGGGCGGTGGCGTTTGGCTTTGGTAGCCCGGCTCCGTACCGCTGGAGCACTGCGCTGGCTGGCAGCCCGCACGGAGGAGGATGCAGCTGTCCCAGTGGACGTTGTTGTTGTTCCAGACTGCGTCTCCTCCTCCTCCAGGGCCACCAGCCGCCGATATTCAGCAACAGTGGCATCCAGCCTCCGTTGCCGGGCCATTCGAGCGAGCTCCTTCCTCCTTGATGGTGTCTTGGATTTGGAAGGAGCAACTACATGAAAAAAGAAAGACATAGTCTGTAACCAATGCTCCTCAAGATTAACACAAAATGATTGAGCAGAAAGTTGTCACAGTACAAGTAGCAAATTGAAAGCACAGTGCATAACTATTGAGGACAGTATCTATGTAACCTCCGACTTCTTCATCCTTGCTCTAACATTAGTGGGAGTTTAAGGAACAAATTCTACGAGCACTATGGACTTCTATTACAGTCGACTATGACAGTACACCACTCTTATTCTTCTTCTTCTCTCTTGTTTAGGAAAATTGGTACGTTATCTTATGCAAGCCGGCATAATGCCAGCGCAGTGAACTTGCACCCGAAAAAAACAGACGCACACCATGGTGAGTGAGACAGACTTGCGTTACTGTACCGGTCCAGTACATGCAGGTGGTGAAGCTCTTACTTTTCTATTACGGGTGGCACTGAGAATACTCTGTTAAAAGGGCTACTGCTTAATTAATTTAGCTTTCACCCTACAGTGCAAATGAGTATTAGAAAAGGAAAATGAAGAAGCTAAATTATCTGATTATCTATCACTTCACATGGGATGTATTTGATGACATATGGGATGACTTTAGGTGCTTTGCTTATTATTGAGTGAACAGTGATACCCCCACACATGAATGACGTACTACTACTAAACTAAAGTTATTAAGGGAGGTAGGGAGTGTCCACCGTAATAACTGGATATATGCTGTGCTTGCAGTTGCAATACAAACTACTGCTACTATTCATGGTAGTCTTTGGACAACGTTACAACTTCTTTTCCTTGCCTTTCCTACACTGGAACGGACGTGCGGGTGCGATGTTACATGCTCTTCAAAGTAACACTTAGTTCATCCAGTGACCGTCTACTCTCTCTAGATTCACATATGCTATCTAAGAGTCAGATAGTACCATGAATGATCCAGGCATCCATCCATTCAAAGTATATTGCACACATACAGTTTCTGTCTCACCCACACAGGCTGTTCTCCTTCCACCCATCCTTGCTTCATCATTCACCCAGCCATGCACCATACCATTTTCTTACCTTCCCAGCCACCTCGGGGACCAAGCAAACACATATCATTCTTCTTTGCCAGTCATCATTACATTTCTCGTGCTTCCACACTTACTTACACCCTTCTTTCGCTTTTCGTTCATCCCATCCATCAAGTTCACCTCAGATCTGATTGGGATTCTTCTCGCCAAAAACTTCACAGCTAAGTCGAAGTACATTTAGAGGAGGCTACTACCTGCTTTTTTTATAATACACCCGTGCAGAAAGCACACTCTGCAGTCTTCAATCTCAATGACTAAGGAATGTATAGCTTACCTCTGCCCGCCACCACCGTGTGAACCCTCACAGGCATGTCCTTTTCCGGCACTTGCACCGCCTCCTCCCCAGAGTTGTCCTCCTCGTCCAATGCCACCACCTCCGCGCTGGCCCCGTCTCCAGATGTGCCACCTACAAAGTACATTTAATAATGTTAGAATACACCACTCACTACTATATAATATTTGGTCTAGGAGGAAGAAAGAAATGTGAAAAAAGTGTACAATTTAATAATTTTTGACTGTGTACTCTAGAGTAAAAATGTCCCTTTTTCCAGGGAAGGCTGTTGTCTTGCTGCACTTTTTGGCACAACTGATGAATGTTTGCTTTTTACTTTTTAACACGCACCACTTTTTCTCCTAACAGACAGAACCTTGACTTCTAAGAACACGAGCAGGATCAAGTTCAAACCAGGTGAGAGCTCGGCTCGACCACAAGAAATGTGTCCAATTAATCGTCAGCACTAAGCACTTTTCCATTTTCAGTTACACGTTCACTTTTATGACAAACTTGAATTTAATAAATGTGTTTACTTTTAATAAAGCTTTTAAACTTAAATAGACTCTGTGGTTTTTGGTCCTCCAGACTAGAGTGGATGAGCTAAAGGTTTTCGAATTTTTGCAAGCATGAGTCCGTGCCTCTGCCATCGGTGACTTTGGGAGCTAAATGACTCTGCCACACTATCTAGTCAGTAAGGAGATTAGGGGTTCAACTACAAAGTCTGTTATCACTGAGGTATGTGGAAAGTCTAACAGTTACAGCACCTATTATAATTGATAAGCTAAGCGATGCATTATTTAGTGTCCATAGTTCTGTTTGTGCAGATTTGTCCCTGCAACAGTAGTAGAATGGATTGTCCTCCTATCCAAACCAAAAGTAAAGTAGTATCTTATTATTTCTTGGTGGTGGTCATTCACCTTTTTATTGTTGGCAATGGTCAAAGCATAAACATTTAGAATACTTGAAAAGACATTATGGACAATCCCAGAGGACTACACTCAGCGCATAGAGCTATTGCTGACTAGAATGGGAGTCCAATGGAAATGCCAAATGTGCAATCTTATTTAGCTACACAGACAGACTAATAAGAATAATCTAGTAATACCACACGGAGTCATAGTCGAGGCAGGATAAGAATTTAGATCCTGTCTACAAGAAGATCAAAGACGATTTAGAAAAAATCGAATGAGGAACGCTAGGAAAAAATAAGTACTCTATATTAAAATTAAAACTTACTGGGGCCAGCAAAGGAGCCCTCGACTGCCCGGTCCTGGCCTGCATCGACAACAGCACCCTCCTCCTCCTGTGTCCTCCTCTTGCCCCTGGGGGAAGCTGATGTACAACATGAAAGAAAGAAAAACAGAAAACATGGATGATATTTCTCAACCAAATCAAACATTTAAAAAAGAACTAACAAAGTAACAAAATATTTTTGCGAAATAGCAAATAGGGAACGACTCCACGGGATATATTATTGACCAATCTCATGTGGTCGACTACGTCATTACTTTAGTATTGCTTGATTTGCGGACCGTCGAATTGGAAACTACCCTATGTAACTCACTAAACAAAGTACTAAAAAGGTTTGCCTAGGATTGGCAGGCAGCAGTCCGCAGCACGCAAAGTGACAGCCAAAGTCCATCGTGATTGAAGATCAGCGACAACACTAAAGTTTCCTACTACATTCACCAGTCATTAAAATACTCAAACTATTAATCCACCACCACTATTTCTTCT
The DNA here is from genome assembly GCF_964263255.1 of Lissotriton vulgaris. Lineage (NCBI taxonomy): Eukaryota > Metazoa > Chordata > Amphibia > Caudata > Salamandridae > Lissotriton > Lissotriton vulgaris. Next base: position 845,082,750 of record NC_141685.1, read on the forward strand.
TATCGCCATGTGTACAAAGGAAGGACTGGACTTGAGTCTGTAGGGGCTGATTTAGAAGGCCCTTGCGGCTCTTTTGCTCCATTGTTGCGTGACTTTTGTGACGCAGCGACAGCACAAAAGAGGCGCAATGGTGCGGCGTATATTAACAACGTGACGCATCTGGGAGATGCATCACGTTGTAAAGCCCTGCGCCAATAGGGGTGTTCCGGCGCAAGGGAGGGCGTTCCTGCGCAGGAACGCATCCTAAAAGTGGCTGAGGGAAATCTACAAGATTTCAATCAGTCACTTTGAGGACAATGATGCGTGACTCAAACCCTGCGCCTGCTTGAAGCAGACGTACGGCTTGACGCAGCATTGGGGAGATAGGGCACCCCAGAGAATTGATGGAGCTGCACCATCGTTGCGACGCAACTCCAGCAATGCGCCGCCTTTACGGCACAGATGCGTAACGCTTTGGTGACGTTTTGGGCCCATGGCGCACCGCATTGTAAATACGGCGCACCATGGGTGATGGTGGCGTGACGCACAATTACTGGCGCATCCCTGCAACTTTGCAGGGATGCGCCGGTAATTAAAAATCTGAACCTTAGTGTGTAGCATTGCGCAGTTCTTTCAACTACACTCATACATAATTTCACAGGCCAATGAAATGAACACAAAATCTAAAACAAATAAGCATAGTAGCAACACTACTGAGAAGGAGAGCAGTGTACCTGAAATGCACAGAAGATTTTGAAATAAAATTTACCTACAATGTAATGAGCAGCATTATTGCTCTTGGTAAAAAACAAAAATTTGCAATATAATAACACAGCAGGAGAAAACATAGTAGTAAAGACATAGCTACTACTACTCACCAAGCCCGGGGATCTCAAGGCCAAGGAGGTCGAGCAGATCTCGCTCACGGGTCAGGACATCCGTCCAGCGGTGGGTGGCCTGGTTGTAGGTGCGCCAGACCCGAGAGTGGTGGTAAATGGCCTGGCACACCTTCTCCCACCGCTTCCGGCGCTCCCGGGCCCCGTACCCGGCACTGATCTTGCCGCCTCCCATGATGGTCCTGGGGAGGCGGCGCTGAACATAAAAAATGAGTTGGGCCACCTCCTCCGGGGTAAAGATCTCCCGTGGCATCACTAGCTCCCCCTCAAACGCCCGCACGGGAGCCGGACACGGGGTGCGGGACCCTTCCCCTTCTCGGGATGCTTCCCGGCTCCCTTCACCATGGTCTGGGCGGAAAGGAATAAAGAAAATAGAATAGGGAAGAGAAGAAAAGAAAAGAGTTTACAAAAGTAGTTTAAAATTAACCAAAAGTAGCAGTAAACACAAAAATATAGGGCTAGAAAAATAGAGGGATAGATAATAAGTAAAATAGATTAAAAAAAACTTCAAACAAGCAAAGGATGGCAGAGATTGACAAAGGATACAAAGACCATGCCCAGAACCATAGCAATGAATGAGAAACAAGATGGCCGCGCCCGTTCACGACCGCGCGGGTAAGTTCGCGCGAGATTTTCCTTGCGAACACGCGCGAGACTGTACTGGCAAGCCGCGGACTTTGCGAGATTACACTTCGCGCCCGGAAACGGAAATACGTCAGGCAAACAAGATGGCTGCGCCCTTGAACGACCGCGAGGGTAACTTCGCGTCTTGCGCTACGAGCGGCTCGCAAAAACGCACAACACCTTGCCAACTAACACGCCGCAAAAAAAACAAATTGCATATTCGCACGAATTTGCGGCTTCCGAATCCGATCTCGCACGTGTTCGCACCCCGCGAACCCCGCGAAATTGCAGAAAAACGAGTTTTTCAAAACTGAAAGCACTCGGCAGGGGCAAGAGTTCAAACTCATCATTAGTAACAATTCCCGGTAGTGCTTCCTGACTGGGGCCCCTCCAGAATTCAGTTGCTAGTTGCAACAATTGTATGACCCTGCTCTGACCCTCACAGCAGGCTCATACAATAGCTACAAGTAGGCCACAAAGAAGGTCCTGGGGAAAAAAAATGCACTGCAACAGAAAGCAAAATTACAGATAAGGAAGCAGGTGCCAGACTGGAATTTTAAAACAGTGACACATTAATAAACTAACCCCAAATTAATTCATCTCAGTTGAAGCAGGGCTGGTGTGCTTGCTTTTCCCCCCCATAATCTACAGTAATGATGAACCAGAGGGTGGCATTGATGTAACAGAGGGTTGCAGTGGTGAAACAGAGGGTGCTGGGAACCTGTGATGATGAACCAGACGTAGAAACAACATAATTCGCGACCGTTGCGCGACGAAATGTAAGTTCGCAATTGCGAACTGGTACGAAACCCTCGCGAACTGGCAGAAATCCTTGCGAACACAAAAAAAAAAATCCGCAAATTCGCAAGAATTCGCGGATTTTGCGGATTGCGAGTTCGCAAATCCGCAAAATTCGCGAACGCAAGATTCGCAAAATTCGCCCATGCTTAGTCAAATTACACATGCATACCCACCCATGGAGGCTGCAGGCGAAATACATACCCTACCATCATGACACAATATTGTATAGTGATGTAACAGCCTACCAAAGAAAGAGAGCAAAAGGGAACAGTACACAGTCAAAATATCGAATTTTTAATTTCGACTTACACTTATTTCGAGTTGCTAATATCGATGGGACAGAATATCGATGTACAGAATATCGATGGCCAGAATATCGACCCTAAGGTAAGTAATATCGAAATTACTTATATCGATAGCATATATATCGATGTAAGTAATTTCGATTTACTAATATGTGTTAGAAATTTTAGTTAAGTATTTAAATTAATTGTTATAATATGTGTTTAATATGTTTTTATAAATAAAAAATATATAAAAGTAAATAATATGTTTTACTACCAGAGCGGGTTGTGGGTTTTTAGGGGAATAGGGTGGGAAGTAATTTATTTGTAATTAAATAATTATTTTTTAATGATTAATTTATTTTGCAATTAAATATTAATTGGCAATGAATTATTTTAATTGATTAATTGATTAATTAATTGATAATTTATGTATATTTTTAACTAAATTATATGTTTTACTACTGGAGCGGGTTGTGGGTTTATAGGGGAATAGGGTGGGAAGTAATTTATTTGTAATTAAATAATTATTTTTTAATGATTAATTTATTTTGCTATTAAATATTAATTGGCAATGAATTATTTTAATTGATTAATTGAATAATTAATTGATAATTTATGTATATTTTTAACTGAATTATATGTTTTACTACTGGAGTGGGTTGTGGGTTTATAGGGGAATAGGGTGGGAAGTAATTTAATTGTAATATTAATTAATTTTGGGTAAAGGAGTATTTTTAGGGTTCAGGGTCAGTTTTGGGTTTTTGGGTAAAGGGGTATTTTTAGGGTTCTGGGTCAGTTTTGGTTTTTGGGGTAAAGGGGTATTTTTAGGGTTCAGGGTCAGTTTTCAGTTTTTGGGTAAAGGGGTATTTTTAGGGTTCAGGGTCAGTTTTCAGTTTTTGGGTAAAGGGGTATTTTTTGGGTTCAGGGTCAGTTTTCAGTTTTTGGGTAAAGGGGTATTTTTTGGGTTCAGGGTCAGTTTTCAGTTTTTGGGTAAAGGGGTATTTTTAGGGTTCAGGGTCAGTTTTCAGTTTTTGGGTAAAGGGGTATTTTTAGGGTTCAGGGTCAGTTTTCAGTTTTTGGGTAAAGGGGTATTTTTAGGGTTCAGGGTCAGTTTTCAGTTCTTGGGTAAAGGGGTATTTTTTGGGTTCAGGGTCAGTTTTCAGTTTTTGGGTAAAGGGGTATTTTTAGGGTTCAGGGTCAGTTTTAGGTTTTTGGGTAAAGGGGTATTTTTAGGGTTCAGGGTCAGTTTTCCCTACTGTTGCACCCACTGGAATGGGAATAGTGCTTATTGTTAAGTAAGTATATATTATATATGATTTTTAAATATTATTTTTTTTATTAAATATGTATTATTAATTTTTTTACCATTATTACATATATTTAAATATGTTTAAGTAATTAATACGTATTATTTACAGTATTTTTTATGTTATTTTAAATCCCCAAAAAATCGATATATTTGACAACGATATTTTTGACATCGATATTATTTTTTCGATATTTTGGTACTTACCATGTTGTACATAGGGCGTCGATATTTTTGCTATCGATATAATTACGCCGATATTTGTGTAGGTCGAAATTCTGTCTGTCGAAATTCTGTCATAGATCCGAAAGGGAACACACACTGTCACACACATCCCAGGACTGATATGAATGTCCAGGTGGCGATCAGACCACCAATATGTATCTCTCATTGAAGGAATAGGGTTGAAACCCTTCAGATACAAGAAACAAAATTGTGAGTCATGTGCCCAAATACCCTGCATAACAATTCCCAACATAGGGGTAGGCTGTGATTACACACATGCATAGTGGTGAAAAGGGTGAATGTGTCCATGAAGGCATTTGTACATACTCAAAACACAAGTACAGTGAGTTGCAAGAATGGAACAGTCGAATGAGCAGTAAACATCTGTGAGCAGGCATGGCCATTGTTGAAGGGAACCGTCACCATAAAAGGAAATGTGCACACATGTCATCACAATAATTGTGCAACTGTCTCCAGTGAAGATGTCAGGTGCCACAGTGGAAGGAACCCTCCGTGGGTCAATGTCTTTAGACAAACTGAACACACACAACCAATGATTAATTGCAGAGACATTGTGATGGCACACAGATACCATGGGCCACCTCATGATCATCAACAAAAAACATCTTTCAGAACCCCAAAACATTACCATGACAGCACCTCCAGGTCCCTCATCCCCAACGTCAAGTACATGAAATGCAATAGTGTTGAACGTAAAATAAAAGGCTTTATTCAGCACAAACAAAAAAGATGTCCAAAAATAAGTCTCTGCTCAAATAAGGCCAATGGCCAGTCCAGAAATTAGCCCTTGTAGGGGGACGCTGGGTAGGCAGTCTACCCCAACTTGCCTTCACATGGAGAACTCAATGTGATGTGGACCCTTGGGGGGCATCATCGGGGGCAGGACTAGGCACCGCAGGGGCAGGAGTGGTAAGGGTAGGTGTGGTGGGTGCAGGGGGGAAAGTATCCTCCTCAGTGCAGTGTGCAGCACCGAAGGTGGTCTCATACTCAGTGCTGCACACTGCAGCCAGTTCGGCCAGCCCGACCCCTACACCCGAAGACACAATTGGAGTAGAGGGAGAGGGCTGTGAGGGTTGCGCACTGTGACTCTGGCTGCGTGTCTGCGGTCTAACCCCAGTCCCTGTGGGTGTGCCTGAAGCCCCCTGAGTGTGCATGCCAGGAGGTGTGCGCTTCGACTTTTGTGGGGGGTGCTGTCTGTGTCCGTTGGTGTGTGTAATTGTGTCTTCCTGCATGTGCCTTGGACAGGTATGGGAGAGGGGGGTGTGGTTGGGTCTAAAGGAGGGGGGGACAGACCGCTGCAGGAGGGAAACTGCTGCCGTCAGTGATGAGTCCATGGACTGCATAATCTGACGTTGGTCAGACATCGTAGCTGACATGCCCTCCATGAACGACAACAACGGTGTCAGGATTCGAGTGTGGCCATGGAGGGCATTCAGCATTGATGTCTGACCAACCTGAATCTGGCGGAGTAGTTCCACAGACTCCGCACTGAGGGCAGCAGGGGAGACAGTGGCAGGGGCTGCGGTGCCAGGGCAGAAGGAGACATGAGGGGCTGCATGGACAGAAGAGACCGGAGCAACTGGGAGGGTGGAGATGGTTCTGGAGGAGGCGAGGACAGACACAGTGATGCTGCCAGGTGTTGCGGTGTATTCCTCCTTCTCCTGGGAGTCAGAATCGGATCCATCGGTGTGGTAGGATGTGTCGCCTTCCAACAGGTCCGCAGACTGATTCCCCTCACCCTCCATGCCACTGGCTCCCTCCGACTCCTCAGCGCTGGTGGCACTGTGGCTGGGTCCCTCCTCCAGGTCCGTGCAGCTGTCTCCTCCTGTTTCGGGTGATGATGCTGTGGGCAAGGAGAAGAAACAGAAATGCATCAGTCACCTGTATACATCTGACACATGGGCACAAAATCAATAGGTCACATTGCAAATCATGCCATGCATCATGAGTAACAGCCAGATAACTCTGCACATCTTTGAGCCTTGTACTGCCCAGTTGGTATAGACACAATGCTACTTGGACACAAGGATACAAAGCACACACCAGGCCACAACTTGAATGAGAAATACCCAGAGAAGCTAGTGTTTGTTTACAGGAGAGCAGATCAATACAATGAAGTGATGCGACCTCTTGTTCACCAAGAAAGAAACAGTAGTGGTGCCTCTCAGGGCAATGCCATTCACTACATGGCATTGAAAGCCAACAGATGGCGTGATAGGTGCAACACACTCACTGATCATGGCACACACTGGGCAACACATGCAACTGCAGGGTGTGGGACAGCACTTGCCAAGCATTCACATATCCCACTCAACTGTAGAACCCTCAGCAGACCAGACAGATACACCCTGGCACAGAGCACTCGCCTGTCACTGACAACAGCGGATACAACCCTCACTTTGCACATGTGCCACTTGCCACTAGGGTGTCACAGGTGTCGTGCTAGCTTTGCAAGTCAACACAACAGGTGATGGACCGAATGTGGATCAATGTCACACACTCACCCCAGTCCAAAGATCTGGGCCCAAATCCATCGTTTTTTGCACTCCACACCACCCTGGGTTAGACAATGGCGATATGCAAATCAGCTCTGACCCTGTGCCCCATGGGAACAGTCCAGTCCGAACTACAAAAGCCATGTCCTTCCCAGAACGGAATCAAGCATCCGAGGACCGGACCGGTTTCGAGGTAACACCTCTCATCAACCCGGCTAGCTTGACTCCAGTGGTGTGGAGTGCCTGGGACCCACGTCTGGGCTCCCCAGCGCACTTAGGGCGGGATATGCAAACACAACAGGTGATGGACCGAATGTGGATCAATGTCACACACTCACCCCAGTCCAAAGATCTGGGCCCAAATCCATCGTTTTTTGCACTCCACACCACCCTGGGTTAGACAATGGCGATATGCAAATCAGCTCTGACCCTGTGCCCCATGGGAACAGTCCAGTCCGAACTACAAAAGCCATGTCCTTCCCAGAACGGAATCAAGCATCCGAGGACCGGACCGGTTTCGAGGTAACACCTCTCATCAGCCCGGCTAGCTTGACTCCAGTGGTGTGGAGTGCCTGGGACCCACGTCTGGGCTCCCCAGCGCACTTAGGGCGGGATATGCAAACACAACAGGTGATGGACCGAATGTGGATCAATGTCACACACTCACCCCAGTCCAAAGATCTGGGCCCAAATCCATCGTTTTTTGCACTCCACACCACCCTGGGTTAGACAATGGCGATATGCAAATCAGCTCTGACCCTGTGCCCCATGGGAACAGTCCAGTCCGAACTACAAAAGCCATGTCCTTCCCAGAACGGAATCAAGCATCCGAGGACCGGACCGGTTTCAAGGTAACACCTCTCATCAGCCCGGCTAGCTTGACTCCAGTGGTGTGGAGTACCTGGGACCCACGTCTGGGCTCCCCAGCGCACTTAGGGCGGGATATGCAAACACAACAGGTGATGGACCGAATGTGGATCAATGTCACACACTCACCCCAGTCCAAAGATCTGGGCCCAAATCCATCGTTTTTTGCACTCCACACCACCCTGGGTTAGACAATGGCGATATGCAAATCAGCTCTGACCCTGTGCCCCATGGGAACAGTCCAGTCCGAACTACAAAAGCCATGTCCTTCCCAGAACGGAATCAAGCATCCGAGGACCGGACCGGTTTCGAGGTAACACCTCTCATCAGCCCGGCTAGCTTGACTCCAGTGGTGTGGAGTGCTTGGGACCCACGTCTGGGCTCCCCAGCGCACTTAGGGCGGGATATGCAAACACCACAGGTGATGGACCGAATGTGGATCAATGTCACACACTCACCCCAGTCCAAAGATCTGGGCCCAAATCCATCGTTTTTTGCACTCCACACCACCCTGGGTTAGACAATGGCGATATGCAAATCAGCTCTGACCCTGTGCCCCATGGGAACAGTCCAGTCCGAACTACAAAAGCCATGTCCTTCCCAGAACGGAATCAAGCATCCGAGGACCGGACCGGTTTCGAGGTAACACCTCTCATCAGCCCGGCTAGCTTGACTCCAGTGGTGTGGAGTGCCTGGGACCCACGTCTGGGCTCCCCAGCGCACTTAGGGCGGGATATGCAAACACAACAGGTGATGGACCGAATGTGGATCAATGTCACACACTCACCCCAGTCCAAAGATCTGGGCCCAAATCCATCGTTTTTTGCACTCCACACCACCCTGGGTTAGACAATGGCGATATGCAAATCAGCTCTGACCCTGTGCCCCATGGGAACAGTCCAGTCCGAACTACAAAAGCCATGTCCTTCCCAGAACGGAATCAAGCATCCGAGGACCGGACCGGTTTCGAGGTAACACCTCTCATCAGCCCGGCTAGCTTGACTCCAGTGGTGTGGAGTGCCTGGGACCCACGTCTGGGCTCCCCAGCGCACTTAGGGCGGGATATGCAAACACAACAGGTGATGGACCGAATGTGGATCAATGTCACACACTCACCCCAGTCCAAAGATCTGGGCCCAAATCCATCGTTTTTTGCACTCCACACCACCCTGGGTTAGACAATGGCGATATGCAAATCAGCTCTGACCCTGTGCCCCATGGGAACAGTCCAGTCCGAACTACAAAAGCCATGTCCTTCCCAGAACGAAATCAAGCATCCGAGGACCGGACCGGTTTCGAGGTAACACCTCTCATCAGCCCGGCTAGCTTGACTCCAGTGGTGTGGAGTGCCTGGGACCCACGTCTGGGCTCCCCAGCGCACTTAGGGCGGGATATGCAAACACAACAGGTGATGGACCGAATGTGGATCAATGTCACACACTCACCCCAGTCCAAAGATCTGGGCCCAAATCCATCGTTTTTTGCACTCCACACCACCCTGGGTTAGACAATGGCGATATGCAAATCAGCTCTGACCCTGTGCCCCATGGGAACAGTCCAGTCCGAACTACAAAAGCCATGTCCTTCCCAGAACGGAATCAAGCATCCGAGGACCGGACCGGTTTCGAGGTAACACCTCTCATCAGCCCGGCTAGCTTGACTCCAGTGGTGTGGAGTGCCTGGGACCCACGTCTGGGCTCCCCAGCGCACTTAGGGCGGGATATGCAAACACAACAGGTGATGGACCGAATGTGGATCAATGTCACACACTCACCCCAGTCCAAAGATCTGGGCCCAAATCCATTGTTTTTTGCACTCCACACCACCCTGGGTTAGACAATGGCGATATGCAAATCAGCTCTGACCCTGTGCCCCATGGGAACAGTCCAGTCCGAACTACAAAAGCCATGTCCTTCCCAGAACGGAATCAAGCATCCGAGGACCGGACCGGTTTCGAGGTAACACCTCTCATCAGCCCGGCTAGCTTAACTCCAGTGGTGTGGAGTGCCTGGGACCCACGTCTGGGCTCCCCAGCGCACTTAGGGCGGGATATGCAAACACAACAGGTGATGGACCGAATGTGGATCAATGTCACACACTCACCCCAGTCCAAAGATCTGGGCCCAAATCCATCGTTTTTTGCACTCCACACCACCCTGGGTTAGACAATGGCGATATGCAAATCAGCTCTGACCCTGTGCCCCATGGGAACAGTCCAGTCCGAACTACAAAAGCCATGTCCTTCCCAGAACGGAATCAAGCATCCGAGGACCGGACCGGTTTCGAGGTAACACCTCTCATCAGCCCGGCTAGCTTGACTCCAGTGGTGTGGAGTGCCTGGGACCCACGTCTGGGCTCCCCAGCGCACTTAGGGCGGGATATGCAATCACAACAGGTGATGGACCGAATGTGGATCAATGTCACACACTCACCCCAGTCCAAAGATCTGGGCCCAAATCCATCGTTTTTTGCACTCCACACCACCCTGGGTTAGACAATGGCGATATGCAAATCAGCTCTGACCCTGTGCCCCATGGGAACAGTCCAGTCCGAACTACAAAAGCCATGTCCTTCCCAGAACGGAATCAAGCATCCGAGGACCGGACCGGTTTCGAGGTAACACCTCTCATCAGCCCGGCTAGCTTGACTCCAGTGGTGTGGAGTGCCTGGGACCCACGTCTGGGCTCCCCAGCGCACTTAGGGCGGGATATGCAAACACAACAGGTGATGGACCGAATGTGGATCAATGTCACACACTCACCCCAGTCCAAAGATCTGGGCCCAAATCCATCGTTTTTTGCACGGGCTGATGAGAGGTGTTACCTCGAAACCGGTCCGGTCCTCGGATGCTTGATTCCGTTCTGGGAAGGACATGGCTTTTGTAGTTCGGACTGGACTGTTCCCATGGGGCAACAGGGTCAGAGCTGATTTGCATATCGCCATTGTCTAACCCAGGGTGGTGTGGAGTGCAAAAAAACGATGGATTTGGGCCCAGATCTTTTGACTGGGGTGAATGTGTGACATTGATCCACATTCGGTCCATCACTTGTTGTTTTTGCAATTGCCGCCCTAAGTGCGCTGGGGATGCCCAGACGTGGGTCCCAGGCACTCCACACCACGTGGAGTCAAGCTAGCCGGGCTGATGAGAGGTGTTAGCTCGAAACCGGTCCGGTCCTCGGATGCTTGATTCCGTTCTGGGAAGGACATGGCTTTTGTAGTTCGGACTGGACTGTTCCCATGGGGCAACAGGGTCAGAGCTGATTTGCATATCGCCATTGTCTAACCCAGGGTGGTGTGGAGTGCAAAAAAACGATGGATTTGGGCCCAGATCTTTTGACTGGGGTGAATGTGTGACATTGATCCACATTCGGTCCATCACTTGTTGTTTTTGCAATTGCCGCCCTAAGTGCGCTGGGGATGCCCAGACGTGGGTCCCAGGCACTCCACACCACGTGGAGTCAAGCTAGCCGGGCTGATGAGAGGTGTTACCTCGAAACCGGTCCGGTCCTCGGATGCTTGATTCCGTTCTGGGAAGGACATGGCTTTTGTAGTTCGGACTGGACTGTTCCCATGGGGCAACAGGGTCAGAGCTGATTTGCATATCGCCATTGTCTAACCCAGGGTGGTGTGGAGTGCAAAAAAACGATGGATTTGGGCCCAGATCTTTTGACTGGGGTGAATGTGTGACATTGATCCACATTCGGTCCATCACTTGTTGTTTTTGCAATTGCCGCCCTAAGTGCGCTGGGGATGCCCAGACGTGGGTCCCAGGCACTCCACACCACGTGGAGTCAAGCTAGCCGGGCTGATGAGAGGTGTTACCTCGAAACCGGTCCGGTCCTCGGATGCTTGATTCCGTTCTGGGAAGGACATGGCTTTTGTAGTTCGGACTGGACTGTTCCCATGGGGCAACAGGGTCAGAGCTGATTTGCATATCGCCATTGTCTAACCCAGGGTGGTGTGGAGTGCAAAAAAACGATGGATTTGGGCCCAGATCTTTTGACTGGGGTGAATGTGTGACATTGATCCACATTCGGTCCATCACTTGTTGTTTTTGCAATTGCCGCCCTAAGTGCGCTGGGGATGCCCAGACGTGGGTCCCAGGCACTCCACACCACGTGGAGTCAAGCTAGCCGGGCTGATGAGAGGTGTTACCTCGAAACCGGTCCGGTCCTCGGATGCTTGATTCCGTTCTGGGAAGGACATGGCTTTTGTAGTTCGGACTGGACTGTTCCCATGGGGCAACAGGGTCAGAGCTGATTTGCATATCGCCATTGTCTAACCCAGGGTGGTGTGGAGTGCAAAAAAACGATGGATTTGGGCCCAGATCTTTTGACTGGGGTGAATGTGTGACATTGATCCACATTCGGTCCATCACTTGTTGTTTTTGCAATTGCTGCCCTAAGTGCGCTGGGGATGCCCAGACGTGGGTCCCAGGCACTCCACACCACGTGGAGTCAAGCTAGCCGGGCTGATGAGAGGTGTTACCTCGAAACCGGTCCGGTCCTCGGATGCTTGATTCCGTTCTGGGAAGGACATGGCTTTTGTAGTTCGGACTGGACTGTTCCCATGGGGCAACAGGGTCAGAGCTGATTTGCATATCGCCATTGTCTAACCCAGGGTGGTGTGGAGTGCAAAAAAACGATGGATTTGGGCCCAGATCTTTTGACTGGGGTGAATGTGTGACATTGATCCACATTCGGTCCATCACTTGTTGTTTTTGCAATTGCCGCCCTAAGTGCGCTGGGGATGCCCAGACGTGGGTCCCAGGCACTCCACACCACGTGGAGTCAAGCTAGCCGGGCTGATGAGAGGTGTTACCTCGAAACCGGTCCGGTCCTCGGATGCTTGATTCCGTTCTGGGAAGGACATGGCTTTTGTAGTTCGGACTGGACTGTTCCCATGGGGCAACAGGGTCAGAGCTGATTTGCATATCGCCATTGTCTAACCCAGGGTGGTGTGGAGTGCAAAAAAACGATGGATTTGGGCCCAGATCTTTTGACTGGGGTGAATGTGTGACATTGATCCACATTCGGTCCATCACTTGTTGTTTTAGCTTTGCAAGTCAGGCATACAGCACTGCTTACTTGTCACATAAGATGGGGAGAGCTGCTGCATACGCCATGCAGTAGTGGTGCAACACATCACATACACACTCACCCACATGACGAGGCACATTCACACACATAAATGTCCATGAGGGTGTACACATCCTTTGGACAATCTCACCACAGGCCCCCTCAAGTCATCAACATCTGTGAGTACAGTGAGCTGTCACTCCGGGGAGACCACTGTTCCATCCTAGGACATTTGGAAATAAAGCCACCAAGGTCTGGCACGGCTGAATGTGTCATTCACTATGCAGTAAGCACAATGCAAGAGAGGAGTGAACCCACATGAACTACATCATGCTCTGCATGAGAGACACCAACATGTACAGCCCCTGGGACTCACTCCAAACCACATTGCATGTCTGTCCCACCAATACACAATGCCTGTTGTGACACTCACACAATAGGTGCTCAGTCAAAGAATGTGGAGTCAGCCCTCACCTGCTCTCCTGGTCTCCCATACAGCTTGCTGTACTGTGGTAGGAGGCTGTTCAGCAGGGCCTGGTTTTCATCATCAGTGAAGGCTGCGGCCCTCTCCATGGTACGAGCCATGAAATGCCAGAGGATGCAGAGACAGCAGCAGTGTGGTCCACTCCAATGTTGTGCAGGCAAGTGCCCTCTCAGGGCTTCATGCTGCTGAGGGGCTTTCAGTTCGAGGAGTACAGAGTGCTAGGTCAGATTTGTTCACATCGTACGTTTCCTTTAATCCCTTTAAACATACGGCTCTGACACGCATTCGCATTGTTCAAACTTTGAGCTTCAGCTCCGCAATCAATTTGCAACATTGTATTTTTTGGGCCAACTGACTTTTGCAGGGCACCTGTAGTACACACTCAAATCTCAGTATCTATGACACCCAGGATGCATTCAGGGCCTACTACTCATCCCCTAAGTAATTTTGAGATCCACACATGTGTATGGCGCGTTTCACGCTCTTGCGTATGGCACCATTGCAATAGTGATACGATGTGCACACACGCCCGGAATGTAGGGGAACGGTGCGCTCATGTATGGCACGATTACAATAGTGATACGATGTGCACACACGTCCAGAATGTAGGGCTACAGTGCACTCGCGTATGGCATGATTACAATACCGATATGATGCGCACACACGTCCGGAATGTAGGGGTACAGTGCGTTTCCCACAGTGAGTTTCACATGCAGGATTATGGTGCTATTCCCATCGTGCGTCTCACCTGCTGATGCCAATGCAGGGGCACAGTGCGTTTCACACGCTGATGCCAATGCAGGGGTACGGTGCATTTCCCATGGTGCGTTTCCCATGCTGATGCCAATGCAGGGGTACGATGCATTTGCCACGGTGTGTTTCACACGCTGATGCCAATGCAGGGGTACGGTGCTATTCCCACAGTGCGTTTGACACGCTGATGCCAATGCAGGGGTACGGTGCTTTTCCCATGGTGCGTTTCAAATGCTGATGCCAATGCAGCGGTACAGTGCATTTCCCGCGGTGCGTTTCACACACTGATGCCAATGCAGGGGTACGGTACATTTCCCACGGTGCATTTCACATGCTGATGCCAATGCAAGGGTACGGTGTGATTCCCACGGTGTGTTTCACACGCTGATGCCAATGCAGGGGTACGGTGCGTTTCCTACAGTGCGTCACACACGCAGGGGTACGGTGCTATTCCCATGGTGCGTCTCACATGCTGATGCAAATGCAGGGTTACGGTGCATTTCCCACTGTGCGTTTCACATGAAGGGGTACGGTGCTATTCCCACGGTGCGTTTCACATGCTTATGCCAATGCAGGGGTACGGTGCTATTCCCACAGTGCATTTCACACGCTGATGCCAATGCAGGGGTATGGTGCGTCTCACATGCAGGGGTACGGTGCTATTCCCACGGTGCGTCTCACACGCTGATGCCAATGCAGGGGTACGGTGCATTTCCCATGCTGCATTTCACACGCAGGGGTACCGTGCTATTCCCACGGTGTGTTTCACACGCGTATGCCAATGCAGGGGTACAATGCTATTACCACAGTGCGTTTCACATGCTGATGCCTATGCAGGGTTACGGTGCATTTCCCACGGTGCATTTAACACGCAGGGGTACGGTGCTATTCCCACGGTGCGTCTCACACGCTGATGCCAATGCAGAGGTACGGTGCGTTTCCCATGGTGCGTTTCACACGCAGGGGTATGGTGCTATTTCCACGGTGCATTTCACACGCTGATGCCAATGCAGGGGTACGGTGCATTTCCCACGGGGCATTTCACACGCAGGGGTACGGTGCTATTCCCACGGTGCGTTTCACATGCTGATGCCAATGCAGGGGTACGGTGCATTTCCCATGGTGCGTTTCACATGCTGATGCCAATGCAGGGGTACTGTGCGTTTCACACAGTGCGTTTCACACGCAGGGGTACGGTGCTATTCCCATGGTGCGTCTCACAATCTGATGCCAATGCAGGGGTACGATGCGTTTCCCACAGTGCGTTTCACACACAGGGGTACGGTGCTATTCCCACAGTGCGTTTCACATGCTGATGCCAATACAGGGTTATGGTGCGTTTCACACGCAGGGGTACGGTGCTATTCCCAGGGTGTGTCTCACACCCTGATGCCAATGCAGGGGTACAGTGCATTTCCCACGCAGGGGTACGGTGCTATTCCCACAGTGCGTTTCACATGCTGATGCCAATGCAGGGGTACGGTGCATTTCCCATGGTGCGTTTCACATGCTGATGCCAATGCAAGGGTACTGTGCGTTTCACACGGTGCGTTTCACGCGCAGAGGTACGGTTCTATTCCCATGGTGCGTCTCACACACTGATGCCAATGCAGGGGTACGGTGCATTTCCCACAGTGCGTTTCACACACAGGGGCACGGTGCTATTCCCACAGTGCGTTTCACACGCTGATGCCAATGCAGGGGTACGGTGCTAATCCCACGGTGTGTTTCACATGCTGATGCCGATGCAGCGGTACGGTGCGTTTCACACGCTGATGCCAATGCAGGGTTACAGTGCTATTCCCAAGGTGCGTCTCACATGCTGATGCCAATGCAGGGGTACGGTACGTGTCCCATGGTGCATCTCACACGCTGATGCCAATGCAGGGGTACGGTTGTTACAAGGATGTCTATCAAGTACTTGTCATTGCATACTTTCATGTGCAGGCCCTAGGTGTGGCATCCAGTGACAAAGCAATGGGCATCAAATCTTGTTGCACAATCGATGTGTGATTACCTGTGGACACATGTCATGTGTGATGGGGTAGTATGTGGCACACATCACCTTGACACTTGTCACATGTGTATCATTTGTCCGATTTTGTCATGCACAGCAACACTGGGATGGCACAGTAATCACTACCGGCACCTGTCTCCTGATGCCAGGGACTTGGGCACTTTGTCAACTGACATGTCATGCTCAGCGTGACCCTATGTGACTACATCAGGTGTGTGTCATGTGTAACATTGAGCTTGCTGTTTGTGTTCCATAAACTGTATCTGCTTTTGGTGCATATTACATGGGTCTGTGTTGAGATGGCAATAGTTTCACATCTGCGCACACCATGCCACATGTGTATTCCCACGGCTGTTGGGACTGATGGCATTAGACATCATATTTCCCCAGGCATACATGTGTGCGTTGTGACAATGGCTGTGTTGTTTTGTTGTCATGTGTACACCTTAATCCCAATGTGTTTGATATGTACATTTGACATTCCATGTGACCTGTGCGTGTGCCTTGCAGTCAGTCAGCTGTCTGGATGTTATGACAACTTTCCACTGCAGGTATTGTGACGTGTGTCACTCCAGTGATATCTTGGGCTGTTCACTCAGACCGTCCCAGCAGCTCATTTCAGGGCATGTCATGTTGATTTTTTAATCAATAGGTGTATCTGGCTTTTCGTAGGAGTGCCAGCAAGCTGGCATATGTGTCCTGGATGTATTGCACACACCAGGCTCCATAGTGACCTGATGTCTAGTAGCAGTTTTGCATGTGCTATGTACATTGCCATTGATGTTGGCTGACTGTTAATCTACATTTTCCCAATTATGTCCTGCAGGCCACCGCCTCTACCGAGGCCATTCCCATACTTGGCTACCATGAGGGAACGTGCCTGCATCCGACATTACAGATTCACTCGACAGTTGATTCAGGAGATGACAAACAAGCTGGCACCACATCTCCAACCACAACATAGGTATCCTACTACGCTGAGCCCTAAGATAAAGGTGATGGCAGCAGTCCATTTTTTTGCTACCGGTACGCTTCAATTAAACATAGCTGATGTAGGTGCAATGTCACAGACAATGTTCAGCCATGTCCTGCGTGATGTTTTGGTAGCCATGTTGGAGCACATTGATGAATTCAACAAATTTCCGGCTCCTGAAGAGTTGAGAGATGTCAAGGGTGATACCTATGCCCTGGGAGGGATCCCACATGTCATTGGGTCCATTGACAGGACACATGTGGCTTTGGTGCCACCACAGGCACAGGAGCAGGAATACCGCAACCGTAAACATTATCATTCAATTAACACCTTAAGTGCTGCCGTAGGCCAACGGTCGTTGCAAGCACTACCTCCCCAGTGCTGCGCACAACCGTTGGCCGATGGCCAGCATTCGTTCTTCGAACATTCAGCACTGGGCGCTGAACGTTCGGCGCTCTTAAGGTGTTAATGCCCATGTGGTGTGTCTTGCTAACATGCTGATTTCCCACGTTTGTGCACCTTTTCCAGGATCGGCACACAATGCATTCATCATGAGGGTTAGCAGGGTGCCACAAATCATGCTGCAGCTGCGCAACGAGCGGGCATGTCTTGTTGGTGGGTTAACTCTGTTTGTCCTGTGTGTTTCAGTATCTTTTACTCTGACAGCATCTCCTGACCCACTTGTTTACACGATGTATCTATGTAGGGGACTCGGGATATCCCAACATGCCATGGCAAATGACACCTCCCTGCAACCCAAGAACAGCTGCAGATCAGTGGTACAATAATGCAAACGGGCAGACCAGGCGAGTGATTAAGAGGACGTTTTGCCTCCTGAAGAGCCGATTCCGGTGCCTTGATAAGACCGGCGGATCCCTCCCATTCGCACCGAACAAGGTCTGTAAAATCTTCATTGTGTGCTGCATGCTGCACAACATGGCAGTTGAGAAGGCAGTGCCACTCAACCTGTATCCTGAGGAGCAGGAACATCCACCTGTTGAGGATCAAGGGCTTGGTCACGATGCAATTGATGAGGAGGAGGAGGATGATTTCCGGAGTCAGCTCCTACGTAACTTCTTCTCATAATTGATGAGTAAGCAAGCTTGTAGCATTGAGTGGCATGTGTTGCAATGTGTGTGTCCAGCTGACTGTATGCAAAGTGACTTTGATGTGTATTCTGATGTCTCACACAAGTGCTGATGTCATGCCACACAGTAATGTGCAATGACTTCCCTTGAAACTTGCATGTGTCCTACATAGTTTCTGTTTCGTAACTGCCCATGTGTTTTGCAAAGATTTTTACAGGTGAACTCTTGTGTGTCTATCATTCCTAGGTTGCTGTGCCTGGCGTCTGTTCATGTCATCTTTGTCCTCCTGCTATTCGTCATGAGGATTGCAACGTGGGCCGAATCAGCGTTCCATGCACGGACATGTATAAATGTCAGTTCGGGTAAGAAATCCAAACAGGCTTTTTTGTGTTGGTATGGTTTGGGAAAGTGTGGGAACTGTTTCTGTGCATGTTTTAGTACCATGCATACATGTCTCATCCGCATGGATCAAATTACATGTTGCACCACTCCCATGACATGACAGTCACCCTTCTTGACAGTCATCTGTAGTGGAGTGTGGACTCTGGTGAAGGCATCAATGTGTGTAAACCTTGCCCCTGACACATTGCGGATATAAAGTGTTGTACATTGTGTGGGACATCACAGCAACAGGCCCTTTGGGGAATTGCAGCCTTGCTGTGTGCAGCAGGATGTGCTTGACTCATCCACTTAATCTTGTGTGCGAGTACATTTTGACTTCCAACAAACATGTTGTGAAGTTGTGGGCCAACGTATGTACCACATGTTCTGTCAACAGTCCTGTGAGTCTGTTCGTATAGATGCATTGCCCTTTGTGCCATTATGTCATGTCACTGTCACATCACTTCCTCAGGGCCAGTGGAGAACACTGCTTTGCAAGCCTTCTCGGTAAATTGATAAGAAATTTCTATTCCCATGAAGCCAAGAACGTTGCGCTGATGACGTTACAACGTTGCGCTGTAGCAAATGTAAAAGCTTTTGTGGCACCAGTTGGGTACCGTAAATTCCAGGATTCCCTTGTGGTGTGCTGCATATCCTGGCCATGATGTTGGTGCTTTTGTGCCATCGCTCCTCATCACTCTCTCTGTTGAGTTCCGGCCCAGCAGCTTGTTCTGTTTGGCTTTTCAAAGCCCAGTTGGACGAGCTGATAACTGGCTCTTGCGGGGCTTCCTTGTGTTTACCTAATTCCCTCCCTCATTGGACGAGCTTCTTAAGGCTCTTGCGGGGATGTGTAATTTCCATTCTTGACCCACACTGATTCCCTGGGGTAAATACGGATTGTTGGCTTTGTGTGAGTCGCGCTGCGGCGCATTTGAATTTTTGTTTATTGGATCTTATTCATACACTGTTATGTTCAGGATTACCGCATGGCTTAACTTGCCTTGAAATCGCTACTGGGCATGGGCTCCCAACAGTAAGTAATACATCAAGAGCAGATCAGGTCTAAGAAAGGCGTGTAGCTATGCCGGAGACCATGAAACAGTTAGGTGTATGTGTGTAGACATGTTACTGAGTGACAGATACTAGGACAATGGCTAGGACACGTCCCATCAGACCACCCTCATGGTGGAATATCATCATGTGGGAGGTGGTGGTCACTCACAACCTCGTCCGACCATATAGTGCCGGGAATGAAAGCCGAAACTCTAGCCATGATGTTCATCAAAACAGTGAAAATGAAAATTAAAAATACAAATAGAAGTGCAGTGCTAAAGTAATCGTGATAGATAAAATTAACTACTAAGACTCAGGAAACGTTCAAGCTGAAGTCTAAGTGTCAAAGATTAAAAACACGCCGAGTAGTTGAAGACTGAAACTACTCAATGGCGCTGTGCAAAAAAGGGTCGACATGTTTCAGCCTTTAGGGGAATTACCCCGGCTTTCTTCAGGACCTATAGTGTGGAATTGCTACTGCAACTAACCATGAATTGTGAACTCACAAGTAACATAACATGTACATATCTACCAGGAACTTGACACTCCAATGTTCACTGGAGAAAGAGACGTAACTTGTTCCTGTCAAGAGACACAAAAAAATATAAATAATAATACCTCACCAGTACAGGGTTACCCACATACATCTGCATGAATACACAATCGCCGCACATTCAAACACACTTGCGCGAATAATTTGCATTCCGCATAACACAAAAAAGCATAATAGCTTAATCACACAGAGGCATTTCCTCATAGTGATACTCACCCAGCTTTGTGTGGGTGAAGACCTCACCTCGCCCGGCAACCGCTCGGGTGAATGAGGCCCCGCTCTGCAGTGTAGAAATAGGACATAGTTAGCACACAATCTATACTGTGCCCAGCCAAATTACTCTACACCTAAACCCAACAAACGTGTGAAAGACACCCATCTGTCCGACCAAGAAATTGCACACACAGAGATATTTC
The DNA here is from genome assembly GCF_964263255.1 of Lissotriton vulgaris. Classification (NCBI taxonomy): domain Eukaryota; kingdom Metazoa; phylum Chordata; class Amphibia; order Caudata; family Salamandridae; genus Lissotriton; species Lissotriton vulgaris. The sequence goes on from NC_141685.1 coordinate 845,103,047, forward strand.
CCGTGTCCCCAAGATGCAGTTTAGGCACTGGTATGCGCCTCTGACTAGCTAGCTTAGAGGTCCACTGGAGGACACTCATTAACAAGACATGAGTGAGATATATGAGGGATCTTAACTATAGATGGCTGTTGTTAGAGTTGGGGAGGAAACTGATCAAGACTCCAAACAAGACTCTCTGAATGACTATTATTGGGTTATCCCCGTATGATAAAAACGTTTAGTTTTCAGCATCCTGTGAGCACGGTCTCAATGATACAAAACCCATCTGGACTACTTCAAATAATGCTACCTCGAAAAAACTTTTTAAGACTAAGTCACAGCAGCAAGGGCGTCTGGCGTCTCACCTGTCCATCGGTGCCCCTCGTTGTGACCAAGCGGAAGTGGAGGTACGGATGGTACCGCCCTCCTTCTATTTATATTGGATGAAAAATCATTAATCAGCCACATGGGGCTCCAAGTCATGCCAAAATGGCTGCCAAGGTGTTCGCGTGGGTTAAAAGCATGAAAAGTGGACAGCAAGAGTAACTGGAAGTAATGCTGCTTAACGGGGTCCGTGAATCATAATACGGACATGGACGCGCGCAGGCGCGCTGTCGAGACCACTGTTCCGTCGCGCATGCGCAACAGCAGTCGAGGCCTCGATGCAACCAACATGGTGTATATAAAACATCGCCCCCGCCATGAAATCCTATGCTGTGTCCTTTAAAACATGATTCAAAAAGGGATAATTGTTGGAAAAATTATTATTAGTAAAATTATTATTAGAAAAATTATTATTGTACTCAAATTCAAATTAATGTAGAACGTATATATGAACCAAAACGTTCTTATTGGTCTAGTGTCCACCATTATCTGGCAACACATGACCCAGTCAGCAAAACTGTCCATTGGGGATAAGCATATTTGAGAAATAGGCAAGGTACTAACGTAGGGAGCATGATAAAAGGCAATGACTGTGCCTCAGAAAGGATGCATTGTTATTTGGGAACAGCATCTACCAAAAGGAGTCATTATATAATGGAGCATGACTAGGCATCAAGGATGGACATTCGCTATTTATGAGGATCCATCCATCATAATTGCCATCAAGGTCCTCCGATTATATAATGGATTGGATGTAATTATCAAAGTGCAGGGGTGAACATGGTCGGCAGACGCAGCAACACACACAATTGAGTTGGGTGAGCCGAGGGTGTAAACAAAGGTACGATTACATCCATAACAAGACCCACAACTAAAAAGTTGCTCTAAATACTAAAAACATGAATGTGTGGAGGGTCAAGGGGAATATTTAATGACCTGTCTGCTCGCACCCCTACTCTCAATATATAATACATCAAGAGCAGATCAGGTCTAAGAAAGGCGTGTAGCTATGCCGGAGACTACGAAACAGTTAGGTGTATGTGTGTAGACATGTTACTGAGTGACAGATACTAGGACAATGGCTAGGACATGTCCCATCAGACCACCCTCATGGTGGAATATCATCATGTGGGAGGTGGTGGTCACTCACAACCTCGTCCGACCATATAGTGCCGGGAATCAAAGCCGAAACTCTAGCCATGATGTTCATCAAAACAGTGAAAATGAAAAATAAAAATACAAATAGAAGTGCAGTGCTAAAGTAATCGTGATAGATAAAATTAACTACTAAGACTCAGGAAACGTTCAAGCTGAAGTCTAACTGTCAAAGATTAAAAACAAGCCGAGTAGTTGAAGACTGAAACTACTCAATGGCGCTGTGCAAAAAAGGGTCGACATGTTTCAGCCTTTAGGGGAATTACCCCGGCTTTCTTCAGGACCTATAGTGTGGAATTGCTACTGCAACTAACCGTGAATTGTGAACTCACAAGTAACATAACATGTACATATCTACCAGGAACTTGACACTCCAATGTTCACTGGAGAAAGAGACGTAACTTGTTCCTGTCAAGAGACACAAAAAAATATATATAATAATATCTCACCAGTACAGGGTTACCCACATACATCTGCATGAATACACAATCACCGTACATTCAAACACACTTGCGCGAATAATTTGCATTCCGCATAACACAAAAAAGCATAATAGCTTAATCACACGATTATAGATGTGTAGCGGGGTCCTAGTAAACACGGCATCCTAATCCATTCCTTACAACCCTCTTACCTTCTTAGTGAAGTCTGAGTGCACGTCTTGGTCACCAATGCACGTAGCATTCGGCTAGCTTTGGCCGTGTATGTTCCGGTAAAAGATTTCAGGTAATTCCTGATTCGGAAGTGAGTCTGGGTAATGTAGTCCAATCGTTCGAGTGCTTAACTGTTCCGCCTGTGCGTGCTATTATCTGAGGTCTCTTTTGGATAAATGAGGTATCTCCCCTCATGAAAATGTGATTCAGCATTTTGTCCTTTAGCAGCCCAATTACTTACAAGTTCCAGAGGCAGAATGAAAAACCAATCCCGTTTGAGCGGAATTCTGGGTATTGTAGTTTGTAATATATAACTTTATTAGGACAAAACCTGCGAACACATGTATTCCTATTGTCGAAATTTCACCGGGTGGATCTATATATATTATATTCCAACTAGATCACTACGGAAAAGTGCGCTTCTTTTGTCTATTAAAGGATGTGATCCTTGCTTCTGAATTCATAGCAATGCATGCAAGCATATTGTTCGTGATACTATCAATGTGTGTGACATTCCCCTTACGATTTGACAGTAACTCTAATGTCTCAGAGCAATAAGGGTTAGATGTTCGTATGTTGGTGGAGTCCCCAAGCATTCCGTTTATGATAGAAACAGATTATGATATCGTCCACTATCAGATGGTTGATCTAGCTTAGTTTGTAGAGTTCCGTCATCTCATTGAGACCTTCCATGGCTGTATTACATTTTACAATGAGCATTGCCTCTCTTTTGATTAGTTTGGCGTCCAAGTCGCTACCTCTAAAATCGATTCAACCTTTGAGATGACTGTCCGCTTGAGGTCAGTTTCTGTGTGTTTCATCATATGCCAATGATTCACTAGCGGGCCGTCAAGATGTTTTTCTTAATTCTAGACTTGTGTTGCGTTATTTTGGTCCTCACTTCCTGGTTAGTCTTGCCGATATATAGAAAATTGCACGGGCATTTAATCCCGTACTCTACAAATCTGGACTTACAGATCGTGAAGGACTCATGTTTCCAGGATATATTTTTGTATTTGAAGATATCGCCTTCTTCTGTTGTCGCGCAACATATACAGGTTCCACATTTTCGATGGCCTTTTATGGGTGGGAGACCTAAAAAGATCTCATGGTCACTTGCTCGTTTTGTGGGAGGGCTGCCCTTACCAGTTGATTGGCAATGCTCTGATCCTTTTGAAATGCAAACAGTGGTACTTTATTCAATGAGACATCAAGATTTTTGACCAAGTGCCAGTTACTGCAGGTGACTTTTTTTTAAAGAATTCGAATTGGGACAGTATGTAGATACACAGACGATACTTTTCATCTCCTTTTTTTTCTTTTTGTCTAGCAAGCATTCCCGAGGTATCCACCATGCCCGCTTCATTGATCTTTTTAATAGCTTTTTCGGATATCCTCTTTCCACTAGATTTTCAATTAATTTGGTTGCATGAATTTCATATTCATCCCTGTATTGGCAATTCTGCCGAATCCCTTAAAATTTGACTGTACGGTAAATTTTCCTAAAGGCTGCGGGGATGTTTACTTGAAAAGTGCAATTAATTATTACGGTCCGTTTCTTTTTTAAAAAGAGTTGTGGCCAAACCTCCATTCGATGGATGGACTTCAACGTCAAGGAACGGCATTCGGGTTTTTGAGTAATTCATACTGAATTGTATTTACCGTGTGCGATTGTTAACCACACATGGAATTGCTTCAGTTCTTCTTCATTCCCGTTCCAGATGAAAAAAACGTTGTTATGAACCGACTCCAATTAGTAATCATTTCTACATAGGGGTTACTTTGGTAGATAAAAGTTTCCTCGTATCTAGCCATAATTAGTATGGCTAACTTAGGAGCAAAAGGAGATCCCAGTCCTTTTGTCCATTCGGTGACAAGAAGTATTGAATCCTTATGCTTGTTTACCTTTGTTTCAGATCTCCCTCCCTGCTGTTCCCTACTTTTCCTTCCCTTGCCTGATCACCCTTTTGAGTCTGTCATTTCTACTCAAACCAAGGGGCTATCAGGAGATGGACCACTTTGAGCATTGCACGTTTCTGAGGATTCAAGGCCCTGCAGTCACAGTCAGTCCTGTGCGCATTCTTTCACCAGCAGTACAGGTAAACTCATTACATGACTGTTAATTTATTCAGAGCAATGGCGCTGGCCATGGAGATTGGCTCATGCAGCATGGCCTCAACACATACTTGATCCGTTTGTGTAATAAATGTGCTCACCACATACAATGTGCCTCATCACTGTCACCGCAGATCTCTTGCCACTTTGCATGTATCATCTATGGAATAATTGACAAAGATTGTGCATATGGGAGTATATGTATTTTGCCAACATGCATGCAGTTCTTCATGGCTAATGATCCCTATTGTGCAACAGTAAGGTGAGACAAAACAATTTTGGCAGCTGATGTTCTCAGCTTAAGTGTCTAAATAATACAGATCTTATTTACTGCAAATTATTTGTCAAAAGCAAAACCCTTGCTGGTATTTTTGTCTGTGCAAAGGCAGGACCGTCAGCGCCTGTCAGCGCCTGCAATTTGCACAGTGTAAGACCCTCTGGTCCTTGCATGACCTACCTAACACAACAGACTCATGCTCCAGCCACACTCTAAACAATGAACACCCGACAATCAACCACCTGCTATCAGGCAACCCCTAAGCGCTCACACGACAGCTTCACATGCTGTGTGTGCAACATCTACTGCCTACACCATGCTGCTCCGCCTCACAGACCATGTCCGTGCAACCAGGTCATGTGCCTCCTACTGCACACCCGCTCCATCCACCAGCACACCATTGGACTCTGTTACCTCCTCAACTCAACAGCCCCACACATCGCCTTCATTACAGTAACCTGGTTGAACGCAACCTCAGCACACAACTTCAACATTGCCATCACAGACTGATACAACATCACCCGTAGGGACCACACCAACAATCCAGGAGGATGATTTGCAATTCATTCAGAAGTGCACCCTCAGAGTCACATACAATAAGAAGGACAAACTCAGCATTGTGAAGCGCCTGCACTTCAGGTTTCACACCAACCCCCTGACCACCCTCAGTCTAACCCTCATCTACAGATCTCCAGGCCTACACCCACCATTCCCCTAAGCCATCAACAACTACATCAGCACGCAGGCCCTCACCTGCACAGACTACATGTGGCAGGGGGACAGCAACTTCTGGCTGGAGGACAACCACACCACCACCCTTTATTGGTACATCAACATTTGCATCCAGTTCTCCAACAAGCAACACACTGCCCCACACTCCGCTACAGATTCCCCAGAGATACTTGACCTAAGTCACCTTAGACGAGCTATATGGCACCCTCACCCAGGGCACTCCAACCAACGCCACCGCCACACCCTGCAACCTCACACACTGGATCAGCGACTGATCTAGCACTCTTGCCACATTGGCGGACTTTACTGTGAACTACAACAACAGTTAAGCCACCTGGGACAAGGCAGACCTACTGGACTCATACAGGTCTAGCCGGACTCTCGTGCAAACCTTGTGAAACAAACAACCATCAGTTACCTTTCAGCTCTGAAACCCCCCACACACAGACATCACCATGTCATCAGAACAGACAAGAGGACATCCTTCAGGTACGGCAGAGGCACCAACACACACAACATCAAGAAGCTCATCAGCATCGTGTGTGAACTATCTAACCCCAGCTCACCATCCAAAAGACATCCCACCATTGCAAGGCCAAGGGGATTCCTTGCAACATTATACCACTGCAAGCTCATGGACGTACACGACAGCCTCGCCACACAAAGGTAGACAGCGCTATTATCCACAGGACATACCCGCTCCTCAGTTCTTGGATTCCCATCAGCAGCAAAGACACCACTCGGCTCATGTACACAAGCCACTCCGGCTCTCCTTCAGGACCCTTCCCACACAACATCTTAATCACAGCATACCCCATCCTTGGAGCCTAGCTCATGTCCCTTTGCACCGCCAGGAGCTCAGCCAGTCTTTCCTCCATCCGTCCTTGGTGTTGTAGTTGACTGGCGTGTTGCTCGGCCTGCAGGTTTTTCATCTCTGTGAGGGTCCCCACTACCTGGCTGATCTCCCTGGTGTCCCGCAGGTATGCCTCCATGATGTTGCGTATTTGAGACATACCGGGCCCTCCAGCTGGCTGGTCAGGTTCTCGCCTCTGCCTGGTGCCACTCCCACCACCCCGGCCCAAACACGCCTGGCCTGCCCTTGTGGGCACATCGGGTCGACGTGACCCCTGAGGGACGGCAGTGGTGATGTTGTCTGCCACCTCCTGAGTGCCCGACGAACCTTGTCCCTCATTGTCAGACTGGCTCAGTTCTTGACTGTTGGCAGGGCTCCGAGATGTCTGCTGGGACGTGGCAGGAATGGTGGTGGTGGTTGGCGCAGAGATTCCTGATCCAGTTGCTGCACAGGTTTGGGCACCAGCGGTACCAGGTTGGTCGGGGTCATCCGTGAAGTGGTGAGAGGCGTTGCTGTTGGTGGGATCAGGGTCCTGCGTAGCCTGGGAATGTGATTCATCTCCCCATTGTTGGGGGTAGATTCCGCACGTTGCCCTGTGGGTGTGAGAGACAGACAATATTAATGTCATTTAATGCAACATCCATTTTTCATACACATTGTAGTTGGCACTGTTCCACCTGGTAGTTGTTTATACTTTGGATTGTCCTCAATGTTCACTTGTGTATGGGTATGTTGTGGGGTTAGATTGATCTGTGCTCAGGAGTCATTGACATGTGGGGGAATATTTACTATCACTGGCACAGCCCTGCATATCAGCAGGGATTCGCCATGCACCACAGCTATGCCAGCATGGCTGCCACATATTTAAAATGGGGGGCACCATGGGGGAAAAACGGCACAGCTGCGTCACGCATATGTGCCTTAGAAGTGGCGCGTTGCTGGAGTTGCGTCACCAGCGCAACACAGCTCCAGCAATGCTCTGTGGGGCCCTATCTGCACAATCAATCCTTACGCCTGCTTCAAACATGCACAGGGTATTGATGCAGCATGTGCTTAAAAGTGACTGAGTGAAATCTTGTAGTTTCACTCTGCCACTTTTGGGAGGCGTTGCTGTGCTCGTCCATCTTCCGCTTGATCATCCTCCGCAGATCGTACCACCTGGCCTGGCACTCCTTCCTTGTGCGTCTGATGGGTGCAACAGCATTCACCCTATTGACTATCCTGTCCCCCAGCTGTGTTTTCTCAGCTATTCTGGCACGTCTGACCAATGTGCCAAACAGCTGTGGCTCGACTCTGATGACTTCATCTACAAGGATCTCCATCTCCTCCTTTGTGAACTTTGGATTCTTCTGTGCCGACATGGTGTGGGGTGACGGTGTGTAGGGATGTGGGTGTGTGGGTCTGAATGGGAAGGGGGGTGTGGGTCAGAATGTGATTGGGGGTATGTGTGAAGGTAGATGTGTGCAGTTGGTGGTGTGTTGTCAGTGTGTCTTGCTAATTGTGTCTGTTGCAAAGGATCATGGTTTGTGTGTGTGGGCCCTTTTTATTGGTCAAATTGTGGGTGGGGCTTAGTTTGAATTTTTGGTGGGTAATTTATGAATGGTGTTTCTGAGTTAGCCTGTCTGTTTGCCTGTTTGGATCTGGCCAGGACATTCATTTCCATGGTTTGTACACTGGAGACGTGTTTTGTGGTGTGTGAGTCGTTTTCACCCTCCTTGTGCTATTTTACAGTGTCCGCGTGGTTCAGTGCGGCTCGTTTACTTGTATTTGCTTCTGTTTATTTGTGTGTGCAACGCGACGTTGTCACGGTACGAGTCGTTTTCTACATCCTTGTGCTGTTTTTAGGGGTTCGCATGCGCTTCATTCAGGGGGGGTTCGCCTCGTATTTGATTCTGGTGCTCGCTCATACGTGATGTTTTTACGGGGTTCGCGTGTGTTTTGTTCAGGGGGTTCGATTCGTATTTGCTTATGTGGCTTGCTCATACACAACGTTTTTACGGGGTTCGCGTGCGCTTCGTTCAGTGTGGGTTTGATTCGTATGTGCTTTTGTGGCTGGCTCATACGCAACTTTTTTATGGGGTTTCATGCACTTCGTTCAGTGTGGGTTTGTTTCGTATTTCATTGTGTGGCTTGCTCATACGGGACGTTTTCCGTACGGATCGCATTCTGATTCCACGGTCTGGATCGTACTTGTCGGGTTGTATGGCATTTTTACGATTCCTACGGTTCACTTTCAGGGTCCGTATCGTATGGATTTTCCCTTGCTTTTCGTATGGTTCGCATAGATTCAGACGTATTTTTTTCCGACGGCTCGTACTATGCGATTCGGATGGACTTTTACGAGTCATACAGAAAGGGATACAAATTTGAATCTTCGTACCGATGTGTTTCCTGAATCGAAATCGACCCCTTAATAAGTATTGTCACCGAAAGACTTCGCGCTACAAACAAATTCAGGGCCTAAAAGCCAATGTCATCAATCAAAGTGCAGGATGCAAAAATAAAATAAAAATCATACAACACATGAGCTGAAACAGCTCAGCAAATGCTGACATTTCACAGGGGGCACAGCCACAGTCCAACACATTAACGTGCTAAAAAATCCAGTCAGCTGCAGCAAAGGAGACTGTCAAAGCTGGAGGACACACTTCAAAAAAGAAGCCACACTTATGCATACTTCTAGAGAGGGGAGCTTCTGCAGAAATAGAAGGCAACAAAATGCCTAGTATCCGAGGCACCTTTGAGAAGAGGAATTAGAACATTGGAATGTTGAGAGCTCCATTGAAGGCAATGAAGTGGCTATGAGTTTATAATGGCTGGTATAAGCCCGGAGCTCCAACATTCCAATGTTTGTCTTTCTCTTTCTCCCTTTTTAATTTAGAACATTCTGCCCTTAGTGGGTGTAATGTACTAATAGCCTTATAGCCTAACAGCCATGAAACCTACAAAAATATGCAGTGTGCCAGGGTTTGCAAGGAGTGATCAACCCAAGGACAAACCAAAATAAAATTTCGATTGTACGGGCCCAAGGGGAACGAGAACTGACTCCTAATCAGACCCAGGCTAAATCTAGTCAGTAAAATCCTGTCCCAAGATTTTGGCACCATATCCGCACATGGTTCCAACCCAATTGTTGTTTGGACCAACAAATACTCCCTTTTGGCTGACTTCTTCAACTCAGACAGCTCTCTTTTCCCCCCTTCTAAGGTCCCCAAACCTGCACTTGACCCACATATTTTCCCCAATGGAAATGTTAGCTGGCAGTAGAGATATATCAGGTCTACATAACTTATTACAAGTGTCCTTAATGCAATGGAGCCACAGGAAACAAGAGTCCCTGTCGCATGATAGGCAGTCCAGCATAATCAACTTATTAAAAAAAGCTTCAGGTTGCTCCAAATTGAACACCATAACATCAATGGCACCAGATTGATTTTGTCAGCTACAGCTCTTAGTGAACATCGTAGGTTGATAATTCTGGCGGAACACCAAGGATCCATTTGCATACTCTCTTCTCCTCACCCTGTAAGAACTTGGTTCCCTTGTAGTCCTAAAGACCAGCGCCATAGGTTAGGCCTAGTAGACACTTCCTTTTACAAATCTCAACCAGGGGAGTGACAAGCTAATTACCCATTTTGGAGACAAGACTAAAAATAAAACCAATTGAATTACATAACTTAAGTCTCCTGGTTCGTATGCGACCTGATGGAGCAAGGTTTCATACGTAAAGGAACTTGCTCGGATTCAATCCTCTCGAAATAACATGTAATTTCTGAATCAACATGTTTTGTGTATACTAAAACCTGCCTTTCACGCCATTTTAGTATCTAGGGGAAGCTTGAAAATGTGCTTTTACTAACAGTAATCCCAGTGTCTAAAAATGGCCGCCGAAAACGCGGGAACTCGTCACACCACTCTATGTGGTGTGACGTATCTTTCACTTTGGTGGGAATTTCTTGCAGCTGCGCACTAGTGCCGAGATGACTGCTGCTTCATGTCTCACACATTTATGCACATGCTCCTGCTCGAACTAAAACTTGTGTGTTCTGCTTAACTATTAATGCTATAGTTAAAATAAAGTAATGGGGTTGGAGTAGAAATAGGTGGTATATAGTGCATTCATTTATTTTCGTATTCTAATGTGTCTCTCTTTGACTTCTTTAAATAGCTCATTTTTATGCCTGAAGGGTGACTTGAATCGCCATATTGAAATCCCTCTGCGCATGTGCTGGGAGCACTGAGAGACCTTGAGCGGTGCCATTGAAACCCTGCCAAGGACCGTCTTACCCTCGATGCGCCTGGGAAGCTCACCCCATGGCCTGGGAAAAGGAAGACAACTTGCAAATTTGTTTAACATTGTACATTAAAATGAAATAATATTGCTGGGATAAAATCATGGGAAAGTAAAATTATGGGCGGTAACATTTATCAACTTTATTGAATTAAAATGATTTCATACTGGTATGGTGTGATGACCTCTACTCTCTTTTCTGGCCAATCAAATTAAGGGAATACACACATTTGCAACACTGGGGGGTGGTACATTGCCCTGGAAAATAGTATAACTAGGGTAGGCTTAGTCAGTTAGATTGAAAGAATTATCACAGACCAGTCACTGACCCAACGTATGCTAAAGGAGAATCAAGAGCAGAGGGCTGGTCGAGCACTCTGACAGAAGAATCTGTTTGTTGAGGTAGAAGAATTGATTGACCCAGTCGGGGTCCGAGTGTTAGCCGCAGAAAAGAGTGTGACGCTGGCGATGCACTTAGCTGAGAATACCTGTCCTGATCTGCACCTGTCCTGTCCTGTCGGCACCTTATTAGTCGGGAGCCTTTTTCTTGTCCCAGCCCGTGGCCGGGGTTGGTCCTTGCACCATTCTAGGGAAATATAATCTGTGTAGCATGTCCTTGTACGGTTTCCCTTTCTCACCCTTTCCAGGTGCCAATGTCTAAAAATATAACCTTAAAGTCTTGCAGAATTATTGGTTTAATAATTATTTTTCTTACTCAAAAAGACTTTAGTTTCACTGTTGTGGCCCTTGATACATAAAATATTGCATAGATAAAGTGTTCAAAATTTCTCCCGAGTCTGTGGTTATTTTCTATGACGGCAAATTTCAAATCGCTACCTATTATTCTAACTCCCTGATCCTTAGATTTAGGACTAAAAGCGCAATTGACAAGGAATGGTAAGTCATGGTGTTCAAGCGTAAGTCCTAAGGTGAATACAATTCTGATAGGCAGGAAGTTAAGCTGGATTACTGGTTCAATGTGTGAATGTTTATGGGCCCAGGTGAGTATAGAAAACTGAGCTGGTAAATCCCGCGCCCCATCAGGCCCCAGGACATCAGGGAGTCAAATGTGATCCCCCTAAATATGAAGATTTATGCATTCTGGTAATGGGTACCCCCACAACGCAAAAATTCACAACTTCAGATTTTTGGGACCACAAGCAATAACAAAAGACTTTGCCGAGTTCATAAACTGGCTTCAGCTATTTATAAGGTTTACAAAAATGTCTAAGAGTAGCTGGAGGACATCAGGAGTTCTGGACAATAGGACATCATTATCTATGTGCAAGAGGTCAGGGATGATACGCCCATTCACAGCTGGTATATCCTTTCCCTTATTATCTAAGATGGCATCCAGGTCATCAATGTACAATGAGAAGAAAATTTGTGCTAGAATGCAGCCTTTCTGGAAGCCTCAGCCCATGCAAAAACTCTCACTGCATTTTCTTTTTTTTTTTTTTGTCATTGAAATACTTTATTCGAAACAAAATTTCATAAAAGTACATATACAGTATCCATAATAAATCCATAATAGACTGTACATAAAACAAATCATAAAACAATTCAGACAGTAGGTACGAGTTTTGACCTAATGAGCCAAGCATTCGCCACATATTTAGCCACCCCACAGACCATATACATTGAAGAAACATCCGTTAAAAAAATACGCATAGCTAATCTATGGTCCTTCACCCCTAGGTTCCTACAGACAGGTTTCAACCACCTTCCTCTAGGTTTTTTATATGCTACACATGCAAATAGGAAGTGGCCCAAGGATTCTTTTGGGCAGGAACAACCTGGGCATTTGTCCTCTGTTCCTCTATGTCCCTTCCAACATGCCTTGAATGAGTTAAGGGGTAGAATACCATATCGGAGTTTCAGAAACAATGTTCTATCACGAGGGACCTGGATAAAATCCAAAAAGGGCTCTAACTTCCTAAGGGGCTTGTGATCAAGGAAGGTACTAGTTAAATGACCCCAGTTTGGATTCCTGTGTTCTTTGGCAACAACCCAATCCCAATAAAGCTTTTTGACCATTGCTTTTGGGGGTGGCAGTTGCGAGATCCAACTCTCCTCCAGACCTATTGATTTTACAAGTCTCTTTAAATTGTTGAGCCATTTAATTTTGTTTGCTACATTTAAACTAATAAGCTCATCCAGAACCTGAGCATAATTATAAAGTTCTGGGGTCCTTCTAAGACGAACCCAGAATAACAAGGGGCGAATTTGCACTAGATCCACAACCGATTTTTTACCCATGTCCAAAAAAAGAGGTTTCAAAGGGGACGATAAGGGTAGCGAGACCATATCTCTAATAAACTTATTCTCGGCCACCGCTAAAACTTTTGTATTTTCCGCCCCCCAAAGTTCTGAACCATAAACTGCCGCTGCCAAAGCTTTCCCTTCATAAATTGCCAGGGTGGGGGCTATGGGGCGACTGAAGGATCGACGCTGGTTCTTAAGAATTACTCCTGCAACCCTTTTGAGATTTAGAACCATTTTGGCGATATGGGCTGACCAGCTCAAGTTATTACAGAGTCTCACCCCGAGGTAATCAAATTCCTCTACCACCTCCAACGGGGTGTCATTCAGCCTGAGGTTTACCTTCCTAAGTTTCTTTTTATTAGATAACACCATCAGCTTTGTTTTTGAAGTGTTTATTGACAACCCCCTATCTATACAAAAACTGCAAAAACGATCGAGTAGTTTTTGCAAACCCATGGGGGATTTTGACATGAGCAAGGTATCGTCGGCAAAGAGGAGAAACTGCATTTTCAGTTTGGCCCAAATCCTAGAGGGCCTGTTTAGGATGGCTAAACCAACCAACCACCATCCAGCATAGCAGTCCAACTGGCGCACTATAATGTGGTCAATACAACTACTGGAATTGGAAGGATTGGCCAACGCATACAACAGGCTCTAGGAGCCTGTCGGCCCATTGGTCAGATCGTGATCCCTACTATAAGGGTGGTGCCTTCGCAGGCACTGCCTTAGGGATTAAGATGTCCCTTTCCAGCAGACTTTCCATGGTGGTCTGACCACCATGGAAAGGCTGTCAGAAAGGGACTTTAAGGACCCCGAGCAGGGGCCAGATCCCTGTGGGCCTCTGGTATGAGGCCTGGAGGGCACCTATGGTGTACCAAACATTCATGCCCTGTGTACCAGGCACCGGATGGTGCCTTGCACACAGGGCATGGATGTTTCAAAACATCACCTTTTCCACTGCAGCTTGCGCTGTGTCCTTTTCCGGGCCACAGCACAAGCCGCAGTGGAGCAGTGCATGTTTCTGACTCCTTACACGCCTGTAGCATCCTAATTTGTGGGGCATATTACCAAGGGCCTTATCGCTGCTTTAGAGGGAATTTTTCCGGCTAAAGTGGCGATAATTTTATCGCTCTATTACCTAGCTGTCGCTAACACCAGTTAGCAACAGCTAGTAGGAGATATCGATCATTTTGGGACCCACTTTGCTTGTCAGCGATAATTATAGCTAATGACATGCAAAGTGGGCGTGCCACGATGTTATCGACTGGAAACAGTTGCTAACATCGCTATCTCCTACTACCTACTTTTGGAAATATTCACGCTAAGTGCGAATATCTCCAAAAGCTAACGCCTGCCCAGAGCAGTTCTTAGCCATGTTATCCAATGGTAGGTTGATAACATGGCTAAGAGCATTAGCTCGATAATACATGAATATCGCTGACTTTTCAGCGATATTCATGCATTTCGGCCGATTTTTATCGCTTAGGAGATAAACCTTGATAATAGCAAGGTTTCTAAGCGATAAAAATAGGCGAAGCACGGCGATAAAATTATAGCCGCTAACCAAGCTTAGCGATAATTATCGCTTATTCTTGGTAATATGCCCCTGTGTGTCAGTCAGTTTTCAACCCACTGCGATAGTGCTCATCATAATTAGGCCCTATGTGTGCCTCTCTCAACTGCTCTCAGTCACCATTCACCACTTCACCTCTTTCTGCACCATATTTCTTTCTCTACCTCACATCTTTCTCACTAACTCTTCTTCCACCTCCAATATATCTCAATTTAATCTCCTTTAGGTCTCTTCCTTACCTAACCCCTCCCTCTCTCTTTATTTTTCAGTTACCACTACCTCACCTCCCTCACGATGTCTCACTTTTGTGAAGACCTTCCTTTCTTTATTGCTGAACCTTTTTTTGCATCGTTACCATCTCAAACTGTATGCTTTTCCTCTACACCTTTTGCTCTATTCTTTTGGACTCTACTTCCATCTCCCCTCTCTCTATCTTTCTCTGCTTGTACAGCTCTCTATCTCATCTCTCTTTCTACCTCAAACGCTTTCACTATCCCATCCTTTCTCTGTCTACTGCAGTTTCTCTAAGCACCTCATCTACTCTTCTGTGTTTCACCTCCCTCTCTCTCTGCCTTTCTAGATGCCTCATTACTTTCCTTACTTTCTTTACATGGTCCATCTTTCCATGTTTCTCCCCAGTTTGCCCATTTCTTTACCTCATCAGACTCTGTCCATTGCCTCTCTTCATACAATCTTGACTACCTCATATATCCACCCACCTCTATCTCTCGAATGCACCTCTTTCAGAAATACATTTCTCTCTGCCTCAGACCTGTATGGACCCCGACTTTCCTTTTCCCTACATTTAATTCTCCTTACCTCATTCTAAAACATATCTTCTTTTCTCTTTATCGGCCCACCTCTTGCTATTTCTACCTCTGTATTGTTTACCCCATGTCACTCTCTACCTATGTATGTCTCTTCCTCATCTCTTGCTCTACCTCACTCCTCAACTATCATTATAACATACGATTTACCTCTCTGTATTTCCACTATCTCTTACCCTCTGCCCATTTCTCTTACTCCACAGAGGTCCAGGTCTAGCAAGAAAACTGCCATGCAGAAGGAAAATATGAGGGGCTAGTGAGGTGAAGAGGAATAAGAAGAACATTTTCTTTTCGACTTTCACCCAGTGGAAATGAGAAAATCTTCGGAGCAGTGTTTCACTTTTGCAAACGGAATGCTAGTCGTAAAGGGCATTAATGAATATCTGCTATATTTCTAAGTACAGTGTGCAAATGTTCTATTTTATATTGTTCAATAGACCGCTACACATCCACTTAATGTGTATTTTGTACAAGTGGAATAACAAAAGTGTTAGACATCAAGGGAGACATCAAGGGAGTTAGTTGGGTAATCTTGTCTAATGAATATTTGTATAGAATGGGTTTTTTACTTGGGCTCCTTCCAGATCCTTTGGCGCTTTTCATGTCTAAAAAGCTGTATTTTTTATTCTGTTAGGAAAGGTTTCCTTGGTTCAATACTCTTTTCCACAGGTTTTGACGGGAAAATGTTCCCTGAATGGCTTGTAATGGATGCCACAATACCAATTTCTGTGTCTGTCAACATAGATAGGGACATAAGTATGAGGGGTGTGCCTCATGCACGCACCATGCATCATGGTTAATGTGTAATGCAAACCCCCAAGACATATATGTGAAGACACGCAAAGCCACTATGTCTGCTGTCAAATGGTGTAAAGGTACTATGCATTGCTGGACAAAATGCTGTATTGCATCACTGCGTGCAAGGGAGGTGTTCCATGGGCATCATGGTGGTTTTGCCATACAACTCTAATTGTTCATCAGGCATGTCATGTAGCACAACCCAGAACAAGCATTGGAAATGCAATAGGTCTCGCATTAGGAAAGTTTGAGCTATTGGTATTGTAAATGACACTTTTTTTATTTATGTGTTGGTTTTGAAAGTAGCAAAATTAATAGCTTTGTCAGTTACAATGTCAATAGTTTTAACTTTCGCAAATGTGACACCTATAGCATTTGTAATGCAATGTGTGTTGTATTTACGTGACTTAGATGTATTGATATTACAAATAATAATGGCTGTTAATTTTGTAAATAATTAATACTTAAATAAAAGTTATTGTAATTTATAATGGCAATAGCTTAAACGTTTGTAAATAACTTTTGTGAAGATTATGCTCAGTGTATTTTATTGTGACGAAAATCCAAGAACATTGCATTTGCACCTAAACACACACAGAGCCACACACATATAGATGTGGTGGTGGTGGATCTGGGGGATATGGTGGTGGTGGATGTGGTGGTGGTGATGGTGGATGTGGGGGTGGATGTGGTGGTGGATGTGGTGATGTGGTGGTGGTTGTGGATGTGGTGAAAGTGGTGGTGGATGTGGTGAAAGTGGTGGTGGATGTGGTGAAAGTGGTGGTGGATGTGGTGGTGGAAGTGATGGTGGTGGGTATGGTGGATGTGGTGGTGGTGGATGCGGTGGTGGATGAGGTGGTGGATGTGGTGGTGGAAGTGGTGGTGGTGGATGCGGTGGAAGTGGTGGATGTGGTGGAAGTGGTGGATGCGGTGGAAGTGGTGGGTGGATGTGGTGGTGGATGCGGTGGATGTGGTGGATGCGGTGGATGTGGTGGATGTGGTGGTGGTGGATGCGATGGTGGTGGAAGTGGTGGTGGATGTGGTGGTGGTGGATGCGGTGGTGGTGGAAGTGGTGGTGGATGTGGTGGTGGTGGTGGTGGATGTGGTGGTGGTGGTGGTGGATGTGGTGGTGGTGGTGGTGGATGTGGCGGTGGTGGATGTGGCGGTGGTGGATGTGGTGGTGGTGGATGTGGTGGTGGTGGATGTGGTCGTGGTGGATGTGGTGGTGGTGGATGTGGTGGTGGTGGATGTGGTGGTGGATGTGGTGGTGGTGGTGGTGGATGTGATGGTGGATGTGATGGTGGACGTGGTGGTGATGGTAGATGTGGTGGTGGATGCGGTGGATGCGGAGGTGGTGGTGGATGCGGTAGTGGTGGTAGTGGTGGATGGGGTGGTGGTTGTATTGGATGTGGTGGTGGATGTAGTGGTGGTGGTGGTGGTGGATGCGGTGGTGGTGGATGTGGTGGTGGTGGATGTCATGGTGGATGTGGAGGTGATGGTGGATGTGGTGGTGGTGGTGGTGGATATGATGGTGGATGTGGTGGTGATGGTGGATGTGGTGGTGGATGCGGTGGTGATGGATGCGGTGGATGTGGTGGTGGATGCGGTGGTGGTGGTGGATGGGGTGGTGGTGGATGCGGTGGTGGTGGATGCGGTGGGGGTGGAAGTGGTGGTGGATGTGGTGGTGGTGGTGGATGTGGCAGTGGTGGATGTGATGGTTTTGGATGTGGTGAATGTGGTGGTGGATGTGGCGGTGGATGTCATGGTGGATGTGGAGGTGATGGTGGATGTGGTGGTGGATGTGGTGGTGGTGGTGGATGGGGTTGTGGTTGTGGTGGATGTGGTGGTGGATGAAGTGGTGGTGGGAGTGGTGGTGGTGGATGCGGTGGTGGTGATGGATGCGGTGGTGTTGGATGCGGTGGTGGTGGTAGTGGTGGATGGGGTGGTGGTTGTAGTGGATGTGGTGGTGGATGTAGTGGTGGTGGGAGTGGTGGTGGTGGTGGATGCGGTGGTGGTGGTGGATGGGGTGGTGGTGGTTGTGGTGGATGTGGTGGTGGATGTAGTGGTGGTGGGTGTGGTGGTGGTGGTGGTGGATGTGTTGGTGATGGTGGATGTGATGGTGGATGCGGTGGTGGTGGATGCGGTGGATGGGGTGATGGTGGATGCGGTGGTGGTGGTGGTGGTGGATGGGGTGGTGGTTGTGGTGGATGTACCGCGTGGATGTGGTGGTGGTGGTGGATGGGGTGGTGGTGGTTGTGGTGGATGTGGTGGTGGATGTAGTGGTGGTGGGTGTGGTGGTGGTGGTGGTGGATGTGTTGGTGATGGTGGATGTGATGGTGGATGCGGTGGTGGTGGATGCGGTGGATGGGGTGATGGTGGATGCGGTGGTGGTGGTGGTGGTGGATGGGGTGGTGGTTGTGGTGGATGTACCGCGTGGATGTGGTGGTGGTGGATGCGGTGGTGGTGGAAGTGGTGGTGGTGGATGCGGTGGTGGTGGAAGTGGTGGTGGATGTGGTGGTGGCGGTGGTGGATATGATGGTGGTGGATGTGGTGGTGGATGTGGCGGTGGATGTCATGGTGGATGTGGAGGTGATGGTGGATGTGGTGGTGGATGTGGTGGTGGATGTGGTGGTGGATGTGGATGTGATGGTGGATGTGATGGTGGATGTGGTGGTGATGGTGGATGTGGTGGTGATGGTGGATGTGGTGGTGTATGCGGTGGATGTGGTTTTGGATGCGGTGGATGCGGTGGTGGTGGTAGTGGTGGATGGGGTGGTGGTGGTAGTGGATATGGTGGTGGATGTAGTGGTGGTGGGTGTGGTGGTGGTGGTGGATGTTAGAAGAGTGTAACGTGTGAAATGAACAGGCAACGCTTTTCCTACTGCGACTTGTAGACTCGAATTTCGCACGATGAAGTACTTAGGTCAAATTTTCAAACACTTTACAGTACTACCGGTGGCTCTTCTAAAAACTAACGTCGTGCATTTTTTAACCATATCGTTATCAAATCCAGTGTCGTTTGCTCCTATTAACAAATTACTTTGTCTTAAAGTTTATTAATACAAAATAAGCTGCTATGGTTGCTTATGTGAAATGACCAAGATGGCCGCCGCATTGACTTCAAATTATACTTTTTTCGCTCCACTTTGGGCAAGATAATCATTGTATTTTGGCTAGCACATACATATAAACTTACTAACAATGTGTTAGTTTGAAAAAGAATGGTGGTAATGATTTTATATTGGGCATCCGGCTGTGGGTGCTCCAGCATGTATGAAACTGCTGCCACCAGTCCTTCGTCGGTTTCCTTGGCTCAGTCGATTGCGACAGGCATTGGACAGGGCAGCTACAGTTTGGGGGCCTTTCGTTTCCACGTGAGAAGAGACGGATCTAATCCCGAGACAAGCAGAGTATTCAGAAGGAAAACATGGGGGGCCAGGAGAAGAAAAAGGTAAGAAAGTCTGCATGGCGTTAGAAAAAGGTAATAAAAGGGGCACAAAAAGAGAAAGGGAAAGTGGTTGGAGTAACACAGTAAGATGAAAGAAGGGGTGTTTGAGAGCAATGGAAGTGTGTGTAATAGAGACAAGTAGGCACTCGAAAAATTGTGTGAAATCAAATAGGGATGAGTAGGTACTCTGGAAAATGAAAGCAAGTAGGATAAACATGGGCAGGAGACGACGAAGAAGTAAAATAGGGCTAATGGGTTCGAGCAGATGGATTCCCTGTTCAATTAAGTAAGTATGAACTGGAGCAACGAGTAGTAAACTTTGTGTCAAGGCAGTAATATAAACATGTTATTTGTATGCGTCTTCTCTGATAACAAGGTTGCAGAAACAGTGTCCCATGTGAGAATCTGAATAAAGTTATAATAAGCAATGATCAAGCAACCAACACGTGTTTCGCCACAGATTACTCTTAAAAGTCCATCGACGCGGCGGGCAGGGGAGGGGGCGGAGCGGGGAGAGGGTTAATATTCCCAGATAATAAATATGTGTTTGATAACACTTGGGATTTCCATGCCTATGGATACAAACCAGCAAAGTGGCGTCAAAGATGACTGTCATGAAATTAGAAAATATAATTTTATAATTTAAAGTGCTTAGATTGAAGCATCATTAGTAAAGTGAAGCACCAAGATAAAGAGGTTGGGCTATATATTTAACAAGGGAAGAGAGAAGGAAAGGTGACAGAGAACTGCTGGAGGAGCAAAGAGGAGAAAAGAAATGCGACACGGCAAGCAGGGGAGGGGGCGGAGCGGGTAAAAAAAAAAACAAGACGGAGGGAAGGCAGATAAGGGGAGGGGGGAGGAGAAATGCGACACGGTGGGCAGGGGAGGGGACGGAGCGGGGAGAGGGTGTGAAAGCAGCAGGGGCCTGGAGTGCGGCTGAGGGAACTGATGTGCACGCGCTTTTAAGCTCAATGCGCATGCGCATTGAGCTTAAAAGTCACGGGCACTGCAAGGAATCGCCACAATTCCTTGCAAGTTAGTTAAAGACTGGTTAAGCCCCCATAGTCTCGCAAGCTTGATGCGCATGCGCATCGAATAGCGAGACCTAAAAATTGAAATTGTGACAAATCAAGTGGTCTGCCCAATTGATGTGTAAGAGTAAAAAAGAAATGAAGTCATCCAATTCACTCCCATGTCCTATGTGTGCTCTGTTCTGTGGCTAACAAACAAACACAATCAGGCCTCTGAGGCTGCACCCTGTGCAGGAAGGTGTACCCTCATACACAAACACAATCCTGCAAGTAATGCAGGCCCACTGCTACCCGTGGTGAAAGTGCGTATGTATATCTGCTTGGCAACTTGTGTGCAAGTGTAGTTTGAATGAACTGGAATGTGCTGTATGGCCTAATTACTGTGTACTACTGCCCTTTCTCAGTGACGTCATGCAGTGCAGCAAGGTGCTTTGCTGCACTGCAGAGTGCCACTCTAAAATGATCAGGATCCGTGTGTCATGTGAACATAGTGGGAACAATGTTATTCAATGGGTATACAATGTTGAGCCACTTTGACATGTACCTATTAATCTGGCAATGGCAGTAACAACACTATGTCACTCATTTGCAATGTGTCAGTTCATCCTGTATGGATGAATGGAACCACATCAACTGCACTGGCTAACAATTTAGCCCACCACCGACATCTTTGGCTTACCATGGACATATACATGTGTACGTGTGTAGTGACCGGGTTTTTGGTTCTATTTCTGAGTGATGTTGACTTTAAGCTTGCTACCATCCTAGATCCCTATTCTTAGCTTGTGTTGGTCCTTTTCAGGCCTCTTGTCAGACCTAGAAGCATAAACTAGAGGATAGCCGCTTTTTATGATGATAGATCCCTTATTTCTGACTCTAATTCATCTATTGCCTATTGGCTTTGACATAATTATGTGTCCTTTCATCATTCTACCTATAGTAGAGGGTGGATCCTGTAGTTCTGACTTTATATTACCTATTGGTAGGGTTTGTGTATAGAGCTAAGTGTCTATTTCATCCTTTTCGGGCCTACAAGGCCCAGAACCAGAGAGATCCCATTTTGCTTTCTGCCTCTGCTGACTGAGGAGCTTGCAGGGTAAAGGTGATGTTTATAGTTAAGCCTGTGGTGTGCTAGGGGAAAACCAGCGGAGACTGGATCTTATCGAAAGAATGTGTTTGTCTCTTGGGTCCAGACGTAACATGCAGATTAAGCATGGGCGGAAAATCCGTTCCGCTCGCGGATTTTGCGGATTTTCGGGAAATTCGCAATCCGCGAGATTCGCGAATCTCCCGCAAAATCCGCAAATCCGCGAGCAGCGGATTTTGCTCGCACTGTTCGCGTGAGTTCGCGTGAGTTCGCGCCCCGCGAATAAGTGCAAAATTGCAGAAATACGATTTTAGCAAAACTGAAAGTAACTACTTACCAGGTTCAAAAGTTCAGGCTCATCATTAGTAGCCATTTCCTGTAGTGCTTCCTGAGGGGCCCCTCCAGAGTTCAGTTGCCAGTTGAAACTATTATGTGACCCTGCTCTGAACCTCAGAATAGTTACACATATGCCACAAAGGTCCTGAATTACAGCTAAGGGAGACAAGCAGGAGCCAGGCTGGAAGTTAAAATCCATTAATCAGCCCCTAATTCATTATTGTCAGTTGGGGCAGGGCAGGTGTTGTAACTAATTTTGCAACAATGAAAGCACTTAGCAAGTGCAAAAGATCACTAATCAGGGCGCACTAAGGAAGCAGGTGCCAGCTAAAAAAATATTCTGTGACACATTAATCAGCCCCAAATTAATTCAGGTCACTTGAGGCAGGGAAGGTGTGCTTTGCTTTGCCGAAAATAATGTACACTGGACAACCAGAGGGTGTGGTGATGAAACAGAGGGTGGCATGGGTGGGCCAGAGGGTGGCATGAGTAGTCAGAGAGTGGCAGTGGTGACAGAGAGTGGCAGTGATGAAGAAGAGTGTCCCATACAGGCTGGACACGTAGAAACAACAAGTTCGCAAAACTTGCGACCCGACAGGTAAGTTCGCAAATTGCGAAATTGTAAAAACCCTCGCGAACTGGCAGAAACACGGGCGAACACAAAAAAAAAAAATCCGCAAATTCGCGGGAATTCGCGGATTTTGCGGATTGCGAATCCGCAAATCCGCAAAATTCGCGAACGCGAGATCCGCAAAATTCGCCCATGCTTAATGCAGATGGTCACTGCAGCTGCGCGGAGAGCATCAGAGCTGGCACAGGAATTTGTTGGGAGGCAGCTCTCTGTTGGAAATTTCCATAAGGAGAGAGCATTCCATATTAGCGAAGTGCAGAAGAGGCAGAGGGTTCAGTTGGTTTTTGGAATGGTAGAGTTCAGTTGGTTTTTGGAATGGTAGAGTTCAGATGGTTGCTGGAGCTGGAGAGAGCAGTCAGATGGTGCTTGGAGCTGAAGAGAGCAGTCAGATGAATCTTGGAATGAAGTTGGAACTGTCAGCTGGAGTGCCAGTTTGTCAGAATATATTGAAGCGGTTGCCAGTCAGATGGAAGAGTTGGAGCTACCAGTTGGAGCTATTGAAGCAGTTGGAGCCAGTGGAGTGAAGCCGTGGTGATAGAGGGAGAGTGAGCCCTGTTTCCACCAGAGAGAGAGAGAAACATTCCTTTCTTATAGGGTGAGGTCTTCTAAACTAGTTTGCTTTACACTTAATCATTCACTTTCCTTTTATTTCCTAGGCTAGATTCCCTACTGTATTGTTACACTGATTAATCCATTTTCTTTCAGCGGTGTGCAGTCTGTTATAATCCATTTCCCTTTTTAGCTATTTACAGTTCAGCTACATGTGGATGTGTTAGTAATAAAGCTTTCTTGTTTTCCATTATAATAAAGAGACCCCGCAGATCTGTGTATGTGTCTATTCCCCTTTACTTTTCAGGCTATGTCTATATTGCTAGTTATTGTGATGTTATAATTTGCTATTGTGTAATAAAGGGACCCCAGTTATTAGTGAACTATTGTGTAACTGTTGTTTTCTTATGGTAAAGTTAACCTTTCTTCTAGTCAGAAGCTGTTATGTGGACGGATGCCTTTCCCGTCCGGGTAAATGGTAACTGAGCAAGGGAGCAGGGAGCACTTATATCAGAGAATAACCTTTGCATATTGTAATTTGGCCATTCTTGTGTGAGAGGAATGAACTGTCTATCTATCACATAACCTATAATATTACATCCCCAGTAGATATTAGATATATAGAGAAACTTCCCAAAAGAGAGAGAGAGAGCTGAAGGTATTCATAGGACAGAGATTGCCGCTAGAGAGAGTGGCATTAGTGAGAGCATTGATTATGGTCAATGTGTATACCCACAGGATTGTGGCTTGTGTGAGAGAGTGAGAGCATTGATTGTGATCAATGTGTATACCCACAGGATTGTGGCTTGAGTAAATACCCACAGGATGGTGGCTTGAGAAAATACCCACAGGATAGTGGCTTGAGAAAATACCCACAGGATAGTGGCTTGAGTAAACATCCACAGGATAGTGGACATACCCACAGGATGGTGGCTTGAGTAAATACCCACAGGATAGTGGCTTGAGTGAGCACTGATTGTGATCAGTGTGTAATGGTAAGTAATCGGAACTGCCCCCTTCACTATGAGTAGGAGGGTAGCATAGTCTGGGTCTGAGTTGCCGCAAGACTATAAGGTATGAGTGTGGTAAGCCCGAGGTAAGCCCGTCTACGCCCGTCCGCGCCTGGACCGTGCCCAGCGCCAGACCCCCTGCCCCTCGCGCTGCCCAGCCCTCTCGCATTACCTATGATGCCGCCGCCCTCCTAGCCCTTAACCCCGGTCGCGCCCCCAACTGCGTCCAAGCAGCTCCTGGACTCACCCATGGACCTTTCTCCTGCTACTCCTGCAAATTCAGCGGCACCGACAACATCTCCGCTATGACCACACCACAGATTCCCGACCCCAACCACCTACAATGCATCCTCCTCAACACCCGCTCGGTCCACAGACACGCCATTGACCTATGGAATCTACTAGACACCATCTCTCCAGACATCGCCTTCCTAACGGAAACATGGATGAACGCTTCCTCCGCCCCAGACATCACCATTGCCATCCCTGAAGACTATAAGATCACTCGCAAAGACCGCACCGGACACACAGGAGGAGGAATCGCTATCGTCCATAAGAAATCTATCCGCATATCAACCAGCTCTGACGCCAACCTCGCCAACTCCGAACACCTTCACTTCCAGATCCACATCGACCCCAAGACCACACTCAGAGGCACCCTCCTCTACAGACCACCAGGACCCGCGCAAAATTCAGTGAAGACATCACAGACTTCATCACTCCACACGCGCTCCCCTCCAAAGATTACATCCTTCTGGGAGACCTCAACTTTCACCTCGAAAAGATCAACGACCGCAACACCACCACCCTCTTGGACAACCTCGCCAACCTCGGACTCAAACAACTGGTCACTTCCCCCACCCACATCGCAGGTCACACACTCGACCCCATCTTCACCTCCAGCAATCATGTCTCCTTCAGCCACACCACGGATCTCCTCTGGACTGACCACAGCTGCGTTCACTTCACCTACAACAAGCCTAAACCCATCAACCACCTCCAACCAACTCTGCAAAGAAACTGGAACAAAATCACCACCGACCAGATCTCCTCATCGCTCCTCCTAAACACCCCAGCCCACTCTTCTAACCCAAACCAAGCCGCCGCCAACCTCACCCTATGGTTATCCAACACCGCCGACACCCTAGCACCACTGAAAAAACGTCAAAGCAAACCTGGCAACAAGAAGGCCTCATGGTTCAACGATGATCTTAAGAAGTCCAAGAAACTCTGCCGCTCCCTTGAAAAGGCCTGGAAAAAAGACCCAACCACTAGCACCAAGGACGCCTTCAAAAACGCCACCCGCACTCACCACCAACTAATCCGAAAGGCCAAGAAAACAGCATTCAAGGATCGACTTGACAACAACGCCCACAACAGCAAGGAACTTTTCAACATCGTCAAGGAATTTTCCAATCCCTCGGCCAACTCCAACGACATCACCCCCTCTCAAGCCCTCTGCGACTCCCTAGCCTCATTCTTCCACAGCAAGATTGCAGATATCCACAACAGCTTCGACAACCAGCCCGGAGACCAACCCACCCAACCATATGCTGAACATTCTCCCCCCGTGAACACCCTTAACGACTGGAACCCAATCTCCACTGAGGACACCATCCGCCTGATGAACTCCATCCACTCAGGATCCCCCACAGACCCATGTCCTCACCACATCTTCAACAAAGCTGACTCCGTCATAGCACCTCACCTCCGAGACGTCATCAACTGCTCCTTCAACTCCGCCACCTTCCCGGAAAACTGGAAACACGCTGAACTCACCGCCCTTCTGAAAAAACCCACAGCGGACCCCACCGAACTCAAAAATTACCGCCCCATTTCGCTCCTCCCGTTCCCGGCTAAAGTAATCGAGAAAGCTGTCAACAACCAGCTCGCCGCTTTCCTCGAAACCAACAAATCCCTCGACTCCTCTCAGTCCGGCTTCCGAGCAAAACACAGCACTGAGACCGCCCTCATCGCAGCAACAGACGACATTCGAACTCTACTGGACAATGGAGACACAGTCGCTCTCATCCTCCTCGACCTCTCTGCAGCATTCGACACAGTCTGCCACAGCACCCTTTTACAACGCCTCAGCAACATCGGAATACAAGGAAAAGCACTCGAATGGATCACCTCGTTCCTCACCGGAAGAACCCAAAGAGTCCGCCTTCCACCATTCAAGTCCGAGGCCACTGAAGTCATCTGTGGCGTTCCACAAGGATCCTCACTCAGCCCCACCCTCTTCAACGTATACATGAGCCCCCTCGCGGCCATCGCCCGCCAACACAACCTCAACATCATCTCCTACGCGGATGACACTCAACTAATCCTTTCTCTCACCAATGACCCCAGCACCGCCAAAACTAACCTACACGAAGGAATGAAAGAAGTTGCCGAATGGATGAAACACAGCCGCCTGAAACTGAACTCAGATAAAACAGAAGTCCTCATCTTAGGTACATCCCCCTCTGCATGGGACGACTCTTGGTGGCCGGAAGCCCTTGGAAAAGCACCCATCCCGACAGACCACGCACGGAACCTAGGCGTCATCCTGGATTCTTCACTCTCAATGAACAGACAAGTCAGCGCCGTATCCTCATCCTGCTTCAACATTCTCCGCATGCTCAAAAAAACATTTCGCTGGATCCCCACCGAAACCAGGAAAACAGTCACCCATGCTCTGGTCACGAGCCGACTGGACTACGGAAACACCCTCTACGCAGGTACTACCGCTAAACTTCAGAAGAAACTCCAACGAATCCAAAACGCCTCAGCCAGGATCATATTAGACATCCCGCGCAACGAACACATCTCTGGTCACCTGAAAGACCTCCACTGGCTACCCGTCAATAAGAGAATCACTTTCCGACTGCTAACCCACGCACACAAATCTCTCTACGACATCGGACCAGAATGCCTCAACTCACGACTGTCCTTCTACACCCCCTCCCGCCAACTACGTTCTTCCAGCCAAGCCCTCGCCACTGTACCTCGCATCAACAAGACCACCATGGGAGGCAGATCCTTCTCATACCTGGCTGCTAAAACATGGAACTCACTCCCCACTTACCTTCGCCTTACCCAGAACCACCTAGCATTCAGAAAGCAACTTAAAACGTGGATATTTGACAAGTAATCCTCCTCCCCTTCCTAAGCGCCTTGAGACCCTCTGGGTATGTAGTGCGCTATATAAATTCTGTGACTTGACTTGACTTGACTTGGTATAGAATATGGAACCCCTTAGTAATCAGTGAGTATTTCTAGTAATCCCTATAGATTTAGTGGTGTTTTTGATGATATGAGCTTATATATTGCTAATTCCCCATCCTCAGGTAGGTACCCAGGTGCCTTGGTAAGTAGGTCCTGAGGAGGGAGGTGGTTACATTGCGGCTGGGTTGGTGGTGTCTTGGTGAGCTGATTCTATCTGGTCCAAAAATCCGGTCGTTACAACGTGTAAGGCATGACTGCTATGGCACTACCTACCTAGGGAGGACCAGCTAGCTAAATAACTGTTCCTCAATGTGTCACTTCAAACATGTAATGTGAGCAAATAGAAATAAGTGGGCAGAAACATCTCCAAATAGACAGAATAGAAAGCTACAGGATCCACATGACAGTCGGGATGTAGAAGTATACGATGTATCAGACCATGATCAGCATTTGCTATTACATTGAGTAATAGAAGATACATGTGTAAACCAAAGTATGAGTAATTCATATTGTGAAAATGAATACAAAATATGCATGACAACATCTCTACTCATAACACACATGGACTAGAATGTATCTGTAACAGTGAGCAAAATCATTTACAGTTGCCCTTTCTTTTCACTTCCAGCTGACCAAGGATATGGGCTATAGCCATGGGTAATGACCCTGTATGGACATCCCCTGACTGAGTTAGAGAAGGCCTACAGCCAGGCACTCAGCAAGACATGCAAAATTGTGAAGCGAAGCTTTGGCCTGCTCAAGGGCATGTTCCGCTGTCTTGACATCTCAGGGGGGATAATACTAAACTTGCCCCCCAATGATGTGTAAAATAATCCTGATTTGTACCATACTGCATTATGTGTGTGAGCAGACCAATGTCCCCTGGAACTGGAACCAACAACAGCAGGACCAAATGGAGGAGGAGGCAGGGGAAAGAGGAGGAGGAGAAGAAGGAAATGGAAGAGTAGGAGTAGGCGGATGGTGGAGACATCCTCAATACCATGGCTAGAAATCATAGACACCCACACACGGTACAACATTTCTTTGCCTGAACAACATGTTCTGGGATGAACCATGAACCAATATGTACTGAAGGTCCAACATGACAATAAATGTTTCAACCCATTGCTTGTCTTTGAGTCTATTTCCCAGGCCCACGAAAACAAAATGCCAACAACACAGATATCTTCATCATGGCCAGCATCATACAAACTGTAATTCAAAAAAATTATGAGCAAGAAAAGTGACCCCAGGAGTGTTTTACCTGCACGCAAAGGGCTAACCGCTTAAATGAAACAAATACACCTTGGTCCATAATGTGACGGATTGCACTCAGAGCATCATTCGGAAGACAGCTATCAATGTCTCAAAAATGATGCATTGCGAGGGGGGTGTGGTTGGCAGCCGACGAACATGGCTGCAGCCTAGAGGAGCTCCGGACCTCCGCCAGATTACCCGACCATCTGCCTCATTTATCCATGCTTTAATCACGTTCCTGTGCCATCAATCAATCAATTAATCAATCAATCAATCATAACACTTGTATAGCGCGCTACTTACCCGGAAGGGTCTCAAGGCGCTTGGGGGAAGGGGTCCGCTACTGCTCGAACAGCCAGGTCTTGAGTTGTCTCCTGAAGGCGAGGTGGTCCTGGGTCAGCCGAAGGTGGATGGGGAGGGAGTTCCATGTCTTGGCCGCCAGGTAGGAGAAGGATCTGCCTTCCGCGGTGGCTCTTCGGATGCGTGGTACGGTGGCGAGGGCGAGGCTGGTAGACCGTAGCTGGCGGGTGGGCGTGTAGAAGGTCAGGCGGTCGTTGAGGTACTTGGGGCCCAGGTCGTGGAGAGACTTGTGTGCGTGGGTGAGGAGCCTGAACGTGATCCTCTTGTTGACGGGGAGCCAGTTCAGGTCCCTCAGGTGGCCGGAGATGTGGCTGCATCGGGGGATGTCCAGAATGAGTCTGGCGGAGGCGTTCTGGATGCGTTGGAGTCTTTTCTGTAGCTTGGCTGTGGTTCCGGCGTAGAGGGTGTTTCCGTAGTCCAGTCGGCTGGTGACGAGGGCCTGGGTGACCGTCTTCCTGGTTTCGGTCGGGATCCATCGGAAGATCTTGCGAAGCATGCGAAGGGTGTGAAAGCATGATGAGGAGACGGCGTTGACTTGTCTGGTCATCGAGAGGGAGGAGTCCAGGATGAAGCCCAGGTTGCATGCGTGGTCTGTTGACTTGGGGGTGGTGCCCAGGGCTGGGGGCCACCAGGAGTCGTCCTAGGCGGAGGGTGATGGTCCAAGGATGAGGACTACCGTCTTGTCTGAGTTCAGTTTCAGGTGGCTGTTCTTCATCCACTCGGCGACATCTTTCATACCTTCGTGGAGGCTGGTTCTGGCGGTGTCAGGTCTCTGGTGAGCGAGAGGATCAGCTGGGTGTCGGCGGCGTAGGAGATGATGTTGGGTTGTGTTGGCGTGCGAGGGCAGCGAGAGGTCTCATGTAGACGTTGAAGAGGGTGGGGCTGAGTGATGATCCTTGCGGGACGCGCAGGTGACTTCGGTGGCCTCGGATCGAAACGGGGGAGGCAGACTCTCTGTGTTCTTCTGGCGAGGAACGAGATGATCCACTTCAGTGCCTTCTCTTGGATGCCGGTGTTGCTGAGGCGTTGGACTAGGGAGCAGTAACAGACCGTGTCGAATTCTGCGGAGAGGTCCAGGAGGATGAGTGCCGCTGTTTCCCTGTTGTCGAGCAGGGCTCGGATGTCGTCAGTGGCTGCGATGAGGGCAGTCTATGTGCTGTGGTTGGCTCTGAAACCGGACTGCGAGGGGTCGAGGGATCCGTTCGTCTCGAGGAAGGCGGCAAGCTGTTTGTTGGCGATCTTCTCGATGACTTTGGCAGGAAAAGGGAGGAGCGAGATGGGCGGAAGTTTTTGAGGTCGGTGGGGTCCGCTGTTGGTTTCTTCAGTAGGGCGCTGAGCTCGGCATGCTTTCAGCTCTCCGGGAAGGTGGCAGTGTTGAAGGAGGTGTTGATGACGTCCCGGAGTTGGGGTGCGATGGTGGAGTCGGCCTTGTTGAAGACGTGGTGGGGGCAGTGGTCGGTTGGAGAGCCGGAGTGGATGGTGTTCATCGTGCGGGCTGTGTCTTCGGTGGTCACCGTGGTCCAGGTGCGGAGGGTGGCGGTGGGGTGCATTGGTTCGGAGGTTGGGTGCGTGGATGGTGCGCCGAAACTGTTGTGGATGTTTGACAATCTTGCGGTGGAAGAACGAGGCGAGGGAGTCACAGAGATCTTGTGAAGGGGTGAAGGGGTGTTGTCGTTGCTGCCGGTGCTGGGGTTGGAGAACTCCTTGACGATGCTGAAGAGTTCCTTGCTGTCGTGGGCGTTGTTGTCCAGTCGCTCCTTCAGTGATTTCTTCTTGGTGGTGCGGATGAGCTGGTGGTGCTTGCGGGTGGTGTGTTTGAGGGTGGTCATGTTGTCAGCGGTCTGGTCGAGGAGCCAGG
Organism: Lissotriton vulgaris; assembly: GCF_964263255.1. Classification (NCBI taxonomy): domain Eukaryota; kingdom Metazoa; phylum Chordata; class Amphibia; order Caudata; family Salamandridae; genus Lissotriton; species Lissotriton vulgaris. The sequence goes on from NC_141685.1 coordinate 845,133,726, forward strand.
CTTTCTTGAGGGTGCTGCAAGTCTTCTTGGAGTCCTTGAGTTCGTCGGTGAACCAGGGGGCTTTCTTGCTTCTGGGTCTGCTGGGAGGGTTCTTCAGTGGTGCGAGGTCGTTGGCGCAGGCGGTCAGCCACTGCGTGAAGTTGCGGGCTGCTTCGTTTGGGTCTGATGTGCTGGCAGGAGGGTTCTGGCTGAGGGAGGTGGTGAGCTGGTCGGAGGTGATCTTGCTCCAGCTCCTGTGAGGAACCTGTTGCGAGTGGTGGTGGGTTGTGGTTTTTCTGAAGCTGAAGTGGACGCAGTTGTGGTCGGTCCAGTGGAGTCCGGTGGAGTGGCTGAAGCTGATGTGCTTTCTGGATGAGAAGACGGGATCAAGCGTGTGGCCAGCGTAGTGGGTGGGGGTTTTGACGAGTTGCTTGAGTCCGAGGTTGGCGAGGTTGTCCAGCAGGGTGATGGTGTTGCGGTCCTTGTTGTTCTCCAGGTGGAAGTTGAGGTCCCCTAGGAGGATGTAGTCGGCGGAGGGAAGGGCGTGTGGGCGGATGAAGTCTGTGATGTCTTCGCTGAATTGCGTGCGTGGTCCCAGGGGTCGGTAGATGAGGGTGTCTCTGTGGGTCGTCTTTGGGTCGGTGTGAATCTGGAAGTGGAGGTGTTCGGAGGTGGCGAAGGTGTCGTCGGTCGTGATGCGGATGGTATTCTTGTGGACGATGGCGATGCCTCCTCCGGTCTGGTTGACGCGGTCCGTCCTGATGATCTTGTATCCATCCGGGATGGCGATGGCGATGTCGGGGGCTGAGGAGGCGTTCATCCATGTTTCAGTGAGGAAGGCGATGTCTGGTGATGTTGTGTCGAGGAGGTTCCAGAGTTCCACGGCGTGTCTGTGGACGGAGCGGGTGTTGAGCAGGATGCACTTGAGGTCGCTGCTGGAGTTTGGCTTGGCGGGCGCGGTGCAGGTTCGAAGGCAGGTGAACTTGCAGGTTGTGCAGGTGAAGGGTCCGTGAATTTGTCTCGGGGCGGCCCAGCAGCAGGTGGGGTTTCGGCCGGCATTGAGTGCGTTGAGGGCCGCGGCGTCGTAGGTCTGTCGGGTCGTCTTGCAGCGGTGGGGACCAGGGGCCCTGGCACTGGGCGCAGTCCAGGCATGGATGGGCGCAGACGGGCTTGACTTTGGCGCGCCTTCGGCGCACAATCGGCGCGCCCGCTGTGCGTGACCGCTGCGCGTACGCGCGGTCGCCATTTATGGCTAAGTGGGAGGGAGGAGCAGCTTGGAGGCGGAAGTGGGGAGGACACAAAAACAAAAGGGGGCGTGGCCGCGTGAACGGCGGCGGGAAGCGGGGAGCGGGGAGCTGGGTGGGCAGGGCACAGGGGGGCTACAATAAGTTTTAACAAAGGCAAAATAAATGCACACAGGCACAGGGGGACAGCAGCAGAGAAGAAAACAGAAGGCAATAAAAAACAGCAGAACCACAATGTAATACGAACACACGGCGGAGGGGCAGGGAGCAGTGAGGCAGGCAGCTAGGGCGGCAAAACAGCACAATGAGGCTGCGAGCAGCAGCGAGGGGTGAGGGGCACTCACACAGCTGGTGGCCGTGCGGCGCGGGGGTGTCCTGAGGACAGGTCACCTCCGTGAGGTAAATCATGCAACAAAACCGAGGCCTACCTGCCATGCTGAAACCAGGGCCTCGAGTGATCAAGAGGCCCTGAGACTGAACATCAGAATCTCTCCCTGCATCTAGACTTGTGGAAGTGGAGTCACTAAACTGCGGACCGTCACTGCCCTGGAGGCTTGCTCTAACTTGGCAATTCCACGCCCCCATCAGACTCCCTGAGCACCTGTGCCCTTCCTCTTGGCTGTGGCCTCGCTCTGGTCCTAGGAGGTGCTGTCTGGAAGATATGTCCTTAGAGTCAAAGATTGCTACAGTGGCTACTGAACTCATGTTAATCAGGGATGATTTCCGAAAACTGAGCACAAGGGTGAAAGATGTTGAAACAATGACAGTCACTTTTGGTGAAGACACTGCAACCCTCAAGTGACAAATGCAAAGCCTGGAGTTGGAGCACAAATTTATGGCAGTGAAGCTAGACGCTTTCAAGGGCGCAACAACATATGAATCATGGGAGTGCCGGAGGGAACACGGGGCAAGCCATGGACCTGTTTGTAGAGGACCTAATTCAGAACCACCTCCAGCCTCGAGGACTCTCTAACTATTTTTCCGTTGAGAGGGCTCATTGCGTTCCTGGCGGCAGGCCCAAGCCGGGAGCACCTCCCAGGCCCATATTAGCCCATATCTTTAACTTCCGAGTTCAAGATCTCATTCTGCAGGCGGCCAGGGCGGCCCCTCCTGTCAAGTAGGAACAAAGTACTATTTCCTTCTTTCCCGACTATGAGGCTACAGTTGCCAGACAGCAACGTACTTTTTTGGCAGTGAAGAAAGAACTTCAAGCCCATGAGATCAAATACTCCATGATGTTCCCCTCTAAGTTGAGAATAATTGCAAACAGGAAAACATGGTTCTTCACAACCCCCGAGGATGCACAGGACTGGCTTGAGGGCTGGCAACAAGCCGCAAACTCCAGTGGGACGAGCCATGATCGTAGCCAACACACAGGACACACATCCACAGCGGAACGAAGGAACGCAACCTTGGCGACTGAGAATCCCAACGATGAACAATGACCAAGGAAAGTAAACTTCTCTCTGGATGAACAAGCTCTCAACCATAACCTTTTAAATGCCTCTGGCAACCACGACACGTCCAAGCGACTCAGGAAAACCATGAACTACGAATCGTGGAACATCACGACCGCTGGGCTGCTTTTGCACAGGCAAGGGCACTGCAGCTTTGCCTTGAGACACCCTCGAGTGGACCCTCATTGCTGACAGAGAGACATTATGAGTCTGGTGCTCGTCTCTGAAGAGTATATAATGTTGGGGTATATTTGCGGAGGTAATCAGGTGATCTCACGCCCACCTACAAAGTTACTGGGAAATGGGTTCTCGGCACTCTGCAAAGTTGGGGAGGTGGGAAGTTCTCACACCATCATGCAGGGAGGCAGGGAGGGGGGTTGGACGTATGTTTCATTGTAATTTCCTAAGTTTGTTGTTTCTTTGTTCAAAATTAAGGGTTATGGTGCACCCTTATTATACTCGTACCAGACCGCTTAGTAGTCAATACATGTACTCTTCCCCTACAGACCCCAGTGTCATGTACGATCACCCACCGTAATGTGTCAGTTCCTCTATCTCAACACCCACTACACCTTCCCTTGATCTCCTGAAATGTCAATGGCCTCAGCGACAAGGTGAAGAGGGGACTGGTATTACAATATCTTAAGCGTAAAGCGCCCTCAGTAGTCCTCCTTCAAGAAACCCACTTGGTAGGGACGACCTGTAAGGCTCTGGACAGGTGTGGCTTTAAATTGATAGTTCACTCAGAATTCTCTTCTGGCTCCCGCGGGGTTGGAATCCTGGTTAAAAAACAATGTTCACTGATCATTAAGCACAAATACACAGACGATCAGGGCGGTTTCGTGGCTATGTCCAGTCAATGGGTGGGACAAGCTTTGAACATTGTGACTGTATACTTACCCCCGCACTCCACTCATTGGCATTCCCTGCGCTAAGCGCATTCCTGCTCCGGCTTCCAGAGGGATACCTTATACTTGGTGGTGACCTCAATGCCACCCTTAACGACATGCTAGATAGAACACCCACCAACAACAGCACCAAACGCATTCTCCCCTGGCTGATTTCCTTGATATGATTGGCCTGGTTGACGTGTGGCGCTCACAATACCCGCAAACACAAAAATATACATACCACTCGAGCGTACATAATAGTTTTTCCAGGATTGACTATATACTGACATCGGCGGACATTGTAGGAAACTTTACTGGTATGACTTTTCTCCCACAAGGGATATCAGATCATTCACCAATCCTGGTCAACTACACGTGCAACACTTTTGCCCAGCAATGTCTCGTCCATATATATCCAGGCTATCTTAAAAACCCAAAGATCAGGAAAGGTGTCACTGCTACCACGAAGTACTATTTTACTGAAAAAGAATCCTCAGTCACCTCTCCCCTTTCCCTATGGGAAGTATGCAAAACTGTCCTTAGGGGACAGGCTATATTCCTCATTATAGGAGAGAAAAGGTCATACAGGTATCAACACTTGAACAGAACCTACACGACCTAGAAGCAAAACACTCCTGGGATCCCTCAGTATCTAACACATGCCAACTCAATCTCAAAAAACAGGAATACAAGGAATACTTATGGCACAATGCCAAAACTAGATTGACGACCACGCGCCACACAATTTATGAGATGGGAGACAAGGCGAGCAAGGTTGTAGCGTTGCTCGATAAACAAGAATGAGCAAGTCGCTGGATCGCGGAACTTCGGGACCCTAAGGGAGGAATGATCACAGAACCCCAAGCAATTGTAGACGCTGTGGCACTTCACTACACTGATATCTACACCCCTTCAACCAAAATCTAGCAGGAAGATGCGGCTGCATTTCTCTGCCACATACGACTCCCAAGGCTCACAGAGGAGGATATGTTGGTGTTAGACTTGGACTTTACTACTGATGAGCTAACAATAGCAATAGGGAACATACAGCTGGGGAAGGCTCTAGGACCGAACGGTGTCCCGATAAAACTCTATAAGCAAAACGTGACGGCTCTTGCCCCCCACCTATTGAACATGTATAACATGAGCCTAGATGTGGGAGAACTTCCTAAAGACCAAAGAGTGGCCACGGTGGTGGTCATACACAAGCCAGGAAAACCTGCCTAGTAATGCACCTTCTACCAGCCCATATCTCTGATCAACGCTGAAGCTAAGATCCTCACAAAGTTGTTGGCCAATTGGCTGATGCCCCACTTAGCCAAGCTGATCCACCCGGACCAGTCCGAGTTTATGCCGGGCAGAAATACTGCGAAACCTGCGTAGATTGCACAGTGTGATCGGGCCCGGACACACAATACAAGAGCAGACAGGTATTTTGTTCTTAGACGCCCGTATTCTTTTAACACTGTTGAGTGGCCCTTTCTGTTCGCAGTTCTGGACCGATTGGGCTTTGGGTTCAAGTTCTGCTCATGAGTGAAATTATTGTACACAAACTCTCTCGCGCATGTGGTGGCGAACGGCCACATATCCAAAGAATTCCCGCGGAACGTAGCACCAGACAAAGCTGCCCGGTGACCCCGCTCCTTTTCGCACTTGTCCTAGAACCGCTAGCCGCGTGGATCAGACAAGATCCAGTCATCTGGTGACTGCGTTGAACTGAAGAGGTAGAAGACTGCATCTCCCTCTATGCGGACAACATCCTCCTATACATGATTCTCCTGAGCGTTCACTACACGAGATTTTAGACATTTGTAGCTCCTACGGGAATTTCTCTGGTTACACGATTAACTGAACCAAATCGATATGTACTGGTAGGCCCTCCAAGGAAACTGCCTAAGGGATGTCGGTAGGGGATCCGGAGTGGATGGTGTTCATTGTGCGGGTGGTGTCTTCGGTGCTGACCGGGGTCCAGTTGCGGAGGGTGGTGGTGGGGGCGTTGGTTTGGTGGTTGGGTGCGTGGTCTGTGCGCAGAAGCTGTTGTGTATGTCAGCGATCTTGCGGTGGAAGAATGAGGCGAGTGAGTCGCAGAGGTCTTGTGAGGGTGTGAAGCCATTGTTTCCGGCGCTGGGGTTGGAGAGCTCTTTGACGATGCTGAAGAGTTCCTTGCTATTGTGGATGTTGTTGTCCAGTCGTTCTTTGAATGTTGTTCTTTTGGTGGTGCGGATCAGCTGGTGGTGTATGCGGGTGGCGTTCTTGAGAGCTGTCATGTGAACTGTGGTTTGGTCGTGGCGCCAGGCTTTTTTGAGGGTGCAGCAGTTTTTCTTGGATGTTTAGAGTTCGTAGGTAAACCACAAGGCTTTCTTGCTGCTGGGTCTGCTGGGTGGGTTCTTCAGAGGTGCGAGGTCGTCGGCGCAGTTGGTGAGCCACTGTGTGAAGTTGCGGGCTGCTTCATTGGGGTCCGTTGCGCTAGCGGGAGGGTTCTGGCTGAGGGAGGAGGTGAGCTGGTCGGCGATGATCTTGTTCCAGCTCCTGCGGGGAACCTGTTGTGGGTGGTGGTGGGTCGTGGTTCTCCTGAAGTTGAAGTGGACGCAGCTGTGATCAGTCCAATGGAGTCTGGTGGAGTGGCTGAAGGAGATGTGCTAGCTGGAGGAGAAGACGGGGTCAAGTGTGTGGCCGGCGTGGTGGGTGGGGGTGTTCACCAGTTGTTTGAGTCCGAGGTTGGCGACGTTGTCCAGTAGGGTGGTGGTGTTGCTGTCATTGTTGTTCTCTAAATGGAAGTTGAGGTCCCCTAGGAGGATGTAGTCAGAGGAGGTGAGGGCGTGCGGGCTGATGAAGTCTACGATGGCTTCGCTGAATTGTGTGCGTGGTCCCGGGGGTCTGTAGAAGAGAGTGCCTCTGAGGGTGGTCTTGGGGTCGGTGTGTATCTGGAAGTGGAGGTGCTCGGCGGCGGTGAGGGTATCGTCGGAGTTGGTCGTGATGCGGATGGTGTTCCTGTGGACGATGGCGATGTCTCCTCCGGTCTGGTTGACGCGATCCCTCCGGGTGATCTTGTATCCATCCAGGATGGCTATGGCGATGTCGGGGGCTGAGGAGGCATTCATCCAGGTTTCCGTGAGGAAGGCGACGTCTGGTGATGTTGTGTCGAGCAGGTTCCAGAGTTCGACAGCGTGTCTGGGGACAGAGCGGGTGTTGAGCAGGATGCACTTGAGGTGGTTGTTGCTGGTGCCTGGCCTTTCAGGTGCGGTTCAGGTCCGGAGGCAGGTGAAGTTGCCGGCCTGGCAGGTGAAGGGTCCGTTGGTGTGTTTCGGGGTGGCCCGGTAGCAGGCAGGGTTACGGCCGGGTTTGAGTGTGTTGAGGGTGGCGGCGTCGTAGGTCCGTCGTGTGGGCTGGCATCGTCGGGTGCCAGGGGTCCTGGCGCTGGGCGTGGTCCAGGCGTGGATGGGCCCAGACATGCTTGCCTTTGGCGCGCCAGCGGCGCGCCCGATGCGCGGCAGCGCAGTGGTCGCCTTGAGAGGGAGGAGGGGAGGAGTGGTCAGCTGGGAGGCGGGAGGGAAGAGCCAATGGGTGTGGGGGGGCTGGCCGCACGGGAGACAGCCGCGGGAAAGACGGGGGAAGCGGGAGGGAAAAAGAACCAAGAAGCATGGGACGCTCACACAAATGTGCGGGGTACACAAAAGAAGAGAGGGGGCAGCACACGAGGCACTCACTCAAAGATGCGGGGTACATGATGGCACTCACAGAACACTTCCGTTATCTTCAAATTAAAACACGCCCTTGAAGCGACTATCCCCCCAGACACCAACCTTCCTGAAGCCTCCCCTCTGGAGGATAGGCTATTCACCGATCATATGACCAAAAAAGCCTTGTCCCTTACCTACCCAAAGATAATAAACAACCATCCTGATCTCACACAACCTATCAGGGAAAAATGGCAGACAGATGTAGGAGATCTAGATGAGACCGACTGGCAGGAGGCATTAGCATCCCCCAGAGAGGTAGCCATCCCATGGAAACTCCTGCTAGTGAAATTGAAAGTACTACATAGGATATACTATACAAGACTGACACTATGAAGGATAGGTAAGACTGATAATCCACATTGCCTCAGACAGTGTGGAGCAATAGGGAAGTTGTTTCATACAATTTGGAAATGCCCCGCGATAGAGACGTACTGGGTAAAGGTTATATCATTAATAACTCGACTCAGTGTCGCCTCTGTACCACCGGAACCTAAACGCTGCTTATTGAACATTTGGGAGGCAACAGACCTTAATACCACTGGACAAATATGGTCGACGCTGGGCATGATGGTGACGAAGCGTAACATAGCTAGATTGTGGGGGGTGCAAAAACACTCCCACGATTCAAGACTGGGGTGCAGACATGGATCTGGCAATGGTGTAAGAAAAAGCAGTGTATACAAAAAGGAGGCGTCCCAAACAATGGATACGGTTGTGGGGAAAATGGAATGCATTCAGAGGGAGAATATGTACTGCGCCAACTGTAAACTCCTCACAGGAGGAGGATTAACCACCGTACATGGGGACACTGTTTATGTTTCATAGTAACTGGCATGATATGGTTATAAGTTGTACTGATCGTATGTACGTATGTTGCAAGAGCAACGCGTCAAGTGATTCTGGATTGTACTGCTGTATGTGATTTTTGCACCAATAAAACAAATAATAAAAAAAAATTATGCATTGCGCGTTGCCACATGCTGTGTGTAACATGAGCCTTGGCTAGTTCCCTAGTGATGCATAAGAAATAAATTAATTGTTAGTAGGAAACATGACACTTTAGTTGGAAACCTGGCACTTAAGTAGGAAATGTGACACTATAGTAGGAAACACTGCACTACAGTAGGAAATGTGACTCTTTAGTAGTAAACGTGATGCTTTTGCGGTAAATGTGATGCTTTGTACGAAAAGTGATGCTTTACCTGAAAACCTACTGCTTGAGTAAGAAAGGTGACACTATAGAAGGAAAGGTGACACCTTTCTAGTAAACATGACGTTTTTGTAGAAAAAGTGACGCTTTACCTGAAAACATGACTCTTGAGTAGGAGAGATGACACTGTATTAGAAAAGCGTGATGATTTTGTAGGAAAAGTGACGTTTTGCCAGAAAATGTAGCACTTCAGTGGAAAGAGCGTCAGATGGAAGCCACACATCAATGCAAAAGCATCAAGAACACTCCTTTAGACATTATTAATGTGCTGTGTGTAACTCATGCCTTGGCTATTTCCCTAGTGAAGTGTCAGAAAATAATTCTGCTTTAGTAGGAAATGTGACGTATATGTCAGAAACGTGTTGCATCCACACAGGAAATGATGCAATGGCTCAGCCATTCTGCAACCCAGGAAGTGTGAAATTCCTTTCACTTTAACTTGCAGTCCTGTTGTCTGTGCTGGCTGGTGGAGGTGTTTGCTGTTTGCTGGAGAGTTTGGTGCTGTTTCTTGGCCTTGGTGGTGTCTGTTGTGTCTCCAAACTGAACAGGAGTGTATATAGTCATAGGGGTATGGATAAGGGATAATTTTTCTGTTGTTGGGTTTAGGGTGGCTAGTAGGGTTAGGGAGATGTCAGGCAGGGGCAGAGTCAAGAATCTGACAGAGGAGGAGTTTGGTGGACTGCTGTTGCTGTTAGTCAGGTACCTGCTCAAGATGATCGGAATTAGATGCTGAGTCAGCCAAGGATACCCAACCCATGAGAGGCATCAGAGTTAGGAGAAGGTGCAGTTTCAGCTGTCTCATATCTTAAATGTCCAGCTGAGTGTCCACCAACTCAAACACCGGTGAGCATATGTTATTGGCTGGGAGCAAAATCTGCTAGATCACGTGAGGATCAAAGTTGGTGGGGATACCGATAAGTCCATATAAACCATGAGCTTGTAGCTGTGTGTCTTTCGTGCAATCCTTTGAATGGTTTCAATCCGGGAGGACCAGATATTTATATAGGTTACAATGGCATGATATGGGCTAACTCCTTTATATACACTGAACATGCCACAGGGGCCTGTTCACAGTGACATTCCAATAGCCAAAACATACCAAGCAGTGTAGGAGAGGCCCATCGGCGATGTGGGACCAATTCTTCACTGTGCAGGGAGTATTGTCACCCAGCCGGGTAGGACATTACTGACTTAGAACTGTGGGGGCCACCTGCCATGCATGTTGCACGCACACTCCCATGTCTTCAGACCTCTGGTTGACCAGCCTGTTTGGTTCGTCCCCAATGGTCACCCATACATCTATGTGACTAAAAATGATATTCATTCCTTGATGAGCCTATATGGGCCTTGATTGATCATTGTTCATTTACAATGCACTGGTCACATGTAAGTAGCTAAGTGAAGAAGACAAACAAGCATGGGAACTGTCTGATGTGTGTAGCATTGTAAAGAACACAGATTGACTTGAGAAGGCCCCAGCATTGGAATACTTTGCAGAGTGTGGCCACTTAAACTGGACTGTTCACATTGTCATCAAAGCCATCCACCCTTGCACCATGTTGCAAGCTAGGCTGGTCTTGTACCTTGTCTGCACTCTGTGCACCTCATATGTGATGTCCCTCCCATCATCTGAATTCACTACAACTTGGCATACATATGCCCATCTTGAGAGCTTTCCAGCTGTGCCTTATGCTACAAGTCCAACATACAGACAATACCAGGCCTTTGTGATGTCAATGTACTGTGCTTCATATGTACACATTGTACCTGTTCAGCATTCACAAAGAAATTTACAATGCTGTTGTCTTGTACATGGACCAGATCCATACACATGTGTTGAGGTGGCGGCCTTCCTAGATCATAATGCTACCAGTGAGTGTCATCTGATTTTTACTGTGGTCTGGAAGGATTGTGTGTGTTTGCTTAAATGGGTGGCAATAAGATATACAAGGGGTTTCATCACTCTGTGGAAACAAGCTGTCCCTTACATGTGGATTCACAACAGAAGTAGTACAAAGTTGAATGTGCAAAAACAGGGCTGAATTTCTATGTGGATTAATTTCTAATGTATGCAGGCCCACATGCTGGATGGCTCTTAATATGCTGTGCCACTGTTGTACCAGCATTGGTGTGGATACTTATGGCAGATGTACCTTCACCTGCCACAAAACCAACTGATGGTCATTAGTTATAATGTCTTTCACCCATACTCTGGACAGAAAGTGTCAGTATGCTATCCGCTATATGTAACACAAATGTTCCGTGGGATAGGCTGTGATTTCACTGACACAGTATGTTTGCCCAAGTCCAAATTTGAGCAGGACACGTGTGTTTGGAGTGTAACATATATCCCAGACCATACTTACAATTGTACACAGCTCATCGACTGTTGACATGTGCACAGAGGACATTTTGCCAAAATATGTGTCTCACTATTGTGTGTTTACCATGAAATAACATGCAAATGCCTGCAGATTACCATCTGCCGTGCTACACAGAGTTCCTCGAGTGGGACGGGTGGCTTGTCCTGCCTGCTCACATGACGTTTCCACTGTATGTCAATGCGGATTGCATGTTCTGGTGGAAATATTGCGCAAACTGCACCATGCGGTTGCACATGGGTGCGCCCATCTTGTTTCTTACTCTGTTTATGGTGCTGGGGCCTACTTTTTCATCCTTCCTTAATCTCTGTAATCCTTGGCTTTTAAAACTTTTTTTCCCATCTTTTTTATTTATTATCTTACCCTTTGTCTTTCTAAGTGGGTATTTGTGTTTTATTCTACTTTAATGTGTGTTTTTGATGAGTTTTGTACGTTATTTTTTAGCTTTCCTACTTCCTTTTTATTACGCAGTCCTTTCTTCTTTTTCCCCGTTTCCTATATTTCTCTCTTTCCCCCCAGCCCCATGGCAGATAAGGGCATGCCAATGCTCGGCCGCCTTCCTTGAGGAAAGCGGCGCCAGGCAGGATTGCAGCCCTGTGCCCTGTTTTCCGAGGTTGAGGTGGCAGCGCTGGTCTTTTATATCCAGCGCCACGTCCCATCCACCCTGACAGCAGGCCTGGGCCTGGGGCTGGGTACAGGATGCGGGAGCGCCAGTAGCGCTGGGCAAGGGTGCACCGGGATGTTTATCGCTACTCTGGAGTCCAGCACACCCATCAGCAGTTGGCGCACCACTGGTCCGAATTCTTGGACCGAGAGCAGGACCTGCAGGACCTGCAAAGTATTGAGGTTGCGGGGCTAGGTGAGTAATTATTAAAATGATTAATTTTTATTAGTACTTGTGTGTTCTATGCTATAGTTAATAATTTTCTCCCAAGTAATAGCAAGCATGCTGCCCACATGCAGAGAAGTCAAGTTTTCAAATATTATGTAATAGTCTGTTATTCTAGATAGGTGCTACCCACCTAACCTAGTTATTGAATCATACGTGTTGCCGCTCGCTTGGGCTGATGTGATTAATGATGATTGTGTAAGATGTTCTGTAATTAGTTATTTGTAATTTCGTAACCGGTGCATGGATGTTTGTGAGCAACAACATCCATTTTTTAATGGAAGCTTGTGCTACAGGCCTTTTTTTTTCACCTGCCACACAAGTTTCCATTGACAAATGGAGGTTTACGACCATCCTATGGGTATGGGCAATCGCATCGATTTGTAATAGACTAGTGTGGTCGTCGTGACCGCTGCACCGACCTCGGGTCGGGAGGTTCCAGAACCACAATGGCGTCTACCCGACATCATTGTAGTCATTATAATAAGGCCCTTAGTAATTAGCGCATTGGCCTTTCGAAGTGGGTTGATTTGAGACTGAGAGATTGCAAATGAGATTAGAGAAGAAGCAAACTTCATGGTTTGTTGCAATTTATTTTTAGTAATTCCAAAATGCAGTTCACTGAATTTGGAATTGGAGTGGACTAGGTAGGTAGATTTTGGAAATTTTGAAAAGGATAGGACGGTCCTCGATATAATTATACTATTTGATCTGATTTAGAAAAGTTCAATGTAATTGCGATTGCCTTTGCCTGTCAAATATATTTTGGGGAGATATTATTTATTAGCACTAATCTCTTTTTGTCTTTATGTTTTACATCATCATCCAGGGGCAAAAAGAGGCAGGTGAGGGTCATGGGAGCTGGAGCTGGAGGTGTCTCCCAGAGTTCCTCTGCTGATGGCTCTGCTAGCCCAAAGTAAATCCTCCTGGTATTGACAATAATATATTTATTCCCCTAATTTTTCTGCTCCTTGTTTAATTATCTGACGTCGACCCGTTATATATTATTTTTCCAAATCCACTTCGATGTATCCATAGCCATTATTACATTCTTGTTATCCCTGCATTATCCTTTTTACTTATTTTCTATATTTCAAGTTGTTCTACTTTACGATAACATGTCTCTAGTTACTAGTCTGCCTGTTGCTTCCTTTCTTCTGCTTTTCCAGTCAGCTTTCCTGCTTCCCTTTTGTGGACTGCATGGTGGTGGTACTCTTAGACTTAGAGAACTCATTGGTCACATAGTACTACTAATACTACTCCTCTGCAGTGCATATTCCGTGCCCACTGACCAAGTAAGGTATTCTACGCATGTAATAGAGGAGAAGGCTTAATCACTAAATCAAGAGAGTGACAAGGGTCATGTTTTCTTATTAGCTAGGCCAAGTATTATTAGCAGCAGTTAGTGAACTAATGACTGTGCACCATTTCTGGAAGGATGTACAAGGAGGAAGGCCCCCCCCCCATTGCATTTGCCAACCAGGGCCATATGATTTATTTTTGTCAAAACATCAGATTCATCAATCAACAGCTCCAGCCATTCCTTAAGAGCTTGTCCTTTGTCTTGACTTCAGTCTTTTTTTAAAAATGTCACCAACAAAATGACTAACCTAATATTTTTGATAGAAGATACTGTCTGTAATGTATCCAAATTGTAGGGAATGGTGTGTATGGTGTGTTTTTACTTTGCTGTAAAACGCTTAATGGGGGGGGGGTATTTGGCATCTAAGAAATGTGTAATCTTTTTTTTCTAGCTGCATCGACCACCAATGCAGTGACGGCGCCAGTCAGTCTGCAGATGCGTCAGCAGAAGGGGGTGAGGCAGCGGCGGGTGGTGGTAAGTCATACTGTTTGTTTATTATTGACAATTAATTATATTTAGCTCACTGTAATGGTGTAGTCTTGTTGACTTGTGCACAACAGGTGGACACAGCAGGAGTTGAAGTGGAGCTGACTAACTAATGGCCGCTCCTATCTTCAACTCAGCAGAGACTGTTTTATGAACAAGACCTTTAACTATGGGTTTTTGGAAAAGGAAAGGATGGAAGGGGAATGGTTGGATGAAATGTAACATATATGACGAAAGCAAAGGATGCGTGGGTGAAAGCCCCAGCTGCATAAATAGTACTATAGGTGGCTGATTGCTAGGATGCATGGGTGGATGAAGCAAAGATGAAAGGTTGGTATAAGGGTAGGAAGCTTGCTTGGGTGGGTGAAAGTGTATGTGTGAAAGTTTGCCTGCCTGCGTGGGTGATTGGAATCCTGTGGTGGTTTCTTTTGATTGAAATAAACTTAAGAACACATGTGTGGGTAAATGTCAAACGACAAACATGTTGCTGAAAGGTTTGTACTTGAGCTCATAAGACTAGAATGAGACAGAGAGCCATGTCTGAAACTTTGGATGTCGGGCCATATGAATGGATGGGTAGTTGCAATAGTGGATTGAGAGAATGTAAAAAACTTAAATGGAGGTGAGTAGCAAAGCTAAGGGTGAAGAATAAAAAATAAAATACTCGAGGAACAATGCAATGATGAATGTAAAAATTCTTGGGAAGGAGAGTAAGGAACTATGGTGCTCCTTTGTAGAGGTGTTTGTCTCACTTTTAGTTGCCTGGAATAGTTTTTTCGGTTTTTGTTTTATGCAAAGGGTTTTGGAGCTGGCATTTTAGACTCCTCCCTGGACTCACAATAGTTTTCATGTGCAACATTATGTATCCTTCCACTCATCTTCAATCACCTCCCTCCGTACCATGTGTTTTGCTAAGAGCATTGTTTACAATTTGTCTTTTTTCTTTCCTGATATGTAGCTACTCCTACTGCTTCAAAAACAGAGAGCAGGCAGGAGATTGCATGCCGGACCCGGCGGTGGAAAATAGAGGCATCAGGGCCAAGTACCAGTGGGTGGTGGCCTTGGGAATGAGACAGAAGCTGCCGCAGATGCGCCGGGCCCCAGCCAGGCCCTAACAATCACCCCACCACACCGTCGCTGCAGTCCAATGGGCACCCACCAGTGCCACCACCATCCCACCAGCACTGCTGCTCCCCTTTATTTCTGCCAGTTTGAGCACAGCATCATGCGAAAGCTGGCGGATATTGAAGCCAGGCAGGAAGGTATGCAGAAGCTCCTTAAAAAGCTCCTAACCTGGTGTTAGCGCTTCTTTGTTAATCTGTTTTTCGGTGGGTGGGTATGTGGGAGTTGGAGAATAGTTGTTTTTTTTTCTTTATTTATTGAAATTTCTTGGACACTACTTGGACATTGGTTGGGGTTAGGGAGAGGGGTGGGCCAGTTGTGGGTCAGTATTTTGTTCCGGGAATAATAAACTTTTCATACTTTTACATTTTATGATTATGAATGATTTAAAAAAAATGGTGGGGTTATTGATTGTTTGTTTTCCTTCTCACTGCTGCTTTTGCTGAACCCAATTTTAAAAATCTGCTGATAGTGTAAACAAATAGTGATGCAGTACCCTCCCTTGTCCTACTACTCTCTCTTCCTAGTCTCTGCAGCCTACCCTGCTGCTACTGTATTTTATTAATAACTCTTAAGGAATCAGAGGAGGCGGGGTGAATCCCCATTGTATAGAATGATTGTCGTTCAACAACGATCAATCAACCACAGTTCACTTCTCTTACCTGATTAGATGAAGCGAGGGCTCAATGGTTTCCTAAGTTGCCATCATGATGGTGGTAGTAGTAGCAGCTTGCATTACCAGCGTTTCTTTTGATATTGAAGCAAACTCATCAGAACTGAAGAGAAGTCCCACTTCCTCCTAGGTGAACTAGAACTGTAGGATAAGGACTGAGAGAGTGTGGACTATTCATCGAAAGGGAAGTTAACAAACTGAAATATAAAAAAACTAGGTTAATGCCGTCATTATATGCAAACTTGATGATGGTAACCAGAGACTAGACTAATAGAACAGACTCAGTCTCAGACACAAGATGAGAGTATGATAACAAGCAAAGGAAAATTGAATTAATCAGAACAATGTTGACTTACTACGAACTGTACGAAGTGGACAAGGTTAACCTTAAACACAAATTAATACAGTGCTTGAATTATGATGCTGGCAATGAGACATCCCTCTGAAAAAAATATCATACACTGTGCTGGGATGGATATTATTTAATATATATACTACCAGTGTTGGGCTATATGAGCTTAGTTAAGAATAAGATCCTCCTCACCCTGCACTGAGTTGTGTTGCTTTCACCAAATCCGCCCCATTAAGTGTGTGATCGATTAATGGTATACAGTGTTAAGTCGCACATCAATAAATCACACAGCCTGGGGGAAGAGGGTTAGGGTTTGATGAATGGTTGGGAAGGGGAATTTGATCGAAAGGTTTGACAAAGACATACACTACACATGGACAACACGCATCTTGGCAGCCAACCATCATAAATCTGTTATGGGAGGAAAAGGAAATGCATGCATGATGATGAGTGGTACTAGACAAGTACATTGCAGTATGTTAATTATGCAATTGTTTGTCTGCCCCCAGGGAGACCCAAGTTACATGCATTATATTAATGTTCTATTGTCCAGGCTTAGAAAGGTAGCAAATACAATTTAAATATCTGTAGGAGTAAAATAAGCAAGCATAAGCAACACACACAGTCGCAATGATTGAAGGGAAAAAAAAGATACTGCATAATTTGGGAGTTGCATCTCTGCATTCCTATTGGGCTGTGCACCCGTGAATCTTGGGTACCTGGCAGATGTGGTTTGGTATGGTAAATGTGAGTTGTTTTTTCCAGTACAGTGCGGGGTAAAGGGCCTGTAGATTGAAAACCTAAAAGGATATTGAATAATCAAGAAGAAAACAAAAAAGTAATCTTCATAAGGAGTGCAACAAGAAGACTTTCAGAGGCAGCATGGCTAAATCAGACTATGTTTCCAGCAGTTACCTCCAACAACAGGCCACCCCCACCCAAACTCCACTTAGCTTCCGATGTGAGCCAGACAGCACTGAGCACACATACATAGTGTACACACGGCAACATAGCATTTTCCAAATGAAGTAACAAATCAATGCACCGCTGTCAGTGACACCACCCTTGCCGGCCACCTCCACTACACAGGCATGTAGGCCTGGTCTATGTTGTTGCTTATCTTTAGGCCACTCAAAGTTATCATCAATCATCCAAATCGGTTGGTTTCAGTGAATTTGAAAAATTCCATCTTCTTCTGGTGGCATTTCTCTAAGTAGTCACGCTCATGCCCTGAGATATTCCATCATTCATCTCTGATCTTCCTGACCTAACTCTGACTGTGAGTATGGTCATGGTGTCTAACTCCAAGCCCGTACCAACAATGTGCGACTCCCGAGTGATTCCTCCAGACTCGTCCACTCCCGGCTCAAAATGCAATGGAACGGCCTGCAGTAGTACAATTTTCTTATAGAACAACAAGAAGGGAAAGATTGACTTGAGTCACTTTGTAGTATAGACATTCACAACAAACAACAATCACTCATCGTGCAATGCATGCTATCATTTACCCATTCTTTTGAGGTAGTCCTTTTAGGTTAGGAGAGGATAGTAGATAGTCAGGGCCCAGGGTTGGAGGCAGGCACACATTTGTTTGAATTCTCCATCTAATGTCTGGCTTGAGGTAAATGGATTTTGGGCAAGTCAGGAGTGGACTTGACTTCTTTATTGACTGCACACAGTTGCAACTCTGATCCGGCAATAAAAAATGTAAGACGGTAAAGATGGATTTGTGAACCAACAAGACAGTGACACAAAAATGATACGGTAAATATTGTTCCTTAGCTATATCTTTTTTTTCCTTGGGGCATCAAAGAAAGAAAGAAAGTAATTGGTAATTGAAAGAGCCTAGTTGTCAAGGAAGTAGAGTTTGTCCTCAAACTCTGGTGGTTCATTCAGAAGAAGGTCACCTAACACACTACTTCCATGACCTGAGTCACTGTCATCAACTTCCTGCTGTGCTACTTCAGGTATGGTGTAATCCAGTGGTATAAAGTGCTGATTCACTTTGATCATGGTTAACCTTTCAATATTTTGGGGCAAGAGACTGGTCCTTCTCACTGTCAGAATGGCACCAGCAGCACTGACAACACGCTCAGCAGAGACACTTGCAACAGGGCAAGCCAGATAGTTTATCGCCAGCCTGCTGAGCACTGGCCATTGGCACATTTTCCCATACCAATACAGCAATGAGTTTTGATCAAAGTAGACCTCTGTTGGGTCATCCTGATAGGCCAGGACCATCCGCTCAATGCTCATGGATGCTCCGCTTTGCTCGGCCTGTGACTTAAGCCCTGACTGTAGAATCCATTCCTCTGTAAATTTTGGGGCTGATGCTCCTGTTCTTGTTGTTGTTGATGTTGTTTTTGGTGTTGTTAGTGGTTTTGGTTGCTGTGAGCTAAATACACTGGCCTCAGACTCTGAAGTTGAACTTGAAGTCTGCTGCCCTGCAGTTCTTGTTGTGCCCTGGAGGAGCGGGCCTCTAATTCTCGCCCCTTCTTTTTCTAGATGACTGGCTTGCACAGCTATCCAAGTTTTGTAGCTGGCAACATCCCTGTCTGAAAAAGGAATGAAAGTGTGCAGTAATGGTTTGTACCGTGGATCAAGAATTGTGGCAGAAATGTAATGGTTGGATGACACAATGCCTCTTTGCAACCTTGTATTTCCAGATAAGCAAACGGTATGCTCTCCATCAACTCTTATGCTTTTATTTTTCCTCTACACCTGCGCATATTGCAGACACCCCCTTCAGCTGTTCCTGCAGCATTTGCAAAATTGGGATAGATTGGCCCATAGTACAGTCCTTCTTGCTGACTTCACGTGTGAAGGCCTCAAAAGGAAGTAGCATCTCTGTAGGGCAATTAACTAAACGCCATTGGTCCATCTCAATGATCATGCCTTTCACAGTAGCATCCCCTATTTGCAGGACATATTCATTGATTGGTCCATACTGCTCAAACAGACATTCAAGCATGTAATAAGTTGTGTCCCAACATGCACCTCCTGGATGAGTGCTTTAATTAGCCTTCTATTATCATGTTGAATGATCCTCAGCTGCTTCCGGACTTTAACAGAATGGCTGAAATGTGTGCAAATTCTTCTGCAGGTTGTCAGTTAGCTGCAGACATTGTCTTCTTTTTTCAGAAAGTCTTGAACAATGATGCTAATGCAGTGCACCAAACACAGGACCCTGAAATAGCCACCATCAGCCGTGACTCAAGTTACACAAAATTGGTATGGAGTTCCTAACATAAAATTCAGGGTTTTATGTGTTTTTTATGCAGGGGCTCCATAACTGGTATGGCGTCATAGAAGTGGGGGGAAGAGACCTCTCCTTTTGGAAAACGACCCTCACACACCCAGCCAGCTAGGTGTCTTGCTTCATCATCGGGTCTGCTCCTTATCGGGTCGGCGGTGCAATACCCGATCGGCACCTGCGATGGGGCCTTCTTGGCGAAGATCTTTTTCTTTTTTGCCAGTGAGTGAGGTGAATTTGAGGGCCCTAGATCAGTGTAGGTGAAGGAAAGGAAGTGGATTAAAATAGGGGAGGTGGTCCACTCAAAACTATTTTAATGAACGTGGTCCCTACCCTAATTAAAAGTGGAACAAGACGCGTAGCTTCACTCTAGGATGTGGAGTCTATGCGCTTGTAAAAAAAGGGGGTCAACATGTTTCTTGCCCATTAACTTATTACATGGCAATTCATCAGGACCAATATAGATCTACCTACACTTTTTGGTAGTGGTCAACATGGAGATAAAGTGTGTAAGTGACCACCATTACAGCACCCTAAAAAATGGAACCTTGTAGATTAGAAAAACACTACCTGCAATAAAAAAAAATGACAACAACATTGCATTTACATTTCGCAGTGTTCTACTTAGAACTGGTACCAAGTGCCTCACACAATTTTAGTGACGCTGCTAGAGCATGCTAAAAATACAAGTGACTAGTGGCATGTTTGAAGTGAGCACACAGTGTCACTTCTGATGATATAACATAATAACAACTAAGCAGAGGCGGAGAGCAATCAACACAATGAACTCACCATATTAGGGTCACAGTTGCACGGCATCAGTACCGGCTGTGTAGACACGCATATGTAGTGTCCTGGCAGTTGGGAAAAACATTAGCAAAACAGTCAACAGGGTAAAATGCAGCAAGACCAAGGTGCATTAGCCGCGGGAAATGTCATGCCAAAACGGTGCACAAGGGCACCCAGTAAGGCTGCCATGACTGCGTGTTGCCACGATCATGCTCGAGAACCAATAAGAGACACACCAAGCTTTGGACCTGTCCAGCGGTCTGTGGAAAGAGTGGGTGACCGGTTAAGTGCTCCGGATCACACAGAATGTGCCCAATACACTGAACGACACCCCACGCATGACACACACACCGGGGCCGGACGAGGTGGTAACAAGACTGTGTAGTATGGATTGATTTGGTAAATGGAACCAAATGAGGGAAGCCTTGAGCATACCAGGACCCACTGCATACGAAAGACCCAGCCAGTTAATAGCCAGGTGGGACTGGGTAGGTTTAGCTAAAAGTGCCTCGCAAAGGGTAGTGCACCTTCCCACTATTACGGGAGGGTGCCAGTCATGTATGGGGCTGGAGCACGCACAGTACTCAGTGACGCGTCAGCAAAATACTTACGGTTCCACTTAGGTCGAGACGCATTGATCCTACTCCCAAGAGGCCGGTCCAGGTAGAAGCAGCAGGCGCACTACATCATGTCTACGTACCAGCAGCTGGCCGGCATTCAGGGCGGGACTTCCGGTGGAAACAACGCAATGCGCTGGAAAGACTAGAGCATGGGCTGCAGTTCGGGTGCCAAACTGGGAGATCCGGAAGCACCGTGAGCTTGTGGCCATTCTGCCAGACACACAAGGGCCGCTGCATTTTTCCTGGCCTGTATGGGTGATGTGTGTAATATGCCTACATGTAAAGACAATCGCTGACCAAAGCACATTGTCAATCAGGGGAGAAATAACCTGATAGGATGTGTGGTGTTAATCTAAACAAAACTGGCATGGTAGAGGTGGAGAACATGGGCCAGTATGAAAGGTAATTTCATAATTACTGGCAGTAGTGTGAGTCCTAAGCCTCAGTAATGGAGGTTTAGTCCACTCCTAATCAGAAGGAATGAGAAGACCAACCAAGCATATGTCCTGTGTGTCAAGTATCCCTGTTAATGATGGATGACGGACAAACTGTGTAACTAGGCCTACCGTCATAGGACATGCACAAGTGTTATATGTCATAACTTGCTTATTTATGAACCCATGGAGTACCTCATGGGAGGATCCCTATGTCAACAGTATGACATGTTGTGTGTTGTTTCCAACGGTGGCTGTATGTACATCCTTAGAGTGGCTTACTGTCTGGGAAGTTCTGGCATGGGAATTAGACTGCTCAGGTCAAAAGACTCCAGGGGATGATCTTGTTCATTCCTGAATGATCAGTTGCTAGTCGTAGCACCCACCGTTTTTCGATGCGGGACAGTTAATTGCAGGTTGTGTTTTTATAGCCCAGGGTGTGCTTCTAGAACACCCCATTCAAATGCGTCTGGTGAATGTTGCACATCTTTGAAATGGGTGGTCATTTTGGTGATGCTCTTCTGACACCTAAAATTGCTCCTCTGTTTCATTATGCGGACTTCGACTGGCATGGTGGTCATGCCGATGTATAACAAACCACACTTGCTCCTCATTATATAAATACAGTTTGCTCTGTTACATTTGGTGTGGGTGGCCATTTTACAATGCACCCCATTCTGGAAACTGAGTTCTTTCCTCACTTTTGTGAGGGGACAGACGGAGCATGAACCACACGGGTAGTGCCCTGTCACAGGGGGAAGTTCCCACAGCATTGTTTGCCCTTTACTCTGTTGTCTTTTGGGTCTTGTGTGGATCAGCATATCCTTGATATTGTTTGTTCTTTTAAACAAGAAACTCTGTACGGGTAAGTACAGGGATCCCGTGTTGAGGATATGCCAGTGCTTGTGGATTATTTCCCTTATCCGGTTGGTGTCTGGGGTGTATGTGGTGACACACGTGATGGACGAATTGGGATCTTTAATCCTGTCTTCCAACAGGCTCTCACAGTTATTGTTCTGAGCTCTTTTGCACGCAGTGTCTACAACCTGTCTTGGATACTTTCTCTGGAGAAGATCCTGCTTCAGTTTGTTAGATTCCCTTTTGTAATCCATTAGGTTACTGCAGTTCCTTTTGATGCGAAGGAACTGGCCAAAGGGTAAATTCTGTCTCAGGGCTCTGGGGGGGGTGGCTACCGAAGAGTAGGATGCTGTTCCTGTCTGTTGTTTTCCAGTAGAGGGTAGTAGAGATTTTCTCTAATCCCCACAAGAGATCCAGTGTGCAGTGATGCACATATAATCAGTGGCTTGGCAACTGGTCCACATGCCTGTTGTCAAGCTGATAGTGTGAACATCACTCTGTTGCTAAGCTTGTCCAAGCAATTCCAGCAAATCATGATGTAGTGCTGGAACAGCAACTCTGTCGAAATAGGACCGAATGTTAGCCTTCCATTTCAGGCAGATGGCTGCCACAAATTCAAGAAAACCAACCCCTTCCACAAAAGAAAAAGCGAGGAGGTCCAGCGCTAACATTTTAGCCAGCTCTGCGTTGTACAAACATGCCATTGGGTGGTTGCGTTCACTGCCCCTCTGACTTAAACATGCTGAGAATGATAGCCTGTTTTTTTTCTGTTCTGGTGCCATGGATGCAGATGACTTCTTGAGACCAGATATTGGGCTCAATGCGCGTTTTTTCAGCACAGGGAGTCTCTTGCCTTGGACCTTTTGGTGTACTCTCAGCCTAACTCTTGTGCCATTGCGATATTGCTGCTGATGATGATGATGTCGGCGGTACCACTGCGCTGCTGGGGACAGGGCTGCTTTGTGTAAAGGAGAAAATGTCTCCCTCTTGTTCACTTTCCACCATTATCAGATCTTCTTCTCTATCCCCTTTACCAACAACACTTGCAGTTTTTTGGCCGCTAAGATGCACCTCCCACTAGATCAAGTGGTGTTTTCTCAGATGGGTTTTTCGGCCTTTGGTATCATAGTTTGTACCAAACTTACCCTGACCAACACCCACTCCACAAATGGAGCAGATATCAATGTTTACCTTCTTCCTGCTAACCAAAAAGAAGTCCCAAACTGGGGAGGCCAACTTTCTGACACGGCTGGTGCCACTTGCAATGTTGGATGAACTGGTAGGTGGGTGTGACGTTTGACTTTATGCAGTGCCTACTTCTAATGAGGTGGTTGTTGTGGTGGGTGTAGGTCGCTGCCAGGACTTAAATATGGCAGCTGTAGGTGGTGTTAGTGGTATCTGTGTAGGTGGTATCTGTGCCACATACCTCACAGCAATTTCAGATGGGGTAATGTCGGTCTCTATTGGCATGAGGCTAATGTCCATGATGACTGGCTCATCATCATCATCCTCCTCTTCTACATCGACCTCCATAATTCTAAGACTTTCTGGAACCTTCCTTTTCCCTAGCATCGCATAGCATGTCTCACTCTCAGACTGAAGTGGCTTCCAAGTGGCTTCTAGATCATCAGTAAGAGGTCTTGCAGAAAAAGTGGATAAACTAACCCTTCTCTTTTTGCTGGGGATCTGGAAGCCAACAGATCTTCCAAAATAGTGGCTTGTTCTTCTTCCTCTGCAGGAAGCTCGATCTCCTGAACTGACCCTACTTCGGAAGGAACAACTACTATTGGGGGTGGTTGCGGATGTTGTTTCCCACTTATCTGAGTTTCCTGCATTGATTGGGTACTACTTTGTGATAACGAAGAGTCAATTTCAACATCTCTGCTCGTTGGCGTTGGACTTGTGATTAGATTGACTGCCTCTGAGACAGACATGGGCTTGGGCCTTGGTTGAATGGGTGGGTCCTATGATGCGGGGGTGCTTCTCTCAGCTTGCTCCAACAACACCTCTGCAGCAATTTTTTTGTTTTCCAAAATAGGTCTTGGGCAACATACCGGTAAGTGGCAGTGCCTTCTTCTCACTGGCAACTATCTTGGTCCTGAACCTGGTACCTTTCTTTGGGGCCATCTTGAAGATGTCAGCAGAACGCAGTGGCCCAATTTGATGAGATGTCTGTGGTCACACGTCACGTGACGTTGTGCGCAGCAGGACTTCTGTCCGGCAGGACAATGTGTGAAGTTGTCTCCTTCTCTTTTGTGCACCTAAAAGCAAAGAAGCAAGAAGAACAGGAGTGAAACATGGCATTTATTGTTTTGGTTCAATTCTACTAGTACAAACAAATATAATATATAACAGTGTTTGGTCAAACTTGTTAGTGTTATTAATATTATGAAATGTATTACCTCAGTTATTAAAACAATTAACAATAAAGGCGGTGGTATAGCTCTCATAGTTAGGTCGTGTTTTACCTGCGTGTGGAGTGGCCTAAACATTGCCGGGTGTGAAAGTGCCTCTTTCAAGATCTCAGTCAGCCCCGAGTTTACGCTCTCTGGGATGGTTGTGTATCGTCCGCCGGGTAGCAATGTGGTGTTCAGAAATTCATTCCCCGACGCTGTTGGCACACTGGTCACAGATTGTGCCAACTATTCCATCTTGGGTGATCTGAACCTACATTTTGACACTCCTTCCAACCTGACGGTACGCAGCATCTCTGCTGACTTAGAGGCCCTTCAGCTCTCCCAGCTGGTTTCTCAGCCTACCCATATAGGGGGACATATCCTCGACCCCTTCTTTACCAATCTGCCGGAGACTAAAATTACATCTATTTCTCCGTTAGCATGGACCGACCATTCCCTGGTGACCATTCATTGTCCTATACCTGTGACCCCCTCCATCCCTTCGGCTAGACGGGTACCTAGGAGGCTCTGGAACAAACTCAGGCTAGACGACTTTCATCGCCTTCTAGCGGAAGACCCGCTGGGCCCATTGGATGACGTGGAAGAGGGCTATGACCTTTTTTGCTCTTGGATTACCAGGGCTTTGGAAACTCTGATTCCCATCGTATCGAGTAAAATCAGTACCAGAGAGTCGAGTCCCTGGTATGACAGCGCCTTACGTGCCTTGAAGGGAGCCTGTAGACGGGCGGAGAGAGCATGGCGGAAGACGTATGGGGCTGATTTAAAAGCTGCGTATGCTGCTTCCGTCAAGATCTGTCATCGGGCTATTTGTAGAGCCCGAGCGGCATTTTATGCTGCAGAAATCCGTAACAGCTCAAACCCATCGAAGACCATCTTCAAGACCGTGAAAGATCTTGTGGCAAAGCGGACTTCCTCTGTGGCTGTGAGTTCCATCTCCCACTGTGAATCCCTTGCTTCTTACTTTCTGGGAAAGTCCAAGCAATTTACCGGGCATTCCCCAGCACAGGGATTGACCTGGGAAGTTCTAATGGGACGCTACATCATACCACCCTGCTCTCATTTCTCCCTCTTTCTCCGGAGGGGTTTGACAAACTTGCTTTGCAAGTTAAATCTGGTTCCCCATCTGATCCAGTAAGACCTGCTCTTTTTAGAGATCAGGCCTTCGTGGGTCGCTCGGTTGTGTGTTCCCTAGTCAACCTCTCACTGGAGTCGGGTGTAGTACCAACTAAGTGGAAGCAGGCGGTGGTGTCCCCTATTATCAAAAAGCCCTCCTTGGACCCGTCGAAGCCCGAAAGTTACCGTCCCATCCCACTGCTACCCTGGCTGGCGAAGATAACAGAGGCTCATGTCAACTTGGCCCTGTCAGAACATCTTGCCCGGACCAATGCCCTTGATCCCACACAAAATGGCTTCCGTGCTGGGCACAACACGGAGACCGCTCTTCTTGTGATGGTTGAACATCTCCGTGCGGTGTTGGATGCTGGTCAGACGGCGGCGCTGATATTGTTAGACCTCAGCGCCGCCTTTGAGGCGGTCTCTCACAGTATCCTTCTGCATCGGCTCGAGAGATTGGTGTCGGTGGCCAGGCGCTGCAGTGGTTCCGCTCCTTCCTCTGCAATCGTTCCTTCTGTGTTGCCATCCCTCCCTTCAAGTACAATTTCCAACCACTGGCCATGGGGGTTCCGCAGGGATCCTCGCTGAGTCCCACGTTGTTCAATCTGTACGTGAGACCGCTGACTGAGGTCGCCAGGCAGTGGGGCCTAACTTTGGTCTCATATGCCGACGACACACAGCTGGCGGTTACCCTCAGCGGGGATGCGGAACAAGATGCCCCCTGGTTTCAGGATGGACTGAAGGCGGTGGCTAGCTGGTTGACAGGGAACTGTCTCCAGCTCAATGCCACTAAGACAGAGGTTATGATTGTCGGAAGGGGAGTGGAACTATGGGGTGACCAATGGTGGCCGCCAGAGCTGGGACCAAACCCGACTCCGGTGTCGGAGTTGAAAATCTGGGAGTCTGGCTGGACGCTGGTCTTACCTTCGTAGGACACACTAAAAAAACAGCTGCCTGTTGTTTTGGTCTGTTGAGAGGCTTAAGACCTGTCCTCAAATACTTCGACGCCCCAACCAGACAGCTGGTAATCCAGGCCACTGTCATCTCTCGCCTGGATTACGCTAGCTCTCTCCTGGTTGGGGCCAATCAGGCTGAGCTTACTCGGCCTGCAACGGGTACAAAATGCTGCGGCCAGAGCGATTGTCGGCCTGCCCAGATTTTGCCCGGTGGCGAGTGTCCTTCGCTCCTTACACTGGCTTCCAGTGAGGAAGCGTATTCTCTTCAAGGTCCTCTGTTTGACCTTTAAGATTTTGCGAGGTATAGGCCCTGAAATCATGTCCAGCTTTCTTTCTTTTTATGTCCCCATACGCACCCTCCATTCCCAAGGCCAGGCCTTTGCTGTAGTTCCTAGATATAGGCTTAGCCGTATGGGGGGACGCTCCTTCAGCGTCAAAGCTGCATCAACTTGGAACTCTCTTCCGGTTGAAATTCGCCTGATGGAGGATCTCATGGCCTTCCGGAAAGCCATAAAAACCTTTCTGTTTTAGTTGCCCCTTCTAGTTTTCTGTTAGTTCCTGTTGTGTTATGTTCCACCTCGTCAATGCGCCAGGACGCTCCTTAGCTGGAGTAGCTGTGCACACAACAAATAACAATAACATAACATAACATAAAGTGTAGCCATTTGTCAGACTTTGACAACAACAAGGGCTTTCATGGTGTACTGTACAGTACACTCAGGAAGGATAGGAAAGAACAACAACAACAACAAAAATACAAAAATATAAATGTAAAAGTTTGGCATTGTGCATCAAGTGGGATGCAGCATTAAGGGAACTGCATCTGACAAAGGATGGAAGCAATAAGCCAAGAGGAACAAAGGAAAGACATGCAGGCCTATGGCATACGCACACTAACTGCCACCACAAAATAGCCACCAGCCACATGAACACAAAAAAGTCACAACAAGGAGGAGGCATGGAAAGCAATAAACTGAAGCAGGCCTATATGGTCACAGACCTTACAAAATGGCCCCTGGCCACATGGGGAGGCTCAGCCACAAGGCAAATGCTGGCCAACTATTACAGACTTACTTACACACTAATTCAACAATGCCAACAATGAAAATCCACAGGGCTAAAAATGTTTTGCAAGTTACAACAACCACACACAATCCAACAACGCCATTTATTTAACACACATGAAAAAAGTGAAATACCAAAAAAAGCACATTTTGCATTTCAATCCAATGCCATCCATGCCGTAAATTATTATGATTCGTATCCATCCGTCTGAGTCGCGTAGTACGATCCGTATTCCGTCAATCTGTCCGAATCATCGCGATCCGTACGTATTGCAAGGCTGAAACAGTGAACCGTACGACTCGTACACATGCTGTACGACCCGACGAGTATGATCAGGACCGGGGTATGAGGATGCGATTCGTACGGTCCACATCAGGTATGGGCGATTCATACGGAAAAGCACACAATCACTTACACACTGTACGGTGCGTACACCCAATGATCGCAGGGGTACGGTGCGTACTCCTGTGATCACGGGGTGTACGCACCATACACCCAGCGAACATGGGGTATGGTGCGTACACCCCAAGATCACGGGGTACTGTGCATACACACCATCATGGGCTGTTCGCACCGTACCCGGGGGGGTTGTTCCGTACCTGTTTAAGGGTGAACGCTGCTTTTACGGCTGTTTTCAGCTCCCGTAGAAAAAGGGTCGTAAGGTGCATACCCGACACGATTCGTACTTGCCTGGTCGGAAAAAGCAGCCACGAACTGTACAGATGTCGCGTACAGCGGGTTCTGAGGGAGATTCGTATGGGGATTTGATTCGTATGGTCTCTGTACGATTCATACGGAGTCCAGCTCCTGGTACGAATCGTACTTCGTCGTACATACGGGGGACGTTGCAGGGTACGATTCGTATGGGAAAAACGCTCCGAACGGCTATTCGGAGCGTTTTTTCCTGAATCGGAATCAACCTCCTAGCCTTCTGACTCCCTCCTGCCATGTGCTACATCTTCACATGTAGGATATGCTTCCACAATGGCCTCATCTCTGTCGTTCCTTCCCAGCTGCAAGTGTGAGTCTGTCAGACACAGCAATGCATATGTCTTGGTTAGACTACCTTGTAGTACACATATCCATTTTCTATTCCTTGCATTGCAATGTCCCATCATACTGACAGAGTGGCAGTTACACATGCTCAGCCAGGGCCTACTATGCACTGCACTACCAGGGACCCACAAGGGCCACACATCATCTTTTGTTTCAATACACGTGTTCCTCTTGTGTGCATCACTTGCGTTCACCCCTACACCCAGTCTGATATTGGATATGACAGGAGTTTGGCAGCTCCCAACATTGGAGTTGATATCTGGGTGCTCTCACCCCCATTTTGGGACAGCTTCCTGCTACATAGTTTTAAGCAATTTAGTATGCACGTGACTCTGGGCATGTTTGTAAGTGTTATTCCTTCACATGCCCTACATCTAGTCCCCTCTGAGGTGTGCACTTTCTCCTTTGACAATCACATTGAATTCCATTGGTTTACAGTCAAGATTAGTTTGCATGGGCCTAAGTTAGTCACAGTGGCATCATGGTGCAAGGTGGCCTGCATTGTAACAGTCAGGTTGGACAGGGTTCATGTATCCATGCCTGATGTGCTGTTCCATTCCAGGCCGGATATAAAAGTTGTGGATGCAGGGCAGGGCAGGGAAGCGCAGCAAGTCACTTTGCTGCAGTGCCCTGAGTCAAAGGGAAGTTGCATGAATGCACAGTATTGATGATATACAGCTTATTCCCATCCTTTTTGCCTGTGGTGGCACACAAATTGGTGGCTGGTGCCAACGCAGGCACCCTTGCACCATGATGCGAGGGTGTCTGCGTTGTTGGGAGGATTGTTTTTGTGCAGGAAGTAATACCTTCCTGCACAAAAGCAATCCATAGAGGCTGTTTCCTTTTTCTATGTGTGCTGCAGAATGCTACACATTTAGAAAGAGGACTGAATGAGGATATATAAAGTTATTTCTCCTCTTTACGCCTCCTTTGGGAGGCGTACATTTTGGGTGAATTCCCAGGTTTACAGATCCGTCTAAATCTGGAAATGAGTCAAAACCCATGGGTGTTGTGTTAGTAAACCCACCACAACGCCCATGGTACGTCTCCTTGATGTAGTAATAAGGCAAAGCAGTGCTTTGCTCGGTCTTGCCTTACTCCATATCTATGAGGCCATGCAAAGCCACAGAGGGTGGCTTTGTGCCCCCTCATAGATAGGATTAAGAGGTCTGCACCATTGGAACATCATAAAAAGTGATGCACTGGCATGCAGCCCACTTGTACATGGAGTACCATGTATTTTGCTTTGTATTGTGGGGCTCTTAGTTCTAGTGACTCATGTTATGCATTGCACTACAATTGCCTGTATTCATAGGTAGAGCTGAACTGGTGCTGCATTTCACACATGGAAGTCATACACGAGAGGGAGCTGGACTGAGCTGTGCTACATGTGAGAGTACAGTGTGACTTACACTTATGCGATGTTTAATGTGACATGAACCGACTTCTTGCCCTTTGCCCTGCATACACCGCAGAAGTGTGCTGGGACCTACCTAGCTGCACTGCACAACCTGGCCTTTTTTCCCACATTGCCCCTTGTTGTGAATTACCATGTAGGTGTTGTTGTTCTTCATGGGCTGCACTGTCTTGTCCTGGAACCCCTAACACCAACTATCAATTCCTCTGGGATGACAGCTGCCACCTGCTTTTCCATTATGGGTGCACTCTACAAATGAAAGAATTCAACACCCCCCTCAACGTGATTCACATAGACTGCTGCTCTGGCCCTTCTCAAATAAGTGGTGCCTGGTTTTTATTAATTAACGTAGTCCGTCCTCAAGCAAGAGCATCTTCGCTTTGGACTGACAAGATTGCGTCTCTCTCTTACGAAGGAATCTGTTGTCCATCTATCTAAATTAGTAGTGATTCCGAATGTACACATCAGATATGTGACACTCATTGAAATTACCCTCAACTTGGTAAGTAGATTCAATTTATATAACTGAGCAGGCAACCTGGGGTCCCTCTGTCTAAACCTTCTCTTTCTCTCTCTTTTTTCCAGTGATACTAGGTGCTCACTCACCTGTCCTGATGATCTTAACTGAATGAGATCGAAAAGCCGTCAACCTACCTCATTCCTTATTCTAATATATAAAATTATCAAAAGGGGTTTTGTGTATTATTTTTAAAAATATGCATGTTTAAAGGTTTTTCACCCACTAGAGCACTTTTTACGTCACTTTTTTGTGAGCACTGGATCATGATAATCCTCATTTAAAAAAAGGCAAAAAAATCCCAAAACGAGATAATATGCTGCAATTAATAAAACAATTGCAACAAAATTATGATATGTTGTCCTGCATCATACTTGCCTTTCTATCTGAATTGTGGCATTCGGGCTCCAAATGTAAATATGCAGAATAATATTTTTTTGAAAAGCTTCGCTTTTTGAATATGTATATAGGACTAATTGGCCCCAATGAACCATTGTTTTTCTAATACCTGCTCCTCCAAGGCATAGAGCTCCTTTATTGGTGCAGGGCTTCCACCTCTTGTTTGCATGGCTGCCTTCAGGTTGTTAGCCAGTTCTCCTTCGTCCTCCGCTAATCGTGCCAGCATTTCTTGTAGTCGGTGACTGTCCTCTTGGCTTGTCCCATGCTGTTGATCTTGGCCAATATGGACTGCCAAATAGCCTCTTTCTTTCCTAATGGCACTTTTGAGGTGACAAAGAGCTAATGTTGGTGCTCTGTCATCTCATTGATTAATATTTCATTCTCCGCCACACTGAAGTTGCACTTTCTCTTCCTTTTTCCCTGGGAGTCTGTTTGGACATTCAGGCTGGTGCTAGGGTTGTTGGGGTTCTTGTACAGGCTACTGCTCTGTTCTTTTTGCTCCATGGCTGCCCTCTGAGAAGAATGCCAATGTATTTTTTTCTCAAAGAGTTATTTTTTAAAGTTTTTTGATGAGTGACACAATGAAAATTGACAATATGGTGGTTAGCCTCGCTTTATGTGCTGCTAACCAGCCTTAAATCAGTTTTCTCCTTGATGCATCTGTTTCCGCTGTGACAGCATGCCCTTAGCAGCATAATTGTTTTTTTACACCGCCTGATCCTTATGCCAAGATGTGCCATACCATACATTTTGCACATCCATTGCATTAAAAAATGATGTAGCGATTCGCAATTCATTATGAGGTATCGCTGACATAATGCAGCGATGCATCAGTTCTTGTAAATAAGACCCTAACTTTTTCTGCGTGTCCGATTCTATATTAAGAAGTAGTTAGGTTGCCTAGTGGGATAATCATCCGACCTAAAAGACATTAGTGCACCTAATGCATGTCAAGACATGTGAAATCCAACCTTCTTATCTTGATAGTGTTTACTCATTCCAGGGGATACATATGCGTACTCTCACAAAGAATATCACAATTAATATTTACTCCTTGACCTTTGTGCATATGAGACCCCAAAAATTAATCAATCTAAGTTTGGTTCAGTATCACAACCTCTCATTATGTTAATTTTTGTGCAAAGAGTTTTCTAGAATGCAACAAGCATTCAACAAGCAACAAGCACGTGGACGTAGACAGCCTTTTGCTCTTGACATTGCTAAAGGTTCCATGGATGGAGGTTGATGCAAATGGGTTCGGCCTATTTAGTCCGCCATGATTCTTTTGCTTTTGATCACCTGGTTTTAGTACCTTTGATTTGAGTGACTCTCACTACCTGAGTGTCACACGCTATAATTTCATGGTAATTGGACTTAACATGTTTACCACCAGTGTCTGCCTCTAAAGATAAAGCTACTGCTGCACTGCTAGGGTAAGGGGCAATGGCTGGTTACATGTGAACACTTGTGTAAAAGAAGCATGTGAGAATGTACGCAGGTGGCATGTGAGAGACTACAGTCATGCACTCCCTGGTAGCTGCACACATGTAGAATGCCTGTGGCAATTTTAAACTGCAAATTCAGCCTGCCAAAATCTCCCCTTTTGACAAGCCTTAACCTTATTTTTAAATATTAATAAGCCACCCATAAGTAGAGCTTATTACTCAAAAAGGCAAGGTGCCTGGTATTTAAAAGTAGGACATGTAAAGGGCAATCTTAAACATGTTTTCACAGTTAAATACCCCCAAAAGCTATGTTCAATATAGCAAGGTTGGCTGCTTATATCTGGAGACAGAGGGCTACATGGTTACAATTATTAAATGCTAAACGTAGATTAGTAGCACCTACAGAAATATTTAAAGGACACATTTTTATTGTTTTATTGTTATTAAGAATCCAATTTGGGTATTTATACCCGCTAAGAACTTTTGGGTCTGGACTCTAAGTTCTTATCAGTACCGTGGGCCTTTCAAGAGCTGACTTATGCATACAATCTCTGCGCCTTTAAGGTCAACTCTGAGGTGTAGTCTCTCTGTCCCTCCAGTTCCACCGAATTTAAGTTCCTCAGCCTAAATTGTCGTTCTTTGGTGAGTCACTATGCAAAAGTATTTGACCTTCTAATGGATGAGGACCCAGAGGCGCTTTTTCTTACAGAAACGTGGCTGACCCAGGAAACAGTGGCGGAGCCTGGGCTTGCCCTCCCGGACGGCTATATCTTATATAACATCAATAGAGAGGGGGAAAGAGGGGGTGGCATTGCGGTGATAGCTAAAGTTGCATTTGCTGTCTGCCTGTCGAAGGAAGAAATAGCGGGCTGTGAGAGTGCTCTCTTTAAAATAGAACTTAGTTGCAACCTAACTATGTTCAGCCTTTTAATTTATAGACCCCCTGGGCCTTCCGTAAATTTTCGTGAGGATCTAGTGAATAAAAGCGGACTGATGGCTAGTAAAGCGGCTAATTTTACCATCTTGGGGGATCTTAATCTGCACCTCGAGCTGGAAGGAAAGGCTGAGATCACCAATTTCCTTGCGGATCTAGAAACTTTTCAATTGCTGCAGCTGGTCTTGGAGGGCACATATGCGGCTTGGCGTCTGCTTGATCCCATTTTTTCAAATGGAATGAAATGGAATGGAATAGAATGAAAATTTGTAGAGCGCGATGGCTACCCAGGGGCGTCCCAGCGCTGTAGAAAACTGGATGGTTGAGCAGAGGAGGGGGGAGTGGGGTTCGTAAGGAACAGAAGGGGTTAGGTGGGAGTTTTATTAAAAAGCCAAGTTTTTAACAGCCTTCGAAAGGTAAGTAGGTTGGATTCTGACCTGATTGAAAGGGGAAGGGAATTCCAGATCTTGGCCAGATTGTAGGAGAGCGAGCTGCCTCCGCATCTAGCTCTTCTTATGCGTGGTACAAAAGTGAGGTGAGAGGTCGCGGATCTGAGGGGCCGGGAAGGGTGGTAGGCTTCTACCAAAGGCTGGTTTATGGCGGGGCCCGTTCCCCAGTAAGAGAGGTGTGCAACGCACATGCTCTTAAATTCTATCCTAGCACGCACAGGGAGCCAATGAAGGTCCTTCAGTCTCGTCTTGACTGAGGAGTGGCGGGGGAGGTTCAACAGGACTCTTGCCGCGCAGTTTTGAACAACTTGTAGTTTGGCGAGGGTGGACTGTGGGGCGCCAAGATATAGGGCGTTACCGCAGTCGAGACGTGACAAGATTAGTCCTTGGACCATAATCCGTCTTGAGTGAAGCGGGAGAAGGGGGGGAATCTTTCGGAGTAGTCTCAACAGCCCAAAGCAGGTGGCGGCAAGTTTGGTGGCTTGATAGTTGAAAGTGAGGTTTTGGTCGAGCCAAATGCCCAGGCTCTTAATTTGGTCTTTGGGTTTTGGGGGGCTGCCTAGACAGAGGGTCCAGATGCTATCAATGGATTTGGTGATGTTATTTCCAAGGAGCATTACCTCTGTTTTATCCCCATTAAGTTTTAGACAGGAGTCTGACATCCAGGTTGCGACAGCTTTTAGGCATTTATGTAGGCTGTGGTGAGAGTTGAGAGGGTGGTCCAGTGCCACCACCAGCTGGGTGTCGTCCGCGTAGGTGACAATTTTCACCCCGAAGGGGCGGACGACATCTGCTAGAGGACGGAGGTAAACATTAAAAAGGGTTGGACTCAGGGAGGAGCCCTTAGGCACTCCACAATTAAGCGGTTTACTGGAGGAGGTGAACTTCTTTTCGAATACCCGGAAGGATCTGTCTGTGAGGAACGATTCTATCCAGGTAAATGCAGTTCCTGACACCCCTATCATAGCAAGCCGGTGGAGTAGGATGCCATGATTTACAGTGTCGAAGGCGGCACTCAAGTCAAGTAGAACGATGGCCGTGGAGCCGCCACCGTCCAGGATCCTCCTTGCCTCCTCCGTCACTGCAATCAAGGCAGTCTCAGTTCCATGGCGAGGCCTAAAGCCCGTCTGGGTGGGGTCCAGTATATTGTTAGTTTCTAGGAAGGCTGCCAACACGGAGTTGACGTGTTTCTCAAGAAGTTTGCTGAGCCAAGGCAGAAGGGGGATGGGACGGTAATTGGAAGGGTTGGACTGGTCGAGGTTGTTTTTTTTTTAGCAGAGCTTTGACCATAGCTCTCTTCCATAGGGGGGGGGCAATGCCAGTATCAAGGGAGGAATTGAGCAAGTCTCGAATGGTGGGTAATATCTGGCTGGTTATTTGAGTGAGAGCCCTAGGGGGAGCTGGGTCGACAGGTGATCCCGGTTTGACAAGTCTCATTAGCTTTTCTAGAGAAGTTTCGTCAAGAGCCGGAAGGTTATTGAGGATACTAAGTGGGACTGTCATAGGATCTGTGGTGATGAGGTCACTGGCCGAGATGGCAGGGGGGAAAGGAAGAGTAAATGAATTCTATTTTATGATGGAAAAACTCCGCTATGTCCTCACAATGAGTCTGAGTGTCATTGTGATCTTTGGGAGTCTCCGGAAGTTGCAGGAGAGATTTAGCTATGCAGTAAATCTCTTTAGGTTTAGACGCTGCATTACATATTTTTGCCAGTTCCGTGACTGCTGAGTCGCCGGGGGTTTGGGGTTTGAGTAGTTGGGAAGGATCCAGGTAAATGGGATAAGAAAATGGTCAGACCAGGGCAGCGGGGAGGGGTTTTTGGCGAGTAGGTTGGGGCAGTTACTGAAAATAGGGTCTAGGAGATGTCCTTTTTGGTGTGTGGGCCCGAGGACAAGTTGGTGTAAGTCCAGGGCTTGTAGGCCCGATAAGAGTTCTCTAGCAGAGGGGTCGGTCTGATCATCCAGGTGGATGTTAATGTCGCCCAGGATCGTATAGTTGGCTGAGCTAAGTGCCAAATTTGCGACTGTCGGCGCTATATTTGAGAGAAATAGGCCTTGGGATCCTGGTGGGCGGTATATGTGCAAACCGGAAAAAGTATGAGTGGGGCTAAATTTTATAGAGAAGGGGAGACATTCACTGTCTGGAAGATGCACCGGGGTGCTAGTTACGTCATAGTCTGCTTTATGAATCACTGCAAGGCCACCTCCAATTCCTTTTTTCCGGTCGAGGCGGAGTATTTGGAATCCAGGCGGAAGAGCTTGAACCAGATCAGGTCCTGAGTGCTCCTGCAGCCACGTCTCTGTGGCAAAGAGGATGTCAGGGTTAATTTCCTCTAATAATAAATGTAGTTCTGTGGAGTGTTTGGGAATAGAACGGCAATTAAGCAGAAGCATGGAGTGCGTGGTAGGTTTCATAGGGGGGTGAGAGGCGAGGTGGAAGCCACAACAGCTGCATGCAGAATGTTTTATTGAAGGATCCCATGCATGGAGGCAGGGTGGCTCGCGTTGGTTCAGTTGCCGAAGGGAGTGCGAACTATAGGTAATGAGCTGGCTTGGTGGCTGGGTAGGGGAAGTGGCCCCTGGCCTCGTGCGGTCGTGGACGGGCGCAGACGGGCCAACGTCGCGCCCGCTGCGCTCGTCCGCTGCGCTTCCGGAAGAAGCACATATTTTATAAAGCCTCAGATGGGGGCTGTGGGGGCGTGGCCTCGAGAGTGGGCGTGGCCTCCGGTCTTTGGCGAGGTGGCGCCAAGAAGTGTTGAGAATAGCGGTCTGCCACAGCGTAAAGTCGGCTGTTTAGGACCCTCGTTCCCAGCAGAGTGAGTATTTTAAAAGCACAAATAGTGACACAGAAATATTTTACAATAGAACTCGCTCCCGGCTTTCCGCCTCAGGAGCACAACAACCAGTGATTCCCTGGCGCCCTAAATCGGCGCTTTAAGTGGTGGTTGCCGCGGGGGCGTGGCCTCGAGAGTGGGCGTGGCCTTCGGTCTTTGGCGAGGTGGCGCCAAGAAGTGTTGAGAATAGCGGTCTGCCACAGCGTAAAGTTGGCTGTTTAGGACCCTCGTTCCCAGCAGAGTGAGTATTTTAAAAGCTCTTGGCTGCTTAAAAATCCTTTCCCCGGTGCCGCTGATATGGACCGACCATTCAGTAATTCCATTCTCTCTACTGTGGCAGGGTAGATTTGATGTAGATCGTCCTGTCGTTTTGGAAAAACGGCCCTGGCATAAGCTAGATCAGGAGATGCTCGCTACTCGGTTAGCGGAGCACAGACCCCAGCCTCCTTCAGATATCGAGGAAGCACATGTGTGCTTTCATGATTGGCTGGTAGCTGGTCTGGATAGTTTCGTTCCAGCAAAGCGGGGAGGTAAGGGACGTGGGCCATCTAATTCATGGTTCACTGTTCTACTAAAGCAGGCAAAGAAGGGGTGCAAGCAGCTGGAACGTACCTGGTGCCGCTACTATGAGCCGTCTGCAGAAGCAGTATACCGAGAAGCAGTTAAGGATTATCACAAGCTCATCCGCAAAACTCGGGCAGAGTTTGCCGCTAATAAAATCTTGACTAGCTCCCATCCCACCAAGACCATCTTCACGTTGCTTAAAAATATGAAGAGTGCAGGTATGACCAGTATCTCCCCTGTAGCGTCAAATCATCATTGCGAGGCTTTAGCACTCCACTTTGTGAAGAAAGTGGAGTTGATTTACCAAGGCCTTTCTACAGGCAGCACCCTTATTGAGAACGCTGTGCTGACAGGGACAGTTACTAGGGTGAATAATTGCTTGTTATCTTTTCCTTTGCTGTCGCCCCAGGAGTTCGAGATCTTAAGTGCAAAAATCAGGTCGGAATCGCCAGCTGACCCGGTGGCGGCGATTCACTTTCACCAGCTCCAACCACTTATCTCCCCTGTGGCTGTCGAATTGGTCAACCTTTCACTGAAATCAGCCTCCGTCCCAAGGGCGTGGAAGCATGCAATAATCATTCAACTGTTAAAAAAGCAATCACTTGACCCGGGCGACCCTGGCAACTACCGCCCCATATCTCAGCTCCCTTTCATGGCGAAAGTGGTGGAGGCACACGTAAATTCCATCTTGTCTAAATACATCAACGTGTCTAACATCTTTGACCCTTCCCAACATGGGTTTCGCCCACGCCATAGCACTGAATCAGCTCTTCTTGCTGTCACAGAATCCATCCGAAGTCGGCTGGATGTAGGTGACCCTGCGGCCTTGGTCCTATTGGATCTAAGTGCCGCTTTTGATACGGTGTCCCATGCAATCCTTCTTCAACGTCTTTGGACATTTGGAATCTGGGATGATGCCCTGGAGTGGATCCGCTCCTTTCTGGCTGGGTGGTTGTTCCAAGTGTCAGTGCCGCCTTTTCATTCTCAGGAACATTCCCTGTGCCGGGGGTAGCTCAAGGTTCCATCTTGAGCCCACTTTTATTCAATCTGTATGTGGGACCTTTGGCGGAGGTGGCCAGAGGCAGGGGGTTGTCCTTGGTGTCGAACGCAGACGACACCCAGCTGGTAATTGCTTTTTCTAAAAAATGGCGCGCCAACCTGGAGAACTTCAAGGAGGATCTGTTGATTATATCGGACTGGATGAAGACTAACTGCTTCCAATTAAATGCCAGTAAATCCGAGATTCTACTGTATGGGAAGGACCAGGAACTCTGGTCAGAGCAGTGGTGGCCTGATCATCTGAAACCTGCTCCGTCACCGAAGGAGACGGTAATGAACTTGGGTGTCTGGTTCGACACCGGACTAACATTTGAGAAGCAGACAAGAGCTGTCGCCGCTGTTTGCTTTGGGCTTCTGAGAGGACTGAGGCCCTTGCTTGATTTTTTTCCTCCCGGAGTACGCCAAACCATCTTGCAGGCCTCCATTCTTGTGAGGTTTGATTATGGCAACGCCTTATATCTGGGTGCCAATGAAGCGAGCATTGAACGCCTGCAGAGGGTCCAGAAGCGGCAGCACGTATGCTAGTGGCACTCCCAAGATCTCAATCAGTGGCCCGGGTGCTCTTGAAGTTGCACTGGCTGCCAATTGAAGCCTGCATTCAGTTTAAGGTGCTGTGCATCATGCACAAAATTCTGAGGCATCAAGCCCATATGGGGCTATCGGGTTTACTGAAGCCCTATTTGCCCTGGCGTGCTCTGCGTTCTGCCAATCATGGTCTGGTCTGTGTCCCTCGAGTAAGGAAAGCGAGGGCAGGGGGTCATTTGTTTGGCCTTTTGGTGGCCAAACTTTGGAATTCCCTCCCAGCAAGCATCCGAGTCATCCCTAATCTTTTGACCTTTTGGAAGTCCCTAAAAACATGGCTGTTCCCCACTATCTGATATTTGACGCTTGTGAGTTTATCTGTCTTTCTTCTGGTTTCTGGTTGCACTGGGACGCCTCGTCGCTGAGGCAGCCATGCACATTACAAATCCTGTATAAATAAAATAAATAAATAATGTAATGGTAAAACCAAATTTTGGCGAACTATTCAGTAACAGGTACTCATAAAAGTAACAAATTTGGGCTAAAACCTCTAAGGCTTTCTGTAAGCATTCAACTGTCAACAGGATATCTCCCTTGTTCTAATATGTGGATTGCTCTCAGATAAAGGGCAAAAGGCTTGGGTGTGGGGAGGTGCTGCCCTGATAAGATGGCCTGAAGGATGTGATCAAGGACTAGCTATGCAAAAAGGGGCCTTCCCTTTCACATACAGAGGAACCTGGCACGAGGCCTGCATCTTCCTTTGTCATTCTAGCCAATGTGGCTCCAAACCAATGGGAGGGGGAGCTAATCCAGATCTGGTTTGAAGTGACCACAAGGAAGGGTTTGCCCATTACTATGGCTACATCTCTGGGTGGGCACAGTGAACTCTGAACAGGGAAAGAAGGGATATGCAATTTTGGAATGTCCTAGAATGGTATGCAGGAGGGTTGGGAGAAGCCACTTTATGTCCCCTGAAGACCAATTGAGGGAAGATCTGGACTCTACTGCCATTCTAAGTACCTTGCAAGACAGTCAGGTGGCTCAGGCGAGTGCGGTCAGGAGGGTGTCCTGCTGGCTGATAATGGAGGGGCTGAGGAGAGGCACACAAGAAGATTGGTGCAGGGAGATAGTAAGTCCAGCTCCAAGCAAAACATGTGCTGTTAGAGGCCAGGAGGCCTGTTGAAGATGCTCTCTGTGGCTAGAGCTCTCCACCAAGAGTAAAATGAGACCAAGATCAAGAAAATTTACCCACTCAATAAAATTGTAATTTTACAGAATTTCACCCAGGGTGGGTCATTGCCTGGGGGTTGGCTAAGCATTTCTGTTTACCCTATGGGAAGAGGAGCATGCACAGGACCCCACTTCCAGAGGAAACATTTGCAGAGAGCCAGCACACTGAGGAAAGCCCCCAGAGGGTCCCTGATGCCATCCACCCACCAACTACTACTCCCAGGGTGACCTGATGCCCAAAAGTGACACTGAGTGTTTCCATTGCCCTGTGGCAATGTCTGGTGGGTGGAGGGCACTCACCTGACTGAACTCTGCCTGTGCTCCACGTGGGATTGAGAAAATCATTTCTTGCATACTGGGATGGCTACTGTATTTGGCCAGGTGTGAAGGAGCCTGGTGAGTCACGCTGGAAACGCTGTGACTCACTCTTCGCTTTTGGGCTGAGTGGTCGCTCCCCAGCTTGGTATCGTTCTGCAGCGCTTTGCTTTCTAAAACTGCCTCGTATTTATTGCCTACTGTTTGCCTTGGTTGCCGCTTTGTTTGTATGCACTTTGGAATTGCCTGTGTCACTTTCACGCTGATTGCGCGTTTTCCCCCTAGCGCTCCGCTCTGCTCACCCCTCCGCCTCCATTTTGTTTGTTGTTGTGCTCCTCTGTAGCCCGCCCCGCCTCCCAGCTGAGCCGCCCTCGCCCCTCCCCCTCCACTTTCCATATATGACAGCTGCTCCCGCGCGCAGCGACCGCGCCCAATCCGCGCCGAAGGTGCGCCAAAGGTAAGCCCGTCTACGCCCGTCCGCGCCTGGCCCGCGCCCAGCGCCAGACCCCCTGGCCCTTGTCATGCCCACCACTCCCGCATTACCTACGATGCCACCACCCTCCTAGCCCTTAACCCCGGCCGCTCCCCCAACTGCGTCCAAGCCGCTCCTGGCCACACCCATGGACCCTTTTCCTGCTACTCCTGCAAATTCAACGGTACCGACAACAACACCGCTACGATCACACCACAGATTCCCGACCCCAACCATCTACAATGCATCTTGCTCAACACCCGATCGGCCCACAGGCACGCCATTGACCTATGGAATCTACTAGACACTATCTCTCCGGACATCGCCTTCCTAACAGAAACATGGATGAACGCCTCTTCCGCCCCAGACATCACCATCGCCATCCCAGAAGATTATAAGATCATACGCAAGGACCGTACCGGACACACAGGAGGAGGAATCGCTATCGTCCATAAGAAATCCATCCACATCTCAACCAGCTCTGACGTCAATCTCGCCAACTCTGAACACCTTCATTTCCAGGTCCACCTCGACCCCAAAACCACACTCAGAGGCACCCTCCTTTACAGACCCCCAGGACCCCGCGCACAATTCAGTGAGGACATCACGGACTTCATCACTCCACACGCGCTCCCCTCCAAAGACTACATCCTTCTGGGAGACCTCCATTTTCACCTTGAAAAGAACAATGACCACAACTCCACCACCCTTCTGGACAACCTCGCCAACCTCGGACTTAAACAATTGGTCACTTCCCCCACCCACATCGCAGGTCATACACTCGACCCTATCTTCACCTCCAGCAATCATGTCTCCTTCAGCCACACTACGGCTCTCCTCTGGACTGACCACAGCTGCGTTCACTTTACCTACAACAAGCCCAAACCCAACAACCACCCCCAACCAACTCTGCAAAGAAACTGGAACAAAATCACCATCGACCAGATCTCCTCATCGCTTCTTCTAAACCCCCCAGCCCACTCCTCAAACCCCGACCAAGCCGCCATCAACCTCACCCGATGGTTATCCAACAGCGCTGACATCCTAGCACCACTGAAAAAAAGACAAATCAAACTTGGCAGCAAGAAGGCCTCCTGGTTCAACGATGATCTTAAGAAATCCAAGAAACTCTGCCGCTCCCTAGAGAAGGCCTGGAAAAAAGACCCAACCACCAGTACCAAGGATGCCTTCAAAAACGCCACCCGCATACACCACCAACTGATCCGAAAGGCCAAGAAAACCGCCTTCAAGGACCGACTAGATAGCAACGCCCACAACAGCAAGGAACTGTTCAACATCGTCAAGGAATTTACCAACCCCTCGGCCAATTCTAACGACATCACCCCCTCTCAAGTCCTCTGTGACTCCCTAGCCTCATTCTTCCACAACAAAATTGCAAACATCCACAACAGCTTCGACAACGTACCCGGAGACCAACCCACCCAACCATCTGATGGACATTCACCCCCCTCGAACATCCTTAATGACTGGAACCCAATCTCCACTGAGGACACCATCCGCCTGATGAACTCCATCCACTCAGGATCACCCACAGACCCATGCCCTCACCACATCTTCAACAAAGCAGACTCCATCATAGCACCGCACCTCCGAGACATCATCAACTGCTCCCTCAACTCCGCCACCTTCCCGGAAAGCTGGAAACACGCTGAACTCAGCGCCCTTCTGAAAAAACCCACAGCGGACCCCACCGAACTCAAAAACTACCGTCCCATCTCGCTCCTCCCATTCCCGGCCAAAGTCATCGAGAAAGTTGTCAACAACCAGCTCGCCGCCTTCCTCGAAGCCAACAAATCCCTTGACTCCTCACAATCCGGCTTCCGAGCAAAACACAGCACGGAGACCGCCCTCATCGCAGCAAGACGACATTCGAACTCTACTGGACAATGGAGACACAGTCGCCCTCATCCTCCTCGACCTCTCCGCAGCCTTCGACACAGTCTGCCATAGCACCCTTCTACAGCGCCTCAAAAACATCGGAATCCAAGGAAAAGCACTAGAATGGATCACCTCGTTCCTCACCGGAAGAACCCGGAGAGTCCGCCTACCACCATTCAAGTCAGAGGCCACTGAAGTCATCTGCGGCGTACCACAAGGATCTTCACTCAGCCCCACCCTTTTCAACGTGTACATGAGCCCCCTCGCGTCCATCGCACGCCAACACAACCTCAACATCATCTCCTACGCGGATGACACTCAACTGATCCTATCACTCACCAATGACCCAAGCACCGCCAAAACTAACCTACACGAAGGAATGAAAGAAGTAGCCGAATGGATGAA
Source organism: Lissotriton vulgaris (assembly GCF_964263255.1). Lineage (NCBI taxonomy): Eukaryota > Metazoa > Chordata > Amphibia > Caudata > Salamandridae > Lissotriton > Lissotriton vulgaris. The sequence continues at coordinate 845,176,534 of NC_141685.1, forward strand.
ACACAGCCGTCTGAAACTGAACTCAGACAAAACAGAAGTCCTCATCTTAGGCACCTCCCCCTCCGCCTGGGATGACTCTTGGTGGCCAGAAGCCCTTGGAAAAGCACCCATACCGACAGACCACGCACGGAACCTGGGCGTCATCCTGGATTCCTCACTTTCGATGAACAGACAAGTCAACGCAGTCTCTTCATCCTGCTTCAACATTCTTCGCATGCTCAAAAAAACATTTTGTTGGATCCCCACCGAAACTAGGAAAACGGTCACCCACGCTCTGGTCACGAGCCGACTGGACTATGGAAACACCCTCTACGCTGGTACCACCGCCAAACTTCAGAAAAAACTTCAACAAATTCAAAACGCCTCAGCCAGGCTCATATTAGACATCCCACGGAAAGAACATATCTCTGGTCACCTGAAAAACCTCCACTGGCTTCCCGTCAATAAGAGGATCACCTTCCGGCTCCTAACCCACGCACACAAAGCACTCTACGAAATCGGACCAGAATGCCTCAACACACGACTGTCCTTCTACACGCCCTCCCGCCAGCTACGATCATCCAACCAAGCCCTTGCCACTGTACCCCGCATCAACAAAACCACCATGGCAGGCAGATCCTTCTCCTACCTGGCAGCTAAAGCCTGGAACTCACTTCCCACGTACCTTCGCCTTACCCAAAACCACCTAGCATTCAGAAAGCAACTTAAAGCGTGGATATTTGACAAGTAAATCCCCCACCCCTTCTCTAGCGCCTTGAGACCCTCTGGGTATGTAGCGCGCTATATAAATTCTTGACTTGACTTGACTTGACTTGACTTGAGGTATTGGTCTGTTGGTCTTCCCCCACAGTCCCACTGTAAAATATAATAGGTGGGTGTCCCGGTTGGGGCAGGGTCAACCCTTGCACTGACCAGACTCAAAGAGAACCATGTTACAAGGCCACACAGAGAAGCAGCCAGAACAGTCAGAGCCCCTCATATGATATTCATTGTCCTTGTGTGGGAGCCACCCATAATGACATGTGGGGCATAATTTGCATATTGTTTTCTCCTTCGTAGATCTTCAGAGAGCGGCAGGGGAACTAGCAACATCATTAAGTGCTTTGGGAGGCTGCATTAGGTGCAGTAGCCCCTGCCATGGATTTTGTAAAAATTAAACTGAGTTTCCTGGGTCATTACAATCATGACTTCTTCACAGTCTGCCTATTACGTTTAGGCATTCCTGGAGCTGGAGATTTTATTCTTCAGCACAGGAGTGTAGGGGCCCCTTTAGTTGGTTCTATGTGGCATGAAGGTGTGGAAGAAAGACTCTGACAGTTACTTTGATTTTCAATTCTTTATCGAAAATACATTTCTGACAATTAATTTTAGTGAATGTTACAATGCAAATAGTTTTAATGACAGATTGTTGGGCCTATTGATTTTAATGCTGATCTCTAATATCTGACTTTTGATTTATTTTATTTGGTGACTCCTTGACAAAGCCAATAGGTCTGTTGTATATATTAGTGATACCCTCTGACAATGTGATGGTACATCTGCTATTGGTGGGGTTTATTGTGATTATGGAGTTCATGACCCACATGGGATTTATCAAAAGTATTGCCATCTGCCTGATGCATATATTTGTAAATAAATTCATAGAATTTAGTAGTGTGTGTAATAAAAATACCTTTCCTTTTTCATCGAAAAGGCACTGACTGAACAATAATTTACTGTGTTGTTTTTGTCTATCAGTGGATGGAAGTTACTAGCCTAAACCACCTTCCTCGAGTAGATCTTGGACTGCCCTGTTACCCTTGGAGAGTCAAGTACTTAAGAGACTGCCAAGTTCCCCATAAGGAGACTATTGTGGACCTATGACTTGCACAGATCTAATGTAATACCAGCTAGTAATCCAATTTCTTAAAAAAATGTGTATCCAATTTCATTTAGCATGAGACAATGATGCCTATTGACGGTGTGAAACTGATTGCATTACAGACAAGTTGACTGAACAACAAATTTTAAGATGCATAAAGATACTCAACATGAAATGTGTGGCTCTTCTTCCTGTAACCATACTTGTCACTGCCTCCCTGGAGGCACCATCGCTGCTTCTTTAATCTTTTGAAAGCAAATGACAAACTTTTGCTATTTCACCATTTGTATCAATACTGTTAAGCAAAATATTTCTTAGCTTAACTTGCTTGTTTCCATTTTAACAGACCATACAGGTGTCCAGGACTATTTTGGGGCATTTTTAAAAGAAAAGAGCATACCTATCATGCTCCTCTGCATTTTGTCCAGTTCATTTGTTTCTTTGTTTGACTAATTCACAGTTCCTTGTAACAAGAAAGCCTAGAGCCCTGCAACTATGTTGTCGAACAGTCTTTCATTGCTGTGGGACTTATTTAGCGATTGGTGAGGGGCCACATGTACAACCATGCCAGAGGTCATAGCCACAATCAACCTGGCAGATGACAGCCCTCCATTTTTAGAGATCTCTGCAATTCAGAGGAGTCATCATAACAGGGTTTCTCTGAAGGTAGCTTTGTAAAGTAGCAGCCAGGTTTAGTGAGGCTGCTCCACACAGTTTTTTTTTCCAAAAATAAATTCCAAAAGTGGGGGTTTATTCTTCAAAAACAGAAAACAAACACTTATGATCCTAACACCCTAGGAGATTTCTCCCATAGTGGGTAGGCCATTTAAAAATGTTCCGGATCGAGGGTCCCAAGTCTTCTACTGCTGGTCGCAAACAGGAAAAACGTGTCTCAGAACATCCACTCTAAATAGTGAAGACAATCTGGGGAACAAAAAACTGACAACTTGATGGCAATGGGGCCGTCAGTGTAAGGTCTCTGCAGGTGGATCCAAAGGAGATGTTGACGAGGGAAATATGATGGTTCACCCACATAGAATAAGTGGATCATGTTTGTGGTGGAGTATCCTGTCTGATAAACTCAAAAAAATGATGCCTTTGGGTGTTCCCATTGAGTCCCATATTGGCTGATAGAATGAACAGTAAGAAAGGCCTTAATAACTACATATTTCATTCAATACAAAAGAGTTGCAGGTCATAAATTAATTTTTTTTAAGAAGCATGGTGTTGGTATTGATAGAGCGCACACCGCTCTTACAATGTTTAAGGGGTGCATTATACTCATGAACGAATTGCACTCATATATATATATTCAATGTGTGGTTGACCTTTGTGCATATTAAAATGAAGTTAATATATCATTGTTTGAAAATTTGTAGAGTGAAATCCTTATGTAAGTTACAGGACGAATAATATTTTGTATGTATCTAGAGAAATCATTTAATTGTGTACGTGTATATTGATGATTAAAAGTAACCAGATGTATTCACTGTTATAAGATTCATATAAAGGGGTCTGTGTAACAAGTGCATATTAAAGAGTGTTTTAAGTTATCCAGAATTATAGGCCTGACTTTCGTTCCTTCAAGGTTTCATTTCTCCTCGTTTGCTCTGAAGGACATGAGCTAATTAAAATGTATGTGTGTAGAAAGTTTTCTTTTCACCCCTACTGCAGGTGCAGGAGTTTGACCTTGTTAATTTAGATTTAAGAAGATACATGTAAGGAAAGGAATGTCTTTGAGGCACTCGTACAGAGAAAAGGGAGGATACCTTCTGTGCCTTGTGAAACTTGGGAACCAAGGTCGGCGGTCAGAGCTGTGAAATTAATTGGACTTTGTGGAAAGTTACTCAAGAAGGTGTTCACGGAACGATGTACCATGTGTCTTTGCCTTTTTGTATTAGGTACAGGGACAGATCTGTAGGACTTCTGCTTTTGACTGAGGAATGAGAGCATCTTAGAACGACCTATGTAGCTTTAGGCTACTTGACCCATTTGACATGAGTGTACTTCTTTGGAAGTCAACACAGGCTGACACCTTTTGGGGAACCTACTGAAAAGAGGCATGCAACTTTAGAAGTAGAGTAGGGACAGATCATTTTAAATTCGGAAATACAAATGAAAAGGGATTTGGACGCAGCTTCTATACTTTGCTGTGTTCATATTTTGGACATTATTATTGTGTGCCTATTTTGTCATATGAACTATATTCGTAGATTGGGCTCTGTATTAGTTTTCATGTATCTTTATACTCTGAATTTGAGGTGAGTCTATATTTTGTTGTTTTTGACTTCGTAATAAATCTACAAAAGCTAAATTCGGGTTTGTGGTTAATGCATATGGATGAAAGGGAAATTGAATAATTAGTAAAGCGTATTCTTCCCTCCAAACTTTTTAGCAGGCAATAAAAGACCATTGGCCGGAGATTATCAAGAGAAATTAGGGTGCGAAATTCGGCATTGACATTATCATGGCCTGGAAACTCATAGATTTTCCTTTTAATGTGAAAACCTAAAAGGCAAGTGTCCTGCCTCACTTTTGCAGCCCAGAAGTACAGTTGAAGGTAAAGGAAGGACCTACACTTCTTTCAGGCCAATATGGCTCTCTTATTTGACCAGATGAACTTTACCAAAAGAGATGTTATCCTACAAATTATGACTTCTCCAAGTAAAGTGGAAATATGAAAAAAAGAAAAGTGAGTTTTGAAAGGAAAGACACCTAAAAAACAATAATATTATCACTACTTTTTAGGGGAAAGTGCCTGCAAGCTAGTTGAGCTTTTATATGCTCAACATTAACTTTAATAATATCCACTAGTAATTCATCAGTGTAATCTTCATTATACCTTGGACTTTGTGCAAACTTCTGTGTATATAGATATAGCTTTGAAAAGGGGATAACCTTACACCTCTCCGTCTGGTAAACTTTTCAATTAGCAAGCAGGTAACCAGAATGCAACCATACAGTTCATGATATAATCCCTGAAGACCTTTGTGAATTTAAAACAAACACCAATCTGTTGTTGACTCAACCAGCGATACTTCCTATTAACACTACTGAATGATTTAGTAGCTTTAATTGTCATTATCGACAGAGGTTTACCGCAGCTCACGCTAAAATCTGTAGCTCCAATTAAATCACAAGTGAGATTTAACATTTCTTGGTGAGCATTATAGCTTTATGTGTAGGGTGATCAACCTAGGGAGGTTTTTACTATGTTTTACAGGGATGACACAAGCTAACACGTTAATATCTGCATTTGAAAATAAGATTGTCCTGTAGTTCTCACAATATTCTGACTTCTTGTTGCAAAATCGCAAAGATGTTAACTTCAGCCCAAAGCTCAAGGATTTTACATCCCTCTAAAATTAAATGTTAGAGTCACAGGAACAATAATTTTATATGAACTAGTAATTGATATATCTCATATCAAATATTATCTGGTAAAGCTGCCTTCCCTCTTTTCGGCCTTTTATTTACTATCTAGAGCTCCCTTTCTGTTATACTATCAGTTTAGTACTTTATTTGCTCAGAGGGGAGTGATGCTAGTTCTTTCTTTTCTAACCACCTAACAATATCCTCCTTTAAGGAAGTTAGTCTTCCTTAGTAGATATCATCTCTTCTTGCATGGAGCTTTAACAATGTCTGTTGTTTAGATAAAAAAGGTCGCCTCTGTCCAGTTTTGGGAACACTTTACGTTGTTTCCTTGAGAGAATATGGCTCTTTTTCTTACCCTGCTCTAACTCAATCAATGCCACTGTCTCCCATTTTTTTTTAAATGATGATTGGAGTTTTCTTTATAAATTGCTCTTAATAATACAGTTTGGATTTCATTAATTATCTTCATCTTCTTTCCTGAAATATTGTCCTTCAGTTTTACGTCATCTTGTAGCCTTTCTAAGGTGTATTTTAAAAACATCCCATAATAGTTGGGGGTCCACTGTGTCATTATTCTCATTAAAAAACATAAGGGGCAGCATATACCTTAAATCCCGTAAAAATATCATCCTTAACTAATATTGTTATCTTATTTTTTGGTTTAAGGATCTCATTAAAATAACTGATGAAAGATGTCTTGTTGGGTAAACACATAGGGGCGTATTTATAAACTCATCATGCAGCGCTACTCAGGAAGACATCTTTCTGCGCTGCGTGATAGGGAAAGGAAAGGAATATACTGTACTTAACAATATATGATGTATTCCTGTCATTTCCCAGTGTTGGCACACAATGTCTGGCTAATGCTAATGCAGGCACCCTTGCACCATGGGGAAAGGGTGCCTGCATTGTAAGCAGGATTGTTTTTGTGCAGGAAGGGACACCGTCCTGCACAAAAACAATACTGAGATGCATTTCCCTCTTTCTATGTGTGCTGCGCAATGCAGCACACATACAAAAAGTAAGTAACGAGGAGAAATAAAGATATTTCTCCTCGTTACACCTCATTCTGGGGAGGCGTAGCGTTTGAATGCATTCCCAGTTCACCAGTGTTAGTAAATCTGAAAATGCACCAACATCCACGGGTGGATGCGTTTAACACCACGCTCCACCCATGTAACACCTTACCATGACAGAGTAAAACATTTCAGTAATTTGCGCTGCATTGCATTACTTTGGATTTATCAAGCCATGCACGGCCACGGAAGCTGACACAGAAGACAGCCCTATCTTCTCCTTATGTTTGCCAACCATAAAACAATATGTGAGTGTTGCCCATACTCCACTGATAAAAAGAGCAACTTTTAAATGAGAAAGTTTGAGCTCTGAAGATATCTGATACATTTAGTTATTTTCTCAAGTTTCTTCAATGTCTACCTCAATTTGTGTTCTGGATGTGTTGAAGAATGATGATTGCTATTCTAAAATAGTTGTGACATTTGAATATAATCATGAGCTTCCCATTTAGGATGGTAAAATCTATACCTGTCCATGATATTGCATTACAAAATAAGAGGGAATGAGAAAGGAATGTGGACAAACAAGGCTACCCTGGGCACAAAAGTCTATACTATAGCATTATAGCCTATAGCAGAGGGCTATACCAGTTTATAAAGGCTGTGGACCCTAGTGATAGGGGTGAGCTACAGGCTTTAATGCTATTAGAGCATCCCACCAACTGACTGGAGAGTGTTCTGAATTATAAAAGGAGAAAAAGAAAGACAAACATTGGAGTGCTCAACACTTCAATATTCTAATAACATATATGTAGCAGTACTAACCACTTGCCCCCTACCTAAGAATATGTGGCTACAAAGAGCGCATTTATGAAAATGTGCCTGAATAAATAGGACTATATTTATGAATATGAAATAATCCTTGCACATAAATGGGAGGGGGATTGGAATTATCTGTACCTCTTGTAATTAGGACCTAAAATCAGTGGCGGCTGGTATTAATGGGCGAAAGGGGTGTTTCCCCACTAGCATCCGGGAGAAGACGAGAGAGAATGTACACCATGTGGTGCAGCTTTAAATCAAGCGCTCACTGCTTCGTGTGATGTCTAATTCCAATACAAATTCTAGTTTGTTTTTTTTCTTTAAGGAAGGGGTGCGGTCAAAGACAGTCCTCCTGCACATGTGCTGTCTAGGGGCGAGGGCTATTGCTCAGGGCACACACAAGGAGAGGGATGTCAGCATGATGGGAGTGGCAGAAGGAAGAGGCAATGATTTACTTTTAAATGGGGCGCTTATGCTGTGGCCCAGGCATTTTCAGCCGAGCGCCATTGAACTAAATGGTAAGGGACAGGGCTGGCCTACATGGAAGAAGTGAAGTGGGTGGCAACACCTGAAGCACTCCCTTCATGTTTGCACTACTGTTTAAGCCTCCTGATTGGACAAGGGAAGCTGGGGGAGTGGGCTGTGGAAGAGTTTGTCTACGCAGCTCCAATTTGATTTATGGGATAATCAGCACGCAGCAGGTTTCGTTTTGGCTGTTTATCGTTCAGGAGGGAAACCAGCACTGGCGTGCAAAGTTTACTGCAGTCACTACGGAAGCCTTCTGTTGCATTATACAACTACGCCCGTGCACCTGTGCTATCTTCGTCAACTCCTCAAAATTAAATTAATTTTGCATTTGAATCTGGTTTCGCTATTCCTATGCAGGCTAACGTTATTATTACTTATTATTTGGACGAGGAGCCATTTAGATTTAGATTAGAGTATTCATAGAGCGCATGGTTGCCTCGGCAAAAAGGCGTCCCATTTATAGGATTGTGTCTGAGTTGTCAAGTGGAATTTCATTGTGAACTGCCACACACAGGGGCAGATTTACAAGCCCCTTGCTCCTCTTTTAAGCCCTGTTGCGTCACTTTTGTGACGCAGCGGCGGCGCAAAGCCAGCGCCATGCGTCGGGGTATTTACAATGTGACGCATCTGGGAGATGCGTCACGTTATAAAGCCCTGCTCCACATGTAGGCGTTCCGGCGTAGTGGGGCGGAGGGGGCGGGGGGGGGGGGCGTTCCGGGGCAGGAACACCTACTAAAAGTGGCTGAGTGAAAACTACAAGATTTCACTCAATCACTTTTAAGGCCATGCTGCGTCAAAAGCCTGCGCCTGCTTTAAGCAGACGTAAGGATTGACGCAGCAGGTTAGAGACAGGTCACCCACGAGCCTTGCTGGAGCTACGTCGCGCTTGCAATACAACTCCAGCAATGCGCCGCCTTTCCGACGGGTGATGCGACATGCATCTGCCCATTCGTGCGCCACGGTGCGCCGCATGTATCAGTGGTGGCGCACGGGTGGGCAGATGCATCGCAACTCTTCTGGCGCATCCCTGCTGATTTGCAGAGATGCGCCAGAAGTAGCAAATCTGCCCCACAATCTTTAACTGCCATCTAAACCAGATTCGAACTCTCGATTGTGGAAGGGAGGAGTCGAGGGGGCGTACTGACAAGATGCATCACCCAGAATGCTTATTGTTCGGGAATCAAAGGCCATCTGTTATAGTTATGGGGCTGAGTAAAAAGCTCGAGTCTCAGTAATTCATAATATTCTCTGAGGTGAACGAGCAGACATGCGATGCTCTGGCGTCTGGTTACCGCGCGACACTCATATAAAAGACAAGGGGAGTTGTCTGGTATTACAGAAGGACGGTGCAAAGTGCCACGGTGTTTAAAACCGTGCACAAGCAGCAGGCACTTCTGTAATGTGACCCCAGGTCGTCTCTGACGTGTGCAATGGATGCCGACACCGAGACTCTGGACCACAGCCTGGTAATGGGTCAGCCAGGAGCAGAGGATGAAGAGTCAACAAGTACACATTTAATGTATTTTTTATTATTTCAGGGCGGGCTTTTTAATTAGAAATTGAATACATAAACTCCCCTTAATCCTCCGGGTCGACCTGGCAGGTGTTTTCTTCACCTCTTGTTTTATTGTTTTTCATACCGATGAACCAGTGTGGACCCGGGGATGTAGATAGGGACATCTTAGAGCCGCCCACCCTCCCCAGAAACAAAGACCGGGGCCACAGCCCTACCCTGTTTGCCAACTGTCACTCTAATGGGCTAAATTGTAAACGTTATTTAGTGTGTGAGCTCAGCAGTTTTTACAACGGGTAGCGCTTGCTGCACAAAGTGGTTCTTTGAATTTATGAAACGTTTGTGTTTGAATAGGCATATTGTGGGTGGTGGAAGCGCTTGGCAAATCATACCCCTATTGTACCTTTCTTTATTATACCTGTCTGATGGCTTTACAAGTTGCACATGACAACATAGCATCCACTGTGGGCTTACGCGGCCTGGCATGTGTCCTCGCTCCACTATCTTCATTCCATGCATGTCTATTTTGTGCGATCTTGAACTGGGCAGATGATTTCTCAGTCAAATGGGCTCACGTTAAAAATGCTTACATTTTATTTTATTGCAATGCAGTCTGTGTGATCCTGCAACCAATATCATGATGTCCACCTAAATGCATTACACATACCTACTAACAGTGACCGAAGATGCACCAGCAATTGGGCAAGTCTAGGTCACCAGACTGCTAAAGCAGACCCTTATAAATGGTTAATATAGATGATAGAGTTCCATCAATTTCAATGGTCCCTGAGCTCGTCAACCCCTATCAAATGTTGTAATTTATTGGAAACCATACAACATGTACCAGGGTCAGGGGTTGCACTTAGTAGGCCACCAGGTCTATAAGTGAACTAATTTTGTAAGTTATGTCTGCTTCCAGTTTTCTGTTCGAAATGTGTATGTCTTTCTGCCACCACTGTGAGGGAGGTTACAAACACAGCCCGATTTAAAATGTGCCATGAATTTGGTTTTGCTTGAGGCAGTGTTTGGTTGTGACTCCAGGCTGTTTTAAAGTGCCTTATAGGATATTTAACAAGCACCACTTAAGAATTGCATCTTAAAGAATATAACTTCTGAGCCAATTGTTTGTGTATTATGTGGCAAAAAATTTACCAATTTGCTCCTTTCCCCAACACCCACCTAGGAATAGTCAGGCTCACTCACTTCAATTGGGGTATTTACGCCTCACCATTTAAAAAATTCACCAGCCGCCCCTGCCTAAAATCCTGAATACAAATAAATTGGGTAGTTCTGATCTCTGCCTAAATTCCTTTCTAGGAAGGGTTCACAATTATGAATTGTGAGAAGATTACCAAATCTAAATATTTTGGTGCAATATATCAACATGTAAAACCTAACAGTATATACAGCTGGAAAATGCCTTTGAAAATACTGGTGCATGCAGATTTTGCTGCAGACAGCAGCAACATTTCCATGTCATGCCTAAGTTACAGGACTAAACCTGCAATTGGAAATAGTTATCACACCAAATTAAACTCAAAACCAGGGCTATTGGATTTTACAAGGGGCAAGGATTATCTCATTCTCCTCATGTCCACTTGTAATCAGGGCTTTTGTACTGTCACAAGAGCACGCAATTACTCATTCCATCATTGCACCACTAACAGACAAAATCAGTCAATGCACATCTACAGGACACACAAATGTACACCCTGTCCTCATTTACCAATACTGACATGCCTAATGCAACTCAGAATCACTCAAAAATTGTACTTCAACACATGTCTTTAACGTACCTTGAACTTAGTATTATGAAAAATATCTACAATACTATTGTTTGCCCATTGCACAACCAACAAAATGCAACTGTACCTCAAAAACCGGGCATTTTCATCCACATGTTAGCCTATTAACTTTAGTCATCACAGATGCGGAATGAGGCTTTTCATCTATACTTTTCAATAAATATCAGGGACTACTAACACAAAGTAACAACAAAAGGTTAAGGTATTTTAAGGTAAATTTAAAACGTCCTCTAAAGTCTGTTGCATTTTTTTCAGGAGTCTTCTAACCCAGTGTCACTGCTGTCCCTCAGGCACCAGCCGGTGTATCAAACCCAGAGATGGGATGACGAGCAGGCCCCTACTTGGTGAGGTTTCCAGATGCCGGGACCACTGACTAGATTCAACAGAAGGCACCACCAGAAGAACCATCCACAACCCTAGCGGACGCTACGCTAGATTACATTTTTGCAGCTATTGCCGAAACCAGGCAAGATCTATGCAGTTTAGTTGATTCGGTGGCTGTTGATGTAGGACTACTCTGCGATGACCAAAGAAAACGTATTTACCCTCGCAACAGAAGCAGAAAGTCCACTAGACAAACATTGGCCCACAGTGTACGACCCAGAAGGGCAGCTGTGGTCCCTCAAGGCCAAGGTTCAGGAGCTGGTGAACAAAGCTGAGGACTCTGAAGGAATGTTCTGCCATAACAACCTTTGAATCGTGAGCTTCCCCAAGGGAAAAGAAAGCTCTGACCCAGTTCTATTCTCTGAGCCATGGCTGGCATAAGTGGTGGTACCCTCGAAGTAGTCAGCTTACTCCCTAGTGGAATGAGCCCATCGGGTATCAGCACAACATCCGCCGCCGGGGTACCCCCCAGGCTAGTGGTGGCCACACTGATGAACTATAGAGACTAGGCCATTCTACAGTCAGGCTGCACAGCTGAATCAGTATGAACGCGCATCAATATTCCTATTCCCGGATTACATTCTGGCAGTGCATTGCAGCAGAGTCTCCTTCCTGGGAGTGAAGAAGTGACTGAGACAAGCCAGCTTAATTTACTCATTGCTATTCTCAGCCAAGTTGAAGGACATGGTAAATAGGTCTAGCTACTTCTTGGATGCCTGGGACTAAGTGGAGCAGCGCTGATATGAGTCTTTTACTCTATCAATGCCGATGCCACACCCTGGACAGGCAAGGCCCCTGAGGAAAAGATCCAGGCACTGTCGACTGCAAGCTCCTTGTGGTCAGAACAATGTTCCCCACTGCCTCAAGCCCTCGAGGACATGCTATCTTAGACAGGTTTGATCGCCTTGATGAGCAGTGCCACATCAGTAACTCTTGCTGATTGAAATCAGCAGACTGCAGATACTACGTGTAAGGGGCTCGCACATAAGACATGCAGGCCATAATTGTAATTTGTTCTAACCAGCCCTACAATTGATTGAGGGTGGGAGGTTACCCAACTCCTCATAGAGATACAGTGATATGGGCCGCTATTCCTTCCCCACCACTTACGGATACCCATGCAAGACTTGAGTTGGTGCAAGGCACACTTCAGATTTCTTTTATTCCTGAATCTCGCTAAGAAAAAATGGGTCAATTTCCCTACCCTTGAATTATACATGGCCAATGCAATTTACGGACATGCCAGACATGGCTGCAGAGTTTTCATCACCCCAGACACTCTCCATGGTAGATGTTCTGTAGACTAATCCACAAGCTGGAGAGTTAGAGGTTGCTCGGCCACCTTGAGTTGAGAGTTGAGGGTTCTGCTTTTCCTGTTTGTAAGGTCACACAGTGTGACAGTGTCCAGCTCCAAGTGTTACCTACTCCACATGCTGACACACATGGGAAATATTGTGGAGGCCACCCCTGGTTCCCTCTCTCCCCTCTCGCGTAGAGCGCTATGGATAGATTGTGCATACTAATGTAGAATATCCGCAGCATTGGGACAGCACACGAACAACATGCAGTGCAGCAATACATTAGAATGTGAAAGGCCCAGATACGTGCATTTCTCCAAGAAATGCACGTATCTGGAGAGAAGCATGCAGGCCTACAGAAACATTGGTGAGGTCAATGCTACAGTACGTAATATTTTGTCTTTGCTCAGGAGGTCCTATATATCTGTTAGACTTGTGGTTCCTTTTAGATGGCACCCTGAGCGTCAATACATCCTGGTGGAGGGACAGCTTGATGGCAGGTCCCTCCTACTAGGTAGTATGTATGAGGCAAATGTAGCAGAGCAAGCCTTTTGTGGCATTTAAGTATGGGTGAATTTTGCGAATCTCGCGTTCGCGAATTTTGCGGATTTGCGAACTCGCAATCTGAAAAATCTGCGAATTCCCGCGAATTTGCGGATTTTTTTTTTATGTTCGCACGGGTTTCTGCAAGTTTGCGAGGGTTTTGTACAATTTCGCAAATTGCGAAATTGTACAAAACGCGTGCGAACTTGCAGAAACCCGTGCGAACACAATGTGCCCAGTAGGGTATGTGCCTCTTGTGTAAATAAAAGGTCAGAGAAAGATCAGTTCAGCAGATGAAGAGAAAGAAGCTACTGGTCACAGGAACAGCACGGGTATTGCGCTCGTGAAAGTCAAGGATGCAAAGCCTATCCAGCATCACAGCTGATTTTCCACGGTAGATTTGGGAAGAAGGCACACCTGTCCAGCCTCGACGACGCTCACGATTGTTTTTGGGCTAATGAATGAGTCACTGAATTTGAGCATCAACTAGTTCGAGCGACCATGTATGTGTTACTATGCAATCGCCCCGAAGGGTGCAGGGGTCCCTTGAGTGAGCTGCAGACCTGTGCCCAGCCATGCAACTATTTTACAATGGCGCCAGATAGCTGCCAGCGCCGTTGTAAAATAGTTACAAAGTTAGCTTGCACAGGAAGCACTTAGATAAAATAAAGCAGCACCTGCTTCGTTTTATCTAGTGGTTCTTGTGCAAGCTAACTTTGTAACTATTTTACAACGGCGCTGGCAGCTTGCTGGCGCAATTGTAAAATAGTTGCATGAGTGGGGGTTCAACTTTTGAACCCGTTACGTTCGCAGATTTTTTTTTTGCGGATTTTGCGGGAAAACCGCAAAATTCGCGGATTGCGCATTTCCCAAAAATCCGCAAAATCCGGGAGCGTAACGGATTTCCTGCTCACACTTAGTGGCATTCCTATTGATTGTCCTTACCAGATGGGCTCATATCCCCTGGGTCATTGGAGGATATTTTAACTGTGTACTGAGCCAGCAACTGGATCGCTTACATCCTCCCCTGCTGACCTCTCCTGTTATAGCTGCCACTGCTTGTCTCTCCCATCGGCTTACGCACTGGTCCCTGCTCAATAGCTGGCGTGCCATCAACACGGTCGCTGGAAAGTATTCCGAATATTCTCCCCGTACGATCTTCACATGCATCTGGATCGCATACTTCATCGCCAAGCAACTCAGTTACCTGCCATAAACGCAGAAAATGTTGGGAAAACATTCTTGTACAGCAGCCCGCTCCCATTTTATCTTGATTGGGGAGCACCACTCCCACAGGTACCCACATGGTGTTTGCTGCCATCCATACTGGAGAACCTGGCATTTAGGGACGCAGCACAAGAGGCGCTATCCCACTACCTGACAGATAACTAGGGCACAGCTACCTCCAGACTTGTGGAATGGAAGGCGCTAAAGGTGGTGCTTCGATGTCAGGGCATCCATGCAGTTGTAGATGCAAGGGTGGACCTACATAGGGACTGTTGGAGACCCTAGAAGTTGCAGTGCTTGCAGACCCCATAGCACGACGGGCTGACGTTGAGCCCTTTCTTTGTCCCGGCCTGCAGGCTTGCGCCACTGATGGAATCCTGAGCTCCATGAAAGCGTTGAAGATCGACAGCAAATTACTTCGCAGGAACTGCTGCAGACTACACTAAATTGACGTTGAGGCTTTTTTTCCTTACAAATTGTGAACTTCCGCTCTGAGCCTTCATCGATGACTGCGCTAGGACCCCATACTACTGCAACATCTTGCCATCAAACCCTGCTTTGCACTCACCTGCTGCCCTTGACGATGAGACAGACCCATCAACAACCCATCAATATTTAGAACTGTTACAAAGAGAAGAAGGTAACTTTGCCCAGGACTAACACAGTCCCTGTACTTGACCGGTGATCAAACAGGATCTGCCTTAACTTTTGACTTTGCCACATCTCCAGAGTGACCAGTATCTTGCAGTTGGAGCTTTGCACTTGTTGGCTTTAAAAATGAATTTCTCCAATTATCCTTATTGGATTTTTGTTGTCCTGGTGTTATTTTGTTCATTAAAATATTCTCTATTTTTATAACTTGGAATGAGGTTCTTATTGCGTTGTGCTTTGGCTTTTTAACTGTTTTGGTACTTCTAAATGATTTCCATATTTTCTTAAGTTAAGCTTGTCTGCTCTGTTCCATAGCACCCAGGGGCTGAGCTCACGCTTAAATTACTGAAACCTTTACTGGGCCTAAGAAGATTGGTGCCATTGTTACCTGCAGTGGACATCCATCTACCCCAACTAACAATCAGCTTTCTCACAATCTGCAATTCTAGTTTTTTAAATAGAACAGGGAGAAACATGGTTAGGCATGTTTAGAAATAAAACAAAACAATGGTATGAATTGTCATCTTTACATAATTAACTCAATCAATGAGAAAAAATGGTAAATGTTAATTCCTGCACAGGAATATTCTTATCATACACATGAGCTGAAGGAGTGACATTCACTCACAAGTATCTATTCTTAGCAGTTGCTGCTTCAATCCTAGCATAAAATCCATTCATGATTCACTGCATAACTTTGGTTTTCCGTGTGTTTACCTTTTAACTAATCATGGAGCTGTATTTCTCAATTTCCATATAATCATTGGGCTTGACAAAGTATCACCCATTAACAATGTGCAACAGGGGAAGCTGTAATTCTCAATTTCCATTTAATGATGGGGCTTGACAAAGCAGTGCACCTTTACGTTGTGCGATACCACATCTCTGCCACTAATATGGACTCTGTTAGAAATGGAATCTCTGGTTGGCTAAGGCTTGCGCCAAAGCCAGGCAGAGACCACCACTCTAGTCAGGGCAAGGGAGATACATGCCAGAAGATAACCCCTGCTCACCCCCTTGGTAGCTTGGCACGAGCAGTCAGGCTTATCCATGAGGCAATGTGTAAAGCATTTGCACAATACACACACACAGCAGCAACACATTAGGCACACCACAAAAGGAACTCCACACAAGGTTATATATAAAAACAGCCTTTGTATTAATATAAACACATTGGATCATAATCACACAATGGACACTGTGCCAACTGGCACTGGGCGGTATCTACAGGGGATTATATACACCTGACAGGGCCAATTGGGCCACTGTCAAAACAATCACAAATCACCAATTGTAAATGTAGCACAGATAATAAATGTAGAGCACAACCAGTACTCACTGCTAAAAGGTAGGAACACACTACTAATTACTAGTCACCGTAGGCATAGGTCACGCAGTGAAACATAAACTGACCAGCATAAACCATACCAGGTAAAACAACCCCTGATCATAAAAACACAGTTAGAGGTATCACAGGCATAAAGGCATTGCACATTACGCATAAATCAGATTAGTCAATTATCATCACAAACACAGTAGGCAATCACCTTGCGCAAGAATCCCAGAGGTTATCGACCCCAGGCCAACTCGCCGTCCATAGGGCTCCAATGTCCTCTGTCCAAATAGTCAGGGTGCGCTGCCTAGGTAGCCAAAGCAAGGATGCACAAGAGAACAAGCCTAAACTTGGCAGCTGCCCACTAAGTGCTGGGCAGCTGTAGAATCCAAATGATGGGCACAGGCACTTTGGTGTCATCAGCACTCCACCCTGGGGCTCTCTAAACATTTCTGTGCCACGTGGCTGCTGCCTGCGCCCTCGCAGGGCAGTTGGACTTAGCACCACTCAACTCTGGCAGTCCGGGACTAAAGAAACGCGCTAGGTACCAAATGAAGTAGGTACAGCAGGAGGGGAGGGGGGCGAACACCGGCAATGTGCCCCGACGCCCCCTCTA
The DNA here is from genome assembly GCF_964263255.1 of Lissotriton vulgaris. Taxonomy (NCBI): domain Eukaryota; kingdom Metazoa; phylum Chordata; class Amphibia; order Caudata; family Salamandridae; genus Lissotriton; species Lissotriton vulgaris. Next base: position 845,193,506 of record NC_141685.1, read on the forward strand.
CCACTATGACCCCAGGAGCCCTCAAGTAAATCAGTGCGGGCACCACTGTGCATGTGAGCCCCACTCGGGGGAATTTTAGCACTCAATCTTCCCCCAACATCGGGGTCCCGCTCTGGGACTCAAAAATGAGATTTCAAACTTTGCCCCCATGTTGCAGTTGCCCACTATCAAGTGGGGCAACTGTGAGCTCCTGAGCCCTAAGACGACTGTGGCCTCGTTGGAGCCACACGGGGCTCGGAAACTAATTATGCCCCCACAAGACAAAGAGAACGGGCTCAGCTGGGCCAGTGAGCCCCCACTCGGGGGACTCTCAAATGGTAGGAGAAAAAGGGGTCTCCCAACGTTGGAGCAGCCCGCAATGGAGGGCCCGCTCAGGAGGTAGTTAGGGTCACTCTGCCCTACTCGGCAACCATCCTGCACCCACAGAATCCCCCAGCCCATTCCAACTTACTGGGCGGCTCTCGGGGGACTCCTATCCTTTCTCCCGCATCTTCTGGGATAGCAGTCTCTTTTCGCTGCTTGGGTCCCCGGGGGCAGGCTTGGCGGCATACGGGAGATGCGCTGGGACCGAGGCACCTGCTCTGCTTGCAATGGCTGCTGTCAGTCGAGCCCCCTTCGTTGCGAGGCAACGCCCATGGCTGGGACCAATCCCAGCGCGGCGATTTGTGACTTTAGAGGGAGCACGTCATGGGATTCCTGGGCCAGCGGGGGTGATACCGGGTAGGCACCCATTTAAATGCAAAGTCCCAGGCGGGGTGGGCACCCGCTAGGAGATATTAAAAGTGGTGAAAAACATAGAAACCTTCTCAGGGGTCTCACTGATACCTCGTCCTTTTAAACCAACAAAGAAGAAATTGGCACAGAAGCTGAAATGTAAAAAAAATGCATCTATTCACCTAAGATGAGGGAGACTATGACACACAAAAGCCTTAGCACCTAAATGAGGCAGTCGAAGGAGTACAGAAAACAGAGGCCTTATATATGCTTTGGGTTACATAGTCAGCATAAGACCAAGGGGCAGTCCTGGCTCATGTAAGCATGCAATATGACTAATATGGGCATACAAGATCTGCTTGTTCAACAAAGTGGGAGGAGCTAAAAGTTGCTAATTCTGGTGAACACATCCTGACATTTACAGACTAGGAACAGCTACAAGGACAGCTGCAAGCTCAACTGAGCATGTGTGAAGGTGGAAGATGCTAAATATAGTTTGTTTCTAGGCAGATTACAAGAGCCGTCAACACTGAGGGAGGACAGAGCACATGGTGAGCACGTGGCAGTACATGGCAAACAAGATCGCTGCCAGAAATACAAAATGGCTTTCAGCTCATGCTAACAAATCCCTCCAATCTTTAACAGATGGTCCTTTTAGCATGAGCTAAAGACATTCCTATGATCCAGTAGGAACATAGAAAATATTTTCACATTAATTTTCATAAATTTATCAATATCCTAATTCATTGCTAGGTGGGCATTTTCCATTCTAAACATTTCATTAAGCGGGTATATATGAGGTATAAGCACGAATACAAAGGGAACAAAGCATCGGGCCATAATTAACATTCAGATTGCAGGAGAGAGTAATGACCACTATTACAAACAGAATTATCATTTTTCTAGTCCTAAGCAAGAGCAAATCCTAAAAACATCTAGTAAAAAACATTTCCAGGGCTACTTGTCCATTTTCCTTTTATGAGGGCTAGAACATCAATTATTTGGGACCAGGAGGACCACACAGGGCCATAGGAATTAGAACGAAGAGCTGCAAAGGGCTGCTCCTCAAAAAAACGGAACGACTAAAGGGATACATTATTGACAAACAGGAAGAAGAAGTCCTTGGGGAAATTGAAGCCGCTGTACAACCAACCAGAGGGGGGTCTTCTCCCTGTGTCCGTTTGAGCCTCACTGGCAGGCTCGTGTTGTTTCCACGGTGGAGCTGCAAGACTGGCAACTCAAGAATCACAGCCCAGTTTCAAGGAAAAAGTCTCTTCTTTCATGATAGGGCAGTCACCCATCAGGGCAAATGCTCTTAGCGATCCTGTCCAGTGTCTCAGGCAGTGCACCAGTTTTTTTCACTTCAATCTAACAGGCACCAGAGACACAGCACCTGTACCCTAAATGCAAGTCCTTCCCTAACTCCTGTATTGCTCTGCTGGTGCACTCCTCATTCGTTGGGGCCAGACATTGCATCCAGTGTACCCAGGTATCTCTTGACCAACAAAAAAGGAGCAAACTTGCATTCACTTCGGGACCAGGATTCAGAGGCCTGATGCTAGGATCTTTGAAGCAACCCTTGTTTCAAAAGGAGTCACCTCAAGCAAAGCCTCCTCACCATTCTAGTCCGTCTGTGACTCTCAGCTGGGCACCAAATACTTGATCCATAATTTCTCCTTTCTGATTTGTGACCCCGTCTTTCGCCCAAGACAGTGGCAATACAGTGGCAGGGGTACACACTTGATCACAGGGCTCCCGCCTTAACTGAAGTCCTAGTTGCCAGCAATGCCTGTGCTGGTTACCTTCACTTTGGCTTCAAGCTGGACTGGTGCTGATGCTGACTCCTCTGGCAATGGTTATAAGGAAGCAAATATTTATTGGTGGACAGAACATACGGGCCGGATGTAGGTAATCGCAGATTACCGATTCTTAAATACCGAATCATACCGATTCGGTATTTAAGAACAGGCAAATGGGATGTAGATATTTTTACCGAAAAAATTACTGAATCGGTAAGTTTCTGTAATTACCAAGTCGGTAAATACGGATTCGGTAATTGCCATTCAATCCTATGCGCCTGGAGGCTAAGAGGAATGAATGCCAATTACTGATTCAGTATTTACCGATTCTGTAAAAGGGGGAAACATTGAAGGGTGGCAGGGTGTTACTTTGAAACCCTGGTGCACCCCTCAATTGTGTATGGGTGCACATGTTGCATAGATACATGCCCTATGGGCATGTATGTCTGCAACATGGCACTGTTGGAAAAGCAAAAAAAAAATGCTTTTTCCAAGGTTTTAATTATTTACCACCAACTTGTAGTTGGTGGTAAATAACAAATCCTAAAAGGGGAAAAACACTCATTTGAGTGCTCCCTACATAGCAAAATCGGTAATTTACTGATTCGGTATTTTAAGGAATCGGTAATTTACCGATTCCTTAAAATACCCATGCGGTAAATTACCGAATCAGTAAAATGCCCACCTACATCTCATTTTCCAAATACCGGTCGGTAACGGCCAAAATGACCGAATTTCGGCCGTTACCGACCGGTATTTGCCTACCTACATCTGGCCCAAGGTCTTTAGACAAAGCACAGAAACAGTCTATCAACAGAGAGGATAGTCTCAGAATATTTCCTAGTCTTGGGACACCTCATATATTAGCAATGCACCCAAAAACCACTTTCATCTATCTATGAGAGAGTAAAAAAAAACAACAGCCTGGACCTATTGGCAAGTATAAAAGGAACTCTTTGGTGAACTGACAAGAGTAATACATCACCCAATCCCAAGCAGCCAAGGAAGTCTGTATTAATTTATTAAACTCAGAGAAAAAGAGAAAAACAACACAGACATACCCTAAATCCTTACATTGGTTTATTCCTGTGTACTAATCTGAAAACCCTCAAAATAAAAAAAGGAAATATTCTACACTTTTGCTCATAAACTTTACATTACTTGTACAGGACTGCAGACACTTCTAAAATGATTCTTCTTAATAAAAGCACCTATATTGTACGCTTAGGACCATGCTCTCATGTTATAGGAGCAACAGGAAAATCTAAAACTGCTAATTTAACAGGGTTTCTTATCTATAAAACAACATTTCCTTCAAAACATTTTTTGCTAAGGATCACATGTGCATCTTCCCTGAGTTTTACTTTTCATGATCCAAACTATGCAACATCAGCTCTAATAAGGACTGTTAGTTTATTTACACTGACTAGCTAATAAAAAACTTGCAATGCCCTTGCAAAACTATGTAGCATCAGAATAACCTAAGACTTGTAGAACAAAAACTACCCACATCTAGTTCCTCTTAAAGGTGAAAATAAGGGAACAGCAATGTAGACTACTGATCCTGTCATAATTTCATCAAACAGGATGGGCAGTAACATAACATATATACTTATTCATTTTATTAATGCTAACAATGTTTAAAACAGTATTATTGAATAGCCAAATAAATGTCTCATTGCTATTTCACAGACAGCTTAGACAAGCTAAAAAAAATTAATTGAGAAGAAGAGAGAGAAACATACATTTTACCTAGCCTTAATTTGTAGAGGAGCTAGCCTTTTTCCCCCATTTTGACAGTAGGAAACCTGAAACAGGTTTCACTTCTGTCAACACTATCAACCCCTACTTGTAGCAACTGGGCATAAACAAAGTTATAGGAGGTAAATAGTACGTTGAAGCTAAAAACATGAACAGCCAACCTCAAATCCCTTTAGTAAGTATACTATTTGCAATATAAGGGCAAATTATTTACTTTATTTATAGAGCGCCTTATCACCCAGGGGTCTCTCAGCGCTTGTCAGGGGGAGCACATTTGACTAAGTGGGAAGAGCGTTGGAGGGGACCACTAGGGTGTGCTCCATGCCTCCATGAAGAGCACAGTTTTAAGCATTTTCCTAAAGGGCAGCAAGCATGTTTCCTTGCAGAGGCTTATTGGCAGGTTGTTCAAGGCCGTCGGGATTGCATTGGAGAAAGCTCGCCCACCTAGTGAGGATAGTTTAAAGTGTGGACATACCAAAAAGGTGGCCTCTGCTGATCGCAATGTCCTGCTTGGGACATGCGGGATCAGCCGCTCCCTGATGTACTTTGGGGCTAGTCCATGTAGAGCTTTATGTGTGATGCAGAGGCCCTTGAACTTAACTCTCTGCCTAATTGGGAGCCAGTGAACCTCCTGTAGCAGTGCTGTGGCATGCGTCCTTCTTGGTTGTTTTAGGATTAGTCTGGCTGCGTCATTCATGACTATTTGATGTCTGGCCAGCTGTTGTTGTGGAAGGCCAGCATATAGCGAGTTGCCATAGTCTAGGCGCGCTAGGATCATAGCCGATACCGCTCGTCTGAGCGTGGCCGAGGTCAGCAGTGGAGATATTTTCCGCAGTTGTCTTAACAGGCCCGTACAGGTGCCAACAACTGACGAGACCTGTTTCGACATGGAGAGTTCGGCATCTATATGGATGCCCAAGCTTTTTACAGCCGCTGCTGGCTCCGGAGCAGGGCCCAGTTCAGTTGGCCACAGAAGATCATTCCAGGGGCTAGCTGCTGTGGTAATCGCCAGCACCTCTGTTTTGTCTGAGTTTATTTTGAGCGAATTGGCAGTCATCCAGTTTACAGTAAATTTTAATATGTTTTGAAGTCTCAGATGAGCTGTTGGTGAATTGTCGATTTGTATGATAATCTGGGTGTCGTCCGCGTAGTTGTAAAGGTGGCACTCCATTGTAAATGTAAATTTATACTTGTATAGCGCACTACTCACCCGGAAGGGTCTCAAGGCACTTGTACAAATACCGCTGTTGAACCCATCCTGGCTTTCCCCGTGAGGCGTCCACTCCTGGGTACCCCCAAGGTGGAGGCCAGGCATCCTTAGCATTATGGGGGCCGTTGTTGAGATTAAGCAAGCTATTGCCCAGAGTTGCAGAGTGGGACTCTATGATTGGAATAGGCACCGAGGCGAGAATTATCAGGTCCGTGGAATTTTTGAGCCCAAGACCCGCCGAGGGGGGGAATTGAACCCTGGTCCCGGGCTAGACCTCTGCATCAGGGTCTGCCGCTCTAACCATTGAGCCACACTTCTCCATTGAGTTAAGCGCAGCGACCAAGGGCTGCAGATATGAGTTAAACAAGAGAGGTGAGAGTGCTGAGCCCTGGGGTAGTCCGCTGGTAAGACCTGCTGGTTTGGACACCAAGTCTGTCAGTTGAACTTCCTGCACACGATTATTAAGGAGAGAGGCCAGCCAGGCGTGGGCAGTGCCTTGGATGCCGAAGTCCCTCAACCGCGACAGTAGTAGGTCATGATTGACCTTGTCGAATGCCGCGGAGAGGTCCAGCAGCACCAGGGCACACAGATCTTTTCTATCTGCCCTAAGTCTCAGGTCATCCAGCACGGAAAGCATGACCAATTCTGTGCTGTGATGAGCCCTGAAGCCGGCCTGATTGGGTTCGAGGAGATGATTATTTTCGAGGTGGCCCGAGAGTTGGGGCAGGACATATTGCTCCATAACCTTAGCCAGGAATGGCAGCTGTGAAATAGGCCTGAAATTCTTCAAGACATTGGCGTCGGCCCCAGGATTCTTCAGCAACGGGATCAGGCGAGCCTCCTTGAAGTAGTTCGGGACCTGCCCATTACAAGGGACCTGTTGAGAAGGGAGAGTACATCTTCCTCTATCCCAGGCCATGCTAGCTTGAGGATTATAGGTGGGCAGAGGTCCGCTGGTGATCCGGACTTCACATGGCCCATCAGTACCGTCAGAGACTCCCTGGTGAGCGGTGCTAATGTTGTTGATGGGTGCATAATCCATGGTGGCGGTGGTAGAGGGTTACTGAGACCGCTGAGACTGGGGGTATGATTGATTTCTATCAGAAGATCTGCAATTTTACTAGTGAAGAAGGATCGGAATTTATTGCAGTCTTCTTGGGTGATAGAAGGGATTTGTTCTTTAGTTTTCCTAAGTTCCGTCAGGACCTTAAAAATTTCTTTCTGGGGGTTATGGGCCATGGTGATACGGTCCTCATAGAATTCGGCCTTCCTAAGTATAATGGCTTGTTTGTAGGAGGCAAAGGCCCTTACGTATGCGTCCCGTGTACCTGAGTCGTACTCCTTGCGCCAGGCTCTCTCACTCTGGCGAAGAGACCGTTTTAGTGACCTCATGGCCTCATTAAACCACGGGGCCCCTTTTCCCCTATCCACTTTTTTCCTCCTGCATATAGGTGCTACCATATCAAAAGCGCTTATGAGCTTCTTTGAAAGGTCTAGACTCTCAGACTCTAAGTCATCTTTAGGTTGAGAGCGTGGGTGAGTGGCTATTAACGAGGATACCAAATCATCAGCTCTGATTTTGTCCCAACTTCTTAGTAATTTCCAGCCAGGTGGTGGGTTTGCCAGTTGCCCTGGGAGTGTCAGTTGCCCCTGCAAAAGGTTGTGATCTGACCATGAGCAGGGGGAAATCGTAACTGGGCTAGGCTTTGGAAGTATCGACCAAATCAGATCCAGTGTATGGCCTTTCTGATGTGTCGCCCTCACTACTTTTTGATCGAGTTCTAAAGCTATCATGGCCTCTTCTAGCTGCTTTGCTTGGCAGTCCTTAGGGGTGTTCTCCCAATGGAAGTTAAAATCTCCCATGATCACCAGTCCTTCATAGCGTGATCGGAGATCGTGGACTAGTTCCAGCAGAGCTTTAATGAAGCCAGGTGGAGTGCGTGGGGGGCGATAAACTAGGAGTATGACCACACAGTCAGTGGCGGAACAAAACTTAACCCCAAGGACATCGGCCCCCTCCAGAGCAGATGGTTTCCGTTTTGAAAGAGCTATTGTAGAGGAAGGCTACCCCTCCTCCCTTCACATTGCCCCCTCTATTCCTATAAATGGTCCAGAAATTTGGTGGGGGTGATGCGACTAGATCTGGGATGGAGGATTCTTCCAGCCAAGTTTCTGTGATCCCCAGAATTTCCATATTGCCCTCCTAAAGTAGAGAAAAGACCTCAAGGTTATGCTTTTGCAGTGAGCGCGTGTTAAGGAGTGCCAAACTGCAATTTTGTAATAACGCTCTTTCTTAATTACCCCTGGGGTGCCCTTTCCCTTAATTAGGGTCTCTGGGGATTTTAACAGACCCTCACGACGTAGTGCCCCAGCAGCCAAAGGATTTAGCTGCAGGGTATTCAGCTTTAGTGACAGGAGTGCTTGCCTGGAGTATTGGGTGCGAGAGCCAGGGGTCATAGCCCCTGGACCCGGCCGGACGTGGACGGGCGCAGATGGGCTTGCCTTAGGCACGCCTTCGGTGGCTGTCTGGAGAACAACTAGACCGGGATTAGCCCAGAAATGCGGCCCGGAAATGAGGGAAACGGGGAGTGCAATACGGGTAGACCCGTGGCACAAGTACAAACAGTTTAAAAAGTGAGTTTTTGTTTAAAAAGAATTCCTTAGATTCTTGGCGATTTTGTGAGTAAGCAAAGGTATATAGTAATTACTATCAGCAATCCAAACATGCAACGATCATCAACTCGGCACACCCCAAGTCTGGTGTGACCCTCTGACCCAGCGCGTTTGCACCAACCTCGCCTTTTGAGCCTGTAGCTCCTCCCACCCACCACTAAGCCCTGCTGTGCAGCGCCTGTCTGGAGAACAACTAGACCGAGATTAGCCCAGAAATGCGGCCCGGAAGTGAGGGAAACGGGGAGTGCAATACGGGGAGACCCATGGCACAAGTACAAACAGTTTAAAAGTGAGTTTTTGTTTAAAAAGAATTCCTTAGATTCTCGGCGATTTTGTAAGTAAACAAAGGTATTTAGTAATTACTATCAGCAATCCAAACACGCAACGATCATCAACTCGGCACACCCCAAGTCTGGTGAGCCCATCTGACCCAGCACGTTCGCACCAACCTCGCCTTTTGAGCCCGTAGCTCCTCCCACCCACCACTAAGCCCTGCTGTGTGGCGGCTGTCTGGAGAACAACTAGACCGGGATTAGCCCGGGAGTGCGGCCCGGAAGTGAGGGAAACGGGGAGTGCAATATGAGGAGACCCGTGGCACAAGTACAAACAGTTTAAAAAGTGAGTTTTTGTTTAAAAAGAATTCCTTAGATTCGCAGCGATTTTGTGAGTAAGCAAAGGTATTTAGTAATTACTATCAGCAATCCAAACACGCAACGATCATCAACTCGGCACACCCCAAGTCTGGTGTGACCCTCTGACCCAGCGCGTTCGCACCAACCTCGCCTTTTGAGCCCGTAGCTCCTCCCACCCACCACTAAGCCCTGCTGTCTAGAGAACAACTAGACCGGGATTAGCCCAGAAATATGGCCTGGAAGTGAGGGAAACAGGGAGTGCAATATGGGGAGACCCGTGGCACAAGTACAAACAGTTTAAAAATGAGTTTTTGTTTAAAAAGAATTCCTTAGATTCTCTGCGATTTTGTGAGTAAGCAAAGGTATTTAGTAATTACTATCAGCAATTCAAACATGCAGCAATCATCAACTCGGCACAACCCAAGTCTGGTGTGACCCTCTGACCCAGCGCGCTCGCACCAACCTCGACTTTTGAGCCTGTAGCTCCTCCCACCCACCACTACGCCCTGCTGTGCAGCAGCTGTCTGGAGAACAACTAGACCGGGCTTAGCCCGGAAATGCGGCCCGGAAGTGAGGGAAACTGGGGGTGCAATACGGTGAGACCCGTGGCACAAGTACAAACAGTTTAAAAAGTGAGTTTTTGTTTAAAAATAATTCCTTAGATTCTCTGCGATTTTGTGAGTAAGCAAAGGTATTTAGTAATTACTATCAGCAATCCAAACACGCAACGATCATCAACTCAGCACACCCCAAGTCTGGTGTGAACCTTTGAATTAAGTCAAACCAAATCCCATTAGCTCAGCCCTAGTAAACACCAAACTAAAAGCATTAGTGCTGTATATATGGCCAAGCTCATATATACAATTGTATTGTGGTATATTCATATGAGTGCATAAAAACTTGCATTTTCCAACAAAAAAAAGCACAACTCCTCCTTCTTTCCCTGCGCTGCCATCTTGTCGTTCATAAAGTTTCAGATGTCAAAATATCAAAGCAGACCTTGTTCTGGGAGCCCTGCTAGGCATCTAAATATAGAACTGACTTTTAACCCTTCCCAGCTGTCCTATTCTGTGTACAAATGTTTCCATGTGGCTGTCCCAATTCAAAGTCACCCTAGAGACAGAGAAGGAAAGCACTCATCCCCCTGTTTGTCAGTGTAGAGTTTAGGAGAATAACTTCTGCTGGTTTTTTATACATATTTTCAATTATAAGCAGTGTGCAGTGTACTTGTCTAACAATATAGAGGTCAGCTATTTGTTTTATACCTAAATGCATGCATTTAGTGAAGCCTAATGCACTTTAAAAGCTGCTCTGAATTGCAGAATTTGTTTTTAAATTGGTGAATTTGGCACAATTTCAACTTTCATATTTGGGGCACTTAAAAATGAATATCCTATAATTTGTTTGCATAATAGTCATCCTCAGAATGTTCTCTAGATAGCCCAGAAGTGAGAAATCAGAAATACATCATATATACCCTTATAAAAATGATTTTTTTACGCCTGCACAGAGTGATATTTCACATCCAAATTTCCTCAGTATGCGTTACAACACAACTTTTTTTTGATGCTTAGAGGTCACAGTATGAGTATTAAGCTTTATAAATATTAAAGAATGAATTTAAAAGCACTTATTTTTTAAATAATTTTTTCATAATTAATTTATTTTTTATAAAACCAATCATTTTTGGTAATTCCACATAGGAAAAGCAAGCTTCATTCCTTGCCTATCATATTTAGACGCATTCATTCATAAGCCTAAGCACAGAATCCTAACTTGAAACATGAAAAGTTTTGCCACATTTTTTAAAAGGACAATTATTTATCATCAGAACCACAAAAATGCTTATGTAAAAATTCCTTAAGAAAGAAAATCCCTACTTTAAATGTTTTCCTATTATCCAGAATAATGAACCTCATTTTTGTAACAGCAATCGGAAATGCAGGATTTTACCCCGTGTTTAACTGACAGCATCCTAGCTGAGTCAAAATTCCTGTCTCACCGTGGCGTACAATCAAAACAACAGCTGTTCCTCAGGGGCAGTTAAGACACAGCTGTTGGAAAGCTTTTTTTAGTGTTGAAATGGAAGCACGGTGACTGTCTATTAAAAACTGAGGTATTTCAATGCATGTTCTGTAATATGTGTTTTAGTTCAGGAACATCCAATTTACTCAGTGATGTGTTTGCCTGTTAATTTCTAATACAATGTATCTAAGGAAAATGTTGTAACATGTTATAATTGTTTATTTATTGCAAAACACACAAATTCCTTTTGAGACCTATTTTATTCCTATTCAATGTGAATTCTAATTTAATCTTTTAAGCATTAGCAGTTTGTACATGTGCATAGTTGTTTACTCTTATCAATTTAATAGTAACATGTAGTTATTTAGCATATCATATGGTTCATTTCTGGATTTGTATTTACTTTGTATTTAATATTAATTAAATTATATTTTTGCATAACAGACTGATGACAGACACTCAGGATACATAATACAGCGCGCTTAAGGCTAGCTATTTTTACACAAAGAGCACAATCGCTATTTACTCACAGAAGTATCACTAATGGGAATACCACGAACCACATAGACATTTAAACACACAATTAACCCACAGATCAACACTTAGGACAGAAACAAAGGACAGCCCACAGACTGTACTTAAACCAAACCATTTGTAAATATTAGTTGTAAGTCATATTTACAAGAAGAGCTTCTCAATAGTATTCCAAAAAACTGCACAAAAAAAGGCCAACAGACTGTTTTATTTTCAAGAAGCCAAAATACACTCAATTCACAAGCTTTGGCTTGCAGAACACCAAAAAATAGCTCTGCATATCTCCATTTATAAAAGTGCACAGAAAAGGATCCTTGTTTGTATTATTGTCATATTTTAATTCCCTGGGGATACAGAATCATCAAGGAAGAAATATGTTTTTATACCTAAGCCTATTTAGGTATTCCCTCCCTCAGGGGTGCCGGCTAATTTAATTCACATCTCACTATGGTACTTCCAAAAAGCAACACATTCTTTGATGTGTGCTTGAAACAGGCCTGCCAAAAATAGTGCAGAATATGCAGTATTATAACCAAAGTAGCACTTAAGGTACTCTTGTACTGTGTGCCGTTCAAATCAATTCAAAACAGAGAAAATTCTCCTCATTACCTACCTACATGAATTGCAATTTATATATTACATACATACAAATACAAATATTGGCCAATCATACAAATCAAAATCCACAGTAAGCGTTACTAAACTACCTCACCAATCCAAGGCATCAAAAACCAACAGCAAATGTTGCATCAAAACAACCCTCACCAATCACTTGGTGTCCAAATTCTAACTGCCAAGTTCTGAATGACCTAACGGTCATTTTTAGAATACCATAGTAGATTCCTGTCCTGTCCTCCACAGTAGATTTCTGTCCCCTGACCAGATCTCTCCTTAGATAGCCTCTTCTCCGATGAGGTCCACGATTGAGCGCCAAGAACATAGAAAGCTTCTCAGGGGTCTCACTGATACCTGGTCCTTTTAAACCAACAAAGAAGAAATTGGCACAGAAGCTGAAATATAAAAATAATGCATTTATTCACCTCAGATGAGGGAGACTACGTCACACAGAAGCCTTAGCAACTGAATGAGGTAGTCCAAGGAGTACAGAAAACAGAGGCCTTATATATGCTTAGGGTTACATAGTCAACATAAGACCAAGGGGCAGTCCTGGCTCATGTAATCAAGCAAAATGACTAATATAGGCATACAAGATCTGCTTGCTCAACAAAGTGGGAGGAGCTAACAGTTGCTAATTCTGGTGAACACCTCCTAACATTTACAGACTAGGAACAGCTGCAAGGACAGCTGCAAGCTCAACTGAGCATGTGCGAAGGTGGAAGATGCTAAATATAGTTCATTTCTAGGCAGATTACAAGAGCAGTCAAGACTGAGGGAGGACAGAGCACATGGCGAGCACGTGGCAGCACAGGGCAAACAAGATGGCTGCCAGAAATACAAAATGGCTTTCAGCTCATGCTAACAAATCCCTCCAATTTTTAACAGCGGCAGGAGGGCGGCACAATACGGGGTAGGCTCCCATTTAAATACCAAATCCCTGGTGGGGGGGGCACCCACTGGAGTACAAGACTAGCACAACGTCCCTGGCGGGGTGGGCATACGCTAGGGGTATTTCAAAAGCCCAATGCGGGGGAAATCTCCACTGCGCACCTCCTTACTGCAGGCACAAGCCGTCCTCCTGGGGGCAAAAACCCAGCGTTTCTAGCAGCAAGATCAAGCGCAGTTTCAGCAGGTGAACAATAAAGTGCTCCAAGGATGAAAAATAAAGCGCTTCCAGGGGCTACAGTCCCAAAGTCCAGGCAAAGTCTTTTTAAGATGGCAGAGGGGCCAAGGCTGGGCCCAGGGGCCAGCTCACAGGGCCCTCCAGCTGTTAGGCAGTCCCCAGTGGCGGTTCAGCCTGTCGCCAAGCAGCAGCAGCAGGCCCCCCTCAAGTCAGGATCAGAGAACCTTTTACATGAGGTCAAAGCCCCATCTTATACACCAATTTCCTTTGTCTTAAAGGTGCCGGGCAAGGGGAAAACCAGATGCAACTAGTTCTGGAGCACTTTGTTTTGCTCAGCCCCCTCCCTATTCACAGGATAGGCTATGGACAACAGATGCACCACAGGGGTCGGAGCTAGCATTGTGGAGGGAAGGCACAGCCCTGTTCAGGTGCAACTCCTCCCTCTCATCTACATGCAGATCTCCCTATTCACCACCAAGCAGACCCATCCTGGCTCCTGGAGCCAGGCACACCAGCCAGCCCCTGTGACTCACAAGCCAGACAGCCAATTCGTATTCACTGCACACAGAAATGCCAACTTCTAAAAGTAGCACTTCTGCACTAGACACATTCAATTTGCGCACACCATTGCGCAGCATTTATTCTCACGAGTCCACACATACCAAACTCACCCCTGCACTCCTCTCACATCAGGAACTACCATGGACACTCATCTCCCCCATGCATTCCTATGGGAGGGCTGGCCAATCTCACCACACGCACTCAGGATGCGCACACACTTTACACTGGGACACAGGGCTAAAGTGTGCAGAAGCCCAAACCAACTAATATCAGGTCACATTTAAAAGTAAAAAGTTTAGGGGTGAACCTGCCAAAAGGGCCAAGTCCAACAGACTCACAGAGCTCTCTGCAAGTGGTAACTGGCACAATAATCATTCAATGATCCACATTTGCTGTGCATGTGTGTGCAATCAAGCAATGGAGATATGACATGTTTTACAGAATCCCTAGCCAAGGATTGTTTGATTTTAACTTGATATTACTACATATACACTTCCACACCTTAAAGGGATCAGTAATGTTGACAGAGTAATTTAAAACAATTTATGTCAAGAGAGAAAAGTATAATCTGATTGTTTCAAAGTTCAGTACTTTCCTACTTTTGTTAAAGTTATTTTTTTAATAGGCACATGCAGTGCACAAACAGTGGTTTTAAATATTACAGATTATTATCAGCATTTTTAATTTTAAAGCTAATGTTTGGTTTTTAATTCTGACTATTTATATGTTATGTTTATAATTTTATACATTTAATTTAAGGCATGTATTTTCATGTTATGGTTGTAAGCTATTTTCATAGTAATTTTTAGGTCTCGCGACCTGTGGTGCACTCCGTAGCAGTGCGCACGCAAGTCGCGTGAGCTATTGTAATAAAAAAACAGGGATTGTGTGCTGACCTAGGAATCGCACACGCTTGTGCATGTGCGTTTCCTTTTCAGCTCCCCCATTGGCCTTTGCATGCGTCTTATTGTAAAAGACTGCACGCAATTGGCCCGAAGCACGCGCATAGCTCCTCCCATGGCCTATTGGTGTCTATTGCGCGCACCAAGCACGTAATCGACACCAATAGGCCGTGGGAGGAGCTATGATTGTGCCCACACAGGCGTGACGTGCGTACCACTTGGTTTTTTTTCTTTACCGCGGATGTGTTTTCTCCAGTTCACAGAGGACCACTGCCTTCAAACAGGGAGACAGTTGGTATCGGGCACCGTGGCAGCACCAGACCTAGCTGTCTGCCCTCTCTGCTGCCCAAGTCTGGGAGTTGCTTCGCCACTTCTCCAAACAAGGAGGGGCAGTTTGGCACCTAGCATCTTGCGATAAAAGCACCCTCACTTTGTTTTCTCCACTGGTATTTTTTTAGTAAAGAAAGAACGAAGTGACAGCCTTTATGTATGGGATTGTAAACTGTGTGGAAACGTGGGACCACTGGCAGCGCGGTTCACCCCCCACCCTAAGGTAACATGCATATGTACCTGCAGGACATCCGACTGCCTCCAGTGTTGATGTGGGTCAGAGATGTATGCCCTTGCCCTGAGACTTGAGTGGAGAAACCAATTATACAATGGTAGAGTGGATTAACAGAATAGGGCGTTACAGATGGGGGAGTGTACATTTTTTATAGAGGGCAGGCTCCGCTTTGTGTATAAGTCCCGCTACCCTCTTACAAATATGTACACCTATATATTCGCCCATTTTCAAATATCTAATGGGCATTTCGAGTTGCCTAGCAAAGGCAGCGGGCTCTTACCAATAATAACATGTGCGGTATGTCATCAGAGAGTCGCGCGCACGCACACACACTGACACACTCAAATGCGCACATGCACACACGATGTTACTCAGACACGTACACTTCCACTCAAGCACGCACGTATCATACCTGCGCATGCTCACTCTCCGAAAGACACAAACGCGAGCACAAAATGTTTCAAATTGTCACACAGCCTCATCATTCCGGTGTGCGGCACTGCACAATCACTCTCTGTGATATCACCATTCTTATGCCTGTGGGTGCGGGGTTGAGCTGCATTTATAATCCGGTTTGGAAAATATGACACAGATTAGAAATGTTTTCCCTGAACCATTATCTGAGCATATGGGGCAGCTCTTTTCAAGATTCTGAGCCCAGACAGCAAATTGCACAGTCATCATGTGTTCCTGCACATGGCAGATCTTTGCAATGCCTCCCCTCAAAAGCAGGGCTGGTGCGTTGCAATCTAGCAATGGTGGAAGCGTTATGTAGGAGGCAGGGCGGCTAAAGTGCCAAGGTGTGACGGACTGGCGCTTTCTTATGGTGACGAATCTCGCTGTCATTGCGAGAGGCGGTATCGGCAGTTGAATTTATGAGTCTGGCTCTTCCCTGAACACCTGCAGGAAGATAAAAGGGGGGTGGGGGTCATCTCCAGTAGTTCTTGGTGCAATGGTGAACTATAATGACATGTAGAATTTAATTTTGTTTTGAAATGAATTGGCATGTTTAAATGTCTCTAGCAGGAAATACTTGTTTTTGCTCTGTTTCTGTGTATTATAAATTGTCAGCAAATTGAACTGGAGAGCAAAATGGCATGCCCAAGATCACACAGTGTGATCAAACTGGGGGAGCCGGAACTAGACGTATCTGAATCCGCAGTCTACATAGGTCCGCACACACTCCGACTGTGTTGCATTCGTATGTATGAAGGAATTTATTTTAATTTTTATATGTTAATATGCAATTTCCACATTGGCTTTGCCCTTGAACTTGAGACACCAGGATTACTCGCTTTTCCATCATCCTTGGGGCTCTTGTCCCATTATATACTGTGTGCCACCAGACAGCATCCCACAGCCTCTCCCAGTGTCATACGTTGAAAGCAGATGCTGCTGCCCCGCCCTCTCCCTTACATGCTCTGGGTACCAGTATTATGCAAAGCATTTGTCATGTGATGTATATCACTGTGGTTGTCAATCAATGCAAACGCTCAATACAATTGCCTACCAATGTATGCAGGACCATCCCAAAGAGTTGGGAGATGGCTTTTCGTTCTAGTTGGTATATAGCTGTTAGCAAACTCATTGGTTATTAATAATAACAATTTTCCAATAAAAGAAGACAAATATAGCTAATTGTATGACAATGGCATATAAGGAAATAGAAATAATAGATGGAATTGACGAGCAACTAATCCAGATATATTACATTGGGCAAAACTGCCTTCTATGTGAAGTGCTTCATTATCATACTACATCCACGAACTAACTTCAGTCATACTGAAGGCTCAAAGTGACATAAGTATCCATCTCAATTGCATCCATGCATTTGGTCTTGTATTGTATGTGTTGTCTCAATGGCCTACTTCGTAATCGCATATCTTTTGATTTTGTGTGTATTTTGTGCCATAGTGGCATACTTAGGTCACGCATTACTGAAAATTAGAGCTATTGGTGTTGCATTATTATTTGCAACACCAATAGCTTAAACGTTTACTAGTGCGAGACCTATTGCATTGCAAATGCTTGTTACATATGTAATCATTTTTTTGAGTAAATATATATTTTTTACATTTAGGGCCTTATTATGAGTTTGGCGGTGTGGGAGCAGGACCACCATGCTCCTGCGCTGCTAAACCCATGTTTGACCACTTGCCAGATTAGGAGTTTTCTTCTATCTGGCAGGCGATTCTTTGGCATTCTCACAGGCACCACAATGGGAATGTCCAAATCAGTAACTGCACAGCATGGACTGCTGCCGTCCATGTCGTACTGTTACTCGGGTGGATAAACACGGGGGACTACAACATGTGCCCTCCTGCATGCACCCCATGATCCTGAGGCAACAGGACGCCCTGTAGGGCCCCTTTGTTTACTCTCTGCCACGGTTTTCATGGCGGGTTCACCTCCATGAAAACCGTGGCAGTGAGGAAACTTGTAATATGCTTAGCAGGACTGCCATGGTCCCACCAAGTATATTGTGGCCTCAAACTACATCAACACCGTCAGGGATTTCAGCTCCTTT
Organism: Lissotriton vulgaris; assembly: GCF_964263255.1. Lineage (NCBI taxonomy): Eukaryota > Metazoa > Chordata > Amphibia > Caudata > Salamandridae > Lissotriton > Lissotriton vulgaris. The sequence continues at coordinate 845,211,150 of NC_141685.1, forward strand.
GCCGTTGCATTGGTCCCAGAGTGGCCCAACTGCCCTGGTTATAGGTGCTCGGAAGACTGTCACCGCTGCGCCCCCGCGAGTCTGGCGACCTGTGGACCGCCAGACTTGTAATGAGCCCCTTAGTTACAATCACTTCCCTATAATATGACAATATTTTAGTCTCTTATATTTTTGTAACCTATATTTTATTCTTTGCCTGCATAATTCAGGAACACAATAGTTTTGCCGTTTATATTTTTTTGGTAATGTTTTTGCAGTTAGATATTTTTGCCTCTCTTATTTCATCATAAAACACCTCTTCCACTCCTCATATTACATGAACTCCAAAGACTTCAGCAGGCGAAATGTTTAATTCGTCCTCCTGTTCAATTGCATCACCTCAAAGGTCAGAGCCAAAAACTTGCCCCAAAATACAATCCTTCCCATCTAAGCTTGCCCACCTTGAAGACATCTTAATTCTTGCCTATAGTATTTTACTATGTGTGTTGCTGATTTATGTTTCCCCCATGTCACACAAATAGTTGATCCAATGTCTCTTAACTTCACATGTATCCCCAGCGCTCTAAAATGACGTGATTTGCAACACTTCACATAAACTACACATAAATAAGTGATTAAGGTGTGCTGATGGGGAGATAAAGGCTAGAAACTATGGTATAATGCCTTCTGCTTGTAATAAAGAAGGAAACTTGTTGACAGGAAGCCAAGCCCATGTAATTTTAAAATTGGAAAGCATAAAATGACTCCTAGTTGAACTTGAGATGCAGTTATTTTTATCATGAATGTATGCCATTTTAGATTTTGTTGTGCTGTATTTAGACCACACAATATGGTCAAGATGAGAAGATTCAAAGCAATTTATTTGAATTAGCAAACAATGTTGCCAGTTCATCCGAGACAAGGAGTCTAGAAAAGCTACCACAGAGTCCTTGAGGAATGAACACATAATCCCTTCAGTGGTAAGGGGAGATGTTATTTCAAAATGTTGATTCCACAATGCGTACAGTTACTCTACTAAAGGCAAATGTTAGATTGTGTTCATTCAAAAAATGTAAGGTCCAACTCAGTTTTTTTGCTAAACATGGTGGTAATTCTCAGCAAAAGGAAACGTTTCTAGTAAGTAAGTTACCAGATAATGTTCCCTTTCTATTGTATAACAATCTTTTCTTACAGCTACCGGATACTGGGCCTCATGAAATGTCTCCAGTGACTTCAGCAGCTTCTTGTTATCAGGAGAGCTCATTATTCCTCAAACTTTTGAGTTGTTGCAAGTGCTGCACAATTGCCACTGGTAATGTATTGTTATGTTGTGTTCTTTTAATAGACAAGTGTTATAACTGGCCCTTTTAGCAGGCTTATCACCAAACTTTTTGCCTTCCTCCTGTATTTTCTCTGACCTGTTTTTGTTTGTTTTATGGCTCTGGGCAGTTAATCACTGCTGATCAGTGCTAAAGTGCATGTGCTCTCACTTGTAAACTTGTTAAGATTGGTCTACACCTGTTTGGCAATTTAGTTTAACTGTAAGTACCTTATACAGTGGTATCCCATATACCCAGTGCCTGTAGATTAAATGCTACTAGTGGGATGCAGCACTGCTGTCACCACCCACCAAAGTAGCCTTTCAAACCAGTCTCAGGACTCTACGCTGCAGGGACCGCACACGCAGTTCCTGCTGCAATGACTTGGCATATAAAGTGATTGCCACATCTGAAACTCCCCTTCTACTACATATAGGTCACCCCTAAGGTAGGCCCTTGCTAGCTCTATGGGCAGGGTGCTGTGTAGGTAAAAGGTAGGACATGTGCCTTAACTGTGTGGTAATTCCTGGTAGTGACAAACAGCCTATTTGGTTTCTCAATGGTGTGAGGCTGCTCCTCTCATAGGATTGCATTGGGAATTCCCTAATAAGTGTTTCAGTGGCAATTTCTGATATGAAAAGAGTCTCATGACCATATTTGGTATGTTTGGAATATGAGTAGTCCGGCTCATTGGTGAAAGCGGATTTGTCATTGCTATTTTAGAAATGCCACTTTTAGAAGTGGGCATTGCTGTGTGATCATGAGGTTGTGTGCCCTGGCTGGATGTGGCTTCAACATCTGGTTTCAATTGGCAGGCGAAAGGGGATATGCATTCACTCTAGACAGTCCCAAGGTGGGTTGAGGTGTGTCCTGTCTTTCCTGGGTGACTCAGCACTAGGCTGAATAGACCTTGCCTGCTTTAGAGTGGTGGGAAAAGTTTTATTTGCACCGCAATAGGCCTGGTCTGTATTTAGAGTGGTGGGAGGGGTTGCATTTGAGCCTGAATGGGGCTGTGACTGATTTTCACAATGCTCCACCCCCTGTAGTGTGTCTAGGGCCAGGGCTTTGGATGTGAATAGGGGTGTTGTGCACTTCTAAACATTATTTGAAGTGCCCCCAGGACAAAGACTTGTGGACTATAAATACAAGGGCTGTGAACCCAGGATTAGAGACACTGCTTGGGCTTGTAACCCAAAAGTTACAGTGCTCCGTCCTTCATCTCCTTGTGTTTGTTTTGTTCGCCCTAAGATGATGGATTCAACCCAGATCTGTGACTGGGGGTGGTTGTCTGAAAAGTTTCAGAGCTCCGTCCATCATCTCCTTGTGTTTGCTTTGTTCGCCCTAAAGTTGGCAGGGTATGCCCAGACGTGGGTCCCTTACTCACTTTGCCACTGGATTCAAGCTAGCCTGGCTGGTGTAGGGTGTTACTCAGAAACCGGTCTCAGGAAGCTTGTTTCTACTACAGGAAAGACCTGGCTTGACTTGACAGTTTGGGCTGGACTGTTCCCATGAGGCACAGGGTCAGGACTGATTTGCATATAGCTGGGTCTGAACTGAGGTGGCGAAGTGAGCTAAAGAATGATGATGGATTCAACCCAGATCTATGACTGGGGGTGAGTGTCTGAAAAGTTTCAGCGCTCCGTCCATCATCTCCTTGTGTTTCCTATACACTTAATTACCCCATCCCAAATTCTTGTAAGGCAGGACATAACATAACAATATGTACAATATCTGAAGCAGGAAGATTACATTTATGGCCTAATTCAGAGTCTCATCTCGGTTTTAGTTTTGACCACTGTATTACAATACAGGCAGTCAAAAGTGAAACTGCCCAGTCATTCTGGCTGGATTTCGATGGAGCCCATCGGGCAGTCAGAGGCCTGCCCATAATCCCTATGGACGGCGTTTCCACCATAGGGATTATCATGTTGGTTTCCGACAGGCTTTTCATGTCGGGCTTTTAAACATGGAAAGCCTTTCGAAAAGTGACATTGAGGGCTCCTATCAGGGCCCCTTTCACCCTGCGGCCTCCAGTTGGGGGCAAAGTGGGCACCTTAGTGACAGCGGTGGGCACCTTAGTGAAAAAACTCACCATGCAATAACTCACCAAATAGTCAGAGAAATGCATGTAGAGTTATATATGTCATCAGATACTGTTCTGAGACAGTGAGGTACCTGTCACATGGTGCAGGGATGAACAGATTCTCCCATTTGTCTATGGGAGCTTGTGCTATAGCCTGTTTACGGCCACAGCACAAGCTCCCATAGACAAATTGGAGTATGTGGTGTCGGGACTGCTGACTGGAGGTTGGTCGGTTCAGAGACCGCAACGGTATCAGGGGGGCGTAAGTCCGCCCGACATGGTAATTAGGCCCTTAGTCTAATATGGGGTAGAATTAACTCCCCATCTGGAGATTTTATCCAGTGTTTAATATAGAAAACAGATTTGCTGAAGTTGTTGTAATATAAATTGTCAGAATGTACTGATAGATCAATTATCTCTAATGCAATCTGAATCTCTGAGATTAGAATCTCAGATGCAAGAGACCGGCTCCATTTATAAGTCATATCACCCGTAATATATTGACTGAAACCTTGATACATCATACTAATCCAGATCAATTTCCAATGTTTCTTCCTATACTAGGTCTGTGAAAATGGAGGTGGGCCTTTCACTATTACTAGTCTTCCTGTTTTCCTTCTGGCCTTATCTCCCTCTTTCCATGAACAGGTCTCTCTATTAGCTCAATTGACCGGACAGAGTGCTTAAGACAAATGAATATCTCTCTTCTTTTCTGTGACACAGTTCTTGGCTACAGTCCTTCCGGATCCCTTTTCAGGTATTGACTTTCTTCTCTTGTGATGTGGTGTGGTGTTGTGTTGTGTTATATTATGTTGGCTTGCAGAGCACACTAATCCAATTTGAGGGTATCCACGCGCTTCTCATGGGTGCAAGGGAAAAATATTCCAACACCCAATCCTCCTTTGTTTTTTTTCTCTCTTCTTTAAAGTCTTCCACAGAAATACATCAGTCGAGAAGGCTGCTCCTGGTGTTGTGGTCTAGCCTGACTCTCTAGATGTTTCCTACTGTGATAGAAACTTCTCTTCTTCGCCATTGGAAACCATAAAATCTTCATATTATGGGGCATATGCAGGTAGGTGTTTGCGATTCGCAAACGCCGGAATTTCTCCCGAATTCCGGCATTTGCGAATCACAAACGGTGCTTTTGTATGTAGGTGAATATTAGCAAAATAAAGAATCGTAAAAATTGCGATTCCTTATTTTGCTGAAGCATTTAAGGAATTGCAATTTTGCGATTCCTTAAATGCTATGTAGGAGTGAATTTTAAAATGCTATTGTGGCTTAAGGAATTGCAAAATACCACCTACTCCAAATAGATGGTATTTTGCGATTTCTTTTCAAAATGCTTATTTTTTTTTATTGAAAGTGCCATGTGGCGCACAGACATGTCCTTAGGGCATGTATGTGCGCCACATGTACCACTGGAGTCAAGCTATCCAGGCTGATGAAGGCTGATAGCCAGAAACCGGTCCTTGGATGCTTGATTCCGGTCTGGGAAAGACATGGCTTGGTAGTTCGGACTGGACTGTTCCCATGAGGCACAGGGTCAGAGCTGATTTGCATATAGCCAGTGTCTAACCCAGGGTGGTGTGGAGTGCAAAAAAACGATGGATTTAGGCCCAGATCCTTGTATTGGGGTGAATGTATGACATTGTTCTACATTCTGTCCATCAACTGTGTTTTTTGCAATTTTCACCCCGACTGTGCTGGGTATACTCAGACGTGAGTCCCAGGCTCTCCACACCACTGGAGTCAAGCTATCCAGGCTGATGAAGGCTGATAGCCAGAAACCGGTCCTTGGATGCTTGATTCCGGTCTGGGAAAGACATGGCTTGGTAGTTCGGACTGGACTGTTCCCATGAGGCACAGGGTCAGAGCTGATTTGCATATAGCCAGTGTCTAACCCAGGGTGGTGTGGAGTGCAATAAAAACAATGGATTTAGGCCCAGATCCTTGTACTGGGGTGAATGTATGACATTGTTCTACATTCTGTCCATCAACTGTGTTTTTTGCAATTTTCACCCCACATGTACTTCGAGGCACATTCCAGGGGTGCAACAGGTGTCCTTTGGACACCCTGGCACTCTTGGAGTTGCGTTTCTCAAATTGCGATTTTCTCATAGAAAATCGAAATTTGAGAATGTATCCCCATTTATTCCTATGGGCCTCTTAGCCCATAGGAATGAATGGGACACTCATTCCTTCATTGCGATTCGCAATTTGCTAATCGCAATTAAGGAATGTTAGAGATTTGCAAAAAAAATGCGAATTATTCCCTACACTCCATTTTGCTATTCTCAAATAGCAAATCCTTAAAAATCGCTATTTGGGAATCGCAAAATGGAAATGACCTACATATGCCCCTATGTGAGCTCTTTCCTCTAGTAAATCGAATGGTACAAATAGTTTAAAGCAGGACCTTTATCTTTATCTTAATGGGGCTATTTATTATTTTGGAAGAATATTACTGTGCTATTCAGCAAGAGCTCTCGTTATCTGCCATTTACTGAGCTTGCCATCCCAGAAATTGAAATCTGTAAGCCTATGCCAGATCTTTCGAGGAAGGAATTCCTTTTCTAGCTTGGAAGTTTCCACTTCCATGCATTCAAACTCATAACACTAGAAATGAGTGCATTTTAACACACGCTATTCAACAATGTGACACAAGGAGTCGCCCAAACAGTAAGTCTAATTATTAATGTATGCGTTTTACTAACTTTAAAATTATTTTTTCTAAAACGTAAAGCTGCGGGCTCTGAAGTGGAAGCCCCAATACTGGAGTCAGAATACCCACCTCGGCACATGATATTTTACAGCTTGACCTTTTTTCAGTTTGTGGGCTTCTGCTTCTAGGCCCACGACCCCATTACATCGCACAGGAATATGCCTTTACTATATTTACACACTATACTTGACAATATGACCCGAGGCATCACCTATTCTTTATGTCTAATTAGGAATTCCAGTATGTTCATAACTTTATAAGTTTGCAGACTGGAGACAGACCATGAAAGCATGTGTGGGAGACTTTATGTTTCAAGCTTGCTGGCTCTAAATGTAGAGCTTGTGGGCCTGAGGTTTACAAAGGTTTCTGCTCTCCATAAGGCATACTGTTATTGACAATGCGACCCTGGCCATTGCCTAATAAAGTAATGTAGGAGTACTGCATGTGTTAACAGAAATATAAATAGTGGGTTCAGTTCCATAAGCTTGCAGGCTTGTCACTGAGCCAGAAACATCAGAAACAGGTTGATCAGCCTCTGCCTACATATCAGCTCATGAGCTAATGCGAAGCTAGCAGACCTAAAAAAATAACCAAAAGTTTTAAATGGCTTGAAACATATATGGTCATGGTTTCCATAGGGTAGTAAATTGCTCACAATATAAAACAAGCTGCAGATCTCATTACATCTGAGCTTTGTCAATCTGGTAAAGGCCACAATCTTAATTTAATCCACAATTTGTTTCAATCTTCCATTACATTTTGTGGCAAGAGCAATCATGACATTCTTAGAGACACCACCGCCCATAATCCTGTGGTTCCTACTTATACAGTGAAGCATTACTCGAATGTTGAGGTTGTGAGATAAGACACTGTGGGAGTTTGGGTTCAAGACACAGTTACAACTGTAGAATATATCCAATGGATTATTTTCTCTGCTACAGGGGAGGAAATAAGGTATGCAAGAAATGTTGCTTGCTATGTAACCAGTCTTGTCTCTGAGAAGAGGCAATAACTGGAACTACAACGTTGGCACATTTGCATTTCATCACTTATTAATCCTTTTTCTTTGCATAGAAGATGAGGCTGCATTATGAGGAGGAAGTGGCATCCATATCCATGTCACAAACACCTGCGGAACACATCTGCTAGTGTTCTCACAGAATTTTTTTTTTTTAAATGTGTGCAAAAGCTTTCATGACATTGCATCGTGGTGTTGCAGCGTTTTAATGACTATATTTCTTTTGGTGAGTAGCACAACACTGTACACTTCCAACAAATCAATTCGTACAATAAGTGCAAGCATTCATTAGGTCTTGGCCTGATCCAGCGCATGCAGCACTGGTCTCGGCTGAGACATTTAGTAGGGCTCTGGAAAATGCTACTTTGCCGGCGATCAGCTTGCTAGAACGTGCACAAGAGAGCGCGCGCATACGCATAATAGCAAGCTGGTGGCCGGCAAGGTCACACTTGCGGTGACGCGCATGTGCACCACTCGCGTCATTTTTTATTTCGGCCAATGCTTGTTGCTGTAGTGATGCGCTCTAGTTGTTTTGAGCGGGCTCCCGAGTCATGCTGGGAGCATAGGCCAGCCATTTTGTATGCTGCGAGGAAAGGAGGTGAAAAGTGGCATTACCGGCGCTCAGGAGATTAAACCTAAGATAATCATTTAACCGTGTCAGTGGTGTGTATTTACTGGTAACCCAACCACTATAAATGGCGAAGAGGCTGCGGGACGCCGCGACCGCCTGTTGAGCAGTACTGTCCAGAACCCTCCACACACTGTTCACGGACCCGAGCGCAGCAGTGGGGCGAGCCACACCACGTGGAAAGGATCACAGTCCTGTGTCCACCAGCGCATTACATCGGCTCTGCACCTTTCCTCAGCAAGAGCGCTCACAATAGCTTCTTATAAGCGGCATGCATGTGCCTGACATTCAGACGGCGCGAGAGATGATACTAAGGCACACAGAGGCCAGTGGTGGATATAGAGGAGAGTCCGGTGCTCAGCCAGAAGTCGAGTGCGCATCATCAGAGCGCAGACTCACCATAAGAAAATCACACGACGGGACCCAAAAGCCTGAGGCAGTGACTCCCTCTCTCAGTGAGTAACTAGAGACACAGCTGGGCACCTTAGGACGCAGAAGCTCGCCTCTGCACAGGCTGGGAGAGGAACATAGTGGTCAGTCTTTACCCCTAGAGGAGCACAGCGCTGGAGCTCCAAGGTGCATCCCGTGAAGGGGAGGGAGACCCTACACCCATGCAAGCAAGTGGGCCAGAAGAGAGGCAAGCCCCGAGGAGTCTACCAGGAGTTGCCACTCAGCAAGTCCTCGCCCAACACAACGGGGGGGGGGAATGTGTGCGCGGTCGTCTTCCCTCACCAATCTTGTCCCCTTCTTACCCAAGATGGGCGAGTCGGCAATGCCATGGGAAGAATGGAAGCGGTATTTCCTGAACTACCTATCCGACCTCGAGGAAGAAAGTGAAGGGGCTTTCTCCAATTCAAGGAGGAAGAAAAAGCTTCTGCACAACCTAGGCCCAGAAGTCATAGAGTGTAAGACAACCTAGTAAAGAAGACCAGACTCCCAAACGACACAGACGAGTTCCAACACGGGCTAGAGGATCTGGACTCCCACTACCGCCCAGCAGTGTGCACGGCCATAGACAGATGCATTTTTTTCCAAAAGTCACAAAGGAGTGAAGAATCGATAGATGAGTATGTGGCGGTGCTACAGAAGTTAGCTGTGACCTACAAATTCGGCACATTGCATGATGAACTCATCAGAGATCAGATCATAATGCATACCGCAATGCAGCGATCCAAGAGAAGTTGTGGGTCAATGGAGATGCACCCCTCAAAGAAGTTGTGGCACTCGTGAAGAAAGCAGAACTGTCAAAGAGGTGCGCAGAAGAGGCGAAAAGGGGAAGCGTCAACAGAACTCTAGTGTGCAAGGTATCGGACAGAAACAGACAAGAAGTAACTCAGCAACCAACACGCCCAAGGACAAGGTATCAGAAGAAATACCCTCAGAGGCCCACGAGAACCCAAAGACCACAGGGAGAAAGCAGAAACACCTGCTACAGATGTGGTAGCCAAACACGCGCAAGCAACGACAAATGATACCCGGCGTTCAGAGCCAAGTGCTCCTTCTGCAGAAAAATGGGACACTATGAAAAGGTGTGCTGGCGTAAACTCAGGCGAACGGAAGTGAAGTACGTCACGCAAGATTTGGACAGAGAAGAAGAAGCCCCAGAAGGAGAAGACGAAAAGGATGAAGTCTTGTGTATAGACAACCAAGTTCTCAGAGTAAGCTGCACATGATCCAGGAAGCCGGCGTTACAAATGGTGATTGGAGGAATACAGGTCAACATGGTGGCAGATTCGGGTTCCCCGTATACCATAATTCAACAAACCGTATGGTAAAGAGACTTTGAACCCAGAGTGGGTGTGGACTTGCTTCCTACAGACATACACCCGGTCATGTTCACAGGTGAACCCATTCCCATGGTGGGTTATCGTCCACTCATGTTTGAGTTCAAGGTACAAACGGCAGAAAGAAAACTGTACGTCGCAGATAAAAGGACCCTCCGTCCTAGGATGGATGGATCAAGGAGCTCAAGGAATCCAACTCAACCCAGGAGGCACCACCCAAGTGTTGATGACTGACACAGTACAAGCATACGAAGAAAACGTACGGAAGAAGGAATACCCTGTAGTCTTCAAGGGAACGATAGGTTGGATGACGAAATCCACGCACAAGATATGCCTTAAGGCCGGAGCACAACCAGTAAGCCACAAGGTTTGAAACATTCCCTTCAGAAGCAGAGAGGCGGTGCAGGAAGAGCTACAACGCCTGGAAAGAAACTGATTTTTCAAACAACAGTGGTCCCATGCATAGATAGGTACAGGAAAAATAAATATAGACACAATGGAGCTATATTGAGTAACATGATTTGTCCAGCCGGACAGGGATCACAAATTTTTACTATAAAATAAATTCAACAAGGAAATACCTTACATCCAAAAGAGTGAGACAAAAGCCTGTGCCCTCACGCTTACAAATTGGCAAAGTGAAAAGATAGAAAGGGCAGAAGGGAGAGATTTTTAGGGAAAGAGTAAACGGTTTCTGAAGAATGAAGAATGACAGAAATTCAATTACACCATTATACGCATATCACATTCGGTATACATTCAAATATATGGTTTTTCCTACAAGTCGACGGCTTTTCGATCCCTTAAACATAATACATGGGATCATCATCAGGACAAGAATTTCATCCTAAAGAGTTTATTGCACAATAGCCTGTTTACACGGACTAAATCAATTCCGTAGGGCCAAATACGGAGTAGTTACACCCTGTTGAGGAAGAGGCAAGTAAGCGATTCATACAATGACGGAAGCTTACTTTACACGGACGGGGGCCGTGTGAGGTCCAAGGGCTGGTGCGTCACAATAATACGTGCACTACCAAACACAGCCTGCAGTGGGCACTGGGTAAGGTTTTAACGGCAGATGGGCAGTTCCACGAAGGGGCAACCAGTAAAACGTTCGGAATCCCACGTTGGGGAGAATTCCAGACGCCAATGTGAGGCGTTAATACACAAGCCAATGAGGAAAGCTTCGTATTTAGAAGGAAGGCTTTGTGTATGGACCCAGGTTTCACAAACCTGGGTCAATACACAAAGCCTTCAATTCTGGCTCGTGTGCTCGCGCCTTATTTTTGACGTTTGAATCAATTGTTTCCCTACTGCGGGCTTCCTGTGATACAAGGGTCTAAATACGAAGCTTTCCTCATAAATAGATTAAATAGGTCGATAAATGCTTCGACAGGTTTAATAACTGGGGCACTGAGTTTTATGTTTAGAGGGAAAGCGCTGTTAAGAAGTTTTGCCTAAAACGAAGCATGGATTAGTTGAAATGTTAATGTAATAGAGCTAATGTTAGAGACTTGAAATCAGATGCTAATAGCAATGTTTTGTTTTTTGTAGTGGACCCCTGACGAAGGATTTTGAATAATCCGAAATGCATTGGGCAATATAAGATCTTACAACCAAGGATGTTTAATGTTGTTATAACGTGCACAGAAAAAGGCCTGGAGCATATCTGTGTTATGAGAAGTTATTTACACATGAACATATTACGTGTGAAAAGAATTTGGAAAAATAAAACCTCCTGAAGAATAATTTGTGAGTTCGAGTTGGAATTACTGAACAAGGTGAAATGTCGCCAAGTGCGTCTGACGCTGTGCGCCTGGATTGGAGTGGAGTTCCACTCCATCATCAACTGTTGTAAACGTTAACGTGAACAAGGGGCAGATCACGTATTCCACGGCGCACGCATTAAGTGAAAAATCATGTTAAAAGAAGATGTATATGGAATCAAAAGAGGTGTGCACGACAAACTTTTGCATTTGATATTTGATACAACTGTCCCACCTGCGCGTAGCACCCATTGAAAAGACTAAACGGAGCATTTAGTGTGAAAGACATCAACACACATGTGAAATGTACATCCAAGGACTAAAGAAATCTTGCGAGTGGATATCTGGTTTTAATATCTCATGGACATTTTCGAACCGTTTGGAACATTTCTTTGAATGTCATACATGTTATGCAATAGTTGAACTGAGATCTGGCATGATGAACTTTATTAACGTTGTATAAGCGCAATAGTTAACATCATTAGGGAGGGCGGGGTATAGATTTGCAGGTCCCGAGGAACAAATGAAACTGCAGCACATTAAAGATCTATTTGAAGCGCGAAGGACATTAGGTCCTCAGTCAAAGTGTATTCTGGGAAGTGTAGGCATGAGTGGTAATGTACAGGGTAATTGAAAGGTTGGGAGAGGTTAAATCTTAGAGGCGGGGCAGTTACGCAGGTGTTTTATCAGCAGCATTACGAGGCGCACTGCGAGAAGGATTTGGTAGTGAAAGCTACGACGAGAGTAACACTTGACCAGGTACGAGAGAATTTTGATGCAGCCTGTACAAAAATAGATTAAATAGGTCGATAAATGCTTCGACAGGTTTAATAACTGGGGCACTGAGTTTTATGTTTAGAGGGAAAGCGCTGTTAAGAAGTTTTGCCTAAAACGAAGCATGGATTAGTTGAAATGTTAATGTAATAGAGCTAATGTTAGAGACTTGAAATCAGATGCTAATAGCAATGTTTTGTTTTTTGTAGTGGACCCCTGACGAAGGATTTTGAATAATCCGAAATGCATTGGGCAATATAAGATCTTACAACCAAGGATGTTTAATGTTGTTATAACGTGCACGGAAAAAGGCCTGGAGCATATCCGTGTTATGAGAAGTTATTTACACATGAACATATTACGTGTGAAAAGAATTTGGAAAAATAAAACCTCCTGAAGAATAATTTGTGAGTTCGAGTTTACTGAACAAGGTGAAATGTCGCCAAGTGCGTCTGACGCTGTGCGCCTGGATTGGAGTGGAGTTCCACTCCATCATCAACTGTTGTGGCGCTCACACAAGACCATGAAGGAGTGATTAGTGCACAGGAGTGGGAGGAAGCGTACACCAAGGATGAGACTCTGGGAACTGTGAAGAGTTATGTGACGCAAGGGTGGCAGGACAAGAAGCACCTGGATAGCCAGTTGAGGAAATTCTGGGAAGTCCGGGAGGAATTATCGATCTGAGACAATCCGATGTTTCTACTCAGAGGAGACAAGGTGGTGCCCCCACAGCACTTAGTAGATCATCTCCTAGCCATTCTACATGAAGGACACCTTGGAATAATGAAGACCTGTCACTACCAAGGGAACGAGGAGGCCTTGCGGTTCCTGACTTCAAGGCCTATTACTGGGCAACTGTCCTGCAGTGTATCAGAGGGTTAGTGGGCGGGAGTATGGAGGACCAGTGGAGAGGGGCGAAAAGTGTCCCTGACACATATGAGTTATTATTTAAGGGCTCTAACAAGTGGCTCCTTACATTTAATGAAGCCAGTTATTACAAAAAAGTCCAGTTCAAGACCCTCGGACCAGCAATATCAATCTGGTTCGCACTCAGGAAGAAAATAAAAATGGGGAGAATGAATTATTATACGCCTTTATTTAAGAATCAACTTCAACCGGCGATATTTCACGACCAAGTAATGAAGAGATGGGACACATTGGTAGTAAAAATCATTGGGGACCTCACAGATACGACAGGCCTTATGACATTTGAGCATCTACAGCAGTTACATAACTTAGATCGTAGAGACTTTTTCAAGTATCTACAAATTAGATCAGTATTGACAAATAAACAGGGAGGGGGTATCAATTACAAGAGAGAGGAAATTATGGAATTTCTAAGAGATAAGAAGGGTTGTTCGATATCCCAGATCTACGGGGAATTGAGTCAGTTTAAGGAGGATGACTGTGGAAGGGCCGTACTAAAATGGAATACTAAGTTAAATTTATCTGATAATGAGGTCGAAAAATAATTTCAGCCATTAAATTCAGTGTTAAGAGTAACCAATCTAGAAGCTCAGCAATACAAGACCCTTTTTGAGCTCTATTATACACCACACAGAATCACTCAATGGGGCGGAACAACGGGGGTTGTCTGCCCTAGATGCCAAGCAACGCAGGCAGACACTATACATATGTTTGCGGCATGTCCAGCCCTGGACTCATTTAAAAACTCAATAGAGAAATTTCTTGATAGAGAATTAGGGATTAAAATCAGCATAACAAATGAAGTATGACGTAGAAATACCTCAATATGAATTTGTATACTTAGCAATGACTCTATGCCGGTTATGTGTCGCAACAATGTGGAAAGATCGAAATCCGCCAACATTCCAACAATGGCTATCACGGTTGTTAGCGATATATGTATTAGAAAAAGCGATGTATGATAAAAAGGGTCGGAAGATAAAGCAACTGGGGAAAAGGATATGGGCACCTATAACTGATTGGAAACAAAGGCTAGAAAATGGCTAGAAGACTATAATCCTCCCTCGCTCTTCCCTTTTTTTTCTTATCTCCCTCTCACTCTCTTCTCTCTCTCTTCTTTTCTGTAGCCTAAAAGTAAATGGATAATTTGCTTAGTATGTTGTTTTATTATGTAGAGATATATTGTATGTATTCTTTTTTCTACTTATACAAGATTGTGATCTATAAATTGGCAGAAATAATTTGAATAATGAAATGTCTTATGTTTGATGATGATGAATAAAATTTTTTTTTTTTTAAAAAAGGAATAATAAAGACCAAAGCCAGGGCAAAGCCGGCGTATTGGTGGCCAGCCTGGACAGTCAAGTAGAAAAACATGTCAGAATGTGCGAATTATGGAGCCGGGCAGACAAAGCACAAGTCCTGCTACGCCCACCGCTAGGAAGGTTCACCTGCCCCTCAAGTCCATGGGAAATGCTTTCGGTGGGCATCTTGGGCCCCATCTTGGACACCAATGGCGTGCCCAAATACGCCATAGTGCTGGTAAATAGATACTCCAAGTGGCCGGAAGTGGAAATAAGTATGGTGGCGGACACAGAAACAGTACTTTCATTCCTCACATCCACATTCTTGAGAGAAGGGATCCCAAAGGTAATTACCTGTGACAATGGACCCCAGTTCATCTCAGCAAAATGGAGTGCATTCATGGATTGCGACGGAATAGAAGTCAAACACACTCCAGTGTACCATCCGGTGGGGAATGGTCTAGCAGAGAGGTTCAATAGGGTAATTATGGGGTCGGTGCAAGCAGCGATAAGTGCGGGACAAGACTGGGAAATGGAACTACAACGGATGCTATTGGCCTATCGTATCACCCCAGCAAACACTGGATATAGTCCATTCAAAATACTCAGAGGACGTGACCCCTTCACGAGGGACAATCTAGCATGGAAACAACTCATTGTCCAAAGCAGGTGGTCCCCGGCTGTTGTGCGTCGCAACATCGACAAAGCACAAGCTGTGTACACCGAATACTACAACAAACGTCGAAATGTCAAGGAAGTAATCTTAGAAAAGGGCGAATGGGTAAGAGTGAAACAAGCAGTGTTAAAGAAGAAAGGTGACAGTAACTTTAGCCCACCGTTATAAGTAGTGGAGCCTTATGCCAGGTCGGCCTTATTGAGCGATGGGAAGGTATGGTCGCAAGATAGGATGGTAAGGTGCAACAGGATCATAAAGTGGGAAGACCCGGAAGAGCGGAGTTCGCCTACCTCTGAGGAAGGCAAGGAACCTGAAATGGTGCAGGCTTGGAGAGAACCATGCAAGGAGCTACCACTCCCAACCGAAGTAGTGAAGACCAGTACACTTTGGAGGAATTTAAAGGTGTGGAAATAACCAACCAACCCCCACCTCGGAGTCCAGGCGCCAGGGGAAAGGAGAGAGGACAGCAAGCGAAGATGAAGGTAGGAGCAGACCCTACATAAGTGACCAACGGGCCAACTTCTTCCAGACGCCAGCACGAACAAGCTTGGGCAGACTGATTAAGGTGCCAAAGAGATTTGAGGACTTTGACATGGAAATCAAGTAAGACTGTTACGAACCTATATCCATGGCTAATTATATGTTAGCCTATTCAGACTGTATGTTGCTATGATTCATTGCTCCCTTACCTTTATTTTTTCCCTTATGCCAAAGAGGGAGAGATATGTGGTGATGCGCTCTAGTTGTTTTGAGCGTGCGCCCGAGGCATGCTTGGAGCGTGGGGCAGCCATTTTGTGTGCCGTGAGGAAAGGAGGTGAAAAGTCGCAATTCCGGCGCTCTGGAGATTAAACCTTAGATAATCATTTAACCGTGTCAGTGGTGTTTATTTATTGGTAAACTACCCACTATAGTTATTAGTTTGTTTTTGGAGTGTTTGCCGTCAGCTGACTATTGGCCGCGTCTTTTGCTTTTGTCTCGCGGCCGCGCTTGAAGAATATTTGCTGCTGCGTCTAATGTATACTTGCGGCCGCGTATGATGTTTAATTGCGGCCGCGTTTAATGTTAAGTCTTGCGGCCGCATTCATGTTTATTTTTGTCTTTTTTCAGCACTATTTTCTATCTTTGCCTTCTTATTGTCTTCCTTGTCTGCTTTTCACTGGGTCAAAGTTTAGTGACGAGAAACAAGTTTCATACTTGCCAACATTATAGGACAGGGGCGTGGGAGATTTCAAATAAAAAATCGGGAGAATGAAAATTCCCCATTGACTTCTATTGAAGAAAATGCAATTTCAGGCGGGCGACAGCTAAAATAAAGCCATTTTTGGATTAAAAAATCGGTAGTCTCCCGCCTGAATCGGGTCTATTGGCATGTTTGAAGTTTACAGACATGGGAGCAGGCGTTCACTACCTGCACATACAGAACAACTCCGTGTGCATACTGTGTAAAATATTAACTCAGAACTTAAAGTGCTAAGGAAAACCGAGGGGTGAACAATACCTGCGAACGCTATAGAACACCTAAGATTACGAACAAAGAAGGAACTGAAGATTTTTTTCAGAAAATACCAGTGACATTAATTGATCGACAAACTAAAGCACGTACCTTTTTCAGTGAAGAGATTGTTGTTTGATCTTTCTGAGATAACTTCAGTGCAGTGGCCACTTCGGTAGAATTCTTCACAATGTCGGCATTCAGCTTCCTGCATTTCGACAGAAGGCCCTTTTCATTCTCATACGACTTCTTCAAGACTCGGTGGAGCTTTTCATATTCCGCTTTAAATTTCTCCAAACTTTTATCCGCAGCGAGTTAATTGAGGACATCCTGGAAGTCGTTTTCAAGGGCCTCAAAGGCGCCATACTCAGAGATGTGTTCTGTTGTTCCTTGCCTGCCTCCGAGTCGTTCAATGGCGGGTGCCACATACACATTCATAAGGCATGCGTTCTTGCAACGTTCTTGCAATGCCTTGTGAATGTGATGGAGCAAGGATTCGCACATTACGCGACTTGCTTGAATTCAAAACCCTTGCATAACGATAATGTAGTAATCAATCTGTTTTGTTTATAAATATTGCCCTTTTACACTACACGCGGGTGTCCCAGAGACGCTTGCCTATGTGTTTTCTAATCCTAACTACGCTTGCAGCTAATATGGTTGCTGCTATGGGGGATTCCAGTCCGTGAATGCGTCGATCATACCCATGTGATGTGACACACTCGTAATTCTGGAGGGATTTTTCGCTCATGCGCAGTACTGCTAAAAATGGCCGCTTTGTCCTAAAATGCTCTTCGCTTGCCACCGCTGCTTTTGCTCAGCTGTTTCCTTCTGCTTAACTCCTAATGCTGTAGATATTATAAAGTAAGGGGTGTAGTGAAGCCAATCATGATATACAGTGTATTCATTTTTTCTGTGTTTCTAAATTGTTTTCCCTTACTTTTCATGTACCGCGCAATATGGGCCTGGGAGCGGTGAGCCACTCCATCTTTGAAGCCCCTGTAGAACTAAATACGTGATGAAGGAGAAACGAATCACGCAGTAGTGGAATTTAGCTAGCTGGCTGCCGAAGCTGAGATGCTCCTGTGAAGCTAACCTATGCCCCAGCGAGAAGGCTCGAAGTCATACCTGCTTTGATACATTGTAATTGGTATACTCTGTACGCTATTGTGCTCAGAATTGTATGCCATGGGAATTGGAATGTAAGGGGTGGGTACAAGAAATTGAATATTAATTGTGGGAACACCAAATTCTAGGTGGTGACAATGACCTAACCACCTCTCTTGTCCAATCGAAGTTGGGGATCCTTTCACTTGCAACATTTGTGGGTGGTCTACTGACCTGAAAACAGTATAACTGGCCTAGGTTTAGCTAGAGAAATTGTCCGACTTGTCTGAGTAGCTGACCTGTCACTGACCCTACGAACTCTATAGGTGATTCATACAGAGAGCTGCGGAGCACTCTGTCCGTAATTTCCACAAACTTAGTCTGGGGTGGAGAAACCTTTAAGTGCTGGAGAAGCATTTTGCTGGGAGATTCGAGAACCCAATCGGGGTTATTGGCATATTCCTTGCAGAGAGGGCGTAGCACAGGCGTTGCATCCGAAGATGCAGGTGTTGGTCGTACCCTTAGATGAGTCCAGTCCTGATCCATATCCCGGGGTGATCCAGTCCTGACTGTCCATGAGATGTACCTGCTCGCCTACTAGCATTCCAAGTCCTTGAGGGTCCTTTCCCGCCTTTCCTAACTGACCCGTGGCCAGGGTTAGTCCTCATTCTGTCCTAGATAACTATAATTATATGTGGGTGTTTGTCTATATAAACTTCTCCCCTATTTTTCCTAATAAAGCAATCTTACCTGTGATTTATCTCTGACATTTGAACTCTTATGGAATTTTTTTTCTAGCATGTTCCTTATCTTCCCCTTACCCTTACTCAAACACTGAATTGTTTGCATATTTAGTATATTTCCCTGTTACCCTCCCTATAGAAATTGCATGCATTCTAAAGTATTGTTTCCTAAATCTTTCAGTATATTCCAATTAGCATTTAGTAGAATGTTCCCTTGTTCTTACCCATCCTTTAGTGACGTAATACGAATCTGTTAGATCTAATTAGCATGTTCCCTTTCCCTTTCTCCTTTATATTTTTCTGAATATTAAATGATCCTCACGTTGATTCATAGTTATACTATTTTTCAAATCTTGGTCATAGATGTTTTGATCTGTGTAAATTTCATTCTCATGGCACACAATGACTTTTTATGATTTAGATAAAGCTTTTGAAACTTCTTGCGTTTGTGGTTATTACATGGTATAAACAAAAACAAATGTGTATGGTATTGGTGTTATCTGCTTGAATCTCAATATTAGCTCCTGGTCCATTGTGATTTTAGGTACCTGTTCTCGAGGATTGGTAAGTCAGGTACACAGAAATATATAGAAAGGAAAATCACCAAGTTACTGATAGCGGTGTGTAGGTTACCTGATTTATGGAAAATAGTGATAAACATGTATTGGGCCCAGTAGTGTATATTTGGTAAATAAGGATCGGGTGACCTGCGCGCTCTATCAGTAATTTTCTGGTAGCCAGAGGATGGTTAGGACAAGTTGAGACAGGTAGATAGGTCAAATTGTTGATAAACCGTGAAAATTTAAATGTGCTGCTAAAAATAATTCTTACCTTAAATCGATCGACTGAAAAAATATTGGTTTGAAATGTTATGAAATGTTTAAATGTTTTTATGAAATGCTGCTATATGATTTAATGTATTAACAAATTGTTAGTGACTGTTATATGTTGTCTGGAAATTCCCCGGGGATAGAATAGCGGGTGGTGAGTAGAATCCATTTCGCGGTGAGGTCAGTGGCTCGAGAAAATTAGTGCATGGTTAGGTAGAACTGGAAGCGCTAATTAGGGTTTTCTGAATGAACAGTTGAATAAATGGTAGCAACGAGTCCACTAATGAAACTTCAGTTGTGATATTACCTAGTAAGGGTCACACGAGGAAGGAGTAGTAGGTTCATCGGAGCTTGAATGATAGCAAAGGAGTACATTGGTGAAACTTTAGACTTAGTATATATCCCGGAAAGAGTGGATGAGTCAAAGAAGTAACAGGTTCTCTAATGCTTGTGTGAAAGGGTAGGCAGAAAGGTCTATCCGTAGTGTATGAAAAGTAGATCGAAGAGGTTTACTTGCAGTGAAACAAAACGTTCTTTATAGACACTCGAGTACAGTGGCGAATGCTATACGTTGTAAACTAAACTGAGCACTTGCACTTTAAGAAGAATTCAAAGTTTCCGTTACCTTGTGAAGGAGGGAGTCGGTCGCGAAGCTGCGCTGACGTCACTCTGTGCCGCGCTGGTATTGGTCGAAACAGCGGGCGTGTAACGAAGCTAGTATTGTAAAGGAGGGGTGAGTGCCGGAGCGTGAGACCCTGTCTCGCGAAAAGGCCGCGCACCCATTGGTCGAAATTATTTGCAATCACAGTGTTGATTGGTTGTTGTAACTGTTAAGAGACGCGCTGGCATTGGAAGAGGATTTGTAAACAAAAGACGTAGTTAACCACGGAACTTCTGGTTACGCAGTCTATGTGGTATCCCGAATTCTTACCTGATCCACAACATTTAGGTTTTCGTAAAGATCAGATGATAAGAGGCAGACCTTACAATATGTACGGAAGCAAGAGGAAAATGTCATTTGCTGACAAAATCAAAAAATATTTCAAGAAAGACAAGCCCATTAGAACTAGAGAAGGTGTAATCATTCCGCCACCTAATACTCCCGCTTCATTTATGATGTTTGATAAAGTTTATCATACCTGCGTATGGTTAGAAAATTGGGCAAAGTATACCCAAGAAGATGGAATCTTGGCATTTCCCATAGATGGTACTTTTAATAGTAGAATTCTATTTAATTTGAGGACCCGAATGAATGATTTACATCCCAGACCAAGGTTGACGCAATATGAGGCTTTAGAAGAATGGGAGATTGAGGCACTAGAGCGAGACAGACCCAGAATGGATAAGGGAGTGAGTAAATGGTACCCAAAGATGCAGAGAGAGACCAAAGAGAAAAAGATAAAACCGTGGAGACAGAATATGATGGTCGAGTGACTATTTCCAGTATTTGGTGTAGAAGAACCTGTAGGAGGAAAAAGCACAGAGAAAACCTGACATCTAATGGCTGCAGGTGATTCAGAAGATGAATACCTGGAGGATTTATTTATGAAAAATCCACCGCCATATGATGAGGAATCCAGGTCTTTGAGCTCCAAAAACCCATTCTTCAGACTTCCTCGAAGGAGAAGTGCTAGTGAAACAGATACAGCAGGTATAGGCAATAGGCAAACTAGTGGAGACGGATTTTGTAGACCTGACCCTACTGTCCCAAATTATAGACCGTTCGGAGATAAGAGATCAGGTGTGACAGCCCCAACTGCCCCGAGTCTGTATCCTCCTTTAGTTCCACAAGTATTACATGACGCATCAATTGACAGGGCTTTACATGAACGAGAAAAGGAAGCCTTAATAAAACAGCGAAATGAACTCATTCAGACCATAGCTCAGATAAATCCCAGTCCTGAAGCCCTGACAATTCCAGTAACTATTGGTCCCGTTGTTCCTCTTTATGGGGATAGACAGGCTAGTCCAAAAACACCAGTTATTACACCACCTGTGGCCCAGCCCAGAAAGGAGCCTCTCATAGTTGATGATCAGGCAAGCGAATGCAAATCTGTAATCTCCCTGATGGATCTGCCCATAAGGGAGCCGGAAAGCAGTGTACCACGGAAAGGAACCCAGACTAGGGCAAAGGAAGTCCTGATAGAGACAGCTTCAGGTACCCGAGGAGCCACAGTAGTGACTCCGGAAGAATTAGACCGATGGACCCGAGAATCGGAAAAAGAAACTCCTCAACCAAAACCTTTAGATATTTACAAACTAAGAATAGAGATGGAGGAACTAATAGCCGGAAATGTGGGATTAGACAGATTGAACACTTTTAGTGAGAAGGAGTTACTGTTTATAAGCAAGAGCCTTTCCCGAAACACCAGAGTGTTCCATGAGAAACTAATGGACACTGAAGCTAATATGGGAATAGATGTTAGCAAATCCAAAGTCTTACAAAAACCCTACAGAACCGAATTTTCAGATAAAGATATAGAAAACATGAACGTGTCAGGGAAAAAGGTACAGATAAGAGAATTGTTGAACTTGTTGCAGAAATGGGGAGACTTAGAAAAATGGAAAGCCTGATGGGCAAAGAAAAAGGAAGACAGTAAGGCTAGACCGAGGACTTCTGAATATGTCCTAAAGGAAGTCGATAAGCCAGAAACCTTGTATCCCATAAGAGAAGGGCCAGGGTGAAAATATGTACATGTACCATGGTCCCGACAGGACATTGTGTCCTTTACCAATGATTTCCCGAAGTTACGAGAGAAACCTGTAGAGTGGTATAGGCAGGTTGAGAGATTCGTCAAAGTTCAAAAGTGTCTCCTGAAGGACCAAGATGGGTTCTTCGACATTGTAGTTCCCGTAGATTTATGGACAGAATGTAAAATTGCAGTTGATTGGCCCAGTGAGGAGTATGAACAAGAACAGGAGCTCCATCTCCGGATGTATTGAGACAGTATGACAAAGTTATACAATATTTAAAAGGAAAGGTGCCAGCTAAAGAAACTGATTGGACCCGGATAGATAGAACTACCCAAAATCGTGATGAAACTGTGTACTCCTATTATGAACGACTGTTGCAGGAATTCAAAACCTACAGTGGAATCGATAATATTGAAATGAAGGACATGACCCATTTCATTTATCGATTCGTGTTGGGATTGAGACCTGAAATCTCCCAGTCGATTAGGGATAACAAAATCTGTTGGCAGGGAAAACCCATAGATGATGTCCTGAAGTACGCCAAGTACTGCGAAGATGAGATGGAGAACAAACAAAAGGCCTTAAAGGAAAAGGTTATGTGGGCACAAGTGAAATTGGCGGAACAACAAGAAAAACAGTTAAGTAAATTGAATAATAATACCCCGAACACAAGCTCTGGGGGAGGAGGGAAACCCCGAGTTAAAATGAGTCGATAGGAGGCCATGAAGAAATTTCCCTGCCACGGGTGCGGTCAGATAGGGCACTGGAGAAACAAATGTCCAAATTTACAGACTGGTAATGTCCCAATTAATGGTTTAAATCCACAGGTGCAGAAAGAGGGGCCACGAAAGACCCAGCAACAGGTAAAACAGAATCATTTGCCTCGCGCTCCTAGACCTAACTATATGAACTAAGCTCAGCAGGATGAGGGGGTTGAGGTATGGGAAGGAAGAGATGATAGAAATGCAGCAACCTCGCAATTCCTGTTGAATGATACATTCCTCTGTGATGAACCTTACTGACGGGGCCTGAGGGGGGAGGACGAGGAGTGTGTACTTGGCGCCTCCTTGCCGGTAGACCAGACAGGGCCATACATTGAAGGAAAGGTTGAAGGAAATGACGTCACCTTTCTGTTAGACACTGGTGCTACCCGTTCTACTGTGAGAACAGCAGACGTTCCTAACCTACCCCTCTCAGGAGAAGCAATCCAAGTAGTGGGTGTCAAACCAGATAATTAGTACCCCAGTAACTGAACCAATAGAAATTTCAATAGGGAATTTTAAAGAAATGCACAGATTTGTTGTCTGTGATTCTAGTTCTGTGAACTTATTGGGACGTGATTTGCTGTGCAAAATGAACTGCACCATCTTTTGCACACCAAAAGGCATTGAAATTCAGACTCCAGATGAAGACGGATTGTACAAATTAATGTTACTAAGGTCTGACTCAGAAATTAAGAAATTGACAATGCAAGATTTACCTGAAGAGCTCCAACAGACAGTGATACCAGAAGTGTGGGATTTCACTGGAAGAGATGTAGGACTAATGGCAAATGTAGACCCGATTCAAATAGCCATAAAACCAAATGCAGTTTACCCAAATACCAATCAGTATAAAACGAACGCAGAAGTGAAAGCAGGAGCTGCCATCGAAATAAAAAGATTGCTAGAAGCAAACATAATACAGGAAGTAATGAGCAGTCCTTGTAATTCACCCATAATTGGAATCAAAAAGCCTAGTGGGCAGTACAGGGTAGTGCAGGACCTGCGCATGGTAAACAAGATTGTTGTTCCTTGTTGTCCTATTGTACCAAACCCTGCAGTGACTTTGTACCAAATTCCATGGAATGCTGGATGGTTTACTGTCATTGACTTATGTCACGCATTCTTTTCCATCCCATTGCATCCAGACAGCAAATTTATTTTCTCATTTGAATTCGACAGTCATGTCTACGTCTGGAATCGTGTCCCCCAAGGGTACACAGAGAGTCCTTCTATTTTCAACCAGATTTTGAAAAAATGCCTTGAATCATTAGTCCTACCTGGAGAATTAGTTTTGGTTCAGTACATAGACGACCTCCTGGTGGCGTCTAAAAGTCGGAATGACTGTGTTACTGATACCATTGCATTGTTGAACCATCTAGGTAAAGGAGGGCATAAGGTATCGCCAGACAAATTACAATTCTGCAAAAATTCAGTGAAATATCTGGGGCACCAGATAGAAAAAGGTATCCGGAAAGTTACTTCAGAAAGGATTAGGATAATTCGAGACATGGAATTACCCCGTACTCAGAAAGACATCAGAATGATCCTGGGAGTGGTAGGATACTGTAGACAGTAGATTGTGGGATTTGCAGTCTTAGCCAAACCATTAATAAAAATGACCAAGAAAGGAGCTAAGGTTCCAGTCGAGTGAGATGATGAAAGCATGACATCTTGGATAAAATTATGAAACTCTCTGTGTTCAGCTCCTGCATTGGGAATGCCTGACTATTCAAAGGACTTTGCCTTGTTTTGTGGCACACAAG
This sequence comes from Lissotriton vulgaris, assembly GCF_964263255.1. Lineage (NCBI taxonomy): Eukaryota > Metazoa > Chordata > Amphibia > Caudata > Salamandridae > Lissotriton > Lissotriton vulgaris. The sequence goes on from NC_141685.1 coordinate 845,235,529, forward strand.
ACAATTGTGCACTTTCAGTCCTGCCCCAAATTCATGGTCTAACTAGACGTCCGGTGGCATACTTTTCTGCTACCTTAGATCCACAGGCTGCTGGATTGCCTGGATGTCTGAAAGCAGTAGCTGCAACTTGCACGAGTCTTGAACAAAGTGAATCCATTGTCATGGGACAGCCAGTAACTGTGTATGTTCCACTTGCAGTAGTAATCCTACTGACCCGGACCAAGACTCAGTACCTCACACCTAGTCGGCTGACTAAGTATGAAAGGATTTTAGTGGGTGCTGCCAATGTAACTATCACTAGATGTAATATACTGAACCCAGCAACTCTATTACCAAATACACTGGCTGCAGAAGTCAGGGAAGAGGTTGAGCATAATTGCATTGATCTTACTGAATATAGCACAAAACCACGCCCAGATATTAAGGAAACAGCTTTGCCCATAGAAGTCAGTGAATTGTTTGTAGATAGCTCATGTTTGAGACATGAGGATGGAGGCCTAAGTGCTGCCTATGCTGTGGTCACTCTAAGTAAAACAATAGAAGCATCCTACCTATTTAGAGTAAAATCTGCACAAGTAGCTGAATTGGTTGCATTGACAAGAGCTTGTAAAAATGGGAAAAATAAAAGAGTAACCATATACACTAACAGTCAATATGGTTACGGAGTTGTGCATGACTTCGGCCAGTTGTGGCTGCAAAGAGCATTGATGACTTCCTCAGGTACGCCTATCAGAAATGGAAAAGTGGTAAAGAACCTACTGGAAGCAATCCAGTTACCAAAAGAATTGGCAGTGGTCAAGTGTGCTGCTCACAAATCTGGCAATGACAATGTGACAGCTGGCAACCGATATGCTGACCAAATAGCCCAATATTGTGCCCGAAACAAAATGTCATTGAACATCACTTTGGGGGGAGTCGGAAACAGCTGCCAACTTATGGTGTTTGAGGATGTATCAACTTGGGAGGAACTGAAAGCGTTGCAACAGGCAGCAGAACCAGATGAAAAGGAAAGATGGGAGAAAGATGGTTGTCAACCAAGGGATAGAGATGGTGTCATTGTCTATATGGATGGTATGCCTGTGTTACCAGACAGCATGGTTGCTTCTATGGCAAGACTGATACATGGAGACTCACACATAGGGAGAGATGCAATGGTTCGTGTTTTTAGACAAACATGGTACAATTCGAAGTTCAGGAACATTGCAGAGGCACTTTGCCAGAGGTGCTTAACTTGTAAGCAGTTTAATCCTGGAAAGAAAACAGTGGTATTGCCAAGTACAATTGGAGAAGCAGAAGGTCCTTTTATCAGACTACAAGTTGACTTTATACACTTGCCCCGTTGTAAAGGAATGAAGTATGTTCTTGGTGGAAGCTTACCCAGCTAAGAAAAATGATGCCATCACTGTAGCCAAGTTGTTATTAAGGGAACTGATACCTAGGTTCGGTTTCCCGGTCACAATTGAATCAGACAGAGGTGGGCATTTTGCCAATGACGTAATAACACAGCTCTTTGAGGCATTTAACATTACGCAAAAACTGCACTGTGCATTTCATCCAGAGGCTTCTGGAGTTGTAGAATAGCTGAATGGCACTATAAAGTCAAGACTGGGAAAGATGTGTAACTCTACTGGATTGAATTGGATAGACGCTTTGCCCCTTGTCCTGATGGGACTGAGAAGCATTCCAGACCGAAAAACAGGCCTGAGTCCCCATGAGATACTAATGGGAAGAGTGATGCGGCAGGCATGGGTACCAGGACACAAACTGCTAAGTATTTCTGATGATTTGGTACTAGAATACTGCAAGCAGCTGGGTGACCAAGTGCGTTCTATCTCTCACCAGATTGGGGAAGACGCCGTCGCCAGGCCAACAACTCCAGTCCATAATCTGAACCCAGGAGATTGGGTTGTGCTTAAGAAACACACCCGAAAGAGTTGCCTAGCACCGAAGTGGGGAAAACCGAGGCAAGTGATTCTTATCACTACAACTGCGGTGAAGTGTGCTGGTGTGCCAAAGTGGATCCATGCAAGTCATACCAAGGGAGTGACTGAAAAGGAAGCGGCTAAGGCTGAAGTTTGTGCAGCTGAAGGGTCTCCAGACGATAGTCCTGAAATAGCTGAGGACGAACAATCGAGCACCAGTCAAGACGAGTGGTTCCCAGTGGATGATCTGGCTCTTGATCCAATAAGAACCAGAAGATACACCTACTTAGATAGAGAGTGGGATAGTGAGGACGAGACAGGACTAGGAGGAGAAAACCAGATAATTGAAATCCATGACAGATCTGATGAGGAGGGAGATCAGATAGGGACAGGGCAGGTTATCGTCATACCACCTACAACTCCGGAAACGGAAAAGGGACAGTTAGAAATTAGGGCGGAAGTTCATGCGGAAGAAAATCAAGGGTTCGAAGTGCATGAACAGGAACAGATAGAAATAGACGAACGTGTTCAGGAAACAGAATTTGAAACAAACGAAAGTCAAAATCAGCATACAACTGAACGAGGCCAGTTTAGAAACCAGGCAGAAGAAACTGTAGTAAGACCTGGGACTAGTCAGACAGTAAGAGAAAACGGAAGCGTTGAAATAGCTGTGCGACAACTGAATGAAAACAAAAGAGCTTGTGAAGAAAGCCAAATTACAGTGCCAGTTAAAAGACTTAAAGGGAAGAAAAGTGAACCAAGATTCATAAAAAGACTGAAACTGAGATTCAAAACTGTAGAGGAAAAATTAGAAGACAGGAAAAGGGCTGCCAGTGAAAAAGAAAGGGCTGGAGCCAAGCCTAACAGACGAAGTGACAGAATAAAAAGACAAAACAAGAAATATCGGAGTCCTGAGTGGACTTACCTGGTACTAGAGGAATTTGAAGACCTCGAAATAAGTGACAAAAGTGATGAAGCACTGATTGCTGATCTGGGATCCGAAGAAGAAGACCCAACTTGAAAGTTAACCTGTGTAAGCCTCCTGTGTAAAGTTACAAAGAAGGGTTGGAAAAACTTCTTTTAAGCCAAAATGTCTGATTCAAATGTGAATGAAAGACCTAGACAGAATTGCTGTAAAACTTGCTGTAAAATATGCTTGTGTAGTGTAGCAATAGTACTGATATTATGGATAGGACTAACAATCTCAATACCTTTCATGATAAGTAAAGACTCTAACCTGTACCCTACTAAACTAGTGACAAAAGACTCAGATGTTCTGCCGACAGAAGAGACACCACAAAGTGTAGAAAGACGTGAGAAAACATCTAGCCTTAGACAGACAAAAATGGACTTAGATGCATCAGATGAGGGAGGACTACATTATCACAGAATCAAAAATAGGACACACTTAAATGTATGTGCAATTCTTTTAGTTCACTATGTAGAAGCCATGGAAATAGAAGACTGTTATGTCTGTATGAAGCTACCCACTTCTGTAGCTGAAGGTGTGACCTATCTCCATTTACCCCAAACCTATGGAATTTCCTGTAGTATTTTAGCAAGCTTATTCTATAGAGGAACTTTACAGTATTACTATTCTAACTCTAACGTAATATTTTCTGAACTTCCTATTCGGGGAAATCTGAACATTGTTCACACCAAGAACGATGTGACTCGTTATATGGGAGAATACTTTCTGACTATAGGTGACATAGATTTAGGTGATATTTACAACAAGGGGTGGTGAGGGACAGAGTCTCTGAATTAAGCAGAAAGCTCTCACCCAGTCAAGAGATCAGGGCTAGATCCAACACCGTTTTTTAGCTCACTGCACCATCCCAGTTTCAGAACCTGGCTGTATGCAAATTAGTCTGTTCCTGTCCCAGTGCATGATGGGAACAGGGCAAACCAAACTACAAAAGCCAATTCTTACACTGGGAAGGAAACAAGCTCCCGGGGACCGGTTTCTGGCATTACAGCCGTCTTCGGCCCGGTTTGCTTGAATCCTGATGGTGCAATGAGCAAGGGTCTCACATCTGAGAATACCCTTCCACGCTTAGGGTGGACAAAAATATTTACAACAAGGGGTGGTGAGGGACAGAGTCTCTGAATTAAGCAGAAAGCTCTCACCCAGTCAAGAGATCAGGGCTAGATCCAACACCGTTTTTTAGCTCACTGCACCATCCCAGTTTCAGAACCTGGCTGTATGCAAATTAGTCTGTTCCTGTCCCAGTGCATGATGGGAACAGGGCAAACCAAACTACAAAAGCCAATTCTTACACTGGGAAGGAAACAAGCTCCCGGGGACCGGTTTCTGGCATTACAGCCAGCCGTCTTCGGCCCGGTTTGCTTGAATCCTGATGGTGCAATGAGCAAGGGTCTCACATCTGAGAATACCCTTCCACGCTTAGGGTGGACAAAAATATTTACAACAAGGGGTGGTGAGGGACAGAGTCTCTGAATTAAGCAGAAAGCTCTTACCCAGTCAAGAGATCAGGGCTAGATCCAACACCGTTTTTTAGCTCACTGCACTGCACTTCACTGCACAGGATTCAAGCAAGCCGGGCCGAAGAAGGCTGAAATGCCAGAAACCGGTTAAAAGGTTCTGAGCTGGGATGGTGCAGTGAGATAAATAACGGTGATGTATCAAGCCCTGATCTTTGGACTGGGTAAGAGTGGTCTGCTTAATTCAGACACTCTGTTCATCACCACCCCCTTTTCTGAATCGATTTAGGCCACTATAGGTGTGGCAGGGTATACTCAGACATGAGTCCCTTTCTCACTGCACCATCAGGAATCAAGCAAGCCGTGCCGAAGAAGGCTGAAATGCCAGAAACCGGTTAACCCCGGTAGCTTGTCTCCTTTCTGGTGAAGAATTGGCTTGGTAGTTTAGTCTGCCCTGTTCCCATGATGCACTGGGCCAGGGACAGACTGATTTGCATATAGCCAGGTTCTGAGCTGGGATGGTGCAGTGAGATAAATAACGGTGATGGATCAAGCCCTGATCTTTGGACTGGGTAAGAGTGGTCTGCTTAATTCAGACACTCTGTTCATCACACCCCCTTTTCTGAATAGATTTAGGTGAAGCACACAGAAATAATTTGACCTGTTCATTACATGAACAAGAGAAAATGTTTTTGAATATGGCAGAGAAAAGAAGGGAGAGTTTCCAAAGAAAGGCTAATGATAAAAGACAGAAAACTCCTAAATGGGCAGAAACCCTGGAAAGCACCTCAAACGGTGAAGAGAATGCTGCACTGTTACTGGATTTCGAAAGAAAGGGGAAACTTTGTCTTCATAGAGAAAAGACTAGTTATTATAACAATGTATTCATCGGTTCCAGTGAATGCGCACACAATTATAAGGTAATTGGAGGTTGGGGTTTCAAAAATGCGTTTGAACCTGTGTTTCCCGGAATTTATTATATATGTGGAAACAAGGCTTATTTCAAATTGCCGGATCACTGGTATGGAAGCTGCTATTTTGGCATTGTCTTCCCGAAAATATACCATGTGAATGACGCCACTGGAAGCAATGAAAACACTAATGGTTTAGTGCGTAGTAGAAGAGAAAGTGTAGGAAAAATAGTAGGTGATATATTTAGTGCATTGATACCTGGAGTGGGAGTCGTTCTGAATACACACTGAATTTGCAAATTGTCTACAGTATTGTATCGGTTATCTACTGACACTGCTGCTGGTTTCCTGCTGGTCAATACTGAAATGGTTGCGATCAGATCAATGGTTTTACAAAATCGACTTGCTCTTGACAGCTTATTGGCAAAAGAGGGCGGAGTCTGTAGAATGTTGAAAGCGCAACATTGTTGCACTTACATTCCAGATAAAAGTGTTGAAATTAAGAAATATGTGAGAAACATAACTAATTTGGAAAAAGAACTCAAACCACTAGAGGTTGACAGTGCCTGGAAGAGACTAACTGATGGTCTCTCCTCTGTAGGTAGTTGGTTTTCTAACATAGGTAAAAGTCTCGTGAGTAAAATACTGATGCCAATAGCAGGGATTAGTTTAATTGTGTTAATAACAATAATTTGTTGTAAATGCCAGAAATGCAAAAAGAAGTATGCTGCGAAACAGAGAGGAGTGAAACAGAATGTTGATGAGCTTGAATTAGAAGAGCTGAATAATCAAATTTACAAAAAAATGAAGAATTTCCATCCTAATAAGGATGCAGAAAAAAGGCTCAACAAAAGGTTTGTTGAAATTGAGATGGGTGAGATGTGAAAGAGAAAGTTGGCATCTGGTTCCATTAATAGTGATGATAGTAACTATCATCAAAGAGGGGATTGATGGAGCAAGGATTCGCACATTACCCGACTTGCTTGAATTCAAAACCTTTGCATAACGATAATGTAGTAATCAATCTGTTTCGTTTATTATTCTTGCACTTTTACACTACACGCGGGTGTCCCAGAGACGCTTGCCTATGTGTTTTCTAATCCTAACTACGCTTGCAGCTAATATGGTTGCTGCTATGCGGGATTCCAGTCTGCGCATGTGTCGGTCATACCCATGTGATGTGACGCACTCATAATTCTGGAGGGATTTTTCGCTCATGCGTAGTACTGCTAAAAATGGCCGCTTTGTCCCAACATGCTCGTTGCTTGCCACCGCTGCTTTTGCTCAGCTGTTTCGTTCTGCTTAACTCCTAATGCTATAGATATTATAAAGTAAGGGGTGTAGTGAAGCCAATCATGGTATACAGTGTATTCATTTTTTCTGTGTTTCTAAATTGTTTTCGCTTACTTTTCATGTACCGCGCAATATGGGCCTGGGAGCGGTCAGCCACTCCATCTTTGAAGCTCCTGTAGAACTAACCACGTGATGAAGGAGAAACGAATCACGCAGTAGTGCAACTTAGCCAGCTGGCTGCCAAAGCTGAGATGCTCCTGGGAAGCTAACCTATGCCCCAGCGAGAAGGCTCGAAGTCATACCTGCTTTGTTACATTGTAATTGTTATACTCTGTATGCTATTGTGCTCAGAATTGTATGCCATGGGAACTGGAATGTAAGGGGTGGGTACAAGAAATTGAATATTAATTGTGGGAACACCAAATTCTAGGTGGTGACAATGACCTAACCACCTCTCTTGTCCAATCCGAAGTTGGGGATCCTTTCACTTGCAACATTTGTGGGTGGCCTACTGACCCGAAGACAGTATAACTGGCCTAGGTTTAGCTAGAGAAATTGTCCGACTTGTCCGAGTAGCTGACCTGTCACTGACCCTACGAACTCTATAGGTGATTGATACAGAGAGCTGCGGAGCACTCTGTCCGTAATTTCCACAAACTTAGTCTGGGGTGGAGAAACCTTTAAGTGCTGGCGAAGCACTTTGCTGGGAGATTCGAGAACCCAATCGGGGTTATTGGCAGATTCCTTGCAGAGAGGGCGTAGCACTGGCGTTGCATCCGAAGCTGCAGGTGTTGGTCGTACCCTTAGATGAGTCCAGTCCTGATCCATATCCCGGGGTGATCCAGTCCTGACTGTCCATGAGCTGTACCTGCTCGCCTACTAGCATTCCAAGTCCTTGAGGGTCCTTTCCCGATTTTCCTACCTGACCCGTGGCCAGGGTTAGTCCTCATTCTGTCCTAGGTAAATATAATTATATGTGGGTGATTGTCTATCTAAACTTTTCTCCTATTTTTCCTAATAAAGCAATCTTGCTTGTGATTTATCTCTGACATTTGAACTCTTATGGAAGTATTTTTCTAGCATGTTCCTTATCTTCCCCTTACCCTTACTCAAACACTGAATTGTTTGCATATTTAGTATATTCCCCTGCTACCCTCCCTATAGAAATTGCATGCATTCTAAAGTATTGTTTCCTAAATCTTTCAATATATTCCAATTAGCATTTAGTAGAATGTTCCCTTGTTCTTAACCATCCTTTAGTGACATAATACGAATCTGTTAGATCTAATTAGCATGTTCCCTTTCCCTTTCTCCTTTATATTTTTCTGAATATTAAATGATCCTCACGTTGATTCATAGTTATACTATTTTTCTAATCTTGGCCATAGATGTTTTGATCTGTGTAAATTTAATTCTCATGGCACACAATGACTTTTTATGATTTAGATAAAGCTTTTGAAACTTCTTGCATTTGTGGTTATTACATGGTATAAACAAATACAAATGTATATGGTATTGGTGTTATCTGCTTGAATCTCAATATTATCTCCTGGTCCATTGTGATCATAGGTACCTGTTCTCGAGGATTGGTGAGTCAGGTACACGGAAATATATAGAAAGGAAAAATCACCAAGTTACTGATAGCGGTGTGTAGGTTACCTGATTTATGGAAAATAGTGACAAACATGTATTGGGCCCAGTAGTGTATATTTGGTAAATAAGGATCGGGTGACCTGCGCGCTCTATCAAATGTGCATTTTGCAAAGGAACTGATTAGAGCAGTAGCCGCATCGCGAAATTAAGGTGGGGGCCACAAACCAGTCCCTGTGCCAAAAATCATTAAGGAGATTCGCAACCCACCTTCATAAACAGAGTCCATAGTTCATAATGAAGCAGGCTATTCATTTCTATGACAGGCCTGCACGAGACTGAAGAAAGTACCTGAGACCTGTGCCCCCAAAACAGGTTAAGGGGGTTGCCTCTATGATGCAGATCAGATCCCACTGGGGCACAGAGATGTGCAGCTTGGTCTATAAACATGTTTTTACTCTTTCAATGTCTGTGCTGTGGGTCCAAAAGACACGGTTTTAAATATGCCGTTGTGATTCACGAATATGTTTTTGACTCGCACGCACGACAAATGGACGTTTCCACTGACAGACAGAAGCTGAAGGTGTCCTGGGCTCTATGTCCCTAGTGCAGCCCTGCACGCTCAAAAAGAGCTGCCTCTGAGGGGCAGCATTTGATTTATAAAGTAAATAGAGGGATGAGCGGCAACACTGAAGGTGTCTGCAAAATACACTTTAGAAACAGTTTTTAGTGATGCAAACAAGAATGAATGTGAAAAATCTGCATTATACGACCCTAAACCAGCTGGGAACTACCCCAACCCCTTTACAGCAGATCGATCTATCTGCTGATCGTCAGATCCACTATTGATCAGTAAACCCTTCTCCATTCCTTGTCACGTTTACAGTCGCACTGCTAATGACTTCATTCATGAATCAAACTATAAGAATCTGTTTCGATGCTGGCACCCCCTGCGGCGCGAAATTGCCTGGGAGCTCGCCTTGGGCCAAGCTGGTTACTTTCCGCTTGGAGGTCCTTCAGTACTAGGGGTGAGCGCAAAATCCGTTCCGCTCGCGGATTTTGCGAATTTTCGGTAAATTCGCGATCCGCGAACTCCCGCGAATTTACCGCGAATTCGCAAATCCGCGAGCGGCGGATTCCGGGGGCAAAAGTTGAAGCCTGGCTGGCCTGTTGTAACTATTTTACGATGGCGCCGGCAAGCTGCCAGCGCCATCCTAAAATAGTTACTAAGTTAGCTTCAACAGGAAGCTCTTATAGATAAAATAAAGCAGGTGCGAGCACCTGCTTTATTTTATCTATTAGAGCTTCCTGTTGAAGCTAATTTAGTAAGTATTTTAGGATGGTGCTGGCAGCTTTCCGGCGCCATCGTAAAATATTTACAACATGCCCTTCCTGTGAGTGTCTCATTCATCAGCCCAAAAACAATCGTGAGCGTCGTCGAGGCAGGTGTGCCTTCTTCCCAAATCTACCGTGGAAAATCAGCTGTGATGGCTGGATAGAGGCCTTTGCATCCTTGACTTTCACGAGCGCAATACCCGTGCTGTTCCTGTGACCAGGAGCTTCTTTCTCTTCATCTGCTGAACTGATCTTTCTCTGACCTTTTATACACACAAGAAGCATGTGAACTCGCATGGAAGCCCTACCCGTTTGGCCCCGCCCACACACTGGCGGTTTGCACCGTCTTCCCGCCATTCACCCACTATGATGGACAGCTCACTCAAGGGACCCCTGCGCCCTTCGAGGCGCCTGACTTTGGGCTTGGAAGCCCCCCCCCATACACTCGCAGTGTGCACCGTCATCCCACCATTGACCCACTATGATGGACAGCTCACCCAAGGGAACACTGCGCCCCTCGGGGCGACTGCATAGTAACACGCACATGGCCGCTGCAACATGCCCTTCCTGTGAGTGACTCATTCATCAGCCCAAAAACAATCGTGAGCATCGTCAAGGCAGGTGTGCCTTCTTCCCAAATCTACCGTGGAAAATCAGCTGTGATGCTGGATAGAGGCCTTTGCATCCTTGACTTTCACGAGCGCAATACCCGTGCTGTTCCTGTGACCAGGAGCTTCTTTCTCTTCATCTGCTGAACTGATCTTTCTCTGACCGTTTATACACACAAGAAGCATGTGAACTCGCATGGAAGCCCTGCCCGTTTGGCCCCGCCCACACACTCGCGGTTTGCACCGTCTTCCCGCCATTCACCCACTATGATGGACAGCTCACCCAAGGGAACCCTGCGCCCCTCCGGGCGATTGCATAGTAACACACACATGGCCGCTGAAACTAGTTGAAGCTGAAATGAAGTGACTCATTCAGCAGGGCAAATCCGCGGATCCGCAAATCCGCCGATTTTGCGGATCTACGATCCGCAAATCCACAAAATCCGCGGATCGTGGATCCACAAAATCCGCCCATACCTATTCAGTACAATGCTGTTTGCCACCAAATGTTTGCTGAGTGACAATATACTCATTGTTAACAACTATGAGCCTGTTATTGTCTGCGCCTGAATAAATGCATGGTAAGGATGCCAACTGCTGTATGTGCTGGTTTCAGCAATGTTTGTGAGTGAGTTTGCATGCTAAAAGGCTCATATCTTACTACCCTGCTTATATAGCACCAAAGTCACAAGGGGTGCTGGAAACTCAGGGCACTACCTTAAACGAAAGCTTCGGACAAAGCTTTAACTTCACAGAGCTTGAACTTCGACTGACAAGGAACAAAAGAGCTGCAGATAGGATTGTTTGAACATAAATATGTTTCTACCGCCCTATCTCTCTACCTCTCTCTACCTCTTTATCTCTCTACCTCTCTCTCTCGCTACGTCTCTCTCTCTCGACCTTTCTCTCACTACTTCGCTACTTCTCTCTTCTCGACCTCTCTCTCACTACTTTGCTACTTCTCTCTTCTCGACCTCTCTCTCTCCACCTCTCTCCCTACCTCTCTCTCTCTCTCCCTACCTCTCTCTCTCTCTCTCTCTCTCCCTACCTCTCTCTCTCCCTACCTCGCTCTCCACCTCTCTCCCTACCTCTCTCTCTCTACCTCTATCCCTACCACTCTCTCTCTCTCTCTCTCTCTCTCTCTCTCTCTCTACCTCTCTCTCTCTCTCTCTCTACCTCTCTACTTCTACCTCTCTCTCTACCTCTCTATCTCTACCTCTCTCTCTACCTTTTTATGATTATGGGAGTAAGGGTGATGACTATAGACATTTCTTGATAAGACAAATCTTTTTTTTTCTTTTAGCAGCCGTTGAGCCCCCGCCTTCCTATCTTAATAATGAATGAATGAATGTGGGTTTTGTAGAGCGCATAGTAACCCGTAAGCATCCCAGCGCTAAAACCAAGACAGCAGATTTGGTGGGGTGTTCCGAGAGAGAAGAGGGGCAAAGGATCAAGGGAAGAGGTGGGCTTTCAAAAGTTTTCTGAAGCGGAGATGATTGGGTTCACTCCTGAGTTTGAGAGGTAGGGCATTCCACAGTTTAGCCGTATTCACAGAGAAACGCCGGCCTCCTGTGCGTGCCCTTTTTTATTCTGTGGACTGTGATAAGGTGTTCGTGATCCGAACGGAGGGTTCTTGCGGCTTTATAGGGCATGATGAAGTTTTTTAGGATGGGGGGACCCTTGTCCTGTTACAGTTTGTGCGCCAAACAGAGGGCCTTGAATTTTACTCCTTCTCTTATTGGGAGCCAGTGCAGGAGTTTCAGAGCTGGCTTGGCCGAGGTTCTGGACGGAGTGTTCGTGAGAAGCCGGGCAGCTGCATTCTGAATTTGTTGCAGTTTGTTGAGGGTGGCTTCGGGAGCTCCTAAGTAGATGGCGTTACTATAATCCAGCCTGGAAAGGATCAGGCCTTGGATGAGCAGTTTCCAGGAGGTTTGTGGGAGCAGGGGCAGAATTTTTCTAACTGATCTGAGAAGACCGAAGCAGATCCCAGCAGTTTTTTTCGCTTGGGTTTTGAAGGACAGGTCCTTCTCTATCCAGATCCCTAGGCTCTTAATCTCCTCTTTGGGGGCTGGGGACTCTCCCAGGCAGGTAGGCCAGAGGTTTTGGGGGAGAGTGGGCCCTTTCTGTCCAAGGAGCATGATTTCTGTTTTGGATCTGTTGAGTTTGAGGGCTGATTTGTTCATCCACTTGAAGATTTCAGAGAGGCAGGTGTGAAGATTGGACGGTTCTTGGTTGGGATAGGATAGTGAGACTACCAGTTGGGTATCATCTTCGTAGCTAATGATTTATTCTCCAAACGGGGTGACCACTTCCTCCAGCGGGGACATGTAGACATTAAATAATGTAGGGCTAAGGGATGAGCCCTGTGGTACTCCGCACTGGAGGGGGATCACTGTGGAGTGGGTGTCATTCTCCCAGACCTGGAAGGAGCGGTTATTTAGAAATGACGTAAGCCATGCTACAGCGGTACCTTCCACCCTGATGTCTTTGAGTCGTTGGATGAGGACCTGGTGATTGACAGTGTCGAAGGCCGCGCTGAGGTCCAGGAGGATCACTGCCACTGATCCTCCAGCATCCAGAATACATCTGGTCTCCTCTACCATGGCTAGGAGGGCGGTGTCCGTGCCCTGGCCAGGGCGGAATCCAGTCTGCGATTTCTTGAGGAGGTTGTTGGACTCCAGGAAGTGAGAGAGTTTCTTGTTCACTATTTTTTCCGTAATTTTACTTATACCGGGGAGGAGGGAGATTGGCCTATAATTGGCCATGTCTGACGGGTCCAGGAGTGGTTTTTTGAGAAGTGCTTTGACAACGGCGGCCTTCCAGCTGGGAGGTACCGTTCCCTGACACAACGAGGAGTTGATGAGGTCGGTTAAAGAGAGAGCGATTGTGGGTGCCACTTTTTTGAGGATGTGGATGGGCACCGGGTCGCTGGGAGAGCCACTTTTAATTGTGGCAAGGGTTGTAAGGACCTCTTCTTCCGATGCCAGGCCGAAAGTGTCTAGGTAGATGTCAGGGTTTCCCGGCTGCGGGGTAGGTACTAGAGCAGGATAGGGGGAGACTTTTACGTCTGCTCTGGGATTTACTTGGGGTAGAGTGGCGAGGATCTTGTGAATTTTTTCATCGAAGTATTTTGCCAACTTGTGGCATTTGTCCTCGGAGGTGTAAGGAGCTGGGGGAGGATCAGGGACATTGAGAAGTTCTTTCATGATGATAAAAGTTTCTCTGGCAGCGCTGGAGGACTATTTTATTCTGTCATCATAGAATTGGCTTTTGGCGTAGCGTAGGGCGGTTTTATAGGATCTCATGGAGGAACGGAAAGCATCTTTCCTAGATATAGACCCATCTTTCCTCCATGCGCGCTCTATTTTTTAAAATTCTTTACGTAGCACTTTGAGCTCAGGGATATACCAGGGGGTGGGGGTGACTCTTTTGGCTTATTTCCAGGTGCTAATTTTGGGGAGGAAATAGTCTAGAGAGTGGGTAAGCCAGGAGTTAAATTTCGCATCTGCAGTTGCTGGGTCCAGAGCTGGGGGGTGGAGAGATTTCTTGAGTCTGATGGCCCATTCTTCAGACGAGAGTTTAGCCCAGCGTCTATCTGTGACCCGGATTTTGGAGGGTTGTGGTGGGGGGGCGTTTGGGTGCCAGTCCATGGGGACCAAGAAGTGGTCAGTCCATGGCAGAGGGAGGGGGGACGTGGTTTTGAGGTCGTTGGTATTGGTGAAAATAGGGTCAAGGAGGTGACCTTTGTCATGGGTGGCCTCTGAATTGGCTAGTCTGAGGTCATAGGAAGTGAGGTCGAGAAGGAGGTTGGAGGCTGTCAGGTCCTTGGGGTCTAGAAAGTGGAGATTGAGGTCTCCCAGAATTATGAAGTTGGAGGCTGATGTGGCCATAGAGACGACGGTTTCAACGAGAGCGCTGGAGAATTTAGTAGAGGCTCCCAGTGGGCGATATATTAGAAGTCCTGCAAGGGAAACTGTGGGAGAGATTTGAAGGGCGAAGTAGCAGCTTTCGCAATCTTCGATAGTGCCATTGTTTGCTCTGCAAGCGAAGTGCTCCCTGTGTATTATTGCCAGGCCACCTCCTCTGCCGAGGGGTCTGTTCTGAGAGTGGATTTGGTAACCTTGAGGAAGGGCATTGACGATGTCAGAGTCGGCGTTGGGGGTGAGCCAAGTTTCAGTGAGAAACAGAATGTCGATAGCGAGGTCCTGTATGAGGAGATTTAACTCAATAGAGTGTTTAGGAAGGGACCTACAGTTGAGGAGGCCGAGCTGCAGGCCATGGCGTCCTACCGTGGTACGGGCTGGGTTGCAGAGATCGCAATTGGTGAAGGGTTTCCTTCCTTTATAGATATATTTGCAGTTGTCGTTTTTCATGGGGTTGAGGGAGAGAAGGTTTCCTTGGGTATAGGTCAGATGATTCTGGGTGGAATTGGGCATAGTGACAGGACCCAGACGGGCTTGCCTTAGGCGCGCCCGCTGAGCGCGTCCGCTGAGTGTCCGGTAGATGCACATTATGAAGGGGAGTGGGCGTGGCCTCTGAAAGTGGGCGTGGCCTCGCTACCCCGGAATGGCGGCAAATTAAATTCCCCAAAGCGCCGTGTCAGCGTTCAATCGGCTGCGCTGGAAGGCTTTGGTGGTGAAGGAGGGGGAGGGGACGCGTGCTCAGGTGAGAGAAACACAAGTTAAAAACAGTTTTTTTGTTAAAAATATACAGTGCTTAAATGTGGCTGAGTGTCTTCCGGCTTCCGCCTCAGGAGCTGTCAGGCTAATGCGCGAGGAGGAGCGGCGCGACTTATGTAGCACGGAGGGGAGTGGGCGTGGCCTCTGAAGGTGGGTGTGGCCTCGCTACCCCGGAATGGCGGCAAATGAAATTCCCCAAAGCGCCGCGTCAGCATTCAATCGGCTGCGCGGGAAGGCTTTGGTGGTGAAGGAGGGGGGGACGAATGCTCAGGTGAGAGAAACACAAGTTAAAAACAGTTTTTTTGTTAAAAAGATACAGTGCTTAAATGCGGCAGAGTGTCTCCCGGCTACCGCCTCAGGAGCTGTCAGGTTAATGCGCGAGAAGGAGCGGCGTGACTTATGTAGCACGGAGGGGAGTGGGCGTGGCCTCTGAAGGTGGGCATGGCCTCGCTACCCCGGAATGGCAGCAAATGAAATTCCCCAAAGCGCCGCGTCAGCGTTCAATCGGCTGCGCAGGAAGGCTTTGGTGGTGAAGGAGGGTGGGGACGAGTGCTCAGGTCAGAGAAACACAAGTTAAAAACAGTTTTTTGTTAACACCTTGGGTGCTATGGGTTTTCCCGCTGGGTGCTGAAGTATGACTATTCCCATTGTTCATGACAAAGCCAGCTCGTCATAAGCACAGCGCAGGTAACACCCATGACGAGCTGGCTTTGTCATCAGCACTGAAGGGGTTAAAAATATACAGTGCTTAAATGCGGCAGAGTGTCTCCCGGCTTCAGCCTCAGGAGCTGTCAGGCTAATGCGCGAGGAGGAGCGGCGCGACTTATGTAGCACGGAGGGGAGTGGGCATGGCCTCTGAAGGTGGGCGTGCCCTTGCTACCCCGGAATGGCGGCAAATGAAATTCCCCAAAGCGCCGCGTCAGCGTTCAATCGGCTGCGCTGGAAGGCTTTGGTGGTGAAGGAGGGGGGGGGACGAGTGCTCAGGTGAGAGAAACACAAGTTAAAAACTGTTTTCTTGTTAAAAATATACAGTGCTTAAATGCGGCAGAGTGTCTCCCGGCTTCCGCCTCAGGAGCTGTCAGGCTAATGCGCGAGGAGGAGCGGCGTGACTTATGTAGCACGGAGGGGAGTGGGCGTGGCCTATGAAGGTGGGCGTGGCCTCGCTACCCCGGAATGGCGGCAAATGAAATTCCCCAAAGCGCCGCATCAGCGTTCAATCGGCTGAGCGGGAAGGCTTTGGTGGTGAAGGAGGGGGGGGGACGAGTGCTCAGGTGAGAGAAACACAAGTTAAAAACAGTTTTTTTGTTAAAACTATACAGTGCTTAAATGCGGCAGAGTGTCTCCCGGCTTGCCGCCTCAGGAGCTGTCAGGATGTCTTTTGGACTTTTTCTGATAAGTTTGACTGTGTGTGGCCAGCTCAATGTTAGGTAATATTGTGGCTTTTAGCCGGGGTTCTATGGGTATTACTACCAAATCACCTCGCCTGGTGTGTGCATACTTGTGTGGTTGCTGTGCAGACCCTTCCCGAGACTATTTCCCTGCTGGGGGCTACCTGGTTTGATATTACCCCCAGTTGCATATACTGTGAGTTTTGTTATTCAGACTAGATGTGCACGGAAATAATGGGAGAGGGGGCCTGCTGCAGCATAGTTGTGGCTGGTGCCCGCAACGTCCCCCTGGAACACATTTTTACGTTTGTGCATCTCCCTGTTCCCGGCATGTGGTGAACTACATGACCCTCCCTTGTGGCATTGGATAGATGGCTTTAGCTGATCTCTACCCTTCCTTATATCTGGAATCTTTTTTTGGGGCTAGTTTTTGGTGGGTTTTTTGCCTTTTAGTTATGGCTGTTTCATTCTTCCTCGCATAATCCATTGTTATCTCTGCCCTGCGAAGGAGAGGGTTAGAGGCTGCTCTGTGGCCCCTCTCTCATAATCGCCCCGTAGGGTTGGAAGTCAGGGTTTACAGTTTTTCCTGAAATGCGCGAGAAAGGTTGGGTCAGCCTGAATGGACTATGCTTCTAATGGAGGTGAGCCTGGAAGGGGTGCACCCAGTACCCTGAAGGGCAGAAGTAGAGGCTTGGCACCCCGTCTCTTTCGGGCCTCACCCTGCTCTTTATCAGAGTTTCTGGTGGGTCTGCCTATCCTAGCTTTTTGCTGGGGTCTCTACAGTTGTGAATTGCTTAACCAAAGTGGTGCACATCTTTTCGATCTCCGGAAGGGTAAAAAATAGGGTGACCAAATTTTGAATACCAAAAAAACAGTACATTTCGCAAAAAATAAAAATAAAATAGAAGAAGGCAGTTACCAGTATCATACATGTATTAAATAGCTTTCCCATAAGAGCCGCTAGCTAGTACTGTTTTGTTACAAAAATCTGTGCCTTTACTGGTTGCATTCGATCCACACTAAAAACAGGAACCTGACCCAAAATTGCAAAGATCTGCCAGGACAGCCGACGAAAAACCAGGACTGCCTCAGCAAATCCGGTATGCCTGGTCACGCTTGTAAACTCCCAACTGGATTCTCCAATTCATCATCACACTGAGGCCTTACAGCTTATTGACTCTTGCATGTGTGCTATGGAGTTTCTAGGGTCTTATTATCCTGCAAGAGGAACTTTAATCCTGACAATTTGTTTATAACTAAAAAGGAGTCCTGCATTGATTCAGAGGCTTTTAGAGCTTTTGGGGGTGCTGTTGGGACTACACACAATAAAGGAAACATTGGCGCTTTTATTTTTATTTGCAGCGCAATCGGCTTTCACTTTAGCTGCTCACTAATCTAACAAGCATTTGCAATGCAATAGGTCTTGCATTCTATTTTTGTTTTCGTTTTTAAAACATAAATAAAAGGCATTGTCATTTACAATGGCAATAGCTTAAACTTGTTTTTTTGTGGTATTCCTCTTACCAGTTGGTTATTCCAGCTCATTGCTTTTCCATTCTTTGCTGTGAAAACCAGAAAAGCGTACAAACTATTTTTTTAAATGTTGGTTGTTAGTGTATGTTTTAGTTGTGAGAGAGCGCAATTTGAATAAAAAGTATATCCGGACCATAATCATAAGCATATCGCATAAACGTAGAAGTTGTAACGTGAATTAGCATTTGTAGTATAAAGTTAGCAGATGTAACATGAATAAAAGGAAACATATTTGTATTCGCTTTAGAACATGTATTAGATTTAGAGGCCCGTATACGTAGTGGGCTAATGTAGAAATGTGTGGAAATGCTTACGAACAGAAGAACGTGCAAAGTAGAATTCATGTACGTGTATAATTCTAAATGGAAAGCGGCGAGAAATGTAAAGTGAAGAAATGTGCAGAGCATATATAGCATAATATAACGAACGAGATATAAAATGTATTCTATGTAAAATGTATTCACTTATAAGCAAACGATTTGCTAAATGCGGTTATATATAAATGTGTGTTAAAGGTTATACTGTGTAGAAGAGTTTGTAGGAATGTTAGAAGAGTTGGGTCATGTGTGATTTTAACCTGACTGACCAAGGGTTCGCAGGAGTGTAGTCCGCTGTATGTAATTTAGTGGGCTCACAGGAGTCGTGAATAGCCTTGATCTGAAAATGCGAGCCAAGGAGTCTAAGGTCTTGTTAGATTTAAGGTGACAATGTCGGACGAAGTTTATGGCCTAAACGTGAGAGGAGACGGTTGGAATTTGAGTCTTGTTTTGAAATGACCATTCACAGGACCAAATGAGGTTACGAATACAGCCGTAAAGAATGAAGTTCTGATGAGGTGATAGACTTTTCTCTGAAAGTGTCAACTGGAATGTCAATGAAGTCACCAGTATGAAGACCAAGATGGCGTCTAAGAAGAAAGGTCAACTTAACGGATGACGCGAAGAGACGAAGCTATGGAAAGACCTAGAAAATGACATCATATGTATGTGTATGTGGTGGGCGTCAAGGGGCGTTCCATCCATACGGTGATTGTGTATTTAGGGACAGCACCCAGGGGAGAAGAGCAGCACAAGCTCAGCGCAGATGGCTTGAAGAGTCATAGAGAGAGAACAGAGCGCAAGAGAGCAGTAGGCCGAGGACCCTTAGAGAGCGGATGGGTAGGCAGAAAGGGTACTGCTTCTCGACATAAGTTACCATTAAGAGGCTAAGAGAGTTTGAACTTCTTTGGAAGTCAAACTGCTGACACCTTTTTTTTTAGGTAAGGAACTTGCGAAGTAGGGATGTCACCTAGCATAGAGTAGGGACAGAATTAACTTGTTTTTTCTTTTCTTTAGATGACGCAACGGAACCACTTAGTATCTATGCTTTTTAATCTGTTGATTCTCGAATTGATTTTGATTGTATTCGTTTGTAGACTGAGGTTCTTTAGGGAATTTATGTTCCTTCTAGTTCCTGTATACTTATTGAATCTTATCCTGAGAGGATTGTATTTGCAACTTTTCTTGATTTTATATTAAACCTTTTAAACTTTATCAGTTGTAAGTGGTTCTTCAGAGTTGCGTCAGTTTATGGGGTTGATCTAACCTATGTGGGGTTTGTCTTTTACTCAATGACAGAAAATAATCGATCCAAATAGACGAATGAGAATGATATCAAAGTAATCAGAAAGGGTATCAAAATCTCATTCCCCGCAGTTGGTAGCAGAGAAAGATGGTTTTCTTCTTGAGGAAGACAACCTAGGTCAGGTCTAGATTACCCCAAGGTCCCTAGTCATCGACGACCAGAAGAAGGATCCCTGCCGAAGAAGGTGCTGACGGTGCGTCGAGAGAAAAGCAGCAGAATCGGTCGAGAGTGAGTATAAGGGTCATGCGTTGCCAGATTGCGGTGTTTTATGTTGTACTTGTGTTGTAATGTCAAGCGGAGTTGAATGCCTGTAGTGTGATTGAGGGAAGGTTGTGAGCGCGCGCAACCGGATAAAATCTTAAGATCCAGAGAGGGCTTAAGTGGTTCGGGTGTATCGAACACCCAGAGTAATTTGTCTACCATTTTAAAGGGGGTCATGAGGTACCATTGATCGCCCGCAGACCGATGATAGGGGGAGTGTTTGAGTGAGTGTATGAGTAACGGACGCTGGTCGTACGTTTACTGTGTGTAAGTAACCTATCAGTTAAGGCGAGCGTCTGACCGTAAGAGGAAGACGTCTCGCCAGTTGAGGTGACAATTACAGTTAGACTGTGGCCGTACAGTCAGAGAAAAGTGATCGCTTGGACGGAAGTAGTCATTTTTCGGCGTATGAATGAGACGTATGCAAGACCGCGAGGCAAGCTGAGAAAGGAGGGGAACTGCTGCAGAGGGGACGAGTGACGTCAGCGTAGAGCCGCGCTGAGATTGGCCAGTTAGTGTAGAACCGCGCTGGGATAGGCCGATTAGCGAGAGTTGCACAGGGATTGGTGGTTTGTCATCGGGACGTAAACAAGGAAGAGAATTAATAAAGGAAAATCGTAGATTATCGAAAATGAAGTGTTTTAAGCGTTTAAGGGCAATCTTTAAGAGAGATAGAAGAAACTTGTATGCAGGAGAAGAAGCTCCACCAGAAGGCACACCAGCTTATTATATGGCAGTGAACGTAGGCTTACACTCGATACTATGGATCTCCGAGTGGAATAAGCTAACAGAAGGGAATAAGGAACTGACGTTTCCGAGATACGGGACGTTTAAGCTAGAAGTATTGAACCAATTGAAAGCAGTAATGCTCGCAACGAGACCTCTACCGAGGCCAACACAGTTCGAAGCACTTAATGCATGGTTTAGAGCAGCACACAAAAAGAGTGTGAGTAGACGCCAAGAAAGGGTGAGACGATCGGTAAAAGCAGTACAGGATGCTAAATGGGATGACGAAGCTAAAAAGTGGAGAGTGCAAAAGATAGAAGCAGATAAACTGTTCACAATGCTAGAGACTACGGGAGAAAAGAAACCTCTGGAGGAAGATGAGGATAGCGAACCAGATGACGATCTGATAGAGAGGCTATTGACGGATAGACCACCTCCGTACAACAGAGAAGCCGAAAGTCCCGTACTACAGCAAGGGGACGGAGCTAGATGGGGGGAATATAAACCGCTCCCAGTATCAGAATGGGATACCAGGAAAGGTGAGGAAGTACCTCAATCTAGTCCCGAACAGAGAGTAGTGGGAAGATTCGTGGTCCAGAAGGTGCCAGAAACACAGCATGCACGGTCGTATCAAATGCCAGATGCTTTGCAAGTACCTGTTACCATAGGCCCTATAGTGTCAATCTACAACCCAGAGGGGGTCCAGCAGGAGGAACAGGCACGATGGGACAGGGAAAGGGCAGAGATGGAGAGTAGGAATAATACGATCAATTCCCAAAGGCAGTTACTAGCACCAAAAAGTCGGAGTACCCTATTAGATTCCGCAACGGGTCCCTGGATAGAACAAGGGGGTCAAAGAGGACAAATGGATTTGAGAGGACCGAAACCAAAATCCTATAAGGAATTAAGGGAATATTTGAGAGAATGGGATGCTGCCAAAGAGACTCAGAATAAAAGGTTTGAAACAGGAGCAGAATGGAGTGACCAGGATAACAGGATCCTCTCTCATTGTGGAGCTGGCGAAAGCAGCCCAGAGTGGGAGAGAGGGAGTCAAGGAAGCAGAAGAGATACTTGCCATACTACCAATGGCAATAGGCAAATGTGCGACGACAGGAATGCAGGGTGTGGGGGAGTGCCTCGCGTCATCCTTAGTGAGGGAGAACGAAGGACGCAGGAGTATCGAGATAGTTTCAGGTGCACTCACCATGCCCCGGACGAAAATGTGCGACATTGGAATCACGGGAACATGGAGAGTCGCGAAGGGTCTCGCCATGCATCCGGTGATCACGGACGAAGTCATGAGAATATAGGGAGTCGCGAAACGTCTCGCCATGCATCCGGCGATCACGAACGAGATCATGGGAACATGGAGGACCGTGAAGGACCTTATCGTTTATTGAGCGACACCAGACAGCAAGGGAGGTGCAGTGATACAGAACAGAACGGAGGATCCTACATTGTATCTAGAGAGACCGAGCCGAAAAGACAGAATGTAGTGATGAGGAATGGAGCATTGTTCCACCATACCCCAAGGGAGGATGGAAAAGCTTGGGATCTAGAGAGGTGGGAACAAAGAGATGCAAGAAGAACTCCTCACAACTCACCTGTACTTAGACGTAGGGCGCGTAGTGGGGGAGAGAGAGATGTAAGCGAACAACCTAGGACTGACGTACTGAAGGCTGAAATAAAAGCAAGACGGCTTGATGTAATGAGCTTGAAATCAGACTTGGATGAAATCATAGATGGCACAGTGGCAATGGAAAGGTTAGAGCTGTATGAACCAGACGAAATACTGTTTTTATCTAAGGATGTTACTCGGAAAGCAAGGTCAGCTCATAAAAAATTATCTGAATTGGCAGATAGGTATATGATAGACATGTCACGAACTAAAGCTTTACAGGCCAACCATAGATAAATTGCACGGATCAGGATCTAGATGAGCGTAGGACGATTGGGCTAAGAGTACACATAAAGGAACTGATCCTGTGTATCAGAATATGGAGGGATCTGGATAAATGGGAAGAAAGATGGTCCAAGAGGGGATCCGTCAAAAGGAGTACATTTACGAGGTCCCCGGATGGAGAGCTAATGCGAATGGAAGCTTTCCCTTTGCGAGAAATCGCGAACGGAAACTACGTCCATGTGCCCTGGAGTAGGGGGGATTTAGCGGCATTTACTAATTCTTTCCCCAAGTTAAGAGAGAACCCCGTGGAGTGGTATAAGCAAGTAGAGAGATTCGTGAAGATCTCTAAGGTACTGTGGATCGATTTGAACACCTTGTTCGATATCGTAGTACCCGGAGATTTGTGGACGGCATGTAAACTTAGTATTGAATGGCCCGCTTGTGAGCCTCCGAGGGATGCCCGGACAAATGGCCCATCAGATAGAGTCATGGAAAAATACGAGAGAGTAATTGCATGGCTAAAAGAGAAAGTGCCGGTGCAGGACATAGACTGGGTTAAGATAGATCGAACAACTCAGGAACCCAAAGAGACCGTTCACGAGTTCTATGAGAGGTTACTGAAAGCATTCAAACAGTACAGTGGGTTAGACGTAATGGATCCTAAAGACATAGGACAGTTTGTGTCTAAGTTCGTTTTAGGATTGAGACCAGACATAAGCCTAATGATTCAACAGCATTTGATCTGTTGGCAGAACAAACCTTTAGATGAGATTCTGAGGTATGCGAGGTACTGTAGCGATGAAATAGACTCGAAGGCAAAGAAACTAAAGGAAAAGCTGATGCTGGTGCAGATGCAATCAGCTGGAAAGGGTGGACAGAGACAACAGGGAACAGGAACGCCAGGAAAGAAACAAAATAATCAAAGCAGAGATGAGGAAGAAAGACCGAGACCGAGAATAGATATCGCGACACTGAAAAAGACAACGAGGTGCCATCAGTGTAACGAGGTGGGACATTGGAGACGCGAGTGTCCTTATAATGTCGAGACGGGGGAATTAGAACAGGAGGAGGATGATGTTCAAACCAGCATGATGAAGGGAACAGCAGTCCCAAAGGGAAAGTTTATCAAAGGGGGGACTCAGACTCCTCGAGCCCCATTCCCTCAACCGCCTCGTATCACAAACGGAGGGAAAACCTATAGACAAATGCCATTGTTCGTAGGAGGAGAAGAATGCTACTACGTTGATCCTCTTACAGGGCAACGAGTGAATAGGGAAGAAGACTGTACTCTAGGAGCAGCCCTGGAGGTAGATCAGAGAGGACCATACGTAGAAGCTGAAGTAGCTGGATGTCCTACGACCTTTTTGGTGGATACGGGGGCCACTCGATCCACTTTGAGATCAGCGGTAGTCCCAGGTCTGCCAATGTCGGGAGAGACGATTCAGGTGGTAGGAGTCGCAAATAGGAGGATGACGAATCCTCTGACAGAACCAGTGTCAGTGAAGATAGGGAATTACAGTGACGAACATCAGTTTGTGATCTGTGATTCTAGCCCTGTGTGTTTGCTAGGAAGAGATCTGTTGTGTAAACTGAATTGCACAATACATTGCACACCTGAAGGAGTAGAAGTGCAGACCAACGATGAAGATGCCGATTTCAAGGTTGTAAACTCTCAGGAATGCGTGGAACTATATCCTACCCTAACAGTGGAGGAGCTTCCACAGGACTTGAGGGAGAAAGTGTCAACTGAGGTGTGGGATTTTACTGGAGAAGAAATAGGACTGATCAAAGGGGTAGAACCAGTAAAGATCATGGTAAGACCCAATGCTGAGTATCCAAAAACGCCACAATATAAGTTGACACCGGAGACGATTGCAGGAATAAAGCCTGTGATCGAATCCATGATTAAACAGGGAATACTGAAGGAGATCGTGGGTAGTCCATGTAACTCCCCGATTATGGGTTTGCAGAAGCCTAGTGGGAAATACAGAATAGTGCAGGACCTTCGAAAGATTAATAATATTGTTGTCTCATGTTGTCCAGTGGTACCGAATCCATCAGTGATATTGTTTCAGATACCGTTCCAAGCTGAATGGTTCACAGTGATAGATTTGTGCCAGGCTTTCTTTTCGATTCCTTTAGATGAAGATAGCCAGTATCTTTTCGCTTTTAAGCTGGAAAATCGCGTTTTAACATGGTGTCGTATCCCTCAGGGGTATACAGAAAGCCCATCGATATTTAACCAGCTGCTGAAGAAAAATCTTGAAAGTCTAGTGCTGCCCATGAACTCAGTTCTGGTCCAGTATATAGACGACCTCCTAGTTGCGTCAGAAACTGAGGAAGCTTGCAAGGTAGACACCATTACCTTACTAAATCACTTGGCCGAGAACGGACACAAGGTGTCTCCAAGTAAATTGCAATATTGTCTGACTGAAGTGCAATACTTGGGCCACAGGATTGAAAAGGGAAAACGAAAGGTGTCTCCAGACAGAATAGAGGCGATCATGAAAATGAACGCGCCTAAAACACAAAGAGAAGTCAGGATGTTTCTAGGCATGGTCGGTTATTGTCGGCAGTGGATAGCCAACTTTTCACTGAAGGCAAAACCGTTATTACAACTGACGCACAAAGGAGTGAGTGATCCGGTACCATGGGACAAAGACTGTTTGATGGCGTTTTTGCAGCTGAGGGAGGACTTGTGTCGTGCCCCGGCTTTAGGAATGCCTGATTACACAAAATCATTCTTGCTTTACTGCTGCGAAAGAGAGGGTTGCGCTTTAGCAGTTTTGGCCCAGATACACGGAGATGCGCGTAGGCCAGTTGCTTACTTTTCGGCTACATTAGATCCAGTAGCCGCAGCGTTGCCCGGATGTCTCAAATCCGTAGCTGCAACGGGTGTCAGCATTGAACGATGTGAAAGTGTGGTGATGGGACATCAGTTAGTGGTGTACGTACCGCATTCTGTGGAATTGTTAATGACCAGGACTAAGACTCAGCATCTGACGAATAGCAGGCTCACACGCTACGAGCAAGTCATATTGGCTGCCGAGAATGTGACCCTAAAGAGATGCTCTGTCTTGAATCCTGCTACTTTGATGCCACTTCCAAATGAGATTGATGATGAAATTTGTACAGATCATGACTGCCTTGATGTGACTGAACTATGCACCAAACCGAGACCAGATATCGTAGATGAGCCATTGACTGACCCCGACGAAATTTTCTTTGTTGATGGTTCATGTGTAAGAGACGATATTGGTCAGCTGAGAGCAGCTTATGCAGTTTGTACTATTACCAGAGTTGTAGAAGCCGCCTGCCTGGAAGGAGTACATTCCGCTCAGGTAGCTGAAATCATTGCTTTGACGCGTGCCTGTTTAGCAGGTAACAAAATTCGAGTCACCATATACACCGATAGCCAGTATGGTTTCGGGGTAGTTCACGATTACGGGCAGTTATAGTCTCAAAGAGGTTACATGACCTCCTCGGGTTCTCCCATTAGGAATGGAGAATTCGTGAGACTACTGTTAGAAGCATTGCAAGGACCAACAGCTATCGCGGTTGTCAAATGTGCCGCGCACACAAAGAATGTAGACTTTGTGTCGCAGGGCAACCGTTATGCAGATGAAGTAGCGCGTTACTGCGCAGAACAGGGATATTCTCACACCAATGTAGAAGTGGGGGGAATACAGGAAAGAACTGAGTTAACAATGTTGTTAGACACTGTAGATACGTGGGATGAACTGAAATGTGTACAGGAAAATGCACCAGATGATGAGAAAAAGGGCTGGGAAACAGCTGGGTGTACTAAAAGTGAAATGAACTTCTGGATTTCTGCAGATGGGAGAGCAGTTTTACCAAACGAACTTGTTAGTCCAATGGCAAGGAAACTGCATGGATCAGCACACATAGGTAGAGATGCTATGGTGAGAGTATTCAGACAAACATGGTTTAATCCGAAATTTAGAGTAGCGGCAGAAGCAGTATGTCAGCGATGTGCGATCTGTCAGCAACTAAACGTAGGAAAGAGAACACCAGTCACACTGAGTCACATTGGGAGGTCTGGGGGACCTTTCAATAGAATGCAGCTTGATTTCATCGAAATGCCCAAATGCAATCGACTCAGATACGTTTTAGTGATTGTCTGTATATTTTCTAGATGGGTTGAAGCTTATCCTACACGTAGATGCGATACACTTCCAGTAGCAAAATTGTTACTTAGAGAGTTGATACCGAGGTTTGGGGTGCCATCCTCTTTGGAATCGGACAGAGGAACTCATTTTAACAGCGAAATAGTGAAGATGCTATGTTCAGCTTTGAGTATCGATCAGAAGCTCCATTGCAGTTATCGACCAGAAGCTTCAGGGATCGTAGAGCAAATCAACAGTACAATCAAGTCCAGACTTGCCAAAGTTTGTTCATCGACATCCCTGAGTTGGCCAGATGCACTTCCATTGGTTCTTATGAGCATACGTAGCACACCAGATAGAAAAACAGGTCTCTCTCCACATGAGGTGCTAATGGGGAGAGCTATGAGATTGCCATCGGTTCCGACTGCAGCGTTATTGAACATCACAGACGATTTGATCTTGGACTACTGCAAGGGACTATCTGATGCCATTAATTCTGTGTCCCTTCAGGTCCAGGCTGCAGAGGTTCCATCAGCACAAGACTTGTGCCATGACCTCTGTCCAGGAGACTGGGTCCTGGTGAAGAAGCACGTCAGGAAGAACTGTTTAGACGTGCGCTGGCGAGGACCATTTCAAGTCATACTAGTTACGAACACTGCAGTAAAGTGTGGAGGTCTGCCCAACTGGATACATGCCTCACACACCCGAAGGGTGCCAACACCTCTGGAAGAAACAGCTCCTCTCTCGGATGAAAATCCAGCAGAAAGCGGAGAAGCCACAAAGGGGGAAAGCCAAGCTGTAGAGGTGATTGAAGAGGCTGAACCTGTGTCGGAACAGGTCGACGACGGTCAGGATACCAGTGGGACCGAAGTCGCCTCAGGAGAAGAGAGTACCTGGGAGTTCGAATCAGAGACCGAACAAGCTATAAGTGACCAAGAGACAAGTCCAAGAACAAGGAGCAGGAGGACAAGGAGTGACGAAGCTAGTTGGCCGGAAAGAAGGAGAAGGCCGACCTTGAGAGCAAATCCAGAGAGCACCCTTGTCCCGATCGCTGAAGATTCAGATCAAGAAGAAGAAGTTACGGATTCAGGTTCCGAGAGTCCAAGAAGATCAAGAAGGGTACGTGTGCCCTGCAGAAGGTACGCCACCCCAGAGTGGACTTATCTAGCAGATGTCTTGGGGACAGAAATCTGGGAGAGTGAGAGAAGTGAAAGTAATCGATCTCGATCCATTTGTGGCACTAGAGATATGGATGTTGACGCCTGGACTCGAGACTGAGGGGTTACTGACTTTCACACTTCCCATACCCCCTTACCTGAGTCGGATCAAAGATCTAGTGCTAAATCGATTACAGTTTCCAACTTTTGGTCATCAAATACCAGAAGAAGAAGAAAAAGTTGTTCGTTTTGAATTATTGGAACTTGTTATTAAAGCTGCAGGTACGAGAATAATTGTAGATGCATAAAGACTTCTGTGTTTAAGCTATAAAGAAGAAGATAACCTAGCGCCGAGTGGAAAGAAGAATAAAATTAGGGATTACATTTAGAGGACGGAGAAGGGTTAGGGTTGTCTGTTGCTAAAAATAAAGAGACATTGTTGTGAAAAAGAGACTTTTGTAGATAAAAGCACTTTACAGACTGAGAAAAGCAAACAAAGACTTGAAAGAAAACCTTTTCATCAAAATAGAAGGAGCTACGCTGTTTGATAACATGGAGAACGGCAACCCAAACCGAAAAGCCAAATGTATAATAGGTACACTAATAGCAGTAGTAATTTTTCTCATTATTACAGTAGTGACCATATCATACATGGTAGGACATGAAAGTGATAAAGAAACAGCAGATGTAAAGCCTGTAACGACTTTGAAACCTGCTCTTGTTGGGAAGAAGGAGGAGAGCAATGTAATTCGTGAAGGGGCGTTATTGGCAAATGAAGCTCGTAGGTTACACGTAGACGAGTCACAGGGAAATTTTAGGTCAAATGCATATGCCAAACTATTGTACGAGTATATTGATGCCATGGAGGCCAAAGATTGCTATGTTTGTATGCAATTGCCGGCTTCTGTAGATGAAGGCATCAGATATCACCATCTCCCATTGACTTATGGGATAACATGTAGTTTACTGCTTAGTATATTTTATGGTAGAGAAGGGTTCGAGTACTACTTTTCAAATTATGATTCGGTACTGCCTGAAGTCCCGAATTATAAACAAATGAATAAGTGGGACTATTATAAAAAGGTGGATAGACTAGCCAAATTCTTTCTTCCTTGGGATACACTAGATACTTCATATGCACGCAGAAATAATCTGACTTGTAAAGTGTCAGAGATAGAGAAGAAATTCATAGGACAAGTAGATGACAGATACAGGAGACAGAAGATTCTAAAAATGTCAGGACAGTGGAAAACTGATTGGACAGAAGAAGAAAAAGCACACAAAAAGAAAGGTAGCAATGGTCCGATAGCTTTGGATAGGACGCAGAAAGGAAAGTTATGTTTAACTCGAAGCAAGACATATTATGAGAATGTATTTGTAGGTGAAGTAAATTGCGAACATGCTTTTAGGTTAGAGTACTATACGAAAGACTTTATGAAAGGGATGCAAGCTATTCCTAATGTATATTTTGTATGTGGAAGAAATGCCTATGTAAAACTGCCTGACAATTGGTATGGTTCGTGTTACTTGGCAATTGTCTTCCCCAAAATATATCATGCAAAGGATTTAGCGATCATAGAAGGAAAGGCTTCGATAAGAACGAAAAGGGAAGTAGGAGATGCTGAAGTAGTTGGAGACATATTTGGAGCAATGTTTCCTATGTTAGGTTTAATACTTAACGATGTTAAGATCAGGAGACTAGCTACCGTTGTAGATAGATTATCTGCAAGTACTGCAAGTTCATTGATGCTAGTAGAAGGCGAGATGCAATCGATTAGAGCAATGGTTCTTCAGAACCGCCTTGCTTTAGAAGTTCTACTAGCAAAAGAGGGCGGAGTCTGCAAGGCTCTGAAGGTCCAGGAATGTTGTACTTATATTCCTGATAATTCAAAACCACTTGAGAAAGTCATACATAACATTACGCAGATACATCAGGAAATCGAAGATTTAACAAAAGTAAATGTTTGGGAAAAAGTAGGTCATGGAATGGGAAAGGTTGGAGATTGGTTTGCCAATCTTGGTAAAAGCATTATATGGTATATATTAAAACCTGTTTTAATAGTATTAATTTGTATAATTACATTGTTAGGGTTAGTGAAACTGTATAAATGGTATAGGACGAACCGGTTACAAAGGTCCATGAGAGAGCAAGAAAGAAGACTAGCTGCTTTACAAGATCAACAGTATAAAAGTTTAAGAGCTCTCGAAACGATAAAAAGAGGAAATCTTGTAACTAGTTCTGTGTAAGGTGTTATTCAAATTGCATTTTAGTGATGACCCCTAGAGGTCATCAAAGGGGGGAACTGAGAGAGCGCAATTTGAATAAAAAGTATATCCGGACCATAATCATAAGCATATCGCATAAACGTAGAAGTTGTAACGTGAATTAGCATTTGTAGTATAAATTTAGCAGATGTAACATGAATAAAAGGAAACATATTTGTATTCGCTTTAGAACATGTATTAGATTTAGAGGCCCGTATACGTAGTGGGCTAATGTAGAAATGTGTGGAAATGCTTACGAACAGAAGAACGTGCCAAGTAGAATTCATGTACGTGTATAATTCTAAATGGAAAGCGGCGAGAAATGTAAAGTGAAGAAATGTGCAGAGCATATATAGCATAATATAACGAACGAGATATAAAATGTATTCTATGTAAAATGTATTCACTTATAAGCAAACGATTTGCTAAATGCGGTTATATATAAATGTGTGTTAAAGGTTATACTGTGTAGAAGAGTTTGTAGGAATGTTAGAAGAGTTGGGTCATGTGTGATTTTAACCTGACTGACCAAGGGTTCGCAGGAGTGTAGTCCGCTGTATGTAATTTAGTGGGCTCACAGGAGTCGTGAATAGCCTTGATCTGAAAATGCGAGCCAAGGAGTCTAAGGTCTTGTTAGATTTAAGGTGACAATGTCGGACGAAGTTTATGGCCTAAACGTGAGAGGAGACGGTTGGAATTTGAGTCTTGTTTTGAAATGACCATTCACAGGACCAAATGAGGTTACGAATACAGCCGTAAAGAATGAAGTTCTGATGAGGTGATAGACTTTTCTCTGAAAGTGTCAACTGGAATGTCAATGAAGTCACCAGCAAGAAGACGAAGATGGCGTCTAAGAAGAAAGGTCAACTTAACGGACGACGCGAAGAGACGAAGCTATGGAAAGACCTAGAAAATGACATCATATGTATGTGTATGTGGTGGGCGTCAAGGGGCGTTCCATCCATACGGTGATTGTGTATTTAGGGACAGCACCCAGGGGAGAAGAGCAGCACAAGCTCAGCGCAGATGGCTTGAAGAGTCATAGAGAGAGAACAGAGCGCAAGAGAGCAGTAGGCCGAGGACCCTTAGAGAGCGGATGGGTAGGCAGAAAGGGTACTGCTTCTCGACATAAGTTACCATTAAGAGGCTAAGAGAGTTTGAACTTCTTTGGAAGTCAAACTGCTGACACCTTTTTTTTTAGGTAAGGAACTTGCGAAGTAGGGATGTCACCTAGCATAGAGTAGGGACAGAATTAACTTGTTTTTTCTTTTCTTTAGATGACGCAACGGAACCACTTAGTATCTATGCTTTTTAATCTGTTGATTCTCGAATTGATTTTGATTGTATTCGTTTGTAGACTGAGGTTCTTTAGGGAATTTATGTTCCTTCTAGTTCCTGTATACTTATTGAATCTTATCCTGAGAGGATTGTATTTGCAACTTTTCTTGATTTTATATTAAACCTTTTAAACTTTATCAGTTGTAAGTGGTTCTTCAGAGTTGCGTCAGTTTATGGGGTTGATCTAACCTATGTGGGGTTTGTCTTTTACTCAATGACAGAAAATAATCGATCCAAATAAACGAATGAGAATGATATCAAAGTAATCAGAAAGGGTATCAAAATCTCATTCCCCGCAGTTGTAAAAAATAGAACCCTTTGTATCCCATTTGTTTTCCCTTTTTAAGAGGTGTCAATTACTCTGCATCCAGATTCTGTCTACCTACGTTTGTTTTATAAAATAAAGTAATTGCATGATCGGTCACAATCTGAAGCTATGCTCTACATCCTGTGTTTAATTATCACTACAAATAAATTAAAGCTGTGACTTTTGGGAGCATAAGTCCTACAACTGGGGCCAGGCCCTTTGCCCAACTGGTCGCAGACGACTGAGCCAGGCTGTGCATGGCCTTCAGCCTTGTGGAGAGGGAGTCAGGTGCCAGGCTGGACCTGGCCCTTGGTCAGACCATGCACTAAATCCACTCAGGGCAACGAACCCTGGCTGCGCATGGCCTTTGTGGGGTTGTGCGTGTTCCCATTTGCAGGGGACAAACTGGCACTTTGGGCTGGATTATTCTCTCTTGAGCAGAACCATGCCTCCTTTACATATGGCTGGTGTCTGTCTAGCATAGGAGGTTAAAACAATGGATCCGATTTGGCCCCAGTAATTACCAGTGACGGAGATTAATTTAAATACAAATGGTTTTGTCAGAATGAGCTTGTAGCACATACACTTCTCAAATTAATTAATATGAGGAAATAAATCCAAAAGTAAGAAAAAAATGAAAAACACAAGGGTCTGTATAAATGAATCTATTAAGCATATTCAATGAAACACCAATTACAGTAATTCATTCAAAAAGTTGCTGCTCATGTGTCAAGTGAAAAAGTGCCTGTATAGTGCATCAGATGAAAAGAAGTAACTACATATAAAAAAACAACAAATTCAGAAACCTCAATGATCCTGTCCAAGCTTTACAAATTTAGAGTCTCTCATAAATGGGCTCCTTTTAAGTCTCCTATGCTAACTAAAAAGTGGAGATACACTATAGGCAGCATATAAACGTCATTGGAGTTTCAACACTCTTATGCGGCGTGTGCTTTCAATACATCTAAACGGGTCTGCATCAGGACTGAATATGGAATAACCTCTGTATCAGAATATATACTATCAGACCTCCTGTGTCTAAAAATTAATAATTCTCTCTTTTGGAGATGAAGATTCCCCTGGAGTCGAACGAAGACAATGAATGTCTCAGATAAATTAGGCAGATAATTCCCATGCTGCTAGTGATGGATTGCTTTGCTCATCAATTGAAAGAGTCCTCTGTCAAAGTGACTCCTACAAATGTGAAAAGAAACTACATTTCAGTGAATTTAGCATCACAAATAGCTAGTGCTTAATGAACAAACTCACCATGCAACAACTCACCAAATAGTCAGAGAAATGCAGGTAGAGTTAATATTTCATCACATCCTGTTCTGAGCTACTGATGAAGATGAAAAAAAGTGGAATACATCAGTTGAAACAAATGACACAAAATGGGGTACAGAAGGATAGATTTTTAGGAAATTTAACATACTTCCTTCAACGAGCCGAAAGGTAAAGCAGAAGCTGCACACTGGTGTGCTGGTACGTTTCCCAGTTGAGTGAAGTACCTGCCTCCATAATGTCCACTAGGAGGTATGCATTCCATGCTTTAGAGGCAACTGTAAGTGGTCTTCACTGTTAGATACAGTATATCACGGTGAATTGCAGGAATATTTGCTAAACAATAATGAAAACGTGAGTTTTAAACAGATGTTGTAAAGAGGAAAATATAAATCCAGAGACCTGAGGGCCATATGGAAAGAATTACAAAATTAAAAATAAGGAGCCCGTAGTAACAAGGTGACCCCTACTTGGTCTACACATATACATATGTGTTGTTTAACATATGTTCTACATTAAAAACAATGAATGAATTAAGAAAGAATATAAAAGTGGGAACACTTATTAGCCACTCAAATGTGGATGCAAGAAGCTCGAACTACGCCTAGCAATTGGGTATTGCACACACATTTTGGAATATATAATGGCAACATACTTGCACAATCATAATACAGTGACCCAATAGAGGGAAATACAACCACAGACATAAAAATGTCATATTGAAATATCCATTGTCAGCAAGTGTGGGTACATTTTTACAAAGAAACATTAAATAGGATCAGAAACATTAGGATGTTGGGAAATGCCAAAGCATACGTCACAAAGCAATTACCAGAAATACTATTAACTTTAGCCAGTTTTTAAAAAGACCCCCATGATTTGTAATCTCTTCAAATTCATGAAATCCCTTATTGAAAGTGTCAAGCAAATGCATCCACTTACATTCTCCCATGGCCATTGCATTGCTTAAATTCCCACCACTGGGGTTGCTGGTGACCTTCTCCACACTGAACCGCTTCAGGCAGTGCACAGGATGAAAACATTTGTTGTGAAGTGCTGTACTGGTGGGGCCCTTTGTCTTTTGCAGTGTATTCTGCTGCAGTGATGCAGAAACCTAGCTTTGACTTTCTGGATGGTCGGATTAGCATATGCCATATTACATGGGCATTTGACTAAGTAGAGAACATGAGTGCTGTTGCAATTTATCTGGTTCCTAAGGGTGTACTTTCTTGCATTGTGTGAGAATTATTTTGTCTATATGGTTAAATGACTTGCATTACATCTGTCATGCCGGAAGTGATGCTGTAGAGGAGGCAATTGAGACAACATCAGGTGGAACTGGTAACTTCACTATGGCACTCGCAACATGGTCCCTGACACTTTTGCCTATCTTAAAGGCAAACAATGGTTTGTCACTTCCATCCAATTCTTCCAAGACTAGATTCCAGTGTATATTGATGATTATCTTACTATATTCAATGAGAGTGAGTTGTTACTCAAATCATTCTTTTTTTGGTGTTATGTATTCTGTTTGTGAGCTGTAACAAAGTCTCTTTCAGGTAGTTCTAAACCTTTTTGTGGTAACGTGTAAATAGTCCTTAAGACTCACTGAAACAGTCTACCCTGTGTGAACAAATTCTTCTGAGCCTCAGAAATTGTCAATAGGCAAGATTATCCAGCAGACTCCTTGGATGATGACTCATATAGCTCAACAGTGTATTCAGTTCTGCGGGTTTTCAGAATAGTGTAGTATTGAGCTCATCATTTTCCACTTTAATGGTGATGTCCAAAATAATGTTTTCTTCCCTGCTCTGGGATAAACTGAATTGAATGTCAGTGGCCTATTGTTTAACCACTGAAGATTTATCAAGGCTCGAACCCTGTTCAAAACATCTAAATGTTCAGGCAATTCATTCAACCTGGAAGTGTGCACACATATGTCAGCGTGCCGCTTCTGCGTCATCTGTTGGCTCATTGATGCTGAGTGCATTAATAGCATCGCACTGAGGGGAGAAAGCTATTTTGAAGGAGGTATGGTGAATTTACAAAACATATTTCCTTCTATACCCCACTTTGTGTCAGTTGGCTCACCTGATGTATACCATTGTTTTTTCATCTTTTCATCAGTATGCAATTAAATATTAAATCTAAATACATCTCACTGACTATTTTGTGAGTTATTGCACAGCACTGAGCTCTAGCTATTGTGATGCTCTATTCACTGAAATTTGGTTTATTACGTTTAACATTTGTATGAGTCACTCTGACAAAGGACTCTTTCAATTGACGAGCATATCAAGCCATCACTAGCAGCATGGGAATTATCTGCATGATTTATCTGGGACACATGCTTTCGAGTGCAAGACGGACATTCATTGTCTACCTTCAACTCAAGTGTGTCTTTAACTCTCAAAGAGATAATTATTATTAGCTTTTAAACATACAAGGTCTGATAGAATATATTCTGATATACTGGTTGTTCCATATTCAAGACTTGTTTAAATGTCGAGAAAGCAGATCCTTTCAAAGAGAGCTGAAACATCATCGATGTTTATATGCTGCCAGTGCTATATGTATAGTTTTTGGACATTTAAAACTCTAAATTTGTAAATATTGAACAGGCCCATTAAGGCATCTGCATTTCTTTTCTTTTTATGTATACAGTCACTTTTTTTTATTATATGCACTGCACAAACACTTTTTCACTTGACACTTATGGAGCACCCTTTTTAGTTATTGTGACTGGATTTTTGTTGAATATATGTGATGCATTTATTTATACAGACTCATGGGATTTTTGGTTTAATTTGTGTCTTTTGGGTTTATTTCCTCATATGTATTAATTTTACAAGTGTATGTGCTACAAGATCATTCCGACAGAACCATTTGTGTTTGTGTACAAAGCATAAACAGGTTCTGAGGAACACGGGATCCTCTCATTAATCATTATATTTAATGTGAGATGAATTTAAGCATTCAGCCTGTCACATTTTGTTTTCCGGAATGTTATGCCCAGACGTTGGTCCCTGTGCTCACTCAGGCACAAGATTCAAGTTGTGCTTTCCTAATGAAACTTAAATGGGTTGAAATTACTCTGGAGTTGCTTGTGTTCCCAAATGGAGGAGACTTGGTTTGGCAGCCCAGGCTGGTCCTTCCTACTGGAACAGGACAATGGCTGATTTGCATATGGCTTCCCCCTCTTTAGAGTGGCATCATGGGCAAAAAACAATGCACTAGAATACAGCATCAACTAATCACCCGTGGCTGAGATTAATTCAAATGTTCCATGCATTACTCTTTGTTTTCCTCCCTGCTGCTACACAACCCATACAATTGATGAACCTCTGCCTTTTTAAAGCCAGAGTTTTTTTTTAGAATGGAGCCAAAGTGTGTTTCATATTGAAGATTGTCCACAACCTGTTTGATGAGGAGAGGCATACACTTCTACTTCTAATTCAAAGAGAGTGTCAATCTCACCAGTAGCAATAATGATTTCCAATACAGATTATATATGCAACACTAAGGGCCTAATCATGAGTGGGTTAATAATTTCCAACCCCTGTTATCAACCAGGGTTTGCGCAGGGTACAGAATTATGAGTGGAGTGTTATTTAACACATTTGATAATGATCGTATGTGTTAAATACACTCAACCTATGTTAAATATTTGGCAGGGCAAACCTGCTATGATTCAACAGGGGAAAACCATACAGAAGTTACTGTATCATGCAGATTTTGGTGCATTAAACACCCAAATCTGCTTGTTATTTCTCAGAAACGTGTAATAGGTGCTATTTATCGCACTGGATAAATAACTGATCTCATGTTATTATTTACGCTGTGTGATAAATAGCACCTTTATTTGTTATCAGGCCCATGGGCTCTATGCAAACCCTGAGGAAGCAGCAGCACGCTGCCAAACACGTGTTGTCTCCATTCTAAAACAATCTCTGGCTTCCAGAGGCAGTCAACTAACTGTTGGAGTCATCTTCTCTGTCCGGGGCTCGGGGTGACTGCTCCTCGAGCAGGAACATCACAGACCTTTCCTTGCCAGCCCCAGAAGCAACAGGTACAGTCCAGTCTTTAGTTCAGCATTTCTTTGCTGCTTCCAGGGAACAGCAGGGCAGTCCTTCTTCAGTACTCTCAATACAGACTTGATATGAGGTCTGGGTGCCACCTTTGTGCCCATTTATTGCACTTGGGGGCTGTGGCAATTACTAGCTAATGTGCTACCATGCTCCCTCTTGCCTAATGAGGACTTCCAGTGAAGTGTGGCATATAGCTAGCCCAGACTGTACCATTCTGCCCAATCTCAACATCACAAAACCCTTCTCTTGGTGTGAGGAGTTCTCTAGTCTATCATAGAGGTGTGGCTACCTGGGGGCTACACCCCCAAGGAAGAAACAGTTTAGCAAAAGCTTCTCCCACTCTGTCTGAGATTTCCAGGGTGTTTGCTAAAACAAAACACTAGTCCCTCTGGCGTATGACTACCATTTGTCCCTCAAAGGCGGCTTCCCCTTTCAAGCTCAACTATTGGTCTTTTCCCCTGTTTGACCATCCTGCCAGGAGGAGGTCACACCTTTTTCCCTTCTTGCTTCCTGAGAGTTATTAACACCTCTACCCAGGAGGACAGAAGGGTTTCTCAAGGACAGCAGCTTGTGTGCAATAGCAAAAGATCATTGGAAGCATGTGCCACCAAAGTGGCAACTTTCTAAAGTTGCAATTTGTGCAAAAGTTACTTTATATTCAACTTGGGGGCATTAAGTTGGGTTTAATGCAAGGATTAATTTGATTTATACCTTGAAGTATCATATTTAGAAGTTGCCAATGGGGCTACTAGCCTTTCGACAGTAAAAACAACAATGCTGGGTTTTTAGCATCAGGACATGTAGAGTTACAAAATCACATGTCCATCTTTTTAGGGCTCAATAGGCCTGTCTTACAGGTGACTTTATACATATTAAAAAGGAAGGTTTGGGCTTTTCCGTATGTTTAAAAGGTAAAGTCGAGTTAGCAGTTTAAGCCGCTCTGCTATTGTGTTTCATCTAGGATCCCAAATCAATATTGCTATTTTATGCCCTTTTACGGCTATAATCAATAATATCCCTATAATGGCATAAGAATCAGATCCATATTAAAGTAAATAGCCCTTGCAGTCCAAAGCACGGCAGAAGCTACTTCCTTGGATTCCTAGAAAGCACAACAAGTTCTTTCGACACACCAAACCTCCAGCAAACCTGGGAAATCCCCATTTGCTTTTGTTTTGTTTTGTCATTGAACTCCTGCGAACACTAAAGGAACAGTCAGTTCTTAGTGACATCTTTATTGACGTCTTATGTCCAAACCTTACGTCAAACTCGGCCCCTTTCAGGTATAAATATACCAACGTTGCCTTAAGCAAACACACGGTGGTGGTTTTGGAGCCGAGCAGCTATCTACTTGCCCGAGAGCCCAGCTGATGCGAGAGCCCACGGACGCTGCCCCTCCTCTTTGTGCACTGAGAGAGACACTGTCTTTTCTCCTGCCAAGAAAATCCAGCTCCGGTGTTCTCAGCCGCCTTCGCGGGCTGCTGGGATATCGAGTCCTGAAAGAGAGATACCAGACCTCCTGCATTCCATTACCCAGGTACAGAGCTGACTAAACCCTTAAAGAGAATTCTTGAGTCAGATTCTTGGCAAAACCAACTTAACTTAAACTGCTACTTACTTACTCCTTCCCACGTATTAGGCTTAGGTCAGGTACACCGGGGTAGGCGTATTTAGAAGCACCAGTTGAGTACGTTAGTCAATGTATATATGTATGTATATATTTTATCCATTTTAAAGTATCTTATGGCTAAGAAACCATATCAATGATTTTACAGTATAATTTCATAATACTCCTTTTACTGTACGCACTTTACTTTACATTAAGTATTGCAACTATGGCAATTCATTTCTCTTGCATGAGAAAGAAGACTGCTTGATAAATCACACCTTTTATTGGAAAACGCCCGTCTCTCTTTTCTCTGCACTCTGGTGAAACTAAGAACGCACATCTGACTGAGTGAAATAGCTGTCTATTGTTTTCACACGACTCTAGAGATACACTCTTATTCTGAGGGAGCAAAGTTGTCATGTTATATGGTTGCCTGAAGCTAATCCCTTCTTGTCTATCCAGGGAGGTTAAACTCCTCCTCGTTTATTCGACAAAGTTTCTAGTGACCTCTGAGCTAGCTGGCAAACCTTAAGTCTAATATAGTGAGTAGAAACCTAGTCCACCTCAGTCCTACGTCTACACTGCTGAATATATTATTCCAATGCGCAGAG
The DNA here is from genome assembly GCF_964263255.1 of Lissotriton vulgaris. Taxonomy (NCBI): domain Eukaryota; kingdom Metazoa; phylum Chordata; class Amphibia; order Caudata; family Salamandridae; genus Lissotriton; species Lissotriton vulgaris. Next base: position 845,274,532 of record NC_141685.1, read on the forward strand.
CCTATGGAATGCAGCCAAGGGTAATTATCAGTGGCTGAGAATAATTCAAGCAGTTCACCATCACGTTTTTATGTCGAGCCTTGGCATGAGGTCTGCCCATTTCTTATCATTGGTTGGCTTTATTGTCACTCCATTTGCTGGCTTATTCGATGGCTTGCCTTGTCCATCATGTGTTTGTCCCTCTCCTGGAGCATTGCTTTTTTACTTGTGTCCTTTAACTGCTCAGTTTTAGAAATGTACTTTTCTCTTTTTGATTAAGGACTCTATTAGCATGTGCATGTTTCCTGGCTGTCTTCCCCCATATGCTTCTTCCGTCCTTGCTCTGTGTTGCTCTCTCTCATCTGTTTGACCCTCTCCCCCTCACACTCCATGTTCCTCTCTGTTGCCTGTGTGCTTGTCTTCCCCCCATGCCCCATATGCTTGTTCTTTTGCCCCAATGTTGAATTTTAGTAGAGGACCAAGTAGCAAAAATGCAGCCGGCCCTTCCATTTTGTAAGTCAAAATGCCTTTGCACTACTTCATTTCCATATTATTTTACTTGCTGATCCATCACGGATCTGTAAGTAAAAAAAGATGTCTGTATCATATGTGTATGTCATGATTCATGTGTACGCATATGTCATGATGCATTTGTGTGCCTAAAAAATTACGTGTCATAACACCTTTTTTGTCTTTTTTTCATGTTGCACAGGACTGGCATTTTTACAGATTCTGTACAGCATGAACTAAAGACACACGGGGAGCCTATAAGTCTCAAAGGTGAGATGTTTTGACTTTGCCAATGCTTGTCGTTTTTCTCATGTTTGTAAATAAAAGCGTTCTGTCAGAAGTATCCTCATTGAAGAGCAGAACTCTAGGGCGGTTAGTTGTCAAGTAGAAAGATTAGCTGTTGTGCAGACTGGCCATGCTGCCTGTTGATGTGTAAGTATCTCCAAATAGGGAAACAGAGCATTAGTAAGGACTTTAGTCAAGGGAATCTCATCACAAAGGCAACAGTCCCTGCAGTGACAACCTGGACCAGAAGTAACCAACACAAAACCAAAAAGACTAATCAACGAGACCCTAAAAATTAACCCTACCCTGAACACACAGATCCCACAAAAACAATGCTAATGGATTTAAACACTGCACATTAAGCAGAAAATAGGAACTGCATAAGAGGCTTGACAGGTAGGAGAACTTCCTTTGGAAGAAAATCTATAAGGCACAAAGGCATGATTCTCCATCTTTGTGCTCATTAATTGCGTCCAAAGAAAAAGTACCTTTTGCTCTAGCAGGAATAAATCTGCTCTAATCCAAGGACCTAACGTATAGGAGGAAACAGACTGCAGGGAAGAGCTCCCCATATAACCATGGTGGCCTTGGCTAAGATGATTTATTAGAACACACATTCTTCTGTTGACTCCACCGTGAGGAACTAAGGAAGCAACACCTCTCGAACACAATGAAAAAGAACCAATATATGAAGCCAGGATATAAATAAGTAATATAAGTAATAACCATTTATAAGAAAACACTTGCAAAGGAAGCAGTAGTCCTAAAAAAGAGCCTAAGTGAAAGAGGTCACTGATCCCTGGTGTGAGACCAAGAGGGACGCATCCCAAAATGCAGAAAGATAAATAAAGACATAACCAGAAGAAACATCAAGGCTTCGAAAGTGATGAACATGCAATTAACAATGCAGCACTTAGGGTCCCAGAAAACTGTCCTATTTGCACTTGTTTTTTCACTATTTAGGTGGGCATAGATCTTTCTATATCATTGTATTTGTAATTTATCAATTTACATAGGACATGAGTGAGCAGAGAAAGAACACCCCAACCATCGCTGAGCACCATCACCTAACATTGTGGTCCAGCAAATAATCCCCTTTCCAGGGTAAGAGGGGATCACTCAACCCCACAGAGAAGAATTGGTTGTCGCCTCCTGCTCACTTACATTAATATGTGGTCCATGTGACCCACACAGTATCCGCTTGATGTCACTGTCCCGCCACTACCACAACAAGCTGTAGCCCTAAGAAAGGCTGTAAAGCAAAAAGTCAGGCATCCATTCCCGCTGTTCCACCTACACTTGGTAAATGTCCCTTGTGTATTTTATCTTTATTGGGTGCTAGGCAGATAGCTGAAATACCTAAATAAAAAAATATAAATACATTCAATTTTCAGTTTTTTTCGCCAGAAAAACTAATTTTACAGAAAAGGTATGAACAAAATTTCAGAAAATGTGCAGGAGGAAGTCTTGCATCTTTACCATGCCAGCAAACATACAACGCTGAAGCAAATTTGTGGATAAAGATCACTTTCAAAGTAAACTATTGAACATTGAGGGGTGCCTTTATCATGAAATAGTGCAGCACAGCAAGCACAGTTGCTGCCCTCCATTGCGCTAGGTAGAGAGAGCATCACAGAGCAGGGGCGGCTCTAGGGTCATGGTGGCCCTGGGCAGGGAGCGTAGGTAGGGTGCCCCGGAAGAGGGGGTCCGGGTGGGGCAGAGCGCGGAGGCCATGAAAGAGGGGGGGGGGCAGGGTGTTTAGAAGTGGAACTAAGCCGGAGGCCGCCAAATCCCTGCCAGGGGCCGCCACACAAATATGTATCCATCCTCAGAGGATAAATATATTAAGGATATATATTGGTGTGGTGGCCCCTGGGGTTTGGTGGCCCTGTGCAGGTGCACAGCTTGCACATGCCTAAGGCCGGCCCTGCACACAGCCATATTTAGACATAAATGGTGCTGTCGCTCTCTCCTTTTGTTGGTGCGCAAACAGCCAGCTGAGTCCCACACACACACACCTTTGCACCATAAAGCAAAGGTGTAGACATGAATTCTAACATAGGTTTTTGCCCTGGAAGGGTACACAACTCTATACTTTAACTCATTAAAAAGGTGTTCACACATTGGATGTGTGCTATTCAGTGCAGGATACAGGCAATGTGAGAAAAGTTAGGAGAAATTGAATAATTTCCTCGAAGAGGCATTGTATTGTCCTGTGGCGGCTGGTGACATTTCAAAGTGGTGAGGCGTAAAACAATTGTTGTACTTCACTGGGGCAAGCGAGTGTAGCGAGCGAGCCTGAACCACCTGGGGGGGGGGGGTTGGCAGGGGTTCTTTCCCAAGAAAATTTTGAAAAAAGAGTGGGCAAATGGTGCAATTTTCAAGCAAGTTTGAGAAAAGAGGAAGGTGTCAACCACTCTGAGGTCTGATGACAAGGTACCAGAGCCAGACAGCAGGCAAAGCACGGCAAACAGTACGTGGCCTTGACCAAACTAACTTAAACAAGCAGCTCGAACATGATGTCACCCACTCTGCTGCACAATACTGCATCACTGCTACAGAGACTCAGCATTTTGGTTTTAGCGGGGTCTATGGCACATCCCAGCTATTACATGTTGTTAAAAAGGGTTCCAAAGACAACCGGTAACCAAAGACCCTTTTATGTTGCCCGGCGGTATCGCCTCTATGACCCACCAATATTAATCAATGAAGAAGCAGGCGCTGGAGACTGGAAGGCAGGAAACGAGGATTTTATTCTCTCCGGAGGAGAACACATCAATTCAGACAGCAAGTATCGTCACGAGGTGCTCTAACCACATCTCTGAGGCCTGGCCTCTTATACTAGGGATTATGACTTTTATTGCACATAACACATTCTCGCAATACTTTAGTACTTGAAAGAACATCCTCGGAATCTCCCCTTCAGACCCGTTCCCACATACATTTACAGTTGGATTCCCCACCCCGGTCACAACAGGTGATGGTTGTCGCACAGCAGGGCATTCCGCCGATTCACGGAATGCATGGGGTTGATCGGATCTCATGGGGTGGGGGCTTTGATCGGTTCGGGGGTCTTTTGATGGGGAGGGGAAGCTTCCTACTGTACGGGGTAATAAACAGCATCCGCAGAGCCAGGTGGCGGCCTGGAAACAGGGAAGACAAACGGGGACACAGGAAAAGGGGTTTGCATCAAAAGGGTTTGAGGCCATGAAAGGAATGAGGGGAGGTGTCGCGCTGGGAACAGGATGGGATTCAGTGGTGAAGCTGCGCTGAAGAGGGGTTTATGACCCTAGGCATGAGAGAGCGGGGGTTGTCAGTGTGTGGGGGAATGCTTGCGAGGTTGAGAGAGAGAGAGACGCGCTGGCTATCAGCGAGGGGCAGGGAGGCCATGGTGCTCAAAATGGCTGCCGCTTACGCGCACGAATGGGCTTGGAAAAGGGGCAAGATGGCGCCGATAATGTTCACCAAGTTTGTATTTATTTTCCACAGTCCTCCCTTTAACATTTCCAAGACATCTTGCTGGCCTATTTCCTATCTACACCTATATGCAGCGATCATAAGTAAGGGAGAGGGGACTTAGGCGAAAGAACTGTACATAAACATCACATTATCAACATCATATTGAAAAATCTCATCATTTAGTAGGCGGGTTCATCGTTAAGTTGGTTGCAGAAAAAGTCATCGTAATGCAATATCAGACTAGAATTACGTAGTGAGGGCGTTGGGTACAGATCATAGAATAAGAACTGGTAAGTTATCATATAAGTAAGTCCTTTTTGTATACGGCGGATGCATAGTCAGTCCAATGGTGGTTGGGAGAGAGATGAGATACAGCAAAAATATATATCAGAGTTCTCGTTGTCCTTTGTCGTCTTCTGTCGGCACTGTTGAGCACCTGGATTACCTATCAACAGAAATGTTCATGTGGATTGAGTCGTTGGGGGTCTGCGGGTAGGGGTGCATTCTGTTTGGTTTTCGTCAGACCTCGTAGGAGGAATGAGTTACGGTTTTGGAGCAGGTGCATCTCCTTCCGTAATGCAGAGCATAGATTTGCAATGGAAAATGCAATTGTTCCAGAATTGTGAGATCTGTTCGTTTCTTGAGTCCCTGTGGTGGGCATTTCCTGTTGCTTCCATCATCTTCAAGGTGCTTGGTAGCGGGCAGAACCACAGACTTTGTTTATCTTTTCTTCGGGGGCGACCCTTGGTGGAGTTGTAGGTCACCGTTCTGGGATTTAACACAGTTCGTGGTCTACTTAGTCGGAGTTCCCTCCTTTCTGACGCAAGGAGAACTCTTCTCTGGGTAGCTCAGTAGGATTTGGAGGAACTTGGGAGTTCGGATGGAAAGGTGCGGGTGTGAACAGTCCTTATGGTAGGTCGGAGGAGAAGGGGATGGAGCAAGGCCAAGTCGGGAACAGATCAGGGGGAGGCGGAGAGTTTTGCGACAGGCGAGTCCGTAACCATGTTCAGAGAGCGGGGGCTTTTGGCACACGTTGATCATATAGCAGGGGCTTCAGGTCAGCCCTTTCCTTAGCTTTGTCTGAAACAATGCCCCGTCCGGCGTCTCCTTACTGCTGTGGTCTCGCCTCGGCCTCCGTCGCTGATGTTCCACAATCCGCAGTCAGGCCGCGTGCTCCCACATCCGGTCTCTTTCTCCTCCGACAGTGATACCCTTAAATGAGTTTTGAAAAGACAGTCTTTAGAGATATTGCAGAAAAAGGTAATTACATAAGTCTATTTCTCTCCCAACACCAAGCAACTGGGGTAAGCACTCGCTACATTGGAGATTCTTGCGACTAACGTATAAACAATTGATGATGGGTTTGCTGGATTCCTTACAACTTCCTTTTGTTGGCTAATTCTTTGACGCTTTGATGATTATTACGTTCATTTGTCATATGTCTATTATAGTAGATGTCAGTTCTTCTGGCAGAGACCCACTTCCCTAGTACAAGTCTTGAAAAGCTAGGCTGGTCTTCAGGGCCTTGTGTTTTACAAAAAGTGCAACGTGCTATTCACCATAGTCTGATAGGCATCCTTCTGAGGGATGAACATAGGCTAAACAAGTCTTCATTACATCAAAAAACATCTTATTTTCAGCAAGGCTTACAGCAACAAGGTCTTTCGATTTTCGATCTAATTTTTAGCTTTGCATACATCTTTCTAACTTTCTATAAAAATCCTCGCAACCTGGTTACTACAAAAACTCGGGAGGGGTGGTTTGCAATAATTATTAAACTTATCCTCGGGGAAGGAGGGATCTTATGGACAACAATTAGGGACACAGTGAATTAGAGCAGGGGGCGTTTTTCAGGCTCTCGTTCAGGGCAGCTGACACAAACTGGGGGCATTTTGGGTAGATGGGGGTGTCTCGATCATTTCTTACAGCTTGGGGTACGGAGACAATTTGCAATGGGGATGGTCGCATTACCACAGACACATTTTATCATAGAGGCCACTGACAAATAGTTCCCTGAGGGTGGGTCAAATTTAGGGAACCTTAGTCGTCTTACCTGTCCCTTTCCTATCGATCAATTTAATTTTCATCCATATTTTTAGCAGAAAGGGAGAGGTAGTAACGTGGTACCGATACAATTTTATTTAGGACAAATTTGTGCAAATACTTGTGGTATTTGGGGCCAATCAGGAGGTGCACCAGGTTCGCCAATTAGGTGCCAGTTGCTAGGAAGAGGGAAAGTGTGGAGGGGTGGAAGAGTGAGTGAGAGAGAGAGAGAGAGAGAGAGAGAGAGAAAGAGAGAGAGAGAGACAGACAATAGGCCAAACAGTACACGTGTGACATGGGGAATGACTGTGTATTGTTAGGGCTATTCAGTGTGTTACCTAACGTTTAGACGTTTTGGGTCTGTGTTAGGATGTAGAAAGCATGCAGTTTGGGGACAGAAGAGCATTAGATCAGGTAAAAAGGTCGTGCATTGGGTAGAGCGTCCTTGTTGTGTCGTTTTGCAGCGCTAGTCCGTCTTCATGCATCGGGCGTGACGTGGTTCCAGATCCCTTATGGTACTCTAATCGGGATTCTAATGTAACCTGCAGAGGGAAAAAGGGGGAAAAAGGGGAGGTAGGGGGACAACATTCGAACACATCAAATGTATGGGCACGAAAGTCCTTTACTTACCACATACTCGTACTTATCTCTTCGGGATATAATCCCTTAGGGTTCTGGTTTCCTAAAGTCATGGGGGCAGGCAATGTGATAGGTTGTTCATGGGGAGGTTCAAGGATGGTATTAAGGATCGTGTGTAGTGAAAACGCTAAAAAGAGGAATCAGAGGTGCCTAGCGTGAGGTACCCGGTTTTTGTAGATGTATCCGGCCATCGGGATCCCTAAATCATTCCCAAAGCTGTGATGTTCTAAGGCATATCAGTTCTCCGTTCAACCCTGTACCTTAATACCTTCGACCACCATATCCTTATATCATTTTATCAATTACACCGTTTTACTTTACCCATTCTCAGAGGTCAAGGTCCTTCTTCATACGTCAGTTCCTGAGCTTAGTCGCATATCTTGGAGGCAGCGTATCATACCTTTGATTCGACCATCAACCCAGGGCCGAACAATCATTTCTCGGATAACCTTAAAAAAAGAGCAGAACAGTTGCGTACAGAAAAACCCTCCCACCGATACCCGTATTCACAAAAGTATGCGATGCCTATCCATAGCTTTTTAAGACCTTTATTTGTAGAATTATTCAGTACGTAAAATGTGAGAGCGCAATTCATATTTTGGCCTGATATGTCGTCGATGGAAGCACATACAGTAGGGGGTTTTTGTAACACAAGAACATGTGAAAAAAGGTCTAATTAATTATTTGCAAGTAACCAAAAACATTTCATTGCGTGACGAAGGAATCAGGGGCATTTCAGTTCATAAATGGAAACACAGCCAAGCTCATCATAATCACATTTTCTAGATGTAAACCGTGGGTATGCATCATAGGCGGCGTTATGTATCAGTTACAACAAACATCAGAAATAAATTGTTCATTGAAATCAACATTTTACGGAACCCTTCTCAAATGTTCGTCAAGTGAACCCTCCTCCCTCTAACATTGAGTGCGCAATGGTTCGTATATATATATATATATCTTAGTACATCAAGTTTCATTAGCTAAGGAATACCACGAGGCATCCGTTAGTTTCCATTGATATCGGCGCCATTTTGGGCGAGGCCGGCTTAATCCGGAAGTAGCATCAGAGGAAAAAATGTCCCCGACAATTGGCGGTTGGACCAGAGTCCCTTTCGGCAGTTCAAAAAACTGTGCTAACAGAGGGGCTGGTGGTGTGGACCGTCAATCAAGAGAGGGAGGGGGATAGAGTCTTTCTTACCGGGTCATGTTGATGCTCAGCCGGAACTTACTCAAGTTCGTTAGTCCATAATGTTCCTGGGTGGTTCAGACGGAAGCTGATGCAGACACGAGAGCACCGCCATCTTGTTGCTGTGCCGTGGTTATTTCATTTGAGATCAATGCAACTGTTCCTCACCGGAAGCCTGAAGGGGCCGAGGGCTCTTGGGACTTTGGTAGAATCTTCAAAGTCGAGGGGATGTTTGTCGATGGTGGGGGCTTGCGCCCGGGTGGGCAAGTGCCCGAGTTGCAATTTCGGACAAAGTTACTCCAGCGGCCTAGACCCGCCTTTCGAGGGCCCAGACGCCATTTTGAGACCCTGTGGCAGCCACCTTTGCCGTATCCATCAGGAGTGGAAGAAACTTCTTGTGATGGCGAACGACAGAGCATCATGTTGCTGGAGCAGGACATTTTGGTTCGGGGCGCCAGGGTGCAGCAGTGGAGCCTTCGTCTGGGGAGGTGAGAAAGGCTCGTCCGTGCCGCCTTCCTCTCCCGGCGCATCCTACGCCGTCCCTTGGAATCAGGGGCGCACATGATGACCACCCTACACCCCTGATTCCGACTCTTGGGGGACCACTGTACATCCGGTGCTCCGTAAATATGCCCGTCGGACATTGTATGTCCTGTACTACGCAAGTATACCAGCCGGGTCTTGTATGTCCTGTGCTGAGAAAATATACCAGTCGGGCATTGTATGTCCTGTGTTGCGGAAATATACCAGCCGGGCATTATATTTCCTGTGCAGCGTAGGTATATGGCCGTCGCCCGGCTGGAGGACATCGGCGTCGGGCCAGGGCAGGGAAGCCTCCTACCTGTGGAGGTGGAAGAGGCTCGTCCGCGTCGCCTCTTCCTCCCTGCCCACCCTGCATCCGTTCGATGGAGGAATTCGTGATGGCCGGACCAGAAGATACGAGGGAGGGGGTCATTTGCAGCCGCCCCCTCCCTACTCGCGGCCCGGGGGACGCCATCCCTGGAAGGGTAGTATGGAAAGACCATTTCATTGCCTGCTTGGTGGAGCCTCCAGGACCTTTTCGCCGGCGATCCCTTTTGGCTCATGGCTGCTGGCAGGCCCCGCCCCACACGTGCTATGTGTTTCGGATGGGCGGGACCATCGAACTGTTACATTTCGAGGACTTCCGGAGTGAGCATAACATGTTTTGTATTTTTCCTATTAGTCAAGTTTGCTTTTTAGAGAGTTCTACTAGTTATTCTATTTACTGTTGGTTGTGTGTTTTACCGTAATTAAATCCTAAGTTATATAATAGACGCTTGGCTTTCTTGAGTCTTTTCTCTAACGGGGGGTTGTTTACACTGACCTGCAGTCGTGTTTGTTTTTCAGAGTGGGGGGAGCAACAGAGAGCAATCAGTCCCAGAACTCTAACATGTCGTTAAAATTGGCCTGACGAAATCTGTGCCACCGAGCATAATCAAACGGGGTGGTCCTGTCTGTTCTGTCTGCACTAGTCTGATTGGTTTTTATCTCACGTCTTTTTCCTTTCTGTCGGTCCGTCCTTTCTGTCAACCCTCCATTCTTACCTATGCTTTGCAGAGTCGGGCATTGGGCTTTCCAGTGTCCAAGACATTTACAGAAAGCACATTGGTTTTGTTTTAAATCTGTCCGTCCTGTGCGTAATGTCGGGGGATTACCTTCGGGTCGTTGTGTTCCGGGGTTGGCTTGTCGGCACATCCCTTTACACCGTTCGCTTTTCATGTCTACTCCTCGGGGCTGTGCCATCGCTGGCCCTTCCCTTTGCCTACTAGACGTTTGGAGGGTTGTCCGTCGTGTCCCTTCACCTTTTCTAAATTCGTCGCCTTCCCTTCGTCGTGCAGCTTCTTTGCGCCACATACCGAGGCTATCGAGCATAATAGGTGTTGTTTCATTCCTACGAAGGGCTATTTCTACCGTTTCTATTTTGTCGAGATCAAAGGATCCTCTCAGTGGCCACTGTCTTTCTCGATCCCTTTTCGTATATTTATGCCACAGCTCACTATAGGCTATAGCAATTAATCCATGCTTCATGAACATGTCCTTATTAGGGGTGCCTTCCAGCGGAGCCGGATGGTTCATCTCTAATAAGCGGTCCGGGTTAAACAGGCTACTAACCAGTGGGGAGAAGACAGGCATGACGGATCACAATGGGATAATAGTCAGCACTACCTATCTTATCACTGCGCGCAAAGACTAGACAGAATATTTCTATTCTACGTTGTTTGCACGTAGTGAATACCTCATGAACCAATTCTGAGCAATCAATCAATGTTAGGTCAAAAATAAAAAATCAATATGGTCAATGGGGAGAATAAGTAGGCTCGCAAAGGTTCGCGTCACCTCCCCTTTCACTATCTGTAAAGAGGGGACCTAATCTTCCCTGTTTTCAGACAGAGAATCTCCAGAAAACAATCTATAACAGTTAATCAATGTTAGGTCAAAAATAAAAAATCAATATGGTCAATGGGGAGAATAAGTAGGCTCGCAAAGGTTCGCGTCACCTACCCTTTCACTATCTGCAAAGAGGGGACCTAATCTTCCCTGTTTGTAGACAGAGAATCTCCAGAAAACAATCTATAACAGTTAATCAATGGGGGGGGGGGCAATTGTTCAATGGGGAGGGGGAAAATAGGTCCGACGGGTGCGTACCTATCCTTCGCTGTTTATAAAGGGAGAGCCTGTTGTTTCTCCGTTTGTAGACAGTGAATCTCCAATAAATTAACAAAGAGTAATACTAGTATTTTCTCAACAATTATCAATTATTTTCAATTATCTATCACTTTCGCAATTCGTCGTGTTTACACGACCTTACCCGGACCGCATGGACAGTTTCTCGTCTTCCGAATCCAGCGCCCGATCGTCCTCTTCTCTTCGTACTTCTCGTGGCACTCCTGATGGTTCCCAGTCAGGACCGCAGATCACTCGAGAGAGGTCTGTTCGGAACCAGTGAAGTTCGGATGATCGGCTGTCAGACGAGGGTCTATCGGACAGGGTACCTTCCGATCGTTGCAGTCGTTCACTCTGTCGTCAGGACCTCTCCCACTGGATCCACGAGTCGCTGATGGGCCCCACGTTTGGGACGCCAATTGTTAAAAAGGGTTCCAAAGACAACCGGTAACCAAAGACCCTTTTATGTTGCCCGGCGGTATCGCCTCTATGACCCACCAATATTAATCAATGAAGAAGCAGGCGCTGGAGACTGGAAGGCAGGAAACGAGGATTTTATTCTCTCCGGAGGAGAACACATCAATTCAGACAGCAAGTATCGTCACGAGGTGCTCTAACCACATCTCTGAGGCCTGGCCTCTTATACTAGGGATTATGAATTTTATTGCACATAACACATTCTCGCAATACTTTAGTACTTGAAAGAACATCCTCGGAATCTCCCCTTCAGACCCGTTCCCACATACATTTACAGTTGGATTCCCCACCCCGGTCACAACAGGTGATGGTTGTCGCACAGCAGGGCATTCCGCCGATTCACGGAATGCATGGGGTTGATCGGATCTCATGGGGTGGGGGCTTTGATCGGTTCGGGGGTCTTTTGATGGGGAGGGGAAGCTTCCTACTGTACGGGGTAATAAACAGCATCCGCAGAGCCAGGTGGCGGCCTGGGAACAGGGAAGACAAACGGGGACACAGGAAAAGGGGTTTGCATCAAAAGGGTTTGAGGCCATGAAAGGAATGAGGGGAGGTGTCGCGCTGGGAACAGGATGGGATTCAGTAGTGAAGCTGCGCTGAAGAGGGGTTTATGACCCTAGGCATGAGAGAGCGGGGGTTGTCAGTGTGTGGGGGAATGCTTGCGAGGTTGAGAGAGAGAGAGACGCGCTGGCTATCAGCGAGGGGCAGGGAGGCCATGGTGCTCAAAATGGCTGCCGCTTACGCGCACGAATGGGCTTGGAAAAGGGGCAAGATGGCGCCGATAATGTTCACCAAGTTTGTATTTATTTTCCACAATGTAACCCTACTTACACACATTTATTGATTCATACCGCCCTACTGTATCCAATTACCTCTGTGCCTAACTACAGCTCACAACTGATCCTTTTTTCTATACCTGTGCCTGATGCCATTTTCTTCTCTTTTTGCAATGACAAAGCAATCAACTTCTCTACATTCCCACAATAATCAGTATTAAAACTAAATTATCACTTACAAAAAGACAAACTTTCATAATTATTACATAATCACAATTCATATAAGCAAAAACGTAATACAGTTCATCACATTTTTGTATAAACCACTTTAACACTCTTATTACAAGGAAAGAAGGGTAATTATAAGGTTGCTTCTTGTCAAGCAGGTTATGTGGTCAGGTTCTATAGCAGCTAGATTCTGACTTTGCTGAGCCATAAACCAATTCTGCGTCTGCACCTCACCCCAAACCAGGGCTTAATTTGAGCCGGAGCTTGCCAGTGTTTAGCACCGGCACCTAATTATGAGGGCCGGGTCTATTACGCGGCATTAAGTGCACCTGTCCTGCCTTCGAATTTGATTTTTGAAATTCGTGACTCGTGCACACTGGCACACACAGAGAGTGTGTGCTGCGCCTGCTGTGGTACTGCTGTCAGTGTTGTGGTGCCAAACTTGTTGACTCACTGACTCGATGATGCATCTGCAGCTAAAAAACAGTACTTACTGCTGTCGGTGACGAGACGTCACGTGCTTGCCCTGCTCCCAGTGCAATTCAATTCAATTCAATACCACTTTAATCGATTAATAAAAAAAATCATAAAAGTAACAATACAGAAAATGGAGGTGTTACTTTAATACGCATAACACAGTTAAAAAATATATATATACATGTGCATTTTTTGCTTTTTAAAAACATATTTCATTTGAGTTAGTAAATGTACAGGAACAATATCAGTTAATCTATCGCATTCCGATTCCTACAACGAATGGAAGCCCCTAAAAAATTTGCCACTCCATACATGATTACAGGAGATTCCATTAACTGCAAATAAAGTAGCGCTGGCTTAACTTGCAGGAATCCCTTTTCCTTTAACAATGGAACAATAAACTTTCTTCTGGCTAGTCTGCACAAAGAACAGAAAAACATGAAATGACTAGTATCCTGAAGTGAATAGCCGTCACACCTACAGGGGGGAGCATCCTCTGGCTCACAACATATTTTACAATCAGTTAATAGTATATGCATCTGATTAAATCTAAACGTTGCCAATACCCAACAATGGAAAGGAATTGTCACTATCGTGAGATATGGTTGGATAGACAAAGTCGAGATTAATAAGTAGTGCTCCCTAACCATAGGTTTTCTTACTTGTTCCTTCTCTCGTTCCTGCTCTCTGGTTTTAATAAAATTTACTTTAATCCATTTTAAATCAGCTTTTACCAGGGCCTTCGGATTTGTAAAGATTTCTGGTCGTCCCAGGTCCTTAGTAATTGTTTTAATGTAGGATAGCCAGTGAATGTCCCTGGCTTTCTCTAGGCTCATGCCGTCCCGCAAAATAAGGTGGTTCAATGTCAGGTTAGAGTTCAGCCAGATTTTTATCCATAATAGGATGGGTGCCATATTAATCATATCAACCATGTAGTCCATACCTAACTCCTGGTGGGTTGCAAAAGTGGCTAAGGATTGGGGTAAGCCAAGGAGGGCACGGAATTTTTTTTTTCCTCTTTCTGGATTGACTCAGAGTTTTTATACCCCCATATTGCTGTCCCGTATCTGGCAATGGCGATGGTTTTTGCTCTATAGATGGATAGGATTGCTTCGCAAGGTTTCCCTCCTAACCGCTTAGCAAAATCTAAAATTGCAGCAGATGATCTTTCTAACGGTGTTAACTTTAGACTTAATTTGGGGGACCCAAGCGCCTCTATCATCAAATACTACACCCAGATATGTAAAAACCTTAACTCTGGAGATCACACTACCATTACAGTGGAAGTTATTTGTGCTATACTTTCTAGCTCCAACTGTCATCACATGTGATTTTCCCACATTGATCACTAGATCCAAAGACTTCATAAACTCACCAAAGGAGTTTAATAGCCTTTGTAGGCCCAGTGGTGTCCCAGCTAAAAGAACGGTATCATCCGCGTACAGGAGTACGGGTTTCGGCGTTCCTCCTATACGCGGTATATCAAGCGTGGCCTTCCCCAGTGCGTCTTCCAGAGAGTTTATATATAAGGTGAATAAAATTGGGGCTAGTATACACCCTTCGCGTACCCCTCTCCCTGACTTAAATCTTGCAGTGCATTTACCCTCCTGGGACAATCTAATTGAGGCATATAGATCTCTGTGTAATTCTGCCAGGAAATACACAAGCCCCTTGTCGAGACCCAGGTCCAGGAGTATTGTCCACAGACTTGACCTATTAATTAGGTCAACTGCTGTGGACAAATCCATGAACCCCAGATAGACCGAGCCTCTAGAGGCAACCGTGTATTTATTTATTATTAAGTGCAAGTTGAGGTACTGGTCTTCGGTCCCTCTACCCGCCCTGAACCCGTATTGAGCATTAGAAAGGAGGTCTTTCTTTGAAACCCAGTCATCTAGTTTTGCCAGAATGACTTTCCCTAAAATGTTGAAGGACGGATCTAAAAGAGATATGGGCCTGTAGCAACTAGGGTCCTCTCTTTGCCCCTTTTTAAATACAGGAATAATTGTTGAGCATTACCATGATGCAGGGAACCCAGAGCTTACTGCGGAATTAAATACATTTGTTAAAAGTTTGGCCCAGTAGCTAGGATTGTCTTTATACATATCCGCAGGGACACCATCAGGCCCAGGGGCCTTACCTCCAGATGTGGTCATGATAGCCTTCTCGACCTCCTCAACTGAAAAACAAATTGGCGACCTTGATGGTATAATTGGAGCGGCCTCAAAAGGTTCTAGAACCAGGTCACTACCATATATAGATTTAAAGTGGCCTAACCAATCCTCCTCTGCGATGTTAACTTCTAACATACAGTTATCTACGCCAGAGAACAGAGGGGTATTAACAATGGCCCAGAACCTGGAGCTATCCCTCATTGTCGCCTTGTCCATTAGGGCTTCCCATGCCTCCCTTTTTAGTTCATTTTTGCGTGCTTGCACTATAGCTTAATATTCTTTCCTTAACCGTACAACCTGCAATTTATCCCTGGCTGTTTTTTCAGGGCCCCCAGAAGCATTCTATGTGCTCTTGAGCAGTTACTGCCAAACCACCCCTTATCAAGGGTTTTATTTTGACGGGTTTTTACCGTAAGTTCTTTGTCCACTAGGAGACAAATGGCTTCGAATGAAGAGATTACTTCCAACCCCTGACTAGAAGGATCCAGGCAGATATTTAATTCATTGCCAGCCTTTTGATTGATAATATTACCAAAGTCTTCAGGAATGACTTTGCTCCACTTTAGTCTCCTCCCTTGGTCTTTGGTTTTTAGGGCGGTTACTGCTACTGTGTTAGTTGGTTTGTTAAGGAAATGATTGCTATTGTCCAGTTCCAAGACTACTGGGTTGTGATCGCTGAAAGCTGATAAAACAGCGTTATAGAAGATCACATGACTTAATAATCCCGGGGAAATAAACATATAGTCTATAATTGATTCGGACTCCCTAGCAGAGTACATTACAACACAATCCTTATTATCGTGAAATCCTGGTTCATACAGATAAATCTTTGAGATAAGTTCCTCCAGCGCCTCCTCTTTAGAACTGTGTTCAAAGTGTTGGACTACTGAATGTGCAGGGCCCTCCAGATCATGGACAATAAAGATCGACCCCGTGGCTCAGGTCCCTTGATAACTTGACTTAGATGGGGGGTAGTATATTACTGGGGGGCTCAGCAAGAGCCATATCCACGTTAGTCGATGGGACTAGGCTCTCAACCCCTTCGCTAAACTCATTGGAGGATTGAACCCCCAAAGGAATCAGGGTGACACCTGAGGTTACAGGGGGTAATGAGTCTTTAGCTAACATGAAGGCATTCAAACGTTCACTTTTTTTAGGATCCCCGCAACACAGTCTTTTAAAGTGTCAATAATGTCACTAGCGATAGTTGTCAATACAGATTCCACTTTTTCAGTGAGTATAGTTTCCACCATGTCCTTGATTGAAGATTCGAGGGGGCTCAGGGTAACAGATTCTTTAGCCATCAAATCCTTTTTTATGGTCTTCCTCTTTTTATATTGACTTTTGCTCTGTTTCCTTACTGGATTTGTAACCTCTTCTGCTGAGCTATTTCTGGACACAGTTACACAATTTTCAGGGACCGGGTCTAGCAAAGAAATTACATCTGTAGTAACAATGGAGTTGGGGTGGTCAACTATAATCCTTGGCTCCAATGGTACCTGGTAATTTGTTGAGTTACCCCCCTCCTCTTTGTGGGATTTATTGCTTTCCAGTCCCAGTTCGCGTTGAGTGTTCGCTATTTCAGTGTTCAAAGCCCCTACTGCCGTGGTCAAATAGGAAATGATGCTAGATGCATTTGTTATGTTATGTTAATTTCGATTTATATAGCGCCAAATCACCGACAGGCCTCTTAGCGCTTGCTTTGAGAACCCATCCTGGCTTTCCCTGCGAGATAACCCTACTGGGCATCCCCAAGGTGAAGACCAGGCATCCCATCACGGTAGGGCCGTAGTGGAGATTAAGCAAGCTATTGCCCAGAGTTGCAGAGTGTGAACCCATGATTCGAGTAGGGACCGAGGCGAGAATTATCGAGTCCATGGACATTTTGAGCTCAAGACCCTGCCGCGTCGGCAATTGAACCCTGGTCCTGGGTCTGACCTCTGCATCAGGGTCTGCCTCCTCTAACCAGTGAGCCACACTTCTCCACACTTCTCCATTTCGGGGTACTTTGGCCTTTATTCCCCCTCCATTGGTAGGTGAAGGCATTTTACGCTTACCCATATTGGCGTACTGGAGATGTTAGGGTAATGGCCCGTCCCGTCCCTCGCCGTCCCCGTACGGCCACAGACGGCCTGCCACCTACCAGGGCTCCGCCCGGCACCGCCCGTGCGCGTCCGCGATGCGGAGGTAGCAGCTGATCTTTAAGCGCCTCCGGGCGCGCTCCGCCAGGAAGTGGGCGGTTCAGGCCTCTGTGCACACTGGGAGCTGTAGTCTTCCCCCACTGCGGCCGGGCGGTGTTGCAGGCAACGGCAGCGGGGAAGAACACACAGCATCAGGGCCCCAACGGTGATTGTGGCAGCAAGCGTGACAGGTCAGTCTGGCCCCTTTCCTTGTGGCAAATGCTCCCAGTGATTTCCTCTCTCTCAAGACTTCACTGCCGCGGATCAGTCAGGGCCCCAGTGGGCGGGACACTAGTTAGTGAGTAGTGTTGATGCAGGGTACTGGGCAGGGCTTTGCTGCGGGGATTGGAACTATGTTCGGCAGAGGGGGAGCGACGCGTGCGCAGATTATGCATGCAATTAAATGCACACGCATTTTTGCTGCCCGAGGCCTGCCCCAGCATACCTGCACCGCACTTCTCTCCCCTCACCGAGTATCTAGGAGGATATTCGCCGCCTTATTCAAAGTTGCTGGAGTTGGGACAATTGAGTTGGGACCAGGCCAGCTCTGCTCAGCAGGTGAGGGCGAGGCGCAAGAGAGGCAGGGCCTGGCACTGATTAATTTACTGGTGGTCAGGTTTTTAAAATCATCCTGATTGGTCTACCAGTAGCGACTGGACAAGATGGCACGGGGTAGGCCAGTGCCTGCGGCGGCCGACATAATCATCATGAGCTGCACAGGCAGGTGAGGCAGGGCAGGGCCTGGGGGCCGCAGCCGCAGGCGCAGGATTACTTTTTTTTAAATTATGCGCCAGGGGTGTGTGCTAGCTCCCACTCTGTTTTCTTTATATCTAAACGGAGTGGTAGAGCACCTTCTCCAACTACCAGCAGATGCTCCCTCCCTGGCGGGCAGGAAGATACCAACGCTCCTGTTCGCAGACGATACCCTGTTGATTTCGAAATCCCCGAAGGGCCTCCAAACCCTGTTAACGAGGTTCCAGGGCTTTTGCGACGCAAGGGGCTTGGCTATTAACATCAGTAAAACCAAGTTCCTTGTGTTGAATCCCCCCAGGAAGACAGTCCACCCGCCATCTATAGACTCAGTACCTTTAGAAAGGGTCAGGGAATTCGATTACTTAGGAATCAGACTTTGCGATTCCATGAGTTGGAAGGCGCACCACCAAAAAATCATTTTGACACATAGGAGGGTTACGGGCGCCCTCCTAAAAGAACATCGCGCCTCATCCCTTAAACCCATTGGGGTGATACTTGATATCTACAAGGCAAAAGCTGTGAGTGCGGCATTGTACGGGGCTGAGTTGTGGGGTACCCAGAAATTTGACATCCTATTCCATCTGGAGAACAAGTTCCACAAAGACCTAATGCGGCTCCCCCACAGCTCTCCCACTCTACCCCTTCTACTTGATACAGGAACACGATCCATAGCCGATCAGGCCAAGTTACGTCCCCTCCTTCTGTGGGCCCGTATATGGAATGTCCCTGAACTTTCAAGTTATGCGGATGCACTAAGCGAACTTCTTTCAACCCCGGGTTGGTATAAGATCGGTTGGCTCCTTGGAGTAAAGCGCCTCCTTTGTGATTTAGGCCTGGATGACGCTTGGGCCAATAGATCTTCACCACCTAAACAGCTGTTAAAGAAAATATTCTGGATGTGGGTGGATAACGAGAGAGTGTCCCATTCGAATCTCTGCAGATCCGCTGAGGAGTTTTTGGCTATCAAATGCCGTCCCTTCAGAGAACCCTACCTTGATGTGATTTCGAATCCAGTAGATAGGGCGTTGTATTTCAAATTTAGGGCTGGGGTTCTGCCCTTAGGCACAAGGACAGCTAAATGGAAACCACCTTGGCAAACCATAGAAACTTGCCCTTTCTGTATGACCAGGGATGAATCCATTCCCCATTTGTTGTTCGAATGCCCAGCCTACGCTGCTCCCCGTCGCAGATGGTTGAAACCGCTCTGCGCGAGGCTGGGCACTCGGTCACACTTGGAGGCCCTACAGCTGTTAAGATCAGACCCTCACCCACTGCTTGCTTGTGGCCTGGCAAAATTCCTGGGGTGGGCTTGGAGGATAAGAACCGCGAGGAGAATGATCCTCCAGTAAGGGTGCCAACCTACACTTCATTGGCCCGGCTGTTTTTTGTATGTGTCCTTTTCCCATTATTCCCTTTCGAAGATGATAATTATGTGCTTGTATAAATGCTTTTAGAATGGATGTTATCTACTATGTTGTATATTTTATAGTGTCCTTTTTGAGATCGGTCAGTTTTGATGTATAACTGTTTTTATGCTCACATTGATTTTTACTGTAATGCTTTTATGAAATGAAACATTTCGAAATAAAGCTATACAACAACAACAAAATTATAATTGTTGATTGATGGCCTGGGAATCGATAGGCGGCGTAGGCCGCAGACATATTATGAATTACAATTAATCTGCGCAGGTGAGGCCTACAGATTTACTTTTTTATGTTCATGGTCACTGCCCTGCTTGTTGTTTCTGATCCCCAGTTTGATCATCACGATGCACGATCATGTTTTGTTGCCAGCCAGCAGTGTGCACTGCAATGGGCAGTAGTGGCTATTTGTTGTGCAGTTGCGGCCTGGACTGCCTGGAGTCAGTAGTATGCAGGGCAGGAGGATTCAGTTTCGTTTTCAGGGTAGGCCGGGCACGCTCATAAAATCTGTGGGGGGTTGGGGCTGTGCCCTGCCAGGCAAGCAGCGTGCGCAAATGTTCTTACATTGAAATGCACGCGCATTCACTACTTTGCCTCCACACCCCACTGATAAGGACGGTCAGTCAGTTGCGCCACTCACCTCTGCATGATTCTAGCTGATTTGTGATGTTTAGTCTCTGATAACGTATTAACCCTTCTGACAACTGGGACAGAGCTGCTTTTTGTGAGTTCTATTTTCAGCCTCTAGAACTGCTATTTTAAATATACGTGAATTTTGCCTATTTCCCTAAATCTGGGATCCTTTTCAAATTTGTCTAACAATTTAACTATTGCTCGAAAGCAGCTGCCCCGGGCTGTCAAGGGAGGAGGCTGCCATCTGCAAAGAGTCAGGATTTACTATGATTGTCCCTAAAGGAGCTACCTCAAATCTAATTGCAGCCTCTAATACTGATAAGTGTTTGAGGCACTAGTGAGCCTTGCTTTTCAAACAAGGTGCCAAGTTCAAGAAGTAACTGACCGAGCCAGTGGACCGAGCTCTCTATTGTGTGAGGTAGAATTCTTCAGAGGTGAGAGGGAGATTGAGGCATAGAAGTCGAGATCGGGGGTGATTGAGGCTGAGATGAGAGGAAAAAAAGTGAGGCAGAGATGAGAGGGAGAATAAGATAGAGGTATGAGGCACTTATGCGCTATGTGATTGAGGAAGAAGGAAGTGAATCTACATAAAAGAGAAGTGAGGCAGCAGCATACGCTTTGTGAATGTGAAGGGTAGCGCAGTGGTGAGGAGTAGGAAGGGATGAGACAAAGGTACGATGGGGTGAGGTGTGTAACACAGAGCCGTCAGCGAAGATCTCTTTCATTCTTTAATGTAGCAGTAGCACTATGGGGTGGGCTGGGGTAGGGGGGTCAGTTTGCCAGTATATTCTTGTATTAAAAGTAGCTGGTGCCGAGTTCCTGGGCTCCAGTAATATTCAGGCAAAAAGTAAAATGTCAAGATAACTCTGGTGATTAATCGTCTACCTGGAGAGAGCCAGCCAGGAGCTTTGTCTAGGGGAAGCTGTGACTGCTTGAAAGGTAGTACAGGCCAGGGTTTTATATACCTGCTGCAAATAACGTTTACCATGCAGATCAAAAAGTGCATATAATGTAAAATAGATCAGTGTGTTACTGCTTCTGTCGGAGAGATGCTTTTGTTACTTGCAGTTTGTAAGTTAAAATGCTATCATAGAACAGCAAGCTATTAACTAGTCTGTCTGTCATCAAAGAGCTGCATGCAAACAGCAAGTTATATATTACAGCTATATGTTTTTTGGGCTAATCTTTCATTATCCTAATCTTGCAAAAAGGGTCTAATGTGGGAGCTCAATTATTATTGAAGAAAACCCCTAACAATGCTGGTATGTTTTGAATTCTGCAATTGCGCTTTTTCAGACTTTGAACTCCTAAACTATATTGCCTACAATGACAATCATGGATTACACGTGACTCCTATACCTTGTAGTCCTGTCTGATGTAACATTCCCTCTATACTGAGTTACACACGTAGGATCAGCCATATATATATTACCTCTGACTTTTAGCAGTGCCAGTTGGAAATGTGGGTGGAGCTAATATAGTCAGTGGGTGGAGCCAGTGGATGAAGTGGGTGGGGCCAGATAAAAGTGGGTGTGGCCTTCATATTTTACAAATTAAGCACTGCAAACACCACACCTCACATGTCTACCAATCCTCTGCGCTTTTTCTGTGCATGAAGCTACTGTGCATGGCACGCATTGGTCACTGATTCCTTGGAATTCATCATGAGGTTATGAATAATGTTTCTAAGAACCTAGCGCCAAAAATGAAATAAAATTAAAACTCATCACTCAGGAGCCTGGCAACCTTGCAGGAGGTGCACACAGCTAAGAGAAGAGATGCCAACGTCGTGAGCAGCTCCATGCTGGCTTAGTGTGACCCAGCTATGTATGTATTTGTATTTGAGCTTATATAGCGCACAGCTACCCACAAAGGGTTTCCCGGCGCTTGCTTAGGGAACCCGTCCTGGTATTCCCCTGTGAGATAACCCCGGCAGGGTATACACAAGGTGAAAGCCAGGCATCCCGCCGCGAGGGGCCATTGTGGAGATTAAGCAAGCTATTGCCCAGAGTCGCAGAGTGTGAACCCGTGAGTTGAGAAGGCACCGGAGCGAGAATTATCGAGTCCGTGGAATTTTTTGAGCCCAAGACCCGCCGAGGCGGGGAATTGAACCCTGGTCCAGGGCCGATATCAGCTTCCGGGTCTGCCGCCTCTAACCCCTGAGCCACACTTCTCCACTATGTGTGAAGGAAGAGTCTGGGGTTCGCCTGATACATCCTAGGGGGCAGTGGGGTGCCGGAGGGTGGGGGTCTCTGGCAGCCTAGTGCCTCGCACAGGCCTGGCAGCAAAGAGAAGTCAGACGTATTTTTCATCCAGAGCGGACAGGAGCAGGAGAAGGAGACCGGGCCGGCGGAGGCTCCTTCCGCTTCTGAGTTTTAGGCAGGGGACACTTGGAAAATCATACCTGGCTTGTACCAGAGCAGGCTGAGTTTTAATTGATCTGTTCCGGTCAGAGAGATTGTATGTCGCGAGAAATGTCCTTGACCCACAGGAACACCTGTCCAATGGGCGTCTGTGGTGTGCGCCTTGAGAACGCATCACGTAGCACTTGGTTACCACCGGCCTGGATAAACCCTGTCAAATGTTTTACCAAAACAGAATTGACCCCAAAAGCGTTCACAATTTGTGCAAATATGCATAACAATCAGATTTACTTTTTGTGTAGCGCCTACATAAAAATTGCTTTACTGCGCTCTGCGCAGAGCAAGGGAGGGGTGCGCAGTGGTCATAATCACCAGCAGGGCTGGGGGTCCAAGCTGGGGAGTTGCAGGCTTCAGAAGCTAATGGTTGCAGAGCAGTCTAAAATCTTGTCGGCATAGGCGAAATTTAGCTAGGATATGAGAGTGAAGGGCCTTAAATGTAAGACTGTACCCCAAAATGTTTGTAGCTCCGTGGGTGGATGCAGAGTCTGTTCTGGTAGCTGACACCAGCTGTTTGGCTGGTGGAGTAGCAAGGTTTGCGGTGGGGCCGAGGACACCACCGCAGGGGGCTTGGGGACCAGGAAGAGGGCTTTAAACTTTATCCCCTGTGAGATCAGGGCAAGTGGGGTGGACAAATGAAAAGCAGGGATCCAGTACTGGATAAAGGGAGTGTTCTGCACGTTGGATATTGATAGACATCCGGTTTGGAGCTGGACATTGAAATGACCAGTGCAGGATGGCCGCAGAGGAAGGACACAACAAGGGACTTGTAGGTTCCTGCACTGAAACCTGCCTGCATCAACCCTAGAAATGAGCAGAGATTTACTCAGGCGATGCAGAAACTACGCTTTCGCCATGGGTTTGCGGCGCAGATGAACTGTTATCCCCATGGAAAAAGAAAACGTGGGTTTCAGAGCGAGCACCAACCGTGTGTGTAAATGCAGCGGCGGCTGGCATGCTCGAGGGAGGACGGGGGAGGTTACGGGTGGGGAACAAAACAATTAAAATAAAACGTACCTGAGTGCCAGGGTACTGGTGGGTCCTTGTGTTCCTGCTGCAGGAAGCAGCCAGCAGGCAGCTTCCCTCCCCTATGCAACGCAAGCCAATCACAATGCTGGTAGGCGCAGCAGGCAAGCACCCCACCTGGGACATTTTCTCTACATAGAGAAAAAGGGAGAGTGGGCGGTCCTGCTCGGGGGCAGGGAGTGAGTGGCTTACCCACTGTTGTGGGTACTGACTGTTTGGTCGGCTCCAGGGCTGACCAAACAGTCAGTACCCACAACAGTGGGCAAGCCACTGCCCCTGCCCTCGAGCAGGTTTGCCCACCCTCCGGCCCCTAACCAGGGACAGAGGCACTTCTGCTATCTCGCAATGCGAGAAGGCAGAAACATAAATGGTCGTTTTTACCATTTATGCTTTTGCCTTCTTGTACCGCGAGAAAGCAGTGGGGCGACGCCCCATGCTCCAATGGGGGAGCCGCCACTGATTGTCACAAAGCCCCCTGCCTATTAATTTGAGTAGATAGGGCTTTGCATAAAAAACCATGAGTGATAGTATGGGAATGTGTAAGTACCACCAATGGACGCCACCTTGAAACAAAGTAACATAAAGCAGAACAAACTGCAATGTGCGTTACTTTTGGGGCAACTTTCAATTGCAAAAAAGTGGATTTAGTGTGACTCTGAAACTGCGGTTACCATGGAAATGTACACATATAGATATGTTTTAGTTCATGGTGCTTGTCTAATCACATATCGGTATTCATAACTTTATGAACACAATAATTGAATTGCAGAAAAATATAATTTCAAAAAAGCAACCTTAGTGTACCCGGACTGGTCCCTCCCAGCAGGTGAATATTATGTATTGATTAGGAGATAAGGGGCATGATTTTTGAAACATTATTTTTTATTTTCTGAACAAATGCGATCCTTTAAAAAGAAGTGCACGTGGTGCATGCTCAGATTAAAAAATGGCAGTTTTTAAGGAATGAACTTGTGCTGGAAATGCACAACCCATGTAAGACCTATAAGAAAAGGGAGCGCTTTGCCACCTTTTTGTATTTTCGCTTTTTGTATTTAAATATCCAGCACACCCTGAAAACCTTCGTATGTAAGGTCCATAGCCCTTTTCAGGCTTCCCACAATATGGTGATCCTGTTTGTTAATTCTGAGCATCCGTGTTTGGTGCATTGGGCAGGAATGTACAATGCACAGTTACTTCATCACAGATGCCGACGTTTACCTTAACAGGGTTCTTGGGGGCCTTTGCTGGTTTGCATCTCTCTTGCACTAGGCAACGTTGTGCAAGAGCAATGCAAAACTTCCAGTGATTTATGAAGCCACGCAAGGCCACTTTGCATGGCTCTGAGTGGCTCAAAAAATCTGGAGTTAAGCAACGCAGGGCAAATCGCTGTGTTGCCTTACTCTGCCCTGGGACGTCATTCCATGGGCATTACGTGGGTGTTCGCACGCAACTACCATGGTTTTTGACACTTTCCCAAATTTACCAGGACTGGTAGACCTGAGAATGTGCCAACTTGATACACCTTCCCAGGTGAGGCGTAACAAGGATAAATATCTTTATTTTTCCTCAATACTTCCTCTTTCTAGGGATTCTGCAGCACACATAGAAAGAGGACTACGCCTCTCGGGATTGTTTTTGTGGTGGAAGGTGTTTCTTCTTTCATGAAAACAATCCCGCATGCAACGCAGGCACCCCTGCACCATGGCTACGTTGGAGGTAGGCCACCAAAAGGGCACCAGCACGGGCTAAAGGCAGGAATCCGCTGTAATGCCTTAAATATGGCACATTCCTGCCCTTTCACTGTCACAGAATGCAGCAAGATGACTGCTGCACAGCGATGCGTGACATTCTCATATAGAGTCCCCTGGTCTTTATCACATAATGGTCTCCCAAAAATATAAATGCATGAATGAATTGTATTTGCCCCCTTCTTTACCCTTATATTTTGTAAAACAAGTTAGTTTCTTTTTTATAATTAGATATGACTTTTTTCAACTTTTACAGTGAGCAGTTTGTAATTCACTTTCCAGGAGTTCCAGTGCAGAGTATGCCTTATGTTTTTGTTGGCGCTGTGAATGTCTGGAATGTGCATTCCCTACTTTTCGACCTCCGCTACACTATATGTTTTTTAAGTGCTAAGAGCTTAACAGGTGGTGCTGGATACAATTCTGGCAAATCTAGCAGGGGAAGTAGTTATTTCTTTTGTCAAGCTGTAATTTGGAGCGGTGTTAAGTAAAACAAAAGGCCTTTTCCCTGTCTAGCTGTGAACTTAAAATCACATAAGACTCAGACTGCATAACAACTTCCCAAAATGGCAGAAACTTGGCCAGCCACAATTTGCAGCACATCGCCTTTGATCTGTGGTGTAGACCTACTGAAAATTGCTCCTTTAAGCTTCGTGATGCAGTTATTACTACATTAAGCACATTTGCGATTCTTTCTGTTTTTCATCAATTTGATTTGTGATGGTTTTAGCAAACTTGACAAGCAAAACACAACTGCAAAGTTAACAAATGTGAGCATGACAAACTGGTGTAATGAAAACTGTAGATGGGTGATTCTATAATACTGAATTTTCTTTCCCGAAGTGTAATAAAACAGTAGAAGGACTAATCATTTCATGGAAATTGCTTTATCAAAATCTCAAGCGATAGCACGCACTCTTTCAAACCTGATGATATCACAGGGTTGACCCTTTGTCCCATCCTTCACCCCTAAACAACGTCCTATTTTTTCTGAGGGGCTGTAGCAAGTAATGAAAACCTAAGAAAGGAAAGGTCTCCTATAAGCATATTTATGTTCTGCTTCTCCTGTCGTGATGCATAAGATCAGAGGCAGCAAGTGACGTGTAAGTGGTACCAAATGGCAAGGTGGGGGAGCAGTTTTTCCTCATGGCTACACCTAATTGACTACCATACAACCTTCCTTGTAGGTATACTTTGACGCATAGTGGCACATAGGAGGGACAATCCCAAGCAAAAATTCAAGTTACAAAGGTAGCATGTGCAGATCTTTTGGTTTGTATGTTCTATTTCCTTACAACTGTTTTTCACGAACTCAAGGCAATAGGGAATTTTATCACTGGCAGCCGTCACAGGTAAGCGCGGTGGGGTGGGGCGGAGAAGTCAACAGATGACGGGATAGGTAATATTAAATGTAAAAAATAATAAAACCACTTACATTGTGCTTGTGGCATCGCCGACTCGGTAATGCCACGAGTGCACAGTAAGTGTTTTACATTTTTTTTATATGTAATATTACGTATCCCATCGTATGTCGACTTGCACCCACTTCTCTTATCTGTACCGGCTGCCACTGTTAAACTTACTTTTTTGAAAGGTCTCCTATCAAGACATTCTGAACTGCCTTTAAGGGTCGGCTCCATGTGTACAGTTTAAAACTTCTTGAAAAAAATCCATGTCAGGGTATCAGACTTTTGAGGTGTTTCCCTGAAGTGCAGATCATCCAAAAACTGTGTGTTCAAGTGCATGACTTTAGGTAAAGGTTCTAATACCAAGATGCATATGTTATGAAGGAAAGTTTTAGAACTACTCATCGATTTAAAAAGAGATCAATTCTCTACTGAAAAGTTATGATAAACAAAAGGCATGCAAACAATGCTCTAGATGTTCTAAAGGTGTTGTAGTGCCTTCTCTTTGGGTTGTCCCTTATGGAATCATATACTGCATACTTTACTGTATAGACAGCATGGCTCACCCACAGAGGGAAGAGGCAGGAATAAGCATGAAAGTTGTTAGATGACCTACCTTCTGCCTCCATGGCAGAGGTAAGAAAGTGCAAGGGCTTCCTCATTAAATGTAGTACATCAGAGAGACCGTCTTTATTAACAGGTTTATTTAATATTTATCTGAACCCACTAATGGATATAATACAGTAGTTCTAGCCACTCACAGGTGACAGGCAGATTTGTTTATGGTTTTATAAAAGCAACTCTTAAATGGACTTGCTCAATCTTTGTCTAGGTAATGATGGAAATGTACTCTGCAGTTCAGTAGCAGTCAGACTGTTCCCCTAGTTGTTGGTTTTCGGGCCCATGTGTAAAATATGCTCCCTCAGATCTCCTAAGTGCTTGGACAAACCATTTAACCCAAAGAGAAAGTGAATATTCTAGGATGGTCTCGGGACGATATCCTCTTGATGAAATCACAGGTTGAAACCACAGTAAAAACTAGGGGGCATATTATCAAGGGATTTATCTCTGCTTTTTTGGCTTTAAAAGCCAAGAAAGCGGAGATAAAATTATCTCCCTATTAGCAACAGGGTGCTAACACGCAAATTCGCATGTTAGCACCCTTTTTCTCTAAGCTTCCCCATGCATCTCTAATGAGATGCAAAGGGGGCGTTCCAGAGAAAAATAATAGGAGAAATGTTGCTAAGAGACATTTCTCCTATTATCAAGGATTTCGCTAACCCTGTTAGTGATAAAAAAAAGCAGCCCTAACCGCGGTTAGCACTGCTTTTTTTACACCTGGTATTTTCCTGACTTAGCCATGATATCCTATGGAAGGTGGATATCATGGCTAAGTTTGTGAGCCCCTATTATCAAGCTAACGCCAAACTTCGAGAGATTATCGTTGGTTTTCTAGAGATAATCTCTCAATTGGCAGTTAGCCCGAGGATTTTTATCACTACTGAGATAAACCTTGCTAATAGCAGGTTATCTCTGCGATAATTTCCGGCGATGCTTAGCGTTAAAAAAGTTTTTGCTAAGCATCGTTAGCGGTAAATATCGCTAAACGTTAGTAATATGCCCCTAGTTTTTTTCACTGATACCTAAAAGTTATTCAATTTATTACCTTTACATTCCGTGTGGTGGTAGTTGTTTCAGTAATGAGCACTAGTCTAGACCATATAATTACCAGTTACTTGGGAATTACAAAGACAAGCTGGAATTTCTTCTAAAAGTCCAGAACATGGACGTTGATAGGAAGGCTGGCTTCAATAGAAGGGATCATGTTTCAAGAGAAAGGTAAGCTCTTGTGAGCTGCCGTGGAGGTAAGTGTGAAAGGTAAATGTCTCTGCATTGCATTCAAATGATAAAAAGGTATAGCCCCTATGTATTTAATTGATTAAATCACATAATACAACCCTATCAAATTGGAATCAGTGGGAGGCAGAAATGTTCTAAACCAAATTAATCATAAACTAACTACAGTGGCTGGTCTCAGGTGGAGATATTTTGGAATTTGCTGGTGGGTCAGTTTGCAACATCATCAGACTGGAAACTGGCCTGATAAACCTTACTAAAATTTGGACCGCTAAGTCTTTTGCGCCTTCCTCTGCAAAGTAACCAATGATGGGCAACTTAGTTGTGTATGACCCTTAAAAATTAATATTCATAATAATAATAATTATTATAACAACACTAATAATATTATTAGTAATTATAATAATAATGGTGATGATGATGATGATTATGATGATGATGATGATGATAATGATGATGATACAAATAATAGTGATTCCTAAAAGAATAATCTATTCCTCTTGTGACTCTATCACGACTAGGTCTTTTATCACAAAAAACAATATTTTGTCTCATTGTGAAAGATTTTTCTGGCTGTCAGTATATTTATCTACATCTCTTGGTACATTATAGTTGTGAGCTTCAGGAGAGAAAATGAGGAAGAGGTTGAATTTTGATACAGGGAAATCTGGCATTATTACATTTTGTTGATGCTTGTAATCTGTTTATTTTGCTTGCTGTGCTACAATCAAAAAGGATGCAAGGGTGGTCATAGGGCTTGATCTCTTGGTTGATGCTCAAAGTATGTAATGTTCATGAATAGCAGATTAGTGATTGGCTTGGAAATGCTACTCAACCCTACTAGCCTCCAGAATGCCGTTGACTATTGTGCAAATATGGTGGTGTTCAGAACAAAGGTCTAGTAGAGGCCAAAAGGGTCCTCAGGTAGCCTGGGCTAATAATGATTCAAAAGTAGTGTTAGTCAACTAAAATAATGCAAGGAAGTCCCGGATGGACTTCTATACTCAATATATGTTAAGACGTAAGGTTTGAAATGACAACTCATTTATTATCTGCATAAATGGAGTATCATACATTTCAATAATAGTTCGACTGCTCACACATAAAGTAGAAGTGCGTGAAGTGGGGAAGTGCTGGTGACATTTAAAAATACATCAAATTGAAAGCAACAACAATAATAATCTTCAAAACTCCTAAATCAATTTGAATGCAGTAATGGAGTTTTTGTTGGCCAGGTCGACGATGTTTCGATCTCATAAAATTGTGATCATCATCAGGACGAGAGAGTGAGCTGAAAGAATTTAGGAACCCGTAGCGATTCGGGCAGCACTAGGTGCGGTTAGAGAGGGGCATCTGGTATTAGGCAGAGTGCCTGTCTTGCACCGGAAGTTTGAGTGCCGCGTATGAACGCTAAGTTTGGTTCGAGAGTCCGTAGTCGCTGTCGTTTACTTGAGTTTCGTGGAAGCAGTTGGGGGGTGCTCATATATGACCAAGAAGGCATTATGTCCAACAGAACGACCATATTAAAAAATGTATGTACAATAACAAATTTCCTCATTTTTCATTTGTTGTTTTCTTTTGTTCTTGCAATGCTTGTTAAAGTTTTTTTGAGGGGCATAAACAATTGGAGGTTGAAGGTTGTGAACTAGTATATGCATTATAACACTAGCAGCAGTCAGACGCTAGGGGAGAATCAACAGATGGCAGATTCCGAGAGCAGGCTGAGGTGGTGTTGAGTGATGTTGAGGTGGTAGTGGTGGTGGTGACTGGTGCTGAGACGATGCTGAGGTGATGCTGAATGATACTTAGGTCTTGCTGAGTGAGGACCATGTGGTGGTGTACTATTGCAAAGGCGATGCTGTGGTGGTGCTGAGGAATGCTTTGGTGGCACTGAGTGATATTGTTGTGGCCCTGAGTGATGCTGTGGTGGTGCTGAGTGATACTGTAGTGGTGTTGAGTGATGCTGTGTTGGTGTTGAGTTATGCTGTGTTGGCCGTGAGTGATGCTGTGGTGTTGCTGAGTGATACTGTGGTGGCGCTGAGTGATACTATGGTGCCGTTGAGTGTTGATGTGATGGCCCTGAGGGATGCTGTGGTGGTGCTGAGTGATACTGTGGTGGCGTTGAGTGATGCTGTGCTGGCCCTAAGTGATGCTGTGTTGGCCCTGAGTGATGCTGTGGTGGCCCTGAGTGATGCTGTGCTGGCCCTGAGGGATGCTGGGGTGGCGCTGAGTGATGCTGTGGTGGTGCTGAGTGATGCTGTGGTGGCGCTGAGTGATGCTGTGCTGGCCCTGAGTGATGCTGTGCTGGCCCTGAGTGATGCTGTGCTGGCCCTGAGTGATGCAGTGGCTCGTGTATTAGGATATGAGCACTTTATACCCCGGTCTGTGTCTCGTGTTTGGGATGTGAGTACTTTGTTCCCCTGGTTCAGGCTCATGCTCCAGGAGATGACTTCTTTCATCCCCAGACTCCGGGTCGTGTTTTTGGATAGGGATGTGTTATTCCCTAGGCTCCGGCTTGTGTTTCTGGATGGGGATATGTTATTCCCCAGGCTCTGGGTCATGTATTTGGATAGGGATGTCTTATTCCCCAAGCTCTGGGTCATTTATTGGCAGAAGGCTATTTAAAGGCTGTTACTTCAGGCCCTTTGTCTGGTGTTGCGGGGTGGGCCTGTGACGGTGTCCCGGATTGGGTGAGGCTGAATTCGCATTTTCTGACTCAGAAGGAAGAAGTGATGAAACCCGACGGAGAGGTTTAAAACATATCGACTTTGCTGGACCAGCTGCTGTCACGAGCAAGCGACGCCCGGCGAGGTGAGTGAAGAGAGAGTGGAAAGGGAAGTAGGGGAGAATGGAGGAGGGGTGGGGAGAGCGAGATGAGAGAAGCATGTAAGATAAAATGAAGGGAATGATGGAGGCGGTGAGGTAAGATCGGAAGGATAAAAATGAAAAGAACGAGGAGGGATGTAGAGGAAAGGTAAACATCGAATAGCAGGAGAGGGAGAAAGGAAAAGAAAGGAAGCAGGATCTGAGGATGAAAGGCAGCAGAGAAGGGGCTTCAGGGCAGCGATGAAGAGAGGAAGGAAAAAGGAATGACAGAGAGCAAATGAGCAAACGAGAAGGAAGCTGTGCATGAGACTGATGCTGGAGAGGAGGGAATGGCAAGCCAAGTGCAGGAAAGGTGAGTTGAGCAGCGGGAGGGGGCAGAGGTAGAACAGAGTAAAGACTCGGAAGGCTGGAAGAGCGGACGCAAAGGGAGTGTAACGGGGCAAATACGGCCGCTCTGTGAGGACTGCGCACCCGGCATGGGTGGACACTCAGCTGTTACATTCTTCGCGCCCAGTGGTTCAATTCTGCTGGTTATAGAGCAACTGCACACAGACTTTGTCCAATCCTATCCCATCGTTCTATGAGGCAGTGAGGAAATGAGGCAATGAGGAAGTATTCAAGCATCTCATGGTGGTTTCAGTGAAAGCGATGAGAGAAATGGGCATCAGGTCAATTAAATAGGCTCACATGTTGTACCAAACACAGCAGACAGGCGTGGTAATTAATGTCCACACATTTGAGCTATCTATATACAAAGAGGTATTAAAAGACTGCCCCTTCTTTTCTGTATTCTTTACAATAGACATGGTGTATTTATGAAGGTAGCTGATGGTGAGTAAAGTGTAAACATAAAAAACAAGACGGCAAAAGTTAAAGCACGGGTGTGCGCGCACCACTCATGAAGCCGGCAAAAGTGAAAGCAGGGGTGCGTGTGCACCACTCGCAAAGACGGCAAAAGTGTAAAAATAAAAAATAGCAAGACGGCAATAGTGAAAGCAAGGGTGTGCGTGCACCACTCGCGAAGACGGCAGTGCTACCCACAGGCTTTTGCCGGCCACGTCACATCACGCATGCCCTTGTGCACGTGATAGTAAGCTGGTCGCCGGGAAAGAAGCACTTTTCAAAGCAGCTACTAAATGTCTCGGTCAGATCAGCGCATGCGCTGGTTCAGGCCGAGACCTAAAAATATGATGGCCGCCATTTTGTTTTGTTTGTTGCTGCAATCCCACATCAATTGCTTATTTTATATATATTTTAGCCTGTGGGGTCCTTCCTGGGATCCCCCCACAGGACCCCACTCGTGTTCTTATTTAACCATAACTCACACTCTTCCCATGCATGCATCAGTAATGTGTTCTTCTATGACATCCTTTATAAAATATAACTGCAGCATCTGCAATAAAATTATTGATGAGAAAATTGTGCATGGTGGGGTCGCAAGTAATAGTTACCTTAGAGCATTGAACTATAATTGTTGAATTTTTATGGTGTTGTGTGTGTAAAATATGTACCTAACTATAACGTCCCCTAAACTTTTACTTTTTTTGTGAATATCTACGTTTTTTTTAATTGTACTTCATAACTATAATGTCCCTGTTACTTTGTTTTTTTAGTGAATAATATATATATATATAAAACACACATACAGTTAACTAATATATACTTTACAATGCAAGCGTTTACAATGCATATGCCTTTACCATGCTTGCATGCTTGCCTTACAATGCAAGGTAAGTATATATAGGATAAGTGAAATCTCTCTCTCTATATATATATATATATATATATATATATATATATATATATATATATATATATATATATATATATATATATATATATATATATATATATATATATATATATATATATATATATCGGATTTGCTCAAACAAGCGACCCAATGGATTTTTAATTTGGGAAGGTGAAGTTACAGCCGCATCCACTATGGAAAGAAGTAAAAATACTTACCAAAACGACATGAACCAGCATGCCTGAGATGCACACGCCCTGCTGGGCGGAACTATGAATTCAATCACCTGTTTCCTTTCCTCCAAGGCAAGCCAGAGAGCAAGGGAAAACTATTTATGGAAACACGTTTGGCAAAAGGCTTGAAGACACACGCTTGGAAAGGCATTATTTGTTTGGTTGCTGCCTGCTGAATAAATTAGGTGGAATTTACGTTGTGTGTGGCGACTTCATTGGAGAGCAGTTTCATATGGATATATATATATATATATATATATATATATATATATATATATATATATATATATATATATATATATATATATATATATATATATATATATAATTACCCTTTGGATGTCAGCTTTGAATTTACATGGACCCACCACCATGTCAAATTGCACCCACTGAAAGGAGGGCAGAAGCAGCCGATGGTGGAACGAGGAGCAGTAATTTAAATAGCTGATTGTACCGCCACCGCAGAAAGAAAACCCCACCGTCGAAAATTATCAGCATTTATCGTAATTGTTGGACCAGTACCATATGACTGACTTCTGCTGTTGGAGTTAGAAAGCTGCCATGGTTTGGCGAGGGGCAGCAATATGGGACACTTAAATAAGAAGCAACGGGCACCTTTGGATTATGAGGGGGAACTGCACGGACTTACCATCCAGGGAACATCGAGGGCGAGTACGCCGCAGTGGGTGTGAGAACTGATACACAGACGGGGATTGAAAGATCGTTGTACCCCGCTGTGCTAAAGTTAGTTTTGGAGACATAAAACAGGGGGAGGCTGGACATCAGTCTAATACCCAATAGCAGCTGTTCTCTCTCTTTGCCATCAATCCTCAATTCCAATGAGGCAAACTTTTCTAATTTAAAAAGTGTAACATTTGGCTGTGTCACATTTCAATGAAGCGAGCTGGAAGAAGGCTAAGCGCCAAAGTGCATCCTCGCAATAAACAAAATTATGCCACTAGCCCCGTGAGTGAGATTACCCTTTGGATGTGAGCTTTGATTTTTCATGGACCCACCACCAAGTCAAATTGCACCAGCTGAAAAGAGTGCAGAAGCAGCAGATGGTCGAAAAAGAAGAAGATATATATATATATATATATATATATATATATATATATATATATATATATATATATATATATATATATATATATATATATATATATATACATTTACAACGATCCTGGACTTCAGCTGCTGGCCTGGCAACGAAACAGGTACGGACCACAGGAGCGCTATAGAGATTATTTAAAGTGCTTTATCCCACCGTTTTCTTAGTCAACATGACACGTATCGGCTGCGTCTCCACAGCCTTCATCACATCTATCTGGTTCAATGCTCTCTCCCAACTTGGAAAAAAGCGCGACACAGCTCTGGGGTTATACATGTCTTTATTGCTCTCAATGCGCAGGGAAATTCAAGTCTATGAAAGTCTATTGCCTTCATCAGTGCCGGTTCCAGGGGCTTCTAGTTCTTCCAGGGGGTCGAGCTGTGCGATACTAATAAAGAGACCACTCCTATTCAGGTGGTCTCTAGCTCCTCCTCCACTTAGCGATGTACCGATTTCCATGCGCTCTCCCATCTGGCTGGTGCATGCTGGTCCTAGGAGTCCGTTTGAGGAAGCCTATACAATGATAGGCATGTCCTGACACCATGTGATGCCCCAATTTGCATTGGCTTACCGGTCCAAAGAACAGCCACAGTTGCCATGAAGTGTTCGGTCATTTCTTTTAACCCCTTATCAGGCAATCAGTATTGCCTCCTCTCAACCCATCAATCCAAAATGCATCAGAACCGATGGGGGGGCGACGTGTTAGCAGCTTCGTGCACAGACCAAGTTTTTGCAGGTAAGACGCGTTGCTCCTGAACGAGAGTGCGTGCCGCTTGCCAGCTCCTGCTTGCTGGCTACACATCTGGTCCGATGCTCTCTCCCAACTTAGAAAAAAGCGCGACACAGCTCCGGGGTTAAAAATGGCTTTACTGCTCTCAATGCGCAGGGAAATTCAAGTCTATGAAACGCTTGGGAAGACGCGTTTCAGGTTTCCAATTGCCTTCATCAGTGCCGGTTCCATGTGCTTCTGGTTCTTCCAGGGGGTCGAGCTGTGCGATACTAATAAAGAGACCACTCCTATTCAGGTGGTCTCTAGCTCCTCCTCCACTTAGCGATGTACCGATTTCCATGCGCTCTCCCACCTGGCTGGTGCATGCTGGTCCTAGGAGTCCGTTTGAGGAAGCCTATACAATGATAGGCATGTCCTGACACCATGTGATGCCCCAATTTGCATTGGCTTACCGGTCCAAAGAACAGCCACAGTTGCCATGAAGTGTTCTGCCATTTCTTTTAAC
Organism: Lissotriton vulgaris; assembly: GCF_964263255.1. NCBI lineage: Eukaryota > Metazoa > Chordata > Amphibia > Caudata > Salamandridae > Lissotriton > Lissotriton vulgaris. The sequence goes on from NC_141685.1 coordinate 845,310,055, forward strand.
CCCTTATCTATATATAATATTACCAGTTTTGCCCAAAAAACGAAAGCGCACTCCACAGCAGACCACTCACAGCAGAGTTTTATTGAACGCAGGAGCATTAACTGTGATTCAGGTTCAGAAATTCATTAGCGCTTGACGCGTTCGGAGCATCCTAGCCCTTGTTCACAGGCATATATGAAAGAACAGAGCACCAACATCTCTCTGCACTTATTTCCCTCCAGTGGGGCCTCACAGGTGAGTTCATTTATCTCCATGCATAGTGCATGATGGGACTTGCAGTGCCTCAATGACATTTTTTCCTTCCAGTGGGTGCGCTCCGCTTGCCTAAATTATCTGATTATTGTTCAAGCCCTGCAGTGGGCCTCTTGACCCAATGTCCAGTACATTTACCATCTGCTATTTCCGCGTTGAGGCAGCGATTAATTCTGTGACCTGGTGACTCCACTTCTCATTTTCGTGGCGGTGCCACTTTCTCGGAGGGACAGCCGTTAAATTGTATTCCAGGTTTTGTCCAAAAAACGCAAGTGCACTCCACAGCAGACCACTCACAGAGTTTTATTGATTGCAAGAGCAATTACTGGGATTCAGGTTCAGATATTCATTAACGCCTGACGCTTTTCGAGCATCCTAGCCCTTGTTCACAGGCATATATGACAGAACAGAGCACCAAAATCTCTCAGCACTTTATTTCCCTCCAGAGGGGCCTCACAGATGAGTTCATTTATTTCCATGCATAGTGCATGATGGGACTTGCAGTGCCTCAATGACTTTTTTGCCCTCCATTGGGTGTGCTCCGCTTGCCTAAATTATATGATTATTGTTCAAGCCCTCCAGTTGGTCTCTGGAAACAATGTCCAGTACATTTACTATGCGTTGTTTCTGCATTACCCACAGGAGCCGGCTTGCGGTCCCAGTGGAGACTGGGTGCCCTAGGGGCATCCAACAGACATGTCAGGGCCCGGGGGATGGGTTTCCTGGAGCCAAAATTGGCCCATGGAGAGGGCCCCCTTTCAACATTTACGAAAGGCCGAGATGCTCGGGATGGGGTCCCGGGGGACAAAATTGGCCTGGGGAGAGGGGCTGCAGCCCCCCCTAAAATATCTCAAAAATAAAAAAAGGCCGGGCCCTGGTGATGGGGGTCCCCACAGCTGAAAGCAGCCACATCCCCAATTACAGCTAGGCCAGGCCCCAGGGGATGAGGTCCCCAGGGCCAAAATCGGCCCAGGTAGTGTGGAGGCATGGCCTTCTCCCCTATTACAGGTAGGCCGGGCCCCGGAGGATGGGTCCATGGGCCAAAATCAGCCTGGGGAGGGGGGCCCACGGTCCCCCCTCCCCCTAATTTTATATTTTTTAATGGCCTAGCCCAGGGGTATGGGGTCCCTGAAATCAGCCCAGGGAAGGTGGGCACGCGGCCCCCCTCCACTAATAAAGATATATACATTTTAAAAAGACCCCAGCAATGCACTGAGGCTCCATCCCCTTTCACCACCACTCTGCAAAAATGCATCCAGGAACACAATTATTAGGGGATTGAAGTCCCCCTGGTTCGAGAGGGTCCTTGGGGGGCAGAAGCCCCCTTGTTACCTCTAGCCCGTACAACACAGTTTGGTTTCTGAGAGGTAGTCTGATACCACACCCCCTTTATCCATCACTTTGCAAACGTGCCTCCTGGCACACTGCTGGTCGGAGAATAAAGTGCCCTTGGATGCGGAGGGTCATTGGGGGCTGTTACCTCCAGTAAGTCCCACCCAATGTGATTGCTGAAAGGACTTTGGAGTAGGCTAGGGTGTAGTTTGCCTAGCAGTACTACACGTAGCTTCACGTAGTATACTTTGAACTTCACGTAGTACACAGTCTGTGTGATGACACTGTGTATTTGTCTGCACTGTGAAAAAATTGCAACCTAATTGCAAATGACATCCTGCACAGTGCCAGTTATGATAAAATAAGTATCTCTATCTTTATATGCTAAAGTGCATATTGTACTTTCACAAAAGTGAAACTAAAAAAATTAGCACGCAGTGAGAGAGGTGATGATTTTGGTATCCTCCCTAACCTAGGGGGAGTACCAAACAGATGCCTTGAAAACAAAAAAGCACATCTTATTGAACAATTTGGTGGTAGTCTCATTCTCTTAGGCCCACCCAAAGCACAGTTATTGGCAAAAAACATTCCCTACTAAAGGCCCTGCAAAGCATTATGGGACGAGATTAGCAGGGGGCAGTGAATATTATATAGTATCCAATATCAAAATAATTCTACAAAGAGCTGCCGTTCAACTGGTGGTTACTAGATGTCCCTCACTAAAGTTCAACAAAATGTGCTTTTTGTTTATGCTCTTTGTGTTCTAGGCATCTGCTTGGTCCTCCCCCTAGGTTAGGGGGGACACCAACATCATCAGCTCTCTCATTGCCTAATGTTTTAATTGCAAAAGTTCACTTTTGTGAACTGGTTGCATGCTTTTAAGCATGTGAAATTGCTTTTTCAAAGCATCTGAGGATGTTGTTGATTTAGCTGCTACGTGTAGTATTATGCCCAGGGTTACTTTGGAGGCCATGCAGTCTCTCTTCTTCTCTCAGTGAACACGCCTACTGGAGCACTGCTGGTTGGGGGATTAAGTTTCCTTGGAAGCTGAGGGCCCTTTGTGTCCAAGAATCCCATCCTATTACCTCCGGTATGTCCCTCACAGTACAATTGCTGAGAGCTGGTCAGAGGCCCAACCTTCTTTTTCCACCACTCTGGTTGGGCGATAAAGTCCTCTTGGATGCTGAGGGTGTTTGTGGATCCAGAGGCCCTCCTGTTAGCTCCAGTAAGTCCGACACATTAGGATTCTTGAGAGTTAGTCGGAGACCCTGCCCCCTTTCTCCACCACTCTGTAAATATGACTAATAGTTAAAAAAACAAAGACGTTATAGTTAGGAAATAGAATTTGAAAAACCTCAGAAATTAACTGTAAAAACTAAAGGTTAAACAGGAGTTATAGTTAGGAAATGGGTCTGCTATTTCTGTGTATATTTTTCCCATTATCCTGATTTCGCTAAGAGGCCTTCATTTTTGGGGTCAGGCTTAAATATATATAAAAGTAGCAAACCTGCAGCCAGAGACGTATTACTTGAATGGATGTAAATATACTCCTGGATGTAAATATACTCCTCTTTAGAGTTCACAAACATTGACAGTAATGGACATAGAAAACTGTGCCAGTCTCAGTTTTTTCAGGCATACTATTGTCAATGAAAGACTAAAAAAGGGGATGAGACAAATGTTTGAAAATAGTTTAACCACAATCAGTCCATCGGGATAGCATTCCTAACCATTGTTTTTCACTCACTGCCACTGGACAGAGGAAATGATATAGAGTGTGGCAAACAGAGTAAAGGCTGACAAGTTGATGGAAGACTTTCCGTCTGCCCCCCAGCCTTTACTCTGCCCACCGAATTTAGACATGTCCACTGCCCCAGAAGACATCTCTATACATTGGCAAGTAGTAACGTCATGGTGGTTCCAGTCAATGTAGAAAGGTGTTTTATTTTTCAAAAACAGACTCCCAAAGTGGGAGTTTGTTTTCGGAAAAAAAAGAAATAATTCCCTCCACATCATCACCCCGTGGAGTCTTCTCCCTTAGTGTGCAGTGGCGGCCGGCACATGTAAGATTGGTAGGGCAGTGGGGTGGTGTGGGGGGAACTCGGCCTATGAAGGGTTAGTTAAAATTGAATGAAAAAAAAAGCACTTACCTTGCGCCAACGCATCGCTGAGTCGGCGTTTGCTGTGAGTGAAAGGTAAGTGGTTTTATTTATTTTGTATTTAATTTTAACGGAACCATTGTCTTTTGACTACCCCCCAACCCCACCCTGCCCCGCCCGCCTCACCACTCTTACCTGTGCCGGCCACCACTGCTAAAGCTTTACACCAATGGAGTAAACTGAACAGGCGGACCTTAACTTTGACAGACTGGTACTCTCTTTTCGTTGCAATGGAGTACCTATCAGTCAAACTCTAAATCAGCCCTAGAGGACTATCTAATGCAAATCAGTAATGACCCTGCTACTCCTTGGAACAGGCAATTCTGCGTGCAGGTCTTCTCACTAATTTACACTGCAGTGTACTGTTCTTTTAGTTGGGAAATTTGAGATTCACACCCCCAAAACCTCCCTGACTAAGCAACAGCCATGCCAATTCTTCCCATCTTCTCCAATTCCGTCTGCTTCCTACTTTTGTCTCTGGCCTCCCCTTGATCTAATTGTTCTGTCTCCTTCTTTTCTCACACATCTATATGTTACCTTCTTTCTCTATCTTCAATCAGCTACATTCTGCTTGTTCCCCAGCATCCTTATTTTTGTCCTCTTGCTCTTCTCTGTCCCCTTTGTTCACCCATATCTCATTATCCCTTTATGACTCATTTTCCTCTAAGTTTTATCTTTTACAGTTTCCTTTTATATTATTCCTTTCATGATTGTTCCCCATTTCTTAATTATCCTTTATTCTCTCGACCTAAACCCTCCTCTCTGCCCCCTCTACCAAGAGTAGGAATAAGGACCAAGGTATGCTCTTTATTTAAAATATTTAGAGCTGGTGACCTGTTTCTAAATGCAGCTGATGCAGGACAGACAGGATCCTTCTCATCATATGTGGACCCCGGTGCCACTGCACCTGCTGCACCATTGCTAGCTGCACCACTGGCCCCACTGCACTTTCGCTCTTTACATATTCATGACGTATTGGCTCCAAAGTACCAGCACTCAGAGTCCGTCTGTCTGCCACAGTGCCTGGTAAAAGCAATTTAAATAGATTTAGCAAGAGGGAATACCAGGGGAACTCCGCCATTAATGCACCTGAGACGAGGATAGACTGGTCTTTAATATTAAATGATCCTAAAGAGAGAGAGACTCAAGATGGCAATCAAACAGCCAGAACAATAACATTGTCGTAATTGTCTGGACACAATTATCATCCACACAGAATCAAATTGTTCTCACTCCATTCCTGAGCATGTTTGCAGCAAATGATTTCATATAATAATAACGTAATAATAATTGCCATTATCTTAATACTAATATTAATGAGAGTAGTTTTTAATATGGTGCTTGATGTGATAGTACTACTAATATGGAGGCCATGAACACTGTGTTACAAGAATATCGTCGACAAAATATCGAAGACCAAAATATCAAAAGGTACGTGTATCTTGGGGTAGTATAGATTTACTATTCTTAGGTTCACATCTATGTACCATAGTATGTATTCAAGGTGTATATATGTGGAGTTAGCTATAGAACATATTTTGTCCTCAATATTTACCTCCCTCTATATTCTGGCTTCGATATTCAGGGGTATATTTTTGAGAGGTTTGCGTCACGTTTGCACCACGCAACGTGGTGCATGCACATCGCAGACCTCTACCACATATTTATTAAGCCACCCAAAGCCATTTTGCTTGGCTCCGAGTGGCTTCAAAAATCTAGAGCAGCGCAACGCAGCACAGAGCAAATTGCTGTGTTGCGCTCCACTGCCCTGGGTAGGTGTTCCATGTGCGTTGCAGTGTGTGTCCCCACCCAACCCCCATGGAATTTGACGCATTCACAGATTTACAAGAACTCGTCAACCTGGGAATGCGCTAAAATATTATGCCTTCTCAGGAGAGGTGTACGAGGAGAGATACCTTTATTTCTCCTTGTTACTTCTTCAGTGCATGCAGAATGAGGAATTTGCCTCCCAGTATTATTTTTGTGCAGGAAGGTGCCCTTCCTTTACAAAAACAATCCTGTTTGCAACACAAGCACCATGCACCATGGTTCAAGGGTATCTGTGTTGGCGCCAGGAAGCCAAAACCGCGCCAGCGCAGAGACAAGGACAGGAATGAGTCTTATTCTTTTAAATTCGGCGCATTCCTGCTCTTTTCCTATCATACAGCGCCAGTGGCGTAGCATGGGAAGGGACACAGGGGCTGTTGCAAAATTCTTAGGAGGAGCAGAATTTTTAAAGAAAAAAGTGTGCCAATTTTTTTTTCTTTTTCAATGTTGCACCAGGAAGTGCTAACGGTCCAAGGGTTAGGACGCGTATACTTGCCTTGCCCTGGGTACCAGGTGCTAGCAACCTACTCCACGCGGCAGCACAGCAAGGTGACTTGCTGCGCGAATTTTTTTGTAAATATGCCCCTCGATGTGCACACTGTTTCATAATACTCTGCTGCAATATCTAAGGATGCAGAAGAGCGGTGTTGCTATTACCCATATAATTTACTGGCACTCATCTAAATTTATAGCCCATTCTGCAGAAACCTTGGGAACCTTTATTGCAGGGCGCGTGTATCAGTGATGCAGCAGGTGCAGTGGCCCCGGGGAATAATTCCTAAGGGGCCGCTGCATTGTTCCTTTTACGTATATGTGAATAACATTTGTCTATCGTGATTACTAATGCTGGAGACGGATGCTTTCGCTGTGTACTAGTGTATTTAAAGCGACGGCCACCAGAGAGCGCTCTGTCCTTGGTCACAATCTAATGAAGTGCCAAGCAAAACACAGCATGAAAGCAGACAGAAAAGAACGAACATTCAGAAAACAGATTTCTAAAGTCATTAAGAGCGGCTTCCTCCTTTCACCAATAAAGCTTCAAAATACAGTGAAAGTAGAATCCTGTGTGACACTATTTAGGATGTTGAATATATGAACAAAAGTATTACACTGTTACCTTCATTGGATCAAGGATGTTTCGAAAGCTTTTAATTAAAAAAAAGGAAAAATACTAGTATTCTCCAGTACTAAATGTCAAAATGTATTTGAAGGAGATTAGTCTGTTTTCGATCGTCCATCTATTTATCCACTGAGCTATATCTCTTTTTAAACATACATCCTTTTGTGACACTGTCCCTATATACGCCACGGAAATATTTAATGACAGGATAGTTTAGTTGCCTGCTAAAATCAGGAACTAACATTTGTTTCATCTATCTATCTATCTATCTATCTATCTATCTATCTATCTATCTATCTATCTATCTATCTATCTATCTATCTAGACACACACACATATACACATGTATATATTTATATATACACACACATATAAGTTATAAACACAACTGTGTGTATGTCTATATGTGTGTATCTCTCGATCTCTCTCTCTATAGATATACATACATACTGACTTTTTGTGACATATATATATATATATATATATATATATATATATATCAATTTGCTGGCGTGGAAGCGGTGTCTGCGAGCGCAGAGCGTGCTGAGGAGGAGCCTTGTATATATATATATATATATATATATATATATATATATATATATATATATATATATATATATATATATATATCTATGCTACTATTATAAAGAGAGAACTTGCACCTTTGAGCCAGGTAAACTCGAAAACTACACCACCACTCTGAACACCCAAGACATCTTAGAAAACCTCAGGGCAAGCAGAAGGACATAGGCTACATAAAAATAAAAAAAAAACGTTGTTTAAAATATTTAGAAATAAAAATAAAGTAGTCCCTTGCAAGTAGCGCTGGCCGTGACGTATACTTGAGGGGAGTAGCGTCGTTCACGAGCAACAGGAAGACCAAGGACATGAGCGCAGAGAGGAGTGTCTGCGTGAGGGGAGGAGCGGAGTTCACCAGCAACAGGAAGAGGGGAGAACATGATCGCCGGGAGGAGCTGCGGAGCGGCGAGAAGCGGAGGAGCAGTGGCAGCGCGGGGAGGAGCAGCGGATGAGGTAGCTGACAAGCGGTCAAGCAGTGGAGAGGTTAACACTCCAGCGTAGGGAGGAGCGGCGGATGAGGTAAGTCAGGACCTGGGGGGGGTACAAAGCCGAGGCGGGCAGGAGGCTCAAGGCGCAAGGCGGGAGGTGGGAGGCGGGTGGCGGTAGGCGCTATGCCCAATGTCGGGGCGGCGGGTGGGAGGCTCAAGGCTCAAGGCGGTATGGCCAATGTCGAGGCGGGAGGGATGCGGACTGGGCAATGTCGGGGGGGTGCACAGAGGCTTAAATTGCTGAACCCCAGCCCCCTTCAGCCCCGGGCAAAGCCGTGGCGGGCTGCTAGTATATATATATATATATATACTAGCAGCCCGCCCCGGCGTTGCCCGGGGCAGAAGGGGGCTGGGGGCAGCATTTAAAGGCTCTGTGCACTCCCGCCAGCCTCGCCGCTGCCCCCCGCCGCCTGCCCCGACATTGCCCAGCCCGCCTCCCGCCCCGACATTGTCCAGCCCGCCTCCTGCCTCCCGCTCGACATTGCCCAGCCCGCCTCCCGCCTCCCGCCTCGCGCCTCGATCCGCCCGCTTCCTGCCTACAGCCTGCCTTTGCCTTACCTGGCCGCCCGCAACGTACTTCATCGCCACTCCTCGCCGCTCTTTGCCTCTCCATGAGCGGCCCACTCCAGACTCCACGCCACTCCTCGCCGCACGTCACCGCTCCTCCCCCGCATGTCGTCATCACGTCTAGGTTGCGGTCAGAGCTACGTCGCGGCCGGCGCTAGTTTGTTTTCAAATTGTAATTTTTTAATTTACGTTTTTTTTTTGCAACTACACACCCTGAGGATTCCAACAATGTATTGGGTGTGTAGATTGGCGCTGTGGTTTCCGTGTTTACCTTGCCAAAAGGTGTCTGTTCTCTCTTTATACTAGTAGTATATATATATATATATATATATATATATATATATATATATATATATATATATATATATATATATATATATATATATATATATATATATATATATATATATGTGAGAAAGGGCTCCCAGCTAACGTCCTAGCAGGAACCACACAAAGAGACTCGCACTCCAGGGTCTGTGTTTTCAGATGTTTTTAATGGCGACGCGTTTCGACCAAACGGTCTTCTTCCAAAGCATATACATATACCCAATCCACACACCCAATACATTGTTGTAATCCTCAGGGTGTGTAGATGGACATAGGCTGCATAAAATAAAAAATAAACGTAAATTAAAAAATTAAAGTTTAAAAACAAAGTAGTCCCCTAAAACAAGCGCCGGCCGCGACGTAGCGCTGACCGCGACCTACACCTGCATGATGACGACAGGCGGGGAGGAGCGGTGACGAGCGGCGACATGCAGCGAGGAGTGACGTGCGGCGAGGAGTGGCTCGGCTGCTCAGGTAAGGCGAGGCAGGAGGCGGGAGGCGGTCCGGGCAATGTCGGGGCGGGCGGGGTCCCGGGAGTGGGGGCTAAGTCCGGAGCGCGGCTGAGGTAAGGCAGAGGTGGGAGGCGGGAGGCGGGCGGGAGGCAGGCGGGCGGGCAGTGGTATAGGCAATGTCGGGGCGGGCGGGCGGGGGCCCGGCTGGGACTAAACAAATGCAAAAAAATGCATCCCCCAGCCCCCTTCTGCCCCCGGGCAACGCGGGGGCGGGCTGCTAGTATATATATATATATATATATATATATATATATATATATATATATATATATATATATATATATATATATATATATATATATATATATATATATATATATATACATATTCACTGAAAAAACCATAGGTTATAGACCATATATAGTTAGGAATTAGCATTTACAAAACCTTATTTTACTCACACAAAACCATTGAAATTCCATATATAGTTAGTTGCACTAACTATATATCGCGCACCCGCAATCCACTGCTGATGATGTCACATATTACATCATTCATGACATGGTCAGTGACATCACTGATGACATCACTGATGACATCTCAAATGACATCACTGATGACATATCAAATGACATCACTGATGACATCACTGATGACATCACTGATGACATCTCAAATGACATCACTGGTGACATCACTGAGGACATCTCATTAGACATTACTGATCACATCACTGATGATATCATTCATGTGATAATACGATGAACCTCTTCCGACTCTAATATAACCTTAGATACAATCAGTGTAACAGACACTCACAGACTGTCACTCATCCATGGAGTTACTCACACACCTAGTCAGTCATGCAAAGAATCAATCACACCTCCATTTCCTCAACTATACAGTTATACACACCCTACTTATTCAAACATATACTAACACATATTTACTCTCTTATACAATCCCTGATACAAGTTCACAATGATCCATACAGCCACTCACACATTCACTGGCTCTTATGCACAGTTATTTATATATGTCAACTCTCACATGTACTGTGTTTTACATATGTACTTACTTTGACATGTAGCACTGAGACATCCATTCACTCACCAATACACTCATGCACACAGTCAACCGCCCATACAGCTGTTTCCACATGCTCTTTTGAACCCATACATCTAGTGAATCAACTGCTCACACATCTATGCACAGAGTCATACACCTCCCAGCCACCCACACACACACTCAGTCTCCAAAACAAATACTTGGGCAACCTATCAATAACCCATATAGTTACTCATATAGCTACTGATCAACACATGCAGCAGTTTACAGAACAACAGACATAATGATGCACAAATTAACACAGTTTAGTCACTAACCCATGCACTCAGTGAGACACATTTAATCACTCACTCATACAGTCAGTCATGCACCTACTAAATCCTTCATCCAGACACTTATACATCCACTCATTCTTCAATATGTAAGACATATTTTAACTTTACAGAAACATACAGTCACTGGATGTTGTCATCAGTGATGTCACCAGTGATGTCATTTGAGATGTCATCAGTGATGTCATCAGTGATGTCACTGACCATGTCATGAATGATGTAATATGTGACATCATCAGCAGTGGATTGCGGGTGCGCAATATATAGTTAGTGCAACTAACTATATATGGAATTTCAACGGTTTTGTGTGAGTAAAATAAGGTTTTGTAAATGCTAATTCCTAACTATATATGGTCTATAACCTATGGTTTTTTCAGTGAATTTTCAAGGTTTTGTAAATGCTAATTCCTAACTATATATGGTCTATAACCTATGGTTTTTTCAGTGAATTTCAATGGTTTTTTAAAAGCTAATATCTGTAGCTGTAAAATGTATTCTTCTTTAAATCTTAAAATATATTTTACATGTTTTTTATACAATTTTTAAAAAAAAAAAATTTTGTTTCGCTCCCAGTCCGCGAACCGGCCAGCTTCCCGTTAGCTCAATTTAAAGCCGCGACTCGGTCCGCGAACCAGTAAACGTTCCTTTAGCGTAACTGTTACGTTAGCATGACGTTTTGCGTTGTCGCGTAATACGTCATTTGACGCGCCAAGTTAGCGGACCCGGAAGCGGACCGGAAAGCGGAGCAAAGCGCGAAACGTAAACACAGCAGGTCATGTGACTCGGTAATAACACTTTTCATTGGTTCATTTCACTTTTGGTTTCCTAATGATGTAATACTAGGTCATGTGATCTAAAATTAACACTTTTCATTGGTTTAGAACTTTTACTTTTCCCAAATGATGAAAACCCCTCCTTCTTTCCTCACTCTGACTTTCATCTTGGTGAGAGAAAGACCCTTTATTAACATTGTGATATGGCTTCATTAGTAGCTTCAGCTGGTTCTAACCCACCACCTCCACCAGATCCAAGGAAGAGAGGACCACCTGCTGAAGTAATCATACAACAAGAAGAGGAAGAACAGGAAGAGGAGGAAGAGCAGGAAGAGACACAGTTTTTGCCAGAGGAGCCCAGGAGGTATAATCGAAAAGAGAACTACATTTGGCAATTTTTTTAATTTCCTGAGGGGCAAAAAAAAGTGAATGCACGCTATGTGTTTTGCCGTATATGCGATGATAGACTGTCAAGGGGGACTGATAAAAAATACAGCTACGGCAAATACACTATGCATCGGCATATGAGTAGGTGGCATCCAAACAACTATAGTGCTGCCCAGCTACGTGATGAGCAACAAAATCCCCCTGCGATGGCAAGAGGATCGGTTGTTCAAGAAGTGTCGGGACCAGAGGCGAGGGAGATGGTCCCAAACATTCAAATGAAGTTTGGGGAAGTGAAGCAAGTGTGCGTGCGCTGTAACCAACTCATTTGCTACAGAGAAAGTAGCATTACTATAATTATGAAAGCTATTGATAATCATGTTTGCCCGAAACACCCCAAACAATAAATTCTTCTTTTTTTCGTTGCTCCTGTTGAGCCCTTTTCAATGAATCGTTTTTGTTTCCCCCCTCTCCCAAAAAAAAAAAAAAAATATCAAAATGTTCAGAAAATACAAAAAAAAAATGTTCTGAAAAATAATTAAAAAAATTTAAAACAACAAAAACAAAAAGTTCTTTTCAGAACTACCTCCCCATTATAAAAAAAATGGTAGAATTTTTGAAACTCTGCCAACCTCTATTTCTTTTAGTTCGCTTCCCGGTTCGCACTCCGGTACGTGAACGGGGAGCGAACCAAAAATTTTTTTTTAAAAAAAGAACAGTAAGTATAAGGGAAGGAAATAGACAGTTATGTTAAAAGAAAGACAGCTATAGGGAGTAAACAAAAGATACTGTTACCCGCAATCCACTGCTGATCATGTCACATATTACATCATTCTTGACATGGTCAATGACATCATCAGCAGTGGATTGCGAGTAACAGTATCTTTTGTTTACTTCCTATAGCTGTCTTTCTTTTAACATAACTGTCTGTTTCCTTCCCTTATACTTACTGTTCTTGTTTTAAAAATTTTTTTGAAATCAATCAGAAACAGTAACATTAATAGAGACAGAATGAGTGAATAAGAATGAAGAAGTATGAGAAGAGAGGGACTGAGAAAAATAGTGGAAGGAGTAGAATAATTAAGTAATAGAGAAAGGAATGAGGGAAGTAGCAAACGCAGGAAAGTAAGGATTAAAGAAATGAAGCAGTAGAACTAATAGATGTTAAATGTGATAGATTAAATGATTGATTCAGGATGACAATAAGGTGTGGCCTCTCCAAAAGTTTGTTTAAGGTGAGGCCTACTCAGGGTTGCATTTCAAATTTATGCTTGTTGAAGAATACAGAGGAGATAATACATGTGAAGGCCTACCATTGAAGTAAAACATGTCCTCTTCACTCTTAAACAACGGCCAGACCTCTTCTGTGTCCATAGACAGACCTAAACTTCATCTGCACAATGTCATTCGTAAACTTAGAAAACACAAGTAATGTAATTGAAAAACGTGGAGTTTCTTTTGCTCATTTCACAATCACATCACCTGTGTTGCCTTTGCTTAGGTATCTCATAGTGCAGATGTAGTCCAGGATAAAAAAACAGTACCCAGAAGTGCAGCAGTGTATGCATTAACTTTGATATTTACAGAAGCCTCAGTTTCTCCATGTCTACCTCACATTTCTAAATGTATATCATAAGTACAAAAAGTAGAACATTAATTATACATGTTAAATGGTTTATTTTTGCTGTTCTCAGAATGTATCAAATTTCACTTAAATCAGTGACTTGAAGGTATTCATCATGTAACAGCGGGGAAAAAAACACAATCAAAATGATTGTGTTTAAAAAACCCATACAACATAAGAAATCTGAATTCAAAACTCCTTAAAATTAACTTACTTTCCATAACGTCGAAGGATGTCCTATGAACAGCGTACACTCTGTTGTGCTATTAATATTTTCAGACCGCCACTTTCTGAAAGAAAACCTCCATCGTTTTGAAAAATATGTTACATACAATAAAAGACTTCTCACATTCTACCACATGTTTCCACTTGGCCAAATCATGTTGCAGCGATTTACAACTCTTGTAATTCTTGTAATCAAATCCTGTCATTTTCTATTTTCGCAACTTTCAAAAAGAAAACATTTAAGATTACTTTCACAATCCTGGACTACTAATATCTTACCCTTCTTGCTCACTCATGTTCTACTTTTCCTATGACACTGATACTGCTTACTATGAAGCAGACTTACTTGCATCAGGTTTATATAGTTGGATTTTTAAAATGACATTATAATTAAAAGTTTTGGACCAATAATCTAGACAGCATTGCAGACTTACATTCCCTCTACTTCATGAACCTTTTGCAATTCCTCAGAGGAAATCCCGAGATTCTTTCCTTAAAATTTTGGTTTTAAAAACACCAGGTAAGAATTTTTAAGGTCAAACAGCAATTTTTTTTTGAAAGTTACAACAGAATCGTTGCAGAATGACCAGCCGTTTCTAGACTTTAAATAAGCTGTGTAATGTCCTGATGTTGTTGAAGGACGATCGTGATAGATAATTGCTACAGTTACAAAAGTCCTTCCTGATATTGACAGCTGAAAAGCAACACATTTTTTTATTAAAGTTGACAATTTTGATCCATCAGGCCTACATCGTTGGATCATTAAAATGACATACTGGCCATATCTTCGAATAAATAATGTTGACATCATTTCCGATTTACATTGGCTACACTCCATGTTGTGATCAGCTGCATTTACTAGCTTATTAAAGGAGACTGATTTACTGTCTGGCAAAGTTAAATATATAAATCTTTCTGAGTCTACACTAGTAGTACTTGATAATGTACAGTTCTCGCAGTCATGCTGCCATTGATAAGAAAGCCCAAACAGGTGATCTACATCTACACCCTCATCTTGCAATACATCAAGCATATACATTAAAAACTCCTGACAATCCTGCTGATTATTTTCAGAGAAGTCTGTTTGACCTGAACATTCATCTAACAGATAACGAACTTCAGACACACTTTCTACTTTTGTTCGGTCAGTGCTACATTTCTCTAACACAGAATTCAACAAACAGCATAAACTTTGTTCCGAATTGAACACAATCTGTTCTTTTAAAGTCTCTAGTGAAAAGAGAACATTAACCACTACATTTGCAAAGCAGTTGACACCAGAACTGTTTTCAAATTGAAAACCGACAACATCTTCAACAAAATCCGTTTTCTTTCTGCTTACAATTTTCGGTTCATCGACTTTTCGGCTTTTTGCTACAACCTCCCTACTATTAGTGATATTTCTTCGTTTACGGCCTACCACACGTTTCTCAAACAAAGGATTTTGAGGCAAATGTGGCGCATACTCTCTTCTTAACCTATTGTATTCCTTAACACAATCTAGATCCGCACAAATGTTTGTGACATCACAACCAATCAAGTACAATCCCGATAAAGTTCTAACTCGTGACAATGCCACATATGCCATACCCTCTTTGAACACAGAACTGCCAATATTCACCAATGCACTATCTACACTTAAACCTTGCGATTTATGGATTGTCACCGCATATGCCAAGCAAACAGGAAAACCTTTATGCATTTGTCAAAACCTGACCTGTTAATTGTGCACTGTGGAGGTAATGATTTGGGCACTTTGACTGTGGTAGGTCTGGAAATGCTTTTAAAGGACACCTTTGAGCAATTAATGGCACTTTTTCCTCAAACTGCCTTGGTATATTCTAATATATGCCAAAGACAGAAATGGAGGTGGCCCAACCAATTTTGTCCACAAATTGAGAAGTCGAGGAAGCATGTAAACAAATCTGTTTCAGCTTACATGAGAGACCATGGAATGGGCTCCATGTACAACAATAACTTGCGTCACTACATGCAAGATATCTACAGAGGAGATGGAGTTCACTTCTCAGATGAGGGCAACAGAATTTTCATTTTGAATTTAAGACTGTGCATTGGTACCTACTTATAAGTACCAAAATGTACCATAAACTCAAAAGCTCTTCTCAGAGCTACCCTACATCTGATCACTCACAATTATTATTTTTCTCTAACTTTTTTCTCTAATTTTCAACAAACTACGCTCCCCGGAGCGCTACCCGGTACGCGAACTGGAAGCTAACCGCGCAAAATTTAAAAAAAAATGTTTTTTCCCCGAACATATGGTCCTCCTCAGCCACCCTCAGAAAACCTAGGGGGTCAAGATACGTCTACCGTGCCCCCTTCTACCCATTCTGAACATTATTTGCCCTCCATCTTGTATCTTAATTCGAACTAAACACAAAATAGTGGACTCCCGTTACGCTGCTGGTTCGCGGACCGGGACGCATACCGGGAAGCGGTCCAATAAAAAAGGTGGGAAAGTAATTCACAGAAAAACGACTGGAGACACTATCACCAAATATACATTAGCTCATACTACATAACAGTCCCTTTCATTTTCACAAATTTGAATGAAATTCCATTTAGCCATTAAGCCTGTAGACCTCTCTAAATACCGTGAGGTAAATTACTTCACAAAACACATCTAAAGTGTTGGAATTGACAACCAATGAAAATGTTACTTTCATTTTCTACTTTTATTACCTGACATTTGATTGGTTATATACCTGAATATATATAAAGGAAGAGAAGGAAACACAGCCATTTTGACTGCTACTTCTTGTTGTACATTACATTTGAATTATCACTAAACACTTCAACTTGTTTGTGAAGGTAAGTTGTTATTTTTAAAACTGAAGTATATTGTGTACTATAAGTTAATATGGTAAACTTTTTCTGATAGTTATATACTATCCCTCTGTAGTAGTTATAGATTTAGATAGACTTCTCTGTTATAGTTATGGATGGAGTTAGGCTTCTCTTGGTTAAATCACATACACTTTTTTATAGTCCTACTTCCACTCTGATACTATACACTGCCAAAAGATAAATTCAATGATAAAAACTGCCTATCTAAAATTAATCCCAACAGTGCCCTATCTCTACTAATATATATTTTTTTATCCAAATTTCAGGCAAAATGGAAGGCGAACAGAAAGTTCAATTTAAAATTGTACTGCAAGAGAGCAGCCAAGGAAACATTGATCAAAATGAAAATGAATTTATGGATGAAAGTAGGGACCAGGAACTACTGCAATGTGTGGAAGCAGTGGATAACCTCCTTAAAAATTAGGACATTTTACACCCTCAAAGACTCCAAAATATATTCAATGACAATTATCAAATTTCTGACAGTGAAATGTTAGAAAGTTTAATAAATTATGAAACACAATCACAATAAAAAAATGCTTAAAAAATAAAGAAAATAAAAAATAATCAACAAAAACAACAAACAATTAACATACAGTATTTGAAAAGTCTATCATTCTTTTTTCCTTATAGTACGCTGCCCAGAACGCTTTCCGGTTCGCGGACGCTCCCCACGCAAAAAAAATATAAGTTTTTTTTTTTTTGCCCTGCTGGGCCCTTTTAAAACCTCCACATAAAACCTAGGGGGTCAACGAGGATCTACTATGCCCCCTTATGGTAATTTCCCCCTTTGTTTTGGCCTCCTCTTGTCTCTCGATCCTACCGAGAGACAAGATGGCGGCCGCTCCGGACTGTTTAGAATGTTGACAGACACCAGAGAGCCAATCAGCTTCGCATCGCAAAGTTCCGTTACGCGAAAAGTACACGAACCTGAGCGCTACCCGGAGCGCTGTTACAGATATATATCTTTTTTTGAACGTTAATTTCTCAAGATCCACTGAAGCACATATATTGAGACCTAGCAAAGGCACATCGGGCTAACAGTCCCTACAATTTTGCCAAGTTTCATGCAAATCCATTCAGCCGTTCGGGCTAAAAGTGAGGCCAACCGCCCTATGGAAATTAACATTGGAAAAACGCGTTTTGGGACCCCCCTTTTTTCTCGCCCCCCCCTTGACGAACCCCCCCCCCCCCAAATTTTCAGGGGCTGCTAAGAAACAAAATGTGCCATTTTCCTGAAAATTTCAGCCGATTCCGTGCACAAACGCCAAAGTTATTAGACATAGAATTTTCAAAAATCCCATAGGAAAAAAATCCTAACTATATATACCTACTGGCGATCGCCAGTAGGTTATATATATATATATATATATATGCAGAGTGGGGCCTTCCTGTTAAAAGTATATATATATGCAGTAACCAGTCGCCAAAAGTCCATTCAAAAAGACGACAGCGGACCCAAGAGTTCAAAAGTGCTATGCTTTTATTGTGCTAGTCCCCGCACCTCCGCCATGACTCGTTTCGAGCCCAAACGGCCCTTGATCACATGACACGCTATGGATGGATTTCCGGCTTTTTAAAGTGACAGTGCAACCTTGCTATCTCAAACGTCATCATAGACATAAAAGTCATTCTTATGGTGAATTCCTGATACATTTTAAAATAATATCGTTTTAAAATCCACAGAGCCTATTTACAATGATAATATCTATTCATATGTAAACATGGTCTCTAAAAGATACTATATAAATAATTATTAAATTCTAAAATAGAATTAAAAAACCCAGACTTGCTCATTCAAATGATACATAGTATACTTGGCTGTTGTTGTGCGTAACTGTAAAATACATTTTGATTCTGTCACCTTTAAAGTACCAGATCATTGCACAATTCATATAATTTTCAAACTTATATCGTGAATACACTGATAATATCAATCCTTAATGGATAGTCTTTTGATGACGCTATCATTAAAGTGCTAAAATGTGCATATATGTTATAGTGCAAACCTTCATTTAGTGCAAATGTTTGTGAGTAATGTGCAAATTATGCAATATTGAGTTAAAAGGAATCAACTCATATTTACATTAATAGAAATGACATACATTTAAAAACATAATTTTTTTAGTGTGGTTCCTAGTTTTAGATATTGAACCATTCACAGCATCAGACTTATCTAATAGATTAAACAAAATACAAATACCACTGAGCAAAATTCATATAATAATTATACCAAGTTACAGACATGTATAGAAATCCTCGCTGGCATTAAGACCTGCCGGCTGTTTACTGTCCAGGCTCAAAATGTAATGTGTCTCCAGTCTACGTAGGATTCCCTCTCTATTGCCCCCCATCCTGAGAGGCATGACCGCATCAATTACATAAAACTTCAAGTACTTCAAATCTCTTTTATGGCAGTCATTAAAATGTCTGGTGACTGGATATGCTTCTTCGCAATTGGTGATTGCCCTCATATGTTGGAGCACCCTTTTGTGCACGGGAAGATTTGTGCTTCCTACATATCTCAATGATTCAGAAAAGGGGGTGGTGATGAACAGAGTGTCTGAATTAAGCAGACCACTCTTACCCAGTCCAAAGATCAGGGCTTGATCCATCACCTGTTTTTAGCTCACTGCACCATCCCAGCTCAGAACTTAGCTATATGCAAATTAGTCTGACCCTGGCCCAGTGCATCATGGGAACAGGGCAGACCAAACTACCAAGCTAATTCTTATACTGGGAAGGAAACAAGCTACCGGGGACCGGTTTCTGGCATTTCAGCCGTCTTCGGCCCGGCTTGCTTGAATCCTGATGGTGCAATGAGCAAGGGACTCACATCTGAGTATACCCTTCCACGCTTATGGTGGACAAAAAACATTCAGAAAAGGGGGTGGTGATGAACAGAGTGTCTGAATTAAGCAGACCACTCTTACCCAGTCCAAAGGTCAGGGCTTGATCCATCACCCTTTTTTAGCTCACTGCACCATCCCAGCTCAGAACTTGGCTATATGCAAATTAGTCTGACCCTGGCCCAGTGCATCATGGGAACAGGGCAGACCAAACTACCAAGCCAATTCGTATACTGGTAAGGAAACAAGCTACCGGGGACCGGTTTCTGGCATTTCAGCCGTCTTCGGCCCGGCTTGCTTGAATCCTGATGGTGCAATGAGCAAGGGACTCACATCTGTGTATACCCTTCCACGCTTATGGTGAACAAAAATGATTCAGAAAAGGGGGTGGTGATGAACAGAGTGTCTGAATTAAGCAGACCACTCTTACCCAGTCCAAAGATCAGGGCTTGATCCATCACCGTTTTTTAGCTCACTGCACCATCCCATCTCAGAACTTGGCTATATGCAAATTAGTCTAACCCTGGCCCGGTGCATCATGGGAACAGGGCAGACCAAACTACCAAGCCAATTCTTATACTGGGAAGGAAACAAGCTACCGGGGACCGGTTTCTGGCATTTCAGCCGTCTTCGGCCCGGCTTGCTTGAATCCTGATGGTGCAATGAGCAAGGGACTCACATCTGAGTATACCCTTCCACGCTTATGGTGGACAAAAATGATTCAGAAAAGGGGGTGGTGATGAACAGAGTGTCTGAATTAAGCAGACCACTTTTACCCAGTCCAAAGATCAGGGCTTGATCCATCACCGTTTTTTAGCTCACTGCACCATCCCAGCTCAGAACTTGGCTATATGCAAATTAGTCTGACCCTGGCCCAGTGCATCATGGGAACAGGGCAGACCAAACTACCAAGCCAATTCTTATACTGGGAAGGAAACAAGCTACCGGGGACCGGTTTCTGGCATTTCAGACGTCTTCGGCCCGGCTTGCTTGAATCCTGATGGTGCAATGAGCAAGGGACTCACATCTGAGTATACCGTTCCACGCTTATGGTGGACAAAAATGATTCAGAAAAAGGGGTGGTGATGAACAGAGTGTCTGAATTAAGCAGACCACTCTTACCCAGTCCAAAGATCAGGGCTTGATCCATCACCGTTTTTTAGCTCACTGCACCATCCCAGCTCAGAACTTGGCTATATGCAAATTAGTCTGACCCTGGCCCAGTGCATCATGGGAACAGGGCAGACCAAACTACCAAGCCAATTCTTATACTGGGAAGGAAACAAGCTACCGGGGACCGGTTTCTGGCATTTCAGCCGTATTCGGCCCGGCTTGCTTGCATCCTGATGGTGCAATGAGCAAGGGACTCACATCTGAGTATACCCTTCCATGCTTATGGTGGACAAAAATGATTCAGAAAAGGGGGTGGTGATGAACAGAGTGTCTGAATTAAGCAGACCACTCTTACCCAGTCCAAAGATCAGGGCTTGTCCCATCACCGTTTTTTAGCTCACTGCACCATCCCAGCTCAGAACTTGGCTATATGCAAATTAGTCTGACCCTGGCGCAGTGCATCATGGGAACAGGGCAGACCAAACTACCAAGCCAATTCTTATACTGGGAAGGAAACAAGCTACCGGGGACCGGTTTCTGGCATTTCAGCCGTCTTCGGCCCGGCTGGCTTGAATCCTGATGGTGCAATGAGCAAGGGACTGGGTAAGAGTGGTCTGCTTAATTCAGACACTCTGTTCATCACCACCCCCTTTTCTGAATCGTTTTTGGCCACTATAGGTGTGGCAGGGTGTACTCAGACATGAGTCCCTTTCTCACTGCACCATCAGGATTCAAGCAAGCCGGGCCGAAGAAGGCTGAAAAGCCAGAAACCGGTCCCCGGTAGCTTGTCTCCTTTCTGGTGAAGAATTGGCTTGGTAGTTTAGTCTGCCCTGTTCCCATGATGCACTGGGCCAGGGACAGACTGATTTGCATATAGCCAGGTTCTGAGCTGGGGTGGTGCAGTGAGATAAATAACGGTGATGGATCAAGCCCTGATCTTTGGACTGGGTAAGAGTGGTCTGCTTAATTCAGACACTCTGTTCATCACCACCCCCTTTTCTGAATCGTTTTTGGCCACTATAGGTGTGGCAGGGTATACTCAGACATGAGTCCCTTTCTCACTGCACCATCAGGATTCAAGCAAGCCGGGCCGAAGAAGGCTGAAATGCCAGAAACCGGTCCCCGGTAGCTTGTCTCCTTTCTGGTGAAGAATTGGCTTGGTAGTTTAGTCTGCCCTGTTCCCATGATGCACTGGGCCAGGGACAGACTGATTTGCATATAGCTAGGTTCTGAGCTGGGGTGGTGCAGTGAGAAAAATAACGGTGATGGATCAAGCCCTGATCTTTGGACTGGGTAAGAGTGGTCTGCTTAATTCAGACACTCTGTTCATCACCACCCCCTTTTCTGAATCGTTTTTGGCCACTATAGGTGTGGCAGGGTATACTCAGACATGAGTCCCTTTCTCACTGCACCATCAGGATTCAAGCAAGCCGGGCCAAAGAAGGCTGAAATGCCAGAAACCGGTCCCCGGTAGCTTGTCTCCTTTCTGGTGAAGAATTGGCTTGGTAGTTTAGTCTGCCCTATTCCCATGATGCACTGGGCCAGGGACAGACTGATTTGCATATAGCCAGGTTCTGAGCTGGGGTGGTGCAGTGAGATAAATAACGGTGATGGATCAAGCCCTGATCTTTGGACTGGGTAAGAGTGGTCTGCTTAATTCAGACACTCTGTTCATCACCACCCCCTTTTCTGAATCGTTTTTGGCCACTATAGGTGTGGCAGGGTATACTCAGACATGAGTCCCATTCTCACTGCACCATCAGGATTCAAGCAAGCCGGGCCGAAGAATGCTGAAGTGCCAGAAACCGGTCCCCGGTAGCTTGTCTCCTTTCTGGTGAAGAATTGGCTTGGTAGTTTAGTCTGCCCTGTTCCCATGATGCACTGGGCCAGGGACAGACTGATTTGCATATAGCCAGGTTCTGAGCTGGGGTGGTGCAGTGAGATAAATAACGGTGATGGATCAAGCCCTGATCTTTGGACTGGGTAAGAGTGGTCTGCTTAATTCAGACACTCTGTTCATCACCACCCCCTTTTCTGAATCGTTTTTGGCCACTATAGGTGTGGCAGGGTATACTCAGACATGAGTCCCTTTCTCACTGCACCATCAGGATTCAAGCAAGCCGGGCCGAAGAAGGCTGAAATGCCAGAAACCGGTCCCCGGTAGCTTGTCTCCTTTCTGGTGAAGAATTGGCTTGGTAGTTTAGTCTGCCCTGTTCCCATGATGCACTGGGCCAGGGACAGACTGATTTGCATATAGCCAGGTTCTGAGCTGGGGTGGTGCAGTGAGATAAATAACGGTGATGGATCAAGCCCTGATCTTTGGACTGGGTAAGAGTGGTCTGCTTAATTCAGACACTCTGTTCATCACCACCCCCTTTTCTGACTCGTTTTTGGCCACTATAGGTGTGGCAGGGTATACTCAGACATGAGTCCCTTTCTCACTGCACCATCAGGATTCAAGCAAGCCGGGTCGAAGAAGGCTGAAATGCCAGAAACCGGTCCCCGGTAGCTTGTCTCCTTTCTGGTGAAGAATTGGCTTGGTAGTTTAGTCTGCCCTGTTCCCATGATGCACTGGGCCAGGGACAGACTGATTTGCATATAGCCAGGTTCTGAGCTGGGGTGGTGCAGTGAGATAAATAACGGTGATGGATCAAGCCCTGATCTTTGGACTGGGTAAGAGTGGTCTGCTTAATTCAGACACTCTGTTCATCACCACCCCCTTTTCTGAATCCTACATATCTCAAGGCACAAGGGCACTCGAACACATATACGGTATACTCCGTTTTGCAGGTAAGGTATTTTAAAATTGGAGTATTGTGGTCAGAAAAGGGTGTGGAGTAAGAGGTCGTGTTAACTCCATGTTTACATGCCTTACAGGAAGAGCACTTAAAGAATCCTGTGTGTGAGCTTACCCAGTTATTCTTAGCCAAGACTTATGGACTACTGCTCACCAAGCTGTTTTCCATCGAGGCTGCCTTCCTGTAGGTAATGGTGGGAGATGGATTAGATACCATTTTAAGACTGGGATCGTTTCTAATTAACGCCCAATGCTTAGCCATGATATTGCGAATTGCAAGATGTTGTTTACTATACGTTACAATCAGTCTAACTGGTTCAGATACAGGTATGGGACTGATTATTTGCTTAATGCTTTTAGTGATAAGTGCCTCCTCTCTGGTCATAGCTTCAGTTCTAGCTATCGCTGCTTTAATAGTTTTGTCAGAGTAGCCTCTAGCCAGGAAGCGTAACCGACATGCTTCCTGAGCCTCTAACACATCCTTTTGTTTACTACAGATACGCTTGATGCGTAACATCTCCCCGTAGGGGATGCTGCGAATTAGGTGTTTAGGATGGTGGCTTGAGGCGTGCAGCAAGGTGTTACCTACGGTGGCCTTACGGTGAGGCTTGGTTTGAATAGTGTTCTCATCAATATAGACCTCCACATCCAAAAAGTTCACTGAAGTGGTACTCAAGTGAGACGTGAACTGCAGATTCAGGGAATTATTGTTAAGCTCCTCTATGAATGAAACAGCCAAACTTTCCTCCCCTTTCCAGATAATGAACAAGTTGTCTATATATCTGTATAGACAAACTACATGGTTACACATTGTCTCTGCATGTAGGACCCCGAGAACCTGCCTCTCCCATAGTCCCACATGCAAACAAGCATAACTAGGGGAGAAGCAGGATCCCATCGCCACCCCTCTAGTTTGCTGGACACACATCTGCTGGAACATAAAGAAGTTATTCTGTAAACATATTTCAATCATGCTCAACAGCATCTTGTTGTGTGTGTAGCAATGTAGTGGCCTCTTATCTAGAAAGTATTGTATGGCTTTGAGACCGTCAAGATGATTAATGCTTGTATAGAGCGAAGTCACGTCTAGCGTGATTAGTATAAAATCATCTTGCCATATTGTACCCTGTATTTTTTGTAGGAAGTCACCCGTGTCTTGTACATAGGATGGCAATTTATTTACATGATCTTGCAAAAAATAATCTATGTACTTTGATCTGTTCTCCAAGAGGCTATTACAGGCTGAAATAATCGGTCTGCCCGGTGGCTGCACTGAAGATTTGTGTATCTTGGGTATAAAGTATATACACGGAATGACTAGATTGCCATTTTTAAAAAAATTTAAATTATCCATACTCAGCAGCCCTAAGCCCTTCCAAGCCACCAATTTTGAATAGAAGTTGTTCCAGGATGACTTAACAATGGGCAAATCTACCCTCTTGTAGCAATTTTTATCATTTAAATGACACCAGGCTTCCTCTAGATACATGTCTCTCGGCCAAATAACAATAGTCCCTCCCTTATCTGATTGACGAATAAATACAGATTTCTCATTATGCGATTTTTTAATCAATTCGTGGTACATTCTATACTGTTTGGAAAATTTTGATTTGCACTGTGACACTTTGTGATGCAACTTTTTTATATCAGCAATAACCAGTTCATGATAGTAGTCAATATTATCTTTGATCATTAAGGGGCAAAAGGTAGATTTTGCTCTGAATGCAGTCAATGCAGTTCCTGTTCCAGAGCCCACTAAGTTGATGTCATCCGGCACCATTTGTGTACTTTCGCCCTGTAGCCCAATCAAATCCATTCGTAATCCCATATCCCCAGCTGTTAATGTATCCGTATTGTTAGCTTGGGTCGCATTGCTTCCGAGTACATTGTCTTTAGCTTGTTTATTTGAGAAAAATGTCTTCAATTTCAATTTCCGAATGTATTGAAAAACATCCTCTCTAGTCTGGGCATAGCGGAAATTGCTTTCTGGACTGAAAGACAGTCCCAAAGACAAAATTTGCATTTCCGCCGCATTCAATTCAATTGAAGATAAATTGATTACTGAGTTATTGTTGGTTCCACCATTTACTGGGGCATCGCTTTGCGTTTCCAATTGTAACTTTTGTTGTTCCTTTTGGCCCTTTCTCGCCCTATTGCATTTCCTCCGCTGGTGGCGTTTGAAATTTTTGGCACGCCTGGTTTCGAAAGCCTGAGCCGCAGTGTATCCAAGCAGTCCTGCCTTATACAGTCCATTTCCTGAGCCAGGGAGTATCGTTGAAACCCCAAGTCTCCACTGAAACCTGCCTGTTCATTGTCGGAGCCGCTATCAGGTACTGAGCTGTAGTCTGAAAGCAAAGTAGTCGAGTTAGCATTCGCGGGTGGGTTACCGGAAGCTGGGTTATTGGGGAGTACTGTTGCTGGCTTTTGTGATGTTTCTTTTAACTGCATCATAGTGTTTGGCAAACGTAAAGACTTGCCCCCTTAGTCTTGTCTGTCGCGTTGAAATTTAAACGCTTTTCTTTTTCTAATTGTCTCTTCCTCCTTTAGTATTCACTCCAGCATATCCTCCCTCATTTTTTTATTTGCAGCATTTTGTTCACAGTTAGCCAGCTCCAACTCCAATGCATCAATTTAATGTTCATACGCTACACGGTCTATTTCTGCGTATTTGACCAAAATTGTCATTAAGTTCATTGAAGACTGTAGATTGCAATGGGCCCATTCCGGCAGTAAATCAGGGTTTGGTGCTTCATATGTGGGGGCCAACATAATTCGGAGCCCTCGCGTTAACCTCCCCACCTCCAAGTAGCGGGACAGAGACCGATGCTCCCACCATTTTGCTAGTTCTCCCTTTTTAAGTTTCTCCAATTTTGGTCATGCTTGCAATATCAGTCGTGTACACTGGTTGGTTGGTGACTTGGTGTCACCTCAGAAGGTTCATCACTGAACATGTCAGTGGCTGCCTCTTCCCGACTCCTTAGGGCACCCGCGACCATGATGCATGTAAGGGGCATTATTGATTCGCACAGTGCAACTTGATAAGACAGAATGTCCAAGTCGGCTTACCAGCACACTCCTTCACTAAAATTGTCGACACCACCGACTCCCACACGGCGGGCCTGCTTCCCTCGGGTCGTCCGACTCCGCTTCCAGCTGCCACTCTGTAGTCGGTGTGCTACAGTTTATTCAGGGGCCAGAACGAAGACAAATCCCGTACAGGAACGTAGAAACTGTTTCCGGAGGGAAACACAGCTTAGATATCGTTCCGCCCAGTATGAAGGAGGGGTTCTGCTAAACCGGGAATGCCACCCGGTAACTTATGCAGCAACCAGTCGCCAAAAGTCGATTTAAAAAGATGACAGCGGACCCATGATGTCGTCAGTGATGTCATCAGTGATGTCATTTGAGATGTCATCAGTGATGTCATGAGTGATGTCACTGACCATGTCATGAGTGATGTAATATGTGACATCATCAGCAGTGCATTGTGGGGGTGCGAGTTATAGTAAGCTAAACTAACTATAATGACTGAATTTCTCTGGTTTGTACGAGTCAAATGTTAGACTAACTATAACGTCCCTGAAACCTGTGGTTTTTTCAGTGAATATATATATATATATTTTATATATACCACAAAAAGTCAGTTTTAAGGACCTTGTGGTAGAAGTGTACTACCAAAACAATTATGATTAGCAATGGAATTATAATGCCCCAATACTCTGCTACAGACTATAGACTCAATCATGACAACAGTTATCATTATAAATCACACCATGTTTACATCACTGGTGTGGTATCGCATCTTACAACGTTTGGAGAAGAGAGATTGCAGTACTACAATCAGCCTATAGGCGTTCTCAAATGTATTATGCAGAAAACACTGTCTGCATTTCTACTGATATCCACCAGATGTCCTAAAACACTCCACACACAAGAAAGATGTCTGGTACCGTGATACTCAGCTTATGGCATCAGAGAGGTTGCACAAACAAATTTTTCCTCCTGTAATGGCGCAAATAGATGGACACGGAGACGTAAGTGTGCAGTACAACACTATCAAAGTCAAAAACTATATGCCCTTAAATAAATGATTTGAAGACAAAAGGTAGGCTTTTCACTGAAGGAATTTCATTTAGGTTTTTTCTAGTGAATTAAAGGATGCTATTGATGTCTTTACTAAAATTAAAAAGAGGGGAAAGGCTACAATATAAGAGAGGTACTCCTATGCTTCTGAAGCAGAATCAAGGCTTATTAGCATTACTTTTGATACCACAGTGTCATAATTACTCTGATAGTCTACATTATCAAATGTAAATGCTGATTCACGGTTTATAGACCGGAAAGC
This sequence comes from Lissotriton vulgaris, assembly GCF_964263255.1. Classification (NCBI taxonomy): domain Eukaryota; kingdom Metazoa; phylum Chordata; class Amphibia; order Caudata; family Salamandridae; genus Lissotriton; species Lissotriton vulgaris. The sequence goes on from NC_141685.1 coordinate 845,337,536, forward strand.
ACTGTAAAATTATCCTTTGTCACTGTTACTAACCCCGATTTTCAGAACAATGGTTTGGTTTAGTTAGTATTTTTGTAACAGAAAAAATTCCTCCTGGGGCAAGAACAAGACCCTTTTTAAGCTCCGAACTGAAAAAACAGGGCGGTGAATTCTTCACTTTGCTGGTTCTGCTCTTTCACAATAACAAGATCCTTACAAATGAAACTATTACTGCTTCTATATGACTTCATGGCAAAAACTTTCTGCCATCAATTATAGATGAGGATTGAACCAATAAAGCCTGAATTTGGACACCATTTGATCTGTGCTCACTTTTTGGACCGTGCATGTGCCCCATCATCGCAAGGGAATCAAGAGAACTGGCTTCCCATCACTTGTTACCCAAATATCACTGAAACCATCTTTTCCCATTTGGCCCTCTCTAGCTCTGAGGCTGTGTGCTGCAGTTCCCACATCTCATTCAAAGTATGTCCAGTATTCAGTATTCGGTAGCTTGTTGGAACTGGTCGCTCCCTCTGCATTGCATGGTTCATACATATGGAAGGTGCTAGACTCAAGAGCGCAGTGCGGGGAATGAGATTTTAATATCTTTTGTGATCAATTTGATAACTTATCTCATTCGTCATTTTTGGATCGCTTGTTATCTGTCGTTGAGTAAAAGACAGCCCCTGTATAGGTTAGATAAACCCCATAAACTGACGCAACTCTGAAGAACCACTTACGACTGATAAAGTTTAAAAGGTTTAATATAAAATTAAGAAAAGTTGCAAATACAATCCTCTCAGGATAAAATTCAGCAAATATACAGGAACTAGAAGGAACATATATTCCCTAAAGAACCTCAGTCTACAATCGAATACAATTAAAGTCAGTTCCAGGATCATCAAAATAAAAAGCATAGATATGATGTGGTTCCGTTGCGTCATCTACAAAAGAAAAGAATACAAGTTAAATCTGTCCCTACTCTATACTAGGTGACATCCCTACTTCGCAAGTTTCTAGTACCCTAAAAAGGTGTCAGCAGTTTGACTCCCTAAGAAGTTCAAACTCTCTTAGCCTCTAAAGGTAACTTAAGTTTAAGAAGCAGTACCCTCTCTGCCTACCCATCCGATCTCTAAGGGTCCTCGGCCTACTGCTCTCTTGCGCTCTGATCTCTCTCAGCGCATCTGCTCAAGTCATCTGCTCTTTCTAACTTGCCTCTCGCTGTTCTCGCTGAGCTCTTGCCTTCGCCTTCGCTCTCTTCTCCCCGGGGTGCTGTCCCTAAAATACACAATCACAGTGTGGGTGGAACGCCCCTTCGACGCCCACCACGGACTTTCCCCCATGATGTCATTTTCTAGCTCTCTTCATGGCTTCGTCTCTTCGCGTCGTCCGTTAAGTTGACCTTTCTCCTTAGACTCCATCTTCGTCTTCCTGCTGGTGACTTCATTCGACTTTACCTTTGACACTCTCGGAGCAAAATCTATCACCTTATCAGAACTTTACTCTTTACGACTATGCATGTAACCTTTCTTGGTCCTGTGAATGGTCATTTCAAAACAAGATTCAAATTCCTATCGTCTCCTCTCATGTTTAGGCAATAAACTTCGTCCGACATTTGTCACCTTAAATCTAACAAGAACTAGACTCTTTGGCTCTCACATTCAAGTGAAGGCTATTCACGACTCCTGTGAGCCCACTAAATTACCAACAGCGGACTACACTCCTGCGAACCCTTGGTCAGTCAGGTTATAATCACAAATGACCTAAACTCTTCTAACATTCCTACAACTTCTTCTACTCAGTATAACCTTTAACATACATTTATATATGATCGCATTTAGCAAATCCCTTGCTTAAAAGTGAATACATTTTACATAGAATATAAATTACATAGAATATAATTTTATATTCTCATTTATTACATCGTTATACATATGCTCTCTGCACATTTCTCCATGTTACATTTCTCGCCGTTTCTGTATTTAAAATTACACACGTACATGAATTCTACTTTGCACGTTCTTCTGTTCGTGAGCATTTCTACACATTCCTACATTAGCCCACTACGTATACGGGCCTTCTAAATCTAATGCATTTTCAAGAGTAAATACAGTTATTTCCTATATTACTTTGGTCACATCTGTTAACTTTATGCTATAAGCGTCAACTTCACGTTCGATATACATTTCATTCCTACGTTTATACAATATGCTTGTAAATATGACTCGGATATACGTTTTATTCAAATTGCGCTCTCTCAGTTCCCCCCTTTGATGACTTTTAGGAGTCATCACTAAATGCAATTTGAATACCACCTTTAAACAGAACTAGTTACATCATTTCCTCTTTTCATCATTTCAAGTGCTCTCAAGCTTTTGTACTGTTGATCTTGTAAAGCAGCTAATCTCCTTTCTTGTTCTCTCATAGACCTTTGTAACCGGTTCGTCCTATACCATTTATATAGTTTCACAAATCCTAACAATGTGATTATACAAATTAATATTATTAATACAGGTTTTAATATATACCATACAATGCTTTTACCAAGGTTGGCAAACCAACTTCCAACCTTTCCTACTCCATGACCTACTTTTTCCCAAACATTTATTTTTGTCAAATCTTCGATTTCTTGATGAATCTGTGTAATTTTTCTTATGACCTTCTCAAGTGGTTTTGAATTATCAGGAATATAAGTACAACATTCCTGGACCTTCAAAGCCTTGCAAACTCCGCCTTCTTTTGCTAATAGCACATCAAGAGCAAGTCGATTCTGAAGAACCATTGCTCTAATCGATTGCATCTCACCTTCCAATAACATTAATGACCTTGCAGATAATCTATCTACGACTGTAGCTAGTCTCCTGATCTTAACATCGTTAAGTATTAAACCTAACATAGGAAACATCGCTCCAAATACGTCTCCTACTACTTCTACATCTCCTACTTCTCTTTTCGTTCTTGTCGAAGCCTTTTCTTCTATGATCGCTAAATCCTTTGCATGATATATTTTGGGGAAGACAATTGCCAAGTAACACGAACCATACCAATTGTCAGGCAGTTTTACATAGGCATTTCTTCCGCATACAAAATATACATTAGGAATCACTTGCATCTCCTTCATGAAATCTTTCGTGTAGTACTCTAATCTAAAAGCATGTTCGCAATTAACTTCACCTACAAATACATTCTCATAATATGTCTTGCTTCTGGTTAAACATAACTTTCCCTTCTGCGTTCTATCCAAAGCTATTGGACCATTGCTCCCTTTCTTTTTATGTGCCTTCTCTTCTTCGGTCCAATCAGTTTTCCACTGTCCTGACATTTTTAGAATCTTCTGTCTTCTGTATCGGTCATCTACTTGTCCTATGAACTTTTTCTCAATCTCTGACACCTTGCAAGTCAGATTATTTCTGCGTGCATATGATGTATCCAATGTATCCCAAGGAAGGAAGAATTTGGCTAGTCTATCCTCCTTTTTATAATAGTCCCACTTATTCATTTGTTTATAATTCGGAACTTCAGGCAGTACCGAATCATAATTTGAAAAGTAGTACTCAAATCCTTCTCTACCATAAAATATACTAAGCAGTAAACTACATGTTATCCCATAAGTCAGTGGGAGATGATGATATCGGATGCCCTCATCTACAGAAGCCGGTAATTGCATACAAACGTAGCAATCTTTGGCCTCCATGGCATCGATATACTCGTACAATAGTTTGGCATATGCATTTGACCTAAAGTTTCCCTGTGACTCGTCTACATGTAATCTACGAGCTTCATCTGCCAGTAACGCTTTTTCACGGATAACATTGCTCTCCTCCTTCTTCCCATCAAGAGCAGGTTTCAAAGTCATTACAGGCTTTACATCTGCTATTTCTTTATCAGTTTCATGTCCTATTATGTATGATATTGTCACTACTGTAATTATGAGAAAAATTACTACTGCTATAAGTGTACCTATTATGCATTTGGCTTTTCGGTTTGGGTTGCCGTTCTCCATGTTACCAAAACAGCGTAACTCCTTCCTTGCGAAGAAAGTTCCTCAGTTCAGTCTTTGGTTTGCTTTATTTTCTTTCTCAGTTCGTAAAGTGCTCTTTATCAACAAAGTCTCTTTTTCGCAACAATGTCTCTTTATCTTTATCAACAGACAACCCTAACCCTTCTCCATCCTCTAAATGTAATCCCTAATTTTATTCTTCTTTCCACTCGGCGCTAGGTTATCTTCTTCTTTATAACTTATATACAAAAGTCTTTATACATCAACAATTATTCTCGTACCTGCAGCTTTCACAACAAGTTCCAATAGTTCAAAACGAATGACTTTTTCTTCTTCTTCCGGAATTTGATGACCAAAAGTCGGAAACTGTAATCGATTTAGCACTAGATCTTTGATCCGACTCAAGTATGGGGGTATGGGAAGTGTGAAAGTCAGTAATCCCTCAGTCTCGAGTCCAGGAGTCAACATCCATATCTCCACTGCCACAAATGGATCGTGATCGATTACTTTCACTTCCTTCACTCTCCCAGATTTCTGTCCCCAAGACATCTGCTAGATAAGTCCACTCTGGGGTGGTGTACCTTCTGCAGGGCACACGTACCCTTCTCGATCTTCTCGGACTCTCAGAACCTGAGTCTGTAGTTTCTTCTTCTTGATCCGACTCTTCAGAGATTGGGACAAGATTTTTCTCCTGTTGTGCCTTTAAGCTTGGCCTTCTCCTTCTCTCTGGCCAACTAGCTTCGTCACTCCTTGTCCTCCTGCTCCTTGTTCTTGGACTTGTCTCTTGGTCACTCTCAGCTTGTTCAGTATCCGATTCGATCTCCCAGTTACCTTCTTCTTCTGAGGCGACTTCGGTCTCACTGGTGTCCTGACCTTCGTCGACTTGTTCTGACACAGGCTCAGCCTCTCCGATCACCTCTACAGCTTGGCTTTCCCCCTCTGTGGCTTCTCCGCTTTCCGCTGGATTCTCATCCGAGAGAGGAGCTGTTTCTTCTAGAGGTGTTGGCACTCTTCGAGTGTGTGAAGCATGTATCCAATTCGGCAGGCCTCCACACTTCACTGCAGTGTTCGTGACAAGTATGACTTGAAATGGTCCTCGCCAACGCACGTCTAAGCAGTTCTTCCTGACATGCTTTTTCACCAAGACCCAGTCCCCCGGACTCAGGTCATGGCACAAGTCCTGTGCTGATGGAACCTCTGCAGCCTGGACCTGGAGGGACACAGAATTAATGGCATCAGATAGTCCCTTGCAGTAGTCCAAGATCAAGTCGTCTGTGATGTTCAATAACGCTGCAGTCGGAACCGATGGCAATCTCATAGCTCTCCCCATTAGCACTTCATGTGGAGAGAGACCTGTTTTTCTATCTGGTGTGCTACGTATGCTCATAAGAACCACTGGTAGTGCATCTGGCCAACTCAGGGATGTTGATGAACAAACTTTGGCAAGCCTGGACTTAATTGTGCTGTTGATTTGCTCTACAATCCCTGAAGCTTCTGGTCGATAACTGCAATGGAGCTTCTGATCGATACTCAAAGCTGAGCATAGCATCTTCACTATTTCGCTGTTGAAATGAGTTCCTCTGTCCGACTCCAAAGAGGATGGCACCCCAAACCTCGGTATTAACTCTCTAAGTAATAGTTTTGCTACTGTAAGTGTATCGCACCTACGTGTAGGGTAAGCCTCAACCCATCTGGAAAATATACAGACAATCACTAAAACGTATCTGAGTCTGTTGCATTTAGGCATTTCTATGAAATCAAGCTGCATTCTATTGAAAGGCCCCCCAGACCTCCCAATGTGACTCAATGTGACTGGTGTTCTCTTTCCTACGTTTAGTTGCTGACAGATCGCACATCGCTGACATACTGCTTCTGCCGCTACTCTAAATTTAGGATTAAACCACGTTTGTCTGAATACTCTCACCATGGCATCTCTACCTATGTGTGCTGATCCATGCAATTTCCTTGCCATTGGACTAACAAGTTCGTTTGGTAAAACTGCTCTCCCATCGGCAGAGATCCAAAAGTTCATTTCGCTCTTTATACACCCAGCTGTTTCCCAGCCCTTTTTCTCCTCATCTGGTGCATTCTCCTGAACACTCTTTAGCTCATCCCACGTATCTACAGTGTCTAACAACGTTGTCAATTCAGTTCTTTCTTGGATTCCCCCCACTTTCACATCAGTGTGAGAATATCCTTGTTCTGCACAGTAACGCGCTACCTCATCCGCATAGCGGTTACCTTGTGACACAAAGTCTACATTTTTCGTATGCGCTGCACATTTGACAACTGCAATAGCTGTCGGGCCTTGCAATGCCTCTAACAAGAGTCTCACGAATTCTCCATTCCTAATGGGAGAACCCGAGGAGGTCATGTAACCTCTTTGAGACCATAACTGCCCGTAATCGTGAACTACCCCGAAACCATACTGGCTATCGGTGTATATGGTGACTCGAATTTTGTTACCTGCTAAACAGGCACGCGTCAAAGCAATAATTTCAGCTACCTGAGCGGAGTGTACTCCTTCCAGGCAAGCGGCTTCTACAACTCTGGTGATTGTACAAACTGCATAAGCTGCTCTCAGCTGACCGATATCGTCTCTTACGCATGAACCATCAACAAAGAATATTTCATCGGGGTCAGTCAATGGCTCATCTACGATATCGGGTCTCGGTTTGGTGCATAGTTCAGTCACATCAAGGCAATCATGATCTGTACAAATTTCATCATCCACATCATTTGGAAGTGGCATCAAAGTTGCAGGATTCAAGACGGAGCATCTCTTTAGGGTCACATTCTCGGCAGCCAATATGACCTGCTCGTAGCGTGTGAGCCTGCTATTCGTCAGATGCTGAGTCTTAGTCCTGGTCATTAACAATTCCACAGAATGCGGTACATACACCACTAATTGATGTCCCATCACTACGCTTTCAGATCTTTCAATGCTGACACCCGTTGCAGCAACGGATTTGAGACATCCGGGCAACGCTGCGGCTACTGGATCTAATGTAGCCGAAAAATACGCAACTGGCCTACGCGCATCCCCATGAATCTGGGCCAAAACTGCTAAAGCGCATCCCTCTCTTTCGCAGCAGTAAAGCAAAAATGGTTTTGTGTAATCCGGCATTCCTAAAGCCGGGGCGCGACATAAGTCCTCCCTCAGCTGCAAAAACGCCATCAAACAATCTTTGTCCCATGGTACCGGATCACTCACTCCTTTGTGCATCAGCTGTAATAACGGCTTTGCCTTCAGTGAGAAGTTGGCTATCCACTGTCGACAATAACCGACCATGCCTAGAAACATCCTGACTTCTCTCTGTGTTTTAGGCGCGTTCATTTTCATAATCGCCTCTATTCTGTCTGGAGACACCTTCCGTTTCCCCTTTTCAATCCTGTGGCCCAAGTATTGCACTTCAGTAAGACAATATTGCAATTTACTTGGAGACACCTTATGCCCGTTCTCGGCCAAATGATTTAGTAAGGTGATGGTGTCTACTCTGCAAGCTTCCTCAGTTTCTGACGCAACTAGGAGGTCGTCTATGTACTGGACCAGAACCGAATTCTTGGGCAGTACTAGACTTTCAAGATTTTTCTTCAGTAGCTGGTTAAAGATCGATGGGCTTTCTGTATACCCCTGAGGGATACGACACCATGTTAAAACGCGATCTTCCAGCTTAAAAGCGAAAAGATACTGGCTATCTTCATCTAAAGGAATCGAAAAGAAAGCGTGGCACAAATCTATCACGGTGAACCATTCAGCTTGGAACGGTATCTGAAATAATATCACTGATGGATTCGGTACCACTGGACAACATGAGACAACAATATTATTAATCTTTGGAAGATCCTGCACTATTCTGTATTTTCCACTAGGCTTCTGTAAACCCATAATCGGGGAATTACATGGACTACCCATGATCTCCTTCAGTATTCCCTGTTTAATCATGGATTCGATCACAGGCTTTATTCCTGCAATCGTCTCCGGTGTCAACTTGTATTGTGGTGTTCTTGGGTACTCGGCATTGGGTCTTACCATGATCTTTACTGGTTCTACCCCTTTGATCAGTCCTATTTCCTCTCCAGTAAAATCCCACACCTCAGCTGACACTTTCTCCCTCAAGTCCTGTGGAAGTTCCTCCACTGTTAAGGTAGGATATAGTTCCACGCATTCCTGCGGGTTTACAACTTTAAAATCGGCATCTTCATCGTTGGTCTGCACTTCTACTCCTTCAGGTGTGCAATGTATTGTGCAATTCAGTTTACACAACAGATCTCTTCCTAGCAAACACACCGGGCTAGAATCACAGATCACAAACTGATGTTCGTCACTGTAATTCCCTATCTTCACTGACACTGGTTCTGTCAGAGGATTCGTCATCCTCTTGTTTGCGACTCCTACCACCTGAATCATCTCTCCTGATATCGGCAGACCTGGGACTACCGCTGATCTCAACGTGGATCTAGTGGCTCCCGTATCCACCAAAAAGGTCGTAGGACATCCAGCTACTTCAGCTTCTACGTATGGTCCTCTCTGATCTACTTCCAGGGCTGCTCCTAAAGTACAGTCTTCCTCCCTATTCACTCGTTGCCCTGTAAGAGGATCAACGTAGTAGCATTCTTCTCCTCCTACGAACAATGGCATGTGTCTATAGGTTTTCCCTCCATTTGCAATGCGAGGCGGTTGAGGAAACGGGGCTCGAGGAGTCTGAGTCCCCCCTTTGATAAACTTTCCCTTCGGGACTGTTGCTCCCTTAACCACGTTGTTCTGTACCTCTTCCTCCTCCTGTTCTAATTCCCCTGTCTCAATATTATACGGACACTCGTGTCTCCAATGTCCCACCTCGTTACACTGATGACACCTGGTTGTCCTTTTCAGTGTCGCGATGTCTATTCTCGGTCTCGGTCTTTCTTCCTCATCTCTGCCCTGATTATTCTGTTTCCTTGCTGGCGTTCCTGTTCCCTGCTGCCGCTGTCCACCCTTTCCAGCTGCTTGCATCTGTACTAACATCAGCTTTTCCTTAAGCTTCTTTGCCTTTGAATCTATCTCATCGCTACAGTATCTTGCATACCTCAGAATCTCATCCAAAGGTTTGTTTTGCCAGCAAATTAAATGTTGTTGAATCATCAGGCTTATGTCTGGCCTCAATCCGAGAACAAACTTTGACACAAACTGTCCTATGTCTTTAGGATCCATTACGTCCAACCCACTGTACTGTTTAAATGCTTTCAGTAACCTCTCATAGAACTCGTGAACTGTCTCTTTAGGCTCCTGAGTTGTTCGATCTATCTTTACCCAGTCTATGTCTTGCACCGGCACTTTCTCTTTTAGCCATGTTATTACTCTCTCGTATTTTTCCATGACTCTGTCTGATGGACCGCCTGTCTGTGCATCCCTCGGAGGCTCACAAGCGGGCCATTCAATACTAAGTTTGCATGCCGTCCACAAATCTCCGGGTACCACGATATCGAACAAAGTGTTCAAATCGATCCACAGTACCTTAGAGATCTTCACGAATCTCTCTACCTGCTTGTACCACTCCACGGGATTCTCTCTAAGCTTCGGGAAAGAATTAGTGAATGCCGCTAAATCCCCCCTACTCCATGGTACATGAACGTAGTTTCCGTTCGCGATTTCTCGCAAAGGGAAAGCTTCCATTCGCATTAGGTCTGTATCCTGGGACTTCACAAGTGTACTCCGTCTGACAGATCCCCTCTTGGACCATTTTTCCTCCCATCTATCCAGATCTCTCCATATTCTAATACACATGATAAGTTCCCTTATGTGTACTCTTAGCCCAATCGTTCTACGTTCATCTAGATCCCGATCCGTGCAATTCAGCCTATGGTTGGCCTGTAAGGCTTTTGTTCGTGACATGTCTATCATATACTTTTCTGCTAATTCAGATAACTTTTCATGAGCTGCCCTTGCTTTTCGAGTAATATCCTTAGATAAGAACAGTATTTCATCTGGATCGTACAGCTCTAACCTTTCTATTGCCACTGTGCCGTCAATTATTTCATCCAAGTCTGATTTTAAACTCATTACATCTATGCGTCTTGCTTTTATTTCAGCTCTCAGTACGTCAGTCCTAGGTTGTTCTCTTACATCCCTCTCACCTCCACTATGCGCCCTACGCCAAAGCACAGGTGAGTTATGAGGAATTTTTCTTCTATCTCTTTGTTCCCATCTCTCTAGATCCCAAGCTTTTCCATCTTCCCTTGGGGTGTGGTGGAACAATGCTCCATTCCCCATCACTACATTCCGTCTTTTCGGCTCGGTTTCTCCAGATACGAGATAGGATCCTCCGTGCTGTTCTAAACCACTGTAACTCACTTGCTGTCTAGTGTCACTCAACAAACGATAAGGACCTTCATGGCTCTCCATGCTCCCGCGATCTCGTTCGTGATCACCGGATGTATGGCGAGACGTTTCGCGACTCCCTATATTCTCGTGACTTCGTTCTTGATCACCGGACACATGGCGAGACCCTTCGCGGCTCTCCATGTTCCCGTGATTCCAATGTTGCACATTTTCATCCGGGGTACGGTGTGTGCATCTGAAAGTATTTCGGTACTCCTGCGTCCTTCGTTCTCCCTCACTAAAGGTGACGCGAGGCACTTCCCCACACCCGGCACTTCTGTCGTTGCACATTTGCCTATCGCCACTAGTAGTAGGGCAAGTATCTCCTCTGCTTCCTTGACTCCCTCTCTCCCACTCCGGGCTGCTTTCGCCAGCTCCACAATGAGAGAGGATCTTGTTATCCTGGTCTCTCCACTCTGCTCCTGTTTCTAAACTTTTATTCCGAGCCTCTTCGGCAGTATCCCATTCTTTCAGATATTCCCTTAATTCCTTATAGGATTTCGGTTTCGGTCCCCTCAAATCCATTGATCCTCTTTGACCCCCTTGTTCTATCCAGGGACCCGTTGCGGAATCTAATGGGGTACTCCGACTCACTGGTGCTAGTATCTGCCTCTGAGGATTTATCTTATTACTCCTATTCTCCATCTCTGCCCTTTCCCCGTCCCATCTTGCCTGTTCCTCCTGCTGGACCCCCTCTGGGTTGTAGATTGACACTATAGGGCCTATGGTAACAGGTACTTGTAGAGCGTCTGGCATTTGGTACGATCTTGCATGCCGTGTTTCTGGCACCTTCTGGACCACAAATCTTCCTACTACTCTCTGTTCGGGACTAGATTGGAGTACTTCCTCATCCTTCTTGGTATCCCACTCTGTTACTGGGATCGATTTATATTCCCCCCATCTAGCTCCGTCCTCTTGCTGTAGTACGGGACTTGCGACTTCGCTGTTGTACGGAGGTGGTCTATCTGTTAGTAGCCTCTCTATCAGATCCTCCTCTGTCTCGCTGTCCTCATCTTCTTCCAGAGGTTTCTTTTCTCCCGTAGCTTCTATCATAGTGAACAGTTTGTCTGCTTCTATCTTTTGCACTCTCCACTTCTTAGATTCCTCATCCCATTTCGCATCCTGCACTGCCTTTACTGATCGTCTCACTCTTTCTTGGCGCCTCTTTAAATTTCTTTCGTGTGCTGCTCTAAACCATGCACTAAGTGCTTCGAACTGTGTTGGCCTCGGTAGAGGTCTCGCTGCAAGCATTACTGCTTTTAGTTGGTTCAACACTTCTAGCTTAAACGTTCCGAATCTCGGAAACGTCAGTTCCTTATTCCCTTCTGTTAGCCTATTCCACTCGGAGATCCACATTATCGAGTGTAAGCCTACATTTACTGCCATATGATAAGCTGGTGTGCCTTCTGGTGGAGCTTCTTCTCCAGCATATAAGTTTCTTCTATTTCTCTTAAAGATTGCCCTTAAACTCTTAAAACACTTCATTTTTGATAATCTACGATTTTCCTTATTAATTCTCTTCCTTATTTACGTCCCGATGACAAACCAATCCCTGTGCAACTCTCGCTAATCAGCCTATCCCAACGCGGTTCTACGCTAACCGACCAATCTCAGCGCGGCTCTACGCTGACGTCACTTGTCCCCTCTGCAGCAGTTTCCTTCGTTTCTCAACTCGTCTTGCGGCCTTGCATGCGTTTCATTCATACGCCGAAAAATGACTACTTCCGTCCAAGCGATCACTTTTCTCTGACTGTACGGCCACAGTCTAACTGTAATTGTCACCTCAACTGGCGAAACGTCTTCCTCTTACGGTCAGACGCTTGCCTCAACTGATAGGTTACTTACACACAGTAAACGTACGACCAGCGTGCGTTACTCATACACTCACTCAAACGCTCCCCCTATCATCGGTCTGCGGGCGATCAATGGTACCTCATGACCCCCTTTAAATGGTAGACAAATTACTCTGGGTGTTCGATACACCCGAACCACTTAAGCCCTCTCTGGACATAAGATTTTATCCGGTTGCGCGCGCTCACAACCTTCCCTCAATCACACTACAGGCATTCACCTCCGCTTGACATTACAACACAGGAACAACATAAAACACCGCAATCTTACAACGCATGACCCTTATACTCACTCTCGACCGACTCTGCTGCTTTTCTCTCGACGCACCGTCAACACCTTCTTCGGCAGGGATTCTTCTTCTGGTCGTCGATGACTAGGGACCTTGGGGTAAACTAAACCTGACCTAGGTTGTCTTCCTCAAGAAGAAAACCATCTTTCTCTGCTCCCAACTGCGGGGAATGAGATTTTAATATCTTTTATGATCAATTTGATAACTTATCTCATTCGTCATTTTTGGATCGCTTGTTATCTGTCGTTGAGTAAAAGACAGCCCCTGTATAGGTTAGATAAACCCCATAAACTGATGCAACTCTGAAGAACCACTTACGACTGATAAAGTTTAAAAGGTTTATTATAAAATTAAGAAAAGTTGCAAATACAATCCTCTCAGGATAAAATTCAGCAAATATACAGGAACTAGAAGGAACATATATTCCCTAAAGAACCTCAGTCTACAAACGAATACAATTAAAGTCAGTTCCAGGATCATCAAATTAAAAAGCATAGATATGATGTGGTTCCGTTGCGTCATCTACAAAAGAAAAGAATACAAGTTAAATCTGTCCCTACTCTATACTAGGTGACATCCCTACTTCGCAAGTTTCTAGTACCCTAAAAAGGTGTCAGCAGTTTGACTCCCTAAGAAGTTCAAACTCTCTTAGCCTCTAAAGGTAACTTAAGTTTAAGAAGCAGTACCCTCTCTGCCTACCCATCCGATCTCTAAGGGTCCTCGGCCTACTGCTCTCTTGCGCTCTGATCTCTCTCAGCGCATCTGCTCAAGTCATCTGCTCTTTGTAACTTGCCTCTCGCTGTTCTCGCTGAGCTCTTGCCTTCGCCTTCGCTCTCTTCTCCCCGGGGTGCTGTCCCTAAAATACACAATCACAGTGTGGGTGGAACGCCCCTTCGACGCCCACCACGGACTTTCCCCCATGATGTCATTTTCTAGCTCTCTTCATGGCTTCGTCTCTTCGCGTCGTCCGTTAAGTTGACCTTTCTCCTTAGACTCCATCTTCGTCTTCCTGCTGGTGACTTCATTCGACTTTACCTTTGACACTCTCGGAGCAAAATCTATCACCTTATCAGAACTTTACTCTTTACGACTATGCATGTAACCTTTCTTGGTCCTGTGAATGGTCATTTCAAAACAAGATTCAAATTCCTATCGTCTCCTCTCATGTTTAGGCAATAAACTTCGTCCGACATTTGTCACCTTTAAATCTAACAAGAACTAGACTCTTTGGCTCTCACATTCAAGTGAAGGCTATTCACGACTCCTTTGAGCCCACTAAATTACCAACAGCGGACTACACTCCTGCGAACCCTTGGTCAGTCAGGTTATAATCACAAATGACCTAAACTCTTCTAACATTCCTACAACTTCTTCTACTCAGTATAACCTTTAACATACATTTATATATGATCGCATTTAGCAAATCCCTTGCTTAAAAGTGAATACATTTTACATAGAATATAAATTACATAGAATATAATTTTATATTCTCATTTATTACATCGTTATACATATGCTCTCTGCACATTTCTCCATGTTACATTTCTCGCCGTTTCTGTATTTAAAATTACACACGTACATGAATTCTACTTTGCACGTTCTTCTGTTCGTGAGCATTTCTACACATTCCTACATTAGCCCACTACGTATACGGGCCTTCTAAATCGAATGCATTTTCAAGAGTAAATACAGTTATTTCCTATATTACTTTGGTCACATCTGTTAACTTTATGCTATAAGCGTCAACTTCACGTTCGATATACATTTCATTCCTACGTTTATACAATATGCTTGTAAATATGACTCGGATATACGCTTTATTCAAATTGCGCTCTCTCACAGTATCAAGCAATTTCATCTTCTTACTGTTTGCCCCTAGTGACAAAATTACTGCCACTTTTGTGTGCAGCACACCTCACCACTGATAGTTGCAAAGCATCCAACAGATTTGAGACATACAGTACATTCTAAATGGGATAATCAGCCAAGGTAATAAAACCTCGCTGCCACCACAGGTGCCTGAAGTCATGCACAACTCCAGACCCATGTTGGCTCTCAGTGTAAGTGATGACTCGCAAGCCCTCTGAAGTACAGCAAGTTCCAGTATGGGTAAACAGTTTGGCTGCTTGTGCAGACGTTACATGACACAAGTAGGAGGCTTCCACAACTTTACTTAGTGTACACAAGGCAGAGGCAGCTCTGAAAATTTTGCCTTGATCTCTCAAGCAGGACCCATCAACAAAAAGAGAAAGGTAGGATTCAGGAAAGTGTCCTTCCAGTATGTAGGGTCCAAGTTTTGTGCAAAGCTTGGTAATGCTAACATAGTCATGATCTAATACACCTCCATCATCCCCCTCTAGAGTTGGCAACAGAGAAGCAGGATTTAGTGTGTTACATCTCCGGATGGAAACATTTTCTGCTGCCAAAATGATTACCTCATAGTGGGTAAAGTGGCTGTTTGTCAAAGGCTGAGTGCAGGTAGGGGTCATAAGGATCTCAATAGAGTGAGGGACCATCATGATTAGGGGGTAACCAATAACTAGCCCCTCAGTTTGCTGAATGTTGAGGCTCACTGCTACAACCACTTTGAGACAACCTGGCAGCGCTGCTGCCACCAGATCAAGAGTAGCTGATAAGTATCCAATGGGGTGCGTAGTCTCCCCATGGGCTTGTGTTAGTAACGCCCCATCTCTTTCATGACAAAAGAGTACAACTTCTTTCGCATAGTCTGGCATTCCAATGGTGGGTGCACTGCAAAGTAGGTTTTGGAGCTCCTGGAAGGCTTCCATGCTTTCATCATCCTTTGGTACAGGATCATGGACATTGGTGTGCATCAGCCTCAGTAAAGGCTTTGCCACAAATGAAATGGGATCCATTGACAGCAATTGCCAACCATGCCCAAAAACATTCATACTTCTGTCTTTGCCACAAATGAAATGGGATCCATTGACAGCAATTGCCAACCATGCCCAAAAACATTCATACTTCTGTCTTTGCCACAAATGAAATGGGATCCATTGACAGCAATTGCCAACCATTCCCAAAAACATTCATACTTCTGTCTGTGTAATTGGGAACTAGGGGGCATAATATCAAGGAACGGTGTTTAAATTATCGCAGCTTTAGTGGCAGGAAAATGACGCTAAAACTGCGATAATGGGCTTGATAATATGCCATAGAGAATTCCAATAGAAGCCCAGAACATGGGCTTCATTCGGAATCTAAAGGCCATATTATCAAGCTAATTTTTGCCGCTTTAGCTGCATTTTCCTGCCGCTAAAGCGGTGATAATTTTAAAGCTGTTCCTTGATAATATGCCCCCAAATTTTAAGAACTGTCTCTAGGTGTTCATGAGACACTCCCCTCACTCCCATACCTATCTGAGATCCCAGGTACTTAACTTCACTTAGGCATTATTGTAATTTCTCATGAGAGACCATATAATTTTGGCCAAGTGGTTGAGCAGAGCAATGGTGTCTTGTATGCAAGGTTGTATGTCCGTACAACGCATGCTTTTACCCCGCATGCCATTACAATGCGGAGATTACAACGCAAGTCGTTACAACGACTTGCATTGGGAGCACTGGATAGGGGAAACATCCTTTACAACGCAACTTTTACCACGCAGTGCCTTTACGGTGCAACTTTTACAACGCAAACCATTACAACGCATTGCGCTGGGGGGCGCTCTAGGATAGGGAATAAGTTAAATTTACTATCCAACACCTTCCCTAGTGTCCACGGGGACTGGAGTTGGAATAGTAAATTAAACTATTCACTATCCAGCACCCCAAAGCGCTATGCGTTGTAAAGGTTTTCGTTGTAAAAACCACGTTGTAAAGGAATGCATGGTAAAAGCATGCGTTGTAATGTCATACATCTGCTGGATAGTGGAATAGTGTAATTTTCTATTCCAACTCCAGTCCCTGTGGATAGTAAGGAAGGTGTTGGATAGAAAATTAAACTATTCCCTATCCAACAGCGCCCTCCAGCGAAAGTCGTTGTAACGACTTTCGTTGTAATCCTCGCGTTGTAATGGTAGTGCCGGGTAATAGTTGCGTCGTAAAGGATGTTCCCCGTATGCAAGCTTCCTTGGGCCTCAATACATTCAGGAGACATATTGTATTAGAGTTGACCTACATAGTAGCTGCATAGATTCTAGATTCTTTTTGAGTATCTGATTGAAAGTGGATGGACTTGGGCATATGTGGGGTGTGACCCCACACAAGGGTATTCTCTTGGAACCCTGAACGCAAAGAGAAACTGACTCTCTTTGTGTAAGGTAACTGAGAAGAAGGCTTGGCAGAGGTCAATGACCGCAAACCACTCATCCTCGGGGGATTATGGAACAAGATCACAGCAGGGATTGGTACCACATGATAGCAGAAAATTACACTTTGGTAAATTTTTCGAAGGTACTGAACTATCCTCCATTTTTTGTTCGCTTTGTGCAAAATGAAGATCATTGAGTTGCATGGACTCCTCATAATATTCTTCAAAATGCCTTGCTCTATCATGCTCTCATTGAAAGGAGTAATTCCTGCAATGGCATCTGGAGTAATTTAAGAAGGGTGGGTCTGTGGAAAAACTGCATTTGGTCAGAGGGTGATCTGTAGATGTTTGGCGCCTTGAATAAAACCAAGGGGCATATTATCAAGCCTGTGCGCTAAAATTATCGCCGCTTTATCGGCCGAAAACGGCCGATAAAGCGGCGATAATGGGCTTGATAATATGCTCTATGGAATTCCAATCGAAGCACATGTTAGATGTGAAGACATCTAACATGGGCTTCGATTGGAATTCCACAGAGCATATTATCAAGCCCATTATCGCCGCTTTATCGGCCGTTTTCGGCCGATAAAGCAGCGATAATTTTAGCGCACAGGCTTGATAATATGCCCCCAAGTTCCCACCCTGTCAAATCCCAGACATCCTCTTAAAATGTCTTTCTCAAATCAACTGGTAGGTTCTCTTTTGTAATACCCAGGTATAATCTGATGACAGGTTCCAGTTTTTATCACTTGAACACCCCAGTTGCCTCATTGCACCGCGCGGACCAGACTGGTGTTTGAAGTCCCGGAGGAAGCTTGTATTAATTTTAACCTCCACTCGATAAAATGTCTTTCAAGTCGGACGCCCTTTAAATTTCATGTGCCTCTGTGGCCCCTCGAGCAACTTTAAATAAAGATAGCGCTTTCAGAGCGCACTCTCCAAGTCAAGCAAGGAGTCCTTCTTGCTGACGCCGCATTCATGCGGCAACCCTAATAAAGGACCTCCCGGTAGATGACGCACGTTGACTCCACTGAGCACTATGGTAATTACCAGTAAAAACCTCGCATCTTATTTGTTCAACGATTCACTAGGGATTAGACGTGATCCAATTGTCTTCGCATACCACTTCTGCCTGGAAGTAACAAAGGCATTACCTGCAGCAAAAAGCCACTTAAGCGAAGACTGAGTCCTCTCTGCACCCACGACCCTCCTTCTTCCTTAGGGAAGTGGCCCGCCTGGATAATTTCAGGTTTTTCACCAATTTTCCTGATGATGATCTTAAGTCCCTAAAAGATCGAAACGCCGTTGAGCCCCACAACAGGAACTTCCTCATTAGTATTAACCCATGCGAAAGTTCCTACTTTGTTATCAAAGTGACGTAATATTTTTATATTCACCGCACCTTGTCACATTACGCACCTGCCACTTTATGTGAGCACCTATTTACTCTATTTATCGCTATTCATGCCTGTGTTATGTTATGTTATATGTGGTTCCGATAGTCAAGACTGCCCTGGCGCGGGAATGAAACTGAAACAGAGTGGAAAGTAGGTATGCTAATCATGAGTTTGAAAGAGGTGAGTTTTGAGCAGTTTTTTAAAATTGGTCAGATTGGGAGCGTGTCTCAGAGCGTCTGGCAGGGCGTTCCACATTTGAGCTCCCTTTACCATGAGGGATTGTCCGCCCAGGCGGACTCTTCTAAATCTGGGGATGATCACCTGCTTTTTGGAGGTGGAGCGCAGCTGACGGGATGGGAGGTAGGGTGTGAACCTTTTGGCTAGGTAAGAGGGGCATGGTCCATTGAGGGCTTTGTAAACGATGACCAAAGTTTTAAAGCGCACTCGTTGAGCCACAGGGAGCCAGTGAAGATCCTTCAGCTGTTTGCGCACGCTGAGTCTCCTGGGGATGTTAAAAATGAGTCTCACCGTGGCATTCTGGACAACCTGTAACTTCTTGATCATATAGTCAGGAGCCCCTAAATAGAGGGCGTTTGAGTAGTCCAGCCGGGAGAGTACCAGAGCCCTAGCAACCGTTTCTTTCGCTGATTGAGGAAGGAGGGGAAAGAACTTGCGAAGAGTGGTCAGAGTTCCAAAGCATGTTCCAGCCAAGCGTGAAATCTGGTCACGGAAACATAAGTCGGCTCCGAACCAAATTCCCAGATTCTTGGCAATCCCGTTCCCTCCCTTGGGGCATGTTGATTCACCGGGCCAGATGGATTCCTTAAAGTCACTGGGGAATTGGCCGTAGAGCAGGATTTCTGTTTTATCCTCGTTGCATTTGAGGGATGATTTGGCTAGCCAGGTGAATACGGAGGAGAGGCATTGGCGAACTCCAGAGGTGCATAGGTTCTCCTTTTTCCAGGTAAAGAGAAGCTGGGTGTCGTCGGCGTAAGCCATTATCTTGGCACCCCAGCTCTCTGCTAGCCAAACAAGAGGAGTTAAATAAATATTAAATAAAAGGGGACTTAGGATCGATCCCTGTGGTACGCCAGTTTCCACCCTTCTGTTAGAGGAATGATAAGGGGGAAGCCAAATCTGTTGGGTACGGTCCGATAGAAAAGACCTAATCCAATCCAGGACCGTGCCGGAGATGCCTATGTCCTCCAGTCTCGCTAAGAGCTGGAGGTGGGGCACCGTGTCGAATGCGGCAGAGAGGTCCAAAAGAATAAGGGCCGCTCTGCCGCCCCCATCAAGGCATTCCCTGATGGCCTCAGCCACCTCCACCAATGCAGTTTCCGTACTGAAAGAGGTGCGGAACCCTGATTGGGCAGGATGGAGAGCTTCAGAGGATTCAACGAATCTCTCTAATTGCCTGAATGCTGCCTTTTCACAGACTTTGGCAAGGGCTGGTAGGAGTGATATGGGTCTGTAGTTAGAGATGATTGATGGATCTGCGGTAGGTTTTTTTATTAGAGGGAGAAGTTTGGCTTGTTTCCACTTGGTGGGCACAGTTCCTGAGGATAGGGATTCATTAACCAGTGCGGTGACCATGGGGGTGATGATTTCAGCTATTCCATTCAGGACCCTTGCAGGGCAAGGATCTATAGGTGACCCAGATTTCAGAGTTTTTAATGTGGTCATTACATCTGTACTTTCTACGTGAGTAAATTTGGTCAGTTCTGCTTTAGCTCTTGATAGTAGGGGACGTAAAGGAGAAGGAGGTTGGCCAGTTAAGGCTAGGTCTGATTGTGGGGCAAGTGGGAGGTCAGGGATACTCAGACTGTCTTGAATTTTTTGGATTTTTTCAATGAAGAAAGTGGAGAGTTGTTCGCACCAGACTGTGGAGGGTGGAATAGCTGTCTTCTCTGCTACCGGGGCAGTAAAGCTTTTAACTATGGAGAAGATTTCTCAGCTGTTGTTTTTGGCTTTTTGAACTCTAGAAGCATAGAATTCTCCTTTAGCGGTTTTTATTGCTGCGTAGTAATTTTTTTGAGCTGCGCGAAGTTCAGATTTAGCAGTGGGACAATAGTTCTTTCTCCATACTCGCTCTAGTGCCTTGCATCCTGTTTTTAAAATCTTTAGTTGATCAGTATACCAGGGGGAGGTGGGGGTGATCCTATGATTATTTTTACCCTTGTTTTTTGGTAGTGACTCGATGGAGGAGTTTATCCAGGATGAGAAGTTGTCTACAGCCTCGTCTAGGTTGTGGGCTTTCATAGGGGTGGAATGGGAGAGGACCTTAACTAAATCCGGAATATTAATTTTCCTGGGACGTTCCTCAGATTTTGGAGTGGGCACCACACGGGTTTTGTTTGTGTGCCAGGAAAAAAGTACCGGAAAGTGGTCTGTCCATGAGATGGGGCATGGTATATCGGTAGAAATCTTAAAGTTGGAATATACCAGATCTAGACAATGACCCCCTTCATGAGTGACCGATTGTACCTGAAGAGTCATCTGAGCCAAATTGTGTAAAATAAAATGGTTATTTTACACTACACATGCTCCCCTACTTTTTCGTGCTCCCTCTATGATTAAGTGTCTAGCCAAAAACAATTTTGCCCTGTGTCCTTCTCAAGGACCACACATAATTTAGGGCCCGATGTAGGTCGCCCAAAACCGGTCGGTAACGGACGATTTCGGCCGTTACCGACCGGTATTTGGGTTTTGCCATGTAGGTGGCTCGGAATTTACAGAATCAGTATAATTACCGATTCGGTAAATTTACTGCTTTGGTATTTTTCCGAATCGGTAAATATACCGATTCTGTAAATCCATATGTAGGTGGCACAGTTTGCAGTGCCACAGGTCCTTAGAAATTCTTAATTTACCACCCAATACTATTGGGTGGTAAATTAAGAATTTCTGTGTACATGCACATCTTAGGGCATGTATGTGTGTCACATGGCACACAAGCCAGAAACAGGGGTGCAACAGGGTGTCAAAGTGACACCCTGTCCCCCTTGGCAATTCGGTATTTTACCGATTCGGTAAAATACTGAATCAGTATTTGCCATTGATTCCCAAGGGCTTCAAGGCCCATAGGAATCAATGGCAAATACCGATTCGGTAATTAACGAATCGGTAAATACCAAAACTTACCGATTCGGTATTGAATTCGTTAATAATACCCACATCCCGATTTCCAGTTCTTAAATACCGAATCGGTATGATTCGGTGTTTAAGAATCGGTAATCTGGGATTACCTACATCGGGCCCTTAGTGTCTAGCCAAAAACTATTTAGCCCTGTGTCCATCCCAAGGACCATACTTACTTTTTGTGCAGGACCTGATTGGGCCAAATTAAACCACTCAGTTTCCCTAATACATGTCAACCCCGTGGTTCTCTTAACAGGGTACCCTTGTTCTTTCATATTACCTATCACTTGAACACAGCATATGCTGCTTGGGTTTCAATCCCAACTCAGTCCTGCATATAATAGATGACACAGTTGAGTTTACAAAGAAGCTCTCCCCTCACAACAAGTTTAAGGGACAAGAATCACAGATCACAAACTGATGTTGCTCCCTGATGTCTCTTATTTTTACAGGAACAGGGGCGGTAATTTTCATTCATACGCTGTTGATAAATACATCTTGGGGTTCCTTTCCCAAGAGTGGTCGATTAGGCACATCAACTATTCTAACCATTGAACAAGTGGCTCCAGTGTCTATTAAGAAGAATACGGGATGCCCATTAAACTCTCTGTCCACATACAGTCCACTTTGATCCCTTTCCATGACTGCGCCAAGTACACAATCTTCGTCCCCCATCAGACGCCATCATTGGTCCTGATAGAAGTATGTGGAAGTCTCAAACATCGAGGAGACTGGGTTGTTCTGAGGCATAATTGGGTTTTGGGGTACTCTCTTGCTCAGCTAGGAATGTGGCATCCTTCTTCGCATCTACATTAGGCTAAAAGAACTCAACAGCATACCGGAATTCAGGACCTTCAGGGCTGACATAGAGGGTCTAGGTATTGGGGGATGTTCTCCCTGCACTACAGGAGTCACTGTTTAGTTTTCTGTCATGACTCGGTCTGGATTGTAACGAAACTCCCACTTCCAATGGCCCACCTTGTTGCAAGTATGACATTGGGTAATCTTCCAAAGGGCACTTATGCTGGTCCTTGACATGTTACGTTGGCCTTTTCCCATTCTGCAGATACTACCACCCTAGCTCATGGAAAGCTTCTTGCATAGCCTTCCCATAGCTGGGGTCTATTTTGGGGTCTTGGAGTACTCCCTTGGTAGCTTGGCAGAGCAGTCGGGCTATTCCCAGAGGGGATGTGTAAAGTGTTAGCACAACACAGACACACCAGTGACACAATAAACAAACCACAAAAGAAACTCCACACAATAGTATATAAAAATCATCTCATATTTTGTATACAAACATAAACCACAATCATATAAACCCGGAAATCACTTTGCCAACTAGGGAAATGTCATAACATCTAAGTTAGTGCAATAAAATAAAGACTACGCAGATGATGCCCAACTCTACATGAAAATCTTGTCAATCAAAGACATCCAGCACCTAAACAGCACCCTCACCACGGTCCAAGCCTGGCTGACCAGCAACCATCTCAAGCTCAACCTTAACAAAACTGAACTTTTTTTCATCCAACCTAAGCAAAAATCCTTTCCTATGGACAAGTGGCTCGATATCCTCACCTCTTTAAACTGCAGACTGTCTTTTTCCAACTCTATTAAATCCGTTGGGATTACACTTTATAGTCACTTGAGCATATTAATGCCTCTGCAAAAAGCGCCCCCTAAATGATGAAACACCTTAAAGTCAAATGTATTCATCCCCATAGAATACCTAAAGACTGTGGTACAATCTTTAGTCATCCCCAAGCTGGACTAAGGTAACGCAAAGATTATGATCACTCCAAACATACACCTAGCCTCTTTGAAAGCTACACTCCACGCAGCTGCTACACTACTTTTGGGGGAAAGCCGCTTTGAGCACATAACTCCCACTCTCAAGCAGCTCAACTGGCTTCCAGTCGAAACAAGAGCTATTTTCAAAACGACTTACATAATTCACAAAGCTTTCTACACAGAAAAGTGTGTCTACCTCATAAGCAAATTATCAAAAGCTGGTCAAAAGTGACCTCTACGAAGCTCTATTCTTGATCCCCCAAAATTTAGGAAAACAAAATCTTTTACCCTCGCCTACTCCAGAAATGCTCACAGAACATGGAACTTGCTGCCACAAGACCAACTTGAAAATCACTCATTCCCTCACTTCAAAAAGAAGCTGAAACTTGTTCTCGTCAACCAGTATCTAAACACTCCCCCCAATCAATTGGTCTAGTCTGTTTTGCTCCCACTCCACTCTCCCTGAGCAAATCTGAGCATCAGTACGTCGGGAAAAACTGTTACTTTCTCCTCCTACCCTCTTGAGAACCCACCCTAGATACCTAGATACCTCAGTACCTTAGTGCTCATCTATATTACTGTCTACCGAAACTTTTCCATTATAATTGCTATTATGTAATTTTATTTACGGCACTTGTAACCTTGTGCAATTACTGCTGTGATCTGTAATGCGCTATTTATATATGTACTGGATCTGCCTCAAAACTGTACCGGCAACTATATCCTAACGTCGTTCGTATTTCCTCAAAACTGCATCTGCAACTATATTCAAATGTCTTTGATGTATTTAGTTATACATACAGTCACTATGTATTTTTATCTACTCCAAACAGATCTTATGTAATGGACATTATGCAAACTATGTGAAGCGCTCTGACACTCTCGGGTCAAGTTGGCGCTATATAAAACTCAATAAATAAATAAATAAATAAAGACATATATTGTACACGTCATAAAAGTAACACCACCAGTGTCCATATGATGTACACTCTGAAATGACACTCATTATCCTATCAATGCAAGGCATAAATTGACATAGATCATAACATCAGGGCATACAATGCAGCAGTTAGGAAGGAAAACACATAAATCACCCTATCAACATCAAAGCAGTCATCACATAGATCCAGCGCACCTGCACTTCCATCACAAGTTCTATGGTGATTCCGATTCCCACACGTGAGTACAGGCACACCTGCTCTCCTACTCCAGGGACTGCTGTAACTCTTGTGAGCAACCCCTACACAGCTCCTGTGCTTTTAATATGGGTTATTATGGGTTACCCGGTAAACAGCACCCAAAACATGGGGCACAGGAGCACCTGCGCACCTACAACCGTTCATACAGTAATTCCTGACACGTACTGGTTGGGAAACCCAGTCGGCGTTGCTTTCGGGGTTCTCTCTAGAGCTTTCACCCAAACATGGAAGACAAATGGTCCCCACACCCAGCACTCCTATTAAGGAAGATGGGCGGGAACACACCCTGGCTACTCCAAGCCAGAGTAGGCTACTGCCAGGCTGTTGTAGGTATCTCAAAACTTCCCCCAAAACAACTGATGGCATTACAACATGTCCAGAGTCCTCTGGGACTACACGTACTGCTGTATGAATTGATTACGGGGATGACCTCAACTCCGTTAATCCTTGTGAAGCACCACACAAACAGTACAGCATACACGGGTGACCCGCTCTCAAAGGGCGTCTATTCTCCTCGGGGGCACAGATGGGCCAAGGCAGCCTGCAGTGCGATCCCCTTTCGGGGGTAGGGCCTTGCCCACTGCTGGTGTTGGCGGAGGTCCCAGCTCTGCTAAAAGGCCTACTTGTCTATGAGGTTAGGTTTCCCTGATGAGTGCAGCACCCCTCGCTCACTTCAGAGAGTGCAGTGCCTGGGAAATACTGTGAAGTTCCAAACAGGTGCAGCAAAGATTCCAGGGCGCTCCTCACGTGCTGTGAGGCCACACACTGTGTCTTCAGTGAGTACAGAGTTGAGGCACGCTCTATCTACTTCGGGCCCAAGAGCAGCAGGAAAGCACTCCCCCACGCTTCTCTTGAGCCAATGACCAAAGGAATAAGGAGCTCACCAGGCGCTAAGTTTTCAGAAACACAGGGCAGTCCACCTAGCCCTTCGAGGTCATTGGGGGCACCAAGCAGGAAAAGATGCACACTGAAACTCATATCAGGGAATTCCAAATGAAAACTGTTGGGAAACGAGGCAGCATCTGTGAGGCCTGCACAAATAACATGACTACATTTGTCCTTCACTGGGAACCAAACACCCAATTGTAGCGCCTGACTCTCAGAGGGTAACGTTGCAGAGCAGTCTGAGGCTTACTCAAGGGAGGTGGTGTGGGCTAGTAATCGCCATTTGCATGTACACAGAAATAACACTCAATAATTGATTGTCCAGTCTGCACTTTGCTATATAAAAGTAAGAGTACATTTATTAAACACATGCACTACTCAATACTATGCACCAATTTACAAATATACATATACTGTTGGAATTACTTTGTGACATTGCGTAACATCTCCAACCCTCCCGCAGGGGAGGGGGGGGTCTAGTACCACCACTCCCATGTATGCACATCATCTTGCCCCCTATGCAGTTAGCTGAACATAACCTTGAGCAAGAGCCCTGGCGCACTGGCATCATCCCAGTAGTGACCCCCCCCCCCCCCCATTATCTCAACAAGAATTTAAAATAGATAACCCTGCCTTGGTGACACACAACCCTGACTGAGCATTTCCTACTGACCATGAAGTATACACCTCTACATCTTAAGGCCTAGCATTCTGGGTTCTTCACCTAAGCACAGCAGCAAGAATACATGTTTAAGCATCACTTTAGTACTCATCACATTTGTGGATCATTAGAATGCATTGCAATTACAGCCCCTAATGGCATTCCAGATAGAATCACAGGATTATGCATGTAGGGCCAGACACCCTAGAAGAATTGTCTGACAACATAATCCCACTTTGTTTATGACATCACCGTACTTAGGCACTTCACATTACACATGGTCAGTCCCTCTAAAATAAATAACCTCAGTAAATGTGCTTCTGGTGTAATTACACCTCTTCACCCGCAGGGGATGCCCTTCTCACAGACATCCCCAACTCAGCCCTTCACTCCTTGATGCACTTCTCAATACACCCTCAGCTGTAAAACAAAAGTTCCAGCCCAGAAGGTGATAAATGCTGGCTAAGCCCTTGAGGGGTGATTCTTTTCAAGTCCCCATGTGACTTGAGGAGGGACTTCTCTTCGTGCTGGGAGGGGGGAGACTGTTCTTCACCAGCAACTCCCCCAGCACCTCTTTCACAACTGAGGGTGACCCCCTCCTCTGGGGATCACCTGACACCAAAAACAATGGTTTTACCCATGCCTTGCAAGGCATTATGGGGCGCTTCAGGCTCCTTTCTATGCATATTATAACAGCAGCTCTCTGGCTGCGTCGTGGAGAGCTGCGATGTGGGTCTCCGGCCGTGGTGTCGCTCGTTGGAAGGTCCAGTCCCACCAGTCCCCCAGGTGAGTGTAACGGCTCGGGGAGCCCACCCCCGGCCGCCTATGACACCTTTCGGGGGCTCTGTCCCACCCAGGCCCCTGACCGCACTTTTCTGTTCTTCCGGGGTCCACGGCTCACCGGGACACCTGTATGCATGGCCGGTGGAGGGCAGCTCAGGGAGCCCACCCCCAGCTGCCCCTGTCGGCTTTCCGCTTGGCCAGCACCTTCGCGTGCTGCCGCGGGGGCCCGCTTCCTCTTCTGGTTTGCGCGCTCCTGCGGGCAGACACTCAGATCTTCACCAACTCCTCCGGCTTCCCGGGTAAGTGCAAGGGCACTCCCTACTCGCCTACCAGCAGTCGGGGTCCGGGGATGGGATCCCGGACCCCTGAACATCTTCAGGGGCGGCACTCCCCGACTTTCCTTAGGGGCCCCTGGATGGGGTCCCAGGCCCCTCAAGACCTCTTTGCGGGGGGAGATGGCGCTCCCCGCCCTCAGTTCATCTTCGGGGCCCAGGGATGGTGTCCCAGGCCCCTTGCACACATTTTCGCGGAGGCGCGACGGCACTCGCCCGCCACCTCCTCTCACACGGGGCCCGGAGTTGGGATCCCGGGCCCCTCCTCCCATTCCCAGGGGGGGGGGCACGACTGCGCTCCCCTGCCTCTGGTTTTGGCGGGGGCCAGGGTGGGCTCCTGGCACCCCGAGGAGGGCATGTTTCACTGGGAGTGCCACAGCAATCCCTGACTTTTCTTCTTGTGGGGGCAGCCCCCAGGGACCTGACCCACCCCGGGGGCATTCTCTGAACCAGCGACGGAGCCCCACGCACCTGTCATCGGTTGGCCACAGGTCAAAGTTTGCTCACCTTCTGAAGGCATATTTCAG
Organism: Lissotriton vulgaris; assembly: GCF_964263255.1. Taxonomy (NCBI): domain Eukaryota; kingdom Metazoa; phylum Chordata; class Amphibia; order Caudata; family Salamandridae; genus Lissotriton; species Lissotriton vulgaris. Next base: position 845,365,004 of record NC_141685.1, read on the forward strand.
CCTCCAGAGGTCCGATCTTCCTGCTTTTGGCCTCTTCTTACTCCTGGTGGGGCTCTCCACCCACTGTGTGCACTCCCCTTCGCCCTTTGGGCCCCTGAGAGGGAGAATTCAGCAGGGAGCTGTTGTCACTGGCCCCCTGCGCCAGCCTTTCGCCTGCTCTCCTCCTGAGCCTCTCTTCTTCCTGCCCAGAGGTCCCTGCTTCTGTGCACTGGTCCTGGATTCTTCTCCTAGCGCTGTTCAGGACCCTGGGGGCAGTTAGAGGGTTTCTCCCTCCAACTGCCTTTTGCGCCAGGCTCTAGCACCTTCTGCCTCAGCAGACCACACCCCAGTTGAGTAGGGGTCTGGCAGGAAGTCTCTGTTTGTCCTATCAAACAGCAACACATCACTTCACTGCCCCTCCTCCCTCCATCCTGTCCAGCCTCTGGGTTTGTTCAAAATGATGATATCCAGGGTCTCTTGCCACAGGGTCTCTGAAAATGCCCCTTCCTCCCTCGCTGCCTTCCCTCCTTGGTGCAGCCTGGTGCCTGGCACCCAGTGATAGCTGCTGATGGATGAGCCTTTAGCCCCACTCATCTTCTCTTCATGGAGAGGAGGCCTTAGCTTGTGGAAGAAAGGTTATCAATCCATCCTGCTGAGGTCAACCCTCAGCCAGGCCCTGGTTATGATGGACCCAGAGAAATGTGACATTTCTAGATGACCCAAAAGCAGTACAAATATGACTTTGGACTCTGCAGAATACTCCTTCCCACATCCGTTACAATGGACTGTAGTGCGTGTCTGGAATCTGTAGGCCTTATGAAACTTAATCTAGCCCATGGGCTCCACATCCCCGTAGGGGAATAATGAAATGAAAAACAGTAAAACACACTGACTTTCCCTGGCATGTTCCTTCCGAGGTATAAAGCCTATTCCATGTCATCACCCAATTCTGCATAAGTCCTGCCACACCAGTCTATCTGCCCTGCTCCTTGGCTGCGCACTCTAGAATCTCCCCTGCACAGCGCCTACACATGTGCACACGCATGTACACATGTGTCTGCATGTAACCAGCCAGATGTCTCTTACTCCAGCTGCTGCGCAGTGGCCTGGTCAAGTCAGGGGGACACCAGTAAAATCCCCATGCAGTCTCTTTCATTCTGAGTTCACTCTGGGTGAGTCCCAACTCATGAGGCTCTCCCACAGTAAAAGCTCAACAATTAGCTGATAAAAAGGTGAAAAATCCGGGCGGCCCATAGTGTCAGAACCACTTTCTAACACAAACCTATGAGAGGAGCAGCATCACAGAAGTAAGAAACCAATGAGACTGTTTGTCAATACCAGGACATGCCACAAAATAAAGGCACCTGTCCTACCTTTTACCTGCACAGCAACCTGCCCATAGGGCTACCTATGGTCTTCCTTAGGGTTGACCTATATGTAGTAAATGGGGAGTTCTAGACTTGGCATAAACCTATAAACGGCAAGTCACTGTGACAGGACACTGTGCATGCAGGCTCTGCAATGTCAGTGGCCTGAGACAGGTTTGAAAGGCTACTTCTGTGGGTAGCGCAAGCAGCACTGTAGGCCCACTATTGACATTTAATTTGCAGGCCCTGGGTATATAGAGTACCACTGTATAAGGGACTTACAGGTAAATTAAATATGACAAACAGGTGTAGACCAATCATACAAGTTTACAGGAGAGAGCATGTGCACTTTAGCACTGATCAGCAGTGGTAAAGTGCCCAGAGTCATAAAGTCACCAAAAACAGGTCATAAAAAACACAGGAAGAAGGCAAAAAGTTTGGAAACCCTGCAAAAATGGCCAGGGCCAACACTCTGCCTCCAGCATGTCACTGCAATATTGTGCGTACTTCGAAATCTCATCAATGGGTTTCCTTTGCCAGCAGAGGACACCTTGGATGATCTAGTTGCCACTCTTAGGTCTTAGTCCCTGAACAAAGGAGTCAATAAACCCTCCCATATTATCCCCCAGTAGATTGTTCATTCCGCAGTGCTCCCTATACACCTGCATCAACCTCTCAAAGTAGGCTTGAACTGATTCTTTCGGTTCTTGAGAGATAAGAATATCTTAGACCAATTCATTTATTTTTGGGATACTTTCCGCTCAGATGATTTATGACTTTGTCATAATCGGTTATGACTAAGGGCAAAGGGGCATTCATCCCTGCCACCTTAGGAGTTTTTCAATCAACTGACCTTTTGCATTCTGCCCACAGATCCTTTGGGACCACCACCTCAAAAAATACATTCAAATCTTCCCACTGGACCGTGCAAATGGTCACAATATGTTCCATCTGTGTATACCACTTATCGGGATTCTCCCTGAGTTTGGGAAGGGAGTTTGTAAAATAAAAAAGACCTGAAGGTGACTTTATTGTTCCCCCTTGGCTCTTTCCCCATCTTACTTCATGCTCTCTTTCTAAAGTTTCATCTTGACCTTCTTCTTCCTGGACCATAACTCCCTAACCTTATTAGTCTGGCTCTCTTTTCTAATGCTCTGCATCAATTTCCTTTCATGTGTCCTCAAAACCCTGAGCTTCAACTATTTAAACTCCTTATCATCCATTGTCGTCCTATCGTTCTTTCAAAACTTATTTCACTGTTACAATAATTCTGCATTAACTCATCACGTTTTCCATCCTTGCATGTGCCTCGCTCTCCAATCTTGTTCCTTCCTTGCTCACGTAGAACAATTTGCTTCCACAGTATTGCCTTAGGTAGTCCATTCCCACAGTTCCCTTAACAATTTCTTCATGTTCTGCTTTCAGCTGAGTGACATTAAGTCACTGTGAGGTTATCCCTCTGCATGGTGAGTAATCTGGAAGGCATGTATTAGTTGTCTGATCTCCTGTCCCACTGCTGACCCAGCTCTCTCTTTGTGGAAGTTCTAACACCATCCCTCCAGGCCCCAGTGCAGAGTTATAAGGTACACTTGGGATTGGTTATCTTGGTATGTGGCTCGACTGGAGAAGCAATTGCAGTGCTCAACAAAGGCCGGGAACCTGCTGCTACAGGCAAAGGGATCAGAACATGGAATGAGACAGCAGTCTCTGTGTCGCGCGGGTGTGCATGAGCTTCTATAGGGGACTCTGCAATTGTGTCAGTCTTGGTTTCCGCTGGGGCAGCAGTGCTCGGGGCAGCAGTTTCTGCACTGTATGGAGGTGGCCTCAAGCTGAGGAGATCATCTACGAAGGAGTCTTCCTCCTCACTCTGCATCATTCTTCCTTTTTTATTTTCCTCTCTTCGCTTTCTATGAAGACATAAGCCCAAATGGTCTCAACAACTTCTTCCCTCCGCTTTCTCTGTCTTTCTTCATCCTGTGCACTTCTCCGTGCATGAGCCCTACTACGTATTTTCATTCAAACTTCTTTCTTTTCTTTTCGCTTGTTATTTGCTCCCAAAGGATTAAGGCTTTAAATTGTGTTGGTCTAGGCTGTGATTTTAAACCTTACATTCTTGTCCTCAGATTTTCTATTTGGGAGCTATGGAAGGTCCGGCTCAGTGGGAATCATAGTTACTCATCCTTGGATGTATATTCGTGCCATTGGCTAAGTCACATACACATGTGTAACCCGTTCTTAACCACCATTTCTCTAGCTGGGGTATCTTCACAGGGAAACTTACGTCCTTATTTAAATATTTCTCTTTCTTTGTTAAGGGATTTCTCTTTCTGGCAAGCTCTCAGCTATTTTCTGTATCATTCACTCACCAACTCCACACTAAAGGGCTAACGATTTGTCCACTATTACCAGAGTATCTCTGTCAAAGGTCACCCTGTCACAGCACAGCTATGGCATCTGCCAGCCAATTCCTGCACAGCACCTTGGCAAAGCTGCACCCAAAACTGCCAGACTTCTTCTGAATCACTTTACACAAATATTTGCATCACCTGCTCCGACTTGGCAGAAATCTCTACAATAGGAAGAATGCTACCCACTTTCATCCAACAGTGGAACCTCAACCTGCGAAAGACACTGTACCTGGTGTGTTCACTCCTGTTCACAAAGGAGCCAAATGCAACTGAGTTTAACTAGTACCATCATATTAGAAAAGATGACTGCCCTAGCTTTGTGTAACTGAAGGCACTTCATAGTTCACCTCACCTTAGCAGGCAGGTTTAACAGTATAATACTTCAACTTGAGGTACCTCTCCTTAATTATATAACATATGTATACAAAATGTGTCAATTAAAAAGAAAATCACAGAACATCATCAAGAACACAATAACTATCGCTCCTGCAAGTCCAAAGATCAAAGCCACATAATATTTACTCTTAAAATCCAAACACTGCATTTTTCCACAATGCTCCTATCATGACACCCAACATATGCTGCTCAGCAACTAAACTCATTTTCCGTATACTCATGTCGGTCTTCGTCAGCCACCGCATCTCCTGGAACCAGGAGTGGATTGGGACTGGGCCAATTTAAATATCGGGGAAAAACGCCTGGACCATGAAGGTCCAGTAGTAGGTTCTGTAGCCAATTGATTTATTAACGATGAGACCTATTACCTCTGCTACAAGATCTGTTGGTGCACGAATCTAAAGTAAATGGTCATACCAAAAGTGTGCCAAAGGCTAGGACCAGGGGCAGTGTAGTTTCTCGATGCAGACTTTGGTGCTCCCCGACTGGATCTGTCAATAATGCATTAAGATCAATTTCGAGAAATTAGTACTGAGACATTCTAAATAAAATGACAGACACCAATTGTCATCTGAATATGTTTATCAAAAATTAATTGGCAAATACATTAACTATGGAAAAACCAAAGGTGGTGATGGACGCAGCGTTGACAATACAAACACTCACCCCCAGTCAACTGACCTGGGTTTAATCCATGACTGTTCTTTAGCTCACTCCGCCACCCCGAGGTGGCTGAGTGAGCTAAAGAATGGTGATGGATTTAACCCAGATCAGTTGATTGGGGGTGAGTGTTTGATTTGCTCAAACGCTCTGTCCATCATCCCCTTTTGTATCGCTTTGTTCGCCCTAAGCTGGCAGGGTATGCTCAGACGTGAGTCCCTTGCTCACTTGGCCACTGGATGATTCAAGATACCCTGGCTAATGAGGATTATGAATCCGAAACCGGTCCCAGGATGCTTGTTTCCGGTCCAGGGAAGACATGACTTGCCAGTTCGGGCTGGACTGTTCCCATGAGGCACAGGGTCAGACTGATTTGCATATGGCCATGTCTGAACTGGGGTGGCTGAGTGATCTAAAGAATGGTGATGGATTTAACCCGGATCAGTTGACTTGGGGTGAGTGTTTGATTTGCTCAAACGCTCCGTCCATCATCCCCTTTTGTATCGCCAAATACATTAACTATGCCATCAGTGAGTTTAGCAGCAAAGTGAACAATTCATAAGTACAACGAACTCAGTAATGTTCCATATAAAATCCGGCATAGATTTGCCTTCTAAAGGTGGGAAGTATGGGGGCTCTGGGGTACAGAGAAATGCACTTCCTTTTATAGGACTTTTTTAGACAAAGACTTTCATTCAATTTTACACCAGTACAAAGTTCTCAGGATATGCACCACAGAGGAACAAGCAAGAGGAAACATTGTACTATGGGAATATATTTGAGAATTCTCTCATAGTAGTGTTGCATGGGATTAGGTTGTTTGTATAGTTTATTTCAGCCATACTGGTTGATATATTGTAAACTAAAAACCTTGGATAGTTTGAATGTCAATGATACTAGGAGAAATCTCTGCGAACGTTCTTCATTTATTAGAATAAACTTGCACGTTTAGAGCAAGAAACATTAATACTAAACTTCACGTGGTATACTACAACGGTAGTTAAAGATGGAGGATAGGGTAAACATGGATTCATGTTAACATAAGCCCAGTTTCTAATACAATTAAACTGGATAAAGGAAAGCGCAGCTCAGAAAATCACCTTGCTGCGCCGTGCTGCGCCGTGCTGCGGTTCAGCCTGAATGCTTGTCGGTTTGGGAGTAATTACCCTCGAGCATTTTTCCATTCTAAAAAAATCGTTGATGAAGCAACTTAAAAACGAGCCTCGCGGATCCGAATGATTTTGTTGCATCCATTGTCTTAGATTAACATCACTGTATCCCTCCACCCACCAGCCTATTGAGATCTGGGCGCCTTGGTTTCATTGCTCTTAGCCTGCCTGAATTGATTTCAGGTAGCACAGCTCTTGCGCCTCTTTCCACAGGTGCAGCCAATTACGCATGCTACTGGATTTCCTTCTAATCAACTTTTGGATTGAATCACCCCCCTGGAGTTATTTTGAATCAATTAGGATTCCTTTTACTGATACGCCCTTCAGCAACTGCTGTTCATTGTCTAATCATTTCCTGATGATGATCTGAACTCATGCAGGTCGAAACGTCATCAACTACTCAGTGTACCCTTGGCCTACTTGGGGCCTCATTTATGAGAAATGACGCATAGCTGCGTGAAAGCAGCGATGTGTCACTTCTCAGTGCGCACTCCTTGCGACATTCCTGATGCGTCATATTTAATGAATGACGCATCATGTCGCAAGGAGTTAGAGATACGTCAGTATTTCTGACTTATCTGTAAGCGCAAAAGTGACGCATTGCTGGAGTGTGTCACAAAAGTGACGCAACTCCAGCAATGCGTCCTTTCACATGCGGCAAGCCCCATGTGAAAGGGCCTGCGTCAGTCTTACTCCTACTGTGAGGCAGGCGCAAGATTTTGACGCAACAGCGTCCTAAAAGTGACGCAGTGAAATCTCATAGATTTCACTGCGTCACTTCTACGACCCTTCCTTGCGTCAATACGCCCCCCTTGCATACATTATACCTGGCGCAGGTATAATGTGGCGCAGGGGTTTACAAAGTGACGCATCTACCTAGATGCGTCACTTTGTAGATATGGCGCAACAAGGCGCATTTTTTACGCCACTGGTGCGTCACAAAAAGTGACGCAGAGGCGGCGTAAAAGTGACTCACAGCCTCATAAATGAGGCCTTTGGTTTCTATCATGTTCCTAACTAACTGTTCTTTCACTGTTCATATTATGTATCTATATTTAAATATTGAGTCATTTTGCTGCTTATTTCACTATATCGTGTGTCTCACTTGTGCTGTTCACCTTTTGATGAGCACTTTGTGTGCTCTAAAGCTTTGGATTGCACTTGGTTGCATATGATGTAATATTACTGATATAACTAAACGTACTGTATTAAGTGTTTCAATACAGAGCACATTATCCAACCTTGATGTTGTTTCCCTTTTCTGTTTATTTGCAATTGATTTTGTACCCTATCTAATTGTATTTTGAAAATATTACCTGTTTAGACGTTGTTTTTTGCCTGATAGGGGAAGGGCAAGAACACATTGTATCTAACCTTATATGGAGCTTTCCTGTCTTTCCCTGCACTGGTGCATAATGTGAAGCCTTTCGCCAACGCAGCCACCCTTGCTCCATGGTGCAAGGGGGCCTGCATTGTAACCAGGATTGTTTTTGTGCAGGAAGCGGCACATTTCCCAACAGAACCCAAAAGAAAACAAAACAAAAGAAGCTAGAAAAAACAGAAGATACAGATGGAATACTCAAACAAGCATTGGCATAGCCAATAGGTCTCACCTTTGGGACCTTATAAGTATTTAGTTATGCAGCACAATATCCTTGGTGCAACAACATCAACTGTTGCATGGCTAAACACGGTCCCAAAGGCGAGACCTATTGGCTATGCCAATGCTTGTTTATGGTGTAAGGGCGACACAACTCTTTAATAAATAAGCACCTCTATATTAATTTGAAACGTATATGACTACTAACCTTATGTGTGGCCATGTTGACATCAGAATGTAAGAGAATTGTTGTCCTGCTCCTCTGTCCTCAAATCCTCCTTGGGTGCAAACCAGGCACAAAGGTCATAGGCAGTCAGATGATGAGTAAGAGGTTATTCTGTACGTCCCTTATGACCTGATGACGATTCACCCCAGACTTTATGAAGACTGAAGCAGGAAGTTTAGACTAATCGGTTCATGTGTGTTGTGAATATCTGCTTTCTTTGACCTTAACGCAAATTTTGAAGTGCTCAGAATGTCTTTTCATGCTGAATACTATACTACCTTGTGTTGTCTTACTCATTACTCTTTGCTTTAGTGGCAATGCAAATGTGATACACTGACTACATTGTTACTGTTTTTGTTAAAGATGATAAAGATAATTGAAAAAAACTTTCAATGTGCATTTTAAAGGGATCTATCTTGGAAGAAATGTGGGATATTGAGGATCTTACATACACATCTGTTTAAGATAGATAGACAGAGATATAAAGGACAAATAGAGTGGAATAGTTTATGCCAAAATATGAGAAATTGCTGCAAAAATATATTTTATCCTCGAATTATTTGAAATGGGTTCTGAGCATGAGATAGCATTCTGCTACTAAAAAGTGTTGAGTGATGTGGCAAATAAGACGGACCAACCGGGGCGGTTGTATGCCTGGCTAGTGAACAGGGAATGTGTAGAAAATGAAATGGGATCAAGAAAATAAATAGGAACATAGTTACAGACTCTATACACAGAAGTAAATAACAAAGTACATTTTATTCTAAACTATACTGGAGTAAGTGTTCTTACAGAAATAAAGAAAGTAAAAGAACTGTTTTTCAACTCTTTTCTGACAAGCAGTTTCTAGCAAGTGAAGATCGAGAAGTGTCCCTCTAAATCTCCCAAGCACTATTGTATGCACCCCAGACCTTATTTCTCACCCTTATACATGTTTAGAGTATAAACTGACTACCTAACTGCAGAAGGTAGATATCACTTTTCTATGGCACATAGATGACACTCTGCTATATTTCCGGATGAATTCTACTTTGACCTGAAGCCTCAAAATGATTTAATTGTGGATGGCCCAATAAAACATCAACTAAACACTCAAAAGCTCATAGGGACTCATTCACAAGCCCTGTGCACCGCTGGGATGTCACTTTTTGTAATGTTCCAGTGGTGCACATGACTTAGCCATATCTACAAGACCACATAAAGCCACTCTGTGTGGCTCTTCATGGCCTTGTAGATATGGAGTGAGGTAACGTAGCGCAATTGACTGTGTTGCCTCACACTATGATATGGAGGCGTGCCATGCGTATTATGGTATGTGTTCCCATGTAACACCCATGGCATTTGACACATTCCCAGATTGATAACAAACTGTAAACCTGGATAGGCACCAAACGCCTATGCCTCCCCAGCGGAGACGTAACGAGGAGAAATAACTTTACTTCCCCTCATTTTTTCATCTTTCTATGTGTGCTGCATTCAATAGCACACATGAAGAGAGGAAATCGCCTACCTGCACCTTTCCTGCACAAAAACGATCATACCTACAATGCTTGCACACTTGCACCATGGTGCAAGGGTGCCTGCATTCGCACAAGGCAGCCAATTGAGTGTCAGAGCAGGGAAAGAGGACAGGAATGCGCCGTATCTGATAGATATGGTGCATTCCTGCCCCTCTCTTTTGCAGTAGGGCAGCACAGCAAGAATGCTTACAGTGCTGCCCTATGGCAAAATATTGTACATGAGGCCCATAGTTTCTCCTGCTCTCACTTCTGCCTCTGCTGTACCCTTAAAATAGGGGGAAACCCTTTCCCAACTGGTCCCTTCAAACAAAAGCCATGTCATTGCCACAAAAAGTGTTTATACTTCAAAATCACATGTTGTTATCCCGTACTAGCAAGAAGCGTCAGATCCCCACAAAGCAGCGAATTCTGAGTCATGGGGAAATTCCATACCACATAATTATGAGTTAACCACAGGTATACATACATCTGATACCTTCTCCACCAGTCTTTTGATCACAAATTCTAGCTGCTGAAAGTATGTGAAATTTGTATGAGGAATATGTCCAAAATTCGGATATCACATAAGGGAAAGGGCTCACCTTTTTCAAGACTCACATGTTCTTCTCCATTCCGAGCCTGAAACTCATATTTGCACTGTACCATGGTGGGAATACCAGCTGAAATGGTAATTCCACTCCAGTTCTTCCTGTGCCCCATTCACTGTGCAGCCCGAGGTCAGGCTCTAAGACTGCTACATAACATTAGACGATTCATTCATAAATCAAACTTTAAGTTAGCAGTACAGTTCATAGTATTTAACTGAAAGAATATGGGGCCATGTGTAGGTGTCCCAATACCAGTTGGTAGTGGTGAAATTCGGTAAATTTCACCATTACCGACCGGTAAACAGGCATGCGCGATGTAGGGAAGGAATCGGTAATAAGGAATCGGTAAATACCGATTCCTTATTACCGATTTCTAATTTACCGATTCTGAATTACCGAACACCCAAATACCGAATCAGTAAATAAGAAACGGTAAAAACGAGAAAAGAGATGTAGGAAAAATCGGTAATACCGAATTGCTTGAAATTCAGTATTTAAGAGTCAGTAATTAACATGGACTGAAAGCAGGTGGTAATCAGGTGTAATGTATTTAAACAGTCCCAAAATGCAACAGTGTGATCACTATGGCGGCCTTCTATGTAATTTCAAGGTGGCTACGGCTACAGGCAGCAGGAGTGAGGATCTGGAGATGGGAGGAGCTCGTTTACAGACAGCGCATCACACTCTTCCAACTGACTGAGGCTGAGATCCATGAAAGGTACAGGGAACACCCCCATACTATCCTGGACCTGGTAAGGGACCTGTACCCACTCCTGGAGCATCCAACACCAAGGGCGCACGCCATACCACCACATGTGCAGGTGCTCTGTAGCCTACACCTACTTGCATCTGGCAGTTACCAGGGGGTGATAGCTGCGGTAGGTGGGGTGTCACAGAGTTGCCTGTCCCCTTTCTTTAAGAAGTTCCTAGATGCCATGATGCAGAGAATGCATCACTACATAAGCTTCCCAAACACACAGGCAGAACTGCTGAAAACCAAGACCGACTTTTACATAATGGCACAGTTCCCCTCATGTCATAGGCTGCATTGATGGGACACACATTCCAATCTGCCCACCTGCAGCCACTGAGTACATCTACAGGAACAGAAAATCCACCCACTCCATAAATGTGCAGGTAATCTGCGATGCTGCCAACATAATCACCGACATCGTGGCCAAATTTCCAGGGAGCACCCACGATTCATACATCTTCCAGAACAGTGGGATAAACACACGCCTGGCTGCGGGAGAATTTGGAGAAGGATACCTGCTAGGTAAATCACTGTGACACACCCTGATGGATACTGGTGATGAAAGTGTTTGTGTATGTAAGTAATGCCACTCTCTTTCTCACCTAGGCGATAGCGCCTATGCTGTGCAGTCATTTATCCTCACTCCCTACCTAAACTCATCAACCCCGAGTGAGAGACGATACAATGTGGCACACAAATCAACACGCAATGTTGTGGAGCGCACATTTGAACTTTTGAAAAGCAGGTTCCGCTGCCTCCACAAAAGCGGAGGCGCACGTCAGTACACACCCATCATCTGCTGCAAAATCATTGCAACTTGTGCTATTGTGCGCAACCTTGCCACTAAGAAAGGTACAGAAGTTGAATTAACTGACTTTGAGGATGATGATGATGAATTTGCTGAGCTAGAGCCCAACGCAGCAGGAATGGTGCCAGCAGCAGATGGGGACAAAGACGGGCAGAGAACACACGCAACTATTTCTGAGTAAGTAAGGAGACACAGCCAGTTGTTGTATGTAAATGACGTAGTTTTAATATTTGGGCACTACGCCACTACACAAAGGGCACAACCTGCCAGTCGAATTTGTGACAACCCTAAGAGAAAGTTATGGGTTACTTTACCCAATTCAGTTCAGGAAATGTGGGCTGCATTAGCGTCTGTGGACACGCACAACACTGCTGGATGCTATCAGCACACTGTCTTCACTGGCTGTGGATCCAGTGCCAGCCCCATGCCGTCTGTTGCTCCTCTGGGTCTCAGTTACAGGGGGCGTGATACTGCTGCGACTGGTCATCTCCTCATTGTCCCCCACATCCACAGCACCAGTATTGGCTGCCTGACTTGTCAGCAGCACTTCAAGTGCAGTTGTTACCTTTACAAGGCCCCTAGAGACATCACAGCTGCAGTGCGCCATCCCTTCCTGCATGGCAACGGAGCGCCTGCAGAGCACTGAAGTGGCTGTCCAGAGGTGGTTCACTGCCTTAGCATGTTTTTCCATTTTCTGCCTCTCCCTGCTCCGTGCTACCCAGTCCTCATCAAGTTTGCTGCACAGCAGCATCACTGACTGAGACATGTCCCTCATATCCTCAGCCATCGTTTTCATGCCCTCAGCCAGCGGGGAGGTCATAGTGCTGATGCCCTTCTCAATGCTCACCATGTTGTTGTTGAGGTTTTTAATTTGCCATTGTACAGAGTGAATTGCGTTCCCTTGCACCTTGACCATGTTTGCCTCCATCCCTGCGAAGACACCGTGCTCCTCACCCTGCAAAGGCTGGACTGGTTTGGAGAGCCCTGCTGCATCTGGCACCTGTGTCTGCTCTCTCTGAGGCGGACAGCGACCCAGCATTACAGCTATCCACTGGCACAGTTGATGTTCCCCCCCTGTTGTCTTCTAAGGATGACTCCATCTCCTGGAGTGTGGCAACAGCATGCCTCCTTGGTCTTACCACTGCACGTGGTGTTGCTGCCGGTGATGCTAGCAGTAGTGGTGACGCTGGCAGTGGTGGTGACACTGGCAGAGGTGGTGAGGCTAGCATTAGTGGTGACTTTGGCAGTGGTGGTGAGGCTGGCAGTGGTGGTGATGCCGGTGGTGGTGGTGTGGGGTGCCCTTCACTTGCACTGGCCTCCTCTGATCTTTCCTTGCAGGATATCCTTCCTGCCTTGTCTTGATCAGACCTGTGCGGTGTCTCACCTGTGGACAGAAATTGTACATTAGCTCAGTAGTCCGGAAGTCCTGCATAGCAATAATAAATGTTCATTTCTGCCACACTTTCTCATTGTCCTCTGCTTGCTTATCACTGATGTATGTCACATGCCTTGTTGTTCAATGTGATGACTGTCATGATAGGTGTTTCACTGACTACATCTCCCATAATGCATTGCTGGTGTTTACTAAAACCTGTTCTGGAGTGGGATTCACACAGCCTCATTGGGGAATGAGGATAGGGAAGGGAGAGTGCAGATTGCTGTGCATGCTTCTTACCTTATTTGGTGGCAGCTCTGACTGAGCTGTCTGCCTCCCTGATTCCGCAGACACTTTCTGGCTCTATGGTGGATTCCACAAGCTGCTCAAGTGCAGTCAGGGCAGGTTCCCTGGTCCTTCCTCCTCCTGTCTGGCTGACTTGTTTTTTGTTCTCTGCCATCTTCTTTTTGGTGATGCTCCTGATGTCATACCACCTTTTTTCAGTACTTCAATGTCCCGGGGGTCACTCCTATGGCATTCACTTGTGCCTGGATTCCCATCCAGATCTTCCTTTTTCTGATTAAGCCACTTGCAAGGACTGCTTCCCAAACAACTTGGTATGTTGTTTTACCACCTCCTCCACAAGGACCTGCAGCTCCTTTTCGCTGAATTTCAGCTTCCTCATCCTTTCACCTCCTTCTCTTTCTGTGTCCTTGCTAGCCATTGTGCAGGTTTTGCAGGAAAAGTTCACCCAGTGACTCAGGTGTTCTCCTCTGCACTCCCAGCCTCTCCAGAAGGTTCTGATTGAGTGCACCTGCATGGGTGTGGCCACTTCCTGGTTGGGAGGTGTGGTGGATGCACAGGATTCGCTGATTCCTTAATTGCTGTTGTTTTGAATTTCTGATTCGGTATTTACTGATTCGGTATTTACTGTTTCCGTATTACAGATTCGGTAATAACGATCGGTATTGAGGAATCAGTACTTTTTTTCCGATTTTTTCCGATTCAGTAAAAATTACTGAATGTTTACCGACATCGGAAATACAGAATTCTTAATACCGAATCGGTAAAATTCAGTATTAAGAATTCGGTATTTGGCAATTACCTACATATGGCCCATGATGTTTTATTTATCATTATTCCCAAAATATCTCTTGAAGCCATACTACAATCCATTGACTGCATTGTCACTTATACAATAAAATTTGTCCACACTTTTGACTTCCCACAAATATTGCCATCAAGCAGAATGCTGTCCTTCCAAGATTGATTCAGAAAAGGGGGTGGTGATGAACAGAGTGTCTGAATTGAGCAGACCACTCTTACCCAGTCCAAAGATCAGGGCTTGATCCATAACCGTTATTTATCTCACTGCCCCATCCCAGCTCAGAACCTGGCTATATGCAAATCAGTCTGTCCCTGGCCCAGTGCATCATGGGAACAGGGCAGACTAAACTACCAAGCCAATTCTTCACCAGAAAGGAGACAAGCTACCGGGGACCGGTTTCTGGCATTTCAGCCGTCTTCGGCCCGGCTTGCTTGAATCCTGATGGAGCAGTGAGAAAGGGACTCATGTCTGAGTATACCCTGCCACACCTATAGTGGCCACAAACGATTCAGAAAAGGGGGTGGTGATGAACAGAGTGTCTGAATTGAGCAGACCACTCTTACCCAGTCCAAAGATCAGGGCTTGATCCATCACCGTTATTTATCTCACTGCCCCATCCCAGCTCAGAACCTGGCTATATGCAAATCAATCTGTCCCTGGCCCAGTGCATCATGGGAACAGGGCAGACTAAACTACCAAGCCAATTCTTCACCAGAAAGGAGACAAGCTATCGGGGACCGGTTTCTGGCATTTCAGCCGTCTTCGGCCCGGCTTGCTTGAATCCTGATGGAGCAGTGAGAAAGGGACTCATGTCTGAGTATACCCTGCCACACCTATAGTGGCCAAAAACGATTCAGAAAAGGGGGTGGTGATGAACAGAGTGTCTGAATTGAGCAGACCACTCTTACCCAGTCCAAAGATCAGGGCTTGATCCATCACCGTTATTTATCTCACTGCCCCATCCCAGCTCAGAACCTGGCTATATGCAAATCAGTCTGTCCCTGGCCCAGTGCATCATGGGAACAGGGCAGACTAAACTACCAAGCCAATTCTTCACCAGAAAGGAGACAAGCTACCGGGGACCGGTTTCTGGCATTTCAGCCGTCTTCGGCCCGGCTTGCTTGAATCCTGATGGAGCAGTGAGAAAGGGACTCATGTCTGAGTATACCCTGCCACACCTATAGTGGCCAAAAACGATTCAGAAAAGGGGGTGGTGATGAACAGAGTGTCTGAATTGAGCAGACCACTCTTACCCAGTCCAAAGATCAGGGCTTGATCCATCACCGTTATTTATCTCACTGCCCCATCCCAGCTCAGAACCTGGCTATATGCAAATCAGTCTGTCCCTGGCCCAGTACATCATGGGAACAGGGCAGACTAAACTACCAAGCCAATTCTTCACCAGAAAGGAGACAAGCTACCGGGGACCGGTTTCTGGCATTTCAGCCGTCTTCGGCCCGGCTTGCTTGAATCCTGATGGAGCAGTGAGAAAGGGACTCATGTCTGAGTATACCCTGCCACACCTATAGTGGCCACAAACGATTCAGAAAAGGGGGTGGTGATGAACAGAGTGTCTGAATTGAGCAGACCACTCTTACCCAGTCCAAAGATCAGGGCTTGATCCATCACCGTTATTTATCTCACTGCCCCATCCCAGCTCAGAACCTGGCTATATGCAAATCAGTCTGTCCCTGGCCCAGTGCATCATGGGAACAGGGCAGACTAAACTACCAAGCCAATTCTTCACCAGAAAGGAGACAAGCTACCCCTCGGTTGGCTAATCTCCATAGTATCTCCCCCTTGCATCTGCTCATTCCTTCCAAGATGGCTGCCATCACCGAACTGCAAGCAATCTATAAAGATTTACCCATAAACACTAAACACTACGGGCCCATTTCTGAACATATTGTCACGCAGCGCAGTGCAGCTAGTCACCCTGTTGTGCTACACTGCTTGACAAAGAAAGGGCAGGAATGTGCTGTATTTAAGGCAATATGGAGCATTTCTGCCCTTTCCCATAATCTGACACACAATGGGCTTCCTAGAACCAAAGTAGGCTCCATTGCACCATAGTGCAAGGGTGGCTGTGTTGCAAGTGTTACTGTTTTTGTACATAAAGGGGCACCATCCTGCACAAAAACAGTCCTGGGAGGCATATTTCTCTTTCTATTTGTGCTGCAGAATGCAGCACACATAGAAAGACGAACTGCTTGTGCCAAGCTACCAACAGGGAGGAGTTATCTTAACTGTGTTACTCCCTTACCCTGACTAGAATAAGAGTCCCTACTTGGACAGGCAACAAACCTCTGCCAATTAGAGACCCCCATCTTTAACACATACCATAGTGCATCAGGAAAATGACCCTGACATACGGCTTGCAGACGCGCCTTGAAAAGTTGCCTTGTAATGTAATATTATTTACCTACATGCTTCTTTTTTAAATCAACATGAACATGATTCGTGTTGTTTTACCTAAACAAAATGGAAGTTATAATTTTCTTGCATTTTCTTTTGGTAATTTCTATTCTTCCGTATTGATGGTCACAACTATTCAAATGTGTTTCTTAGTCTGTTATTGGTCATTATTGTTTTAAGTTGTACGACAGACGCAAGTGTGGAGCCTTGCTCCCTTCCCTCCTCTAACCATGTACAATGTTAGTTTCAATATTTACACGGCCAAAAACAATTTGTAGGGCATTTTCTTGCTAGTTGAAGTAATAATATTGCATCTTTGTCAAACATCATTTTTTATGTCATTGAAGTGTGTATAATTATGCAAACGTGCTCTACATTTATATTTTTTCCCTATTGATTTCACTATTTACAAAAATGAATTCCCGTTGTTGCAACTGAAACAAACCTCTCCTCACTATATCAACACATATTTTGGAGTGCATCCTGTTCTCTTTTTTCATGTTGTAAAGTGGAATATTAGTAGGGGCAAATGTATATCTGCCACTGGCAATAAGACCACTAACACTGTATAGGGCTCAGAAAAAGGTCTTAGGAAATTATCACCATGCTCAGCCCTTGGAAGATTGGCTGCCAGGAGGCAAGCTTAACTTCAAAGACAGGTATGTAAAGCATTTTAAAACATCAATTCAGTGAATAATTGAGACACAATGAATAATAAATATCCAACTCTAATTTATGAAAATAAGAACTATATTTGTATCTTTAAAACTAGCTGTACCTTGCCACACGCTGCTGTGGCTCAGTCTGGTTAAATGGAAGAGAAAGAAAAGAGTAAGCGCACGTTTCTAATATGTTTAATTTCACCCTGCTTGTGGGCACACAATATGTTTTTGTGACTATTGTCACGTTGTGTATATATAAACACAGGCTAATGTTGCAAAGTGAACCAACTCCTCCCCGCTCCCTCCACCCACTTCCCGGTCTGCCATCCTGACACCAACTGTTCATCCTAATATATGTAGACTATTGTCTCTATGCGTCCTTTCTTAATGTTACAAAGTAAACCAACTCCTCCCCCTCCCTCCACCCACTTCCCGGTCTGCCATCCTGACACCAAATGTCCATCCTAATATATGTAGACTATTGTCTCTATGCATCCCTTGTAGTTGTTGCGCAGCAACCAAATCAATTGGGTCTGTTCGGCCTTTCGAATAAAAACAAACGCGTATTTGACACACGCGTATTCAAATCCAACGCTGTGTGTATATATAAACATGCCCTAATGTTGCAAAGTGAACCAACTCCTCCCCCCTCCCTCCACCCACTTCCTGGTCTGCCATCCTGACACCAACTGTCCATCCTAACATATGTAGACTATTGTCTCTGTTCGTCCTTTCTTAATGTTGCAAAGTGAACCAACTCCACCCCCCTCCCTCCACCCACCTCCTGGTCTGCCATCCTGACACCAACTGTCCATCCTAATATATGTAGACTATTGTCTCCATGCGTCCCTTGTAGTTTTTGAGCAGCAACCAAATCAATAGGGTCTGTTCGGCCTTTCAATTAAAAACATATGCATATTGGACACACGCATATTCTAATCCCATGTTGTGTATATATAAACATGCGCTTAATCGAATCCAACGTTGTGTCAAAATTTCAAATCAATCGGTGAAGATCTTTCGGAGATTTAAGATTTTGAACAAAGGAAAATTGACGTTTTTATGTGTCTGTTCGAGCTTTCGATTAAAAACACGCGTGTATTCGACACACGCATATTGGAATCCAACGTTGTGCATATTAAAATACTCCCCTATCTGAATCCAACGTTGTGTCAAAGTTTCAAAGCAATTGGTGAAGAACTTTCGGACATTTGCGATTTTGAACAAACGAACATTTCCTTTTTTATTTATAAAGATGACAATAAAATGACAAAAAGCAAATGTAGGGAACCGAAGATATGAATTTTTAAAGAGTTTGCATAATAAAGTGCATGGAAACCAATAGCTCCTCATCAAGACATCTGGTCACGATAGACCGGGTCAAAGTGAAAGTTTCAGGCCGACCGCGATGAAGCCCTGTGTGGCTACCCCTAGCGGTAGGTCTTGGTCAAAGTTTTTACCTTCTGACTTAGAAACTTTTCCGAAGCTTTTCTTCCCGGAGTCTCTCGAAGCTCTCAGCCAGTCCAGATTTGTTGAGGTTTCGTAGGATTAGCATGCAACGAGCTCCTGGTCAAACATTTGGAAGTCCGTCCTCCAGAGCGTTCCAGCGGGATGAACTAAGGATCCAAGCCAGCTCGCGGTTGAAGGCAGGTGGCTTGGCTCTCGTGGTTGCTCAAGGACACCTTTTCTTCATCCAGACTTAGAAACTTTTACTTTTTCTTGCAGGGTCACTCGATGCTATCCACCAGGCAGGATTCGGTGAGGGTTCACCGGCCTCTGATTTTGCCTACTCCTGGTCAAACTCTGAAAATCGGACCTACAGAGCTTTTCAGCAGGATGAACCTGGACAGCAGGTGGCTTGGCAGGTTAGGTTGAGTCGGTCCACTTATGGAGCTTTTTTGCAAAGTTGCTCCAAACTTCTGGAACTTCTTCTTGAAGTTCCCCAAAGGGTAACAAATGGTCTCAAACTTACTCCAAGAGTACGGAAGCTTCAAGATGGTCCTTGAAAGTTGAGGACTTCAGTTCCCAGAATCCACTTGGACAAAACCCTTACAAATTCACTGGTAGTGCTCCAGGTTGAGGATTCTGGGTGGTGATGTTCCAGGTGAGCTGTGTTAACCTGTAGCTTGCAGGGAGTCCAGTCTTTAGTCCGTTTAAAGCAAGGTAGTCCACTGGGCTGCAGTTCTACATGGTGCAGAAGGCGTAGTCTTCAGAGTGAAGACCTTATTGGTGGCACATCAAAAACCTCATCATGGCCCTTCTTGCATTCTTAGGTTTCAAGCAGCAGATCTCAGAGGCTCTGCCTCTCTCAGATACTTATTACAAGTTCCCTGGGTCAAGCAGGAGGGAACTCCTGTCCAATGGGGGGCAGGGTAAAGCCCCCAAGGAATGACCACATCTTGCAGAGTGTGGAACTATTTTGTCCCAGAGTGCACCAATTCTTCCAAATTGATCATGGCTAATTTTCCAGCAGGGAGAGAAGAGCTGGCTAAACACACCCCTCGGTTGGCTAATCTCCATAGTATCTCCCCCTTGCATCTGCTCATTCCTTCCTTAATCCTCGCATCTGGCTGGGTACAAAAGAGTAAAGTTGTGAATGACACTGGTGTCTTCCCCCTCCCTTGAAGTCCATGGTTTCCGACTCCTCCCTCTGCTCTGGCATTCCTGTGTAACAGAACATTGCCCTACCAGTAGAGCTGCTAAACCCCAGGAGTTCTTTATCACCTCTTTAAAGGAGCCTGGCTAATCCACTTAACTCTGACCAATCAGGACACACCACTGGAAGGTTGAATTTGAGCTTACAGACAAGAAAGTCTTATAACTTCTTGTCTGTTCATTTTAGGAGAAATTCAACAATATCATATTGTTAAATTTATCAATACCATTCTGGGAAGTCTTTAAATGCTATTTTTATCATTCTTCTAGCAGGATATTATTAGTTAATAACTTATTGCCATGTTACCCAATGTGGCAGGGTATTTGCAATGGGAAAAATGACTTGGGCCATTTTTCCAGTACCAGGGCTTATAAATACATATGTTATAAGTACTCTGTCTGTATCTTCTGGACCCCCACCTCTGGAACACCTAGGGGAGACTTTAGGGTTTCTGAATAGGTAAAAATATTGCAGATCCTCCCTTCACAGTGCTCCTAGCACCAAAGTCGATTTTGTGCAGCACTTTATAACAATGTGGTGAGATAAATGTGCAATTTCACTTAACCCAGGGCATATAAAACTCCTTTTATAAAGGTCCGCCTTATAAATATTTGACCCCTCTCCACTGGGACACCTAGGGGAAATCCTGGGGGTATCTAATATGCCCAAACATTGTAGGCTATCCATTTGTAAGTGTCCCAAACACGAAAGTCGAGTTTGGGCACAATTTTCTTTTTAAAAGCAGTCCTGCAACACAGGGATACTTTTTAACTGACCTCAGCCTTCAGCAGTGCACACATGCAAGTGCAGAAAGGGCTGCTCGCCTCTAAACTGCAATCACCTAATATATTTTAGGGACTGAGAGGTAAATTCAATCATGCTGGCCTTTAATTTACTAGGGCCTTATAGGATAGGTCATGCCAATCACAGGGTACCCCAACTCATATTGTACTCTAGTGTATGTAGGTGGTTTCACTTTATCCTAAGTGTCTCTTTCAGCATAGCGTTGGCCCTGGACCTGGTTAGGCAGAGCCCATGGTCAGTCAGAGTCAGTTACCACCAGTATAAGTGAGCAAAATGATGGGGGGTACCCGGGGCACAGGATGACTTTGCAACAAGAACCCTGAGGGTGAGGGCAATAATGGAGAGACTGATAGGGACCCGTCTCAGCACCTGCTTTTCAGAACTGCTGGTGCTGAGCACCAGCAGGACCCGGCCCACTTAAAGCCCTGACTAAAGTGTTCTCTTAACAAGTGCTTCCAAAATGGGGAAACTAGTCAAAATCCCCACTGACTCCCCATTTTCTGCTGTATAAAGAGTCTTACACAATGCCTGTAAAATAGCCACAGAATTTCCCTTTAAGGCTTTCCGGCTTCCTTTAGCTCTTCCTATGAAAAGGTTGTTGCTGACTGTGTTCTGCCAACATTTTAAAATTGTCTATTTACCCTGAGATGATGATTTGATTACGCTTTGAGATCCCACTCTCATTCCATAATACACAACACTGACAATCCTCCAGGGGGCTTACTATGCTATATATACAAACAGAATAAATAGCATTGGCTACTGTAAAGAAGCCATTTGTCTATAAAAGAACAACCCCAATAGCTACATTGTAATCTAAAACGTAAAATCACAAATAGGAATTATAATGAAGAACAAACAATGGCGAATGAAAAACTAATGTTTCCAGGATTTCTGCATTGGGTGCAAAACTACTAGTAATATGCCTTTTGCCATTCCAGGAAAATCAGACTTGGAGCACACTTAATAAGTTACAACCAGTGGCGGCTGACGCATGTAAACAGTAGTGAGACAGGTGGAGGTTGTGCAGGGGAGCGAGGGGGAAAGAGGTGAGCGTGGGAGGGGGGAGCAAGGAGGGGGGAAAGAGTGAGTTTAAAAATAAAAAAAGCAAAACTTACCTGATGCTTCTTCTGCCGCCTCAGGCCTCAGCTCTTTGATGCTTCTTGGGTCCCAGCCATTTCTGAACCAGCATCAGAGATTTCTGGTGCAAATCCTGCACTTCTGTCAAGCATGAGAGGAGCACGGGGATTGGCCTGAGTGTTCTGCTTTCACTCACCGCTCAGGACAGGGAGTCTGTGATTTTTCTCCTGCTTCCTGCTTTCTCCTGTTCAATACAGCCGGGGTTGGAGAAACCTAGGTGAGCATTTGTGTTTGGCCGCCCTTAGACGGCCGGCCAAACACACATGCGCACTTACAGTGCAGGAATCAGTCCTCCTCCCCCTCCCATGCCCCCCCCCCTCTCTGCACACGCTGGCTGAGCCAGCAGATGGAAAATATAATGATATTAAAATATTATTTTATTGTTACCTGTTGGTTCTGAGCCAGTGGGGCAATGCTCCAGTGCCATCAGGCTGGAATGAGGACTGAAACCGGCCCTGGCAAAGAGCTCGGTCGGCCCCTGGAGGGTGGACGGAAAGCTTTTTGCCGCTTTCAGGGGCCAATATTGCAGCTATGCTGCAAAACCGGCCCCCAAATGGGTGGCCAACCGGGGAAAAGCCGGGTGCCTGTCACGGACAGTCCGGCCCTGCCGCTGCTTGATACAACTATTTTGATGGCAGAATCTTGCCTGTGCAAGGCCCCATCGTCGAGCAGATGCTCCTTGTTTTCCTTTGCATAAAAGACAACTTTCTGAAAATCAGGAAAGTCCTGAAACTATGCACCTACTCTGACAGGCCTTTGGACCACATTAGAGTTGCCTGTCCTTGGTTCCAGTGACCAGTCCCTTTCTGGTTGATGATCTCAGTGTTATAGCCCTATCCCCTTCCTTAGCCTCGGGAAGTGCCCAGAATGGCCTTTGGACAGTGATAGCGCTACACAAGTGATAAGTAAATTAATACACCAAATATGCGCACACTCTATAAATGACACCCGCTAAGGTCAGTAAATGTAACGCAATATGTAAATGTAAACTGCGCAACCATTCAACTGCTGACTTTGCAACTGGAGTATTGCTGACGTGCTATTCATAGTTTCTAGGTTGGAGTTATGACAATGCTATCTAAAACATTAAACGGGAACCTAACCCCTGGTTTCATTTGGATGCCTGCCGGTTTATTTTGAAACAGTTGGCCGGCAAAGCATTAGAAGATACACAGGCTGAACCAGCGTCATTGCAATTTACACTGTCTTTTTTGTTGGTTACACTGATTGGAATTGTACTGGTGAAATTTACACCAACAGTTGGAAAGACCGGTGCAAACTTTTGTTTTTGCATTATGCAGTCACTGAAAATGTTATTTTTCGCACTTGTCTACAGTGCAAATATCAGTGCGAATGTGTACTAGGTCAACTGTAATGTTTGTAATATGGAAATGTTGGTGCCAAAGTTGAACCAGCTCTGGTGCAAACTCTTTAACTGAGATCACAATTTCTTTAACAGCCACTGTATAAGGCCCTGAACAATTCTTTCAACCTTGGATGTAAGTGAAGGGCATTGGAATGAAGAAACGGGGGCATTTTATGGAAGTCGAGGATTCCTTCAACATAAGCCCGGATCGGAAGACAAGGGTTAAATTCGAATGTTGTGCAGATTCCGAGCTGTGTGATAATGATCCCACTCACCTGTTTGCTCCTGACAGATTTCCCTATGGCAAACCTGCTACAATACATTGTTTTAAAAGTCCTGGCAAAAAGGACACAACGTGAAATGTTATCCTTCAAATACTAAATAGGCATGTTATGCCTCATTTCCAATGAAACATTTTGCAAAGGAGGCATTTACTGCAACTGGTGAAAACCTCACTCAGGGTAAATGGTATTTACTGGGTGTGATAAATACCTCACCCCATCCATCTCTCTTGTAATTAATGCTGAAGTGCTCATTGCTAAGTTCATACTCAAAAACAATTCGCCAGTATTTAGGCCTTAATTGAAAACAATGTGGAAAGATGAGGGAGGAAATTATGTGGTACACTTAAGGCAACTTTGAAACGGTGACCAATTAACATCAATGTACCGAATTGCTGAGATATAAAGTAACCTTGGGAGGTGAACTCCACTCCATTCGCAGAATTTTTGAGCTTTCTGTACTCCATGCTCCCTGGAGCACGCAGAGTTCCTAAAAACTCCGCTCTGCGGAGCCAAGCAAAGGTTTTTTTGCCTCACTCACTCTGGTCAATGTCGAGTTGGCGAATGGAAGCGAGGAAAATCCATCTCCCAGTGAGATTTCTACTTTTTCACTCTCCCCAAGGTCTCGTTGGCGAGCGTGAGTGAGAAAAATAAATTTCCTGGTGAGATTTCTCA
Organism: Lissotriton vulgaris; assembly: GCF_964263255.1. Taxonomy (NCBI): domain Eukaryota; kingdom Metazoa; phylum Chordata; class Amphibia; order Caudata; family Salamandridae; genus Lissotriton; species Lissotriton vulgaris. Next base: position 845,388,960 of record NC_141685.1, read on the forward strand.
TTAGGGGAAGTCGGATTTCTCTATGCGAGTGGTCGCAGCAGGTTACCACTTGTTTTGAGAAACCTTCAGTTCAAGTTGAGAAAGCTGCAGCTCAAGTAGAAAATCTACTCGAGAAGCAGAAAGGAAGTGCTGTGCATGATGCCATTCGCAATGATTTTGCAGCGCAGGAGAAACACCTGGCACTCAAAATCACCATGGACGGCATGACCCTAATGCACTCTACTGCTCATGGAACTCGGTGTAGAGTGTCGGAGTGTTTTTTGTCACTTGGCAGAGTTCCGTGTACCGGACCTCCACAAACTACGCCCAGGAAAACCGATGCATTGTGGAAATGAAAAACAGACTGTACATTGTAACGAACAGGCCCCTCTTTCCCCTGTAATGGGAAATGTTCTTTGTTGTAAGAAAAGATCAAATAAAGTTTTTTAAGGCACACTCCTACAGGGTTTATGGCTGGGAGTAAACCCTGAAATTCGATCACTCCTGCCCTGAAGAAACTTTGCTTGTTCCCTATTAATGTTGTTCACCTGAACTTCAAAACATAATTCCAATCCTCATACCGTCACTTATTTCAATAAAATGCTCTTCAATAAATTAAGTTTCAAGGGCCATTTTACACATTTTCATTCGAAGTTCACATTTTCTCTTGTTTCCTCATGTTTTTACTCACTCAGTCTTTCTACTGTTCACTTATTTGCACATATGCTCACTCACTCTGCTCACTCATCCACTCACATATTCACTCACTCACACACACATTCAATCAGATGAGAGGTATCAACATGCAGTTCAATTCTAGGTGCCACGTTTATTGTATCTTCCCTTCAACCACCTCCCGACTACCTCTTTCGTCTCCCTTTACTTATTCACTCATTCTCTCACTGATTAACTTATTGGCCCATTCAGTCAACCACTTGCTCGCCCATTTAGTCACACATTCCTCACCCACTGACTCTTGTGCCCACTCACCTCATCACCAGGTCTATCACTAAAAAATCTTTCCCAACTATATCATTTTCATTGAATTTCATAAAGAAGAGGAAGCATCCAATTTGTAACTAAAGATGCAAATAAAATAAAGTAATATGGGTTTACATCTGTGGAATAAATTGCCTATTGACATCAGGAAAACAGACGAATTGATGGCTTTCCGAAAAAAGGTGAAAACATGGCTCTTCCCCAAAGCTTAATCTCACCAGAACTTTAATACTATCCTCCCCTCCTCTGATGCACAGTATTTATTCAGCAATATGTACACAGCACCAGGATGCCCGTAGGGTTGCAGAAGCGCTTTACAAATGCTATAAATAAATAAATAAATAAACACAGTGTTTATAAAGAGCCTATTGTTCAATGATATCGCAGTTGCTTGATTATATATTGAAAAATTCTTTATTTGTCCTTCATCACGGTAGCAAGCGAGTAGCCTCCATGTTTCGTTCCCACATTGTGGAACTTCTTCAGGGCTAAAGTAAATATTATTCAACTTGATTCAAAGAGGTATCAAACCGAACTCTAAAATCACATCCAGATTAAAGTATTAATGACTTGTTGTTCTAGGAATTCCAAGACTGGGCTTTCCAGGTTACTCAATTTCAAGACACAACTCAATCTAAATCCTGTAATTGAGTGGTGATCTCAGAGCTCGGTGTGACACTACTTTGGACCAAGTGGAATAATATTTAACTTAGCACTGAATAATTTACACAGTGTGGAATGAAAATCGTTACTTGTTACCTTTCAATTGGGATTGAGGTTCAATATAAAATAAGAAATGTTTCAAGACAAATTAAGCAACTGAATTTATTATAGAATAATGGACTCTTTACAAGTACCTTAAAACACAGATTACGTTATTTTAGTTATGCATTTAGTTACAAATTGGATATAGTCTCTCCATTATTAAATTCAATGTACACACATGTGGGCAATATATGTGGTGTACTGATAATGCACTTTAGATAATGCGGTTTCTCATGCCCCAGTTGCCTTTGCAAAAGCTAAAAGTTTTCATTTTAAAGAACTCAGCACTTATTTTGAATTGTGGAGATTTTGGGCAGCACATTTTGCAGATATATAGCTGTAAGATGTTGACCGTATTCTATTCCGTGTATGAGTGTAGGCACATAAGTCAGCCATGTACCAGTTTTTTGTTTGTTTTGTTTTTACTAGAAGAAATTGCGTAGTCTACAGAGCATTCACTAACTCAGGAACTCTGGGGCATATCATCAAGGGACGGCAAGAAATAACGCAAAACGCGCTTAGCGCTTTTTTATTCTATCTCTGGAATTTACGCGCTGGTAGCGCGTTATTAACAACGCGTTTCTCCAGGGCGATAAAATTCCAGCGAAAACAGGGAAATCGCCATTTTGCAGAGAACATCGCTGGTTTTCCAGCGATGTTCCCTGCAAAACGGCGATAACCTTGCTGATACGACCCTGTTGTTGTGTGGCGTTTTATGCTCCGATTGCATTTTCCCAATTCATGCCCTTATATAGGTACAATTTTCGTTGCCCTTATATAGGCATCGAAATCCAGCCCTTATTTAGGCATAGCCCATTCTACCCAAATACAGGCTTGGCCACTTCCATCCGTTCACCAAACGTCACAACGATAACTTGGAAAACCAGCTTAAGCCGTTAGGGACTTCCCCTTGCTTGAATATTGGTTTCTCCAAGAACTCAGTTACTTTACAATGAACAACTATACCCCAGGGGTTCATTTATGATGTTCATATGCCGGACTTTACGTCAAACTATGGCATTCCTAAACACCTTCAAGGTATAAATATACCTGAGGCGCTAGAGGGCGCACGGCCGTGATGGCCGTGCGCTAGTGAGGCTCCCTCCAGACAGGGCGGAAAAATACATTTAATGACCATCCTGACTTAAGATCACAGCCCAATGCAAGCTGGAAAGGAGAGCAGAAAAAACTAGGCAAGCCATGAACTGATTAACGGAGGGTGAATCCCCTCCAGCATGGAGAACGAGTCCAGTAAAGATCCGGCGTGAGGCGACGAACAGTGGCTGGAGAGGTGAGCCGGCAGGGACTGCTGGGAAAGTCCGTGGATGCCTGGGCCTGGGGCAAAAGGGAGAGGATACTGGCCAGAGGCAAGAGAGCTGCAAGACGGAATTACACAGCGACAGATATCAGCGGAGATGTGAGTACGTGGTGGCTGCTAAAAAACGGCCAATTAGTGAGACAGCACTGATGGGACGGAGCGGGTGCAAATTGTCAGGCAGAGGCGGACGGCTACCCCTACAGTGTGATTTGGTGAGAGACGGGCAGCCAAGAAGGGAAGACGACTGCAGCCTACACACCGTGCTTACTCCCCTGTAAGTACGCTTGGGGGACACAGCAACGGAGGGCATGGCCAGGGAGTGTCCACAGCAGCCATTATTACTGTAAGCATAGAGCAGAGGCGGCACCGCCATTTTCCATCTTCCACTTAGCACCGCGTGTGCCAGCAACAGACCACAATATGGGGCAGGACGCTGGTGCAGGAGGCTGCGCACAGTATTGATTTGAGCAAGAGGTACTCCCTTCAACCTTGTGGCCTCACATGCGACCACTGCGATGTAGGCGGCACACATTTCTGGCAGAGGGGTAGCCCTCTTGCGCAGGCACCACCACCAAGGCGGAGAAAAATCTGAGCGGGCGCAAATTGAGTCACGGTCAAAGATATAAGGCCCTGCGGAGGTGGAGTGTTCAACAGAGAACTTGTGCACGGGGGGGAAAAAAACAGATGAACGCTGCCCCCCCAGCCCCGACCTCCTGAACCAACAGTGGCTACAGCGGCTAGTGGACTGCGCACAGTGGTACAGCAGTGGGGGATGGAGTGCTTACAGGAGCCAGAGGGGGATACCAGCTGCAAGGAGGTGATACGTGCTCACCCACAGTCCCTGGGCAGAGTACAGATACCGTGAGCAATAGAGGGGATCCTGCGCTGGGCCCACTGTGAATATCTACTGGACATTAGCGCCTGGGAGAAGGGAGTACCTACAATCAGTGGACTTTTGCAAAATATATTGACTCAAGCATACCACGGACGATTACCATGGGGCATACTGACGCTAAACAACCTAAACTATTGTTTGAGTCTCACAGGCCACCAAGTTCAAGGTCGGGGAAGAGGAGGGATTCGGAAGCATCTGACCACCAGGAAGAAGACTGGAAGGCACTGCTCCTGGGAATGAAACAGAGCCTCACGTCCACAGACGCGAAAATGGACACCATGAACACCAGAATGGACTCAGTGGTAACTAAATTAAGCCCGCATGACCAACATATCAAGGAAGCGGAAACTAGGGTATCGGAGCTGGAAGATGGGGCAGTGGCAAGCAGAGAGCAAGTGCTCCAAATGGACAAATTGCTCTAAATAATTGCGGACAAAAACGAGGATTTGGAGGCACGCTCTAGAAGAAATAACGTTCGTGTCCTAGGCCCTGACCGAATCCACCAATACTGGCAGGATGGAGGACTTTATGGAGAACTTGGTTGTCAAACTCTTTGGCCGGGATGCCTTCTCTGCACACATGACTGTGGAAAGAGCTCACAGATCATTGGCGGCGCGCCCACCACCAGGAGCTCCACTGCGACCTATCATTGTCCGTTTCCTTAACTATCGAGACGGGGTACAGTGCTGTGCCTAGCACAGGAGAAACAACCAGTGAAATATGAAAACACCACCTTGGCTTTTTTTCCCTGATTTTATGCAAGCGGTACAGGAGGCACGCCATATGTTTGCTGCGGTGAAGAAAAAGCTTGGTGCACAGAACATACCAAACGCCATGATATACCCGGCAAAACTACGCATTACACACTCAGGCAAGCAACACTTCTTCGGCAACCCCCAACAAGCGGAAGACTATCTCAAGAGAACCCGCTCTGAAGAATCCCGGGAGGCTGCGGCGCGAAGGAGGTCCACATCCCCCTCGCCTAGGTCAAATCAGACTGAAGAACCTGACTGTTACCAGCACACCACTGCTAATAGGGTACTTATACTACCTATGAACTTCTCCAACTTGGTGATGTATATAAAGGTTATCAACGTTGTGATATGTTTCGCCCGGTCACTCACTTCCATCTCACCAAGGTTGCCTGATTTTGTGAGCGGGGTGGCGGGTAGGTGAAATAGCGGAGGGAAGAGGGCAGGCATGGGCCCGAGCGACTCCCGTATGAGGGTGAACCCCATAGACTCAATCCCTGGAAGGATGAGGTTTACGGGCGAATCAGTTTTTTCTTCTGGGGAGAGTGTGTTTGCCTGGTAAGTTGGGGAAGCCAGAGTGGGTAAGGGAAGAAGGGGGAAGGGAGGGGGGAGATGTTTGTTGAAGGGAAGTGCACTGTAGGTGAGGTTATAGCATACATTATTGGAAAGACCAAAGGGAATGGCTGACATCACAACAGCGGTCAATGAGCTAAATCTCCTGACTTGGAACCTACGGGGACTGAACAACCCAAGGAAACGGAGGCAGGCCCTTGGGTACTTAGATAGGCATAATGTCAAAGTGGCCCTACTACAGGAAACACATCTAGACCTGAGGAAGAGGCCCAGGTTTGCAACGAAATGGGCATCTCACCAATGTTTGGCATCATATTCAGGATACTCTAGAGGTGTGGGCATCCAAATTAAGCGGGGAGTGCAGTTCGTGCTGGGGGGTTCAGACACGGATAGTGAAGGTAGATACTGTCTACTCTGGGGAAGGCTGAACTCGCAAGAGGTCACTATCGCTAGTTACTACGGACCCAACACTGACGACGTCCATGCTTTGCTCACTCTCTGGAGCAAAATCCAGGAGCTAGGCTCGACTTATGGTACATGGGGGGACTTCAATACAGTCTTGGACCCACTGATGGATAGATCCTGCGCCTCTCCTATGCATTACACTAACTTGCACCGAACATTCAAGAACACAAAAGACAATCATCACTTGTTAGATGCTTGGAGGTATAAACACCCTATACAGAAGAAAGGGACACACCGTTCAGCGGTGCACTCATCGTGGGCAATGCTCGACTATCTGATAGAGTCAGTCGGAATGGCACACTGGCTGGACGGAATCGAGCACCTGGCCCGCACCTACTCTGACCATTCGCCCGTCATTGCGACTTTGAAGACCCAGTGCACTCAGACCCCATTTATTAATTGGTGACTTAACCCCTTACATCTGCTAGATGCAGTGTTTAAAGCGGAAATTGGGAAGGAAATCCAAGACTTCTTTGAGAGTAATGTAGACTCGGTATCTAGCCTCACTACTGTGTGGGAGGCATTCAAGGTCACCGTGCGTGGCTGACGCAGCTCAAAAGGTGGAGGTATTCTTAAAGACCTGCGTTGACAATTACATAAACTGGGGGGGGGGGGAACTAAAGATCTTGAGAGAGAGCTGACGCTGGAGGGGAGGTACATGCCACACAGGCCAAAATGCGCATTAAAATGACAGAATACGAAGTCATGGCAGAGAGGGAATGTAGATTTAGGGGAAAATCATGTATGGTGCGTATCTACGGAGGAGGCGACCGTCCAGGGAAAATGCTAACAAATGCTGTACGACCGTCTAAATTTGCAAATTACATATCTGAAATACAAGACGAGCAGGTTCAGATACATAGAACCTTAACAGGGCAGATGGATACTTTTGTTGAGTATTATAAAAAACTATATACTTCACAAAGAGGGCCTCCACTGGATTTGCCACAATATTTTGAGGATACGGCACTGGCGTGGCTGGGCGAAACCCAGCATAAATTTCTAGGTCTTGATATAGAAGTAGATGAGATTAAAGAAGCAATCATGGGCATGAGCTCAGGACGTCCACCGGGATCAGATGGGTTACCAGTAGAATTTTATAAACCATATGTGTTGGTTCTAGCTCCCATCCTGAGGGCCGTCTATTGTGAGGCACTGGAGGAGGGTAGCCTACCTGTAACTATGAGAGAAACCCAAATAATCTCACTACTAAAGCCTGGAAAGAATCCGATCTATTGCGACTCATACCGGCCCCTCTCGTTGCTGAATTGCGACACCAAAATATTGGCAAAAGTGTTAGCCACCCGTCTCAATTTACTAATGGAATGCCTGATACTACCCGATCAGTCGGGCTTTGTCCCCAACCTCGCTACGTCCCACAACTTGAGAACCCTGCTGGCCGTAATGCAAGATATTGACCCTGCTTGCTTGGCAGTGGCGTTTTCTTTGGACACCACCAAGGCGTTAGATTCCTTGGAATGGGACTACTTAATGAGAAATCTGCAGTATATGGGCATGCGGCCAATCTTTCTTAACTGGATATAGCTACTGTACCAACACCCGGGAGCCAGAGTATTGTTGAATGGGAACCACTCTGCAGACTTTTTCATCTCCAGGGGCACGAGACAGGGATGCCCGCTGTCCCCTATCTTATTTGCACTCGTCATAGAACCTTCAGCAGCGAAATTGAAACAGCACCATTATCATAGAGCATTAGTGTACCCATCTCGGCAGTTGCTGATCTCCCTTTACGCGGACCACGTAACCCTCTATATAAAAAAAAACCAGGAAAATTTGAACTGAGTACTGAGAGAAATCACTAAATATGGAGCAATCTCGGGAGTACAGATTAATTGGAGCAAATCTGCTGTATTCCCTTTAATGAGTAAGACTGCATGGCACCACTTAGATTACCCCTTGACTTGGGAGACAGAGACTTTTAAATATTTAGGGATCCATATTTCCCGAGATAAAGACGAACTAATCCAAACTAATTATGGAGTAGCCATAGATAAAGTAACGGATGCTATATCCAAATGGATAAAACTCCCTCTATCAATGGCGGGCAGAATATCCCTAATCAAAATGACAATACTGCTGAAATTATTGTATTGGTTTATTACTATACCCTATTGCCCAGGGCGATTCTTTTTCAAAACGCTCAGAACACAACTGACAAGACTCATATGGGGAGGAAAGCAGCAGAGACTCAATTTAGCCACGTTGATGCTGCCATATCACCAGGGTGGCTACGATGTCCCTACCTTCGAGCAATACTATCATTGTGCTCAGGTACTTTGCTGCTTATTGGACCCCCCCCACCCGCCCTTTATGCCACATCTGGCAGTAGAGGATGGCTAAATGCTAAATGGCTCCGATACCCCCGGAGAACTATCTATTCACACAGGTGAAGGAGAAGAGGAGAGACCCGTCCACTGTTGATTGTACGATTACCGCATGGAGATGGATGGTGAGGAAACTAGGCATGCCAATGATGTACTCCCTGCGGATGAAGCTAACTCGGAATCATATATTACAAATCACACATGAGGGACTATGTTGTAAAATGCTGGACAACTTGAAGTATCCTACTTGGGGGGACTTGTACACGGGGGGAGAGTTTTGCACTAAGTAGCAGTTCTTTGGAGAGCACACACCTACATTCATGGGCACATTCATGTACACCCGTCTCAGGCAAAGCATGAAAGCCATCACTCCCTCATTTCTGATAGAGCCGGGCACTTTCCCTCCATTACACATGATATTACAAGTAGAGACCCCTAGACATATAATATCCCAGCTGTACAGGTAGGTCAGAAACTGCCCAGCCCCTCAGACCTTGCATGCCATGGCGGAATGGGACAAAGATCTGGAAACGCCTCTAACAGATGAGCAATGGGAGGTATGTTGCATTCAGACAGAAGCGGTTACCAGCAACAGTAGGTTAAGACTGCTACACGATAAATTTCTTCACAGAGTGTACCACACCCCGGCCAAATTGTGAACGCTGTGGAAGAGAGGGTGCAGACTTCTTGCACTTAGCATGGCACTGCCCGAGAGTAGCGATCTATTGGGACAAAGTGTTTGCAGAAATGCCTGAAATGATTGGAGAGCAGATAGGACCGTCCCCACTCCTGGCTCTTCTGGGCTTACTTGGGAGAGTACACAGTGCATAAGAAATTCCTTGCAATGGGAATTTTGTTGGCGGGACGCCAGGTAGCATGCAGATGGGGGAGCGGGCGGGCACCCAAATTCAAGGACTGGATTACAGACCTGAGAATGTGTCAAGAACAGCATCATAATTATGCAGCATTGCTCCTGATCAAGTCCCGGCCCAAGGATATTTTGGGGCCACTGAATACCTATCTCCTAGCACAACAAGCAGAGGATGAGAGAGGAACAGGAGAGGTGGAGGGTATAGGGGAAGAAGAGGGGCTGCATGCTCCCAGAGCGGATTAAGCAGAAAATATGTTTTTTGTGGGGCGGTGGTAAGGTCTAAGATGTTAAAGTGGGCTGTGCACGTACTTGAATATATATATCAGAGGAAGTGTACTGCAATTACGTATCACTAAGAGACCGAATAAGAGACATTGATGGGATCCTGCACGTGATACCCCGTTCCAAAGAGACATGAGTATGGGACTCTGCCCGTTGACTCGCCAAAGTCCACAGGGAGGGTAGGAAGTAGTTGTGGGAGGGGGGTGGAATTGCAACTAGTTAGAGGAGGGGTGTATTACAGGATTGCACAAGAACCGCTATTAACACAAGACTGTAATAGTACTGTGATAAATGCTGTAATCTTGAGATACTGTATTGTGTTAAACTGCAATAAAGGTTTGTTTGAAACTAAAAAAAAAAGGGTATAAATATACCTTCACTTGCTATAGCAAGATACGGTGGTTCGGAGCAGTTCGAAGACCTACTTGCACAACACAGCTTGCTACAGCAAGTGCCGAAGGAAGCGGACTCTCCAGCTGACGCACTGAACGGGAAGCTGCCCTTCTCTGCCGAGATTCCAGCTTCAGTGTTTCCAGCTCCTCTTGCAGGGTGTTGGGAAATCGAGTCCCGAGACAGAGATACCAGACCTCCTTCGTTCTAAAAAGGTATGGAGCTGATTAGAACCTAGAGGAACCTTGGGTAGATTCTGGGCAAAACTATACCTATGCTAAATGACAAACACTTTCTTCTTCCCTCGCACTAGACTTAGGTTAGGTACATTGGGGAGGCGTATTTTAGAAGCGCCAGTTGAGTATTTTAGTCTATGTTATTGTTAGACCTGGCACCATTGGCGTGGGTCTCCCTTCCATTTTTCGCTGTTGTCTCCTCTGTTTTTGCTGGTATTAGCTGCTCTGGGCGCTGTGCCACTGCCATTCAGTGCCACTGCGCAAATGCTCCCTGTGTACATATGACTGTGAATTGGTATATCCCTGATTGGCTTATTTGGTTTACCTGTTAGTCCCTAGTAGTGTGGCCTGTGTGTGACCAGGGCTGGTAACCCAAATGCTGCTGGTGGCCTGAAGCGCTGGTTTGTGCCAACCAAAGAAGCAGCTTGTAAAGTGTTCCTCAGATCTGCCACTGCAGTGTCTGTGTGCAGTCAAGAATGGCCATCTTGACTGTGAAGTGCCCACACTTCCCAGCCCCTGAACCTTCCCTTAGCATCATGTCAGTCACCTCTATGGTAGGTGCATTGTGTGTGTAAGGTACGACATGGCTTGATATGTGTAGCATGTTCTGGTAGTGAATTACCCTCCATTTTGTTTCTCACTGCTGCAAGGCTACCTGTTCTCCACAGGCTAGAATGGGCAGACTGGCTATTACATCTTATAGTCTTATCTGACTCAGGGAACATGGTAGAAATTTGAGTGCCTTAACTCAGAATGATAAAATACATCTTTTAGTGAAGTTGGTTTTAACATTCTGTGTTTAAAAATACCAGTTTTAGAAAGTTGGTATTTTCTTGCCTAAGCCTTCCAGTGTGCTCTGCTGTTATGTGTATTGGCTGTCTGGGTTTAGAGGGGCATGGCAGAATGAGTGAGACCTGGGTTGAATAGAGAGATCTGCATTGAGTACTGGGGAGGGGTAGCTCCTTGACCTGAATAGCTCTGTGCCTGGCAAGGTGTATGCTGGCTCCACCTCCTACTGGGCGTCCGATGGCGACCCCCTCTTTCTGAAAGAAATGATGCAGCCTGGTAAACAAAGTGCACCAGGCCTGAGCAGAACTGGTTCTGTCTGGGTTCAGTAAGTAGAGAATTTTGAGAACAAAGACTTTTGGGGTATAAATATCTGTGCCCAAACCCCTGATTTTTGGATTGCTCCTGGATGTCAAGAAGAACCTCTGTCCGTTTCACTGAAGGAATCTGCAGGAGAGGACTGTCCTTGTGCTTGTGTGCTGTTTCTTGGATTGGCCTGCAGTAGTTCCCCATGGACTTGGAAGAAGAGGGAAAAGGATTTTGAGAGAACTTTTATTTTTGCTAAAGCAATCCACCAAGGGCTAGACGAGAGCTCCCCTGGGGGACCTGCCTGAGCTGACCCATTGGCAGCAGAAAGGAGGACCCACCAGGGAGGAGTTTTGTGAGCAGCAAAGAGTTTGCCCTTCTCTTGAGGGTATGCGACAACATGCTGCAGCCCAGGCAGCAGATGACCAGTCTGGTTCACATCTGATTTATTGGGAGAACGGTCTCCTGATTAGGGAGCCTAAGGCTGCGGAGCTGGGGTCTTCCTGTGTGCTGGTGGTGCCCGCATGCTTCAGAGTCTTCCTACTTGGGTTGGCTCATGACATTCCATTGGCAGGACATCTGGGGAAGACCAAGACCTTTGAAAGGCTGGTCACCCACTTTTATTGGACTCCGATTTGCAAGAGTTCAGACACTCATTGAAGGACATGTGAGACTTGCCAGGCAAGTGGGAAGAGTGGGGGGAAGAGCAGTGCCCCACTCCAACCCTTTCCAGTTATTAGTACCCCAATCGAGCGAGTCGGCATTGACGTTGTGGGGCCTCTGGATCCCAGAACAGCCATGGGCAACAGGTTTATCCTGGTCCTGGTGGACCATGCCACCCGGTACCCTGAAGCCATCCCACTCAGGACGATGACGGTCCTGTGGTGGGACGTGCACTGATGGGGATTTTCTCCAGCGTGGGGTTCCCCTGAGAGGTGGTGTCTGACAGGGGGACCAATTTCATCTCCCAGTACATGAAGTCTCTGTGGAAGTAGTGTGGGGTAACTTATAAGCTCACCACTCCTTACCATCCCCAAGGAAATGGTCTGGTTGAAAGGTTCAACCGGACCTTGAAGGGCATGATTATGGGCCTAGAGGAGCCCCTGAGGTATAAGTGGGACGTCCTCTTGCCATGATTGTTTTTTGCCTACAGTGAGGTGCCACAGAAGTCCTTAGGGTTCAGTTCCTTTGAACTGCTCTATGGCCATCCGGTAAGAGGGTCTCTGAGTCTGGTCAAGGAAGGGTGGGAGCAATCTCCCAGGAAACCTCTCTAAGATGTATTCAACTACATCTTGGCCTTCAGGAACCACACTCTGCGTTTCAGAAAAATTGCTGAGGCAAATATAGAAGCCAGCCAGGAGGAAATGAAACGCAGGCACGACCAGAACACCACTCTGGTCGAGTTTCAACCTGGTCAGAAGGGTTGGGTACTGGCCCCAGTGGAGCCTGGTGCACTCCAAGATAAGTGGACCGGTCCCTTTGAGGTGGTGGAGCACAAAAGTCCAGTTACTTTTACTTGATGGACTTTCAGTCTCCCAGGAACCCCTTACGGGTCCTGCCTGTGAACCGCCTGAAGCCCCACTTTGCGAGGTCTGAAGTGGGCATGCTTCTTGCCACAGATGCTGGAATGAAGGAGGAGAGTGAGCCTCTTCCTGACCTCCTTGTGCCGGAGAGAAGGATGGTTCAGTGGAGGGTGTGGTCCTCTCCACCACACTGACCCCTGAGCAGCAGAGAGATTGTCACCAGCTGTTGGGGCAATTTTCTGATTTGTTTCCCTGGTGCCTGGTGTCACTGAGTGGTGCGTCCATGATGTGGACACCGGAGACAGTCCTCCTGTCAAGCACGAGGCTTACAGAGTGACTGACCTGGTCAGGGCCTACATTGAGGAGGAGGTCTCCAAAATGTTTGCCCTAGGGGTGATTGAGTCCTCTAGCAGCCCATGGTCCAGCCCATGGTCTTTGTACCAAAACATGCCATGCATGGTGGCCCCCTGAAATCAGATTCTGTGTGGACTACCGAGGTCTCAATTCGGTCATAAAGACTGATGTGCACCCCATCCCCACAGCTGATGAGCTCATAGATGGGTTGGGGGCTGCCCGGTAACTGAGCATGTTTGATCTAACGTCAGGGTACTGGCAGATCGCCTTAACTGATGGGGCCAAGGAGAGGTCAGCATTCTCCACACCAGATGGGCACTACCAGTTCCGTGTGATACCCTTTGAAATGAAGAATGCCCCTGCCACCTTTCAGAGGTTGGTCAAGCAGGTGTTGGCTGGGTTGGAGGATTTCAGAGCCGCCTACCTGTATGACATTGCAGTGTTCATTTCCTCCTGGGAGGACCACTTGTGCCACCTCTGGGAAGTGTTGATGGCGCTGCGCAGAGCAGGCCTCACAATTAAGGCCAGAAAGTACCAGATTGGGGAGGGTTCTGTGGTGTATTTGGGACACTAGGTGGGGAGTGGCCAGGTGGCACCCCTAAAGCCTAAGATTGAAACCATCCTGGCATGGGAGCCCCTCCAGGACCCAGAACCAGGTGAGAGCCTTCCTAAGTCTCACGGGTTATTACAGGAGGCTCAGTCAAGGGGGCAACATTGTTGCCCCCTTGACCGAGCTGACTTCCAAGAAGCAGCCAAAGATTGTGAATTGGGCTGACACCTGTCAGAAAGCTTTTGATGCCCTCAAGACTGCCATGTGTACAGCACCTGTCCTCAAGGCGCCCAATTTTGCTAAGAAATTTCTTGTCCAGACAGACCCTTCAGAGCATGGGGTGGGGGCTGTTCTATCACAGATCAACGAGGAGGGACTAGACCAACCAGTGGAAGGTTACTTCCCCGGGAGCAGAGGTGGAGTGCAATTGAGCGTGAGGCATTTGCTGTGGTCTGGGTACTGAAGAAGCTGAGGCCATACCTGTTTGGGACTCATTTACGGGTTCAGACAGACCACAGGCCCATCAGATGCCTGATGCAGATGAGGGGTGAGAATCCCAAGTTGTGAGGTGGTCCATTCCCCTACATGGTATGGTACAGAACACGCCAATGCTGATGGTATGTCCAGATTTTTCCACCTTAGTGAGGAGAACCCCCAAGGATATGGGTAGTTCTCCCCACATTTCAGCTGGGGGGGACACGTGTTGTACCTGGCCCCATTGACGTGGGCCTCCCTTCCATTTTTCGCTGTTGTCTGTATTAGATGCTATGGGCACTGTGCCACTGCCATTCAGTGCCACAGCGCAAATGCTCCCTGTGTAAATATGATTGTGAATTGGTATATCCCTGATTGGCTTTTTTTGGTTTACCTGCTAGTCCCTAGTAGTGTGGCCGGTGTGTGCCCAGGGCTGGTAACCCAAATGCTGCTGGTGGGCCTGCAGCACTGGTTTGCGCCACCCACAGAAGCAGCATGTAAAGTGTTCCTGAGACCTGCCACTGCAGTGTCTGCATGCAGTCCAGAACAGCCATCTTGGCTGTGAAGTGCCCACACTTCCCCGCCCCTGAACCTCCCCTTAGCATCATGTCAGTCACCCCTATGGTAGGTGCATTGTGTGTGTAAGGTAGGACATGGCTTGATATGTGTAGCATGTCCTGGTAGTGAATTACCCTCCATTTTGTTTTTCACTGCTGCAAGGCTACCTGTCCTCCATAGGCTAGAATGGGCAGACTGGCTATTACATCTTATAGTCCTATCTGACTCAGGGAACATGGTAGAAATCCGAGTTTAGTGTGCCTGAACTCAGAATGATTTTAGTGAAGTTGGTTTAACATTCTGTGTTTGACAATACCACTTTTAGAAAGTAGGTATTTTCTTGCCTAATACTTCCAGTGTGCTCTGCTGTTATGTGTATTGGCTGTCTGGGTTTAGAGGGGCATATCAGGCTGAGTCAGACCTGGGTTGAATAGAGAGATCTACATTGAGTACTTGGGAGGGGTAGCTCATTGACCTGAATAGGGCTGTGCCTGGCAAGATGAATGCTGGCTCCACCTCCTACTGTGCGTCTGATGGCAGACCCCCTCTTTCTGAAAGGAAGGATGCAGCCTGGTAAAAAAAGTGCTCCAGGCCTGAGCAGAACTGGTTCTGGTTGGGTTCAGTGCCTAGAGACTTTTGAGAACAAAGACTTTTGGGGTATAAATATCTGTGCCCAAACCCCTGATTTTTGGGTTGCTCCTGATTTCAAGAAGAACCTCTGTCCGTTTCACTGAAGGAATCTGCAGGAGAGGACTGTCTTTGTGCGCTGTTTCTTGGATTGGCCTGCAGTAGTTCCCCCTGGTCATGGAAGAAGAGGGAAACGACTTTGAGAGAACTTTTATTTTTGCTAAAGCAATCACCCAAGGGCTAGAAGAGAGCTAGCCTCCTGACTCTGAGAGATATATTCATATTCTTGGGAAATAAAGTTGTTTATGCGTTTTTTTTTTTTACTGGTCGCACACCGCAATGTTACACGGATTAACGGTTAGAACGGGGAGTGAAAATCCTCGCCGAGTGTCATACACGAATAAATGTTTTTTAACTAAAGGAGTTTAGATAGAGCTACTGAAGTTCACAATATGATACTTAAGTTGTATATGATGAATTAATATGATTTTGTGTGAGTTTATGAGATAGAGATGAAGAGTTTGATTACAGAAAATGTTTATGTGTTTAATTTTCAGGTGTTCCCTGATGAAGGTGCAGATTGCACTGAAATGCATTGGAATAATTTATGTTGACGCCTAATATGAATTAAATGGAAATCAATGTGAATGAATTGGTGAAAACAAGAATTAAAGATTACTAATGATATAAACTACTGGATGAATGATATTGTTTATCAAGGCTGGAACCCAGCATCCGATGCTTGTGCCTAGGGTGACACACCTGTGATGGAACAGGTGTGCGACCAGTAAAGTATCTTAATACACCTTGGAGGGAGGTGATACCCTAGAGCACAGTTTAAACAGATATAACCATTTAGGAGCGGTGCACAACCCATTTACTTGATGTTTATGAGGTTGTCAGAAACGAATCCCTTCTTGTGTATTCGAGAAAGTTTCTAGTGACCTCTGAGCTCGCTGGCTAACACACAATTAAGTTTAGTATAATCAATAGAGACCTATTGGCTTAAGTCCTTTGTCAAATCTATAGGATATATTATTCCAATGCGCAGCGCCTAATGGGAATGTTGGAACTACACTACATGGCGCTCAATATTTGGGAAGGCATTAATTTAATGCTAGATACTAAAAGTAACTCAGTCGTGCTTTTCTCAGAGACCCCTTTTTCCGTAATACTCCAATAGATGTCTGGAGTGGGTAAAAGGATCATAGCTGAGTAGGATGAAAAATTCTATGTATTAGTTTTTAGTTTTTAGTTTTTTAACGTTGAAGGATACAGTGTTCCAAAATATTGTGCACCTTATCTTTGTTTCCTTGAAACTTTCTCTGCAAACTTTCATTAAACAAAATGTCCCTCAATAATAATACAGAGGCCGGTGGCGCTACAGGCGACAACGCCGTACAAGCTTTAAACTTTTCAGGTCTCCAAGAGACAGACGAGGATGCCATAATCATTCCTCTAAATGTAAGGAAAGCCATCACTTTAAAACTCATATGAAATGGCCTATCTGTAAGAGGTGGTAGGGTAGTTTTTGTGATAGAGGCACATGAATATCTTTAGACAGAGGTATTCTATTCATGGATACTCTTCAATGAAGCAGATCCAAGAACACAAGTGTTTCACTTCTGCAAAGAAGATGAACCACCAGAGGAATAGATTCCTTTCGAGGATGTTAAAATCCCACTAACTTACGGGGAGCATGCGCTCTGATTTAAAGACGCCCTAAAACATATACATCACATTACCAGGCTCTGTCCACTAGGTAGACCAGGAGCAACATGGCTGGTATTAGCCAGCTATACACCACATTCAGCCATGGAAAAAATGTCAGATGCGGAACTGTTAGTTGGATTTATGAACTAAATTGTCCCCGACCTGCCTTCATACCGCCGCACCTTTAGCGGTTATATTGCTCCCCAAAACCGGAACTTTCTCGGTCATTTCAGGGCTGATTAAGCTGCCATTCCTTGCCTGACCTCACCTCCAGCAGCCGATTGGACGCTGCCTGGGGGGTCGCCATCTTACGTGAGGAGCTGGGACAGGGACACCAGTCTAGCGCTAGGCCCCTCCCACCCTCCCGCCCTCGGCCACTACAAAATGGAGCCCTTACCCCGGAGGTGCAGCGGACGGGCGCAGCGAGCGCGCCGGTGGCGCGCCGAAGGCGGGCCAAAGGCAAGCCCGTCTTCGCCCGTCCGCGCCCGCCCGGGCCCAGGGGCCAGGAACCCTGGCCAATTCACTACCTACTCAGCAACTGCACTTAGGGAACTGCAGCATCCTACCCCTCGTTACCGCCAGGTGTGTCTGAGCGTACTGCGCTTCTGGACATCTCAAAATATCCACCGGGCCCACATACCCGAACTGACCATAGTACCATCCATCCCCACTCTACAGCGCCACCACAGGCATCAAGCATTGATACAAAACTCCGAGTGCTCTACCTCAACACTCGCTCCATGGTGAAACACCAGCTTGACGTATTCCTCTTGCTCACTACGGATAGACCTGATGCATTGCTATTGACCGAGACATGGCTCACCCCGGACTCCCATCCAGACATCCTAGCTGCCCTTCCTCCAGACTATTACATCCTCAATGTCAATCATCCTTTGAACCGCCCTGGAAGCGGAGTAGCGCCCATTATTCATAAAAAGTTCCGATTTCTCACTTCCGCTTCGCTTACCTTACCTGGGACAGATAACATAGTCATCAGCCAGGAAACTGAAGGTGGTGCCCTCGCACTTGTACTACTCTATCGTCCCCCTCTGTCGATGCCATCTTTTCCTTTATCCTTGAGTGAACAGGCAGCTGACCTGCTTACTCACAACTCTAGAATCACCATATTTGGCGACTTCAATTACTGGTACGGCAACGACCTTGCAGGGCCTCATGCTACGGAGCTTTTTGAAACTCTGACCAGTCTGAACCTGACACAACACATTACCCTACCTACCCACACCAAAGGTCACATTCTTGATCACGTCTGGACCCACAACCTCGCCCTGTCTCGCCCAAACATCTCCCCCTGTCTCTGGTCAGATCATCATCTGATAGAGGTTACCATCACCATCAAAGGGAGCATCAAGGCCCCTACCCTTCCTGATGGACAATGTCGTAAATGGAACTCCTATGACTCCCAGGGGTTTCTCGACTTTGTGGCCAACACCCGCCCCACCATTAACCTAGCATCTGGTATCGACTCTATGGAAGACGTAATTACTACCTGGCTGCAAGCGGCCAGTGACAAATTTGCCCCTCTTACCAGATTTGCTCACACTAGGTGTGGCAATTCCCATCGCTGGTTTTCTGAGGAACTTAAAGCTCAAAAATTAAAGTTACGCCACCTTGAACGCAACTGGAGATGGGGTTACTCCATGGAGGACCGTGCAGAGTATGTGAGGGCCTGCAATGAATATAAAAACGCTATTACTAAAGCTAAGGCTTCACATATCTCTGAAAGAATCGATTCAGCCTGTAATAAATCCAAAGAAATCTTTAAAATCATGAATGATTTCTCATCTGATCATAGAATACTTCCCTCCCAGGCTCCAACCCAAGACACTTGTAATGCGCTTAATACTTATTTTATTCAGAAAATCGCTGGCATCAAGAACGCCATCTCTCCTTCCATTCCCTCTAGTCCCTCAGACTCCTCCCCTCTCAACCCTTGCACCTTCACTCAGTTCCCAGCTATCACCCCCAGTACTCTTACTGAGCTCACAACTCGTATTAAATCGGGTTCTCCCAAGGACTGTTGTCCCCTCCGTTCCTTAGGGCAGTTTTTTCAGCTTTACCCGAGAGCATTCTTCCCCTCCTGAACACCTCCCTAAGTACTGGTACGGTCCCCTCTGTGTTCAAACAGGCCATACTGGTTCCCCTCCTAAAAAAAGCCAGAGCTGACCCTGCCAATTCTGCCAATTATAGGCCCATCTCCCTCCTACCTTACACCTCTAAACTGCTGGAGGCCCATGTGACAACTTGCCTGTCGGCATTTATAGAAAGCTCTGGTTTCCTGGAACCTAACCAGGCAGGCTTCAGGCCAGCTCACTCTACCGAGGCAGTTATTCTAAAAGTCATTGACACTCTTCGGGAGAATGTCGACAGAGGGTCCCCACAGGCACTGGTCCTTCTGGATCTCTCGGCCGCGTTCGTCACGGTGGACCATGACATCCTTCTCCACTGTGTCGGACAAGCAGGCATCCAGGGCCCTGCATGGGATTGGATTAAGTCCTTCCTTTCTGGCAGAGTGCAAACAGTCCATCTAGGCCCCTTCACTGCAACCCAGGTACCCACCACCTGTGGAGTCCCTCAGGGATCCTCCCTCTCACCACTACTTTTTAATTTATACCTTTGTCCGTTAATTCACTCACTTAGTAACTGGAACTGCACTGTCCTCAATTACGCAGATGACATGCAGATCATCTTTCCTTTAGACACCCTGGATGCCGCATCTAACTTCCAGGCAGTAATGCTGCACATCCAACAATGGATGATCTCTAACCAGCTTAAATTAAATCCGGAAAAACGGAACTCATCCTGCCTGGCACTAGCTCGGCACACTGGGGACCTCAATTCTGGCCAGTCGAGCTGGGCACTGCCCCTACTCCGTCGAGTGCAGTAAAAAGTCTGGGCGTCACTATTGACAATGACCTCTCTCTTAAAACCCACGTCGGAGCCATTATCTCTGCCAGCATGTTCCAGCTACGTAAAATCCGAAAAATTTGTCACCTGCTTTCCCACGAGGCCTTGGTGCAAATCGTCATTTCCCTTGTCCTCTCCCGCCTCGACTTTTCCAACTCCCTTCACTGGGGCCTACCCAGGTCCCTGCTCCACCGCCTCCAGATGGTGCAGAACCAGGCAGCAAGACTCATCTGTAAAGTCCCTAAATGGCAATCTGCTAGACCCCTTCTGGCCAAGCTGCACTGGCTGCCCATTGAACAAAGGGCTGCCTTCAAAATTGGATGCCTAATCTACAAGGCCCGGCAGACCAAGTGCCCAGCCTTCCTGAAATCCCTCATTAACCCACACTGCCCGACTCGCAACCTCCGTTCTGCCCATCTTCACCTTCTCACCATCCCAGCGATCAAGTTAAAAAAACTGGGTGGCTGGAGATTCAGCTTCCTGGCACCCAAGCTGTGGAATTCCATCTCCCTACATATCAAAACCTCTGACACTTTGCTGAGTTTCAGAAAGAGCTTAAAGACCTGGCTCTTCTCGAACTCCTACTAGCTCTCAGTCCTACCCCAATCTCAATCTCAGCGCCAGGAAACCTCCGGTGTCAGTGCGCTCTATAAATTCAGCTTAACATTAACATTAACAGCTTAACATTATTAGCTCAACTAAAAGAGATAATGAAAATCAATAGACAATTGGTTCAATATGTCATGCGGACTCTTACAGTCCAACCGGCAATAATGATTTCACAACATCCCCCTTATCAGGGAACACAAATAAAATGACACCACAGACTTTACATTCAGTCATTGGCAAATTACCCACGAAACGGGAACAAATTCCATTCTGGATAGCTCAAAAACTTACTCAAATTGAGGCAGTATTTCCTAATACTACCCCTCATGAGAAACACATCATTATAACAGTCTGTTTACCAATGAGGATCACACCACACCTGGAGGACTGCGACACTTGGGGTACAGTCTTTGCTGCAATTTACACTAAAACATACGGTGTTTCTTCTATGGCGGTAATACCAGACGTCCTGAAACAGATTCAAAATGAATACGGGACAGAGCCTGCTTTAAATCTAGGTATGAAATTACTGAAAGATTTCAAACAGGTCTCAACAATAATATTAGCTAATATTAAAGGTGAAGCAGCATCCGTGAAGATCCGCCAAAAGTTAAGGGAATTTTATGTAACTGAGCAACCAAACAAACGGGCTGGTATATTAGAAAAATCCTATGAAGACTTAGGCAGAGACAGTCTGGGTGGGAAACCAGTTAAACCCAAACTGTCAGAAAGTCCTGAAAAGGTCTTTATTAAAAAAATCCTACTCCTCCTAAAAAGAAGTGGTAGAACACTAAACAAACTTCTAAAGAGAAGCGTTCTCAATCCAGAGGTAGGTCTCCTCAAAAGGAGCTCTCTGAAAGGAGGTATAACCTCAGGAATTGGGATAATTTGAGAAAACCTGATAGATATCAAGATACTGATACACGTTCCTCTCCTACCTTTCAGACTTCGTCACAGAAAACAAGGAAGAACGTGTGAAGTCCAAAGACGATCCGCGCGTTCAGAAAGATAAGAAAACTCAATTTACCAAAAAGAAAGTACCTGATCTAAAAATCAGACATGCTGAGGAACTTGTGGACACAACTCAAGAGTGGGGAATGAACTCAAACAGTGTTGGACAGCGCAGCAGAAGTCACCATAGCTCGCAAGAACTTGAAGGATCATCTGGAGACAGTGGACTTGAATGAGTACATCCAAGTTGAAACTGCAGATACCAGGGTTAGTGTCCCACATAATTTATATGAAGTAACACTCCGGATGGAGGGGGACATAACAAGAACAAGCATTTGCAATGCATAGGTCTCGCATTAGGAAAGTGTGAGCTATTGGTATTGTAAATGACACTTTTTTAAAATATGTGTTGGCTTTGAAATTATATAAATTACTAGCATTGTTATTGACAAAGCCAATAGCTTTCACTTTCCTAATGCGAGTCCTATTGGCTATTGGAATGCTTGTTGGTAGCAAGCAAGGATAGTGCTGTTGTGGTGCTGAGTGATAATGTGGTTGGGCTGAGTGATGTGGTGGTGCCCCTGAGTGATGTGGTGGTGCCCTTGAGTTATGTGGTGGTGCCCCAGAGTGATGTGGTGGTGTTCCTGAGTGATGTGGTGGTGCTCTTGAGTGATGTGGTGTGTCCCTGAGTGATTTGGTGGTGTCCCAGAGTGATGTGGTGGTGTCCCAGAGTGATGTGGTGGTGCCCCCGAGTGATGTGGTGGTGTCCCCGAGTGATGTGGTGGTGTCCCCGAGTGATGTGGTGGTGTCCCAGAGTGATGTGATGGTGTCCCAGAGTGATGTGGTGGTGTCCCTGAGTGATTTGTTGGTGTCCCCGAGTGATGCGGTGGTGTCCCAGATGTGGTGGTGCCCCCAAGTGATGTGGTGGTGCCCCTGAGTGATGAAGGGTGGAGGGTGGAGTTGGAGGGTTGAGTTGGCATTGGAGGGTTGAGTTGGAGTTGGAGGGTGGAGTTGAAATTGGAGGGTGGAGTTGGAGTTGGAGGGTGGAGTTGGAGTTGGAGGGTGGAGTTGGAGGGTGGATTTGGATTTGGAGGGTGGAGTTAGAGGGAGGAGTTCTGTGAGACCCTGCCCACTTAAACCCCTAAATACAAGCAGGTTGACACGTGCACACTGGAACCTACAGGATAACAGAGGCCAGAAATGGCTTATGAACATGCTTTCAGTGGAAGCTGGAATGCCGGCTCGCTAGCTCGCTTCCTATAGGCTGCATTCTGAAGGTCACTTTATGACGAGACACATGGGCCTGCTGGTCCCCCCCTCCCAGGTGTGCCGCCCGTGAAGTGCCCCCACACAGGGATCGATATGTCTGGGGGAGGAGTGCAGTTTTTTGGTCTAGGAGGGGATCCCACACTCGAAGTCAGATTGATTGCTAGCTTGTGAATAGAAGTTCAGACCCTGCCATTTCATTCACTTCACTCGGGGATCAATAACGCACAGAGCCGCAGTAAAATGGAGCCACCAGTGTTTTTTTATGCTTGCCTTTCCGGTACGTTTCGCTGCCCCAGCAGGAAGACTGAAAGAGGAATGATTGAATATATACTGGGGTAACATAGAGAGGAAGAAGGGGATGAGGAAGGAGGAAGTGTAAAGCAGAAGAGAAAATAACAAAACATTAATAGCCACGTGAAGAGAAAATGAAGGGAGGAAAAGAAGTGATGATTAAAGTAAGAAAGTGGTGATGGACTGGAAGGAAGGAAAAAAAGAGGAGGGGGCAAAAGAGGAAAGACGGAAAATGATAGCAAGGAAAGAAAGGAGACAGTAGGGATGGGAGGGGGATGGAAGAAAGGTGGAATGATGAACGTAAGGTAGAGGATAAGAGAAAGGAGTGTGGTATGAAGGTAGAGAGGAAAGGGTGAAGTAAGGATGGGAATGAGGACATTTGAAGGGTTAGAAATGGTGGCATGAATGAGTGAAGAAAATAATTACAAATATATTAAAAAAGAAAACAGATGAACTGAGAATGCAGATATGAAAGAAATGAAAGGTGAAAGTTCAATGGGAAATAATTGTAGGGGTGGCCGGGAGACAGAAGTTGGTAAAAATAAAGTAAAGTTTAACGTGAAAGAACTTTGCTGGAACGTGACTACAGTGAGGACAAGCTCTTGGCATTGCTGTGGCGGGGGTGGCCGGGGGAGCGGCAGCCTTTGAAGTCTGATGCTGAGGCTCAGACAAATGGTGGTGTGCGAGCAGCTTCCTTTCAAGTTTGATGGGGGCGGGGGAGCAAATGGCGAGCAAGCGCATTGGCAGTCGAGACCTAAAAATAAGAGCATCTTTTGGGATCGACTTTCTAAGGGTTATGACATTCTTCCAGTTGAACAAGACCGACCACCTGAATTTGTCAGGAAGTGCCTGAATGGCGAAGAAATAATTTTGCCAGCTTTCGCCAGCCACATTCCAATTAATTTAAAATATATGTATGCCAGGAAATGGGCAGTGGCCCAGGATCCTGCATTATACAAAAATCATGTAGGATGGGATGAGGACTCTCCTCACCATAAAATACAGTTATAAAATCAACCAACTGCACAAAGGCAGTATCCAGTTAAGCAAGACGCTAAAAAACAGGTCAGGGAGATATTAGATCAACTTGAATACCAAGGGGTGATTGAAACATGCACCTTATCACTGAACAATCCTTTGTTTCCTGTCTACAAACCAGACAATACATATCGCCTAGTTTTGGATTACCGACATCTAAACCCTTGTAGCTAAACTTTTGCAGTACAAAAGGCACACAATGCAGCACTAATGAATAACATTGTGCGTAAAATGTATAAAACCACATTAGATATTTCTAACGGTTTCTTTGGTCAAAACATTGCACCAGAAAGTAGGTATTTGACCACTTTCTCCTTTATGGGGAAACAGGGTCACTTCTGTCGTCTCCCACAGGGATTCAAGAATAGTCCTGGGTTATTTTCAGCAAGGGTATCAGAGTTACTACAAACCTATGATGATGAGGCATTATCATATGTCGATGACATCTATCTAACAGATGATGACTTGGATAGGCATTTGAACAGGGTGTGATGATGAGGCATTATCATATGTCGATGACATCTATATAACAGATGATGACTTGGATAGGCTCTTGAACAGGGGGAACACCATCATATTGGGCTTCGCCTCTGAAGGGTATAAATACAATTTTGAAAAATCTAGAATTGCCCACCTCAACATCCTTTTTCTAGGATATGAGTTATCGAGTGTAGGCAAAATTCTGGCAGCAAACTTTCTAGAGAAATGTGCGCTGCTCCAACCTCCAAAAATGCTGAATAACAGTTGATTCTAGGTTTCCTGAAATTCGGAAGAACAACTACGCAGAGAGGGTTAAACCTCTCTACGAAGTAATCAAAAATGATTTCAAAACAGTTAATTGGACTCAAATACACATAGAAATGTTGTGTTCATTGCAAACAGACATGTTAGCAACAAAACATTTACAAACACGCATAACCATACGCAAGCTAGTGATCTCAATCATTCCAGGACAATGCAGATTAAGTATGCAGATTCGCATACTTAACCTTTATTGAAGGAGAAAAAGTACCAATTGCTTACAAATCACATTTGTACACACAAGCTGAAATGAAATTCACTTCAACAGAAAAAATTCTGACAGCAGTTCCAACTGCAGTAGCAAAAGAGAGAGCCCTTGCACAGGGGAAACGCATTATGGTTGTTACACCTGTACCTGCCTTAGAGGCAGTGACAAACATGAGCATTCCAAATGCTAAAGCTTTACATCCAAGATGGATACAGTGGGTTAATTCTCTTGCTGCAACAGACGTTGAATACGTTTTTGACCCATATTTGAAAACACAAGTATTTCTACAATATGAACAATAATGTCCTCTGCCTACTGAAATTCTGCCTCTAGAAAAGTATGAATGTATAATTTATACTGATGGATCAGCACAACCCGCTACGGAGGGTAAACAAGCTTATAGTGCTGCATGCGCGAGCGTTATAGGTCACTGGTGAGATGGCAAATTCCGACCAATGGTCACTAAAACGCAATCTCTAGGAGATTGTACAGCTCAGTGAGCTGATCTACAAGCATTCAAGAAGGCACTTAAAAATACTGATCGCAAATTCCCCACACTCATAGTGTGTGATTCGTATTATTGTGTTCAAACTTATAATGAATACTTGCAAAACTGGATTCAAAATGGTTAAAAGATGCAAAAAGTGGCACGATCAAGCATAAATTGCTTCGGGAACAAGTAGTTCAGTTACGTGATGACGTTCACGTTGCAGGGAATTAATTGGTTGATGAAGCCGCGAAGGCAGCTGTGCAAACGGCTTCTGCAGCTGCAATCACTCGTTCAAAAACGAAAATAGATGGCGAAATAATGCTAGTTTTCAATGCCACAGCAAAGGCAGCGGTGCAGCGTTACCTCAAAACTATCCACTCAAATACATATATAAAATTGATGCAAACTCCGTTCCTTTTGCTTGAATCTCTGGAGTGGAGATGGGGTAATTCCAAACAGGAACATAGAGTAGCTTTGATACACGAAGCACATTTGGGAGAGGGTCTGATACATCAAGGGATCTCTAAATCTATACTAGAATTAACTAGTACTGGTGGCCAGGGAAGAATGGTCACATTCACACATTTGCAAATAATTGCAATGACTGCAACATTAGATTGCAGCAGAGAACGCGGCCAGATACCTAACTACAGTGTAGCCAGCCAAGTACAGACACCATTGTTAGACAGCATTAGACTTTCTACACGCAGATGTCCCTATGGACAAATGCGGTCCCACAAATATTAGGACAAGATTCATTTGGATGTGGCCTCGGCGCTCAGCTGACGCTCGAAATGTTATAAAAGATTTGCGAGTCTTTATCGGCACATATGCAGTTGGCACGCTACATACTGACCAGGGTCCTGAGTTTAGCTCTTGAGCTTACAAGGAGGCCATGGTCAAATTTGGCGTTGCATTGCGGTACTCTAGTCCATTCCATCTTGAGGGAAATTCAGTAGTGGAGAGAAAAAACTGTGACATAATGCCATCTATAACAGCTAGGGTATTAGGCTCGGGTGACGGGTGGGTCAAACATCTAATAAGTGTCCAATGTAGTCTTAACAATCTGACACGAAGTTCTCTAGGGGGTATCAATCCATATGAAGTCCTTTTTGGGACCAGAATGCTAATTTCGGATCTCAATTGTCAGACTTCAGTGGTAGAGCAAAAACCCTTTGATATCAAAGACCGTTTGGTTGTTTTACAGGACTTAAATGAAGCAAGAACAAAACAAAGTAACGTGTTCCTGAAGCCAACCGCCACTGAAGAGAAACCTACTGTCCCAGCAAGGCCTGGCAGGATTCCAAAGATTGGGGATCTAGTCAGAGAAAAGATGGTGGACAAGAAGGAATTTGGGCCTTCTTACAGACAACCAGTACCTGTCCTAGAAATCCACGGATCAAGAAGAGTATTAGAGCCGCCCCTTGCTGGAAAAAAAAGGAGAACAGGTTTGTGTCAATCGACCTGGTCAAACCACATCATGTGGCCGATACTAAGCAGTAGGACAAGTGGACTCCAACCAAGTAGCAGACACCCTAATCTGGCTACTATCCAAGAGGTTCAAACTGAGAGACTCATCACCTATGAAGAATCTACAGTGCGAAAAGAAGGACTATGCAACAAAACTATGGAACTTGTACCTCTTGAGACCCAAATAACAGTTCGTCCAGAAACGCCTGTCTACAATGCAGTATCGTCTGAATACACAAATGTAACAAGTGATCAAGTGGTTCCAGCGATTTCAACAAATCCTGATGCAATCCCTACAATTGACAGAAGTGCCTCTGGCTATTTCATTCACTTTGATACATTTTCTGAGTATCCCAGCGAGCCTGAAAAAACGCAGTAAAAAGAACTTTTAAAGAACAAGCAACAGAACTTTTTCATCGCCTAGAAAAGACTTACCTAGTTTCACCATGGATTGAATTTTGGATTGTGTTGGGTGTGCTTTTTCTTCTAATTTGGTTGACTCTGGTAATAACTTTAGGAATGCTGATAAATGGAAGATATGTAAAAAAAAGGACACAGTAAGAACAACAACATACTCCTCAAGACACACAAATCATTTCATCGTGAACAAGGAGACTTGTCATCAGTGAACATCACAGCCGTTCCCATACCTGGTGGTATAGCTTGGGACAGAACTGAATATGAAATTTTGGTCTGGCGGAGCTGTTGAAGATTCTATACAAATTCAACATATCCTTGAATGACTTTGTTTCATCTAGTACCTTTTCTGATGATTTAGACTTTGAGACTGTTAATAATTTGATGTCAGACTTACAAATGTCTGCTGTATTTACCAATCATGAATACTTAGAAGGTTCATCAGATTATGAACAAATGTATTGTTATAATCACTATGGTCACCAATTCTTGAACAAATCTGCAAATCCTAGAAATTTACTGATATATAACCAATGGGAACATTGTCCTACGCCACCACGGGTAGCTCAAGAACATTTTATGGCAAATTTCCATACTTTTCAGGTTTTAATGTTTCAAATCCAGAATCATTCTACTTTAAAAATGTTAATAGGACAGGAATAAATACCAAGCAAATTTATTCTGTGGCATTTCATGCTCAGCTGTCTTTGTTAGGTTTCGACTTTTGGAAAGACAACATTGAGACAAAAACTGTCTGGGGCACAAAAGACTGGCAAGTGTAGAGATTAGAAGCATTTTTTAGGGCTTGCACCATCCCAGAGCAAATAATGTTTTTGAATGACACTGTCCAACAGACATCTTGTCTTGGGTTAGCCAAGACAAAAGAGATGAACAAACCATCTATACCTACACCTACACCTGATAGTAGTAACACTTCAGAGGGGAAGGTCGACGTACATACTATTTTGCTTCACAACAGAACAGATCAAGTTTGGAAAAAATTGTTAATCTGGCCCACAAACACAAACACCTGTCAAGAAAGATTCCTGAATAAGACACAAAGATTCACATTTACTAGCCAGATCCAAGAAATGTTCAGAGACAGCATCCAGGAATAGTAACAACATACAGTGTAGGGAAGCTGTGCCTTGAGTGGCTACACAAATCTACACTAAAGGATGTAAAACAACACTTTTCTTTACTTAAAGATGGCGCTGGTCTAAGGGACTTCTCGCAAGGACCTACTAAACCGCGTCATAAACGTTTAATCTATGCATTGTATAATGAAGCATGGAAGATTACACAAGCAGAGACTGCAGAACGAATACGAGAAATTGATTGTATTAACTTAGAGAAATCTCTCTCTGTAGTTGACAATGGGTTAACCACTCTGTCGTCCAGAATATATTCTTTGGACAGCATGTTGCAACATGGTCAGTCACAATTATGTTCCATCGTGCTATTGGGCTGGACGTTGCAAAACCTTCATTCAGCTATGTGCCATGGTGAATAATCAATACTACGTCACTGTTTTCAGAATTTAACCTCATTGATATACAGATCAAATTGGCACAGAGGGGGGCAGACTATACGGTCCTGAGCTTTGAAAAACTGGAATGATTGCCATTTACAGTCGCTGAAAAGCCAGCCATTGAATGGATAACAAACGGAACAATCACTCTGCCTGTTACAATTTTCCATTTTCAGCATTGCTTAAAATATATACCAGCAGGCACATATGAAAGGTTGGGTAAAGAATACATCAAGGCATCCTGGGAATTACCATACACCCACAAATGTTGGAGTGGGGGTAGAGAAGTTTTACTTAGTGGTAAAAATTGTGAAATGCACTAAGCGGTTCTCTCCTTTATCAGGGTATTAATTTACACGGGGCCTGCAATGGTTCCTCTAATAACTTATCCTGCCACCTGCAAGGTTCACCAGCTGCAGTGATTGATCCAATTTTTAAGCAACTTTCTAATGGAAGTTACATTATGTTGAATGATCACAGCTGCTGTGGCATGTTACCAGGTTTACCCTATCTCATAACTGTGTCAGCCAGGGTCACTTGCTGTATGCAAGTATTGTTTCCTAAAACCGGGACAGACCAGGAGTCACCGTATGGCTATAACTGAACATCTCTTCCATACGAATTGATACTTTAAGCAGAATGAGAGCCATTCTTTTGCAAAAAAGCTGTGCCATTGACCTTGGTCAAATAGACGTATGGACTTCTGTGGAGATACACACCCTATTAACTACAAATTGCCCTGTATATTTCTCAGAAATGTTAGGTCATCTCTTAAACATGTCAGATACCAGGGGTATTGTACATGTATTTAAGACAGTTTTTTTGGGGGACTGTTAGCACCCTTTGAAGCAGTCCTAGGAATATTTCCAAACTTCGTGCACCCACAGCAGGGATACTATTTATGCTCCTACTGCTTCGATATGGCAAGCCAAGTCACCAGCGATCCCCAGTTCACTGTGGAGAACACTCTACTGACGATGAAGTGTCGTGAGCGCATCATCCAAATTTTGGGACTACCTCGTCTAAGAGAATTGAATACCACATGGTTTCTATCATTCAGACCTATTTGGCAGGATTGCATCTTACCTGTTCTACGATGCCTGCTATGCGGAGAAGAATGAATGTTAGACTTATGTCTCACACTCCCATCAGCCATGCCAATGGATGTTGATACTTTGCTGGACACGGTTAAGGCCCATGCGCAGTGTTGTCCCCAACGGCTACCAATTCTGATGACGGCATCCATTGAGATCTCACAGGCGCAAAATGCTACTGCTGTGGTATGAGAGGAAACGGGTACACAGGTACCTTCTAATTCGAACATTGCTAATGCGAACAACGCTGACGGCGATGCTTCACATCTATGTGCGATTAATCTTCTTAACCAGGTAATCCAACTCTCACCTACAATGGTAGACAAATTCTTTACAGACTTAGAAGATTTGATGTTTTCTCCAAACAATAACACTGACTTTTGATTAGGCACACAGTGTCCTGAGAGACTCTAAATTCGACCTTCATTTTTTCAAAACAAAGTTCTAACTTTGGAACTCTATTTTTTTCTATGATTGACTTTTGCTTTTCCAAATTTGTATTTTTCCATTTTTGGCACAAAGTAATCTGCTTAAAGTAGAACTATTCATAGAGAACTAGAATTATTTGAAAACTTCCAGAGACAATATTTGATCTTGTCCACATACACAAACAGTTTCATATAAATCTGTCATGGAATGGTTCCGGCAACTTTTCTTTTCTGTATTTACGAGCCATTTCATAAATGTATTTTTGTGATTCATTCAGATAGCATTTTGAAAATGTCACCTATATGCTTGGAATGAAACATTGCGTACAGCACTAATGCTCTTTTCGTGCACAACCAGTACCGATGCATTTTTTATGTATTTTGGGTGGGTTTTTAACACATCATGTTTAGATATGTTTAACGTGTTTAGAACTTAGTAATGTCGTACATAAGAAAGTGGAGTGGGTATTGTGTGGCATTTTAGGCTCCGATCGCATTTTCCCGATTCATGCCCTTATATAGGTACAATTCTCGTTGCCCTTATATAGGCATAAAAATCCAGCCCTTATTTAGGCATAGCCCATTCTACCCAAATACCGGCTTGGCCACTTCCATCCGTTCACCAAACGTCACAACGATAACTTGGAAAACCAGCTTAAGCCGTTAGGGACTTCCCCTTGCTTGAATATTGGTTTCTCCAAGAACTCAGTTACTTTACAATGAACAACTATTCCCCAGGGGTTAATTAATGGCGTTCATATGCCCGACTTTACGTCAAACTATGGCATTCCTAAACACCTTCAAGGTATAAATATACCTTCACTTGCTATAGCAAGATATGGTGGTGCGCGACAGTTTGAAGACCTACTTGCACGACGCAGCTCTCTACAGCAAGTGCCGAAGGAAGCCGACTCTCCAGCTGACGCACTGATCAGGAAGCTGCCCTTCTCTGCCGAGAATCCAGCTCCAGTGTTTCTGGCTCCCCTTGCTGCGTGTTGGGGAATCTCTGTCCCGTGACAGAGATACCAGACCTCCTTCATTCTAAAGAGGTAGTTTCTTGGCA
Source organism: Lissotriton vulgaris (assembly GCF_964263255.1). Taxonomy (NCBI): domain Eukaryota; kingdom Metazoa; phylum Chordata; class Amphibia; order Caudata; family Salamandridae; genus Lissotriton; species Lissotriton vulgaris. Next base: position 845,420,306 of record NC_141685.1, read on the forward strand.
AAACTATACCTATGCTAAATGACAAACACTTACTTCTTCCCTGGTACTAGACTTAGGTTAGGTACATTGGGGTGGGTGTGTTTTCGAAGCACCAATTGAGTATTTTAGTCTATCTTATTTATGTATGTATTTTTTATATGACTTAGAAACCATACAATGCTCTTACAGTATTATTTCATATTACTATTTACGCTGTACGCATTATACTTAGCATTCTGCCTAACGATTGTAGCAGTTCACCTCTCAAACATGAGAAAGAAGACTGTTCAATAAACCTTTTTATTGAAAAAGCCCATCTGTCTATTTCTCTGCAACTCTGTAGAAACGAAGCATGCACGATTGACTGAGTGAAATACTTATCTATTGTTTCCACGACTCTGAGAGATATATTCTTATTCTTGGGAAACAAAGTTGTCATGTTTATGCGGTTGTCAGAAACTAATCCCTTCTTGTGTATTCAAGAAAGTTTCTAGTGACCTCTGGGTTAGCTGACAAAAAAGAATTAAGTTTAGTATATTTGATAGAGACCTATTGACTTAAGTTCCATGTTAAATCTATAGGATATATTATTCCAAATGGCAGAGCCTATTGGGAATATAGAAACTACATTACAATGTGGTCGTATCAGCATAATCCACCCCCAATGTTAGGATAGGTAAGTCTGCATTTTAGCAGGCGTTAGTTTTTGGCGAAAACAGTTGTTTTCTCCAAAAACTAACGTCTGCTTAAATGCTGGGGCAGCCTTCTAAATATCGCAATGTGCACATCAGCCAAATTTGCAAGGTCGTACTGCCCAGCAACGCCCACTTTGCATCTCATTAGAGATGCATATGGAGGCGTCAGGTGAAAGCACCCACTTGCAAATAGGGCGAAAAGATTATCTCCGCTTTTATGGCTTTTAAAGCCAAAACAGCAGAGATAATGCCCTTGTTAATATTCCCCTCTGTGAGTTGAAAAAACTGTACTAGAAATCGCATCTCAAAAACAGAGAGTGGTGGTCACTGCCCTATGTTTATGAGCCGTACAGCACTCTCTCTAGAATGTTTTTTCCCTACACTGTGCACTACACTCTCCGGGTTGGAATGGAGTTTGGTCAAACAGCTCTGACAAAAAGGTGCAGACCAGTCTCACATGGCAGAGGGCTGAGGCTAGAATGAGCCAATGGGGGTAATGTGAGAGTGGCAAGATGGACAGTCTGGTTCTGGCAACTCCCTTCCTTTCTGTGTGTTGTTGCAGAATCGAATCGTGTCAGTTGTGAGTTTACCCAGATTTACTCAGCAATTCTCTGATTAAAATAACCTTCATGTCGCCTCCTGAATGCTTCTGCTTAAATACATACTTAACCAGGGTTTTAAGTGCGCCGGGTCGGCCCGGGTCACAGACCCAGTAGTAATTAAAAATAGAGAGCGAAACGGGTCCCTATCAGGCCCAACATTCATGTATTGAACGTTAAAGGAAATAACACTGAGTGTTTTACGACTAATACATGTGCAAAACGTTAAGGGAATATAAGTCAGCTATTTAATTCCTGTTTATGTTTCACATGTTTTACTTAATCTTGCATTCCTTAAGAGTGTTATGTATTTTCAAGAGGATGTAGTTCTTTATTTATTTCATGTAGCATATTGCTCCTGAGTAGCGCATAATTTGAAGTCACCCCCAGGTGTTTTTAATGGGCTACAATTGAGCGCTCTAGAGTTGAGGCTGAAGGCAGTGAGAGTTCCACACGATGTCTGTCAGTGGGTTTGAACGGTGTTCACAATAGATGATCTTCCAATCCTTGGCCTCTCTGCAGAGTGCACAGCGTAATGATCATGTATACTAGATGCAATTGTGTTCTGTGCAAATATGTGTGAAGGAGATTCACAGTTGTCACAATACTGACAAGGCAAAAGTAAAACAAATTGCAGAGCTTACTGTTGAGTGGGTGCTTTGTTTGTTTGGGAGTGGTGTAGTGAAGGAGCAGTGAGGATGTGCATTAAGGAGAGAATTAAAAAAGGGAGTTGAAGAGGAAAGAGATGAGGTGTAACATATGGATGGAAAATACATGGTGAGGAAAAGGGTGTACATGTCTAACACTGGGTGAACATAACAGAAGGGATTGAGGCACTCCAAAGACCACTACCCCTTCAACATGCCTCAGTAATGTTTAATTCACAGTGCCATAAAGGAAAACTTTCTCCATATTCATTATTTACAATAAAATCATTGACAAAGCTATTAGCCCTGGTTTTAGGTGTATGTCAGCTGCTGTGTTATATATCTGGATGTAATAATAGAAAGCTCAGAGAGGCATCAAAATGCCAGTTGGGTGGCACACTGGAATTTACAGAAACGTAGGGCCAGATGTATCAAACAGTGTTACCCATTCTGTGTCTATGAGAAAAAGAGTTAATTCATCTGGCCCTTAGCTTCCATGTTGAAGTCACACCCTTAATTATCATCCAAACTTAAAGCCCTGTGCATAACTTTCTCCTTTATGACCTTCCTACGATTGCCTGTACAGTGAAAAGCTCTGTTGAGTGTTGAACATATGAGCTGCTTCTCTTCTAATCCTGAAGGCCATTGGGCTGAATTCCTAAATGTGTGGTAACTGCAGCTAAAGCATGGAGTGAAATTCCAAGCTTAAAAGGAAATCCTGCCTCCTCACTGCATTTTTACCCTAGTCAAAGTTGGCAGATCAAACCTGATGGTTTTTACTAGGGGGTAGAATGTTGGATCCATTTTAATGCGTGTGGAATTTCATGGAGAACGCACCAAAGCCTTATGTGATCCTTCTTTTCTCTGGGGACTACTCAAATAGGATATATATATATCACTCGCAGGGGCCTATTCATGATCTGATTTGGATAGTATTTGCACCGCGCAACATGGTACATGCACGATGCAAACCTTAATTAAGGTTTATAAACCCATGCAATGCCACCTTGTGTGGCCCTGAGTGGCTCCATAAATCTGGAGTAAAGTAACAGAACAAAAATCACTGCTGTGCCTTACTCTGCTCTGGAAAGGCATTCCAGGGGTGTCGCGTGGGTGTTACCACAGAGCTCCTATGGATTTTGATGCAATCACAGATTTGCCAGATTTGGTAAACCTGGGAATACACCAAAAAGATACGCCTTCCCAGGGGAGGGTAATCAGAAGAAATATCTTTATTTCTCCTTGTTGCTTCTTTTTTCTATGTATGCTGCATTCGGCACTACACATAGAAAGAGGAATGTGCCTCAGGGGATTGTTTTTGCACAGGAAGATGCCCCTTACTGCATAAAAATAATCCTGTGTATGCAATAAAGGCACTTTCGTACCATTGTGCAAGCGTGCCTGTGTTGGCGCTAGGCTGCACGGAGATAAGGCAGGAATGCGCTGTATTGACTTAAATATATTACATTCCTGCCCTTTTCCTGTCATGAAGAGCAGCACGGGAAGGTGACCTGCTGCGCTGCACGACAATTTCTTGAATATGCCCCTGAATACATTCCTTACTCCAGGGCTTGTAGATGCCAGATGGAGTGAATACTCCACCCGGTGAACCCCACCTTTCAAAACGTAAGCGGTGGTGGTGTTTGCACATAACTATTTAGGAGCCTGTCCCGTCTGCAGCTCTGCAGAGAGAAGTTCTTAGGCAAACAAAGTAAGGGAAAACTGTAGAAGAGGTCCAGGATGGAAAGCCTGTAATAGAATGAAAGGACGAAAATGTGAAATGAGGGAAAGAGAGGAAAAGAGTTTGGCGAAGCGCAGCTTCCTTAGGTGTTGAATGTGCAGCAATATACTGGCTCCTCTAATGAGACTAGAAGGGGAGAGGGATGGAGAAGTGTGGCTCACTGGTTAGAGGAGGCAGACCCTGAAGCAGAAGTCAGACCCGGGACCAGGGTTCAATTCCCGACGCGGCAGAGTCTTGAGCACAAATGTCCACGGACTCGATAATTCTCGCTTCGGTGCCTACTCGAATCGCGGGTTCACACTCTGCAACTCTGGGCATTAGCTTGCTTAATCTCCACCACGGCACCCCGCGGCGGATGCCTGGCTTTCACCCTGGGGATGCCCAGTACGGGTTATCTCACAGGGAATAGCCAGGACGGGTTACCAAAGCAAGCGCCGCCGCCGAGATGCCTCACGGTGATTCGAGTGCTATAAAAGAAGACATAACATAACATAACAAGAGTGAAATGAGGGGCATATAAAAGAGAAAAGAACTGACAAGAAGGAAGTCCAATACCCATGAAAAGATGCAAGCAAGTGTGAAAGGAACAATGATTGGAAGCGCAAAACGATATTTGCATGGGTGGGTGAAAAGAAGAATATCTGGAATGATGAAAGCCTGGATCAACGAGTGGATGAATGAATGAAAGTGTGATTGGATGGGTGAATTGATGAAAGGAGGGTGAAATGATGGATGAAAAAGAATGGATGGATGGAAGAAGTATGGATGAATGACTGGAAGTATGAGTGAAAGGATCGAATGATTGATGGAAAAGTGTAATGAAGAAAGGGTGGCTAGACAGAATGGTAAAGGGAGGGCATGGATGCAATGGTGAAAGGATGAAAGCACGAAAAGATGGATAGATGGATGCATGAAAGTGTTAATGCATGGAGAGTTAGATAGAGGAAAGTGGGCTGAAGGGACCGCATCTAGGCTCTGTAGGGCTTACTTACTTCACTCATCTGATGGCATTCAAGGTAAGGCTCAAAGTGGGGGCATTTTAACTTTCTGGCTACTCCCTTGCCCCATCAGCTACAGGGCACTCGCAATTGAGGACTAAAAGACGAGCTGTGGGACGACCCACACCATATCGAAACAACTTGTAGCCCCACTAGCATCCACCTCTCTCCACATCCAGTATCAAGCGGTCTGAGGTCATAAAACACGTACAAATCTGTTCATTAAGCAATGTTTAGGTCTTCCCAATATACTGAAAGACAGATGAGACCTCCCCGCCGTAATATAGCTTGTAACCTTCCCTCCCCTCAGCCGTGACGGGGTGAATTACAGTAAGTGATGGTCGGCCTGTCTGCCGTGCGGACAATTGATTTGACCTGACTACGCGGAGGCTTTAATGGACTTTGCGGGTGAATCCCCCGAGATATCAAATCTGTCCAAGTGAATTGAAGCAGCTTAAGGAACAGACCCGCTTCTCATCGCTGGCTCACATCATAATACATCTCCGGGCTGAACTGAGCCGAAGATTAAAAATGATCAATATACAAATCGCAAACGGTGTTACACTTAATAAATGTATTCCCGCTCTTGTCCTTTCTGACCAAACTATTTCTTTAGAAAAAAAAAAGAAAAAGGCGCGCGGTATTTTTTTTCCCTTCGAATATAAAACCCCAGGGGGATATGACACCATTTCCTGAACTGATAAAAGGGCCTAAGTCTCTCTGGGTGCAACTTTGCTACATAAGAACGTTTAATAAACAAACATTCTGTGGGAAATCAGATTTCTCAATGAGTTCCCTGTGTAATGTGTCTACCTGTAATATATTCGGTAACTGTGGGATTTTTGCAAATCCTCCTATAGGTCAGAAACAATTGATCAAATAGAAAATGTAACTGCAAAGTGCAGGTATGAAAAATAACTAGGATTCTGCATAGAGTATCGTGTATGCTCTAAGCCTGAGTGTGCAATTTATTGGACTGAATGCTAGCTCTGGTGGCACAGTAGACTATTGCATTCACGGCAGGGATTAACGTCTGGCCCTATAGTCACTTGCTTAAATACTGGCCGGTCCACTCATCCTTTCGTCGTCGTGAGGTCCATTAAATGAGCACCAGTGGGGTGGATAACGATTAACCTATGTTATTCTACACCTGGGGGCATATTTGCAATTACTGGCGTATCCCTGCAAATTAGCAGGGATGCGCCAGTAATTGTGCGCCATGCCTCCGCCACCCATGATGCGCCGCATTTACAATGCGGCGCACCATGGGGCAAAAACGGCACAGATGCGTCATGCATCTGTGCCATAAAGGTGTCGCATTGCTGGAGTTGCGTCGCATGCGCGATGCAACTCCAGCAATGCTCTGGGGGGCCCATTCTACTAATGCTGCGTCAAGCCTTACACCTGCTTCAAGCAGGCGCAGGGTTTTGACGTAGCATTGGCCTAAAAGTGACTAACGTGAAATCTTGTAGATTTCACTCAGCCACTTTTAGGAGGCGTTCCTGTGCAGGAACGCCCTCCCCTGCGCCGGAACGCCTCCTTAAGGCGCAGGGCTTTACAACGTGACGCATCTCCCAGATGCGTCACGTTGTAAATAGCCCACACCATGGCGCATCTTTTGCGCCGCCGCTGCGTCACAAAAGTGACTCAACGGCGGCGCAAAAGAGGCGCAAGGAGCTTGTAAATCTGCCCCCAAATACTGATATTATGTTTAAATACAAAAGGGCAGATTTACAAGCCCCTTGCGCCGCCAGTGCGCCACGTTGTGTGACTCACTGGCGGCGCAACCTGCTGAGTGATATTTACAAGCACACATAAAGCCAACCTGTGTGACTTTACCTGTGCTTGTAAATATCGTCCCTTTTCAAGCAACACTTTGGCTGTTGGGGGCGTGACATGGGTGTTGCTGTGGGTGTTCCTCAGCAATACCCATGTCCACTGATGCATTTCGAGATTTACGAGCAATAGTAAATCTGGAAATGTGGCAGAATGCTACGCCACCCTAGGAGTGGCGTACTGAGGTGCAACGGGGAGAAATGTTTTTATCTCTCCTCGTTTTTTCCTCTTTCAATGCGTGATGCATTCTACAGCACACATTGGAAGAGGAAATCACCTCAATTGATTGTTGATGTGCAGGAAGGAATCTCCCCACGAGGCAGGCATCCTTGCACCATGGTGCAAGAGTGCCTGCGCTGGCGCATGGCAGCAGTTTGTGCGCCAGCGCAAGAGAAGGCACCGATATTGTTGTAAATATGTTGCATCCCTGTGCTTTGAAACTAACGCAGAGCGATGCAGCAAAATGACTTGCGGCACCGCGCTGCGTTAGTTTCTTGTAAATCTGCCCCAAAGTGCCTATGTCTCACTGAGTGCTACTGCGCTTTGTAAAAACTTTAGGTGAATAATTATGTTGTGGGACATCAAATTTATAAATGACTAATTGAGCAGAAAGCAAATTACATTTTAGGGAACTTTATCACATTTTGTACGGAGTGGCACATCATTTTGCACACACATGCTCTGTTCTACAAATATGCTATCCAGTCGCCTAATGCTAAAAGTGATGGGGCCCCACTGCAGAATGTGATGAGAGGCCACGTGTCTCCCATATCTCAAAGACATTAACTGGCCTTGGGCTAAATGGGTCCCTCCCCATAAATGATAGGGGCCTCCCTGGAGGGTTGACCCCTCCCCCCTACACGCACTGCAGGAACTCCAGGAGCCTGTGTTACACCCCTGATGCTATCTAAAAAGCACAAGTACTTGAGGTGCTCCTGCGTAGGATAGACCCAGAGAGAAGACTGAAAAGCAGTGAAACGACCCCATGGAAATGAGGTATGCCCCTGTTGATTGTGTTTGCTAGAACTATCACACATTCCAAATTACAGAGAAGGCCCTCAATCAATACATTAGGGTTGGTAAAGCACAATTACTCACCCATGTGGGTCTCAAGGTGCTGGGGGGGGTGGCTTCATTGAGTGCTGTGTCATCCGATGTGACAGGTCTTGAGGTCTTTCCTGAATGGAGCAATGCAGGAGCTTGCCGGTGGTGAAGGGGGAGGTCATCCAGGCTTTGGCTGCGAGGTAGGAGAAGGACTTTACTCCCGTTCTGGTCTTGTAGATACATGGGATGGTGGCCAGAGAGAGCTCAGCTGAATGGAGGTATCTTTTGGGTGCGTGGAAGGAGAGGCGGTTGTTTCGGTAAGTGAGTCCGGTGTTATGAAAGGTCTTGTATGCGTGGGCGAGGAGTTAAGAAAGCTATTCTTCTTTCGGCTGGGAGCCAGTGGAGGTTGCTAAGGTGTTGGATGACTGCGACGGGGGATGTCCAGGATTACTCTGGCTGCAGCGTTCTGAACATTCTGGTGTTTGTGAAGGAGTTTCTTGTTTTTTCCAACATAGCAAATGTGGCTGTAGTGCAGTCTGCTGCTGGTGACCATGTGAGTAACATTTTTCTGGATTCAGGTGGGATCCATCTGAATGTCTTTCGTATATGCGGAGGGTGTTGAAGCAGGTCGAGGACACGGTGTTGATCTGGCAGTTCATCATGAGCGATGATTCTAGTATGATACAGATGTTTTGTGCGTGGTCTGTCGGGTTGAATGGATTTCTGAGGGCAGGGGGGCCACCAGGAGTCGTCCCAAGCTGAGGGGGTGGAGCCAAGGATTGGGACCTCTTTTCTCTCAGAGTTGAGTTTCAGGCAGCTGTTTATAATCCAGGTAGCGACGCTTTCATCCCTTCTTGAAAGTTGTGTTTGGTGATGTTGGGTTCGTTGGTGAAGGAGAGAATCAACTGGGTGTCATCAGCGAAGGAGACAATGTTAAGCCCATGGTTCCTGATGATGGTTGCGTGGAGGGCTATGTAAACGTTGAAGAGATTTGGGTTGAGGGAGGAGCCCAGGGGCACTCCACAGGTGGTCTCTCTCAGTTCCGAGAGGTATGGAGAGAGCGCTTTGTTTGCTGTGTAATACGGATTGGGAGATGTCCAGTACATTGTTAACTTTGATGAGGATAGCTAGCTGGCTGTTGACAACCTTTTCAATGACCTTGGCTACAAATGTAAGCAGAGAGATGCCCAGAAATTCTTGAAGTCCGTCGGGTCAGTGGAGGGTTTCTTCAGGAGGGTGTAGACTTCGGCATGTTTCCAGTCGTCGGAGAAGGTGGTGGTCTTGAAGGAGCAGTTGATTGTTCATCATACTTCTGATGCCATGACAGAGGCTGCTCTGTACAAGATGGGGTGTGGCATGGGTCCACAGGTGCTTCGGAGTGGATGCTTTTCATGGTCTTCAAGGTGTCTTCTGTCATGAGCGGGGTCCATTTGAGCGGGATCTGTTGGGTGGCATCTCCTGGAGGGGGGGCTGGAGCGATGAGTAGGTCTTGGTTGTCGAAGTTGTTATGGATCATTATAATCATGTGGTGGAAGAAGGTGCTGAGTCTGTTGGAGAGGTCTTGGGAGGATGGGACGTGTTGTTGTTTCGCTGCAGGGTTTAGCGAATTCCTTGATGATGGAGATTAGTTCTTTGGTGTTGTGAGCGTTGGTGAGGATTCTCTCTGGGAGGGATTTTTCCTTGTGGATTTGATGAGCTGGTGGTGTGTGGTGGTGGCTGCTTTGTAGGCGGTACTTGTTTCCGAAGTGTCGTTGTTCGTGTAAGCCTTTTCGAGGCCCTGTGGCTGATTTTGTAACATCTTGCATAGACTATACTGCACAAGCTGAGTCGCAGACTCTAACTATTTTATTTACTTACTTTAGGTGCTTCCTATAGCTAAGACCTAGCTACAAACAGCAGTGGAGTGCTTCAGAGAGGCCGAGAGGGTATTCATGCAACAGGAGCTTTTCAGCCATTATGCTGCATATAGACCTATGTAAACAATAACAATGTTGTAAAAGGAGGGTTCATTTTTAAGATTTGTTTTCACTGAAGACTGTTATGGTTCATAGAAACAATCAGTAGATTAATTATGGAGGGAGAAACGGTAACTAATACATACACCACATGCAGTATAAGAATGTTGACTTATTTTGCATTGTCATTGTTCAACAATAGGCTAAAGTCTAATGAAAATAGTCCAATGTAAAATCAGCTATAAACTACTATAAACAACCTGTACAGTAAAAGTGCTCTGTTTTTGTGTGACTGCCCAAGTGCAAAATAAAGCAACTTAAGTATTGTTGTCAAATATGTTTCAGAAAACTAGTTAAAATATGCACAAGTTTAATTACATATTGTTGAGAACAAATCTTGTGTAACAACAACAATAGCGATTTGCCCCAAAATCAAGTAAAGGGTCATCTTCAGGATGGGACTATACACTTACTGTTTTTTGCTCTCTGATAACTAATCTATTAGTTAGGTCAACGAATCATCACTGTTTTTAATAAACAAAAATAATCCTAAAAGTTCTCTCTGATAACTAATCTATTAGTTAGGTCAACGAATCATCACTGTCTTTAATAAACAACAATAATCCTAAAAGTTATCTCTCTTTGGAAAATTGTTGTTGGTTACATATATGGCCCATTTCAGAGATGTCTATGGAGCATCTCCTCTGGTTTTTCACCTGTACATAGTCTTATTCCCAGGGCCACTGAAATTATGTGATTCTGCTGTTTTAGACATTTTCGCATAATTATGAATTTGACACACAATCTTTGCCCAGACAATGTAACCATTTTTTTAGTCCTAATTTGTCAATTTTCGTTATTGGATGTCAGCAAATATAACCAACCGTGACATGAAGTGCCAGGACTCTCCACACAGGAGGTGTGTTAAAAAAGCATTATTAGATTTCCAACAGAAGTAAAATGAGGGAAAAACAAAGATAGGGGAGAAGAAGGAAGTAAATGATAAGAGAAATTTCAGAAGATTCAGGGAATTCAGTCAAGGACCTACAGTTTCAACCCAGCTATCCTAATTTGGGATTCACTGGATTCCCCAGCTTGTCTTCATAATTCACTGGCAATTCCTCTGCGAGAGTGTGGCATACATAAATGGAGTCAACTTTTAGAGTACACCCAACTAATTTCGTGGCAATGTTTATCGGAGCTTTGTGGGGGTTCGATATCTAAATTTAAATATTATTTACTAACAAGCAGGGCAAGCACCATGGGAAAACATAGCATGTGTATTTGTAAAGTGCACGTTCACCTGGAGGTATCTTGGCGCTGAATAACAGATGTTCATTGTTACCCACTTAATGGTACTCATTTTATCAACCTCAGATGGATGAAAGGCTGAATGGACCTGCCAGGAATTGAACCTGTGACCATGAGGTCGAACAAAGGTTTTTGCAGTGGATGCATGAGTCCACTGAGCCACCAGACCCGGCAGACAGAATGAGGAACCAACATTGGGAGACCAGGATATGCTCACAGCCTCTTCTGTGGAAAGAAGTCGCAGAATGATACTGGATGTTAATCCAGGCCCTGGAAGAGGTACAGGATCTGTGAACAAAGATCTGAAGGAGGGAACTGCCAGATCATGACCTTGATCTGTTATGTCAAGTATCGATGTCTTATTTATGGTCATACGGGAAATCTGCACCTCTCAAGAAAAACATCTTTTCACTGTTCACAAGGCTTACTGGACGCCTCTGAAACTCTCCAAGATGGGAAGCCAAGGGGCGAAGATGTGTCCCAAATGTGGAGAGGCCAACGGGAATGATGTCCACATGTTCAGGGGTCCCCTTCAATCCAGACCTTCTGGCAGAAAATGGGTAAGACTCTTTCGGGAATTCTGAGTCCAGAAACTAAGGTGAGCCTGGCTTTGGTAATCTTTGGGGTAGTGCCGGGAGGGGAGGGTAATAGGGCCCCTCCTAAAATTCACAATGCCCTTATTTTCCCAGTGATTCTTCTGGCACTTAGGGAGCTGTGTATTAAGTGGACACTCCCCTGTCCCCCCTACAGAGACAGAATGACTAATATCAATTCAAAGACTATCGACCCTTGATCGGGCTACCTTTCAAGTTAAGAGAACAAAGTTTTGGGATCTTTGGGATAGCAGACAGTTTTACCATGTGTAAAAATGACCAAATGATGAAGAAATACTATCAAAAATTGTGCTGCTTTATGGTGAATAATGTGCCTTTTGTTGCTGCATTTTTTTTTAGTTAACTATGCCAGAACACTTGGTGCTTCCCTGCCACATAATTCCAGTGGCCTTGCTTATAGCCAACCAGGAAGTGTTAAACCAGGTTTTGAAGGAATGCACCAGTGTTGACACAAGATGAATGCAAGAGAACATATCTAGGGAGCAGTACATTATCTTCAATGGAGCTATCAACATTCCAATGTTCTAATTTATGTTTTACCCTTTCTGTTAGTCTAAAACTCACAACCAGTGCTTTTTGGTTTAAACATTTGCATTTTATTAAGTTAAATACGGCATGATTTGAAAAGTAAAAGAAAAAAAGCTGTACATTAGAACTTTGGAATGTTAATAGGGGGCATGCTATATTAATGGTAATAACCCACTTTCAAGTCCATAATACTGAAAAAACGAATATTGTGTATGTGGTTCCTTATTAACAACAGAGAGAGCCAACAAGGAAACCAGCCCTGTGCTGCCTTAGACTCCAGAAGACCCCCGAACAGTGGCGGCCATCGGCTCCGCGTGAGGCCCAAGCGGGCAGCGCGGTTTGGCACTGGGCCCCAGAAACCTGTGTGGCAAAGGGGAAATAATAGGTGAGGAGGCAGTGACTGAAGCATACTAGCTCCTTGTGGTCTGGTTGGGCTCCTAAGGGGCACTGGAGCTAACAGTGTTAGGATGTGGTCTGACGGCTAGATTGCCAACTTTGGTCTGGGAAACCAAGGTTCGAGCCTCGGGGTCCGTCCACTTCCTGTGAGTCTAGGCAAATCACTTAATCTCCCCGTGCCTACCAAAAAAAATGAATTTGTCCTTGTGTAACGTAATCAGTGCTCTGTAAAGCGCTCCAATACCTTCGGGTCGAGTTCGCGCTATAAAATCAGTAAAACAACGTGTAGCAGTCAGATGATTGGCAATATAAGTTCAGGAGTCAGAGACTGGAGGCCACTAAAGGATGCTTATTAAGAGCACTTGGCACTGGAAACGCTGCAATGCACTGAGGGGAGTAAAAGAAACGGGATAAATAAACATCTACAGCCATAAGGACTGGTGGCAACTAGAGACATTACCTCTGACTCCAATCTGAGAAGCCCCAATACCAAGATGAAGGTACATTTCCTGGAATATCAGGTGGATATTATTGTAATCATTGCAAATGAGGCCAAGGGTCTAGTTGAGGGGGCTAAGCTGACCTACTCAGAATCGTGGAGTGGGACAAGTGAAACCATGATGCGTGGCACAATGTCACAAACATTGCAGCCAAACTAGTGTAAATACACAAGACACATCTACAACGTTTAAGACACATGTTGAGTGTTGCCATGACCTGAGTTGGGAGCCTAAATGAAAGAAAGAGCATGGTTGGAGAGTGTACTACTGGCTTAACTGTAAGCATGTGAGCTGAGGGGTGCCAAGGGGTTTAGGTTATGAGGAAAAATGACAACAAGCAGGCCAAGCTGGTATTCAGTAAAAAAAAAAATACGAAGGAGAAGCTGGGCCGAAGCCAGAAGATGGAAATACTGCTGCAACAGCCGGTGACAATGACGTGAAAGCAGTATTACTCATGCCACATAGTCTAAAAAACTATAGACTCAAAAATATTCTCACTGACCATGAGAATCAAGCACATTAAAGACAGAATAAATCAACAAACCTTGAGAATTGGCAAGTCAGAACGTAGGACACTGGACAACAAGAATTAGCTAGTGACGCATGCCACTAAAATACATGCCCTGGAAAAGGACATGTAGTTCATATGCACTAAAAATTAGGACTTGGAGGTGAGATCCCGCAGGAATAATCTCAGAATTGTAGGAGCTTTCTCCCACTCCTACTGGATCAATGGAGCAATGTGTGAAGTCGCAACTGGCAGATCTGTTTGGTCATGACTGTTCTTCATCTGTGTTTATTGTAGAAATGTATCTTCGTTCACTGACTGTGAGACCCTTGCGGAGAGCTCTCCCATTCCCAATTATTACTAGGCCTGGTAGTAATTTTAATTATTCGGGAGTAATCACAGTATTTTCAGCAAATCCCTGCTACTCTTTGACATGGAATTACCAATAATTATGTCAATACGCATACTCAGGTAATTAACAGTGATGTAGGGAAAAAATTATCTAGGAAATAAACATTTTTGTAGGTGCAAGCAGACATTCGCTTCTGCCAATTTCATATTGCTGCTGTTCATGATGTTTTGCATTTAGTGCCATTTATTTTTCAGACAATACACACTTGCATCCATTTTGGATACACATGTGCATTTTGCACTAAGAAAATAACGCTAAGGCCCCGATGTAGGTGGCTCAAATACCGGTTGGTAAGGGTGAAATTCGGTAAATTTCTCCGTTACCGACCGGTATTTAGGCATTCCTGATGTAGGGAAGTATTCGGTATTAAGGAATCGGTAAATACCGATTTCTTAATACTGATTCCTAATTGGCCTTACATTTAAGAATTCGGTAATACCGATTCTTTAAATGCAATGTAGGAAGCACTTTTAAGAGTGCTTTTGGGCCTTAGGAATTTGTTAATTACCACCAACTTCATGTTGGTGGTAATTACCAAATTCCTTTAAAAAAGCAAATTTTTGCTTTTTTAACAGTGCAATGTGGCAGACATCCTCGCCCTTAGGGCATGCATGTGTGCCACATGTGCACACATGCACATTTCAGGGGTGCAACAGGGTGACCTTTGGACACCCTGGCACCCTTGAAATACCTCCCGGTATTACCGATTCGGTAATACCGAATGTCTTCACATTCATTCCTATGGGCCTCCAAGCCCATATGAATGAATGGGTAGGTATTCCTTATTACCAAATCGGTATTAACGAATCAGTAATAAGGAAAATTAAAGATTCGGTATTTTTTGCCGAATATTTACTTACATCAGAAATACCGAATTCTTAATACCGAATCGGTAAAATTCGGTATTAAGAATTCGGTAATTTGGCAATTACCTACATATGGCCATAAATGCCTGTTGCATTTAGCGCTATTTCTTAGTGCAAAATGCATCCTCTGGCCCATGTTAGACTTCAGGGGGCAGTTAAGCACTAACAGGCACATGCATCAACTATTTTTGCGAGTGCAAACGGTGCGATTCACAAAAATTGTCCGTTTGTGCCCTCAAAAAGGGCATTTGCAAAGCATCAAGGTTCAAGGCACTCGTAATTTGAAAATTCGCAAGTAATTGTGATTTTTCAAATTGTGTTTGCATTTAAGGAATCGCATTTTGTGATTCCTTAAATGCAATGCAAGAACCACGTTAGAATAACGATTTCGCTACCAGGGGGCGCAAATTACCATCAAATTTAGCTTGATGGTAATTTGCAAAATCTTTGAAAAAATGCACTAAAGTGCAGTTTTCAAAGTTGTACGTTACACACACATATGCCCTTGGGGCATGTGTGTGCGCAACATGTGTGCACAGAGCAATTTCAGGGATGCAACACCTTTGACACCCTTGCACCCTTTATATTGCATGCGCAATTTGCGAGTACCTATTGGTATTCAAAAATTGCGCATGCAATCTCCCATTCATTCCTATGGGCCTGTAGGCCTATAGGAATGAATGGGAAGGCATTCCTTAATTGCGATTCGCAATTTACCAGTCTCAATTAAGGAATGTCTGGGAATCACTAGTTTTATAGCGATTCCTACATGCATAGGCTTTTGCAATTCCTTAATTGCGATTCCTTAATAATAGCAATTAAGGAATCGTAAAAGCCTACATTGATTCATATACCTGTAAGAAAATAGTGCTAAATGCTGACTTACTTTTATTGCGTAATTTCACAGAATCTCGCATATTTTTTGTGGTAATTCATTGTAATTACTACACTGCAGCAAATTACACAAGTTACACCCACCCCTAATTATTTCCCAACTGCTGAACTTTCGGGATAGGGATGCAGCAGTCAAGGGGGAGATTTACAAACATTTTGCGCTGGGTTAGAGTCACAAAAGTGATGCTTACCAGCACGAAATGTTTTTTTGCTATTTACTTTCCTGTGCAAAACTTGTTTTCCGCTGGCAAGCACTCTGAAAGTAGTGCAAAGCAGTGCGAAGCACTGCAGGGCGTTATTTAGCGCTGATAGGCGTTACATTGGTGGTACATGGGTATTCCCTTGCTACCACCCATGCCTTTTGAGGCAAAACCAGATTTACAAAGATTTGTAGACATGGTTTTGCACCAAAAGTTAACGTCCCTTCAAAGGACGTGCTAAGAGGAGAAATGCTTTCATTTCTCTGTGCTTTTCTGACTTTGCATGCATGCTGCACTGTGCAGCATGTATACAAAGTGGGAAAAGCTTTCCATTGTGTCTAGGCATAGTATTTTGTACAATAAGGATACCCTTCCTGTACAAAACCTATGCTAGACTCATGCACACACGCTAGCACTATGACGTTAAGGTGTGTGCATGGTGCACGGCCGCTGAAATCAGTGCCACATGAAGGAAAGGGGAGGAGGGAGCCATACCGGAGGAGGCATCGCCATCATCCACAGGAACACCATCCGCATCACGACCAACACCGACAACACCCTCGCACCCGCCGAGCACCTGCACTTCCAGGCCCACATCAACCCCAAGACCACCCTCAGAGGCACCCTCATCTACAGACCCCCGGGACCACGCACACAATTCAGCGAAGACATCGCCGACTTCATCAGCCTGCACGCCCTCCTCTCCGCTGACTACATCCTCCTCGGGGACCTCAACTTCCACCTGGAGAACAATAACGACCGCAACACCACCACCCTGCTGGACAACCTCGCAAACCTCGGACTCAAGCAGCTGGTCACCACCCCAACCCACTACGCCGGACACACACTCGACCCCGTCTTCTCATCCAGCAAGGACATCGCCTTCAGCCACGCCACCGGTCTCCACTGGATGGACCACAGCTGCGTCCACTTCAGCTTCAGAAGGACCACAATCCACCACCACCAGCAACAGGTTGCACGCAGAAGCTGGAACAAGATCACAGCCGACCAGCTCGCGACCTCCCTGAGCATGAACCCTCCAACCAGCGCAACGAACCCAGGCCAGGCGGCCACCAATCTCGAGAAGTGGATCAGCAACTGCGCAGACGACCTCGCCCCTCTGAAGACCCCGCCTAGCAGACCCGGTAGCAAGAAAGCCCCATGGTTCACCGACAAACTCAAGAGCTCCAAGAAGAACTGCCGAGCCCTCGAGAGAACCTGGCGCAGAGACCCAACACCGGACAACATGACTGCCCTCAAGCTCGCCACCCGAAAACACCACCAACTCATCCACGCCACCGAGAAAACCCCATTCAAGGAACGACTGGACAACAACGCACACAACAGCAAGGAACTCTTCAACATCGTCAAAGAGCTCACCAACCCCAATGCCGGAAACAACGACATCACCCCTTCGCAAGACCTCTGCAACTCCCTCGCCTCCTACTTCCACAACAAGATCGCGGACATACACAACAGCTTCAGCACTCAACCGACGCGTGCCACGAACGAACCACCGCCCCCCACCACCACCCTCCGTGCCTGGACCCCGATCAGCACCGAAGACACCGTCCGCACGATGAACTCCATCCACTCCGGATCTCCGACCGACCCCTGCCCTCACCACGTCTTCAACAAGGCCGACGCTGTCATCGCACCCCACCTGCGGGACATCATCAACACCTCCTTCAACACCGCTACCTTCCCGGAGAGCAGGAAGCACGCCGAACTCAGCGCTCCACTAAAGAAGCCATTAGCCGACCCCACCGACCTCAAGAACTACCGCCCCATCCCGCTGCTCCCGTTTCCTGCAAAAGTCATCGAGAAGACCGTCAACAAGCAGCTGGCCGCCTTCCTCGAGACGAACGGATCCCTCGACCTCTCGCAGTCACAGCACCGAGACCGCCCTGATCGCAGCCACCAATGACATCCGAGCTCTGCTTGACAACGGAGAAACAGCGGCCCTCATCCTCCTAGACCTCTCCGCGGCCTTCGACACTGTCTGCCACCGTACACTAGTGCAGCGACTCAGGAACGTCGGAATCCAGGAGAAGGCACTGGAGTGGATCATCTCCTTCCTCGCCGGAAGGACACAGAGAGTCCGCCTCCCCCAGTTCAGATCTGAAGCCACCGAAGTCATCTGCGGCGTTCCTCAAGGCTCCTCGCTCAGCCCAACCCTCTTCAACGTCTACATGAGCCCCCTCGCAGACATCGCACGCCAGCACAACCTCAACATCATCTCCTACGCCGACGACACGCAGCTGATTCTCTCCCTCACCAACGACACCGCCACCGCCAGAGCCAACCTTCACGAAGGGATGAAAGAGGTAGCCGAATGGATGAAGAACAGCCGCCTGAAACTGAACTCGGACAAGACGGAAGTCCTCATCCTGGGATCCTCACCCTCCGCCTGGGACGACTCCTGATGGCCCCCCGCCCTAGGCAGCGCACCCAAACCAACAGACCACGCACGCAACCTGGGCTTCATCCTGGACTCCTCCCTCTCCATGACCAGACAAGTCAACGCCGTCTCCTCGTCGTGCTTCAACATCCTGCGCATGCTACGTAAGATCTTCCGGTGGATCCCCACCGAGACCAGGAAGATGGTCACCCAGGCCCTCGTCACCAGCCGTCTGGACTACGGCAACTCCCTCTACGCCGGAACCACCGCCAAACTCCAGAAGAGACTCCCGCGGATCCACGACTCATCCTGGACATCCCCCGTCGCAGCCACATCTCCGGACACCTGAGAGACCTGCACTGGCTCCCGGTCAACAAGAGAATCACCTTCCGACTCCTCACCCACGCACACAAAGCCCTACACAACCAAGGCCCAGGATACCTCAACAGCCGCCTCAACTTCTACGCTCCCAAACGCCAGCTTCGATCGACCGGCCACGCCCTCGCCCCCGTCCCCCGCATCCAAAGAGCCACCACAGGGGGACGGTCCTTCTCCTACCTCGCCGCAAAGACATGGAACTCCCTCCCGACCCACCTCCACCTGACCCAGGACCACCTCGCCTTCAGGAAGCAACTCAAGACCTGGATGTTCGAGCAGTAGCGGACCCCCCTCCCCTAGCGCCTTGAGACCCTCTGGGTGAGTAGTGCGCTATATAAATGCTTTGATTGATTGATATCTCAGAAGATTTGGCACTCTCCTGCTCCCTCCTTGTTGTGCAACACAGCGCAGCTTCGCAGGGGCTGCAATGTGTTGCATCACTTTTTTATAAATCTCCCCCTAGATATCATGAGAAAGACAAGCGTTGTTCCACTAAGGTGCTAAAATTGCACTACATCCTAGTTCTACACAAACAGTACAAGAGGCTTACTGCACCTTCCTGCCAGTTTAGTAAAAGCTTCAACAGTCAGGAGTTCAAGAAGCAATGTTATACCAAGAGTTCCTCAGGATTAACTGACAGGCGAGCATTACATCTTCAAGGAGGCACAAAATGCTGCTGCCTTTGTTAACAAACTAAAACTGAGACGAACTAGAATAGATTACAAATCACCTTGCCAATCATCACCCATATTTGGCTCGCAAGCAGACCAACAACCAAATAAACCACAGACTAGGAACTCAACGGGGTCTATTCTATGAACCAGTCTATAATACAGAATGACATGCAGGAATTGATTAATTATAATTATATATCACCAGATGTGTCCTAGAGTGTTGGACAATGTAGGTTGATAAGATTGGCTGCAATTGAGTGTTATAAACATATGCTGTCTCCTGTGGACACTGAAATCTGCAGTGGAGTGGGGAGCAATCTGCTGGCGTCCTAAAGGTTAACAACCCCACTTTGAAGTTGTCATATTGGTAGTTTGTTGGGACTTGAATGAGGGGTGAAGAATTACATGGGCTGATTGGGAACCTCTCTGGTAGTAAGAAAGGAAAGGACGCAGAAATAGTTTTGTCTATCCATTTTGCTTATTTGTAAATAACACTGTATAACAGCAAAATACAGAAACGTTTGAAGATGCCATAATGGCGAAATGCATGATAGACACATGGTTACTAATAGACCTCAGTGACGGCACAGCTATCTAAGAAGCTGGTAAACTTTTAAACTTGGAATGTTAGAGGGCTAAATAACCCTTGCAAAATGCATCAGGGGCTTCCATTGCAATGATTAAAGAGACCCACCTAACTAGACAGATGGAAGTAAAGTTTTTGTGTCTATAGTGATTGGGAGCCTGTGTGCGAGCACAGCGGGAAAAGACATAACAATAGATTGTGTGGGATAGCAGAGAATCTCACAGTGAACCCACTCTAGGGTAGACGCTCTATGACACATGGACTGATTCAAACTGCTGCTAAAACACTGCAACGCATAATCCAGGAACATGGATTTATAGATGTTTGACGCACTAGGTACCCAGACCGAAGGAATTATACCTGCTATTCCACCAGGCATGATATGTATCTGGACTAGAATTTTGGCTACTCTCTACTACGCTCTTCCCCCCCCCCCCCCCCCCCCCCCCCCCAAAAAAATCTGGCTCGTACTTTATTTGACCATGGTTTCGATGAGTATTGTTTTGGACTGCTAGATGTAGTAGTGTAGCTTAGCCCCTGGCGATTTCCATTAGAGTCACTACTAGACTGAGTATTTAGATGCAAGGTGCAGAAAGCCATTGTAGATTGGAGAATTCTTCAAAATAAATGCATCATCCGGACAAGGACCAGAGGTGCTATGGCATGCTTTTAAGGCATACATGCGCGGTAACTGTATTGCAAAACATGCAGGGATTCTTAAATCACTAAGATATTCAAGAGCCAAGTTTGAGTAATTCCTCCAAAAAAGAGGTGCTATATCTGGCTAAACCTGATGCATTCCTCACAAAGCCGATACTGGAGATCAAATGTCCCCATGAACACATAGTAGACAAGAAGAAATGAGACATGGGCAAGTATGCTACAGCGCGCAGGTATGGAGAGTGGAAGAGACTCAGTAGGTCATAGCTGGAATGATTCGCAATGCCAATTCACAAACATTTGTGGCAGAACTGTATGATAGTAGTGTGAAGAAAAAATATGACACTGTAAATAATTTGTGAATTTACAAGCTTTTCTACTGATCTCTATACAATGCACTTATTGTGCACTGAGAGAGAGATTGGAGGAAATACCTGGAGGATGTAGACCCTGTCTGGTTAGAGAGCTTGTACAGAGAGTAACTGGCACAACAAATCCTAGCGGATGATATTAAACAGACAATTAAAAATCTACCTGCAAGTAAGGCTCCAGGAAGTGACAGATTTAGAGTTCTACAAAGAATAGGCTGACACTCTTGCTCTGCATCTTTTGTGCACTTGTGATGAGGCTGGGAAGGTGTGAGTGTTACTACCCATGATGCAGGAAGCCTTGTAAATAACATATATTAAACCAAAGACCCTACAAAATGATCCTCATACTTGCTGTTGTTCTTGATACATATGGATAACAAAACCCAAAGCCATACTACTGGTGGGATGTCTGATGCCACTAATGCCTCAGTTGGTGCTATCGGAGCAGACCGGATTTGTATCCTGGAAATTGACCTCAACTCTACTGTGGACACCATTTGCAATGCTGCATCAGTTGGGCCTAGATTTACAGATGGTGGCAGTATTTTTAGGTGCAACCAAAACTTTTGGACCCCTTGGTGGAATGATATGTTCAAATATTAGAAACGATGGGCTTTGGTGTCAAAATCTTGTCTTGAATGAAGCTACATGTAAGAAATTGGGTTATTAGTTGAGAGGAGTAAGACTTAAAGGAACCTGAACTTAAAACCCTGTTAGCTATGGCACAAAGTAGAAAGGTTTAACTTAGAGCCAATGTGTAAAAGTATTTATGCAGTACCAAAACAGTAATAAAGTTGAAATGCAAAACAATAAAAGTCCTGAAGAAAATTTAATGAGCAAAATGATACTCTTGGACTTGGCCCTTTCTGCAGGGTAATCCCTACACTTTTTGCTTTCACTCCTATTATATGCTGAATTTATTTGTGTTGACCTCTGTGCAAGTTATCACTGCTAACCAGTGCTAAAGTGCTTTTACTCTCTCCTTAAAACATGTTAGATTGGCTAATACCCAATAGGCATATTTCATTTAGTTATAAGTGCCTAGTAAAGTGGCAGTACATGTGCCCATATCCTGTAACTTAAATGCTACTAATAGGCCCCCAGCACTTACTGTGTTACCCACTTAGGTTGACCCTTAAACATGTCTCATGCCTGTCATTGAAGAGCCTGTGTGTGCAGTTTAAACTGACATTTTGACCTGGGAACATAAACCTTTTCTCAAACCCAAACCTTCCTTTTTAATACAAGTAAGTCACCCCTAGCATAGGTTCTGGACAGCCCAAAGGCAGGGTACAATGTATTTAAAACGTAGGACATGTACTTTTAGGTTTTGAATGTCCTGGTAGTGAAAACCTCTTACATTAGTCGACTCTACTGCAAAGGCCTGTCTTTCCCATAGGAAAACATTGGAGTTGCATTATTGCATTTCATAAGTGTAATTTCCAAATGGGAAGAGATGACCTGTTCACGTTTTGTGTCTCTGGAATCCTAATTTGAAATCCTAACTTATGGTGAAGTTGGATTGTAAATAACAATTCTGAAAATGCCAAATTTAGGAAGTTTTTCAATGGGGTGTTTGGCCCAGCTAGGGACAAGGGAAGGGTAGGGCCAGGAAATGTGTACACATATAGGAAACCCAACCCTCGTAACAATTTAAATGCGTATCTTAAATTACTGCTAGGATCAGACAATATTTACTGCTGTATGATCTTTTTAATTAAATTTTCTTTTGAAAAAGTTTCAGAATTTTCGAACAAGTCACAACAAAAGGACACAATGTAATCAAAGCACATTCACCAACAATATCAACATCTTTACACTTAACAATACAAGTCACACATTTGACAAAACATTTTAAGGATAAAAAACAAATAATGACAGGAAAACAAACAGCGCTGTTTGTTTTCCTGTCATTATTTGTTTTTTGTCCTTAAAAAATCATACATCAGTAAAATATTGTCTGATCCTAGCGGTAATTTAAGATACGCATTTAAATTACGAGGGCAGGGTTCCCTATGTATGTACAAACGTTTAGAAAGTTGGCAATTTCTTACCATTGAGTGCCTGCAGTCGGTCTCTGGGTCACATGACTAGGTGTGGGTGACAGTTGGGCTTTATGTATTCCTCCTAGACAGCCACATACACTGGGAGCTTATATGTTACTGGATGGACAATCACTTGCAGGATGGAAGGGAGAACCTGAGCACAACCCTACTTATACTTGAATAGACTGTGTCCTGCCTCCATACAAAGGGCTGCATACCCCCTGTAGTTATTCTGGAACCATGGCCAAGAAGGCAGGCCATCCATGCATTTCAAAGGCATATCTCTAGACGCTTCTCCCTACTTCAAAGTCACAACTGTGTATAAAATAAGTATCTTGGACACCACCACGTCCGTACACATCTGACCTGTGGATACCAACAGATATATAAATGAAAAATCTAAGAGGAAGACGAGATTTGAATTTCTTTAGATTTGAAGTGGAAATGGAACCAAGCATCCAGAATGCCAGTGATAGTCAATGTTTGCGGTAGAACAGGACTTAGATGCAATTTGACATTGACAGTCAAGGAGCACAGTTAGATACACCAAAGTTGTTACTTTCTGACTTTACTTCAGTAAGTCCCACCCCACCACAGCAGTACACTTCTAAAGCCCATCGGACCTGAGGGGAGGCACTTAGAGAGTCACAGGATTTCAGGTAGAGTCCAATGCCACTAGTCAGCTGGGCATTTGCAAGAAAAGGCCTCCTATAGTGTGCTGTTTCCCTGTAGCGTTAATAGGTACAGGAACACAACTACTTTGTACTGGTTGCAAGAGGGAGAGCAGGTGCAGACTTAAGCCACTTCAAAGGTCTCAAACAGCAGGTACTGTTCTCTTCAGATTTTCCACAGGTCCAGGAGTGTTGTAAGGTTGGAGCTTGGAGATGTCACATGTATACCTGGTACAAGGTAGTGGATGAGAATGACCCCTGAGAGTGCCCTAACCAATAGGGTAAAGGTTCCCTACTCACTTTAGGCATTGTTCAGATGGCTGAAGTCTTTAACCACACTATACCTGCGCTCTGAAGCCTGGGGGTGTGTCGGGGGATGTACTATGGAAATAATACTGTTGTCCTACATCTAACATGAAAATCTAGCTTGAAGCAGTCCCTGGATGCAGAACACCCTCAGAGACAGAAGGCCTGGCTAACACAGCTCTACAACCAGCCAGGAGAACACACAATAATTGTTTTTCCACCCTGTCTTTGCCCTTTGAGGTGCATCCTAATTGTGATATTTGAAACCCAAGCAGGACTGTCAAGTAGGTCTTGACACTCCAGCAGAATCAGACACGGTGATGTCAACAAGAGGACCACTGTGGTGGGGGCCTATCTGGTTGTAGGAACAAAAAATGGGTGCATGCCTTGGTGTTAGCTATATCTGCTTGTGACAGGGTAGGCTACTTTGAAGTTAATCAAGTTCATAGCTCAGCCATCAAGCCATCCAGTAAAGGGCACAACACTACCTCCCCATGCCCAAGAGCTTTTGCCCCTATCTTGGAAACAAGTTCAAATCTCATATATGCCTATTCAAATGCTAATTACTGACTAGCAGATGAGGAAGAACAGAATGCAGCTTTGGCTTCCAGGGACTTAAGGCATGACAAGTGTGAGTCTCTAAAAGCCTCCTTTCCAAAAGATGTTTTGGAAATCTGACTTCACCAGTGAATTGGACATGTAAGAAATATTTCAAAATGTACAATAAATGAAATTAATAGCTGCTTCCCAAGCAGACATACCATGTATTTAACCTAATATTGTACCCCAGTACTTTCCTATGAAACAGCTAACCCTGATACAGTGAAAATAGTTTTCATGGCATTTTCATTGTAAGGATTTTTTTACATTAATCTTTTTCATGTCCTATTTCTATATACCATGCACCTTAGCTTATGAGGACTACAAAGGTGTTACTTTTCGTTTTTTGATTGTTGATTTGTATATTCTTTTAAAGTTGGAATAGGTAAAGTTGGCCTTGATTGCTGTTTGTTTTGATCCAGATGCATTACAACTTTCTAATTTCTTTTTTTTTCTTTTTTAGTTCTGTATTTCTAAAAGGTGCTTGTTTTCTTTTATCCTGTTTTGTTGTTCCTGGTGACATTAGGATATTAAGAGCTTCCTGTAGCCACTCACAGGATTTTTGAATGGAATTTATTGTGTCTAGATCTGTTTTCGATGTTAATTGTGTTCAAAATTGAGTTTGTTCCATGGTCGATAGGTGGATGCATGTAGGATGGTCTTGTGTGTGTTGATTTGTGGTGTTTTATGCTAGGAAGCTACCAAATGGTATTCTGACCATAGGACTTTGATAGGCAACTAGCTCTGGATATGGAAAAAGTACACATTGGATGTGTCCAGTGTTGTGTGTGGGTTTGTGTAAGTCTGGGCAGTGAACACCGCTCCCCTTGTGGAGTTTGCAGAGTTTGACACATTCCGCTTTTTGCAGACTTCTGAAAGATTCCACTCCGCACAGCTAAGATTTTTCCTTCGCTCGCGTTCATCAACGTCAAGTTTGTGAGCGCAAGTGCGTAAAATCCACCTCCCTGCGAGATTTTTCCTCTTTCTCGATCGTCAACATCAAGTTGGTGAGCATGGAAAATCAACCTCCCGGCGATATTTCTCAACGCACACGGTCAGATTTCTCATTGCAAGTAGTCATATACACTTGCGACTGTTCGTGTTGAGAAACCGTCCGTTCACGTTGAGAAAGCTGCTGCTCGAGTTAAAAATTGACTCGAGCAGCAGAAAGGAAGCAGCACCCGCATGCGCTGTGCATGGTGCCGTTCGTGAAGATTGCACACTGCGGACAAGCATCTGACACTGAAAATCACCTCGAATAACATTTATCTAAAGAAATTCCGCTGCTTGCGGAGCCCTCCGTAACATCAGAGTTTTTTTGCATTACCCCCAGGCGTAAGTTTGTGTATGATCTGATGTAGACTCAGTGTGACTAGGCCTAGGCCAGTGATTTTAGTTTTTGGATGGGGCATATTGGGTTTGGCAAACCAAATGTTTAGGTCACCAAGAATGCATAGGTTGGAATGTAGTATTATAAGGTTTGAAACTGTGTCTAGAAACCCATCTGGGAATGTTGTATTGCTTGGTGGTGGTCTGTAAAGGAGGAGGAAGTTACAGGAGGAAGTTGGTTTACGGTTGCATCTGGCGATGAGGGCCTTACACCCTTGTATGAAAATGTTGCCGTGAACAGCTAGGCAATGTCCTCTTTGACCACATGACTTTTTGTGTTAGTTTTATAGCCTGGAGGAATGGCTTCATGCAGCACTGGAGCCATGTCATATCCCAACCATGATTCAGTTATGAAAAATAAGTCTGGTTATGTCAGAGAGTAGGTCGCAGATGTAGTGCTTGTTTTTAGAGAGTGATCAAGCATTTATTAGTAGACCATTTTGGGATTGTATTTTGGTGGTATTGTGACTTAAAATTCTAAAAGAGTGAGCAATATTTTTTGATCTTGCAGCAGGTATGTCATTAGTGCTGGTATTAACTGTGTGAGGGTAGCAATAGTGTTGTTTTTCTATATAGTATTACTCATCCAACAGTTGGCTCTGCGTGTTGAGGTGGTGTTTGAGAGTGAGTTGGTGAGGTGTGTTATTTTTAGGGGGTAGCCTTGTTGTGTAATAGACATGGAGATGAGAGGCTGTGAAGAGTAGCATGCTGTTTATTTTGTTTGTATCTGTTTAGGGTTGAAGGTGTATGAGTTTGGGGTAGTGGTGGAACATGTAGTTCATGTTTTAAGGCTCTAAATTGTGAAATGTATGAGAGGCAGGTGAATGACAGTTGTTTTGTTGGTGTATTTGTGGTATGTATCAGAGAAGATAGAAAATATGGAAGTAAAAATGGTTTAGGATGTGTTTCATGTGTGTAGTCATTACAGTGGGAGTGGGTGTGCATTTCAAATGTTGGTGAAATGTATTATTGAATTATGTGTGTGTGTGTGAGAGAGATTATGATGTGCTGGTGACTGAGCTATGATTTCTGTTTGTGAAGTAGTGAGAGGAGATATTGATGTAGTGATTTTCTGAGAAGGATGTGCATGTAAAGTACTGTTGGTGAGTGGAAGTTGAATGGTAAAAGAGTGGTGATGTGTTTTGGAAAAGAGTGTATGTGGTGTGTGAGAGGAGATAGACGAGGGTTATGAGTGTTAGGGTTAGATTTGATATCTGGGAGAGGAGATTTTTGTAGTGGAGTGGAGTGTAAGAATTGATTAGTTGTGTAATTTTGGTTAAAAAAAATGTGGAGGATGTTGGTGGATGATATGAAGTAAGGCTGAGTATAGGTGTGGTAGTGACATAAAGGGGTCTTTAAGGATTAGGTAGAGAGTAGAGCTGGCATTTTGTATGAACAGGGAGTGTGTGCCTGGATGGATTAAAGTTATGTACAATGTGGCTTTGTGTTGTGTTGGTGATGTGTGGATTTGTTAGTGGTATAGGACAGAGTGGTGTTTTGTGTAAAAGTGAAGGTTCCATTGTGTGGTAGTCTTGGTAAAAGGGTGCATAGGTGTGCATTGTGGAGTTTTGTAGTGGTTGTTGAGGCATTGAAATGTGGTTAGTGTTTGTTTGTGGTAAGTGAGTAGTATGCATTTGCTGAGAGAGTGTTACTATGTTTGTGGATGTGGATGGCTTAAGGTGGTTGCTGGTGAATAAAAAAAGGCCAGCATTTCTAGCCATATGCCTGAGCTGTCTCAAACAGGCCCAAACAGACAACTGTCCTTTTCCTCACTGCCCTTAGCCTCGATTCTTCGGCTGAGACACACTGGACCCTAAACTTAAATAGATCTAGGTCACGTGACCCTCGACCAATGGAAACCCTAGCCTAACCAATCATAACCCTAGCCCTTAACCTGAGAGCCAATGGGAAACCAGGCCCTAGGAACCAATCACCGCCCTGGTCCTAACAGGCAATCAGCACTTATACCCAAAGCCTTCAGTCCAATAGAAATCCCAACCCTAGGAACCAATCAGTACCCTATCCCTAGAGGCCAATCAGAACTCAAACACAAAAGCGTAAGTCCAATAGAAAACCTAACTCTAGGAATCAATCAGAACCTTAGCCCTAACAGCCAATCACAACTCCCACCCTAAGTCTAATAGAACCCCTAGTCCTAGCAGCCAATCATATGCAACAACCAGTAAGGAACCTATATAAGTGGCAAGTGACCTCATGCTCAGGCTGGTGGGCAAGGGGCAGGGAGGTGCTCTGAAGTCAGAATCTCCCTGGATACAGTCAAGTTCAATCCACACTTTATAGTTCCTGTTCAACTCTGCAGGTAATGTACAATTCTAAAGTCACTAAAACTTCTTTTTGCTATAGGGTGAAACCAGAAGAGAAGTTTGAAAAGTCCTGTACAGAAATAACAGTAACTTTAAAGTAAACAATGCACAGAAACCAAGAGATACATTTAAACAGGGTAGAGGAAAAAGCAGGTTTAAAGTTTCAGGAATACAGAGCACAAAGCTAGTGTTCTTTCCACCTTATTTGTCTTTTTCTCACTGAGCTGTTTAGGGCACGGAGAAGCTGGGGCCACAAAATGGAGGTGCTGTTGTTGGGTCCCTCTGCAAACTTTAAAGTACTGTGCAGGTGTGAGAGGAGGACTCAGACTTGCTTGGGACCTGGAGGACCTATCGGGAAAGCACATGCTGGTGGTCAGGGAGCAGGAATGTGCTTCAGAAGTCAGAATCTCCATGGATACAGACAGTCTCAAGCCACACTTTGTAGTTCCTTTTCACTCCAGGTAAGGCCCAATTCTAAAGCCACTAAAAATACTGCTTTTTGTGCATTTCAACAAATCCCTTTTTCTAGCCAAAAACTACTGCTACATACACTTTCCAAACACAGTTTAAACAATGAAACATATTAAGCAGTCTCTTAGTCACACTGTGGTTATCCTCTGAGGTCTATTTTATCTTTTTTACCTTCTATCATGGGGGGGTTGCCTTTTACTGCTCTTAGCACAGTATAAGGGGAAACTAGGAGACAAAATAAAACCGTCACAGGCAAAGCAACTGTAGTTTTAAACTAAAAAATGCAGAGGAAACATGCATCAACCATTTTTAAAGATCCACTGTTTGGCCAAAGCAGGAAGGATACAACTTGAACAGATTCCTTCCTCAGTGTTTGGACTGCTTTGGCTAAGCAGGGACCTTGTTATTAACAAGAAAAGGACTAAAAGTTGTATTTATATTTTCAAATCATAGTAAGTTGGAGAAAACACATTGTTATTTTTAGTATGTGTCCTCTTTACCAATTATGGAGAACTGTTGATTGATTCAAGTTATATCCTAATTTTGAGGTTTAGTAGGGTTTATATTTATGTATTGTAGTTCTCTGTGTCTATGATTCAATCACACTTATCTCTTAGGTATAACTTTGTCCTTTCATGACACCAATGAGTATAGAAAGTTTTGTTGTTTTCCACTAAGGTCGGTGGGGCATCTATTACTGCCATTTCCCACACCTTGGGGCATATTAGCAAGAACCTCGTTAAAATTGTCGACGTTTTAATGGCAGTTCGGCGATAATGGGCTTGCTAATATGTGTTATAGAATTCCAATAGAAGCCCAGGTTAGACGTCCTGCACATCTAACCAGGGTTTCTATTGGAATTCTATAACGCATATTAGCAAGCCTATTATCGCCGTTTTAGCAGCAGTTTCTTGACGCTAAAACTGCGATAATTTTAATGAGGTTATTGCTAATATGCCCCTTGTCTTTCTACACAAATGATTCTCCTATGTCCACATTTCTCATGTAGGAGAAACAAGTAGTCATTTGTTGGATATGATTCTAGGTTAATATCCAGACCTTTGGTCTTTAAGGATCTCAGAAAACCACAATAGAATCTGCTGCAATTCCGAGTTAGAAAGTTGCATAGCCCATGACACAGCAGACATTACCCATAAAACTCCTATAAAGCAATAAAATAAACAGTAAAAACTCAGGATAAAAATGTGATAGCTGAGGAAAGTTATTTGGGAAGAGTATTCTTTGAAGAAAGTAGATGACTTTGCTGACCTTGCTTCATCTAACAGTCATTTTTACTGTACTGCTCTTTGACAAACAGGGCATATAAACCACTGTTTCACATGCATAAAACATCTTTTTGAAGAAAAAGACCAAATGCCCTTTCCAAAAAACTCTGCTAATATGTTTGTACACATTCTGCATTAATATAATATTAATGAAAAAAGTCATCTTAAGCTCTGTTCTATAAACCCGACTATGAAGGCATACATATCCCTGCCTCTGCTACCCCCAGCAGAGGGCGGTTGGCCAGATGTAGAGATCCCCCCTAACTGGTGGAGATCTCATTGGCGAAAGTGGATTTGCTGCATTGGTGCTGGTGGGTTTCTCATGGCTAAAAGCTGAAGTGACTGCCCTTGTTTTTTGGGAAACTTTGCATATTATATTACTCCTATTAGAATTTGGATTTTTGGTTCTCAAAAGCAGCATAACAATGGCCCTCACATGCAAGAAGTTTTCTCCATGCATGTCAGGGACATTGTTTTCATGCTTCGCATGGCAGTCATGTCCAATGAAAATCATTGTCAGTACTGTCTCTTTAATTACTTTTATAAGCTATTTATGTTTGAATTACTATCTGTAATATGTTGATATGGTACTTGGTGCTCGATGTTCCATGCAGCAGAAGTTCAGGAGATCCCTGCCTGAGCTGTTAGATGCACTATGCTGAACCAGAATAAACTACCATTTTTTAATATGTTTCCTGCTTTGGACTTCTTCATTATGCAGAGCCACATGTCGTCTGAAACCTGGTGGTACTCACACCTTTAAGACCCTCATTTTTAGTTAGCTGGAATTGAAACAGCAACATCAGGAGGTAGGACTCTCTGATTCTGTCTGCTACTTCTCAAAAATTCTAAGGGGCAGATTTACAAGCCCCTTGCTACACATTTACGCCGTTGTTGCGTCACTTTTGTGACGCAGCGGCGGCATAAACCATGCGCCACGTTGTGACCTATTTACAACGTGACGCATCTAGGCATATGGGTCACGTTGTAAAGCCCTGCGCCACATGAAACCTGCAACAGGTTTCATGTGGGCGTTCTGTCGCAGGGTGGGCGTTCCCTCGCAGGAAAGCCACGTAAAACTGACGCAGTCAAATCTACAAGATTTCACTGAGTCAGTTTTATGACGCTGCTACATCAAATCCTTACGCCTGCTTGAAGCAGGCGTAAGGAGTGAGGCACCATGTTGAGTATGGGCGACCCCTGTGCATTGCAGGAGTTGCGTTGCGCTTGCCACGTGACTCCAGCAATGCGCCGCCCGTGCGCCTCAAGATGCGTCACGCATCTGCCCCTCCTGCACCATGGTGCGCAGCATTATAAATGTGACGCATCTGTGGTGGCACAATGGGGGGATTAGGTGACGCATCTGTTCTGGCGCATCCCTGCTGATTTGCAGAGTAGCGCCAGAAGACGTAAATAGGTCCCTAAATATACAGCGTTAATTCTCCATGATGGGTAATACAAGCTTAGTCGTAGATATACTGTGCCTGTTACTGAGCAATTTTTACCCATTCTAGCAAAAGAACCACTGGCATTTTCCGCTTGCTCTAAGCAGGTGGAATGGGTCAGCAAAGGGCTGCAGGGGGCTTGAGGTTTGGATAGGTTTGAATAGGCTGCTGTCTGCCTGTGGAACATTGTCTGCTCCCTACATACTACTGCAGAGATCAGAGAGGAGCCGGACTGTGCTGCTGCCCACAGCCTCTGCATCACTGGGCTCAATGTCATCGGGCCTGGGACTATCGGGTCCCAGGTTTGTGGACAAGATAGTTATAGGTCAGACCAAACCAGAAAATGTGTAGCTAACCAGAGTGACATATACCCTCAGACCCTGGAATACCACTCCAGGCAATTCATAATCAGGGCCTAAATGGGGCAGGGGGCCATGAGTTAGGTTTGGCAGGTGTTTTAACAATTTATGGTAGCCATCCCACGCCACCAAGTTCTAAATGAATGAACAATATATTCTAATAATATTTGTAATAGGGACTAACTACCTTAGACAAAGGGACACAGGGAGGTTGTGTTCCAGCACACCAAAAAGGAAGAATCAAAGAAGGCCCAGTGATCCATGCCATGTGTGCCAGGCAGAAATACTGTTGAATGCTTATCACCGGAATGGGGGAAAAGTCATTCTCAGCTAAGACTCATTGATCTGTTACTGGCTATAGCATTTCAACAGATTTCAAAGCATTGGAAAGACTCTTCCAAATTGTCCTATCTAGCATAGTGGTATGCGGTATGCCATAATCACCGCTTAGATACAGCTCAAGTCCACCCTATCTCTTAGCTATGAAAAGACTACACATCTGGTCCCCCCTCACACACTTTTTCAATCCAGCAGCAAAACGCACTTCCTCCCCCGAGCCCTCAATACAAGAAGTTACCAAGCCTCCCTGACTTTCTACTGTTTACTTGTATATAATTCTGATTATTTTGTTAATCTCTATTGCACTCCTTTAATGATGTATTGTGGACATGTACTGCTATTTGCAATATTCATGAACCTATGAATGTTTTCATCTCATCTTCTATGTTACACTTGTATTGCCTTGTTTTTTTTATATTAACAGTATTTTCTCATGCCTTTATGCATTGATAAATAACTGTTTGTACAAAGTATTGTTTTCACAACAATTTTAATTCTTTAATAAACCTTCACTTGAACTTAAAAAAAAAAGAAATACAGTTGAATGAGTATGAGTAAAAGTATACAAAAAGGAGAACTGGTGACATAAGCAGTGAGCATATTTAATTTTATATATTTATCTATTGACTTTCTTTCTTTCTTTCTTTCTTTCTTTCTTTCTTTCTTTCTTTCTTTCTTTCTTTCTTTCTTTCTTTCTTTCTTTCTTTCTTTCTCTCTCTCTTTCTTTCTCTCTCTCTCTTTCTTTCTTTCTTTCTTTTTTCTTTCTAGAGGGACACTGCCTACTGCTGATCAAATACATCCCATAAAAGAGGGAGAAGGTGGAGCGAAATGAAAGATGGATATCTGAGCAAGAATTACACTAACTTCAAAAGGTCCACATTTAACCCTTCCCCTGCTAGGCTGCAGGAAGCCACCATTTTGAACAGTGGTTCATGCTCTAAGCCCCTCTCAAGCTCACAAAGGCAGAAGTGCAGCAGTCGGGTGAGCCGTAGTTGGTTTGTAGCTCAGACCCAGCTAGAGCAAGAGCAAATTGTCTTGTCTCATGTTGCCCTGCTGTCCTCACCCCTCCATGCGAGCTCAATCCCTTTCCTGGATTCCAATAGACCTTTTTCAAGTTTACATGAGGAGACATCCTCCTGTCCTGTTAGAACTTCCTCCCAGGACAACTACCACTTTCACTATTAGTACTGAATGACATTTACGAATAAAAAAAGACAATGTGGTGAAAGGACACTAACTCGGCATACATCGTTTCAGCTAGTAGAGCAGCATGAC
Organism: Lissotriton vulgaris; assembly: GCF_964263255.1. Taxonomy (NCBI): domain Eukaryota; kingdom Metazoa; phylum Chordata; class Amphibia; order Caudata; family Salamandridae; genus Lissotriton; species Lissotriton vulgaris. The sequence continues at coordinate 845,453,609 of NC_141685.1, forward strand.
ACCTATTTCGCAGGTACCAATTTATCCTGTCTTAGCCCAGCTCTTTTCCTGCTTGACTTACATATTTTTTTCCGCTCAAATTTGTGAATCAGCCTCTCTTTGATTATCTATTGCAGTAGCGGCTGGCACTGGTAATAGCAGTGGTGCAGTGGGACGAGGTGGGTGCGGGGCAGGGTGGAGGATGGTGGAAGTCAACAGACAACGGGATAAGGTAATATTAAATAAATAAATAGGGCCACTTACTTTGCGTTTGCCGCATCGCTGACGCTGCAATGCGTTAAGAACAAACTAAGGGGCAGATTTATGTCGGACTTGCGGCACTTCTGTGACGCAGCGGCGGCGTAAACCCTTTGCCACGTTGCAACATACTTACATCGTGACGCATCTATGGAGATGCGTCACGGTGTAAGGCCTAGCGCCACATGAAACCTGCATCAGGTTTCATGTGGGCGTTTCCACGCAGGGCGGGGGGGGGGGGGGGGGGGGTTCCGTCGCAGGAACGCCCTTGAAAAGTGACTCAGTGAAATCTACAAGATTTCACTAAGTCACTTTCCCAACGCTGATGCGGCAAAACCCTGCGCCTGCTTGAAGCAGGCGTAAGGCTTGAAGCACCTTGTTAGAGATAGGGCAAGTTGAATGGTTCTGGAGTTGAGTGCCGCACGCAACGCAACTTCAGCACAGCGCCAACTTCATGCCCTAGATGCGACACGCATCTGTTTATTCCTGCGCCATGGTGCGCAGCATTGTAAATGCGGCGCATCATGGGTGGCGCAAGGATAAACTTGCGTGCGTATCTTTCCTGGCGCATCTCTGCTGATTTGCAGAGATGCATCAGGCAACATAAATCTGCCCCTAAGTGGTTTTATTTATTTAATATAACTTATCCCTACGCCTGTCGACTTCCACCACCCCCGCCCCTGCACAGGCGCACCGCTCTTACCTGTGCGAGCCGCCACTGATCAATTGTGCTTTTCCCTCAATCTTAAACACTCATCACTTCTAAGGTTCCATCTTACTCCGTTTTGCCGTGTATCACTTTTTGTTCTTAAATGATAGCATTGCGTGACAGGTGGTGAATTAGAAAAAGACGGAACTTAAATGTTAGAAGTTGAATTTTAAGTATTATGTGTGTGTATATATGTATGTATGTATGAATGTACGTATTTATGTATCCGTACTTAAAGGTATTTTGCTCTGAGTCTTGGCAGTCTGCTCTTTTGTACTTGGCCTTTTTATAGGGCTACTCTTAGTTTAGCGTTCATTGGTAGACATATGCATTGCGGGCTACTGTATAGACTCGAGTTACACGACGAGCAACTGGTAAACCCTCTCGTTTGCCTATTTTTGAGGCTGGAAACAAAGCCAGGTGCGCGCGAGGCGTCGAGCCCACCACCGAGCACTACATCACGCGCGAGGGTGACACGGACTCCTTATTCCTCAACAACTCGACCCGCTCGAAGTGTCCCTCTGCCTGTTTATTAACACAGATGTCACTTTCATGGGAGAGGGGCTGAGATGACAGCGGGCTGACCTGTGGCTGAACCCAGGAGCAGGTGAGGCCTGTCAGTTTCTAATTTGAAACCAGTGTCAGCCCTGAAGAATGGCGGCCATAATCATATTTGTAACTGATATGTTGTAAACTCAACAATGTCCACCACGGGGGATCAATGTTGTTGTGGGTGCTACGAAATTTGGAAATTGAAACCAAAATAATAGGGGGGATGACGCCAGCCTCGTGCCTGCGTAGAGCTGTAAAAGGAGTTCGACTGAGAGCATTAACCCAAAAATAGCTTTTAGGAAGATGTGATTTGAGTTAGGAGAATAATCCAAGTCTTATGACATATGTGATGAGCGCTGGTTTATCCTTCGCTGCATTATGCATGATGTAAAATTTCCCAAAACATTCAGGGCGGTTATATTTTATAATTCAAGAGAAATATGAATAATGTCATTGTTTCAGAATCATGCCAGGATGTTGTTCTGTGTGATAAGAGGAACCGAATAGCCCATTTTTCAACAAACAGATCTCTAGGCGCTAATGACTTGGACAATCGACTAGAACAGGTGTGTCACAAGCAGAGCATCCTGGGTAGAGAGAGGCCTTCTAAACTAAGAAGCCAATTTGAAGGGCACCACAGAGAGAAGGGATTAGCCTCAAGAGCGAAGCTTCCATTGGTGCAGCAGGTGTAGTAGTACCGGGCCCAGAGGCAAAAGAGGCCCATTGGACCCTGATTATTGCTGTATTTCACAGCGGCCAGGGGAGCCCATTTCCTTCTTTGAAAAAGGTCCCACGGCACACCGGCTATGTCACTGATTTGCAAGCGCCTCTTGGGTATGAAAAGGAGAGTAGCCAAGGGCTTAGGACTAGGAGGAGAGTTACGAGAGTGCCGCTGCGAACAGACATTTGAGTGCCAGGCAGGAGACCTTAAGTATAATTCGGTCCTTAATTAGGAACTATTGAAGTGTCCCATGGGTGAAGGAAACATAAGTCTCTTTCTCAAGCTGGACACCAAATGGGCAGCTTTTCTTCAGGCCAAATGATCTCTGTGTAGGCAGGGCCAGACTGGGAACCCAAAGCAGCCCTGGCAATTTTGTCGGTCCGTTCCCCACCACGGTAAAGGGGGGGGTAAAGCACTCCTGCTTTACAAAACCGGCCCATAGCACTACTGCTTTTGTTACTGGGGGCCGTTATTGCTTCATCGCAACCTGCCCCCAGCCTTCCGGGCAAACGCCCAATCCATGCTATGGCCAGTCCGGCCCAGTGGAATAACAAAACTGGAGAGGACCCCCCTTCAAAGTACAAGGAGGGGACCCCCTCCAGAGTCGGTCAAGAGCTCTCAGGCCAAGGTACTGTGCTGGGTGACCCCCTGGAGCTTGGGGACCACTGCACTGCAGGGGCTATGTTACGCCACTGGTCTAGCCCTGCGCGTAGGAGTGACTTAGGGAGCTTTAGGAGCAGAAAGTTAGCAATATCTAACCTACAATTTGTGATCACCTCACTTATTGGGGCCTTATGATTGAAAGACTGGAAAGGCATGATTTCTTCAAGCCATGAAACTGATGCAAACAAACCACTGCCGACATTCTCAAGCCCACACATATGAACAATTCAGTCGCAACGATTTTTGTTTCTTAGTAGCCAGTTGGCACCAACGGCTGTGTCTGTTTTTTCATGACTGGTGTAGTTGCATCTCATCATCCTTACTGATAATGATCTTTATGGCATTTTCTTTACTGATGTCTAGGTCCTGATCCTGTAAAATTGGTCTAAGTCACCTGCAATCTGAACCTGTAAATTATCCTTAACCTGAGTGGTAACTCTTCGGCTGATCCTGTCACATCTGACTAGCACTTTTTTCTTTTGCCTGAGATTGTGATACTAGTCTTACTTTAATATTCCATCCTAGCTCCATTCAAGAAAATGCGGAATCAACACATATAACTGGGCCACAAATTTCTCTCAAAATGCATTCTCGGGCAAGTTGTTATTACCATGAAAATGTATGTTTAATCCCTGTTAAATTTGATCTCCTGTTACCAATCAAACATGTGGCTTGCTGCGCTGCACTGCGTGACTTGTCCATAAATATGGCCCTAGGTTCAAAGGGGCGTATTTACAAGTCCCTTGCAACGCCGGTGCGTCACTTTTTAAAGGGAAAAAGTGACGAATTGACAGTGCAAGGGGCTTGTAAATAAGCCCCAAAGTGTGGGGGGAGAAAGAACGGGGGGCCTCATTTATGAAAAGTGACGCATTGCTGCGTGAAAACAGCGATGCCTCACTTTTGACTGCGCCCTCCTTGCGACACCAATGATGCGTCATATTTACAGTATGACGCATCATGGCGCAAGGAGTTACAGATACGTCAGTATTTCTGATGTATCTGTATGGCGCAAAAGTGACGCATTGCTGGAGTGTGTCACAAAAGTGACGCAACTCCAGCAATGTGTCCTTTCACATGGGCAAGCCCCATGTGAAAGGGCCTGCGTCAGTCTTCACGCCTGCTGTGAGGCAGGCTTAAGAAATTGACGCATTTGTGTCCTAGAAGTGGTGCAGTGAAATCTTATATATTTCACTGCATCACTTCCATGACCCTTTCATGCATCAAAACGCCCCCTTGCATACATTATACCTGGCGCAGGTATAATGTGGCGCAGGGGTTTACAAAGTGACGCATCTACCTAGATGTGTCACTTTGTAAATATGGCGCAACAAGGCGCATTTTTTACGCCACTGATGCGTCACAAAAAGTGACGCACCAGCAGCGTAAAAGTGACGCAGAGCCTCATAAATGAGGTCCGGGGAATTTAAATTTTCTGGCTACTACCTTGAAATAGTTGTATGATAAATATCTGCACTGGGCCAACACCAATGCGCAACAGACTTTAAACTACAAACTTTCCCACCCTGTATGTTGTGAATGGTCTCCAATCATGATTCGCGAAAGTGGGCACATTTTTTAAAGCAAGGAGCTATTTGTGAAGTGCTAATGATTGGACCTTTGAACCTGTAAATCTCAGACTTTTTTATGAGACAGAGCGCCCATTTCTTCAAAGGGGGGGAACACTCACACTTCCTTGTTTGCCTGTCTATGGTAAAATAATTTGTGTGCCTGCCAACAGACTACATTTCTGAATTACACTTGTAACAGTAGATCTGGCAGACAGCCACTAGATGTCAGCCATGTTGTTTAAAATTGTAATCCGAAAGCACGACCGCTTTTTTCACGTGAAAAAAAGGATTTCAGGTGCCACCATCCCACAAGCAATGGGTTCGTTTCTGTTATAGATACCTGCTATGCTGACCGGGACTCTCTGCCAGCAGGATTCGAGTGTTTGTTTTGTTTCTCAATTAATATAGAATATTCAATACGCAAAGCCACAACCACAAAGCAGATACACAAAGAGAGCGGGCGTTTTCCCGAGTGTTCTCCCTTGATAGTTTCTGCTCTGCTGTTACCACATTTACACGACCAAACAAACACATAACGACGTATTTGATCGTAATTTGCATACTAGGTGTACTTGAACATATAGAATTCAGAATTTAATACAAGGTCATTCAGTAATATTATATTATTTAGGGGTGTATTTTACTATCTCTGATAACCACTTTGCAACACTCCACAAATATTTATTTATTTATTTATTTATTTATTAGAAAGTTTTGTATAGCGCGAACAAGACCCGTGGGTATCAGAGCGCTTAACATATAGGCGTATGCGACAGACAGTATATATCACTCAGTTATATGGGCATCGGAACGAATTACATATGAGGCGTGGACAAAGACATATATATCAAACAGTTCAAACAGACAACAAATATGAGGTAGAAGATAGGAGGTAGGTAATAAATATAGACAGTGTTGGGTATATTTCAATCACGAGAAGATGTGTAAGCAACTATGAGGTAGATGATAGGAGGTAGATGATAAATAAGGTCGTAGGTGGATATATATCTATCATAAGTAGAATGTGTAAACGGGTATGATATTTAGTTCATTGTCATTTCGAGACTGATCAGATCTAGGTAGTGTATTTTTTCATCAGATAGCTCTTTAACTCTCGCTTGAATGCTTCTACATTTTGGATCTTCCTGATGATAGGAGGAATTGAGTTCCATATTCTGGGGGCAGCTCCTGAGAACGCTCTGTCATAGGTTTTTTTCTTGTGGAAAAAGGCTGGCCGTAGTAGAAATTCTTCAGTACTCCTCGCTGGCCGATTCCCTCCCGACAGCTGTAGTTTCTTCGCTAGGTATCCCGGGGTGTTGTGGTGTAGCGCTTTATGAGTGATACAAGCTATCTTCATTTGGATTCTGGCTTCATAGGGTAGCCAGCTTAAAGCTTTCAGGTGTGGCGATATGTGGTCGTATTTCCTGGATCCGGTGATAATTCTTGCTGCAGCGTTTAGGCAAGCTTTCAGTGGTGCTGTGGACATTTTTGGTAAGCCCGCTAAGGTGGAGCAGCCATATTCAATCCTAGAGATAACTAAGGATTGGATAGCCAATTTGAGATCCGCCTCTGAGATGAAAGGTTTCAGTTTTTTTAAGTAGTTCAGGTGGAATCGAGCATTCTTGGCCATTGCGTTGATATGGGCTTTCATGTCTAAATTCTCATCCAGAGTGATTCCTAGAGATTTCGCTGACTTGATTAGTGTTGGGGTGCAGTTTAGCGCAGTCATCACTTTCGTCCATTCCTTTATTTCCGTACGGCTCCTTGCTGGTGAGATTAGTAGGAACTCCGTTTTGTTGGCGTTAAGCTTCAGTTGGTTGGTAGTTAACCATTGCATAGCCATTTTTAAAGCCTTGTTTCCTCGTTCCAAGTCTTGTAGGGACGAGATCTTTAGATATATTTGCGTGTCATCTGCATACATGTGATACGATATCCCTGCTTTTTGGAAAATTTCTGTAAGCGGCTCAACATAAAGGTTGAACAGATCTGGGGATAACGTAGACCCTTGAGGGACTCCGATTGAAATAGGACAGGGAGGTGAAATTGACTGGTTGACCAGGAATCGTTGTGATCTGTTCTGTAGAAAAGAGATGAACCACTTCAGCACCATTCCTGATAGACCCATCCTATCCCGTAGCCTGGACAATAATGCTTCGTGATTTACGGTGTCGAAGGCCGACGACAGATCGAGGAGAATCAATAGGCACGCTTTGTTTTGGTCGAGTGCCTGTAGCGCATCGTCAACAATATGGAGGATCGCAGTTTCAGTGCTGTGGCCTGTTCTGAATCCTGATTGGCATTCATCAAGCAGTGAGAACTTGGTGATGTGTCGGCTTAGTTGGTTCTGTACGCATTTTTCAATTAGTTTGGCCAATAGTGGGATGTTGGTCACTGGGCGATAGTTGTTTGGGTCTGATCTATCTGCTGTAGGTTTTTTGATTAGGGGGGCAACTTGACCTGTTTTTAGGCAGTCAGGGAGGATCCCTTGTGAAAGTGAGGCATTTATAATTTCGGTCCATATCGGAATCAGAACGTGATTGATTTCTTTTACACATTTTGCGGGAAGGGGATCTTGATAGTGATTGTTTGGTTTAATTTTAGAAAGCGTTTTGGCGATACTGTGCTGGTCATACAATTCGAACGTGTCCCAACTTGCCTCATTTTTTGTTATGGTACTCTCCGTTGTCGCGGCGATATCCATCGTAGGCATTGGTTCAGTGGGATTGTTTGCCACAGCGTCTTTGAGCTCAACTTCAAGAGATTTCGCCTTCTCTGTGAAAAATGAATTATTAAAGGCATTCCAGGTAAAAATGTTTGGCTCTAAAAATGTGATTATTTCATCGAAAATATGTAAAATATGTTTAGCACAATAATATGCATTTGAATCCAATGAGATCACTAGAGTGCATGTTTTCAACCACCTCTGGAAGGGGGGGCAGATCTTTTTGCTTTCGAAGGGGGACATCCTTAAGAACGTGCGATAATCATCACCAAAATCGGTTAATGCAATGTTTCATATCGCCGTCTATCGCAGGAAAATAACTCTGTTTTAACGTCCTATTCACAGCACGGCGGTAACATGCGATAGTGTCCCGATTACGCGTCAAATGTCTGTGATAAAGTCACCAGGACGTCAATATAAATCTAAACCACAACGTCAAAAAAGTTGCAATGGGCCTAATCGTGATAAAAATAATCAGCGATGATCTTCCTCAGGCCTGCAATCCACACACGTCAGGCAGGAAAAATCACCATAAAATTAGAAAAAAAATGCAAACAAAAGCAAAACAACTGCAAAGCACAATGGAGGTAGCCAGAGCAAGTACAGAGGACAACCAGAACCCCACAAGCCCCAGGGAGGACCAGTCTGGGACCTCGGGGTCAGGGAAGGGAAGGACAAGAAGAAGATGAAGACGCGGTTCAGTCGTCAGGAAAACAGGATCCTGATAACTGAGGTGATAGAACACCATCAACTACTGTTCGTCACCTCCACTGTGAAATTGGCAACAAAAAATGGAATATGGCAGTTCATTGTGGGCAAGGTGAATCTAGTCGGAGTGCTGAGGAGGACAATGAAAAAGGTCAAGAGGCGCTCGAATGATGAGAATCGCAAAACTAAGCAGAAACTCGCCAACAACGAGAAGGCAACAATGCAGACTGGAGGTGGGGTTCCAGGGCCACAGGAGGAGCTGGATGAGATGAAGGAAATTGTGTCCACAGTCATTAGTGTGGAGACGGTGGCAGGAGTTGGGGGACCGGACACTGCTCAACATGACCTGACACAACTGCAACATGGTGAGTAATGACCAGGGACTGGGGGGGTGGCGGGGGAGATGGGCACAATTGCACACATGCACAATTAAGTATAGCGCAGTGCACACCCACAATGACTCTGGAGCATGACTCTGATTCCCTTGGCATGCGGCAGCACACCTAGAAACAACAAGTAGACCCCGTCGACTATGTCCCCAGAGGGGACACTTCCAACCCACCACCAATCTCACCACCAACCCATGCACATGTGCTAAACCCAGCAAAGCGGCGTGTCTGTAAGCAACACTGACAATGCAAGTGACACTGCATGACAAATAACATTGCTGCAGTCAATATATCATCACATGTTGTACACCACGACACTGAGATGGCTGAGTGTGGACCACATCCGTAAAGGAGCAGGACACACTAGGACACATCCACATGCACAAACAACCCCTGAAGTTAACAACATATCTGCTGACAAACCATGCCACAGACTCCCACCAAGAGCCTAATGTACCCAAGTCTGCAACAACTCAACACTGTATAAGCATAGAAGTCAAAGTCACACCGCATGAAAGGGATAAGGGGCATCAAAATCAGAGCTGCAGGGGCTACTCTCCCAAAATGCAGCACACATACATAACATGCAGAGCACATCAACATTGACAACAATGTGGTACAAACTGCAACACGTTCACAACAAAACAGAGGACAGAACTGGTGATGCTTGTGTGTAGAAACTGGCCAATCACATTTGGCATAGCAGGGAAATGTGAGTTGATAATGTACAAGTACAAACACACATCTGTGATGTTGTCGAAATGTCCACTGTCCCTTTTCAAATAGGCAGCTCCTCCAAAACAGTCACAATGTACCATGTCATGCAGTCTGTATGTAAACATGTGCAATGTGTCAACATATATGTGAGCACAATGTTAATCTGCATTTCCCCTTCACATTGCAGAGAGAAAACCAGCACCTCCTACAGAGCTGACCAAACCCCACTTCACTGATGACGAAGAGGACCTCCACACCTTCGAAACAGATGCCCTCCAAGAGTTCATTGACAGCTACGTCAACCCACCTCTAGGAGCAGGGCAGCCCAGTTTCATCCAGGAGACCCCACCCCTCACATAGACCGCACAGCAGGAAACACCCACCACCACGGCTGCTTCCCATACCCCCACAAACAGCACATGGTCTTCCAACGCTGTGTGTTGGGGTGCCAGGAGAAGATGGCTTAACATGTTCGGGTGGGGTTCGACCACATGGCAGCCAAACTAGATGCCATAAGTGGGTGTCTATGTCCCATTAGGGACCACTCACAGTCCCTAACGGACACCCACAGTCGGCTCCATGCTCTCCAATGATCCATGGCTGACATCACTGGAGTCCTGACTCAGAGGCAAGAACAACTGTCCAGTCAGAGTGGCTCCAGCGATGTCACCCGGGAGTTGGGACACAGGCGGAGGATCATGGAGAACATGGAGCGGACGCAGGTGGAAAAAGCGGCTGCCACACCTGCAAACCAGCGAGAGGTAGCTGGGTTCCTCAGTGCCCTGCAGACCCTCCTCATGGCATTGCTGCCTCAAGGCCTGGCATGGATGAATGCTGCTGCTACCACTCCATCCACATCTCCGCCCCCTGAAATGTCAGTGCCACACAGTGCAGCAGACATTCCATCTCCAGCCCCTGAGGTGTCACTGCCACACAGTGCTGGAGACAGAACACCACCACCCATATGTGAGGCACAGGAAACAGCAGAGGACAAAGATGCAGATGATTCTGCCTTAGTTGTAAGAAGGATGCAGTTGCATTTATCTCCACCATATGGCCTGTTTCTGCTTGGTTCTGCCCTCTACATCATCACCTTCCACTGTCCCCTTTACACTCTGCGACACTCACCTTGGACCTCGACATGGACTACCATATTCTTTTTTGTTGCCAATGATACAGCAATCAGACTGCGGACTGAACTCTTCCTCTTCCGATATCCTTGCCAATCCCTAAAGGACTCTGGATGACCTTCCACGGGCCAACAATGTAAAGTGGGGTTTGCATGGCCTGTACTCCAGCTACAACACTCCACTGAATGTGCATTAAACATTAATTTTCACACAGTTGTCATGCCTATGATTATTCAAGCGTGGAATTATGGATGAGTAGGGTCAGTGATTCCTCCTTACGTCCATGTTGCTCATATTGTAGGAATTTAGTCACAGGGTGCAACATTACTGATTGGGGTCTGGGTGGCGCCGACGCTACAACAGAGACACACGGATTAGCTACTTCCTTTTCCAGCCCAGGACAGAACCACGCCCAGAGACCCAGAGTCATTGTTCACATCCTAACGCTGGACTGGCGTACACCAGGCCAGCCCACTCAGCTTACGCTAACAGGGGGGGGACAACACTACATGTCCCAGGTCTTCCCTGTAGTGATCTGCTGATCACAGGTCTAGTTGTCAGCATGCCACAGCCACTCCCTCATGGCTGGTTTACATCCAAACCACACCCGTCACAGGACATGTGACCCCGCCAATAAAAAGGGCCGGGGGCACGTGCTCGACACCATTTCCACTCTCTATCTGAGTATATCCGTATGGTTATTACTTATCCATGAGGGCCTAGGGTCCTACCACATCACATTCCCCATTGCCGGAGGTGATATGATGGCATCGCACCACAATACTCAATCATAAATGGTCCATGACATGCATTGCACAGAGTTGGTGGCTTCGGATACACTGCGGCCGGCACGGGCCTATCACAATGGGATGGTGAATTTCGGTGCACTGAGGTAGAGGCACTGTAGTGACATCTTCATAAATAAGACAAGCTCCTTGTAGTTGTAAATAAGTATTTATTTGACTCGAATATTTGTTGAAATAGTGAAAATATTAATGTTGTGTTTTATTTTAAAAGAAAACGAAAAAAAAAAATGGGCTTCAAGAATAACTTCACGCTGCATGCACTAAAAAATAATGAAAAATGTTATGCCTCATGTAAAATGCGCTATCCGATTTATTTGCTGAAGAAAGCGCTTGAAAATTCAGTTAAAGAAAGTCATAAATACCCAAAAGAAGGCCGAAGAAAACGCTCTTCGTTTCTGTGGTCGCGTTGCCCTAGCAACCACAAGATGGCGGTGGAGAGTGTGATGACCCTTGCAACGTTGATGAAATAGACGTAGGCACGTGTAGATGCAATACACGTAGGCGCGCGTAGCATTCAGTTGTCCAAGGCGTCGCTGCTGCGTGAATCAAAGCTGCTGAGAGCGAGGCTGAGAATGAGCCACTCGTGCATTCGGTAAGCGTTAAATACTTTTCAAAAGATGCACAACGCTAACACACGGAATCGCACGGTGAAGGTATTAAAGTCAGCAAAACAATCAGGCTTTTTCATTAAAATACGATCTGGTTTTCCCCTTTTTTTTTAAATAGTCAAATGTGGAAGTACACGCAAGGGTAACCATTTTAAATTCAGTATTAAGGTTCATTAACGATTAACGTTGGAGCTACAACGTTGTAATTATCCACGAACCAATTAGAGGAACAGGGGTGCTTCCAAGACAAAATTCCTTTGAATTACTCACGATTAGAGTTGAGCAGAAAACGAAGGTTTGACGGTGAATTTTCGAAGCAGAAGAAGAAATCGTTGTGGAACTTGACATTACAAGTTGTGCCCATCTCGTTGCCAAATCTGTAGTGACATCTTCATAAATAAGACGAGCTCCTTGTAGTTGTAAATAAGTATTTATTTGACTCGTAGTTCAGAAGGTAGAAAGTGCATGCAGTAGAATGTTGTACATTCTTACATTGCTTCTTAGCTTCGACCGGGGTAGGAGTACCGGGAGTGGACAGACGTCGTCCCAGGACCGGTGGGGGGCAAGACTCCAACAACCTGTACCAGAAGAGAATGAAGTGAGGTTCAACTCCGGCAGGGTTCATGACCGTGGTTCATGAAGGACTTGAATTTGTGAAATGAAATTTAAGGATTTTGGAAGCCTAAAAACAATCTGAGGCTCTTAACCTGAAGGATAGACCCAGAACCTGCACACCTGGTTCTAAACTAACTTTTTGGTCTGTAAGAAGTCAAGATCTATATTTCCTTCGGAGGTATCCTTCCAGAACTGTTGTATCTTCTATGCAGCTAATATCTGCGTTGGACAATTTTTGTTTGAGAAAGTGTACTTTCTTTTTCTGTCTTTGGTGGCCACATTGATGGAAAGTAGAGGGTGGTCTGACTCTTCATTTTTGTCTGCTGAAGGGGGGAAGGTGGTTATAGGGATCTTCATCTTATTTCACTTCTTGATCCTGATTCTTCTCTCCTTGTTCTGGAAGTTCTTGAGGTCTTTGACCTCCTTAGTGTTATTCGTTTTCTTTTCTGTTTTCCATGCTTTATCTTCTTACGTGTTTGAGGTTTTCATATTTGTTGTTTGTAGGGGGGAAGATATGTTGTACATTCTTACATTGCTTCTTAGCTTCCTTAGTCCTTTCTCTGTGTTTCTGTCTTCTTACATAGCTGTATTCTATCTGTAGTGTTGGGGATTCTACTACTGGCAGTTGGTCTGGTCAGCTGTGGGGAACTACTGCTCTGTGTCTTAACTTATTCCTAGTAACTTAATAAATATACCTTAACCACCAGAAGACGTGTCCTGCTGCATACTTAATTCTATTTACAACATAGAACCAGCAGGAAACAGTATAAAGAAACATGACATTCCTACTAAGCTCAGAACAGTACACAAGGTTCCATTACATATAACAGTTCCATAAGACCTTAAAGCAACAAGCCATCACCACAGGCACCTAGAGTGCTGAGCTGGTATGCAGCCTGCGATGATACGCCATCCTGGCGGTCCAGACTGGTAAGGATTTGTGTGAGCCCTGCTGGACCGCAGTGTAGGCCTGAGCCCGCAGGCAGCGCGGGCCTACCGCCACGTGGCTTTGCCTCGGGGTTCACAGAGTTAGTGGCCTCTAAAGAGCTGAGCTGGTGTGTAGCCTGCAATGATGCTGTGTGCACTGATATGATCTCTGCCATTGCAAAATCAAGACCCAGAATCAGGTGTGTGACCTGGTGGCCCATGGTGTGGGGCTGCATGATGTGGAGGCTGCCAAGGCTGCGGGCCCCGGGCTTGGAGCTTGCACCGGCACGTGTTGGGCCCTCTTGGAGACATGCCGGTGGCGGAATATGAGCAGTGAGGCCTGTGTGCGCAGGGGCGAGCAATAACCGCTGTGCGACGGGAGGGACTGGGGTGCAGCATTCTGTGTGCGTAGGGGCGGGCAAGAGATGATGGTGTGTGCAATAATAAACACTCTGCCTTACATAAATCTGGACACTGTTTCAGATAAGAGACCTGGTGGACTGCAGTGTATACCAGCATGTGGTTGGAGTCACTCCAGTGGCATCAGATGAGCAGTGAGGCCTGGGTCCGCAGTGTCGGCACTCTCTCTCCCTCTCTTTCTCTCTATTTCTCTCTCTTTCTCTCTCTCTTTCCCTCTCTTTCTCTCTCACTCCCTCTCTTCCTTTCACTCTCTCTCACTCTCCCGCTCTTTCTCTCTTTCTTTTGCTCTCTTTCTCTTTCTCTCTCCCTCTCGACTTTCACTTTCTCTCTCCCTCTCTTCCTTTCACTCTATCTCTCTTTCACTCTCTTTCTCTCTCTCTCTTTCACACTCTCTCCCTCTCTCCCTCTCTTCCTTTCACTCTCTCTCTTTCTCTCTCTCTTTCGCTCTCTTTCTCTCTCTCTCTCTCCATCTCTTTCATTCACTCTCTCTCTCTCCTTTTCTTTCTCTCTCACTTTCTCTCTTTCTGTCCTTTGATGAACGCATAATACACTTTCTTATCTTGAGTTTTGTCTTGCAGGCAGTGACTTACAGATTGTCCAGAGAAGATCCGCCATGACTCTTCCAAATAGTTGTTTTGAGTTTAATTTGAATTAAATGATTTGTTTGGAAATTCTAAGATGAATGAATGATTCTCCTTTTTCTGACCACACATGAATGTTAATTGTTGTAATTGTACAACATCAGGAGAATTGTTTTGTCCATGATTTTGTTAAGTTGATGTCAAATATCTTTGTCCGGGAGGGGGGGTAGGAGCCGGGGAGACGGTCCTAGGGGTGTTGGCGGTGGGTGTTGTGGCCCTCTTGGGTGTCCGGGCTGCATGATCAGTAGCTCCATGGCATCTGTTGATCATCTTCAGGTGTGGCTCTGGGCTGGGGTCCCTTTTATGGTGCAGGTTGTCATCCGACTTTACACCAGGTAAGAGCAGGTGTTAAATCCCTGCTGCTAATGCACCTTATCACCTGTTTTGGTATCTTATCGCCGATCTCGCTGGTCGTTGTGAATGTTGCGAAGTGATGTTGACGCAACTTTTTGCACAGGAACGCCTACTCTGCATATCATTAGCGTTAGTTGCCGGTGTCATCTCTGGCGATGTTTTTTGCGGCTCCTATCGCAGGAAAACTGGTGATATCGGATGTTAGCGCCAGCTTATGAATAGGGCTATAAATTTATCGCCACTTTGGCTGCGCTAAAGTGCAGTTAACTCGGCGATAAGTCCTTCAGAATATGCCCCAAAGTGTTTCACGTTATCGAAGTGCAGAAATCAATAAAAACACACAACTGCTTTGATCCATTGGCATTGTAGTGAGAAGTGAAAGAGGATAAAAACTACGCATATGTAGGATTTGTGAAGAAGAAATTTATTTTATGACTAGACTAGACATAAGTGCAAGGCGGGCTTCTATTGGTCTACAATAAACTCTTGTTCTCGTGGAAGCGTTAATAAAATTCCAAATAATATCAATAGTTTTAGCATTTGGCACCAATGATATCCGGGAGCTGCATCAAGGTTAATAAACTATGATTGAAATCAGATAAAGACAACTGGCTTCTAAGCTATCCAATATTTGTCAGTTTTTTAAATTTCTATAGACAAATTGGTTGAATTACAAGGGTTGCAAAGCAGTCCCTAGTGCTGGAAGGAACATAAAGTGTATTTGTAATGCTCACGTTCACCCAGAAGGGTAGCTTGGCACTGAATAATAGATGTTTTTTGTGCCCAGCTCAATGGTGCTCATTTTATCAACCTCAGAACGATGAAAGGCTGAGCGGAACCACGTCCCCTGTGGTTGTGTGTCACCATATAGCATTCAGTTTAATTTACCACTCAATCACGTCATTATATCTTCAATGTAAGTATATATTTACTCCTAACTCCACAGCCACTTACCATGGTGATGTAATAGTTGATGCCATGGATGCAATCATTTGTAATGCGACATATAACATGAGATGGAGTGGCTCCACTAGTTGAAGAGCCTGGTTATCACCCTTTAGCTACTAGTATATGTGTTTTCTAAAGTTCTTGTGACTGTCCATGCCAGGAGATGACAACCCTTGGCATGATCTGAGTTGTTCAGATGAGGCTGTGGTGGGAAGCAGCATGGCGTCTTAAGAAACGAAAAGGCTGTGAAAGGGCTAGTCACGGCTCTGGCACATCGAAGATGCGAGCTTCGTGAGAAGGCTCAGGTTGCCAGCTGCACTTGGGTGGTCAGCCAGGGTCCTTTTCTTTTGGGCCTAGGACTGTTTCCTCAGAGCTCATATAAGTTTATCAGGTCCATTAGCTCATACAGTCCAGGCTTTTTAGCTCTTCATTTTGGGACTGGTAATCCTTTTTTTCCACTATAAATTCAGGACTACAAGTACCAGAAAGCAAGGGAAGTAGCTTAGACTGGATAAACTACTCATGCTGAGAGCTGAAAATGAGATCTCTGGTGTCTGGCAAGGATTCTGCATCCTCTAGCGAGAGGGGTATTACAAGAGCAACCTCAAATTCCTTAGGGTGATGAACGAATTGAAAGGTGCCAGACTTCATCTCACCAAGGATGCAGTGCTCATGTCCTCTTTGTTTGTATAGCAACCTAAAGTGATTTGGCAGTTGTAGTCCTAGTTAGCTTCAGTTGGTCCAATTGAGCTCTCACTTAAATACCAGAAGGACTGAGCCAAGAGAAGCAACAGTGCTGGTTGCTCCTATCAAGAGCCACCCGGGCTCTCCTATACATTGTGTCCAGCATGCACTCCTCGGGGCGGGCTTGACCGAGGACATATAATAAACAGCAAAAGACCGCTCGGGGTCTTCCCGCCATACCATAGCCAACTGTATGGTGTGCACTTATTCGTGGAACTGTTTAGGCCCCGCTACCTTGGGCCTCGCCGCGCTGCATTGGCGATCAGGGCGGTCGTGCCCCGATGCGTCATCTCTGCCTGCTGTGGAGCCCACCCGCAATGCTCTGTCACCCTGTGGACAGAGTTTCTCTGCTGTTGGCGGCCTTGGCTGCGGTTCCTGTGCCCTGCACTGCAGCGACAATCAAGCCTCTCACCTTGTTTTTATCTCGGTCTTGTGCTGCCCGGCACGGCCGCACCGTATCCTGGCTGCGCGCCACCAGGCCCCCTGCTCTCATCACAGCCTGCTGGGAACTGTGTGCCTCCTGCACCCACCCACAAGTACCCCGAGTCACCGGGAGCGTGCTGAAATTGGCGGTGCGCTCACTGAGGCCCGGAGGAAGACACCAGCACACCGGTGAGTCCCGTGTGTCAGAGGGTGCCACTGCTGCAACGCGCGACGGTGCGCATGGGTCCAAGTGGCAGACAATAAAAGCGCTCCGGATGACCTGTGCCTCCCCCGTCTGCAGCACGAGAGCTGGCCTCACACACAGCAACCCCCCGGTGGCCACTAGCACTCATTGCTCCCAGCAGCCTGAATCTGCAGGAGCCCTCTAGGCACAGGAGGCCCTGCAAGGCCCCACAAGCTGAGCGTAACCCACGGACTGACAGCCAGACCCCCAGGGGAGCATCTGAATGTTCACACAGCCCACAGGAGTGTAGAGCCACCATGCCCAAGGAGCAAAGTCCGGCATAGCGCACCTCCTAAGACCTGCCAGGCATGCAGCTGCCCACCAACCACACAAGGTATCCGGGTCTCACAGTGCCAACACTGCGCCTGAGCACGCCTAGGCCATGAGCACGCCATCAACCGCAGGCACAGGTGGCCAGCAAGCTTATGCTGGCGGATCACAAAGAGGGGAGAATGCCTCACGGCGGGTCACAGCCACGCGATCATTTCCCCGCTACCGCCTTTCAGAGAGACTGCTGACCCTGCAATGGTTGCCCCACGTTGGAAAGCATGGATCAGACGTTTAAGCCATTATTTCACATGTACTAGAGAAATGGACAGCGCTTAAAAATGGTTGCTGCTTGTATACTACAGCAGCGTGGAGATCTATGACCTCTTCGAGACTCTGCCCAACACAGGGAATGATGACGACTATGAAGCTGCAGTAGCTGCACTAAACATGCATTTTGACCCCCAGCTAAACTCTGATTTAGAGCGTTTAAAGTTCAGGTAGGCGTCGCAGTCGGACACAGAGTCTGTGGACATGTTTTATGTGTGGCTGCACAGACTGGTGAGCATGTGCGCCTTCACGGACCAGAGGGAAGAAATAAGCGGGCAAGTCATCCAGGGATTCTGCTCAGTGCTGCTAAGGAAACTGATCATTCGCCAACCGGAGATCTCTCTGGACAAGATCCTCATCTTGGCCAGGTCCAATGAGCTCTCAGATGCACGGGCAGGCGAAATGGAAGCTGCCCTGCACAGAACGGCTGCATAGTCACAGATGTTGAAGTACGCACCAGTTAAGGAAAAATAGTCAAGGTCATACAACATCACCCATGCATGGCTCACCCTACAGCACGACCCTTTACGAGTGGGGCGTATGGAAACTGTGGAGTGGAACCCCCGCCAATGGTGGTGTGTGTAGAAAAGTGGAAGAAGTGCTCCTGCTGCGGGAAGGTGAATAATATTGCCAAGATGTGCCGAAGCGGCCGGTCGAGACAGACATACGCCAGGCCTCAAAGTATGATGCAACGTCTACGCTAAGTGCCGCATGACTATACGCAGTCGTAGGAGGGCGACTTGATGCGGGGGCACTGTCTCGTGCTCAAAGAAGATGATGATGAGGTGTTTGTCATATCCTTTGTCAGTAGGTCGGACAAGCACCAGCGGCCACTGCCGATGTGCTCTATCCTGGGTGGAGGGTCTACATTCCAGGCGCTCATTCATACGGGCACATCGGTCAACGTCATTGACTCAGAGCTGTACGAGCGGTTGTCACCACGACCTCCTCTTGCACCTACCAAAGCCCGGATTTACACTTATGCTGGTACGCACCCTCTACCCCTCAGGGGGTCATCGAGGGCGATGTCATCAGCGACAATCACATTACAAGGGCCCGATCCACATCACGGAAGGGAAGAAAGGCACCCTTTTCAGTTGTCGCACCGCAGAAGACCTCGGGCTGGTTTTCTTCGCCCATCAGGTTCACGACTGCCAGGCTGATGCCATCTTGCAAGACTTCCCGGTGCTTGGCAAACAAACAGGGAATCAGTTCAAGCTCCACATCGACACCACCGTGAGGCCTATGGCCCTAAGGCACCGGAGGGAGCTGTTCAACCTCTGCCCGCATGTAGGCAGAGGCAGAACTAAAGAAACTTGAGGACCTGAACGTCATTGAGAAGGTGTACGGCCCCACCCAACCCTGTTGGTGTCCCCACTGGTCCTGGCCCCGCGCCAAAACAGCTGGGAACCATATAACTCTGTATGGACATGAGGCTCACGAACGTAGCAGTCAAAAGGGAACGTCATCTTACCCCCACCATGGATGACATTGTGGCAGACATGAAAGGGGCCAACTGGTTTTCCAAGTTAGAACTGAACACGGGGTACCACCAGCTGGAATTGGAGACTGAGAGCAGGGACAGCACCACGTTTTCCACCCACTTTGGCCTCAGGAGGTACAAGCGATTGAGCTTCTGGTGTCGTCTGCAGCCGAGGTCTTCCAGAATGCCATCCAGGAAGCACTGTCCGGCCTGCAGGATGTCATCAATCTGAACAATGACATCCTAGTGTTCTCAAACACCCTGGAAGAACACCACACTCATCTCTAAGCTACCCTCTAGTGTCTGGAAGATTGCAGACTAACCCTTCACAGGCTCATTGTGTTTTTTCTACCAGGAGTAAGTCAACATCTTTGGTTACATCTTTACCAGGGACGGGTTGAGGGTGGACCCCAAGAAAGCGATAGCCATCCGAGCGGCGAGCACCCAAAATTCCCCACACACGTCTGCAGTTTCCTCTCCATGGTCACCTAATGTGGCAGGTTCCTTCCGTACCTGGCCTCTCTGTCGGAGCCGCTCCGTGCCCTGACCCGCAGTGATCATCAGTGGGAATGGACCACAGCTGCCAACACAGCATATAATTCCATTCAGACTGCCCTCATGGACAAGACAGTGATGGCCTACTTTCACCCAGGGAGACAAACAGAGTTGGTGGTAGACGCCAGTCCAGTACACCTGGGAGCGGTCCTCCTACAGCAGGGGTACTCATAGTACGGCCTGCGGGCTGGTGGCGGCCCGGCAAGTCTTCCCTGGCGGCCCGCGGACCTTGCAGACATTGTACCCGAGTTTAAAAAAAATGTTTTAAAGATGTCTGCAGCCAGAGCACGACTCCGACTCTGCTGCTCTGTGGGGGCCGGGTGACTCCCGCCATAATCAGAGTGGGGCTGCAGGGGTGCAGAGAGGTGAACAAAGCATCATAACATACGAATGGTCTTTTAAAGACCTGTGAAGAGCTTGGTGCGGCAGTGTGTGTACGCCTGGAAGCTGTCACAGCCCAAGCACACACAGGCAGTGTGAAGAGGGAGAGCGAGGGAGGGAGAGCAAAGCGAGGGAGAGTGAGGAAGGGAGGGAGCGTGAGGGAGCGTGAGGAAGGGAGAACGAGGGAGGGAGAGCAAGCGAGGGAGGGAGGGAGAGCAAACGAGGGTGAGCGAGGGAGAGAGAGTGAGGGAGGGAGGGATAGTGAGGGAGGGAGAGCAAGCGAGGGAGAGGGAGGGAGAGCAAGCGAGGGAGAGGGAGGGAGAGTGAGGGAGGGAGCGTGATGGAGCGAGAGCGAGGGAGAGCGAGGGTGGGAGTGAGATGGAGCGACAGGGAGGGAGAGGGAGGTAGAGGGAGGTAGAGGGAGGGAGGGAGGGAGAGCAAGTGAGCGAGGGAGAGCAAGGGAGGGAAAGGGAGCACGAGGGAGGGAGAGGGAGCACGAGGGAGGGAAAGCGAGGGAGGGAGAGTAAGAGAGGGAAGGAGAGCAAGCGAGGGAGAGAGAGAGAGAGGAAGCGAGGGATGGAGAGCGAGGGAGGGAGAGTGAGGGAGGGAGTTCAAGCGAGGGAGAGCAAGAGAGAGGGAGGGAGAGGGAGGGAGTGCGAGGGATGGAGAGCGAGGGAGGGAGAGCGAGGGAGGAGATCAAGCGAGGGAGAGCAAGAGCGAGGAAGGGAGAGCGAGGGAGGGAGAGCAAAGAAGGGAGAGCGAGGGAGGAAGGGAGAGCAAGCGAAGGACAGAGAGAGAGAGGGAGGGAGAGCAAGAGAGAGGGAGGGAAAGCGAGGGAAGGAGGGAGAGCGAGGGAGGGAGTGAGAGGGACCGAGAGCGAGGGAGGGAGGGAGGGAGGGAGTGCGAGGGAGGGAGAGTGAGGGAGGGCGAGCGAGGGAGGGAGAGCAAGGGAGGGAGACAGAGCGAGGGACACAGAGCGAGCGAGAGAGACAGAAGGAGAAGGAGAAAGAGGGAGACATCAGAGAGAGGGAGACCACAGAGTGAGGGGGAGGGAACGAGAGAGAGGGAGACCTCAGAGTGAAGGGGAGGGAACGAGAGAGAGGGAGACCTCAGAGTGAGGGAGTGAGAAGGAGAGAGAGGGAGACCTCAGAGTGAGGGAGGCAGACGGAGCTAGACCTCAGAGTGAGGGAGAGGGAAGGAGAGAGAGGGAGACCTCAGAGAGAGGGAGAGCTCAGAGTGAGGGGAAGGGAAGGAGAGAGAGGGAGAACTTAGAGTGAGGGAGACCTCAGGAGAGATAGGGAGACCTCTGAGAGCTGGAGACCTCAACGTGAGGGAGAGGGAAGGAGAGAGAGGGAGGCAGAGGAAATGAGGGAAGGAGAAAGAGGGAAACAGAGGGAAGGAGGGAGAGGGAAGGCGAGAGAGGGAAATACAAGTGAGGGAGAGGGAAATAGAGTGAGGGAGAGGGAAATAGAGCGAGAGAGAGGGAAATAAAGTGAGGGAAAGGGAAATAGAGTGAGGGAGAAGGAAACAGAGAGAGAGAGAGAGAGACAGAGGGAATGAGGGAGAGGGAAGGAGAGAGAGGGCGACAGAAGGAAGGAGGGAGAGGGAAGGAGAGAGAGGGAAATAGAGTGAGGGAGAGGGAAATAGAGTGAGGGAGAGGGAAATACAGTGAGGAAGAAGGAAACAGAGAGAGAGGGAGACAGAGAGAGAGAGATTTAGACAGTCTGGGTGAGTGAGACAGAGGAAGAGATGGAGTGAGACAAACAGAGTGAATGAGACAGAGAGAGAGAGATGGAGAGAGGGAGTGAAAGAGTCAGAGTGAGTGAGACAGAGAGACAGAGAGAGGGGGATAGAGAGGGAGGGAGAGGGAGAAAAAGAGGGAGAGAGAGAGAGAGAGAGAGAGAGAGAGAGAGAGAGAGAGAGAGAGAGAGAGAGAGAGAGAGATGTGTGTATGCCGGGTCTGGTGGCTCAGTGGACGAAGGCGTCCGCTGCAGGAACCTGTGATCAATCTCATGGTCACAGTTTTTTTTTTTTGCTCTAGCCCCGCCCCCTTCCCCACTGACCTCCCCCCCCATGACCAGGAAACATGAAAGCCAGTCGCCTAAACTAGCTGAGCGCTGTCAGACACCAAGACTCGATACGCCCAGATCGAGAGGGAGGCCCTGGAAATAAAGTGGGTGTGTCAACATTTTCATCTTTATCTGTATTGACAGGAGTTCCAGGTAGTGATTGACCACAAACCGCTGCTTCCACTCTTTGCCAGATCATTGAGGCTGGCACCGAAACAGGATTGAAAGGTGGACTGTTCAGTTACAGGCGTACAACTTCAAGGTCATCTAGCATTCAGGGGCGCATAACCCAGCAGACTACCTCTTGCCTCACCCTGATCCGTCAGTCGCTCGGACCTCGCCTGCAGATGTGGAACACTTGGAGGCATTTGTGAAGATGGCCTCGCACGGGCGTGGAAAAACCAAAGGTGATGATGGACGGAGCGTTGACAATATAAACACTCACCGCCAGTCAACTGATCTGGGTTTAATCCATCACCGTTCTTTAGCTCACTCCACCACCCCAGTTCAGACATGGCCATATGCAAATCAGTCTGACCCTGTGCCTCATGGGAACAGTCCAGCCCGAACTGCAAAGCCATGCCTTATCTGGACCGGAATCAAGCTTCCCAGGACCGGTTTCTAGCATTACAGCCGTCTTCAGCCGGGCTTGCTTGACTCCAGTGGCAAAGTGAGCAAGGGACTCACGTCTGAGCATACCCTGCCAACTTAGGGCGAAGAAAGAAAAACCAAAGGTGATGATGGACGGAACGTTGACAATACAAACACTCAACCCCAGTCAACTGATCTGGGTTTAATCCATCACCGTTCTTTAGCTCACTCCGCCACCCCAGTTCAGACATGGCCATATGCAAATCAGTCTGACCCTGTGCCTCATGGGAACAGTCCAGTCCGAACTGCCAAGCCATGTCTTCCCTGGACCGAAATCAAGCTTCCCAAGACCGGTTTCTGGTATTACAACCGTCTTGAGCCGGGCTTGCTTGACTCCAGTGGCAAAGTGAGCAAGGGACTCACGTCTGAGCATACCCTGCCAACTTAGGGCGAACACAAAAAAAACAAAGGTGATGATGGACAGAGCGTTGACAATACAAACACTCACACCCAGTCAACTGATCTGGGTTTAATCCATCACCGTTCTTTAGCTCACTCCACCACCCCAGTTCAGACATGGCCAAATGCAAATCAGTCTGACCCTGTGCCTCATGGGAACAGTCCAGCCCGAACTGCCAAGCCATGTCATCCCTGGACCGGAATCAAGCTTCCCAGGACCGGTTTCTCGTATGGGCGTGCCCAAAAGCCATGACATTGGAGGAGACTGGCCAAGCAATGGCCAAGGATGAGATGCTCGCCAAGGTGAAAAATGCCCTACTGAACAACAGATGGCCCCATTTCCTGGACGGGACTTAGTCGCTCTGTGCAGAAGAGAGCCATGCTCGATGACAGCCCTGGCAGAACCGCCATGAGCTGAGCGAAGGAGAACAGGGAGTGGTCCCGAGAGGGCATGTCATTGTGATCCCGATGGTGCTACAGGACCGCGTTATCTAGCTGGCACACGGGGGACATCAAGGGATGGCGTAAACCAAAGCCCGGCTGTGAATTAAGGTCTGGTTCCCGGCAATGGACACCCAAGTTGAGGACACAGAGCAACAATGTCACTCCTGCACCATCACAGGTGGCGATCCGGCACCAGCACCCTTCATCACCGAAGAGCCAAGCAACCTTCCATGGTCAAAGGTCAGCATTGACCTTTAACCATGGGAGTTTCCCCAATGGCCGCCATACGCTGGTGCTCATTGATTCATTTTCAAAGTTCCCGGTTGTGGAAGTGCTAACATCGATGGCATTCACACATGTCTAGAGAATTCTGGATAAGACTTTTGCCCTCCAAGGCCTGCCACATGAAATTCAGGACAACGGGCCTCCGTTCCAAGGCCACGAGTTCCAAGGATACCTAGAGAGCAAGGCAATCTGCCATAAAAAGATCACACCCCTGTGGCCGCAAACTAACGAGGAGTTGGAGAGCTTCATGCGCATGCTCAACCGGGTTCTACGCATCTCCCTGGATCAATGGGAGGACGTCGAGTCAGCAATGAATCAATTTCTGGATGCATACCGGCAAACACCCCATAGCACAACCCTGTGTGCCCCATCTCACTTGCTTTCCAAAGAGCCCCACCGGACAGCATTCCAACTGACTCGACATGGAAACCTCCAGAGAGGGACAACATAGCCACACAGGCTAGGAGTAGTGTCACCAACCAGAAGGCCAGCACTGCCAGAGGAGCGAAAGAGCCCCAGCTGGAAGTTGGGGATTGCGTCGTGGTTAAGTACAGGCACCCGGCTGGAAATTCAGAACACCGCAGGAGCAGAAGAATGGACCATCGTCAAGGTGCAAGGGACCATGGTCACAGCACAGAGAGGATAGCAAGTGGTCACACAGAATGTATCATGCTTTAAGAAAACCCACGGTTTGAGTACCGACTCAGAGGAGGACGAAAATATAGGAGAGGCTCAGTGTCACATTCCCATCAGCTCGACGATGCCTGTGACCTCCCCTACAATACACTCTCAAGCAGGAAGCGGACACACGTAACACTCAAGGTCAGAGCAGAGACATTGTGACTGAACCCCTCCCCCCAAAAACCAAAACAGATGCAGTAGCCAGCTCCAACTCCCGGAGCCAGAAGTAAGGTCTCTGGTCGAACCCTGCACCAAGCCAATGGTTAAAGGACTTCCTGTGCACATCCCCTTAGGCATGCGGACTGTAGTGAACAGACACTAAAGAACAGGAGGGATGTAGAGAGCCACCCAGGCTCTCCTATACATTATGTCCAGCATCCACTCCTCGGTGCGGGTTCAACCCGAGGAGATATGATAAACTGCTCAGGTTCTTCCCGCCATACCATAGCCAACTGTGTGGTGTGCACTTATTCGTGGCACTGTTTAGGCCCTGCTACCCCGGGCACCCGCCACGCTACAGCTCCCTCCCTGAATGTTGACAGTTGCTATGAACATTGTGGACGCACTAACCAGCTATGTATAAGTAGAGCGATAGCAGATGATATTCTTTAGTTTTTGTTAATATACAATGAAGACTACAGTCTGTTACACATGCTTTGGGCATCAGAGAAATAAGTATTTCTTCCATGTCTATTTTTTTTTTGCCAGAGAGCAAGATTCAAATAAAAACAAAAATCTTCTACTCCTGTGCAGGAATCCTTAATTTCTCTAGATAACTCGAGCCTTGAGGAAAGACTTTCTGATAGATCTGGTCAGCAGGCTTCACAGACTGCTAGAACCTCTGTTGGTACTCATAGTCACAGGTTAGAATCCTGGCGATACCAGTCAATCTTTCTTTCTTCTGAGCTTGGCAAAATGAGTACCATTCACTTGCGAACACTAACATCTTTGTGCTTTGCATATACAGCAACTAAAGATTAGAGACAGGGTGGTACAGTGGCTGAATGTTTACCCTGTGAAGGTAGTGATCTTAAGATCATGAATTGAAATCCGGATCAAGTTGACTCAGTCTTTCATTTTTGTAGGTCGGAAAATAGAGTATACTTAAGTGGATAATGTTAAAGATGTTTTTTACAGCACTTATAAAGAGTGCAGTATGATACACTCTATAAAAAGTTAGTTATGCATGAGCTTGTGTCTGTTACAACGTTAATAGCATTTTATTTGTAAAATAAATTGAGGTTGTACACATTCCGTGTGCAACCCAAACCTTGGTTGGAATACTCACGGGCATTTGTTCAGATCTTTGAAGCGTAAATCAATATGAACTTCGCAGTATCGCGCAGGCTCTGCCTACCAGTGCTGTAAACTGGGAATTGTATTGGGAGCTAAAGAAGGGGGTGACAAACACCCCACAATCTCTCATAGAGTGATTCAGGTGCCCCTATTGACTCCTAAATATTTGGAGGTTATCTCTAACTAGAACATTTCTTGGGTCATATCCTTAGTAAAAGAACCAGGCAAAGCCAACGCCAAGAACATATTCCTTGGCACAGTAGCATGTGATTGCTAAACTAATGGATGTTTTGCACAACTGTCAATCTATTTGGGATTATTAAATGTGATCACAAGCACTCTGCAATTTTTCCAACCACGCTGTCATTTCTGGTGGGCTGGACAACCGAAAGTGGGATTGTCGTTATGCGATACGTTTGAAATGTCACCATGTGATTGGTCCGTTTCTAAATAATTGATGCTAGTCAGGAATGTGATTTTTAGCATAAAAGATGATGTCTCGCTCTACTAAATTGTGCAGTCTCTAGCGAACCACCCGTGTTGTGTTTCGTAGACCTCTGTTCCTGGTTGCAGCCAATAAATTTGGTCTTTGATGTCACAGAGAAGTGTCCCGTGTCTCTGTTTGCCAAGGCAGGGAAACTCGAAAACATCGGGCGTTGCCCCTGGCGCCACTGGGTTCTAAAACCCGGTTCTTCAGTTGGCCCCCACGTGGGGCGACTTCAGCAGTACCGGTCCAAGCCTGAAGATTGTTAGGAGCTTTGTGTGAAAATTCTAGAGGAAGGCCTGCCACTTCATCGACCCCTGTATGTCGTCGTAGTCCGAAAGTCTTTGCTGCAAGGTTCCCTGCTTTCCGACGGCTACGAAGGACTGCTGCCCTGACTGTAGCCCTGTCTTGGAGTCATTAGATGATTTGTAGTGCGAGACAATAGACGGGTCTTCTGGCGACGCCATCGACATTTCAGTTAAGTATGAGTGGAGTGTCTCCCAGTCCTTAGTTTTGTTTTGGGCATCCCCTTGGGATCTTTGATTTGGGACTTGAAAGCCCCAAAGCAGAGGGACTCGTGTATTCACGAGGCTATCATCTTTGATATTCCCTTGAAGTTTGAAGCTAGACTAGTGAGCGAAGATGCCTGGTCTTAGCAGACTTGGAAAGATATTGTTTGTGGTTGTAATAGGGATTCCCGATTGGAGGACTCGTGTCCGGTGCCTCCGATTGGAACTCCAACCTATGAGCTCTACTTAAAACATGGTGTGGGCCCTATCACGTATAATGAAGTATGGATTAGATATACTAGGAAGGATGGTGTCCCAAAGTGGCCCCAATATGGTAGTTATGACTCAGAGATTTTAGATAATCTAGAAGTCAAACTGTTCAAGAAGAAAGCCCGGCCGGGGATGTTTGTCTCTTTCCGCCTTTGGTGAAAGGAAGCCAAACAGAAAGAAATTAAGTTAGCGAAGAGAAATAAAAGAGAAAGAGGTATTTTGGTAATGCAAGCTGCTATACAGTTTAGGGATAACGAAGAAGAACAAGAGAGTGAACAGTTGCACAGGCAACGTAAACTGGCGATTGATAAATGTTATCCAGCTTTGTCACCTCAGCAGCAAGGTGCAACAAAGGACCTTGAGAAAGATCCTTTGATGGCACATTTGTTGAGTTCGCCACCCACTTATGTGCAGAGTGCTACAGCACCTCCGCAACCCTCTTCAGTTGGCTCCTACTCTTTTGGCGCAGCCTTCTCAAGGGCCGCCGACTTTGCTACCAGCTTCGTCTCCAACTCCTACACCTGTATCGTCTGCTCCTTCTGCTACGGTTCCGACTTTGGTTTCCTCTCATTCTGCTTTGTCTCCTGTTCTTCTGTCAACTTCTCCTTTTGTTCGACAGAGAATGACTGATACTGTTGCTGGTTTCTTTTCTCCTCTTCTTGGGTCATTAGGTATGACCCCTGTTGCAGAGCGTAAACAATTGCATAGTCAATTGCCTGGTCCAGATGAACGTTCAGTATTGGATCATTTAGCACGTAAATGGGTTACTTACCCTTTGCAGTACAGTTTTGAGTGTGTTATGGATGTTTTCCGTCAATGTGAAGCACCGACGCAGAGATATGTTTTTGGGACAATGTGTGCTTTCCTTCGTGAAGAATCGGAAGATGGTGAATTGGGACGAGCTCGGCCTGAATTGTTCCGTACACAGTCTGAGTTTGCGAAGGGAACTATAGTGGGTATTGATGTTGAGAAAGCAGTTGCGACATTGTTGTCGTTTAGGAGTGAGTCTCCTTCCAGGCCGTTGTTTGAGCCTGATTCTTCAGTTAGGAGAAAGGCGCGACAATATCCGATGAGAGAGGTTCCCCCAGTTTGGAGAGAGGGAAATCCAAATGCTAATCCAGTTATTCCGCCTCATTTTCAGCGTGTTTGGGTACATGTTCCATGGGAGCGAGTTGAAGTTTTGGCCCTTAAGCAGTCTTTGCCTGATCCACGTAAAAATCCTGCAGGGTACTATAAGGAATTATCACAGACTGCGGATTCATGTATTATGAATTTAGCCAACATAGACATGGTGTTTGGGAATGTTGTTCCACAGCCTATATGGGGAATGATTCGTCATACGGATCATGCGCAAGAGTTAGGTGATGCATGGGCTAATATTGGTGCCGCAGATGCTAGACAAATTGGTGGTGCTAAACCAGAGGATTTAGTTGCAGAACTCCCTGGTAGGATTGTTATTTACATGAAGACTTTAATGCCTGCCGTGAGTGTTAATTGGGACAAGTTGTCTGCATGTAAGCAGAAGAAAGACGAAAGCGTGTCCGACTTTTTCACCAGGTTTGAAGAGACGCTTGTCGACCATAGTGGTCAGGACATGAGTACGGAAGGAGGTCAACGGTTGTTCGTTGACAAGTTTGTGCATAATTTGCTTCCCGAGTTGTGCAATAAGTTGAAGGATTCTGAGAGTGCTTGGGCTGTTTCATCGTCAGCGCAGATTTTGGCTACTGCACAGTACTACGAAAATTGAGATAAGGACGAGAAAGATAGAGCCGACAAGAAGACTAAAGAATTAAAGGCAAAGATTCTTTTACAGCAAGCGTATCCGCCTCGTAATAATCAGCGCGATTATCAGCAACCTCAGCAATATCAGAGAAACTCGCAAAGGTTCGAGTCTCCTCAACAGCGTTTTCCTGTAGGCCCTAATCAGTGTGCGCATTGTAAAGAAGAGGGTCATTTCAAGAATAGTTGTCCGGTTCTGTTACAGCGCACGAATGGTGCTTCTGGTGTGAGATGTTGAGGTGTTCAGCAAGCTCCTAGAGGTAGAGGACGTGGTGTGTTTCCTCAGAATGCGCGTTCCTTGCCTCCACAGAATTCGATGAATAGCTTTGATCAGCAGAATGGTGCGTCTGGTAGGACGGCTCAGTACTATGCGGACGATTACTACGTCGAAGGTGAGAATATGGACGGTAATGATTGCTAGGACAGCCATAGATAAAGAGAGTGAGTTGGTTCAGTTCCAGTAGATCAGAATGGACCTTATGTTTAAGTGATTGCATCAGGTGTGTCAGAGCCTTTTCTGTTGGATACTGGCGCTGCAAAGAGTTCTATCATGCACTCTAAACTCCCTGGTGCACCTTTGTCTGGCTTAACGAATGTTTCAGTAGGTTTTTCTGGTGCCCCGGTTACGAATCCGATTTCTAGTCGGTTGACTATTTCTGTTGGACCTTGTGAATTCGAAGCACCCCTTATTCTGACGACAGGTTGTGGTGAGAACTTGTTGGGATTAGACTTGTTGAAAAGATTGTATGCGACGCTACATTGTTCTCCTTCAGGAGTACAGCTTACATTGGGAAAGAGAGTGATCTCTCCGATGTATTTATCTAAAGATAAATTTCCAGCTGAATTGTCTTCTCTCCCTGATTCTCTATGGGCTACTGGTCCGAACGATGTGGGTCTTTTGGAGATTCCGCCATATGTTGTGACGTTGAAAGCAAATGCTAGATTGCCACGTATTCCCCAATATCGAATTTCTAGTGATGGTGAAAGAGCACTTTTGGTGATCATCTATGATCTGATTGAGAAAGGTGTGATTGAAGAAACGAGAGGTAACGTGTGCAATAGTCCTGTTTTGCCTGTTCTGAAAAGAACGGATTCTTCACAGCCTCCTGTATATAGGTTTGTGATCGATCTTCGCGAGGTGAATAAGATTGTTGTTCCGTAATTTTCAGTTGTACCTGATATCATTGCTTTACTGACTTTGATTCCGGCTTCAGCCACGTGGTTTTCGGTGATTGACTTGAAGAATGCTTTCTTCAGAATCCTGATTGCCGTGAAAAGTAGATATATTTTTGGCTTCTCTTTAGGAGGCCAAAGTTTCTGGTTTAAGCGCGCTCCTCAAGGCTATTGTGAGAGTGCATCGATCTATAGTCAGGCTTTGAAAACTCAACTTTATTCGATTGTTTTACCTGATGGTGCTGCCCTTATTCAGTATGTCGACGATTTGTTAGTTGCGGCTGACAGTGAAGAGATTTGTAAAGAGGCTACTTTGTCGTTGTTGCGTCATTTGTTTGATTTCCATCATAAGGTTTCTCTTTCGAAGTTGCAATATTGTCGACAAGAAGTTACCTACTTAGGTCACCTCTTATCGAAGGAGGGAAGAAGATTGACCCCAGAAAGAATTGAAGCGATTGCGAAAATGAGTGTGCCTACGACACAGAGAGAAGTGCGTGCTTTTCTGGATATTACATCATATTGTAGCCAGTGGATCCCTAATTTTTCTTTGCTTGCGAAGGCTTTGATAGCCCTTACTGTTAAGGATACTCCAAATCCTATTCCTTGGACTGACGAATGTCAGAAGAGCTTTTCAGAATTACGCGATGCGTTGTGTTCGGCTCCTGTGTTGGGTACTCCCGATTACAGTAAGCCTTTTACACTTTATGTCCACGAGAGAGAGGGATGTGCATTGTCAGTTTTGACTCAACAGTTTGGCGATAAGCAACGTCCATGTGCGTATTTTTCGTCAACTTTGGATCCGGTAGCTAGAGCGTTGCCGAGTTGTTTGAGAGCTACAGCAGCAGTGGCGGTCTCGATTCGTCAGTCTGCTGGCTTGGTGATGGATAATACATTGGTTGTGATAGTTCCACATGCAGTGGATACCTTGTTGAATCGCACCAAGACACAGCACTTAACTAGTGCTCGATTGTCAGGTTACGAATTGACACTCTTAGCAAATCATGTGCATATAAAGAGATGCAACACGTTGAATCCAGCTACGTTGTTGTCGATTTCAGTTGAGACAGATGATATTGATCAGCATGATTGCTTCCTTGGGACAGAGGAAGAAACGAAAGGGAGGATAGACCTTAGGGATACTCCTCTTCCAGAGTGTGATGGTACCTTATGGGTTGATGGTTCGTGCTTTAAGCTTCCGAATGGTGATACGACTGCGGCATATGCTGTTACGACTTTGCATACGATTGTTGAAGCTGCACGTATCCCACATAATTCAGCACAAGCAGCAGAGTTGATTGCATTGACAAGAGCGTGTGTGTTGTCGAAAGGAAAACGAGTGACTCTGTATACCGATAGCCAGTACGCATTTGATGTGGCTCATAGTTTTGGACGTTTGTGGAAAGAACGTGGGTTCCTGACTTCGCATGGAACTAAGAATCAGCATAGTCAGTTGGTGAATGAACTTCTTGAGTCGCTTACTTTGCCGTTGCAAGTTGCAATTGTGAAATGCAGTGCGCATAAGAAAGTTACTGATGATGTTAGTCGTGGTAATGCGTTTGCAGATGAAGTCGCGAAAGAAACTGCAAGAGATGTAACGAGTCGAATGTATGTTGCGGGTCCCGCGAGATGGGTTCCGGATAGAAGTATGTGTGAAGATACGATTGAGAGTGTGAAATCCATCCAAGCTGAAGCTACAGAGAAAGAGTTGAATGAATGGAGAGAAAGCAAGGGTAAATTGGATTCGAATGGTTGTTGGATTGAGTTGTCAGAGCATCAGCGATGGTTGTTACCCGATGCCTATGTACTTCCAGTGGTTACGATGGCTCACGGAATGGGTCATATTAGTGTGAAAGGGATTTGTAAGTTGTTAGCTCCAGTATGGCAGAATGTTGGAATTCCTAAGTGTGCAGAGAACTTGGTTAAGAATTGTATGGTGTGTTTGATGTACAATCCTGGTAAGGGAACTCCAACTCCAGCTGGTCATTTTGCTCCTCCAACGTATCCAATCGAGGCTTTGTAGCTAGATTTCATCCACATGGAGAGGTGCAACAACCTGAAGTATGTGTTAGTGGTTGTTTGCTCTGTTTCGAGATCGGTGGAAGCATACCCTTTGAAAGATAATCCTGCCTTGTCCACAGCGAAAGCCCTTTTTAAGGAATTTTTTCCTAAGTATGGTTTGCCGAGAATGGTCTGGAGTGATAATGGGAGTGAATTTGTGGGTCAAGTGATGAAGAGAGTGTGTGATGGGTTAGGAATAAGGCAGAAATTCCACGCTGCAAATCACCCCCAATCAGCTGGTTTAGTCGAATGCTATAACGGCACCCTTAAGCTAAAACTGGCCAAAATTCAGGCGAGCTCTGGTCTTTAATGGCCTAATGCCTTGCCGTTAGCACTCCTGTCCACAAGAATGACTGTACATTCACGAATGGGACTTAGTCCGTATGAGGTCGTGTTTGGTCACCCGGCAAATATATGGGGAATGCCCAGGCCGTCAAAATTCAGTGAGATAGAGCACCCTGTGTTGCTTGATTACCTTTATGAATTGATGGCTAAATTACGTGTTTTGCATCAACAGGTTCATGATACTTTGCCACAAGCATCTGAAGATCCAGGACATGCGATCGAACCTGGATCGTAGGTCCTGATAAAGAATTTTCAGCCGACTAAGAACGAGCAGCCCTGCTGGATTGGTCCCTACTTGGTGCTTTTATCTACACGGTCAGCAGTGCGAGTGCGTGGTAAAAAGAACTGGATCCACGGCGTACATTGTAAGAGGGCCTCTTTGCCTCTGCCGTTCGACCGGTGGGTCCAGAAAGGACTCTGAGACCGAAACCGTGCCTCGTTTTCTGCCTTTTAGCGATGCCTGTTTGATTGGAATGAACACTGAACAAGAAAGCGACGATCTTCTGCAAGAAGCTGTGCCTCCGTCAAATCGTTTGAACACTTCTGAGCCTGAGCTTTTGTTTCAAGAACAGACATTGCCTGACAAAGAGCGTTATTATTTGCGACCGAGAGTCGCTGGACAAATAAACAAATACATTCTTTCTTTGCTGATTTTTTAAGGTTAAGCTCTCCTCCGAGGAACTGTTTTGATTTTTGTTTTTCGAACCACCATCCGGGTTCAGCTGTAGGGTCGCAGTGTCAAGCCTTTGGAGTGCAAGCCGAAGACGTTAGGTCGACGGTTCTGGTTGGTTTAAGGGCGTTCCCTGGACTGACAAATGCATTCCCTAACGCGGAACACCCTACCGCCGCGAACAGCACGATTAGAGGATGGAGTTTTTCGAGATGGAGAGACCTGTTGAAAGAATGAGCTTCAAGAGCAAAATATGTACTGTAATGAGCAGAAAACGTTTTTTAATATTGTGTTTGTTTATGCTGTTTAGCTTAATGATGTTTTTAATTGGATATGTGACATTCTCTTTTCAAGTGACGTTCATGCCCACTACACAACCTATGCCTCCTCCTACTGTTTCTTCACATTCTTTTTACCCTCTGCCCGAACATGAATCTGTTAGGAGAATGTAATTTGCTAATAATTCCTTTGTTCAGCTTCTGCACCAACACCAGCTAGTGGTGAACACGACTAATTGTTTGGTGTGTGACCTTATGCCCCATACTACCGATAAAGGTATTCCTTACCTGGTTTTGCCTTTTAGTTACGATGGTTCCGTATGGGCATACAGAACGATGTTCATCTATGCTCGTGAAGTCTATCCCCTACGTTCTGTGAAAGATAGTCCGAAGACAAGTGCTCTAGTCAACGGCATAGTCGACATGATTAGAGGAATTAGTTCCTATGAGACTATCCCGAGAGATGAGACACAAGCATACATTGGATGGAATGTGACTGGGTATGGAGTTAGTCTGAGTGTTAACCGGCGAGCGAAAAGATCTCCTCCGATTTGGATAGTGCCCCATCAGGGTAATTATTGTCTGCAAGGCAAAAATCGGAGAGCTCAGTTAGGGAAGAGCGTTTGCACTGAGACATATGTTTTTGCGTCCCAGTCTTCCCCATCGTTTTTAGCAGCTAAGGGTACCTATTTCATCTGTTACGATAGAGCGTATACATGGTTGCCCCTGATTTCTCGGGCACATGTTTTGTCTCGTTCCTCGCCTCCCACGTATACAGCTGCGGCAGATTTCCACAAGACGAGAGTTGTTAGAGGTGTCTTCAGTAAGGAAGATACCGCAGGACAAGAATTAGGGATCTATAGCTAACAGCAGGAACATTCGACAGTTGACGAGAGTGGTTGAGTCCACCATAGTCGAAACTGCCGGTGCCCTTAGTAACTTGACTGCTGAGCTCCAGTTGGATCGCCTTATGACTCTTCAGAACAGAGTTGCGTTAGATGTCATACTTGCAGATAGAGGAGGGGTTTGTAAATTGATTCAATCGAGCTGCTGCGTTTACATTCCAGACAACGCTCCGACAGTTTTCCAAGCCATTTCCAAGCTACATAAGATCTCTGAGTCTGTACATGTGGACGAAGGAGATTGGTTGTTAATGGGATGGTTTTGGGGATTGTTATCCACATGGGGATGGAAGATTCTGATGGTCATTGGGATGATCTTAGCTATCCTTTTCCTGTTCTGTCTTTGTGTACAGTGTGCTCCTGCTATATGTGGCCTTTGTGCTACCTCGTGTGCAAGGAAACCTGTCCAGAGAGAGTTGCTAAGTACTAGGATGATGCTACAGCAACATCTTGATGATCTGATGAATATAGACCTGGATTCAGACTGACATGGGTTTGGGTTTATTGCCTATGTAAGGGCAAAAGGAGGGTCTGAGGTTCCGGGATTCTGAACCCGATCAAAGAGCAGGACATTGCTGAGTTTATGGTACATGCACACACCCTTCTATCTTGCTTCTCATCTGTTTCTGTTCCTTCCTTTTTATGGCTTAATTATGGTTTGGGTTGAGGTCTTTTTATTATGGGTTTGTCTGGCCTGTCCGAGCAAGAATGTTGGATTTTGCCTTGTCATTTCTGGTGGGCTGGACAACTGAAAGATGGTTTGTCATTATGCGATACGTTTGAAATGTCACCATGTGATTGGTCCGTTTGTAAATAATTGATGCTAGTCAGGAATGTGATTTTTAGCATAAAAGATGATGTCTCGCTCTACTAAATTGTGCAGTCTCTAGCAAACCACCCGTGTTGTGCTTCGTAGACCTCTGTTCCTGGTTGCAGCCAATAAATTTGCATCTAGATTCATGAAGCATTTTTGCGGGCGCAAACGGTGCGAATCGCAGAATTCGGCCGTTTGCACCCGTAAAAATGGCATTTGAAATTCATCATTGGGTCATGTACTCGCAATTTGAGAAATCGCAAAAAATTGCAATTTCTCAAATTGCGATCACATTTATGGAATCTCAATTTGAGATTCCTTAAATGCTATTCATGACCCAATAAAAAATTGCAAATTCGCTATTTTTTCCCGCTATTTACCGCAAAGTCAGACCTCGTGGTAAATAGCAAAAACTGAGAAAAATTCACTTTTGTGCATTTTTCTCAGTTGTATGTTACACACACACATGTCCTTTGAACATGTGTGTGCGCAACATGAGTCTAATTTACATTTCAGGGGTGCTACAGGGTGTCCTGTTGACACCCCTAGCACCCTTGAAATCGCATCCTTATTTGCGATTAGCAAATTGGTAATCGCAAATAAGGAGTACTCCCCATTCATTCCTATGGGCCTTTAGGCCCATAGGAATGAATGGGGAGTTATTCCTTATTTGCAATTAGCAATTTGCTAATCGCAAATAAGAAATGTGTAGGAATCGCAATTTATTTTGCGATTCCTACATGAATCCCATTTTGCAAGTCCTTAATAGCGATTCCTTAATAATCGCTATTAAGGACTCGCAAAACGGCTCTTTCATGAATCTAGCTGTTGGTCTTTGACGTCACCGAGAAGTGTCCCGTGTCTCTGTTTGCCAGGGCAGGTGAACTCGAAGACATCAGGCGTTTTTCCTGGCGCCGCTGGGTCCTAAAACCCAGTTCTTCAGTGATGCACATAATACTGCACTTAAAACATACCGTCAAAGAGCCTACAAAATATATATATATATATATATATATATATATATATATATATATATATATATATATATATATATATATATATATATATATTACCTACTGTAGGCATATATAGTTAGGACCTAGTTTCCATAGGAAATCCCCAACATTCTATTGGGAATAACTTTGGCGCTGGTTGATGAATCTTCGCAAATTTCTCAAAGAAGATGGCTCGCTCTGCTCTGCTCCTTCCCTGAAAGTTTGGGGGGATTAGTCAAGTGGGGGCTGAGAAAGAAGGGGGGTTCCAAAACGTGTTTTCCCCATGTTAATTTCAATAGGACCTTTAGACACGGCTACAGCTTGAACCGCTGAAGGGAATTACACCAAACTTGTCAAAATGGTAGTGTCTGGTACGCAGATCACGCTTTTGGTAAAATAGTGTAAATCCCTCCAGTGGTTCCTGAGAAAAGTAAAAGAGAAACAAATTATATATCTATAAGCGCGCATCCGTGAATTTTCGGAATTTTTTTGGGGGGGGCTTGGGGGCTTCTCTCTTTTATTTTAATGTGTTTTATTTTAATTTTGAGGGTGCCCACCCCTCGTTTTACTCCCGAGATCACCGCCGCGGCCCAAGCCGCCTCAAGATGGCCGCCGACTGGTTGTGGGCGGGGCCGGGAGGACGTGGTTTCCGCTTCCCCCTGCCTGGGGGAAGCCTTTGATGTGCCCGCCGGTCTCCCGTGCCAAGGGGGAGACCGGATAATGATGCCGGCTGGTGCGGGGCTGGTGTGGGGCTCCCGTGTGTTGAGGAGCCCCGGGAAAAGAGGAGACGTCGTTGCTGAGCGCTCATTGGCTCCTCCTGCAGCCCTGCCTGCACAGGTGTGTGCTGTGACCGCTGCTGCCCCCCCCTCTCCCCCGCCTGCTCCCAGCAGCCAGGCAGCCTCTAATGGAACCGGGATGAGCTGCAGCGCGTCCGGGGGCGGTGGGGGCCTCCGCTGATGACGCGCTGCGGGGGGCAGGAGGGGGGGCTGCCATCGAGGGAATCCTTGGTCTGGTGCAGCGCGGCACGGTGGTCTGTGCGCCAGTGGCTTCACTAGGGGGGTGCGGGGGGGGTGCGGGCCGCACCGGGAGACACCCTCACATAGGGTGACACCAATCTGGTTATCTGGTGCACACATATTATGACTACGTTTTGCGATTAATGCAGGCACTGGATTGATATCACGCGCGCCGTACTGCACCACTGAGAATCATGAGCTATTACTTCACCATTCTTCCCTGACAGCAGCCGGGTGCTTGACGGCATGGGTGCCAAGGGGAATGTCCTGCAGCTGCAGCCTGAGAGCAACTTCAACTTAACCAAGTGCACCCACTGAAGCAGCTGATGATATCCGCCAAACGGGGCAGGCTCAGCCACACCCGGTATACCATTGAAAAAGGCAGGATAATAATTGTGTTCGGCCCGGCTCTGAACCGCAGAGCTCCCAAATGCCTGGGTGAAAAGCCTGGAGATGTGCAGCCACAGGAACCTATGCATTTCGGACGAGCGGTCTGCATCCTCATCAGGGCTACAAGACAAAGTAGGAGTCTAAAAAACACTAGGGGGGAGTAAAAAGGGGGGGAAAGCCAATGCTGAAATGCGTGCGGCCGCAAAGCCCAGTACCTAGGGGATCCGCCTGTGGCTGGAAAGGGCAGCATGGGAATGCAGGCCTTAGCAGCCATAAGTTTTTCTATATACCCATAGGGGGCATTAGAGTGGACCCACCCGTTTTTGCTGCCCTCTCACATCACCTGCCTTATTCCTAGGAAAACATGGCTGGAAGGAATCGCATTTACTCTCCACACAACTCTTTCCAGGTAGCTGTGCCTCAATTTACCTGCTGTAGAGACCTATGCAACCTGCAGGACGTTTGCTTCAAGTGACAGAAAAAGAGCCCAGCAGGTTAATGCATCTTGCAGAATTATATATGTATAAATTGAATGTCATGGATTAATTCCCAACAGCACTGACTCAGCCTTTCATCCTTTGGAAATGAATGAAACCAGCATGCATCACAGTCTGGATACAATTTACATATATTACAGAAAGCGCTGGGAAACACCTTCGCTTGCGGTGGGGCCTGCATTCATAACATACGTGGTTTAAAGGTGCAGCAGATAGTAAACCGAGGCTCCCCCATCCTGACCTTTTTTTTTTGCATTCGCCTCAGTGCCTTCACATGGGCTGGGAAACAACAAGAGGCCGGGAGACCGACCGGAATAGAGCCGCAGCAGGGGGCCCGAAGGTAGCATCTGTGAAGCCGTGCAGAAGCACCCAAGAAGTGAGGGGCAAGCAGCGGAGGAGGTGACATTATGTAGCAGCATGGCCTTGCAAAGCGTGACAGCAAATGTCTGGGGATAATCGGCTTGGGGAAATGGTCAGATTGCATGGACACAGTATAACTCTGAAGGCCTGATCAGGTGCGACCTGACAGCAGTGACGTAAGCTGCAACCCAGGGGCCCCAGGAATACTGATTGAAATAATAGGAGCAAGAGAAACGTTGCTAAAAATGGAAGACAAGCCAAAGCTAAATGTGTAAACATACAATATCCATATTTTCCATCAGCTGCACACACCATGACGTCATGAATATGATAATTAAGCAATCCATTAAACTGGGTTTCCTCAAAATCGTTTGTATGTTGTTATTGCCAGATATCTCTAAATGACAGTCTCTACATATGCACAGGAGAGTGGGTGTAGTTCTGCGTAATATTTCTCCATATAAAAGTATACTTTTATTTTAAAGTCTCCGAATGTTAAAGGGCGCACGCACATACAGTGTTAAACTGAGAGGTGGGAAGCCTGTATACACCCTATCTAAACTGTTTAACTGTGACAGAATACAGCCTTACACATTACATGCAGTTACTAGTGCACTGTGCAAGTGCGCCTGCTGCTTACAACAAATACTGCCGTGCACCACACGCCTGCACCACCTACTAGCATAGTGGTGATGGTGCAATGCGCAGCGGCTGCGTACCCAGTTTGTAGGTCCCAGGGCCGTCAATCTTATAGCGCTACCAATGACGGCCCTGGACCAGCCCCCACGCTGTGCTCCTCTGACGCACGCCACACCACGCGCTTAGACTGAGTGGAGACAGTCTCGGCCGGGGAGTGCTGCTGGGTGATTTGCAGAACCCCTACGGTAGGGGCCCAGCCTAGCCACCACCACAGTGGAGTCTAAAGAAAAGCTAAAATGTCACTGTGAGTTGAGCAAGAGTTTTGGAACACTCTTTAAAACTTTTCTACAGCGATATGTATACCATGTGAATGGTAATTTATCGGACTTCAGTGCCTTTCATAGGATAGTCCCGCCATTTCAGAATTGCAGGTTGCGTGACTGAAAAAAGGGCTACGTGATGCAGATTGATACTCTTGAACTGGACTCCTCGTTTTTGTGGCAACTTACAGTGAGAATTGACGTGAGATTGGACACTTTACACCCCAGAGCCCCGGTGCCACTCCACCTGCTGTACTAAAATCAGCTACGTACCTATTTGCTTTGTCGGTCTCGAGGTACTGTATTAGGAGCTTTCTCAATATTTTAACGTGGCAGTTAGTTTTGCCCAGAGTGTGCCGTGTTGTCAAGCCGACTGTGTCATCATATTGTCAAGTGTGTTCCTGCCGTGTTGTTCAGTGCAGTGTCTTTCAGTCAAGTCTCGCGCCTGTCTGTGCAGTGTGGTGCTGTTTTTCTTGGCTAGTGCCACATAACATGGGGTGCAGTCTAGTGTTATAGTTAAGTGAGGGTTCTTGAGGCCTACTATGGATCCATGTTACTTAGTTTTGTACCACACTGTTTAGTCTGTTGCCATAATGACCAGTGTTGCGCCATCTGGGTATCCGGAGTGGTGTCATTTTGTCTAGTGTGGTGTCATGTTGGTAAGCTGGTGTCACATCATCCATTGCTGGGCCATTGCGTTTTGTGTGGTGACGTTTTGTCTATTGTGGTGTCCTTCTCTCTAGTGTGAATCTGTGCTGTTCATTGTGATGCCATGTTAACCAAAGTTGTGCCATGTTGTTTAGTATGGTGACATCACGTTTTCCACTGTGGCTTCATACTTCCTAGTGTAATGTCCATGCTGTGTTGGGGTGACACCATGAGTTACCCGCACCGGGTGACACCAACCCTAGTGACGCCGCAGCGCTGCACATCAGTGCACTGCACGTCCGAGGACTGCACGTCACAGAGCTGCATGCGAGAGCATGTGACTGCATGTCAGAGCACTGCACATACAGCGCTGCATGTCAGAATATTGCACATGACAGTGTTGCACGTTAGAGTTTGTCATTGCACTTCAGAGCACTCCACTTCACATCAGTGCACGCAAGAGTGTGTGACTGTATGTCAGAGCACTGCACTGTATATCAGAGGCACTGCACGCAAGAGCATCTGACTGTACATCAGAGCACAGTGCTGCACACGGGAGCGTGTGGCTGCACTTCAGAGCACTGCACTGAACATCAGATCACTGCACGTCAGAGCACAGGCTGCACGTCAGAGCGTGTGACAACTGCACTGCATGCAGGAGCATGTCACTGTCTGCTGAGCACAGCGCTGCACAATACACTGTATGAATGAACATTGTACTACACATCAGATCACTGCACTGCACATCACAGTGCTGCACATCAGAGTACAGCTCTACACATGAGTGTCACTGCACTTAAGAACACTGCAACGCACATTACTGCAAGTGAAAGTGTGTCACTGCACATAATAGCACTGCACATCCCATTGTGGCATAGGAGGGCATGTCACTGCACGTCAGATCACAGCACAGTGCAGCATTGCATGTCAGAGAGTGTCACTGCACGTCAGAGCACAGCACTGCACATCACAGCGCTGCATTTCAAAGCACTGCACTGCACATCACTTAATATTTCTTTGAATATACATTTTTTTATCACATTACCTACTGGCGGTAGCCAGTAGGTATATATAGTTAGGACCTAGTTTCCATAGGAAATCCCCAACATTCTATTGGGAATAACTTTGGCGCTGGTTGATGAATCTTCGCAAATTTAGCAAAGAAGATGGGCACCATCTTCCTATTTCTCGGGCTTTAATTTTTGAACCACAGGACCACACACAAAACTGCACAATTAAGCGAACAAAGAACAGAGGCTTTTTCATAAAAGTTCTCCTGTGTGCTATTTTATTTAAAATATAATACAGAGCAAGAGTTTACTAACAGGCCATACTGCGTAGTGCAGACAACATACCATTGTGTGCTCAGTTACTTTAAATTGCCCCTTAATGGTTTGGGTTCCGTTTTCCAAATGTTGGTCTGCGCTTTATCACTACATCTAAAGTTACTTTAAATTGCCCCATAATGCTTCGCATTCTGTTTTTCTCAGGTTGGTCTGCACTGACACCTAATTCTGTACCGCTTGGGAATGGGAAACTGGATTCTTACTCCTTTATTAGTGGAATGTCCCACTTCGTGGTTTCCACAATCTTGTCGCCCTGGTACCACCCGAATACAAACACCAAACAAGGGCAGGATAAACAGCAACACAGCTTCCCTGCAGGAGCTTTCCGGTGTGTTTACAAAATCTTATTGCCAACCTTCATAGTTAAGTTTACTTTCATGCCCATTCACTGTTTGGCCTCTCTAGTAACACTGCAACTTCATCACTAACTCACCACTTCACGTACAACACTTTTCAATGCACTTTACAGCAAGCGTTTTACTGCCAGTGACAGGCATTGAAAAAATGCTATATATGCACCCATCTAAATTAGGTGGGTGGTCATTTACTATGCCAATAGCTCAAACTCTCGCAAATGCGAGACCTATTGCATTGCAAATGCATTTATTAGTTGATAGAGCAATATATGTATATATATATATGGCGGAGGTACGCGCGAAATAAAACAGCTTCAGCACTAGCTTTGGGTCTGCATCCTTTCTTGCTGGAAAAGCGGATTTGGGAAAGGAGTTCAGAAAATATATATATATATATATATATATATATATATATATATATATATATATATATATATATATTCACTGAAAAAACCATAGGTTTTAGGCCTTATATAGTTAGGAATTAGCATTTAAAAAAACCTTTGAAATTCACTGAAAAAACCATAGGTTTTAGGCCTTATATAGTTAGGAATTAGCATTTAAAAAACCTTGAAAATTCACTGAAAAAACCATAGGTTTCAGGCCTTATATAGTTAGGAATTAACATATAAAAAAACCATTGAAATTCCTCCTATATAGTTAGCTGGACATTTCATTGATATAAAACCAATGAAATTCCACATATAGTTAGTTGCACTAACTATATATTTCGCGCATCCGCAATCCAATGCTGATGATGTCACATATTACATCATTCATGACATGGTCAGTGACATCACTGATGACATCACTGATGACATCTCATTTAACATCAATGATAATACCACTGATGATATACTTCATGTGATAATACAATGCACCTCCTTACACTCTAATATAACCTCTGTTACACCTAGTGTAAAATACAGAGGATCATTTTTGAAACTATTGACACACGAATACCATTTACTACATACGCACTCACTGATTCCTACGTCTACACACACATTCATTCATTCACCCTTACAATCACTCGTACATACAGTCACTCATCATTACAACACTATCATATACACTCTTACACCTATGCAGACACTCACACACTGCCACTCATCCATGGAGTTACTCACACACCTAGTCAGTCCTGTAAAGAATCAATCACACTTTGATTTCTTCATCTATACAGTTAAACACAGAACAGCTTACATTTTCACAGATATACTAACACATACTTACTCACTTATACAATCAAATCCTTCATCCATACTCTTATACATCCACTCATTCTTCAATATGTAAAACATATTTAAACTTTACAAAAACACACAGACACTGGATGATGTCATCAGTGATGTCATTTGAGATGTCATCAGTGATGTCATCAGTGATGTCACTGACCATGTCATGAATCAATAGCGATTTCTTAAAAATCGCTATTACAGAATCGCTAATTGGTATCTTGATACATATGGCCCTTAGTCTATGAAATGATGCGTCTCAAGCGAGTTCTCCTTTAATTAGAAAACATTAGCAGTCAGTTCAAACAGGTCACATTGCTGCTGGTCCTATGTGTATGTGTGTGGTTTGGGTTGCACTTGGGTACCGAGGTGTACACTTTACAGAAATAGAATCGTGGGCCAGGTACATCAGGGACATCATCTGCACCTTGTGATTGCCATCTTGTAAGACAAATCAGCAGTTTCTCACCCACGACGTCTGTTTTCTTGTGCTCACTTGATAGCAACGTTGGAAATACTGCTGTGTGAGATATATTTTGTTAAAATAGTGGAAAGTACTGGTTTCAAATGAAGCAGTGTACACTGCCCGATGCTATATTCGATTTGCATTACTCAGTTTTTCTTCATACATTTATACCAACGTTTATTATTTAAAACCCATGGACCCACAGCCAATTATCCGACTTGTGTTTCACCCTGGGGACAGCTCGAAAACAAGCATAAGTTAAGTAAATTGATCACAGTGGTAAATTGGATACTTGTATCAAGGCAAATACATCACAAGCCTTATTTGCCATAAGAGCTTGTTGACGATATGTAACGAGTTAATACTTAATGACTAAAGCCGGCATGTAGATTCATAATTTCTAGCCTGGAAGAAGTACCCCTCTCTCTCTCTCTATGTTTCTCTCACTCTCTCTTTCTCTCTCTCTCTGTCAAATGCATGTACAAGCACATTTAAGGGGGTCTAATATTCAGTGATGCTTATTAGAATTTTGATTGCTCCACAGCATGGGTACTGGCAAACAATTTCCCAGGGGCCAAAAAGATCAGTCTGTGGTGTGACTGATGGCTGCATTGATGTTAGCAGGGTGGAGGGCAGGAGTGTAGGAAGCGTAAGGTGGGTGTAGGGGAAGTGACGCAAGTACATCTAGTGCAGGCGCGGATTGCACAGGTA
This sequence comes from Lissotriton vulgaris, assembly GCF_964263255.1. NCBI lineage: Eukaryota > Metazoa > Chordata > Amphibia > Caudata > Salamandridae > Lissotriton > Lissotriton vulgaris. The sequence continues at coordinate 845,497,560 of NC_141685.1, forward strand.
ACGCTGTGGGGCAGCGAAGCTGGGCAGAGCGAGGCTGGGTTGGGGGTAGTGGAGTGTGACATACGATGGGAAAGTGGAGATTGAAGAAATAAATAAATAAAAGCACTTACTTTGCGCTCACAGCATCGCGAGTTGGCGATGGAAGTTCAGGCAGGGGTTAATGTAGGTGGGTCCTTGGTTTGGTAGAGTCTTGTGTGCGTGGGGCAGTAGCTTGAATTGGAATGTCTTCTTACGGGGAGCCAGCTGAGAGTTTCCTGAGGTAGGGTGTGATGTGGGTTCATCGGGGAAGACCGAGGATGAGTCTGGCTGTGGCATTCTGTATGGCCTGAAGTCTCTGTAGAGGATGTGTGGCGATTCCTACATAGAGGGCATTGCCATAGTCCAGTCAGCTGTTGATGAGGGCTTGTGTCATGGTGCGTCTCGTCTGCAGGGGTAGCCCCTTAAAGTTATTACATAGAATGTGCAGAGTGAGGAAGCAGGTGGCAGAGACAGTGTGATCTGTGATTTCATGGTTAGCTTGTTGTCAATAACGATTCCAATGTTTCTAGCATGGCTGGAAGGATTGGGTGCGGGTCTTAGGTCTGATGGCCACCAAGAGTCATTCCATGTGCTGCTGCTGTTGCCAAAGATCAGTACTTCCATCTTGTCTGTGTTCAGCTGGAGGCAGTTGTTCCTCATCAAGACAGCGACATTTGTCACACATCTGCGGAAGTTGGTTCTGGTGGTGGTGGGGTTATAGATGAGTGAGAGGATCAGTAGGGTGTCATCTGCGTAGGAAATTATGTTGAGAATGTGGGCTCTGACAATATTGGCCAGTAAGGTCATATATGCGTTGGAGAGTGTGGGACTGAGGGATGAGCCCTGGAGGACACAGCAGGTGATCTCCTTGGTTTCAGAGATTAAAGGTGGGAGGTGGATCCTCTGGGTTCTTTTGGTGAAGAAGGAGGTGATCCATCTGAGCACGTCCATTTGGATGCCAATGTGGTGGAGTCTTTCGATCAGTGTATAGTGGGATACCGTGTTGAAGGCTGCCAAGGGGTGAGGGAGGATAAAGGCTTCTGTTTCTCCATGCCCAAGGAGTGTACAGGTGTAGTTGGTGGCTACATTCAGGGCGGTTGAGGTGCTGTGATTGCTGCAGAAGCTGGATTGGAAGGCATCAAGGAGCTGGTTCTGCTCCAGGTGTGTCATGAGTAGATTCTTGATGATCTTTTCCAGTACCTTCAGTGGAAATGGGAGCAGAGAGATTGTTTGGTAGTTTTTGAGTTTGCTGGGGTTGTTGAACAGTTTTTTTGAATAGTGGTTTGACTTTGGCATGTTTCAAGTGTCGAGAAATGTTGCAATGGTGATAGAGGTGTTGAGTAAGGTGGTGATTTCCTGGAAAATCCTTTGGTTTCTGAGGTTGAAGATGTGGTACAGCAGGCATGGGTCTATGGTACCTCCTGATTGGATGTTTTGATGTTTTTCATGGTGGAGGTGGTATCCTGGGTGGAGATGGTCAGTGTATGGTTTGTTTCAGTTACATTGGTGGCTTATCTTTTGTGGAAGTACGTAGGTTTGGGTTGGGGTTTGGTGTTCCTGTATATGGTTGTGATCTTGTCATGGAAGAAGTGGGAGAGGTTGTCGCACAGCTCCTGTGAGGGTGTGATATTGTTTTTACTGGAAGCCGGGTTGGAGAATTCATTAACCTTGTTGAAAAGTTCCTTGGTGTTAATGGCGCTAGGTTAGATGCATGCAGCAAGGGCTGTCTTCTTTGATGCCCTCAGCAGGCGGTGGTAGAGGTCTTAAAGGCTGCCTGGTCAGAGGTGTCCTTTTGGTGCAATCTCCTCTCCAACTGTTTGATGTCTCGTTTTGCTGTTCTGTGTTCTTGGGAGTACCAGCTGCTCTTTTGGTGGATTTTCTCTGGATGTTGCTCTTGATGAACAATGCTGTCTGTGCAATTGGTGATTCAGGTTTTTAATTCTTTTACTCCCTGTTTGAAGTTGGTGGTAGCAGCAGGATGGGAGTTGTTGAGGCCAGTCCCCCAGCTGGCCTCTGAAATTTTGTTCGACCTCTAGTGGTTGGCACTGGCCATTTTCGGGCGGCGGTGTGGGATCTAGAGAGGCTGAAGTGGATGAGGGATTTATTGGTCCATGTGAGAACTGTGACATGGCTGGATTTGAGGTAGTTGCTGGAGGTGAAATTTGGGCCCAGTGTTTGTCCTGCAGTGTGTATAAGGTTGCAGATGATCTGGGGCAATCTGAGGCTGTCATACTATCGAGGGGGTATATGGTGTTTTTGACGTTGGAGTTGTCGATGTGGAAATATAAGTTGCAGAGAAAGATGTAGTCCTTGAAGTCTAAGGCTAGGGGCGCAATGAAGTCTGTAAAGGTGTAGCGGAAGCTGGAGCGCAGGCCTGGTGGTCAGTATACGAGGGGGCCTTTGATGGTTGTCTTGTCATCTGTGTGAAGCTTGAAGTTGAGATGTTCCATGGGTGTGGTGGTATTGTGGGTGATGGCTGGTACTCCTCCCGGCTTGTTGGTGTGGTACTGGTGAGTGATTTTATATCAGTCGGGGATCGCTGTGGCAATTTATGGGGAGGGTGTAGGTTTGAGCCTGGTCTCAGTGAGGAAAACAATGACGGGTACGAGGGTGGCGATGGAGTCCCATAATTCAGCTGAATGCTTGCATAGTGAGTGTGTGTTTTTTTGTTCAGGTGGTGCCTCTGGTGTGTTCCAGGTAGAGCTGGTTGGTGGGCTTGTGGTGTGTGCAGTGGCAGGTAAAGTAGCTGTGGGTGCAGGTGAAAGCTCCTACCATGGAACGTTGGTTGGTATGGTGGTATTGTTTATTGCGGTTTCAAGGTCCAAGGGTGTAGAGCTTGGTATATCTTCAGGGAGCAGGAGGACGAGGGGTTGTGGTGCTAGGTGTAATCCAGGCGCAGACTAGTGCAGACAGGCTTGCCTTTGGTGCGCCTTTGGTGTGCCAGCAGGACACCCGTTGCTCACGTCTGTTGTGTGGGCGCGCTGCATCGAGCACTAAGTAGGTCCTATGTTGGGCGGGGCTTCTGTTGGCAGGAAGAACGGAGAGTGTGAAATCCCACTCGGGAAAACCACAGTGGGAAAAAACAGGCAACTGCAGTTTCACTGAATCCGTCTGGAACTATCAAAAACAGGAAACCACAACAAGTGGCAAGCTAGATGTTCTGTGCCTATGTATCCCACTGAAAGCCGATCATTTATTTTACTTATCAGTGCACTGCGGGGAAAATCAGGCCTATGCACTTCAATGGGACTATTTCTCAGCCATGTGGAGGAGGGCAGGATCCTCCAGTGGATGCAGTATTTTTAAAGTTCTGTAATATATATGTGTAAATTGGTTCATCTTTATCCTGTTGATATGGTGTACAGGTAGGCAGCCAAATGTACACAAAGAAGAGATCCTCACCAACATGATCCACCATAAATTGCTTTAAGTTCTAGTACAGATCTTAGCAGACCACCAAATCTACATGAAAAAAGAAAGGACTTGTATTGCTTTATGCACATATTAAGAGTGAAGTATTTCTTTGCACCACTCGAGGAACCACTTGCATAACAAGAATCACAGTAACATCGTGAATTTAAAGCTAAATCCGTTTAGTCACTACTACATGAAAACTAGATACTTTTTAAGGGACATAGGGCCAGATGTAAAACCGTTTTTTGCAGTCGCAAACAGGAAATCAGCACGTTTGCAACAGCAAAATAGGTCTTCCCTATGTACAAACCCTATTTTGAGCATCGGTAACCTATTACCGAATTGCAAAACAGGCTTCACGACTCGTTATTAGGAAGGGGCGTGCTAAGGGTGTCCCTTTCTAATAGCAAGTCATACTTCAATGTAAGATTGTTTTGCGGTCGCAAAAGCACTCTCAAAACACTCAGAGTTTACCGCCCATTTCAAATGGGTAGTAAGCCACTCGCAAACCGGAAGGGGTCGACCCCTTCCCTTTTGTGACTGGCAGTGATTTTTTTTTAAGACCAGGCAGTGGTCCCACTGACCACTGCCTACTCTTAAAAAATTAAACAGAAACGTTTCATTTTTCTTTTTTAAATGCATTCTGTTTTCCTTTAAGGAAAACGTGCTACATTTAAAAAATAAATACTGCTTTATTTAAAAAGCATTCACAGACATGGTGGTTTGCAGACCCCAGCAGGCCACCTTCCCTGGGAGTGTAAACCATTCCCAATGGCATCACAAACTGCACCTTCCTCATGAATATTAAGGCAGGCAATTTGCGACCCCATTAGGAATCGCAAACAGTGTCATACATCTAGTTTTGAAAGATTCTGTGTGGGACAAATAAAAAAAAAGGAAATTTGCCAATGAAAAAATTATAAATAAGAAATAAACGGTATTACTTCTTACTTCTTACTATTTGCAAACATTAAATTCTGACGTGATGACAAAAATAGAAACCATTTGTTAATGGGCATGACCTTTTAGCATCAATAAATTAAAGACTACATTGAGATTGAGACTTACTAAGAAATGAACTGGGATCACACAATTTTTGTTTTTAATTTGATACTATTTTGATGCAAGCAGAAGAAGATGAATTGATCATTCCAAAAACAAAGATGCTTTAGTATCAAAAACATCGATACTTTCCAATTTTGTATTTATTGCCAAAACTTCTCAAGAATACACTAGACCCTCAAGAGCAAAATATTTCTGTAAGAACATAGGGTGGACATCTAGACATCTTTTGGCAGCACAAGGTAGTACAAGCAGTTACACACTGTAGGAATGTGCCCTAACCCCACTTTTTTCTGGTATGTGATGCAATTTTGAATGATGCGCATTGGGTTCCTGCTAACCAGGTCTCCAGTGCCAGTGTTTTTTCACTAAAACAAGGTAACTGCACAATTATTCCGCGATTGCCAAGACCTATAGAACCTCTGGAAGTCCCTTGTAAATGGTACCACTGGTACCTAGGGCATGGCTACTAAAGAGGGTCCCCAAGGGCTACATCATGAATTGTGCCACCCTAAGGGACCCACAACTAAAGTCATGCAGACTGCCATTGCAGGTTGCGTGAAATGGTGCAAACGAATGCAAAAACATGGTAGACAACCTTTGTGCCATGCCCACTAACACTGCATGCTTTGTCCCCCCCATTTCAGGTCTAACTGAGAACTGTGGATAGCTTTGATGCATGTACACCAGCCAACCAAAACCCTCTGCACCTGAGCTCCCTGACCATGGTCCACAACAAGCAACCATGCTCCCCTGCTCCCAGGACCCCTACGAACTGAGTGCCCCCATGGGAGCTCCCGGACTTGTCCCCAAGACCCCCTCTGTAGCCTGTTTCTAGGTGCCACTCCCCCCATTGTGGATGGTGTAGCACATAAGGCTGCCATCTTATCCAGTACCTCTTCACCCGGACACTCCAGGGCATTGTAAACTCATACTGCTGGTGGTACTTTGAATCTTTGCCCTCTAGCACCTTAAGTCCTAAGGTGGACCCCCGAGATTCATTTGCAAATACCTATATGCAATATATGTTTCTTTCTTAATAGGAAAGCATTGCCATGTAAAAACACATTTGGGTGACATTTTTACGTACTTGCGAAAATTGCTAGAATGAAAAGTACTTATCCAATTATAAAGTTCTTGGTGTAAATATACCTGTAACTTTTCTAAACTTGGTCGCGAGTTTCTTCTTGAGTTAGTACCTTATTTATTGACTGTGTGTATTCAACAAATGCTTAACACTACCCTCTGTTAAGCCTAAACTGGTCATCCACACTATCACAAAAGAGAGCATTTGGGACTAATATTTTAAACCCCAAAACCCAATAACTGTCGTTTGAACTTTCCACATGGAATACCTCGTTTTGGTATACTACATAAAAAGCCAGTTTCCTACACACATATATATATAAGAGGTTGGATGTTTAGTGCTATCGAACCAAGGTAACTATATATTTCCGTGCTCTAGAAATTACGACATTACACACCTCCATTTCTCATGCAGACGGAATGGAGTCAATGGAACATTCCTTAATGAAGTATGGTGCAAAAAGAGTGACAATCTATTTCATGCAATTAATTCAATGGGTATCAAATGATGGTAAAGCCGTTAAGAGGCACAGTGCAGAGGTCTCTAGAGGAGGAGGCTTGGTCTTAGGCATCTGAACAGTTGGGTCTAAGAATTCACCTAAAGATGGTAAAAGAAGTCCGGTTAGTATACCTGAGTAAAAAGATTGGCATTGAACAATCATCCAACCGTGGCCCATGCAGATAAGAGTGGTGGGGCGGTAGGGTTGGGTGGGGGATTTCGACAGACGACCATGAGGGAAATTTAGTAAATAATTAATTTTCCCACATGGTCGTCAGTCGTAATACCTCCCAGCCAGCCATCCAACTCCACTGCTCTTACCTGCATGAGCCTCTGCTGCAATCATCTTGATTCCTTTTAGTCAGTTTCCAACCTCAAATGGGGGAGTTTCATAAGGAGAGATACAGGTTTGGGAAAAACGCCAACCATATCTTTAAAGTCTGTTAGGTCTGCTAGGTCATTTGTTGGCAGGCCTGCGTCTTCTGAGTAGTTGGTGTAGCCCTTCCACCAGCTGGTGCGCGGTGCATCTTCTTGATGCAAGACTTCGCTGTTGGAAAGTGAGTTACTAGTAGTGGCAAATGTATATCTGCCACTGGCAATAAGGTCACTAACACAATATAGGGCTCAGTACAGGTCTTGGAAATTTTTTCCCATGCTCAGCCCTTGGTAACGAGGCTGCGAGCAGACAGGCTTACCTTCAAATACAGGTCCAGGTCAAACTTGTGGAAGTCCGACCTCCGGAGCGTTCCATCAGTATGAACCAGGGATCCAGGCTGGCTGGTGGTTGAAGGTTGGCTCTTGCCATTGGTTTGGGTCACCTTTCCTACATTTGGACATAGACATTTTTGCAGAGCTTTGTCTTCAGGGGTCCCTTGATGCTCTTCACCAGGCCGGCTTCAGTAAGGGTTCGTCCACTTGCATTTCAGCTTACTCCCAGTCAAACTCTGGAAGTCAGACCTTCAGAGGTTTCAGAGGGACAAACCTGGTGGGCAGGCCTGCTCACGGTTGAGGGTCGCGGGCTTTGCTGGCCAGGTCGAGTCGGTCAACTTATGGAGCTTTTTTCCAAAGTTGCTCCAAACTTCTAGAATTTCTTCCTGAAGTTCCCCGAAGGGTGCCAAATGTCCAAAATGTACTCCAAGGGTCTGAAAAGTCAAAGATGGTCCTTGAAAATGTGGGACTTCAGTTCCCACAATCCACTTGGACAAAACCTTTACAAATCCAGTGGTAGTACTCAAGGCTGAGGAGTCTTGATGGTGATGTTCCAGGTGAGCTCTGTTAACCTGTAGATTGCAGGGAGTCCATGCTTTAGTCCTTGTGAACAAAGTTAGGTCCACAAGGCTGTACTTCAGGTTGTGCAGCAGGCAAAATCTTCCGAGTGCAGGGCCTGGTTAGTGCCAATCAAACTCCTCAGCATGGACCCTTCTTCTTTCTTAAGTTTCAAGCAGCAGACCTGAGAGGCGTTACCCCTCACAGATACTTATTCCCAGTACCCTGGGTAAAGCAGTCCTGCAACACAGGGCTGCTTTTAACCCGAACCCAGGCTTCAGCAGTGCACACATGCAAGTTCAGAAACAGCTGCTGTCCTCTAAACTGTCATGCCATATTATGTACTAGAGACTTAAAGGCAGTGTTATTCCCCCTGCCCTATTATGCACTAGAGCCTTAGGGGAGCTAATGTCAATCATAAGGGTAACCTAACGCATAGTCTACCCTAGGGCATGTAGGTATTTTCACTGTATTCTAAGTGGCCCTTTCAGTATAGCACTGGCCCTGGGCCTGGCTAGGCGAAGCCCAGGGTCAGGCAGAGTCAGTTGCCACCAGCACCAGTCGGCAAAAAAGCTGGGGGTGCCCAGGGCACTGGATGACTTTGCAACATTCGCATTGCAAGCCTCTTGTCAATGGCATCCTCAACGACTATGCATGATCTTTCATTGCAGCTTTGCAGCTCCTCAGAATTGCTGCCGTGAGACGCATCTTCTAGGCAGGACTCCGCGTCCAGGATTTAAGGTACTTTTGTTTACTGGGTCTAACTGGGTCCCTGTAGTTGGCCTGTGCTCCTTCGCAGTTAGCCTGAACTTGTGACTTTGTCCCAGTTCTGTGCAACCAGATAACTACAGTTAGTGCTTTGGGCTTTGTGGCGCTAATTTCACTTAAATCTTTAAAATTGCATATACTGATTAGATATTTTATGCTTTTGTCTTAAATTATTTATTACATTTTACATTATGTTTCTAAAATGGTGGGGATTCCTCTTGTGTTATGTTTTCACTTTATTACTGTTTGAAATGCTGCAAAATGCTTTACACATTCCTCCCAGTTAAGCCTGGCTGCTCTGTGTCGAGCTACCAGAGGGATGAGCGCAGGTTAATTTGGGGTTTTGCTTGCACCTCACCCTGACAATGATTGTGGTTGCTCACTTTTATCATGTTCTTGAACAACTTGAGAAATTTCTTTGATATGGACACAGGACCAGATTGGAAGGATGTCTTCTTTGTTACTTGTTTCATTTTCTAGGTCATGATCAGGAACGGACTCAACTATTTAGTTGTAGCCTTAACTAAAGGGTTCTTAGTTTCTGGCCTGCACTTGATCATCTAGAGGGTATTTTACCCTAATATCAAAATTCACATGCACTACACATCACACACAGTTTATTCGGTCCTGATGAAATGCCTCGGATCTTTATGACCACAGAGGCGTGAAACATGTAGACCTCATAGTTACCTGAGCACATGGCGCTACAAGGGTAACTTCTAACCCACAGGTTTTTTTATGAAGGGCACCACCACATTAAAAGCATTTCTTCTGGCAACCTTAGTCAGTTTTATCTTTCTGCATGCACTTTGTCACCCTCCACAAAGGACTCACTCCACACACCCACATGCATCAAACGGGGAACATCCTTTACAACGCGGATGTTACACCGCAGTTCCCTTACGACACAACTTTTACAACGCAAGTTGTAACAACGAATTGCGCTGGGGGGCGCTCCAGGATAGTAAATAGTTTAATTTACTATCCAACTCCTTCCCTACTATCCACGGGGACTGGAGTTGGAATAGTAAATTAAACTATTCACTATCCAGCCCCCAACAACGCAAGTCGTGGTAACGACTTGCGTTGTAAAACATGCATCGTAAAGTACTGCGATGTAAAACATCGCGTTGTAACGACATACATCCGCATCAAATGGCAGATCTCAAAAGACTTCCAACAAAGTGACCCTTCGGGGGACCCATAGGGCTTTGCAGCACCAGCCCGACAAGGAACACTGCCCGGTGATGAAACATGACATATAGTTTGGGATGTGTGAGGGCTACAAGAGACAAGACTTGTTCTTCCCTCTCTTTTGAGTGAGTCCTAGACCTAGGATATCTCTCTTTCCTTTTCCTTTTCCCTTAAGTGAGGTAGTCACTTTTTGCACTACTCACTTAGGAACAGTGCCCACCCCTTTTTTGTTGACTTCATGTTTAGTTTGGATAATGGGCACTAGACCATGAACTAGCTCCTGCCTCCTCCCCTCTTTTTTGACATTATTAAAGTTACAGAATGGCCAGTCTGTAATTAAACTACATGTATGAGAAGGGGCAAAATACAAGTCAGGCAACTTTGTGGGGTCTGGATCACAAAAACCATGTGTGAATCCTCTCTAGTTTCCTAATAACACAAGCAGTTAGCTCAAAAGTAAAAAAATAAATCATCTGGGACATAATTCAAAACAATACCAGCATAAGGCGCCACCTAGAGGTTGCTAAGTTTGCTTTCCTCACTATAAATAGCTTTATTGACATAAATACCTTTAGTATTGGCAGAATGGGGCCTTGAAACGAATGGGCCCTGGGCCAAACAGCCCTCACTGCTCGCACTTGTGACAGCCCTAACCCATAAGGACCTATGAACTTTAACTCAGCCATCAGCAATTGAACTATGTATTGTATTTTTAAGCTGGAGAGTACATCATCATTTTTTTGTCATAGTTCTAGTAAAGTTGGTCATTTAAAGTTGGCAGGCTGATCGGCAAGCATGCCTCAAACACTTACAAATTAATGCTTGGTGTACTACACCGTTTATTAAAACCAATAAGTGACTATTGCTGTAGAAGAAAAATCTAATTAATTACCCTTGTATTTGTGCTATACAACCCCCGAAAGCTGAAACAGCTGGACACCAAGTTAAGATCTTCAATATTTGCTCTACCCCTTGATCTTTCCAACGTTCCCAGCACAGTAGGTGGTCTTGCATAATTAAGAAGACACCAAGCTGGTTGCCTCATGACACTGTTTATGAGACAAGCAACAGATCAAACACAGCTAAAGTCACCAAAAGAGGGCAATTAATTCGGTAGTATCTCTTCAGAAAAACGAATATTGAACTGATTAACAGGCTGTTTTTCATACAAAGTAAGCTCCACACTTCACCAGCAGCTAGAGCATATATTTGCTGAAGTACATCATGCAAAAATGTTAGGCATGCAAAACAGTAACATATGATCAGCATAAATGTAATTAGCTGCTATGTATCATTTATAGACTTTAAAAATTGGGAGAGATGCGACGAGGAAGCCAATTCAACTGGATATTAATAATGTGGATTTTTATTGCCAGATTCCTAATTTTATAATTGGCACATATTTTTTAAAGCACTTTGCAGGTATTGTTTTTAAATTAGTACAGACTTTCTTTTTCAGATTAGCGACAGAAAGTGCATGTCGTGAAGCAGTGGGAAGCATTGACAAAAAGAAAGGGTGACTGGCTGGAGCCAAGTAGCAGGAGCAGCAGCGGCAGCGGCAGCTGTCTAATTAGGCCAGCAGCCATGATGACGCAGAGTAAGTAATTTACATGAACAGCGACTCTGTTGAGCAGCACAGGGCAAAACAGTGTCAGGAAGAGATCTAGCTTCATTCACTCAAAACCAAGACGCAGGTGCATAACGCAGGCCCCTGCAACCCTTGTGGCACAGCGGATCCCCAACCATCAAGGGGCCCCTAAACTTTCACGGACCCCCATTCAGCCAAGGGCCAATGTACATCTTTTAGATATGGGAGACTCAGGGGTCCCTCATCCAATTCTGCAAGGAGGCCTCATATGTTTGTGTTTCACAACTGCCAAGAAGTGTGTACAATTTGGTCCTTATCAGAATATAATGGGCCTTATTTACAAGAAAGTAATGCAGCGCAGTGCCGCAAGCCATTTGGATGCGCTGTGCTATGTTACTTTCAGTAGTGGTCGGTGGTGGGAGTAGCTACAGGGCGGTGATGTAAGGAGGAGGAGGAGGGGCAGGGTGGGGGGTAGTAATCTATGGATTACGGAGGATTAAAGGTAGGTAAACATATAAATAAATAAAAACGAATGTTGTTGCGTGCACTGCATTGCATTTGGGGATGCAGTGTGCGCAACGAAATTCGTTTTATTTATTTGATATTTTGTCCTCTATATTTGTGTCCCAGGATATTCTGCATTCAATGTTCAGGATCCACACCTTGTAGGCTATTGTTCCACACAAGATTTGTAGCCCCCACAAAATTAAAAATGTTATTTTCGTTTGGTTATCCTCACAATGAAATTTGTTTTGCAGTGCATACCTTGACTACATATCACTCGCAACACAGCACTTGTCCGCTTTTAGGTCATTGTGTAATGCTAAGCATCATGCCACAGCAGCATTTTCAGCACAAGGATGAGTAAGGCCAACGTTGTTGTCAATAGGTGTGAATAAATACAAGTCGTTCAGAATTGTGCTGCTCGGTTGCTTCCTGGCACGCCTAAAACTCAGTCGGCTAAGCCAGCCTTGAAAATTTTATATTGGCTTCCAATCTCGGAAAGAATAAAGTTTAAATCTCTGTGTATAGCTCACAAGACCCTATGGGGGAAGGGCCTTTTAATCAATGATTTTCTTATCACTTTCTATCACCCCACGAAATGCCTTCACTCAGTTAATTTAAATGTAGCCGTAATCCCCAAAATTAAAAGGGTGAGGTGTGAAGGCAAGTCCTTTCCGTACAATGTAGCTAGACTCTGGACAATCTTCCTTCATTCAGAGTCTGGACATCTCCCTTTTCCAAAGCTCCTCAAAACATCGTTGTTCCATCTCTATAAACCATCTAGTTCTTGCCTGTGTTACTACTAGCGCTGGGAAGCCTCAGGGCAGCTACACGCTCAATAAATGTTGTTTTAAATTAAATTAAATAAATACGGTATTGTAGAATTTTTTATATACCTGCAACCAAGAGATGCTGATTAAATGTAACCTAAATCCTTTTACATGCAGCTGTGCTATATAATTAAAATTGGACGAAACACATAGAAAAGGTTCTTGCGTATCAACTAGGATAGGAAAATGTCTCTTCAATGCCTGCTATTTTTTTCTAGAACTTTAAATGTGATTTTGATCTGAGGGCATTACAGTATGGAAAGAGGGATTATAGTAGGCCAGACCACGACTGAAAAGTTGGCTACATAACAGGGACTGGCAAAATATGTTTGCGAGCTGTGTCTTAAGAACACACATTTTGAAACCAGGATGTGTATTAGAGGAACATAGATCTGACAACTGACATCAGAACTTGCAAAGGCTGATCGTCAGGAGACTGTCATGTCACACCTTAAGTGCTGCGGGGAATGAGATTTTAATATCTTTTATGATCAATTTGATAACTTATCTCATTCGTCAATTTTGGACCGCTTGATTTCTGTCATTGAGTAAAAGACAACCCCACATAAGTTTAGATAAACCCCATTAACTGACGCCACTCTGAAGAACCACTTACAACTGATAAAGTTTAAAAGGTTTAATATAAAATTAAGAAAAGTTGCATATACAATCCTCTCAGGATCAAATTCATCAAATATACAGGAACCAATAGGAACATATATTCCCTAAAGAACCTCAGTCTTCAAACAAATACAATTAAAGTCAGTTCCAAAATCAGCAAATTAAAAAAGCATCGATATGAAGTGGTTCTTCTGCGTCATCTACAGAAAGAGAAAAATAATCAAGTTAAATCTGTCCCTACTCTATACTAGGTGACATCCCTACTTCGCAAGTTTCTAGAACCCTAAAAAGGTGTCAGCAGTTTGACTCCCTAAGAAGTTCAAACTCTCTTAGCCTCTAAAGGTAACTTAAGTTTAAGAAGCAGTACCCTCTCTGCCTACCCATCCGCTCTTCTAAGGGTCCTCGGCCTACTGCTCCCTTGCGCTCTGATCTCTCTCAGCGCTTCTGCTCAAGTCATCTACGCTTCCTCTCCTTCGCTCTGAGCAATTCGCTGCTCCCGCTAATCGCTATCTTCTCCCCGGGGTGCTGTCCCTAAAATACACAATCACAGTGTGGGTGGAACGCCCCTTCGACGCCCACCACGGACTTTCCCTGTGAGGTCATCTTCTAGCTTTTTCCATGGCTTCGTCTCTTCGTCGTCCGTTAAGTTGACCTTTCTCCTTAGACGCCATCTTCGTCTTCTTGCTGGTGACTTCATTCAACTTTACCCATGACACTTTCGGAGTAAAATCTATCAACTTATCAGAACTTTCATTCTTTACAGCTGTACCTTTAACCTCATTTGGTCCTGTGAATGGTCATTTCAAAACAAGACTCAAATTCCAATCTTCTCCTCTCATGTTTAGGCAATAAACTTCGTTCGACATTTGTCACCTTAAATCTAACAAGAACTAGACTCTTCGGCTCGCACATTCAAGTGAAGGCTATTCACGACTCCTGTGAGCCCACTAAATTACCAACAGCGGACTACACTCCTGCGAACCCTTGGTCAGTCAGGTTATAATCACAAATGACCTAAACTCTTCTAACATTCCTACAAACTTCTTCTACACAGTATAACCTTTAACATACATTTATATATGAACGTATTTAGCAAATCCCTAGCTTATATGTGAATACATTTTACTTAGAATACAATTACGTAGAATATAAACCTTAATACATAGAATATAAAGTTATATTCTCATTGGTTACATCGTTATGCGTATGCTCTCTGCACATTTCTCCATGTTACATTTCTCGCCGTTTCTGCATTTAAAGTTACACATGTACATGAATTCTACTTTGCACGTTCTTCTGTTCGTAAGCATTTCTACACATTAGCCCACTACGTATACGGGCCTTCTAAATCTAATACATTCTAAGTGAATACAGTTATGTTTCTTATATCACTTTAGTCACATCTGTTAACTTTATGCTTATAAGCGTCAACTTCACGTTCGATATACATTTCATTCCTACGTTTATATGATATACCTCTAAATATGACTCAGATATACATTTTATTCAAATTGCGCTCTCTCAGTTCCCCCCTTTGATGACTTTTAGGAGTCATCACTAAATGCAATTTGAATAGTACCTTTAAACAGAACTAGTTACATCATTTCCTCTTTTCATCATTTCAAGTGCTCTCAAGCTTTTGTACTGTTGGTCTTGTAAAGCAGCTAATCTCCTTTCTTGTTCTCTCATAGATCTTTGTAACCGGTTCGTCCTATACCATTTATATAGTTTTACTAATCCTAACAATGTAATTATACAAATTATTACTATTAATACAGGTTTTAATATGTACCATACTATACTTTTACCAAGGTTGGCAAACCAACTTCCAACCTTTCCTACTCCATGACCTACTTTTTCCCAAACATTTATTTTTGTCAAATCTTCGATCTCTTGATGAATCTGTGTAATGTTTCTTATGACCTTCTCAAGTGGTTTTGAATTATCAGGAATATAAGTACAACATTCCTGAACCTTCAAAGCCTTGCAAACTCCGCCTTCTTTTGCTAATAGCACATCAAGAGCAAGTCGATTCTGAAGAACCATTGCTCTAATTGATTGCATCTCACCCTCTATTAGCATTAATGACCTTGCAGTACTTGCAGATAATCTGTCTACGACTGTAGCTAGTCTCCTGATCTTAACATCGTTAAGTATTAAACCTAACATGGGGAACATCGCTCCAAATACGTCTCCTACTACTTCTGCATCTCCTACTTCTCTTTTCGTTCTTGTCGAAGCCTTTCCTTCTATGATCGCTAAATCCTTTGCATGATATATTTTGGGGAAGACAATTGCCAAGTAACACGAACCATACCAATTGTCAGGCAGTTTTACATAGGCATTTCTTCCACATACAAAATATACATTAGGAATCACTTGCATTTCCTTCATGAAATCCTTCGTGTAGTACTCTAATCGAAAAGCATGTTCGCAATTTACTTCACCTACAAATACACTTTCATAACATGTCTTGCTTCGAGTTAAACATAACGTTCCTTTCTGCGTTCTATCCAATGCTATTGGACCATTGCTCCCTTTCTTTTTATGTGCCTTCTCTTCTTCGGTCCAATCAGTTTTCCACTGTCCTATTATGTATGATATTGTCACTACTGTAATTATGAGAAATATTACTACTGCTATAAGTGTACCTATTATACATTTAGCTTTTCTGTTTGGGTTGCCGTTCTCCATGTTGTCAAAAACAGCGTAACTCTTTCTTTTGCGAAAAAGTTTTCTTTTCCTTTCCAGTCTTTGGTTTGCTTTGTTTTCTTCTTAGTTTGTAAAGTGCTCTTTTTCAACAAAGTCTCTTTTTCGCAACAATGTCTCTTTTATTTTTAACAACAGACAACCCTAACCCTTCTCCGTCCTCTAAATGTAATCCCTAATTTTTTCTTCTTTCCACTCGGCGCTAGGTTATCTTCTTCTTTATAGCTTATATACAAAAGTCTTTATGCATCAACAATTATTCTTGTACCTGCAGCTCTCGCAACAAGTTCCAATAATTCAAAACGAATGACTTTTTCTTCTTCTTCTGGAATTTGATGACCAAATGTTGGAAATTGTAATCTGTTTAGCGCTAAATCTTTAATCTGACTCAAGTATGGGGGTATGGGAAGTGTGAAAGTCAGTAATCCCTCAGTCTCGAGTCCAGGAGTCAACATCCATATCTCCACTGCCACAAATGGATCGAGATCGATTACCTTCACGCTCTTCACTCTCCCAGATTTCTGTCCCCAAGACATCTGCTAGATAAGTCCACTCTGGGGTGGCGTACCTTCTGCAGGGCACACGTACCCTTCTCGATCTTCTTGGACTCTCAGTTCCTGAGTCTGTAGTCTCCTCTTCTTGGTCTGATTCTTCAGAGATTGGGACAAGAGTTTTCTCCTGTTGTGCCTTTAAGCTTGGCCTCCTTCTTCTCTCTGGCCAACTGGCTTCGTCACTCCTTGTCCTCCTGCTCCTTGTTCTTGGACCCGTCTCTTGGTCACTCTCAGCTTGTTCAGTATCTGATTCAATCTCCCAGTCACTTTCTTCTCCTGAGGCGACTTCAGTCTCACTAGTGTCTTGACCCTCGTCGAGCTGTTCCGTCACAGTCTCAGCCTCTTCGATCACCTCTACAGCTTGGCTTTCCCCCTCTGTGGCTTCTCCGCTTTCCGCTGTATTCTCATCCGAGAGAGGAGCTGTTTCTTCTAGAGGTGTTGGCACTCTTCGGGTGTGTGAAGCGTGTATCCAATTTGGCAGGCCTCCACACTTCACTGCAGTATTCGTGACAAGTATGACTTGAAATGGTCCTCGCCAACGCACGTCTAAGCAGTTCTTCCTGACATGCTTTTTCACCAAAACCCAGTCCCCTGGACTCAGGTCATGGCACAAGTCTTGTGCTGCTGGAACCTCTGCAGCCTGGACCTGGAGGGACACAGAATTAATGGCATCAGATAGTCCCTTGCAGTAGTCCAAGATCAAGTCGTCTGTGATGTTCAATAGCGCTGCAGTCGGAACCGATGGCAATCTCATAGCTCTCCCCATTAACACTTCATGTGGAGAGAGACCTGTTTTTCTATCTGGTGTGCTACGTATGCTCATAAGAACCACTGGAAGTGCGTCTGGCCAACTCAGGGATGTTGATGAACAAACTTTGGCAAGTCTGGACTTAATTGTGCTGTTGATTTGCTCTACAATCCCTGAAGCTTCTGGTCGATAACTGCAATGGAGCTTCTGATCGATACTCAAAGCTGAGCACAACATCTTCACTATTTCGCTGTTGAAATGAGTTCCTCTGTCCGATTCCAAAGAGGATGGCACCTCAAACCTCGGTATTAACTCTCTGAGTAACAGTTTTGCTACTGTAAGTGTATCACATCTACGTGTAGGGTAAGCTTCAACCCATCTAGAAAATATACAGACAATCACTAAAACGTATCTAAGTTTGTTGCATTTAGGCATTTCTATAAAATCAAGCTGCATTCTATTGAAAGGCCCCCCAGACCTCCCAATGTGACTCAATGTAACTGGTGTTCTCTTTCCCACGTTTAGTTGCTGACAGATCGTACATCGCTGACATACTGCTTCTGCCGCTACTCTAAACTTAGGATTAAACCACGTTTGTCTGAATACTCTCACCATGGCATCTCTACCTATGTGTGCTGATCCATGCAATTTCCTTGCCATTGGACTAACAAGTTCATTTGGTAAAACTGCTCTCCCATCGGCAGAGATCCAGAAATTCATCTCACTTTTTATACACCCAGCTGTTTCCCAGCCCTTTTTCTCATCATCTGGTGCATTCTCCTGAACACTCCTTAGCTCATCCCACGTATCTACAGTGTCTAACAACATTGTCAATTCAGTTCTTTCATGAATCCCCCCCACTTTCACATCAGTGTGAGAATATCCTTGTTCTGCGCAGTAACGTGCTACTTCATCCGCATAGCGGTTACCTTGTGACACAAAATCTGTACCTCTTGTATGCGCAGCACATTTGACTACTGCGATAGCTGTTGGGCCTTGCAATGCCTCTAACAACAATCTCACGAATTCTCCATTCCTAATGGGAGAACCCGAAGAGGTCATGTAACCTCTTTGAGACCATAACTGCCCGTAATCGTGAACTACCCCGAAACCATACTGGCTATCGGTGTATATGGTGACTCGAATTCTGTTACCCGCTAAACAGGCACGCGTCAAAGCAATAATTTCAGCTACCTGAGCGGAGTGTACTCCTTCCAGGCAAGCGGCTTCTACAACTCTGGTAATTGTACAAACTGCATAAGCTGCTCTCAGCTGACCAATATCGTCTCTTACGCATGAACCATCAACAAAGAAAATTTCATCGGGGTCAGTCAATGGCTCATCTACGATATCGGGTCTCGGTTTGGTGCATAGTTCAGTCACATCAAGGCAATCATGATCTGTACAAATTTCATCATCCACCTCATTTGGAAGTGGCATCAAAGTTGCAGGATTCAAGACGGAGCATCTTTTCAGGGTCACATTCTCGGCAGCCAGTATGACTTGCTCGTAGCGTGTGAGCCTGCTATTCGTCAGATGCTGAGTCTTAGTCCTGGTCATTAACAATTCCACAGAATGCGGTACATACACCACTAACTGATGTCCCATTACCACACTTTCAGATCTTTCAATGCTGACACCCGTTGCAGCTACGGATTTGAGACATCCGGGCAACGCTGCGGCTACTGGATCTAATGTAGCCGAAAAATACGCTACTGGCCTACGCGCATCTCCATGAATCTGGGCCAAAACTGCTAAAGCGCATCCCTCTCTTTCGCAGCAGTAAAGCAAAAATGGTTTTGTGTAATCCGGCATTCCTAGAGCCGGCGCGCGACATAAGTCCTCCCTCAGCTGCAAAAACGCCATCAAACAGTCTTTGTCCCATGGTACCGGATCACTCACTCCTTTGTGCATCAGTTGTAATAAAGGTTTTGCCTTCAGTGAGAAGTTAGCTATCCACTGCCGACAATAACCGACCATACCTAGAAACATCCTGACCTCTCTTTGTGTTGTAGGCGCGTTCATTTTCATAATCGCCTCTATTCTGTCTGGAGACACCTTCCGTTTCCCCTTTTCAATCCTGTGGCCCAAGTATTGCACTTCAGTAAGACAATATTGCAATTTACTTGGAGACACCTTATGCCCGTTCTCGGCCAAATGATTTAGTAAGGTGATGGTGTCTACTCTGCAAGCTTCCTCTGTTTCTGACGCAACTAGGAGGTCGTCTATGTACTGGACTAGAACTGAGTTCTTGGGCAGTACTAGACTCTCAAGATTTCTCTTTAATAGCTGGTTAAAGATCGATGGGCTTTCTGTATACCCCTGAGGGATACGACACCATGTTAAAACGCGATCTTCCAGCTTAAAAGCGAAAAGATACTGGCTCTCTTCATCTAAAGGAATCGAAAAGAAAGCCTGGCACAAATCTATCACGGTGAACCATTCAGCTTGGAACGGTATCTGAAACAATATCACTGATGGATTCGGTACCACTGGACAACATGAGACAACAATATTATTAATCTTTCGAAGATCCTGCACTATTCTGTATTTTCCACTAGGCTTCTGCAAACCCATAATCGGGGAGTTACATGGACTACCCACGATTTCCTTCAGTATTCCCTGTTTGATCATGGATTCGATCACAGGCTTTATTCCTGCAATCGTCTCCGGTGTCAACTTATATTGTGGTGTTCTTGGATACTCGGCATTGGGTCTTACCATGATCTTTACTGGTTCTACCCCTTTGATCAGTCCTATTTCTTCTCCAGTAAAATCCCACACCTCAGCTGACACTTTCTCCCTCAAGTCCTGTGGAAGTTCCTCCACTGTTAAGATAGGATATAGTTCCACGCATTCCTGCGAGTTTACAACCTTAAAATCGGCATCTTCATCATTGGTCTGCACTTCTACTCCTTCAGGTGTGCAATGTATTGTGCAATTCAGTTTACACAACAGATCTCTTCCTAGCAAACACACCGGGCTAGCATCACAGATCACAAACTGATGTTCGTCACTGTAATTCCCTATCTTTACTGACACTGGTTCTGTCAGAGGATTCGTCATCCTCTTGTTTGCGACTCCTACCACCTGGATCATCTCTCCTGATATCGGCAGACCTGGGACTACCGCTGACCTCAACGTGGATCTAGTGGCTCCCGTATCCACCAAAACGGTCGTAGGACATCCAGCTACTTCAGCTTCTACGTATGGTCCTCTCTGATCTACTTCCAGGGCTGCTCCTAAAGTACAGTCTTCTTCCCTATTCACTCGTTGCCCTGTAAGAGGATCAACGTAGTAGCATTCTTCTCCTCCTACGAACAATGGCATTTGTCTATAGGTTTTCCCTCCATTTGCAATTCGAGGCGGTTGAGGAAACGGGGCTCGAGGAGTCTGAGTCCCCCCTTTGATAAACTTTCCCTTCGGGACCGTTGCTCCCTTAACCACGTTGTTCTGTACCTCTTCCTCCTCCTGTTCTAATTCCCCTGTTTCAATATTATAAGGACACTCGCGTCTCCAATGTCCCACCTCGTTACACTGATGACACCTGGTTGTCCTTTTCAGTGTTGCGATATCTATTCTCGGTCTCGGTCTTTCTTCCTCATCTCTGCTCTGATTATTCTGCTTCTTTGCTTGCGTTCCTGTTCCCTGCTGTCGCTGTCCACCCTTTCCAGCTGATTGCATCTGTACTAACATCAGCTTTTCCTTAAGCTTCTTTGCCTTCGAATCTATCTCATCGCTACAGTACCTTGCATACCTCAGAATTTCATCTAAAGGTTTGTTCTGCCAACAGATCAAATGCTGTTGAATCATCAGGCTTATGTCTGGTCTCAATCCGAGAACAAACTTCGACACAAACTGTCCTATGTCCTTAGGGTCCATTACGTCTAACCCACTGTACTGCTTGAATGCTTTCAGTAACCTTTCATAGAACTCGTGAACTGTTTCTTTAGGCTCCTGAGTTGTTCGATCTATCTTAACCCAGTCTATGTCTTGCACCGGCACTTTCTCTTTTAGCCATGTTATTACTCTCTCGTATTTTTCCATGACTCTATCTGATGGACCGCCTGTCTGTGTGTTCCTCGGAGGCTCACAAGCGGGCCATTCTATACTAAGTTTGCATGCCGTCCACAAATCTCCGGGTACTACGATATCGAACAATGTGTTCAAATCAATCCACAGTACCTTAGAGATTTTCACGAATCTCTCTACCTGCTTGTACCACTCCACGGGATTTTCTCTAAGCTTCGGGAAGGAATTAGTGAATGCCGCTAAATCCCCCCTACTCCATGGTACATGCACGTAGTTTCCGTTCGCGATTTCTCGCAAAGGGAAAGCTTCCATTCGCATTAAGTCTGTATCCTGAGACTTCACAAGTGTACTCCGTCTGACAGATCCCTTCTTGGACCATCTTTCCTCCCATCTATAGAGATCTCTCCATATCCTAATACACATGACCAATTCCCTTATGTGTACTCTTAGCCCAATCGTTCTGCGCTCATCTAGATCTAGATCCGTGCAATTCAGCCTATGATTGGCCTGTAAAGCCTTAGTTCGTGATATGTCTATCATGTACTTTTCTGCCAATTCAGATAACTTTTCATGAGCTGCTCTCGCTTTACGTGTAACGTCTTTGGACAAAAATAATATCTCATCTGGTGCGTACAGCTCTAACCTCTCAATTGCCACTGTGCCGTCAATTATTTCGTCCAAGTCTGATTTTAAACTCATTACATCTATGCGTCTTGCTTTTATTTCAGCTCTCAGTACGTCAGTCCTAGGTTGTTCTCTTACATCCCTCTCACCTCCACTATGCGCCCTACGCCTAAGCACAGGTGAGTTATGAGGAATTTTTCTTCCATCTCTTTGTTCCCACCTCTCTAGATCCCAAGCTTTTCCATCTTCCCTTGGGGTGTGGTGGAACAATGCTCCATCCCTCAACCCTACATTCCGTCTTTTCGACTCGGTTTCTCCAGATACAAGATAGGATCCTCCGTGCTGTCCTAAACCACTGTAACTCGCTTGCTGTCTGGTATCACTCAACAAACGATAAGGACCTTCATGGCTTTCCATGCTCCCGCGATCTCGTTCGTGATCACCGGATGTATGGCGAGACGTTTCGCGACTCCCTATGTTCTCGTGACTCCGTTCTTGATCACCGGACGCATGGCGAGACCCTTCGCGGCTCTCCATGTTCTCGTGATTCCGTCCGTAATCACCGGAGGCATGTCGAGACGTTTCACAACTCTCCATGTTCCCGTGATTCCAATGTTGCACATTTTCATCCGGAGTATGGTGTGTGCATCTGAAAGTGTTTCGGTATTCCTGCGTCCTTCGTTCTCCCTCACTAAAGGTGACGCGAGGCACTTCCCCACACCCTGCACTCCTATCGTTGCACGTTTGCCGATTGCCACTAGTAGTAGGGCAAGTATCTCCTCTACTTCCTTGACTCCCTCTCTCCCACTCCGGGCTGCTTTCGCCAGCTCCACAATGAGAGAGGATCTTGTTATCCTGGTCTCTCCACTCTGCTCCTGTTTCTAAACTTTTATTCCGAGCCTCTTCGGCAGTATCCCATTCTTTCAGATATTCCCTTAATTCCTTATAGGATTTCGGTTTCGGTCCCCTCAAATCCATTGATCCTCTTTGACCCCCTTGTTCTATCCAGGGACCCGTTGCGGAATCTAATGGGGTACTCCGATTCACTGGTGCTAAACCCTGTCCTTGAGGATTCATCGTGTTATTCCTATTCTCCATCTCTGCCCTTTCCCTGTCCCATCTTGCCTGTTCCTCCTGCTGGACCCCCTCTGGGTTGTAGATTGACACTATAGGGCCTATGGTAACAGGTACTTGTAGAGCGTCTGGCATTTGGTACGACCTTGCACATTGCGTCTCTGGCACCTTCTGGACCACGAATCTTCCCACTACTCTCTGTTCGGAACTAGCTTGGGGTATTTCCTCACTCTTGTTGGAGTCCCACTCTGTTACTGGGATCGATTTATATTCTCCCCATCTAGCTCCATCCCCTTGCTGTAGTACGGGACTTGCGGTTTCGCTGTTGTACGGAGGTGGTCTATCTGTTAATAGCCTATCTATCAGATCCTCCTCCGTCTCGCTTTCCTCATCTTCTTCCTCTAGAGGTTTTTTTTCTCCCGTAGCTTCTATCATGGTGAACAGTTTGTCTGCTTCTATCTTTTGCACTCTCCACTTCTTAGCTTCCTCATCCCATTTGGCATCCTGCACTGCCTTTACTGATCGTCTCACTCTTTCCTGGCGCCTTTTTACGCTCTTTTCGTGTGCCGCTCTAAACCATGCACTAAGTGCTTCGAATTGTGTTGGCCTCGGTAGAGGTCTCGTTGCAAGCATTACTGCTTTCAGTTGGTTCAACACGTCTAGCTTAAATGTTCCGAATCTCGGAAACATCAGTTCCTTTTCCCCTTCCGTTAGCCTATTCCACTCGGAAATCCATAATATCGAGTGTAAGCCGACATTTACTGCCATATGATAAGCTGGTGTGCCTTCTGGTGGAGCTTCTTCTCCAGCATATAAGTTTCTTCTATTTCTCCTAAAGATTTTTCTTAAACCCTTAAAGCACTTCATTTCTGATAATCTACGATTTTCTCTTATTAATTCTCTTCCTTGTTTATGTCCCGATGACAAATCACCAATCCCTGTGCGACTCTCGCTAATCAGCCTATCCCAATTCGGTTCTACGCTAACCGACCAATCTCAGCGCGACTCTACGCTGACGTCACTCGTTCCCTCTGCAGCAATTTCCTTCGTTTCTCAACTCGTCTCGCGGTCTTACATGCGTTTCATTCATACGCCGAAAAATGACTACTTCCGTTCAAGCGATCACTTTTCTCTGACTGTACGGCCACAGTCTAACTGTAATTGTCACCTCAACTGGCGAAACGTCTTCCTCTTACGGTCAGATGCTCACCTTAACTGATAGGTTACTTACACACAGTAAACGTACGACCAGCATGCGTTTACTCATACACTCACTCAAACGCTCCCCCTATCATCGGTCTGCGGGCGATCAATGGTACCTCATGACCCCCTTTAAATGGTAGACAAATTACTCTGGGTGTTCGATACACCCGAACCACTTAAGCCCTCTCTGGACATAAGATTTTTATCTGGTTGCGCGCGCTCACAACCTTCCCTCAATCACACTACAGGCATTCAACTCCGCTTGACATTACAACACAGGAACAACATAAAGCACCGCAATCTTACAACGCATGACCCTTATACTCACTCTCGACCGATTCTGCTGCTTTTCTCTCGACGCACCGTCAGCACCTTCTTCGGCAGGGATTCTTCTTCTGGTCGTCGATGACTAGGGACCTTGGGGTAAACTAAACCTAACCTAGGTTGTCTTCCTCAAGAAGAAAACCATCTTTCTCTGCTACCAACTGCGGGGAATGAGATTTTAATATCTTTTATGATCAATTTGATAACTTATCTCATTTGTCAATTTTGGACCGCTTGATTTCTGTCATTGAGTAAAAGACAACCCCACATAAGTTTAGATAAACCCCATTAACTGACGCCACTCTGAAGAACCACTTACAACTGATAAAGTTTAAAAGGTTTAATATAAAATTAAGAAAAGTTGCATATACAATCCTCTCAGGATCAAATTCATCAAATATACAGGAACCAATAGAAACATATATTCCCTAAAGAACCTCAGTCTTCAAACAAATACAATTAAAGTCAGTTCCAAAATCAGCAAATTAAAAAAGCATCGATATGAAGTGGTTCTTCTGCGTCATCTACAGAAAGAGAAAAATAATCAAGTTAATTCTGTCCCTACTCTATACTAGGTGACATCCCTACTTCGCAAGTTTCTAGAACCCTAAAAAGGTGTCAGCAGTTTGACTCCCTAAGAAGTTCAAACTCTCTTAGCCTCTAAAGGTAACTTAAGTTTAAGAAGCAGTACCCTCTCTGCCTACCCATCCGCTCTTCTAAGGGTCCTCGGCCTACTGCTCCCTTGCGCTCTGATCTCTCTCAGCGCTTCTGCTCAAGTCATCTACGCTTCCTCTCCTTCGCTCTGAGCAATTCGCTGCTCCCGCTAATCGCTATCTTCTCCCCGGGGTGCTGTCCCTAAAATACACAATCACAGTGTGGGTGGAACGCCCCTTCGACGCCCACCACGGACTTTCCCCGTGAGGTCATCTTCTAGCTTTTTCCATGGCTTCGTCTCTTCGTCGTCCGTTAAGTTGACCTTTCTCCTTAGACGCCATCTTCGTCTTCTTGCTGGTGACTTCATTCAACTTTACCCTTGACACTTTCGGAGTAAAATCTATCAACTTATCAGAACTTTCATTCTTTACAGCAGTACCTTTAACCTCATTTGGTCCTGTGAATGGTCATTTCAAAACAAGACTCAAATTCCAATCTTCTCCTCTCATGTTTAGGCAATAAACTTCGTTCGACATTTGTCACCTTAAATCTAACAAGAACTAGACTCTTCGGCTCGCACATTCAAGTGAAGGCTATTCACGACTCCTGTGAGCCCACTAAATTACCAACAGCGGACTACACTCCTGCGAACCCTTGGTCAGTCAGGTTATAATCACAAATGACCTAAACTCTTCTAACATTCCTACAAACTTCTTCTACACAGTATAACCTTTAACATACATTTATATATGAACGTATTTAGCAAATCCCTAGCTTATATGTGAATACATTTTACTTAGAATACAATTACGTAGAATATAAACCTTAATACATAGAATATAAAGTTATATTCTCATTGGTTACATCGTTATGCGTATGCTCTCTGCACATTTCTCCATGTTACATTTCTCGCCGTTTCTGCATTTAAAGTTACACACGTACATGAATTCTACTTTGCACGTTCTTCTGTTCGTAAGCATTTCTACACATTAGCCCACTACGTATACGGGCCTTCTAAATCTAATACATTCTAAGTGAATACAGTTATGTTTCTTATATCACTTTAGTCACATCTGTTAACTTTATGCTTATAAGCGTCAACTTCACGTTCGATATACATTTCATTCCTACGTTTATATGATATACCTCTAAATATGACTCAGATATACATTTTATTCAAATTGCGCTCTCTCAGTGCTGAGTCTACCAACTGTGAGCCAGACCGTGCTTTAAACATATTCTGAGCGCACGAAAATTTTTGTATCCAACTATAGCTTTTTTAGTCTGATCATATCAGTGTACATGAGGTGAATACATTACTTCCAAATAGCTAAAAATAAATCAATTAATCAATCAGAGCATTTGTAGAGTGCACCACTCACCCGTGAGGGTCTCAAGGCGCTGCTGGTACTGCTCGAATAGCCAGGTCTCGAGTAGTCTCCTGGGGCCTTATTTATGAAGGACTTGCGCCGCCGATGCGTCACTTTTTCCCATGTTAAAAGTGACGCACCGGCGGCGCAAGTCCTTCATAAATAAGGCCCCTGAAGGTTAGCAGGTCCTGGGTCTGAAGTAGGAGGATGGGGAGGGTGTTCCAGGTCTTGGCGGCGAGGTGGGAGAATGAGTTGCAGCGGAGGTCGCTCTTCGGATGCGGGGGATGGGGGCGAGGACGAGGTCGGAGGAGCGGAGCTGACGGTTGGGGGTGTAGAAGGTGAGTCGTTTGTTGAGGTATGCCGGTCGGGTGTTGTGCAGTGTCTTGTGTGCGTGGGTGAGGAGCTTGAAGGGGATCCTCTTGTTGATGGGAAGCCAGTACATCTCTCGGGTTGGTTTGATGTGGCTGCAGCAGGGGATGTCGAGGATCAGGCTTGACGAGGCGTTCTGTATGCGTTGGAGTTGTTTCAGAAGTTTGGCTGAGGCTCCTACATAGAGGGCGTTTCCGTAGTCCAGCCTGCTGCTCACAAGGGCCGGGGTGACTGTCTTTCTTGTTTTGGTGGGGATCCACCTGCAGATCTTGCGGAGCATGCGGAGGGTGTTGATGCAGGATGACGAGACGGCGTTCACTTGCTTTGTCATGGTGAGAGTAGAGTTGAGGATGAACCTCAGGTTGCGTGCGTGGTCGGTGGGTGTTGGTTCTGTTCCCAGTGCGGTTGGCCACCAGGAGTCGTCCCAGGCCAAGCTGGTGGAGCCGAGGATGAGGATTTCGGTCTTGTCTGAGTTCAGCTTCAGACGGCTGTTCTTCATCCACTCTGCGACGGCTTTCATTCCTTCGTGGTGGTTAGTTTTGGCAGTGAGGGAGAGGATCAGCTGGGTGTCGTTGGTGTAGGAGATGATGTTGAGGTCGTGGAGTCAGGTGACATGGGTGAGCGGTGCCATGTAGATGTTGAACAGTGTCGGGCTGAGCCCTGGGGTACGCCACAGATGATCTTGGTCTCTTCGGAACGAAAAGGGGGAGGCGGACGCTCTGGTTTCTGCCAGAGAGGAAGGAGGTGGTCCATTCCAGAGCCTTGTCTTGGATGTCAGCATCATGAAGGCGTGCGCATAGAGTGCGGTGGCAGACAGTATCGAAGGCGGCTGACATTTCCAGGAGGATGAGGGCTGCGGTTTCGCCAATGTCCAGCATGGCCCTGATGTAGTCGGTGGTGGAATTGAGGGCAGTTTTGGTGCTGTTGTTGCTTCTGAACCTGGACTGGGATGGGTCCAGGATGCAGTTCTTTTCGAGGTAGCGAGTCAGCTGTCTGTTGACTGTCTTCTCGATGACCTTCGCCATGACCGGGAGCAGGGAGATGGGTTGGATGTTTTTGAGGTCCTTAGGGTCAGCCTTGGATTTTTTGAGTAAGGCGTTGATCTTGGCGTGCTTCCAGCTCTCTGGGAAGGTCGCTGTCTCAAAGGAGATGTTGATGGCTTTGCGGAGGTGGGGTGCAATGGTGGTGCTGGCTTTGTTGAAGATGTGGTGTAGGCATGGGCTTGACGGAGAGCCGGAGTGGATTTTGTTCATGATTTCAATGGTGTCATTGTCGTTTATGTTGGTCCAGGAGAGCAAGGGGTCGGTGCGGATGGTGGCAGTGGGGTCGGAGACCTCAGTAGCTGTCATGTCGGTCATGGCGTTAAAGCTGTTGTGGATGTCTGTGATCTTGCGATGGAAAAAGGAGGCAAGGGAGTCGCACAGGTCTTGTGAGGGTGGAATGTCGTTGGCGTTAGAACTGGGGTTGGAGAGTTCCTTCACAATTTTGAAGAGCTATTTGCTTTTATGTGCGCTGTTGTCTAGGCAGACATTGAAGGAGCCCCTTTTGGGGGTCTGATGAGGTGATGTTGGCTGCGGGCGGCGTTCTTATGGGCTGCGTTTTTGTCCGGTGTCTGTTCACGGTGCCATTTCTTTTTTAGTTTTCGGCAGGTTTGCTGGAAGGCCTGGAGGTCCTCAGTGAACCAGCTGGCTTTCTTGTTGGTTTGTCTTCTGGGGGGCTTCTTGGTCGGGCGAGAGTGTTGGCGCATTTGTCTATCCACTGTCTGAGTTTGTGGGTGGCGGTGTCGGGGTCGGTGGGATCGGCAGGTTGGTTCTGGGTGAGGGTGGTGGTTAGCTGGTCTTCAGTGACTTTGCTCCAGCAGTGGCGAGGGATCTGTTGGGTGCGGTGGTGCGTGGTGGGTTTCCAGAAGGTGAAGTAGATGCAGCGGTGGTCGGTCCAGTGGAGTATGGTGGTGTGGCTGAAGGAGACATGGGAGTTTGCGGAGAAGATGAGGTCCTGCATGTGGCCGGCAGAGTGGGAGGGATTTGTGACAAGCTTTCTGAGTCCGAGGTTGGCGAGGTTGTCAGTCAAAGTGGTGGTGTTGGTGTTGTTGTTGTTCTCAAGGTGGAAGTTCAGGTCCCCTAGGAGGATGTAGTCTGTGGAAGCAAGGGCGTGTGTGCTGACGAAGTCGGCAATGGATTCGCTGAATTGTGGCCGGGGTCTGGGGGTCTGTAGATGAGGGTTCCTCTGAGGGTGATGTTGGGATCGTGTGTGGATCTGGAAGTGCAGGTGTTCAGTGGTGCAGAGGGTGTCGGCGCTGCTGGTTGTGACTCTGAGAGTGTTCCTGTGGACGATGGCGATTTCTCCTCCTGTACCGTTGGTGCGGTCCCTGCGGGTGATCTTGTAGCCGTCTGGTATGGCTATGGCAATGTCGGGAGCCGAGGAGGGGTGCTTCCAGGTCTCTATCATGAAGGCAATGTCTAGGGAATTTGAGTCGAGTAGGTCCCAGAGTTTGACGGCGTGTTTGTGGGCGGAGCGGGTGTTGAGCAGAATGCATCTGAGGTGATTGGTTTCTTTCACGGTGGGTGGAGTGGCGGGTCGGAGGCTGGAGAAGCTGCAGTTCTGGCAGGAGAAGGGTCCTTTGGTACGCTTTGGGCGGCCAGGAAGCAGGTGTGTGATCGACCGGTGTTGAGTGCGAGGAGGGTGCTGGCATCTTAGCGCAGATGGGCATTGTGGCATTCGCGGAGGTCAGGGGGCCTGGCGCTGGGTTGCAGTCGGGCACAGACGGGCTTGCCTTCGGCGCCAGCGGCACAGCGGCACAGCTGCATAGCGGGCGCCATATAAGGGGAGGTGGGAGGGAGGAGCAGCTGGGAGGTGGGAGCGGGCGGCGAATGGGCGAGAAGGGGGGCGGGCGGCAGGGGACGCAGTGGCGGGAAAATGCTAGAGCGGGGTACAGAGGCAAAAGGTGAGAAAAACAGGAATTACAGTGCTAACCAAAATAAGGGCAGAAAACCCACTACAGGCTACAATATAATAAGGCAACAATACAGCAATACTGCAATAAGGCTGAGAGAAGAGAGGGGCAGAATGAGCACAGAGAGCATGCTCAAACTTCTACAGCAGTAGCAATGGGCCAGGGGACACACAGGTGGTGATGTGCGGTGTGGGGGGCGACCTGCCTATAAACATGGTCAAGGATCTCCTTGTCTTTGATCTTAGTTTTAGAGCTGTGAATACCTCAACCTTCTTTCCTAGTCTAAAGTATAAGTACCCAAAGCATATAGTGATGTGAGAGATGAGTCAGGGAGAGAAATTGTAATGTTATTTCCAAATGGTAAGATTGACCCTGATTCCCTTCTGATTCTTGTGGTGTCCAGCACTACCACCACATTAAGATACATTCTCGGACATTCAAACCTTAAGATAGATTCTCAAACATTTTAAAAATAGACTGAACAACGCTGGAGTCAGCACACAGCCATACCTAATCCCTGATTAAATAAAGAACTCATTTGTCAAGTCGCCTCTAGCCATGCAATACATTTTGGAATGGGTTTACTGAACACATAATGCTTACAACAAAGATTGATTGATGTGATCAATTTGAATATATAATTGGTGTGCTGTATTAGCTTTCTCTTTTTTTCTACTTATGTGCATGTTTTACATGCTAATTGCGCCCTTTGGTAGTGGGTGACATAGCTAGAAAAGCACCCTGCTATACTTACAGCAAGTTCTTCAAATATTTACGCTATAAACTGCCTATTTTTTGAAAATGTTGGAATATATCTGCTCACAAAGAGTCTTAGGGAAGGTCGAAGTGGAGTATTTATTAGTGATGGCCATTGTTGTGTCGCAGCTGTGACGTAACAGCAGCGACTCAGAGGGGGCTCCAAAGTGCATATCCCAGTGGAGATCATACTGGGTTCCCCTGCTGTAATCAGTGGGGGAGAAAAGATAGGCACGATGGATTACAATGGGGACAAAAGTCTGCGTTACCTATCCTTCACTGCTTGCAAAGAGAGAGCCTGTTGTTTCTCCGTTTGCAGACAGTGAATCTCCAAACAAATCAATTTAAAAGAGTAATACTAGTATTTTCAAAAACAAATCAAACAATCATTTCGCAATTCGTCGTGTTTACATGACCGCATGGACAGTTTCTTGTCTTCCGAATCCAGCGCCCGATCGTCCTCTATTCTTCGTGATCCTCGCGGCACTCCTGATGGTTCCCAGTTAGGACCGTAGATCACTCGAGAGAGGTCTGTTCGGAACCAGTGAAGTTCGGATGATCGGCTGTCAGACGAGGGTCTATCGGACAGGAGCTCTCCCGATCGTTGCAGTCGTTCACTCTGTCGTTGGGACCTCTCCCACTGGATCCACGAGTCGCTGATGGGCCCCACGTTTGGGACGCCAATTGTGGAAAAAGGTAGGGCTGACGACCTTTTTCAGAGTTGCCCGGCGTTAACCGCCTCTATACCCACTCAAGTTACCAAACAAAGAGGCAGGCGCTGGAGACTGGAAGGCAGGAAACAGAAGTTTTATTCCGACGGAGCAGAACACATCAAATCAGACAACAGGGTATCTTCTCGAGGTGCTCTAACCGCATCTCTGAGGCCTGGCCTCTTATACACAAGTTTATTGTTTTATTGCGTCAAACACATCTCTGTCATTACTTTGATGTAAGGAAAGACATCCTCGTAATCCCTGCTTCAGGCCCGTTCCCACACACATTCACAGTTGAAGTCCCCACCCCGGTCACAACAGGTGATGATTATCGCGCAGCTGGACATTCCGCCGATTCACGGAATGTATGAGGTCGATCGGATCTCATGGGGTGGGGACTTTGATCAACTCATGGATCCTTTGATGGGGGAAGCTTCACTGTACAGGAGGGGGGGGAGGCAATAACAGTATCCGCAGGGCCAGGTGGCGGCCTGGGAACGAGTAAGACAAACGGGCACAAAGGAAAGGGGGTTTTATCAAAGGATCCGGGACCATGAAAGGAATGGAGGGAGGTGTCGCGCAGGATGGGGTTCCGAGGCAGAGCTGCGTGGAAGAGGGGTTTATGACCCAAGGTACGTGAGAGCGGGGGCTGTCAGCGTGCGGGGGATGCTTTGCAAGGTCAGGAGAGAGAGAGAGATGCGCTGGCTATCAACGATGGGCAGAGAGGCCATGGTACTCAAAATGGCCGCCGCTTACGCGCACGAATGGGCTCGAAATGGGGGCAAGATGGCGCCGATAATGTTGATGCTGCAGCCTAAGTTTTAACACCTGGCACGATCCTACCTGTGCCCCAGCCTCCGGGGACAACATAACACTGGCGATGAGGGTGGGTGTGTTCCCACTGTTTTCCTGTGTGGGGCGGACGTGTGCAGCTTGTGGAGGCCTCGCTGTGCTCATGCCCCTGTTTCTGGCTGCCAACGCCCCTCGTGCATCAGGTCAGCAGAAGTGTTATAGCGTCCTCACTGCTGAAGGAAGTGCTGTCCTCCTCGTGCTGTGGCACGACATCACTTGCTTGGAACCCCACGGGCGCTCACAGTACGCTCCGCGCCCGCACGGCTCTGGAGGCTGCGCACATGGGCACTGGCCCCAGCGGGGGAGGAAGGCTCGAAAGGCTGCGCTGCAGAGTGCACGGCTGAGGTGCTGCCCCCAGAGGCCCTGGAATACCCGCGAGTGCTGCAGGGAAGCAGCTAGTAAGTGCCAGAACCAGCAGCACCACGATCAGCCTACAATAAGGCCCACAGTGGCCCTGGGATACCTGTGAGTGCTGCAAACAAGCTGCCAATGAGAGCCTGCACCGGCAGCAAAAACACAGTCAGCCCACAATAAGCCAGCTGATGGCCGGATAAGCCTGCACAGTCGGTGAGTGAGGAGTTTGTCCATCTTCAAAGGGGGATTTAATCTGGTAGCAGTGCAACACGCCCAATCCAATCCCTGAATCCAGGACAGAATAGCTGTGTAGGGCACAGAATCCCAAATACACACTGCTCTAGGGAGGCTCACCATGTCTACTATCCCGCCTGTTCGTAGTGGAGGGATCTCCATCTGCCCAGGCCTCTAGATGGAAGGAGTGGGTGGAAAGCCTCATTGTTTTCTTGGATGCCATGAAGATCCACAAAGACCAGAAGTGGGCCATGATCCTTCACCTAGGGGGGAAGGATATTCATTGTACCACAAAGACGCTCGTAGAGGCAACACCCAAGACTCACCAAACCCTCAATAAAGCGCTCACAGGCCATTTTGAACCTATGACCAACCAGGATTACGAGTGCTTCATCTTTCATTAAGCCCAACAACTGCCCAACGAATCACTTGACACATTCAATGCCAGACTCAAGCTCCTGGCATCCACATGTGGGTTCAGAGATGAGACTGAAGAAATCAGAGGGCAAATTATTCAAAGCTGTGCATCGGCGAAGTTTCGTGAGCGGATCTTGGAAGAGTCAGGCAAGCCACTAGAGGATAGTCTAACATTTGGACACACAAAGGAACTGTCGAAAGCCAGGCAGCACTGCAGTCACTCGTCAAAGTGGAACCGGTAAATGCAGTCACAACAAAAATGGCAGACCATCGCAAGAAGAAGCCGTTTGCCAGCAGCCCGCAAGAGACTCAGCGATACTGCGGGTAGTGTGGTGGCCCACCCCACAAAGCAGCTGATTGTCCAGCCAAGGGAAAGAAATGCACTGGCTGCGGCCGGTTCAACCACTGTGAAAAGGTGTGCCGCTCCAAACAGTACAGAAAACCTAAGCAATAAGTCAATGCAGTACCAGAGGAAGGAGGTGGATCAAGTGATATGGATGATGACGAAGATGAAGAAAATGCGGTACACAAAGTGCACATGATAGGAGCCGCGTTGAGCAGCAGCAGCAGGTGCCTGTCCCAATGCCGTATTCAGGTGGGAGCACAAGATGTCAGGGCTGTTGTGGACCCCGGAGCCAGCATAAACATAATGGCAGCCGACCTCTACAAATCCATGCACCCGGCACCCAGTCTACAGCCCACCAGAATCACAGTCTTCGCGTAAGGACAGGACTAGCCGCTGGAAATGAAAGGAAAGTTTAAGACTACGGTGACCGACGAGAACAGGTCGGACACCACCATGGTGTATGTCACTAAGTATAGACAAGGCATGTTGCTGGGATGTCGAAAAGCAGAGGACCTTGGCATCGCATCATTTGCATTCGGAATCCACCAAGAATTGATTCAGCACATACTCACAGAGTTTGCATTGGTCTTCGAAGGCATCGGAAAATACAGAGGAAAGGAAATCCACCTTCATATTGACAACACAGTACAAACCGTGGTCCTGCGGCAGCGGCGTGTGGCTTTTCATCTACCCCCATTGATGGAGCAGGAGCTGCTCAAGCTGGAGCAGGCGGGCATAATCGAGGAGATGTCTGGTCCCACACACTGGGTTTCCCCAATTGTCGTTGCCCGGAAACCAAAGCAACCCGGAGCCGTTAGGATATGTGTCGATATGAGATTGACGAATGCAGCCATCAAAAGAGAGCGACACATCACCCCGACTATTTATGACTTGATCGGAGAGATGGGTCTCAAAGCTCATCCTGCGGTCCGGATACCACCAACTAATCCTTGATCAGACATCCAGGAATATTACGACATTCTCCACTCATGTGGGACTTCGCAGGTACACTTGGTTGAGCTTTGGGATATCCAGAGCCGCAGAAGTGTTCCAGAATGCCATCCACAAGCTGATCATAGATATCCCTGGAGTCATCAACATGAGTGACGACATCATGGTACATGCCAAATCCATCCTGGAGCACCACTCCCGCCTGGTGCCGGTCCTCAAGTGAATCAAAGATGCTGGACTAACACTGCACCGAGAAAAATGCGAGTTTTTCAAGAATAAGTTGCAGTTCTTTGGGTACACCTTTTCGGCTTGGTGGTGAATCCTGACCCCGACATGGTCAGAGACATTAAAAATGCACCTGCCCCTCCCAGGAGGCGGTTTCGAGGGGGCGTTGTATACAAAATATCCTACACCCATCCTGTCCGGTCCAACCAAGCATGCCATGCAAGTATGGAAAGACGCTACTAGAAGCCTGGATTGGGAGGGTAAGCTCACCAGGGCCACACAGCACTGGCACTGTGACCAGTTTGGTCAGTTTTCGCGTTCCCTGGGGTTCGATAAATGGGAGATCATTGGAATCTCCAGAATTGGGGACCTATGGAAATCAAAATTTCAATTCTGAGCAGTTTTGATATCTCCAAATCAGGCACGCTTTGCTTGTAGTTCTCCCTAAAGGGGCTGACCTCCATGAGTCCTCTCTGCTGGAGGACAGGATACTAGATGGCGATCTGACTGAGAAGGCTATATCTCTCATATACAAGAAGCTCATTAACAACATGCCTGATCCCCTGGTCCACCTTAGAAGTAAATGGGACCATGATGTGGCTGGGTTGGATGATGAGGAGTGGTGGGTTGCAGTGGCATCTCCACGTGAAGTCGCCATCTCCACCAGACTCCGACTGGTCCAACTGAAACTCCTTCACAGAACATATTTGTCTGGACCCCCACTGGTCCATATGGGCTATGCCCAAGAGAGCAGTTGTGTACAACACTGCGGGCAGGAGGGTACGTTTATTCATACCCTGTGGGAATGGGCTACAATACAGAAATATTGGGAGGGGGTGGCACTTATGATGGAGGAGGCATTGGGACAACAGATAGAATGTAACATCAAATTGATTTTATTGAATATTTGGGGTCCCACGGACCTCACCGCTAATCAGAGACTTGGGTGGCTTTGGGGTTCATAGTGGCCAAGCAAAATATTGCACGTCTATGGAGGGCCCCAAACCCACCCAGCATTGCCGATTGGGCCAAGGACATGGACTGGTGTATGGTGACGGAGGTTTCTATTTATGCCTCCAGTGAGTGTCCGATGAAATGGTCATAAATATGGGGGTCTTAGAACACTATTCGAAGGGATATATGTGAACCACCTGGGAGCCGAGCTGAGGGTGCTGCTGAAGTTGTATAGTATGTGACTCCTGATGATACTAATACTTCACTGTTCAATGAGCTCCTGATGCAGTATTAATGTGCTTTACGGATCATCTGAGCAATGTTGTGCTTTGATTGTTTACAAGCCTCTTTTTCAGTACATTTTTTTTTTAAACCTGCCTCCGTCTACGTCACAGAAGTACGCAGCTTTCTTGGAATGTTGAATTATGGCGGGCGCTTCATCAGAGATCTCACGACCCTCACCCAGCCCCTGGGATAGCTCACCAAGGACTCAGTCCCCTGGGTGTGGGAAGACCCACAAGCCAAGGCATTCCAGAACATTAAAGATGCTCTATCGGCCTCCACTACTCTGGCGTTCTTTGACCAACAAAAGCTCACGTTGGTTGCAGTGGACGAGGGGCACAAAGGGACTGGGCGTAGTACTAATGCAATGCCGCCCGGTGGAAGAGGACTGGGCCCTGGTGGCATTCACCACCTGCTCGCTCACTGACACCGAGCAGCGGTACTCCCAGATTGAAAAGGAGGCTATTGCGATCCACTGGGGGTGTCGCCACTTCCATCTTTATGTCTAAGGTAAGTCCTTTGTGGTGGCCACGGACCACAAGCCCCTTCTGTCCCTGTTCTCTGGCACCTCTTCGAAGCCACCGCCGAGGATAGAAAAATGACTGCTGCAATTGCAGAACTACAATTGTCGAACTGAATACTAGCCAGGGAGCCATGATCCTGCGGATTATCTGTCAAGACACCCCAGAAGTGCTACGGCCCAAGAGGAGGAAGATGCTGCAGACACATAGGAGTATGTCAGATGCGCCACGGAACGGTCATGTTCCATTCCCCTCTCGATGGGTGACCTGAAGAGTGAAACTGACAGGGATGAGTGCCTACAAAGAGTCAAGAAGGCGATGAAGCACGGCAACTGGCACAAAGCCAGTGAAAATGGAAGAAACTTACTGAGGAAGCCCGCACAATATTGGAGAGTCTGTATCATGTTTGGGAGGAATCGACAGAAGATACCACAGGATGTCTAATGCGGGGACACCGGCTTATAGTCCCTTCCTCACTGACTGCCAGGGTCATCCAATTGACCCATAGCGGACATCAGGGGATGGTAAAAACCAAATTGCGGCTGAGAACCAAAGTGTGGTTTCCCTTGATGGATGAGCTGGTGGAGGCCGCTGTTTGTGAGTGCCAGTGGTGTCTGGTGACCGGAGGAAGCCCCAAGCCT
Source organism: Lissotriton vulgaris (assembly GCF_964263255.1). Lineage (NCBI taxonomy): Eukaryota > Metazoa > Chordata > Amphibia > Caudata > Salamandridae > Lissotriton > Lissotriton vulgaris. Next base: position 845,534,267 of record NC_141685.1, read on the forward strand.
GCGCCTGTGATCACAGAGCCAAGGCCCCATCGTCCATGGATGAGCATCAGTCTCGATTTTGATAGCTTGCCGGATGGGAAACATACCTTTGTGGCCATCGACGACTATTCCAAGTATCCAGAGATTGAGATTGTGAATACACTGAGTGCCGCAGAAATAATTCCGTAATTAGAGAAGGTGATAGTGACGCATGGCATTTTTCAAGAACTCAAAACCGACAATAGGCCCCTTTTCAAATTCAAGAACTAGCCACCTATCTAGCGTCACTGGGCATCAAACATCGGCGGATTACCCCTCGCTGGAAGCAAGTGAACGGGGAAGTGGAGCGATTCATGCAGACCTTAAACAAGTTTATCCGCATAGCACACAAACGCCACCAGCCCCTGGAGCTAGCCCTATTCACGTTCCTGAGGAATTACCGACAACCCCCTCATACCACGATGGGCCTAGCCCCAGGACATCTGTCAATGGGCTGAGTGGTCACAGACTCTATTCCACATCATCGATGGTGCCCGGAACGCCCTGATGATCGCAAGATAGATGTGCACAGGCGCAGGGTACAAGAGCAGGTCAGTCAGTGTCGAGGAACGCAACAGATGTGTCTGCAACGAGAAGACAAGCTGCTGGATAAAAAACTCGTGACTAAAACTTCCATCTCCCATACGATGGGCGCCCCTGGACAGTTGTTAAAGTACAAGGTACGAGAGTGATGACCATGAGGGGCAGAGAAGTCGTAATGGGGAACACTTCCCACTTTGAGAAGTATCACCTCACAGAAACCACTGCGGCAGACTTACGAGCGGCGAGTCAGAGTCAGTTCCCTGTACCGCCCTGTCGACACTCAGCTCATTCCTACAGCCACGAATGAAGCGGAAAGTGCCACGTCATCAACCCTGGGGATGGACCCGAACTCATCAATGGACACTGATGCCGGGGTAGCTGGGCATGAAGAAATGGCAGAAAGCTCCGGAGAATTCTCACCCCAAGAATCGAGTAAGGAGGTTTGAGTTGAGTCCAGTGTGCGGGGAAGTTCCCAATATCAGCTCCAACGCAACCCTGAGCCCAACAAGAAGCTGAGAGACTATTTCATGTAAGACTATTCCTTTTTGGTTTTCATGTTAAGCAAATGTTAGGGAGTGTGGTTGCAAAGTCTTGGGAACCATTGTTGGAATACATTTCTATTTTGGGAGGAACGTTGTGTTGCAGCTGTGATTTAACAGCAGCGACTCAGAGGGGGCTCCCAAGTGCGTATCCCAGTGGGGATCATACTGTGTTCCCCTGCTGTGACCGGGCCATATGGTATGGTCCCAGTGACGTGATAGATGATCAATAAAGACGACCACCACTGATGTGACGTCAGGAGATGCACGTACGTGGTAGCCATTGCCAGCAATACACCAGGCTCCGTGTATTTATTTGCACTGGGCCCCCTCCCTTGTTGTCCCTGGCACGATCCTACCTGTGCCCCAGCCTCCATGGACAACATAACAGCCATAGTTGCTCTCTGTTGGCTAGAACAAAGATGCTGTTTGACTACAAACAGTCAAACACCATGAAAAGATCATATACATTTTAAAACATTGGTCTTTTCCCCTTTTAAAATCTTGGCTGTAGCATCCAGGTCTGTAATTCGATGGTTCACTTTTATTCTCTGTTCTGTGAGTCGAGACGAAGTGGCGCCTGACTTCAGGAACACTAACCAGGCTCCTATCAAGGAGGCCCTTGCTACTGAACCAGTCCAGAGGCCAACCCATTTGGACTTCACCTCAACGCCCGGATTACATTAGGCCACAAAAACAACTCTGTTAAGAAGCACTGCTCGCCACTATTCGTATATCTTCACGCTTGCCCTGACGAAGTTCAACAATTGAACGAAAAGCGTTGGCTGATGCTTTGCATGGACTGTTTGGAATAAAGATATATATTTTTGCAACAAAGAAACTGATCAAGCTTCCTTATTGACATTTTACTCACCTGGTAGCACACCGCTCCAGTGTTTTCAAAATGTTATTCTCTTTTGTTTATATTGGACTGCTAGTCGCTGTGTTCCTATACAATGGAATCTTAGATTCTAAAAGTACCACATTTATGATCTGCATTAAAGCTGGCACCAAAATAGCAAATTAGACAACAAAATATCTAGGGGGGTTGGATCAAGCCTAGGTCATTCATTTGATTTTTGGTTGTAGTGACAGCATTAACCCCTAATAGCATTAAAAAGAGTCAGTTTGCTAGTATCACCTCTATCAATACCTCAATAAGGGTTGCCTTCTGTTTGACATCCAACTGTGAAAAATATTTTACTCAGCTATTGCTGGTGATATTACTTTCCCTGGATTTGAACTGGAGACAACCAGATTCAAAAGTAACCAGCCAGGTTTAGAACTATCCTGGTTCTAAAATAGAGCCTGTCATTAGCTTCAGTAACCTATGAATGAGCTTAAAACTGACAATGTGTTTCCTGGGGAAAGATGTTTACATCTTACTTTGAAAGTGGACAAACTGGCCAATAAAAACGAATTTTGGTGTATTTTCCTTTAACAAGACATGCAACTCTCTCCTTTGTTATCAGATCAGGGGTTTGCATTTTGATGGCTTTCTTTCAGAGGCAAATAGGAATAAAGGCAAACACTTTAACAGTCAGTATTACATTGCAAAAAAAACCTGTGTTCTAATTATTTATTAATAAGTGCCACCATACTTCAATGCACCTCCAAAGAGAGGACTGTGTTACTGTTTGCGTATTCCACATATAAGACCCACACATAGTGACATTTTACATTCGGGTCAGATAACAGAGGGCATAATGTCTCAAAGCACAATGAAGATATCATTTGGAAAAAACTTCCACTTCCACATATTGAAATATGTTCTACAGCTAGCCAATGGGAGTTATTAAGTTTGGCATGACTATGACTGCCTACTCATACACTACCACTAGTTTTTCCTTACTTCCTCCCTTATAATGCGACATCAGGCATAACCCAAGATTATGTCACTGAGTTGCCTATATAAATTACATATTCACTCGGACGAATCCCTCAAATTTAAAGCACTGCCCACCTGTTTGCCCAGCTGATGATTGTGGCTGGGATTATCAAACCCTGAATATTGATGAGATAGAATTATCACTGCAACATCGAGGGACAAAATATTGAAAATCAAAGTGCACAGAGGGAGGTGTCGGTTGACTATTTATAAGTGCACATTCTATACCTTGAAGATTACCAAGATATGTATATGTGGAGTTAGGTATACAAAATGTATAGAAACTTACCTTTCAATATTTCATTCCTCAATATTGTTGACAAGGGATACCATGGCTCCTCAGGCAGAGTAGTCTTGTTTCTGACACATTCTTGCCCCTTCTGTATGCTCACAACCCCCCTTTCATGCGCCATTTGCAACATTACCTCCCTAATTATCCTCTGATTCCTTTTGCAATTCACCACATGCCTCACCTCTCCTTCCTCACTCAGTACAACTAATTCTTGGAGTAACCTACATTAACAAGTTTGTGCTATCTGAGTCACTTCGTCGTATTATATTTTAAATATATAAAATAAATCTAATATTGGGAGAATGATACACTAACTTTCACATTTGAAGTTGTGTCCACATTTCCCAATTTCCACTCTTTCTCACATGCACGTACGTAGTTTGTCTTGATGATGGCTGCAGCATTTGTGAATGGGAAGTAATTGGTATTGTGTGTTACACTTTAACACCACATCATATGCTCTGCATAAGGCTTATATTTTGCACCAGAATATGAAGGAAAGCTACTAATGATTTACTAGGAGTTGGTTTCTCTCTAATTGGATACAGGCCCTTGCCTGATACTGCTCCACCTGCACGGTTCCCACAGCCAAATCACATCTACATGGTACCTTAATGTGGTATATTTTCTCTCCACGTCACTGAGTGATCCCACCAGCCTCCATTCTGCTGATGGCTTCCTTAATGCCTGCAAGGATTTTGATGCACCACTCTCCTCCACAGGTGACAAGCAGGGTTCAGGGGAATGCTCAGTGGACAGGCTGTTGCTTCAATGTCATGACAGATGGTCATGTAGTCTCCTCTTGAGGTCATTCGATATCAACTTGATGTCTTGAAGTTGCGAGGTCAGAGGTCATATCATTGACCCGATTCGTCACGTGCTATCACAATGTGGCATGCACCTTGGGGACGTTTTCCCCATAACATTCTCAAAGAGTTTGGTCTATTTTTGCACCAGCTCAGCTATTACGATGAGCTCCCGCTAAAAAAACTCTTATCTTTGCCTGCTGGCCACCATAGTGTCCAAATTAGCAGGTCCCCGTATGGAGATGGCAGCTGCAGAAGGAAGATGTTGGTGGTTGTTATCTGCTGCTGCTGAGCTACTCTGTTGACAAAATGGCTGCATACTTGTTTGTAGCTCTGTTTGTATTCTGGAACAAGTTGTAGGCATTACCTCAGTTTGCCTGCGGTTTCCTGTTAGCTCCTCTCGTCTGAAGTGAGTCTTGCTATACCGCTGGAAAACTCTCAAATGGCGCAATGAATAAAAATGTGGCTTCCAAATTGGAATATTACTGCAAGCAGATTTGCTAATCTTGCCCTAAATTGGCATTTATGTGTGATTTCAATAAATACAAGTATAGCACATGCAGTAATACTAGTACTGTGAGAAGTGAATCCTATGTGTAGCTATATGTTTATTTGCAGATTTTCCCAGAATTATCTGTATTACAGCATGCAGTATTTTATGGAGAATAATATCATAAAACCAAATCTGGGTCATTGTAGGTAAAGTGAGTCCCATTGTAGAGTTATCTATTACAACAGAGGGTCCTTACATAACTAAATCCAGTGATTATCAATTTCTCATATTTGGGGGGGGGATACAGATTAACAGAATAATTACCATGCATGACCACTTGATTACACATGGCTACGCATGGAAATGTTGAACAATTAATCAAAAATAGCCTTCTGATAATAAAGTTGTGGGTAGTGGATAGAGAGTAGGGGACAAGTAGGCATTGAGGGAGATACAGCAATTTAAAAATAAAGAGTGTGTGCAGTAAAGAGGAGGGAGTGTCTGCGAAAGCATGTACTGAGAGAGGGGTAGAGAAAATAGTCCCTCTTGCACTGCAATGTAAGGTCCTGAAGTCAGCAGTGGAACAGTACAATACATCCAATCAAAACAGAGTGACACCAAAATGTTTCTTGGGCCTAAAATGGACAAGAAAGTAATTGAATCATGCACAAGCAGTAGACACATTGCCCATTCTAAGTCTATACTGGATAAAATAGGTCAGTACACCAACAGAGTAATTTGGTGCAAAAATCCTACTGCATGAGCACAGGAATAACTAATTTACAGAGTCTGAGAAGCTTATGGCTGCTGCTGTTCATGCTCTGTTGCATTTAGAGCAATTTTCCTACCCCAAAATCCATCCTCAGGTCCATTTTGAATGCACAGTGCATTTTGAAATTCAAAAATAGTGCTAAATATTGGGTTAAACTCCTTGTGTAATTCTGCATAATCTTGCTCTAATTTCACGTAATTATGCTACAGAAAGTTATATGAGTTATGCCCACCCCTAATAAATAAAGCACCAGGGTTATAATCAGAAAAGTTGTGAGCAAAAGAGTAACTGTAACATGAGGTGGAAATGCTCGGGAAATGCAAATAAGATTGATACTGGAGTGCTGGTTATGTATAGCAGATTAGTATGTGAATACCGCAGAGCAAGGCCTAGTATGGCTATCAATTAATGAAGATTGAGTCCACTGACCACTGTTAATAGTAGTAGACTTAATCCATGGATCAAGAGTTAAATTGAAATCTCCATGAAGGATTAATGGACTTTCCCTGCTGTCCAACTCTAAGCTAAGTTGTTTAAACAAAGATGGGTCAGCTGGGGTGCACAAGCTGTTGAAATTCCAAGTGAGGATGCTAATTCCCTAACCAACCAAGCTACTCAATGGAATATGCATTATTTCTGAAGGTGCTAACTCTTATTAGTGTTCATTTTCTCTCTTCTTTCCCCCTTTGACACCCTCTCCCCATCCCTCACATTCCCACTCAAACACCCTCAAGGCCCTCTCACTCCTTGTACCCAAATTCCTTGATCCTCCCCTATTAGGGCTGTTCGGATAAAAGACCCAATGAAACCTACCCTTCTCTTTTCCAAAGTTTGTACAATGAAGTGTTTAGTGAAGACTACATAGTCATCCTAAGGTGGGGTAAAATCCAACCCTAATCTCATTGTGTTGCACTCTCTAATATTGATATACTTTATGAGACATGATGATTTCATGTGTGCACCCCTATCTCTCTTCACCAGCTCACCGTACGTTTCAAGACATTAAGAAGGAAAGGAAAAAAGGGAGATGAAAAAGACTTTCCCTTTGATCAAGAGTTCAAGGTGAGTACATCTCCCTTCATGGATCACTCATAGATCATCAGTTATTGTTAGAGAGTGTCCTGTTGGATTGATGTAACAACTTTTGAGTTTTATCAACTCTGCCCATGACCCTGCTATCAAGTATCAAATTCTGAGTCTGAGCCTGTAATTTTTTCCTTGTCAGAACCCATGTCGGAGTTGTCAGGCAGCGAAAAAATGTCTTTGGAGCTTTAAAGCTAGGAATAATTGCCTGTACCATAGTTAGTACATTTACTTCAGAAGATGCTGGTTTTTGTTCTAATTAGGTACATTAATTGACCCTAGTGGATTTGATTGAGAGCCATCTTGGGGCTGGGAATACATACCTGTTACCCAGTGAAGAGGCAGAGGTGCCCAGGAAGTGTACTGTTTAAGTGTCTGGCAAAATTTCACCTTAATGCTGATTGAGATTTCATACAAGTTTATGAATGATCATTGACCCATTCAACTCCACCAGCCAACAATTTAAGATTAAATTGATCGGTAAATTTCCTATCTTGGTTTTCAATGAGGCTAGAAGCAGAATTGTGCGGAAAGCCAATTGCCCAGGTTGTATATCGCAATGGATAGGAACTGGTTTCCCAGTGTGACCTCAAGTCCTGGATGCCATCTAGATGATGAGCCAGCGCTGTCTCCTGATGGAGCGCTTAGCAGTTCAGGAAAGCAGGTGGAAATGCAGGCTATTGAGCATGATCACAGTAGTGGACAACTGCAGGCAGATGCAAAATGAACAGCCCTGGCAGTCAATGGTGGGTGCACATGGTGAACTGTGGGAAGTGGAAGGATTAGTGTATCTTCAATAAATACTAACAATGCTCCTCAGATTCTTTTGTACTGGGGTTGTGATCTTTGTTGTGCGGTGCTTAACAATCTGCAGTAAGCCAGTCAAGGTTGAGTTCTACCTTCTTCATACCTTTAGCACTCTCTCTGTTTGTTTTTATATACAGTTCTTTCCCTATTTTGCTTTAATAGAATTTTGTCATTGAAGCTCCTCTTTACCGCACTGTTCTTAACAACCGATACTTTTAACATATGAAATTATCAAAAAGGAAAAGTATTTGCACACATTTGTCAATGTTTGGGTTTTGCTGTTTGGGTTTTCAATATGTCTGGGCGGAACTCGCAAAGTTTTGCTCCACAGAATTCTGTGGGGTTACAAAACTCTTGGTGCAGATTTTCCACGATGGTAGCACATTTCATGTTAAAAATCAGAGCTAACAGCATTACGCGGTGCACATGTTATGTTATGTTATGTTATAAAACATTTTATTACGCGCTCTGCTACTACAGAGTATCCTGGCACATGGGCATGGCCATTTTGTTCCACCTGCCATCTGTGCTGTTCTGTGCATGGTGCTCGGCCTATTTGTTTATTTGTTTAATCTGTGCCAATCCTTCCAGTATCCCACTCATCCATCCCTTATTTACTTATTTTTATGAGTGTGTCTATGTATGTATTTTATGATTTCCCTTTCCTAGTGTTCCACTTCTTTCAGTTCTTCTTTTCTGCTTTATGTTGTCCTACATCTTTTTTATTTTTACCGGCACCCCTTTGTAGAACAAGCAGCAAGCGGCAGTACAAGTGCTACAAGTCGCACATCCTGTGGGCGCCGCTCAGGGGTGCAGCTGTGCCCCATTTTAATTCAGGCAGAGGAGGCACCCCTGTTTTTTTTTGGATCTAGTGCCACCTCCCCTTCATGCTTGCAGGCGGCTGGCCTGGGAGAGGATACACCCTGCCGGAGCCTTGACTCCTGTGGGCAAGAGTGCGTTGGTGGTTGCACTGTGGAACAGGAGTGCAGCATACCACAAAGCAGTTGATGCAGCGCTGAGTGGACATAATCAACAGGCAACTAGATTTGCTGAACCTGCTGGGTGTCAAGGTTGTGGGGCTAGGCGAATAATCTTTTTTGTTTTCTACAAATGCTAACATTCTTGTTATCCAGCATTATCCTTTTTTTCTATATTTCATGTTTCTGTAGCTGACTTCCTCCTCTTTGTAGCTTTCTTCTACTTTTTTACTAAGCTTTCCCTCTTCCCTCACATGTTTTGTGCCACTGTAAGACTAAGTATAATGAGTTTTAGTACAGTGGCAATTGCAGTCCCAAGTAAGCTATTATTCACCACACCTGTTTGTTGAGAATTGTTTTTGCTCAAGCTCAAACTGTCAAAACAAGGAAGTGGCCTTGGTCATTGACCCCCCCAGTGTTGTGTTATTATTCATTTATACAGTATACCATCAGTTCTTTTCATGACAGTGCAGCATGGCACAGAAATAATGAGATTCCATTGCATTTGCCAACCAAGATAATATGTCCTTTATTGACCATTTCACCCTTCATTGCAAATCAATGATTCATCATAGCTCTGTCCCTCCATTACGAGAAAAACGTTTTTTGTTGGCTTGACTACCTGACTTTTCTAACGTGTCAACCAACAAACCACCCAAAGTGATAGCTTTAATTGAAGATACTTCTAACTGAACTGTAGTGAGGTATTTCTGTTGTAGTTTGTTAAAAAATAATAGCAATTACATAGGAGGCAAATCTGGTATCTAAAATGGGCAATTATTTTTCTCGCCACACAGACCACCAGTTCCGGGGCAGCGACAGCGCCAGTGAGCCGGAGGAGGCCCAGGAGGCTGGAGGTGGAGGAGGCCTAGCGGTGGCAGTGATGAGTGGTGGTAAGTCACATTACTTCTGTATTGTCAAATTAATGATACTGTATTTTTTCAGTGAGGCAGATATCCCACCCAGAATCATCACCTCCCTGCATATGGCATTTCATCACCCGTGACCTTACTGCAGCATGGGTAAATTCAGCACTGTAGTGTTGGCTGTGCAATGTGTGTCTGATTCAGTCAATGCAGCATTATGAAGTTTCCAATGCATACCAAAGTTAAAACAAGGTGTATTTCCCTGGGGCCCACTTAGTCACCTCCTACTAGTACCTCATGCCATTGTTCTTTCCTAAAATGTGTTCCAATTTGTCTTTTTACACACAAAGTGCCTGTTCAGTTTTTACTATGAAATAATACATTAAAACAACACTTTTATTCTGATGGTATTCTGGCTTAATTCCTTGCAGTCAGTGCTCTATGTGATGCATGTGTGGGGCCCTTAGACTAATAACATCAAAAATTGCAAGGGCCCTAAGGGACCAGCAATGTTCTGCTACTATGCCAATATATAAACAAGTGTTTGCACTGAGCAATTTTTGCAGTTTGTCTTTTCTTTCTTTCTTGATATTGTTACTCCTGCTGGTCCCCCATCATGGCAGGAGATAGGCACCCGACTGCAGCGCCACCAGATGGAGCTTGTTCAGGCTGTATTTCTCTGGCTTGTGGAATTGGATGAGGAGGAGGCAGAGTCACGTGCCACTGCCTCCAGTCCCACCGGCCAGTCGTCAGTGCCTCCATCCCAGACACACCATCGCCAGTGTGGTCAGCAGTCAGGATACAGCACTGCTGCTTCCCCCTCCTCATCATCAACGGACCGCCTCCTATGGGAGTGGGTGTTGCTTCGTAAGAAAGTGGCACTTGTTCACACCCAGCTAGATGCCCTCTAAACCCTTTTTTCTTATACTTTCTCTGATTGAAGGGACTTTTGTTGTGGGTGGAGAGGGTGGGCATTGGAAAGTGCATTTGGGGCAAGGAGGACTTTGTTGCATATACTTTGGGCACTGGTTGAGGCAATTTATTTATTTGTTTGGGGCGAGAGGGGGGCCTTTTGAGGGTAGAGAGGGTGAGTTTTATTTGTATAAAAAATACATGGGAAATGTTTCTTCATATGACGCAAATTAGTCTTGGCACTGCTTTTAGCGCAGCCCGTTATTTTTTAATTGACAAAAGGTTGTCCTCTGATGAGTCACATACTGAACATTGACTTTTCCCCCAAGACTTTCCTGGATGATTCAGAAGTCCCTTGCCATATAATTAATAATTTGCCAGGTCACTTACTTTACTTATATCCAAACAATAACCCTCTACCGGAGTTGGAACAACATAGACTAGACCTGTCTTTTAGCTAGAGGATTTTAACTTTTTCCACTTTTAAAGCACTCAGCCACCTATCAAAGTGTCGACCAGTTAGTTATATCCTTTTCCTACTACCCTCTATAACTATATTTACCACAAGGGGGTATGCCTATGTTACCTACAACATACAATTAAAAAAATCTTAATGTTCAATAGAAGTTACTAACTAAACTAGTTCACTTTACTTTTAAGCTATCTTACCTGAATATATAAAGCAATGGTTGCTACCTCTCTCAAACTTCCAAACCCATATTACAGTGTTTCCCAAGGTGTCTTCTTAATGGTGGGTGTAGTAGGCTAGAGTGCTAACAGGGAACACATCACAAACAAGGTCCCACTACCTCCAAAGGTGAACTTCTACTGTAAAATTAATCAAAATGATTATCCATCACAGGCAACTAGATTGAAAGAAAACACAGATGTAGTGGGTTATCTATATCATAACGTATCAAAGACTATGACCAGACTACCCCCATGCCATAAAAACCTGATATTATAACAAGCACCAGCAGTAGTAATGTCTTCTGAGCAATGGTGAGCTAGTTTTAATTAATTTATTAAAACAATTCAAACTAAACTTACGAACTCCTCGAGTCAGGAGAAGTGGACTCAGGAGTAGAGTAACCGTTTATGCAACACAAGCCCTGTATGAGTAGGTTGATTAATTATGTTAGATATGTACATTATGTAAGTATGGCTGGTGTACTATTGCTCAGGTAAGAGAAGATCCTGCAGTGAGTTGGTATTGCTTTCACCACATACTCCACACCAAGTGTGTTATCTGTTTATGGCATAAATTCGTAAGTCACACTTCAATATATCACACAGCCTGGGGGAAGGGGGGAAAGGGATTGATGAATGGATGGGGACAAGTAGTTGGGAAAAGGTGTGTCTAAGACAAACACTACACAACAACATTATTCATCAGGTAGAAGCAGCACATCATCATCATAAAATCTGTTGTGGAAGGAAATTAAGGAATGACAGTTCAATTAAATGTATCACAACAGTCCTTCAGCCCCAGAGAAAAATAAATTATTATATATCTGAATGTTATGTCATCTAGATTTGAAAAATACAATTTAATGGACGCTTAAACCCACACAGTTCTGAATATTATGATTCTAAAAAGGAAAATTATACTGTATATAAATGCTGAATTAGGTGGTGCATCTGCATTCTTCTCAGAATGTCTGTCTTGGGTGTCTGGCTGAACTGGTCCAGTAAGGTAGCATGAGTGTTACTGATCTTTTGCATTCGTGCAGAAGAAGAGGGCCTGTGGATTGTAAAACACAAACGATATTGTAGAGTCAAGGAGAAGGACAGAGAAGGAAAGCTTCATGAGGAGTGGATCAAGAGACAGAACAAGAGCTTAGACTGATGCAATCATTCATGATAGCTTATGTGTGATTAACTGAGAAGAAAGAACAATTTTATATCCAATCCCAGGCAAGTAAATGCATGTAACTGGCTGATCAATTTCACAATTATCATAACATTTGGTAAAGTGTCAATGATGTGATGATGCAACATCATGTCTGTCTCCAGTTACAGCCGGCCTAACTACTACCACATAATAGAGGAGTTTGACATTCGAGCCAGCACACTACTCAGCACTTCCCAAATCTACTCACCTCTTTCCAGTCCACAGGGTTAAGAAGGCCTCTTGGAGTCACCATCATGTTGGTTTCCCTTTGAAGTAGATAACTTCCTTCCTCTGGCTGTTGAGGTAGTTCCACCCTGAGTCCTGACTCAGAGTAACAAATCAGTCTGACTCCTCACCAAAATGAGATTGAGAGAGATAGGCCTGCATTGCACTGTTGATGAACAAGAAGAGCAAAATAATTTATTTGAACATTTGTTGTAGATTTTTGTTTGTTAACTAAACTGACAGGTCTGGTCTATAAAGAACCAGAAAAAAAGTTCAGCAAGGAGTGGCCCATGCAAGTAAATCCAGCCTAAGTATAAAAGGGCCTGGGGGGCGTGGACAAGCCGCGGACCAAGATGGCCGCGTGGCTTTGAAGTTCCGAGTGGTAGCCTCACAAGATCCTGTCTGTCACCATAATAACGGCACATCAAGCCGCCGCAATGCCTGCCACGAGCTCTGTAACTGCTGGTTTACCTATGGTCATTCTTTCAGCCCCACAATCGTCCCACAACTAGATCCACTCTCGTCTGAGGCCTTGGAGGGGTGGGGAGACAGCTATGGCCTCTGGAGCTGCCTCCTTGAAATCCGGCGCTGACGAACCAGAGACGCGCCCGTATCCTGCTTCGAGGGCGGCGAGCGGGTTCCTGAATGCAGCCTTGGTGGCGGTGAGTGCGCATACGACCCCCCTCCTGACTCCTAGCTTACAGCAACCTCCGCATGCCCCCCGATTCCCAGCTCAAGCGGGGGGCAGATTTTTACATCGGTGGTGCTCCCGGAGGCCTCTGAGATGACAGGGTCCTTGAGAGAGCCAGGGAGACGGCCATCCAGCCGTGATCACTAGTGGGGGGCAAACATTGGAGCACTGCTGGCTCGCCGTTATCAGCACAACAATCCGCTTGGGTGTGAAACTGTAACTCTGGAAAAATAAGTTTGGCTAGGAACTTTCCATTTGGGCAGATGGGCGCCACAAATTCTAAAATTGCCACTCGTCCACAAACGAAAAACAGGGAAAGTCCAGTCCTAAAATTTTTGCAAATTCCTGTTGTACAAACTTGCCACAGGGTGGTTGCGTTCATAAGTCCACTCCTGCCTAAACATGCCCATAATACTAGCATGCATTGGTTTTTTTTATGGTGCCACTGACACAGGCGACTTCTGGAGAGAACCAGGAGGTGGTAAACTTAATGTGAATCTTGGGGGAATCCTCACAGTATGCGTGGGTGTCGTGTCGGCATCAAAGTCTTGTGCCATTTGAAGGTTGCTGATGCAGGTGATGCTGGCACACTGCCGGGGACTGGGTTGCTTGGTACAAAGCTGTCATCCACTTCTTCCTCGTCACTGTCTATCACCGTGATTGGAATGGATTTCCCTCTCTCATCACCACCACCACCAGCTATTTTTTGAAGGTGCTCCTCCCACCAGATTGCATGATGTTTTCCATATGGGTCGTTTGACTCCCAGGACCATAGTGTGAACCAGGCTTACCTCGGGGAACAATAGCATGGCAAATGGAACCTACTGCAATGTTATCCTCCTGCCTGCTAATTGTAAAAAGGTCCCAAACAGGGGAGAAGAACTTTTTTTGTGTACTTCTGCCAATGCCTGAAGAAGAACTGGAGGTAGGTGGATGTGTTGATTGCCTCTCTGCAGTGCACACTTCAACTGAGGAAGTGGCGGATGCAGGTCTCAGTGTGGGCTTTACAAATATTAAAGCTGGCGGTGGTGGTGGTGGAACCAGAGCCACATCCCTCTGAGCAGGTTGAATAGGAGGTGTAAAATCGGTGTCCTCTGAGTTGGATTCCATACTCACAATCACTGGATTATCCGCATCACTGTCCCATTCTATGAATTTTAAGACTTCCAGGAACTTTCCTTTTCCCTTGTCTCTTGTATCGGTACTCGGACTCGACCAGGCTCCAGTCTTTGTCCAGATCATCAGAAGGGGTCCTTAGAAAAGACGGTGGAGTACATTTTCTTTTTCTTGCTTGAGATCGGGAAGCCAATGGTTCATCAAGAGCTACATCTTGCTCAGCAGGAAGCGAAACCTCCTGCTCTGCTCCTACTTCAGTTAGAACTGTTGGTGGCTGTGTCTCCTGTTGTTCACTTTACTCAGTTTCTTGCGACAATTGGGTACTTTGCGGGTAAGACAAATTCAATTTAGACTGCGTGTCGCCATGATTGCAGTGGCTCCCTCACTGAGAGACAATACCTTGGGCTTAGGTTGGGGCTGTGCCTTTGATGCAGGAGTGCTGCTCTCAGCTTGCTCCCCAGAGGGCGGTGTGCCAGGCACACTACATCACCTGAAAAGGTGGAGGGCAGCACACCAGTGGTGGCAATTCACTTTTTTTCTCCTCCTTACTAGCCACTTTCTTGCTGGAAAACACTTTTCTCTGGGGCCATCTGCAAGCTCTGTCATTTGGCACTCAGCTGCACAAACAGAAACAGGCAGAGGAGGATTGAGGTGGCGTGGTGTCACTTTGTGCCGGCTTTCTGTCTGGCTGTACTGTGGGTGAAGTCTCTTGTGCACCTAAAAGTAAACAAACAAGAAAAACATTCAGTGAAATGTGGCATTTTTGCAGTTTGAATTATTCATACAGACAATATAATTTAGTGAGATTCTCCCGTCCCCAATTAATTAACAATAGTGTATCCATTGACCGTTCCAAACCCTATAACATGATATGTCAATCAGGATAACAACAACATACAAATTTAAAAGTTTGCTCTATGTGCCTCTAAGGTGAGACACCTGTGGGAGGCAGGTGAGTGTAGGGAAAAACGAAAGGATTCTTAAAAAAGTGAATGCTAGTGTGCACATCTGGTCTATGAGACTTACGGCAGGCAAAGGGTGCAGGCCAGGAAAAAAAGGAATATTCCTTAAAAAGGTGAATGCTGGTGTGCACATATGGTCTAAGAGACTTATGGCAGGCAGAGGGTGCCGTCAAGGTAAAATAAATGGAACAATATAAAAACTAAGTTAAGTAGCTGCTATCACAGGGAACAAAACAATGAAACCCAGTAGTAAGACAATTCAAAAAGCATTTCCACTGGATGGAAATGTTTTATCAAATACAACAGTCCCCGTGTTGTGTAATGACACAACACGGGACAGTTGTATTTGATTAAATTTTTCCGTTATACAATGTGGATGTTAAAGGATATCCAAGTAGCTGCTTTGTTTGTGAAGTAAAACTGGTGACATAATGTTTGTATATTTTGTTGTTTTGTATCACTTATTCATGTATTGATTTTACATCACACTACTCCACCACAAAGTTGGAATGTTTTTGTTTGATCTGTGGCATAAATAAGTGAAATTTGTCCTAGACTGAAACGTATCTAACTTCTCTGACCCATGATTGAAACGTGGAGTAAACTACATGGAAATGAGCAGCAAATAAATGCCTCAAGCCAATATCGATTAAAATGTTGGCTCATAGTCTGATAAAGTATTGTAGCAGCATTCGAAAGGTGACTACTAGGATACTTCTTGCTCTTAGTTCCACAATAAATAGCCACCTGAATGGTCCATTTGAGTAGAATGTTCACTCAAAAAGGTAATTTCGAGTTGATTTAGCTGCTTCTTGAGTACAGAATCTGCTGGCATCAAACAAATGGCACAGGAAGGCTCCATGGTGACCGGAAGTCATGCTTGCGGACGGTAAAACCTGCCTGCGATTGCTACCAGCTGGAAAATGTCACTTGTGCTTGCTAGCAACTGGTAAATCTTGTTTGTGCTTTAATTTAAGTACACATTTTCACAAGTCTCACACGCCGCAGAGGGAGTTTAATCCCCCCATGAGCCGGATCATGGAATTTAGCATGAACTCCAGGTAACACACGTACAGGCTCATTTACAAGTCCATTGCACTGTCACTGTTATTGACGCATCTGCAGCTCAATGGGCTTCCCCATATTTACTAGATCATGTAAAGTCAAACTGCATGACTTTTCATGTCCTTGTAAACATGATTCCCATTAATGCATAACTCTTTTTGAAAAGGGGTGTTCCAGCATGCATTCCCAGATTTACAACATTTTGAAAACATGGAAATGCGTCAGAATCCTATGCCTCCTCAGGGGAGGCATTAGGAAGTGCAACGAGGAGAAATACTTTTATTTCTCCTCATATTTTCCTCTTTCTATGCCTGCTGCATTGTGCAGCAGGCATAGAAAGAGGAAATGCCTTTAATGATTGCTTTTGTTCAGGAAGACATTCCTTCCTGCACAAAAATAATCATTAAAGGCAATTCCTCTTTCTCAGGTGCCCCTTCCTTGACAAATACAATCATCCCCTCAGCTCAGGCACCCTTGCAAAATGATGCAAGGGTGTCTGTGCTGGCACACATCTGCTGTTTGTGCGCCATCGCAGGGGAGAAGGACAGGAATGCACTGTATCTTGTAGATAGGGTGCATTCCTGCTCTTCTATTTGGCACACAGCAGCGCAGCAGGAAGGCTTGCTGTGCTGCTGTGCATCAAAATATTGTAAATGAGGCCCAGAGCATGAAGTTCCAGAATATCACTAAGGGCCTCGTTTATGAGTTTTTGCTGTAGGGCAGTGCTGCAGGCCTTCCTGCTGTGCTGTCCTAGAGCAAATGAAAAGGGCAGGAATGTGCCATATCTATGAGATATTCCTGTCCTATCCCCCTGCGTTGGTACACAATAGGCTGCTGTGTGCCAACACAGGCACCTTTTCACCATGGTGCAAGGGGGCCTGCAATGCAGGGATGATTATTTTTGTGCAGGAAGGGAAACCTTCCTGCACAAAAAAAATCACAAGAGGCTTTTTCCTCATTCTGCATCACACATAGAAAAAGGAGAAACAAGGAGAAATAAAGATAGTTCTACTCGTTGAGACTTCCTTACGGCTCCCTTGGGGAGGCATACGTTTTTGGCACTGCCTCAAAGTTACGATTTCTCATAAATCTGGGGCTGCGTCAAAATGCCATGGATGTTGTAACACCCATTGCATGCCCCTTTAGCACAGAAAACTGTTTTAAAGGGAACAATATTTACAAAGCAGTATTAAGTCCAAAAAAGTGGCTTAGTGCTGCCTGGTAAATCTGGAGCAGGTCTGTGCGCCACTGGAGCGTCACAAAAAGTGATGCACTGGTGGCACAAGAGGCTTATTAATAATCCACCTAACATTGTTTGGTAGCGTCTTGGGTGCGGTTGCATGTCTGTTTGTTGATGGTTTGCATTTCGGCTGGGGTCTTGTGTGCCCAGTCATTCAGTTAGGTTACTCCATGGATAACTGATGTTTCCTTCAAATGCATAATACTGTTTATTAGCACTTCAAGGGTGAACACAGATGATGGTTACTACTTGCAACAAGAGCCCACGTTAGCCTAGACATTTCTCAGAAATATTCTCCACATCTTTAAATATTGCTATTAGCTAATACTCTAGACAGCACATTAAAAATGCATGCAACGCATAATAAATATGCAGCATACAGTACTTATCCACTAATTTATCTTAATGAATCTTTCCCCAACTCATATAAAGTATAGAACCACTCTTGTGTAAACCCACAAGTAATAAGATGAAGTGTAAATTGTATAAATAACTGCAAAGAAGTAGATCAGTGTTAAGGTGGTTACGGGTTTTCCAAAATGGCTAATTATCAATTAAATAACTCAACAAGGTTTAGCTTATCTATGAAATTGATTTTCTCTTAAAATACCCTACGTCTAATAATTTGACAAAACTGAGAAGTATCACATATCATATTGTAGGTATAAGGAGAACAACAATACACTTCAAGCACAAGGGTTGTAATAGGAGTCCGTGCAATATTTTTCAGACGAAGGCAAGTGCCTATAAAAAGGAAGCGGGCCTTTAATGGCCGGTATAGCCAGAAGGCTATTAGGCTACTATAACCTTCGACTACAGGAGGGTGGAAAATCCTAAACAGAAAAATTGAGAACAAATATCAGCCTACTGTGAGACACAGGGGGTTCTCAACCCATCGTGCCTCTGAAGCTTCACTTACTTTAACAGCTCTTGCTGTCTATGTGCCTAACAGTTGCTTAACTTGGCAACAGAGACAGGAAATGAGCAGAATTCCCACTCTCTCCCTCCGAGGCTCCAGTGGCACTGAGAGCAACGGGAGAAAGTAGGGATAAGACTCGCTATATGCCCATATCTACAGCCTCTAGTACACTCATTCCCTCCACAATCGATATAACCTGTGAAGAGGCAGGGAAGAGGGAGAGTCACAGAGGGTGTGGATCAGAACATTGGAAAGTTGACAGCAGCAGGCCTATATCAGTGTTTGTAGCCTGCTGTTCCTGCATTGTCTTGAAGGGAGCTGTCAACATTGCAGAGTTCTAATTCTACAATGTCCCAGTAGCATGAAGTAAAAGAAAATTGTTCTGTGCCAATGGCCAGTTAGATAAAATTCTGGACAATTCCACCCTCTAGACTGAAGAGGCAGGCTTGAACTGTTGTATGGTGTCTTGCCACGTGGACCAATAACAAACTATTGTACAAGCTTGGTTGAAATTCCAAACATAGGTTATAAAGAGAATTCGTTTTTTTTACATTCCGCAGCTGCTGCATGCATTTTGTGGTTTTTTCCTTATTTTTAAAGTGTTCATAGGGACTTTTATACTGAATTTTCCAGCCAGTGCTGCAACCAGGAATTAATATTTCTGAAAAAAGTTTAAGACTTAGATACTTTTACACTTTCTGGAAGTGAGGTTTGAATATCGTGACATTAAAATCGGTTTGCTAGTTGAGGTCAAATAACCTATGGTATTTATTTAGTTTCATACAGCACCAGTTCACTGTTAGGTATTTGATTATTTGAGCACTTTACACATAACGAGCAATCAGTTATATTTTAAGCCCAATGGCAATATCAAACATTAAGGGGGAAGGCGAGCAGAGGAAAAAGCCACTTAGGGCCAAGGAGCTTTGGCCTTTCCTGTAAACAAGAGTTACATCTTTCCTGTCTTGATTTGGTGATAGGTTGGTTTGTTCCTGACAGTCTTTATGTGACACCCCTATGGTTTGAGTTCTTCAGGGTCAGTGTTTCCTAATTGAGTACCGTAGAGGAGTTTTATGGTCTTTTCTGATTGTTAGAAAGTCTGAAGCTGACTGAGTAAAGAGTTTCATGCTTTTGGGGATGTCCCTAAGAACAACTGTTTCAATGAAAGAGAGATTTTCATTTTTGGAGTTTCGGGAATAGCAAATTCTTGCTTTTATATTATCTCGTGCCCCCTGAGATGCTTAGCAGATTGGCTGGGTAAATGAGTCTGATTATTCAAGTGCTTTGTAGTCTTGGCAACATGTTTCAAGCTTCACCTTAGCACCTACAGGAAGCCAATGTAGGTTTCTTAGGATTGGGGTGATATGGTCACATCTGTTTTTTCTCTGCTATGAGATTTGTGGATACATGAAGGACTACTGTTAGTGGTGATAGGGCAGCTGTTGGCAAGTCTAGCAGAATTGCATTGGCAGGGTCAATCCTTGATATTACCAGAGTATGAACAGCCATTCTAAATTGATAGTGAGACAAAAGGTGCTTTAATCTTTTAATTAGTTTAAGTAAAAGTTAGCATATTTAGCCATTTTGGTGCAGAAAGTGTATGCTCCAACTGCAGAAGAGAAGCAGAATTGCGGCTCCATTGGCGCATTGACCAGCAGCTATTCTGCGCCTCTTCTCGCTCTCGAGAGGATGCTTTCCATGCCCTCACTATGGCTACCTATGGACACCCAGTTCAGGGCTGATATTTCTGTCAGTGTTGCTCTATCTATGAGCCAGAGGACTCAATACACCCCCCGCCAGCCTGATCTACTACACATCATGCACGCACCACATATTAGCCTCAGGCCCAGGTCTCTTCGCACCTGGCACAGACCACAGACCTCACTACACATTCTCCTGGGTCGATTCTTCATCGTTTGCTCGCTCTCATCTCAAGTGCCTCGCCTCTGCTAGGCTCTCTTCTATTTGTGCCCTTTTGATAATCCTGTATCCCTAAAGTGATCGAAACACCATCAAGTATGGTGGTCAAGGACCAGACCAAGCAGTTCATTAATACACAGGTGGGTCGAGTCACCTCTTAAGTTTTGTCACACACTTTTAAGCTGCTACATTAATTGTGTGTCACCTTTTGTTTAGTATTGAGCACATTTGTTCTCACTGGCACCTTTTGATTCCAATTTCTGTTGATATTTTCATTTTGTTATGCTTTTTTATTGAAGTTTGTTTATTGCTTGATTTTGCTTCATTATTGTTGAAATAGGAATCATTGTTCTTTGGTACATATTCTGGCACCCTAAGTTCCTAGCGATCCCAGGTTGTCCCTTGTTTCCTGTAAAAATGTGTACTCATTGTCAAAATTCAGCTTAGTTTCAAAACCCTGGCTATTCATAAATCTTTCTCAACCACAAACCCCTAGTCGTTGTGAACACCCTGCAGTATGTCAAGATTTACTCAACCTCAAATTCTTGCCTAATATAAACATCCTACTGTTTATCAACTGTGAGATGAGTATGATATACAAAGTTATGGCATGCATTTTCTTTGGTTGGATGAAAGAGTGTCTCAGGAGTGACTACTGACCCCCTACTCAGTGCAACTAGAAGCCCCTATCCATCATTCATAACCCGCTATAAGTAAGAGAGGGATGATGCATGTAAACATTGTGTATTACCAAATAGCGGGGGAAGAGAGGCTCCCTTGTATAAGGGAGTGATCTACATTTCTCCATCTTTTTTTCTTTTTTTGGGATGGGCAATTGTCTTGGTGCACCTTTCTTAATGGGACATGCCCACAGCATAAGGGTCCCCATTTGATCCACTGTTTTTTAAATTCACCAAAATAAAATCTCAATAGACACATTCAGTCCTACATTTTCAGTAAACGCAAACTGCTTGTCAAAATATGGAAATGGGCACAAATCACAGATTTTTTTTTCTCTTGGTATCACCTAATGTTACCAGTACAGTTCGTGTAACTAGGCCATCGGTGTCTAAACATGACTGGTAGCTCAGTACCATATGCCCTCCAGAAGGCGTGCACAATAATAGTAATATTTGCACAGTGTGGGACTGGACAACCTATAGATAACGTTACACGCCCCAGCAGGACTCTTTCTGTGTCAGAATATGTGCTGCCTTTCTTCCTTGTTCGATTGCCTAGATTTTGTTCTTTCAGACTTGGATGCTCAACGCTTATGAAGGCGCTTCCTTATATGAAGATGCATGTGGCACTCAAACGGACGGATCTATCTCCACCATCTTTTGGGACTTACTGACTATACATTGCACCTCCACTTGACAATGCTACTGATCTCTTTTTGCTGCATGTGTGGGTCTGCAATGCGCCGTTTAAACATGAAGGCCCTTATTTACGTGTTAGCGAGAGTGTGCAGACCTTACAAGCATCCACAACAAGGAGGCAACTTGCTGTTTTTAGTAGCCGGTCCTTTCAAATTTGGAAAAAAGGTCTGCTGCAGTTTCCCTTAGCAACACTTGGCCTATAACCCATTTGTTGTATGGGGATGGGGATTGTCACCATGCAGCCTGAGTTGCGGAACCTGCATTTACACCTGTTCCCTCGGTGGAGATATTGACTTTTCTTAATGTTAGCTCAAGAGATGTCATTACCCCTCTCTCCTTCCGTCAATAACTACTCACCTGAACTGCAAGCGTCTGCAGAAGCAAAGAGAGACACCCCTGTCACTGATTAAGCAACCCTCAACACAAGGATGGCAACGGGTACAGGCGGTTGCTTCACGGAGGTAAATACGTTTTGGGAATGTTGGGATTAGTGCAGAGCTCTGGTTCTTTCTGGTCCAATGGGAGTCGAAACTGGCCCTCGTGTCCGACAAGGAGGACTGGCTTACTCCAGGATCGGCCGTTCTCAACTCCGGGATCTATTTACAGAACAACAAATACATTCATATATTCCTCTTCTGAACACTCAATCATACAAGCACTGTTTTATGCACTCCCAAATTATTTACTCCACTCACCAAAGTACACTGTCTTTGATGGTCTTGGAGTTTGTTCTTCCACCTCTATTGATTCATAGATAATCAGAGAAGTAATGTCTTTAAGGCCTTTTTGTTGTTTATGTCACACAGTTCTTTGGCTAGCAACACATGTCAGGCATGAGCCTTACGTAAACGAAGCAGATTATCCCTTGTTTCTTATGAGGTTCAGTGCACTGACCTTTTGCAGTCGAAGACCAAGGTTGAGTTCTGTTTTAAAATGCCTTTACTTCTTTCTTTCAGAAGCTGAACGGGGGATCAGCCTAGTGTATTCTTCAGGAGGGTTGGTGAAAAGGGATTCCCAGCATGATGACACAGCGAGCTTCAGGCACAGTATTTATAGGCTGTGCCAAGTGGCCACGCCCAAGATGGCAGTGAAATCTCACAGGAACTGACATTCTCATGAGATTTTGTAGGTTAATATCAGATGCTTCCATCACATGAGCAACAAGGATAGAGGGCAGGGGGCGGCCTCTAACGTGACACTAAGAACCTTTTGTGATGTAGGTGGGATGGGAGGGCCTAAAGATGCACTTTTCAGCTCAGTAAGGCAGAAAGAAGAACCTTAATGAAGTAGGTGGGATGGGAGGGCCTAAAGGGAGCATTACTACCAAAGGATCAGGTGCACTCTGGGGCGGCAAGGAGGTTTGAGTGGGTCAGCGAGGGAACCAGCGAAGGAGTGTCCAGGGAACTGAGGAGTTGTAGGAAAGCATATGGGGTAGGCCACAACACCTTCATCTCATTGGAATCTACGGTGAGCATTCTTGGGGCCTCGATTTAAGTGAGTAAAAGTATGGATATGATAGCCACCTTATTCAAATCCAGCTGCATATAAAAAATCACCATGGCCTGCATCCCTGCTTATTTGGATGCCAACCTAGTCAATCGTCTCTAGTGATCTGAAGCACACCTGCAGGAGAGACACTATCAGATGGGAGACAAAGAACTGCACAAAAGAAAATAAACAGGGCACCAGGCATTCTCCATCTAAGCATAGGGCCGGACTGGGAACCAAAACTGGACCTGGCAAAGAGCTCGGTCGGCCCCCCTCTGAGAGGCCGAGATGTTTGCCAGAGACAGTTTCTGATGTTTTTGTTACAGGGCCGATTTTGCAGCTATGATGCAAAAACGGCCCTGTAACAAAAACGGCCCCCACCCTAGCGGCCCACCGTGGAAAAACGGCCAGTGCCCGCGACGGCCAGTCCGGCCCTGTCTAAGCATATAGCATCTGGAACATTATCTCCCCACAAATCAGGACAGCTCCTACCCTGCTCAAATTGAGGGGAGGTTAAAGATACACCTTTTAAAAAACAATTCATCAGAATGCAGTAACAATCCACTTCTGCTCTCAGAATAAGCCCTCCAATGTTTCCCAGGTCCATGAGTGATGGAATTCTGGTATTTGTAGTTTTCTTCCTTTCATTATAAAACAGGAGTACAAGCCATAGATTTGAAAACAAAATCTGGACTGGAGCAGCCCATCACAAATGGGCCTGGGAAACTCAGCAGCTATGCTGAATCCAGCTTTCCCTCCAATCACTCATTGACTGTATCTTTGTCTTTGACCCTGTACATTGCTCAGCAGCATTGTGGCAATATTAATGAAACAGAAATACAAGATACATATATAAACACTCAGGGGCAGATTTATGTTAACTGGCGCATCCCCAGGGATGCGTCAGTTAACATGCGCCACAGTGCGCCACAGCTCCGCCAGCCATGGTGCGCCGCATTTATAATGCGGCGCACCATGGTGCAAAAACGGCACAGATGCGTGACGCATCTGTGCCGGAAATGTGTCGCATTGCTGGAGTTGCGTCGCAAGCGCGACGCAGCTCCAGCAAGGCTCGGGGGTGCCCCATTTTGACAATGCTGCGTCAAGACCTACGCCTGCTTCAAGCAGGCGCAGGCTTTTGCCGCAGCATTGGCTTAAAAGTGACTGAGTGAAATCTCATAGATTTCACTCAGCCACTTTTGCGAGGCGCACCTGCCCCAGAACGCCCACCCTGCGCCGGAACGCCCACAAGCGGCGCAGGGCTTTACAACGTGACGCATCTGCCTAGATGCGTCACATTGTAAATCGTTTGTAGGGATGCGCCACGTTTACGCCGCCTTGCGTGACGCAACAGCGGCGTAAACGTGGCGCAAGGGCCTCATAAATCTGCCCCTCAGAGCCTGATTCACAAATGGAAAATTACACGTAAGTTTAAGTTTTTCGTTTTCACGAACTATGACTGATTAGTAAGTTTACAAGTGTAGAAACTCTGCAGTCGGGCGAAGAACTTTGCACATAAAGAGATATCAAAGGTCTATCTTTTAATGTGTGGAGGTCTACGCCTCGATTGCAGTGACTCCTAAGTCATAAACTTACTTTTAACTCATAGTTTGTGAATATCTAAAAAACATAAGCTTACACAAAAGTGTACATTTGCTCTTGTGAATCAGGTACATAGATGGCCTCCTGCAATGATCAGAGTAAACATCTTTGGGGGATGTGCGGTTGTTCTCTAGTTTATTTTTTGCTTTTGTGTCCCTGCTGTTGGTTTAATGCTCACGTCTACCCCACCTGAGCAGATTTAATTCTCATAAATAGTTGAAATTACAAGGTAAGCACTAAATTGACATTTTTCTCAGCCTTGCATTTTCACAAATACTTAATTCATATTTATTATTTAAAAAAAATATGGGAGTGATTTAGTATTTAATATTCACTCTTGAAAATGAGTATTAAAAATCCACTTTGAGGAACCGTTGAAACAGTACAAGAGTATATATGTATGCTTAACTGGTAATGGCTATTGTACTTGCTATAGTTTAAAGTCACACTTCTAGAACTGTGGCAATTTCAAGATCTTTAGATGATGTCCCCCAACGTGTCACTATTGTGAAATTAAATGAAAATATAATTTGTAGAGCACGCTAATACCCGAGGCTGTCTAGGTGCTGAACTCCAGCAAAGGGAACTGTCTGAATAAGATTGGATGTAAACAGAAGAATTTACTGTTTAAAAAAACTATTTTTAAGAGCCTTCCTGAAGGCTAGTAGGTCAGTTTCTTTGTTCAGGGCCAAAGGTATGGAGTTCCAAAGTTGTGAGGTTTAACATTTCATCACATACAATCTTACAGGGGAAGAAGGTATATCGACTATCACTGAGAAAAGGTCGAGAGAAACCTTTATGTGCATCTGAGAAATGGCTTGAATAGTGACATCAAAAAATTACCCAGCACTTTTAATCTGTTTTCTTCAAGTACATGATACCAGATTTTTTTATTTAAATGCGCTGCAGAAAAAGTAATCATCTTCCTTGCTCACTTAGGCTTGTGTTTCTCCACTGGCACGTGATTTCAAATTTTTTTAGAATCTAAATGTTCCTATCTATTGACTGTCATAAAGGAAAATCTGACTTCTATGCTGGTTTACGTGGGATGGTATCGGTGGGTCACAGTGGGAGAAGGTATAAATGGGCCCCACACAGCACTGCACTTCCAACATATAGTAGTATATCAGCTGATTAAATCAGCAAAACCCACCACCTATTATTAACAATTTTTCACACACACTTTGATCAGCAGTACTGAAGGGATAATGAGTCTGTCTGTTCTATGCAGGGGTTGGGAGGGTTCTCATGTTGTACTTCTGGCTGGCAATCCCTTCCAAAGGTTTCTGTGTAATGTACTTAGGTCAGCCCTTGGTGTGGGACCATAATATCATTGTTAGAGTGTCTTCTGACATAAATATTGTTTACACAATATTGCCAGATTGAAGTTAATAATAGAAAATCTACACCCAGTGGGCTGATATTTCTATAAACAATAATTAGGGCACAATATTTCTGTTAGTTGATATTTTTGTAATGAATGTAATGACCTACAACCACAGATAGTTGATCGCTAAATGTTGTTTGCTGCTGTCTGTGTGTACATCAAGCCTATTGCTAGTCTGTGGTCCCACCACAGAATTGATTAACACATTTGATTGAAGCAATCTACTTTCCACCTGATTTCAGCAGGCTGGGATGTTTTTGGTCTTCTCCTCTAGGAGAAATTTGGAGACAGACGTTTTAACAAAAAATGTGAAATGAAACCTTAATATATCTCCTTTGTGTATGCGAAGATAACCTGGCGTTCTCATGACTCTGTAGGTAAATGCCAGGATCCAATCTGATGGTTCAATGTCAAATCTGCCTGAGTCGATTATATGATACAGAATAAGAAATTGATCACTGATACAGGAGGATCAAAAAATTTTTTGAATGGTGCTCCTTGGTAGTCAGGAAGTCAGTGGTTAGTGCAAACACATTTTACCCCCAAATTATGAAAGCAAATTTGTGGAGGTGGTAATGCGAGTATTCTAGTGCTGAGTTATTGAGTTGCATTATTGCTGTGTTGACCTGTGGTTGCTGTCTTGGGTTTTGTTTAAACTATTTTGTTGCATTGTGCCCTGCTGTGTTTTTGTTGTGTTTTGATTTTGCTTTATGTTACGTTATTGTGTTATGTTGTGTCCCGCTGTGCTCTGTATTTACTTTAGAGATGTTAGCAAATACTGATACTTTTTCCAGACAAAAGCAGCACATTCCTTCAGAGTTCCAGTGACAAACAGCTATTTACCACTGTCCAAGGTGGTAATATCATGCTGCTATTTGAGACACAAGTCAGTCCCAAACTGAGGCAGTGGCCTGTCTTACGTTAGAACCTCCATGCTCACGTTTAATTTATACTGCCCAGGGCGAGATGGGTTAAAACCAACCCCTGCAATTGTGGACCTTACTATTCAAATTTTTACTACCAAGCAGGAACTGAAGACATCAAAAATCTAAAAAGTCTACTAGAAATTCTATTAATCCTGACTATAGCCTCAGAGGTAGCAAATGTAGAAGAACCAGAAGAATACCTAGAGCAGAAAATATCTGAAACATATTTCACAGCAGGGACCAAGTTGAAGCTACAGAGGCAGACCAGTCTTAAAAAAGAATAGTAATGTCATCAACCTCACCACAACAGAGTATGATTTGATTTGAAAATGTATATAGCGCACGAATGCCCAAGAGCGTCTAGGCGTTGAGTAGATAGTAACTTGTGAGCATGGTGACAAGGGCATCATATATCCATGTGCCAAGTGTGAGCAAAGGACTTGTAGTCTTTATCAATAATGTTAAGAGAAAACTGCAAGGACCAGCATGCAGAGAAAAAAACTGCGACTATGGCATGGATAAAGTTGGCAACACTGGCTCCGGAGGTGCTCATGCGCCAATACAAAGGAAAATAAGGCCCAGTCCCTGCTTTGTTATACCCTTATGCCTAACACTTACTGCTGGATATTCAATTAGCCTGCTGCAGTTGTCAGGTCAGACAAGTAGTCTACAAGACCTCTTATATATCGATAAACATTTTCCATTCTGAAGGACACTTTCTCTTTTGTACCTTTGCTTTATTCGACTTACGTCACATACATTGAATCAACCAGTCTCAGGCGAGTCAAAAAATGTATAATAAGGTGTACTCTATAGAAGGACTTGATTTTTCTGTAGAACGCCTGCTGTGTCTTTAAATAACTCTCATTGCTGATACCCAAAAAATTAATATAGCCTTAGAGTCCACCATAGTGGGCTCTACAGGCAATTAAATGCCATCTCCAACTTTCAGGCCCTTTAATGAGGAAGTGGGCCTTTAATGGCTGGTAGAGCCCGCTACGAGGCTCTAAGGCTATTATAACATTTCACCCTTAAAGAGCATAATGTTCTAATTAGTAAAACAAAGGCCTCACAGAACCCAAGGGATTGAAATCCCCTCGGGCTCCGTGAGGCCTTTTGTTCACAGCAACAATATGATATAGAATTGGCCTTTCAAACATTCTGAAACCTGCAAAATATATTTGGAAAACTAGGATAGGCAATTGACTTGAAAGTGCCACCGTTATTTCATAAGCGGTGATTTATCTGTTGACGTTTATAAAACAAATAATGCAATGTTGAGACATAATGATTGCTTCATTGTATTCTGTTATTGCAGGCAATACATTTATATTTTTAAGTTAAATGATTGTGAACTTTGCTATGACAATTATATACGAGACTCAGTATAAATTAAATTAAAATAATGTACAAATGTAGAGTGCAAATCATTCCCGAGGCCTGGAATGCCCCAACAAGGCACGCAAGAGGTTTGGCATTTCCCGGCACCGCAGCAGTGAAAGACAACAACAGGTGAGCGCACACAAATCCATTAGCAGGCTCCTTTGTTTCCCTCTGTATTTCTAAATTAGGCACATGTCCCAGGGGCACTTGCGTGCCGAGCTGATAGAAAGATATCCCCTCTCAAAACACTTGGAACATCAAGATGAAAGAGAACTGAAGACGAAGAAACTTGCCTTGGCTGACGCCAGAAAGACGCGATTGCATAAAGACTCGCGGTGAAGGGAACAATATATACTTTGGGAAAGTAAAGTGAGCTGGAGGTGAATGTGATCAAATGTAGTAAAAGGTACTCTGTTTGCACCGACGTTGAGTGGGCTAAATTATGATTTTTTTTCCATGCATATTGTGTATAATTCTTGCTAGAATTATCAGTGTTACCCGAATTTTGAAAATTGTGCACAAGTTATGCCTTTGACTTTGGACCGTATTATGTACAGTGTGCATTTCCCTACTCTAAGTCATTCTGCACCCTTGAATGGGTGTGCTAGAGCAGAGTGGGACAGTGAACTTTATCGCGGTAAGTGCACCATTTAGAGTGCAGGCGCGACAAATGTACCTTTGTTGTAAACATCACTTTGCTAAAAGATGGACTGGCCATTTGAAGCTGCTTCGCCTTTCACTACAGGCAGCTCCCCAGCCTAGGGGGTGGTGATCCTGCTGCCAATGGGTTCAGTGAGTGCCTGCACCCACCTGCAGGAGGATGTCTGAGAGCACTTGAGGTCTTTTTCTGCCGTCTTCTAGGGGCGCTGTCATGGGGGGTGGGGGGGAGGGGTAGCACTGACTTTGCCACCTGGTGCACAGTCAGTGCTGCCTCTGCAAGTTCCTTTATCTCTGTATCCATGTCTGTAGTAAGACATAGGTATGAAGGCGAAGGACCTTATTATGAGTTTGGCGGTCCTCTGGCAGCACCGCCACAGCTGCTCTGCAATGAGGACTGCCGATCCCGTGGTGCACCCTCCTGCCGGATTCCAACTTGAATCCAGGGTGGGCCGGCTGTGCTGCAGTGGTCTCACAGCTCATAGGAGAGCCTTAACAGCAGACCACAGCAGTGACAGTGCCTGCAGCATGTCCTGCATGCCACACTGTGCAGGAACGGGGGTGCAATTCCCTGCTTGCACTCTGTTGTAAGTAAACGCCATCAACAAGTTATGTTGAATAGAAGGGTTTATTCTTAAGCACAGCAGAGAAGGACCCAGCGCCTGCTGACCAGTCGACCAACTGTCCTAGCAGAACCTGGAGTCCACAAACACATAACCATTCTAGAACTGGGGAAAGGGACATAGAGTACAATAGAAACCATAGAGAAATGCAAGTACATAGTTTACAACACACTCCTAGGCCCAGAAGAGACAGGGGACCCTGTTAGGTCCCCCTTACATGCATGTCCACCACCATTTTCATGGGGGGCCCACCATCATGAAATGGGCCGTGGAAATGCAACTTGGATTAT
The DNA here is from genome assembly GCF_964263255.1 of Lissotriton vulgaris. NCBI lineage: Eukaryota > Metazoa > Chordata > Amphibia > Caudata > Salamandridae > Lissotriton > Lissotriton vulgaris. The sequence continues at coordinate 845,564,030 of NC_141685.1, forward strand.
GCTTGGCAGTGCCGGAATTAACAATGCCTGCATATTCCTACCGCTGTTATGCCACTGCCCCAGCGAGATCCTTGATCCAGGAAGAGGTGGCGGTCATATAGTGGTCCCACCGCCACAATCCTATGACAGCGGCCAAACCATCAGGGATGAGGCGGACTGCCACCATGAATATGGTGGTCCTGAGGACCGCTGTACTCATATTTAGGCCCTAAGTCTTTCATTGTGCCCTCAAGATCACATTGGCGCACGTGTAGCGCTGGCATGATCTGAACCGCAAGAACTGAGAAACCCTGGTATAATTCAAAGTGTCCCGGGAGCACAAAAAGTGGGGGCATGCACCTATTGTGCTCTTGTGGCTGTTAGAGTAATACAGCCTATGACGCTCTAACTGCTTATACAGTCCTTGGTGGGAGCTGACAGCACCTATAGACACAAAACACATCCTGTTTCCCAGTATCAGCGAGACAATCTCTGCTGTAACCTAATCTCCAGATTACAAAAAAGTTGCATGAAGAGCCTAAGGGTAAAACAAAATAAAAATTGTGCAAAATAAAAAAAATCCACAATCCCAGCTATGTACCTAAAATAGAATTGCTTTTTCAAAACTGAAAAAAGCGCTGTGAAAGGATTTGCTTACATTCAGCATGTCATTCAAATGAAAGTGTACACATCTGAAACACATTATTTTTAAAGACGCAATCCTTGACAATAAACATTACCTGAGATGTACCCTTACAGTGGGTTACACAGAGAGAAGAGGAAAAAAAATGTCATTTATTTTGTAATGGACTGTTATTACTCTCAGACGGCCCTTGAGTAATAAGTACTCCCTTTAGTTGAGGGCCTTCAAAGAGTACTGGTGTCTTGCACTGTTCCTTCTGGTGATGTGGCCCATCTCCAAAGTACCCTCTCTCCCCTCATTCTCTAAGGATCCTCAGGTAAAAGGTATTCCCTTTACTCGAGGGTATCAGAGAGTGAGAGCACTTGTGTCTTGCACTCTTTTTTCTGGTGGTGGAGCGCATCCCCAAAGTGCCCTTACTGTCGGCGCACTTCAATTGCATGGGGTTGTTCATCTTCACCAGTAGCATCTGCCTTAGTGAAACTATTGAACAGATTACATAGACACTGGAGATATGCCTGGCTCCCATTCATAGTCAGTCAGAGGCATGTGTCCTTGAGAACTGTCTGGGAGTGAGATGCAGGGAATCCATCCGACTCTGCCACCAGGGGGAGGAGCAGGACCCCAATCATTTTCTTCTGTCAGCTACCATGGGGTCTGCTAGTGCACCAGTGCTGCACCTGTAGGACTCAAACTCTTTGTCTTGTTCTATGTTCTCTCGTTATCACAAGTGGGACCATTTTTGTCTGGTGATCATATATTATTGCTGATGTACATAAAGATCAATCTATATAGGAAATACGTATCACTTGAGGTAGGTTGTATTTTGATGTTCCTTTATGTTCTGCCACATAAAGGTGGATTCATACTTGCTGAACTTATTATCCAAAGAAAGTACCAGCTTATTATGACTTCATTGTACTTCAAACATTGCTGAGCTTATTTGATCCGCTATCAGTGATAAAAATATTGGTGACAAAAATGTAGCCCAAAAAATATTGAGTCTAGGTAAGTATTATTGAAATTTAACCATTGTACACCATATTAAATTTAAAACATTTCTTAACTTTAAAAATAATATAACATAAAAATATACCTATGAAGAATATATAAAAACACTTTACATGCAAATATAAATTAAAAATATATACCTAAAAATCACATTTAAACATAAAATGTTCAATTACTAATGCAAATTATTTATATTTACGCACAAAAATATATATTAAAACAGATTAAAAAAACTAAACTGGCAGTAATGAAATTCAATACTCTCACTCCAACTTGATTAACAGTACTGAAAATGCTGAACTCTGAAGAGGTCAGATTTACTATTCTCACTCTAAATTAAGGAACAATAGGGGGAGTATTTGACTATGGAAGGGTTAATTTTACTATTCCCACTAAGATGTAAGCAGCCCTAGGGAACGTGTTGGACTTTGGGGAGGTTACATTTATTGTTCCTGCTTCGATGTTAGCAACAGTAGGGAAAGTGATGTACTCTGGAGGGGTCAGTAGGGAAAGTGGTAGACTTTGGAGGCATCAGATTTTCCATTGCCACTCCACCGTATGCAAAAGCGGAGAAAGTGGTAGACTGAGAGGTTATATGTGCTATTCTCTCCCAACCTAAGCAACAGTAAGGAAAGTGTTGGACTTTTGTAGGTGCCAGATTTACAATTCCCACTCCAGAGTAAGCAGCAGTAGGAAATGAGTTAGACTTTGGAGGGTTATATTTAGTATTTCCACTCCATCCTCGGCAAATGTAGGAAAAGTGTTGGACATTCAAGGGGTCAGGTTTACTATTCCCACTCTAATCTGAGCAACAGTAAGAAACGTGTTGGACATTCAAGGGGTCAGATTTACTATTCCCACTGCAATCTGATCAACAGTAGGAAAAATCTTTTTGGAGAGGTTAGGTAAAATGCTGGACTTTGGAGAGATTAGATTTTCTATTTTCACTCCAATGTAAGCAAAAGTGTTGGATTTTGGAGGTGTCAGAACTACTAATTCTACTCCAGCTTAAACCTGTAATACAATACATATTACTCAATTAACCAAGGGGCCAGGGACACTGTCGATTTCAATACAGGGAAGCACCACCTGACATACTCTAGGCAAGCCCTTATGACCCTAGAGCTTAAGGCGAGATGTGGGGGAGTGGAATAGATTCGAGGTGGGCGAGACTGTGGTTTTGTGCTTGTTGTAACTGGACATTTGGAAGCGTCAAGGGTGGGGAAATGCTGTTTTCAGATATGGCTCCCCTTAGGAACTCTTGTGAAGGGCACATTGGGAGTGTTAGGGACCAACTGAGCACTTTTCTGTGCTTTGTATATGCCCGCTCCTTGATTAAACACAGCATTGAAATTATTGAGATGATAAAGACAGCCCAGTTGGACTGTCTGTTCTTCACGGAGACCTGGGCCAAGGAAGTAATGGGTCCTGATTTTGCTATCGCCACACAACCAGGGTATGGGGTGGTGAGACTGGACAGAACTGCTCGGAGGGGGGGAGGTCTAGCCATTATTTTTGGAGACAAGCTGACTTGCATGCTGGGGCTCATTTACACTTCCATCGAGGCTGTGAGGCAGGACACCAAAATTAAAAATAAGAATGCAGTTATGTTGGAAACTTGTTGATCTATGGCACATATGGGCCCAAAAAGCAATTCATCTCTAAGTGGCACCAACTGCACGAGTCCTTCATTTCATGTAACAACCATACTATTCTGGGGTATTTCAATCTTCATTTAGATGAATAGCCGACTGGCACACAAGGGCTTTTCTGGAATTCATGCTCAGTTTTGGCTTGACCCAACAGGTCAAGTTCTTGACTCATAAAGCCAGACACATACTAGATTTTTTTTCCCAGTCAAGAGACCTTGATTACAAGCCAGTTCTCACATTTAGACTGGACTGATTATAGACTGGTTTCATTTAAGGTTTGTGCGTGCGTGCAGTGGAATGCATGTGGAGCACCGATAAGAACATTAGAAACTGGGGGGAAATTGTAGTCAGGGAATTCACTCATGAAATGGATAAATATAAGTAGAAGGACCTTTTGGGTCCAGGCACACCTGTAAAAAATCTTAATAATTGGCTTAGGTCGGCAGTAGAAGAGGTTACCCCCTGACGACAGTGAGCTCATAGCGTTGGAAGAAACCATTTGCCCTGGGGTTTTCAGAGGAGCTCCAGGAGCTTGTTAGAAATGGGGGTCTCTAGTTGGCAGAGGTAGGTACCTTTGTCCAAATAGGGACCCTTGCTTCTAGTCAGGGTAAGGGGATACAAACTTTAGATAACCCCTGCTCCCCCTCAGAGTAGCTTAGCGTGAGCAGACAGACTTATCGCAAAGGCAATGTGTAAATTATTGGTACTCAAAACACACAGTAATACAGTGATAACACCACAAATAGACACCACACCAGTTTAGAAAAATAAAGTCTTATTCCTATAGAGAGAAGTTTGCCTAACAGCTAGGGCGTTCAACCTCGAATCTGGGAAACCGGGTTCGTGTTTTGGCAAGGACACGCAACATCCTGTGATTCTAGGCAAATCACTTAATCTTCCTGTGCCTAACAAAAATGAATGTGTCCTCATGTAATGCAACTGGTGCTTGTGTAAAGCGCTCTGATACCTGATACCTTCGGGTGAAGTTTAGGCTATATAAAACGCCATAAAATTAAATGTATCTAAACTCAACAAGACCAAAACGACAAAAATCCAACATACATGTAATATGACTTCAAAAAGGTTTCAAACAAATTGGCCCATAGAAAACAATAAATGCATGTGTTCTCTCAAAGTACCTGTAGTTGCGACAAAATCTACAAGGCTAAACGGCCGCAGAGATGGGAAGCGTCGGAAAATAAAGTGATGAGTCAGTTCCTGAGACCATGGGGAGGTAATACGCCAGGTCTGCTGCATGCAGGAGAAGTGATGCATCAAATCCGGTCGGTAGGGGGAATTGATGCGTTCAGTCCGAGACGGTTCTGGTCCGCAGGTGATGCATCGGGAAAACTTGCCGCACATGTACGATGCGTGGAAATCCTGAATGCGTCGGCAATCAATGAGGTGGCATAGAGCGGTGCTGCGTTGGTTTCTTCAGCCACGATTCCTCGATGAGTCGGTTCTTGCAGCGGCGAGGCGCTGCTTCGGTTTCAGCAGTGGTGCAGCAATGCATGGAGATTCTTCTTGCACAGCGGTGCTGTGTCAGAAAAACAGCCACAAGAAGAGTGATGTGTCTATTCAGTTCTAGTTGCATTGCTTTTCCAGCTCCCTCTAGCAGAAAACAACCTCCAGAGGCCCAACACAGTCACAGACACCTCTTGACAGGTCAGAACTCCGAACAAGGAAGTTCAGGGGAGCTGGGGGTGAAGTTTTTGTGTTGCTGAGACTTCAGAACAGGAGACATGCTCTACGCAAGCCCTTGGAGATCTTCCTCAAGCAGGGGGATATAGCACACAGCACACACCTTTGTTTGGTAACTCAAATTTGACAACTGCGCCCAGGCATGTAGTGCAATACTGTTATTTTCATTTGTTATTTTCATTTGCATCTTCTATAAGTCTGAAAAATTTAATTTTCCAGAAATGTCTCGTTTGCGAACTGTGTCCAAGTAGTGAGCACCTAACCATTCACACCACCCCTCACTTCGTGATAGATTCACCACTCTAAGAGGGCGGCCACTCTACACCCTTGGTAAGGTCCACCAAATAGTCCTTCCGCGCTTTTCACCACCCGGGAGCTGTTGATTAACAGACCGGGCTCCCTCAGTTGTACACATCCGCCATCCGGCATACTAGACGGGACCCATTCGCCGCCCGACGGCGCTTCTATTATGGTAAGCCCCCTTGGGTCCTTGCACCACACCCCCTGCACTCCCCTTGCCACCCGGCCCATCTGGCCAACTGAGCTTGCGATTTTCCAATTAGAGGAACGCCCAGAACCAGCTCGCCCCATTGTGCGCGACCATTCAACGCCAGGTGTATAAGCACGCCAGCAGTTCCATCCACCAAGGTAAACTTAAGCCCACCGCGGCGGGCACGGCTCCACAGACCCTGAGCTAATCCACGCTTCAACCTTTTATTTTAGATCACTTGCTAGTGCCTGTATTAGAACTTCAATACCCAAGAAGCACCGGGAGGCTGGCCATACTTAATCGATAGGCGCCCCAGGTAAATCAACCTTCATATCCACTCCAACTCAGCTACAATTGCTGACACTCACGCTAATTGTAACATTTCAACCCTCCCAGATGGACTGTTGCCTCCCGTCACCTGGTTCGCCAACGCCGTGACCGCACCCTCATTAAGTGCACCGGTCAGTTTGCCGTCTTAACCGGCCTTCTTTAGACACGGTCAACCCATACCATTTGATCGCAAACACTTCGATCACTGCGCACTTCTGTTTACTGCAGAATCGGTTCTTGTTGACTGCCGGACCCATCACAAACCACGCTGCACCGAAATTACGAATCACTAGTTCCACTAGTCACCTCGCCGCCTGTACTATCACAAGCGTATTTCTCATGTTTTTTCACCCTCACCACTAGTGCATTATCAACGTATTTCAGCCGCATGAAAAGCCACAACGAACCACACAAAAAATGAGCACATCGCCACCCGTGCCCTTTTGTGACAGTTTGCACTGCGTCCGTTGCACTTTTTAAGGTTTGAAAAAGTTGCACCGTAGAGATTTGTAAATGACATGTTGTAAATATGTATATAATTCCCCTCTGAGATAACTTATCTCTTCCCCCCCCCCTCTCTACTCTCTCCTGTTCAACATTACAGGCTTGTTTAAATACACTCAGGCAAAATGTTCTCTGTAGTCCTGAAGATGATCCCATTTTAATTTTTTGAGACAGGGATCGAAACGTAACGTCGACAGTTTGTGCAGTACTGCTTCCCATTTCAAACTTGTAATATGTGTTGCAGTCACTGTCGGTTCTGAGCTTATGTAATATTTAATTGTACCATAAGCCACCATTTTTCTCCACCTTGTTTGCCTGCTATTCTATCCTTCCCCCCATGTATTGTCTTTCCTTTTTCCCTCTGATTCGGTACAGGCTTGTGCCCAGTTAACTGTGGCTTGCTCCACTTCCCAAATCGTGTATATATTCACCAAAATCTGTGAAATAAAAATCTCCTTGTCCGGCTGGACGTTGGAGTAAAAGATACATAGTCTTCATTTTAAGTCTGTGCTTATCATTATACGTTATATCTACCAAAAGCTTAGGACCTTTGTTAGCTCTAAACTTTTAGAAAGTAGGCATTTTCTTGTTTAACCATGCTGTGTGCCTCTGCCTGTTTGTGTATTGATTTTTCTGGTTTTGGAATGACAGGGCTGGGGATATGCATTCTCCCAGATGGCCACAGGGGGTGATGTGGGTGCTGCCTTTCCTGAATGAGTCAGAGATGGCCTAAATAGACCTGGGCTGCATTCAGGGTAGTTGGAGGAGTTTTCAATAGGCCTGGTGTTCATTTTGACTGGTGGGCGGAGATTTCCCTTGCACCTGAATAGGGCCTGTCTCGCTTGCACAATGCTGTCTGCCTTCCCTGTGATCATACTGCACCAGTGAGGACAGAATTGGTTTGGACTAGGCACCGAGACCCTTGCACAAAGAGAACAAGACATTTTGGTGTATAAGTATTAGACCTAAAACCCCAGTGATGGACTGGGTAGCGCCGCTCTGACAAGGTGATCTCTTAAATTTTTGTTTTTCTTAAAAGCAAAAACTGGTTTATCAATGGAAATAATGCCAGAGATAAGGAACCTTTGCCATTAGAAGAGCTGGAGAAACTGGAGGAGGAGTACTGCCCTTTTGCTTTGTGCTGTCTGGGGTTGGCCTGCAGTAGCTATGTCTGCCAAGGAAAGGAGAAGGACTTTGCTGTGTCCAGTCCATCACTTGTTTCTACTCTTGATACTTTATGGGATCTGTCCCCAATTGTTGGTCATTCCAAATGCGGCGGTTGCAATGTCTGTAATTTCACAATGGAAGGAAAAAGTTTCACTTTCAATACCATCACTGTGCATAGCAATTCCTTCTCAAATTGTAATGCATCAAATGTTGTATACCTGATTTTATGCCCTTGCCTAAAGGTTTACATAGGACAAACCACCCAGAAAGTGAAGATCCGAATTGGACAGCACCGAAGCAGAATACGCTGTGAACCCCAAATGCGCCACTAGTAGACCACTTCACAGCATCAAAACATTCAGAAAAATGACATCAGATGGACTGTACTAAAGGTCCTGAAACTCCCACCCAGAGGAGGTGACATTGGTCAGCTGTTGAACAAGGAGGAATTGAAGTCCATTATTCAATTCAATTCCATACAGGATGGTCTAAACAGAGCTGAGGATTGGACTGGACTAGTGTGATTTCGTCAACACTCTTGAACGTTTTGCAATAATGAAATGATATATCCTGACTTCTCTCCTTAAAAACACCAATGGTCTGAAAACCTTTATTTGGTAACTCAAATTTGACAATTGCCCCCAGGCATGTAGTACAATACTGTTATTTTCATTTGCTATTTTCATTTGCATCTTCTATAAGTCTGAAAAATTGCATTTTCCAGAAATGTCTAGTTTGCGAACTGTGTCCAAGTAGTGAGCACCTAACCGTTCACACCACCCCTCACTTCATGATAGATTCACCACTCTAAGATGGCGGCCGCTCTACACCCTCGGTAAGGTCCACCAAATAGTCCTTCCGCGCTTTTCACCACCCGGGAGCTGTTGATTAACAGACCGGGCTCCCTCAGTTGTACACATCCGCCATCCGGCATACTAGACGGGACCCATTCGCCCCCCGACGGCGCTTCAATTACGGTAAGCCCCCTTGGGTCCTTGCACCACACCCCCTGCACTCCCCTTGCCACCCGGCCCATCTGGCCAACTGAGATTGCGATTTTCCAATTAGAGGAACGCCCAGAACCAGCTCGCCCCATTGTGCGCGAACATTCAACGCCAGGTGTATAAGCACGCCAGCAGTTCCATCCACCAAGGTAAACTTAAGACAACCGCGGTGGGCACGGCTCCACAGACCCTGAGCTAATCCACGCTTCAGCCTTTTATTTTAGATCACTTGCTAGTGCCTGTATTAGAACTTCAATACCCAAGAAGCACTGGGAGGCTGCCCATACTTAATCGATAGGCGCCCCAGGTAAATCAACCTTCATATCCACTCCAACTGAGGTACAATTGCTGACACTCACACTAACTGTAACATTTCAACCCTCCCAGATGGACTGTTGCCTCCCGTCACCTGGTTCACCAACGCCTTGACCGCACCCTCATTAAGTGCACCGGTCAGTTTGCCATCTTAACCGGCCTTCTTTAGACACGGTCAACCCATACCATTTAATCGCAAACACTTCAATCACTGCGCACTTCTGTTTACTGCCGAATCGGTCCTTGTTGACTGCCGGACCCATCACAAACCAAGCTGCACCGAAATTACGCATCACTAGTTCCACTAGTTACCTTGCCGCCTGTACTATCACAAGCGTATTTCTCACGTTTTTTCACCCTCACCACTAGTGCATTATCAACGTATTTCAGCCGCATAAAAAGCCACAACGAACCACACTAAAAATTAGCACATCGCCACCCGTGCCCTTTTGTGACAGTTTGCACTGCGTCCGTTGCACTTTTTAACGTTTGAAAAAGTTGCACTGTAGAGATTTGTAAATGGCATGTTGTAAATATTTATATAATTCCCCTCTGAGATAACTTGTCTCTTCCCCCCCCTCTTTACTCTCTCCTGTTCAACATTACAGGCTTATTTAAATACACTCAGGCAAAATGTTCACTGTAGTCCTCAAGATGATCCCAATTTAATTTTTGGAGACAGGGATCGAAACGTAACGTCGACAGTTTGTACAGTACTGCTTCCCTTTTCAATCTTGTAATATGTGTTGTAGTCACTGTCGGTTCTGAGCTTATGTAATATTTCATTGTACCATAAGCCACCGTTTTTCTCCACCTTGTTTGCCTGCCATTCTATCCTTCCCCCCATGTATTGTCTTTCCTTTTTCCCTCTGACTCGGTACAGGCTTGTGCCCAGTTAACTGTGGCTTGCTCCACTTCCCAAATCGTGTATATATTCACCAAAATCTTTGAAATAAAAATCTCCTTGTCCGGCTGGACGTTGGAGTAAAAGATACATAGTCTTCATTTTAAGTCTGTGCTTATCATTATACGTTATATCTACCAAAAGCTTAGGACCTTTGTTAGCTCTAAACGTACAAATTAACCGAGGTCCCTCGCTACCTTTATGGGTCCCTTTGTTTTGTATACTAATACTTTCTAAAAGTGGCATTTTTAAACACACAATTTAAAAACCAACTTTAGTAAAAGAAGTGTTATTAAATTAAGTTCAGAGATCCTAAATTGTATTTCTCCATCTTATCCCATTAGGAAGTTATACTTGTAAGATGTTACAAAGCATTTCCCCTTCTATCCTATGGGAAAATATAGCTTTTCAATAGTGAAAAACTAAATTGGCAGTATTTCACTATCAGGACATGTCACACACACTAGTACATGTCTTACATTTCACTTACACTGCACCCTGCCCAGGGGGGTACCTTGGGCCTGCCAGTGCTGTGCCTTACATGTAAGAAAAGGGAAGGTTAGATCCTGGCAAGTGGATGCACTTGCCAGGTTGACATGGCAGTTTTAAACTGCGCTCAGACACTGCAGTGGCAGGTCTGAGACACCTTTTCAGGGCTACTTATGTGGGTCGCAAAATCTATGCTGCAGGACCACTAGTAGCATTTGATTTACAGGCCGTGGCACAATCCGAGCAATTTACTAGTGGCTTATCAGTAAATCAAATATGCCAATCATGGATAACCAATCATGTTCACAATTTAAACAGAGCGCATATGGACTTTAGCACTGATCAGAAGTGGTAAAGTGCCCAGAGTCCTAAAACCAACAACACCAGGTCAGGAAAAAAATAGGAGGAAGAAGAAAACAATTGTGGATAACCCTGCAAAAAGGGCCAAGTCCAACAGAGCTCTATAGGCAGTACAGAACGTAGGTGCAGAAATGGAAATTGGCCCCTGAGCCGGAAGAGAAAATAAAACTTAGGGAGCTCATTCTCCAATACATAAGGGCAATTAAAGAAGCAAAACTAGCATACTTCTCCCAGCGAATAAGGTCGGCCATGAATGTCCCAAAAGAACTCTCCAATACAGTGCGCTCTCTTATGCCTCCTCCAAAGTTTCAGGAGGTTAAGTACTGACAAAAATTTTGCAAAAAAGTAGCCGAGTTTTTTAAAGAGAAAATTATGAAGATCCATGCAGATTCCCCATCTACCACCGATTTTGGGATTCAGTCGTTCTGTTGTAAGGACGGGCAGCTTTAGAACATCTCATCCCCAGTTGTTTAGCCAGGCTCAACACATTGCCTCTGGCTAAGATCAAGACTCTGATAGTGTTTACCACCTCAGGCTCTCCGTACGACCCTTGTCCCCCTAGGGTCCTGCAGTTGGTACCAGACCTTATGGCTGAGGCTATTGAGAAAAGCTACTCGGAGGTTCTCTTTAGACATAGATTTACCCACAGGGATGGAAGGAGGCAGTTATCATCCCTCTGAAGAAGAAGCCTGATGGTGACTCTATCGATCTGTAAAACATGTGCCCAATCTCATTGCTGCCTGCTTCCTCAAAGATTTTGGAGAAGCATATAAAACAGAAACTAGCCAAATATCTCCTTGATCCTGAACTCCTGTACCCTTCGCAGAATGGGTTCAGGATGAATCATAGCACCTAACCAGTGCTTATTGCCACCATAGATTCTATTCAGAGGCAGGTGAGTTAGGGAGGAGCGGCTATCCTCGTTTTGCTCGACCTGTCAGAATCCTTTGTCACCATATCTCCATCGCTGTTGGTGCAAGGCTGAAACACGCCAGGCTGAAGGACGTGGCCCTTAATTTGTGGGAGTCTTTCCTGTATGACAGATCGATCACTGTTAGTTGCAGTGACTTCAGAGCAGCTCCCTTTCTGCTTCCTTGTGGGATTCCCCAAGGGTTGTCCATAAACCCTACACTATTTAACTTATATGTCACACTCCTGGCAAAACTGCTAGGCTCTTACAGTTTCCAAGTATCGGCCTATGCGGATGACACCCAGATCATTGTTCCCATCTCCGATGACTGGGAACAGGTAGCGGGCTGGTTTAGGGCCTGTATGATGGAGATTAGCAGGTGGATGAGGAAGAACTGGCTCAAAGTGAATGGGAAGAAAGCTCAGACCATGTTTGCGGGTGTGCCATTCAATCTGGACTGACCTCTAGTGGCCAGATACTTGTGGTAGGTTACCTGTCCCAGCAGCGGCAGCCAAATACTTGGGTGTGATGATTGACAACACCTTGTCCTTCGTCACCCAGGTCAATAGAACAGTGAGTTCTTGTTTTTGGATGATTAGGATTTTGAAGAAAATACTGCCTCCTCTACCCGAATGAGCTCAGGGTACCAGTCATTGTAATTATCACCTCCCACCTAAAGTACTGCAATGCCATGTATTTAAACATCAACCAACTTTCATTAAACAAGCCCCAAATCATTTAGAATGTGGCGCACACTTCGTCCTGGGAGTACTCAAACACTCATTGGTCAGGGAAGGTTTGATATCCCTTCACTGGCTGCCAGTAAAGAAACAGGTTTGCTTTAAAGCGCTTTGCTTAATGCATAGAGTCTTCCACTCTCAGGGATCGAGCTACGAGCTATCTTAGGACAACTATGAATTGGTATGTTCCCAGGAGACCTCTAGATCAGCGGGATGCCATAAGGTAGTGGTTCAACAATGTAAGAAAGCCAGGGGGGGGGGATGTGCTTTCACAGTGGCTGCTGCCAGGCTGTGGAACTCCTGCCCTGAACATATCAGGAGCCTGAGCTCGCACCAGCTGTTCTTTAAGCAAATTAAAATGTGGCTTTTTATGGATTAGGCTCTGTAAGGGTTTGTATTATAGTGGATATGTCTGCTTCGGGTTCCCATAGTTCACTCTGTTCTACTCCGTTCATAGCGCTTTGGTGCCTTCTAGTCTACTGCGCTCTAGAAATAGCACAAATAAATAAATAATTAACAAATAAAAATATTTTGTGCCATATTGCTACAAATAAATATCAAATAACTAAAAATATACGTAATTATGAACTTCATACTTGTACACGAAATGTTATAATAGATTAAAAAATAAATACTTAATATCATTCAAAGCCACCCACCAAAAATAAAGGTGCTGTAAAATAAAAAAAAACACTAAAATAATTAATCTTGCTAAATCTTAAAATAACATAACAAAAAAGCAAATAGAACTCACCCACTATAAAAGACTTGAAAAACAATATACTTAACTTCTATATCCCGTTCCATGATATTTTTGACAGCACAGTATTTTTGACATGATATTTGTTTTTTACAATATTTTTTCAACAATATTTTGGTGGAATACTGTTACGAATAGGTATGTAATTAATATGGTTTATTTTCACAAGAACCCACACTTTTGCCTATTGGAACGTTCTATTTGTGTGGTATAAAACTCTTAGGGCCCCATTCATGAAGATAAACTTAGATTTTGGTCTAAACGTAAACCAAACATCTACGTTTATGACTTTGGGAATTCACAAAGGTCATTTACGAGTAGGATCTTTATGTCTGCACTTGAGGTGGATCTCTGCCCCGAGTTCGTAAATGCCCTTTGTGAATTCCGAAAGTCGTAAACTTAGACGTTTGGTCTAAGTTTAGACCAAACTCTAAGTTTACCTTTGTGAATCGGGCCTACAAATGGCAGGGCATAGTTTTCCGTAATTAGTGTCTTTAGGGCAAAAGTAGCTAAAAAATAATACTGAAGTCATGTGGCCTGCTAGCCAGATAAAGCTGTCTTATTGAAAAACCAAGAATTCTTGTGTAACTCTATATTGATACCTTGCACAAGTTATCAACATGAACAACAGCTGTCCCTCATTGCTTTCTGAAACATGTAGATGCAAGTGCTCTTTTGTGGCAGAGTGCATAATTTTTAAAATAATGGCTATACAACTATAACATAGGACAGGTATCAACATCCCATAGAAGCCGTCACGGCCATTGCGTGATTTTGAACTGTCCACAGTTTCCCCCAGCCATGCAGAATGTAAATCTGGGATGGTATTGGGCAATTCGGGGCAATTAGTTGGACATAGTCAGTAAATGTTTTAGGGGCCTCATTTATGAGGCCCCTTGCGCCATCGGAACTTCACTTTCCATGAAGTTCCGTGGCGCAGAAGCCAGCGTGGTATTTATCAGGCAGCAGTACGCCAGTTTTTGTGGCGTACTGCTGCCTGATAAATATCAGTCCCTTTAACGCAGTGTACTGCGTTAAAGGGGCGTGCAATGGGTGTTGCTGGGGGCGTTCCCAGCAACATCCATGGCCTTTTGACACTGCCCCAGATTTACGAGAAATCGTAACTCTGAAGCAGTGCCAAAAGCTTACGCCTCCCCAGGGGCCTTATTTATGAAGGACTTGCGTCAGTTTTGCGCCGCTGGTGCGTCACTTTTTGTGACGCACCAGCGGTGTAAAAAATGCGCCTCGTTGCGCCATATTTAAAAAGTTACGCATCTAGGTAGATGCGTCACTTTTTAAACCCCTGCGCCACATTATACCTGCGTCAGGTATAATGTATGCAGAGGGGGTGTTCCCCCGCAAAAAGCTTCGTAATAGTGACGCAGTGAAATCTATGAGATTTCACTGCGTCACTTTTAGGACGCTGTTGCGTCAAAATCTTGCGCCTGCCTCGCAGCAGGCGTAAGACTGACGCAAGCCCTTTCACATGGGGCTTTCCCCATGTGAAAGGACGCATTGCTGGAGTTGCGTCACTTTTGTGACACACTCCAGCAATGCGTCACTTTTGCGCTTACAGATACGTCAGAAATACTGACGTATCTGTAACTCCTTGCGACATGATGCATCATACATTAAATATGACGCATCAGGAATGTCGTAAGGAGTGCGCAGTGAAAAGTGACGCATCGCTGTTTTCACGCAGTGATGCGTCACTTTTCATAAATGAGGCCCCAGGGGAGGCGTAAGGGAGGCGCAACAGGGAGAAATATCTTTATTTCTCCTCGTATTTCCTTTTTCTATGTGTGCTGCATTCTACAGCACACATAGAAAGAGGAAAAGCCTCTTGTGATTATTTTTGTACAGAAAGGTTTTCCTTCCTGTACAAAAATAATCTTCCCCGCAACGCAGGTACCCTTGCACCATTGTGCAAGGGTGCCTGCGCTGGCGCAGGCAGCCCATTGTGCGCCGGCGGAGGGGAAAAGGACAGGAATGCGCCGTATCTTATAGATACGGCGCATTTCTGCCCTTTTCTTTTGCCGTAGGGAAGCGCAGCAGGAAGGCCTGCTGCGCTTCCCTACGGCAAAAAGTCATAAATGAGGCCCTCGAAGTTTAGGCAAAAGTTTTTGCTCGAATCTCTTTCCAAACCCAGATTGTTCTACAACTTGGGAGCTACATGGGAAGGCCTATGCACAAATAACACGTTCAATTCTACAAAGCCTCTCTAAGGCTGGAAATAAAAGGTCTTATTCACTTAGAAGGGTGTCTTTATCCCAACCCATTTCGAAAAGTGAGTCACACCTGCTCATAGAAAAAGCTTTGGTAATTGGCCTTAACCATTTACTTTTTCGCCTTGTTTCAAGTCTCCTTTAAAAGTGACATAAATCTTTTTACCGCCTCTACTCAGAATCCTCCCCAGAGCATGACTGCAAAGGTTCCTGGTCATCTGAGTGTGTGGAAAGAGGGGCGCACACATCCCACGTTCAGGCTGATGACATCCATCCTTCAAATCACTCTCCTTCAAGAGTCAGACTCTCCACATTCATGACAGAAATCTCTTTGATTAGGAAGTTCCCATATCTGAGTTGTGGGCCGGATGCTATTTGGTCCCTGTGAGGTTTGCTGTCATCACTTTTGTTCCATATAAACATTAGACTGGTGATGGATGCAATCCAGCGGTATCAGTATGCAACACACATGCAGATCTATGCCCCATTCCAAGATGGACCACATTGGGTGCTGTTTACTGTGACGTCGCATGTTTAGGGGCATTTTCCCACTCTACCCCAACCATGATCAGCACACCCAGTTAAGGGTTCACTAAAGTGCAGAATGGGAATGGGAATGGGAAAATATCCTTTGTAAACATAACATAACCTGTATTTGTGAAGCCCATGTTTACCCAAGGGTATCTGGCGCTGAATAACAGATGTTTCTTGTTACCCAACTCAATGTTACATAACATAACCTGATATCTCATGTGTATCTTTATTTGCAAAGGCTTGTCTTGTGTACAGTTTTCAAACAAATACTTGAGCAAAAGTCGAACAATATATGTAATTCTTGCAAGAGTTATATGTACTATGCATGCAAATAAATCCCAATTTCGTAAAATCAAAACTACATATTGGTAGAACTAAGGCTACTATGAAATCACCAAGATTTTCAGTTTGTGCCAGAAGGCTGAGTGCCATTTTCGTGCCTGGAGGAGGGTCCATAATAAAGTATTACAGGTCTCTGTAGAGCTTAAAAATAAGGGGCCACATTTATGAAGTGTCGAATCACTGAAATTAACTGTAATGCAACACTTTTCACAGCATCATCCTTGCGACACCATGGAAGTGCCGTATTTACTGAATGGCGCTCCATGTTGCAGGGATTTACAGAAACGTCAGTATTTCTAATGTATCTGCAGGCGTAAAATTGGCACATTGCTGGAGTGTGTCTAAAAACATGTGTTTCGCCTTGGTGTCGCAAGGCTGGCACTATGAAAAGTGTTGCATCGCTGTTTTACCGCAGCGATGCAGCACTTTTCATAAATGAGACCCAAAATTATTTAAGCCAGAGGAAACCACTTTCAAAAGTAAAACATAGAAATAATTTGGAGTTTCTGTGTGGTTAAAAAAGACAATTGTCAAAAGAAATAACTCTACAGCTAATGAGAGGAAATAAACATTTATAATAGATACACCACTGCAAAAATGTTCATATATTGTTTAATTGATTGGGTAGCAATTTTTAATAATTACATGATTGTCTGGAAGAACTCCTTGTAGTAGTCACCAATGTTCCCTCTAATTATTTTCCTCTGTGTTCGGCAGAGGAAGGTCTCTGTGCGCTGCAGCCAAGGCTATGTGCGCCTAGAACCTGACCGTGCGTGTAAACCAGGGCTTTAAGGGGGATGAAAATACTCGGGGATCTTTCAAAGGGGCGTAACGGATGCAATTAAGGGTGTGGCTTAAAAGCAATTAACATAAAAATATGTGCATAGCTTAATGTGCCACCCTACTGATATTTTGCTGCTTCTCTCATTGCATCCAGATATATAATACAAGTAACATTACACCTCAAGATGCCAAGCCTATTGGCTTCGTCAATGGTTGTTACATGCATCAAGTTGTACATAATATTGAAAATGCTTCCGCTCTTGTGGTTGGGGTTGTGGCTTAATACTCAAGCTGTTGATTTAGGAGATGGGTTTTTAGTCTCGGGTCAGCCTAACATCCTGTGATTCTGGGCAAATCAATTAACCTCCCCTTGCATACAAAAAATATATAATAATAAATCATGTAAAGCGCTCCAAAACATTTGGATTGAGTTTGCACTATATAAAAACTTGCTGCATTTCTTTTCTAAATGCGGGGTAGAAACCATAACAGGTGGAGAAAGAATGAGAAAAATAGAGGGAAAGAGAAAGGGAGGGCAGAAAGGAAGAATGAAATATAGGAAATATGAAAAGAAGGAAGAAACTGCAACAAGGAGAGGTCAATAAAAGGATGGATACAAAGGTTAAAGGTTTGAGAGATGGAAGAATAAAGTTATATTTGCATGGGTGAGTGCATGTAAGAATGGATTGAAGGATGAATGTTTGGATAGATGGATGGAAACCTGGATGGAAGGGTGAAAGGATGGGTGATTGATAAAAGGTGGGTGAAATTATGGATGGCTGGATGGATGGATGGATGGATGGATGGATGGATGGGGGGTGGGTGGATAGATGGATGGATGGATGGATGGATGCAACGGTAAAGGAAGGGTGGGTGGATTAGATGAAAAGACAGACGAATGGGAGCATGAATAGACAGATGAAATGGATGCTGGATGAAAGGCTTAAAGGGTGGAGAGATTAATAGATAGGAGGAATGAAAGGACCTATTTTAGGGAGGACAGACCTTACTAGCTTCACTCTCCTGATGGCATTTGAGGTAATGGTCGAATTTGGGGGGAGAGGGGGTTTAGTTTGCTATTTGCCCACAATACGTCTTCGACAACAGCTAAAGGCTGTCTATAGGCAAGACCTGGAAAGGCCTGGCTAGGGATGTGGCCTAAGGGCTAAAGCTGCTGACTTTAGCACCGGGGAAACAGGTTCCAATCCCAACCTTGGATCACCATCCTGTGATTCTGGGAAAAATCACTTAATCTCCCGGTGCCTAAAAAATAATGTGTAATATCTGGTTCTCTTGGAAAGTGCTCTTATGCCCTTGGGCCATGCCTGTGCAAAAGAAAACAGCAAAAAATGAAAAAATAGCATAAACCCCTAGAGTCAAGTTAGAGCCAATCAGATTATATTAATTGAATACTCTCCCTCTACAATTGTGTACTATGGGACTCATTAGCCAATTAATGCCAACTCTACAAGACACTCTGAAAGAACAAACTCAATTAAGGGTTAAATAAAGACAGTTACCTGCTGCTATACTGCACGCTAGGGATGCTGTATTACACATGGATAAATGATCCTGATGATCTGGTAAAACTCAGGTATCACAGAAGCTACATTAGAGATTTTTAAGTAATGCCATAGAAGGGGCTTTACACGTTTGAAAGCAAGACGTGTGAAGCACAAGTCGTGCTTTCAGACTTGCTGCATTTCTTTTGTAAATACAGCGCTGCTGGGTGCTGATTGTGGGCAATTGTGAAAATATTCCTGTTAATTGCAGCGCATGACGAGCGCTGTGATTAACAGGAATACTTTCACAAAGGCCCACAATCAGCACCCAGCAGCGCTGTATTTAGAAAAGAAATGCAGCAAGTCTGAAAGCACGACTTGTGCTTTACACGTCTTGCTTTCAAACTTGCTTAATTTCTTCTCTAAATACAGCGCTGCTGGGTGCTGATTGTGAGCCAATGTGAAAATATTCCAGTTAATTGCAGCGCGTGACGAGCGCTGTGATTAACAGGAATACTTTCCCAAAGGCCTCAGGCAACAGGTAAATTGCCGTTTTTTGCCGCTCGCATTTTCAAAGCGGGCGGCGGCGAGAACATGTGCGCGCTTCACAGGAGACACTGCGCGCTCGGTGCCTTAAAGGTGCGCGCGAGCGCAGCCGCGCAGGTTAGCGGGAACCCTGGTAGTCACACACACGCACAAAATATGTAAGCCAGCTGCAGTAGTCAACTTTGGATTGTGGGTTTCAGGGGTCCCTAGTGGCGGTGTTCCCAATCACCTAGTCAGTGGAGGGGACTAAGGCCTCCAACCTCCCAGTGTACAACCACTCAATATGTACAGATCCCTACCAGGCAGACGGGGATCTCTGTGTCTTCAGTGGAGCTAAAATACAGCGGCTCCATTTTAGTCACTGAACTTTGCAGAGTGGGCACCATTTTGTAGAGGCTGCCCTGCAAAGATTTTCTTGTTATCAGTAAACATACAACCAAAGGGGAATATTTTTTTACTGGAAAAAATCAGTGGCGGTGAGATGCAGAAATGTTTCTCCTTGCTTATGGGGGTCATTGGGGGATGTTTGGTGGATTGGGAGCACCGCCTTAAATAGAGAGAACCTGTGAGTTTGATGGGGTGAGAGCTTCACCTCTTTTTAGCAGTCTGGTATTCCCAATGGAAACCTTTTAGCTGGCGGCCCCCCTGACCCTGTCACTGGGCCATAGTGAGGTAGGGGGAGGGAAATTGCCCGCTTTTTTTTCTTTCAGATTTGTATAGCGCAAACTCGACCCGAAGGTTTTGGAGCACTTTGCACGAGCACCAGTTACGTTACACAAGGACACAGCAGATTTACAAGCACATTGCTCCACTTTTGCGACATTTTTAACATCGGAAAAATGATGCAAAGGTGGCGCAAGGGGCTTGTAAATCTGCCCCATATATTTTTTGGTAGGCACCGGAAGATTAAACAATTTGTCCAGAATCACAGGTTGCTGAGCGGATGCCGAGGCTCCAACCTGGTTCCCCAGCTCCCTCGTCGGGAGGGATGACACCCCTTCTGGGAAACCCTAGATAACCAAATTGTTAACATGTCAAGGGACATCAGTCATGTACTCCCTGATAGGTCGCTGATGTCAATTTCTAATTTGTGCAGGTGTTTGAAGGTTGTGGCAACATTTGTTTTTGGGAACCATGACATTTTTCATTATCCGGTTTTGATACAGAGTAACTGAGAAAAAGGGTGAAAAGTGAGAAATGTAGACGAAGGGAAACATAGGAAAATAGTGGCAAAATGAGGAAAAATAGATGAAAAGGAACCTACAAGTGTGGAGTAAAGAGAAAAGAAATGTGTGGTGGTGTAAGAAAGAGGCATCAACATTAGACAGCCTTGGTATTTGGCTGCCACAACATTTGGCAACTTCAGCAGCAGGCTCCATAAAAACATTGGGAAAGATCAAACATTGTTAATGAATATTTTTCTTACATTTGTACATGGAAATGTCAAGTGCATTATATAATGTGAATTGTTATTTGGTTAGCTCGGAATACATGTATTCTCTTAAAGGGTTGAAAATACAATAATGAATTATTGCACCTGAAAAAATAATTATATATATATATATATATATATATATATATATATATATATATATATATATATATATATATATATATATTTTTTTTTTCTTTCAGCGATCTTTTATATATCAAAAAGATACTCGAACACCTTCCTTCTGTGAAAAATGATTTAATGCGGCAAACAACGCGTTTCAGTTGTTTGTTTGCCGCATTAAATCGTTTTTCACAGAAGGAAGGTGTCCGAGTATCTTTTTGATATATAAAAGATCGCTGAAAGAATTGTTTGGACTCTCGGTTTCCAAACTCGGACCGCCCGAAGACAGCTTTCTAAAACTTGACCGGGGATCGAGGAGTGAATATATATATATATATATATATATATATATATATATATATATATATATATATATATATATTACCTACTGGCGATAGCTAGTTAGGATCTTTTCTCTATGGGACTTTTGAAAATTCTATGTCTAATAACTTTGGCGTTTGTGGACGGAATCGGCTGAAATTTTCAGGGAAATGTCACATTTTGTTTCTGAGCAGCCCCTGAAAATTTGGGGGGGTTTCGTCAAGGGGGGCCGAGAAAAAAGGGGGGTCCCAAAACGCGTTTTACCCATTCATTTTTCCATAGGGCGTTTGGCCTCACTTTTAGCTCGAACGGCTGAATGGATTTGCACGAAACTTGGCAAAATTGTAGGGACTGTTAGCCCGATGTGCCTTTGCTAGGTCTTAAGATATGTGCTCCAGTGGATTTTGAGAAATTAACGTTTTAAAAAACAGATATATCTGTGACAGCGTCCCGGGTAGCGCTCCGGTTCGCAAACTTTTCACGTAACGGAACTTTGCGAAGCGAAGCTGATTGGCTCTCCGGTGTCTGTCAACATTCTAAACAGTCCGGAACGGCCGCCATCTTGTCTCTCGGTAGGATCGAGAGACAAGAGGAGGAGAAAAACGAAGGGGGAATTTAATGAAAGGGGGCAAGGTAGACCCTTCTTGACCCCCTAGGAATGATGTTGGGGTTATTAAAGGGTCCCGTGGGGCAAATAAAAAAAAATTGATTTTTTGTGGTAGAAGCGCTTCCCGGTTCGCGAAACGGGAATTCGCCATTTTGTGTTTCGTTTTAATTAAATTACAAGATGGAGGAAAAACAATGTGAGAAGTGGGTATAAGGGGGTACGGGAGACGTATCCTGACCCCGTATGTTTTCTGAGGGTGGCTGAGGATGCTCATATATGTTGATACTTGTCTTCCAGCGGCTGCGCGTGAGCCTTTTTTTTGTTTTTTTTTGCTGCGTGATGTCTGTTAACATTCGATTCGAAGGAAATCAGGAAGTGTTGACCGCCATTTTAACACTGCGAGTAAATATATTGTTAAAAATAATTGTTATAAATTAATCCGTATTGATAAACATTGTCTGCGCCATCTTGCTTTTTTTCCAATGCCACACTTTTGTCGTGCACGGCAGCCTTTTTAGATGCCTTGACCAGACCCACTCTCTGCACGCCGCCGATCCTCAGCATGGCTCCCCACCCTCGCAAGCATCTCCCCCACGCACTGGTCACCCCCGCTCTCTCTCTCATGCATGGGCCATAAACCTCCCCCCATCTGCGCTGCTCTTCCCTGAGAATCACACCCCGTGCCCGCCCGACACCTCCCTTTCACCCTATTCACTACCGCATCCTCTGACACTCCTCTTCCTCTGTGTCCGATTGTCCAGGCCGGTCCCAGGCTATCACCTAGTCCTGCGGAAGTAGTTTATGGCCCCAACTGTAAAGAATCACCCCTCTTCAAAGGAGTTACAGTAGATCAAGGCCCCCACCCCATGAGATCCGTCACACCACAAGCGTTCCTACTATCTGATAACGATCCTGTATTGTGATTGGGGAGGGGATTCTCACTGTTAGGGTGTGTGGGACCGAGCCTGAAGCTGAAGATTCCAGGGATGCCTTTTTGTACATCAAAGTCTTCACAATTATGTGTCACATTAAAAATATATAGCACTCCAACAAAGTAGTAGGATTATAACACTTTAATAACTTATAAATATATACAACGCTCCAACAAAGTAAACACGTTAAAATAAAAATTTAAAACAAAGCAACAATGGGCTGCTGTGAGATGGCGTCAGTAGCGGTCTGTTGTGCGAATAGTCCGAAGGCAGCACAACGCGCTGAGATCTGTACGGCACCCAGGTGATGTCCTTTACTTGCCGCACTGGTCTTGGCATCCTACAATGCTGCGCCGAAAAACGGCGTGGGGCGCCCCGAGGGGGGGGGGAGGCGGCGTGAACGGGCCTCCCCAGATGGAGGCTCCTCTGCTGCAATGGGTACGCCCCTTTAGCGTTTCAGTTGCCATTCAGCGGTTTTCCGCCCGCTTTTGCTGCACTGTGCCTCGTCAGTAGCGGTCTGTTGTGCGAATAGTCCGAAGGCAGCACAACGCGCTGAGATCTGGACGGCACCCAGGTGATGTCCTTTACTTGCCGCACTGGTCTTAGCATCCTACAATGCTGCGCCAAAAAACGGCGTGGGGCGCCCCGAGGGGGGGGGGGGGGAGGCGGCGTGAACGGGCCTCCCCAGGTGGAGGCTCCTCTGCTGCAATGGGGCGCCCCTTTAGCGTTTGGATCGATGTTGCAGCAGGCTGCCATGTAAATAGTTATTTAATTAAACGTTTTACCCTGTTACTTTGCTGGTGTGTTGTATATATTTATAATATTTGCATAGTGTTTGTCGTTATTTTGGGTGGGGTGGGCGGCGGAGCCGAGCTGTCTTGCAGCCATCAGGGTGTCGAGCTCAGTTCCTCTCACTAGTTTCGTATTTGTCATGAGGGGTTGTTCATAATGTTTCTATTTTAGCGAGGTCAAAAAGAGATCCCATTAGTGGCCTACTGATTTTGCTTGATTCCTTTTGTTTTTTAACGATTTTTCACTATCTGCAAAGACTAAACAGAGTATTGCGACTCTGTGCTTGTTTGTAAATAGAGAATGAACCAAAGAGAACCAATTCCAAAACAATAAATGCTAGGATAACAATCAATCAAATGGAGAGGGAAGCAGGCACGACGGATTACAACGGGGGCAAAAGCCTGTGTTACCTACCCTTCACTATCTGCAAAGAGAGAATATTCCTAAAAGAAAAGAGGGGGGGGGCAGCGTTCAAAGCACATCAGCGTGCATAAATACGAAAATGTTTTTACCTACCACGTACTTGACATTTTACAGCTTTTGATATTTGCTATTAAAAAAACATTGAAATTCACTGAAAAAACCATAGGTTATAGACCATATATAGTTAGGAATTAGCATTTACAAAACCTTGAAAATTCACTGAAAAAACCATAGGTTATAGACCATATATAGTTAGGGATTAGCATTTACAAAACCTTAATTTACTCACACAAAACCATTGAAATTTGCATATATAGTTAGTTGCACTAACTATATATCGCGCCCCCGCAATCCACTGCTGAGGATGTCACATATTACATCATTCATGACATGGTCAGTGACATCACTGATGACATCACTGATGACATCTCAAATTACATCACTGATGACATCACTGATGACATCTCAAATGATATCACTGATGACATCACAGATGACATCTCATTTGACATTACTGATCACATCACTGATGATATCATTTATGTGATAATACAATGAACATCTTCAGACTCTAATATAACCTTAGATACATTCAGTATAAACAGACACTCACAGACTGTCACTTATCCATGGAGTTACTCACACACCTAGTCAGTCATGCAAAGAATCAATCACACCTCCATTTTCTCAACTATACAGTTATACACACCTTACTTATTCAAACATATACTAACACATATTTACTCTCTTATACAATCCCTGATACATGTTCACAATGATCCATAAAGCCACTCACACATTCACTGGCTCTTATGCACAGTTATTTATATATGTCAACTCTCACATGTACTGTGTTTTACAAATCCATTCACTCACCAATACACTCATGCAGACAGTCAACCGCCCATACAGCTGTTTCCACATGCACTTTTGAACCCATACATATAGTGAATCAACTACTCACACATCTATGCACAGAGTCACACACCTCCCAGCCACCCACACACACACTCAGTCTCCCATACAAATACTTGGGCAACCAATCAATAACCCATATAGTTACTCATATAGCTACTGATCAACACATGCAGCAGTTTACAGAACAACAGACATAATGATGCACAAATTAAGACAGTTTAGTCACTAACCCATGCACTCAGTGAGACACATTAAATCACTCACTCATACAGTCAGTCATGCACCTACTAAATCCTTCATCCAGACACTTATACATCCACTCATTCTTCAATATGTAAGACATATTTTAACTTTACAGAAACATACAGTCACTGGATGTTGTCATCAGTGATGTCATAAGTGATGTCATTTGAGATGTCATCAGTGGTGTCATCAGTGATGTCACTGACCATGTCATGAATGATGTAATATGTGACATCATCAGCAGTGGATTGCGGGTGCGCAATATATAGTTAGTGCAACTAACTATATATGCGAATTTCAATGGTTTTGTGCGAGTAAATTAAGGTTTTGCAAATGCTAATCCCTAACTATATATGGTCTTATATACATATATATATATATGTATATATATATATATATATATTTATATATATTCAGATCACCGTGCTTTAAATGGCAGTAACAACAGCTTCACGCCAGAAAAAGACCTCGGACACGGACCTAAATTCCAGTGCTTTTATTTTTCAACAGAAATCTGCCGCATGACGTATCGGCTCCGTGAGCCTTGCTCACATGACAACGTCTAACAGTGATACTGATCATTTTAAAGTGACAGTGCCCAATACCATTTTGCCACGTGATTGTAACACGATAAACAATAAAGAAAGACTGACCTCGAAATAGTAAAAGTTATACATAAACAGGATAATACACGTAATGTGCAGCTGTAGGTATAAAGTGCAAATGCTAATTAAGAGCATAAGTTATGACACACAAAATTCCATATTATTCGATTTTTTGTAGAATAGCGGTAAAATACCAACCAATCATTGAATGATGCAGCCTATACTATTATGATCAACATGGGTATCCCTTATGGTAATTGCTAGGGGCAGATGTACTGCAACATGACAAAAACCAAATCTAATCACATGGTAAAATACTAATATTCTATCATGGTCATGATGTCATGGGATATAGATTATCTATAGATGAAATGCATATACTCAAACATTGAAAAGATACAATTAAAATTTGAATCTAAAATTCTAAATTTTAAAATACATAAGTAAACATATTATGTGAAAATATGCAAAATACTCAATTGATGGATATCATCAGTATGAAAATACATATCTTGACCTTCTGCTCAATAAATAAAGTGCGAATACATATCCTCACACTTTTTTCGCAATTTTGTGGTGCAATGTTTACGACACTAATCACTGTAAACTACCAGTATTTATATGGATTCATTGAGTTAAGCATCAATTGTTGTATAAAGTGCAAACTACGCAATGTAAACAATCTATATGTATCATTATTAGGAGTATAAGTGCATATCATCACAGTTTAAAATGGAATTTGATCTCAATCCAAATTAAAAAAGGAGCCTATAATACACTGCAATAAAACAATGTGCAAAATAAGCCTATATAGTGCAAATATGTATTGATTGACAAATATACATAAAATCAGTGTATCACACGTCATGTTCCTTATAAGCTGTAACGATAATCAACATGCATCAGACCACAATGTCATGTTAAATTACTTCCGTGTATATACCTCTTGATAGATTGATCTGCAAATGCATATAATCCTCCAGTTATAATCCAAGTAGGACACTATGTGAGGTCACGTCTAAAAAAAAACCTTAATACATGAATGTGCCTAAGTGCAAGTGTAAATCACCTCGTGATACATCAACGTGTGTGCGCTAGCCAGTGCAGTCCATTTCATCCGTACCTAATTGAAATGGACTTAGTTAAAAATAATAATATTACAAATTCATCTGTTAGCAGCAACTATACGAGGTTTGTATACACGCCCATAACTAAAATGGAATTATTGGAAATGAAGAAAATAGTGCCAAGTCATGATAAAGACCCTGCAGGTTTTCACCGTGAAATCAAAGACATGTTACTCATGGGAGATTACACATATCCCGACATTATGAAAATATTGAAAGTGTTATTGCCTGCCGGTATTTACGAGAAACTCAAAGAAAAAGAATGGGAGGTGGGAGACAAAAAGATCAATTGGACTGAATTAGAAAACGAAGAAACTGGTTGAACCCCAGGTTTAGGTCTTGGGGAGAAAACTAAAGCTTTACCAGGATTATTAGTACAGGTCCTACCAAGATTGTTGACAACTAAAAAGGAGGACTGGGATGCGATCTCAGCCTGCAAACAGAAACACGATGAAGACACTAGTGACTTTTATTCCAGATTCGAGAAATGTTTTATCATTAATAGTGGCCTGAAAACAAGTAGCGAGTCATACCCACATCTATTTGTAACCAAATTGGTTGAGAATTCATTGCCCCAGGTTAAGAACCGTGTATTGAAAGTCGAGAGCACATGGCAAGCAAATACGCCATCCCAAATGTTACAAATGTTGCAGTACCACCAGAACAGAATTAGGGAGGAACATGATCACAAATGAAAGACACGAAAATGAAAATGCTAGTTGCTCAGTCAGTTCCAGCTGATGGTCAGAAAAAGGGTACGACACAGTCCAATAATTCGGCGGCTCCCGTTAAAGGAACATGCAACTATTGTAAACAGCCAGGTCACTATGTAAACGAGTGTACAGTTCTGAAACACAATATCGCCACAGGCAAAACTAAAGAGAGACCGCGTCCTCCCCGACAGGACCAGGTCCAACAACACGTTCCGCAGAATATTCAGCCTATGCAGATTCCACAACAGACCGTAGCGGTACCACAGCCCCAACCCATTGCCGCAACACAGCATGTCACACAACAGATGTACCAGTATGCTCAATCCGATTACCCCGATTATCAGCAATATACATGAAACAGCCTAGAGAGGGAGGTTGGCTTGCCTCTTATTGAAGTTCCTGTAGATCAAGAGGGTCCTTATGTACATAGTCAGGTATTAGGGAAGGATAGAAAGTTTTTGATTGACACAGGGGCAAGCAGAACTACCATCAGTCATGACGAGGTCCCAGGGGCACCCCTCTCAGGCTCACAGAATGTTTCCCTTGGATTTTCAGGAAAGCCCATTGTTAACGAAGTATCAAAACCTGTTCCCCTTGCAGTTGGTCCATTATCCCGTACTACTGATTTATTGCTTACGAAATCATGTCCAGAAAACTTGCTTGGTATAAAAACTCTGAAAGCTCTAGGAGCTGTAATTTGTTGTTCTCCGGAAGGAGTAAGGCTGTTTCTTCGTGATTTCAAGGGCCATTATGTGTTGAGAGATTTTGATCCCAGGTTACAGAATGGTCCTGCACATTTATGGGCACAAGGCCCCACTGATGTAGGTTGTATGCACATTACACCATACCGTGTCACACTCAAGCCAGGAGTAGTACTGCCCCGAATCCGACAATACAAGTTACCACCTGATGCTGTAGTGGCTTTACTGAAAATCATTGACGAGCTCATTGCACAAGAAGTGGTTGTAGAGACCGACTCCAATGTTTGTAATTCCCCTATCATTCCGATTCTTAAAAGTACTGATCCAAATGCACCTCCAGTTTATCGACTGGTGATTGATTTACGAGAATTGAATAAATGCATTGTACCACAGTATCCTGTGGTCCCAGACATCTCTTCATTATTGACATCTATTGATTCAGAGGCGACGTTCTTTACTGTAATCGATCTCAAGAACGCCTTCTTTAGTGTCCCCATTGATCCGGAAAGCCAGTATCTTTTCGGATTCTGTTTAAATGGCCGAAGCTTCAAATTTGCACGCGCCCCTCAAGGATTCACAGAAAGCCCCAGCATCTACAGCCAAGCATTGAAACGACAACTTGACAATATTCAGATTCCTCCTAATACTGCCCTGCTCCAATACGTCGATGATCTATTGATCACCGCCCGAAGTGAACCCGAATGCGAACAAGCATCACTGACAGTTTTGTTTTTCCTGGCGGACAAGGGACACAAGGTGTCTCCTTCGAAGCTACAATTCTGTGCCCAGCAAGTGGTGTACCTTGGGCACTTGCTATCCAAAGAGGGAAGACAGTTGACACCAGATCGAAATACAGTTAATAGCACATCTTACACAACCCAAGACACAGAAAGAAGTACGAGCCTTTATTGGACTCACTTCCTATTGCAGACAATGGATTCCCCAATACGCATTTCTGGCTAAACCACTTATACAGTTGACAACACAAGAGGCAGCGTCTTCGGCTGTCCTCCCATGGACTCAGGAACATACACAAGCTTTTGACGAATTAAAGAAAGCCTTATGTCAAGCACCGGTTTTAGCGACACCATGTTACAGCAAACCTTTTACACTTTTTGTCACAGAACGTGATGGCACAGCATTATCGGTTCTCACTCAGGTTCAAGCAGACAAATATAGACCGTGTGCTTATTTTTCGAGCACATTAGATCCAGTAGCCCAGGCCTTGCCTGCGTGCTTAAAATTAGTTGCAGCAACAGCTCTAGCAATCAGACAAAGTGACTCCATTGTGTTAGGACATCAATTGACAGTACAGGTTCCACACTCTGTGGAAGTCCTCCTAAACAGAACACAGACTCAGCACTTGACTATAGCACGACTGACAGGTTATGAATTGACATTATTCCAACCACACATAGAAATCAGACGTTGCAATACACTGAATCCTGCTACACTTTTACCATCGAGCAATTCAGATCCTACTCCACATGATTGCGTGGAGGTCATTGATACTATTACGAAGCCCAGACAAGACTTGACAGATGTGGCCTTACCCGATCCAGACCTGACACTTTATGTGGATGGTTCATGCATGAGAACAAATACAGGTGAACTAGTGGCCGCATATGCCGTGACCACTGAAACTGAAGTCTTAGAAACACATCGCATTGACACTCTGTCAGCTCAAGCAGCAGAGCTCATTGCTCTGACCCAAGCCTGCATACGAGCCAAGAACCTTAAAGTAAACATATACACGGATTCACGTTATGCATTCGGAGTCGTACACGACTTCGGTGTCCTCTGGCAAGAAAGAGGTTTTCTGACCTCTCATGGAGCCAAAATCCAGCATGGTCCCCTCATTCAAGCTCTGTTAGAAGCAATACATTGCCTATAGCCATAGCCATCATGAAGTGCAAGGCACATACAAAGGTCACAGACAAGATTTCTCAGGGTAACGACTTTGCAGATCGAACAGCGAAACATACAGCACAGACTCATACTCATACGACTGACATGACAAAGACTCACGTATCATCACTGACACATTGCATGACAGTCAGGGACCCCACACAAGATGTCATTGACATGCAGACACATGCTACTCCAGACCAAATCAAGAAATGGGCTGAACAAGGAGGGGTCCAGACTGAACAGGGATGGATGACGAAGGGAAAGACCACATGGTTTCTCCCCGACTCTATGGTTCAAGTAATTATCAACACTGCACATAGCCCAGCACATTTAGGTGAAAAAGCCATGTTAGACAGTTTACAGAACCTCTGGTTTAACAAGCATTTACGAGCAGCAGCTAAACAGAAAGTACGTACCTGCATGATCTGTTGTCAGTTCAACCCAGGAAAAGGTATTCCCGTGGAACGAGGTGGATTTCATCCTCCCGACCATCCTTTTGAAGTCCTCCAGATGGATTATATCCAGATGGAAAGATGCCGAGGTTTTAAATATGTCCTTGTAGTTGTATGTGCCCTATCCCGATGGACAGAATTATATCCCGTCCCAGATTACACTGCTCCGACCACTGCCAAGCAGTTGGTTCGTGAATTCTTCCCGCGGTACGGATTGCCCCGTGTCGTGTACTCGGACAATGGTCAGCCATTCTCGTCCGAACTCATGAAGCAGGTCTCCCTTCTTTTGGGATATCAGTGGAAATTCCACTGTGTCCGACATCCAGAGGCAGCAGGTCTCGTGGAACGGCACAATCAGACTCTGAAAACTCGCCTTGCCAAAGTGTGTAAAGAGAAAGGAGTAGATTGGATAGTAGCTTTGCCAGTTGCCCTTTTTTATATGCGAATGGTAGCCCATTCTAGGACAGGGCTATCCCCGTATGAGGTGGTCTTCGGTAGACCTCCTAATATGTGGGGGACGCCTCTGCCGCGAAAAATCACTGATGTTGACAGTAATATGCTGACAGATTACCTTGCTTCCTTGATGTCTGCACTACAATCATGTCGTTCACAGGTTGCGGCAGCCTTCCCAGACAACACCGAGGTGAAACCACATGAACTGGTCCCGGGGGACGTTGTTGTAGTCCGGAATTTCGACAGGTCAAGCCCTCTGGAGCCCCGCTGGAAGGAGCCGAAGATCGTTTTGTTAACAACCAGGACTGCAGTTAAATTGGAGGGGAGGAAGGGCTGGGTCCACTCCAGCCACGTGAAACGCTTTCATGGACTTCCGCCAAAGACTGGTTCCCAGCCCTGCCACATTCCAGAGACTGATACTAAACTCCCCCTGGTAGAGAAAACTCCTCAGCAGGAGTTCCGCATGAAGTTGAGGTCTAGTAAGTCAGACAGTTTAATTGTTTAAGTCCCCTCCTGGGTGAAGCGGTTAGGCAGTTTCTGACAATGTACAAGTTAGACCCAAATAGAGAGAGAGATAGACAGGAGATCCTGAAAAGAAATCTTTATTGTAAGAATCTCCGTAGTCGGTGCATCTGCACCCTGATTATTATGTTTTTTCTGAGTCTTACGTTAACTTGCATCAGTTGGATGTTATATATGTATTTTCCGATTGCACATTCTTCTAATGACACTGCAGAGCACACATTTAGTGAACTACCCCCACACGAATTGTCTTATCGACTTGCGCTGCGCAACAATACATTCATTCGTATGTTACACCATTCACACCAGATCAACAATGCTACTAACTGTTGGATATGTGGCCGACTCCCTCCCTATCAGAACTACAAGGGAGTTCTGCCCATCTTTCCTTACCCGTTTACACATAATGGTTCCTGTGGTGCATGGTTTAGTTTAATATCCTCTTTAGACACTGAATCAAGGGTTTCCCAAGGCAAATGGATATGGGGGAACCTGAACACAGTCATGAACAAAGCATGTTTCCCAGATGAAGAAGGTCTTCCACAAATGACAGGGACCGATTTAGAAAATGAAGTATATGGATTAGGCAACTTTACACTCAATCTCATGATTCTAAATGTTCAGTCAGAAACTAGTCCAGCCTTGCCATCTATATCAGTTTTACCAGCAAAAGGTGTATTATGCGTCAGAAAGAATGGTTCAGTACATCTAGGCCATAGTGACTGTACTACTGTGGTCGAATTTAGTGATGAAGGCAAGTCTACATTCAAAGCTACCCGGCATTCCTATTTCGTTTGTGGCCATACAGCTTATGTATGTTTACCTCTAGACTGGGATGGTACTTGTTTCATTGCATTCTTATTGCCACCAGTTTTTCTAGCCCCATCTGACTATCACAGGAATTCCCGCCTCAATCTTGTTAGGCACAAGAGAGATCTACCATTAGTAGATCAGACTAATACCGCATGGGAACAATATACAGATTTCAATAAAGGATTTTTTCCTTATTTAGGCACTGTCTCCAATAGTAAACTGATACGCAAATTAACCAGAATTCTCGAAGCAGTAGTGAATGAGACTACTTCAGCTTTGGGCAACTTAACAGAGGAGCAGTCTGCTATGAGACTTGTTGTTCTTCAGAACCGCCTTGTCCTTGACGTCATCTTGGCCGATAGGGGCGGAGCTTGTAGAGTCATCGGATCCAGTTGTTGCGTGTTTATTCCTAATAACGCGCCATCAGTCTATAAGGCCATCACCAGACTTCACGAAATTGCCCATCAGATACACCAGAATCCAGGCTCCTGGACTTGGTCCGGTTGGCTCTGGAGCGTAATAACAGCCTGGGGATGGAAGCTATTGTCATTCCTAGGGATTATATTGGCCATAGTATTCAGTTGTTGTTTATGTCTCCAATGTGGGCCAGCGATTTGCGGCTTGTGCGCCACAGCTTGTATTCCCCGCTCAAGTTCACGTTCCTATTCCCGATTAAAGAAAGAAGAACAGATGATGTTATATGAACAGATAGATGGTCTCATGAAAATAGATATATCCTAATGGGTCCGTAGGGGACAAGGAGGGAATGAGGTAATTGAAATGTTTATGGTCAGGTATGTCCCCTAACGAGTACCCCATTGTCTCCGTGTACGAGATTAAGGTGCATGTAACTTCCCTCCGCAACCGAATTTGAAGACGCAAATACATTTGCGTCCAACGTTAACATGTCCTCTATCAGATCCACCATGAATGGATTGATAATTCAGTTCCTAAGTATGCCGTGCCACCGTCTTTACATGGTGCACCTTCACGTTTTCCTGGTTCTGCAGAGCTAGGCCCTGATTCCTACCCTCGAACCACTTTTTGTCTCTGTCTCCGAAAGCTGCAACGTGGAAATGCATCCCTGACCTCTGCCTTACTTCCTGCCAAGCGAAGCGGTGCCTGGCTCGACCTGGCCTGCCTGCCAAACAGTATTTTGCCTTCAAGTTATCAGTGTAGCTGGCTCAGCCTCCTCGAAAACACATTCCTGACTAGTGAAATAGGTAAACAGCTCCCCGGCTGCAGAGCAAAGGGCCAAGCCTCCCTGTCTCCCTCATGTAATTCATAGCTCCCGTTACCATGGTAGGCCCATGGCCCCGCGCATTGCACTTAGACACATATGCATCCCGTATAGAATAGCCTCTGCCCGAGAGACCTTTTACTTCAGATTACGCCTACCCCAAATACCAGATATCAGACATGTTATAGGAACAGGTCGGTCTGACATGCCAGACGTCTGTCTCTTCTACTAGTGCTAAAAGTCAGACCCTTAGCTTTCTCCAGATACACGTCAATCACACGTCATACTAGCTGCGCGCGCACCCAAGTTACAGTTTCCAGCTGACTCTGCAGAATTCTCTATGTATCCACCCACTTATGACACTTTTCTGTGACGTTTCTAGTACACGCCTCTGTGCACACCCTTGATCACGCCTTTTTGCTACGCACATGTGTTCTTATCATATACATTTCACTTGTCACGCCTACTGTATTCACTGCCATTGTGTCATTGTACTATATATGTCATGTACTGCTAATAAATCGTGAACATCTTTTTGCCATCATTGCATATACCTCCGAACCCTTGTATTGATGGAATTGATTTCCATGACTCGAGTCATTCTGAATTAAAGCCCTTAAGACTCAGACACCCCGGACTCTGCCTCTCATTTTATTGAGCTATTCATTTACTTGTCATTATACGGAAAAATAGTATACGGTAAAATATATTTACCACAGGCGCGACAGCACCCCCCAACAATACCTCCGGGTAAAAGCTCAATTCACACTTTGTTTTCTTTCAGTCCTCATCTCGACCATTACTGCCTGACGCGTTTCTGGGCATCCGCCCTCATCAGAGGCTTCGACAAAGAGATTGTGCATTGTAGACACACCCACATTTATTTATAATTAACCGCCCGTAGATGGACTCACTCAGGTGAGTAAAACGCAATGTCTTGTGGGCCTTGTGGTGCCTAAATTCTTTATTTCCTTGATGGTCGCACGGATTCTTACTGTCCATAAAGAGTCCTCAATGGGCTCCCAAAGTGTGGATGAGCCATAAATCCCTGTTGTTGGTCCACAACCGAGGCCCAGAAGATTTGTGGCCCCTTGGCCCCCAGTCCTCACGGGGAGGTGCAAGCCGCTGCGGCCGGGCCGACCGCATACAGATTCACGCTCCAACTTGCCATCAGGCGCGGCAGCACCCCCCAACAACACCTTCGGGTAAAAGCTCAATTCGCACTTTTTTTCCTTACAGTCCTCATGTCGACCATTACTGCCTGCCGCGTTTCTGGGCATCCGCCCTCATCAGAGACTTCGACAAAGAGATCGTGCATTGTAGACACACCCACATTTATTTATAATTAACCGCCCATAGATGGGCTCACTCAGGTGAATAAAACGCAATGTCTTGTGGGTTTTGTGGTGCCTAAATTCTTTAGTTCCTTGATGGTCGCACAGATTCTTACTGACCATAAAGGGTCCTCAATGGGCCCCCAAAGTGTGGATGAGCCATAAATCCCTGTTGCTGGTCCACAACAGAGGCCCAGAAGATTTGTGGCCCCGTGGCCCCCAGTCCTCATGGGGTGGTGCAAGCCGCTGCGGCCGGGCCGAACGCATACAGATTCAGGCTCCAACTTGCCCTCGGTTGTGGACCAACAACAGGGATTTATGGCTCATCCATACTTAAGGTTAGGTTAAGAGAAAGAAATTAAAGTAGGAGGGTGCCAGGGCAGACAGAGGATACTGAGACCCAATTGTAACACTGGGGATTTTTCTCCACTGGGGTCCTGGGAACACATTACTGTAGACCACCAACTAGTGAACAAGTACCCCTTTTAGCATATGACAATCAGGACAGTGAGGAAGAGATCTACATGTCTTGCACTTAGGGATGTTATGGGCTAGAAACTCAGGGCCTCATTTACAATATTTTGACTCACAGCAGCTCAGCAAGTCTTCATGCTGCGCTGCCATGCATCAAAAGAAAAGGGCAGGATTGTACCCTATCTACAAGATACAGAGCATTCCTGTACTTTTCCCCCACACTAGCGCACAATGGGTTGCCATGTGCCAATGCAGCCACCCTTGTGCCATGGTGTAAGGGAGTGTGCATTATAGGCGTGATTTTTTTGTGCGGGAAGGGAAACCTTTCTGCACAAAAACAATCACACAAGGTGTTTCCTTCTATGTGTGCTAAAGAACGCAGCACACATAGATAAAGGAAAACAAGGAGAAAAAAGGTGTTTCTCCTTGTTGTGTTTCCCTTAAACCTCCCTTGGGGAGGCATAGGAATCTGACACATTCCCAGGTTTACTACACCTTGTAAAGAGGGGAATTCTTCAGGTTCCAGGGATGTTGCATGGGATCCCCCACAGCAACACCCATGGCATGCCCCTTTCACACAGAGTAAAGTGGGAAAGGGAGCTATGTTTACAAAGCCACGTTGGATGGCTTTACGTGGCCTTGTAAATATGGGCAGGCACACTGCACCGCCGGTGCGTCAAAAAAAGTGACACAAGGACGGCGCAATAGGCTTGTAAAAAAGATCCTCAGAATTTAACAATCCAAGAAGCAACTTTTCTTACTTTATTACATTCACAACTAAATAGTGTGCACAAATTAACAAATATATGCAGAGTGGCATATGGAAATGGCCATTGTGACACCAGCCAAAGAGCCTCACACCAACAGTGATTGCACATTAAGGTTTAAGGTTTGTTTATTGTACAGTTAATAAAAACTCACAATTATAAAACGTACAAATTTTAAAAGTCAGTATCTTCGTTAAAACAAGTAAAGTGCAGTAGTTCAAATGTAACATTGCACATTAAAGATTGGTCTAACAGATCAGGCAACCACCTAACAGTACCCTGGATCCATGAGCTGAAGACACATGCAAAAGTCTGCACACCAGCAGGCCGTGCACTCTACAAAACCGAGCACTCCTCCCCTCTCCACACAAGCCTGACACAGGATGAGGAATGCATTGATTAGGCCTATTTATTTATTTTATTTTATTTATTTATAGTCTTATAAAGCAGGCAGCTACCCGAAAAGGGTTACCCAGCCTACTGGCTTTGTCAATGTGTTACCACACTAAATAAAGGAAAATAGAGTCAAACATAGCACAAAGCATTATTCAAAGTCCTTCATGATGTTAAAACATTTTATAGACATAAAACCTTAGAGGCAGTGATTTAGTATCAATAATGTATTTGCCAAAAAGGTTCTCAATATTTATATACAATGTAGTGTGACAACTTTTCTTCTAACTTTATAGTGCCTGCAAGCCATGCAAAAACCAAGAAATTAAGTTCTCCCTCCACCATACACATTTTTGTCCGGTCAAAAGTGCTACCACTGTGAGTGCTTGAATTGATATCAAAAACTCTCTCCAGGTCTCTCTTCCGTTGACCTGAAAGACTTAGGGGTCTATTAGGATGGAGGGCGGATCACCCCACCCGTATGCCGGTGGCGATCCGCTCACCATTTCCGGAAAGACCGTCTGCCAGTTTTCCGCTGGTAGGCAATCTGCCGGATTGCCTACCGGGCAAAAAGACCTGCAATATGGTGGCAGTGCTTTCCAAGCACCGCCATCCATATTACGATGATGGCGGTTTCATGCCTTTCCATGGCAGAGACTCCGCCATGGAAAGGCATGCAGAGAATGCCTTTGGGGGCCCGTTCCTGGCCCCCAAAATTAGACTCTCGGTCTAACTTTACCTTTGTGAATCAGGTCCCATCCCTCCACCCTGATGCATCGCTTCTATATAGCAGCCTGAGATTTTCCCAAATTTTTAAATCAAGCTTTGGTCAGTAACTGCTCCTCCAGAACCCATAACTCCACCACCTAACACAGCAAACGGGTTCCTTACTCCAAAACGTCAAATGGAAGCCACTGGCATGAGTGGTGTCAGATGTCTGGTTTCCCTCCTTTGTCTCTATGAGAAAGGACATGCCTAAGCTTACCAGTAGCCAGGATTTAATTAAAATGTGCAGATTTTTCTCCACCCTTTTCCTCTGCCAGGAGAAGGCTAATTCCACAAATAGGCCTATTGTCTAAGGAAGGCTTTGATCTACCTACTAGTCTCCAGATAAAGTAACTTGGCCCAGCAGGGTAGATCAACGCCCAATTCTCATTAAGTCTGACTCTGGAAAATAGTGCAAACCCAGAAATACACAAGGGAGTGTGAATATGGGCAAACAAATTTTATATTTGCACTCTGGGGGCATATTCTCAAGGAACTATCGCCACGTTATCGGCACTTTATCGCAGCCAAAGTTGCGATAAAATCATCACCCTATTCACAAGCTGGGGCAGACAGACGATTTCACCAGTACACCTGCGATAGCAGCCGCCAAAAACATCACCACAGATGACCCCCGCAACTATCGCTAATGAGATGCAGAGTAGGCGTTCCGGTGCAAAAAGCCGCAACAAAACCTCTCTGCAACATTCTCAACGACCAGCCAGATCAGCTATACAACCGCAAAAAACATGCGATAAGGCGCGTTAGCAGCAGGATATTAACACCTGCTCTGACCTGGTGTAAAGTCCGATGGCAGCCAGCACTAGAAAATGGAGCCCAGCCCCGAGCCACACCTGAAGAACAACAGATGCCATGGAACGCCTGATCATGCAGGTCGGAGCCCCAATAGGGCCACAACACCCACCACCACCACCCCCAAGCCCGCCACCACCCCCTGGACCCCCACGCACCACCACCCCAGACCACCACCGAAGCAGTGCAGACACAGACTGCGGACCTTCAGAAAATGCACCAGCCTCACAGACTTAACACCAGAGAATGTCATTGCCCAGTGCAGGCTCAAAAGGACAACCATCCTCCACATCCTGAAAATTATTGCCCACAGGCTGATGGTACCAACACAGCGTACAACCAACATTCCACCTCAGACAAAGCTGCTGCCTGTGCTGCACCTGTTGGCCTCTGGTACCTTCCAACCAATAACCGCCAGAGTTGGAGGAGTCTCACAGCCAGCCCTCTCAAAGTTCCTCAAAACTGTCCTGGATGCCATCATCAGCTTAGTACCCCAGTACCTCTACTTCCCCCAACACTGCGCAGGAACAGCTGAAGACCAAGCAAGGCTTCTCCACCATAGCTGGATTCTCGCACGTGTAGGGGGCAATAGACTGCACACATGTCCTACTTGTGCCCCCTGACGACTCTGCACACAATTACCTTAACAGAAAGCACACGCATTCCATCAATGTGCAGGCAATAGCGGACCACCAGGGACTCTTCACCAATGTCGTCGCCAACTATCCAGCAATGTGCATGATTCAGTCATCTTCCGACAGTCCATCATCAGCCGGCGCTTCCAGGATGGCACCTACGGAAATGCTCTGCTCGTTGGTAAGTACCAAATGAACACACCACACACCTCAACTTCAAAATCATGCAGCTCCCAACTCTGAAAATGCACACGTTACAAACTCACATACAACATGCCAAACAATATGCCCACCTATCAGACTTGACAGCACAACTTACTGTGGTAAGCTGGGCTAGCCATGTGTAAAAGCCATCAACGGCATGGCACCATAGCCACACAATAGCAGATTGTGGGGAGAGGTGGGAACCAGGCATGTGCGAAGGAGGCAAGTGACCCATGAATAAGCATGTACACAATTCCAATTGTGGTGTGGATGTGCTGGCCAGACTGCAGTATGCAGACCACACACATATCCATGTTGACACACACCACTGGTGTTTGGAGTGTAGTGGACAGGACACAACCATGTCACCCCAGTCAGTGGGGGAGATCAGGGAAATGTAGCTTGTTTACATCCCCCCCGTAAGCGTGAGCGGAGTGGGCTGGCCCGGCGTATGCCAGGCCACCATAGGGGTGTGAATAAAAGGCACGTAACTCTGGGCGTGGTCCTCTTCCGGAATGCTCAATGTCTCTGCCAGGGCGGCACCTCTCACACCGCCACGAGGCCGACGCTGTAAGTGTGAGTGGTGTTGCCTGCGAACCTGTGGGCCTGATGCACCCTGGCTCGCAGGTCCCCGAACCAGTCTTGCCCGCCACTGCGCACCCAGGCCTCAATGCCCAACTGCCGACATCGACGTGTGTCGAAGAGGACCCACCAAGTGCCATGGCAAGCTCCAAGCCCGAGGCCCACGACCTTGGCAGCCTCTTCGGACCTTCATGTTCCCCGCGACACAGGCCCACTGAACTCCATTCTCGTTGACGTACTCCACCGGCATACACAGCGGACAAGTAGGACACACATTTGGAACTGAGTCTTGATTACACCATGGCAAAGTACATTATTTAAGGCTGAGGTTATGTCACTATACTCTCTTCAATGTGGTGCCACCAAGGCTGTGCATAGGACTCCCAACAAACGTGTCTGTGGGCCCTTGCTGACTGCAGCCTTCGGCCTACACTGCGGTCTTGCAGGCCTCACACCAATCCAATGCAGTCTGTCACAGGCAGGACACGGCAGCGTTGCCGGCTGCACACCCGCTCAGCTCTGGTGTCGCTACCTCCATCAGCCACAAATCAAATCCACATGCCATTCCAACGCCGTGTGGTAGAGATCCCGGAGGAGATGGCTGGACAGCGATTAACCCGTGCTGACCGCAACCTCCGGCCGACACTATGGCCAACTAGGTTGCACTTTTGAAATTGAGTCTTGATTTCTTCATGGCAGTGTACATGTCACAGTACGCAAGGAGAGAAGTAAGAGCAAGACGCACTTCAGTCCAGAGGAGAAAAGGCTCACCTTTACAAAGGTGATGGGACCCTACCAACAACTGCACTGGTGCCACTGACTCTGTGCTGCTCAAGTCAGGAACCCGTGATGTCCGAACCTTGTACTGCTGATTGTCTGCTCACTGTTGTGGTTTTTGCTAGCACCAACCAACCCCTGAGAGGTGGCTTACAATACCCAAACCCCATCCAGCACAGGCGTCACTCGAGATGTGACCAAGGCAATAAAAGGGTCCAAGCTCACGTGTCCGTGCCAGTCCCACAGACTCACTCAGCGTGTCCGTGTGGTCATTATGTATGCATGTGGGACCAGGCCATTCCACATTACATTGTGCTGTGTACAGCGTGCACAACCATATCAACACAGGCAGTGTTGTAGACCTGGGACACGTAACAGTGTTGTATCTCCATGTGAGCGTAAGCGGGGTGGGCAGGCATACAACAGTACTGCATAGGGGTGTGGCTCCTCCACACGTGGATCTGGGTGTGGTTCAGTGTGGGCCTTGTCAAGGATGTGGCTGATGCGCGTGTTACTGTTGTAGTGTCTGTGCCACCCGTCACGCAACTGACAATGTTGCTATGTGGCATGCCCCCGGTGTGTGTGGTCGGCCAAAAGGGTACATGGGGGAGGGCATGCCTGCTCGGGGTCAGGGATCACACATGCCAACTGTTGTGTGTGTCGCTATTAGGGCAGCATGAGCCAAAGTGTACCCTCAACTGCATGTCGAATTCAGCCAGGCAGGTGCTCTACATCTGTGCCAGCCCTGTCCTTGCAATGGGCCTACACGCATGTGGCCGGCAACATTCTGCATAGCATCAACACTGTGTCGTAGTCAGGCTTGTGGACATGCGCAGACAGGCATGTCAATGGTGTGACGTAGGGGTGCATGTGATGAAATCACGCTGCGCACATTAGTGAATGTGCTCGGGGGAGGTGCAGCAGTGAGGCTACGTAATACACAGTGATGCCACTCATTTGCAACACGCAGTACATGTCATACAGGAATCAATAAGTCACACATATCACACACCAATGAACCAGTGAGCCTGCCAACACATCATGCAGTATGTAGTTTTGAGTCATGTCTCTCTGCACTGTCACAGGTGACCAAGGATATGCACTCTGCACTTGGATGATGACACCCCTCCGAGCCCTGAATACACAGGCCCAGAGGCAGTACAATTTGGCCCACAAACGCACCAGGGGCTTTGTGGAGTGCAAATTTGGTGTGTTGAAGTCACGTTTCAGGTGCCTGGCAGTCTCAGGTGGTAAGCTTCTGTACAGCCCAGACCTCGTGTGCAAGATGATCATTGCATGTTGTGTGTTGCACAACATATGTGTACGCAGCAAAGCCCCATGGATACGTGTGCCAGATGCCCCGGACGATGATGATGATGAAGATGAGGCAAGTGGACCACACCCCACGGCAGCCGCAGCAGGAATAGCCCGTAGGGACTACATCATTGACAATTTCTTCTCTGGTTGACGTCACATTGTGTGGGTCCTTAGCAGTAATGGCACAGTACATTGACTGACCACAGGCACAGCATGTGCAAATAAAAGCATCTCAATACACATTCCCTGCGTGCATGTCACTCATCTGTACAGGCACTTCACTTAGACAAGTGTGGGTGCTACATGTTGTGCTGTCAATTGAGGAATTTTTTAATGGATGTGGGAGCGTCACTTCTGTGCAGTGAGGCTGTTTATGGTGTAACGTATTCATACTGCCAGTTCTGTGTGTCACAGTTGTTACAGTATCCCACTCTTCGGTGTTTCACATGTCCCCAAAAATTTGATTTTGACTGTCATTTGTGGCCTACAAGTGACTACAGGGCTTCTTTTGGGCTCTGATATGTGCCGCCATGATGCAGGGATGCACCCAGTGACTTAAGTTCCACCACATGGGCAACATGTACGTAAGAGGGAGTCACTGCCCCTACATTAGTCCATGCTTTCATTCTTGTTTGATCATGGACATGGCATGTCGGTGTGCAGAGGGTATTGTTTGTCCCTTTGCAATGTGAGGGGGAGATGGGGTTTCTTCATGTTTGTTTCCGCATTGGCGCGGGTTACATACTAAATGCATGTCAATGTACATTGTGGCTGTTTGTGAGGAAATGCCTATCTGATTTGGACAATGGTCATTTGTTCTGTGTCACA
The DNA here is from genome assembly GCF_964263255.1 of Lissotriton vulgaris. Taxonomy (NCBI): domain Eukaryota; kingdom Metazoa; phylum Chordata; class Amphibia; order Caudata; family Salamandridae; genus Lissotriton; species Lissotriton vulgaris. The sequence continues at coordinate 845,606,135 of NC_141685.1, forward strand.
GCTGTGGGGTTGTGCTTGCATGTTGTCATCTCACCGTTTATTTACTCTGCTTTCATGGTGCATTTTCCCGCCAGTCGCGTGGGATTTGCAGGCCTGTCGCTGGTTTTCGCTGCTTTTTGTACTGCGATTGGCCTCATCGCAAGATTTTTTGCATTTGTGTTTTGCAGTTTTTGCGGCGTGGCGTTGATTTTAACGCAGACATTTGACACATCATCTGGAGACTATCGCATGGTACCGCCGTGTTGAGAATGCTTTGTTAAAACAGCATAATTTTCCTGCAATAGACTGCGATGTTGGAAGTTGTGTTAAGTTACTTTTGCGATGGTTATCACACGTTCCTGAGAATATGCCCCTGGATGTTTTTGAACATACGTTAAAAAAACGTTAACATTTTCTTTATGCTGATATAGTGCCAACTGAATACACAATATACACACAGTAAAACAGAACAGACTTACAGCAAAGCATCAAGGTCTCATAGTAATGCCCTTTAAATTCACACTGTAGCCTAAAAGAAATTGTAATGTTCTTTTTTGGAACTTCTAACTCCAGTAGCGCAAAAGCAGACACTATTTTCAAAGACGGCACCTGGTTGGTAGCACTACAATTCTGTTTACATAGGCTTTCAGTAAATAAGAATCAGTGAGACTCATTCACAGCAGAACCCTAAAAACATGTGGTCAAATAAAAAAAAATCTTGGGGATTTTAAACATATCACAGTAAGCAATTCACCAATTGTCCTTTTAGTGGTAGCTTGACAAAATCAGAAAGTCTGAAGAATCCTTGAGAGTACATCCAATGGACATTTACAAATTGTTGTCATCCTTTATTTGTTTATGATGGGACTCATGCATAATGAACATCTCATATTGTTCTACTTTGAATGTAAATGACAGTAATCTCTTAGAATCCTTGTCAATGTGTAATAGATTACCTGCTGTCCACCTTGGAGAGTTGTTTCTTGCTAATTATGTATCCTTGTCAGAGATTAAAAGTTCTTCTGATTCTCTGGGGCATTCTTTCATTAGCCGTTCCACCGCGGCTGCTGTGCCGTTTGTGTGGAGGGCGGGCGGCCATCTTCCTAGTAGTCCTGCACCCCGGCTGAACCTATGGCAGCGGTCTAGCTGGGGGAGGGAGGTGCTTCTACAAAAATAGCTGTGGGCAGAGATCTTTGCGGTGAGAGTGGGATGGTGGCAGCCCCCATGCTGACCCGCTTTGCTTTGTGACCATTTTCCTGCTACTTTTAAAATTTTAAACTTACTGACTGACCTGCTACATTTTCGAATCGTTTTTGCACTACTTTGCACTATTTTAAACTCGTTTTTCGAGTCCTTGTATTTTCTGTTGGTGTAATTTTTAAAACTTGATCTAAACATTTGGGGGGTGCTACGACCTACCTGATCTCTTCTGTTGGGTGAGGTGAGCCTTCCCTGCCCCGTTCCACCGCGGCTGCTGTGCCGTTTGTGTGGAGGGCGGGCGGCCATCTTCCTAGTAGTCCTGCACCCCGGCTGAACCTGTGGCAGCGGTCTAGCTGGGGGAGGGAGGTGCTTCTATAAAAACAACATGCCCTTTCGGACGCGCAGTGGTCGCGCGTGGCGGGCGCGCCGTCTGAGCGCCGAAGGAGCGCCAAAGGAGGGCCCGTCTGTGCCCGTCCGTGTCCCGGACGTGCCCAGTACCAGCCCTCCTGCCGGTATACCTCGGATGCCTCTTAACTCCAATGTTCGGTACTCTCGTGACCATCTCATTGCACTGAATGTCAGGAACTGTATGTGCAACAACTCTTGGGTGGTGACAGACAGTGTATCTCGGGTATGTCATGCGTGTAATTTTTGCTTTCAACCCACTCTAAATCACCATGCCCGAGGCTCTGTAGACTCCTCACTCATTAGAGCAGGTTGAATCAATGCTAGGTCACTGGTCAAACATGCAGCAGATATTTTTGAACTGCTGCTTGAGAATCAGCTGGACCTACTTTTCAATACTGAAACCTGGCTTAATGACACATGTGCCCCATCAGTCGAGCTTGCCATCCCACGAGGTTTTAAAATTACAAGGACTGATCGCCCACTTGGTAGAGGAGGCGGTATTGCTGCAATCTATAGGGAACAATGGGTTCTTTCACATGACCCCCAGGATCAGCTGGCTGATGCCGAGGTGCTCCACTTCTCTCTAGCATTTAATTCTCATCTTACCGTAGGTGGTACACTGGTGTACCGGCCTCCGGGGTATGTTAGATATTTTGTGGGGGCACTGGAAGAGGTTATAATTTCACGGGCTCTAAGATACTCTAGGTATCTCCTTCTGGGGGATTTTAACATCCATGTTGACAGCTTGGACTCTCCAGAAGTTGCCCGCCTAAACGAAGCTTTCTCCTTGGCCCAGCTCAAACATTGGGTTGCGGCACCCACTCACACGGGAGGTCACGTTCTAGATTTGGTCTGCTCCAACTTCGATATTGTTATGACCTGCCCTGAGATAGTGACCTGGTCAGACCATAAGCTGATTAGGTTTTCTTGGTCTCTGGCTATTACCGCAGAGAGCGGTCCTCAAGTTGCTCACGCACAGAAGATCAATTTAGACATCCTGTCAGGCTACTTAGCTTTTTCCCGCCCACTACTACCCTTAGAAATCGAGGCTGCAATTAGCTCCTTCAATATATGGGTTGAACACGGGACCGCTGCCTCTGACTACGTACTACTCCCTCCAAACCTTGGTTTTCACACTCTCTTCGTGAACTCAAATCGGGTGGTAAGAAACTCGAACGGATTTGGAGACAAGCATATCTGCCTGAGGCTAAGAAGAATCTACGGGTGGCGCAAAAAAAGTATTATGCGGCTATCAGATCTACCAAGAGCTGCTACTATGCTGGACGAATTAATAAAGCTAACAATAACAGCAAGGAAATTTTTTCCATCGTAAAAAGCTTTGTTTCACCATGTGCCGCTCAACCTTTGCTGCCTTCACTGAGAAATGGTGCGAAGAGCTTTCTGTGTTTTTTGTCGATAAAATTGCTAAAATTCAAGATGACCTACTGGCTGTCTGTAACAGCTTTCCTTCCCCCCCCTGTATTTCCTCCCTCTATGATGCCAGAACCCACAGAGCAGTTTGCTAACTTTGCTCTGCCCTCTATATCTGACATCGTTGATGTCCTCAAGGCCTTAAAATCGGGATCTCCCTCTGACCCCTGCCCTGCTAGAGTCCTCGGGGGTCTAGCGGAAACAGTTGGAAATGAGGTCACTCAGATCATTAACCTTTCTTTTCTCACTGCTACCGCCCCGGTTTGTTGGAAACAAGCAAAATTGCTTCCACTTCTGAAAAAAACTGGGCTGGACTCGGCCGTCCCCTCCAACTATCGGCCTATTTCATTATTGCCAGCTCTAGCCAAGGTCTGCGAGAAGATTGCTTTTAAACATCTGGACAAGTTTGTCGAAACCTCTCAGGCATTACACCCAGCACAGTCAGGATTCAGGACTGCCTACAGCACTGAAACAGCCCTAGTGGAAATATCCGAGGCTATCCGGGAGTGTCTGGACGGAGGTGGCAGAGCGGCTCTGATTTTATTAGACCTCTCTGCCGCCTTCGACACGGTACCCCACTCCCTCCTACTTACCAGATTAGCCACTATTGGCATAACTGGCCCTGCACTCGATTGGCTGACATCCTTCTTAGATAACAGGACTCAACAAGTCTGGATGCCTCCCTTTGCTTCTTCCCCAAAGAAACTTGCCACTGGAGTTCCATAGGGTTCCACTTTAAGCCCCTTGCTTTTTAATGTTTATCTTACCCCATTAATTTACCTAGCAGAACAGCTAGGGGCAAAAATTATGGCCTACGCCGACGATACCCAACTTTTGTTTACCTGGCCTAAGAACAATTTGGATACGTCGGCGGGCCAACTCTGCCTATCATCAGTTTTCCGATGGCTAGCACTTGCCCAGTTAAAATGCAACGAAGGCAAGTCCGAGGTTCTGCTATATGGCTCCTTCCCTGACAATTTTAGCGACCTTCTCTGGCCTACTGATCTGCCCTGTCCTAAATCCATTGGCGGCCCAGCAAAAAATCTAGGAGTTTGGTTCGGAAATGACCTCGGAAGTGCATACCAGCAGACCCCCATCATTACGGAGAAGCGCTCTCGATCACAAGAACCTAAAAAATTCGGAAGAGATCACCTATCAGAATCAGCTGGCTCCACAAGTCTGGAAAAAAGGAATGGTTCTAGCGCTAAGAATTACAAAGATGATATACCTCTCACGTTAAATAAAACCCTTTCTTCAACCTGTTCTTTAATTAAGATCAGAATGAAGAACGCATCCGGAAAAAAATAAGTTGCGAACAAAGACTTTTGACCCGACACCTACCATAACGCACTTAATCAACAATATCAGTGTGACAAAACTCCTGCTGAAATCTCTTTAATATTAAAAACTATCGAATCTACTCTACAAATTAATCACAGAATTTCTTGTACACCTGTCTCTGTAAAAAACGAATGACGGTCACCTGATGAAGGCCTCAGGCCGAAACGCGTTGTGTTCTATTCTACCGCATTTGCCTTCATAAACTCTCCATCGACCGAACATATCGTACAGCACTTGTTTATATTTAGATGTATATTGTCTTGTCGTTTTGTTCACATTGAGCACTGTATGTTATTTATTACTATTGTTATGAATTACTAGTGTTTTTCTATGAATCAAATCAATATAGGTGTATATATACAAGAAATATAGAATCGTTTTGTCCAAAATGGAAAAAAAATATAAAAAGTAAAATAAATAACAAGAAAAATAAAATAATCATATATTTTTCATATATTGCTGCCTAAGTGAATTATTATTGCCTATGTAAACAATATATGCAATGAGGGTGTAAGAAGGGCATTAATATTATCAATGGTTTGCTACTTTTCTTCTCAACCCATCTCAAATTTGAGGACCACATAAAAAAACTCACGGGGTCTGCTTCTCTACTTTGAAAACCCTACGTAGGTTTTATCCCCTTCTCCCTAGAGAGGCTAAAGAGACTGTCACTCGCGCTCTAATACTCTCCCGGTTAGATTACGCGAATGGCCTGTTCTGTGGACTACCGGCCTATTTGATTCACCGTCTTCAGGTCATACAAAATGCCGCTGTGAGACTCTTGTTTAATATACCCAAGAGTTCTAGTGTTCGCCTCCTACTCCGTAGCCTCCATTGGCTCCCAGTTGCCCATAGGATCATGTTTAAAGTTCTTATCCTCTCTACCGTGCTGTCCACCAAATTGGCCCGGCCTACCTGAGGAAAAGGTTTACCCTCTATGTCCCTAACCGATTCCTCCGGTCTGGCAATCTATGCCAAATGTCCATGCCTAAATTTAAGTACTTTAGACTAGGCGGCCAATCCATCGCGGTTAGAGCTGCGAAAGCCTGGAATGCCCTCCCCCTCCACATCAAGACAGCTTCTACTATCACGGCTTTTAAGAAAGGACTGAAAACCTATTTGTTTAACATCACTCTGTAATCCACTTCCCTTCTGCCTTTCCAAGAACCCTTTTGCTTTGCTTGTACCTTTTCGCGCCAGGATACTATTCTTTAGTAATAGAGCGCGCTATAAAAGCCTTTATAATAATTAGTTGGCTCACAGAAGTTTATCGCAGGTTTCTACAGTGAAAGTACCTGTGTTGTGACTTCACCAATGTCTTCCTTTCCTTGCTTACTTTCTGCCCCTTGGTCATCCCTTCCAGGTTTCTTCTATCTCGCTAGAATGAAAAAAGGGATATCTCTTTTCCTCTTCATGCCTTTATCTTAATCATCCCATTTGCACATGCCTCTCAACCCTCACCTTTCTCTACAATCTATTGTCATTGCTACCACTGTCATACAATGCACATTACCCAATGCAACTTCACACCATGTAACGATATTTCAAATACATCACAACTATCGACCATATAGTAAGTAGAAACACCCTGGGCCAGCACGTCCCTGGGTAAAGGAAACCAACTACTGATGAGATTCTGTAACAGTGAGCTAGTTATGTCTGGGGATGAAGAAACTGAGCTCTATTGGGCCAGGTGGAGTTGACATATGGAGATATGGATGCATGTATGGGACTGTCATCATACCTGTATCCAACCCATGAAAGCAGGGATATGAACTGCCCCATGTGAACAACTGATGGTGTCATGATGCATTGAGGGATGCCCTTAACCATGTGCGAGGTTCCTGCACATATCTGTTTTCAGGAGTAGAAGAGGACAGAATAGTGCCCCAAGTGTGGACGCTGCTTGACCAGATGCCTCACATATCCAAATTACTAGCTTTGTGAAACACCTGAGTAAATACAAGAAGGACTACATGTCCTAAGAGCCTGCTGAATTTTCACATCACATGTCAATGGTGGCAGCCATCTTGAAAGCACAGAGTACATAAGTTTCTCGTGGGCCATAGAATTCTATGGCAGGACCAGAGGCTCAGATTATGCTTCTCATTTCTTTACTAGTTAATGCTCAGCAGCCAATCAGATTACAGTAAAGAAAAACACACTACAATATCCATGAACACACTGAGCATCACCTGACAACCATAGAGTAACCACTATAAAATGTCCATTAGAGAATACTACATCCTCTTTCTTTGCTGCTTTGCAGCCAGATAAGTGCTTTCCCACTATTACTTACTTGAATTGTGTTTTGTTGCAATTTTGCTTGTATTTTGGTGTGCCTTGTTGCTCTTGTTGCCGTGTGGCATCTGTGCGATTTGTTTGTTTAGGGTTTGGTGCTCCGGCGTCTCCGGTTACATTCTGTTGCATTCTGTGCCGTATTTCCTTTGCCTTGGTGGCTTTTTGCGCATTGTTCTTTCCAATCGTCTTTTGGTTTTGGGAGTGTGTGCTAACCTCTGGGGCTCGGGCGCTTTGCGCCCACATTCTTTTCCGACTGTGGAGCGGTAAAGCGGGGCTCGAGGACGCGCGTATTGTTAATGCGCTGTCCTTGTTCTATTGTGCACAGGCGGCCGGTCTGCACATGCGCAGCGGCTATTTTCTTTGTTTTTACCGGCGTATTTGCCGATTCTTTCGTTTTTCTGGAGCGCGGGAGCAGTGCTACAATTGCTCAATTGCCCACAGCCTGTCACAGCCCTACCCTACGCCAAAAGACCCTATATTCCGACTTTGGGCTGTATAATTTTGCATAGGCTTTGCCTAGAGTGGTTGTTGGCATGCCCTCCCTCCACATTTAATTTGCATATTTTCTCACAGTTCCTTGTAGCTGTTTGTTGGCTTGCCTTGGGGTTTTTTCCACTTCCCCCTATTTTCTGCATGTGGCAGTTCCTTATTTACGCTGTTTCCTTCCTCCAGTGGGCAATATTTACACTTTTTAATGTTACCATGGATGAGTATTATGATGAGGAGGAAGGTTTCTATGACGAAGGGACCTCTGGGTCCATGGAGCAGGAATTGGTTGAGGCACTGGATTTATGTTCATATGCTTTACAGCAGGGCTGGCTGCCTTCTTCTGGTCGTTCTTCCTCGTCCTCTGCAAAGGATGCAAATCATCATAAATTGGATTTTGCTAAATTGGCCAAGGCTTTATCTACTGAGCATTCCTATATTCAGTCATCCAAAGATTTTCCGGTTTCTCAGTCTCATCAGCGTGATGATGGGGACACTTCTTCTGACCATGATGTTTCTCCTCCGGCAAAAAAAGGTTTGCAAAGAGCATTTTGTTGATGCCCCCACTCACCCCAGACTCCTTACTTTTGACCCTAATGACATTGTGCATCCTAATTCATCTTCCTGGCTCCCATCTGCAGAGGTAGCGGATTATGTTAAATCCCATAATCGCCAGCCTTTTGACAAGGATGTGCGGACGCGTCTGTGCTCTGAATGTCCTCTGCCCGATTTGGCTGATAAATTGGCGGACACGCCTGAGGAAGACTCCTCCATGATGACATATCTCAAGAAGTATGCTAAAGATCCTAAGAAGGGAATTCATAGAGCATGGCGTTCTTGTCAGGACAAGCTATTAGACTTGCTTGGTCCCCTCATGAAAATGTTGGAACTGGGTTTCCAGGCTAAGGAGTCCGCTACCGCCATTGATACAGATGAATTGATTGGCTGGGCTCAGAGAGCCATATGTCATCTGGGTAATGCCAATTGTGCCATGTCCTGTGAACACAGGTACTCTATTCTTTTAACATTGGATCCAAAACTAGCTGAATTATCCTCTTCTGAGTCTGGGCCATTGGCTCAGGGTTTCCTTTTTGGGCAACCTTTTCTCGAAGAATTAACCAAATTTCTTTCCACTTTCAGTGTACTTGATAGTACAAGCCTCCCTTAGATGGGCTTTTCGCCCGGTTTTTGGACGAGCCGGACAATATAGGGGACGATCGCTCAACCGTGGGTTTAATCAAAACACCCTGCGTGGCTATCAGTCCCATTGTGGAGGTACGCAGGACTCTGGCTTCAACAACAATTCCTCCTTCTACCCCTCCCGCAAGGGTCGAAACCAATGCAAGAAGGGACGCTATGGTGGAAATCAAGGAGGACATCAATATTCCTCAACTTCAGGTGATCCTGATGTCAGCTTCAGAGGTTTTGTTGGGGGGCAGGATTCAGTTTTTTCTTCCAAGATGGCAACTGATCTCGAGCGATGCATGGGTATTGGAGACTGTCAAGGGTTACAAGATAGAGTTCTTCAGTTGTGCGATTCAACCCCATCCTCCTTCACCCCTGGTTTTTCCCTTCACGATCAGGCGGTCATTTCTGCAGAGATAGACTCTTTTCTAAGAAAAAGGGCCATAGTTCGGACCTCCAGTCATCCTCAGGGTTTCTCCAGCAACGCCTTTCTGGTCCAGAATAAAGGGGATGGTTCCAGACTGGTTCTCAACCTCAAGGACTTCAACGATTGGGTTGTGTACCGCCACTTCAAGATGGAAGGCATCCATCTTCTGAGGGACCTTCTTCAGGAAGGGAACTGGATGGTCTGTCTGGATCTGAAGGATGCGTATTTGTCGATTACCATTTACCGTCCTCATCGTCGATTTCTGCAGTTCCAATGGCAGGGAGCCTGGTTTGAGTACAAAGTTCTCCCTTTCGGCCTCTCGTCAGCACCTTGGTGCTTCACGAAACTTCTGAGGCCTGTCGTGGAATCTCTGCAAGCCCGGGGTTTTCGTCTGATAATTTATCTGGACGACATTCTCATCATGGCTCATTGCCCTCGGCTGTTAATGACTCATTTGGAGTGGTCAATAGATCTTTTACAGTCACTCGGATTTCTGGTGAATCCTCAGCAGTCCGTTTTCATTCCCTCTCAATTGATGGAATTCCTGTGTTTTCTCGTCAATTCCCTCACTTGCCAACTCCTCTTGCCCAACCACAAAATCAGATTCATCAAGAGGGAGTTGAGATTGATTTTACGCAAACAGATTGTGTCATTGAGGTCTGTAGCTCTGACAGTCGGTAGCTTCCTCAATCCAAGCCATCTTTCCGGGTCCTCTCCATTACCGTGTACTTCAGCGACTCAAAATCCATCATCTCCAGAAAATCCATGTCTGAGGTAAAAAATCTGGGAGTGTTTGTATATAATTGTCCTGTGGGCCTCAACTTAAGACATTCAGCACCTGCTGATTCTATTTGTTACTGAGTGTGATGAAAGTGATGTCTTGTTTCTCTCCATCAGCTCAAAAGATAACAATTTCGATGGGATGGTGTTGCAGTACCAGGAGTTGGTCATATATGGTGCTGGACATAGTGCGTTTTTTAAGTAGTAACTTACACTCCTATTTTGCGGATAAGCAAAAAGTGGTAAACTCACTCAAAAGTGTGAATTACTCAAAGTATATGGTCCGTTTGTGAATCAGTCTGTCAGGATGTAGATTCACATCCTCAGAATGACCATTAACCAAAACGGTGGTAAAGGAGATTCACCTAGGTAATTCATCAATTCAGAACATGGCATACCAAAGGAGACACCCCACAGATACTATCCTGAGGTTTATGAAGTCACATACTACATATTTCTATGCTGGGTCCCTGTCACGTTCCTCACAATTATGCCAGTGCTGTGAAAGACAGAGATGTGGTTTGGAATTGCTGATTCATTTCTCACTTCTGTGCTAACCTCGCTGGATGAAGACACTGACTATTTCGATTGGTACAACAGAATGTTACGTATATGGTGGTACAAATTGTGAAATCAGTATCCAGAATGATTGGAGCTAAAATTCCACACCTATGAAAAGTCGCAAGGGCTGACCTTAATAGCCTGTGTCATCTCTTCATCTCTTGATATGAATGAATTGAAATAACTTAGGTAATATGGGCTCAGTTATTGCACGTTTTATGCCTTTTTGCCTTTAGGAAACATGGAGCATTAAATTGAAATGGAGAGGAGAGAAGGCAAGTCTCCTAATAAAATTGCTATATGGACCTAACGTGATGAAGGGCTAGCACTAACTAACATAACACACTGAAAACCATGGTACACAGTTCACAATTACAACACCATTTGTTAGATGAAACAAGGTACAATGCACTCTCTGGAACCCTGGTACTTTCATTCTACTGGTATAGGAGTAAGATAACAAAAATTGTTTAATATTTGGATTTTCTAAAATTCACTTTGAACCTCTCCTCTTACATAAAATGTTCCTTCTCTCATCTTGAATTCTGCAAGAAGCTCAAGAGCTGGCTTTTCAATTAACCAACCTACCACAGGAAGGGCTAGGTACACATACCTGCTCAGTGCCAGAGTACCCATGCGGGTGACAGTGCACTTTACAAATGCACATAACAACTTTCTGATTTCTTGAGCAAAGCCAGAAATTAAATCTAGGAGCAGCTCAATGTCACAAGAATATCGACATATGCAAAAGAAACAATTGATGGGCATAATGCTGGACAATGCAAACATTCACCCCAGGCACAATGATCTGAGTTTAATCCATCATTCTTTTGCTCACCACACCACCCCTGTTGGACTTGGCTCTTTTGGCAGGTTCACTCCAAAACTTTTTTCATTCTCCTAGCCTTTTTCTGTAACCTGGTGTTGATGATTTTAGGCATATGAGCACTTTAGTACTCTGGTCCAGTGTGAAGTGCGTGCGCTCTCTGTGTATGTGTGGTGAGACTGGCCTGCCCTCCCATAGAAATGAAGGGGGGATATGTGTGTCCATGGTAATTCCTGGTATGAGAGGAGTGCAGGGGCGAGTGGCGGGTATGTGTCCTCGATGGTGGGTGCCCACCCCGCATCCTACCGTCGCGGCCCAAGCGGCGAAAGGAAATCCCTACGGGCCGCTGCACAGCGTGACCGGGAAAGCAAGCCCGCCGATGTTTCCTGTGGGCGGGGCTTCCATGAAGGAAGGGAAACCCTGCGAGTGATGGGACGCCGATAACGAGCGGGCTCCCGTGTCCCAGGGGAATCGTTCAACCGCTGCATGGAGAAGAAGGCGGAGGGGGGACGCGAGGCCCATTGTCAGTGTCTGACCCCCAGCGCAAGTACTGAGGAGACCGAGCGGGACGTGAGAAGGCTGCCAGAGGAAAGCTGGGCTTCCGTTTTGGTGAGGAGAGCCCCGCGGCAGCCGCAGTGGAACCGAGCGGAGTCCCGAGAGAGAGCCGGTAAGTGGGGCTGGTCTCTGGCGGGAAACTGCATGTGTGGTGCAAAGCCCCAGTCACAAGGATCTGGGTTTAATCCATCATTCTTTTGCTCCCCACACCACCCCAGTTTGGACCCAGCCATATGCAAATCAGCCTTGACCCTGTTCCATGTGGGAACAGTCCAGCCCGAACTGCCAGGCCGGGTCCTTCCAGGACCAGAAACAAGCATCCTGGGACCGGTTTCAGGGCATCACCCTTCATCAGCCAGGCTAGCTTGAATCCAGTGGTGTAGTGAGCACGGGACCCACGTCTGGGCATGCCCTTCCCACTTAGGGCGGCATCTGCAAAAGAAACCGGTCCTAGGATGCTTGTTTCCAGTCCTAAGTCAATACACATTTATACTATCAATAATTTGAAGAAGGATGGCTGCAGGCATGTGGGCAAAGAACACCAGTGGCTCAATCATTTGATAGTTGCAAGCTCATTGAATCAGAGCTGTCTGGTGTCTGCAATCCCTCAACCCAACTCCCTGAACTTACAGATACAATCATTCTTGTCACCAAGTCGGTTTTTCACTAGTAGCTCTTACAGGGTCACTAGCCCATTTTTTATAGCTCTCTACCACATCTGAACAGAATGTTAGCAACTTTCCCACTCAGCATTGTTTCATGATGGATTTTGAAATAAATTTGTCTTGGCAAATGTTTGAATCATTGTTGTCCGGTGGTGGCACTGTAGTGACAAATCTCCAGTAAGTCATATATATATTTTGTCAGTTTTGAAACTGATCAAGTTTGCTGCTTCTAGCTCTTTGATTGTTAGCACTCTTATTCGTTGAGATGAATTGTCAAAATGTAACTCTATGCATCATCTTACTTTGAAGATGGCCCCTAACAATTGCCGAACACAGGGGTCAAAACTCTTCAGCATCAGATTGTTAATAATGATGTTCATTCATTTGTAGCTCTCAACTAATGGTCGCACTCTCATTGACTTCAATGGGAGCCTGTGTTCCAATTGACAACACAGGCTCCCATTGAAAAAAGGGGTGCTTGTGGAAAATCGTGCACCCTGTGGCAGGCACCCCTTGGTGCCTGCCACACTGTGCATGGTTGGAAAGGGTGGACCCATTCGGGGGCCCGCAGATGATGGAGGGCCCACTACAGGCCCCCAAAGTCAGATTCTGACAGTTGATCCATGTCGGAACAACCAATTTGGAAAGGCTATCCGAATCAGCTCGGTCTGAAACAAGGTCAGAAGGCCTGTACGAGTTGGCTCCGACCGACTCGGTTCCTCCAAATGCCGTACGAAACCAAATCGGAACCGAGTCAGAAAGTCCAAACGCTTTGCGACTATTGAAATCAGTGGGTCGGAAAGACATGTTCCGAATCAGATTCCGAATCCCTTTCGGAGCCTTTCCTACCAATATCGTAATCGACCCCTTAGTGTAGGCTAAGTCATCTTGCATTGTATTGTGTGATTTAGTTATTTTTCGGGTGCAATAAATAGCAGTTATTATGAGTTTTTGGGGAATAACATGCAGATTTTTTGTGTTTAGGGCACAAAAATCCCCATGAAACAGTCAATACCATATTCTTTTCCCCTGTTAACTGTTGGCAGGTTTGGCCTGCCATATTTTAACCAAGGTTGAGCTATTTAATGTTATTAAACGCATTAAATTCCTTCAAACTTGCAATTCCAACCCATGTGTAAACAGGGGTTTACTCATGGGTTGGAAATTAACTGACCCCCTTGTAATCAGGCCCTTAGTATAATGTTTAGAGTTTACATGCTGGAAGCAGTAGCAACTATGGTGCTGGACCTTGGTGTTACACTAAAACCAGGGATTACAAATAATCAAAAATGGATTCCTAGAGCCTTTACTAAGGTGGGCACTGGTACTCCATTTGCACCCTGTACATCAATACATGCCTCACACTTCACTCTGACATCATGCACTGAATTGAATGTTGTACCGGCTAAAACTGAATAGCAACCCCTATGGTGAAATATATCTAAACATTATAGCAGAAGTATTTCCCCAGGGTTGGGTTGCTGACAGTCCTTGGACAGCGCATGTTAAAAAACAGCCTTACAGACCTAGGGTTCAGACATTTGTGGAAGCTACAATCATTCCGGGTGTGAACACAATTGTTAAAGAGGCAAGTGGTCACACAGCTTCAAAATCAAGATCCTGTACTCCAAGCCAGCTCCGTTGGCCTCAAGTAATACTTTAATAAAACAACAACATGGGTTTGAGCACTATCTTGATTTTATTCAGCCTCAGCCACGTTTCACTTTATATTTTAAATTTAGATAAGGCACCTTCCAACTGCAGATTATTTGTCAATGTGGAATAGAGGTTCCTTGGGACTTTGTATTTGCAAACAGGGAGATGAGGCATAACAATGCACTTTAAGAATTTCTGCCCAAAAATAAGTTCTGCCCATCCTCAATGGCTTGTTCTGCTATTGAATTACTTCCATATAAAACCAAGCATTAATGCACTGACCTGTGTTATAGAACAGACAATTCTGCACTATTCATCCTAGTAGCATGTTATCTCTGGGATGAGTGGTTCATTCTGAGACTAATGTGGACGAAGCTCATGCAACTAACGTGTACTATGAGTTTAGACACTGTTTTACCTCTGTGTATTTCATTATAAGTACCAAAGCTTTTAAACTTGAGAGATAATTCATGTATGCATTTTACCCCTTTTGCTGGTAGGCCTTTTCCCCCGTGTACTAAGCTTTTTTTGGCTATTTAGGGTAGTTAGCGCTTAGGGCTCTGTCACAGTTTGTCCACATAAGGTATCCATGCCAAATTTGTGTCCTTTTCTTTCAAGACCCTGAGGATTCTATAGATACCCAGGGTTTGTGGATTCCCTTGGAGGGTACCTAGTAATTAGCCAAAATATAGCACAAGTTTGTTTTTTAGAGGAAAAATGAAAAAAAGGGCTGCAGAAGAAAGCATCTGTTTTTTTCCATGCAAATGGTATCAACAAAGGGTTGATGGTGCTGCAATCACCATCTTCCCTGCTTTCGGGGACAGGCAGACTTTTGTCAGAAAACCAAAATGTTCTACACAGTTTTGGCATTTTGCTGGGACATAGCTGATTTGTACTATTTTTTGTGCTTTCAACCTCCTTCCAGTTAGTCGTAGAAATGGGTATAAAAGCAATAATGGATCCTGGAAAGCTATACATTTCTGGAATGTAGACCATATCTTGAATTAGCAAGGGGTCATTTGCGTAGATCCTTCAAGATTTTCTTTCCTATTAACACTAATATTTGAAATAGAAAATATTGAAATCGAGTTGAAAATAACAATAATTTGTGCCACAGTTTTCACCTGTAACTTCTTTTAAGTATGGCAAATTTGTAAAAGCGATATAAATTGCTGGACTCTTCTAGTCGTGGTGAGATATAGGACTTGTAGGTTCACTTAGAACGCGAGGTACCCAGAGCCAATAACTGAGATGTGCCTTGCAATGGGTTTAATAGCAATTTATTTGGTAAAATATAAAGACTGAAAAATAGGTTTTAAGGACACCTATGTATTTCCGAAATGGGAACAAAATATAGAGTTTAGAAGCAGTAGCTATTTGTATATCTCCGAAATTGTGGGTACCCATACTAGCATGTGAATTAGAGGACGTTTTTCAAAGTGACTTTTTTTTACACATTGTCTTACATTTGGAAGGCAGAAATGTATAGAATGTCAATTGGCAGTAACACTTATACTACAGTTCTGTGTTCCCTCGAGTCTCCCGATAAAAATTGTACCTCATTTGTGTGGGTAGACCTAGTGTTGGCGACAGGAAATGGCCCTAATTGCCACATGGACCTATCACATTTTTCCAGTGAAAACACCCTTTTTTCACAATGTGCCTAGCTGTGGTTTTTTAACCCTAGCTCAGCCGGCACATAGGGAAATCTAGCAAACCTGTACATGTTTGGAAACTAGACATCCTGGGAAATCTAAAATGGGATGACTTGTGTGGCTGTTACCAGTATCCCTTGAAAACCTCAAACTTTATATAGCAAACACATTTCCTCACATTTCTGTGAAGGAAAGTTCTAGAATCTGCGGGGAGCCACAAACTTCCACCTACCCAGCATTTCAACAAGTCTCTCGATAAAAATGTGCCTCGCTTGTGTGGGTAGGCCTAGTACCTGTGACAGGAAACGGCCCAAAACGCAACATGGGCACATCACATTTTTCCACTCAAAACTGACCCTTTTTTCGCAATGTGCTTAGCTGTGGATTTTGGACCCTAACCCAACCGGCACCTGGGGAAACCTAGCAAACCTGTACATTTTTAGAAAGTAGACATCCAGGGGAATCCAGGATGGGGTGACTTGTGTGGCTCTCACGAGGTTCTGTTACTCATAATTCCTTGAAAAGCTCAAACTTTGTAATAAAAAACACATTGTCCTCACATTTCTGTGATGGAAAGTTCTGGAATCTGTGGGGAGGCACAAACTTCCTCCCACCTAGCATTCTCCAAGTCTCCTGATAAAAATGGTAACTCACTTGTGTGGGTAGGCCTAGTGGCCACAACAGGAAACAGCCCAAAACGCAAAGTGGGCACATCACATTTTTCCAGTGAAAGAGGACCCTTTTTAGGTCGAGCCTAAAGCCGCGCATGCGCTGTTGCTCGACTTTTAGTAAGGGGGTTTTCAAAGTGCTATCAGAGGCTTGTGCTGGCCTCAAGCTGGCGGTAACGCGTGTGAGCACGTGCGCAGCCGCCATCTGTCTTTTCTCCGTCATAGGTAATTAAGTGCATCACAATCACTTTCACTTTTGGCAATTAAGTGCATCGCGATCGAGATGTACTTTCACTTTCGGCACCCATCAAGATAGAAAAGATAAGCATTGTCCTTCAGTAAGTGACATTGTCTGCATCTGTCCTTGATTCCTGCTCAGTTTTTTAATGCCTGTAACACGGCAATATGAGCTCATTTTAAGAGCTTCCACACCTGCCTTCTCAAAATCACCCATTAACTGGGCTAACTGTTTAATTCCAAATGCACTGCTCTCGGGTATCCGTTTCAATCTGTAAAATACTTTAAAATGAATATACAAATCTGAGTGCACATTTGTCCTAACCATTTTCGTCTTTGGTAGCATTCATGCTTATATCAAAACTTCCGTATTTGTTTTTTTTGGGGGCATATATGTTATTGATGAGTATATTTTGCAATTGATGGATGAACTTTATTGTTAACGTGAAGCAATTTCAATAAGTTCTAGCAATTGTTGGAAAGGTATTGAGAAACGTAGTTCTATCCCGGGGCAAGGTGGATTCCTTTCACCTTTCAGCACCATCAAACAGGATGTTGTGCTCCACTGGGTTCAGTTTTTGTACGTTTTTTTAATGTATTGCATTTGAACAATTGTAACATTCTGCACAATCATACAATATTGTTTGCCGTTTATGTATGTATGGTGTATACGGGCCCTTGTTCTGTCCCTGCAACCCACCCCATGTAGCCCATAAGTTCGGACAGAATGACAATCGACTTCTGTTTTGCTGTAGGCTTTATTCCAGTAATGACACTCTTCCGCTGTACCACGCGAATGCCTATTAGATGTGCAAATAAACTAAGATACTCCTGGTGGATCTTATCTTTCAGTCATCCCAGTATGGCACCTAGCCCCACAGTAAATTATTTGTCCCTATTGGCTTTTCATTGCTGTGACGGGTGACAATTTGCACTTGTTTAGTTCTGTGAGTGCGTGTGTGCTAGTGTGTGTTTTTCATCTTCCACCAAACTGGTTGTGTTGAGGTTTCAGTCACAGGGTGTGTCTGACTTGTGTTTTTGATGTGTGATGTGATCATGTATGCAGGGTGGTGTGGCCTCGTTTTTGGCTTCTAGTTCCCCAATGTGTACATCCCTCATTAGCCCTATGGGTCCGCGTCCCATTTTCAGTTTAAGTAGTGTTATTGTGTCAGCTTCTGCCTTTGCCCACTTCTAGAGGTCTTTTGTCCAAAGTCCCATGTCAGGGACTGCACTCGCTTTCCAAGCCATTACAGTGTGTCTTTTGAATAGTATGAGAGCCAGGTCCACGAATCTGCCCAGTAGTAGGTAATCTTTGAGAAGTGGCATAAGCCCTAGAAGGCAGAGCTCGGGTGTGTACGGTATATGGTGGTCTGCTAGCTCTGACACAGCTGTCATTACCATCAACCAAGTGGTTTGCTATACCGGACTTCACAATGCCATGTGATAGAACCCAGCGACTGCCAACATTGTTTGGCCGCCCATCGAAAATATGGTGCAGGCAATATGGGGTGAAGTGCATTTGGTGTACATAGTTGAATTAGGAACAATGGAATCTGGAGTTTCAGGAGACCTGTTTGACATGTGCTGCGTGTTAAGTAGGAAAATCCAGTCATGACTGTGGCGCAGTGTGCCCGTCGGACTTCCAGTGGCGTGGGAACATACTTTGTTGCTGTCCAATAATGTCACTTAATCCTGATTGATGTCACACTGCTATCACACACACAGACCCATATAAAACATACACTAAGTATTTCAATCATTATAAAAATCATATTGGGAAAACTTCATCATGGACGTCAATTTGCCAAAATGCCAGGGGTAGCAGAAGTGACTTCACATGCCCTTTGACCTTCACTTTCACTCACACATATACACATACACACATATTCACAGATACACACTCACACACGCACACACTGCCTACACATACACACACTCTTACATAAACACAGTAAAAACTGCAAACACGCACACAACATACTTCCATTTAAAAGCATTTTCAGGTCGAGCCTGGACAGCGCATGCGTTGCTCTGCGAGCTATGCTGTATACAAGTAGGGACTTGAAACCTCGCCCACTCTCCTCCCATATTTGTCATTGGCTTGTGTCATTTTCTTTTGTAAATGCTGGCTTCTGGTTCATTATTAGGCTTGTTAGTCTCACCTTAGTAGCACCTTGTCTTCATTTGTAACCTTTCATGAGGACTGTCCCTTTTACTTCTGCTGTTACAGGGTTCATATTATTTAGTCTGTAAGCACTATTTTCTTTAATTAGTTTCTCCAACTGCAGGCACGACATGCTTTCCTGCAAGATTCAGCGTGCCATTTGCGCTTCCACTTTCCAAGCAGCCCGAGACAATGGCGGCCGCTTCTTTCAAATGAAATGGGTCTCAAATTTACAAGAGTTTGAGCTAGTGGCATTCTAAGTGACAATGCCTTTTATTTATGTGTTAATTATCAAAATAGGTAAATAAAAGACATTGTCATTTACAATGCCAATAGCTTAAACTCTCGCAAATGTGAGACCTATTGCATTGCAAATGCTTGTTTCACAATGTGGCTAGCTATGGATTTTGGGCCCTAGCTCAGCTGGCACCTAAGGAAACCTAGCAAACCTGTACATTTTTGAAAACTAGACACCCATTAGAATCCTGAATGGGGTGACTTGTGAGGCTCTCACTAGGTTCGGGAGCTGGGGAAGCTTCCCCAGCTGCAAAGGCTGTTTGGGGGGGACAGGAAATCCCTCTGGTGCCATGTGCGCAGACGGCCAGGAGTCGTCCTACACACATGAGCACAGTAGCGTCGTACTGCACCCGGCCATCCGGCGCACAGAATGGGTTAAGGATTTCAATTGGGCTGTTATTGTTATTTTATTCTAATTCAGGGGTCTCCAAACCGGTCCTGGAGGGCCGGATCCATGCCACATTTTTTAAATAACTACATGTATCTCAGTGGGGAAATCCCAATAATCTGGCATGGATCCGGCCCTCCAGGACCGGTTTGGAGATCCCTGTTCTAATTCCATTGTTATTTAAATACTTTAATTGTTATGACATATGCTGAAAACAATAAAGCTATTGCTCAGGGTCGGATGTCAATGGGAGGAAAAAATCATATACATTGATGACTTGCACATATTTTCCTAACCCTACTTATCTGCAGTCAATACACTTCATATCGTAACTGTAGTATATGTAAAGTTAGAAAAATTATTGAATTGCTGTTATTGTTAAGAATTGCGGCTCCCTCATAACAAGTGATGGGGCAGTGGAAAGGGAAGAGGTGTGCTGGGGTAAAGGGAATATAATACATTTTTATTTAAACCGCTTACCTGCTGCTGCGCTGTCAGCTGCCGTCTTGGGATTCTTCTGCTCGGGGTCCCTGCACACTGTGCAGGCTCCTAGATGCCAATCAAGACACTGCTTTTATTACAGCAGCGCTATGATTGATCCCAGACTTGTTTTTCCGGGAAATGGGTGTTTTCCCAGGAGGCTGGAAGGGTGGGGGCCGGTTTTGCGGTGGTGGGGCCAGTTTTGTTTCTAGGGGTAGATTTTGCTGCAGTGCTGCAATATTGGCCCCCAGTGACAAAAGCAGCAAGCAAGCATTTCCATCCTCCTGGGGCCAGGCAGTGCTTCCCCAGGGGCTGATCCGAGAAAACTGCCAGGGCTGCTTTGGGTTCCCAGTCCGGCCCTGATTGGCATGAGTGGGCTTGTTTAAAGCTTGCTCAGGTCCTAGAAGCCTGTGCCTCTACTGCCCCAGTCCAGCCCTGATTGGTCTGAATGGGCTTCTTTAAGGCCCACTCAGGTCCTAGGAGCTTGTGCCTCTACTCCCCCTGTAGTACAACACAACTCAGGTGGAGGGAGCTCAAAGTGCGCATGACGGTTTGGAAGGCCTTAGGCAGCCGGCCAAACTGTCATGCACACTTTTACAGTGTGCACTACTCCTCATGGCCCCGCCCCACTCAGACTTGGCTACCTGCAGCAGAAAGGCAAATAAAGTGATAATAAAATGGTTTTATTATCATTTTATTTTTCCCGTTTATGTCTGCTGCCTGGCACTCAGCAGTGGGGGGACGATCATCCCCCATGTCATAAATCCAACGCCATAGCGGAGGATCTGCTGCATTTTTTACAATAATTTTTACTCACTGGACCTGATTTACAATACATATCTCAAACGCCAGTAGAAGCAAATCCAAAGCGTCTTTCAAAATGGCAGTTTGCCAGTCTCCCCTGGCCGCAATGCCATTTTAGGCTATCTTTTACAATATGGCACACTGTTGTGTTGGCACTGTGGAGAAAATACCTCCTAGAGCATTAATGTAGCACAACAACTTCATATTTCTCGTTCATAGACATACCACTGTAAATAGAGCATACGTTTGTGCGCTTTCTGACTTGCAGAACCTACACATGAACCTTTTTGTTGAAAGGGGGTAGCTGTCTGCAATGTATTGCAATCTGTTTGTGAATATAAACAGTAATACCTCTGTGCATTTTCACCTTATTTGCAGTGGACTGCATTGCCTGGACCACTGCAGCAATAATACCCATGGAACACCCACCCAGCCTATCTAACATTAGAAATATGTGTGCACAGTGAATGCATGAGTCATCCAGGCGCGGAGTCCCACCTGTATTACACAGCTGTCATGCTTTGGCAATCCACTAAATGTATTCAAATTTACATTAATACTTTTCAATTCATACGACACGCTTGTATACATTTTGATCCTCCGTGCACACAAAAATTGGCATATTTCCAGTATTGAGAATGCCGCACAATATATGCATTTGCAAATTCTTGCTTTTTCCACACCTACATCACACTTATGACTCTAAAAAAGGGTTGCAATTCGCACACTAAGGGAATCTGTTTGTTTTGAGCAGGTATATATTATGTTTATTGTAAAACACCAGTGGGGAGTTTTACAAAAAGTCGCGCAGCTACCCGCGAGGCTGCACTGTGTTGCGCGACAGGGAGGGAGCTGGGGAGAGATATGGCTCTCTCCTCCCCTTTCCCTTGTGCCAGCGCTGATTTCAGCTGCCGTGCGCCATGTACACACCTTAGCACGGCATCGCTAGCGTGTGTGCATGAGTGTAGCATAGGTTTTGTACAGGAAGTGTATCCTTCTTGTACAAAATACTATGCTAGACACAAGGGAAATCTTTTCCCACTTTGTATGTGTGCTTCACAGTGCATCACGCATGCAAAGTCGGAAAAGGATAAGGAGAAATGAAAGCATTTCTCCTTCCTTGCTCCTAGTTGAAAAAGGAACAGTTTTCTTACGCTAAATCCTATCTACTGTTTTTAGTAAATTAAGTTTAGCGTAAGAAACCTTGGGTGGTTGCATGGGAACGTCCATGCACCACCCTTGGCACGCCCCCATGGCGCAAAGTAAAGAGAAGCAGCGCAATGCGTTGCTTCGCATTACTTTTACATTGTTTCCAGAGCTGAAAAAGTTTAGCGCTGGAAAGTTAATTAGGAAAAAAAGATTTTGCACCGTTTGCAAAACCTTATTAAATCTCCCCCTAGAAGTATAGTTTACTAAAATTTCTATAGCAACTTTCGATCCAGTGAAACCATAATCCAAAGAAAACCCAATAGCCAACTGGAGTGCAATGAATTCTATTTGCAGGAAGGCATTTCCTTTGCAGTTGTTTACCTTCAAGCTTTCCTCTATTTCTACTCGAGTAGTGGCTCTTTTCTGTCTGGATCCAAGCCGCCTCTATCAGCAGTAAGTGGCCAGCTCTATTAGCAATGCATAGCAGCCAGGCTGGTGGTTGTTCATTGTCTGGGAACGTTGGAACTGGGCGGCAGCAGAGGGACTGCCTCAGCTGTCTGCTGATGCAAACCCAGGGCTACCAATACAGCCCCGAATGGGAAAGTTTAAGAAAACATCTTGACCCAGCACTTCTTAAAAAATCCATTACCCTTTTCAATTGAAGATTTTAATAATCTTTGGAGTTTTAATTCAGATTTTTTTTATTAGAGAAATTGCTTTAATTCACAAGGGATGAGTGTGCTGGTTTCTCATCATCTGAGCTGGATCTCTTGGAGAAAAAAAACCTACTCGATGTATTAATAACAAATTTGAAACACATACCATCTGCCATCTAATTGACCTAACGTTTCATTTTATTTCCCTTTACCGACTATGTATAACGATGAGAATGTAGATGCAATTTGCAGTGCTAGCATAAAAGTCACCAAAATGAAAGGGTGGGTTTGTGTTGCCTGCAACAACATGAAACTGAACTGAGTCAAAACACTCCTACAAGAAATCAACTGAAGTAACATCCAATGTATGATGACCATCAGGCATGTGTTGTCTTGGCTCTGAACTTATGACCCGCGATCTACCCTGTCCGGCCCCTCTAGTATATCTGTGTTGAATGGTATGCATGATGTGAATGTGGCGGTAGTCGATTTCCTTTCAATTAATTGCTTCCTTGGCATTGCCGTACCTTGTGATTGTATGGGACCTGTTCAGTTGAATCCAAAACTGCTACCAAGTTAGTGATGCACTCTTTGGCTTTGAAAAGATCCTACGAGGTCTAGGCGGGTTTTGGTAAGTGTCTAGGTTCTGGCACGTCAGAACATGTATTTAGCCCGCGTCCACTGACCCAATGCTGCTTTGCCTCTGACACAACCCGCAGAAACCATTACTTGATGCTGTCTCTGGAAACTGAGGAGTTTCCCTTTTAACGTTTGGCGCTGGATCCCGCCCGCTCTCTGTGAGGAGGTCAGTCTATGGCGGCCTCCCCAGAGCCACATACAGGTACCTCCTAATGTAATGACTGACTGGTCAGGGTCTAGTGTTTCCACAATAATGTGTTTCCACCAGCCACTCCTTAAGGGCTGGCTTCCACGCTCACCTCACACCGATCCGTCACGGTAGTCACCGGTCAGGTGCCCCTGCTAATAAAAGGGACCAGACACACTTGCCCTGGGCCAGTTTGCAACAGTAACTATGTGTCTTTGTATGACTGCATGAGGGCCAAGAGCCCCAACCGTAAAATGACGACAAGCGGGCCAAACCCTGCATGTGTGCTGCAGCTGCCCTTCCTTTTTATGGGGGTGTTAGATTTGGGGGTCTCTAGTTGACACAGGTAGGTACATGTGACAAATTGGGACCCTTGCCTCTAGTCAGGGTAAGGGGATACACTCCTAAAATAACCCCTGCTCACCCCTAGGTAGCTTGCCACAAGCAGACAGGCTTATCTCAGAGATAGTGTGTAAAGCATTTGTGACCACATACAGTAATCAAGTGACAACACTACAGATAGACACCACACAGGTTTTATATAAAAAAATCCATAATACTGTACTTAAAATGGCAGTTTTAGCTTAGTTCTGTTCAGTTCTTAAAATGCGACACTTTGAGTCAATGTACCTTATGATGTGTTACGCTACCACAACAAAAGTGTTGCAACGATGGAAAGGATGCAAAGTTCCAGTGCAAAGAAATAAAGATGTGAAGATCTTCCAGATGCGGCATGCTTCTCCGATGATGCAAGAAGTCTCAATTTGATGCATCAGCTGCAGGGGCGACACCCTTGTTCACGATGCGACGACAACTGCTTCGGCTGCGACACTCTTCTCCGATGTTGCGAGACGCTTGCGCACAATGCGATAACTACAACGGAGACATTCAAGATGCAACGGCAGCAGCTCCGACGGCGGCACACTCCTCCGTGGATGCGGAGCGCTGTTCTTGAATGCGGTGCAATACGACAGCTACAGCGGCGACATCCAAGATGTGACGGCGGCAGCAGCGACGGTGTCCCACTTCCTCTTCGTTGCAAGACGCTTCTCTCAATGCGGTGCAATACGACAGCTACAGCGGCGACCTCCACGATGCGACGGCAGCAGCAGCAACACACTTCTTCCTCTTGAGTCGTGCTTCCAGCTCCTTGCGACATGCAGTCCCTCGGAAAGCGCCCAAAACAGCAGCAGGCACTTCCAGAGACCTGTGGGGAGCTGGGAGTTGAAGTCTGTTGTCCCTGAGACTTCAACAGGAGGCAAGCTCTGTTCCAAGCCCTTGGAGATCCTTACAAGTTGATGAAAGTGCACAAAGTCCCCCTCTCCTCTCTTTGGCAGTCAGGCAACCACTGCAGGCCAATCCCCCAAGCAGCACTTCAGCTTAGGGATAGTCTCTCCCCAGTCTCTTCTGGTTCCACTACTCAGCAAAGGTTTCTTCTTGTTTGTCCAAAAGTGATCTAGTTTCTTGGGATCAGGGTCCCAATATTTATACCTCCAAATCCTTTGCCTCTGAGGGCAGAGGGGCCTATTCCCAGTCCAAACCAGTTCTGGAGCACTCTGTTGACATGACTCCTTCTTTCCTTTCACAGTGCAGGGCAGAAACATCAGACGCCCCACAGGAGGTGGGGCTAGCATTGTGGAGGGAAAGCACAGCCCTGGAGCACTTTGTTGACATGATTCCTTCTCTTCTTTCACAGTGCAGGTCAGAGACATCAGACACACCACAGGAGGTGGAGTCAGCATTGTGGAGGGAAGGCACAGCCCTATTCAGGTCCCAGGTGCAACTCCTCTCTCCCTTCTAGACACAGATCTCTCTATTCACCACTGGGCTGACTCATCCTTACTCTTGGAATCCCCCAGCCCTGTCACTAAAACTTCAGACAGGAAATACACAACTAGCAGAGGCAGGCTTGGGTAGTTAGACAAGAAAAATACCTACTTCCTACAAGTGGTATTTTCAAACACAGAATGTTAAAACCAACTTCACTAAAAGATGCATTTTATCATTCTGAGTTCAGGCATACTAAACTCGAATTTCTACCATGTTTCCTGAGTCAGTTAGGATTATAAAATGTAATAATCTAACTACCGATTCTGGCCTGTGGAGAACAGGTGGCCTTGCAATAGTGAAAAACAAAAATGACTGTAATTTACTATTAGGACATGCCACACACACCGGGGCATGTCCTACCTTATGCTTACAATGCACCCTGCCCTTGGGCCTACCATAGGGGTGTTTGATATGAGGAAAAGTGAAGGTGTAGGGACTGGCAAGTGGGTGCATGTACTCAGTCAACATGGCAGCAAAAGACTGCCCATTGGCTCTGCAATGGCAGACCTGAGACACACTTTTGCAGGCCGCCTCTGTGGGTGGCACATCCAGTGCTGCAAGCCCAACAGGGGCACCTGGTTTACAGGCCCTGGGCACTCCTGGTGCACTGTACTAGGGTCTGACAGGTAAACCAAACCAGTCAATCATAGAACCACCAATTCATACAATAATTTACAACAGGGAGCACTTGCACTGTGGCACTGGACAGCAGTGACACACTGCCCAAAGCATCTAACACCAGCAAAAACACATGAGGCAACAGAAAAAATGAAAGGGAGACCCACGCCAATGGTGCCAGGTCTAACAGGGGTCAAGTGCAGTCCATGTCTAGGGCACCTCTTGTACTTGCTGCCAGTGGCTGATAGCTGTGAATGGGGAGTAATGGCCTGAGCTTGAGACACTCCCACCACTGCTGCCTGCACAACGGCACCCAAAGCAATGCAGGAATGAGGAACTTAGAGGGAAATTCCAATGACGTCCACCAGCCATATCCGTAGCTGTCCGCAGTGCTGATTGACCCTGCAGAGAGAGAGAGAGAGAGAGGAGAGACTGATTGTCTGCAGTTGGATGCCCCAGCTGTCGCCTGCTTGTGTAGTGTTGGCATGAACAGGAGGACAGCGTGACATGGGGAACCCACTGGCTAGCGAACAAGCCCAGGAAAACCCTTGAGGCATGGCAGAGACTGGGACTGTGCAAGCCCTTTACCCTGTTTGCTGAGGTGCACAAAAGATGCCCCGCCTGCCATAGTCTGTCCCAGGGGAAGGAGGAAAGTCTACCTGACATGACGTGACATTCCAGAGCCCCATACATCACTAAGCTGGACAAGACACACACCAGTGAGAACATAACTGATGTACAAGATCTTGGCACAGATCAGCACATTCATATTTTGCTTCACTGCACTTACTTTTTATTTTTTATTACAAATGCACGTGAACTGCATGACATTAGAAGGGAAACACTCAGAGAAGTCCAAACTGAGTCACACCTTTGTGTTCTTGGACTTAGTAGAAAGTCTATCATACCAAGAATCATTCATCCTGGGTGGTTTCAAGACCCTGCTGCCTTCGTCACCTCAGTCACCAGCCAACACCCCAAAAGAGGCATATACAGTACACACGTCCCTCTTTTTGTTTAGGTACAACAGCATACACATAGACAGAATGCCACTTCTGAATGTCCAGGACATCTTCCCCTGTTCCTCAGCCTTTGTCATTGTTCCATTGACACACATATGTCAATAAGAGGAAAGGGGCAGTGAAGTTTGTTAGCATCAACTCTGCGAGGGATGTATGACGTTACAACGAATGCTTTTACCACGCTTGCTGTTACAACGCGAGTTTTACAACACAAACCTTTACAACGCATAGTGCTTTGGGGTGCTGGATAGTGAATAGTTTAATTTACTATTCCAACTCCAGTCCCAGTGGACACTAGGGAAGGTGTTGGATAGTAAATTAAATCTATTCCCTATCCTAGAGTGCCCCCCAGCGCAATGTGTTGTAATGGTTTTCGTTGTAAAACCTGCGTTGTAATAGCACTGCGTTGTAAACGTTTCGTTGTAAAGGATGTTTCCCCTCTGCGAGGCCACGCCCTGGGCTAACGGTAAGGTTTGCAGTGGTTCAACAGTTGTTTTGTCCTCTCGTGGATGTCATGGAGTCAAATACGCTACTCTTTCGCTCAGGTACACTTGTGTTTTGTCACACTTAGTTTGCCCTCTGTGTGGTTGACTGGAGAATTGTCAGTCAGTTCACAGGCTTACGCTCATTGACATATAAAGTTCTAGCTCTACCCATGTCTGTATAACGACCGTAAAACAAATGGTGAACTTCAGAAAAATAAAAGTGACTTGATTCTAGGCCCCCAAAAAGGGCCATTTTAAGAGGGGTGGTCGAAAATTATCATTGAACTTTGGCGAAGACTAAAAGGTTTGTGGTTTTCATAAAACTTCATGTGCAGTTGAAAATTTGTGAACATTATTTTATGAGGAACATTTTGATATAGTAACCTTTTTTGTAAAACAATGCTCCAAGTTTTTAAAAAGTTTCTGCTTTTTTCCAACCTTCACAAAGATTTATTGAAAACTGTGCAAATGCGCAGCTTGCAGATATTTTCAATTCAGATATTTGCATGGAAATTGAGACATGTATATTACTTTATGTGGTATATGTCATTGTTTAATTTAAAAAAAATGCTTGTGAAGAGCTATACTATGCAGACAACAATTATTGTTCTTTTTGTCCATATTTCCTTATTTTTTGGAACAGCTTTTTATAGTATAATGTTGCAGAGTAGTATCCTGCATGCTTACTCAGTAGGGGTTGTTGAACCCAAAATATCAACACAAATATATAGTTCAACCATTATATTGTAGGCAAAATATTGTGACTGTAAAACTATTGTGGACAAAAATATTGAAGGAAAGAAAGTGAGTATATATATATATATATATATCATGTGTTGAGACAAAACCTTGCATTTAAGCATTTTATTATTTTCACTATGTATGATTTGGAGCATAAGTTGTACAGACAAATATTATCAAATATGCCCATCTTTTTAGTGCATTAACCACTAAGAAAGCCTCAACTGTAAAGTTTTTTTTCCATGTCTATCGCACCATGTGACCGAGGGAAACAGCATCACTAACACGAGAAAAAAACACAGCATATCAAAAATGAAAGCGGTCTGCGTTTCCGCCAGTGAACAAGGTTGCTTGGTATCCGAAACGCGTCTGACAGTGGTGATTCATCAATTAAAGACCTGCTTAACCACAGAACCTTTGAGTGTCCGTTTCCCGCTTTCTTTGCGAGTCCGGCTGGAGCGCAGGAGGCAGTGCAGGAGCACAACAAGTCCTCATATATCCCTTCGTTAAAGACCTTCCATCCTATCTGAAGGACACGCAAGACTTCCTAAGTATTATGGACAATATAACATGGGACTCCGGAATGCTGTTAATTACTTTAGATGTAGTAAATTTATATACCTGCATCAACCACGAGCAGGGCCTTTCTGCCGTGAAATGGTTTTTAGATCAAAAACCTGAACATTTCCGTAGTCACAGTGCCATGATTTTGTCTATGATCAGATTTTGCTTGTTTAACAACATTTTCTTATTTGATGGGACTATGTACAATCAGAAAAGGGGTACTTCCATGGGCTCGTGCTTCTCCCCCAGCTACGCGAATTTATTCGTGGGATGGTGGGAGAGGCATGAGGCATGGAAAGATTCCAACCAGGAATGGACTGAAAAAATCCTTATGTGGACTAGGTACATAGACGACCTGTTTATAATTTGGCAGGGTGATCATCAGTCAGCAGAAGAGTACATTGCAACCCTGAATAATAACACTCTCAACTTAAGATTCACAAGCTCGATCAGTACCAGTAGCATCAATTACCTAGACCTAGAAATATTTGTGCATAATAATATCTTGCAAACCCGCCTGTACAGAAAACCTACCGCGGGAAATGCGGTCTTGCGTGCCAAATCATACCATCCGAAAAGTCTTGTAAAAAATGTTCCATATGGCGAATTTTTACGGCTAAAGAGAAATTGTTCTCTGGAACAAGACTACAAACATGCAGTAATTGAAGCACAGGGAAGATTTGAGAGTAGGGGATATAACAGTAACATCCTCAAACAAGCCAGTGTTAAAGCCTCAGGGACAAACAGGAGGGATCTCCTTATTCCCAAACCGAAAATAGAGGCACCTGATGAGGTTCGTATGATAACCGAATTTAACACCAAATCAGGTGAAATAGTAAACATTTTTCAGAAACACTGGCATATACTCACTGCTGATAAAGTCCTCAAACAGAATCTGCCAAAGAGGCCTTTAATCACTCACAAAAGATGTCCATCTTTGGCAGACCATCTGGTCCACAGCCATTTTAGATCTTCGGCTCAACCCATCAGAATATCGAAATCAGTTGGTTTCTTTCCCTGTCTTAAATGTAAGGCATGCAGATTCAGTGGCAAAGTATCTGAATACCCTAATCGCACAGGCGATAACAAACCCAATATAAAAATAAAACAGTTGCTTAATTGCAATTCAGAGTATACTGTATACTGTCTTACCTGTCCTTGCAAGCTGCGATACATTGGCAGCACTATAAAACCAGCGAAACTAAGAATTCTTGAATGCATGCGGGCAATTACAAATAAAGATAAATCATATCCTGTTGCCCGCCACTTTGCCGAACACCATCAGAGCAAGTGGGAAAAACTTAGTTTCTATTGCATCGACCAGGCCCCCAAATTAGAACGGGGAGGAGACAGGGACAAGTCCCTACGTATCTTGGAGTCAAAGCACATCATCAGTCTAAAAACCATGACTCCGTGGGGTTTGAATAATAATGAAGAACTTTGGGTTCATTTATAATCACTGTACAGTCACTGTTATATGGAAATAATAGGAAGAATATGAATCACAACTGTATAACATCCCTATTTTTCCAATAATCTGCCATGCCTTAATAGTAGATTTTGCACTGTTGCGAAATCGCTCATTCAGGGCTGAATAACTAACACCATACATATTGAGAAAAAAATTGTTGTAAATATCTCAATTGTTGATCAAATTATCCTTACTGTGTTTAATGAATTTTTGAAGATATTTATGTGTATAACAACATTATATGTTTTTAATGATGTAATATGTGACATCACGAGCAGTGCATTGCGGGGGCGCGAGTTATAGTTAGCTGAACTAACTATAACAGTGGAATTACTCTGTTTTTTTCAATGAATATATATATATATATATTAATTGAAAAAAACATAGGTTTCAGGGACGTTATAGTTAGCTGGACAATTCACTCATACAAAACCATAGAAATTCCACTGTTATAGTTAGTATATATATATATATATATATATATATATATATATTCACTGAAAAAAACATAGGTTTCAGGCCTGATATAGTTAGGAATTAGCATTTAAAAAACCTTAGAAATTCACTGAAAAAACTGTAGGTTTTAGGGGTGTTATAGTTAGGTGGACATTTCACTCGTACAAAACCATTGAAATTCCTCCGATATAGTTAGTTGTACTAACTATCTCTCACGCACCCGCAATCCACTGCTGATGATGTCACATATTACATCATTCATGACATGGTCAGCGACATCACTGATGACATCATCCAGTGAATGTGGTTTGCTTCGTTATTTAAATAAGTATTATATATATAGCAATTTGCATTGAAGAATGAGTGGATATATAAATATAAATATCTGGATGGAGGATTTAGTAGCAGGGTGATTGACTGTTTACTTGACTAATTTAAAGTGTCTCTAAATATATGAGATAGTGACCAAACTGTGTGAACATCTGTATCACTTTGTCAGTTGTTGTAAAAACTTCTTCTCCAGTTGGTTACTAGCTATTTGAAAGTCTATATTAGTTATTGATTAGTTAACTGAGTATTTGTATGGGAGAGTGAATGTGTATGTGGTTCAGTGGGAGGTGTGTGACTGCCCAAACATGTGTGAATAGTTGATTTAGTAGGTATATGACGTTAAGACTACATGTTATAACAGTTGTTTGGGTGAGTGAATATCTTTATGGGTGTGGTGATGAGCAAATATCTCTCTTAATGGTACATGTCCAACAAAGTAGAAAAATAAAAGGCAATGTATGTGTCAGTTGTTGTTTATAAATAAGTATATGGAAGACTCAGTGATTGTATGCGTGACTGTATGGATATCTGTATACTTGTAATAGTGATTTTATAACACACTAAGTATAATTTACTCTATATGAATAGATGAAGTGGTGTTTGTATAAGTGTATAGCTAAGTAAATGTAAGTATGATCCATTGTTTGCATAAGTGAATAGGATGACTTTATAAGTGAATAGGATGTGTGCTGGTGTGTAAGGCCGATATAGTGTTCTATGAATCATTGACTGCATGTATGAGTGAATCTGTAGGTAAGTGATTAGATGTGTGTATAGATCAAGGAATCACTGAGTGGGTTTTTAGAAACTTGTATTGGTGTGTCAATGGATTCAAATATGGTACTCCGTATTTTACTGAGAGTGATGAAAGTTTATACAAATGTATGATGAGGTGTATCGTCATGTGGATGATGTAATCAGTGATGTCATCAGTGATGTCATTTGAGATGTTATCAGTGATGTCACTGACCATGTCATGAATGATGTAATATGTGACATCATAAGCAGTGGATTGCAGGCGCGCAAGATATAGTTTGTACAACAAGAACGAAAGGAGAAGTGTGGCTCACTGGTTAGAGGAGGTAGACCTGGAAGCAGAGGTCAGCCCGGGACCAGGGTTCAATTCCCTTCTCGGCGGGGTCTTGAGTTCTAAAATGTCCATGGACTCGACAATTCTCGCTCCGGTGCCTACTCGATTCACGGGTTCACACTCTGCGACTCTGGGCAATAGCTTGCTTAATCTCCACAACGGCCCCTCGCGGCGGGATGCCTGGCTTTCACCTTGCGGATACCTTGCCGGGGTTATCTCACAGGGGAATACCAGGACGGGTTCCCTAAGCAAGCGCTTAGAAACCGGTTGGTGATTTGCGCTATATAAATTCCTGTACATTTACATTTACATAACTATATCGGAGGAATTTCAATGGTTTTGTACGAGTGAAATGTCCAGCTAACTATAACACCCCTAAAACCTACAGTTTTTTCAGTGAATTTCTAAGGTTTTTTAAATGCTAATTCCTAACTATATCAGGTCTGAAACCTATGGTTTTTTCAGTGAATTTCAAAGGTTTTTTAAATGCTAATTCCTAACTATATCAGGCCTGAAACCTTTAGTTTTTTCAGTGAATTTCGAGGTTTTGTAAATGACAATTTTTAAATGTATTAATTGTTATATATTTTTTTTATATACTGATTTACTACATTTTTGTAACTATTTATTTTTAGATATTTTATTTTTTAAATTACATTGTAATTACATTATACATTACATTACAAAATATACTTTCTCAGAATGAATTACTTTAGTTTAAATACTTTGCAAATAGACAATAGACTTTTAAGTACAGTAGTTACAGTTGTTGCAATGGGCAACACAATTTCAAACACAATGCAACATTGACCTCAATGTGCTTTTCTAGCTAAATGCAATTAGTTACTTTATGGATTACTTTTCTAACCACAGATTTGGATCCTAGATTCAGTCCTTGACATCTCCTGTAAACGGTTGAGTAAAGTGTTTTAGTTACAGTAGTGATTTTTAAGGAATATTGTTGTATTTTAAAAGTTGACACTTAAAAAGTTTTTTCACTTAGAATCACCAATGTTATCTTATGGGAGGAAATTCACTTAGCAGGTAAGTAGTGTTATCATTACTTTTTCTTACTCAGTGGTGGATCCTGGTTCCACCACTGGTGCATCTCCTGTAAACAGTTGAAAGAATGTGTTTAAGTCATGCAGGCGATTTTTTAGGAATATTTTTAGTTTGCAAAAATAGACACAGAAACTTTTATGGTGAAGACCAGACAATGGATTCCTATGGAAGGAAATTCAAGTTTCTGGTAAGTATGGTTAGAATTACTTTTCAGGATCAGTACTGGGCTCAAAGATGCAGCACTGAGGTCTCTCCTGATAACAGGTGAGTACGTCGGAATTCGTAGTTCTGCTGCTTTTAGAGGAATTTTTGAAAGTTCCAAAACTCCACACTTCGAAGAATTTCCAAATGAAACCAGTCATTGTTAGCCTATGGAAGGAAATTCAAGTTACTGTAAGTATGGTTAGAATTACTTTTCAGGATCAGTAGTGGGCTGAAAGATGCAGCACTGAGGTCTCTCCTGATAACAGGTGAGTAAATCGGAATTCGTAGTTCGGCTGATTTTAGAAGAATTTTTTAAAGTTCCAAAACTCCACACTTAGAAGAATTTCCAAGTGAAACCAGTCAATGTTAGCCTATAGAAGGAAATTCAAGTTACTGTAAGTATGGTTAGAATTACTTTTCAGGATCAGTAGTGGGCTAAAAGATGCAGCACTGCAGTCTCTCCTGATACCAGGTGAGTAAATCGGAATTCGTAGTTCGGCCGATTTTAGAGGAATATTTGTACGTTTCAAAAATAGACACAGAAACTTTTCTGGTGAAAACCACACAATAGATTCCTATGGAAGGAAATAGAAGTTACTGGTAAGTACGCTTAGATTTACTTTTCAGGGTCCGTACTGGGCTCAAAGATGCAGCACTGATGTCTCTCGTGATAACATGTGAGTAAATCGGAATTCGTAGTTCTGCTGATTTTAGAGGAATATTGTGCTCAATAGTGAAGGAAGGGGGCGGGGCCTGAGGTGACATGTGTGCAAACATGCCCTGTGGAGCATCTTAGATTGGGGAATTAATTCCTCTTCAATCCTGAGGTCCCCTGTGAGCCAAGTAGCCCACCAGGTACCTCCAGTATGCGCCAGGGAGCTGTGTTGCAGAGAGGTGTCAGAGGGCACGCCCCCTTTATACAACACTCTGCAATGCAGCTCTGTGGCACTTAATGGAGGTACCTGTTGGACTAGTTGGCCCCTAGGTGACCTCTGGATTGAAGAGGAATCAATTCCCCAACTTAAAACGTGCCACAGGGCATGTTTGCACACATATCACCTGAAGCCCCGCCCCTACCTTCACCACTGTGCAAACGTGCCCTGTAGCGCGTTCTAAGTTGGGGGATTAAGTCCCCTTGCTTACTGGGGGTCCCTGGAGGCCAACTAGCCCACCAGGAACCTCCAGTACGTGCCAGGGGGCTGCGTTTCAGATAGGTGAAAAAGGGGCATGGCCTCATTACAACTCTCTGCAACGCAGCCCCTGGCGCGCTTGGAGAGGGGGAACTATGCACCAAGGGGCTGCGTTGCACAGAGGTGTAATCAGTTTGTACACCTCTCTTCAAGGCAGCCGCCTGGCGCGTTTGCAGAGGGGGAACTAATTTCCCTTGCATACTGGTGGACCCTGGGGGCCAACTAGTCCAGCAGAAACCTCCAGTATGCGCCAGGAGGCTGCATTGCAGAGAGGTGTTCTGAGGCCATGCCCTTTTTCACACCTTTCTGCAATGCAGCCCCCTGGCGCGTTTACAGAGGGGGAACTAATTCCCCTTGCATACTGGTGGACCCTGGGGGTCAACTAGCCCAGCAGGAACCTCCAGTATGCTCCAGGGGCTGCGTTACGGAGAGGTGTTCTGAGGCCACGCCCCTTTTTACACCTCTCTGCAACGCAGCCCCCTGGCATGTCTACAGAGGGGGAACTAATTCCCCTTGCATATTGGTGGACCCTGGGGGTCAACTAGTCGAGCGGGAACCTCCAGTATGCGCCAGGGGGCTGCGATGCAGAGTTGTGCAGGTAGGGGGCAGGGCTTGGGATGACTGATTGCACCACTGATTGCACCACTCTGCAAACGCGCCCCCTGGTGCGTTTGCAGAGGGGTAGCTAATTCCCCTTGAATACTAGGGGTCCCTGTAGGCCAACTAGCCAACCAGGAACCTCTGGTATGTGCCAGGGGGCTGTCTTGCAGAGAGGTGTAAAAAGGGGTGTGACCTCTTTACACATCTCTTTACACCAGGGGGCGTGTTTGAAGAGTGGTGCAGGGAGGGGGCAGGGTTTGAGGCGATGGTTTGCACTACTCTGCAAATGCGCCCCCTGGAGTGTTTGCAGAGGGGGAACTAATTCCCCTTGAATACTGGGGGTCCCTGGAGGCCAACTAGCCCACCAGGAACCTCCAGTATGCGTCAGGGGGCTGCCTTGCAGAGAGGTGTGAAAAGGGGTGTGGCCTCTTTACACGTCTCTGCAAGGCAACTCCCTGGTGCGTTTGCAGAGGGGGAACTAACTTCCCTTGAATACTGGGGTCCCTGGGGGCCAACTAGCCCACCAGGAACCTCCAGTATGCGCCAGGGGGCTGCGTTGCAGAGAGGTGTAAAAAGGGGCATGGCCTCTTTACATGTCTCTGCAAGGCAGCCCCGTAGCGCATACTGGAGGTTCCTGGTGGGCTACTTGGCCCCCAGGGACCCCCAGTATTCAAGGCAAATTAATTCCCCCTCTGCAAATGCACCTGGGGGCGCGTTTGCAGAGTGGTGCCTTAATTTTTTGGGGGGGATCGGCAGGGTACGCGTACCCTGCGCCTATTCCGGGATTTAAAAAATAAAATAAAATTTGGGGTCCTTGGGGGTTCTTGTGGGGCCCCCTGAGCAGGCCTAGGGTGTCAGGAACCTCCAGTATGCGCCAGGGGACTGCCTTGCATAGAGGTGTAAAAAGGGACGTGGCCTCTTTACACGTCTCTGCAAGGCAGCCCCCTGGCGCATTTGCAGAGGTGGAACTAATTCCCCTTGAATACTGGGGGTCCCTGGAGGCCAACTAGCCCACCAGGAACCTCCAGTATGCGTCAGGGGGCTGCCTTGCAGAGAGGTGTGAAAAGGGGTGTGGCCTCTTTACACGTCTCTGCAAGGCAACTCCCTGGTGCGTTTGCAGAGGGGGAACTAACTTCCCTTGAATACTGGGGTCCCTGGGGGCCAACTAGCCCACCAGGAACCTCCAGTATGCGCCAGGGGGCTGCGTTGCAGAGAGGCGTAAAAAGGGGCATGGCCTCTTTACATGTCTCTGCAAGGCAGCCCCGTAGCGCATACTGGAGGTTCCTGGTGGGCTACTTGGCCCCCAGGGACCCCCAGTATTCAAGGCAAATTAATTCCCCCTCTGCAAATGCACCTGGGGGCGCGTTTGCAGAGTGGTGCCTTAATTTTTTGGGGGGATCGGCAGGGTACGCAGAGAGGTGTAAAAAGGGTTGTGTCCTCTTTTCACGTCCCTGCAAGGCAGCCCCCTGGCACATACTGGAGGTTGTTGGTGGTCTACTTGGCCCCCAGGGACCCCCAGTATTCAAGTGGAATTAGTTCCCCCTCTGCAAACGCACCAGGGGGTGCGTTTGAAGAGTGGTGCCTTAATATTTTTTTGGGGGATCGGCAGTGTACGCATACCATACGCGTATCCCGCGATTTTATAAAAAACAAAAAAAAATTGGGCGGGCCTTGGGGTTTCTTGTGGGTGTTGGGATTTAGATCGGGCTGCACCAAGTGCTCTCTCTATGCACATGCTGAAGGTTACACCCCTCCCTCCTTGCCCATGTGATCGCTTTTAATGCTGAGGAACCGGGCAGTCTGTGCTTGGTTTTGAATCCGGTCAAGTTGTCTATTCTGGTGACCGTGCTTATGGGATTGTTTGGCTGAGTTCGTGTTTTCACCCTGGGACTGATTTGGGTGACAGAGCGAGGCTTCGTTCTGAACTTACCAACCTTTCTTCTGGATTCCGGAGTTTATTAACGTTTGTGGGAGTTCCGGATATTGCAAGTGACTCAACAACTTGCTTCAGATCGGCGTTGGATTGCTGTGTGCGGCTGCGTACGGAAATTGTATTCACGCCGGTGTAGTCATTTCCGGGTGTTGGATGTCTTGCGGCGTCCTTGTGTGAGACCATAGGGTTCTGTGTACGAACCGGCTGCTTTTCAGCGTTTATTTTTTGTTTATCTTTGTGGCCACTGATTTTTCGGGAAACGGGGTTAGCGGGATGTTTTATTTTTCACGTATTTGACTAAGGGGTTTTTTCAGTCTCATGACTTTTTCCCCTAAAGCCTACATTCATACAAGGAAAACGAATTGAAGAGTGGAGTTCACTCTTGAAGGCTTCCTTACAGCAACAGAGGAACGGAGTCTCCTATGCAGCACAGCTGAAGCACTCATCGGGTAAGAAGGAGGGAAGAGGTTGTGTTTGGTTCTGGGTATGGTATGTGCGTAGAGAGAGAGACTTCAGAGGTGTATTCTTATAGTTGTTCTTTTTGTTTATCTCTCCTCTGCAGGGTGCGAGGTTCTTATATGCCCTTGAGATTCATGAGGGCAAACAGGAGACTTACTGGGTTCCCGAAGCCTTCTTCCTCCCTGGGTTTATTATTTTTACCCTTCTCTCTCTCCTGGCTCAGGCTGTAGAGTGCATTGGTATTTATATTGTGGCCTGCAGTCTGTGTGGGGGAAGAGGGAGGGGTAGAGGGAGGGGAATATCGTCGCTCCTGCAGCGTGGTTCCAGTTGGGTGACAAATTGACAGTGGGAACCCCTGAGCAGGCCTAGGGGGTCAGGGTATTTCTACCCTGCCCCCTTTTCTTCATTTTCACCTTTATTTCCCTGTTTTCTTGTGACTCGGTTCTACCGAGGCACAAGATGGCTGCCAACACTTCCTGGTTCGGAGTGTTGACAGACAGTTGACAGCCAATCAGCATGCAGCTCGTGCTCGTAATTGTACGCTTACGGTACTTCGTCTCTAGATATCACTATGATTTTCTCAGGAACTACTGAACGGATTTACACCATTTAACAAAAAGCACAATCTGCGAACCGAACTCTACCTTTTTGCCAAATTTAGTGTAATTCTGTTCAGCCGTTCAGGCTGTAGCCCTGGCTAAAGGTCCCTATGGAAAATTGCATGGGGAAAACACGTTTTGGGACCCCCTTTTTTCTCGTCCCCCACTTGACGAATCACCCCCAAACTTTCAGGGAAGGAGCGGAGCGGAGCAGGCCATTTTCTTGGAGAATTTCGCTAAGATTCGTCCACCGGCGCCAAAGTTATTCCAAATAGAATGTTGTGGATTTCCTATGGAAACTAAGTCCTCACTATATCTACCTACTGGCGACCGTCAGTAGGTAATATGTACATATATATGCAAATCCAACAAGAAGGTAAATGCGCACTCAGGAGAGATAGTTCACCAGTGTGATCAAGACACCATTATGTGTTGAAACGCGTAACAATATACAGGAATAAAACCCTGGTGAACTATCTCCATTCCATTTACTAACTATAATGTCTCTGTAGCCTTTGGTTTTTCAGTCAATTTCTATGTTTTTTGTAAATTTTATTTCCTAATTACAACTTCCCTGTAACCTTTGGTTTTTCAGTGAATTTATAAGGTTTCTCAAATTCTATTTTCTAACTACTACATCCATGCAACCTTTGGTTTTATAATTGTATTTTCTTCAGTGGATTAATAAGCATAAATGTTTTTCAAACTGTTTATATTCGCGACGACGTCACAATACCCACAGTGACGTCGCAAAAGGTGCCTGTTTTTGAGGAAGTCTTAAACACAGATATATACAGATTTTACTTAATAGCAGGTACTAGTTGTTTAGTAATGTAGACTTTATATGTTAGTTTGTGTGATTGTTTTGTGAAAAAACCTCTTCAATGTAGTGTTTTATATGTACGCTTTGACTCTGTAGACCGCAGTGTCATCCATAGTCGCGAAGTGCACATGTTTTTTTAAAACTCCGAAACACATACTTACACACATTTTAATTAATATTTGACAAGAGTTGTTTGTTCTAACTTTTGTAAGAATTAAAAGCCTTTTACTTGGTGTTATGCGTGATCGCGGCAATCCTGGAATTCGCGATGACGTTAGTAACCGTGATGAACTTGTGTTTTTGATTAAGTGTATAACACATATTTATACATATTACATTGTATGATGGACATTTGCGCTTTAACATCAGTCGACTAACACTTATGTTTGAGTACTTTTTTTCAAATAAAATATTATTCTGTTCAATTTCCGGTCTTTGCGAGGATGCCGAGCGCTGAAAAGATCATGTGACTGGTAAAGCAAGGAATATGATTGGATGATACACTTTTCAACTATAAGATTGAGAAGTACACACCCATTGACCTTTATGGTTTATTTTCCAGAAGCACTTCAGTGTGAGGAGCTGTCTGCAATTTTCTGCTGTGAATTTCACAACTTTGTCCCACAAATGGCAACTCAGCCACCAAAACAACAGGTGGGAGACCAGCAGCCACAGGACGACCATGAACTTCAGTAAGTACATTCTATGTAGTCTGAATGTGAGGGGCCTCCAGAGAAAAAAACAGCATTGCATGGGAGTTCTTCACTATTCCTTCTGGAGAATCCAAAACTGTGGCTAAAATTGTGCAATGCACAATTTGTGATAAGAAGTTGTCGAGAGGCCCAAGTTAAAAATACTCTTGTGCAACTTTAATGCTGTACCACCTGTAAACTTTATACAAGTGATTGAAAGCTGCAAAGAGATAATGAGAGGCTGAACAACCATCTAACTCTTTAGCAGGTGCATCCTACCTGGACAAAGAGTGCCTTCAGAAGTACAACAACAGTCCAAAGATATTGGTTCAGAATTTTGCCGGATGGCAACTAACTTTATGGACTCTGTCGCTGTGGTTAGTGTTGGTGAGCAAAGGATAACTGTTTTTCGCAACACATGCAAGACTCACAAATGTTGATTTTCTCTTGGGTCCTTCAAGTATTCTCATGTTTTTGAGAGCTTCTTCAAGTCTTACCACTGCTAGGTTGCAGTTAATGTTTGCATCCAAAAAGAAAAAAGAATTAAAGTTGAAAAATCACAAAAAAACTCAAAACCTCCAAAGAAAACCCAAAAGAATCATTTTTACAGTTTAAAAAAACTGAATGAATGAATAAGTGCATAAGTATGTCTATAATTATTGCATTAGGGAATGACTGGTGCATCGATGGTGTCATATGTACAGCCCTGGTGTATGAATGTTAGAATGACTGCGTTAGTAATGCATGGATTATTAAATGAGTGCATGAGTGGTGGATGGATTTTAGAGTGAGCGTATGGGTGGTGGATAGATGATTGATTGAGTGCATTAGGAGTTTCATGGGTGCTTGAATGAGTGCATAAGTGCTGCATGTATATGGGAATGAGTGGATTAGTAAGGTATGGAGAAATGAATGAATGCATGAGTGGTACACAGCTAATGGAATCAGTGCGTGAGTGGCACATGGATGATAGAATGAGTAGTGCATGGATGACTGCATGAGTGGTGAATGAATGACTGAATGAGTGCATAAGTGGTGCATGCATGAGTGAATGATTGCATGAGTGGTGCATGCATTATTGATTGTGTGCATAATGGTGCATGGATAATTGAATGAGTGCATAAGTGGGGCATGGATGATTACATGAGTGAATGAGTGGTTGAATAACTGGATGTTGAGTGCCTGGGTGATTGGATGAGTGCATGTGTAGTGCCTGGATGATTAAATAGGAGCATGGATAGTGCATGCGTGATTTGATGAGTGCATGAGTTGTGCCTGGGTTATTTAATGAGTGCATGAGTAGAGCCTAAGTGATTCGCTGAAAGTATGGGTAGTGGCTGAGTGATTGGATGAGTGCATGGGTAGTGCCTGAGTAATTGGATGAAGGCATGGGTATTGCATAATTGATTGTATGAGTGCAAGTGCAGTGCCTGGAAGATTGCATGAGTGCAAGTGCAGAGCCTGGATCATTGTATGAGCCGAAGGGCCAGATGTATGACCATTCACTTTTGCGAGTAGCAAATTGCATCGAATTGCGACTTTCAATATGCGACTCACAAAACTGAATGTACAACAGTGTCTCAGACATTGTTTGCAATTCCCAATGGGGTCGCAAATTGCATGGCTCATATATATGCATGAGGCAAGCACAATTTGCGACCCCGTTGGGAATGGCTAGCGCTCCCAGTGATGATGGCCTGCTGGGGTCAGCAGACCACAATGTCTGTGACTGCTTTATAAATGAAGCAGTTATTTTTTTTAATGCAGCCCGTTAAACGAAAAATTTTACTTTTCTGTTTAATTTTTTAAGGGCAGGCGGTGGTCCCTGGGACCACTGCCTCCCCTTAAAAAATATTTTTGCAAACACTCACAAAGAGGTTACGGGTCCCCCCCTGGGGACCCTGTCCTGTTTGCGAGTGGTTTACCACCTACATGAAGTGGGTGTTAAACTGCAAGTGTTTTGCGGCTGCAAATTCGGTTGTAAAACAATAGTACATTGCGGTGTGACACGTTATTAGGATGGTACGCCCATTCTTAATACGAGAGTGCAAACGCTATTTTGAGTGTCAGTGACTCACATTATAGTGTTTGTACATGCCAGGACCCTTTTTTGCAGTCGCAAATGGCCCAAACTTCAGTTTGCGACAGCAAAAAATAGTTGTACATCGGGCCTGAATTGCAGTGCCTGGGTAAATGGATAAGTGCAATTGTAGTGCCTGGGTGAATGGATGAGTCCAAATGTAGTGACTGGATGGGTGCAAGTGCCGTGCTTGGAGAATGAATGAGTGCATTGGTATTGCCTGGGTGATTGGATGAGTGCATGAGTGCATGAGTAGTGTCTGGGTATTTGCATGAGTGAATAGGTTGAGGCATGATGATTAGATGAGTGCCTCGGAATGTCTGGGTGACTTGATATGTGCAAGTGTAGTGCCTGGGTGAACAAATGACTACTACTGCAGTGCCTGGGTGGATGGTTGAGTGCATGGTAGTGCCTGTTTAATTGTATAAGTGCAAGTGCAGGGCCTAGATGGTTACATGACTGCATAGGTAGTACCTGAGTGAATGGATGAGTGCATGGGTAGTGCCTAGAGGAATGGATAAGTGCGAGTGTAGTACCTGGGTTAATGTGTGAGTGCAAGTGCAGTGCCTGGGTGAATGAATGAGTACAAGTGCAGCTCCTGGGTGAATGAATGAGTACAAGTGCAGGAACTGGATGATTGCATGGCAGTGCCTGAGTGAATGGATGAGTGTATGGGTAGTGCCTGGGTGAATGGATTAATGCAAGTGTAGTGCCTGGGTGAATGGATGATTGCAAGTGCAGTGCCTGAGTGAATGGATGAGTGCAAGTGCAGGACTTGGGTGATTGCATGACTGCCTGGGTAGTGCCCGCGTGAATGGATGAATCCATGGGTTTTGCCTGGGTGATTGGATGACTGCAAGGGTAGTGCCTGGGTGAATGAATGAGTGAAAGTGCAGTGCCTGGGTTATTCCATGACTGAATGGGTAGTGCCTGAGTGATTGTATGAGTGCAAGTGTACTACCTGTTTGATTGCATGAGTGCAGTGCCTGGATAATTGGATGAGTGCAAGTGCAGTGCCTGGGTGAATGGGTAAGTGCAAGTGTAGTGTCTATGTGAATGGATGAGTGCAAGTGCAGTGACTGGGTGATTGAATGAGTGCAAGTACAGTACTTGGGTGAGTGCATGACTGCATGGGTAGTGCCTCAGCCAATGGATGACTCCATGGGTACTGCCTGGGTGATTGGATGACTGCAAGTGTAGTGCCTGGGTAAATCGATGAGTGCAAGTGCAGTGCTTAGGTAAATGGATGAGTGCAAGTGCAGTGCCTGGGTGAAAGCATGAGTGCAACTGTAGTGCCTGGGTGATTGGATGAGTGCAAGGGTAGTACCCGAGTGATTAGACGAGTCCATGAGTGGTATCTGGTTGTTTGGGTGAGTGCATGGGTAGTGCCTGAGTGATTGGAGGAGTGCATGGGAAGTGACTGGGTGATTGGATAACTGCATAGGTAGTGTGTGGGTGACTGTTTGACTATGGGGTCATTGCATGATTGCAAGTGTAGTTTCTGGATGACAGGCTGAATATATGATTACTGACTCAATGAATCCATCACTGAATTAGTCATTTGATACACGTAATATATCCTGTTCTCCAAGCACTGTGAAAAAATATAAAAAGAGAAAAA
Organism: Lissotriton vulgaris; assembly: GCF_964263255.1. NCBI lineage: Eukaryota > Metazoa > Chordata > Amphibia > Caudata > Salamandridae > Lissotriton > Lissotriton vulgaris. The sequence continues at coordinate 845,649,130 of NC_141685.1, forward strand.
TGTATTAGGATTTCATTTTAAACATTAGGCAACCAAAACAACACATAATATATTTTTCTCCAAAACTTGGATTCAACTCAGTCAAATGTTTTACTGTTTTTTACTGTTTCCAGCTTTCATACTTCTTCACTTTCAACAGTGGTCTGAATGAAGCATCATCGTCAAACAGAGGAGAAAAAACAATCAATGGATTGTTAAAAAACAAAAACAAATGTACACAGTAGATCCTTACAAATATATCATACTGTGCATTCCACTCATTGCAAGTTTGTTATTATAGGTTTGCTGACAGGTTACTGCCTTAATGAAAGCAACTATATATTTAAACAGTTTCTCATATTTCTATATCTGGTGCTACAGGTGAAATAATTATGAAGCAGTCTTCATTTTTTCATATTCTTTTGTAAATCATCCTTGTTAGGCCAAAGATGTCTAAAATGTTCTTTGTCTGTGTACAAAATACAGAGCACACAGTACTACGTAGAAGTTGCTGTAGCATAAATAAAAGAAGTCACTTTTGTAGTGGTGAAGAGAGTTCTTACGGTGCACAGACAAAATATCGACTGGACAGAATATCGACTACAAAAATATCGTTTTTAAGGTAAGTGAAGTAATATCGACTGTATAAAATATAGATAGCAAAAATATCAAATTTTTAATAATATATAATATTTTATAGTGTATTTTTATGTAATTATATGTGTGAAAAGTGTGTATTAATGTTATAAAATATTTTATTAAATGAATTTTGTTTTTATAATAATTGCGGAATGTAATTCTGTAGCGGGTTGTGGGTTTATAGGGGAATAGGGTGGGGAGTAATTTAATAATAATTAATTAATTAATATATGTTTGTAAATATTTTTAATTAATAATTAATTGATAATTAATTAATATTATTAGTTAATTAATTAATATAATTTTGTACATATTTTTTATTAGTAATTAATTGGTAATTAATTAATTGTAATTAGTTAATTACATTAATTAGAGTAAATTTTTAATATATATAATTTTGTGTTATTGTTAAGTAATTAATTGGGAAAAAATAATATTAATTATTAAATTAATTACAGCTAATGTGCTAATATATTTACTTTATTGTTATTGTTAATTAATAATTAATTGGTAATTAAATAATATTGATTAATTTTGGGTAAAGGAGTATTTTTAGGGTTCAGGGTCAGTTTTCAGTTTTTGGGTAAAGGGGCATTTTTAGGGTTTTGGGTCAGTTTTCAGTTTTAGGGTAAAGGGGTATTTTTAGGGTTCAGGGTCAGTTTTGGGTTTTTGGGTAAAGGGGTATTTTTGGGGTTCAGGGTCAGTTTTCAGTTTTTGGGTAAAGGGGTATTTTTAGGGTTCAGGGTCAGTTTTCAGTTTTTGGGTAAAGGGGCATTTTTAGGGTTCAGGGTCAGTTTTCAGTTTTTGGGTAAAGGGGTATTTTTAGGGTTCAGGGTCAGTTTTCAGTTTTTGGGTAAAGGGGTATTTTTAGGGTTCATGGTCAGTTTTCAGTTTTTGGGTAAAGGGGTCTTTTTAGGGTTCAGGGTCAGTTTTCAGTTTTTCAACGATATTTTAGCAAGTCGATAATGTGGGAATAGTATTTTTTACACTTCTGGTATTGTGCGGTAATATAATAGTATCTTATTTAATTATAGTATGATACTATGTATATATGTTTTAACAAATATGATTGTAAAAAATTATTTTTATTAATTTCATTTATTATTTATTTATTATGAGTTAATTTAAGTATTTTTAAGTATATTTTAGTAATTAAATTTTAATATTAATTTAATTAAACACTGTTTTTAATAAAGTCGATATTTTTTATAACTATATTATTGTAAATGATATTTTGTACTCGATAATTTTGTACTTACCTGTTTGTAGATACAAACTCGATATTTTGACTGTCGATATTTTGTCCACGATATTTTTGCAAGTCGATATTTTGTCCCTCGATATTATTTCAGTGATCCAGTTCTTACATGTAACTTAAGGCTGCTTGTATTACAGCACCTCCATCTAGTTTTTATCTTTAGGAACAGAATGTAGTCCTGTAATGCTTTATCAATTCTTTTCCCACAGTTAAAAAGTCTCTTTCATTTCTAACAGCTTGCTGTAAACAATACCCCTAACAGGACGAATAAAGTCTCAGACACACATAATCCATATACATGTCAACACAATACCACATTTTGTTATCCTAAATTCTCATTAGAACTTCGGTTTTAGAATTACCAGATATAAGTTTAGTAACTTTTTAGGTAGTCTTGATTTAAATGTCACTTGTATGTCATTGCCTCTGTCCATCCTGTTTGACATCTTAAATATATTATGTAGTGTCCAGAGGTTATATTACTGCTTCATGAAACATGATTGCTATAGTTGTGAAAGTTCTTTCTGAAATGGATTTTTTCAGCTATAAAGTTTGTAATTTTGGTTCCTAATTTAGTACCATTCACTCTGCATCACTGTATCATGACAGTGACATATTTTCCATACCTTCATAGAAACAATGTTGACCTAAGTTCTGATCTGTAGTTTGGACAGGTCATATTTTGATGCGCGATTTTTGTTAAATTTTCAAAGGGCACAGCTTTACAATCTGGTAATGTCAAGTAGATGAATCAGTGTTAGACGTAAATTCACAATCTTCACAGTTATGATCCTATTTATAAGTGAAACCAAATAATTCATGGATATTCACATCTTTTTCCTCTAATAGTTCTACCATTACTATTAAAAAGGACCGATCGCACTTTTTAACAGGTGCAATAGAACAATGACTTTTCTATTTATGCACCACCCCACCCTTTTTAACCTCACCATCAACTTAATTAAAAGGCATTCTGATGAAATGGAAGTCATTTTAAACTCACCCTACTCTCACTTGCACAATCACTGATCATTACTGCGAATACCAGTTGGTCTCCCTCCAGGTGGAGGAAAGCCTAACATAAGACCTGATGATGATGCTTTTCACACCATAATACGTCTTTGAACATCAATGAGGGTTTTTAAAGACAGACAGACCCTAAGGCTCTGGTTAATAACAAGGTAAGTGATTAATTCTCTTTTGATTATCTTCTTATCGGACGGAAGCCGAATGAGTCTCAGCCTCTCTCCCCTCCTCTCTGATTATAAGAAGAGACAATAAAAATTCTTCAGCAGTATTGAGAAAACACTACTGATCCAGTACAGTCATCTGTAAGTTTTCTTATTCCAGTAGTAGAATGTATAATACTTCTGTCACTTCTTAATTCTTTAAGTAATCTACATAGTTGTGAAGACATTCTTTTAACTACCTTTTCTTTTATAGAATTTGTAAAATTAGGCAAATGGTATAGTCCATTTTATACTAACTTTGCATAGGAGTTCACTTCAGATTTATTATCAAAGTGACACCCTTTATTTCCTTATTGTGCTGTAGTTTTCTTCTCTTAGGTCCTTGTTGGTTTTCTTTTTGTTCATCTTTCTGTTCAGCTCTGATAGACTGCTTTGATATTTTCCTCTTGGGACACATTATCGCTTTTTCAAACACAGGGTACTGGCATAAATGAAGAGCATATTGACCTCTTACCTAGTTCACATAAGCACTTACTTTCTTCTAATCAGAAATAACACAGACTATGTTCTAATTTGCGACAAATCTACATATGACATTCCTTCTTTGATTACACTACTACCAATATTATCAAGAGCTCTAGCTACACTTAAACCTTGTGATTTGTGGATAATTACTGCATACGCTAAAGACACTAGGAACCTCTTTCACTGTATACATACAAGTCTTTCTTGAGTAGGAAATGTACAATGCATCTACCAATCTGCTAAACTTCACCAACATCATCACATTTTATGGCTAAATATTCCACGTCATTTCTGTTTGGATAATGAAAATATTTCATATCTTTACCCATTGCGCCATTCACTAGCCCTTCTACAACATTTAAATGATGATCTAAGATTTCATGACAATCTTTACAGATGCGTTACTGTTTTTCTAATCCTGCAGTTTTTGACACAGACTTTTCTAAACTATTCAATTTGGATTGCAGTTTTTTTGTTAGTAGCATTTTATCATTTGCTCGAATTTTAATGATCTATTCTTTTTCCAGTTGCAATAATTGTTCATTGACTTTTACTACACTCCTCAAGATTTGGCTTCAAACAAACAATACACTTCTCTTTCTTAACAAAATAATACATTACTTCAGTAGCTGAAACATTACTTTCAAACAAATTTTTGATGAGACAAGTTTCTAATACTGTTTTTCCCTCTTTTGTGAGGACTCCCACTCTTATGTCCATTAGTATATCTCCATAATGCATATCTGATGTTTGGCACATATTGTGTATTAACTCTTTGCATTGAAAGATTTCCCAAATATTTACATTTCCAATACTCCATAGGGAATTCCCAGTTTCAATATGTAGGAGTTTCTTGAATAAAGGTTGTCCATTTACTGGAGTTAGTTGTAGCAGGTCTCCAAATACTATTAAGGGGGCGATTCCGATTCCGGTCGGAAGGGCTCCGAACCATGATAGGAGCCCTTACGACCGAATCGGAACTTGTCGGCCGGATTCCTTTCCAACCAAGCCATTCCGATGGGCTTGGTCGGAATGGAATCCGACTCGGATTTCCGGATGGCTTACGACGGGCTCAGAGAGCCCGTCTGCCATCCAGAAATCCTTCAGTACTCCCCCGGTCGCCTCTTTGCGACTGAGGGAGTACAATGGCAGTTTTTCACTGCCTTTTCGTGCCGGTGTGTCAGACACAAAAAGGCAGTCGGAAACTGTCTGTGGGGGGCCCTCCAGATGTGTGATATCTTGAAGAATTTCCTACATTTTTATTTTTTACCCAATATGAAATTGCATTTTTAACTTTTCTAACATCTACTAACTCTTGCCATATTTTTTTACTCTTGGCCGTGACACCATTACTAGAATTACAATTCCCACTTTCAAATTTCTCTGTACCCATGTAGTTTCAATATTTTCCTTTAAATGTAATGACTAATATACAGCTCTACCTTTGAGACTGTTCTGGAGCTCAGTTTGAGGTACTTTACTCCGTGCGAACTATAGCTTGAAATGTATGTATAGACTGTATTAATTTGGATTCCTAAACATTCATAAACATTCAAATCTTTAAGTACTTCTAGAACAAGGACTATTTCTAAGTTGTTGTGTACTGCTCTAGCAGGCATTTTGATTTCCTTTAACTTATAATAGCAGTACTTATATATAACTTGTCAGGTCGACAAGTAAAATCGACCACCTACATATAAATAAATAGCAAATTCTCACCACTTAATATTATCCTCTATTTCAGTTTTAATGTACAAATCAACATTATGAGTTTGATTTTTGAAGTGAGTGTGTCAACAACATAAACAAAAATAGTTTGGTTGCTCTGAAGAAACTAAGTTAAGCTTTCTAATCTCTTTTACAAAATTAGAAACACTAATACACCTGTTCTGCTCCATAACTCCTGTTGTTACCAACTCTTCAATTTCACGTTCAGTTTCTGTGCTAGTTTTCACAATTGCATCCCTCAAAGACAAGGCTTTCCCGTACGTTAAAGGAGGATGTCTGGGAAGTATCTTACCTATGACAGGGTCAGCTTAAAGAATATGGCAATTTATATTGCACAAATCCCTCAATTCTCCATGTTGGGTATTGGTGGTAGTTAGGAACCTCACCTGGGGTTTACCTTCCGCCTTCCTTACATTTCTCTTAGAGAATAGGTTAATTTCTAGTTTCTTCTTGTTGGCAGCCCTACGCACCTCCTCTACTACTCTTCTACTGTAGCCCCTTCCTAGGAATCTCTGACTCATTTCTTTCTGGCATTTGTTTAATTCAGCTTCCATGCTGCAGTTTCTAATAGCTCACAGCATTTCTCCACATGGTATACTAAGTTTAGTAAGGGTATGGGTGAAAACTAGTGGCATGCAACGTTGTATTGCCTGCCGTTTCCTTCCTGTGGAGTCTAGTTTCTAGTGTTCCCACTTGCACAAATACTCCAAGAACGTTATACACACATACGCACATATACATGAATTGATAAATACAATTGCAAGCATATGCATTGTAAAGCCAGTTACAAATTCGCAGCAAAACCATTATTATAGATATTAGTTTGTATCAGATTAGCTATCGATAAATACCATACCTAAAAATCTAATAAATTTTTGGCAGCAATTTATGCACACATTAAAAGCAAGCTCAAAGATGACGAATTCTTTAGACAAGCTTCCAAGTGGATTGATGACATTATTTTGTTCCTGCTATAAGCACAGAATCTTACATTGTGCCTAATACACAGACATTCCCTGGAAAAAGTCGAGAATTTACTTCTGATAAGTAATAGCTAATTATTGCAAAATTTCACAGGTTTTCGAAAAGCAGAAAGGAGCCATTTAGCATACTAAGGAACCTGTGAAAGTTTCAGACTTCCAGTGCCACTCACATGCTTAGCCATTTTCATACATGAACATGTTTGGAACTATAACAAGTAAATATTAACAAGCCAAAATGTGATGGTAAAGTGCATTCACAATCTGATGCTCTGACTGGACAAACCTCTCAAACATATCAATCAGGCCACGCAAAGCCACTTTGCATGGCCACATTGATATGGAGTAAGGCATGGTATCGCAAGTCGTTGCGTTTCCTTACTCTGCGCCAGGGAGGCATTCCATGGTTGAGCTGGGGGTTTTCCCAAGCAACACCCATGGATTTTGACACTGTCCCAGATGAACATTATCATGCAAACCTGGGCAGGACCAAAGCCCTTCGCCTCCCCAGAGTAAGCGTAATAAGGGGAAATATTTTTATTTCTCCTCACTTTTTTCCATTTTCCATGTGTGCTGCATTCTGCAGGACACATAGAAAGAGGAAAATGCCTCTGGGACTGTTTTTGTCAACGAAGGTGTCCCTTCTTGCAAAATAAAACAGTCCTGTATGTAACGCAGACACCCTTGCGCCATGGTGCAAAGGCGCCTGCCTTGAGACTAGGCAGCAAATTGTGCACCAGGGGATGGGGAAAGGGAAGGAATGCACCATATTTCATAAATACAGTGCATTCCCACCCTTTCACATTGGCGTAGGGCAGAACTGCAAGAAGACTTGTGGCACTGCCCTATGCCAATTCCTCATGAGGCCCTTAGGTTGTTTCCCCATGGGAAATAATCATGTTTAACCCATTAACGCACATTTCTATCTAATTTGAGAGGACTCACTCCTCATTCCCACTGTAAAAGTCATTTTCTCCTGCTTTCGTCAAGAATACAGTTGCACTTGTTTCCTGTGTGGTTGACTACCTGCACATCTTTGATGAATGGCTCTAACTAGAGGGTTTCTAGGTATTCTATAACTTTTGCTGGGGGCCACCCAGGAATGCCCACAAACTTTCCCCCTTAACTGTAATTACTTACACTATCATTACAACACTTATGCATGATTACTTTGTTAACTTTCAGATTGAACAGTCAGGAATGTGATTTTACTCTCAGAAATACATTTATGTAGGATTCTATTTCTAAGTTGAATTTAGATTCTCAAATAGTTTTACAAACTAGTCTCAATATGACAAATAATTTATATGTATTCTGCTCACCGTCAGTAGCGGCCGCTACCAGACCAGGATTGTGGGGTAGGGGCGGGATCAGGGGGTGGAACTAAAAAAGGTAAAAATAAAAATCACATGCCTGTGACGGCCAGCCAGCCGCTGCCTCTCCTCTGTCCTCTACTTCCTGACTCTGGTCTCGCAGTAGGATGCAGGAAGCAGCAGGAAGTACCCGGCTCCCAGGCTTCCGATAGCCAATCACAATGATGCAATGCAGCATTGTGCTTGGTCTGAACGCTGTTGATCGGCAATCAGCCAGTGAATGGTGGCCTGAACATGTTATCCACGCAGGCCGTAATGCAGCCTGCATGGAGAAGATGCGAAGTACGAAAGAATGTTGGCCCGGCCCGAGATGGCCAGCTAAACAGTCATGTGCACTTAGGAGTGGGCTAACCACCCCTCCCTGAATTCTCTGGCATCGGAGCAGCCCCGCCCGAAACGCAATGCTGCAGCAGAAGGAAACATAAAATTATAACAACGCAAGTCATTATTATTTTATGTTTCCTTTACTTCACTGCTGCGAAGCAGTGGGCGACTCTCCTCTGCCTTAGCGGAGGAGCTACCCCTGCTCACCACAGTCTATGATTGGTTTAGTATTCAAATTATCAGATCTTTAGAAAAGCACAAACGTCTGCTACAAATGTGAATTTCCTTAATACTTTACTGTCCTGCCTCTCCTCTACAACATATTGTAATTTTAATTCAGCAGGTCTGGATCTAAATTTGTTTTATAAGATCATAGAGAAGTTGAGTATTATCAGTATACTAATGGATTTTGATTTCCCTGTCTTAAAGAAAGTAGCTGAGTGTTCCCCCATAGATGTTGAATAAGTCAAGAGATACAACTGAGCCCTTAAGAATTCCACATTTTTGAAGTGAAGAAGGGAGAGAACGGTGGTGAACATGAAGTCAAGAAATGTCTGTTGGCCGCAGTGGCGGCTCGCAGAGGGAGTGCTGTGGGGTGGGGATGGGCAGGGTGGGCGGTAGTGGACTCGAACATTCGACGGGCAGGAGTAAAATAAGTAAGTAAATAAATACAAGTATTTACCTTGTGCTCGCTGCATTTCCAACTCGGCAATGGAGCAAGCGAAAGGTAAATAGTTTTATTTATTTACTTACTTCCCGTGGGTGCTCTCTGCACCGCCCGCCACAATGTTATAAATGAATGTATGCATTTGCATACACAAAGCAGCAGGCACCGCGCGGTGCCTACCGCATTGTATATGCAAATGCAGGGGGGTACTACAGGTACGCCCCGTGTGCACCCCCCACCCCTCCTTCACTTTGGGGGCCCGCAGGGGGCCCCCAAAGTGAAGACCGCATGCCATCATTAACAAGTGAACCGTTCGTTTATTTCCCAAAGCACACTGGCAATCCAGCATGCACTGGTCTTTGGCAATGGTAAGCAGGACTCATGAGTGGCACTTTGTAATTTTGCTCTTGTTTTGTTGAAAATGCAATAACCTATCTTTATAAACTTTTGTGGAGTTTTGGTGGTCAATTCCTTGTTTTACTGTATGTGTGTGTGTGTGTTGCACAAATACTGTACTATCAATTCAAACTTTATTTTGGCAGTTTAAGCCATCAAAGCTTCACAAACCAGTTAAAAACATTAAAATGGAATTACAGGTAAAAACAAGTTAGGTGTTAACTATAATCTAGAATTCTTTTGAAATCAAGATGAAGAGGCAGACTTAATTCTAGTGGCCTAATTTGATATCAAAGCACTTCTGTTGCAAAGACGTTAATACAAAGGAACAAAGTGCAGAGAGCAAGATGTAAAGTGCATAATTGTGCACACTGGAACCTGAGTAGACAACAGTTAAACAACAGTCACAGCATGACTAACAAGGCAAGACATTTCTAGTACACAGTGGTTCATAAGATGGAGTAAAGTACAAAGTACAGAATATAAATTGTATGATGTAATACACTGGATCCGCTGATACTTGGACACTAATCCCTGTACAACTGATACAGAAACATCATGCTTCAGAATTTTCAGTAATCAATAATACCTATGCCAGCAACCTTGTACCCTGGGTTTGCCACTCTACCAGGGGGCAAGAAAAGAAATAGACCGGGAACCGACGGCTTCCCAACCCAACAACAACCTCCATGGGGTCTGCTATGAGCGTTAAGAATGAACGCCCCCGTGTTGAGTGAAAATTTACCATGAGATGGCAGAGAAGGATCCTATGCCCGGCCATAAAGTGATTACATGTGTGCTAGATGTAGGAAAGATGATGCTATGAATTGATGCCTCGATAGCCAAGCCTTGTCCAAAATGTTGCCACTGCACAAGCAAAGAGCGTGTTAGGATCGGTCCTCAGGATTCTAAGAGCTTCAGCATGTCTCACTATGCCCATCTGGGAACAGACTGGTCTTAGCCAACACTGCTTTGATCTTGCGTACGATGAGCAGTCAAAATATCTAATTTTTAATATCTACCTACACTAATATCGAGTTTTTAATATCGAAGTCAAGAATATGGTTGACCAGAATATCGACTGCAAGGTAAGTAATGTCGATTTTTTTGCTATAGAATTAAGTAATATCGAAAAAAATAATATCGTTAGCAAAAATATTGTTGTAAATGATATTGTTTTTTTAGTGTTATGTATCATAGTATGTATTTAATATGTATGTTTACATTTTTTTAAATGTTTTTTCATCATTTTTAAATCTATGTATTAAATGTTTAGAAAATATTAATTTTTTAAAAATAAATTTGGTGTTTTTTGTGGGTTTATAGGGGAAGAGGGTGGGAAGTAATTTATTTATAATGAATTAATTAATATGTTTTTATTTATTGTTTTTGATTGTTAATTTATTGTTAATTAATTAGTAATCAGTAATACATTTTTAGTAATTGGATAATTTTTCATATATTAATTATAATTAATTTATATTAATCTTTATTTATTCTTATAGTTAATTAATTTATTATACATTAATTTTTAACTGGTAATTATTTTTTAATAATTGATTAATAGATAATTAAATCAATTATGTTATTTTTAATATGTAGCGGGTTGTGGGTTTATAGGGGAATAGGGTGGGAAGTAATTTAAATATTATTAATTAATTACTATGCTTTTATTTAGTGTTATTGATTATTAATTTATTGTTAATTAATTATTAATTGGTAATATATTTTTACTAATTGGCTAATTTTAAATTATATTAATTATAATTAATGTATTTAATTTTTTTTATATATTGCTATTGTTAATTATTTTTTTATGTGTAGCACGTTATGTGTTTATAGAGGAATAGGGTGGGAAGTAATTTATTGTTATTTAGGTAAATATCAATTTAATTTATAGGTATTTATTAGTAAATCGTTTGTTAAATATTTATTAATATGTTATATATTTTATAAAAAATATTTATTTGATAAGTATGTTAATTTAACCCCTCCGTATCCTACATTTTCCACACTGTTACACTCACTGGAGTTGGAACAGTAATTTTTACCCCTCCGCTATCAAAGACTTTCCCTACTGTTGCACTCACTGGAGTGGGAATAGTAATTTTTACCCCTCCGCTATCCAACACTTTCCCTACTGTTGCATTCACTGGAGTGGGAATAGTAATTTTTACCCCTCCGCTATACAACACTTTCCCTACTGTTGCACTCACTGGAGTGGGAATAGTAATTTTAACACCTACGCTATCCAACACTTTCCCTACTGTTGCACTCACTGGAGTGGGAATAGTCATTTTTACCCCTACGCTAACCAACACTTTTTCTACTGTTGAAGTCACTGGAGTTTGAATAGTAATTGTATTTCCTCCGCTATCTAATGTTTTTTTTATTATTTTAGCTAATGTAACTATGATATTTTTGACATCGATATTTTTTTGTTGATATTTTGGTACTTACCATAATGTTGATATTCTTGACGTCTATATTTTTGCTGCAATATTTTTGTAGATCGATATTGTGACCTTCGATATTTTGTCAGTGATTCCTTGCGTACACAAGGCAGGAAAACATAAAATGGGCAAAAGATTCCCTTGAGGTCTTACTCACTGAACAGGTCGAGGATAGCACAGTGGGAGTTGACTATTTTGATGTAAATGTAGTGAGGGATAGGGTTCCAAACATAAACTGAATATAGAGCTTTCTGTCGATAGGATCAGTAATAAAGTCTAGATAAGGTATGTAAAGACTGGCTGACTTGAACATAAGTTATTATCTGGGTTCTGACCAACTTAGTGCTGATATAGCACTTCGATTTCTGCTTAGGGGGGAGATGAGAAGTAGGGGGTGAATCCCAATGGTCAGGGACAGCAGGCACATACGTTTCTTGATGCTATTAAGCCACTCAAATTTGTGGAAGTTGTTCTACTTTATGTGTTTTTGCAGTGCTTTAGCATACAGGGCTAATTCTGGTGTTCTTTGTCTCCTCCAAACTAAAGGCCTTGATTCACAAAGGTAAACTTAGACATTTAGGGGTTGAATAGTATGGCGGGTGGACTTTTGCATCAGAAAATACCCTGCAACCCCTTATGCTTGCCATGGGTAGGCATTCCATAGTCACCAGAGCGAAGTTGTGCCCCTTTTTGTTCTGGATAAAGGTAAAGATGCCCCTGAATTATTGCCGTTTTGCCATACTTTAGAAGATGTAAGTTGCAGGGATACTTCCGAAAAGATTAGCTGGCTAAGAGGTGTTAATAACTTGTTTACGGCCATCGGCTTGGGGGATATCTAGGAAGTCAATGAACCCTCCCGGCTCCACCAGAAAGGCGAAGTAAAGGAACTTTAATGGGAGTGGGTAATTCAGGGAGAACTTCGCAGAGGGCATGGGAGAAGCTTACTTTAGATTTTAAGGCCCACAAACTGAATCGATCCCTGGAGGGCAACTTAGACCTCATAGAACTCCTAAGGGACAAAGAATGATATATCCAGTTTAGGTTTAGCACCCTTATTCTGCATGACTTCACTGAAAAATGGAATAGCGGCCCAGAGCGTACACGAAGTAGCCCTGGATGTATTATTTACCAAGAAATGTAATACCATGTAATGTTTGCTTGTTCGCTTTATGCAAAGCTATGAATAACCTGGCTGAGTCCAATTTGCAAACAGTTTGAGAACTAATAACCATGGGGATGCATTGATAATTCTGATGTCTGATGGCAGACGCTTGTGGCCAAGTGTTTGGGCCAAATGTGGGGTATTTGACGTGGGGCCCAGGGTTTAAGTATTACATCCAGTAGCCCTGGATGTAATATTTACCAAGAAATTTAATACCATGTAATGTTTGAGAACTAATAACCATGGGGATGCATTGATAATTCTGAAGTCTGATGGCAGACACTTGTGGCCAAGTGTTTGGGCCAAATGTGGGGTATTTGACGTGGGGCCCAGGGTTTAAGTATTACATCCAGTAGCCCTGGATGTAATATTTACCAAGAAATTTAATACCATGTAATGTTTGCTTGTAAGCTTTATGCAAAGCTAAGAAAAGCCTGGCTGAGTCCAATTTGCAAACTTTTTGAGAACTAATAACCATGGGGATGCATTGATAATTCTGAAGTCTGATGACAGACGCTCGTGGCCAAGTGTTTGGGCCAAATGAGGGGTATTTGACGTGGGGCCCAGGGTGTTAATATTACATCCAGTAGCCCTGGATGTAATATTTACCAAGAAATTTAATACCATGTAATGTTTGCTTGTTCGCTTTATGCAAAGCTAAGAAAAGCCTGGCTGAGTCCAATTTGCAAACAGTTTGAGAACTAATAACCATGGGGATGCATTGATAATACTGAAGTCTGATGGCAGACACTTGTGGCCAAGTGTTTGGGCCAAATGTGGGGTATTTGACGTGGTGCCCAGGGGGTGAATGACGGTTGACCGTACATTATGGTTTTATTAGGTTATGTGACCTTTAGCATTTATGGGGTGGTGGTTTATATGTACAAATGTAATGTATCACTCAACAAGTATTATGCTGTTCCACTGTACATTTTATTTATGGCCATTTTATGTAACACCGTTGGGCAGTTTTGAGGAGTGGTGGTTCATGCGGAGAAAATTGACAGGGACATGCATCAAAGCCTTTTGAGATCGCAAACGGTGCAATTCATAAAAATCGGCCGTTTGCGATTGCAAAATTAGCTTTTGCGATACATCACAGGTCAAGACCCTCGCAATTTGAGAATTCGCAATTAATTGCGAGTGTTCAAATTGCGATTGCATCTAAGGAATCTCATTTAGCGATTCCTTAAATGCAATGCAAGAACCACTTTGAAGTAGCGATTTCGCTACTAAGGGGCGCAAATTACCATGAAGTTGAACTTCATGGTAATTTGCAAAAACTTTGAAAAATGCACTCCATTTAACACACACACATGCCCTTGGGGCATGTGTGTGTGCAACATGTACTCATATGCCGATTTCAGGGGTGCAACAGGGTGTCCTTTTGACACCCTGGCACCCTTGAAATTGCATTCTCAATTTGCGATTCTCTAATTGAGAATCCCAAATTGAGAATGTCTTTCCACTCATTCCTATGGGCCTCTAGCCTCATAGGAATGAATGGGGAGGTATTCCTTCACTGCGACTCGCAATTTGCGAGTCGCAATTAAGGAATGTTTAGAAATCGCAAATTTTTAAGTGATTTCTACATTCATAGGCCTTTGTGATTCCTTAATTGTGATTCCTTAAAAATCGCAACTAAGAAATCGCAAAAGCCAACTTTGATGCATGTGCCAGTTTATAAATTAAATTGCAAGTATTTTCTTGTTCCACTCTATATTTTACTTATGGTCCTTTTCATATAACATGGTTGGCCAGTTTTTATTTGATTTATTAAAGCTGTGATCAAGTCATGTTTTTATTGCATTATAAGAGATGCAGAGCGTAATTTGTATATTTGTAGTGGAACTTTTATGACAAGATGTCGGAATAAAGTAAAGCAAAAAAAAAAAGGGTAATACTCGTAAATGTCCTTTGTGAATGCCCAAAGTCATAAACTTAGACTTTTGGTCTAAGTTTAGACCTTTGTGAATCAGGCCCAAAATTGGTCTAATGAATGCTTTGCCTGCAATAGACCGCCTCTACATATTAAGGTTGAGCGAATGCATCGTTGTACTTTCCTCAAGCCTAATTAGGCTCCTCTGGAACTTGTTTTTTTTCTTTGTTAAAATGGCTATGGATTGGAAACCCCATAGTTCTGCCTCATAGAGAGCTGTTCCCATTACTTTGGCATCGTAAAGTTGCAGCGTCGGGGAAATAGGTTTAGTAAACAATGCCGATTGCTCTTTCAGAAGAGTACCCACAACTTGCTTATGCTTCAGTGCTGCTCTATCCATATGTGTCTTCCACAAGAGTTTAGATGTTAACTTAATACCTAAATAATGAAAGGCCTCCACTCTCTCGATCTGGGAACCTCCAAGAACCATCTTTCCCTGGAAGCATTTGTGGTATTTGATGGTCATAAACTTCGTTTTTTGAGGTATTTACTACCAATCCTGGATGGGAACAAAATTCTTCAAATCTATTTAACAAGTGCTGGAGTCTGCGAAACTAATAAAGTGTTGTCCACAAAAAGTAAAATAGGTGTTCTGAGGCCTTCACTGCTGGGAGCATAAAGTTGACAAGACGACAAAAACTGCACAACTTTATTTAGGTATAATGGGAGGAGGGTGACCAAAACGCACCCCTGTCTGACTCCCATCTTGACCTAGATAGGATCTGTGAGCTGGCCGTGGCCGTCCCATCGTACACGGGCATAATTATCCTCAGGTCGAGGAATGAGGATTGCTAGAATGTTCATTAGCATGCACACGTCCTTCAGCACCAGCCACAGCTTATTCCAGGGGACTAGGTCAAAGGCAGATTTTAAATTGGCAAAGGCCACGTATAGGGTGCCTCCTTTAATTTGCAACATCTTCCAGCATATTGTAAGAAATTGAAGGGCCTTGTCAATGGCACTTGTTCTCTTTCTAAAGCCGGCCTGTATTGGTAAGAGTGCGTTATTCTCAGTGATCTAATCAAAGACTGAACTCAAAACCAGCCGACAAAACACCTTTTGTACATTGTCCATCAGGCTTATTGGCCTGCAGTTTGCTGGTGATCATTTGTCTCCCTTCTTGTATATGGGCACAATTTTGGCCTCCTTCCAGGAAGGTGGATTCAGTGTAAGGCGTGGGCAGTAAACTCTGCTCCATTCACGGGGATTGCAGAGTTTTACGCACTTTGTGTGGAGCATGGAGTTCTTAAAAACTCCACAGGTTGGAGCATAGCAGAGCTTTTCTTCTCTTGTGGCTCACCAACGTTAAGTTGGTAAGCGAGGAAAATCCAATTCTAGACCACCTTCCAGTGAGATTTCTCAAAGCGGAAGTTCGCTACCACTTTTGTTCAGAAACCTGCTTCTCGTGTTGAGGAAGCTGCCACTCGAGTACAAGGTCTACTCAAGCAGCATAAAGATGCTGCGCTCTATTGTGCTGTGTGTGGTGCCATTCATGCTGATTTTGCAGCGTGGGACAAATGCCTGCCGCTAGAAATCAGCATAAGCAGTGCGACTTACCTCACTCCGCTGCTTGTGGAACTATGCAGAGCGCGGTAGAGTTTTTTTGTCACTTAGTGGAGGTCTGTGTAGCCTAACTTTGTTGACTTTGCCCAGGCCTAAAAGGTGCACCGTTCACAATTGCAGCTGTAAGCACTAGTATGTACTTTACCCATTTCGACTATCACTGAGGAAAGTGTCACCCGGAATGGCATTGAGACCTAATGCTTTGCCCGGTGTCATTTATATTATAACAACTACAGTGGTTTAAGAAATTACTACATAGAAGACAATAAGCTACTATTGTTTTGCATGAACAGAACACTTACATTTGAAAACATAAAACACAGAAAACCAAAAACACCATGAGAAGGTACCCAGAACAATTAGGCAAAAGACATATATTATTGTTGATATTTTAAAAAAAACTATTGGTACAAAAATTCCAAAGTACAACACACAAAGGGTGATCACAGGTTTACACAACAAACATGACAAAAAATACAGGGGAATATTAGCAAGAACCTCGTTAAAATTATCGCTGTTTTAGCAGCAGGAAACTGCTGCTAAAACTGCGATAATGGGCTACCTAATATGCGTTATAGAATTCCAATAGAAGCCTAGGTTAGATGTGCAGGACATCAAACCTGGGCTGCTATTGCAATTCTCTATAACGCATATTAGCAAGCCCGTTATCCCCAAAACTGCAGCTAAAATGGCGATAATTTTAACGAGGTTCTTGCTAATATGCCCCACAGTTTACACTGTCAACGAAGAAACAATGGCATAGGGAAAGGTTAAACAAAACAGATCTAGCAAATAACAGGAACAAAAATGCAATATATGCTTCCTCTTTTGTTTTTGCTAAAGGAGAGAGTTGATGGTGTTTCAACCTATTCCATTCATAAGGTCATCACCAGGAGAAGGGAAATGTTTAAGAGCAACCAATCAATTAAATTGGTCTCAACTGTAGAACAGACAAAGGTTTCATAACCAGGACCGGACAGGAAACCACAACTTGCCCCGGCAAAGTGCTCGGCCGGCCCCCCCTTCCCACTGGGGGGGGGGGGGGCGTGCCGCCTAACTCTTTGCCAAGACTGTTTTTTGGCTGATTTTTTTACAGGCCAAACAGCCCTGTAACAAAAACGGCCCCCAGAGGCCCAAAACCTGCCCCCACCCCTGTGGCGCACCGGGGGATTACCCGGTGGCCTCTATGGCGGTCCAGCTCCAAATTCAACATACTTCAGTTATTAGAACAGCTAAAGAAGGCAAGCAAGCATATGCGTTGCTCTCCGACCAGTACAGTAGAGCCGCAATTGAAGCAGCGTCTGAAGTAGCATTGCTCACATGAAATGGCATCAAGAGCCAGTTCGACATCACTTAGATCGAATGCAAAGACATCTTGATGGATGTCATGCTCCATTAAATCTAAGCTATTAAGGAAGTCCAGTGAACTAACAAAGTATATATTCTGAAAGTGTTGAAACTAAGCTGTCGGGGATACATAATTAGCCAGCTGCTCGGTCATTCCACAGCCTACCCATGTGACAAGTGTCCAAAATTAGCAATAGTCTTTGGATGCACATGAACTAGGAATTTCCCTCCATCTGCTGTCATTGCAGTCTCCTTTTGCATTTCGAGGGTGTCCTTGTAGGCCATGCGATATACTTTTATCAGCTCTAGATCTAGATTATTTACCTGATTGCTATCCCCCAGCTGCCTTTTCACTTGCCTACAGGCCTTATTGAACCAGCCAAAAGCTTGAATTCTCTTGCATGTCTGGGACGGGGGATTAAAAAGATAGTCGAAATTTGTTTAAAAAAACCATGCATGGATGCTGCTTGCCTTATCAATGTTAAAACCACAGTTGATGGACAGAATGCAGAACAATGTCATACATTCACCCCAGTACAGAGATATGGTCCTAAATCCATCGTTTTTTTGCACTCCACACCACCCCAGTTCAGACATGGCCATATGCAAATCAGCCTTGACCCTGTGCCTCATGGGAACAGTCCAGCCCGAACTGCCAAGCCATGTCTTTCCTGGACCGGAATCAAGCATCCTAGGACCGGTTTCTGGCTATTAGCCATCTTCAGCCAGGATAGCTTGACTCCAGTGGTGTGGAGAGCATGGGAATCACGTCTGAGCATACCCATCCCACTCGGGGTGACAAATGCAAAAACCACAGTTGATGGACAGAATGCAGAACAATGTCATACATTCACCCCAGTACAGAGATCTGTGCCTAAATCCATCGTTTTTTTGCACTCCACTCCACCCCAGTTCAGACATGGCCATATGCAAATCAGCCTTGACCCTGTGCCTCATGGGAACAGTCCAGACGTGAGTCCAAGGCGACCGGGGCGGAAAAGCGTTGGATGGTCTTTCCGTCCGCCTCGGTCCCCCCGCCATCCTAATATGGAAGGGGGAATTTAGGTGCGGATGGCGGGCAGATTGACCCCGCCAGCTGGTGGGGGCAATCCGCCCGAAATCCTAATGGGCCCCTAAGTGATTTGCCCAGAATCACAGGATGTTCAGCGTCATTGCCGAGACTCGAACCCAGTTCCCCAGATTCGAGGTCAACGCCCTAGCCGTTAGGCCAACTCCTCTCCCTAAGTGTTGGCACCTGTTTGTCAGGTCGAAGGGAGTTTGGGTGGAAAGGGACCTGGGCATGATTTTGCCTGTAAGATATATGTGGGGGTATTTAAATTGAATAGAGGAGCTTCTTGGTGGACAAGTTCTAATGTCCAAAGCCACCAGGCTATCTGCAATCTTACTGTCAGCAAATATCAGTTAAATAGAATCGAAGCCTGGTGTTTGGCGAGGTGTCTCCTTGCAGAGGTGGTATCTTCTCTGATTATGGATCTACGTCCTTTTACATGGTGGATCCAATGAATTACCTTGTTAGACCGGCACACCTCACCTTCATAGCTAGAGGAAAAGGAAAGCTTCGGAACATTTTCTAATGGTTCTTGTCAGGCCTTAGCAGGTTCGGGCCGAGATTAGTAGTGGTGAGCTTCCTCTTTATCTGAGACGCATGTTCAGTTACAACATTCAATGGCTTGCCAAGGGGTCCTCTTTTACTGCTATGCAGCCAAGGACTAGAGCTTGAGATGGGAAAATCTGTGCCTCCCTGGCAGCCGCCCCATGGTTATTGTAGGGTGTGTGAATTAAAACAGGACCAGGGCTGCGAATGAAGATGGGCCTACTTTAGGGATGGTGTGCTTCTGTTGACTATAGTCTTTTTGGTGCTTTATGAATGCCTCGGATCATGTCTTATGTTTAAAATGCTGTGCCTCTCCTCAGCATTAGACAAAGTTGTTCTATTTAGGGTTTTAGAGGATATCTTCCCTTTTTCAACTCCATGATGGCTTGTGTCAAGTGATTCATTGTGGTCAGAATCTGTGTGAGCAAGGCCTTCATTTCTCCTACATCCTCTTTCAATCTCATAGAGGGTTATAGACAATGATTGAAGAAAACTTCTGCCAGCCTTTTGGTTGACCCACTGCTAGTAAGCTCAGAGGATATTGCAGGATCATCAGTGTTGCCTATCATGGAGGCAACAGCCTGCAGAGGCTGAAAGCTATTATTGAGAACTATAGCAGACTCTAGGGGCATATGGTGTGGTTGACCTTATTTTTGGGGGGCTCTATAATGGATGCCACTAGTGTATTCTTTAGGATAGTGGTTTCCATAGCAAGAGGAATATGACCCTGGGGTTTCTTCTTAAACATATCAGGTAGAGTGTTCTTAGCACGTTTACATTTCTTTTTTACATTAACCCTGGATGCCCCTTAGGGGGATCATTGTTACCAATTATGGATTCGACCTTTTCTATTAAGAGGTCGATCTCATTCAATGTACAGTTTCTGGATTTCTTGGTTGATGTGTATACATTCTGTGGGTCAATGGGGAGCTCGGTTGCCTTGTGCATGCCCATATCTTATCGAGATCAGGATTTTTAATGCTAACCAATCCAGCTGAACTAGTCAATAAGTCATAAAAATGGTAAAATCAGAATCAGACTGATAGCCCCTATTGAGTCCTAGTTTGCAAAGGAGAGGTAGAGAAAGCCAAATTGGTGGCCAGGGTGGGAGGATCACAGACAAATTAGTGGGAAAAAGCTAAATGAGGACTGGTAATCAAAACAGTACCTTGTTTTGTCCAAGGACCAAGAGGGATGGCCCATCCTAGCCTCGTCCAGCCATAGATGAGCACATATGGGCCCGCCCTCGGCCTGGGCTTTGCCCAGGCATGTCTTGCGCTGCAGGAGAGCCTGGTCTCTTTTGTGCACCTTCGTTGTGGGTGGCCCGACCCCTCCGGTGATGAGTTGATGCAGCGCCTCCTTCTGCTGTTGCTCCTGGGCGATGTAGTCCTCTGCCAGGGGTAATGGGCAGTGCTAGGACAAGAGCGACCTCCTATCTGATTTAAATCAGCATTCAGAATGGCAGGAAAGCCTGGTCTATTTTCTGCGCCTTACCTGTGGTCAGTCCCGCCCCCTTCAGTGATGAGTCAATGCAGCACCTCCTGGCGCTATTGCTGCTGGGTGGTGTAATCCTCTGCCAGGGGTGATTGGCAGCGTTAGGGCAAGGGCGACCCCTCTCTGATTTAATTCAGTATCAAATACTTTACACATTCCTTCTTTAGATAAGCCTGACTGCTCCGTGCCAAGCTACCAGAGAGTGAGCACAGGCAATCTTTTAGTGTGTACCAGCTTATCCTGACTAGAGTGAGGATTACAGCTTTGCCTGGGTGCATAGCTCAGCCAACCAAGAATGTCATTTCTAACAGATGTCTAGAAAAAATCATTACAAATCATAAAGAAAACACTAAAATTATATACAAAATTATATAAAAAATAGCAAGTGCTGCATTTGACTTGATGTGATCACTATTGCTCTGGCAGAAAAGCTCTGAACTTTCGCTATTTAATTTCACGTACTTTACCACACTCTTTCACAGATGAGGTAAAGGACTCTTTAAGCAAGTTTACTATAATGTAATTGTATGCAGTAATGTCTACAATTACTCTGTAGTGGAGTCATTTACATCTGCTAGGTATCTAATTGTGTACCAGGGACTGTATTACACAATGCGACTAATTTTCCTTATTTGCGCCGGGTGCATCTTTCAAAATGTGCGCCCTGCTCAAACAATGAGAATGCGCCATATTAAAATGAATGTGCTACCCCCATAGTGGCTGTAAACACGCACTGCCCTGGGGGCAGTACATTCAAATGAAATTCTGAGCAGCTTTGAAGCAGCCGCTCTGTGTTTCACTGTGCAGGTGGCAACACACCTGCATTTTTAAGAGGGGTGAGAGATCCCCTTACAGGTGGGTGCAGTGAGTTACTGCACCCACCTGCAATGGGATTTCCAGAGGGTCCATAAACCCCCTTCACCCGCTACAGAGGGCTGCCATCAGGAGGCACACTGACAGCTGCTTTGCCTTTGCGGCTGTAATACGGCGTGGTGCAGAGGCAAAGAGATTTCCTCATTTGCATGGAGTCAAACCTCTATGGAAATGAGGGAACGCCCTCTGATGATAGTGCTGACGCTGTCTGTGCACCAGCACTATCTGCATTACACAATGGGAGGCACAAGCATCTGCTGCCCCTTCTGTAATACCAAAGTGCCCTGGCGGCATGCAAAGCAGGCTCTAACGCCAGTTGCTCCCCCACAGCACTTTGCATAATATGGCCCTAGGTAGGCAAAAATGGAAACACTGACGGTCATAGCATAACTGGCAAAAATTGCTTTGGGAATCAGGGCCTTAGGGGCATATTCACAAGTCTCTATGGCCACCACTACATCACTTTCAGTGATGTTGTGGTGGTGAGAGGGTCCTCGCCTTATTCACCTTAACATGGCTTAATGATGCTTGTAAATAAGGCCCCCTTTCACGCTGTGTTTAGCGTGAAAGGGGTGTGCAGTGGGTGTTGTGGTGGGAATTCCACGGCAACACCCATTGATTTTGACGCTGCCCCCTATTCAAAAGGGTGGCGTAAATAGGAGGTAGCACCAAAATTAAGACCAGGAAAACCCTGGTCTTTAGTTGGCGAAGCAAGGAGAACTGCTTTATTTCTCCTCGTTTTTGCTTTTTCCATGTGTGCTGCCTTGTGAAGCACACATGGAAAATGCAAATTGCCATGATTTGTTTATGTACAGGAAGGCGTCCTTTCCTGTACATAAACAAACCGTTTTTTAAAATGCATTTTGTAACTTACATGTGTGCTACATGAAGCAGCACACAGATGGTGCAGCCTTGCATTTCCGAAGTGGCAGAGCGAGTCGTTACGCCAAGAAGGCTAAAGCCTATCTCCACCACTTCCTTGTGAATATGCCCCTTAGTTTTCAACTCATGGCCAGTGTGGCACTAAGTACTCTATGGGAACTGTACTGTAGAAGATGGGATAGCAGATACAAATAAAATACATAGGAAGAGGCCTGTTGGGTGGAGCAAATGGAGCTTTTTAGCCTCACGTCCTAGTCATATCAAGGTCCATTGACCCAGCAGTCACTCCAGTTCATTAATTCTCGACATATTACACCCTTTTGCAAAGAAGAATGCTACGCATCAATTGTGTTCGAATAAAAAAGCTTATTGATTTTGCGTTAATTCTTTTTTATACACGGAAAGGGTGGCAATATCTTTGAGATAAAACACCTTTCCTGAAGGACGTAAAGCAAAATAAGTGCACTTCGTGCTGCATTTAAGTGAAATATTGTTGACGTCTAAAAATGGTTTTAAAAGGCGGTCATTGACAAAGGCATTGAATTTAGTCAGATATTGACATGCAAAAAAATTCTGTGTGCCCTTCGATTATATTTTAGGACGTGTTACTAAATCTTTACAGGAAATAGCGCACGTAGGAGTGCAGTAAGGAAAGTGTTTGGCCTGAATAAAATATGAGTTAACCATTATCACCGCACGAGACCAGAAGGCAAAAAGCCATATTTTGAGGAGATGGAGGGGTGGTGTAACTGACACTTTACTGGGCCACTTTTTTGTATTCGTAATGTTTAAGAGACTGTTTGTTAAATCGCAAACGTTGTCCTGTTATAAGCGCTGTAATGAAAATCTATAGAAAGTCAACACTCAAAACTAGTATATTTTAATACAATTTTTGCAAATATTTCATTTAAAGTTCAGGGCTAACCCCAAAATACCATAGTTCGGGAACCCCAGTGATAAAAAGGACAACAAAAGTCAATTTATCACATCAGACATAGGGATACAACTGATTTTAGCTGCTTATGAAAACACAAGAGTTTGACTAACTACATTATCAAAGGACGGATATTCCACAACTTTAGATGTTAAATTGCTAAGCGATATTTATGATTTCTATCTTCTTTTAAGCATTTTATTATTATTCTTTATATTGTGATAGTTATTTATTCAGTGATAACCTAGTCACTGGGATAATACAGAGGTTTACAAGGAGCAAGAAAATACATTTAAAGTATAATAAAAGAACAAAAGGATAGGTGAAACAAGGGCAATCAATCCAAACTCTCCTTGTAGTTTGAAAAGCTTTATTCTTAGGACTTTATAGTATACTAGCTTACCCGTCACGCGTTGCTGCAATCACAGAAGAAAGGAAATTTAAGGAAACTTGTTATGATAACATTTAATTTACATTGTGTCATTTTTATTGAAAGGTATTCATTTTAATATGGAAAACATTTTAAAGTGTTGTTTTAATTCTGTTTATTTATTCGAGTGCTTGTGGATACACAGTATTTTTTGTTTTTCCATCTGGTGCGTACACGAATAAATCAGAAGGTTTTCCGACGCGTGAGCTGGCCACATACAGTTGTCCATGTGAGAAGCACGGATTCTCCAAATCTAGTCCACACACTTGCAGCGATTGTCCTTGTGCTTTGTTGATGGTCATTGCAAAAGCAAGTCACACCGGAAACTGTAAACGTTCAGTATTGGAAAGATTATGAGGGCCCTGGGGGTCCGGGGGGCCGATATTTAACTTCTTTTTGTTTTTTAAACCTTCGCGGGAGTGTACTCAACAACTTCCCAAAGTTTCATGCCGATCAGATGAATGGTGTAGTAATGCATAAAAGACAAACAGACATACTTTTGTTTTTATATATATAGATAAGGAGGTTTTTATGGCATCTAGGGGGCATATTATCAAGGGATTTATCTCCGCTTTTTTGGCTTTAAAAGCCAAGAAAGCGGAGATAAAATTATCTCCCTATCAGCAACAGGGTGCTAACACGCAAATTTGCATGTTAGCACCCTTTTTCTCTACGCTTCCCCTTGCATCTCTAATGAGATGCAAAGGGGGCGTTCCAGAGAAAAATAATAGGAGAAATGTTGTTAAGTGACATTTCTCCTATTATCAAGGATTTCGCTAACCCTGTTAGTGATAAAAAAAGCAGCGCTAACCGCGGTTAGCACTGCTTTTTTTACACCTGGTATTTTCCTGACTTATGGCCACATGCATCAACCTATTTAGGAAGTGAAAACGGTGCGAATCGGTAAATTCGGCCGTTTGCGATTCCTAAATAAGTTTTGGGATGCATCATGCATTTTTGTGAAATTCGCTATTTTTAGCGATTTCCAAAAATGCAATTGCTTTTAAGGAATCGCAAATTTGCGATTCCTTAAAAGCAATGCATGATTGTTTTTCAAATTGCGAATTCGCAATTAGGGGGTGCAAATTACCACGAGGGTGAACCTCGTGGTAATTTGCGAAAAAGTATTAAAATGCTCAAAATTGCATTTTAAACACTGTCATATTACAGACATACATGTCCTTAGGACATGTGTGTGTGAAACATGCACTTTAAAATGCATTTCAGGGGTGCAGGGGAGGCCCTTTGGACCCCCCCCCCCTGCACCCATGGGTTGCATTAACATTTTGCGAATCGCTAATTGAAATTCGCAAAATGTCAATGCCTTCCCATTGATTGGCCCATAGGAATCAATGGGAATTGCGAAATCGCAAATTAGAATTCGCATAATATTTGCGATTCGGAAAAAATTGCGATTTTTACAGAATCTCAAATATTATGCGATTAAAATCATGCATCCCATTTTGCGATTCCTTATTTGCGATTCCCTAAAAATCGCAAATAAGGAATCGCAAAACCTTACAATGATGCATGTGGCCCTTAGCCTTGATATCCTGTGGAAGGTGGATATCATGGCTACGTTTGTGAGCCCCTATCATCAAGCTAACGCCAAACTTCGAGAGATTATCATTGGTTTTCCAGCGATAATCTCTCATTTGGCAGTTAGCGCAAGGATTTTTATCACTTCTGAGATAAACCTTGCTAATAGCAAGTTATCTCTGCGATAATTTCCGGCGATGCTTAGCGATAAAAAATTTGTTGCTAAGCCTCGTTAGCGATAAATATCGCTAATCGTTGGTAATATGCCCCAAAGTTCTTTAAGTAGGTGGTTCCAAATTCAGGGAGCATTGCAGGAGAATTCTTGCTGAGGAGTTTTGACTTTGTAGTCTTCGGGATTTCCAATAAAGCTGGGTTTTTCCAGAGGTCTCCCTTTTTACACCTAGAGTTCTGAGTTTATTTTACAGGCAGCTGAGTAGGCCATATGAAGAGCTATATTCGTGATGGTAGGGGCAGAACACAGGCCCCTGCAACCCCTGTGGCACACTGGGGGCCCCACCCTCATGGAGCATCTATTATATTTAGGGACTATTTATATCTGTGAGATGTGATGTGATGTCCTCCACAGCAGGACCTGACTGCATGGCAAGTTAGCACTCTCGCTGTCCACCAACTGTAACTTCCTGGACGAGTAACAAAGAGACAGGAAGTTGGTGACCGGCCTGCTGGAAGGGGATGGGAAGAGACTTGTAGAGGCTCCATGTGAATAGACTCCTGTAACGAGTTAGATACAAAGAAATAAAAGAATCAAGACAGGCCTCTATTAAACTGTTGTCTGGTCTTTGGTGTGCCTCCGAAACCTTGGCCGATCTATTCAAAGGAAACATTAAAAATGGGAGATGAGGGGGCCTCTCATATTCTGCATGGGGAGCACCATCATCCTGGTGTAATGCCACTGTATGATGTAGACTATTTTGAAATAATTCTGGCTTGAGTGAAGGTCTTTTGGGAGTGATGTGGTCATGTTACATTTCTTGTCACTTTTATTGTTCAAATCTTTTTATTAAAGTGTAACATTGAACAAAGAAGCTCACCTACATCCTGGAGGTCGGTGAGCCGGGGGACTCAGGAAGGGGCAATGGAGAGGAGGAAAGGCAGGTAAGAGATGGGAAGGAAGGTTGAGATGAGCCGAGGGGGGTGAAACTTGGTCAGGGAGGGAGAAGTGCGGGCCTCAATGAGTGCATCTCCACCTAGGTGTAGAAAAGAAGGGCGGTGCTTCGGATCTAAGGTCACTGTGTCCGAGGGTGGAGCAGCTTGATGTGCAGCAGTAGGGGTCGTAGATGTCATATGTTGCAGCACTCCTAGTATATAAGACATGTGAGTTTTCTGAATTAATTCGCCAGAAAGCGTATGCAGGGTTCCGAAGTCTTATCGAACTGTGGGAGTTTGTTATCAAGGGAGGTCGCCAGCTTTTCTATTGCCACCAAGTCCCACATTTTATGGAGTCACTCAAGGTGGGTGGGAATTCTGTGGAGCCCCAGGCCGAAAGCATGACTTGCTTGGCTGCACACAGAGCCTTGACAGGAATGCTGTGGGTAGGTCAGGGTATATGTAGCTAGGGGAATATAGGAGGTCAGAGCCAAAGATACTATTATTATGCCAAAGGACCTTGTCCCAGTATGGTTTTCATTTAGGGCGGCACCAGAGAAGGTGGCTTAATGTTGCACCAGTATTTATCTGAGGAAGGGACCCTCTATTTCATTACCTTGTCAGGGATATAGTACCAATAGTGAGTGATCTTCAGAAGGGTCTCCCGACCAGCTGCACAAATAGGCAGAGGTGCAAGTCCTCTAAAGAATGTCAGACCACTCCTTACCTTTAGAGGTCCGTCTCTATTCCCCACCTTTTCTGTGCCATCAACTTAATTGGGGATTGAGCCAAATTCAGGAAACCATAGATATTGGACAAGAGGCATTTGTCATCTGAGCATGTTATAATCCATTTCTTGGAAGGCATCAGCTGTCTACTAGCTTGAAGAGTAGCCCTGTGCACAGTAGTAGAGTAATGCCACTCCTCGCAGTCCGGAAGGCCATAGGAGGTTTGCATTTGGGTGAACGACTGGAGGCTGTCATGATCAAACAGATCTCGTAGCCTTTTGCAGTTCGCATCTTGTCATGCTGTGCAGTCTGTTCCCCTGCAGGAAGGCAGAGTTGCCTATAGTCGGTGTGAGGAGAGACAGCTGCGATGTTAGACATTTTTTGAAAGTGGCAATGTCCCAAGTCTCCACTGTCGCTCTCACCACCGCAATATATACACTCTTGAGGGCCTGTATTTTCTAGGAAGCTACAGAATTTTCCATATATGTGTACCAGCTACAGCTTGATCAATGAAGCATCAGTGCATCTCTGAACGGGCCCCAAGTCACTCTACCATATAACGCAGCTGTGCTGCTATGTAGTAGCTGTTGAGATGGGAGAAAGCAAGGCCACCCTCCACCATGGACAGGTAGGTTCTTTTCTTTGCCATCTGTGGTCTCCTGCCCTCCCATACAAAGCACTCTAGTAGATGTTGCAGCTGGGCCAATACATTTGGGGTAGGTCGAATTGGCAACGTTTGCATTACATATAGGATTTGAGGAAGGAGGGCCATTTTGATAGCTGCAAATTTCCCTAGCCAGGACAGGCCGCTGGTCCACCAGGATTGTAGTTCTGCCTGGATCGTTGGAAGGAGGCCCTTATACCTGTGCTCAGCCCTTCTTTTTAAAGAGGAGCATATCTTGAGGTTGACGTAGGATACCCAATGGTGGGCCATGGTAGGGGAAACAATTGCTCCAGATGCACTGTGTCGCCCAGTGGGGTGAAGAGATTAAGGATCTGGGACCTATGAATGTGGCCAAATACCAAATGCCGGGAGGGCGGGGACCGATGTTCTGAGGGACGTGAGGGTTGCCATGACCTGAGGGGTTACTAAGACTTCATCCACATACACAGCTACATCTTACCTCAGGGCTGCACAGTCATCTCTCAATGTATGGAAGAGGCACTTCATGAAGTAACGCGTGAGGAGCGTGTCAGGGCCCTCTTCTTATGCGTCATGCATAGTGGCGGGGGAAGATGCTGTATGCCCAGACCCTAGGTCCCTAAGTGAGTTTGCCTGTTTGGCTATGGTCTTAGATAGCACGTCTCGTAGCATAGAGTCTTTTCGCCCACGCTGCGTTTTAATGAGTTGGTGATGACTGCATTGTGGCCCCTCTCAGTGGGACCCCTCTGCAACACTGCAGATTGTGAGAGCATCCTGCTGGAACTGGCCACCAACACTCCCACCCAAGAACTGCGTGGCACAAGACTTTTCCAGATTCTGCCTCTGTGTGGATCCCCCACCTGCAAGAGAGGGTCCTCCTCACCCGCAGGGACTTTGTGGGCGGTCGGGTTGCTCTCTTTCTCCATCACTACCTTTCCCCCTCTCAGCCCTGCCAAAGCAATTAGGGAGACTCCCACCAGTCAATGTAAAATCCTCCAGGGGTATGCTGTCTCTCACTGGCACCAACAGTCTCCTGTCAAGGCTGGTCCAGCAGCGTCCCTCTTCCTCCTCCGGCCATGTGTGTGCTACTGGTTGGTCCTTCTCTTCGATCCGGCCCACGCCGGCTACTTGGTTGCATCGCAGCAGGCTCCGCACTTCTCGGTAGACCTCAATGGCAGTCCCTCGGCCAATAACTTGACAGTAGGTGTTTCTTTGAACTCTTGTTAGAAACACACTCTAGATTGTGTGCATATAGAGTGTCATACAATGAGGGAAGACTTCTTTTGAGATGTATTCTTCATGCCCATGATATATTTATGTATAATCGGGGCACATTGGTTACACATATATATGACATACAAATACGTCACTAGGGTAGACAAGTTCTTAAGCTACCTGAATAGGAGGATAACGTTTAAGCATACTTTTATATGTGCTGGTAATTATTATTTGTATGGTCAATTATCAAACCTAGAACATTTGCAGAGAG
Organism: Lissotriton vulgaris; assembly: GCF_964263255.1. Lineage (NCBI taxonomy): Eukaryota > Metazoa > Chordata > Amphibia > Caudata > Salamandridae > Lissotriton > Lissotriton vulgaris. The sequence goes on from NC_141685.1 coordinate 845,678,387, forward strand.
GATCTTTGAGGGGACATGCCTGCTAATGAAAGTTGTTCAAGTGATTTTTTAAATGGTGAGAAGATTCTTTAGAAAAGAGATTAAGGAATTTGTTTTTGCTAGATTTCGTTCTAGTGAGAAGAAGCTCATTCAGTGTACAGTTTGTTCAGTCCAATTGTCAGGTATCTGTTGTCTGATGGATTGTAAACTGTTGGTTGATTATATTCAGCATATTGATGGATGTTTACTCCATTTTCTTGGGGCATTTTACCAAATAGTTATTGAATAGCATGGGAGATAGATTGAGCCTTCGTGAATACCACATTTTAAGGGTACCTATGAGACCTGATAAGAAAATGGGTGAGAAATAGATCAGCACTTTAACCTCAGTTCTAACTCTGGTTGGACAGGATCAGGAGAAATGTTTTGTGGTTTCAAATGCTGCTGATAAGTCAAGCATTATTGAGAAAGATACATCACTATAATCCATGTCATGATAATGGCATCCAATACTTGGAGAGCCACTGTTTCTGTTGGAGTCCAGTCCAGAAAGAGTTCAGGTGTTCTTTATTGGATATATGTGGATGGAGTTATTTCACCACTGTTTTTTCTATAATTTTGCAAACTAAAGACTGGTCTTTGGTTTTAGAAATCCATAGAATGTAAGTTGGGTTACTGTATCAATGGTGGGATCTCACTGCATAATAGTGAAATGGAAATGTTGCTTTTCTCCTTGGTGATGTTGTTAGGCCTTTGTATTTTCTTCCCAGTAGTCTCAGTGAGATGGTAGTGTTTTGAAATATTTGGTGTTTTCTCCATGTGTTTCCTAAACTTGTGGTTCTCCTTTTGGTGGAACATTCTCTGAAGTACCGAAGGGTGAGGGGTTCAATTAATGTGCTTTCATGTACGGGGAGCCAATTTTCTATTCATATTTAGGCTGGTTAGAATAAAATAACTAACATGATCCTCTGTAAATTGAGATAATTCACTATCTGATGGGATTAATCTGATATGTTCAGGGATTTCTTGAACAGATCTTTTGTTGGCTTTCCTAGATGTTGCATGTTTTTGAGAGCTTCAGGAAAGTACTTCAGAAGTGGCTTGGTAAGGCAGTCTGTCAGTTGAGCTCAATGTGTTTCTCAATACTGATGAGGGTTGGGAGGAAAACATTTGATGAAAGGTAATTTTTGTAGTGTCTCAGGAAAAATATGTGTTTGAGAGGTCATGAAGTCATCAGGACTCTATTCATTTGCACAATATTCCATGGAATGTTTAAGCCTCCAATGAGGATAGTGGTAGAAAAATGTGAAATATTTCCCAAAAGACTGTAGATATTATGGTAATTGGTGGTTGTGTTCCGTGTTGGTCAATATAGACATCAGTTTGAAGCAAAGTGAGGAGACACGTCTTACATGGTTTCACTCAATCTTGTGTGTAATGGCTAAGCATCCTCATCTCTCTTAGTGGAGTATGGTGTAGCTATTTGCTATTACAATGTTAGACAAAAGTGGGGCGATATTAAAGAAGCCTGTTTCACTGAGGAAAATTAAATATGAAATGTGAAGTGTTATGAGGTCTGTGCTCTCACATTTGTATGCTTGAGTGATCAGGTGTTATTAACTTGACTTTTAGAATTGTGTTTTAAGAAGGCATAATGTTTGGCATAGGAGTTATTTTGTTTTGAATTACATTTTCCTTACGCTAGCATTGCCAGATCTTGATTACGGGCCAGATGTGTCTTTTGGAGATAGGTAGCATGGGAATGGGATCCTCTGTATATTTTGAAATTCAGATCAAATTGGTGTAAAATGGTTGAGGGTGATTGTTGAGGGCAACCTGGTGTGTAGAGAATCCATGGGAACCTACTGCAGGTGAACTTATTTATGCATAAAGTGAGTGTGTTGTTTCAGCACAGGAGAAGGGGTATGTTAAATGTATGTAATAGAGCAACTAGCATAACTAGTGGTGGTGATAAAGGCACAAAGGGTGTGTGCTCACATGGGTTGTAGAATAACAGGATGAATGGATGTGTAATGATAGGGTTCTGTTGTCAACTGAGATATAAGACAACTAGGTGTATGTTTAAGCCTTATTAAGTCCTCCACCAAGGTGGATGGTGCATTACCTGGTACTGTATGATGTAGCGTATACTGCTAGAAACTGAAGGGAGGAAGGCAGATTTACTGGTTATGTTTCTGTTCAAAGATAATAATGTGAAACGTTTTAGGGTGGAAAGACTGGCCTTATTTTAGGTTTCAATGTATGTGATAGAATTAAGTCTTGAGTTAATACATGATTTTGCTTCATAGATATTTCATTTTATTTGATGTCCAAATTACTTTGGGTCATTGTATTTGTATAACTCAAGATGTAGCCAGGCTTAAGGTGAGTGCATGTGTGGATGTTGCCTTCTGGTCTAATTTTTTCTGCAAAAGGCCATTGGATTCTACTACTCCTTGAGTTCTAGCTGCAAGGAATGTAGCCTGGTGCTCACTCTTTTTACCTTATTCGAACTCTCTTGAGGCCCTGCAAATGGTCACAAATGCAAAAATGCAGTGAACACAGCCTTCTTAAGCTGTTTCTGAGGGCTGAAAACGTTTCCTAGCATCTTAAAGTAATTGTGATCACTCAAGAGAAAAGAAGTTGTAGATTGAGGATCAGAGAGCATGGCCTGGGCTTGGTTATTTCTCTTGCTATCTACCAAGAGGTCCATGTAGAGTGTGGTGTCAGTAATTGTTCTACAGAGGCCGAGGTGCAGGATGGCGGTGAGAGAGTTGGTGAGCGAGTATACTGCTAACTTGTAGAGTTCCATTATTGAGCAGTGATGCTTGTTACAATCAACAATCAGACTATGGCCTTCCTCTTACATCTCCGAGTTCTCATGGTCAGCCAAATGGGCAATGTTAAGGCACTGAATGGAGATTAGTGGTGTGATCTATGATATTTTTTATGCCACGATAGAGTACACAGTATTCTTGAAGGAAATGTTCATCAAAACAACACTGGGGTGTTTCTGGGAACTTGCGGTCTCAACTGTTGGTACAGGGTGTCTGCTTTGTTTAATCTTTATAGATCTTAATGCTATCATATGTCAAAGAACTTTGAGCCAACTAAATGTTATATCTTGTTTTCTGGGGGAGATTGTAGTCTGTGGGTCCAGCTCTTATCTAGAGTAATGTAGTTTATTGCAATGTGGCCCGGAATGCACAAGGGTAGACTAAGCCCTCTGCAATAGATGGTTTTCATTTTTTCACCTGTGATGGTGCGGGGAATGAGATTTTGATATCTTTTCTGACCACCTAGATACCTATCTCATTCATCCAATTTTGGATCGATTATTGACTGTCATTGAGTAAAAGGCAAACCCACATTAGGTTAAATCAACCCCATAGACTGACGCAACTCTGAAGAACCACTTACGACTGGTAAAGTTTAAAAGTTTAATATAAAATCAGAGTCAGTTGCAAATACAATCCTCTCAAGATAAGATTCAACAAGTATACAGGAACTAAAAGGAACATAAATTCCCTAAAGAATCTCAGTCTACAAAAGAATACAATCAAAACCAATTCTAAAATTAGCAAATTGAATAGCATAGACACAAAGTGAATCTGATGCGTCATTTACAGAAAGAATAAACAAGTTAAATCTGTCCCTACTCTATGCTAGATGACATCCCTACTAGCAAGTCCTTTTACCTAAAAAGGTGTCAGCAGTTTGACTTCCAAAGAAGTTCAAACTCTCTTAGTTTTTTGATGGAAACCTATGTCGAGAAGCAGTACCCTTTCTGCCTACCCATCCGCTCTCTAAGGGTCCTCGGCCTACTGCTCTCTTCTGCTGCTCTCTTGCTCAGGCCATCTACCCTCTTCTCTTGCGCTGCTCTTCTCCCCGGGGTGCTGTCCCTAAATACAAAATCACAGTATGGGTGGAACGCCCCTTTGAGACGCCCACCATGTGCTCATTTCACGTGATCCCGCTTCTGGGTTTTTCCATAGTTCGTCTCTTCGCGTCGTCTGTTAAGTTGACCTTGCTTCTTAGGCGCCATCTTCGTCATCGTGCTGGTAACCTCATGACATTTCAGTTGACACTTTCAGTCCAAAGTCTATCACCTCAACAGAACTCTATTCATTACAGTTGTGATTATAACCTCTTTTGGTCCTGTGAACAGTCACTTCTAAACAAGACCCCAAATTCCAAGCGTCTCTTATCTCAATAGGCCATAAACCTCGTCCAGCATTGTCACTTTAAATTTAACAAGACCTTTGACTCTTGGCTCGCACGTACAGATCAAAGCTATTCCTATTCCTGTGAGCCCACTAAATTACATGCAGTGAACTACACTCTGGCGAACCCTTGGTCAGTTAGGTTAAAACCACATATGAACACATTATGCTAAAATTCCTACAACTCTTCTACACAGTATGACTTTTAACACATATATATATAATCGAATTAGCAAATCATTTGATTATAATCGAATTCATATTACATAAAATACAACGTTATACTCTCATTCTTATGCAGTGCTATATATATTCTGCACATTTCTTCACTTTGCATTTCATCTTCTTCTCCGTTTTATAATTACATATGTACGTTCTCTATTTAGCACGTTCTACTGTTCGTAAACATTTAAACACATTTCTATATTAGCCCATTATATGCAGCTTTCCTAATTCTAAATGCACATTCTAGAGTACATACAGATACATTTCCTATTACTTACGTTACATATGCTAACTTTACGCTATAGGTTCTAACTTTACATTACAAGTGCTAATTTTACATTATAGGCTTGTAAATATGGTACGGATATACTTTTCATTCAAATTGCGCTCTCTCAGTTCCCCCCTTTGATGACCTCTAGGGGTCATCACTAACACCTCAATTTGAATGTCACTTTACACGGAACTAGTTACAAGGCTCCCTCTTTTTATCGTCTCGAGAGCTCTCAAACTTTTATACTGCTGATCTCGTAAAGCAGCTAATCTCCTCTCTTGCTCTCTCATGGACCTTTGCAACCGGTTCGTCCTATACCATTTGTACAGTTTCACTAAACCCCACAATACGATTATGCAAATCAATATTATTAAGACAGGTTTCAAGATGTACCAAACAACACTTTTACCCAGATTGGCAAACCAATCTCCAACTTTACCCATTCCATGACCTACTTTTTCCCAAACATTTACTTTTGTTAAATCTTCGATTTCTTGATGTATCTCTGTAATGTTCTGTATGACTTTCTCAAGTGGTTTTGAATTGTCTGGAATGTAAGTACAACATTCCTGGACCTTCAGAGCCTTGCAGACTCCGCCCTCTTTTGCTAGCAGAACATCTAAAGCAAGACGGTTCTGAAGAACCATTGCTCTAATCGACTGCATCTCTCCCTCTACTAGCATCAATGACCTTGCAGTACTTGCAGACAATCTATCCACAACTGTAGCTAGTCTCCTAATCTTAACATCGTTAAGTACCAAACCTAAAATAGGAAACATTGCTCCAAATATGTCTCCAACTACCTCAGCATCTCCTACTTCTCTTTTCGCTCTTGTCCAAGCCTTTCCTTCTATGATCTCTAAATCCTTTGCATGATATATTTTGGGGAAGACAATTGCCAAATAACACGAACCATACCAATTGTCCGGCAATTTTACATAGGCATTTCTTCCACATACAAAATATACATTAGGAATCGCTTGCATCTCTTTCATGAAATCCTTCGTATAATACTCTAACCTAAAAGCATGTTCGCAATTAACTTCACCTACAAATACACTCTCATAATATGTCTTGCTTCGAGTTAAACATAACTTTCCTTTCTGCGTTCTATCCAAAGCTATTGGACCATTACTACCTTTCCTTTTGTGCGCCTTTTCCTCTTCGGTCCAATCTGTTTTCCACTGTCCTGACATCTTTAGAATCTTCTGCCTCCTGTACCTGTCATCTACTTGTCCAATGAATTTCTTCTCAATCTCTGACACTTTGCAAGTCAGATTATTTCTGCGTGCATATGAAGTATCTAATGTATCCCAAGGAAGAAAGAATTTTGCCAATCTATCTTTCTTTTTGTAGTAGTCCCACTTATTCATTTGTTTATAATTCGGGACTTCAGGCAGTACCGAATCATAATTTGAAAAGTAGTACTCGAACCCTTCTCTACCATAAAATATACTAAGCAATAAACTACATGTTATCCCATATGTCAGTGGGAGATGATGATATCTGATACCTTCATCTACAGAAGCCGGCAATTGCATACAAACATAACAATCTTTGGCCTCCATGGCATCGATATACTCGTACAATAGTTTGGCATATGCATTTGATTTAAAATTTCCCTGCGACTCGTCTACGTGTAATCTACGAGCTTCATCTGCCAGTAACGCCTTTTCACGGATTACATTGCTCTCCTCCTTCTTCCCAACAAGAGCAGGTTTCAAAGTCGTTACAGGCTTTACATCTGTTGTCTCCTTTACACTTGTATGTCCTACCATGTATGATGTGGTAACTACTGTGATGATGAGAAAAATTACTACTGCTATTAGTGTACCTATTATGCATTTGGTCTTTTGGTTTGGGTTGCCATTCTTCATGTTATCAAACAACGTAGCTCTTTCTTTTTCGAAGAAAAGTTTTCTTTTTCAAGTCTTTATTTGCTTTATTTGATTTTCTCAGTCTGTAAAGCTCTTTTAACCAACAAAAAGTCTCTTTTTCACAACAATGTCTTTTTATCTTCAGCAACAGACAACCCTAACCCTTCTCCGTCCTCTAAATGTAATCCCTAATTTTATTCTTCTTTCCACTCGGCGCTAGGTTATCTTCTTCGTTATAGCTTAAACACAAAAGTCTTTATGCATCTATAATGATTCTCGTACCTGCAGCTCTAATGGCATATTCCAATAGTTCTAAACGGATGACTTTTTCTTCTTGTGCTGGTATTGGATGACCAAAAGATGGAAACTCTAATCGATTCAGCACCAGGTCTTTGATCCGACTTAGGTAAAGGGGAATGGGAAGTGTGAAGGTCAGTAACCCCTCAGTCTCGATTCCAGGCGTCAACATCCATATCTCCACCGTCACAATTGGATCGAGATTGGTCACCTGCACTTCTCTCACTCTCCCAGATCTCTGTCCCCAAGACATCTGCTAGATAAGTCCACTCTGGGGTGGCGTATCTTCTGCAGGGCACACGTACCCTTCTTGATCTTCTCGGACTCTCAGAGCCTGAGTCCGTAGCTTCTTCGTCTAGATCTGAATCTTCAGAGATCGGGACAAGGGTGCTCTCTGGATTTGCTCTCAAGGTTGACCTTCTCTTTCTTTCCGGCCAACTGGCTTCTCCATTCCTTGTCCTCCTGCTTCTTGTTCTTGGACTCGTCTCTTGATCACTTATAGCTTGTTCGATGTCTGACTCGAACTCTCAGCTACTTTCCTCTTCTGAGACAGCTTCGGTCTCACTGGTGTCTTGACCGTCATCAGCCAGTTCCGACACAGGTTCAGCCTCTTCAATCACCTCTACAGCTTGACTTTCCCTCTCTGTTGCTTCTCCGCTTTCTGCTGGATTTTCATCCGAGAGAGGAGCTGTTTCTTCCAGAGGTGCTGGAACTCTTCGGGTGTGTGAGGCGTGTATCCAGTTGGGCAAGCCTCCACACTTTACTGCAGTGTTCGTAACTAGTATGACTTGGAATGGTCCACGCCAACGCACGTCTAGACAGTTCTTCCTGACATGCTTCTTCACCAGGACCCAGTCCCCTGGACACAGGTCATGGCACAGGTCTTGAGCTGATGGAACCTCTGCAGCCTGGACCTGGAGGGACACAGAATGAATGGCATCAGATAGTCCCTTGCAGTAGTCCAAGATCAAATCGTCTGTGATGTTCAACAATGCTGCAGTCGGAACCGATGGCAGTCTCATAGCTCTCCCCATTAGCACCTCGTGTGGAGAGAGACCTGTCCTTCTATCTGGTGTGCTACGTATGCTCATAAGGACCAATGGAAGTGCATCAGGCCAGCTCAGGGATGTCGATGAACAAACTTTGGCGAGTCTGGACTTTATTGTGCTGTTGATTTGTTCTACAATCCCCGAAGCTTCTGGTCGATAACTACAATGGAGCTTCTGGTCTATACTCAAGGCTGAACATAGCATCTTCACTATTTCGCTGTTGAAATGGGTTCCTCTGTCCGATTCCAAAGAGGCTGGCACCCCAAACCTCGGTATCAACTCTCTAAGCAACAATTTTGCTACTGTAAGTGTATCGCACCTACGTGTAGGATAAGCTTCAACCCATCTGGAAAATATACAGACAATCACTAAGACGTATCTGAGTCGATTGCACTTAGGCATTTCAATAAAATCCAGCTGCATTCTATTGAAAGGCCCCCCAGACCTCCCTATGTGACTCAATGTGACTGGTGTTCTTTTTCCTACGTTTAGTTGCTGACAGATCGCACAACGCTGACATACTGCTTCTGCCGCTACTCTAAACTTCGGATTGTACCACGTTTGTCTGAATACTCTCACCATGGCATCTCTACCTATGTGTGCTGGTCCATGCAATCTCCTTGCCATTGGACTAACAAGTTCGTTTGGTAAAACTGCTCTCCCATCTGCAGAAATCCAAAAATTCATCTCACTTTTGGTACAACCTGCTGTTTCCCATGCCTTTTTCTCAAAATCAGGCGCATTCTCCTGGACACACTTCAGTTCATCCCACGTGTCTACAGTGTCTAACAACATAGTCAAATCAGTTCTTTCTTGTATTCCCCCCACTTCTACCTCGGTGTGAGAATACCCCTGTTCCGCACAGTAACGTGAGACTTCATCTGCGTATCGGTTACCTTGCGACACAAAATCTGTATTTTTTGTGTGCGCGGCACATTTGACAACCGCGATAGCTGCTGGTCCTTGTAATGCTTCTAACAATAATCTCACGAATTCTCCATTCCTAATAGGAGAACCCGAGGAGGTCATGTAACCTCTTTGAGACCACAACTGCCCGTAGTCGTGACCTACCCCGAAACCATACTGGCTATCGGTGTATATGGTGACTTTTGTTGCCTGCCAAACAGGCACGGGTCAAAGCAATGATTTCAGCTACCTGAGCGGAATGTACTCCTTCCAGGCAGGCAGCTTCCACTACTCCGGTAATTGTACAAAATGCATATGCTGCTCTCAGCTGACCGATATCGTCTCTTACGCACGAACCATCAACAAAGAAAATTTCATCTGGGTCAGTCAATGGCTCATCTACGATATCTGGTTTCAGTTTGGTGCATAGTTCAGTCACATCAAGGCAGTCATGATCTGTACAAATTTCATCATCAATATCATTTGGAAGTGGCATCAAAGTAGCAGGATTCAAGACAGAGCATCTCTTTAGGGTCACATTCTCAGCAGCCAATATGACTTGCTCGTAGCGTGTGAGCCTGCTATTCGTCAGATGTTGAGTCTTGGTCCTGGTCATTAACAATTCCACAGAATGCGGTACGTATACCACTAACTGATGTCCCATAACCACATTTTCACACCTTTCAATGCTGACACCCGTTGCAGCAACGGATTTGAGACATCCGGGAAACGCTGCGGCTACTGGGTCTAAGGTAGCCGAAAAATATGCAACTGGTCTACGGGCATTTCCGTGTATCTGGGCCAAAACTGCTAAAGCGCAACCTTCCCTCTCACAGCAGTAAAGCAAGAATGGTTTCTCGTAGTCAGGCATTCCCAAAGCCGGGGCACGACACAAGTCCTCCCTCAGCTGCAAAAATGCCATCAAACAATCTTTGTCCCATGGTACCGGATCACTCACCCCCTTGTGCGTCAGTTTTTGTAAAGGTTTTGCCTTCAGTGAAAAGTTGGCTATCCACTGCCGACAATAACCGACCATGCCTAGAAACATCCTGACTTCTCTTTGTGTTTTAGGCGCGTTCATTTTCATGATCGCCTCTATTCTGTCAGGAGACACCTTCCGTTTTCCCTTTTCAATCCTGTGGCCCAAGTATTGCACTTCGGTCAGACAATACTGCAATTTACTTGGAGACACCTTGTGTCCGTTCTCGGCCAAGTGATTTAGTAAGGTGATGGTGTCTGTTTTGCAAGCTTCCTCAGTTTCTGACGCCACAAGTAGGTCGTCTATGTACTGGACCAGAACCGAGTTCATGGGCAGTACTAGACTTTCAAGATTTTTCTTCAGCAGCTGGTTAAAAATCGATGGGCTTTCTGTATACCCCTGGGGAATACGACACCATGTTAAAACGCGATTTTCCAGCTTAAAAGCGAACAGATACTGGCTCTCCTCATCTAAAGGGATTGAAAAGAAAGCCTGGCACAAATCTATCACTGTTGGAGTTCTGGACTTTTTGGTTCCGTCCAGAGGTGTCAGGGAACAACACCCGAAGACCCCGGAGTTCCACCTGTCTTGGTGCACAAATAAACAGAAACACGGGCTTCTCGATGGTGGCGTCAAAGACCAAGGTTTATTACTGCAGGGACACAGAAGTCACAGAAACTACGCATGGGCAGTGTCTAGGAGCCTGTTCGATTTGTACAAAGTGGGTTACTCCTTATATACTAAATATTAGGCTTCGGGCAAATTCTTTATATGTCAGTACATTCCCAAACCTTTGTGTCCTAAACAATAAATATTTGGCGTTGCACAGGAATCGTCGACAATATCTGATGTCAAAACATTACGAACGAGGGGTTTCCACTTTTCCATCATAATCTCATGTCAACTTTTCATTCAAGACCCGGACCGCCTCATCGTAAATTTCGTTACCTCTCCCTAATAAAGGCCCAGAAGGAAAGGAGCAGAGCCAGGTGCAGAAGATAGAAAAGCAGGATAAGGGATGTTTGTGGGTTGTAAATGGGCAAGGCTACCAGCTTCGGCCGCCTAATCATGATCAGGCCAACGACCACAAGAACCAGTATAGCAGGACTAGCCTCGGGCAGAGGAGGCAGCCTTTGTCGAGTCATGCAGCTACAGCGTGTTCTGTTTCAAAGTGCACGTGTCACTAAAGAGGTGAATCGCCGGCTAAGGCTACGTGTCCTTAATTGAAATGAAGTGATCAGAGGTTATTGCGTATGTGAGGGCAAGAAACACAAAATGGCCGCCATAATCTAAGATGGATGCCATGGGTAGATCGGAAATATGTTTGTAACAGGAGTACTCTTGCTCGTAGCATAACGAAAACACCAGGATATGCTAAATGGATCATTTGCGGTTCGCTGATACCAATATTATGTATTTCCGACAATATTGAAAACACGGGTTCAAATCGTCACAGAACCTCAGCCCCTCCTTTTGCCCTTACATAGGCAATTACTCAGTCTATGTCAGAATCTAGTTCTATGCTCATCAGGTCAGTGACATGTTGTTGTATCATCATCCTTTCTCGCGCCTTTTCTCCAAACACAGGTGGTTTTCTATAACAGGTTGCAGCACAAAGACTACACAAAGCTGGACCACACTGGATAATCAGGCAACATGAGAATAGGAATACTAAGATGACACCAACGACCATCAGAACCTTCCATCCCCACGCTGATATCAGAGTTCAAAACCACTCTATGAAGGACCAGTTTCCCTTGTCTACATGAATAGAGTCGGAAATCTTGTGTAGCTTAGAGATCGCCTCATAAACTGTTGGAGCATTATTGGGAATAAAGACACAGCAGCTCGATTGGATCATTCTGCATACCCCACCTCGATCTGCAAGTATTACGTCTAAAACCATACGGTTCTGCAACGTCATGAGTCTATCCGCCTGAAGCTCAGCTGTCAAGTTGCTAAGGGCACCAGCAGTTTCGGTGATAGTAGATTCAACTACCCGTGTTAGCTGACGTATGTTTCTACTATTGGCCATAGGCCCCCAGAACGGAAGGAAACCTTTGAAGAAGTCTCCAGCTTCCTGACCAGCAGTATCTTCCTTGCTGAAGACACCTCTTGCTACTCTGGTTTTGTGATAATCAGATGAAGCAGTGTATGTTGGAGGCAACAACCGAGCAATATAACATGACCCTGAAAAGTCAGCAGGCAACCATGTATACGCTCTGTCTTGACAGATGAAGTAGGTACCCCTAGCAGTGAGAAAAGCAGGGGAGGAGTTAGACGGGAACACGTAAGTTTCGATGCACTCACTCCTCCCTAGCTGAGCTCTTGGATTTCTCCCATTACCTTGCAAACAGACCTGACCTCGGTGAGGTACAACCCAGATTGGAGTTGAGCTTTTACGCTTGCTGTCTCCCAAACTAAGGCGATACTCTGAAGAATTCCAACTCAAATATACTTGTAATTCGTCCCTAGGGTAAGATGGAGTGTTATTGACATCCTTGATCATATCAATAATACCCTGGACTAAAGCTTTGTTGACAGAGTTATATTTAGTGGAACGTGGTGGACGCGGAGGATAGGTTTCAAGGGCATAAGCAAAGATGGTTTGAAGGGCCTGAAATGATCCATTATAGCTGAATGGCAAAACCAGATAGGGAATACCTTTATCCATAGTGTGGGGTATCAAGCCACACACCCAGCAGTCTGTAGTGTTAACTACCAGTTGGTGTTGGTGCAAGAGCTGTACAAAAGTGTTATTGATAAATTCTGAGCGTCGAGCTTGCTCATGTTCAGGAAACGAGTGAAAAGAGTGCATAGAAGAAACAGTAGAAGTAGCAGGATCAAGGGGAGGTACTGTAGTTACTGGCACAAAGATCAAATTTATACCAAAGACGATTCCACCCACCAATGTTATTAAAACAATCAAAAATGTAATGGCACATTGCATCAAAAAGCATTTGCTATGAAGGATTCTGTAAAGTCTGTTTCTGCGAACATAAATCACATTCTCTCGTTGCAGCGCAGGAAGCTCCATCTTCTACAATCCGCTCGCGACCACTGATGATGTGTACGTAGATGAAAATTCCTCTATTAGCCCTGGGAGTTCCCAAAACCAACAGAAAGATCGACCTTGTGTCTGATCCCTGCAGATTCAACTAGGCACACAGCCACGACCCTACGGCTACCCAGACGGCAAGGCAATTGAAAACAATGAAACAATAGCAAACTTCCTGGCTGAAGGCAAAGTGTTAAAATTTCAAATGTGTAGAAAATTGGCAGTTTCCTGCTTTATTTGTCCATATTACGAGGTCGTAAGTTGTATCTTAGTTTTGCAGGAATCGTTTGATCAGGAAACAGTGTAGTGTCGGTAAAGTTCGCAATGTTCAAGTTCGCAGATGGCAGAGTTTCTTCTGATGCAGAGGGCAAGTGTTCAGGAGTCAAAGAAGTATTTTCAGGAGGAGAGTCAGAGTTCGTAGTGTCAGTTATCACTTCAGCATCGCTAAAAGGGACACACTTTGGTGTTTGCTCGCATTCAGAGGCACCAATTCCCTTCTTAACCCAGTCGTCGTAAGGAAGTGGCAAAGGCACACGTTTGACATGTGTTGCATGAATCCAATGCTTGCGACCAGCTACACGAACAGCAGTTCTTGTTGCAAGCAGCACCTGGAAGGGGCCGACAAACTTGGGTTGAAGGTTCTTCGTCCTCGCAAAATTTCGTACCACAACGTGGTCACCGGGTTTCAGCTGATGACCTGGACTCTCCGGAGGCTTTGGCAATGCATCGAAAACCTGTTGGTGAATAAGACTCAATTTAGCAGTCAAGTCGTAAAGGTAATCGATCAACATAGGATATTCCAGAGAACAAAACTCTTTTGGCCTAGGCACTCCCCAAACATTCGCAGGACGGCCAAAAACAATTTCGTATGGACTAAGCCCTACTCTAGAATGCACAGTTGCTCTTGTGGATAACAAAGCCAAGGGTAATGCGTCTGGCCAGGATAAACCCGTGGATGCCTGTATTTTAGCTAGTTTTAGTTTGAGGGTGCCATTGTAGCCCTCAACTAAACCAGCAGACTGGGGATGGTTTGCACTGTGGAACTTTTGTTTAATGTTCAAACCGGCACACACACTCTGCATAACTTTCCCTATAAACTCACTTCCGTTATCTGACCATACAATCCGTGGCATTCCATACCTAGGGAAATATTCTTTGAGAAGAATTTTGGCAGTTGATAGGGCAGTATTGTCCTTCAGTGGATATGCTTCGATCCATCTGGAGAATGCACAGACTACCACCAGGACGTATTTTAGATTATTACACCGATCCATGTGTATGAAATCTAGCTGAATTACTTCAAAGGGGCAGGAAGGAGGAGCGAAGTGACCAGCAGGAGTTGGGGTTCCCTTGCCAGGATTATGCATCAGGCATACCATACAATTTTTCACCACTCTCTCTGCACATTTACTGATCCCATCATTCTTCCAGACTGGAGCCAACATCTTACAGATTCCTTTAGAACTTATATGCGCTACTCCATGCGCCATTGTCACCACTGCAAGCACATACGCATCAGGCAACATCCAACGCTGTTGTTCCGACAAATCAATCCAACACCCACTTGAATCCAACTTACCCGTACTCTCTCTCCATGCACGTTTTTCCTCCTCAGTTGCTTCTTTCTGAATCTCTTTCACACTTTCCACTGTATCCTCACACATTCCAGACTCGGAAATCCATCTTGCAGACGTAGCGACATACATTCTACTCATCATATCTCTAGCTGTCTGTTTAGCGGTCTCATCAGCAAAAGCATTCCCACGACCAACATCGTCCGTGATTGCTTTATGAGCACTGCATTTCACAATTGCAACTTCAATCGGCAAGGTTAGAGATTCCAACAAGTCGTTAACTAGCTGACCATGTTGAATCTTAGTCCCATGGGACGTAATGAAACCTCTTTCCTTCCACAAACGACCAAAACTATGGGCCACGCCAAACGCGTACTGACTATCTGTGAACACATTCACTCTCTTTCCCTTAGCTAAAACACACGCTCTTGTTAGAGCTATTAATTCTGCAGCTTGGGCAGAATTCTGACTCACTCTTGCAGTCTCCACAATCGTTCTCAAAGTCGTTACCGCATAAGCAGCAGTCACATCACCATTCTCCAATTTAAAACATGACCCATCCACATACAACGTGCCATCTGGATCTGACAACGGAGTGTCTTTTAAATCAATTCGTCCTTTTGTCTCTTCCTCAGTTCTAAAACAACAATCATGGGGCTCAGAATCACTCGACTCTTGATTAGTCGGCAACAAAGTTGCTGGATTCAATACGTTGCATCTTTTAATCTGAATATGACTTGCTAGCAGTGTCAGCTCATAGCCAGATAATCTAGCACTGGTAAGGTGTTGTGTCTTGGTTCTGTTCATAAGTGTATCCACAGCATGAGGAACCATGACCACTAGCATGTTGTTCATCACCAAACCAGCAGATTGTCGAATGGAAGCTGCAGCTGCCGCTGTAGCTCTCAAACAACTAGGCAATGCTCTAGCTACCGGATCTAATGTTGATGAAAAATACGCACAAGGGCGTTGTTTATCACTGAATTTCTGTGTCAGAACACTCAACGCACAACCTTCTCTTTCGTGAACATAGAGCGTGAATGGCTTACTGTAGTCGGGTGTACCCAATACAGGAGCTGAACACAATGCTTTTCGTAACTCAGAAAAACTCTCCTGACATTCATCAGACCAGGGCACCGGACTCGGAACACCTTTCCCAGTCAAAGCTACCAATGGTTTTGCTAAAAGAGAAAAATTTGGGATCCACTGCCTACAGTAAGAGGTAATACCTAGAAAGGCACGTACTTCTCTCTGAGTGCGGGGAACACTCATCTGAGTAATTGCTTTTATTCTCTCTGGGGTCAACTTCCTTCCCTCCTTTGACAAGAGATGACCTAGGTAGGTCACTTCTTGGCAGCAGTATTGCAATTTCGAAGGTGACACTTTGTGATTCAAATTGGACAAATGATGCAATAACGAGATCGTAGCTGCTTTGCAAGTTTCTTTGTCATCGGCAGCCACTAGAAGATCGTCTACATACTGCACTAGGGCAGAACCTTGAGGAAGTACAAAAGAATCTAACTGACTTTTTAATGCCTGACTGTAAATGGACGGACTCTCACAATAGCCTTGTGGAGCGCGTTTGAACCTGAAGCTTCGACCTCCTAGACAGAAGCCGAAAATATCCCTGCTTTCCTCGGCTATCGGAATGCTGAAAAAGGCATTCTTCAAGTCGATGACTGAAAACCATATGGCTGTTGCAGGAATCAAAGTTAACAAGGCAGTGATGTCTGGAACCACAGGAAACTGCGGAACCACAATCTTATTAACTTCTCTGAGATCGATAACAAATCTATATACTGGAGGCTTTGTAGGATCAGTTCGTTTCAAAATTGGTAATACAGGACTGTTACAAACATTTCCTCTAGTTTCTTCGATCACACCTTTCTTAATCAGATCTTGTACGATCAATAAAAGTGCATGTTCACCTTCACTAGAAATTTTGTATTGGGGAATTCGTGGAAATTTTACATTTGCTTTCAAAGTGACTACATATGGTGGTATTTCTAAGAGGCCTACATCGTTAGGACCAGTCGCCCAAAGAGTATCAGGGAGTGAACGTAGCTCTGGCGGGAGTGCATCCATTGACAAGTACATCGGAGAGGTGGTTTTTTTACCCAATGTTAGCTGTACTCCTTCCGGAGAACAGTGCAATGTCGCATATAGGCCTTTTAATAAGTCTAAACCAAGTAGATTTTCATTACAGCCTGTCGTTAAAATCAAGGGTGCTTTCAATTGACACGGTCCAACAGAAATAGACAAAGGACCAGATACAGGGTTGTAAACAGGGGCGCCTGAAAAACCTACAGAAACATTTGTTAAGCCGGACAAAGGTGCGCCAGGGAGTTTCGCATGAATGATAGAACTTTTTGCATCACCAGTATCCAACAGAAACGGTTCGACTACACCTGATGTTGCTACTGCGACATAAGGCCCACTCTGATCCACTGGAACTGATACTACTCCCTCTCTTTGTCCATGGCTGTCCTAGTACCCATTTTGCTGAAATCCCTCATCCACTTCACAATAGTCTTCAACATGATACTGCTGAGATCTATTTTGCTGGGCAGACTGTCCATTTCGCTGATCAAAGTGATTGGAAGGACGATCATTCGTTTGTGGAGGCATAGCACCTCGTCCTCGACCTCTGGAATTCTGCACAAAACCACCACGACCTCTCTGAGCTGCTGCTGCGTTATTTTGCGCTAAGACTGGACACTCATTCTTATAGTGACCCTCTTTCTTACAGTATGCACACTGATTCCATTGATATTGTGGCCTCGGCGAACTATAATCTGTCCTTTGATATGACCCTTGCTGCGTATTAGTCTGATTCGTGCGAGGCTGATATGCCTGTTGTAAAAGAACTTTAGTTTTTAAATCTTTCGTTTTCTTATCTGATTTCTCTTTTTCCTCTTTATCCCTATTTTCATAATACTGTGCAGTTGCAAGTATTTGCGCAGTTGTAGAGACAGCCCACGCACTCTCGGAATCTTTCAATTTGTTGCAGAGCTCTGGTAGCAAATTGTGTACAAATTTATCGACAAATAATCTCTGTCCTCCTTCTGTGCTCATATCCTGACCACTATGATCTACAAAAGTCTCTTCGAACCTCGTGAAGAAGTCGGAGACACTTTCGTCTTTCTTTTGCCTGCATGCGGACAACTTGTACCAGTTAACGCGCAGTGCTGGCATCAGAGTCTTCATTAAGTCAATTATCCTACCTGGAAGATTAGCAATTAGAGGTTCGGGTTTGGAACCACCTATTTGTTGACCATCTGCTGCAATGATAGCTGCCCAATCACCACCTAGAGCAACTGGATGATTCTCCCTACGAATTTTAGCCCAAATTGGTTGCGGAACTACATTCCCAAATAACATGTCGATGTCCGCTAGATTCATAACACAAGCCTCAACTGTTTGTGCTAACTCCTTATAATATCCAGCAGGATTCTTACGCGGATCTGGCAAGGCCTGTTTTACTGCTAATACTTCAGCTCGCTTCCAAGGAATGTGTATCCACACTCTCTGGAACTGTGCCGGAGCGGCTGCAATACCATGGGCCGCATTAGCTTGCACAGCTTCGCGCCAAATAGGAGGAACCTCCCTCATTGGATATTGGCCAGTCCGCTTCGTACTACTTTTCTCTAAGTCTCTCGGTGAACGAAGAGATGGATCATTTCTAAAACTTAAAATCAGTTCCATCGCTTCTTTTATATCTTGACCCACTATCATACCTGCAGCAAACTCTTTTTGAACATTAATTAATTCTTCTAGGTTCGATTCAGAATCATCTTCTTCTAATTCATCACGCAACAGGGAGCACATCTCGTCAAAAACATACAGTTGCGTTGGTTCCTTCCACTGCATAAAAGTATCGAGTACATCTCTCGTACTATATCTCCTACTCTTCGAAATCCATCTAAGAGCCGTGGAATCCAAGATTCCCCGTTCCTCAGTACTTGGAAGCTGACTGCGTCTCTGTACAGAGTCAGAGGCAGGAGTCTTAATTAAGGTTTTATAGAAAGGAGACAGAATATTAGAGACGGAATCAGTGATTCTTCGACGAACAGTAAGCGGAGTCATAATACTAGCAGATGTAGAGAACACAGAAGCAGTAGGAATAGATAGCGGACAGTAGGAGTATCAGGTAAGACAGCTTGTGAAACATGAGGTGTAAGCGATACAGGTATAGGAAAAGAAGCCGGCAACCCAGGGAGTGGAGGTGCCGAAGGAATATTCACATTAATTATAGGAGGTACAGGAGCTTGATTCTGGGGTGCAGGAGCAGGAATGCCAGGTTGTCCAGCAACCGGCAATTGAACATTCGGTACAGTCGGAGCCGTAGCACCTTGTGCATACGGTGGAGGTGACTGTAACAAGTAAGACAACAGAGGATCGTTTTCGAGGTCCTCTACGGTCTTAGTTGTTTTCGATGGCAAGGCAGGATAGCACTTGTCGATCGCTAAATTATGTTCCCTAATGGCCACCTCTACGGCCTTCTCAGACTCGTTGACTTGCAGCTGCTTAACAGCCTGCTCTAGAGTCAACTCTTGCTCTTTTTGCTCTTTCTTTAACCTTTTAATTTCTCTCTGTTTGGATTCTTTTCGCCAATAACGGAAAGAATCAAACATTGCCGGCCGGGCTTTCTTCCTAAACAATTTCGCTTCCAAATTATCAAGGATTTCGGGTTCAAAACTACCATGCAGTGGCCAACTAAGGACACCATCTTTTTCCGTATAGCGGACCCACACCTCATTATAAGATATAGGACCCACACCAAACTTACAATACAAATCATATAGAGGAGTCCCAATCGGAGGAACCAGACATGAATCCTCCAATCGTGAATCACTGTTGCAACCAAAACAAGACAACATACAATTTCTCCGACTTACCATTTTGTAATCCGGAACACAGAACAAACAAAACAAGAAACAGATATGTGCACTTGAACCAAGAACTTAGGCCTACCAAAACCGAACTGATGTATCAATACCCAAACTAAACCAAATAGATTATCGCAACCAGAACAACCAGCGATAATCTTACAAAACCAAACCAAACCAAGAACCGAAAAAGGATTTTAACAACCCTCACGAAGTAACCAACTAGCAACCACTGAATACTTAACTGAGGCACTGAAGACGTCACCAAGGAGAAACCCGTCACGTTTCGCCGTACTAAGGACTGCACCTCGGGTCCAAGACAGGGCGACGGTCAAGGCAACGGCCCACTGCAGCCGTCCGAACGGGAACCCTCGTGGAAGAGAACTTCGGGCCACTTTTGCGATATGCCGGGATCGATGAAGTGGGGCGCCTCCCTCAGGAATCTTCACACGAAGCTTCTCGAACTCTTCAGGCTTTTGGACCGGTACCGAATGACGTCGCCCCACGTTGGGCGCCAATTGGAGTTCTGGACTTTTTGGTTCCGTCCAGAGGTGTCAGGGAACAACACCCGAAGACCCCGGAGTTCCACCTGTCTTGGTGCACAAATAAACAGAAACACGGGCTTCTCGATGGTGGCGTCAAAGACCAAGGTTTATTACTGCAGGGACACAGAAGTCACAGAAACTACGCATGGGCAGTGTCTAGGAGCCTGTTCGATTTGTACAAAGTGGGTTGCTCCTTATATACTAAATATTAGGCTTCGGGCAAATTCTTTATATGTCAGTACATTCCCAAACCTTTGTGTCCTAAACAATAAATATTTGGCGTTGCACAGGAATCGTCGACAATATCTGATGTCAAAACATTACGAACGAGGGGTTTCCACTTTTCCATCATAATCTCATGTCAACTTTTCATTCAAGACCCGGACCGCCTCATCGTAAATTTCGTTACCTCCCCCTAATAAAGGCCCAGAAGGAAAGGAGCAGAGCCAGGTGCAGAAGATAGAAAAGCAGGATAAGGGATGTTTGTGGGTTGTAAATGGGCAAGGCTACCAGCTTCGGCCGCCTAATCATGATCAGGCCAACGACCACAAGAACCAGTATAGCAGGACTAGCCTCGGGCAGAGGAGGCAGCCTTTGTCGAGTCATGCAGCTACAGCGTGTTCTGTTTCAAAGTGCACGTGTCACTAAAGAGGTGAATCGCCGGCTAAGGCTACGTGTCCTTAATTGAAATGAAGTGATCAGAGGTTATTGCGTATGTGAGGGCAAGAAACACAAAATGGCCGCCATAATCTAAGATGGATGCCATGGGTAGATCGGAAATATGTTTGTAACAGGAGTACTCTTGCTCGTAGCATAACGAAAACACCAGGATATGCTAAATGGATCATTTGCGGTTCGCTGATACCAATATTATGTATTTCCGACAATATTGAAAACAGGGGTTCAAATCGTCACGGAACCTCACTGTGAACCATTCAGCTTGGAACGGTATCTGAAACAATATCACTGATGGATTCGGTACCACTGGACAACATGAAACAACGATATTATTAATTTTTCGAAGGTCCTGCACTATTCTGTATTTCCCACTAGGCTTCTGCAAACCCATAATCGGGGAGTTACATGGACTTCCCACGATCTCCTTCAGTATTCCCTGTTTAATCATGGATTCGATCACAGGCTTTATTCCTGCAATTGTCTCCGGTGTCAGCTTATATTGTGGTGTTCTTGGGTACTCGGCATTGGGCTTTACCATGATCTTTACCGGTTCTACTCCTTTGATTAGTCCTATTTCTTCTCCAGTAAAATCCCACACCTCAGCTGACACAGTCTCCTTCAAGTCCTGCGGAAGCTCCTCCACCGTTAAGGTAGGGTATAGTTCCACGCATCCCTGCGAGTTTACAACCTTAAAGTCGGCATCATCATCGTTAGTCTGCACTTCTACTCCTTCAGGTGTGCAATATATGGTGCAGTTTAGTTTGCACAACAGATCTCTTCCTAGCAGACACACAGGGCTAGAATCACAAATCACAAACTGGTGTTCATCACTATATTTCCCTATCTTCACTGATACTGGTTCTGTCAGAGGATTTGTCATTCTTCTATTTGCAACTCCTACCACCTGGATCGTTTCTCCCGACATTGGCAGACCTGGGACTACCGCCGATCTCAAAGTGGATCGAGTGGCCCCCGTATCCACCAAAAAGGTCGTAGGACATCCAGCCACCTCAGCCTCTACGTATGGTCCTCTCTGATCCACCTCCAGGGCTGCTCCTAGGGTACAATCTTCTTCCCTATTCACTCGTTGTCCCGTAAGGGGATCAACGTAGTAGCATTCCTCTCCACCTACGAACAGTGGCAGTTGTCTATAGGTTTTCCCTCCATTTGCAATTCGTGGCGGTTGAGGGAACTGAGCTCGAGGAGTCTGAGTCCCCCCTTTGACAAATTTTCCCTTCGGGACCGCTGTTCCCTTTACCAGGCTGTTCTGAACCTCATCCTCCTCCTGTTCTAATTCCCCCATCTAGACATTATAGGGACACTCGCGTCTCCAGTGTCCCACCTCGTTACACTGGTGGCACCTCGTTGTCTTTTTCAGTGTCGCGATATCTACCCTAGGTCTCGGTTTTTCCTCCTCATCTCTGCTTTGATTATTCTGTTTCTTCCCTAGGGTTCCTGTTCCCTGTTGCCGCTGTCCACCCTTTCCAGCTGATTGCATCTGCACCAACATCAGCTTCTCCTTAAGTTTCTTTGCTTTCGTATCTATTTCATCGCTGCAATACCTCGCATACCTCAGGATCTCATCTAAAGGTTTGTTTTGCCAACAGATCAAATGCTGTTGAATCATTAAGCTTATGTCTGATCTCAATCCCAGGACGAACTTCGACACAAACTGTCCTATGTCCTTAGGATCCATCACGTCCAATCCACTGTACTGTTTGAATGCTTTCAGCAATCTCTCATAGAACTCGTGAACGGTCTCTTTAGGTTCCTGAGTTGTTCGATCTATCTTAACCCAGTCTATGTCCTGCAACGGCACCTTCTCTTTCAACCATGCCATTACCCTCTCGTACTTTTCCATTACTCTCTCTGATGGTCCATTCGTCCGGGGATCCCTCTCGGGTTCACAAATGGGCCATTCGACATTAAGTTTGCATGCCGTCCACAAATCTCCGGGTACTACAATGTCAAACAGGGTGTTCAAGTCGACCCACAGCACCTTAGAGATCTTCACGAACCTCTCTACCTGTTTGTACCATTCGACGGGATTCTCCCTTAGCTTTGGGAAGGAATTGGTAAATGCCGCTAGATCCCCCCTACTCCAGGGCACATGCACGTAGTTTCCGTTCGCGATTTCTCGCAAAGGGAAAGCTTCCATTCGCATTAGCCCTCCCTCCGGGGACCCCGCAAGTATGCTCCTTCTGACGGTTCCCCTCTTGGACCATCTTTCCTCCCATTTATCCAAATCCCTCCACATTCTGATACTCAGGATCAGTTCCTTTATGTGTATTTTCAGCCCAATCGTCCTACGCTCATCTAGATCCTGATCCGTGCAATTTAGCCTATGGTTACCCTGTAAAGCTTTAGTTCGTGATAGGTCTATCATATACCTGTTTGCCAACTCAGATAATTTTTCATGAACTGACCTCGCTTTCCGAGTAACATCCTTAGCCATAAACAGTATTTCATCCTGTTCATACAGATCGATCCTTTCCATTGGCAATGTGCCGTCTATTATTTCCTCCAAATCTGATTTTAAACTGATTACATCGAGCCGTTTTGCTTTTATCTCAGCTCTCAGTACCTCACTCCTAGGTGGTTCCTTTACTTCCCTCTCACCCACACTACGAGTCCTACGTCTAGGCACAGGTGAGTTATGAGGAGTCCTTCTTGCCTCTCTAGGTCCCAAGCTTTCCCATCTTCCCTAGGGGTATGGTGGAACAATGTTCTATTCCCCATTACTGCATTCTGTCTTTTCGGCTCGGTCTCTCTAGATGCAAGATAGGATCCTCCGTTCTGTTCTAAATAACTGCAATTCCCTTGCTGTCTGGTGTCGCTCAATAAACGATAAGATGCTTCACGGTCCTCCATGTTCCCGCGATCCCGTCCGTGATCACCGGATGCATGGCGAGACCCTTCGCGACTCCCTATACTCTCGTGACTCCAATGTCGCACATTCTCGTCCGGGGCATGGTGCGGGCACCTGAAACTGTCCCGGTACTCCTGTGTCCTTCTTTCTCCCTCACTAAGGATGGGGCGAGGCACTCCCCCACATCCTGTACTCCTGTCTTCACACACTTGTCTATTGCCACTGATGGTATGGCAAGTATCTCCTTTGCTTCCTTGACTCCCTCCCTCCCACTCCGGACTGCTTTCTCCAGCTCCGCAGTGAGAGAGGATCCTGTTATCCTGATCTCTCCATTCTGTTTCTATTTCTATTCTTTTATTCTGAGTCTCTACGGCAGCATCCCATTCTTTCAAGTACTCCCTTAATTCCTTAAAGGATTTCGGTTTCGGTCCCCTCAGGTCCATATGTCCTCTCTGACCCCCCTGTTCTATCCAGGGATCCATTACTGGTTCCAATGGGGTACTCCGACTCCTTGGTCCTAGCAACTGCCTTTGGGAATTGATCGTATTGTTCCTACTTTCCATCTCTGCCCTTTCCCTGTCCCACCGTGCCTGTTCCTCCTGCTGGGCTCCCTCCGGGTTGTAGATTGACACTATAGGACCTATGGTAACAGGTACTTGTAGAGCATCGGGCAGTTGATACGACCTTGCACGCTCCGTTTCTGGCACCTTCAGGACCACAAACCTTCCTACTACTCTCTGTACGGGACTAGATTGAGATATTTCCTCACCTTTCTTGGGTTCCCACTCTGACACGGGGAGCGGTTTATATTCCCCCTGCCTAGTCCCGTCCCCCTGCTGTAGTTCGGGACTTTCGGCTTCCCTGTTGTACGGAGGTGGTCTGTCCATTAATAGCCTCTCTATCAGACCATCATCCGACTCGCTGTCCTCATCTTCTTCTAGAGGCTTCTTTTCTCCCGTAGCCTCAAGCATTGGGTACAATTTGTCTGCTTCTATTTTTTGCACCCTCCACTTTTTAGCTTCATCGTCCCATTTAGCATCCTGCACTGCTCTTACCGATCGTCTCACTCTTTCTTGGCGTCTATTCAAGCTCCTATTGTGTGCCGCCCTGAACCATGCATTAAGGGCTTCGAACTGTGTTGGCCTCGGTAGAGGTCTTGTTGCGAGCATTACCGCTTTCAGTTCGTTCAATGCTTCTAACCTAAACGTCCCGTATCTCGGGAACGTCAGTTCCTCATTTCCTTCTGTTAGCTTACTCCACTCGGAGATCCATAGTATTGAGTGTAACCCTACATTCACAGCCATATAATAAGCTGGTGTGCCTTCTGGTGGGGCTTCTTCCCCCGCATACGAGTTTCCTCTATCTCTCTTAAAGATCGCCCTTAAACGTTTAAAACACTTCATTTTCGAGATTTTACGATTTTCCTTAATTCTCTTCCTTATTTACTTCCTGATGACAAACCACCAATCCCTGCGCGGCTCTTGCTAACCAGCCTATCCCAGCGCGGTTCTACACCAACCGGCCAATCTCAGCGCTGCTCTACGCTGACCTCACTCGTCCCCTCTGCAGCAGTTCCCCTCCTTTCTCAGCTTGCCTCGCGGTCTTGCATGCGTCTCATTCATACACCGAAAAATGACTACTTCCGACCAAGCGATCACTTTTCTTGACTGTACGTCCACAGTCTAACTGTAATTGTCACCTCAACTGGCGAGACGTCTTCCTCTCACTTCAGACGCTCGCCTTAACTGATAGGTTACTTACACACAGTAAACGTCCAACCAGCGTCCGTTACTCATACACTCACTCTGACACTCCCCCTATCAACGGTCCTGCGGGCGATCAATGGTACCTCATGACCCCCTTTACAATGGTAGACAATTACTCTGGGTGTTCGATACACCCGAACCACTTAAGCCCTTCTCTGGACTTAAGATTTTATCTGGTTGCGCGCGCTCACAACCTTCCCACAATCACACTACAGGCATTCAACTCCGCTTGACATTACAACACAGGTACAACACAAAACACCGCAATCTCGCAACGCATGACCCTTATACTCACTCTCGACCGACTCTGCTGCTTTTCTCTCGCACCGTCAGCACCTTCTTCGGCAGGGATTCTTCTTCTGGTCGTCGATGACTAGGGACCTTGGGGTAATCTAGACCTGACCTAGGTTGCCTTCCTCAAGAAGAAAACCATCTTTCTCTGCTACCAACTGCGGGGAATGAGATTTTGATATCTTTTCTGACCACCTAGATACCTATCTCATTCATCCAATTTTGGATCGATTATTGACTGTCATTGAGTAAAAGGCAAACCCACATTAGGTTAAATCAACCCCATAGACTGACGCAACTCTGAAGAACCACTTACGACTGGTAAAGTTTAAAAGTTTAATATAAAATCAGAGTCAGTTGCAAATACAATCCTCTCAAGATAAGATTCAACAAGTATACAGGAACTAAAAGGAACATAAATTCCCTAAAGAATCTCAGTCTACAAAAGAATACAATCAAAACCATTTCTAAAATTAGCAAATTGAATAGCATAGACACAAAGTGAATCTGATGCGTCATTTACAGAAAGAATAAACAAGTTAAATCTGTCCCTACTCTATGCTAGATGACATCCCTACTAGCAAGTCCTTTTACCTAAAAAGGTGTCAGCAGTTTGACTTCCAAAGAAGTTCAAACTCTCTTAGTTTCTGATGGAAACCTATGTCGAGAAGCAGTACCCTTTCTGCCTACCCATCCGCTCTCTAAGGGTCCTCGGCCTACTGCTCTCTTCTGCTGCTCTTTTGGTCCTGTGAACAGTCACTTCTAAACAAGACCCCAAATTCCAAGCGTCTCTTATCTCAATAGGCCATAAACCTCGTCCAGCATTGTCACTTTAAATTTAACAAGACCTTTGACTCTTGGCTCGCACGTACAGATCAAAGCTATTCCTATTCCTGTGAGCCCACTAAATGACATGCAGTGAACTACACTCTGGCAAACCCTTGGTCAGTTAGGTTAAAACCACATATGAACACATTATGCTAAAATTCCTACAACTCTTCTACACAGTATGACTTTTAACACATATATATATAATCGAATTAGCAAATCATTTGATTATAATCGAATTCATATTACATAAAATACAACGTTATACTCTCGTTCTTATGCAGTGCTATATATATTCTGCACATTTCTTCACTTTGCATTTCATCTTCTCCGTTTTATAATTACATATGTACGTTCTCTATTTAGCACGTTCTACTGTTCGTAAACATTTAAACACATTTCTATATTAGCCCATTATATGCAGCTTTCCTAATTCTAAATGCACATTCTAGAGTACATACAGATACATTTCCTATTACTTACGTTACATATGCTAACTTTACGCTATAGGTTCTAACTTTACATTACAAGTGCTAATTTTACATTATAGGCTTGTAAATATGGTACGGATATACTTTTCATTCAAATTGCGCTCTCTCAATGGTGTTCATATAGCTTTTTATGAGTTACCCAGTCTCTTTAGTACAGTTTTGCTCATGAAACGGGTTTTGCTTAGGTATTTTCTTAGATGGTTTCTCTTTAGTAGAGGACTTTTTTTAATATAGATGCTTGTTTGATGGGTGTTTTGTTTGATTTCTAGATATTTATGAAGGTCTTTAATGTTCTACGTGGTACTTACCTGCCCTTATGCCTACTCACTTTCGACTCAGATAGCTAAGTTCTTCTCAGCACTTGAATGATTACAGATAAATGTTAGGTTTATCTTTGATCTGTCCACAGGCCATGACATATCAGGTAATGAAAGAAACCCTTTGGATCATCTGGAAATATGGGCTAATGTCACAGGCTTGGCTTGCAGTGACTCTTCTCCTCCTTCTCAGACTGTAGCCAACAAATTACATTTTAGAATAACTCGTCATCCATTAATTGTGTCATCCACAGTGCCCATCGGAGGACCTCACTGTCTTTTCAACTATTCTACATTTTTAAGTGATCTATGGTGGTGATAATCTTACAACGTCAGTTGCAATTCTTAACTCCTGCAGACAATGCAGAGGTCTACATTTGAGGGGGAATTCTCACAAAAATAGTAAGAAAATCTCAAACTGCACAAGGGACATATTTTGGACAAAGTAAAACTACCTGAGTCAAATTGTCCCTTAACCAAAGACAATGGCAACTAGCAGATCATCTGAGAGTTCAACTCAAGAACTGGGTAATAACCCAGATAGTGAAAGTGAATCAAATGTGTGCTCTGGTTGAACCTGAGTCTCTCCTTCTTACACCAGATCACAACGGTCATGAAGAATACCTATTTCAGATTTTTTCGGGTAAAGAGAGTATTCCCTCTCTTCCATGCACAAATCCTGAATCAAATGCATTAGTGCTCTGAGTTTACCCTTGGACTATTCCATTGTAGTGTTTTCAGGGGCTCTGAAGGAAGAGATCCTGAAGCTCCAAAATAAGCTGGACCACATTTCCCCAGTCATCCCAAGGCGTTGCTGCCTCCTTCTGCAGTAAAGTATCAAGCTCAATAATCAATGCTGTGTTATCACAGCGTCTTGTAAAAGTGGACTGGAATGCTCGTGGGCATAACCTAGGATTGTGTGAAATGGACATTTGGGCAGGATATGAATTGCATATTTACTTGTTCTCCTCATATGGGCTGCTGAAAGTATTCCCTGCATAGTACCAGAGTAAATGCTCCCCTGCCCTATGCTAGGCTACTGATCAAGTGACAGAGCCCCCCACGGCTTTTTAGATTCATGCCTTAGTGAACACATAAATTATGCATGTTTGCTGAAGGCCTCCCTTTTAAAAGTACTGAGGCCTATAGAATGACTCTGAGGTCTCAGCGGTGCCCAAAGTGCTCCCTCACAGAAACAGTGACTACTGTCTTGTTACCAGACTGAGGTAGACTTGCAGTGGTGGCTGCCATGATTTATAGTGTAAGTCATGGACTATATTACCTGCCTTCTTCCAGGGGGAGATAATTACCAGCCTTTCCAATTGAAAGTTCTTCCAGTCCCAATAAACCAGGCCCTTCACTCGATTGTTATGAGAATGAATATATGTACACTTTGCATATGTATGGCAGGAGTGTGGAACCTATATGGGTGTGCTTTCTGAAGAGATGGCACTGGAATCTATCTTGGACTTCTTTTGTTGCATGACTACCCAAACACAAAGGCCAAGATATTGTTGCCCAGCTAGCTCTCTTCCCCCTTTTTCCAGAAGCTTCTCTGTAGTCAGATAGCTGATGTGCAAGGATACCACATGCCTCACTTTGAAATTTAGCCTCCTGCGCTCAGTATGTGCCTTCCAACTCTGAACCCTCTTTCTACTGTATCGTTTTAATAAACCCTGTAGTTGACCCAGACTGAGTTTAATAAGCCAAAGAGCAGGCACTGCCTGAAACCAGATTTGGAGAGCTCTTATGAAAGACACCCTTGGCATGGCAATTTCAAGCACTGCTTATGCAAGTGACATGCAGGATGTGATTGAAAGAGTTGCCCAAAATGAAAAATGTGCATGTCTGATTGGCAAACATAAGCCAAAATACTACGCAGATGCATGCTCAGTGTGCCATACTATTTCATGTCAATGAAAGGGAGATACATACCAGTGTAACTGAGAAACCCTCTGTGTATCTGTGTGCCAGAGCCAGTATCTTTGATTGCTGTCTTCCCTGCCAGGTTGAGGCTAAATCTGTATTAAGATCCTTGTAGTGGGAGCTACAGACAACCTGGGAAAAGGAGTGATGTTGCTGAAGAAAAATGATTGCTGACCTGCATCCCCTATAGAATAGCTTGCCTTGTGCAGCGGTCAGCAAAGCGGCATGGTGACAAATAAACTGTGCAATGAGCTTTTATCTGTAAACCTGAGTGACGTGGTGCCTGTAGCTGACCTGATGGAAAAAGCCAACTTGTTGGGGAGAGGGTGCAGTGTTTGAGATGTGCCACAGCAGAACGTCTAGAATAGTATATCCCGGGTGTGCAGAAAGTAGAATTAACTATCCACCTAACATCAATTCTACATGTGGACCAGCGGGGGTCTCTTTGTGCTCCCCCTCTGTCTATAACCGCTAGTATGCCCCTAGAGGCCCTCAGAAAGACAGTGAGATTTTTCAGCTCTCTCTATTTGCCTGAAAGTGATCATTGGGGTTTCTAGGTAAGACGGTGTTTAGGAAGTCTTCATAAACTGCTACTAAATTTGCCAAGCAGTTTCAGAGAAAACTCACTTTAAAACCCTGCTTCATGAAAGAATGTGTGTGTCCCACATGCCTCTTTTGTCTCTGTGGGGAAATGTACCCATGTTCAAAGAATTTGTGGACACAGGTTCTCAAATATTCCCACTAAGCTCTACAGTTGACAATGTACTGGCTTTCCCAATATAGTGGTATTAAAATTATCATGACTGTTTTTAATGGTTTTTTATAATTATTGCCTTTCTTCAAGTTGTGCCCCCTCTCTTTCACTGTAGCAGCATGTGAAATACATTGTGCAGGCACTGGAAGCACCTTTAATTACCCTTCTTCAATGATTCATGAATCTCCTTGAGGACCATCAACGGGGTGGGCTCTTAACAATTTGCCAAGCGCCGTATGGAGTTTGGCTATGTTCGGGAAGCTTGCTTTGTTGCTCATCACCCTCAGGAACCTCCATGGGCTCGGCTGCAATCCCTGTTCCTTACCACCTTGTCCACTCTGATTGTTGGTGGTGGATACAGCCCCACTGGACAGAGTGAGGAGACTGCAGAAAAACTGGGGAGCTTGAGTTGTGTGAACAGATTAAAAAACTGGTATAAACTCTTCACCCCACTCATACAGAGGTCACGTTACCTCTTGCCAGTGCTTGTACTACGTCTGAACAGTTAAAGGATGAGTAGAGCAAACACCACCTTGGCAAAGGCCATTGGCAGGGATTAGGTTATTTTGAAAGAGGCAGTATTTTCCCAAAGGAAAGTTGCTCCCTATCGCATTTCCAAGATCCCTGAAGGAGAGTCTCATTGGGGTTTAGATGTTGTAACCTTCCACTGACATCTCTGTGAGTGTGGTTTAATTGTGGTATGTGCTGGCCATGAACGACTGCAATATGCACTATGGGTCTGTATTTCTGCATTGTACATTAGGAGGATTAATTAACTAGGAGGCTGTACTTGACATATTTTGCTGTACTCAAGCACATGTGAATTTGCCTATGCTTCTGAGAACGTGGGTATATCTGTGCATATGGAATCTGTATCTGGACATCTGAGTCTGTGCCTGGACTTTTGATGTGGTATCTTGACATTTATGGATGTAGTTGCATGGTAAGTAGGTGTAAGCGGAGGGTGAGGGGAATGAAGAAAAGAAAGAGGGATGAGGGGGAGAAGGATGAAGAGAGGGGGGATGAGAGAGGATCAGGAGGATAAGAGTGATGGAGAGACAAGAAGAGGAGGAGGATACCACCAGGGTATACAACCCAGTCAGGGGGAACCTCTAGTGAGTTATAACTTCTGGTTCATAACTTCCGGTGACCAACAGAAGAGTATGATTGCTTAGTTGGAACCTCTAGCCATGAGCAGTTTGACAGTGGGGCTGTTCTCTATGGCGATGATTTTCTCCCTCTTTTCATCTAGCATGGGAAAAGCTTGCTGCAGGTATAATATTATGGTTAGAGGGAATCACTCAATCAATCAATCAAGTACTATCTAATACTAGCTAATCACCCCAGGGAGTATCCAGGCACCGTGCTGCTGTTATCAGTTGAACATCCAGGCCTTGAGCCCCTTCCTGAAGTGAGTAAGCTAGGGTGAGGTGCAGAGGTGGAGGGTGTTCCAGGCTTTGGTGTTGAGGTGGGAGAAGCATCCACCGGTGCAGCTGCGTTGTATGCATGGAGTCTGAGCAAGTGCGAGGTGTATGGAGTGGAGGTTCCTTTCGGCCGGTGGAAGATCAGGCGATAGTTCATGTAGTGTGGTCCTTTGTTGTGGAGGGCTTTGTAGGCATGAGTCAGGAGCTTGAACTGGCGTCCTTTCTGTATTCAGAGCTAGTGGAGGTCTTTTGGATGTTGAGGGATGTGTGTCCTCATGGGCAAGTTGAAAATCTGTCTGGTTGCTGCGTTCTGATTTGTTTGTAGTCTTTGCGTGAGTTTGGTGGTGGTGCAGACATAGAGTGTGTTGCTGTAGTCGAGCCGGCTGGTGATGAGGGACTGCATCACAGTTTTCCTTGTGCTGATGGGAGTAATCTGATGATTTTGCAGAGCATGTGGATCGTGTGGAAGCAGGCTGAGGTGACAGCGTTGACCTGACTGTTCATGGAGAGTTCACTGTCCACTATGTCACCGAGGTTGCGTGCCTGGTCTTTCAGGGTAGGGGTAGGTCCGAGCTCTGCTGGCCACCAGGAGTCATTCCAAAGGGCAGTGTGTCTGCCGAAGATCAGAACTTCCGCTTTGTCAGAGTTGAGTTTGAGAAAGTTTAGTTTCATCTACATGGCGATGTTCTTCATGCAGTTGTGGAAGTTGGTCTTTGTTAGAGTGGGGTTCTCTGAGAGTGAGAGGACGAGCTGTTATTGGCGTAGGAGATGATGTTGATGTCTGTGAGTGATATCATGTAGATGTTGAAGAGGGTGGGGCTGCGGGATGAGCCTTGGGGCACTCCACAGATGATGTGCTTGGTTTGCCAGGTGAAGAAAGGGAGGCAATCTCTCTGGGTGTGTCCTGTGAGGAAGGATACCAATCTGGCGTAGTTGGTCAATGAGTATGTGATGGGAGGTGGTGTTGAAATCTGTGGAGAGATCAAGGAGGATGAGAGCAGCTGATTCTACTCTGTCAAGTAGGGCTCAGATGTCGTCTTTTGCTGCAATCAGGGCTGCCTCGGTGTTGTGGTTGGCTTTGAAGCCTGATTGGGATGGCTCCAGTAGTTTGTTTCTTTCCAGATGATCTGTGAGTTGGAGGTAGATGGCCTTCCCCAGGACTTTGGTGGGGAATTAGAGGAGGGAGGTGGGATAATACTTCTGGAGCTCTCTGGGGTCTGCTGAAGGTTTCTTCAGGAGGGTTCTGACCTCCGTGCATTTCCATGCATCTGGAAAGGTGGCTGCAGTTATGGAGGCATTGATGATGGAGGTGAGCTAGTGGCTGATCTCTTTGCTTCTGAGTTTGAAGAGACGATGGGGCATGGGTTGGTGGGTGATCCTGAGTGGATGGAGTTCATCAGGATGTCAGTTGTAGGTGTGCTCATTTGCTCCTGATGGAGCAAGGTTTCATATGTGAAGAAACTTGCTTGAACTCAATTCTCTCGAAATAACATGTAATGAATTAACCAACATGTTTTGTAAGTACTAATAATTGCACCACATGGCATTTCAGTATCTAGGGTAAGCTTTTCAATGTGCTTTACTAACCAATATTTTGAGTGTTTAAAAAGTGCTACTGAAAATGCGGGTACTCTTCTGTGCATGTGTCTGCTACATCTACGTAGTATGACGTTCTTTGTTTTGGTGGGAATTCTTTGCAGCTGTGCAGTAGTGCCTAAAATGGCCGCTTCGAACCTCACATGCTAATGCCTATGCTTTTGCTGAACTAAATCTTGTGTGTTGGCTAAATCTGCTAACGTAATAGTTAAAATAAAGTAATGGGATTAGAGTAGAAATAAGTAGTATACAGTGCATTCATTTATTTCCGTATTCTAACGTGTCCTGCTTGCATGGTGTCGGAAATCTCCATCTTGGATTTACTGCGCGTGCGCACTTGAACTCTGAAAACCTTGAAGTAATGGCATTGAATGTCTGCCAAGTCCCATCTTACCCGCGAAGCGCCTGAGAACCTCACCTCTTGACCCACAGAGAGGAATAAAAAGCGTATAAAATGTATACATTGTATATGAAATGAAATGAATATTGCTGGGAGGAATACAAGCTTGGGAACGTAAATTATGGGCAAGAACATAGATCAATTAAACTAAAGGAAAATGACTTCATACTAGTATGGTGTGATGACCTTTCCCTGTCCCACTGACCAATCAAATGAAGGGAATACACACATTTACAACATTGGGGTGTGTTAAATACCCAGGAAAATGGTATACCTAAGGTGGGCTTGGTCAGTTAGATTTGTCCGACTTGTCAGAGACCTGTCACTGACCCAATGTATGCTGAAGGAGATCGTGGATGCCACGGAGCTCAGAGGGCTGGTCGAGCACTCTGAAAGAAGAATCAGGAGTTCTCTGAGGAAGAAGACTCAGTCCATCTAGAAGGGAACGGGAATAGCTGCAGAGAGGGGTGTAACACTGGTGTTGCACTTAGAAGAGGTTACCTGTTCTGTCCTGCACCTGTCCTGACCTGTTGGCTTCTGATTAGTCGGGAGCCCTTCTCTTTTCCACCCCTTGGCCAGGGGTTGGTCCTCGCACCATTCTTGGTAAATATAAATCTGTGTGGTATGTCTTTGTACTGTTTCCCTTTCTCACCCTTCCCAGGTACCAATGTCTAGAAATGTTGCTAAGTCTCTAAAGATTTTTTCTTTGATCATTATTTTTCTACTTGCAAAGTTATTATCCGACATGTATTGGTACTTGACTCACAAAATATTGCATAAATAAAATGTTTAAAACTTTCTAGAGTCTGTGGTTATTCCAGGAAATAAATTAAATTGTTATTCTGTACCTATTATTCTAACTACCTAATTCATTGGCATAAGAATTTAAAATGTAGAAGTGACAAGGAATTGCTAAGTCATGGTGTACAGGTATAAATCATAATAAGGTAAATAAACTCCTGATTGGCAGGAAAATAGATTACCGGCTTATGGTGTGTATGTTTATGGGCCCTGGTGAATATGGTGTTTTAGAAATATCCTAAACTGGTAATCTTGCGCCATCACTCCCATGCAGTAATCGGGTTGTTAGTGGTTGTTGGGTTGCAGAAGAGTTTGGAGGGTTGGGGATCATAATTTCTGTAGATGGTTGCTATCTTGTTGTGGAAGTGGTCAGGGAGGGAGTTGAATAGTTGTTGTGAGGGAGGGATGGAATTTTCTGTGGCTGAAGGGCAGGTGAACTCTCAAATGATGGGGAAGAATTCCTTTGTTTGTTTGGTTGGTGCTGATTTCGATCCGGGGTGTCAGGGTCTCCTTTTTTGTGGCTTTGAGTTGGCAGTGGTATTTGTTGAGGGATAAGTTGTAGGTGGCTTGGTCTGTATCGTTCTTGCTGTTTCACCATTTCTTTCCAGTTGCTTACACCTGCATTTTGATGTGCTGAATCCTGGCTTGTAACAGCTGGATCACTTGGTGGGTCTGCTAGTTGTGTCTAGTTTGGTGGAGGTGACTTGGTTGGCAGCGCTGGTGTTACAGGTGTTGAAATTCTCTACTGTCTGGCCCAGGTTGTTGGTGATGCTGGGCTGAGTGGTGCTGAGGGCGTTGGTCCATTTCTGGTGAGTTTCTTTGGTCCAGCTGCGATAGGGAGAGCTGTGTGGTTGGAGACGGTGCGAGGCGGACTGATGAGGGTGAGATGTATGATGGAGTGGTCCGTCCAGGTGAGTACTGAGGTGTGGCTGTATCTGATTCTGTTGCTTCTGTTGCTGGATGTGAAGATGGGGTCTAGCATGTCTCCTGCTCGGCTCTGTGTGTGGGGGTCGGTGAAAATCTATTGAGGCCTATGTTGTCTAGTCTTTCTAGGAGCTTAGTGGTGTTGGTATCGGTTGAGTCATCGGTGGAGTCATCCAGGTGGAAGTTAAGGTTGCCCAGAAAGATGTAGTGTTCGGATTTGACGATGAGCGGGGTGATGATCAGCAATGGTGCTGCTGAGGCCGGTATGTGGCCCTGATGGTCTGTATGTGAGGGTGCCTTTGATTGGTGTTTTGGCATCGGCATGGAGCTTGAAATTCATGTGTTCTATAGTCAGCATAGTGTTGTCATTGATGATGGTGTAGGTTATTGATTTTTTGTGTACAATGGTGATGCCGCCACAGTGTCTGTTGGTGCAGTCTCTGTGTTTCATCTTTCAGCCCTTGGGGGTTGCTGTTCCAATGTCTGGGGCAGACATGGGGGTGAGCTAGGTCTCTGTGACAAAGGTCATGTCAGGGGATGGTGTTGATGGTGTCCCAGATTTCTGTAGCATGTTTGCAGAGTGGTCTAGCATTGATCAGGAGGCAGTTGAGTTGATCTGGTGGTATGTCGACACTTGGGGTTGGCGCTGTGTTGTTCAATGAGGTGGTGATCGGTGATGGGGTGGTGAAATGGCAGTGGATGCAGGTGAAAGGTCCCGCTTTGGAGCTTATTGATGAGGGGCAGTAGTTGTTGTTGCTTGCAGGGCAAGGATCTCTGTGGTGGAATATCTGTGGCGCGGTCCAATATCAGACGGGCGCAGATGAGCTTCCCTGTGGCGCACCTCTGGTGCGCCGGCTGCAAGACTGCATTGTGGCCTCTATTAAGTAGGCCTGGTAGGTGGGAGGGCTGTCCGGGAGGCGGAAGGGCCAGGGGCTGGGGCGGCGGGAAAAAACACACGGAAACCAGCATGAACCAGAGGGCACAACAAACAATGGGTGGAGGGTAAAAAAATTGCGAGATGCACTACAACAATATGCAATAGGAATGTGAAAAACAGTATGACAGCACACAAATTAACAATAGAGAATACTCAGATAGGTAACTGAACAAATGGTTTTATGAAGTTAACTGCATGTTGTTGAATTATTCAACCTTTTTATTGTGGTTGCTTTCCTTCTGTGACTGCACTTTTATTCATTTGCTGCTGTGACAGTGAACGCGGATAAATTCTCCTTTGTTATGAGAAGGTATCAGGAGGTATAATATACCCCTTCCCAAAACGAAAACATACACTAGGAGATGTCGGACGAAATGTCTTTGCAAATATGCCAGTGTACAAAATATAGATGGATAATGTATTGAGTAGATAAAACAATAAAAT
This sequence comes from Lissotriton vulgaris, assembly GCF_964263255.1. Lineage (NCBI taxonomy): Eukaryota > Metazoa > Chordata > Amphibia > Caudata > Salamandridae > Lissotriton > Lissotriton vulgaris. The sequence goes on from NC_141685.1 coordinate 845,714,705, forward strand.
AGAGTTTTCAAAAAAAAATCACAATTGAGGCACTCTCTTGCGCAGTTCTGATTTCCACTCAGCCATGTTTCCTTTCCCCAAATTCACGATTGTGACCACCATCCCCCCATTTCCATGTAAGCCCATTTCTTTCACCTTCCTATTGGTATCCAATTTTGCTCTTTATTGTTCGACTTGGATGTTTCCAATCTTCGGACACAATTCCTCCAACAAATATGGGGGCATATTATCAAGTGGGTTTATCTCCGCTTTTTTGGCTTTAAAAGCCAAGAAAGCGGAGATAAAATTATCTCCCTATTACCTAGCTGTCGCTAACACCAGTTAGCAACAGCTAGTAGGAGATAGCGACCATCTTGGGCCCCACTTTGCATGTCAGTGATATTTATCACTAATGACATGCAAAGTGGGCGTGCCAAGATGTTAGCGACTGAAAACAGTCTCTAACATCGCTATCTCCTATTACCAACTTTTGGAGATATTCGAGCTAAGCACGAATATCTCCAAAAGCTAACACCTGCCCCGAGCAGTTCTTAGCCATGTTATCCAATGGGAGGTGGATAACATGGCTAAGAGCATTAGCTCGGTAATGCATGAATATCGCTGACTTTTCAGCGATATTCATGCATTGCGTCGATTTTTATCGCATTTGCGATAAACCTCTGTGATACTAAGGTTTATTTGCGGTAAAAATCGCCGCAGCTCAGCGGTAAATTTTTGTCTCTAACCAAGCAATAGAGATAATTATCGCTAGTGCTTGGTAATATGCCCCATGGTTATTATATCAGCTAGGACACGACTTATCGACAGTGTGATTGGTGCAAGTGCACTTCATGCTGGTTATCCTGTTGAAGAGTTTTTCTAGGGTTTTAACCAAATGGTAACCTATGCACTTTTATTCCACCCTATTTATTTTAAGTTGATGGACACGCCATGTCCATCTTTAGCTTAAACATGGCTAGCCGCGAATGAACCCCGGCTTGGGCTGGCTTTTGGCCACCCTTTTGATCTGCCATTTTCCGGTCTCATTTCTTTATTGTTCCACTTGCCACTCAAACTTGCTGCCAAGCTCACACAGTCTAAAAGTTAACTATTCACAATGGGAATGCACTTCCTTAAGGGTTTCTAGTAACCATAAAGAATTGTCAAATGATTGCTATTCTAGTGAACCGGCCTCCTCCCTCCTCAATACTGTAAATATAGCTGTTATAGACCCACCTACAATGTGCTCTCTCCTATCCTATCAAAGGGAACATGGTGCACATTCCAGGGCTGCCGGTAGAGTGCTGAAACATCGACCCGCTGAAATCAATTTTAGTGGTAAAGGCAGAGAACATCCCTGGCTCATTAAGTAAAAATATCTCATTTAATGAGCAGGGGACACTAGAGCATGCTACACACTGACACAAAGCAAATGGTTCCGGTGATAAAACATATTTTATGAGGAGTGTAAAAAGTTAATAATACTCCGGGGTAGGGCAGTAAAAGCAGAGGTGTAACTAACTCCATTGACTTATTCAACATGCAAACACGCCTCGTGCGCTTAGTTACTTTAAATGGTAATAAAACAGGAGGGCAGTAATTCTTGAAGCTCCGGGGTCACCTGAAAGTACGCTCGCGCGCCTTCATTGCCCATTTCATTCTTTTATTTCATTCTCCTCAAAGTGTGCATTCTGTGAACCGGCAATACTGCTATTAAAGGCAAACTGGGTAGCTTCTATGTCTAAATGTTTGTCTCCATTGTCTGCACTGAAGTGCCCTCCTCGTCAACTATCGGGTTTAGAGCCAGCAGCTGTGCACCACGCCCCGCAGTGCCCTACCTGTGACCCCCCACCGCTTCATTCCCTCTTAGCAGTTCCAGTTGACCAGTCACAAATGGTTTCTGCTGGGCCCAGATATTTACATGTGGATTTCTGGACTTCCACTTGGGTGCTTTAGAGACATTTCCTGTAGTACATGTACCTCCTGCAGTGGTATTTGGTATCTCGTTCGTGATGTTTGTTGTCAGCTATTTTTATTTAACGAGCGTAATTTTGTCTTCATGTGACAGATAGATGTAGTTCATTGACCGACCACAGACGTCTTGTAAACTAGACTTGGCCTAGCGGCTAGAGCTACTGACTTTAGCACTGGAGGCCCGCCTTTGGATCCTAACCTCTTATTAACATTATATGAGTCTAAGTGAATCACTTAATCTCCCCCTCCCCCCCAAAAAACACGTGCAGTGTGTTCGGGTTCTCATTTGATGCCTATGGGGCAGATGTACGCTATATTCCAGCTGAACTATTTTATTTCTTTTCGGTGTTTTTTTTTTTTAAGAACCGGAAATAAAAAACGTTAACTGGAATTTCCAAGCGGGTTAATAATGCAAACCTGCGTTCTATGTTTAAGTCAGTAACCTTAACCTAACCATCTTTTTTCCGCATGGATACTTTTATTACAAATCTATAATTACATTAAAAACGATTAAGTGTATTTGCTCATTTGTTTCATAAATGCAAATTACTAGAAGAGACATTTAACTGCGCCATAGCATAAAATGCCCCCAGCGCCAGGTCTTAGAAGCACCAGATGTCGCTTTGCCTCACTTTGTACCGGCCTGGTGTACCACTTTTCCTCCTCCAGTGCTAAGGGTTTCTAGCCTCTCCCAACTCAAGCCCTCTTAAGATGTTTACGTGCTGTAGCTATAGTATGGGGAAATAACTTAGGGGCTGATTACCATGGCGGTGAACCCGCCACTGGCAGGCCGCTGATGGCGGGTTCACCCACATCATGAGGTTAATTACCGCCCTCCAGATAAGGATGGCGGGCTGTGGGCCTGGCGGGCGAAAGCCCGTCCGCCATGGTTTCGACATAAGCAATCGTTACGATTGCCTGTCGAACTCCGCCACATCCACAGAATGATGGCAATGCCAAGCAGGCACTGTCCGCCAGATCAGGAAGCTGGATACCCACCAGCCTATCAATGGCGGTTTAACAGCCATGGAAAAGCTGGCTGGATGTACTCTGGGGGCCCACTGCGGGCCCCCTTGTGCAGGGGCAGTTGGTGTGAGCATTTGGGGGACACCTACGGTGGCCGCCTACATTTCCCTACACCCTACATTTCCTCCACATTTCCCTGCACCACGTAGTGCAGGGAAATGTACACAGTGCTTTTTTAACATCTCGCCGCAATGTTAAACATTCCGTATGCGCCCACTGTGGTGGCGGTCACATCCTAATTTCATTTGCAGGACTGCTGCCTTATAGGTGGGTGTTCCCCATCCCCGGGACGATGGCGGACGGACTAAGTCTATCCGCCATCGTAATGATCACCATAATTCATCCCAAATAACCACAGAAATGGCGCACTCACTTTCTCCATAATGTGGGCATAGTTAAGGGACCTGTTGATTGTGGTATTAATAGTTTACAAATAATGCCAACGTTTGTCAGCAAGGTGTGCGTCCTCAATAAATGTTGGAGAAAAATACATTATTTTTCTAAATAGCTTCAGTATAAGATGTGCTTCTCTAAATCACGTTCATTGAAAACTTTCCAGTACAGCCTCGGGTCGAAATGAATTTTTGTTTATCAAAAATAGTTTATGAAAACACTTTGTTAGACAATAGGAATTTGTCTGCACTTGGTTGAAAAATAATATGAGATGTATACATTTAGGTGATTCTAAAAAGCTGATAAAAGGAAAATTTTGTGAAGGAACCAATTGTCCGTTTCTTACAAATTATTGTTACTCATATTTCAGATAAAATAAAAAAGAGATAACATAATGAAGGGATAGTGTTAAATTACTGCACCGTATGTTATCCTTCTCCATATTGATTTGTAAAATTACTGTTGCTGGCCTTCGGAACACAAGGTACTGGCAGTGCTTAACTTGAGCCGGTGGTTTCCTGTGCTGGCCACCGGAACTTAATTGCCCCAGTGCTTGTGACAGTCTGGCTAATTTAAGGAAGACAACAACAATTATTTTCTAATTCAATATACACAAAAAATGACTATTACCTGCTGCTCAAGACATTTTCATAGCTCTGGGGGACTGGCATAGTCTGAATTGTCACACTTTTAGCAGTGTGGCGGTTAGTAGTTGTGTTATTACAATAATTGGCAGCATGGCAGGAGCAATGTGTGGTGCACGCTGCAGTGGCCTCCTGATGAGAGCCCCGGCACTTCTTTTTTTTTTTTACAAATTAAGCACTGAGAGCTGGCCACTGGAACTGAGACCCACTGACCCATTGACTCTTGAGACCACACACAAACAATCTGCTCCTATGGACATTTTCAATGAAATCTCCTAATTTAAATAGGTCTTTGGTTGCCAAGAGTAATACTGGTTTCTTTCAGGGAGACCCTGTGAATTAGATTGGGTCACTCATTCACCATCTCCATGAATGAGTATGGGCTCCTCACTCACCATGGGTTCACCATCTCTATGAAATTGCAGACAAGCTAGCCACTGAGTTAATACCTGCTGTCGACATCAATGGTGACCAGAAGTCAGGAGATGTAATACCAGTAAGTCGGATATAGTCCACAATTCTACCCTGTTCTGTAAATTGAACACTGTTAAATTGAGTAATAGTAATACCTGTAATTTCAAGAGGTTATAAACGGCAGAAGTTCACCATGTGAAAACACACTTTTTATCTTGCGTGCGGTTGGACCTAAACAGCCCAGACCTAAACAGCCCTGCTTACCTGTGAATATTTTTGTGGGCCATTGGAGAAACCAACCTCCACTAATTATGCTTACAAACGGATATTATCTTATTTACTCATCTGAATCTGCTCAGCTTATTACTTCTCTGTCAATCAGCAAAATCCCTTTGCGGGGTGAAAATATAATATACATCTATATTGTATATATGAATATTAGGAATTAAAGAATCGATTAGCGTCTGAGGACATTTTGAACCCACTTCATTTTTCTTTTTAAGTGGGTCTGTTCCTACTTTAACTTTTATTTTGACTCTTGTCACTGTCCATCATACCAGCCATTCTTTTTAACATATTTATACTACATTGCTTATATACATTTCCTTCATATTTACCCTCAGACATGCGACCACCTTTTTTATTATTCCTGTATACCAATCAGATGTTCTACAATCAATCTGCATATCTGTACCTTTTTATAAAATTATATCACTGGGATCGTAGCTGCAGATACTATTCATCGAAATGGGTCATGATGCAATGAGGGAAATTTAATGTAATAGGTTGAACCTTTGGATGTGCTGTGTCAAAGTTGCGATTCATTTTAATTTGAAATGTCCAATGGTCAATCCCTTCTTGATTAAAAATCCAAAAATACAGAGTCTAATTGGTATAACCACCTTGACATAAATAAATAGTCAATTGGTCTTTTCTGATTTCTTATTCAAGAAGTATGTATTGTAGGTTTCAGCATAAACTGACCATTTAATCTAACTAGTCTAAAGGAAGTAAGTTAAAAAACTTTCATAGCACACTTAGGTGATTAACATTTTGGAAAAACTGCAACAAGATTTTGATTCACTAGCAATACATCTTCATAAGTAATTGCAATGCTTTTTGAATTTAAGAGAACATTAAAATCACTTGTTAAGATCACATTTACAAAATTGTGCATAATTTCACATAACCCTCTATAATTTTTTTCATATAATTTAAATCCTTTCTTTTGACCTACCTGTCCAAATTAAACATATATCAAAATTGGAAAAATTACCTCTGCTACATTTCGGTATGATTCAATTTTACATAACAATTTCATTTGGTTGTATGATAGAAGAGCGCATGGCTAAACCACATGTGCCCTTACCACGCAGCCGGAACCACAAATGTGTCTTAACCACACTTTCCTTTACTGTGCCTTTACCAGGTACTTTCGTGGTAAAGGCATGAATGGTAAAGGGGTATGCATGGCTAAGGTTGCCACTACTCTGACCCCCCTGCCCTAGACTACAAACCGCTACCTGCCCCCACCCTGATACCAAAAACCTTCCCACCCAACCCCTGCACACCCTCCGCGTTGTCCCTCAAACTACCGCAAACCCTTCCCCTGCGCTTAGGCCTAAAACACTAACCCCTAATTTAAATAACTACCTTGACACCCACCCGAGCCCCAGAAACTACCCGTCCTCTCCTGAGCCCTACAAACTGCCCCAACTGCCCATTCTCCTCCCCCTGCCCTAAGGCCTAAAACCCTACCCCTTTACATACACTACCCTGACCCCCAACAACCCTCGCACTGTCCCTAAAAATAGCACATCTTCAACCCCTTCCACCCTAACCCCTAATTAAAAAAAATACTCACCAGCTCTAAAAACTACCCCAACCCACCACCAGCCTTAAAAACTACTCCAACCTCCCACCAGCCCTAAAAGCTACCATGACCCCCAGCCCTGAAAACTACCCTGACCCCCCAAAGCCTTGAAAACGACCCGATCGCTTCCCTGAAAAGTACCTTAACCCTCCAACCCTGAAAACTACCCCCAAACTCATACAACCCCATCCCACTTACCTCACTGCGTCCTCAGGCTCTATTCCTGGCATTACCATTGAGAAATTCTGGCCCCTTTTTTCCTCCCTAGTTCTGGCTAACATTAGTGAACCCTCAAGATGGACGCTCCTTATTATGTATGGCAGCCCTTACATGGTAATGGTCTTCACAGAATCACGTTTCCTGTAAATTTATTATTTGGACTAACACCATCCAAATATATATAATGTGAAACTATTCACATTTCAGGACAGGAGATGGAGGTTGTGGAAAGATCTCTCATATTAATCAATGTTACTCAAACTAGAACCATTCAATTAATGAAACAATATATTTCCTAGACATGGAAATTGTCTGGTTGAGATAAAAGCCTTCCACAGGCCACAAGATAGTAATTTTCCTTTGCTTCCCTAAGAGTATTTACTTTTCATGTATTCTCTCGTTATGAATTTGAGGGAATAAAAACTTGATTTGAACATAATTTCTTATGATTATTTAGAAACCCCTGCTTGGGGGTGGGGACACATTTCTGCAATCTCATTTTTTATGTACTAAAGCTATTTGTCTTACTGAGAGATGAGAACAGACGTTAACAATGATATATTTGGCCACACCAGGGTAGAAACTATCTTTGTTGACTTCTTTCCCATCAATACTTGTGACATAACTGTCCTGCTTCATGTCTGTCATAGAGATTCATTTCAGAGCTAAGATTTGGCCAACGATCTATACCATCTGTGATCTACTTAATGGTTTTAATTTGTTTTCCTCTATGGCCATATCTTTTTACGTGAAAAACAAGGTCAGGGAGGGAGGTATTTCCGAGTTTCTTACAGAGAAAGAGCAATCATATTGGAAGTTGGAAATTTTATAATTACTCTGTAAGTTCTCCTAAAAGCTGTCCTTCTTTTAGCTTGGGCTACTTCCTTAGTTTGTATTTTTGATTCATTAAACCTAACGGATAATGCCGGGTAGCTGGAGCCGTGTAACTTTGACCATGAGCCTTCCTTGTCCAACATTCCAATTAGTAAATTCTTACAGTTTTTAAACTATTTAAGATAACATCTTTTCTCTTCTACTTATGGGTATTCTTCCCATGCATGCTTTCCACAGACCTCTGATTATGCCAGTGAAGTACTGAATCACTAGAGTGATAATAGAGATAACGCTTTCACTTTTTCATTATCCTTGATCAAACAGAGATGTAAACTTAGGATATCGCCTCCATATTAGTCCTGGACATATACTCTGGAGTCTGGATCATCGGTTTGTACACTTATTAATCCTTTTATTACTTCTTTTACTGGTCTTATGAAGGTTGGCCTGCAATAATTTATCTATTTTAATTCGGTAGAGATTGCATTCAAAGACCCCATATGATATTTCATTGCCTCATTTTCTAACACTAATGCCTGGAGGATAACATACAGGTTACTTTACGATAAAGGTAAACTATCGAACATTGAAGAAGATGTACATGTAGTTGTAGCTAACCGGCATTAGAAAAACATAGATTTTTTGTAGATCGCTGTACAAAATACTGTGCAGTGGCTCCATTAACTAGGAAGGGGGCGCATCCCATATTTTGTTCTTTGGCTGGAACTTGCTCTTGGTGAGCTGACTTATTTGTTAAAAATGAACTTTTGTCTAGTTGGGGTAACGTAGTGCCTACTTGAATTTACTAGGAGAGATCTTGCTTGGGTGGTCATAATCTTGAAGGGGCTAATTGGTGCCTGTTTGTATAAATTGTTGGATTTTATGTTTTCTGATGGAATTTGCTCACCAGAATTTACTGCGCCGTTTCAATACAATACAGAGCAGCATTTGCAAAATCATAACTTATGTCCTTCAAGTTATTAACGTATACATTTGTTAACTCATAACCCAACAAATTTAGCAACAAGACAGCACCTTTTGCTTAGTGCTGTACAGTTGAGAGTTAGAGAACAGACTGCTGCCGATGTCTACTAAAACTTGAAAAGGAAATAATATATAAAACACTAATGGGGCTATCCTCTGAGTTGCAAATCACATGTTTCGCTTGATGGAATTGTTAGCAGTGTGTGTCAGCAGGGACCACACTCCACCCTGCTGCTTGCACCAGATTCTCAGTTCCCCAAGGGCAAGAAAGCACAGCGGTGCATGAATAGACCAGTGCCCCCGGCTCCATGTACATCTGAACTGCGGCCTTTTGGTGCTTCAATCAACTCAGAGCCTGCACACTGACCCGGCTTGTGAGAGGTTTTGTGCTCATCGTCACTGATAGTAACTGACATATCCCTACTTTCTTCAAACACCATCTCTCCACATGTAAATGTAGATTCAGGGCCTGATTATGAGATTTGGCAATGTAGTAGCTGACTGTCACGCCAGCGCTCCACTTCCACACCTCCAAACTCATCTGCTGAGCGCCCGCTAGATTAGGAGTATTCTCCTGGTCTGGCGGGCGGAGTTTGGTGGTCCAAGGCGGTGAGCCTTAGAAAGACAACGCACTGGAAATGCCAAAGCAAGTTCCTGCATGGCATGGACTGTTAAGTCCATTCCGTGCCGGAACTGGAGTGCATGCATACAGGAGGGCACACCATGTGCCCCCCTGCATGCATGTCCATGTCACTGAGGCAACCGAGGGTCCTATCCCATTAGTTTCCTCACTGCCACACTTTTCATGGGGGGCTCACCACCATGAAAACCGTGGTAGTGAGGAAACTGGTAATATGCTTGGCACAACCAGCATGTTGTGGGCCTTAGACCTCTGCAAGACTGCCAGGGATTGCACATCTCTGGCACTCTCAGGGGTCCATGGCAGTCCAAACAGCCAACTCAGAATAGGGCGGTCAGACCACTGATGCAGCAGTAGCCGCACTGGATTGGCGGTCCATCAGACCGGCAAACTTATAATCAGGTCTTAATTCTATACCCTTAATTGTTTTTCAGGAAAAATCCACCGCTTAAATGCTGAGTCTGTTCAAACGGTGAGGTGTCAATTAATTCAACTCCAATGTTCTTCAGACAATAAACAGAAGTTGCAGACCACAAAGTTGAAAAGAAATGGGCTGGCTCAGGGATTGTGGTCAAGGAGGAAGGAAGGAGCAATTGCAAGACATATGTCAAGGGAGTTCACATCAGTAATCTTTTTATTTTGTGTTTTCCGTGGTTTTTATAAGGATCTGAGGAAAGGTTTCATTATTTCACTTTTTAAGAACTTCCATTTAAATCAATGTAGAACAGCACTCATTTTCCAACAAAAACTACACATTCCATCTACTTGCATTGCTATGGCTACCTTCTTCTGGCAGGTAAGAAAGTTGAGAAGGCCATTGGAAGCTTTTTAAAAATGTATGAATTTTCAAAACTCTATAAGGACAATTAAAATGTCATCATTTGTATTTGCACATTTTTACTGTTCACTAATATGCTTGTTATGGATCTTTAAAATTGATTTATGTTTGTGATTATTATATATTTATTCATGTATTTTATGGCTCTAAAATATCTGAATAAAGTAAGGACATCTGAATAAAGTAAGGGCAGTTAAAGACATGGTAAGCAATGTAATACTTGATGTTTACAAAGAGGCACAGAAATGTTTGTAACAAAAATATACAAAGGTGGTGAATTTGCTTATCATGTGCCACAATCTAAACACAACGCTAAAAACATACAAAAAACTGAACTAAATTAAGGATTGTGAGGGTAAGGAGATTGTACCAGAGACACAAAACACAGGGGGATACATACAACAAAATGTTGGAGCGCAGTGTAACATCACATTTGGCAACCCCGCAGGAATGCACCATATTTACAAAAAATACGGTACAACCCTGTATTTTCCCTAGCACTGACGCTAAAAAAAACTGCCACGCGCCAGTGCAGGCACCCTGGGGCCATGTTGCAAGGGTGCCTGCGCTGCAGGGGCAATTGTTTATGTGCAGGAAGGGACACCTTCCTGCACATAAACAGTCTTTAAAGGCAATTTGCTATTGCTATGTATACTGCAGAATGCAGAACACATAGAAAGAGAAAAATGAGAGGAGAACTTATCATTTCTCCTCCTATCCCCATCTTAAGACCAAATTTTACCTGGTCTTAGTTTTTGCCGCTGCCCCATCCTTGTAAATATAGGGCAGCGTCAAAAAGCAATAGGTGTTGCGATGGAACACCCACAGAAACACCCATTGCCTGGCCTTATCCGCAGCAGACTGCTGTGGAAAGGGGCATATTTACAAGGTGACATTAAATTAAAGCCACGTTAAGTGGCTTAACGCCGCCGTGTAAATATGGGGTATGGAGCAACGCCACCGGAACAACAGAAAAAGTGATACTCAGGTGTTGTTAGGGGCTTGTAAATCAACCTCATAGTTATCAGTATTGTGGATTAAGTTGATTTGGAATAGGACTGTGCAGCAATCCTGAAGTCAAGCTGAAGTAAAAACTAAATGACAAACTAGTGATATTAGGAGTGGATACTCAATTACTATATGCCATAATACTCAAGGAAACATGGTGAAAAAAAACTGGATATGTTCAACATTTGTTGATCATTTAGAACAAAATAAATGAAATGTTAAGAAATACAAGGGACTGTTTGACAGTAGAATTGGAAAGCAGATGGGCTTTGAGCACAAAATCAAGATGAGAGCAGGTTGGGTGTCAGTTTGCATTGCATTAGACCTGTTCCTGTATCCATAAGGCAAGTAGTAAAAGAAATGCTGCATAGAATGTAAGAAGACATCATAGTGCAAGTGAAAACAATAGCGTGGCTTTCACTGGTAGTAATATCTAGGAGAAGGGGCTGGACTTTGCAATTCTGTGTCAACTTGTGCACAGTAAACAAGAATATTGTATTGGGCACCTATCCATTTTCAAACATAAATTAGATGCTAAACTCTTTTTAAAGAGTTACTGTGTATTTCATGCTACTCCTAAAACCAGCCTATCACCAAGGAATATATGACATTACAGCACAAAAAATTACAACGCATGCTCAGTGTTTACAACGCAGCTTCCATTACATCGCATGATTTTACAATTCATACCATTACAATGCATTTTTTAAACTACCATTACAACGCATTCAATTACAACGCATACCATTGCAATGCATAATACTTTTAGTGCAACAGTAGGATAAGTGGTGGATAGCGCAGCGGTAACAATTACTATTCCCACTCCACCGAGTGCAACAGGAGGGAATGTGTTGGATAGCATAGGGGTAAAAATTACTATTCCCACTCCAGTGAGTGCAACAGTAGGGAAAATGTTGGATAGTGTAAGAGTAAAAATGACTATTCGCCCTCCAGTAAGTGCAGCAGTAGGGAAAGTGTTGAATAGCATAGGGGTAACAATTGCTATTCCCACTCCAGTGAGTGCAATAGTAGGGAAAGTGCTGGATAGTGTAGCGGTAAAAATTACGATTTTCAACTACCCCAAAACCCATATCCACCCTAAAAACTTAAAATTCTCCATTACTAACCTTATATTGCGTTGTGATGGCATGCGTTGTAATGGCATGTGTTGTAATGGCATGTGTTGTAATGACATGGGTTGTAATGGCATGCAAAGTAAGGGCACTTGCGTTATCAAAGTTGAGTTGTAAAGGCATTACGATATAATGCCTGCATTGTAATGGACGTTTACCATCACAAAGTACTACTACACCGGGATTTGAAATACAGCACAGCTTTTGTAACTTTAGAGGGCACGTTTCAGTTAAAAAAACACCACAGTATGAATGGTCAGCGGTAGAGAAAGAGAGGGAGCAACTCATTTCACAGTATGCTTTTGGGGTAGAAGATGTAATCTCGGACTGATCACAAATACTTCCTTGGGTTACTTTAAACTGCAGGAACGAAAAAAGTCTCACCCAGACTAAAAAGATTAGCATTAGAAATGCAGGAATTTATTTTCAGGTAGCAGGCTGAGGTGAAGCACTTGGCTAGAGCACAGGAAACAGCATTAAAAGCAGATAAGGGAAGGGGTCTCTGTAGGCGCCCAATGGCAGAAAACTGCATGCCTCTCATAAGCTCTTTCATGGAGAGGGAGACTGGTGGGCAGAGGTCCACATATTCACCCTGGGAACATGTTGTGCCAAGGTTTCTGAGTGCAGTGAGGAAGATAACTGCCTCTGTGAGTGAGCAGATCGAATGCATATTTATTACCACTTTGGACAAGTAAGGGCTCCAAACTGATTGCCTATTGTTTTGTTGCGGTGGAAGGGGGGAACTTGGTAAATAGTTATAGACCACCATGGTGGCGGAAATGGTAGATATATGAATCGAGCTGAGAGATTGTTGACTTTAGCACTCCATTAGTATACACTCTGAGTCTGGCTTCCCAGTGTTATAATAGTAAACTGTATCTGAGTGTATTAGTAATGAACTGTTCCAATATCTATGACATGCAGCATTGTAATTACATATCACCTGCAAAATTCGATAAATCAAATTTACATTAAACAAATGCAGAAATGTATGTGTAGTACAGATTACCTATCAGGAAAGAAAAACAAGTTAGATTTCCTGCCATGTTCGCTGGACTCTCCAGAAGGAGAAGGAGAACGAAAGAGACTATGAAACAGTTGTGATGTGTCTGGGAGGCCATGGAAGGGCTGAAAGGAAGCCATCAGGAGCTAAGTCAGAAACAGAAATTAAAAAACAGAGCATGAAAGCATTAGCAGAAAGAAATAGAACGCACCTGGCTATCTGGAAAGAAACACATAGACTTCAGCATGCAGCCATATTAGAAAGTCCAAGAGGAATAATCAGTGCATGATGATTTTGTTTGAGGAGGGTACAAGTTAGGTCCTCCAATATTGCTAAAGGGAACATTGATACCGCTGCACAGCAATGTTACCTTGGTTAAACATGAACCAAACATAGACTAAAGGAGAACTGTAGCAGTGGATTGAGTAGTTCTTATCATTATTCGAGAGGGAAAAGATGTTCTGTAAACATAAACACATAGCATTCTGGAGAGCCCAAAAGATGTGTGGCAAAAGTTAAAGATGGACTTTATTGGTCCACAGAATGCTCTTCCTCTGAATCAGAGATTAGTGGAGGATTACAAGAGCAAATGGATTGAAGTAAAGTTTATTAAAGAACTAACAACCTCAAACACAATAACTTTCATGGCAGAAATGTTACAGCAAGAAGAGTTACCTGAAACAAGGTACCAGACGATGCAGTTCAATATATGCTGCACAGTATAAGAAATTCTCCAAAAAGAATCAATATAAAACATATCAAATCGACTCCCTATCATTTAGATATCAAAGGACCACTCCTTACCATCCACAGACCAACGGAATGGTAGAAAGGGACAAGACAGATGGCTGTAGCCAATTATATGGATGTAGAAAAATCAGTCAAGAAAATGCTGAAAGCACAGAAACGAACATCAAGGGAGTGCTCGGATGTAACACTATTTGAATGTATGAGTGGACACAAACCACACTTACAGCTGATGCCACGGTGGACAAGTAAAGTCAAAGGACAAAGTAACGAAGGAGATGACCTGAATTAACTCAATAAAAAAAAGAAAGGAAAATATCAGGCGCTATAAAGACCTTCAAAGAACCAGATCAATACATTAAATAGTATTAACTTGAGTAATAGTAACTCCTGCTATTTAAAGCAGTTAGAAACAGAACACATGAGGTATAATCCCAAAACAAATTATTATGTACTGTGCAAAACACATTTTCAAACACGGAGTAAAATTAACAAATGTTTCAAAGCCATTGGAATCTTTTTGTTCGAATTACATCTTTCTTACCACAACTAAGCGAACTTATATGAAAAGCAAACTTTATGAGAACCTCTTAGCAATAATATTGGAAACTCGGTCACCCTCAGAAAGAGGAAATCTGTAACTGTACTACAGTGCTGTTATCTAGAGCCGACTTTTTAGCCAAAGCGGGTTGCATGCTGGGAATTGTTGACACTTATTTACAATGTTGAAAGCAAAACTACAGTTTGTAACATAGAGAGCGCTGATGGTTTAAAGGTTTGGCCTGATTATTTGGGATGTTCTTTCGATATAATCTGTCAGGCCTTGTTTTATACACAGACATTTCATAATCTAGGACATAGTGTCTGTGCTTAATTAAGGAGGGTATTATTGTAGTTTTACGTTCTCAGGCATGTGTCACAATAATTAAGATGTTGTTATGATGGTGGCATTTCCTTATCGTGAGGAACTCGGACATCTGTAGTGATTCGATAAGCATTGAATATCTGCAGTGACAAACATATGGGAAATACATAACAATCAGGTAAGAATTTAGCGCTCAGCAGACAGGACAAATAAATAACCGAAATGTACATCCGAAATTCTCTATGGAAGTGTTTATTTTCATTCTTAACAACTCACTAATGGGCATGCACAGAAACCCGTGGAAGCCTTCAGGCGCGAGGAAATGCCAACACGGAGCATTCCTTCCTGTGCAGCATTGCTGTGCTCGAGCATCCTTTCCGTTAGGTTGGGTGATATCATCGCAGTCTGTCAAAAAAAAGACAACAGAGAGTTTTAGAATAAAATATAAACCTCTGAAATGGTTGAAAACACAGAAAATCAGGTGTGTAACCAAAACACCTGCAGACCCAGTGGCGCAGGGGGCACCCCAACCTTTCGGAGGCCCCCAAAACCATCAGGAGGGCACCGTATAGGCCAAGACCAATGCATATCTGTGAGATATGGGTTAATTACGGCCCCTCATTACATTCTACAGGAGGGCGCTGTCGTTTTGCATTACACCACTGCTTGAAATTAAGCGTTAAATAGCAAACGTAAGATGATGAACTTATTGTAATAAAAAACTGACATAATTACAGGTATATGCATCACACTAGGTGCACTCTTTGTAAAGAGGAAAACGAGGAATTCGCTTCAGACGTCAAGTGAAATAGAAGTGCGTCCGCTGATGTCGGGTGGTGCGTCATTTGTCATCTTGTCAGACTTCATGCTGCTTGGAGTGGCTATTGTCCTTCCATAGAAAGAGGGTGAGTGATTGTGCCAGTTGTTCCTGTGAGGTGTGTATAGCAGGTTACACTGCTGAGACTGTTCTGTAGCAGACCATGGTATCCAGAGGAAGATGCACAAATGGAAAGTATTTAGTTAGTTGGTGTAAATTCAGAGACCAAGCATAGTCTATGCATATAAAGCAGACAAACTAAGTCATGCTAGATGGGCCAAGACACACTAGTAATATACAGGGTTGGACTGGGACACAGAAATAGGCCCGGGCTCCAAAATAAAAGTAGCCCCAATTAGAGAACCAGGTAGCTAAAGAAGTGGCCCACATTTGCAAATCAGGCTAGCTTTAAACTTGTAAAGAACAATATATGTGTATTTGCAAGGCATGGGAGCCTTCATGCATTCGTGTTTGCTGCAAGCAATGCCTGTGGTCGTATCAGGGAAATCAACAGTAAAAACCAGCCTGCTAAAAAAACGGCCCACACACTGATCTGTCAGACCAGCCCATTGGCCTACAGGCCAGTCCATCTCTGGTCATAATTTAGGTTTCAGAGTTTGTTTAAAATATTACGGGGAAGATTTACAACTTCTGGCATATCTCTGCCAATAAGCAGGGATGCGCCAGAACAGTTGCGACACGCCAAACCACCAGTGCGCCACCACTGATGCGCCGCAAAATGCGGCGCACCATGGCACACGGATGTGCAAATGCGTGTCGTATTCCCCGGCGGAAAGGCGGCGCATTCGAGTCACAAGCGCGACGCAGCTCCAGCAAGGCTCGGGGCGCCCATATGCCTAACATGCTGCTTCAATCCTTACAACTGCTTCAAGCAGGCGCAGGGTTTTGACACAGACTGGCCGTAAAAGTGACAGGCCCATATCCCTCCTTGATTCCCTTGGCAAAGTGGCAGGTCGACTGGTTCTCGAGCGTTTACACGACTGGGACGAAGCCAACAAAATTCTGACCGACTTCCAGTATGGGTTTCGGGAGCGTTTGGGCACTGTGGAGCAGGCATTAAATCTCTCCTTCTTATTGGAAAATACGTGGGGGCCAAAAATGGTAATCTTCATCTGGTCTATATAGACCTTTCCGCGGCGTTTGACTGCGTGTCACACTCAAAACTGTGGACAATTTTAACTGAATTGGGTGTTGACATTTCTGCGTGAACTGTATTCCGAAGCCTCGGCCAGGGTGAGATACGGGGTCCATGGCGATCTTACATCGTCATTTCCCATTACCAGGGGAGTCAGACAGGGCTGTGTACTGGCTCCCTTCCTTTTCAACCTCTATTCTAATGGCCTAGAGTTGGCTACGTTGGAAGGGAGCCAGGACCTCCCCAAAATAGCCCATCGCCCTATCCCTGCATTATTATATGCGGATGATTCTGTGATAATGGCAAGAACCCCTATCCAACTGCAGCACCTTCTCAATAACTATTGTAAGTTCATGTCTTCCCTGGACCTGATGGTCAATATTAAAAAGACCTTTGTTATGCATCTGGGCAAGAGGTCAAAGAAACCCACACCAATTGTTATCGCCAACGCCAAGCTGGATTGTACTTTCACCTATCCTTTTTAGGCTTTTTTTCGATAGCAAAATGTCTTGGAAACAGGCTATGTGCTCTAGGAAACTACTGTTTCTCCGGGCCACCACCGCCCTGATAGCTTTTTCAAGGCAGCTTGGTAAGCACCCGCCCGAAGAACTTTTAAAAACCTATTATGCCAAATGCCATAGTGTGGCAGTATATGGCGCAGGGGTTTGGGGTTACGCTGCCGCAGATGCACTTCAGGTTGTAGAAAACGATTTTATTAGGTATGTGCTGGCAGTCCCCAAAAGTGCTCCAATTTACGGTAGCCATATCGACTTGGGTATGGATTATGTTATGGATAACATCAAAATCTACGGAGCATGGGCTTGTTATACTGGGCCAAAATTCCCTGGTTGGCCTATGTAAATAACTTATTAGTGGATTTAGAACTCTCTCTGTACTTCCATGAGCCATTAACCATGTCAAACATTTCAAGGAAAACTCTGAAAATTTTATGTCTATCACATTTAAGGGAGTTGCGTTTATCCCAAGAAATCAGCAAGCCCTCTAATATGCAGATCCTAACTGTCCAAACTACCCTAGGCATTCAACCTTATTTAAAATATCATTTGAATGCCTATGAAAAACATTTACTTACTAGGTTCCGTTTTAATACTTTTTTTCATATGATTTCTTTTCCAAAGAAGCAGGATTGGTCTAAATCTATTATTAAATGACCATGTTAAGATTTTTCGGATCAATCGACCCTTCACGTTGTATTATTTTGCAGGTTTTATGAATACCCCCGAAAGCGATGGATCATTCCTTTACTCTCATTCATGGGCTTGAGATTTTGTCGTCCTGCTCTTTTCGCTTTGCAACATTTGGACTCTGTATTCATTGCTAAATGTGTAGCCTGTTTTCTTAGAATGTGTACAATATATCGACGTAACTATGATTAACTGGCTTTTTAATGCACCTGCACTTTATTCTCCCTCCCCTTTTTCATCTCCCCAGTCTTTTTAACAAATTTTTAACAAATGCAATTTCATTTAATTGTAACTATGTCGCTGGGTAATATTTTTTAGCAGATTATTTTATTGTAATGTTTCTTGTAATGTTCTTTTTATGGTTCCTAAAAAATTATGGCAACCGAATAAAAGATTTATGACTGACTGACTGAGTGAAATCTTGTAGATTTCACTCAGCCACTTTTCTGAGACGCCCCCCCCCTGTACCGGAGCCCCCACATGTTGTGCAGGGCTTTACAATGTGACACATCTCCCAGATGCGCCACGTTGTAAATACCCCGCAGCATGGCGCTGGCTTTGCGCCGTCGGTGCATCACAAAAGTGACAAATGGTGGCGCAAATGTGGCATACGGGGTTTGTAAATCTGCCCCTACATTCATTACGTAGTTGTCTCTGGGAGCTGTTTGACACGATAGTCACTTCACAAACTGATTTACTTATGATTTTATGTGTCAATCTTGGGATGATATGAGACTTCTTTGACCCTATGGGAATTAGAATCTATAACAAGTTTATTGAAATACAAATGTGTGGGCATCAGGATGCTCACACGTTTTTGACGCAAGCCTATTAAGCCCTTTGTCATGCTATGATCAGGATGTGCAACTTACAGGTAATACATAGGCAACTTTCAATCTTTTGAGGCATCTTATCTACTTATGTGCGTGTTCACCTGAAAAGGCGATACTGTATCTCGATACTAAGGCTTCATACATCTCAGACTGAGTTTGTTTGATGGACCTCTAGCCACCTGTAGGGTTCCTTTGCAATCTGAGGCAGAGGCAAGCTTGCTTCCACCTGGCTGTGCTTATTGTACGTTGTGTGCACGATAGATACACGTGCATATGCTGCCTTGGGTGTGCCTGGCATGTGTGCGAGGGAAACCTATAATGCTCTTACCTGTGCTGTGCCATGTGTGTCTGTTACTGTCGCACTGCTGTTGCCTTTGCGGTGTTTACCAATATCCACAACTGGCTATATTATTGCCGCCTGTGCTGTGTGTTCTCTGTGTACATTTGAGAATGTGTGCATTGCTGTTGCCTCTGCATTTGGTTGTAGAATATTCATCACTTGTTTCTTGTATAGTGATTCAAAGTGTACTTCTGCCATTTCTAAGCACTGTAAATAACCGAAGTTACTATTTTCCACTATGTGGTACTGTGATGTTCTCTCCTGTTGTCTCTTCCTTCCCCTTTAAGCTATGTCATTCTCCCCATCGTTCTTGGTTCTGAGAATGTACTTGCCTGCAGGATTCTGTATTAGGCAATTACTTGTGGCTGTGCTTGGCTGAGGTTGTAATAAACCCACTCTGTTCAACTCGACTACCTATCTACTCGTATTATTGGTTTCTTCAACTACATTATACTGGCGACGATTGGAAACGAAGCGAAACGACCTCAACAGGACAACACAGAAGATTTCCCGTCCTACCTTCTCCTCCAGCGGCTGATCAAATTTAATCGAAGTGAAGCGAAGACTTCCCAGCGGCGGATTCCAAACTAACATGTTGGTGAGGAGAGCGGGAGGTGTTTGACAAGGGTTAAATATAGAATAAGGCTTTGCGCAGAAAAAGGAAGATCCGTTTGATGCTCGCGCTTTGTTTATGCTCGCGCTCCGCATTTGGGATTGGTGACGTCAATCGTCAATCTGCGTTTCATACGTGTGCATTTCACACAACGGATGGAACGCGCTAGTGGAAACGAACATTGACGCATTGTTTTGACAACGCTGCGTTTCAGGAGTTCTGCTCTGCGTGTCAACAGAACGTCCATTGACACTGCGCTTCAGGAGATCAGCGTTCTGTGTCAACAGAACGTCAATTAAACCTGCACAACAAGAGAATAGAACGTTTCTTTATTACATCGTTCTCTGAAAGGATCTTTCCTCGTTTAACTAATATAATCGCCCTTGTTCAATTATTCTTTACAGAGTCTAAAAAAAAAAGAAGAAGTAATAATAGAATCTTTTCCTTGTTTATTTATACTACTCAAACACTGCATAGTAAAATTAATAGAAGATAATGAACAAGAACAAACAGTCCACGGATAAGTTGTAAAAAATCTAAAGGATTTATATATATATATATAAAAAAAAAGGAGAAAAGGACACATATTTATTTCAAATAAATATATATATATATATATATATTTATATATATATTAAAAAAAAATGTTTTACCTACCTTAATTCAAAATGCAAAATGTAACACAACTTGCATTTTTTCTTACGAGTCCAGGTGAGCCTAATGTAAAATGGAAGAAATGGAAAAAAATATTCGCTAATTATGCCAGAGTTTGTGGAACCAACTTAAGCGCAGAAAGAAAACACTCACTTTTACTACATTGTCTTGGTGGTGAAGGTCAAGATGTTCTCGAACATTTGCCGGATCTGTCAGCTGCTGAACAAAGAAATCTTAACGAATACGAAATAGCCATTCTTCAACTTGACAGACATTATTTACCTAGACTTAGCACCATCATGGAAAGGTACCATTTTGGCTTACGTGAACAAAAAAAGGATGAAACAGTAGAAGAATACGTATCTTCTTTGAGAAAACTTGCTTCGTCATGCAACTTTGGACAGACACTGGATGAACGTATACGTGATCAGTTCGTTTTAAGATGGGCGCATGATGATATAAGAAAGGAACTCTGGCTGAAGGATGAACCTCCTTTAGATGAAGTTTTAACTATTGCAAAACAAGTAGAACACATGACGAGATGTGTTGGTGAACTAAAGAAAGAGAAAGAAAAGCCATCCACTGTTGAATCTAAGGATGAAGTAAAAGTTGATGAGACTGTTTATCAATTAAAGAAAGTAGAAAATGTCATTAATGATGAAAAACATATTAGGCCAACTAATCCTTCTTCCTCTTCCTCTGGAAACAAATTTTCATGTTTTAGATGTGGTCAAATTAATCATTTGGCTAATTCACCTATGTGTCCTGCTTTGAAAGTAACATGTAATGTATGTAATAAGAAGGGTCATTTTGCAAAATTGTGCAGGAGCAAAACGTATAATAGTGACAACTCAAGAAGAAGGTGGCCTCAACCTCAAGTAAGGTCAATTTGTTTTGAAGTTAAGGATGACAAATCCGATCATCCCTCTCATTTAGTTAGTGTTGAATGC
This sequence comes from Lissotriton vulgaris, assembly GCF_964263255.1. Taxonomy (NCBI): domain Eukaryota; kingdom Metazoa; phylum Chordata; class Amphibia; order Caudata; family Salamandridae; genus Lissotriton; species Lissotriton vulgaris. Next base: position 845,735,847 of record NC_141685.1, read on the forward strand.
TCAATGATAAATTTAAAATTTGATTCCTGCTCAAAAATAACTATAATTGATGAAAAGTTGTATAATGAGCTATTTAAAGACAAAGTAAAACTGTTTAAATGTGATATTTTACCGTTGGGGTATAGCGAGAAACGCATTGGGATGGTGGGTTATTTCATGGCTGAGATAGAGCTTGGTTCAAGAATCACTGTTGGTAAAGTCTACGTGTCAAAGAAAGGTGATGCACTTTTAGGTTGGTTGCATCAACGCTATTTAGGTGTGACGCTTGATCCAAATGCCTCTCCCCAAGTCAGAATTCAAGAAATATCTAACCCTGTACGAGACAACAAGAGTGATGAAGAGTTGTCTTTGTCTTTAGCAAAACAATTTCCAGGTGTTTTTAAAGAAGAGTTAGGGCGTCTGCGTGGTTACAAACACCATATTAAATTAAAAGCCAATGCTCTTCCTGTGGTGGCTAAAGTAAGGAGGATTCCTCTGGTAGAACAAGCAAAGGTACAAGAGGAACTTGACAAACTTGTGAAAAATGATATTATTGAACCCGTGGAGGCAACTGAGTGGCTTGCTCCTGTAGTTATTGCAAAGAAACCTACTGGTGAAATTCGTCTTTGCATTGATCTAAGGGTCTCTAAATAGAGAAGTAGTTGTTGATAGATTTCCCCTTCCTAACATAGATGAGATAGTCAGCACTTTAGAAGGTGCAAAGTATTTCACCACTCTCGATTTAGCTTCCGCATACCATCAGGTTGAACTAGATACTTGTTCACAAGACCTGACTGCCTTTTTTACTCCTATGGGCACGTTTAAATTTAAGAGAATGCCCTTTGGCCTCGTCTCAGCTGCCTCTGTTTTCCAACGAATCATGGCTAAGATCTTAAGAGGGTTGTCAGGTGTTAAGTGCTATCAAGATGATTTGTTAATCTATGGAAGTAATATTCTTGAGCGTGATGGTCGTGTGTCTGATGTTTTGAAACGATTGGATGGTGCTGGTATGACTTTAAAAAGAACTAAATGTAAATTCAGGGTTCAAGAAGTTAACTTCTTAGGTCATTGTATCACTGGTGCTGGTGTCTTTCCAAAGAAAGAACTTGTTGAATCTATAGACAAAGTTAAAGATCCAACTTGTAAGGAAGAACTTCTTTCATTCTTAGGCATGGTGGAATTTTATGGAAAGTTCATTCCCAATTTTGCAAACAAAACACATAATTTGAGGAAATTAACTGCAAAGAATGTTGTATTTGACTGGTCTTCAGAATGTAAGTCTGAATTTGAGTGTATCAAGAAAGAGTTGAGCAAGGCTCCTTCTCTTCATGCGTTTGTTCCGGGGCTACCCACTGTGATGTTCACTGATGCTAGTGATAAAGGCCTAGGTGCGGTTCTGGTCCAGAAGAGAGATGGCAAGGATTATCTCATTTGTTGTTCTTCTCGTTGCCTTAGGGGGTCAGAGTCTAATTACTCCGTAATAGAAAAGGAATCTCTTGCTATTTTCTGGGCCTTAAGAAAGTTCAAGAATCTTGTTTGGGGAACAAAAGTGTGTGTACTATCTGATCACAAGCCTTTGAAAGAAGTTTTTTCAAAGAAAGGTCTTGATGCCATTTCCTCAAGAATCAGGAAATGGATTGTTTCTCTACAGGAATTTGAGTTTGAAGTTGAATATATTCCTGGTATTGCCAACAGGTCGGCAGATTGTTTGTCTAGATTGGTTGACTGTGAGAATGCTGACCAGGATGATCTTTGTGAACCGGATGAGTGTACCAATGTCTGTGAAATTACTGATGGTGCAATTGATGAAACTGAATGGAGGTCGGAGTTGGGAAAAGATGAAGAGATTTCTCATGTAATTCTTTCTTTGATGAGTAAATCTCGCCTATCTAAACCTTGGTCTTTGGTTTCAGATGAGCTCTCCGTAAACAATGGTCTGTTGACTCGAGGCACTAAACTTGTTCCTCCATCTTCTCTTAGAGGGAAGTTGTTGTCTCTTGCTCATTGTGGTCACTTAGGGATTGTGAAAACAAAAGAGTTTTTACGTATGCAATTTTGGTGGCCAGGTATGGATCTGGAAATTGAAAGGATGGTTAGAGAATGTTCTGAGTGTTGTTCTAGCGATAAGATTCTTAAAACCAAACAAATGCCCATGGTAAAGAGGGCCTTGCCTGCTCATCCTTGGGATGAAGTTGCAATTGACATCCTTGGTCCTTTATCTGGCGTTTCCGATACTCCTTACCTTATTGTACTTATTGATCTCTACTCTAGGTGGATTGAGGTCTCTGCTGTCAGGGAAATCACTTCTGATTCCATCATAAAGTTCTTGGAACCTCTGTTTTACAAGGAAGGTTTCCCGAATAGTATTCTGTCCGACAATGGACCTCAGTTCTGTTCCTCTATTTTTGTTGATTTTCTAAAAAGGTGTGGTGTTACTCATAAGAAGTGTTCACTCTATCACCCAGAGACTAATGGTGCAGTAGAGAGGGTCAATAAAACGCTGAAGGAGTCAATCCAACTTGCTCGTGCTTCAGGTTTAAATTGGAAAACCACTCTCCAGGACAGGATAAATACATATCGTTTTGTCCCTCATTCCACTACTGGGAGGTCTCCATTTGAGCTGTTCAAAGGAAGGATTCCTAATACTTTGTTGTGTCCTGGGTGGATGTGCTTAAACAAAGGTCTGGTGAATAATGACATAGGTGGTTGGAGGGAAAGAGAGTTGTACAAGCAGAACGCTCGCAAAACTTACTTTGACAAAAGGAAAAGTGTAAATTTTCAAGATGTTAAAGTCGGTGATTTGGTAAAAATAAAGACTCCTGTTGGACGCAAACCATGGTCCAAATATACCGATGTTAGATCTGTTATAAAAGTGTTTAAAAATGCTGTTAAGACTGAAGATGGGAGAATCTGGAACAGGAGTCGTGTTGTGGTTGTTAATCCCAATTTGACTGTTGACACAACTCATGATGTTAGTGGTTTGTACAATAATTCGTCCTTTCCTTCCAACTCTTCATTTGACAGGTTGTCATCTCCTTCTACAAGAAGTCAAAGGATTCGTAGTGCTCCATACTACTTGAAAGATTATGTTTAGCTTGTTTTTCTTTTGTTTATTTCTCTTTACTTGTTTTATGATAGAAGGGAGATGTGTGATGTTCTTTTTCATTTTTTGTAAAGGAAGGGAGATGTGTGATGTTCTCTCCTGTTGTCTCTTCCTTCCCCTTTAAGCTATGTCATTCTCCCCATCGTTCTTGGTTCTGAGAATGTACTTGCCTGCAGGATTCTGTATTAGGCAGTTACTTGTGGCTGTGCTTGGCTGAGGTTGTAATAAACCCACTCTGTTCAACTCGACTACCTATCTACTCGTATTATTGGTTTCTTCAACTACATTATAGGTACTCAATATCCCAACTTCAGAAGGGTGGAAGGCTGAGTATCCCTTGCTAGGATTTGAACTTGACATCACCTTATATGGCAGTAACTAACATTGACCTCACTGAGCTATTGATAAAGCTCACAATACTTCTACTGCTGCTGGAGTGAAATAGAAAGAGCGAACCATCAACTTAGTAAATACCTTTTTTTAATGTCAGGGCCAAGCACAGCTTCAGCTGTCTCACCAGCCTCATCCAATACCACGGCATACAGCATGGGGCAGTGGGTTAGCTCACTATGGCTGAGCTCTGTCTAGGACTTTGAATGCTGGCATTTTCTCTGATCATATGGTTACATTCACCTAGAATGAAGCACGCCAGTGCCAGGGCTCGTGGACCTCTACTTTATTGTACCAATGTCATTTTCTTTCATTATTTGTCTTTTTTGTTTTTCAGAGCCTTTGTGTGTTTAAATTATGCATTCAAGATACAGCAGCAGAAAACCAACAATGAATTTTTCTCCATTAAGAATCATTTTTTGGAATGTGCATTAAAACTAAAATCGGTTCTTTGTATTTTTTTTTTATTTCACTTTTTTTTATTAAACAAGTGTTAATATACATACAGAACAGTTTAAGCACATTGGTCTGCCAACAGAAGCACCATCCTGTTCAATTGAAATGATATGCAATGGTCATTATTCTTTGTTTTAATTTTTTGTTGCAAGAAATGGTCACCATGTATAGACAGCAGCGGCATGCTTGTTTGTTTTGGTTTTTGTTTCATAAACTTGCAACAAATAAATACAAATAAATAAACACCACACCAAATTGCCACTGCCATACCTAATGGCTTTAGTAATCTTTTATTAATTTGCATCCTGGTACGTTTTGTCCTGCATTTATGATGTGGATAAGCAAAACTTCGAGCACCAGAATGGAATGAGAAATGAATCCATGCCTACACCGAACATGCAGTACCTTTAGAGGTGTGATCTTGTACAGATCCTAGGCCACATTTACCCCAAGCCCTCCTTGTACTCGTCCCATTCACTACATATTGAGATATATACTATCTCACTGACAGAACACAGAACAAAAGGAATACTGGATAACCTTGCCCCACCCTCTCCCACCACAGTACTTAAGGCGTACTTACCCAGCATTCCTTCTGTTCTTTTTTCTGTCGGCTGGCAGAATGAAGGGATGAGGATACTGAAGCTGCTCCTGCAGGACTGCACTGGCGGTGTTTGGTTTGTTTTTCACCCGTCACAGCAGCAGGGTGACTGTGACGGCCATCGGGATGGCGCGCCTCCTTGCCTGCAGGACTTGCAGGGAGATGCCTGAGACGACAGCAGTGTTTTGGCAGGATGGAGTGAGACGTGGTGCACGTATCCTGAAGTGCCTGGCTTCCTGTGAGGACATGTCAGGCTCTGCCAGGCGCGCTGCACTGGCAGTGGGCATCTGTGTGAGCCAGTGCTGGCTTTTGCAGTTTGTTCAATATGACTTGGGACACCTACTTATGCCGGCCCATGGGGATCACATGCAGGAGTCTTCCTCTCCTTGTTAAGCCTAGGGAAGCTGTTCCTGTGGGGTCATCTTAGTCCTCAGGATCAGAGGGTGAGGGTTCTGGCCCTGCTGACAAGTACATTACTCCGGGCTGGCTGCCTGATTTAATTAAGCATGTGATGGCTAACATGAGTTTTCTGGACGGGGAGGTGCCAGATACGCCAGAAGGTTCTCGGCTACCCCGATTTAAGAGTTCAGCTCCCATTGATGTTCCTATTCATCTGTATATTAATGAGATCCTTAAAAGGGAATAGAAGCAACCAGAAAAACATTATGGTCCCTCTATTCATGGCCAAATTGTACCCTTTACAAGTCAGGCAGAAGGATTTGCCGGACGCGATTCCAAATGATTATTTTGTGCCCAGTATGGTGGGGAGGACATCCTTGGCAGAAGCTGCAGTGATAAAGGATGAAGTTGACAAGAAAGTTGATGCTTTCCTCTGTAAGGTTTATTCTGGCTTACATCTGGCTCTGCGGGCTGGGATCAATGGATCTTTTGTGGCCCAGTCCCAGATCTTGGATATTAAGGCATTGTATAGATCTTTGGATGATACATCTGATTGTTCAGGTTTATTTGAACAAATTGAATGTCAGGTGGAGAATATGTTGGATGTTTCCTTTGATGTGGTAAGGGCTTCAGCATTGTCTCGCAGGGCTTGTTTGGCAGCCGACACAACCTGGTTCTCAAAGACTGATGGACTGACTATGCCCAGAAGAAATCAGCTCTCAGGCTGCCTTTTCAGGGTAATCAACAGTTTGGGGCAGAAGTTGAGGATAAACTCCACAAGTTATTTAAGTAAAAGAAGTATTCCTCCTCCTTAAAGCTTGCTTTTTCTGACAAACAGCCTGTGAAACCTAAATCCCCCTTTTGCCAGTCGTTTCAGAGGCAGCATACCAGATCTCCAGGAAGGATTCAAGCAGGGAAAAAATAGATGAGGGACCCTATTAACTGAAGCAGGGACAGGGTAATCAAGAGAAAAACTTAACAGATCCCTACCTAAACATGTATATGAATCATGTGTTGTATTATGCAGTGTTCCAGTATGACAGCATTAATAATTATCCTATTGTTTCTAAAACCAGTTGCCGGAGAATTACAATAATAAATTAGTACATTTAAAGCAGGAAGGCAAAAGAACAGCATGTAACGTATTACAATTCAATTTTTATTCCTAATTGTTAAAAATAAGCACAAAGGATCTTGTCCAACAGACAATTAAAAAACAATTTCATGATATGTGTCACAAAAGTGTTGATAAAAACAAAGAAAACTACAGAGTAGTCGACGCGGCGTTTCAGTGAGACATGCAACAACCACCTTCTTCAGGACAGAGTTTTCTATCAAAATGCAGGAGACAGAAAAGTCTTTAGTCCCTTATTCAATTGGGAAGACTAACTTTCTTCTGAGTCGAAATAAAATCAGGAATGACCTTTTTATGTAGTACTATTCCTGCCCAATTGCGTTCGTAGGAGTCACCGATGTAGTAGGAAATATTAATTAGTGACCATTAAAAACCAGTGTTGTTTTAGGAACAATACAGGTGAGCCACTACCATGCTTGTAACTTGTGTCACAACGTCCTATGTTATATTTGACAGAATCGGACTGGTTAAGTTGCTATCTGGGTATTGCAATGAAAATGTACTTAGTTGCAATGCCCAGATTGCAATACCCAGATAGCCGCGCCCACTACTCTGTAGTTTTCTTTGTTTTTATCAACACTTTTGTGTCACATATCATGAAATTATTTTTTAATTGTCTGTTGTACAAGATCCTTTGTGCTTATTTTTAACAATTATGAATAAAAATTGAATTGTAATATGTTACATGCTGTTCTTTTGCCTTCCTGCTTTAAATGTACTAATTTACTATTGTAATTCTCTTGCAACTGGCTTTAGAATAACTGTTGGATAATTGTTACTGCTATCATACTGGAACCAGTGCATAATACCACACATGATCCATATAAATGTTTATATAGGGATTTGTTCAGTTTTTCTCAGGATTCAAGCAGAGACAGGTAGAGACAAGAAAGCCAAGTGTCCCCCGAAACCTCTTTTTTGACTGTATGGCTGAGGATCAGGAGTATGTGGTTGGAGGCTGAATCCAGCTGTTTCTCTAGGCCAGGGAGGGATCTACTTCAGACGTGTGGGAATTGGACATCTTGAGACACAGTTACCGGATAGAGTTTGTGGAGTTTCCTCCTTCTTCAGGGGGTCCGTCCGATTGCATAACCCTTCAGGAGGGAGAAGAGGTTGGCTCTGACTCAGGGTATTTGCTCTCTTTTGCAGAAGGGAGCTATTCTGGAAGTTTATTGGGAGGAATTGGCTGGGGTTTCGATTCCATCATCTTTCTGGTGGCAAAGTCCACTGGAGGTTTCAGGATTGTACTGAAATTCAAGGCGGTCAACACATTTGTGCAGTCCTTTCCCTTAAAGATGAAAACTCTGCAGAGGGTGATCTCCTTGGTGATCAATGGACATCTGATGTGCACCCTGGATCTTCAGGATGCATATTACCATGTTCTAATTCATCCTCACTTGCAACAGTATCTGTGGTTCTGCATTTAGAAGACCCATGATCAATTCAGGGTACTTCCATTTTGCCCCAAGTCAGTGCCAAGAGTCTTCATCAAGGTAGTGGCTCCCTTGGTAGCTTTGGTCCAAACTCAATCTGTGACCTCTGTGGCTTAATCTTCTTTCCTTTTGGGATCCACGGTCATAGAATTTCGACTGCGTGGTCCCAGTGACTGCAGGGATCATGCGTTGGTGGATTGGTGACGGTACAACGCGTACCGTCACAACGCGTGCTGTTACAACGCGTCCCTTACAACGCAAGTCGTTACCACGACTTGCGTTGGGGGCGCGGATATCGAATAGTATAATTTACTATTCTAACACCAGTCCGCGTGGACACTTGGGAAGGTGTTGGAATAGTAAATTTACTATTTTTAATCTTCTAGCGCCCTCCAGCGCAAGTCGTGGTAACGACTTGCGTTGTTACGGACGCGTCGTAACAGCACCGCGTTGAAACATCTGCGTTGTAACGGATGTTTCCCTGCGTTGGTAGGACAATCTCTTCAAGGGCATGCCTTTGCAGCAGGATCTGCCATTGGCTCTCAGGATGATGTGTGAGCTTTTGGGTGGGGCCCATACTAGGGGACAGGCCCCTGCAGGCTCTGTAGTTTCTGCAGGAGGGGCAACACACTCTTCCAATTGAAGGGAGGTAATGGCTGTATACAGAGCTATCAAGGGATTCTGTCAACTTCAGGTGAGTCACAATCTGGTGGTGTGGTCAGACAACAAGGTGACGTTGCAATTCTGAATCATCAAGGAGGCATCTGTTCCAGTTCCCTGAATGCTGTGGCTGTCCCACTTTTTCAGTGGCGAGTGAGTCATCTGCAATCTCTGGTGGCAGTCTACATCAGGGGGTGGACACTAGGGTGGTGGATTATCTCAGTCTGGTTTTTCGTTCCTCCCAAGAAATGCCTCTCACCAGGGATATCTTTCACCAGGTGTAAGTGAGGTTTGGTGTTCCTTTTCAGGACCTCTTTGATTCCCAACTCAATGTGCAGGTTACCAGATTTTGTTCCTACAGCAGTTAAGAGGGGGGGGTGGGGAGGTGGATGCATTTGCCATTCCTTGGTCGGGCCAGCTGCTGTATGCCTTTCTTTCGGTTCATCTGATTCCCAAGTTTCTGGCTCAGCTGTTGGGAAAGTCTATTAGTAGTGGTGATCGTTGTGCTATTTTGGCCCAATGCTTTTGGTTTCCAGGCTCAAACTTCTGGCGATCGCGTCTGCTAGCCGCATCGGTGAATTGCTTGCCCTGATGGCTAGGGAACCATTTTTGCCTATTTCAGAGGATGGGGTCATACTGAGGTTGTATTACTCCTTTGTGCCAAAGGTGGCATCTCAGTTTCATAAGACTGAAGATGATTCTCCTTGCGTGTGTGTCTGAGTCCGGTCCTTCTGAGGAAGACCAGTAATTCTTGTTGGACATGAAGCGTGCTTGGTTGGTCTATCTGGAGTGGATGAATTCCTTCGGGAAGATGGACTGTTTGTTTTGTTTGGGTCTTTCTTCCTGAGCAGAAAACTCTTCCTCTCTGACCATTAGTCGGTGGATCAAGCTGTTGATTGCTCTTGCCTACTCTCTGTCAGGGTCTCCTCCTCCTGCTGTGGTTCATGGGAGATCAACCCGAGGGTGGCTGCTACTTGGGGTGAGTTGATAGGAGTGTCCCTCCCTGAGATTTGCAGGGCTGCTAATTTGGTACCCTCTTATAACTTTGACAGGCACACAAGCCCAGAATGCTTTGTGTGATGATACCAATTTTGGGTTGAGAGTTTTGCATTCTGTTATATCCTGACCTTGCTGTCTGATGAGGTTTTGGAGATGCACCTGTGTACCAGTCAGAGGTACTGAGACCTGAGAGGATTGTGGCAGCTTTCTCAGCAACCCCTTATGAAAATTGTTTTGTATCTTAACTGATAAAGGATAATATCCAGAAGCACGTGTCTAGAGATGTATAGCACTAACCTGCACCAACTTTGGTGTAACACTACAGTTAATATTCAAGTAAGCATTTACTGTGAACTGCATTTACCACAATGCTAAGGGGTGAACTGTGTTGGGTGGTGAGGTAGTCCGCCCAGCCCCCATCTGTTTAAAAAGGCTCCCTTGAGCCATTGAGCTGACGAGCATTTGGAGATGCAGCTGTGCGCCAGTGAGAGGCACTGAGACCTGAGAGAATTCTGGCAGCTTTCTCAGCAACCCCTGATGAAATTGGTTTTTTTCTCTACAAATGTAGTTTAATATTCAGAAACACACATTTCTGAAGATTTACAGCACTAACCTGCACCAACGTCTGCAACACACTACAGCTAATATTCAAGTAAGCATTTACTGTGAATGCATTTGCAACAATGCCAAGGGGTGATCTGTGCTTGGAGGGGAGGCAGTGTGCTCCGAACCCCCTTTTCCTTTGTTGTCTGTCTGAATAAATCACTTTGGGGTGCTGCAGATATGGTGTTTGTATTTTTTATCTGTTGTCTTTCTATGTGAATGCCAGGATCTTGGCTTGGGTATTCTCAATATGTAGTGAATGTGACAGGGACAAGGGGAACCTGGGGGTAATATCTTATTACTTACCGTTAATCTTCATTACTCCTTGTTCTGTTGTTCTCATCAAATTCATTTTGGCCCTCTCTCCCCTCTCCCTTCCAGATGGCCGGCCTACATATGTGGGGCTTTGTAGATCAGAAGGAATGCTGTGTAAGTATGATTTAAGTACTCACAGTGGGAGGGGGTGGGGCAGGGTATTCCAGCATTCCTTTTTTCTTTTTTCTGTCTGTCAGATAGTATACAGCTCATTAAAGTAATGAATGGGATGAGGACAAGAGAACCAGGAGTAATGACGATTACTGGTAAGTAATAGGGCATTACCAACACACTCTCCTTGTTCCTAACTCTACTTACCCTGTCTGTGTGCTGACTGGACTTGGATATTTCCCTGCACCCCATGACTTCCCTGACTACTTAGTAGTATGCTGTTTATCTGAGTCTGCCACCCTATGTATGATGTTAATTCTATGGGGCATTTTCTGGGCACAGGTCAGACTCTGGCTCAGAGCAGCTACTCGCCTTCTGTGAGCATGCATCTACCCCACCTTAAATGAACTTCCCATTAGCTGATTCACACCAGCACCAAATAGGACATGAGGGATCTGGGCATAAAAAAAGGGAAGAGAAGAAGCTCTAAGATTGGGGATTTATCAGCAGGGCACCAGTGGTTGGAGAAAAAATGCATCATTAACAGTTTTCACTTGATCCAAATCAGAGGGCGACTAGTCCTTGATCTGTTTGCCCCTTTGAAAGTTGACACCCTACACTTAGGCCAGGCTCGACCATGCTAAAGGTCGGTCCTGTGTTTCAATCTATGCCATGTGCATGTTTGGAAGTCTTCAATTTGTTTATGAAAAAATACTACTTTTGACTAGGCATAAATTGATTTCACCAGTCCCACACCCCACAATGTCCTAACCTTAAAACAGCTGATATTTCTATTCTGCTCATTTCCCATCCCCACTGTGGACATCACTTTTGAGTCAATTGTATAGACACTATCTAGATGTGTCGTCAAAGTGCCAATTCATACAGTGCCACTGTGTGTTGAACACTATCGTCTCTCTATACACAATCTGACTGTGAATGAATGAATGGAAAGGACTTGAAATAGCGCACAGCTACTCAAACTAGAGTGTCCTGGCGCTGAGGTGGACACGGGTGGCCGGTCAATGAGGTGAGACTAATTCTTGAAAAGGCAAGTTTTAAGATTTTTCCTGAACGTTGGCAGGTCAGCTGAGTCTCTCAATGAGGCAGGTAGACTGTTTCATGTTTGTGCAACTCAGAAATCCGAAGTATCTTCTTCCTATGCATGCTAGGCATATTTTGGGGATGTGTGCAAGATCTACAGTAGAGGATCTTAAGTACCTAGTTGGAATGAAGCGGTTGACATGCTTCTTAAGGTACTTAGTGCCTAAGCCATGGAGTACTTTAAAAAATATCACCATGGCTTTGAACTGGATTCTTTCTTTCATTCGAGGCCAGTGCAGAGATGTGAGGATGGGAATCATATGAGCTCTAGGCTTCGGTCTAGGGATCGCTCTGGCTGCTGCATTCTGCAATGCTTGTAGGCACTGAGTGAGATAGTCAGGTAGTCCTAGGTACAGGCTAATGGTGTAGTCCAATTTTGATGTCACTAAAGCCTGAACCAACGATCCTCCTCGTGTTTACTGACAACAGAGGTAGGATTTTTTTAGCATGCAAAGTGTACCAAAACGGGAGCCAATCAGTGTTAGTGGCCCATGCAAAGGGTGTTGTCAATGACAATGCCCAGGTTTTTTACCCTTTCTTGGGTCGGCTGAGGGGGAGACAACTCCATTGGCCACAAAGTGCTCCAGTCACTCACTGTCGGTTGACCAAAAAAGACAATCGCTGATTTATCCGGGTTGTTTTTTAACTGATATATTTTGAGCCAGTTGAACATGTTAGTGAGGCAAGATCTGATCAATCTTCGACAAAGTCTGCTCGTTTTTCACATGAGCCGATATCACACAGAACCCAAGCAGAGAGCGGGTTTGTGTCCAGCTTGTGCTTGGAAGCTGTGGCAGCTGACATCCATTATGAGTTTTGCAAACTTCCCAAAAGTTAGGCGACAGACTTAGAAGCCTTTGTTTTTTGGAGAAAGTGGAAAGGTCTGTGTTGGACCTGGGGTCACCAGACCACATAGGGTAGCCTGACACAGAGTAGGAAGGTCAAACCTAGAGGCATCAATGTTAAGCTTGTGTCACACCCTTCAGTAACTCAGCGTCCATCCATTCAAAAACAACGCTTCACCAGTTTTAGGAAAATACGATTCGTTTTATAAAAGTTCTTTAAGTTTTCTTGCTTTGTAAAATTAACACATGAGGTTGTACATCAAGCATTTTCCACATCCATTTTTCTGCAGCAAGAGCGTCTCATTAACATAACTCTCCCTTCAACATTTGTAACACTTAAACTTAATACGGGAAGTTATCAGCAGATTTCTGGTTATTTAGATAATGATTCACATGAAGAAGAACACATGTCTCATTTAATTCAGTTAGCGAAAACTTATAATAGTGCAGTCTAGTTATCACATTCAATAAAGTTCAGTTAAGTGCTCGCCCAGCTCTGCCTATTTTACTCCTCTCTGATCAAATTAAGCAGTTGAATGTTTCAATTGGGTTTTTATGAAATATTTGGTAATTCATCAAACCTTGTCCCTTGTTTCTTTTCCACTCGTCTTTATTATGACCGGCAGTCTAATGACTTCCCCAGGCCCGCTTACTACTGGCCTCCGATGTCTGTCCTTTATTCCATTTAACGCTGGTAGCTTGATTTGGAACAGACTCTTCCCACCTACCACTGCGAGGCAACAGCGAGGCCCACTCAGGCCCTGCGGCCCTGCACTTCACCTCACGGTCTTACAGGGTGTCGGACAGATTCGTCCCGGTCAGATCACACAGCCCCACTTCCTCCTCTGACCACGTTACCGCTGCTCTGTGGTGATTCCGGACGTGGCACTGTAGGCTCCGAGCAGCTGAAGGGCCAGGAACTACGCCGCAACTCTCTCTCTCGGCATCGCTGTCGGCTCTGCGTCCCGCCCTCGCCTCAGGCGTCAGAGAGGGAGGGAACGAACGTGGGCCGGCCTTCTCCGATTCCCGCCCCCTTCTTCCGGGATCTCGATAGCCTGCCCTCACTGGCCTTCGTGATGTCGTCTCGTAGGAACTGCTGCCCTGCTAACCCCAAGCGGCCCTCCCCGCTGGATCTCCCTAACGGGCTTGTGAAAAGGGGCAGTAGCCCAGTGACAGGGAAAACGTCCGCTAGCCGCAGCAAGGTAAGGTTCTTTCCTCAGTCATATGGACTCACAGGACCCTTGGGGGAAATGGCGATGTTCCACTTGACCCCACACACTTTGTGGAGGCAGTTCAGGTTGGGTCCCGAAGGGGTGAAAAGAAAGAAGCCAGGCAGTCTCCTTTACAGTCAAGTGCTCTCCCGGTTGAATTCCCAGGTCAGTCGTCTGCAGCTCTTCAAAAGCTGCCCAGCCACATTTCTCTCTGGGGCACAACTCGATGTATAGAGCTAGTGAAGATTAAGCGGTGCCAGGGCTTAGTCAATAGGTAGGGGGACCCACCAGCAAGGTAGAGTAGCCGGCCCGTGGGACGATCGAACCCCTCACAATGCGCCTTCCTCCCTACACTACTGCTTTACACCTCACCAGGTTTCACTCAAGCTCCTCCGGTCACTCTAAAATGGCCGCCCTTGTCCTGACCTTATATAGGCTGACCCCAGACTGCCAGAACCAGCTGGAAAGTTCTAGAGTATCCCTATGTTGTTCTATGGGCCCCCTTCCCTGAGGTAATCAGTTATCGCAGTTACTGGCCACCATTTTGTGTAGCTAAGCTTGCCCTAGAAAAGGAGGGATTTCCAGGCCCATGAGGAACTATGGGGTCAAGGAGAACCTAACTCCCAGGTCAACACCTAAAAATTCCAGTGGACGTAAAAGAATAAAAGGATTGAGGGGCAAAAAGGGGACAAAAATAAATAAATAAACAGGAGGGACCACCCAAAAGGCTGACAGGTCTAACAGTCTGCTTGGGTAGTTTTATGCTATAGGTCACACTATTGTTGGCTAGATGGTGCTGAGTACCACACCCAGTCCTTTCAAGGCACCGACCCCTGTCACAATAACAACATGTAGAATTCGGGCTCCTTTTTCCTGGCCCCCTGCAATGGAAAGTTATAGGTACCTGAAAAATAAAAGGAGTTATGATCAACTACAATTTAACAATAACAGTGTAACTCATTTGGCCACACTGTAAAACTCTGAGTCAGAAGATAGGATTAAGTATGGGTTCATTACTAATTCAAAGCCAAGCAGATATAAATCAGTCTCAGAAAGATAGTATAAAAATATAGAATCACTAAAGGATAGCTGAAATGCCTTAGAAAGTGTATCCTCATTAACAGAAAGCAAATGAGGAATTCTGTAGCTGCAATACAAAGGATGTGAAACAAAGACTGGTGTGCAGATTGAAAGTTTCAACCCTCCTGGCTATACATGAGGTTGTTTAAGGAAATCTACGAAGACCTAGGAATCAGGAAAACCCTTTGTAAGTCAATTGAAGAATAGAAATGTGTCAGCATATCAGAACTTCTATAGAGGTTCTCTCAAAGGAAACATATTATATAGCATGACGCCAAAACAGCAAAGATGACGCAAAGAAGTCTGTACCTCTCAGAGTCTAAAGGGAATCTGAGTAAAGTTAAAGTGTGATCCTCAATGATACCTACAGCAGAACTTTTGTGAATCCCATGTCACATGTCTCATTATTTTCCATCTTCAAACTCTAAAACTTGGCAACTACACTCAGGATTTCTTTCCTTTGGTCCACACATTTCAACATCTTTGGATTCCTCCTGTCTCTCTATTCCGCACAGATAGTAGTTTTTCCTTCATTTGTCAAATCTTCTTATCCTTGCCAAAAGAAATTCAGTTCGAGCTTCACTATCGTTTTCACATAATGCGCACTCCTTTAGCCATGAGCTCATGCAACTGCACCCGCAGAGGAGAGAAAAACATTGCTTTGAAAGCAAATGTTCACGTTAAAATTAAACATTAAGAAATCCAAATGCTTAAGGCGCTTGGTCAGCTTAGTGCAGCACACCTTTCAATACCCATTTAAATGCATGATTACAGATACATATAAGGTTACACTATAGATGTAGACACCATTCAAATGGATACATTTTCAATAAAATAAATCCAGAGTATTTTTGAAATGATTACATGAATATATAAGAATTACAATCTTATTCAAAGTGCACAAGTGTAGATATATGTCAGAACTGCAACTCGTTGTTACTGTATAAAACACGTTAATATGCACACTCCTTTAACCCCTTCGCTGCGGGGGATATTCCCCCGCTGTGCTGGGGGGGAGTGGCGCTCCTGTGCTCATGACTAGCTCAGCTCGTCACGGCCACACCCGTTCCTGTGGAATGCTCAGCACAGCAGGGGAATTATCCCCGCATGACGAGCTGAGCTCGTCATGAGCCCCGGAGCGCCGTGGCTCAAGAGGTTAAATGCTGAGATTACACAGTAGATGCACTTTCTGTAACTGTTCAAGTGCAGATCATTACATTAATAATGTTACATCATACAAGTATGAGGCCATAGTTACACATATATGTGGCCTGATTAAATATGAGAGGTTGGAGCGAAAATTATGCTGCTCAAACACTATAAAATTATTTTCAAACTTTGCAGGTTTGCTGTGCTTGACTGCTTGGTAGGTCGCTTTTTTAGCCATTCATTCATTTAGTACTTATTCTTGCTTCGTTTCGGTGTGCTAACTTGGACCTACATAAGGGATTCAAAACAAAGGCATTACTGCATATTTTTCTCATTCCTTTTGATATGGCACTGTCTCAGCCAACATGTGTTCTAGGTCCATGTATTACATAGATTTTGTTTTTTATTGAAACTTAAAGCAAATAATTTTAGCCCCTCTGCTGTGGTTTTAGTGTCTAATGCAAATACCTCTGTCTTTAAAGTAAACTGATGCCGTACGTGCATCCAACAAGTGCTACTTGCTTTTTTACTGAACATGCAACTCAATTTTGCATGCTTTTTTTAAAGACATCAATGTAATTCTCTGTGATGTCATAAAAGGGAAATTTATTGCCATCAGCCAGCGACATCATGGGGTTGAAGAAGATTTTGTGCTAAAACATTTTTTTCTTTCATTACCATGTTATTCAAAATCACTGTTTCCAGTTACAAGTGTGTTTTGCAATCTTCTGACCTAAGACAAATATATATGTGTTTTGTTTTTCCATTCTTTACAGGAGTTATGATTTCATCTTATGAATGTCTCATGTTAAGGTGGTAAGTAGCAGATACAAAAATAACACAAACAGTGGGATGCAGTGCTGTGTTACTGCCCCTGCATCTCCAATTGCAACTTGCATCGGTTTCAGAAAATTCAACAGCATGTAGGGCAACAACCAATAAAAAGAATACAATGCATTCATCCGTTTCAATTGTATATACGCACAGGGAAAGACATTAAGCCTCACCCGGGAAAACAAATGACTTTGTCAATTTATGTTTTTCCCCATAGATGGGTAGGGATACGACCTTACCAACACTGTCAAAGCACTGCAATACATTTTCATAGCTGCTTTTATAACGCAAGTCGTTACCACGACTTGCACTAGAGGGTGCTCTAGACTAAGGAATAGTGTGATTTACTATTCCAACACATTCCCTACTGTACGTAGGCTGGAGTTGGAATAGTAAATCATACTATTCCTAAATCCAGCGCCTTACAGTGCAAGTCGTTGTAACTACTTGCGTTGTAAAAACATCGATGTAATGTACCGCGATCTAAATGATCACGTTGTAACATAATACACCCAGAAGGCTGACATGGATGCATGTGTATCTGAGACAGATATTCTGCGGTGGTCATCTGTGCATAGGTTTTTAAAACCCATTTAAGGATGGCCATCATGGATGCACACACATGTGAATTAGCCATCTTTGAGTGGATATTCTGAAATAATGACAAAAGTAATTTCAAGATGCCTGCTGAGCCTACTTGCGCAAGCACATATAGGTAGAATCTTATATTGTGATTTATTCTTTTAAGGTGGAGGCTGACCAAGCAGCGGTTGAGAAGGCTCGGTGGCAAGTGGATGCTGAGGGTAGGGAGGTTGCTTTTAATAAAGAGATCGGGTTGGTTGGAAAGGAGTGAAATAGGGAGAGAGAGGAACCAGTCCCTACTATTCGGTGTAATGCAAGGTCTGACCTCAGCAATGGAATGATACAAGCCATCCAAGCAAAACATGTGAGACCAAAATGCCCCTTGAGTGGGACACGCCTAGAAAACAGAAGAAAGCCATCAAATGAGGAGGAGAGATGAAATAGAGAACACATCCATTCAATCACAAGTAAGAGGGTGACCCAAAGCCCTCTTTATGTAGCATTTTGTTCAGAATAGGGCTTTGACAAACAACAGCAAAAGGTTCTCTGTCGGTGAGATCTGAAATGGCAGATAGCAACGCCATGAAGACAAACATGAATATAAGCACCTAGGTTTCTTCAAAATATTGGTCTAATGAAATAGTATTGTCCTAAGATAAATTATATTAATAAATACACACACTGACATTGGTATAATGTTTTCAATGTAATTTAGCATTGGTAATTTTGTTATTTGTCAATTTAGCAACCTTTCACCAAAAGCTTTGCTTGAATTACATCAAAAGCTCTTTGAATCCAATACAATATCAAGTCCTGGGTTGAAAATAAGTATTACTGTATTGCGTTAATACCTGGTAAAAATATCCTAGTGCTTTTAGACCATTAGGTTTTGACCTCTGCTGGGATTTGACGCTAGCTGAAAGGACAATGTCCCTTCGTCTTCAGTGCTTGTAATGATATAGTGCAAGTTCCATCTCTCCCTTCATGTTGACTGATACCCTTTTTGTTGTGGGCAGATCACTATTTGAGGTTTGGATCTTCCATGCCTCTGTGTTAGGATTTATGAAGGGGATGAGTTCATCTTCCCATTCATATGAAATGTATCATTACTCTGTTTTAAAAATGTTCCGCACTTTAATAAGTATAGACATCACGTCTTGTATCTTGTCTCAGTTGTGAGTTTTATTCACATTGAAGAATTTTTCATCAGTCCATCATTATTAGAATATTCCAAGTAACGGATGTCAATCAAGGCCGCTGACATGTGTTACCCCCACCCCTCCCACCCCCTCTCCCCCAAGTCCCATTGTCCAGGGGCTTTCTCAAGACTGCAGGAAACATGATGAAATATAATGAGTGATAAAATTGCAACTAAGATTAAATGAATCTATCACCAAGAGCACATTTAAGATTGGGCAAATGAAAAGTTCAATATTTGAGTACTGATTAATAGGGATGTACCAAGATAGTCAAGTCAAAGTCAAAAAGGTCTTAATTTCGGCAAAATGCCATAAAAGAACAATAAAAACATGGATAAAACAGCAAATTGCTATTACACATTGATTTGGACATATTGAGATAAATGCAAATATGTTTAGAGAGGGTACATGGCAAGAGAACAAAATTATGATGTGTGTTCTAGTCTGGGTAACATATGTATAGAAATAATAAAAGGACTTTAGATGCCAAGCATAAGAAAGGGCGAATATACACATAATTAAGACCGTTAGGAAACTGTTAAGAAAATAAATAGTATTAAAACCAATAAAAACATTTTAAAAAACTATTAAATGGAATCACATTGACATTCTCGTTTGCTCATAAGAAATTGTGCAAATGTGCAATGTGAGCAAGCAATGAGAAAACTTGAATTGATCTCGAGGTTTTGCTCTTTATAATAGCTCTTCGTATATGCCACATTGCAAGCAAGAATCTGGAAGTTGCAAAGACAGACAATGGGTGTAGCTCATATTTTAGTAGCCTAAAGGCCACAGTGTGACCTCTTATTCCCATGTTTCTACACAACTGAAGCACCCATTTGGACCTTGGCCTACTGTAGGAAGAACATGGAGTTCAGACTCATCAGTTAGCGAACACCCTGGAGAGTCCAATTTGAGGCTACCCCTCCATTTGTTTGTAAAAACTCTAAGAGGAAGCACCCCATATCTGAATTGCAAAAACAATGTCGTAGCTAAAAGTGGTTGGATCATGTCAAGTACTGGTTCTAGCTTATATTGGAGTTTTGACATCTAGAAACCTAGAGGTCAACGTGCAAGAGTGAGTACTCTGCATAAGCTGTGCTAAGTTATATTCTTTAGTAGCAATCTGAAGGTTTTTTTTTTGGATATAGAGGAGCAAGTCTTTTCAGGGAATAACCACATGTTTGCCCTCCCCATTAAATAACATGTATTCTGAATGTAGGACAACCATCGGATGTTCCCTGCTCCCAGAATAGACATTACATCCTTTAGTTGCTCCCTATAATCTAGTAGTTCGTTGGTGCTCCATAAACGACGCCAAAATAGGAGGTGACGGGAAGCAATTGTATCAACAATCAGGACGATCCCCAAGTCCATTCTCAGTGGTGATAAAGGAGTACTTTTGGGTAACTTCAGGAGTTGTTGGTAGGAAGGTATTCTCTGTTATTTATAGAGCATTAGAGGGTGAAAAACTCCAAAGCTCCGCCCCATAGAGTGAAGCTCCCCTGGCCTGAATTTTGTAGATTTCTGCTGGTGGACCTACCACTTTTTGGGTAACATTTTTATATACTTTTAAAATGCCCCCAGATAGGTACATCCCAGATTATGTTAGTGGTGCGGTTAATTATTATGCCTGTATTGCACAAGTCTGACAAGTTAATAAAGATCTAATATGTATGCATGTATGTATGTATAGGCATTTATATAGCGCACTACTTACCCAGAGGGTCCCAAGGCGCTTCGACCGCTGCGAAACCCTTCCTGGCTTCCCTGAGAGATGGTCCCTTAATGGGTATCTCCAGGGTGAGACCAGGCATCCCCGGCGGTCTGGTGGGGCCGTTAGTGAGGATGAGGCAAGCTAATGCCCAGAGTTGCCGAGTGCGATCGCTGATCAGAGTGGGCACCGAGGCGAGAGAATTATCGAGTCCGCTGACCCTGGTCCAGAAACCTGCCGCGCCGGGAATCGAACCCTGGTCCCAGGCCGTCCTCTGCTCTCGGGTCTGCCGCCTCTAACCAGTGGGCCACACTAGTCCAAGCGAATAGTTTATTAGACAAAAATAATGCTAAAAAGTGATGCTGGCAAACGTAGCCTTGCAATCGGGTTGGTGCTGTAGAATAGTAAATTGGTTATGGTCTTACATGGTTAGGATGCAGGACCCCAGTATTCAGAGACTGCGGCCATGATTAGTGTTAGCAAGCTTATCATGGTATGGGAAAAAGTGTAGTATCTATAGCCCAGATTACTGGAGTGATGTTTAATGTTGAAAAGGAAAGCTTTTTTAACCTCTTCAGCGCGGCGTGAATTTTCGCGCTGTGCTGAAGATCCGACGCTGATGACGGAACTGTGATATTATCCTTTCTTTCCCTTTAAGCACTGAGAACCTTTATCTGTATTCCAAGCCTTTAGAACCCTGTACCTTGATTCTCACTGGAGCTCCATGCTTTGTCAGTTGATCCTTGCTGTTTGTGGATGAGGTTTATTAAACCCACCTTTCTCTTCAACCTCGTTTTATGTGCTTATTTAATGAGACCTTTACAACGTTTTACTGGCGACGATCGGAAACGACCTCAACACAACGGCAATAAAGAAATAGAACTGACCTTGCTTCTCCTCCAGTGGCTGTTTAATTAAGAAAGGAAGCGTTGACTTCACAGCGGCAGAACAAGTTGGATATAACGGTGAGGAGAGCGGGAGGAATATCCGTGAATAAAGAAAGCGGGATTTATTTGGATAAAGCTAAAAAAAAGAAGAATTTAAATGGGACAAGAGCGCGCGAGAGACTGAGCACGAGAGGCTAAGCGCGTGAGGACGAGCTGATTACGCAGTTGATGCTCGCTCTAATAAAACAGACGCTGCGTTCCAGCTGCACATCTCTCACGCTGCGTTTCAGCTGAGACGTCTCCATTGTACACGTCATCGGATTCTTTTCGTGTTTACCTCTCAGACGCTCCAGCTGAAGACGCGTGTCAGAGACAATTGACAATTGTTAACCCATGAGTGTTCTTTACACGCGTCAGAAGCAATTGACAATTGATGAACTATGAGTGTTCTTTTCTTCAATTGAAGGACATTTACTTATTGGAAGACTTTCTCTATGATTTTTTTTTCTCACTCAGTAAATTAAAAAAAAAAAGATACTTATAGCAATTATTAAACAAACTAAAGTGGATTAAATAATTTTCTACATTTAACACTAAAAATTCAGCTTCACAATTTTAAAAGAAAAGAAGAATACAAATTTAAGTAACATTTTTTTTTTAATTAAAAAAAAGAAAGAGTTAAACTTGTGACTTGTGAAATATATTACTACATATTTTTAATAATACAAAATGCAAAATGTTACTCAACCTGCGTTTTTTCTTACAAGTCCTGGTTAACCCAATGTAAAATGGAAAAAATGGAAGACATTTTTTGCAAATTATGCAAGGGTTTGTGGAACTAATCTAAGTGCAGAAAGGAAGCATTCTCTTCTTCTACATTGTCTTGGAGGAGAGGGACAAGATGTCCTAGAGCATTTGCCTGATTTATCAGCTGCTGAACAAAGAAATTTGAATGAGTATGAGATTGCTATTCTTCAACTTGATAGACATTATTTACCGAGGCTCAGCACTATAATGGAGAGATACCACTTTGGCTTAAGAGAACAAAAAAAAGATGAAACAGTAGAAGAATATGTATCCTCTTTAAGGAAATTGACATCTTCTTGCAACTTTGGTCAAACTCTAGACGAAAGGATTCGTGATCAGTTTGTTTTGAGATGCGCACATGATGACATTAGGAAAGAACTCTGGTTGAAGGATGAACCTCCCCTCGAAGAAGTTCTTGTTATTGCAAAGCAAGTAGAACATATGACTGAATGTGTTGGAGATTTAAAGAAAGAGAAAGAGAAACCATCTAGTTTGGAGTCGAAGGATGAACTAA
Organism: Lissotriton vulgaris; assembly: GCF_964263255.1. Classification (NCBI taxonomy): domain Eukaryota; kingdom Metazoa; phylum Chordata; class Amphibia; order Caudata; family Salamandridae; genus Lissotriton; species Lissotriton vulgaris. The sequence goes on from NC_141685.1 coordinate 845,757,957, forward strand.
AAGTTGATGAGACTATATGTCAAGTTAAAAAACAAGAAAGCACAGCGTTGCAAGAGAGACAAACCATGTTATCTAACTCATCTAGTTCTGCTTTAAATAATACGTTTTCTTGTTTTAGATGTAGTCAAATTGGTCATTTAGCAAATCCACCTATTTGTCCTGCTTTGAAAATTATATGTAATTTATGCAATAAAAGGGGGCATTATGCCAAATTTTGTAGGACAAAAACATATAAAGGTGATGGGTCAAGGAAAAGATGGCCACAACCTCAAGTTCTATTTGTTTTGAGGTAAATGGTGACAAGACAGATCATCCCTCTTGTTTGGTTAGAGTAGAATATTCCATGATTAATTTTAAATGTGATTCTTGCTCTAAAATAACGTTAATTGATGAGAAAATATTTAACGACTTCTTTTCAAAAAAAGTAAAATTGTTGAAATGTGATATCTCCCCTTTAGGATATAGTGAGAAACCAATAAGAATGTTAGGCTACTTTATGGCTGAAATAGAATTGGGTTTGCACATCATTGTAGGAAAGGTTTATGTTTCAAAAAAAGGTGATGCATTGTTGGGGTGGCTACATCAACGTCAATTTGTAGTTTAACTGGATCCTAATGCCTCTCCCCAAGTTCAGATTCAAGAAGTATCTAATTCTGAACGTACCAAGAGTAATGATAATTTGTCAAATATTTTAGCAAAACAGTTTCCTAATGTTTTTAAAGAGGATTTGGGATGTTTGCGTGGTTACAAACATCATATTAAATTGAAAGACAATGCTGTACCTGTAGTAGCAAAAGTTAGGAGAATTCCTCTAATGGATTAAGTTAAGGTCCAAGAAGAGTTAGATAAACTTGTAAAAAATGACATTATTGAACCAGTTTAAGCAACTGAATGGCTTTCCCTATTGTGGTTGCTAAAAAACCAACGGGTGAAATTCGCTTATGCATAGATTTAAGATCACTAATTAAAGAAGTTGTGGTGGATAGGTTTCCTATTCCCAACATAGACGAGATGGTTGGCACCTTAGAAGGTGCAAAAATTTCACTACATTTGACTTAGCTTCCGACTACCATCAGGTGGAGCTAGATAAGTCCTCTCAGGATCTGACTGCATTCATTACACCCATGGGTACTTTTAAATTTAAGAGAATGCCTTTTGGCCTTGTATCAGCGGTCTCAGTCTTTCAACGCATTATGTCCAAAATTTTCAGAGGGTTGATTGGCGTTAAGTGTTATCAAGATGATCTTTTGATTTATGGTAATGACATTCTTGAACACGATAATCGTGTGGGTGCTGTCTTGAAACGTTTAGATGGTGCGGGCATGTCTCTAAAAAGGGCAAAATGCAAATTCAGAGTAGAGGAAGTTAACTATTTGGGGCACCGTATCACTGGAAATGGTGTTTTTCCTAAAAAAGACTTGGTAGAATCTATCGACAAGGTGAATTACTCTCGTTTCTGGGGATGGTTGAGTTTTATGGAAAATTTATTGCAAACTTTGCAGAAAAAACTCATAATCTAAGGAGGTTGACGGCAAAGAATCTTGATTTTGAGTGGTCCCCTGAGTGCATGAGAGAATTTTTAAGTATTTAGAAAGAATTAAACAAAGCTCCTTCTCTTCATGCATTTGTTCCAGGTCTTCCAACAGTTTTATTCATGGATGCGAGTGACAAAGGTCTAGGAGCTGTACTTGTTCAGAAGAAGGATGAGAAAGATTCCCTTATTTGCTGTTCTTCTCGTTGTCTTAAAGGATCAGAGCGTAATTACTCTGTGATAGAGAAGGAGTCTCTTGCGATATTTTGGGCTTTGAGGAAATTTAAGAATTTGATTTGGGGTACAAAAGTATCTATTCCGTCTGATCACAAGCCCTTAAGAGAGGTTTTCTTAAAGAAAGGTCTAGATTAAGCATGGGCGAATTTTGCGGATCTCGCGTTCGCGGATTTTGCGGATTTGCGAACTCGCAATCCGCAAAATCCGCGAATTGTCGCGAATTTGCGGATTTTTTTTTTTTATGTTCGCACGGGTTTCTGCAAGTTCCTGAGGGTTTTGTACAATTTCGCAAATTGCGAAATTGTACAAAACGCGTGCGAACTTGCAGCAACCCGTGCGAACACGAAGAGAAAGAAGCTCCTGGTCACAGGAACAGCACGGGGATTGCGCTCATGAAAGTCAAGGATGCAAAGGCCTCTACCCAGCATCACAGCTGATTTTCCACGGTAGATTTGGGAAGAGGCACACCTGTCCAGCCTCGAAGACGCTCATGATTGTTTTTGGGCTAATGAATGAGTCACTGAATTTGAGCATTAACTAGTTCGAGCGACCATGATTTGCGGATTTTGTGGTGGGGGGGGGTGCTTCCATGCGAGTTCACATGCCTCTTGTATGTATAAAAGTTCAGAGAAAGATCGGTTCAGCAGATGAAGAAAAAAAAGCTCCTGGTCACAGGAACAGCACGGGTATTGCGCTCGTGAAAGTCAAGGATGCAAAGGCCTCTATCCAGCATCACAGCTGATTTTCCGCGGTACATTTGGGAAGAGGCACATGATTGTTTTTGGGCTAATGAATGAGTCACTGAATTTGAGCATTAACTAGTTCGAGCGACCATGTGTGTGTTACTATGCAATCGCCCTGAAGGGCGCAGGGGTCCCTTGAGTGACCTGTAAGGCTGTGCTGCCCTGTAACTATTTTACAATGGCGCCAGCAAGCTGCCAGCGCCGTTGTAAAATAGTTACAAAGTTAGCTTGCACAGGAAGCACCTGCTTCGTTTTATCTAGTGGTTCCTGTGCAAGCTAACTTTGTAACTATTTTACAACGGCGCTGGCAGCTTGCTGGCGCCATTGTAAAATAGTTAAATGAGTGTGGGTTCAACTTTTGAACCCGTTACGTTCGCGGATTTTTTTTTGCGGATTTTGCGGGAAATCCGCAAAATTCGCGGATTGCGGATTTCCCGAAAATCCGCAAAATCCGCGAGCGTAACGGATTTCACGCTCATGCTTAGTCTAGATGCTATATCTTCGAGAATCAGAAGATGGATTGTTTCTTTACAGGAATATGATTTTGAGGTTCAGTATATTCCGGGCGTGGATAATAAGTCAGCTGATTGCTTATCTAGATTGGTTAATACTGAGAATTTTGAGGCGGATGATATCTGTGAGTCTGAGGAGTATGTCAATGTGTGTGAGGTGACTGATGGTGCAATAGATGAATCTGAATGGAATATGGAGTTAGAGAAGGATGAGGAGATTTGTAAGGTTATTCTTTTTTAAAGAATGATACTCGTTTGGAAAAGCCGTGGTTGTTGGTCTCGGACGAACTTTCTGTGAGTGAAGGTTTATTGACTCGTGGAACTGAACTTGTTCCTCCTTGTGGTTTAAGAAAAAAATGTTGTCTCATGCCCATTGTGGTCATTTAGGTATTGTGAAAACAAAGGAGATTCTTCGTATGCAATTTTGGTGGCCTGGCATGGATTTGGAAATAGAGTGGATGGTTAGGGATTGTGTTGAATGCTGTGCCAGTGACAAGATTTTAAAGATAAAACAAATGCCTATGGTTAAAAGGGCTTTACCAAGTCACCCCTGGGATGAAGTGGCAATTGACATTTTGGGTCCTTTGACTGGTGTTTCTGATACTCCTTACCTAATTGTTCTAATTGATCTTTATTCTAGATGGATTGAAGTTTGTGCGGTCAGGGAAATTACCTCTAATTCGATCATAAAGTTTTTAGAAGGTCTGTTTAATAAAGAAAGCTTTCCTAATAGCTTGTTGTCTGACAATGGACCACAATTCTGTTCCTCTATGTTTTCTGACTTTTTAAGAAAGTGTGGTGTGGTTCATAAAAGGTGTTCCTTATACCATCCAGAAACTAATGGCGCTGTAGAAAGGGTCAACAAGACTCTTAAAGAGTTAATACAGCTAGCTCGGTCTTCTGGTTTGAATTGGAAATCAACTCTTCAGGACAGGGTTAATACTTATTGTTTTGCACCTCATTCTTCCACTGGGAGGTCTCCATTTGAGTTATTCAAAGGGAGGGTTCCAAATACTTTGTGGTGTCCTGGTTGGATGTGTTTCAATAAAGGTCTGGTCCACAATGACATTGGGGAATGGAGAACTAAAGAGTTAGATAAACAATCTGCTCGCAAAGAATATTTTGACAAAAAAAAGTGTGGGGGTATCAGGAGGTTAAAGTGGGTGATTTTGTAAAAATAAAGGCTCCAGTTGGACGTAAACCTTGGTCGAAATACACTGATGTTAGAGCTGTTTTTAAGATTTTTAAAAATGCTATTAAGGCGGAAGATGGGAGAATTTGGGATAAGAGTCGTATGGTTGTTGTTAATCTAAAGTTGTCTGTTTCAGATGGCTCTGTCTACAGTGATGGCTCATGTGGCAAATTTCACCATGTTGTTAACAGGTCTCATGACGGCACCTTGGCTACTTGCAAGAGGAGTCAAAGAGCTCGCAGAGCTCCTATCTATTTAAAAGATTATGTTTAATTGTTCTCTGATGTTTCTTCTCATAAAGCTTATAGAGCTCCTAACTATTTGAAAGTCTTTTGAAGGACTTTGTTTTTTGCTTTCCTGATGTTACTTCACATGAAGTTTTCTGTTCATTTTAAAGTCTTTGTTTATTCTTTTCTTTAAGTTTCATTTTATGTGAATTGTTCTTTCTCTCTTTTGTTTTATATTGTAAGGAAGGGAGATGTGTGATATTATCCTTTCTTTCCCTTTAAGCACTGAGAACCTTTATCTGTATTCCAAGCCTTTAGAACCCTGTACCTTGATTCTCACTGAGAGCTCCATGCTTTGTCAGTTGATCCTTGCTGTTTGTGGATGAGGTTTATTAAACCCACCTTTCTCTTCAACCTCGTTTTATGTGCTTATTTAATGAGACCTTTACAACGTTTTAGGAACCGTTCCGTCATAAGCATCGAAGGGGTTAAATACAGGCAAACTAATATGGCGAGAATATTACATCAATATAAACAAAGCAAAATGCCTTGTAAATAAGACCAAACATCAACTGTCAAAATTCCTTGTTAAAATGTCCACCGGTAATCAAATGTAGCAATGGGTTAGATCATCTTGATGCATAGTATCTCAACAAAATCAGAACGACATTTACAGCCCATAAACCTGCATCACAACAAGACTGATTGATGTCATTATCACTGACTCATTGCTGTTCAAGCTCTCATGCATATCACCTGATCAGAGACAGTGTAATGCACATTATACAGTCCATAATCATGCATTGCGGCAGGAATAGTTGATGACATTGCTACTGAACTGCAGCAGCGGTCGGTGAGGTAAGCACGGTCGGGCGGGGCGCTGCAGGGGGGATGTCGACAGACATGGAATAGGAGGTATTTATTTATTTAATTTGTCCTATTCAGTCTTCTGTCTACATCCCCCCCCCCACAGCGTCCCGCCCTACAGCGCTTCCCTGCACTGGCCGCTGCTGTTGAACTGTTGTTATTCACGTTCTATATCAAGTATCATGTTACTATCATTAACTTGCATTGCGGCAGGAATAAATGATGTTGTTGCTAATAGCTGATCGGTAATCAAATATATACACTGAATACAGTGCTGAACATTTTTAAAATGGAATAATGATAAGTTTCTTATGAAGGGGAGGACAAACTCCTCCCCTTTATAAATCTTTAGTACATCACTGCCGTACCGTGGCTGGCCTGGCCTGTGGCAGGACACTTGGTACAGAACGTTTAGCCTGAGTAAGAACAATTGAGATATATTTAAATTAATAACTACAAAATTGTATGTTAACTGTAGTATTGCAGTAGTCATATAGATTGCTAATATGCTCTTTTGTGGTACAGTAAAGCAATGTTTGTGTTCTCATAGTCTTAAATTACGTTTCTGTGACCCAGGGTTAGATTTTTAGTAAGAACTTTAAAATAGGCTAAGTTTAAACACGGTAAGGTTGCCCTTTTATTCTTGCAAAGGGCCAGCGATCCCCTGACACTGTTATTTATTACACATTTTATCAAGGTTGCTTTAAGACTTAGGAACACAAGAGGGCTGTGCTGAAGTAATTTCTGGCTAATCGTCTCTAATGTAATATGCTGTGAATTGTATTTTATTGCATTTTAATTGAATAACTTGTACTTTTATGGTATTTTTCAAATACCGAATAAAGGATTTTGATGATGATGATGATGATGATGACTCGAGAGTCATGTGCAGGTTGACACTCATTTTAGCCACAGCTAAATTTCTCAAAAAAATGTATTATTATTTTATGCATGCTTGTGGCAAATAATTCTACAGCACATGTGCAATTGAGCCTCAAATACTCAGATCAAAAACTGGAAGTTTTTATATGTGTTACGTGGCATGAAAGGAAGAGGGTTATCGTCCTGTGCATGAAAGTTAGTGTGTTGCAATTCCCCTTCACTGGCTAAGCCATTTGAGATATCCTGGCTGCAGAGCTATGCATGAGACTGATCAGTTTATTTCACATGAATACAGGAATAACTCTGATTTCAAGGAGAGAGCATTTTGGGCAGAGGGAGTTTTCATTTTGGAGTCAGGTCTTTTCCAAAATATTAAACCTGATGTCATTTTCAGTTTCTCACAACCTGATCATCCATAAACCAAATACCACAAGACCCATGTCACACCACTTTGTTTATAAATGTGGGAGAGTTAATCTTGGAAAATATTAGAGGACAGAGTAGATATGGCTCACTTCATGGCACAAATGGCTTTTTCAATACAAAGGCAAGGCATACTCGCTGTGAGTTCATGACATGAGAGGTGAAGTCCACTAGAAATAAATACTGTTCCATTTATGGAGACAATTTCCAGTCAACCTGGCCGCTAGAAGAGAACTGGAACTAGTTATATGGAGCAAACTAGTTCTGTGTGGAATGATCTTCTGTGTTCTGGAAGGACCAACCACATTATCCCACTTTCAAACCAGAGAGCAAACTGTAAAATCAGATGTGGCTGGCTATACAAACAAACAGTTTGCTCTGAATCACAGACATGGACCATGTCTTGCGCAAATCTTTCCAGCATGAACTCTCCTGGTTCACCAAGAGCTCATGCTTGAGGTGCAGTCTTGCGGAACCCATGTAAATCAATCTCCCAGATTGGTCCAGTTTAAGATTGAGGATTGACATAATTATTTAGAGATACAAATGTTACATCCTTCATTGGGATAAGTCTTGCCTTTATCCAACAATTGGTGCCTAAGTCAAGACCAATGTTCCACTCTTAAACTTATTTCAGTTTCGTTCGATATTTAATTTATCATTTTTACCACAAATTTCGTTTGGTGATATTTTTACATTATGGTTGCTTTGTTATTGGATACTCACCATCTTTAACAATTGGTTTTACTGCTACATTTGTACCTGTTATTGTTTTTTACAATCCTTCTAAGTGTAATATTTCTCTTAGAATGGTTGCTGATCGTTATGTATTATTTTCAACCACTATTGGATTATTTGTCAGTTTTTGCTTCATTGTTTGTTCTAGAAATTTCTCTTTTACTTTAAACCTGTGGTGTGATTTGCAGCTTTTTATTCTTTGCTGTATTATAATAATATTTGGAATTCTATGCAAAATGCTCAGAGGCACTTTCTCTGAATATTTACTCATTTCTCAGGCCAAGATAGCAAAGCTGACTCAAGGTGATTCTAATCGAAAGTAATTACCACTGAGGACTGGAGTACAGAGCATGCTCAAATTGCTATCAACACTAGAAAAAGCTGAAGGCATACTCATCTTTACAAGCTTAGCTTTCAGATTTTTTTAATAGCAGCAAATTTAGTGCAGTGCACAGGAGCTACAACCACAACATAAGAATAATACTTTCTTCTGGCTGCAAGATTTGAACTGACAAATACATAAGATATAAAGATGTAGAGGGGCATATTGTCTAATCTTTCAAACACCGCAGGGCAGCAAGCAAAGTTGCTGTGTTGCATTGCATGAAAGAGAGAGTGCAAATATGCTCCATGTTTACAAAGATATGGAGCATCTTTGCTCTCTCCTTCTGCTGGTGCACTGTGTGCTGCTAGTGCTAACACGGGTACCGCTACACAAGAGTGCAAGGGTGCTTGCATTACATGCATGTTTATGTTTTGTGTAGGATGGGGCACCTTCCTGCGCAAGAACAATTCTTAGAGTTATTTTGCTATTTCTATGTGTGCTGTAGAATGCATCACAATTGGAAAGGGGAAATAATGAGGAGAAATTAAGGTATTTCTCCTTGTTACGCATCACTGGGGAAGGAATAGCATTTTGGCACTCTGCCAGGTTTTCTTGAGTTTGTAAATCTGTGAATGTGCCAAAATCCATAGGTGGCTGCATGGGAACACCCTTGCTTAACCCATGGAACACTTTACAGCTTGAAATGCAATGTAATGCATCACAAGCAGATGCATTGCTTTACATTTCTTTACAAGTGATGCAAGGCAGCGCAAATTGGCCCTTGCATGGCTTTGCAACTATTACTGAAGCCTTTGCATTGCTCTTGTATCGCCCTACTCAATGCAAGGACAACACAAAGGCTTCATAAATCTGGGCCACATCATGCAGTATGCTATCTACTGTAATTGGCTAGTGTGGAGCTTGGCCGTAGCTCATAAGTGGTGAAGCCTGGGTAAAGTCATTGTTACATGCAATCTTTTAGATAAACAGTAAATGCATACAGTATATTTTGTAGGTCTATTTTGGTGTACAATAGTAATTACATAAAAGTTCAGCTCTGAATGCTGCCAATAAATCTGTGAATGCAAAGTTGTTAGTACAAGTGTTCTAAGTACCCTGTCTGATTGTTCCACATTTACTTTTACATTTTAATGGAAGGGCATACACCCTATTAATCTCAACTAAAATGGACAATTGTGCAGCCCCACATGCATGTACATAAAGGGATGCTTCAATTTTTGTCAGTGCTCACAATGTAAAATACCTGTCTTTCCACATTGCAGCTAAAAACTGCACTTTTACTAATGAATATATCTAAGTATTCAAATTTTCTTGTTGCTCTACAAATATTTGCATATATATTCTAATATTTATTCACCAGAACACAATGTCAAAGGTGTAAAAGTATAAAATTAGCACATACACTGCACTACTTTCTCCATTGTTATCTTTGCTCTAATTGCAATAGTTAAAAAAAGAGGTGCTGTATGAAGATGTGATAATGCCAAAACGGAATGTTTTCCTGCATACCCAATGAAGAGCCCCATGTACTACTCCTTTTGGTAAATCATGATTGTGCAATTTGGCAACGACTGGTTTGTAAATGGAAATTCTACTTGCACTGCAACCTATGTACTAATAGGTCACATAAACATTGTCCATATGTATGGGGTTGATAAATGATCTGCTTAAGAAATATTAATTAGGCAGGTCTCTATTTGCAACCCAGAAGAATTGGCTGTAAAAACAAGGACAGAGGTCTGCAAGGGTCAAAAGACCCTCATCCTTGAATTTGCTTTCCCAATGTGAATTTTTTTCTTCCAAAAGAATCCTGAGTCCATTAAAGAGTCAGGAATTCAGTACTTAATTTAAGCTGGTTTTTAGGCTAAATGGCAATCAGGGAATCATTCACAAGAGGTAATCATTAGTGAAATAGATTCAATGTCCCAGAAGGTAGAAACTCGAAATCATATGGAAAAAAAAATTGAGACACATAAAATGATAGAGATAAATAAGAAAACAGGTGCATGTAAAAAATTATCTTGCATCATAAGAATACTTTGTAATGTAACTCAGATAATAGAAACAGGACAAAGGGTACATAATATTCAAAACAATCTATATATATAAAAACGAAAGTATGTCTGTTTGTCCTTTATGCATTACTACACCATTCATCCGGTCGGCATGAGCCTTTGGGAAGTTGTTGAGTACACTCCCGCGAAGGTTTGTGGCAAAAAAAATAAAAAAATTGTTTAAAGTTGTTGAGTACACTGCCGCGAAGGTTTCTGGCAAAAAAAGAAAAATGTGTTAAATATCGGACCACCAGGGCCCTCATAATCTTGCCAATACTGAACGTTTACAGTTTCCGGTGCGACTCGCTTTTGCAATGACCATCAACAAAGCACAAGGACTTTTGCTGCAAGTGTGTGGAGTAGATTTGGAGAATCTGTGCTTCTCACATGGACAACTGTGGGGCATATTACCAACAACTAGCGATAATTATCGGTATGTTGGTTTAGCGGCGATATTTTTATTGCCGAGCTGCGGCGATTTGTATCGCTTAGGAACCTTGCTATTATCAAGGTATATCTCCTAAGCAATCAAAATCGGCCAAAATGCATGAATATCACTGAAAAGTCAGCGATATTCATGCATTACCGAGCTAATGCTCTTAGCCATGTTATCCACCTACCATTGGATAACATGGCTAAGAACTGCTCAAGGGCAGGTGTTAGCTTTTGGAGATATTCGCGCTTAGTGCGAATATCTCCAAAAGTTGGTAATAGGAGATAGCGATGTTAGCGACTGTTTCCAGTCGCTAACATCTTGGCACGCCCACTTTGCATGTCATTAGTGATAGATATCACTGACATGCAAAGCGGGGCCCAAGATGGTTGCTATCTCCTACTAGCTGTTGCTAATTAGGTAATAGGGAGATAATTTTATCTCCGCTTTCTTGGCTTTTAAAGCCAAAAAAGCAGAGATAAACCCCCTTGATAATATGCCCCTGTATGTGGCCAGCTCACGCATCGGAAAACCTTCTGATTTATTCGTGTTCGCACCAGACGGAAAAACAAAAAATATCGTGTATCCACAAGCACTCGACTAAATGTAAATTAAATGTTATCATAACAAGTTTCCTTAAATTTTCTTTCTTCTGAGATTGCAGCAACACGCGACGGGTAAGCTAGTTATACATAAATCACAACTGCAAATAATTACAAATTATGTAGATCATGAAGCCATGTATGATAAAGTCCACTCTCCTTTGAGGTAATCAGAGTCAGTTCTACACAAAGAAACTTTTTATAGAGCAATTAATTCAAGGGTGTAGATCCACAAGGAAAGTTTATTAAGAAGTGGAAGCACCATTGACGTTTTGGTCTCTGATGTCTCCAGTACATGACACCATTGCTAGTTCACAAAATTTGGGGGAACCAATTGATGATCAGTGCAAATCCAAAGCACCTACAACAAAGGCCTCCTATTTTTGGTGATCCTCCATCCTCAGGCCAATGGATCTTGGCCACCATTTTAGAATTAAGCTATAATCAAATGCACTTCAAATATAATCATCAACTTTCCATATTTTTAAATGTAGTCAATGATGAGATGTTTGGTTACATGCTAAAGGGTTTTATTTTCTAATTAAAGTTTTACGTTTTTCTGATTCTTTATTCATTGGTCAAATATCAATCAGTTACAGAATTGATAATAGAAAGATATAGTTAGTGCAAATCATAATGGAATAATATTGCGTTTAGCATGTTCAATAAAGGAAGGACTCCGTATTCTAAGAAATAAATGGAGGGCAAATGATGTCAGTGAGAACCCATGAAGAGCTCAAGAATAAAGGAAAGAGTAAGATTAGTATGAAGCTAAAAATCAATAATTAATCTTTTAAGAATTTCCTATACAGAGAAATAAAGCAAATAAACCTTGGCAAATACCAATTAGTTAAAGCAAAATCTTGTCTGCTGTCAGCTCACAATCTTCATCTCTCTACTCTGTCCGTCTGCTGTCATCTGGTCTCTTCCTTCAATAAATCTGAACCCCTAAAACTAGAACACACTTTTCAAAGCAGTAATTAAAAGTTGCAAAATATATGGTCTATTCTCGTCTCCATCCAATGGAAAATCAGCATTCTCAAAAGGCAAATTTCTCTTTTTCAGTTCCCACACGTCATCCGAGCTGGCTATCTTATTTGTGGCAACAATAAATGTCTACCACTACACATTTTCTCTAGAGCTCAGATATTATTTAAAATGACTTCATGTCTAACCTTCTAATAAAGCAACTCTTATTTTAACTAAACACATTACATTAGTTGCAAGGAAAAAATTATTTAAGCAAGAAATTAATTTATCACAAATATACATTTTTACAAGATGAATTTTGTTTAATTTGTGTATTTTCTCAGCAAGTAGTTAATTGTGAATGGTGTTCTGTGTCAGCAAATGAAAGACATTATTTTTCCCCTACACTATCTTGAAGGTTAAGCTGAGGTCAACCCTTCAAGCAAGCTGCATTTCTGCAAACTATGATTTCAGTTAGCTACACTCACTGTGTTCTGCACAGTTAAATATTGTTTTAATTTTTTTTTTTACATTTTATTTATGAATTTTCATACAGGAACAATAGAGACATTGTCATACACTGTCACTTTCCACACATGAAACAATACACATGCAAGGAGGTACAAGCATGCCAAATAACTTGATAACCAAGAAGTCTCTTCTGAAATCAAAGAGCAGAGACACCTAATCATTGCCAGCCCCGCAATGTAGAAGGTGACATCCACAGCCCCAGCACTATCTAACCCACCGACATGTTGTAAACTAAAGATCCAGAGACAGACATAATAATTATCATTACTGGAAGCATTAATGGTGGTTAATATTGATTGTATTTAGAAACAATAGTCCAATCAGACAACTCCAGTTGGGACTATACCATGCTCCAATTGTGTAATGGACGGCTGCATATGCCCTGAATGGGCCCCATATGTCCCTTGGGCGAGAAGAAGTAGGTAGGGTGGTAGAGTATATCTCGCTATTTGTGTTCCAGATCATCGACCCCAATCAATTGCGATCTCCCTCTTGGCCAACAACAAACCTAGAGCTGAAGATTTCAGCATCCTTATGGTAAAGTTGACCACATAGCCCAGCAGAGCCACTTCGGGAATGGGGACTAGGGGCAAACCGATCTTTTTACCCAGGGTCTTGTGCACCAACTCTCAAAATGGCTGTATGAGTGGACAGGTCCATGTTAGGTGTGCAAAATCAGCATGGGTAGCTGCACTTTTGCGACAATTGTGGGGTCTGGACTGATCTGTACTGTGGGACCTGGCTGGTGTGATGTACATCCTGCGCAAAAACTTTTAATGTAGCAATTTATGCCTACTGTTAAGGGAAATTTCTCTCATGACCACGAAGCAGATAGCCCATTGGTCATCAGTGATTGGGTGGCCAAGGTCCACCTCCCACCGTTACGGAGGTCGTCATCGTTAACCGGGATGATACCAGAGTTTTGAGATGAGGTGAACACTTTGTTGGCTCTCACTGACCAGGGACAAAGGTGCAAATGGAACAGGTTCTATTGGAAAACCAGGTAGAGTGGCTCATAGAGCCGAGCGTATCCGGTTCAGTACAAAGCTGTCCATAAACGTGGCTCCTGGGAAGCGGTCCGCATCTTGTACAGAGAAGGCCTGACCATCCGGGTAAAGGTCCCCTATTTTGGTAATGTCAAATGTAGTTAATGTACATTGGACAATCATCTTCCCAGTCACTGACAGCCAGTGAGCATTGGGGAGTGGCAGGGAGGGAGAGTACATCTTGGTAGCACCAGTAATGCGCCTCAGTTTCTCCCAGGCCCAACTGGTGTTTAATACCGCCTGCATGTCTCTGGGATCTCTGGGAATGCCCCTGGGTAATACCGTAGATACTGGTGGTCTAACAAGGGAAGAAGGAAGAAGAAAAAAAAGAAAACGTCACAGAACACGAGTAAGAGAAAGACCCCAAGCAAATCATTTGCCTATATGACAGCTAGTAGTAGTAAGAAGGTTCTGGCACAGGTGCGACTCTATGACAGAAGAAACCCTGAGAAGGGGAGAGAAAAATAGTGAGGATTTCCATCAACTGCCCTTCGTGGCCAGTGTCATCATTTGGAACTCCAAAAGTACCCCTGTCAACTCAGCTCTTCTGGCAACAAGCCAAACGCTGGTGGACTAGGCGCGATGTGAGGCCAATGATACCAAGACACATCCCGAGGTATCGACGGAGAGGGCGGTGCCTCCCTTGACCTGAGTCAGAGCCAGGTGAGGTGAGGCCTGTTACCTCACACAGGATAGGTATGAATAATCCTGCATAGAGGTACTGTGATTGGTCACGTGTAATTACACTGTGATATTTTTGATGCTTTTTTGTTTTCACTGTTCCAAAATTGCACTTAATGCAGTAGTTTTAACAACTAGGTCCTGAAGAAAGCCGGGGTCCCTGAGCCCATTACGGCTGAAACTAGTAGACCATCTCTTTCGGTAGATAAACTCAAAGCCGACACTGTGTTTTTTAATAAGCTCACCAGTGGTCACTAATAAATGTGTCCTGGACCACTGTTGTATCTTTTTTAACTCACTTACATTCACAATTTTGCCTTTGCACTGCATTTTTTGACTAGCCTGGTCAGTATACTTGTTTGAGATACTCAGTCTGTCATTTTTCATCTTGGTATCATTGGCCTCACATCACGCCTAGTCCACCAGCGTTTGGCTTGTTGCCAGAAGAGCTGAGTTGACAGGGGTACTTTTGGAGTTCCAAATGATGACACTGGCCACGAAGGGCAGTTGATGGAAATCCTCACTATTTTTCTCTCCCCTTCTCAGGGTTTCTTCTGTCATAGAGTCGCACCTGTGTCAGAACCTTCTTACTACTACTAGCTGTCATATAGGCAAATGATTTGCTTGGGGTCTTTCTCTTACTCGTGTTCTGTGACGTTTTATTTTTTTCTTCTTCCTTCTTCCCTTGTTAGACCACCAGTTTTCTTGTGTTGTTTATTAGTAGAATTGGGGATTAAAACTGGATGGTCTTTAAATATTCTCCCTGTGACCCCCTTTCTCTCCCCCTTCAGGAGTTGAATCTTGTGTGATTAGTCTAATACCGTAGATAACCTTTTGGGAAGGACAAAGTCAGACTACGGGCGGAAGAATGGAACTCCTTCTTGTCCTCCTACTTCCACACCCACCACCTTCTTGAACACAGAAAGATCATAACTCAAGCCCTGGTCACCAGCAGACTCGACCACAGCAATGCACTCTACGCTGGAATAAACAAAAACTTCACCCGCAAGCTACAGAACATCCAGAACACCGCAACAAGACTGGTCCTCGACCTGCCACATCTCCCAGCACCTGCGCACACTCCACTGGCTCCCTATAGAAGCTAGAGTCACCTTCAAGTTGCTCACCCATGCCCACAAGGCCTTCCATGACACGGGACCAGCATACCTGAACAGCCGACTCAAATTCCACGAGTCCCAGAGGACAGTATGATCTGCCCAGCTCTCCTATGCTCTGGTCCCCAGCACCAAAAAGACCAGATCGGGAGGCCGCTCCTTCTCCTTTGCTCCCCATCTTCGCAAGAAGCCTCAAAACCTGGCTCTTCGACAGACACCCCCCCCCCCGTTGAGGGACTTGAGCCTGCTAACCCCCAGCACCTTGAGATCCTTACGGGTGAGTAGTCATGCTTAAGAATTGCCTGATTGATTGATTGATTGATTGAATCCTAGCATCAGGATGGAACCGAGCATAGGCATAACTGCATTGGGCAATCAGATAATATAAGTGAAAATCTGGCACTCCATATCCCCCTCTCTCATAAGGTAGATTAAGTACCAGCCACCTGACTCGAGGTTGTTTGCCCCCCATACTAATCTAATGAGAAGGGATCACAGTGTCAGGAATAGGCTATTAGGGAGGGGTATCGGAATATTATTAAATAGATATAAAAACGTGGGTAGGACCACAATCTAAAGAATCGCTACTCTCCCAGCAATGGATAGCAGTAGTTTCAGCCATTGCTCTATTTGTGCTGCTAAGGTGTTAATAGCTTAGCCATAGTTGAGACGTATGATAAAGGCTGCGTCTAGGTGGATGTGGATACCTAGATATTTAGCAGAATCCGCACAACTCTTCAGGGGGAACTAACACTCCCATGGCTTGGTGCTGGAGGTCAAGGGGAAGATCACTGACTTGTGCCAGTTAATGCCGAAATCCGAACAGTGGCCAAATCGGATTATTTCTCGTATGAGAGGTTCCAGATTAAACTGAGGCTCCCTCACATAGTGAACAGTGTCAGCCGCGTATAGCTAAACTAGAAGAGACCTGTGTTGAATTGCAGGCCTCGCTGCAGATGATTTTCTTTAAAGTGGCATATTAGAGGGTCCATAGCCAGGATGAAGAAGAGGGGTGAGAGTGGACAGCCCTGCCGCGTACCCCGAGACAATGAGAAGGAGCGGGAAGGCGTACCGTTTATACGGAGTCTTGCTACAGGGTGGCTATAAGGTAATGAAATAGTAGCAATGAAACCCATTGGCATTCTCATTCCTCGCATGACAGACAAATAAAAGGGCCACTCCAGGGAGTCAAATGCCTTCTCTGTGTCAAGTAGGATTGCCGCTGCAGGAGTATCTGGATTGATTCTACAGAGGACAGAGAACAGAGTCCGGAGATTGAATGACTTGGATCTATGGGGGACAAAGCCGGATTGAGCTGGGGAGATAATGAACTCCATCAATTGAGACAAGTCCATGGCGACAATTTTGGCAAGAATATTATAGTCCAGATTTAGTAAAAATAGAGGTCTATATGAGGAACAGAGACGCAGGTCCTTGCCTGGTTTAGGGAGGAGAATTATAACTGCCTCACGTAGAGAAGGGGGAAATATTTGTTTTTCTAGGGTCTCTGCGTACACCTCAATGAGCTGGGGTGCCAAAAGATCTTTGTAATCTTTGTAGAAATCACCCGTGAAGCCATCCAGCCCAGGGGCAGAGGAGGATCAAAGGGCCTCGATGACAGCAATCACATCAGCTTCGGAAATTGGTACCGCTAAGAAGTCTTGCATGTATTTTTCAAGGTACACTAATGCAATTTCAGATAGGTAGTCTTCTTGGGCTGTGGGATCACTCCCTATTTTAGATGCATAGAGGGCTTTGAAATAGTCTAGAAATTTGTCACAAATATCTGAAAGTGGTGTAGAGCACTTCATTAGGGGAAGAACAGAGCTCCAAGATGTAGGTGTACGGGGGACGAAGCATCTGCGCAAAGACACAGCCTCATCTTTCCCCCTCAACGTACCACATGGCGATTTGGTATTTACCCAGAAATAGAATTTTGCGATCTGCCATTTCCCTGTAATCCGTGAGAAGGGCGTAACGTTGCTTTTCTGACACCGGATCGGGGGGTCGTCCGATGGCACCGTAAAGTGCAGCCAGGTCATTCTCTATGCAGGACAGCGAATTGCGCAAGTCTTTGGTCACACCGGCGTGTTTGACAATACAGACGCCTCTTATGTATGCCTTGAAACCCTCCCACAACAACACCCATGTGTCTACCGAACTGGTGTTGATGGAGAAATATTCTTCAATGGCTTACCGCATTTCATTATTAAATGAGTCATCAAGCAAAGCGCGTCTGGGGAAGCGCCATTGACGTTCAAACACTTCAGGTTGGGGGACATCGAGGTGCAGTACAATGGGAAAGTGGTCAGAATATCATGAAATCAACCAGTAGTCAATCCTTGTCCATGTGTTGTATTGGCCTGCATAATGCATATGTTCCGTAAGATTTCAAGAGCGCCAAATGTCTAATAAGGAAAGTTGTTCGCAAATGTTGAGCAGTACTCAGTGCATGCAGGGTATGGAGTCGGGGGAGGAGGAGGTGCTGTCCAACACAGCATCTGGAAGCAAATTAAAATCGCCCCCCACAAGGAAAGGCACAGGACCAAATTTTGTAAGTTGAGTGTATAGAGAATGAAAAACTCTGGGGAGTCAGTATTTGGGGCGTAGATACACACTACAGCTATCTTGTGTCCCAATACTGACCCCGCTGTAATGGTGTATCATCCCTCTCTATCACCCACTATTGAGCTGAGGCTGAAGAAAACCTTTTTATGAATGAGAATAGCTGTGCCTCTGGCATAGGTACTATAATTAGCAAATTATCTGTGTGTACCCCAGCTGGACGCAAATTGAATAGTGTCTGAGCGGGGTAGGTGTGTCTCCTGCAAAAATGCCATATAACTTCTATGACGGTTTAAATAATGCAGGACATGTTGTTTCTTGCAGTTATCATTAAGGCTTCTTACGTTCCAGGTCATTAAAGACAGGCCAGAGGGACCTATCATGTTACCTAACTGGACCATCTGAGTTATCAACAAGCATGATAAAGGAAGGAAATAGTAGGTGCATATTATCCATGACAGTGAACAATCTCTTGAAAATCCAATAACTTTTAAGACATAGCAATTGTCCAGTCCCCACTCCCCACCCAACTTCGCGACCAAAAAATTAAGGCCTACACATCTGTAGAAAAAGTATACAAAATACCAATCGACTTGACAGTGGATTGAACAAAACCCAGAAGTGGTATGACCATAAGGTAGAAAAACAACCCAAGGTGTACATCAAAGGGGGGTGGCAATGCCACGCAAGCTACCCAGCCGTTTAACTTATTTTACATTGATGAAGAACATTATCCCAAACAGTTACATTACATTGAAAAAGGAAAGATGCTTGATGTAATCAACCAGACCCAGTTCCTGAGAAAAGTTCTGCGCTGGCATCCGACCCACTGTGTGGCAGAGAAGGGCGAACACAGTCACCATCAGCCTGATGTCTCCGTCTGTATGCATGGCAAAATTCCTGCACTTCGATTGAATGATCAAATAGGCTAGTCTTGCCATTTAATTTACATCCACTCTCATTCTAGCTGGGTATAACATGCCATAATTTATACCAAGATTCCTGAGGGTGGATTTGACACCAGTGTACTTGCGACAGGCATCTTGCACCATGATCTTGAAGTCAGTATACAGTGAAATCTTGGAGTCCTGCCAGATTATGTCGCTGCGCTCTCTCGCCAGGCGTAGTGTGGTGTCACAGTCCCGGTAGTTTATGACTCATGCAATAATGGGCCTTGAAGGACATCTTGGATTGGGCCGAGGCCCAAGTGAGCGGTGAGCGCGGTCAACTACGAAACCCTGTGTGAAGGAGTCTCTACCGAACATGCCAGCCAAAAGAGTTTCTTCAAAATAGTCCAGGCGGGCAGTGGATACTGGAACCCCCATGATGCGAATGTAATTGCACCTACTGCGCGCTTCCAAATATTCATTTTTAATGGCCACATCCTTAAGAATACGCTCCATACGTTCTATCCTCTTGCGGGATTGAGCAGTGCCATCTTTGATGTCAGATATACGGGCTTCTGCGACATTCAGGCGTCAATCGTGTGCCTGGATTTTGGCCCCCATATCTGTGGGCCTATGCTTTCTGGGGAGTCAGCTTTTGGAACCACAGGTCAATATAAAAGATTTCTGATGATTTACCTTAAGATTTAGGTTATTCATAAAATCATTAAAACCCTTTAGCAAGGTTTGTAAACTATTAGCAGTTAGCCCCAGGAGAACTGCGTAATCCACTTACAAAAGAACCAGGACTACACGAGAGCCGATTCTCGGGAGGTCTTTACTATAAGCCCCTAAAAAGTATTAAGGAAGTTAATGAAGAATAAAAATAAAAAAGGAGCCGGAAGGCATCCCTGCATCACTCCTCTCTTCACCCTTATGGGATTTGTGTTACCCCCATTCAATGTGTAAAACACTTTGATGGTTGTATCACAATGCATGTGCTTAATCAAATCCAGCATGGAAGAATCCACACCTGCCTCATCTATTAGGATCCACAATTTCTTCCTATCAACTAAGTTAAAGGCACAGGAGAGGTCCATAAACGCCATGTGGAGGGCCCCTCTCCTTGCCTTGACATACTTCCCCCACACATGATTTATATTTAGGGCTGCTCTACAGTCCCTAAATGGGGTTGAAAACCATATTGGAAAGGTGAAGGAAGGGGAGTCTGCCCAATTCTCCAATTATTCTAGAACAACCCTCCCAGGATTTTAGCTGTGCTATCTATTAATTATATAGGATGGTAGCAAGCTGGCGAATTCTGGTCATACTTTTAAAAATGTGAATAATTGTAGCCTCACTCCAGGACTCAATTAAATTTCCCCTCACTGCTGACCTCAAAATGTTCGCTAAGAGAGGGGCCCAAAAGTCAAAATTATATTTAAGAAGATCTACTGGGACCCCATAAGGACCTGGGGCCTAGCCGCACTCTGCTGCCTGAATGGCTGCAGTGACAGTTGGAAAAATACTACGGTCCACTAACCAGTCCTCCTTTATTACCAGGGGGTTAGTCCTCCACTCATTATCTTCAGCAATTCCCTCTTTCTCTGGGTTACAAACTGTAGATAAGTGGTTAAACCATTCCTGTTCAAGATACATATAAGTCATCCCTGGGGTAGGCCCTGGAAAGTGCAAAGGTCGGAGTGCACTGTGTTTAAAAAGTAGGTGATGTACTTTTAAGTTTCACATTTTATTATAATGAAAAACTCTTACATTTGTTTTTCACTATTGCAAGGCCTGCCTCTCCCACAGGATACATTGGAGATACCTTATTATATTTAATAGGCTGCAATTTCCAGACAGGAACATGTAACCATTTCATGTTGTGTGTCTCTGGAATTGTGATGATAAATCCTCCCACATGGCAAAGTCAGATTTATAATATAATGTTGAAAATTCCACTTTTAGAAATTTGGTATTTTCCTACCTTAGACATTTAGTGCCTGGATTCTTCCATTGGGTACAGCTGACAGTTGTGTTTTTTGTCTTCCTCCTAGACAGCCAAAAACAATAGAAAGGTCAGCTGTGCCTGCATGGGCCATCAATGGCAGGATGGGTTGGCAGAGCTGGGCACAGCACTACTTACACTTGAATAGGCTGTGTTCTGCCTCCATACAAAGAGTTGCACATCTCCTGTAGTTAGTCTATAGCCAAGGAAGGGAAGGAAGGAAGCATGTGCACTTCAAAGAGAATGTCTAGAAGCTTGTCCCACCTTCTAGAGGAAGAGCTCCCAGTATTAATATTGGGTGTCAGACACCACCTCTTCCGTACACCTTTGAACCTGTGGATACTTTGCAAGGAAGAAGGACACCTGCACCTTTGAAATGACTTCCACTCTGCTGGACTGCTGCTCTGCTATGCTGACCTGCTGACCACTTTCCCAGGGGTGAAGGCGTAGACCTGTATCGGTTGAACCCAGGATCCCAAAGTGACTCCAAGGGCTAGTTGGCTGGCCTCCTTACTAGAGGCTCAGGGACAGACGGCTCCAACAACCTTGAACCCATTATCTGGACTTTGCCATCTGTGAGTCCTACCCTATACAGTGAGGCCACCCCAGCCCTAAACCCTTGGAGGTGGGCCTGAAGGAGTTCTGCCATCCCAACTGTGGACCCATCATAATCGATGCATCTTTTCAGCTGTGCAGCACAATCCCAAGCATAACCAATGCATTGCCTCTACCGCAAGGGTTCTTTTGATGCAAAGGACTCTGCATTGATCCCACAACCCACATTAGATCTGCCGCTTTGTGACAGTTCACCGGCCCAGGCCCCTACCACGCAAATCTCCTGTTGACGACAGCCTCAACGATGATGCAGGTTCTCACATTGCAGCCTCACAGCTCTTGGGAACGGAGGCATTGCCTTGACTGGGAAACTCATCCTCAATGCTGGACTTTGCATCACAAGTCCTTGTTGACGGGTTCCTCTATGACAACGCAGGACCGCACATCATAGCTCCGCAGTTCTTTGGAACTGATGCATTGCCTAGGCTGTGCAACCCATCCTTGGAGAGGGACCTTGAGATGATTTGCAAACCTGGATTTAAGGTACTCTTGTTCAGCAGGCCTCACTGAGTCCCTGTAGCCAGTCCACGGTCCATTGCAGTTGGCCTGAAATTGTGACTTTTTCCCAGTCCGGACCGACTAGATATCCACACCTAGCGCTTTGTGCTTTTTGGTTCTATTTTCATTGAAATCTTTAAAATTGCATATTTCCTGTTCTTCTGATTGCATATTTGTCATTTGTGTCTTGTTATATTTATTAAAGAATACTTTATTGTTCTAAAATTGGTGTGGGATCCTTTTCTGATGTGTTTTCACTGTGTTACTGTTTGAAGTGTTGCACATATACTTTAAACATTGTCTCTAAGTAAATCCTGACTGTCCTGTGCCAAGCTACCATGGGTTGCACACAGATTCATTTAGGGTTTGCTTTTGACTTCACACTGACAAGGATTGTGGTTCCTGCTTGAGTAGGGGTTTACCACCCTCAACCAGCAACCCAATTTCTTACACCACCCAATCCTTTTTTACCACATATATCCAAATGGTTAAGATATATTGACAACATCCTGTTATTGTGGCATGGCAATACTGATTTGCTATACAATTCCACAATTGGCATAATTCTCTGAATGAGAACCACATTTTTTCACTTGAATTTGCCTCTACTAAGATTAATATTTTTGCTATACCCATTAAGGTTTACAATGATATACTATACACAACTTTGCATTTGAAGCCGGCTGCAAGAAACAATCTGCAAAAATATGATAGCCATCATTCTCCAGCACTTAAAGACAATCTCTCATTTGGACAATTTATTTTCTTCATGTAAGTGCACCAAGAAAAGTAACTACTTTATTGAAGCCAAGAAACTCACTGGCAAACTGAAAGCCTGTAGTTACCCATTTCTTTGGTACAATGACAGGGAATCCCTGTTACAAACCAAAGACCCAGATTGGTATGTGTTTCAAACCTTTTTCAACAAAATTAAGAATATCATACTTAAACATTGGAAACATTAAAACAGTGATCTCATCAAAACCTATCTTTGCCTTTGAGTGTGGCACTAATCTAAGAGAGAGATTAGTAAATGCCTTCAATGAGTCAGTTAAAACCTCACTATAAATTTACTTAATGTAGGTCTACAACAGATTACTGGTTATTTCCATTGTGGAAAATGTATGGCATGTGATAGTTGTATTGTTTTGAAATCTTGTCCCATCAATAGTGTTATTTTCATCAGCAAACATTTTTTTAACTTTAATATCAAAAATGTTATTTATTGCATTTAGTGCCCATATGGTTTACTCTCTATTAGAAAAACCACCCAAGAAGTGCGTAAGTGCATTCTCCAACTCCAATCATTCCCCATTGGTTGACCACTATTTCAAGTTAAACCAATCAGCAAGAGAAATTAGATGGTGTGCGATTGAAATTGTCAAACCAAGCTCTAGAATTAATAATATAGAAAGTTTATTGTCAATCCGTGAAAGCAAATGGATATGGAAAGTCAATGGTATATCTAAAGGTATGCACATTGCTGTTGAAGGGTCCACAAAAGCTATGCTGTAAACATTCTTCTCATTATCTTTCACTGCATGCATTTAATCAATGAGTTCAATCGTGTTGCTATCTGTAAAGCTGTAATGTTGTGTCATGAGTATTTCCTTTAAAGGTTTCTTTGTATTGAACCTTGTGCTCTTAACTTATTGGAAGAGTAATATGTATTGCACATGTTGCTGTACAAATACATTATCTTATTTCTGTTGCTATCTTTATATGTTGTTTATGGAAGTTCATTACACTGATCAAAAATTGCAGCCAATACAGGAGTATTGTTAGTATGTGTATGGGCACAGTTTATTTCCAAATTGGGACTAACTTATATTGATTATCATTATATGTTTCATTCTCAAATTTGACTGATGTTGGTCTGATTTTTCAGAAGTTGCTTCACTTGTGTAATGTACATCTTTTCACTTGGTCACACTTTCAAAATGACTGTCACATGTATCTGTAGCTTACACACAGTCACCAAAATATCTGGTCTAATTGTTCACTTGATTATTGCTACTCTTTATTTTAAGCAGACCAAATATTACTTTTTTCTGAGTCCCTCAAATGAGAGTTGATGTTATTATTAAGGGTGGGCGTAGTTCGCGAAGTAGCGCAACGCGAAGTGCACTTCGCACTACGCGAATTTCACGTAGCACTACGCGAGCTGCGTAGTAGCATGTTCGCATTGTGCAAGATGTGTTTTCAATGATTGCACATTGCGGACAAGCATCTGGCACGGTGCAATCATTGAAAACGGCATCTTGCACAGTGTGAGCTGTAGTTTTCTGCTGCTCGAGTAAATTATTACTCGAGCTGCAGCTTTCTCAATGCGAACTGGTAGTTTCTCATTGAGAGCGGTCGCGAGCATGCGCAACCACTCACAATGAGAAACCTTACCTCCCCGCGTTGAGAATCTCGCCGGGATGTCATTTTGCTTGCTTGCGGTCGCGAACATGACGTTCAGGACCGCGAACAAGCAAAAAATGAGCGCTGCACTACGCTACGCTGCACTACGCGTGTTCGCACTGTGCTACGTGCAGCTCGCGTAGTGAGAAGTTGCGCAAACTCCGCAAGCGTAGCGTTGTGCTTCGCCCAGGCCTAGTTATATGGCTGAGATACCCGCCACCCCCTCTCAACACAATCCCCAAGAATTGGGAAACCGGAAACAGTTCTTGAACTTTTGGAAGGCGGGAAGGGAGTTACCCTTCCCGGACGTATTTATTAAAATATGAAACAAAATAAAACATTAAAATAACAGTTTCATATTATGTACAATTTCATTTCCACATTACGATGTTTGGCTAACCTTAACAGATCTCTAATACAAAGGTTCTCCTAGCCGAACTAACATCCTACAAAACATTTGACTTGAAATTGTACATCCTAACGTTAAGGGCCAACGGCAAGGTCGTAACCGGTGTCAGATCCCTAAACCAGAAATACCCCCCTCACTTGTGAGAGGAGCGACCGCACAGAGGCGTACCTCAAGTGCATCTACCAATTTCCCTTTGTACTTGACGGGGGCCCCAATAAACTCGACGCCATTTAACGGTCGTTCGAGGACTCGTGTGAGGTGTCTAAAAGGTAGCGTAAACCCCCTCCCGCACCCCACACAACTTACCCATCTGCCGTCGCAGATGTCCTGGCCCCGGGAAATTCCCCAGGAGGGGCCGTAGCCCCTCCTATCCAGGAAGGGGCCTTGACCACCTTTCCTTTCCTTCCGGTGGCCTCTCCTTAGACAGGACCGCCTCCCCGTTGAGGGGCCAATTGGCCACCTCCCCCGAGCGCTCCCATCCGTAATGGGTGACGCCCCCTCATAGGGATCTTCGAATTACTGCTCACCGATCATGACCTTACCGCCCGACCAAAATAAATACGACAATTCTACCTAAGTTACTAAGATTACACAGCAAACATCCATTATTACCAAGCGTAAATACTGATCAATCCTTGTTCCAAATTACTTTATTTGCAAAACATACTGAAAATAACCAATCTTTATTGCATCTTAAGAAATTTCACGACAATCATCACAACCTGTAAGAAAACAGAGAAAACAAAAAAGATACTATATCAACTGTATTCACAACGAATCGCTGTCCTCAGGGGCTGGTGGGTGGGTCAAAATTGGCTCTTCGTTCCGTCTCGAGCTCACGTGCAGCGGGGAGGTGCAGCTTCAGAGCACAGGAACAAGAGGATGCTTTCTTGGCTTCTGCTCCTTTTATCCGACTTCAGGGCGGGCGTAAACCCGCCCCCGCCTGCCTCCGAGGGCGTGGCCGGCCGCGTTGGTGTCTAGGCCAGCCCACTCTAGGGCGGGAAAAAGGCGCGCCCTGGCTACGCCGCTTCGGGCATACCAGCCGAGACTCGCCTCCCGCCCAAGATGGCTTCCCGGGGGGATCGTGGTACTCCACCATACGTTCGGGGGGACCGAATGGTCGCCCCTTTCCATATGGCTGAGATACCCGCCACCCCCTCTCAACACAATCCCCAAGAATTGGGAAACCGGAAACAGTTCTTGAACTTTTGGAAGGCGGGAAGGGAGTTACCCTTCCCGGCCGTATTTATTAAAATATGAAACAAAATAAAACATTAAAATAACAGTTTCATATTATGTACAATTTCATTTCCACATTACGATGTTTGGCTAACCTTAACAGATCTCTAATACAAAGGTTCTCCTAGCCGAACTAACATCCTACAAAACATTTGACTTGAAATTGTACATCCTAACGTTAAGGGCCAACGGCAAGGTCGTAACCGGTGTCAGATCCCTAAACCAGAAATACCCCCCTCACTTGTGAGAGGAGCGACCGCACAGAGGCGTACCTCAAGTGCATCTACCAATTTCCCTTTGTACTTGACGGGGGCCCCAATAAACTCGACGCCATTTAACGGTCGTTCGAGGACTCGTGTGAGGTGTCTAAAAGGTAGCGTAAACCCCCTCCCGCACCCCACACAACTTACCCATCTGCCGTCGCAGATGTCCTGGCCCCGGGAAATTCCACAGGAGGGGCCGTAGCCCCTCCTATCCAGGAAGGGGCCTTGACCACCTTTCCTTTCCTTCCGGCAGCCTCTCCTTAGACAGGACCGCCTCCCCGTTGAGGGGCCAATTGGCCACCTCCCCCGAGCGCTCCCATCCGTAATGGGTGACGCCCCCTCATAGGGATCTTCGAATTACTGCTCACCGATCATGACCTTACCGCCACAGGCCGGATAGTTGACCGGCTATCCGGACCCCCCACAAAACACTCCTACCTAAAGGTCATGCTGTAAACTCCTTAACCAGGCTATGAAGTCTCCTATGAGTAACTCGTTCCCCACCCGGGACAAATGAACACCGTCCCCCAAATACATACTGTCCCCTTTGATACAACCATGCGAAACAGAATGCAGTGTATTTGAATGAAACAATCTACTCACTTTGTTATTTATCTTCCTTACTGAATGATTCCATGCAGTAACCGAAATAGCCCCCCGCCACACTTTCCGTGGGATCATATGGGACCATGCAATTGTGCACCCTGGAACTCTTCTTGCCAACCAACTTACTGTGGAAAGCATTGCCTCAAGAAGAAGTCATCTACCAGTGGCCACCAGATCGTTACCCCCAAGATGGACTATGATTATAGACGGCGGTGACCTCGTCCGCTCTAACAAACCCTCAAAAAAGAATTGAAACTGGTCAATACAGAGCCCGCCCTTTCCGTAGAAGGACACCCTGTACCCGTATTCCCCAGCCACGTGACTCATATCACCTGCTTTGAATACGTCCGCGGCACGCCTCACATATGAGTGGCCCACGACCCACACCTCCTTATTCGCAGACGGTGATTTCTGACCGCTGGTCCCCAGGAGTTGGGTCGACTGTACAGTCCGCCCCGCTTCGTAAGCTTGCGTTACTGAAAATCAAACAGAGACAAGAAGCGTGAGTATATCATTACAGCTTCACAACATGTGCAACCGCACATACCTTTTATAACAGTTAGAGGACCAACGCCCCACACGTTTTACTTGCTCCACACTCAGACCCCTGGCTGTAGCCTCAGTAGCAGCCCCTATCCGAAAGGAATGGGTCCCGAACTCGCCGGGGTTCAAGCCCGCGGCCGAAATAGACATCGCAAGCACCCTCTGGAACTGAAACCTCGTCAGTGGGGTGGCGTCAGCGTGTCTCAAGAAGGTCCCCCCCCATGCTGCCACCCTCTGCGCTAAATATTGCTCTACGCACACCACAGGGCACATGGAAGAACCGGGGATCCTCTGAATGATTACGCAGTCCCCGATTGCACCCTGATCGGATTTGGACCTAACAAACGAGACCGTCATCGTCTCCCCCCTGACCTGAATGTGCTCCCGGCACAGTCCCCCCATCGTATCCCGCTTGTTCTTCGCCACCAATTCGCTTACCCGCATAGCCCCATGGAATGCTAGTGCAAATGCGGCTCGGAACAACACTGCTTCGTACTGGGATGAACACGTTGCCGGGAGTACGGACCATAACAGGGTCAGCCTATCCAGACCTATCGGGTGCCTCTCATCTACTCTGCGACCCTCAAGGCATTGCCACCCACGTAGCGCTTTCTGCACAACGAAAGACGCTGTCGGGTCCTGGATCCCATGAGCCTTTGCCATAAAGGAAATGGCGGCCCGATGCCTCTGGGCCGTAGCTACTGATTTGCCTGCCTGATGTAAAGAGAGCAGGAATTTCACTACAAACTCTTCCTGACCCCAAAGCTCCCCCCTAGCAGTACCCAAAAAGGACCAATAGGAACGGAACGCCCCTTCATATGCCTTCCTCGTCCTGGGTGCTAAACTCTCTCCCACGAGGTTTTGTAGTTCGGGGCACCGAGATACCAGAGAGCTTCGGGAAAGGGTGCCGCCACCGGGTCCGCTGTGGGCAGAAAACCCCAGAAGGCCTGCATACGGAAACGAGAAAGCGCATCAGCCGCTTGGTTCATCACCCCCGGCACATGTCTTGCCCTAAACAGTACATTCAGTTGCATGCATAACAACACAATTTCCTTGAGCAGTCTCAGAATCAATTTGCATCGTGCTGCCTGACTATTGATACACTCCACCACGGTCATGTTATCAGACCAGAACACCACAGAGTGATCACGGAAACCCCCAGGCCACGTTTTCAGGGCCACCAAAATAGGAAAAAGTTCGAGAAAAGCAATGTTACTCGTCAACCCGCACTCATGCCACCATGACGGCCATTTTTGAGCCGACCATTGTGTACCAAATATGGCGCCAAAACCCATACTCCCCGCCGAATCTGTCCAAAGCCCCAGCTCCTCGGAGGACACCGCTGGTTTGTTCCAGACAATTCGACCATTGAAATCCGCCAGAAATGCCAACCAAATGCGCATGTCCTGGCGAACCTCTGCCGAGAGTCTCGTGCGGTGATGTCCTTCCTTCAGGCCGACCATGGATTGTGCAATCGAGCGGGAAAAGGGGCGCGCCATCGGTATCACTCTTAGGGCAAAATTCAACTGACCCACCACCTGTTGCAATTGATGCAGGTTTACTTTTGTTGCACGAATACATGTCTCAAGGGATAATCTGAATTTCAACACTTTTTCCTTGGGTAATCGAAAACAACCTTCCACCGAGTCGAGCTCGATCCCCAGAAACTCGATGAAGGTCGAGGGACCCACAGTCTTACCTGGCGCCAATGGCACACCAAATCCATTCATTAAGACACAAAATTCATGTAAAGCCTGCCCACACTCAGGATCCCCGGCTGCCCCCAAAAACAGAAAGTCATCGAGATAGTGCATAACATGTTGAAAACCTGTCTTCCTTGTGAACACCCATTGCAGAAAATAACTGAACTTCTCGAAATAGGCACATGAAATCGAGCACCCCATTGGCATACATCTATCCATGTAAGAGCGACCCTGAAACATGAAACCAAGAAGACGCTGATCGTTTGGATGAACCGGGAGCAACCGGAACGCTGACTCGATGTCTGATTTTGCCATCAGCACCCCGGGCCCCAGGCGGTTCAACATGGCTACGGCCTCATCGAAAGATGCGTACCGCACTGAACACACTTCCGGGTCTATCGCGTCATTCACGGAAAGACCACGTGGGGCTGATAAGTTATGTATCAGCCGAAACTCACCCGGGTCCCTCTTGGGGACCACCCCTAGAGGGGAACAAACCAAATTAGCAACAGGTGGCAAATCGAATGGACCGGCAACACGACCTCGAGTCACCTCCTTCCCAATCTTTACCTGTACCACCGCTGCGTGCTGCAAGACCGACAGTTGATTCTTACAGTTTGCTACACCCTGAAAATCCCCCACTGGGATGCGGAAACCATATGAGAACCCGTTTCGCAACACCCCAGCGGAAGCATGATCCGGGTATTCGTTGAGCCAAGGAATCATTGCCATGGTATCAATCGGGGTAGGTAAAGGCGCCCCTCGGACTATATCAGACCTGTTTGGCGCCTCCCTTACCACCGTTATCACCCGTTTTGGCTCTGCACAAGGACTCAGGATGGGATGGCTGCCCACACCCCCCACACTCATGTCAGAATTTGCATGACCCCTGGGGCCTCGTACATTTCCCTCTGTTAAAATTCCAACAGATCCCCCTTTTCCCTGTGTTGCCACTCGGCTTCGAGTGGTACTCATTACCTGCACCCGTCCGAAAGGGCGTCCCAGAGTTTTGGCGGGAAGATTCTCCTCCGTTACTCCCTACCAATGATACCTTCAACATTCCTGTACTCTCCATTTTTTGCCATGACACGGAGTCGTAACAATCCCAAGTCAACAATGGGTTGTGTTCCTTAGCTTTTCTAAAAAGATTGTCATAGCAGAACCACTGATTGCCCCCATATGCCACAAAATACTCCATAATACGTGACTGATAAATGGGTAACTCGGTCAACAACTCGGGCCTGCGCTCGCCCATGATGGAGGTAAATATGCCCCACGCACTGCCCCAAGTACCAATGTTCTCGTCTACCTTAAAGGCGGCCATTTTTGCGCGCCAAACACTCGGATGCATGAGCTCCTTTTGGCTCTTCACATGCTCTATCTCGTAATGGTCGGTAAGCAATGAAAACATGTTTACATACTTATCCGCCCAAATCAATTCCTTAATTTCTAGTGGGACATGTTGGGCAATCTTCTCCCTTCGAGAAGGTACAGACCCCTCCCCCGCAATCGGCAATGGCCGCTTACCTGAAGTAGACCCCGCGCTTGTCGCCGAACTTGGGCCTGCTGTACTTCCAGCCGCCGGAACCTGTGGGGGAACAGATGTTGCCTTCGCAGCCTCTCTAGATTCCCGCAGTTGCCTCATTACTGCCCGGGCGTCGTCAGCCGTGGCGCCCTCGCTATCTTTTCCCAACCACGCTGCCAATTGTGCCGCTAACTCGGGGGGCATATCCTCCCTGTTCACGGGGGTGACCACCACAGGGATTGGATTCCCCTCTTTCGGCACCGGGATTGGCTCCTCACGTGGGGTATCGGGAACCGGGGTGTCTCCCCCAAGTGCTCCCCTTCTTGGCCTCTTGCTTTTTCCACCGGGGACTGCTCCCTGCAAAGGCCGTTTCGGTCCTCCCTCCCCGTCCTTAGCCTCCACCTTTTTCTTCAGGTCGGCTATCTCCTTCATGAGCATGCGGAGCATCTGCTCAGTACCGACCCGCTTTCCGACTTTCTTGGGCATTCTCAGACGGGATATCTGTAAGACAAAAAGAAAGATTACAACGCTCAAAATTGGCTCTTCGTTCCGTCTCGAGCTCACGTGCAGCGGGGAGGTGCAGCTTCAGAGCACAGGAACAAGAGGATGCTTTCTTGGCTTCCGCTCCTTTTATCCGTCTTCAGGGCGGGCGTAAACCCGCCACCGCCTGCCTCCGAGGGCGTGGCCGGCCGCGTTGGTGTCTAGGCCAGCCCACTCTAGGGCGGGAAAAAGGCGTGCCCTGGCTACGCCGCTTCGGGCATACCAGCCGAGACTCGCCTCCCGCCCAAGATGGCTTCCCGGGGGGATCGTGGTACTCCACCATACGTTCGGGGGGACCGAATGGTCGCCCCTTTCCATTATACATGGCTTCATAGTCTATATTCTTTTTAATTAAATACTTTCAAGACGTGATTTTTATATGATTGTTTGGCATATTTTGTACCTTTTATTCTGTTTCTGACTTACATTATAAATTATTTTTATGAAACAAGATTCTTTTTCATGTACATGTGTTTTCTTATATATCAGATTCATTCTATGTGTCTCAATCGTTTGCTTCAGATGATTAATTTGAGATGTCACTTTCTGGGACATTGAATATTTTTCACTAATTAATACCACTTGTAAATGATCCCCTTGTAGGCAAATTACACCTAAACTCTGTTCAATACCCTAGCTCACAAGGGGTTATTGGGTTGCCTTTCATTTTTATATCATTAAAGATGGTGGATGCAGGTGAAGTCAACCAGTAGTCATTTTTGGGGACATATAATTATTTTTCATTATCAGACTTGGACCAAGAGCAAGAATGAGAGAAAAATACAAAAAAGGAAAGAAGGAGGTAGAGAAAGATGGAAAAAGAATGACAAAAAGAGAAACCAGGGAGGGATGAAAAAATAATATGCAAGAGTGAGATAAAGGGACAGTGAATGCCTAATGATAGATGAAAGAGTGTTAATAATGAATCAAGACGAGACAGCTTTGGTTACAGCAATATTGACATTCACTAGCTCCGGCCATGGACTACTGATTAGAAATAGGGGCCCAAGCACTTATGTATATTTAAATTAGGCACCTCATTTACTGCTTTAAAAAATATTTTCCATCTGGAATAACAATGGGGAGCGCAGGCAGCATTTCAATAGATAACTACCTGGACCTCCCTCAGGCTGCTGAAACGATTATTTGGTGAAACAGTTATTACAACAACCGTTTAAAAACGTCGATGCTCCTTTAATATCTCATATTTGAAACTCAGAAAGGGTTCAAAAGCTCTTTTTTGATCCAGAAAGACGTTTCAAACTTATAAAAGGTTTTTGTACATTGTGTAAAGGCCTTCTGCAGTTTCAAAACCTGACTTTGCCAACCGCAGTGTTTGCAACTACAAAGGGGCTTTGTACATCTGGCACGTTATCATTCAAAAGCAACCCTGCCTGCAAAATAAAAAGAAAAGACAAAATGTTATGCAAATCCACGAAAAAATTTAACTGGAAAAGCTTTCTTTCAACATTCCACTTATTGAGTGCTGTACAATTTCTTCACGTCATTTCAGGTGTATTTAATGTTAAAAACTTCTGGACCAGATGAACAACCCTTTTTAGCAGTCTCAAACAGGAAATCAACCCATTTGCAGCTGCTAAAATGGGTTTTGGTGTGTACAAACCCTGTTTTCGAGTCCGTAACCTATTACTTACTCGCAAAATAGGGATTGCGAGATGATATTATGAAGGGGCATGCCAAGGGCGTCCCTTCCTAATAGCGAGTCGCAATTGTATGTGTGATTGTTTTGCGAACGCAAATGTGGTTGCACAATGACCACAGTTACCACCTACTTCACGTAGGCAGTAAAAGCCATTTGCTAACCAGAAGGGGTCTCCCCTTTGTGAATGTATCTGAAAAAGTTTTTTAAGAGCATGCACAGAAAACTTTCATTTCTTTCTGTTAAACTCAATCTATTTTCCTTTAAGAAAAATGGGCTGTATTTAAAAAAAAAGTTGTTTATTTAAAAAAGCAAACATCGACATTGTGGTCTTCAGTCCCTAGCAGGCCACCATCACTGTGATATGTGAGATTCCTAAGGGATCACAAATTGCGACCTACTTCATTAATATTATTAAGGTAGGTCTTTAGTGACCCTAATAGGAATCACAAACAGTGTCTGCGACAGTACATTCCATTTTGCGAGCTGCAAAACATCACAATTTGTGACACAAAATGGAACTGTCGTAAATCGGGCCCTCTGCCTCTTGAAATAACCTCTTCTCGTCTGTTTTTTTCCTTTGGTATTGCAGCAATTTCCACTGTGCCAAAACACATTATGATGCCAGTCATTAAATTATCCTTCTTTTTTGTTCAGACCAGAGGTCTAGGAATGTAGATTTATATTTTTAAACACCTATGGGATTAAAACAATAGTGCTCTTCAGAACATATTCAATCACAGCAGACATAGCAACATCCAGGTCTTTGTTATATTGCCTCCTCTCTAAATGACTTTCATTGTGCTCTAATTACTGTTCCACTCAAATATGTTTATTTAAGGCCCAAAGAGCAAGTCTTTAAAGACATGCTTTCTAATTTACTGTAGTGTCAATCAGGAAATTGTGTCAAAGGCTAATAGGAAATTACTGCTGCAAACAATTTCCATATTGTTTTCCAACATAGCTGTAAATATGGCCAGTGTCTTACAGCCTATTATTTGCGTGTGCTTTACTTACCAGAAAGTCGAGTTTACCTGGTGCAAATGGATTTCTTCTTCATAGATTTGTGGCATTCGGACTCTTGGAAATTTACGTATGCCCAATAGAAAGAAAAAACATATCATCTCTATCAGTTCAATATAAATATCATATAAAACCAATGGACATTATTTGACATCCATATCCGGTCCCGCAATGTAACAGGAGCAAATTTGGAATTTTCTGTTTAGTGCTTCACCAGATCTGAGAAAGCTCTAATACCAGCAAATGGATCTGGAAGAATTTAAACAGGGGGCAACTAGAGAGTGGTAGATCACTTTATGCGTTTTTGTCATGATGGGCAATACAATCCAGATATTTTTTTGGCATATATATTAAAACTGTTATGTCAATTTATTTCTAATTTGGGTTGTTTTGCTATTTATTTAGTGCGATAAATAACTCATTCATGTTTCAGTTAATAAAGCACTTCATCTAGACCACTTCAGAGGAATGATTTCAACATGAAAAGAAAACATGTCAATGAAAGTCCCGAATTCAAGTTAGAGTTAGAGTCAATTGGAATGTCCTTAGATCTGACATTCCTTTGTTGCGCCCATGTTGATAATGCAATTAAAACATGTTTGAAAAGTTCAGGTTCCAAGAGTTTCCGGAGCTGAAGACAACAGGATTTCATTTGAAAGTGAGACCTAAGGCTGCTCTATAAATCCAGACTCTGGCTTACCAATGGTCTTTATCAGAGATTGTTCATGGGACCACAGAGCTAGAGGGGCTACAAGGCAACGACAAAGGAGGTTGTGGTGATTTGCCACTGGTGTTCTGGAACCATCCTATTTTGGCTTTAGAAACGGGGCAAGCACTCCCCATCCTCACTTGACTGTCATGGTAGTAAGAGTCAACTGTTAAAGGCTTCTCAGGAAGTTAGAGTAGAGGGCAGCAGAGATTGTTCTAGTTAAAATAAATGGCCATATGTATCATTATTGTAAATAGTGATTACCTAATTGTGATTCACTGTGAATCGCAATTAGGTACTTGCTATTCCTAATGTATGAAACTCCAGGCGTTTCATTTAGCAATTCCTAGTGGGTCGCGCATCAACCTACCTCATAAATAATAATGAGGTAGTTCGCAATTTGCGACCCATTAAGAATCACCAAAACCACAATGATGGTGGCCTGCTGGGGTCAGCAGACCACTATGTCTGTGATTGCCTTTAGATAAAGCAATAATTTTTTAAAATGCAGACTGTTTTCCTTAAAGGAAAACAGGTTGCATTTAAGTAAGAAAAATGAAAAGTTTTCTTTTCGCTTTTCGTTTTTTAAGAGCAGGCAGTGGTCCATGGTACCACTGCTGGCTGTGAAAAAATGTTTTTATTAACCATTCCAAAGGGGGAGGAGTCCCTTGAGGACATCTTCCCATTTGCAAATGGGTTACCACCTACTTGAAGTACATGATAAAATGCAAATGTTTTGCGACTGCATTTTAGTCACAAAACATTCTTACATGCTGCTGCGATTTGATAGTAGGAAGGGACGCCCTAAACACCCCCTCTCCTAATACCGAATCAATATGTATTCACAATTCCATAAATTGCATTTGAGCAACGTTTCCGAATCGCAAATTGGAATTCATGTATACCAAAATGCATTTTAACTGTTGTAAATGGCCAGATTCTGAGAATTGGGCTATTTGTGACCAGTAAAATGCAGGATACATATGGCCCAAAGCACTTTAATCTTACACCAGAATGAGGTACTACACAGTTCAAATAGGTATCCAGTTAAGTGTATGTTATCTCATCTACTAATCTCAGTAAAGCTCTACAGCCCCCGAACAAGGCGTCATCACAATCTTGGAGATCTCTTTCTTTTGTCTCTCGTTTGAAACATTGACATAGACATAGTTTAGGCATAAGTGTACTTCACTCAGGATGACCTCTTTGCCTAATATGTAGATTGGTTCAACAGTTCATGCCACTGGGAGTTTACATGGCCGAAATCTAAGGTTCTAATGTAAGTGTGGCCTTAATGCATTAATTTTTTCAGCCTTTTTTAGGCCTGAGTGGAGTTCGCAAAGTTCACGAAGTTCCACTATGCAGAACTGCGTTAAGGGACCAAAAAACTCTAATGCCACACATGCAGTTCTGCAAGTGGTGGAGTGCATTACGTTGTGCTGTTCACACTGATTTTTTGTCCCGGGTGTTTGTACTGCGCTGTGAAATCAGCATGAACTGCATCACGTGCAAAGCAAGAGGGTGCTGCATCTTTCTGCCGCTCGAGTATATGTTCTACTCGAGTGGCAGCATCCTCAATGTGAACGGAAAGTTTCCCAACGCAAGCGGTATCGACCATCCGCGACTACCCATGTTATGAAATCTCACCGGAAGGTAGTCTGGAGTAAGGTTTTCCTCGCTCGCGCTCGGCAACTTAAGGTTGGCGAGCACAAGTGAGGAAAAAAACCCAATCTGCATAGTTTTTCAGAACTCCGCAAACTAGCAGAGTGCGGAGTGGGAAAATCTCTGCAAAATCTATGAGTGGAGAGCGGAATTTCATGCCCAGGCCTAGTCTTTTAACAGCTAAGCCCCACTTTGCCTGCTGAAGATGCAGCTCTTGAGGTGCTGGTGGTTATGGTTTGTGAACCTGGTCTAGCAGCAATGACTTTGATTATGTAGGACTGCTGTGGCAGCCTCATTTGGCCCAGAGGCTGCTGGGCAAAGATGGACACAGCAGGGGTGCACAGCATATGCTCATCTTTGGTAGCTGCACCCTCTTAAGCTGAACACAGACAGATGCTCTGTTTCAACAGTTGCAACCTCTCTGGTCAAAACTGGATTCCTGCATTGATGACAACAAGAGCAATTCTTCCAAGGCAGCTCCAATATTGGCAGAGGTAGCTCAAATCTTCATCATACAGCACGCATTACCCTACGGGAACCACTCAGGGAGATTGGGAGAGTTCTCACCACACAGGTTGGCTCCTGGCTATGCTCTCTCTGGCGATTGTCTTCTTCTAGTTATTCCTCACACATGGAATATGCTGTGCTTTTACTTCTGGACAGTCTCTCCTCTACAAGCATGCACTATTCTTCCTTGTCTTAGTAGGCATGCTGCCAGCTTCTAGGCAGACCCACAGTTCCTCATCCAAGAAGTACAGACTTCAATGGATACCCCTCTCCTCTGGGGCAGAGTCTGTAATACAGTCACCAGCCCTCAACACAGAGCAGCCCTTTGAGAAATTTACAGAGCTCTCTATTCCTTGGTCATGAAGAACTTGGACCTGGAATTAAGTGGGGTGGTTAAGGTCCGACTTTTAAACTAATTTTCAAGACGGGGATGTAGATTAATTGCCTTAAATTTTTAATGCATGAAACTGGTTGCTCTCTTTCAAAATTAATCTTTGACTGTCTTGAAAACGCAGTCTTTGTGAAAGGTGAAGCTCTCTCAGCAGGTAGCAACTCTGCTGGCTCCAGGCAAGATTAGTCAAAGAAGGTACAATGAAGTGTGAAATATTTGCACCTGCCTGCCATCAGCTTTGCTGAAGCATTTCTCTGGGAGATACAAAATGGCAGGTCCTGCTTAGAATCCTTATTTCTTGAAACTCCATTCAAGATGGATCCCATGGGTTTCAGTAGTCAGATTCTGACCACACAAAGAGCCTTATTATCATACATGTGCTTTGTATGAAGTATACACTAATAAAAAAAAAGGGGGTTCAATATAGTGGACTCAAAAGAAGCGAGAAGCTAGATAGTGTCGTTGGTGTATGAGCTCCAGTTTTTTCATCACATTAGTTTTCTTTTTCTTTTTGTTTTTCTTTTTCGTTTTCCCAAGAGAATTTTTCCAGAGTTTGTTCAGCGGCTGAAAGGTCAGTAAAAAAAGCCACTTGACCATTACGTATGACCTTAAGGCGAGCGGGCTCTTGAAGATAGGCCATGCACCCTAAGTTTTTGAAAGCATCTATCATCTTCCTGAGCTCCCAACGTTTGTCCATTGTGCCCTTGCTTAGGTCAGATTTCACAAAAAAAGTAAGGTTGTCCACAGTGACAGGATTATTGGGCCTGGCCTTAAATGATACAGCTTGCCGCAAAAGAAAATTGCCAAAATATATCAAGAATGGTCTAGGGAATTTACTGCTAGTGTTTCTTTGGATCAGAGGCAGTCTGTGTACTCTCTGTAACTGAGAATCCCAGTCCCAATCCGCAAGATCCGTGAAGGCTCTTTGAAGAAGTTTCACTATGAACGCCCTCGGGTCGGACCCCTCCATTCCTTCTGGTATACCAAATAATCTGAGGTTTTGTCTTCGTGCTCGATTTTCTAAATCCTCCACTTTAGCTTCTAATTTAGAAACTCTTGATGTATTCTGTTTAACTGTTGACGTAGTCTTGTTAACATCTTCTTCCACTTCTACAATTCGTTGTTTTATGTCCTCTATATCCTTTGACACACCTCCCAAGCCTTGGCATATATCTCTCATAGTTTCTTGCAGCTTAGTATTGTCTTCTCTTAACTGCAGATATTGTTGTTTAGTCTCCGCTCTTTGCTCTAAGAGAGTCTGCATAATTGATTCCATTGATATCTTTGTTGAGTCTGAGGAGTTAGGGGAATCGAGTGAGACCACTTGAGGAAGTCTTTGTACGGTGGGACCTGCTAATGTTTGTTGACTTTTAATATTTGAGTCATCCGTCACCATCTCTACAAGTTCTAGTTCAAGATTTTTACCAATATTTTCAGCAGAGTTCCCATTTGACAGTATTTGAGTTTTCCTCAGACTTGATATTATAGATTCCGTGACTTCACTTAGCTGATCAGAGTTGTGAGTGATTATTTCGAGATCTTGGTCTTCAGATTCATTAACCTCTACATTGTAAGTGGTGGGAGTAGGAGAGATTAGTGTGGTTATTGGGGAAAACCCCGCTCTGAGCCCACTAGCCGCTTCTGTGTTGGTTATGGTCGCATGCTTTGATGTCTCTTGATTTATAGGTGCTGCACCTAGACTAGAGTCAATAGTAGAATCTGTAAGGTTAGTTATATTAACCCCCTGAGTGCTGTGCCCGTCGTCGGGGCTGGCGCCAGAGAGTCTTAAAGCCATATTCTTAACACCTCCCTTTGCCTCCATCCATCTTCTCAGAGGGCTATCGTCATTAGGCGGCTTTTCTTGTTTCCTAGAAGCTCCTTACTAGCTGTCTTTAGTAATAGATTTTTTTGCTTGGTTTTAACTTTCATCTTAATTTTCCTTGATACAGTTTTTTTGTTAGTTAAAGCTTTAGGTGTTTTGTCTAATCCCTCTTCTTCTGTTAATTCCTCGTATTCTAGATTAGAGTCTTCATCTGATACGACCATAGATTCTTGAGACAGGCCATCCCCGCTTTTCTTCTCCTTTATTTTATTTTGATCAGTCTGTGATTGGGCATTAGTATTAAGATTAGATTCATCAACATCCGCCCTTTTATTTTGAACCATAGTTTGCAATTCCTCTGTTTCTTCTGTGCTCTGAGTGGTCCTGTTGCCACCACTCGGTGTATCCTCTCTAGTCTCCAGCTGAGTTTCCAAGACTAGTTTATTTGTATCTGAACCTGATTTTCCGTTGGCACTAGGCAACTTATCCGAGCTTTTCATTCCATTCCTTCCAAGCTTTGTCTCAGCTTTGTCTACTACTACTCTCCCGATAGACTTTTCTGCCAGTGTTAAATTCTTTGCAGATGGAGTAGTAATTATGTTCACATTAGTGTCTTCAACTTTGTCATTCAATTTCCTTTTAGTTTTGGGCTCTGCTGTTTGTTCTGACCCAGGTTTAGGCTCAATACAGCCGCCACCCCTAATGAAAGGAGCACATTTCGCTTCACAGCGTAAGTTTACTTCGCTTGTATCATCAGTTTTGGTATTACTATCTTTAATTTTCCCACCGTTAGTATTTAAATTAATAGTTTGTGCCTGTTGAGTTTCATTATTTGTGCCTGCTGCCCCTGCTGCCGCAATCCCTGCTACCGCTGCCGCCATCGTACCTGCAGTTGGTTGTCTCCCAGTCAGACAGGTCTTCCGGCTCCGTGTAGACCTCGTCTGCCGCACGGACATCGGCTTTTTCATTGCCTCCGTCTCCTCCAGTCTCCTCAGCGTTCTCAGCGTTCTCAGCGTGATTGAGCGTGGAGTCAGGTGAGCGCCCAGCTGCGATGAAGACGCCCAGCTGACTATCCACACTGGCGTGCAAGCAGGGCGGACCGCCGCGTAGCTCCAAGAGTGAAGCAGACTCCCGCTGCAGTGTCGAAGCAAAGCCCGTATCATTGGATCAGTTTTAAATCCGGCAGACGAGCACTCCACCAAAAGAGATCGGGATAGCGGTGTGGAACCAGAAAAACGGAGTCTGCAATCTGCAATCTGAATCTGCAAACTGCCAGTTTTTAATGTGAGTGCGTTTGCTCGCTATGTTTTCTGCTTGTCTTTGCTGGCTTTCCAAATCAGCCGGTTAGGTGTTAGGTAATTATTTTCGTTAGTCTGAAACGATCCTTAGGCAGAGCAGCCCCATGCAGCAGCCTTCACTCGGAGGTGTCAGCCCGCCATCTTGACTCCTCCCCGATGGCTAATCTCCTTTTTTTTAATCTTTTATCTTTTAAGTATGATTATACTCTAGTTTCCTATCACTAACTTTTTCTGTAGGTGGGTTCAATATGTTTCTATGTTCATTCTTTAGGTGTGAGCTAATATTTAGAAACTTAAGATGTGGCATGAGCAGACTGTCATGTTAGCACCTTCACTTCACTGCCCTTACAGCGGCAGCTAAAGATAGAGGGGCGCTCCCCCCTAAGGGACGGGAGGTTGCAAGGGCGGGGATGGGGTCCTTGCAGGGGAGGGTCCGACCCCAAGTGTCGGGGGTGGGGGGTGGGAAAAAAAGTGGGGAAAAAATTGATTGCAGGATTCGATTATTTCTTAAAGATCAGTAGAAAAAACTTAATTATTACGAAAAGGGTAAAGATAGAAGGGAGCCATATGTACCAGAGAAATACCACAATACTAAAATGTCTAAGCTAAGAATACTAAGTTGGAACGTAGATGGCCTAAATAGTAAAATCAAAAGGAATTTTGTACAAGAAGAGATTAAAATGTATAACCCTAATATAGTTTTGCTCTCAGAGACCCATATTAAATATCAGGATCGAAAGCTACTATCACAGCTGAGATACAATTTGGTTGTATGCTCTACCCTTAATGAGACCATTAGGGGGGTAGCTATTTTAAAACAAAGAGGAGCTCGATTAGAAACAATTGAAACTGCCTCAGATGCCCGGGGAAGGTGGGCAATTGCACAGATGCAAGGTGATAATGTGAAACTGGTACTATGTGTAGTATATGGACCAAATATTGATGATCCAAAGTCTTCGAAGAGTTAAGCTTAGAACTACTTGAATGGGAGGGAGAAACCTTCATTGCCGGGGATTTCAATTGTGTTATTGATTATAAAGTAGACTCCACTGGGAAAGTAACCATAAAAGAATGCACAAAGTTAGAGCAGCAATCTTAGAATTAGCTAGATTGAACAATGTCAGAGACGTATGGCGATCAAAACACCCTATGTTGGCATGCTTTACTTATTATTCTGCACCACACAGATCCTGCTCAAGAATCGATATGATATGGGCCTCTGATCAAACCATTGACAATTGTGAGATTGAAATTTGCCCTAAAGTTACCTCTGACCACAATCCCCTGTTAATGGAAGTTACATTTAAAGATCAAAAAAAAGAACCACAAAAATTCACCCTCCCAAGACACTTACTGGTTGATATAAGATTCATTACACTACTTAAAAAGCATATACAGGAGTTTATTTCAATAAATATTAACTCGGCGAATATAAACACTGTATGGGATACATGTAAATGCAGCATTCGGGGGTTTGCCCAACAATACATATTTAGGCTAAACGCTGAGAGTCGCAAAAACAATAAAAAAAATGACTTCTAATATACTGGACATGGAAGTACAACTTGCTGAGGCTTCACGGCACTCAAAAAACAATATAGAGGGGATTAGACTAAAGTTGGCGGAATTACAAGCAGGACTAAAAAAAACTCTGAGAGAAAGATATATTTCAAAACTACAAAAGCATGAACTCGATTAATACGAAGGCGGCGACTGCATTGGGAAAATATTAGCTTTTAACCTCTTGGCTGCTAATGACAAGGGTAACTCGTCATGGACTTTCCATTGATTTCAATGGAAATTAAAGGAGAATTCAAAAAATGCCTTAGCAGTAAAGGGGTTAAAACTGCGGATAGGAAAGCCAAAACTACAATCAAAGAAATAATAGGATCAGATTCAAACTCTTACGAACGAACGGATCAAATACTGAACCAATTTGTTAAATTCTACCAACAACTCTATACACCAGAGGCTTCACCAGCCAAAGCAGCTATCACACAATATCTAGACAAATATTTAACCCCACCTCGAGCCTTAAACACAGATGTATTCCAACAACTTAATACAAAAATAACATTAGATTAAATAAAACGAGCAATTGATAATTTACCCTTAGGGAAGGCGGTTGGAGAAGATTGTTTACCTGTGGAACTTTACAAACTCTGCGCCCAAGAATTGCTGCCTTTATTAGAAAAGGTGATAAATTCAATTATTGTTTCCAAGCAAGCACCTCCGTCATGGAAAATTGCGAAAATTATCTTTTTTTTGAAAAAGGGAAAACCTGAAAAAGAATGTGGATCATATCGGCCGATCTCTTTACTCAATTCTGATGTAAAAATGTTTGCCAAAATCCTTGCTAATCGCCTAGCTCCTATCATGCCAGACATTGTTAATCTTCAACAACATGGTTTTGTAATGGGCAGAGATACCACCACACATGTAAACACATCAATTACAGCTTTTGACGTAGCTGAAGCCACCCACACCCCGCTCGGTATGATTATGTTAGATGCGGAAAAAGCATTTGACCGAGTGGGGTGGGAATATCTGTGGGCAGTATTAAAGAAATTGGGATTATCTGGGTCTTATTTAGATTGGGTAAGGTCTCTTTACGATGAACCACTGGCTATGATAAGTTACGGAGGTAAAGACTCAGCCAACTTCAAGATAGCAAGAGGCACAAGACAAGGTTGCCCTCTTTCCCCACTACTTTTTGCTCTTTCTTTAGAACCCTTTTTAAATGCACTAAATGAGCAAATCAATATTATTCCAGTTAACCATGGGGGCATAGCTCTTAAACTAACTGCTTTTGCTGACGACATAGCAATATACACAACTGACATCAATAAAGCTATGCCAGAAATTATCAATGAAGCGCAAAATTATGGTAAAATTTCAGGATATAAATTGAATGTGAGTAAAACTCAAATCATAGTCAACTATACCCCGGATACACATATTTATGATACTTGCAGAGAGGCTGTTTATTTAGGTGTTAAACTAGCTGCCAAAGTGGGGGAAATTTTGGAAACGAACTATGGGACATTTCTAAAAGAAACTACCATAACTCTCAAAAAATGGCACAAAATCCCTCTTAGTTTACTAGGACGACTCAATTTGATAAAGATGAAAATACTACCAAAATTATTGTATTTGTTTAGAGCTATACCGCTTCAACCGAATAAACTTTTTTTTAAAAGGCTAGACGGTATATGTAGTAGCTTTATATGGGGGTACAAAAAAGCACGAAGGGCTATAAAATTCTTGGCATTGCCATTATCTAAAGGGGGACTTGCTTTTCCGGATTTTAATTTGTACTTTTTAGCTACCTTTTTTCTTCGAATAAGGAGCTTATCAAAAAATGAGCCATCTCTATTTTTTCACCAATATATGTTAGGTGCTGATTCTAACCAATTCCTACTTCGAGCTCACGACCCAAATTATTTTAAGCGGGTCAAATTTAAGACCGCAAAACACGCTATAAAAATTTGGGATAAAATCTTGCACATCAGTAAAAGTTCATTTTATAATGCTGAACTTAGATTATGGAACAATCCAGGTCTCCCGGGTATCTTTTCGGATGGGACAGGGAATCGCTGGATCAGTCTCGAAATAAACACACTAGGAGATCTATATGGAACTCATGGCTTGTTAGAC
The DNA here is from genome assembly GCF_964263255.1 of Lissotriton vulgaris. Lineage (NCBI taxonomy): Eukaryota > Metazoa > Chordata > Amphibia > Caudata > Salamandridae > Lissotriton > Lissotriton vulgaris. The sequence continues at coordinate 845,801,619 of NC_141685.1, forward strand.
TTTGAAACTTTGAAAATAACAAACGGCTTAACGAATGATATGCACTTTAAATATCGACAACTAAGAGACTTCTTCCATAACAAAATGAAAATAATGGAAGTTATACAGTCTGATATTTTGGAGTGTATCTATTCTGATAAAACCAAATCATTAATAAAACTGGGATACCAACTTCTAATTAAAGACAAATGTGAAAATACTACCAAAATTGCGGCTAAATGGTCTCGTAGATTAAATCTTGACATAAACTCAACGCAGATTGGAAATGCCTTAACACACTTATGCGATGTAGTACACTCCTCTAATCTCAGAATGCAATTATATAGGACAATTACTGAGCTATATTACACACCACAGAGAATATCCTCATGGACGCAAGGGAACTCGCTATCAGATAAATCTAAATGTGCAAAATGTAACACATATGCTGCTGGCATTGAACACATGCTATTTTCCTGTCCTGCACTTTCTATCTATTGGAATGGAATAAGAGACCATTTAAAAACTAAACAGATAACGATACCGGAACTTTCTCCACATTTGGTCTTATTAGACATCCAAGAGATTAATTGTCTCAACCGGGACCTCATAACGATTCTGTTCGCATGTGCAAGATTAATTATAGCAAGGGCATGGATTTCTAAGGATCCTCCAAACGTAGCAGAGTGGCTAGCTTTGGTTACCGAAATCAGAATTATGGAACTCACACTTGCTAAATACAGAGGACCAAAAGCCCTTGCAAGAAGGGAAAAGATTTGGAAACAATTTAATGAAGTATAAGAAGTGGGGATTGTCTGTTAAAGCTTTATCATGAGTTAAACATTCTTTTTGCTTAACTGCTCCTTTTTTCTTTTTCTTTTGTTGTTTAAGCACTTAAGTGTTTCTATATCACTCCTCTATTTTCCCTTTTTTATCTTTTTTTTTCTAACTCTTTACTTTTCTACTCTCAAAAATATACCTATGTTAATCCTATGTTTAATCAGTCCTTTGGAATTTGTACTTATGTATTACTTTGGTTTTTGTCGCATCCTGCAATAATAAAAAAAAAAAAAAAAAAATGTATGAAGTATACACACACAAACACCCACAGACACATAATCACCACTAAACATGGGATGTCAGAGCCAGTTTCTGATTGGCTTGCACTTAAACAGAACTTTACATAAGTTAGGTTGGTACCCCAGTCTCCTTTGACACAGAAAACATTCTGGTCAAAAGTAGCAATTGCAAAATATAGTGTGCCACCACCACCACTTTGTGTGATCCACCATGGATATGAACATTAATTTATTCTACGAAAACTCTACAATGGCTCACTCACACAATATTGAAGTAAACAATATCTTTTGACACAAATATTGTGACAAAAATATTATTTACCAAAATATACTGTCCCTATACTGATAATGGTAAGTAAAAATATATGGGGGGGGGAATATACAAACATATAGATGTTTTAATATTAATAGAATTTAAAGTACTAAATGTTAAATATATCAATATATAAATGTAATATAATGTAAATGAAACAAATCCCACTAATATCTAATAATACTGTAAATAAATATATAATTATTTAAAAATATTCAAGAGTATATATATATACGGACCCATTCAGGTTGAATTTAGCGCTTATTTTATTCTGTGCACCCTCTTGTCCGCCAATAAATATATAATTATATAAAAATATTCAAGAGTATATATATATATATATATATATATATATATATATATATATATATATATATATATATATATATATATATATATATATATATATATATAGATATAGATATATATATATATATATATATATATATATATACATATATATATATATATATATATATATATATATACATATATATATATATATATATATATATATATATATATATATATATATATATATATATATATATATATATATATATATATATATATATTACCTACTGGCGGTCGCCAGTAGGTAGTTATAGTTAGGACCTAGTTTCCATAGGAAATCCGCAACAAACATTCTATTGAGAATAACTTTGATGCCGGTGGACAAATCTTTCCGAATTTCTCAAAGAAGATGGCCTGCTCCGCTCCTTCCCTGAAAGTTTGGGGGGGATTCGTCAGGTGGGGGCTGAGATAAAAGGGGGGTCCCAAAACGTGTTTTCCCCATGTTATTTTCCATAGGACGTTTAGACACGGCTACAGCTCGAACAGCTGAATGGATTTTTAAGAAATTTGGTAGAAAGGTAGAGTCCAGCTCGCAGATTACGCTTTTCTTTGAATGGTGTAAATCTGTTCAGTAGTTGCTGGGAAAATTAACTTTGAAAAAAATATATGTTAGAGCCCAAATGTAGCCTAATGTAGCCCAACTATAGCCCAATGACAGAATGTCCCAGAGTGTTCTAAAGAACAACTAGAGTGCTAACAGTCTTACTTATGACAAAGGTATGGCACACCTGAAGTCATCTTGATTGGAATAAAGTGTTAACGCTTAAAACATTTAATTTGCAAAGGAACAAAATGAGGGGGTTCATTTTGCCATAGAAATTATGATTAGTGCTGAAGATAGAAAAATGAGGGCACATTTTGAGTGACTTCTCAAATCCTCTTATATTTCATTAAAAAACATTCTGATATGCAGTCTCCCGAGATGGCCACCAGAGACAAAAGAGCCCAAATGTAGGCCAAATATCAGCCAGATGTAGCCCAACTATAGCCCAAAGACAGTAGTTAGGACCTAGTTTCCATAGGAAATCTGCAACATTCTATTTAGAATAACTTTGGTGCCGGTGGACGAATCTTTGCAAATTTCTGAAAGTTTGGGGGGGATTCTTCAAATGGGGGCTGAGATAAAAGGGGGGTTCCAAAACATGTTTTCCCCATGTTATTTTCCATAGGACGTTTAGACACGGCTACAGCTCGAACGACTGAATGGATTTATGAGAAATTTGGTAGAAAGGTAGAGTCCGGCTCGCAGATTACACTTTTCTTTGAATGGTGTAAATCTGTTCTGTAATTGCTGAGAAAATTAACTTTGAAAAATATATATTGGGCTACATTGGGCTATATATATGTTAGAGCCCAAATGTAGCCCAATGTAGCCCAATGTAACCCAATGTAGCCCAAAGATGGCCACCAGAGACAAAAGAGCCCAAATGTAGCCCAAATATCAGCCAGATGTAGCCCAACTATAGCCCAATGACAGAATGTCCCAGAGTGTTCTAAAGAACAACTAGAACGCTAACAGTCTTACTTATGACAAAAGTATGGCACACCTGAAGTCATCTTGATTGGAATAAAGTGGTAACACTTAATACATTTAATTTGAAAAGGAACAAAATGGGTTTCATTTTGCCACAGAAATTATATATATATATATATATATATATATATATATATATATATATATATATATATATATATATATATATATATATATATATTCAATGAAAAAACCATTGGTTATAGAACATATATAGTTAGGAATTTGCATTTACAAAACCTTATTTTACTCGCATAAAACCATTGAAATTCCATATATAGTTAGATGCGCTAACTATATATCGCGCACCCGCAATCCACTGCTGATGATGTCACATATTACATCATTCATGACATGGTCAGTGACATCACTGATGACATCACTGATGACATCTCAAATGACATCACTGATGACAACATCCAGTGACTGTATGTTTCTGGAAAGTTAAAATATGTCTTACATATTGAAGAATGAGTGGATGTATAAATGTCTGAATGAAGGATTTAGTAGGTGCATGACTGATTGTATGAGGGAGTGATTAAATGTGTCTCACTGAGTGCATGGGTTAGTGATTAAACTGTATTAATTTGTGCATCATTATATCTGTTGTTCTGTAAACTGCTGCATGTGTTGATCAGTAGCTATATGAGTAACTATATGGGTTATTGATTGGTTGCCCAAGTATTTGTATGGGAGACTGAGTATGTGTGTGAGTGGCTGGGAGGTGTGTGACTCTGTGCATAGATGTGTGAACAGCTGATTCACTAGATGTATGGGTTCAAAATTGCATGTGGAAACAGCTGTATGGGTGGTTGACTGTGTGCATGAGTGTATTGGTGAGTGAATGGATATCTCAGTGCTACATGTCAAAGTAAGTACATATGTAAAACACAGTACATGTCAAGTCAAGTCAAGTCATAGAATTTATATAGCGCACTACATACCCAGAGGGTTTCAAGGCGCTTAGGAAGGGGAGGGGGATTACTTGTACTTGTTGACATATATAAATAACTGTATAAGAGCTAGTGAATGTGTCAGTGGTTGCATGGATCATTGACAACTTGTATCAGTGATTGTATAAGAGAGAAAATATGTGTTAGTATATGTTTGAATAAGTAAAGTTTGTATAACTGTATAGTTGAGGAAATGGAGGTGTGATTGATTGTTTGCATGACTGACTAGTTGTGTGAGTAACTCCATGAATGAGTGACAGTCTGTGAGTGTCTGTTTACACTGATTGTATCTAAGGTTATATTAGAGTCTGAAGAGGTTCATCGTATTATCACATGAATGATATCATCAGTGATGCCATTTGATATGTCATCAGTGATGTCATCAGTGATGTCATTTGAGATGTCATCAGTGATGTCATCAGTGATGTCACTGACCATGTCATGAATGATGTAATATGTGACATCATCAGCAGTGGATTGCGGGTGCGCGATATATAGTTAGCGCATCTAACTATATATGGAATTTCAATGGTTTTATGCGAGTAAAATAAGGTTTTGTAAATGCAAATTCCTAACTATATATGTTCTATAACCAATGGTTTTTTCATTGAATTTTCAAGGTTTTGTAAATGCAAATTCCTAACTATATATGGCCTATAACCTATGGTTTTTTCAGTGAATTTCATTGGTTTTTTAATAGCAAATATCAAAAGCTGTAAAATGTCAAGTACGTGATAGGTAAAAACGTTTTCGTGTTTATGCACGCTGATGTGCTTTGAACGCTGCCCCCCTCCCCTCTTTTCTCTTAGTAGTACTCTCTCTTTGCAGATAGTGAAGAGTAGTTAACGCAGGCCTTTACCCCTGTTGTAATCCGTCGTGCCTGCTTGTCTCCCCATTTGATTGATTGTTATCCAAGCATTTACTGTTTTACAATTGATTCTCTTTGGTTCATTCTCTATTTACAAACAAGCACAAAGTCGCAATACTCTGTTTAGTCTTTGCAGATAGTGAAAAATCGTGAAAAATCGTGTAAAAAAATAAAAGTAATCGAGCAAAAATCAGTAGGCCACTAATTGGATCTCTTTTTGACCTCGCTAAAATAGAAATATTAGGAACAACCCTTCATGAGAAATACGAAAATAGTGAGATGAACTGAGCTCCACACCATGAGGGCTGCAAGACAGCTCGGCTCCGCCACCCACCCCGCCCAAAATAACGACAAACCCTATGCAAATATTAAAAATATAGACAACACACCAGCAAAGAAACAGGGTAAAACATTTTATTAAATAACTATTTACATAACTATTTTATACTTTTTATTGCCCGATCCGGCTAGCTCAATCGATCGAGCATGAAACTCATGCACTCTGATAGCAAGCGTTGCTACTGATGCTATGCAGACCAAAACTGGTTTTCAGTTTGTACATTTTTCTAGATTTTTCCATCCAAGGTTGGTTGACTTTGTAGAACGATGGCTTCAGATTTTCAACATACGGTGTGGTGGCGCGGACTGGGAGGGGGCGCTTCGCTCCTGCCCCCTCCCCAAGTAAGATTTTCATACGTGAAAGTACGTTAATGGTTTTGGTCCCTGAGTTGCTTTAATGTCACTGCCATTCTCAAATGGCATAAGTTCTGGATGTTGGGTGCCATAGTTCAGAGTTCTGAGCAGCGCTTGTAACACTGTCTGAAGCTTATTTCCACCTACTGCAGCTTCACTATTCTCAAAGTAAGTGAGTGTCGTTTGTGGACCTGACTGCATTTGAAAACAATGTGATATGTTACCTTCCTAAACCGCTTGACGGAGGCCCCCGAGGGGCGGTGTGATGGCCATGGACTCGGAGAAGACGCTTGGCTCCGACCCCCTCCCCAAGTCTTATAGCACCGGTGTAGCCTGAGATCGCCCCCGACATAGGCGGCCGGCTCCCGGGGTCCGGCGGAACTTTTTGCCTTTTGATGACTCTTCTATTCTGGACCTTGTCCCACAATCCGTTTGACCTGAAGACACGCTGTAGTGGGGCGCCCCTTTACCGTTTTAGTTGCCATTCCGCCCGCTTTTGCTACACTGTGCCTCTTCCGCCATTCAGCTGTTTACCGCCCGCTCTTGCAACTACAGCGTCTCGCTCACCATGTAGTTGAGTTGCTCCCGCTCTTGCGATGCAACGATAAGCGACTGCCACAGGACTCTCAAAATGGCGGCCGGCTCTTCAGATTTGGGCGTGGTCCACTAAAATGGCCCTGGGACACCTTGGAACTCAGACGCTTCCCTGATAGGGCTTGGGTCCCATTCTCGAAAGCGTCCCCTCAGCCGTGAAGATTCTACAAAAGTCTTGGGGGCCCCCGACTCCCGCAGGCTTCTGGTGGGGAGCGGCTGCCATGTTTGCTCGTGGAATGGCCACGACGGACCTACGAGATGGTAGTGCTCTCATGCTGACGCCAGCTTTAGTCTGAAACATCCAGAAACACTGTAGACTACCAATTCGATCAGTTCCGGTAGCGCCCCAACATGACCCGGTAGAGAAGAACTTGCCCTCCCCTCTTTGACTGATGGTTCTTGTTGCCTGTCCCCTCTGTTGTCATTTTACAGAACTTTTTGGACTGCTGAAAGGGGTTGTGTTCCGAACGCTGGTTGGTGGAGACATTTTGACTATATTCTTGACCTACGTTGTCGCGTAATGCGTTATATGACACGCCGCGTTAGCGCACCCGGAAGTAATCCGGGGCGCGGCGCGCAGCGCGTAACGTAAGCATAACAGGTCATGTGACTTGTTAATAAAACTTTTTATTGGTTCATTTTACTTTTGTTATTTTAATAATGAAAAGCTTGGTCATATGACCTAAAAAATACGCTTTTTATTGATTTCGAACTTTTTTTTTTAAAACATATATGTTATAATATTCCAGGCTAATGTACTTTCCCCGAAAATTTACAACTGTCCTGCAAGTAAAATATATTCCTTTTTCGAGAAAAAGGGCGTTTCTTCGTTCCATGACGGAGCCGTTGAGTAAAAGAGATTCGGCCTGCTGTCTTAGTCGCCGATACGCCTGATTATCAGATTCTTATCGATCACTTTATGTTGCAGGAGAGGAAAACACAACTGCCCTTGACCATTTATCTTTACTGCGTTCCTACATATTATACCTTTTATCCGTCATGTAATTGGACTGCTTTATTTCACTTGCCTTTTACTGATTCAAAAACAGTGACTAAAAGTAAAAACTTTACCAATGTAAATACTACTACCATGTTTTGTTTTAAAAACCTTTATTGTGAAAATGTCAGTATACAAATACGGGCCTATAACCACGTGGGCCGGCCACGGAGCAAACTGGAATCGTATATGATGAGGAGACATTTACATTATAGAGGAACGTAACGAACGAGCCATTAGGTTGCAAGAACTAAGGTGTCTAACAGTTGCGGAATCGGTGGACGTACATTTTGTAATTAAAATACGACAGGGCCACTTACAAAAAAGTTATCTAGATATACATTTGCGTGCAAGTACCATGGGTGACGTTAATTCGAACTTTCAATAGTACAGTAATCAATAACACATCAGAACTTAATATCAATAGGGATGTCGAAATATTCAATCAATTCTCGTCCCCGCCCGCCATGAGCATCAAAACTGCATTCATATCTCGTGATATCAAGGTTGTTCAACCAGTACACAACAAGGAGTTACGAGTCCCATTTATACCGGCGCCATTTTGGGCGAGGCCGGGCAGGTCCAAGATATAGTCAAAATGTCTCCACCAACCATCGGCCAGACCAGAACCCCTTTCGGCCCTGTATGCTACAAGATGGTGTCTTCCATTCAGAAAATATTGTTGGCAGCATTTTGAAAGGAAACATAAACAGCCGTTCTCCTAGTGAGTCTCACATTGTTACATTTAGGAAGAATGTTGAAGAGTAGTATGTGGAAAATCTGAAGCCATTTTTCTACAAACTCTCAATTAGCCTTGGATGGAAAAAAAAAATCCTGAAGAATGTACAAACTGAAAACCAATTTTTGTCTGTATAGCATCAACAGCAACGCTTGAGTCAGCTTTGTGTCAAGCCGCCATTTTCATTCAATCAATAGCGTCCCCCTGCACACATTCAGGGACCTGGTCGTGTCTTCAGATGAAACGGATTGTAGGACAAGAAGCAGAAAGGAAAAGGAAAAAAGTTCCGCCGGACCTCGGGAGCCGGCCGCCTATGTCATGTGCGACCTTTGGCCACACCAGGGCAATAGTGAAGCTGCAGCAGGTGCAAATAAGCTTCAGACAGTCTTACAAGCACTGCTCAGAACTCTCAACTATGGCACTCAACATCCAGGACTTGCCATTCGGATCTTGGCGCCTTGTGCTGGTTCCGACCTATTCACACATCGGTCCACTACTGACATCACCTCATAAGCCAACGGGGCACCCCACGCCGACTTTCGGAGCAGCATTGTAGGATGGCCACACCAGTGCGGCAACTTGCTGGACACCACCTCGGTGCCATCCGGATCTCGGCGCGTTCGAGTCACTGTACCGCAAGAGTGACCGGAACTCAGCTGGACACGCCGTCTTTCGGCGCAGCATTGTAGGATGGCCACACCAGTGCGGCAACTTGCTGGACACCACCTCGGTGCCATCCGGATCTCGGCGCGTTCGAGTCACTGTACCGCAAGAGTGACCGCAACTCAGCTGGACACGCCGTCTTTCGGCGCAGCATTGTAGGATGGCCACACCAGTGCGGCAATTTGCTGGACACCACCTCGGTGCCATCCGGATCTCGGTGCGTTGTGCTGCCTTCGGCCTACTGTAGCCGCAAGTGCGGACGCAACTCAGTTGGACGGCGAGTGAAACGCTAAGGGGCGCCGCACTGCAGCCGAGGAGCCTCCATCTTGGGGGAGACGCACAGCCCCCACTGACTGACGCGACCTCACAGGCCAACGGGGCGCCCCACGCCGACTTTCGGCGCAGCATTGTAGGATAGCCACACCAGTGCAGCAACTTGCTGGACACTAACTCGGTGCCATCCGGATCTCGGCGCGTTGTGCTGCCTTCGGCCTATTCGCACATCGGTCCGCTACTGACGCCGCCTCACGTGCCAACGGATTTTCTACGCTTTTTGTAGCCCTATGCCGCATAACAGGTCATGTGACTTGTTTATAAAACTTTTCATTGGTTCATTTTACTTTTGGTTTCCTAATGATGGAAGGCTTGGTCATATGACCTAAAAATAACACTTTTCATTGGTTTAGAACATTTTTTTTCCCAAACGATGAAAGCCCCACCTTGTTTCTGGATGATTCAGACTGAAGCTGGGGTCAGCATGAGAGCACCACCATCTCGTGGCTCCGTCGTGGTCATTCCGCGAGCAATCATGGCAGCCGCTCCCCACCGGAAGCCTGCAGGAGTCGAGGGCCCCCAAGACTTTTGTCGAATCTTCACGGCTGAGGGGACGCTTTTCGAGAATGGAGCCCAAGCCCTAGCAGGCAAGCGTCCGAGTTCCAAGGTGTCCCAGGGCCATTTTAGTGGACCAGGCCCAAAACCGAAGAGCCGTCCGCCATTTTAAGAGTCATGTGGCAGCCGCCTATCGCTGCACTGCAAGAGTGGGAGCAACTCAACAACATGGTGAGCGAGACGCTGTAGCCGCAAGAGCGGGCGCAACTCAGCTGGATGGCCGCCACCTGGGGAGGCCCGTTCACGCCGCCTCCCCCACGCCCCCCCCACCTGGGCCGCCCCACGCCAATTTTCGGAGCAGCATTGTAGGATACCAAAACCAGTGCAGCAGTTTACTGGACATCACCTGGGTGCCATCAACATCTCAGCGCGTTCTGCTGCCTTGGGACTATTCGCACAACAGAACGCTACTGACGAGGCCTCCCTCCGCACCACCCTGGACGCCCCACGCTGTTTTTCTTTGCTGCATTGTAGGATCCCAAAAACCAGTGCGGCACCCAGGTGACATCACCTGGGTGCCGTCCAGAACTCAGCACGTTGTGCTGCCTTGGGACTATTCGCACAAAAGACAGCTTCTGACCATTGTTGCTTTTTTTTGTCAAAAATGTTTAAATGTTTGTTACAGTTTTTGTTCCGTTCGTTATATTTAAAAGTTAATAAAGTTTTATAATCCCACTTTGTTGGAGTGCTATATATTTTTAAAAAATCGGGTGAATGGGGCCTTGAATCGGGTTATTGTCATGTGTGGGCTTTGCAAGTGTACTGCTACAGGATCGGACATTTCAAACTCAAATGCACGTTCTTTTCTTACCTTTCCGAAGCATGGAGCGCAATAGCAGGCAGAGAAAGGGTGATGCAAGTGTTGAACACTGCCTGGCCTGGCAAGTTGCTGGCAGTGCCCCCCCCCGCCCGCCCGCTCCTGAAAGAGGACACCGCCGCCCGAGTACTTCACAGATCTTTAAAAGACCATGCGCTTGTTCATGAGGCTTAAATGGTTTATCGCCCCTTCTAGAACCCCTGCATCGACCCTCTGACGTTTCCTGGAACAATTACCACGTAACACAATACCAAGCCTTGTCAGCTGAAACCCCCGTGGAATCGTGGGGCATATTATCAAGGGGGTTTATCTCCGCTTTTTTGGCTTTTAAAGCCAAGAAAGCGGAGATAAAATTATCTCCCTATTACCAAGCTGTCGCTAACACCAGTTAGTGACAGCTAAAAGGAGATAGCGACCATCTTGGGCCCCGCTTTGCATGTCAGTGATATTTATCACTAATGACATGCAAAGTGGGCGTGCCAAGATGTTAGCGACTGGAAACAGTCCCTAACATCGCTATCTCCTATTACCAACTTTTGGAGATATTCGCGCTAAGCACGAATATCTCAAAAAGCTAACACCTGCCCTGAGCAGTTCTTAGCCATGTTATCCAATAGGAGGTGGATAACATGGCTAAGAGCATTTGCTCGATAATGCATGAATATCGCTGACTTTTCAGCGATATTCATGCATTGCGGCCGTTTTTTATCGCATTTGCGTTAAACCTTGCTAATAGCAAGGTTTATCTGCGATAAAAATCGCCGATGTGCGGCGATAATTTTTGTCTCTAAACAAGTTAGAGACAAAAATTATCGCTAGTTGTTGGTAATATGCCCCCGGGTTTTTGCTTGCAGAAATCGGGAGGCGGGAGACTAACACTGAAATCAGTAGTCTCACGCCTGAATCGGGAGGGTTGGCATGTCTCGATTCTCTACAGCTGGGGCCATAAACTACATCCGCAGGGCTAGGTGATAGCCTGGGACCGGCCTGGCATCTAAAATGGCTGCCGTGCACGACAAAATTGTGGCATTGGAAAAAAGGCAAGATGGCGCAGACAATGTTTATCAATAAGGATTCATTTATAACAAAATATTTTATCGCACTGACAAATTGGCGGTCAACACTTCCTGATTTCCATCGAATCGAACGTTAACAGACGTCACGCAGCAAAAAAAAAAAAAAGCTCACGCACAGCCGCTGGAAGAGATGTATCAACATATATGAGCCTCCTCAGCCACCCTCAGGAAACATAGGGGATTAGGATACGTCTCCCGCACCCCCTTATACCTAGTAATTTAATTAAAACGAAGCACAAAATGGCGAATTCCCGTTTCGCTACCAGTTTGCGGCCCAGTTCGCGGCCCGTGAAGCGCTTCTACCGTGAAAAATCATTTTTTTTTTATTTTCCCCACGGGACCCTTTAATAACCCCAACAACATTCCTAGGGGGTCAAGGGGGGTATACCTTGCCCCCTTTCATTAAATTCCCCCTTCATTTTTCACCTCTTCTTCTCTCTCGATCCTACCGAGAGATAAGATGGCGGCCGCTCCGGACTGTTTAGAATGTTGACAGACACCGGAGAGCCAATCAGCTTTCTGCGCGCAAAGTTCCGTTTCGCGAAAAGTAAGCGAACCGGAGCGCAGCCCGGAGCGCTGTTACAGATATATATCTTGTTTTGAACGTTAATTTCTCAAAAACTACTGGAGCACATATATTGAGACCTAGCAAAGGCACATCGGGCTAACAGTCCCTACAATTTTGCCAAGTTTCGTGCAAATCCATTCAGCCGTTCGAGCTAAAAGTGAGTCCAACCGCCCTATGGAAATTAACATGGGAAAAACGCGTTTTGGGACCCCCCTTTTTTCTCGGCCCCCCCTCAACAAAACCCCCCCAAATTTTCAAGGGCTGCTCAGAAACAAAATGTGCCATTTTCCTGAAAATTTCAGCCGATTCCGTCCACAAACGCCAAAGTTATTAGACATAGAATTTTCAAAAATCCCATAGGGAATAAATCCTAACTATATATACCTACTGGCGATAGCCAGTAGGTAATATATATATATATATATATATATATATACATAGGTTTTAAACACGTTATAGTTAGGGAGTAGCATTTAAAAAATCTATGAAATTCACTGAAAAAAACATAGGTTTTAAACTTGTTATAGTTAGGAAGTAGCATTCAAAAAACCTATGAAATTCACTGAAAAAACCAAAGGTTTGACACATGTTATAGTTAACTGGACATTTTACTCATATAAAACCAATTAAATTCCCCCATTATAGTTACTGCAGCTAACTATAACTTGCGCGCCCGCAATGCCCTGCTGATGACGTCACATATTATATCACTCATGACATGGTCAGTGACATCACTCATGACATCACTCATGATATCTGATATAACAGATAAAATCACTGATGACATCATCCTTGTAAAAGAGTGGTAGACCTCCTCTCAGCGTCATATAAGCTTTGATACACACATTTAAAAATAGAAGCTAAAATGTTCAAAGCATGAGTGATGTAATATGTGACGTCATCAGCAGTGCATTGCGGTTCACCATAAAATGTGCCACCACCTAAAATGAAACAGAATAATACAATCAACTAAGAGTATCAAAATAAACTAGGGAATTTAAAGTTTAAACGGCAGCAGATAAAAACAACAAAAGTTCTCCAAAATTCTATGTACATTACATGATTGCACTGTTATTACAAAGCATTTTCTATATACACAAAGGAAGAGTATTCAATGCAGCTAGCTCCTCACTGGAATTAAGTCCATGTGGAATCATAGTTTCCAGATCTATGATATATTTGGACTCTAGTTTTCGCAAAGCAAGTTTGCGATTGCCCCCCGTATGTTATTAGGGACATCATCGATGATCACCATCCTCAACAGTTTTTCATTCTGAAAATGTTGTTCATAGAAATGTCTGGTAACTGGATACAGTCTGTTATTGTGCCGGATAGCCCTAATATGTTCAAGGACACGTTTTTTGGCACAATGAATTGTGCTGCCAATGTATGCCTTGTTGCATGGGCATACCAAAGCATACACGCAATACATAGTATTGCAATTCAATTTCTTTTTGATGGTCATATCTTTTTTGGTGCCTGCAATGGATACAATTTTACAGTCCACACTGTTACTGCAAGCTTTGCATTTCCTACACCTGGTAAATCCACCTTGCACTGTTTTGTTAGTATTCCCCTTGGTAGTGAATAAACTAGGACTCAATTCATCTCTGAGTGAATTACATTTTTGAAATGTAATCTGGGGTTTAACATTCAGATGTTTCTCAAGGTTGGTATCAGTAAGTAAAACATGCCAATATTTCGGAAGTATCTTACGTAGTTGTGTCGCCTGCCCTGAAAATGTGGTTATAAATCGTAGGGTGTTCTTTTCTGGGACCTCAACATCAGGGTAGAGTAATTTGGTTCAGATCACCGCATCCACCTTAGCACAGGCTTCACTAATGGTCTTACTGTTATATCCCCTTTCTTGAAAGCGGCCAATCATAGTTTGCTTTTCTAGTTGACAGCTTTCATCAGAGCTGCAATTTCGTCTGGCTCGTAAAAGCTCTCCATAAGGGATACTATGTACTAACTGTCTTGGATGGGAGCTGGCGGCATTAAGGATACTGTTACCCGCCGTGCTCTTGCGAAATAGTTTAGTCTGTATAGTATTGTCTACAATCTCTACTAAGACATCCAGAAATTCAATTTTAGTGTGACTCATATGTTCAGTGAAACATAAGTTGTATTCATTGTCATTGAGAAGTTTCACAAAGTTATTAGCAGATTCTATGTCACCATCCCAAATCAAAAAAAATTCGTCTATGTACCGCAGCCACAGGACACAGCGATCATGATGTTCCAACTGGGCGGCCACCCGCTCCTCCCACCAGCCCATCACCAAATTGGCATAGCTGGGGGCGAAGCAGGTGCCCATCGCCGTGCCCTGTGACTGGTGGTGGTAGACAACGTCATCAAACAGAAAAAAACAGTAGGAAAAAGTACTTCAAACACATTACATATTTGAATAACCCTAATAATGTAAAAAATACATATAAAACTCTTAAAATAAACAAGATTAATTTACATAAAAATATATAAAAAAATATTAAACAATTAAACAAATTACATAATTAATTCACAATGTAATATTTATTTATCAATAAAATAATTAATATGTAATTAATATTTCATTAACTTCCCAATCTATACCCCTACAAACCTAGAACACACACCTAAAGTAAAACCAGAACATATAAATGCAAAACAATTTACATAATTAATAATCAATTAAAGAATTATTTAACAATTAATAGTTCATTGTTGATTGCCCCTACAAAGCCAGCAGCTCAAACATGAAATATTACTAAAATATATAATTATTACACAATATATATAATTATGAATCTATTAAAATATTAATACAAATTTATGAACTGATCAACAAGAACTGCTGCTGCACCTCTCCATGCTCAACAGTAGGACCCTTTGTATGACACCACTGTCTCTTCTACTGCTACACTGGAGCACATGCAACCACCAACACCACACCTACCACAATGGTGCCTGGACAACTCCACTGCCTTCTGCTCAACACCTGATCACTCTGCAAACACGCCACAAATCTGGGACATAATCACCCCCCTCACCAGAATGTGTCTTCCTCACTGAGACCTAGCTTAATCCGTCATCTACGCCCGACATTGCAATGGCCACATCCAACAGCTACAAGATCACACACTGGGATTGCATCAACACACACAGAGGGGGAACCGCCATTATCCACAAGGAAAACATCCACTGCACCAGTGTAGATGACACCATCCCGATCATGGAACACATCAACTTCCAACTCCAAAGAGATGGCAAGACCACCATCAGAGATACCCTGACCAAGAGACCCCCAGGAGACCGCTCCAGCTTCTGTGATGCCATCCCCAAATTAATTGCACCACAAGCCATCAGCATCAAACAATACATTTACCTCAGTGGCCTCAACTTTCACCTAGATGACCCCTACGATTCCAATACAGCCAATCTCCTCTAAAGCATGAACAACATCGGCCTCACCCAACAAGTCACCAAGGCGGGACACAGCGCAGGAAATACACTCAACCCTATATTTACAGCCAGCAACAGCACAGCTATTTAATCGAGCTCACCTGAGCAGATCACTCAATCATTCATTTCACCTTCACTGCAGCCTCCAACACTGCTACGAACATGCCCAGCACCGGCCACCACACCCAGAACAAAGTATCCTTAGACCAATAGATCCAACGCCCTCAACATCTACCTTCATGACACCACTTCCAACCTTGAACTGGCTGTCAAGACCACTACCACCAGGATTACCAACTCTGCAGACAGAGTCGCCCCATGAAACTCACCAATCTCAAATGACCCACCCATCAAGCCAGCTGGTAGACCTTGGAACTGAGGACCACAAAATGCAACTGCAAGCAACTAGAAAGGAAATGACGCACCAGTAAGAAGCCCACAGTCTGCACCACCTTCTAGACAGCTCTTAACCACTACCACCAACTCCGGAAAGAGACAAAATAGAATGCCTTAGCCGACCGCCTTGAATCTATCTCCAATCACAGCAAATAACTCTTCAGCATCATCAAGGAGTTCTCGGACTCCTCAGCGACTGAAAACATAATCACACCTTCCCACGATCTTTGCAACACCCTCACAGACTTCTTCCATGACAAGGTCTCCACGATCTACAAATACTTTAAAGCTGAAGTCAAACCCCTCTTCAAGAAACCGTCCGCTCACCCCAACGAGCTCAAGAACTACAGAACCATCTTGCTGCTACCCTTTTCTGCCAAGGTCCTCAAAAAGGACATCAACTGTCAACTCACTGAATAGCTGTAGTACAATGATCTTATAGACCCATCAAAATCTGGATTCCTCACTAACCACATCACCAAAATTGCCCTGATCAGAGCCACTGATGACAGCAAAAAGAACTATTAATGAACTGAATGCAGAACAATGTCATACATTCACCCCAGTACAGAGATCTGGGCCTAAATCCATTGTTTTTCTGCTCACTGTGCCATTCCAGTTTGGACCCAGCCATATGCAAATCAGTCTTGACCCTGCGCCCACTGGGAACAGTCCAGCCTGAACTGCCAGGTTCTCCCTGAACAGGAAACAAGCATCCTAGGACTTGTTTCAGGGTTTCACCCCTCTTCAGCTCATCAGCCAGGTAAGCTTGATTCCAGTTGCATGGAGAGCACAGGACTCACGTCTGAGCATACCCATCCCACTCGGGGTGACAAATGCAAAAAGAACTATTGATGAACAGAATGCTGAACAATGTCATGCATTCACCCCAGTACAGAGATCTGGGCCTAAATCCATCGTTTTTGAGCCACTGATAACATCTGAACCCTCCTGGACCGAGCATCCCTGATCCTCCTTGACCTCTTAGGAGCATCAACCACACCTTGATCAAGAGGCTTCATCAGATCGGAATCCAACAGGACACCTTCAAATGGATCATATCCTTCCTCAAGAGAAGAAGCCAAATCTGCCTTCCACCTGTCACTGTGTAACCCAAGAACAGGCTTCCCACAAAGTTCATTACTCACCTGATTCTGTTCAATACCTACCTGATCCCCTGGTCAAAATTGTCAGAATCAATGGACTGAACATCATACCATACACAGATGACATCCAGCTTATCCCATCTCTTTCCAAAGACCCATCAACTATGAGGATCAACTTCAGCCTGTTCTTAAACAGCATCTCCAACTGGATGCAAGACAACTGCCTCAAACTGAACACAGACAAAACAGAAATGGTGATCTTTAGGAACAATACCTCCCAGTGGAACGACTCCTGGTGGCCTTCCAAACTAGAACCCTCACCCACTCACTCATACACACCACACTCAGAATCTCTGCATCGTCCTGGACAGCAATCTCACCATGAAAAACCAGATCAACGCAGTCTCCACAGCCTGCTTCCTCACGCTTTGCATACTCCGAATGATCTTCAAGTGGCTCCCAGTTGAGGTCCAAAATGCACCGTAACTCAAGCCCTCTCCCCATGGACCCATATCACCTCACAATTCAAGAACTCCACTGGCTCCCCGTCCACAATAGATGTCAATTCAAGATGCTGACCCACGCCTACAATGCCCTGCACAACCAGAGACCGGCATTCATCAACCACCCCCTGAGCTTCCACATACCTTCCAGACACCTATGTTCCACCTCCCTCTAACTCGCCCTTACCCCTCGAATCCACTGAATCAACAGTGGAGAGCGCTCCTTCTCTTACCACACAGTGAAGCCTCCACACCACCTCCAGACTTCACCCTCCCTTTAGGAGTCAGAAACAGAGTCAAGTCCTGACTGTTCAACTGATTCCTTCCGAGCAGCTTGGCTCTCAGCGCCAGGATACAGTCTCAGGTAATTAACTGCACTTTAGAAATATTGATTGATTTATATTTCATTATTAGTTAATTAACTTCCCACCCTATATCCCTAAAAACCCAGCAACCCACACCTAAAATAAAACTATAATAAATCAATATGACATAATGTACAAAATTAATATCAGTCACATATTAACTTAGTAGTAATCATTTCAATAATAATTAATTATTACTTGATTCATTACCCACCCTTTCCCCCTACAAACCCAGCAACTCACTATTACGTATAAATTACTATTAGAAATTACATTTAAAAAAATCAAATTTACAAACTATATTTATAAAACGTACTAACAATTATAAAAACAATAATAATACATATAATTAATATATGTACTAAACACATTTAAATTGGCAAAAAACTAACATTTTAAATACCTATATTATTGAAAATGATATTAAAAACAACAATATTCATAACTACGATATTGCTTACATAGAAAACAATATTCTTGACAATAATATTTCTGCAACACAATATTTATGTACCGCAATATTTTTTTCCAACATGTCTGTTTCCTGATATTAAAAGCTCAATGTTTTTTCCAAATACCCTCTGCAACCTGGTCCCACACAGCAGAAAGCCTTGACTCTA
This sequence comes from Lissotriton vulgaris, assembly GCF_964263255.1. Lineage (NCBI taxonomy): Eukaryota > Metazoa > Chordata > Amphibia > Caudata > Salamandridae > Lissotriton > Lissotriton vulgaris. Next base: position 845,820,165 of record NC_141685.1, read on the forward strand.
ATGGGGGCACTAAGGCAAGCTTAGGTAATGACGTTCAATTTTCCCTGACCCTAGACCCTAGCCCACAGCCTACTGGGAAGATACCTGAGTGGAAATGGACAGCCTGGCCCTGGATAAGAGAAACAGTGACACCAGCTGGAGATTATTAAATGAAATATAGTACACATTATTTCTAATACCATCGCATTTCTCCAGCTGGATTCTTTGATATCAAGAACATCATAAAGAACATGTTCTACTACCTCAATGGACTCTTGTGTGTTCTGCTCCTACTACAATGAATGATCCTCATCATGAATGTGATCATCTCCTGCATGGTGTTCTGCAACATCATCTACAGGGCTCGCCCACTCACAATGAAGCTCCACTGTCCATTTCTGACAGCTGGAGACAGATGTACCTTCAGGGATGGATTCAAAGAGCTGCCTCATACCCCCAGAAGGGACAAGTGATCACCAATGTATCAGACTGGACAGTCAGGGGTAACCATAGAGGTAAAGAAATAGTGATACCAAGTGAGGTGAAATGAGAAAGTGAAATAATCAGTAAGTTTTCTTCCTTATACATGTGAGTCTATGTTCTTGATTATCACCCGACTCAGTAGCAGACTTCCCAAATTAACCAGATTGCATTGCTTCTAATATTCTGTATTACCACCACCAGCTTCGGAGAAATGGGGATACATTTCTCTCAAGAATGATAAGAAACTGACAAAAGTACAAGTGGGTAAAGCCTGCCAGAGAGAAACAGTCAGGGATAGATTGATTTAATTAGGAGTGGGAATGAGCCAAAATAGGACAGGTTAGAAGAGGGGTACTACGTACAGAGGAATGAGGACCAACACAACTCAGTAAATGGAGGAAGGAGAGTAAAATAGGAATTGAACCAAGTTAGTAAAAAGTCGAACTAGATCAGCAGTTAAGTCAGGAAAGCAGGAGCAGGTCTGTTCAGCAGGAGGTGAATGAATATTTGAAGCAATCAGCTGAGGACAAGAAGCTGGTACAGCCTTTTTGTGGTCAGATTTCCAGGGTTCTTTTCATTTTGTTTCCTCATATCAAGCAACAACAACAACAGTCTCAACAGCAGAAGGACATCTGGTGCCAGAGCTTTTGGGATTTGTTTGTAGTTAGAACTTTAAGTCCTTGAGTTTCCAGATAAGTTGAGGACTTACATCATGGATCACTTGTGGTCTCTTGGGTAACTGACAAAGGTTACAAGTGCTCCACTGTATTCTTGGGTTCACCACAACCCTCGGTCTGCTGCAGAAGTAAAACAAAATGCTGGTCTGACTGGTGTGGTGGAGATGACATGCCTCCCCAGGAAATAGGTGCAGTAATGCACTCCATGCTTTTCATTATAATGAAGTCTATAGAAGATGTCCATCTTACCTTGGACTAGAAGAAAGTCAGCTGTTACCTGTCAGATATTTAGGATTGGTATGTTTTCCAGCTTTCATTGCACTTGAAAATCATAGTGAAGCCCTGGTCCCCTGACTCTTCAAGGTACCTATTCGCATGTATTGGTGCATCCTTCCTATTAAAGGTTCCTACACTTTGGAGTGGGAGAGTATCACAAATATACTGTCCAGCCCTTTGGTTTGTCTTTTTCTCCCCAGGTCTTCAGAAGGTTTACCACTTTAGGTGACTTTATACCATGTTCAGGGTGTTTTATTGTTTCCTTACACAGATGATTGACTTATTTGTGCACAGTAAGACACACCAAAGGTCTGAAAGATGCTTCAGGAATTTGAGTTCCTCTTTAACTTGAAAAAGTATCTAACCTCAAACCAGTACAGGATAGACTCTTTACGTAGGTTCAGTTTTGGGGGCACCTGGAGAGGGGTGTTCTTGCTGTTGTGTCAGCTGGCAAGTCTTATGGTTCACCTGAGGACCTTCCTACGGCCACTTGGTTAATGTGGGGGGAACCTACTGAAGGTTCAGGGTTACACGTTGGCCACCACAGCAGTGATGTACTGCTGCTCAAATTGCACATCAAGCTTCTGGTACAGAATCTGCTGGCTTATTGGAATCCATTGAGCCACGTCTTGGAACCTTGATCCCAGTTTCTCCATGTTTCTTGATGAATATGACATGATTATACCCCCGTTTCCTTTCAGGGTATCTTTGGCTCCTCCTTTTATTGTGGTGCTCACCACAGATGCCAGAGTCCTGAGCTCAGAAGCCATGCTGCCTGATGAAACAGGTCATGGTAGAAAGACTTCAAGGGAAGCTGCCCATTCCTCCAACTGGAGAAAACTGTCTGCTGTGTTCCTAGCATTGAGGTATTTTGCTTCCATTTTCCATGCGGTGGAATTCTGCTCAGAACAGACAATGAAGTCACAAAAGCTTACTAAGCTGACAGGGCTGACCATGTATCCGAGTGCAGCAAAGATGGCTCTATTCCAAGGTTTGTGGAAAAAATACAACCAGGTTTCCTTGCCAGGGACTTACCTGGCAGGGAAAGAGAATATCCTGGTGAACCAACCGAGCTGAGTGTTCCAGTCCTTTCTGGAGTTTTATTGTCACCCAAAGGTGTTACAATTCCTGATGTTCCCATTTTTCTCTCCCCCTGGGATGACCCTAATTGTACCTGTTAGCATCCAGGGAGATGCCCTGCTTCCTAGATTTTGCTCGAGGATCTGGGCTGTTTGTAAGGGTGTACTCATTGTAGACAGAGTTTTATGTATTTCACTAGTGCTTCTTATGCCTTGCAATGATTGCAGTTTTCAGTGTGTTGACTTTCACAGGGTTTACCTATTGTTTACTATGACCCTTTTTCTCAGGGGTGGGTGGCTCCTCAGTGATTTGTCAATGGCTAGGCTTCAAGTGTAATGAGAGACTATTCCAGGTATTTGGTAGCCTGGGAGTTCCTTGGCTGTTGTACTACTTCTTTTGCTAGCCAGCTCCTGCAAAGCTTCAAACATGGGTCCTGTAGTTCACTTGCCTTTGCTATCTTGGGATTAGTGCTTCGTCTTGAGGTGTCCTCAGGTGATGTCCTTTGAGCCATTAGATTTTGTTCTCCTATCCTCTCTGGCTTTGAAAATGTGTTCTGTTGACCTTTACTTTAGCCTGAGATTTGAGTGAGATTAGGACCCTTGTGATTGATGCCCCTTATCTAATAATCCTTGTTGATCTGGTCCAATTGTGGCTTAATCTGAGTTTTTATCTTAAAATCCATTTTTGGTTCAATTTCGAACAAAGTATAGTTCTGTATGGTTTCATTCAGGGTCCCTGTTCTCGGAAGAAGTGGGTGTGGCATACTTTAGATATCAGGAGGGCTCCCCTCATTTACCTGTCAGGAACTTCTTCCTTTTTATTCCTGACAGTTCTTGTTAGCTACTTTCCAGACTGGCGGGAACAGTCTGAAACCATCTTCTGCCTTTACCAGTCATTGGGTCAAGTTTGCTATTACTGCAGGGCATGGGCCTCCCAGCCAAGAGGGCTGTATTTCCTTATCTGAATTCATAGAGCTTCTACGTGGGCTTTTCACCACACTTTCATGCACCTCTCCTATTCAGATGCTTCTACTCACCGTCCAAGCAAGCTTTCTGACATAGGATTGCCATTTTTCTCTATGCCTTCTTGATTTGTGTTCTTCCCCACTGAAGATGTGCTTTGCATTGTTATGGTTTGGGCTGTTTTTGGGTCGAGGCTGTTAGCAGACTGCACAGGCCTCATATATCCTTATAACTCTTGGACTTGACCGAGGAAAACCGGACAGAGGGGGAAAGAGGGGGGATATCCTGATTACTTACTCTTAATCCAGGTCTCCCTCTCCTCAATCTAGCAAATTGCCTATCCTTGCCCTGTCTCCTGCCTCAATGGGTGGGGTATTTACAGGCTTTGCCAGGGTAGTTGGTTTATGCATGGAGACAGAGTGCCCCGAAAGAGAGGAGTGAACGCAAGGGCCTTAAATGACCACATTTTAGGGAACTCTTTTTATTTGATATGGGGCGATGAAATTCAACTAATTTACAATGCTGATTAGTCCGGTACTGCAGATTTACGATCAGTGGCGACTCCTCGAGGGAGTGCTGCGGGGTGGTGGGGCGGGGCGGTGGAGGGGCAGGGTGGGCGGTAGTAACCTCCGAAATCAGGCCGAACAGAGTTAAGTAAATAAATAAATAAATAAATAAAATGGATCACTGACAGAATATCGAGGAGAAGAATATCGAGCTGCCACAATATTGAGGCAAAAATATTGAGTGACAGAATATCCATTCCTACCTACAAACAGCTTAGTACAAAAATATTGAATCCTAAATATTGTTGTTGTTAATATAGTTTGCTATTATATCAACATCACCTTAATAATTATTATCTAATTAATCACTAATTAATAAAAATACTTTTACACAATTAACATAATTACCAATTAATGATTAATTGTTATTAATCAATGTATATTGACCTAATTAACTTAATTAACAATATACATTTTTAAATACTAAATTATTAATTATTAAAATAAGTAATACATTAATTTCAATTACATTACTTCCCACCCTATTCCCCTATAAAGCCACAACCGGCTACAGAATTAAATTACGCAAAAAGTATTTCAGAATTAATTAATTAAATCTAAATAATTCTTGAAAAATATATTATAATTAAATTACTTCCCACCCTATTCCCCTATAAACCCACAACCCGCTACAGAATGAAATTACGCTAAAATGAATTAACATAAAATTAATTACTTAAAAAAATTCAAACATACATTACAAAAATAACACATACTTCTAACACATATACAAACATACAAAACACTAAAAATAAATTCGATATTGTTATAACAACAATATTTTTACAACGATATCGCTGGTAAAGCATCCGTGACCCCGCATGCTGTCACAACACGGTTGTTACAACGACCGCGTTGTGACAACGCATACCATTCTTCCACAAGTCGTTACAACGACTTGCGGAGGGGGGAGAAGTTGTTGGATTTGAAATCAAACACCTTCCCTAGTGTCCGCACAGACTGGAGTTGGAATAGTACATTTTACTATTCCAACATCCAGCGGCCCCCTCCACAAGTCATTGTAATGACTTGCGGAGTAATGGTATGCGTTGTCACAAAGCGGTCGTTTTTACAACCATGTTGTGACAGCATGCGGAATAATGATATGCGGAGAGAAGAGGCATATTCGATATTACTAACTTCGATATTATAAAAAACTATATCTCTTATCTGCATGTCGATAACCACTATATTTTTGCAGGTCGATATCCTGTCCATTTGATATACAAAACTCAATATTTTGTCCACTCGATATTTTGAATTCGATATGACTAGTTACCAAATAAAACGAATTACACGTGCAATGTAATTTGTTTTATGTATTTATTTACACTAACTCAGTTTGGCCATATGCCAGAGTTTACTACCTCCCACCCCGCCCCTCCCCACCATCCCACAGCACTCCCTCGAGGAGCCACCACTGTTTACGATACCGAAGTAGTGGACTCAGTCTTATACGGTTCTGAATTTTGGAGCTTCAGGAATCTGGCTCCACTTGTCTGAGCAGAGAATACGTTTCTTCGAACTATTACAACCCTTCCACAAAGCACCCCTCTTAAACCTCTGCTCAATGATCTAGCTCGAAAATACTAAGATGTAGCAAGAGTTCTCCCTATTTCATATTGATGCAGAGTAGGATCCACCCCGAGTTCGCTAACTATGCTGACGCTTTTATGGATGTCATGGACGCCAACTACTCACACAAGATTGGCTGGCTGCATGACATCAAGAGTACATTGACCAAAATGGGAATGCAGCACCTATAGGAGAATCCAATGGGCGCTCAGTTTCTTTTGAAAGAAAAAATGAAAGAACTGTAGTGGCATTTGATCATGATAAACAACTTTAGAGCACCTCATTGACATGGAGAGTCTTAGGATTTAAGCCTGCCCCTCAGTAGTCATATTGGGACATAATAGCGAAGCCCTTTGATAGGAGACTATACTTCCATTTCTGTGCAGGTACTCTCCCTCTAAAGTCTTTCACAGCAAGTGGTCTTCCAATGCTAACAACAAATGTCCCATTTGTGCTGACCAAATAGAAACATACTCCCACGTTCTATTCGCTTGCCCCGCTTATGCGGGTCCATGGAAAAAATAGTTGAAGCCGACCTGCAAGAATTTGGGTACCAGAAGTAGCAGTGCTGTGCTGAGAATATTGCGCTCAAATTCCTCCTCGCAATACTCAACTTCTGTTACCAGGTTCTTGGGATGGATGTGGGTCATGAGATCTAAACAAAACTTTAGCTATTTAATGTCAGAATAACGTATTGTAAGCTAGAAGGATCTATCTTGTTTAATAGGGCTACGATGATTACCTTTTTTTTATTTATGTTGTGCTTTGAGTATTATGTATAATGTCTGTATGATATTTTATGGTTTTAATGAGACATTTTTGGAATTTGAGCCAGCTGGGTGTAGTTCCATTGGCACTTTTATTGTAGTTGCTTTTGGCGACATCATTTGCCTCAATTTATTGGCATTCAAAGTGGAGCTTAGATATTTAGGGCCCCATTGCGATGGCGGGTGGACTTTGTCCGCCCGCCACTGTAACTGTAAACGGGACCAACCGCCAGAGGTGCGGCGATACCGCCTGGCCCATTAGGATGCGACCGCAAACCTGGTGATCTCATCCTGCATATTTTACATTGCAGCAGGCGGTGCTGTAAGCAGCAACCCCCGCAATGTCAAATATGCATGTTGTGCATTGGCATGCACAACGTGGCAGGCACCGTGCAGTGCCTGCCACCTTGTGTATGCCAATGAAGAGGGGTGCAATAGGTACCCCCAAGTGCACCCCCCATCCCCCAACACCCTGGAGGCCCGCAACGGACCCCCAATGCAAAAGACTGCCTGCCTTTCCGTATGTATCATAATATGGATGGCGATGCCTGCAAGGCACCACCACCATATTATATGCCTTTTCTGCCCGGCTGGCACTCTGACCGGCAGAAAAGCGATGGATGGTCTTTCCATCCTCCGCAGTGCCCATCGCCATACTAATATGGCGGGGGATGTCACAGAGACATTTGGCGGGTGGATCGTCACCAGCGGTGGCGATCCGCCCATGATCATAATAGACCCCTAAATATTTCATCAAATATTTTCTTGAAGTTCATATAAGTTCTGTAGCAAACAATTTATTTCGAGCTCATCTGGTGTTCCAAAAAAAAAAAACACTTCGATGTTAAACAGTGTTCCAATGTTGTAGGTATTGTTTGTCAGCTGGAAAACTTCATTCTAAGGAAAACATCTAATGCCTCTTGAGACTCGTGAAATGAAAATAAAAGTATGCCCACTGAAAAAGATTCACTTTGTAACTTTCAATGTTTTTTTTTAAATGCTTCCTTATTTTTATCCTTTTTAATGAATTTTGAAATTTGCATCCAGATTGTTGAAGGTGTCAAAATGTCAAAACTGATATGGGTCTAAAAATGAAATATTCACACATATATTTGAATAGTAATACATCAATTACATAAAAAAGGAACAATAATATTCCGTATGCAGTAACCTTGATTCAGTGCAAGAAGTTTTGCTGTAAGCATTTACCTAATTCGGGCTTGTATTGTGTTTAATTCTTCGTCTTCACATTGCAGGGAGGTCACAATATACGGGGAAATGTTAGAACAGCTAATTGCACATCTTCTGTGTTTGATATGCGGGTGTTCCTAAATCCCTTTTCAGCATCATCGTGAAATTGAATACATTTTTACAAAAATCAAACTAATGATTCAAGAACATGTAACATTTATAGCCTTTTCATGCATCTATTTTAACCTTTGTGTCAAACATCGATAATAAGGGTATTTAATATTTATTGTCACCCTCGGCCAAATCTTAGATTTCACTCGCTGATGCTCGGGCTTCCTAAAAGGACGCATTGCCTTCGGATACGTCTGATTAGGGCTGGAATCGCATTAGAGAGATTCCCCCAGAGTTTAGCTCTTGAACAAACAATTCATGGGAAATGTATTTTACAAATCCTTAGAAACGGGAATATTGGTAAAATCTATAACTCAGATATGTAAAATAACTCAAGGTGGGCAGAAATACTCCGTGATTAAGTATAGTTCTTGGTCGGTCAGATCTATCAAATGTTGTTTTTTGGCAATTACTAAATAAGCATAGGTTTGTACAGGCAAAAGTTGAGTCCAATTTTAAGAAGTGTAGCTTGTTGTTTACTGACCAAGATGCAAGCAATTGCTGCATTTCGTGGCCGCAATATCTCTGATATTAAAGATCAAAAGACTCATGTGCAAAGGTTTTTTGAGGTCATAAACGGCCCTAATCGCAGAATTGGGCAGCTTGTGATGCAGAAAAGCTTTTTTAAATGTACAAAAGCCAAACTGAGATTCGGTAGCCTGTTACTGAATCTCAATTTAGGATTACGATTCTGTATTTGGAAAGGGAGGGGCATATTATCAACAAATAGCGATATTTATCGCTAAAGAAGCTTAGCGACATTTTTTTTATCGCCAAGCATCGCCGGATTTTATTGCAGAGATAACGTGCTATTAGCAACTTTTATCTCCAATGCGATGAAAATAACCGGCGATAGCGGCGAAATGCGTGAATATCGCTGGAAAAACAGCGATATACACGCATCATTGCCAATAGGGTCTTAGCCGAGATATCCACCTCCCATTGGATATAATGGCTATGAACTGGTCTGAGCAGGCGTTAGTTTTTAGCGATATTCGCGCTTAGCGCAATTTTTTTTATCGCTACGCCTGCCTTGCTAATAGGCGATAGCGACGTTAGCGACTGCTTTCAGTCGCTAACTGGTTGGGTATGCCCACTTTGCATGTCATTAGCGATAAATGTCGCTGACATGCAAAGCGGGCCCCAAACCACTTGCTATCACCTAAAAGCTGTTGCTAACTAATGTTAGAGACAGCTTGCTAATAAGGCGAGGAAATTTTCGCCACTTTGCGTCCGAAAACGGCTGCAAAAGCGGCAATAATTTCATTTCGCCTGCCTTGATAATATGCCCCGGAGTGTTTAGGGCAATTGATTTCTGATGAAAAACATTAATACTTTACCCACACCTCAAAGGAGGTGGTAACCCATATGCAAATGGAAAGCAGTCCCCAAGGGACCCCATCCCCTTTGAGAATGTAAAAAATTATTTTTTTTTAAGAGCAGGCAGCAGTGTCATAGACCACAGCCTACTCCTAAAGCTGTAAACTTTAAAGTTTCATTTTCTTTTTTTTCAATTGCTTCCCATTTTCCTGTACGGAAAATGTGCTGCATTAAAAAAAAGGTTTGCTTTATCAAAAAGCAGTCACAAAGATGGTGGTCTGCTACCTTTAGCAGGCCAGCATCCCTGCATTGCCGTGATTCATAGTAGATCACAAATTGTGGCACACCTCTTTAGTATCCATAAGGTATGGTAATTTGCATCCCTATTAGGATTTGCTATTTTAAAAATAAGTCTTTAGTAAATTAGGAAGTGCAATTTCCAAATTGGAATTTGGTAAGAAGTTCAATTTGGAAATCACAATTCCTAATCCTTGTACATCTGGCTCTAAATAAAATTAAGGGAAGTGTGATGTTTTAATGATATAGGGTGAAATCGATGAGAAACTTATTCTCTAATTGTAGTCGATGGTTAACACGTACTCTGGATTAAATGGTGGCGTTTCTGCTACAAGTTACTGCATATCTGTTTGTAACCACCTCATACCTGTATTGGAAATAGCTTGCTTTTTTTCTATATTTTGGGTTTGTTCAACAATATTATATTTATGCACTTTTCTAGATAACTTGTGAGATTGTTGTATCAGATAATTTCAAATTAATGACAGTACACTGCCACATTAAATGTATTTTTTCCTTGTCTATAAAAGTAAAAACAGAGACATGTCACTGATTAATTGACTACATGGCCTTTGTTTCTCAGTAATGCTTGTATAGGGTGTAAGGAGGGCAGTGTCTTGTGTCCTACATAGTGGTGTGTGAAACTGGGAAAAAAATAAAATGGGGGCAAAAGAGGGACCCTGCGCTGTAGCGGGTAGATTCCTGATGTACCAGAGGGATGTAACTATGCCACTTGGAAGTCTTTATCCATTGCTCTGCGTGATGCTATGCCCCTCCCTTTTATCACTTCCAGAAGTCCCAAAGTGGAATTTCTGACATTTGAGAAAGAAGATAATGCGAACGCTTTTTCTTATATGCAGATTATGAATAATAGATGATGTGTGTGAAATAATATTTTTCATAATGACTATAGTCATAACCAATGAACTGATGATGTTGCACTTGAATCAACTTGAAAGCAAAGCTTAGAATTATGAATAATAATGCAGTTAAGTTATTCCCCATGTTTTACTTGGACATCATTTTATTGAAATGGGTGCAGGTTCGGATGTTTTGCTCACTCTGCTCCTGCTCATGTCATCCTCCCAATCAATGTCCCCCTGCAAACAGTCCCTCTCATCAGTTGAGTTCTGAATGTAACATTTTGAAGGACACTTCCGCTGGAAGTTCCGGTGCTCTCTTGTTAGCGTATTTGTGTATTGGTCTTTGTTGAAGAATGTTTCATAATCTGTATTGCGACTCTGGATTTCAGTTGCCGTGGAAGGTAAGAGGATTTTTTTTATTATTCTTAGAAGAGGGTTAGTGTTATAGATTATCTTCGTGACAATCATTCTCTGATTTGTCTACGATGTACTGTTGATGATTATGCTATGCTGAATCTGCAGTTATTCTTAACTGTTTATGCAGAAAATGTGTATAAAAACTCCTTGTTTTCTGTGGCGGGGGTGATTTTTATGTTTCCTCTCTGAACCCTGCCTGTTTGGGCAAGAATTTCATTTCCTCACTAAACTCTCTCAGCTTCATAAGAGACTTCCAATTACCTCATAAATGCTATTAGGGTTACTTATGGGCCTTGCACCTATTAATGATTTCTGATTGTGTACCTTTGTATCTGTGCCTTCATGGCAACTCATTTACTATTTCTGTATTGCCTATTCTGAATTTTCTAACACAACGTTTTTACTTTTCATTGATTTAGAACTAAGTTCTTGAGTACTCCCCGTCACTATTTTGATTTACAATGCTAATTGGCTGGGCTTGATGCCAGAACCGGTGGTGACTCTCAATGCTATATAAGGGTGCTGGAACCGAATCACCAGAGGTAAACTTTGGGTGAATTCAAATATTGGGGTTCAGTAGGTTATTGGGGTTCAGGTTCCGACAATTGCACACTGTGGAGCCGCAACAATGAAGGTTCACTTCTGCAACTCAGTGCAAGACACTCCTTGAATAAAATGTTCTCCAGGCTAATGTCCGGTTCACATGTAGTCAGCTGAATATCAATTTTTTTGTTAAGAATTTCCCAGAATATGTCCAAATTCACAAGTTTATGGTTTTCATTCACCCACCTCTATTCCTGCATATGTGTGTGTATGTGTGTGTGTGTATGTAAAGAGAAACTAAGAAACAGACAGAGCGACAGTAACCAAAATATGGAACGACCTTGAGCCTCCTCCTCAGTTCTGCCAAAAACTGAAGACCTGGCCCTCTGAACAAATCAAAGGGGACCACATGTCTTTACACCTGCTTAAGCACCTGGATACCTTCACAGGTGATTAGTGTGCTACACAAGTTCATATAACATAGCATACCAATGGCTAGGCATGAATGATATGGAGATATGGTGTCTAAGTATTATATATGGGGCCTGAATTACTATTGATATTTGGGCCAGGGAACAGAGCTGATCAACTATGTTTTACCTTGCTGTCGTCATCTTTGTCTCTCTCCTGTCTTTATCTCCTTCCTTCTCCTCGTCTTCTTCTCCCATCCCTTAGTTCATTTGTTGGCTGATTTACAATGTTGAGTATGTTGACAATTGTGGCTATGTGGTGGCTTTTCTCTCAGATATTGCTGAGCTGCTTTCCTGCGATACTGCTTCGGAGGAATAAAGAAGATTTGTTTGCAACTTTAGTTTGGAGCTTCTAGTGAGGTGCTCCCAGGAATTGTAAAAGTGCTAACAACTTAGTTGTCTGGTGATGTAGTAAGCCTGTCAGAATGGGATGACAGGTCATTGCCACTGGTGTAAACATGTCCTTTCTTGACCTCTACTGGTGAACGCTCCTCCTGCTCTGTCTGTCTAACCACATCATTTACATGTTGGGCTGCAGAATTACAAGTTTCCTGATCATTGCCTTCAGATGATATCAAATGCAGAAAGCACGTAGAAAATGTTTTCACTAAATTAATTTAACTTCATTACAAACATGAATACCATTAAATAAGTGAAAATGTATCTTAAAGCTCATAAGAGCTCTTTACAAGTATGCAAGAAAGGGGCTGTTTTGTTCCACCACTTCATTTACACCAACTCTTCAAAGATGGCAGAAAACAAATTGACTGTTCTAGTTAGAGTGCTAGGGTTTGGCAGTTATGTATACCTAGAGGTCATTACATAATTGTGAAGACACCAAGGAAAGCAAACTCCTATTACCACTTCATTTCCATTTAGTTGTGACAAACTTGGGCCTGATGTATGCAAAGACTGGTCGCAGAAAGTGGTCACAAACTGTGCACTACGTTATTGTGACTGGTCTTTATTTTTATGATGTGGCCTATATACTAACTGGCCACACTGGTAAATTCTGAAGTTGTATTTGATTCGAAGTAGATGAAAATCCCTTATTTTGTCACCCTGGAGGATTACATTAACTTTCCACCGGTTGTATGACATTACAACGCATGCTTTTACTACGCATGCCTTTACATCACTGGTTTTACAACGCTTGCTGTTACAACGCATAGCATTGAGGAGTGCTGGATATTGAATAGTTTAATTTACTATTCCAACTCCAGTCCCCGTGGATAGCAGGGAAGGTGTTGGATAGTAAATTAAATCTATTCCCTATCCTAGAGCGCCCCCAGCGCAATGCGTTGTAATAACATGCGTTGTAATAGTTGCGTCGTAAAGGCACTGCGTAATAAAAGTTGTGTTGTAAAGGATGTTTCCCCTTTCCACATGACATGGCCAATTGGTTCATATAGCTCCATAATAAACAGATGTATGTCGTTACAACGCATGCTTTTTCTACGCATGCCTTAACAACGCAGGTTTTACAATGCAAGTCGTTACAACAACTTGCATTGGGGGCGCTGGATAGTGAATAGTTTAATTTACCATTCCAACTCCAGTCCCCATGGATAGTAGGGAAGGTTTTGGATAGTAAATTAAACTATTCCCTATCCTACAGCGCCTCCAGTGCAAGTCGTTGTAATGACTTGCGTTGTAATTCCTGCGTTGTAGAGGTACTGCGTGGAAAAAATTTATTTGTAAAGGATGTTTCCCTAATAAACATAGTTGGAGGATGGTTGATCCCATCAATTGTTAAGTGATCAACATATCAAAACTACAACCAAGTGGGTGATGCATGATTGTCACTCAGAAAGAGGTTAATGAGATACTTCCATCGTGGAAGGCCAATCAGGACCTTACTGGCCTTTAGGGCAATCAATCAGTGCCTAATAGGCTGATCTGGGATATCAGAGTGTGGGTCTTTTTTTTTTTGACTGTTTGTGAGCCTGTTTTGTGACTAGGTAGGCTGGATTTTACTGTTTATTTCCAAGGAGATGACGGAAGGAGCGCTTAAACTTTTCAGACACTCACCCCCAAGCCACAGATCTGGGTTGAATCCATTATTGTTCTTTATCTCACTTTGCCACCACAGTTCAGACCCAGCTATGTGCAAATCAGTCTTGACCCTGTTCCTATTGGGAACATTCCACTGCGAACTGCCAAGCCAGGTCTTCCCTGGAGCAGAAACCAGACGTCTTGATTATGCTCTTTTTTTAGAGGCTTCTCTTTGGGCTAATTTGTGGCTTCTTGTGTTGGTATCTTGGGCACTTCCCTGGGTTCTCATGTGATTTGGCTATTTCTATTGTTGTTTGCCGGAGGTGGGTCGGAGAGCTGTCCTATGGCCCCCCATGTATTTCTGATGTTGCGGTGTACGAGATTGGGCTTTTCTTGCTTTTGTGTTGGCAGCCTGGTCAATAGGCTGGATACGGCGGTGAACCTATTTCTGAGTACTTCACATGGAGCTGTAATGTATTTTTGCAGATTCCCCTCCTCCCGGCACCCCCTTTCCCTTCAACTATGTCCTACCCAAGATTTTGTTTTTGGGCCTGCTGTGGCTATCAATCCTCCTACATTTGGGCAATCAGGGAATATTTCCCTTAGGCCTGTCCATATTGGGCGTCTGTATGAATTGAATGCTCGGTGTTTGTCAGTGTGACTGCTGGGATGCAGGCTCAGGCGATCACTGTGTTAGCTTAGATATTGTCTATTGCTAGGTTTATGTCTGTGGTGTTCTTCTCGAAACATGAGGTCTACTTCCCTGCCCCATCCATCAATGATTGAAGTTTGGTTCTGAGCCCGTCCCTAATCCATTTGGGCTCAAGGCACATAGATGGTCTATGACATGCCGTTCTGAAGTAGCGGGCACCTTTTGGCTTGGGGCTGCACGGGTTTCTCTCTAACATAGCGCTTCCATTTCCTTAAGCAATCCTGCATGTAGGGAAAGTTCCATTTGGGATCTTCCCCTCCGTGCCAGATACAGTCCTCCACAATAGCCATGTCCTCTGGTTCGAAGGATCTTTCCTTTGGCCAGGGTCTTTCATACTGGCCTTCCCTTAAGGTCCAGCAGGCTAGCAGGAGGCAAAATGGTTTTGCGAAGGCCTTGCCTCGCTCTAGGGTCACTATCCTCCTTGGGGTACATTTGTCTTTACTGTGCGTCCTGGGGGAACAGCAGATGTCTTTGTTGATGCTCTCCTCGTGCATACGTAAAGGTGCAATGTTGCTTCTCTTACATCCTAATTGAGTCTGTACCTGGCTACATTGATTCCTTATCACCTGGTTGGCCCCTCTCCTATGCTGACGATCTGGTGAGGCTTGGGACCCATGCAGAAGCCTCTCTTTTAGTTCTGATAAGGGCTCTTCTCCAAGCAATGCTCTATACCTACCCCACCCTCCTCAGGTAAAGGGTGCATTGCTCTGTTCTCTCATTGAGTTTCCAGGGCTAGAAGTCTCTCTCTCCATCCTTAATTCACTTTCCTCTCCTATAACTCCCACCTGGGTTGTCTCCTTCATTCTAAGCAAGGCACTGTTTTTCTGGGTAGGTATTTTCCCTCAAACTTGCTTTCTGTTGTCCCCTTGGCTACCTTAGCATACCCTGTGGCTCTCCACTCATTGTCTGATCCTGAAGATACTTGGCCCCTCTCTTTTCTTCCACGAGTGGGAGTGCATGTTCTCTGTGTCGCTGGTGTTCGAAGGGTTGAACGCAATGGATGGGGAGTTGAGCTTTGGGGTGCGCTAGCACTGGACTGGTGTGATGATGGGTGGTCTGTTGGCCTGCTTCCTCTAGATCTAGTAGTTTGTTGTTCAGTAGGAGGCCCCTTACTCCCTTGACCAGTAGATTGGTATAACCTAATGCGGGGATGGCAGGCATCTGAGAGAGCACTTCTTGCATACAGTGGGGGAGGTGTGCAGGCTTTGCTTCTGGGTTTTAAGATAGGATTGTCGGTCTGGGTCTCCTCAAAGTTGGCCCAAAGTTCTAGTAGTGCCTCTCTCCTGGTCTTATTTTGTCCTACATATTTGTTGCTGATCTGCGTCCTCCTGTGTTCGGTTATGTTGGTGTTGAAGGTTCTCCCCTCTAGCTAGGGGAACACATGTGCCTTAGTGTGTGTATGCCATTTGTGGCAATACTTGCTAAGATATTTGATCTGTGTGGGGAACCTACTTTGCATGTACTTTAGTGGCGACTCCATGATAACTGGGAACTTTTTGAAGGACTGATACGCTCTAGCTTCTCATGATTAATTAATATTATGATCTAGTCTGATGGTTCGGGAAATAAATACATGATGATTACTGGTTTCAACTACTTCTACAAGCTCAATACACTTTACATAAATGCATCAGGATAGACATTAAACACCAACAAAAAATGCTTATGAAGGATCACAACCTGCCTGAAAGAAAGGGCAACGGTTAGTTAAAAACGTATGAATTCAGCAGAAAAATATCAGTTATGGAAAAACGATTGTAAGAATTAGCGGCGCCTTCATAAGCACATTAAGTCATTAACATAACATAACACTCAAGACAAGACGTGCAATTGCAACAATTTACCAGCACCATAATATTAAGAATGCAACAATAAGTAACCAGAATGAAGAAATAGAGAAGGAGAGAAAAAACTGACAGAGTAAAAAATGATGACTTTGTAAAAAAGAAATACCTTAGCCCGCTCCTTTCCACATGCTTCCTGATGATGAAGGGAGGCTTTGCTTGGTAACAGGACAAAGTGAGCCTGATAGTCTGTCAATATTGCCTCTCAGACAGATAACAACAATTTCCACAGAAACTAGAAATAGCTTGACAACCACGGGCCCTCCTTGACCAAAGCACAAGCTACACCTAATCTCCAAGGTCCAAATTTTCCCTAAGGTCCAAATTACACATTTATCACACCCAGGGGTCATGTTTACCATCAGTATCACGCCCAGTGATCCAAGCAAATGACACCTCTCAATTCTTTCAGATATCAACAGTGTCAAGAAACTGACAGCACTGAGAAAAATCTCTAGACTAAAAAATAAGATCAAGGTGCTGACCCTATATCTCACCCAGGGCCTATCCAAGTGGTGAGGCCTCACCCCTACCCAGGGGACAACCATACCAACTGTGTTACACCCAGAATCCAAGCAACTGACAACCTTCACCTTTCCCAGCGTGTTGGCTATCGAATAAAAGGTAAACTCCTCAGAAATCACCTGCGAGGCCGCCTTGCAACTACTCAGTTTGGACACATGAAGTGGTCAATATGTCAGATTTCTGTCAATGGCAGGGTGGCCAGGTTAAATGTGTGTGCTTCTTTTTAGTTTGCCAAATGCCAAATGCTAGGACTAAGGATCAAATGTAGTCTCTTACCCAATTGACGGCGCTTTCAGAATGGACCTCCGCCCCACGGATTCAACAAAGCTTTCAATAAATTGCAGCGTCTGCTCACCTTCCTTTCAGCACTGATGTGAATTCATTGGAGCAGGACCCTTTCCTTTGGCTCCAGTTGGGTTCAAAGCACAAACAATATTAATTTAACTTAAAAAAAACAAAGACAAGAGGCAACACAGGAACAGTTGGTTTAATTAAACACCGTGTGTCAGTCCTCAGACCCGTTTCTGTGTGTTGTACTCCCTGCCAGTGTTTAATTAAACCAACTGTTCCTGTTTTGCCAAACGCCGCTGGTCATTGTTTTTCCAAGATAAATACATATTTGAGCAACAAAAAAAATTACATTGGCTAAACTTCTTCCCACCCAATGGGCTATGACTTCCCTGGCAGCTTACGTTGTGTAAGTATAATTTACATTGGTTCCCAGTTAGGCAGTGATTCTTAACCTGTGATCTATAGGCCTGTGGGGGTCCATGACTTCTAGATAGGGAGTGTCTACTGTCAAGAAAACTAAACAATTTTAGTAGTGCCAGCTTTACGATTGTATGACCACACTGGACTCCTAGTTTAGGAGCACTTCACTTTAAAATATCATACTGGGTTGCAAGCACATGCTGCCGAGTTCGGCTTGCAGGCACATGCTGCAGAGCTCGGGTTGCAGGCACATGCTGCAGAGCTCGGGTTGCAGGCATAAGCTGCAGAGTTTTTTGTGTAACCTTAAATTATCAAGCAATAATATAAAAGTCAGGTTAACTGTGGTGACTAATATTCATGCTGGAAAGGTCTGAATTTTGACTAGTGGAAGGTTTGATCCATCACAAAGAAGGGAATAAATGTGCCTGCTGCAAAGAACAATGTTTAACATGCAGATCACGGAATTGTATTTCATGTAGATAACCTAGTGGGTTCACGATTCTGTAACAGAAATTATTCTGTTACTTGCATAAAATACAATCCCTCTAATATACCACAGTAATCAGCATCTAACAGCTGAACACAAATGTCAAAGCATTGGTTTAGAAACGTATTGTTTTTTATATCCTTCAATCTTTTTTTTTACTCTGCAGTAGCTAAAAAGGGTGCCTTTCTGTAGTAATATTTTTTTTAAAGTGCAGACAGCCACAGCCACTCCATTACATTCTGACTTCGTGTCACTCCATACCCAACACAGTTAACATTCAATACCCACAAGTATGGTGATATGTGACTCTTACATCTTGTAACCCTGTAAATGTAAATGTATAGGCATTTATATAGCGCACTACTTACCCGTAGGGTCCCAAGGCGCTTCGACCGCTGTGAAACCCTTCCTGGCTTCCCTGAGAGATGGTCCCTTAATGGGTATCTCCAGGGTGAGACCAGGCATCCCCGGCGGTCTGGTGGGGCCGTTAGTGAAGATGAGGTAAGCTAGTGCCCAGAGTTGCCGAGTGTGATCGCTGATCAGAGTGGGCACCGAGGCGAGAGAATTATCGAGTCCGCTGACCCTGGTCCAGAAACCTGCCCAGAGTTGCCGAGTGTGATCGCTGATCAGAGTGGGCACCGAGGCGAGAGAATTATCGAGTCCGCTGACCCTGGTCCAGAAACCTGCCGCGCCGGGAATCGAAGCCTGGTCCCGGGCCGTCCTCTGCTCTCGGGTCTGCCGCCTCTAACCAGTGAGCCACACTACTCATTTCCTATACGCTGATTTACACGCTTGTATGCATTTTTGCCTTTATACAGTATGTGATGTGTGTATGTGAGATGTCAAGCGCTCTGAAACTCTATTTTAATAGTAGTAGTGCTATAAAACAAATTCAATAAATATGAGAGGCTGGCTATGAAAAACGAGGGGCTCCATTGGTGGCTGTTTGTGAGAAAATCCATGGAAAAAAGGTCACCATGTGAGAGTCAACAAATATTGTCAGACTAGGGTCCATTATTGCTAAAGCTGTTCATGGATTCATAAATGATATACACATAACAAAGCTAAATTGAAAATCAAATACTTTTAAATGTGAAGGAAATTGAAACTGGAGGCTAAAAGTAAAGTTGATAAAGCTTGACTTGCCAAAACAGCTCAAGTACTTCAGACAGCACTATGGATGATTAGTGGCCTCAATTGAAGCATTAGCATGTTTTGGCAAAAAGAGAGGATGCATTAATGTAAAAAAATACAAAACAATATGATGGAGTATACTATATAGCTTTGTCTTTTAGAAATAAACCCAAATCCGAAAACGTCCCACCCTCCCATTAAAATTATAATTGAACATTTTGTTTGTGAATTGAAAAACATATTTAATAGTTTGTGTATTTGTTTGACGTGTACTTGTATCTATAGTTGTGTATTGTTTCGAAGTTCACATCTTAGAAACGGCTTAGACAGGGGTCCCCGCCTCCACTAGTTATTCAGTGGGGGGGTCCACAGAAGTCAAAAGGTAAGAATCACTGCAGTAAGGCTTACATTGATAGAAAGAAAATGAGAAATTGGTTAATTAGTCATATGGTCATCCAAAAGTGTTAAGAGAATGGTCTGAGAAAATAAATTAAAAGACTGATGCATATGAGGTACCTACTGAGATTCGGACCACATTCTATAAATCTGTAATCTGTATGAGAGAGCGATGATCTGCGTACACTTAAGAGGGAATTAGATTCCTATATATACGAACTAGACACCACAACATTCCAAATTAATGAAACTCGACCAACATTCAATAAGAACTATGGGCCTTATTTATGAAGGACTTGCGCCGCCGGTGCGTCACTTTTAACATGGGAAAAAGTGACGCACCGGTGGCGCAAGTCCTTCATAAATAAGGCCCTATGTATGTGAGTAAGGAAGATAATGCAATTCCATTTTATGGATCCATCTTCTAGGATATTTCATTACATTATAGCTGCTTTTACACTACTTGAACAAACTGGTTCTGCACTATTGGAGATAATTTACTTTGTACATTTTGTTTTATAGATGTACAGAAAACGTGTGAAATGTATTTGATCTATGTTGTGTCCTACTGCGAAACATTAATTTTGAAAAAATAATGATTGCGTTATTAGATATTTTGAGCAAATGTGTTCCCTTTATTTTTTTCCAGTAGTGCACATTTTATGCAGCAGAGCCTAGCAGTCCTATGTCAAATGCACTTTGGGTACGACAGAGAAACAATGAAGAGTTGTGACTATCCCAACAACACTGTAGTAGCTTACAAAGCGTAATTGACAATTTCAAAACAATAAAAGAAAACACCACTGGCTTTCAGCTGAAGTTGCTGTCCACTTTGGTTCGTGACATTGTCAATTACGCAGGCGTTAGTCAGCCGTGTATTGAATTACTGGCTTCCTGATTAACAAATCATCACGGAATATGTTGTTTAAGTGCAACCCAGATGGCTGTTCCCAAGGGGCCACATCAAAGAGGCCACCGTGAAGTCTTAAATGTTGTTGCAAAATTGATCTGCCACTTGTCCACTTCCCTTCGACACCAACATCTCTTCCTGTGCTGGTGGGAGTTTCAACTTACATTTCACATTTACATTTCTCATGCCGGCGAGGAATATCTTTGGAGGGGGACACAATTAGAGAGTGCACTTGTCGTGGCTGTGCCCATCGAACATAAACTACCTACTGATGCTCACGCCAGAGCAATTATCAAAGGCATTTTTGGGTGGGGACCCGAACATTGGGCTGGTTGTGCATTTCATCACTGCACTGAATGGTCTGCTATTGCACCATACTCTGTGGGGCGTTAACTTAAATTTTTTTACCTCTGGAAACAAATTGCCAGGGTTTAGAATTGTTTTCAGCTACTGCAGTACTGAATGTAAGGAGCTGCTCCCTCTGAAGGCCCTTTGGTAGTATTTATTTTTATCAAAACCCCGTTACTCCATTTGTTGTGGTACTACAATATGGCTAGCAGAATAACGTCCGATATAACATTACAGACTAAATACTGTCTCCATAAATACTCCCATTGGAGATAATAACATAAAATCTACAGCTAATGAGAGGATATTTTTTGTAAATAATATTTTTGACATATTTATATCACACCATATTTCTGTGTATGATAGTCTATTATACAACCCACTATTCTCCAATAAAATGAGGAATACCACTGTTTGGCCAAAATTGCAGAGTGTATCGCATTGATAGACATGAAGAGAAGACACGTGACTTCAAATGGCGATGCAGCTCTAGCAATGTAATTCTGTTTATTTATTTATTTATTTACTTAACTCAGTTCGGCCGTATGCCGGAGTTTACTGCCCTCCACCCTGCCCCTCCCCCACCCTGCCTCACCGCCCTGCAGCACTCCTTCAAGGAGCCACCACTGCACACAACAGTCTTCCACGTGACTGCCTGGCAGTGGGCCACACATCGTGTCACTCTCATGGTTGTGGTAGGAGTAAAGGCTTCTGTTTGTGGCACCTACGGCTCACTCGGATATTCCCTTAAGTACTTGACTCATGTCGCTGCTCTCTCAGACACTCCAGTGAGTACTAAGTGCTTCTTCTTATGCATGATGGGCACATGCCTGCAGATGATTATTCTATGATGCAGTGGGACCCAGGCCCTATTTTCATCATCCAGTGCACAGAGGCGAACTCAGTCCTTCATGAGGCACCCCAGGGCTACCTCTCTGGTCACCTGATCTTGCAGAGTGGTCCTGATCCAATGGTACACAATGTGCCTCCACTCTATTATTTCAGAGTTCTAGGTGAACTAAAAATAGGGGGCATTTAATGTCCAATTGGTGAAACAAGGTCCATGTCTGATATTCATCAGTCAGTGAAGACAAATGTGTGGGGTTTAGTTGAATGCACCATGGACCAGACATTGTTCAGACCGGCCTTTCCTGAAAAGGTTGCAGCTTGGATCAACCATAAGATCTGGATTAAGTGAGTTCAGTGAGCCCCATGGTTTGTGTCCCTAGACTTCCAGAGATCTGCCTTGTGTATTGCATCTGGATCCTTATTGAAAGACACGGTTTGGCATGGCATCTAATGGGAGCTAGTGCCACTGCAGTTTCAGACACCTTGGTTTTGAAGACTTTGTAGCCTGCTGTTGAGTGTCTTTGGGAGCCCAGTGTAAATAAATTGATTCCTTTCACCACTGCTTTGATCTGGGTTGGAAGGAAATATCATGGTCAAAATTGACTTTTACGTACAATTTTTTTGTGTTATTTATACACTTTTCTTGTATTATATATGTAGACTTGGATGCCCTTTATGTGGTGTATTATGCCATCTGTAATTATCTCAATTGAAATTGTGTTTTAATGATAGTGAACTGTTTTCTTTTTTTTATGGTTTACATGTTTTAAACCGAAAAAACTATATTTGAATTGAATTTGACTCATGTGTATCAAATTGTTAGTGCCTGATTTAGTTTGGTGGATGGGTTACTCTGTCACAAACGTGACAGATATGCTGCCCCTTTTACTGCAAGTGCTATAGTATATACTGCACTTATAATAAGGCAAGCAGGATATCCGCCATGTTTGTGGCAAAGTAACCCACCTGCCAAACTCATATATCTGGCCCTTAGTGTCATGGATGGTGATGCCTTTTTCTTGGTGGGCTGCTAGAACAGCATTGAGATGGATTGTTCCATTTTCAAAATCTAATGTTATGTCTTGCTGCTGTTCAGGCAAAGGAAACTCTTTAATCTATAAAATATGTGCCCTAGACAGGTGGAGCTGGTGGACAGATTTGCCACCCTGTTTTCCAGCAGGAAGTTGATTTGGGTGTCAATACAGTACATTTGGAGGTTTGCCGGGCACTGCTCTAGGAGCTTTGCCAAAGGGTGGATAATGTTGCTTTTGAGGAGGGACTAAATGTATGAACCCTGTGGTACTCCAAGTGACATCCTATGTTTTAAAGATCACACTGATACAATTAGAACTTGCTGCAAGTAATTAGATTCTGAACCAGAGCCAATGAATCAACCCTATTCTTTGAGTCTGAAGAACAGTACACCATGGTTCGGAGTGTTGTATGGAACGGCAAGGTCAATGAGCCCAAGTACTGTATTCTTTTGGTCACCCTAAAGCAACAGCAGCTCTCTCCAATGTTAGCCAGGGTTGTTTCAGTGCATGTCTCTTGCTGACCTATAATCAGATTGATGGTAACAAAGGTTGAGATTAGGCTTATGTAATCATGAACATGTCTAGTAATCAGCCTTGCCATACTCTTTTCATTGTAGTGTTGGTTGGATATAGGCTGTTATTGGGTAAGATATTAGAGACAGCAAATGATTTCACTAGCTAAGGAATGCTGGAATTGTTCAAAGGGGTGTTATGACTCCATGCTGAAGCAATGATTTGATTACAATTGTGACATCTAACTTGGAGATGAGAGGACTTTCTTCACACAGACCCGCTAGGAGGGTTCCCTGGGAATGTCACAGGCTTTTGTTTCTTATGCATTTCAAATACTTCTGATTTGGTCACTAGGATGAAGAAGATGTAGGAAGAGTGAGCCAGAGATAAAGTCATGAAAGAATAGGGTAATACATCAGGGTTACTGGAGAAGTAACAGGTTTTGATAAGTTTGAATACACAGCACAGAAAGAGGTAATGGAAGTTCTGATGTGTCTTAATAGTGTATTCAAATGTATCTTCTTGTAGAGGCTGAAAAATTCCTCAAATTTAATGTGTGGCCTTCTTGATTCTTTTGGCAAGTTATGCTTGTTTGGATTTCTTAACCGGTTCCATGCTCATGACGGAGCCGCTCCGTCATGAGCCGCGGTTGCGCTGTGCTCATGACGGAGCGGTTCCGTCATGGCTCTGCCGCGGCGTCTGCGCGGCACTGATTTCGCGCCTGCGCGGGGCGTTCTATTGAGCGGGCGGGGCCATGACGGAACCGCTCCGTCATGAGCACAGCGCAACCGCGGGCTCGTGACGGAGCGGCTCCGTCACGAGCATGCGAGCGCCGCTCGCCCCCCCCCCCTAGCGCTGCGGCGGAATTGCCGCCGCAGCGAAGGGGTTAATGGGGTTGTGGTAGTTCTTCTTATGCCATTGATTTCCACTATTGGTGAAATAAGTTGCAGCTTGTATGTATGTTAGACTCAGTTAGATCCTCAGAAGCAATATGAATGTATCCTGCAATCGAACTTTGGTCGATTTTATGCCAGGTTTCCTGGTGCAGTGCGAATTACATGTGTCCAGGGTGGATAAGGTGCGATGTTAGAGTTTTCCAGCAATAATTCAGGTGCAGACACGTTCAGGGAGGTTGTTCTAATTGTATATTGAACTAACCTCCTGAGTGCTTATATTTTTGAATAATGGTGGGAGGCTTGGTTAATAGGGGGGCAGAGAAGGGCGTTGGTAAAGCAGGTGCGACAAGTTATGGGAAATAAGTTAACAAATGGGGTGATCACATATTTGGTCATATTGAGATGAAGCTGATTTTGATTGTGGTCTTAGCTCAAGGACTTTATCCAAAAATGAAATCTTGTGTCCCTGGCGACATCACTTCAGCACTGAACAAGTTGTTTGCACACTTTGCGCTCTAAGGCAGTCAAATGGATGTCTGAGTGTTTAGTGCTGGTGAGATCAATGCTGCGGCTTAGGGGTTCCAGTGCTCCTTGCATTACTTCTCTGTGAATGTGGATCAGGCTAAAACTAGAGGTGTACAAAATTTGAACAATTTTCTTTTCTGTAATTACTCAAAATTTCAGAAATATATGTGAAATTATGTGGAAAGCCAATCTGGCTATTTAGTTCAATATGCGTCTTTGCATCGAAAAACTGACGCGATGATGAACCTGTGCTAAAATAAACCCAAAAAATACAAGTTCTTTGAACAAGAGTCGCTCGTGTTCTGTTGTTCGCAGTTATATGGGGCTTTCATAGTAAGATTTTTTTTTAGCTGAGAGCCTTTCCCCCAAGTCATCCCAATATTGCCATGTGTCATAATGGTAGAATTGTGCAGGAAAACATAACACAAAAGGTGGGCATACGGAAAGTGGAGGAGATCGTTGATGTAGGTGACCTCTTTATCACAGAACCAGGTTTCCATTATTGTGTATCAGTGGGTTTCAGTAAAATCAAGAGTCTTCTGAGAATTTCTTTGGGCTGATTTAATTTTGATGAGGGCCACTTTCAAATGCTTGCTAGTTTAAATAGGTGCATGGGCCTCAATGGATGTGGCCTCGTGAGGAAGTTTGGGGTTTGACATTAATGCAAGGGGGCCATGATAGGTTGTTAATACTTACAGTTTGTAGACATAGGGTTAGGAAAATTGGCATGTCAACAATGTTTCTGACTACCATGCACTCACACGTGTGTTACAAATAAAAGGTGTACACACATGCAACTTAGAAATGGTTCAGAACTGATCACTAACTTATGAACTGCGACCTTGTTTAGAACTGATCAATAACTTATGAACTGTGACTTTGTTTAGATTTTAAAATAATCATCTTAAAAAGGTTAATGGTTTTATTTTATTTTTACTTTACTTATTTCTGTCTTTTTTCATCCATGCTTATTTTTTAGCTCATTTTACCGGTATGTGTCCACTTGTACTATTCTAATCATTTTTTTAAAATCAAGTTGCAACAACTATTTTTTCACATGGCTTGCGGTTTGCTTGAATGCCTGTAGGTTTGTAGTGCTGCACACAGCCTTAGAAAGTACAATATAACAATCTCACATTTTAGCATAGTAGTAAAAGCAGATGCGCAGACAGTGAGAATTTGTTAGGAAATCTCTTCCTTTTGTAACCCCTCAAGCTTTCAATCTGAAAGTCTAATGGCTTGAGAGTAAAGACTGACAGCATTGGGATCCAATCCAAAGAAAACCTGCTTCCTGTTTTTCCCCTTTCAAAAATAAACACAGACGTATTTTCGTGAAAAATTCAGTGAAAACGGGAACTTGGCAGCCTTTGTTGTAATTTTCACGTCTTTGGTTATAAATTGCATTTAGTACAGTAGCAAAAGATTATCTGTATATTACGATTTAAAAAAGTTTCACATTTTACAGCTACAACCCGTTTTTTGTCCCTGAGGGTGATTTATAACATATTAGTTTGTGGTAACCGTTTTCAGAGCAGTACGATTCAGGTGAGGAAACATTTTATTCGGTATATAATACATCTTGATAGTCTAGTTTAAGGAATATTGTCTACATGTTTTAATTTAAAATATCTGAATATAGTATACATTTATTCCATGAATACCTGTCTGATGTTTACAAATTGTGATTCGCTCGAGTGTTGTTGCTCAGCAGAGAGTTCAACCCCGCAGCATCACAAAGAAAGACAATGCTAACAAGGCTTCTCAGCTACAACTCGGAGATTAAAGGATTATCGGAAAACTCACACGGAGGGACTCCCAAGAGCCCTCCCTCGCTTTAATGGCCAGTTGGAAAGCTGTTGACAGAACCGTCTCATAATATTGGTCCTTATGAGTTCCCATAAAGCAGATGACGTGCACAAAGAAAATCAATGCATCGCTTGGAAAATATGTTTTGTTTCCAAAGAGACACTTGCGTTCCAAAAGATTTAAAAAAATACGTTTATTCACCTATCTTTTAAGGCATATGGATGATTTCGGAATCAAAAAGAGAATACATAAAAGGTTTTTAGTGCACGATGTTTTTGTCTTCACACTTAAGACGTTCTTAAAAAGATGTACGTCTGGAAAATAAACCAGAAAAGTTATTCAATTGTTATTTCCAGATTGCCCATTAAAACGTATTAATTGTCAGTTTTCCCCCATAATAATGTGTCTCGTGTATTATGATGTTGTATACATTTATGTATATATATTGATATATTTATATGCTAAGGGCCTGATTAGCAAAACATTCTGTTCTGAAACTCACAATTATGCATCAAGGCACAAAGTGCTATTTTGAATAATTTCTGATTTCCACACATTTGCAAAGAAATCCAGATATTGCCACTGTAAGCGGGTCTCAGCAGTGGTGAAACGCAAAATGATGGAGCCCCCCATAAAAAATGTGAAGAGAGTCCCCTTATCTGCCATAACTCACGGACATTCATTGATGATGGGCTAACTGGGGCCCTCTGAAGGGTTGAGGGGCCCCTGAAGGGTTTCCCCCATCGCCCCACAGGGACTGCAGGGGCCTGTGTTATGCCCCTGCTTCGCAGGAGTACTTACATGTATACCCAGTTATGCTACAGTTTCTGCACCACCTAATTTTATAGCTTTGTAAATCTTTACATATCAAGTGCTTCAAAATATACATTTTTCATTCTCAGAGAAGGTTTAGTGAAAAGATATAACAGGACCATAAAACCGATGTTTAGAGAGATTCTTTGGCATCAAGTGGAAAAAATCTCTGATAATTTAAGTCCTTTATCGTTTATGTCCAAAATAATCCTCAGTAATCCAGACAGCCGCAGTCGGTAGTAGGAGTTCCTGAAGGGCGGTGACGTGGGAAGGGGCAGGGTGGGGGGTAGTAATGTATGGATTATGGAGTTTAACAGGTAAGTAAACATATAAATAAATAAAACGAATTTTGTTGCGTGCACTGCATCACCAAATGCGATGAGGGAGATAAAAAAGCTCAAATGACACGGGCAGCTCTGGCGCGGGGAAAGAGGAAACTCTGATAAGCAACCCCCTCCAACAACACGCCAGAGACACAGGAGGGGAGTGAAACTGAAACCGAAAGGTGGGGGCCCCCATTTTGGTTTTTCATTTTGTTTTCGACTTTGAAAAAAAAAAAAAAAACGGAGAGGAGACTCGCAAGGAACGCAGCGCTAACCCAAATCAGAGGGTCAAGGCAAGGGGTGCGATGTTGGAGGTGAGCATTGCGGACCTCAGGACTGATATAACTGAACCCTACATTTGTTAATCCTGCTCCCAGAGGAGATGTTCGTAAAACCTGATGCAGCTTAGCAACTTCTCTGCCGCTCTCACCGGCACATCCCGAGGAGGCTGCTACTTTGCGCCACACTTGCCTGACCTCAAAATGGCGCAGAGGAGATGAAACGCTTGGCCCATTAGGCAGATCTCCACCGAAGGACCCACAAGCAGCAACAAAGGAGGTGAGAGGGACGGGGACCTGATTCAGCTGCACTTCCTCTGCCAGTATATTTAACTGAGGGGTGCCTTACCATAAATATCAGAGCCATGCTTCAGTGCTGCATTCTGAGGTGTCACCTCAGGGGAAAGGAGAAGGAGCCAGGATCCAACTTGGCTGCTCGGAGCCTCTATTCCGCTGAAGCCCCGCTTTCATCAACTAAATGAGGTGCTTAATTCCCCACCTAAACAACTGTTTCAACCATCACCGGACATCGGATGGTCGGGAGCGTCTGATGCTGTGGCCGCCGTTCCAACCGGTCTTAGCAACACAAGGATATTGGTGAAAATCTCACCCGGCGTTTCAACCTCAAGATGGCGCCTGAGAAGGAATGGACCTGCTTTTTGAATAACTCGAAGCAGATCCATGGGAACTTTTACAGAACTACCTACCCCCTAACCCTCCCGCTCTACTCCTCTCCACTTTCCTGCTACTGACCTCTGCCCTCACCTGTCCTGGCCCTAGTCCCCACCCTGTTTACCTGCAAATTTTCCCTTGTCATTTGAGATCTAGCTATTTTGTCTGATGCCCGAGGGAGCTACCTGGTTTAGCTATAGGGGAGACAGGTTGGGGATTCCCTCCTTGGATGTCACCTACCCAGTCGGTCTTTAGCCAGACTTCCTTTCGTCTCAACTGTCGTCTCTTCCCGCATCCTCCCTCTATTTATGTCTCTCCTTCCTCCTCTCTCAATGTATTGAGACTGAACTATTTTGTCTGATGCCCGATGGAGCTACCTGGTTTAGCTATAGGGGAGATGGGCCGTGGACTCCCTCCTTGGTTGTCACCTACCCAGTCAGCCTTTAGACAGACTTCATTTCGTCTCTCCTTGTTGTCTCTTCCCCTATCCTCCCTTTCTCACCTTCCCTGTCCCCTCCCTTTTACGCTCCATTTATTTTGCCCTCCATGTTCCTTAAATGTTTCCCATTGAGACCTAGCTATTTGGCCAAAGCCCGATGGAGCTACCTGATAGCTATAGAGGAGATGGGTTTTGAGATCCCCCCTCGACCGTCACCTACCCAGCCAGACTTTGGGCAGACTTTCCTTTGTCTTTCTGCCATATCTCCCTCCCACCCCTTTACCCTTACCCTCTACACTTCACTTATCTCGTTTTCTATGCTCTTGTAATTGTTTGTCTAGCAACTGATGTAAATTGGAACTGATGTAATATTGTAATTTTGTGGAACCTCATGTAAAGTGCTCTGATACCTCCGGGTCTAGCCAGCGCTATATAAAACTCTTAAAATAAATAAATACGTTCTCTTGTTTAGTCCTACAGAAATTTAGATGTTGAAAAAGATACTTTTCCACCAAACCAAAGAATTACTGAAAATAATCAAATCATACTGACTTGGAGGGTTTCCTAATGAGAATTCTGGTGAGAATGGAGGTGGTATTTTACTAAATTCAAGGGTGTACCTCTCTAAAGAACATCATATGTAAATCTAAGTGGAAGGTGTACATCTTCAACCTCAGCACATTCTGGAGTGCAAGAAAATTGTTGTGAAAAATGAAGTAGAAGAAATGTGATGAATGGGAATCGTTGAACCACACATGACTGGCGATCTACCTAATCTGACAATAGGTTAGGGTTCTGTATACAAGTCAGAGATTGTAACAATCTGAATTCCTACCCCATGCCCAGTGCAGATAACATAATTGAATTATTGGAAATAGCCAAATACATTGGCACATTTGACTTCACTAAGGGTTAAAAGTTGGAGCTGATGACTGGAGCTTTCATGCCTTATAACTTAAGTTCCACAAGCAAATAAAGTATCCCTCTGAAGGATAGTAGCTTTCAAGAGAATGGGCTTTGGGGGGACAGACGACCAAAGAGTGGTGTGCCACTTTGGACTTTGGGACAATGGCTCAGTCCAGGCTGCAGTTGGGCTTATACATATTAGCTATAATTGCAGGCTCCATTTTGTTGGTGGCATGGTGGCAGTCCAAACAGCAAGTGAATGTTTAGGTATTGGCAAGGTTTGAGTTGCTGTAGTGTGGAGAAGTTTGCAGGAGTTATTATTGGAGATGGATACATTTAGAGTCCAGGAAGCCATGCACCTGCTTGCGGAGGCTGGGTACATGGATTTACTGACACTGGGCACCCGTGTGGTGCTGCGCCTGGCGAGGAGTGCGGCAAGCAGTGTGGTAGCAGCAAGAATGACCTGCTCGCCTCTACTTCCTGGTTGTATGGTGGAAGCGCGGCAACAGATAAGCTCCAGGGGTTGCTCAGTAGGAAGTAGAGTGGCCCGAGGGGTGCACAAGGATCATGTGCTGTGTGCGGCCCAGCATGGAGGCTCACATTGAATTTTATAGCTGGGGGGATGGGCTAGATTGCGGGCAGGAGAGGCCATGCATGTGGGGGTGGAGAAAAAGACACAGGGGGCTGCAGCGGGGCCTCGCAAAGGGCCAATGAAGGAGGGGTTGGAGGGAGAGGAAAGACAGGGGAGTGCAGCAGCAGCTGGGGGTCTGGGAAAGTCCCATGAGCACAAGGGCAGCAAGTTGGGCTTAGTTCCCTTTCTGCAGTCAGGATAACCGACAAGTTGGCAGCAGTGGAGTGATTACATTGTACCATTGAAGGAAGGGGAGAGAGAAAAGGTCACAGGGATAATGCCAGAGAAGGGAGACCAAGGGGGGAAGGGAGGGGACAGCGGGGGCAAGGATTGAGACAAGGTGGCCCCCAGTGTCGTTATAGACCGGGGTGGGTGGAAAGGGACCCCAGCTCACTGCCCTTACAATGGTGTGAGAAGGTTGGACAGAATAGGGAGGATAACACAGGATCCAGAGCCCAGCCAGGGGAGGAGGTCTCTGTGACAGTAAAAGGCGACACTCTGGGTCATGTGGGGGGCCCAGTGACAGCATTGGTGGGTGGCGATGCTGTAATGGAGCGACAAGAAGAGGGTGTGAGGCAGGGAGGGAACGTTAGGCCCCCTGCCAGGACATACCAGAGGCAAGGTATAGTAAAGGGGGCAGCACGGTATCAGCAGGAGGGTCATTGGCAGGAGGGAGTGGGAGTAGAGCGGAGGCATTCCCTGTGGCAGGGTGGCAGGTGCAGGAAGGCACCGGAGAGGTGGGAGAGCAGCAGGGTGGTGAAAGTATGGAGAGTTGGCTTTGGGTACCGGAACAACTAGCAGGTAGCTAGTGAAACCAACCGTGACACGCCAGACCTCCCTTTTTATTTAAGGAGGAGCATCACAGCAGGCATGCAGACTCGAGAGAGTCTTATGCAGCTCATAGACCCCGTGGCAAAAAGATAGCAGGGTCTCCAACGGCCATCTGGATGACAACATATGACAGCTTCAACATTGACACAAAGTTCTGGTGTGACCTCTGCAGTGCATCAACTGGCATGGCTCAATGAGGCACTGGGAAGGCGGACACTAGTGAAGAGTGGCAGCAGGTGGGGGCCTGGCCAGGAGGGCATACCATTGAATGAAATGGAAATATGATCAAAGTGAAAGGTATCTCTAATTGCAAGACAAAAGATATAGTATATCTTCTAATCTGTCCATGTGGGTTGGGCTATGTGGACGAAACAGCACGCACCTTAAACATGCGCCTAACTGAGCATCACTCTGCGATCCGCACAAAGAAACTAGCAGCCCCCATGGTTGAACGTTATATCACACTGAACCACACAGAAGATGACATAAAGTGGTTTATAATTGAAATAATTTTACCCAAGCTAGGCTACAGTAATGAATCGATCAGAAAGAAACGTGAGGTAAATTGGATTTTTACCTTAGATACTTTCAAGAGAGGCCTAAATCTGGAAATACCATGGGAACAAGCGATATTGTTCAACCACTAGCAGATTGGTCACCCAACAGACTCCATGCATGCCCACACTACTTAAGGAAGCGACCGTTGAAGCCAAATATATAATTGAACCATCAGAAGATATATTGATGCCTATAGTGTCATAAATATAAACTGTCAGTCTCAAAAGTAGATTTACGAGTATGTTTGGCCATCCCCATATCATATTCACTATAATGTCGACATCATATAACTGAATCTATTATCACAAAAGACACAAAGGTGTGATCACTGAGGCATATCATTCCTTCTAAATTACCACTCATCGGGTTGCAGATGAAAATATTGTAACAGAGGGACCCATCGTAAGAGGGCAAATGTATATATCCACTTCCGGGATGTCAGGCATTTCGTATTGGTGTGGAGATTTACTTATATATTTGTCATTGCTTTTAACTCACAGGTTAACGTTCCACATTTTGTTTAAAATCGACAGGTAACACTATCGTATTAATAGTGAGTCCACTATGACCGTGTCAATCATATTAAAATTCACCTTTGTATATGATGTCGATGTAGTAGAGCCCTGAACTGTACTCCAAGATGGCGCAGACTCATTGAGTCCTTTGCCTATTTCGATAACATCTTACGTTCATATACATCATGAACGTAGATTGAGACGTATCTGTTTATGCTAGGGGACCCATAAAATACTGCAACTGCTGTTCGAACACCTTTCCTGGGTTCCCGAAGATATAGCAGACTGAGGAGATATCTGCATTTGTTTTTTTTGTTGTCTTTTTAATTATTTTTTATGAACAACACAAGAAAGAAAAAGACAATATATTTTTAACATCCTAAGGAGGGCGGAAAACAATTAAGCAGAATGGGAATAACTTCTTTACATAACAATACTATATACTGTCAAAAAGTAACAAAGAACGTTGCAGAATAGGACAAAATAATCAATTATAAATCCATTAACCCCTCCCATGCTCATGACGGAGCCGCTCCGTCATGAGCATCGGCTGAGCTGTGCTCATGATGGAGCGGTTCCGTCATGGCCCTGCCGCCGCGCCTGCGCGGCGCTGATTTCGCGCCTGCGCGGCGCGTTCTATTGAGCGGGCGGGGCCATGACGGAACTGCTCCGTCACGAGCACAGCTCAACCGCGGCTCGTGACTGAGCGGCTCCGTCACGAGCATGCAGCCGCCGCTCGCACCCCCTCCCCCCCTAGCGCTGCAGCGGAATTGCCGCCGCAGCGGAGGGGTTAAACAAGTTTTTGTAGGAAGAGAGAAAAAGGAGTGTTTAACCCAAATTAATTTGTAACATTTCTACGTAATTTATATGAAAGTACCCCAAATTTTATCAAATTTCACTAATGATCCGACGCCTCTAATTTTGGCTGAAGCATGCTCCATAGTGTAAATTTCATTAACCAATGACCACCATTCGATAATATGGGGAGACTTCGGTGAGATCCATACTCGGGCAACAGCCAGTTTGGCAC
Source organism: Lissotriton vulgaris (assembly GCF_964263255.1). Lineage (NCBI taxonomy): Eukaryota > Metazoa > Chordata > Amphibia > Caudata > Salamandridae > Lissotriton > Lissotriton vulgaris. The sequence goes on from NC_141685.1 coordinate 845,853,483, forward strand.
ATGACAATAAAATAGTTACTAGATTTTTCTGCCGGATAGTGACTGTTTGTATGTCTAATAGTACTGTTGATACTGTGAGAGAAGGTGATCTAACAAGTTTTTGTTTCAAGATCTTGTCCAGATCTGACCAAAACTTGTTCAAAGCTGGGCAAGAAAATAGCATGTGCTCCAGATCTGCCGGCACAAGATCACATTTGGGGCATTTGGCCCAGTCGCTTATAAGATTATTAGACCATTTGGAAATCCTTTCTGGAGTATGTATAAAAAGCATGTGGTCTTAAATTGCTGTAGTCTTAAACTCAAAGATTGTACATGATTATTGATGTTACATAAAGAAGCAGTGATCTTATTAGCGGTTATATTAGAGCCCAGCTTTATACTCCATTTCTCAGCAATCTTGGAGTAGTCACTCATTTTATAGGAGTTAAGACATTTGTAACCATCACTGATTAAGGATTTATTCTTAAGTGAATAAAGACAGTTCCATATATCTGAATCCATGATTTCCCAAACTTTCATCTTACATATAAGGTAAACTTGAATTTGCATGTGTTTAAATCTCATAGCTTCTGTCAACTTGTATAACTTTTTAATTGTTTCAAAGTCCAAAAAAACGCGGATACATATAAATCCCCTAAAGTTTTAATACCATGAGCAGACCATATGTTTCCCATGCCATCATTGAAGATCCCAGGGAGTCCTGGGTTAACCCATAGAATAAGTTTAGGGTGAAAAAAAGAAGTGTTACACATTGTCAAAATAGTAAACTAAATCTTGACTGTATCCCTGGCAGTCTTAAATTTCACCCTCTTAAAGTAATTAGGGTTGTTGACTCCAAGTAAAAACGTATTAGAGTCAGAATTTAACATAAATATTAGGCATGGGCGAATTTTGCGAATTCGCGGTTCGCAAATTTGCGTATTCACGAATTCGCAATCCGCAAAATCCACAAACTCTCGCGAATTTGCGGATTTATTCTTTTTTTGTGCTCGCAAGGGTTTCTGCCAGTTCGCAAGGGTTTTGTACCAGTGCGCAATTACGAACTTACTTGTCGGCTCGCAACGGTCGCGACTATGTTGTTTCTACGTCTGGTTCATCATCACAGGTTTACAGCACCCTCTGTTTCACCACTGCAACCCTCTGGTTCACCCATGCCACCCTCTGGTACATCACTGCCACCCTCTGGTTCATCACTGTAGATTATGGGGGGAAAAAGCAAGCACACCTGCCCTGCTTCAACTGACATGAATTAATTTGGGGTTGATTAATGTGTCATTGAATTTAAACTTCCAGTCTGGCACCTGCTTCCTTATCTGTAATTTGCTTTCTGTTGCAGTGCAATTTTTTTTCACAGGACCTTTGTGGCCTACTTGTAACTATTCTATGAGCCTGCTGTGAGGGTCAGAGCAGGGTCATAGAATAGTTGCAAGTAGGCAACTGAACTCTGGAGGGGCCCCTCAGGAAGCACTACAGGGAATGGTTACTAATGATGAGTTTGAACTTTTGCACCTGATGAGTGCTTTCAGTTTTGCAAAACTCATTTTTCTGCAATTTCGCGGGATTCGCGGGGCGCGAATTTGCGCGAGATCGAATTCGGAAGCCGCAAATTCGTGCGAATATGAGATTTGTTTTTTGAGGCGTGTTAGTTCGCAAGGTTTTGTGCGTTTTAGCAAACCGCTTGTAGCGCAACGGCGCGAAGTTACCCTCACGGTCGTTCACGGGCGCGGTCATCTTGTTTGCATGACGTATTTCCGTTTCCGGGCGCGATGTGTAATCTCTCAAAGTGTGCGGCTCGCTAGTACAAGTTTGCGTGTGATCGTGAGGGAAATCTTGCGCAAACTTACCCATTGCGGTCGTGAACGGGCGCGGCCATCTCGTTTCTCATTCATTGCTATGGTCTGGGCATGCTTTCTGTATCCTCTCTGAATCTCTGCCATCCTTTGCTTGTTTGAAGTTTTTTTGAATCTATTTTACTTATTATCTATCCCTCTATTTTTCTAGCTCTATATTTTTGTGTTTTCTGCTACTTTTGATTAATTTTAAACTACTTTTTTTAACTCTTTTCTTTTCTTCTTCCCTATTCTATTTCTTCTTTATTATTTACCTTCCGTTCTGCCCAGACCATGGTAAAGGGAGCCGGGAAGCATCCTGAGAATGGGAAGGGTCCCGCACCCCGTGCCCGTCTCCCGTGCGGGCGTTTGAGGGGGGAGCAGGTCACAGCCCGGGAGATCTTCAGCGCGGAGGAGGTGGCTGCACTAGTTTTTTATGTTCAACACCGCTTCCCCAGGACCATCATGGCAGGTGGCAAGATCACTAGTGGGTACGGGATCCGGGAGCGCCGGAAGCGGTGGGAGAAGGTGTGCCGGGCCATGTACCAACACTCTCGGGTCCGGCGCACCTACAACCAAGCCACCCACTGTTGGACGGATCTCCTGGACCAGGAACACGACTTGATCGACCTGCTCGGCCTTGAGATCCCCGGGCTTGGTGAGTAGTAGTAGCTATTTCTTCACTACTCTGTTTTCTCCTGCTCTGTGTGTTATTATATTGCAATTTTTTGTTTTTTACCAAGAGCAATAATGCTGCTGATTACATTGTAGGTAAATTATATTTCAAAATCTTCTGTGCATTTCAGGTGCACTGCTCTCCTTCTCAGTAGTGTTGCTACTATGCTTATTTGTTTTCGATTTTGTGTTCATTTCATTGGCCTGAGAAATTATGCATGAGTGTAGTTTAAAGAACTGCGTAATGCTAGACACTAAGGGTCAGATTTTTAATTACCGGCGCATCCCTGCAAAGTAGCAGGGATGCGCCAGTAATTGTGAGCCATGCCACCACCACCCATGGTGTGCCATATTTACAATGCGGCGCACCATGGGCCCAAAACGTCACCGAAGCGTTACGCATCTGTGCCGTAAAGGCGGTGCATTGCTGGAGTTGCGTTGCCAACGATGGCGCAGCTCCAGCAATGCTCTGGGGTGCCCTATCTCCCCAATGCTGCGTCAAGCCATACGTCTGCTTAAAGCAGGCGCAGGGTTTGAGTCACGCATCATTGTCCTAAAAGTGACTGATTGAAATTTTGTAGATTTCCCTCAGCCACTTTTAGGATGCGTTCCTGCGCAGGAACGCCCTCTCTTGCGCCGGAACGCCCCCTATTGGCGCAGGGCTTTACAACGTGATGCATCTCCCATATGCGTCACGTTGTTAATATACGCCGCACCATGGCGCCTCTTTTGTTCTGCCGCTGCTTCACAAAAGTCACGCAACAATGGAGCAAAAGAGCCGCAAGGGGCTTCTAAATCTGCCCCTACAGACTCAAGTCCAGTCCTTCCTTTGTACACCTGGCAATAAGAAGAAATAGTGGTGGTGGATTGATAGTTTGAGTATTTTAATGACTGGTTAATGTAGTAGGAAACGTTTTAGTGTTGTCGCTGATCTGCAATCACAATGGACTTTGTCTGTCACTTCGCGTGCTGCGGACTGCTGCCTGCCAGTTCTAGGCGAACCTTTTTAGTAGTTTGTTTAGTGAGTTACATAACTTTCCAAGTCGACCGTCCGCAAATCAAGCAATACTAATATCGTAGTAGACCACATGAGATAGGTCAATATATCCCGTGGATTAGTTGTCTATTTGCTATTTCACCATAATATTTTGTTATTGTTCTTTTGAAATGTTTGATTTGGTTGACAAATATCATCCATGTTTTCTGGTCTTTCTTTCTTTCATGTTGTACATCAGCTCCCCCCAGGGGCAAGAAGGCATTGGAGGAGGCTGCTGCTGAACAAGGCCAGGATCGGGCCCGCGAGGGCTCCTTTGCTGGCCCCGGTAAGTTTTAATTTTAATATAGAGTACCTCTTTTTTCCTAGCGTTCCTTATTCAATTTTTTCTAAATCGTTTTTGATCTTCTTGTAGACTGTATCTAAATTCTTATCCTGCCTCAACTATGACTCCCTGTGGTATTTCTAGATTATTCTTATTAGTCTGTCTGTGTAGCTAACTAAGATTGCACATTTGGCAAAAGGTGTAAAACGAAACTCCCATTCTAGTCAGCAATAGCTCTATGCACTGAGTGCAGTCCTCTGGGATTGTCCATAATGTCTTTTCAAGTCTTCTAAATGTTTATGCTTTGACAATTACCAACAATAAAAAGGTGAATGACCACCAAGAAAGAATAAGATACTACTTTACTTTTGGTTTGGATAGGAGGACAATCCATACTACTACTGTTGCAGGGACAAATCTGCACAAACAGAACTATGGACACTAAATAGTGCATTCTTTATCAATTATAATAGGCGCAGGTAGACTTTCCACTTACCTCAGTGATATCAGACTTTGAAGAACCCCCAATCTCCTTACTGACTAGATAGTGTGGCAGAGTCATTTAGCTCCCGAATTCATCGATGATTGATCCCCAATGATGATTATCCAACGCACAGATGGTGCGTGTTAAAAAGCAAGCATTCATCAGTTGTGCCAAAAAGTGCAGCAAGACAACACCCTTCCCTGGAAAAAGGGACATTTTTACTTTAGAGTAGACAGTCACAAATTATTAGATTGGTTTCTGTATTCACATTTCTTCATTCCTAGACAAAATACTAGTGAGTGGTGTATGTCTATGACATCCAACATTCTTAAATGTACTTTGTAGGTGGAACATCTGGTGCTGGGCCCAGTGCGGAAGTGGAGGAGGAAAGCTCTGGGGAGGAGGCGGTGCAAGTGCCGGACCAAACTGCTGTGCGGGTTGCCACGGTAGTGGCGGGCAGTGGTAAGCTCTTATAATCCTTACTTATTGAGATTGCAGACTGCATAGTGTGCTCCCCGTGAGAAAACGTAAGGTTTGTCCAGATGAGAGACATGAAGAAGAATGATTGACATATAGTTTGAATGGATGGATGCCTGGATCATGGTACTATCTGACGGTCACTGGATAAACTAAGTGTTACTTTGAAGAGCATGTAACACTGCACCCGCACGTCCGTCCCAGTGTAGGAAAGGCAAGGAAAAGAAGTTGTAATTTTGTCCGAATACTACCATGAATAGTAGCAGTAGTTTGTATGGCAAGCACAGCATATATACGGCTATTACGATGGCCACTCACTACCTCTGTTAATAAGTTTAGTAGAACTCGGTCATTCATGTGTGGATATATCACTGTTCACTCAATAAAAAGCAAAGCACCTAAAGTCATCCCATATGTAAGCAAATACATACCATGTGCAGTGATAGATAATCAGATTATTTATCTTCTTCATTTTCATTTTCTAGTATTCATTGGCACTGTAGGGTGAAAGTTAAATTATTTAAGCAGTAGCCCTTGTAACAGAGTATTCTCAGTGCCACCCATAATAGAAAAGTAAGAGCATCACCACCTGCATGTACTGGACTGGTACAGTAATGCAAGTCTGTCTCACTCATCATGGCAGGCGTCTGTGTTTCTCGGGTGCAAGTTGACTGCGCTGGCATTATGCCGGCTTGCAGAAGTTAACGTACCAATTTTGCTAAACAAGAGAGAAGAAGAAGAATAAGACTGGTGTACTGTCATTCCTTAAACTCCCACTAATGTTAGAGCAAGGATGAAGAAGTGGGAGGTTAGATAGATACTGGCCACAATAGTTATGTACTGCGCTTGCAAGTTGCTAGTTCTACTGTGACACAACTTTCTGCTGAATCATTTTGTGTTAATCTTAAAGAGCATTGGTTACAGACTATGTCTTTTTCTTTCTTCATATAGATGCTCCTTCCAAACCAACACAGAAGGAGCTGGCTAGACGGGCCCGGCAACGGAGGCTGGAGGCCACTGTCGCCGAATATCGGCGGCTGGTGGCCCAGGAGGAGGAGGACACGCAGAGTACGTCTACAACATCTACGGCGACACCTGCATCCTCCTCCGTGCTCCCTGGGTCAGCCAGTCAGGGCAGCAGGTCTCCAGCGGTACGGAGCCGGGGTACCGCAGCCACCCGCCACCACCGAGCAGCAAAGAAATCAGCTGCCCCCCACAGCAGTTACAAAAAAAGGATGCACTGCCTTTCCCTGAGGGTCTCCTACCTCGAGCAGGAGCTCCTCAACACCAAAACCCTGCTCGAGACCCTCCGCAAGGAGCGTGCCGACCTGGCCCGGAAAGTCAACAGCAGCAGCCAGCAGTAGGAGGAGACTGTCCCTTGCTCCTTTTTTAAAGACTTCTGGGGGGTGGGAATTGGGAGTTGGGTTTTTTGGACTTTTCACGGACATTCGTTGGGGTTAGTGAGTGGGGGTGGGTTGGGTCTTGCGGGAGATTATTTTTGTTAGGGATAATTATACTTTAAACTTTATCTTAGCATATGTGTTTGTTTACTGCTTTTGAGGCTGGTGGGTGGAGGTTTAACAGTAAGTTTGTTTTCCTGAAACTTAAGTGGCATCTTGATTCAAGTTGTGTAATTAATTGCCCAAATGTTTTCAAAACTAAGTGCCTCTCACAGAGTAAGTGAATTCAATCAATAGTCCTAGGACTTTACTAGTACTAGCGTCAGTCTCTCGTCTCTCCTAATACTCCATTATACCTCCTCCCCCCAAACGCTTATCTTACCTGTAATTTGTGTTTGGAAATAGGGCTAGGCACAGGGCTGGCTGCACGGCAAATGGCGATTAAGGTTGGCAATCCTGGGCGGATGAAATGTCATCATTGCGGTGGTACTAGTGGTGTTACACAGTGGCAGTTGCAGCATCTGAAAATAAAGAAAATCAAACCTTGTTTGTCCTTACCGTAGCATTAGAACAGTACAATAGAGAATATAGCAGGTGACAGTACACTAGAACAGTGCCACAATGTAGCCTAACAAATGGTAAAGTATTGAAAGTATAACTAGTACTTGTGTTGAATTTCTTTGATATTGGCTACTACTACAAGAAATAGTACCGAAGGTGAAGGACACAGCAGCATAATAATTTGCCACGTCTAGGAGGAGGATGTTCTTGATGACCAATCAAGTTGATGGCGCACATGAAAATCTGCTTTCATTTGCCAATAGTGACTGAGTGTCAAGCTGAGTAAGAATAGAATATATCCTCGGATTCCTTCACCAGCCTGTTGCTATGACGTTATCCTCCCCAGAAAGTGTGTGGAATTATTGCTGTCATTTAGTCACACAATAATGAAAAACACACAGCCCGGGGAAAGAGGGTTAGGGTTTGGAAAATGGATGGGAATGGGGGATTTTGGGAAAGTTTTGTTGAGAGAAGAAAAAAAAAGCACAGCATGGACAAACAATAATTGAAGATAAAGAAATCTTTGGGTACAGAGCTAACCATAAATTTTTTAAGTGACATAAAGGAAGTGCATGCACTACTGCATGCATGGTTACTGAAAAGTAAGTAGTACTTTCGACAACCGTGAATGAAAGAATGAGACAGTACAGGGCTGCAGTACTAATTATGCGTTTTCACTTGCCTATCTCTGCACTCAGAGAAACACTTCTTACATTAAATTAGGTTTAAAAAATAGCAGAGGTAAAACCTATTGAATGGCTGTAGGGATGAATTTAGAAGCAGAGATCAAAGAAATGCAGAGGCACACTCATAGAAGTTCACAGCAATAACATTACTTAAAAGAGAATTCGAAAAGAATGGATACTGTATCTGTATGTTGTTGTAGTTGTCCTGTTGAATTTGGTAAGTTGCATGCATCAAACCATTCCTCTTATTAGCGGGACTCCTCCATTCCAGCTGACACTCCGTCCATCAATGTTGGTAACCAGAAGACACCCTGTCCACTGCCTGCCTGGCGGATGCTGAATTGCGGCTCGCTAATGTGAAGCCTGACTTCATCCTTTTTTTCCCATTACACAGACTGAAACCCGGCCTGTAATTATTGATGGAAAAACAGGAAGTGATATTAGAACACCACTGACAAATAAATATAAGGTATATACGCTGTGTAGTGCAAAAAGTCACACTTTGAGTTTCCTAATAGACAGTACAATATTTTTGAAAGTGCGTACTCTGTCTGAGTCTCCTTTTGAAGGATAAATAAGTATGGGCGAATTAATTTAGCGGATCTTTCCCCTCAAGCTAGGTGTACTGTAAACTGTGCTTTAGAACAAAATTAATTCTTCCCAGCAGTGCTCCCAGACCCTTACTAAACCCAGTCGCAAAAATGTAGAAGACCCCCAATCAGATCTCAAAAAACGAGGCCTAGTAGAAAAATGGTGACAAAACGTACTTTGAAAGAAAAGTAGGCCCAAATCCCCCTTACCCACCATGGATTGTATTCAAACCACTTGCAAGCAAGTAAAAGTATCCATACCCAGCATTGTTCCAAGACTCGCAAACCCCCCCACAAACAGCCCCCCGCCCAAACACATGCAATACAATACTGCTAACCCTAATGAGCCCTAAGTTAAGAATAGTGGCAAATTCTTTCTTTAACTAGGCCAAATCTCCCCCTTCCCACCATGGATTTTCTTCAAATCACTTGCAACCAAAAATACACATTCCCACGAGTGCTCTAAGACCCCAGAACTCAGTTGCAAAAATCTAGAACACCCCCAAACACATGGAATACTGCTGCTAGTGCTAACCCTAACAAACCCTAAGTTACAAAAAGTGCCAAAAGGCTTTTCAGCATGGATTTTCCCCAAACCACTTTTAGCCGGTATTAGACCTTCCCAGCAATGCCCCAAGACCCGCCAACCCACCCGCAAAAAAGCACAACACCCCCAAACAGGCAAAAAGCAAAAATGGAAAATCTCATACTTACAATATTTTTCGGCCTTCTTTCAATTCTGTCCAAACGAGCTGTGCAGCTAGGCCAGAACTCCCGTTTTCCACGATGGATTTCCTGAAAAACAAATGCAATAAAAATTAGACTGTGCCAGCAGTGCTCCCAGACCCCAAAACCCACCCACAAACACCCGGAACCCCCCAAAACAGCACCTCAAAGACAAGCAAGCCAGCAAAAACGCAAAATAAATTTCGCCTCCGATTTTGTCCAAACCACTTTTATCCGGTATTAGACCTTCCCAGCAATGGCCCCAGAGCCGTCAACCTAGGTGGAAAGTAGTAGAAGACCCCCAAACAGCCAAAAAGCAAAACTTAAAAAATGGGCACTTCGAAATTTTCAGGCAAGTTTCCAGAATCACTCCGCACGCGCTCTGCAGCTAGGCCTTAACACCCCTCTGCCACCATGGATTTGCTTCAAACCTCTTGCAATCATTAGTATCCATACCCAGCAGTGCTCCCAGATCCCGAAACCCACCCACAAACACCAGGAAGACCCCCAAACAGCCCCCGAAATCGCTAAATTGAGCGAAATGTCAGAAAAAACGAAAACTTTTTCCTCATGGATTTTGTCCAAACCACTTTTATCCGGTATTAAACCTTCCCAGCAATGGCCCCAGAGCCGTCAACCCAGGCGAAAACAAGTAGAAGACCCCCAAACAGCCAAAAAGCAAAACTACAAAAAAGGGGACTTAGTCATTTTCAGGCAAATTTCCAAAATCACTCCGCGCATGCTCTGCAGCTAGGCCCTAACTCCCCTCTGCCACCATGGATTTGCTTCAAACCTCTTGCAATCAAAAGTATCCATACCCAGCACTGCTCCCAGACCCCGAAACCCACCCACAAACACCAGGAAGCCCCCAAAACAGGCCCCCAGAAACGCTAAATTGAGTGAAATGTCAGAAAAAACTAAACCTTTTTCCTCATGGATTTTGTCCAAACCACTTTTATCCGGTATTAGACCTTCCCAGCAATGCCCCAAGACCCGTCAACCCACCCGCAAAAAAGCACAACACCCCCAAACAGCCAAAAAGCAAAAATGGAAAATCTCATACTTTTTCGGCCTTTCAATTCTGTCCAAACGCGCTGTGCAGCTAGGCCATAACTCCCGTTTTCCACGATGGATTTCCTGAAAAACAAATGCAATCAAAATTAGACTGTGCCAGCAGTGCTCCCAGACCCCAAAACCCACCCACAAACACCTGGAACCCCCCAAAGAGCACCTCAAAGACAAGCAAGTCAGCAAAAACGTTAAAAAAAAATTGCCTCCGATTTTGTCCAAACCACTTATATCCGGTATTAGACCTTTGCAGCAATGGCCCCAGAGCCGCCAACCCAGGCGGAAAGTAGTAGAAGACCCCCAAACAGCCAAAAAGCAAAACTTCAAAAATGGGCACTTAGAAATTTTCAGGCAAATTTCCAAAATCACTCTGCGCGCGCTCTGCAGCTAGGCCCTAACTCCCCTCTGCCACCATGGATTTGCTTCAAACCTCTTGCAATCAAAAGTATCCATACCCAGCAGTGCTCCCAGACCCCAAAATCCACCCGCAAACACCAGGAAGCCCCCCAAACAGGCCCCCGAAAACATGATAGTGAGCAAAAAAGGCAAAAACTTTTTCAAGTCTGATTTTCGCCAAACCACTTTTAACTGGTAATAGACCTTCCCAGCAATGCCCCAAGACCCACCAACCCACCCGCAAAAAAGCTCAACACCCTCAAAAAGGCAAAACGCAAAAAATGTAAAATCTCATACTATTTTTTTGCCTTCTGTCCAAACGCGCTGTGCACCTAGGTCATGACTCCACTTTTCCACCATGTATGTCCTAGAAAACAAATGCAATCAACATTAGACTGTGCCAGCAGTGATACCAGACCCCGAAACCCACCCACAAACACCAGGAAGCCCCCCAAACAGGCCCCTGACAACATGATAGTGAGCAAAAAGGCAAAAACCTTTTCAAGTCTGATTTTCGCCAAACCACATTTATCCGGTATTAGACCTTGCCAGCAATGGCCCCAGAGCCGTCAACTCAGCTGCAAAGAAGTAGAACATCCCCGCAAGTGCAGAGTCTTTCTTCATTGGGCGTGATCCAGCCCTCTGCTTTGAGGGAAATAGGAGTCTGGAGGAGGAGGATAGAGGAGCATGTTCTTGTGAACTTGTGAACCTGAGGAATGCAGACTGCGGCACCTTCAAATCAATAAGCAAATGAGTGAAGACAGTTCTGCTGATGGGCTTGTTTTTGTGATTAGGTGATTAAAGTTTTTATTTATATTGACTTTGCAAAACAAAGAAAGACATACACACAGGAATAAAAGTGAATAAGGACGAAAAAGAAAGTTATTGATTCATTGGCTCATTTTCAGGGCTCGTGTCAGGGAAGAAGAGTTTGTCCTCATACTCTGCGAATTCAGGCGGGAGTAGGTCACCTGACAGAGAAGAAATTCCCTCATCTAAGTTGGTGTCCTCCTCGTCTTCTTCCGGCATATATTCTTGTACTTTGTAATCTGGTGGTATGAGGTGTTGATTCATCTTGTTCATTGTTAACCTCTCCACATTTTTGGGCGAGAGGCGGGTCCTTTTGCAAGTTACAATGCCATCAGCAGCACTGAAAACACGTTCAGAAGACACACTTGCGAGTGGGGAAGACAAGTAGTTTATAGCCAGGTTGGAGATCTCTGGCCACAATTCTTTTTTCCCATGCCAATACTCCAATGGGTCATCATGAACATAGACCTCTGTTGAGTCCTTCAGATAGTCCTGCACCATCGACTCAAGGTTCTCCACGGTTCCTCCACTTTGCTTACTTTTTGCTGGGACCTTTTGAGAAGCAAACCCAAGCTGAGTTAGCCAATCCTCTTCTTCACACAATGTTACTGTTGTGTCTGGTGCAGATGATCCAGTTGCTGGTGTCTAACGGCTGAGAGGTCACTTCTGCCACAGCCACAGGTGCAGAAGTGGATTCTTTTGACTCCGGATGGCCTGCTGATGCTGATGTACTGCCTTTTCCTTCAATTTCCTGCCGTTCTCTTTCAAACCTCATGGCTGACAGAGCTAGCCAACGTTTGTACTTTAAAACTTCTGCGTCACCAAAAGGAAAGAATGCTCTGCCTGCCAGTTCCTTTTTGTAACGTGGATCAAGAATAGTAGCACAAATGTAATGCTGTTCTGTGTGGATCGTTTTGAAGACGTTAATCGCAAAGTAGGCGCTGTAATATTTTCTCCGCCAAATCAAAAGCTTCTTGCTTTTCTTCATCTTTTTCAAACATAGAAGACACCGCCTTCAGTTGGTGCTCTAGCATGCGCAACAATGGGATAGCTTTTCCCAAATTACAGTCCTCCCTGCTGACTGAATGCGCGAAGACCTCAAAAGGACGAAGGATGTCTGTCAGGATTTTAACTAGCTCCCATTGCTCCGTATCTAGCCTCAGGTCTTTCATAGCTGTACCCAGTGTAAAGAAATACTGATCGACTACCGTAAACTGCTCATACAGATGCTCAAACATGTAGAAGGTTGAGTTCCAACGTGTTGCCACCTCCTGGATGAGTGCTTTCACTAGCAGTCGACGTTCATGTAGCAGGCCCCTCAGAATCTTCCGGGCCTTAAAAGAATGGCTGAAATGTGTGCACATTCTTCGGCAGGTGGTCAGTAACTCGCACACTGGACTTTCTTCACTCAATAATTTTTTAACAACCAGGTTTATACAGTGCGCCAAACACGGCACTCTGAAATAGTTACCCATATCCATGGCCTTAACTACATTGGCGCCATTATCCGTGGAAACATAACTAATCTTGCGTTTTTTTGGGGACAGCCATTGAAAGACTTTTGTGTTAAACTCCTGCAAAATGTTTTCTCCTGTATGACTTGTCTCCATGCCAAACATGGTTAGTGTTGCATGTTTCCGAGCAGCTTTAAAAACGTGGTCTGGGTCAACACCTGCCCTTAGCTTTGCTGTAACTCCTGAAAAAAGAGACCCAGTGTGCAGTGATGCACATGTAATCAGTGCCTGCGCCACTGGTCCACATGTCTGTTGTCAGATGTATAGTGTGAACAGCACTCTTCTGCAAGGCTGCCCTAATCACCTCCAGCACATCTGCATGTAGTGCTGGAACCGCAACTCTGGCAAAATAGAACCGGCTAGGAACCTTCCATTTAGGGCAGAGCGTTGCCACTAATTCAAGAAAACCAACCCCTTCCACAAAAGAAAAAGGGAGAAGGTCCAGAGCTAGCTTTTTAGCCAGCTTAGTGTTATACAGACGCGTCATTGGGTGGTTGCGTTCAAATGGCGCTTCTGAAAACAACATGCTTCTAATGGTGGGCTGGACCTTGATTTTACGGGATGATGATGATGACTTCTTCGAACCAGTTACGCTCGGTGATGATGAACTTTTTCGCATTGGTGTCTCACTCTCTCCCACACTCTTAGTGTGGCTCACAGGGGGTGTACTGCTGACAGGGGTACTGGGTGTAAGTGAAGAAATGTTTGACGCTTCTTCCTCCTTGTCATCATCAGATGAAACATCAACGGATGCAGTTTGTTGACTTCCAATTCGGGCTTCCTTGATCTCCTTTAGGTGCGCATGCCATTGGACAGTGTGCTGTCTCTGAAGCTGACCTCTCTGGCCTCCGGTACCATAGTTGGTACCAAGCTTACCACGACTAACTGCAAGCTTACAAATGCTACAAATGGCTATGTTTTCCCTTGTTGTGCAAACACTAAAGAAGTCCCACACTGCGGACTTCAAATGTCTGTGTGGGGTGGAGGAGGCGATACTGGTCATGCTGCTAATGCCAGATGAAGTGGAGGATGTGTGTTGCCGAATTTTACTACGTTGTGCACTTGCACCACCACTAATTGAGGTCGAGGTGGATGGAGGTCCCTTCTGGCGAGAAACAAATATGGAAGCGGTAGGTGGTTGTGTACTAGTTAACTCCAATGATGGTGGTCCCATTGCCTCCTCGTCAACAACATCACGCTCAGCAGCTTTTTGGCCTAGGGTAAAAATGTCTGTTTGCTGCATGTCCGCTGAGGCTGGAGTGGCGTGTATGATGACTGCGTCGTCGTCGTCAGAGTCTTCATCAGCAGGAGTAGTATACTCCACTTCTTCTTCAGCACCACACTCCATAAGTACGAGAGTTTCAGGGACCTTCCTTTTACGCTTAGCTACCTTTGTCAGATCATGGTGTGCCTCCCTGTCAGACGGCTGTGGTGGTTCCCAATTGAGATCCATATCATCGAAAGGAAGGGGGCTTGAAGAAGATGTAGACACCATCCTTGATCTTTTCCTTGCTAGGGATGTGGAAGACAATGAATGATCAGGAGGAGTGGCTTTCTCAAATGGTACCTCAACTTGAATGTCGATTTCCTGATGTGCCCCTACTTCGGGAGGAACAACTATTGTGGGCACTTGTGCCGCTCCATGCACCTCTGCTTGCGCATCTCCTTGCGCTGCCTCTCCTTCCACATGTACTTGGGCTTGTACTTGCACATGTGGTTGTTGTTGCAGCTGTGGTTGTTGAACACTCGTCAGATGAGTTACAACAACCTGTGTTGATTGAGGGACATTGCTGCTACTTTCTTGCGATGAGCTAACATCACTGGTCGATGGTGATTGAACAACTAGACTGGCTGCCTCTAAAGCACTCAAGGGCTAGGACTTAAGTTGGCGTGGTGGTGGTGGCACTGAGCCCAATGGAGCGGGGGTGCTGCTCCCAGCTTGGTCCCCAGCAGACCCCGCTGCTTCTGCAGGCGTACTTTTTTTTTCCGCAAAAATGCAGCGGTCGGCACACCAGTCTCCTTGGTAAATGGTGCCACTTGCTTCTTCTGCTCCTTACTGGCAACTTTCTTGCTAGAGGAGCTACAGGGAACTTTTTTTGGGGCCATCTTCTTCAGATGTCAGAACAGCAGGCCGCAGTTGCACGAGTTGCAGAGTTGTCTTGTCTGTGGCCACACTTGACGTCGCGTGACGTTATGCTGCACACACCGCTGCAGGACTTCTTCGTGGCACTGGTGGTTCTCTTGTGCACCTAAAAGCAATGCAACACGGAGGAACATCAGTTATACACCCCAAAAAGTCGAAAAACACATACAAATCAGCACAATCCCATGCCATCCATGCCCTCAATGATGTTTAAATTCAAGACACCCCACAGAAAGACTAGGCCCATGCACCACTCACTACCCCTGGGCATAAAGGATGAAAGTTAGGCAAAATGGGTGCAGGCCTGAGAACACTGCCTGACTTCAAAATGGCCCCTTGCCCCCCAGCACATGGCCAGGGCCTGCCTGTAGCAGCATTCAAAATGGCCCCCACCCACATGGCCAGTTCCCAGCAGCAGCCAAAAAAATCGAAAACGCACAAAAATCACCACAATCCAATGCCATCCATGCCCTCCATGATGTTTACATTAAAGAGACCCCACAGAAAGACTCTGTCCATGCACCACTGAGTACCCATGGGCAAAAGGCCCCAACACCACCCCCAAAAATAAAAAAACACACAAAAATCACCACAATCCAATGCCATCCATGCCCTAAATCATGTTCAAATTCATGACACCCCACAGAAAGACTAGGCCCATGCACCACTGAGTACCCCTGGGCATAATGGATGAAAGCATGGCAGACTGGGTGCAGGCCTATGGCACAACAAAGCACACTGCCTGGCTTCAAAATGGCCCCCACCCACATGGCCAGTCCTCAACAGCAGCCAAAAAAAACGAAAAACACACAAAAATCAGCACAATCCCATGCCATTCATGCCCTCAATGATGTTTAAATTCCAGACACCCCACAGAAAGACTAGGCCCATGCACCATCACTACACCTGGGCAAAAGGCCCCAACAGCAGCCAAAAAAAACGAAAAACACACAAAAATCAGCACAATCCTATGCCATCCATGCCCTCCATGATGTTTACATTCAAGACACCCCACAGAAAGACTAGGGCCATGCACGACTCACTACCCCTGGGCAAAAGGCCCCAACAGCAGCCAAAAAAATCAAAAACCACACAAACATCAGCACAATCCCATGCCATCCATGCCCTCAATGATGTTTAAATTCAAGACACCCCACAGAAAGACTAGGCCCATGCACCACTCACTACCCCTGGGCAAAAGGCCCCAACAGCAGCCAAAAAAATCAAAAAACACACAAAAATCAGCACAATCCCATGCCATCCATGCCCTCAATGATGTCTAAATTCAAGACACCCCACAGAAAGTCTAGGCCCATGCACCACTGAGTACCCCTGGACATAAAGGATGAAAGCTAGGCAAAATGGGTGCAGGCCTGAGAACACTGCCTGACTTCAAAATGGCCCCTTGCCCCCCCAGCACATGGCCCGGGCCTGCCTGTACCAGCACTCAAAATGGCCCCCACCCACATGGCCAGTCCCCAACAGCAGCCCAAAAAAATCGAAAAACACACAAAAATCAGCACAATCCCATGCCATCCATGCCCTCCATGATGTTTACATTCAAGACACCCCACAGGAAGACTAGGCCCATGCACCACCACTACCCCTGGGCAAAAGGCCCCAACAGCAGCCAAAAAAATCGAAAAACACACAAAAATCAGCACAATCCCATACCATCCATGCCCTCAATGATGTTTAAATTCAAGACACCCCACAGAAAGACTAGGCCCATGCACCACACACTACCCCTGGGCAAAAGGCCCCAACAGCAGCCAAAAAAATCGAAAAACACACAAAAATCAGCACAATCCCATGCAATCCATCCCCTCAATGATGTTTAAATTCAAGACACCCCACAGAAAGACTAGGCCCATGCACCACTCACTACCCCTGGGCAAAAGGCACCAACAGCAGCCAAAAAACATCAAAAAACACACAAAAATCAGCACAATCCCATGCCATCAATGCCCTCAATGATGTTTAAATTCAAGACACCCCACAGAAAGTCTAGGCCCATGCACCACTGAGTACCCCTGGGCATAAAGGATGAACGCTAGGCAAAATGGCTGCAGGCCTGAGAACACTGCCTGCCTTCAAAATGGCCCCTTGCCCCCCCAGCACATGGCCAGGGCCTGCCTGTAGCAGCACTCAAAATGCCCCTCACCCACATGGCCAGTCCCCAACAGCAGCCAAAAAAAATCGAAAAACACACAAAAATCACCACAATCCAATGCCATCCATGCCCTCCATGATGTTTACATTAAAGAGACCCCACAGAAAGACTCAGTCCATGCACCACCCCAAAAATAAAAAAACACACAAAAATCACCACAATCCAATGCCATCCATGCCCTAAATCATGTTCAAATTCAAGACACCCCACAGAAAGACTAGGCCCATGCACCACTGAGTACCCCTGGGCATAATGGATGAAAGCATGGCAGACTGGGTGCAGGGCTATGGCACAACAAAGCACACTGCCTGGCTTCAAAATGGCCCCTAGACCCCCACCCACATGGCCAGGCCCTGCCTGGACCAGGCCTCAAAATGGCCCCCACCCACATGGACAGGCCCCAACACTACCCAAAAAGTAAAAAAACTCACATTCATGCCCTCCATGATGTTTACATTAAAGAGACCCCACAGAAAGACTCAGTCCATGCACCACTCACTACCCATGGGCAAAAGGCCCCAACAACAGCCCAAAAATCGAAAATTCCAAAATTGTAGTTGCAGCAACTGTAATGCCTCAAACAAACTTACTTGTGAAATTTCTAATCCAAAAGTGATCCAAAGAACGTCAAAAAGGCCTCAAATCCAAATATCCAGCAGCATCCACAAAAAGTAATCCTTCCAGGTCAAGAATCCGAATGAAAGTGACCAGCACATGAAGAAAGCACTGGGAGGAGCCTTTTGGACAGGAACAGGAAGTTGGAGACTGTGGGGCACTTCCTTCCCCCCCCCTCCCCAAAAATGGACAACTTGCAAAAAAAAGGGCAGGCAAATGTCAACCTGAGGAGTTATTCTGATAAAAATCATAATTTTCAGAAGGTTTATGCTGCTTGCTAGTGGATTTCTTGTGCAGAATTTCAAATTATGTAATTTTGCGAGTGCGAGATTTTTGCTGCTCGCCGCATCTATGTGTTCGCAACTGCGAATTCTCGCGATGCGTGCTGTGCAAGGTGGCAAGCCGCGATTACGTAATCGCGGTCGCAAAACTCCCGCGGGATCCCGCAGCAAGATCCAAAATGGCGCAGCACTCGCAAAATATCGAGAAAAACAACTCGGCAAACGCTGAATGACGGTAAGTGAACGCCGCACGCCGCAATATTGTATCACCAAGAAAAAAAATCCGCTGCGTGCGAATTTGCGGATTTTCGGTAAATTCGCAAGAGTTCACGGATTGCGAATTTACCGAAAATCCGCAAAATCCGCGAGCGGAACGGATTTTACGCCCATGCTTAATTGTCATTTACAATGCCAATAGCTTAATTTCTCGCAAATGCGAGACCTATTGCATTGCAAATGGTTAAGTTTGAAACTGAGCGCGGTGCCGCTTCAAGGACACCGTGCTGGGTTTTTTTTTTCGATTTTTGCGGTGGGAGCGCCCGGTACGCGCACCGGGAAGCGGACCGAGGAGCGTACTATGGGGAAAAAAGAATGATAGACTTTTCAAATATTGTATGTTTATTAATTGTTCTTTTTGTTTTTTTTTTTTTTTTATTTAAGTACCAACATGTAGGTACCAATGCAGAGTCAAAAATGTAATATACACTGTCTCCTTTGTAGATATCTTGCATGTTGTTACAGAAGTTATTGTGGTATATGGAATTCATACCATAGTCTGTCAGGAAAGCAGAAACAATATGGAGGCAGGAGATGATAAAGAGATGTTAAATACACATTGGAGATAATATAGTGGGAGAAAGGAAGTAACTATGAGCAAACTTACTATGTAACACAAAAAAGTTGCACAGTATATTTTAAGTCTCATTTTATATTATATCTTTTTGGGTACTATTTCATAATTTACATATAAAAAAAGAATAATGTCTCAAACAATTTTAACTTTTTAAATTTAAATTTATTTTTTGTTTTTTTTCAAAATCTAAAAGAATTTGCAACATTCATTCATCAGGTATGTCCTCCTTTTCATTCCATGATTCAATTTCTTCAACACATTTAATTAAGTCCTGGTCTACAGTGTCATCCAAAAAGTCTATTTCTTCTGTGTCTTCCTTAGGATTGTTTTCCATATTAATTTGAAATGAAGTATTATTTTCATTTTGTTGTGCTTCCATTTTCTTGCTGTAAATTGCATAACAAATACATATATCAGTAGAGATAGGGCACTGTTGGGTTTAAGTTCAGACAAGTTATCTTTGGGCAGTGTATGGTTTCAGGCAGGAAGTAGAACTATTAAAAAGTGCCTGTGATGAAGCCTAAGTAAATTCATAATTATACCAGAGAAGCCTAACTCAATCAATAATTTAAATAAATAAGCCTTTCTCAACTCTTACAGAGGGACAGTATATAACTATCTGAAAATGTTTTCCCAAATTAACTTAAAGTGCATAACATAGTTCTCCTTTCAAATTAACAACTTACCTTCTTCAAAGTAGTTGAAGTTTTCTGTGAACATTTTTTCCAAATGTACCTTAGGTAGTGTTAGTCAAAATGGCTGTGTTTCTCTCTCATTTTTCATATATATTCATGTACTTAACCAATCAAATGTCATCACATAAAAGTACAAAATGTAAGTAACATTTTAATTGGTTGAAAATTCAAACAGTTTCATATGTGTTTTTGTCATGTAATTTATCTCAGGATATTTAGACAGGGCTACAGCCCAAATGGCTCAATGGAATACCACCAAATTTGGGTAAATGGTAGGGACTGCTATGTAGTAGGGCGTATTCTATATTTGGTGTAAGTGTCTCCAGTTATTTTTTCTGTAAATTACTTTCCCACCTTTTTTTTGGAAGCGCTTACCGGTGCGCGCCCCGGTACGCGCACCGGCAGCGTTACGGGAGTCCTCCATTTTGTGTTTCGGTAGAATCGAGACACGAGATGGAGGACAAACAACGTTGGGAATGGGTCGAAGGGGGCACTGTAGACAGCCCCTGACCCCCTAGGTTTTCCGAGGGGGGCTTAGGAGGCTCATAAAGGCAAAAAAAATATATATATTTTTTAATTTTTCGCGGGGGAAGCGCCCGGTACGCACACCGGGGAGCGTAAAGGGGAGCCTACTTTGGTGAAAAATAGTGAAAAAAGTTAGAAAAAGATAATCGTTTTGAATGATCAGAGGTAGGGTAGCTCTGAAAAGAGCTTTTGGGTTCTGTGGCTGATTTAGGTACCTACAAGTAGGTTCCAATGCACAGTCCTAAATTCAGGAGGAATATTCTATTCCCTTCATCTGAGAAGTGCACACCATCTCCTCTGTAGATGTCTTGCATGTTGTAACGCAAGTTGTTGTTGTATATTGAACCCATTCCAAAGTCTCTCATGTAAGCAGAAACAGATTTATTCACATGTTTCCGTGCTGTGGACAAAATTGGTTGGACCAGTTCCATTTCTGTCTTTGGCATATATTGGAATATACCAAGGCAGTTTGTGGAAAAAGTGTCATCAATTGATCAAAGGTGTCCTTTAAAAGCATTTCCAGACCAACCCCAGTCATAGTGCCCAAATCATTTCCACCACAGTGCACTATTAAGAGGTCAAGGTTTGGCAGATGCAAAAAGGTTTTCACCAATGGTATCAATTGATGACATCTCAATCCTCTCTGGCCAATCCACTTGATTTCCACATTTGCTAATCAAGGTTGTGATAATTTCTGCTTGCTGCATACCTTTGAGCCCAGTGGATGTAGCTATGTCCAATAATCCATACAGAATACATGATGTGAGAAGGTTCAGGTGCAGTCAGATGAAGTGTGGGAATGAAATGGCAGTTGGAACAGTAGGAGTTTACGAAAAAATAAGTGTGGAGTTTCCCTGCTGTTGAATCACAAGCAATGATTGGTGGATTCAGTTAGTTGAAAACAGAAAGTTAGGGTGCATGGTTCTGTGTGTGATGCCCGCCACCCCTCCCAACACCAATTCCCCATGGGAGGAGACAGACCCAGGTTTGAACTTATGGAAGGCGGGGGGGAGTTACCCCCCCGGCCGTATTTATTAAAATATGAAACAAAATTTAAAACTTTAAATGAAAACGTTTCATGAATCATGTACAATTTTATCTTCCATTACATTTTGATGAAGACAAGTTCTTGGCTAACCTTAACAAATCTCTAATACAAAGGTTTCCTAGCCGAGTCTAGCATCCTGAAAATGCATAACATTCTAAAATAAAATTGTACAACCTAGCATTAAGGGCCAACGGCAAGGTCTTAACTGGTGTCAGATCCCTACTACCAAATTCCCGCCCTCACGGTGTGAGTGGCGCATGCTCAGAGGACTTTACCCTCGCAGCCAACTGTAACTTCCCTTGTCGTAGGGGCCCCTTTCACTCGACGCCATCTTAAGGTCGTCCGAGTTCTCGTGCGAGGTATCCGTAAGAAGGACAGCGTGGACTCACCCCCTTCCCCACACTCTCTTCCGCCGGAGCGGATATCCGGCCCCCGGGAAATTCGTAGGAGGGGCATATAGCCGTCTCCCCCTGGGAGGGGCCTATGGCCGTCTCTCCCTGGGCGACCCATCCGTAGTGGGTGCCGCCCCCCCATGGGAGGGGCCAATGGCCGCCTTCCCCCGGGCACTCCCATCCATACTGGGTGGCGCCCCCCTAGGGACCTTGAAATCACTGCTCACCGATCATGACCTTACCGCCACAGGCCGAATAGTTGACCGACTATCCGGCCCCCCCCACACCTCCTAAAGGTCATGTCTCCTCAATGCCACTAGCCATGCTATGAAGTCTCCTATGAGTAAGTCATTCCCAGCCCTGGACAGGTGCACCCCATCATTCAAATAATAGTGATCACCCCGAATACACCCATGGGAAATGCTTTGTAAATGAGTGGAGCGAAACAGTTTCTCAATCTTGTTGTTGACCCTCTTTACCGAGTGGTTCAACGCCGACACAGAGATACCCCCCCGCCAGATTCTTCTGGGGATCATGTGGGACCAGGCAATCGTACACCCCGGGAGCCTTTTGGCCAACCAGCTGACTGCTGACAATATGTGCTCTACTAACACCCATCTTCCCAGTCTTACCAAGTCATTGCCTCCCAGATGCACTATGATTACAGATGGCGGTGACCTGTGCCGCCCTAGAAGTTCCTCCACAAAGCTCTGAAATTGGTCAAAACAGAGGCCTCCTTGCCCATGGAAGGTCACTCTGAACCCATATTCCTCAGATGCGTGAGTCGCATCACCTGCCTTGAATATGTCCCCAGCGCGCCTCACGTATGAGTGGCCCACGACCCATACCACTTGATCTCCAGTCGGTGATCTTTTCCCGCTGGTCCTCTGGTGTTGGGCCAATCCCAATTTTCGCCCCTCGTCACAGGCTTGCGAAACTGTAATCCAAACAAAAGACAACAAGCGTGAGTGCATTTCATCAGTCTTTTATAACATGTGCAGTCGCACATACCTCTTGAAACAGTTCGAGGACCAACGGCCTAACTCGTTCACTTCCTCTGGACACAGACCCCGAGCCGTAGCCTCCGTAGCGGCCCCTATTCTGAATGAGTGGGTCCCAAAATCACACGGGTTCAAGCCCGCCGCTGCAATCGTAATTGCCAGCACCCTCCGAAATTGAAATCTTGTCAGCGGGGTGCCGTCCTTGTGTCTAAACAGGGTCCCCCCCCAAGTTGTCAACCTATGCCCCATGTAGGCCTCCATATATCTTACCGGACAACCGGGGTTCCCCCGGGCACGCTGGAGCACCACACTACTCCCCAAAGCCTCCTGGTCTGTCTTAGACCTGGCTATCGAGATCAGAAGAGAATCGCCCCGTATTTGGACGAGATCCCTGCATAGACCTCCCCCCATATCCTTCTTATTCCTCGCCACGAGTTCACTTACCCGCATAGCCCCATGAAATGCCAATGCGAAAGCCGGTCGGAACAGAATTACCTCACTGGGCGAGGAGCATGTCTCATCCAGTTTCGCTAGTAGCAAGGACAATCTGTCTAACCCAATCGGGTGCCTTTTATCCTGCTTGCAACACTCCAGGCGCTGCCAGCCCCGGAGTGCCTTCCTGACTAAGAATGAACCCGTTGGGTCCCGTACCCCATGGAGCTGCGCCATGAATGATATGGCAGCCCTATACCTGTTGGCGGTTGCCGCCGATCGGCCTTCCTTGTGAAGTGCCACCAGAAACCGGTGGAAGGACTCTTCCCGCCCCCAGCTATGCCCCCCTACCGGCCCTAAAAAGGCGCAGTATGAACGGAACGCTCCTTCGTACGCTTTCCTCGTCCTGGGCGCTAAACTGGCTGCCACGAGGTCTTGTAGTCCGGGGCACCGATCTGCCATAGTGCTTCGGGGAAAGGTGCCGCCACTAGTTCCGCTGTGGGTAGATAACCCCTGAAAGCCTGCATGTGTGAACGAGAGAGTGCATCTGCTGCATTATTCAGTACACCTGGCACATGCCTTGCCCTGAATTGTACATTCAATCTCATGCATCGAAATACAATTTCTTTCAACAGTCTTAAGATCCACTTGCAGCGTGCAGCCTGGTGATTAATGCACTCGACCACTGTCATGTTGTCTGACCAAAACACCACTGAGCGGTCCCTAAAGTCTTCCGGCCATGCCATCAGAGCCACCCAAATGGGGAATAGCTCCAAGAATCCAATGTTCCCTGTTAGGCCACTTGAGTGCCACCACACCGGCCATGTTTGTGCCAACCATCGGTTTCCAAAGATCGCGCCAAATCCCACGCTCCCCGCCGAGTCGGTCCACAATCCCAGTTCGTCCGACGAGGCTGGGGGTTTGTTCCACACCACTCGACCATTGAAATCCGCCAGGAATGCCAACCAAATCTGCATGTCCTGGCAAACCTCTGCCGACAGTCTAGTGCGGTGGTGTCCTTCCTTAAGGCCCACCATAGCCTGTGCTATGGAACGTGAGAAAGGGCGAGCCATCTGCATCACTCTTAAGGCAAAATTAAGCTGACCCCCTGTCTGTTGCAACTGGTGTAGGGTCACCTTATCTTTACGGAGACATTGTACCAAGGAAGCCCTGAACTTGGCCACCTTCTCAACTGGCAGACGGAAACACCCCTCCACTGAGTCTAGCTCAATCCCCAGAAACTACAGTGAGGTAGATGGCCCCACCGTCTTACCTGGCGCCAATGGGACCCTAAACTCCCGCATGAGTGTGCAGAAGTCCTGCAGCGCTTGTGCACAGTCCCGAGTGCCCGCCGGACCTAGGAAAAGGAAATCATCCAAATAGTGCATCACCTGTCTATGCCCTGTGGCCTCGGTGAACGCCCATTCCAAAAAGGAGCTAAACATTTCAAAATAGGCACATGAAATTGAACAACCCATGGGCATAGATTTATCCATGTAATATTTCCCTTGAAACGTGAATCCCAGCAGGCACTGGTCCTGAGGGTGGACCGGGAGTAACCTGAATGCAGATTCAATGTCTGATTTTGCTAACAATGCCCCGGGGCCCAGGCGATTCAACAGAACGACTGCGTCATCGAACGATGCATAACTCACTGAGCATACCTCGGGGTCAATAGCCTCATTTACCGAGGCCCACTTAGGGGCCGATAGATTGTGGATGAGTCTATACTCCCCCGGGTCTTTCTTTGGAACCACTCCTAAAGGAGAACACACAAATTCCGCAACTGGCGGGCAGACAAATGGCCCTGCTACTCGCCCCAAGCTGACTTCTTTCGCTGTCTTTCTGGCGGCCACCGCCGGGTTGTGCTGAATCGACAGTTGGTTTTTACAAGAGGGGCTCCCCCGAAAATTTCGGACACATGATCTGGGTATCGGTTCAGCCAGGGGGCCAAAGCCAAGATATCAATGGGCAAAGATGTTCGCTTCCACTGCACCACATCAATCCTGCTTGGATTCCCCCCTTTCCTCCCGCACCATTGGTCTTGGATCGGCAACTGGCTTCCGGGTGTGAGGAATTCCCACAGCCTGAACAAGCATGCCGGAACCTACACGTTCCTTGAGGCCTGGTACAGGTTCCTTTGTTGAATCCCCAACAAACTCCACGCTTGCCTCCATTCCCGCCGGACCTTGGATGTGGTTCCCCCCGGCGCTCGCCCGAAAGAGCTGCGACGGCTTCTGATGGAATGTCCCAGAGCCACTCGTGCTTGGTACCGATGTACCCGCCGGTCCCGGCAAGAGCTGAGCATGCCATGACACTGTGTCCAGACAATCCCATGTCAAGGCCTCGTTAAACTCCTTCGCTTTTCTAAAGGTAAAATCGTAACCCTTCCATTCATTTCCCCCGTACATTGCATGGAAATTCATGATCCTGTTCTGATAACATGCTAAGTCAGTCAACACTTCCGGTTTACGCTCACCAATAATTGCCGTAAAAAGTAGAAAAGGCCCTGACCCAGTTCACCATGGTCTCATCGACCCTGAATTCCGCCATCTTGACCCGCCATACGCTGGGGTGCCACAAATCTTTCTGGGTCTTTGCATATTCTAAGTCACGATGGTCAGTCAAAAGAGAAAACATGTTAATGTACTTATCTCCCCATACCATCTCTTTCGTAGCCATGGGAATGTGCTGCGATAAGCTTTCCCGCCTTGAAGGTACTGGACCCTCCCCCACCAATGGCAACGCTCTCTTACCGGCTTCAGCCGGCTTCCCAGCCGTGTCCGTTGTCTTCGCCCGACCGTCCATCCGTCGTGACCCCCATCGCTACCTGCGGGGGAATAGAAGGTACATTCGCCGTCCCGGCATCCCTTGACTGCCGCAACTGCTCAATAATTAATCTGGCTTCTTCAGCCGGGTCTCCCACAGCCACTGATCCCCCTGCTCCTTTCTTTAGCCATGGCAATACTGACGCTAACTGAAGTGCCAGTTCAGGGGGCATTTGGTCATCCCCAATTGGCGTGATCACTACGGGAATTGGCAAACCCCCATCCGGTCCTGGTACCGGGCTATCTACCGGCGCGACGGGGATGTCTGCGCCTGGGCTTGATGGAGTTACCTCTGGGACTGGGACCTGACTGGAACCTGCCCTCCCCTTCTTCCTCTTACCCTTACCCCCTGGGGCGACATTCGGCAAGGCCGGTCCTATGACTCTTTTAGGCCGCCCCGAGGGGGCATTCTGGGCCGCCAACTGTTTCCTGATGTCCGCTAAGCCACGACCGAGCTGGTCCACTTTACCCATCTTTCGGTCCATCACCGCTACTTGGTTCACCAAGGTGCATAGCATCCTCTCCATCTCGGAGCTCTTTCCTGCTTTCTTGCCAGGCATGACTTCGGTTACCCCGTCCGACTTGATCCGCAAGGGTGACTCGATCTTCCACACGCCTGACACTGAAAGAGAAATAACAAAGATTACAAGTTCTCAAAATTGCAGCTTGTTCCCTATAGGGCTCACGAGCGACGAGTGGTGCAGCCTTCAGAGCACTGGAACAAGAGGAAGCTTTGTTGGATTTCTGCTCTATTTATCCATCTACGGGAGGGCGGGGGCCCGACTCAGGTACGCCCATCCGCGCGCGGACTTCCGGACGGGTGTTTAGTACAACCTCTTCTGGGCGGGAGGGGCGGGCTCCGGCTACGCCGCTTCGGGCATACCAGCCGAGACACGCCCCCCACCCACAATGGTTCCCGGGGGATCGGGGCACCCATCCATACGTTCGGGGGGACCGAGTGGTCTTCCCTTTCCATAAAAAGCAATTTGAATGGTTAAGAAAAAGTCACTAAAAGCAATGATGCCCTGGATAAGCTGGTGTATTAAGAGGTCAAACATCCTTGCTGACTTAATTTGCAACATTGTAGAGTAAACTTTTGAACCTGTGAGTTCAGTTAGGAGGGAGTTGCTATGGTAACAGATAGAAAGGTCTGAGAGGGGGAAGGGTGTTGGTTTGAAAATAGTGAGGGAAGACTTTTGATTGGTTGAAATAAAGCATATGTGTGTAAAGTTAGAGATTTTCTATGCCAGTCTTGGTTTCAGTGTATTGAGTGCACACCTTTTGCTCTGCTAAAGAAAAATTGGTGTGTGTGTCTGACACTGTTTTCAATCTCCCAAAGCATTTGTAAAGGTAAGTAATGATTTATTTAATTTAGATAGAGACTTGTTTGCTCTATGGAGAATATTTGGAAGCAGATAGTTAAGTTTCAGTAGTGAAATTGAATGCTTGTACATAGGTCCTGTGTTGTGTTTCTAAAATGTTATTCAAAAAACGATTTTGGGGGCAAATCAATGGTATTTTCATTTGGCCCTTATTTATGATTGCCTTGTGCTGCTGGTACATCACTTTAAACATGGGAAAAAAGTGACGCTCTGGTGACACAAGGCCTTCATAAATAAGGTCCTGAGCTTTTTTGTTGTTGGTTTGTGTCTTGCTTTTTGATAATGCTTGATATCAACATTTGCAAGATAGAGGATTTGTATTTTGTGAAATAGTGAGGGTTCAGTAGTGAAATTGAGTGCTTGTACATAGGATCTTTGCTGTGTTTCTAAAATGTTATTCAAAAAACGATTTTGGGTGCAAATCAATGGTATTTTCATTTGGCCCTTATTTATGATTGCCTTGTGCAGCCGGTGCATCACTTTAAACATGGGAAATAAGTGACGCTCTTGTGGCGCAAGGCCTTCATAAATAAGGCCCTGAGTTTGTTTGCTGTTGGTTTGTTTTTTGCTTTTTGATAATACTTGCTATGAACATTTGCAAGATAGAGGATTTGTATTTTGGGAAACAGTGAGGTTTCAAAAGTGATATAGAGTGGTTGTACATAGGTTCTGCGCAGTGTTTCTTAAATGTTATTCAAAAAACGATTTTGGGGGAAAATCAATGGTATTTACATTTAGCCCTTATTTATGATTGCCTTGTGGCACCAGTGCGTCTCTTTTAACATGGGACGCACTGGTGGCGCAAGGCCTTCATAAATAAGGTCCTGAGTTTTTTTGTTGTTGGTTTGTGTCTTGCTTTTTGATAATGCTTGATATCAACATTTGCAAGATAGAGGATTTGTATTTTGTGAAATAGTGAGGGTTCAGTAGTGAAATTGAGTGCTTGTACATAGGATCTTTGCTGTGTTTCTAAAATGTTATTCAAAAAACGATTTTGGGTGCAAATCAATGGTATTTTCATTTGGCCCTTATTTATGATTGCCTTGTGCAGCCGGTGCATCACTTTAAACATGGGAAATAAGTGACGCTCTTGTGGCGCAAGGCCTTCATAAATAAGGCCCTGAGTTTGTTTGCTGTTGGTTTGTTTTTTGCTTTTTGATAATACTTGCTATGAACATTTGCAAGATAGAGGATTTGTATTTTGGGAAACAGTGAGGTTTCAAAAGTGATATAGAGTGGTTGTACATAGGTTCTGCGCAGTGTTTCTTAAATGTTATTCAAAAAACGATTATGGGGGAAAATCAATGGTATTTACATTTAGCCCTTATTTATGATTGCCTTGTGGCACCAGTGCGTCTCTTTTAACATGGGACGCACTGGTGGCGCAAGGCCTTCATAAATAAGGTCCTGAGTTTTTTTGTTGTTGGTTTGTGTCTTGCTTTTTGATAATGCTTGATATCAACATTTGCAAGATAGAGGATTTGTATTTTGTGAAATAGTGAGGGTTCAGTAGTGAAATTGAGTGCTTGTACATAGGATCTTTGCTGTGTTTCTAAAATGTTATTCCAAAAACGATTTTGGGCGCAAATCAATGGTATTTTCATTTGGCCTTTATTTATGATTGCCTTGTGCAGCCGGTGCATCACTTTAAACATGGGAAATAAGTGACGCTCTTGTGGCGCAAGGCCTTCTTAAATAAGGCCCTGAGTTTGTTTGCTGTTGGTTTGTTTTTTGCTTTTTGATAATACTTGCTATGAACATTTGCAAGGTAGAGGATTTGTATTTTGGGAAACAGTGAGGTTTCAAAAGTGATATTGAGTGGTTGTACATAGGTTCTGCGCAGTGTTTCTTAAATGTTATTCAAAAAACGATTTTGGGGTGAAAATCAATTGTATTTACATTTAGCCCATATTTATGATTGCCTTGTGGCACCAGTCTCTTTTAACATGGGACGCACTGGTGGCGCAAGGCCTTCATAAATAAGGCCATGAGTTGCTGTGGTATAAACTTTAATATGTTGCAAATTACTGTTTATATTGTTTTCTTTTTGTCATTACTTTGTTGTTTGCTAATAGTGGTCTTTAATGTGTTATTTGTTTCAGAACCACAGATTGAAATCAACATTTTAAAAGCAAGCAAAAATGCCATCAAGGCAAAGGAATAGAAAAATACCATACCTAAAAGAACAACATCATCAAAGGAATTAAAAGAATCCTCTACAACAAGTACTTCAAAAAACACCAGAAAAGTTCCTGGTAAGACAATTAAGTCTTTTCTTCACAATTTATGTAGATCAAAAAGTAATGTTAATGGTAATAAGAAGATCCAGAAGCAGAGAACAAATCTAAAAAGGAAGGAGAGGCCCTCAAAAAATGTCTTTATTGGAGCAGGAGATAAGACTATGGATAGCAATAGAAGGTTAAATCAATTTAGGGACATTCGTAGACGAATGTTTCGCAATAGGGTAGTTTTAAATTTGCTAAAAAATGAAAAGAAAGGTAAACAGAGAGCTGCTTTTTACAAGAAAAAGAAAAGTGTAGAGAAGATTGTTGATCAGGCTTTTGAAGTTAAGAAAAAAATATTTATTTTAGTAACTAATAGAATTAGGATACTTAATAAGGCAATTGATGTTTTCAAATCGAACAGTAGATGGAAAAGAATTATTAATCGGACTAATTTTTGTGAAGTATTTTCTGGAGAATGGATGCATAGTTCAAGTTCTGAGCCATTTTCTAATGAGGAGAGTTACTCTCAGGAAAATGATTTGGTGCATGCAGTTGACACCAGTGGTCGAGCATATGAGGTGAAAGATGGTTGTGTGATGGAAAAAGAGAAACTTGTGTCTAGAGATGTAGAAGAGGTGTTAAGTGATGAAGTTTTAGGGAGATGTACTAAGGGTCCAGTGTACACATGGAAGTGCAGTAGTATTTGTGATGTGCGACAGGATTCAATCGATTTGCTTCGAAATTTCTTACGTACATATAGTAAGAAAAGTCTAAAACAAAAAATGAAGATCTTGCAAGAGTTAGATCCTTGCAGAGTGAGAGAAAGCACAGGTTTTCATGGGCATTCACTGGCTTGTCTTTCTAGAAAAGTATGTCAGAGTGTTTTTCATCATTTTAGGATGTTAGCAGTGCATCATAATAAGGTGAGGAAATTAGTGAGAAGGTTGTATTATGCAAACAGTCCAGCACTTAAGCTTAAACAGTTAAACAGCGCTCTTTTGCATGGATCTGAAGTGGATGTGAAGACTATTTGTGAAGAAATTGAGTTTTGCTATTTTTTGAACAAAGAGGACAGTGTAGAAATGGATATAGTAATGGATGGTAATGTGGAAGACAATGGACAGATTTCAAGTACAGAAAAGTTTGACGAGGAAATTACCAAGTTTAAGGTGAAATCAAGTGAAAGGCCTAATTTAACTTGTGTGTGTTGTCGACGGACTCATTATAAGATTCAGACTAGGTTAGTTGATTTATATGCAAAATGTGAATTGGAAAATAATAGTGAATGGAAGGATTTTGTAAGTTATTTGTTGGTGGAGAATTCTTTTGATTTGAGTTTTGATCAGCGTATTTGTAATTATTGTTTGAAAAAATTAAATGAAAATAGAATGCCTGCTAGAGCTGCTCATAATAATCTTCAGTTGATAGATATTCCTTCTGAATTGATGGATTTAAATACTTATGAATCAATTTTGATTCAATGTGTCCATCCTTTTCAAGCTATTGTTCGCATGGAGCCTTAGATAGGGAAATTACCTCCTACAGATTTACAAAGAGGATTAAAGAGATGAGTTGTTTATTTGCCTCTAGATGTCAAGAAAAATATTGATACAATTGGTGTAGAAAGAGTAGAAGAGGATCCTCTGGTTATTCTAGTTAATGGGGTTCTGACAAAGAGTAAGAAAATCTGGCAAGATTTAGTGGATGTTAGGAAAGTCAAAATTTGGTCAAAAACAATGAGTACTACAAAGATGTAAGTGTTGGAGCAGAGGAAACAGCTACAGAAGAAGACAGTGATTGTTCAGTTGGCCAAATTGAAAAAGTTGATGTGTCTAGAAGTGAAGAAATATATGAACATTATACTGTTCATCCTTTGCATTCCAAAGAAGTAATGGGGAATGCAATTGACTTGTTTCAAATGAAAGCAGCAAAAGGAATTCCATTAGTGTATGGGAAGAAAGTTTGGAAGCTCGTTGTTTTCCACAGTTATTTCCAACAGATCGTGGTGGACGATATGACGATCGACCAGTTCAAATTCCTGCAGCTGAATACCGGACTTTAAGATTATATGCTGAAGATCCAAGGTTTCGGCAATGCATTCCGTATTTGTTTTATCTACTGTATGAAAGTGATTTGTTTGGGCTTTCTTATGCAGTTAATCATATATTGAAAAGTGGAGCTCATCTGCAAAATGTTTCAGGAAGGGACTTTATGGAGAAAGTCAATCTGCAAGACAGTATTTTGGAATCTCAGCTAATCAATCTCATGGCATGTCAGCGTGGAACAAATGAGTATTGGTTCCGTCGTCATGGGGAATTGAAATGTATGCTAAGAAACTTAGGAACTCCTACATGGTTCCTCACTCTTAGCTGTGCTGAGTATGCATGGGACGACTTACTTCAATTTCTACGAGAGGCAAATGGAAATATACAAAATATAGAATTGAAAACACCTGGAGAACTGTGTTCTTTGGATCCAGTGAATGTTTGCAGATATTTTAATCATAGATTTCAAGCTATGATGTCTTTTATTACCAACAAAAAAAATCCTCCCCTTGGAGAGGTTTTGGATTTTTTTTGGAGGAAGGAATATCAAGCGAGAGGTGCTCCTCATATACATATGCTGTTATGGATTAAAGATGCACCCAAATTTGGATTAGATTCGGATGAAACAGTGATGAGTTTCATTGAAGAGTATTGAACATGTGCTGTTCCAAAAACTACTAAAGAAAACAGTTTAAGGCAAAAAGTTTTTCGTTTTCAATCTCATCGTTGTGGAAAGTACTGTCGTCGAAAATTTAAAAACAAGGAAAAGTACTACACGAAATGTCGTTTTGCGTTTCCACGACCAGTGATTTCTAAGGGAAGAGTAAATAATTTGATGTCATCTCTACGACATACTGTGATGAGGAAATCTCCCAAAAATACATATAATTTAAAAAGAAACGAAGAGTCCAAGTACATCAACGACTACAACCCAGTGATTTTGTCCATGTGGAATGCTAACATGGATATTCAGTTCGTTGCTGACAACTCTATTGCTGTGGCTCGATATGTGACATCTTACATCACAAAAAAAGAAAAGACAGAACTGAAGGAAATGTGGGAGGACATTTCACATGAAAAGAGTCTAAGCAAGAAATTATACAGTTTCAGTCTGAAGATGTTGTCGCATCGAGAAATTGGAGCATATGAATGTTCTGATCGGTTATCATCAGCAAGTCTCTATGCCAAATCAAGAACAATCATTTGGGTGAGTCTAGGTCTTGCTGCAACACGAAACCGAGTTTTGAAATCTGTACAAGAAATTGAATATTTGGCGGAGAAAGAACCAAACAGTACAGATATTTTGAAGACAAATATGTTGGATACATACTATCCAAATAGAAGTACTCACCTTGAGAACACTTGTTTGTATGAAGTTCTGCAAAACTACAGTTATAGGAGGAACATCACAGAAGATATCAATAATGGAAAATATGCTGTCATTGGGTATGAAGGATGTCTAGTGAAGCAGAGAAAAGGCCATCTGATTAATCCTCGAAAATTGAGTTGCGAAGCTCCATACAAAAGAGAATTTTACTATTTAGCTCTTTTGTAACTCTTTAAGCCATGGCGTACAGAAGAGGAACTACTTGGAGATTTTCTCTGCTATGAAGACTCTTTTAATGCAACTAAGGATACCATAAAATGTCCTATTTTTCTAAATTATCTGCAACTGTTGAACGAAGAAATAGAGCAAGAAACCACAATTGCTGAAGAGATTGCTAGAGACAGTTCTCAAGACAGTCAGAGTTCTACTTCATTGAGTCAGGATCCACTAGCAGGACCAATTATCCAAAATGAAGCTGCAACTGCCATGGATGAGGTGGAAAGAGCTATGGAACAAGCTCTAGAGGATGGAGTTAACTTAGAAGATTTGGTAAAGCAACTAAACGTTGAGCAGAAAAAGATATATGATGAAGTCACAGAACAGATTGAACATGGATTCAGACATGAGAAAAAAGAGTGCTCATGTACATCATTTGAGCCTGTCCGACTGTACGTAAGTGGAGAAGCGGGGACAGGAAAAAGTTTTCTGATTAAAGCCATTTCAACTTATCTGCAGAAAAGGACTGATTCACCGCTGTCTTGTGTTGTAACTGCTCCAACTGGTCTGGCAGCACATAACATTAAAGGGATTACTCTACATTGTTTACTGATGCTGCCAGTTGAGCATGATAATAAATTGCATTACAACAAGTTATCTGGAGATGCGTGTTCTGAAGTTTCAAGAGTCTTGAACAAAATGAAACTTCTTATCATTGATGAAGTAAGCATGGTCTCAAATCTAATGCTTGCTTTTGTGCATTTGAGAATGCAAGAAATTCTTAGAACAGAGTATGATGTGTTATTTGGAGGAAAACACATTATTGTTTTTGGAGATCTATTGCAGTTGACTCCAGTAAAAGGACAACCAGTGTTTAAAATGCTCACGCATGAAGATATCAGAAAGTCCCTTGGAAGCATTGGAAACGTTAATATATGGTTACATTTTAAATATGCTGAACTGCTTCAAAATATGCGACAGGCAAAGGATGAAGATTATAAAAATATTCTACAAGATGTAAGAATTGGAAAAGTAAGTGAGCTTGGGAA
Source organism: Lissotriton vulgaris (assembly GCF_964263255.1). NCBI lineage: Eukaryota > Metazoa > Chordata > Amphibia > Caudata > Salamandridae > Lissotriton > Lissotriton vulgaris. Next base: position 845,887,248 of record NC_141685.1, read on the forward strand.
AGAAGCTTTACATGCTCGATTAATTTCAAATTTGTATCCAAATGAAAACATTCTGCCAGAGAATATTTTTAAAGAAATGACTGAGAAGAAATCTGGGATATGTTTGATGCCAACTCTGCAAGAATGTTCCATCTTCAACAACAAAATGTTAAAGTTAGAAAATGAAGAGATTGTGAAACTGGAAACAATAGATTAAATAGAGCATATGGGTGCAACAATTGTTTTGTCAGAAAATTTGAAAACAAAATTAGATTCATTAGAGAAAAGTATTTCTAAAACAGCTGGTTTTGAAAAGACTCTGAATGTGTGTTTAAATTGTCGTATCATTTTGAGAAGGAATTTAAATGTGGAAAGAGGTCTGGTAAATGGAGCAATGGGTTATGTTGTTGATTTTGTGAATTATAGAAATAGAGATGGAATTGAATTTTTAAAAATAAAATTTGATGGTATTGAGCAAGTACAACAAATCAGTCGTTGTTCTGCTAGATTTTTACTTGTAAAAGACTTATATGTTCGCCGAAAACAGTTTCCTGTTTGTTTTGCATATGCAGTAACAATTCATAAATCTCAAGGTTTAAGTGTAGATAGTGCTTTGGTGAACATTGGAAGATCTGTGTTTAAAGAGGGTATGGCATATGTGGCATTATCCCGAGTCAGAACTTTATCAGGATTGTACTTGATTGAGTGTGATGAGACAAAGATTTGTGCAGATCTAGATTGTGTTAAAGAACACAATAGGTTAAGAAGAGAGTATGCTCCACATTTGCCTCAATATCCCCTGTTTGAAAAACGTGTGGTAGGCCGAAAAAGAAGAAATGAGAATAATTGCAGTGAGGTAGTAGCAAAAAGACAAAAAGTAGATGAAACTGTAATTCAAAACAGAAAGAAAAAAGATTGTGATGAAAATGTTGTTGGATTTCAGTTTGAAAATAGTTCTGGTGTCAACTGCTATGCTAATGTAGTGGTTAATGTTGTTTTTTTTCTTCAAACTTTACAAGAACAGATTGTTGAAAATCGGGATCAAAGATTGTGTGGTTTATTGAATTCTGTGTTTGAGAAATGTAGCAGTGATAGAGCAAAAATAGAAAGTGTAACAGAAATTCGAAATATTTTAGATATGTGTTCTGGTCAAGATAAATTTTCACAGAACATTCAGCAGGATTGTCAGGAATTTTTAATGTATATGTTTGGTGTTTTGGAAGGTGATGTAGATAATCTTTTCAGCCTTTCTTATCAATGGCAGCATGACTGCCACAATTGTAGTTCATCAAGTAATACTAGAATAGACACTGAAAGATTTATATATTTGACTTTACCAGACTGTAAATCAGTGTCATTTAAAAATCTAGTTAAAGCACCAGATCATAATATGGTGTGTACCCAATGTAAGTGTCCAATGCTATCCTCATTATTTATACAAAGTTATGGTCAGTATATCATTTTAGTTTTCCAACGATGTAGACCTGATGGAACTAAATTGACAACTTCTATCAAAGATTTTGTGGCTTCTCAGTTATCAATTTCAGGAAAAACCTTTACAACTGAAGCTATTAATTATCATGACGGTCCTTCGACAACATCAGGACATTATACATGCTACTTAAAATGTAAAAAAGGTTGGACTTACTGCATTGATTCTCATTTGACTTATAAACAACATTTGCCTTATGACTTTAAAAATTCTTACCTAGTGTTTTTAAAACCAAAGTTTTAGTAAAGGGAATTGGCCTTTGAAGACGGGAATAGTTAATAAAAGTTAGTTAGTTAGTTAATCTAATGTTTAAAATTATTTATCTCATATAGGTACTGTAAGTGGATCTCATAGTAAAAAATACTCATATATCTGACACAATTTGGCCATAAGGAAAGTGTAAGGTATGATGTTCTTAGATTTTTTTTATAGGAAGTCAATGAAATGGAAGTTATAGAGAACATCAGAGTTTTTTTCCACCAAAAGGACCTTCACTATCTTCTATTTGGCCTCACGGAAAAGTAAGTGAATCAAAGATTAGTGTACATATATGAGTTGTAAGTTTTTATGTTTTTTTTAAACACAATCTTTTAGATTGTGTTTTTTTTCCCGCTGTTATATGATGAAAGTTTGAACTCACTAATTTGAGTGAAATTCAATATATTCTGAGAACAGCAAAAAATAAACAATGTAACATATTGTAGAAGTTATTCTATAGTTTGCATTGTGTAATTTATATTATATTCCCATTGTCTCACACTCATTTTCCCTTTTCCACCTTTATTTAGCTCTCTTTACACATTTACACTGCCTTTTTTCATCGTTGTTCCTTTACTCCACTTCATTCACAACTCCTCAATCCAATTTGAACTGTATGCATTTCCTCTCTCCCTTCCACCACTTTTCATATTTCTCACATTCTCTCAGTACCACTGCTTTAGTTTTCATCCCCTCTTTCTTTCTTTTGCTTCTTTACTCTTTTTCCTTTCTCACTCATTGTTCTGCAGTTCACTCAGTCCTTCCCTTTGTTTTTCTGTGTACTTACTCTCTCACTCCTTTTTCCTCCATCGTTCTATATTAACCTCATTCCCTTCATCCCTTCACTCAGTGACTTCCCTTCACTCACTCTCAGTCATCTTCTATTCCTTTTTCTTATTAATAGTTCCTCATTTAGACTCCTCTCCTTTTCACTCATTTTCCTTTTACTTTCTCATCTTTCCTGATTTCGTTTTGGTATCTCACATTCTTTTAGTATCATACTTACCTTCAGTAATTTGTTCTCCTTCTATTTCTTTTTCCCTCTTTTTTGTCTTTCTATATTACTTTATTTCTGTTTTTTTATCCTTCACTCTTGCTTTATTTCTTAGTACACTTTTTTGTTTGATTTTTTACCTCTTGACCTGTTTTTCTATTTTAAAATATATATTTTACTAATTATAACTTGTTTTTTCTTTTGTCTTTCACAGAAACAAGTACGTTTTCATTAATTATATGGTAAGTGTGTCTACAAAATGTAGTTTGTCATCACCCTTTGCTTTAACCTCACTACTTTTCTCTCACCCTACCTCACCCCTGTTTCCTTACTCTGCTTCCCTCACTTATTCTTATCCTCCATGTGTACTTCTCTTTTCCTTACTTTCCTACCACATTCAACTTCTTTCAGTGCCCCTGCTCCTCCACACTCCTTCACTTACCTTTTTTACTGGTTCACTTAGTCCCTTTCTGACACTCCTTCCTTTACTCTCTCTCTTCTTTTTCTCTGTCACTCCTCATGTCTTACCCTTATTCACTTGTATCCACCCTCTTTCCCTCCTCTTTACTTACACTCACTGCTATTTTCTTTCCCTCCGTCACTACTGTTCCTTTTCTCTGGTTCCGTCACTACCTGTCATTCCCCATCCTTAACTCTCCTTCCTTTTACTTTCATCACCCATTCACATTCTCCCAGAATCTCTGCTTTAGTTTTCTTCCTCTTTCTTCTCTTCTTTTGCTCCCTTATTCATTTTCCTTTTCTCAGTTACTTCCTCTTATACATTTTCTCTGTTTTACTATCTATTACACAGTCCCTCTGTGTTTCTCCCTCTAGCTCTCTTTCTCTTTACACCACTCTCTTTGTCCCCATTCCTCATACTCAATCCTTCATTATTTTATTATTTTTTTTTTAAGTGCGCTGACGGAACGCGCCCCGGTACGCGCACCGGGAGCGCTCCAGAGTGAAATATAAAAAAAATTAATATACTTTAAAAAATATATATTATATTAATATACAATATAGGGTTCATTTTTAGAAAAACATACCTTTCTCAACTATAGACATTTGCGAAAAAATAACCTTAGAAATTCATTAAAAAATACATAGGTATGAAGCCCTATAAAAAGTTAGGAATTAGCAGTTAAAAAACCTATGAAATTCACAGAAAAAACCAAAGGTTTCACACCAGTTATAGTTAGGAATTAGCAGTTAAAAAACCTATGAAATTCACTGAAAAAACCATAGGTTTCACACCAGTTATAGTTAAGAATTAGCATTTAAAAAAACCTATCAAATTCACTGAAAAAACCATAGGTTTCACACCAGTTATAGTTACCTGGAAATTTAATGACATAAAACCATTGAAATTCCCACGTTATAGTTAGTTGGACTCACTATAACTTGCGCGTGTAATGCACTACTGATGACATCACATATTACATCACTCATGACATGGTCAGTGAAATCACTCATGACATCACTGATGACACCATCCTTGTGACAGAGAGACTGACCTCCTTTCAATGTAAAGTAACCCTTGAAACACATATTGAAAAATAGAAACTAACATTTTCAAAAAAGTGGAGATACCTATACCAGTTACAACAACCAATTCAGTAATTCCACCATTTATATACACATCCACTCATTCACCAACACTTCTATATAGTCACTCATACATATACTCACTCATCATATGTAGTGAGACACCTATACATCCGTTAACACACCGACAGTCTTCCAAAAGTTGCTCACACACATACTCACACATGCAAATAAACTATTGAACATCCATTTATTTGCATATACAGCTATACATACACTACCACCTTATTTCTAAGGAAACTTACACATACTTACTCTCTTAAACAATCACTTATAGAAACACATAATTATTTAAACAGGAACTCTTTCAATATCTCACTCTCACATATACTCACTTATATACATCAATACTCACATATACTAGATTAAAACATATGTAGCTACTGATAAAGACACTAGTGAGACAGTCATTCACTCACTAACACACACATATACACACTCATCCACCCATACATTCCTGCACATATGCTGTCTTCAAAACACATACAAAGAGAGAGTTAGTCATTCATTCATCTATGTGATAAGTACATCCCCCACAAAACCATACAAACACTCATACTGATACTAAAAAAAACATCTAATAACCCATATACCTACACATGTACCTACTTACCAACCCATGCAGCCACTTAGACACAAAGTGAAACTCTAATACATATATAAATATTTAAGCATTACTCACTAATATATGTATTCACTAAGAAACACTTAATAAGCCAGTTAACTAATCAATTTTATTAAAAAAAACATCCATTTAGACACATATTTAAACATTTATTCTTCCATCAACTTTTACATATACATATATAAAACATATTTATTTTTCAGAAAGACACACATTCACTGGATGGTGTCATCAGTGATGTCATGAGTGATGTCACTGACCATGTCATGAGTGATGTAATATGTGATGTCATCAGCAGTGCATTACACGCGCAAGCTATAGTGAGTCCAACTAACTATAACGTGGGAATTTCAATGGTTTTATGTCAGTAAAATTTCCAGGTAACTATAACTGGTGTGAAACCTATGGTTTTTTCAGTGAATATATATATATATATATATATATATATATATATATATATATATATATATATATATATATATATATATATATATATATATATATATATATATATATATATATTAGGTAGTTATAGTTAGGACCTAGTTTCCACAGGAAATCCTCAACATTCTATTTGGAATAACTTTGGCGCCGGTCAATGAACCTTCGCGAATTCTCCAAGAAGATGGCCCGCTCCGTACCTTCCCTGAAAGTTTCGGGGTGATTCGTGAAGTGGGGGCCGAGAAAAAAGGGGGGTCCCAAAACGTGTTTTCCCCATGCAATTTTCCATAGGGACCTTTAAGCGCGGCTACAGCCCTAACTGCTGAACGGAATTACACCAAATTTGGCAAAAAGGTAGAGTTTGGTTTGCAGATTACGCTTTTTGTTAAATGGTGTAAATCCGTGCAGTAGTTCCTGAGAAAGTCAAAAGTAAAATCATAGATATAACTAAGGATGAAGTAGGGTACGCGTACCGTCTGAGGATCATACGCGTACCCTTACGAGCACGAGCTGCATGCTAATTGGCTGTCAACTGTCTGCAAACACTCCAAACCAGGAAGTGTTGGCAGCCATCTTGTATCTCGGTAGAACCGAGGCACAAGAAAACTGAAAAACAAGTGCACAAAGGGCGCAAAGGGGGCAGGGTAGAAACACCCTAACCCTCTAGGCCTGCTCAGGGGTTCCCACAAGGAGCCCCAAGGCCCCAACATTTTTTTTATTTATTTTTTTAAATCGCGAGATGTGTATAGGATACACGTATCCTGCAAAAAAACCTTGATCCATCACCGTTTTTTAGCTCACTGCACCATCCCAGCTCAAAACCTGGCTACATGCAAATTAGTCTGTCCCTGGCCCAGTGCATCATGGGAACAGGGCAGACCAAACTTCCAAGCCAATTCTTTTACTGGAAAGGAAACAAGCTTCCGGGGACCGGTTTCTGGCATTACAGCCGCCTGCGGCCCGGCTTGCTTGAATCCTGATGGTGCAGTGAGCAAGGGACTCACATCAGACTAATTTGCATGTAGCCAGGTTCTGAGCTGGGATGGTGCAGTGAGCTAAAAAACGGTGATGGATCAAGCCCTGATCTGTTGACTGGGTACGAGTGTTCTGCTTAATTCAGATACTCTGTCCATCACCACCCCCTTTTCTGAATCGTTTTGTCCACCATAAGCGGGGTAGGGTATGCTCAGACGTGAGTCCCTTGCTCACTGCACCATCAGGATTCAAGCAAGCCGGGCCGAAGTCGGCTGTAATGCCAGAAACCGGTCCCCGGAAGCTTGTTTCCTTTCCAGTAAAAGAATTGGATTGGTAGTTTGGCCTGCCCTGTTCCCATGATGCACTGGGCCAGGGACAGACTCATTTGCATGTAGCCAGGTTCTGAGCTGGGATGGTGCAGTGAGCTAAAAAACGGTGATGGATCAAGCCCTGATCTGTTGACTGGGTACGAGTGTTCTGCTTAATTCAGATACTCTGTCCATCACCACCCCCTTTTCTGAATCGTTTTGTCCACCATAAGCGTGGTAGGGTATGCTCAGACATGAGTCCCTTGCTCACTGCACCATCAGGATTCAAGCAAGCCGGGCTGAAGACGGCTGTAATGCCAGAAACGGGTCCACGGAAGCTTGTTTCCTTTCCAGTAAAAGAATTGGCTTGGTAGTTTGGTCTGCCCTGTTCCCATGATGCACTGGGCCAGGGACAGACTAATTTGCATGTAGCCAGGTTCTGAGCTGGGATGGTGTAGTGAGCTAAAAAACGGTGATGGATCAAGCCCTGATCTGTTGACTGGGTACGAGTTTTCTGCTTAATTCAGATACTCTGTCCATCACCACCCCCTTTTGTGAATTGTTTTGTCCACCATAAGCGTGGTAGGGTATGCTCGGACATGAGTCCCTTGCTCACTGCACCATCAGGATTCAAGCAAGCCGGGCCGAAGTCGGCTGTAATGCCAGAAACCGGTCCCCGGAAGCTTGTTTCCTTTCCAGTAAAAGAATTGGATTGGTAGTTTGGTCTGCCCTGTTCCCATGATGCACTGGGCCAGGGACAGACTAATTTGCATGTAGCCAGGTTTTGAGCTGGGATGGTGCAGTGAGCTAAAAAACGTTGATGGATCAAGCCCTGATCTGTTGACTGGGTACGAGTGTTCTGCTTAATTCAGATACTCTGTCCATCACCACCCCCTTGTCTGAATCGTTTTGTCCACCATAAGCGTGGTAGGGTATGCTCAGACATGAGTCCCTTGCTCACTGCACCATCAGGATTCAAGCAAGCCGGGCCGAAGACGGCTGTAATGCTAGAAACCGGTCCACGGAAGCTTGTTTCCTTTCCAGTAAAAGAATTGGCTTGGTAGTTTGGTCTACCCTGTTCCCATGATGCACTGGGCCAGGGACAGACTAATTTGCATGTAGCCAGGTTCTGAGCTGGGATGGTGCAGTGAGCTAAAAAACGGTGATGGATCAAGCCCTGGTCTGTTGACTGGGTACGAGTGTTCTGCTTAATTCAGATACTCTGTCCATCACCACCCCCTTTTCTGAATCGTTTTGTCCACCATAAGCATGGTAGGGTATGCTCAGATGTGAGTCCCTTGCTCACTGCACCATCAGGATTCAAGCAAGCCGGGCCGAAGACGGCTGTAATGCCAGAAACCGGTCCCCAGAAGCTTGTTTCCTTTCCAGTAAAAGAATTGGCTTGGTAGTTTGGTCTGCCCTGTTCCCATGATGCACTGGGCCAGAGACAGACTAATTTGCATGTAGCCAGGTTCTGAGCTGGGATGGTGCAGTGAGCTAAACGGTGATGGATCAGGTCCTAATCTGTTGACTGGGTACGAGTGTTCTGCTTAATTCAGATACTCTGTCCATCACCACCCCCTTTTCTAAATCGTTTTGTCCACCATAAGCGTGGTAGGGTATGCTCAGACATGAGTCCCTTGCTCACTGCACCATCATGATTCAAGCAAGCCGGGCCGAAGACGGCTGTAATGCCAGAAACTGGTCCCCGGAAGCTTGTTTCCTTTCCAGTAAAAGAATTGGCTTGGTAGTTTGGTCTGCCCTGTTCCCATGATGCACTGGGCCAGGGACAGACTAATTTGCATGTAGCCAGGTTCTGAGCTGGGATGGTGCAGTGAACTAAAAAACGGTGATGGATCAAGCCCTGATCTGTTGACTGGGTACGAGTGTTCTGCTTAATTCAGATACTCTGTCCATCACCACCCCCTTTTCTGAATAGCATCTTTTATCCCAGCACTGACCCTGAAAAGTAATTCTAAACATACTTGCCAGTAACTTGTATTTCCTTCCATAGGAATCCATTGTCTGATTTTTAGCAGAAAAGTTTCTAAGTGTCTATTTTCACAAACTAATAATATTTCTTAAAAATTACCTGTATGACTTAAATGCATTCTTTCGACTGGTTACAGGAGATGAACCCATGCTGGATCAAGGATCCAGTACTGTGTAAGAAAAAGTAACGTTAACACTACGTACCTGATAAGTGAATTTCCTCCCATAGGAGGAAAATTGGTGATTCTATGTGAAAAAGTGTCAACTTTTAAAATACAATAATATTCCTTAAAAATCACTACTGTAACCAAAACGCTTTTACTCAACTGTTTACAGGCGAAGTCCCAGGACTGAATCTAGGAATCAGTCCTGTGGTTAGAAAAGTAATCCAAAAAGTAACTAATTGCATTTGACTAGAAATTCAAATTGAGCTCAATCTTGCATTGTGTCTGAAATTGTGTTGTGCATTGCAACAACTGAAACTACTGTACTTAAAAGTCTATTGTTTATTTACAAAATATTTAAACTAAAGTAATTCCTTCTGAGAAAGTATATTTTGCAATGTAATGGATAATGTAATTATAATGTAATTTAAAAAATAAAATATCTAAAAATAAATAGTTTAAAAAAATGTTGTAAATCAGTATCAAAACAAATAAATATAACAATTAATACATTTAAAAATTGTCATTTACAAAACCTTTAAAATTCACTGAAAAAACTGAATACTTTTTCTTCAAATTTCATCGCCATGCACAAGTTGTAAGGGTTTCTCCTAAGCCTAAGCCTATTAAAGTGCTTTGAACAGATCCCTTATTATGTTTTATTTCATTTTATTTACCAAAACCCGAACACAAGTCCAACAAAACTGACAACTAGAGAAAGGTATACATATCCTCCGAGTTATTAAGACCGTTAGGACATTTACTATCAAATTCGAGTATGAGCCTAGTCTCCAGTTGTCTTAGTAGTAGTTCTCTGTTTCCACCTCTGCGTTGTTTAGGTACAGAGGCCACCACAAAGTACTGCAAACAATTCACATTGTTATTATGGACTTGCTTGAAGTGACGGGCCACTGGATAAGTGGGGTCACTGTGCAGGATTGCTTGAAGATGCTGTAAAATCCTCACGTGCACCTGCAGCTTGGTGCTTCCGATGTAATTCAAGCCGCAGGAGCACGTGAGGACATACACAGCAAATTCGGTTTTACAATTGAAACTTCCCACTATTTTACTTGCAGTAGTACTAAAAGGCGTGCGGTATTCACTTTTGTTTACCCCAAATTTACACGCTCTGTAAGAAGAACATTTGCGAAAGCCTGGAGTGGGTTTTAAACAGATAGCATTGGTTCTAATCTCAGGACTCGGTTGGTCCAGAATAGAACCCATATTCCTAGCTCTAATAAATGTAATAGTAGGGCTCAACGGTAAGCTGGTACGTAAAGCTGGATCAGTAAGTACAATAGCCCAGTTTTCATTCAAAATGGATCTGATCTTCCGTTCATTTTCACTATAGGCAGTGATAATTCTAGGACCTTGGTTATCTAGAGTGTCTGCATTTGGAGCACTGAGTTCTAGAGGCTGAAAATTGTCTCCTTATATAGTAGGCAATAGGCTGTCTCTAGATCTTGTTTTGGCTTTGGACATGGCATTATTGAGCATTTTATCAGTATAGCCACGGACCTTGAGTTTTTGCAATAGTTTTTTGCGCAGATTTCAATGTCGCTATCTATGCTGCAGTTTCTTTTTTAAGCGTAGTAGCTCCCCATAGGGGATACTGGCAATAAGATGCTTGGGATGGGAGCTGGATGCATGGAGGTTAACATTTCCAGCAGTGGGCTTCCTAAATAGAGTGCTTTCAACTCTATATCTTTTATGTACAACTTGACGTCCAGAAATTCTATCATGGTTTTATCAATGTGGGATGTAAAGTGGAGATTCAGATTGTTATTATTGATAGCATCAATACATTTTATTGCTTCCACTTCACTTCCTTTCAATGCAATACAAATATTGTCAATGTACCTAAGGAAGCACACTATGTTATTATCAAAATAAGCCCTGTGTTCTTTTTTCAATACCTGTTGCTCCCACCAGCCCACGTGCAAGCACGGGTAACTGGGGGAGAAACAGGCTCCCATTGCCATGCCTCTAAGCTGTATAAACAGATCTTTGCCAAAAAGGAAATAATTATTGTTAAGACACCAATTAATTAGGCTGATGATGGCTTTATTGTGTTGGTAGAATTCGCTGGGTCTTTGTTCTAAAAAATATTTCACTGCTCTAAGACCCGCACTATGATCAATACTAGTGTAAAGCGATTCTATATCTAATGATATTAGTAACATTTAATCAGACCATGGTAAGTTCTTTGTTTTGGATAAAAAATCCCCAGTGTCTTTCACATAGCTAGGCAACATTTTAACCCAATCTTGCAGGAGAAAATCTATATACTGACCAACCTGTTCCGCCACACTGCGTACGGCGGAAATAATAGGTCTACCTGGAATAGTAGAAACAGCTTAATGAACTTTGGGTATCAAATATAATATTGGCAGTACAGGACTTTCATTATTCATAAATCTGAATTCATCTTGAGAGATAAGTCCTTCCCTGCGCCATTGCATGAGCTGTTTTTTCAACATATCAGTGGCCTTCATGTAGTCCTTATGACTTGTTTTCTCATAACACACAGAGTCATTTAATTGTCTCTTGGCCTCTCTGATATAATCCTACTTAGGCCAGATTACTAGATTTCCACCCTTTTTCAGATTTTTTTATTTTAATCTCGTTGTTATTTCCAAGTTTATTCATCAGGTTAGCATATTCCCGCTTTTTTGTTGTGTATGTTTCTTTTTTTTGGCATTTTTAGTTTTTACCTGTAAATATAGCTTTTTGATATCTGCCACTACACAGTCGTGAAAATATATATAAAAAACTAAGGTTACAGGGACGTTATAGTTAGGGTCAGATTTCACTCATACAAAACCAGTCAAATTCACCCATTATAGTTTAGCTGAGCCCCACAATGCACTGCTTATGACCTCACATAGTACATCATTCATAACATGCTCAGTGTCATCACTGATGACATCACTGATTACATCTCAAATTACATCACACATGACATAAAAAAAGTCTCTGACGCACCCATTCACACCCTATATAAACTTTCATACACCCAACTCCAACTTCCACACTACCATTCTCAAACTCATTCACACACAGCTACTCACTGATTCATAGATCAGCACCCACATCCACTCCCCGAGGTACAGGAAATGGCGGGCTGAGGCACTGTGCGCGGAGCGGTGGGGGAAAATGAGCGAGGCGGATAACTGTGCTCACTGGCTATGAGGAGCGATGGAGAGTTCTTCATGAGAGAATACGTCAATATGTGGTGAAATACGAACATTTAAATTGTTGAAGTGCCCTCTGTCCGCTGTATGCTCTGTATAAGAGACACACCGTAATGGACGCCTGTATGTAAATTGCTTGCGCGTTTGAACTCGGGCTGCCGCTTGTGGATCTTGGGGAGAAGTTATTAAGAAGTCTCAAGAGACCTCGAAACGGGAAAATACACTGCTGTAACAATGAGTGAAGGGAGTCTGGGTTCAACACGCACAACTGCCAAAAAACATGGTGAATGCTGATAACGCTGATCTCCTGCAAATGGCGCTTCTGGTGCCTTGAGCTGGCAGCGCATGTTCGGATACTCACATGCTGTGGCTCTGAACGGTGCGCTGAACGGAAAAGTGCCAAAAATGAGATGCGATCCTAAGAAGTTAAATCTGCAGACCAGGAATGAAGAACACACTAAGTGCACGCTAATGTTTCTCCACAGCATTGCAAAGAGACATTTAAATACTGACATAGGGAGCTTTTTTAGTGCCATAATCCTGATATGGTGGCTGCCTTCCTAAGGACTGTAAAAGCTTGCGAATAGATCTATTGCACTACTTGTAGATGGGCAGATGTGACTATAGATCCCAACTAATATATGGATAACAGGACATTAATATAACATTGCATTGTAGGGGCAATGACTTTAAAATAGCTGCTGCCGGAACAAAGGCATGGCTTCATGAAACAACGAGTTCTAAAGGCAGCGATGCGAAGTATGATAATGGAGGGAAGGGGCAACTAAAGGATCTGGGCCAAGCGCCCCTCGTTGAACCCTGCGGAGGTAGCTGACAACATGGCCCTGACTAAAGACGTTTTTCTGAGCATGTTTCGGGACTTTAAGACAAAACTTCGGAAGGACCTCAGCCAGGACATCCAGTAATTGTTTATAATCATGTAACTTTTACTGAACTACCTACCCCCTACCCCTCCCCGCTCTACTCCTCTCCACTTTCCTGCTACTGATTTCTGCCCTTACCTGTCCTGACCCTAGTCCCCACCATGCAGTGCTTAGCTGTGAATTTTCCCGCGTCATTTGAGAGCTAGCTATTCTGTTTGATGCCCCATGGAACTACCTGATTTACCTATAGGGGAGAAAGGTCGGGGATTCCCTCCTTGGACGTCACCTACCCAGTCGGTCTTTATCCAGAATTCCTTTCATCTCTCCTGTCGTCTCTTCCCGCTTCCTCCCTCGATTTATTATCTCTACTTCTCTTCTCTCTCAATGTATTGAGAATGAACTTTTCTGTCTGATGCCCGATGGAAGTACCTGGTTTAGCTATAGGGGAGATGGGCCATGGACTCCCTCCTTGGTCGTCACCTACCCAGTCGGCTTTCAGACCGTTTTGATTTCGTCTGTCCTTGTTGTTGCTTCCCCTATCCTCACTTTCTCACCTTCCCTGTCCCCTCCCTTCTACGCTCTATTTATTTTGCCATCCATGTACCTTTAAATTGTCTCTTATTGAGACCTAGCTATTAGGCCAAAGCCTGATGGAGCTACCTGATAGCTTTAGAGGAGATGGGTTTTGGGACTCCCCCTCGACAGTCACCTACCCAACTGGTCTTTGGGCAGACTTTCCTTCGTCTTTCTGCTGTATCTCCCTCCCATCCTGTATTTCTGTGAACCTCTTCCCTCAACACCTGAGACCGAACTACTTTGTCTGATGCCCGATGGAGCTACCTGGTTTAGCTATAGGGGAGACGGACCGTGGATTTCCTCCTTGGTCGTCACCTACCCAGTCGGTCTTTAGACAGACTTCCTCTCGTCTCTACAGTTGTCTCTTCCCTTATTCTCACTTTCTCACATCACCTACCCCCCACTTCTTTTCTATCTCCTTTCTCTCCTCTCCTAACGTATTGCTGACTGTTCGTTGTAAGGTATAATTGTTGATCTTTTTCTGTTATACTGTTAAACCACATTATTGCACTTCCTTTCGTCCCTCCTGCTGTCTCCTCCCGCATCCTCCCTCTTTTTATGTCTCTCCTTCTCCCTTCTCTCAAAGTATTGAGACTGAACCTTTTTTTGTCTGATGCTTGATGGAACTACCTGGTTTAGCTATAGGTGAGATGGGCCGTGGATTTTCTCCTTGGTCTTCACCTTACCCTGTCGGTCCTTAGACAGATCTCTTTTCGTCTCTCCATATTGTCTCTTCCCCTATCCTCCCTTTCTCACCTCCCCTGCCCCCTCCACTACCTCTCTCTCTCCTTTCTTCCCTCTCCTAAATGTATTGCCTATTCCTTTGGGGGGGGGGATTTATTGTGTAATTGTTGAACTTTTTTGGTTACATTGTTGATTCCCATGTAAAGCGCTCTGATACCTCCGGGTCTAGCCAGCGCTATATAAAAACTCTTTAAATAAATAAATAAAATAAATACAGCCACTGACTCATGTACTCACTCATCCATGCAGGCAGTCACACACACCCACATAGACACTCAGACACCCATGCAGGTACTCAGTCAACCAATCAATGACCGATACAGCCACTTATGTATCCACTAACCAACCCATACAACCACTTAGACACCAAGTAACAGACAGATTCAAACATTCACACAACCAGCCACTCATACATTCACTGAGACACCTAATCACTCACTTATACAGTCAGTCATGCACCCACTGATTCACCAGTAGATCTTGGTATATGTATTTAACACTCATAAACTTTTTTTAAACACTCACAATCACTGGATGATATCATCAGTGATGCCATTTGAGATGTCATCAGTCATGATGTTATCAGTGATGTCACTGACCATGTCATGAGTGATGTAATATATGAGGTCATAAGCAGTGCATTGCGGGGGTGTGAGTTATAGTTAGGTTTTCTAACTATAACAACTGAATGTCACTGGTTTTGTACAAGTTAAATCTGACCCTATTATAACGTTCCTGTAACCGTTGGTTGCTTAGGGGATTTCTAAGGGTTTTTAACTTTTATTTGGTAACCATAACATCCTTGTGACCTTTGATTTCTACATGCTTTTTTAAGGTTTCTTGAACTAGAAATCACGTTTGCAGAGTGGTGAGAAAGGGGTGGGGGGGCTCGGGCCAGCTCTTAGGAATCCCACTGTGTAGGAGACTTACAGGAGCTACCAGGAGGGATTATTGGCCCCCAAGGTACCTCAGGAGTTAAGCGGACTTCAAGCCTCAACCAGTAGTGCACCACAAGCTGTATTTGCAGAGTGGTGGAGAAAGGGGCGTGCCCTCTGGAGACCTCTTATCAATCCCGTTGTGTGAGACTTTCTGGAAATAACAGGAGGGGTAGATGTTTGTTTCAGACACTTGTACATGAGAGCAAGGCCACCGCAGTGGCCGAAAATGTCTTGTTGAAGTAAAAGCTGATGCTCACACATCCTGAGTGAGTGTCAATTCTTTCAGTCTGCTGATAATTTATCTGGGTGCTCTTCTGCCACCAACGCTCCAATGCTCATAGGCTCCTGGTCTCATGTTTTCGAGTGGCAACCCATATCTATCTATCTATCTATCTATCTATCTATCTATCTATCTATCTATCTATCTATCTATCTATCTACATATAGATAGATAGATAGATAGATAGATAGATAGATAGATAGATAGATAGATAGATAGATAGATAGACAGACAGAGAGATGGCTAGATAAAGATATAGATATATATAACTATAGATAGATAGAAATGCATATATATATATATATACACAATATATGTATATAAGTTTTCAACATCATTATATTAAAAGAGCATTGCTTAAGAATATTTCACAAATATAAACATATATATAATGTATAAACAACAATATATGAACAATATATAATAATAATAATATAAACAATTAAAACATAAACAAACAAAACAATGCACATAAAACAAAATAAATAACACCTGCAAGGTAAAATATTATATTAAAATATGAATATTTAGAATCCTCTAAACATTTCAAACAAAATAATGTTTGATGAGATATACTATTGTAACTCAAATCTGCATAAATAGGGGGAAAGTGCATACATTAAAGTGGATTCAAATTTACTGTTCTAAATCCAACCCAATTTAAATTGGGCAAAGTGTCTAGATTGGGAGGGGAGAATGTACTATTCTAACTCAGCCCAACAAACATTGCGGAAAGAGCAGATATATATATATATATATATATATATATATATATATATATATATAAGCAGCTTCCAAACACCAACTAGCTGCACACACGAGTGGGTGCACACAACACGGGGGTGTGCCCGTGAAATTCAATTATCGCTCCAAAATATCCCAGGATTGATGGTCCTTTAGGAAAGTAGCACACACAGGGGGTGGTTCTGCAAAGATTTTATTTCAAGAACCAAACAGCAATGACGCGTTTCGCCTTAGGGCTTCGTCAAGTTGTGCAAAGAGCAGAGGCGCCCGTCTGTTTAAAAGGACGTCATCCAACATGAAGAACAGCAAGGTAGGACTGTGTGATCAAAAAGCTAGTAAGGCCGCCATATTGGAACGGTCTCCAGTGCTCACAAATTCACATTATAACATTATTAAATTGCATACCAGAGTGATCTCAATTGCAACAATTCACAATTTCAAATACGGAATAGCGAATAACTATTCAAGCTCAAAATGTATAAACACAGTCACTACGATGTAATGCAAATTGATTATGCCCTGGATGGGCATGGCCGTGGAACCATCTGCAAAAAAGTAAAATTAAACCACGGATGGTAACGCAGGGAAACTCTCGCGGTAAAATACCGCCACATATAGAAAACCCATGCATATAATATATAGTGTCTTTATAATTACATTTACTGAAGCAGACGGACCCACACACCACAACTATCTCGCCCAAGATGGGCACAATGATTATTGTACTTTGAGTTGGACATCAATAAATCAAAACTCATCCAAATACCATTAATACATAAAAATCGAATAAATATGCATAAAATTGCCAATAATCATACTGGCTAATCAAGGCTCTAATGTGCCACGGATGATCAAAGATGGTAGATAAGGAACAATATAAGGTACAGTCAGATGATATAATGAAGATACTACAGAAAGTAGCTAACCAGTCAGCCCAGGTGGACTGATAACTCTTCATGCATGTTCAGACCATTAGGGTGCTTACACTGTAGATCGATAATATATCTAGATTCGAGTCGCCTTAACTTGAGAAGACGATCACCCCCTCTTATACTTGCTGGTACACTATCAATGCAAATGTAAGCTAACAGATCCCTGTTGCTTTTATGCATTTTGGCGAAATGCCTCGCCACAGGATAAGTGTCATCCTTCTTGGCAATCGCACGCATGTGTTCCAACACCCTGAGCTTCACCGCATTGGTGGTACTGCCGATGTAATTTAAGCCACAAGGGCAAGTGAGAAAAACACACTAGGGTCTTGACTCATAACTCAGCAAGGCTGAGTCAAACCGAAACTAGATAACAACACAAGAGCCACTGCTGAGGAATTCTTTTGACCAACAAGGCTTAGTACATATGGAAGTTTAGATTCAAGCATAAACAACCTGCTCAACTTTTCAGCAACATAAGAAATGTATTCTTTTTCAATATTTTTACTTGTTTGTAACACAATATTTTAGTGCATGGAAAAGACAACATTTTTATATACAATATATACAACAATATCGTGAAAAAACAAAATAAGCATTTACACACTTCAAACATACATGGCCTTTCAGTCATACATAACACATTCATACACAATGATCCAAACAACAAAGAAAATGAGTCCACGTATCGGTCATGGGTCAATTGAAGGAATCCCTTTTGATTATACAATTTTAAAGTCTTTTAAACAGTTCAAAACGAGAATCCACTTCTCTGGAAGATGGTGATCAAAAGAATTCCTCAGCAGTGGCTCTTGTGTTGTTATCTAACAAGGGCAAGTGAGGCAGTAAATTGCGTAGGGCGTAGAGCATGTCAGAAATTTGTTAATTCTTTTAAGAATAGCAAGGCCAGGTATCTTATAGCTAAGCGTCCGCTTGCTGTATTTATAGGCCTTGCTGCGACCGCAAGGGTAGAAACCATTAAGTACAGGCATATTAGGGGTCCTTTCTGGGGCGGAATAGTGACTAGAAACTAAGTGATCCCTAAGTGATCTTGCCTTTCTAAAGGTAACAAGGGGATTGGGTGGCAGGTCTGCCTTGATGATATTATCAGATAATAAGATGTTCCAGTTCTTTTTGAGTATTTTCTTAACCTGGCCGGCATTATGAGAAAATGTAGTGATGAGTCTAAAAATTCCACTATTAGATCTAATAATCTTTTTAGATTTAAGCAGTTCATTCCTTCTCATCTTATTTACTCTCTCATAAGCCCTGGATAGAACACTGTCACTATAGCCCCTTATTCTGAACCTTTGCATGCTTGCCTGGGCTGCTTTGTGAAAGTCACCGTCGTGGGAGTTATTTCTTCTTATCCTTAATAGCTCCCCATAGGGAATACTGACTATTAATGGACGAGGGTGACTACTGGTAGCAAAGAGCGTGGAGTTGCCCGCCGTCTCTTTCCTGAATAATTTGGTCTGCATTTTACCATCATTATCAATATAGACCGTAAGGTCTAAATAGTTTACCGAAGTCTTACTGATTTCTCCAGAAAATTTTAGATTAATCTCATTATCATTCAGAGCTTCAACAAAATTATTGGCTGTATCTATAGGGCTTTCTAAAATAATGAAAAGATCGTCTATAAAACGATACCACCCTATTATCCGGCTGTCCCATTCTTGATATTTGTCACTCCAGACCACCTGCTCCTCCCACCACCCTACGAAAAGATTCGCAAAGCTGGGGGCGGAGCAGGCGCCCATAGCGACACCGGACATCTGTTTGTACAACTGTTTGCCGAATAAAAATATGTTATTGTTCAAACTGAACATCATAAATTCCATCAACATTTTGTTATGCTCATAAAATCGTATTGGACGTTTTTCCAAGAAACTGGCCATTGCTTTTAGACCATCGCCATGTGCAATACACGTGTATAGACTGGCGATGTCCAGCACCAACATGCAATACGTATCCTTCCATATGACTTTGTTAATGCACTTCAAAAAGTGTTTTGTATCTCGTCAGTATGATTTCAAGGACATGACCAAAGGGGAAAGAAACAAGTCTACATAAATTGAAAGATTTTCTGTCAAGCTCCCGTTGGAAGCTACAATGGGCCTACCCGGTGGATTCAACAAGTCTTTATGAACCTTAGGAAGGTAGTAAAAAGTAGGGATCACCGGACTCAAACAGCGCAAAAACAGATATTCATCTGTACTCAACATGTTGATATTGTACCATTTCAATATCATATCATGATAGTCGGCCACACTCTGTGTATAATGTAATGTATAGGCATTTATATAGCGCACTACTTACCCATAGGGTCCCAAGGCGCTTCGACCGCTGCGAAACCCTTCCTAGTTTCCCTGAGAGATGGTCCCTTAATGGGTATCTCCAGGGTGAGACCAGGCATCCCCGGCGGTCTGGTGGGGCCGTTAGTGAAGATGAGGCAAGCTAATGCCCAGAGTTGCCGAGTGTGATCGCTGATCAGAGTGGGCAACGAGGCAAGAGAATTATCGAGTCCGCTTACCCTGGTCCAGAAACCTGCCGCGCCGGGAATCGAACCCTGGTCCCGGGCCGTCCTCTGCTCTCGGGTCTGCCGCCTCTAACCAGTGAGCCACACTACTTCACTCTGATTATATGTTTTTTCATTTATTGTCATGTAAGTGTTGGCATCTCCCAATAGGCGATTGGCCTCCGTTTCATATTGGGTGGCTGTGAGTAAAACGATGTTACCCCCCTTATCAGAGGGCTTACATACCAAACCTGAGTCTTCACATAAAGTTTTTAATGCGAGCTGCTGGGATTTGGTGAAATTGTTTTGCTTCGGCACATATTTACTTGTGGTCCGTAATCTGGCGAGATCCCTCACTACAGCATCGGAAAAAGTGTTGATAGCATCCATGCCCATGATGGGCATAAAGGTGGAAGTCGGTTTGAAATCACTGGCCCCACCTTTTTGTTGTACATCCCAGTTTTCTAGCATCTGAGTGTTGGTTACCTCACCATCACCTCCGGTATTGATTTCTAGATGTAGGCCTTCTATGGCTCTGAGGTCCCCCAGTTCGCCACATCTAAGTTCCATGCATTCAGTTTCTTTACTGGCCACATTGTGCTCACCATGTGGTTTGAGTTTGAAAAATTTGTGCAATTTTAATTTTCTAACAAATTTGAAAACGTCGATACGTGTCTGCGCAAATTCAAAATCTTTGCGCGGACAAAATGATAAACCCAGCTTAAGTGTTGAATTTTCTTCATCCGTTAACACCTTCGTGGTCAAGTTAATGATGGTGAGATTGTCCTTGGGATCTTGATCCTGTCTCAATTCTTCTTTTTGTAGAACTTTTTCATGCTGCGTGTAACAGGTGGGGAGTTTAATGGATTTCTTCCTGCGGCCCCCCCGCCGCGTCTTCCTCTTCCCACTTGGTTTTCCGGAGGCTTTGCTCTGCCTCCTTCTAATTGATTGTTGCGCATTACTTGATACTCCACATGAAAAGAAGAAGCGTCTTCACTGCCACTGTGATCGTTAAGGCGACTCGAATCTAGATATATTATCGATCTACAGTGTAAGCACCCTAATGGTCTGAACATGCATGAAGAGTTATCAGTCCACCTGGGCTGACTGGTTAGCTACTTTCTGTAGTATCTTCATTATATCATCTGACTGTACCTTATATTGTTCCTTATCTACCATCTTTGATCATCCGTGGCACATTAGAGCCTTGATTAGCCAGTATGATTATTGGCAATTTTATGCATATTTATTCGATTTTTATGTATTAATGGTATTTGGATGAATTTTGATTTATTGATGTCCAACTCGAAGGACAATATTCGTTGTGCCCATCTTGGGCGAGATAGTTTTGGTATGTGGGTCCGTCTGCTTCAGTAAATGTAATTATAAAGACACTATATATTATATGCATGGGTTTTCTATATGTGGCGGTATTTTACCGCGAGAGTTTCCCTGCGTTACCATCCGTGGTTTAATTTTACTTTTTTGCAGATGGTTCCACGGCCATGCCCATCCAGGGCATAATCAATTTGCATTGCATCGTAGTGACTGTGTTTATACATTTTGAGCTAGAATAGTTATTCGCTATTCCGTATTTGAAATTGTGAATTGTTGCAATAGAGATCACTCTGGTATACAATTTAATAATGATATAATGTGAATTTGTGAGCACTGGAGACCGTTCCAATATGGCGGCCTTACTAGCTTTTTGATCACACAGTCCTACCTTGCTGTTCTTCATGTTGGATGACGTCCTTTTAAACAGACGGGCGCCTCTGCTCTTTGCACAACTTGACGAAGCCCTAAGGCGAAACGCGTCGTTGCTGTTTGGTTCTTGAAATAAAATCTTTGCAGAACCACCCCCTGTGTGTGCTACTTTCCTAAAGGACCATCAATCCTGGGATATTTTGGAGCGATAAATATATATATATATATATATATATATATATATATATATATACATATATATATACATATATATATACATATATATATATATATATATATATATATATATATTACCTACTGGCGATAGCCAGTAGGTATATATAGTTAGGATTTTTTCTCTATGGAACTTATGAAAATTCTATGCCTAATAACTTTGGCGTTTGTGGACGGAATTGGCTGAAATTTTCAGGAAAATGGCACATTTTGTTTCTGAGCAGCTCCTGGAAATTTGGGGGGGGTTCGTCAAGGGGGGGCTGAGAAAAAAGGGGGGTCCCAAAACACGTTTTTCCCATGTTAATTTCCATAGGGCGGTTGGCCTCACTTTTAGCCCGAACGGCTGAATGGATTTCCACGAAACTTGGCAAAATTGTAGGGACTGTTAGCCCGATGTGCCTTTGCTAGGTCTCAATATATGTGCTTCAGTGGATTTTGAGAAATTAACGTTTAAAACAAGATATATATCTGTAACAGCGCTCCGGGCAGCGCTCCGGTTCGCGAACTTTTCGCGTATCGGAACTTTGCGAAGCGAAGCTGATTGGCTCTCCGGTGTCTGTCAACATTCTAAACAGTCCGGAGCGGCCGCCATCTTGTCTCTCGGTAGGATCGAGAGACAAGAGGAGGCCAAAACAAAGGGGGAAATGAAGGAAAGGGGGCAAGGTAGACCCCTTCTGACCCCCTAGGATTGATGAGGGGGATATTATAGAGCCACGCCGGGCCCCAAAAAAAAAAAAAAAATTCCGATTTTTTTCGCCGTAGAGACGCGTCTTGGTTCGCGAACCGGGCAGCTAACCGGGCAGCTAACCAGGAAGCTAACCGGCAGTGTAACCCCCCCAAAAAAAAAAAAAAAAAATCCGATTTTTTTCGCCGTAGAGACGCGTCTTGGTACGCGAACCGGGCAGCTAACCGGGCAGCTAACCGGGAAGCTAACCGGCAGTGTAACCCAAAAAAAAAAAAAAAATCCAATTTTTTTCGCCGTAGAGACGCGTCTTGGTACGCGAACCGGGCAGCTAACAGGGCAGCTAACCGGGAAGCTAACCGGCAGTGTAACGGGAGTCTGAGGAGTAGCTGATTGGCTGTCAATATTGTAAACAGTCCGGAGCGGCCGCCATCTTGTCTCTCGGTAGGATCGAGAGACAAGAGGAGGCCAAAACAAAGGGGGAAATGAAGGAAAGAGGGCAAGGTAGACTCCTTCTGACCCCCTAGGATTGATGAGGGGGATATTATAAAGCCACGCGGGGCCAAAAAAAAACCAAAAAAAAAATCCGATTTTTTCGCCGTAGAGACGCGTCTTGGTACGCGAACTGGGCAGCTAACCGGGCAGCTAACCGGGAAGCTAACCGGCAGTGTAACGGGAGTCTGAGGAGAAGCTGATTGGCTGTTATCATTGTAAACAGTCTGGAGCGGCCGCCATCTTGTCTCTCTGTGGGATCGAGAGACAAGAGGTGGAAAAAAAAAGGTGTAAATGAATGAAAGGGGTAAGGCAGACCCCTCCTGAACCCCTAGGATTGATGAGGGGGCTATTAAAGTTCCCTGGGGGGTGAAAAAAAAATAAATTTGCGATTTTTTGCGGTAAAGGTGCTTCCTGGTACGTTAACCAGGCAGCTAACCGGCAGCGTAACGGGAGTCCGACATATTGTGTTTTTTGAACGTTTGTGATATGTGCACGTGTGGATTTTGTCTAATTAAGGTTAAAAAAATATATATATATCTTTAAGCGTGTTCTGGCGCGCTTACGTTTTGGGTTTGGTTTGCGCTGCAGAGACGATACGTCACGGTTATGCGATGCATCATGAGGCGTCTCACGGGCTACGTGATACGTCACTTAATAAAGAATATATTTTACAGCTATAGATATTAGCTTTTAAAAAACCAATGAAATTCACAGAAAAAACCATAGGTTATAGACCATATATAGTTAGGAATTTGCATTTACAAAACCTTGAAAATTCACTGAAAAAACCATAGGTTATAGACCATATATAGTTAGGGATTAGCATTTAAAAAACCTTATTTTATTTGCACAAAACCATTGAAATTCCATATATAGTTAGTTGCACTAACTATATATCGCGGACCCGCAATCCACTGCTAATGATGTCACATATTACATCATTCATGACATGGTCAGTGACATCACTGATGACATCACTGATGACATCTCAAATGACATCACTGATGACATCACTGATGACAACACCCAGTGACTGTATGTTTCTGTAAAGTTAAAATATGTCTTACATATTGAAGAATGAGTGGATGTATAAGTGTCTGGATGAAGGATTTAGTAGGTGCATGACTGACTGTATGAGAGAATGATTAAATGTGTCTCACTGAGTGCATGGGTTAGTGATTAAAGTGTCTTAATTTGGCAATCATTATTTATGTTCTTCTGTAAACTGCTGCATGTTTAAATCAGTAGCTATATCAGTAACTATATGGGTTATTGAATGGTTGCCCAAGTATTTGTATGGGAGACTGAGTATGTGTGTGGGTGGCTGGGAGGTGTATAACTCTGTGCATAGATGTGTGAGCAGTTGATTCCCTAGGTGTATGGGTTCAAAAGTGCATGTAGAAACAGCTGTATGGACAGTTGACTGTGTGCATGAGTATATTGGTGAGTGAATGGATATCTCAGTTCTACATGTCAAAGTAAGTACATATGTAAAACACACTCCATGTGAGAGTTGACATATATAAATAACTGAACATAAGAGCCAGTGAATGTGAGAGTGGCTGTATGAATCATTGTGAACTTGTATCAAGGATTGTATACAAGAGTAAATATGTGTTAGTATATGTTTGAATAAGTAAGGTGTGTATAACTGTATAGTTAAGGAAATGGAGATGTGATTGATTCTTTGCATGACTGACTAGGTGTGTGAGTAACTCCATGGATGTGTGACAGTCTGTGAATGCCTGTTTACACTGAGTGTATCTAAGGTTATATTAGAGTCTGAAGATGTATTATCACATAAATGATATCATCAGTGATGTAATCAGTAATGTCAAATGAGATGTCAGTGATGTCATCAGTGATGTCATTTGAGATGTCATCAGTGATGTCATCAGTGATGTCATTTGAGATGTCATCAGTGATGTCATCAGTGATGTCACTGACCATGTCATGAATGATGTAATATGTGACATCATTAGCAGTGGATTGCGGGTCCGCGATATATAGTTAGTGCAACTAACTATATATGGAATTTCAATGGTTTTGTGCAAATAAAATAAGGTTTTTTAAATGCTAATCCCTAACTATATATGGTCTATAACCTATGGTTTTTTCAGTGAATATATATATATATATATATATATATATATATATATATATATATATATATATATTTGGGGTTCTGAATTATTATTCAAACTGCAGTCCAGCTTACAGAGGGGAAAGTGCATACATGGGGGGGGTGCAGGCACATTTCCTATTCTAACTCCAGGCCCATTTACAGTGAAAATAGTGCATATATTGGGAGATGGTGAGATATGCTGTTCTAAATACAGTCAGATTTACCTTGGAGAAATTGCTTATTTGGTATAATGGAGGGCTAGAGTGTTCCGATTTACTATGCTAATCTGAGGCCAACTATATTGGAAACTTGCATATTTTAAGGGGTCAGACTTACTATTTTAACTGTATTTCCACTTACATTGCGAAAGGAGCACATATTGCTGTGGGGCAGATTTACTATTCTTAATCCAGTTCATCAAACACAGTGGAAAGGGCATACATGTGGCAGTGAGCGGATTTATTTGTAAAACTCCTGGCCCACTGCCAAAGGGAAAAACGCTTATATTATGCGGTCAGATTTACTATTCTATCTCTGTGACTTCAGATATTGGTTGAATCATATATATTTGGGAGGAATATTCATTGTTCTAACACCAATTCCATTTACATATAGAAATTCTGGTAAATTGGAGAGGATCAATATTACTATTCTCTATTCAGGGTCACGGATATTAAAGAAAGACTAGTTTGATTGGAAGGGAAAGGGATAGGTTTCAATATCTCAGCTGCAAATAATGCATAGATTTGAAAATCTGTACGTATTAGGAACTTCTGAATAAAACAGAAAAATACATATAAATAAAAATCATATTACCAAATTCTGATAGGGCTCTATCGGATGCAACCTTTATTTCCCTCTGGGACAGTATGATACAAAATCTTTTACAGTGTGACCCTGTGATGTTACTTCCCTCCAGACAATAATGCACTTTACCCTTTTTTGTAACTATTTTGAACCCTTTAGATACATATTTATTACCTATTTTAGAGCTCAGAGCTTTTGCCAATGTGGACCAGCATTTTATTATCTTTGCATGTTTGCTGACCCTGATGTGTGTTTTTCCGAGGGGGGCGTTTTTGAAAAATGCATTACAATGGTGAAACTCTAGGGATTTTTATATTTTATTAATCTATTTGATATGCTGTTGTATAATTTAGTGTGCTGATTGCTCCCTTTTATTATTATTTTCAGTAATTGAATAAAGATATTCAATCATTCATATTAGTAAGCATTTGTTTCTAAAATTAAATATATATTTAATTGTTTTCAGTAAATATAAATAATTTACTTTTTTCTTCGTGTTAAATGTATTTCATAAAAAAAGATAATATTTGTTAGGTAACTACTTAAATTAGATACATCAAATTAAAATGAATACAACAATATTGTAAACCCCTGAAAGGTTTGAAAAGTATGTAATAATGTTCTTTCAAATCTTTAAATGTAAATGTTAATTTCAACATTACATCCCAGTATTTAACTTAAGGTATATATCTTTATAAGTTAAACAAATAGTATCACTGTCATCAATCAAATCTAGTCTGAATTTACCTAATTATTTAAAATAGAAAAATTAAACTAAACAATAAATACCCCACAAAAAAGTAGCTATTTTTTTTAAATATAAAACAAAAATCCCACATTTTGAATTGCAAATATAATGAAACAAACAAATATTAAATGTTTTGTTTTGTTGAAATACTACCCATCCTATGATCAACTCCACAGTCAATATAATGAAAATCCAACTAAAATTTATAAACAAATAATTTAACATACGTTTATGAACGAACTAAGCGGTTTGGACTGCCTAATTACAATGCGACCGAACACTGTTCGGTTAGATACTGACTTTTCTCTATGGGAGCTTGAGTAAACCAGCCATTATACAGGCTCTTATAGAGAAATGGGTGTGTGTGTGTAAAACCCTGCACCCTGTGCCATGCCCCCCATGGTGCTTGCTGCACAGTGCAAGGTTTTAAAGGGGGGTACCTCCTCTGCAACAAACTGTAGACTACTGAGGAACGGGCCCCTGCTTGGGGGCCCCCAAAGTTGCTTCCGAAATCATTTTTGTGTCAGACAGGCCAGCACCAAAAGGCTGTGGGAAACCGGCATCGGAATCCTGACAGCAGAAAGGAAGTCTATAGGGGATTACTTTGTGGTTCTGACTAGCAGGAAGACTCAGAGAGCCGGTCTGAATCGAGTCGGAATGACCAGCCAGGTTTACGTTCTGACTGCCGATATGGTTACCGGGTGGTCGGACTGCAAACCAACCGTGTCAGTCTTAAAGCCTCCGACCTTGGTCAGAAAGCTTCCGACTAGCAGTCGGAGGCTTTCTGATCGACATCGTAATCGGCCACAAAATATAATACATAAAAATGAAATTAAAAGTCACAATGTTTTAGCCTAAATAATATTTTAAACATATAACGTTAAAATCGATCAACAATGATATGCTGATCCTCAATATTCTGTCCCATGATAGCTTGGCTCTATGACATATTGACCACAATATCATGGTCAAACAAAATGTTGAAGTCAATATTCAGACATTTAGGTACTATACCTGTTTTGCCTTGACATAGGGTTCCTGGTTTTCAGTTAAACCCAATTATAATAACCAATAAAACACTACATGTGGAAATAATTGCATTTCAGTCTCTGGAATGGGTAAATGCGATGTCAATGAGTGCCGGGATATGTGCAGACCCAGCAACGACAATACTGATTAATTGAATACCAATGTATGCCATAAACTGTGCCCATATAACAATATCAGTGCTCATAAATACAATGTCAATTTATACCATAATCCATGCCTGCCTAACAGCGATGATACCAGCAGTAGCAATGTTAATGTATGCCATAATCCATGTTCAGATGACAATACTGTTAGCAGTAAAAGTTATGTCAATGTCTGTCATTAACTATTAATGTAAAAACATGCTTATATCAGTAAAGACAATGCAATGTACGCTATGACAACTGTACACAAGCTATTGAGAATGTCGATAAAAATGACACCAGTGACTGTCACATTAATTTAGGAGTTCCAGTGAACTTGCATCGTTGCTTTTGAATTTTCCCAGAGTGACCTTCCCATCAACCTGGAGTCAGAGATGCGTGGTCAGACAGGCCCTGCAACCAAATCCTATCGTATAACAGGTTACAGGTCTCTCTTAACCAAAGGTAAATGCATGCCCAGGGAATACCTTGATCGATCCCACAGATCAATAGTTACACCACAAATTGGTCTGCAGCAATTGGCCCCAATAAAACACGTTGGTCCAAAGTCTTGCATTCCCCCAAAAAACCACTAAGCTAGATGCAACATGTAGATAGAAACACTGAGCCAATCTGGACACGACAGGCGCACCACACTAGTGATCAAATGTCCCTCATGCCAGATATCTGGACACATACACACAGGCCCACAGCTCTCCCCGAGGACGAGCCATCTGTGTCCAAGATGCCCATCCATGTTTATTTGTGACTGTAATGCCTTTTAAGAATCCAGCAATCGATTTTTGGTACTTGCAAGAAATATATAAAACCAGCCAAAACTTTGTACACAAAGAGACTTTCCTCAGATACATTCTGTTGAGACTCTGCCGGCCGCAGCATTTAATTAAACCAACTTGTTCCTGTTTTGCCAAACGTCTCTTGTCTTTTAATTTCTTTAAGTTCAATTTATCTCCGAGCAGCAAGTAGAACCCAAAAGACACTTGATTGTGCTGCACCTTTACTCCTTTGGTGTCCTCTACAGGCAAAGCAGCCCCTACCTCTAAGCATGTTTCTATGCCGGCTGCTCCCACTATTACTCACGTGGACCATGGACACCCACACCATATGCCGTTGTGACCACTGTAAAGCCTACTTCCACTTAGGTTTCGGAATATGGCCCACTTCACATGGCCTGAGCTCACTGTTCAATGCACGTTGCTCTGTAGTGGCTAGTAGGATCACACACGAACTCTGAACAGGGTCTCAGTCCAGGGTAAGATGCACCACCATGAGCTCATCCTCCTGTGCTGACATTTGGATGGGGCTTTGCTTTCTGAAAGCTCACGTATCAGGTTTATTGTGACAAAGATCTTTGTGGAAACAGATGTCACCAGAATCCATGTCCTTTGATAAAACGCTGCACCCACACTCCTGTTCTTAGTTCTATATTATGATGTTTCTAAAATATTATATATAGGTCGCACATTCCCTCTTACAAAAGGATTAAGGGTAATTTTATGAATATATTCAGTGCTCATGAACAGGCATAGAAGGGGTCCGTGTTCTGGTTTTGCTGAAATTGCATGGCCTACATCACACATGTTAATTTAGAAAATCGCCATATTACTGTATGAGTTGTACATAGTCTGGAAACATGAAGAGGCAACCAGCAGTCTGTGTGGTCTGTTATGTGCTCCAGACATCACAATTTCTGCAAAAGGGAGATGTATGGACCTGATGTGAGCCTGCACACTGATGTAGGTCATGTTCATTATGAACACTTTCCCTGCATATGCACCACCAAAAGGCCACCGAGTTCAACATTCATTCCAATGGTCTCCATGTCAAAATTAAAATTGAAGCTTTTGATGCTGAAGCTAGTCTTGACACTTGCAAAATCATCCATACAAACCAATGTAACACCAATTAATAGAAGCATATAGCGCTGTGGTTGTTCCTTCTCCCAAGATTGAACATCCACAGTGCAAGTAGTAAATAAACCAAAAATAAAGTGCCTCATTCATTTTTCAAGCATACACAGTAAGAGCCCTGTGCTGCTTTTAAATAAAGAAAGGCCCATATGTTTATTAAAAATCAATGCTTACTGGTCCTCTTCGTGGTTTTTTAATGAACACAAAATCCCATCAGCACGGTCGTATAATAAAATTCATTTATGACAAACATTGCACAGGCAAACAAACTAAAGCATAGTGTAGATCGTGAAGCTGCTTTACTACCTCAGTTGCTGATTTATAAAGCAGCCTTTGTTGCGCCACTCACTTAAGTAGCCCTTTAATACATGTCTCATGACTGCCATTGCAGCCTGTGTGTAGTTTTAAACTGCCAATTCAAGCTTGGAAAATGAACCATTTGACAGGTCTAAACCTTGATTTGTAATGCATATACGCTACCCCTAAAATAGACCTCAAATAGCCAATAGGGTAGGGAGCATTGTTTTTAAAAACTAGGACATGTGTTTCTAAGTTTTACATGTCCTGGTAGTGAAAGCTCCTGCATTCATTAATTACTACTGTAAAGCCTATCTGTCCCAGAGGATAACACTGGGTTACTTAAATATTCTGTAAACTATGTACTTTTATGGTTTTTATAATGAAAATCCAATAAAGATATTTTAAATTACACTGGGTTACCTTATTACATGTAGTAAATCCTAACCTTTGATTGGGAGCAGGTAGAAATGCTATGTTTGGACTCAATGGTTAAGTCATATTTTAGATTATAATATTGAAAAATTCCCTTTCAGAAAGTAGGCATTTTCCTGCACTAAACTTTCTGAGGCCTTCTAGGAGTTTCCAGTTGCTAAGACATGTTCATTGCTTCCCAGGAGGAATGCTTATTGGGCACAGACAGTGCACAATAGGACCTAGGTGCAGCTAGGAGAAGGTCATCCTGCCAAGATGGGAGGGGCTGAGCCGTTCCCTGCCTCACTTACATTTCAAAAGGCTGCCACCAGCCTTTTGTCACCATAGACCTCTTGGACCCTGGGCAGGGCAGGAAAGGGGAAGTAAGTAACATCTCAGATCCAGATGTGGGGTTCAAGTAAAAGTTTTCCCTACTCAAAGAGTGGCAGAGATATAAATATAGGCCCTCCTCGGCCAATCATTAATACGCTCCTGTACCTGCGAATAAGACAGAAAGAAGGACTGCCTTGTTTTCCATAGGACAATCCTGCTGCATGAGGCTTGCCTTGTTCTGCAGAGGACTCCTCTGCTGCTGACAGAAAACTGCCCTGCTGCTTGAAGCCTGCCTTGTTCCCCAGAGTATTCACCTGCTGCTTATGGCCAGCTTTGTTCTTCAGAGGACTGCTCTGCTGCTTGAGACTTGCTCTGTTCTCTGAGAAGGAATGTTGGACCTGCCCCCTTCATTCCAGACTAACCTGAGTGACTACAAGTGTCAGTTGGCTGCCCTCCTGTTCTGAGCTATAGAGACACAAACAACTGCAGAGGCCTCACTGCAACTGTCCAGTTGACCTAATGCACTGGCCCTATCTGGACCTGCAACCGGACAAGCAAGAGGACCATACTGAGCACTGCTGGTATCTGCTGAAGTGAGATGCTGATGTCCAAGAGGTTCCTCCCCAGGCCCTGGACTATTGGCTGTCATCAGTTGAGCTCCTTCTGTGAAAATCTGAAGGTTTGAACTCTGAACACCTAACTTTGAAGAGGTACATTTTTGCTGGCTAACCTGGTCCCTTTATTCAGCCTGCCCTCCATCGTAGTTGGTCTAAACTTGTGACTTTGTCCCAATCTAGCATGACCAGATATTTACAGTTAGTACTCAAAGTCTACTTCTTAGTGCTATTTTTACTTAAACCTATAACATTGCATATCTCTAGTTGTACAGGCTGGATTTTTGCTGTTGTTGTCTCAAATTATTTATGAATTTTTACTCTATTGTTCAACATTGGTGTGAGATTTTTCTTGTGTTGTGTTCTTACTGTATGGCTGTTTGCATGCTGCCTAAATGTTTACTCTGTGTCTCTAAGTTAAGCCTGACGGATTTTGTGCCAAGCTACCAGAAGGTTCAGTACAGGTCAAATTACTGGGTGTTTGTGGTTCACCCTGACAAGGATTGTGATTTTTGCTTTAAGTGGGGCTTCCAGCCCCCGCAATCAATAACTCGATTTCTTACAGTAATAATAAATGTATTATCCAAGGCCCTTTTTTGTGTCTCAGGACATATAACAAGCAGCGTGAAACTGATTTGGAATAACAGAGTACCAAAATTCCCACAGTGTATATATCTCTTGTTCTAAGTAGAAAATCGAATAATCAACAAGGGGGAAAAGGAAGAAGCTGTGATCCATCCAGCTTCCTAAATCAATATCAAAATATAAAATGGGGAATGGATCACTTGTCTTGCATAACTTGGGTTAGCATTTCTTTGTGGTTCGTGTCACAATAAAAAACCCTCATTCACGTGCAGATGGTAGATGTAGCGGTATATCTTGATTTTCCACTCTACTATTAATCACCTGACAGCATCATCATAGGGTTAGTGTTCGTGCTTCCTCCACCCGGAGGTATATCCCTGGTTAGTGCAGTAGTGATCAGGAATACTAGTGTCTCTGGTTAAAAAATACTCGTACAGCCAGGTTTGAATTTTAATAGATCTGGATTTGAGATATTATTCAAAAATTGTATGTAGTGCGCACTGAGATAGATTTGCGGATCTCTCACACTTGAAAATTGCATTAAAAAAGAATGGTCGACATGTTTCAGCCCTTATCATGCCTCTGTGGGTCAGGTGGGCTTTCTTCAGGACCAAGGTGGTTGAATGTGGTTGAGACTGTGAGTGTCTCTGTGATTGGTTTCCTCAGGAATGTTGCTTCTTGAAGAAGTGTGGGGATTTAGATATATTAATCTTTATCCGGTGGGGTCCAGTAGTACCTTTTGTCATTAATATACTTACTTCATCTGGATGCATCCGGGGCCAGAATTGAAGAGTCAGCACAAGTTGTAATCTCGTAGAGCCAAAGTAGGACAAGAGACTCAATGGTCACCCGTTGAAGTATTTATATTAATGACAAAAGGTACTACTGGACCCCACCGAATACAGATTAATATATCTAAAACCCCACACTTCTTCAAGAAGCAACATTCCTGAGGAAACCAATCACAGAGACACTCACAGTCTCAACCACATTCAACCACCTTGGTCCTGAAGAAAGCCCACCTGACCCACAGAGGCATGATAAGGGCTGAAACATGCCGACCATTCCTTTTTAACGCAATTTTCAAGTGTGAGAGATCCGCAACTCTGTCTCAGTGCACACTACATACAAATTTTAAATAATATCTCGAATCCAGATCCATTAAAATTCAAACCTGGCTGTATGAGTATTTTTTAACCAGAGACACTAGTATTCCTGATCAGTACTGCACTAACCAGGGATATACCTCCGGGTGGAGGAAGCACGAACACTAACCCTATGATGATGCTGTCACGAGATTAATAGTAGGGCAGAACATCAAGATATACTGCTACATCTACCACCTGCATGTGAATGAGTTTTTTTTTATTGCGACACGAACCACAATGAAATGCTAACCCAAGTTATGCAGGACAAGTGATCCATTCCCCACTTCATATTTTGCTAAGTAGAAAATCTTCAGTCAATTTTTCTTTGCCATTTGTCTGAAAACCCGAGTAGCTTATTACGATGGTGGACGGACTTTCCTCTGTCCGCAATTGCTTCAGGACCAGCCGCCATGAGGCGGCCTCCCCACATTCCGAATTAAGATGAGACCGCCACCATGATGGTCCCATCACCTATATTTTGCATTCTGGCGGGGATGCGTTCAACAGCCTCTGCCGCAATGCAAAAATAAAGGCACTTGCACACCCTTGCACTTCGTGGCAGGCACCATGCGGTGCCTGCCACATGGTGCAGGGATATGTAAGGGGGCACTTTAGGTGCCCCCAGTGCCCTTGACCCGGCCCCTGGGTTCCAGGGGGGGTTTGCTATGGGCCCCCAAATCAATTTCTGCCATTTGTTTTGCTGCGGTTTGTCAGACGCAAAACGAATGGATGAAAGGGATATCCTAATCCCTAGGGCGGTGCCTGCAAGGCACTGCCGCAATGTTGGGGTGTGTTTCAGTTCTGTCAGGTGGTCGGAAAAGGACCACCTGTCAGAACCGTTGTGGGCGGTCTTTACATCCGCCACGCATACCCAACGATTCCCCTCGCCATCATAATATGGCGCGGAAAACAGCAGTACGATGGGGGAAGGCCTGCCACTGACCGGCTTTTGGTGGCATGCCTTCAGCCATTGTAATGAGCCCCAGAGTTACAGGAATGTGTGTTAAATGTTCATAATGAACGTTTTATCTGCTGTGATCAAATATTAATTTGGTACATACATATCTCTTTCCAAGCACATCTCTCACAATGGTTGGAACCGGATGCTGAAAAGGGGAGTTTGAGTGCTGAAAATGTGTCAGGTATAGTGAAAAGATAAATAGTACTTCTACAATGTGAACCTAGCTAAATGGCAGCGGATCGCTTTACAGGCTCAAAGACAACGATAAAGTCAAGGAATGATGGAAAAGATAGATGGGATAAGGAAAGTTAATGAATTGTGATGTCGTTTTCTTTAAAACGGTGAGTCTTCAAATATTTCCTAAACTGGGTTGAGCTCTGGGCAGTTCTGATGGGTACAGTGATGTTGTTCCAGATTCTGGTTGCATAAATAGGAAAAGACTGCTGCCTTGTTTTTTTCTTTTTTAAAGTTCTTGGTCTGCAGTTTGATGGTGTCCAGGCTGTGGGTGTGCCAAGAACCACCAAGTGAAAAGTTACTTGAAAGAGCAAATTCAAGGAAAGGTGCACAAAGAAGTGAGTTAATAGAAGAACGTAAGTAAGGTTAAATTGACAACAGAAATGAATGAGGGAAGAAAAGAAATAAGACCAAGATTCTTTATAAGCACTGGCAAACAGCACTTCTGTGTTTTACACAAAAGAAGGTGAACACTAATACCAAAAAGAATTATAATTTTGGAAAGCTCTGGAAATAAAACCAACAGAATTTTCTGCAAATAGAAACTAAGCCTGGGCGGAGTTTGAGGACATCCGCCACGCGGAAATCTGTGAAAGTGACAAAAAAACTCTGCTGCGCTATGCAGAGTTCTGCAAGTGGCAGAGTGCATTAGAGTCATGCTGTTCGCGGTGATTTTGACTGCCAGGTGTTTGTCCCGTGCTGTAAAATAATCACGAATGGCACCATACCCAGCGCAAGAGGGCGCAGCTTCCTTTCTGCTACTCGAGTAGATTTTCCACCCGAGAACAGCTTTCTCAATGCAAATGGAAGGTTTCTCTATGTGAGTGGTCGAGACCTGCCACGACCACTCACATTGAGATATCCGACCACACGCGTTGAAAAATCTCACCGGCGGTTGATTTTCCACACTTGAGCGCGTGCACTAACTAGACCATGGAGAGCGTGTGCAAGGAAAAATCTCGCCCGGGGGTGGAGTTTTCTCGCTTGCACTCGACAACTTGATGTTGAGTATTTGGGAACACTACATGCTTCGCGGAGTGTGTAAAACTCTGCATGCTCCGTGAACGGAGCAGAGATCACAGCCCAGGGGTAATAGAAACTGAAAACAGGAAATCCTGCTTACATGGAAACCTTACTTGGTCATGGTGTGAAAGGGGTGTTAGGGAGAGGCTGGAGGCCTGTAGGACCATTTGAAGACAAAAATATTAATGTGCTTCAATGCAACTCATATGTCTCCCTCACCACTACTCTTCCGGGTTCCCTTATTCCTATCTCTCTCTCTCTATATATATACACCCACATGCATCATTGTAAGAATTTGCGATTCTTTATTTGCGAAAAATAGCGAATCGCAAATAAAGAATCGCAAAATGCAATGCATCATCTTTTTCGCATTTTTTTAGCGAATCAGTAAAAATCGCAATTTTTACTGAATCGCAAGAAATATGCGATTTTTTAAGTGCGAATTCGCAATTTCATGCATTTCAATGACGACACCCAGGAAGCCAGGAGACTGATTACACACACCTGAAGCCTAGTTCAAACTGCAGGAGTGGCTTTTGGCAGTTGTAGCTTTGCTTGCAGCAAGAGGAGGAGTGTCTTGAAGTAGAAATGGCCACTGAAAGTGCTGTAGAAGACCTGCATGCCAGAAAAAGGAAAATAAAGTTTAGTGACCAGGAGCTGGAGATTTTAATAGAAGAGGTCACTTTGAGGCATGATCAGCTTTTTGGCACAGATTCCCTTAAGGTCCCTGAAGGAGTGAAGAGAAGATTGTGGCTGGCAATACAATCAAAGGTTAATGCTGTGGGGGTTGCCCACCGAGACATCACCAATCTCCAGAAACGCTGGTATGATTTACGCAGTTGTGCCAAAGAAAAAATTGCTAACATGATTAAAAGTGCAAAAAAAAACTGGTGGTGGCACCCCAAAGGATAGACCAATTACTCCCTCTGGAGGACATGGTTGAGGGGACCCTTGTCACTGAAGCAGTCATTGGAAAGATTGACATAGACACCTCTGAGCATGCTGGCACATCGCAAGGTAAGTGTGTTAAATTCATCAATTTTTTTTTAAATATGTGTTAAAATGTAGCTGCCTATTTTTATCTTCAAGGAAGGATTTAAACAATCCCCAGCATGTAACCTTAAGTACACATAAAGAGGGTGGTCAAATAGTCATTGTATGGCAATAAAGCAATGCATTATGGGGAATTTATTTTTTTCACCATATGAAAAGGTACATTCTGAGAAATATGATTTCCAAAAGCAAAATTAAACATCACAATTGTCAGTGTATGTTTGCAAGAATAATGGATGTTTATTTGAAATCAAATGTACATTTTGTCAATAGACCCAAATTTTCAAAAATAGGACAGTAAACATTACATACATTTTTTTATTCATAGAAAATGAAAAGGAAGGTGAAACAATTGATCTGGACAACACTATCAATATTGAATTGCAGAACACAGCAGCACTAAATGATATGACTTCCTCACCCATTGTGCAAAGACAAAAAACAATGAAAAGAGTGCAGCAACTACAAGACTCAGACACTGAAGAAGAGCCCAATGCACATGTACATAAGCAGCAGACTGTTGAAATCACTGCAAATCAAAAGACACAGATAAGTCGTCGTTCTAGAATACAACAATTCTATAGAAGAAGGGCACGTTCTGCAAACCAGAGAACATCCTCACAAGATGAGTGCCATGCCAGTGTAGTAGAAATGAAGCTGCTCAAAGTCCAAAGGCTGCAAGGGAAAGATATAAGGGTAATGAAGGGCAAACTCAATCATATCAGTCAAGACATCAGTGCCATGAGTAACAGTCTAAGTCAATTGACAAAGGTAATTGAAACTGCACATATGGCGTCATGTAATAAACTGGACCGCATGACACTGTTTTTGATAAAATATAGCGAGTCCTTAACTTTGCGATTTTTTAAGGAATTGCTAATCCAATTGCGATTTCTAAATTTGCGAAAAATTTATTTCAACATGATGTATCTCAAAAAAGGAAATTGCATTTGCAAATGGCCGAATTTTGCGATTTGCACCGTTTGCGAATGCAATTCTGTTTGATGCATGTGGGTGATGGTCCTTTCTCTCTCAATCTTTGACTCTCACTCTCTCTATTTCGCTCCCTCATTCCCTTTTTATTTCTTTTTCTCTCACTCCTTCTCTTGCTCTCTTGTTCTTGTATTTGGCTTTCATTTATCTCTCCTCTCAATCATTTTTCCTCTTCCTCCAATTTCACTTTTTCTCTCTTCACCCTCTTCTACTATTCTTACATTCTTCAATTAGACCTACCTCTCTCAGAATCTTCTCCTAACCTTATTCCTACATATACTCTGTCACAGGACCCTCTTACGTCCTCCCACCTACTATTTCGGTATTCCTCCCCACCATGAAGGCCCATTTTTGATATTGCCCCCACTAGCAATAGTGGCACATTTGAAGATTGAACTGCTGAAATTGCATCACCCTCTGATGGAAGGTTAGGCAGACACCTATTTTCGAATTCCTGCAGATATATCATCCATCCCCTATATCCTAAACGCACCCTGAATTCCCTCTACCTCTAGCCACCCCTAAACCTTAAAATTACTCTTACTTTCCTTTACCTCTATCCACCCCATAACACTAAAATCATCCCTACCTCCTTTTACCTCCAGCCACCCCTAAACCCTAAAATTTCCCTTACCTCCCTTTACTCAAATCTGTCAGTTTTTTCCATTATTATTATTAAAAAGTGTGGTACTTAAAAACAAATACCTGTGTGATAAAGTAGTGTGTGGTAAAGGTACAAATACTTACCTGCGTGGTACTACCCTGCATGGTAAAGAGATCTGTGGTGAAGGCATGCGTGGAAATTAATCCGTGGTAAAGACTGTTTCCCTTTACATACACATTCTTGCTTTTTCCTCTCACACAGGTTAACCTCCCTTACACTGAGCCTTCTGTCTTTTACACTCCCTCTGTCTCATCTACTGTTTGTCAAAACAGGTTACATTTTCACTCTCTTTCTCAAGCACACAGACCAAAGATGACTGTGTTTTAAAACTCCTACTCACCAATACAAACTTTAAAAGGTAATTTTATTTAACTTACATTGTTGAAAGCAGAAGGGCAACATTGGCCAAGAGGCACTACCAATAGTGGCATAGAATAAAGTGCATGGGCCCTAAAGCAAGCAAGGAAAGTAGCCCATTTAATTCTTGTTTTGGCCATAAAATATCGCAATATTCAGTGCTGAGTAGGCCCCTCAAGACTCTGACCCCAGTGCCACTGCACCATTGATAACTATGCTCCTAGTTGATGAGGTCTAAAGAGAAAATCCTTTGCAGGTTTGAGAATTGGACTCATTATTGGGAAGATTTTAAGACAAAACATGAATATTTAGCTGTGAAAGAAAAACAAAATTAAGGTTTGGGTCAATTTGCAAACATTTGGACTATGTACTGAGTCTTTGATTCTCCACGTATTGATTAGTAGTTGTGACCTATCATGTCAGCATTATGTCAGAATTATTTGGAACAACCCTGGCACCTCCTAGGTAATTCCACTCAAGTCAGCCTTCTTCAAAAAGGTTATTAAAATATGTATGCCACGCTCCTTCTGTGCACAATCACCTGGGTGTGTCGCATTTGTGGTAGTAAACCTTTTGATTGTGTGCTTTAATATGCACCGTGTTAATGCCTCTTATCAATAGAAAAGGTATTTAGGGGAGATTAAAGTGTGAGAGGGCTATTTCCAGAGAGTAAAGAGAAAATTAACTCCGGTAACATCAGCAGCTATCCAGAATGGGGTA
The DNA here is from genome assembly GCF_964263255.1 of Lissotriton vulgaris. Lineage (NCBI taxonomy): Eukaryota > Metazoa > Chordata > Amphibia > Caudata > Salamandridae > Lissotriton > Lissotriton vulgaris. The sequence goes on from NC_141685.1 coordinate 845,926,188, forward strand.
GGTGTTATGGGAAAACTAACGCAAAACACATCAAATATAGCAGGAAACATGAAACTTAGAAAACAGTCCATAATGCTTTTGTTATTACTCTGCCTCCCACCCTCAATTAATTTCTTAATTCACAGATGCTTTGTTTCTTCGCTCCCACCTCAAACCCATAATTTATAATAAATAAAATAATCAATGTCTAAGGTACAAATACATATATTGTAAGGCATGTCAACCAGATTAGTTACGGTTTAGAAAACACCAAACTGCAAAAGCAGAGAAATTTTTTATTGATCATGTACACCACAAAATGTACTGAGCATGGTCAGGGGCATGCGTAATGATGTGCATAGTGTTTTGCACACCATAACTGGTGAAAGGTAGGGCTTTTTGGTTTATTGTTTGCTGCTAGATAACTAACCTTTACCTGTTTTTTAGTGACTTTCATGGGTGTTCTTATGATGTGCCCATTCTGTGCTGTACACAGCCTCCATCCAGGCCCTGAACCCAACCTCATTCAGCCATACACAGCTGGAGTAGCTTGCATGGCCCGCCTCATTTGCTAAGTGTGTTTCAAATTTCATGCAGATTCATTAAACAGCACCTTAATCATTAATTAATTAAACTTGTATGGATTCTCATTTATCTTTGTTAGATCTGATCAAAACTTAAGAGAAGAAACAGAAAGCTAATCTTGCTAAGGGTCTGATAAATGTAGTGCAGATTCATAAAACAGTGCCAAATGTATTATCAAATGATCACTTCTTTGAAACCTCTTTAAATCAGCCCCGTTTTATGAACTTGATTAAAACTGTGAAAAACAAAAGTTGGTCAAACATGAAACATGGTAAGTCTCTGCTAAAGTCCATGGAATCAAAAGATATTAGTCAAATTCAACTTTGCTTACTTCTTAGTGGAGCTTTGCAGAACATTGAATACGTAAACTGGATATTACTTGTTAACTGTCTGCCACATTTGAGTTATAAGCAAATTAAAATTGTTATGCACCCTTTTAACTTTGTCCCCTCTTGATGGGAGCTGGACATAGAGGCAAGGAGGGCTAGGTCCAGCCAATATGGTGGCAGCATTTCTTCAGTGTCTTCTGACAAGAGAGTACATGTACCCAAGGGTCTGTTAACCGACTGTGGAGTGGGGGATGGCATAGACAGATGGTCTGAGGCTTATGAGATTGCTATACAGATGCACAAAGTCCCTTAGAGGGATTTCGGGGGGGGGCTAGTCTATGGAAGAATATCCCTGTTAAGGGGATGGACGAAATGGGACTGGCAGAATGAAGTATTCCTCCATGAAGGAAGCCCTAATCAGGAAATATGATTTGACCTCAGAGAAGTACAGGTAGAAGTTTAAGGACAGTCCAAAACTATCCCCACAGACATGGGTGGATTGTATTGATTCTTTTTGCAAGGCACAGGATGGTTGTGAGAAGGGTAGTCGTATTAAGGATTATAAGGGGCTGAATAACATGATTGAAAAAGAGCACATGTTCAGTCTTTTTTTTCCAGATCTGCTGCAGCACTTGATTGATATTAAGCTCTTTGACACTAGGGAGCTTGCTAAGGAGACAGATTGCTGGGTCAGCATCAGGGTTCACAAGAAGGTATCTGGGGGGATCACCACAAGGGTGGGTAGGGTCCTCACCAGAAGGAGGGAGAGAGAAAAAAACAAAAAAGAGAAGTTCTCTCCAAAGGGTCTCAAAATAGTTCCTCTGGTCAGGACTCCCATTCCTTGGCGAGAAGAAAAGAAAAGTTGACAAGATAGTGAGTCTTCATGAAGGGCCCCCCAGCTCTCCCCCAAGTGTTATGAGTGTCAACAGGAAGGGCACTACAAGGGGAATGCCAAGTGTTTCAACAGGGCACAGCCCCCCACCATTTGGCAGTCACTGGGACTATCTAGTGTAGCGTTTGGGTTGAAGTTTGTCCCAGCTAGTAGTGGGAACAACTTGGGGTACAATAGTGACCCTGGGTGATGGAGAGATGGTGCAGAGAACCCCCATGCCTAGTAAATTCTAGGAAGTGTTGGAATTGGGCCATCATTAATGGGCAAAGGGAAGAGGTTCTGAGAGACACTGGAACCACCATTGCTACCATCTAGTGTCATTTGGCATCTACAGAGCAGGTAGTCCCTAATGTATTCCACTAAGATGTTGTAGCTGACAACTGTGAGAGCCACTACCAGTGGCTCTGATTCCCTTTAAATGGGGGCTGGGAGGTATCAGGTTCCTTGAGGGTAATTATGAGCTTGTCTATGACTGTGGAGTGTCTACTTGGCAATGACCTGGAACATACCACATGATGGAACTCAGGTCACACTTGGAGATGTTGGGACTGACTTAGTGGGTGTGACTGACCACACAGTCCATGGCAGCTCGAGAGGGTTGTAAAGAGGACATAGAGCCTGCAGAGATGCATCAGTAACGGATTTTCACTTGTGTGATTGCATGCACTTTTATATATCACCACAACATCATGAAACAATATTATAATGAACACAGTTCTAGTCCCTCATAGTATTATATGTTTTTTACAGGATTTGTCCCTGACGAAGGGTAAATACCCGAAATGCATTGGATATCTTATTCCAGTCATTATGATTTTTTTGCTACTTGAATTGATCATGTGAAATATCAAGAATTATCATAAAGTTCTAAACAAAAATAAAAATATGGATTGATCCTTTTTTCAATCATTTCGTGATTTATAACCTGAGGAGCCTAATATCAGGACTCGAGTTGTGCCCAGGGGGACACACCCCACCCAGGATGTGCTGAAATCACATGTCTACTTGAGTGGGTGCCACAATCAGTGCTTGAAGCTCACTAGAAGTACACTTTACAAGGGAACTATATGTAAATTAAATATGCCTCTTATGGAGAAGCCAATGTTGCTATATTTTAGGGAAAAAGCAAATGCACTTTAGTACTGATTAGCTGTTGTAATGTGACCTTAATACTAAGGCCAGCAAAAATCAACAAAACAGGAGGTCAGAAGCAAAGAAAAGTCAGGAGAAACTACTCCAAGAATGCCAGTTCTAACACTGGTGTTCTACAACCAGACAGACAGTTTCTGGAAACTCACACAGGAGAATCTGGAAGCTAGCCAGTAGGACATGAAGCGTTGGTCTGATCAGAATATCACAAGAGTGATGTCCCCTACTTGGTAGACCTCAAAACTCCTAGGAACTCTTTAAGGGTCCTTCATGTCAATCACCCCTGCCCCACTTTGAGAGGTCTGAGCTTACCATGCTCGTGGTTACTGATGATGATATGGAAGAGGAGAGTGAACCTCTTCCAGGCCGCCTATCTTTGAAAGAGCACCATGGGCCAGTAGAGGGTGGGAACCTCTCCCCTACCTTGATTCTAGATCAACAAAGAGACTGTCACCAGTTGCTGGGACAGTTTTACCTTGTGTTCTCCCTTACCCCAAGAGGCCATAGATGGTGCACCCATGATATTGATACAGGTGACAGCAAGCCTGTGAAGAGCAAAATGTACAGGTTATATGATAAGGTGAGAGCCGGCATCAAATATGAGGTCTCTAAGATGCTGACATTAGGGGTTATTAAGCCCTCAAACAGCTCTTGGTCCAGCCCAGTGGTGGTGGGCCCACAGGCTGCCCGCAAGGTGTGACACCTGAACTCTGGATCTGTGTGGACTATCGTGTGCTCAATGCGGTCACAAAGACTGATGCACATCCCATCCCCAGACCTAATGAGCTCATAGATCGGCTTGGAGCTGCCAAGTTCCTCAGCATGTTTCACTTGATATCTGGGTCCTGGCAGATTGCTTTGACCAAGGGGGCTAAAGAAAGGTCAGTATTCTCTACACCAGAAGGGCACTTCCAGTACTGGGCCATGCCTTTTGTGTTGAAAAACGACCCTGCCACCTTCTAAAGGTTGGTCAATCAGGTCCTGGCTGGGTTGGAGCGCTTCAGTGCTGCCTACCTTGATGATATTGCTGTCTTCAGTTCTAATTGGAAAGACTACTCGTGCTACCTCCCGGTATTGCTTTAGGAACCACAGAGTGTAGGCCAGTAAGTTCCAAATAGGGAAGGGTTCTGTGGTCTACTTGGAAAACCGAGGAGGGGACAACAAGGTGCAGCTCTTGTAGCCAAAAATGGAAACCCTTCTGGCTTGGGAACTTCCCAAGACCAGACAGAAGTGAGAGCCTTCTTAGGCATCACTGCCTACTACAGAAGATTTATCAAGGGATATGGCGCTATTGTTGCCTTCTTGGCAGAGCTGACTACAATGAAGCAGCCACGTCAGGTGATTTGGACAGAAATGTGCCAGAATTTTTATGACATCCTGAAAGAGGCCATGTGCTCAAGGCCCCTGACCTCTCCCAAGAATTCATTGTGCAGACAGATGCCTCAGAGCATGGCATAGGGGCCATACTCTCAAAGCTGAAGTAAGAGCACCTGGATCAACCTGTACCCTTCATCAGTAGGAGGTTACTGCTCAGGGAACAGAGGTAGAGAGCAATAGCAAGGGAAGCTTTTGCTGTGGACTGAGTGCTGACGAAGCTTAAGCCAATACATTTTGGCACTCACTTCCAGGTTCAGACAGACCACAGGCCCCTCAGAGGGTTAATGCAAATAAGGGTGAGAATCCCAAACAGTTGAGGTGGTCCATCTTCCTATACGGAATTGACTTCTTGGTGGAAAACCATCCTGGAACACACCATGCCAATGCTCAGGGTCTCCTCAAGTTGTTCTGCCTTAGTGAAGAGAACTGCCAAGCTTTTTGTGGTTCTCTACACTGTCCTCTTGGGGGGACATGTATTAGACCTGGCATCCTTGGCGTGGTTCCCCTGGCCTTTTGCCTTCTGACTGTAGGAAAGGGCCCCTTTTTGCATGGTTGCCCCAACTTTTTGCCTAATGTTTGGTGCTCATTGACTTAGAGTGCCCTGGGGCCTGCTAATTATGTACCCAGGGCCTGTCTTCTTTCCCCAAAACTGTACCCTTGCTCCCACATTGGCACTCCTCTGGCCGACATATAAGTCCTATGTAAAGGGTACCGGGGTACCAAGGGCCGTGTAGCCAGAGAAAGTCTCTGAGGGCTGAAGCATATATTTTGCCACCCTCAGAGACTCTTCCCCTGACCATACACAGTGCCAGGGGGAGACCCAAAAACTACAAGTTGACCTGGCACACATCCCTGTGGGCCATGCCCCCAGAACACTGCCTGTGGCATAGGTCAGTCAATCCTCTAACAGGCTTTACAGCCCTAAGGCAGGGTGCACTATACCACAGGTGAGGGCACAGTGGCATGACCGCTGGGCCCCTATAGTGTTTGTGCCCTTCACAAGGATTGAAAGTGTAGTAAAGACATTTTTGAAACATGGGCTGGGAGTTTGACACTTCAAACTCCACTGCTCTGTGGTGGCTTTACTGAAGACTGAGGAGTTTGGTATCAAACTTCTCAGCCCAATAAACCCACACTGATGCCAGTGTTGGAGTTAATGTCAAATGCACTCAGAGGGCATCCTAGAGACGCCCCCTGAAAAATGACCTAGCGTCCTGGCTGAGTGGCTGTTCACCATCTGCCACCCCAGACACTTTTAGATCCTCCACTCTCGAGGTCCTGAAACAAAGCACATTCTGGGCAGAGGTGCCAAGCCTCCTCCCCAGGATGGGCAGGGTCCACGAATGAGAAGCTTCAAAGGCTTGCCACCTTTGGAAGCTGACCCTGCCTTCTGCTGCTACCAGCAACTGGCCTCCACCGGTTCTGAGCCCCCACTTTGGGAGGGAGAATCAGTGGGAAAACCAAGATAGGAGGAGAGGTGGGCCCACGTCTGCCAACTCCACCCCTCAGGTGAAGGAGACGGGGTCAAGCACACTTCTTAGTCCCCGCTATCTTGAAGATTGGGGGACCCAGCCAACCAGAGATAGGCTTATGCCCCCTCCCACTGGGGGGTGGCATAATAGTGGGGTTACCCACCCGAAGGAAGGGATCCATTGGTCCCAACCTGTACCTACCTAAAACACCCCTAAATTTAGTATTTAGGGCGACCCAGACCCTTGCCTCCTCAGACAAGCAAGAAGAAGCAGAATGAGCAAAGAGCTGTGCTGAACGATGAAGAGAAGGACACCAACTGCCTTGGCCCCAGCCCTACTGGCCTGTCCGGACCTCGACCTGCTGCAGCTGAACCCTGGAGGGTCCACCAGCCAGCAGCCTCCAGAACCCGCAGTCCCTGTCCTGACTTCCCTGCAAAGACTCTGTTTCCCGTGAGGACCAGACTTGCTCAAGAAACAGACTGTGGTTCTCGCCAAATCTGCGAGTCTGCATCACTTTTCGCCTGATGCCTATGGCCCGAGTTCAAGTGGCCTAACACCAGGAGGAGGTCCCCCCAGCGAACCTGACCTGGGATCTGGTGATCCTTGACCTACCACAAGCCTCCTAACGACGTCTGCAGCGTCTATCTCAAGGGCCCCCCTGACCATGTCCGGAGCTGGTAAGGAAACCTGATGCCTAAAGACACCCCTGTACCCAATGCCCCCCTGCCTTGGGTGGCCCAACAGATGGTGTCCAGGCACTCCCTTGCATCCCAACTTACCTCTCCAGCTGCTGGTTGCCTCCAGAAAGTCTCTCTGCCCGAGCCTGCAGTCTTTGTTCCGACTGGAGAGTTCCCATTAAAACAATAGGGCACCCAACGCCAACTCAGCCCCATGCACCTGGCCTCCCTGGTTTCCTTGTGTGCTAATTCAGATCCCCTTTTGCACTGACTTTAACCCTAAAAGCTTTGCTCCCACAAACCCAGTTGCTTGCCCGAGAGCAGCCACCAACCGACAGTCCCCTAGCCCCGTAGGCTAATTTGGGCCTCAGCACTCTGCACCCGGCCACCCTAGTGCTGCCGAGGGTGCTCTTTGAGTGCATCCTTGACCCTGGGAGAACCTTTGCTCTAACCTCAGAAACTCGACTCTCAAAATCGATTGCTTACCTGCAGACCAATAACACATTTCCTCCCATAGGATTGCATTGAACTTTTTTTTCTCTGAAAAAGTTTCAAGTGTTGAGTTGTGTTTATATGGAAACCAAAGCAACTGTGTTTTACTGTCAAAGTGGTTTACTTACCTTTGCCTAGGAAATGTCCCAGTGTGATATCTAGGCAGACCACACTGAGTAGAAAAAGTAATCACAAAGTTATTACAACATAATATCAACTGTCTTTAAAAGTTTTACAAACCTGTAACAAAGTCAATTTCACCCAGCTTGCATGTTCTTATCAACCTGTTTTGAAAATTACAACTTTACTTACCTGCACCAAGTCCTGTTTGGTTCTAAAAATAAAATACAACTAAAGAAATATTTTTTATACAAGCAATTGGTCTGAGTTCTGTCTGTCTTTGAGTGTGTGACATTATTTCTTACCTAACAGTGTACAATAAATGCTTAACATTACCCTCCGATAAAGCCTTACTTCTTGCCCACACTACCAAAAAGAGCAAGGTCTTATCTACTTTTACTTCTGTAAGCCTTTCGGGATCCACTGGACTCTCTGCACACTATACCTTACTTTAATATAGTACTAGCAGCCCGTCCCGACTGTTGTCCGGGTATGAATTGCTGCCGGCCAGTAGTATATTATATTTTGTAGGATTTTGTTTTGATAGCATTTCTTATCTGTGACAGGCCTGTGAAACGCTCGATTCACAGTGCACTGCTGAGCACTTAAGAGTGCGCGTTCAGTAGTGTGTTAACTTGAGTTTCCCTACTTTTTTTTTCCTTGCAATATTATGTAGCGCGAACTCGACAACATAGCATGAGCACGATTTACATTACAGAAGAACACATTCATTTGTGGTAGGCACGGGGAGACAAAGCGATTTGCCGGGCATCACAGAATGTTGAGCTGATGCCGAGATTCGAACGTAGCTCCCCAGCTCTAAAATTCGCAATTCTAGACCTTGTGGCGGGAGGTGTGTCTAAAAGTGTATGCCAGTGCCGGCCATCAATGAGAGAGACCTGTGCTTTTTTCAAATCGGTGGTGAAAAAATATGAGTATGTTGCTGGAGATGTGGGCAGACGTGCCACCAATGTACTTCCCGGGGGAGGGAAAACACCCATTATTCCGTAACTTTCTTTCCACATACCATCACTCCGCATACTTTCATTACGAAAGTACCATGACTCCACAATGCCATTATAATGCATGGCATTACATTTTATATGCTTTTACCATGCATAAATTTACAACGAAATTCGTATGGTAAAAGCATTTTTTTTTAATGTTTGGCTAAGGTAAGTATGGGTATAGGGGTATATGTTTTGGGGTACTGAGGTATATGTTTTGGGGTGTTTGGGTATTTTAAGGGTTCAGATATAGTTTTGGGTTATGGGGTACAGGGGTAGTTTTAGGGTTTAGGGATCGGTATGGGTTTTGGGGTACAGGGGTATTTTTAGGGTTCAGGGCTAGGTTTGGGTTTTGGGGTACAGGGGTATTTTTAGGGTTCAGGGGTAGGGTTGGGTTTCGGGGTACAGGGGTATTTTAAGGGTTCAGGGCTTGGTTTGGGTTTTGGGGTACTGTGGTATTTTTAGGGTTCAGGGCTAGGTTTTGGTTTTGGGGTACAGGGGTATTTTAGCGTTCAGGGGTAGGTTTGGGTTTTGGGGTACAGGATAATTTTATGGTTCAGGGCTAGGTTTAGGTTTTGGGGTACAGGGGTATTTTTAGGGTTATGGGGTAGATTTGGGTTTTGGGGTACAGGGGTATTTTAGGGTTCAGGGTAGGTTTGGGTTTGGGGTACAGGGGTATTTTAGGGTTCAGGGCTAGGTTTGGGTTTTGGGGTAGAGGGATATATTTAGGGTTAAGGGGTAGGTTTGGGTTTTGAGGTACAGGGGTATTTATAGGGTTCAGGGCTAGGTTTGGGTTTTGGGGTACAGGGGTATTTTTAGGGTTTAGGGATAGGTTAGGGTTTTGGGGTACAGGGTATATTTATAGGGTTAAGATGGGTTAGTGTTTAATGGTGTTGGGGTATTTTAAGGAGCAAGGGTGGGGTATGATGATGGGGTGCAGAGGTGTTTAAACGGAGCAGGGTGAACACCCGGAACTGGAATGTACAGAACCTGGGAAGAAAAAAACAATGAAATATTGAGCACAACGCGCGCTTTTTTTCCCGTAATCCCGCGCCCCGCACATGCCTACGCCCCCAGCACACGCCCACAGCACACGATATGAGACATGGCATGAAGGGCGGAACGTACCACACGCCCCAGTGTTTGTCACGCCCCCAGCACACGCCCACAGCACAACGCAGACACGCCCACAAGGGACTACTTTGCTGGCACGGTTCTTTTACCTTTTAAATGTATATGGTGGGTGTCTGCATAGCCTATGTCCTTCTGCTGCAACTGCCCTTTCCAACGCTGTATTGGGTGTTGTGATTGGTGCTGTGGTTCCTGAGATTACCCGCCTCAAAGGTTTGGGCTCTCTCTTTATTATATCAGTATAGATATACAGAGACAGCTTTCTGATTTACTTATAAGTCTCTTGTACAGTGGACTACATCTATCCAGAGCCTGCACATCTAATGCTACGAGCAGGCCTGCAGCACTGATTGTGCCGCCCACTTAAGTAGTCATTTAAACATGTCTCATTCCTGCCACTGCAGAGCCTGTGTGTGCAGTATTAAACTACCATGTCTACCTGACAAGTAACCTTCTTGCCAGGTCCAATCCTTCCTTTTAATTACATGTAGGTCACCCCTATGGTAGGCCATGGACAGCCTATGGGCAAGATGCAGTGTATTTAAAAAGTAGGACATGTACTTTTAGGTTTTACTTGTTCTGGTAGTAAAATACTTTTCCATTTATTTTTCACTACTGCTAGGTCTCTCTCTCCCATAGGTTACCATTGGGATTTACTTATTACATTTTATAAGTGTAATTCCCCATTGCGAAAAGGTGGGACTCCCAAATTTGGTGTCTCTAAAATCAACATTTAAAAACATAACTTAGGGCTCCCTTACGATGTCGGGCGGATCGCCACCGCCATGGTGGCGGTGGCGATCCGCCCGACAGAAATGCCCGCCCGCCACCCTTTTCCCCCCCGCCACATTACAATGGCGGGGGGGACCGCTGCGGAGGGAAACACCGCCCGCCACTTTTCCGCCCCAGTCGCCTTGCAGCCGGGGCGGAAAAGGAATAATATGCTGGCGGTGTCTAATAGACACTGCCAGACATATTATGATGCGTGTTGTTCAGTGACTTTCCGCGGCTTCGATGCCGGATTGGAAAGGCATGCGGTCTTCCCTCTGGGGGCCCCCTGCGGGCCCCCTGGGTGAAGTACAGGTGGGGGGTGCACGTGGGGGGTACCTGTGGTACCCCCCTTCATTGTCATTTGCAAAGTGGCAGGCACCGCGCGGTGCCTGCCGCTTTACAAATGACAATGTTAAATTCAATTTTCAGCATTGTGGCAGGCGGTGCAGAGAGCACCGCCCGCTACAATGCTGAAAATACAGGATGTGCCCGCCACTGTGGCGGGGACATCCTAATGGCACCCCCGGGACCCCCGCCCTTATGGCGGGCGGTCTCGATTTACGATGGGATGACGGGCTGGCAAAGTCTGCCCGTCATCCTAATGGGCCCCTTAGTGTGAAGTTAGTTTTTAACTTCCACGTCTGAAAATGCCCCTTTTTTGAAAGTTGTCACTTTCTTCCTGTAACCCTTTAGTGCCTTCTGCCTGTCTCTGGAATGCACATGCAGGGTGGGTGACATGTGGCTTCCTGCATTCCCTCCAGACAGCCACACAGCCACACACAAAGGAAGAGTAGGTGAACTGAGAGGACATCTGCATGCTGATGGGTCATCTTGAGTTGGATGGGAGGAGGAGCTGACACTTACACCTGAAAAGGCTGTGTCCTGTCCTCCATACCTCCCTGTAGTGAGTCTGGAGCCAGGGTAGGAAAGAAAGGGACTCAAAGCATCTCCTTGAAATCTCTCCCACTTCAAAGGCCCAACTTGGTATAATATCTAGACCACTAACAGCACTAAATCTGAACACTTCTGGAACTAAGAACATTCTACCAATATGAAGGACTGATGTGTTACTGAAGGGACTGCCACGTTGCTGAACTGCTTCACTGTATTGGCCTGCTGCCTCTTGCTTGGGAGTGAGAAGAACTTGACCTGCATCTCTACATTCCGGACCAAAAGTATTTCTAGGGACTCGTTGTCTCCTGTTTTCTGAAGTCTCAGGGATATCAAATATTTCTTTCTTCATCCTGAAGCCAGCACCTGTACTCCGTTTGCCTTGGTTCCTGCTCTGCCAACTGGTGCCAATCCAGTCATGGGCCCTAATGGTCCGTATCCTGCATTTTACAACCCCCCACCCTGACCCTCCCCTGCCTGACGTCACCGCACCAGTATAACGCCCGGCACGGGCCGTTCCTGTTCAACGGTATTGACCTCCTTTCCTGGGATTTCTAAAGGACAACATAGGGCTGTTGTCAGAGGGCATGGGGCAGCGTGATCTATCTCTATGGCCACATGCGATTGGAAAAGAGTCAGGTAAAGAAATGTAAATTTTGTGCCTCAGCTCAGTAAGTAAGCATATAAAGTCAAGTCAGATGCTCACATTCCACTTTGTTATAGTGGGAGAGTTTCCATGAGATTCTTGGTTGTTTATCCGCCTATATTAAAGTGATCATATTTGACTTTCAGCTCCTGTGGAAGTGGGCTGTGAGCAGCAGGGGGATATTGACAAACAGATTAAGAAGTTTTGGATGAATGATCATTTTAACTATTGCAATTCATCCGGCAAGAGATAAGGGTAGCCTAGACCATATTTTTATACTTTCCTCCAGCCAAGTCATAGCTCAGCCATAGTTGGCACACCACAGCTTGTCTGTGTCATGGCTGAGCCATGTGCCCAGATACCGGACTGGGCTGTCTGCCCATTGTGGAGGGTACACCGAAATAAATCATTGTGTGTCATCTGGAAGTGGGGAGAGGATGCAGCCTTACAGCTAGAGCGGTCATCCTCGAAGCTGGGGAAGTGAGTTTGAGTCTTGGCAATGACGCTCAACGTCCTGTGATTCTGGCGAAATCACTTAATTTACCCATGTCTAACAAAAGATGAATGTGTCCATCTGAAACTAAAATGGTGCTCATGTAAAGCACTCTGATACCCAATGTCTCCGGCCTAGTTCGCGCTATATAAAAAAGGAGTAACATGGATTTTGCCCAGAAAAATTGTATGCCTGAATATCTACCAAAGCGGATAACTTTCTTTGTCAGAAGGGCCAAACTCTCCTCCAGTTTGCAGGTGTATAGAGTTATGCCGTCTGAGTACCTCAAAACTATCAATTCTCTTGTTGTAAAACCGATTCCCCTGTTGGAGTGGTGTTGCCGAAGTTTCACCATCAGCAGCTCAATCGCAATCACAAACAAGTGTGGGGATAGCGGACATCCTTGATGTGTACCACAAGTAATTGGGAGGGGATCGGAAATTAAGCCATTGTAGCGCACTTGTGCCATAGGAAGAGTGTAGAGAAGATGTATTTGCTTAATTAAGCTGGGGCTCAGGCACTTCTGGCAAGAAGGGGAAAAAGGTATGTCGATTATAGAGAATCGAATGCCTTAGTGGCATGCTGAAAAACAGCTACTGCTGGAATTCGGAGGGGGCGTGATGAAGAATCATTGCAGAAATTGTGTGTAGAATGTGGGATGTCGAGTGACCAGAAATAAAGCCAGATTGATCAGGTTTCACTATTATAGGTAGACGGGGTAGCAGCCAATTTGCGAGGATCTTGCCATAGATTTTGTTATCAACATTAATGAGTGAAAGACATTGGCATGAGTGAAAGACGTCGGTATGAGTCACAAGGATTGGAAGGTTTGCCTGGCTTAAGGAGTGCAATAATGACTGCCTCTCTCAATGAAGGTGGTATGAAACCAGTATTTAAGGAATCTTGAAACATTGCAAGAAGATGTGGGGCTAATAATGAGGTATACTCTTTATAAAAGGTGTGGGTTAAACCATCCAGGCCTGGTGCTTTATCACCAGATAAACTACTGATAGTTTGTTCTATTTCCTCAGTGGTGATGGATGTATCCAAATAATCAGGATGTGCATGATCGAGCCATAGTAATTGTATGGTGTCTAAATAATCGGTCAACTCGGTTGGGTCTGAAGATAAAGTAGCGGAATATATCTGGGTGTAAAAAGATTTCATGACTTCTAGCATTTCCGTTATAGAATATACACGTTTGGATTCTGAGTTAAGCAGTTCAGTAATGTAAGCAGTAGCTCATGGAGTGCGCAACAGGGTGGCAAGTGTCTTACTTGGGTAGTCACCCTCCCGTATTACCTAGCCTGAGTATGAAGATGAAGATATCTAGACTAGGTCTGTGTGGAGTTCGCAGAGTTCTGCTATGCAGAACTTCACAAAGTGACCAAAAAAACTCTGCCTCGCTACACGGTGTTCTGCAAGCGGAAGAGTGTGATGGTCGGGCTGTTCATGCTGATTTTTAGCACGGAGTTCTGCAAGCAGCAGAGTGTGATGGTCGGGCTGTTCGTGCTGATTTTTAGCACTGGGTGTTTGTCCTACACTGTAAAATCAGACCGAATAGCAGAGTAAGAGGGCACTGCTTCTTTCTGCTGCTCGAGTAGATGTTGTACTTGAGTGACAGCTCCCTCAACACGAATGGAAGGTTTCTCAGTGGGAGCGGTAGTGACCAACTGCGACCGCCCGTGTTGAGAAATCTCATCGGGAGATGGTCTGGAGCAAGATTTTCCTTGCCCGCCAACTTAACATTGGTGAGCACAAGCGAGGAAAAAACTGAGCTCCCCATAGTTTTTCCAAATTCCGCACCCTACGCGGAGCATGGAGTGGAATAAACTCCGCGAGCAGAGTGGAATTTCACACCCAACCCTAATCTAGTCTCACGAAGAGGCTCTACTTGAAATACTGAGATTTTTCCCCCGACATCAGGCAGGATATTACACTCACTTGAGTGGAAATACTGGTTGTCCAGATTTTGCATATCACTCTCAAGCCTAGCCAGGGTACTGTGTATTGCCATTAGGATCTCGGATTATTTTGCAATGCAGGCACCTGTCACCACCACTTTCAACGGCTCCCACAGCATAGCTGAGGGTTACACGGAGCCAACATTCTGCAAGAAATATTCTATAATTTCCTTGGGAATCTCCTTGTGAAATAACATGTCTAGAAACACCCCAGCGATAGGTTGCCGGTACTGGCGCGAGGGGAGGTCTGTAGGATCTGAAGCATGATCAGAGAGGGTACATTGCAGGTGAGATATCGATTGGGCCCATATATACACATCCCCAGACACAAGCCAGAAATTGAATCGAGACCAAGCATAGCGGAAAGTCGAAATGCAGGTACCCTCCCAATTGTGAGTATGTGTTCGACGCCAAACGCCTAATAGTTTATTGTCCTGAGCCATCATGTTTAGTCTTGACGTGGCATGTGGATGTAGACTTTGGATGCGCCAGAACAATCCAGCGTATCAATCATTACAGCATTAAAATCACCTCCCCATATAACTGCATGTATATGAAAATTGGAAATGTTTACCAAGAGACCAGGGAAGAAGTCAGGATCATCCTTATTTAGTCCATACACTGCCACCAACACTAACAGTTTCCTGTGCAGGGAGCCAGATAATATAAAATATCTGCCCTCTGGGTCGACAATAGTTTGGGTTGTTTACAATGGGAGCCCCCTGCGCAGTAGCACCACAACAGCGAGATGGCTGAATTGAGGAGCGACAGAGAGACCAGGGTAGTGCGACAGTAGTGTGTTTGGCACTGAATATTCAAGAGTGAATAACCAAGAGGGTGAATATTATCAATCAATGAATTATAGTACAATGTAGCTCACTTACAGTCCTCCCGAAGAGCCCGGGAAGAGGCATGTAGGTCCATGCCCATACCCATCACCATTTCTTTTTCTTTTTTTAAAAAAAAAAAAATGTTATCCTCATATTGCGAACATTTTATGTATTTTGGAAAGTTTGGTTTCTGCCTCTGAAGCTTTTTTTTGTACCGTCACTGCCCAATGGTCTCTCGTGTCTTGGGAGTTTTTCCCTTGTCTTGCTCGGTCAGAGGGGTACCTTTTCCATTTACATAAAAACATATCTGTAGTCGAGAGGAGGGGAGCTAGCCACCTTGGCTACTCTATGAGTATCATACTCATAAACTAGATTATGCTTTCGCTTTAATCATAGGACAGTGTGTTCTGCCCTATCCTCAGAGGTCAGATGTTTTTCCATGATTTCCCAATATTTAAACCTCTTGCTAGTTTTTCCCCTTCTATCTAGTTTATTTATCTTGATAGCTGAGTTCATCCGCTCTACATGCGTCGGGGGTTGAGGACCAATCCACTTAATGCAGATCTCCCTTCTAGCTATCACCATTAATACAAAAAGTAACTTTGCTTCCATTACTGTTAATTTAGCTAACCCTGTTATGTTATCAATCCCAAAGAGAATAAGAGTTGTACTTACATTTAGATGTTTATTAAATATTGAATTCAGCGTCTTACCAACTTCTTCCCAGAATATTCTCAGGGATGGGCAGCTCCAGAACATATGGACATCATCTGCCCTTTCCTCCCCACATTTAGGGCATTTTTTGATTCCTGCGTTTTTGAATTTTGAAAGTTTTTTCGGTGTCCAATAGGCTCTATGCAGGGTATACAGATGATTTCTTTTTAATGCAGCGGATTTTAATGTTGACCAACATTTCTCTATTGAGTCTTCCCATATATTTACTAGGTCTTCTGAGGCCAGATCTTTTCCCCAGATTTGTTCCAGCATCTGGGAACTTTCATCTTCTTCTGTTATAAGGGTCCAATACCATTTTGCTACTTCCTTATTTATGGGTAGAATTTTTATCATTTCTTTTTCTAAGGTCTTGTTATCTTTATCATGTTTTGGTATTGTCTTTGCCCAGCTGTTTAGTACCCATCACCATTTCTAATCAAATGTTACCGCTGAGTTGGGCACCAGTTAATAAATGAGGGGCGTTCTCCTGAGTGCCTCATATCTTGCAGACATGTTTAGCAAATTTCTGCACAGATTTGGCATCTGTTAAGGAATGCATTTCATGCTCAAAGAAGATTTGCAGCTTGTCAGGTTATATGAGAGTATACAGTAGTCAATCTTTCTGAAAAAGTTTCTTAGCAGGTAGGAAATCTCGACGGACAATCTATACTGATAGAGTGAAGTATGGGTAGAATGCAACTGTGGTTCCTTGGCAGATGATAGAGCCTTGTTTGCGCATCGATTGCAGGACTGTATCTCAATCCAGATAGTTTAACAAGTGGGCAACTATGGGGCGGGCAGGTGTACCTACCGGTGGCTTGGGACCAAGGAGCGGTGGGGGCCCTCTACAATGAAGACCACTGAGAAGCCATCTCCAAACAGTTTGCATAACATGGTCTGGAGAAGGAGGTAGATTCTGGAATCCGGGTAATGCGAAGGCTGTTTTGTCTGGATCTTGCTTCTAGATCTTTGTTTTTGGCCTTTATGAGGTTGAGGACTTTATCCATGCACAATAAGTGTTCTTTCGAGTCAGCCTGTAGATCATCAGCATCGGCCTGAGACCTAGTTTTTCAGCTGATCAATCTGTGTTTCGTTTTTGTCAATGCGTTGTTTGACATGGTCATGGTGGCTAGTGAGTAAATCAAGCTTAGAGTCAATGCTTTGTAGGCTGGTTTTCACTTCCAGAAGGAGCGCATGAAAATCAATGTCCTATGTGATACTGTCCTAAATTGGAGCCATGCTGTGATCAGGATCTTGGCCTTGGTCTGCATGATAAGTGAGAGTCTGCTCTCGAATGAGAAGCTAGACTGCTTTATATTGTGTTTGCCCATGATGAGGCGAGGGAGGGCTGGCAGCCCGGCAGAAAAGGAACCAGTTAAACATTGAAGGCGAAGAGGTCTCCCCCTTTGTTAAAAGTGGGGCTGCATTGCAAGAACGAGCCTCCAGATGAATAAAGATCTGTGGAGTCCTGCCACACCCTGCGTAACCCCTGAACACGGGGGCACAAGCAGGATCAGCAGCAACGCAGGCTTCAAATGTCATGGCTACTGGGGGAGAATGCAGCAGGTATGGAGGGTAGTGTTTGGCACTCTTACTGCAACTGAATAGTTTGTACAGTGCATGACGGGGGCCCTTGGGTCAGGGGAACAAATACAGTACAATGGGATCACACACCCCTAAATGGATCAAAGTCTGTAAAATAACACAAGGGCTTGTAAGGGCCCATTGCTGTAAGGTGCGATGTAAATAGAACGCAGTTGGTGGTGTAGGAACGTAAATGTGGTTTCCCAAGAGTAACACATTAAATATACCTCACTGGCCCCAGGCTAGTCCTAGGAGACCGGAATATAAGTGGGGGGTTGTACCCAACTAATGTCACTGGGACCTGGGTGATCAATGCATTAAGAAAGAAGAGTCCCAGTAATCAAAAGACAATATACAATGCAGAAACTATAATAAACCAATCACAAAAGAAGTCTATTCACACTGTTTTAATCACAATGTGAATGGTTATGACAAGTATATAACGTATATTGACATGTGAAATATAGTTCATGAAGTGCCCCAAAGGTAGTAGAAGAGCAAGGGAGGGGGGAGTGTTCTTGTGAGGAAATAGTGGAGGGAGGAGGAAATTTTTTGTGACAATTAAATCAATCAATTGGCGTTACTCGTCCATGTTACACAATATGTGTAGGAATGAGGACCGCAAAGTTCAGATTATTATTTCAAAAGAACAGCATACTCCAACAAGTTCAATAAATGAAAGGTCAGGGCGTGGAGTTGGTGATAAGGGTGGTTGTCGACGTTTCGACCCTCTATTGCGCAGGTAGATTTATCCTTGCTGTAGGGTCTTCATCAGGACGGGGGAAGGGGGACACACCTATTCAATGTAAAATATACGGATTAAAATACGGAAACAAATCTCTAAAGCTCTTCTACTACCTTTGGGGCACTTCATGAACTATATTTCACATGTCAATATACGTTATATACTTGTCATAACCATTCACATTGTGATTAAAACAGTGTGAATAGACTTCTTTTGTGATTGGTTTATTATAGTTTCTGCATTGTATATTGTCTTTTGATTACTGGGACTCTTCTTTCTTAGTCCTAAGAGACCAGCAACAGTATGCAGTACAGCCGTGAGCCACTCAACCAGACCCAGCGGGGGAACAGTGATGCAAATAGGGGCTACACCAGTCAGCAGTCGTTCTCCCCTTGTGCACAGCAATGATGTCAGTTAGGGCACAGCAGCCCATCCCAGGAGGGGCAGAGGGCCATCAAGCCTCGCTCTCCAAGCACTCACCAGTAGTTGCCACCAGGCACAGACCAGCAGCCTCCAACCCTGCCAATCTGATCCTTGCCACTACCGCAGTGCCCCCCTCCAAAGGCATCCAAATAGCCATTCATCAGCCTCATCAACAATAAATCGCCAGCCACCGCCTCCAACACAGCTTTGCAGCATAGTCATCAGTCAGCATCAGGTAAGCAAAAATTGGGGGCCAGGGTGCCGCAGATGAAATCAGGTGATGGCCCAGCGCATCCGGTGAACTTGAGCACCAACTACGGCTTGGTACGTTCCCCGCAGCTTTATGCAACTGACCACCTTACTCCAGCCAGAACTCACTAGGCCAATTGCATACCAAGCTCCACAGCTCTCCATCACAGGCTCCCAGTTCACTCGTCATGTTCCAAACTTTAGTGGTTGGGTTCTAGAGGTTAGTGTTTTTGAGTAGCGGGTGGCTCTGTAATGGACAAATGGGAAGTAAAAGCTGTAGGAATCTGTAGTATGGATAACTGCACTGATCTGTGCTGCATGCTGCTCGAGGCGATCCAGGTAGGGGATCGCCTCGAGCATCACGCAGCACAGATCGGTGCAGTTATCCATACTACAGATTCCCGCAGCTTTTACTCAGGACTCATCCGTCCTCAGTACCCCAATCTGTTACGCTTCGCCCAGCAGGGAACCGGTATCTACACCCTTTACCCACATCTTCAGCTACCTATCGCAGCCGGGTTGGAATTATCACCGTACTGCAATCTTTCTTCCTTTACAAGAAACAATCAGCCCTGAAGAGTCACATCAGATACACGGTGAGACGAAACACGTGTCGGCTGGTTCTTGCCAAATGTACTGATCAAGATTGAATTATAAATCTTACCTTTACGCAAATTTGGACTTTGACCTTTCTGTCTTTTGTTTGCATGAACATTGTCGTAATTGTTGAGTTCTGACATCAGAACCTATTTACTCTGCAACGTGTGCACAGGATTTGATTGTATCTTTGACTTTGCCCACCTCAGAACTGGCGCATCACCTACATCTGCAGGATCAAGAGCGATCCATTACCTCCTTTGATACATGCATCGCCCTCGATGTCGACGCATTAAAGGTACTGTTCAGTGGACCAAGGCTTTTCGATTCAGCAGACATACGCTCCATCAAAGTCAGCTTGAACTCTTGTATTTGTGCTGGTCAAGCGCGACCAGATAGCCCCGGTTGATGCTATTTGATTCAAAGCTCTACAAAACAGTTTATTCTTTCAAAATTCATATCTTGACATCCACTTAAAAATATAAGCTATGTCTCTAAACTGGTGCAGAGTCTTTTTGTGGTTGTTTTTTTTCTGTGTTACTATTTGAAGTTTTCACAAATACTTTAGACTTGCCTCTCAAGTTAAGCTCGACCGCTCTGTTCCAAACTACCAGAGGGTGTGCACAGTTAATTTAAAGTGTGTCACTGACTTTCTCTGACCAGGCTAGTCGTTCCTGTTTAGATAGGGTACATACCTCTGCCAATCAGACACCCAATTTCTACCAATCCGTAATTGTGTGAGAAGCGAAATCTAGCATTTAGAGCTATTTTCTTAGTGCAAAATGGATCCTCACATCCAAATGGCAACGGTATGCATTTTACTGAGTTGCATCCATGTTGGCATGTTAACAGTACTACCAAACTGGTTTGTGAGTATGCGGACAGTGGTGAGTGTGCTAGCTTATGAGATTTGTATTTGACCTGTATGAGATATTGAGTTGTTAGTTAGGGGGGCGAAGTACTACTCATGCAACAGCCGCATTCCTTTTCAGGATGAACCACAAAACATCACTAAAATAAACTGTGCTTAACCCTCTGGTAGAATGGCACAAAAGCAGTCAGGCTTAAACTAGAAGCAATGTGTAAAGTATTTATGCACCACTTAAACAGTAATAAAGTGAAAACACAGCACAAGAAAAGTTCCACACTAATTTAGAAAAATAAAGTACATTTTAATAAATTATTTGACACCAAAATGACAAAACTCCAATCAGTACTGCGGACATCTAGTCACACAAGACCATGGCCAAGTCGAAAGTTGTAGCTCACTAAGAAGGAGCACATTCAGATGCATGAAGTGGATTAGGCCAAGTCTCTGCTTATCTTCAGACTTTAAAGAAGTTTTCAAGAAACATGTCTGAGAAGGCAAAATTAAGTGGGGCAAGGTAGCTGGCGGTGTGTGAGAAAGAAGAGTCATTATTGGTGAAGGTCACTCCATTCGGACTTAGTTTCTTTTTTGGATTTAAAAGCTCCAGCGTGACGAAGCTGCAGGCTGTAGCTGAAAAGGGCTCCATGAGCATAGACATGCCTTTGGCAAGGAGCCGCTGAATAGGGGTTGCTACTGCAGAAATGAACACACTGGGAGCTACTGTGAAGTTGGGCCTTTTTACTTGAAGTTTCAACTTTTCAACTTTTTACAGTAAATAAATAAGAAAATAAATGAATAAATAAATAATTACAAATACATACGCACTTATAACTCTTCAATGAGACTTCGTGGTGATTGGATCATACGTCCTTATCGAGACATCGGAAACCGGGAGCTGGCAGTCGAAGTTTCAGTGATCTGCATAGGTGAGGTGGAAACAACAGCAGTTGCATGATTATTAACTGTCTGTCTTGACCCACTCTTTACAGTGACATTGATGCTTGATGAGTGATGCGGTACAAAAGGGGGTGGCACACGTATCAAGTGCAAAGAATATCTCGTAAAGGGACTTCCCAGGACATTAAGCAGTCACCATGTGTCCTTCTGTGGTTGTGACAGTAAAGTGCTCAGCCTCGAAAGGAGCATCAGATTTTCATTTCCTGGATTGTCAAACTAGGACTCAATATCATCTCTTGAAAGTGATATCTTTCACATTATGTCACTTGTCAGCATAGATTTTCATTTTCCTTTTGTGACCAGAATCTTCTGTGAAAATTTACTTCTCAGTCTTTGATCTGAGGTTGTTCCATTGATGTAACTTAGTCGTTATTGCTCTCCCAATCATTTAAAGTTGCAGGGTTTTCCCCTGTAGTCATGTGAAGAGTTGATTGTTAAGCTCGAAGAGAGGCATTCAAAACAACTTTGAGGTCGACCTTCTCTAATGCAGCACACTGCAGAGCGTTCTTCGGAGTACTCATGTATTGGTCTATGAAGCCAGTTTCAATTAACTTTCTTTGTTCGCACAAGCCTTACACAGGCCAATGTTGCGCCGAGACTCCACAAATTCCAGCGTCGATCATGCACTTCGACTGCAGCACATGTGGCATGCAGGAGAAGTGTTCTGGGTCACAGAAACTCTCTGGTAGAGCGCTATCGATCTACATGGTACTTATGCCCTACTAGTCACCAGTTGCAGCGTCCTACCCAGCCCAGGTACTCACCAATGAGCACACTATACATGGAGAGTAGTTAGGCACATCTTTATTCTCCAGCATGGAAGCAACAACTCAACGTTCTAAACCTGCATTCATTTAAATACCCTCCAGCTCTTATGTCACAGGTCTACAACATCCGTCGGGAACCAAAAGAGTCCCGTCATTCTTTATTTACATGGTACTACAGGTAGATCTCGGTCTCCTCTCAGTTTTCAGATAACGTTTTGGCAGAAAATATTCTAAGGTCCAGGTTTTGGACTTAGGTTATTTGAGCACCATTTCCAAGGTGTCCAGGACTGGAGGGGCACAACTTGGAGGATATGAACTCACTCAGACTGAGTCCAGGCATGGGTTCAAGACGGGTGAAGTCCTTTCTGTCCCTGAGGATCTGATCATATTGCCAGCCAATTAGTCCCTTGGAGTTGCTCTGGAATTCCCGAGTTCAAGCAGAAAGCAGGTCTCAAGGAGTGAAGCAGTCCTCTGAGGGCACAGGGAAGGCAGAAGGCAGTAGGGTAGTCCTCTTGGTGCAGATGGGGAGTCCTCTAAAGCACACAGCAGGCCACAGGAAGCAGGGAAGTCCTCTCAGAGTCCTTCTGCATGTCCAGAAGTGAACTGAAGAGTGGGTCTGAGAACCTTATTTTTGTAACTGGTACTCCCTATGGAGCAGAAGAAACCTCTATATTTTTTCCCCGACAGAAATGTCTGCGATTTCTTGCCTCTCTGCCCTAATCCTAGTCTACCTGCAGGCACTATGGACAGGTGTGAAGTTCTTTGTGAGTGAGACGAGGCAGTGTCTTTGGAGTGCAAGTAGGGCTGTGCACAGCTCCGCCCCTAACAAAATCTCCCTTGAATGGCCATTCCTATCAACACTCCAGTCTCTCTAGTGTGTTACTGTCTGGGGGGGAATGCACAACGGCCAACTGCCCACTACTCCTAGTCTTGTGACCCAGAAAACAGGCTGCAGGCACCAAATTGTTGGGGCAAGAAAATGCCAACATTCGAAAAGAGGAATTTTCAGACTTGTGACTTAAAATCTAATTTTACCATTAAAGAGGATTTAAAATTACAGTTCTCTAGACACCAACCATGGCATTGCTAACTGCTTCCAAAGTTATCACTGATTAAATGTAATACGGTAACCCCATGTTATCCTGTTGTAGGGGTAGGCCTCAGAGCAGTTAAAAACGCATTACAAGTGTATGCACAACCTTTACAATACACTGCACCCTGTCCTATGCGCTGTTTAAGGCCCAGCCATGGAGTGGCACATTTATCTAAAAGGGAGTTTTAGGCTTAGCACAAGGGTTATATTGCCAAGTCAATTACCAGTTTAAAGCTGCAAACAGGCTGCAATGGAAGTCCTGGGACATGGTTAAGGGGCTACTTAAATAGGTGGCACAATAAGTGCTGCACGCCTACTAATGTATTTAAACAAAAACAAGGGAGCCCAGGGCGCAATAGGCTAAGGACCATGGGTAGGTACTAATATTACAGAAACAAGGGTCCTTAAGCAAGGAGACAAAATATGACAAAGATGAATATAGACCAGATGGAACTATATTTTTTTTGGGGCAATGTCTAGCCGGACAGTTTATTACCCTAATACAAAATAATCACAACAAAATAGAACACTGCGTGTGATAGAGAGAGGTGGGACACCAGCCGATGTCCGACTAACACACTGGAAGAACATGGACAAAGAGAAAATAGTAGGCAATAACAGGTCATCTGGTTATTTTGAATCATATAACAGACAATCTTTTCTATACACATATGCATGAAAAATGTGAATCAACTATGCATTTAGTGCATTCATGTCGACGACGTTTCGAACCACATTAATAATCGGTTCATCCTCAGGACAGAGGGTAATTGCCTTAAAAGTTCAAATTTACAGTAGTATCACGGTTGAGTGAAACTAGGGTGGCAAATAGACGGGTTTTACCCAGAAAATGATATACGGCAATGGTCAAGGAAGAATGTCCAGGGGGTAACGGGGGTCAAGGAAAATGCCTTCAATACCCGGGTCTGGTCTGGCGTTGCAAACAGCAAGTCCACAATGGGGAGGCTTGCAGGACTGAAAATTCAGGCGCATATGTGTATAGAAAAGATTGTCTATTATATGATTCAAAATAACCAGATGACCTGTTATTGCCTACTATTTTCTCTTTGTTCATGTTCTTCCATTGTGTTAGTCGGACATCGGCTGGTGTCCCACCTCTATCACATGCAGTGTTCTATTTTGTTGTGATTATTTTGTATTAGGGTAATAAACTGTCCGGCTGGACATTGCCCCAAAAAAAATATAGTTCCATCTGGTCTATATTCATCTTTGTCATATTTTGTCTCCTTGCTTAAGGACCCTTGTTTCTGTAATAATAGCACGCCTACTAATAGCTTTTAATTTACAGCCATGGGCTTATGGTGCACCACTTTACTAGGGACCTATGAGTAAACTAAATATGGCAATAAGGGGTTAGCCAATTTTCCATGCTTAAGGGAGTGAGAATACGCACTTTAGCACGTTAACAGTGTCAAAACGCTGAGTCCTAAGGCCAACAAAACGAATTCAGCAAAAAATAGGAGAGGAGTAAGTCAAATGTTTGGGGAAGACCACTCCAAGGCTGAAAGGTCTAATAATTTTGCAGATTTGATCCCAGCAGGACAAACTCAGCTTTCCGTCCTTCCTAGATTTATAAATTGTAAAGCATTGTGGTGTAGTAAGGCCTGTAACTGACGGCCCTTCAAAACTGCAGAAGCAAGCGCTATATAAAAAGTTCATTTATTATCAATAATACATTCTGAAAGTTGTGGTCAGGTTTCACTTTATTTAAACCAACTGAACCAACTACCCAATTGCAATGGTTTTTAAAGCAACATGGAATAAAGGCTAGTGACAATTACTCTTACCTGCACCCATCGTTTTCTTCAAAACTGACAAGAATTACAGCCATCTTGCAAAGTACAGCCAGAACCTAGGGCAATAAATCTAATCAGATTCCATTGTCTACTTCAATCACAAGTACAACCTAGCCCTATTGTGCCATTGATTTACTTGTAAAACATTAATATCTTAGCATGACAGTTGCCGATGATTACCCTTGACAGAAATCAATGCGTTAGTTATGTATACTGCCTGTGTTGCAATAGAGAGCTGAACGAAGGTGTAATGAGGGCAATGCAATTCATGCAGCAATGAAATGCTATTCGACTTGTTGCCTCAATCAAACATGCGGTTTTGGAAAATAAATATGACAATGTTGTGTAGTTGTATGAACGCTTGGACGTTTAATAACACAATCTTATCAGCTTTATTCTTCAGACATTAAGAATTTCTTTCCTTGGCCCGTCTTCTGTTTGGGACTTTTAATTCCAATAATGCGAAATGATCTCTTAATATTATCTCTTAATCATTATATTATTAAAAGCTATTCATTTAGTTATTAAATATTATATCTTCATTATCTCTTAAAGATATATTTTAATCTCTTAATACTATTAACAGTTCATTATTGACCCAGTACAAAAGAAGTTCTTAGATTATATGTGCACGTGATTGAGGGTGATGTCAGGGCCATGGAACCGGCAGTAATGAGCACTGGGGGGGTGTGGGAAGGGGAAGGGGTGACAGTGAGAAGGTTTAACGTGTGTGCAAAGGGCTATGTCACCTGCTGGGCATTAACTCTGACCCCACAGCTTTCTGTCGGAGTCAGCCCTCCATCACAAAGCTTTTTAAAAAATATATATATACACACTTACATTTTAAAAAGGGCTGGCATACTCGGATTTGTGAGCTCGTAAAAGTTCTGAATACCTATCGACGTTGAATCAAATGAAAATGTGATACCTTGGAGAAACAGAAAGACAAACATTGCAGTGTTTGAGCTGACGGTGTATACCTGTTATTTATGACTGAAGCATCTTCACTATCTTCTATGGGGGTCTCAGCATGCAGGGGTTCTAAAACTAGTTATGTACTTAGCACGGTAACACTGCATAGCTCATACTTTGCCAGCTACATACACTCTGTGCACTTAAAAGATGTACCACACACATCACTGCCACAGTACAATGTATTGGAGAAAAGGTCACTGATTATAATTGGAGATATACTAAGAGAAATGGGGTAGATAACAAAGGGACTGTGCAAAAGGCTGCAACAACATAGTGGTAACTTTATTAATATATACGCCTATCAGAGAGAAGTGTAGTAAGACAATGAGTATGGCTAAAAAAGGGGTGTGGCCACTACTACCACCAAGATGGCCGTGCACTTGTGAGGCTCCGGTGCAGGGGGGCCGTTATTCTGCCAAAAACTACTTCACTGGCATGCCTTACGGCCGCGGAAAACAAGCAGTCCCAGTAGAGACCATCGTGGCACACCTTGGAGGCGTGGGACTGCTCTGTGGGCGTAATCAGGGGCATACCAGGCAGTGACGCAGAAGAGGAGTGGGCACAGTCAGCACTACCATAGAGGCCCCGTGGCGACAGGGGCCGTGGGCGAACCTGAGGCCGGGGCCACCTCTCATTACTCTCTTCCTCATCTCCAGAATCCCTGCAGCGGTTGCAGCCGATGGCCGCTCACAGATCGCGGAACACCGGAAATCAGCCTCTGCGTGCGGGAGGGGGGCCCGCAGAGTGAACGCCTGCAGAAGACCAGTGCCTTCATGAGGTAGGGACGGTGACCAAATGTGCAGCCCTGGCTCAACGACACGGACACCGTAGATACTTAGGGGCAAATTTACAATAACTGGCGCATCCCCAGGGATGTGCCAGTTATTGTGCGCAGCAGCTTCACCACCCATGGTGCGCCGCATTTACAATGCGGCGCACCATGGGGCAAAAACGGCACAGATGCATGATGCATCTGTGCCGTAAAGGTGGCGCATTGCTGGAGTTGCGTCACAAGCGCGACGCAGCTCCAGCAAGGCTCGGGAGTGCCCTACATGTCCAATGCTGCGGCAAGCCTTACGCCTGCTTCAAGCAGGCGCAGGGTTTTGACACAGCATTGGCCTAAAAGTGACTGAGTGAAATCTTGTAGATTTCACTCAGCCACTTTTGCGAGGCACACCTGCCCGGAACGCCCACCCTGCGCCGGAACGCCCACATGTGGCGCAGGGCTTTACAACGTGACGCATCTGCCTAGATGCGTCACGTTGCAAATGGGTTGCAGGAATGCGCCACGTTTACGCCGCCATTGCGTGACGCAACGGCGGTGCAAGTCCGACATAAATCTGCCCCAAAGCACCCAGAGCCCAGGTCCCTTTTTTAAATACGGGCAGACAGGCAACATAATGGGCGGAGGGGTGAATCAGTGCTACTTCGAGGTCTAAAAGACAGCCTCATAACCTGCTTAGCAGATTGTGCAGGCCCTTTGAGCAAACAGACTTCTAGCAGACACTAACAGGTGACTATTTGAATATGAAACTCGGGGGCCATAAAACAATCGGAGGCCAGTATTAGCCCACCCCGCTGCTCATAACCCACAGCACCCTGCAATCGCAAGCACTCCCTCGAAGAGCGTGGGATGCAAGAGAACCCTCCTGCATTGGTGGCATTAAACAGCAACCTATTAAAAATGGGACGCACAGACCGCAAGCAGTGCCCGCTAATATTTGACTGCAACAAGCCCACATGATGCCAAGACTCCCACTCAGACACTGAGGAACATACCGGGAGGGGCCATGATGACTTTCCAGATGAGGAGCTTAAAGCAGGGTTCAATGCGATGGATGCACATTTTGATCCGTGCGCCGGCCGCATTGACCAGATAGGGGAGAGTATTGATCGATAGGGAGCGCACCTATGGGTGGCAGAAAAGAGAGTCTCAGAACTGGATGCTGCTTCTACTATCACAAAGAAGTGGCTGGAGAAGGAAGAAGGCGTGTTGAAACAGATAGCCATAAAGAACAAGGATCTTGAAGCAAAATCCAGCCGCAATATTATACACAAACTTGGACGCCCAGAGCTCTACATCGAGCAACTTCTAATTGACGTATATGACTGCACCAGCTTCTCGGCCACCTTCAAGGTGGAGTGGGCATACCGTTCATTGGGCCCACAGCCACCAGAAGCCCCCCCCCCCCCCAAAAGGCACATCATAGCTCACCTCCTCAATTACAGGGACAGGGACACTGTGCTCGGACTTGTGAGTGCAAAAGGCCCTCTACACCACCAAGGTGCCCCCATTTCCATCTTTCATGATTTCACACCCATGGTTCAGGAGGCAAGACAGAAATACAGCAATGTTAAAAACACTGCAAAATGCGTATCAAATGCATATCTAATAAGCGTGTGGAACTTAAAGGGGGCCCTAGAATTCTGGACACACCAGCAGCCGCCATAACCTTTTGTAAGACGATAAGTGCTGAATCCCCACACACTGTCAGTTGTCACCTAGATTGTCACCTAGATGCCCAGATCCAGACCATGAGCAGCATTCGCCACATCCACACAAGATGCCGCAATATGAGCCCATGTGCAGTTCACAAACTATTGCACATTGACCTATACCGTAAAGCCTACGCCTCCAAGACAGGATTATAGACTTCAACTGGGCACGTATGACCATTCTCAATGAAGTAGTTGGTTATATACAGCACCACTTATCTTATTTTGCACAGGCTGGCCCAACCAAGTTGGCGGGATGCCTCCATAGCGGATGCCAAATGTTCTAGTTTTGGAATATTCCTGTTTGTTTGTTTTTGTTATTTTAGAATGAATGGGATTCGCTGGAAGCAGTTACATGTAGTGTGGGAGGGGAATGGGGTAATTGGGGAATGTTTTTCTGTTGTTATTGGAATTATGGTCAATGTACATATGGCACTGTTGCACATGCTCTTAAGCACAAGCTACTGAATACCATTTACATGAGGTCGTACCACACGCAGTGTCACAAACCCACCACGATATAGCTAAAACAACAGAATTATCCTCAATACCTTGGAACATAGGTGGCATTAGCAATCCGCAGAAAGGGAAACAAGTGCACATACCGATCACCTTTTCACCAGGCAATTGGGAATGTAGAGATATTTTTCCTGCTTCAGTTCATACTCCTGGGGCACTTGTATATTGATACATAAAGGGGTGCCTGCATCTCAGTACTCAAACCCTAACTGCAGATATCAATATGTTCAGGGAACACTAGCAGACCACAAGGTCCTCATAGTCAATATATACGTCCCCAATATTGACGATCCAGATTTCTTCAAGAAGTGCACCCACGACTGGACAACTTAGAGACTGATCATCTAATATTAGGAGGCGGCTTTAGTATGCTGCACTGTCCACAGACAGACACGACCAGCACACAAACGGGCAGTAAGGTGCATGCCCGAGAAGCACTCCGAAATATCGCAGACTCCTATTCACTATTAGACACCTGGCACACGCACCACCGACACCCGCATTCTACTCCTACCCACATGCCCACATGCCCTCTGATTCAGGTTGGACTACTGGTTTGTCTCAACAACTGTACATCAGTGGCTCAATAGCATTGCAGTTCTTCCCCGCACACTATCTGATCACAGCCCAATCATATTACAGTTAACAATTCCATATAGATGAGCTGCAGCTTACAGTTGGAGATTCAAAGGAGAAGCCTTGGTAGATCCAGCATTCCATAATGACTTACTAATCTCCATCACAGACTATTAAACACTGGTACGGTTTCCACCCAGGCAGTTCTATGGGAGGCCTTTGAGGCATATATCGATGGAGTATGCATTTATAAGCATGCAGGCATATTGCGAGATATCCGCTTCCAACTTCAATAATTGAAAACGCTATATATGACCTTGACCGGTGACAGTAGGGGAAAATTCACATCAGGCACACAAACCTAATACCCTTTTGAGAAAATTCTGAGACCTGGCAGAAAGATAAAATACATGGATAGGTACACCAGTGTGCATATATATGGGAAGGGGGAACGACCCAGCTGCACACTAGCCCACCTGCTTCACCCGAACAGACAGCAAAACTACATAGCTGTGCTCTGTTTAGACTCTGGAGACATTATCACCTGTAGCAAATACATTATGCATGAATTTAATACTTACTATCAACAACTATACTCCCCAGCACTGCATGTAACCCCTTGGAAATACCCCCCTTACCTGGCAGACAAAGCCATGGTGTGGCTGCCAAATGGGCAACAGGAGTTTCTTAGTGAACCCATTACTTTAGAAGAAGTAATGCAGGTCATCACAGGCTTGGACGGGTCCAAGGCACCTGGCCTGGGTGGATTGACTGGATCCTTCTATAGGGCCTTTAAACAACAACCCGCCACACAACTTCTCTCTTTATTCAACGAGTCCTCAAGTACCGGTGAGCTCCCACCCTCCCTCCGCGAGGCGGTCCTCACCATACTATTAAAGCCAGGCAAAGACCCTACTAAATGCATGTCGTATCATCCTTTGTTGCTGCTAAATCTTGATAACAAGATCCTCACTAAGGTGCTGGCAAACAGGCTGGCCTTGTTGATGGAACAGATTGTCTCGCCTGCCCAGTCGGGCTTTGTCCCACACCGCTCGACCTCCCTCAACCTCAGGACAGTGTTTACTGTGCACAATAAGATTGCCCCAGGGACACCAGCGGTGGGGGCCCTTCTCGTTGCCGAGAAGGCCTTTGACTCTATCGAGTGGCCTTTCTTAAGAGCCATCTTGTTGAAGCTGGGAATACACCCCCCATTCTTAGTAATGATTATGCATTTATACACCAAACCCATAGTTCGCCTCAAGGATAAATGGAGCCCTCACGGACCCCATTGCTATGCTCCATCATACCAGGCAGGGATGCCCTCTCCCCCCTCTACTTTTTATACTTGCCATGGACCCACTATTTAGGACCCTATAAGACAACCATACCCATAGGAGGACTACAACTCACACATGGCCCATTATTACTTTACGCTGACGACACACTACTGTTTGTGCGCCACCCGGAAGATAACCTCCCCCCACTCATGCAGAACATATCTAAATTTGGCCTACTCTCTGGGCTTCGAATCAACTGGACAAAATCAGAGCCTTTTTCCACTCACTGGCATTTCTTAAACCCCAATCGATAGAGTCCCCCCTCAGATGGGCACCAGACGGCACCAAATACCTGGGCATTTATTTGAATGGAGTTAGGGAACATGTCCTCCAACGTAATTATGGGCTAGCAGTGGATGGCTTGTGCAGATGGATAAAGATGTCTCTGTCACTGATGGGAAGCGCGGCCATTAAAAAAATGGTGGTACTGCCACGCTTTCTTTACATGTTCACTAACATCCCCATTCCACTCCTAAAAACTTTTTTAGTAACCTTCATTTCACACGACTGTGGCTGATATGGGCTGGGGGCCGTCCCCGGATATAATGGGAAACTTTGGTGCTGCGTATGAGCGAGGGGGCCTCTGAGTTCGAGACCTCCATCTTTATTACCTCACGGCACAATGGCACTGCGCATATCACTGGTCCCACCCAGATGCATGCATTTCATACTTACGCCCAGAGCGTGCCCAAATGGACGGCCTTCTCCATGCCCAGATATTACCCCGTTGTATACCCCTTGACACTGAAGATATACAGACTGTTTCCACGACCTGCTGGGCGTGGCGCAAGCTGCAACACATGGTACCCGGGGTTCTTCTCTATTCTGAGGCTATCCCTGTATCAGATAAGCATGGATCCCCGCAACTAGGGAAACTAGTTTAACGCATGATAGACAAATATTCACTACACACACTGGGTAACCCCTACCCTAACAGCCCACAGATGACACGCGTACACACACTGCCTGCTGCATGGACCTCTTTGTCCCCAAGAGGCTACAGAGTTTCGTCAGATCTATTATACCTACGTACCCGCTCTCGCCGGAGGACTTCCCACCGCTGTTCTTGGTGATTGAAGAAAAAGATGGGTGGCACATGACATCTAAAACATACCGTGCTTGCATGGCCATGAAGCCGGACACTACCGCCAGTGTGCGGGAGATCTGGGAGAAGGAGCTAAGAGTCCTGCTTACTCACCATATAAGGGGTTATTGCTTTTACGTTTGGTTCACCCTCGCAGGTCAGTACAATCAATTTATAATCGTAGCAGAACTGCTCAAAAAACTTATATGTAGTTGCGAGGTAAACTACTTAAATGTTAGCGACCACCAGCGAGTACTGGAAAAATTAACTGGGCAGGAATTTTCCCTGAACAGATAAGGCACATCAAGCCTACAATTGTGAAAACAAATGGGATAACCCTAAAGTGGGACTTAGCAGACAAAGCATTTCTTGTCCCACAAAGAATTAAAAAGAGCCAGAGGGACATTTTATTATGCCTAGAACCTGCGTGTAGTCCAGCTCAAATAACCATGGCATTCAAGGCAATATTATTTTAGGTCAGGTTCCACCTATCTAGGAAAAAGTCAACTACTATAACAGCAGGGCCTAGAAGGTTTGATCATCAATGTACCTAATCATTAACAATATTGCACCTGGTCCTGAGGGCAATTCCTAGAGATAAAATCTTAGTGAAGCAACTGGCCAGAAAAAAAAGAATCAAAACTCTGAAGGAAGAAAAATGGGATCAACTCTATCAAGCGGCAATTGAAAAAAAATATTTAGGTTTTTTTGAGCATTATTAACGCCCCCTTCCTTAAACCATCAATAGCTCCCACACTGGATTGCCATGTTGATGAGGAATCTTGGGTTCGGTATTTCTCCCGCATATTTGACCCCAAAGTGGAGGGGGTGGCACCTCAGATCATATCCGTGATTCCTTTCATTGAGTTACCAATGGTTTTCGAATATCATAAGGTTAAAGAAGCCCTTGCCCAGTGTTCCACAAACAAAGCGCCAGGACCAGACTGCACTCCCATAGATTTCTTCATTGACCAGCCGGATCTGTGGGGCCCTGCGCTGACAAATGTTTTTAACGCAGTCGCAAAAGTGGGCTCACCGACCCAAGGAAGAAATCAATTTTAATACCAATTTACAACAAGGGAGACAAGTCCGCACCAAAAAATTATAGGCCAATATTAAATAGCACAGCCAAACTCATGGGTAGGGTTTTATTAAACTGCTTAGAATAATTGGCAGAAAAAAGTAAGGTTTTAATCCCGGTCCAATATGGTTTTAAAAAGGGTATGGGTACTCAAGATTAGGGGTGGGCGGCAAATTGCGTTCCGCTCGCGGAACGTGTGAAGTATCAAATTTTCAAATGTCAAAACATCCGCGTTCCGCGGCAGAACAGGAGCATCTTTGTTGATAATATGCAGGGCAGGATTCTTTCTGGCACGATGCTCCTGTCACAAAAATTAAAGCTCAACAGGAAGCACTTACAGATATAAATAAAGCAGGTGCCCAAGTTTAAGCTCAAATTCAGTAACTCATTAATCAGCCCAAAGAAATCGTGATCTTAGTCGAGGCTGGGAAGGTGAGCTTTCTCTCCATATCTACCCTCGAAAATTACCTGTGATGCTTGATGGAGGCCATTGCATCCTTGACTTTCACGAGCGCACGCCCCGTGCAGTTCCTGTGACAAGGAGCTTCTTTCTCCTCATCTTCTGCTCTTATCGGTCTCTGACCTTTTATAAACACGAGAGGCATGTGAACTCGCAGAGAAGCCCCACCCTTTTGGCCCCTCCACACAAACTAGGAGTGTCCACAGTCTTCCCACCCTTTACCTACTATGATGGACAGCTCACTCAAGGGACCCTGGCGCCCTTCGGCGCGATGGCAAAGTTACACACACATGGTCACTGGAGACAACGTCTTTACGCAGCTGTAGTGTGGGAAAAGCAGTAAAGCACTAATTATTTAGCCAACGAGGTAGCACTTACTGATTAGCCAGTAGAAAGTAGTCCAGTTGAGTAGAGGTATCGCACAAAATGGTAGCGTCTTCTTGGATAAATATGCAGGGCAGGATTCATTCTGGCACGATTCTCCTATCACACAAATTAAAGCTCAACATGAAGCACTTACAGATATAAATAAAGCAGGTGCCCGAGTTTAAGCATGCTCAACAGGAAGCACTTACAGTCCATATATAAATAAAGCAGGTGCCCAAGTTTAAGCTCAAATTCAGTAACTCATTAATCAGCCCCAAAAAATCGTGAGCTTTGTCGAGGCTGGGCAGGTGTGCTTTCTCCCCATATCTACCCTCGAAAATTAGCTGTGATGCTTGATGGAGGCCTTTGCATCCTTGACTTTCACGAGCGCAATCTCCGTGCAGTTCCTGTGACCATGAGCTTCTTTCTCCTCATGTGCTGCTCTGATCGGTCTCCGACCTTTTATAAACACAAGAGAGGCATGTGAACTCGCAAAGAAGCCCTGCCCCCAAAATCTCGGCGAGCATGCGAAATTCCGCGTGTTCGCAGAGATTTTTTGCCGTTTTGCGTTAGCAAATTTCGCAAATTCCGCCCACCCCTACTCAAGATCAGTGCCTCAGTCTATTAATCGCCAAGTATACCCAAGCAAAGTCCGGTAGACTATACTTGGCATTTACGGACCTGTCTGCAGCGTTTGACTGTGTGGCCCTTGAACATCTATGGAGGATAATGGAGGAAATGGGCATAGATTGGGCTATTATAATATTCATCAGGCAGCTTTACACATCAACTACAGCTTGCATCAGATACAGGAGGGAAGGGGAGTACCAGGGCGTACTCAGCACCAGACAGCCCTAAAATGAACAATGTGCGCACCCCAATCCTCCTGTATGCTGACGACACAGTGCTAATTGCCCGTACCGGCCTTGCCCTACAAAAGTTACTAAACGTCTACGTAACCTACTTGCAAAAATTAGGGCTGAAAACTAATGAGGCAAAGTCCTTCATCCTATCCCCTGGTAGGAGGGATAAGAAGGTGCCGGGCTTTTATATTTCAGGGACAAAATAGCCCATACCGATAACTTATCCTACCTGAGCGTAACATTCGACAGGCAGCTTTCATGGTCGCATATGCGTGCCACTAGAGGGCTATCACTTGTGAGAGGTATCATTGCTCTCCACTCCTTTATTAAAAAACTAGGGGAGAAACCTATTGATATGGTGAGAAAGGTTTATGCTGCCAAATCAGTATCAATAGCAACCTATGGGGCCATATTAATTTGTCAGCCGTCCAAGTGATAGAGGATACCTTTTGGAAAAAATGAATGGGCCTCCCCGAGAACTTTATCACCCATACAGAATTGAAGGTCCCATATCTGTCTGATACAATCTCTGTGGCCCCAATTATCTTGTTGCATTCCATTTGGAGAAGGGAGTCCATTCAGATTACCCAAAAACGAATTGAAGATTTTCTATCCATGGATAATGCCCATAGGATTCCATGGATTTTGTTCATTAATACTACTCTCTCCTCCTTAGGCTTGGAGCATCAATTTGTTAGCCCCCAGGGATTGTATGACGGGAGCTAAAAACCTGCTTCCTTAAACAAAGAGCAGATGCTAGACTGGAAAAGAAACTGCTCAAAGGTGTTGGTAAAATTATACCTTGAAGGTCCAAAGCATCTGGATGGTACAATGTTGTATCTTTTAGATTCTGGTTAAATCTATCCTGTGTATGTTGGTACACCCTGCAGGAATCTATTATATAAATGATTTACCCGATTGTCACTGCAATGGTTCCTTTGTGCAGTCAAATTTACGTATTTTCTTTTACAGGAAATTTTTCAGGGAACCACGCAAAAGATTTACTTTCCCTATGAAGCGTAACCTCCATTTTAAACAATGTTGGGTAGCAATGTTTTTTTTATAATCCCTGCCCAATCCTATAGTTTGCCTTTCAGTGGTGTCTTTGTTAATTCAATCATGGAAGATCATGCGGCGGCACAACACTAGCGAATGAATTTTAAACATTTTAAGTGACTGGTTTTCTTATCTGTTATTGTTATAACTGTTTATATTATTTTTATATTGACATGTATATAATCCCTGATTTTGCACTAATTGATTGACGTTTTTAAACTATTTTTTATCTGAACTTTTATGATCTTATACTATAAGCATCGAATAAAGTAATTGACTGACTGACTGCAGTGCACAAATAAAATGTATCTCCATCAGCCACAGGCACAAACTGATACACATTAAGTGCCTAATTTATGAGGCTGTGCGTCACTTTTAGGCCGCCGGTGCGTCATTTTTTGTGACACACCAGCACCGTAACAAATGTGCCTTGTTGCACCATATTTAAAAAGTGACACATCTAGGTAGATGCGCCACTTTGTAAACCCCTGCGCCACTTTATACCTGTGCCAGGTATAATGTATGCAAGGGGAGGGCGTATTGACGCAAGAAAGGGTCGTAGAAGTGACGCAGTGATATCTATAAGATTTCACTGAGCCACTTCTAGGATGCAAATGCGTCAATATCTTACGCCTGCCTCACAGCAGGCGTAAGACTGATGCAGGCCCTTTCACATGGGGCTTGCCCCACATAAAAGGACGCATTGCTGGAGTTGCGTCACTTTTGTGACACACTCCAGCAATGCGTCACTTTTGCGCCATACAGATACGTCAGAAATACTGATGTAGCTGTAACTCCTTGCGCAGTGATGCGTCATACTGTAAATATGATGCATCATTGGTGTCGCAAGGAAGGCGCAATGAAAAGTGACGCATCGCTGTTTTCACACAGCGATGCGTCGCTTTTCATAAATGAGGCCCTAAATATCTACATAGATATTATCTTACCCAAAAGACATCGCCAAATTAAACCACACCAGGCCTGACAATTGCATAAAATGCCAAGCCCCCAGGGCAGACTTTGCCCACCTAACCTGGACCTGCCCAGTAATTGCTAGCTCCTGGGACAACATATACAAACATATCTCTGACATGACTGGTTCCAAGCTGACTCCCAACCCTGTGACTGCCCTACTGGTGCACACCCATGAAGTCCCTCAGGGTATCCGCCGACTAGTCTCCATGGCGTTATTCCTTGGCACAAGAGAGATATCTTTGACATGAGGGGATGCAGACCACCTTCCATGAAAGACTGGCTTGAGAGCTTGAGTAGATGTGAGAGCATGGGAGAAGACTATGCCAGCCTGCAGCCTCGTGCTTCCCTTCCGAGAGATGTCTGGTCCTGCTTCTGCGAGTACATCAGTACCTTAGACCAAGACCCAAGAGAGCTATCATAATTTCCATAATGCTCCTCATAGAGCCACCATTCCCTATCTAGACTTGTGACCTGAAAGATATCCTGAGTGCCATGTACTGTTGCTTTTTAAAAAAAAATCTTGCATGTTATTTAACGGTTATGTATGTTCACCGGGCTTTGTGATTAGAAGAGCTATACTATCTGCATTTTGCTTTACCAGAAGTGACTGTATTTTGTATTCAAAATGTAATAAAAAAATTTTTTTAAGTATGACTAAAAAAACTATTTGAGGCCGAATAATAGGTGAGAAACCTTTTTATGCTCTTTCATAACTATGACAATTTCCCAAAAGTAATACGAAAAAGGCAAGATTCTTATTTTTGAAAGGCAGAAAGAGAATCTGTAATGGCTACTGGTACTCTTATTCAAAGTTTTCTGTACATTTGTGGACTCTTCCCTACAACGTTGAAAAAAGGTAGGTGCTCTTATATTTTATCACAACCAAAACCTACACAACTTTAACATCATTGAATTTTTACTCATTACCAGCAGAAAGCTCTTTATCCTACAGATTGTCACACAAACGTTCAAGACCAATCTATCAAAGATGCTAGAGTAATAAGCCATCGTAACATTTGGTCAATATCCACATCCCACACCTCAATTTGAGAAAGGATTTGCCAATTTCAAACGCAGATGGAGAAAAGTACAGCATCATTTGAAAAAAATAATAGATGCACATGGTCTGGGATTTACAAGAACATTTCTAACGTTGCACTCCAAGAGAGTTCATCAAATCTCTAAGTTATGATGACAAAAATTTGCTACACTACATTTGTGGAAATGCGACCCTAATACCACTTTTAGCAGATTTTCTAATGTTCATTGTTTTGTGATCTCAGTAGACACGCATAAAGTCTCATTAAAAAGGTTTTCTCTTACCCTGTCATCCTGTCCCTCCCTTCCAGATACTTGAGAATGTCCACCTTTTATTAATGTTCTGATGGCTCTTCTCTTCTCTGTCTTATGGGCAGAGAGGAGGAACAAATGTTACCTTATTCCTCCTTTTTTTCCTTGGTGTATGTCCATATTTAATAGGTTGGGGGCCAGAAGCACTTGCAATTGCACTAAAACTATTGTGAATTCTGAGATTTGCGGTCGTATGGCCATTCCTGTTTTTTACACGTGGTCCCATCTTCCCTGTGAAAGAATATTTAACACCAAAAGAGATCTCTGACCTTTTTGGATTACAACACTCACATGTGTCATCTTCTCCCTCGTATTTCATGTGTTTCATACCTTTAATTGCTCAGGAAACAAATCTTGAAATGAGGGTGAAAAGTAAGTGGAAATTGGAGAACAACTTTTCCCAAAAGAAATCAATCATTAATCAATCAAGCAGTATGTATGTAGTGTGGCTTGTCACACAAGAGGGTATGCAGGCACTGGGCTGCGGGTCTTAGTCGAAGAGCCAGGTCTTGAGTCCCTTCCTGAATTACGTCAGTGAGGGTGAAGTGCAGAGTTTGAGTGTGGGAGGGTGTTCAAGGCTTTGGCTGTGAGATGGTAGAAGGAGCGCCTCCCAGAGCAGCAGATTTGTGATATCTGTGCTAGGGCAATGTGAGCAGAGCAGCCGTACCTGGGAGGTCAGTGGAAATTAAGAAGGTGGTTTATGTATAGGGCTCCCGATTTATGGTATTTATTTTTTTGCCATTTCCGTCTGTATTTATCCATATTTATTTTTGGGGCATTTTTAATGTATTTATCCACATTTATTTTTGCAACAAGCAAAAGACGACCCTACAGCTAGTATTTTTCCACATTTATTTAAATTGACAATGCACACATGCGCTCACTTAAACTATCAACTTGTTGTGGCTTTAGCAGTGCTTTAAATAGTCTGGTGCTGAGTAATTTGAAAAGGTGAGTACCTGTGTTTCTCAGTTCTGCTATAAAAACACTTTAGGATAGAGAACTGCGCCATTCATTGGTATCCCACAATTCTTGGGTTTTGGCGCCTCAGGCTCTGCCGCTCCATTCAGAGACTCGTCATTCTCAAAGTGGTTTGAAAAGCAGGACTTTCGTTTATCGAGGGTGTAAGCGAACATATTTTAACAAGAATGCCGCTGCACAAGCTATTTTTCTGAATAAAAATATACGTTTCTACTCAGTCCACCTCTAAACACATAGGCCCACATGCATCATTGTGTCATTTTGCATTTCTTAATTTGCGAAAAATAAGGAATCGCAAATTAAGAAGTGCAAAATGCTATGCATCATTTTTTTCGGTATTTCTTTGTGATTCGGTAAAAATCGCAATTTTTACCGAATCCCAAAGAAATACCGAATTCTTAAGTTAATTTTCGCAATTCCCATTGAGTCCTATGGGCCAAAAGGCCCATAGGAGTCAATGCAAATTGCGAGTGGCACTTAGAAAATTTCATGGGTGCAGGGGGGGGTCCAAAGGACCCCCCTATGCACCCCTGAAATGTATTTTTCGCATCATGTTGCACACACACATGTCCTAAGGACATGTGTGTCCGTAACATGAATGTTGAAAAAAAAGCATTTTCAACATTTTAAACACTTTTTCCAAATTTACCGAGTGGTTCAACCACTCGGTAAATTTGGCACACTATTTGCGAATTTTCACTTTTTAAAATAATGATGCATTGCTTTTAAGAAATCGCACATCTGCGACTTCTTAAAAGCACCCGCAATTTTAGAATTCGCAAACATGTTACGAATTCTAAAATTGCTTCATGCATCCCAAAAAGCACTTTTGCATTCGCAAACGGCCGATTTTAAGGAATCGCACCGTTTGCGAATGAAAAAGTGCTTGATGCATGTGGGCCATAAAGCACACCTTTCAGTTTCAATAAAAAGTGCATTTGGTATTTCTCTTGAAGTGAAACAGCAGCAAAACCGGGGGAGGGAGTTTTCTCACTTTCACGCAGCTGAAGGGTTAAACAAACCATCTAAAGCTTTCACTTGGTGGACGCAGAAGTTGTGTCTGTGCTTCTACACTTAGGAGTACATTGAATTTGCCTTTAACAATATACTGTATTTATACAGAAGGATAACGAAGCAGTTTACATCATAGTGTTAGTTGGCTGATGACGTAAACGATGAAGAAGAAGTAGTAAAGAAAAAAACTAATGAATCAAAACAAGTTAATGAAATATTCACAAGTAAGCACGCACACAACTTGGGAATGCGGCAAGGGTAGTGTGTTTAAAAATAAAACAGACAATACAGTGGCCAGATGATGAGAATTTCTAAACTGGGCTAGTTCAATTGGAGATAAAACGTGCAGGCATCTGTCTGGGGGGTGTGTGGGCTAAAGGCATCAGTGGGCAGAGCTGATTAACTGTATGGGGCCTGTGACTGGAGGTGTCAGGGGCGTTGGGGGAGGCTACGGTACGAGGTGAAAGAACAATAAAGCCTCATTAACAAGTAAATGGTCTTTCAAAAGACCTGTGAAGTACTAGGGTGCGGTTGTGTGTGTGCCCGGGAAAGAATTTACAGCAGAAGGAAGGGGGCATGGGGAAATATCTCTGGATTCTAGCACGGCAGCGCAGCAACATTTTCTAGTATTTTGCCGTTTTTACATATAAATACAGACAACAGAAAAATTGTTTTCCGTCTGTATTTATATGTAAAAATCTGTTTAAACAGAAAACCGGGAGTCCTATTTATGTAGAAGGGTCCTTGGTCATGGAGGGCTTTGTAGGCATGGGTCAGAAGCTTGAATTGGCATCTCTTCTGGATAGGGAGCCAGTGGAAGTCCTTCAGGTGCTGGGTGATGTGGGTCCTTCTGGGTAGGTTAAGTATCAGTCTCTCTGCTGCGTTCTGGATAGTCTGGAGTCTTTTCATGAGTTTGGTGGTGGTGCCTCAGCAGAGTACGTTGCGGTAGTCCAGCCGGCTGGTGATGAGGGCATGCATCACTTTTTTCCTGGTGCTGAAGAGAGCCACTTTGCAGAGCATGCGGATAGTGTGGAAACAGGCTCAGGAGACAGCATTGACCTGACGTTTCATGGGGAGTTTGCTGTCCAGGATGATGCTGAGGTTGCAGGTGTGGTCTTTCACATCGGGCTGGGTCCGAATTCCGATGGCCACCAGGAGTCATTCCAGGGTGCGGTGTTTGCTGAAGATGAGGACTTCGGTTTTGTCCCTGTTGAGATTCAGGCAGTTGTTCTTCATCCAGGCTGCAATGTTCTTAATACAGCTATGGAAGTTGGTCCTTAACAAGTTGGAGTCTACTGAGAGCAAGAGGAGGAGTTGGGTATCATTGGTGTCGGAGATGATGTTGATGTGTCAGATCTTATGATGTCTGCGAGTTGTGTCATATAGATGTTGAAAAGGGTTGGATTGAGTGGTGATTCTTGAGGGACGCCGCAAAGGGTCGCTTGGGTTGTAAGGTGAAGGGGGGCCGACGGGTTCTCTGGGTGCGGTGCGTCAGAAAGGATAGCATCCATCTGAGCTCGTAGCCTGTGATTCCAATCTGGTAAAGTGTGTGGTGGGAGATGGTGCTGAAGGCTGCGAAGAGGTCGAGCAGGATCAGGGTGGCTGAGTCTCCTCTGTCGAGCAGGATGCAGATGTAATTGGTTGCAGCAATGAGGGCTGTCTCTGTGCTGTGATTGGCTCTGAAACTTAACTAGGGGTCTAGCAGGTGTCTTCTTTCCAGGGTTTTGGTGAGTTGGAGGTTTAGGGCCTTCTCGAGGACTTTGGAAGGAAATGGGAGCAGTGAGATGGGATGGTAGTTCTGGAGCTTGCTGGGGTCTGCCAAGGGTTTCTTGAGGAGGGGTTCTAACGTCTGAGTGTTTCCAGGCATAGGGAAAGGTGGCTGTTGTGATGGAGGCATTGAGGATGGTGGTGAGCTGGTGGCTGATCTCGTCTCTTTCAAGGTTAAAAAGTCGGTGGCGGCAAGGGTCAGTATGTGCTCCCGAGTTGATGGACTTCATTAGAGTAGTTGTGTTCAGTGTGCTGAGTTGTTCCCATGTGGCGAAAGGTTGGTTGGTGGTAGTGGTCATTGGGAAGTTTAGGAGGTGAGTAGGTTGGGGATCAAAGTTTTTGTAGATGGCTGCTATGTTGTTGTTCAAGTAGTCGGTGAGGGCATCGCAGAGTTGCTGTGAGAAGGGGATCAAGTTCTCAGTGGTTGACTGGCAGGTGAACTCACTGACAATGGTGAAGAGTTCCTTGGTTTGGTTGATGCTGATCTCCATTTAGCGAGTCAGGGCCTCTATTTTCATGGCTTTGAGCTGGCGGTGGTAGATGTTGAATGCGATTTTAAGGTGGCTCAGTCAGTGTGGTTCCAGCTGGTTCGCCATTTTCTCTCCAGTTACTTGCATCTGCACTTTGATGTGCTAAGCTCTGGGGTGTACTAATTAGCTCATTTGGTGGGTATGTGTGTTTTGGCTGTTCTAGTGAGGGTGACTCAGTTAGTGGCAGTGGTGATCCAGGCATTGAAGTTCTATACTGCTTGGTTCAATTTGGTGGTGGCGTTGGGCAGCGTGATGTGGGGTTGTTGATTCACTGGTCCTGAGTTACCTTGGCCCAGCTGCGGAGAGGGGCATTGTGGCAGTTAGCGGTGTTACAGGGATGGTCCAGCGAGGGTGAAGTGTACGATGGAGTGGTCCAAACAGGTGAGTTCTGTGGTGTGACTGTATCTGATTCGGTTGCTGGATGTGAAGATCCAGCATGTGTCCTGCTTTGTGAAGGGGTCTGTGACAAGTTGCTTGCAGCTGATGTTGTCCGGTCTTTCCAGTAGGTTGGTGGAGTTGGTGTTAGTGGGGTTATTCAAGTGGAAGTTGAGGTCTCCTAGGACGACGTAGTGTTCGGATTCCATGGCGAGTAGGATGATGAATATGGCGATGGCGTCGCTAAGGCCGGTTCAGGGTCTTGGCAGTCTGTAAGCAAGGGTACCTTTGATGGTGGTTTTGTTGTCAGTGCAGAGCTGAAAGTTCATATGTTCTATGATTGGCATGGTTTCATCATTGGTGATGGTGCAGGGGATCAATTCCTTATGTATGATGGCAATGCCACCTCTGTGTCTGTTGGCACGGTCACTGTGTTTCATCTTGTAGCCGATGGGTGATGCAGTGGCAATGTTAGGGGCCGATGCGTGGGTGATCCTGGTCTCTGTAATGAAGGACTCATTGGGGAGGAAGGAGCTGAGTGAACTAGTGTTGAGCAGGAGGCAGCTGAGTTGTTCTAGGGAGGTCTCAGCCAACAGCCAAAAAGTACAACAGGAAGCTGACTAACAAAATAAAATTACAACAAGTACAATGGAGAAGAATAGATACTAGATCAGCACTGGGTTTGAGGCACTATAGCATCATAGTCCTCCATTGTGGGCTATAACGGTTGATCAAGTCCCTCTTCCATAGTTATAGCCTCTAGCCGCAGGCGAGGTCTTATAACAAGGAAGTGGCCCTTTAACAACCATTATTGTTGAAGAAAAAGGACTGTCATGCTTTTAGAAGATTTCACCCACTGAGGGTAGAATGTTTTAAAGTAAATACGGAGAAAAACAAGCATTGGAATGTTGGGACAAAATGCCCATACCACTCCTATTGGACCAGGGCCACTTCATTGTCTTGAAAGCAGCTCTAAACCTAGCAAAGTCTTAATATGGATTAATTGCATGCCATGGAGACAGGATTAGGATTTAATATGTAAACCTAGGCTGACCTCTTTATCCCTCGTTCCCTGAATGTAGGACAGCAAACTGGACATTATTAGAGTGTGCTTTTTTATTGCAGACAAAAGGGAAGACTGTTGTTGTTGTCTTCTTTTTGGTCTACGACATTCTCCCCTATGAAGAATCATGAAATACTAGGAAAAGATTGAGTAATTGTCCTTAGAATGCTGTACCCTCCCTAAAATCACCTAAGGTAGGTATATCTTCGCTATGAAAGTTGTGCATATTTTCTTTATCACCAATATCAGATAAAAAATAATGATTTTGATAGATGACTAGTAGGGGTGGGTGAAATAAAATGTTACCTACAAAGTATACAAGTGTTGCAAAGGTTTGAACGTTGCAAAACTTTGCCACCAGGTAAAAATTGTGTTCATGAACAATGTTTTTGCAGATTAATTATGCAGCAGAAAATGTATATTGCATAAGAATTCTCCATTAAATTTGATATTTGCAGTTTTTGGGCAACACCTACTTTTGCAGGATT
Source organism: Lissotriton vulgaris (assembly GCF_964263255.1). Lineage (NCBI taxonomy): Eukaryota > Metazoa > Chordata > Amphibia > Caudata > Salamandridae > Lissotriton > Lissotriton vulgaris. The sequence continues at coordinate 845,970,163 of NC_141685.1, forward strand.
TTTATACTTTGGCGTTTTCTAAAATTTCACAGCCCTCATGAATTGCGTGAAGCTTGTGAAATTTTGGAAGAAACGTCAAAGGGATTACAAGGAAAAACTTAACACACAACAATTTATTGTTGACTTTAAATATGAGGATGCAGCACACAAATGTGATATTAGATGATCAAAGATGTAGCATTGGTGGTATATGGAGTAAAGGGGTAAAAAGCCTAAACAATGATGTATAAAAGTGGGATGGATAAACGAGTTGGGGAGCAAAAGGGGCACTTTAGCTCACATTAAATTAAATATTCAATAAAAGTAACACATCAAATATAAGGGTGCTAGTTAATGAAATACCACAATATTCCTATTAGTGGTCGCAGCTAATGAAGTTGTATGCTATTCTTGAGTTCCTTATTTGCATGCATGATTGAATCACATGATTTGTTAACAGGCTACAGGAAAAATCCTAAACATGATGTCGGCCATGTCATTCTCAGTTCACTTCAACAAACTTTACTTCGGTCAATATGACCTAAAAAGTACAAGCACATACATACAATCATTTATAAAATTACATCAAAACATACAAGCATCAAATTTAGAGCGCTGTGTAAAAATCATTATAGACATAATTGGCGTATATGAATAGCTCCATACATTATTAAAAAACAACAGTCTTGGGGGGTGTTACTAGGCAGAAGTCATAATTCTATTTTCGGAAAGTGCATAGTGCAAATAAAAAAAAAAATAAGTTAAGTAAAAAGAGATTCATAAAAAGGATGGCCCAAGTTCCCGTGTTGCAGTTGATTTTGACCAGATACAAACGTTCCCCACATCCATAGGGACTTCCAGGTAAGAATTTTGAGAAAAAACTATCGATATCAATTAACAAGCAACCAGTTCCCCATGGCCCGACCTACAAAGCCAGTGGATAAATTCACTCTGGTCCAGTCATAATAACATTATCAAAATTTTAAACAAAAGAGGCCGCGGAGGAATGTTGTACAGGGTTTGATGTCATTATTTTTTATTCCCGAAGAAATATCCAGTGTGTCTTTGGTTGATTTCAAATAGATCCTTTGGGTACACCACTTGGAAAATAGGAATCCTGCAACTGAGTAGACTATCGGGATACTGGAGTCATGCTTCAGTATCCTGAACATCTCAGAACAATGTCTACTCCCAAGGTACCTACAAATCTGCACCAACCAACGTTTCCTTGCTTTGTAGTAGCCAGGGCAGCTAAAGAAAATGTGGAGTACTGATTCTTCAGGGTGATCGCATGCCGGGCAATGCACCTCTTGCAAACCTCTCCATTTGGATGTAAAACAGCGAAGCGGAAGAACCCCATGACTAAACTGTAACTAGAGTTTTCTTGCCGCTACTGGTTTGATGACATCTAGGGCCAACTCAAAGCAGAAACTATCTTTTATTTCTAAGAAAGCTGAGGTTAATTTGCCTGTTTGGGAACAACAATGAAGTTGAGCCATTCTGTACTCCTCATAATGGGCCTTCATTTGTTTCCTTGATATTAATGAACACGCAAACTCAGGATCAGCCCAGCAATCCCCCAGCCCCATACTGGTTAGAAAATATTTAATATGTGCTAACCAAGTGTAATGACCGACTTTTCGGTCCTCTTTGGAGGGAGGATGATGGAAGATGACTCCAGCCTATTACCCTTATAGTATAGGGATTAGGACTATAAACAGGACCTATCCATAAGGCACAGTAGTGCATTTTCGTACCCTTTTCCTTAGATCAGGGCTTATAGATTTAAGTTAGGGGATAGACTCATTAGTATTAGTGATGATCCGTCCTTTTGCAAGAGTGTTAGTATACCTTCTATGGAGTTATGCTTATTTTGGGCCTTGTAGGCCTCGAACGGGACAGACTCCATTTTTACTTTCTGCCCGGTAGCTTGAGAGGCTTTCTAGGTCAAGTGTAATGTTTTAGTTTCGAGGTGTTGTTCGCTTGGAGAGAACCGGCTCAGGCTGGCCCTTATCGAAAGACTGTATTTTTCTCCACTCCGAAGACACAACTTCAGGCTGGCCGGCTGGGAACGTGTCCTTGGTACGGGGAGGTACAAGAATTTGGTGGGCGGCAGGTTACTGGCCGTAACTTTCCATGAAGGGACAGGCTTCGATATTAGCGAAAGTGTTAGGCAATGAGTCAGTCAGTCCGTAGGCGGCAGCTAGCCGCTAGCATCTATGCCATTAATTATTTCCAGGCAGACAGTCGCCATTTTGAAGTCCGAGAAAGATCATGAAACTGAGACTCTCTGAGAAAGACTGAAGGAGAAGGAGAAGTAGCGCAGAGCGATCAGGGACAGAGAGAGACAGCAGTTAATAGCGAGAGAGGTTCCAGTGACTTGGAGGGAAGCAGAGGAGATCGAGCATAGCGGTGCAGACGTGTACCTGTGACTGCTAAGGTGTGATTCCGAGATGAGCCAAGACACAGACGAGAAGGGAACCTAGATGACTGCCGAACCCCGACTTCACGTTAACCAGGTGACCTCCGCCCTTTCCCTTATAGAGTGCACATTCCAACCTTTTACTTTTCTTCGCAGAATATATGCTATCGTATAGTGGTGTGTTTATAATTATTGTAATAAAAATACCCCAGTTCTTAGTGAACCGACATGTGCCTTGTATTCTTGTTCAATCAGGGTAACCTGGTCTTCTAGTCAGACATTGTTTGCATGAACGGATGCGAATCCCGATCAGGTAAGAAATGACTGAGCAATGAGGGAGAGAGGGAACGTTTGATGCCAAGAGCAGAAGGTACATATATCAATTTGGAAAGCCATACTAATTTCTATTATCGTAGTTTTATCCTGAGTAGACAATGAGAGATTTCTTCCATAGGTGTTCATAGGAAAGTGATCGTCGTTGGTACGCGGCGTTAATGAGAGCACCGGGGGGATACGGTTTGGAGATCTGCCGGATTGTGGATCGTGTTGTAAGTGAATGAGAGCACCGGGGGGACACGGTGTGGAGGTTCACCGGATTGTGGACCGGATAAGTAAATGAGAGCACTGGGACTGCAGGCCCGTGTGTAGGCACGCCGGATTGCGTGTCGAGTGAGCACAGAGATAGATCAGTGTGTAAGGGTATATAATCAGATCTGCCCCAGGGTAGATTAGTCTGTGCCTAAGTGGCCGCGAGACTAGCTGGTATGAATGGGATATTGTAGAAAACTTGTGCATGTTTATTGCTATTTTCCCCCATCCTTAGGTACGAAATGTCTATACATATATCTTTACCCATTGTAAATATGTTCTAAGGAGGGAGGTGATTACGTTCCGACTGGGTTAGAGGGGCTCCTAGGAGCTGATTCCATCTGGTCCGAAAATCCAGTCGTTACATCTGTCGTCACAAACTGTTTACGAAGCCTGTGTGCGCTGTATTGTTTTGATCTTGTTGGTTTGCGCTCGGCTCGTACGTATTTTCTTTGTTAATAATTGTGTATATATTTTTTGTGTGTGTCAAAATGTTTTCGAAAAAATCGAAAGCTACTTTCAAATTGCCTGTTGAAATTCCTAGCTGGGAATCAACACCTTATGAGGCCTTGGCCCGTGAGTGGGCCGATTCTACTGGTTTGAGTGAGAATTGGACTTCTTGTTTGGAGCAGGCGGAGCCCGCTGATGTGGTTTCTTGCTTGCAAAAAGCTCCAGTAGTGAAGGGTGATGAGCTTCCTATTTTAGGACGCAGAGGTTGGATTGTGCTAACTGCATACAGAATGCTTCATGAGAAGTTTGTTAAATTGCAGAAGCGGTTTGTGGATATGGAAGAAAAGTTTGTTGAAGTGCAGAATGCGCATACTCTTTTGCGATGTCAGAATAAATTGCTTGCCGACAAACTTGAGACTTATCAAACTATAGCCGAAAGGGCTGCAGTGCGCATTGCGAAATATAAATACAGACACCGTCATGGTCGTGTTTCTACACGGAAAGTGCGTCTGGTCGTGGCGGAAGCCAGACTGGATTGGAACCCCGATGAGTGGGATGGTAATATCTGGGATTCAAATGATTCTGGCTCCTCGGCTGAGGAGGGTGACAAGCGCGAGTCTTCTCGCTCCGGACGTGATTGTAAATCTGCTTCTTGTGACAAAGACGACATTTCTAGTGACCGTGGTCGCTCTTCCCGTTCTGATGACGTGTCTCGCCCTGATTGTTCTTCTAAATCTAAGGACCGGGCTTCCTCAGAGGCTCTTCCGGAGGTTTCTGCTCACCCTGTGTTTCGACGCAAATTGCAACAGGCCCCTGGTATGCCAAATGGTATTCATTTGGATAGTATTGAAGATTTTACTCAACAGGAGGTTAGTGACATTTTACAACGATTTCGACAACAGCCCGGTGAAACTTTGCTTACATGGATGGTGCGCCTTTATGAACTGGGTGCTGCTGGTATCATGCTTGATGCTGGTGATTGTTTACGGTTTTGCTCTTTAAGTTCCGATTCTACTGTACAAGATCGTTTTTGGAATTATAATGGTGCTGGTCAAATTAGTTTGCTCCAGCTTGCGAATGATGGTTGTAACCATAAATACCCTACTGAATCTGATTGGCCTGTCAATGACAAGCCGTGGTTTTCTTTGCGCGATGCGTCGCAACGTTTGAAAGAGGAGGTGATGAAGACTGCGATTTTTCTCAGTACTTCTGACAGATTGTTGGATGGTCTTTTAACATCTTCTGTGCGCAATCGCATTATCCGTTCTTCCCCTGTTGCTTATAAGCAGGTTATGATGACTTTGTTGATCAATCAAACTGGCAATCCTTTGTCTATGGTGCTTGAATCTGTTCGCCAGCTTGGTGAGTTGGGTGAATGGTTTAAACCTGAGAGACAATCTCGACCTGAAGGTCGTACCTCTGGGGATTATAAATTCTCTAGGCGTGATATGTTTCTTGCACTATTGGCTGATGGTGTGAAAAGGGAGGACATTGACGGTGAACCTAATAATCGTTTATGGGAGATGTTTCGTAAGCGTGGTTTAGATCAAAAGGAGGGTGCCCGTCGTGTGCGAAAGAATGACTGTGACCGTGGTTCCGATGATAGTGGTGATGAGAGGCGTCGTGTGGATGCTGATCGCCGTGATGACCGGCGTTATGAACGTGATGTTTCCCCCCGTCGTGAGAACATAAGGGTGAGAGAGGGGGACAGAGAAAGGGGGAGAGATGACCGTGCTTCCAACAGACACAGAGATGAAAGGGATTATTCCCCTGAGTTGAGGAGAAGGGAGGATCGTCACAAGCTTTCTGATCGCAATTCACAATACTTTGAAAATGACAAAAATCCATTTCGTAATAGAGATGGATATGAGCAGGACATTCTGATTCCCAAGAAAGTTGAGAGCATTTATCCTGATTTGTCCTGGTTGACAGACCACGGTAAAAACGACTAGGAAATAGGTCAAGCTCCGGTACGCAGGTGGGCTCACAGGGATAACAGACCCTATGTAGATATTGAAATTTTTTGGAAACATCGTAATATCCAAAGGGCCCGAGCATTGGTAGATACTGGAGCGGAGGCCACTTTAATTCATGGTAAATCAAAGAAGTTTAAAGGACAATTTTTCACGATTACTGGTTTAGGTGGAAAAGAGACCCCCGCAGTGCAAACTACGCTTGAAATGAAAATTGGTAGAATTCCCCGTAAAGAGTATTCTGTGTTAGTTGTACCACTTTTGGAATATATAATTGGAATTGATATTTTGAAAGGAATGACTTTGCATTTGGATGATGGTTGTTATCAATTTGGAACCAAGCATTACATTTCGTCCAGACCCGTACGGGTTGGCCGTTTACGCATGCCCCCCATTAAAATTCCCCAAGCTACGAAAGTGGTTTCTCAGAAACAATAACGTATTCCAGGTGGTTATGAAGAAATTAGTGCCACAATTCAGGATTTGGTTGACGCAGGAGTTATAACTCCGGTTACTTCTGCTTGGAATAATCCCGTTTGGCCTGTGCGCAAGAGTGATAATTCTTGGCGCATGACTGTTGATTATCGAGAGTTGAACAAACATACACCTCGTTTGGCTGTTGCGGTACCAGACATTGTTACTTTAATTCAGAGGATTTAGAAGCATCCAGGTACTTGGTATGCGTCCATTGATATTGCTAATGCTTTCTTTTCGATTCCAATTGCCCCCGAGTGTCAGGAACAATTCAGTTTTACATGGAATGGACGTCAGATGACGTTTAGAAGTCTTCCTCAAGGTTATGTACATAGTCCTACGATCTGTCACCGGCTGGTGGCGGAACATTTGTCTGAGTTGGCTGTACATCCACAAATCCAGGTGTGTCATTATATTGATGACATTTTAATTCAAGGTGAGACGCAAGATCAGGTCCAGTCCCATTTCGATCAGATCCTTCACTGTTTACGTGCAAAAGGTTGAGAAATCAATCCTGATAAGTTACAAGGTCCGTCCCAGAATGTTAAATTTTTAGGCATTAATTGGCATGAAGGTCACAGAGAAGTAATCCCACAGGTGAAATGGAAAATTTTAGACTTTGCAGTTCCGAGGAATAGAAAAGAAGCTCAGAGTTTCATTGGCTTGTTTGGTTTTTGGTGTCAACATATTCCCCATTTGAGTCAGATTTTGTCTCCCTTATATCGAGTCACTCGTAAAAAGAATGCGTTTGAATGGGGTGAACCACAACAGAATGCATTTAATTTGGCGAAAGAAGCGATTCAGTACGCCTTGGATCTGTGGCCTGTGGGCGAGGGTGATGTGGATTTGAATGTGTCTGTGGACGGACTGTATGCCAATTGGAGTTTAGGGCAAAAGCAGGGCAGACAAAAAGTGCCATTAGGTTTTTGGACTAAAAAGTTACCTGAGGCTGGTGAGCGTTATACACCTTTTGAAAAACAGTTGCTTGCATGTTATTGGGCTCTGGTGGATACCGAGCAATTGACTTTGGGTCTGGCTGTGATTTTGAGACCTGAAATTCCTATCATGCAGTGGGTTTTGAGTTCGCCGAAATCCCATCGGATTGGACATGCTCAAGAGGCGAGCGTGATTAAATGGAAATGGTACATTCAGGACAGGGCACGTGTGGGTCCGAAAGGTGTGGCAGTGTTACATGAGCGTGTGGCGCAGGCGCCATCGAACGAGACTGGAAATGAGTGCTCCGTACCTGTAGTGCAGGAATCTCCTGTCAAGTGGGGTAAGCCATTTGATGATTTGTCCGCGGAGGACAGAAAACATGTGTGGTTTACGGATGGTTCAGCGAGGTTCATTGGTGAGAAACGACATTGGAAAGCAGTGTCCTATAATCCGATCACGCAGAAATTATTGAGTACAACTGGTGACGGAAAGAGTAGTCAATAAGCTGAATTGTATGCAGTTTACCAAGTTTTGAAACAGGAACTACCTGGCACATGTCATATTTTCACTGATTCCTGGTCCACTGCTAATGGACTGGCGGTATGGTTACCAACTTGGCATTCTCATAATTGGGAATTGCATTCAAAAGAACTGTGGGGAAAAGAACTATGGCAAGAAATTTGGGTAATGCTCCCACAGAGTACTGTGACAATCTTTCATGTGGATGCTCACACCCCAATAGACTGCCTTGACAAATTCTTTCATAACATTGCAGATGAAAAATCTAAAATTGCTGAGGCAGTGGTGGACATGCAAGATTCTGATTTGGCGGGATTGGCGAAATGGGCCCACCAGAAAGCAGGACATTTTGGAGAGAGAGCCACTAGCAGGTGGGCTGCCGATCGAGGAATTCATATTCCTTTAAATTACATTAAAGATGTCATTCTGCATTGTCCCATCTGTCAACATTCTAGAAAGAGAAAAGTGCCTCATATTGTTAAAGGCCATTTACATCGCGGAAAACTGCCCGCTCAAATTTGGCAAATTGATTATATTGGCCCGCTCCCTATGAGCAAAAATTGTCAGTATGTTTGTACAGCTGTTGATACCTATAGTGGCCTTTTGGTTGCTTTCCCTTGCAAACAAGCTACCCAAATCAATACCATTAAAACATTGGAATTACTCATATTATATTATGGTGTTCCATTTCAAATTCAATCTGATAATGCATCCCATTTCCATGGAAGATTGGTGCAGGAATTCTGTGTGGAAAATAACATTGAATGGGTGTTTCACATTCCATATTATCCGCAGGCCTCGGGCCTCATCGAGAGAATGAATGGTTTGCTAAAGGAACAATTACGAAAGTTAACTGATGAACACTACAAGAACTGGAGGGACTTTTTACTCCAGGCATTGCTGATTCTGAATAATCGTCCCTTGTTGCATGCTGAATCTCCTTTAATGCGTTTGTTTCCTCCAAATGTTGATGCAAAGCCCAACACCATTGCTGATACTGTTATGTATTGGGAAATTACCCCCGGAGCTTTGGCTCCATGTAGAGCGACCCCAGGTTCCGCAGGCTTGGATCTGCATGCTATGAATGATGCTGTCCTCAAGGGCAGGGACAGAATAATTGTTGAAACAGGCGTTGGTGTCTGTATACCAGCGGGAAGTTTTGGATTGATTGCCCCTAGATCTGGCCTTGCTTTAAAAGGTGTTCAAGTACTCGGAGGAGTGATTGACAGTGATTATCAGGGAGAGATTAAGGTTCTCCTGCTGAATAGCAGTGAGATTGATTTATCGATTCAGAAATCTGACCGTGTTGCTCAGTTGTTAATCATGCCTGTTTTCAGTGGTGAGATTAAGAAAGGCGTTGCCCCGACTTTGCTAACAATACGAGGCCAAAAAGGCTTCGGATCCTCTGATAACCCAGGTGCGAAAATATGGGTGCAATCGCCTAAACATCCCCCTGAACAAGCTGAAGTCATTGCGACCGGTCATGATAATACCATTTTGGTAATGAGACCAGGGAAAGATAGCTGGGAAGCTGTCCCGGCTGACAAATGTTATTTACGAGAATGAATAATGCCTGTGTTTGATTTTCTTTCAGATCATTCTCTGGACTGCTGCTGCAGGATGTGCCGGCGTTGGACTCCTTTTGGTCTGCTACGCCGGGAGAGGAGAGAACCCACAGACTTCGGTTGATTGGAGAACCCGAGTTCCGCGTTCCTTCGCTGCGTGGGATTCCTCATCGAACTTTTGGATCACCCTTGCTAAGAGGGTTACTAACTCTCCGCACTTCTGCCTTACTCCCATGCGGTCTGTGACTGACATCTTAGCGACCTGCTTGGTTGCTGTCCCTGCCTCCACTGAAACGTTGCGGCACATTTTCAGTGTATCGAGTGTCCGACCCAATATTATTCTGGGCGATTTCGCGGCCCACAAATTTTGCCCTTTGTGTACTGTCCTTTCAGACTTCATTCCCCCAATTCATTCCCGAATTACTTCCATTAATATCACACAGGGTGATTTATGCTTTGTTTTGACCTGTGATCCCAAAGCAATTACTGAATGTGTCAAACTGAAGTTGAATGCTGCCACTTCTTTTTCAGCTCATCAACGCTTATTATGCTTACGAAGACTGCCGAATTCATGTATTTCTATTAAAAATAATATGACATGCAAACGTATATTAGTTGCCCCTAGCCATTATCATGCAATGTTGCTGCCCTCTGGCTGGTTGTTTTCCTGTGGGAATTCCTCCTGGCTCTACATTCCTGCAAATATTTCTGGCGGTCCTTGTGCCATCACCAGACTGAGTTTATTAATGTTTTCTTCACATCCCAGTTCCCATTCCCGTGTGGTCCGTAGTTCTATGACGTTACATGAGGACTGTGATTCTTCCCTTCATCTTTATTCTAAATCAGAATATCTAAGTTTAGCATTTTCCATCATTGGTGTCCCGGCGTTGGCAGTTTACAACGCCAAGACTATTGGAAAAATGGCCTGTTGGATGGTTAAATCGATTAACCAAACCTCTACCTTTCTATCTGACATGTTATTAGATGCCCAGGGTGAACGCAGAGCAATTTTGCAGAACCGCGCAGCTATTGATTACCTTCTGTTAAAGCATGGACATGCTTGTTCTGACTTTGAAGGTCTTTGCTGCTTCAACCTGTCTGACCACTCTAAATCTATTCAGGCCCATATTGACAAACTTCACGACTTGACTGCAGAAATTAGACAACATATTGATCAGGGCTGGTTTGACTGGCTCTTTAATTGGTTACCTGACTTACATTCTCTACGACAGATATTAGGGGGTATTATGATTTCTATCTGTATTTTAGTAGCCATTTGCTGCTTTATTCAGTGTATTCCTTCTCTATTACAATACTGTAGATTTGGCAAGAGAAATAGATCAGTTAATTTTGTTTCTTATTATTCTTCTACTGATGTTAGTTCCATATAGAACATGGTTAATAGACTAGAGTCATGGGTGAAGTGTAATGACCGACTTTTTCGGTCCTCTTTGGAGGGAGGATGATGGAAGATGACTACAGCCTATTACCCTTATAGTATAGGGATTAGGACTATAAACAGGACCTATCCATAAGGCACAGTAGTGCATTTTTGTACCCTTTTCCTTAGATCAGGGCTTATAGATTTAAGTTAGGGGATAGACTCATTAGTATTAGTGATGATCCGTCGTTTTGCAAGAGTGTTAGTATACCTTCTATGGAGTTATGCTTATTTTGGGCCTTGTAGGCCTCGAACGGGACAGACTCCATTTTTACTTTCTGCCCGGTAGCTTGAGAGGCTTTCTAGGTCAAGTGTAATGTTTTAGTTTCGAGGTGTTGTTCGCTTGGAGAGAACCGTCTCAGGCTGGCCCTTATCGAAAGACTGTATTTTTCTCCACTCCGAAGACACAACTTCAGGCCGGCCGGCTGGGAATGTGTCCTTGGTACGGGGAGGTACAAGAATTTGGTGGGCAGCAGGTTACTGGCCGTAACTTTCCATGAAGGGACAGGCTTCGATATTAGCGAAAGTGTTAGGCAATGAGTCAGTCAGTCCGTAGGCGGCAGCTAGCCGCTAGCATCTATGCAATTAATTATTTCCAGGCAGACAGTTGCCAGTTTGAAGTCTGAGAAAGATCATGAAACTGGACTCTCTGAGAAAGACTGAAGGAGAAGGAGAAGTAGCGCAGAGCGATCAGGGACAGAGAGAGACAGCAGTTAATAGCGAGAGAGGTTCCAGTGACTTGGAGGGAAGCAGAGGAGATCGAGCATAGCGGTACAGACGTGTACCCGTGACTGCTAAGGTGTGATTCCGAGACGAGCCAAGACACAGACGAGAAGGGAACCTAGATGACTGCCGAACCCCGACTTCACGTTAACCAGGTGACCTCCGCCCTTTCCCTTATAGAGTGCACATTCTAACCTGTGCAGAATATATGCTATCGTATAGTGTTGTGTTTATAATTATTGTAATAAAAATACCCCAGTTCTTAGTGAACCGACATGTGCCTTGTATTCTTGTTCAATCAGGGTAACCTGGTCTTCTAGTCAGACATTGTTTGCATGAACGGATGCGAATCCCGATCAGGTAAGAAATGACTGAGCAATGAGGGAGAGAGGGAACGTTTGATGCCAAGAGCAGAAGGTACATATATCAATTTGGAAAGCCATACTAATTTCTATTATCGTAGTTTTATCCTGAGTAGACAATGAGAGATTTCTTCCATAGGTGTTCATAGGAAAGTGATCGTCGTTGGTACGCGGCGTTAATGAGAGCACCGGGGGGATACGGTGTGGAGATCTGCCGGATTGTGGATCGTGTTGTAAGTGAATGAGAGCACCGGGGGGACACGGTGTGGAGGTACACCGGATTGTGGACCGGATAAGTAAATGAGAGCACTGGGACTGCAGGCCCGTGTGTAGGCACGCCGGATTGCGTGTCGAGTGAGCACTGAGAGAGATCAGTGTGTAAGGGTATATAATCAGATCTGCCCCAGGGTAGATTAGTCTGGGCCTAAGTGGCCGCGAGACTAGCTGGTATGAATAGGATATTGTAGAAAACTTGTGCATGTTTATTGCTATTTTCCCCCATCCTTAGGTACAAAATGTCTATACATATATCTTTACCCATTGTAAATATGTTCTAAGGAGGGAGGTGATTACGTTCCGACTGGGTTAGAGGGGCTCCTAGAAGCTGATTCCATCTGGTCCGAAAATCCGGTCGTTACACCAAGGCAGTTTAGTAGCCCCCGTGCATTCATTACTTCTAACAATTCCTCCCTGTATGGTAAAAGTTCGGGACTAGTCCACAGGGGTCGACAGTACATTAGTGACTCTTGCCGCATTTACAAAGAACGGAGGGTGTGTTCCTGATTACCCAGCAAAACTGGCCAGCCTGAGAAGAGAAACTGTTGGCCGGACCCGCTCTGCGGGTCCCGCTTCACCTGGGCTTGATCTGCGTGTTGGGTGCGAGGCGTGCAGGGCTGCGAGCGTGACGCGGGTGACTTCAGCAACCAGGAGTCCCGGCGAGGCCGATTAACACCACCTGGCCCGCTCTCCCTGCAAGGCACGCCCACAGCACACCGGATCCTTCAAAACCTGCCTTCCCTTTTGACCGGGTGTGACTCTTGCCGCATTTACAAAGAACGGAGGGTGTGTTCCTGATTACCCAGCAAAACCGGCCAGCCTGAGAAGGGAAACTGTTCGCCGGAGCCGCTCCGCGGGTCCCGCTTCACCTGGGCTTGATCTGCGTGTTGGGTGCGAGGCGTGCAGGGCTGCGAGCGTGACGCGGGGGACTTCAGCAACCAGTAGTCCCTGCGAGGCCGATTAACACCACTTGGCCCGATCTCCCTGCAAGGCACGCCCACAGCACACCGGATCCTTCAAAACCTGCCTTCCCTTTTAACCGGGTGTGACTCTTGCCGCATTTACAAAGAACGGAGGGTGTGTTCCTGATTACCCAGCAAAACCGTCCAGCCTGAGAAGGGAAACTGTTCGCCGGACCCGCTCTGCGGGTCCCGCTTCACCAGGGCTTGATCTGCGTGTTGGGTGCGAGCCGTGCAGGGCTGCGAGCGTGACGTGGGGGACTTCAGCAACCAGGAGTCCCAGCAAGGCCGATTAAGACCACCCGGCCCGCTCTCCCTGCAAGGCACGCCCACAGCACACATGTATATCACCATAGTAACACCCGCGCACGCGGGACTCAGCCCGGGCCTAAGACCGGGCAAAGAGCGGGCCGTTTGAGGCCGTTCAAGGACCGAAGGGACCGTACCGGGCCCCCCCTCTTTCGAGGCCTGCATATCTTCTCCCGTATATTACCACAAGGACTCTGCCAGCCTCCACAAGTAGTTCCCCTACAATGAGCAAAATGGAGACTAGGAGTAAAACCAATTTGGCTGCGGCTGGACCTTCCACGGTTGCAACGGCCCAAGGTAAAATTGACAATTATTTCCTTAAGGCGGGTTCTTTGCTGATCGATGACATTACTGTTCTAGAAAGACGCATCTCCCAGGAAATCGAGTGGGTTAGGAGATCATCCATGGGCATTCTAGCGATGGCCAAGACCCCCGAGGAAAGGCTGAATGTGAATGGCTCACTGGCTGGAGCTTGTGGGGGGGACCAATCACCTGTCAACCTAGATCTGTCTGAGGAAACCTTAAGCAACCTTGAAGATATGAGCCTACTGACCCTCCCACTGACCCAAATCGCACTTCCTCCAACCTCTATTATTGTGGAGGAACCTACCGAACAAATTCTTAATTCACCTAGGGAGGAACTCCCACCGGTAACGCACAGCCTAGACACAATAGATCTATCAAGTAGAGCTAGGGGTGCAAGGGAAGGGGCAATACAAAAAAGGAAGACGGGGGGACTAAGTAATGGAGAAAGGAAGGCTAAAACACGGAGGCTAGGCACAATACATGATAAGGGCAGCCTTGACAATACCATTTCGGAGACCCCATCACTAGACAGAACGGAGCTTCCCCCACTAGCTAATGTTTCCATTGAACCTCCACCTTCCACAACAGACCACATCATGGAGGTAGCCGAAGAGGATATCACACTCGTAGATATAGGAAACTTGTTCAGGTCTTTGCTAAGTCCCATAGAAGCTCGCCTGATCAAGATAGAAGCGAGGCCTACCAAATTTGAGAAATCTACCACCCAGTTTATGGATAGTTGGAAAGCCGCGAATAACTGCCCTATAGTACCAAGCGCAGACCCAAAACACAAGAAGGGTCCTGAGTCCGAGACCTCGACCAAGAAAAAGGGGGCAGAAAATACGAAATCCTCAAATTTAACTGTAAATTCAAAATCGGCCAACCACCAGGTACCTAGCCGAAAACATAATAAGCCCTCTTCCTGCTTACAGCAACCAGCAATAGCCGCAGATGCAGCTCACACACATCCCCCCTCTACACAGCAAACAGTAACAGCTACCGATGCATCACACCTACAGTCATCAACCACAATTGAACCTAAACCTCCACCAATTAATACACAAAATCCCCAAAACCCCAATACTATATCACAAAAAACACAAAAAACAGTAACAGTGAATCTTCCACCAGAGGTAGCTGCATACACTGTTATATTAGCCGGGGTACCGGAACTAAAACCAGCGACCAGTGAAATAGGGTCCTCGCTAAAAAACAAAGTCATAAATTGGCTATCTACGTTTAGGCCACTCCCCAGAGGCATGACTAGTGATATTCGTATGGGGAGAAGAGTCTCATGGGTAGGGAAGAGGCCCAAAACAATCAGTGGAGACTGTATACTGGTCAGCTTCAAAGAGCCAGGAACAGTTTCCTATATCTGTGGTTGTTTTCCAGATGATGAGGGGAACAACATCTAGCCACTTCCTCTCTCATTCTTCTATCCATCAAATACTCACATAGTTAATGATCAGAGATGGAAATATTCACATGAGTCACTGAGAAATTGGGGGGAAAATCAAGGAGGGAGGAGGAATCCCTACAACCAAATGCGAATGGCATCGGGTCATGCTTTGACACATGACGAGGCTCAGGGATGGGAAACTGTCACTAGAAGAGGGATGGGAAGGGGTGGTCGAGAGCGAGGAGCAATCTGGCCCCCTAGATACTATCAGCCCCCATTTCTTCCAATTTTCAATTGCTTTGATTGTCTTGAAATGGTGGATTGACAGTATGACTTGGAAGGTAGGGCACATCCCCACCCACCCGGGCAAGCCGCACCCAACACCTTCGGTGGCGGCAGGCATAAACTCTCCAACATTAACCATGGGGGGGAGCCCCCGGCCTGCACAAATTTAGAAGATTCCCCACAGAGAGTAGACAGGGAAATAGAACCAGTGGATGTCCATAGGGGACAAGGGCCCACAGGGGGGACGTCCCCAAAAGATCATACCAACTTAATGGCAAACACAGGCGCAAGGGGAAACAGCCAGCATGTTCCGCATATACTAAAGCTGCTGTCATGGAACGTCGCTGGATTGGCCAATAAAATAGATTCCCAATCGTGGGTCGACTTAATCGACTCTAAAAGTGTCTGCCCCTTCCAAGAGACTTGGGCAAGGGAGGAGTATACCTCCCGGGGTTTCGAGATATTTTCAATACCGGCAAAATGGGGAGGGAGAGGCCGCCCATCGGGAGGTCTGGCAATCTGGGTAGCATCGCATCTGGGTTGCCTAGCTACACGCCAAAGTGTGGATTCAGAAGACATACTGGCTGTCCTCCTTGAATGGCCTAGATCATTTAAACTACTTATAATAAATGTCTATTCCAGACCGCTCCCCATATCCAGTACCTCAAAAACCATTGAAGAACTGTCCTCACTCCTGGAGGCCATTCCGGAGGGCACATCATATCTAGTGGGGGGGGATTTCAACTCACATTTTGAGCCATTACCGGGCCTACTTGATGGACCCTCCCTAGAGGAGGATTCAAGTTGGCAGGTTCCCCCGACTGAGGCCCCCCTCCGAGAGCATGGACACCATTAGCCGTGCAGATAAATATGCTCACCCTTACTCATGGCCTCAGGGCTTGCAACGGCCGTGTTAAATCTGATATCCAGTGTAAATGTACATACAATAAAATTGGGAGAGAATCAAGATTAGACTACCTCCTGGTACAATTATTCGCTTGGAAAAGGGTGATAGATTTCAGAGTAACATCTAGAGAAGACAGTGACCACAATGCCTTGGAACTGGAATACGCCATCCCCCGTATTGAGGATAGGGCATCGAACGAACAAAAGCTCAGGGAAGGATACCTCCTAGAAAACAACAGAAGGAGGATAAGATGGGAAAAGTTGTCTACTAGAGAAGATAAGTTAGCCATCCTCTACGCTAGGATTACACCAATTCTAACAGAGGCATTCGCCTCGTGGGTTCCAGTGAGCAGGAAAATAGAGAGCACCTCCTGCGCTTACATGAACAATTAATTAAAACTCTGGAGATGGACCTCTTCAGTAGTGGACCTTCCAGGACCCAGGGACCACATAAAGATACCTGGTTCAATACCTCTTGTCGAAACGCCAAACGTGACCTTCTACTTACCATTAAAGCTGGAAGATCGAGGGAGGAGATCAGCACTAGAAGGCGGGCGTACAAGATACTTGTGGCAAATGCCAAGATAGAGTGGGATCTCCAACATTGGGAGAACCTTTCGGAGCTATTAGCAACGAGGGATTCCCGCAAATTCTGGTGCGTAGTCAATCATGGTTATGAAGACCTTCCCTCGGCAATTGAACCAAACATTGCCCCGAGTGTCTGGCAAAATCACTACCAGTCTTTATACTCCCCGGAGGCTGGAGGGCTGAAATCTCCACTTCACATCACGCAAAACAATCAGGCACCGGACCCTTTCACCGAAAAAGAGGTGAGGATGGCGATAGCAGGGTTATCCTGCGGAAAGGCACCTGGCCTGGATGGGGTGCCGGGAGATCTATTCAAACAGGAACAAGGAATTTGGGCACCTTACCTTCTGCTGATGTTCAATGCAGTCCTTGAGGGGATGGAATTACCTGATACTTGGCTGGGGGCGGAGGTGGTCCCGATTTTCAAAAAGGCATCTCCCCTGCTTCCAGCCAACTATTGCCCAATAAGCCTCATTGACGTCTCGCAGAAGCTATTTGGCAGGCTAATACTCAACAGGTTACAAACCTGGTTGGAGGAGACTGATACCCTTAGTCCATTGCAGGCGGGATTCAGAAAAGGAGTCTCCACAGTCGACCAAATACTCCGATTAAACATCATTTACTGGAAGACAGTACTGATCGAGGGCGGTACTCTTTATGCGGTCTTTGTGGACCTTTGTGCCGCCTTCGATCTGGTCCCAAGGGCCAAACTGTGGGAGGTACTGGCCGAGTTGGACATCCCCGGGAGACATCCATCAAATCCTAATTAGACAGCACAGAGATAACTATGCCCGAGTTAGATGTGGGAAAGGGGGCAGGTTGACCGACAGGTTTCCCGTTCGCAGAGGGGTACGGCAGGGTTGCATACTAGCCGCGACCCTGTTTTGCCTCTTTGTGAACGGGGTGATAGAACATCTGAGCAGGATTCCCAATATTGATGCACCAAAATTGAACGGCAGCAGGGTGCCCGCGATTATGTTTGCGGACGACACCCTGCTGCTGTCCAAATCGCCAATGGGGTTACAGAGGGTCTTGGATGGCTTCTTGGGCTTCTGCAATGAAAGGGGGCTTGAAATCAACCCTTCAAAAACAAAATTTATGATCCTTAACCCCAAGCCCAAAAATTGTCCAAATCCCCGCCTGGGCACAACATCTCTGGAAAGGGTCTACACAATAGAATACCTTGGAATAACCCTAAACCAGAACTTAACATAGTCGGCCCACATAACAAAAGCGAGCACAAAATTAGCTCAGAGGGCGGGAGGCATCACAAGAATTGCTAGGAAATCCCCACTTCGCCCGTTGGCACCTGCTATCCATATTTACAAAGCTCAAGCTCGGGGGGGAATTATCTATGGGAGCGAGCTCTGGGGACATACCTTGCCACACACCATCCAGGCTACAGAAAACAAATTCATCAGACAACTGGTTGCCCTCCCCCCGAGCACCCCACTCCTCCCACTAAGACTGGACCTGGCACTGAGACCCATCACTGAAGAACTAGTCCTCAAACCCCTGACCTACTGGCGTCGCTTGTGGAGTAGCCAGGACCTTGCCACTTACAGAAATGAGCTGCAGGAATTCCTTAAGTTACCGAACGCCACTAAAATCCCTTGGCTAAAGTACATCAGGAGTATGTGCATGACTCTCGGAGTATCAGAGCTGTGGACAGACATGGAAAGTGCGTCCGTAAGGATCTTCAGAAAAGCACTTTCCAATCTATTCTATAACTTTATGCTTCAAAAAACACTGGACACCACCCGGGAAGGGTCTCTAACCGACCTCTTTATCAAAATAAAAGACTCATACAGCCATGAATGTGTATTAGATGGTATGACACCAGCGTTCACATGGAAGATCTTCCTGCAATGGAGGTACGGGTCTCTCCCCCTAAGGTCCTTCACAAAGTCTTGGGCTGGTCGATTGGAGACAGGGGCGTGTCCGGCCTGCGCATATAAACTGGAGAGCGACTTGCATGTGGTTTTGTTTTGCAGAGCCTATTCAACAATTAGGAGTCACTGGCTGGTCCCTCATTTAAAAAACCTGGGTTTCAGAACATACGCCCCGGCTTATAGAGTCCTAAAGACAGATCTATCTGTGCCAACAGTGTTTGCAAAAGGCAAAATTCCTGACTGCAATGTGGCGGGTGCGTGCACGAATAATTGAGGACACCATAACCATGTGAAACATTTCTCTTACCCCCCTTGCATTCGGCCCAGCTGCCTTCTTTCAAAGACTGTATTACATATAGTATCTGTTTAACCATTCCTTTAAGAAATTGTATTATAAAAATGGCATATTCGTATAATGTTTTTTAACTTTTTAATGATCAAATAATTTGTATCTTTTATGATCTTTCATGATCGAAATAAAGATTTTTGAATTGAATTGACATTAGGGATTTAAGGTTTGATACTTCTGCAATCGCCATTAGTCCCGTATCTAGTCGGAGCGAAATTAACGGGGTACTCCGTGGTAGTCTAAACAGCTGTCTGAAGTATTGATTCTCCACCTGTGATAGGATCTCAAGTTTGGAATGACCCCATAACTCGAGCTTGAGCCTTGTAGATTTCTATTGCCGGGCTAACTGCTCTCTTGCTAGACGATTGAGCTCATTTTAGTGTTGATTTAATAATGTGAGCCCCCCAGTCCATTGTTTCTGTGATGGTAATCCTTAGATAAATAAAAGAGGGAACTCTTTTGAGGGGTTTACCGTTTAGTGAAGGGTTTGGGCGTATGTTTTTTGGACTGTTAAACGCCCTGAATTTGGTTTTCTGTAGATTTATTTCTGATCCTCTTTCCCTACAGAATAATTCAAGTTTATTAAGAACCCTTTGTATCCCCATGGCTGATTTAGCCACAAAAAGAATATTTTCGGCAAACATCATTGCTGGAATTTTACGGGAAGCTAGCTTAGGTGCATCTAGATCTTTTTCTGCTAACAAGGAGTCAATCAAGACATTGATATATAAGCTAAATAAAGTTAGCGCAAGCACGCAACCCTGGTGTACTCCACGTTTAATAGGAATGGGTGCAGATAGTTTTCCATCCTCACCATACCTAATTTGTGCATTATTGTCCTCGTGGAGTTGTTTAATGAGTTGGATTAAATATACAGGAACCACCATCTCACAAAGGACTGACCACAGTTTTTCCAGAGGGACCAAATCAAAAGCTGACCTCAGGTCTACAGATAATAAGTAGAGACTGCCCCCCTCCAGGCAGACGGTCTTCCAGTACAACAGTTGTAATCTTAGAACTTGGTCTAGGGTCGACAATTTTTCCCTGAACCCCGCCTGTAAGAAAGACAGTATCCCCTTTTCTTCCATCCAAGATTGTAGCCTGAGCAGCAAGATATTTCCAAATATGTTTTGAGAAATAGCTATCAAACTGATAGGTCTGTAGTTAGTTGGGAGGAGCGGCAAACCTTTTTTAAAGATCGGTATTATTCCGCACCAAACCAACTAGACGGAATCTTCATGCCCTGCAATATGGCATTAAATAGCACCCAAAAATATGGAGCCCAGATTGATGGTTCACTCCGAAAAAGATCCCTAGGAATCCTATTCAGGTCTGGTGCTTTACCCGGGGCTATTTTTGCTAATGCACCATTAATTTAATTTAAACTTTTACTTGGGCTCACACTGCCATCAAGAGGATGGCTATATTCACCTAGATTTGGGGTTCAATCTACCTCCTGGTGACAACCTTCAGACAGCACATCCTTCGGCTTCTTTTCCTTAGCATAGAGGGATTCAAAATGATCCCGCCAGACCTCTTCGTCCAGGTTCGGATCAACCAATAATTTTGGGGTAGAAAAACCAGTATTGACCACACCCCAAAAATTCCTCATATCTCTTTTCCTTAATGCGGTTTTCAGTGTGTCCCACTTTTCCATTTTGCACTCTAGTTTAGCTTGTAGGATGACCACTTTGTATGCGTTCCTTGCAGTTTTAATTTGTGGATGATCATTGGCTTTAATAGATGCTACTAGTACTCTTTTAGCATTACGGCAGAGGTCATTGTACCAAGGGTGTGGTGGGAGCCTACCCGGCCTGTTGGTTTTATTGGGTTAGAAGAAGTTCAGTGTAACTTCTCCTAGTCTAACATGATTCGACTCATCTCTAGGTCTAAACTGTCCCTGCTTTGAATATTTGCAGTGGAAGCCGATACAAGTAAAGGGAGTAATGCTTCATATAGACTACCGAGATTATCCTGTGATTGACTGAATTCAGTCCATCGCACTCTCTGCCTACAATTCAAGACAATGAACCTTGGATCAATAGGGTTATCCAAAATGTGAGCACTCCCAGAATTTAGTGCTTTTAGTTCTACTACTAACGCATAGTGATCACTGTCTAGACGTGGGATAATTTTAAAATCAATCATGCTATCCCAGGATTTGGAATCGATTATAATATAATCTAATAAAGACCCACGATCTTTACTATGGAATGTAATGTAATGTAATGTATAGGCATTTATATAGCGCACTACTTACCCGGAGGGTCCCAAGGCGCTTCGACCGCTGCGAAACCCTTCCTGGCTTCCCTGAGAGATGGTCCCTTAATGGGTATCTCCAGGGTTAGACCAGGCATCCCCGGCGGTCTGATGGGGCCGTTAGTGAAGATGAGGCAAGCTAATGCCCAGAGTTGCCGAGTGTGATCGCTGATCAGAGTGGGCACCGAGGCGAGAGAATTATCGAGTCCGCTGACCCTGGTCCAGAAACCTGCCGTGCCGGGAATCGAACCCTGGTCCCGGGCCGTCCTCTGCTCTCAGGTCTGCCGCCTCTAACCAGTGAGCCACACTACCAATGTGTAACCATTAGATGTATCAGACAGGGATCTCCCATTGCATGCTTTTAATGAGTGTTTCAGAACAAAACAATTCATCTGGATCACCAGGGGGGACCATTTTTTTTAATTTTGGGCATCTACACTCTGGGATTTCCCAGAAGTTATCCTCATCGTGTAAACTGTCAAAGAACAAGCCCTCGAGTGGCTCAAACTGGCAGTTAAAATCCCCTCCTAGGATCACCATATGTTTTGCAGCATTGGGGCCTAAAAATATATTAATTCCTCCAACGTGGTGGACTCTTTCCCTATAGAGGTAGGTCTCGAATATACATTTATAAGGGCAACAGGAGACTTAGATGGAAACTGAAGTAGGACACGTAAAATATAGTTTGAACCTGTGTCAATCTGCACGGCCATACATCCCAAGTGGACGCCAACCCATGTAGTAAGGCCTCCGGATGGTCTCTCTTTTCCCCCCGATGTTGCGGGTATGCTAAAAGAAGCATAACCTGGTTTAGGGACCTGCCCTCTTGCCGAAGCTTCCTGGAACATGCAGATTTCAAATTGACTAGTAAAAGATTCCCAGTCAGGATAATCTAACTTATTATTTATACCTGCAGTAGTCCAAGATAGGACCCTTGTTATCGGGCAATTGGATGAATTCTGTTTAAAAGGCACTAAGAAAGGCAGTTGCGTTGACACCTTTGTTGATTCACTATCATCCATCACAAGATGGATTGATTATGCCAATGCTGTCCTGGATGTGATAATAGTGGGTTATTAAGGACAGGTCTCCTTCCCAACTCCTGGTACCAACCATGCTGATCGGGCCTATTGGGGGGATAAAAGTAGGTTAAGGGAAATAATAAAATACTACCCTTATTCCTCCCATACTCACCAACTAAAACTCATCCATGGATTTCTAAAATTATTTACTATGCAGTCTCCTTGTATATCCTTATGTCGTCTGCCTATCCGACCCACCCTTCGTGTGGTTAAAATCTCTTCAGCATTCTCATAGCCAAAATTACTATGGTTCACTAACCAATGGACACATTTGTTCTTTAATTCTTTTGGGATTCTAATTGGCCCTTTCTTAGTTTGGGTACACCTGAGAGAATCAGGACATATAGGGTTGAAGCAGGGGGTAGATTTATGATTGGAGGGTAGTAGGCATTATTATTACCTTCTAAGTTTAAAGGGATTCCTTCCTCCACCTGTCTAGAATTGTTTTGTAGTTCCCCTGTACTTTTAGGCAGTGATGGAGTATAATTTGCTAAGTTTATTGGCACCGGGGATGGCCATGCTACACTAGTTTCATTATGCCTCATAGCCTGTTACTCCCTATCTAAATTTAATCGTGGAACTTTTTCATTGAGGGTTGGGCAGGGATTAACCAACAGATTACTTGTGGTGGCCTTGTCTTGTGTCGGACTATCAGGGCTAATAATATCCTTGGTTGTCTCCCTAGATTTTATCCATTTGTTAAGGTTTACAGTCAGCCCATCTATCCTTGCTAGCAGGGGTTTGAGCTCTTCCTTGACTATGGCTCTCATTTGCGTCTGGAGGTTCATCACCAGTGATGTGACCCACAAAGGCTGATCATTTGTAAATCCGGTACTATCATCTGGATTTTCACTCCCTGAATTTCCTTTTCGGGGTGGAGCCCTGCGGTTTTTTTCTTCTTACAGGCGGTTTTACTTTGGCTTTTGGTCTGGCTTTGCCTTTTCTGCCCGGTTGATTTGGCATATAAACCTTGGGTGACTCTGGCCTCACTACATCAATGATTGCTGGTTATTCATTGGATAGCTCTGTTGCTGAGACCCCTGTATCTTGTGTAGGACTGAGATCCATCGGATCTATTTCTAGGTTTGGGGTAAGGTATAAACGTCTCTCAGTCTGTTCTATTTCTGTGGTGACACCTCCCAGAGCTTTCTCCAACATCCTATCTATAGACGTGTTTTTAGTGCTTGGTTTGGCAAAGCTAAGGTTTGTTTCTTCTCCACGCAAGCCTGTTTCCCCATCTTGCAATCTCTTGGGTACAGAGCAGTTTAAAAGGACAATTGATGTTGTAAAACACTGTCTCATGCACCCCACTGAGCTGAAGAAATCTACACACACAGAATTCCCCTGTGTCCTTAATGCACGAGCTTATATACAGCACAATACGCAAATTCAATACCACTTAATAAAGATGAATATCAGATTGTGTAGCTCATCAACAGTACCTCAGGTTCAGGTCCCCCTTTATAGATATTTAGGGGGGTGGCCCAGCCCAGCCTCTTCCGGCCTCGGACGGGCTTCGTCCGGCATTGCCCGCACGCTACCCGCGGGGCGGGAGTACTTTCAGGATTTTATGGGACCTCCTGCGCTGCGGTGAAGCGATCAGCAAGCGTCACCCAGCGCCTGCTGGGAATTGTAGTCTGCTGGCCGTTTCCCTCACGGTGTGGTCCGGTATCAGATATCCCACTCAGCCGTTCCCCTCACGGCTTAGTTGTCACCAGAAGTGTCGGAGGATGAAAGCCGTTCCCCTCATGGCTGGTTGCGCAAGGATTAGCCGGTAGGTGTGCCCCGCAGTTCAGCAGTGCTTTCAGGATTTTATGAGCCCTCCTGCGCTGCAGTGACGCAATCAGCGAGCGCCACCGCAGCGCCTCTGGGAAATTGTAGTCTGGTGGCCGTTTCCTTCACGGCGGTGCCCGATATCAGATATCTCACTAGGCCGTTCCCTTCATGGCTTAGTTGTCACCAGAAGTGTCAGAGGATGAAAGCTGTTCCACCCACGGCTGGTAGCGCAAGGATTAGCAGGTAGGTGTGCCCCGCAGCTCAGCAGTGCTTTCAGGATTTTATTGGCCCTCCTGCGCTGCGGTGACGCGATCAGCGATCGTCACCCAGCACCTGCTGGGAATTGTAGTCTGCTGCCCGTTTCCCTCACGGCGTGGCCCGGTATCAGATATCCAACTCGGCCGTTCTACTCACGGCTTAGTTGTCACCAGAAGTGTCGGAGGATGAAAGCCTTTCCCCTCATGGCTGGTTGTGCAAGGATTAGCAGGTAGGTGTGCCCCCCCATGTCATTCTATTTAGATGTATGAAAATCCTAACATGATTATATACTACAAATTTACGGTATAATGCAAAATTATCAGTAATAAAGCACCTATACAAAGATTGTTCTTCTAAAACTATGCCAATGAATGCTTCAAGTACTATGTTACCTATTAGAGAAAAATATGTTATGTTTCAAGCAACCAGGGGCTGCTCCACCGAGATGGTGCCCCACTGGTCAGTCAGTCAGTAGTCAAGTGAAAAATAAAATGAATACTAACTGATTGAGCTGATGCCAGCAGCGTAGGAAGGGGCAGGGCGGGCATAGCAGGGAGGAGTGGTAGGCACATTACTTAGGCAAGCCAAATAGAAATGCAAACTTAGGTTTCTCCAACCCAGCTTTGTTGCACAGGCATCTTGGAGAAATGCCACAGGCTCCTAGGCACTGTCTGAGCAGCAAACCACGCTGCTCAGACCAATCCTGGTGCAGGGATTGGGTGGGGAGCCTGTTCCCCAGTGCATGCTGAGAGAAGAGCTGTAGAAGAGGACCGAGGCAGCAGTGTCATCAGGTACGTTAAAAAAATATATTTCCCTAACCCCCGCCCCCCCCCCATACATTAGTATTTCAGCAGTCGCCAAAGCAAATCAACTTATGATTATACCGGTTGTTGAATTTTTTGTGGTGCTTTCTTTATATTATTAGTTAGTATTATTTTTTAACTGGATATTTTGAATAATTTGTACATTGGAATCCATTATTTTTCGGATATTTTACCAGTGACTTAATCAAATCAATCGATTAGATAAGAAGACACATTTAAATAAAAGACCAACACAAAAAGAAATCCGAAAAAATATTCTCTAGGGTGACCGAAAAGTCTGTCTTGGAAATAGTGAGGCAAACTCGATATTTTGTGTATTTTCTATATATGTTAGTGGAATTTGCTTTAAGAAAAGTCTGCAGTCTTTATTCTGTGATGAGGATTTCCAACTTCAAGTTCTATTTTTATAGAACATACGTAAAACTTTGAACAATTGGGCCCTCAAACACCAGTAGAACGTACAAACACGATGACATAAAACGAAATCGGTCATTCTTAAACCAGTAATATGGTAACACGTTTATCCTGAAGCCATCAAAACACTCCTTTCACTTTATTAGAAAAAGTTCATTGACATTGAGGGAACATATTTTATACTTCTCAGTCATTCCATGACATGAAGAGTACAGCTAGAACAACCCAACCACTAACACCACTCATATGGCCGGGATACCCGTCACCCCCTCCCAACACAAATCCCCAAGGATGGGAAGACGGACACAGCTTTTGAACTTTTGGAAGGCGGGAGGGAGTTACCCTCCCGGCCGTATTTATTAAAATATGAAACAAAATTAAAAACATTAAAATAACAGTTTCATATTATGTACAATTTTCATTTATACATTACGATGTTTATTGGCTAACCTTAACAAGTCTCTAATACAAAGGTTCTCCTAGCCGAGTCTAAACATCCTGCAAATGCATACTCTCTAAATAAAATTGTACATCCTAACATTACGGGCCAACGGCAAGGTCGTAACCGGTGTCAGATCCCTAATACCAGAACTCCCCCCTCACTTGTGAGGGGCGGTCGCACAGAGGACTGTACCTCTGTGCCAACTTCCAATTTCCCTTGTCTTAGCGGGGGCCCCTTATTAACTCGACGCCATCTTGGTGGTCGTTCGAGGACTCGTGTGAGGTGTCTAGAAGGTAGCGTAGACCCCCCTCCCAGCCCACACTTCTTACCACATCCGCCGTCGCGGATGTCCTGGCCCCGGGAAATTCGTAGGAGGGGCCGTAGCCGCCTCCTCCCCTGGGAGGGGCCTATGACCGCCTTCCCTTTCGGCGACCCCCTACTCAGAAGGGTGCCGCCTCCCCGTGTGAGGGGCCAATGGCCGCCTCCCCCCGGGCGCTCCCATCCATAATGGGTGGCGCCCCACCTCAAGGGATCTTCAAATTACTGCTCACCGATCATGACCTTACCGCCCGACCAAAATAAATACGACGTTTTTGAACCTAAAGAAGAGCGGAAAACAGCTAAACTGGACTTTCGCAATATAGACCTTACCTCGTCTACACATGTAACACATCTTTCAACTAGACTGTGATACCCTGCTTACTTTGAGTGAGAAAACATGCTATAAAGAAAATCATTTTTTGCGTTAAACAGTCGAAAATTCAAACTTTATTACATATAAACAACGTGGAAAAAGAGATATTATCACCGTGGATCAACTTTATTGTCATACTAATCATTGCCATAAGGGGCTGGTGGGTGGGTCGAAATTGGCTCCTTGTTCCGTTGAGGGCTCACGTGCAACGAGGAGGTGCAGCTTCCACGCACAGGAACAAGAGGATGTTTCTTAGGATTGGTGCTCTTTTATTCTTCCTCGGGAGGGCGTGTACCCTCCCTCGGCCTGCCTCCAGGGCGTGGCCAACGGTGTAGGTGTCTAGGACAACCCCTCTTGGGCGGGAAAAGGCGCGCCCCGGCTACGCCGCTTCGGGCATACCAGCCGAGACACGCCCCCCGCCCAAAATGGTTTCCCGGGAGGATCAGGGCACCCGACCATACGTTCGGGGGGACCGAATTGGTCGCCCCTTTCCATATGGCCGGGATACCCGTCACCCCCTCCCAACACAAATCCCCAAGGATGGGAAGACGGACACAGCTTTTGAATTTTTGGAAGGCGGGAGGGAGTTACCCTCCCGGCCGTATTTATTAAAATATGAAACAAAATTAAAAACATTAAAATAACAGTTTCATATTATGTACAATTTTCATTTATACATTACGATGTTTATTGGCTAACCTTAACAAGTCTCTAATACAAAGGTTCTCCTAGCCGAGTCTAAACATCCTGCAAATGCATACTCTCTAAATAAAATTGTACATCCTAACATTACGGGCCAACGGCAAGGTCGTAACCGGTGTCAGATCCCTAATACCAGAACTCCCCCCTCACTTGTGAGGGGCGGTCGCACAGAGGACTGTACCTCTGTGCCAACTTCCAATTTTCCTTGTCTTAGCGGGGGCCCCTTATTAACTCGACGCCATCTTGGTGGTCGTTTGAGGACTCGTGTGAGGTGTCTAGAAGGTAGCGTAGACCCCCCTCCCACCCCACACTTCTTACCACATCCGCCGTCGCGGATGTCCTGGCCCCGGGAAATTCGTAGGAGGGGCCGTAGCCGCCTCCTCCCCTGGGAGGGGCTATGACCGCCTTCCCTTTCGGTGACCCCCTACTCAGAAGGGTGCCGCCTCCCCTTGTGAGGGGCCAATGGCCGCCTCCCCCCGGGCGCTCCCATCCATAATGGGTGGCGCCCCACCTCAAGGGATCTTCAAATTACTGCTCACCGATCATGACCTTACCGCCACAGGCCGGATAGTTGACCAGCTATCCGGACCCCCCACAAACTCCTACTAAAGGTCATGAACTCACAAACCCCTTAACCACGCTATGAAGTCTCCTATGAGTAAGACATTCCCCTCCCGGGACAAATGGACCCCATCCTCGAGATACATATGGTCCCCCCGAATACATCCATGCGGAATACAATGCAACTGTCCTGAGCGAAACAACCTACTAAGTTTGTTATTGACATTCTTAACTGAATGATTCAAAGCTGTCACAGAGAGGGCCCCCCGCCACATTCTTCTGGGAATCATGTGTGACCATGCTATCATGCACCCAGGGACCCTTTTTCGCCAACCAACTAACAGTGGATAGAATTTGCTCGAGCAGTACTCGTCGACCCATGGTCACCAAATCATTTACTCCCAGGTGTACTATGATTACAGACGGCGGTGACCTTGTCCGCCCTAACAGTCCCTCAATAAAACATTGAAATTGGTCAATACAGAGCCCGCCCCTTCCGTGGAAGGTCACCCTGTACCCGTATTCCCCAGCTACGTGAATCATGTCACCTGCTTTGAATACGTCCCAGGCACGCCTCACATATGAGTGGCCAATGACCCACACCACTCTTCCCTCAGCCGGTGATCTTTGACCGCTGGTCCCCAGGTGTCGGGTCAACTGCACAGTCCGCCCCGCAAAGCCTGCTCGCGAAACTGTAAACCAAACAGAAAACAAGAAGCGTGAGTGCATGACATTGGCTTCACAACATGTGCAACCGCACATACCTTTTATAACAGCTCGAGGACCAACGCCCCAATTGTTTCACTTTTTCAGTACTCAGACCCCTGGCTGTAGCCTCTGTAGCAGCCCCTTTTCGGAAGGAATGGGTCCCAAAATCGCTCGGGTCCAAGCCCGCTGCCGCGATTGCCATTGTTAGCACCCGCTGAAACTGAAACCTGGTCAGCGGAGTGGCGTCGGTATGTCTCAGCAAGCTTCCCCCCCACGATACTGCCCTCAGCGCCAAATATGCCTCCACGCATTTCATCGGGCACGTGGGGGACCCTTGCATGCGCTTGACAACCACACTGTCCCCGATAGCTCCCTGATCAGTTTTGGACCTGGCTATCATGATTATCATTGTATCACCTTTGATCAGAATGTGTTCTCGACACAGACCTCCCCCCGTATCCTGCTTGTTCTTGGCTACCAGCTCGCTTACCCGCATAGCCCCATGGAATGCTAATGCAAAAGCGGCCTGGAACAGCACTGCCTCTGACTGGGATGAACATGTTGCAGGGAGTACCGACATTAACAGGGACAATCTTTCTAGCCCGATCGGGCGCCTCACGTCCCCTCTGCGACCCTCGAGGCGTTGCCACCCATGCAGTGCCTTCTTTACTAGAAAGGACGATGTGGGGTCCTTGATGCCATGCGCCTGCGCCATGAAAGCAATGGCGGCCCGGTGCGTATTGGCCGTTGCCGCTGATCGGCCTGCCTGATGGAGTGACACTAGGAACTTCAGGACATACTCTTCCTGCCCCCAATGATCCCCCCTAGCTGGACCCAAAAATGACCAACATGAACGGAACGCCCCTTCGTATGCCTTCCTTGTCCTGGGTGCTAGGCTTGCTCCCATGAGGTCCTGTAATCCGGGGCACCGAGATACCAGAGAGCTTCGGGAAATGATGCCGCCACCAAGCCCGCTGAAGGTAGATAACCCCTGAAGGCCTGCATGTGGGAACGAGAGAGTGCATCAGCCGCTTGGTTCAGTACACCCGGCACGTGCCTCGCCTTAAAGTGGACGTTCAATCTCAAACACAGTAGTACAATTTCCTTCAGTAATCTCAAAATCCATTTGCAGCGTGCTGCCTGATTATTGATACATTCAACCACGGTCATGTTGTCGGACCAAAACACCACTGTGCGGTCACGAAACCCATCCGGCCATGTCTTTAAGGCCACAAAAATGGGAAACAGCTCAAGAAACCCAATGTTACCTGTGAGCCCACTGTCGTGCCACCACGTCGGCCATGTTTGCGCCGACCATCGATTACCGAAGATGGTGCCGAATCCCCCACTCCCCGCCGAGTTGGTCCATAAACCCAGCTCCTCGGAGGAAGCTGGTGGCTTGTTCCACACGACGCGACCGTTGAAATCCGCCAGGAATGCCAACCATATGCGCATATCCTGTCGCACCTCTGCAGACAGTCTTGTGCGGTGGTGCCCTTCCTTGAGACCGACCATGGCTTGTGCAATAGAGCGGGAAAAGGGGCGGGCCATCGGTATCACTCTAAGGGCAAAATTAAGCTGGCCCACTGCTTGTTGCAACTGATGGAGAGTCACTTTTTCTTTGCTGATGCACAATTCTAGAGAGGCCCTAAATTTCCTTACCTTTTCCCTGGGCAGACGGAAGCATCCCTCCACTGAATCGAGCTCTATTCCAAGAAACTCGAGTGAAGTAGATGGCCCCACTGTCTTCCCTGGTGCCAACGGCAAGCCGAATTGTTTCATGAGATCGCAAAATTTCAGTAAAGCCTGTGCACATTCCGTGTCAACGGCTGTCCCCAAGAACAAAAAATCATCAAGGTAATGCATAACCTGCGTATAGCCCGTAGCTCTGGTGAACGCCCATTGTAAAAAACAACTGAATTTCTCAAAATAAGCACAAGAGATGGAGCAACCCATTGGCATACATTTATCCATGTAATAGCGTCCTTGAAACACAAAACCTAGCAGACGCTGATCCTGTGGGTGTACCGGGAGCAACCGGAACGCTGATTCAATATCCGATTTGGCCATCAGCGCTCCGGGCCCCAGGCGATTCAACATGGCGACGGCCTCATCGAAGGATGCATACCGCATCGAACAAACTCCTGGGTCAATTGCATCATTCACCGAGAGACCCCTCGGAGCCGACAAATTATGAATCAACCTAAATTCGCCTGGGTCCTTCTTGGGGACTACTTCCAACGGTGAACAAATGAAGTTAGCGACTGGCGGTTGCCCATATGGGCCAGCAACCCGGCCACGGGCAACCTCCTTTGCAATCTTAGCCTGCACCACCGCTGTATTCTGTTGAACCGATAGCTGGTTCCTACACTGCGACTGCCCCCGAAAATCCCCCGCCGGGATGTGGAAACCATACGAGAAACCGTCTCGCAACACCCCAGCGGAGACATGATCAGGGTATTCATTCAGCCAAGGGATCATTGCCATGATGTCTATGGGGGTAGGTAGTGGTGCCCCTCGGTTGATGTTAGACCTGTTTGGCCCCCCCTCTATCCCCTGTATCACCATTCTTGGCTCTGCACGAACTCTCAGGGTGTGAAGATTGTCCGCACCCCGCACACTCATGCCTGAACTTACATGTCCCTTGTGGCCTCGTGCATTTGCCTCTGTTGAAGCTCCAACAGACCCCTTTCCTACCCGAATTCCCACCATTCCTCGATTGATGGTCACTATTGGTGCCTGCTCGAAAGGGCGCCGCCGAATAATGGCGGGCGGGCTCTGCACCATTCCCGCCAAGCGAAGACGACTTCGTCGTGCCCGGCATGAGCTGCTTCTGCCACGAGATGGAGTCGAAACAATCCCACGTCAGAGATGAGTCGTGCTCCTTGGCCTTACGAAACTTACTATCGTAACCCAACCATTGATTGCCTTCATAAGTCTCATAAAAACCCATTTTCCGTGTCTGGTAGCAAGCCAATTCGGTCAACACCTCTGGCCTACGCTCCCCCATGATCGCAGTGAACATTGCAAATGCCCTGCCCCAATTAGAAATCGTCTCATCCACCCTGAATGCCGCCATTTTTGCGCGCCATACGCTCGGGTGCAACAAATCCTTCTGACTCTTGACATGCTCTATCTCATGGTGGTCAGTTAAGAGAGAAAACATATTCACATATTTATCAGCCCAAATCATTTCTTTCGTGGCCAGCGGTATATGTTGGACCACCCTTTCCCTCCTCGAGGGCAAGGACCCCTCCCCAGCCATCGGCAACGGCTGCTTACCCGAATCGGTCGCTGATCCTGCTGATGCTGCAACGCCAGACGCCGGTCGTTCCGAGGGAACCTGAGGAGAAACAATAGGGAGATTCGCCTTCACAGCATCTCTCGATTGCCACAACTGCCTCATTAGTAACCTGGCCTCTTCGGCCGTATCTCCTGGCGCTGTGGTGCCCTCTGTATCTCTCCCCAGCCATGCTGCCAATTGGGCGGCCAACTCCGGAGGCATATCCCCCTCATTATTGGGCGTAACTACAACTGGGATCGGTCGTCCCGCGTCCGGGGTCGGAACGGGCGCCTCTACTGGACTAACCAGGCTTGCCGGGGGTGACTCGGGAACCGGGGCTTCCCCCTCTGCCGCCCTGTTCCTGGCCCTTTTACCTCTCCCTGCGGGGACTACTCCCTGCAATGCTGGTCCGATGACCTTCTTCAGTCTGCCCGCGTTATTCATTGCCGCCATCTGTTTTTTCATGTTCGCCATGTCCTTCACCAGCATGCAAAGCATCTGTTCGGTTCCAACCTTCTTTCCGACCTTCTTGCCAGGCATTGTCGTCGAATATTCGCAAGTTGCTGCACGACGAGGTCCTGGATCCAAAGATTTGAAATCGCTGAAAGAGAAACACAAAAATTACAAGTTCTCAAAATTGGCTCCTTGTTCCGTCGAGGGCTCACGTGCAACGAGGAGGTGCAGCTTCCACGCACAGGAACAAGAGGATGTTTCTTAGGATTGGTGCTCTTTTATTCTTCCTCGGGAGGGCGTGTACCCTCCCTCGGCCTGCCTCCAGGGCGTGGCCAACGGTGTAGATGTCTAGGACAACCCCTCTTGGGCGGGAAAAGGCGCGCCCCGGCTACGCCGCTTCGGGCATACCAGCCGAGACACGCCCCCCGCCCAAAATGGTTTCCCGGGAGGATCAGGGCACCCGACCATACGTTCGGGGGGACCGAATTGGTCGCCCCTTTCCAATAGAAAGTCTAAAGATATCTTTCATCCACTTACCTAAATCCCTGTAGTACTGAATAGGGTTATAAAATAGATTAAAGTGGCACAAAACCCTTTATCCTTTAGCACAGATACATTAACATCTGTAAGCTAGTTCAGTGAAGTCACTTCCCTATTTGTTATTTGTTATTTGTTAACTGGGTTTTATATCGCGCCAAATCACCGTCAGGTCTCAAGGCGCTTCTGACAGCAACAAAAAGTAGGATGAACAAGGATGCAGATTATCGGCCTAACTCACAGAGATGCAAAGGCGTCTCTGAATAGGAATGTCTTCAAAGATTTCCTAAAAAGAAGGAGATTAGGTTCTTTACGAAGGGCCTCAGGTAATTTATTCCACATTGTAGGGGCTTGGACTGAAAAGGATTTTCCGCCTTTGGTCGCCATTTTAAAGCGCGGACATGACAACAATTGGGAGTTGGAAGATCTTAAAGCTCGCTTGGGATTATAGACTTCAAGCCTCTCTTTTATATAGGCAGGTGCCTGCCCATAAATTGCCTTATGGGCAATGCACAAGCTTTTAAATTCCACCCTTTGCTTTATGGGGAGCCAATGTAGCCTGTGCAATAAAGGGGAAGCATGGGTCTGTCTGAGTGATCTAAAGATTAACCGTGCTGCATCGTTCAGGGTAACCTGTAGGTGGTTGATTAGATATTTTGGTAGACCTAGATATAATGCGTTCCCATAGTCGATCCTGGAGACTATTGTTGCCGAAACAATGGTTCGGAGCATATTTGTAGAAAGCAAAGGGACTAACTTTCGCAACTGCCTAATCAAGTTGGTGCAAGATCCAACAACGGCGAATACTTGGCTGGTCATTGAGAGCTCCTGGTCGATCTTAATACCAAGGCTCTTTACGCTGGGGCATGGTTTTGGGGTCGGTCCAAGTTCTTGGGGCCAGAACAGATCATTCCAAGGTGAGGTGGTAGTTGAAACTACCAGGACCACCGTTTTATCTGGATTAATTTTTAGCAGATTCCTCGTCATCCAGCTCACTGTAAACCGCAGTATATTATGGGCCATGGACTGAGCCGATATTGTATTATCGATACTCAGCAACAGCTGAGTATCGTCGGCATAATTAAAGACTTTACAGCCCATGTTCGCCAAGGAGTCTATCAGTGGCTGCAGATATAGGTTAAACAGGACTGGCGAGAGTGCGGACCCTTGCGGGACTCCACACTCCAAAACACCCACTTCAGATATACGATCTGCTAATTGAATCCTCTGCGTCCTCCCTAGCAGGAAAGATGTTAGCCATTGGAGAGCCTGTTCTTTTATCCCAGACATAGCAAATCTGTCCAGGAGCAATGTACACTTTCATCATTATACTCCTATCTTGCGTGTGGCCAAAAGTAAAAGAATTCACTTGTTCTCGTGCCACGGGGCTACATATACTTTTTGCTTAAGTTATCTGTGCCATGCTGTAGTATTTTTAGCGCGAGGACACGTTGGTAACTGCACGCTCAAAAATAAAATAAACATAAACAGTAATAATGCTGGACTTCCTTTCCCCAACTCTCCCACCAAAATAATCTTGGCCAAATTACAAAGGAGATTTGGAGGATATGAGAGCAATCATAAGGTAAACCACAAAGCACTCAAGAGTATTAAGTGTGATGATATTCCAAAAATAAAACCTCTAAAGGATAATGCAGTTACGTAGTAAATAAATGAATGTTCAATGACAGATAAAGCATAGACGTGACAACTTCATCAGCTTTAACTGGATGGCTGCATGTCAATTGACTGTCAGGAAAGACGCAGACGTGGTTGCTTGGTGAGCACACCAAACAGATGCCGGGCATGCGTGTTTACTCATAGAGTGACATCATAGTGATTGGCACAAATCATTACACTCTTCCCCCACATAACCCTGATCTAAGTCATGGATGCAAACAATGAAGAAATGTGAATGAAGTGGCACAGTAATCATTCATTCATTACTTATTTGCAGGGGATGCTGCTTATGACTTTTTTCCCCATCTCCTCTCTCCATTCAAACATCTTTACATTGTGCCTCAAAAGTGGATTAGAGACAACATAGACTCGAAGCAATAAAGAGCACATTTTGCATCCTCCACACACCTTTGAGGTGGCTTCATCACACATAGAGTGTGTCATTGAACTCCTTGAAAAAGAGTGCAACATCATCCTGGCCTGTTGCTTATTGCACAATATTGTCTTGCAACATGGAGGTACACACATTGAACATCACCAAGTATTTCCCCCTCTTCAGATTCCTAAATTTCCACTGTGCCCTGAGATCATAGTCTGCATCCAATTCACGGAGCCACATGCCTGTTCTATCACAGTTGAAGCAGTTCACCAATAGACTCAATACTCCTTTGAACGAGAAGGTAAGATATGTCTAAAGCTGATCTTGGTTGGTTGTATTCTAGTCTAGATGGAAACTGGCCTCTCAGTTCTGGGCTGTTCCTATTGGCACAGTGCTAAATCGCTTTTTCACATGGCTGGACTCTCTCTGGGTTGAAATAATGGACAAAAAAGATGAACTTCATAGTGGCCCTAAGTAATTATTTTTTAATATTTCCTGAAATTACACTGATTAAAAACAACAAGTATCGTGGCATCACCATACGCTCTGATTAAAACCCCTTCCATGCTTATGACCAGACCAGCTCGTCATGAAGCACAATGGAGCTCTGGTCATGACGAGCAGGGATCGTGATAACGGCCGCGGCACTCCCACGCACAATTGAGTCCCCGCCTGTAGGGGGAATCAAGCAGTGGGCGGAGTTGTCACAAGCCCAGCTCGTCATGAGCACAGCTCCACTGTGCCTCATGACGAGCTGGGCTCGTCACGAGCACCGCGGCGCCACAGCCCCCCCAACCCCCAGCGCCGCGGGGGAATTACCCCAGCGGTGCAGGGATTAATAACAACAAGAATAGTAGCATCACCAGCCATAACAGTTGTTCGTCTTGTGCATTCACCAGTCAGTCATAGTGTGACATAACATTAAGAGAATGCTGACTTGTAAGGAGTCACATGAACAAGCGCTTTAATCATGCCAATACTGCTTTTTTATGTTGGAAGTTATATTTTGTTCACTTTCGACAAAGTCGTTCGACAAGTGTTTTGTTTTGTGAATGTAATGTAGACATGTGAGAACAATAACAGCTTGGCTCGCTAAGAGATGCATATAGAGGGACAGATTTTATGGTGTACACGTAAATGGAGGGGTACTATACGGAACATGCAGTGTACATTTATGGTACACTAGCTTACCCATTGCGTGCTGCTGCGATCTCAGAAAAAAAGGAAATTTAAGGAAACTTGTTATGATAACATTTAATTTACAATGTGCTATTTTTATTGAAACTTAATTATTTTAATATGGAAAACATTTTAAAGTGTTGTTTTAATTCTGTTTATTTATTCGAGTGCTTGTGGATATATGGTATTTTTTGTTTTTACATCTGGTGCGTACACAAATAAATCAGAAGGTTTTCTGACGCGTGAGCTGGCCACAAACAGTTGTCCATGTGGGAAGCAAGGATTCTCCAAATCTAGTCCACACACTTGAAGTGATTGTCCTTGTGCTTTGTTGATTGCCATTGCAAAAGTAAGTCGCACCGGAAACTGTAAACGTTCAGTATTGGAAAGATTATGAGGGCCCTGGGGGGCCGGAGGGCCGATATTTAACACATTTTCTTTTTCTTTTTTTACATTTTTTTTTTTGCCAGAAACCTTCGCAGGAGTGTACTCAACAACTTCCCAAAGTTTCATGCCGATCGGATGAATGGTGTAGTAATGCATAAAGGACAAACAGACATACTTTCGTTTTTATATATATATATAGAAGATAAGGATGAACATTTACAAGGCTCTATCATCCTTCCAGCCTGCCATGCTAGTTTTTGTGAGACCACCTAAGGTGCAACAGCAGTGGAAGAAGTGGGTGTCTGAGTGTTCTGGTAATACGAGTGCTATAATGGTGATTTTTTCATGTTTATGTGATATATTATATAATATTACTCAAGTTGCAAAAAGTGGCCTCAAATTGTTCACCACCTTTTTGTGAATGGCCTAGTATTCCATTATTGCATATGGGGTTATATTTAGAAGCCTACCTCAATATTTCTATATTGGAGGGTGTTGCAGTACCAGTTATTGACGATATATGGTTCTCAACTTACTCCAGCGTTGAGCTGGAGTACATTTATTAGTGGTTTGTGTTCTGGCTTTAGCATCTTTAGAAGTGCAGCTTGTAAATTGCAATGTGCTTACGTTTTGGTAGTGGGTGCATGCCCCTCCCTGAGGAACTCTGTACCCATCCTTAAGCGCCTTCCTACTCCTCCCTTTAACCTCTCCCATTTAGTAGTAAGTATTACCTTTTTTCCAGCCACTTGTTCTGGTCCCTCCTAGATTTAATACGAAGAAGTAAGCTTACATCTGTGAGGATCTCCCTTTGAAATGATAGGAGAGGTGGTGATTTAAACTCATAGTTTTGTGAATTGTATTTAGTAGTTAGTAGTGCTACTGTAGTACTACATTGCATAGTACAAAATGCAGCTTGTAAATCTGATCCATTAACTTGAACATCACATCCATGAAGAAATTAACCTTGCTATTCTAGGGACCTCTGACCAGGATTACCGAGAAACTCTCTGCTACACTTCTGTCACTATTCCAATGGTTAAACCTTAAGTGTGTTAGGCCTTGTGGGCTCTAAAATTTGTCTCCCCTCACAAGGATCATCTCCATCTTTCAAGGCACGATCACTGTAAACAGCATGTTTGGAAGCAGCAACCGCATGTAGGCCTTACTGGCACATCAGATTGAGGGTTTTAAAAACAGATTTATATGTTTCTTTAAATAAAGGCCGATGCTTGCATGGCAGCATTTCCAATATATAAGAGGCATGCAACAAATGTATCATATCTCAAACACAAGGTGTTAGGATTGCCCAG
Organism: Lissotriton vulgaris; assembly: GCF_964263255.1. Lineage (NCBI taxonomy): Eukaryota > Metazoa > Chordata > Amphibia > Caudata > Salamandridae > Lissotriton > Lissotriton vulgaris. The sequence continues at coordinate 846,007,792 of NC_141685.1, forward strand.
TACGATGTTACTCCTTTTGTCAACATCAGCAAAGTATGCGCTGTGCCACTGTTGAAAGAACCCACACTACTCTGTTGAGGTTGCTCGCCAATCTCCACAGCATTTACTCAACCCACAAAGATATCTTAGAAATCATCCACGGAGGGGAAGAAGGTCACATATTTTATAGTGAAAGTGAAAGTGGAGTTTACCGCCCACCCCTATTAAAGACTCAAACACCCACTCAGATCCACTCAGACACTCATATACCCACTTACAGCCCCATTCATTCTCTCTCACACTCAGTCGTAAACCTAAGCAGACACTCATAGACCCACCAAGACACTCATGCACTCACTCACACAATCAGTGTCAAAAGTTAGTGGTTACAGTTAAGAAATAAAATGTAAAAAAAAACCTTACCAATGTTCTTAAAAAACCGAAGGTTACAAGGATGTTATACTTCAGCAATAGTATTTTAGAAAACATAGAAAATCACTGAAAAAAACAAAGGTTACAGGGGCATTATAGTTAGGAAATGTAATTTAAAAAAACCTAAAAAATTCACTTAAAAAACAAAGGTAACAGCGCCGTTATAGCTAGGCTGAGATTTCACTTGTACAAAACCAGTGACATTCAGCAGTTATAGCCAACTGAGCTAACTATAACTTACCCCCCCCCGCAATGCACTGCTTAAGACCTCACATATTGCATCCCTCATGACATGGTCATTGGCATCACGAATCACATCGTTGATAACATCTAAAATGAAATCACTAATGACATTACTGATGGCATGTTCACAGAAAGTGTAAGCAATTTGTAACGGTTTCTGAGAGTTAACGATATGTACTAAGCTACTGCTTAAGTTAAATGACTATTCTTTTTGTACTACTAATGAGAGATATTGTTTCTACTATATGTCATCTGAGTGGCACTGTGACTGTCTGTATTAGTGTGGAGTGGGTATCTGACTGGTGGTTTTGGTGTGTGAGAGGATGTTTAAGTGGCTGTATAGGTGAATGAGTAGCTGTATGGGTGAGTTAGTGACTGAGTGAGTGGCTGTATAGGTGGGTGCATTTGTGTGTGAGTGGATGTATGGGTGACTGTGGTGGCTATGTGAGTGGCTCAATTGGTGGATGTGTGTGAATGTGTGAGTGCCTGCATGGGTTACTGAGTGGCTGTGTGAAATGCTCTGTGAGTGAACGATTGGTTTTGTAAATGGATGTATGGGTGAGTGGCTGTTTGACTGAGTGCATGGGTAAGTGAATGGGTGTATAAGTGGCTGTTTTGCACAATAAATATTTGTATGAGTTGGTGGCTGTATAGATGAGTGAGTGGGCGTATGAGTGATTGTATTGATGTTTTCTAGATGAGTGAATGGATTTGTTTTCTGAGTGGCTGTATGGGTGAGTGAGTAATTCTGTTAGTAGCTGTAGGGCTGAGTAAGTAGCTGTGTGAGTGGCTATATGGGTAAGTGAGTGGTTGTGTGAGTGGCTGTGTATATGTGTGAATGGGTATGTGGGTGCTTCTAAGGGTATTTGAGTGAGTGTATTAGTGTCTGTATGGGTCCGTAAGTAGAACTGGGAGTGGTTTTGTGGTTGTGTGAGTGGCTGTATGAGTGAGTGAGTGTGTGTGTCAGTGATTGTATGTATGTGAATGGGTGTGTGAGACGGTGCGTGGGAGGTTATATGGGGTGTGAGAAGATGTGTGAGTGGGTCCATGGATGATATCATCAATTATATCATTAAAGATGTCATCAATTATGTAATCAGTGATGTCACTGACCATGTCATAAGTGATATATCATGTGAGGTCATAAGCTGTGCCTTGCTGGGTGTAAGTTATATTTAGCTTAGGTAACTAGAACTGCTGGGTTTTAATGGGTTTGTAAGAGTGAAATCTGAGCCAAACTATAATGTCATTGTAGCCTATGGTTTCTTCAGTGTATTTCTACGGTTTATTAAATTCTATTTCCTAACTATAACATCCATGCAGCCTTTTTTCAGCGAATTGGTCATTTTTTAAAATTTAATTTCCTAACTGTAACCTGTAACCTTTGAGCATTTATGTGTAAGTGGCTGTATAGGCAGGTGAGTGGGTCTGTGAAAGGGAACATGAGTGTCTGAGTGGGTCTGTGAGTGGGTTGATGAGTGTCTGAGTGGGTCTGTGAGAGCATGCGAGCTTCTCTGAGTGTGTCTGTGAGTGGGTGTGTGAGTCTCTGAATGGGTCTGTGAGTGTGTGAATGAGTCCTTGAATGGATCTGTGAGTGGTTGCATGAGTGAGTGTCTGAATGTGCCTGTGAGTGGGTGTGTTAGTGCTTGAGTGGGTCTGCGAGTGGGTGCAGGAATGTATGAGTGGGTCTGTCAATGGGTGTGCAGTAAGGAAAGTAGGGGGCACATGGGAACAGGTCCGCATGCCAGCTCCCCCTGTGACTATCCTCCTGTCCAGCTTACCTGCAGGCTGCTACTCTCTGCTGCCTTCGGTTTTGTGCCTCATTTGCTCATTTTTTACTGATTTTTCTGCCTCTTCTCTGCTCACTCCTGCCTTCCATTTTGCCTCTTTCTTCCCATTGTTCTGCCTCTTTCTGTTCGCTCCTGACCTTTATTTTGCCTCTATCTGCTCATTGCTGACATTTATTCAACCTCTTTCTGCTCATTTATGACCTTTATTCTGCCTCTTTCTGCTTGTTTCTCACCTTTATCTTTCTACTTTCTGCTCACTACTGACCTTTATTCTGCTTCTTTCTGCTCCCTTCTTGCCTTCCCAAGGACTGCAGGGGAGCATCAAGGCAGCCATCATCCCAGCCATCACCTTGCCTCCTGTGAGAGCTGCATTGTTGCTGAGAACAGGGAGCTGTTGGAGCTGTTGGATATGCAATTGCCTGCATGCAGGAGCAATCCTTTCTTCTATTTCCCTGCTTGCATGTCTGCGGGCAGAGAAAGAGATTACATTTCTTGATCCAGTGGGCTGGAGCAATTTGACAGTTCCCGCTTGAACTGGAGTGTTTGTTTTAGCTTGGTGGAAGCTGTCAGCTTCCGCCAAGCAAAAGCAAACAGCCTAGTTCCAGGTTTAGGCAACCCAGGGCATAGCAGGAGCCGGCCCGGGATGGTGAGGGTCCCCAGGACCATATATGGCTACAGGTGGCGGGCCCATGGAGGGGGGAACCATTCGCTACCCTCCTTTTTTATCAAGAAAGCGCAGGGGAGATGGTGGTCCCCGGAGCTCAATGAGCCTTAGGTGAAGGGGCGTGTGCCACCCTCAGTTTTTTAAAAAATGGCCCCTGGGACCTGGCCCAACCGGGGGCTGTAACCAAAACAAGTACAGGAGGCAGCGTTTGGTTTTTAAAAAATGTTGCTGCAGCTTTGCAGCTTCATTGTATTTCCACTGCAAATGTTCTTTTATTTAAAGTGCTTTTTGGCCGTGTTGAGGGTCACAGGGGGACCCCAGCACTACATTTTGGGGGTCAGAGTATTCCTACCCTGTCCCTTTTTCTTTTTTTTAAACATTTTGTGTGAGACTCTGATCAATTTACGTCCCAAGATGGCTACCAACACTTCCTGGCTAAAGTGTTGGCAGACAATCAGATTTGAGAACTGGGACTTTCGGTTCCTCTGAGGATTTGCTTCCCTTTATACCCAAATTTGGATTTCTTTTAATATCTCAAAAACTACTGAATGTATTCACACCAATTCACAAAAAGGTCACTTTCTGCTACCTTTCTGCCAAATCTGACATAATTCCGTAAAGCAGTTCGGGCTGTAGGTGTGTCTAAAATCTCTATAGAAACTTGCATGGGGATCACCCGAAACTTTCAAGACAGCAGCTGAAGTGAGCATTTTACTAGTTATGAAAAACAAAAAAACAAAAATATATATATATATGTGTATATTTTTTTTTTTAAAGAAGGAAAAAAATACTCTGGTGAAAAAAGTGAGAACAAATTGTAAAAACTCCTTTCATGTAAGTTCATAGTTTACACTGTATGCACTGTCACTTTAAATGGGTGTGATTACAAAAGAAAAAGCAAAAAAATGTGTTTAAAAGCAGTCAGGTGATACATGTACGTGTCATGTGATCAACGCACTTCGGTGCTGAAACACGTTATGGCCGACTGAGCATAATCTAAAATAAAAGATTCTGCGCACTTAATGGTGCTCCTGTTTGTTTGTGGAACTGCAAAACACCGGCTGGCAGAGGAGTTGCTACGACATACAAACCAGTTTTGATCTTCTCCAGTTTCACACGGACCCCCCTTCGCTACTCAAAGGGCAGTTTTCACCAAAGGAAGATATTGTCCGGTAACGGGCGGCTAACTGGCAATTTTATCCAGGAGGATTTACTTGTTGTGAAACAGCCCCCCAACAACGCCCAAATCAGCGGGGTATCCATACAGAAGTAAGCGGGACAACGTACCTGTGTCGGAAGACGCGGGGGCAGCTGTCTGAAGCCGAAGGTAGGAGGAAACTGCAGCACAACTACGTTGGGTGAAGGGTGTGCCGAACTACGTTAGTGCTCGAGTGTATGGGACATTAATCAGTTATACCGACCCGGGATAGCAAGTTCACTGAGTTAAATAATATACAGATTGTGCAATGTCGGCGGACACGTTAAGGGACCGCAAGGCTGCCGCGGTAGAGATGTTTGATGACCATAATTCCCTGCCTATGATCTACAATGCCCAGAATGCAGCGAGCGGGATAACAACAACCAACACACTCCAGGACAAATTCCGAGCTTTGGAAAAACTTAACAAAAGTGAACAAAGCAAGTGGTGGGAGGGCCGCTCACTGGAGCGCTACTTGGATGTGAGGCGCGTACCTAGGGGGTTACGTATACTCATAGGGCCTAGTTATGAGACCCGGATCCCCAAATGATGAAAGAGTGGGCAGATACAAATTTAGAGTCATCGAGGAAACTGATGATTATACTTGTTAAATATGCAGAATCAGACAGACAAAAATTACAAGCACAAATTGAAAAGCTAACTGACGAAATCAAACAAATGGGACAAATTAAGGAAGAAAACAAACAAGAAAGAAATGACCTCAAGATTAAAGAAGAAGGAGGACAAAATACGTGAACCTTCAAATATCATAGAGATAAAGCCGACTACGAATGCGGGAGGATTTTTACTTTCGCCAAAAAATACAAAAGTCTAAAAATCCCAAAATATAGCGGAGCATCAAAAAATACAGCTCAAGGCAAACGAGGCACAGGACAGGGAGATTCATTGGCCTCGGATTAGAGCTCAGCAGTGGAAAGTGACACTGAAGATCCAAGAGAAAGGAGAGTACCAACAACACTCTCCTTAGTGGAAGAACTTGATTTTTTAGTAGAAGAGCACAAGCAGACCTTGCGCCCAAAAAAACAACCACGACCACAAAAAGTAGCTCCCGCAAATGCAGAGAAAGGTGAAGGGCAAGCAAAAGGCGAAAACACCAGAAGATATCAAACCAGGAGGTGGAACAGGAAATAAATAGCAGTGACAATCCACAAACTCAAAATGAAACAAATATCACTGCTACAAACTTGTCTAACATAGTTCTAAATCAAGCTGAACTACAATTGCTGTCCCTGGGTCTATTGTATGCCCCGGAGAGTTCATTCAGCTATGCATCCACTAGAATGGACATATACAGAGGGATTTGAAAGTTGAAATTAAAAAAACATCACCTCTTGAAAAACACAGCGGATCAATTGGATATCCAGGAAACAGCAAAGTCACCATTACTAGAGGAAGCAACAACACATGCAGACAATGCAAGCCAGGACAGTGCATTACTCAGAGATCTACAATCACTAGCAAACAATGAACCACTGGTATGCAACAGGAAAGATGTACAAAGTACAAATGAAGAAAACTTAAGACAAAAACAAAAATTTAAACCTCACTCCACTTTTGTCCCTATCATGCCAAGAGATAACATCGACCTGCACCATGAACAAATAATAAAGGAATTGAAACAGCTCAACTATAAAACGAACAAACGTAAAGGCAAAATAAAAAACAAACAAGAATTACAATATCATCAATTGATGAAAAAACTTTCAAACAATAAGGAGATCATAATACGCAATGCAGACAAAGGGGGTAACCTTGTAATATGGAGTAAACCGGATTATATTGAAGAAGCACAAAAAACAATTGCCAGCAAAGGAATGTTTTTGCCGATGTGATCAATCTAAACTAATATCAACATATGATAGCTTCTATAACAAATTACTGGCTTAGAAAACATCGGGACTAATAAGCAAAGATGAATATCTGTTCCTAAAAAACACTACTCCAACAATACCGGGACTCTATTTTATACCAAAGTTACATAAGAACCCGATTCACCCCACAGGGCGTCCCATTATTTCTGCAAAGAATAGCTTAACTGAACATGCGTCACAATACATTGATCATTTTTTACAGGACTTTCTACATGTGTTACCCTCATACCTGAAAGACACTAGTGATTTTTTAGCAAAATTACATACTTGTGAGTGGCAAAATGACTATTTTCTAATTACGATGGATATAGCCGCACTATACACAAGTATAAATTATAAAGACGGTATGAGAGCAATTGAACACTATTTGGGGCAATAGACTACAAGCATCATAACAAAATGATCATGGATATGACAGACTTTTGTTTTAATAACAATATCATTATGTTTCAACATGTGTTATACCAACAATTGAGGGGTGTTGCTATGGGGGCCAGTTTCTCCCCCAGTTATGCCTGTATCCACATGGGCTGGTGGGAGGAACTGGTCCTCCATAGAGAATGTGCCGACACCCTCTCACACCACGTAAAATGCTGGTGGCGTTATATAGACGACCTGTTTCTAATATGGTATGGCACAAGATCTGAGGCAACAGAATTCATTCATCAGTTAAACCAAAATGACTTTAACTTACAATTCACTTCAGAAATCAGTGCTGAGCAGGTCATTTTTCTAGACGTAGAAGTCTATATTGAGGATGGTAAAAAAGAAACTAAGATGCATAGAAAACCTAGCGCAGTTAATGCGGTGTTACATGCGCCGAGCCACCATCCAAAACATTTGGTTCAAAGCATCCCCTACGGGGAGATGCTATGGATAAAAAGGATCTGCAGCATTAAAAATGAATTAATAAAAGTACAACAGGATTGTAAGAAGAGGTTTTTAGCCCGTGGGTACAGTAACAAATGTATTAATGCCGCCATTTTAGAAACTGAACAAACCGACAGAGTTGATCTTTTAAAAATTATAAGACCTGAGACCAATACCACTGTTAACACTGTAGCACAAATAGAAACAATCGAAAAAGAACCTACAAATGATTTCAGAATAATTGTAGGGTACAGTAACCAACAGAGGGAAGTAACACACATAATACAAAGAAATTGGCCACTGGTCAAAAATTATCCTGTACTAGGCCCAACCTTACCTCTCAGACCATCGATCACAAACAAGAGGGCACCAAATATGAGAGACCAACTTGTGGTGAATAACCCTATTGAACGACCAAAAACAAACTGGCTTAGTCAATGAAAAGGTTTTTACAGGTGTAAAACCTGCAAAGCCTGCCAGAATGGTGTTAATACCACTAGCTTTGCAAAGGCATTTGGGGCAGGCAATCATATGATCACAAAATGTCTGTCGTGCAAAACGGAATGCGTTGTATATGTCCTTGAGTGTACCTACGGGCTTAGGTACGTGGGAAGTACCAAGCTGCAGGGGCACATAAGGATCTTACAACATATTAGAGCAATTAAAAACCGTGACCCAGTGTACCCGGTGGCTTGCCACTTTAATGAAACTCACCAAGCAGATTCCAAGCTCTTAAAATATTACATTATAGACAATGTGCCCCTCAATAAAAGAGGGAGAGACAGGGAGGGTGCCCTGAGAAATCTGGAATTAAGATACATTCCAGAACTCAATTCAAAACACCTAAATGGCCTCAACATCACTGAGGATCTATATACATGTCCATAAAATGATTAGAAAAGAAGACTTTAGAACAAATGAATTCTGTATGATAAACTTGGGTTAGAGCTTCATAATGTATAGTAATTTGACACTAATGGAAAAGCATATGATATACAAAACAAAATAATTTTAGGCAACAAACATGGCCATAGGTGGGGCATTAAGGGTTGTCATTTTTTTACATTTAAGGATTTTAGGGTATTAATTTCACATTTATTAAATTCTTTTTCCTATTTCACATATTGCACTTGATTGAGGACAGAGGCTTCTGTTGCTACATGAAAGGTAAACCATGAGTACAGTAAAAATAAAAATACCTATGTTATACGCAATCAGGATCTAAACTAAGTAAAAAAGAGATGTAAATAGATATATGTAGGAAGGTATTTTATAGAAAACCCTTTTTAAAGATGAAATTATATCTATTTATTGACTTATTTATTCTCTAATTTATGTATCAAGATATTTATTTATTTGTATTATTTATCTCTATATAAATGTATATATCTATTTTTGCATCTGTATATATGTACATACTGAAAATAGACTATAATGCACATAGCTAACTATCACACCCCTAAAACCTTTGTTTTGTTTAGTGAATTTTCAAGGTTTTTTAAATGCTAATTCCTAACTTTAACTTGTCTGAAACCTATGTTTATTTCAGTGAATTTCTAAGGTTTTTTAAATGCTAATTCCTAACTATAACTTGTCTGAAACCTATGGTTTTTTCAGTTAATTTCAAAGGTCTTGTAAATGACAATTTTTAAATGTATTGTTATTCTTTTTTTATACTGACTTTCTATTTTTTTTAAACAATTTATTTTTAGATATTTTATTTTTCAATTACATTAAAATTACATTATACATTACATTACAAAATATACTTTCTCAGAATGAATTACTTTAGTTTAAATACTTCGCAAATATGCAATAGTCTTCTAAGTACAGAAGTTACAGTTGTTGTAATGCACAACACAATTTCAGACACAATGCAACATTGAGGTCAATGTGAATTTCTAGTTAAATGCAATTAGTTACTTTTTGTATTACTTTTCTAACCACAGGACTGGATCCTAGATTCAGTCCTGGGACATCTCCTGTAAACAATTGAGTAAAAACTTTTGGTTAAAGTAGTGATTTTTAAGGAATAATATTGTATTTTAAAAGTTGACACTTCGAAACTTTTTCACATAGAATCACCAATGTTATCCAATGGGAGGAAATTCACTTAGCAGGTAAGTAGTGTTAACGTTACTTTACTTACTCAGTGGTGGCTCCTGGATCAAGCACGGGTGCATCTCCTGTAAACAGTTGAAAGAATGTGTTTAAGTCATACAGGCGATTTTTAAAGAATATTTTTAGTTTGTGAAAATAGACAGAAACTTTTCTGGTGAAAACCAGACAATGGATTCCTATGGAAGGATATACAAGTTACTGGTAAGTGCGATTAGAATTACTTTTCAGGATCAGCACTGGGCTCAAAGAAGCAGCACTGAGGTAACTCCTAATAACAGGTGAGTAAATCCAAATTCGTACTTCTGATGATTTTATAGGAATTTTATGAAGTTCAAAAACTCCACACTTTAAATAATTTCCAAGTGAAACCAGTCAATGTACGCCTATGGAAGGAAATTCAAGTTACTGCTAAGTATGGTTAGAATTACTTTTCAGGATCAGTACTGGGCTCAAAGATGCAGCACTGAGGTTTCTCCTGATAACAGGTGAGTAAATCGGAATTCGTTGTTCAGCTGATTTTAGGAGGAATATTTTAAAGTTCCAAAACCCCACACTTAGAAGAATTTACAAGTTAAACCACTCAAGGTCACCCTATGGAAGGAAATTCACTTAGCAAGCAAGTAGTGTTATTGTTACTTGTTCTTACTCAGTGGTGGATCCTGGATCCAGCACTGGTGCATCTCCTGTAAACAGTTGAAAGAATGCGTTTAAGTCATACAGGCGATTTTGAAGGAATATTTTTAGTTTGTGAAAATAGACACTTAGAAACTGTTCTGGTGAAAACCAGACAATGGATTCCTATGGAAGGAAATACAAGTTACTGGTAAGTTTGGTTAGAATTACTTTTCATGGTCAGTGCTGGGCTAAAAGAAGCAGCCCTGAGGTCACTCCTGATAACAGGTGAGTAAATCGGAATTCGTAGTTCGGCTGATTTTAGAGGAATATTTGTACATTTCAAAAATCAACACTTAGAAACTTTTCGGCTGAAAACCACACAATGGATTACTATGGAAGGAAATACAAGTTACTGTACGTACGCTCATAATTACTTTTCAGGGTCAGTGCTAGGCTAAAAGATGCCGCACTGGGTCTCTCCTGATAACAGGTGAGTAAATCGGAATTCGTAGTTCGGCTGATTTTAGAGGAATATTTGTACAATGGTGAAGGCAGGGGGCGGGGCCTGAGGTCACATGTGTGCAAACACACACTATGGCGCATTTTAACTTGCGGGATTAAGTGCCCTTGAATCCTGACGTCCCCTGTGTGCTAACTAGCCCACCAGGTACCACTAGTATGCGCCAGGGGCCTGCGTTGCAGAGAGGTGTTCTGAGGCCACGGCCCTTTTTACAACACTCTGCAACGCAGATCCGTGGCGCTAACTAGAGGTAACTGGTGGGATAGTTGGCCTCCAGGGATCCTCAGTATTGACAAGGAATTAATTCCCCAACTTAAACCGCGCCACAGGGAATGGTTTGCACACATGTGAACTCAGGCCCCGACCCCCTCTCTTCACCACTGTGCAAACGTGCCCCGTCGCTCATTTAAAGTTGGCGGATTAAGTCCCCTTGAATACTGAGGGTCCCTGGGGTGCAACTAGCCCACCAGCTAGCTCCGCTAAGAGTCTCAGAGCTGCGTTGCAGAGAGGTGTAAAAAGGGACATGGCTTCAGAACACCTCTCTGCAATGGAGCTCCTTTGGGCATACTGGAGGTACATGGTGGGCTAGTTGGCTCACGGGGACCCCCAGTATTCCAGGGGAATGTCTTACCCCGCTGCAAAATCCCCAGGGGGCACATTTGCAGAATGGTTCAATGAGGGGGCGTGGCCTCCGGCTATGCTCCCGTTTTTTGTTGTTGTTGTTCTTCTAAATAGGGAGGCTGTATAGCCCGCTTCTTTTTCTAATATTTTTAGCCCTGGGGACCCCATCCCCCAGGGCCTGCCCCCAATTTTTTATTTATAAAAAAAAATCGGGAAGGGGGCCGCGTGAGCCCCCTCTCAAGGCCATAATTTGCCCCGGGGACCCCATTTCCCAGGGCATGGCCCAATTTTTTTAAATTATTATTTTGGAGGGGGGCTACCTTGCCCCCCTCCTATGGCCAGTTGAGGCCCTGGGACTCCATCCCCCAGGCCATTTATTTTTTTAAATCTTTTTTTTATGGGAGGGGGCCTTCCATGCCACTTGTAGCCCCAGGGACCCCATCCCCCAGGGCTGGCCCACTCCATTGGCAACCATGAGGGGGATCCCAAATCCCCCCATGGTCCCGCCGGCTCCCCGCCTCCTGCGGGACCTGGCATTGCTTTTCCATATGGTGAGCAGCTAACATTCTGCTTCCCATACGGAAAAGCTATCTGATTTCCTATTTGGAAGAGAGAGCAGGTTTCCCTGCTCTCTCTTCCAAATAGGAAAGCAGCCTGCCATTGCAAACGGCAGTGTCCTGGGGTGGGCACCCCGTGACACTGCAGGAACTGGCCCTGGGGGTGGCGGTCCCCAGGGCCATTTTGGGCCCCAGGAGGGGTGCCAAGCGGCCTCCCTCCATCATTTGAGAAGCCCCGGGGGTGGTGGTCCCCGGGGCTTGGGAGTCCATAACGGACCCAGGACACTGCGTATATATTTTCTCGCCGTTTTCACTGAGCCCATTGAAAACAAAATGAGGGTGCACTCTCACAGGTAAATTCCAGTAATTAATTTATTCCTCAATCATTTTTCAAACAGACTAACAACCTACGCATTTTGGTATTCCTATACCTTGGTCACAGTATATATATATATTGAAAATCCGCTGGTTAAGGAGGCCCGTCTCACACAGCGGGTGCTTGCTTATACGTTCCAGCAACGTATTAAAGATCCACACACCTTCTCAAAGAGCCTCCCATTCATCCCAGGCCCAGGAAAAACAGCACAGCCAGGCAGTCTCCTCATAACGAAGCACTGTATATATTTTTCCACACTGTCTACTGAATGCACTTTATTACTCTCGACCTTTAGACATACATGCTCAAGAAATACTATTTGATAAAAATACTTTCTCGTAATTTGTTTGTGATAGGCATAAGGCTGGTGACATTAAGCCTGATAATTTACACTCACTTTTTGTTGAATTTGAGGAGAAAGAGAATATGCACAACATAGCAGGACTTAACAGTTAATTAACAGAACATATTGTGTTCAGTAACTTTGTTGATATCTAGTCTGCCAATGTTAGAGGTACTTAACCGACAATTAAAAATGAATTAGCAACAAAATAATAGGAATAAATGGTTTTACACCTATGTAGTGCAACTATCAGGGGGCCCCAATGATGTAATCCAAGATGGAGGAGCAAATGTGCCATTAACCTCACATGCAAAACCTGTCTGTGTAATATTGTTGTGCTTTTTTTAAAGATGGTGGTTTTGGAGGGTGTTTCCCTTTAAAAGTGTTCTCTTCATTTAGTATCTCTATGACCCTGTTGAAGGTTACGGCTGAAACGCATTGGCCTCTTGTCTGTACTGAAAGTGAATGTGATTAAATAACGAAGACTTACAAAAGCTTTGGTACCTGGCTGTGTTGCTTTTCTTGGGCCTCGGATCAATGGGAGGCTCTTTGAGAAAGTATGCGCATATATATATAATATATATATATATATATATCAATTTTAAAACTACCTTTTGTGAGCACTTGCCCTTTGTGTCCTCTCCCCCCTGCACTAGCGCGCGGATTTAGCGTGACGCTTGATGGCTACACCGATTTTCGGGTGAAGGCATCATTTTATTTTAATTTTAATTTGTACTGGTTTGCACTCACCCTACTTAGCGCTGCCTCCCCCAGAGGGTCCGGACGATTTCAGAGCTGTTCGACCTGGGGCACGGGCGGTGTTACTGCGGGGGCCATCTTGGGTTGGGCTATCCTCCCTTGGGGTGAGAGGCACCAGCATAAAAACAGTAGAAGGACTAACCTGCGAGTATTCTGCAATTGTCGTCTGAGGCTTGAGCCGGGCGGTCATTCTTTTCTCTTGTCTCAATCTTAAAACTACCTTTTGTGAGCACTTGCCCTTTGTGTCCTCTCCCCCCTGCACTAGCGCGCGGATTTAGAGCGACGCTTGATGTCTACACCGATTTTCGGGTGAAGGCATCATTTTATTTTAATTTTAATTTGTACTGGTTTGCACTCACCCTACTTAGCGCTGCCACCCCGAGAGGGTCCGGCCGATTTCAGGGCTGTTCGACCTGGGGCACGGGCGGAGTTGCTGCGGTGGCCATCTTGGGGTGGGCTATCCTCCCTTGGGGCGAGAGGCACCAGCATAAAAGCAAACGGCCATGGCTCTGCGCAGCGGACGCGTTCAGCGGGCACGCCGTATTGGCGCCAGAGTTAAGCCAGAGTCCAGCCCATCTGCGCCCGTCCACGACAGACAGGGGCGCGGGGCGAGTCCTCTTAGTCCCCTGATGCCATCAGACATCTCGGAACCGGCCAGGTGCTACATGCAATATACTAAACAGGAGCTTCTTCTATTACGTCCTAGTGTGGCAAATTGCTGCGATCACAGCTATCAAGCTGATTTATTACCTATGGCTTGTGATTTTTGTGACCAGACCTTTCAATTCCCTAAGAACAACATACGGGCAACATCTAAACCTAATATGATATTATTAAATTGCAGGTCGTTGAAAAAACACAAACTGGAAATACACGATTTATTAACTATAAATAATCCGACGTGCTTTTTCTCACCGAGACGTGGTTGGACGAGGAATCATCCCCCGAAGCGCTTGAGGCTATCCCCCCTGGTTACTGTCTACTTCGATTAGATAAGTGTAGGGAATTTCCTGAGAGTCTCTCAGGAGCCTAATGCACTGCGCTATTCACTCAATTGAGTGTAAATGGTAAGTATGTGACCATCTTATGATATGTTAATCATACATGATTCCAATTCAACAATTTAAACATAATGTGTTTACAATTCAATAAGTTTTCACAGATGCCGTTAGTAGATTGTTGCTCGATAATTATTTAATTCATATGCAAGTAAAGTTGTTGTCTCATCACAAAATTACATGATTTCAGCAACATAGTTTGTTGCAGAGTGTTAGGGATCTTACCGGATGAAAGTTCACGAGTGCTCGGTGAACAAGCAAATGATTCCGACGTGAGTGGGTGAGCCAGTGCGGAAGTGCTCCATATGTGTTGAAGCGTAGAAATAAAAACGGGACTGCGTTCGTGGCATAATCCTCTTTACTTCGATTAGATAGACTTAAACAAAGAGGAGGGGGAATAGCCCTCATTCATAAGTCTGAGCTTGAATGCACCTTAGTGAAAGCCACTGTACTTCATAGTGAAAGCGGCCTATTCACCATTAAATTAGGACCGAGAAATGTCATTAATGGTCTGTTGGTACACCGCCCGCCTGGAGCAGCTGGACCATTTGGTAGTCAGCTTTTAGACTTTATCACTCAGCCAGCTTTCCGATACAAAAAGTTCATCATTTTAGGTGATTTAAACCTTCATTTTGACGACAGGGAATGTAAGGAGGCACAGGATGTGGCGACAGCTCTGGCTTCTTTTGGGCTGAATCTACAATCCGCTGCCCCATCACACCAACACGGCCATCTCCTGGATCCCATCTTTGCGAACTGGGAGGGTATTACAGCCTTCCCTCCAGTTAGAATAATTTGGTCAGATCACTTCGTCATCCCGTTCTTGGTTGATAACACACCTATAGAAAACAGATCTTTTAAACCCCCCTCCCTGAAACGAAGAAACTGGAAAAATGTTAACCAAGAAGCCTTCAGACATGCTCTTCAAAAAAATCCCCCTCCGCAAAGCAACTCCCTACAGGAGGCTTGGAAGAATTATGAAAAATGGATGTCCACTGCTCTGGATGAGGTAGCTCCTTGGACATCCAAGCCCCCGGCTAGGCAATCCAAAACCGCTCCTTGATTTTCGGAAAAACTAAAAACTTGCCAGAGCTAGATGTAAAACTCTAGAGCGCAGTTGGAGGAAACATTACAATCCTGAAGATAAATTAATATATAAGAGTGAATTAAATAAATACCATAAACTAGTGAGATCTGAAAAAAGTTGCCATCTAAAAAGCAGAATTGGCTTAGCGGACAACACCACTAAAGAACTTTTTACTATCTATAAAGAACTCACGATCCCAACCAGATTGGAAGCTCAAGATACTTATTCGAAAGAACTGTGTGACCCCATTGCTGATTTTTTCGTAAATAAGATCGATAAAATCCATGCCACCTTTACAAAGGATGAGGCCGCTTCAAGTAAACCTGCAGTAGCCAATAACAGCAACACGGGGTCTCCTGGTCTCACGTGTTTTATCACCCCTGAGAAACAAGAGTTACTTAGCATCGCAAACAGTATACAATCTGGCTCTCCGAGCGATGTGTGCCCGCCGACTCGCAGCAAAGTAGTCATGGAGACCACAATAACTGACCACATCAGTCTTATTGTGTCGCTCTCCTTTCAAGAATGCCAGGTATTAGAAGCTTGGAAAACCGCCCAAGTAATCCCCCTTAAAAAGAAGGCCAACATCCACATCTCCCAATTTCAAAACCTGCACCCTATCTCCCTCCTCCCTTTTTGTGCAAAGATTGTGGAAAAAGTAGTGAATAGGCAGCTCATGAGCTATCTGAAAGAACATTCTCTCTTACACCCCACACAATCAGGTTTTAGAGCTGGATACTCTACTGAGTCAGCCCTACTTTTCTCCACCGAGAGTCTAAGACACATAGTGGACGAGGGAGTTACAGCAGCGTTGGTACTTTTAGACCTAAGTGCAGCCTTTGACACCGTGCTGCACTCAATGCTGCTGTCTCGGTTATCTGATATGGGAGTAAAGGGACACACTCTTGCTTGGATGGAGTCCTTCTTGGTCAACAGGAGCTTTCAGATGCACTGCCCCCCCTTTAAATCCTCTCTCAGGAAGGCGAGCCATGGGGTTCCTCAGGGCTCGAGTCGGAGCCCTACATTGTTTAATATCTATATGGAACCCCTGGCTCGCATAGTTGAGACTTATGGGGTGGGCATTGTCAGCTACGCTGATGACACCCAATTGATGTTCAAGCTCACGCCCGACCACAAAGAAGATGCCACCAATTTCTCCAACTGTCTTTCTTCCGTGGCAGCTTGGATGAACAGCAACTGCATCCGCCTTAATGGCGACAAAACCGAGCTGCTGGTGGTAGGAAAATCATCTTCTGCGTGGTCTCACATGTGGTGGCCTGCGGAATTAGGCAGTCCGCCCTGTCCTGTGGTTTCGGTGCGTAACTTGGGCATAATACTTGACTCAAACCTTTCATACATGCCTCATGTCAGCAAAGTCACAGCTAGGTGCTTCAGCGTACTGAAAGTTCTCCGGAAGGTATTAGACCTCCTTCCCATGGATTCCAGGAAGACATTTGTCCATGCCCTAGTAACCCCCCATCTGGACTATGGGAACGCCCTGCTACTAGGTTTGAGCAAAAAGGACTTCACCAACTCCAAAGCGCTCAGAATGCCGCTGCGCGCCTTGTGCTCAAACTTCCTCGCAGAGCCTCAGGGAAATCTGCCTTGTCCAAACTCCACTGGCTCCCCATCAAGGAACAAATTAAATTTAAGTCCTTATGTTTTGCCCACCGTATCACCCATGGTACTGGTCCAGGATATCTACAATGCCTTCTCACAAAACATCGCCCCACCAGGAATCTTCTGGAACGATGTTGTTCAAAATCCCTAAAATCATCAGAGCCAGGATGGGTGGCTGTTCGTTCAGATACCTGGCTGCCAAGTGTTGGAACGAGCTCCCGCACGAACTCCGCATGGAACCCTCTGAAATCAGGTTTCGGGGAAAACTTAAAACTTTTCTTTTCCCACGCACTTAATCCCTATCCCTTCTCCTGCCCTTGTTTGGCTTACCCCTGTTCCTTCCTTTGAGCTTCTTTGCAGTATTCAGCGCTGAAGTTCCTTGACACTCGTGAACAAGGAAACTTGGTTTCTGAAATGCGTTGAGTCGTGCTGTTGCCAATAAAGTCTGCTTACAGCATTTGGGTGCCGTGATTCTTTGTTTGGTGACATTGAAACAAGGAAATCTTGGATATATATATATATATATATATTCACTGAAAAACCATAGATTTCAGGCCTTATATAGTTAGGAATTAGCATTCAAAAAACCTTTGAAATTCACTGAAAAAACCAAAAGTTTCAGGCCTTATATAGGCCAACATATACAACATATACAAGAAAGTCTGATCTTTGGCTTCGACCACAAGAACTTAGAGACAAAAATCCTTCTGATTAATTTCCAGCATTTGATCTGACAAGCTATATGATATTAAAAACACCCCCTTATGTCTCTTTGATTCAAATACACCAAATGCAGTGGACCTCATGAATTTTGCTGGTGTTAATGTATGGCATTTTATATTCATTCAAACGTAAAAGCTTAATAAAAAGACATTTATCATTGTTCACAGGCGGTTTCTGACTAGTTGGCTTGGTAAACTTCCAGCCGCATTTTTTAACCTGTTTGTTTTCTGTGACAGTATACGAGGCACGCCAGGATTAAACCCTGTGAAGGCCCATAGGCAGTCGAAGGTTTGGGGATCCCCTCACAAGTTATCTCGTAAAACATGTTTAATTTTGCCAATCAACAATTTTAATAAACCAATGTTATTACACAAAACAATTATTAATGATAGTAAACAAAAATAAATTGGAAATAATTTAAGAATGCCCGGCTCTGGCTGTGTGTTAATAAAATGATTCTCTTTAAAGCCTTGTGCCTTTGCCATATGATTCTGCAGGTTAAAGGACCCAGTTACTTACATGGTCGTCTTACCCCTTATAATCCTGAGATCAAAGTTCCTAAAATTCTAAAAGCAAGAATGGGTGCAGGCTCTTTTGGCTATTTGGCAGCCAAAAACTGGAACACATTACCCCCTCCACTTCGATCTGAGCCATCAGAAAACTCTTCCCAGAAAGGCTTGAAAACTTGGCTCTTCGAGCTATGACTTTCTAAGAATCACATCCGACCCTGTTGGATGCGATTATGTTTATTGTACTAGCTCCGAGCATTGTAACCAGGCACTAAATAAATGATTTTATTATTATTATTATTAATAAAGCTTGATTGTAATTTTCTTTCAAGATCAAATCAATATTATTTTGTTCCGTTCTCACGGGGCCACTAAAAGGAGTGGAGCCCATAGGCAAGTGGCTTTTTTGCCTATTTGGGAAATCTTGAATTGTATTCAAGGCCTGCCTGGTGAACCAAAAGAAGCCCTGGCAAAATGCCCAAACAGGTATGCTCTGTTCCTCTCCTCACTCTATGTCTATCTTTTCATCCATCCACTCTAACTCTCTCTCTGTCTCCCATTGCTTGCTCTCTCCCAGTCCACCTCTCCCTCTCTTTCTCTCTCACTCTTATGCTCGAAGACTCCTATGCCTGCTGTAAATAAATTTTTAGGGGCTGGGGAAGGCAGCCGAGCCACCAGTAGCAGCAGCGCTGTGCATTCAAAACTGGCCTACAATAGCTCTAAGCAACCGGGGAAATGCCTGTCGGAATGAAATGCCTGTCCGGCCCTTGCAAGTGATATGCAAGGTGCTTCAGGGGCATATGTACAAGCCCCTATTGCCAAAGGAACATCACTTTTTGTGATGTTCCAATGGCAATAGGGCAGCCATGGCCCATGGAGGGAGTTCTAGTGGGGTGAAACGGCGGGGCGGGGGAGGGGCAGGGTGGGGGGTGCTAAAAACCGGAATATGGATAATTGGAGGTAAGTAAACGATTTAATTAATAAAACGAATTTCGTAGCGCGCCCTGCATCGCAAAATGTTCACCATAAGTTGGCAGGGTATGCTCAGACGTGAGTCCCTTGCTCACTTTGCCACTGGATTCAAGCAAGCCTGGCTGAAGACAGCTGTAATGCCAGAAACCGGTCCTAGGAAGCTTGAATCCGGTCAAGGGAAGGCATGACTTGGCAGTTCGGACTGGACTGTTCCCATGAGGCACAGGGTCAGACTGATTTGCATATGGCCATGTCTGAACTGGGGCGGCAGAGTGGGCTAAAGAACGGTGATGGATTAAACCCAGATCTATTGACTGGGTGTGTGTGTTTGATTGGTTCAGATGCTCCGTCCATCACCACCCCCTTTTGTACCGCTTTGTTCGCCATGAGTTGGCAGGGTACGCTCAGACGTGAGTCCCTTGCTCACTTTACCATTGGATTCAAGCAAGCCTTGCTGAAGACAGCTGTAATGTCAGAAACTGGTCTTAGAAAGCTTGCATCCGGTCCAGGGAAGGCATGGCTTGGCAATTTGGGCTGGGCTGTTCCCATGAGGCACAGGGTCAGACTGATTTGCATATGGCCATGTCTGAACTGGGGTGGCAGAGTGGGCTAAAGAATGGTGATGGATTAAACCCAGATCTGTTGACTGGGTGTGAGTCTTTGATTGGTTCAGATGCTCCGACCATCACCACCCCCTTTTGTACCGCTTTGTTTGCCATAAGTTGGCAGGGTATGCTCAGACGTGAGTCCCTTGCTCACTTTGCCACTGGATTCAAGCAAGCCTGGCTGAAGACAGCTGTAATGC
Source organism: Lissotriton vulgaris (assembly GCF_964263255.1). Taxonomy (NCBI): domain Eukaryota; kingdom Metazoa; phylum Chordata; class Amphibia; order Caudata; family Salamandridae; genus Lissotriton; species Lissotriton vulgaris. The sequence goes on from NC_141685.1 coordinate 846,027,546, forward strand.
CAGAAACCGGTCCTAGGAAGCTTGAATCCGGTCCAGGAAAGACATGGCTTGGCAGTTCGGGCTGGACTGTTCCCATGAGGCACACAGTCAGACTTATTTGCACATGGCCATGTCTGAACTGGGTTGGCAGAGTGGGCTAAAGAACGGTGATGGATTAAACCCAGATCTGTTGACCGGGTGTGAGTGTTTGATTGGTTCAGATGCTCCGTCCATCACCAACCCCTTTTGTACCGCCTTGTTCGCCATAAGTTGGCAGGGTATGCTCAGACGTGAGTCCCTTGCTCACATCGCCACTGGATTCAAGCAAGCCTGGCCGAAGACCTCTGTAATGCCAGAAACCGGTCCTAGGAAGCTTGAATCTGGTCCAGGGAAGGCATGGCTTGGCAGTTCGGGCTGGACTGTTCCCATGAGGCACAGGGTCAGACTGATTTGCATATGGCCATGTCTGAACTGGGGTGGTAGAGTGGGCTAAAGAACGGTGATGGATTAAAACCAGATCTGTTGACTGGGTGTGAGTGTTTGATTGTTTCAGATGCTCTGTCCATCACCAACCCCTTTTGTACCACCTTGTACATAAGTCACCCTTTCACGCTATGTTTAGCATGAAAGGGGTGTGCAGTGGGTGTTGTGATGGCATTCAACTTCAACACCCATTGTATTTGACATTGCCCCCTATGTACAATGGTAGCGTACATAGGAGGCAGCGCCAACATTAAAACCAGGAAAATCCTGGACTTAAGTTGGCGAAACGAGGAGAAATGCATTATTTCTCCTTGTTTTTGATTTTTCCATGCGTGCTGCCTTGTGCAGCACACATGTAAAAAGCAAAATGCCATGGTTTGTTTATGTACGAGAAGGTGCGCCTTCCTGTACATAAACAAACCTTTTAATAAAATGCCCTTTTGTAACGTTCATACATGCTGCATGAAGCAGCACACATGAAAGTTACAAAATGGCATTTTAGAATTGTTTATGTGTAGGAAGGGACAGCTTCCTACACATAACCAATCCTCCCCTACACACAGACACCCTTGCACCAGAGTGCTTGCGTTGGCGCAACGTTGTTAAACTTAGCCCCATCTCAGGGGAAACGCAAGGCAGCACCACATTCTTATAAATATGGTGCAACCTTGCGTTTCCAAAGTGGGGGAGCGTGTCGTTAAGCCCAGCAGGCTAACGACACGCTCCGCCATTTCATTGTACATATCCCCCTCAGTGTCCTCTAGGCCAAAATCTGTTCAATATTAATAGCTGAAATCTAAAAAGACAATAATACCAGGCGTGTAATTGCTGAACATGAATCCGTTTCTGATAGCAGCTTCATGTCAATACGCCTTACAAACACGCTGTAGGTGAATTTGGCATTCGCGCAGTAGAAGGAACTAGCTCATGGTACACTTGTTATTCAGTTTTCATTGTTTTTACATACAGTAATTGGCACTGAGTTAGTCAGTTAGAGGCATTTTAAATCAATATATTTATATTTTGGACATTCCCATAAGAATGTGTTCCAAGTGAATTGCGCAGGGTAAACCCAGCGGTTAATGAAATGCTCAGATCCAGTGAGAATTTAATTTTTAAACCCACTCCCCAATTACTGCCGTGACACACGCCAGCAATCCATGGAAAGTAGTCGTGCTTAATGTACAGCTCAGAGCATGCTGGTGGCCAGACTTTAGGTTGTGCCCCAATGCTTTCGTAATTCCACGAATAAAGAAACGTTCTTATGCAGAACTTAAAAACACGGGATGAGGAGTTTGTCTTCCGGAAATAGACTTATATTAATAGTAACATTTTTAAGTCAAATTTTTCTTCATGCTTTTCATTTTTAATAAGACGTATGCCAGTGGATAATGCTCCCTGCCTCAGTTACTATAAAAATGTAAAGTTCTGGAAATTTGATTTAGCATCTAAAGTATGATTTATTCATTAATTTTTTTCTTATTTATTCTTGTGGCACCTATCTTTAAATCTGTGCTGAAATGAGAGCCAAAACCATTTTAACACTGTGCTGTCCCAGTCAATCCAATTTAGGGCTGGCCCTGCCCCCATCAACAACCTACCTGTCTTCTTCTGCGCAAACAGTGTTGCCATACGGACTCACTCGAGCTCCTTCATCTACTCTGAGACTTTTCTTTCATTGACTCACCTGAAAGAGCATACAGCAGGCCCCCGCTGCCCCTACAGGGCATGGGGGTACCCAACCCTTCAAGTGGGACCCCATTCACCACGAGGCCAAAGAATGGGAGAGTTGTGCCTCTTCCTCACATTCTGTAGGAAGTCCCATCATTTTGTGTTACTGATGCCCTGTCTCAAAGCTTCCCTAAACTGAATAAACTCAAGCCTAAAATCTATCTTTCTTATGGACAAGCTTTGCAGACCAGATCCCCCCCTACAACCTCTGAACAGGACCGCAGGATACATTGTGACTTCAAACAAATCAAGCAACCTAATGGCTGCAGTTGCCATCTAAACCAGGCTAACCATGCCGTCCTTTCATGTTCTACACCTACCATGGCTCACTCATCTTTCGCTCTTTGATTGGCTATGGCACTGACCCCAACATGGGTGCCCCAAGCCCTAACTGCCAAAGTACATGCTATACAAGCAAGGCTGATCCTCAGCGTAGCTCACGTACACATAGTTCCATAGTCAGCACCATTGACTGCTCTAGGCATGGGTCCAAAGTGAAGATGAAGCATTCCAAAAGGACGAATGACAAGGAATGAAATCTAAAACATTGACTTTGTAATATAGACAATTATATTCCCAAATAGGCTCCACCCCCATAACGCCACCTTACCTTTTATTACATCTGACTAATCAATATTCCTTTTTGAATTTTTTGACTCATTGTGCTTCATCACTTTGTATACTCCTCAAGACCCAATGAACCATCCACACTGAGAACCCACTATCAATATTACTTTCTGTTTCATTCGCCTGACCTCCTTCGAATATCCGGGGTTTCCAACACCAGTGCAGCATTGATTATGGATCTCAAAGCCTTTGTCAGTTCACACTTTCCTGTGTGTCCTTTGCCTAGGTCCTTTTTCTATTTCTTTAAGGAGTAATATAATGCGGACTTGCACTAAATGCTCCTTGTAGAGCAGTGTCTTCCTGTTTCAGTCTTTGATGCCCGCCCTCCAGTTTCAAGCAGGGCCTACTCAGCTTTCCTTTCACCAATCAACGATCCTGCTACTCCTCTTACTTTGCACTGGCTCTGTTTACAATCATATGTATGTGCAGCAGTCTCTGTTTATTAACTCTGAAATTTATTTTTTATTTTAGGAGTTCGGCATAGCAGATTGTATCATTCTTTTTGTTACTTATTGTGGATTTTGTCATTATTTTATGCAGATTGGTAGAGCGTGCTATCACCCGTCAGGGCGTCCTGGTACTGTTCAGATGTGAGTACAGGCACACCTAGGGCTTAGAGGAACTACTCAAAAATCAGGTCTTCAGCTTCTTGCGGAATTAAAGAAGTGAGGGTGAGGCTGTGTAGTGCCCTGCCGTTCCATGCTTTAAGACTGATGGAGGAGGTGTTGCATATGTGTGGGATCTTTGCAAGTAAGATTCCAGACAAGCAGAGGTGTCTGGTAGGTTTGTGAAAGCAGATGCGATTGTTGAGGTATGCTGGATCAGTGTTATATAGTGTCTTGAAAGTGTGGGGGAAGAGTTTTAATTTTGCTAATTTGTGAATGGAGAGCAAGGTTGGCTGTGATGTGAGTATGGCGTGGGAGGTTGAGAGTCTTTCTGGCTACCAATTTCTGAATATTCTGCAGTTTTCTGGTGAGTTTTTTGTTGATCCCATCATAGAGGGTATCCCGGTAGCTCAGCTTGCTTGTGACCATGGTTGGTGTGGTACTTTGCTGGGTGCTTATTCTAGCCATTGGAAAATCTTCCTCAGCATCTTCAGTATATGGAAGCATAAGGTGGTGATGGCATTGACTTGAGTGGTCATGTCGAGCTTGCTGTCGATGAAGATCCTCAAGATCTTGGCGTGGGTGATGGGACTGGATGCAGTCCTATTTCTGTTGGCCACCAGGTGGAGTCCAACGGTGATGTGCTCTTTCTAAAGATTTTGGTCTTGTCTTTGTTAAGCTTTAAACAGTTGGTCTTCATCCAGTGGGTAAATTCAATCATGCAGGCTTTGAACCGGGTAGTGGGCGTCTTATCCGTGAAAGAGAGAATGAGATCCATGTCATCTGCGTAGGAGAGGATGTGGATATCATGAGAGTGGATGATTCTGGCTAGAGGGATCAGGTACGTTTTGATGTGGGTCGGACTAAGGAAGGAACCTTGCGGCACTCTGCTGATGAGGTCACTGGCATCCGAGGTGCACGGTGCCAGGCTGACTGAGCCCTTTTGGTCAGGAAGGAGTCAGGAAGGAGTAGATCCATCAGAGCTCTTGTCCTTGGATTCTAAGGTTGTGCAGGTGTGGATGAGGATGGGGTGGGAGACTGTGTTAAATTACTTTACACTTGAGACATATATATAACTATACACTTGAAACAATCACATAATGTGCTTGCTTACCACATTTCAGGTTCTTCCTACCTCTCCTCAGCGCTTTAACAGAGAGTACCTAACCAGAATGCAGAGAATATCAAATTCCCAGCTCCTCTTTATGACCAAGTCTCTGAAAAAACAACTTGGTTGTCTAGAGTTGCTGTTCATTTTGCCAGCCTTTGGAACTGTCTGCTGCATTCCAAGGATTAGTACTGACATTTCTATAAACTCCCACAATCTCTCTCCGACCATCACAGCTAAAGCTTCTCCATTCTTTTCCTTTCCACCCCATACCTATAAAGATACCCATCTACTAATGCAGTTAAATTTGCATGAGTCCCTTATTAATAAAGAATGCCATTACAGTTCAGTTGAATAGAAAGCTCTACATGCAATTCAGATTCAGCTCTATTCCGGTGAATTCTCTTACAGCCTCCTGGGTTACCCACTCAAATGGGTTCTTGTCCTTTAGCTGCCAAGACAATAGCCCACATACTATACGTATGTCCATTCTATAGTGCCAAAAGTTCGAGATGGTTAGCCTCTCTCTGTAAAAGCCTTGGTACTCGTTGCCATCAAGTAGCACTGCGCATCTTAAAATCTGATACCAGCTTGCTGATAGTATGTACAGTTGCCAAGTTTTTAGGCAAGATGTGGGCTAATCGAAGATCTTTTCTGTACAATTGCTAATTGAGTACCTTAGGTGGAGGTTTATAGAGTTTAGTGATCTTAACTTTTATTCTTTGGTTTTATCTTGCGCAGCTGATTTTAACAGAATCTTATTGTATTGAATGCATTTGCACTTTTTATGGTCTGAGGCAGGGGGAACTACGACGGGTTTAACACAAGTTTTACCTGGATACTTCCCTCAGCAGTAGTGGACAATAGAGTTACGTCATTTCAAGAGACTCGAATGAGCACCAGGGATAAATGGCTCAATTAGGACACTCTTTGGCCGCCTGGTCCTCTAAGCACTTATATGTCGAAATTTTTATTGCAATATTGGTGTTTATATGTATCTTAGCTATTTGTACATTAGATTTTTTAAAAGCTATGTCATTATCCACTAACAGCTCACTTTTGTATTTTTATATACTGTATACTGCAGCAAACTTGTGAATGTGGAAACGTTTATGGCATATCTACCGAAAAAAGGTATTATGATGATGATGAATAAAGAATGCATAAATAATAAAGAAATATATATGTTATGGATTTATAATTTGTATAGTGTAAATTCTGATCTTAGTATATGGCACTGTCAGATATTTGGAGTGCCTAACCACACAATTATGCAGTTTCTATCACAGAGTGGAGTTCGAACTGCCCTGTTATGATATGTTTCGGGTGCTTTGGGCAAGATGTACAAAACCTTTTAACAGTCAGAAATGGCTCAAGTTGGAAAATTTAGTTGTTTGCAAATGCAAAAAGCCTTTTTCTAAAGTATCAAACCCACTTTGCGATTCTGTAACAAATTACTAAAGTGCAATTTTGGTTTGCGACCAAATACCAATTCAGTATTTGGAAAGGGGAGTCTTTAGGGCGTACTTTCCAAATACCGAATCATAGTGGTATGTTTTAATGTTTTGCGAATGGAATGAGGTTACAAAACATTAATATTTTACTGGCACTTTAAAGAAGGTGGTAACTCATTCACAAACAGGAAGTTGTCCCCAAAGCACCACTTCCCCTTTCTGAATGTTGAAAAAAAGAATGTAAGAGTAGGCAGTGTTCCAATGGAGCACTGCCTACCCATAAAAATGTAAATTACTCTTCATTTTTTTTGTTTAAAAGCATCCCATTTTCTGGGTTGCGTTTAAAGAAAGAAATCGCTTTATTTAAAACCAATCACAGACAATACTAGTGGGTCAAAATCTGCAACCTACTTCATTTTATGAGGTAGGTCAAATTGCGACCTACTGTGAACTCGTAATTTGTAAATCATGAGTACATAGGTTGCTTTGCAAATTATCACACAAATATTCTAACTGCAAATTTTGACCAGTGTTTTGTGACAAGTTGTACTTACATCTGGCCCTAAGTCCTGGTCAGTCTCTGGCCAGGTGGCAGAGTCTAGTAAAATGAGCTGTGGGTGTATGTTTTTGGTGTTGGAGAGGTGTGCCGGGTTGGAAAAGACCTGCTGCTTATGAATTTCTTAGAAAAGTAACCTGCCATTTAACCAATGATTAGATATATTCTAGTTTTAGTGCTACTGGCTGTCTGGAATCTTTGAGGTGTGTTGGTAGATATGAGATGCTTGCTATGAAGTGTTCTGGTGTAAGTTTGTGCATGGCGGATGTTTGTGTCAGGTTATGTTTGGAGCAAGGTAATTCTATAGCATTTCAGTGCTAAATTGCATTCATTTTTCTGCCCATCAAAACATCCCACAAGGCCTTGTACTAGTTTCTGTCTGTTCTATTCTTTACCTATAAACCTTAAGCAACATAATAAAAGATTCTGGCATTAATTGCATTTCACATGCCAATGATACCCAACTATAAAACAAAATGTCTTCCACAAATGATATAGCATCACTGTCATGAACCCTAAGTAGAATGCATTCTGGATAACCAACCACCTCCTCAAATTCAATCCCAATAAAAGTAAATGTCTCCTTATTTCACAACATACTTTCTCCTTCCCTGTCAAAAAACGACTTGATGCTCACAGTAGCCTAGGATGTTCTCTGATGATCCCCAGAAATGCCAAATTACTTTGGGTTGAATGTTGTAAACAGCCTCAATCTTTTCAAGATATCAACACTATTGCTGAGAATGGGGATTATCAAATTAGACTAATCATAGGCATCAAACCTTTCTTACTGGAGCAAGAGATATAAGAAGTAAGGCAACCTAGGTGCTCTCCAGACTGACTTTTGGAAATGTTGTCCCATCTGCCATTCCTAAAACACATCTCGTGCCTTTCCCTGCGTTCAGCTGCCCATCTAATCTCAGGAGCTGGACGCCTCAATCACATAACACCAGTCCTTTATTCATTGAGATGGCTTCCCATTCAAGGTACATTCACTTGCAAAATAGCAAGCATTGTTAACAAACTAATCCATGCCAACCACTATCACTATCTTGCAAAGAAATTAAAGATCTTTGGTGACTCCCAGGTTCTTCACAGCTCTGCCTCGCTAATGCTGGAAATGCCGGTGTTCAACAAAAAAGTACCATAAACCAATCCTCTGGATGGAGCCCAAGATTTGGAACTCTCTCATTTTAACTGTTCGCAGTACTCCCTCTCTCCCTGCCGCCAAACAGAATCTAATTACTTTTTTCTCAACCTGCACATTCTGCCTTGCCCTTCCCAGTATGTCTAACGATTATGTCAAGTTAGTACACTTTCTGTTTCTACCATAGTACCAAAATCTTTGGATCCCCAACATACTGATCTATTCATCTATGATTATTCATTAATGGAGCACAACGGGATGCGGTTATGGCATAGACATTTTATGAAACTTGCGTAATATATATCATTCTTGATTGTTTCAAATATTTTATTTGCTGTTCTATATTACTATTGCACCTAGGTATGTAAAGTGCTCTGATGCTCTTGGGTTTTTTGCATGCACTTAAAAACATTCTAATAAAAGCCTATAAAACATAATCGGGTGACCCTTTTATTGGTAAAATGTAAAGTATGTATTACAGGTGTTGACATTCCATTAATCAGTAATAATTAGTAGATTTTCTTAAAATTCGAACAAGCCATTTTCGAGCCTCCAAAGTGACAACCTGAATGGTTGAAAAGCAAAGAACATGCAAATTGGGGCCATGAAAATGCAAATGAGAATTTAAAAAATAAAAGGTGGATAACTGTCAGAGAGTTTCAGCTGTAAATTGAGCTGCTTGGTATGATGTTTAAGGGGTCTCCTACGTGACAATCATAAGTTAAATGTAAGATTTATGGAACGCTCTGTGTTTGTCTCCTTTAATTGCGAGAATAACCTTATTTTTTATGAATTTTAAATAATCTTGTTGTTTTCCAACGAGTAAAACAGCCTTTCAGAATGGACAGATTCTGTAAGTAAGGCCACATGCCCAAGGCTAGCTAATGATAGGCACTCTCTTTAAAATGTAATGAGTGTCATTAGTCCTTAGAAGAGCATGTTGAATAATTAGCCGTCAGACACACGGAGTCAGACTTCAGAAGGGAGACTCCAAAAACAAAACCCAAGCCCTCCTCTGGAGACACGTGTCATTTCTTGAATTTTAAAGAGATGCTCTTTGAGTGTTTCTGCAATAAAAAAGCAGACTATTGTCTAAACATAGGACAGATGACTTGTTCATTACTGTGAGAAAATCAACATTTTCACTCCCATTTAAAAACAAAGGTGGAACAGAAAAGGCGGTCATCAATTTTGGGGTTCACTTGCTTGGTATAAATTCGACAAGTGGATTTTTGTTTTCTTTTACTTGACCGGTCAGAGCTCAATAAATAAATTTCTTGGGAACATGCCTGAAAACACACATGACTTTAAGGAAGCACTGAACTAAAATGTTTGTTTGAGGGTAAAGTTAGGAATTTGCAATTTCGAAAATACATAATATGAAAGAATGAACTAGATAGGGTATTTTAGACAATACTGTAAATTTAAAATACAATTTATTAGGAAACAAATTGAAAATTAGAACCCAAACGACATGTACGCTTTAGATAGATAATTTTCCTATCCTGCGGAAAGCTAAAAGAGATCAGATAATATTTTAAATAAAATACAAGGATTGCTAGGACAAAGGGCTGCTCTAACATTACAAACAGGAAGCAACTTTTAGCACCTCTGATAGCAAATGTTAATACATATGTTTAGAAAGAAGAATCTAAACAGCAACACCACAACTTTTTGAGGCCTATGCATCGACCCATCTATAAGGAAGAGCAAATCGACTCACAGACAGCATTTTTCAGATCTAGTTCTAATTAAGAATACAGAAACCCTGATGTAATGGGGAGGGGGGAACACACCTAATTGAGACAGTACAGCATAGATGGTTCTTGAATATTTATAATTTGACATTACAGCTAACAAGAAGATTTGGCTAGAATTGCAAAATTGTGTAACTGAAAATGCAGAGACCAGAAATGAGGTCTGTATGTTTGAAGGTCAGCAGCTTATCCTCCAAACCAGGGATGGTACATCCACATAGAGAAGCTACTAGACTTGGGGCATGAATGCAAGAGGCCCTTGTCAGGTACAATATTGATCGTAACCAATAAAATTCGACACAGAGGTGTTCAGAATTTATCATTTACAAAGATGATTGCTATTTCTGACTATTTGAGGAATAAAATGCATATTGTGATGCTCATCACACCAAAATCACCATATCCCAGTAAATACCAGAGCCTTTTCCCCTATTAAATTCTGGTTGGTATGACCTGCTGAAATTTAAAGGAGGTGCAAAGTTTTCTCGCACCTGGAAATTCCTGGGTGTGGCACCATTTATAATTATTTTACCTTCACTAAAAAGTGTTTGTGCAGGAATCACAGTTTAGTGGACCACTTGTAACCAGGCCCCTGGAAGGTCATGAAAAGAAAAATTCCCATCTCTAAAATCTTCAGGTAGGTTAACTTATGATAGAAATAAACCTAACAGACAAATTCGTAGTGGCACAACATATGATTGGTATTTCAAAACTGTGGGGTTTATTCACAAACTACATTTTGTAGTAATTCTACAATAGTACTACTAAAGTACTGCAAAATGTTATTTACAAATCTAGGTAGGTAATTTTCCACCTTTACAGTCTTTTTTATGGGGAGATCCTTATATTTGCAAGTTTGCTACTTAGGACCCGAATATTTTGCAGGCTGAAACGGCTCCGCCTGTCAGTCGGCGCCCTTCAGACCGCATCGTAATCGGCTGGTCGGATTCCTTTCTGACTGACCCATTGTGATGGCGTTGGTCGAAAGGGAATCCGAATCGGATTTCCGAATGGCCTCTGACGGGCTCGGAGAGCCCATCTGTCATTCACAAAGCCTTCAGTAACTCCTCGACCTGCTCTTTCCAGCCGAGGGATTATGATGGCAGATTTCTACAGCCTCTCTGTGCCGGCCTTTCCGACACAGAAAGGCTTTGGGAATCTCTCTTTGGGGCCCCCAGCAGGACCCCCAAGGGTGCAAGGCCACCAAATGGTGGCCTAGGGGGCACTTCCCTGCACCCGATGGAAGGCACCTTAAGGTGCCTGCCACGGGGTGCAGGGATGAACGGCACCTCTGCACCTTACAATGAGAGCATGTATGCATGGTCCCATTGCAAAGTATAGGACTGCATCCTACTTGCTGGGCTGGAACTGACGACAGGAGGTTGTTCGGTTCCAGTTCCCAAATGATGTCAGACGGACAACAGTCCATCCAACATCGTATTCGGACCTTTAATAGTAAATATGGGCGGGATACAAGCAGTTGCTGGAATATGGGGAATACTTGCTCCAAACTGGGAGGAGTTAAGTGAGGAATAAGCAGGGGCTTTAGTTAGGAAAATGCACTCACAAACAAAAGAGTAAGCCACCGCTACTCAAGAGCTGAACCTCTATAGTTACTACAGCAAAAAAGAACCAACACACTGCTAAATATACTCCAGTTCAGACCTGTATTAAGTTCAGCACAAAAGGGCCAACCCCCAATACAGCAACACCCCAACATTGTAAACAGTGGAGGTAAGGGCTAAAAATAGATCCTTAACTTTTAAAAATATATACACTTTTAATTTAATGTTAGACAATAATACACAAATAAAAATTAAATAATATTTTAGTTTAACATTTCTATTGTTATATTTTTTCATTTAAAATTAAATGTCTTTTATTTTTGGGAAAATATAATTAAACACATTTTAATTCATTGCATTGCCTAATTCATAAGCATAAGCATTTTATTATAGGTATTTTAATAAATCTTAAAAACAAATAATTGTCATTTATTACAATATATTCCAAATATTTAATTAAAAATTACGTTAATAGTGGTGCAGCATTTTTTAATCGTTGTTCTAAATTTAAAATAAATATTATTTTGTAGTTATATGTAATAAAAAATGAAAGAATTAAAAAAAATAACCTTTTTACAAATTTCCTATACTTTATCATAGGGAGATTTGTGACCCTTTGATGGAGGCCTCAACCTAACTACACCTACCTACGCCTATGTGTGCCAAGTTAATAGAGGTAACTTAACGCTCATAAATTAAGCTACACCCCGAAATTTGAAAGGCTATCAGAAATAGTGAATTAACAAAATAACTATCGTTACTACAAAGTGTAAGAGAAAATGTGCATGTGTAGATATACGCACATGTACATTTACCTGTGTGTATAGGCACCAATATAGCACATGACACATGCTGAAGCCAGTGCAAAAAGCATTGCAATTGAGTCCCAATTCTAGGGAGGAAAAATCATTTACAAAATAGCCACTACCCAGTGGTGGGAGAGATTTACTCCTGGGAAGCTTATTAAATTCATATTTTAGACCAGTGACAAAAGCTCTGGCAGATACCTATGCTGTCATGCCAGACCGACAAATTGACAAATGTAATGTAATGTAATTGTAAATATCTAAAAAATAAAACAAGCACACAATGATCCACTAAAAGTGCAAAATCTGTTCCAAGCTCTGTCCTCAAGTCAAGTTTAGTTTAAATATGTACTGGACTTTTTGCTGTAGTTGAGAGCAAATATTAATATGGGGGTTCATATTGACACACCAATAGGAAATATATATTTTTTTAATTTGCTAGTAACTTCAGCGTTATTTCATTAATCTGCACAAATTTGGCAGCAAATTGTCTCATTCACCTGAGGTTCATCCTTAAAAATTATAAGTGGCTGACAGTTAATTTTTGTTCTTGCTGTCAAACTTCTGTAAATGTCACGCCATATAAATACATTTAACATACTATAATTACGTAGATTTTTGAATTTGGGGTGAATATAAAGAACCAATTTCCAATGTTAACATGAATACGAACGTTTGCTGTTATCTGCCCCAAAAACTGCTGAAAAGTTTTATTCCATACTAGATAAATCAGAATAGACCAGAATGCTTTTTGCCCTGGTTTAAAGTCTTTCAGAAGTTTTTTAGATATTTCAATCATAAAATGATGTGCTTTAAAGGGATAATCTTGTGTATATGACAAAGGTCAATTTCAAAGACTAGACTTGCAAAACTTGAAAACCTTTTCTCCGACCATCATTACACTATGCAACAGTTTGCGAACCACAAGAATCAGTTTGTGAACTGCCTTGCATAAATACACTGTTGAGCTCATTTGGGGGCACAGTTCTCACACCCAATACTGTAAGAGTTCAAAGTTCACTCTAAAGAACTGAAAAATGCACTAGCTTGCAACAGAAACGGCTATATTTGGACAAGCGAGTCTGCAGACCTGATTTTCATTCTTTCAAAAAACACATAAGGTGAGTTGGCCTTACACTGAAACTCAAGTGGTATCCTCCCTAATGAAAATATTCTAATAAGGAAAACAAGGGAAGACCTAAACTCCCTCTAATCTAAAGGCGGGGAAAGGCAAAACCTTTGTTATATATAATCCTCTTCCTCTCTAGCAGTGGCATGCTTCATCATCGGGTTCCAACTCCAACTCCAACTCCATATAGATACAATCTGAACCTCGAATTTTCTTTTAGATCGATTTCACTGGTGGAACAACAATCGCAATATGAAATTAGACTTGCAAATTGTAATATGAACCCTGATGGCAAACCCTGTTTACATGAGAGTGCTTTTGTAATAAACAAGCACCTAAATTGGTGACGTGTTGCTTGCAATCACATTGGTGGAGGGATTGACATTACATGCTCCTTTGCTAGCTATGATGCCACAGTACATGACGTCATGTGAACTTTGAAACAAATGACAAGGGGGCAGATTTATGTTAACTGGCGCATCCCCAGGGATGCGCCAGTTAACGTGCGCCACAGTGCGCCACAGTGCGCCACAGCTCCGCCACCCATGGTGCGCCGCATTTATAATGCGGCGCACCATGGTGCAAAAATGGCACAGATGCGTGATGCATCTGTGCCGGAAATGTGGCGCATTGCTGGAGTTGCGTCGCAAGCGCGACGCAGCTCCAGCAAGGCTTGGGGGTGCCCCATCTACACAATGCTGCATCAAGACCTACGCCTGCTTCAAGCAGGCGCAGGGTTTTAACGCAGCATTGGCCTGAAAGTGACTGAGTGAAATCTCATAGATTTCACTCAGCCACTTTCAGGAGGCGTTCCTGCGCAGGAACGCCCCCCCTGCGCAGGAACGCCTCCTTATGGCGCAGGGCTTTACAACGTGACGCATCTCATAGATGCGTCACGTTGTAAATAGGGCGCATTGTTTGCACCACAGTTGCGTCAAATAAAGTGACGCAATTGCGGCGCAAGGGCATCATAAATCTGCCCCAAGATGTTTTTAATAAATGAAGTTTTTGAAAAGCTAGAGATGCAAGAGCTCACCAATTAAAGCTTGTTTATCACTGACTTTCCTGAAAGGCATATTTGAATTTGAGAATTGCACAGTATTTTAATCGTAATAGCAGTTTGGCAGCAAAATATTCCCTTATTTAAGAGACATATTAACCAATTACACAAAGAAAACACAATGAGTCCCAAAAATAGGCCATATTGTAAATATTTATTTCTGCAGCATTTAATATTTAATCAGATGTGCACTATTAATATAGCCTTAAAGCCCACTTATGAGGGTTGTTTAAGGCCATGAACCTGAGTCATAGAGACAAGTTGCAGATGAGGGCCTATAAGAAGGAAGGGGCCTATAACAACCAATGCAGTCTGAAGCACTAGAACATTCCACTCAATGGTAGTAGATATTCTAGAAAATACAAGGAGAAACATAAAAAACAAAAATTATGCTGCTGGAGCAGAAGGCCTATACCTTCCAGTATTGGCCCAGGGCTACTTCATTGCCTTCAATACATCTCTTTTTATTTTCCTTCGCAGGTAGGAAAATTATGTTTTGCAAGCAGTTTGATTATCTAGAAAAAACTTTGCCCATTTATTTGGCTCCTGTTATTACGGGAATACAACACCACTGAGAGTAGCCTGAGCCCTTCCAAGAACCAGAGGTAGACGAGGCTTCAAAAACAGTAAATCCTGCAGAAGTGATTTTTTGTGGGTGAGGGGAGAGCAAGCTAAAAACTCAGATTTTCCTGGGGACGTTTTTTGAATTTCTTTTGACAAATATAGTCCACAAAGATTTATTTGCAACACATTTCCCCCACAGGTATGATATTGCAAAACTGACTTTATTTATTACTTCATAGGGTTGATAATATTGTCAACTCCACAAAACCTTGAATTGAAATTTGGGGGCATATTCACAAAGAGCTATCGCCAAATTAACTCCTCTCCTTTATCGCAGCCAAAGTCATGAAAAATTTACCCACCATTCACAAGCAGGTGCTAACAGCCCACAGCACCAGCTTTCCCACGATAGCAGCCGCAAAAAACATCTCCACAGAGGACCCCCACAACTATCGCTAATGAGATGCAGAGTAGGCGTTCCCGTGCAAAAACCTGCAACAACACCATACTTCAACATTCACAATGACCAGACAGATCGGCGATAAGAACACAAAAAATGCGATAAGGTGCGTTAGTAGCAGGAAATTTACACCTGCTCTGACCTGGTGTAAAGTCAGACGGCAGCCTGCACCACTTTAGGGAGTCCAGCCCAGGGTGTCATCGGAAGGGCAACAGATGCCATAGAGCAACTGAATATGCCCACCAGACACCCAAGAGAGCCACAACACCCACCGCCACCACACCCAGGACCCTATCCTGGGCCCACCCAGGCAAAGACATGCCACATCAGCTACACCTAAACAGTAAACAGACAAAATATCGACTACAAAATATCGAATGGACATAATATGGAGTACAAAATATAGGCTGGACAGAATATTGAATGGACAGAATATAGACATCAAAAATATCGTTTTGAAGGTAAGTAATGTATTATCGAATTTTAAAATATAGATAGTCAAAATGTCGAAGTACATAATATAGGTTAATAAAAATATCGAACATTTAATAATATTAAATTTTTTAGAGTGTATTTTATGTATTAAAAGTGTTTATTTATGTTATAATGTAATTTAATTAATGAATTTAATGTTATTTAAATTTTGCGTAATTTAATTCTGTAGCGGGTTGTGGGTTTAAAGGGGAATAGGATGGGAAGTAATTTATTTATAATTAATTAAATATGTAAATTTATTCATTGGTATTTGTTTATAATTAATTGTTAATTAATTTTTATTTTGCAATTAATTACATTTTATTTACCAATTAATTTTATTTAATTGATTAATTGATAATTATGTTAATGTAACTAATTTAATTTCTGTACCAGGTTGTGGGTTTATAGGGGAGTAGGGTGGGAAGTAATTTAATTATAATTATTTAAATAAGTTAATTTATGTAGTGTTATTTATTTATAATTAATCGTTAAATCATTGTTATTTGGTAATTAATTACATTTTAATTGAGAATTAATTTTATTAAATTGATTAATTGATAATATGTTAAGTTTACTAATTTATTTTCTGTAGTGGGCTGTGGGAATATAGGGGAATAGGGTGGGAAGTAATTTAATTATAACTAATTACATATGTTAATTTGTTGGGGGTATTTATTAGATTTTAATTGTAAGTAACTTTAATTAATTCTTAATTTGTAATTATTAGTATTAATAGATAACTAATTGTAATGATTAAATTAAATTACTATTTGTAATTAATTAATTATTATATTATATTAAATTGGTAATTACTTTTAATTAATTTTTTTATAGATATTAATATATATATATTTTTAAATAATATATGAAGTATCTACTTTCCCTACTGTTGCACTCACTGGAGTGGGAATAGTAATTTTTATCCCTACGCTATCTAACGCTTTCCCTACTGTTGCACTCTCTGGAGTGGGAATAGTAATTTTTACCCCTAAGCTATCCAATGCTTTCCCTACTGTTGCTCTCTCTGGAGTGGGAATAGTAATTTTTACCCCTACGCTACCCAACCCTTTCCCTACTGTTGCACTCTCTGGAGTGGAAATAGACATTTTTACCCCTACGCTATCCAACGCTTTCCCTACTGTTGCACTCTTTGGAGTGGGAATAGTAATGTTTTCCCCTACGCTATCCAACGCTTTCCCTACTGTTTCACTCTCTGGAGTGGGAATAGTAGTTTTTACCCCTACGCTATCCAACGCTTTCCATACTGTTGCACTCTCTGGAGTGGGAATAGTAATTTTTAGCCCTACGCTATCCATCGCTTTCCTTACTGTTGCACTCTCTGGAGTGGGAATAGTAATTTTTACCCCTACGCTATCCAACGCTTTCCCTACTGTTGCACTCTCTGGAGTGGGAATAGTAATTTTTACCCCTACGTTATCCAACGCTTTCCCTACTGTTGCACTCTTTGGAGTGGGAATAGTAATTTTTACCCCTACGCTATCCAACCCTTTCTCTACTGTTGCACTCTCTGGAGTGGGGATAGTGATTTTTTACCCCTACGCTATCCAACCCTTTCTCTACTGTTGCACTCTCTGGAGTGGGAATATTAATTTGTACCCCTACGCTATCCAACGCTTTCCCTACTATTGCACTCTCTGGAGTGGGAATAGTAATTTTTACAATTAAACTTTATTGAAACAACACAGAAATCAAACTAAGACACATGACGGCTCCCCTCAACACATTCCCTAGGTCACAGCCTGCAAGACAAAAAACATGATGAGAAGGAGTGTCCTGCGCACATCAAAGGATAGAGGGCGAGCGAAGGAGAGAGAGAGAAGAAGAGAGGAGGAGAGAGAGAGAGAGAAGGTAGAGAGAGAGAGAGAAGAGAGGGAGAGAGAGAAGAAGAGAGGGGGGAGAGAAAGAGAGGAAGAGAGGGTGAGAGAGAGAAAGCTGACCCTGCTCACCCAGGCCACACAGCTCACCTGCTGCCACCGGTGTGTCTCCAACCACTTGCTGGTAGGTATAGCAGCGCACCATGCCCCACATCTGAGACAGAGCCGTCATCTGAAACAGAGTCCAGAGACATGACTGGCACAGTACACACACACATGCACAAGACAACATTGCCGCGCGCTTATGCACACCCAGGCAGAGGTATCCCAGCCCCTCCCGCCGCCCATCAGAGCATGCCCGCCAATGCACGCCCAGGCAAACACTGCTCACCTTCCACCACCGGCATGTAGACTGCAGGTCCTGCCATGTGCCACTGCAAGCCACGAGGCCAGGGCCAGCAGACATAGCACCATCCGCACCATGCATCTACGTTGCGCTGGCCACCAACATGTCTGGGGCTGAACTATATTACACCATGGCATGGTATGAACCAGGGCACCCGGACACATAGCAGCCTGCACAGTCGCTCACCCCAATGGGTGGCACTAACTCTGTGACCCCGGAAGCGGGGCAACATTGTGCTAGGCCCGTGCAGGATACTGGCAAGGCTTACACTGCAGTTCAGCAAGGCACACAAATCCTGGGCAGTCCGGACCGCCAGGACGGCCCATCATCGCAGGCTGCACGTCCGCTCAGCAGCACCCCCAGGAGCGTGAGCGGAGTGGTCTGGCCTGCTGTATGCCAAAATGGGGCAGGGCTTGCAAATATGATTTGTGGGCACTGGGCGTGGTTCAGTCCATGTCCGGACAAGAAAATGGCTAATGCATGTGTCCCTGTTGTGGTGTCCATGGGACCCGTGACACAAATTGCCATTTTGCACTTTGAGTGCCATCCCACAGGATGTGCATCATTGACGCAAGGGAAATCACTGTCCCTACATGCATCCACACATACATACATGAATGAGGAATGACATGACACAGCAGTGCGTCACTGGATGTTTATTGCACATCCAGTGCTTTTCCACAACTGGAGCGGTACAGGGCACTGCTGAATACACCAAACTATGCGGGCCCATGAAGGGCCAGCCAGAGTCCATCCATGGAAGACAAATACTGCGGAAGAGGAGGGGTCCTGTCCGCTGTCTGGTCGCCGTATCATTGGTCATCAAACAGGATGTGCCGGTACATGATGCTGTCCTAGGTGAGTGCATCTGAGTGAATTAGGGATCAGTGGAAGTTCAAGAGGCCATGTGCGGGACCAACCAGAAATAGGCCAGTTGGCGGAAATTAATGCTACTTAGCCCTTCTGATCACAAGCCCATCCATGTCCTCGTCCCCGGATATGTGCCCTGCCCCACCTGGGGGTGTTGCTGTACCGGCTGTGGCACAGGGAGGCACTGACACCTCAGGTGCCAGAGGTGGTCCATCTGCTACACTGTGTTGTACCAACACCTCAGGTGCCGGAGTGATTAGGCCTGCCGCACAGGAAGGCATGGCCACACCAGGGGGCGGAGATGAGGATGGTGTGGGGGCAGCAGCATTGAACTTTGCCACGCCTTGTGGCAGCAATGCCATGATGAGGATCTGCAGGGCATGGTAGATCCCAGCTACATTCTGCTGATGTTCATCGGTGGCTGCCATCCTTTCCTCCTCCAGCTGCACCATGTCCTCCATGAGCCTCCACATGTGTGCCAGCTTCCGGCTGGTATCGCTGGAGCCATTCTGAGAGGACAGGTGTTCTTCTCTCCGCGTCATGACTCCAGTGATGTCAGTCAGGGCTCGCTGGAGACCATGTAGCAGGGCTACACACCCAAGGATGGTGTCAAGTTTGGTTGCCATGTTGCCGAAGCCCAACCGCACCTGCGGTCTCACTCTGGCACTGCAGCACATGGAGTTGGAAGGCCATGTGTTGTTCCTGGGGGTCTTGGGGGGGTGCCGGGCTGTGGGTGCCTCGTGCTGGGTGCTTTGGGTAGTGGGTGGGGTCTCCTCAATGCAGAGGGCCTGCCCTGATCCTGGAGGTGAGTTGCAGATGAGGTCCCTGATGTCTTGGATGTCGATACTGGTGTTGTCCTCCTCGTCATCAGTGAAGAGGGGCTGGGACGGGGAGATTGTGTATTACGATGTGTCCAAATGTATGTAGCCACTTGGTACATGTTGACATTCAGACAGCATGGCATTGTACATTGTGACAGTCTGTAGATCTGGGTGAGCACCCAGAGTCATTGTGGGTGTGCACTGTGCTCTGCTTGATTGCGCATGTGTACCATTGTGCCCATCTCCACCACTCCCCCCAGGACCTGGTGGTCACTCACCCTGTTGCGGTTGTGTTGTGTCCTGTCGAGCAGTGTCCGATCCCCCGACCCCGGCCACAGTCTCCACACTGATGACTGTCGACACCAGCTCCTCCATGTCATACAGCTCGAGCTGTGGCGCTGGGCCCCCACCTCAAGTCTGTATTGCTGCCTTCCAGTTGGCGGACAGTTTCTCCTTAGTCCGCCCCTTGATGTCATTCAATTGCCTCCTAAATTCGTCCATTGTCCTCTTGTGCTCCCCGACGGCATTCTCCTTGTCCACGCTGTCCCGCCATATCACGTTTTTGGTGCCCAATGACACATTGGAGGTGACGAACAGTTGTTGATGGTTTTCCATCACCTCCGTGACAATGATCCTGTTCGCCTGCTGACTGAACTTCATCTTCCTCTTTTTCCTGTCATTGCCCCTCCCTGTCCCTGAGGTCCCAGGCTGGTCGTCTGGGGTGTTTGTGGGGTTGCGCTCATCCTCTGTGCCCGCTCTGGCTGCCTCCATGGTGCTTGGGTGTTGGTCAGTTTGTGTTTGGTAGTTTTTTCTACTTTTATGGTGATTTTTCCTGCCTGCCAGGTGTGTGTTGCAGGCCCGGCTCTACTTATTGCTGGTTTCTCATCGCGCTTTGGCCAATCGCAGGTTTTTTGGTTTTGTGGGTTGTGCTTTTGTCTCCATCAAGGTGGTTGTATCGTGGATATTGACAGCGGTTTCGGCAGAATATCGCTCGCTATTGCCGTGTTGTGAATTCCACGTTGACACAGGATTATTTTCCCACGATAGGCTGTTGAAAGTTGCATTACGCTACTCTTAGGGTAGTTATCACACTTTCTTGTCAATATACTCCTTGGAGTTTCACACACCTCATATTCCGACTCCTAATAATCACATAATACAGTCTTCAGGGGAAGCAAGCAACTGTAGAGCAGGTGGTTGCAAGTACTATTCCTAGAGGCTAATCTAATTTTGTTTTTTAAGAATTAGTTACCAAGATCATTTAATGATATTTTAATGTTCCCATTTATTGAGATCACTGCATGTCTGTAAGAGAGCTCGCTGCACTAAGCACTAAAAACCGACTTCAGCTTCGACCCACAGGCCACGGGTTTGAATCTTGAAGGGGTAACTACATTATCATCATGCAGTCCTTGAATTAAGTACCATTTAACTGACTAATAACTGCGATTTATAGTGCTTAGAATGACAGAAGAGTAGTATGAAGCACTATATAGTTTGTGGGGGATTGTAATCTCTTTATAAAGCCTGGTGATTTATTTTCCGATTACGAGGGCTTTCAGGCATCAAAACGGACCTGTAATAAGAAAATGACTATTGACGTCACAGTGCAGCCATCTTTCCCGAAGGTTGCTTTCACCTCGTGAGGAGATATGGAGTGACACAGCTCTGCCACTGTTTCTTTGCCCTGGCATTAGTGTAAAACAGTTCTTTTAATCCTTCTAGAATGCAGGAACGGTGCTTTCAGTTCCCCATACCAACTTTCCTTATTTCCAGTGTAGAAAACCTGACTATGAGATGCGGCCCGCAAGGTGCATTGGTATGCATAAAAAACAAAAGCAGTGGGGTCCCTGAAAGTGAAAAACAAGCTTAGGCAAAGCCAATAGACCTGGCTGAGGAAAACCTGTAAGGTTTTTTTCTATCTTTTATAAACATGCAGTAGACATTAAAAGTTTGAAAGACATTTAAATTAAAAATACAGCTGTCTAAAAGTGCCGTGCATTTGTTTGCAAAAAAAGCAAAAGGTAACCCATCACAAATTAAATGTAAATAAATATTAAATAAAAACAGAAATGAAAGCAAGGATTTCTCCAGTGGGACAGGTACTAAAGTGGACGACATTTTAAGTAGATGTTCTCTGGACCAAAGTCAAAAGGCCACTCTTCACAGTGAAGATTGGAAGAGGCTGAAGTAGGCTGACAACAATGTTGTGGTGGGTGGCAGCAAAACGTGAATGACAATTAAACAGACCAATTGATAAGGAGGACAGTCCGAAAGCCCCTGTATGCGTGATATATAGACGGTCCTATTTTCGTTATTATAATTTTTTTATTCAAAACAAGGGACTGGCAGAGCACCAAAGATAGTCTTTAGGCTAAGCCTGGGCGTTGAACTTCGCTCTGCTCACTGAGTTTGTGGAGTTTCTGCACTCCGCGGAGCTCGCAGAGTGGAGAAAACTCCGCTTCGCGATGTGCAGGGGAGGTTTTTTCAACGCTCGCAACTGTGAACGGTAAGTTTGCAATCGAGAACGGTAAGTTTGCTAGTGCGAACTGCTGCTCGGGTAGAATTTCCACCTGAGCGGCAGGAATACCAGCACAAACTGCAGTTCTCACTGCACACCGCCACTCGTGGAACTTCGTGGAGTTTTTTTTTAACTTCGCGGAGTTCCTAGTAGCAAAACTCCCCAAACTACGCCCAGGCCTGCTTTAGGCCAGACTTCAAAAAAGAGTGCTAGGCAGAAACAGTAAGCGGTACAGCTTTCAACAGTATGGTGCTGCAGGTGAAGTTGCCTTTGCACCGAATACGGTTGCACTGGACTCAAGGGTCTGTCTGATGGGCTCATTGCGTCCTGATTTTTGCTGTATTTCATTCTCCAACCTGGCTTAAGGGGCCAGCGGTCTTTGCATTCACCAGGCCCCATGGCACACTCGCTGTTTAGAGTGCCAAGAAATGGCAGACGTTAGCTATGAATAATTATTGCGAGGTAGAGTAAAATAGCCATTCTAGATGGAAAGGCACAAATATTCTAAGGAATAAAACACACCCTAACTTTACATTAATGAGGATTTTGAAGTCGCCTTAGAGTTCCATTATATTATAAAGTACTGTACAGCAAGTGGTACTTTATCCCGAACATAATTAACAAGTTATTATTGCTACGGATTATGCGCGGTTTATGCATATTACATAGAGCAACTTTTCACTTTGTCAGTGTATTTCGGTAAATTCCCTACTGCAAAACAAATTCATTGTTTTATTGTATTTAACTTGCTTGAATGGGAAACTCATATAATTTTCTTGATGGATGTCAGAACTAAAGAGAGTTAGGAAAGGTATGTTTACAAGATGAACTTAGATATACATCTCCAGAGAAGAGAGAAAACCCCCCTACATCCCCATTCTTTGCATGTGATGGCCAGGAAGTCTTCAATCAGTTGGAACACAAAAGACTGCGGAAGTGTGACAGCATTTCTTAAAGTGTGCAGTAAAGGGAGTTTTGTTTGCAGCTGCTGTGA
The DNA here is from genome assembly GCF_964263255.1 of Lissotriton vulgaris. Taxonomy (NCBI): domain Eukaryota; kingdom Metazoa; phylum Chordata; class Amphibia; order Caudata; family Salamandridae; genus Lissotriton; species Lissotriton vulgaris. Next base: position 846,050,501 of record NC_141685.1, read on the forward strand.
GCCAGCCTTACAGTAACACTAAGAGTTACTCTCAAGAATTTGAGAAAAGATATTTAATCAATTTAATATTGTGGATAACCTTAATATATATTAAGATGTGCTATGCCTGTCATTGAATGTGAGCATATTCCTGGGACCCAGTCAACATCAAATAGTGTTCTTAAATGAAGCCCTACCTAACCGTGCAAAGACAAGGTGTAAGTCAAACCAGAACTGGTGGTTAGTTGGAATTCATTTGGGATCTTGGTTGAAAAAATGAATTGCATTGCTTGGCTACTTCTAAAAGGAATAGGAATGATGTATTGGACCCCATCATAAGAAGGAGCAATGGTGAGAGAACTTTAAGTGTTCCAAGCAAAGTAACATTTTGTCTGTTGGGGTGCTACCCATACACTGAACAATTCACAGGTTTGGGCCCCTTATAGTACTTTGGCACTATCACCAGGTAATGCCTTAGGGTTGCTACATTATCTTGCCTGAAGTAAGCACGGCTCTGTTGGCAGGCAGTAGAGAAGTAGGGAACCACTGTACTTTAGTGGCATGTTAACCCCAGTGGATCTATGTCACCTATTGCAAAATGTTGACTTGAGGCAGGAGTGCCAACTTGCAGAGCTCTTATGCCACCCCAGGGCAGTACACCCTGTTTGCTTTATGGACCCTGGTTGTCACTGGCAGCTCCAAAGCCGGATTCGAAGACACACACTTTCAGAGGAAGTTTGGATTGAAAAAGAAAGATGCCTGATGACCTATGAGATACCTGCAGACTCCCAGGACGTATTTCCACATTTTGATTTCTTATCCAAAGGAGGCACTTGGTGCTAATGTGACGGCCGGCCCCAGCAACAATTGGTGGAGCATGCAACACCAGCTGGGGTGTGGTCTGGTGGTGCAACATTTCACCTGTCCATTTCCATCGTAGTCACTGAGTCAATACTGGCAAATATAGGGGTCGACATGAAGAATGTTGATTTCTTTTTTTTCACATTCTCTTTATCGATTTTTCAACACACTATGCACAACACAAAAACAGGGCAGCGGTTTGTTATCATGTATCATCTTAACAATAGTATGAAAGGCACTAAAAATAGGAGTGGGGTTTGGGGTCCCTGGTGGAGGCTAGGGAACAAGAAGCTCAGATCAACATAAGGCAGACACAATTTCACTCCAGTGTCGTTGATGAATTACTGTGCAAGGGCAATCGTCTATAACTCTTAAGGGGACCCACTGGTGGTGGAGGGAGCTGGAGAGTTTGGGTGGAGGGCGGGGTGGTTGCCTGGCTCAACCAGCTCAGTCACATTCCTGGACAATACAGAGGGATCTCCATCGTTCCCCGCTGGTTCATCAGATTCTGAGCCTTAAACCAGGTCTGTGCCCTAATTACCCAATCTGCCCAACATGTTCTCCCACAACTTATGATCACGCTCTGCTTTGTTATTAGTGTGGACCTTCCAAAGCATACATTCCTCCACTGCTGAGCATTCCAAAAAGTCGGCGAGTCATTAAGATACAGTAGGAGGGTTGGGTTAGCCCAATGTATGGCTATGTGCTACCTCGTCAGCACTAGTTCCAACTTTGCAAATCTGTACCGCATTATTTTAACTCTTCTTGGATGGAGGCAGCAGTCCCAGCAGGGGTTGTGTCCTGCGAGACACGTTCTAGTGTCTCGACAGACAGAGAGTTGGTAGCCACTGGACACACTTGCACCCCCACATGCATCCCTCACAGGCATCACAAGTGACATGAGCCTGTCAATAAAAAGGCCCGGGTGCAAGTTGCTCGTGGCCAGTTGAGTATCCATAGCCACTGTGTCTGTGTCTTTTCTATAGCAGCATGTGGGACCAGGTCCCACAATACCACAGCAGGCAGTGTCGGGCCGCTAGCCGTGCAGTCACCTGTGTTGCCCTATGCACCTCCTGTATTACCTCACACCAGAACCCCTGTATCTCTATGCAATCCCATGCAACATGTCCAAAATGTGCCGGGAGCGCCACACACCGAGTGCAGCCTTCCAGGCACATCAGATAGATCCTATGTAGGTGCTGTGGCATCAGGTAAGCTCTATCTATGTAAGAAAAATTTACCAGTTTGAATCAGCCATTGTTAGCTATGTCACAGACTTGTGTCAGGGCCCTGTTCCATTCTCCATCCATGAGGGGGGTCTCCAGCTCCCCAATCTATGTGGCGCGCCTGGTAGCAACATTTGTCTGCCTGTCGCTATTGAGGGCAGCATTTAACCTTGTGATTATAACTTTAGATGAGCCAGAATCTAGGATCACCTGCAGGACCTGGGACTCTCCAGGCTCATTTGGGAATGTCGCCCAGATCTAGAGGGTCGTGTGAGATATGCTGGGGAACTGCAAAATTTGTCCCCAGTCTATGTCATAGTGAGTTTCAACCTGCTCTACAGACATAAAGGTGAAGTTTAGAAATAGGTCTTCCACCCTCTGGCAACCATCCACTTAATCCATCCATGGAATCACAGATATGCAGGAAGGGGTGCTTCGACCAAATTTGGAGAAGCCTGGCACGAGGTTCTTGTCTTAGAACTTGCATGACAGCTTTTTCCCATCCCTGAGCCATTTGTTTGACAATAAAAGGAGTCCCCGCCGGGTGTCCGAGTCTGCGCATGAGTAGCTTGGGAAGCTCAGCCAGTACGATCGAGTCATATAGTAATGTCTTCTCCCAGTTAGGACCGTCTTCACACTATAGAGCAGCATACTGCAACAGTCCTGCTACATAGTATAGGTTGAGGTTCAGGAGACCAAGTCTGGCCTGGCTAGGATCCAGTTTCAGGATCTCAAGGAGGACCCTACACCTTTTCCTTGCCTATACCAGGGTCATGAATAACCCATCAATCTGTCAAAACAGTGTGGATGACAGCACACAGAACACATAAACATAAACATAAAGGCAGTGGGGTAAGAGGACAATTTTGCTGAGAACCACTATACCCATTACTGACCGTGGCAGCGTGATCCAGATCTGAACAGAGGCTGTGCGCCTGTCCAACACCATTCCCATGTTAAGATCAGACTATAGGCGGGGGTCGTGATATTTGCATACCCAGATTACGGAAACTCTCGGTTTTCCATGGTAAACCCACATCCATGAGATTGGATGCGCTCACATCAGTCAATACTGTCAGGGAAAACAGCACCGTCTTATGACGATTAACACAGAACCCTGATACTGTTCCAAAGTCTGGCATCAGATGTAAGAGAAGAGGCACTGAGCTCCCAGGGTTTATCGTATCAATTAGAGTATTATCGGTATACATAGAAACAACATGTGTCTCATCTTCCACCCTTATGCCCCAATCTCGTAGTTTGGCTCTAAGGCTTATTCCCAGTGGCTCCATAATGAATGCGAACAGGAGAAGTGAAAATGGGCAGCCCTGTCGGATACCCTTCTTAATATGGAAGGAATAGGACACTTCGCTCCCTGTACACACCCTTGCACTTGGCTCTGTATGTAGGAGTTGCACCCACATCAGGAATTCCTCAACGAGTCCCATCCAGACCTCCCTGAGATACATCCAGGACAAGGTGTTGAATGCCTTCTCAATGTCTAAGGCTATTAGTTCAGCTTGCATGCCTGTGGTATGAGTTTCATGCATCATGTGAGATAGTCTTCTCAGATTCATCTATGTACTTCGTGCAGGCATATGCCACATTGATCCTCACAGTCCAGGTGTGTGGCCACCCGGCACAGCCATAGCGCTAGTCCCTTCGCTAATAATTTGGCACCGACATTAAGCAGCGGGTGAGGTCCAGGGTCAATGGGGTCTTTGCCTGGTTTGAGCAGCATCATTATAAGAGCTTCCCCCATATGACCCAGTAATTCACAGACTTTTCGTGACTCTTGTAAAGTTTCAAGAAGTGCAGGTAGTAGAGAGATGGAATATGCCTGGAAGTATTCAACCAGGAGACCATTGGGTCTCAGAGATTTTCCTCTGACCATATTCTGAAAGGCCCCACCTAGTTCCTCCAGTGTAATGGCTTCACAGCGTCCATCGGCTTACCTGACCTCCCTGCGTTGAGAATCTCGCTGGGATGTTTATTTTCCACGCTCGCAATCAACAACTTGATGTTGTTGATCGCGAACGAGGAAAAGTCTCACCGGTATGTCATTTTGCTTGCTCGCGGTTGCCTACTTGACGTTGAGGACCGCGAGCAAGCAAAAAATGACCACTGCACTACGCTACACTATGCTTTGCGTGTTTGCACTGTGCTACATGCAGTTTGCGTAGTGTGAAGTAGCGCAAACTACGTGAGCAGTAACGTAGTGCTTTGCCCAGGGTCAATGCTAATAGAACTTCATTGTGCGTTTGAGGGAATCACTGAAAGAATATCGATGGTCCAAATATCGACATACAGAAATATCAAAGCAAGAATATCGAAGTCAAGAATATCGACATCCTATCTACATTATGGTATTAAGTAAAAAAATATTGAGAAAAAAATAATGTAAAATAAAGTAAATAATACATATAAGTAAAATAAACATAGTTACAAATAGTTTAAAATGTTTAAAAATTATAAATTATATATATATAATTTATAAATACGTTTAATACATACATATAATATAAGATATATATGATATATACACTTACTTATTCATATGTTTTAATCATTATTTTAATAACTTATATATTATTAAAAAATCTTATAAATTAATAATACATCTATATACATAAAACAGTAATATAAATAAAAATGTGATAAATATATGTAACAAATTAAAAAATGTTAAATCATTTTTTAACTTGCTAAAAATTTAAAATACTACATTAGCTAAAATAATACAAAAAAAATTAGATAGTGGAGGGAATAAAATTACTATTCAACTCCAAACAGTGCAATTGTAGGGTAAATGTTGGATAGCGTAGGTGTTAAAATTACTATTCCCACTCCAATGAGTGCAACTGTAGGGAAGGTGTTGGATAGCATAGGGGTAAAAATTACTATTCCCACTCCAGTCAGTGCAACAGTAAGGAAAGTGTTGGATAGCGTAGGGGTTAAAATTACTATTCCCACTCCAGTGAGTGCAACGGTAGGGAAAGTGTGGGATATCGTAAGGGTAAAAATGACTATACCCACTCCAGAGAGTGCAACAGTAGTGAAAGTGTTGGATAGCGTAGGGGTTAAAAATTACTATTCCCACTCGAGTGAGTGCAACAGTAAGGAAAGTGTTGGATAGCATAGGGGTTAAAAATAACATACTTATAATTAAAAGGACATTTTTAAATAAATAATGCTTTAATTATGAAATGACAATTATTTATTTATAAATACAAATAAATAAATAAAATATTTACTTAATTACAATTAAATTACTTCCCACCCTATTCCCCTATAAACCCACAACCTGCTACAGAACTAAAATGCAAAATGTAATTAAAAGTAATTAATAACTCCTACAAATGATTAATTAACTAATTAAATTACTTCCCACCGTATTCCCCTATAAACCCACAACCCGCTACAGGACTAAAACACATATTTTACTTAAAAAACATTAACTTCTAAAAATGTTATACATATATTTAAAAACCAGTACAATACTTAACAAAAAATATATAACACATACATTCAAAATACATAATAAAATACATAATAAAATACATAACACTAATATAAATATCGATATTAGTAACTTAGATTTTTTTGCTATCGATATTACTAACTTCGACATTTACTAAAACTATATTTCTTACCTTCAGGTCGATATTCTTGATTTCGATATTCTTTCCCTATGATATTTGAAACTCGATAGTACTGTAGGTCGATATTCAAAACTCAGGGGCATATTACCAAGCAATAGCGATAATTATCGCTATTGCTTGGTTAGAGACAAAAATTTACCACTGAGCTGCGGCGATAAACCTTGGTATTACCAAGGTTTATCGCAAATGCGATAAAAATCGGCTGCAATGCATGAATATCGCTGAAAAGTCCGAGATATTCATGCATTACCGAGCTAATGCTCTTAGCCATGTTATCCACCTCCCATTGGATAACATGGCTAAGAACTGGGGTGAATGTGTGACATTGATCCACATTCTGTCCATCACCTGTTTTGTTTGCAATTGCCGCCATAAGTGCGCTGGGGATGCTCAGACGTGGGTCCCAGGCACTCCACACCACTGGAGTCAAGCTAGCCGGGCTGATGAGAGGTGTTACCTCAAAACCGGTCCGGTCCTCGGATGCTTGATTCCGTTCTGGGAAGGACATGGCTTTTGTAGTTCGGACTGGACTGTTCCCATGGGGCACAGGGTCAGAGCTGATTTGCATATCGCCATTGTCTAACCCAGGGTGGTGTGGAGTGCAATAAAACGATGGAATTGGGCCCAGATCTTTGGACTGGGGTGAATGTGTGACATTGATCCACATTCTGTCCATCACCTGTTTTGTTTGTAAGAACTGCTCAGGGCAGGTGTTAGCTTTTGGAGATATTCGCGCTTAGCGCGAATATCTCCAAAAGTTGGTAATAGGAGATAGCGCTGTTAGCGACTGTTTCCAGTTGCTAACATCTTGGCACGCCCACTTTGCATGTCATTAGTGATAAATATCACTGGCATGCAAAGTGGGGCCCAAGATGGTCGCTATCTCCTACTAGCTGTCGCTAACTGGTGTTAGCAACAGCTAGGTAATAGGGTGATAATTTTATCTCCGCTTTCTTGGGTCTTAAAGCCAAAAAAGCGGAGATAAACCCCCTTGATAATATGCCCCTAAATATTTAGACTGAGCACCTGTTTGGGGTCAGTGTTGGGCCTGTAACTTGAGCTATTACTAAGGGGTGAGGATGAGCAGGCGAGAGCCCTGTGAGAGATCTGCTCGTCGTTCGACTCCCATGTACCTCGTGATCCTCACTTCCGTGAGTTCAGATTTAAACACACCACTTAAAAGGGAAAGGGAAAGAAAAAAAGATGGGGTAAAAAAAAAGCAGAAAGAAACAAGAGACAGATGGGGGTCAGCTCAGTGGATAAGTGTCCCGGCCCTGTTAATAACGCAGCTCCCATGCCCCGTAATTCCCCTGACAGTAGAACACCTCAGTGGTTCAATGACACTCCCACACATAAACAACACAGTCTGCTTTGGTCAACTAAACACCCTACATAAGGGGAGGTAGAGGAGCAAAAAGTACAGAAAGAAGAAGAAAGGAAACAGAAAATAGTAAATAGGTGGGGGGTCAGCCAAGTGAGTGTGCAACCAAGTCCCATTGCCGATACTGCCACCAGTTTCCTCCATGTCTCATGTAAATGAAGTGCAGCATGAACTGAATGTCCCCACAGGCCCCAATGAGTGGAGAATCGGTCCCATCTCCCATGCCGGGTGTCAGAACCCCATGGGAGTGCACAGTACCTGTTCCTTTGATCACCTCTCACATATGGACTCCACATGACCAACAGGAGTTCATTGTGTACCCTATCTCAAGGGGCTGGCATTTCCACCCGGAACTCACAATGGGGCACTCTCAATTTGTCAAAGCAGCATCTCCACTTGTGTGCCTGTGGTCATCCGGCATATCTGACTCAGTGCATGAGGATGCAGTGGAGTGCCAGTGCACTCACTTCCTCACATTCCTGTTGCTGAAATTCTAGATCCAAAGTGCTGTCAGTCTGTAGGATCACTCTTGCAGTAGACCTCGAGCAGCGTCTATGTCTGCTTCTCATCCTGGATAAGAGCGAGAGGTCTCTCCCTCCTCGAATACCATCTCGAAGCCATCCTGAGTGTGTCGCCGGAATTCTAACACTACTATGTATCTACAACCTATCCTAAGTTTCCTTAGATGTTGTAAAGAAATTAGAGCAGCCGTCCCATATAAACTCCAATTTGGCAGGAAAAAGCAACAAATATGTCAACCCCAGCGCTTTCAGTTTTTGCTTGACACTACTGAAGGATGGTCGCTGTAGTTGGAGAGCCCTAGTGCAGTCTGGAAAGATGTGTATACTGTGGTTTTCAATTGCGGGATCTACACGTCTACAGACCCCTTGTAGGATTTCAACGTGGTCCTTATAGTTGAGAAACTTTGATATTACAGTCCAAGGTGAGGCCACCGGTTTTGGCAGCGGGGCCATGGACAGCACACACTCTCCACCGCAAAGAATCTCAATAGGGTACAGAAGAGAGAGCTGACTTAATCCACTTCTCCAGATCACTACCCTCTGTGCCCTCCAGAAATCCCATGAATCGTAGGTTACATCTACGAGAACATCCTTCTGTATCTTCCATTCTAGCCTCCAGTTTGCTTGAGTGAGCTTCGAGTGCAGCCCCCTTGGCCTTCAGAGTGGAAACTTCCTCCTGCATCTCAGTGACCTGTGTTTTTATTTCCAATGATCTGTCAGCTACCTTTTGTAGATTGGCCCTAACCAGGTTCACGTTAATTGCTATGGCCTCAATCTTCGCTTGTACTGCCAAGCCGGATGCCTCAATAGCCAGCAAGATCTGAGTCCCCAGTGACTCAATTGCGCCTGTGGTCTTTCCTCTTTCTCCATCTGTGGGATGCCACTTGTACCCAGTCCATAAATTGGTCCATTTTCGTTTGTTGGGTGCCCCTGGCTGGCCTGTCTTTTCCCATGATGTATTGAAGGAGTACAGTCAGCCACGTCCAACATTGAGGCCTCCTTGTCCACAGCCCAGGTATACTCAACAGAGCCACTGGTATGGTGGTGCCTCCTTGCACTAGTATAAGAAGCAATGCACTGGCGTGTGTGAAACAGTTCAGCAACCCCCTGGGTGCAGCTAGCAGCTATCTCTTAAATGTCATGCCCGGAGACCAAGGAAATCAATCAATCAATCAGAGACTTATGAGCTTATAGACCTGTGAGGGTCTGAAGGCGCTGGGGGGGGGAAACAGCTCTGGGTCAGTCGAAAAGCCAGGTCTTGAGGTCCTTCCTGAATGCGTGGAGAGTTGGGGAGCATCTGATGTTGACCAGGAGCTCGTTCCAGGCTTTTGCTGTGATGTAAGAGAAAGCTCTCCCACTGGCTCTGCTTCTGCTTCTGCGGGGACATCAGCTAGGGCGGGATCAGCGGAGCTGAGGTTTTTCTTGGGTACATGGAGACATACTCGGTCATTGAGGTATTTGGGTGTGATGTTTTTGAGGGATTTGTAGGCGTGGGTCAGAAGTTTGAAGGTGACCCTCTTCTCGACCGGGAGCCAGTGGAGGCTTTGTAGGTGTTGAGTCATATGTTCGTGGTGAGGTGTCCCAAGGACGAGCCTGGCTGGGGCGTTCTGGATGGTTTGGAGCTTGCGTAGGAGATTCTTGTTGATTCCGGCATAGAGGGAGCTGCCTTAGTCCCGGCTGCTGGTAATGAGTGCGTGGGTGACGGTCTTTCTGCAGTCGGGGGTCCACTGAAGGTCTTACGGAGGATGCAGAGGCAGTTGAAACTGGTGGCTGTGACTGCGTTGATCTGGCGGGACATGGAGAGAGAGGGAGGAGTTGAGGATGATGCATGGTCAGTTGGGGTGGGCGGGCTCCCGAGGTCGGAGGGCCACCAGGTGTTGTCCCAGGCGGAGGTGCAGGGCCCGAGGATGAGGACCTCAGTCTTTTCTGAGTTGAGCTTCAGACAGCTGTCCTTCATCCAGGCTGCTACATTTCTCATTTGTTCTTGGAAGCTGAGTCTTGTTATTTCCGGGTTCTTGGTGAATGAGAGAATGAGGTGGGTGTCGTCGGCGTAGGATATGATGCGAATCCGATGCTGTCTGACAATGGCGGTGATCGGGCCATGTAGATGTTGAAGCGCTTCGGGACTAGTGAAGATCCTTGGGGTACTCCACAGATGATGTTGTTCGAGTTGGAGAGGAACGGGAGGAGTCTCATCCTCTGGGTTCTGCCAGAGAGGAAGGAATGGATCCAGTTGAGAGCGGATCCCTGTATTCCTGCGTTGTGGAGTCTGGCGGCTAGCGTGCGATGTTAGACGGAGTCGAAGGCTGCGGAGAGGTCTAGGAGGATGAGGGCCGCAGTGTGTCCCTGGTCTAGCAGCATGTCGATTTCATCGGTGGCGGTGAGGAGGGTGTTCTCGGTGCTTTGGTTGCTGTGGAATCCAGACTGGGAAGTGTCTAGGCATTTACGAGTCTTTTGGTGACTTTGGCTGAGAACGGGAGGAGAGAGCTAGGCCGGTACTTCTTCAAGTCAGTTGGGTCGGCCGTTGGTTTCTTAAGGAGGGGTTTCACCTCTGCGCCATTCCAGTCCTCTGGGCAGATGCCGGATATGAAGGAGGAGCTGATTGTTTGCCGTAGTTCAGGGGCGATGACAGTGGTGGCCCTGTGGAAGATGTGAGGGGGGGCAGGGTTTGGTTGGGGCTCCTGAGTGTGTTTTCTTCATGGTTGAAGACATGAGCTCACTGGAGGTGGGGGCCCAGGAGGTGATGGTTGGCTTCTCTGCAGTGATGGGTGGCATGGTGCTGATTTCTGCTGGCTCGCTGAAGTTGTTGGAGAGCGCCTTGATCTTCAGGTGAAAGTAGAAGTTGAGTTTGTCGAAGAGTTCTTGGGAGGGTTTGATGTCCGATGATTCTCAGGCAGGCTTTTCAAACTGCTGAATGCTGTTGAACAGTTCCTTGACGTTGGATGCGTTGGTCTTGACTTTGTCTCTGAAGAAGGTCCTTTTGGTGTTCCTTACACGCTGGTGGTAGCACTTGAAACAGTAACAGTCGCTCTCGGTCAATAACTTTAGTCCTGCGGCGGCACCCCAGACCCTACACAGGAAGACCACCCAAGGATCACAACCAGCAGCTAGGAAGTGTGCAGGGTGGCTGAAACAGGTGCCAGGCCTCTTGAGCAAATGCCAAACAATCACCTCACCTTTCCCTGCCAATGTGGGAGATGAGGGGGCCTAGTCAATCATCTCTATATCCCCAAAGTTTGACCAGTGCAGCTTCATTCAGGGGTGAGCCAGGCAGTTTACAGCTTCGACTGGTGTGCAGATGTAAACAGAGGCCACTTCTACGCACCCCAACACAGGGGCAAATCAAATCAGACAGAGGCCCTACTCCGAGCCCTGCAGTCCCCCAGGAGCTCACTGGTATTGTCCAGCACAGCAGTCATATCTGAAAGAAGCAATGCACTATTCACACTGAACATTCCCTCATCCAGCTCAGCAGCAGGTGGGGAGGAGACCACCAAGTGTCAATCAGGGTCCTGTAGCTCCTTGCTGTCACTTACTGCCCGGGCAGGGGGAAGAATCTCCAAGGCAAGCTTCTCTGGCATATCAATAACAGGCACAAGTGTGGGTGCAATGTGGGGTCACTGGGGGGCCTCACTGTGGTCTGGGGTACCCACCTTTTATCACAAGCAGGCCTCCCTCAGCTGGCATGCCCCACTGTTCGAGATAATGCTGTGCCCCGTACATTCCAGGCCTGCTAAGCGGGGTGCACACCACCTCTAGTCCGGCAGTGAGTAGTCCCTTACTCACAAACTAACTCAGCTACCATGGTTAGAGGGAAAAGACCGCCATGATTCAATCGGGGTCCCGCAGCTCCTTACTGCCACTTACTCCCCAGCTAGTGGAAAAGAACCATTAATGCAGGCTCCTCAAGTGGGCCAACAGCAGGAGCAAGTGCTGGTGTGACGGGTGGTTGCTGGGGACCTAGGGTGATTTCTGCAGGGCCTCGCTGCAGCCTGGGATGCCTGCCTTTTGTCACAATCAGGCCACCCCCAGCAGGCATGACCTACTGTCTGATATGGTGCCGCGCCACTCCATTAATTCCTGGTCCCCCGGGGGGGGGGGCGCATTTTGTGGCCTGCAGGCGTAGACCTGTGGAGGCCCTCTAAACCCTGATCTGCCGTTTCACGTGCTCCCATGCGCCTGGGCCAGTGGCACCTACCTGGTCATTCTACTGTGCTCAGGGAAAGGGCTCAGATGCCACCCACCAAGCGGGCCACCCACCACCCCACAGCCAGCCTGGATGGACGTCTCCAGGAGCCCACATCTGGAGCCCCAGTGTTCGCTACAAGTCAACTTCCACATGGGGGGCAGCAAACCCAGCTGACTCCATCTGTGTTGTGAAAGCAGATCTGCAATCCAATGCTCCTGCTTCTCTTATGCAGCAGCTCAAATTCACCCTGGACCCATCACCCCTGCCCAGGCATCGGCCAGGTGATCGCCACCAGACAAGACTCCCCACCAGCAATAGACAGAGCGACACGGGCAAGCCCCAGGGGCTCTGATTCAATGACCCTGTTTGCATCCCATTATGCAGCACCTTTTGAAGCATCATGGAGTCTCAGGGATGGCAGGATTGGGGTGAGAGCTCACTTCCAGTGCTGCCGCAGGGTGATCTTGTTGGCCACACCCCTGAAGCATGCTGGGTAATGCAGTTTGCTTCCTGTCACAAGAAAGCGTGGCATCTACACTTAACATACTGGGGAAAAGGGGAAACCAGCATGCAGTGCATAATTCGTAAAACAAATATGTGTCTGGGTTTTTGTCAAAAGCCACTGCTGCTTGCACCACACATTGCCCCTGCCATGCAGCCAATGATAGTATTAACACAACTACTAACCATCAAACTCCTACAAGTGTGACGATTCAAACAATTTCAGGCCCCCAAATCTATAACAATGGCTTGGGCGGCAGATAAAAGTCGATTTTAATGTATATTGAATTCATTATTAACTGTTGTGCTCATCTCTAATTTAGCCAGACACCGCCATCTTGTGGCCGACTTTTACAAACACCCGTGTTGAGAATTGTGTGCTGGTGTGGAGCACAGGGAACTGCCAGCTCAAATTAAGCACTGCCAGCATTGCAACGTCAACTTTAAGCAATCGTCAGCGCAAAGTAATCAGTGCTGTAATGGTGCTTTAAACAGCAGGCCAATGTAGAAACTGACTATGCAATGGTGCTTAACATATTTGAGATCAGTGTAGAGACTCGCATGGGAAACTATACCTTACATACTAATGCAAATGTCTTAAGGGGGTGCAACCATATGTGGTGTATATATAGGCCAACATGGACACTGATATCCTGACACCTTCTACTGCCAAATGGATAACTAGTGTGTGAGATCGAATATTGTAAAGGCAACAACCTGAAAAGGATATGTAATGTGCACCTATCCTTACATAATGAAGGCCCCTTTGTCACAGTGAGCAACCTCTTGCCATAGTGGGTTTCCCTGACTTTAAGTAAGAGTGAACAGTAGTTAAAGACTGACATATAAAGAGGTACAGTGGATGACAGTTCTATACATTGAAGGTGGCAATTTTCCTACGAGACGGAAACAGTCACAGGACTTGCTCACACTTTCAGAATCTACCACCAAGCCACCTAAACCAAACCACTCAATGCCAAAGAGAACAGCCACTCAATTGCATGCAGAGATCTGCCACATGTGACTGACATCCTGAAGGACTTTAAGATAGACCATCCCAGCAGGTTCCGTCCTACTCGCCTATCATACTTAGAATTGGGCATTCTAAAACATTACTCGTAGTGGGATAATTGTAATGTAGCCCGTACATGGGGCTCTCAGTCCTATGTTTTTCTAGACTCAAAACATTCTCAATATGAAGGGTTGAATTGCTGTACACAGCACAGGAGGTGGACTGAAAATTGTCATCACTTAAAACTTAACATGGTACCTGTGGAGCAACCTCTACATGCCAGCTAACTATAACTAAGGCTCCCAGTTTTCCAAGTTTACTGATATATACAGATGAGTACAGACGAAAACAATGTGAATCCTGTCTGCATTTATTTTTAAAAGTGGAAAAATACAGAAAATTGTGCTTTTGTGGGCGACTTTCCGTGCTGTTTTTCGTGATTTGCAGGATAACAGCTGAGCAGACAGACTTTATGGGAAGTTAAAAAAGAGGTTGAGATTTCCCTAAATACATCTATTTGTTAACATATATTTGTATTATAATGCTGATATTTACCTGTGGATGTAGTGTTTTGCTATATTTGGCTGCTTAAAGTGCTAAAAGACGACAGGCAACAAAGTATGAGTGCATGTTTATCAGTTAAATAAATGTGGAAATATACAGTTTTATAGCTTCATTTATTCGCAAAACACAAAAGAAATATGGATAAATACCAATGACATGGCCCAAAAATTAAAATGGAAAAATGCGTTCGGAAATGGGAAAAAAAGAAAAACCATAAAACTGGGAGCCCTAACTATAACCCAGCTCTCACGCACCCTTTCCCTATCACCTTTCTAAGTGCTGCAACCCAAGAAACAATATATACGGCTTTATTCTTGAATATTTAAGTAATGCTTAGACATATATGAGACTTATTAAGGTATAGACTTCCAGTAACCTGCCTAATCACAGCATCAATTTTAATTCATTTTAATTTCTAGAACAGAAATGTTTATGATTTATTACCTAGCACAATAGCAGCGAAGGGCATTATGCCGCTTTCGAGTATTAAAACCAATATGATTTATTTTTCAATATGATTATTGAGGGGTATTTATAATCTATTGCACATTTTATCAGATAATCATTGATTCTCTTATGTCCACACACGTTTCTGCTATGCATTATGCCTTTTGTACCTAGCACACAATTTAGTTGCAGACACATGCATTACTCAGCACTAAGGACATTGTGGCAGCGGAAATTTGTCACTATATCAAATTCACTAAATTTATGTAGTCTTAAATAGAATTAATTGCATTCTCAGGTCCCACTAACTAGAATACCAGTACATCAACACACTGCTAACAAATACTAGATTGCCATTGACAGATTAGTGGGATAGTGATTTAGGTGTATTCAGTAAGAGAGTTGGTGTCAAGCATTGGGGGAATTGGTTTAGGAAGATTGGAATGTGAGGATTAAAGAGTTACAGAGTTAGAGGAGCAGAGAGTGTTAAATGCTCAAGTGCTGAAATTAGAGTTCAAGTTAGAATTAAGTTCAAGGTCAAGTTTCTGGTTAGGTTTAGGGTAAGGGCTGCTCTTAGGCTTACCTTTAGGGTTAAGGTTAGCATTAGGCTGAGATTTGTCGACAAGGTTAGGGCTAGGAGGACTAATGATAATAATATGGTTAAGATTTATGGTTTGAATTCAGTTAGGTTTAGGGTTAGCATTAAGGTATAGGTTAGGGACTGTTTTAAAGTAAGGGAAAAGGTAAGGCGTTGGATTAGAATAATTGCAAACATTGGACTAAGTTTAAGGTTTAAATTAGGTTAAAGGGTAAGGGAGGGGTTAGGTTAGTGATCGGTTGAGAAGAGGTGTTGAAATAATGTTTAGGGTTAGAGTCAATGTAGAGTCAATGTAGACTAATGGCCTAATTATGATGTTGGGCGGACATCGGTCCGCCCGACACCGTTTCGGTCCTGAGACCGACTGACCTCTGGTCGGCAGTCCCAAAAAGCCAATTACAATGCGACCGAACAAATGTTCAGTTGCATGCTCCCTTTTCTCAATAGGATCTCATGGAACGACCATACACCGGCTGTAATACAAGCTCCCATTTAGAGAAGGGAGGTGCAGTTCATCCCTGCACCCCGTGGCAGGCACTTCAAGGTGCCTGCCACAGGGTGCAGGGATTAACAGGGGGGCACCATAGGCACCCCCTCAGCCCCCAATCAGAGGTCGCATGCACAAGGGGGCCATGCTGAGAGCACCCAAGCACGCTTACCGACATGGTTTTCATGTCTGACAGGACTGCATGGAAACCATGCCGGAAACACGGCATCATAATCTCAATGACGGAAAGGCCCACCTATGAGATTACTGGCCTGATTTCGACTAGCCAATGGGCTCCTGGAGCCTGGTGAAGCCAGCCGGAATGACTGGCTGGTTTACTTTCGTACTACCTACATCATAATTAGGTGTCAGAAAGTAAACAGTGCGGCCAATTACGATGCGGCCCTGAAGGCTCCATTCACCAGTCGAAGCTGTATCGGGCTGCATCGTAATGGGCCCCAAAGTGGGTAATTAAAGTATGTTTGAACATGATAGCTATCTTTATAGTTCACTGTAATGGCTTCTATACAGCTTGATATAGCAAGATTATTCAGATTGACACAACACTGCGGCCGACTATATGGTACTGGACTATATAATCAAATCCTCTTCTGAACTGCCTATAAAACCTTTGTTTTAGCGAATAATAAAAATTGTGGTGGACAATTTACATTTTGGAGCATTTTTTCAACAACAGCCTTAGGGGTGAAATCCCTCATACTCTCACATAAGAGGGTTTTGGCTTGCATGCTCACTCCATGAGAGACTAGTGTGACATTTCTCCCTATGACTGTCATTCGTTGTCAGATTGGTCCTTCAGAAAGTTTAATAAGGTGGAGCCTTTGTGGCATTGCCCAATACTTTGAATATATCTCAGAAAAAGATAGCAAACAGGTGTTGTGTGGCCATCATGAGGTTTCAGGGTATAATCAGAAGGACTCAAGACAGAGGAACTGAATTTGCACCGCCAGTGTACTGAGAAAGGACCCTATAACTATTCACTCATCATCCCCAAACATGCCATACAATTACTTGTTTGCAAGGAATGTGCGATAGAATGCCTGAAAAATAGCATGGGGAAAAGAAACATCAGCAGGTTAGTCTTTATTATGTACATCTCAGAGTCAGTGGATACTTATTTTTTTAAGTATGGTAAGGTCTCCTTTTCCATTATAAAGGCATTTTTTAGCTTACATATAATATTAAAACTGTTGATATAACTTTACTAAATTTAGAACCACATAGGCATGTCTGGTGAAATTTGGAACTGCAAATGTTGTGTAATTCCATCCGGGACAGAGGCATAGGGAAGGACAAAAGTTGTACTTTCCATTCAACCTCCCCTAAGAATGTTCACTCACTGCAACAGCCAAAACTGCTGAATTGAATTGCAACAAACTTGGCATTAAACTAAACTTTACATGGAATGGGGTTTTTGATGTGACGTAAATTTGTTCAGAATTGTCTGAGATATTTGCATTATAAAAAGTGGTTGGTGTGTTCAGACAGGGACTTCAGTATATCTTGAACATTAATTCTTGGAAAGTTCACAAAAACCATTTGCTGGCATCCAGAGACCTAGATTTTTGTTTTAAAAAAATGAATCAACTTGGCTTAGGGAGCATTTTCTCCTGCTGCCCAGTGGTATGCTGAGACCTTAATTATAGTCAAATTCTATCATAGGCAGAATATAATTCTCTTATCTCTTTTAAGGCCGACTCTACTGTGGGTTACCATATTTTACAAAAGTATGTATGCAGCTTTCCCGGACTACCCCAGTGAAATTATACAATAGGACTCCCATGAGTCAAGAGACTATTTCGTAGTCCTTTATGGAGTTGCCTTCGATTACAACTCAAATCAAGCACAAGGCGTTATGTGTAAATGTCCAAAACAAATGTGGACAAGGAAACTGAGGAAGGAAACCTTTTCCTTCTCTCTCCAAATACATTCCAAAATAGAATAGGGCCTTATAAGAATGTTAAATATGTAGAGTTGCGCTCTAGTGTTCCTGCCGCTTCACTGCAGGGAACGCTGGGAGCGCGAGCGGCCATGTTGGCCATTGGTAGCCCAGCCTAGCCTGAGTCGGTGATGTTACTGGCGCTCCCGAATTACACAGAGAATCAATCTTAATTAAACACAACCAGTGTCCGCCTCTCTGTACCCCAGGGCCTCCTACAAATTGGCGATGAGGCTGGAGGAGGCGAACACACCCACAGCTGACCCTGCTACACTGCGCGGCGACGACATGCGGACCGCGGGTGGCCAGATTGGGAGCGCGGTAGAGGAGGAGCGGGCAGAGTGCCCGCCACCGCGGAACGGGGCATTGTCATGGCAGCATAAGCGGCGATACAGCTGTAATAGAGGACCGGAGGGAGACAGCACAACTACCGGCACAATGCGTGTCTGCTGCTGCGCCCCTCCCCCGCAAGTTGAACAGCAGGGCGCCTGATGGCGGACAGAACAGGCAGCCCAAAATACAGGGTGAGAGAAAGAAGTCCAAGAGGGCTTTCCCTGCATGCCCCAACTGGCCAGCCCCACCTCAGCAACAGGCAGCCACAGCCCTAGAAGGACCTTATCTCTGCTGCTAGAGGGAGTGCTGCCTAGCAGCCCACAAGGAGAGCACAGAGTGTGCCAAGTAGGCACCACCTCACCGGTCAAGCACCAAGCCCTGGTGGAAAGTAGTACCGATCCCCGCAACACAAGCAGACACATAGCGAGCACTGCTAGAGGAGGTGCTGCCCAGCCCACCATCACACCAGGAGAGCACAGAGAGAGCCAAGTAGGCATCACTTCACCTGATTTATCGACAAGGCGGCAGCAAGCGGTGTTCCATCACCAAATGGCCAAGCCGATTGCAGAGTAGAGAAGAGCAGCAGACACCCAGGGACACTCTCAGTGCACCTAATAGAGCCAGGCACAGCCGAGCACCCATGTGCTGGCAGCGGAAAGTACACCAAGCAATCAGAGGATAGTTGACCCGGGCGCACCAAGGGCAGGCAAGGGGGGGAAAGAACATCACGCCTCAATTGAGGGATACAAGCCCACATGAGCACAGTGCACCAGGGAGCCCCCCCACACAGGACGGATGAAGTGCCACCGAGAAGGCAAGCTACCATGTACGCCCAAACCTTCTCTCTCACGAATCCAGGCCCCTTCCTACCGAAACCAGGAGAACCCGCCATGAAATGGGAAGACTGGAAAGAATACTTCCTGAACTATCTGTCGGCGTTGGTGTACAAAGGAGGCAAGGTATTTCCAAGCAAGAGGAATAAGAAGATACTGCTTCACAATTTGGGCCCAGAAAGCATCAGGGTGTAAACACAAACCTATTAAAAAGGACAAGGCCCCAAGACGACGAAGACGGATTTCAACACGCCATAGAGAATCTCGATTCTAACTATCAACCGGTGGTGTGCACCGGGATTGATCGCTTCAACTTCTTTCAAAGGAAACAGAACGCGGGGGAGTCCGTGGACCACTATGTAGCGGCACTGAAGAGATTGGTGGTCACATGTAAATTCAGAGGACTCCATGATGACTTCATAAGGGACCACATCATTATGCACACGGTAAATATGTCCATACAGGAGAAGCTGTGGGTCAGCTGAGACGCCCCTCTGAAGGAGATAGTAGCTATGGTCAAAAAAGCAGAACTCTCAAAGAGATGTGCGGAGGCCGCCAAAAAGGACAGTGCCAGCAGAGCAGCAGTGAACAAGGTAACAGAGGCTGGTACCCAAGAGAGGAGGCAGACAGTCTCGAGAGGATCAAGACAGCCCACCAAAATGGCCACGAACCAGAGACCCCTAGGAAAAGACAAGAAGAGTTGCTACAGGTGCGGAAGCTGGTCGCAAGACGCCAATGATAAACAATGCCCTGCCTTCAGAGCCAAATGCTTATACTGCGGAATAGTGGGACACTTTGAGAAAGTGTGTAGGCAAAAACCCCGGAAAACTTCAGTCAAATACATGGCACAAGACTCAGAAATAGAGGAAGGAGGGGGCGACGATGAAGACGACAGTGTTCTGTGCATTGATGACCAGGTCCTGGGCATAGATTGCTCCATAACGCGCAAACCGTTGTGTGACCTTTCCATAGGCGGGACTCAAGTCTCCATGGTCGCCGACTCAGGATCTCCATACACCATCATACAATGTAGCATCTGGGGCAGAGACTTTGCGAAGTTCATTGGCACGCATCTTCGTCCCCCAGACATCCATCCGGTCACAGGAGAACCCATTCCCATGGTAGGGTACCGCCCACTACAGTTCAAGTTTAAAGGACGCACCGCTGAAGGGAAGCTCTATGTGGCAGAGAAGGGACCCTCAGTGCTAGGATGGGTGGATCAAGGAGAATTATGGATCCAACTTAACCCAGACGGCACCACACAAGTGCTGATGACGGATCATGCACGGACAGATGAAGCCAACACGTCGAAGACAAGTTTCCTGATGGTCTTTGGAGGCACCATCGGTAAGCTGACAAAGTTCACGCACAAGATATGCCTCAAGGAGGGGGCCCAACCAGTGAGCCACAAAGTGCAGAAGATACCTTTTACCTGTAGGGACGCAGTGCAACAAGAATTGCAGCACTTGGAAGACAATGGAGTAATAGAACCCATAGAGAGCCAGAATGGCTGGCACCCCTGGTTGTAGCCAGGAAGCCCAACAGGAAGGTACGCCTGTGCATAGACCTGGGGAATCTCAACAAGAACATCATAGTAGATAAGTTCCCGTTGGCCAGGATAAATGAAATGTTGGCCCAGACAAAAGGCATCAGATGGTTCTCCACCATAGACCTGACCTCAGCATACCACCAGATAGCACTACACCCTTCGTACAAGAAACTAACCTTGTTCATCACGCCCTTTGGGTGCTACTGGTTCCGGTGGATGCCATTCGGCCTAGCATTCGCCGCAGCAGTGTTCCAAAAGTTGATGCACAAACTTTTCAGAGACACGGAAGAGGTGCAATATTTCCAGGACGATATCCTGATTATGGGAAGAACCAAATCGGACCATGATGCCAAGCTCACCAAAGTCCTGCACATTCTGGCGCAGAATGGTCTCACTGCGGGATGGTACTAGTGCAAATTTGGTGTATCATCAGTCACCTACCTGGGCCACGAGATCAGTGACAAAGGAGTCGCACCCAAACAAGCGAATGCCAAAGCTATAAGGGACGCTCCCACACCTTGAAGCAAGGATGATGTCCATTCCTTCCTAGGAATGGCGGAATTTTACAGCAAATTTGCACCTCACTTTGCCACCAAAACGCACAATCTGCGTCAGCTACTGAAGGAGAAGACCACCTTTGCATGATCGGAGGCGTCTCAAGAAGAATTATGACAAATAAAGGAGGACATCTGTGAAGCAGTGCCTCTACACAGCTTCGACCAAAAGGCATTATCCATCCTCCCCACAGACACGAGTGACAGAGGGTTAGGGGCAGTCCTCATGCAACGGTCTGAAGAAGGCGAAATGACGACAGTCAGCTTCGCGTCAAGATCCCTAAGCCTGAACAAAGAAAAGTTCAGTGTGATAGAAAAAGAGATGCTAGCGGCGATCTGGGCAATGGACAGATTCAGCTAATTCCTCTGGAGCTACAGATTCCTGCTGAGAACGGATCAAAAGCCGTTAGGGAAGGTGCTCACATCTAGTGGACATGTGAGTGCCAAGCCGCGCATCGCAAAAATTACGCTGAGGTTGCTGGACTACGTGTATGATGTAGAGTACATCCCGGGCTCCAAGAACAAGGTATCGGACTACCTCAGCAGGGTGGTGGCAATTGAGGATGCGCCCAAGCAAACGGGTGAGGAGGAATACACAATAGCCTTTACAGAAGAACAGGAAGCAGTCATAAGTGCACAAGAATGGAGAGAGGCATATGACAATGATACAAGTCTCACAATGCTTAAACTGTTCATAGTCTCCGGATGGCCGGAGAAGAAACATTTGGGGGCAGAACACAGCAAATTCTATGAAGTTCAGGACGAATTATCAGTCGGGACAATAATGAATTCATACTGAGAGGAGATAAAGTAGTTCCGCCAGGACAATTGGTAAAGCGATTACGCTCAATACTGCATGAAGGTCATTTAGGTATAGTGAAAACTAAGCAGAGAGCCAAGCAAGCATACTGGTGGCCGGCTCTAGACAACCAGGTGGAGAGGCTTGTCAGGGAATGTGGACAGTGTAGCAATGCGGACAAGACGCAGACCACTCTGCGACCTCCACTGGGGAAATTTGCCAATCTGGTAAATCCATAGGTAGAATTGGCAGTGGACATTCTAGGCCCCATTTTACATGCGCAGAGTGTACCCAAATATGCAATTGTGTTGGTAGACAGATACTCAAAGTGGCCGGAAGTGGAGGTATGCGAAACGTTGGACACGGACACTGTACTGGCATTCCTCACTGCCACGCTCTTGCGAGAAGGGATACCAAGGATCATCACATGCGATAATGGACCTCAATTTACATCAGACAAATGGAATGCATACATGGAATTTAACGGAATACTGATTAAGGACACTCCGGTATATCATCCGGCCGGGAACGGCCTAGCGTAAAGATTTAACCGGCTGGTTATGGGGTCAGTACAGGCAGCAATCAACGCTGGAAGAATTGGGAGGCGGAACTCAAGAATACAGTATGGGTGTACTGTATCACCCCCACCAAGACTGGATATAGCCCATTCAAAAGACAACGTGGCATGGAAGCAATGAACAGTACAAAGCAAATGGTCTCCAGCGGTTGTGCACAGCAACTTGGAAAGGGCACAAAGGATCTACACGGACCACTACAACAAGCGACACAACATCAGTCGTCACTGGAAAAAGGGGAATGGGTCAGAGTAAAAGTGGCTCAGATGACAAGGAAAGGCGACAACAAGTATAGCACACCCCTGCAAGTACGCAAAGTCTACTCAAGATCAGCCCTATTAAGCGACGGAAAAATATGGTCACAGGACAGAATGTCAAGGTGCAACAAAGTGTTGAATTGGACCAGGATAGGAGAAACGCAAACAGGAAGAGAAGACGATGAAAACCCGGAGGGGGAGGAAACCACTACGGAAATAGAAACACCCAGTAGCGACATGAGGAGCACCAGTACTGAAGAAACGACTACCACCAGCACACAGAAGAATCTAGAAGACAAAGGTATGAGAGCTCAACGGGGGGATCAAGTAGCGGGTGATTTGGAAGGGGGGAGCCGAACACAAGAAACACCAAACTATACATCTCCCAGAAGCATAAGGGAAGCCGGACAAGCACTCCCGAGAAACACACCCGCACAGGCAGGACAGTGGTACTGCCCAAAAGGTTTCAAGAGTTCGATATGAAAACTCAAACAACTATTAGCAAAAGACTATCTTTGAACAAAGTATATGTCCTGTTCTTCGTTTATTGCGGGTTGATAAAGGAGGGAACGCTGGGAGTACAAGCGGCCATGTTGGCCATTGGTAGCCCAGCCTAGCCTGAGCCGGTGATGTTCCCGGCGCTCCCGAATTACACGGAGAATAAATCTTATTTAAACACAACCTGCGTCCGCCTCTCTGTACCCCAGGGCCCCCTACAAAATAGACCTCCCAGTGATAAAATGATCACGAAGGCATGTGCCCCGCTGTCTACTCATGACACGTGGGTGCACTTGATCGAATCCAACCAGGATAGAATCCCAGAACATGGCGGCTGCCACGTATAAGAGATTGCTCGCACCGAACAAGATTTGTCCCACAGTTCAGCTTATGACAGGGTCTGGGCAGGATGATTGAGGGCGTATCTCCTTGACAAAGCAAGTAAATGGGGGTAAAAAAACTGGAGAAGCCTCTAATTCTTCAATTGAGGGAGAGAATTAAGATGAGTACCTTGCTCCCCTTCCCGTAACAACAATCGAGTGTATGTTTTTTTCCTCCAATTTTCCAAGTGTGTGACTGGTGTGGTGACGATCTACATGAAACCAAACAACCCATGCACAATAATTCATTGTAATACTTTGTGTCATATGTGCGAGGAAGTGGTGGAGTGAGGCGTTAGCCGTCATGGCTTAACGCCCACTCCGCCGCTTCAGAAACGCAAGGCTGTACCATATTTACAAGGAAATGGTGTAGCCTTGCGTTTCCCCCTGTGCTGGAGCTACACTTAGCAGTGTAGCGCCAACACAGGCACCCTTACACCATAGTGTAAGGGTGTCTGCTTGCAGGGGAGGATTGTTTATGTGTAGGAAGGTGTCCTAAAATGCCATTTTATCACTTTTATGTGTGCTGCTTCATGCAGCACACATGAAAGTCACAAAATGACATTTTTTTAAAAGATTGTTTATGTACAGGAAGGGGGACCTTCCTGTACTCAAACAATCGATGCAGCACACTTGTAAAAAGCAAAAACAAGGAGAAATAATGCAGTTCTCCTCGTTTTGACAAGTTAAGACCAGGCTTTCCCTGGTCTTAATTTTGGCACTGCCTCCTATGTACGCTGCCCTTGTACATAGGGGGCAGCATCAAAATAAATGGGTGTTGCAGTGGAACGCCCACTGCCACATCCACTGCCCACCCCTTTCACGCTAACCATAGCGTGAAAGGGGGCCCTATTTACAGATAAGTGGCTTAACGCTGCCTTGTAAATAAGGCTATACCCCTATCGCCACAACAATGTCGGAAAAAGTTACTCTGTAGTGGTGATATGGGCTTCTACAAATGCCCCTATGTATTTTCTGCAGTTTGTGACTACAGGAGTCACCGTCCCTGATCAGACCAGGAAGTGCAGGGATAACCATAATAGGGTATGGGTTTGGAAAAAGTCACTGAAATGATACATGAATGCTCCATGTTTGTTCTTTCACACTCTACTCCCCATTTTATGTTTTTGTCCTTTACAATATCACAACGATTGATCACATGAGCCTCCTTTAAGTGTGTGTTTTTGTAGCAACCACCAAATGATGAACGGTCTAATAGACATGCTTTATTGTTCTAATTCATGTTGTTTAAACCCTAGGTGCAATATATTACATATAAAGGGAGAAAGGACCTTACATTTGCTGTTTTGTTTCACAAATGAGCATAGAGTAGGAATCCTTTGAGAGCCCTTAAGAATCCCTGAGACCTGTTTATGCGTATGAAGAGGCAGAAACATGTTGGTGAAACAGGGGGATATGAAGGCCATTCTACCTAAAAGAGTTCTCTGAATATACATTATAGTATTTTTATTCATACCTAGGGTACCACCTAATAAAGGCAATCTTTGTGGTATACCTTAAGGTATTTTTAAAAGGTGTAACCTGGCGCCATGGAATGTTATGCAGAAGATAACATTTTAAGAACTCCCTCTAAAAAATATGTGAGATCGAGTATGACCTGGTAATACTATTTTACCAGGGTGGGATGAAGTGGCCAAAGATGAAGCATGCCACATTACAAGAGTGAGACCACCTCATTCAATAATTTAACACTCCTAGTTAGTGTGCTCTCTTAGAGTAAATGCACCTGAGGAGAGGGAAAGGTACAAAGGACTCTACTCCCTCACATATAGGTCACCGCGTTTCTTTGTGGTGGTATGTTGAGACCTTGATCATAGTCAGTTTCTGTCATAGCCATGGTTACCGGATACAAGACAAAGTACCAACATCCTGATAAAAAGAAAGAAAGAAAATGTAGTTTGGGGACAACCTCTGACCCCCCTGGCAAGTGTGGGGTGCCGCAAAGAGACAGCACGGGGTCCCAGGGCTGCATACTCTCCTTGAATCCATGCACTTGGGTGAAAATCCCTTATGTAATAGTAAATACATAAGTAAATAAAAACTACATGGGTCAGGCCATGCTGCCATCCTCTACAGAGCAAGGCCTATCTGTAGTCTTGAACTAGAAGAATCACAAGCTGCTTCGATCTTAGGCGCCTTGATGCCTCTGGGCTAAGTTGTGCAGTATAAGTCTCCATTCATTCATTCATTCAGGTCCGGTGAATTGGGCGCAGATCAGACTATGTGGCAAACTATTCTTTATAGGAATGTTGCCATTCGAAACAAGAGTTGGTTTTTATCTGCGCTTGGGTGTCAGGCCTGACTAGAGGACAGGCTCAGCTGCCGCCCTCTGCTGTGCACAGTCAAAGAGGTTGCAGGAGGTTTGATGCAGGATGGAAGACTCCAGGACCGGTGTTTACCAAACGTATGATTTTTCACCGTTAAACTCTGATTTTATTAAAAGCTTTAAAAAATAACATGCTCGTAGACAATGAACACTCTGGTATTTATTGAAAATGGAGATAAAAGAAGGAAGACGGAAATAAATAAATATTTGTATGTTTTAGTTTTGTGTTTATTTTTATTTATTTTTAAAAACATTTTGTTGTTTTGTCCTTTGTTGTAAAAATGGTAAGTTGGAAACAACCACTTCTTAATTGGAATAAAGTAGCTCTAGAAAAAGAAGATGTGAAAAATACCCAAATAGAGAATGAAATTCCTTATTCTTGTCCTCAGCAAACTTCATTTCACTTTTGTACAATAAAGTGTCATTCTCTCCAATTCAGAGTCAGTTCCTGCCGTTGTTTGTTGAAGAATGATTGTTGTTTTTTGGAAATGTCCTATTACTTACCGGTAATCTTCATTACTCCTGGTCCCGTTGACCCCGTCCCATTCCTTAAAATAGGGAGATAACCATCTCCACGACAGAAAAAAGAAAAGGAGCATGCTGGGATACCCTACCTGCTCCCTCCCACTGGGAGTACATAAGCAGTACCAACCCAGCATGCAGCCTGAAAAACACCAAGCCAACAACAGGAAGGCCGGCCGCAAGGGAGGGAGGGAGGGAAGTAAGGAATGGGACGGGGTCAACGGGACCAGGAGTAATGAAGATTACCGGTAAGTAATAGGACATTACCCCCAGGTCCCTCCTGACCCCGTCCCATTCCTTAAAATAGGGAGACTACCAAAGCAGAGAAGCCGGCCGTCCGGAACCCCACCAACAACAAGGGCACCAGACCAAAAAACAGAACCCCACAGACCCGAACCAAGACCTCCAAAGGCCAGAAAGGGACCGCCAGGAAAACAACAACCACCAAACCGGCAAGCCGGAAGGAAGGCACAGAAGCAGAGCCAAGCCCCCAAGGGAGCAAGCAGAGGGGGCCAAAACCAAGGACCCCCCCCCCCCCGACCAACGGAAGGCCAGGAGAAGAGCGCGCGACCCAACGGAGAAAGGAGCCAGGAAAAGGCAACCAACCCGCGTGAAACCCCCAAGGGCGCGGCCCCCGGAACCAGGCCCCCCAGGCCGCCAAACAACCAGAGACCAACAGGCCAACCCAGCCCAAAGGACAAAGGCAGAAAGAACAGCCCACACAGGGCGGAGAAGCCAAAGGACCAGGAAGGAACAAAGCAGAAGGACGACCCCCACACAGCAGGGGAGGCCCCCAGCAGAACCGAAAGAGGGCAGCAACAAGGAACCACAAAGGAACCAGGCCACAGGGCAGGGCCGACCAAAGGCCAACCCCAGCAGAACCAGCAACCACCACAACAGAGGGCAGGGAGAGCAAAAAGCCCAACCAAAAACAGACCCGGAAAAACCCAGGGTACAACCAAGAAAGACAACCAAGGACCACACGGAACCAGGGAAACCAAAACCCCAGAACCGGAAAAGGAGGCACCGACCCCCAGGAGGAAAAGGGGGACACCACGGAACTACCGAAGGCGAAACCCCAAAAGCCGAGGACCAACAACAAGGCCCACAGCCCAACCCCAAGAAACCCGCCGCAGAAGAGGCAGGCCAGCCAGCCAGGAGGCACACAACAGCGGACCACCAGGACCCAGCCGGAGAGCCACAAAGGAACCGGCCACCAGGAAGGAGGCCAGGCAAGCACAACAGCCAACCAGAGCCAGTCCGCCCCAGAAAACAGATTCCGAAGGTGGGAACCCAGAGCCCACAAAACGGACCCAGAGCCAAAGCCAACCGAAGGGAGCGGACCCCGAATGGACCGAAGAACACCCCAGGACCGCGACAAAGCCCAAGAGAAGGAGCAGCCAGGAAAGAACCCCAGCAGGGACCAAAAAAAAAGGACCCCAAGCAAAGAAGGGCCACCCAGCACAAAGCTCAACACCCCCAAGGAAGAGCACCAGCGACCCGACCGCAAAGCGGATGGGAAGGCAAAACGGAGACCGGGAGGCAAAAACACAGAGGCAGAGCCCCGGCCACCAGAGCACACGGGGAAAAAACCCCTGCACCCGAAAGCAAAGGAGAGGAGCCCCGAGAGGACCAAGGCGCACCACACAAGAAGGGAGCGCGAAGGAACACCCCAGCACCTGACAAGAGAGCAAAGGCCCACAAACCAGAAAAGGCAGACACCCAACCCCACAAGCAGGGACAAGGCACGGCCAAAAGCCAGGGCACAAGAGCCGAACAACCCAAGAACAAGAGGCCACCCAAAGCAGAAGCCAAGGACGACCAACAAATCCCAGCCCCCACCAGAGGGAAACAGGACAGCAGGCAAAGCCAACACCAGCAAAAAAGGCCAAGGCCCACCAGCACCGAGGAAGGGCCCGACAAACCCCCCCCCCCCCCCCCAGAAACCCGAGGGGGGGGGGGGGAGGTACCACCAGAAGGCAGCAGAAAGGCCACACACCCGGGGAGACCAACACCCAAAAACCCACCAGCAGGGAAAGGGCACATGCCAGGCTGGACCGGTAAACAGAACGGGGCACAGGAGCCAGGCAGACGAAGAACAAGCGTCCATCCAAGGCAGAGCCACGACCCAGCCCCCACCGGAGGCAAGAGCGGCCAGCCAAGCAAAGCTCCAAAGCACAAACCAGCCGGAGAGACAAGAGGGGAGAAGGAAACCACAACAGGAACCAAACCCCAGCAAGCAGAAAGGGAGAAGAAAACCCCCCAACAACAGGACCCAACAAGAGCCCAACCCGGCCGGACCGGAGCCAACAGCCGAACAAGGACAAGGCGCCCCCAGGACAGAGGAAGGGCCCAACAGCTCCCCGACCAGGAAACCAGGGGAGGGCACACGAACCAGCCGAAAGCCCGAAGCCCGGAGCAGAGCCCAAGCAAGGGAACCCAGAGGGAGCAAGAAGCAACCCGCAGCGGAAAACCGCAGGAACCCGACAGGCACGCACCAGGACCGAACCCACAGGAACGCCAGGAACCAAAGGGCAGCAGGACGCAGAAAGCGAGCCCCGGCCCCGCAGGAAGACCCCCCACCAGGGACGGCCAGGAGGACCAGAAGCCAAAGCCACAAGGCAACACAGCCGCAGAGAACAAGCGGCAAACGACCAACACCAAGGGACAAGCCCCAGCATGCCAGACAGAAACGGCAAAGCAAAGCAGCAAGAACCCCGGAACCAGAAAGCACAGGGAACCGCAGCAGCAGGAGAAGGCCAGAAAGAAGAGTCCGACAAGGGCCAACCCGAACCCCAAAACAGCACGCAGGCCAGGGGAACAGGAAGAAAAAAAAAAACACAAGCCACGCCGCAAGGGCAAGCCAACCAAAGAGGCACGCCAACGGCAAACAGGCGAAAACAGAGGCAACCCAGGAAGACAGAGGGCCAGGGCGCAAGCAGGAAGGAAGAACCTCCCAACCACCAAGGACCAAGGGCACAAGCGCACCTCACCAGGGGCAGAACAACCGCAGAGCAGGGGAGTCCAAGCAACAGGTGGAGGCCCCCCCCCCCCGGCAAGAAAGAAGGCCGGAGAACCCCCGAGAGAGCCAACAGGAGGAGGCCCACCCGAACCCAGGGCCACTCCAAAGCCGAAACTCCAGAGGAGGAGAAAGGACAGCAAGGAGGCAGGAATAACGCACCCCCAGCCCACAGCCTCGACCAACAGAACCCAACCAGCCGAGGAGGCACGGGTAAGGCAAACCAAGGCGGAAACGAGAGGAGGAAACTGAGGAAAACAGCATCCACCCAACATGACCGGCAGAGAGACGCCCAAAGGACGACACCCACCAGCAACAGCCATGGACAACAGGCCAAGAGACGGAACCAAGCCCATCAAGGCCAACCCGCCCATACACAGCCCAACCGCTACACCGCAAAGAAGGTCAGGGAACAGGAAGGAAACAGGGGCGTACCACACATGGTACCCACCAGGAAGGCAGGAAGAGGGTCCCAAAACACCCCCCCTACCCCCAACAGGGAGCCCTGGCGCCCACCAGAACACAGCGCAGGGCAGAGAAGTCCCCCCCCCCCCCTGAAGAGGCCACAGCAAGAACCACACCGGCCGCAGGGAGGGAGCCCAGGCCAGGCCCAGGAGGAACCTGCAAAAGAAAGACAGCAGGAAACACAGGACACAGGAAAAAAGGCAGGAAACAGGAACCGCTACGCACCCCCCCCCCCTCATAGCCCCAACAGACTGCCCAGGCGCCCACCAGAACCCAGCGCCGGGCAGAGAAGTCCGTCCTGCCGAGGCCACAGCAAGATCCACAGAGGCCACAGGCAGGGAGCCAAGGACCAGGCCAGGAGGAAACCTGCAAAAGAAAGACAGCGGGAAAATGCGGGCAACAAAAAACCCACAAAGAGGGACCGCTATGCGGTACTCACCAGGAGGGCAGGAGGAGCGCCCCAACAGCTCATCGCCCCCCAAGAAACTGCGCAGGCACCCTCCAGGACATCAGCGCCAGGCAGAGCAGACCGCGACAGCAGGGGAAGACACCCTGGGAAGACAGGCGGCCGCCAGGCAAACACACCCAGAGGAAGCGTGGCACAGTGTCCGATGACCAAGACCCAAATCGGCAGTCTGAAGTCACAACAACATGGCAACCTCCGGGAGGGCGCAGTCCAGACCACCAGGAAGCGCCCAAGCAGCCACGTAACACAGACCTCAGCACCAGAAAAACGGTCTGCGGTCAGCCTGAAAGGGAAAAGCGGCATCCCGCCGGGGAAGAGAACTCCGGGCTCCACAGCTCAGCCAGAAAAATGGAACAACAGCCGCAAATGCGAGCGAAGGCTGCTGGCGAAACAGACATGGACACAAGAAAGGAGGCAATCACCGCAAAGCGGGACTCACCCATAGCGGGGGCCGCAGCACCACGAAACAAGGCCCCCACACACCCAGCCGGCACCAGAAACCATCCAGCGCCTCGCCTGCCAGCCACAGGAGCAGCGCGTCTCCCACCCGGCCAAGCTCGGGGAGACGCGCCCAGGCGACCCGGAAGAACAGCGGGATGACGGCGCACCAGCCGCAAAGGGCCGGCAAACCGGCAAGCAGCCAGGAAGAAGCCCCGCGACACCCAGCAAGCCAGGCAGGCCGGGAGGCAGATCACCAGGAAGCAGCACCCCTGCCCGCGAAGCCAGGCAGCCGGGCAGGGGAAGCAGAGAAGGACCAGCACGCCACCCCAGCCCAGCAGGAGCGGGCGCCGTCCGGAAGAAGAATCCAGGTAAGGAAAAACATCACAGCACACACGAACAAACCATTCTGTCGGAGACAGAAAAAAGAACAGGCTGCATGCTGGGTTGGTACTGCTTATGTACTCCCAGTGGGAGGGAGCAGGTAGGGTATCCCAGCATGCTCCTTTTCTTTTTTCTGTCGTGGAGATGGTTATCTCCCTATTTTAAGGAATGGGACGGGGTCAGGAGGGACCTGGGGGTAATTTGAGCTCTCTCAGCCCGCAGATGTTAAAAGTTGGCAGCAGACTGTCTCTTCCTATCGTTTTTTTTGTGCCTTCCTGTTCTTTTAACTCGTATGCTTCGACTTTAGTTGGTATCACCTGGCTGATGTACCTAAGGAGCGCTGACCTGAATGTTCCTGACTAAAGACTTGTGTGGAAAGTTTATAATTTACTTAATAGTGGGCAGCAGCTAGACAAAAATAGAAAATACACACCCTGTCGATATGTGAAAATAAGAAATATTTACGTGATTTTAGTGCGGCTGTGGTTGCACAAATTCAAAATATCAAGACTGACTTAACTGTTTAAACTTTTATACATTTATTTTAGTACATTTTTTAAACAAAAAATACAATTGGCGGTCATACATTAAAAAACAAACGTCATGGTCGATGATAACTATGATGTGAAGAGAGTCTGGGCTTAATTACAAAAGGAATGCTGACAGTTCTGTGTTAACAATTTTTCACACGCTCTTTACAGTGTGAATTACACAGCAAGTGACAAGTTCCTGTCATTTCCACAAATGACAGTGTTGGTCAACGACTTCTCTCCTCATTTCCTGCAAGCAGGGCGATTCTATTGGATTGCCCTTGTTTTCTAACATGCAAATAGGAAATGCTATGATTTGTTCTCACATCAGTCATTACAGGTGCAGAAGTGAGTATGTAAGAGAAAATATACATCAAGTGAGATAAAAGAGTAAGAGAGTGCATTTGTGAACAATTGGGTAGCAATTGAAAACGGAGTGGATGTGTAGTTTGCACTCGCTCAGTGATGAGTGGTGACAGCGGTTAACATGCACCAGTTCTATTTCTATATTTTACCTGTAAATTAGAGCGAATAATTTCTGTGTGTTGCCTATTCACGAGTGGAAAAGTTTACTTTAATTTCATTGTTCCGGTTCTCAAATATGGAAAATGTATATTATGTTCCATGGAAACCTTTGTAATTGAGTAAATAATTGTGATGTTTTATCCTTTTATTACTTTCCAAAGTGGGTGTTCCCCACTGTGCTCATAATCCAGAATGTTTCCTCTCTCACACTGCCTGTTTCCTACCCTGAGTACTGATATTCCCTGCTCTTGGTGTCTATATATATATTTCATACACAGGAAGAAATATCGAAGCCCATGTCCTTCAAAAGAGCGTTTTTATTTCACTCTGGGAGGCTGCCTTCTCTCACTTTCCTTACGCGTTTCAGCTGTTAGTCAGCCTTGCTCACAAGGAAGCACAGTCATGCTTATAATATGGTAGGCCTTCAAATCCCCATGCCATCACGTGACTTTTCATTTAAGCCTCTATGTCCCATAATGCACTTGATTTGTGAGTACAATTTACTGACTTGTAAAGTTGCAATTCACACTGTGCTTAATAGCGTCTAAAGGACTTCACAAGAAAATATTGTTCAAGTGCACATTAAATAGCCACATTAATCAAGAGTTGCAGAGAGGCATCTTTTATACTTGCTGTTGTGCTTGAGATAAATACAACCGTCTTCTCCATAAAACACATGTTTTCCAGGAAATTGCTGAGAGGAGACATTTCTACTCCAATCTCCCTTTCACACCTCCGTGCAATATAATCAGACAAATTCCATCATGTTTGTAGGCAGAGGTGAGATATATATATATATTATTTTTTAAAGAGAACTCAGCAGCTCAAAGTATTGTCTACTTCACTCACCATCATGCCATGTGGAACATTTTATTGCTATTGTTTTATCTATTGAATTTTGACTAGTGCACGACAGCTGGAAAGAACTGCTTGGGCCAGTCACTCAATAATTCGTGTTTTCGGAGACTTGTTTTATGCTTGTATTTGTAAATTTAAATTAATCGTTCAAGCATGGTTTTGTAAAGTGGGTTATTGGCTGGGGCAAATGTAGGTCTGCCACTGGCAATTAGGCCACTAACACATGGTGGGACCCAGCCTAGGTCTTAGAAAATTATTCCTATGCTCAACCCTTGGCAACGTGGCTGCTAGCAGACAGGTTTAACTTTGAAGACAGGTATGTAAAGCATTTAAAAACACCATTTCAGTAAATAATTAAGACATAACACATACTAAACATCCACCACCAATTTATAAAAATAGCAATTTTTTAAATCTTTAAATGACAAAAATCCAATGTATGGAACAGGAGATATGAATTTTCAAAGGTTTAATAAAATATAGTACTTAGAAGGTTATGGCACCATATTGTGATACCTGCTCACGATAGATCGGGGCAAAGCCAAAGTTTCAGGCCAGGTGCAATGGAACCCTAAGTGGCTACAGCCCCCCGGCAGGTCCCAATCTCAGTTTCTACCTTCACACTTCGAAACTTTTCAGGAGCTTTTCTTCCGGATTCAGTGAGGGTTCGCCGGCTTGACTTGTGGCGAGGTCCGGGTCAACTTCCCTGGAACAGACTTAGAAAATATTTCAAGATTGATTCAGCTGGACAACCCAGGAATCTAGGCCAACACGCGATGGAAGGTAGGCGGCTTGGCTCTCGCAGTTGCTTCCGGTCACCTTTTCTACGAGCGGACTTAGAAATTTTCCTGGAGCTTTTACTCACGGGGTCTTTCGATGCGCCTCATGTGGCTGGATCCGGCTTCAGATTTTCTCTTGTCCCGGTCAATCTCTGGAAGTTGGAGCTATGGAGCTTTCAGCAGGACAAACCTGGTTGGGTTGGCCGGCTCGCGGTTGAAGGCAGGTGCCCTGGCTGGTCAGGTTGAGTCGGTCCCTTTATGGAGCTTTTTTTAAAAGTTGGTCCACTTTTCTCCAAACTTCTTGAACTTCTTTCTGAAGTTCCTCAATCGGTGAAAATACAAAGAATATCCTGCAGTCAACAACTAGGAAGACGGAGAATAACCGTGCGACTACATATACTGATCAGCAGGTAATACGCAAAATTTGTACGGATTCCCATCACTCACCGGTCCCGGTGACATGCTTCATCATCTGGGTCTCCTTTGTAGGGCTACTACTCCACCATAATGATGGAGGAGACCAAGGATGTTTTGCAAAGTATTAATCACTACAGATGTGAGCAACATTGTTGAAAAGAGTGTATGGGAAGAAGGTGCCGTGCAAAAGAATGTGATGTGAATCTAAAATTGAAGCTGAATCGGACTATAGTTTTATTCTTGTTTGATCTGAACAAACATTAAAAACAGTGCAAAAAACAGGGCGGATTCAACAAATAACCATCCACTTACAAGAATTGGCCGACATGTTTCAGCAGAAGCGGGTAAAGATTAACCTAGTGCTTTCATCAGGACCTCTTGAGTATAGAATGCTACTGCCATACAATTCAGTGATATGATCAAGTGATAAACAAAAAAGGATACGCTGCGAGTCTAGCTTCTCACAGTTTCCATTCCTCTTGCCTCTTGGAAAAATCTCAAGGGTCTGGAGGAAAAGCCTCACCCCACCTGGCAACAGCTCAGGGCAAAGGAGGCACCGCTCTAACCGTCGGTACCTCTGGCAGTCATCTCAACCCCACGTTTTTTTTAATGTTTGTTCGGATCAGACAAGAATAAAACTATAGTCTGATTCTTTGTATTTTCTGATGTTAGTTTGGGGCGGTATATCCTGCTGAGTCGTTAAACTCTGGCCTCTGACCCTACTCTAATTTTGATGTGTTTTGTTCCTCAATGGGTCCCAAAGTTTCTCAAACTCAATCCAAGGGTCTGGAAGCTCCAAGATGGTCCTTGAAAGTCGAGGACTTCAGTTCCCACAATCCACTGGTACAAAACCCTTACAAATCCACTGATGGTTCTCCAAGGTGTAGGTTTAGTTGGGGATGTTCCAGTTGGGCTCATTTAACCTGTAGCTTTCAGGGAGTCCACTCGTTTGTTCTTTTTACACCAATAGTATTTCTTCAGACAAAGTCAAACACAATGTCTGCCTACTCACGGTGAAGCTAAATTTCCTCTTAAATGGTATATTCAGCATCTCCATCAGTGTTACGACTGGTGTGGAGGAATGAGGAGAGGGCAGTACTGTTGGTATGGCTTCTATTAATACGAAACAGATTATTATTGCTGCTTGGTGTGGGTGTTTAACTATGGTCAGCTGTGGCTATTTTCCTATTTCTCACCATTGAGAACAGTATGCACCATATGAGCATGATGTGTACTTTTCTTCCTACATGGTTTATACAGAACTGTTTTACAAATGCTACATTTCCCGTGGTGATCAGGCTTAGAGCGTTTGAAGGCTGCAATAGCCCTTTTATCTGTTGTAATTTAGGACAATGCACACATTCATTGAGTAGCCAATACATGTAAATAAGTACTCGTAGGATAACTTTATGTTGCCATTGAATGGGATGTGGGTGTAAGGTCGAGAAGGCACAGGATTGGAACAGTTTGTACATCACTCACTCCAGGCAGACATATCAAAGGGTCAGGAGGCATGCCAATCTGCTGTAACTTCTACTTGACATACAGGCTAGTAATACGTTTTCAAGAATGCCTAAAGAAAGATGGGCTTAGACTTAGAGCACTAGCAGCACTAAGATAGCCTGTATTTTATCCTTTGACTGCCTCATTGTAGAAAGTGCGACAACAAAACATCTGACAGTATTTCGTAATTACCAATGTCTATCATATATGGCAAATATCACCTCTGCAAAATACCACTCTGTTGGACTTGGCCCGTGTGGCAGGTTCACCCCTAAACTTTTTGCTTTTAATTGTGACCTGGTGTTAGTTATTTTTGGCTTCTGCGCACTTTACCACTGTGTCCCAGTGTAAAGTGTGTGAGTGTGGTGAGATTGGCCTGCCCTCCCATAGGAATGCATTGGGAATGCATGTGTCCATGGTAGTTCCTGATGTGTGGGGAGTGCAGGGTCAGTGATGTGTGCAGATTTATTGTGTCTAGTGTGGAAGTGCCACTTCTAGAAGTTGGCATGTCTGTGTAATAAATGTGAAGTGACTGTCTGGTTTGTGATTGGCTGGAGCTGGCTGGTGGGCCTGGCTCCAGGAGTCAAGATGGGTCTGCCTCGGTGGTGAGTGGAGAGATCTGCATGCTGAAGGGAGGGAGGAGTGCACCTGGGACCTGAAAAGGGCTAGGCTTTCCCCCCACAATGCTGGCTCCGCCCCCTGTGGTGCGACTGATGACCCTAGCCTGTCCTAGGCTGTGAATGGGGAGAGGGGCTGAGCACAACAGAGTGCTCCAAAATCAGCTGTGTCTGGTTTTCCCTTAACCCTGCAGCTGAGACAAAGGATTTATGTGTATAAAAAGGGGCTATGACCCCATGTAAAATGTTCTTTTCCTGATCCTAACTTGGAGTGGGCCTGCTGCTGCTGGGCGCCAGGAGGACCGCCACTGGGGACTGCCTCCCTGCCTGGAGTGGCCTGTGAGCTGGGCCCTGGGATCAGCTTTTGCCCCCCCCTGCCTTCATTCCTTTTCAGACCTTGTCTCTGGACCTTTGGGACTTTGGTGGCCTGCCAGCGCCTGGGGAGTGCTGGCTTCCCCCTCAAAAGTAGTGTGTTGCACCGCTGGTGCGGCGATCATTATCTCGAGGGATTCCCTGGCGTGGGGATTCCCTTTTGCTGATTTACGGCACGGGTGCCCACCCCGCCTATTTGCCGTTTCTCCACATCCCTAGCAGGTGCCCACCCCGCCAGGGACCGCGTGCCACTTTTTAAAAGCCCTAGCGGGTGCCCTCCCCGCCAGGGACTTGGTATTCTAACGGGTGCCTACCCCGTATTTTGCCCGAGAAGTTCACCGCCGTCGGCCCGCGCCGCTGTCGTCATCCGGGATCGCTGCGCTGGGATTGGCCGAAGCGCTGGGCGTCCCCTTGCTACGCAGGGACTCGTCGGTGTTGACCCACGCTGCCATTGGCTGCCCCGAGAAGTAAGCAGGAAGCAGACGGGAGCCTACCCAGTGCTCCTTCACCAGAGAGAAGAAGCAAGTTTTTCACCCCGAGGCTCCCGGGAGCGAGGGAGAGCCCTGGAGTGCAGCGGGGAAAGTGAGGAGAGCCCCATGGCACCCAGGAGAAAAGGCCCAGAGTGCAGGACCAGCCAGAGGAGTCCTGCAAAGCCGGTGAGTAGGGCCCCTGTGTTCCTTTTTGAAGAGGGATGGCATTGGGGCACATTGCCGGTGCCCACCCCTCCCCTCCTGCGGGTGCTGTCGTCTCTCCAACCTAACATTGTTTGGGGACATTTCAGAGGGTAGAGCGGCCCCGGTTGGCAGCGGGCCGCTCCCCCAGTTGGCAGCATTATTTCATTTCGAGCCCACAAGGCTCCAAAGGGGCATTGTTATCTCGAGCCCACAAGGCTCCAAGGGGGCATTATTGTTTCGAGCCCACGAGGCTCCAGGGGGCATTTTGTATCTAGAGCCCACGAGGCTCCAACGTACGGCCACAGTTTGATCAGAGTCCACGAGGCTCTCACAAGTGGTGCATTTCTTGATAATTCAGAGCCCATGAGGCTCACACGTTTTTTTGGAGCACTGTGTTTATTTGAGAGCCCCAGAGGAGAGCCAGGGTGCACGCTGGTGCCCAGGCTCAGTTCCCCAGCTGCCCAGCACTTAGTGGGCAGCTGCTAGGTTTAGGCCCATCTTGCGCACTCTTCTGTTGCTGCCTGCGTAGCCAGCCCTGACTGTTGGATATAGGGCGTTGAGCCCTTTGAGAGGCCAGTTGGCCTGGGGCGCACTGTGTTTATGCCTATGTGATTTTTGGCGCAAATGTGATTACTTGCCTAATGTGATTTATGCATAATATTTAATGCATTTTGGCCTATACCGCTAAATGTGTGTTTATGCTTAAGAGGTTGTTTTACCTAGTATAGTTATGCTAGTGAGTTCATGGTTCCCTGCGTGATATATGCCTAAGGTGTTTAGGATTGTGTAGCGTGTACCTACCTTTTACCAGTGGTTACTGGTTGTGTGCTACAATTGTTCTATGTTCTAAGTGCTATTTCTACAAAGTGCTAGTTCTACCAAGTGCTTATTCTTGACAGGGGTCCATGTGGCCCTGTCCTGTGTAAATATTCCCCTGTAAATTCCGCCTGTGCCAGTGGCACAGTGTAAATTGTGTATTTATTATCTAATTGTGTTTGGTATAATACAAAGGCTATTTTTATATATAACCTTGTGTGGAGTTTCCTTTGTAGTGGGCCTTGGGTGTTGTTGATGGGTGCGCGCGCAAACGCTTTACACATCGCCTGCTGGATAAGCCTGACTTCTCGTGCCAAGCTACCAAGGGGGTGAGCAGGGGTTATCTTGGAGGGTGACTTCCTTGCCCTGACTTGAGTGGTGGTTTCTGACTGGCTTTGGTGCAAGCCTTAGCCAACCCGAAATCCCCATTTCTAACACACTCATTACAGAAACTAAAACTATAACTGGTGGGAAAGCTAGGGGTGGGGGGTAAACACTGCTCTGCGGGTGGAGTTAGTAGAGCTTTTGCCACACCGTGCTCCGCTTGAAGCACGGAGTTCAGCAAAAACTCTGCCAACTGCTGCATTGCAGAGTTTACTGGTGCCAAGTGTCCCTGTCCTGCCACTTCTTCATGCGTGAGTTGTGCAGTACATTGACTGCCAAGAGTTGGACCCACAACACAGGCTCCACCCTTTCCAGACAAAAGGTGCCGATCTTCCATTTGATTTGGCGTCTAGTGGGAGGGCTGAACACTTGCTTCTGTAGCTGCCTGGCATCCTATCTGAAATCTGCATCATGGGTCTGCACTCCGCAGGTGACCCCTGCGCGTTTTAACACGCTACCTCGCCCGCCTTCATAGACTGTAAGCTTCTGCAGCGGGGGCTCAGTTTCCATGCCAGCCACTGCAGAGCACACCTGCTGCAGCCTGCCGAATGGTTTTGGCTGGCTTTGCTATGGTCCAGGTTCAAAGCCCCCATTAGCTGACAAGCAACCCAGGAACATGGTGTCAGGTGCTCAGAAGCAGGTGCCAGGAGCAGCATTCCGGGACCACACTGGCCTCACATTAAACAAGATGTCCAGCTTCCCTCATCTCAGAGATATCATCTCCCTCACTGTACACTGAGGGATCTGTCAGCAACATCATCAGCACCCTGGGGTTATTGAGAGCCAACCAGCTGTTTCTCAAACTGAGTGAACTGTACTTGGAATAGACCTGAACTCCCCAGCTTCTTGTAGGATTTATTTAAGAGCATTAGTCCTATTAGAGCCTCTGCTCTTTGCAAACCCTCAGCTTGTAGCCGAGTGTTGGCCTGCTGACAACATTGAATGGCCTCCTCTTTGCAGTTTCCTGAACAAACTGGTATTATTGTATGAAGTGATGCTCATAGTTGATCACAAGGCAACCAACCCTAGTTACTGATCATGCCAAAAACACACAATGTGAGGGGAGGGAAGCATCCTGGTGTTTGGATGTCATCATACACCCAGAAAAGAGCCTGGCTGACACCTCATTTTCTGTGGACAGTGTACAAATCATAACAAAACAGAATGAAATAGGTCATACATCTGGAAATATACAATTATTAATACTTGGGGCTGGAAAAAAACATACCTTCACAAAGAAAGGTTTTGTGAATCAGGCTTAGATTACTTCTGCAAATCACAGCTAAGCCTGGAGTAAGACACGCCCACTGGACAGTTTGTGAATTGATTTCACCAGTCAGTCTTGCACTCACTGAACCAAGCGCACCTGGAAGAATATGCAAATTACTTTCCAATATCAACATATTTGTAGTCTTGTTGAAAAGGATTCTGAATACTATGTACTATCTTTCCTCACCTTGACAACTGTGTAAATGTATGAAAAAGTGCTACAAAGCCATAGCATTAGTGTTCTATTAAAAGAAGCACCGAAAATACCCAATTGAGACATCAATGCACTGCAAATATCATAAGTTTGCATAGTCAGTTCTAAGCATGGGCGGAAAATCCGTTCCGCTCGCGGATTTTGCGGATTTTCGGTAAATTCGCAATCCGCGAACACTCGCGAATTTACCGAAAATCCGCAAATTCGCACGCAGCGGATTTTTTTTCCTGATGATACAATTTTACGGCGTGCGGTGCTTACTTACCGTCATTCAGCGTTTGCTGAGTTGTTTTTCCCGATATTTTGCGAGTGCTGTGCCATTTTGGATCTTGCTGCGGGATCCAGCGGGAGTTTGGCGACGCATCGCGAGAGTTCGCAATTGCGAACATGTAGGTGCGGCGGGCAGCAACAATCTCGCACTCGCGAAATTACAAAATTTGCAATTCTGCACAAAAATCCACTAGCAAGCAGCATAGATCTTCTGAAAATGATGAATTTTATCAGAATAGCTCCTCAGGTTGACATTTGCCTGCACTTTTTTGGATTTGAGGCCTTTTGACTTTCTTTGGATCACTTTTGGATTAGAAATCAACTTTCGCAAGTAAGTTTGTTTGGGGCATTACAGTTGCTGTTCTGCAGAAAAACGAGTTTTGCAAAACTGAAAGCACTCAGCAGGTGCAAAAGTTCACTCATCATTAGTAACCATTCCCTGTAGTACTTCCTGAGGGGCCCCTCCAGAGTTCAGTTGCCTATGTTTGTTTGGGGCATTACAATTGCTGTTCTGCAGAAAAACGAGTTTTGCAAAACTGAAAGCACTCAGCAGGTGCAAAAGTTCAACTTCAAACTCATCATTAGTAACCATTCCCTGTAGTGCTTCCTGACTGGGGCCCCTCCAGAGTTCAGTTGCTAGTTGCAACAATTGTATGATCCTGCTCTGACCCTCACAGCAGGTTCATAGAATAGCTACAAGTAGGGCACAAAGGTCCTGGAAAAAACAATTGCCCTGCAACAGAAAGCAAATTACAGATAAGGAAGCAGGTGCCAGACTGGAATTTTAAAACAGTGACACATTAATAAATCAACCCCAAATTAATTAATGTCAGTTGAAGCAGGGCAGGTGTGCTTGCTTTCCCCCCCCCATAATCTACAGTGATGATGAACCAGAGGGATGGTATTGATGTACCAGAGGGTGGCATGGGTGAAACAGAGGGTGCTGGGAACCTGTGATGATGAACCAGACGTAGAAACAACATAGTCACGACTGTTGTGAGCCGACAAGTACGTTCGCAATTGCGAACTGGTACAAAACCCTCGCGAACTTGCAGAAACCCTTGCAAACACAAAAAAAAAAAATCTGCAAATTCGCAAGAATTTGCGGATTTTGCGGATTGCGAGTTCGCAAATACGCAACTTCGCGAACGCCATATTCGCAAAATTCGCCCATGCTTAGTCAATTCCTTCATTATCTGCCCACTTATGATTTTTACAAACAGAAAATGCAAAAAACAGAATGGGCGGCATATGCAGTGTGTTAACCCCTTCCATGCTCATGACGAGCTCAGCTCGTCATGAGGCACAGTGGAGCTGTGCTGATGACGAGCTGAGCTCGTCATGAACAATGGGGCTCACTAAGGATCAGCACAGGAGGGGAAAATGCACAGCAGCAATGTGGTTAAAACAAGGAAGCAATCACGCTCTGAAGTGTTTATTACCATTCTCGCGATCTAAATTTCCTT
Source organism: Lissotriton vulgaris (assembly GCF_964263255.1). Lineage (NCBI taxonomy): Eukaryota > Metazoa > Chordata > Amphibia > Caudata > Salamandridae > Lissotriton > Lissotriton vulgaris. The sequence continues at coordinate 846,092,002 of NC_141685.1, forward strand.
CGTTGAAAAGTCTCGTAAAATTACCATAAAAGTAATGCAGATCTCTAAATTTCTGTGAAATAATCTGACTTGTAAATATGGAGTGTTCAGTCAAGAGAAAAGGACATGTAGAGTTCAGGGGGAAAGTAGCAGAATAAAGAATGATTCTTCAGAATCAAGTTAGTGACTGTCCAACAACATCTGCTCTGGTACCATGACGCACATGCAGCCATAATTGTAAAATTGTAAATTGATACTTGTATAGCGCACTACTCACCTGCAAGGGTCTCAAGGCGCTTGTACGAATACCGCTGTGGAACCCGTCCTGGCTTTCCCTGTGAGGCGTCCACTCCTGGGCACCCCCAGGGTGAAGGCCAGGCATCCTTAGCGTTGTGGGGGCCATTGTGGAGATTAAGCAAGCTATTGCCCAGAGTTGCAGAGTGGGACTCCATGATTGGAATAGGCACCGAGGCGAGAATTATCAGGTCCGTGGAATTTTGAGCCCAAGACCCGCCGAGGCGGGGAATTGAACCCTGGTCAAGTCAGTCAAGTCAAGTCATAAAATTTGTATAGCGCACTACATACCCAGAGGGTTTCAAGGCGCTTAGGAGGAGGAGGAGGATTATTTATCAAATATCCACGTTTTAAGCTGCTTTCTGAACGCTAGGTGGTTCTGGGTGAGGCGGAGGTAAGCGGGGAGTGAGTTCCATGTTTTAGCAGCCAGGTAAGAAAAGGATCTGCCTCCCATGGTGGTCTTGTTGATGCGAGGTATAGTGGCGAGGGCTTGGTCGGAAGAGCGTAGTTGGCGGGAGGGGGTGTAGAAGGACAGTCGAGAGTTGAGGCAGTCTGGTCCGATGTCGTAAAGTGATTTGTGTGCGTGGGTGAGCAGTCGGAAAGTGATCCTCTTATTGACGGGTAGCCAGTGGAGGTCTTTAAGGTGGCCAGAGATGTGTTCGTTGCGTGGGATGTCTAGTATGAGCCTGGCTGAGGCGTTTTGGATTCGTTGGAGTTTCTTCTGGAGTTTGGTGGTGGTACCTGCGTAGAGGGTGTTTCCGTAGTCCAGTCGGCTCGTGACCAGGGCGTGGGTGACTGTTTTCCTAGTTTCGGAGGGGATCCAGCGAAATGTTTTTCTGAGCATGCGAAGAATGTTGAAGCAGGAAGAGGATACGGCGTTGACTTGTTTGTTCATTGAGAGTGAAGAGTCCAGAATGACGCCAAGGTTCCGTGCGTGGTCTGTCGGGATGGGTGCTTTTCCGAGGGCTTCCGGCCACCAGGAGTCGTCCCAAGCAGAGGGGGATGTGCCTAGGATGAGGACTTCTGTTTTGTCTGAGTTCAGTTTCAGACGGCTTTGTTTCATCCATTCAGCGACTTCTTTCATTCCTTCGTGCAGGTTAGCTTTGGCGGCGCCGGGGTCATTGGTGAGTGAAAGGATCAGTTGAGTGTCGTCCGCATAAGAGATGATGTTGAGGTTGTGTTGGCGTGCGATGGCCGCGAGGGGGCTCATGTATACGTTGAAGAGGGTGGGACTGAGTGAGGATCCTTGAGGTACGCCGCAGATGACTTCAGTGGCCTCTGATTTGAATGGTGGGAGGCGGACTCTCTGGGTTCTACCGGTGAGGAACGAGGTGATCCATTCCAGTGCTTTTCCTTGGATTCCGATGTTATTGAGGCGTTGTAGAAGGGTGCTGTGGCAGACTGTATCGAATGCTGCAGAGAGGTCGAGGAGGATGAGGGCGACTGTGTCTCCATTGTCCAGTAGAGTTCGAATGTCATCTGTTGCTGCGATGAGGGCGGTCTCGGTACTATGTTTTGCTCGGAAGCCAGATTGTGAGGGGTCGAGGGATTTGTTGGCTTCGAGGAAGGCGGCGAGCTGGTTGTTGACGGCTTTCTCGATGACTTTGGCCGGGAATGGAAGAAGCGAGATGGGGCGGTAATTTTTGAGTTCGGTGGGGTCCGCTGTTGGTTTTTTCAGAAGGGCGGTGAGTTCAGCGTGTTTCCAGTCTTCAGGGAAGGTAGCGGAGTTGAAGGAGCAGTTGATGACGTCTCGGAGGTGCGGTGCTATGACGGAGTCTGCTTTGTTGAAGATGTGGTGAGGGCATGGGTCTGTGGGGGATCCTGAGTGGATGGAGTTCATCAGGCGGATGGTGTCCTCCGTGGAGATTGGCTTCCAGTCTTTAAGGGTGTTCACGGGGGGAGGATGGACAGCAGACGGTAGGGTGGGTTGGTTTTCGGGTTGGTTGTCAAAGCTGTTGTGGATGTCTGCAATCTTGTTGTGGAAAAAAGAGGCTAGGGAGTCGCAGAGGGTTTGAGAGGGGGTGATGTCGTTGGAGTTGGCCGAGGGATTGGAAAATTCCTTGACGATGTTGAAAAGTTCCTTGCTGTTGTGAGCGTTGTTGTCGAGTCGATCCTTGAATGCTGCTTTCTTGGCTTTTCGGATTAGTTGGTGGTGAGTGCGGGTGGCGTTTTTGAAGGCGTCCTTGGTGCTGGTGGTTGGGTCTTTTTTCCAGGCCTTTTCAAGGGAGCGGCAGAGTTTCTTGGACTTCTTGAGATCATCGTTGAACCATGAGGCCTTCTTGCTGCCAGGTTTGTTTTGATGTTTTTTCAGAGGTGCTAAGGTGTCAGCGGTGTTGGATAACCATAGGGTGAGATTAGCGGCTGCTTCGTTAGCGTTGGAGGAGGGGGCTGGGGTGTGTTGAAGGAGCGATGCGGAGATTTGGTCCGTGGTGATTTTGTTCCAGTTCCTTTTCAAGGTAGGTTGGAGGTGGATGCTGGGTTTTGGTTTGTTGTAGGTGAAGTGAACGCATCTGTGGTCAGTCCAGATGAGGTCCGTAGTGTGGCTGAAGGAGACATAGTTGCTGGAGGTGAAGATGGGGTCGAGTGTGTGACCTGCGATGTGGGTGGGGGAAGTGACCAGTTGTTTAAGTCCGAGGTTGGTGAGGTTGTCCACGAGGGTGGCGGTGTTGCGGTCGTTGATCTTATCGAAGTGAAAGTTGAGGTCTCCCAGAAGGATGTATTCTTTGGAGGGGAGCGCGTGCGGAGTGATGAAGTCCGTGATGTGTTCACTGAATTTTGCGCGGGGTCCTGGTGGCCTGTAAAGGAGGGTGCCTCTGAGTGTGGTCTTGGGGTCGATGTGGACCTGGAAGTGAAGGTGTTCGGAATTGGCGAGGTTGGCGTCAGAGCTGGTTGAGATGCGGATAGATTTCTTATGGACTATAGCGATTCCTCCTCCTGTGTGGCTGGTGCGGTCCTTGCGTGTGATTTTATATTCATCAGGGATGGCAATGGTGATGTCTGGTGCTGAGGAAGCATTCATCCATGTTTCCGTAAGGAAGGCGATGTCCGGAGAGGTGGTGTCTAGTAGGTTCCATAGGTCGATGGCGTGCCTGTGGACTGATCGGGTGTTGAGAAGGATGCATTGTAGGTGGTTGGGGTCGTGAGTCTGTGGTGTGGTCTTAGCGGAGATGTTGTCGGTGCCGCTGAATTTGCAGGAGTAGCAGGAGAAAGGTCCATGGGTGCGTCCAGGAGCGGCTTGAACGCAGTTGGGGGCGCGACCGGGGTTAAGGGCTAGGAGGGTGGCGGCATCGTAGGTTAAGCGGGAGGGCTGGGTAGCGCGAGAAGCAGGGGGTCTGGCGCTGGGCGCGGTCCAGGCGCGGACGGGCGTAGACGGGCTTACCTTTGGCGCACCTTCGGCGTGGCCGAAGCGCGTGGACACTGCACGTGGAGGCATTGGCCATAAATGGATGGTGGAGGGGGCGGAGCGTGGGAGGGCCAGCAGCTGGGAGGAGGCGGTGGCGGGAGGAGGGGCGGACCAGGGGAAATAAACTTAAACACAAAATGGAGGGTCAAAGGCCAGGGGCAGCAAATGCACAGCGTGAAAACGCACAAAATCAGCAGGAAAGTTTGAAAAGCAGCCTCAGAGACGACGCGCTGCAATTAACTAAATAGGGCGACAGTGCGGCACAAATAAATAATTAAAGCGACAGTGCAGCGCTAATCGGCGAGTACAATTCGGCGCTATGAGGCGACAGTGCAGCGCTAGCTGTTAAGTAAATAAAGGACAATGCAGCGTTACTGAAAAGGAATGCAGAATGCAGACGATACCGGTGTGTGGTTCAGCTGTGGCGTGGGGGAGCAACCGGACTGAGTGAGGGTCCAGGCGGTCACAGGGAGCTCGGGAGCGAGGAAGGGTATGACTCGTGGGTGGGAGGGGCAGCAGCTGGGAGGAGGCGGTGGCGGGAGGAGGGGCGGACCAGGGGAAATAAACCTAAACACAAAATGGAGGGTCAAAGGCCAGGGGCAGCAAATGCACAGCGTGAAAACGCACAAAATCAGCAGGAAAGTTTGAAAAGCAGCCTCAGAGACGACGCGCTGCAATTAACTAAATAGGGCGACAGTGCGGCACAAATAAATAATTAAAGCGACAGTGCAGCGCTAATCGGCGAGTACAATTCGGCGCTATGAGGCGACAGTGCAGCGCTAGCTGTTAAGTAAATAAAGGACAATGCAGCGTTACTGAAAAGGAATGCAGAATGCAGACGATACCGGTGTGTGGTTCAGCTGTGGCGTGGGGGAGCAACCGGACTGAGTGAGGGTCCAGGGCTAGACCTCTGCATCAGGGTCTGCCGCTCTAACCATTGAGCCACACTTGTCCGCCGTCCACACTAGAAGTAAACAAAGGTCGTTCATGCCCCCTGCCATAACACCAGACCGAACAAATGAATGGCAGACACTTACTTCTCTCTGAAGGTACAGCGAGAAAAATACAAAAAATAAATGAACCTTAATTTACCTGCACACTTCTATGACAAAATATGTCTGGAAGCAACAATGTAGTGCTATGCCCTGCATGCTAGTCTGGTAGAATATGTACTCTGCCCGCTCGCGGAACTCCGCAGAATCTCACAGAGTTTTTCAGTAACTCAGAGGAATTTCATGGAGTGAAACTCCACCCAGGTCTAGGGAAAACACCTGATAATGAAGGGGAAAATATCACCCATTGCAAAAGAAGAAACAAATGTTGGGGATGAAGTTGCTTGCATCACACAAAGAGGAAAAAGTTATGAAATGACTTCCAAAGCAGAATCTGAAAATGACACCTGTTTGTAAAATCCACCTCTAAATGGTACTGACAGTGATACAGTGGCACTCACTATCCCGAATATTTAGTGGTAAATTACAAGATGATCGATGTGGTAGGAGCTCCTCCCAAGTGCTCCTTGGGTAAAGGATTGGCATTGGCGTAAATCCCAGGTAAACCCAGCCCATCAAGCCCAACAAATCAAAGAAAGAAAATTCAACTTTATCTCTGTACCTGCGCTCGGAAATAGCCAAACCCACTCAACCGTGAAGACAGATGCCACTCTTCTGCTCCAGACTTCCACAACTTTCGCGGACCCCGTACCAAAGCGATGGGGGGGCCCCCTGCTTCCTATGTGGGTGCTGTGGCTGGATCGATCGTCTGAGCCCACCGGTACCGCTCTCTCTCTCCGAGGCCAATATAATGGGAGCCACTCACAACCCCGTTCCCTCTGCTGTGCATCCCAAATCAACATCTTACCTAGGACAGAGGAGAGGGGTCCCGTGATTTGCTCGCTGCAACTCCGCAGGCTACATACGGAGGCTCTCCTCCCTCTCCCCCGGATGCTGCATATGGAGGCTCTCCTCCCTCTCCCCCGGTCGCTGCATACAGAGGCTCTCCTTCCTCCCCCCAGGAAGCTGCATACGGAGGCTCTCCTCCCATTCCCCTGGACGCCTGATCATTGGACCGACTGTCCTCGCGGAGTCTGCCTTCAATACCGCTTTCCCTCCAAGACCAACACACTGGGAGCCGCCCACGACCCCGTCCCTTCGCGGTTGATCCCAAGTCAACAGCGCAACCAGGACAGAGGAGAGGGGTCCTGCGACTCGCCTGCTGCATATCCACAGGCTGCAGATGGAAGATCTCCTCCCTCCCCCCGGGCTCTCAAAAGGTAAGGGTGTGCCCCAACCCCTGCCTGCAGCAACGGTAGTTGTACTGTCACGTTTTGAATGAGCCGACGGCAGCAGCGGCAGTATGCCACCTTGTTGAAGAGACCCTGACCTTCATTTCTTCCATGACTGCCACCCCCCTTGACCCCACCTGTAGCAGCGTTAGTTGTACCGCCACATTTGAAACAACCCGATCACAGCAGCGGCAGTATATCTCCTCGCTAAAAGAGGCCCTATGTCTCCTCTCTAAAAGAGGCCCTGACCTTCCATTCTTCCACGACCTCCACCCCCTGACTTTTCCCCACACTATAACACCACAGGCTGAATCCGGAGGCCCTTCTCCCTTCTCCCAAAGTCTCCCCATTTTCTGGATATCACTCCTAAAACCTGGCAATTAACGGTGGCAGCAGCCCCCAGCAGCAGTAGTTGTGCCCTCTCGCTAAGAGGCCCGACCGTCCACAGCTCCAACGACTATTCCTGACCTCCACTCCTCCTATCTCCCCCCCTCTGAGACACTGCAGGCTGCCACCGGAGGCTCTCCTCCCAGCCCCAGACTTTCCTTCCATCCTGTTTCACCAGATCGGTCCCTCTACCACACATGGCAATGACACCAGAATACCAAGCCCTCTGCCTCCCTACTCGATCTCTACATGTCCCCACCCCTCCACCAGTACAAAACACTTGCAAACAGATAAGAAGCACTGAACAATACTACAATTTACCCCTGACGATTTGCCTCCACCTTTAGTGAAGGATCTATGATGGAATTGGGGAATCAATGAAGCCACAAGCTATGCTTCCCATATCCCCTCAATGAAGGAGCACTAGCAAATCCCACCCCCCCCCCAAATTAACTCTCCCCCTGACGTCCAGCATCCATTTCTAACTACACCTCTCCGCAGATTCTCCCAACGCTAGTCCTCTCCCTCTTTAGACTCCCACTACTCTCTCAAAACGCATTCCCCACAGATCCCTTGTAACTGAAAGAGGACCTAATGCAACTTTCCTACTGTAGTGGCCATCTTGGACTAGCCTCCCGCAGACCTCTAACCTCTCTACCCCCTCCTATAATACTGCCACATCTCCAACTTTAACATCACTGCCCCTCCCCCAGGTGAACCCCCTCCCTCCCTACACCCAAACATTGGTGGTCTATATGACTATACTCCTACTCATTCAATCCCCCAAACAAACTAAGTCCCAGACCTGATAAAGCCCTCTGCTGCTCTCACTCCCTACCAAAACCCAAGACCCACTTGATCGGCTCACCTCTTCCCCCCCATAATGACCCTCTGCCCTTGTATTGCCCCATACCCGACCCCCCCTGTGGCACCCCTCCCTACAGCCACCCGTCCACCTAGAATCCCCAACCTTTGTAGCCCCCTTCCTCGATACCCCTCAATCAGGAAGATGTCATCCAACCTAAGACCACACCAGTACATCCCATTAACCCCCACCGCCCACATCTCGCCAACCTCAAACCCCATGGCCCCCCTCCTTCTCCATCACCTACCCACCCAACCTCTCAGCTGACTCCACCAAAATCTTTAAACACAGACTACTCAAGCAACACCCTGAAACACTTGTAGCCGACCTCTGTCACAACTCCTACAAAGGTAAGACGAAAACTGACCTCACCTTCAACACCTCACACCAGGCTGAATGGAGAAATAGCCTAGCTAATCTCCTGCGAGTGACCAAATCCGCAAACATACACCATGGACAAATACTAACTATCTCCAAATCTTCCCCTTTCAGAATCAAATCCACTATAACAGTTTACAAAAATGGCAAAGCCATGGTCCACACCAACGACCCCAACCTACACCAATTTGAACATGCCTTCCCCAAGATGTGAAACTCCATCTTGACCCCGTCCAACTGCCCCACCCCTTCCCTTTTCATCCCCCAAACCCCGACCCAAGTAAGAATGGCCATGAACACTGCTGCAAACCCCCAACTACTCAACTCCTTAGACCTTCACCCCACCCCCACACCAAATCCCTCTCTGCTCCCACTCCCTTCCTCCAACCACACCTCCCACCTCAAGACCTTGCGCCCTGCCCCACCCCCTCCCCCCACCCAACACATCTACCACAATCCCCCTACCTGTGCTTACACGAACACCTGCCTCACTAACACCCAACCCTCAGACAAATCAACGCCAATACACTCAATCAATCAATCAGTCATTTGTAGAGCGCACTACATACCTGTGAGAGTTTCAAGGTGCTGGGAGTGGGGTGGGGGGGGCGATACTGGTCAAGAAACACCCTCCACAATTCCTCCTCCTCCGCCCATCAGAAGTCGCATGTCTTGCCATCTCCACTAATCCGACCAACCCTGACCCTGCTGTCCCAACCTACACCCTCAGCCAAATCAGCCGCCCAACGCCTCCCCTTCCCCTAATCCTACCAACCCTCAACACCCTTGTCCCAACACACACTCTCAGTCAGATCTGTCCCTCAACCCTTCCTCTCCCCCACCCCAAACCCAGAGTCAATGGCAGAACTAACGGAACGCATCACACGTATAGAAAATCAATTCAACACGCTCATACCAATGACCCCTGTGCACCTCTCAACCATAAATTAAAACCATTCGCTCCTACACACCCAAATCAAAACTATCACGCAGGGTATAAATAAGCAAAATCCTTCTCAACACAATTATGCCCCCCTTCCCGCCAATCCTCAATACCCCCTCCCTCATAAGCATCAGTGAGCCACCTCAACTGCCCAATCACCAGACGACCAGCTGGCGCCCCACCGTTCATAGCACCTAATCTCTCAGACCAAGAAGAACCCAACCTGAGATATCCCTGAGAGAGGCAACAACACTGACCAAATCCTACGACCCCAGAACAACCCAATCCCGCCACTCCAACATACAGGTAATCACCGGAATAGGTAGAGCCAATAGCCATCCTATGTCCAAAAGACTGCCCTCCGAATGCACAACCATTCCCCAAGCCCCCCCAAAACCATTCCAATAGCAACAATGTAAACTACATGCTTATAAACTGCAGATCCGCAGACAAGCATGCAATAGAGCTGGCTGACACCATACTGAACAACGACATGGACATCGCGTTCCTCACTAAAACCTGGCTCAATGAAACATCATATCCACTCCTTGACCTTATAGTCCCCCTGGGCTTCTCCATCATAAAAAAGACAGAATAGATCAAAGAGGTGGCTGCATTGCCATCATCCATAAGAACAACATCAATATCGTTGAAATCAAAACACACTACTTCTCTACCTTCGAATACCTCATCACCAACATGTCAAAACAACAAAGTAACAAAATGCCATCTCATCTACCACCCCCCAGGAAATTCCCTAGCATTCGGAAAACAAATATCGGACCTACTTACTCATTGTTAACTAGCCAACACCGACAACATCATCCTGGGTGACTTCAACCTTCCCTGAAATAACAAAAAGGACACTGTTATACAGTCACTAAATGAACTCCTCCTCATAAATGAACTCACCCAACACTGCAATGGTCAAACCCACAAAAAGCGCTCTACCCTAGATGCAATCAGAGCCAAAAATTAAACAATAACCATCATTAACCACATCGCTGCTGTGGTTATTTTTCCCCTGTGCTGGAAATTGCCATTTTGCTGGTGTCATGACGAGCTCAGCTCGTCATCAGCACAGCTCAACTGTGCCTCATGACGAGCTGAGCTCGTCATGAGCATGGAAGGGGTTAACATTTTCCCAATCGACTGGTCAGACCACCACATCATCAGATTCAACATCAATCAAACCGCAGCCCCACCAGTCAAAACACAAACTACCCATCAAAGGAGCAGAAACCTCAAGTCCATCCCCCTCCTTGTCCTCGAAGAAACTATAACATCACTTCTCCCACCCTCCATAGATAACCTCAACACGATCGAGCTCACTACTCTGTGCAACAGGACAATGACAACTGCTCTTGGCCAACTGGCCCCCTTGAAACTGAAAAGAGTCAGAGAGAGCCCCTCCCGAGCCTCGTTCAACAATGACCTCAATTCAGAAAGGAGAAATGTAAGAGTTGCTGAGAGTCTCTGGAGAGGAAACCCGTCCTCAACCAACCTCTCCCAGCTCCCAGAAAAGAATGCAGTAACTACAAAAAGCACATAATCAAGGAAAAAGTCTCTTTCTTACAGAGTGCACTAGTGCACTAGACAAAGCCAAAAACTGCCCAAAAGAACTTTTCAACATCGTCCGGAAACAGACCTCCTAACCCACCAAAGCTATCCCCCCCACCTCCAAACTTCAGTGCAACAACCTGGCCAAATTCTTCAATGACAAAATCACCAATATCGAGCTCTCCCCAGACCTATACCCTCAATCCGAACACAGCAAATCCTCAACCATAACAAGACCTAACCAAACCATAGGTCACAGCATTCTCCCCGAAGCTGAGAGCCCCTTCTGTCAACCACCAAAATAAGCGCTCACCCAAGACCACCATCTTCCCCCAAGCATTGGAGGACTTCAAACCTCTCTCTGAAGAGGATATTTCTAAGGTGATTGCCAACTTCAAACCCTCCAACCACTATGCAGACCCTCTCCCTGCCTCCCTGGCGAAGAACCTGTGGACAAAGATCATCAACAGCTCCCTAAACAAGGTCTGATGCCTGACTGCCTCAAACAAGGCCAAGTCACCCCTTTCTACAAAAACCTGATGCTGACCCAAAGGACCGCAAAAACTTTAGGCCCTTCACCAACCTTCCTTTCCTAGCTAAAACCCTGGAGAAATGTGTTCCCGCCCAACTGAACCAACACCTGGAATCTAACAACCTACTTGACTCACACCAATCCGGGTTCGGAAAGGGATGCAGCACAGAGACCCCTATACTGAGCATAACTGATGACATTCAAAACTCCCTTGACTCTAACAAGTGCTGCCTATTTGTCCTCCTCAACCTATCTGCTGCTTTTGACACTGTTGACCGCACTTTACTCCTAAACACCCTACAAAGGCGTATTGGAGCAGATGGCAAAGTCCTAAAATGGTTCTCCTCATTTCTTCATAACTACTCCCAAATCATAAAGATCAAAAACTCAATGTCCGACGCCTCCCCCTCAACTCGAGGTGTCCCTCAAAGCTTAGTCCTCTCCCTCACACTCTTCAAAATGTACATGGAACTGCTCACTGCCATTCTAAAACAAGCAAACATTGTCTACCACCTATATGCTGACGACACCCAGCTGTATCTCGAGGTATCCTCCCTCGATTACATCCTTCGACTCAACTCCACACACTCCAAAGTAGAAAATTGGCTCACATTCAACCACCTCAAACTCAATAAAGAAAAAAATGAAATCCTTGTCTTCTCCAATCATGAACAACCCCCTCAGATCCAAGAATGGATAAACAACCTTGACTCTCTAAACTGCAAACTTACTCCAGCGAAAACAGTTAAATCACAAGGGATCTCTCTAGACTCAAATCTAAACATGAGCTCCCACATAAATTCCACAGCAAAAAGCGCCCTCTACAGCCTAAACCTCCTCAACAAAATCAAACCTTTCATAACCCCCAATGACCTAAAAATTGCAACCCAATCTCTAGTTCTGTCCAAACTTGAATATGGAAATGCCACGGTAACTGAGACAGCTAAAACGCACATAGCCCCCATGAGCACCACCCTGAACGCAGCAGCAAGAATGGTCACAGGTACCAAGAAATACGACCACATCAACCCTGCATTACAGACCCTAAAATTGTTACCCATTGAAGCACGCTGTGCTTTTAAAACTGCCTGCCTCATCCATAAAGCCTTACACACAGGCCAACCGGACTACCTCGCAGCCAAACTCACAAAAGCTGGACAATCAAGAAACCTAAGAAGCTCAAACTCGCTCCTCTTAATCCCCCAAAAAAGGCAAAAACCAAAAGCTCTCTGCCGCTCTTTTGTAGGGAACGCCCCATAAATCTGGAACTCTCTCCTTACCCACATCAGAACCAATCCCTCCTTCACGAACTTCAAGAGACAACTAAAAGACTTTCTCCTCAAGCGTCATCTCCATGCATTTGGTCAATGACCTGATGCTACTCACTGTATTCAAATGTTTATGGTTTTTTTTACATGTATGCTGTAAAGCACTCTGATACCCCTTTGGGGTCTTGTAAGCGCTATTTAAAACTTCAAAAATAAAAAATTAAAAAGTACATGCATGACCACTAGTGGTATTGGATTACCACTGAACAGGTAAATCTCAAAGAAGTACACCATTAATGATAGACTTTCAGCCTGCAAATAGGATCATCTGTGGTCTTAAGAGACAACAAATTGAACCAGCTACTGGTACTGATGAGTGTGAACAATGTGTTCACCGGCTCTCAATTATTGCAAGAGAAGTGTTTTTTTGCAAAAGTGCTATATAACAGTGTCCAACATTCCACTCTTAATACATACCTACCTGTCGCCTTTTTGTAAGTTGGGAGAATAGGACGAGGTTATTACCCACCCCTGGCAAGTACCATTACCCGTGTGGTAAATATCTCCTATACTAAGTTCTCAACTTGCAAACACTGTGGTTACCCACGCCCCTGTAGCTCCTGAGGCACACATGGGCCCCCAACCCTTAGGGAGGAGGAGGAGGCAACACTTCAGTGGGCCACCCATTCAGTCCAAAAAATATGAATATTTGAGATATATGGGAAACTCCGGCCCCTAATCACATTCTGCTGGGGGTCCTACTTACTTTTCCACTACATCACTGCTTGCAAATGAGGCATAACATGTGGAATTGATAATCACACACCAACACCCGCTCCTCCGAAACACCCCTCCAATGTGGGGTACCTCAGGGCTCCTCCCTGAGCCCCACACTGTTTAACATCTACATGTCCCCATTGGAGGAGGTCGTCACCCCGTTCGGAGTGAGCATCGTCAGTAATGCGGATGACACTCAACTAGTTGTCTCCCTATCCCACCCTAGTCAACAACCTGCGGACTTGTTCAACTGCTTGACGCAGATACAAGGGTGGATGAACAGCTCAGCCTTAAAGCTGAATGGCGCAAAGACGGACATTCTCCTTCTGGGTCAGAAAGGACTCACCTTCCCCCAGAACATCTGGCCACCCTGTCTGGGCCCCCCCCAGATCCAAAACAGGAAGAAAAAAGCCTGGGTGTATGGATTGAAACCGACCTTTCATTCACCTCTCAAGCAAAAAAAAGTAGCTGGTACTTGTTTCGGGCTACTGAAATCAATGAGAAAGATCTTGCCCCTACTTCCACCTACCTCGCAAAGACTTCTCATCCAAGGCCTTATACTCTCCAGGCTAGATTATAGCAACTCAATCTATCTGGGAGCACCCGAAGCAACTTTAAACAAACTACAGAAAATCCAAAATGCGGCTGCCCGGATCCTCACAAACACCCCTGCCAGAGCTTCAGCCAAACCTTCACTGAAGCTCCTTCACTGGCTCCCATCGAGGGAACGAGTGACATTCAAAGCCTTATGCCTGGCGCACAAACTACTGCAGAATCAAGGCCCCCCTATTCTGAGGAAATTCATAAAACCATACAAACCCCCAAGATCCCTCCGATCGGACAAGGAGTCCCTTATCATCCTTCCCAGATTCAAGAAAGCCCGCACGGGTGGAAGATGCTTCTCGGTCCACACCGCACGCCTCTGGAATGCTCTCCCCCGAGACCTGAGAAAGGAACCTAACTACTTACGTTTCAGGAAACGGCTGAAAACTCACCTGTTCCCCTAACTTAACTATCTTTCTTCTGAACCTGTCGTCCCCCTCCCTTTTTGCCCCGGACCCACAGATGTAGGGATCTTCAGCGCTGGGATACCTCAGGGTGACTACGCGCTCTATAAAAATTTTTAATAATAATAACATATGCTTGTATAGTCTTTTTTACAGGTCTTTTCTCCCAATAAGTTTTGGCAGATTTGACCAGGCAGAATCTACAGGGGAAAGAACTGAGAAGATGTAATAATTAGACCACAGCTCGTAATTCTGATCCTTGTGAAAACGCCTGGGTGCACGGATTGAAATATAGCCCTGACTTGTAATGAGGACCTAAATGTTTTAAAATCAGCATTAGATTTGGCCCTCCATGGGGGGTGTGGCCAGCAAGAAGGCCGGCTGGTTGTGCTGAGAGAAAGTTCCCAGCATCCTTAGCCATCCTGCAACCCTGGTGACGCCCTGGAGCCCAATACCCCCTTCCTCATCTGTAGGGGGATAGCAAGAGTCGCTTTGGCCCCCTTCTGGCATCTCTTCAACTCCTGAGTGGTGCAACGTGCTGGGAGGATTTCCCAGGAGCATACCAGCATGACCATACCCCTGTGCCCGTCGAAGTAGCATGTGGCCTGGAGGTACAGGCTGCAAGCTGTGAGAACAGAGAGCGGAGGTACAGGATGCTTCTACTAAAGACAACAGCCTCCAGGATCTACGTTTTGCCTTGGGGGGGAAGCCGGTGATGGCTTGTAATGGGCCACGGCAATAAGGATGAAGGAGGGCGTGTTGGATCACGGATTCGCACATTTAGCAACTTGCTTGTATTTATGAACCTCGAGTAACTCTAACTATGTAATCAACCTGTTTGTCTTACTAATATTGCACATTTTACACTACACGGGGTGTCCCAGAGACGCTTGCCTATGTGTTTACTAAAAGGTAATACGCTTGCCACCTAAAATGGCTGCTGCGACGCGAGAATTAGTCTGCGCATGCGTCGGTCATACCCATGTGATGTGACGTACTCGCAGTTCTGGTGGGAATTTGTTGCTCATGCTCAATACTGCTAAAATGGATTCTTTGTGTTCTCACATGCTTTATGCTTGCATTGCCGCTTTTGCAAAGCTGTCTGTACTGCCTAATAAATAACGTTATAGTTATTATAAAGTAAGGCATTTAGTATAGCCATTTCATGGTATACAGTGTAATCTTTTATTCTGTGTTTCTAAATTGTTTCCGCTTGCTTTTCATGTATCGTATTCTTTGGGCCTGGGAGGTGCTTACTACTCCATCTTGGAAAAGCCTGTATGGTACCAGTCACGTGATGGGGGAAAAGAACCGTGCAGCAGTGGAACCCAGCCAGGTGGCAGCCTCGCCCAACATGCTCCTGGGAACCGACCTGTAACTCAGCAGGACGAAGCTGAACTGTACCTGAAATTGATACATTTTTAATAAACTGCTGTATTCCCCATTGTCCTCTGTAAAACATATGCCATGGGAAACTAGAATGTAAGGGGTGGGTACGAAAATTGAATATTAAGCCTGGGAAAGTCTAAAATGTAGGTGGTGTGACGACTTAACCTCCTCCTTTGTCCAATCAGAACTTGGGGATCCTTACACTTGCAACATTGGGGGGTGGTACACTGACCCGAAAAACAGTATAACTAGCCTAGGTTTAGATTAGAAATTGTCCGACTTGTCCGAATAACTGACCTGTCACTGACCCAATGCACTCTAAAGGTGACTGATACAGAGAGCAGCGGAGCACTCTGTCCGTATTTTCCACAGACCCAGTCGGGGTTTTGGGGAACCTTAAGTGCTGGCGAAGCACTTTGCTGGGAGATTCGAGAACCGAATCGGGGTTATTGGCAGATTCCTTGCAGAGAAATGAGTAGCGCAGGCGTTGCAACCGAAGCTGCGGGTGTTGGTCATACCCTTTGGTGAACCCGGTCCTGATCCAAATCCTGGGGTTATCCTGTCCTGACTGTTCATGAGCTGTAACTGCTCGCCAACGGCAACCTAAGTCCTTGAGGGTCTTTTCCCGTCTTTCCAAATTGGCCCGTGGCCAGGGTTAGTCTTCACTCTATTCTAGGTAAATATAAATCTGTGTGGGTGTTCGTTTATCTACACTTCCTTCGTAACGTCTCGAATAAATTATAATTGCATACGTCCCTTTTCTCCTCTGTTTTTCTATAAATGAGATTTTCATGCATTATTGTCTATTAGCATGTTCCACTTTTTTACCTACCTTTAGTCAAATGCTAAATCGTTTTTGCATATATAGTTTGTTCCAATCTTACCCTCTCTATAGAGCATAAGTACATCTGGATAAATCAAATTGTCTAAGTTTCATTTCCTTTGAACCGTTAGTGAATTTCAAAAGTCTACTTTGATTAGCATGTTCCCTTTCTTTACCCGCCTTTATTGAAGTTGTGAAAGTCTGTTGATCTAAAATAGCGTGTTCCTTATTTCTCTCCTTCCCTTAAATTTCGAGTTCTAAATGATTCTTACCCTCATTCATAGTTATACGATATTTCTAATTCTAGTTATAGATAGTTTGATCTGTGACAATCTTTGGCTCATTGCATATGATGATGATGATGATTAGATAAAGGTTTTCAAAACTTCCTGAGTTTGTGGTTATTATAAAGAGTACAAACATTATTGGATTGTATATTGTATTGTGTTGTCTACTTATTCCACAGCTAGCTCCTTGATCCATTGTGATTTTAGGTACCTGTGACGAGGATTGGTAAGTCAGGTACACGAGAATAAACAGAAAGGAACTGAATTGCTGGTAGTAGTGTGTAGTTTACCTGATTAAAGTGTAATGACAATATTTTATGGGCCCAAGTATGCTTATCTGGTTAGTCAGGTGACCTGCGGTCTCTATCAGTAATTTTTTGGTAGCAGTAGAATGGTTAAGGACTAGTTAAGACAGGTTATTTGCTGATAACTGTATAAAATAAAAATTGCTGCTAAAAAATGTATTGCTGTTAAAAGTATCGATCGATCAAATGAAAAATTGCTTTTAAATGTTATGAAATGTTTTAGAACTATTTTTTTTGATGAAATGCTGTTATATTGATTCATGTATTAACACAACTTGTTAGTGATTGTTATGTGTTTGTCTGGAATCCCTGGGGGCAGAATAGCGGGTGGTGAGGAGAATCCACCTTGCAGAGAGGACACTTACATCGAGGAAAATTAGTGCATGGTTATGCAGAACTGGAAGCGCTAATTAGGGTTTTCTGTATGAATAATTGAATAAATGATAGCAACGAGTTCGCTAACGAAACTTCAATTGTGATATAACCTAGTATGGGTCACACGAAAGGAGTAGTGGGTTCGTCGGAGCTTGAGTGATAGCAAAAGAGTTCGCTAGTGAAACTTTAGACTTAGTATATATCCCGAAAAGAGTGGATGAGTCGAAGAAGTAGTAGGTTCTCTAATGCTTGTGTGAAGGGTAGGCAGAAGGGATCTAGCCGCAGTATATGAAAAGTAGACAGAAGAGGTTTACTTGCAGTGAAACAAATCTTTCCTTTCTAGACACTCGAGTACAGTGGCAAATGTTATACGTTGCAAATTAAATAGAGCACTTGCACTTTAAGAAAAAGAAAGATAGTGTCCGTTACCTTGTGAATGAGGGAGTCAGTCGCGGAGCTGCGCTGACGTCACTCTGTGTCGCGCTGGTATTGGTCGAAACAGCGGGTGTGTAACGGAGCGGGTATTGTGAAGGAGGGGTGAGCGCAGGAGCATGAGAACGCGTCTCACGGAAAGGCCGCGCTCCCATTGGTCGAAACTATTTGCAACCACAGTGTTGATTAATTGTCGAAAATTGAAAGACGTGCTAGCATTGGAAGAATATAATAAACGGAAGTACGTATTTTTACACGATTTAAGTCTTTGCGAAATATATGTGGTATTCGACTCATCCTGAGACTCGACCTGATCCTAGATACCTAGGGCTGGCGAAAGATCAGTGGAAAGGTCGTAGACTAAACAGAATGTACGGAGGCAAGAGAAAAATGACTCTATTAGACAAAGTCAAGAATTATTTTAAGAGAGACAAGCCAATCAGAACTAGAGAAGGAGTTATCATTCCACCACCAAACACTCCCGCATCATATATGATGTTTGATAGAGGGTATCATGTGTGTGTATGGTTGGAAAATTGGGTTTAATACACTAAAAATTACAGAATTTTAGCATTTCCCTTAGAAGGTACCTTTAATGGTAGGATTTTGTTTAATTTGAGGACTCGAATGAATGATTTGCATCCCAGACCCAGACTAACGCAATATGAGGCCTTAGAAGAATGGGAGATAGAGGCCTTTGAGCGAGACAGACCCAGAATGGATAAAGGGTTAGCAAAATGTTATCCAAAAACACAGAGAGAGACCCGAGAGAAAAAAAATGAAACAGTGGAGACAGAATATGATCGTAGAAGGACTGTTCCCAGTATTAACTGTAGACGAACCCGTGGGAGGTAAAAGGACTGAGAAAACTAGACACTTAATGACTACTGGTGATTCTGCAGATGAATACCTGGAGGATTAATTAATGAAAAATCCACCACCATATAATGAGGAACCTAGGTCCCTGAGTACGAAAAATCCATTCTTCAGGCCTCCCTGTAATGAGGGGTCGAGCACGTCCAAACTGACTGTTCCACATTATAGGCCTTCCTGTAGTGAGGGACCAAGTATGGCAAATCCAAGTGCACGGAATCTTTACCCTACTTTGATTCCACAGATAGTACATGAAACCACCATGGAAAAGGTCTTACAGGACCGAGAAAGAGAGGCTTTAATTAAACAGAGAACTGAACTTATCCAGAAGATTTCCCAGTTAAATACAATTCCTGAGGCTTTGACAATTCCAGTAACTATTGGCCCAGTTGTTCCTCTGTACGGGGATAAATAGGCTAGTCCAATGACTCCAGTTGTAACTCCATCTGTAGTGCAGCCAAGAAACGAGCCCTTAATAGTTGATGACCAGGCAAGTGAATGCGAATCTGTAATTTCCCTGATGGATTTACCCATAAGGGAACCAGAAGGCAATTCGCAGAGAAAAAACATTCATATTGGTGCAAGAGAAGTCCAGATTGAGTCCTCATCTGGTACTAGAAGTGCCACAGTAGTCACTCCTGAAGAAATAGATCGATGGACCCGAGAACTAGAGAAAATAAATCCTCAGCCAAAACCATTAGATATTTACAAATTAAGAATAGAATTGGAAGAACTGATGGCTGGGAACGTAGGACTAGACAGGCTGAACACCCTTAGTGAGGAAGAATTACTATTCATTTGCAAAAGTATTACCCGAAACACCAGAGTGTTCCATGAGAAACTAATGGACACAGCAGCTAGCATGGGAATAGACGTCAGCAGATCTAAAGTGTTGCAAAAGCCCTACAGAGCAGAATTTTCTGACAAAGATTTAGAAAACATGAATGTGTCAGGGAAAAAGGTCCAGATAAGAGAATTGCTGAACCTGTTACAGAAATGGGGAGACCTAGAAAAATGGAAAGCCAGGTGGGCAAAGAAAAAGGAAGACAGTAGATCAAGGCAAGTGACTTCTGAATATGTCCTAAAAGAAGCTGACAAGGCAGAAACATTGTATCCTATGAGAGACGTGCCAGGTGGACGATATGTACATGTCCCATGGTCCAGACAAGATCTTGTGTCATTTACAAATGATTTCCCAAAATTACGAGAGAAACCTGTAGAGTGGTACAGACAGGTTGAGAGATTTGTTAAAGTTAAAAAATGCCTCCTGAAAGATCTAGATGCGTTCATTGACATTGTAGTTCCCGTAGATTTGTGAACAGAATGTAAAATTGCTGTTGATTGGCCAAGTGAAGAATATGCTAGAGACCCAAAGACAGGAGCCCCTTCAGTGGAGGTGATGAGGAAGTATGACCAGGTAATATTGTACCTGAAAGGAAAGGTGCCTGCAAAAGAGACAGATTGGACTCGAATAGATAGAGCTACCCAGAATCGAGATGAAACTGTGCATTCATACTATGAACGACTGTTACAGGTGTTCAAAACGTACAGCGGACTAAATTACATTGAGATGAAGGACATGACTCATTTCATTTATCGATTTGTGTTAGGATTAAGACCTGAAATTTCACAATGGATTAAAGATAATAAAATCTGCTGGCAAGCAAAACGAATTGATGAGGTCCTGAAATATGCCAAGTACTGCGAAGATGAGCTAGAAAATAAGAAAAAGGAATTAAAAGAAAAAGTCATGTGGGCACAAGTAAAATTAGCAGAGCACCAAGAACAGCAGTTAAATAAAATGACAAATGCTCAGAATCAAAACCCTGGGGGTGGAGGAAAACCAAGAGTAAAATTGAGTCAAGAAGAGGCCAGGAAGAAGTTCCCATGCCATGGGTGCGGAAAGATGGGGCACTGGAGGGACGAGTGTAAGGCTGTGCAGAACGATAATGTCCAAATTAATGATTTAAATCCGCCGGCGCAAAATGAGGCACCACGGAAGACACAGCAACAGGTAAAACAGAATCAGTTGCCTCGTGCACCTAGGCCAAACTATAGGAGCAAAGCACAACAGAGGGAGGAAGCAGAGGTTTGGGAAGGAAAGGAAGATAGAAATGCAGCAACTTCGCAATTTTTGTTGAATGATACATTCCTCTGTGACGAGCCTTTCTGACGGTGCCTGAGGGTGGAGGACGAGGAGTGCGTGCTTGGCGCCTCCTTGCTGGTAGACCAGTCAGGGCCATACATTGAATGAAAGGTTGAAGGAAATGTCGTCACCTTTCTATTGGACACTGGTGCTACCTGTTTTACTGTGAGAACAGCAGACGTTCCAAACCTATCCCTCTCGGGAGAAGCAATCCAAGTAGTGGGCGTTTCTAATCAATTAATTAGTACCCCAGTGACAGAGCCCATGGAAATTAAAATAGGGAATTTCAGGGAAATGCATAGATTCATTATTTGTGATTCAAGTCCTGTAAACTTACTAGGACGAGACTTGCTGTGCAAAATGAACTGTACAATCTTTTGCACACCAAAAGGAAGTGAAATTCAGACCCCAGATGAAGACGGAATTTACAAATTAATGTTAATAAGACCTGACTCCGAAATTAAAAGACTGACAATACAAGACTTACCTGAAGAACTCCAACAGACAGTGAAACCAGAGGTATGGGATTTCACTGGGAAAGTTGTAGGACTAATGGCAAACGTTGACCCAATTAAAATCTCCATAAAAGAAGATGCAGTTTACCCGAATACTAAACAGTATAAAATGAGTGCAGAAGTGAAAGCAGGAGTTGCTATTGAAATAAAAAAGGTTGTTGGAGGCAGGCATCATACAGGAGGTAATGAGCAGTCCTTGTAATTCACCCATAATTGGAATCAAGAAACCGAGTGGTAATTACAGGGTAGTGCAAGGCCTGCAGTGATCTTGTACCAAATACCATGGAATGCTGGATGGTTCACTGTCATCGACCTGTGCCATGCATTCTTTTCAATTCCATTGCATCCAGACAGCAAATTTATTTTCTCATTTGAATTTGACAGTCATGTTTGCGTCTGGAATCGTGTCCCTCAGGGGTACACGGAAAGTCCTTCGATTTTCAATCAAATTCTGAAAAAATGCCTTGAATCCTTGGTATTGCCTAGAGAATCAGTCCTGGTACAATACATAGACGACCTCTTGGTGGCGTCTAAAAGCAGGAAAGACTGTGTCATTGATACTATTGCCTTACTGAACCATTTAGGTGAAGGAGGACATAACGTGTCACCAGACAAACTACAGTTCTGTACCTCTTCAGTGAAATATCTGGGGCACCAGATAGAGAAGGGTATCAGGAAAGTTACCACAGAAAGAATTAGGATAATTCAAAACATGCATCTGCCAAATACCCAGAAAGAAATCAGAATGTTTCTTGGAGTTGTAGGATACTGTAGGCAGTGGATTGTGGGATTTGCAGTTCTAGCAAGACCATTCATAAAAATGACAAAGGAAGGAGCAAAAGACCAAGTTGAGTGGGATGATGAAAGAATGACAGTTTTTGTAAAATTACGAGACTGTCTGTGTACAGCTCCCGCCTTAGGAATGCTTGATTACTCAAAGAAGTTTGCATTGTTTTGTGACACCCGAGACAATTGTGCACTTTCAGTCCTGACTCAAAGTCATGGTTTAACCAGATGACCTGTAGCTTATTTTTGCTCTACTTTAGATCCAGTGGCTGCTGGATTACCTGGATGTCTGAAAGCAGTAGCTGCAACTTGCATGAGTCGTGAACAAAGTGAGTCTATCATTATGGGACATCCTGTCATTGTGTATGTTCCACATGCAGTTGTAATTTTGTTGACCAGAACCAAAACTCAATACCTCACACCTAGTCAGTCGCCTGATTAAATATGAGAGGATTCTTGTAGGTGCAAGCAATGTAACCATTACTCGATGTGATATCTTGAATCCAGCCACTCTCCTACCAAACTCACTCACAGCAGGAGTGAAGGGAGAAGTTGACTGAGTTCAGCACAAAACCACGCCCTGACATAAGAACAGTACCCTTGAATGATGAAAATTATGAGCTGTTTGTAGATGGCTCATGCATGAGACATGAGAGCGGAGGCTTAAGTGCTGCCTATGCGGTGTGCACTTTAGGAGGTCCAGTAGTTGCATCCTATATTGTATGGAGTAAAGTCTGCACAAGTAGCCAAATTGGTTGCATTGGCAAAAGCCTGTAAATTTGGGAAAAACATGAAAATAACCACATACACTGATAGCCAGTATGGTTATGGGGTTGTGCATGACTTTGGCCAATTGTGGCTGCAAAGAGAGTTCTTGACTTCTTCAGGTACTCCTATCAAAAATGGAAATTGTGTGCAAGGATTACTGGAAGCAATCCGGTTACCAAAAGCATTGGCAGTGGTCAAGTGTGCTGCTCACAAATCTAGCGATGACAAAGTGACAGCCGGTAATCGATATGATGACCAACTGGCCCAACATTGTGCGAAATACAAAATATCAATAAATACAAATTTGGGGGTAACTGGAAACAGCTGCCAACTTATGGTGTTTGAAGACATAAAAACATGGGAAGAACTGAGAGATTTACAGGATGCAGCAGAACCAAAAGAAAAAGAAAGGTGGAGAAAATGTGGTTGTCGCAGGAGGAATAAGGACGGTGTTATTGTTCACCTTGATGATACGCCTGTGTTGCCAGACTGCATGCTTGCTCCTATGGCTAGATTGATACACGGAGATACCCATATAGGAAGAGATGCAATGATCCGTATTTTCAGACAGACATGGTTCAATTCGAAATTCAGAACCATAGCAGAGGCACTCTGCCAGAGGTGTTTGATATGTCAACAATTTAATCCCGAAAAGAGAACAGTAGTTTTACCAGGTACAATTGGAAAAGCAGAAGGTCCTTTCATAAGATCACAAATTGATTTTATTCAGCTACCCCCCTGTCGAGGAATGAAGTATGCCCTCGTCATTGTCTGCCTATTTTCAAAATGGGTAGAAGCCTATCCTGCACGCAGAAACAACAGCTTCACTGTAGCCAAATGGTTACTGAAGGAACTGATACCTAGGTACGGTTTTCCAGTCACAATTGAATCAGACAGAGGTGGGCATTTTCAAAACGAAATAATAGAACAAATCAGTGAAGCATTCAAAATCACGCAAAAACTGCACTGTGCATATCGCCCAGAGGCTTCTGGAGTGGTAGAACAACTGAATGGCACAATCAAATCAAGATTGGGAAAGATGTGTGAGTCGACAAAAATGGAGTGGATAGATGCCTTACCCCTTGTCTTGATGGGACTTAGAAGTATTCCATACCGGAAGACAGGTTTGAGTCCTCACGAGATACTGATGGGAAGAGCAATGCGGCAAGCACGGGTGCCAGGACACAAACTAATAAACATATCTGATGATTTGGTACTGCAAGCAACTGGGTGACCAAGTGCGTTCTATCTCTCACCAGATTGGAGAAGACGCCGTCGCCAGACCAGCAACTCCAGCCCATGACTTGAACCCTGGTGATTGGGTTGTAATTAAGAAACATACTCGGAAGAGTTGCCTTACACCGAAGTGGGGAAAACGAAGACAGGTGATTCTCGTTACCACAACAGCGGTGAAGTGTGCAGGTGTGCCAAAGTGTATCCATGCCAGCCATACAAAGAAAGTGACAGAAGGAGAAGAAACTGAGGCTGAAGTTTGTGCAGCTGGGGGGTCTCCTGAAGTTGGTCCTGAAGTAGCTGAAGAAGAACAACCGAGCTCCAGTCAAGATGATTGGGTCCCAGTAATCGACCTGACTTTCGATCCAATAAGAACCAGAAGACAAACCTACTTAGATAGAGAGTGGGATAGTGAGGACGAGACAGGAATAGAAGGAGATAATCAGATCATTGAAATCCATGTCAAATCTGATGATGAGGAAGGCCAGGTAGGGACAGAGCAGGTTTTCGACACACCTCCAAAAACTCCTGAGCCTGAAAAGGGACAGATAGGAATTAGAGCAGAAGTTCAAGCGGATGAAAATCAAAAGTTCAAAGTGCTTGAACAGGATCAGATAGAAATCGATAAATGTGTTCAGGAAGACGAAATTGAAACAAAACAAAGCCAAATCCAGCATACACCTGAACAAGGCCAGCTTAGTGACCAGGCAGAAGAAACTGACCTAAGACCTGGAACTAGTCAGACAGGAAGGGAAGAAGAAGACACTGAAACAGATGTGCCACAACTGAACGAAAATAAAAGAGCATTTGAAGAAAGCCAAATTACAGTGCCAGTTAAAAGATTCAAGAAAAAAGATAGAGAACCAAGATTTGTCGAAAGACTGAGACTGAGACTGAGACTAAAAACTATAGATGAAAAACTTGAGCAGGGGAATCAAGACTCCAGTGAAGCTGACCAGTCTGGAGCAAAACCTAAAAGAAGAAGTGCCCAAATAAAAAGACTAAACAACAAGTATCAGAGTCCTGAATGGACTTATCTGGTATTGGAAGAATTTGAAAATCTTGAAATAAGTGACGAAAGTGATGAAGAATTGATTGCTGATCAGATTGACGAAGAAGTGCAACCAACCTGAAAATTGCCCTGTGTAAGCAACTTGTGTAAAGTTACAAAGAGGGGTTGAGACTTCCTTAAGCCAAAATGTCTGATTCCACTGTGAATGGAAGGCCAAGGCGAAACTGTTGTAAAACATGCTGCAAAGTGTGTTTGTGTAGTATAGCATTAGTACTGATATTATGGATAGGACTAACAATAACTATTCCTTACATGATGAGTAAAGATACTAATTTGTACCCTACTAAACCAGTGACAAAAGACACAAAAGAGCTGCAAAAGAAAGATACATCACAAAGAGTAGAAACAGAAGGGAAAACACTTAGCCTTAGACAAACTGGAATAGACTTAGATGCATCAGATGAGGAAGGACTATGGAATTTCCTGTAGTATTTTAGCTAGTTTATTCTATAAAAGAGGACCGTTACAGTATTATTACTCTAACTCAGACGTGATATTTTCTGAACTTCCTATACGTGGAAATCTAAATCCTGTACATACTAAGAGTGATGTAACACGTTATATAGGAGAATACTTTCTAACCATAGGTACAATAGATTTAGGTGAAGCACATAGAGATAACTTAACATGTTCATTACATGAACAAGAGAAAATGTTTCTAAATATGGCAGAGAAAAGAAGAGAAAGTTTCCAAAGAAAAGTGAATGATAAAAGACAGAAAACTCCTAAGTGGGCTGAAAACATGGGGAGCACCTCAAATGGTGGAGCAAATCCTGCGTTGTTACTGGATTTCAAAAAGAAAGGGAAACTTTGTCTTCACAGAGAAAAGACTAGGTATTATAATAACATATTTATTGGTTCAAGTGAATGCGAACACAATTACAAGGTAATTGGAGGTTGGGGTTTCAAAAATGGGTCAGAACCTGTGTTTTCCGGACTTTATTATATCTGTGGAAACAAGGCTTATTTCAAATTGCCAGATCACTGGTATGGAAGCTGCTATTTTGGAATTGTCTTCTCAAAAATATACCACGTGAATGAAGTCGCTGGAAGCAAAGAAAACACTAATGGATTAGTGCGTAGTAAAAGAGAAAGTGTAGGAGAAATATTAGGTGATATATTTAGTGCATTGATACCTGCAGTGGGAGTAACTCTGAATACACACAGAATTTGTAAATTGTCTACAGTGGTAGATCGGTTATCAACCGGCACTGCTGCAGGTTTCCTGCTGGTCAATACCAAAATGGTTGCGATGGTTTTACAGAATAGACTTGCTCTTGACACTCTATTGCAAAAGAGGGCGGAGTCTGTAGAATGTTGAATGTGCAACATTGTTGCACTTACATTCCTGACAAAAGTGTTGACTAATTTGGAAAAAGAGCTAAAACCGCTGGAGGTTGACAGTGCCTGGAAGAGACTGATGGTCTCTACTCTGTAGGTAATTGGTTTTCTAACCTAGGTAAAATACTGATGCCAATAGCGGGAATAAGCTTATTCGTGCTCATCATAATAATTTGCTGCAAATGTTGAAAACACAAAAAGAAGTATGCTGTGAATAAGAGAGGAATGAAAAGAAATGTTGATGAACTTGAATTAGAATAACTGAATATTCAGATCTATAAAAGGGTGAAAAATTCTCATCCAAATAAAGATGCAGAAAAAAGGCTGAATAAAAAGTTTGAAGAAATTGAATTGGGTGAAATGTAAAAAGTTGGTATCTGGTTCCATTAATAGTGATGATAGTAAATATCATCAAAGAGGGGATTGATGGAGCAAGGATTCGCACATTTAGCGACTTGCTTGTATTCATGAACCTCGAGTAACTCTAACTATGTAACCAATCTGTTTGTCTTACTAATATTGCACATTTTCCACTACACAGGGTGTCCCAGAGACGCTTGTCTATGTGTTTACTAAACGGTAATACGCTTGCCACCTAAAATGAATGCTGCTACGCGGGAATTAGTCTGCGCATGCATCGGTCATACCCATGTGATGTGACGTACTCGCAGTTCTGGTGGGAATTCGTTGCTCATGCGCAATACTGCTAAAATGGCTGTTTTGTGTTCTCACATGCTTTATGCTTGCATTGCCGCTTTTGCAAAGCTGGCTGTACTGCCTAATAAATAACGCTATAGTTATTATACAGTAAGGCATTTAGTATAGCCATTTCATGGTATACAGTGTAATCTTTTATTCTGTGTTTCTAAATTGTTTCCGCTTGCTTTTCATGTATCGTATTCTTTGGGCCTGGGAGGTGCTTACTACTCCATCTTGGAAAAGCCTGTATGGTACCAGTCACGTGATGGGGGAAAAGAACCTTGCAGCAGTGGAACCCAGCCAGGTGGCAGCCTCGCCCAACATGCTCCTGGGAACCGACCTGTAACTCAGCAGGACGAAGCTGAACTGTACCTGAAATTGATACATTTTTAATAAACTGCTGTATTCCCCATTGTCCTATGTAAAACATATGCCATGGGAAACTAGAATGTAAGGGGTGGGTACAAAAATGGAATATTAAGCCTGAGAAAGTCTAAAATCTAGGTGGTGTGATGACTTAACCTCCTCTTTTGTCCAATCAGAACTTGGGGATCCTTACACTTGCAACATGGGGTGGGGTACACTGAAACGAAAAACAGTATAACTAGCCTAGGTTTAGCTAGAGAAATTGTCCGACTTGTCCGAATAGCTGACCTGTCACTGACCCAACGCACTCTATAGGTGACTGATACAGAGAGCTGCAGAGCACTCTGTCCGTATTTTCCACAGACCCAGTCGGGGTTTTGGGGAACCTTAAGTGCTGGCGAAGTACTTTGCTGGGAAATTCGAGAACCCAATCCGGGTTCTGCCAATAACCCCAATCGGGGTTATTGGCAGATTCCTTGCAGAGAAGGAGTAGTGCAGGCGTTGCAACCGAAGCTGCAGGTGTTGGTCGTACCCTTTGGTGAAGCCGGCCCTGATCCAAATCCTGGGGTTATCCTGTCCTGACTGTCCATGCGCTGTACCTGCTCGCCTACTGGCAACCTAAGTCCTTGAGGGTCTTTTCCCATCTTTCCAAACTGACCCGTGGCAGGGTTAGTCTTCACTCTATTCTAGGTAAACATAAATCTGTGTCGGTGTTCGTTTATCTACACTTCCTTCCTAACGTATCGAATAAAACATAATTGCATAAGTCCCTTTTCTCCTCTGTTTTTCTATAAATGAGATTTTCATGCATTATTGCCTATTAGCATGTTCCACTTTTTTACCTACCTTTAGTCAAATGCTAAATCGTTTTTGCATATATAGTTTGTTCAGTCTTACCCTCCCTATAGAGAATAAGCACATCTGGATAAATCAAATTGTCTAAGTTTCGTTTCCTTTGAACCGTTAGTGAATTTCAAAAGTCTACTTTGATTAGCATGTTCCCTTTCTTTACCCGCCTTTAGTGAAGTTGTGAAAGTCTGTTGATCTAAACTAGCGTGTTCCTTATTTCTCTCCTTCCCTTTAATTTCGAGTTCTAAATGATTCTTACCCTTATTCATAGTTATACAATATTTCTAATTTTAGTTATAAATAGTTTGATCTGTGTCAATCTTTGGCTCATGGCATATGATGATGATGATGATTAGATAAAGGTTTTCAAAACTTCCTGAGTTTGTGGTTATTATAAAGAGTACAAACATTATTGTATTGTATATTGTATTGTGTTGTCTACTTATTCCACAGCTAGCTCCTTGATCCATTGTGATCTTAGGTACCTGTGACGAGGATTGGTAAGTCAGGTACACAAGAATAAACAGAAAGGAACTGAATTGCTGGTATTAGTGTGTAGGTTACCTGATTAAAGTGTAATGACAATATTTTATGGGCCCAAGTGTGCTTATCTGGTTAGTCGGGTGACCTGCGTGCTCTATCAGGCGCACCCATGGTGGGGCTGAGTAGGTGAGAAGGAATTCCCAGTTTGTGGTGCTGGTCCGCCCCCTGCTTTGCTTGAGGTGGTGGTTCATCTCTGTGGTGTAGCTTTGGCACAGGAACCAGAGCCCGAGGCAGGGGCTATGGTGTAAGGCTGGTGGCCCCGTGCCTTGAGACCTCTGCCTTGTGTTCTTTAGCAGTGTTGGTGCGGCCTGCCCTTGCCTGCTTCCTGCTGTGTAGCTGCATTGAGAATCTGCTGTGAGGTCCTACTGCCCCCCCTGGTATTTGGAGCACCGTGGACATGGGAGGAGGAGGCCCACACTGCAACAGATTGTGTGGACTATCCTGTTCGCCGAGGGGTCCCAGCACGGAGGTCATCTGTGGTACTTGGCCCTCTTGTGGCTGTACTTTTGGAGGGCAGTGAGGGAGATGCTGCTGCTGTAGGCCCCACCCTGCCTCATTAAGTGGCAGAGTAGTTGGAATGCCTTGAGAGGGAGCTCTGCAGACCCACCTTCCCCCGCCATGCTACAACCTTGTACAGGGGTGCTGCTCTAGCTTCTCTGGCTGACTAGGGAGGATGCTGTGACACTCAGACACGTTTGTCTGTGGAGGGTGTAGTCAATGCTCCGGGAGTAAGCCTGTAGTGATCACCAGTTGGGCTTCTGGCCATGGCAGAGGTCAGCGTTCAGTGCTGAACTGACCATTGGACAAGTGAGAGGGTCATTGAGCTGTCTCTTGTTGGGCCCCTGGCGGATGTGGAGACACACTGGGAGATTACGGTCTATACTCATCTGCAGGGGGGTGCCTATGGGAAACCGCATACAGTCATGACCCGGTTGGTTGAAGCAGAGAAGACTGGTTTAGCCACTGGTGAGTCCTCTCTTTGCGCTGCGCATGTCAGAAGCAGATTCTGGGCCTGTTAATTCTGTTTGGACCTCCTTGCACACGATGGGCAAAGACAGACTGACTGGAGGTGCGCAGCAAACATAAATGGACCAATTCACTGCCTCGGAGGCTGGTAGGGGCCCACCAGCAAATGGCAGTGAGAAGCCGCAAGACTCACATGAACAGACAGGTGCCCAAATCCTTACGGCTATCGAGGCATCATGTCTGGCAGTGTAGGCAAAGATTGAAGCCACAGGTTGGATGTCAACCTGCTGAGGATGGATCTCCCCAAGGTGGTGGAGACGTCTATTGAAACCAAACAGCAATTGTCCTCCTATGGGAGGAAATGACCGCACTGTAGGCTGCGGTGGCTATGCTTAGGTCCGATCACATAAATTGGAGGCAAGAATTGAAAACATGGCAGGGCGCTCCCGCAGATGCAACCTGAGATGGGGTTCCTGAAGGAGCTGAGGGTAATGCCCTGGAGGCATTCTAGGAGGGTTGGATCAATATAGCGATCCCAACAGCGGAACTGTTAAAGGTTCAAAAGGTCTTTGTAGCGCAGAGGGGTGCACAGGCCTTTAGCCCCACAAACACCACAGGGGGGGCACTCCCAGACTGTCTTAACAAATGTCCTCAGTTACAGAGACCATGATGCCATTCTACAGGAAGTACACAGGATGTGCGCAGGATGGGGGATCTAGCTTTTGAGAAACACACCATACGCATCTTCCATACTACACTAAGGCTGTTCAACTACAAAGGCAATTCTTTAACGTAGTCAAAACCAAACTGAAAGCAATAGGCCTCACGTACATGCTGCTTTACCCCTGTAAATTTACAGTGCTACATAATGACCGACCGATTGCGTTTCTTCATGAAGCTGGTGGACCCATGGGATTGATTTGAGGTTTAGAGAAGTGATTGAACCCCGGCGACACCCTCAGGGTGGCACCCAGGATGGCACCCGGAGAGGAAGGGGGCAGGCACCCACATTGAAGAGGAGAAGCAGATGACAATGGTGCTCTGGCTCATGTTCAAAGGTGGTGGTCTGTCTCAATGGCACCCTGAAGTTGGAGCTGCAGCAGCAGGAGAGGGAGGAGGTCCGGGCACTGGTGGAGATGGTCACCTCTATGGCCTCCTCTCACACAGTTTCTGATCTGGGGGATGAAGCTCCAATACCCGGGATGGGCAAGTTCTGTTCTAGATGGTGATGCTGCATGCTAGGATCTACGTGTAGAGCTACAAGGAGCCCAAGCAGGCTGTGTGGAGGAGATTAACAGCTGTTGAGTCAGTAGAGGACAAGGTAATGTGCACTCTGGCTTGCGTTTCTGCCCCACTACAGGAGAGCCTCAGAACTCTGTCTCCTTGCTGGGACCTGTATGTTGATGTTTATCCTGAAATGGGGTGATATGGGGCGCTGGTGCTGCACTGACAATGGGCTCTGACCATGGCCAGGCTACAGTTCATTGACATTAGGATGGACCTTCATCCCTCAGCCAGGGAATTTTCTTGTTACACTTCTACACCTACGCTCAAAGTCGGTTGGACCACTTTCTCTTGATGAATGATGGCGCTTTAAATGTCCAGAAGATGAGTTATCAAGTACATTTTCTGTCTGATCATGCCCCCTTGTTGCTGGAGTGCAGGGACATAGGCCACGCACCCCCTATGGCATTTAAGGCCAGAGTCACTGAGGGACCACAAATACAAGATGAACATATTAAGGGCACTGCAAGATTAATTTGAGAGCAACTGGAATACTGCTTGATCATGCAGAGTAGAGTGGGATGCTCTGAAGGTGGTTACCAGGGTTGAGAGTCTCAGTAAGACCTATGGCACAGGAAAGAAACTTGAGCAAGAGCTGTAGGAAGGTGAAGGGCTCCTTACCTTAATGCAGCAACAGGCAGTGGGACAGACAGTGGAGGGTGGAAGGCTGACGGAGGTGCATAGAAGGTGTAAGATTGTGGTACGGCCACACACCTGAAGTTCAGGTTGTCTGCAGGAGTGATTAACTGTCCCCTCACTTCCTAGAACACCTCTCGGCACTACTGACCTCACAACAGGAATCCTGGCAGATATCCCAAAAGAGAAAGGGAATGGGACGAGTAAAAAGTGAGTACACTGTTACTCCACACATCCTTGTCCAGCCCGGCACCCTCGAGGGGATATGTTTGCAGAGTAGGGTCGCTTTTTTGAGGACTTGTTTTTCTCTAGAAAATAAGAAATGCAACAGATGAGTACAGTTACACTTCTGGGCCACCCAGATGCATTCAATACAGAACATTCATAATAAGCAAGTTATGTTAGTCACCTGGTTCTTAAGAGGAGCTGAGATACTCTCTTAACCTTTGTCTGTGGGTTGAAGGAGAATACAATCCAAATAATAGTTCTCTAAGAACAATGCTGCCAAAAAGAAGTCACTGGCTATGATTATGTGTCATTTACAGCCAGGTAAATGAATGGCACCTAGACAAGTCGTTTCATTTGCACAAAACACCCATAAACAAATATTCACATCTAGGAACAGGCCCAAAGGGCTACATAAGCCAGTGTCCATACAATATGATGATCAGAGGGGGAACAGGATGTTTCCATGTGCAAGGCGTGGTATCAAGTGAACAATATCCTTCTTAATATCAAATTTCCATTCAAATAGTGTAGAAACAAAACTCTTAGAAGTTGGAAATGAGTTCAAACATAAAATTACTCCAAGCGCTAAGCTGAATACAATTATGAAATGAGTTAAAACATAAAATGACTCCAAGAGCTAAGTGTAATACAAATATGAAATGAGTTCAAACATAAAATTACGCTAAGCGTAATACAAATATGAACTAAGTTCAAACATAAAATGACCCCAAGCGCTAAGCGCGAAACAAATATGTAAAGTCCATAGTCTTGAATCAAAAGTCACTTGTGCCAAATACCAGAGGGTCAATTCACATGGCAAATATGCAAGGACGAGACTTCCGATACCAACCGAAAATTTCAAAGTCACACAACCTTTCATTTCACACTCAGCTTTAAAGCGCGCTGCACTTAGCTATGCTATGCTTGCTGCAGTCCCAGACCAATGCATGCTTCTGTCCAATGGTAAAGGGAGAAATCCTGAAGTGGTGACAGAAGCAGCCCCCAGCTGAAGCGGGAACCAGGAGAATTAGCCAAGCACTGATAGGTGCGAGGCTTGGGCTTTTATAGCCAGTTCAGTGGCAGCTAACCACACATGGCTAGCCACGCCCATAATCATCGCAGGTGCCTTAGCCACACACATAAGCATGGCAGATGCACATGTCCAATAATGTGACACTGTTTCTAGCACCCAAAAATAACAAGCATTGGGAAAACAAGCACTGGCACCAACAAATACCGTAAAAAGAAGCAAACATTGGCTGTGCCAAGAAAAGGGAAAAAACAAACAACTTAGTGGATAGAAACATGAGCAAGCAGGGACCCCTGAGGGTGTCGACATACCAGACAGTACAGGGAGCTCCTAACAGACAAACGGGACAAGTTGGACTGTCATGTCCAGTGGGATTACACACAGTGGCTCCATCAGGAGGGGGACTGATCAGGTAGTATGCTTACCTGGCTGCTCAAACGCCCCCACCGCTGATCCTATTCCTACATGGGACGGATGGTGGGACAGTGGTAGGGCAGGCAGTGATAAATCTGAAGTTGCAGAACCACCTGTCAGGGGTGTATACGTCCCTTTTGCTCACCCAAACACATGGGGTGGGGGATTTCTTGAAGAGGGTTGGGGTCTCTAAGCTGACAACGAAGCAAGCCGAGGTACTTGACAAAGAGATACAGCTGGAGGAGCTACAGGAGGCCCTGCAAGATATGGTTCGTGAGAAGTGTCCGGGACCCGGTGGTCTCCCAGTTGAATATTTTCAAGCATTCTCAACCTCCCTATTATCCATGTTGTGTCAATGTTTGCCGAACGATACCCTGGTGTATGTGACTGACCAGGAATATGCAGTACCCCGCCTCCTGTGACTTATGGCCGCTTTCGGGAGTGTGTCAGGCCTTCATATCAACCAGCACAAGACAGTATTTTTCCCACTGGTATCCTTGGCTGGAATTGATGCATCAGACCTTCCTGCGGTGGGCCTACCCTAGGAAACTCAGCTGTTGTCATACTTGGGGATAGAGATAATGCATGACCAACACCACCAATATGAGTTAAATATGGGGAGGGTGGTGCATGTCCTCTGTCCGATTTTGGACTACGCTACTGTATTGGTTATGGGTAAGGTGGCACTGAGTAAGATGGTTCTCTAGCCCTGGTGCCTCTACACCATGCAGAATTATGTTTGCATGCTGCCACTGATCTTGTTGTGACAGCTGGATGGGTTGTTGGTTTCCTTGGTGTGGGTGGGGAGGAGGAGTTAGGTCGACCTTGCGGTCATAAAACTGGACCTTGCCAGGGGCGGGTTAGGCCTTCCCAACCTTCAGCTCTACTGTTTGTCGGACCTGCTCCAGCGTGCTGCTCTCTGAGGAGTGCTTGCAGTTTTGAATGTCCTCGGCTGAGTTTGACCATGTTGCATGGACCTGCAGGGTGGTACAGCCATTTTGGAAGAAGGTACTGTGGGAGGTGCAGAGAGTGATGGCAGTGAAGGCTGAGTTAACACCACGACACTGTCTATTGGGACTGCTGACTTTCCCTCGGAAGGGCCGTAAGATGCAGTACAGATTTGCCCAGCTGGGACTTGTGCTGCCCAGATGGCACATTGCCATCCACTGTGCTAGCCCAGTCCTACCGACACTGGTTCAGTGGAGTAGTGATTTCCTGGAGAGGGCAGTAGCGGAAGAGTGCCAATTCTGGAAGGTTAGACTGATGTCTGTATATGTGATATATCACTACTCCCCCTGCTCACCCATGGCTATGCTGGCGCTGCTCTCACTGGCGCCCACTGTTCCCTTCCCTCCCACTAGTGTTAAAGATTGCAGGAATCGCTGTTAGCATGAGCTGAAAGCCATTTTGTACTTGGCAGCCATCTTAGTTAGCCATGTGCTTGCCATGTGCTTTCTTCCCTCTTCCAGAGCCTTGCACATGCTCGGAAAGGCCTAGCTAGTAGGATGCACCTGCTCCTAGTATAGAACGGTCAGGCTACTCTTTTTTACTCTTTTTTTTAATTTTTTATTAAGCATTTTGTCGTTTTCTGGACAAATAGAGTTCATGTTCCAGCACAAATCATTACATCTACAAAGTCAGAAAATTACATTATATACCTATAATAGGGCTAAGAGAGTAAACAAAATATGACATAGAGAGTACAAATAATCCAAAAAAAAGAAACTAAGCTGCGACATGAGGAGCTTTTATACCTTATATCGCACTTTCCAAGGCAACCTCCACCTGCCCTTCACCAACCCTACCATTTTTCCAGCTGGTTATAGGTTGCCATATCTTCCGCCCTAATATCTTAGCTCTTTGCCCCTTCCTCTCATATATTGCTTTTTCTAGGTTATACATAGCAAGAAGGCTGCAATCCATGTTTGGAACGAAGGGGGAACCTTATCCAGCCAAGTCCTTGCTATGCAAATATGATAAACTGCCATAGAGACAAACATGAATTCTACTGGCAATCCCTCTACACCTTCCCCCACCCCCAAGATTATTAGTTCGCCTGTAAGCTTTGTCTTAATCTTTAATGAAATTTCCAAAAATTCCTCAATCGCGTTTTTTAAGGAGTACAGCTGTGGGCATTGTGCAAACATGTGTACAATATCTGCATCATTAGAATCGCAGCGAGGACATATTATTCCGGACGTGCCACCCCATTGTGCGATTCTAGCCGGGGTATGATATAGTGAGAAAATAGTCTTATAGTGTTGAGATTGTAATGTAGCTGAACAGAGCACAGTTCGACCCATATCGATAGATGCCTGAAAGCCTTCTGAGTCCATCCCCAATTTTCCTATCCATTTTAGGGCATATTTCTCCCTGTCATCACATTTAATTGCGCTGAGTTCTGCATAGAGCTGCCTAATTGTGCACAGGGTGGAACACTCTATATACTCCATTATTTTACTCTGACCAAAACCTAATAAGCCACCCTGCTTTTGTAGAAAAAAGCTTCTTATTTGTAGATACTTAAAGAAGCTGCGGCCATCTAGTCCAAATTTATCTTGCAGCTCCCCAAACTGTAGTATACCCCCTTGATTATCCAGGAGATTACCAACCTTAACAATCCCCTTGTTATTCCAGTCCCTCATTATTGTATCCCTAAAAATGTCT
The DNA here is from genome assembly GCF_964263255.1 of Lissotriton vulgaris. Taxonomy (NCBI): domain Eukaryota; kingdom Metazoa; phylum Chordata; class Amphibia; order Caudata; family Salamandridae; genus Lissotriton; species Lissotriton vulgaris. Next base: position 846,127,706 of record NC_141685.1, read on the forward strand.
CCTGGTAACGAGCTATTTGAGTAGAGCCGTGTATAGTTATTATACCTCCCTAGCCCCAGTTTTTTTGAGATCGCTTTCCAGATCATATAAGCCGCCCTTAATGTCTTAAAGCGTGTATGTTTAAAATAACTGAAATCAATTGTATTTAAAAATCCATTCTCCGCCCCCTCACCCAATAGTGCAGTATATACATTAGTGAATCCCAATCTACCCTCAGTTTGCCCTAGACCACCACCCCCTATCAGTCCCTGAAAATACTGCAAGGCAGCTGCCCAATAATAAAGCCTGAAATCTGGTGCCCCCCAGCCCACCTTCTCTCTAGATAACGTAAGATGCCGATAGGCTCTCCTAGTCTTCCCCTGTGCCCATATAAGTCTGTTTAATATCCCTTCTAATTTATTAAACCATATATGGTCAAAATATAATGGGATAGCTCTGAAAAGATACAGAAACTTCGGAAAGGTTACCATCTTTATTACGTTGATACGGCCTATCAGGGTCAGATGTAAGTTATGAATCCTTTCGGTGTTTTCTTTCACTTTTGACAGCAGTGGGCCCATATTCAACTCTACCAATCTGTCTAGGTCAGCTGTGACTTTTATTCCTAAATATACCGCTTCTGCGGCCACTCTTGAGTCCTGATATGTTACAAAATTGTTCTGTACAATCTGTGTCTTCCCTTTGTTTATTGATTAGCCTGACACTCTACCAAAGTTTGCTGCTTCCTGCTCTATTTCTATTATTGCTCTTCCTGGGTTCGGTGTAATGATCGCTACGTCGTCTGCGTACGCGAATATCTTATGCTCCTGCCCGTGAAGTTTGACTGGAAGGATATTAATATTTTCCTGCAGCCTTCGCAGCAAGGGGTCCAGGTATAGCGCGAAGAGAAGCGGCGAGGCCGGACAGCCCTGCCATGTACCACGCCTTATCCGCACTGTGGAGGTATATCCTTTATTAATCCCTACTCTTGCCGTTGGTTCCGCATATAAAGCCTGAATAGCCTTGATAAATCATGCACCAAAACCAAACCATTCCAAAACTTTACACAAGTAACCCCAGGAGACCCTGTCAAAGGCCTTCTCTGCATCCAAGAATACAGCAGCGACAGGGTCTCCTGCAGCTCCTGCGGCGTCCAAGATGTTAACCATTTGTCTTGTGTGCTGCGTGGTCCCTTTCCTTGGAATAAATCCGTGCTGTGCCGTATTCACTAGGCTCTCGATTATCTTACTTAACCTCTGTGCCAACGCTTTAGAGTAGATTTTTGTGTCCGCATTCATAAGCGTTATCGGTCTGTAAGATCCTGGCTCCCTGGGCGGCTTGTTCTTTTTAAGGATTACAATGATATCTGCCCCCGCCCATGTCTGTGGAATAGTTTCCCCCATCTGCTCTTGTCTTTATATCTCCAGCATATCCATCCCCAGGATATCCCAGAAGGTTTTATAGAATTCAGCTGGGATTTGGTCAGGGCCTGTTGCTTTCCCTGAGGGGAGCTGATGTACTGCATTTTGAACTTCCTGCATTGTCAGCGGCCTCTCTAATGCCTCCTTTCCTTCATCTTTTAGTTTTGCATGTGGAATGCCTGCCAAGTAATCCTCTATTTCAACATCTCTATTCCTAAAGTCACAATCATACAACATTGTGTAAAATTCCCTAAAAACTTCTCGTACCTCCTCTGTCTTATTTACGACCCGTCCCCTATTATTGTTAATTTCTTTTATTTCGCCGGCTGCCATGTTTTGTCTAGTTCGAACTGCTAGAAGATAGCCTACTCTCTTGTTGAATTCATAACATTTTTCCCTTTTGGCTAAATAGTTACCTGCAGCTTTCCTTGCAATATTCTCGCTAGCCTCTGATTTCTTTAGCTCTATCCTTAATAAAATCTCCTCCAAGGGCTCTTGACTAATGATGGCACAAATAAGTTGGTCTTCCAACTCTGACAGATCTCTGAGCCTTCTGATTAATGCTAGTTTCTCATTTTTACCCCTATGAAGTGTATAGCTTAATGTTTCTCCCCGCACCCAAGCTTTGAAGGCATCCCAAACCATCCCCGCTGCAGCCGTTCCTCTATTAGTTTCCCAGAACTGCCTGATACAAACCCTCATCTTATTAACATAATCTTCTTCCCTTAATAACCCTCTCTCGAACGTCCAGTTATACTCTTTGCAATCTCCTCTACTAATCTGGGGGATAGTTAGTACAAGAGGGTTATGATCTGAAAATACGCGGGGGAGCCTTTCAATCTGGGTACCAGCGACCAGGAAACTGGAAATAAAGAAATAATCTAATCTAGCGATCATCCTATGTGGTGCTGAATAGAAGGTGCTACCCGTCCCTGGCGGGTTGTTAATTGTCAAGACATCCACAAGTGCATTATGCTGTGCTAGATTACGAATGGCCCTACGTGATTTCCTTTTGCGATCCCCCTGAACCCCCCCCCCTCCCGTCATACTCAACTTTATCAGTCCATTTACATTGAAATCCCCACAGCATATCACAGGTTCTGGCCATAGAGCTAATTCCATATCTAGGAAATCAAACACTTCAGGTTCATCCTCGTTCGAACCATACACAGAAGCAATTGTGTAGCAGCCAGCGCCTGTTTCTCCTTCGATCAGGACCAATCTCCCCCCCGATCCTCCTTCCTCTTCTTCACCCTCATTACTCCCCTTTTAGCTATTATAGCCACCCCTCTTGTCTTAGAGTCCTGCTGCGTATGTGCAAGGACCTCAAACCCAAGTTGTTCCAGGAGGTATTTATTCTTGCCCTCAATGTGTGTCTCCTAGAGGCATATCACATCTAATTTCAGGAACCTTAACATTGCCGCTACTTTCTGTCTTTTCCCTCCCTCGTTTAACCCGCAGATATTAATGGAGGCAATCTTTAACGCCATCTGTACTCAGTGTTGTTTCCCTTATACGATAACCAATTAAGCATGGGCGAATTTTGTGAATATCGCGTTCGCGAATTTTGCGGATTTGCGAACTCGCAATCCGCAAAATCCGCGAATTCTCGCGAATTTGCGGATTTTTTTTTGTGTGTTTGCGCGGGTTTCTGCCAGTTCGCGAGGGTTTTGTACAATGTCGCAAATTGCGAACTTACCTGTCGGGTCGCAAGTTTCGCGAACTTGTTGTTTCTACGTGTCCAGCCTGTTTGGGACACTCTTCTTCATCACTGCCACTCTCTGTCACCACTGCCACTCTCTGACTACTCATGCCACCCTCTGGCCCACCCATGCCACCCTCTGTTTCATCACAGCACCCTCTGGTTGTCCAGTCAGTGTACATTATTGTGGCAACGCAAGCACACCTTCCCTGCCTCAAGTGACCTGAATTAATTTGGGGCTGATTAATGTGTCACAGAATATTTTTTTAGCTGGCACCTGCTTCCTTAGTGCTTCCTGATTAGTGAACTTTTGCACTTGCTAAGTGCTTTCATTGTTGCAAAATTAGTTACAACACCTGCCCTGCCCCAACTGACAATAATGAATTAGGGGCTGATTAATGGATTTGAACTGCCAGCCTGGCTCCTGCTTGTCTCCCTTAGCTGTAATTCAGGACCTTTGTGGCATATGTGTAACTATTCTGAGGTTCAGAGCAGGGTCACATAATAGTTGCAACTGGCAACTGAACTCTGGAGGGGCCCCTCAGCAAGCACTACAGGAAATGGCTACTAATGATGAGCCTGAACTTTTGAACCTGGTAAGTAGTTACTTTCAGTTTGCTAAAATCGTATTTCTGCAATTTTGCACTTATTCGCGGGGCGCGAACTCACGCGAACTCACGCGAACAGTGCGAGCAGTGCGAGCAAAATCCGCTGCTCGCGGATTTGCGGATTTTGCGGGAGATTCGCGAATCTCGCGGATTGCGAATTTCCCGAAAATCCACAAAATCCGCGAGCGAAACGGATTTTCCGCCCATGCTTATAACCAATCCTTTAATCCTCCTCCAAGTGCGACTAATGCCAACATATATCCATGTATCTTCTTCTTTTGTGCTGTAGTTACTCACCTTCCATCACCGTCCTATCGTGCACCCCCCTCCTCCCCCCCACCCCCTGCCTTCCCCACCCTCCCTGCTACAGGCAAATAGGTCATGCATGACCTATATGTGACTGCTCTCTGTTGTAGTGTTGCCTCCCCCTCCTTTCCCATCTCCTCGTAATACAGAAACAATCTTCTTCAAGGGTCTAGTCATAAATCATAAACAATTAAACTGCCCGAGTATTTTCCTATGTTACTATGTTACCTTGGCTAGCTCAGTGCCTCTGTTATTCCTACCGCTACGATTCTCCGTGATTTCCGCTAGGAATTCGCCTGCCTTCATTTCTGAGAAGAACATTCTGGTTTGACCCCCTGTGATAACTTTTAGTTTCGCAGGGAACATTAAATACGCCTCAGATCCCTGTTGCTGAAAAGGAGTAATCAATTGCCTAAGTTTCCACCTCCTTTCTACTGTCACATGACAGAAGTCAGGTCTTGCGAAGAAAGTGGAACCATCATATGTTTTCCTATTATCAGGCCTGGCCTTTTCCATTATTTCTTGCCTCGCAAGAAAGTTTCCTAGAAAGACTAGCATAGCTTTCGGCAAGGTATCCTGATTATCGCCTCTTCTCTTTTTCTGAATAAGTGGAAATCTGTGGGCTCTCTGAACCTCAGTATCCCATTGCCACTGTGCCTCTGGGAATACACTTTTCAACAATCTGACCACAAACCCTCTTGCATCCTGCCCTTCCACCCCCTCCTCCAGTCGAAGAAGTCTGACATTGTTGCGTCTCTGCCGGTTCTCAAAATCTTCTAGCTTCCATTGTAGATCTTCAACAACCTTTCCCTGCTCCATTTTATATGTCTGCCAGTCAGTGAACTCATCCTCGAGCAGGCCAGTCCTTTCCTTTACTTGAACCACTCTCTCTTCTACTTCCTCATATTTTTTATTCATTTTCCTAATGCTTGCTTGAATTTTCTTCGTGTCTTGTCTGGCTCTCCGGCTCTCTGTCCTAGCCTCGGAGTGCATTTGCTTCAGCATGTTAAACATTACATCTAGTGTTACTTGCGGCATTGAGCAGCCTTCATTACTTGCGGCTCCCTCTTCTAGATAGTTTTCTTGGTAGACTCTGGAGGTACCACTGTAGTCTCACAGTAGTTTCTTATTAGCACTAGATGATGAACCGCCCCTGTCTCACCTAGGTACTGATCTTCTTTTCTTTTGCATGCCTTTGTTCTTGGAAGCGCTAGTGTGGGTTTCCTCTGAATCTGTTGATATCTCTGTAGTATTGCCCTCTCCCTGCATGCTCAATTGGGATGAGTCAGAGCCTTCATTTAGTGATAAAACTTGTCCCCCTCTGGGGAAACGGCCTCTGCCACCCTTGACTTCCCCTCGCTCCTGCTGCGAATCGTGGCTTGCTAAGCTTTTCGGACTGCCCCAGGTTGCGTCTTGTAGCTGCCTCTGCTTACCCTCATTGGGAAGTCCTTCTTCGACCTGTAAGAGGGCATCCATCATTTGAGAGTTGTTGTACTTCTCCATGCCACCCAAGCCCTCCGGAGCCACCTCTTTGACCTCCCCTACTCACCGCCGGGAGCAGCTTCCACGGGAGGCGTGAGCTCCGGGAGCTCCTGTTGCTGAGCAACCTCAGCGCTTGCGTCCTCGAGGACGTTGGGTGCAACACCGGCGTTTGCCGTGACAAGCAGGCTCTTGATCGATGCCGCTGTAGACCCGGTTGCTGCTTTGCCCGCAAATGCTTCGGACATGGTAGACTGCCTAAGATATTTACCTACAGGGGGGTTTGATTGCTGTGAGCCCCTGGCCTCTTTTGATTGTGCGCAGCCGCCCTGTTGTAGCCCCTGCTGCTGCGGTGCTCTGCTCCCAGGCGTGCTCATGGATTGCGCCGCTTTTGATTCAGTTTTCTTCTCCTTCTCTTTGCTGGCTATGTCAACCTTGTCCGCTTTCTTAGTTATCTGAACTCTCGAGACAGTGTTGTTTGTTGGGGGGTTGATCGTTTAGTTGTGGTTGAGGTCGGCATCTTCGGAATTGTCCAGAGCGAAGTGCCATCTTCAGTGAGTCTCGGAAATCGATGTAAAATCTCCGCCAGTGGCTACCAAGTATCGCTAATGCTGTAAAAACGGTTTCCAGTATTGCCTTCGCTGCTCGGGGCTCAACGCCAGTGTATACTCCTTCCAGGTTCTTGGCTAGCCCTTGAAGAAGCAGCATATCCATATAATCCGCCATCAGCATTCTTGGGTCAGGAGTAAGAGTAGGTGCGACTACCCTCTACAACAGCTCAGCGGCCATCTAGTATGTATGTGGGAATATGTGATGGCTCACTACTCCCCCTGCTCACCCATGGCTATGCTGGCGCTGCTCTCACAGGCGCCCACTGTTCCCTTCCCTCCCACTAGTGTTAAAGATTGCAGGAATCGCTGTTAGCATGAGCTGAAAGCCATTTTGTACTTGGCAGCCATCTTAGTTAGCCATGTACTTGCCATGTGCTTTCTTCCCTCTTCCAGAGCCCTGCACATGCTCGGAAAGGCCTAGCTAGTAGGATGCACCTGCTCCTAGTATAGAACTTTCAGGCTATTCTTACTGATGTGTTCAGTTTAGTTTCCCCTCCCACTTTGTTGAGCAACCAAATTTTGTATACCCATATTAGTGAATAAGCATGCTTGTATGTGCCAGGACCTCCCCTTGGTTTTATGGTGACTATGTAACCTTTGCATATATAAGGTCCCTGTTCTCTGTACTCCTTAGACTGTCTCCTACAGTGGCCTGAGGGTATTGTGTGACGCAGTCTCCCTCATGTGAGGTTAATAAATGCATTGTTTTTATATTACAGCTTCTGTGCTAATTTCTTCTTTGTTGGTTTAAAGGACCAGGTATATCAGTGCACCCCTTAGAAGGTTTTTATTTCTTCACTAGGAGCTGTAACTAAGGATGTCTCACTGATACCTGATAGGGATGTCCAACCACTCCTCATGCACACCCATGGATATGCTGGCTCTACTCTCCCTGATGCGCACTGACCCATTACCCCCCTCTATCTTACGCTCTTCTCACACATTGTCTTATTTTTCCGCACTCTCTTGGATTGCGTCGTCATTCTTTAAGGTTTCTGTTCACAGTGCTTGTACTTCTTAGCGCTAACTCACCACGGTGGGCATTGTACCCTTGTGTCCTCCTGTCTCTTATCCCTGAAGTGCCCATGCCTGCCTTTCACTGTTTCATGCCCTCCTGGGTTGCATCGCCATTCTCTAAGGCTGCTGTTTCCAGTGCTTGTACATCTTGCCGCTACCTCTCCTTGGTGGGCACCATGCCCATGTCTCCTCCTGTCTCTTGGTCATTTCATGCACATGCTTGCCTTTGACTGTAGTCTCCCTCTCTTGTGTTGTGTTACCATTCTCTAAGGCTGCTGTTTCTGTCGCTTGTACTTCTTGGTGCTAACTCACTACGGCAGACACTGTACCTTTGTTCATTGCACCTGTAGTGGGCATACCTGCCTTTGACTATCGCGCCTTCTTTTTAAAAAAAAATTCTTAAGGGCTGCTGTTAGCAGTGCTTGTACATCTTGGTGCCAACTTGCCATGGCCGCCACTGTGCCCTTGCCTCCTCCGGTCTCTTGGCCATTTCTTGCACATGCCTACCTTTGACAGTTCTGCGCCCTCTTGCCTTCCATCGCTGTCATTAAAGGTTACCACTTTCAGTGGCAGGACTTCCTGCAACTAAAGTAGCTGGTGCCACCATTGAGGAAAGACCGCTCTTTCGGAAACTTTTGTATAAGATGCCCTGACGTTGTCTCCATCTAAATTCAGATTCTAATGGGTGGCCGAGTGCTGCTCCGCCCACAAGCAGAACTCCGGGGAATTTGGTGGAGTTTTTCAGTAACTCCACTGAATTCCCTAGAGGGAAAGTCCGCGAGCTCAGACCATGGGTTAATTTTGATGCAAACCCTGATTTACAAAAGTCTGTAGACCTCAGATTGCAGCAAAATGGTGTGCATACCCGAGGTTGGAATAACTCTTTCATACTTCCTCTTTGCATATGTGCCGCATACTGCAGCACACACACGCAAAGAAGAACAAGCCTCTACAAATAGAAATAGTCTTTGGGCAGGAAGGTAGCCTTTCCTGCACAACAACTATTCCAACCACAACACAGGCACCCTTGGTTAGTGGTGCAAGGGACCCTGATTTGGTGTCAGGCTTCCACAAGTGCACCATCACAAGAAGAGAGCAGAAGTGTGCTACATCTTAGTCAATGTGGTGCATTTCTGCTCTCTCCCTTTCACTCAAAGAAGCACTCGGTGGCTGCTGCTTCCCAAGGGCATTAGTGGAGCAGGAAAGGGGGGGGGGGTTAAACAGGGAATGGGAGCCAGGGGCATTTTCTCCACTCCGGCTGTAATGCAACCTGGATGGAGAACATGCGAAGTGTGCATGATTGTTTGGCTGATCCAAGCAGGCTGGCCAAACATTCATGCTCACTTGTCATGGGTCAACCACTCCTCCCCTGCCTTGCTCAGGGCAGCCACTCCCTACCCGCCCACAAAGCTGCCTGAGTACGGAAAAAGAAAATTATAATATTGCGTTGTTTTTCATTTTTTTTGCAGTGCTGCAGGCAGTGGGGCAAGGCTCCTCTGCCTTAGTGAACGAGCTGCCACTGGAAGCACAGCAAGGCTCCTTTGCTGAATCGAGTTGAGTGAAATTTTAGCAAATCTGGAGCAAAAAATGTGTGGAATCAGAAAATTAATTTTCAATGGTTTTCACGTTTCTTTGAACATACTATGAGTCGGGTTAGTAATAAGGTCTAAACACAGTTTTATTACACAGGCGCAATATCAGAAAATGTGCATAAAACACATGATGCAAATTTTGCATTTTTTAAATTCCAATTCCTGAGCGCACTGTTTCACAAATTGTTTAACCACCGAAGTGGTTAGAGTAGAAAATGCCTTATGGGAACTGTAAAACTCACGCCTGGCATGGTGAAGACACATTTTCGGTTTCTGCCGGTATCTAGTGTGACTTTTGTATACAAGGTGTGTCATCTCTTTCAAACTTCACAACATTTTTTGTGAAAATGTTGCATATTTCATTTAAAAAAATCCCAATTACCCGCTTCTTTAGGAGTAATCCATAATTACATTATTGCTGTGATAACTGTCAAATCGAGCAGTCTTCTAGATGAAATGGCAATTTATAGCTGGCGGGATTTTTACATTAATATTAAGAAATATTGTGTAATTGTTTATTAGCGGATTCCAAAAATGTATAATGTCCCTGATGCAAATTGACCATTATTGTAGGTCATTTAATAGTCTGTGGCTTTAAGACATGGCTTGTCGATACAAAATGGCCTTAAGTGACGCTTACTGCAATGTTTAGTTTTGCTTTCGAGTTGACAAGTCTCCCAGAAGATTTCCTTATGAATATTAACTGCCGTGCATCGAATTACTCTGATTTATGCCTTTTCAATATATTTAGAGAGCAGCCAATAAGCAATTATATGCTCACAGTTAAGAGTTTCTCTTCCCTTTAGTTAGAGTAGCCGTGTTCAGAAGACAGTGGGAGAGACATGGTAAGTTTTATTCAGTTTTTGGCTCAGATCTTTCCTCTTTTATGAATGAATGTCTTTATTTACTGGCCAGAAATAATAGTTCCTAGGCCCTTGTCAGCAAAGTCATCACCAATGGGCTTTTAACTGGAAGACAACTTTGGATAAATATGGCACTTGCAGTCCTGTAACAGCTGTTTATCTGCTGTAAAAAATATTCATGACTAATACCTTCCTCCAAGCGGAGAATAATTTGAGAACCAGGAGAGTCTTTGTGTATGCTCCTCACACAGAAATTACAAGAATTACTGACAGCCCACACGCCATCAGAGAAACGATACACCACCTACAGGCAGATCCACTGGAATTATGCGATTCTGCGGCTTATTTCGCATAATTATGGATTTGCCGCATTTGTTACATAATCCATCACCTGCGGCATAATTTGTAGATAATAACAGAAAAAATATTGTTTTTCTCTTCTAGTGAGCTTTTCTCCCATAGTTTACTGTATCCACTGCTCTTTCCTTTAGGTCAATTGTTTGCCTCTTCGGGCCCGCTTTCCATATTTGCTCAATTTCTCATTTTTTCTATTTTCCATATAGTTCCTCTTATTTGAATATTTGCAAGACACGTATGGGGTTCTTTAGCCATACATATCAGCCTCTCTTTTCTTTCTTTCTACAAATTTCACCTCCAGCCTCGAGCTCCACCATTCAGAGACTTGATGATGATCCTAAATCTTTGGCGGGACCAAAACCTGGTCGGCTGTGGTGTAGACCCTTAAAAATATTTTGTATCATATATTAAAAGGCTGAGCTGTTCTTGTATATGATATGAACTATGATCACTTTTATCACAAGATGCTGGCACAGGCCCAAGTCATAAGCCTCTTGGACTATGGTAATGCGAATGACTCCCTATGGGTTAAACTCCAAGTGGTGCAAAAGACAACTGCACAACTGGCTAGTATTCTCCCAGCAGGCTCCCAATCGGCACCCACAATCAGAGCTTCACATTCGCTTCTGACTAGGAGTGGGTCATCTTTATGATCTGCTGTCCCACCCACAAGGCTCTCATTGCTGGAACCCCTGCATATCTAAAAGACAAACTGTAGTACTACTGTTCACACACACTTAGATCTTGCAAAAAGATGCTCCTGAATGTTCCTTGCATTTGTAGTTCTAGATGCTTCATCTCTGTCTCTGCTCTGATTTGCCAAATTCAAAAAACTCCTGAAGACCTGGTTGTTTTAGGTTACAGCTGGGCCGCGAAGTTGTCGTAAAAACAAGCGACACCTTGGGGTTTGATTTGTGCGCTCAAGTGGATATAACATAACAAGTGTGTATGGTGTTTAAGAGAGCACAAAGCTAAGTTTATGGCACCCACTGTGCTGTAATACATTACTGTTTTGCTTTTTATTACTACATTCAATTTGGATGTGTTAGCGACTACTCTTTATTGGCATATTAGGGTCACTGTTTTTGTACTATCCACCTGCACGGTTCATGGTCGGACCTTCTGCCCTGTGATCGGGCACAGTATTACACAAACATTGCAGTACCCTTGACTTTAATAAGACGGTGTATAAAGGGAGCTTTAAACGCAGTGGTTCTATTGGTGATAGAGAACTGAAAGTAGTAATATGTGGCAGATGCCTGAGGTGCAAACCCAGTGTAGACTACCACCTTCGAAAATCAGATGCCACCTCGGTCTCCAGGACAACTAATTTAGTTGCCAACACGATCACCCCCCAGTCTAAATTCTTCCACCACAGTCCCTGTCAGAAATGCCACAATTAGCTCCCAAAATGGATACTCACGATGCCAGTGCAACCGCATTCCCTGGTTGCCCCGGTGGTAACAGTCGGTATGCGAAGCACAGAAAGGCACAAGGGAGCTGCGCCGAAAACATACGCAGGCTACAGCCAACCACTGACGGCATCCGTCAGACGTCATGCTTCATTTCTTCACGTCAGCTGCCTAGCCTTCTAACGTGCACGTGCAAGTGTGGCGTAGCTAATATCTCCGCGTTTCTCAGCTGTGTTCTTGCATTTAAAAAGGTAGCAATGTTGCCCAGGTTCCATTAACATACACAAATTTTCAAATGAGGAAGGGCGCGTTGCCTCCACAATGGCTCACTATTCATATAAATTCATGTTTGCTTCATGGACCAGGGCCGGCTCTAGGCATGTGCAAGCTGTGCAACTGCACAGGGCCACCAAACCCCAGGGGCCACCACGCCAATATATATCCTTAATATAATAATCCTTTGAGGATGGATACATATTTGCGTGGTGGCCCATGGCAGGGATTTGGTGGCCTCTGGCTCTGTTCCACTAGGAAACACCCTGACCCCCTCCCCTCTTTACTGGCCTCTGCGCTCCGCCCCGGACCACCTCTTCCGGGCCCCCTACCTACGCTCCTTGCCCAGGGCCACCATGAGCCTAGAGCCGGCCCTGCATGGACTATTGTCATAAGAGCAATTATCTCACAGACAATGTTTTTTTTGTTCAATAATTTGTATTAGTTTTAAAAGAAGCATTTAGAAAATTAGAGACAATCACAAAGTGATACAGGAAATCAAAGAGGAATCACCAGATATCAAATAAAAAGATAAAAATGATACTTTCATTCATTCAAAACAGTTCATACATATAATGTGAAAGAATTAAAAATTAAAAGATTGATATCTAGATATCAAAAATAGAGATCAAAGGTAACACATTGATAGATATAATGGTTCCCACAGACAATGTTTTTAAAGCTGTGGTTATTCAGTGAGCGCAGTTTGCGCATGCGGCATTTCTTTTTATAAGGTCTTCACATTGACTCCTACAAAGTCATATATAATATAGTAGTAGTATAATCTTTATTCGGTAAAAAATTTCACCATAAAAGAGTAACATTTCCAACAATATACATTACAATCCATTAAAAGATAAGAACATTAAATAAAACCTAACACAATAAAATTCCTGATTAAAATCGAACCTTACATGATTACTGTACATTGGATGTTTACTATAGGCCCAATTCCAACTTTCTCAACAATACATTGTTAGCTAAGTAATAAAAATACAACAAGCTATACTAACTCAGCTTTACATAGGTCCAATGGCCAGCGGGTGTCGACTATCTATTTGTCAGGGTGGGGTTTGCTGCTTTAATCTCCTAGTACGGGTCAGCCATGCACTGCCTAGAAATTTGGCCACCCCGCAAACCATGACAGTTGAAGTTGAGTCAGTGGTGAGGACTCGTAAAGCCATTCTATGGCACCTCAAACCCAACCCCTTGCATACTGGTTTCAGCCATATCTTCCTAGTGGTTTTATGTGCGGGGCAGGCAAACAATAAGTGCGTCACAGACTCCTTCGGGGCCGCGCACCCAGGGCATTTGCGCGATGGGCCATCAGCAGTAGACCACCCGAGATAAACTCATGTACCGGAAGGGTCCCATACCTTAGCTTTAAATAAAGGGCTCTGTCTAAAGGCTTAGTTATAAGGTCGAGGAAAGGTTCCAACTTTCTGGACCACTTGACTTTTAAAAACCGCTCAGTGAGTGGACCTCCAACCCCACTGCGTATTGACTCTGCCTGTACCCAATCCCAGTATATCTTCTTAATCACTGGTTTGGGAGGTGGCATTTGACTCTCCCATACATCCCTTAGGCCCAGTTGCATCACCAGCTGCCTCACATTGTACAGCCACCTGATCTTATTACCGGTGTCTAACAATATTAGTTCATCCAATACGGCAGCATAGTTAGCGAGCTCCTCGGTCCTTCGTAGCCTCACCCAGAACAGTAAGGGGCGCAGCCGCACTAGCTCTTTAATGGATCTCCTACCTAGGTCGAGTCGCAGGGGGATTAACGGAGTGGAAACGGGAAGAGCCACCAAATCCCTAAAAAACTTATTTTCCGCTGCTATTAACTCTGGCACGTTTTCAAACCCCCACAACTCAGAGCCATATAGTGCAGACGGGAGTATCTGGCCCTCATAAATCGCCATAACTGGGGCCACGGGTTTGCTTGTTGATTCCTGATGCTCCCTCAGAGTCACCCCTGACACTCTTTTATGGCTGAGTAACATTTTAGCCAGGTGATCCTTCCAATTCATCCGACTATTTACCCTTACCCCCAAATAGTCGAATGATTCTACCAACTCCAAGGGTGCCCCATTAAGTGTGAGATTATTTCTGAATCTTTTAGAGGGTGAGAAGGCCATGAGCTTAGTTTTCGAGGTATTGATGGTGAGTCCTCTATCTGTACAGAAGGTGCTGAAGCGATTTAAAAGCCTTTGGAGTCCCACTGGGGATTTGGAGAACAATAAGGTGTCATCCGCGAAGAGTAGAGTGGGGATTTGTTCCCCCGCCAGGGATGGTGCGTCGACCTCTTCCCCTCTCAGATGATCCACCACCCCATTCACAAACAGGGAGAAGAGGGTTGGTGCCACAACACATCCCTGTCGCACTCCCCTCCTCACGGGCACCCTTTCAGTTAACTGGCCCTGAGAGCCCCATCTGATCCTCGCGTAATTTCCCTTGTGGAGCCATACGATGAAGCTCAGAAGGGGCCCTGGGAAGCCCATCTTTTCTAATGTCTCCCATAGCCTTGCTCGAGGGATCAGGTCGAAGGCCATCCTGAGATCTATGAAAGCCATGTAGAGGCTACCTCTATTGATGGTAACTGACTTCCAATAGATCCCAAAAAAGAGGAAGACCTGGTCCATCGTCCCCACCCTCTGGCGAAAACCTGCTTGGAGGTGGGAGAGGATATGTTCCTCTTCCATCCAGGCTCCAACCCTTGAGATGATGACCCTGCCAACCACTTTCTGAATCACATCTATCAGACTGATAGGTCTGTAATTGGCAGGGTCCTCTCTAGCCCCTTTTTTAAACACCGTAACCACCTCAGCGCCCTTCCAAGAGTCGGGCACGGGGTGCCCCCTGGCGATGTAATTCATTATGAGGGTAATTAATTCTGCCCAAGCCTTGGGTTCCTTTATCAGAAGGTCACCCGGTATCCCATCTGGGCCTGCCGCCTTCATCGGGGTCAGATGTCTAATTGCCGTTAGTACTTCCAAGGGCAGAAATGGATCCTCGAGCTCCCTTATATATCCCCCTTCTCCACCCGTGTCTACCATTAGAGAAAGATCAGCTTCATTTCCGCCATATACTGCAGAAAAGTGGTCAACCCATTGCTGACTTGTTATATGGGTAGCTAGTGGTTGTGAACTCTGTTGCCTAGATTTGTTAATTAGGTCCCAGAATAACCTTGGGTTCCTCGTGGAGACCGCCCCATTTAGATCCTGCCAATATTTTTCTTCCCACTCTCGTTTGGCAGCTGCTACAACCCTCGAATAATCCTTCCTAGCCGCTCTAACTAGTGAGGGATCTTTTTTGAGCAGGGCAGCTGTTAACTTTTTCCTTTTACCCTTGCACTGGGCATTGTACCAGGGATTAGTGGAGATGGGAGGTATATTGTTAGCTTTAAAGCTATTCCCTTTTAAAAAGTATTGGCTCACCTGCTCTATTGTATTCTTATAGGCTATATCTAAGGCGATCGGTAACTCTGGTACGCTTCTCAGTCCCTGTTCCCGTGCTGACAGGTCCCGGGTCAGATCTTCCACAAGGAATTTTATGCTCCCCAGTTGCTCTTCCTTTATTTGGGCCTTGTCCCATTTCAGTCTACGATTACTATTATAGGGGACCACCTCTTTAGTCAGCCTCACGGGAGCACACGATCCCACCCCCTTTGGGTTACCCCACCTAAGCTTTGTGCAGAGGGGGTTGTGGTCACTATCCTGTGTAGCCACCACCTCCATATCTAAAAGGTATTTCCAGAGTCTAACGTCTAATAGGATATAATCTATTCTAGATGGGCCACTAAGCCTATTGAATGTCATTGCACCATCCCGATCTGAATTAGTCCTACCATTGAGTGCTCTTAGGTTATGTTCCCTGGTTAGGGTGTTGATTTGGATTGCCCTAGCAGACCATTTTCGGATAGGGGGTAACGACAAGGCTGGAATGGACCATCTAGAATCTTCCCCCTCAGTGCCCAAGGGATCGTCCCCACTCAGTGGCTCAAATGTACAATTAAAATCCCCACCCACTATGATTTTTTGCCGAATGTGGACACCTCGCTAATGCTATATCCAAACTCGTTAATGTTACTGAGGATGTGTCCCCCGGTGCCCCTCTAGCATAAACATTAAAGAGTTCCAACCTACTCCCCTCAGCCAATCCCCTACAAGAGAGGTGTAGGACATCCCTACACACAGAGTCATAGGTGGCAACATCCCAGTTCAGATCAATTTTGATCCAGACCAGTAGTCCTCCCGCTGGTCTACCCTTCCCACCACTTACTGCAGGGGAAAAATATGTGGTATATCCTGATTTGTATAGAGGGAGCAGGCTCCATGTTTCCTGGAATAGGCAGACATCGAACTTCTCGATGAATATATGCCATTCCAGAAGCGCCATATTCCTTTTTAAACCTGCCACGTTCCAGGATAACAAGTGAATATCTCTGTGGTCTATAAGGGTCAATCCCGGGGCACCCTTTCTCCCTCTCCTTTCCCCCTCGTCCGTGATGGCAAGAGCGTCCACATGGCCAGATGATGTCGATGATAGAATACTATCACCTGCCTGACTATTATCCTTCCCTCTTGCCTCCCTTAATTCCTCAAGCACAGTACCCTTTGAGATGACACTACTTGGACAATCACCCCTCTCCCCCATCGACTGTAGACTTCAGTCGCAGTCTTCCAAGCCCGATAGCAGCGAGAACCTGTTACCTATCTCCAGAGGGGTGAAGGGCCTCAGGTGCTCTATTCTGCTATTGGTATTTCTGTTGCTTCTCTGGGGCACCGAAGACCAGACCGAGAAGTCAGCCGCTTGAGCGGGGTATTGTCCATAAGGGGCATACCTAATGTTGTATACGGGCGGGGGGTTGGGATGGGGAGGGTGCAAACCGTTTGTGAAGGGTGGCGGAAACATCACAGATCTAGGGTAGAAGTATGTCAGAGCCCTCGGGGTGATGTAATTATCTCCACTTCCAGTGGGCCAGTTTAATATATAATCCACTGCCCGCGGGTCTCTAAAATTAGCCACCACCAGATCACCCTTAATATCTTTACGTCTGTTACCCAACCAATTGAGCCGCCTGACGTGCACTATTTCCCCATCGATGTTATGTTCAATGGGCCTATAAGTGCGCAGCCAGTGCATTATTTTGTTTTTCAATTGAGCGTAACCTTCTCTCTTGTTTTCAGATAATGGCGGGACCCCAGTCAAAACGACCACAAACGGGACTGCTTGTGGAGGTATCTCCACTTGCGGCCTTTTGGTAACTGGAGCGCTGGTAAGTCTTCCGCTACCCTGATCCTCCCGTGTGTTCCCTGTGGGAGCCCTTGTCGGTCCCTTCTGTGGGTCACCCACTGGACCTGATACTGGGATATTTTGAGGCTTTGGGAGGGGCGGTCTTTGATGATCAAGGGCAGCCCTGCCGGGGGGCTGTGGCTTATGTTTGGGGGGCTGAGTTTGCACTATAGAAGCTTTGTTAGGAGATTGCTTAGCAGTGGTTGATGGTTGGGTGACCCCTGTCACCTGTGCCTTGGCTAGAGTAACCATACTGCTTATAGCCGTCTCCAAGATGGTAAGCCTAATCTCCACTTTTTTAATACTCTTATTAATGGGCAGGAGTAGGGATCTAAGTAGGACTTCCAGATTCCCCAGTGAAGTGGCGGGGGTAATATGTTCGAATGTGGGGCCCCAGAAGTGGTGTCGTGATCTATAGTATTTGTACCCAAAACAGAGGGAGCCACTGCTTGCGATAGTGTCAAGGATGGATGAATTGCTGTGACTTCCACAGTTGACATATCGGAGCTGGCAGGGGGCTTTGCAACTTTCCCAAAGTCAGAATGGGGGATTTTGGCTTTACCCTGCCCACCCCTGAGTTTCCTTCTCTTCTTGCATGGAGGAGGACCATGCCTCTCTATTGCAGCTATCTGTTTCGGCCTAGGCTTCCTTGATTTAGCTGCAGTGGGGGGCTGGGTTATTAAATCCACAGAAGTGTAACTAGGACTGGGGGGGGGGGGGGGGCGCTTTCAGCCCGATCAGTGGGCAAACATATGGAGGGAGGGGTACAATCCCGCAGTAATAGCGGGACGCAATCCTGCGATGATAGATCCTCGCTGATGTTTAAAGAGCCACCCTCCTGAGTGCCACAAGTGGCAATGGTATCAACAAGTGGCCTGTTTTTCATATTCTCGATTGAGCGCCGGCGTTCTGCCCTACGCTCCGCCAAGGAGGTTTCCCTATCACCATCTACCAGGGCCCTTGAGAAGTAGTTATCCAGAGTCCCATTTCGTGTACCCCTACCTTCCCAAGACAACCCTCTACAGCCACAATGCCACAACCACCACCCTTGTCACTGACTACAGTCCCAAAATAATAGGCGAAAGAAAGTAGGCGCAGCCCGGCCTACCCTGGCCTACGAGGGCCTCAGAGGGCCGCCCTTTGCCCGTGCTTCGCCCCGAGCTTCGTCCCGCGCTCGTCCCGCTGCGCGAGACAAGTAGACTGATTATATCCTCCCAGGCGGGGGGGTGTGGCCGCTGCTGGAAGAGGCTGCAGGTGTGGATAGTGCCTTGCAGTCCCGCAGCGGTGTGGGCGGTGAGGGCGGGTCCTTGGTCCAACAACAGCAGCTCACTGGCAAGAGCTGCGTCCAGGGGAGAAGAGTTCCAATCCAGCGACGTGGGTTTACAAACAGCAGAGGCAGGAACAGCGCCCAGTCAGGTCAGCCCAAAGACTCTGACACTGAGTAGCACCGCGCAGCGGGTGCTGCGAATGTTTATGCAAACACCGGGCGGGGGGCGTGGCCGCTGCGGGAAGAGGCTGCAGGTGTGGAAAGTGCCTCCCAGTCCCGCAGCGGTGTGGGCGGTGAGGGCGGGTCCTTGGTCCAACAACAGCAGCTCACTGGCAAGAGCCGCGTCCAGGGGAGAAGAGTTCCAATCCAGCGACGTGGGTTTACAAACAGCAGAGGCACGACCAGCGCCCAGTCAGGTCAGCCCAAAGACTCTGACACTGATATAATATCTAATTCCCTTTTCTGAGGGTTGTATTTTTTTGTGGGGAAAATGATGTCTTGTGGCAAATGTTTTTAAAACATATCTGGAATCGGCAGAATAAAAGAGGCACCTTTTATTGAATGAGTGGCTACGTGTATGTTTGTTTTCTTCTGAGTGTGCCATTGTTCTTGTATTACAGAAACATTCAGTCTAGGATATGCGAAAATAGGGTTAATAAATGTTCCCTTTTCTATCCCATAATTTAAACAATCCTGCCTCATAGTTTCATTCACGATTGCTGCTTAATTCAAGTGGCTCTCAGTTCTTAGGGTTTAAGCATTTATTGTATACACATAAAACAAGCCTTTCTTATATGGAGTATCGTCCTTCTAATTTCTCTCAGTGCTGCATCTGAAAATTATTAGTAAAATACGAAAGGGGTATTTATTTTG
This sequence comes from Lissotriton vulgaris, assembly GCF_964263255.1. Taxonomy (NCBI): domain Eukaryota; kingdom Metazoa; phylum Chordata; class Amphibia; order Caudata; family Salamandridae; genus Lissotriton; species Lissotriton vulgaris. The sequence goes on from NC_141685.1 coordinate 846,146,763, forward strand.
GATGGCCCATATTTACATTTAGAGGCCTTTCCTCACCCTTCCCTTGTCTCGGATGCTTCAGATTTTAGAGGCAGGGCGGGAAAAACTTCCATGGAGGGCTCGCGATTTAATACACCACTTCCTGGATTGTAGCCTAAGAAACATTCTTAAACTGGTTGCCCCTCGTTGTCCTCCCAATTAAGGTCTCCCTCTGCCCAGGGACCCTTAAATACGACAATGGCAGCCTTCTCATTTCACTTACATTTACGAAAAAAACAAGTAACGGAGGGGGGGGGGGGGGTCCTAATGGCTAACTATAGCTAACTACTGTATTCCATTTTTGTCCCGTGAGACATTCACCCACCCCAGCACTTTAGCATGCAAGTGTATGTAACCTTCTCAATAAAGGGAAATTACTTTCAGATTTGGAGACACGAAATTTTAAGGTGTCCTCACCTCACCCAAAATGTATCTGAGAATCTCTAACGAGTGTCTCCTGGGGTGCCAGCGATTCGCTGCCTAACTGGAGCACGACATCAAGTGGCAGAACCTCCTGACAGACATAAAAAAAATCGTTGGGCCAATCAGGAGTCATGAATGGTGGCACTACGTGGTCTCACGTCGCATCCCCAGCAGACAGCCCTGGCATTGTTCTCTATAGCCAGCACGCGCCGTTAATTTAAGAACCTCATTTAGTACATTAGCAGGTCCTGTAGTTTTATTGCAGTACTTATGATAGGCCAGAAGGCCATCTTGTACAACCGCAGAATAAAGGCACCAGTGGGAAATTAAAAGCCTTTTCTCAAAGCCCTAATTAATTCCGTCAATGGAATCTTGACTAATGTTCAAGGCTCATTTGTGTGGTTGCCTCTCCCACTGGTTAATGGGCCTATGTGCCGGTTGCGGTTACAGTCGAATCAGAGACAATTACTTAATAAAAATCATCTTGTCAGGTTGAAACTGCCCGCATTTCCGGTTCATACCTCTTCAGGTTGTCATACACGTTAATGCCTTTCAGCCGTGCACCACTGTCCTCTGAAGACGTCACTGCCAGTGCATTCTATTTTCAATTACTTCAAATAAAATTGGGCCCAGAAAATTGTTTGTTATACTGTTGATACTACACGAAATTCGTGCTGTATACATTTCACAGAATTTTGTTGTCACAATTTTGCAATTTTCACCCATGTTTGAACACAAAACTCATCTTGCATGGCTTTTGTGCGTGAGATATGCCCTTCCGTTCAATTTTCCCAGGAGATACTGGCAAAATGTATTTAACTAACTATGCTGAGTTTACACGATTTGATCAAAATCATGTATATTTCTCAAATATTTCTCATTTTGCTCAGCGCTGAATAAAAGCCATCACAGTATACAGAGTTTCAAACATTAGAACGGAGAAGCACAATATTTTCCTTTTTGTTTCCAATTCTTTGTAGATCACATCTATATACAAATTCTTGTTATTCATTCATTAATGAATTGGCGAGTCCTTGGACCACATGCAGCTCTCGCACCCCTTAGAGCACGACATAGAATATGCGTATGCGTTTAAAAATGGATGTACTTAAACCATCACATATTTTGAGGGTGGAGGATATTTCATATAGCTCCAAAGAACCCAGTAGCACTTTACAGAGGTCATTCTTGTAGCAGGTATAGAAGAGAAGGGTTAACCCAATAAAGTCGCTGGGACCTGGGTGACTATCGTTAAGAGTAAAGGGGTCCCAGTGAGAGAGAGGAACACATTATTTAGAAGCCATTTGAATAAATCTAGTCAACAAAGAGTACATCTATAATGTTTAATTCACATTATAGGAAGAAGGCAGTAATAAGCAATTACAAAGCATCCAAAAATATAATTGTATAGGTGCCCCTGGGGGGAGGAGGGACGTGATAATGTGAGAGTAAAGTGGGGGGGAATTCGTGACAGTAAAAACTCGATATTGATCAAACAGTAGTATGAGTTCAATGTCAAATATTAAGTGAAACAAGTAATGAATCAACACAGAAATTCAAAAAGCACATGCCCCAATGTCCATATTATACAAGCATAGTGGGTTGGAGGGGGCTGTGTTTGAAGACAAGGACGTGTGTCGACGTTTCGACCCTATGGGAGCAGGAATGGTTGGGCTCCTTGCACATGGGTCTTCATCAGGACGGGTAGGGATGGTGGGGCAAACAACCTATTATTAAAAAGACGAATTAGATATAATACTTAATAATGAGCAAATCTCGAGTGTGTTGTGGGTAGACACATAGTATACAAAAAAGGCGTACCTGAATAAATCAGTCTAGGAGGTAAGAATTTCAGGAGAAAAAGTCGATGACGAATATTCTATCATAAGAAAAATCATTAATGTACCCATTAAAAATATAGTCAGGCTGATTATATCCATTAGATTAAGGGTGGAGAAATTGTCGTCAGACTTACTTATTAAGTGAAGTCCGGTTTCCAAGGGAAAAGATCCGAGTACTGGATAGGGAAAGCCACTCAACGAATCTATACATAAGAGGAACAGCATTTAAAATTGGGCCAATTCGAGAGAAAAAACTCGGAAAAAGAGTTCAAAGGAGGCCGGGCTTACCGAGTAGCGTGAAGGTTCTTGTTAAACCCAGTAATAGGAAGATATGGTCTGAATCAATCAGGAGCAGTATCCTATAGTGGGCAGAGAGTAACGGGGCGCCGTTAATATTTGATTGGCGAAAGAGCCATCAAAGTGATAAGTTGAGGGAGCCAGTAACTGAGAGGGCTTACCGGTCAGAAACAACTCGGCGTCTCTCTCGGGAACCTCGAGGAGAATGAGGAACTTCCTGATGCCGTAGTTGACATGGCAACAGGGGGTCACGTGGGTTGGTGAGATGGAAGAAAGACTTTGAAGAGTCGTTCGTAACCAGGGAGATCAGATTAGTTAGGGTGACCATCGGAGAAAAGACTAACAATTTCGGAGGAATGGGTTACCAAAGATTAAGTAACTTTGTCGATGGACAATAGCACCAGGACGTCGTATTAAATTATGAATTTAAGAGTAAAACAAAGATAGGCATAAATGGATTGAGCCAACCACGAGTGAAGTAGAAAGCAAACCTATTAGGAAATGATAAAGGCAGTTGTCATACGTATGAAGCATTTACAGTAAAATTAAAGTTAAGTAATTTAACTGCGTACCTATCACAAGATGGTAAAGGCAGTTTACATTATTGCCAGATAGGTAATTGTTGTGTAATCCTAATATACGGTCGTATAGAGGCAAATGACCGACCAGTTCATCATAGAGCAATCAGTTAGTATTTGATTAAGAAATGTACTGCGTACCTGTCACATGACGGTATAGGCAGTGACAATCTATAACAAGCATATATATACACCACCAAGGTTAAATGGAAAACACATCATATGATCAATACAGAAAGTTGGTGAACATCATTAGAAAGCTAGTTAGCCTCATTATGGTAAAGTAGCAAGCTGTGAGAAGGAGCTGTCTTGTTCATTCAAACCTGAGTGAATGGAGTCAAAAAAGAACATCCACTTAAGTTCCCTGATGTTAAGTATATTCGAGATATTACCTCCCCTTGGGCCTAAGGTAGCTTTCTCAATCACAACCCATTTTAGGCTATCAGGTGGGTGTCGCGCTGATCTGAAATGGTCTACTAGTGGGGCACCTACCACTTCACACCTGATTCGGCTCATGTGTTGTATGACACGTTGTTTAATTTTTTGTTGAGTTTGGCCAATATAAATGAGGTTGCAAGGGCAGACAATCGCATATATCACAATTGAAGTATTGCAATTAGTTAGAGATTTCAATTGGATTTTGTTCTGGTTGTGTTGGAATTCTTTAGTCTGTATAGAGCTGTTACAGGCTTTACATTGGCCGCATTTAAAGTGGCCGGTAACCGGCTGGAGATTCCAAAGTGACCTGATGGTTGGGTCTTCCCTAGTTGGAAGGAGAGAGCGCACTACGTAGTCCTTAACACTTTTGGATTTCCTGAAGGCATGTAAAGGGGTGCCTGGATGTTGGATATCATCTGCAACCAATTGCCAGTTCGACAGGTCTTCCGATTGTTGGAAATAGTGTTCCTTCGTGGAGCACTGAGTTCCACAGCTGGCTGAACCAACAATCACCCCATTTACAATTTACCATCAAATCTGATAACCAAAGTATAGATTTCCTGGATATCACCATCTACCACCGTCAAGGTCAACTTCTAACTACACTTTATAGAAAATCATCCGAGAGGAATTCCCTGCTTCAATATAACAGTCACCACCCTCGTGCCCTAAGAGACAATCTTCCATTTGGTCAGTTCTTACGTGTTCGTAGAAATTGCTCCACGAAGGAACACTACTTCCAACAATCGGAAGACCTGTCGAACCGTTTGAAAGCTCGCGGCTACCCTAAAAGACTGATTACCAAAGCCCGCAAAAGAGCCTGGTTTTACCCACGAGAGGAACTCTTAAAGACCAAAGACTCCACCAGCACCCAAGAGGATCGCATTGTGTGCGTTACGACTTTCTCTACTAAGAGCAATCAAATCAAGAAGATTGTTAATCACCACTGGCAATTGGTTGCAGATGATATCCAACATCCAGGCACCCCTTTACATGCCTTCAGGAAATCCAAAAGTGTTAAGGACTACGTAGTGCGCTCTCTCCTTCCAACTAGGGAAGACCCAACCATCAGGTCACTTTGGAATCTCCAGCCGGTTACCGGCCACTTTAAATGCGGCCAATGTAAAGCCTGTAACAGCTCTATACAGACTAAAGAATTCCAACACAACCAGAACAAAATCCAATTGAAATCTCTAACTAATTGCAATACTTCAATTGTGATATATGCGATTGTCTGCCCTTGCAACCTCATTTATATTGGCCAAACTCAACAAAAAATTAAACAACGTGTCTTACAACACATGAGCCGAATCAGGTGTGAAGTGGTAGGTGCCCCACTAGTAGACCATTTCAGATCAGCGCGACACCCACCTGATAGCCTAAAATGGGTTGTGATTGAGAAAGCTACCTTAGGCCCAAGGGGAGGTAATATCTCGAATATACTTAACATCTGGGAACTTAAGTGGATGTTCTTTTTTGACTCCATTCACTCAGGTTTGAATGAACAAGACAGCTCCTTCTCACAGCTTGCTACTTTACCATAATGAGGCTAACTAGCTTTCTAATGATGTTCACCAACTTTCTGTATTGATCATATGATGTGTTTTCCATTTAACCTTGGTGGTGTATATATATGCTTGTTATAGATTGTCACTGCCTATACCGTCATGTGACAGGTACGCAGTACATTTCTTAATCAAATACTAACTGATTGCTCTATGATGAACTGGTCGGTCATTTGCCTCTATACGACCGTATATTAGGATTACACAACAATTACCTATCTGGCAATAATGTAAACTGCCTTTACCATCTTGTGATAGGTACGCAGTTAAATTACTTAACTTTAATTTTACTGTAAATGCTTCATACGTATGACAACTGCCTTTATCATTTCCTGATAGGTTTGCTTTCTACTTCACTCGTGGTTGGCTCAATCCATTTATGCCTATCTTTGTTTTACTCTTAAATTCATAATTTAATACGACGTCCATCAACAAAGTTACTTAATCTTTGGTAACCCATTCCTCCGAAATTGTTAGTCTTTTCTCCGATGGTCACCCTAACTAATCTGATCTCCCTGGTTACGAACGACTCTTCAAAGTCTTTCTTCCATCTCACCAACCCACGTGACCCCCTGTTGCCATGTCAACTACGGCATCAGGAAGTTCCTCATTCTCCTCGAGGTTCCCGAGAGAGACGCCGAGTTGTTTCTGACCGGTAAGCCCTCTCAGTTACTGGCTCCCTCAACTTATCACTTTGATGGCTCTTTCGCCAATCAAATATTAACGGCGCCCCGTTACTCTCTCCCCACTATAGGATACTGCTCCTGATTGATTCAGACCATATCTTCCTATTACTGGGTTTAACAAGAACCTTCACGCTACTCGGTAAGCCCGGCCTCCTTTGAACTCTTTTTCCGAGTTTTTTCTCTCGAATTGGCCCAATTTTAAATGCTGTTCCTCTTATGTATAGATTCGTTGAGTGGCTTTCCCTATCCAGTACTCGGATCTTTTCCCTTGGAAACCGGACTTCACTTAATAAGTAAGTCTGACGACAATTTCTCCACCCTTAATCTAATGGATATAATCAGCCTGACTATATTTTTAATGGGTACATTAATGATTTTTCTTAGGATAGAATATTCGTCATCGACTTTTTCTCCTGAAATTCTTACCTCCTAGACTGATTTATTCAGGTACGCCTTTTTTGTATACTATGTGTCTACCCACAACACACTCGAGATTTGCTCATTATTAAGTATTATATCTAATTAGTCTTTTTAATAATAGGTTGTTTGCCCCACCATCCCTACCCGTCCTGATGAAGACCCATGTGCAAGGAGCCCAACCATTCCTGCTCCCATAGGGTCGAAACGTCAACACACGTCCTTGTCTTCAAACACAGCCCCCTCCAACCCACTATGCTTGTATAATATGGACATTGGGGCATGTGCTTTTTGAATTTCTGTGTTGATTCATTACTTGTTTCACTTAATATTTGACATTGAACTCATACTACTGTTTGATCAATATCGTGTTTTTACTGTCACAAATTCCCCCCCACTTTACCCTCACAACATCACGTCCCTCCTCCCCCCAGGGGCACCTATACAATTATATTTTTGTATGCTTTGTAATTGCTTATTACTGCCTTCTTCCTATAATGTGAATTAAACATTATAGATGTACTCTTTGTTGACTAGATTTATTCAAATGGCTTCTAAATAATGTGTTCCTCTCTCTCACTGGGACCCCTTTACTCTTAACGATTCTTGTAGCAGGAGCATCTCAAACATATATTGTGTTGAGTGTGGGTGAGGCCAGTAGGAAAATAATATAACACGAACTAATGCAAGATGAAATCACTATATAGTTAATTTTTTTAATACTTGACACATACTTACATTCCTCAGTGGCTTGTGCAGGTAAGAGCGGTGGGCGGTAGAGCCGGGTTGGGGGGGGGGGGGGATTTCAAGAGAGGACCTCGAGGGCAAATTAAATAAATAATACATTTCCTTACATTAACCAATTACACATGTCTTTGTATTGGTATGATCAGGGAAATGGGATAATTAACGGCAAAACTAGAAATGATTGGTTAAATGCAAGGGCAGAGATAACAGCCCAAGTCTCCAAATTCCAAAAACTGCATCTCTGCTCCTAGACTAGCTTTACTTCATTAAATAACGAAATATAATACATTCCTTGTTGTGTTTAGAACACGCAATAAAATATAGTGCCCTGGCGACTTACTGATAATCTTCATTACTACGAAGCGAAGTCTTCCCTGTATACAGCCCTAACACCAGAGAGGTGAGTCCTTACCCTACGACAGATAATCGGTTATTTCCATGGCTGGGAAGACAGCTGTTGTCGCTGTCCACATATGTCCTTTTCTGTTGTCTGTTGCCTAAACACTTTTTCCCTAACAACTTGCCGCTCTGAAGGCCCCAATTGTCAGCTATCAAGAACCAACCAACCCAGACCTCAAAATAGAATGATGAGTTCTGGCCGATTGTACAAACAGGAGAGGAGGTCCCTTGAAAAGAAGGAGGGTGGCAATGAGTTCTCTGAAGAAGAATAGGACTTGGCATAATGAATCCTACAGGTAAGTAATCAGGGCATTGTCATTTCATCTGAAGAGGCTGACTGGAGTGATGCAAGTGACATAGTCAACCACCCTTCTTAAAGAAGACAATAGTGGTTCTTTATAGGGATCAATCAAATGTACGTCAATGTGGGCGCAAAATAGTGGCACTGCTCATTTGTGGAACTTGTGTTGTTTATAAACGCAGCTTAATTTGTCTTTTTTACTTTAAGGTATCACATTATGTCCAGTATTATACAGTTAATCAATGAATACAAATATATGAAAATGTATACATACACAAACATTTACTGTGCAACCAATTATCAATAGTTCATTGTGAGTCCTTGTACTATACTCAATATTTGAGGTGCCCCCTGGATAATGTAAGAAATTAGTCCACCCTATGGTAGTTACATCAGTCCAAAATCAGGCCTACCGGGGTTGTAGCAACAGATCACTGTCCCAATGGTTTCTTGATGATTTAAACATTGTGTCTTATATTATTGTAGAGTGGGAACCTTCTTATAATGTAATTGTCAATGCATTTTGGCCCCCTTCTTTAGGGCCTCTTTCAGGACATAGCACAAGGACGTGCAAACCCAAAGACATCACTTAAAACAAACAATGCATGTTTCCCCCTGCAGGGTCGGGGCCCCACGGTAAAATGGAGCCCTTGTTTGATATATATATATGGTGTGATATATACTCACGCACACATAGTTACATTCATTGATCTTGAAAGAAAAAATCTTTAGTGGATAGACAGATAAAACCAACCACCTCCAAACTGAATTGATAAGGTCATTAGTGGTTGGTTCCCATCTTCCGAGGGTCAGATCATTAGTTGAGGATTCTACACTTCCGTGATAAACAAATCTACTCACTGTGTACTCGCATTAGAAGTGTCTATTTGAACAATGAAAAAGCCAGTTCCAATTGAGTGCCTCTGTGAGAGACACTTTTAGGATACAAACCGACCACAGTTTACCAGTGGTGTGATTTTGGATGTTCTACTTTAGCATTTCTCACTAGTAGGAATGGGAAGGGGAAAGAATGCTGTATATGCAATTCATTTATCACTTATCATAATTAGCATTACTCTATAGGTTCTCTGTCTTCATAGTCCTTGTGACAAACACAGCCACCCACTTCTGGTCTGGTGTCGGCCTTGGAATATGTTGGAAAATCTCAGGTGGATGCCTGGGATTCCCAACATTTGCAACAGCACCCAAGCTGTGTCAGCAAAGCTGACATTTCAACATAATTTTAGAACTGAATACTGGGAAGTGACTCATTAATAATGAATGTGGATGCTGCAATGGTCCATTCTATATCCCTTGCTATTTCATCTCTATTTGTCTCACCTTGGCTGTCCTCAGCAGGAATACATTCTTGTATTTTATCTATGCACCAAATACACATTGATCATTTTCAACATTGAAGATCCAAATAAGACTGATACCTCATGCCTCCCACAGGTATCATAGGGAGGAAAATGGCAGATGAGTGTAAACTTCCTCAGGCTTTATCCACCAAAATCTGAGGTCATATTGATAGCAATAGTCCCCTATATTGGAATTTCAGGCTCTAACATAACCCATTGGTGTCTACCCTGAATCTTCTCAGGTGTTTGAAACCTTAGGACTTTGCTAGATTCTGCTCCATCCCTCAACTAGTAGGTTACAGTGGCATCCAAATTCAGATTTTAAAATCTCAGGGTTTTTGTTGGTATTTATCTTTCTCATATTCCCCAGACAACATTTTTGGCATCCTTTTCTGCACTCTAGCAATTCTGTCTGTCTCAACCTACCAAAATGAAAACTTTGGGCGGCATTATAAGCTGGGTGTAAACCAGCCCCTTAACTCCTGAGGGGGAAGTTAGCGGAGGATTATTCACTGAACCATAGGAAATGAGGAATAACTATCCGTCTGGGCAATACTAAATCCGATTCTCCTGTTAGTTCATCCTGGGCAAGATTTTTCACCATAAAACTGAGGCTTTGTGCAACCACAGACTCCTGGTGAAAACAATAGTTCCAAAGAGCTGCTGCAAACCCTAACAGTAACTCTTGTTACCAGCCCAAGTCGAATTAAAGGCCTAACCATAATGAGGCCCTTAATAAATTACAAAATGTCCAGAATGAGGCAGTAACAACAATGTTTGATTAAAAGGCGCTTGACAATGTCTCTACTATACTTCACTAACTTCATTGACTTCCCACCCACAAGAGAAGTTTGTTCAAATATGCATGATTGTAGCCACATTTTTTCCCCCTAATTCTCTAATTCATTCTAATTCTTGAGAGGGGGATTTCTTAAATAGGACTGAATACATTTCACTCAGCTTCCAAATGCTTACAGGTCATTCAAAGATTCAAACACTCTTGGTGGAGAGGCAGATCTTTCAGGGTTAGGGGCACCCTCCTGTGGCTTGCAAAGCGTCAACAATTGGGAAGAAAAAACATCTGCTCAGAAAAAAAGCTAAGAATACGGCTGTTTCACTCTTAACAATGTCAATCAGCTGTCATCTTCCTTTTTTTAGGTGAAGCTGGCCTGCTCACCCTTTCTCCTACAGAGTGCTAAGAAACCATTTTGGCTGAGTGTTAGCGCTTTTCAAGGTCACATAGAAATAGCTAGCGATGTAGGCAGGCATATGGGCTGGTGGACTGTTAGATAGCTAGATAGCTAGATAGATAGATAGATAGATAGATAGATAGATAGATAGATAGATAGATAGATAGATAGATAGATAGATAGATAGATAGATAGATAGATAGATAGATAGATAGATAGATAGATAGATGGACGAGTACATCTCACAGTCCTGAACTGTTCCTTACTTTAATGCTGCTGACTTGGTAAATTCTTTGCTTTTGGCCCCCTGCACCAGCACGGCATAAAGGCTTTTTGCATACTGTAGTAACAACATTTTGGCAAACTTTTGACATTAATAAATTCAAAGCAAGGCTCCGGGGAAGTTTTGCCCAGTGCATGCCCATTTTTCTTCGGACTTATTAAAACCCTTGAGCTTCTAATGTTCATTGTCAAGAGGGAAGAGCAGTCTCTTCAAATGTATCCTATCTATACTTCTTCCCCTTAGATTGTTTTAAAGGTCAATTGGAAGCAAAACATATATATATATATTTTTTTAAATAAAAAATAATAAAATGTCAGAAGGCTATATTTAAAGCTTTATGAATCCATTATTCGAACCTGTAAATTTAAATATCACATTTTAAGACACTCTTATCCCCGGGTGTTTAAAGGTACTTAAAAAGTCATGTTGCTCTAATGCAGTAGTAGTCTGAGGAGGTTTACCGTAACTGATGATGCTAAGAGCTCCTAATAGCTGCTGGTGAGCAGGTTTGACTAATGCAGATCCTTTTCCTTCTGAATCAATCAGTTTTGCTGCCGCCTTCCCATGGGAAATTGAATATTACTTCTCTTCCTCCAGGCCACGTTGTTTGTTTATGCTCGCACTTAAACACTTAATACCAATCATTTCACCTCTCAAAAAAGGTTGACCACACACAAGCACACATATAGGCACACAGGCAATGCTGCACATAGAAGCACATGCTAGCCAAAGCATTCAAAAGCTTTACCCACTTATTTTAATGCCTATATTTTAGTAATCAACTCCTAGCGTGAATAGATCAAATGTATGACATAAACTCTCAATTTAAAATATAATCCTTAATTACTAATTATAATGCAAAAAATATTCTTTGTAGTTACAATATTCTATGTAAAAAGTGGGTGAATTGTAGCTTTTGCTATAAAGTTTCTTCGTATGTACTTCCCTAGTTACGGACGCCCAGATTTACTAACACTTTACGTCTGGTTTGCTTTACTTTTGTAACACAAAACTGACGCAAAATGTTAAGGTGGGATTTGTTTTCCAACGCAAATCTGGATTTGTATTGGAAAGCATCCCAAATTGATGCAGAGTGAGTTTTGCGTAACTTTACATCAAGGGGGCGTTGCATGGTGGTGCATTGCAGGTGTGTAACATTATACAGCACACATCAAAGTGGGAAAAGCCTTAAAGCATAGCTTTTGTAGTGGAAAAATGTCTACTTCCAGTAAAAAACATATGCTTTAGAAAATACAGACACCCTTGCAATATGGTGCATGGGTATGATTGACGCAAACTTAAAAAAATCATAGCACACAACAGATTTACTGATTTAAGACACAAAAAAGCTGAAAGTGTTCCTTGCACATGTTAGACACAGTAACCAATGAAACTACGACAAGTGTAGTAGAAGCACCGTAAAATCATGCTTTGAAATGAAAGATGAAGAAATACATATATAAAACAATACTAATGTATATAAATAAGTTGCACTAATGGCATTACTTATTAAAATGCTTATTGGCATTTGCTGATGAAATAATGGGCTATTAATAAAGTGGCCTAGTGTTTCTATTGCTTTCCATTAAAATACATCATGCAGAAAAGTTGGTACAAAACTGTAAAAACACTAGCTAGGAACTTGAAATTTAAACTTATAGTAATAGAGATTCCATAGTTTATTATAAGGTGAAAACTATTTTTATAATAAGAACATAGAAAATGTTTTACTCATGTGAAAGTTGAGAAAAATTGCGGTTGTGGGTTATTTTTAACCATAGTCATTTTCATGTGATAATACTTGATGAAAGTTCTATTTTTTTCAATATGACATGATTTTATTACATTATATTCCATATAGGTTTAGAGTTTATTTCATTTGATATTGTTATGCCAAAGTGTGGTCTTTCCTTTTTTTTATATGCTCTTTCTCTAAGGCTGATTTTTTACTTGGCCTACTACAATGGACCTTTTGCAACTATAAAAATGTTACCTTATTTGTTAGGTACATGTGTAACACTCATCGTTCCTAAATGTTTCCTCAGCGGTCACAATTAATTGTTCCTGTGGGAGCTGGATTTCAGCTGTCACTATAAACTGATACTTTTTATTCTTTTTCACAGTTGTTAGGCCTATATGGGCTTTAAATCCCTCATTTCTCATGATGAGCATGGGAAAACATCTTGTTGTTGCAAATGTCCTAGGTGGCATTATATGAATCTGAGTATATGACAATCTTCCAACAGGGGTGTGATACTACATAAGTTTTACAGAGACTTTATAAAAGAAGAAACCCCAAAGTAGAGGCAACGCATATGCCGCTTAGTTTACTGCTTCTTGACAAACTCATCGCCATTCTTTTTTTTTTTCCCTGTGCGAGAGGGTCTATCTATATTTTGATGATTTTCAAAAAGCATCCTTTACTTTGGACTGCTTTCGCTAATGGTATAGTCAGTAGCAGATCGACTGAAACCCTTCTTTTCGAACAATTTCATTTTCTTTATTTCTTTTGTACCACATTAATGGACTCGCTCTTAGTGGACTTTAAATCTGAACCTTTTCCCCTTTTTCTTTAGGGTCTTGAGTGGTTAGATAAATCAACTATCCTTCTTCCTTCGACGGTATGTGGACTCTGTAAATTGATTTATATGACAATCATTCTTTGATGCTTGGACTAAATGTTTGGCATTATATTGCAAGCTGTGATAATTTTATCCAGATTACTTTAAAGACTACTTATTGCCGTGAATTGTGAATCTCTAATACAATAACCAAAATATTTAATATATGTCCGAGTCTATTGTTGAGTCTTGTTGGTTCTTCTATTGAAACTGTACTATTTTCGAATGATTTAAATGCGTAGGAGGGAGAATCAGCTAGATTTTACAGAATATCATTTTCAGCTTCTTTTATTCTGAGTGATCATGGCAGAACTTTTGGTTTGCATGAATCTAGTCCAACCTAACGTCTTCAGGAGTTTGGGTCTTCCTAATGCAATTCTTATTATACTTAAGAGAGTTTTATACTTAAGCCTGATTTTAAATTTGTAAGTTATCTGTCAATTTATGGTCCTCATTGGATAGCTAACGTTGTGTTTGGTCACCCTGTTTACCACCCCTCCTATTGGTGGCAAAAACTCATCAGAGGACCATTGCCTCTGTGGTAAATGGAAATGTTGGAGATTGTCTAAGCAGAAAGTCCCCAGTACGGTTAGAATAGTAAGGAGAGTAAACATACAGTTTCGGTCCGTTCCTCGGCCCGTTATCAAGGTCCGAAGAACAGACCGAAACACGTTGTGCATGGCAATGGCCCTTTTGCACAAATAAAGAAAAACACAAACTAATCCTGAGAGAATGCACTTTCAATTTTATGCTTCGTGTAAAAATCTGGATTCATATCTATCTATATATATATATATATATATATATATATATATATATATATTAGGTATAGAAAATCTCTCCATTCTTACTTGCCAATATTTATATCCTCAATATTATGGCTGTGAAGAAGTAATTTGGTTATTAGTTAAGGGGGATAACTACCCACCTTAAGCAAGAAACACGATCCTTGTCGGGGTGAACAAGTAAGGCCACTAAATCTGAGCTCAAATCAGCCCCCTGATACCTGTGGCAAAGAGCAGACAGGGGCTTAACTTAGTGGCAATGTGTGAAATACTTATGCAGTACAAAACAAAAATAAAGTAAAAACACAACACTAGACAAATCCCAAACCAATTTAGAAAAATGTAGTGATTTTTAAATACATTAAATGACACCAAAATGACAAAAATCCAATAAGGGGAACAGGAGATATGATTTTATAAAAATGTATAAATAAAAAAGAGCACCAAAAATGTTTAAGCGCCAACCACTGTCAACTGATCATGGTAGACCAAGTCCTAGGTGTGATTTGGGGCCAATCGAGATGGAGAGCGGGTCGGATACAGGGACGAGGTTCAACTCAAATGGAAGTTTCACCTTAGGATTTAGTCTTAGTAATGGAAGTCCAAACCAATTTAGAAATTGAGGCTAATATGGTGGGCCTGAAGCCATACATTTTACTGCTACTGCAGTATATTGCACAATAGATGCTGCAGTCCACTGATGGCATTTAATTTCAAGGCCCTTGGTACAGCATGTACCAAGTAATATAGAGTTGTAGTCAATTTAAATATGGCAATATAAGATGGCCTCCCCCTGTCTCAGCTATGGCCATAGACAACGCCGGACAGAGCGGGGTCTCACTACGCCTGAGCCAGGACCAGGACAAGGTGAGGTCTCTTCCCCGGGCACCCTGGATCCAATTAATTTACCAGGTGTCATGGAGGAGTGAAGCCACAGTATTTGGAGACTCATATCCTTTACTGTAATATCACGCAATTATTGTTTTGAGTTTTTGTCACCAACACAGTTTTCGCAGTCGCATTATTAAGAGAACAGAGGCCCTGATGAAAGCCTAGGGTAAAATTCCCGCTTAGGCAGAAACATGTCGTCCATTATGCAGATATTTGTTAAACTGCAGGAGTATAGTTTTGCGCTGTTCCTTGTTTTTAATTAGGAAGAGGTCTTGGTAGAATAAAGTTGGAATGAGATTCTCTATCCTATTTTAACTTTTCACACACTTTCCTTTTTTTGCACTGCACCTACCCGTCTTATCAGATTCTTATGATTGTCCTTGTGTTGGAATGTGTAAACCATGTGTCCGCAGATGGTACCACCTTGTCTCAATGATCTAGAGACACTGGACCTAGGACGGAGGACCACATGACAATATTGATCATACATGATATTGATGGGAATCCAACACAGGTGTTCATCTTGCTAACACAGGGTCAACCATCTTCTGGATGACGCCTTGAGCTAGTACTCTTACTAATCTGAGACCATAGCTCCTTTCCTGATGCATGATTCAGAAGTTAGACCCATAGGTTTTCTAGGTTGATCGGATTCTGGTACACGGGGGATACAACCTATGCTAGGTCTTTAAATATCCCTTAGGCCCTCCCCAATGATGTGTTTTTATATAAATATAAGAGTTATACCAACTTGACCATGTTAAAAGGGGGGGTACAGCACTTTATTACTGGTTAGAAGGAGTAAAGTGCACAGAGTAATACAATCAGAAAATCGGATAGGGCAAACATCTGGAGGTACATCATGCAAAATATGCTTATTTCCTACACTATGACATTAAGGTATAACAATCAGGTTCCACATCCTATTTAGTGATCAGCCAAATTGTCAGTTATAAAAACAAACCACATATCTGCATCATTGATGGCTAGTAAGTATGGGGGCAAAATCTGCTCCGCTCGCGAAATTTGCAATTTTTTTTAAATATCGCGATCCTTGAATCTCGCGAAATTGCCCAAAAATTCGCGAATTCACGAGCAGGCGGATTTGTTTTGGCCCACAGGAAGCACAGTTAAGGCAGGTGCTCAAGTTGAAGCTAACTTTGTAACCATAATAGAATGGCGCCGGCAAGCTGCCAGAGTGCTTGCTAGTGCCATTCTAAAATGGTTACAAAGTTAGCTTCAACTCGGGCACCTGCTTTAACTCTGTAAGTGCTTCCTGTGGGCCAAAAATTAAACCTCAACAGGAAGCACTTACAGATATAAATAAAGCAGGTGCCCGAGTTGAAGCTCAAATTCAGTAACGTTTTAATCATCCCAAAACATTAGTAAGCACGGTCGAGGCTGGGCAGGTGTGCTTTTACCCCATATCTGCCGTCTAGAATTAGCTGTAATACCCGAGGGAGGTCTGTGCATCCCTGAGTTTCTCGAGCGCAATCCCCGTTCCTGTGACCAGGAGGCTGCTTTCTCCTCACCTGTTGCCATGCTTGCTCTCTGACCCTTTATACAAAAGATAACCTGTTACTAGACAGACGACCGGAGAAACGCGATCGTGCACATCGAGTCTTGGGAACAGGCATCTTCCTGTTTCCCGTTCCAAAGGTATTGACCACCAGCCCTTATTTTAAGACTACCACGCCATCCATCGACAGTGTGCCCGGCCGAGTATACTGTAAGTTAATTTAATTATTCCGTCACGCATGGGTTGCATAACTTAAGGATACCATGAGATGTCCCTCACTGTTTAGTCCTGACGAGACCCTCATCCAACAGGTCGAAACGCCGTCGACGCCATAGGGAATGAACCTCTCAAGCACTGAGTTCTATGATTGTAGATGATCACTGTTTATAATTGATTTACTATTGCGTTTGGTCATTTTCCCTTTGTAAATATCCACAGTCAAAAATTGTACAGTTCACTTATTGTTTCATGTTCTGTGGTTTTTGCTCACAATATCACTGGGACACACTGCACCCATTTTTTTGTATATATGTCGCTAGTATAACTATAAGACTACTTTGTTCTAGTTGTAATACAAAAGTAACTTTAAAAAAAAATTGGTATAAGTGTGCTTTTTTCCTTGCCAACCCGTTTCTGTTATAAAACAATAGTGCTATCTAGCTGTTGTACTATATATTTTGTATAAGTAATTATGCCACAGGAACCACTGTTCTTTGGATAAACATATCGCCCTGGTTCCGCCGTGAGTAGGGTTCCCCTTGTTTCCCCCTTTTCGCCTTTATACAAAAGAGGCATGTGAACACGCATAAGAGCCCCGCACCACACACTAGCGGTATTAAACATCTTCCCGCCCTTTCCCAACTATGATGGACAGCTCACTCAAGGGACCTCAGCGCCTTTTGGCACGGTGGCAAAGTTACAGGCACACATAGTCAGTGGAGACAAATCTTTTGGCTTTACGCAGGTGCAGTGTAGAAAAAGCACTATCATTTCCCCAACGAGGAAGCACTTACTGGATTAGCCAGTAGAAAGTACTCCAGTTGAGTAGAGGTATTGCACAAAATGGTGGCATCTTCATGGATAACTATGCAGGGCAGGATTCATTCTGGCACGAGGCTCCTGTCACAAAAATTACACCTCAACAGGAAGCACTTACAGATATAAATAAAGTAGGTGCCCGAGTTGAAGCTCAAATTCGGTAACATTTTAATCAGCCCAAAACATTAGTGAGCACGGTCGAGGCTGGGCAAGTGTGCTTTAACCCCATATCTGCAGTGGAAAATTTGCTGTAATACTCGAGGGAGGTCTTTGAATCCATGAGTTTCTCGAGCATGAACCCAGTGTAGTTCCTGTGACCAGGCGGCTGCTTTCTCCTCACCTGCTGCCCTGCTCGGTCGTTGACCCTTTATACACAAGAGGCATGTTGACATGCATAGAAGCCCCGCACCACACATTAGCGGTATCAAACATCTTGCCGCCCTTTCCCAATTATGATGGACAGCTCACTCAAGGGACCTTGGCGCCTTTTGGCGTGGTGGCAAAGTTACAGGCACACATGGTCAGTAGAGACAAATCTTCTGGCCCTTTACGCAGCTGCAGTGTAGGAAAAGCACCACACATTTACCTAACAAGGAAGCACTTACTGATTAGCCAGTAGAAAGTACTCCAGTTGAGTAGATAGAAATCGCAAAAGAATCTGCGATTTCACGGGAAAATCCACGAATTCCGTGAATGTTTTGCGATTTTGCGTGAATTCGCGGACCGCAGATCCGCAAAATCCACCCATACTTAATTTCTAGTACAAAATGCCCCACATATACCTTAATCCATATGAAGCCTAGATACACAGTACAAGGAAATAAGCCCTCCCTGTCTATGCAGCAACGATCTTGGGGCCAGATGTACAAAGTGTTTTAGCATTTGCAAACACTATGATTTGGTAAATCAGAGGGTTTGTAAATGTAAAAACCCTTTTCAAATGTACTATGTCCATTTAACAATTTGGAAAAGCTTTTCGGAATTGATAAATGGGCTTAAGAAACTAATCCAAATCAGTGTTTGGAAGGGCTTGTTTACTGCCTCCCTTCCAAATACTGATTCCTTATGGTATATATTAATGTTTTGCAACTGAAATCTGGTTACAAAACACTCTCGCCGGTCAGCCTGTGGCCTATGGAGGATCTGTAATTACCTGTCAAACCTCCATTTCTCTATCACTGGCGCGTCCGCGCTTCCAAGTATCTCTCTACTACCTCATTCCTTGTGACCTCATACGGTCGGATCTCTGTCACTGGTTGACACACTGCACTCCTACAAATGCGTAACCTGGTCCTGAAGATGACCTGAGTTCTGTAAAAGTCGAAACGCCGTTGACCCCTCAGTGCAACTCTTGGTGCTAGTTTTGTGGTTCAATTAAACTAACTGTATTCTTAACTATGTACTAATGTATGGTAACCACCAAAAGTCCTTTGTATATATTGACATTCGTGTGTATGTCTTTTTCCTGTGCTGTATAATCGCTGTATATATTTTTGCCCCGTTCACTTTATTTTTCATGAGCCCAAATGTGCACAAGTTTGTTTACAGGTTACATGTACATTCACTGTAATGGAGTGCCGTCATATTGTCCTTTCTTATTCTTGCTATCTCTGCTTAATACAGAATAGTTCTTGCATTTAACTGCTACAACCATTATTGTCTCCCTGTCTCCTTCTTTTTGCAACTTTTATGTGCATGCTTTCTTGAAAGTAAAATTGTCCTCTTCTAATACCCGTTGAGACGTTGTTTGCTGCACATTATATCTACCAAGGTCTCAACTGGGTTTAGAGGTATCCTCCTGTTGATTATTTCTAAATATATACATTTGGTTGCAGTACTCAAGTTGAAAATACACACACGGAATGCAGAACAAATCAAAACATTCACCCCAGTCAAGAGATCTGGGTTAAATCCTTCATTCTTTTGCTCACCATGCCACCCCAGTTTAGACCTGGCCATATACAAATCAGTCTTGACCATGTGCCTCATGGAAACAGTCCAGCCCGAACTGCCAAGCCAGGTCCTCCCTCGACCGGAAACAAGCATACTAGGATCGGTTTCGGGGTTTCATCCCTCATCAGCAAGGATAGCTTGATTCCAGTGGCACGGTGAGCCCAGGACCTGGCCTGGCAGTTCGGGCTGGACTGTTCCCATCGGGCGCAGGGACAAGACTGATTTGCATATGTCTGGGTCCAAACAGAAATGGCATGGTGAGCAAATAAACAATGGATTTAGGCCCAGATCTCTGTACTGGGGTGAATGTATGACATTGTTCTGCATTCTGTCCATCAATTGTTCTTTTTGCATTTGTCATCCCGAGTGGGGCTGGTATGCCCATACATGGGTCCCGTGCTCTCCATACCACTGGAGTCAAGCTATCCTGGCTGTTGAGGGCTGAAAGTCCAAAACTGGTCCTAGGATGCCTGTTTCCAGTCCAGGGAGGACCTGGCCAGGCAGTTCAGACTGGACTGTTCCCATTGGGCACTGGGTCAAGACTGATTTGCATATAGCTGAGTCCAAACTGGAATGGCAAAAAAATATGGATTTAGACCCAGCTCACTGTACTGGGGTGAATGTATGACATTGTTCTGAATTCTGTCCATCAATTGTTCTTTTTGCATTTGTCACCCCGAGTGGGACGGGTATGCCCAGACGTGGGTCCCGTGCTCTTCATGGCACTGGAGTCAAGCTGTCCTGGCTGATATGGGCTGAAAACCCAAAACTGGTCCTAGGATGCTTGCTTCCAGTCCAGGGAGGACCTAGCCTAGCAGTTCGGGCTGGACTGTTTCCATTGGGCACAGGGTCAAGACTGATTTGCATATGGCTGGGTCCAAGGTGGAATGGAATGTTGAGCAAAAAAACGATGGATTTAGGCCCAGATCTCTGTACTTGGGTGAATGTATGACATTGTTCTGCAAGCTGTCCATCAATTGTTCTTTTTGCATTTGTCACCCCGAGTGGGACTGGTATGCCCAGACGTGGGTCCCATGCTCTCCATGCCACTGGAGTCAAGCTATCCCGGCTGATAAGGGCTGAAAGCCCAAAACTGGTCCTAGGATACTTATTTCCAGTCCAGGGAAGAACTGGCCTGGCAGTTCGGGATGACCTGTTCCCATTGGGCGCAGGGGCAAGACTGATCTGCATAGAGCTGGGTCCAAACTGGAATGAAATGGTGAGCAAAAAAACGATGGATTTAGGCCCAGATCTCTGTACTGGGGTGAATGTATGACATTGTTCAGCATTCTGTCCATCAATTGTTCTTTTTGCTGGACTCAAGTTGAACCATCCCTATTGATCTGATGAGATACATTTTGGGGTGCATTGAAGAATGAAGAGAACCTATTAGACAGCCATGTTAACATGGAGCAAAACAATCTTCATAAATAATAAATTGGCAAGGATTAATGCCTCAAAAATCAAAGCAAAATTGGAGGGTCCTGGTTGGAAAAAGCTCTGTAAAGTAGAATGAGTTATGAGTGATATTTTTAAGCTCAGAAATTATTAAAGGGGATGAATAAACATGTTTTCTACAGCTTCAAAAACAATATTTTCATTCTATTTAAAATACTGTTATTAAATATGGATTTGCAGACTGCCTACCATTCGCAATACAATATTTAATTGTTGTTTTACATTTCTGGAGTGCTATGGAAAAGTGAGACGGAAGCAAGTAATATCAATTTTATTTTAAGTGAATGTATTATCCATTTGCTGATAAGGCCAATTCTGTAGAAGGTTACACATACATGTGATTACTTTAGTGGTTATACATGTAGTATCCCAGTAAAACTACAATAAATTACTGCCCACTGACATAATTTTAAGTTCCATTCTGAAAATCTGAGGTATGGAGTTTGAATGAGTACTCACCTACAGGACAGCAACTATGGTCCTGTTGACCACTGTACAATACTGCCTGTTGTTTGCATTTTTGAAATGTTTATTGGGCGGAACTGTATTGCTCAAAAAGGCCACATTTTCTACTGAGATAGTCCTATCTTGGGTTGCACAAGAGCTACGAGAGTTGCTAATGTGTGTGTGCCACAGTTGTTACACATAACAAATTTGTGACAATGTGCATGGAGATATGTTAAGTTTTTGAAAAGCAGAGAATTTAAATAAATCCTTCTTTAATAGGCACTTGTATTTTTCTCATGTGAAGCAGAACTCTACAAAAGGATTACACCATGGGCTCATCCTATTTCCAAGCTTACAACAGGGCACACACATTGAAAGAAAAAGAAGCAATTTGAACCATATTTACTAAGATTTCACATCAGGGTTACACTACTTTTGTGGCACACTACCGATGTAAAGTCCAGGTTGGAATTTACAAAGCCAAGCAAATCAAGATTTGTGTATTTTTGCGTGGGATTTGGTCCCAAAAATGCAGCGTATAGCACTGCCTTACATAAAATTGCGTTGAGAGATTTTACTTGGCTGTTCCCGTCCATCTACCCATGTATTTTGCCACAAACCCATATCAAGTCAGTAAACAGGGGTTTGCACCAAAATGGTGTGCCTACCCAAGGCTGGCATTCATGGAGAAATATCTTTATTTCTCTTCATCACTTCCTCTTTGCATGTGCTGCATTCTGCAAAGAGGAATAGGTCCCCTCTGTGACCACATCGCAGGCACCCTTCCATCATGGTGCAAGGGTGCCTGCATTGACGCTAGGCAGCTTGAAGTGCACCAAGGCTATAAGAAAGCAGAACTTCCAATTTGTGTACTATATGTTAGGAAGTAATTAGTAATAATTTCGTTCTAGAAAATCGGGAATGTTTATCTTAAAGGGTTTGACACTTGTCTATCAATAGTATGATTCACAAATGCATAGCATGTTATGATGTTTATCTTTCTTTGCCACTCAAATATTTTTCTGCCTTTGTTTATATTTCTTAGCATAGCTTGATATGATTTTCACAACGGTTTCCCGGCATACGTCTTTATTCCAGCCTCTCTTTAAGATGTATCCTAACTGGAAGATCAATTAATTAAATCAATAGCTCTGCTTTTAATAAGTCTGTAAAGTATTCATGAGACAACTTTGATTATGAAACTATTGTGCACTGAACATATGTGCCAGCTTGACTTTGGGTCTTATATATATTCTAATTTAGCAATGAAACGTTTCAATGACCTACCATAAAATCACCAATATCTTTAAAAATGTCAATTTAATACCTAAAGTGTATTGTAACGATGTATGACAGCTGTAGGGGGAAGTCGGATGCTGTGAGGAGGACTTTCTCTAATCTCTAAACATAGTGCAGGGGGAGAAAAACATAAACCTCTCATATTTCAAATCATATTTAGAGAAAGATAGGTTCTGAAGCTGTCATCGTCATTCATAAAAACGTCTGAACAATTTAGTTCTAGCCTCGATAAAGAGGAGGGCAGTTCTGTTGCAGGACAAAATATGGAATTTCATGAAAGTCCATTGCTTGTCCTCAGAGACTCTTCCATCAGGGTTTCCCATAATCCTGTTGTCAATAGCCTGTGTCAATAGCCCGTCATCAAATAAGCCTTCTTATGGGAAGTTAATACTCTTAAGTAATATAGAGTAACATGTATAATGAGCCAGTAAGAGAGAAAAAGTTAAGCTTAAAAACATGATTTCCCATTTAGAAAAAATGTATTTGGGCAAATGTCTTAATCTAGCTGCTATTTCAACACGATATTCTTTATTTTATTTGTATTTCGAAGTATAAAAATGTAAATGAGACTTTTTTTTAAAGTCAACCATCACATGTAATCATAATAATTGTGTGAACTAAAAAAAATGTTTTGACATTTAAAAACCTTGAAAAATCTACTTTTGGGATGAGAAATACACAGAGAAACGTTTTTGTGGATAAACACTAATGCAAAAAAAAAATTGTGTTGAAAGATTTTTTCGAACAGGTCATTGAGAATGTTGGGAATGGAGTACAAATTTTGTAAATTTCTTAGGGCGAACTGTATGCACATATACGTGCATGATTAGAATTTTGCACAATTGTATATCATGACACTGATATGACAGAATAGTGTATCTTTAATTGAGTTTGAACAGGTCCCCATTTACCCCATCACACATTACCTCAGAGAGAATGATTTACTGGGGCCTGTATATACCTCCTATTCCTAGTTTTACACTTGGACATGACGCATTATATGATGGATTGGTATTTAAAACACTAAATGGCTCTTGTTTTCCCTTTCAACCAAGCAGTTTCACCTAATAAATGTCAGCAGATGTGACCTGCAAAATGTTCAAGGATAACACAGTAGGGGTGTGATAAACATGGGGCCCGATTTCGATGTCGTCAGGAAGGCCATCCAAGAGCTGTCCAGAGTCGGACCTTCCAACCGAGTCGTACTGGGATCCGTTTTTCCCAAATGACGCAGCACAATGCCCAAAACCCTTTACTTACCAAACGACTCGGTCACCCTGAATCTGTCTTCATTTTCCCAACGAGAACTCTCCGGAAACACAGAATGGACTTCCCAGTCTGATTCCGAACGGCCAAGTACGATGCGTATTTCCTATGCGCCGAATCGTTTGCCACAATCAACACATCAGAGCATCTGGAAGGGGAGTATTTCAGCTCCAATTCATGCCACAACACGATTCCTGTGACCGAGGCAGTGCAGCCATGTATCCCATGGCCCATGTCATCTCTCTACTCTACATCTACGATGAATACTACAACCCCAATCGACGCGGTCGTCGCAGACGATAAGTTAGACACCTACATGTACATATTAACATAACTACCCCATGAAAGACAATACAAGAGAAAGCAGGGCCACAACTAAAGTAAAATCTGGGGTGGGGGGAATACTTGCAGCAACGTAGAGGCAATTTTCAGGAGGGGGCAATACTTCCAGCAATTCAGACCCAAAGTGGGGGCTGGGGAGCTAATACTCACAGCAATGTCCATCTAAAATTGGGGAGTGGAGGTCTGACACTCGCAGCAATTTTGAGGCAAATCTGGTGTTGGGGAGCTAATACCCCCAGCAATGTAGAGGCAAATCTGATGTTGCGGGGCTAATACCCCCAGCAATGTAGAGGCAAATCTGGTGTTGGGGGGCTAATACCCCCAACAATGTAGAGGCAAATGTGGCGTTGGGTTCTAATACCCCCTGCAATGTAGAGGCAAATCTTGTGTTGGGCGGTTAATACCCCCAGCAATGTAGAGACAAATCTGGTGTTGGGGACTAATACCCCCAGCAATATAGAGGCATATCTGGTGTTGTGGGGCTAATCCCCTCCGCAATTTAGAGGCAAATGCGTGGTTGGGGGCTAATACCCCGAGCAAGGTAGAGACAAATCTGGGGTTGGGGGACTAATGTCCCCAGCAATGTAGAGGCAAATCTGGGTTTGGGGGGCTAATGCCCCCAGCAATGTAGAGTAAACTCTGGGGTTGGGGGGCTAATACTCCCAGCAATGTAGAGGCAAATTTGGGGTTTGGGGCTAATACCCACAGCAATGAAAACTTGAACAATGTAACTGGTTCTCATGCAAAGTGCCTTAATACCTACAGGTGGAGTATATGCTGCAGGAATTTTAAAACAAACAAACCCAGAGGTCAGTTTTTCAGGGAATCCATTCCCACACTTTGGCAGCAAGAGTAACTGGCAAGGTTGACGAATGGGCAGAGTGGAGAGGCTGGTGCTCTAGGGATCGTTGAAAAACAAAGAAAGCCTCAACAAGTGACACACACGACAGGGGGGCTGAAACACATAGACTTTATGGGTGCTGAGTTTGATCAGAGAGTGTTCTGGATAGGCTTGGATTGAGTCTGCAGGAAATTGGACATTGGTTGATGGGCCAGTGCACCAGGGTCACCTGTGGGCCATGGTTTTGGAGCCTTTGTAAACTACACCAAGAGACTGACTCACTTCCAGAGTCCCCACCAGGCAACTGCAATGTGGCGCCAGTATGTTGACCGCTCACCAGCTGTGCTGTAAATTGAGGCTGGGGGACAGAATTTGGAGCATGCTCGCCTTGGTGCACTGCCTTGCGTGCCTTGACAGAAGCAGTTCAGAAAAGGGTGTGGTGATGGACAGAGTATCTGAATTAAGCAGAACACTCGTACCCCGTCAACAGATCAGGGCTTGATCCATCACCATTTTTTAGCTCACTGCACCATCCCAGCTCAGAACCTGGCTACATGCAAATTAGTCTGTCCCTGGCCCAATGCATCATGGGAACAGGGCAGACCAAACTACCAAGCCAATTCTTTTACTGGAAAGGAAACAAGCTTCCGGGGACCGGTTTCTGGCATTACAGCCGTCTTCGGCCCTGCTTGCTTGAATCCTGATGGTACAGTGAGCAAGGGACTCACATCTGAGCATACCCTCCCACGCTTGTGGTGGACAAAAAGATTCAGAAAAGGGGGTGGTGATGGACAGAGTATCTGAATTAAGCAGAACACTCGTACCCCGTCAACAGATCAGGGCTTGATCCATCACCGTTTTTTAGCTCACTGCACCATCCCAGCTCAGAACCTGGCTACATGCAAATTAGTCTGTCCCTGGCCCAATGCATCATGGGAACAGGGCAGACCAAACTACCAAGCCAATTCTTTTACTGGAAAGGAAACAAGCTTCCGGGGACCGGTTTCTGGCATTACAGCCGTCTTCGGCCCGGCTTGCTTGAATCCTGATGGTGCAGTGAGCAAGGGACTCACATCTGAGCATACCCTTCCACGCTTGTGGTGGACAAAACGATTCAGAAAAGGGGGTGGTGATGGACAGAGTATCTGAATTAAGCAGAACACTCCCCTTTGTTGACAGAAGCAGTGTCATCTCCGCCACACTCCCATCACTTTCAGGTCACGGCAGGTGCAGGGAGGTTGTGTTGCATGTAGGGGCCTTGCAGGGAGGCAAGTCTCATTTAGACAATCTAACCTACACACCCGCCCTTGATCAGTAGCAGTGTGCCTTTTTTAAACATCCCTTGACAGGTAAAAGCACAGAGGCTACAATGAAAGAGATGATCACAGAATGTTTGCCTTTTACTTTCAGAGTACCCGAGCATCATTCGGATCCCAATCCGACCATGTCTCCCTAGCATGTTGTGCATGTCCAATGAGGGAATTGACATGAAGTTTGGGACCCCCTCTGAAATAATTTTTATGACCAGGGAAAAAAAGGGGACTAAGCTTATACACACAAACAACAAAATTCCCCCATGGTCTAACTTTAGTCTCTTTTATGGCATTGCTCTCAACAATTCAACAAATAGCCTTCAATTTAGTCCAGGGACACCAATGTCTTTTCTTTCATTAGTTATATTTTATTTCTTTTTTTGGAGATAAGTTTATCAAAATGTTTTTAAAACAATTTTTTCCTTTTTTTGGATCTTTTTTTTAAAGGGTGAACATCAATTCATCAACATTGGTATTAATCCAATTAATATAAAAATGTGCAAAGATTAATACTGCGATGTCTACAGTCTATACAATATATACTCTATGTTTTTAGCAAATTAAATAAAAAGCTAACAATTACCCTGTCTCACACACCAACTTCCATACACACCACTCATTCATCCAGTGTCACAATCTTACAAGCTCTAAAACAATTTCTAAGGTTGAGGTAACACAGATCGTCGATGTTTTTTACACGCCAGGTCTACGCGCGTTTCGGTGGATTCGTACCACCTTCCTCAGGACCAGCTTAGAAATAGTTCTACTCATCCCTCATGTCGTGTGTGCAGGGTATCTTCCACTAGATGAGAGCCAGGCGCTGTCTGGACTGTTCAAATGTTAACACTAGCTTTCCTTGTTCAGGGTGCTTCAACAACACCACTATACTCTCATAACTGAGCCTGGATGGAACTGCTTCTTGTCGTTTATTTATTTATCAAAGTCTTCTTCTGATTGTTCTCAGCTTTCTTGTTGCAGTCCGTTATTTGGGGGCCTATTCTTTCCTTAATGCAGGGGAGACACAGGTCGAAATACTTATGTTCTTAGAATTCTTTTGGTATATTGATCCTTTGGGCAGCTTGAGACAGGAATAGATATAGATTTCCTTCTTCCTCTGCTTCGTCTATATACCGGTCTGGCCCTCTCTTCTTTGCATCACTTTCTTGCTAGCTGCCATTTTCTGATAACGACGTGCTCTTCTGCATATACGGTGCTCCCGCTTCTTCTCCCCTCACGAGGCCGACGTGGTTACTGAAAGTTATGGCCAGGTCTTTAAATAGTGCCCAATACTTCCCGCCATGGATGTGTATGCGATGGGGGAATTTTGTTGTTTGTGTGTCCAATGAGGGAATGTCATCATCAGGGAGGTACACTTAGACCGCCAAATACTAGGAGAAACACACTTTTGACTGTGGAACAGGAATTGCCATAACCACACATATGTATGTATCACAAAGTTAACACATGTGCCCACCACAACACACACTGAAACATCACAGGGCAACAGAACTCCAATGTGCTCACAAAAGTATGACATTGTGATGCCTCTGTGTACAGTAACGCCCAGAGGATATTGGCCCAGACAACACACTACTCCACATACCCAGCCACTCTGTACTGATATCAGTTCCTCCCAATACAACAACCTAGAAGTTGTTGGGTTACATTCGTCATTGAAATATTTGCAGACCAAATCTATCTTGATTTTCAAAGAAGCATGGGCCAACAACAAGATAGGATACAGACACCATGTGTGGACTGTGTCGCTGCACACATCTCCCAATTTGTATGTGTACACAGTCATCTTCACAGAATGTCATTTCCACCAATTCTGCATCTAGCTCCTCAGGCTGTAGTGTGTGCTGCAAAACCAAAAAACATATGGAATGTGCAGATTGTGTCCTGCAGAGGAGTATGCATGAGTCTCAGGATGTAGGATCCACCAACAGTTTTGGAGGGTCTAGTCCACAACCAATTATGTAAGATAAGCTGCCAGCACTGATGAGGATGCCGTGGTGGCTCAATCTGTGGCTCCCAAACACAATCAACATAGACATCCTCATGCTAGGGGATATCGGTACATCTTGTATGGGATTGGGATATGTTCAGAATAAAGTCTGCTTTGTACACATTTGGCACTTAAACACTGTCTCAAAATCTATGAAAATGTCAAGGAGACCTTCCACAAAGACATATTGCCCTGACTCTCTAGGGCAGTGTTTAATGTGCAAAATGGGAGCCAAAAGGGCACACACAAGAGCTACCCTTGCCAAACCAGATTGGAGGTCGCAAAATATTGTCAAGCAAACACTCATTGGAACTGGGTGTAATGTTCCAGTGTCATATGTGTGTTTGCATACAGTGCAATGTGTTTTCCTCAGCATAAACAGATTCATCATCACAATGTATCCATATCCCTTGGTGTCTCCATACCTCTAACATTCAAAGTGAGAATGCCAATAATAACCATTTGTGTGTAGTCTACTGTGAAGTGTTGTGATGCGTCTCTGGAGTAGTCTCACCCCAGGTGGCACAACAATACACATCCTTGACTTCTCACTTGAGGGGGCTGTACCCCTCGAAGCAAAGGACTTTTATCCAATGTTCCGGCATCAGGATATAACGATATAAGCAATCACCACCTCCAACCAAGGGCAGCAAGCAAGGGCAAGAATGACTAATCTGCAACTACACCTACCTACAAAGGGTAAATCCCCACAGCTGCCCACAAACAACTCAGACAAGGCAAGGCTAGGTGGAGGCAAATTGTCCTGTGAGGACAATAGGTTTTGCATATGCCAGTGTACTCAGAGTGGCATTTACAACAATCAGTCATGAACATTCAGAGGCAGACAACAAGTTGCATCAAAAACATACTACATCCTCATATTTCATCTGGAACCTTTTTTCCCTACTTAGATCCACATAATCTATACGTATGTACATTTCAACATTACCTCATGGCCTGCATGAACTATACTTGAGCTGGTATGACCCCTCTCGCATCCACCTCAAACTACATGCTCATCTCTCAAAACTATCATATACACACATGCATGTCATAAGCACCCTCTTGTGCATCTAGACGGAAAAGGATGTCTGCCCCACAAGCTCAAGCATTGTACTCAAACTCTTCCAACCTGATCCTTACAACCTCACACTTGCGCTGCCCTTCTTTCATCCACACATACATTCACAGAACCACTGTTCACCACTATGTACACAACACCTCTCACATACATGACATGTACACACTGTACTGTACTCATCACCTCCTTAGCAGACGTCAAACGTAACATGTAAAATGGACCACTCTCATCACCAGTTGCACCCTTAGTAATGTCTTGGACTGTAATCATATCACAACGTGCAGCATCACAGCCCACTCTGACAAGCTCACTTAACACATCAACATATGTCACATAGAGACACTTACATTGCTCAATTAATATGTCCTCGGCCATTTGCATATCAAGATACACCCACCATACTCCACTTAAGTTCTACAGATTGTAAATTCTAAAACAAATGATTCCACAGCCCCCTAAATTACACAACTGGTGTATACCCTTTACATACACTTATACACTTTGTTACAAATTACAATTTTAACCTTGTCTCACTGTGACCCTGTCACATCCACATATGTCTTCCATGCTCCATACCCCCATTGACTTATACACATTAACAACTATCCTCACTCATTGAAACTGCCCTTTTACAGTCATCTCTCACTGTAGTGAAACACAGACTACAGCTCTCACCTCCTGCTAGAATCCAACCATGTCTAACTGGTTATACCCCTCTCACATCTACCTATTCACACCATACCTTGCACAGGATTTAACCAGCTCACATAATGATTACCCCCCGAATGTTTAACCACTCACATTGGGACAATGTTGATACCTCACGTCTCCTACACAAAAACTGCCTATGAACTTAACTCATACCTTACACTCTCTGACAATCACTAAATTTGTCCTGCCACCATGACGTATGAATCTCCTCTCCATTTCAAAATTGGAAACACTAGTCTCTCTCACTTTGACCATTGTTTAAACAAGCTCAGCACATTCAAAATTAACCTTGGATAACAGACCTGCAACTAGGCCTCATATTCAGAAATACACATCCCTCCCTGTGTGGCACCTAAGAGCATGGATGTGACACTGGCTTCTGTAGCATCTGCACAGCACAAAGACCCACAACACTACTGTGCACTCACTGTCCACTTGGCTTACCACATATATCACTGGGCAATATAACCAACATAACAGCACTCCTAGTTCAGCTCTGTGTGACCTGGAACTGCATCAAGCATAGCTTCAAAAGACCACATTGCCAGTCATCCATAAATGACAAGATACAATCAATTCATATGCTCAATTGTGACTGCACTTGTTTTCGTAATTTGTGCTGATGACATGAGCATCGCACTATTGTCACTACCCTGAATATAACTTCCTCACATGTCTCTGATGAAAGGGGAATAACTGTGCATCTAATGATCCTTCTGCATATGCATCATTTACAAATTAACAATGGTTTTGGCTGAATTAAGATCTGTAAAAGGGCAAGCAGGCAAATATACTACAACATGCATGGCTAAAGAAAGCTGTGCACTAAGGCAAATATTCACCACCTCTTTGCTGCTGTTTGACTTTCAACTCTCCATCCAGGTCAGGGAAGACCACCGCTAGGATGCAGTGCATGTGGGGGGTCAGGGTTCAGTGCCCGCCCCTCTTGTCCGGAAGTGACAGGCCCAGCTAGACTCCAGCGATCTTCTTGGTCCAGCCACGAAGGTCCTGCCACCTCTTGTGGCACTGTCGGACGTGCTGAGTGTCCAACCCCATGTCGCGCACCTTCCAGGCGATGGCCTTCCACATCTTAGCCTTCTCATGGGCATATATCAATGCCTGTCATCTGTAAGGATGACATGGTGACAGACCTTTAGTTCACATGCATCATGTTTATGAGTCAGACACTTGTACACATAGGTCATGGTCAGATTGGCAACAATGTCCAAAGGGTAGGCAATTGGCATTATGTGCTGTTGTCCTGTGTTCAATGATTACTCTATCCCATGAGAACAGTGTTAAGATGTTTACTCCAGGACACACACTTCTACAGCAGTGTACCTGCCCAGAATAGTTCCCTGCACAGTGTTAAACTTACAAAAATACAATTTACACCCTTGCCTATGAGATTCCCAATGCTAGTAGTGCATGGTAATTGCATTATCACTCACCTGCTCCTCTGGTTTGCCATACAGTTGGCTTTACAGTGGCAGAAGTGTGTCCAGCAGGGCCTGGTTCTCCTCCTCAGTGATAGCTGGGGCCCTGTACACTATACGTGCAATAGTCGCTCCCAGAGGATGGAGTAACAGCAGCAGAGAGATGGGAAAGTATAGGAATGATGCTGGTAGTGCAGGCAAGTGAAGTCTCAAGGGAACAGACAGACATATCTAAGGAGCAGAGGCGGTTTTAAAACCATGCTGCCAAAGTGATAGTTTTGCGTCAGTCACATTTTTCAAATTGGTCCAATGCATAACTTGCCTGTAGACGACAAGCAAACGGCGATGTACAAAAACTCATCATCGGACCACGTGTGACTTTGATACATTGGTGACAGGAGGTTACAGAGTCTGTTTTTACATGGCGCAGATAGAAATCAAAACGTGGTCTGTCACCATAACAACTAGCAGCCAATGACTGTGTCCAAATCGGTTCGGAAGCGGCTACGGCCTCCTTTGAATACTCACACGCGTCTGTCACCATAACAACTAGCAGCCAATTGCTGTGTCCAAATCGGTTTCGAATGTGGCTACAGCATCCTTTGAATACTCACCCGCATTTGTCACCATAACAACTAGCAGCCAATGGCTGTGTCCGAATCAGTTCTGATGCTGCTACCTCGTCCTTTGAATACTCACCGCGTCTGTCACAATAAACACTTGCTGCCAATGGCTTTGTCCGAATTGGTTTGGATGTGGCTCCCGCGTCCTTTGAATAATCTGTCAGCAGGGAAGACACTACTTTGATTGTTGTATTTATGTGCATTACATGTGTGGATGCAGATTTTTCTCAATTAAATTGACCTTTAAATGAATAGGACACACTCTCATGAGGAGCTAACTTTGAGGGGCACATGACACACCGATTTAGAGGCTAATACCAGCATGTTGCAAAAGTAATCCATTTACCCGCCTTGGCTTGGTCACAGTGCCAATGAGTTTTTGAGGATTTACAAGTGCCTTTTTGACATATTCACTGCATTCGGGGACTGTGTGACCCATTGTGCAATTGGTGTGATTTCAGACTGTAGATTTTTGGTGTGTAAGTAATGGGTAAAGCTTTTAACTTGGCTGAGTAGATAGTGACATTATTTAGCCTCATCAGCTTGTTTTTGTAATCTGAATTACTAGTCTATCTGTGTGTCCCAGACTTCAGTGGATGGTGTTGTTACATATATTTGCAACTCTAACATTGTACCTAATTTGTGTATGTGATTGTTTGCGTAATGTAGACATGACAACATGACAGTGTCCACCCTCTGGCAGTGGTGGGCATGATTAACATTGTGAGACGCTGTGTGTATGAGGTGTCACACATCTCTGGCATTACATGATCCTATTATGTGTACCTTTTAACCATGTAATTTTTCACATGAACCTAAATGTTGACTTATTTTGTGGGGAATTGTGGAGTATGTGATGCTTGATCACATCAATGATAACAGACACTAGAGATCTTCACACTACACCGCTCAAATTGCTGTGTCACCATACCTTGGTAACATGTCTGGGAAGGGTACTGATGCTGTGATATATATCTAAGGTCATCCTTTTTAATTGAAATTTGTATTTCCAATGCTCTGTAGCTTCAGTTGTATTCAAATGTCATGTTCTGTTTGTCTCAATGCATATTGCTTTGTACATTGTGACCTGACACAAATTGTGTTTACACTCTACACATAGGTATCGCAGATGACGTCAAGTGTACAGGTCCTTTCCAGACCAATAGACCATGGAAGGGCGTGACACCATCAGAAAATACTGATTCACCAGGCCAATTATTGAAGAGTTGTCTGAGCAGTTGTCACCTCATCTGCAGCCTGCTCACACGTATCCAGCTGCACTGACACCCAAAGTGAAGGTCATAGCAGCATTACATTTCTTTGCCACGGTTCATTTCAGCACACAGTGGCAACATCTGGTGAAATGTCACAAACCATGTTCAGCAATGTCCATCGTGATATTTTGGAGGCATTGCTCCATTACCTTGAACAGGAAATAAAGTTCCCAACACCTGGAGCGTTGCCAGACATCGCAGGTGAATTCTATTCCTTGGGACAGATACCCCATGTCATTGGCTCTATTGATGGCACACACATTACATGGATCCCACCACAGGCAAATGAGGTGGTGTATTGCAACAGAAAACGTCACCACTTCATCATTTCCAGGTGGTATGTTTGGCTGACATGTTGATCTCCAAAGTCTGTGCACGTTTCCCTGGATCGGCACATGATGCATCTATCCTGAGGAACAGCGTCATCCCCCATTTGATGTCTCAGCTGCAACCTGACCATGCCTGACTTGTTGGTAGGTGATGTGGCATGTGTATGAAGGGGAGTGTGCTAATTGTGTGTCAGATAACAACTGACTCTTTTTTCTGTGTTAAATGTAGGAGACTCTGGGTACCCCAACCAGCCTAGGTTACTGGCACAACTCCGTAACCCAGTCACCCCTGCAGAAGTGTGGTTTAATGAGGCCCATGGTAGAACCCGGTGAGTCATGGAACAGACTTTTGGTCTCCTGAAAACAAGATTCCGCTGTCTGGATCGGACGGGAGGAGCCCGCCAATATGCCCCATTGAAGGTGTGCAAGATCATTGCAGCTTGCTGCATGCTCCGCAACCTGGCTATACGGAAGGAAATGCCTCTAATACAGGATGATGGAGACCAGCAGCCACCAGAGAGGGAGGATTCAGGACTGGAACATGATGATAGTGGTGATGATGAAGATGGCATGAATTTGAGACGACAGCTTATCCACAACTTTTTCATGAGTGTAAGTATGCAATGAGAGGAGTTGACAAACCCATATTGTTTGTTGTTGTGTTGCTGGTGGACAATGTGTATGTATGCTTGTGAGTGTCTGAAAATTATCCTGAGGTTTTTTGTACAATGGATTTTTAAAATGGGCATGTTAACACATACAGAGTTACCATTAATCCTAGCTAGTTTCCACACTGTAAATTTTGTGCTTCAGATGACATTGTTTGAAAAATTGGACTACCCTGTTCCTGAATTTCTGACTCTATTCTATGTTTCTCCTTATCAGGGTACTTTGTCATGTCAACTGAAGAGTTGTGACCTCGCCAGAACAATGATTCTGTGACATACTCCAACATTGAACTGTTGTGGAAATCCCGGCACGCACTGCCTTCTGAATTGATGCTCATTTCCTTCTACTTGTGATCATTTTGTTACTGTGTGATGTGATTTGACTTTGAGTTAATGCAAGATTGTATCAGGAGAATAAACCTGTGCTCCACAATGAGGTGTGCCTTGTCTGTTTTCACACATCCAAAGATTATTCTGAAATGAAAAAAATCAAAATTCCATGGTGATCTGGTCTGCTGACAATGATTGTTGTTTGTGCTTGCAAATGTATATATGTTTGACGACAGTGGACTTAAATTGAATCAGTACCATGTAATATTGGTTGTGTGATAACCTGGTTGTGTCTATCTATGATGCTGTGTCTGGGTACATTTACTCACAAGCAGCCACGGCCGGTAGTAGGTGTTACTGCAGGGCGGTGACGTAGGGAGGGGGAGGGGCAGGTTGGGGGGTTGTAATGTATGGACTACAGACTTTACCAGGTAAGTAAACACATAAATGAATAAAATGAATTTCATTGTGTGCACTGCATCACCAAATGCGATGCAGTGCGCGCAACGAAATTCGTTTTATTTATTTATATGTTTACTTACATGTTAAAGTCCGTAATCCATACATTATAACCCCCCACCATGCCCCTCCCCCTCCCTACGTCACCGCCCTGCAGTAACACCTACTACCGGCCGTGGCTGCTCACAAGCCAGTAGTTAACATTTCTGAAGTGATTTCTTATCCAATGTTGTTGACACTATCTTCTTTGCGATTTTGTGCGTCATTTCAATCTGTACATTTGGGATTCAAACTCACGACATGAGCAAGTATTTTGTGCAAAGTGATTTATTTTAGTGCATGATGTAATGATAATAAACAATCTGTATTATCCCTGTGCACTCGTTTTGTATTACACTTTAATAGAATTTCAAATGTTCTGGTTGGCGCTACATCTGTTGCACGTCGTCAGCCCGTGCCTATGAACAACAGTAACGTAGAGTGAGAAGAAGCTCCCCTTACGAAGATGTGCGCTCGATGACGTGTGGAACCGATCGTTCCTTTGAGTTTCAAAACTGGTTATAATCCAAACAATAATCCACTTTTTGTAGTAGTTCAAACGTTTATTTTCATATTCCAAACATTCATAATATTCATCTTATGATGTTTTCATCTTTTTCCCAATCTTCCGAAAACCCAATGCATTTCGGGTCAAACCAAAAGGACCCTTCCTCAGGGGTCTATAAGGAAATCATACAGGACCAGGTTAGTTACCTGCGGTATAACTTGCATGTTCACAATAATATGTATGAACTAAGTGATGTCATGCAAAAAAGTGTGATTTCTCCGCAACAGGAAAGTAACAGTACGAAAGGTGAAAGTTACACCCTCAGTGTAGGAAGAGTACAAGTACGAACATTGACAGTTACACCCTCAGTGTAAGA
This sequence comes from Lissotriton vulgaris, assembly GCF_964263255.1. NCBI lineage: Eukaryota > Metazoa > Chordata > Amphibia > Caudata > Salamandridae > Lissotriton > Lissotriton vulgaris. Next base: position 846,182,922 of record NC_141685.1, read on the forward strand.
CCATTAAACCACCAAAAGAAAGCTTATGATTGTCTGACAGCGTGAAAATCGGGATATACAGTGGCTGAGATAGAGTCAGTAATCACCGAAATACACAGTGAGTTCACCGCACTACTCCGTGCAAACACCAAACATCAGTATGACGCAACAGAAAATACCAGTTAGAAATGAAATGCACTCGATAACATGCTGCAGCCTAAAAGTATAATTTTAAACTTACTTAAAGACTGGGAACACAGCGCCTCCGTAAACGCCTCGGTAGCCATGTTAAACTACCTCACTGAACATTTAACCAATAGCGTACCAGGAACTTTGCATGTGACGCTGGTCACATGACATGAGTATATCGACTTCACGGAAAGCAAACTCGCCAGAATGTGAACAACTTGGGTTTGAATAAAGTTCAAAGTGCGGCTGCCATAACAACATCATACCAAATAGAGAATTAATAAACATATGCATGCAAACAGCGCGAAATGCGTCGTAATTATGGTGAGACCAACATCAAAATAATAAAATAAATAAAATGAATAAAGCGGAGAATTCAAAAATTGTACATTTTCATCACGAACACTCGTCAAAAAACATTGCAATATCAAGTATACCAGCAATATGTTGCCCAAAATTTGTGCACATCGCAAACAATTTTAAGTTGGACAATTCACATTGCAGTGAATAAAATCAACAAGTCACATTATCATCATGCTCAATAAAGGACCCTGGGTAAAGAGCAGTCCATCTGCCAATGCCATACATAATCCATGGTTTTATAAGAAGCAAGTATATTCAATCCTGTCATTCATCCCAACCGGTTGGAGGGAGTTAAGCTTATTAATCCAAAAGAACTCTGCCTGTAATCTTTGTGTACTGGGATCCATGTCGCGGCGTTGTTTAACCACCTCTAGAATCGTACATCTCAATTGTGAGATTTGGTGACGTGCCTCAATCCAGTGATTAGCCACAGTGGATTTTGTGTTTGAAAGTCTGATGTTACTTTTGTGCTCTGTAATTCGCACTTTTAGTTTCCGTTCAGTTTGACCCACATATACTTAGCCACACAGGCACTTTATCGCATATATGATATTCTTAGTGTCGCATGTGGCCGAATGCTGTAATTCAATTTGATATCCTTTCATGGGATGAGTAAACTGGTTGCCTAATATCATATTACCGCAGTGAACGCAGTTTTGACATCTAGACATTCCTTTGTGTGATATTTTTTCTTTACTAGGACTGTTCAAAATTTCTTTTAAGTTACGTGATCTTATGAATGCAAACGTAATTCTCTCACTGTATAACTCTTTCAAGTCAGGTTCTCCTGAAATTAATGTCCAATGTTGGTTTAAAATTCACTTGATTCGTACTGCTTCCGTAGAATCTTTTAACACACATACAGTTTTAGTCGTATTTACTGGAACTTTTGCTTCAAGTAACGTTTTCCTGGATTTTGCTTTGACTTTATCTAAGGATTCCTTCAAAATCGTTTCAGGATGTGTGTAAATCAGATTCATGAGTGGTTATACGTTTTAGTCTGGTAAATTGAGATGTTGGTAGATGCTTTTTGAGTGTCTCAGCAGACCGGCGGAGCGGCGAGGAGCACTGAACTGAGGAGCAACGGCTGAGCGGCGGACATGGCGCGGGGGAGGAGCACTGACGAGCGGCACACAGGCGGTGAGCAGCAGCAGACCGGCGGAGCGGCGAGGAGCACTGAACTGAGGAGCGGCGGCTGAGGTAAGGCTCCGGGGGACAATGTCGGGGCATGCGGGGGTCGGGGTACGCGGGGGATGGGGAGTTACAACAAAAAGGCTCCGGGGGACAATGTCAGGGTAGGCGGGGGTCGGGACAGGCGGGGGACCCTCTGGCATATTTGTGCTCAAGCTCCCGACTCCCACCGGCCGCTCCATACTCTGTGAACTCCTACTCTTATCCCTGCAACCTCTGCTTATCCTCGCCTCCCTGCAAACAGAGCGCCAGAGTCCCACTTACCCAGAAAGCTCCCCAGTGCCTCAGGCGCTGCTGCTGGCCATCACTGCAACACTGGGCCTCTGGCATAATTGTGTGAGGTTAGCCTCCGGAGGACAATGTCAGGGCAGGCGGGGGTCGGGGCAGCCGGGGGACTGGGCGGACCGGGGCCCGGGCTGATGGCCAATATCGGGGCAGGCGGGGGTCGGGGAAGCCTGATTGCTCCCGGACAAGGTTGGGATGGGCTGCTAGTGTGCAATAACGCAAGTTATTCCTGTGTACTGGTTTTGCTGTGTCATTCCTGGTTGTCTCCTTGCATTGTTGATATATTGGTGCTATCGTAAATGCTGTGTCCCCAACATGCCCCTCCCCACATCACAGCCCCGGCAGGTACTCCCCTTCCGACAGAGATTGGTGTGTTTGTGTACCTGCGTCGGCGACGGTCCATGACTTGCTGGTGGTGGTGCACGAAGAGGAGCGGAAATGCGTGCAGAGCTGGGTCCATGACGGCGATCTGCCTGTGGTGGGTATCTCTCTGCAATGTTTTGCCTCTCCGCTGTGGTGAATCTGCAATGTTCAGGCTAGTGGCTTTTCCGCTGCGATTTGCTGTGTCTTTTACGCCATCGTGATTACGTGGACGGTCGGAGACGTCATTCCGTACGGCGGTGTCGTTGGATTAGTTACGTCCGCCGCGGGGTCGGGTGTATTTACGCGGCGGTGCATGTTCTTCCATGGCGTACGGACATTTGCAAGTGCTTCCCATCCTAATATGGCGGACGGACTGGCCGCGGCTGGCGGACAGAAAAAAGGCATTTTCCGCCTACTCCAGGCCGGCGGTCGTCCTTCCGTCCGCCATCCTAAGTTTGTTCTGGTCTTAATCTGTTTAACCCATCTCCTCCATGTTTTCTTATTAGTATTTTTATTTGTCGTTTCTTTCAGATTACATTTTCAACGTTGAAATAAGTAGGCAACATAGCAGCTACAAACTGACTTGTATATAGAGGTTTTTTTCTCAAAGTAATTTTCTTAGTTTTGCACATTTGTAACACATTTGCACTTTATACGTAATTCACTTAGTGTTAAACTAACATCATAGATAACAGGTTATAGAACATAGGGTTTTAAAGGTATTTAAACCAAGATTGGTGCTAGCATTAACTACAGAGTAAAACTATCACAGTGGTTACATTTATGTATATGCATTTTTCTATATGTAATTAATGTTTTTATTACATTCATGTTATATACATATATTTATATATTTATATTTATTTATTTATAAATATGTATTCTTGATATGTGTGCCCATTCATGTATAACATTGCCTACAACTGTGGTCAGAATATGCATTTATGGTTTAATAAATACTCTAAAATTACACTACCAATTGCTGTTGAAACGGATATGATGTTTTAATTTGCACTGTCACTTTAAAGGTTAGTCACGTGGTGTAAAGCAAAAAAACAAAAAAATATTTAAATTGACTGTTAAGCCAAGAGCGCGTCATGTGATCAAGTCCCTTGTGGGACGAAACGCGTCATGGCTGCTGCGCTATTTGCGGAGTTTGACTAAACTGCACCTGACAAGCCAAAAAAAAAAAAAAAAAAAAAATGTGTCAGCGTTTTTTTCAAAATTTACAAGTTTGGTATGACTGGATATATATATATATATATATATATATATATATATATATATATTCAATGAAAAAACCATTGGTTATAGAACATATATAGTTAGGAATTTGCATTTACAAAACCTTATTTTACTCGCATAAAACCATTGAAATTCCATATATAGTTAGATGCGCTAACTATATATCGCGCACCCGCAATCCACTGCTGATGATGTCACATATTACATCATTCATGACATGGTCAGTGACATCACTGATGACATCACTGATGACATCATCCAGTGGCTGTCTGTTTCTGTAAAGTTAAAATATGTCTTACATATTGAAGAATGAGTGGATGTATAAGTGTCTGGATGAAGGATTTAGTAGGTGCATGACTGATTGTATGAGGGAGTGATTAAATGTGTCTCACTGAGTGCATGGGTTAGTGATTAAAGTGTCTTAATTTGGCAATCATTATTTATGTTCTTCTGTAAAGTGCTGCATGTTTAAATCAGTAGCTATATCAGTAACTATATGGGTTATTGAATGGTTGCCCAAGTATTTGTATGGGAGACTGAGTATGTGTGTGGGTGGCTGGGAGGTGTATAACTCTGTGCATAGATGTGTGAGCAGTTAATTCCCTAGGTGTATGGGTTCAAAAGTGCATGTAGAAACAGCTGTATGGACAGTTGACTGTGTGCATGAGTATATTGGTGAGTGAATGGATATCTCAGTTCTACATGTCAAAGTAAGTACATATGTAAAACACACTCCATGTGAGAGTTGACATATATAAATAACTGTACATAAGAGCCAGTGAATGTGAGAGTGGCTGTATGAATCATTGTGAACTTGTATCAATGATTGTATAAGAGAGTAAATATGTGTTAGTATATGTTTGAATAAGTAAGGTGTGTATAACTGTATAGTTGAGGAAATGGAGGTGTGATTGATTCTTTGCATGACTGACTAGGTGTGTGGGTAACTCCATGGATGTGTGACAGTCTGTGAGTGCCTGTTTACACTGAGTGTATCTAAGGTTATATTAGAGTCTGAAGATGTATTATCACATAAATGATATCATCAGTGATGTAATCAGTAATGTAAAATGAGATGTCAGTGATGTCATCAGTGATGTCATTTGAGATGTCATCAGTGATGTCATCAGTGATGTCACTGACCATGTCATGAATGATGTAATATGTGACATCATCAGCAGTGGATTGCGGGTGCGCGATATATAGTTAGCGCATCTAACTATATATGGAATTTCAATGGTTTTATGCGAGTAAAATAAGGTTTTGTAAATGCAAATTCCTAACTATATATGTTCTATAACCAATGGTTTTTTCATTGAATTTTCAAGGTTTTGTAAATGCAAATTCCTAACTATATATGTTCTATAACCAATGGTTTTTTCATTGAATTTTCAAGGTTTTATAAATGCAAATTCCTAACTATATATGGACTATAACCTATGGTTTTTTCTGTGAATTTCATTGGTTTTTTAAAAGCTAACATCAGTAGCTGTAAAATGTATTCTACTTTAAAACCCAAAATATATTTTAGATGTTTATTGATAATTTTAATTGAAATATTTTTTTTCTTCGCTTCCGGTAAGCGAACCGGGAAGCTTTCCGTTAGCTCATCTTGATGCCGCGATCTAGTACGCGAACCGGTAAACGTTACGTTAGCGGAACTGTGACGCGTCGCGGAAGCGCGACGTATAATTGTCGCGAATGCGTCTTATGACGCGCCGCTTTAGCGCTCCCGAAAGTGCTCGGGACCGCGAACCGGAAACGATGCGGGACGCGGCGCGCACCGCGTAACGTGAGCGGAACAAGTCATGTGACTTGTTTATCGAAGTTTTCATTGGTTCATTTCACTTTTGGTTTCCAAATGATGTATGACTAGGTCATGTGACCTAAAAATAACACTTTTCATTGGTTCCGAACTTTTGCTTTTCCAAAATCACGTAAACCCCTTCTTCTTTCCTCACTCTGACTTTCATCTTGGTGAGAGAAAGACCATTTTCCATTTTGATTACAATGGCTTCTATCTTTGCTTCAGCTGGTGGACCCCCACCACCACCTCAACCTCCTCATGACAAGAGAGGACCACCATCTCAATTCATCTCAAACAGAGAGGAAGAAGAAGACGACTTAGAAGAAGAGGACACTGATGAACCTGAATTTATTCCGGAGTTGCCCCGTGTTTCCAGAAGGAAAACAAGTTTCATTTGGCAATTTTTCTCAATTCCTCGAGGGGAGAAGAAAGTTAATGCCAAATATGCCACCTGCCTAATTTGCAAAAAAAGATTATCTCGAGGCACAGAGAAAAAGTATAGTATGGGCAACTATACTATGCATCGCCATATGGTCAGGTGGCATCCATTAAATTACAGCCGGGCAGAGTTAAGGGATCTGCAAGATAATCCCCCGACAACTCCTGTGGCCAAATCAACTTCTAATATAACTTTGACTGTAAGAGAGGCACAGGAAACTGTGCCAAACATACAGCCAAACTTCAAGCACATGAAGTTTACGTGCATACATTGTGGTGCTATGCTCTCATGTGGCAACATGAGCGTAAACTTAATAAACTTGGTGTATGATAACCATAACTGCCCTAACCCACCCAAGCAGTAATTTTTTCTTTGCTCCTGTTGAGCCCTTTTCGATGCCTGTTTTTTTGTTGTTTCCCCTCCATGAAAAACACAAAAAAAACATAAAACTGTTCTAAAAATACAAAAAAAACAAAAAATGTTCAGAAAATAAAAAAAAATTAAAAAAACAACAAAAACATTAAAAAAAAGTTCTTTTCAGAACTACCTCCCCTTTCAAATAAAATTGCTAGAATGTTTAACACTCTAGCAAGCTCTATTTCTTTTGGTTCGCTTCAAGTTCGCTGACCGGTTCGCGAACTTGAAGCGAACCAAAAAAATATTTTTTTAAAAAAAAGAAGAGTTAGTATAAGGGAAGTAAACAGAGAGTAATGTAAAAAGAAAGACAGCTATAGAGAGTAAATCAGAGATAGTGTCAGTGACATCATCAGCAGTGCATTGCGGGTAAAAAGAGTAGAAAACATTTACCTTATAATTCTTGTTACCTTTTTTAAATATTTTTTCATACTTTCAATCTGTAAAAGAGAAAACATACATTTCCAAAAATATTACTACATGTATTTAAAAATTACAAAAGAAAAGGGAAAAGGTTCAAGAAGAAACACTTTTTCAACAATTTTGACATTTACAGAAGCCTCTGCTTCTCTACGTCCCCTACACAATCCTAAAGATATATATTTTAAATAAACAGTATCTTCATGCTGATGAACTGAGACCTATTTTTGAACATGGTACTTCTTTTGCACTGCTGATGTCTCACAATAGTGATGCAATAGCAGCGCAAAAAAGATGTAAAGCCATCATAAAATTGTCTCTAATATTTTAAATGATAGTTTCAGGATGCAAATAAGATGTGTGCTTTGAAGAGCTTTCTTTGAGGTGAGGCCTATTCCTTTTTTTTAAAAAAACAGTACCCGGAAATACAGCACTATAAGCATTAAAATTGACACTTACAGAAGACTCAGTTTTTCCATATCTACCTCACATTTCTAAATGTATATCATAAGTACAAACAGAAGAACATTAATTATACATGTTTTATGGTTTATTTTTGCTGTTCTCAGAATGTATCAAATTTCACTTAAATCAGTGACTTGAACGTATTCATCATGTAACAGCGGGGAAAAAAAACACAATCAAAATGACTGTGTTTAAAAAACCCATACAACCTAAGAAATCTGATTTCAAAACTCCTTAAAATTAACTTACTTTCAATGACGTCGAAGGATCTCCTTTGAACAGCATTCACTCTGTTGTGCTATAAATATTTTCAGCCCGCCACTTTCTGAAAGAAAACCTCCATCGATACGAAAAATATGTTACATAGAACAAAACACTTCTCTCATTCTATCACATGTTTCCACTAGGCCAAATCATGTTGCCGCGATTCGCTACTCTTGTAATTCTTCCAATCAAATCCCGACATTTTCTATTTTCGCAACTTTCTAAAAAAAAACATTTGAGATTATTTTCACAATCCTGGACTACTAATATCTTACCCTTCTTTGTCACTCATGTTCTCCTTTTCCTATGACACTGATACTGCTTACTATGAAGCAGACTTACTTGCATCAGGTTTATATAGTTGGATTTTTAAATTGACATTATAATTAAAAGTTTTGGACCAATAATCTAGACAGCATTGCAGACTTACATTCCCTCTACTTCATGAACCTTTTGCAATTCTTCACAGGAAATCCCGAGATTATTTCATTAAAATTTTGGTTTTAAAAACACCAGGTAAGAATTTTTAAGGTCAAACGGCAATTTTTTTTTGAAAGTTACAACGGAATCATTGCAGAATGACCAGCCGTTTCGAGACTTTAAATAAGCAGTATAATGTCCTGATGTTGTTGAAGGACCATCGTGATAGATAATTGCTACAGTTACAAAAGTCCTTCCTGATATTGAAAGCTGAGAAGCCACAAATTTTTTTATTAAAGTTGACAATTTTGATCCATCAGGCCTACATCGTTGAATCATTAAAATGACATACTGTCCATATCTACATATAAATAATGTTGACATCATTTCAGATTTACATTGGCTACACTCCATGTTGTGATCCGCTGCATTTACTAGCTTATTAAAGGAGACTGATTTACTGTCTGGCAAAGTTAAATATATAAATCTTTCTGAGTCTACACTAGTAGTACTTGATACCCTACAATTCTCGCAGTCATGCTGCCATTGATAAGAAAGCCCAAACAGGTGATCTACATCTACACCCTCATCTTGCAATACATCAAGCATATACATTAAAAACTCCTGACAATCTTGCTGATTATTTTCAGAGAAGTCTGTTTGCCCTGAACATTCATCTAACAGATAACGAACTTCAGACACACTTTCTACTTTTGTTCGATCACTGCTACATTTCTCGAAAACAGAATTCAATAAACAGCATAAAATTTGTTCTGAATTCAACAGAATCTGTTCTTTTAAACTCTCTAGTGAAAAGAGAACATTAACCACTACATTTGCATAGCAGTTGACACCAGAACTGTTTTCAAATTGAAAACCGACAACATCTTCAACAGAATCCACTTTCTTTCTGCTAACAATTTTCGGTTCATTAACTTTTAGTCTTTTTGCAACAACCTCCCTACTATTACTGATATTTCTACGTTTGCGGCCTACCACACGTTTCTCAAACAAAGGATATTGAGGCAAATGTGGCGCATACTCTCTTCTTAACCTATTGTATTCCTTAACACAATCTAGATCCGCACAAATGTTTGTGACATCACAGTCAATCAAGTACAATCCTGATAAAGTTCTTACTCGTGACAATGCCACATATGCCATACCCTCCTTGAACACAGAACTGCCAATATTCACCAATGCACTGTCTACACTTAAACCTTGCGATTTATGAATTGTTACCGCATATGCCAAGCAAACAGGAAACTGTTTACGGCGAACATATAAGTCTTTAACAAGCAAAAACCTAGCAGAACAACGACCAATTAGCTGTACTTCCTCAATGCCATCAAATTTAATTTTTAAAAATTCTATTCCATCTCTATTTCTGTACTTCTGAAAATCAACAACATTACCCATTGATCCATTTACCAGACCTCTTTCAACATGTAAATTTCTTCTCAAAATGATTCGGCAATTTAAACACACATTCAAAGTCTTTTCAAAACCCGCTGTTTTAGATATAGTCTTCTCTAATGAATCCAATTTTGATTTCAAATTTTCTGACAAAATAATTGTTGATCCCATGTGCTCTATTTTGTCAATAGCTTCAAGTTTCACAATCTCTTGCTTTTCTAAATTCAACATTTTGTTGTTGAAGATGGCACATTCTGCAAGAGTTGGCATCAAACATATTTCGGATTTCTTCTCAGTAATTTTCTGAAAAATATTCTCAGCCACAATCTCTTGTTCGGGATATAAATTTGAAAGTAATCGTGCATTCAAAGCTTCTTTTCCATGCTCGGTCACTTTTCCAATTCTAATATCTTGTAGAATATTCTTGTAATCTTCATCTTTTGCCTGACGCATATTTTCATGCAGTTCAGCATAATTGAAGTTTAACCATATATTGACGTTGCCAATGCTCCCTAGGCACTTCCTGGTATCTTCATGCGTGAGTATTTTGAACACAGGTTCTCCTTTTACTGGTGTCAGCTGCAGAAGATCTCCAAAAACAATGATGTGTTTGCCACCAAATAACACATCATATTCAGTTTTAAGTACTTCTTGCATTCTCAAATGCACAAAGGCAAGCATGATATTGGAAACCATGCTTACTTCGTCAATGATAAGTAGTTTCATTTTCCTCAAGACTCTTGAAACTTCAAAGCAAGCATCCCCAGATAACTTGTGATATTGTAATTTGTTGTCATGCTCCACCGACAGCATCAGTAGACGATGCAAAGTAATACCTTTAATGTTATGTGCTGCAAGTCCAGTAGGAGCGGTGACAACACAAGACAGCGATGACTCAGTCCTTTCCTGCAAATAGCATGAAATTGCTTTAATAAGGAAACTTTTTCCAGTTCCCGCTTCTCCACTCACATACAGTCGGACAGGCTTCAACGATGTACATGAGCACTCTTTCTTCTCATGACTTAATCCATGCTCAATTTGCTTGGTAACTTCTTCATATATTTTCCTCTGCTCAACATTGAGTTGTTTTTCCAAGTCTTCTAAGTTAACTGAATCCTCCTGAGCATGTGCCATGGCTCTTTCCACTTCATTCATAGCAGTGGCAGCTTCATTTTCGATAATAGGTCCTCCAAGTGGATCTTGACTCAATGAAACAGAACTCTGACTGTCCTGAGAACTGTCTCTGGCAATCTCGGCTGCAGTCGTTGCTTCCTGCTCAATTTCCAAAGTTAGCATTTCTTGATATTTGGGAAAAGCAGGACATTCTATGCTATCCTTAGCAGCAGTGAAAGAGTCTTCGTAACACAGGAAATCTCCAAGCAGTTCCTCTTCTGCACGCCAAGGCTTGAAAAGTTGCAAAAGTGCTAAATAGAAAAACTCCTTTGTTTCTGAAGATTCGCCACTCAATTTTCGATGGTTTACTAATTGGCATTTTCTTTGCTTGACCAGGCATCCCTCACTTCCAATTACAGCATACACTCCTTTCTCAATATCTTCTTTGATGTTCCTCTTGAATATATAATTTTGTAGAACCTCATATAGACAAACATTCTCAAGGTGACTGCTTCGATTTGGATAATATGTATCCAACATGTTGGTCTTCAAAATGTCGGTACTGTTTGGTTCCTTTTCTGCCAAATATTCAATTTCCCGGACAGGTTTTAGAACCCGGTTTCGCGTTGCAGCAAGACCAAGACTCGCCCAAACAATACTCCTGGATTTGGCATAGAGACTTGCTGAAGACAATCGATCTGAACATTCGTAAGCTCCGATTTCTCGATGCGACAACATCTTCAGACTGAAACTGTACAACTTCTTGCTGAGGCTCTTTTCATGGGAAATGTCCTCCCACATATCCTTCAGTTCTGTCTTTTCTTTTTTGGTGATGTAAGATGTCACATACCGAGCCACAGCCATACAGTTGTCACCCACAAACTGTATATCCATGTTAGCATTCCACATGGACAAAATCACTGGGTTGTAGTCGTTGATGTACTTGGACTCTTCGTTCCTTTTCAAATTGTATGTATTTTTGGGTGATTTCCTCGTCACATTATGTCGCAGTGAAGACATCAAACTGTTCACTTTTCCTTTAGAAATCACCGGTCGTGGAAAGTTGAAACGACATTTGGTGTAGAACTTGTCCTTGTTTCTGAATTTACGACGACAGTACTTTCCACAACGATGGCTTTGGAAACGTAAAACTTGTTCTCTTAGGCTTTTCTTCTCCGTTGCGTTTGGAACAGCACACGTAGAATACTGTTCTATGAAATTCATCACTAAGTCATCCGGATCTGTTCCAAATTTAGGTGCATCCTTGATCCACAACAACATATGTATATGAGGAGCACCTCTTGCTTGGTACTCCTTTCTCCAGAAGAAATCCAACACCTCTCCAAGAGGTGGATTCTTCTTATTTGTGATGAAAGACATCATAGCTTCAAATCTATGATTGAAGTACCTGCATACATTCACAGGATCCAAAGAACACAGTTCTCCAGGTGTCTTGAATTCAATGTTTTCAATATTTCCATTTGCCTCTCGTAGAAATTCAAGTAAGTCTTCCCAGCCATACTCGGCACAGCTCAGAGTGAGGAACCATGTCGGAGTTCCTAAGTTCCTCAGCATACATTTTAAATCACCATGACGACGGTACCAGTACTCATTAGTACCACGCTGACACGCCATGAGATTAATTAAGTGAGAATCCAAAATACTGTCTTGGACATTGACTTTATGCATAAAGTCCCTTGCCGAGATATTTCGCATCTGTATACCACTTTTTAAGATGTGGTTAACTGCATATGACAGTCCAGACAGATCGCTTTCAAACAGGAGATGAAACAAATATGGAATGCATTGACGAAACCTAGGATCGTCTGCATACAATCGTAAAGTCCGGTATTCAGACGCAGGAATTTGATGAGGTCGCTCATCATATCTTCCTCCTCGACCTGTGGGAAATAGCTGTGGGAAACACCGAGCTTCCAAACTTTCCTCCCAAACACTAATGGGACTCCCTTTAGCTTGTTTCATTTGAAACAACTCAATAGCATTCCCCATGACTTCCTTGGAATGCAAAGGATGAACACTATAATGTTCATATATTTCTTCACTTTTAGAGGCTTCTACTTTCTCAATTTGGCCAGCACACAAATCGCTATCCTCTTCATCACTTACTTCCTCTTCTGCAACATATGCATTCTTATAGTACTTATTATTTGTCTTCAAATACACTGTTGCTTTTTTGACTTTCCTAACATCCACTAAATCTTGCCATATTTTCTTATTCTTTGTCGGAACCCCATTAACTAAGATAACCAGAGGTTCCTCTGCCACTTTTTCTATTCCAATTGTGTTAATGTTTTTGTTCAAATCTAGAGGCAAATAAACAACTCTTCCCTTCAATCCTCGCTGTAAATCTGCTGGAGGCAACTTCCCTGTCTTTGGCTCCATTCTTACAATAGCCTGAAAGGGATGGATACTTTGAATCAAAATACATTCATAAGTATTTAAATCCTTCAATTCAGAAGGAACCTCAACCAATTCCAGATTATTATGTACTGCCCTAGCAGGCATCTGGTTTTGGTTTAATTTATTACAACAATAAGTACACACACGTTGATCCGATCCTAAATCAAAATAATTTTCTACCATCAAGTATGTGGCAAAATCCTTCCATTCACTATTATTTTCCCTTTCACTTTTTGCATATAAATCCACTACTTTAGTCTGATTCTTATAATAAGTGCGTCGACAACATACACAAGTGAAATTAGGCCTCTCACTTGATTTCATCTGAAAAGTGGCAATTTCCTTCTGAAAATTATCTGTACTGGAAACCTGTACATTATCTTCAACATTACCCTCTACTTCAGGGTCAATTTGAACATTCTCATCTTTACTACTAAAGTAACAAAACTCAATTTCTTCACAAATATTCTTCACATCTATTTCTGAACCATGCAAAAGAGCAGCACATAATTGTTTAAGCATAATTGCTGGACTCTTAGCATAATACAACATTCTCACTAATTTTCTCACTTTATTATGATGCACTGCTACCATCCTGAAATGATGAAAAACACTCTGGCATACTCTCCTGGAAAGACAAGCCAGTGAATGACCACGCAAACCTGTCATTTGTCTCACTCTGCAAGGATCTATATTTTGCAACAACTTCATTTTCTGCTTCAAACTTTTCTTATTAAATGTCCGTATAAAATCACAAAGCAAATTGATGGAAACCTGTCGCACACTGCAAATAGAACTACACTTCCAAATGTACACAGGACCCTTAGGACGTCTTCCTAAAACCTCATCACTTAGCACCTCTTCTGTCTCTGTTGTCACAAGTTTTTCCTTTTCAACTGGACAACCATCCTTCACTTCATAAGCTCGACCACTGGTGTCAACTGCAAACATCAAATCATTATCCTGAAAATAACTCTCCTCATTAAAAAATGCCTCAGAACTTGAACTATGCATCCATTCTCCGGAAAAAACTTCACAAAAGTTACTACGATTTACTACTCTCTTCCATCTACTGTTTGTTTTGAAATCAGAAATTACCTTGCTTAGTTTCCTAATTCTATTGATTACCAAAATAAACAACTTCCGCTTAATTTCAAAAGCATGATCAATAATTTTCTCTACATTTTTCTTCTTCTTATAAAATGCCGCTTTCTGTTGGCCTTTTTTAATATTTCTTAATAAATTAACTATTATCCTGTTACGGAACATTCGATGTCGAATGTCCCTAAACTGTTGTTTCCTTCTACTATCATGCACAGAGTTATCTCTTCCTCTACCAATAACATTTTTGATGGGTCTTTCCTTTCCATTTAAATTACTCTTCTTTTTCTGAACTGAAACATTTTGGCGAAAAATACTTTTTTTACTAAAAATACTTTTTAAGAATGATTTTGTGCTCTTACCCGGAGCTTTCTTGGTGTTTTGATAAGTATTTGGGGAAGAGGACTGCTGCAATAAAACATCATCCTGCTGTCTTTGACGTTTTCTAGCTTTTCTTATTCTATTTTTTGTAGGCATTTTTCAAATTTAAAAAAGATCTGCAGTTGAATCTGTGGAAAAATATAATAAAAAATGTTATTAAGCACTATTACCAAACAGTAAATGAATAACAGTCATCAAAAACTTAACGTCCTACTTATTATTTAACATAGAAAATCTATAGCACCAGCACTGCATCACAAGGACATTTTCAGTCATTTCCTCTTGAATGCAGATATACAATTGATTTATGTGCTGTGTTTATAAACGATTTTTTGAAATCAATTACATTTCTGGATATGTACTGCTAGAGCTTTATAGGTTGCTTTGGGTCATATTTATAAGGCATATGAGTGTCTATAATGTTATTTTTCCTTTTTAAATGGAAAGCGTTGTTCATGGTGCAAGTTTCTTATAAATACGCTCCCACCTGCGAAACGGAACTTTGCGCGCAGAAAGCTGATTGGCTCTCCGGTGTCTGTCAACATTCTAAACAGACCGGAGCGGCCGCCATCTTATCTCTCGGTAGGATCGAGAGAGAAGAAGAGGTGAAAAACGAAGGGGGAATTTAATGAAAGGGGGCAAGGTATACCCCTCTTGACCCCCTAGGAATGTTGTTGGGGTTTTTAAAGGGTCCCGTGGGGAAAATAAAAAAAATATATTTTTCACGGTAGAAGCGCTTTCCGAACACCGAACTGGGCCGCAAACTGCTGGCAAAACGGGAATAGGTATAAGGGGGTGCGGGAGACCATTTTGTGCTTCGTTTTAATTAAATTACTAAGTATAAGGGGGTGCGGGAGACGTATCCTAATCCCTTATATTTTCTGAGGGTGGCTGAGAAGGCTCATATATGTTGATACATGTGTTCCAGCGGCTCTGCGTGAACTTTTTTTTTTCTTTGCTGCGTCACGTCTGTTAACGTTCGATTCGAAGGAAATCGGGAAGTGTTGACAACCAATTTGTCAGTGCGATAAAATATTTCGTTATAAATGAATCCTTATTGATAAACATTGTCTGCGCCATCTTGTCTTTTTTACAATGCCACAATTTTGTCGTACACACGAGCCATTTTAGATGCCAGGCCGGTCCCAGGCTATCACCTAGCCCCAGCTGTAGAGAATCCACACATACCAACCCTCCCGATTCAGGCGTCAGACTACTGATTTCAGTGCTACTCTCCCGCCTCCCGATTCCTGCAACCAAAAACGCGGGGTATATTACCAACCACTAGCGATAACTTCTTTAGAGACAAAAATTATCGCCGCACATCGACGATTTTTATCGCAGATAAACCTTGCTATTAGCAAGGTTTATCGCAAATGCGATAAAAAACGGCCGCAATGCATGAATATCGCTGAAAAGTCAGCAATATTCATGCATTATCCAGCAAATGCTCTTAGCCATGTTATCCACCTCTCATTAGATAACATGGCTAAGAACTGCTCGCAAATGCGATAAGAAGCGGCCGCAATGCATCAATATTGCTGAAAAGTCAGCGATATTCATGCATTATCCAGCATATGCTTTTAGCCATGTTATCCACCTCCCATTGGATAACATGGCTAAGAACTGCTCATGGTCCCATGAGGAACGCTTTCCATTTAAAAAGGAAAAAATAACATTATAGAAAAGAATCGTTTTTAAACACAACATATAAATCAATTGTATACCTGCATTCAAGAGGAAATGACTGAAAATATCCTTGAGACACATGAAAGCGTTTTCTGGAATGCCCTAGCACCATTTTTTGGACATTATTAACATGGCTATGTAACTCCCATAATCAAAATCTAAATTTGCCAAGCGCAGGTGGCAACGTATTTACAAGACACTTGCCCCATGAGGAATGCTTTCCATTTAAAAAGGAAAAAAATAACATCAATTACACTCAAATGCCTTATAAATATGACCCAAAGCTCTAGCAGTACATATCCAGAAATGTAATTGATTTCAAAAATGGATTTTAAAAACAACATATCTGTTTCAGCTTACATAAGAGACCATGGAATGGGCTTCATATACAACAATAACTTGTATTACTGCATGCCAGAATGCTACACCGAATATGCAATTACAATTTCTCAAAGTAACAAAATCTATTTCTATATCACTACAGACAAAGCCACAGTTTAAAAACACATCTTTCTTCATCATTTTCTCCTTAGCAAGGTTTATCGCAAATGCGAAAAAAACGGCCGCAATGCATAAATATCGCTGAAAAGTGAACGATATTCATGCATTATCCAACAGATGCTCTTAGCCATGTTATCCACCTCCCATTGGATAACATGGCGAAGAACTGCTCGCAAATGCGAAAAAAAACGGCCGCAATGCATGAATATCGTTGAAAAGTCAGCGATATTCATGCATTGTCCAGCAAATGCTCTGAGCCATGTTATCCACTTCCCATTAAATAACATGGCTAAGAACTGCTCAGGGCCCCATGAGGAACGCTTTCCATTTAAAAAGGAAAAATAACATCAAAGACACTCAAATGCCTTATAAATATGACCCAAAACAACCTATGAAGCTCTAGCAGTACATATGCAGAAATGTAATTGATTTCAAAAACTATTTTTATAAACAACATATCTGTTTCAGCTTACATAAGAGACCATAGACTGGGCTTCATATACAACAATAACTTGTATAACTGCATTCCAGAATGCTACACCGAATATGCAATTACAATTTCTCTAAGTAACAAAATCTATTTCTATATCACTACAGACAAAGCCACAGTTTAAAAACACTGCTTTCTTCATTATTTTCTCCTTAATTCATACTATTCTCTATCTAAAATAAATAAATCTTTTCTCACCTTAGCAAATACTTTTTGAGTTTTGAAAACAGTCTCAGAAATACACCAAATTGTCTTCAGCAGAAGAAAAAGGATGCACTCCAGAGGCTGCAGCTATTGAAAGCACAGAAATACAGATATTCATTTCACATATCTCTCATATTAGCCAATCATAACTCTTCCCTCACTTTTTTCAAATCAAAACCCTTCCCCCCTCTGCCCTCTCTGCCTTTTTTCCATAGCAACGACCTCCTGGAAGACCTCTCATGTTTGCAAATTCACACAACAATGTTTCAATTGAACTCTGAACTCTCAGTGCACCTGCGTATCCAGTGCAATCTTTCATTAAAAGTTTCTTCCTTGACCATTCAAATTACATCTTTCAAAGAACACATCCATGCACCCTAACTTTATGTTTTCAGAAATGGAAATACACCAATCACTGCTAATGAATCATTAGCATTGGAAATCCACAGTTTTTTTTCTTTACAAACTCCTACTGTTTCAACTGCCCTTTCATTACCACACTTCATCTGACTGCAGCACAACCTTCTCCCACCATGTTTAACGTCTGGATTGTTGGACATAGTTACATCCACTGGGCTCAAAGGTATGCCGAGAACAGAAATTTACACAACCTCAATTTACAAGATGTGGAAATTAAGTGGTTGGGCCAAAGAGGATTAAAATGTCACCAATTGATACCATTGGTGAAAACCTTTATGCATTTGCCAAAACCTGACCTGTTAATTGTGCACTGTGGAGGTAATGATTTGGGCACTTTGACAGGAGTAGGTCTGGAAATGCTATTAAAGGACACCTTTGAGCAATTAATGGCACTTTTTCCTCAAACTGCCTTGGTATATTCCAATATATGCCAAAGACAGAAATGGAGGTGGTCCAACCAATTTTGTCCACAAATTGAGAAGTCGAGGAAGCATGTAAACAAATCTGTTTCAGCTTTCATGAGAGACCATGGAATGGGCTCCCTGTACAACAATAACTTGCGTTACTACATGCAAGATATCTACAGAGGAGATGGAGTTCACTTCTTAGATGAGGGCAACAGAATTTTCATTCTGAATTTAAGAATGTGCATTGGTACCTACTTATAAGTACCTAAATGTACCATAAACCCAAAAGCTCTTCTCAGAGCTACCCTTCATCTAATCACTCACAATTATTATTTTTTTCTAACTTTTTTCGCTAATTTTCCACAAAGTACGCTCCCCGGTTCGCTAACCGAAAGCTAACCTCGCGGAATTTTTTAAAAAAATGTTTTTTTTCCGCACATTTAAACCTCCTCAGCCACCCTCAGAAAACCTAGGGGGTCAAGATAAGTCTACCGTGCCCCCTTCTACACATTCTGAACATTATTTGCCCTCCATCTTGTATCTTAATGCGACCGAAACACAAAATGGTGGACTCCCGTGACGCTTAAGGTTCGCTAACCGGGCCGCTTTCCAGAAAGCGGTCCTAAAAAAAGGTGGGAAAGTAATTAGCAGAAAAACGACTAGAGACACTCTCACCAAATATAGATTACCTCATACTACATAACAATCCCTTTCATTCTCACAAATTTGATTGAAATTTCATTTAGCCATTTAGCCTGTAGACCTATCTAAATACCCTGAGGTAAATTACTTCACAAAACACATCTAAAATATTGGAATTGACAACCAATGAAAACTTTACTTTCATTTACAATTTTTATTACCTGACATTTGATTGGTTATATACCTGAATATATATAAAGGAAGAGAAGGAAACACAGCCATTTTCACTGCTACTTCCTGAACTACATTTCAAGAGCCTTTTCACCTCCCTGTAAAGTTATTTGATAATTTGTAAGTGGCACTTTAAATTAATTTGTAAAAATGTTTATTGATAATTATTTACTGACCCCCTGCTATAGTTATAGATACAGATAACCTCCTCTGTTACATTTATTGATTGACTTACACTTCTCTGCTATAATTATGAATTTACTTACTTTAACTTCACTGTTAAAAAAACAGAACGACATGTCTGAACTTAAACCCAACAGTGCCCTAAGTCTTCTAATATAATTTTTTTTTAATGCAATTTACAGAAAAAAAATGGAAGGGGAGCAAGAAGAAACTAATGTTTCCTTCGAGATTACATCCGCAGACATTGTAACTGAAGAAAATGTGGATGAAGATTTTATGGATCAATCTTTTGACGAACAATTTATTCAAACCTTACAAGAGACAGAAACATCCATATTCGACGAGATACCAGATGATATAATGCTGGAAGTTTTAATGAACCATGAAAATAATAAATAATTTTTTTTTAAATCAAAATAAATAAATAAATAAATAAAACGAACAAAAACAACAAATAATTAACATACAGTATTAGAAAAGTCTATCATTCTTTTATCCTTAAAGTACGCTGCCCAGAACGCTTTCCGGTTCGCGAACTTGGCGCTTACCACGCAAAAAATATATATATATATTTTTTTTTTTGGGACCCTCCTAGGCCCTTTTAAAACCTCCACATAAAACCTAGGGGGTCAACGAGGATCTACTATGCCCCCTTATGGTAATTTCCCCCTTTGTTTTTGCCTCCTCTTGTCTCTCGATCCTACCGAGAGACAAGATGGCGGCTGCTCCGGACTGTTTAGAATGTTGACAGACACCGAAGGGCCAATCAGCTTCGCTTCGCAAAGTTCCGATACGCGAAAAGTTCGCTAACCGGATCGCTGCCCGGAGCGCTGTTACAGATATATATCTTGATTTAAACGGTAATTTCTCAAAATCCACTGAAGCACATATATTGAGACCTAGCAAAGGCACATCGGGCTAACAGTCCCTACAATTTTGCCAAGTTTCGTGAAAATCCATTCAGCCGTTCGGCCTAAAAGTGAGTCCAACCGCCCTATGGAAATTAACATGGGAAAAACGTGTTTTGGGACCCCCCTTTTTTCTCGGCCCCCCCTTGACGACCCCCCCCAAATTTTCAGGGGCTGCTCAGAAACAAAATGTGCCATTTTCCTGAAAATTTCAGCCGATTCCGTC
Source organism: Lissotriton vulgaris (assembly GCF_964263255.1). Taxonomy (NCBI): domain Eukaryota; kingdom Metazoa; phylum Chordata; class Amphibia; order Caudata; family Salamandridae; genus Lissotriton; species Lissotriton vulgaris. Next base: position 846,203,099 of record NC_141685.1, read on the forward strand.
CACAAACGCTAAAGTTATTAGACATAGAATTTTCAGAAATGCCATAGGGAAAAAATCCTAACTATATATACCTACTGGCGACCGCCAGTAGGTAATATATATATATATATATATATATATATATATATATATATATATATATATATATATATATATTCCAACAAGTTCTGTTCTTCGCCAAAACAGAGAAGACTTCAAATGCGGTAAACTTTTCCTTTATTTTTTCACGGTCAGCCTTTTATAACGCGTTTCGGTCGTCTCAGTGACCTTGGTCACATCATGCTATTACAGAGGAACATATCCCAGACTGACTTTTCAATGTCATGGGACTGACTTGCACTGAAGACAGACTAGTCTTAACAACATCTCAGATTACCTTAATAGTCAGTATCTTTCCACATTGTACTGCAACTTGTTTACTGTACATAATGCTTAGGGCTGATTGAGTTCTCCTGTTACCACAACAACTTTTGTGCTTACTTGGTGAGTGTATGGAAGTATTGCACGTTTACTACTTTTACAACGTAGTATTGGGCGCACAATATACAAATTTTAATATACATACGGGTAATTCTAAACTTGACAGTCTCAACCAGAATCATGGGCAAATGCCCATAGTACCCATTACTACAGTTTCTTAACTCATTATCGTTGCCTTCCTTCCTTGCTTTTGCCTAAATTTGTACCATAGTTTGCTGCCACATTAGTTCATACAACTGGGCTAGTGCCCCACTCTGATCAAATCATCTCTACCCCATCATTAAGTAACTCCATGTGATGTTGACAATTGATTTGTGTGATTTCTGACTTACAGGGTTTGTTTCTTATTCATTTTCTATGCATTTGGTGCCCCTAAACGCTGTGTAGCACTAGTGTTCGTGTCCCCTCTCCTCAACTAAAGACAAGAGTGAAATTCTTCGTCAAAATTCAGGCCATTTGGAGCCTGTTGTCAAGTGTCAGGATGTACCTAGTTTTGAGTTCATGCAATTTTCTTGTGCAGTCACCCCCTCTTCTGTCAGCTGGCATTGAGTCTATTACAAAATACCTGATATTTGTTGGGTCTTTCCCATGCACCACCTCACTGTGCCTGGCCACAGTGTATGTTCTGTCCCCATTTGCTATGGCCCTCACGTGCTGAAGAATTCTTTTATGGACTTGTAGCACGGTGCTACCCACGTACGGCAGTCCACACTCGCAAGTCAACCCGTGTACTGCAAACTCTGTTTTACAATTGTAAGATCCCATAATCCTCTTACTTTTTCCTCCAAATGGAGTCAAAAAGGTGACATTGTCCTGGCCTATGCTACACGCTCTGCACCGGCTGCACTTTCTGAAACCCGGTGGTGGTTTTAGCCAGCTTTCTCCCTGTTCACTTTTTGGGCTCGTTTTTACTATTGCGTCCCTTAGAGATGGTGCTCTTCGGTAGGTATTCGGAGGGTGTCTGGGAGGTGTCTTGCCAATTGCAGGGTCAGCTTTTACCAGGTGCCAATTTCTGTTGCATAAATCCCTTAATTCAATAGGTAGCGTGTTATAGGTGGTTAAAAATCTTACCTGGGGTTTAACTTTCCCCTCCCTTGCTTCTCTCTCAGAGAATACGATTTTTACCCGTTTTTTTCTATTGGCTGCCCTACGTGCCTCCTCCACCATTCTCCTACTGTAACCTACTGTATATTCAAACTTCCTCCCATCACACTTGAAACAAGGACATGCACGGAAAGACTGGAGAAATAAATCAATTTTAATAAGTCAGCCCCTTCATGACTCAGCAACACAGAGAGGCGCGTTTCGGCTGAAAAAAAGTATTTTTTCAATCTGTGAAACACCATTTTGGTTGCCTCTCTATATATTCTATGTAACATGGACATAGAGAACATACTATAACATACAAGAGGTTTTTGGGGGCAGCCGAGCATCAAAGTGTTCCCCCCGGGCAGATTGGGAGGGAGGGGGGGGGGCGAGAAGGCGGCAGCCATTTTGTGCTGTTGGGCTGTTTTGGGATAGCCCAAAGACAGCTTTAGGTTTTCAACCCAAGGGTTTTTGAGTGGTCACTGCGCTTGCCCAGCCACCATTTTAGGTTTTGGTAACCTGGTGGCTGGATCGCTGGCAGTTTAGGTTTTTTGTCTTGGCTTGTCTGGCGTATTTCGGTGGTTGCTTTCAACTTTGGTGTTTTATTGTGCTGGCAGTAAAGGCATCTGAAGATGTTCGTGTTCTTTTGGCCATCAGCTTGCTCAGTGAGGCAGGGCGGAAGGACCTCCTTGTAGGCCCCCGGGGGGGCGCGCCCGGTGTGGAGCGCGTCAGCGGGGGTAGTGGCGGCCTGCTCGCCGCCACGGAAGACGGCGCGTCTCCAGGTAAGGTCCCAGGGCCGCACGGAGGGTAAGAGCGCTTCCACTGTGGCTTTGCGGGGGACGGCGGGGGTGGGGGGCCACAAGTGTGACGGCAGGCACAAGTAGGGGGGGCAGAGGGCAGTTCCCCCCGGGGGCATGAGGAGCGTGGGGTTTACGTGGGGGAGATGATGAGATGGTGGGGGTTCAGGGCGTGAGGGCAGGGGGGAGGGGCAGGCGGGGGGGCCCCAGAGAGCGGGGAAGGGTGGGAAGAGGAGCCGGAAAGGGGGCCTTGAGTGCCCCCTATCTCCCGGGGGGCTGGCAGGGGGGACAGGATAGGAGCGGCAGGGGGGTCAAGCGGTAGGGGGAGCCGGGGCAAGGAGGGTATGGGGGCTATGAGTGGATGGAGGGCTTTTGAAGATGTTTGTATGGTGGAGGTGGGGGTACAGGGGAGGAAGGGTGTGGAGGAGGGGCCCGGGGCCCAACAGGAGCGAGAGGAGGCGGGGTATTGGTCCCCTCTGTTAATATCAGAGGGGAGTGGGGGGAACTGGGAGGGGTTGGACATTTTTGAGTCTTGGGGAGTGGGGATAAGGGAGGCGCAGGGGTGCAGGAGGGTCCGGGGTCTTTGGGGGCAGGAGGGGGGATGGTCGTGGGAGGGTGTTTGACGCGGGAGGCTGGGGGGATGGCGGGCATGGTCCGACGACGGGGGTGCCGGTTTTGGGGGTCTGGTGTGGAGCGATGGCGAGGAGGAGGGAGAGGGAAAATAGGGAGGATGAGGGGTCCTGGGGGATGGGGGCACAGGGGAGGGTGTGGAGGCAGGCGGGGTCGGGGTTTAGGCTGAGTGAGGGACCCAGCACACCAGTCCGGCCATTTCTCTTACAGGAAGTAGAGCAGCGAGGGGCTTCTGACTTGGCAGGGCTGGGGATGGCCCAGTGGCGCCAAGGCAAAAGGAGGGCAGAGCCTCCTGCGGCGAGCCCTGTACCGGCGGGGGAACCCGTTGCGGCCGACAAAAGAAGGCCCGAGGCGGGCTCGGCAACCCCAGTACCCACGGGGCACCAGCGGCCTGGGGAGTATCGCCGTTGGAGAAGCGACATGCGCGTGGTTTTTAATATTGCTGTCATGGGGCAGTCGGCGCCGCCGACAGGAAGGGTGTATGTGTCAGGTTCTGTGCAGATGGTGGATGATGAGGACAGTTTGGAGGAAGGAGAGTTGAGGGATGGCGATGGCGGGGGGGGCGGAATAATGGTGCTCTAGTGTCTTGCAGAAGTCACGGGGCCAATGACAGAGGACGGCCCAGACATTGCGCTGGGAGCCAAGGTCGGCGTCTATGGAGCGGCGTGGCGGAGACCATAATGTGGATTCCTTGGTGTCAGGTACGAGAGCAATGGCGGCCGCGGCACGTTTGGTGTCTGTTGGGGTGGGGGGTTTGGGGGGAGTGGCTGAGAAAAGGGAAGTATGTGACGGATAAAGGGGTGGGGCCGGACGTGGTGTTGGTGGAGCCGGCGGGGAAGGAACCGGGAGTAGTAGGGAAGGAGGGGGCCCCGGGGTTGACGGGGGACGGAGCAAAGGGGGCTGTGGCGGCCAGGGCTGCTGGTGGAGCAGGATCGGCAAGCGCCGGCGCGGCGGGGGAGGACATGAAGATGGTGGAGAGTAAGGAACTGAAGATTAAGAAGCTGCCGTACATGGGGGTTACGAAGCCCCTGGGCGCCCATTTGATCCTGGCAACAAAGGAGCGGATTTGGAAAGGGGAGTACGTGGAGATTCTTAAGCTACTTCACCGGGAGGTGCGGGCGAAGGAGGGCTTGAAGGAGGAGGAGTACGAACTCCAGAAGAGGCCTCTTATGATAGAGAACTGGACAACGGCTTTCTTAATTTTTGCGAGTGTATATTGCAAAGAATTTCCAGAGCGATTGACGTCATTCGGAAGGCCCAAATCACGGGGGGGTGGTTTCGCCTGGGCTCAGTATGATGAGGAGTTCAGGCCGCGTATGGCCTAGGATCCGGAGACGAAATGGGGCGAGTTGGACACCGATCTTTGGCAACATACGATGGGTTTGGCAGGGTCGGTGAAGACCATTTTTACTGCGACCGGGCTGCCTATAATTTATCAGCCCTTTCAGGGACGCCCCACCCGGGGAGGGGTGGGGGCAGGGGCCAAAAACCATTCCGGCGTTGCAGGTCCTGTTGGGACTACAACAAAGGGGTGTGTACGCGAGAGCATTGCCGTTTCCGCCATGAGTGTTCCAGCTGCGGGAAATAAGGTCATCCCCTGGTCAAGTGCTGGGGTGCGGCGGGCACATCAAAGGGGGGGTCAGCAAAATGCGGCAGGCGGTCCGCGAGCGGGTCCCCAACATGCAGTGGGGACAGGAGAAGTGCTAAGGGTCCTGGGCCCAAGGGCTCATATGCCGGTTAAGGTGGACCGGCTGGTGGCGGCGTTGCACGATTACCCCGATGCGGGGGCCGCCAAACGTTTGAGGTTGGGGTTCATGGAGGGGTTCCATCTGAGTTATGAGGGGCCCAGGCGGCGGAGGTGGGCTGATAATTTGAAGTCCGCCAGGGAGCACCCGGAGGTGGTGCGGAGCAAGCTGGAGAAGAAGGTGTGCAAGGGCCGCATGGCGGGTCCTTTTGAGGATTGTCCGTTGGAGGAGCTAATTGTCTCCCCGGTTGGGGTCGTGCAAAAGAAAGAGAAATGGCAGTTCCGACTTATTCAGCACCTGTCCTGGCCCGAAGGGGGCTCTGTAAACGATTACGTTGACGAGCGGGAGACCACGGTGTCTTATTCCTCCGTTGATGCGCCCATGGCCTTGGTAGTGTCGGCGGGCGCAACAGCAAGGATGGCAAAGTGCGACATCAAGTCAGATTTCCGGCTGCTCCCCGTCCATCCAGACGATTGGGGCCTACTGGGGATTCAGTCTGACGGCTGCTGGTACGTGTACAAAGCATTGCCGATGGGCTGCTCGATGTCATGCGCACTTTTTGAGTGCTTCAGTACGTTCCTGCAATGGTTGTTCACGGAACGGACGGGTCACCAAGGTGTTACGCACTACCTGGATGACTTCTTTTTGGTCGGCTCCCCCGGTTCCGCTGACTGCCAGGAGGCACTGGACAGGTTCCAGGAGCTCATAAGAGAGTTGGCGGTGCCACTGGCGCCGGAGAAGACAGTGGGGCCAGGCACGGTACTGTCATTTTTGGGGATTGAACTGGACTCGGTGGCTATGGAGTCCCGTTTACCAGTGGAGAAAAAGCAGCATATGCTGGAGCTGCTGGAGGGGATGTTGGCAAGACCCAAGGTTACAGTGTTGGAGATTCAAGTGTTGCTGGGCCACCTCAATTTTGCGTGCAGAGTAGTGCGCGTGGGGAGGACTTTTTGTAGAAGGCTGGCCAGGGCCTTGGCGGGGCATCACCCGCCGCATCACCACATCCGGCTGCCCGCGGGAGTGAAGGAGGATTTATGGATGTGGTGTTTCTTCTTACAGCATTTCAATCCCCAGCAACAAGGGTAAGCCCTGGTATGGGATGTTCAGATCTTATCGGATGCAGCGGGGAGTGACGGTTTTGGATTGTACTGGCAAGGACAGTGGTGTGCGGAGAAGTGGCCCCCGGAATGGGTGGGGGGGCAAGAGTATCGCCTTTCTTGAGTTTTTCCCTCTGGTGCTGGCGGTGGCACTATGGGGGGAACTTCTTGCACACAGGAGGGTAACATTCCACGTGGACAACATGGCGGTGGTGGATGTGGTCAATCGACAGTCGGCCAGGGATGTACAGGTGTTGAAGCTGCTGCGAGTGTTTGTGCTGGGCTGCTTGCGCTTTGATATTGCCTTTCGCGCAGTACATGTGCCTGGGGTTGACAATGAAATAGCCGATGTTTTGTCTCGTTCGCAGTGGGGGAGATTCCGTGGCTTAGCCAAGGACGCAGATCGGGACCCGACCAGAATCCCGCCTCAGATGTGGTACGTAGACAACACAGGATGTTGCAGCTGGTTCTAGGGTCCTTGGCGGTGTCGATGAAGGTGACATACTTGACAGCTTGGGAGGATTTCATGGCGTCCGGGGCGCGGTGGCGGGCCCCGGGAGGGGAGAGGCAGGAGGACGTAGTTCAGTTCATCCTGGATTTAATAGACAAGGGACTCACGCGGGTCACGATAGCGGGAAGACTGGCGGGGATCGCGTTCATGGGAAAACTTTTGTGAGGTTATGCGCCATCGGTGGGGGAGATCGGGTCTCGCATGTTGGAGGGGTGGGCCCGAGAGTGTGGGAGGGGGTGCAGGGTCCGACAGCCTTTCTCGCCGGGGTTGCTGGACCAGGTCATTGAGGTTTTGCCGGGGGTGTGTTTCGATGCAGGGGAAGCCTGTTTGTTTGCCACTCTGATGGCATGGATGTTTGCGGGAGCTTTTAGGGTATCGGAGTTGCTGGGCGTGAGGAAGGACTCAGGAGTCCGGTGGTCAGAGGTTTTGTTCCGGGAGGTGGAAGTGCGTTTGTGGCTGCAGAAAGCGAAGACGGATCAGAGGGGGGTAGGTCGCTGGGTTTCTTTGCCGACGGTCGCGTCGGGGGGAGGAGGTGCCCTGTGAGGTGGGGGTTGAGGCTGAGAGTGGCGGCGCAGTTAGATGGGGCTGTTTTCCAGCATGCGGATGGCCGTCGGGTGTCGGGTTCGCAACTACTGGCGGTTCTTCGTAAGGCATTGCAGGGGCTGGACGGGAAATGCTTTGGCACCCACTCTTTTAAGATTGGCGTCGGAGGCGCATTGGCAAGGGTGGGGGCGAGGGGATATTATGCGGCTGGGCAGATGGTCGTCGGAATTTTATCGGCGCTACGTACGGGGCGCGTCCAGCGTTTGAAGCGCGCAGTGGGTATGGTGTGCCTTGTATTTACTGTTTCTTTCTCTTTTTAGGTTCGGTAGCGGGTCCCCTCGCCAGAGACATGGCGGTTTGGATCGTGGGGCATTCATTTGTTAGGAGGGCCCATGTGCAAGCGCGATCCAGTTACTTTGGCGAGAATTTGGGTTTCAATCCTAATGTGTTTACCATACGTTGGAAGAGAAAGGGGGGCATGTTGTGGCGAGAATTAGTGTTGACTCTCAATGGTATGGTTGTGGCGGGTAGGTGTCCTGATGTCTTGGTGTTACATTTGGGTGAAAATGATATGGTGAGGGAGACTGGTTTGCTGCTCATGAGGGCCATGAAGAGGGATTTGGGGAGATCAATAGACGGTGGGCAGGGTGCGGAGTGGTTTGGACAGAGTTTGTGCCGCGCCGGGTGTGGAGGGGCGCGGTGCATCCTCAGGCAATTGATAAGGTGAGGAAGAAGGTTAATGTGGAGATGGTGAGGTTCTGCAGGCACCTGGGTTTCTCTAGGATTTGGCACAAGGACATACGATATGACGCACCGGAACTGTTTCGGGGAGATGGGGTTCATTTGTCTCACATGGGCATGGATCTTTACCTGCTGGAATCACGCGAGGTGTTGTCGCGGTTGTTGGGTGTTCGCTAGAGAGTCTGTGGACCTGGATGTGTGGGGAGCGGGGCAGGAAAAGTAGGGAGGTGGTGTATCCACCTATCCTCCTGACTTTTCCTGGGTGGCGGTGTTGTTTTGGAAGTTGGCCAAGTTTGGCTGGAGTTTTGGTAGTTAGCGTTAAGTTGGGGAGTTGGTGTTCAGGAACGGGGAAAGGTTAAACAGGTTGGAGGTTTTACATTGGAGCTCATTAGTTACAGTTGCAGGAAGACGGATAGGAGGTTAGGTTTTTGGGGGGTTAAGGAGGTCAAAGGTTATGGGATAAGATTGTGTATTATGGTGTATTATTTAATGTATTGCATTTTATGTATTGTATTTTGCAGGGTGGGGGGATGTTTTTATCATGTGGGGATCGTAGGGGGGGGGGGAAAGGCAAGGGGTCAGGTAACTCGATGTTTAGAGAGGTTTTAGTTTTGTAAGTCGAGGAGCCAGTTTAATAAAGTTTGTGATGTGCACCTGTTTCAATAAAGCGGCCTTTTACACAAACAAATCGGTTGTCAGTCTGGCTTGCCCCCCTTCTCCCTCCCAATGTGGCAGCAGCAACATATACTCTCACAATCATGGACATAAAAGTTACAAATACAATTGAGTAGTGTTGGCAAGTTGCTTAAACACAGGACTAATGGATGAAAAATTTAAAAACGGGTGCACATTCACATATGTAGTATCATTAAAAAAAAAAATATATATATATATATATATATATTTATATACAAGTATTTATATATAAAGAGAGAGAGAACATAGCGCATTGCCATGTAAAATTATCATATAGTGAAATTAATGATATCGTACTGATGGCTATTGTTTCATTCAGTCAGATTTTTACATGATTTGAGGTTGTGTTTTTTTGCAGTGTCGGATAATGTTGCTCTTAAATAGTTATGCTTTATGGAAAAATGTGTTGTGCGAAGAGCTGATTATGGACAGTCCTCCGAGAGCACCATTTTTAGACACAATAAACAAATAGCAAGAGTGAGTCACAGGAATTCATGGCATTCTTCATCTACATGTTCAGAAAGACTGGCAGAGCATCCTGGAAAGTCACAGAGCTCTCACTGACATTCCGGGCTGCAGGTTTGTTTTTGTGTTTTTTTAAAATATATTTCAGTCCACAAATAGAAGGCAAAAGCCCCATCAGTATCTTGATTGTAATGCTTTCCTTTTCCTTTTTGGCATGTAGAATGCCCACAATAAAACACGATGTATTATTCAGGGAGATCACATAAAGTGCACTGGTGTTGAACATATTTTCACGGGTTCTGGAATTTTTGACCCAGCACTGGAAAAGTTGCATTGAAAGTTGCACCAACACAACATTTTATGCCAGTAATTTCGTGCACGTGTTTGCTCAAACCTTCAAAATTGGCCGGCAATGGTGCAACGTGTATGATCTTGCAATTACTGCCTTTCACTTTGGGGAACATGGATCCGAAAAATCTGTGCCAGTCATTAAGTCAGTGGGTGGTATTATTAGATTGTGTGTACAATACAGTGAACAACCCTACCAATACATACATACGAGATTATTCTCTTTAAATGAGGCTATACCATATCAGAATGGTAAATTGTCAGCTCCATCAGAGAGAGATCTAATGAAATCCATGTCTCAAATGTATAAAGTATATTTCAGTCAGCACAAAAGTAAATTCATGATTTCACAAATGGAAAGCAAAGACAAATGAGAAGCTGCATGGTGGTTACTCTATTTTTAAAACACCCCAGTTCGGATATTTGCAGTTTTCTATGCATTCATTAAAATATATTTGTAGTGTTCATTATTTAATGATTTGAGCAATTTTATGAAGAACATTTTTAGATCCCAGCCAAAGATCTGGGCTCCATATTTGTTGGTTCTGTTTAATGCTGTTATACGGGGATCCCCAGTCCCTGAAACCTGGCTGGGGGCAGAGATTGTTCCGATTTTTAAAAAGGGCTGTCCACTAGCTCCATCAAACTATAGACCAATTAGTCTACTCGATACCACACAGAAGTTGATGGGCCGAATTCTGCTGGAGAGGCTATTGGGCTGGATGGAGGAAAACAAAATCCTGACCACCCTCCAAGCCGGTTTTAGATCAGGGGTCTCGACCCTGGACCAGATCTTTCGACTCCAGGCCCTATACTGGAAAACTGCAAGAGTAGAGGGTGGCAGCCTCTACCTTGTCTTTGTGGACCTGCGGGCCGCATTCGATCTGGTCCAGAGGGAGAGGCTCTGGACGGTCCTGGAGGATCTTGGTCTCCCACCCTACTTACTGCACTCCATAATCCGGCTCCACACTGGGAATTATGCCCAGGTGAGGTGTGGGAAGAACGGGGAATTATCTGATCGTTTCCCTGTCAAACGAGGAGTACGTCAGGGCTGCGTACTAGCCCCTACCCTCTTCAGCTTATATGTTAATGGCCTGATAGACAGACTTAATTGTGTCAAGGACAATGATGCACCACGCCTGGCCACTGGTAGGGTGCCCGCTCTGATGTTCGCGGACGACACCTTGTTGCTGTCACGGACATCTTCGGGCATCCAGCTGGTTTTGGATGGGTTTGTATCTTTTTGCGCCACGCGAGGCTTGGAGATCAACTTGGAGAATATCAAGTTTATGATCTTCAGCCCCCCGAGGCACACCCGCCCCAACCCCACACTAAACGGAACCCCCCTTGAGAGAGTTAAGACCTTCATATACCTGGGAGTGACTCTGACAGAGCAATTCATTTGGGACCAGCAAGTCTCTAAATCCTCCCTGAGATTAGCACAGATAGTGGGTGGCATAGGCAGATTTTGCAGTGCCTCATCCTTTAAACCGGTTACCCCTGTCCTAGAGATATATAAAATACAGGTCAGGTCTGCAGCCTTATATGCAGCCGAGCTCTGGGGACATACTAACACATGTAACCTGATGAAAGCAGAACATTCTTTCATGCGGCATTTGTTTGATCTCCCGCAAAGCACACCTTTGCTCCCACTACCTTTGGATTTGGGTCTGGAACCTATTACTGAGCTGGTGGCAGCCCGACCTTTACTCTATTGGAGAAGGTTCTGGTCTGTCCCGGAGCTGGAACCGTTTAGAACAGAATTTAAAAACATTTGGGGGCAGTTAAAGACCAAGAACATACTATGGCTAACACATGTTAAGTCCCTTCTCTACCAAATCGGCCTTCCCCAACTTTGGGACACACCGGAGGAGAGCTGTTTGAGGACCCAAAGGTCTGTCCTGGTGGCAGCCGTTAAAGCGTATAACCTCAAAAAGCTACATTCCTCTAAATCCCTGGGCAGATTATCCAATGAGTTTTTTACAATCAAAGATGAATTCAGGATGGAGGCGTTTTTGGACTTGGTGCAACCTCCACTGGCAAGAAAGCTCTACATTCAATTGAGACATGGCTCCCTACCAGTCGGAGAATTTACCTCAAGATGGGCCAAAGCGACGAAACCTAACTGTCCTGTCTGCAATCATGATAGGGAAGACATTATACACATCCTCTTTTTCTGCCCAGCATATGGCGAAATTAGGAAGTGTTGGATCATTCCACTTTGCAAGAATTTGGGCTTTAGGCACTGTGCTCTCGCCCGTAGAGGCTTAACTTATGATACTACCCCCCCCCCCCCCCCCCATTGTCTTCACTGTTTCCAGGTTTCTTCTCGGTATGTGGAGGAGAAGATCTGTAATAATCGACAAGGACTAAGGAATGACCGCTTTCATTTATAACTATTACTTTGATATCTATTGTTTAATAATTTTTTTACTTGATGTATTTACATTTTAACACTGTGCTTGTACATATTTTATTGCACTTTTATGGTCTAAGACCGAAATAAAGTTATCAAAGTAAGAAGAACAAGGAGGCATCCTCGTATTATTCTAAGCCTTGAGTAAGTTTAACAGTCCTCAAAGTCAGAAACAACTTTCTAAATTCTCACATTTAGTGAACAAAATATGTATATTAAGAAACGTACGTCATAACTGTCTTTTGCAGCCAACAAATTCTCTTAACTTAAACACAACTTTCGTGGTCAGCTCCCTCAGCCTCTCCAGGCTCCCAATATTAGGAATAAGAGGAGGCGATGGAGGGAGTGCTGAGGGCACGGAGGCAGCTCCATCTACAGAGTACTGTTTAAAATGAATATCTGGATTGCATGTGTGTGAGAGTGTACTTCAGCTACATCCCCTCACACAAGCAGAATCCAAATCATGTGGCCGACATATTGCACATGCCTCAGGTAACCCAGTATATTTGCTAAAATTGAGCTGGTGGGGTTCATCCCTGAGGGCAATGAGAATTGGAATAGAGCAGCAAGGGTAGGATCCTACGCGCTGTTGCACCTTCTAATAGGGTTGTCCCTCAATTCCTTTCAAGAAGTTGAGGTGGTTATTCCCCTTTTTAATCCTGGCCTTGTTGCTCAGTCTGGCTCATATGGAACCACGCCTTGATCATTCTGATATCCAGCATGAGATTCCTGCCCTGCTGCTGGAAAAGAGGAGTTGCCAGCAAAGGATTCAAGGTGAGTACAAAACATCTAGGGGTAAATGTAAATGTAAATGTAAATGTAAATGTAGAGGCATTTATATAGCGCACTACTTACCCAGAGGGTCCCAAGGTGCTTCGACCGCTGCGAAACCCTTCCTGGCTTCCCTGAGAGACGGTCCCTTAATGGGTATCTCCAGGGTGAGACCAGGCATCCCCGGCGGTCTGGTGGGGCCGTTAGTGAAGATGAGGCAAGCTAATGCCCAGAGTTGCCGAGTGTGAACGCTGATCAGAGTGGGCACCGAGGCGAGAGAATTATCGAGTCCGCTGACCCTGGTCCAGAAACCTGCCGCGCCGGGAATCGAACCCTGGTCCCGGGCCGTCCTCTGCTCTCGGGTCTGCCGCCTCTAACCAGTGAGCCACACTACTTCACTAGGGGTAGATTTATGAACTTGTCATTCAGTGCAGTAAGTCACCTTGCTGCACTGCACAACAGGAAAAGGATAGGAATATCCTGTGTTTAAGTCAATACGATGCATTCCCCTGAGCTGGCACCCTTTGGAAGCCTAGTGCCAATACATGAACCGTTGCACCATGGTGCAGGGTGCCTCCGTTGCATGCAGGATTGTTTTTTGTGCAGCAAGGGACACCTTCATGTGCATTGAGAGGCATATTTCACTTCATGTGTGTGCTGTAGAATGCAGCACATGTAGAATGAGAAAGTAACAAGGAGAAGTAACAATATTTCCCCTTGTTACGCTTCCCCTGGGAAGGCATATCTTTTTGGCACATTGCCATGTTTAACAGTTCAGCTAAATCTGGGAATATGTAAAAAAAACATGGGAGTTGTGTGGGAACATCCACGCAACGACAATGGAATGCCTTCCCAGGGCAGAGCAAGGCAGCACAGTGATTTGTGCTGCGCTGCTTTACTCCAGATTTATGGAGCCACTCAGGGTCATGCAAAGTGGCCTTGTGTGGCTTCATAAATCTCACTAAAAGGTTTGCAACATTCATGTACCACGTTGTGTGTTGAAAATGTGACACACACTAGGTCATAAATAGGCCCCTCTTAATGTTTTCTGTGCATGTGTGTTATTGAATGAGAATGAGTGAGAGAGAGAGTTAGAGTGGTTGTGTGTGCATTTGTGAGTGTCAATGAGAGTGAAAGTGAGTGAGATTTAGTGAGCTACAGAGTGAGTATGAATAAGTGAAAGTGAGGGTGATGGAGTCAGTGAAGGACTGTAAATCAGTTCAAATGAATGAGGGGGAGTGAGTGTGTGGGAGGCATAGCAATCATTTTTGCAGCAGGTGTTGTTGCACCAGGATCCAGAGGCCTTAAGGACCTCTTAACACTAATTATGAAAGCAAAGTGCCTGTAAACCACTAGTTCAAAGTAGACCCCCTGTACACCAGAAGCTGAAAGTGAGAGCAAGTGAGTGTGAAAGAGTGAGCCTGTGAAAGTGTGTTTGTGAGAGACAGAGAGTGAGTGTGTGAGTACAATTGTAGAATAGTGCGAGGAGTGAGACTGAGTTTGATCAAGGACGAATAAGTGAGAGTTTGTGAGTGAGGAGGGGGAGTGAGTTAGAATGGGTGAATCAATTTCAATTTCAATTCAAAGATGGCTTTATTCGGTTGGGACAGAGAACCATAAAAGTGCACACATATAATACCAGACAATACGATTCAAATATACAGATTATATTTAACAACTGAAAAAAAAATATCAAAATATACAGAAGTGTAAAGTGCGGTATGCAGATAAAAACAGTATCACATAGCAGCTATAATATTACATCAGGTAATACAAAGATTCTGAAAGTGCACTAACTCTTAGCAGCTGTACAATTACATCATACTGAGTAATAAAAATAAATAAAGTGCAATGTGCTGAATGTAAACAATACACACTAGGCAGCTAAGTAATTACATCAAGTAATACAGGAGTTTTGAAAGTCGGAGTGCTCAATGTAAACAATAGACACATTGGATAAAATATCATTTAAAAGTTACTCTGCTTAATTTGCCCTGCATGTGAGGTTAAAATTAAGTTGGCACTGCCCATCCCTATCGAGACTATGTAAAGGAATAAATTGCTGTTAAAAGAAAGAGAAGTGGACAACCCTTTAAAATACCATACTCTTTCTGGCCCTAATTGAGCTAAGAATAAAAGAATCAGTAGAGTGCTACTTTTCACTCATGAATGTATCCAGGCGCTGACGTCCAGTTGATCATCCGAATAGCCAGGCCTTCGGGGACATTCAGAACACTGGGAGAGATGGGGAGGTCTGTAGATGAAAGTGTAGCTTGTGCCATGTCTTTGCTGCTACTTCAGATGTGGGAGGTGAAGGTTACAGAAAGGGACTTAGGAGTCGGAGCTGTCTGGTGGGCTTATGGATGTTCAGGCGATGGTTCAAGTAGGTGGGTCCGCAGTTGTGTAGGGTCTTGTATGCATGGGTTAGGAGCTTGAACTGGCATATTTTCTGTATTGGGAGCCAGAGGAGTTCTGTGGGGTAGGGGTGATGTGGGTTCATCTAGGGAGATCCTGTATGGTCTGTAGCTGTCAGAGGAGGTGAGCTGAGATCCCTGCGTAGAGAGCATTACCATTGTCCATTCGGCTGGAGAAGAGCACCTGGGTCATTATGTGTCATGAGCTTTGGGGTAGCCCTTGAGTATCTTACAAAGCATGCAGAAAATGAAGAATCTGGAGGAGACGGAGTTGACCTGAGTAATCATGGTTAGCTTGTTGTCCAGAATAATGCCTAAGTGTCTAGCGTGGTCAGAGGGGGGTAGGAGTAGTTCCGAGGACCACCAAGATCTGTCCCATGGAGAGGTTTTGTTTCCGCGAAATCAGTACCTCTGTCTTGTCTGTGTTGAGCTTCAGGCAGTTATCCTCCCATCCAGTTGGCAACCTCTGTCATGCTGTTGTGGAAGTTGGTGTTGGTGGTGTCTTCAGAGAGGGAAAGAAAGAGTTGTGTGTCGTCGGCAAAGGATATGATGTTGAGTCAATGGACTCTGGCGATGCTAGCCAGCTTTGTCATATATGTGGGAAAGAGGGGGAGGCTGAGCAAGGTTCCTTGGGGTACTCCACAGATGATTTCCTTGGTTTCAGAGGTGAAGGAGAGAAGGAGAACCTTTTGCATTTTTCCAGTGAGTAAAGACGTGATCCATCTGAGATCAGCTCCTTGGAGGCTTATGTTTTACAGCCTTGTGATAAGTGTGTGGTGGGAGACGGTATTGAAGGCTGCCGAGAGGTCTAGGAGCATCAGAGCCGCAGTCTCTCCTCAATCAAGTAGGGCTTAGATGTTGTCAGTAGCCATTAGCGACATGGAGAAAGTGTACATGAGAGAGGGAGTAACTATGAGTGAGAGTGAGTGAAAGTGGGAGCGAATAGGTTGTGACATCATTAATCTGAGATGCATCCATGTTGTGGAGGTAAACCCATGATGTGTATCCTCATGAATAAACATTTAAATCCAGTTCTCCTATGCATCATGTCCACTTTCCTTTCTATGTGTAGCTCATAGCCCTGTGGCGCACTCATGGCCACACCAGAGAAGTTGATTGGTTTCCTGACCTGGCCCATAGGCGGACCCAGAGTGTTGTCAATCGGTGAGCTCGTAGCAGCATGAAGGACTCATCCAATCCGATGGTCTAGTGACCATTGCTCCTGCTGCACTGAAGAAACTACTTTAATTTGGCCTATATGCTGGGGCTGCATCAGCTGTTGTCATTGTACTTTTTCTGCACCTTGTGATCTCCAAAATGCATCTCATGAGCCCGAGGTGCCACTGCCCTGCTGAGCATAGTGTTGCTGGTGGTGAAAAATAATAATTAACTGCTTAAGTTTTCCTCTTCTCTGGTGCCCTACACAGATCCAGTAAATACTGCCATCACAATTTGCAGGTAATGAATAACATTTATTTTTTATTTATTGCCCTTGTAATAGAGCCTGCCCATTCCTATCTCAATGACACACTATGGTACCGGTCCAGCTGGGCCAGGCCAGTGAAAACCGTGGCGACAGAAATTGCTTGGAAGGAAAGTAAAATTATGCTAAAGAAACTGTCTTCTCATTGTCACAAAACTGTTCCTTTTATTTTTAGGCATGGGCGAAGTTGGCAGAGTCGTCCTATGCATAGCTCGGCGAAGTGGTCACAGAACTCTGCCGTACTACACAGAGTTCTGCATGTGGGAAGAGTTTTCCAGCACGCCCATTCCCTTCACATTTTACATCAAAAACACAATGTGAAGTGTGTCCTCACGTTGGAAATTGCGTTAGAAAGGCCCACACTTTCGCATGGGCATGACCATCTTGTTTTCTCTGTTCTGTTCATCGTACAGGGCCAATTTTTAAATCTGCTGTTAATCTTTTCAATCCTCCGCACTCTTAATTAATCTACCCCTAATGTTTATTTATTTTATTAGTGTGTGTTTTTGTGTTTTGCATTTTTTCAATTTATTTGTGCTTTGCATTACCTTTTGTACTTTAGTTTTATTTTTCTTGCACTTCCTTTGTAATGTATTTCCTTCCTTCCTTCCTCTATATTCTTCTCCCCTCTCAGCACCATGTCAGAGCAGGGAGTACAAAGGAGTGGTGGTGCCAATACACCCTAACAGTGCAAGCAGCCACCATGGTGTGCCCCCCAGTGCTATTTTTAGTGAGGTGAAGGTGGTAGCACTAGTTTTTTTTGTGCAGTGCCACCCCCCCTTAATGCTGGCAGCAGGCCTGGCACTGGGTACCGCTTGTGAGAGCTTCCGCTGTGCTGGGGGGTGGTGCGCACCAGCCAGGTCCAGCGCACCTTACAGCAGCTGACGCACTGCTGGGCAGATAGCCTAGACCGGGAGCAGGACTTGCTCGGTGTTGAGATCCAGAGGCTGGGTGAGTATTAATTATTTGTTCTGTTTGTGTTCTACAGTGTTAAAACCTCTTTTCCCAATGGCATGCTGCTTACACTCTACAGGTACGTTACATTTAGTGTACGATAAGAATATTATTATTATGTGTTCCAGTTTCAGCTAGGCAGGTGCTCAGCGTTATCTAATCGTACTCATCAGCGCTTGCTTTGGCTGATGATTAGGAAGCCATTGGTGACTCTTTTGTCCTCCTGTCACCATAGTGAATTAGTAATATCAGTGAGTTAGCGTTCTTTGTTACTTTCTTTATGTAGCTCGTACAGTTTCAAGCTATTTCGCAGTGATGTGTAGTTACATGCAACTATGGATTGCAAAAAAGGGAGACTGTGTTGGTCCATGAAGTGGGTTGAGAAATGAGAATAGAATAAAAGATCATTTGTTGCCTTGCATTAGTTCCAAATGTAGTTTTTGTTAAGGAATTTTGAGTTGGCCATACTAATCCTAAAATCCCTCGTTCAAATTTGGAAGAGGGATTTTAGGATTAGTATGGCCAACTCAAAAATAGTCAATAAACTTGATACTTGTACTATAGGCAATTTATTTTAGGTAAGTACAATGTGAAAGCGTGTGCCTGTCATAATAATTTTGTGGAGATTAGCTGTACCACTAATCTATTTGTGTAATCCTCTTCATTTCTTAAATAAGCACAGAAGGTCAAGAAGAGGGACAGTGCAGAGGTGAGTCCAAAAAGAGCTGGGGGGGAGGCGTCAACCACCAGTGCTGCTGCTGAGGGCTCTGCTCAGTCTAGTAAGTCCAAATGTTTTATTTATTAATATTATTTCCCAAATTTTAGCTTTTATCATTGTTGTGGGTTTGGGGTAGAATCTCGAGGTATTGAAATGTTGGTGCTGGATTCCAGGTCAGGAGTTGCTGCCTGGAGCCTGGTGTTGCTGGCGAGGAATAAAATTACTCTGACACCCTTACCTTCCATCTTGCTTTCATGTTACGACGATGATGGGATATGAACTGCTGCATGCAAAGCACAGTGGATTAGCTCTTTTACCCTTGCCCACTGTGTTACTTTTAAAATGTGCCATGTTTATTTTTTTATACTATTTCCTTTTTTTCCAACTCCCCTATCCAATTTTATTTTTCCTGTTATCCCTGCATTATCTTTTTTTCCTTATTTCATGGTTTTTTGGGGATAGCTGACTTTTTTTGGTCTCTACTAGACTCTAGTTAACTTATCTTCTGCTTTGCTGGTAATCTTTCCTGCTCCCCTATATATATATTGTGGTACTGTAAGACTAAGAACAGATTTTTGATATTCTTCTGTTTACTGTGAAATTGCAAGACCAAGAAAGCTAGTGCTATAAATAATATTAACCATGCATGTTTGTTGAGAAGGCTTTCTTTTTCTTGCTAATGGTCTAACAGTTAACAAGAGAGTGCCCATGGTCAGGCACCACCCCCTAACCCCCCAATGTTATGCTGTGTGATTAATTTATACAGTATACCAGAATTTTCCATGACAATGCAACATGGCTCGGAAGTATGGTGTCCTATTGCATTTGACAACCAACATCGTATGTCTTTCATTGTCCATTATTCCACTCCTTCTTTGTGCTTCAATGACTCGGAGTCATCATGATCATCATAGGCTGTAGCTTTACCCCTCTATCACAAAATGTTTTGGTCGACTTCACCACCTGTCTTTTTTAACATTGGCAACCAAGAAAATAATGTCCAGAGTGATATTTTTGTTAGAAGATACTGCAGTGCTAACTGAACTGTAGTTGTTTATTGCAGTTGAATTTTTTTGATTGAAAAAATTAAGGGAGGCATTTCTGGCAACTAAAAATTTATGTTTTTTTCTAGCCGCAGAGAATTGCAGTGCCACTGGCTTAACTGATGCTGCAGGAGTAGAGTCAATTGGAGGGAGAGAAGTGCTGGCAGTGGCAGGCGGTGGTAAGTCACATTGCCTGCTCATTTACAATTACTATTATACTCACTAGCTACAAGAGCATCGTCGTGAGTCGTGAACCCCCAGCTGCAGCAGTGGTTGAATTACGGCCTCTTCAACTCAGTAAAAGCTCACATAATGAATGCTAAAAATGATGGCTTGAGAGAAACAAGAAAGAACAGAAGGTTAAAGTAAAGGTTGGGTGAAATGGTATATGAGTAGAAAGATGCCTGGTTGGGTGAAAGGGGGAGTGAGTGGGTATAGGAATGGATGGGTGAAAGGATTGTTGAATCAAAGGGTGGATACTGAACGGATAGATAATGGATTGGAAATGTTGGTGAAAAACTGGATGAGAGATAGTAAAACTTAAATCACTGTGGCTATGAGTGAATATAGAATGAAAGGATGATTGAATATTTGAATTGCTTGGATGAATAAGCAAAGGAGCTTATGGAGAGTGGAACGCTGCTCACCTACTTAACTTACTTTGTTTCATGGTTTTCAAAGCTGTATTTCAAAGTGGGGGTATTTTTTAAATCTTTATTCTACTCCCTTGACTCACTTTATTTGTTAAGTGAGTGAAATACATCCCACCCATCACCATTCATCACCCCCTCCCTGTCATGACATTTCGCCAAATTGATACCCATGACCAAAGTGCAGTATGGTTTAATTTGTGACTGCAGTGTTAGCTGTGCAATGTGAGCCTGCTTTAGTTAATGCGGTATTGACAACGTTTTCATTGCATTGCAAACCAAACACACAAGGTGTGTTTCCTTTCACCCCCTAGTCACCTCTTAGTACTTACTCCTTTATTCTTTCATTAGTTCTTCCATCCGAGCATACCAGAAAATGTAACAATCTATTCTTGGCATGTACCACATTTTATGACAATTTGAGGTGATTCCAAAATATATTTCATGGTTTCCCATAACAGATTTACATTTTGCCTGTTTGGATTTTATCCTTTCAACTTTTATGAACTACAGTGACTGAATAAGCCAAAGCTTAATAGTCACATGACGAATCGATGATCAGTGACAACCCTCTATTCTATATCAGAAGCTCTACCTACCTGCCTGCTCCGTCTACCTTACCCTGCTGTAGAGGTAGTCAAGTTTCCTTTCGTTACTGCCCAGTGAATTAATTTGTTGGGAATAATTTGTGATGGTGGGAGAGGCCAGTGAGTAAAGTGGGACTAAGTGCCAGATTAAATTTCAAGTTTGGCATATGGGATACTCTGTGATAAACATGCCAAATACAATCGGTGTAGCCTGTTTCTTTCCCTGTATTCAGTGCATCGTTTCCCAAACTTCTACTTATGGCAGACAGGATAATATCAATATTTTCTACATGAGGTGTGTGGCGTAATACTTATTTTTTATTCATCTGCCTCTTTGGAGTCAGGATCGAAAGTAAAAGACATTTGTAGAAGTGCAGGGTTATTGGAATTAAAGATAAATAATTGTCAATACCTGCCCCAGCTGTAGATAGTAGCAAAATAACCAACACGTTAGCTAGCATGTCTCCATTAATTTAGCACAACACACTTTGTACTCCAAAATGCATAATGCCTTGCTCATAAATGAGATGTAATTCATGTTTCCACTCAAAGTGTTGTTTAGTTACTAGAAAAACCTTTAAAAGAAAAGAAAATTAAATCACAGTTTTTTTAATCCGTTGTTATTCTGCCTTAATAATTTTCTGCCACACAGTCAGTGCTTTTTATGCAAGGCATGTGTGGGTAAAATATAGAATTGGCCATGTGTGTTTCCTAATCATAATCACATCAAATTCCAATGGCCCTTGAGGACCAGCACCGTACTGCTATTGTGCCATTCACTAATTTTAAAAAGTTGTTTGCATGGAGCAGTATTTACAATTTGTCTTTTTTGTTTTTCTCTCTATAGCTACTCCGGTTAGTCTATCCATACCACCCACCAGGCAGGAGATAACGGCCCATCTGCGGCACAGAGGCTGGACCATATCCAAAAGTGATATCGATGGTTGGTTGCCCTGGCGAATGAAGAGGGGAAAACTGCTGCCTCTGAGCCATGCACCAGTACAAAACAGCAGTCACGCCTCCCGGTTATTCCATCTCAAGTGCCACTGTCAGGGGCCCTGACTATAACTGCTGTCGCCCCCTCCCGCTCTGAAAGTACATTGCTGCAGCACATCCTGCAGCAGTTGGACGGTATGGAGAGCCGGCTTGGATAGATCAAAGTCTGGACCAGCACAAGATCCAGCTGAACAATGCCCTCTTTTAGCCCTTTTTAAAAATAATATTTTGGTGGGAGGGACTTGATGTGGGTGGAGAGGGGGGGAGGGAGATGGGACCAGGTTTTTTTAATTTGTTGTACATTTTCTATGCACATTGTTTGTGGAATGGGGATGGGTCCATTTGTTTGGTGAGAGGGGTGGGACTGTTGTGCGTGGAGAAGGTGGGCTTACATTTTTTATAAAGAAAATAAAGGAAAAACTTTTTTATCACAATTTATGCTTATGCTTAATGTACTTTTTTGTGTTTTACTTTTGCTTTGCACTACTGCCTTTTTACATAGCCTATTTATTTTAATCTGCTGATAAAAGTGTAGTTTTGTTGTTTATAGTTAGTTATATGCCTTTGTAACTATCATGAGCATTAGGGAGGATGCTGCCATGCCCTATATTGCCTATAACAAACTAGTTAAACAATTTATTATCTTCAGTAGTAGTTAGTTGCTTACTTACTAACTTTAACTAGTTCACTTCACTCTACAGCTCTCTAACCCAATTAAAGAAGAAGCAATAACAGGGAAAGTGTCACAACTTCACAAGCAAGGTCCCACCCACACCTAGGTGAGCTCCAACTGTAGGATTAATCAGAAGGATTATCCATCGCAGACAATTAAATGGAAATAAAAACAACACTGAGCTAGTAGGCTATACCTGATAGTGATAAAATAACATAAATTAAAATGTTAAATGTAATTAAAACAAAAGTTACAAAATCCTCGAGCCATGAAAAGTGGACTCAAAGTGTGGAGTTGACAAGGTTAAGCGTTTATTCAACGATTTTCTTGTAATTATGGATCACTTTTATGTGCTGGAGTGTAAATGGGGCCAGTGTGGGCGATTACTTAGGTAAAAGAAGATTCTGCAGTGAGATGGTGTTGCTTTCACCACATCCACCCTACCAAGTGTTTGACCGATTTATGGTGTAAATTAAGTCACACCTTAATAAATCACACAGGGAACGGCCGGACTGGGAAATGAAACCAGCCCTGGCAAACAGTTTGGCCGCCCTGTGGGGCGGGAAGGTATAGTTGGAAGCAACACTTCAGTCTCACCGCTGCCGCTTTTGTTACAGGGGACGATATATGCTGCAAAAACGGCCCCCAGTAACAAAAATGGCCCCCAGGGGTTCATAACCAGTCCCCACCCTGGCGATCCACTGGGGAAATGCCCAGTGTCTGTTACGGCCAGTCAGGCCCTGGAAGACGGTTTGGAGTTTGATGAACGGATGAGAAAGGAGATTTGAGGAAATATGTAACAAAGACAAACACTACACAAGGACGATATTCATCTGGGCGATGAGCAGCACCTCATCGTCATCAATCTGTTGTGAAAGAAAACAAAGGCATGAGTATGACACAGTACAGTTAAATACTTTGCAAACAGACTTTTTGCCCCAGAAACCCAAGTTATCAGATATTTAAATGTTCTGTCTTCTAGGTTTGAAAAACATCTAATTATGGTGGAATGAACCCACCCAGTTCTAAAAATATGATTATTTAAAGAAAAATTATATTGTGTTACAAATTTGGGTGGTGCATCTGCATTCTCCTTTTGAATGTCCATCAAACTTCGGTGCCTGTCTAGACCGGTCCGGTAGGTAAGCAGGAGTGTTGAGCTCAGCTTTCACCTTTCGTTTGCTCAAGATATGATATGACCTGCTGATTGTAAAACAGAAACTGTATTGCAGAGTCAAGGAGAAGGACAGAAGGAAGGTAAGCTTCATGACGAGTGTACCAAGAAGACTCGGAGGCAGAACAAAAAAACAAAAGGAATCGAGTTTAATTTTTGCCACCTGTGCAACACACACACTCAGCAGCATTTCCAAAATTATTGCACCGCTCTCCATTCCACATAGCTGAGTGCTAGGCCTCAGAGTTATGGTTTCCCTTTGAAGTTGATACCTTCTTTCTTGTAGCTGTTGATGAAGTAGTCCCACCATCAGTTCTTTCATCCTCCTCCTGACACCAAGTAACTCTGTCTGAGTCGCAACCTATGCAAGATATACGTGTAGTGGACTGCTGATGATGAACACGTAAAGAAATAGAACTGCAGTATTCTGTACTGGTTTTTGTTTGTTAACTAAAGTGACTGGTCTAGTCTCTGAAGAACCAGACAAAAGGAGTGACCCTGCAAGTAAATCTGGCTAAGTATGAAAGGGACAATCCCCATTCAGGAAAAATGATCACCCATCATTCAGGCCCCAAACATTGCAAATCATGTAAATGAAGTTTACAAATTACAGTTGAACACCCTATCTCACAGTCTGCCACCACATGAATCATCATTCATCACACACAATCACACACTCATTGTTTCAGTAGTTGCCTCTTCCAATCCCCATAGGGGTAGGTTAGGAAGTAGGTATACAATTGCATCTTTGACACAGGCAACACATTGGAATTTGGCATTGGCACTCTCATAAATCAATGATCTTTTAAGGTAGATCTGCTAAGTGATGCAAAAAAGGATAGGCATGCGAGGGAGGCAAGCATTGTCTCCAATGTCAAGAAGGAATTGTGAGGGCTTCTTCATGCTCACTACGCCACTGGAGTCAAGATATCCTGGCTGATGATGGCTGATAGCCAGAACCTGGTCCTAGGATGCTTGCTTCTGGTCCAGGGAAGACATGGCTTGGCAGTTCGGGCTGGACTGTTCCCATGAGGCACAGGGTCAAGACTGATTTGCCTATGGCCATGCCTGAACTGGGATGGCGTGGTGAGCAAAATAATAATGGATTACACCCAGATCTGTGACTGGGGGTGAATGTTTTGCCAATGTGCAACATTCCGTCCATCATTTTGTGTGTTTTGTTGTTCGCCCTATGTGGGAAGGGTATACCCAGATGTGGGTCCCGTGCTTACTACGCCACTGGAGTCAAGCTATCCTGGCTGTTGACGGCTGATAGCCAGAAACCGGTTCTAGGATGCTTGATTCCGGTCCAGGGAAGACATGGCTTGGCAGTTCGGGCTGGACGAGGCATGAGGCATGAGGCACAGGGTCAAGACTGATTTTCATATGGCCATGTCTGAACTGGGGTGGTGTGGTGAGCAAAGTAACAATGGATTAAACCCAGATCTGTGACTGTGGGTGAATGTTTTGCCAATGTGCAACATTTCATCCATCCTCTTGTGTGTTTTGCTGTTCGCCCCCTGTGTGGGAAGGATATGCCCAGACGTGGGTCACTAGGCCACTGGAGTCAAGCTATCCGGGGTTATGACGGCTGATAGCCAGAAACTGGTCCTAGGATGCTTGATTCCAGTCCAGGGAAGACATGGTTTGGCAGTTCGGGCTGAACTGTTCCCATGAGGCACAGGGTCAGGACTGATTTGCAAATAGACATGCCTGAACTGGGGTGGTGTGGTGAGCAAAATAACGATGGATTAAACCCAGATCTGTGACTGGGGGTGAATGTTTTGCCAATGTGCAACATTCCGTCCATCATTTTGTGTGTTTTTCTGGCTTCTTCACAGCACACTGGTTCAACTGCAATCCGGCCATATATGTGACTAAATAATGGTGGGGTAGCATAACTCTGACACAAATATAATGTTCCACTAGCTAAATTTCTGCCTTTTTTTTTGCAAAGAAAGAAGTTCAACGAGAAATAATTAAAAAGTTCTATGATAGCACTGGCATACTCAGTGTGGGAAGTAGAGTTTGTCTCATGTGGTTCACCCAGAAGTTCTTTGGGTAACACACTTTATTCTAACCAATCATCTCCTCTTACTGTACTGATTCAGGAACAGTGTAATTGAGTGGTATAATTGTTGGTTAATTTTGACCACAGTCAATCACTTCATGTTTTGAGACTAGAGACTGGTTCTTCTAACTGTAACAAATGTGCCTGCTGCACTGAACACACTCTCATCAGACACACTGTCCACAGGACAAGCCAAATACTTTATTGCCATCCTGCCGAGCTCTGGCCATTGGCGTATCTTCCCATACCAATACTTCAATGGGTGCTGATCTACATAAACCTCTTTTGGGTCATCCAGATACTCCTGTAATATCCTCTGGATGATCATTGCTGCTGCCACTTGCTCGACCTCTTTTGCCATTGCCTCTAAACTAGACTTAAACCCTGCCATTGGATACCAATAAAATGCAAAGGTAGATTCTGATCCTTCTATTGCTGTTGTTGCCAGTGTTCTGGTTTCTGGTGTTGTTGCCTCCTGTGAGACAAGAGTGCCCTCTCTGAAAATTGAAGGCAGGACCCCAGAACTGTGGGGTGGGACTCTAAGTTCCAGCTGTTCTTCTTCGAGGTTTCCAGCTTGCTCAACAATCCATCTCATGTATTTTGAAACACCCCTTTCAGAAAAAGGAATGAAAGTGGACAGAATTTGTTTATACCATGGATCAAATAGTGTGGCACAGATATACTCTGTGGATTAAATGATGTAATGTTGCAGCCTTGTAGTTCAAGCAAAGGATTAAGCTCTCTAACCAAGGCATGTGCTTCAGTGTTTTTATTCACACCTGTGAGAGGGAACCTTTTAGTCATCTTCTTTAGCTGGTCCTGTAGTAGAAGCAACAACGGGATAGCTTGGTCCATCCTACTGTCCTCCTTGCTAACTTACTATGTGCAAACCTCACAAGGGAATAGCAACGGTTTTAAGGGAATTTACTAGGTCCCATTGTCTGCCTCCATGGTCATAGCTTTCTCAATTGCATCCCCTCTGCTTTTAATGACATAGTCATTGACCTGCTTGTACTGCTCAAACGGACGTTGCAACCTGTAATAGGTCGACTTCCAACGTGTTGGCACCTCTTGTATCAGGGCTTTAACTGGTACTCTATTAGCACGCTGAATAATCCACAACTGCTTCCGGGCATTAAAAGAATGGCTGAAATGAGTGCAGATCCTTCTGGAGGTGGTCAAGATGTTGCTGACTAATTTTTCTTTTTTGAGAAAGTCTTGCACCATCAGTTTGATGCGATGCACCAAACACAGGTCCCTGAAATATTCACCTTGATAATGTTACTGCCATTGTCCATAACAAACAATCTTATTCTGAGACCTCTGGCTTGCAACCATTCATACACCTTGCTGTTAAATTCGTCCAACATGTTTGCAGTGACGTGTGATTTCTGCATGGCAAACATGGCTACTGTTGCATGCTGCCAAAAGCTCATTAAGTTTTCTTCAGGGCAAAGTGTAGATAGCTTTTGCTTTACCCCCACAAAAGAGATCCAGTGTTCATTGATGCACAAGTAATCAGTCACCTGACAACTGGTCCACATGTCTGTCATTCTGTGGATAGTGTGAACAACACTTTGCTGCAAAGCTTGTCCTAATAATTGCCGTACACCGTGATGCAGTGCTGGAACAGCAACTCTGGCAAAATAGGTCTCACAGGGAACCTTCCATTTCAGGCAGATGGCTCCCACAAATTCTAAGAATCCCTCTCTCTCCCACATAGACTTCTGGCTCATGTCCAGAGATGTCCTCAGCTGGACTACACCAGTTACACATCTCCCAAGCACACTCTTTGATCATGTGCTGGTGCAGTTGGTAGTCCAGATCTCTCAGACTATCCCTCGCACATTATTGCAGCATTTGCCTCCACACGCTTAGTCTAGTCTGTAGGAGGTGTTCAAGGTGGTAATATGGGGGACCTGAAAAACTGTCCAGGGTACTGAGGGTGATTTGCGGGTCACTGGGCAAATTAGAATCGGAGATTCAGGTTCTGGAGCGAGAATATTCTTGGGACCCCAATCCTGTTGTACTGGCAGACATCAGGGACAAACTAACAGTATATCGTGAGGAGGCAGACATGGAGGTGAGCTACCTGGGAAAGGAGGTGCAGGTGCGGAGGTATGGTGAGGGGGACCACCCTGGAAGAAAGTTAGCAGGGTTGCTATGCATATCCGACGCTTCTACATATGTCACTGAATTGATGGATGACAAGTCCCGGCTGGTCACTTCCCCATCAAGCTACCTGAAGTCATATCCTCCTTTTATGCCCATCTGTACACTGCTGGATTGGTGAGCGATCCAGAGGAACTGCAGAGCTATTTGGAATCCATCTAGTTATTATGGCTGGACCCTGGACATCAGCAGTATCTTGATGCTCTAATTACGCCAGAAGAGATCGACCAGGTCATCATAAACCCCCCAGGCTTTTTCCTAGGAGCATGCTCCCATACTCCTCCTGAACCTTCTAGAGATGTACCATGACACGCTGACCTTTGGACAGCTCCTCTCATCTCTAAGAGAGGCAGTCATAGTGACTATATTACAACCCGACAAACCTGCTGACCTTTTTGAATCCTACCGCCCCCTGTCCCTCATAAATATAGATAAAAAAATATACGCAAAAGTATTTGTGAACTGCCTGTTGCCCCTGATCATGAGACTGCACCATTCAGGATTTATCCCCGGGTGAGACACATCGCACAATCTCCGCACCCTATTTGCTGTGATGCACCGCTTGATGTCACCAAGCCATTTGACTCCCTTGAGTGGACATTTCTTGTTCCGGTGCTCCAATGCCTGGGGCTTAATCCTAACTTTATTTGGAAAATACAACCCATATACACTCCCCATGGCCCATGTCAGGCTGAACGGACACATCTCGGAACTGATAGCAATCACACGTGGCACAAGGCAGGGATGCCCTTCGTCCCCACTCTTGTTTGCCATATCTATGGAGCCACTGGCAGCCAGGCTGCATCAGCTGAACGTGGCATCAGCTTCATTACACGAGGCCTAGTCCTGTCTATGTATGCTGAGGACATCACACCTTACATATGTGAGCAGCGGACAAATCTGGGGCTAATGACACATGAGGTGGTCCTCTATGGAAGATATTAGGGAATACAGATAAACTGGAATAAATCAATCCTGTTTCCTCTCACAGAGGCCATGAAACCTTACAAGACCTAAAACCCACTGAAGTGGGCAGCCGAACCAGCCAGATATCTGGGCATATGGCTCAGTAGAGACCTGGAAGAGTTATTGAAAGTGAATTATGGACATGCAATGGATTGACTAGAGGTGCACATCCAAATGTGAATTAAATTACTACTGTCGCTTGCTGGCTGTGCGGCCATTGCAAAGATGGTGATGCTCCCAAAGTTTTATAAATTTTTGTTAATGTCCCACTCTCATTCACAGAACAGTTCTGTAAGCGATTACTGTCTAACATGATCACACTCGGGGCGTGGCCAACAGCATGGCCGGGTAGGACGTGCAGCGGCGGAGCTCCGGTGAGGCTGCCCAGTGATCCGGCAATAATCCTAATCCTGCACGCTATAAGCGGATGCCAAACAGTGCCTGAAGGTGTCCGGCACCGACACAAGGAAAAAAGCGGAGGTTTCTGGTGCCAGAGTCGACGGAATTGCACCGGACCGACTGACTCGCCTGCCCGGCTGCACCAACATGGCGGTTCCTGAGGAGGCGAAACGAAGTGTCCGTTCACTTAGAGATCCTTCCTAGCTACTGTGTGTGGCGGCGGGGGACGTCCACAAGCAGACTGGAACCCGCAGTGAGTCCCCATGCTGATACCCCCTCCCTCGGACCCCAGCTCGGCGGGAGGATGTACGCCTGACGGGGACCTTTAGCAAGATGGCGCCCGGAGCTGTTTAGCCGAGCAGTCACTGCCGGGAGCCGCGGACTGAGCATCCGGCTGGCCGAGGAAGGGAGGTGAGTG
This sequence comes from Lissotriton vulgaris, assembly GCF_964263255.1. Classification (NCBI taxonomy): domain Eukaryota; kingdom Metazoa; phylum Chordata; class Amphibia; order Caudata; family Salamandridae; genus Lissotriton; species Lissotriton vulgaris. Next base: position 846,232,143 of record NC_141685.1, read on the forward strand.
CAACTAAGGGCAAGGACTCCCACTGCGGGAGTGCGGCACACCAGCGGCGGGAGCAGCGGGAAACGAGGTGGTGGCGAGCCTGGCCCCCCTCCCCCACACCCCCCTCCCAGTGAGACAGTGCGCCCTGGACAATAGCTCCCGGCTGGCGTGGAGGGTGCTAACCCGGCCCCAGGGCCCCCCCTCCTCCACCCCCGCTCCGGTGGGGCTTCATAGCGGGGGCCTCTACCTGGTGGTGGGGCATACGCGCCATAGAACCGGAGCACAGTGGATCATAAGCGGGAGTGGCAAGGGAGCCCGGACTCTGACCACCACACACAATCCGGAGCCAGGAGCCGGGTGGAGGAAGAGAACAAGCTCTACTGGAGAGGGGACACCAGCGCTCACCCGGGGGAGCACCGGGCAGCGTAATTGTGCGCCACCGAAGACGGAGGGGAGACCACAGGGGAGCACCGCACTGCAGTAACCGCGAAGGAAGGCCGCGACACGGAGACGCAGAGCGGCGGCTGGCGAGCCAGGGACAAGGAAGGGCTCGCGACCAAGGGTACCTAAGCCAGAAGGTCAGCATTAGCACGGCCACCCCTCGGTGGGGAGAGGGGACAGGCGGACGACATCTGAGCAGGTGGTGAGAAGAGGATAAGGTCACGGCGAGTTGGAGACGGCGCCGACCCCAAGCCCTTGCCCCGATGCGGTAAAGAATTAACGAGGAAGACGCATGAGGAGGTGCCCGGCCGGGCAACGGCAGAAGATAGTGGAGAAGACCTTGGGCAGGAGGGGAACACCGGAAGACCACATCTGACCACCCGGGTGAAGGCCGTCGAAGGGCGGCAGAAGAGCCCCAGCGGTAGCTGCGACACAAAAATGAGGAAAAAGGAAATCCAGTCAAAGGGCTCAAAACAGGGCCCCATGGACAACTTTATGGTGCCGCGGCCAGTAGCTGAGGGCCTCCAAATGGCGCAGCCCACACGCACAGACACGGAACTGCTGATGGTGGCGATCCCGGCCTCCCGCGCGGATATCCAGGAGTCCAGAGCGGTGTTGGAGGGCAAGATTGGCGAGGTTGGGTCAGAGGTGACGCTACTGAGGCAGGACTTTTGGAATTTGTCCGACAGGGTCACATCGGCGGAAACGAGAATGGGTGAGGCCGAGGACTCGATCACGACTCTCCGAAGGGAAATGGCAGAACTACAGGCCTCACACCGTCAGCTGGCCTGGAAGGTGGACGACGCCGAAAATAGGGCACGACGCAATAACCTGCGCTTTGTTGGATTTCGGGAAGGAATTGAACAGAATGATATGGTATCTTTCCTAACACACGTGGCTACGAGACACTTTTCCACAAGCGCAATTCTCGCCGTGTTTCATCATAGAACGGGCACACAGGGCCCTCTTGCAAAACCTCCGGAAGGGGCTCGACCATGACCGGTGATCGCACGTTTTTTAAACTATGCCGACAGAGACTTGATACTGAAGGAGGTGAGGAAGAAGGGGGAGATTCGGCTGGAAAACTCACATGTTATGATCTTCCCGGACTACAGCCAGGAGGTGCAAAAGCAGAGTCGGTCCTTCGACTCAGTTAAGGCGAAGCTGAGAGACTTGAAAATACCATACATGCTGCTGTTCCCGGCGAAACTAAAAGTGATCTTCAACGACAAAACCCATTTCTTCACGCACCCGGAGGAAGCATGGAAGTGGTTGGAGGAGCGCCTGATCCTCAACAGTAGAGAAACGGCAAGGCGTGATACGCTAAACAGGTAGCTGAGGACTGCGGCGCAATGGGAACTTCCAAAACCCCAAAGACTGAAATCCAGAAGATCCAAGAAACAAACACCGGCTACGCCATATAGAGGCCGCGATACAGGCGTGTGCGAAAGGGGCGCTCAGCCTCTCCAAGAGGTGCAACAGTACAAGGATCATGATTTGCGGTACTGCAAAACACGACACGCTCAGAAGGAGACGAGGAGGAAATACTGGACAGTCACACTTCGGCTGGAGAAGAGGAGGAAGAAGCAGGACAATCGGACCATCCGCTGGGTAAAGAGATCAGGGGTCTGGAGCAAGACCTGTCGGGACAACACAGTGCGCCTGAGTCGGAATCTCAAGACTCTAAATCCTAAAAGGTGTAAGGCCAAATTAGATAATAAACTAGATATACAGTGTATTGGAGGAACTGATGGTGACTGAAGAACCGAATGGACAGGCAGGAATGAAATGGCAGCCCGCTGCAGAGGAGCACGCAAGTTGTAACCACCCCCTTCTATTGAGTTTGTTTGACTTGTTAATAGGGTTGTGTGGTAGTGCTCCATAATCACATAGTGGGTGGGTGAGGGCGGGCGACAGACCGACTCCTACTGACAGCTCGGTCCTCGGAGGGGATGAGTCTGGAAGGGGAGGGAGGTGGGGAGGGGGGGGTATCACCGGGGGGGAAAAGTTACACAAGTTGGGGTTGGGGGGGAGGTGGGGAGGGGGACAGCCACAATTGGGAGAGTTGCAGCACCACTACTGGCGTCCAGTGCCGGCACCAACTGAACGTGAACACTATCCACCACTATGGCAGCTACACTGACCACACCACCGCAGGAAGGCAGGGGGGTGTCAATCCTCACATGGAATGTAAATGGCCTGGGGTCTCGAATTAAAAGGGGACTAGTGAACACATACATCAAGAGGGTGGCGCCTGACTTTGCACTACTACAAGAGACTCACCTCAGAAGCGGAAAATGTACATTCATAGCAAGAGGGAGATATGCAGTCCTAGCGCCCGCGGGGTATACTCAAGACTCAAGAGGAGTTGCCATACTGATAAATAAAGCATTTCCATTTACTATACTCCGTACATGGAGTGACACACAGGGGACCTATGCTGGTGTACAGGGAGTGTGGAGGAGGCAAAGATACACAATACTCTCGGTCTATGCCCCACCGAAACTGCAGGCGAGCACACACAAGGCGATAGCTGCGATCCTCCTAGAGACTGCAGATACGATTCAAATAGTGGGGGGTGACTTTAACGACGTTATGTCGAAAGAGCTAGACCGCACAGGGCCAACGCGTAGAGGTGGGGCGAGGACGGCCCTGTCACAACACATGGCCAACCTGGGTTTTACTGATATATGGAGATGGCGACACCCTTCCATAGAGGAATACTCCTTCTACTCCGGGGCCCATAGAGTGTTCTCGAGACTAGACTACATTTTCATGGCTAGGCAATACCTCACAACTGGGGACGAGGTGACATATAAAGCACGGGGAATCTCTGACCACTCACCGTTATACGCGAAGATTGGGGTGGGCAGGGGTAGGACGGGCACAGAATGGCGACTGGCAGCCTGGGATCTCCAGAAACCAGAGATAATAAGGGGACTCAGGGCCGACGTCAAGGTCTATGTGGCAGAAAATGAAGGCACAGTTAACTCCGGTGTAACCTTGTGGGAGGCCATGAAAACGGTCCTGAGAGATAGGGCACAGAGTAGATTGCGAGAAGACCGTAGGAAACAACAGGCAGTGGTAGCGGAACTGGAGGCCACAATACTACAGCTAGAAGGGGAGTACCAGGCACGCAAAGACGAAACTGTTTTGAGGCGCTTACTGGACAAGCAGTGGGAATATAGGGAGGTAGCCTCGAATGAAGCACGGACACAATCACTGGCAACCCTGCACCGGTTATATGACGTGGGTGACAAATCAGGCAAGCTCCTAGCATGGTTAAGTAAGAAAGAAAGGGCAGCGAGGTGGGTGGAACGGATTAAACGGTCAGATGACAACTTGGTGTGCACCGAACATGAGATAGCCGAGGCCTTTGCATCTCATTTTGAAGGCTTCTACGCGGCAAGAGACCTTGGGACGGTGGAGGACGTGCTACAATACATGGAGGGGGTGGATCTTCCTGCGCTAGCGACTGAATCCAGCTTGGCACTGGAGGCCGACATCTCACTCGATGAGATCTCTGAGGCCATTAATAAACTTAAAACAGGGAAAACGCCAGGGCCAAACGGATTCCCGGCGGAATTTTTTAAACGTACAGCAGATCTATTGACACGCCACCTGAAGGCCCTGTATACTGAAGCATACTGGGCCAAAAGCCTTCCACCGGACCTCACTCTGGCCACCATTGTCCCGATTTACAAAAAGGGCAAACCAACAGATGACTGCGCTTCCTATCGCCCCATTTCACTCCTTAACAATGAGGTGAAGATATTGGCAACGGTGCTGGCGGGCCGCCTGCGGTCAGTGATCCCAGACCTCATACATGCAGACCAATCCGGATTCTTGCCAGACAGAGCAACTAAACTAAATCTGAGACGCACACACAACTGGCTACAGGAAGTCAAGGATAGAGGGGAACCTCACTGGTTTCTATCCTTAGACGCTGAAAAAGCGTTTGACGCAGTGCACTGGCCGTTCCTTCTGGCGGCGCTACAACGGTTCGGCCTTGGCCCAAAATTCCAGGGATGGATAGAGCTACTATACACAGCACCGACTGCCCGTGTGCGGGTCAACGGCGAGCTATCGAGAGAATTCCGGGTGTCCAGAGGCACGAGGCAGGGGTGCCCACTGTCCCCTCTACTATTCATGCTCACGATAGAGGTCCTGGCGGCCAAGATTAGACAAAACCCTGACATACATGGCTTCTCGGGGGAGGCTCCGGGGGAAACGCAGGAAAAAATTTCATTATATGCAGATGATGTACTGTTGTACATAACCGAACCAGAGGTTTCGGTCCCGGAGTTATTCAGGGAACTAGAGGGTTTTGGAGCAAGAGCGGGTCACACCATCAACTGGAACAATACGGTACTATACGATCCCCAAGGGGCCGACAGGTGGGGGACCCTGCCTGAGCAGCTGCTCACCACTACCGAGGGGTTTCAGTATTTGGGGGTGTATGTTACGCTAGATAGAGCACTCTCTTTCAATAGAAATGTAGAGCGAGTCATGACTGAGGCGATGGAGGACATGAATAGATGGAGGCAACTGCCGCTCACCCTGCTGGGCAATGTATAAAATGATTACCCTCCCAAAGTTCCTCTATGCGCTCCAAAATGAGTACTACCCGCTTCCGGCTACTGCATTACCTAAAGTCCACGCAGACCTCCGTTCCTATCTATGGCTGGGGAAACAGCTGCGTATTGCCCTGCAGACACTCCAACGAAACCAGTACAATGGGGGGATTTCCCTACCCAATCTAGAAGCATACTATTGGGCGGAACACCTGACGCCCATAAATGACTGGATTCATGCCCCGGCCGACCACCCGACATATGCACTGGAGAGATTGAAGTTATCCCCACACAGTGTGCATCACTATCTATATGGAGGAAAGATGCGTAGATCGCTCCTACCCGCGACATTGATCACGCTACGAGCATGGATACGAGTGACAAAACGTATGGGATGGCATGGGAGACCGACTAGACAGACGCCACTGTGGCAGTGCCATTGGCTGGTGGAATTAAAAAAATTAAAGGGTTTCCAAAGATGGGAAGACATCGGCATCTCACATATTGGAGATGTCATATATAAGGGGGAATTGAAGTCGTTTCACAGGCTACAAGAGGAATTTGCGCTACACCGCTCGCAACTTTTCAAACATACACAATTGACGCATGCATGGAGAGCTCAACAGATAACACTTACAGACTTGCCCGAATACGCACCGCTGGAAGGTAGACTCCTGCAGGAACAATTAACACATCAGGCGGTCTCCCTCACATACAAGACGCTAACCAATAATATGCTGGGGGACTTAACGAAATTAAGGAGGTTGTGGGAGGCAGACGTGGGAGAAATGGAAGATTTAGACTGGGAGATAGTCCTGATGCACCCGCGCGATGTAGCTATTAAATCTAGGCTGAGACTCATTCAACTGAATGTGCTCCACAGGACATACTTTGATAGGGTGCGCCTCCTCAGAACAGGGACTATAACGGACCCCATGTGTCTCAGGTGTAAACATCACATAGGCGACTTTTATCACACCATCTGGGCATGCGATAACATACAACTATATTGAACACACATTTTTAAGGAACTAGGGGAAGTCTTAGGGATAGAACTAGAGCAGGATCCAAAATTGGCATTGTTGGGCATGACGAATGAAGTAGACCTACCACGTAACCAACTCATATTTCTAGTGCTAGCACTGGTAGTGGCAAAGAGAGACATAGCAAAACACTGGGGGGCGGTAGAGACACCGGACATAGAGGAATGGAGAAGGGGCCTAGATCTCTACATGGTGGCAGAAAGGGTAACTTATAAAGCGAGAGGGTGCCCCAAAAAGTTCCGAAGAGTCTGGGGGAAGTGGAGGCAATACCATGGTCTAGAGGGAGGGCAATGACGGGGGATGGGTGAAGAATGGAGAGCCAGTCACTGGAGTAGGACCAAGTATGGCAAGATGAGGTCGTGAGGGGACAGATGTACAACTCGAATAGGAATTTTAAAAACATAAGACTGGAAAGACAATGTTCGGTGATGAGGTGCTGGGAGGGAGGAAGTGGTGGGGGGGGAAACGACGATCACAGGGCAGATGCAACGACTGCCGTGGAACACAATGGACTAGATGTGGCAATGCACAGGTTGGGGAATGTTATCTTGGTTATACTAGGCACAGTGGGGGGGAGGGAGGGTGCGGTATAAACAAAATGCAGGTCACCGATTGGATATGGATAGCCCGAAATGACAATGACTTTATACTGCTGGCTGCTTACATGACACTGCGCTGCCCGGCCTCAGTGATAATAATTGTGAGACCACATTAATGCTAAATCGGCAGATATGAAATGCAGCATGTGAGCTGATGAGATCCGTGTTAACCCTGCAACAAAAATAAAGTTTAAAAAAAAAAAATAACATGATCACACTCGTAAGGGCAGGCCGACAACTGAGGGTATAATATGAACTCCTGATACTGGCACTGAATTGAAGAGGGTTGGAAGCGCCAGATATGCAGCTGTGTGCTCTATGCGCCCAGGCACATTTCTTGCACTTTTGGATCCAACTCACTGCCAACTAGTGTAAGGACAAGGCGGGACCAGTAGGGAAATATTCAGTAATATCAGTTTATTTTCAGTTCCTTGGTTTTCCTTATAGTGTTTATAGGGAACTTCGCTCTCCTGGTCTGTCTGTCCGTCTTCCTTCAGAGTGAGACTCTGATAGCAAGTCGATACCCCTCAAAGAAACAGAACAGACCAAGGTAAGTGTTTCAGTCACACTACCTATCTCTTATTTGCGGAAGGGCAGTGAGGGATCACCCGAGCTAACAAAGTCCACCACCACGTGTTTTCCACAACCGTGCTAGGGGTTATTGGTGAATACCCCATCCGAGCCTCCAACCTCCCTCCTCCGAGCAGGCCCCGGAAACGCACGTGTACCTGTGCAAGCCATGCTTCTCCGGTAGCGTGGCGGACCAATTCACCAGTTTATTGGCCTCCTGGCTTCCCAGTGGGTGCTTCCTCTCGTCAGAGGTCTCCTCGTGGGCTCTGGGGGTTCCTCTTTCTGGCTCATTCTCCAGCTTTGCATCTTCCGTCTTCACTGTGGCGTCTCCCTCTGATGTTTCCTTCCCCAATCCTCTTCCAGCCCCCAGGCTTTCCTCCACATGGGTGATGAGGGCGTCCTCAGAGGCGGAGTCTAAAGGCAGTCAACTACACTTAAAGGAGACAGGTTGAAGTTGGTCTGAATCAATGTTTTCGTGGGTTTCCTGTTCTCCTGTTCAGGCTTCCGTATTACAGGCTGCAAAAACAGAAGAGGATCCACATGATGTGGAGCACATCACCACTTGCCCTCACTCTCCTTAGATTCCTGCTCGGAGGTACCCTCTTCGTGACGCTCACCTGGTTTCAACCACATCTAGCTGTAGAGCAGGATCAAACTTCCCCATGGCCACTCTCAACAGCACTGTTCTAGCCACAAAAGACACCAAAAGCCGGAATGAATACAGTTGAATGTGTGCATTGGGCATGGGATGGCCTCCACACACGGGCTGCCTTACAACACTATATGAGCCCTCTGCATCACTGGCAGATAACCCCTTATTTTCCCCGTTACAGGATAGAGGCACCATCGGGTGTGCAGGAGCAATAGGCGTTAAAGTTTTCACTACCGAGGAGGACAGTTTTTCCCCTCATTTACCGGAACTGACACACACACGCTTACGCCATTAGATACACTACTGCTCTATCAAATCAGAGATACCTGCTTCAAGTTGCATGACACATTTACTGCTTCCTCTCCTATTGCTATGGCATTGGAATATATTCAAACATCCACGTCACCGTGTAAACTCATCACTCAGCTTTAGAGACTTATGTTGGCTGCTTCCCTGATTGACACTTTGAAGGCTCGGGTGGCCTGGGAGAAGGACCTGGGTTCAGATATAACAAACCAGCAGTGGGACTATTGTTGTTGCCAATCTGAGAGGCTGTCCCCCAATTACAGTATGAGATTAATACACTTTTTACTATTTACACAGAACATATCGCACTCCATTGCAGCTCCACAGAATGGAACTGGTTACTGACACACACTGCCTACACAGTCGCGAGCCAGGAGCTACATTCTTGCACCTGGCCTGGATCTGCTCTAGGGTGGCGGGCTTTTGGACTGCGGTCTGTAGCACTGTGAGTGCCATTATAGAGGATACATTTCCACTTGTTCCTATTGTATGTCTAGTTGGGTATGTAAAGGATGCTCTGGACGGACGCCAACATCTCATTGTGATGCTACTTCTGTTGGTGAAACACAGAGTGGTGATACATTGGGGTAGAAAACCATTTCCTACCAGCCAGGCCTGGCTGGCAGACGTCTCCTACTGTCTGGATCAATTAGAAGCATACTGGGGCCTTATGCCAAGGACATTTTGGGCGCCCATTGTCACTTACTTTCGATATAGAATCACTGACAGGACAGACGCACCAACTTCTAATTGCCTCACTGTGACAACTCCCCACTAGGTCAGGATGCCTTTGCCACTACCAATGACATGTACCACATTGTCCGGATAAGAAGGTTGGTCGATATAATACTGGATCCACATTGATGTTACTTGTGCTATTGATGGAGCAAGGACTCGTTGAAAAGGAGACTTGCTTGAAAGCAATCTTCTCATGTAACCACTAACCCCGTACTAAACTTGTATTGTGGAAATAACATGCATTACACAACATATATTAGTAAGAACAAAGCTTGCGTATGTGTCTTATTAACAAGTGACTCAAGGATGATTCTATAATGGCCGCTAACCGAAAATCAGAGTGTGCATGTGTCTACTGCATCTACATAGTATGACGTAACTTTCGCTTGGAGGGAACATTCTGCACTTGCGCAGTAGCTAATAAAATGGCTGCTTGAAACTTACATGATTGCCACCTGCTTGCTGAAAAACTAAATCCATCTATATTACTAATGTTAATGCGGGAAGAGTAATAATAAGTAAACGGGATTAGAGTAGAGATAGGTGGTATACAGTAAAACCATTTATTTTTTATTTTAATACTTGTCTTTTTTGATCCTTTCAATAGTGCTTATTATAGGCCTTAGAGTACGACCACAGTCTATTCCCACTAGTTCTACCACACATGCGCAGTGAAACCAAGCCTGGAAGAGGCAATGCCAACTTGAACATCGGCTAGGGCTGCAAATAGATACTGTATGGGAACCGGAACAACAGTCCACTGAAATGCATGGGAACCTGAATAATATTTTACAATAATGTGACAATTGCAATGTAAATGAGGGTGGGAATAAAGATTTATGCATGAAAATTAAGGGGTGGGATTTAAAATAAAGAACTGAAAGAAAGTACTGGGAGATAAGCATGATGTGATGATCACCTCCCCTAGCCTGTCCAATCAGAGTCAGTATTTTCATAAGTTTGAAACATTAATGGGTGGTACAAGACTACAGAAAGGTATAATTGAGGTAGTTCTTAGTTAGTTAGAGAGTCTAAAGACGGAGATGCTGAAGTCCAGACCGAGATGCTGTCGGAGTGATGAGTGATGCTGATGAAAAATCAAATTGCTGAACCAATTATCTTGAGCAAATTAATTTAGAAGAAGATCACGGATGAATCTCGAGGAGGACGAGAGTGTCAGAGAGGGGTGCTACGCAAGCATCGGTGACAGAGAGGTCGTCTGTCCTATCCTGATTCCTGTAGTGAAGACTTTTGTTTGCCAGATATTTCCTGGGGGACCCTTCCCAATTCCTAGGCCTGAGAGTTGGTTGTAACACCATTCTTGGTAAATATGATTATATCTGTGTATACACTTATGTGCTTTTCTCTCTATCCTCTCCCTTTCATGCAGTGTCATTGCAAAGTATAGATGAATACATTTTGATTGATTATTTGAATCTTCCTTCCTGTGAGCGATGGAGTTTGTTCTGTACCATGTAAGTGGTTCACATAAAATTTATAAAAATTCTAAAATACATCCCGACTCTGTGATTATTTCCAAATGTGTAAGCATATTGAAATCTTATGTCATTTCACCATCAACTAGTTCAACTAATGGTCCATTGACCAGAAGAAAGAACTTTTTGATTAGTGAAGGATTAGTTAGGGACTAGAGATACCTAATCTAGAGAATTACAAACATATGACTCCAGCGGGTATTGCGAGTGTGATGAGAATACATTTATGGGCCCTGGTGATAGATTACCTGTTGCTGGTAACCCGCTGGATCAGTTTTCTGGTAGCTGAGCTATGGTTATAATTGACTAGTTTGGTGATACGTATTGATTATTGATCCGTTGTTTAGGTTACTTTTTGTTTTATGTTGTCCAGACTTTCCTGGGGAAAAGTTGAATAGTGGGTGGTGATAGAAACCACACTGCAGTGAGGTTACTCATCTGTTGGAATGACACTGATAAGCTAGGTAGGGCTGGCAGTGTAAAAAAGTAAAAGTGAGAGTGATTCTTAGTAAAGAGTTCACTGGTGAAACTTTGATCTTATATCACCTAGTAAGGGTAAAACCGTAGGAGTACCAGGTTCTTCTGAGCTTGATTGAAGGGTAAACTGAAGGTTTTACTCGCATTGTATGAAAAGTAGACGGAAGGTCTTACTCAAAGAAGAGTGAGCGGAAGGTTTTACTTGCAGTGAAAAAAAGTAATCTATCCTTTGATTTAGTGGAACAGACAGAGTAGCAAATGTCTTTATGTCGTATCAATTGATTTTATTTGAAGGAAAAGTAAAGAAAAGAGGTTTACGTATTACCTTGTGAAGGGAGGGTCAGTCACTTGAGTTGCACTGACGTCACAGTGAGCAGCCCTGGGATTGGTGGAGACAGCGGGTGTGTGACAAACGCAGATTGTAAAGGAGGGGTCAGTAGTGAGGAGTGATATTGACGTCAAAGAGACCGAGCTGGGATTGGTCACACCACGAGTGGTTGAGCAAACTAGAAGCCTCACTAGAATTGGACAGAGAAAGATTTGTATGTGGAATTCTGATTTGACTATTGTAGTGGATTGCCCAGAAGTTTTCAAGGGTTCGCGGAATACAATTTTCTACATAGACCCTTAAATAAAATGTATGGAGAAAGGAGAAAAATGTCATTTATTCGGAAAATTAAGAATTTCTTCAAGAAAGATAAACCTGTTTTGACTAGGGAGGGAATTCCTATTCCGCCACCTAAAACTCCTACATCATTTATGATGATGGAGATAGGTAATCATACATGTGCATGGATGGAAAATTAGATGGAATACACAAAATATGATGGTGTTTTAGCCTTTCCAGAACATGGTACCTTTAATGGGATAATTTTACAGAATTTTAGGATGCAGATGTATGAATTAGAACCAAGACCTAGATTAACTTAGTATAAGGCACTAGAAGAATGGGAGACTGAGTCATTTGAGAGAGGAAAGGGTCAAAGACGACATTTTTCAGGATTTTATACAAGAGAAATCAATGGGACACGTGAGGAACAGATGAAGCAGTGGAGAAGAGAAATGGTATCCGAGGGTTTATATCCAGTATAAATGGCTGATGAGCAGACAGGGAGTAAGTGTAAAGAAAAATCGAAACATTTGGATATGACAGGATGCAGTGAATCTGAAGATGAGTAACTAGAGGACATTTTGAATAAAAAACCTCCACTTTATCAAGAAGGACCAAGCAGAATAACCCTGAGTGCACCAGTATTAGGAACACTTTTGGTTCCACCGGTTATACATGAGCAAACAGTTAATAGGTACTTTATGAGAAAGTAAAAGAAGCTTTGAACAAGAATAGGGAAGAATTAATGCAGAAAATAACCCAATTAAATATAAACCCTGAAGCATTGACAATACCTATAACAATAGGTCCTGTTGTTCCTTTGTATTGAGACAAAGCAAATTGTCCAAAAACACCAGCTACAGTAATGCCTTTAAATAATCCCAGAAGGGAAATCATAATAGCTGATGACCAAGTCAGTGAGTGTGAGACCGTAATTTCATTAATGGATTTGCCGATAAGATATAATGTGAGTGAAACCCCAAAGAGAGTTATACCTAGCAGTTTAAAGGAAGGAAGGACAGTAACATCCTCGGGGTTCGGAAGTGCCACATCAGTAACACCAGAAGATTTACTGAGATGGGCACAGGGGATTGAAAAACAGAGTTCAGCTCCTAAAATATTAGATATTTACAAATTGAGAGAGATTGAATACTTATGATGAAGAAGAATTGTTGTTTGTATGCAGGAGTATAACTAGAAATGCGAGACTGTTTCAAGAGAAATTGACAGAACCTTCTTCAGGGATGGGAATAGATATAGGGAGATCGAAAGTACTACAGGAGCCTTACCGAGTGGATTTTACTGACAAAGATTTGGAAAATATGAATGTGTCCGGAAGGAAGTTGCAAGTGAAAGAATTACTGAGTATCTTGCAGAAATGGGGAGTCCTTGATAAATGGAGAGTGAGATAGCAAAGGAAAAAGAAAGAAGCACAGGCTAAGGAAGCATCAAATGCATATTTGATTAACGAAACAGGGAAGACAGAGAGATTATGGGCCAGATGTAGGTAATTCCTATTCACCGACTCTTAAATATCGAATTTTACAGATTCGGTATTTAAGAGTCGGTAAATAGGAAGGGGGCAGATGTAGGTAATTCTAATTTTAGAATTACCGAATCAGTATGATTCGGTATTTACCGATTCGGTAAATACTGAATCGGTATTGCCCATTGATTCCTATCAGCCATGAAGCCCATAGGAATCAATGGGAAATACCGATTCGATATTTACCGAATCGGTAAATACCGAATCCTGCAAGGGTGCAGGGGGTGTCACTTTGACACCCTCTAGCACCCCAAGTACAGGCTTGTGTGACATGTGGCACACATACATGCCCTAAGGGCATGTCTGTGTGTCACATGGCAGAGGTGTACATGCACAGATGTGCATGTACACCTGAATTCTGTATTTTACCACCCAATTGGATTGGGTGGTAAAATACTGAATTCTGAAGGCCTGTAGCACTGTAAACAGTGCTACCTACATCTGGGTTTTACAGAATTGGTAAAATTTCCGATTCTGTATTTTACAGAATCGGTAAATTTACCGAATCGGTAAATTTACCGATTCTGTAAAAAAATGGCCCCTACATCTCAAAAACCAATTACCGGTCGGTAACGGCCGAAATCGGCCGTTACTGACCGGTAATTGGCGACCTACATCTGGCCCTATGTCCCATGAGGGAGGCATCTGGTGATGGATACGTGCATGTACCATGGAGTGGACAAGATATTTTGTAATTTACAAGCAAGTTCCCAAAGTTGAGAGAGAAGCCAGTTGAATGGTATAGGCAGTTGAAAGGTTTGTGAAAGTTTCAAAGGTTCTGTTGAAAGATTTAGATGGATTGTTTGGTATAGTGGTGCTTGCAGATTTGTGGACAGAATGTAAAATCACAGTTGATTGGCCTAGTGAAGAATAGCCAAGAGATGCAAAAACAGGAGCACCATCAGATGACGTAATGAAGAAATATCATCAAGTAATTACGTTTTTGAAAGGGAAGATACATCCAAAAGAAACAGATTGAATAAGAATAGATCAAACTATCCAGGAGCCATATGAGTCTGTTCGGGCCTATTATGAGAGGTTATACCAGGTATTCAAGCAGTATAGTGGTTTTGAAAGCATTGGAGATAAGGATATGGGATATTTTGTGTATCAATTTGTTACTGGATTAGATCCAGAGATTAGTCAAATGATTCAACAACATAAAATTTGATTGCAAAGCAAGACCATTGACAAAATATTAAAGTATGCTAAGTTCTGTGGGCATGATATTGAGGATAGACATAAGAAACTGAAGGAAAAGATGATGTGGGCAAAAGTGAAATTGGTAGAGCAACAGGGAATAAACTTAGATGGTCAATCTGATGGACAGATGAAAGAGCAGAGCCAGAGTGATAATGTGGCAAGTAGTGGTAAACAAAAGGGACGAATGAGCAGAGAGGATGCAAAGAAAAGTTTTCCTTGTCATGGATGCGGTAAGCTTGGATATCGAAAAACAAGTGTACAAATATTCAGAATAATCATGGCCCAATTCGGAACTTAAATCCACAGACGCAAAATGAGGGATTTGTGAATTAACCGCAGCAGGTAGTTATTCAGAATTATAAGTTGTCACCTGCCCCTATGCCAAAGTTTGTGAATCAGGCACGGTACAGTGCGGACGCTGGATTTCCAGGAAGCGGTAAGAAAAATTCTGTGGTCCCACAATATCTTTTGAAGAATAATAGCGAAGAAGAGTTGTTAATGTAATGTCGGTGCCTGATGAGTGAGGAGAAGGAGTGCGTACTTGGCACATCCTTGCCGGTAGATCAGTCAGGTCCATTTGTTGATGGGAAAGTGGAAGGTAATGACATCACTTTCCTGTTGGATACTGGTGATACCCATTCTACTGTGAGAACAGCAGACATTGCAAACCTACCCCTCTCTGGAGATTCAATCCAAGTGGTTTGAGTTTCAAACCAGCAGATTAGAACCCCAATTACCAAACCTATGGCGGTACAGATCGGAACATTTAAAGATATGCATACATTTGTAGTCTGTGATTCCAGTCCAGTGAATTTGTTAGGTAGAGAACTTTTGTGTAAAATGAATAGCATGATTTATTGCACAACAGAAGGTGTTGCTTTTCAAACCCTGGATGAAGACATGGTTTATAAAATAATGCTAACCAAGCAAGGTACAGAAACTGACGAGATGTATTCATTAATGAGAGACAATGACTTACCAGAAGAGCTAAAAACAACTGCAAATCCAGAAGTATGGGATTTTACTGGAAAAGAAATAGGTCTAATAGCAAATGTAGACCCAGTGAAAGTGACTGTGAAAGGAGGTGCAGTTTATCAGAACACTCGACAATACAAAATGTAACTCACCTATAATTGGTCTCAAAAGCCTAGTAGTAAGTACAGGATAGCGCAAGATTTAAGGAAAATCAATAACATTTTAGTACCATCTTGTCCAGTGGTGCCAAACCCAGCAGTGATTTTGTATCAGAGACCCTGGAATGCTGTGTGGTTTACTGTGATTCATTTGTGTCAAGTATTTTTCTCGATTCCTTTACACCCAGACAGCCAATATATTTTTTCTTTTAAATTTGAGGATCGTATTTTGGCATGAAATCGAGTTCCTCAAGGGTATACAGAAAGTCCTGCTATTTTTAATCAGATTTTGAAAAAGTGTCTAGAACAGTTAGTTATGCCCCGAAATTCAGTCCTAGTGCAGTATATTGATGACCTGTTAGTGGCATCAAAGTGCAGGGATGATTTTGTTACTGATTCAATTGCACTATTAAATCATTTGGCTGGCGGGGGACACAAGGTATCTCCAGAAAAGTTACAATTTTGCAAAGGAGTGAAATATTTGGGTCATCAAATAGAGAGAGGGGTGAGAAAAGTGACCACAGAAAGAATCAGAATAATAAGACAAATGCAATTACCCCAAACACAGAGATAAATCAGATGTTTCTTGGAGTTGTGGGATACTGCAGGCAGTGGATTGTTGGATTCTCCTTACTAGCGAAGCCTTTAATCCAAATGACACGAAAAAGAGTAAAAGATTCAATAGTCTGGGATGAGGAAAGTATAGAAGCCTTCATGAAATTACAAAGCTATTTATGTGAGGCTCCAGCCCTAGGCATGCCTGACTATACAAAAGAGTTTGCATTGTTCTGTTGTGAAAGAGAAGGTTGTGCACTCTCAGTCTTAACACAGAGACATGGATTAAGCCGACGTCCAGTAGCCTATTTTTCAGCTACTTTGGATCCTGTGGCTTCAGCATTACCTGGCTACTTAAAAGCAGTTGCTGCTGCTTGTATGAGCATAGAACAGAGTGAGTCAAGTGTGATAGGACATCCAGTAAAAGTATATGTCCCACATTCAGTCGAGATTTTATGAACAAGAACTCGAACACAGCATCTTACACCTAGTCGGATGACTAAATATGAAAGAATCATTCTAGGAGCAGAAAATGGGACAGTGATCAGATGTACAATGATGAATACAGCCACCCTATTACCAGATCCCAAATGTGAAGAAGTGAGAGATGAGGTAGAACATGACTGCCTGGATGTTATTGAGATGTGCACCAAGCCACTTCCTGACATACAAGAAGAACCACTGAAAGAACCAGAACAAAAATTATTTGTTGATGGTACCTGCCTGAGACTTGAGGAAGGTGGACTGAGTGCAGCCTATTCGGTATGTAAACTGACTAGGGTTGTTGAAGCACCTTGTTTACCTGGAGTAAAATCTGCACAAGTAGCCGTATTGATAGCTTTAATCAAAGCATGTAAAATTGGAGAGTCACCATATTTACTGATAGCCAATATGGTTATGGGGTTGTGCACGAATTTGGCCAATTGTGGTTTCAAAGAGGATACCTGACTTCTTCAGGATCCCCTATTGGAAATGGAAAATTTGTAAAAGAACTATTGGATGCAATACAATCACCAAAAGAACTGGCAGTGGTCAAGTGTGCTGCTCACCATTCAGGAAATGACAAAGTGACAGCTGGTAACTGTTACGCTGACCAAGTTGCTCAGTATTGTGCTAGAAACAGCATGTCAATAAATAGAAAAATGTAAACAAGTGGAATCAGCTGCTAACTTATGTCATTTTCAGTTTTTGAGAAATGGGAGGTGAGACAGTTGCAGGCGGAAGTGGAAGAAAGTGAAAAAGAAAATTAGATAAAGCAGGGTTGTGAACGAAGGGAAGCAGATGGTGTGTGGGTGTACCTTGTTGGCAGACTAGCTATGCCAGATTGTTCACTCTCACAAATGGCAAGAATGTACCATGGAGACACACATGTCGGCAGGGACACAATGATACAACTATTCAGACAAGATTGGTACAATCCAAGATTTAGGGCAGTCGGAGAAAGTCTTTGCAGGAGATATTTAACTTGCCAACAAATAAGCACAGGAAGAAAGACAGTGGTCTGTTGGGGAAAAATTGGGAAGGTAGAGGGACCATTTGTGAGGCTACAGCTAGACTTCATAGCACTGCCACCATGCAAGGGATTGAGGCATGTCCTTGTGATTGTCTGTTTGTTTTCACGGTGGGTGGAGGCATACCCCACAAGAAGAAATGACAGCATAACTATTACCAGATTATTGTTGAGGGAACTTATTCCACGGTTTGGTTTTCCAGTAACTTTGAAATCATATAGAGGAATAAAATAATTTGAGTAATCTGTGAAGCGTTCAAGATTGAACACAAACTGCACTGTGCTTACCGCCCAGAGGCTTCTGGAGTGGTAGAACAATTGAATGGCACAATCAAGTCAAGATTGGCAAAGGTGTGTGCATCCACTTCAATGAGATGTGCAGATGCGTTGCCTCTTGTTCTGATGGGACTCAGAAGTATTCCTGACAGGAACACAGGATTGAGTCCCCATGAAATTATCATGGGAAAAGCAAGGATACAGGCATTTATACCAGGACATAGATTGCTGAATATATCTGATGGTCTGGTATTGGATTATTGCAAAGGATTGGCTGACCTAGTGCGTTCTGTCTCTCACCAGGTTGGAGACGATGCAGTGACCAGGCAGCTGGATCAAGCTCATGATTTGAGTCCTGGAGATTGGGTGGTGGTAAAGAACCACACCAGAGAGTTGTGCCTAGCACCAAGGTGGGATGAGCCAAGACAAGTCATATTGGGCACTATCACAGCAGTGAAGTGTGCAGGCCTGCCAAACTGGGTACATGCCAGGCATACAAAGAGGGTACCAGCCCCTGATGAGGAAAGACCACAACTGACACACACCGTTGAAGTTGCTGAAGTTGGTACAGTCGAAGATCCTGGAACAAGGAACTCTTTAGAGTTTGACAACGAACAACCAAGCACAAGTCAGGAGGTCTGGGTGCCAATAGTTGACATACCTGAAGTTTTCATCAAAACACAGAGTAGAGCAAAATTAGAAGAACATGAGAATAGTGAGGAGCATACAGGTATAGAAGAACACGCTCAGGGAGAATTGAATAAAGAAACTGGAGACCCTGAGCAGGACCAGATAGGGACAGAAGAACATACTCAGGCAAACAGTTCAATTGAAAGACCTCAACATGGACAGATAGGTATAGAAGAACACGTTCAGGCAACAGAAGACAAAAGTGTAGTAAGCCCTGAACAGGATCAGTCGGAAATAGAAAAACAAGTTCAGGAAGAAGAAGAAAAAGAACTATCTGAAAAGGTACCCGAACAGGAACAGGTAGAAACAGAATAACGTATTCAGGCAGAAAAAGTCACACAGACAAGTCCTGATCGAGGAAAAGCAGAGAGGAACTCAGAAGATGAAGAAAATCAGGTTGTGCCACAATGTAATGAAAATAAAAGGGCTTGAGAGAGACCAAGAAGGTGAACTCCTTTCCTGCTAGTGCAAGTGCTCAATTTTAAAACTGCTTTCGCTGTTTATATTTCTTTTTGTGTGCCTGTGGGAAATTGGGGGGGAGCGCTTGAAAGGGAATTTGGGGGTGAGTGCCTGGATTTTTACATTATTTTCTTTTCGAGGCTCTGTGAGGGATACTATTGTTTTTAAATACTGTTTTTCCTCCCGTGGCTTGATTTCGCTTGGGGCTCGTCTCTCTCTCGCCTGGCTGCACTCCAGACATAATTTCCAGCCGGGTAGCGGCCATCTTGGACCTGAAACACGCTTGCCGCGGTCAGCGGTCCAGTTGTTGCTCCAATCCCCCGGCACTGTCCACTCCCGATTTAAATGTGCCTTGGCCGTACGCGCAGCGGGCGCGAGCAGTGGGAGCGCCTAAGGCAAGCCCATCTGCACCCGTCAGCGCTAAGGCACGGCTCAGGGTGAGCCATGCTGCCGGTCCGGCTCCCATTCACCACATTGGTCCGCGTATTCGGTACTCCAGCATGGCTCTAAGGCCCTTGCGAGGAACATGCTGCTCTACCTTCCCTATGAATACTGCCGACCCGGTGAGTTTCCTGGATTTTCCAGATTGTGGTTTAATACCTTCCACCCTTGACCTGTCTGATGTGCGGAGTGGTGACCCCCGCTTCCCGGCCAGCTTCAAAGCCTGCTTCATTAATTCCAGATCCCTTAAACGGCATCATGCCGACATTGCCAATCTGGTCCTGGATAATGATCTTGATCTCCTATTTGTTACGGAGACCTGGCTAGACGCGTTTTCTGATCCTATAGTCACCCTGGCCACCCCCTCTGGGTATAAAATACATCGGACGGACTGCCCAGTGGGGAGAGGGGGGGTGTAGCTATAATGTTCAGAGACTGTTGGGTTTTTCAGTGGGAATCCCCCAACAATTGGGATGACTGTGAGGCTTTGGACTTCAGCCTCCAACAGTCTCCTCACTTCACCTTGGGTGGTTCACTACTATATCGCCCTCCGGGTCCAGCGGGGGTCTTTTTGGAAGGTTGCGGTGACACTTTAGTGGAGAGAGTCCTAAGGTTTTCCAACTTCCTTTTGCTGGGCGACCTTAACTTACATCTTGACTCGGCTGAGGCGTCTTCCGCCGCCGCTTTCAGGGATAATCTTCAGCTAGCTATGCTCTCACAATGCGTGACTGACCCAACCCATAAGGGGGGGGCACATTCTAGATCCCATTTGTTCCAAATTCCCGGTGCAGGTCAAAAAACCTCTCCCAATCACCTGGTCAGATCACTTCCCAGTATTTTTTTCGTGGCCTGCTCATCACGAAAGCCTACTGCCGTCTTGCCACCAAGCCCCCTTGGCCAGGAAGATTGATGCTGCTCTTCTAAGGGCTCAGTTGGCGGCCTCGCGCCCAACCTTAGTAAGTGCCCTTCACGACAATGTCACCACATTTTCGAGTTGGATTAGTGGTGCTGTCTCTGCCCTATCGGCCCCTGGTCCCTGTAAGTTGGGGAGAGAAACCTCCTCGAAGCCTTGGTTTACCTCGGAGTTGAGGGACCTCAAAAACTCCTGCAAGGTTTTTGAAAGAGCTACTGTCCTATGGCCAAACTGGTGCTTAGAGCTAAACAGAAATTGTATTACCTAGCCATCTCCTCGGCTAAAAGCTTGCATTTTGCCGCTCGCATTGATAGGGCGAACAACAATGCGAAGGAAATCTTTGCCATTGTGCAGAGTTTTGTGGCGCCCAGAGCGCAGGAGGTTGCTGCTACCCCCTGAGCCATTTGGGCAAACACTCTATCCAATCATTTTAGGGAGAAGTTCAGGGATATTCAAGTTTCCTTTCCTAAAAATCCGATGCTGTCCTTGCCCATGCCAGGGTCTAGGCTAGAGAAGGAGTCTGTTCACTCCTTCTTGTCCTTTAGCTCTATCGATCTTTTGACCTCCCGTAGAATCCTTGGGGCACTGAAACCTGGCTCCCCCAACGACCCCTGCGTGGCTCGGCTGCTGGCTGAATTAGCCGACACAGTCAATCAGGAGGTTAATCTTTTGATTAACCAGTCGCTTCGCGAGGCGTATGTCCCGCAGGTTTGGAAGCAGGCACTCCTACTCCCCTTGGTCAAGAAGCCCACCCTGGATCCTTCGCTCCCGCCAATTACAGACCCATTTCTCTGCTGCCTAGTTTGGCCAAAGTCTGTGAAAAGACGGTCACCTCGCAGCTTACTAACTTTGTGGCGAAGGTGGGCACGCTACATCCTGGGCAATCGGGGTTCCGAGCCGCCCATAGCATGTAGTTGGCACTGTTAGAGGTGGTGGAGGCTATCAGGGACTATTTGGATGCCGGCGGGAGAGCAGCTCTAGTGATGCTGGATCTCTTGGCGGCATTGGATAGGGTCCCCCACTCACTCCTCCTCGAGCGGCTGGATGCTATCGATATTGCGGGCTCAGCTGGGAGCTGGCTTCGATCCTTTCTTGAGGATAGATCTCAGCAGGTCTGGCTGCCGCCATTTGCCTCATCTCCATCCCCTCTCTCCACTGGAGTCCGGCAGGGCTCTTTGCTTAGCGCCCTTTTGTTTAACATCTATGTGACTCCCATGGTTTACCTCGCGGAGTCACTGGGGGCTAAGGTGATGGCCTATGGGGATGACACGCAGCTATTGTTCACCTGAAGAAAGGGCGAGGATTCGGTCAGTTCGGCTCAGTGTTGTCTCTCTGCTGTGTTTCTTTGGCTGGCCAATGCGCAGCTCAAGTGTAACGAGGAGAAATCGGAGGTGCTCCTGTTTGGAGCGTTTCCTGCAGATTTCACAACCAGACTATGGCCTCCGGACTTTACGTCCCCTCAATCTGCCAAAGGTCTTGCAAAAAATTTGGGGGTCTGGTTTGAGGAAAATGTGAATTTTGCGATGCATGTCAAAAAACTTACTGGGACTTGTTTTGGCATACTGAGAACGCTGCACAAATTTCTCCCCCTCCTGCCTGCAGAGGCCAAAGAAACGGTGGTCCGGGCGCTGATTCTTTCCAGGCTAGACTATTCCAACGCACTTCTAGTGGGTTGTCCGGGCTATCTGCTAAAAAACTGCAGGTAGTCCAAAACGCAGCGGCCAGGCTCCTGCTGGGTTTTTCGTCCAGGTAGAGTGTGCGGGTTTATTTCCGGCACCTTCACTGGCTCCCAGTTGAGGCCCCTTGAAATTCAAAATGCTGGCCGTTGTCCAACGGGCCTTGTATGGAAAGGGCCCACTGTATCTTCAGAAGCGCTTTGCTTTCTATACTCCATCTAAGTATTTGCGGTCATCGGACCAACTCCTTATACAAAATCCGTGGTCTCTGCGTCACAGGCTGGGGGGTTGCTCTTTCACTCTCAAAGCTGGCCTTGCCTGGATTGAGCTTCCCCTTGCACTTAGGAGGGTATCAGACCCGGTAGTCTTTAAGAAGAAATTGAAAACACTTTTTGTTTTGAGCCCTTTCCTTTGATGTTTTCTTCTTAGCCGGGCGGTGGGGGATTCAGTGTAGCAGCGCCGGGACACTTTTAGTAGCTGTGCTCTTTAGAAATACAGTCTAAAAAACATAACATAACATAACATAACAAAGTACAGAGCAATTTTAGAGGCTCAGAAAAGGGGACAATTGGCCAAGGGGAGTCAAAAGATTAAATTACCACCTTACTTTGAATAAACTAACACAGGTGGAGAACCATTACCTAAGAAAGCTATTCAGATTGCCATGTAGCACTCCGCTAGTTCCGCTACATTTTGATACGGGCATAATTCCAATAGCAGAAGTTGCGAGCCTTAAACCCATAATGCACTTGCGACGTTTATGCACCACCCCCGAACTTACACCTTATCGGGAGGAATTACAAGATGTATTGAGGATACGAGATGCTGTAAAAATCCTGTGGTTGGCATATATTAAATCCTTATTAATTAGTATGAGAATAGGGGATTGCTGGTCTGAACCCAAGTCAGCCAGTCTGTTAATATCTAAAGACCAAGTGAAGGCTTGATACAAAGAGTATAGTCTATCTCAACTCCACACCTCTTCAAGAATTGGGAAACTCACAAACGGATTTCTGGAATTAAAAGCTAACCCTTACTTTGAGCCTGCACTTGATCTTATAAATCCACCAGCAGCCAGGAAGCTCTATCTACAATATAGACATGGGGTTCTTCCACTCCGCTGCTTTACATCCAAGTGGAGTGATCACCAAACAATTCAATGTCCGGCATGTGATTACCATGAGGAATCTGAGCTCCATGTCTTCTTCAGCTGCCCAGGCTATCACAAGGCAAGGAGACGCTGGCTGATACAGATGTGCAGGAACCTTGGCAATAGGCGCTGTCTCGAAGCTTTCAGGATATTGAAAACAGATACCAGCTTCCCAATAGTATATTCGGTTGCTGTTTTTTTGTTTTCGATGTGGTGCACTAGAAGAGTTTATCTGAAATCGCGAAATGTCCCATTGGATGCCCTATGATGATGTACATATCCAGTCTAAGCATCTCCCCTATTGTAAAGTTTTTATACTTGCTGTTTCTCTTTTAGCTAATTTATTTACATATTGCACTATGCACTTTCCGAAACTGATTGTGTAAGTCTTGCCGTATCCCAAATCTCAAAGTATCCAAACTAATCCCACTATGAGAATAGATGTATAATTTTAATTGGTTTTAACTTTTTATTGAGTATGACTAATAGTATGATGTAACACCATGATGTAGCTTTATTTCTTATGTAAATGTCTGTTTTGGGTTATACTTTTTAGGTCATATTGACCGAAATAAAGTTTCTTTGAACTTGAACTAAAATATCATTTAAAACAATAAATGAAAATACAGAACAAGTGAATGAAGTTACAAGTCAAACTCAGGCTGAACAGTCATTTGCTAAAAATATTCGTAGAAGTTCAAGATTGAAAATATTGAATATTAAGTTCGAAGGACCTGAATGGACTTATGTAATCCTCAAAGAATTTGAAAATCTAGATATAAATGAAGAATCAGATGAAGAAGTAAACATAGAACAGGTTGATGAAGAGGAAGTGAGACCTGCTTGAAATGCTCAAAAAATTCCGATTTCAAATCAAGGAAAGAAGAGAAATCTTCTTGAATCAAAATGGTTGAAACTAGAGTTGTAGGAAGACCATAACTAAATTGTATAAAGAAATGTTGTAGGGCTTGAATATGTAGTTTAATATTAATAATATTAATTTTGCTAGATTTATCTATAGCAGTTCCCTATCTTATGATATCAGACAAAAAGAATGACACTAATACTAACGAAAAGACAGCTAACATGAAAGGAGATAGAGTCAAATTAGAAGCATCAGATGAGACAGATTTACATCACACAGTAACCGCCAATGATACCTCTTTAAATGTTTTCACTAAGTTGTTGTTTCAATATGTACATACAATGGAAATTAGTGACTGTTATGTTTGTATGAAATTAACTGCTTCAGTTGCAGAGGGAGTAACATATCATCATTTACCACTGACACATGGTATTTCTTGTAGTATATTGGCAAGCTTATTTTATGAAACAGGGAGACTACAATATTATTATTCTGATATAGATGTAGTGTTTACAGAAATTCCTAATTGGAAGAATATGAATCCAGTACAAAGTAGTTTAGATGCACAGTTTATGGGTACAAATCATTAGATGTAGGAAAGGTACTTAAAGATAATCTAACATGTTCATTACGTGAAGAAGAGAAAGTGTTTTTGAATTTAGTTGAGGAAAGGAGGCAGGATTTTCAAAGAAAAGCTGCTGAACAGAAACATCACATTACATCATGGGCAGTGAAAGAAGGAATTTATACGGTTGGCTAAATACATGCTGCAACGGCCCTAGATTTTGTGAAGACAGGAAAAATATGCCTCTATAGATTAAAGAAAGATTATAATAACTAATTTATTAGGTCCAGTGAATGTGAACATAAATTCCTAATTTTGGGACTAAAAGGGGGAACTTATCCAGTATGTCCTGGAGTTTACTATGTGTGTGGGAACAAAACTTATTATAAGCTGCCCGCCAGGTGGTATGGGAGTTGCTATTTCGTAATTGTTTTTCCAAAGATCTACCATGTTAAAAGAATCACTCGTAACAATGAAAATGCTAATGAACTAACGCTTAGAAAGAGAGCTAGTTTTACAGAAATAATACGTGACATATTCAGGGCATCCATACCTTCAGTGGGAGTAGTACTAAATTCACATAGAATCTGTCAATTGGCAACAGTAGTTGATCGTCTATCGACTGATACGACTGGAGGCTTCTTGATGATTAATACAGAATTGGTTGCAATTAGGGCTCTGCTTTTGCAAAATAGACTCGCGCTTGTTATACTCTTAGCGAAAGACGGCAGAGTCTGTAAAATGTTAAAGGCGAAACATTGCTGCATATATATCCCAGACAAAAGCACCGACATTAAGGGATATACAAAGAATATTACAAAAATGCAAGAAGAATTGACACCACTGGAAGTTGATAATGTATGGGAAAGACTAACAAAATGTATTTCTTCAATAGGGACTTGGTTGATATGAGCAAAACCTTCTCCCTCCCTTGAACCAGTTGAAACAAGATGTTGCGAGCTGGCGTAAGCTTCCGCTTTCCTTGCTTGGGCGAGCGACCCTTTTCAAGATGATCTCTCTTCCTCATTTTTTGTATGCCCTTCAGAACACGCTTGACATAGTTCCTGCTAGTTACTTTCGCATAGTTGAGGGTTAACAGAGGAAACTGTTGTGGGATGGCAGGCCCCGTATCGCGATTGCCAAATTGACACTCCCGTGGTACGACAGGGGTATTGCTCTTCCCAATATCAAAAGGTATTATTGGGCATCGCAGTTAGGGGCCATCAACCATGGTATGTATGGCCCGAGTTAAACCCTTGTTTTGCCATGGATTGGTGGTTACTTCCCGGGGCAACTATTATAGGGCGTTATATTCTAAATCAGTGGTGAGGTCTTTGTCAGGTCCGACGAGGGCAGCCGTTCGGGTCTGGCAGGATGCCACTAGTGCGTTAGGCTGGAAAGATCGCTTGACCTTGGCGACCCGGCATTTCGGATCTGATAGGTTTGGCAAATTGTGGAACACTAAGGGGTTTGACAAGTGGGATCTTTTTGGCATTAACAAGGTGGGAGACCTCTGGGTCAAGGGACAGATAAAGTCGTTTGCAGCCCTGCAGGTTGAGTTTGAATTGGGTGGGTCTGTCTGAGTATTTCCGTTATGCTCAGGTTTGTCATGCATTAACTTTGGTCGTCCCGGTTGGGGAGGAGGTACCGGAATCTACCCCACTGGAGGACCGAGTGTTGGATGGTCATATACCGGACAGTACCATCTCCCTGGTGTATAAAAAATTGATCAATCATAGGGCAGACCTACTGTTGAAATTGCGAGATCAGTGGACCCGTGACGGCCTTGAGCTTGATGATGAGGACTGGCAGTCGGGGATCTCCTCCCCCAAGGAGGTCGCGATTCCGGCATGACTCAGATTAGTTCAACTCAAAATATTACACAGAGTATATGTCACGGCTCCCCGTCTGGTTTGCATGGGCTTTTCTGAAGAGGGTCTGTGCCAACGGGGTTGCGGGCAGCTGGGTACGTTTCTCCACATTATCTGGGAGTGCAGGGAAGTTGCTGTTTATTGGAGGAGGGTTCACAAGGTTATTCAGGAAGTCACGGGGTGGCTCTCTTGCCAGAAGCCAGGCGCTGCTTGCTAAATGTCTGGGAGCCCACCGACCATAACGTTGCTCAAACTCAATGGGTGACCCTAGGAGCTATGATCGCCAAACGTAATATTGCACAGTTAGGGGGATCCCAGAGGTCCCCTACCCTCGAGGTGTGGATGGAAAACATGGATTGGTGCATGTTTAGGGAAAAAACTGTATACCTGGCTTGGGGTCGTCCCCAGAAGCGGCACAAAATATGGGGTCCTTGGAACCGATATAGAGGTGACAGATGTGTACCACCAGCTACGCCTGTCCTTGACGTCCTGCTTACCCCCTGAACCCGCATTACTTCTTGATTGCTTTAAGGTTTTTGATGCTCCCTCCTCTCCTCCCCCCATCAATGTGTCAATTATTCCATAGTTGATATAATGATGGTCCGCCTTTGCGCAGTCTATGCACTTCATGTAATTTGTTGCTGCCTTGGTTGTTTTTTCTAATAAAAAGAAATATAAAAAAAAAATAGGGACTTGGTTTATTAAAAAAAAAGGGAAAAGTTTCCTTGGACAAGTAGTTCTACCTATAGTAGGTATAGCAAAAATAGTCTTATCAATAGTAATATGGTGTAAATGTTGTAAACTGAGGAGAAGATATGAAATTCATGGAAAGGGAAATATAAGAAATTATAGAAAGATTCAGTTGGAAGAAATGAAAGTTCTCGTTCTACCGCACATGCGCAGTGAAACCAATGCGGAAGACGCAATGTCAACTTGAACATCGGCCAAGTCTGCGATTGGATACTTTATTGGAACCGGAACAACAGTCCACTGAAATGCATGGGAACCTGAAGAATATTTTACAATAATGAGACAATGGCAATGTGAATATGGGTGGGAATAAAGATTTATGCATGAACATTAAGGGGTGGGATTAAAAACAAAGAACTGAAAGAAAGTAATGGGAAATAAGGATGGTGTGATGATCACCTCCCCTTGCCAGTCCAATCAGATTTAGCATTTTCATAAGTTTGAAACATTAATGAGTTGTACAAGCCTACAGAAAGGTATAATTGAGGTAGTTCTTAGTTAGTTAGAGAGTCTTAAGACGGAGATGCTGAAGTCCAGACCGGGGTGCTGTCGGAGTGACAAGTGATGCTGGAAAAGAATCAAATTGCTGAACCAATTATCTTCAGCAAATTAATTTAGAAGAAGATCGCGGTAGAATCTCGAGGAGGAAGAGAGTGTCAGATAGGGGTGCTACGCAAGGGTCGGTGATAGAGACGTCATCTGTCCTTTCCTGATTCCTGTCCTGAAGCCTTTGCTCACCAGATCTTTCCTGGGGGTCCCTTCCCAGTTCTTAGGCCTGGGAATTGGTTTTCACACCATCCTTGGTAAATACAATTATATCTGTGTACTGTGTATATGCTTGCGTGCTTTTCTCTCTATCCTCTCCCTTTCATGCAGTGTCATAGCAAAGTACAGATTAATACATTTTGATTGAGTATTTGAATCTTCCTTCTTGTGAGAGTTTGAGTTTGTTCTGTTCCGTGTAAGTGGTTCACATGAAATTAATTTGAGATAAATTCTAAAATGCATCCCGACTCTTTGATTATTTCCAAATGTGTCAGTATATCGAAATCTTATGTAATTTCATTATCAACTAGTTCAATTAATTGTCCATTGACCAGAGGAAAGAACTATTTGATCAGTGAAAGATTAGTTAGGGACTAGAGATAACTAATCTAGAGAATTAAAAAAAACATGACCCAGCAGTTATTGCCTGTCTGTTGTGAATGAATTTAATGGCCCAGGTGAGTACGTGGTGTTAGATTACCTGTTGCTGGTAACCCGCTGGATCAGTTTTCTGGTAGCCGAGGTATGGTTTTTATTGACTAGTTGAGAAGTGTGGCTCAATGGTTAGAGCGGCAGATCCTGAATTAGAGGTCTAGCCCGGGACCAGGGTTCAAATCCCCGCCTCGGTGGGTCTTGGGCTCAAAATTCCACGGACCTGATAATTCTCGCCTCGGTGCCTATTCCAATCATGGAGTCCCACTCTGCAACTCTGGGCATAGCTTGCTTAATCTCCACAACGGCCCCCACAACACTAAGGATGCCTGGCCTCCACCTTGGGGGTGCCCAGGAGTGGACGCCTCACAGGGAAAGCCAGGATGGTTCCACAGCGGTATTCGTACAAGCGCCTTGAGACCCTTGCGGGTGAGTAGTGCGCTATACAAGTACCAATGTACATTTTACTAGTTGGGTGATAAGTATTGATTATTGATACGTTGTTTAGGTTACGTTTTGTTTTATGTTGTCCAGACTTTCCTGGGGAAAAGTTGAATAACGGGTGGAGATAGAAACCACACTGCAGTGAGGTTACTTGTCTGTTGGAATAACACTGAGAAGCTAGGTAGGGCTGGCAGTGTTGAACTAGGGACTATTTCACGTGAAAGTGAGAGTGATTAATAGTAAAGAGTTCACTGGTGAAACTTTGGTCTTATATCACCTAGTAAGGGTAAAACCGATGGAGTAGCAGGTTCTTCTGAGCTTGATTGAAGGGTAAACGGAAGGTTTTACTTTCCAGCGAACCCTGTTCTTGTCAGAGAGTGCCACCCCGTGAACATTATCTCCGCTCGGCTGCAGGCCAATAAATAGCAGTGAGACGTCCCCTACCAATCATCTCCTGCCTCGGATATTCAGTCAAGACAGACCCCGTTACTCCTTCTGAAGCTTGGATACTTGAATCCTGCCGCCATCCCTGGAGGAGAACCCTGTGTCCCTCCTGCTCCATGGGATCTTTTTGTGTGCTTTACCCGGTCGGATTATCATAAGCGCTGGGATGGCAGCGCAGCCCTTCTCTGCTTTTGAGGTAAGACCCTTGGCCCCACGTTCCGTCCTCTGTACTTAGCCTTTGAGGACCTGCCCATTTCTTTATAGGCATTTTTAACCTTGGGGACTTCCAGCCCACATGGTTCCACTGGTTTAGACCATTCTTGTCTTCCTTACTTGCATTGTTTTCCAACGTGTTAAGCCCTCCATGTATTTTTAGCTGATTCCTATGGTGTCCTGCTGGCACTGATCACTTCTACCGCCAAGCGGTTGTTTCACTCTTGAAAGGAAGCCTTAACTCTTGCTGCATTTCAGTACTAGAGCCCCATTTTACCACATTCTTTCCATTTCTTTACAGATTTTTTACCTATTGTACGCTGATTAAAGGTGCGGCCATAAGAGAGTGTGCACTGTTATTAATCATCTCCACACCCGGATCCTCTTATTTTTCGGAGAGATTTGTTTCTCCAGGTAAAGCGTCTGAGTTATTGTTGTAACATGTGCACTTTGGAGATTAGTGGTCATTCTCGCTTTTTGACCACCTTTCCCATTTACTCTCTTAACAGTCCTCTGTGCTGTTTGGCCTCTGTACTTGCAGATCCTTTTGACTCGAATTGTTTGACCCTGGACCACCTCTCCTTTATACAGCTATTCATCAGTGCGCGATCAACATTCAGTCCCCTAAAGAGCATCCTTCGAGTATTATCTACCTCTGAATTCTCAGTAAGTTAGTGAGCACCCATGCATCACACTTTCCTTTATCATCTATTTTTTATATGAGCACCCTTGTTATCTTTGGACCTTGGTTGGATATCACTTTTCATTCTTTTTTGTAAACTCCGCATGCCCACTGGTCTAGCCATCATAAATATACCGGACATCTTCTCTCGTTAGACCTATTTGCCCATGAGGATTCTTCTTAAACCTGTCTGGCTCCATCTAGGGGCATTTTGGGTTTTAATTTCTCTAGTGTTTTGGGATCTATCAACACATGCTTCCTTTCTGTGCACATTTCTTTCCAGGTGAATTTTTTGGAAACCGTGTTTTTACATTTATCTGTTCCCAGGGGAGAATGTTTCTAATTGTGTTTCATTTTTGCTTTATGGTTCATTCGGAGCTGGTGTACATGAGAAGTGTATATTTTGGATCCAGGCTGTATATGTAAAAATACCCCCCACTGCCTGATCTTCCCCACGCTAGTGCTCTTTCCAGATATTCAAGCCACAAGTGCCCTGAGGAAGGTGATGGCTACTCGCTAGCCCAGCACCGAAACTTGTGTTGGCACCGTGCAAGACAGAAACCATTGGGCGACAAACCATCGGGAGCACTTATTATATGCACCACTGCCCTGTATTTTCCTTGGGTTTCTGCCTTTTTTACATATGGCTTGCTTTTGTACATAATCTGTTTCATTTGACGTTTGTGAGAATGTGGAGTGTATGAATGGTAAGACTGATGGAAGTATCTGTGTATCTTTTTGCCTTTTAAGTTTATTTCACTGTGTAGAGCTCTTCTGTAGGGTATAAGAGAACTTACCTATTAATCTATTTATTCTTATCAGCTCAGATTTTTTTGTTGTGTATGTGTACTGTATATATGTGACATGTACTTACAATACCTCTTAATAAACATTATTTTGTGCAGTATCCTTGTTTAGATGTAATTTGCTGTGCATCATATACTCCCCAGAGCAGAGTTAATCTCTCTATCTTTATCAAAAGGAGACGTGGTTACACTCCATTATTATCCTCTTAGTAAGAAACAACGGTCCTTGACCAGGGAGAATTAACAATTTATAATAAATATAGGCCACAATAAGCACTATAATGAACAGGAAGTCCAGCCGGACTTCAAAATGTATTCAATACTTAAATAGAATACATAAACCAGAGCAACAAATAAAGCAGTGGGACACAGTCCTGTATGCACAGTACTAGACAAACAATACACAGTACACAAAAAACTAGGGATTTTCAGGCATTCAAAGGAACGGGAGCAAAAAAAGGTTAATCTTACAATCTAATTGCTTCACATATGTGGGAAACACATGAATTTTTGACACATAATCGTGAACTAGTGCTTAGACCACATATTATGTCGACGGCGTTTCGATCCAGTTACAAATAATGGATCATCATCAGGACATTCAGTGTCTGCCTGAGTTTAAAAGCCTAGAACCGGTGGAAGGGACTGATAGGTTCCCAAGGGCGAGCGAACAGTCTGAAGGTAGGGTCTTGTTGCAGCTTGCGCTTCAGTGGGGCGCAAGAACCTTAGGTTCACAGTGGAACCAGTGATCAGGTCTACTCGGTGCCGGATCCACCGGTTCTAGGCTTTTAAACTCAGGCAGACACTGAATGTCCTGATGATGATCCATTATTTGTAACTGGATCGAAACGCCGTCGACATAATATGTGGTCTAAGCACTAGTTCACAATTATGTGTCAAAAATTCATGTGTTTTCCACATATGTGAAGCAATTAGATTGTAAGATTAACCTTTTTTTGCTCCCGTTCCTTTGAATGCCTGAAAATCCCTAGTTTTTTGTGTACTGTGTATTGTTTGTCTAGTACTGTGGATACAGGACTGTGTCCCACTGCTTTATTTGTTGCTCTGGTTTGTGTATTCTATTTAAGTATTGAATAAATGTTGAAGTCCGGCTGGACTTCCTGTTCATTATAGTGCTTATTGTGGCCTATAATTATTATAAATTGTTAATTCTCCCTGGTCAAGGACCGTTGTTTCTTACTAAGTTGACACCCTAGGTCCTTGCATACCTATAGGGTTCCCTTGTCTGTTAAAAATACCATTATTATCCTCTGGCAGATGACACCTTTCTACCTTGTTCTTGAGGGTGGACTATTCCTTATTGATGTACCCGAGAGTCCCTGCCTTTATTTGTTTTCCTTGGGTTTCCTATTTATTGGTCTTATACCTTTCGCTGGATCACTTTGTGTGAAGATACATTCGCTACACTCTGCGCTTTGCCTTATTGAGTGCCGGGACACTGAGATGATGTACCATAAATGACACTGTTGAAGGTTTTCCCTTGACTTGTGTTTCATCATTGAAAATCAGAAAAGAAAGGATAAAAAAAAGAACCCCACTCCTTCTGCAAAAGAAAAAGGTAAAAGGTCCAACGCTAACATTTTTGCAAGCTTCCTGTTGTAAAAATGTGCTGCCTGGTGAGTGAAGTCATAGAGTACCACCTGTATAAACATGCCCATAATATAGCCTGTATTTTCTAAGTATGGGTGAATTTTGCGGATCTGCGGTTCGCAGATCCGCAAAATCACAAAACCATTCCGTGAATTTGCAGATTTTCCAGTGAAATTACGGATTGTTTTGCGATTTGCACCATACTTTACTGGAGTACTTTCTACTGGCTAATCAGTAAGTGCTACCTTGTTGGGTAAATGTATAGTGCTTTTCCTACACTGCAGTTGCGTAAAGGGCCAGATGATTTGTCCCCAGTGACCATGTGTGCCTGTAAGTTTGCCACTGCGCCAAAAGGCGCCAAGGTCCCTTGAGTGAGCTGTCCATCATAGTTGGGAAAGGGCGGGAAAAACGTTTTATACTGCTAGTGTGTGGTGCGGGGCTTCTATGCGTGTGCACATGCCTCTTGTGTAAAGGGTCAGAGAGCGAGCAGGGCATCAGGTGAGGAGAAAGCAGCCTCCTGGCCACAGGAACTACAAGGGGATCACGCTTGAGAAACTCATGGATGCAAAGACCTCCCTCGAGTATTACAGCTAATTTTCGACAGCAGATACGGGGTTAAAGCACACTTGCCCAGCCTCGACCATGCTCACTAATGTTTTGGGCTGATTAAAAACGTTACTGAATTTGAACTTCAACTCGGGCACCAGCTATAGACTGTAAGTGCTTCCTGTTGAGGTTTAATTTTTGTGACAGGAGCCTCGTGCCAGAATGAATCCTGCCATGCATAGTTATCCACGAAAATGCCACCGTTTTGTGCAACACCTCTACTCAACTGGAGTACTGGCTAATCAGTAAGTGCTACCTCGTTGTGTAAATGTATAGTGCTTTTCCTACACTGCAGCTGCGTAAAGGGCCAGAAGATTTGTCTCCACTGACCATGTGTGCCTGTAACTTTGCCACCGTGCCAAAAGGCGCAGAGAACCCTTGAGTGAGCTGTCCATCATAGTTGGGAAAGGGTGGGAAAAACGTTTGATACTGCTAGTGTGTGGTGCGGGGCTTCGATGCGTATGCACATGCCTCTTGTGCAAAGGGTCAGAGAGCGAGCAGGGCAGCAGGTGGGGAGAAAGCAGCCTCCTGGCCACAGGAACTACAAGGGGATCGCGCTCGAGAAACTCACGGAGGTAAAGACCTCCCTCGAGTATTACAGCCAAATTCCGACGGCAGGGATGGGGTTAAAGCACACTTGCCCACCATCAACCGTGCTCACTAATGTTTTGGGCTGATTAAAAAGTTACTGAATTTGAGCTTCAACTCGGGCAGCTGCTTTATTTATCTGTAAGTGCTTCCTGTTGAGTTTTAATTTTTGTGACAGGAGCCTCGTGCCATACTTGGAACTATTCTCTGACCCTGCTTCCAGGGTCAGAGCAGGGTTAGAGAATAGTTGGAAGTAGGAAACGAGGCGCCGCTCAGGAAGCACCTACAGCGTTACAGCAGGTGCCCAAGTTGAAGTTAATTTCTTTGTAACCATTTTGTAAATGGTTACAAAGAAATTAGCTTCAACTTGGGCACCTGCTGTAACCCTGTAAGTGCTTCCTTGAAAAAATTTGTCTCGCTCGCGGATTCGCGGATTTTCCCGCAATTTCTCAAGATTCGGGGATCGCGAAATTGAGGAAAATCCGCAAATTCCATGAGCGGAACAAATTTTTGGCCCAAAGTTAGTATTTTCTTCTTCTTTTCTGGGGCCACTGATGCAGGCAACTTTTGAGAAGTAGGTAGTGGTGGTAGACTTAGGGATCACCGTGGTGGGGCAGTCACTGTATACCATGGTGTCTCCATCTCACTCCAAGTTTTGTTGTCCCATTGTAAAGTCGCTGAGGTGGGGAATTTTGCTGGTGCGCTGCTGGGGAGAGGGCTGTTTTGCATGAGGATGTCACCCTCTTCTTCCTCATCAACACCTCCCACCGTGAATGGACTTGCAGCGGACGTTCCTCAGCTTGCCTTACCTTCACCACCTGAACCACGTTTAGCAATTATTTAAAGGTGCTCCTCCCAATGGATTGTATGGTTATTTTCATATGGGGCGCTTGGCCTCCAGTACCATATTGAGATAAGGCTTACCTCGATGAACATTTGTATAACAAATGGTGCATACTGCAATGTGCGCCCCCTGTTTGCTAACAGTAGAAGGTTCCAAACTGGGGAAAAGTAATTTTTTACTGTGCCAATGCCTGAATAAGAACTGGAGGTAGGTGGGTGTGTCGTTGATTGCCTCTCTGCAGTGAATACTTTTACTGAGGTAGTGGTTTGTGCAGGTCTCATCTGTGGCTTTGCAAATGTGTGAGCTGGCGGTGCTACCTGTGGCAGATCCCTTGGAGCAGGCTAAATAGCAATGTCGGATTCCTCTGTGTCACCTTACACCATGGATACTTGTCGTAGTAATCCTCCTTATTTGGATGCCTTCAATAATTCGAAGGCTTTCAGGAACTTTTCTTTACCCTTGCCCCTCCCTGCATCTCCCTGACTCTGCCAGGGTCTCCTCCTGTTGTATAACATTTTAGGACCCTATTGAAATTTTCCAGATTCATGCCCTTATATAGGTATAAATCACCATATCCTTACATAGGCATAGAAAGCATAACCATATTTAGACATAGCTCATGCAGTCCAAATTCTGCAGGGATACTTCCACTAGTTCTAAAAAAATCTACAACGATTGCTCGGAAACCTCGGCTTCAGCAGCTAGGGACTTCCCCTTGCTCGAAAACTTACTTGTCCAAGAACTCATGGAGTTTTCAAAGAACTGAGACACTTTGATGAAAAGGTGAAGGTCGAATTTTCAGAGTTCAAAAGAACGCTGTGTGCTAATTTTAAAAGTTATTCTCGGTGTCAGTAGAAAACATTAAGTCATCAAGATGGCAAAGAAATCGTCTACCACAGTAGGTGATTGTTTGACTACTTCATTAAGAAGGTCAATTGTGCACAAATGTGAAGCATCACCGTCAGCGTCAGCCGCGTTAGCAATGTTCATAGCAGATGGTACCTGGTTGCCTGATGGTCCGCGTATCTCACCTCCAGTTGGATTTGCCGGTGAGATCTCAATGAATGCCATCATCAGGATTGATAGCCGCTGGGAGCAACACAACACATGAGCCGTTACCGGACCCAGTAATGCGTCAGCATCCGTTGGCATAACCAATAGTAGTGTTAGACAGACATCTAACACACATTACTCTCCACAAAGCAGGCATCGTAGAACAGGTAAGATGCAATCTTGCCAGATTGGTCTGAATGACAGGTATTCAGATCTCTCAAATGAGCCAAGCCAAGGATCTGTGTTATTCTGTCACGGTACCTCATAGCCTGCAGTGCATTTTCCATGCTGGCTTGGTTATCACTGGTGGCTGGATGTGCCATAATGGTGCAGGAGGAATAAAAATAAGATCTCTGCTACGACTCCCAAAATGAGAGGCAGACCACCGAACACAGTGTTAACGAAGTTAGGAAAAATGCCCAGGACTGCTTCAAAGGGTGCTAACAGTCCCAAAAAAATTGTCCTAAATATATGTGCAATACCGCTGGCATCAGACATTTTAAAGATACGACCTAACATTTCTGCGAAATGTATTGGGCAGTTTGTTGATAATAATGCATGTATCTCTACAGAAGTCCTTACAACTGTCATGAATCGCTAGTTCTAACCCCTCCTGCTCTACAGTGAGCAGTTTTTCCCCATCAGGAAACCCACCCCTGTCCCGTGCACCCAGCACGCCAAAGTGTATGTGTAAAATGTTACATTGTGCTATAGTAGTTTTTACGTTTGAATGGTGTATTTAGAACGTTTTTGACCTTCTTGGTACAAATTGCTGTGTAAATCTGTCAATAATGGTGAACTAGTGCATTCCGATGTTCAGGGTGATATTACCAAATGATTTTACCAATGTTGTAAGTGTCAGCTTGCATTTAATTTCACTGCCGATTGATGCTGCTGCTTTTTGCAAGTATTGAGGTAGAACTGCCGACATCTGAAGCTTCCTGACGCACACGCACGCTACCAAAATGTGCGCGCTACGTCATCTCCTCTTAGGGTGTGGCTCGGCTATAAAAAGCCACACCCAAAGCTTCCCGATGCTTCGTCTTCTGCCGCGCCCTCGAGAGCAACTCACCTGGGAGCGCCCTGGAATTCAGAACGCCAGCCAACGCCCGGAAACCTCCAAAGGACTTCGGATTTCTTCACGCTGATCTTCGCGCATCTCTGCAAAACAAGAAAGACACAAGCTAAGTGAAATCTTTTGCAATTTAATGCAAGGCGCCCTACGCAAGCAAGTGACAAGAGTTTTAAGTGACTAGAACTTACCTGACAAACTCTTCAAAGACATTCTGGTGCTTCTGATTGAAGACACAGCTCGCAGTCTGAAACAAAGAAAAGGCTTTGAGAAATTATCAAAGTGTAGAGCAATTTTGGACTATAGTTTTGATGCTTTCGTTTTGCAATCTGTTTTTTGTTAGTGTCACTTTTATCTAGGTGGTGAAGGCGAGGAAAGACACGATAGAGAGTACTAAGTAAGTGATATGTACTAAGTAAGTGATATTTACTAAGGAAGTGTTAGGGTTGTGAACAACCAGTAAAGGAGAGTAACTTATTCGTGAACACTTGTTTTTCCTTAGGAGAGAGAACTTGAATTCTCCTTCTTGAATTCAACTCATCCATCTACGCAGTCTACATCGCCTCAATCCTTCCCGACGACAACACGGACGCAACGCTTAGATACCTACTGTCGCAGGTAGGCTTTAAGGAATTAAAAGAGATAACTGTAAATTGTAGAGGTGCTAGTAGTTAAAGCAAGAAGGAATTAAGGGATAACAGTTAAAAGAGTTTCTTTGTTGCCTCGCAGGTCGATAACCCAGGAACCAGTAGCGTCCATTATCCGGCCTCCCTCCCCTTTTTCTATTTGATTACCTAGGTGTTCTAATTATCACTAGGTGTTGCCTAGAAATTCGGGGAAGTTGGTCCATAACGTCTCTGCGAAATCCATCTGCAAGCAACTCACAGGTAAGAGTGCTTGTAGTCTTGACAGAAGACGAAGCCCACGACGATCATTTCGCCCAGACGTTATGGATTCTTCTGCTCCGGTTTCTCTGCAAGACATTGCAAACATGTTAACAGCAATTCAAGAAGAAAATGCTGCCCTTCGTAGGGATGTTACTGTGATTCAGCACAGTATGCAATCTGGACCTAGTACCTGGAGTTTCTCTATATTAGTATTAAAACCAGCAACTTTTCAACCTGGGTTTCAAACCTTGCATTCAGGTTCTAGTTCTTCAACTACCCCAACTCAAATTCAAGTTGTAACTCCAGTACCTATTCCTTTAGCGCAACCTGAAAGGTTTTTTGAGGATAGCAACAAATTTTCTATCTTTTTAAATCAATGTCATTTATATTTTATAGCTAAACCAGCAGCCTTTCCAGATGATTCCTCCAAGATAGCTTTCATTTTGTCCTATTTAGGTGGTGACGCTGCTCTGTGGTCAGTGCCAATAGTCGAGCGTGATGACCCTATCCTTTATGATCTTAGGCGCTTTAAGAATACTATGAAAAAATTATTTGCCAAGCACGTATTTGTTCAGTCTGCTGATCATGAGTTATTACATTTGAAACAAGGATCTTCTGATCTTTTACATTATATATCTCAGTTCAATAGACTAGTAATTGAAGCACGCTGGCCCGAAGAAAAGCGAGTGTCTCTTTTCTACAAAGGTCTAAAAGATGAGCTAAAAGATATGGTCACACAAATTTTAGATCCACCAGGTGACATAGAGGATTTTATTGATTTAGTGGTGAATTTGAATCATCGGTTATCTGAACGAAGAGGAGAGAAAGGTAAAACTGATTCCAAGGTATTTTCTTTTAAAGACAGAATCAGTAGTATAAAGGTAGAGTCTTCACCTAGGGTGGATTTGGGAGAAAACTAAACCAATGTCTTTATTGTGGGAAGTCTGGACACTTTGTTAAAGAATGTCCCATTCGTCCAAGTAAACCCAAAAGCAAAAACACTGAGGTAGGGTTAGTACAGCAGTCGGAAAACTAACTGGCTCGACAAATCAAGAGGTCAGATTGTCGAGTATGATTTCTAGTTCAGCCTCCATAACCCCTGAGATAACTTCTCATCATCTCAGTATAAAGATTTCCTTACAGTCTCTTTCTATAAAAGAAAAGATTTGGACAGTATACGCTTTAATTGACTCTGGGGCCACAGGCAATTTTATAGACACTTGTTTTCTAAAAAATTTGAATTTTAAAACTGAGTCTAAAGAACATCCCGAAGTCGTCAAAGCTGTAGATGGAAAAGAGTTATCATCTGGATCGATTCAGTTTCATACTGAAACACTTTTAATGACTTGTTTAAATACACATGAGGAAAAGATAACTTTTGACGTCATAGATGCCCCTCAATTTCGCTTGATCTTAGGCATACCATGGCTTGTAAAACATAACCCAAAGATTGACTGGGTAAAGAAGACGGTGTTATTCGATTCAGATCATTGTAAATCCTCCTGTTTAAAGTCTCCAGACTTGGAACTACTACTGCAAGGTAGCAATTTTCCTTTAAATTCAAAAAGTGTATTGTTGTTGGAAGAGGTTCCTAAAGAATATTTGTATCTTCATGATGTGTTTGATAAAAAAAAGGCTAACACGTTACCACCTCATCGAGATTTCGATTGTCGAATAGATCTTGTACCAGGAGCTACTTTACTGTGTAGTTGAATATATGTCCTCACTGAAAAAGAGAATGAGCATCTGAGAGAATATTTGGATGAGTATTTGGCTAATGGTGTTATTCGTCATTCAAAATCTCCAGTATCCTCTCCTCTCTTTTTTATTCCAAAAAAGGGAGGAGAGTTGCGTTTCTGTATTGACTACCGAGCTTTGAATAATGTTACCATCAAGAACAGATATCCACTCCCTTTAATTCCAACTCTTTTAGATCAGTTAAAAGATGCTACTATTTATACGAAATTGGACTTACGGGGGGCTTATCATTTGGTAAGGGTCCGAAGCGGAGACGAGTGGAAAACAGCCTTTCGTACGAAATTCGGTCTGTATGAGTATCAAGTCATGCCATTCGGACTCTGCAACGCCCCTGCGGCATTCCAATTTTTTATAAATGAGGTTTTGAGGGAATTTTGGGATATTTGTTGTATAGTGTACATAGATGATATTCTCATCTATTCTAAAGATACCACAGAACATGTACAACAAGTGAGAGCAATTCTTCGAAAACTTCTTGACAATTCTTGGTACATAAAACTTGAGAAAAGTATTTTTTATACCACAAGAGTAGAATTTTTTGGATACATTTTAAGTCCTAAGGGAATTGAGATGGATCCAAAGAAAATTCAAGCAGTACTGGATTGGACTAGTCCCTCCTCAGTAAAGCAAGTTCAAAGCTTTCTGGGGTTCGCTAATTTTTATAGACGGTTTATTTGTAACTTTTCCCACACGATTGCCCCAATCACTAAACTATTAAAAAAGAATGTGAAGTTTGAATGGAATAGTGAAGCTGAGGAGGCCTTTCAAAATCTTAAGAGACAATTTACTACAGCACCAGTATTGATGCATCCAGATCCTTCCCATCCTTTCATTGTAGAAGCGGATGCTTCTCAGCTTGCCATTGGTGGAATTTTATCCCAAAGACATAAAGAAACTGGTCAGATGCATCCAATTGCATACTATTTAAGAAAACCCACTCCTACCGAACAGAATTACGCAATTGCTGACAAGGAATTGTTAGCCATTAAAGCAGTTTTCGAAGAATGGCGTCATTACTTGTTAGGGGCAAAACATCCTGTAACAATCTATACAGATCATAGAAACTTACAATTTTTACATTCTGTAAAGGCTCTGACTTCTCGACAATTACGCTGGACGTTGTTTTTTAATGATTATAATTTTATAATTACTTACCGTCCTGGAAAAGAGAACTTAAAAGCAGATGCTCTGTCTC
Organism: Lissotriton vulgaris; assembly: GCF_964263255.1. Taxonomy (NCBI): domain Eukaryota; kingdom Metazoa; phylum Chordata; class Amphibia; order Caudata; family Salamandridae; genus Lissotriton; species Lissotriton vulgaris. The sequence continues at coordinate 846,272,631 of NC_141685.1, forward strand.
GCATGGGTCTTGTTGAGGAAAAAGATTGTTCTGATGAAAAGATTAAACCGGTGTTATCTGATCATTGTTTTAAAGTAGGTGTAATAGTATCTGATGTAATGGAAGACATAAAAAAGGAGATACAAGAAAAGACAAAGGAAGAGTGGCATGATTTATATCCTTTGTTACAAAGAAAAGATGATTTGATGTTTATGAATGAACAATTGTTTGTACCCACACAAGAATTCCAGACAAAGGTGATACAATTACATCATGATGCTTTAATGTCCGCACATCCAGGAGTAGCTAAGACCAGTCATTTCATTAAAAAAGAAAATTTTGGTGGCCTTCTTTGATTAGTGATGTAAGATCCTATATAGAAACTTGTGTGGTCTGTTCTCAAAACAAAACACAACACCAAGTCCCTAGTGGTCTTTTACTTCCTCTTCCAATTCCACCGCAGCCATGGCATACTGTATCCCTTGACTTTATAGTAGAGTTCCCTAAAACTAAAGAAGGTTTTACTACTATTCTGACTGTGGTTGATCTTTTACTCGAATGGCTCATTTCATCCCATTAAAGAAAATTCCTTCTGCCAAGGAGTTAACTCAAATTTTCTCTAAAGAAATAATTCGTTTGCATGGCATTCCTTCAGTAATAATTTCATACAGAGGCCCTCAGTTCATTTCCCACTTTTGGCAAAGTCTAGGAAAAACTTTAGACATGGACATTCGCACCTCTTCAGGTTATCATCCTCAAACAGATGGTTTAACTGAAAGAACTAACCAAACCATAGAACAATTCTTAAGATGTGCTCTAGTAGAAGAAGAAAGGGAATGGTCAGATATTTTATGGGTCTTAGAATTTGCCTATAACAACATGGATAACTCTTCCACTACTTTTTCACCCTTCTTTAGTGCTTACGGGTTTCATCCTAAGAATATTCCAGTTTGAGTACAAATTCCATCTGATGTACCATCGTTGGAAGATCATATTGAAAAAATAGTCCATATTCAAAATCAGGCTCAATATCATTTAGCACAAGCAAAAGAAAAACAAAAAGAAACTTCAGATTTACACAGAAAACCACCACTCAAATACTCCATAGGAGATAAGGTGTGGTTATCCACAAAGAATCTGAAAATAAAAACTTGTAAAAAATTCTGCCCCAAATTTATCGGTCCATTTCCTATTGAAAAAATAATAAATCCTGTTAGCGTAAAATTGACGTTACCGATCAGATATAAATTTCACTCGGTATTTCACGTATCTTTGATCAAGCCCTGTGATCCTGGGACCAGATTTAAAGAAAAGCCAGAAGTTATACAGGTTGATGGAATTCCAGAATTTGAAGTTCAAACAATTTTAGATTCAAAAAGAATTCGAGGAAAATTGTTTTACTTAATTCATTGGAAAGGTTATGGTCCAGAAGAACGAACATGGGAACCTCTGTCAAATTTACAAAATGCTCCTAGATGTCTAAAACGATTTCATTTTCAGAATCCAAATAAACCTAGACCTGTTCCTCAGATTTTGTGAGGGCTCTTGAGAGGGGAGTACTGTCACCCAGCACGCCAAAGTGTATGTGTAAAATGTTACATTGTGCTATAGTAGTTTTTACGTTTGAATGGTGTATTTAGAACGTTTTTGACCTTCTGGGTACAAATTGCCGTGTAAATCTGTCAATAATGGTGAACTAGTGCATTCCGATGTTCAGGGTGATATTACCAAATGATTTTACCAATGTTGTAAGTGTCAGCTTGCATTTAATTTCACTGCCGATTGATGCTGCTGCTTTTTGCAAGTATTGAGGTAGAACTGCCGACATCTGAAGCTTCCTGACGCACACGCACGCTACCAAAATGTGCGCGCTACGTCATCTCCTCTTAGGGTGTGGCTCTGCTATAAAAAGCCACACCCAAAGCTTCCCGATGCTTCGTCTTCTGCCGCGCCCTCGAGAGCAACTCACCTGGGAGCGCCCTGGAATTCAGAACGCCAGCCAATGCCCGGAAAACTCCAAAGGACTTCGGATTTCTTCACGCTGATCTTCGCGCATCTCTGCAAAACAAGAAAGACACAAGCTAAGTGAAATCTTTTGCAATTTAACGCAAGGCGCCCTACGCAAGCAAGCGACAAGAGTTTTAAGTGACTAGAACTTACCTGACAAACTCTTCAAAGACATTCTGGTGCTTCTGATTGAAGACACAGCTCGCAGTCTGAAACAAAGAAAAGGCTTTGAGAAATTATCAAAGTGTAGAGCAATTTTGGACTATAGTTTTGATGCTTTCGTTTTGCAATCTGTTTCTTGTTAGTGTCACTTTTATCTAGGTGGTGAAGGCGAGGAAAGACACGATAGAGAGTACTAAGTAAGTGATATGTACTAAGTAAGTGATATGTACTAAGGAAGTGTTAGGGTTGTGAACAACCAGTAAAGGAGAGTAACTTATTCGTGAACACTTCTTTTTTCCTTAGGAGAGAGAACTTGAATTCTCCTTCTTGAATTCAACTCATCCATCTACGCAGTCTACATCGCCTCAACCCTTCCCGACGACAACACGGACGCGACGCTTAGATACCTACTGTCGCAGGTAGGCTTTAAGGAATTAAAAGAGATAACTGTAAATTGTAGAGGTGCTAGTAGTTAAAGCAAGAAGGAATTAAGGGATAACAGTTACAAGAGTTTCTTTGTTGCCTCGCAGGTCGACAACCCAGGAACCAGTAGCGTCCATTATCCGGCCTCCCTCCCCTTTTTCTATTTGATTACCTAGGTGTTCTAATTATCACTAGGTGTTGCCTAGAAATTCGGGGAAGTTGGTCCATAACGTCTCTGCGAAATCCATCTGCAAGCAACTCACAGGTAAGAGTGCTTGTAGTCTTGACAACAACTTGCAGATCATACGTCTCTCTGGACGAGGTCAGTGGCAACGTTTTTTGCAAAAGAATGGCTTTCATTCTGCCTAAAGTATCAATTCGTATAGAAGAGATGTTCAGTGAAGGCCATAGTGGTGACTCCCCGTCTGTCTTGGTTTTAGGAAACAATACTTGTGTACAGCAAGTGACCCGGACTGACACAGTAACGAGATAGCTTATTCTTGGCATTATTCCACAACAGCTATGATCATTTAACATAATGCAGCTACCATTGGAAAGCTGCCTGAAAATTGGATCTATCACCGCTGTGGGCCAACACTGCAGGTGGCAAGAATGGTTACTGGAAGAACCTTCGCAGGCTCTGTGTAAATTAATACCTTGACACAATAGTGTACCGCTTAGTGAGTTTTCACAATTTTGTACCACTAAGAAATACTTCCTTTCCCCCACTCCAACATTTGTGTGTGTATGGTAAATCCCAGGTCAACTTAATGTATTCCTTACCCAACCTTGCATACTGGCCTGCTGGTATGTGTTTTAAGCAATACTGAAACTCGAAAGTCGTCGCTGGTATTGTTATGGTGCCATGCATTATCCTTTCAACTGATGGTTTCTCCGAAACGGTCAATGGTAATCTCTCCAGTTTTTCTATGCTCAGTACTGTATAGTCTGCTCCCCTTTGTGCCAACAAGATATGTTTATCTGTAAGGTTAAATACAGTAAACAGTGACCTAGTGTTGATTAGACGCCAAGGCACATAGTCTGAACGAAGGTTTGGCAACGTCCAGCCTAATAGCATTATAGAACATAATTGAGACTGGCCATGTTGTTGCATTAGCAAGTCCTGTTCCATTATGTCTATGGCAGATGATACAATGCTGTCCAAAGAATATATTCTGGACGTCAGAGTTGTTAACCCATTGTCAACTGCAGAGAGTGATTTCTCTAAATGAATAAGATCGATTTCTCGTATTCTTGCAGCTGTTTCAATTTGCGTGACTTTCCATGCTTCATTGTATGCAGCGTATATACCGGCGAATATGAAACGTTTATGACGTGGATTACGAGGTCCCAGTGAGAATTCTCGTAAATCAACGCCATCTTTAAGCAAAGATAAGTGTTGTTTTATTTCTGGACGTGTGGATCTCTGTAGCCACTCTAGGCATAGTTTTCCTATACTATAAGTTGTTATTATCTCTGGATGTTGTCTTTGGATATATCTTGGATCTGGCCTAGTTACCGTAAACCCTTGTGTATTGTTCAGGAATCTATCTTGACAGTTATTTGTGTCTGTGGGCCAGATTAACCATTTTTTCCATTCAGGATTTGTTCTGTTCTGTTGTAAAATACAATTTACGTCTACCTCCTCATCTGAAGTTAAATTACTATCAGGTGTGGGCTTAGGTATTGATGGTTTGTTTAAATCTTTTATCTTAGCAATGGCAAGACAAGATGCCTGTTGAACAGTGTCATTTAGGAACAGTATTTGTTCTGGGATGATGCAGGCTCGAACAATGCTTCTAAACGTGTACCTGCCAGTCCTTTGTACCCCAGACAGTTTTTGTCTCAAGGTTGTCTTTCCAAAAGTCAAAGCCTAAGGTGGACAATTGAGCATAAAAGGCCGCAGAATACATTTGTTTAGTATTTGTCAACATACTTTTTATGGCTGTCTAATTAACATTTTTAAAGTAAAAACTTTCTGAGTTTGTAACATAAAAACCTGTAAAATATGGAAATTTTCTTTAAAACATTTTAGAACTACCTTTTGGAGGTGATGGACAATGTTCCCATTGATTATAAGTTAAAACATTTCTAGGGTTTGCAGATTTGTGCAAGTAATGATGACCAAAATGATTAAAACAATACATTTCTTCCTAATTTGCTGAACCTTCTAAGTATCCATGTTTTGTAAATTTTGCTGACATTTCTAAGTCTGCCCTCATGTTATTAACAGTCTCAAAGTCCCAATCATCAGAAAATGTGCTGGGTGAAACGAAATCACTCAAGAAAAATTTAAATTGGTGTGAATTTTTAGCAGCTCGACAGGGCCATAAATGTCATAATCAGTTGTATAAGCTATTCCACCAGGTAGAGGAACGGCTGTGATGTATACTGATGACAGGTCTCGTTGTTCACGATGAGATGATTGGTGTAGTTTCAGGAGCAAGTTGATGTTCTTACTTGCTGTGCCCATTTTAATGTGCTTTCCATTTATTAGTTTTCCCAAACTTAGGTTGAGAGCCATAGCAAGAAGCCACAAGAATGAGCCATAGCAGGAGATAAAGTACACCTAACACAATCCAAAGTTCAGCCCAAGGTGAAACCAGATATGTATTTGGAAGCTCTTGACCAGGTTCCTTTATTTTTTTCTTGAAAGTTTTATTTGCGGGCATAGTTTCAGGTTCACTGGGATCCTCAGAAAAGTTATCAAAATTGATAAAATAGCAAGAGGCCACAGTGGGCGAGGTAAACACACTCTAGTGGTTTATCTGAAAATCAGAAGGAGCGTCTGCGCCGGGCGTTTCACTGGTGAAACTTTCATTTTCTGGCATATTTCACATTTCAAAACATAGTTTCTGGTTTGTTTCCTCATTCGTGGCCACCAGTATCGCTGTTTTAATAATGAAACTGTGGCGGAAACACCAGCATGTGCAGAGGCAGGCCCTTCATGTGCCGCTCGGATTAGTCCTAACCTGTGTTCCATGTTTAGGATTACTCTATCCCCCACTCCAGGGATTCGAGCAAAAGGAACATTATTCGCATCAGTTAAATATGAGTACTTGAGTGGAAAGCCTCTTGGAAGTGTTTTACCACCGTCTTTTACTGAGGCAGTGACAGCCTACATTATTTTGCTGTCTATTTTTGTTTTTTAATGAGTGATTGCAACTACGGAAGCCATTTGCACAGCTGCCTTTGCGACTTCATCAGCCAATGAATTTCCTTCAACGTGAACGCCATCACGCTGATGACTCAGTGTATGGATCACGTTAGTCTTTTGTAGTTCTTTCTGTAATAGAACTAATTGTTCCCAAGCAACTTATGCTTGATTGTGCCACCTTTTGCGTCTTTGAAACCGTTTTGAATCAAGGTCTGCAAGTATTCATTATAAAACTGGATGCAGTAATACGAATCGCACACTTTAAGTGTGGGGAATTCGCGATCTGTATTTCAGCTGACTGAGCTATACAGTCTCCTAGAGATTGAGTTGTTGTGACCATAGGTCTGAATTAAGTATGGGCGGAAAATCCGTTCCGCTCGCGGATTTTGCGGATTTTCGGTAAATTCGCAATCCGCGAGATTCGCGAATTTCCCGCAAAATCCGCAAATCCGCGAGCAGCGGATTTTATGGCTTGCTCGCACTGTTCGCGTGAGTTCGCGGCTTCCCAGTTCAACTTCGCGCCCCGCGAATAAGCGCTAAATTGCAGAAATACGATCTTAGCAAAACTGAAACTACTTACCAGGTTCAAAAGTTCAAGCTCATCATTAGTAGCCATTTCCTGTAGTGCTTCCTGAGGGCCCCCTCCAGAGTTCAGTTGCCTACTTGCAACTATTATGTGACCCTGCTCTGACCCTCAGAATAGTTACACATATGCCACAAAGGTCCTGAATTACAGCTAAGGGAGACAAGCAGGAGCCAGGCTGGAAGTTCAAATCCAGTGACACATTAATCAGCCCCTAATTCATTATTGTCAGTTGGGGCAGGGCAGGTGTTGTAACTAATTTTGCAACAATGAAAGCACTTAGCAAGTGCAAAAGATCACTAATCAGGAAGCACTAAGGAAGCAGGTGCCAGCTAAAAAAATATTCTGTGACACATTAATCAGCCCCAAATTAATTCAGGTCACTTGAGGCAGGGAAGGTGTGCTTTGCTTTGCCACAATAATGTACACTGGACAACCAGAGGGTGCTGTGATGAAACAGAGGGTGGCATGGGTGGGCCAGAGGGTGGCATGAGTAGTCAGAGAGTGGCAGTGGTGACAGAGAGTGGCAGTGATGAAGAAGAGTGTCCCAAACAGGCTGGACACGTAGAAACAACAAGTTCGCAAAACTTGCAACCCGACAGGTAAGTTCGCGTTTGCGAAATTATACAAAACCCTTGCGAACTGGCAGAAACCCGCGCGAACACAAAAAAAAATCCACAAATTCGCGAGAATTCGCGGATTTTGCGGATTGCGAGTTCGCAAATCCGCAAAATTCGCGAACGCGAGATTCGCAAAATTCGCCCATGCTTAGTCTGAATTAACCATTGCGCCAGCGACCATTAACAATCGCGCACGCTGCACTATAAGCTTGTTTACCCCCAATTGCGGGCTGTGCTGATCCGTCTGTATATATTATACAGGCGTAATGTTCTAAAGGTAGGATTTCAGTAGGCGGAGGACATTCTTGTTCGTATTGGAGAAATTCTTGTGTCTTCAAGTAATGGTCAAAAACGTCTGTTGCAGCAAGAGAATTAACCCATTGTTCCATCTTGGATGTAGAGCTTTTGCATTTGGAATGCTTGCCTTCGCCACTGCCTTTAAGGCAGGTACAGGTGTAACAACTTTAATGCGTTTAGCCTGTGCTAGGGCTCTCTCCTTTGCTACAGCAGTCTGAACCGCTGTCAGAATTTATTCTGTTGAAGTGAATTTAATTTCTGCTTGTGTGTACAAGTGTGATTTGTAAGCTATTGGTACCTTTTCACCTTCGTTAAAGGTTAGGTATGTGAATTCACATCTCCCTGGGATGATTCGGATTAAGAGATTGCGTACATTATCGCGTGTTTGTAAGTGTGTTGCTGCCAACATGTCAGATTGTACTGAATGCAAAATTTCTGTGTGTTTTTGAGTCCAGTTAGTAGGTTTGAAATCCGGTTTGATTAGTTCGTAGAGAGGTTTAACCCTTTCTGCGTAATTCAGAATGTCAGTTCTTCCGAAGTTTAGGAATTCTAGAATTGACTATAAGTTTTTCAGCGTTTTTGGAGTTTGGAGCAGTGCACATTTTTCTAAAAAGTTTGCTGCCAGGCTTTTGCCTTCACTTGAAAGTTCGTATCCTAAGAATAGGACGTTGAGGTGGGCAATTCTTAATTTTTTAAAGTTGAATTTATACCCTTCTGAGGCGAACCCAATCATTATTGTGTTCACCCTGTTTAAGTGCCTGTACAAATCATCATCTGTAAGTTAGATGTCATCGACATAAGATAATGCCTCATCATCACACGTTTGTAGTAACTCTGTTACTCTGGCTGAAAATAATCCAGGACTATTCTTAAATCCCTGGGGGAGACAACAGAAGTGTTGTTGTGTCCCCATTATTGAGAAAGCGGTCAAGTACCTGCTTTCTGTTGCAATGTTTTGACAGAAGAAACCGTTTGAAATATCTAAAGTAGTTTTACATTTCTTCTGATCGATATTATTCATTAGTGCTGCACTGTGTGAATTTTGTACTGCAAAAGTTTTGCAACAAGAGTTTAAATGTCTGTAATCCAAAACTAGACGATATGTTTCATCTGGTTTGGTGACAGGAAACAAAGGATTGTTCATTGACGAGGTGCATGTTTCAATCACCCCTATTCAAGTTTATCTAAGATCTCCCTGACTTGTTTTTTAGCTTCCTGCTTAACTGGATATTGTCTCTGAGCAGTTGGTTGATTTTTTAACTGAATTTTATGGCGAGGAGAGTCCTAATCCCATCCCACATGATTTTTATATAATGTTGGAGCCTGGGCAACAGCCCATTTTCTGGCATAGGTGCATTTTTTATGAATAGGAATATGATTAGAGAAGGCTGGCATAATGATCTCTTCACCATATGGGCACTCCCTGACAAATTCAGGAGGCCAGTCTTTTTCAGCTAGAAGGATGTCATAACCTTTAGATAATTTTTCCCAAAATAGTGCTTTTATCTTCCTAGTTATATCCCCCTCTATTCGGAGTGTTACTTCGTATTACTTATGGGGTACACTAATCCTGGTGTCTGTAGTTTCAACCTGAATGTATTCATTCAGATCTACTGTCTCCAGATGATCTCTAAGGGTCTAATCAGCTCCATACCTTAGTTTAGAATGAAGAAGGTCGGTCTCGGGACCCGATTTCCCAAAACATTGTCTCTCTCAGTACGTCTGCTGGAGGGTCGTCTTCCTTCGGCACTTGCTGCAGCAAGATGCGTCGGCAAGTAGATAGTCGAACTGCTCCAAACTGCTGTGTGTTTGCTTGAGCGAGTGTGGGCATATTTATACTGTGAAGGTGCTGAGTTTGATGTACAGTTGGACATATTAACGTCATCAAAGAATCTCAGTTCTTTGAAAACTCCATGAGTTCTTGGACAAATCAATATTCAAGCAAGGAGAAGTCCCTAGCTGCTGAAGCTGAGTTTTCCAATAAATCGTTGTGGATTTTCGGAACTAGTGGAAGTATCCCTGCCGTATTTGGACTGCATGAGCTATGCCTAATTTGGTTATGATTTCTATTCCTATATAAGGATATGGTGATTTATACATATATCAGGGCATGAATCTGGAAACATACAATAGGGACCTAAAATAATACATAACACTTCAAGGTATAAATATTCCCACACTTGCCATAGCAAACGCACGGTGGTTTGGAGCAGTTCGGCTATCTACTTGCCCAAAACGCCCTGATACTGCAAGTGCCGGAGGAAGCTGACCCTCCAGCAGACGCACTGAGAGAGACGCTGTCTTTTCTCCTGCCGAGAAATCCAGCTCCAGTGTTTCCAAGCAGGTTGTTGGGAAATCCAGTCCTGAGCTTGACCTTCTTCATTCCAAATCAAGGTACAGAGCTGATTAGACCCTAAGAGAAATCTTGGACAGATTCCTGGCAAAGAATATTAAAATTATGCTACACCTCACTTACTTCTTCCCTCGTACTAAGCTTAGGTTAGGTACTTTGGGGTAGGCTTATTATAGAAGCACCAGTTGAGTACTTTTTAGCCTTTGTTATTTATGTATGTATTTATCTATGGTTTAGGAACGATACAATGCTCTAAAAGTATTATTTTATTCTACTCTTTTTACTGTATGCATTATATTTTGCAACCAGTGTTACGATAGTAGCAGTTAATTTCTTATGCTTGAGAAAGAAGACTGTTCAATAAATCTTTTTATTGAAAACACCCGTCTCTCTATTTCTCTGCACCTCTGGTGAAACGAAGCATGCACGATTGACTGAAGGAAATATCTATCTATTGGTTCCATGACTCTGAAGATCAGTTTTATCTTGGGGAAACAAAGTTGTAATGTTTATGCGGTTGTCAGAAACTAAATCCCTTCTTGTGAACTCAAGAAAGTTTCTAGTGACCTCTGAGCTAGCTGGCACACACAATTAAGTCTAGTATATCCGATAGAGACCTAGTAGACCTCAGTCCTACGTCTTATCTATAGGATATATCTCTCCAATGCGCAGAGCCTATTGGGAATATATGAACTACACTACATGGCGCCCAATGTTTGGTAAGGCACTAATTTAACGCTAGATACTAGAGTAACTCAGTGGGCGAGCGAGTGGAGCCGGGAGGTGCTGCCCGCGTTTGTTTCAGCCCGTGTCTGCCTTTGCCCTCCCCGGCTCCCGCTCCCGTCTTCGAGGGTTTTTCGCCCGGTCCCGTGTGCGGACACTCTGGACCTTGCTTCCAGGCCTTGTTGTTTTCAGTAGGGGCAGGAGGGGCCGCTGTGGTTGCTGCTGGTGCAGTGACCCCATAGGGATCAGAGGAGCTCTCTGGCTTGCAGCGCTGTGGGTGTGGCAGCAGCAGAGAACTGAGGAGCCTGCTGCCTGCCTGCCGGCTCCATTACAACCACACACCAAGCATGTGAACCAAGTTATGCACCCAACGGAGCAGAGCCGAGCCTAGGAGTGGAGGAAAGTGCCTTCATCTGCCCATACCTCCCATCTGTAGTGTGAATATCTCTCTACCACCATTCTCCTTTGTACATCTGACAGCGATGAAGAACAAATAATAAACAAACGACCAGCTTGTGGTGAGTGACAAGTGGCAAGAGGTGTGTAGTGAGAATTTAAGGTTCTAAGTTACTGAGACATTTGGGATCTGTTCTACTCTATATGACTAAATAACAGGCCTGCCGGAGTCCGGTTATTAATGGGATATTAATCTATCTATTAATAAATACCTAGCAGTACCGCTGGATTCTGTCCCAAGGGTTGTTTTGAGGGTGCCTTGGGTCTAACCTGGGGGTGATCCCTCGGGGTGCTCAGAGGTGTTACATGTTATTAAAGCATCCGCTGGTCTGTCAACGTTCCGTCAACGGCCCGCTTGTAGTTTTGGAAGAGGCAAGTCTTCTTCACTTTAGAGGGGGTATTATGAGGTCAGGAAAGGAGCTATCACCTTTCCCTCCAATCAAAAGGAAAAGAAAAATACAACAAGCATCAATATTAGATACTTTTAAAATAAAACAGGCAGGCGACATACAGTCCTTTAAAACATCAAAGATCCATACATTTAGGAAATTGGGCAAGTCGCCGACAAAGTTTGATTTTATGAAAGACCCAACCGGTGCTATGTTAACAGGGCTAACTAACTCATGTGAATTTTAATCTCCAATTAAGCCACTGAGTGAAGCAAATAGTATATCCCCTAAGCAAGGGGTAAGTGAACCAGGCCACTCAGGATCTGAAGCTGAAGTAGAAAGAATGCCAACCCAATAGAGGACCAAGTCAACCATTGGGGTCAAATAACGGACCTAGAGATGCTAACTACTCCATTTACTGGTCGATCACAACAAGAAGACCTAGAATGCACGAATTCAATGATGGAAGATATGCCGCAATCATTACCAACTAGGCAACCAATGCCAATAGAAGTGCAAGTACAAATCAGCAAAGTGAATGGGTTAGGGGAACCTTTTAATTTGGGGCACATAATTCAGCAAGAGAAAGAAGTTTCAAATGATGTAAATGATGGGTTGCAAATTTTAAGTTAAACCAATACTCCCCTGAAATCAGATTCTAATTTGCCCAATATATATCAGACTCAAAAATTGGATCAGCCAAAACATAATAATGATTTTGAAATTAAAAAGGATGAACACAATGGCAACTCAAAAACTCTGCAGCTCTGGAGTACCCCATATCAAAAAAGCGTTTTGAACAGTAGTTTACAATTCATTAATCCTGGTGACGAGGGACATCATTTTCAAGGACCTCAAAAAGAGCAGTATAAGGATGTATCATTTATGAATGGGCAACATCACATCCCAGGTACTCAGGTACCAGGAAGCGGGAATGCATGAGCAATTTGGGACTTATTCTTTAAAACTTCTCAACTAACTCTGGAAGCTTTAACATACCAGTCTAACAAAATGGATGTCTAAATTGACCTTTTGAGCACTATGGCATCTTCTGTTGCTGGGATTGAGCAGAAGATAATAACTTTAAATAATTTAATAGTAAGAACACAATCTCAGCCAATAGCGACGCACGTAGAGTGTAGTAGTGCCCCACTAATTAATAAACTGGCTACCATTCCAGATATTTTAAAAACAATAATTGACGATGTAAAAGGGAATTTTGGTCCAATGGGGGTATTCAACCTACTAAGACTGTCTGTCCCTCCAAAGATAAAATAAACTGTAATGGTACAACAAATAGTAAAGACAATATTGTTGTGAAAGATAAAATAGTCCATAAAACAAAAGAACAAGAAGGAAAAAACAACGGAAGGCAAGAAATAAAGCCCCTAAAAGTATAAAAAATCTAAATGTATTAGACCTAGCGAGTTTAAATACGGGAAACAACCATGACCAAATACTAGACTGTGAAGGTGAGGTTAAACAAATGTCTCCAATTAAACCTTTTTTTCCTCTATTTAGTAAGGATCTATTGGAGGGAAAAGCTGTAATAAATAAACGCTTAAACAAGCAAGCCGATAGTATAATAACCACAGAGAATGGAAATAATCATCCCTCAGAAATGCGAAAAATTGGTGGAAAGCAAGATCGCTCAACAGGAAATAATTAAAGCAAGGAGTGAGAGTACCAGTGGGGAGGAAACAAATAGAGACTTGCTAAATACATTGAAGGATATTAAATCACCTCAAGAGCTGGTAACTCAAAGGAAGCAGGTATATAAACACCAACAAACATGGTCTCAAAATATTTGTAATCAAATTGGAAGGTTAACCCAACATACTCAAGGTGAAACCGGCCTGCAACAAGCTAAAATAAATAACCCAAATCAAAAAGAAGGAGTGGTGCAGGTAATCTTTACACCAGAATATAAATCAAGGGGAAAAAATTATATCTTGAATCGTGAATACATATTAAAATTGTGTAACGCAGTCCCCTCATTGAAGGAAATCAAATGTACCGACATAGAATCAATTGAATTGCTCACACTCAAGAACAATAATCAAGAATCGACATTGGTAACTTGGTCTTCATCTACTGTACCAGTCTAATTATGCAAGAATATATTCTCTTTCAGGACTGGGGAATAAAAATAACAATTCCCCTTCAACCTTCCTACCCTAGCCCTTTTATTCCATCTAAGCCACAAAATGAAAACCAAATGAGATTGGCAAGTAATAATAAAAAATATTCAATATTAAAAAACCCCATAGGTATGACCAATGGACATCTTTTAAGCACATTAGAAGGAAAAAAAGTAGACCCGCTATTTGACACTGTCAAATTAGGATGACTTACTGCAGCTCTCCATAATACAAGGCAGGATTGACATCTACACATTGTAGCCCCGTTAAAGGGATCAACAATTATGAATGAAAACGTTAGAGTATGTTCATGGAATATAAATGGGGTCAGAGCAAAGATTCAGAATAATCAACTAACAACCCTGGGCAGTTTTCAAATCATTTGTCTACAAGAGACTTGGGGCTAGATGTAGGTAACTCTAATTTACCGGTTCATAAATACCGAATTTTACCAATTCGGTATTTATGAATCAGTAAATTAGAAGGCGGTAGATGTAGGTAAATCAAAAATCTGATTTACCGAATCTGTAACATTCGGTATTTACCGATTTGGTAAATACGGAATCGGTATTGCCCATTGATTCCTATGGGCCTTGAAGCCCATAGGAATCAATGGGCAATACCGATTCGGTATTTACCGAATCGGTAAATACCGAATGTTGCAAGGGTGCAGGGGGTGTCACTTTGAAACCCTCTAGCACCCCAAGTACAGGCTTGTGTGCCATGTGGCACACATACATGCCCTAAGGGCATATCTGTGTGTCACATGGCACAGGTGTGCATGCACAGATGTGCATGCACACCTGAATTCGGTAGTTTACTACCCAATAGGATTGGGTGGTAAAATACCGACTCTTAAGGGCCTGTGGCACTCTTAGGAGTGCCAGCTACATATGGATTTACCGAATCGGTAAATATACCGATTCGGGATTGTACCGATTCTGTAAATTTACCGATTCGGTAAATTTACAGAATCGGTAAAATATAGGCCCCCTACATCAGAAAACCCTAATACCGGTCGGTAACGGCCGAATTCGGCTGTTATCGACCGGTATTAGGGCTCCTACATCTGGCCCTTGGTCTTTAGTTCCCTTTAAATTAGAAGGGTATAAGGGTTATTACTCATTAACCAATAGAACAAGTAATCATGGGAGACCTTGTGGGGGCTTGGCTACTGTTCTATCAACAGATCTAAAAATGGAAAGCGAAATGGACACCCAAAGTCAAAAGGATCATCTAATTGTCAAAATAAGATACAAAGAACAAAATATAATTAAATCTCTTATAGTAATTAACGTATATATTCACCCTGATACTAAATCACGAAGATCAATGGTGAATAATTTGATAATTATGATATTGCCGCAACAGGACAATGACACCCAATCCGAGATTATTATACCCGTAGATTATAACATGAATATGCTATGGTCTTATGTCAGAGATGTTGAAATACAAAGGCAAAATTACTTATGGTCAATTCCAACTTTTTCAACATCAATGGATATAATGGAACAAAAGAATGAAAAAATTGGCAAGACTCTGGTAAAAGAATTTGAAACCATAGGTCTCAGAGTGCTAAATGAGCGATTTCCTCAAGACTCACCACCTGCTTGGACTTTTCATACAGGGGATTATAGGTCTAGAATAGACTATACCATAGCATCGTTGAATTAATTTCATAACATTTTGTATTATCAGATAGAGGGAACATATATAAGTGACCATGACCAGCAATAATTGAGCTAAATTTAAATGGCTTAAGATTTGAAAACTATATAACACCTCTGGGAGTAATAACGACAGTAAATTACAAAAAATGATATTGGTCAGATAGCACCAAAGACTCTATTACAAACACTACACAAAGCAATTGTTCATTTTCACTTTGAAGGAGATGATTTGAATACTGTGGAAAAATGGTCACTCTTCACAAAGGAATTAATTATCAGTCACTCCCAAAAACATACTAATAAGGACCAGTGGAGAAAAAAACAGCATGCTCATTGGTGAAAATCTTGTTTGAAAGCCAGCAATTAAAAAAAGAACGTAACAGAATCCTAAGATTAGTAAAAAAGTTCCCAGTTAATTTATTGTACAGGAAAAAACTTAAAAGGATAAAGAAAGAAGTAAAAAAAATGGTCTGGAAGAACAAAATGCAAGAAAATTGTTGTGGACAAAAGCCCTACACGCTTGCAAAATGAGTAATTCAAGAGACTTCTGGACTCTAGTGAACAAATTAGGTAGATCTAGTAGGAAAGCCACTTCATCAACAGTAACTGAATCTGAATGGGTATCGTTTATAGATATGCATCTGAATCCAACTCTTAACATGGTTATGAATACTACTGATTGGGCTACAAATGGAACACAAGGAAAAAAGAATAATAATACAATAGCGATAACAGAAAACCAAGTATGTAAATTACTAAAGAAACAGAGATCCAATGGTGCCCCAGGCCCAAATGGAATTACTGCTGTACTGTATAAGGAGAAAGCTTCGTACTGGTCGCGTTATTTAACATCAGTTTTTAATTACGCTCTCCAATCAAGAACAATCCCTGAGTCCCTTCCACCCAATTACAGATTAATTACGCTGCAAGATGTTGAAGCTAAACTGTTTGCATCGGTCCTACTTAAGGAGCTAATTGACTGGGCTAACGAAAATCATTTAATTCCACCAAACCAATCAGGTTTTGTACAAGGTCAAGGTACTGCAACGAATGTGCTAACATTGAGAATTTTAATGGACAAATATAAAATAAAAAAACAGCCATTATACATATGTTTCGTTGAATTTAAAGCAGCCGTTGACTGTGTGAATAGGCAGATTTTATGGAGGAAACTGGATTGTTACGGCATTAGCCCCAGCCTTTTAAAAGCAATACAACTGCGATATACTGATACTTGGACAAGAGTCCACCTAGGGAATGGCTCAAAGCTGTCGAGGAAAATTAAAACAACTCAAGGCCTAAAGCAAGGGTGTGTTTTTAGCCCCATATTTATTCAATTTATTTTTATCAGACTTTACCCTTGCAATGAACAATGAGTTAGCAGACTCGCCGAAGCTGGCTGAGAAACAAATATCAAATTTATTATACGCTGATGACGTTGTTCTGCTAAGCCAAACAAGGATAGGGCTGCAGCGATTATTAACCAAGACATCATTGTACGCCATCGAGAATAAAATGACTATAAATGAAACTAAAACAAAAGTAATGGAAGTCAGTATCAAGAAACGGAAGGGCAGTCAGTACAAATGGTACCATCTAAAGAGGGAGCTAGAAAAAGTTCAATATTATAAATATTTGGGGGTAGTGTTTGATGAGAAAGGATCCTTCTCATACCATAAAATGGGGATGGAGAAAAGACAAGTGGTACCTAGTGGTCAAGGGAGTTAATCAACCGGAATCACAAAGTAAGTGCAATGCAGATAACACCCAAAGGAACACAACAAGCCCGTTTCTTAGAGTGTAGACTTGGCCAAGTTAGGACTCAAGGACATATGGAAAAAATTCCCATCAGAAGCCAAACTGTACTGCCCTCGTTTACATCATTTGGGATCTCCTTGCCCAGGAGACAAAACAAAACGGCCGGTCAGACATTACCTGTGCCGAAATGAAGATGTGAGAGGAGAGTAACACAAAGATTGGTGGCGACTGAAAAAAGCAGTGTGGGGTGAAAAGAGGTGAAAGTGACTATAAAATTAGGTGAGCTGGGTAGAGAATACAATATTTATTAGTGTCTCCCAGTCCCTAAAATCTAAAAGACAAGTGCAAATGCGGGTTTAGAAATAATATCCGCGTTAAGTAGTGGTCGACATGTTTCTGCATTAGTTGAAAAAGATTTTTCATGCATTCCTCAGGACCAGAATGTTAAAACTACTGCTTTTAGTGAAGAGTAAAAGATATCACCTGCAAAAATCAGGTTGTGTGCTCAACCAAGTACTGTCATCGCATCGCATCAAAACATCGGATCCACAGAGAGAAACAAACAAACAACAAAAATGGGAGAACATCAGTATGTAATTTTTTCGCGGTTTTCTGAAACAATATCATTTCAAACCTGTATAATACGGTACAAAATCCATATATATTAGGAAAGTTTCCATCATCAACACTCACCCATAAATGATGGTTGAGGAGCTTCACCCCACCTGGCTGCGGCTCAGGTATGAGGAGCACCGCTCTACAAAGGGAGGATTAAAATGAAAGAAAAGAATAATCATCGCTCGTACAGAATCCATCGATGGTAAATGGATTTAATCTAAGGACAATCACTGTCTTTGCTGATTATGTAGACCTAATTCTTAAGTCTGTGAATTACGCTTGTACCAGGTATATGACCTGTCTGTAGTATGTTGTATACCCTTGTACAAGATTCTGAATTTATTCTGTGCACTGAGACTTGAGTTACTCGCGGTGTGATGGTGGACACCAAACCGTGTAGTGTGATGACACACCGAATGAAATGTTTGCGGTTTTACAGACGTATACGGCAAAATCATTCCGTGCACACTGCTTACCTATCCGTCGGTGTCTCCCGACAGTCATCCGAGCTGTCTGGGGGGGCATCGATTGTGCGACTCGTATTGTGTTTTATGCAGTTGTTTCTGAGGACAGAGTCACATGACCGGCTTCAATCACGTGGTTACATGGTATGCCGGGAGTTGTAGTTTTTAATTACGGTTTCTTGTAGTTCGGGCAAACCTAGATGAAACCTGACGCTACTACCTATACAGCTAGATGTATATGGTATATACATTGAGAAATATAGCATGTTACAGGTATACATGAAAACTGATAGGTGCGTTAGATGTTAAAGGGACATCCACGGAATGGGCTCATTGAGTCCCGCCTTATCGCTGTTCAATCTGTATACCCATTTCTGTTCAATTTTGAACAGAAAACGACTGGCATCTGGACAGGATTCTGGAATAGGTGGTTGTTCCAAAACTGTCCAATAGAAATCATTGGGACTGCGTCCCTTTTCTAGGAAGTGTGCGGTTAGGCTTGTTGTGTTCCTTTGGGTGTTATCTGCATTGCACTTACTTTGTGATTCCGGTTGATTAACTCCCTTGACCACTAGGTACCACTTGGTGTTTAGATATTGCTCTCAGGGGCATGTACCTTGGTGGTCGTTAAACTTGCCCTTGGGCCCTCCTCAAAACTTTGTTGTGTAGATGGAGAAAAGAGCCAAAAGCCTACAAGGGGCCTTTCGCCTACTTTATAGCTCCTTGGGAGGTCCAACCTATACCCCATTAATAAAAGTCATAAAAGCAAAATTGCTTCAGAGTCTTACATATGGAAGTGAAATACTGGTTTGGATTCTGCATTATTAAATAATGCTATTACAAATACATTTAAACATCTGTTACGCCTTCCATCTAATGTATCTCCAGCCCAGACAAGGTTGGAATATGGTTTTTGCAATCAACAATATGCACGAATGGGGCAGTACGTTAAGACCTGGAGACAAATCAAAACTAATATCAATAACTCAATGTGTACCCTTTTGTGGAATGAAATGCATCAAAATGTAAATTTGTCCTTCTATAAATACCTGCAAAAAGCTCTTGAAGAATTGTCACTTGCTGAGATTTGGGAAATGTCTTTAACAGTACAAATTTTTAAGAAATTAATTAACAAATCAGTTAAATGTTTGTCCCTTTTAACAGATAAAGAACTGTTTATTAAGAGATCCCATGCATGGATGCTAGTTCAGGAATATACAACTCTCAAGGTTCAACCATATTTAGAAATACCATGGTCTGCACAAACCAAAATCTTTTTTATGAAAGCACGATTTGGGAATTTACCTGGATTAAAACATGTAATGCCCTGGTTGAGACCATCTAAACCGACGATGTGCAGATTATGCAACCTATGGGACGAAAGCATTTTACACTTTGTATGTATATGTACAGTAATGATGGAGGAAAGTAAACGATACTTGAAAAACTGCTTCATTGACAGAGGTGTTCGAACCTGTAGACATGCCGTGGTAGTTTTTTTTAGATCAACTGATATTAAAATGAACGCCAATTTTACAAAGTTTTTAATTCTTGCAAAAAAGAAGTTGGATACTTGTGAGTTGCGCACAGGAATTTTAGAAGCCTGAGGTCTATTTTATGATATTATACATGAATTATGAAATACCAACTGTTGAGATTCATAATAAGCTCTGGAAAGACCATGGTCCAATGTAATGTCTAGAAATTATGGAATTTGGGAAAACCTATTTTAGATTTTTAGAAGCTTTTAAAATGTATTGGTCTGTATTTTAAATTGGTGTACTTTTGAATGTAGTAATTGTACGATTTTTGTTAATCATGCGAATACATTTTTACCTTACCTTACCTTAAAAACTAAGTTGTGCTTTTCACAGAGACCCCTTTATCCCGTAAAATACTCCACTAGACGTCTGGATGGGTGAAAGGATAAAGAATCCACCATAACTGAGTAGGACGAAGAATCCTTTGTATTAGTTTTTGTTAATTCAACGTTGAAGGATAGGGTGTTCGAAAATATTGTGCACCTAATCTTTGTTTCCTTGAAACTTGTTCTGCAACTTTCATTAAACAATGTCGCTTAACGCCGGCAACAACGCAACGGGTGGAGCTGCAGTGAATGCAAACCAACAGGGTTTGACATTACAGGGTTTAATGAAGACAACGATGATGCTATAATCATCCCAGAAAACTTAAGGAAAACCATAGCTATAAAGCTTATAGAAAATGGCCTATCACTGAGAGGTGTTAGGGGAATATTTGTCATAGAGGCACACTAATATCCGCAGACAGAGGTATTCTACTCATGGATTATCTTTCCTCAAGCATGTGTTCCACTTCTACAAGATAGAGGAACCTCCAGCGGAATACCTTCCTTTAGAGGACGTTGAAATTCCACTAACTTACCAAGAGCATAAGCTCTGGTTTAAAGGCACCCTACAACATCAAAATCACATTACCAGGCTCGGTCCATTAGGTAGACCAGGAGCAACATGGCCGGTACTAGCAAGCTATACACCACATCCTGCCATTGAACAAATGACAGGTCCAGAACTATTAGCTCAGCTTAAACAATTAATAAAAATACATAGACAATTGGTACAATATGTCATGCGGACTGTAACAGTCCAACCTGCTATAAGAATTCCACAGCACATCCCTCATCAGGGAACACAAACAAAATTACACCACAGATTATACAATCAGTCATTGGTAAATTGCCTGCAAAAAAGGAACAAATTCCATTCTAGTTAGCTCAAAAAATTACTCATATAGAGGCAAACACAGGATTCTTACAATCTGTTTACCAATGGGGATAGCACCACACGTGGAGAACTGTGACACTTGGGGTACAGTCTTTACTTCAATCTACACAAAAACACATATTGTTCCGTCTATGGCGGTAAAACCAGACGTCCTGAAACAGATTCAAAATGAATACGGACCAGAACCTGCCTTGAATCTTGGTATGAAATTACTAAAAGATTACAAACAGGTCTCGGCTATATTGTTAACTAACATTAAAGGTGAAGCAGCATCCGTGGCAATCTGCCAAAAAAAAGTAAAAGAACTTGATGTAACTGAGCAAATGTATGAACTTGCCAGGATAATATAAAAATCCTATGAAGAACTAGGTAGAGATAGTTTGGGAGGGAAACCAGTAAAGCCCGAGCTAACAGAAAATCCTGAAAAAGATTTTTATTAAAAACAATCTCACTACTCCTAAAAAGAAGTGGGAAAATACTAGACAGACACTTCCTAAAGAGAAGGGTTCCCAATCAAGAAGTCGGTCTCCTCAAAGGGAGCCCTCTAAAAAGAGATATAACCGCAGAAATAGGGATAATTTGAGAAAACCTGATAGATATCAAGATACTGATACACGTTTCTCTCGTACCTTTCAGACTTCCTCGCAGAGATCCGAAAGAAGAGGACGATCAAAACACAAGGAAGAACGTGTGAAGTTCAAAGACGATCAACACGTTCCAAAAAATAAGAAAACTAATTTCACCAAAAAGAAGGTAGCAAGTCTTAAAATCAGACATGCCGAGGATCTTGAGGACACAACTCAAGAACGGGGAGTGGGCCCAGACAATGCTGGACAGCGTAGCAGAGGTTACCATAGCTCGCAAATCCTGAAGGATCATCTGGAGACAGTGGACCTGAATGAATGCATTCAGGTTGAAACTGCAGATACCAGGGTTAGTGTACCACATATGTTATATGAAGTCACAATCGGGATAGAGGGGGACATAACTAGGAAAACAAAATCACTCTTTTGGTAAAAACTATCTAGGGGTTATGACATCCTTCTGGCTAAAAAATTCACCCATAAGAAAATGGGCTGTGGCCCAGGCTCCAGCATTATATAAAAATCATGTGTGATGGGATGAGGATTCTCCTCACCACAAAATCCAGTTTAAAAATCAACCAACTGCTCAGAAGCAGTATCCAGTTAAACAAGAATCAAAGAAACAAGTCAGGGAGATCCTGGATCAACTTGAATACCAAGGAGTTATTGAAACATGCACCTCGTTCATGAACAATCCTTTGTTTCCAGTCTCCAAACCAGACAATACATATTGTCTCGTTTTGGACTACAGACATTTTAATTCCTGTTGTAAAACATTTGCAGTACAAAATGCACACAGTGCAGCACTGATGAATAACATTGTGCGCAAAAAATATAAAACGACCTTAGATATTTCAAATGGTTTCTTCTGTCAAAACATTGCACCTGAAAGCAGGTATTTGACCGCTTTCTCAATTATGGGGACACAAAGACACTTTTGTCGTCTCCCCCAGGGATTCAAGAACAGTCCTGGGTTCTTTTCTGCCAGGGTAACAGAGTTACTACAAACGTACGATGATGAGGCATTATCTTATGTCGATGACATCTATCTTACAGATGATGACTTGGACAGGCAGTTGACCAGGGTGAACATCATAATATTTGGATTTCCCTCTGAAGGGTATTAATTCAACTTTAAAAATCAAGAATTGCCCACCTCAACGTCGTATTCTTAGGATATGAAATTTCAAGTGAAGGCAAAAGCCTGGCAGCAAACCTTTTTGAAAAATGTGCACTGCTCCAACTTCCAAAAGAACTGAAAAACTTGCAGTCAGTTCTAGGATTCCTGAATTTCAGAAGAACTTACATTCTAAATTATGCAGAATGGGTAAAACCTCTCTACAAATTAATCAAACCTGATTTCATACCTACTAATTGGACTCAAAAACACACAGAAATTTTACATTCAGTGCAAACAGACATGTTGGCAACAACACATTTATAGACATGTAGTGTAGTGTATTTTATAAAGCGCACAGCTGCCCCAACGGTTGCTGTATAACGCTGTGTAACCCTTCCTGGCTCTCCCTGTGAGATGCCCCTCCTGGGCACCCCCAATGTGAAGCCAGGCATCCCAGTTTTGTAGGGGCCGTTGTGGAGATTAAGCAAGCTATTGCCCAGAGTTGCAGCGTGGGACCCATGGTTAGACTAGGCGCCGAGGCGAGAATGATCGAGTCCACAGACATTGAGCCCAAGACCCTGCCGCTTCGGGACTTGAACCCTGGTCCCGAGCCTGATCTCTGCTTCAGAGTCTGCCGCTCTAACCAGTGAGCCACACTTCTCCACATGCGTAAATGAATGCAACCTTATGATCTGAATCATCCCAGGGAGATGCGGATTCATATACCTAACCTTTAATGAAGGTGAAAAGGTACCAATAGCTTACAAATCACACTTGTACACACAAGCTGAAATGAAATTCACTTCAACTGAAAAAATTCTGACAGCGGTTCAAACTGCGGTAGCAAAAGAGAGAACCCTCGCGCAGGGAAAACGCATAAAAGTCGTTACTCCTGTACCTGCCTTAGAGGCAGTGACGAAAGCAAGCATTCCCAATGGAAAAGCTCTACATCCGAGATGGATACAATGGGTTAATTCTCTTGCTGCAATGGACGTGAATATGTTTTTGACCCTTACTTGAAGACACAAGAATTTCTCCAATACGAACAAGAATGTCCTCTGCCTACTGAGATTCTGCCTCTAGAACATTACGGCTGTATAATATATACATACGGATCAGCACAACCTGCAATTGGGGGTAAACAAGCTTACAGTGCTTCGTGTGCGATTGTTAAAGGTCGCTGGCGTGATGGTAAATTCAGACCTATGGTCACAAAAACACATTCCCTAGGAGACTGTACAGCTCAGCGAGCTGAACTACAGGCTTTCAAGATGGCGCTTGAAAATACTGATCGCGAATTCCCCAAACTCATAGTGTGCGATTCGTATTACTGCGTCCAGTCTTACAATGAATAAATGGATTTAAAGACGCAAAAGATGGCATAATCAAGCATAAAATGCTTTGGGAACAAGTAGTTCTTTTGCAGAAAGAACTACAAAAGACTCCCGTGATCCATACATTGAGTCATCAGCGTCTTGGCGTTCACGTTGAAGGGAATTCATTGGCTGATGGAGCTGCGAAGGCAGCTGTGCAAACGGCTTCTGTAGCTGCAATCACTCGTTCAAAAACAAAAATAGACGGTGAAACCATGCTCGCTGTCAATGCCACAAGCAAAGGCAGCGGAGCTGCATTACCTCTGAACTACCCACTCGAGTGTACATACATAATTGAGGCAAACTCCATTCCTTTTGCTCAAATCCCTGTAGTGGGGATAGGGTAATCCCAACCAGGTATAGGAAAGGTACTCTGATTCACGAGGCACATATGGGAGAGGGTCTGATACATCAAGGGATCTCAAAGTCTCTATTAGAATTACAAGAGATGTACTGGTGGCCAGGGATGAAAGCTCACATTTACGAATTCGGAATTAATTGCGATGACTGTTACAGAGATCACAGCTTGGAGCGCCACCAGATTCCTGACTACAGAGTAACCAGCCCAGTACAGACACCATTGTTAGATAGCATTAGACTATCCACGCTCAAACATCCCTATGGACAAAAGCGATCCCACAAATACTAGGACAAGATTCATTTGGATATGGCCTGAGCACTCGGATGACGCCTGAACTGTTATAAAAGATTTGCGAGTCTTTATCGGCACATACGCAATCGGCACGCTACATTCTGACCAGGGTCCTGCTTTTAGCTCTCAGGATTATATGGAGGCCATGGCCAGTTTGGGCATTGCATTGTGGTTTTCGAATCCTGACGGAAATTTGGTTGTGGAGAGAAAAAAACGTGATATAAAGCAATCTATAACAGCTAGGGTATTAGGTTCGGGTGTCAGGTGGGTCAAACATCTAATAAGTGTCCAACGTAGTCTTAATAACCTGCCAAGAAATTCTTTAGGTGGAATCACTCCATATGAAATCTTTTTTGGTACTAGAATGATGGTTGAAGACCTCGATCGTCATACTTCGGTGGTAGAACAAAACCTGTCTGATATCAAAGATCATTTGGCTGTTTTACAGGACTTAAATGAAACAAGAAGAAGTCTAAGCAACACCATCCAAAAGCCAACGACCACTGTAGAAAAACCACCTGTCCCAGCAAGACCTGTCTGGATTCCAAAGATTGGGGATTTGGTCCGAGAGAAAATAGCGGATAAGAAGGAATTTGGGCCTTCTTACAGAAAACCTGTACTAGCAGTCCACAGATCAAGGACAGTGTTACTGCCGCCCCTTGCTAGAAGAAAGGAGAACCGGTCCGTATCAATTGACCTGGTAAAACCACATCATGTGGCCGATAATAAGTAGTAGGCCTAGTGGACTCCCAAGATGTAGCAGACGACCAAATCCTGCTACTATCCAAGAGGTTCAAACTGAAAGACTCATTATATTTGAAGATTCTGCAGTGAGAAAAGAAGGACTATGCAATAAAGCCATAGAACTTGTGTCTCTTGAAACACAAATAACAGTTTGTCAAGAAACTCCTGTATACAATGATCTAGCATCTGACTATACAGACATGTCAAGGGAACAAGCAGTTCCAGCGATTTCAAAGAATCCGGATACAATACCAACTATTGACAGAACTGCCTCTGGCTATTTCATCAACTTCGATACCTTTTCTGAGGATCCCTAGTCAGCCTGAAACAACGCCAAAAAACAAAACTTTCAAGAAACAATTAACGGAACTTGGTCACCAGCTTGCAAATACATATCTGGTTTCACCATGGGTTGAATTTTGGATTGGGTTAGGTGTATTTTATATCTTACTATGGCTCATTCTTGTTTTAAGTTTGGGAAAACTGATAGATGGAAAAAATGTATTGCCCTGTTGAGCTGCTGAAGATTCCACACCAATTTAAGGTTTCCTTGAGTGATTTTGTTTCACCAAGTACATTTTCTGATGATTGGGACTTTGAGACTGTTAATAACATGAAGGCAGTCCGAGAAATGTCAGCAAAATTTGCAAAACATGAATACTTAGAAGTTTCATCAAATCATGAAGAAATGTATTGTTTGAATCATTTTGGTCATCATTATTTGCATAAATCAGTAAACCCTAGAAATGTTTTAACTTTTAATCAATGGGAACATTGTCCAACACCTCCAAAAGGTAGCTCAAAAACATTCTATAGAAAATTTCCATTTTTTTATAGGTTTTAATGTCACTAACCCAGAAAGTTTTTACTTTAAAAATTTTAATAAGACAGGCATGAAAAGTATGTTCACGAATACCAAACAGATTTATTCTGAGGCCTTTTATGCTCAATTGTCCACATTAGGCTTTGACTTTTGGAAAGACAACATTGATACAAAAACTGTTTGGGGCACAAAAGACTCGCAGGTCCAAGAATTAGAAGCATTGTTCAGAGCCTGCATCATCCCAGAACAAATACTGTTCTTAAATGAAACTGTTCAACAGACATCTTGTCTTGGCCTGGCTAAGATAAAAGATTTAAACAAACCGTCCATACCTAAGCCCACACCTGATAGTAATAGAACTACAGATGAGGTGGTAGACGTACATTATATTTTACAACAAAACAGAACGAATCCTGATTGGTTAATCTGGCAAACAGACATGAATAACTGTCAAGATAGATTCCTGAACAAGACACAAGGGTTTACAGTAACTCGGCCAGATCCAAGATATGTCCAGAGACAACATCCAGGGATAATAACAACTTACTTTGTAGGAAAACTGTGCCTTGAATGGCTGCAAAAATCCACACCCCCAGATATAAAACAACACTTATCTTTACTTAAAGATGGAGTTGACTTACGAGAATTCTTACTTGGACCTCGCTAACCACGTCATAAATGTTTCATATACGCCGGTATATATACGCTGCTTACAATGAAGCTTGGAAAGTCTCGCAAATGGAAACAGCTGAACGAATACGAGAAATTGATCATATTAATTTAGAGAAAGCTCTCACTGTGGTTGACGATGGATTAACAACTCTGTCGTCCAGAATTTATTCCTTGGACAGCATTGTATCCTCTGCCATTGACATACTGGAACAAGACTTGCTAATGTTACAACATCGCCAGTCTCAATTATGTTCTATAATGCTGTTAGGCTGGACGTTACAAAACCTTCGTTCTGGCTATGTGCCTTGGTGTCTAATCGACACTACGTCATTGTTTTCTGTATTAACCTTACAGATAAACAAATCTCTTTGGCACAGAGGGGAGCAGACTATGCGGTGCTGAGCATAGAAAAACTGGAGAGATTGCCATTGACCGTTTCTGAGAAACCATCAGGTGAATGGATAATACATGGCACCATCACAATACCACTGACGATTTTCCAGTTTCAATATTGCTTATAACACGTACCAGCAGGCCTGTATGAAAGGTTGGGTAAGAAATACATAAAGTCGACCTGGAATTTACCATACACACACAAATGTTGGAGTAGGGAAAAGGAGGTATTTCTTAGTGGTAGAAACTGTAAAACCACATTAAGCGGTACACTTCTGTGTCAAGGCATTAATTTACATGGAGTCTGTGAGGGTTCTTCAAACAACTTATCATGCCACCTGCAGGGTTCCCTGGCAGCAGTGATAGATCCAATTTTTAGGCAGCTTTCCAATGGAAGCTACATAGTGCTGAATGAACAAAGCTGTTGTGGAATGATGCCAGGGACAGACTATCTGGTTAGTGTGTCAGCCAGGGGCACTTGTTGTATGCAAGTATTCTTTCCAAAAACTAAGACAGACTGGGAGTCGCCACTATGGCCTTCACTGAACATCTCTTCTGTACAAATTGATACTTTACGCAGAATGATAGCTATTCTTTTACAAAAAACTGTGCCACTGACCTCGTCCAGAGAGACGTATGATCTACAAGTTGCAATATCCTCTGCGGAGATACATGCATTATTATCAACAAACTGCCCTATACATTTCACAGAAATGTTAGGTCGTATCTTAAACATGTCTGACACCAGCGGTATTGTACATGTACTTAAGAAAAAAAATTCAGGACTATTAGCACCCTTTGAAGCAGTCCTGGGTATTGTTCCTAACTTCGTGCACTCTGTGTTCGGAGGCCTGCCTCTCATCTTGGGACTCGTAGCAGGGATCCTATTTTTATCCCTCCTGCTCCGTTATGGCAAGTCCGGCAACCAGCGATACCCAAATTGCCATGGAGAATGCTCTTTTGGCCATGCAGTATTGTGAACTCATAACACAGATCCTTGGCTTGGCTCGTTTGAGAGATCTGAATACCACATGTTTCCTGTCATTGAGAACAATCTGGCAAGATTGCATCTTATCTGTTCTACGATGCCAGCTTTGTGGAGAGGAATGCATGTTGGATATCTGTCTAACACTTCCATCGCCTATGCCAACGGATGTTGACACTTTACTGGGTCCGGCTGAAGGTGAGATACGCGGACCAACAGGCACACAGGTACCATCTGCTGCGAACATTGCTGATGGGACTGACGCTGACGGCGAGGTTTCACATCTGTGTACACTTGACCTTCTTAACCCCTTGCATGCTGCCGCGATACTGCGCCTGTGCGGCACATTCCGATCGCGGGTGCGGTCATGACGGCCGGGAGCCGTCATCAGCACACGAGCACTGTGTGCTATGACGTCTCCCGGCCGTCATCAGCATGCAAGGGGTTATTGAAGTGGTTCAACTTTCATCGACTTAATGTTTTCTCCTGACACCGAGAATAACTTTTGAAGTTAGCACACAGCGTTCTATGTAATCTGAAGTTAGACGTTTTTCAAAACATAAAAACCTCTAACTTTGGAAATCTATTATTTTTTTTCATCTCTTCTACGATTTGATTTGATTTTTTCTTCAAAACATAATGAACTTTGGCACAAAAGCAATCCCTTGATCTGGCCCCCAGCGAGCGGTCGATTCGTCTCCCGAAGAAACGCGTTTCCTACTAACAAACAGGAGACGTTGTTCCCACCACCTACTGCCTCCTTTGGGAGCTTTTAGAGAGGAACGGGCACCCTTCACTGTGTCCTTCCTTCCTGTGAAACCTCCTCCTCAGACCTATAGATGGCGTCTACATCCTAAATTGCAGGTGTACTATACTGAATAAACAGGAGACAATCTCCACATCACTAACTCTCTTCTCCGAGAGTCCCAGAGAGGAACGGGCATCCTTCCCCCTCGTGCCTTCCCCTCCTCCAACCCAGGAGGCTACTCTTAGTGTAACCCTAGAAGAGTTTCAACCGACCTCTTGATTTGGGAAATTAAATACTACCTGATATCCCCCAGCCGCTTCTTGTTCTGGTAACTACAAAAATTCTACCAGTGCCTCAGATCCCTTAGCGAGCAGGATACTGCCGCTCAACGGCACCTTGTATCTACCTAAGGAAACTTTCTATCGTCTGTGGCCCACATCTTGCCTCTTGCCCTAACTTCCCTCCGCCCTGATGAAGGTGTAGCCCGACTGCGGCCATACACCGAAACGCGCGTCGGCGCTTGTTCCATCTCTGGAACCTACAAAAAACCTTTTTGGGACTGTATACCATTCTGTCCCTTGTCCATCTTACACATCTGTGGCAACTGTGTGAAGTGAAGTATGAATGATTATGAATGTTTGTGTGTGTGTTGGTGAGATTAACTACGAGAATATGGGCCCTGTCTAGAACTTATGCTATTCTATTAAAAAAATCTTTTTATTGTATATTTATAACCGTAAATTGTCTAATGAAAATGAAAGAAAATAATGAATTGTCATAATGTATAATAAAATGTATTTTGATAAAACTTTCTTTGCTATGTGTCTGTGAAATATCCTCGTGGGTTCAGAATGACCTGTAATTTTTGGACCTATCCTAGGCCATCCTTATTATCCCTCAGGCAGGTCCTTTCTGCTTTGATACAAAAGCAATCTGCTTAAAGTAGAACTATTCTTAGAGAATAAGGGGGCATATTACCAAGCAATAGCGATAAATATCGCTATTGCTTAGTTAGTGTGAAAAAATTATTGCCGAGCTGCGGCGATTTTTATCACAGATAAACCTTGGTATTTCCAAGGTTTATCGCAAATGCGATAAAAATCGGCCGCAATGCATGAATATCGCTGAAAAGTCAGCCATATTCATGCATTAGCGAGCTAATGCTCTTAGCCATGTTATCCACCTCCCATTGGATAACATGGCTAAGAACTGCTCAGGGCAGGTGTTAGCTTTTGGAGATATTCGCGCTTAGCGCGAATATCTCCAAAAGTTTGTAATAGGAGATAGCGATGTTAGCGACTGTTTCCAGTCGCTAACATCTTGGTACGCCCACTTTGCATGTCATTAGTGATAAATATCACTGACATGCAAAGTGGGGCCAAAGATGGTCGATATCTCCTACTAGCTGTCACTAACTGGTGTTCGCGACAGCTAAGTAATAGGGAGATAATTTTATCTCCGCTTTCTTGGCTTTTAAAGCCAAAAAAGCGGAGATAAACCCCCTTGATAATATGCCCCAAGAATTCTTTGAATACTTCCTAGGAACAATATTGACCTAATACGCATACCGAAACCGAAACAGGTTGTAAATTCTGCTATGGGATGATCTCGACTTTTTCTTCTGTAACTAAGAGCCATTTCATAAATGTAATTTTCGTGATTCAATCCGTTAGCATTGCTACTATCATATCATATGCTTACAATTAAATCATTGCTTTTAAAATGTGTACTGTAAAAAATGCTCATTTTATGTGTACAACCATTTTAAAATGCATTTTTTGTATTTTTGGGTGGGATTGTAAACACAAGCTCTAGATTATGTGTTTTAGGGCCAGATGTAGGTAATTCATATTTACCGACTCTAAAATACCGAATTTTACCGATTCGGTATTTAAGAGTCGGTAAATATGAAGGGAGGAGATGTAGGTAATTCCAAATTGAGAATTACCGAATCGGTAGGATTCGGTATTTACCGATTCGGTAAATACCGAATCGGTATTGCCCATTGATTCCTATGGGCCATAAAGCCCATAGGAATCAATGGGCAATACCGATTCGGTATTTACCGAATCGGTAAATACCGAATCCTGCAAGGGTGCGGGGGGTGTCACTTTGACACCCTCTAGCACCCCAATTCCGGACTTGTGTGCCATGTGGCACACAGACATGCCCTAAGGGCATGTCTGTGTGTCACATTGCCCAGGTGTGCATGCACAGATGTGCATGCACACCTGAATTCGGTATTTAACCACCCAATTGGATTGGGTGGTAAAATACCGATTCTTAAGGGCCTGTGACACTCTTAGGAGTGTCACCTACATGTGGATTTACAGAATCGGTAAAATTACAGATTCGGTATTTTACAGAATCGGTAAATTTACCGAATCGGTAAATTTACCGATTCTGGAAAATGATGGCCCCTACATGCCAAATCCTAAATACCGGTCGGTAACGGCCGAAATCGGCCGTTAACGACCGGTATTTACTCTCCTACATCTGGCCCTTAGTGCTTAAACTTACTTGAACATGATAACGTGGAGTGTGTGTTGTATAACATTTTAGGACCGTATTGTAATTTTCCCGATTCATGCCCTTATAAAGGTATAAATCGCCATATCCTTATATAGGCATAGAAATCATAACCATATTTAGACATAGCTCATGCATTCCAAATACGACAGGGCTACTTCCACTAGTTCCGAAAATCGACAACGATTTCTTGGAAAACTCAGCTTCAGCAGCTAGGGACTTGCCCTTGCTCGGAAACTGGCTTGTCCAAGAACTCATGGAGTTTTCAAAGAACTGAGACTCTTTGATGACGTTATTATGTCCACCTTTACGTCAATCTCGTTACATTCAAGGTATAAATATGCACACACTTGCCATAGCAAATGCACAGTGGTTTGGAGCAGTTCGACTATCTACTTGCCCGACGTGCCCTGCTACTGCAAGTGCCGCAGGAAGCCGACCCTCCAGCAGACACACTGAGAGAGAGGCTGTCTTTTCTCCTGCCGAGAAATCCAGCTCCAGAGTTTACAAGCTACCA
The DNA here is from genome assembly GCF_964263255.1 of Lissotriton vulgaris. Classification (NCBI taxonomy): domain Eukaryota; kingdom Metazoa; phylum Chordata; class Amphibia; order Caudata; family Salamandridae; genus Lissotriton; species Lissotriton vulgaris. Next base: position 846,304,336 of record NC_141685.1, read on the forward strand.
TTGCGGGTTGTTGGGAAATTGAGTCCTGAGCTTGACCTTCTCATTCCAAATCAAGGTAAGGAGCTGATTAGACCCTAAGAGAAATCTTGGACAGATTCTTGACAAATAATACTAAAATGATGCTACACCTCACTTACTTATTCCCTCGTACTGAGCTTAGGTTAGATACATCGGGGTAGGCGTATTTTAGAAGCACCAGTTGAGTACTTTTTAGCCTTTGGTATTTATGTATGTATTTATATATGGTTCAGGAACCATACAATGCTCTTACAGTATTATTTTATTCTACTCTTTTCACTCTATGCATTATATTTTGCAACCAGTTTAACAATTGTAGCAGTTCATTTCTTATGCTTGAGAAAGAAGACTGTTCAATAAATCCTTTTATTGAAAATGCCAGCCTCTCTATTTCTCTGCACCCCTGGTGAAACAAAGCATTCAGGATTGACTGAGGGAAATATCTATCTATTGTTTCCACGACTATGAAGATCAGTTTTATCCTGGGGACACAAAGTTGTCATGTTTATGCGGTTGTCAGAAACTAAATCCCTTCTTGTGAACTCGAAAAAGTTTCTAGTGACCTCTGAGATAGCTGGCACTCACAATTAAGTCTAGTATATCCGATAGAGACCCAGTAGACCCCAGTCCCACGTCTAATCTGTAGGATATATTATTCCAATGTGCAGAGCCTATTGGGAATATAGGAACTACACTACACTCCATGTCCCTATCATCATCAGCATCATCAAAAGTGGTGCGTGGAGAAGATGGTAAAGTATTACCCTTTCTTATCCTTGCTGGAGATCTGGGAGCCAATGATTTTAAAAGAGGAGGTTCTTGCTCATCAGGAAGCATGATCTGTTTTGCTACAGGATCAGTGAAAATTAATTGAGCTATAAAATTTTTACAACAACACATATCCTCCCAAGGCATCAAATATTACCCCACATATACACTTTATGTATACAAATAAAATGTGAAAAAGAAAAATGTATCCAATGGTACCCCACCCCTAAATGATTTAACACAAATATACCACAGAAACAATTGTTTCATGCACCCAGGACTAGCACTGGCCAGAGTCTACTGGATGGTCCGTTGGCAGACTAGGCCACATAGTAAAATAAATAAATATTGCAAATTTAACAAACATGGAGAAAAAGTACTGAACTGTGCAACATTTTTCCTTTACTAAAGAAGAAATATTAAATGCAAAAGTATAACTAGGCCCCTATTGGAAATACAGGCCACACACCACAATAACTATGAAAAATCAAATAACAGCACAAATGAATATCGGTTCATGCCCTCAATCAAATAAACAACACTGTTATGCAATTGGTTTTTTAATTACTTGTAAAAGTCTTAAATACAAAGTCCCTAAATCCAATTGTATATATGCAGCAGAAAAGGAGAATGGCCCTTCCAGCTCCAAATTCAAATGAAAAGTGATCAGGAGATGGACAAAGCACTGGGAGGAGCATGCTAGACAGGACCAGGAAGTTGGAGTATCCGGGGCACTTCCTTTGTGTTGGATGAAAAAAAGTTTAAAAAAGGCTTCTCACAGAAAACAATAACTTTAACGATCTATTGGAGAAGAAAGTCCACTCAAAAACCTCTTTAGCTGCTTCTAAAGCACAAAAGCTACTCAAGTGGTACGTTCATGACCTCGAGCGGCACTACATTGGTGCCGGCGCAGCTGAAAGCCGTTCGAGCGGGCATGAATTCTTGCATGTGCTCGCTAGCGGCCCAAGAATTGTGGTGCTCATGAGCAAGCATCAAATCCAACCTCGAGAGTGCAAAGGGAAACTAAACTCTGCTTTGTGTACAGAAGGCAGAATCAGGGACCTCTGCACTCTGCCGGAACGTGCCCGAACTCCGGAAAATCAGTGAGCAGAATGGAATTTACCGGCCAGGCCTAGTTATTTTACATTTTTTGTCCTGCTGTTGAGATCACCTCTTATTTACCAAGGGTACAGGCCCTCACATACAAAAGAAAAGGTAAAAGGATGAAAGTGCATCTCATCGTACTTCCTGGTTACTTGAACAATTTAGAAAGGCCATGTGTGGTAAAGACCTGTTCAGCTGGTTAAGACAGGAACAGTAGATATTGTGAGTAGACCTGGGTGAAATTTGAATTACACTAGAGTAATTGGAGTAATTCTAGGAGTGGGCAAAATATTTTGTTCCTCCAGCGAAATTGCCAGAATTTTGGTGACTGCATTACTCTTTTAACGTGGAGGTGCAGCCAAATTCTGCCAGTCGCCACATGGGACAATTTCTTCTCATGTGCGCCTCCAGAACGGTAAGTTGGAGAGTGCGAGAAGAGAACCTAAGGTGAGATTTTTCCAACATGGGCAGTTATGGGAGTAGCAATTTACGGTCCGAAGGCTGCAGCTTGAGTAGAAAATCTACTTGAGCTGCAGCAAAATAAATTCAAGTAGCTGCACCCTCTGGCATGCCACGTGGTGCCATTTGTGCTGATTTGTCCTCACGGAATGCAATCTCTGCACTAAATCACAGTGCGAGGAGCGTGATGTGCCTATTTCTGCCCGTTGGCGGAACTCTGCGGAATCTCATGTCATTTGTATGTAACTTTGCAGATTTCTGTGAAGTCAAATTCCGCGAGTTCCTCCACCACAAGTAATTTCAGTAATTATGCACTACTCTTGTGATGACCAAAATTAAGTTATTACTCCAGCTTGAGTAATTAAGAGACCGCAGGAGCACATGAACAACAAAATAAGAGATAGCAAGCAGTGGCTGGATACTGCTGTTTGTGTCTTTAGCATTTTATGCTATTTTCTTAGTGCAGAATGCATCCTCTGGTCCATTTTGGTCGTTAAAGGATGGATTATGCTTCTCACACACATAACCATAATTATGAGTAGCTTTGTGTTAAATGCAAATAATTATGCTAGAGAGAATTAAGCAGGTTACTCCCATCCCTAGTCGTACAGCTTTTGTTTTTAGATCTGCCTAAGACAGCGCATGTGCTGTTAGTTGTTATCTTACAGTCAGCTTAGAGCCTGCCCATTGCATGCATTTGGTTGACTTCATTGGGTTCATTGTACACAAGCCTATAAAATGATGCAGTGGGCCATGCTAATGTGGCACAGCATTGGTGATATTGGGGATGCTATGCTGCAAGGTTAAAACCTTTGGCAAAGTTAATAAGTCCCAAACGAGAGACCTACTGGCTTTGCCAGTGTGTGTTTCAGTTGCTGTTTTTTAAGATACCACCATTTAGGTTCTAATTAATGTGAGTGTAAGAGAGATAATATTGCTGCACTAGGAAGACATTTTTACCAAGCTGTACTATTTGCCTTACAATAACCCTATAATTCACCTTTTTCCTTGTTAACTAGTGATAGGCTTTGATTTCGGCATGCAGGCCAAACACCTAGGCACTCATTACTACAGGGCTTGGCACCTAAAACTATTGAGTGTTCCCCATCCTTTCTATCAAATGACCCTCTCTGTACCCACAATCTTCTCTTTCCCACCATCCTCTGCATTCCTGACCCACTTTGAGTATATCTACTCTGTCACATGTCTGTCTGCCTTGTTTTCTATTATTGTATTTTGCAAACTGCCTGCACCTCTCCCTATAGACTGCAACCTCTCATTTTAAACCATATTCATGAAGGCTAACAATAACTAGCTACCTCTGGTGTTTCTAGTCACACATCAACCATTTCCATGAACTCACACTACTTATTATATCTACATTCTATTAACTTTGTCTACCACTAAGAAATGGAAGTAGATGTATGAAACAGTTTTCTTGAGAGCACAAGCATAATCCCAATACCCCAAAATAGCCAAAGAACCACTGGATAAACCAGTAACCATGGGTTTACAGACTAACCTGTAGCCCCGCCATAAAGCAATTTAATGCCTCATCAGGATTAGTAATCTCTACATAAATAAAATTACAATACAGTACAATACCATAGTAGTAGTAGTAGTAGTATTAGTGATATTCTTTATTCAGCTTGAAGTAAAAACCATAAAAGTATATCACAAAATGACAGTCATCTTAAAAACCTTAACGTCCATAAAAATAGTTAAAACCAATATCTTAGGGCCAAATTATGAGTCTGGTGGTCCTTGACAGCCAGGCTCACAGTGCACAGCGGTGGCTGCCCTGCAGCTGCCGTATTACGAGATGGCCATTCGGACCGCCACCACTGCACTTGCTGCGCCAGAGAACTGCCATTCCCGGGTGGTGGCGCAGCGGACAGGGGTATACAATATTCAAGGCAGGACCACCGCAATCCACCGAGCATACTAAGAGTTTCCACACTGTCAGATTTTTCATGGCGGTGAGTCTGCTATGTAAAGGTTTGCACTGGGGCAACAAAGGAAGCCATACATGGCCCTCATGCCCCGCCACCATGGGGATGCATTCAGGGTGGCACAACATGTGCCCCCTGTTTACATGCACCCCAAGTTCCAGCACGGCAAGGACTTCACAGTCCCTGCCTTGCTGGAACTGCTTTTGCGTTCCTATGGCGGTGCCCATTTTCAGGGCATTGCCATGGGAACGGCAAAAGAAAAGGCCACCAGACATGAGTTGAACTCATAATCTGGCGGAAGAACCATGCACGGATTTGGTGGTGCTATGCCATCGCAAAGTCGGTGCAGCACCACCAACATTGTAATCAGGTCCATAGTAATTATTTACATGTATCATATATGCCCAAACATATCAGTAAAGGGTTAATTACCCCATGCAGAATTCTCTCTCTTTCTCTACCTAGAGAAAGCTTGAACAACTCCACATGGGTCAATTCACTGGGAGAGACAATTGGGAATCTACCTGCTAGTCCCTAAGTAATTCACTTGGCCCAGTAGGGTAGTCTGAATTTTAAATCTTATTAACAACTGACTGAAAATATGAAAACCCGAAAGTATATACAAGAGTGCAATATGGGCAAATTAACATTATGTTTGCACTCAGGGATTTTTTAAACATACGATAAGACACTATTGTTTTCTCTATGTTCAGCCAATGCTAAGTTGATATTTTGGCACATCCTTCGCTTAGTGGCTGATTGCGATGTCGGTCGGAAAGGGTCCAAATGGGATTCGTAATCTTAGAATCTGATTTGGAACCTACATTTCTGACCAACTCGTACACATTTCCAACCAACCGATTACGATGCCCGGAAAGCGTTCGGGCTGTCTGATTCAGTTACGAAAAACATTCCGGCATCCCAATTCTTTCGGAGCGGAATCGTTCAGCTCCATAGACACAGTTACCGGGCGAGCGATTACGATGACCGATTCGGACAGCCGTTCCGATTTGGTCTGCCCGATATGAACCAGATGTAGGAATCTGACTTTGGGGGCCAGTTGCAGTCACCTTTCACCCTGAGGCCTCTGGTAGGGGCCCGTGGGGGTACCCAAGGGACCCATCTTTCCACCATGCACAATGTGGCACGCACCATGGCGTGCCCACCACAAGGTGCAAGGTTTTCACCAACCACCCCTTTTTTCAATGGGAGCCTGTGTTCTTGTTCGGAAGACAGGCTCTCATTGGAGCCAATGCGGGTCCGACCCGACAGGGTTGGGAAACACGGTAATTGGTCTGTTGGCCTCGCAGAACCAGAATCGGTTGAAATCGATTCCGAAACCGATTCGGTTGGAAGAGTTTCCGAACGATGTTTGTAATCTGCCCTTTAGTGTTAATACAGTAAATCACCACAGACTTACACTGAAGCACTACAGACTCACAGAAATGCAGTACACATTCACACTATAGTTAACAACAGATGGAAATATTTCTTTTTGGAAGTTCATGTGCAATCAGCATAGAAACTATTATCCCACATGGGTGTTTCTGCCTTTATCAGGGTTTATGTCTCAATCCTGAATATCTGATGGAAGAAAGAAAATTGTACTCAACTTTAAGACCCATTCACTAATAGGATTATTGGGTCCATCAAATTAGTTGGAGTTTTGCATATTCTTTTTTTATGGTTTTAATTAGGCAAGTGTATTTTCGTATAATTTCTGATTGTATAGGTTTTTCATACTTTACATGTGCTTTTAATTTAAGTGGTTACACTCTTTTGCACAGGTTTTCTACTGTGGGACCCTGGTTCAAATAGAAAATGTCTTGCACAAGCTGTGAAACTGTAAAGTGCCATGGCCACAAGGCATTTTCTACCTGAACTAACCTCTCATCATATCTCATGTGACTTTTGCATGCGAGGTATTGACCAAGTTCATTTCTTGTAATTTTAGCATAAATTAGGCATATTGTGCAATGAAAAGAGTTAGCAATTTTGCACAGGTGCTGTACATTCCTTTTAATGTTATCACTCTTTTCTGTTTATTTATTTATTTATTTATTTATTTATTTATTTATAGCATTTGTAGAGCGCTCTGTAACCCTACGGGCATCCTGGCGCTTAGGTACATAGCTAAGAGCTCTGTGGGGACAGGAACGTGGACATGATGCTGAACAGAGTAGGTTTATTTATTGTGGTGGATATTAGGAGGATTTTTTGGAAAAAGCCAAGTTTTCACCTTTTTTCGAAAGGTCAGAAGATCATTAGTTTTTCTGATATCGATGGGGAGGTTATTCCATAAGTGGGCTGCAGCTATACTGAAAGCTCGTCCCCCACAGGTGGCTTTCTTGATCCTAGGAATGCTGATGAAGTTTAAGGATGAGGATCGGAGAGACCGGGTGGGCTTGTACCACTTGAATTTGTTCTGAAGTGGTCGGGGACCTAGCCCGTGAACTGCCCTGAAAACAATACATAGGGATTTAAAGCAAATCCTTTGGTGTGTGGGCAGCCAATGTAGGTCAGCCAGGGCAAGAGTGGTAGAAGATCTTTGCTCACGAGAAAGTGCCAGTTTGGCTGCAGCTGCCTGGACACTTTGGAGTCTGGAAATGAGATAGGCAGGGGATTCCAGCAAGAGAGCATTGCAGTAATCCAGGCGGCTGAGGATAGTGCTCCTGACTATGTCAGCTCTGGTCTGTGCGGGCAGGAGAGGTAGCAGCCTTCGGAGTCCTCTTAATAGAGCGAAACAGCAGCTGACCTGCTTATTGACGTTAGTCTCTAGGCTTAGTTTGTTATTGATAGTGACTCCAAGGTTTTTTACTGAGCTCACTGGGGTGGGTGAGTCCCCTAACGACTGAGGCCAGAAGTCTGGTGGTAAACTTTTGGGGATTTTTCCTACTGTGCAATGCAGTATTTCAGTTTTCTCACTGTTGAATTTTAGTGAGTTCTGATTGAGCCAGAGAGACATTTCCAACATACAGGTGTGGAAAGTTTCCATTGAGCTTGCTCGAGCTCCGTCAAGCGAGATTATCAGCTGGGTATCATCTGCGTAGTTTGTCACGCTGATGCCATGGCTTTTGATGATCCGCATCAGGGGTTGCATATAAATATTAAAGAGTATGGGACTGATAGCAGACCCCTGTGGGACTCCGTGCGGGACTTTGATGAACTCTGATTGATAGGGAGGGATAGCTACTGCCTGCCACCTGTCCGTCAAGTAAGAGCGGAACCAGTCTAGCGCGACACCTCCAACTCCGATGTTCCTTAATCTTTCTATCAGGATGCCATGGTTCACCGTATCGAACGCGGCGGACAGGTCAAGTAGAATCAGAGTTGCTGATTCTCCCCTGTCCGCCCTCATTGGCAGGTCATCCATGACTGTCAGCAAGGCTGACTCCGTTCCATGAACTGGTCTGAAGCCAAACTGCTCCTCTTCCAGGATGTTGTTGGTTTCTAGGAAGAGGGCTAGAGATCTGCTGACCCATCTCTCTATGATCTTTATTGGATATGGTAAAAGGGATATGGGTCGGTAGTTCTTTTGGCAGTCTGGGTCCAGATTTGTTTTTTTTAATAGCGGGGTGACGATCGCCAGTTTCCAGTCTTTGGGCACGGAGCCTGTACACAGAGATTGATTACATAGTTGATGCAGGGCTGGAAGAATATCATCCTCGAATTTCTTGGCTATTCTATGGGGAAGAGGGTCTAGAGGAGAGCCTGAAGACGTATTGAGGGCTGTTGTTAGGAATTCCTGTTCCGAAGGAAACATAAAGTTTTCCAGGGTAACATTTGAGAGGGGGTATGTAACAAGTTCCACCTTCTCGTCTTTGTTCGCTTGAATGCTGTTGTCATGCATTGAGGAGATAGGATTACTATTCATTCCCTCTACAATTTTGCTGATATTTTCTTGGAAGAACACTGCTAGGCCGTCGCAGAGTTCTTGTGAGGGCTTGATTTGGCTATCAGCACAAGCGGGGTGGGAGAGCTCTTTGATGAGCCTAAATGTATCCCGGGATTTATTAGAGCTTTTGAGGATTACCTCAGCAAAATAGTTAGATTTGGCTATGATTATTTCCTTCTTATATTGTGAAATAGTGAGCCTCCATCGTACTTTCTCCTGGTCTGAGTAGTTTTTCCTCCAGAGCTTCTCCGCCTTTTTGCAGGTATTTTTTAGTTCTTTCAGTTTATCCGTGTACCAGGGGGCGGAGGGTTTTCCCCTTTTTGTGATTGTTTTCAGCGGGATGACGGCGTCAAGTTTTTTAGTAATCTTGTGGCAAAAGGAAAGATAGTTTGTGGTGACATCATTCTCTATTTTGAACGAGGCCCCGGCCTGGCATAGATCGAGCTTTCCCTCCTCTTTCCTCTTCATCAGGTTCTTCCAGTCACGACCTAAGAAGGTTTTGGCGTGCGATCTCTTGGATCCTGTACGGGACAGGATGTGGGATTTGAACCTGAGAAGGTAGTGATCTGACCAACCTACTGGAAGGATAGTGTCTAGGGTCAGCAGGTCTTCTGCCGCAAAAATTAGATCTAGTGTGTTTCCTAGTATGTGTGTAGGAGTGTTTATCCACTGTTTCAGCCCTAGATTGTGGCAGGATTGAGTAATATTGTGCAAAGCTACACGTAGTTGGTCATTGTCCCATATATTAAAGTCGCCCAATATCAGCAGCCTGTTGTGGGAGATTGACATATTATTTATGACCGTGATCAATTCCTGCTGTTGTGAGGCATTGAAATGCCCCGGAGACCTGTAACATACAAGGGCCGTGAGGCAGTTTTCAGAATCATGTTTTATGGAAATCCCGAGGATTTCAACACAGGAAACGGTATCAACGTCCAGGGTAGTGATGTTTAGTTGTTCCTTGAAAATGATCCCCAAGCCTCCTCCTCGACCTGAATGTCTGGGTTTCTGAATGATCTTGAACCCGTCTTGACATGCTAGGCCTAGCTCTGATTCTATTCCTTCAGCCATCCATGTCTCGGTTAGAATCAGGATGTCTAGGTTATTAGCCTCAATCAGAAGCTGTATTTCGGTAGCGTGTTTCGGAAGGGATCGGACATTTAGAAGTCCGTTGATTAGTTTCCCTTTGGTGCTGGGCTTAATTCCTGCTTGGGCTGATAGGGAATGGGTTGTGGTGTTGTCAGGGCTTGGATTAGGCATCAGGATTGATTTGGGGGGGAGGGGATTGATGTGTGGAAGCCGAACTTGGCAGTGAGAACAAGCTTTATCGTCCTGATATACTGCGTGGGGGTCTAGGCGTGGGTACTCGATTTTGTCTGCCTGTGCATTCAGTAGCATGAGAGTTCCCCTGCTATATCTGAGCGCATCATGGGCTGGTGTACAACGGATAGGGGGGGGTGCCCTGGGCCCGGCCTCGGAGCGGACGAGCGCAGACGAGCTTGCCTTAAGCGCGCCTTCGACGCACATTCGTCGCGCATTCGTTGCGCCCGCTGCGCTCGTCCGCTGCACTTCCGGTGGGGGCACATGCTTTGTAGCAGAAGAGGGAGGGGTCAAAGGGGGTGTGGCTACGGTAGTGGGCATGTCTCTGGCGACCGGCCAATCCCGTCGTTGCAGCTGGGAATCCTTACCTACGTCAGCATGCAATCTGCTGAGTAGGGAGGGTGGTGCAGATACGGCGCTTTTAAAATAAAGGTATTTCAGTGCAGTTTTAAAAAAGAGCTATCTGTTCCCTGCTCCCGGCTGTGCCTCAAGAGCTGTAAGCTATACAAACGCTGCGCTCGTGATCAGCGCGCGTTTTGTGTCAAAGGGGGCGTGGCTACGGTAGTGGGCATGTCTCTGGCGACCGGCCAATCCCGTCGTTGCAGCTGGGAATCCTTGCCTACGTCAGCATGCAATCTGCTGAGTAGGGAGGGTGGTGCAGATACGGCGCTTTTAAAATAAAGGTATTTCAGTGCAGTTTTAAAAAAGAGCTATCTGTTCCCTGCTCCCGGCTGTGCCTCAAGAGCTGTAAGCTATACAAACGCTGTGCTCATGATCAGCGCGCATTTTGTGTCAAAGGGGGCGTGGCTACGGTAGTGGGCGTGTCTCTGGCGACCGGCCAATCCCGTCGTTGCAGCTGGGAATCCTTGCCTACGTCAGCATGCAATCTGCTGAGTTGGGAGGGTGGTGCAGATACGGCGCTTTTAAAATAAAGGTATTTCAGTGCAGTTTTAAAAAAGAGCTATATGTTCCCTGCTCCCGGCTGTGCCTCAAGAGCTGTAAGCTATACAAACGCTGCGCTCGTGATCAGCGCTCGTTTTGTGTCAAAGGGGGCGTGGCTACGGTAGTGGGCGTTTCTCTGGCGACCGGCCAATCCCGTCGTTGCAGCTGGGAATCCTTGCCTACGTCAGCATGCAATCTGCTGAGTAGGGAGGGTGGTGCAGATACGGCGCTTTTAAAATAAAGGTATTTCAGTGCAGTTTTAAAAAAGAGCTATCTGTTCCCTACTCCCGGCTGTGCCTCAAGAGCTGTAAGCTATACAAACGCTGCGCTCGTGATCAGCGCGCGTTTTGTGTCAAAGGGGGCATGGCTACGGTAGTGGGCGTGTCTCTGGCGACCGGCCTATCCCGTCGTTGCAGCTGGGAATCCTTGCCTACGTCAGCATGCAATCTGCTGAGTAGGGAGGGTGGTGCAGATACGGCGCTTTTAAAATAAAGGTATTTCAGTGCATTTTAAAAAAAGAGCTATCTGTTCCCTGCTCCCGGCTGTGCCTCAAGAGCTGTAAGCTATACAAACGCTGCGCTCGTGATCAGCACGCGTTTTGTGTCAAAGGGGGCGTGGCTACGGTAGTGGGCGTGTCTCTGGCGACCGGCCAATCCCATCATTGCAGCTGGGAATCCTTGCCTACGTCAGCATGCAATCTGCTGAGTAGGGAGGGTGGTGCAGATACGGCGCTTTTAAAATAAAGGTATTTCAGTGCAGTTTTAAAAAAGAGCTATCTGTTCCCTGCTCCCGGCTGTGCCTCAAGAGCTGTAAGCTATACATATGTTTATCATATGTTATGCTCTCATGCCCAGAATAGAATGAAAGAAAGGCCTGTCAGCTGCAACTTGGAAGTCCCAGAGGTCGGGAGAGCTGTATCTCAAAGGGTTTCCTTCAAATTATTTCGCCTATGCTGAAAGAAATCTTCTTGGCCATCACTGGTTGCTGTCAAGGTGGAAAACAGTGAGTGACTGCATCATGGAGGATAGAAGTTACTGTTAGTAACTTTTCACATGAAGGTAGATATCTCCACCACTGTTCTCGAGATATCCTTATTGTAAAGAATAGAGTACTAATTAACATGTATTACTGTTTAAAAATTATTACAAACATTTTAATGTATAATATGAATGTAAATTAGTTTAAAAAATATATTGTTCACTGCTATTTAATCAAATAAAATGTGGCTGCACACTAACTCACCAAGTAAAATGTGGGGGCGCTAGAGGGCGCGCTTGCGGAATGGCTGCCTAGTCCTGCAGCTCCCGCTCCTTGGACATTAATCCTCCACTGATCCGCTGCCACTGGGTGCCGTGTTACCCCCAGAAACCCGGTTCCTGCATTACGAGTGTGCTCCCTACACTCGGTCAAAGTTTGGGGCGGCTGCGAGCCTCGGCGCCGGAGATACAGACTACTGAAGATTGCCCGTCGCCTGCCCTGGAGCTCACTGAGGAGGAAGCCCGGCCGCTGCAGCTACGCGACCCCGAGGCCTGCCACGAGGCGTCCAGGCCACACGGCCTCCTTGCCTGCCTCACCTCTCCGAACCGGACTGCTGTATAGGTCGAGAGGGTGAGAGGCACCAATAATCCTACGCTCGATCCCCTCCTGGACACAGCACTACTGGCACAGCACACGATCTGCTTTCACTGGGTCGCCTGCTGCCTCGGCCTTACCAGCGGCCGTGCCTGTCCCCGGCGCCGTCACTGACCCGAGGCTGCGCTACTCTGCCCGCCGGCTTTGACCGCCGGCTTCAGCGACCAGGGGACGGGGCTACTGTGATTGCGTGGAGTCCCCTTGCCACTGCCAGCACTACTCGCCCAAAGGACGCCACGGAGCCTCCGAATATTGGCAGCGCAGACGACTGCAGTCGGAAGGCCTGACTGCCCTCCCTTCACGGTGCTGCCTGGAGGACTGCATAGCACCTGATAGCGGTTGATAAGGCGTGCTCCCTGACATTGATCCGGAGGCTGGACACGTGGACCGGTGCTTCGACGCACGCATTGCCTGGCAGGTACCGGGGGCTGCTGCTGGGGGCAGGGCGGGCGGCTGCTACCTTCGTCCAGTTACTGACCACGTGGCGCTACTGGTGACACTGCACACACTGTGTGTCGCTACTGAAGTCCAGCCCTGAGACGCACCTGGCGGGCGACTGGCTACTGGACGTCCGCTCGGCCACTACTACCATTGCCGAGATATCTGTTTCCTTGCCTGCTTGGAGGCACCGCCATGGGGCGTCCTGACACTCGTCAGCCCAAACTGAGCTTTGACAGCTCACGCAAAGGCCACACATCGACGCAGATGCGCTCGGGGCCCAGCGAGCCGCCCCCGCAGCCTGCCCCACCTGATGCCCCTTCTGCGGACATTACAAACCTACTACAGGAAATGCGGCAAGGATTCGCTACCGTGGTGGAAAAGGTGGACGGAGTCACGGCCCGACTGGACGCGTTGGTACATAAAGTGGACCGTCATGAGGAACGCCTGACGACGGCGGAACAAAGAATCTCCGACAACACCGATACCGCCACGACCCACGCGACACAGTTGGCGAGAATGGACAACCTCCTCCGCATAATTGCGGCAAAGAATGAGGACTTGGAAGCGCGAAGCCGCCGCAACAACATCCGCATTACCAATGTGCCGGAATCCACTGCCACGGGCAGGATGGAGCTCTATGTGGAGAAGTTGCTTAAGGGCTCTATCGGGGAGGAAGCCTTCTCGTCCCAGTTTATAGTGGAGAGAGCTCATCGATCACTGGCACCTATGCCCCAGCCTGGCCTGCGACCGAGACCCATAATTGCTCGGCTTCTGAATTACCAAGACCGCGACACGGCTCTTCGAGCAGCCCGGACACAGAGATCGCTGAGGTATGAGGGCATCACCTTCTCAATCTATCCTGATTTTACACCGATGGTTCAGGATGAGCGTCGCAAATTCCTCCCCATAAAAAAGAAACTGCGGGAAGCCCAGATAGACTACGCACTTTTGTATCCGGCAAAGCTGAGGATTACTCATCAGGGCAAACAACGCTTTTTCACCAACCCGCAGAAAGCCGAGGATTACTTTAAATCCATCCGGAGAGCACGCAGGGACGACCAGGCGCCTGAGAATGGCCTAGAGAATGATGATCTGCCTCCTGAACGCCAAGAGGATTAACTGCCTTCATGGACTTCGGCCTACGACAACATTGTACTTCCTTGATGGTTGGCGCTGACTCATCGTTGGGAGATGGGCAGAAACACGTGAATCGGACTTACTGGACATCGCACCCCCAGTGGTAACGTATACCAAGGACCACTCTCTCGGCCCTAGCCTCCACCAAGGGCGGTACAGACTGGAGCTACGGGCCGGATAGTGGCAGCGCGCACCTTCAGATGAGCCCTTATTGGGTATTCCCCACTGCTCTATTGCATGTTTGGCTAGTTGCCGCTCTGAAGTTGGGGGGGTGGGGGTTGAGGGGGGGCAGTTTTCGGGGATCTCATGGCTACTGGCATGTTTGGGATGCTGGGGTGGGTGGAGGGGGTTTGGACTTTATGAGGTTACCATCGCATAAACTGTGTATATATCTACGGGTGTGGTGTAGGGCTTGGCGCCTCTGGTGCGGATGTGACTCCATGCTTTGGCCCGATTGGGCGCCTTCTTCTTTAATATCGATGGGCTCATGGCTGTTGTGAACTTGACTGCGAGATTAACATGTCTTTCATGGAATGTTCGGGGGTTGAACGATGCTAAAAAATGCAGGAATGTTATCGCCTACTTGAAAAGACATCATATTCAAGTAGCCCTGCTGCAAGAGACACACATGCCTGTGCGCAGGGACGCTCTGTTCGGACTGAAATGGGCGAGAACCCGCGCTTTTTCTTCCTATTCGACTTATGCCAGGGGTGTGGCGATTCTTATCGCCCGTGATGTACCTTTCCTTCACATGGGGGAGATGGCGGACAAAGAGGGGAGATATGTTTTGATGTGGGGGAGAGTGGGGCATGATACCTATCGATTTGTCTCGATGTATGCACCGAATGTTGACTCACCTGTTTTTTTTTCCACATTGTGGGGCAAAATTGCTTCAATTGGAGCGAGACATGTCATCTGGGGAGGTGATTTTAATCTGGCCCTGGTGCCCTCATTAGATAGGGCGGATGGTGTTAACTCTTACAAGCCCCGAGCTAGGGAGGTTTTGGAGGCAGTGATGGAGGAGGGTGGGCTACTTGACGCCTGGCGACAGCTTCATCCCCACGGGCGGGAGGGCACGCACTTCACACATCACACCGGGACCTGGGCGCGCTTGGATTATTTTTTTTGTAACCCGGGGCATCACTAGGGAACTGTTAAAAGTCGACCATTTACCTAGAACCTATTCGGATCACAGCCCTGTTAGACTGCAGTTCCGCACTCCTGGGTGGGATGCTCCAGGACCACAGTGGAGGTTGAGCCCAGACACGCTCCTTGATGAGCTGTTTCGCACTGAGTTGGGTGAGGAGATCAGGGACTTCTTCCCTAGAAACAAGGGCTCAGTAGAGTCAGTGGAGTACATATGGGAGGCTTTCAAAGTCACTATTAGGGGCTTCTGCATTTCTAAGAGCCACGGGGTCCTGCGGGATATAATGCGTACCATTACCACATTGGAAAGTGAGCTGCGGACACTAGAGCTCCAAATGGTGGCGAGGGATGACCCACACCTACAGATGACCTTTAGGGACACACTATCCAAGTATGAGGAGGAGGCTGCCAGAGAGGCGAAATACCGGGGTAAACACTGGGTGGCCAGGAAGTACTGTGAGGGGGATAGGCCTGGTAAGGTGCTAGCCTCGCTCACACGCACGCCACGGGAACACAACAACATATTAGAGCTTACTGATGGGACTGGCACTGTCACTAGAGATTCGGATGAGATACTGACTGCATTCACGACGCACTATTCAACACTATATACTTCCAAGGCAGAGGCGGATGCTCCATACGCTGACTATATGACCGACGTAGCACTGTGCTGGCTCAGTGATGGCGACAGGGAGTTCCTGGCGGCGCCTTTTGAACTCGAGGAAGTTCGCAAGGCTATCATGTCCCTACAGAATGGGAAGGCCCCAGGGCTCGACGGCATCCCGGCCGAATTCTACAAAGCTTATATTGATATTATGGCACCTGTGCTTAGCGAAGTCTTCACTGAATCGTTAGATGACGGAAGGTTGCCCCGGTCTATGCGCGAAGTGGTTATCACCTCCCTTCTGAAACCTGGGAAGGACCCTACTTCCTGTGACTCTTACCGCCCACTCTCCCTTCTAAATTGTGACGTGAAGATCCTTGCCAAAGTTCTCGCCACGAGACTGTCATTGCTAATGACTAGAATCGTCCTGCCTGACCAATCTGGCTTCGTAGCAGGCAGATCCACTTCCCATAATCTGCGCACCCTTTTCTCTCTGCTTCGCTCGGTCCATCCTGAAGTTCCAGTGGCGACTGCTTTCCTTGACGCCACCAAGGCGTTCGACTGTATCGAATGGCCCTACCTCTTCTCGGTCCTGGGACGCATGGGTTTCCCTAAGTTGTTCTTGGACTGGGTGCGCCTCCTCTACATGGACCCCACAGCGAGAGTACTGATCAATGGGAAGCTATCGTCACCTATCAGTCTCACGAGAGGCACCCGCCAGGGGTGCCTGCTCTCACCCCTATTGTTCGCCATCGCGGTCGAACCGCTAGCATGCCGCCTGCGCCAATTGCACCGAGAGGGAGCGGTTCAATGCTTGCAGAGGCAAATTGATGTGTCTCTCTATGCGGATGACATCACACTGTATGTCAAGTTCCCGGAGCTACACCTGAACCCCCTGCTCCGTGAATTCGTCCTTTTCGGTGGACTATCAGGTGTTCATATAAACTGGTCCAAATCACAATTTTTTCCCCTTACCGATGCGGTGCGTGCTTTCCCACTGGATTACCCGTTGGTGTGGTGCCCAGACGATCTTCGCTACTTGGGGATCCGTGTGGCACGAGATAAGGATGAGACACTTCGCTCCAATTATGGAGTGGCCATAACCAAATTGACCGCCTCCGTCGACAGATGGATCACGATGCCACTCTCCATGGCTGGCAGAGCCTCCCTCATAAAGATGGTGATATTGCCCCGCTTTCTGTATTTTTTCCTAAATATCCCTTATTACCCAGGCGCTTTTTTCTTCAGGACGCTCCGCGCCGAACTGCGCAGACTTTTTTGGGGTGGCAAATCTCCCCGACTAAAGTGGTCCACGTTGACCCTTCCTTATGACCAAGGCGGCTTCGATATCCCTGATTTCGAGGCGTATTACCTGTGCGCACAGGCACATTTTGCCTACCACTTGATGACTCCTACCCCCTTCATGCCTCACATAGCAGTGGAGGATTGGATAGCACACCCACTCCCACTAAACGGTCTGATACACTGTCCCGAGGCTTCCATCCCTACAGCGCATACCTCGATCTCCTGCACACTAGATGCGTGGCGACGCATCGCCCGGCGGCTCCTCTGTGTACTGCCCTACTCTCCTAAACTTCCATTGACCTATCACCCACAGCTTGCCTTGCTATCGGAACTAGGGTTTCGTCGGCTCTGTAGCAGACTCCATGTCACCTTATGGGGTGACCTGTTCCACAATGGCATTTTCAAAACAGCGGATCTTTTCTTCAAATCGCAAGCCCACACGCCCCTTGAGCTATTTTACTATATTCGTTTGCGCGCAGGGATGCGGGATATCCTTCCGGATTACCCTACTGAACCTACGACCTTACAACCGCTACACTACCTCCTAGAATCGCAAGATGGGGCCCATTTGGTCTCTGGGCTCTACCGTCAATGTCGCGGAGCTGCTCCCCTACCGGTCTCTGCTGCCAGACAGCACTGGTCAGCGGAACTTGACACCGAAGTCTCGAACGACCAATGGAAGTACTGCTGTACATTGACTTCCCGCATTTCTGCCAGCTGCAGGTTGAAAATAATTCATTATAAATACCTGCAGAGGGTCTACTACACACCGGTCCGGAAATATAGATTCGGGCTGGCCGATAGTGACCGCTGTGAACGATGTCGCGCAGAATACGCTGACTTTCTCCACTTAGCATGGTCCTGCCCCCGGGTTGCTGACTACTGGCGGCAGGTCATCGATGCTGTTGCACAGATGGTGGAGGAGGAGATTCCTTTGGACCCTCTGGTGGCCATCCTTGGATACACAATGCACATACCTAAGGAACGCAGGAAATTCGTCGACATAGCATTCCTCCTAGCCAAGCGACGTGTCGCTTGCCGCTGGAGCAGAGGCAGAGCGCCCAAGTTCAAAGACTGGCTAACCGACCTAACATATTGCCAGGATCAGCACACCACCTTTTCTGAATTGCTACCTCTCACGAGTAGACCTAGGAACGTTTGGGACCCGCTGGTACACTACCTGCTCAAACGCTCGGATGATGATACACTGTCAGGCGGTGAACTCATCGCTTCCCAATCACATTAATACTTTTGATTACCTTATTGATAACTGGCTAGGGCAGATACATGCCGTTTTCCTCCATTTGAGTGGCCCCTATGCCCCTGCAGTCTCCTCGTGGAGTGGGCGGCACTGGCCTCCACGGCACTACCTCCCTTGCCTCCCCTTCCAGTGACTATCTTCCCCTACAGACACGATACAGTGCGCCTCCCCCCTCCTTCCGGAGAGTACTGTCCTGCATCCCACTAGGAACTCCACACTGTCACCCCACGGACTACCACTGGCCTAGATCCCTGAGCCTGGGACATTCATCGCCCCCGCACACTGGCGCCTAGCTGAGCCACCGCACTACACCACTACCATGCATTGTTGTCGCATGGTAATGCATCACCACATACACGTAACCTCGTTGGGGAGTTTTTTTTTTTTTTTTACTTATTTCTTGGTTCTGGTTCTACTCGTTACAAAAACTAGGAGTGGGATTCTCTTCTTGCTCACACAAAACCTGTTCGACTGCAGCACATCCTTCCTTGGCCCGCTCCACCGGAAAGCGCTGTGATAAGCTTTATTCTTGTGAAATGCCGCCGGGCCCCCGGGATACCGGCTACCAGGCTGTGTAATGTTGCTCTACTACTGCTGCCGGCCTCCGGGTTGTAGGCACCTCAAGCTGTGTATCCTTGTGTACTCTTCTCAATAAAGCAGTTTGAACACCAAAAAAAAAAAAACTCACCAAGTAAAATGTGCATTTATTCATTAATTTATTTACATCTATTAGTTTGTTTAAACAATCATTTTTAATAGTAATGAATATATCTCACTTGCAGAAGCACTTTATTTTGATTTATTATGCAGTAAAAACGATTTAAAATTATTTTGTCATTTTCTTATTAAGTCTATCTATCTATATATCTATCTTTAACGTCAAAATAAACATTAGTTCCAATAGGATGTACTTCTCTCCCTTGTTTTCTCTGGGAGCGTGTTGCACTTCTAGTGATTGGCCATCCGTGGGGGGTGACTTACTTCAAGACTGGGGATGAGAACATTTGAACCTGTGCTGAAACATTTAGGGCTGTAGTAACTGTCGACATTTGTGAATAGCAATTCCCTTACTCTTTTGTGGGTGGGTGGGTGTTTGTATTAACATGCCCCTAAATCCTCTAAGTCCCTCCCATTTAGTGGTAGATAATCCCCATTTTCCCACTACTCCCCTGGTCCCTCCTACATTGTCTACTTGTATGGTCATTTATGCATCAATAGCCCATCTTCAAAGTATGATTATAAATGGATGATTAGCAGATTATAAATATTTGACGAGCAGTAAATCATTAATGTATTGCGAGCAGTTCATTGCCTATAGATTTATGGTTAACATATCAGTAGAATATCCCTAGTAAATCACGAGCATGGCACAACCAGTAAATGATTAATTCATAGTTATTAATAATGTTAGATCAGCAGCAATAAATACATTGAGCTCTGCATCGGTGCATAGAGCTTTTTATATGCAAAGAGATTAATCCGCAATCATAGAAACCAGTTTGATCCATCCCTCTTGCAATACAGGTTAAATTAATGTAAAAGATCTAACAAATCTTCTTGGAAAAGGGGATATTTCGATTATGCCAGGGCAAACATTTTATCAAACAGGTGAAATATCTTGTGAACTTTGGGTTACATATGTCACAGGCATTCAATTAATTCCTTGTAATGTTTTCCACAGGAGACTGCAGGATATGCCTCTTGAGAACAGTAAAGTCATAGCCGCGACTTTAATTCCTTGTACCACTCTCCTGCTGGTATCTTGTGTGAGTTTTGTACCTGACGTGTGCCTTCACACCCAGTTTTCACACATGCATTCCACATACTCAATTCTTTTTTAAAGGCAGAAGAGCAAACCTCGTTTGTGCAGGGGATTGTTGTGCAAATGAGGCATTTCCTAGCCATGAACCATGCACCTTACACCGTCCGCAGGGGGGTTTTAAAACAGCTTTGATGCAGGGCAAACCCATTGTCGCATTATTGTTTTTTCCCACTTAACCCACCTTGATTTTTCAATACGCAATACCCTACTATTTGTTCTTACTACCATTCTGCATGGTGTTCTTTCTTTACAGGATGCCCAAATAAAGCTGTTCAGACGCATCATGATCCCGACACTCCCGAGGAGGATTCTCATTTAAAAGGCTCAGAGAACACCACAGTAATGCACACTATCTGTGCATTGGGACTCCTGTAAGAAGAAGGAACAGCTTAATGGATTAGGATTTCTCACACCACAATATCCTCTTGCCAGAAGGAATGAATACGAACATGGAAGGATTTAAGTGGCACTTTGAAAAAAGGCAGGTTAATGCCTAGGGTTTAGACGGCCTTGTAGCAATGAGCATCAAGGGACCTCAGTTTCAATTGTATTGACTAAAGAAAGTCTTATAAAAGAGTTCCATGCAGCCTATTTGTAAATCAAATGCTTGATGACCAATACAAGGTAAACAATGTTTTTCCCTTTCACCGGACATAACTTAAATATTGATGCCATGCCATGAGCAGGAAGAGTGTTTCTTATTTTAAATTGTCAAGTTTTCCATCTGATCCTAAGAAATCAAGGTGACTGTTTACTAAATGTTCGTACAACGCAACGCACCAAGTTAAGTTGCTGTGCAAAGTTGTTTGACTGAGAGAGAGCAGATCAGAGCCATATTTTCAAAAATAGCTCACAGTTCAGCTCTCTCCTAGCACTGGTACACTGGTGGCTGCATAGCGCCAATGCATGCACCCTGCACCTAACCAATCCTTTGAGGTTATTTTGTCTTTGCATATATGCTGTAAAACACAGCACACATGCAAAGCTGAAATAAAGAGGTGAAATAAATCTGGTCACCCTAAGGGTAACTTTTTGCTGTCTTGCATTACATTATTTTTTCTAACAAGGATACTCAAATTGTGATTTGCGTATCTTTGTAAATCATAAAATAGATTTTGCATCTGGGCTGCTTTAAATAAGTTATGCAACTCCAACGCAAAATATTAGTAAATCAGTGTCCAGGACTTGAAACAGCAGAGTTATTCATATTTGTAAAAAGTTAAAATATTTATATCGTGGGCAATTTGCATTTTGTATATGCTATGTTTTCTTTAGACCTACATGAAATTTAAATTACGCCATCATAATTTTCTAAACTTTGTAAATTTCACATTATGTATGTTATGTATTCGAAATACCCCAAATCATTCCATTACGCATGTAACTTAATTTTTCCGACGTTTGAGGCAAAATCATTGTGCAGAAGCGTGTCAACAACTCATACAACCATATCACTAGTGCTGTGTTTATTGCACAATTATTATTTTTCACCTGTGAAAAGCCCCCTTGTGTCAAACGTTGACTCAAGAAGAACTCATTTCGTGCTAAAATGTAGCATTAAATGATGGATTTGCTTCCCACAATATTATGTGCGATTTTGTTTCATTTTCTTGAAATTTCGCATAACCCGTTTTCAACTTAATTTTTTTTTTTGTCACCCTTCCTTTAACTAATTGGTCCCCTTATTGTGATTTAAATGACAATTTATTTCCATAAAATTAAATTTTCAGTCAGCTCTTTAATAAAACCTATGAGCGTTCTATCAGACTTTCATTATGTTCCCTGCAAGCTCTACATAATTCACACCATTGCGGACACGGCTGTTATCAACTAAGCTGAGCTGTTTTGGGTAACAGCAGACCTCAACAACACAGCTGTCAGTTTCACTTTTCCAAATGCATTTATCAATCAGTTCCCTGTGCGAACGCACGCCCCTCCCACCAACAAGAGCACCACCTGTTCAAAGCTTCACTATTGTTAGTCTGGATCTCTGCTGCTCTTTGTCTTGAGGCCCTGTTCTATTTGCAGATCTTACATTGTTCTTTTTGTCTGGCTATGCACTCTGAGATAGATTTATCAACACTGTGTGTTGCTGCTGAGTGAAGCAAAGCAGGACAAATTCTGATAAAGGGGCTTGTATACTACCCCATTGCCCCAAGAGTACCTCATTTTTTGATACACACCAGTGGCGCGTGTTTCTGCCCCATATGTACAAGGACACGTAAAGCCACCCTGCATGGCTTTTCGTGTCCTTGTACATATGGGGCAGAAACACGCGAAGGGGCGCACCAAGGGTGTTGCTGTGGATGTTCCCACGTAACATCCAAGGCTTCTGCCGCATTCCCAGATTTACATCCTTTTGTAAACCTAGGAATGCGTCAGAATGCTAAGCCTCCCCCGGGGAGGAGATGAAGGTGCAAAGAGGAGAAACGTTTTAATTTCTTTGTTTTCATTTGTCCTCTTTTTTTCCTCTTTCTATTCATGCTGCTTTCCGTAGCACACATAGAAAGAGGAATGCACCTCTCGTGATTGTTTTTGTGCAGTTAGGTGTTCCTAGCTGCACAAAAACAATCCCCCTGAAACGCAGACACCCTTGCACCGTGGGTTGCCTGCGTTGGCGAATGGCAGCCAATTGTGCACTAAGGCAGGTGAATGCACAGGGATGTAACATATTATTGTAAATATGTCGCAGCCCTGTGCTTTGAAAGTGATTCAGTGCAGAGCAGGCAAATGGCTTGCGGTGAGGCGCTGAGTCACTTTCTTGTAGAGAAAGCCTAAAGGGACTCATTTATGCCCTGCGTCACTTTTACGCCGCTGGTGAGTCACTTTTTTTGACACACCAGCGCCGTAAAAAATGCGCCTTGTTGCGCCATATTTACAAAGTGACGCATCTAGGTAGATGCGTCACTTTGTAAACCGCTGCGCCACATTATACCTGCGCCAGGTATAATGTATGCTATGGGGGCGTATTGACGCAAGAAAGGTTGAAGAAGTGACGCAGTGAAATCTATGTGATTTCACTGCGTCACTTCTAGGACGCCGTTGAGTCAAAATCTTGCGCTTGCCTCAAAGCAGGCGTAAGACTGACGCAGGCCCTTTCACATGGGGCTTGCCCCATGTGAAAGGACGCATTGCTGGAGTTGCGTCACTTTTGTGACACACTCCAGCAATGCGTCACTTTTGCACTTACAGGTACGTCAGAAAAACTGACGTATCTGTAAGTGCTTGCGCAATGATGCGTCATGTTGTAAATATGACGCATCATTGGGGTCGCAAGGAGGGTGCAATGAAAAGTGACGCATCGCTGTTTTCTCACAGCGATGCGTCACTTTTCATAAATGAGGCCCAAAGTGTTTACTTTCCTGTGCAAAACCTTTTCTTGCACCAGAAAGTTTCCCTAAAAGGAATGAAAAATAGCACTTTACACTACATTGCATCAACAAGGAGTTCTATGGGATGGACTTAGACCTTCCTACTCCATCACTCATCTATTTCGCCACAAAGCCAGATCGTAGAATTGGCTTTGTGTTAAAAAAGAATGCCTCTGAGACAGGCATTGGGTAGGACAAATATTTCAATTTCTACTAACATTTCACTGATTGGATGTGTGCTTCACTGTACAGCACACATCCAATGTATGAAATGTAAAAATAAATAGTCAAGACATGGGATTTTGTACTGGAAGGGAATCCTTCCAGTACAACACCTATGGTACATGGCATTCACATGCCTATGCACTATGATGCAAAGTTGTGCGTTGCGCTAGGCAGCCTGTTTCTGCACCATAACAGGAGAATAGAACACCAGTATGCCATTTTTAATAATAAATATGGCTCTGTGATGCTCCCTCTCCCTAGCGCAATGGTTTCTGCGCTGTGTTATACTATGTTTTGAGAAATCCACCCAACTGAGTTAAACGGTACATTTTATCATTTCCATTCAAATGTGTGCAGTGCATTTGCCCTACTTGGAAAACATTTGCTTTAGCTAGAGAAAATGAAGGACACACGTACACAAAAATACAATTATAGCTTTCTTATGTGGGTTTTTAGCATGCGCTCAAAGTTTCAAGTAAGATATTTACAAACATACAGGCTCGTGAATTATACAAGAGCTCAAAACGGGGAATGGAGGGGGAGAGGATTCCTCTTGAGAGCTTTCTTTATCCACAAGGTGATAAACAACGTTTAGAGTTCTCCAACATGGGGAGGGGCAAGTAAAGGTTAGAATCTTCATACAAGTATTTTCGAAGCTTTAGGCAAAATGGCAGTTTCCAAATAGGTGATTTCACTCTCCTAGAAACATTATTTTTTGTGGCTCTATTTTGCAATTTAGCACCGTCTGGGGCCCTGCAGCAGAGGCATAACGCAAAATGATGCCCCCCTCGTTAATAATGTGATGAGGAGCCAATGAGTCTCCCATGTCTCACAAATATGCATTGGCCTTGAGTCAGATGGGGCCCTCCTGAAGGGTTGGGGACCCCCTAAAAGGATGGGGCCCCCTGTGTGCCACGGAGCTGCAGGGCCTGCGTTATGCCCCTACTCTGCTCACAGGGATCTATTGTGGCCTTCCTTCGCTGTAGAGCCGTTTTTGGAAACGCCCTCATATTGGCACATTTACAGAATACATACGTACATCTTTTACAAGCGTGAAAAGAAATGGCAGCGGACAAATGAAAAAGGAGGGCCCTTGCAAAACACAACAGGGGGCATTGGGACCCACTTCCTAAGTAAAGGAGGCCCCAGCAGCATTTGAAGCACAATCAGGTGTCTTTCAAAACCCACGTCCTAAGCTTTAGTAGGTGACTGATTTTGCTCTCTATGAAATTAACATGCACTGGTTACGCTGTGTACTGAAATGCAATAACACCCAACTTTGCTAGGTTCATTCAGTTTTTTTCATTATTGCATGTATGAGCATTGTTTTTTCCTTGCTAAAATCTGTGGTGTGTACATACGTGCATGCTCCGTTTGTGCAAAATCTAACCTTTTAGCATGCTGAACAGAAGCTCGACTGGTGGTGGTATGAGCAGGTACGCTTAAGTCATGTCAGCTCAGCGTCCCGGAAGTAACTGTCCACATCCAGAACACACCTTAGATTCCTCGTAGGGAACACAGAACCCTTATAACCCCTGCATTCCATCCCTATACAACATCCTTCCTTCAAAATATATATATATATATATATATAGTATAAAGAATTAAACACAGAATTGAACCTGAACGAACATAGTAGAAAGAATTATGCCAAATATAAGATTAAAATATTCTGAGTTTATTGCAAGCTAATATAACACAACACTGTATTTCATAAACATCTAAAGTATCCACAAAGTATAATAATTAATGCATTTTGTAATCTTTGAACTTCACAGGACTTGATCTTGTTCTACTCGAAACTCCCCTATTGGCACATAGGTTTTCGGGACTAACATCTTTTTGCACCCCCATTTTCCTGTCAACATACCTAGTTTTGGATGCTGGCACTATTGAAAGAAAAGACTGGTTCCACGTTTTACCGATTACTGGCACCATTATATGATCCTTAACTTCTCTCGCTTGGGTGGGTGCAGAAAGGTGTGACAAACCCTTATGGACAAAACCAGGTTTCTTAATTCTTACCCAGTCTCCTACCTGAACAGCCATAGTCCTTTGTCGATCGTTCTTAGTACTATATTTCTCCTGTACTGCAATCCATCACACTGGCCATTTTTACTGCATCAACGGTTTTCCTAGACATCCATTCCATGTTTAATTTCAACCCTGCCTCTCAGCAATGTAAAAGGGGATATTTCTGTACTTATGTGAGGGGTAGTTCTTTTTGCCCACAACTTATCATCCATTGCTTCTTTCCAATATAATCCTGTGATGAGAGAATGCTGCAAATGGTCCTTGATAACCTGGCTCACCCTTTCTACCTGACGATAACTGCGGGGATGGTACAGGGAAGTTAAAATGTGTTTTATGTCTGAGTTTTCTGGAAAAAGTTCAATTTCTTTGGACACAAATGTGTATCATTATCAGTCACTATTTCCTCAGCGAATCCATCGCTCAAAAACACTTCCTTGAAAAAGTTTATGAAAGCATCATAATTTATATGGACAACAAAAGTTTACTTCAGGCCATTTATTCATACAGTCTACCATTTCCATAGCATATTTAGACGTATTACCTGTAACCCCAAAAGGTTCAGACACATCGAATGGCACTTTACTCCAAGGTGTACTTTTGATCACGATTGGGTTAACATGAGAAGGACATGTCACTTGCAATTTATCACTAACGACACACATGCAACAGTCGCTGACATCGTGTCTATCCAGGCCATCAAAAATCCTCCCTCACTCTCCGCTTCATGGCCCGAATCCCAAGATGCCCTTCATGGCCAAGTCCAGAACTCTTTTTTGAAGGCATCCTGGAACAACTAGCTGTACACTCGTGAGCACAATGCTCCCAACCATGGACAATTCTGCCATCACTCTATTGTAAGAAATTAATGCCTCTGGGGCATTTTTAACAATGGGCCAACCATTCACCCCAAAATGTATCACTTTCTGTAACTCCTTGTTGTTCAACACAGCATACAGGCACTCTTGTTCAGTCAAAGCCCCCTTCATGTGTGACTTTTCTTTTACAGCAGAATTGTACTCTTTGATGGAAAATTTCACGTTTTTCAGTGGGATTTTATGAACTTTAACACGTTTAGCTTAATGTATGTTGTGACCAAATGCTGTGCATGATATTCTGCAATGATTTTTATTGCCTTTGTGATTTGGGCCCCATGTGCCCAGTCCTTGTGTTTCGAATAAAATCCTCTTTCATTCTTAGGGCCCAATTCAGAAATCTTGATTTGTGGGTGGAGATTTATGCTCGCACAGATTTAGGGCTATGCTTAAAGATCTGCCGAAAAGCAATTTATTAACCCTGAGCATGGCTTTATGCCTTGTAGAAGGAGTAAGTGTCTCCACTCTCCTCACATGGTAGGGTGGAGACATGTTGACCAAAAATATGACTATCAGTAATTTTATAGGAGCATTTTACCATATTAGTCAGCCAAACATAGCTCTATGTAGCATAAGAGGAGACCTACGTCATCAGAGGTGCCATATCAACCACAAACAATATAGTTAAAACAGATATCACCTAAAGTGAATGAAACATATCTGAAGAACATTACTCATGGGGGCACATAAATAACGCCTACACCGTCATTTCTGCGCTCTTCCTCTTGTGATGTGCGATGTTGTGTAGCCAAGCAGAAGTTACTGCTGATATAGTGCAGCCATCCCACTCAAGAGGAAGAGGATCTTCACTGGTGAAGAAACTGAGTATAGCCTTATTGTCATATACCAGTTGTGGAAGGCCCTGAACCAGAGTTATAGGCCAGATTTGGAGGCGAGGGCCTATAACAAGTGCGAGGGCCTTTAACAATGGGTGTAGACCAAGGCAAAAGGGCTATAAGGCTTTCCACCAACTGAGGGTAGAAAGTTCTAAAATAAAAGCGATAAGCAGAAAGACAAACGTTTATTCCAATGTTCATATAACTGCTGTTAGTCTCCGCATACCCTCAGTGGAATGTTTATTCCAATGTTAATGTAGCTGCAGTTAGTCTCCACATGCCCTCAGTGAAGAGGAGGCAGTAGAAATGTGCAGGAGGTCAGTGACAGGGT
The DNA here is from genome assembly GCF_964263255.1 of Lissotriton vulgaris. Classification (NCBI taxonomy): domain Eukaryota; kingdom Metazoa; phylum Chordata; class Amphibia; order Caudata; family Salamandridae; genus Lissotriton; species Lissotriton vulgaris. The sequence goes on from NC_141685.1 coordinate 846,331,811, forward strand.
GAATGCCCCAGAGGTCAATGTAAGCAGGCCAAGGGACATCAAGAATAAATTGTGGGATGAGATTCGGAGGTTGAGGGAAACGTTTGCCAGGATAGAGATGACAAAAGCTCTTTGAGGTGGAAGGTCGGGATCCCACCTCCATTTCACCTCCCTTGATGCACATATCCTCTCCACCAGGAACCCTTACCTGCTGAATGGCCTACCTTTTTAGGCAACCCAGCAACAGCCAAGCTAAGAACAACACACCTCTAAGTTTCAACTAGCTTCAGACTTCTAAAAAATGCAACCCTGTTTGTAAGCAGCAGACATCTATTTCATTCATATAGCCCCTTGTCCATGTATATTTATAACTGAAAAAGTGATATTAACACCCAATTTCAAGTCCTTTCAACAGTTTAGGCAGCACCATCCTCCTCCTGGGGCAGGACCAGAACCAGTACAAGCATCACAACACATCCCTCTATCCCAGTGAGGTGCAACATTTCAGATGTGAGTATGTAATTAGCTCTAAAAAAATTGTACTATTTCACTCATGATGCAAACAGCAGCCACTCGTGTTCTGTTTGTTCAAGTTGTTCCTCTGCTCGTGCAATATGGGGTTTCCCCCAAATCAAAAGACATAGTGTAATTGCATCATTTCAGGCATTTTGCATAAAAAGCGAAACTCAATATTCAAGACATTATGCAAGCTCATGCCACTAAAATGAGAATTTCACCCAGTACTATTCCACATATCCATTGATTAATCGCAGTAAATGTGTGTAGGTACCTATATTGCAAACGTTAGTCAAATAAAAACATTGCACCTCTCTTCCTAGTGTGTGTTATTTCATTTGTACCTACATCTAACTAAATATGGGAGCATATGATTACTTAAATGGTGTGTTTGGGGTAATCCTAGTCATGTGCACACCGATGCATGTGCATTACCATAGAGGTAAGCAAAAATTGAGGGTTGGAGTGCTTGAATTAATCTCAGCTATTGGAAATTACAATGGCCACATCCCAGTACATAGTGTTTTTGCTTACTGTGCCACTTCAGACACAAATCCATCCAATGCAAATCAACCTCGGTCCCACTCCAGTAGTAACAGCCCCGCCAAAACTGCGAGACCACGTTCCATATTACTGGAAATAAAAACAAACTGAGACCAGTTTTGGCCTAAGTAAGCCTCGTCAGTGCTGTATAGCTCAAGTCCTGTGGCAAAGCGTGCACTGGGCCCATGTCTGGACATACCAATGGCACTTTGGGTGCTATACTTAGGAAAACAAAAAAGTGATGGGTGGGAGGTCATTACACATGCTCACACATCCATCAACAGTCTAACACATTGATAACATTCTCAAGTATGGAAGATCAAAGGAAAATATTTATTGACAACAGTCAATGTCTACAAGGGGCATAGTGAAACAGTTCAGGTGTTTAGTGCAAATTAAAGGTCATGGAAACAAAATTCTGAAAATGCCCAAAAGAAATAGAAAGCAATTCTCTCAATCCAGGCATGGTCTCCTAGCTGTCTTGTGTTTAAGGCCCAGACTTACTGTCCATTCTTCATGTTAGAGGTGATGTTCAAGTAAACCACCTCTTTAGGCACAGGGATAGTGGCTGATGAAGCAGGACTAGACACCACCAGAGGAGTGAGAAACACTATTTGTGACACAATATGAAGATGCAGGAACTAGGGCTAACAATAACAGTGGGTTGGGAGGAAGTGGGTTAAAAGGGTTGATAAGTCTAAGACAACAATAAGCATATTATCTTCTGGTGATGAACAAACAAGACCTCATGCACGTCCTTGAAGCTGTGCTGTATCTTGGCATAGCACTCAAAAGTGTCAACTTAATGAACTGGGGATCAGTCTCCAAGCAGATGATGGCCTCCTGGACTTCTGCCGAGCACATACATGGTGAAGATAGGAAAAGGGTAAGATATGAGAGGTCCAGGATGCCTGGGGCATAGTGCACCCTCAGCCACTGCTTCTTCAGTAGACAAGAGTTTCTGTTGAAGGAGGAAGGAGGGGTGAGGCAGCCCTAGGCCTACCATTGTGGGGATGTCCTACATTCATGTTGTCATCCTTGCCAGGAGGGCAGCTGCCATCAGTGTCCAACTACTCCTGTGTGATGGTTTGTCCCCACACAAGGGCCGAGGGCCTTCTTCTTTGCCTCAAATTTTGTTGCTCCCTGCTTTGCTTTCTGACTGCTTGCTGCAAAGGAAAAAGTAAATACAGAATCATGAGTTCTTTTTTTCACTGTTTGAGGTTCATCAGAGATCAGCATTTTCATTTGCCTTGTGGACTCAGCATTAATAATCTAGGATCACCGTGATTACATCCTTCTCCTATGTAAAGCTGGCTGTTGGACATCCACTCTGTATTGATGGATCACCAAGGACAAGTGGATAAGGGCTGTATTAAACATTCCAGATCTTAGTAGACTGCTTATGTGACACCAATACAATTGCTGTAACTTGTACAGATTTTATTTTGGGAAGAGAATGGATGCCCCCACTCATTCAAGCCATGTCTGCCACGCACTACAACATAGTTGCCCAATGATTTTTTTTTAAAGGTGTATGTTGTATATCTGACTGTGTGCAAGAGTTGAAAGAGAAAATTAGCTTAAGTATGTATGCTTAATATGGGTAATTCATGCAATAGCATGAAATAATCCCGATTCTTGAAAATATGGACTGGTTCCAAAATGATATAAATATAAAAATGGAGTTTGACACTCAAGGGCATATTTTGCAAAAACAAATTACATCAGTACATGTAAGGGTATTGTGCACTTGTCATCAACATGAATACCCTGGTTCAATGTGACATTGGCCCGCTAAACTTGTATACATACATATGGGGACTTACAACATACATGGTGTGTGACAACGAAGTGCACAATTTGCCTTGCATCATATATATAATATCATTGTGGATTTGAATGAGCTGCAAAAACATGTCACAAAAAGACTTGGCATGTGCAAAGACATTACATTAAAGATACAAAGTGAGTTCTCACTGCCGTGCTGCTTCTGATAGGACACCGGCTGAGCATTAAGGTCCAGCCAGACCTTTGCCAGGAATCCCCTCTTCAGAGGGTATGCACAGGATGCCTAGTGTGGAGTTGGGAGCAATCCTTCCCAGATTGTCCTACCCTTTGATGCAGGCCCAGTGTCAGAATTCCTCATAGAGCCTGCAATGCTTCCAGACTTTCTGGTAGTATCTCACAGTACAATAAACTTCCTCACAATCTCAGACCAAATCACCAGGCATGCATTGTTCCTCCATTGTGGTTTTGGTCTCAGTAGAGCTGAGTGTAGCTTTTGAGTACCCTATCCCTGATGCTTTCCACTTCTTCTTGAGCAAAGTTGGGGTGCTCTCCATACAATCCTCACTCATATTGGAGGCTTTCCACACAAGCTCAGCAGCAGGACAGATGTTGATGCTGTTTAGGTAGAAGTATAAATTGGAATTGGCAGTTTCTTTATTTCCACTGTGTAACTTTCCGTTTGTCATGGTTGGCAAAAATCTTTGCTTCTGTTATGTAGTTCTATGTTGCATCGGTATTGAAACGGGTCAAAGAGGAGCAAAGGAACATGTCTGGGGTTAAAGTTGCAAACCCTAGTGGTATCACTGGTCAGTTTCCAGCAGACGTTGACGGTTCAGGTAGGAGCTGTATGGCAGTGGTGCAGGGCGATGATACAAGTCGGCGATAATGCAAGCGCAAGGTAAGTGTTTTTATTTTTTTATTTTATTTTCCCTAATCCGTCATCTTTTGATACCCCCCTCCGCGCCCCGCGCCCCACCCCACCACTCTTACCTGAACCGACCGTGCCTGGTTTCCAGTAAAATCACACATCGGGGGAAAAATAATGCAGGTGTAAATCAAACTGATGGAGGGTTACATTTACCTATTTTTCATGTATAAGTCTGCTCTTAACAAGTGGGAATTCAATATCTTGGGGAAGAGAAGATGTCTGGAGAAAGTGCTATGTAAGTACCAGATGAAAAATATACATGGCAAAATGAGCGATGTGTATGTAGATGCATACCGCATTCCCATTGGGTAGTTTGGTTGTTGCATTAGGTGTGTGGATCAATGTGATTTCAGGAAAGTAAGGGACAGATGTTTCATTATTTCATACAAGATTTATATATATATATATATATAAATATATATATATATATATATATATATATATATATATATATATATATATTAACACGATTTTACCAGCAGGTTCCCTCCTCCAGTCCAGGGAAGCAACCACACAGGAGCCGTGGCCACGATTCAAAAGTGCAGTTTATTGCGAATCACAAGGACCTACGGGCCGTGAGGAAGGAGTGTTTTACTCCGAAACGCGTAGGTCCTTGTGATTCGCAATAAACTGCACTTTTGAATCGTGGCCACGGCTCCTGTGTGGTTGCTTCCCTGGACTGGAGGAGGGAACCTGCTGGTAAAATCGTGTTAATATATGGGGGTGGCTACCCCTGCCGTGTGCCCGCCGAACAAGAGGCTTGGGGAATAGCCATAACTGTGTGTTGAGATATATATATATATATATATATATATATATATATATATATATATATATATATATATATATATATATATATATTTTTTGTTTTGTTTTGTTTGTTTTGTTTTTGTTTTATGTAGCCCAAACTAGACCCGAGACTTCAGGTATCAGAGCGCTTTACATAGCACCAGTTTCGTTGCAGAAGGACGCATTCATTTTTTTTTTGTTAGGCACGGGGAGATTAAGTGATTTGCCCAGAATCACAGGATGTTGAGCGTCGTTGCCGAAACTTGAACCCGGTTCCCCAGCTTCAAGTTCGACCACTCTAGCAGTAGCGCTATGTCCTCTCCCCTGCAAAGTAACTCAATGTAACTCAATAATACAACTTGTTGCACTGTGTGAAAGGGAGAGGGAAGGAATGCACAATATTTACCAAGTTATGGTACACTCCTGCTCTCTGCCTGTGCTTGTGCAGATTATTTTGCCTAGCATCAATATGCACCCTGGCATCATGGTTCCAGGGTGTCTGAGTTGCAGGCAGTATTGTTTTCGTGCAGGAAGGTGTCCCTCACTGCACAAAAACAATCCTTACAGGCGTTTTCCTCTTTCTAAGTGTACTGCAGAATAACAATATTTCTCCTCGTTGCACCTCTCCCGGGAAGGCATAACATTTTGATACATTCCCAGGTTTAGTAGTCTTGATCCATGGGTGGATGTGTGGGAACACTCATGCAGCACCTTCCCAGGGAAGAGTAACACAAGATAGTGACTTGCACTGCCTGGTGTTCCTCGAGATTTACCAGGTAACGCAGGGCTATGCAAAGTGGTCTTTCACTGCATGGTCAATCTGACTTAAGTATTGTGTTGCCCTTCCACACCATGTGTGACTCAAGGGCAACACAATACAATGAGAAATGTGGACCTAAATGTGGGTGTCTGTGTAGTTTTTTCGTCACTGACTCAAAACTGTCCATCCACTATGATACGTTAACCAAACAAGCAGTTAATGAGAAATGTGAAAATACTAATCGAAAAGTTATTCCATACATGCATGGATTCAGTGTTGCTATTAAGGGCCTATTAGGATGTGAAGAAATTATGAGTAAATATCTTTCTGATGTCATACTTCAGATACAAATGGATTTCCAGAGTGAGTACGTAGTTCAGTAGCCACATGTCACCAAAGCCCACTGCAATCACTTGACATAGCACTAGCAAACTAGCAGACCATGTAGCTGTCACATTTTCACGCAGGAAAAGTAGCATGCCTGTCAGTGAGGCAGCCCTGGCACTGTGGACAGCTTGCACGTTGGTAGAGTGTCGGCAGTCACTGTCCCACAAAGTGCAATTCCTTTTGATGGGGTGCCTGAAGCGCCACATGGGTGCAATCAATGGCACCTAACAATCAAGGGAACTGGCAATGGCATGGCAATTGATGTGCCGCCCGTTGAATTCCAAAGTAAGTATACAAAACAGTGATGGGTGGAATGCTTGATTTAATCTCAGCCACTATAAATCACTTGGCCCGCATCCCAACCCATACTTATTCGGCACACTATCTCACCTCAATTTGGACCCAGATATATGCAAATGATTCTTGATCCTGCTCCAGTAGGAACAGTCCAGCGCAAACTGCCAAGCCAGGTCTTCTGTGAACCAGAACACATGCAACCCAAGACCAGTTTCGCCCTAGGTATGGGCTCATCAGCCAGGTATTGGTTCTAGCGACACAGTGTTCACAGGACCCATGTCTGGGCATACCCGTCCCACTCAGGGTGACACAATAAGTATACAAAAGAGTGATGGCTGGAATGCTTGAATTAACATCAGCCACTGGTAACACTTGGGCTGCATCCCAATCCTTCATTATTCTGCACATTGTGCCTCCTCAGTTTGGACCCAGCTAAATGCAAATCAGTGTTGGCATGACCAGCAGCGACTCTGGCATGGCCATACTGGTGCACACTAGAGCCAGGTCTGATAATACCTACCTCCTTGCACTGACTGATGTGTCCAGTGGGAATGGACTATCGTAGATATGTGTAGTCCACTCTATCTAAAGTGATATTTCATGCATATTTGTGTGTGTGTGTGTATGTTTGTCATGACTTGTCATTTCATATTTTTTTCTACTTCTGTAAGAGTGCACAGAATTTGGATGTGCTGTGTGTAGGTGTCTGCCTTTTTCTTTGGAATTATGTTTCATATTTACCCCTTGTTATTCCCTTCCTGTGTTGGTTTGAAGGCAAATAGTTCTTTGCATTTCCTGTGAGTGGCCCTGTGTCATGTGTGACTTACTCCAAGACTTGGTTAAAACTGATCTAAGTCTGTTTGGGCCTTAGTACTACTTTGTGTAGATGTGGGTGTCATATTACTGAATTTCAACTGAATTACCCTTTCGAAGGTGTGTTTTTAGGTTTCGACCTGGCGAGGGCATGCAGTGCCCCTCCCAGATCGAAAACTTTTGTCAACAGTATGGATGTTCGGACCGCCTCTGTTTCCCATTGGCTAGCTCCATAAATGGAGGCTAGCCATTGGGAGACAGAGGCTGTCAATCACGCTTTATCGGGAAAACGCGATTCGGGGGCGTTTCTCAGGCTTTTTTTTAAGTCCCACCCCATTGTCCCGGGCCGCGCTGTGATTGGCTGCCGGCCCGGGACCTGACTTGCAGGCAAAGCTGTCCCGGCAAATTTCAATAAATGAAGCTCATGTCCCAGTTTTTAGAGGGTCAGCTGGAAACGGTGGGACGGTGGGAAGTATCTGTTAGCTGCTGTTATAAGTCAATTTAATTAACAGGCATGCTACTGGCTTTAAAAAAAAAAGCATTTTATGTACGTTTTTACTTCTGTATTTCTCTGCTAAGGAGCAATTCTGTGCGCTGTGTGCAAGTAAAATTGTAGTCCTTGTATTTTTGGGAAATGTCCCGGATTTTAGCTTTAACATTCTGGTCACCCTACCCGGTGCCCTCTCCCTTCAGGTGCACCACTGATCCCTGCCGGGCCCCGGGCAGCCGCGGCCGAGAGCTCCATCCACTCCCTGCCATTTTCGGCGAAAAAGAAAAGCTTTCCCGGGGAGCCGGTCCGGACCCTCCTCCCGCCTCAGACAGCAGCAGCAGGCCGGCGGGTGGGGGAGGGGAGGAGAGCGGGCGGTGCTTGACTGCACCGCAGCGTCGGCTGCAGGAGGAGGAGGCGGGGTGGCCCCGGGACTCTGACTGGCCGCCCAGGGAGTGTGGGGCCCGCTGGAGAGAACCGAGCTCTGTCTGCTGGACCGGAGAGCGCCGATCCGGGGCTGCGAGGAGCTAGGGACGAGGGATCCGAGCGGCGGCCGGAGGACTGGACTTTTGTGCGCCTTCCGCCTGGGGTTCCCGGCCCTGCCTGGCCGTTGCTCACCCTCAGCGCTGCCCCCGGGGAGACGGAACTGTCCCATGGTGTGAGGTGAGTGATCGAGGCCCAGCCCCCCCTCCAGGGGTCCGGCGGTAGAGATCCGAGGGTTCACCCCTTTGGCTGGTGAAGCTCCCCTGACTCCTCTCCCCTTGTCCTGTGCACACCACGGCCCCTTGGACACCCCCACCCACTGTTGTGGGGCCTCCCCGGGCAGAGCAGGGCTGCTTCTGCCTGGCACCGCCGCGGGCAGGAACTGCAGAAATGGCTGCAGGCTTGGAGCTGGTGACCGAGACACGACCACATTTCAGTGCACAGAAAATTGTACGAAAACTGAGGAAACGAAGTGCTGAAACTGGGTTTTGATGACTATATTTGTTCAAAGGTGTAAACTATGCCGGACACTAAAGTGTTCCGTAAACTTGGTCGGCAGGCAGGACACTGTTTGTGCGTTCTTTGAAGTGGAGACCTGACAGCACGTTTCGTCCCCCTGCGTTATGTCCTGTCTGGATACACTTCCATCTCACTGTGCATTCTCCTTTTAGTATAATGCGTGCCTCCTCCATATTTCCTTTCACTTTTATATCTTAATTATCTTCCGTCGTTATCAATTCCTATCCTGCTGACCTTACCCTTTCAGCATTCGCCTGTCCTCTTCTGGCTCCAAGCTGCCCTTGCCTCCTGGGCTTTCAGGTGCCCTTACTTTGTGTCTTCTGCAGCCCTTACCCTTTCTGCCGACGTTAACCTTTGCGTATTCTACTGCACTTACCCTGTGTCTTCTGCTGCCTTCGCCCTTTGTGCCTTCTGCTGCCCATACCCTGTTTGTCTTTGATGCCCTTAACCTGTTTGTCTTTGCTGTCCTTACCGTGTGTGTCTTTGCTGTCCTTACCATGTGTGTCTTCTGCTGCCCTTACCGTGTGTGTCTTCTGCTGCCCTTTCCGTGTGTGTCTTCTGCTGCCCTTACCGTGTGTGCCTTCTGCTGCCCTTGGTGTCTTCTAGTGCAATTAACCTATGTGTCTTCTGCTTCCCTTGCCCTATGTGTCTTCTGCTTCCCTTGCCCTATGTGTCTTCTGCTGTCCTTGCCCTATGTGCCTTCTGCTGCTCTCACCCCGTGTCTTCTGCTGCTCTCACCCTCTGTGTGTGTCTTCTGCTGCTCTCACCCCGTGTCTTCTGCTGCTCTCACCACGTGTCTTCTGCTGCTCTCACCCCGTGTCTTCTGCTGCTCTCACCCTCTGTGTGTGTCTTCTGCTGCTCTCACCCCGTGTCTTCTGCTGCTCTCACCCTCTGTGTGTCTTCTGCTGCTCTCACCCTCTGTGTGTCTTCTGCTGCTCTCACCCCGTGTCTTCTGCTGCTCTCACCCCGTGTCTTCTGCTGCTCTCACCCTCTGTGTGTGTCTTTTGCTGCTCTCACCCCGTGTCTTCTGCTGCTCTCACCCCGTGTCTTCTGCTGCTTTCACCCTCTGTGTGTGTCTTCTGCTGCTCTCACCCCGTGTCTTCTGCTGCTCTCACCCCGTGTCTTCTGCTGCTCTCCCCCCCGTGTCTTCTGCTGCTCTCACCCTCTGTGTGTGTCTTCTGCTGCTCTCACCCCGTGTCTTCTGCTGCTCTCACCCTCTGTGTGTCTTCTGCTGCTCTCACCCCGTGTCTTCTGCTGCTCTCACCCCGTGTCTTCTGCTGCTCTCACCCTCTGTGTGTGTCTTCTGCTGCTCTCACCCCGTGTCTTCTGCTGCTCTCACCCCGTGTCTTCTGCTGCTCTCACCCTCTGTGTGTGTCTTCTGCTGCTCTCAAGCCGTGTCTTCTGCTGCTCTCACCCCGTGTCTTCTGCTGCTCTCACCCTGTGTGTGTGTGTGTGTGTCTTCTGCTGCTCTCACCCTGTGTGTGTGTGTGTGTCTTCTGCTGCTCTCATCCTGTATGTGTGTGTCTTCTGTTGCGCTCACCCTGCGTGTGTGCCTTCTGTTGTTCTCACCCTGCGTGTGTGCGCCTTCTGTTGCTCTCACCCTGAGTGTGTGCCTTCTGTTGCTCTCACCCTGTGTTATTTAATTGTACCTATTGTAGGTATTTGTCATTTAATTGTACCTATTGTAGGTATTTGCTATCCTTGAATGTTTTAGGTCTTATAAATTAGATAGGAGTAATTTATTACTGTGCTGATTTTTGGAAAATGGCTGATTTTGGAAAACATGATGATTCGTGTTACACTTTGGATTTCCTCATTTGACTTGCTTTCATTTGTTTAACATTCTGCAAGAAGTCTTTCACCCACTCAAATACAAAATCCTGCTGTGATCATTCAAACCCTGCCAAAATAGTCTAATAAAAAAAGTAGAATTGGATAAATACAGTAGCATACGATTAAAAATATGCACTTGTTTTGATCTGCATATATATACGAATTTAGAGTAGATAAAACGGTGCGGTAGATCAACCATTTGGCCTCCTGAGATAGATATGTAGACAAAATATTTATCTGATGGGAATATATATAACACCCACCTGTTCATCATAGTAACTTGTGCCAGGAATGAAAAAGCCAGCTTATGGAACATCTCTTCGTGTTCGGCTTGGGTGCAGTCATCTCATAAATGAGATGCATGAAGAAGGGTATTTTTCATCTGGAAACATATTTTTGAAATAGTGATGTACCGTTTGTCTACTAAACTTACTGAGTGTACCTGGGGTGTAAAGTAAACCCTCACGTCAAGAGTATTGCCCTCTCCAGTCCACGTGTTTTTTCCCTTGAATTCTGGGACGTGTACTCCTGGTTTTGTAATGGTATGAACAAGACAAGAAGTCCCAGATTCAAAGAAAAAACTGGAATGCGCATTGTCCTGGGGAAACTTGGCTGGGCTGTAAAACGTGCCAGGCAGAAAAGTATGAAGGCATATTTATTAGTAAACTAAATGTAAAAATATACAATTTTACAGCTCAATTTATTCTCAAAATACAAAATAAATATGGGTAAATACCAAAAAGGTGTTTAAAAAATAAATACACCAGTTTTGTGTGTGCCTCTGTTGCCTGCTTGCGACCCGTTTTTGTGTGTGTCTCTGTTGCCTGCTTGTGACCTGGTTTTGTGTGTGTGTGTGTGTGTGTGTGTGTGGGTGCAAATGCAATAGGTGTCGCATTTGCGAGAGATTAGGCTATTGGCTTTGTAAATGACTGCCATTTATTTATGTTTTCAAAGCCAACACATAAATAAAAATGTTGTCATTTACAATGCCAATAGCTCTAACTTTTCCAAAGGCAAACCGTTGCATTGTAAATGCTTGTTGTATTTGTAAGCCATTTCTAGAGGCTGTCCTTTATTTTTATTTTGCTTCTCCCAATTTGTAGTAGACATTTCCCAATTTCCAGTCACTCTCCTTTGCTACTCAAATATTTACACCTAAAAACTAGCTGTAAGGATTTCTACTCGCTTGTGGTAGAGAACTCCTCACATAAGGTATAAGACCAGAATAGGCAGATATCTGTTCCCATGTCTTTGTGAAGTGCATTTATGGGGGTGAATTAGTACTATAGTATTAGTAATACATGTACTTGAACATGCCTTTTTAAACTGGTGCGTAAGCATTGTAGGCATGGCTTGCTTCCATATAACCAATTGAACTATCAAAGGTCAAATATTGGAGACATGGTGTTGTGACTAGCAAAGTTCTGTGACCAAAGTCTTGTGAATTTTACCAAGCTTGCCAATCTTTGCAGCCTTTATAAACCTCATAATATTTTGCAAAAATACTTAGGACCCTGTTATGAGTGGCCCAGTAACTGGTAAGATATTTCTCACAGTTCATAAAATCGAACTCCACTAAGTCGAAATTTATTGGGTGCAATAAATACCACCTATTTTGGATATTTTTTAGAACAGCATAGAGTTTGATGCTTACCATACCAAAACCCACATTTTGGTAAATACAGGGCATTTTCCCCAGGCGAACGAACATCAACAAGTTTTACCAGCCAATAGTTATCACACAATTCATAACTGTGGTGTGTGCAGTAACTGCTGTTAATGTGCATTACACAATTAATCAGGCTGCTCCTAATGAAGACCTAGGACCAAACTAAGTAAAATTGTACTGTATTGTCTACTGTGTGTTCTTGTTCACATGTTTATATTGGCTTAATGTTAGCAAGGTTACATAAACATCTAGTGCTCATTGGAGTGTGTACATATAACCCTCACAGACTGTACCTGTCCATACTAGCACTAGTAATAGATGAAATGTAAATGCTGACTACAAATTATTGCAAGTTTATAACTTGACAAAGGTTGCAAAATGCTGTCATTATCTTTGCATGTTGTTTAAAAATTTTGCACACATTGTTAGGTCTGACTTAACAGCGCACCTGTGCCGCATCATGTGTGATCAACAGAAAAAATAGCTTTCCATGTAGTACTGAATAGAAATTTAGGCTCCACACACAGGTTGGCTCCCCTGAGTACAGAATTTGATTCGGCCAAATCTGCGATCTTAGGTTAATTGTAAACTTTGTTGTCACACTTCATGTACTCCGTAGGTTCCCAATTGTATCTCCTAAGGTTTATGGAAGCAATGTCACATTGGGCCAGTCTATTCACATTGAATACTTACGTTGCAACTTTTTGCATGTGGCAAATTTATTAGTTAAAACAGCAGGACTGAGGTGTTTTAGTGGCATCACAATGATCATGGTGTAAGCCTGATCTGTTTAATATGAAATGTTACATAAAGGCAGCTCACCTCACATATTTATTATGAAATGCGCATGTTAACAATAATCCATTTAAGTGTGGATTTTGTATACCTTTGTAATTTTATGACTGTGTCCTGACAATTGCCTTGTGGAAAGTTTACGCTCAAAACAGTAGGCCTGAGTTGGTTATGGTGACAAGCTATAGGAGTGCATTTTTCAAGCCAGTAAGGCTTTAACAGGCGGTTATTATCACATTCGGCTCGATTCCGATCCGGTAAAATGCGCTCCGAATCGTCGTACGGAGCAATTTTCCCCGTACGAATCGTACCCGTACACGTCCCCGTACGTACGACGAAGTACGATCCGTACCAGGAGCCAAAGACCGTACGAGTCGTACAGGACTGCGTATGACTAAAATATCCGTACGAGTCTCACTCGGAACCCGCTGTACGTGACATCGCTATGGTTCGCGGATGGTTTTTACGACCCAGCAAGTACGATTCATGTCGGGTACGCAACGTACAACCCTTTTTTTTTACGGGAGCTGGAAACAGCCGTAAACGCATAGTTCGCGCCGAAACAAGTACAGAACGCCCCCCCCCGGGGACGCCGCGTACCCCCCATGATCACCGGGGTACGCGCCGTACCCCTGCGATCATGTGGGGTACACGGCGTACACCCAGCGCACATGGGGTACGCACCATACCCCATGTACGGTGGGTGTACGCCGCGTACCCCACATGATCGCAGGGGTACGGCGCGTACCCCGGCGATCATGGGGGGTACGCGGCGTACGGTGTGTATGTGATTGAGCGCTTTTCCGTACGAATCGCCCTTACCTGACGCGGACCGTACGAATAGCGTCCTGATCACCCGGTCCGGATCGTACTCGCCGGGTCGTACGGTGTGTTTACGAGTCGTACGTAAACGGCTACAAATACGAATCGTACGGGGATTTTTTTTATCGGATCGGAATCGAGCCCATAGTGTTACAGCCAATAGACAGGTATTTTGTTAAGTGTAATCTCACGGATTACAATAGCATGCAAGGGTTTTGGCGTTGGCATACACACTGACAAACCCTGGAGTTTTCAATTGTATAAACAGCACCGATAGAGGTGATATGTGATACCACCAATTCACACTTACAGTGATCCAGTAATTCTTTGCATTCACACACAGGATTACTCACATACCTCTACAGTAGTAAATGCCATAATGAGCCCTAGGAAGACAAACAACAAACCTTGATCGCCGAGATTACAGTAATAGCAGAGCCTAGAGTGAAGGCCAGAGGGACCGAAAAAGTAAAAAACACAAATTAAGGCAAGGGAGAAGCAGGGTATAAACTAGGGTCCAGATGTCTGACCCTTTCATTTAGTGCCTTGCAATTTGCGACACATTGCGAGTCGCAAATTGTGAGGCGCTAAATGAAATGTACAACAGTGTGTTTGCAGTGTTTTGCGATTCCCAATGGAGTCGCAAATTAAATTACGAACCCATTGTGAATGCCAGCCCTCCCAGGGATGGTGACCTGCTGGGCTCAGCAGACCACCATGTTTGGGACTGCTTTTTAACAAAGTAGCTTTTTAAAAAAAATGCAGCCTATTTTACTTAAAGGAAAAAGGGATACATTTTTAAAAAAAATTAAACGAAATGTTTTTGTTTCATTTTATAAGTGCAGGCAGTGGTCCCTGGGACAACTGTCTTCCCTTAAAAAATTCTTTCGCATGCATTTGCAAAGGGGAAAGGGTCCCTTGGGGACCCCTTCCGATTGCAAATGCATTACCACCTACTTGAAGTAGGTGGTAATTGCTAGTGTTTTGCAACCGCAATTGCGGTCGATAAACATTAGTACATTGTTGAGACTCGCTATTTGGAAGGGAACGCCCCTTCCAAATAGCGAGTAGCAAAACCTAATTAGCGAGTCACAAAAAAATGATGACTCGCTAAATAGGCTATGTACATGGCCCAATATGTTTTTCCATGCGCATGCAAAAACTGGTCATACATCTGGCCCTATATTTCAAGCAGAAGGCAATGTAAACTAGAAGCTTTGCTCACTTTTATATATCACTGATCAAGATGAACAAGAAATGACCCAGTATAGGGAAAACATAAATACAGTGATATGTGTGCACATCCTAAGCCAGTAGCCTGCATGATGCTCTGCCCTAGTCCACCCCTAGACCTAATCTTGAGAGTGGATTTACAGAGTTTTTTCCCTTATAAATGTTGGACTCAATTTCATCGATTTATCAAGGGTTTATGTTTAGAAGTTCTCTATTTACTTTTACCATTATTTTTGTTGTAAATAGAATAGTAGACATATATCAATCATATTTGTATACAGTCTATCAATGTATAGTAAATTATATAAATGAAAAAGAATCTTCTTGTCAGTTGCTTATTTCTTTGTTTTTATTTTTCCTTTTTCTTTCATGCCTAGGATTAGGGTCCGGAGACCGGGTTTTTTTTTTCTTCTGCTGCTGCACTGATCTCTTCAGCACCGGGACACCTCTGGTTGAGGTAGCTGTTGCGCTTTACAAGTGTCCGTATTATTATTGTTATGCCTGTTCCTTGAGAAACATACATCAAGACAATTGAAATGTGTTTGCCCCATTGTGGCATGAATGCCTGGGGTTTTTTCAAGGCTCTGAAGTATGAAAAATAATCTGCTGCCTGATTAATTGGATTGCAGTCAAAGTTCAAGTCTGATGTATGATAAAAATGTAGGTGGTCCTAGTCCTAGTTCCCCAAAAGGACCATGGTATAGGTTATAGTCTGAGGTAATCTACTCAGTCCTGTACATGGTCATGTAGCCTATGCAGTATTCAGTCTAGTACACTAATCTTGATCATATCTTCCCCATATGTTTAATTTTCATCTTGTTGTGTCTCTTGGAAAGTAGCTGTTTTGTTTTTCTCTAGGGGTGAATTAATTGAAAGAAAAATGTATATCCCTAAAGAGTAGCACAATGGTTCATATGGAAACTGAGACATTTCCTACCGACTACTGCCTTGCGTGGCCTAAGGGACTATGAACTATCAGTTAAAGCAAACATTTAATTTTTAGGAAAAGTACTATTGTCTTTGAAGAGACACCACTGGCTTATATTGTAGCTTGAATATCTACTTTAAACACACAAGGATGAGTAAACATATTACAAAAAGATTGAGAATGGAAATAAAGAATATTTGCAAAGTGCTGGACACCAGGGCTGTCATCAAAGAGCCTTTCTTTGTAGGCGGATTTGCACATGTGATATGGGGCTAATGGCATCACTCAAGGTGCCAAAAAGTCAAATGGAGGAAGTAGGCTGGCCAGCTGCCCCATGCTGTATGCTGTAGTGGGCAAAAACAAAATGCCAATGACAGTGAAACAAATCATTAGATGAAGTGGGTAGACCCAAAGCCCCTCTATGTATGTATAGATGTAAAGATTATGCGCTCGACAGTGGATCCCTCTGATTGAAAGCACCTGAGTTGCTATCCCTTTGTTATTCTTAACTCATCTATACTTATGAGGTTGTGTGTGCACACTGTATCACACCCACTGTCACAGTGCTGTTCCTTACTGAACTCAACAATTTTAAACAAAAGCACAGGTGCACCACTTATTAATATTCAACAAGAACAAATATAAAGTCTATCTTCAACAACTGTGTTCTTCCAAAAAAGTATTTTTCTTTATTCCAGTATCAAAAGATTCTGGCATAAAAACAAGGTCATGAGCATCACTTGTTCACAACGGCACAGCTGACGCGTTTCATCCTTGGAGCGGACTTCTTCAGGGCATTAGTTATTCCCCATTCGGTTTTGGGATAACTAAGTAGCCAGTTGCAGCACGACTTCCTCCAAAGATATGAAGAGGCAGGATAATGTCAGTGCGTGGGCAATACATATCAATCCAATCATCAGAATATTAGGTAACAAGAGTGTGCACCAAGTTCCTACTCAGGCGTGATCCATAATGAGATCTAAAATATAATTAGATCTGATCCGAAGCTTGCATGTTCCTAGTATGACCAGAGCATGTCAGCTAATATGCACTTCTTTCCAGCAACTTAAATCAATCCCGAAAGTTAGCACCCATCAATCAAGGCGGTGTCCCCATATATTCACAGCATCAAGCACAAATCATTTGTCACTATTGACCAAGTACCTCACACGTTTCATAGATAATTATGCCATCAATTAAGACCTGCAGCCGAAACTAGTCTTTCAGGGATGCCATCAGGGATTCCACAGGGTGCCAAGCGTCTCCGCCGGAAAACGGGAACAGGAATTGAATAAAATTGTATGTTTGTTTTGAATTTATTAATTTGTTTGACTATATTTGTTGGACGATATAGTATCTAAGCCAGACCTAAAAAAGAACAGTTTATGTTTTTATTGGTGGCCCTGCACCTGCTACTGAGATGTTTGTTACTTGAGTGCTGTGGCCTAATCCATTGTGTAATCAAAGCAGCCATGCCTCACATAAACTATTGAAATTTTTTTTAATGTTATTTTTTTCTTTATGGCTGGTCTCCATAAAGTAAACATGAAAATGTGGCTGGTCAACACACTGTTAACACAGACTTAGCTGCGCACAACTTAAATAAAATTTATCGATCAAACCGTTTTATACTTTCTATACATGAACTATTTATTCATATTCATATTTACAATCAATCAATTTCTTCAAAAAACATTGTCTAATGATTTACATAAACATGATTTCATCCATAGACAAGGCAGCTTTAAATAATTTATACAAAAAAGAAAAACATTAGATTCTCTTGTGTATGTTGTAATTCGCCCAATGCATTTCGGGACTAAAGTAGGGTCCCTTCGTCAGGGGATACAACTATAACACGAAAATCCTTGCCTCTGGCTCTCATGAGCTTCTTAAAGTTCAAACCAACTCCTGCTACTACTCCAACAACTTCTTGGTCTCCATAAAGTGACACGAACCAAAAACAATGACATGCAGTTCAAAACGAAACAGACATAACTGTTGTCTTAATTCTTTTGAAACAATAAGTGTCTGCAAAAATCAGAAGATGAGCATTTGATTTTTTTGTAGATGGGTTTACGATACCTAATGGAAAAGAATGCAAAGTGCTAAAAGAATTGTATGCTTCTAGGAAAAGAGAATACAGAGTTGTGAGAAATGTGGTGTATTAGATGGTATGGCTGTATAGCCTTACAATGGAATACACTAGCAAAAACTGTTTTGGACAAATCAGGCTCGTTTTAACAACAATAAACTCAACCCTGGGTAGCTATGGCTTCGAGTAGAAAGGCTTGAACAAAGGAACTTAGTGTAAAGCATTTAACAGTACTAAACAACAAAATAAGAAAGCCACACAACATGAAAGAAACACAAAACCAAATTATAAAAAGATATTATATTTTTATGAATTTTTAAAGTCCTTGATAATCAAAATCCACCGGAGGGTTCCGGAGATACATATTTTTAAATGTTTTATCACTTTTTAAATAAACCACAAACAAGCATTGGTCAATCAAAGGTTTACAAACTTTGAGAAAGTTAATTTGGCTACTCCGGACTGACTTGGGTAAACAAATCTGACAGGGAGAAGGTCTGGGGGGGCAATGGAGTAGACAGTTACCTGCCCACTGAGTGTTTTCCAGTCCAGCTCCAAACTTTATGGCACAAACACCATAGATTTTAATGGAGTGGTCCTGATGCTGAGGATACAGGAGGAAAAGTTGTTCAAAGATGCTCTGGTTACTGTGCGGGCACCTAGGATGCCTTTGTGGGGATTCCTCGGTCCACAAGTCGCTCGGGGTGACTTTGGCCACAGAAGCTGTGGGTCACTTGATGTCTGAGAGCCTAAAAACCAGCTGCAGCTGGGCTACTGAACTCCATCACCATGGGCCTTGCAAAATCCTTTAATGGTGCTAGTGTCCCTCTTGGGTGGCCAATCTGGACTCTGAAGGCACTCCTAGGTCCAGCCGACTCAGGTGCAACTTTTGGCTGTTGAGTATCGGTCTCTTTGGGCACCCAGCGGCAGTAAGTGGAGATTTTTCGAAGTGGCTACTAACTTGCCGGTTTGAGCTTCTTCAGCTTTAATGTCCCTGGTGCTATTCCAGGGTACCAACCAACTGACCCTTGTAGTCACTGCTTCGGTCTGGGGCTAGGGACAACTTTTCTCCAAGCCATGAGCCACAGGCACAGTCCTAAGTTTGTTAGCACAAAAGTGCAGCAGATGCGGTCAGCAGATGGTGCAGCCCCTTTTTGTGAGTCTGAGGGCAGCAGAGCAGCCCCTCTTCAGTCCTTATTCTATTTCCAACATGATCTGAGGTTCAGGGTGCCATATTTATCCCAGGAAAGTGCCCTGAGGGGATAACACGGTCACTAGCAAATGGCTACCAGGTCCTCTCTATCTTGGCGATGACTTTCCAGTGATGTGTGGCACCTGACAATTTCTATGCACTTTAGTGGGCACTCTCAAGATGTCTGACCTTTTCCTCAACTGTAAGGAGCTTGGTAGCCCACCCTAGCGGTGTGGCTACATTAGGCTACACGCCCATGGGAAAATTGATTTGGACACTGGTCTTTTCTCTCTGGCCCTGTCTCAAGCCTGCCTACCTGAACAAAGGGTAGAATCTCTTGAATGTTATTACCATTTGGCCACCAAAGGCGGCTTCGCCTTTGAAGCTCTCCTTTTGGGCTAACACCCTGAGTGGCTTCCTGCAAAGGGGCAGGTGACACCTCGCCCTGCAGCGGGCTGCTATTGTTTCCAAGCCTCGGAGATGTTCACACTACTCCCCTGTCGGGCAGAAGGTTGCCTGTGCGCCATTGCTCGTGTGAGGACCAGCTCGGTCACAGAGTGGCAACTTTCTAAAAGTAGCTTTACTTTAATAGTGACTTTAGATTTGATCTGGGAATCAGGTCACTTTTAATGCCAGGAGTAATTTGATACCTTACAGTACCCAGCTAGGTAGTCTCATTCAGAAGTTAGCCAGGCAGAGGTGCCAGCCGGTAAGCCTGTGTAAGCCTTTGAGGATACTAACTTTTCCACAACAAAATGATATTTTATGGGGTTTTACTTCTAAAACACATATAAACATACATTTCCTACTTAATACTTTACAGCTCCCTGCCATAGGGCTCTGTAGGCCTTCCTTAGAGGAGATTTACATATATTGTTAAGAGAAAAGGTGGCTTTGCCATTAATGGTAATGACAAAGTTAAACTGGCAGTGTGACAACTGCCTTTTCAATCTGCAGTAGCAGGCTGGAACCATATTGTACTTGTTAATACACAGGGTGGATACTCTGCCTTACATGCCCTTGGTGCCCTGGTTACCATATACTAGGGACTTATAAGTAAGTCAGTGTTTGCCAATTGGGAATAGCCAATTTGACATACACTTTGTACTGGATAAGAAGACTGGCACTGAGGTCTGGTTAGCAGGCGTCAGTGCACCCACAGAGCCAAAAACCCAGCAGCTAGTAGTCCAAATGAGGGCAAAAAGTGTGGAGGGGACTGCAAAAATGCTGTTTCCTTAAAATAGTTCACTCTTGTTGCAAAGCAGTATCTCTTTCTGTTTCTGTAAATTACAGTTTGTGATGCATGTGATACCTTTATTGTTTTTTAGGCATGCATCCTCTATTTTCACGGTTTATTTGTTTACCGGTCCGAATAGAAAAATGTATTGTTTAAGCATGCCACAGCTTTGCTTGTCAGTGATCTTTGTGTCTTTGGGAATATTTGGTCCTGCCGGCACGGGCGTAGTTATCAATAGTGCAACAGGTGCAGTGGCACTGTGTTACATGGACTTTAGAGGCCCGGGTATCTCAGCCAATAGCTGCGCTACCAAACCAGAGGATGGGAGGGGGGTATTTCCTTTCTTGCATTAGAGTCCAATGTGGCCTTGCTATGACACTGCCTATGGGATGAAGATGCTGCCTCTTTCGGACAAGACATCCTCACCAAGCACTATGCTGAGGTTCTTATACCTTATTCCATTGGTTCACTAAGCTTTCTGTTAGTTTATGATGGGGAAGCCTTGACCTCTATTAGAAATAAATTATCCCAGTTGCTAGAGCAAATTAAATTGATTTTAGAAAATACTATGCAGCACTTTATGGCTTTCCTTTACTGGCTCTGCTCCTGGTTGTTGATGATGACCAGCTGTATGAGACTTGTAAGGTTTATGTAATTTAAGGGTTGCCTTTGTTGCCTTTAGCTTGTAAAATGTACATATCTCAAGGGAAAAAGCTGCTGTCATCAGAGACTTGTAAGGTGTGTGTAGCCTAAGTCAAAGCTCTGTTCATGGATACCTATTGGATCCATATAGATGAATCATTACTCTGGTGCTTTAGACTTGGCCAAGACTGTGAGACCTATGGGCTCTGGGGTATTGTTCTGCTGTGTTGATACCCGCTAGGGCTGACTAGCTCCGTTTACCTTGAAGGGATAGTTTTACCTTCTCAATATGTGAAATCTGCGAAAGCGAAATAAACCTTTGTTGATGTCTGCACCTGTCATATATATGTAACTGGTGAGACAGTGCTTCTGTCTGAGACTGAATGTGGTAACATCAGACTCCCCTGATGTTAGCTTTGATGTCTGAAGTGTACCCGAGGCTGTAAAATATGTGTATCATGAGATATATTACTGTAAATTCAGCCTGTTAAATCTATTTAATCTGAAGGGCAGTTTTAATCACAGACCTGTAATATCTGTGTCACTCATGGGATAGCAATCCTGTCTGATAGTTGGCACTGAAAGATCTATATACCCAGATGATAGCTCTGATTTGTGAGATTTAAGTCTATATCTACTGTATGTGCTAAGGAATAATTGTAGCTTAGAACAGTGGTTTTTAACCTTTTGACTTCTGTGGATCTGCACTTTATCATTACTGAATCTGGGCACTCTCTCTAAATTAATTTTTGGAATCAGGGAACCCCCACTAAGTCATTATCATAGTCCATGAATGCTGGCTTAAGCAATGTTGATGATTATAGCCACAAAACAATGAAGAAAGATTTTATTTAGTTCACAAACAAATATGACAAAGTCAAAATGTTAACTTCAATGGGAACATTGGAGCTTTACTCATTTCAGTTTAGGCCACACTGCCTTCCAGGCTCACCTAAACTGAACGATAACTATTTGGCATGGGTCTAAGCCTGCAAAATGTGGTAACTTTAGACCAAAGCTTACAGACTCAGGTCATACTACACATTCATCATTAAACAGTAGCAGGGCATAGAAGCTCCAGCTTTAAGGAGCAGAGTCTAACAAACTTAAACTCACAATGCTCAGAAAACGATCTGTGGTCTGGGAGGTCAACCACAGCCTAATACTCTAAGAGCTGACATTACCCAGTTCTAGAAGTAAACTAACATTAATCCCCTGTGTGTGTCATGCACCTTTTTGAACATTTGTTTTTATGCTACTGATGTTGTCCATAATCCTACTATTACAAAATGGCCCAATGCATTTATATACAATGGCTTCCAGTCTCACCTAAACCTCTCTTTATACTGCCTGTTTGAACACTGCAGATGCTAACGAAGGCCTTATGTACAAGGTTCTCAAGCAGTACCTAGAGTTACAAATATTTATGGACAAATATCAGGAGTCAAATATTACAAGCTTTGAAACCTCTTAGATCACTCTGTTAAATAGAAATGTGTTTGTTCCTGAGACTGGGGGAAGGAGTGGATTTTAAACCGATGCTGACATATTGTCCATGTCTGTACCCATCTTAGGGCCCCATTACAGTGTCGGATGGACCTGAGTCCATCGGACATCACAGCAACACAGCAAGTCAGATGTGACCGAACACTGTTTGGTCGCAATACTTTTCCTTACAATGGAAGCATGACTTCAACCAGAACGCATGCTCTAATTGTAAAGAGCTGAGGTGCAGTTCATCCCTGCACCAGTGGCAGGCACCAAAAGGTGCCTGCCACCGGGTGCAGGGATCAACGGGGGGCACCATAGGTTCCCCCTAGGCCGCCATCCAGAGGTCTTGCACCCATGGGGGCCCCCAAAGTAAGATTCCCACAGCCTTTCTGTGTTGGAAAGGCCAGCACAGAAGTCTGTGGGAATCTGCCATCGTAATCCCTTGGGCGGAAAGAGCCGTCCGAGGGATTACTGAAGGCTTTCCAAATGGAGGCCATTCGGAAATCCGGTTTGGATTCCTTTCTGGGCCGAACCCATTAAAATGGGTTGATTGGAAAGGAATCCACACAGCCGATTGCGATGCCGTAGGAATGGCTCCGACCACAGGTCAAAGCCATTTCCTACGGCATGGTAATCGGGCCCTTAGTGTTTCATGGCTGCTTCCTAAGCTAGTTAGGCGGAGTAGCAGAACTCTGCGAAGTGACAATAAAACTGCCAAGCTATGCGGAGTTTCGCAAGTGGCAGAGTGGGTTACCTCGCTCTGTTCGCACTGATTTTTAGTGCCAGGTGTTTGTCCTGTGCTGTAAAATCAGCGTGAACAGCATCTCACAGTGCAAGAGGGTGTTGCTTCTGTCTGTCACTTGAGTAGAAGTTCTACTCGAGCTGCAGCTTCCTCAACACGAATGGAAGGTTTCTCAACGCGAGCCGTAGCAACCATCTGCGAATGTCGGTGTTGAGACATCTCACAGGTAAGTGGTATAGCGTTGGATTTTCCTTGCTTGTGCTCCCTCACTGTAATGCAGACTTCCAAAAAACTCTGCAGACTCTGCAAATGGAGCGGAAATTACAGCCCATGCTTACTTCCACCACAGATTCCATTAATAGATGCCTGGATAGATGCCGTAAATTCTTACCCAATCTCTCACCAATTTACATTGCTAATCTTTCGTGGGCATTGCCTTCCCCAAGGGAGTATTATTCTATCACCTTTTCTTATTGCCTATTTAGTGCATCATTCCAGCTTCAACTGGAATGAATGATGGCCTATTTTATATCTGACATCTCTTCATTTGCCACACTGTACATTCAATTCTTCTTTTCCTATATGCATTCTGTACAGAAAGCAATCATTCTTAGGTCTGGCAGTAGCCAATACCTTTTAATGTTAATAAAATAAAATGTATAATATACTTACTTAAAGGGGCTTTCAGCCACCTCTTTTCACCCATTGGTCTGTTATTGTTTCATTCCTATTTTGCTTCCGCCCACTACAGCAAAAAGCATGGGCAATCGGTCAGCCTTCTTAAGCCTCTGGGGCCTCATTTATGAAAAGTGACGCATCGCTGCGTGAAAACAGCGATGCGTCACTTTTCACTGCGCACTCCTTGCGACACCAATGATGCGTCATATTTAATGTATGACGCATCATGTCGCAAGGACTTACAGATACGTCAGTATTTCTGACGTATCTGTAAGCGCAAAAGTGACGCATTGCTGGAGTGTGTCACAAAAGTGACGCAACTCCAGCAATGCGTCTTTTCACATGGGGAAAGCCCCATGTGAAAGGGCTTGCGTCAGTCTTACGCCTGCTGTGAGCCAGGCGCAAGATTTTGACGCAACAGCATCCTAAAAGTGACGCAGTGAAATCTTACAGATTTTACTGCGTCACTATTACGAGGCTTTTTGCGGGGGAACCCCCCCTCTGCATACATTATACCTGACGCAGGTATAATGTGGCGCAGGGGTTTAAAAAGTGACGCATTTACCTAGATGCGTCACTTTTTAAATATGGCGCAACAAGGCGCATATTTTACGCCGCTGGTGCGTCACAAAAAGTGACGCACCGCCGGCGCAAAACTGACGCAAAACTGACGCAAGGCCTCATAAATAAGGGCCCTGGTTCACATCACTTTGAATGACTGACTGCATTATCTTCTTTCAGAAGGTGCACATCGGCACACAACGAATTCCCTTTATTGCCAGTTTTGCCTGATGTTAAAGTGGGACACATTTGAAGTGAGCCCAGGGAACATTCCAGCGTTATCAATTCCTGTCTTCTTGCGATACAGTTGTAAATTTCTTTGAAGTGGACTAATGCTATTTGACTGCATATTATGTCCCTGGACTCGATTTCACCAATGGCTCTTTGATAAACTTTGCCCAAAAGGAAAACCAAACTTTATGGTGCTCAATTTACAGTACAGTTGTAACAGTTTTATTGAAACATAGGCGGGCGTAATTTGGGTTCTGGTATCCAATATTTTATACTGTGAACCCTCCTTCCTTCTTTCTTTCTTCTTTCTTTCCTTTTTCTTTCTTTCTTTCCATTGTTCTTGTCTTCTTTATTTCCTGCTTTACTTCATTTTCCCATTTTTCTTTTGTCTTTCTTTCTTTTTTCCTTCATTCATTGCTTCTTCCCTTTTATGCTTTGCCTTTTTTCTATTTTCTTCTTTTCTTTTCTTTCCTTCCTTCTTATTTTACCTTCTTTTCTTCTTTCGGTCTTTTTCTTTCTTTTTTGTATTAATTATTTCCTTCTTTCCTTTGTTCTTTCTTTCCTTCTTTTCCTTCTCTTTATTTTTTCATCTTTCTCTTTTCATTCTTTCTTTTTTTGCCTCCTTTCCTATTTTCTTTCATTCTTTGCTTCTTTCCTTTTGTCTTCTTTCCCTCTTTCCTTTTTGTCTTTTTCTCACACGAGTAACGTCCTCTCATCACAGAGTCCAATCCTCCACTAAAATACTCAGTGGGTTTGTGTCCTAAAGGATATTTCTGCGTAAGAACATCTGTTATCAGTTGACCATTGCAATAAGAAAATAGATAAAACTCCTTGGTATAATCAGGAGTCCCCAAAACTTGGGCATTTGTTATCTCTGTCTTGAAATTTTGAAAAGTCTCCCTCATCTCTAGTGTCCACATTATCTTATCATTTCTGTCTTTCGGCTGTTTAATAGAAGGCAGCAAAGGAACTATTAAATTGCTGTTTACAGAGAACAATAAACTTCTGTGTTCCCTTAACAGTTTCTGGCTCAGTCATTTGATGTATAGATGCTGCTCTCTCAGGAATTAATTGGTGACCAGTAGCTGACAGTAATTGTCCAGGTAATGGACCTCTTCCTGGCAATACTGAACTTTGTCTCTCTCTACCTTGTCTCCTCTCTGTGCAAGACTAACCAGAAGAGATATGGTATCTTTTCTACACTGTTGCTCTGTAGGACTGCAAATTAATATGTCATTAACATACTGCGATTCAGAAAAGGGGGGTGGTGATGAACAGAGTGTCTGAATTAAGCAGACCACTCTTACCCCGTCCAAAGATCAGGGCTTGATCCATCACCGTTATTTAGCTCACTGCACCATCCCAGCTCAGAACCTGGCTATATGCAAATTAGTCTGTCCCTGGCCCAGTGCATCATGGGAACAGGGCAGACCAAACTACCAAGCCAATTCTTCACCGGAAAGGAGACAAGCTTCCGGGGACCGGTTTCTGGCATTTCAGCCGTCGTCGGCCCGGCGTGCTTGAATCCTGATGGTGCAGTGAGCAAGGGACTCATGTCTGAGTATACCCTGCCACACCTATCACCACCCCCTTTTCTGAATCATTTTTGTCCACCATTAGCGTGGAAGGGTATACTCAGATGTGAGTCCCTAGCTCATTGCACCATCAGGATTCAAGCAAGCCGGGCCGAAGACAGCTGAAATGCCAGAAACCGGTCCCCGGTAGCTTGTTTCCTTCCCAGTATAAGAATTGGCTTGGTAGTTTGGTCTGCCCTGTTCCCATGATGCACTGGGCCAGGGTCAGACTAATTTGCATATAGCCAAGTTCTGAGCTGGGATGGTGCAGTGAGCTAAAAAACGGTGATGGATCAAGCCCTGATCTTTGGACTGGGTAAGAGTGGTCTGCTTAATTCAGACACTCTGTTCATCACCACCCCCTTTTCTGAATCATTAACATACTGCAACAAAGTACTGCACACTGAAAGTTTGATAGATCATTTTTCACCACTCGTTTGAAAATGCTAGGGGGCTTGAGTTAAACGAGAACACAAATACTGAGCCCCGCAATCAGAGAACACTATCAAATATTAGCTGTCTGGATGGAGAGGGAGGCTAAAAAAGGCATTCTTAAGATCTAAAACAATGAAATATTTAACATTCTGAGGAATTCTTTTCAAAATGATGAAAGGGTCGGAAACAATTGGAAATTCTGGTACTACTACATCATTCAGGGGCACAGGTCTTGAACCATACGCAGGTATCACCTTTAGATTTCTTGATTGGATAAGTAGGGTTGTTAGAAGGAGGCACTCTAGGATATATTGCTCCTTATTCTAGCAACACCAGTTTAGTAGGGTTGATGCCCTCCTCTGCTTCGTTGGAAAGAGGCTACTGTCTCACCCTAGGAAAAATAGCCTCTTTCTTCAGTGTAACTCTGAATGGAGTAGTAGTAAGAATAAGACCTACATCATGGCAACCCTCAGTCTACAAGGTGTCTGGTACTTGGGAAAGATCTTCATCCTTGACAGAATCAAAAGCTCTACCTGGTGTAGGTGGCCTTACTTTCAATACTTTTCTCAACAGTGTGTCATCCTAAAAAACAGTTTTCTTAGTATTGCCATCAAAAAATGGATCATCCAATTTTTCCCTAACTATTTTACTTGGCTCAACGAATATAACACATGCCCACAAGACATGGCTTAGATCACTGGCTATCAAAGCACCATAGGTTGGTATTTTCTCTAGGGCCTCTATTTTTGTATATCAATCCATTATCAGGTATCCAAGAATCTTGCCTTGTCACCTGAAAATAAACTTTTTAGGTAACGGAATCTCCCTCACCAGTAACTATGGTGTTTCTGCTATCATTGTATACACTGCTGTAGTAAATGCTTCTATATCAGTGGGTCAAGTTCTAATTTGATCTCCAGTACAAGAATCTGTTGTTACAGCCATTCCTAGAAGGTGAACTCTAGGGGAAGAACAGACCATAGTTCCCTCAGGCTGAACATGAATTGTCATATTTAATTTGGCTGAAAGATTTCTCCCCAATAGATTGAATGGGGCACCTGGTGAGAACAGTAAACAGCCATTAATGTAACTCCTTCCTATTTCCATCTCCACTGCTTTAGTAAATGGAACCCTCATTACTGCCCCAGAGAATCCTTGTATGACCCTTGTTCTTTGAAAATGAAAGGTCTCCCTCTCAATAAAAGATCGGGTTGCTCCTGTAGCTATGAAGAATGCATACCCATTGTCATAGATAGCTGCCATCACAGTGGGCTCTTCATCTAGCATGTGCCTCACTGACAACAGTGAACATATGGAACTTCTCAGTGGGCACCTTCATTGCATGTATTTTCCCACATAATTTGTCTGGAAAGGATTTCTTCCTCTCACAATCCCACCTCCCTGTCTACTTTGAGGTGGAGTTGCCATTGGGGATGCTTGGTAACTTTGTAGTGGTGGCATTTGTTGTACTAGAGAGGCATTACTGGTTGCTGCACATTTTGTGGTGGAGTCTGGGACATATATTATTTGCCGGTTTGACTGTGGCTGCTGTATTTCTTAGATGATTCTAAGCTCCTGTCTTTTCATTTTTGCCCAACCCATCTCATAGTCCTGCAATTTCTGATAAAATGTCCATATCTGTGACAATAGTGACGTTTCATCCATCCTCTGAGGACATATCCTGCCTCTTCCTAGTCTTCCTCTGCTACTTCCTTGTGCCCTTACACTATCCTTCTGTTGTGGGTACTGTTAATGTGTGGTCCTTGGGACTGACCCTACAGACACTGTAGTCATCGTAGTGATGGCTGCTATTGCAGCTCCTTCCACTGCTCTATTCTTTGCCAACTTTTGCTGCACTAACTTGGCACTAACTTGACTGGGGCTTTCTCTGTCACCTCCTGTTTGTTTTTCTCTTTTTACTGCTTCTTTTTACAAAAATTGATTATATGTGCCTGCATCTCTGTCCAGGGCTTGGCTTCCAATGACACTATATTATGAAGGCT
The DNA here is from genome assembly GCF_964263255.1 of Lissotriton vulgaris. Taxonomy (NCBI): domain Eukaryota; kingdom Metazoa; phylum Chordata; class Amphibia; order Caudata; family Salamandridae; genus Lissotriton; species Lissotriton vulgaris. Next base: position 846,360,258 of record NC_141685.1, read on the forward strand.
ATCTTGCACAACAGAGGGTAAACCATTTTTCACTATATTATAACACAATACAGCATTTACCTCCTTTTACTTCCCAACCCTGACCTACTTCTTAGGTCCACTTTTCTTTCATCATACTAAGAAACTGATCAGGATCCTAATTTGGCTGCATTGATGGAGCCAGGAGGCACTGTAAACTGACCTATCAGGATACACTTTCTTCCTCAACTGATCACAAACTAATGTCAGAACTAAATTGAATAAGGAACTATCATATTTAGTCTCAGTGAGGATAACATTTCTCACTCCATCTCTCTGAAAAACAGTATGTGTTTCATCTCCTGTAAGAGAGCTGGCCGAATAGGAGCTCATCCCTGGAGCTCCCGGGTTGGGGATTACCAAATCGGTAGTTATCCCCATGATAACCCAGCCATCTGCCATCCATCACCAGACATCTCATACATACTACGCACCAATATGATGGAACTTCGATTTTGACGTCGCTCACCTGCAGAATCGATCTCCCGGATTCAGTCGAGCCTCGCCTCCTCTGCTACGCCGCTGTCGCCAGGATTGATCTCCCCGGGACTGGTGTGCATCCCCTCCTCGGCTTCCGCCTTCAATGTGATGTCGGTGACCTGGAAAAGGTGAAGTCCAGACTTCCCACTGAAGCGCCCATCAGAACGACACTGCTGGCTGACACGGGACGTGCTGAGGCACGGAGCCTCTGATCGCGCTGCTGCTAGGATTTCTGTGACCGGGTTGGCAGCTTTCTATAGAGATGAGACTCTCATCCAGTGAGCGGGGGCTGTGTGCCCTGCTTCCGCTCATCTCACAGTCTCTGCTGTGAGGTGGCCTCCTAGCCTGGCTCTGGTGTGCGTGAGCCTCCTGCCAGCTGCCTCGATCTGTCTGCCGAGGAGGAGGACCGCGGTCACGTACTCCTGCAATGCATCAGCCATCCTGTGTGCGGTAGTGCAGTGTTTCCTCAAGGCCACTCTGCTACACTAATGACAGGGTAAGTGCCTTTCTACTGCACCACCCGGATCTCCAACTCTTGGTCTGCCGCTAGCTCTTTTTGGCATGGACGCTGTTGTGCTACTGTTTCTGTGTTTAGCCCCGGCCAGCGGGCGCGATCCTCTTGACAAAGATTATGCCATAGGTTCTGATTCCCCCGGAGAGCCAGACAGCCTGGCTCGTGGGCAGGTCCAGCCCTCCGCTACACTTGGCCTGCTGATCACAATCACTGCTTGGCTTGATGACTAACATTGCATGGTTGGAGCAGTTGTGGCACACATTTGTTTTTGCTACTCTGCATCCTCCTGATTGCCGGTATAGCGCCCAAACTGCCCACCATTTCGTGAATCTCCTAATCGGCCTTTACTCAAAATGGCTCCTCCAGATGGATCCTCGTTCCCTGATATAATTAAAAAACAGGGAAAGAGGCCCACACTCTTTCTCTCTGGGCCTGTCCCCTGCTTATAGTGTTTCGCCCTTTCAGCTCCTCCCTATACCTACACTGCAGGGGCAGAGCTCTGCTTCTTTGCTTTTGCTATGAAAGAGCACCAATACCAGCCTGCTAAGTAAGGTTAATGTTGCCCTTTGGTATCTCTAGGGTCTTCTTTAAATTCTGGTCTCAGTAACCACTTACACTAATGAGGCAGCCATCTTGGAATGTTATGGTTCTCTGCTGATCCCCCCTGACTCACAAGACCCATCCTCTGTGGGGTGGGTGCTTGACGCTGCCCTTCGGAGTCTGCACTAATTGGAGTACTACTGGGCTGGGGTCTCTCTGTTCAACCTCCTTGGGATCCTCACTCACCCCCTCCTTCATTAGGGTTTCATCCTTGGCTACTCACTCAGCACCTCGCTATCCCAATGTGATGGCCTTCTGGGAAGGGCTAGTATCTTCTCTATCAACCTCTCCAGATACCTGACGGGGATTCCCTGAACTCCAATCAGAATTGTAAACACCATCTACTACACCAACAACCTGGATCTCTCTCACTGCTCTTATCCCTATGAGACGGCCATGTTGGAACAGTTAGTGCCACTCTGTTATCCACTCGAGCTACTCCTCTGAAAACGTATCCACTCTCTTCCTGCCCCACCATGAATCTTCAATAATGAGGTCCATCTGACAGCTCTTCATTATCCTAACTTGACGTCCATCTTGGAACAGTCAGAGACACTTGACTATCCACGCGAGCTACTACCACGAATAAAAGTAATTTCACTCATGGCCACCCTCCCTGCGAGGCTTCACCATGGTGGTCCCTCCACCATCTTTCCAAATCATGCCCTCCTGCACTCAGAGAAGAGTAGACTCCAGACTAGAGAAACTAGGTATGAATAGCTAAATAATTAACCATCCGCCCAACCTGTACAAAAAGGCGGTTACATCTCTCAAATATAGACCGCTCAAAGCTGATGCAGAAACCCTTATCTCTGATCCTCATTTTTGCCTAAAAAAATGAGCTACTACCAGTGATCTGATCTTCTATACTAAAAGAAGAGCCCAGTGGAGAAAGGCGATCCACTCTTTACTCAGGATCACCTCAGCTTTGAAACTTCCCCATGGCGTAAGGCTCTCAGCAGTGCTGTCACCCACATTTGGAGCGAATTACACTATATCCATTTACAACAATGGGACTATCCTCATACAAGCCTCCGTTTGGAAACTGGGTATCTTCAATGACAGATTATCCATCTTTAAAAATTCTCTTGACAAAAGTGACACTCTCAAGTACTCAAGGACGGTAGTCCCTTAATCATTATTCATGACCTCCAAGAACTTTCCTTACTGCGCATCAATCACCTGGTGACTTTCCCGCCTACCTTGAACAACACACATATGGCCATAGAACCTCCACATCTTGGCTGCTCTGACTCACCCATCACCTCACGACCACCTAGACTTGACCGCCTCCACTCTCGGATAGCTGTGTCAAATGATAGCCTTAGCTCTATTTACCTCTTCATTCCCCTTCCTCCTTGCACTCTCCTAGATAATCCCATAACCTTGCAGCAGACTCACCCACTCCCCACTTTGAAGTCAGTTCTCCCTAACCACATTAAAACAAGAGCCCTTTTCAAATCCCCAACTCTTGAACCTTTCTCCCCTGCCACCCAAGCTCCATCTTCACTCCAATTCTTGCTCCCCCTTGCTGCCCCGTCTGACCAACAGAGCTGGTAATCCTCCTCAAGTGGCAGCCCCCCTCCTCATTGTCCCCTTTATTGGGACACCCCAACTTCCACCCTAGTAAATTACCTTGCTCCTTCTCTCCCCAAGAGCTATGATCCTCAATCCTGTCCGGCCTCTAGACTTAAGGAAATAAACCGGGAGCATCTAAAACTCGAAACTGACATACAAAACCTCATAAATATCACCTCGGAGCTGGCCCTTATTTTATTTATTTATTTATTTATTTAATTTATATGGCGCGTTATAACCACCGGGGTCTCTAAGCGCTGTTTGTCCAGATTTACATAGTGAGGTATTGCATTCCCTTGATACCTCCTGTACACCTAAGATCTGCTCCATACTTGTTTAAACAGTACCGTTTTTAATTTTTTTCTGAAGGATAGTAAGTTGCTATCCTTCCTGAGTTCTGGAGTCAGTTTGTTCCATAAGGCTGGGAGTGTGTTTGAGAACGCGCGACCCCCCACCGTGGTCAATTTGAAGCGGGGTTGGGATAGAAGAGTGGCATCCGACGAGCGCAAAGTCCTACCCGGTGTGTAAGGGGATAGTCGGGATTTCAGATATTTCGGCGCTTTACCATACAGGGCCTTGTGAACAATGCACAATCCTTTAAAAACAATCCTCTGACGAATTGGGAGCCAATGTAACTCCTGCATCAGAGGAGAAGAATGGGCAGTCCTGGGTTTTTTGTAGATCAGCCTAGCTGCATCATTCATAACCCCCTGTAGTTTGTCCAGCAGCCGCTGGGGCAAACCTATATATAGGGAGTTCCCGTAGTCCAGCCTAGCCAAAATTGTGGCTGAGACCACGTGTCTCAAAGTCGAGAATGAAAGTAAGGCAGAGATCTTCCTTAGTTGTCTTAGAAGGCCTACACAAGTGCCCACCACCGTTGTAACTTGTTTTTCCATGGATAGTTTGTCATCCACATATAGGCCTAGGCTTTTAACTGAGGACGCTGGTTTCGGTGGTATACCCAGCTCCATTGGCCAAAATTTCTCACTCCAGGGGTTGCCCGAGATGGAGATGGGCAGCACTTCCGTCTTATCCGGGTTGACTTTCAGAGAGTTCTCAGACATCCAGTTGACCGTGGCTTTCAGTATATCCTGCAGCCTGGTGGATGCTCCCGGGCCATCATCCAGCCGAATGATTATCTGGGTATCATCGGCGTAGTTATAGACTAGACAGTCCATCCTGTTCAGGAGAGCGATTAATGGCTGCAGGTAGATATTGAAGAGTAGGGGGGACGTATCGTCCAACAAGACTTCACAGGAGATCCTGCAAACGACCAACCAATACCCTAAACTACCAACTTCTTCCTCTATGTTATCGAGTGACACTTGGCAGAAAGTGCCCGTCCAGAACTAGAGTACCACTCGCTACTGTAACCCCCCCCCCCAGACCCACCAGATCCAAGAACAACCTATATGAACCGGACATTCTCTCCCTCCTCCGGGACTACAACTCCTCTCAATCTGTCAATGCAGTCTCTCCTAGAACCACACAAACTTCCCCACTAAACCCTAAACCCTCCTCAAGCTACTAATCACAAGCAAGTCATATCGGAAACTATTCAAACTATTCCATCAAACCCGCATAGAGCTCCCAGATACAACACTAATGCCTTAAACATTGCTAACCTTATGCAAGTTACCATTACACAGCCTACACTCACAGACCATAAATCACACCTGAAATGAATGTTGCTTAACTGTAGAGCAGCTGTGAAACATGCCACGGACCTCGCTGATCTCATCCTAGATCAGAAATTCGACCTCCTAATCCTCTCTGAAACTTGGCTTAATGACTCCTTAGGTCCTATTTTTGACATCCTAGTCCCTCCTAGCTACAACATTATCAGACTAGATCGAGTTCAGAGTACTGGAGGAGGCATAGCCTGTATTTACCACAACAGTGTCTAAGTAAAGCAGTCCCCTTCTGTAACTCTCTCATCCTGTGAATATCTGTGCATAGACATCATCAGCAAACATAGATCCTTATGCAACCTGCACATCATTTACCATCCTCCTGGAAATAACCTCCCTCTGATTGAACAAACTATGGAAACCATCTTGTCCAACCTGGGTCTCCATTTCCCCCAGATCTTCCTTGGTGACTTCAATCTTCACTGGAATGACCTGAATGATCAGGCTGTGAACAGTCTCAAAAACATCCTAGCTGACCTCAACGTGACCCAATTCTGTGACAGCCCAACTAACAACTTAGGCTCGGACCTTGATCTAATCATCTCCAATCCCGACTCCACTCAGCTATAATCTATTGACCCTTGTGACTGGTCGGATCTCACTATATGACCTTCCGAATCCTAGAAAGATGGAACAGCAAAAGATCCCAACCATTGAAATAAAACATTGGAAAAGAACGCTGAAAAATACAAACGTAAATGAGCTCATATCTCGTTACAATCTGTCCCTACCTCCTCGTGCATGCATCTCTGACATTCACAAACTCACTGAACACTACAACTCCTTATTGACAGCCCTGAATACAATTGCCCCCCTACAACTAAAAAGAAAGTCCAACAAAGACTCCAAACCATGGTTCAATGACAGCTTAAACTCAGACAGACGCAACCTGAGACTAGCAGAACACTCTGGAGATCCTCTCCATCTATTGATCTCTTTAAAATTTTAAAACTGAGAAGGAGTATGTACAACAAACACATCAGATCAGCGAAAGCAACTTATTCAAATCCCAACTAGACAAAGCCAAAAATCGCCCCAAAAGGCTGTTTGGGCTGATTAAGCTACAATCCAATAACACTCCTATCCAATCACCTCTCATCTCCTGTACTCAGCCAAACTGCGATGACTTTGCCGGATTCTTCCATAAAAAGGCAAGAAAGATTGAATCTGAACTAAGGTCTGCCCTGATCGATCTATCACTCTATCCTGACTCCTCCTTACCCTCGCAGCCTCTTATTGTGCCCTGTCTCTCCCCTAAAAACATTGCCTCTTAGAGCCAATTCACACGCTTCATCGACACATTCATCTTCAACATTTCTTTTGACCCTGAAAACTTCAAATCACTTCAATGATCCCCTTCTCCTCAATTTCTTTAAATAAATGATAAGGTCACTAGTCCCGCTCTGGACCAAGATTATCAATGCTTCTCTTCTTCAAGGTGATCCCTGACTGCCTTAATTCGGGGCTGGTTCTGCCTATTCTCAAAAAACCTACAGCTGACCCAGAAGATCTGAATATTTTTCAACCAATGACAAACATCCCTTCTATGGCAAAACTCCTTGAGAAATGTGTTCATGAACAACTGTGTAACCACATTGAGGAATTCCAACTTCTTGATCAATTCCAGTCGGGCTTTCGTCTCGGCCACAGTACCGAAACAGCCACTCATATGGTCAACAGAGCTCTCAGAATGCTTGACCAGAAAGAATCTTGCCTACTAATCCTACTCGACCTCTCATCTGCTTTTGACAATATCAAACATGACAATCTATTGAGCCTTCTGGAACGTAGGGTGAGGCTCTCAGGCTCTGTACTATAATGAGTTGCCTCTTTTCTCAATAACAGAAAGCAGAGAGTCAAATCCAATTAAACTCTATCCAATTCTAGTCCCTGCACTCTGTAGCTGCCCCAAAGGTCCTCTCTCTCTCCCATGCCTTTCAACCTATTCATTGAACCTCTTACTGAAATCCTCAAAGCATCTAATATCCAATATCACATGTATGCGGATGACACCCAATTGTAAATGAAAATCTCTTCCCGTGAAGATATCAAGATGCTCAACGGAACCCTGCACAAAACCCAAAATTGGTTAACCTCCAACCACCTCAAACTGAACGCCCTCAAAACTGTATGTCTCCTTATCTCACCGACCAAGTAAACCCCATTGTGTATAAATATTTGAAAAACCTCTCCGCTCTTAAAGGAAGTGACCAGATTAGGGCCACCCGGGTCACTCGTGACCACCTCTCAGCCTTCTTCACAAATGAAGAGTTGGTCAGACAGTAGAGAATACAAACCAAAGGTATTTATTGAAAGTACACTTAAGTGGAGTCCGGTTTGACCAGCCTCCTTAAATTGCTGCAAGGGACTGACTTCTACCAACAGGGTAACATGTAATGTACCTTTTCAGAACCACTAAAGACATGCCCAGACTGGAAATTTCCAGTTGGTGGCTGGTGAACAATGAAGATACATAAAGATGAGTTGCAATCCCAGGACCGGGTACATGTTATCTCAGCATCAAGGTTACTCTGCCTGCACCCTTCTGCTCTAAGGGTGGGAACAGGCCTATCTTGTGAGAAAGGTATGTGATGACAAAAACAGTCTATTCATTAGCACAGCAAAGCTCAACCTTGGAGAAATAAAAAAAAGGAAAAAGTAATATAGCGGCTGCTTTCGCTGAGGCAGACACAACAGAGAGACAGAAATTAGTTTCTGTCATGGCTCAAAATGGCTGCTTAACTTAAAATGGTGCAGTGAATACTAACTTTACATAGAACAATACACTAGCAAAATGAATGCATAACATTTACATTTCAACAGACCCTTATTTTAGCATGAGCTAACCATTGGAAATTGAGAGAATAGCGAGCGCAGCATAGCATGTATACAACATATAATCTTCAAAATTCAGAGCACTCCATGTATTCAGCATCAAGGGAAGAGGAGTCCTCAAATATACCCTCATCTATTTGCATAAAGCTATCTATCTCCTTCTGAGTCATAATTACAGCATTAGTATCATGGATGGGTGCCTTCTGCTTTGGAGTGAGGAATGATATACAATAAGAGCAACAGGCTGGGAGACATTGTATACAGAGGCAACAGGTGAGGAAAATACCATTGACTACCGCTAGGAAAGCAAGGATCTACCAACCCCAGGACGCAAATATGCCCCAGAACCATCCGGAGAGTGTCCAAGTACCATTTTCTTGGTGTATGTCGGATGAAAGCCTGTGCAACTTCTGTATGGCGGCATATACATTGGGGGTGTGGTCTGGGATGTATACACAACAGCTACTTCCAATGAAGCAACAGGCCCCTCCCCAGTCAGCAAGGATGACGCCTAACAACATCCAGTTTTGTAAGGCAAGTAGCCTCGTAGCCTGGAGCTTAGCTGTGATATTCGTCTGAATCCCTGCTGTCATATTAATGATCCCTTATACAACTCTTCTGAGCTGATGAATATCAAGGCTGTTGGACATAGGGCCTCAAAAGGGTAGGATACCTTTCATGGCATCTGTGAACTGTTGCAAAGTGGTATCTGTCTCATCTATATCTTCCATATTAATAACCCTTCTAACTCAGAGCAGGTATGCATTCCTACGCTGCAATCGATGGTCTTATGATAATTGGACAGTGCTATATAAACTGGGAGAAGAAGGAAAGAGAGATAGCATATACCTGACTACCCCTAGGAAGCCAAACATAAGCTTGGGATCCACAAACAAAATAGAATTATATGGTAGGAGTGAAGGCGGGCTACTAATCGTACTCAACGTATATGTGTAATTGCAATTACTGTCTCCCACAGTCACCTTCCCAATTTCCCGAACACAGAAACCAGCTGTTGTGTTGACCACTGGCACTGGCATCGCTTTATCCTTAGTAATATTGCGTGTTTGGAAAGATCGGAAATATTCAGTAGCATTGAACCCCTGGAAATCTAACATTTCATTTCGAAGCCACGTTTCGTTTTTTACCTGCTCATATACATTCATGCAAGCGGTTGGAGACAATGTACCAGGGGTCCTTGATAGAAATGTATATATTCTATCACAGTGTGAGAGTCAGCAGATGTCATATTTATAGCAGAGAATCAAAAGTGATAATGCACCATAGGAAACAGTTCAAACCACCCCTCGCAACTTCCAAGATAGGATAATGGCGTCGATAATAAAATATCACTCTTATGTGTAACTGAGGGGAGTAATCCACAGATCCAGCAATTAGTAGCATTAGAAGTATCATGAGCCTGATGCAACATTTGTAAAAATACATTGTCTGCATACGTTTTTCGATGTTCTCCTTTGTGAGGGGCCAACGTAACAAACATGTGTTCAGGCGGGAAGGGTGTTGTCTCAATCAAAGAGGGTGAAGGATACTTTTCCTCCAAAAACCAAGATATCCCCAACACAAATATCAATGCAATTGCAATTTTGGATGCAATAACTATTTAACTTTTTGTGAACCAACCCTGCTCTGGGCGCAGAGAGGCAAATGTCTGTTCTTCCTCAGTAATGGGCCAACCAAATGGATACATAGTGGAGCCAGAGAAAAAGGAATGCAATAAGACTAACAGCAAATGCAAGAGTTCCCAGTGTCCCTTAGAGCCTCACTGGTAGACTCCTATTGTTCATCAATGTTGACGCTCTTGAGCACCAGTGGTGGAGCTTTTCAATCCTAGCTCTTGAAGAAAATCCCACATCATCCAGGTTATCGTACCCCCCCTAAAGGGTAGCATGTTCAATCTATCCTGTCCAATGTCCGAACAATGCACCAATTTCGCCTCTCCCTAATCACATTGGTACCATAGACAAGGTACACCGTAACTTGCGCAGTCCATCCCTACTAATCTTACTTCTCCTTTGGTGCACTGTTCCTCCGTCAGGGGAGCAATTTGTAACCAGCTACTCCAGGCACAGAGGGGTCATTAAAAAGGGGCTCAGACACAGATGGGCTTGTAGAAAGGTGCTCTTGAATTGCCTTAATCTCCGGGGGCACTGCTGCATTTAGCAGCTCATCGTTTTCAGCCTCTGTTCGGGTCTATGTGAGCTTGGCATCCGAAAAGGGGACAAATTGTGGGACTTGCTCCAACTCCTTGTCCCCAATTCCTTAGTTGACCCACTGGTCATTGGGTAAGGGAAGAGGCACTCTGCAGCAATGCTGACAATAAATCCAGTTATTTCGGCCGGTGGCTTTGATGGCTGTGCGTGTGGCAAGAAGCACCTGGACCAGCCCCTTCCACCCCGGTTTCAAGTTCTTCTTTCTCAGAAAATTAACAATCAATATGTTGTCACCAGGCCGAATTTCATGTCCTGGCCCCTAGGGTGCTGGCAGAAGTGAATCCTGGACTGTTGGTGAATAGAACGCAAACTTTTAGTCAACTCATACAAATACTCCACCAACAGATATTCAAATTCTGAGACCCGACGAGGACGCAGGACACCCCAGATATTTTCCAGGTGCCCACACACTAGAATGTGCAGTTGTTTGTGTGGACAAAAGGGCTAATGGTAAAGCATCTGGCCACTGCAACCATGTGCTTTCCTGAATCTTTTCTAATTTCAGTGTGAGAGTACCATTGTACTTGTCAATGAAACCAGAGGACCGGGGGTGGTTTGCAGCATGACATTTTTGTCTGATATGTAGTCCCTCACAAACTAACTGGATGACTCTCGCCTTAAAGTGACTTCCGTTATCACTCCGAATGAAACGGGGCAAGCCGAACCAAGGAAAGAACTCCTTCAGGAGGACTTTTGCAGTCGCTATGGCTGTATTTTCTTTGGTGGGGTAAGCCTCAACCCATTTACTGAATGCACAAACAACCACTAACACATATTTCAAATTATTGACTCGTCCATTTCTATGAAATCAATCTGAAGGACCTCAAAAGGGAACGTGGGAGGTGCAAAATTACCAGGTGGTGTAGTGGTACCTTTTCCTGGATTGTGCATCATACACACCATACAATATTTAGCCAAATGAGCGGTGGTCTTCGGGATGTTATCATTTTGCCATACAGGGTCTAACAACTTCCGAATACCTTTAGCACTGATATGAGCTTGCCTGTGCGCCATGGTGACTACAGGAAGAAAATATGCATCTGGTAGCATCATCTCTGTTTCCCTGACTTATCAGTCCAACACCCTTCCTCATCCAAACATGCTGTGCTTTCCTGCCATATTGCTAATTACTCAATCGTTGCCTCACTCTGTATCTCCTTGACATTTTCCAGCATATTCTCAAACATGGTGACCTGGGGCACCCACCTAGCGGGACCTGCTACAAACATCCTTTTCATCTTTGTTCCGGGCAGGCTCCTTAGCTGTCTGGTCTGCAAAGGCGTTCCCCCTTACCTACATTATCAGTAGTTTTCTTGTGTGCACTACACTTCACTATCGCTAATTTCTTGGGGAGTGTCAAAGCCGACAAAAGCCTATGTATATGAGGGTCATGTTGAATCTTCATGCCAGGGGAAGTGAGAAACCTTCTCTCTGTTCAGAGCCGTCGAAAATTATGGGCAACTCCGAAGGCATACTGACTGTCAGTATAGGTATTGACAGCCAGTTCCTCACTCAACTCACAGGCTTGAATAAGGGCAGCGAGTTCTGCAGCTTGAGCCGACTGATAGGGAACTCGTGATGTCTCTCTACTACCATATGCAATGTTGTGATTGCATATGCAGCTGTTGTAGTGCCATCTGGTAACTTAAAACAAGAGCCATCGACGTAGAGTTACCCTTGGCGTCAGATAAGGGAACATCAGTCAGAACTACTTGTCCTTTCGTCTCTTTCTCTGTCTGGTAGATACAATCATGTATGTCAATTTCCTCACTATCAGAAGGGAGGGGTAGCAAAGTGGGAGGTTCAGAGTGGCAGATCTTTTGATCGTGACATGCGGAGCAAAGAGAGTTAGCTCATAAACGGTCAGACGTGCACTGGTGAGGTGCTGCATCTTTGTTTTATTCAAAAGAGTATTCACAGCATGAGGTACCATCACTGTGAAGTTATTATCAAGTACGACACCAGCCGATTGTCATATTGAGACAACCACAGCCGTGACCGCTCTTAGACAGCTCAGGAGGGCTATTGCGGCAGGGTCAAGAAGAGCAAAAAATAAGCACACGGCCGTTGCTTACCTCCAAAGGCCTGTATTGAAACAGACAGCGCACAACCAGCCGCCTCGTGTACGTACAGCATGAACGGCTTCACATAGTCAGGCATACCAAGCACAGGCGCAGAGCAAAGCGCAGCTTTTAATTGCTCAAAAGACTGCTGACATTCAGGCATCCAAGGCCAGGCTTCATGCACATCTTTAGTGGTTAATGCTAGCAAAGGCATTGTTAGTAACAAATAGTTACGGATCCAGTGGCGGCAATAGAAGTAATGCCTATGAAAGCGCATGCATCCTTTTGAGTTTAAGGGATAGGCATTTTAACAATGGTACTGATGCACTTAGGAGTCAATCTCCTACCCTCCTTCAACAGTAGGGGACCTAAGTAGGTGACCTCCTGTTGACAATATTGAAATTTGGAAATGGACACTTTTTGTCTGTGGTGTGCCAAATGCAGCAATAATTTAACCATACTGCCTTTGCAACCCTTTTGAATGTCAGAAGAGATGAGAAGGCCATCTACATATTGGAGCAATACATTACCTGAGGGAAGCGTGAGGGAGTCCAATTGGGCTTTTAAGGCTTGGCTACATATGATAGGTGTTAGGAATTCTCATGTACTGAACTCCCACCATTCCTGTGTCATTTGCCAACATCCTTCTGGGGTCTATTTTAATCATGTTTCTATGATTTAGGATATGTTTCTGTTATTTTTAATCATGTACCAACATGTATTTTTAGCAATGCTTGTTTTATTCCATATTTGTTTTTGGCAATGCTTGTTAAGTTTTCTGGTATCACACACGGATTGTTTATGAACACTGTTGCCAGGGAACTTAATGTCACGCTTGAAATTAATATGTGACTAACGTAGGAACCACACCCTAGCTTCAACTATAAATAGCCACACCCAGCGCGCAATGGTGCCTGGCTTTTTGTTTCTTTCGAATGAGGACAAAGATTGGCGACGCTGAGACCCTTGAAGAAGTGAACTACAGAATTCTTCAGGCCTTCTTCAATCAAGGGAGCTCACAAGGACAAGAAAGCTAAGTGACATGTTAAATGCGCACTGTATTTCAAAGCGCATTTGAAGTAATTTCTGTGTTGTTTGAAAAGCAAGTTCTGCATATGGCTGAGATACCCGCCACCCCCTCTCAACACAATCCCCAAAAGGAAGGGAAACCGGAAACAGTTCTTGAAGTTTTTGGATGTGGGGAGGGAGTGACCCTCCCCCGGCCGTATTTATTAAAACAAAAAATTAAAACATTAAACGTTTCATTTTATGTACAATTTCATTATCACATTGCGATGTTTGGCTCACCTTAACATATTCTCTAATACAGAGTTTCTCCTAGCCGAACTAGCATCCAACAAAAACATTCTCTAGAAACACTGAAATTGTACATCCTAACGTTTAAGGGCCAACGGCAAGGTCATAACCGGTGTCAAGATCCCTAACCAGACTTACCCCTCCCACTTGTGAGGGGCGACAGCACAGAGGCTTACCTCAAGTGCAACTACTAACAATTTCCCTTGACTTGACGGGGGCACTTAAGACTCGACGCCATTTAAAGGTCGTTCGAAGACTTGTGTGTGGTATCTAGAAGGTATCGTGGACCTCCCCCCATCCCACACAACTTACCGCATCTGCCGTCGCAGATGACCCTGGCCCCGGGAAATTCCCCAGGAGGGGGCTGTAACCCCTCCTACAACGGAAGGGGCCTTGACCGCCTTTCCTTTACTTCCGGCGACCCGCCCTTAGACGGGACCGCCTCCCCACTGAGGGGCCAATGGCCACCTCTCCCGAGCGCTCCCATCCGTGTTGGGTGACGCCCACTCATAGGGATCTACCAATTAGTGCTCACCGATCATGACCTTACCGCCTACCAAAAAATAAATACGACAATTTCTATTCAAACCTACAAAAAAAAAAAACATTGGTCGCTACGACCGAAGGAACATGCTAAAAATACAACACTACATCAAATCATTTTAATCGAAACAAACTACACAATATTCACCATACTTTATTATGATCAACAACAAACTGATACTTTCACAGCCTGTAAACGGAATGGAAAAACAAACTTATAAATTCACTTTATTGCACAACAACTTGCTGTCCTCAGGGGCTGGTGGGTGGGTCAAAATTGGCTCTTCGTTCTGTCCCGAGCTCACGTGTAGCGAGGAGGTGCAGCTTCGGAGCACAAGAACAAGAGGACGTCTTCTGGTCTTGCGTCTCTTTTTATCCGTCTTCAGGGCGGGCGAGAACCCGCCCCTGCCCGCCCCTAGGGCGGGGCTGGCTACGTCGGTGTCTAGGCCAGCCCACTCTAGGGCGGGAAAAAGCGCGCCCCGGCTACGCCGCTTCGGGCATACCAGCCGAGACACGCCTCCCGCCCAAAAATGGCTTCCCGGGGGGATCGAGGCACTCCACCATACGTTCGGGGGGACCGAGTGGTCGCCCCTTTCCATAAGACACGCTTGTGTTTTACCGAGTCAGGCAGGTAAGTGACATGTTAAATGCGCTCAGTATTTGCAGGTGCATTTGAAGTAATCTCTGTGTAGCTGTAAAGGCGAGTTCTGCATTATTAAGTACTTTTGATTTTATCGTGTCAGGAACAGAAACATATGCGTGTGAGGCATTTTAAAGGAAAACTAATTAAGAGGCACTCAAGAGTTCCAAGGCTATGAGAGAACATAAATCAAGGCCTAAACAGACATTTTTTTCAGGACTTAAAAGCGAACCTCTACAGCATTGTGTGATTTGTAATTATGTTAAGCTTTTATTGAAGAAGAGAATAAGAAAACTGAATGACTTTTTGTGTGAAGTTCAATCAACACAGTTTACACATTTCCTTCGCACTGAGTCACGATTCTGTGGAATCCTTGATGAACCTTGACCCCCATGTTTGACAAGTGGCTTGTTATTGAGGTATATTATTAGAGAACCTTATTTCTGGGACTTAATTAACAAAAACATCTTTCAAAGTCATTGCATGTACTTATTGTGTTTCATATTCCACTTTAACAGTTCATAGTCATTTAAAATATAGAAGTGTAATTTGCCATCACCGTGAATTCCAAGAAACAGACTGATTTACGGTTCATCCACAGTCATTATTAAGGTAATTCTAGATATAGCTTGATTCTTTTTAGGAGCTAATTATGTTTATTGATGTCTAAGTATATTTCACCTATCATGTACAGAAAGAAGATACACGAACAACACCTGCTCACAAGAACTCAGATCCTGGCTGGCCCAGGTGGCAGATGATTGCGGTGTCTTCTCTTTTCTCTCTTGTCTTCCCAATTCCCTTCCCTTTTGGGACAATTGCCAAGCCTGCTGTTCCACCAGTAGCTTTGAGAATTGTTCTAAAAGGATTGGAGATCTAGCATCGTCTCTGGAAATCTTCCTGTATATTCAGGTGAGTGGCTGGAGCCTCATCTGACACTAGGGCTCTCAGTACAACCCTGAGGAGTGTGACAGAATCTAAAGCTTCTGCAAGCTAATATAAAACCGAACAAGTACCTGCTGTCTGGATGGATCGGGATACTGAAGAATGCATTTTTCAGATCAATGACAGAAAAGGATCACTGAAATAATATCGAGGGACAGAATATCGACCATCAAAAATATTGTTGACAAAATATCGACACACAGAATATCGAGTTTCTATCTGCAAACAGGTAAGTACAAAAATATAGAGTTAAAAATATCGTTTACTACAATATAGTTTATAAAAATATCGACTTTACTAAAAACAATGTTAAATTAAATTAATATTAAAAATTAATTACTAAAATATATTTAAAAATACTTAAATTAACTTATAACAATTAAATAATTAATGAAAGTTATAAAAAAAGGTTTAATTCATATTTGTTAAAACATATATATATAATAACAAAATATAATTAAATAATATCCGAAATTATTAACGTACGATAGCGGAAGCGTAAAAATTACTATTCCCACTCCAAATAGTGCAATCATAGGGAAAGCGTTGGATAGCGTAGGGGTTAAAATTAATATTCCCACTCCAGTGGGTGCAACAGTAGGGAAAGCCTTGGATAGCGTAGGGGTAAAAATTACTATTCCCACTCCAGTGGGTGCAACAGTAGGGAAAGCGTTGGATAGCGTAAGGGTAAAAATTACTATTCCCACTCCCAAGAGTGCAACAGTAGGGAAAGCATTGGATAGCGTAGGGGTTAAAATTACTATTACCACTCCAGTGGGTGGAACAGTAGGGAAAGCGTTGGATAGTGTAAGGGTAAAAATTACTATTCCCACTCCAAAGAGTGCAACAGTAGGGAAAGCGTTGGATAGCGTAGAGGTAAAATTTACTATTCCCACTCCAAAGAGTGCAATCGTAGGGAAAGCGTTGGATAGCGTAGGGGTTAAAATTACTATTCCCACTCCAGTGGGTGCAACAGTAGGGAAAGCGTTGGATAGCGTAGTGGTAAAAATTACTATTCCCACTCCAGTGGGTGCAACAGTAGGAAAAGCGTTGGATAGCGTAAGTGTAAAAATTACTATTCTTACTCCAAAGAGTGCAACAGTAGGGAAAGCGTTGGATAGAGTAGGGGTTAAAATTACTATTCCCACTCCAGTGGGCGCAACAGTAGGGAAAGCGTTGGAAAGCGTAAGGGTAAAAATTACTATTCCTACTCCAGTGGTTGAAGAGTAGGGAAAGCGTTGGATAGCGTAGAGGTAAAATTTACTATTCCCACTCCAGTGGGTGCAACAGTAGGGAAAGCGTTGGATAGTGTAGAGGTTAAATTTACTATTCCCACTCCAAAGAGTGCAACAGTAGGGAAAGCGCTGGATAGCGTATGGGTCAAAATTACTATTCCCACTCCAAAGAGTGCAACAGTAGGGAAAGCTTTGGATAGCGTAAGGGTTAAAATTACTATTCCCACTCCAAAGAATACAACATTATGGAAAGTAAATACTTCATATATTATTTAAAAAAATATAAATTAATATCTATAAAAAATGATTTTAAACGAATTACCAATTTAATATAATATAATAATTAATTATTTAAAATTACTAATTAACAATAATTATTACGATTAGTTACCTATTCATACAAAGTAATAACAAATTAACAATTAATTATTTAATAATTAAAAATTAATTAGCAATTATTTCGAATTAAATACAATGAAATAAATTTAATTATTTAATTAATTAAAAATAAATTACTTCCCACCCTATTCCCCTATAAACCCACAACCCACTACAGAAAATAAATTATTAAAATTAACATAATTAGCAATTAATCAATTAAATTAAATTAATTGGTAATCAATTTTTTTTAATTACCCATAAAAACTTAATTAATAATTAATTTTAAATAAATACAAATAAATAATTTTACATATTTAATTATTAAAAATTAAATTACTTCCCACCCAATTCCCCTATAAACCCACAACCCGCTACAGAAAATAAATTAGTAAAATTTACATAATTACCAATTAATCAATTAATGAAAATTATTTACCAATTAAATTTTAATTAATTAACAAATATAAATTAATTAACAATTAATTAAAAATTAATACAAATAAATAAAATTACATATTTAATTAATTAACATTAAATTACTTCCCACCCTATTCCCCTATAAACCCACAACCCGCTACAGAATTAAATTACGCAATAATTATGAAAACAAAATTCATTAATTAAAATTAATTATAACATAAATACACACTTTTCACACATATTATAACATAAAAAACACTATAAAAAATTACATAATATTAAAAAATCGATATTTTTAACTATCTATATTATATACTTCGATATTTTAACTGTGTATATTTTTAACAGTCGATATTACATCACTTACCTTAAAAACGATATTTTTGATATCTATATTCTGTCCTGTCAATATTTTGTCCACTCGATATTTAAAACTCGATATTATGTCCAATCGATATTTTGGACTCGATATTATGTCTATGCACCAACAGAAAAGAATTTAGCAGAGGAAGGAATAATCGTTAGAAGAGCAGTAGTGTCAGGGACCACCGGGAACTGAGGAACCACTATTTTATTAATTTCGTGCAAGTCAATCACAAAACGATAAACATCAGGATGATCATCAAAGGAACCAGAAGGCGCCCTCTTAAGAATGGGAAGAATAGGGCTATTGCACACATTTGCATTTGTCTCTTAAACAACTCCTGACTTAATCAAGTCTTGTATAATTTGCAACAAGGCTTGTTCCCCTACTTGTGGTATCTTATACTGAGGAATACGGGTCAAAATGACATTGTCTTTAAGTTTAATTGAAACTGGGGAAATCTGTAATAGTCCTACATCCGTGTCACCTGTTGCCCAAAACATGGGCGGCACATCCTTAAATTCAGCAGGGAGGGGCTCATCTTTGGACAGACACTGCTTAGTGCTGACTACATTCTGGCCAATTGTCATGTAAACATTCCGGGGAACAATAAATGGTAGCTTGCAACTTCTTAAATAAACTTAAGCCCATCACATTTTCTCCACAATTAGATGTCAATAAAAATGGTAACGCAACAGTAAAAGGACCAATAGTCAGTGTGAGAGGTTTGGAAGTGGGGCTTACAACCGGTACACAAGAAAATGCTACATTATTATGGCCAGACAGAGCTGCCCCGGGAAACAGTGAACGAGAGATAGAGCTATTCATTGCACCTGTATCCACCAAAATTCCTTAGCTGAGCAATGCAAATCTGCAGAAACATAAGGACTGCGCTGATATACAGGTATATGAACTGGTCCCTCACTCTGTTGCTGGCTGTCCTAGCTGTGAGACTGTCCCATCACTCCATCAATGCCATAAGCATCATGATAATACTGTCCGCCTCTATTGTCATTGAAGTAATTATTGTCCGGACGATTCTTTGAGGCTGCGCCATGCTGAGCTCTGTCCTGTCCACCAGCTCCGCCACCCCTTCCATGAGAACCCCGTCCTCAAGGGGCAGCAACTTCATGCAACAACACCGGACACTCACTACACCAATGTCCCTCCTCTTTACAATACGCATACTGATTCGGCCCTACAGGTGTACTATTCCGTTGGTATGCGGAAGCTGCCCGTCCTCTACCATTCCTTCTAGAAGACTGCTGCAACAACACCATGGTCTTCAATTCCTTATGCTTTTTCTCCACCTTCTCCTTCTCCTTATTCTCCCTATGCTCATAATTAGGGCTCCCGGTTTTATGGTATTTTCATTTTTTACAATTCCGACTGTATTTATCCATATTTCTTTTTTGCGAATTTTATCTGTATTTATCCATATATATTTTGGTTTTTATGGAAAAATGAAGTGGAAATTAGTATATTTCCACATTTATTTTACCAATAAATGTGCAGTCATGCTTGAATGCCTGCCAGGCTTCAATTCTGTGAACACCCGCAGAAGATAATTCAATGCACTTATATGAAAATATGCACATTTCAGTGTCAACCTTGTGCATATCTCCTGCTGGTAATGCCTCATTCCCAAAATCCCTTTCTTTTTTAACCCTCTTACCCATCAATCCATACAGCTATTGGCCTGGCAGGCATGGCAGACTGAAATACTGAAAAAGCTAACTATTTTCCATTTTTATTCACATTTAAAAATAAATAGAGATAAGAAAATAAATGTTTTCTATCTGTATTTATCTGTAAAAATCAGTAAAAACGGAAAACAGGGAGCCCTACTCATAATACTGCACCATACTCAATATTACAGAAGGGGAGGAGTTAGTTCAAGTACTCTCTGAGGCCTGTAACCTAGTTGCAATATCAGGAAGCAAGTTCTTAACAAATCTATTAACAAACATTGCAATACCTCCTTCCACCGACAAATCCTGTCCGCTAAAATCCCAAAACACCCCTTCAAACCAAGTGAAAAAATCAGACATACTCTCATCTTTCTTCCGATGACATGCCGTTAACTTGTCCTAATCTACCCTTTTCTGTGGAATAAGAGAGTGCATATACGTAATAATTCAACCAGGGAAAGCTAGAATCTCAGCCTTAGGCTTCTCTCCAGGCTTCCTGCCCTGGTCCCTTGCTTAATCTGATCCCAGGTACCACCCAATTCCACAACATGGTCCTGTGTGTGCATCTGCCTCGAAATATCAGTGGGCGCCAATAAACCAAAGAACATCTCAATATCCGCAAGAGTCATCACTGCTGAAGAAGCTGCCTCAGTCAATTCCTTATACTATGCAGTAGGATTGTTCCTAGGGTCAAGTAACTGAGTCTTAAGAGACAAAACCTCACACCTTTTCCACGGAGTGTAGACCCATTGTTCTTGGAAACGGGTCTCTACTCTCTGTCTAATAACAGTATTCTGCTGATCCCGTAGCTCCAGTAGTTCAGGGTGCTATATGGGGTGAGCTTCCTTCATCGGAAACTGGGATACTGTCTTCGGGCTCTTTTTAAGCAGCCTACTGCGATAAGCGACCAGCTTCGCGACATTACTAAAAACCTCACCAGGTGCCATACCAGCAGCATATACATGATCTATAATATGATACATATTTTGGGGTGCTACATCATTGAAACACTGTTCCCACAGTCCAATCAAATTAGCTGACATGTGCTTAAGGGCATGCTGCTGCACAAAAGGCTCATAATCGTTCATCACATTCAACACATCCTCCACACTGTAAATAGGGTTACGAGCCTAGTGAGCGGCCTGATTGGCTACCACCCTTTTCTCTTCATCTCCCACATCAGAATGTATCAATATCCGCCCCAGTCGCTCCCTATCAGTTGCCCAGTCTCCATCCCCTAGTCCACGTACAGGTATTCTGCTGCTCAGTAATGTCGGGGAATGGAGGAACAGGGGAGGAGTAGCAACAGAAGTAACAGGCACCAACGTCGCTGGTGACTGTGTTGTAGGTGTGAGGGCTTGCAAGAGAGATGCCGAAAACAATAGGCATAGCAGGGAGACTGGAAGTTATCGTAGAAGGCAAAGTCAAAGAAAGGGCAAGAGGCGCTGTGGCCGAAACAGCTTGATCAATAGCAGAAGAATCAAAAACAGAAGAGAGAGAAGGAACAGAGAACTGAAGCTCTGGCATGGTAGGGTATATTCTCTGCGGGGCGTATGGAGGGGGAGGTCGAGTATATAGCAATTCCTCCACAAATGTGTCATATTCTTCTTGTCGAACAACATAAGACTTTTCACATTGTAATTGAAACTTCCTATCAGCACACTTCGTTTTTCTATTTTCTCCTATCATCGCTACAGCTTTCTGAGTCAATGTCTGCATTCTCCCTTTCCGGACCTCTTTTTCTGCTTTCATTCGTCTCTATTTATCCTCTTTTTGCCATGTTCTGAGGGAATAAAACATCGACTGCCTACTCCTTTTCGCAAACAATTTCTTCTGTAGAAAATTAATTTTCTTTTCATCAAAAGTGCCCATTAGCGGCCACTGCAACTTGCCATTGTCCCTCGTATATTTGTGCCATAACGCACTACAAAAATAGGGCCATGGCCATGCTTTACGTACATGTCAAAATTTGGAGTGCCTTTTGGCGGCGCTGGCTGACTTTCTTCCAATCGAGCATCAGCAGAACAACAACGACAGCCCAAGCAAAACACTTTCCTAAAGCACTTTTCAGAAAAAGGATTCAATTAAAACTTGCATGTATGACTCATAAAGCACTGCATTTCAACACTCTTCTGTACCTGGCAAATAAGCTTGTACTGTCGGGTGATGCCCATTCCTCAAGGAGCTCCAGTACCTTGATGCTCAAGCTGAAGAAATTTTAAAAAATTAAAATGTACCATCGTACATTGCCAGGTATTTCTCAGAGAATCTGGAACTCCCTACCGGCAGAAAACAGATTGATTCCTTCAACACTTGCCTTCAAAAGGGAAGTAAAAGCTTTACTGATGAGTATGTCGCTGAGTTAGAAGCTTTTTGTCGCCTATCATGTACCGCTGCTTAATTTGCTACTTGGCAATTGTATGGTCTCAATGCCTGCCTCTATTATGTAAGTATGTACTTGCTCTTATTTCTATACATATTTGCTTTTCTCCCACAATTATCTACCTATGTGTTCCGCATCTCGTCTGTAAAGCGCTCTGATTCCCTCTAGGGTCATGTTCTTGCTATATAAAACTTTTAAAATAAATAAACGGCCATGGACTCATCTATGGGGCTAAACCTTTAGTCCATCCTGCTAAATTATCCACATAAGGCACAACACTGCACAACTATTTTCTCATTCAGCAACTGATTGAACACTCATCTGCTGCATTGGTCTATCATGTCATTTTAAAGAGACAAGGGAACCCTGTGAGTCAAGAGGGACCAAGGGTATGCAATGTATTATAAGAGACAGCTCTCCTTCCAAACAGCTTAAGGGCAATGGTTCACAGAACCACAATGAGACCTGTGTCAGAATTCTCCAAATGGAGAGACAATGTATTTGTTAAATGCACAATCAAAAGACACAAAGCAATATATATACAAATTCTGTGGGCACTTCCTGAACTCGATGGACTCGGGCTTGATCCTGCCACTGTGCATCTTAAGCAGCTCAATCTTAGCATCAGGCCCTGATGCAGGGTGCCTTATCTGAAACTGATCCCTGGCCTGCTGTCTTCCATCCTTCTATATACTACCCCACAGTGAGCATTATCAGGCCCCCAATGGTTGGGCACTGATCATTTTTCACTCGCTCTGGATTTCTCCCAAGGGATGTGCCCCTTGGTCATCTACAGGCTGCTTCTCAGGCATATACTCGTGTGTCCTGATGAAGATCCCCCAATTTAAGTTGGGATCAAAACATCGTCGACTTGCACATCTTGACTCCAAACTAGCTCATTTGGATTTATATGGAGCTCAACATATTTTTAGTATTGTTACTGTTCTTAATATGCATTTACTGATGAGGTCACTATGCGTGTAAATGCCTGAGGTTTGGAAATCGGTTGAATTCCCACCTTTTACCCACTGAATTTTGTATATATTTTGCTTTGTGTCTTTTGATTGTGCATTTAATAAATACATTGTCTCTCCATTTGGATAATTTTGACACAGGTCTCATGGCGGTTCTGTGAACCATTGCCCTTAAGCTCCTTGGAGGGACCCCTATCATGTAATGTCAATCCTCCCATAACCTCAGAAGATCCCATCCTGGGATCTGGCTGTCAATGTGTACCCTGAAACCATAACCACTCAAGCTCAGTTGCTCGGGGGTTCCTTGCTCTAGAGAACATGTCCTGTTGTCCTTCACTAGTGCCGGTTTGATTAGGCAATCTCAGTGCTCCCTTTGCATTGTCAAGATCAATAAAGGGCCTTTCTTGAATGTTAATGTCATACTTAGGGGGCCTAGCCTCTAGGGATCGAGGTATTTCACCCATTTTGTCTGCACTCCTATGTATGGACTCTACTCTATTTGCCATACCCCCAAAAAGATATTGCATCTGTCCTGAAGTATCATAATATTCTTATCTCCTTGCTTCCCTTGCATCCCTTCTGTCCTCGCTTCGTGATAACCATTCCTGAACACATTCTGGTGAAACTACTACATTTCCCTTCTCCTTCTCCCAAGGTTGTAAATTATCTTCAGTCCTCCTAAAATCCTGATCTCTTTCTTGGGACACTTGCCATCGTGCCATACTGCCAGCCCAGTTTACATAGTCATGACATCCAGCATCACCCACATCTCTTAGTTGTGGGGTAAACATTAGCTGCCTAACTCCTCTTTCTGTTACATCCCTCTTCTTCAATAAATGCAATGTTGCTGATGAAACATGCAACTGACTGTCACTGTCTCTTGGACCCTGCTCTTCACCTATATCCTCCTGGGCGGATGCTGGATCTAAATGTAGTGTAAACAGCTCTTCTAGTGGTTGTACAAACTGAGAGTCACTCACCCTTACTTGTTGTCTAGGATTACTTGTATGTCTTGGCTTTGACATCTGTGGGGCAATATTAGGGGATCCGTCTGGGGATTGTGACAGGGTCTCAACTTCAAGATTCTCAAATCCTGCTGTGGCTTCCTGTAGCTGTGTCAGTGGATAAATGTCAGGTACCTTAGGGAAAGTATTTATAGGGTCATATGGAGAAGGGAGAGCAGATGGGTTAATACGGGTATCTATATTTGAGCAGTCCTTAGACTTCTAACAAAAACTCACCATAAGGTTAAGGTGGCTTCTCGTTTCTGCAATTTGGCTCCTGTGTTGATCAGATCTCGATAATATGCACACATGGGAAAAGTCCTATTCTATTTATCATGCAGCACCCTTATGCAGTGCGACAAATGGTCAGTCCCTGGCCCACCCTCACATTCCTAATAATGCAATTTCACTTGGCTATAGGGTGCACTCTGGGCTACAATGATATCAGTAATATGTACATACACATAATTATAACAATTTTAGCAGCACCGCGGGATGAGGCCACATTGGTAAACTATCTTTTGAAAGGTAAAGTGCTTTTGGCACAGAACAACATATGAACTGCCACCGCCAACCAGTGTCATGAAGCACAGGCGGTCTACAGACCGTCACTCCAGCACACTCATGCTCCCTTTGCACCACTACGCAATGCGACAGTTACCAGCCCAGTCCGTATGAGCACTTTCACAAACATTCCCACCCAACACCTTAATGTTGTGCCACTGATACCAAACAGGTCAATAGGTAACACTCAGGCTCTAAGCCTCACGCCACCCTCCAGTTCACCTCCACTGTGCCAGACAACCCAGATGTAAGCTCACCAGCCCCTCCCGCTGGACACAAGGCCAGTCATGGCTGAGGGTATACCTCATCTGGGTCCCCATATAGCAGCTGGGGATAGACAGTAAGCGTAAACAAGAGGTGGACTTAAACAAAGGGGGTCTTGGCACCAGTCAGGAAGATTATCAACAAGTTGCAAAGCAGAAACAGGCTAAGTCCTTACAAAAAGGGGTCCCCCAGATCCTTCTTGCACCAGCCCAGTTATGTAAAGCACAGGGGAGTCAGGTAGTGTACTGACCTACTCACAAACCTTCTCGGAAGCATCCATCCAGCCTAGTCAATTCTTCTCACTCCCACCTGGCGCCACAAAATCTTTAGACAGGCCAGCTGGAGAGAGGGAAGTTGGTCTACTGTGATAGGGCCAGTAAGGGACACAGGGGAGCCTGTCAGCTTGAGTAAGCACCCATTTGGTTCCACGTTGATCTGGGTTGTGCCATGGCAATCTGGACACAGGGTCTGGTGAACAACGAGATGAGTCGCACCAGACTATTCAGGTTACATGAAATAGAGTTACAACTACGTAACTCCCTGGAAATGAGGCACTATGCCTGGCACACCTTGATGTCAGTTGCACAAGATGATTCTGGTCACACACACAATCACAAGTTCTGCAAAGCCTCATGATGTAGATTGAGACTTTGCATTGGGTGCGTCTCCAACCTCAGATGCTCTTAACCTGTTAATTGGACACATCACGCAATAAGCATGCAGTTGGCATGGCGCACAAGAGAAATGGGACACCGTTGATGAAGTGGACCAATTTGGATCCCGCAACCGGTCAATCCGCTCACTGCCAACAAGACGTTTATGCGTTGCAAGGTCCCTGCAATACAGGAACCACTTCGAAGCAGATGCAGGCAACTTCTTGAGCTCAGCACTCAGCACTTTGTTCTCCAGGCATGATTCTGTAGTTCCAAGCTCACACAGCACTGTCCAGCTTTCAGCAGGTGATGTGGGCACTTAGAGGGAACCACTCTCCAGGGGACGTATTACGCATTGGCATTGTTTGCGCCGGGCACACCTTTCAAAAGGTGCACCCGGCGCAAACAATGCCAATCCGCCCTATTATGACCTATGGGCTGCCCCCAGGGCAGCTGCGAACTCGCGCTGCCCCAGGGCAGCGCATTCATGTGAAAACACGGAGCAACCGCTCCGTGTTTTCACAGTGCGGACAACACCCGCCTGCACTTTCAAAGGGGATTAGAGATCCCTTTGCAGACAGGTGCAGTCAGTGACTTCACCCGCCTGCAAGGGAATGTCTGGGGGTCCATAGGACCCCCTTTACCCCCTGCAGAAGGCTGCTGTCAGGAGGCATGCCCCTATGCAAATGAGTAAACACCCTCTGAAGGTAGCGCTGGCGCATTAAGTGTGCTAGCGCCATCCGTATTGTAGAAGGGGACGCACAAGCATCTGCGCTCCCTTCTATAATACCAAGGTGCCCCGTGGCACGCAATATGGGTGCAAATGCTGGGCACCTTCTGTAATACAGCCCCAGATGTCACCAGTAGATGGTGGGGGCCTTCATAGATCTTTGATATACCTGAGACCTCAGAGAGAACAGGAGACCAGCAAACTGGCCCCTGGGGGCCCACTTCCGGGTGCCACATGTCAGCATGTCATAGGCCCAGGCCCGCAAACAAATACTCAGGAAGGCACCCAGTCCTTTCCAGGGACAGTTATCCTCCATGTGCACGACAGAGACCTCTGGCAGTGTGCACCATGAAGACCAGGTTCTCCGGTCCTGCGTTCCCACAAGCTGATCTCTCCCCTTGGTGGGGTGGCATTGGGTAGTTATACCCCATTGGGCCTTTGAAGTTGGGGGATGGTTCCAAGGTATCCCTTTGAACCACAGTTGTGTCCCCTAAACTTCCAACCGGCCTGCCCTGAGGCCATGGATTGCAAATCTTTATGGGGGCTGTGATCTGGCCCTAGAGACCAAGTATCACAATCTCTGCCCCCCATATATTCCGCCGACCTGTAATGGCACAGGTAGGCTATCTCAATTGCATGCCCAATGGTTTGTGGCAGTCACTGGGGAATGCCCGGATGGGCTTCCTGGCCTCCGGTGTTGTCCTGTGCCAAACACCATGGCGCACAAAGAGTTCGATGAATAGAAATGTCCACTTTCCATAAGTGCCATTTCCACTCAAGATATGCCACGCCCACCATTGCCATTGGAACAGGTTTGACCTAGTGAATCAATTGATAGGAAACATTATGAGGTTGGGCCATTGAAATCCATTGTTGCACCATGAAATACAGGTGCCCCCTTCCCCATGCTCATTAAGTGAATAGCAAGCCTCCTTGGTACAGGAACTCTCGTGGGTCTTCCTTAATACCTTGGCAGTGAACCCTCTGGGTGCCTGCCCAGCCCTTCACCTTCAATCCTAGTGGAGGTGAAAGGCCTCCTCCGGCTGGACCCGTGTTTGGTATGGGCCAGCTGGAGTATGCACGCAAGGGCATTCCCACAGATCTGCTGTGGCAGGTAGGACACATGTTTAAACATGCAGTTCATGCAAGTGAGCACACCGGTCTGCAACAGCAGGTCGAACACGTAGGTAACCCATACTAGCGGTGTGAGTGCACACCCAAGCAGTAATGGCATGTCTGACCTTCATTTACAAACATCATGTTCGCACCACTTCCTAACATGTGTTGAAAGGGTTGTGCACTTTCCCACTAGAGTTCTGTGGAAAACAAACCAGAGTTTTAGTGCTCCACACAAGAACAAGCAAAACATAAAAGGAAAAAGCTAAATGTTTAGAGAAATGCTACCTGACAAGTATCAGGTCCAACAGCTGAACGTCGGGTGGTTCTACCCACCTTTCAAGTAGTTCTCTTCACTACAGCACAAAACCCTAGATAGACAATCAGTGTTAGAGTGGTTGACCCCCGGTCGGCACTCCACCATAAAGTTAATCCTTTGTAAGGAAATGGACCACCTCAATAGTTTTGGATTCTCTACCCTTATTTGAATTAGCCGCCGAAGGGGTCGGTGGTCCATTTGAACCAAGAAGTGTGTGCCAAACAAATACGCCCACAACTTCTTCAGGGCCCAGACCATGGTGAAAACTTCTATTTCAATCCACCATTACTCCCTGGGTAGCAACCTACGGGAGATGAAAGCTACCAGTTGGTCTAGCCCCTCCTCATTCAGCTGGGACAATACTGCCCCGATCCCTTACTCGGAGGCATATGTCTGAACGATGAACTCCCACAAAAAGTCAGGAGCCCGGAGCACAAGAGCTGTGCATATGGCCTGTTTGAGGGAGTCCAATGCTGTTTGGCAGGCCTCAGTCCATATGATATTTCTGGGCTGCTTCTTCAAAGTGAACTCCGTCAATGGAGGCACAATTGTGCTATATCCCTTGAGGAACCTCGGATATTAGCTGGTGAGGCCCAAAAGGACTTGGATGCCCGTTTGGGTGTTGGGGGGTTCACAGGCCAAGATGGTTTTCACCATGACGTGGAGCGGTTGCAATTTACCCCGGCCCACCTGGTGCCCCAAGTACACCACCGATCCTTGCCCTATCTGGCACTTACTGGCCTTGATAGTCAGTCCTGCTTGGTGTAGGGCCTGAAGTACTTCCTGGAGGTGAAAGAGAAGGTCCTCCCAACTGCAACTGAAGACGGCAATGTCACATAGATACGCTGCTGAGAAGGCATCCAGGCCAGCAAGGACATGGTTCACCAATCTCTGGAAGGCTGCAGGGGCATTCTTGAGCCAAAAGGGCATGACATGGAGCTTAACCGACCGGGGTCATCAATTTACAAAAACAGACGATAGGACCTGCCTCCTACTCTCCATCAGGCACCACAAATGGGTCACTACTTACAATAGGTTACTACTATAATGATCAGAACCACCACAGTACTTGTGCTTTATGACTTATGGGGGCTCAACCTGCCTCTCGCCTGAATGCCTACCAGTGGTGACATATCACACAGCCCCACTTTCCCACCTTGCCCCAATACACCCACCCCATAGTTGAGGACAATATATCACATCGGAGGGGGTGTTTAATGTAATATGAGTGGATAGAACATGGTGGTGTACCATCATTCGTGTTTAAAGCCCTTACCATCAGCTACAGGGTGGTCTGTGTTTTCAGAAGTAAGTATGCATTTTTAAAGGGCATAATACTAACAGACACCATGCCCACCTTTAGCATCTAATTAATCCCAACAATGTTAAGGGCAACATCACATGAGAGGAGCTGTTCAATATAGACTATGACTGTGTCAAAACCCACTAGCCACTATACAGCAAACCAACATTCCCTTCATTGTTTGTATAATCTCAATTATGTTGGGAGTGGGACAACATCAGAGGAGCTGTTTAATATTAGTTTTGATTGTGTTAAAACCCACTAGCCACTACGCAACATACAAACATTTCCCGTAAAATTAACAGCATGAGCAATCACTGATTATGAAAACAATCACTAATCCCGCCTGTAGCGATAAGTCATCCTTAATAAAGTTCCCTCCAGATCTCTGAGATCAGGAGATCAAGAACTGTTATGTGTCCCCAGGTTCAGGAAGACAAGACAAGGGGGGAGGGCTCTATCAGTAGCCGGCCCGAAGCTATGAAATGAACTCCCTATTGGAATCAGACTATGCAAAAAACATCTTCCCTTTAGGAAAAAATTAAAAACTTTCCTCTTCAACTACTAAGCTAAGCTAATTGGCAAGGGAGTTAGGATAAATGACTGGGCCTCTTTTTTGCTCTCAGATGTTGCCAAAGGCGCGGAGATACTCCTCAGGGAGTCGATTCCTAGTGCGGTACAAGTTTGCAAATAAATAAATAAATTGCCTTTGACGTTCTAGCGTCGTTACACTCAGATGCTAGAATGTGGTATTCCAAATACTCAGGCCATGCCAACACAACTCAAGGGGACCAGAGCCAAGGTAGGAACACAGCTAGTTGCTGTGCCACCCTACGTGGGTATGCCTGCATCCAGAAAATGCTGTCCGGCCACGATTAATAACTGCTGGTAAGGTAGGAGCAATGATTTTGGTAATATTCATACGCTCTGCGTATACCATATTACTCCACAGGTCTGAGCAATGAGGTGCTCTGCCGTAACGCCCCTATCAATCCAGAACTCCTAACCCAGGGGTGAGTGGGAAAGCCCACAGTCCACTTTGGACCACGCTTAGAAGGCGCTCACCTCACTTACTCCCCTGATTACCACCATGAGCATTTTGTATGTGAATAACCACGCTTACAGCTGGGGCAGCGTGTGTGTTTATATGTGTGCACTTGCATATGGCTGAAACTACGGGTTAGGTGGCTACCCCCGATTTTTGGCCGTGGATTTGTTCACATATATACTGCAACAATTTAGTTGCTTATAACTCACTACTTGTGTTGTGTTGTCCTTGTTTGTCTCTTCAATATTTTTACTAGTAATACAACCTCCTCCCTGTGGCACGTTTGTGGCTCCTTAATGAACTTACAAATGGAAGCTGGCATGCAGTGTTGATAAGGCAAAGACTACTGAAGGATTGACATTGAATACCATGACGGGTCACCATATCATGTTGACATTAGATGCACGCCACTAACGCTGATTTTCCCAGTCTCTTTTTAATCTTAGAAACACGCCAAAGCACTTCAAGAGGGAAAGAAAGAAGCTACGAATTAGGGACACATTAAGGTACAAGGTGTCTCCTTTCCCCCACCCTTTCTCTTTTGTTTTAAACACGGCGAGACCCATATGGGCTCACTCCACTTACTAAGCGTGGGGGAGGATATTGCCTCAACTTCTTAACACTGGTTTATCCTTGTTTTTATCACTCTCTTTCAGGTCGCAGATCACTAGGCCAATTGGACCTGGTGTTTAACTGCAAGGCTGGTTACTACTGCATCACACCACTTCAAAAACCTGCATTGCAGTAGTGCTAGAGTTGAGATTAATTTCTGTAAATCAAATACGGTCCTGATAAATTGCTACTAGACCTGTTGGGGGCATTCTTAGGCAAGAAACATGCTGACCTCATACACCACAGTGGCCCTGTAGGACCATTGTACCCAGACAGGGCTTCCTGATTTTAGTTAGGCTAGTGCACCCTAGGAATAAAGTTTACGGAAAAGGGCAGCCCAAGACCTAGTTTAAACAACAATGCACACTCACTGCACTACCCAGCCCACACACCCAATGGCTTCATTAACAAAAGATCTCCACTAAAGAGCCCCTTTGCAGGTGCCCGTCTGGCATTGGAGTGTCGGCCCGTCCAGGACCAGGCCCATTGATGAAGCATGACATCTTTCGGGTTGTGTGAGGGCACTTCTTCACTGACCTGAACACTGCCCAACACTTAGAAACAACACACTAGTTTATTTTTCAAATGGAAATGGTAATGCCATTCTTGTGTGGAGAAGGCAGCCTTCTCCTTGGTTCCCTCCGTAAGGGTGATTTGGCAATACGCGGAGGTGAATTCGGAGGTACTTAGATCCTGGATTGCGTCCAACCTGTTGATCAGCTCATCCACCTGTGGGATTGGATGGGCATCCATCCGGGTCATGAAGTTCAAACCCCTCTAGTTCACACAGAACAATATTTCGTGTGTGGTGCCTGGTGGAGAAGCTTTCGGTACCAGAACCACTCGACTGGACTGGGGTCTGCTAGTGGGCTCAATGACACTTAATTCCAGCATCTTAGACACTTCCACCTTTACTAGATCGCACCTTATCTGACAACCTGTAAGATTGACTCTTGTCAGGGAGGTTGTCGCCTGTGTCCACATTGTGGGTACACAGGTGGGTCGTTCCTAGGATAAAAGAACAGAGAGTGGAACATATCCAGTACTCAGTAGCAATCCTCTGCTGGTCAGGAGTTAGGGTGCGGGGCAGGTTTACCCCATCCACAGATCCATCCATCTCCTTGGGTTCCAGGAGTTTGAGGAGAGGATCACTCTCCTCTTCCTCCTCCCCATCAGTCACCATTAGCATGGTGATTTCAGACCTCTCAAAGTGTGGCTTGAGGTGATTGACATGCAGTACACGGAGGGACTGTCTGTGAGACTTGTGGTCCACCAGGTAAGTGGTCTCCATTTCCTCTCAATCAGCTCATACTACCTGGTCCAGCAGTCCTGGAAGACCTCCACCTCCACGGCCTCCATCACCCACACTTTCGGTCCAGGTGTCAGATCCACAGGAGAGGCGTTCTTGTAGTACCACTCCTTCATGACCTCCTGGCTGGCTTCCAAGTTGTAGGCAGCTTACTTGCCCAACCTGGCCATCTGACTCCGGAAGGCCAGCATGTAGCTTACGACATCCTGGGGAACTCTCTTGGAATACTACTCCCAGTCCTCCTTGACCAAACTCAGAGGTCCCCTGAGTGGGTGGTCATTCAGGAGTTCAAAGGGGCTAAACCCCATTCCCTTCTAAGGGCTCTCCCGGTAGGCAAACAACAGGCATGGTAAAAGAATGCCCCACTTTTTCCTCAGGGTGTCAGGTAGGCCTCTGAGCATGTCTTTTAGAGTCATGTTGAATCTCTCCACAAGTACATTAGTTTTGGGGTTGTAAGGAGTGAAGAACTTATAGGTCATCTCACACTCCTTCCACATAGCCTGCATGTACGCAGACATGAAGTTAGTGCCCCTGTCAGTCACCAATCCTTGGGAAATCCCACTTGGGTAAAAATCCCCATCAGGGCCTTTGCCACCACCAGTGCGGTCACGGTCCGCAGAAGGATCGCCTCTGGGTACTGTGCGGCATGATTCACCAGAACCAAGATGAAACTGTTCCCTGTAGCTGTAGGGGGGTTCATATGCCCTATGATGTTGATGCTAACCCTCTCAAAGGGGATTTCAACAATGGGCAAGCGGTGAAGGGGAGCCTTCTGCTTCTGCCCCATCTTGCTACATACCTGGCAGGTCACACAGGTCCTGTAGAATGCATCCGAGGACACCCTGACTATGGGCCAATAAAAATTAGGAGTAAGCTGGGCAAAGGTCTTAGCCTAGCCCAAATGGTCTGCCAGGGGTAAGTCAGGGGCCAATTCCAGTAGAAAGTGCTGATTACGCTGGGGGACCCCCCACGCCCTGCAGGCCCCCTGGGCTGACACCTTAGACTCACTGTACAGAAGCTGTACTCACTGTACTCAGCTTGCTGCCACAGACCCTTGGGGTGGGGCACTCTCTCTGCACACTGCAGTACTCCCCCGTAGTGTGGCTTCCTCCACGATGCCAAACAACAAGCTCTGGCAAATCACCAGGATGAGTAATGTCCTCCTCTTCATTAGACTCTGGGGTGGCCCCGGCCAATTCCCCATCCATCTCACCAGGGGTACATTCCAAAGTGGGTTTCTCCCTTCCTCATACTCTACCCCTCTTAACAGGTTGCTGGCTACAAGAAACACCGGAGTTTTGCTTCCGCAGGTTCGAGGTGGGGACAGGCCGGTAGGACGGGGGCCAAGTCAGTGGGCGTCCTCCTCTTCTTAGCTTCGGCATAGCTATTCGGTACTTCTTCTTCTTTTCTTCTTGTACTTTCTTGTCTGACGTCTTGATTCAGAGCTGCCCTCTATGTACTGTATTTAGGTGGTGTTTTAGGGATCTCGAGGTCAGTAACCAACGGGCTACTGACCTTAGTGTGACTTCACCCTTGGTGTGCTCACCCCACGTGAGGGAGTGAGCACAATCCCTAATCCAGATTGAGGAGTGCCTGCCATCTGCAAGATGGCGGGCACTCAAGAGTGTGCTTCAACTTGCCTCCCCCCGCAGAGGTGGGCACACATTCTGGGCTGGCTAATGTTTTCTGCCTGTCTTCCCACCAAAAATTAGGGGAGACAGGAAGGGGGCCTGCTCCTGGTAGCAGGAGAGGCTGGGGGTCACTTTACAAAGGCTGCAAGGCCTTTTGAAGCTTCCCTGCCACAGATGGCTCTTCCCGGCCTAGGGGGAAGTGTGAACATTTCGCCCAGGAAAGACTTTGTTTCTGGACTCAAGGAGCGAAGGTTCCCATCCAAGGGGTCCAGAAACATGTCTCGTTGTGGCAGGCTGGTGTGTACCAGTCAGGGAACCCACCAGAGGCTGGTCGTTTTTCAGGGGGCATCTCTAAGATGCCCTCTGAGTGCATGTTTCATTAAATCCCACACTAGCATCTGTATGGGTTTAATGTGCTGAGAAGTTTAATACCAAACTTCACAGTTTTCACAAAGCCATTATGGTGCTGTGGAATTTGCAATGACAAGCTCCCAGCACCATATACTCTTAATGGCATTACTGCACTTACAATGTCTAGGAATTGGTCTAGACACTGTAGGGGTACAGGGCTCGTGCACCTGCACCCTCACCACTGGTATAGTGCACCCAGCTTGTGGAGTGGCTGACCTATGTCAGAGAAGTGGGTTGTAGGCATGGCATGTTGACTCTTCACTTTGTTCTGCACCAAAATAAGAAACCTGCAATGGCAGTGTGTGTATGTGTAAAGGTACAGGGCCTCTAAGGGTGGCTCAATAAGTGTTGCAGCCCTTAGAGGCCTTCCCTGGCCATAGTGCCCTTGGTACCCATGGTGCATTGTACAAGGTTCTGGCATGTAGCCAGAGAGGTGCCAATTGGGGGCACAAGGTACAGTTTTGGGGAAGAACACAGGCCCTGAGAGCCTGATTGGCAGGGGCCCAAGTCACATCAAGTCAAAGTGCATCAGTAGTCTGGCAAAAAGTGGGGGAGGGTTACTGTAACAGAAACACAGCTTCCTACATTAACAAAGTAACTATTCTCTACTCTTGAATGCATGTGTTTTTGTGTGTGTGTTTTATTAGTCTTCTCCCAAGACCTGTTATGTGTCTCTGGTTGGCAGAGGTAGGTACCTTTGTCCAAGTAGGGACCCTTGCTTCTAGTCAGGGTAAAGGGGATACACACTTTTATAACCCCTGCTCACCCCCTTGGTAGCTTGGCACAAGCATGTACTCATGAGGGTGACACAATTAGTGCTGCAGGCCTACTAGCAGTATTTGATTTACAGGCCCTGGCACATTCAGTGTACCTTAAAAGGGGCTTAACATGAAATCAAATATGCTAATCATGGATAATCAATTATGTTCACAAATTACACAGAGAGCATATGCACTTTAACACAGATTAGCAGTGGTAAAGTGCCCAGAGTCCTAAAGCCAACAGAAAGAGGTCAGGAATGATAGGAGGAAGAAGCAAATGTGTGGGGATAACCCTCCAAAAACAGCCAAGTCCAACACAGCCCCCTTCCAGCCTAAAGCCAGGGTAGACCAATCCATACCTTGATGGGCTTCCTTGCTTGGGGAAATGGAACATAGAACCTGGCCTGTAACAGCAGAAGGAAATTCTAGTTCTACACTTCCCTGAACCCAGTTGGATTCCTCTGTCCATACTCTCTGGGCCTACTAAGCTGATCCACGGAGAACCCTTCTCCTCACCTGTGGACGCCATCTGTGCAGCGCCTAAACTTACTTCGCTAACAGATGTGTCCAAACAGGCAGACAGTGCCCAAATGGCCAACACAGTGGTGTGGCCCAGTCCACCCTAGGGTATGACTCCTGTCCCCTTCCCAGGGGCAACTCTGTCCACTAGGACAGAAAACCACAGTGGCCACTGACAGCTGTCAGTGACGAGAGCCAGGCCTCATGCCCCTGAGAGCTCTCTAACCTCTGTGGCATCAGAGAGTGGAGGGCGGTAGCCCAGGATGCCTGGCACCATTTGTCCACTCTCTCTCCTGCCAAGTGAGATATGGCTTCCTGACACTGGCCCACCAGCCATGGGTCTTTAACCTGCAGCTTGACAAGAGACTGGGGTGGGCTCTCCCACACCGAATTCTCCTCCTTAGGACTCTGCACCTTCCCACCTGGAACGGTAACTCTAGACTCCAGAATTGTCAGGGCACCTGTAGCAGGTTTCCTACACAATTCTACTGCCAGTTCAGGGGTTTTATCCTACAACTGATACACCAGCTTAGGGTCTGTACCCTTAAGCTGGACAGGGGTCTGGGGTGAGGCTGCCTTCTCCCTGCCCTCCCCTCCTGGGGCTCTGCACCTCCCACCTGGAGTATTACACACCCAGCAGACAAACCAGTAGGGAAACTGCTAGCAGACACCCCTTCCTCCAGGTCAGGAGGGACAACCTGAACCTGGCCCTCTAACACAGGTTCTTTACCCTTAGGCTGGACCCATGCCTGGCAAGACAAGACATCCAGGGGAGTACACCAACACCCCCCAAGGAAAACACACCCTCATGAGTCGAGCGAGAGTCTGCTTGGCTCAGGTCTCCAGCCTCCTGTCTACCTGACAGAGCATGAAGACCCCCCAGGTCAGAAGTGACCTCACAAGGGTCAGTCATAGGGTACTTTGACCTCAGAGCTGGCAACTGCTGACCCACTGGTCCATCCCATGTGGACTGCATACCCCTTACCATCTTCTCTGGACTCATTCACCCTCCCAACCGGAATGGTGCCGCCAAACACCAGAGCTGGTGGGAGGCTGGTTACAGCAGTCTCCCCAGCTCAACTGACACCTTGGGACCCCCCTCAGGGGATGCCTCCTGGTCCAAGCTAGGCCCCCTCCTTGTGTTCACTCGTGGAACCACCCAGGCCCTGGGACTGGGTCTCAAACATTTTGGGACTCAGCCTACCCCCACTCCCTCTATCAGAGACAGGACAAGTACTCCTCACCCATCCCACTACACTGGGACCTATCTGGGTTACTCCAAAGCTCCCCTACCTCACTTGGTTGGGGAGAACCCGAGTCGCATCCTTGAGGATCACCCCCAGAAGCTTCTTCAGACCCTCTAGAATCCACCAAAAGATCGGCCTTCAAAGCAAGCTCCCTGGAGTCAGAGAACTCACGTTCCACCCGGTGTTGGCATGGCTCTGAAAAACAGGGACACCCGTTGTAGCCAAGCTACTCTTTGCCTCACCATCCAGTGCCTCACACTAGTACCTCACATCATCCTTTTGAGACTGGCAATACAGTGTCAGATTGTTTCTTCTGAGCGGTCTCCATAATCACATACCAAGGCTTCTACCATGG
Source organism: Lissotriton vulgaris (assembly GCF_964263255.1). Classification (NCBI taxonomy): domain Eukaryota; kingdom Metazoa; phylum Chordata; class Amphibia; order Caudata; family Salamandridae; genus Lissotriton; species Lissotriton vulgaris. The sequence continues at coordinate 846,397,007 of NC_141685.1, forward strand.
GGAACTCTTCTCCCTGCACATCTCATCTAGAGTCAGTAGAGTGTCCCTCCTACCACTAGGAATATGATCCCTTGTGAAAGTTCCCCAATCCACCTCACAGTCACTGCACACCTCTGGAGCTTACTTTTGAACCTGAACACCCTGATATATGTTAACCCCCTTCTTCAAGCCAGGTGCCACTTTCTGGGTGTGTGTACTTCTCCTTCGGCATGAATTAACACTTTTTTGCTGCCACCATCTGATTTGGTCTCCTCCCTCCTGGCTGTCACCTCCAACTCAGCAGAGCTCACTTCCTGAGCTACAAACCTTTCCTTTTCCTTTGTGAAGACACTCATGGCCTCAAGCCTCTAGAGCTCCTCAAGCTCTCTGATTCTCAGCTCATGTGCCAAGATCATTTTCTTCTCTTCCGAGGCATAACCCTTCTCAATATCCACTGCCATCCTCCCCTTCTCTATGGCAGCTTGTTGGTTCTTCATTTCCATTTGCTTAATTTGGAGCCTCATAACTTCCAATTCATGATCTCTGGCCCGTTTCCTGTGCTCCAACTCCTCCGGAGACAAATCTCTGGAAGACACATTGCTCCCAGCCACTGAGCTTGCTCTTCCTACAGGCAAACCTTGGGACCTAAAGCCCCTTTCTGTCAAATCCAGCTCCACTATTGCATCTTATGTCTCCCCAGCTTCTCTGGCCTCCCACCAGGCAGTCAGGGTCTTCTGCAACTCCTCTTTCCTAGAGGCACTTCTCATGGGGCATCCAAGGTGGTTGCAGAATTGTTGATACACTTTGTATGTATGCAACATCTCAATATCAAACTTCAATTCTGCAACATCTTCTGCTGGTTTACCATTTAGAGACATGATGTGTGGATACTTCAAGGGTCAGATCAAAAATAGACTAAAACATAAACCACAGTATGTGGTTGTATAGTGTTCTGCAATAAGCTAGTGTTGTACACCAATCACTGTGGATCAAATCCTCACCACTGGCCAGCAATGTTAGAAATGGGAGTCTCTAGTTAGCAGAGGTAGGTACCTTTGTCCAAATAGGGACCCTTGCTTCTAGTCAGGGTAAAGGGTATACACACTCCAGACCTTCTCACCCCCTTGGTAGCTTGACACGAACAGACAGGCTTATCCCAAAGGCAATGTGAAAAGTATTTGTACTAAAAGCACACACAGTAATACAGTGATAACACCATAAATAGACACCACACCAGTTTAGAAAAATAAAGTAACTTTATCTAAACTCAAGAAGACCAAAACAACAGAAATCCAAATGGCATGTAATAAAATAGCACTTCAAAATAGTAATTTTCAAAAATAGAGCTTGCTGAAAACAAAATGCTCCACCTGGGGTTATTTCGACGTAGTGACAGCAATAAATCCAAAGTATGGTGCTGACCGCAAGGTGCGTGGTGTCAGGCAGGGAGTCACACGGACCCCAAAACAACCCTTACCCTGAGATGACGAAGTCTTTGACGATGCACAGCGTCGTGGAGGTTAGGCATCGGTGCCGAGGTTGAGACCGGCTAACTTGCTGCTAAGGGGGAGGCAACGTGTCGACGAGGAGGCAACGTGCCAAATTCAGGACAGGAAAAATCAGTTGCTTCGGTGGTGAGGCGTCGGTTCCGGTGCAAAGTCAACGAGTTTGTGGAGTCATCCTTCGGCGGTTATCAGCGCCGCGATAACTGGATGTAGGCGCTGGCGATGACAGAGTCGGTGCGAAAGCTGGCGTCGGAAATGCCAATAAATGCAGTTGTCTGCAGGCATCAAAGGGCATCGGAGCTGCAGTGCAGGCCAGGTTGTGCATCGTGCAATTGATGAGCGGTGAGTCTGACCTCATGCAGGTTCACAGCGGCATTGCTGACGGCATCGGAGACAGGTTTTCTTGCTTCTTTCAAGTTGCTTTCAGCTCCCAACAGCAGGAACAGCCTCCAGAGGCCCAAAACTGGAAAAGACACCTCCTGGCATTTCACAACTCTCAGCAATAGAGCTCAGGGGAGCTGGGGTGAAGTCTTTGTGTCCCTGAGACTTCAGAACAGGAGGCCAGCCCACACAGGCCCTAGGAGATTCTTCTTGAAGCATGTTCACAGCAAAGTTCTAGTCTTTGTCCTTTCCTTGGAAGAAGCAGCAACGGCAGGCCAACTCCACACAGCACACAGCAAAGGGACAGCACTCCTCCACACAGCTCTTCAGCTCTTCTCCTTGGCAAAGGTTCCTCTTGAGTCCAGAAGTGATCTAAAGTTCTGGGATTAAGGTCCACTACTTATACCACATTTTGTCTTTGATCCTCTTTGTGCAAGGGTCTCTGCCCCCAGTCCAAACTAGTTCTGTCCTTACTGGTAAAGTAGAACCACAGGGGGTGGCAACAGCATTGTGCAAGGCAGACGAGCCCTATTCAGGTACAAGGACAACTCCTCCTGCTACTCTAAATGCAGCAAAGCCCCCCAGTGGCTATCTACAGTGAATGCACATTCCTAGCCCCTGTCACTCCAAAACCAGACAGTCAATTCACAAACAGGCAGAGGTACACAGAATGGTACAACAAGAAAATGCCTACTTTCTAAAAGTGGTATTTTCCAACACAATTTAAAAAAACATCTTTATTAAAAGATATGTTATTAAATCCTGAGTTTAGAGAGCCTAAACTTTATTTCTATATCTTGTCCCAATGGGAAGGTATATTTTAAAGATGTTATAATGTATCTCCCTTGTTATCCTATGGGGTAGATAACCTTTCCATAGTGAAAAACGAAATACACTGTATTTCACCATCAGGACCTAGACCAGTACATGTCCTACCATTTAAATACACTGCACTCTGCCCATGGGGGTACGTTGGGCACACTTGAGGGTTGTCTTACATGTATGAAAAGGGAATGTTAGGCCCTGGAAAATGGGTGCACTTGCCAGGCCGACATGGCAGTTTAAAACTGTGCCGAGACACTGTAGTGGCAGGTCTGAGATACATTTTCAGGGCTACTCATGTGGGTGGCACAATTAGTGCTGCAAGCCCACTAGTAGTATTTGATTTATAGGCCTTGGCACACTCAGCTCATTTTACAAGGGGCTTACCAGTCAATCAAAATGCCAATAATGGATAATTATGTTCATAACTTACACACAGAGCAAATACACTTTAACACTGATTAGCAGTGGTAAAGTGCCCAGAGTCCTAAAGCCAACGAAAACGGGTCAGGAAAAATAGGAGGAAGAAGCAAAATGTTTGGGGATAACCCTGCAAAAAGGGCCAAGTCCAACAAGACTTCTTATCAGATATAGGGGTGGGCGTAGTTCGCAAAGTAGCGCGACGCAAAGCTATGCAAAGTGCACTTCGCACTACGCGAACTTCACGTAGCACTACACGAGCTTTGTAGTAGTACGTTCGCACTGTGCAAGATGGGTTTTCAATGATTGCACAGTGCGGACAAGCATCCGGCACTGTGCAATCATTGAAAACGGCATCTTGCACAGTGCGAGCTGTAGTTTTCTGCTGCTCGATTCGATTATTACTCGAGCGGCAGCTTTCTCAACATGAACAGGTAGTTTCTCATTGAGAGCGGTCACGAGCATGTGCAACCACTCACAATGAGAAACCTGAATCTCGCCGGGATGTCATTTTGCTTGCTCGCGGTCGCGAACATGACGTTGAGGACCCCGAACAAGCAAAAAATGACCGCTGCACTACGCGTGTTCGCACTGTGCTACGTGCAGCTCGCTTAGTGTGGAGTTGCGCAAACTTCGCAAACTCTGCGAGCGTAGCGTAGTGCTTCGCCCAGGGTTAATCAGATTGTGGGTACCCTTGTCATATTCAACCTCCTGCTCCTATTCTTCAATCATGTTTTTAATTCCCTGGGACAACAGTGTACATGGCTGTGTGTTACGACCATAAATTCCTTCAAGCTTACAAACACAAGTTTTTCTTTAACTAAGCCCTCCCTGTTCATGCATTCTATTTTCAAGTGAACTTTTCACCTCTCTGGCGTCAGCACAGATTTTAGGCCTACACTAATCTTTCACCAGGTATAATGTTATTTCTGTTGTAGCACAATTTCTTCATATTTAATTTCCTCTCCAACATTCCTTTTATGAATGACAGTTCTCTGCCCAACAAGTCGAAGTCAACAACCACCATAGGGTGGTAGAGCAGGACCCTGCAATATAGGCCCCCAAAACGTCTGGGGGACCCAACCCTTTGGGGAGAGCATTCAGTCCAAGGCCAGTTAATGTCTGGGAGATATGGGAGGTTCAAAGGTCCCTTTTCAAATGCTGCAAGGGTTCCCAATCATTTTTGCATTATGCCACTGCAGACGCATACAGTCGAACAAGACCTGGCTGCTCGAAAGAACAGATCACCATGAAGCAGCCAGCAACTCCAGGGCCTTAAGACCCTCACGGGTGATTTGCAGCACTTCATAAATCCCTGATTGATTGATTGATTTTATTGATTGATTGAAGCACTCAGGCCTTCTGAGGAGCTGAGGGTATAGGCAGAATGTCAGCCTGGCTTTCCTGTTCAGTGGTGGGTGCTGAGGAGATGCAGTGGCAGCCTATTATCACAACATACACTGCAAGAGAACCACCATGCAAGTAGGCCATTGCTTTTCTGTATCACAAAGAACAATGCTAGAGTCCTGGTTTATCATTCTATTTTATTTTAACTATTGTACAGGAGGCGCTTAGTTTAGAGAAGTAACGGAAATATTAATTTACTATAACTGGCAGCCTTGTAATTCCCAAACTATCTGAGAAGAGTTACACTTCACAATGCTGCAGTAACATATGTATGATCAAGGACACTTAAATACTGGCCACTAATCACTGAAAACCACATTATTTAACATGGTGGTTACTGATCTGTTTCTGCTTTTTCTCACTTTCTTTCTGCAATACACGATTTATTACAGTGAAATTTGTATTCACTTAATTTATGAAGTGGGTGCTGAGTACAGCAAGTTGCCTGGAGAAGCTCACAAAGGTGGTATGCCTTTAAAGCTTGCCCTGTCCATCCTGGGGGAGGAGGCTTGGCACCTCGTCCCAGGATGTGCATTGTCTCAGGCCCCCGAGAGCGGCAGGATTTCGACCCAGGGGTCCAGAAACATGTCTGGTGGTGGCAGCCTCGGCAGCCACACAGTCAGGACACTGGGAGTTGGTTAGGTTTCAGGGGACATCCCTAAGATGCCCTCTGTCGTGCATTTTACATTAAATCCCACACTGGCATCAGTGCAGGTTTAATGTGCTGAGAAGTTTGATACCAAATGACTCAGTCTTGAGTGAAGCCATCATGGTGCTGTGGAGTTCGTAATGACGACCTCCCAGCACCATATACTCTTATTGGCAGCACTGCACTTACAGTACCCAGGAATGGCCCTGGGTACTGTAGGGGCACAGAGCTCATGCACCTGTGCCCACACCACTGGCATAGGGCACCCAGATAGAGGTGTGACTGATAGATGCCAGGGCAGTGAGCTTGTGGGCATGGCACACAGGGATGTGTGCCATGTTGACTCCCTGTTTAGTTCTGTACTTAGACACTCAGCCTGCAAGGGCATTGTGTGGGTGTCAGGGTACAGTGCCCCTAAGAGTAGCACAATAAGTGCTGCAGCCCTTAGGGGTCTTCTCTGGTCACCATGCCCTGGGTACCTAGGGTATCATTTACTAGGGGCTGACAGGTGGCCAGAGATGCCAATTGAGTTTTAGTTTCAACACAGTTTTAGGGAAGGAACACGGGCCCTGGGCACCTGGTTGGCAGGAGCCCAGGGCACACTCAGTCAAAGCACATCAGCAATTCAGCAAAAAGTGGAGGCGTACCCATGCAAGAAAGATGGCACTTTTTCACAGGCACCATTTTTGAAAGTCTTTTTTTATAAAGAAAGCTATTTCAAGATTGATGCTGATGCGTGGGCATGCTTTATGATGCATACATGCACATGAATTGTAATGCACTGGCAGCCATTTTGGTATAATTACATGACAGTTCTATCGTGGCTGACAAGTATGTTAGAACAGTAACTTAAAAAAAATAGCACATTAGACCATAAAAAGAAGGAAGTGAGCAGCCCTCACAGAAACAAAAATATGAATGGATGCAGGGAGTGGGGAGAGTGGGGATGGTGGTGACAGTAATAGTGAGTGGACAGGAGAGAGGGAGGAAAATGAGGCTCTCCAATAGAGTGCTGAAATGGAGAAAATCTAGTCCCACTCCAGTGGATGGATACCAACCAATCAGAAACACATGAATATGAAACGGTCCTGATGCAAGAAAACATATAGAGGGAAGCCATTGAATACTGACCGGGGATCTGAACTATACAATAAAGGCAATTAACGATAAGCAAGGGGATGGAAGAGAGCCCACTCTTGTTGATTGAATTGTAGACAATAGGTCTTCGCCAATAGATAGCTAACGCTGTTTGTAAGGTGAGACCTAAAAAAGCAAGGGTGAAACACGAACCCGGCATGCTGAGATAAAGAGACAAGAACTGAAAGGTGGTGTAAGAAAAAGAGAAGAGGTGGAAACATGACTAGGAGCCTTGGAATTGCAGCAATGCTGGCATTCACTGGTGAGTGGTCCCCTGAAAAAACACTTTAGGCCTCAGCACTTATTATTTTTTACAAATAAGGCATTGCTAAAGAAATTCTATTTTGAAGAGTCCCTCCCCTTTCCATGTATCTCTTTCTACTGTAAATTGGGAGGTGGGATCAGACTATGTTATAGTGACAGGGTATTGTTTTAAGAAGATCAATCTATTTCGTAACATAATCCAGATATTTCAGAATAAGAATGACTAACAAATAGAAACATATCTGTAATGTTTCTTCTTCTCCCCCACAGGACACTAGGACACTGAGTAAGTGTGGAACACTCGTTTATTATTGCAACATGAATTATACGAGCTAAAGGGCGCCGAGCGTCTAACTGTAACAGCTCCGGTCGCCAACTCCGTTACTCGCGTTCGCGCCTTTCAATCTGCTCTCTCTGCGCATGCGCGCCTATCCGCTCTAGCCTACGGCGTACCGCGTCATCGCGTATACGCCCGTAGACTAGAGCGCATACCACATATCTCCCCCCTTTAATGAAAACAAAGTTATAACATTTCCCCTCAACAGTAAAGTGTCCTCCAGCTGTGCACATTGTCAATGTGGGGCGCCAAGGGGGGCCGGCACCCAGCTAGTGTTCATCCATCACAAAGTCACTATAACGAGAGGGCACTACAACTGCCCTTCCGCTGCGGGTGTGTCTTACCGGCACGTTCTCTCTCGCCTCTGTCTGTTGTTGGGACACCCCAGCTTCTCTCACGTCTGTTCTCTGCTCTGCCTTCGCTTGTACTCCTCCTCCGTCGGTCGGCCTAGCTCCCCGGACCACCGCTTCACTGTCCTCGCCTGCACCTTCCCCTTGGTTGTCTATGCCGTGCTCGGGAAGGGGTCCTACCTCCGGGTGATCCATGTATCTGTCGACTTCCTCGGCCTTGGGCCAGACTAATATTTTGTTGACTCTGGCCATGCGATCTTGTGACCAGACCTTGCCGTCACTGAGGAGGGCCGCCCTGCCACACACCTCTTTGACTTGTAGTGGCTGGCTAAATTTGCTTTCGCCCTTCTTTTGTAGGGTGGGGAGTTTGATCCTGACCCACTCCCCTTCTTCCAACGCCGTTTCTTTCGTGCTGCGCCGCTTGTCATAGTGTGCCGCATATATATTCTGGGCCTTCTCCAGATTTCGTTGCACCACCGCTGGGGACCACTTGCTGGTGATGGTCTTCTCCCTCCATGCTACGTTGTCCCTGGTGAAGGGATGCCGTCCTCTTAGCACTTGGAACGGACTATATCCCACTACAGAGGGCGTTATCCGGTAGGCCCATATCATGTTCATTACTTCCACCTCCCAGTCTTTTCCTTGCGATATGGCTGCTTGGATGGAGCCCATGAGCACCCTGTTGAACCTTTCGACCTGGCCGTTGCAAGCTGGATGGTACACGGCAGTGTGTCTCACCTCGATCCCGTTCCTCTTCATGTATCTCCCCCATTTGTCCGACACAAATTGCGGACCATTGTCGCTGAGGATAGTTCTGGGTATTCCCTCTCTGAGGAACACTTCGGTTAGGAACTTCAAGATCGTGTCCGTGTCCATCGACTCTTGTATGTCCACTTCTGGCCACTTAGAGTACTTATCTATCAACACACAGATGTACTTATTCACCCCTCTACTGTCTAGCACTGGCCCCAGAATGTCTATGGCCACATCCTCCCAGGGGCCATGCGGGGTGTCGAACTTTCCCAGTGCTGGTCGGAGTGGGCGGAGCACCTTGTCCGCTCCCTGGCACTGCCCGCACTCCCGCACTTGTCTCTCGATGTGGGCATCCATTCCTGGCCACCAATACATCTGTTTGACCAACGCCTTGGTTTTCACTATGCCCAGATGCCCCTCGTGGAGCGCTTTCAGCAGTCGGGGTATTAGTGTCACTGGGGGCACCACTCTCTCTCCTCTGTACAAGAATATCCCAGAGTCACTCAGGGACAGTTCTTCTCTCATTTCGTAAAACCGTCGGACACCCTCCGTTAGCTTCTTCTTGTCCGGCCACCCCGACGTGAGATGTTTCTTTACTTCCATCTTCTCCTCATCGAGCTCGTAAGCCGCCTGCCATTCCTGTGCACTGATCGATGTCTCATGATCCTCCATGCTGGCGACCATTTCCTCCGTGTCCGGGGTCTCTCCCGGCGCCTCTTCCATGGCTGATGCCCTGCTGAGGTAATCAGCTACCTTGTTCTGCGTACCTGGGAGATATTCTACATCGTATGTATAATCCAACAACTTCAGGGTCATTTTCGCTATTCTCGGGGTGGCGGTGTCATGGCCCGATGACGTCAACACTTTGACAAGTGGCTTGTGATCCGTTTGGAGCCTGAATCTCGTGCCCCATATGAACTGACGAAACTTGTTCAACGCCCACGTGACCGCCAGCATCTCCTTTTCGATTACGCTGTACCTTTGTTCCGTCGGGGACAGCGCCCGGGATGCAAAACTGATTGTTTCTTTGGTGCCGTCTTCCCTTTCCTGCGCCAAGACAGCCCCCAAGCCCTTGTCGCTTGCGTCTGTTGTTACAATAGTCTTGCCCGTGGGGACATACCCCTGCAATGGGATGGCATGGCTGATACAGTCTTTGACGGACTCAAATTCGGACTGGGCTTCCCTGTCCCATTCGAATTTTGTGTTGTGCCTGATTAGCTGTCTCATCCTGTACGTTCTTGTGGCAAAATGTCTGACAAACTTGCTGTAATACTCGGCCATTCCAAGGAATGACCGTACTTCCTCTTTGGTCGTTGGGGCTTTGGCGTCCTTTATTGCCTTCACATTTAGTTCCTTCGGCGAGATGCCATGCGTTCCTATCTCGTGCCCTAGGTAGGTCACTGAGCGAGACCCAATTCTGCACTTGCTCCATTCCGCCGTCATTCCTTTGCTTTGCAGCACTCCCAACACTTGATGTAGTTTCTTGTCGTGCTCACCCTTGTCAGAGCCCATCACTAGGATGTCGTCTTGGAAATATTGCACTCCCGCGATGTCTTTAAACAGCCTGTGCATCAACTTCTGGAAAACGGCCGCAGCGGATGCCAGGCCGAAGGGCATTCTCCTGAATTGGTAGCATCCAAAGGGTGTTGGCCCTATGACTGGCGCGAAGTCCTCTTCCCATATCGACCTTTGCACGATGGTCCAGGGGGACCCTGAATCCACGGCCACATGTACCTTGACGCCCCCGATGAGCATGTCGGTGCGGGGCTTGTCCCTTCGCTTCCCTGATACGTCCAACACTTGATCCTCTATGCACAGCACCAGGTCATCCTCCTCCGGGTCGTCCTCCTCACTTACGTTGGCCGTGGCCGCGTCGATGCACTTGACCGTGGACTTCGTCCCTTTCTTTCGGCAGACTTTTTCGAAGTGACCGGTCAGTCCACAGAATGAGCACCTGGCGCGAAACGCGGGACATCGTCTGTCCTGTGCCGCGTGTGCTGCGCTGCCACATCTGTAGCACGCGAACTTCGTTCCCTGGCTGGGGCGAGACATCTGCTTCCCAGACCCCCTCGTGTCCTTCCTAGGGTCTCCGTTAGTGCCTTTGGACTTGCTGGATAGTGGTGCCTCGTCAATCTTGTTGATCATCTGCCTCGGCCCGCTTTCCCTTTTGGCCGCGTCTGCGCCTCTCTTCGACATTTCCGCCTTCTTGACCATCGCCACAACTTCTTTCAGGGTTGTCTCATTCATCGCCCACAACTTGTCTTGGACCGCTCTGCTGGTGGTGTGCATTACAATTTGGTCTTTGATGTATTCATCCTGCAGGTTCCCATACCTACACGTGATTGCTAGCCTGCGGAGAGCTGCTACATAGTCGTCGATGGATTCCCCCGCCTCTTGTTTTCTCTGTTGGAAGTTATAGCGGTCTATCGAGACGCAAACTGCTGGGCGATAATGGCTGTCCAGGTCGTCCAGTGCGTTCACAAAGACATCCGTCTCCGCCGCACCCCTCTCTTTGGGCACCAGGTTCTTGAATACCCTTACCCCCTCTGGGCCTAAGTTGTGGAGCAACAGTCTCTTTTTCCTTTCCGGCTTGTATTCACCTTCACTTTCGTCTTCCAGGGCCTCTATGTAATTGAGGAAATATTCTTTCCAGTCTTCCCATTTTAGTTGGGGTTCTCCTGGTCTGGTTAGGAACGGGACGGGTGCCATAAGGGCTGACGCTTGGTTCGCCATTCTGGCTTCGCCTCTAGGTCCTCCTGCCTGGGCACTTAGGGTAGGCGCACCGGACGTTCCTGCGTTCTCTGCCGTGTCACCTTGGCCCCTTGGGCTACCTGGGGTATTGTCCCTCGTAGTGTGCGCTGTCTGTGCTACTTTCCCCCCTTCCTCTAGCTTGGGGGTGTCTCCTTTGGTTGCCAGGTTGCTGCCTGGGGGTTCCTGGAGTTCTGGGCCACACTAACCTGACTAGTGAGGCTTGTGATCTGTTCTTCGTCGTGCTGCTGCGCTGCTGCCACGCCCTTGCTCGTCATTGCAGGTCCTGTGCCTTGCTGGCTCGTGGGTGTGGGCTGTGGGGTGTTCTTTTTTCCTTTTTGCACCAGGTGGTGTCCGGATCCCATCCTCGTCGCCACTGTAATGTTTCTTCTTCTCCCCCACAGGACACTAAGACACTGATTAAGTGTGGAACACTCGTTTATTATTGCAACATGAATTATACGAGCTAAAGGGCGCCGAGCGTCTAACTGTAACAGCTCCGGTCGCCAACTCCGTTACTCGCGTTCGCGCCTTTCAATCTGCTCTCTCTGCGCATGCGCGCCTATCCGCTCTAGCCTACGGCGTACCGCGTCATCGCGTATACGCCCGTAGACTAGAGCGCATACCACAATATCTTTGATGCATCTACCTCAGGTAGGCGCTTGGAGGCAGGCAAGCACTCACAAAATGGCATTTTGCCACCCATTCTCCAGACAATTTAATTCCGGAAGGTCTGGCCTTGCAAGGTTACTTCCGCGAACGCTGTATGTGATGATTTAGTAAGATTACTTTTTTCTAGAACTGGTTGTCCTCATAAAAACATTGGACAGAGATTATTTGCTTCTTGTGACTTGATATCCCACAGTGTGATTGTTTTGTCTTTGAGATCAAGAATGCAGGTTATTTTGAGTTTTGGTGCCCCCGCGCACCAGCATGCGATGGCTGTCTGGCATCTGCAGAGTGCAAGCAGACTCTATTCCCTGGGCTGTGACGCAACACGCACGCATCGTATCTGCATCCGCTTTTTGTTGTATCCCATTTCCGCCAAATAACTCAAAATAACCGGCGTGGTGCTTCAACGTGCGACTTCCTCTCTTCCAGCAAGCCGCATAGCGAGCGAGTATCATCCTGGGCTTTCCTATCTCTTCCTGTAACAGGCTGAAAAAATGTGTTTGCCTCGCGTTGATTTTCCTCCCTGCTTCCTATTTACATCAACACTCTGAGTTACTGTCGAGCATTCAAAGCTCACGCGAATGAGTCATCCAGTGCCCGCTCCTGGAGGGAGTGTCAGCCAAGCGTGTGATGTTGGAACTTGGAACCAAGAGCCTTCTCATTGGCAGATGTGGGGGTCTTCTGTATCCTACTTGTCTCGTTGTTTGTTTCCGCTTTTATATCAGGACATTGATAACAACCTGTATCCTGTTTCAGGGGCTGCCCTCATACAAGTGCACAGAAATAAGTTTTGTAAATTGATAAAATAAGGTGTTGATAGTTGCTTGAATTTTTTTAATTTATAAATACTGTTGATGAGTTGAGTTGAGCTGAGGTGATCAGCAGGAAGCTGCCGCTGGTTGTTGTTTCAGGGCAACCACCTTGGTGTTACAATCGCACTCATTCAGTAATATTTCAACAATGTTTTGCGCTTAGTATGCCTGTTTTTTTAAAAATAATATTTCTTATGCAAAGTGATCGATGTGGCTGGGAGCTCTTTCAGAATTGTTGTTATTCTGACAATGAAAGAGAACATTTACCTTCAAATGACTACATAAGAATTAGAAATCTTCATTGAAAGTTAAAACTATTTCTAGTTGTGCGGCCCAATCAAGCTTCAGTAGATCATGGTATTGGATTTAAAGGGAAAATGATAATAAAAATGAAATGACTAAGTTAAATTTGCTATGAAAATCCATATGTGGTTTTCAGTAAGCTGTAAGACACACAATAACGTTTTTTATATGGTGCATAGCACAGCTGTTTTTCCAAGCTTAATACACAGTAAAACAGGTATTACTGCTACCCAGTGAATTCAGCACTTAGCTCACTGAGCCATCTTGCTGGCTATTGCTCTATTTTTTGCGCCACCCGGGGGCAGTATTGTGGAGGTTACCTGCTCCAGACAGCCCGACTGACTTATGTTACAGTGAAGGGTTGTTTAAAGACTGCTTAGAGAGACTTGTCAAAAGCTGAGATATTTTTATTCAGCTCACTCTAAGAATTACCGTATTTTCTGGCGTATAAGACAACTTTTTAACCCTTGAAAATCTTTTCAAAAGTTGGGGGTCGTCTTATATGCCGGGGTCATTTTAGCAAGCAAATATAGCCCAAACCTTATATTTTAAAAGGAAAAGTAGGGGGTCGTCTTATACGCCAAATCGTCTTATACGCGAGAAAATACGGTATATTGATGTAAGGAGGCAATGACGTACCACGCCCTACGTGTTCTAAATTCATTGAGCACTTAGACCTTAATCCCCGGAAGTCTGCTCTTATTGGCCAATTTCAGGCTGGAACTAGAGAGCTGAATCTCTCCAGAAAATACATATGTCATAATTTACAAAGTGTTCCAATTAAAGCATCCTCCAGGTGACCTCACTCACACTTACTGCTTTATTCATATACCTGGAGTGTCTCTGCCACTCCAGTTGATGCAAAGGGTTTATCAAGTCCTAAGCCATCGGAGTCGCCATTTTATTTATTGAATGACCACCCACACAATTACAACACTTCTGCTTAATCCAGTCTGCTTCAATTCGACGATATACGCCATCGCCCAATCAGCACATTTTTTATTTCACCCTTTTATTAAAATTAAAATGTGAAAATTTAAATATTGTATTGCAGAGACAGGCCTTTAAAGTGTGCCCCGTGAAATTTAGGTAGGCTGAATATTGATTGGTATGTGTCCCTCCAACAATGAGGATTGTCCCTCCAATTTTCTTCCTTTACTTAGCTATGCATGCATTGCCAGGATTTGTAGCACTTATACTTTCTTCAAACTCTTGGACATTAATTAGGTCCCCTTTTAATCCAGGACCTGTCCCACGTGCAAGAGTTGTCTAACATTTGGGATGGGCAAAGTGTGCACCTAGAATGTGTGAATTCCTCTTTGTGAAATGTTCCCTGCAAGTCTTGACCAGTATAGTGCGATGCATACCACTGAAATGCATGACAATCTGCAGAAATACTTGCATCCATGTTCTTGAACATATACATAGAACATGGGCGTCCGCAGGTGGGGCAAGGAGGGGCGTTTGCCCCCCCATGGAGCGCCCCTCCTTGCCCACCCTGTGGACACCCATGGCGGTAATCACAGCTGAGCTGACTCGCGGCGCCAGAATAGGCCATTAGCCTTTTTGTGCCTCATTAACTGGTGAGTTCACTTCGGGGTGCTGCGTTCACACATGACGTCACCAAAAAGTACAGATTTCACTCGAACGTGTCTGCAAAGCATTCACCAACGCATCCATGGTATTTACAATGTGAAATGCTCGGATGCACAGATCTGGGCAGGACTGAAGCCCAGCAGCATGACTGAAGCACACACCTCCACTAGCAGGGAAAAGACACACTACAAGCAGCGCAGGAACCATGAGCCTCCTCCTCCGCCACAAACGTCCTGCTCAGCCCCCATTCCAGAACAGGGATTTCTCAAGAAATCTTCAGATGTTGGGGGCCCTTTTGTTGCCGATCTTCATCTCACATTGAAGTGACCCCTCAGCCAGGGCTTTAAATGGGCCGGGTCCCCCCGGTCACAGAGAACGTTGCAATGGGTCCTTGTCGGGCTCTAACATCATGCCCTTTATTCTGACATAAACACTGATCGATTTCTATACAATGAATGTAAAACAGCAATCCATGTCAGCGATTTAGTTCCTGTTTGTATTTGACGTTTTACTTAATATTTCATTCCCCTAGAGTGGTAACGATTTCTCGGATGTTGTGTTTCTGTATTTTTTCCATGTAGCATATTACGCTTTTAAAGCCCTACTTTGATCTGAGCCACCACCAGGTGCTAAGGACGAGCCATGGTTGAATGCTAAGCATCCTAGAATGTGATTTTTATGACCCCTTCTGAGAGGCCCAGAACCAGCCCGAGCCAGCCCGCCTCTGAACGTTTCAGCGACCCTCCCTGCCCCCATCCTTTGTTTTCTTTTAGACTGGTGCCACCGCGGTGATATCCTTCCCTGAAGGCAGGGATTTCACCTAAGCACTTGATGTGTTGTGAATGTGACCATGGGGTGGGAGTGGGAAGATGTGCAACGCAGGGGGAAAGGGAAGGCCAGTGTAGGTGACACTTTTCTTTTGTATAGGAATTTCTGCTGGCTTCATAGCCCAGGGTGTGCTGTCTGTGCACTTGTATAGATGTGTATTACATACAAGTGCACAGAGAGCAACCCCTGGGCTATGACACCATCAGGAATTACTTTACAAAGGGAAAGCGTCACCTGCACTGCCATCCCTTTCGCCCTGCTTTCTGTGCACTTGTATGGAATACACATCCACGGCGCTGCTCACCAGATGAATGGTGAACAGGGCCATGGATCTGTCTCTTTTTGCATCCCAGGGCACCAACGAAGAAGTAGAGGAGGCCCTGGCAAGGAGAAACCAGGAGACATTTGACCCACATCTATCTACATAGTGAGACCTTCAGGAGGAGCTGGATGCCAGGATGACAGTGCTGCTGATCAGCCCGACTCCACTGAATAGTATCAGAAGAGCAGGCAGCAGTTTATAAGTAAGTTACAGTAACTTTAAAGCATTCAACAGCATTAGCATTACCTACCTGCAGCATATCTAGATTACTCTAAGTGAACAGTGTTCTAGACTTACATGCATGGAAACGTCAAGGAGGACAGTCCCCTCCGAATATGCAAATGTAGTGTAAGGTTGTAGTGTTCAGCTTTTGGGTGCCAGGGGGTAACTTTGGGGTTCAGGTTGGGTGTGGGTTTTAGGATGCCAGGGAGTAATTTTAGTGTTCAGGGTGGGTTAGGGATTGGGGTATCAGGGGGTAATTTTAGGGTTCCGGGTGGGTATGGGTTTTGGGGTGCCAGGGGGTAATTTTAGGGTTCCAGGCGGGTATGGGTTTTGGGGTGCCAGGGGGTAATTTTAGGGTTCCAGGCGGGTATGGGTGTTGGTGTGCCAGGGGTAATTTTAGGGTTCAGTGTGGGTATGGGTTTTGGAGTGCCAGGGGATAATTTTAGGGTTCAGGGTGGGTATGGGGTTTGGTGTACCAGGGTGGTAATTTTAGGGTTCAGGGCAGTTATGTGTTTTAAGGGGCCAAGGGGTAATTTTAGGGTTCAGGGCGGGGATGAGTTTTGGGGGTGCAGGAGTAATTTTACGGTTCAGGGTGGGTATGGGTTTTGGAGTGCCAGGGGGATAATTTTAGGGTTCATGGTGGTTATGGGTGTTGGGTTACCAGGGGGGTAATTTTAGGGTTCAGGGTGGGTATGGGTTTTGGGGTGCAAGGGGGGACATTGTAGGGTTCAGGGGGATATGGGTTTTGGGTTGCCAGGGGGACAATTTTAGGGGTCAGGACGGGTATGGGTTATGTGTTTTGGGGTGCCAGGGGGCTAATTTTAGGACTCAGGGAATGTATGAGTTTTAAGGGGGCAGGGGGGTGATTTTAGGGTTCATGTGTGCTCTAATTGTTGTCCAGTTTCAAATGCAGAATTCACCACAGTATTACCCGATCATGATTGTCTGCCATTTTAGCCCTGCCTCTATTGATTAACATTAGCCACGCCCCTTCATTTGCCAGGTTAGCCCCCCTGAAAAAACTTCTGTGGGCGCCCATGAGAACACCATGGAGTCCTCCTCACGCAATGCTACAGTTCCCTATGCTGTGGCACACAACTAGAATTCAAAGAGTAACCTGGCAAACGCATCCTTCATCTCAGACCCTGCCCAGGCAAAATCCAAATCTAGATATTTTCTGCCTATGGAAAGGTCATCTTCACCAATACGTTTTTGCTCAACACTGATCTAGCTTAAAAGCTGATTATTCTTTACACAACATATAAACTTGACATGAGAAAAGAAATGTACATAATAAATGAATGTGCACCTAATACACGTTGAAGAAACATGAATGAACAATGAGAAAATGTGTGGTACAAGCACCGTAAAAGCGTGCTTACATTTTAGCAATAGAAGAAAACATATATTGAGAGTCTAACATGCTAATACATTGAGGGCCAGATGTACGACCCTCACATTTTGCGACTCGCAAATTGCATAGCTTTTTGACTCACAATTTGCGACTCGCAAAATGCAATGTACAACATTGTCACAGAGACTGTTAGCGATTCCCAATGGGGTTGCAAATTGCATGCCTGATCAATATTGCACAATGTGTGACCCCATTGGGAATGGCTAGCACTTCCAGGGATGGTGGCCTGCTGGGGTCAGGAGACCCCCCATGTCTGGGCCTGCTTTTTAAATAAAGCATTTTCTTTTTTTAATGCAGCCCGTTTACCTTAAAAGAAAACTGGATCCATTTAAAAAAGAAAAAAGATAAATTTCAGTAAAAAATTTTTAAGGGCAGGCAGTGTTCCGTGGGACCACTGCCTGCTCTTAAAAAATATTTTCACACACACTCAAAAAGGGGAAGGGGTCCCCTGGGTACCCCTTCCGTTTGCTAATGGTTTACCACTTACTTGAAGTAGGTAGTCAATTGCAAGTGTTTTGCGGCCGCAAATGCAGTTGCAAAACAAAGTACATGGCAGTGAGTCTCGCAGTTAGGAAGGGACACCCCTTCCTAATAGCGAGAGTCGCAAACGCTATTTTGCAAGTCAGTGACTTGAAAAATAGCGTTTGTATGTGCCATTGCCCTTTTTTATGGTCGCAAACAGGCCGATCTCCCGTTTGCTAGTGAAAAAAAGGGTTGTACATGTGGCCCTGAGTTTCTTATAAATCCAACATATGCTGAAGCAAGTAACTCATCAAAATGCATTTTCTGTAATTATGCAAATTAATCAGAAGTTAATATACTTTACTATCTTATTTTAATTTTATCTGTAACTAGCAGCCCGCCCCGACGTTGTCCGGGGGCAATGAGGCTCAGTGTGCAGTCCTCCGGAGCGCAACCACCACCTTCAGGGCCCCCACAGACCTCCGGCAGCATGTCGCGTCTCGAATCCCAGTTGGCAATGAGGCTCAGTGTGCAGTCCTCCGGAGCGCAACCAGCCCCTTCAGGGCCCCCACAGACCTCCGGCAGCATGTCGCGTCTCGAATCCCAGGCCCCCAACAACCTGTGCAGCCGTGGGCCAAAGACCGGGTGACACTCACCGCCGTCGCCGCTCCTCAGCCTCGCGCTCCTGGCCGCTCCTCCCCGCGCTTGTGTCCGCTCCTCCGCCTCTCACTCCTAGCCGCTCATCCCTGTGCTCTTGGCCGCTCCTACCCCTGGGCATGTCGGACCTCTACTTTAGCCCATCGCGGGCGCCGCCGCTCCTCAGCCTCGCGCTCCTGTCGCTGCTCCTCGCTCTCCTTGCGGTTCCTCCTCGTGCGCCTGGTTTACTTCCTGAACTTTACCAAAATGTCTGACGGTGATGTCAGCACGTTCCTCGTTAGCGCACACGCCCACCTCAGACATGGCACTACTTCCAAGGGATTACTTTGGCACCTTGTAACATATATTTTTTTGCTGATATATAGCCTATGACCATCTGCTTACCCTGACCTTTCCAACGCTGTATTGGGTGTTTTGATTGGCGCTGCGGTTCCCGAGTTTACCCGCCTCAAAGGTTCACAGTTCTCTCTTTATAATAGTAGTGTAGATTGTGTGAAGTTTCACAATGATTTTGAATGTATAAATCTGTAGCAAACCAAATGTATTCCTCTCATTATAATTCACAATTGACTTTGAAACTTCAGTGCATTCTTTAATGCAACAAGGAATGGATCTGCTCCTTCCTCACCAGCCAAACACAGAGAGTCAGACTACCTTCGTTCCTCTCAAAACCCACAGAGATCAGCTGCAGAGTGCCTCAGGGGTTCTCCCTGAGCCTTACTCTTTTCAACATCTTCAGGGCCTGCTCGCAGCCATCGTCAGGAACCACTGACTCAATATTATCTCATACGCAGGGCCGGACTGGCAGTAGCGGGCACCATGCATTTCCCCGGCAGGCTGCTAGGGTGGGGGCCAGTTTTGTTACCGGGGGCCTTCAATATCGGCCCCCTGTAACAAAATCGGCGGAAACCAGCCGCAGGAAACAGCTCGGCCGCAACGCCCCTCCCCTTCCATAGGGCCGGACAAGTAGTTTGCAAGGGCCGGTTTCTGTTCCCATTCTGGCCCTGCTCATATGCCTGTGACACCCAGCTGATTCTCTCCCTCACCAATGAACCCTCAGTCACCAAGAACAGGATGAAGGCTGTCGCAACCCGGATGAATAACAGCTCCCTCAAGCTCAATTTAGAGAGGACCCAAGTCTTCATCATGGACTCTACCACCTCTGCCTGGGACGACTCCTGGTGGCCTGCAGCACTTGGAACCCCCACTCCCACTGACTATGCATGGAGCCTCAGCATCGTCCAGGACTCAGCATGAGCCACCAAATCAAAGCCATCTCATCATCCTCCCTCCACACACTACGCCTGCTTCAAAAGATTTTCAAGTGTATCTCCACAGAGTCTAGAAAGATGGCCACACACCCACTCATCAGTAGCAGAATCGACTACGGAAATGCACTCTATGCCGGCATCACACAGAAACTTCTCAAGAAACTGCAGAACATTCATAACGTCTCTGCCAGACTCATCCTCAACATCCCCCGCCACCTGAGAGACCTTCACTGGCTCCCAGTCAATAAAAGAATAACATTCAAGCTCTTCACACACACTTAAAAAGCCCTACATGACACTGGACCTGCGTACCTCAAACACTGCCTCGCATTCCACGCACCCACCAGAGACCTCCACTCCACCCAACTGGCCCTGGCCACCATCCCACATATCTGCAAGACCACAGCTTGAAGAGGATCCTTCTCCTGCCTCGCAGCAAAGACCTGGAACACACGGGGGCGGAGCTTGCTGGCGTCCATGCAAGACGTGTGAGAGCTGAGCTCCTCGCCTGAGCCCCCTTAATATTCGTCAAATTGATCCTTTTTGGCGCCTCACTATCCCCAGCGAGGGCGGAATTCGCTTCTACGACCCCTAGAGCTGCTGGGGGCACCTTCCCTGATCGAAATCGGTGGTGGCATCGATCACCAGACCGGCGGAGTTTGGAGTTGCGGACCAGGCCGCAATCAGCGGACTATCCTTGGGGGCTATCCGCCCTACGTAACACTACGTGCGGCGTGAGGTTCCTGTGTGGCCCCGATCTGCCGGACTGCCTTCTGCCCGGTGCTGATTCTGGCCCGGTCCTCACCAGTGCGGGTTCATTCTGGCCCCTCTGCCCCGTGTGTGTTTGCTGCAACCCCCTTGGTGGAGACCTGGGGCTACCCGGAGTGACCTACGGACCGGACCGCGGGAAGTAGCGCCCTACGACTGCCGGTTGGCGGGCTCCGCCGATACTCTGTTCGGCCTGAGGACTAGAAGGACACTGGTATTGGGCAGTGTGCTTTGGTGTGTACTGGCACTTCTCGGCACCCGGTGCTGTGACCTGCACCGTAGCGTGAAGCCGGAGTTTGGATTTCTCCCCCTGGACTAGTCTGTGCCACGAGGCTCGCGGCCGCCATCTTTGGCTGCCATTCCTTGCTGTGCTCCGGACTGCTTCGCGTAGTTCGCTCCCCAGGCACTCCTCCTACGTCGAGCCGCCTCTTGCTCCTTGCTTGACACATTTTCTGTGACCTCTGCCATGGGGAAAGGAGACAGAAATCAGCCGAAGCTCACGTTCGAGCAACGGAAGCCGAAGGGCGCGGAGAGCGCTCCTCCGGAAACATCAGCGCAGGCGGCGGAAGGCTCGCTCTGTGCGGACATTCGTGAGATGCTCGGCCCCATGGAGAAAGGCCTGCAGGACAGTATGTCCGCGATCGGCTCGAAAATCGACGCCTTATCATTCCGTATGGACCGGATGTCCGAAAGGGTGGACAAACATGCGGAACGTTTGGACATGGCGGAGCGCAGGCTGCGGGAGGCGAAGGAGGCCCAAACGGAGTGGGACAAAGATCGTAAGCAATTCAGCCGTCTTCTCCAGGTCATACAGGACAAAACGGAGGATTTGGAAGCGCGTTCACGGCGTTCCAACATCCGCATCACGGGGGTTGCGGAATCCACCAACACCGGAAAGATGGAACTGTTTGTCGAGAAGCTGCTTCACAAGCTCCTGGGGGAGGACGTCTTCTCCCCCATGTTTATTGTTGAGAGGGCCCATCGCACTCTCGGTCCCAAGCCGCAGCCTGGCCTCCCACCGAGACCAATCATTGCAAAACTTTTGAACTACAGGGACCGCGACCTGGCCCTCCGTCTGGCAAGGGAGAAGGGGGTCTTGCAGTTTGAAGGAATGAACATCTCCCTCTATCCTGACTTCACAGCAAGGGTGCAAGAGGAGCGGAAGCGATTCGCCCCCTACAAGAAACAGATGAGGGACATGGGGCTCGACTATGCCATGCTATACCCGGCGAGACTCCGGATAAATAAACAAGGTCATTCGCATTTTTTCACCGACCCGGCTGATCTGAAAAAATCGCTTAAGGAATGGGCCAAAGAACAGCGCAACAGCCCGAGGGATCAGCGTGCGGAGGATGAGGAAGCTGTGTCTTTGGAGGGCCAAGGCTGAACTGTCTCACGCTGCGTAGCTTGGCCTGGCTACTTCACTGTGACTGTATGTATTGTATTCCAGTTTTCGATGTGACTCTCCTTTGCCTTTATAACATTTGGTTTGTGACCCTTAAAGTGCCTGGTTTGTGGTGGTGCCACGAAATGGAGCTCGAACTTTTGCTGCTCTTCTTTTGTTGTCGAGGGGGGTGCTTCCGGTGGTACGTTGGGACTGATTGTGCACCACTCTGCTTGTTCTGCTGCTGGGGCTTAGGTGGGGTGCCGAACGCAATGGGGGTGGGGCTGGGAGCAACGACTGTACCTGGCCCTTGTTGGAGAGTATTGTAGTCTGGCCAGAACCTCTGCCCCTGCGCTTTCGGCTTTTCGACCCTCTAGGGGGTCCTGGGTTTGTAGTGGGGTGTTTCGGGTGGGTTCAGGGTGGGTAGTGCTATGCTCTGTCTGACCGGGTTGGGGTTGGTCGGCTGTGGGTGGGTGGTTGTTGGTTGTGCTCGTGTATTGTTGCTGCAATGCTGTTTGGGGTTCAGGGTTTGCCGGGTGGGGGGTTTGTTTTTGCCGACTACTACGCTGTGTCTGTCACTCCATCTGCTCTGCGACATCTTCCTTTCTAATCTGCCATGTCGACTGCTGAATCACTGAGTGCGGAGTGCTCCCTGGGCTCTCTGCGATTACTGTCCTGGAACGTAAGGGGGCTCAACGATTTTCGCAAGCTCAGGAAGGTCTTAGCCTATTTACAACGCCACCACATTGACCTTGCTTTACTGCAGGAAACACATTTGCCGCTTTCCAGCCCTATGTTGCAGGTGCGGGGCCTTGGCTCCGCTTGTGTCGCTGCGGGGTTCACAACGCATGCTAGGGGGGTGCTCATATGGGCTAATCCCAAATCCCGATTGTCGCTGACCCGAGTGGCGGTAGACCCGGAAGGGAGGTTTGTGGTTGCGCGCTGTGTTGGAAAGGATCATGATCTTTTGCTGGTGAATGTGTATGGCCCCAATTACGACTCCCCGGAGTTCTATGCTTCGCTTGCTGACAGCTGCAGGCAGTTTGTGGGCTCTAGAATGCTGTGGGGGGGGGATTTTAACTTGGTGCTGAACCCGGACCTTGACAGATCTGCGGGCCCCCCTAGGTCCCCTGCAGCTTCCGCGTCCCTCCTTTTGTCGGAATGTGTGAAACTTGATTTACTTGATGTGTGGCGGCATAGGCACTCGGGGCGGGGTGGGTTCACTCACTACTCGGCCTATCACAGCATTCATACACGCATAGATTATTGGTTTGTTTCCCGCTCTTTGCTAGATATGGTTAAGGGTTGCACGGTTCTCCCGCGCACGCTGTCTGACCACTCGCCCTTGCTATTGCTGCTGGTGGCTCCTCCCAAGAGGATCCCCCCCTTCACGTGGAGGTTCCCCCCGTACTCCCTCTTAGATGGGGTTTTCAGAGGGGAACTCGCCGAAGACATAGAGACCTATTTCGCAACCAATGTGGGCTCAGTGGACAGCGTTCAAGTTCTCTGGGATGCGTTTAAGGTTTACATCAGAGGGATGACTATGGCGAAGCATTCTGGGGTGCTCAAAGCTATCAGGCGGCGCCTGCAATTGCTCGAGACTCAACTCGCTGCCCTGGATAGTCAGGCAGTGGACTCGGGGGACGCAGCTGATACGGTCACGCTTAAGTCCTTGCTAGATGAATTTCAGGAGGAGGCGGACAGGGAAATTAAGCATATGGGCAAATACGCGACGGCACGGGTGTATGGGGAGCGGGATCGGCCTGGTGCACTCCTAGCTAACCTTATGCGCAACAGTAGGCCCACATTGGTTATCGAGGAGTTGGTGACAGCTGCTGGGGCGGTGGTTACGGAGGAGCAGGACATCTTGGCGGAATTTCATGCCTACTACACTGCCCTCTACTCCTCGAGGGACGCACATCTCGAGGACGAAATCGACGACTATTTGAGCTACATCCGAATGCCCTTCCTGGCTGACTGGCAGAGGGAGTTCCTTATGGCCCCCATTCAGAAAGAGGAGATAACGGAAGCGCTGGAAGGCATGAAATCTGGTAGCGCTCCTGGTGCGGATGGTCTCACGGTGTCCTTCTACAAAGCCTTCCAAGAGCAGCTGGTCCCGTACTTGATGCTCTTGTTCGATGACATTTGCCAGCAGGGCAGCATGGCGAAATCCATGAGAGAGGCGTTGCTTATTACCATCCCGAAACCTGGCAAGCCCCTTAATCAGTGTGGCTCCTACCGGCCGCTATCGCTGATAAATGTGGATGCGAAACTGTACGCTAAGGTTCTTGCGACTCGTTTGGCGTTGCTGGTTCCGGAAGTGGTTGCCCCGGAGCAGGCTGGGTTTGTTCCCTCACGCAATCTCACTTATAATATTCGCACGGTCCTAGGCACGATCCAACATGTCAAACACGAAAACAAAGCTGTGGCCATCTTCTTGGATATGGAGAAGGCCTTTGACTCTGTTGAGTGGTCGTTTATGCTGAGGGTCCTTCGTAAGTTTGGCCTAGGGGAGCCGTTTCTGCAAATGTTGGGAGCCCTATACTACAAACCTACTGCGAGGCTGAAGATAGGTAACCTGGTCACTGCTCCCATCGAAATTGGGAGGGGCACGCGTCAGGGTTGCCCCCTCTCTCCATTGCTGTATGCCATGGTAGCGGAACCTCTCGCCTGCGCTATACGAGAGTATCACCGGTTTGAAGGGATCAACTTCCCGACGTACCAGATCGGTATCTCCACATATGCGGATGACACTCTGCTATATGTTCGGGACCCGGAGGCTAACCTCTCTGCGGTGCTACGGGAAGTGGTGAGGTTCGGGGCTCTTTCGGGCCTCCGCGTCAACTGGAATAAGTCAGTAGCGTTGCCCCTGACTCCGGTGACGCTCCCTTTCGACTCGGAGTACCCCTTGCAATGGACCACGGACTCTATCCGCTATTTGGGGATACGCATACATACGGACCCGGAGGTCCTGATACGCGAGAATTATGGTGTGGCCTACTCCAAACTGGTGGATGATGTCGAAGTGTGGTCCAGGCTCCCGCTTTCGCTCATGGGCAGGATTGCGCTCATGAAGATGGTGGTGCTCCCCAGGTTCCTTTTCCTATTCGTGAATATACCAGTAGTCCTTTCCAAAGCCTTTTTCCGGCAACTTACCCAGACACTTGTCCGCCTGGCGTGGGGGGGCAAACAGCCGCGGGTGCAGTGGCAAACGCTCACCCTTCCATACGACAGAGGAGGCCTTGGGGCTCCGGACCTGGAGCGATACTACAGGCTTGCTCAGGGCGCACACCTACATACGTGGATTCATGGGGATCCGGGTATCCCACATGTGAAACTGGAGAGACTCTTTGCAGACCCCGTCCCGCTTCCGGCGACAGTGTGTTATCCGCTTGATAGGAGGGTCGGCAATCTGGACTCTATAGCTGCCACGAATCATGCTTGGCATGCACTGATTGGCTCCTGTGAGTGCACGCTGCTGTATTCTCCTTTGCTCCGTGTAGAATGGGCGGCCTGGTTGGCTCCACTGACGGAGAAGGGCGTCCTGAAGGCGCTACGTGACCTAGGCATTCTTACCATGGGTGATCTCTTCTCAAAAGGCACTCTGAAAATGCTGCAGCAGGTCCTTCAATCCTGTCCCGGGGCAACGCTACTTCATAGCTTTCAATATCACAGGGTTCGCAGAGCGGCCCTTTCCGTTTTAGGCCCGGACTTGGCTGAACCGCCGGAAGTGCCGGAACTCACCTATGTCATCAAGACCCCCTCGGCTCGCAAGCTGGTCACAGCTCTTCGGTCCCTGGGTGATAGACAACGGCAGTATCCCCCCTCCAAGGCCCGTTTGGCCTGGCAGGCTGACCTCCAATCTCCCATCTCAGACGACATGTGGCGTTATTGTGCGACTAATACCAGGAAAATCTCGCTCAACGGTAGGCACCGACTGGTACATTTTAAATTCCTACAGCGTGTCTACTACACGCCCGAGAGGTTGCATAGGTATGGCCTTAGAGAATCAGCGGAGTGTGAGCGTTGTCACTTTCACACAGCAGACTTTCTCCATATGGCCTGGACTTGTCCTGCCATACATAAGTACTGGGTAGAGGTCTTTGCGGACCTCAGCGCTATCCTTGGTGAAGTGATCGTACCTAACCCGGCGCTCGCCTTACTTGGTTTTTCAAAACCTCTTCCTGTGGCTATGCGGCGACTTGCGGACATGGCATTACTGACGGCAAAGCGGCTGATAGCACTGTGCTGGATGCGGGGACCAGTCCCTACTAGAAAACGGTGGGAAACAGACTTGCTTTACTGTTGCACGCAATCGGAGGTGTATAGTGAACTCCTGCCTCCAAAGAGTAGACCCAAAAACTTTTGGGGTTTGTTTCGAGCGTTTCAAAGTGCGAAAGAGGATGGTGAGTCGGACCCAGAGAGTGTGGAGCTGGATGTGCTGCAGGAGGAGGGGGCTGCGTCAGCAGTGGATGAGGAGTGTGTCGGTTGAAGGCCTTAACGTTGTGACAGTGTGGTGAGTCACGCCTGACTTTCGAGATGTTTTGAGTTGTGAGTTGCTTGTAACGGCTGTTCTGGTTCATGGCGACCGCAGTCCCCTTCCCAGAGCGTCATCCTGCCCTGGTGGGCATTTGCTTATCTCCCTTAGCCTAGCTGAGGGGCTCATGGTTGGGGTGCAGAGTGGGAAGTGGGTGGTGGGCACGGGTTTAGGTAGTCTGGCTTGTTCTTCTTTTGGGGTGGGTGGGTTTGCTATTGTCTGGGGGGTTTCCTCCCCTTTATACACCTTTCCCTGGGTCCCCGTTGGTCTTGCCCTCGACTCTGGGTTTCTACGCAGTTCTTCCCAAGTGGCTATTTCGATCCTGCCATTCTGGCACGCCACGCTGCCCCTGGGTCTGACATTGTCGGCGTTGTGGGGTGTGCATCCTGATTATATGCTATGATCATCCGATGGTAGATACTACGAACTGTTGCTTCTGCACACTTGTTCCACACCTGCAGTTTCGCCGCCAGGCCCTAGGACTGTTGGTCTTTATGGCTGTGTAACTTACCTGTACCCAGGGATTGGAGGGTGTTTCTTTTTTGATGCCGCCGGCCTCCGGGTTGTAGGCGATGTCGGCTGTGTATGTAACTTGTGAGTGCAATAAAGTATAAATTTAAAAAAAAAAAAAAAAAAAAGACCTGGAACACACTACCTCTCCACTGCGTGCAATTACTGTTGATGCAGCAGGATTACCAGCTTGGGTTTATTTCTAAAATACTATACCCACCTTGATCCATAAAAACATTCATACATTAAGCTGGCAATCTTGCGCTGGTGATCATGGCTTCATTTTACCTTATAGTGAAACATACCTGTACACCATTTCTTACCAATACCTTATTACCTTAGTTCTCAATTTCTTCTGGTCGATAGATCAGGTTGTTAGCATATTAGTCATAAATGACATTTACCTTTATGACCACAGACTTGTTAGAGTTTTAAAACCTTTAACTATGCAATAATGTTGTGAGTCAAATACCAATACATGTCAAACACCAAACTTTTTAAAAAAAAACTATGATTTAAGTGAGAGAGCGTAAAAATGAAGAAAATTCTGTAGGGGTGCATCATATCCACGAGTAGTCAGCACCCACATATATAGAGGACTTATAACTGTGTTCAAAAATAATATAGGATTGAAAACTAATGTAGGCGGTATTAGAGTTATACTAAGGGCTAATGTAATGTGCTTCAAGAAACAGTAATGTTGGTTTAACCTAGGAATGTCGTTTGTGGTGAAGACTTGCATTAATAAGAGTGTGAATAATAAATCACTGTTGTGCCTTTAGCATTGCTTAGTAAATTTATAGTTACAATAATTGTGATAAGGCATCTTAAGTAGAAAAATTATATTTTTGCATTAGAGTTTGGTGTTAAAGAATGAACTGCATTGCTTTTTTTAGCCTGAGTATACACATAAACGTGCAGAGGCCTAGTTCATGGAAATCGTGTAGGCCAGATTGAAAATGCTTTGCTTAACAATAATCCATAGAAATGTTTTAAGAAAAGCTGCTTTTAGTTAAGGTAAACTGCAACATTTGCAACTGTGGGCCTATTCATATGCATTCCTTTGCAGGCGCCAAACTAAAGTAGATAGTGCAGAAGAAGGGCCCATTGTGTATGAGTGTTAAGATGGTAGACCTAGACATGTAGGAGTGACTGAAGAATTTAAGGAAGCAACCAGAAGCGAGGAAGAGTCTGGGACCCAAGGACCCTCGAACGGATAAGGATGGAAAGATGCCATGATGGAAAGTTTCTGCAAACCAACACCTTTGAGAAGGGCGTATCCTGGGGCGTGTCATCCGCATTGTGGGGTTTTGTATTAGGGACAGCACCCCGAGGGTAGAGGCAGAACAGATGGACTGGGAGTCAGAGAGAGCGGTTGGTCAGGCGGAGAGCTTAGCTATGACTGGGTAACTTGGAGGTTGAGATCGAAGGAAAGTGAGTGAACTTCTTTGGAAGTCACCACGGCTGACACCTTTGCTAGGATTGGGGCATTGTTGAGTAGGGATGTCACTTAGTACAGTGTAGGGACAGATTAACTTGGAGTTTATTCCTTTTTTTCCAAATGCTTAATAAAACTCAGGTCGTGGCAATTCTTGTCAGCCTGATGATCCTCAAGCTGATTCTGGTATTGTTTCTTACTCGACTGAGACTTTTCCGTAGGATTATGTTTGTATTAGTACCTGTTTACCTTCTGAATCTCTTGCTGAGATGTTTATACATCCAACTGTCTTTGGCTTTGTAATAAAATTTTGAACTTAACCCTTAGTCAGTGGTTATTTGGGGAAAGCAATGGGAATCGTTAAAATTGATTGTCAACTGTTTAGGTAGATTGCCTTCTACACTCTATGACAGGTAAAAAGGTCTATTCGACCTGTGACGGGATTCTAGAGAAATAATCCCGCTTTTCCAGTTGGTAGCAGAGTAGGATGGTTTATCTTCTGGAGTGAGGGTAATCTAGAGTAGGTTAAGATTTCCCCAAGGCCCATAGACATCTGGTGATGAGCGTCCAGAGGACCGCGGACGGAGGTTGACGTTTCATGGAAAATGATGAGAAGTGACGGTGCGGCAGAAAGCAGCAGGTCGTAAGAGAGTGAGTATGAAAAGGGTCATGCGTGTTAGATTGCGGTGTGCATTGTATTGTTGAATTGTATTGTCTTGCGGAGTTGAATGCCTGTAGTGTGAAAGAAGATCAGGTTGTGATCGCGTGCAACCGGAGAAAATCTTAAGCTCAAGGAGAGTTTGAGTGGTTCGGGTGTATCGAACACCTGCAGTAATTGTCGACCATTGTAACGGGATCATGAGGTACCATTGATCGCCTGCAGGACCGAGATAGGGGGAACGAATGTGTGAGTGCGTGGGTAACGGACGCTGGTCGGAAGTTACTGTGTGTGTGAAACCTATCAAAGGCGATTGTCCGGTCGTTTTGTGGACAGACATTTGCCAGTTTGGTGACAATTACAGTTAGACTGTGGACGTACAGTCAAAGAAGTGGTTGCTTGGTCAGAAGTGATCATTTCAAGTGTATGATTGGGACGCATGCGTGACCGGGAGAAGAGCTGAGAGAGGAGGGGAACTGCTGCGAAGCGGAGGCGAGTGACATCAGAAAGAGCCGCGCTGGGATAGGACGGTTAGTGTAGAGCCGCGCTGGGATTGGGCGGTTACAGCGAAGCGAGTGACGTCAGAAAGAGCCACGCTGGGATAGGGCGGTTAGTGTGAAGCCGCGCTGGGATTGGCGGAATGTCATCGGGAAGTAAAAGAGTGCTGTAAACAAAGAAACGTTGCAGTTTTCATCATGAAATGTTTAAAAGGGTTGGGAGATTGTTTCAAGGGAGAAGAGAAGTTAGAACCTCGGGTGGGGAAGAGGCTCCACCCGAGGATACGCCAGGTCATTACATGGCCACGAATGTTGGGTTGCATACCATATTATGGCTTGAGAACTGGTGTAAGATGACAGACGGAAGTGAGGAATTGACTTTTCCTAGATATGGAACGTTTAGATTGGAGGTGCTGTACCAGTTAAAAGCGACTATGGCTTATTTGCGGCCTTTGCCTAGACCAACACAATTCGAGGCATTAAATGCGTGGATCAGGGCAGCCTATGAAAAGAACAGAGACAGGCGACAGGAAAGAGTGAAGAGATCAGTTAGGGCGGTCCAGGATGCAAGATGGGATGCACTGGCCAAGAGGTGGAGAGTGCAGACCATCGAAGGAGATAGGCTACACCCATTGTAGGAGAGAGTAGGGGATGCACAGAGAAAGGACACAGAGGATGACGACAGTGAGACAGACGACAGCTTGATAGAGAAACTAATGTCAGAGAGACCACCTCCATATAATCCAGAGATAGAGGGGAGGTCAGCACCAGCAATGGGCAGGGAAGCATCTGTCGTGGACGGTGGCGTCCTAATGGAGAGCGGCTTGGGCCCAGTAGGGGACAGTTCAGGCTCGGTGGAGGAAGAGAGGGTATCTCAGCTTTCTCCTGAGACGAGAGTAGTGGGAAGATTTAGCGGTACAGAAGGTACGTAGTGAAGAGGGGGTCAGTTCTCAGAGACTACCGGACGCTCTTACGGTACCTGTTACCATAGGTCCCATAGTATCAGTGTACAATCCAGAACAGACACAAAGTGAGAGTCTGCCACAAATTGATAGGGAGAGAAGTACCAACGAAGGAAGGAGTAGTGTGGCAGACGGGTGGGGCCAATTGCCGAGGCCTATGGAAAGGAGCACCCCTTTAGCAGCATCGGCAGACTCATCTGGAGAACAGGGGGGTCTGAGAGGACCGATGGATCTGAGAGGACCACGGCCAAGGTCGATTAGGGAATTAAGACCAGATTTGCGAACTTGGGAGATGGTGGTGGATAACCAGAATGACAGGTCGAGAGATGACTGTGGCCATGGAAGTCAGGAAAATAGGGGGGTGTCTCACTACACGTCTAATGGAAGCAGGCACGAATGGGACCGTGGGAGTGAGGAGAATAGGGGAACATCCACCCAGGCACCTACCGATAGAAGACAGGACTGGGACCGCGAAAGCTGGGAAAGAGGAAGGGTTCCCCATAACTCCCCCGAGGAAGACAGACGAGTGAGTCAGGAATGTAAAGGAAGGGACTCTAGTGAAACCTCTAGTCAAGGTACATTGAGGGCGGCAATAAAGGCAAGGAGAATTGATGTGCTGAGACTTAAAACAGAGGTGGAGGAGATAGTAGAAGGTACATTGCCCTTGGAAAGAATAGAACTTTACGAACCAGACGAGCTGTTGTTTGTAGCGAAGGACGATACCCGCAGGGCTAGGACAGCTCCTGAAAAATTATCTGAATTAGCGAACAAGTACTCAGTAGATTTGACAAGGATGAAAGCATTACAGGGTGGCCATAGACTGCAGTACTCGGACCAAGACCTAGAGGAGAAGAGGGTGATCGGATTAAAAACCCACATCAGGGAATTGATTGTGGGAATCCGAACATGGGTCCAATTGGAAAAAAGGGAGGAAAGGTGGTCGAAGAAAAAGAGCGTTAGGCAGAGCGCTTATAAGACATCTCCAGGAGGGGGGCTGATGAATATGGAGGCGTACCCTTTGAGGGTGTGGCTCATGGGGGGTATGTGCATGTACCCTGAAGTAGGGGAGATTTGGCTGCCTTTACGAACACATTTCCAAAGTTGCGAGAGAATCCAGTGGAGTGGTACAAGCAGGTAGAGAGGTTCGTTAAGATATCAAAGGTACTGTGGATCGACCTGAACACACTGTTTGACATTGTGGTCCCAGGAGACCTGTGGATAGCATGTAAGGTCAGCGTTGAATGGCCCACAGTGGAGCCAGAGCGAGATGCGACCACAAATGGACCCTCACCCAGAGTGATGGTAAAGTATGAGCAGGCAATCACGTGGTTGAAAACTAAGGTACCACCACAAGACATTGACTGGGTGAAAATAGACCGGACTAGACAGGAACCGAAGGAGACAGTCCATGAGTATTACGAGCGACTATTGCAGATATTCAAGCAGTACAGTGGATTGGATGTGATGGATCCAAAGGACATTAGACAATTCGTGTCCAAATTTGTTCTGGGGTTGAGACCCGACATCTGTCTCATGATACAACAGCATCTAATTTGCTGGCAGAACAAGCCTCTTGACGAGATTCTGAGGTATGCAAGGTACTGCAGTGATGAGATAGATTCTAAGACTAGGAAACTTAAGGATAAGCTGATGTTAGTCCAGATGCAACCGGGAGGACAAGGCCAGTCGGGAAACGGAACATTAGGTAGGAGATCGGGTGGTCAGAAAAGGGACAGTGACGACGGTCCAATACCGAGGGTAGACTTGGCAACTTTGAAAAAGACGACAAGGTGTCATCAGTGTCATGAGATCGGACATTGGAGACGCGAGTGTCCCCATAACCCCGAAAACCAAGTACAGGATGAGGAGGAGGAGGTCCAGGCCCCTCCAGCACCGAAAGCAACAGTAACAAAGTTCAAGGCGGCAAAAGGGGGGACTTCGGCTCCTAGGGCTCCGGTTCCCCAGCCACCGAAGATTTCGGCCGGGAACAAGGTTTACCAGCAGATGCCTTTCATAGTTGAAGGGGACGAATACTATTACTTTGACCCCGTGACAGGACGGTGTCTGAGAGGAGAGGAGGACTGTACCCTCGGGGCAGTATTGGAGGTAGACCAGAGGGGACCATTTGTAGAGGCTGATGTGGATGGACCCCCCACCACCTTTTTGTGGATACTGGTGCTACCCGCTCTACTGTGCGGTCTGCAGTAGTCCCTAACCTACCGCTTTCCGGAAAGACCATCCAAGTCGTAGGAGTTGCAAATAGGAGAATGACGAACCCACTGACTGAGCCAGTCCCGGTGAAGATAGGACATTTCAGGGATAGACACCAATTTGTAGTGTGTGATTCCAGCCCTGTGTGTCTGTTAGGAAGAGACCTTCTATGTAAGCTTAATTGTACCATCTACTGTACCCCCAAGGGAGTGGAGTTGCAGACAAACAATGATGATGCTACCTTTAAAGTTGCGAACACGCGATTGTGCATAGAATTGTACCCTGCTTTAACGGTGGAAGAACTCCCCTGGGATTTGAG
This sequence comes from Lissotriton vulgaris, assembly GCF_964263255.1. NCBI lineage: Eukaryota > Metazoa > Chordata > Amphibia > Caudata > Salamandridae > Lissotriton > Lissotriton vulgaris. The sequence continues at coordinate 846,429,602 of NC_141685.1, forward strand.
GGATTCAGTCAGACAGGAGGTGTGGGACTTTACAGGAGAGGAGATCGGCTTGATCCGAGGACTAGAGCCAGTTAAGATTCAAGTGAGACAGAATGTTGAGTTTCCAAGAACACCCCAATACAAATTGACGCCGGAAACTATTGCAGGAATAAAACCTGTGAACGAATCCATGATTAGACAGGGAATTCTGAAGGAAATCATGGGCAGTCCATGTAACTCTCCGATCATGGGCTTGCAGAAGCCTAGCGGGAAGTTCAGGATTGTGCAGGATTTACGAAAAGGTGAACAACATAGTTGTTCCCTGTTGTCCAGTGGTACCGAATCCTTCAGTGATATTGTTCCAGATACCGCACCAGGCTGAGTGGTTTACTGTGATAGATTTGTGCCAGGCTTTCTTTTTGATTCCTTTACACGAAGAGAGCCAATATCTTTTCGCATTTAAGCTGGAAAATCGTGTTTTAACGTGGTGTCGTATCCCTCAGGGGTATACTGAGAGCCCATCGATCTTCAACCAGTTGCTGAAAAGGAACCTTGAGGATCTAGTACTGCCGCAGAACTCTGTTCTCGTACAGTACATAGATGACCTCCTTGTTGCGTCAGAGACAGAAGATGCTTGTTGAATTGACACCATTGCCTTGCTGAACCACTTGGCCGAAAATGGCCACAAGGTGTCCCCCAGCAAGTTACAGTACTGTTTATCAGAAGTTCAGTATCTGGGTCACCGGATAGAGAAGGGAAAGAGGAAGGTGTCGCCTGACAGGATTGAGGCGATCATGAAAATGATGGTGCCTTCGACCCAGAGAGAGGTCAGGATGTTCTTGGGGATGGTTGGCTACTGTCGCCAGTGGATTGCCAATTTTTCTCTGAAAGCGAAACCTTTGCAGAAACTGACGCACAAGGACGTGAGTGATCCGGTACCATGGGACAAAGACTGCATGATGGCTTTTCTGGAGTTGAGAGAGGACTTGTGTCGCGCTCCGGCTCTGGGAATGCCTGACTACCAAAAATCATTTTCATTGTTCTGTTGTGAGCGGGAAGGGTGTGCTTTGGCAGCTTTAGCACAAGATCATGGAGGTGTCCGTAAACCAGATGCTTATTTTTCGGCTACCTTAGACCCAGTAGCCGCAGCGTTGCCCGGATGTCTCAAGTCTGTTGCCGCAACAGGTGTCAGCATTGAAAGGTGTGAAAGCATTGTGATGGGACATTCACTGATGGTATATGTTCCACACTCGGTGGAATTGTTGATGACCAGGACCAAGACTCAGCACTTGACCAACAATAAGCTCACACGCTACGAGCAGGTTATACTTGCTGCGGAGAATGTGACCCTTAAGAGGTGCTCGGTTTTGAATCCGGCCACCTGGATGCCATTACCAAATGCGTTAGATGAAGATTGTGAAGACCATGATTGCCTTGATGTGACTGAATTATGTACTAAACCCAGACCGGATATTGTCGATGAACCATTGACCGATCCTGATGAAATTTTCTTTGTTGATGGTTCATGCGTAAGGGACAATACTGGACAGTTGAGAGCAGCCTAGGCTGTTTGTACGATTTCTGGAATTGTGGAAGCGGCTTGCCTGGAAGGAGTACACTCCGCTCAGGTGGCTGAGATAATTGCGTTGACGCGTGCCTGTTTGGTCGCCAACAAGATTCGGATCACCATATACACAGACAGCCAATATGGGTTCGGTGTGGTTCAAGACTTCGGGCAATTATGGTCTCAAAGGGGTTACATGACATCATCAGGTTCCCCTATCAGGAACGGAGAATTTGTCAGATTACTGTTGGAGGCTTTGCAGGGTCCAGCAGAAATAGCGGTGGTGAAATGCACAGCACATAGCAAGGGCACTGATTTTGTGTCCCTGGGTAATCGTTATGCTGATGAAGTTGCACGCTACTGTGCCGAGCAGGGATACTCATTTACAGATGAAATTGTTGAAGGGACACAGGGAGGGACCGAGTTGAACATGATAAGCATGGGCGAATTTTGCGAATCTGGCGTTTGCAAATTTTGCGAATTTGCGAACTTGCCATCCGCAAAATCCGCGAATTCTCACAAATTTGCACATTTTTTTTTGTGTTCGCAAGGATTTCTGCCAGTTTGCAAGGATTTCTGACAGTTTGCGAGGGTTTTGTATCAGTTCGCAATTGCGAACTTACATGTCAGCTCGCAACGGTCACGATTATGTTGTTTCTATGTCTGGTTCATCATCACAGGTTCCCAGCACCCTCTGTTTCACCCCTGCCACCCTCTGTTTCCCCCATGCCACCCTCTGGTACATCAATGCCTTATGCCACCATCTGGTTCATCATCACTGTAGATTATGGGGGGAAAAAGCAAGCACACCTGCCTGCTTCAACTGACATGAATTAATTTGGGGTTGATTTATTAATGTGTCACTGTTTTAAAATTCCAGTCTGGCACCTGCTTCCTTATCTGTAATTTGCTTTCTGTTGCAGTGCAAATTTTTTTTTCCAGGACCTTTGTGGCCTACTTGTAGCTATTCTATGAGCCTGCTGTGAGGGTCAGAGCAGGGTCATACAATTGTTGCAACTAGCAACTGAACTCTGGAGGGGCCCTTGTCAGGAAGCACTACAGGGAACGGTTACTAATGATGAGTTTGAACTTTTGAACCTGCTTTCACTTTTGCAAAACTCGTTTTTCTGCAGAACAGCATTACAGCAACTGTAATGCCCCACCAAGCTTATATGAGAAAGTTGATTTCTAATCCAAAAGTTATCCGAAGAAAATCAAAAGGCCTCAAATCCAAAAAAGTGCAGGCAAATGTCAACCTGAGGAGTTATTCTGATAAAAATCATAATTTTCAGAAGGTCTATGCTGCTTGCTAGTAGATTTCTTTTGCAGAACTGCAATTTTTGTAATTTCGCGAGTGCGAGATTGTTGCTGCCCGCCGCACCTACATGTTCGCAATTGCGAACTTACACCGCAAAGAAAAAAAATCCGCTGCGTGCGAATTTGCGGATTTTGCGGGAAATTCGCGAATCTCGCGGATTGCGAATTTACCGAAAATCCGCAAAATCCGCGAGCGTAACGGATTTTCCGCCCATGCTTAGAACATGATACTTGAAGTGGCTGATACCTGGGATGAATTGAGGAAAATGCAGGAACAAGCGTCAGATTACGAGAAGAGAGTGTGGGGAACAGCAGGTTGTGTCAAAGGAGAATTAGATCTGTGGATTTCGGCTGATGGGAGAGCTGTATTACCGAATAAGCTGGTGAGTCCGATGGCACGACAGATACATGGTCCTGTACATCTGGGAAGAGATGCGATGATGCGAGTGTTCAGGCAGACTTTGTATAATCCCAAGTTTCGGACGGCTGCGGAAGCAGTGTTTCAGAGGTGTGTTACATGTCAACAGATGAATGTTGGGAAAAGAACACCAGCCATATTGAGTCACATTGGAAGGTCCGGTGGACCCTTCAACAGGATGCAACTGGATTTCATCGAAATGCCCAGATGTAATCGTCTCAGATATGTCTTGGTGATTGTGTGTGTGTTTTCCAGATGGGTTGAAGCATACCCAACACGTAGATGCGATACACTCACAGTAGCTAAGTTATTGTTGAGGGAGTTAGTGCCTCGTTTCGGGGTTCCGACCTCTTTGGAATCGGACAGAGGGACGCATTTTAACAGCGAAGTTGTGAAGATGCTTTGCTCAGCCCTGAACATTGACCAGAGACTGCATTGTAGCTATAGACCAGAGGCTTCTGGCATAGTGGAGCAGATAAATGGAACTCTCAAGGCTCGAATGGCGAAAGTATGCTCATCCACGTCCCTGAAATGGCCAGATGCATTACCGTTGGTGTTAATGAGCTTACGTAGTACGCCAGACAGGAGGACAGGCCTCTCACGCCATGAAGTGTTGATGGGGAGGGCTATGAGACTGCCATCTGTCCCTTCGACAGCCTTGCTAAATATCACAGATGATCTGATTCTTGACTACTGCAAAGGACTTTCTGATGTCATCCGTTCTGTGTCCCTTCAGGTGCAGACTGCTGAAATTCCGGCTTCTAGAGATCTTTGTCACGACCTGTGCCCGGGTGACTGGGTCCTGGTGCGGAAGCACGTGAGGAAGAGCTGCCTAGATGTGCGCTGGCGAGGACCATTTCAAGTCATCCTGGTGACGAACACCGCCGTGAAGTCTGGTGGATTTCCGAATTGGTTCCATGCTTCTCACACCCGAAGAGTTCCAGCACCCCTGGAAGAAACAGCTCCTCTCGTTGATGAAAATCCAGCTGTGGAAGAGAATCCACTAGAGGGGACAAGTCAAGCTGTGGGGGTGGATGAAGACGCTGGTATCTCATCTGGTCGAGCTGAAGGAAATCACAATGACAGTGACACAGAATCTGCCTCTGAATGGGGAAGTTGCTGTGAAGGTGATTGGAACGCAGAACAAGCTGAAGAGAGTTATGTTATGTTATGTTAATTTTATTTATACAGCGCGCAGCTACCCCAGCAAAGGGGCGTCCTGGCGCTTTGAACAAGTACCAAACATAACACACATACAGGGAGAGAACAGACAACTAAGCAAGTGCAGGAAACAAGAAAGTTTTAATAGCACGCCTAAAGGCGTCCAGATTGTTCAGAGCTCGGATATGCACCGGGAGAGAGTTCCATAACCCAGCGGCAAGTACTCGGTAAGAGCGGCCACCCATCCTGCTGAGTTTAAAGCGGGGGCAGACCGCGAGATGAAGGACCTCCGATCTCAAAGACCTTGAAGGCACATAAGAGATGAGTAAATTAGCCAGTGCAGGCGGCGAGGAGAACTTCAAAATTTTAAAGGCCAGACAGAGCGCCTTAAACTTAATTTTCTGCCTAACCGGTAGCCAGTGAAGGGCAGAGATAGTGCTGGAGGCCGAGCAGTGCCTGGGAAGGCCAACAATGGCCCGCGCCGCAGCATTCTGTACCCTTTGTAGCCTAGATGCCTCAGCCTGGTTTGCCCCCAACAACAGCGCGCTACCGTAATCCAGCCGAGACAGGATTGAGGCTTGGATCACGAGCTGCCGGGTGGGGGGGGGTCAAAAAATTTGAGGATTGGCCTTATTCCTTGCAGGATACCGTAGCAGGTGGCAGCAACGTTCTTCGTGTGACCCGTAAAGGTGAGAGCCGGATCCAGCCATACTCTTAAGTTCTTTACTTCTGAAGTAGGAATGGGGGTGACGCCCAGTTCTGGAGGCCACCACTGATCTCCGCAAAGCTCCGCATGTTTCCCCAAAACCATAACTTCAGTTTTCATGGCATTTAGTTGTAGACAATTGGTTTTTAACCAATTTGCCACTGCCAAGAGTCCTGCACGGAATCTGGGGGCATCCACTTCTGGGTCTCCACTGAGTGTCACCGCCAGCTGCGTATCGTCTGCATATGAGGTCATCGTCAGACCCCACTGTTTGACGATCGCAGCTAGCGGTTTGACGTAGAGATTGAACAAGGTTGGACTTAATGAGGATCCCTGTGGGACCCCCAGGTTCAGTGGATGGAAGGTGGACTGGCATGGTGGTATAGCCACCTTAAAGAAACGATCAGTAAGGAACGAACGAAACCACTGAAGAGCAGTACCTGCTACTCCAGCTTCCTCTAGGCGCTGGATCAGGATACTATGAGACACCGTATCGAATGCGATGCGAGAGTGATGAGCAGGGTGTGAAAACGAGAAGCAGGAGTGAGCAGCACAGAGGCAAGTTGGCCTGAAAGGCGAAGGCGATTGAACGTAAGGTTGGCCTCTGAAAGGGATCTCGCCCCTGTATCTGAAGAATCAGACCCGGAGGAGGGAAAACAAGAGACAGAGCAAAGAGGTACGAGAAGGTCAAGGAGGGTGAGAGTACCTTGTAGAAGATACGCCACTCCTGAGTGGACCTACCCGTTGACAAATGCCAGGTGTACTGAGGTCCGGGAGGGTGAGATCAGTGACTGTGACCAGTACGATCCCAAACGTTAAATTGGAAGTGATACTGTTGGTACCTGGACTGGAAATTGAAGGTATACTAACACTCACTATCCCTAATCCCCCTTACCTAAGCAAGATACGTGAATTAATTCTGGATAGACTGATTTTTCCTACATTTGGTCCTGAAATACCAGCTTACGACGTGGTTGTGCTTCGCATGGAACTTTTGGATTATGTGCTATGTGCGATTGGAGCAAGTATTATCATTGATTATTAAAAACTTTTGTAATTAGTTGTTGAATTTATTTAGAACCGAGTGGAAGAAGAAGAAATTTAGGGACATCCCTTAGAGGCCGGAGAAGGGTCAGGGTTGTCTGAATGCTGATGAAAATAAAGAAGTAAATGGGGATTTCTGCTTCTAGAGGTGGTTCGAGAACTTTCATAAAGCCAAGAAAGAGACTTTGTGTTGCTGCTAGAAATGAACCACACTGTTCAGAGACCATGGAGGCTGGAAACCCGACTCGTAGGGCTAAGTGTATTATAGGCACACTTATAGGTGGAGTGATATTCTTTATATTTTTAGTAGTTATAGTTTCCTATTTAGCATCACAAGAGCAGGCAGTGGAGGTTGAGGGAACCCCGACTCCCACCACTCCTAGCCAGAAAGAGGTCAAAATAGGAGCCGAGAAAGCTTTGCTAGTAGAAGAAAGTCGTAGATTACATGCAGATCTGTCTAAAGGCAATTTTGGGCAAAATGCGTATGCAAAGTTGTTGTATGAATACATTGATGCGATGGATGCGAAAGACTGCTACGTGTGTATGCAACTGCCGGCTTCAGTAGACGAGGGTATTAGATACCATCACCTTCCATTAACATATGGAATTTCATGTAGTTTGCTGCTTAGCATATTTTATGGGCGAAACCATTTTGAGTATTTCTTTTCGAATTATGATGCTGTGCTTCCGGAAGTCCCTGCTTATAAGCACTTGAACAAGTGGAATTATTATAAGTCAGAGGATAGACTTGGATATTTTTTCATTCCAACACAAGAGTTAGACACCCCATATGCGCACCGACACAATTTGACATGTTCGTTATCAGAAATAGAGAAGAAGTTCATAGAGCAAGTGGAAGGATAGATACCAAAAGCAAAAACAGTTGCAGGCTTCAGAGCAAGGTAAAGTTGACTGGACCGATGAGGAGAAGTTGCACAAGATAAAGGGAAGCTATGGTCCGATAGCTTTAGATGAGGTGCAGAAAGGGAAGTTGTGCCTTCACAGACCACAGACGTATCATGAAAATGTGTATGTGGGTCACACAATCTGTGAGCACACTTTCATGTTGGAGTATTACACAAAGGATTTCCTGAAGAGTGTGGTACAGGTGATCCCTACCGTATACTTTGTCTGTGGGAAAAATGCGTATGTGCGGTTGCCGGAAAAATGGTATGGAACATGTTACTTGGCAATTATTTTTCCCAAGATATACCATACTGAAGACTTTCCTCTCTTGGAGGGTGGACACCAAAGGAGGGTGAAGCGGGGAGAGAATATGGGTGCAATAGTAGGTGATGTGTTTGGAGCAGCTATACCAATGTTGGGAGTTATTTTGAATGACGTGAAAATACGACGGTTTGCAACTGTGGTGGATGAACTGTCAATGAGTACAGCTAAGTCGTTAGTGTTGGTTGAGGGTGAGATGTTGTCGATAAGGACAATGGTTTTACAGAACCGTCTTGCATTAGACGTCCTTCTAGCAAAAGAGGGAGGAGTCTGTAAACTTTTGAAGGTTCAGGAATGTTGCACGTATATTCCAGACAATTCCAAGGATCTGAAGAAATATATACGCAACATTACTGCCATTCATTATTAGATTGAGGACTTGGCGCAAGAGAACGTGTGGGAGACAGTTGGCAAGGGTTTTGGAAATGTTGGAAACTGGTTTGAAAGTTTGGGAAGGATTTTCCTTGGATACATACTGAAACCCCTCATCATCGTGGTGGCATGTGTGATTAGATTGTGGGGTTTGGTGAGACTGTACAAGTGGTATAGGTCCAATAGGTTGGCAAGGTCGATGAGGGTGCAAGAGCAAAGAATGAAGAGGCTACAAGACAGTCAATATCGGAGCTTGATAGCGTTGGAGAAGCTCAAGCGAGGGAAAGTAGCCACAAGTTCTGTTTAGCTCGGTTCCTACCCTGAGTAATGTTGGGGTTGGTGGTGATGACACAGGTCATCAAAGGGGGAACTGAGAGATCGTAAAAACGAAGAAAATTCTGTAGGGGTGCATCATATCCAGGAGTAGTCAGCACCCACATATATAGAGGACTTAATAACTGTGTTCAAAAATAATATAGGATTGAAAACTAATGTAGGCGGTATTAGAGTTATACTAAGGGCTAATGTAATGTGCTTCAAGAAACAGTAATGTTGGTTTAACCTAGAAATGTCGTTTGTGGTGAAGACTTGCATTAATAAGAGTGTGGTTAATAAATCACTGTTGTGCCTTTAGCATTGCTTAGTAAATTTATAGTTACAATAATTGTGATAAGGCATCTTAAGTAGAAAAACTGTATTTTGCATTAGAGTTTGGTGTTAAAGAATGAACTGCATTGCTTTTGTTAGCCTGAGTATACACATAAACGTGCAGAGGCCTAGTTCATGGAAATCGTGTAGGCCAGATTGAAAATGCTTTGCTTAACAATAATCCATAGAAATGTTTTAAGAAAAGCTGCTTTTAGTTAAGGTTAACTGCAACATTTGCAACTGTGGGCCTATTCATATGCATTCCTTTGCAGGCGCCAGACTAAAGTAGATAGTGCAGAAGAAGGGCCCATTGTGTATGAGTGTTAAGATGGTAGACCTAGACATGTAGGAGTGACTGAAGAATTTAAGGAAGCAACCAGAAGCGAGGAAGAGTCTGGGACCCAAGGACGCTCGAACGGACAAGGATGGAAAGATGCCATGATGGAAAGTTTCTGCAAACCAACACCTTCGAGAAGGGCGTATCCTGGGGCGTGTCGTCCGCGTTGTGGGGTTTTGTATTAGGGACAGCACCCCGAGGGTAGAGGCAGAATAGATGGACTGGGAGTCAGAGAGAGCGGTTGGTCAGACGGAGAGCTTAGCTATGACTGAAGGAAAGTGAGTGACCTTCTTTGGAAGTCACCACGGCTGACACCTTTGCTAGGATTGGGGCATTGTTGAGTAGGGATGTCACTTAGTACAGTGTAGGGACAGATTAACTTGGAGTTTATTCCTTTTTTCCAAATGCTTAATAAAACTCAGGTTGTGCCAATTCTTGTTAGCCTGATGATCCTCGAGCTGATTCTGGTATTGTTTCTTACTCGACTGAGACTTTTCCGTAGGATTATGTTTGTATTAGTACCTGTTTACCTTCTGAATCTCTTGCTGAGATGTTTATACATCCAACTGTCTTTGGCTTTGTAATAAAATTTTGAACTTAACCCTTAGTCCGTGGTTCTTTGGGGAAAGCAATGGGAATCGTTAAAATTGATTGTCAACTGTTTAGGTAGATTGCCTTCTACACTCTATGACAGGTAAAAAGGTCTAGAAGACCTGTGATGGGATTCTAGAGAAATAATCCCGCTTTTCCATAAGCAAAGACATAAAGACTTAGTAAAATCTCATGATGTTGGTACCTGGAATGGGTGGAGGACATACCACACAGATTTATATTTACCTAGAATGGTGTGAGGACCAACCACTGGCCAAGGGCTGGAAAAGGGACTCCTGAGTAGTCAGGAGCCAACATTTCAGGACAGGTGCAGGACAGGACAGGTAACCTCTTCTAACTGCAACTCCTGCATTACACCTCTCTCTGGTGCTACTCTCCTCAATTCCTCTCCTTCTAGATGGACAGAATCCTCTCCTTCAGCAATTTCTCCGGCTCTTCTTTCTCTCCGTCTCTCCTCTTAGATTCTTCTGTCAGAGTGCTCGGACAGCGTCTTTGACCTCCGTGGCCTCCGGCATCTTCTGCAGCAATGATGGGTCGGTGACAGGTTGGTGACAAGTCTGACAAGCTAACTGGCTGAGCCTACCTTAGTCATACTATTCTCGGTGTATGTATCACCCCCAAATGTTTCAATGTTCGGGAATCCCCTACTGGTGATTGGACAATGGGATGGGGAGAAGTCATCACACCATACTATGTATGTATGGGGAGAGGTGTGGCGCCGCGGCCAGGGTGACTGAATATGGAATCTGGGGATCACGGTTCGAACCCTGGGGCCTGCGGCAGATAAGCCCAGCACCATGTGACTCTGGGAAATAGCTTGCTTAATCTTCCCAACGGCCCCCAGCGCTTAGAGACCCTAATGGGTGATGGTTCGCGCTTCACAAATGTGGATTATTATTATTATTGTAATGTCAATTTTCTTAGGTTCATTGTTCTATGTTCCCTTCCATTACTTATTTTCCCATGCTTTATTTTCTCACCCGTATTTCACATTGGGTTTACAACATTGTATGCAAAATGTGTTTTTCTGCTTCCCCTCTCCGGGTCTAGAGATGCTGTTCCCAGGTGCATCTCCTGGTCACTGTACTTTTGGCAGAAATTCAATGTCACATTGTGAAGAGTCCAATGCCCCTGCGTCCCCCACAACAAGATGGCGCTTTCAGTCAACCTCCAGGCCCAAATACGAACTAATAATAAAGTCAAACAAAAACATGTTATAATACAAACAGAAATTAATGCACTGTATACCACTTATTCCTACTCTAATTCCCTTAATTTTTTTAGCTATTGCATTAGCAGTTTAGTAAGACAAGCAAGGTTTAGTTTCAGCGTAGCATGTGTATTATCATGTGAGTTTCAAACTGCCATTTTAAATGCTACTGTGCAGCTGCAAAGATTTCCCACCAAAGCGAAAGACGTCATACTACGTAGATGTATTAGACGCATGCGCAGAAGAGTTCCCACATTTTCATCAGCCATCTTCAGTCACGAGGGTTACTTGTTAGTAAAGCACATTTATAAGCTTCCCCTAGATAAAGTAAATGTTGTGTAATGCAATAATTAGTATTTACAAAACATGTTGGTTAAATTATTACTAAGGCTCACTGTTTTCTGTTTTTACGCATTTTTACAGATAAATACAGACAGAAAACAATGCATTTTCTGTCTGCATTTATTTTTAAGAGTGGATAAATTCAGAAAATTGTGCTTCTTTTAAGTTACTCTCCGTGCTGTCTTTCATGAATTATAGGCCAGCAGCTGAGTAGATGGACAGCATGAATATAAAAAACACAGGGTGACGTTTCTTTAAATAACGGCATATGTCAACATACATATATGGTATAATACTAGTTTTTACCAGTGTTTGCATTGTTATGTAATATTTGGCACCTAAGGTAGCTAAAACACGACTGACATCAAAGTATGAGTGTGCGCCTATCAGTTAAATAGATATGGAAATGTAGTTTTACAACCTCATTTATACGTAAAACACAAAATAAATATGGATAAATACAGCTAAAAGGGCCAAAAAAGAAATATGGATAAATTCAGACGGAAATGGCCCAAAAATAAATACCATAAAACCGGGAGCGCTAATTATTACATATTATTTCGAGAGGATTGAATTCAAGCAAGTTTCTTTACGTACGAAATCTTGCTCCATCACTGTCACTGCCTCACTTCAGGAAGGACCTCAAGATCTGGCTCTTGGACGGAATGACAGCGCCCTGTCGGACCAGCAGCTACGCCCCTCGCCCCCCCACACCTTGGAACCACTACAGGTGAGTAATCATGCTTTACAAGACATCTGATTGATTGATTGAGGGCCGGCCCTGCTGATGTCCAGAAAGCAAGGTTAACCTTAATGCACTTGCACAAGGCAGCCCCAACTTACAGAGAAAATCCTCTTAAGTCATAAACTTTCCTTTGCGTAGTGAAGGGGGAGCCTTCCAACGGCAAAATACTGTTTTACCCTAGTACCGAGCATCTTTGCGCCGTTCCTGGCTATGAGCAACCAGGGCTTTTTTAAAAGATAGAGGGGCATATTACCAACAACTAGCGATAATTATCGCTAGGTTGGCTTAGCGGCAATAATTTTATCGCCGTGTAGCGACGATTTTTATCGCTTAGGAGCCTTGATATTATCAAGGTTTATCTCCTAAGCGATAAAAATCGGCCGAAATGCATGAATATCGCTGAAAAGTCAGTGATATTCATGCATTACCGAGCAAATGCTCTTAGCCATGTTATCCACCTCCCATTGGATAACATGGCTAAGAACTGCTCAGGGGCAGGTGTTAGCTTTTGGAGATATTCCCGCTTAGCGCGAATATCTCCAAAAGTTGGTAATAGGAGATAGCGATGTTAGCGACTGTTTCCAGTCGCTAACATCTTGGCACGCCCACTTTGCATGTCATTAGTGATAAATATCACTGACATGCAAAGCAGGGCCCAAGATGTCGCTATCTCCTACTAGCTGTCGCTAACTGGTGTTAGCGACAGCTAGGTAATAGGGAGATCATTTTATCTCCGCTTTCTTGGCTTTTAAAGCCAAAAAAGCGGAGATAAACCCCCTTGATAATATGCCCCAGAGTGCCAGTAGCTATGTGGGAAAAGTAACACTATAATGAAGCAGTAAACATACGACGAGACAATCCCTGTCTATATCCGTAATAAGTGGAGGGACTCCAGCCAGCGCAGCCATCTGTTCCTTCCTACAAGGAGCGAATATCTCCTCCATTCTCTTTTAACAGCAGCTTTTGTTTCTTTCAGGTTATATTTAACTTTGCTCTTATCATGTTGACTTCAGTCGTGTATCACGTTGCACAATGCACTTGCACCTGACAGTGTAACCCGGTAGTTCCGAGCTGGTGCACTTATTTTAGGAGTCACTTACCAAAGTCACAAAGACGTTTGACAAGCGCTGAGCAGGTTTTGGGGGCCCTATTTGGTCTCTCTGCAGCGCCGCGCGAGTTATAAATACTCCTATATATACGACACTTTGTCTGGCTTAACATTGTGACGAATCTAACTAATTCTAGGTTCATTTTTATTTGTGCCAATGCTAACTGGCGATAAATTGTGTGAATATGAGCGCACAAGCCGTTCCCCACCCTATTTTTTGGTGGTAAACGTTATTTATTTTTCACTAAGAACCCTTTTTAAACTCCTATAAAACGCATAAGTATTGCATACAATTCATTTTAACAGCTCCCGAGAAAAAGCATTTACAGCTTAAAAATAATTTCGCACTTGTTTTTTGAAATCGTTATTACATTTTGTTATTATTACTTTTTTACAACAGTCACCATCTTGGAAAACGCCTAAATGCCATTTGTAACTTTATGAAATAGTGCGGTTATTTAGCAAATGCACATAGATATGTATGATACTGGTTGACTGTTTATGGGCCTTTTTCATGGACTGGTGGGACGTTTTTTTCTGTTTATTTTTATGATATAACCACAAACCTTGCCTGCAGCAAGCATAAATGCATGGAGCTTCCCATACCTTTCAAAACGCCTATGCAGCACTTCTTTTTACAAGTTCAAGACTGACCCGATTAGCAATTTGTTAACACTTTTTTAACTAACTGATTCAATAGGGGCCACTTTTCTTTTTTTTCCCCAAGGGCCCATTTTCTGACCCAAGACAACTTTGATCGCGTTTTTGGAGGAAAATTACTTGAAATACCACAATATTGTGTGAATGTAGGTGACAGTATATTGTGTGAATGCAAGGACAAACCTTCCATCAAAAAGATACCTGCATGGGATTGATGGAGAAGAACTGTCTCTCAGCCCCAGTTTTACAGTAGCCGCAAGACATTTTGGGGCATATCTATAAGCCCCTATTGCCACAGGAACGTCACTTTTAGTGACGTTCCTGTTGCGATATGTGCTTCGCCTTATTTACAAGGCAGTGTTAAGCCACTTAATATGACAACACTGCCTTGTAAATAAGGCACCCTTTTAAGCTACACTTAGTGTGAAAGGGGTGGGCAATGCGTGTTACGGTGGGTGTTCCACCACAATACCTATTGATTTTGACGCTGTCCCATATTTACTAGGGCTGCATAAATATGGGGCAGCGTTAAACAGGCGCAAGGAGGAGAATTTTTAATTTCTCCTCGAATTTGCTGTTTCCATGTGTACTGTGTTGTGCAGCATACATAGAAACAGCAAAAGGCCTTCGATAGTTTATTTGCAGGAAGGTGTCCCCTCCTGAAAATAAACAATAAATAAAATAAAATTATGTTTTGCAGCTTCTATGTGTGCTGCATTAAGCAGCACACATAGAAGTTTCAAAATGCCATTTCAAGATTTTATTATGTACAGGAAGGAACACCTTTCTGCACATAAACAATCCTCCCCTCAATGCAGACACCATTGCACTATGGTGCAAGGGTGCCTGCGTTGGTGCTAGGCTGCTAGATTTATCTCCAGCGTAGGGGGAATCTCAGGGCTGCAGCATATTGTTGTAAATATGGTGCAGCCCTGCGTTTCAGAAGTGGCGGAGCGTGGCTTTAAGCCAAGGAGGCTAAAGCCACGCTCCGCCACTTCTATAGTAGATATGCCCCTTTGGGGTATATTTACAAGAATTGCCACCAACCAGCGTTTCCGTTAGTTAGCTGCAATTTTCTTAATGCTGCCTATCGCCTAAAACTATCGCCCTGCTAATGATTTATGTACAATACGTCGCTACAGGGCGATAGCATCAGCTAGCCGCGTCAAAAACTGCTGCTAACGTCAAGACGATAAAAATGTTAACACTAGCGAAATTAAAGTAATGAAATGCCAATTAGTCAGCCCAAAGTCGCTTTCCTGCCTCTAGAGGCAAAAATAGCCTGTAAGTCCACCTCCAATGATAAAAATAAAATAAAAACAACGGAATGCAGAATGGAGCAGCCAGGGTCAAGTTCAGCTCAGGTAAACAATCCCCCCCAACCCACCAACAGCCAGGATGACCAGCCAGAGTCCCAGGGTAAGAGGAAATATAGATTAAAGGCTCCATTTATGTAAAGAGGTGCATCACTAGGGAAAACCAGTGATGCAGCACTTTGCATAGCACCATCCTTGCAACACCATGGTAGCCAATGCCTGGAAATACGGGCAGTCTCTGGGGCACATAGGCCTGGCTGGACCTGCGTATGAGACCCAGAGTGGGAGGCGGCGTTGCTGTGGAGCCACTGTGGCCTGATGGTGGAGGTGGGCCATGTCGGGCACTAACCTGTGGGCTGTGTGGTTGACATTGATGAGTCGGCGATCGCCCTTACCTGGTGGTGAAGTCTGGCAGGTCGCATGGAGACACATTGCTGACCTGTGTGAAAAGACCGCCTGGCGCTTCTTGGAGCTGTGAACGGTGGAGGCGCTCCTGCTCATCAACGTTGGGAGGTCTGCATCACATAACATGCGTCACCACTACACCTGGGTGCACAGTGGAGATTGCCAATGGTGGGCTACGCCTCCATGCATCACAGGCCGGTCGATGCGGCACTGCCAGGATGCTTTGGAGGGTGAGTCCACTGACCTGTGCCAAACTTGTGTGGCGGGAGAGCCGCAACTTCACGCCTAGGGGGGCTCTGTTGCATCACCTGTGTCTGGGGATTCCCCATTGGACTTGGTGGTGACTGGTGTACCCAGGCTTGTAAAATCCCACCTGGCTAAGGCTCCTGCTGGCTGAGTCACAGATTTGGAGAAAGTGCAGCGGATTGAGCCCTGGTGTCAATATACAGGTGAGGAGAAGGTGGGGCTCGGAGCGCAGGAAGCCAGGGGGTGAAGTCAGGCCCAGGCATAGCGCCTGTGGGTGGCGTACACCGTGCACTGAGAAATCTCTGCACTGCGGCTGACCTATATCACTGAGGGAATTCACAGGACTGGTGGAGGAGTCCACTAACTGGCTCAAGCCGCTGAGATCGGCCATGGGTGGCAGCGGGTGCCAGGGGCATGGGGGTTGGTACAGGTCAAGGACCTTGGGTATACAGCTTGATCTGCCGTTACTTGCTTGGGAATTTGGGAATACAGAATCTGGCCACTGTTAGATCGAAAGAGGCAACCAGGTGGTGCCGCCTTTCCTCGCCCCCAGTTACTTTGCTTTTGGGTATATGGGGGACTATTCCTTAGTGGACTTGCTCTTCCCACAGTGCAACACTGTCTGGTAGCTGATGCTTCTGTCCCCCTCTGCTGCTGCTGCTTCCTCTGACCCAGCGGTCTGGAATTCGAGTCCCTCCTCCACCCCCAGGCTCCTGCTTGTGCCTCATCCCTGGTGGTCCAGTGGTAGAGCGTCACTGCTCTGCTGCTTAACTGCCATTCTGTCCCTTTTGTCTGCTGTTCTTGTACAGCTTTTTGCTCTTCTCTGTTACTTTTCTACCTTGGGCCTTGTTTTTGTCTGTGCCTTATTTGGCTTTGTTTTCCTGTGCTATTTTTAGTTCCTTTTTCCCTGTCCTCTTCCTCATTGCGCTGCGACCCCCCATGGCACGCCCCCTCCAGTGTCCTTTCTCGCGTTTCCCACCTCTCAGTTTTCCAGCCACCCCCTGCAGCACTACTTATTGGCTGCTGCTGTTCAGCCATGGGCAGCAGGCTTGCCACTGATGATCAGAATGTGTGCCACAGGCAAGCCTGTCTGCATCTGTAAGTGCATGGACAATGCCCAGTGCCAGGGACCCTGCCTCTAAGACACTCCAGTGCTACAATGCCAGCACCCTCCTCGCCCTCAACACTGGACACCATACCTCTGCTCCAGACTGAACATTGGACATCGCCATTTCCATCCCCGATGGCCACAAAATCACCCGCAAGGACCACCCCAACTGCCCAGGAGGAGGCATTGCCATCCTCCACAAAAGCACACTCCATCTAGCCGAATCTCTGACAGAATATCGAGAGACAGGATATCGACAGACAAAATATCAGCGCTGGAATATCGAAGGCAAGTATATCGACACCCTATCTACAACATGGTAAGTACAAAAATATCGAAACTAAAATATCGATGTTAAAAATATCGTATTTAAAAATATCTGGGTTTTTTTGTAATAAAAAAAAGAAATATAAAGTAAATAATACTTTTATATAATTTAAACGTATGTAAAAATATTTTAGAATGTTTAAAATGAATAAATAATACATATTTAATGTGAAACATTTAATTAAAATTAAACATACAATATGTAATATATATTTAATTAATTATATTATTTATTATTTTTTTAATTCATTTAAAAATATTAACAAATACTATAAATTACAAATACATCAACACTCATAAAATAATAACATAAATAATAATAAATATTTGTATTTAATATATAAAAACAATGAAATATACTTTCAATATTAAAAAAATTAATTAAACACAACATTATGTAACATAATAAAAATATTATATAATACAAAAATAAATCTAATTTATATTGGATAGTATAAGGCTAAAAATTACTATTCAAACTCCATAGGGTGCAACAGTAGGGAAAGTGTTGGATAGCGGATAGGTAAACATTATTATTCCCACTCCAATGAGTGCAACATTAGGGAAAGCGTTGGATAGCGTAAGGGTAAAAATTACTATTCCAAGTCCAAAGGGTGCAACAGTAGGGAAAGCGTTGGATAGTGTAAGGGGTAAAATTACTATTCCCACTCCAGAGAGTGAAACAGTAGGGAAAGCGTTGGATAGCGGGTGGGTAAAAATTACTATTCACACTCCAGTGAGAGCAACAGTAGGGAAAGCGTTGGATAGCGTACGGGTAAAAATTACTATTCCCACTCCAGTGGGTGCAACAGTAGGGAAAGTGTTGGATAGCGGGTAGGTAAAAATGACTATTCCCACTCCAATGAGTGCAACATTAGGGAAAGCGTTGGATAGCGTAAGGGTAAAAATTACTATTTCAACTCCAAAGGGTGCAACAGTAGGGAAAGCATTGGACAGTGTAGGGAGAATAATTACTATTCACACTCCAGAGAGTGCAACAGTAGAGAAAACATTGGATAGCGGGTGGGTAAAAATAACTATTCCCACTCCAGAGAGTGCAACAGTAGGGAAAAGGTTCGATAGCAGCTGGTTAAAAATTACTATTCCCACTCCAGTGAGTGCAACAGTAGAGAAAGCGTTGGATAGCCTAAGAGTATAAATTACCATTCCAACTCCAGTGAGTGCAACAATAGGGAAAGCGTTGGATAGTGTAGGGAGTAAAATTACCATTCCAACTCCAAAGGGTGCAACAGTAGGGAAAGTGTTGGATAGTGTAGGGAGTAAAATTACTATTCCCACTCCAGAGAGTGCAACAGTAGGGAAAGCGTTGGATAGCGGGTGGGTAAAAATTACTATTTGCACTCCAGTGAGTGCAACAGTAGGGAAAGCGTTGGATAGCATACGGGTAAAAACTACTATTCCCACTCCAGTGGGTGCAACAGTAGGAAAAGTGTTGGATAGCGGGTAGGTAAAAATAACTATTCCCACTCCAATGAGTGCAACATTAGGGAAAGCATTGGATAGCGTAAGGGTAAAAATTAATATTCCAACTCCAAAGGGTGCAACAGTAGGGAAAGCATTGGATAGCGTAGGGAGAATAGTTACTATTCACACTCCAGAGAGTGCAACAGTAGAGAAAACATTGGATAGCGGTTGGGTATAAATAACTATTCCCACTCCAGAGAGTGCAACAGTAGGGAAAGCGTTGGATAGCAGCTGGGTAAAAATTACTATTCCCACTCCAGTGAGTGCAACAGTAGGGAAAGCGTTGGATAGCGTAAGAGTATAAATTACTATTCCAACTCAAGTGAGTGCAACAGTAGGGAAAGCGTTGGATAGCGTAAGGGTAAACATTACTATTCCAACTCCAAAGGGTGCAACAGTAGGGAAAGCGTTGGATAGTGTAGGTGGTAAAATTACTATTCCCACTCCAGAGAGTGCAACAGTAGGGAAAGCGTTGGATAGCGGGCGGGTAAAAATTACTTTTCCCACTCCAGTGAGTGCAACAGTAGGGAAAGTGTTGGATAGCGTACGGGTAAAAATTACTAATCCCACTCCAGTGGGTGCAACAGTAGGGAAAGCTTTGGATAGCGTAGGGGGGGAAATTACTATTCCAACTCCAAAGGGTGCAACAGTAGGGAAAGCTTTGGATAGCGTAGGGGGAAAAATTACTATTCCAACTCCAAAGGGTGCAACAGTGGGGAAAGCGTTTAATAACATAGATGTTTATTTTAACATACTTCTAAATAATGTTTATATTTGAAATAATGTATAATTAATTTTCTAAATACATCAACATCAATAAAAAACAAGTAATAATTAATAAAACCAATTACATTTGAAGAATTAACTGACAATAAATTAACAACAAATACCAATAAATAATAATTATTAAATATTACTCACCAAATAATAAATATTACAGAATAAAATATTTATCATAACAATACAATATTATTTAAATTTAAATCAATATTAAAAATGTAAATACATTATACAAATTAATATTTTAAAAAAAAGTTTAACAATTAATTAATTACTTTTTCTAGATATCAAAAAATATTTACAAATTACAAATATTAATTGACAATTTAAAAAATAATTATCTATTAAAATAATCAATTACCAATTAATAATTATTGAATGCATTAATTATCCATAACTAAAAATGTATAAATAATTAAATATTTACAATAAAATTACTTTCCACCCAATACCCCTATAAACCCACAACACGCTCCGGTATTAAAACATAACATTTAATTAAAATGTACATTAATTACCAATTAAATAATTAATTGATCAATTAAAATAATTATTTGCCAATTAATAATTAATTACAAAATAAATTATACATAAAAAAATATTTTATTAATTACAATTAAATTACTTCCCACCCTATTCCCCTATAAACCCACAACCCGCTCCAGTACTAAAACATAACATTTAATTAAAATTAACATTAATTACCAATTAAATAATTAATTTATCAATTAAAATAATTAATTGCCAATTAATAATTAATTACAAAATAAATTATACATAAATAAATATTTTATTAATTACTATTAAATTACTTCCCACCTTATTCCCCTATAAACCCACAACCCGCTCCGGTACTAAAACATATAATTTACTTATAAATAAATTTATTAATATATAAAAGTAATACACATATAATATAAATTATTTTAAATACTTAACTAAAACATATAACACATACGTAATAAAAAACAAAAAAATAATACAAATATCGATATTAGTGTCATCCAAATTAGTTACATCGATATATATGCTATCGATATTACTAACTTCGATATTACTTACATCAATATAAAGAATTTCGATATTACTTACCTTAGGGTCGATATTCTGTCCAACGATGTTCTTGACATCAATATTCTGCACCTTCGAAATTTCAAACACGATATTTTGGTAGGTCGAAATTTAAAACTCGATATTTTGACTGTGTACCCATCTAGCCACGCACTCTAATGACTCAATGGCGACCATGGAACACCTCCACTTTCAGATCCCGACCAACCCCAACACCATCCGGCACTGTCGTCTACAGGCCCCCCGGCAAATAACCCCCCATTTACCGATGCCATCGTAGAACTCATCCCACCCCAGGCTCTCCCATCCACCGACTACATCCTACTCGGAGACCTCAACTTCCACCTAGACAACCCCAGTGACCAAAACACCACCACCCTCCTGGAGAACCTCACCAACACCATACTCAAGCAGCTAGTCACTGCAGCAACCAACATAGCTGAACACACACTTGACCCCGTCTTTTCTGCCAGCGGGAACTTCAACTACAGCCACACCACTAAACTCCTGTGGACCGACCATCATTGTATGCATCACGCCTTCACCATGCCCACAGTACACCACCACCAGCATTGCGCACCGTCACAGCTGGATCAAGGCTACCGAAGAACTTCTTATCAACTCCCTCAGCACCACCACTCCGCCAACCCTTGCAGATGCCAACACTGCAGCGCGCAATCTTCATCAATGATCTACAACTGCGGCGACACCCTGGCACCCCTCAAGAAATAAACAGGCAAACAACACTCCAAGAAGGCCAACTGGTTCACTCCAGCCCTCCACTAGTCCAGACGCACCTGCAGACCTCTTGAGAAGAGATGGAGCCACAACAATATCCCAGAAACTCACCCAGCCTTCAAATCCACTGTCAACGCACACCACCTCCTCATGAAAACCACTAAGAAATTTGCCTTCCAAGATAGAATCAATGCCAATGCGCACAACAGCAAGGAACTCTTCGCCACCATCAAGGAGTTTGCCAGGCCCAACAGCGAGAGCACAGACGTGCCCTGCTTCCAAGACCTTTGCAACAAACTTGGCACCTTCTTCCACCACAACATTAGGAAGATCTACAACAGCTTCAACACCCCAGATCCGGCCACCACGCCCGCCACGATCGTGCACAACCAAGCCACACCCCAACAGACCATGCTCTGCTAGACCCTGCTCACAACAGTGGACACACTTAAGACCATGAAGAGCATTCATTCAGGTGCCCTGACGGATCCCTGCCTGTACCATATCTTCCACAGAGCAGCCGCTGACATCGCCCCCGCTTTGCCACACCATAAACTGCTCTGTCGAAATCGCCACCTTCCCCGATGACCTCGACCGAGGCGCATGTGGTATGCAAAAGCAGTTTACTGTAACTTCAGCAAACCCTCTTGGCGATCACTATTGAATCTTTGGGTTACAGATCCCCTGGCTCGTCGTCAATTGTAGCGTCCGCCCCAGGAAATATACCTCTTTTAAATGCATTCGTGTTCCCGCAGGGAATTACAACGCAGTTGTTACAACAACCACGTTGAAACCACGCATACCATTACCCGGCAAGTCATAACAACGACTTGCGGAGGGGGGCGCTGGATGTTGGAATAGTATAACTTTCTATTCCAACTCCAGTATGTGCAACAGTAGGGAAGGTGTTGGATTTTAAATTTAACACCAATTGCCCACTCCGCAAGTCGTTGTATTGACTGCGTTGTAATTCCCTGTGGGGAAAGGTATTTGTGGTAAATGATGCTTACCCCTCCCCAGCCATGCTGAAAGGAAATTACTATGCCCCAATGAGCCATGTGCTGCACGTCGTTATTTCTCAGAGTGCAACCGTTAACTAACTTGCAGTATGTCACCAACTTTCTTTAACTACACCTAGACACATCCCAATACTTACATCATTCCTTTGGAGTACGACGGGGACCAAACGGGTCCCCCTATTCAAATATATACAAGACACTACAGCTGTCTTAGAGTTAAGATCTATGCTATGGAAAAGGTTTGAACATATCCAATCTGATTTTGAAGAGTTGGAGGCTACTTAAGAGGCTCCTCATAGTCAGCATCATATTTCCTAAACTTTCACCCTGAAGTACTTCTCTGGAGTGATAATTCTGCATTATGGGGAACTCAAAGCACGAAGAGCTGTCACAATCCCAAGGCATTAAACTGAAGTGTTGTTGAATCATGTAGGAGCTATGTGGAGTCCCTGAGAGGCCTCTTAACCACACTTCCTAACCAGCCAACTCCTAACCATGAATTTCACATGGAAACTGGAGGTTCCAAATAAGGGCAATGGTGGCAGAGTTGAGAAAGGGAGAGAAAGATATCAGTTAGCTTTGTGTATTGTGATGTATCTCCCAGGAGGTCTTGCTGTTCCTGGAAGACCCTAGAAGACCTCAATTTACTCTGTTTTCATTAGACTGTTGTAGCAGCTTGTCTTCTACCTCAGTGGAGTGGCACTTTAAGAGTAATCAGACGTTCTTCTTTAATAAACACCGCTCTATTGTTACATTGAAATGTGTAGTAATTGGTAGAAATTCCTACACATTTTTTATCTGTCATGCCCCAAATCCCCACTAGTCTGTTTTGATAGGATTAGAGTCTGGGTTGTTTTCCTCCATGGAGTTCCTCGAGTGATGGAATGTTTACACATCTCGCTGACATTCTGGTTTTTACCACCGGGAGCTTGTTCTGTGGTGTAAACTCAGCTCAAATAGCACAAGACAGCGCACCAGAGGATGCCGCTTCATTCCCACCCCTCAAGTACATTTTGTACTCAAGCTACAGCTTTCCCACTGCGGCCGGCAGCTTTCCCAACATGAACGGTAGCGGCCTGCCACAGCCGCTTGCATTGAGAAATCTCACCAGGAGGTGTTCTAGCACACAAAGAATCATGGTAGGGGATGCAAATTCTCACTTGCACTTGCCAACATAATGTCGATGTGCCGAACATGGGGGAAAACTGTGCAAAGCTGTGGTTGGCTGAGTTTTGCCAGAACTCCACGCTCCAAGTGGAATACAGAGAGGGCAGAAATCTGTGAACTCTGCTGGTGGAGTGGACTTTTTCATCCACTCCTTGTACTATGGGCCTGGGACGCAACTTTCATTTACTGGTTTTTGAGCCATCTATATTACTAGAGGGGCCTTTATCAGAAGTAGGCAGGGCCTGGCAGGTGTGGAGTCAGCAAATGAAGGCATGACCCTCCTTTGTGCATTTTTCTTCTGTGTCATTAATCAATACAGGCCAGAGAGTCAGCTAGATAAACCCGTATTTTTCAACTATAAGGGGGCTTTCAGGGTAAATCTTTCCATTTTAGGCACTTCTAACACCTTCCAGGGCACCTTCTTTATTCATCAAGCTAATGTGTTTTGACAGAGGTCACCTGCCACCCATAGCTCTCTCATAGCTGTGATTGGCCCATTTCTAAATGTGCTGTGCTCAGCATGAAACACAATTTGTAGGAGCAGTCTCCCTTCAGAGGCTGCTAAGGCATTGTCTCCAAATTAGTCTTTCTCGGTCATGAAACTCCATGTGCTAGTGAAGTGGTTCTGTACCACCTCTCTCCTGGTTGTGTCTGGAGTGACCACCTTATGCTGTCTGCTACTTGAAAGAATAGCAAAGTCAACCAGTGATAATGCTCAATTGTGACACTCCACTGAGGCCTCAGCACCCCACAGACTCTGGTTACATCCGTTCACAATCTCTGGGGTTGCAGGGAGGAAATAGGTCTCACCATCCCCTACTTCCACTCCATGTATATAGTGACTTTTGGCCCTCACTGTCTTCACTTCCATGGGTACGGTGCCATATATTAGTAAATATGCAGCTATGTGGAGTACAATATGTTATCTATTACCATCATTGAGTGTAGTGAGGGGCCATGACCTCAAGAGGTGAAGCCTCAAATGGGTCATGATGCCCCCTCTTTTTCCCATAACTGTGCTGAACTGAGTGCCTGACTAAATGACTAGGTGTAGGAGAGTAGGATCTGCTTACTATGGTTACCCCCACTTTTTGCTGATGTTTCACTGTTTTTCGACTTTAGTCTGGCTGGGGGCCCTGCTATTCAGGACCCCAGCCTAGCTGCTTCCTCTCTAAAATGATTGCATGTACTTTAGGTACACTCTTGATTGGTTAATGGGTTGCCCTTGTGAGTCCCAAGTATGTGGTACCTTAGGTACTAAGGTCCACGGTACCCCAGAGGCCTACCAGGGGCTGAAGCATGTATTATGCCACCCCTGGGAAGCCTTCCAAAATGGCATCACAGGTCTGCTACTGCAGCCTGGGTACGGTGGTTCATGCACCCCTTACTAAGATATAGGCTACCTATATATACCTTTAATCACTGACACATATAAACCTATGTCACCCGTATAGTAGGCCTTATCTATCCTTAAGGCAGAGTGCTTGGTTTTGTGTGAGATGGTGCCCATGCATGAGCTAGGCCCCTCTGCAGCTATCAGAGCCTATTCTCTGAGGCTGTTCTGTGATGCAGCCAGACCATATACTCTTAAGTGCATTATAACCTCGCAGTAAATGCTAACTTTGAAATGGCTGCATGGAAACATGTCGTGTTTGGTGTCAAACACTTTGGAATCCTACCCCCCTGCCAGTCCTGGCTGCGGGGGTAGAATTCCACCCTTCTAGAGGGAGAAGACATGTACACACTGACCTAAACGGTAATAGTTTAAAAGAGCCCTAGCATCATAAGATGGATGTTGCAGCCACAGACACGAGTCTGACACCCTGCTGCTGGATGAAACTCCAGCAGGGGAGGCCTGGATAATAGGTTTCCAGTCACAGGGAGGTGAAACCGCCTCCCAGACAGGCTTTAGTGTATTGAGTCTGGGTTGGTGCATTCGGAGAATGCTTTTCAGACAGTGCTGGGGGCACACTTGGTGTCCCTGTGCATACCCCAGTTAAAACCGGTTGCAGGGGCACTCAGCCCCTGCTCTGGCGCAAAACTGGACAAAGGGAAAGGGGTGAAATCACTCCTCTTCCCAGACCCTTCCATAGGTGGGTCCCCAGAGTATGTCAAACCCCTTAATTTAGTATAAGTATGGGACCCCATTTCTTAGGACTTTAGATTATACCTGGATGAAACTCTGATACTGAATCCTGGAACTTTTATACACTATATCGATTAGAGGACTCACAAATCTCCCTTGGGGTCAAGGAGTAATTCCCTTGTTCAAACGGGCACCAAAGAAGCATTTTGCCAGTCTGCATTTCCAAAGCTCCCGCCAGACTCCGAAGTATTTGTGACTCAGGACATGGACTTCTAGACTTCTCAGAGGCCGACACGAGATCCCAGCAAATCTGAGACCCGCGGCCCTCACGTGTGATGTGGAACCGGAACTCCTGGACACTGTGCACATTTGCTACTGCATCAACTTCCCGAGCTTTCCCGAAGTTGTGCATTGGGCTACTTGTAGTCCAAGTGCCGAGCACCATCTGCACCAAAGATTATGGGCCTACACTCCACGAGTGTTCCGTGAGCCCTCTTATAGCATTTCTGCTTGAGGCTCCTTTGCGATCCCTGGTCCGTCAACTGGTGGGTCCCCATGAAGGTAACTCTTCTTTTCCTTGGGCTTCCCTGGTTGCTCCAGACGCGCCCTGACTCCCCACCAAGTGGTGAGTCCGTCAGACCTTGCTGGTCTGCACCAAAGCCAATCTCTGCTTTCTGCATGGGTTGCTGTTGCCAAGGCTTGTTGGATCCAATCCAGAAACCGACACCGCAGCACTCAACATCCTTTTGTGGCACAGCTTAAATCTAGCTCCTGGTTGTCGTCAACGCCTCCTGGTCCTTGTGGCTGAAGAGTCAAGCTTCAACTTCTTCACCTGAAATCACCCGACATCTGTGGGCATCCACTCATCGCCTGCCTGGTCACTGGCAAGGGACCCAGACTCTGTCACCACTGCTTTCAGGTTCTTCACATCTCCGATCCACCCTTGGATTCATCCGGACACTTTTGACTTGGTCGCCAGCAGCACTTGGCAGCAGATCGCCATTGAAATCGACAACGAAACCCAACACGAAAAGACACCTATGCACCCGGCTTCCCTGGGTGAGGTAACTCGAGTACTCTGGTGCTCCCATGGGTTTTGACTTTAGAACCTCCTAGTTTTAAAGGGGTTTTCTCCAAGTCCTCTTCTAAGTGTCCTTAATCTTTAAAATTCCAACCGCAACTTTCCCCTTAGAAGTTAATGGTGATTTGTGACTGTGTTTAGACACTGTACGCGTCCCCTGTGGGTCTCCTGTGTCACTACCGTGGGAGTTGCTGGTGGCCCCAGCAGTTCTACAGGCTCTAAACCTGGTCTCTATGTCAGTCATAGTTCTTATACCACTTTCTCAATATATGGTTTGGTACGCCCCTAGGGCTCAACGTATATTGTGCTAATTTACTTTGTGCTATTTAAGTTTACTGAATGTACTTTTGCCTCTAGCCTCATAAAGAGACTAGAGGGATGTGTTTAGAATAAATACATATATTTTATATATATACCTGGTGTGGTTCTGCTTTCGTTTGGTCAATCATGAGATTATATTCTGGTAAAACAAGCTGCTCTCCACAGCTACCACTAGGATAGCTTTCTATATAGGTTGTCTTTAAACCTACCATCAATAAGGGTCGTTTTGACTGGTGCAAGGTGCCCACTAGAATAGTGGACAGCATATGCCAGGCCAACTTCTCACAGTGTGACTCGGCCAAACTTTGTTAACCTCTGTGTTAGACCAGACATCCTTGGCTTGGTTCCCTCAACTTTTTTCCTTCCAGCCTCCTGTTTTATTGACTTAGGTTTTTCTGGCCTCATTATTACTGCTAATAAGTGCTAAAATGGCTGTATCTCCCCTTTAAATATAGTAAACTTGGCTTACTCCCTATCGGCTTATTTAATTTACTTATAAGTCCCATATAAAATGGTGCTCCATGTAGCCAAGGCCTGTGAAATAAATGCTACTAGTGGGCCTGCATCACTTATTGTTCCACATACTTAAGTTGCCCTCTAAACATATCTAAGGACTGCCAATGAAGCCAATTTGTGCAGTTTTAAACTGCCATTTTGACATGCAAGGTACACCTCTTGCCAGACCCAAACCTTCCTTTTTAGGTCTTGCGTCTAGCGGTGTAGTGTGCAACAGTGCACGTGCAGCACGAGACATTTAGTAGCTCAAAATGGGGTTTAGGAGAGTGACCTAGGAATAGCACAAGCTTGTGTGTGTGCTTTTCCTTTTGTGCCCCGCTATTGGCCTTTGCGCGGGTGTTTTTTTGCAAGAGAGCACACAATAGGCAATGGCCTATTGGTGTCTATTTTGCGCACCAAAGGCCATGTTGTTTCAATTATCGTGCCCAGACACGGGCGCGATAAATGAAAGCACATGTTTCGCTGTGGCACGCGCGGACCACTCGTGGGCGTGTTGTTTTTTTACAATAGCGATCACTTTCGCGATCGCTTTCACTGCCGCTTGTTAGGTTTAGGGGAGGGTGGGTATAATCTAAAAGCCCAGACTCTGTAACTCAACGAGATCCGCGAGGCACAGTGAACGCAGTAGTGATGCAGCCTGTACCCTCTCTGCTCTGGCCCGCGCCCTTCCTCTCCCCTACATCCCCTTTGCACCTCCATAGCAGTGCACCACGAGCAGGTAGCCGCACTAGCGCTGTATAAGGATACAGGTTAGCCCAGGTAGAGCATTGCATGGGGGTGAGGGTGGCAAAAACTGCATTATTTCTCACGGCTGTCTAGTTACAATAGGGATCGCTTTTGTGATCACTTTCACTGCCTCTGTGTTTCTGTGCCCCCCACCGGCTCACCCTCCCTGTTGCTTTGCCCCTGTTACTTGGCTGCCCCACCTGCCATTCATGCTGCTTGACCCCAACACCTCACCCTCCTTCTGTGTTGCTTTGGTCTCACCCCGACCCGGTTCAGAAAGTCATCCCTGGAGTACAACTCGTGCTACGATGCCATGCCAGTCTCCAGGGCAGCAAACAGATACAACCTTCTTCTATTCAAACCTGGCTTTGCCCCTCACCTCGAGGTAACATGGCAAGTTGAACACCTTTTGGACTGGAACAAATGCTTTCTGACCTGTCACGGTTGAGGTGGGAAATGTTTCCATCACATTATAATGAACGAGTGTAGATCCTCACGTGAAATACCTGAGTCCTGGATAGTCGAGGCCCGTCACAGCATGCCATGGGCTCTGGGAGCGGCGGCACAACATGGCATGGACCCACTTTCCAAATCAAATGTATTTTTTTTTCTTTGACTCTTTGCATGCAGCATCTAAAGTTGACATGTTATATTTTTGGAGAGGGGAATCGATCTAACTTTAAGGCCATTCATCAAGGTGTCAAGCGCTCTGAAGTAACTGATAAAAGATTCGTAGTGCTATTAAATAACTTTAAAATAAATAAATAAACTGTTGCAGTAACAATCTCCGCCCCTGCACAAGTGATCGTGAAAGGTTTTCATGGTAACACAAAAAATACTTTTATATTTTGGGGTTAACATCTCCTCCTCGCTCATAAATATTTGCATGAGCAGCAGCGCTGGCCGGGTGGCACTTCCCATTGATCAGGGTGCTGTGTGATTTCCCGTGCTGGGTATTTAGTTGTGAATCTGCCATTATTTGTCTAAACACAGCTGACCAAGCAGAGCCGGGTTTAAAGTGGCTTAATGTTTTGATAAATGACATCAGCTTGAAAAGTATTTTTTGCACCGAAAGCAGAGCTCAATGGAACATGTTGACAGAACCGTTTTAATGCATTTTGTTGGAAATGTGAGAACCAACCCAATAGCTTTTGTTCCTTCATATTTGGCTGTAAAAGTAGATGGAAACATCGCCACTACTTGGGAATGCCCAACGAGAAAGGGACATTCCATTTGGGCTACATGCATTAAAATTTGCATCTCCCTGGCTGTAATGCAGGCACTTGGGATGGGTGCAATGATAAAAAAGAAGCATTTGCAATGCAATAGGTCTCGCATTATTACACTTTGAGCCACTGTTGTTGCATTATTTAGCAAGTCACACCTAGGGTAGGTCCTAAGTGGCCCATATGGAAGGGCACAATGTATTTAAAAAGTTGCCATGTACTTTTAAGTTTTACTTGTCCTGGTGGTGTAATACTCTTAATTTTCAGTACTGCAAGGTCTAACTCTCCCATAGGATAACAATGGGTTAACGTATTACATTTATTAAACAATATCTTTCAATTGGCACCCGATAGGAATGCTATGTTTCCTGTCTGAGAAATTGTAGTTAAAAATCCCCTTTAATGGTAAAGTCAGATTTTAAGCTACAATTTTGAAATTGCCACTTTTAGAGAGTTGTCATTTGTGTATCCTATTTGGTGCCTGCATCCTGTTCCTGAGTCACATGAGTGGGTGTAGTTGGCAACTGGACTTTTATTATTCCTCTCAGACAGCCACACAATCGAGGGATTAGGCATGCTTGGAATGGGCCATCGACTGGCAGGATCGAGTCTGATTTGGGCATAGCCCCACTTGCAAGTGAGTAGGCTGTGCCCTGCCTTCAAACAAAGGACTTGTCACCACTGCGTTGTTCGTGCAGCTAGCTTGGAGGCAGGGCAGGGAGTCAGAAAACTTCAAGGACTTCAAAGAGAATTCTCTAGATACTTCTCCTACTTCAAGTTACACACCAGGGGGTCATATTATGGTAGTGCCCTGGTGGCACAACAGGCATTTTTGCCCGCTCTGTGTGCCCCTGGGGCAATTTGGTATTACAGAAGGGCCTGCAGATGCTTGAGCATCCCCCTACAGTAATACTGATAGCGCTGGTGCACATAAAGCACCAGCGATATCATCAGAGGGCATTCCCTCATTTGCATGGGGGCAAGGCATCATGCAAATGAGGGAACCCCTTTTCCTCTGCGCCCACATCGTATTACAGATGTGGAAGCAGAGGCAAAGAAGCTGTCAGGAGGTGCACTGATAGTGTGCCACCTAAAAGGTGTTTCACTGTCAGTGAGCCCCCTAATGGCAGCCCTCTGGAGTGGGTAACAACATCCGCTTGTAGGTGCGTGCAGTCACTCGCTTAACCCGCCTGCAAGGGATCTCTAATCCCCCTTCAAAGTGCAGGCAGGTTCCTGCCTAAACTGTGAAACATAGAGCAGCTTCAAATCATGCCCTGGGAACAGCGCATTCATCCTAATACAGTGGAATTTCCTTGTTTGCGCTGGGCACACCTTTTAAGTGGTGGGCCCGGTGCAAACAAGGAAAATGCGCTGTGTCTTTGATATGGCCCCAGATATAAAAATAGGTCTCTCAGACTCACTCTTCAGTATACCTCTCGACCTGTGGACCCCTGTGTCACTCTGCAAGAAAGACTGATACTTGGTTGCCCTGCTTCCTGCTATCCTGCTGCCTGAGTTAAGGACTGGGCCTGCATCATGAGCCCAGGAACATCAGAGTGACTTCAAGGGCTAGTAGACTAACCTCCTTCTAAGAGCCTCAGGAACAGAGAAGGCTCCAACCACCTTGAACCCAACACCTGGACTCTGTCTGCTGTTAGTCCTATCCTCCAAGTGGTGTCACCCCAGTCCTGGGGTCTTGGAAGTGGACCTGAAGGTGCTCTGCAAGTCCAGCTGTGTTCCTGTGAAGCAGAACCGATGCAGCACAATGCATCTCCACACAGCTACATCGTAACCTCCGCAGCGTGACACATTCCCGATGCCAGACCTCGCATCCCAGCTCGCAGTCTACTAGGTACCGCCAGTGCGCGACGCATATTAAATGCAGGACTTTGCATCAATACATCATTGACGATGATGCAAGACTCTTCAGCTCAGGCGTGCAGCTCCTTAGATCGGGCACTGCGCAAGGCATAGTTGATGTGGGATCTTGCAATGCTCTTCAAACCAGGACATAAGGTACTTTTGTTCAGTGGGCCTTACTTGGCCCCTGTATCCGGCCCATGCTCCATCGTGGTTGGCCTGAACTTGTGATTTTTTCCCAAGCCTGCATGACTAGATAGCCACAGTTGATGCTTTTAGGCACCATTTTCTCCTATATCCATAAAATTGCATATCTCCGTTTCTACTGATTGGATATATTTCGCTTTGATCTGACTAAATTGTTAAATGCTACTGTTTGTTTCTAAATTGGTGTGAGATTTTTCTTGTGTGTCCATTTTATTACTGTTCGAAGTTCTGCATAAATTCTACACATTGCCTCTAAGCTAAGCCTGACTGCTTTGTGGAAGATTCCAGGGGGAAGTGCACAGGTTAATTTGGGGTTTGTTTGTGTCTTATCCTGACCGGGATTGACAGAGATTGTGGCTGCTGCTTGAGTCGGGTTTCACCCCCTCCCTTCCAACCAGTAACACAGTTTCCAACACTCTGCATGGTGTCCTGGACAACATAGTCATGAATCTGCTCCTGTAAGGAGACATTAGAAAGAATGTGATTTTTTTTATTTGTATTTTGGGCATTTATGGCCCAATATATATCTTGCACAGCTGAGGCCAGACACCTGAAAAACCCAGGGCACAGGGTATGGTCAGAGTCCAGTCCTTGTGGCACACCCTTGGTGCACGAGTAGTGGAGTCGGACGTACGACGGCCAGGAGTAAAGTAAGTAAATAAATAAATGAAACTATTTACCTTGCGCATGCTGCATTGCCGAGTTTCTTACTGTTCAACCTCTTTACACGTTGGGGCAGATTTACGAAACTGCCGCCCAAAGCAGCGAAGCAGCAAAACAATTTGTGCTGCGTTGTGTGATAGGGAGGGAGCAGGAAGGCTCCATATCTACTGAGATATGGCACTTACATTTCCTTAGCGCTGGTGCAAAATGTTTATGCCATGTGCCACGCACACACCTTTGTGCCATAATGCAAAGTTGTGTGCGATAGTGCGAAAGCTTCTTTCAAAAATGCTTTTTATAAGGGCATATTTTTAGGCCCACCGTTATAAACAATGTTATTTCTTGATATAACAATTTTGTTTACCAATTTGAGAATATAATTGTGATGAAATAGAATAACCTTTTATACCGTTTTTTAATTGAATTGCTTTAACATTATTGAATGAGTTCCATGAGTTTTTTAATGCTGTTATAAGCTGTGCTTTTATGGTTTTTAAAGTTTGAAATGAAAACTGAAGAAAGCTCTTTCGGAATGTTGCACAATGGCAAAACATTCACCCCCAGTCACAGATCTGGGTTTAATCCATCGTTATTTTGCTCACCAAGCCACCCCAGTTCAGACATGGCCATATGCAAATGAGTCTTGACGCTGTGCCTTATGGGAACAGTCCAGCCCGAACCTCCAAGCCATGTCTTTCCTGGATCAGAATCAAGCATCCTAGGACCGGTTTCTGGCTATCAGCCGTCTTCAGCCAGGATAGCTTGACTCCAGTGGCTTAGTGAGCACAGGACCCACGTCTGGGCATACCCTTCCCACATAGGGTGAACAGCAAAACACACAAGATAATGGACAGAATGTTGCACAATGGCAAAACATTCACCCCCAGTCACAGATCTGGGTTTAATCCATCGGTATTTTGCTCACCAAGCCACCCCAGTTCAGACATGGCCATATGCAAATCAGTCTTGACGCTGTGCCTCATGGGAACAGTCCAGCCCGAACTGCCTTTGTTTCAGAAGGCATTCTTTTTTTAACGCAAAACCCTGTCTCACAATTTTGGTAGATAAGGTGTTGCGTCAAAAAAGGTGAGTGATTGCATGGGAACGCCCATGTAATGTCCATTTGATGCTAAGTAACGCAAAGCAACGCATTGCGCTACTTTGCGTTACTTTTAGACAATTTACATGGTAAGTTTTGCGCTGGAAAGTAAATATTAAAAAACCTATTTTGTACTGGTGTGTGTCACTTTTATGAGGAAACGCCAGCAGGAAATGTTAGTAAATCACTGTCGTAATCTGTATTTAAGTGACTATTTCCCTGTGTTATTTTTTCACATTCTGAGGCACACCTTTCACTTTTCCTAAAGCAATCGTTCAACAAAGTTCTTTACTGTTCAATCCACGCAACTGACTATACGAGGAAACGTCCGCAGAAAGGGCAATATAAAATACAAACATTTAGATAAGTATGTTTACTAACAGTAAACTTAACTGAAACTTTAATAAGAAAAAGGCTTTTATCAGACTGTTGATATCACGGTTACCAATTGTCTTTGACACTTGATCATAAAAACCCGATTCTACCACACATGAATTCCAAGGTACTATAAAATAATGGTCAATAAAGAAATCATGAGTTAAATTTTGAAAATAAATAACACAGTGGTAAACTACCCAGTTTGGCTGAGTTGCTCCCTCATAAAGCTGATTTGCTTGAAAGGCAATAAATAAATTATGACTTCACTCAGTAGTGTCATATTGAGAATTGGAAACTTAATTTAATCCCACTCTAAGAAGACACAGGTACTTAAGGATACAGTAGATTTAGACAATGCTGCTGAGGCTAACTTTGGTGCATTTTCAGAAAGCCATTTGGCTTCTTAGAGACGTGTTAAGGCATGGGCAAAGTG
Source organism: Lissotriton vulgaris (assembly GCF_964263255.1). Lineage (NCBI taxonomy): Eukaryota > Metazoa > Chordata > Amphibia > Caudata > Salamandridae > Lissotriton > Lissotriton vulgaris. The sequence continues at coordinate 846,463,310 of NC_141685.1, forward strand.
GACTTTGGCTCAGGCCCCCTACCTTTCTAGGGGCCCCATCATTAAGCTTTCAGGGCAGTTCCACAGAATGGCATGACACACAATATGAAAGGGCGCTCCCAGGTCTTCAATATCTCATAAATATTCAAAGGCTTTGCACTGAATGGAGGCCCCCTGAAGAGCTAGGGACCCCTGGAAGAGGGTTGTCAATGATCAGATATATAGTTGCTTTGGAAATGGCCCTTTCATCAGGATCACCCCATACCTTTTTGCTTTCTTTCTCCCCTTTTTTTCTGAATGCGTTTTTTGTTGGGTCTAGGACTCTGGGTGCTTTACCACTGATAACCAGTGCTAAAGTGCATGTACTCTGCACTCTAAACACAATCACATTGGCTTATCCACAATTGGCAAATTTAATATACACTATATGTGCCTAGGGCATGTAAATTAAATGCTACTAGTGAGCCTGGTGCACTGATTGTGCCACACACTTTAGTAGCCCTTTAAACATGTCTCAGTCCTGCTGCTGCAGACCATGTGGATGCCGTTTTTAACTGCCATTTTGACCTTGCAAGTTATCCTACTTGTACAAAAAATCTGTGGTGCATCCTCATGAGCCACCAACACATCGCACATCCTTCAGAAAGAAGACTTTTTCTTCAGTAGAATCCAATGTTAACTCCAATACTCCAGTTTAATCCTTATTTTTATTTTAACTTTTCTCCAAATGTATTACATTCACCACAATGGCAGCATGATTCCACTATTTCAAATGCCACAGACGTGCCCACTCAGGCCTTCATTGCAGCAAGTGGGATTTCACAATTCAAGTGAATTCAATCAGATTTCACTGCGTCACTTCTAGGACGCTGTTGCGTCAAAATCTTGCGCCTGCCTCATGCCAGGCGTAAGACTGAGCAGTACAAAAGGGGGTGGTGATGGACGGAGCATCTGAATCAATCAAACACTCACACCCAGTCAAAAGATCTGGGTTTAATCCATCACCGTTCTTTAGCCCACTCTGCCACCCCAGTTCAGACATGGCTATATGCAAATCAGTCTGACCCTGTGCCTCATGGGAACAGTCCAGCCCAAACTGCCAAGCCATGTCTTTCCTGGACCGGAAACAAGCTGCCGAGGACCGGTTTCTGGCATTCCAGCCATCTTCAGCCCGGCTTGCTTGAATCCAGTGGCAAAGTGAGCAAGGGACTCACATCTGAGCATACCCTGCCATACTTTTTAAATGGTCTACTGCATCAATTATATGGTTTAGCATCCTAATACTGATGGAGGTGTTACGCCTGGGGATTAAGCCTCACTGGTCCTCAATGACCAAGTTCGGAAGACAGGGCAGCAGGCATTCCACATGTAAATTTCTTTGTATTTAAATCTCTGAATAAAAGATTTAGATAGGTCGATGGGATGCTGGGGAGGAGGGATGGAGGTCTGGTTTCAGAAATGGGACAACTATGGCCTCACCCTTTGTAGGGGGTAAGTGGGCAATAGAGTTGGTGCTTTCAAAGAGTATCTTCAGGTAAGGGACCAGGGTGACCTCAAAAGCAGCATAGTACTCAATGGGCAAGCCATCTGACCCATGGCCTTGTCCCAGGGATGGGAGTGGTTGATCTGCCGCATTTCCTGCTCGGAGTGAGGGGCATCAAGCACCTCTCTCTGGTCAGGGGTCATTTGAAGGAGGTAAAGTTCTGACATAAAGGCCTGTAGACACTCATTACCAGGGACTGCTTTGACCACATATAGTGAGTCATGAAAGTACTCGAACATCTTGTTGATCTAGAACCTGCATGTGGATAAGAGTTAGTTGACTGTCACAAATTTAGACACAATATAGAAGCCTATATTCTGAGGCCAGAGAAGCCATGCTAGGAGCATGCATGGACTATGCTCTTCAGAGTGCCACCTTAACATGTTCACCGCCAAACTGCTGCATTGTAGATCCTCCAAAAGGTCCTCATGTTATCTTCGTCCTTGAAGCAAGGCACCCTCCAGGGCGGGATTTTTTTTCCTTGCATGGATGGATGTCTCCGCTTTTTGGATGTCCAGATCTAGCTGTATGTTGACATCTACCTCCATTTTGATACTTGTCTCCTGATCACAGCCATAGGGGTATCCTACTCATACAAAGGTAAAGAAATGGAGCCCTCTTTTTCAGTGAAGTACTGAATGAATGCCTCTCTTATTGTGTCTCTAAAGATGAGTCTTCTAGCTAGTGGGTTGTATGCATCACATCAGGATGGGAGACAGGATCGTGCCCAGGGTCATGCCCACCGTCAAAGGGCTGTGGTCTTAGTAAGTAAAATCTAGATAGGATGAGCAAAACATATAAGGCTGAAGCATCAATGAGTAGAACATTGTATCTAATCTCACATACAACTCATTGGCAGAAGAAAAGTATGACTATTCTTCATGATATACGCTGCAAAATCACCATGAATCTACTAACACCCAGGATTGGAGTCAGTATGGTAAAGCTTTAGCTTTGTGAACTACTCCTGAGCTTTGGAGAGTCAAAGCAACACAACTGCAGCTGACCAGGGTTTCGCACTTGAATTTCAATATCGGAGAGTCAGTAAGACGCTGTGCACAAGAATATCCGGAGCTAGCCGCGGAGAAGCTCCACTGTCAAGACAGGTTCAAATTCTTATAGGGAGGGATGGTGCACCAAGACTGGGGGTAGAAACTGCAGATTTGCAAAGGACCAAGGAAAAGAGGGCATCTATAACCCCAGATCAACAGAAAAATAATATCCTCCCCATCTGCGTAGGTACATTCTACCTCCTACTGCCGTGGTCGCGTCCGTATGCCCGCACTTAAAAGTGATGCCCTCTTTTCCCTGGTTCCTTTGCATTTCTGCAGTTTCTACCCCCAGTCTTGGTGTACTTGTGCATTTTACAACCGCAGTTCTGGTTGAGTATTTTACTCTTCTAAACAGGCAGTTGGATTCTTACTGGATGATTCCCCGATTGAGACGTCGAGTACTTTGCCTTATTTAATTATCTTTTTTGACCCATCTTCTAAGTTATCTCTCTCTGCCTGGACTGCGATTACCTCTGCCTTCAATTGATCCAATAGATCTAACGAAATCTTGCATATTACGTCTCCTCCGCTGGTTGTAAGAATTTGATCCACCTGCAACTTAGAGACTCTGTGTTTTGCATGCGCTTGGCTTCTACATGGGACTCCCCAATAAAACAATCTAGGTAGAAAGTACCTACGCAGACGTAGAGGATATTATTTTTCAGTTGATCTGGGGTTATAGATGCCCTCTTTTCCTTGGTCCTTTGCAAATCTGCAGTTTATACCCCCAGTCTTGGTGTACTTGTGTATTTTACAACCACAGTTCTGGCTGAGTATTTTACTCTTCTAAACAGTTGGATTCTTACTGGATGATTCACCGATTGAGACGTTGACTACTTTGCCGTATTTAATGGTCTATTTTGACCGATCTTCTACGTTATCCCTCTCTGCCTGGACTGCGATTACCTCTGCCTTCAATTGATCCAATAGATCTAACAAAATCGTGCATATTACGTCTCCTCCGCTGGTTGTAAGAATTTGATCCACCTGCAACTTGGATACTCTGTGTTTTGCATGCGCTTGGCTTCTACATGGGACTCCCCAATAAAACAATCTAGCCCTGACGAAGTTCCCACGGGAACGAAACACGTTGGCTGAGGCCTTTTAAAGAATTAAAACAATAAAAGAGCTTTTTCTAAATATCACAACTACTTTCGACTTCTGTTTCTGGTGCCCCATCACTCTCTATAAGCTTTGGAGAGTAGGTTGTGAGAAGTCTAAGCTGACATCAAGAACACAGGTAAAATCTCCTCTCAATATCTGAGAAATGTTCGCCAAGTCATAACATTTCATTGTGAGAGGTTGAAAGAAAAGGGGTTGATCAGTATTTGGTGCATTAATACTGCCCAGAACTATTAGGCAGCAATCCAGGTAGTCACTAATGAAAGGGTCTATCTTCCTTCGGGAACCAGGCGCTCCTCCATCTTGACACATAGTGTGCCAGGGCATATCCAGATTGCAGTTCCCCAGCCAAACAAGGAGAAAGAGGTACCAAATAGCTGACCTCTCTATATGCATCAAGGTGGTTGCCCTCTGCCAGAATTAGATGCATTTCCTTCAGGAAAACCAGCGTTTACACATAGACCCCCTTACAAGCCCAACACTTTCATGTAGGGACTTGCATAGGGGAGCTGGCATTCTTGCATCTCGTTGTGAAAGCCTGTGAAGATTGTACTTGCCGGGCAGATCAGGAGGTCCTGGCAAACATGTTACCCTCCGAAGAAACCCCCAACTGTGCTGCAGGTGAGGAATGGTCCCCTTCTACACAATGTGTGGTTTAGTCTCTGGTTCAACTTGTGTCAATTTCAGCCACCATTCTTCACCTCATGCCACCTGTCTATTGGGGTGACCTACGGTGTATTCCAAAAACGTGACCTTTTATTTTACCCGAAGCGACAGTCCTCCCCCCCATTCGTAGTCTAACATTTATCGACTGTGCGCAGAACAGCAGTCATTTCAACAGCGGAGTTGCTGTCTTCCTGCATCTGTGCTCTTGATGGCTGAATTTGATTTGGGGAGTGCACTTGAATCCTCCGGTATCGTTTACTGTGTGGCTTGGATCATGTCCAGTCAGTTTCCGCTTTCAGATGATTATTTGGCCTGGCAGTGTGATGCTTCTCAATCCATAGTGAGGCAACCTCTGGTTCTGTTAAAAAGTGGGTACATTGATTGATCATTGATTATTTTCCGGCACACTGGGAAAATTAAGGCATATTTCTGACACAGTTCATGTAAGCGCTGTTTCAGTACTGAAAGGATGATCTGCGGTGTTGCACATGGAGATTAAAGTCCAGAAAGATCACTACTTTGGCATTTTCCAGTGCCAGCTGGTTACTTTTCCTGGCATTTTGTAAAATTACAGCTCTATCTCCATAGTTCAGAATTCTTCTGGTACAATTTGTCGGGGGTGTTCTCAAGGTTTTCCGCTTGAAACACAGTTTCCTGGTTTTCCCAGCTGGTGAATGTTGTGATTCCAGTTCAGATGCAAGGCTGGAGGGGAGATCTTGCGCTTTCCAAGGCAAATGTCTGCACAGCCCACCGAATACCCGGGAGGGGGCCCACAGGGTCCTCTCAAGATGGCACAATAAGCTATCTGCAGTGTTTTGATGCAGAGGTTGCAAGGCTAGTTGTGGAAATGCAGAGTAAGGAGTTCATGTGTTATGTCATCTTTGGTTTGTGTTGTTGTGTCCTCAGGCGCTAGCCCAACCAGCCACTTTGTTCCCCAGATAAGCATTCAGTCAGTTGGATCCACAAGTGTCAGAGCTCTTATTCTGGGACTAGTGATAGAGCGCGCAGGTCGCCCGACTCTTTATTTTACCAAAATGTATACGCACTTGGGCCCATAACGTGTTTATGCACTATACTCTTGTGAATCGGGCGAGCTTACACATCCCTATCAGTAATTCTTGTGTTTTTCTTACTATTGATTTCAGAGTACCTGACTTACCAATCCTTGTCACAGGTACCTATGTTCCTGATGAATCAGGAGCTAGCAGGGGTAGGAGATAAGGCTAACCAAAAATACCATATACATTTTGAATAATGATTTACACTATTGTAATAACCACAGACACCTGGAGGGTTTTCAATACTTTATATAGTAAAAAGTTAAAGTCCACATGCCATGAGAATAAAATTCACACAGATTAGAATATCTATAATTAGGATCAGAACTATAATATAACTATGAATGAGAGTGAGCACCATTGAATGTCAGAAAACCAAAAGAAAAGGGTAATAGGGAACATGCTATTCAGTTTTCAGGCTTATACTAAGGCAGGTAAAGTGGAAAAGAACAATACTATTTAGCTGAGTTCTAGATTTTATCAGTGATCTATAAAAGACAGACCCTAATGCTATTTACTACTTGAAGGCTTAGGTACTAAGGCAGGGTAAAAGTGAAACACACTGAATAAGCAGACAATTTAATAATATCCTACAGGTGTGGGTAAAAGTGGAACATAACTAACAAACAGTTGTGCATGTAAAATCTTTGGAGAAAGACAGGGAAAATAACATAGGCAATGATGCTTTATTAAAGGAGGAGAGGAAAGAGTATAGATAGACGAACACCCACAGATATATATTTACCTAGGACGGGAATGAGGACTAACCCTGGCCACAGGTCAGTTAGGGAAAAGGCGAGGACAAGGACCCTCAAGGACTTAGGATGCCAGTAGGTGAGCAGGTACAGCTCATGGACCGTCAGGACAGGATACCCCTCAGGATTTGGATCAGGACTGGGCTCATCAAAGGGTACGACCAACACCTGCAGCTTCGGATGCAACGCCTGCGCTACTCCCTCTCTGCACGGAATCTGCCAATAACCCGGATTGGGTTTTCGAATCTCCCAGCAAAGTGCTTCGCCAGCACTTAAAACTATTCCACCCCTTGGAGTTTGTGGAAATTACGGACAGAGTGCTCCGCAGCTCTCTGTATCAATCACCTATAGAGTTCGTAGGGTCGGTGACAAGTCTGCTACTTGGACAAGTCGGACAATTTCTCTATCTAATACTAGGCTAGTTATACTGTTTTCGGGTCAGTGGACCACCCACAAATGTTGCAAGTGACAGGATCCCCAACTTTGGATAGGACAAGAGAGGTGGTTAGGTCATTGTCTCCACCTAGAATTTAGGGTTCCCACAATTAATATTTACATTTTCAAACCCACCCCTTACATTCCAGTTCCCATGGCATGTGGAAGGTGTAGTACAATAGGACACACATAAAATATGTACATTGTATCAGTTTTAGGTACAGCTGAAATCTTCTCCTGGTACAAGGGTCACTTTCCCAGGCGCATCTCAGCTTCAAAGCCAGCTGGCTTAGTTACACTCCTGCGCAATTCGGTTTCTCCCTCATCACGTGATTAGGGTGACATGGGTTTCAAAGATGGAGTGGCTCCCCTTCCCCAGGCCCACAGATACACGGTACATGAAAAGTAAGCGAAAACAAATTAGAAACACAGGAAAAAATGAATGCACTGTATACCGTGATTGGCTATGCTACATCCCTTATTTCATAATATCTATAGCATTAGGTTTTTAGGCAGAAATAGACAATTGTGCCAAAGCAGCGGCAGCAAGCAAGATGCGTGTTAAAGACAAAGCGGCCATATTTGGAATAATGCGCATGTGCGAAAAAATCCCTCCAGAACTACGAGTGCGTCACATCACATGGGTATGACCGACGCATGCGCAGACTGAAATCCCGCATAGCAGCGACCAGTCAGTGTGCAAGCTTTGATTATGATTAGAAAACACATAAGCAAGCGTCTCTGGGACACCTGCGTGTAGTGTGAAAGTGCAATATTAATAACAGAACAGATTGAATTAATAATGTTATTGATTATGCGAGGTTCTTGAATTCAAGCAAGTCGCATTACGTGTGAATCCTTGCTCCATCAATCTCCTCTTTGATGATATTTACTATCATCACTATTAATGGAAACAGATGGCAACTTTTTTTCCTTTCAGATCTCATTCATTTCAATCTCCACAAACTTATTATTGAGCCTTCTTTCTGCATCCTTGTTAGGATGGGAATTCTTGGCTCTTTTATAAATCTGATTTTTCAGCTCTTCTATTTCCAGTTCATCCACATTCCTTTTCACTCCTCTCTTATTCACAGTATACTTCTTTCTGCATTTTTTACATTTGCAGCAAATTATTATGATTAGCACAATTAAACTTATTCCAGCTATTGGCATCAGTATTTTACTCACAAGATTTCTACCTATGTTAGAAAACCAACTACCTATAGAGGAGAAACCATCAGTTAGTCTCTTCCAGGCACTATCAACCTCCAGTGGTTTGAGTTCCTTTTCCAAATTAGTTATGTTTCTCACATATTTCTTAATTTCAATGCTTTTATCCAGAATGTAAGTGCAACAATGTTGCGCTTTCAACATTCTACAGACTCCGCCCTCTTTTGCCAATAAAGTATCAAGAGCGAGGCGATTTTGTAAAACCATTGATCTGATCGCAACCAATTCGGTATTAACCAGCAGGAATCCAGCAGCAGTGTCAGTTGATAACCGATCCACTACTGTGGACAATTTGCAAATTCGATGTGTATTCAGAACCACTCCCACTCCAGGTATCAGTGCACTAAATATATCACCTATTATTTCTCCTACACTTTCTCTTTTACTACGTACTAAACCATTAGTATTTTCATTGCTTCCAGCGGCGTTGTTCACATGGTATATTTTCGGGAAGACAATGCCAAAATAGCAGCTTCCATACCAGTTATCTGGCAATTTGAAATAAGCCCTGTTTCCACATATATAATATATTCCAGGAAACACAGGTTCTGACCCATTTTTGAATCCCCAACCTCCAATTACCTTATAATTGTGTTCGCATTCACTGGAACCGATGAATACATTGTTATAATAACTAGTCTTTTCTCTATGAAGGCAGAGTTTTCCCTTTCTTTCGAAGTCCAACAACAGTGCAGGATTAGCTTCACCATTTGAGGTGTTTTCCATGTTTTCTGCCCACTTAGGAGTTTTCTGTCTTTTGTCACTGGCCTTTCTTTGGAAACTTTCCCTTCTCTTTTCTGCCATATTTAGGAAAATGTTCTCTTGTTCATGTAATGAACAGGTCAAGTTATCCCTGTGTGCATCACCCAAATCTATAACACCTATAGTCAGAAAATACTCTCCCATATAATGGGTCACATCACTCTTGGTATGTACAATATTCAGGTTTCCCCGAATAGGAAGTTCAGAAAAAATTACGTCAGTGTTTGAATAGTAATACTGTAGGGTGCTTCTGTAAAACAAACTAGCTAAAATACTACAGGAAATTCCATAGGTTAGGGGTAAATGGTGATAGGTCACACCTTCAGCTACAGAAGTGGGTAGCTTCATGCAAACGTAACAGTCTTCTATTTCCATAGCTTCTACATAGTGAACTAAAAGATTTGCAAATACATTTAAATGTGTTCTGTTTTTGAATCTGTGATAATGTAGTCCTCCTACATCTGATGCATCTACGTCTGGTTTTGTCTGTTTAAGGCTAACTGTATTCTCACGTCTTTCTACACTTCGTGGCGTTTCTTCTGTCTGTTGAATGTCTGAGTCTTCCGTCACTTGTTTAGTAGGGTACAGGTTAGAGTCTTTACTTAACATGAACGGGATACTAATTGTTAGTCCTATCCATAATATCAGTACTATTGCTACACTACATAAGCATATTTTACAACATGTTTTACAGCAATTCTGTCTAGGTCTTCCATTCACATTTGAATCAGACATTGTGGCTTAAGAAGTTTTCCAACCCCTCTTTGTGCCTTTACACAAGTAGCTTACACAGGCTAAGTTTTCAGGTTGGGTCTTCTTCTTCAGAAACCTGATCAGCAATCAGATCTTCCTCACTTTCGTCACTTATTTCGAGATCTTCAAATTCCTCTAACACCAGGTAAGTCCATTCAGGGCTTCGATAATTTTTGTTTTGTCTCTTATCCTGGTACTTCTGTTCGGCTGGGCCCCTGTTTTCACCTTTTCACTGGCAGCCCTTTTTCTGTTTTCTAATTTTTCTTCTACGGTTTTCAGTCTTAGTTTCAATCTTTTTATGAATCTTGGTTCACTTTTCTTCTTCTTGGGTCTTTTAGCTGTCACTGTAGTTTGGCTCTCCTCACGAGCCCTTTTATTTTCGTTCAGTTGTGGTACTTTTTCTTTGACGGTATCTTCGTCCCTTCGTGTCTGACTAGTTCCAGGTCTTATTTCATTGTCTTCTGCCTGGTTTCTAAACTGGCCTTGTTCAGGGGTACTTTGGATTTGACTTTTACTTTCAACTGTTTCCGACTCTGTTTCCTGAACACGTTCGTCTATTTCTATCTGTTCCTGTTCATGCACTTCGAACCCTTGATTTTCTTCAGCATGAACTTCACCCCTAATTACTATCTGTCCCTTTTCGGTTTCTGGAGTCTTTGGAGGTGTGTCGATGACTTGGTCTGTCCCTATCTGACCTTGTTCTTCAGCAGGTCTGACATGGATTTCGATGACCTGATTATATCCGTCTTTTCCTGTCTCATTCTCACTATCCCACTCTCTATCTAGGTAGGAGTACTTTCTGGTTCTTATTGGATCAAGAATCAGATCGTCTGCTGGGAACCATTCGTCTTGACTGGTGCTCGGTTGTTCGACATCAGCTAGTTCCGGACTCTTATCTGGAGACCCCTCAGCTGCACAACCTTCAGCCTCAGTCGCTTCTTCTCCGGTTACCTGCTTGGTATGACTGGCATGGATCCACTTTGGCACTCCAGCACACTTTACTGCAGTTGTGGTGACAAGAATCACTTGTCTGCGTTTTCCCCACTTTGGTGCAAGGCAACTCTTCCGGGTGTGTTTCTTTAACACAACCCAATCACCTGGTTTCAGATTATGGACTGGAGTTGTTGGCCAGGCGATGGCATCCTCCCCAATCTGGTGAGAGATAGAACGCACTTGGTCACCCAGCTGCTTACAGTATTCTAGTACCAAATCATCAGAAATACTTAGCAGTTTGTGTCCTGGTACCCATGCCTGTCGCATCACTCTTCCCATTAGTATCTCATGGGGACTCAGGCCTGTCTTTCGGTCTGGAATGCTTCTCAATCCCATCAGGACAAGGGGCAAAGCGTTTATCCAGTTAAATCCTGTAGAGTTACACATTTTTGCCAATCTCGACTTTATAGTGCCATTCACCTGTTCGACTACTCCAGAAGCCTCTGGATGGTATGCACAGTGCAGTTTTTGGGTAATTTTGAATGCTTTATAAAGTTCATCTAATATTTCATTGGCAAAATGCCCACCTCTGTCCGATTCAATCGTGACTGGAAAACCGTACCTAGGTATCAGTTCCCTTAGTAACAATTTGGCTACAGTAATAGCATCATTTTTCTTTTCCGGGTAGGCCTCCACCCACCTTGAGAATAGGCAGACTATAACCAAAACATACCGGTATCCTTTACATATGGGTAGCTGAATAAAGTCAGCCTGCAGTCTGAAAAATGGACCTTCTGCCTTTCCAATCGTACTTTGTCCCACTACTGTTCTCTTCTCAGTTTTAAACTGCTGACAAATTAAACACCTCTGGCAAAGTGCATCCGCAATGTTCCTGAACTTCGAATTGTACCATACTTCTTTGAAAACACGGACCATCACATCCCTCCCTATGTGTGAGTCTCCGTGAATTAGTCTGGCCATTGGAGCAACCATACTATCTGGCAACACAGGCGTACCATCTCTACAAGCAATGACACCATCTCTATTCCTGGGTTTACAGCCATCTTTCTCCCATCTTTCCTGTTCTTCTGGTTCTGCTGCCATTTGCAACCCTTTCAGTTCCTCCCAAGTAGATACACTCTTAAACACCATAAGTTTGCAGCTGTTTCCGCCTCCCCACAATTTGATGTTTAATGACATTTTGTGTCGTGCACAATATTGGGCTATTTGGTCAGCATATCTATTACCAGCTGTCACATCGTCATTTCCAGATTTGTGAGCAGCACACTTGACCACTGCCAATTCTTTGGGTAACTGGATTGCTTCCAGTAAGTTCTGTACCACTTTTCCATTTCTGATAGGGGTACCTGAGGAAGTCATGAATTCTCTTTGCAGCCATAACTGGCCGAAGTCATGCACAACCCCGTAACCATACTGGCTGTCAGTATATATGGTTACTCTTTTGTTTTTCCCTTGTTTACAAGCTTTTGCCAATGCAATCAATTCAGCTACTGGTGCAGATTTTATTTAACTTAAATAGGAGGCTTCTAGTGTCTTTTCCAGAGTGACTACAGCATAGGCACCACTCAGACCTCCATCCGCATGTCTGAAACATGAGCCATCAACAAACATCTCAAGATCTTCTACTGGCAAGTCTGTTTCTTTTATATCAGTCCGTGGTTTAGTGCTAAATTCAGTTAGGTCAATGCAATTATGCTCAATTTCTCCTTCAATTTCTGCACCCTGTGTATTTGGTAGCAAGGTAGCTGGATTCAGTATGTTACATTGGGAAATTATCACATTTTCTGCACCTACAAGAATTCTCTCATACTTAGTCAGCCGACTGGGTGTGAGATACTGAGTCTTGATTCTGGTCAGCAGAATCACAACTGAATAAGGAACATATACAGTTACAGGATGTCCCATGACAATGCATTCACTTTGTTCTAGACTAGTACAAGTTGCAGCTACTGCTTTCAGGCATCCAGGCAATCCAGCAGCCACTGGATCTAAAGTGGCAGAGAAATAGGCCACTGGACGTCTGGTCAGACCATGTTCTTGCATTAGGACTAAGAGTGCACAATTGTCTCGTGTGTCACAAAACAGGTCAAAGTTTTTAGAATAATCAGGCATTCCTAATGCAGGAGCGGAACACAGACAGTTTCGTAATTTTATCCAGGATGTCATACTTTCATCGTCCCACTCAACTGGATCTTTTGCTCCTTTCTTGGTCATTTTTATTAAAGATTTTGCTAGGACCGCAAATCCTACAATCCACTGTCTGCAGTATCCTACAACTCCTAGGAGCATTCTAACTTCTTTCTGGGTTCTGGGTAACTCCATGTCTCAAATTATTCTAATTCTTTCTGAAGTGACCTTCCGGATACCTTTCTCTATCTGGTGCCCCAGATATTTCATTGAGTTTTTACAGAACTGTAGTTTGACAGGTGATACTTTATGTCCTCCTTGGCCTAAATGATTCAACAATGCAATGGTATCAGTAACACAGTCGATCCAACTTTTAGACGCCACTGAGAGGTCGTCTATGTACTGGACCAAAACTGATTCTCTAGGCAAGATTAGTGATTCAAGGCATCTTTTTAAGATCTGGTTGAAAATCGAAGGACTCTCTGTGTACCCTTGAGGAACACGATTCCAGACATTGACATGACTGTTGAATTCAAATGAGAAAATAAATTTGCTGTCTGGATGCAATGGGATGGAAAAGAATGTGTGACATAAGTCAATAACGGTAAACCATTCCGCATTCCATGGATTTTGGTACAAGATCATGGCAGGGTTTGGCACAATAGGACAGCAAGGTACAACAATTTGGTTTACCTTTCGCAGGTCCTGCACTACCCTGTACTTTCCACTAGGCTTTTTAATTCCAATTATGGGTGATTTACAAGGACTGCTCATTACTTCCTGTATGATGTTTGCTTCTAGCAATCTTTTTATTTCTAGGGCAACTCCGGCCTTTACTTCTGCGTTCATTTTATACTGTCTGGTATTCGGGTAAACTGCATTTGGTTTTATGGCTATTTGAATTGGGTCTACATTTGCCATTAACCCTACATCTCTCCCAGTGAAATCCCACACATCAGGTATCACTTTCTGTTGGAGCTCTTCAGGTAAGTCCTGTATTGTCAGTTTCTTGATTTCAGTATCAGGCCTTAGTAACATCAATTTGTATAGTCCATCTTCATCTGGGGTCTGAATTTCAACACCTTTTGGTGTGCAAAAGATGGTACAGTTCATTTTGCACAGCAAATCACGTCCCAGCAAATACACAGGACTGGAGTGACAGACGACAAATCTGTGCATCTCTTTAAAGTTCCCTATAGAAATCTCCATTGGTTCAGTTACAGGAGTTCTAATTATCTGGTTTGACACGCCCACTACTTGGATAGCTTCTTCCGAGAGGGGTAGGTTAGGAACGTCTGCTGTTCTCACAGTAGAACGGGTAGCACCAGTGTCCAACAGAAAGGTGACATCATTTCCTTCAACCTTTCCTTCAATGTATGGCCCTGTCTGGTCTACCGGTAAGGAGGCGCCAAGCACGCACTCCTCTTCCTCCCCCCTCAGGCCCCATCAGTATGGTTCATCACAGAGGAATGTATCATTCAGCAGGAATTGCGAGGTTGCTGCATTTCTATCCTCCCTTCCTTCCCATACCTCGACCTCTTCATTCTGCTGAGCCTTGTTCCCTAAAATTTTGCCTAGGTGCACGAGGCAACTGATTCTGTTTTACCTGTTTCTTGGATTTTCGATGCCCTTCATTCTGCACCTGTGGATTTAAATCATTATTCTTCAGGTTACCATTCTTCAACATTGGACACTCGTCTCTCCAGTGCCCTATCTGACCGCACCCGTGACAGGGGAATTTTTTCATAGCCTCTTCTCGACTCATTTTAGTGCAAGGTTTTCCCCCTCCCCCAGTACCTGTATTCGGGGTATTGTTATTAATTTTACTTAACTGCTTTTCTTGTTGTTCCGCCAATTTCACTTGAGCCCACATCACTTTTTTCTCTTTTAGGGCCTTTCGCTTATTTTCCATTTCGTCCTCACAGTACTTTGCGTACTTCAGGACCTCATCTATGGGTTTTCCCTGCCAACAGATTTTATTGTCTCTAATCCACTGTGAGATTTCAGGTCTCAACCCCAACACGAACCGATAAATGAAATGGGTCATATCCTTCATTTCAATATTATCGATTCCACTGTAGGTTTTGAACACCTGCAACAGTCGCTCATAATAAGAATGCACAGTCTCATCACGATTTTGAGTAGTTCTATCTATGCGGGTCCAATCAGTTTCCTTTGCTGACACTTTCCCTTTCAAATGTAGTATTACGTTCTCATACTGTCTCATTACTTCAGCAGATGGGGCTCCTGTTCTGGAGTCTCTGGGATATTCTTCACTGGGCCAATCAACAGCAATGTTACAGTCTGTCCACAGATCTACAGGAACTACAATGTCAAAGAACCCATCCAGGTCTTTCAGGAGGCATTTTTGGACTTTAACGAACCTCTCGACCTGTCGGTACCATTCCACAGAGTTTTCTCTTAATTTTGGGAAGTCATTTGTGAAAGATACTATGTCTTGTCGGGACCATGGGACATGTACATATTTTCCTCCAGGCACTTCTCTCATAGGGCACAAAGTTTCTGCTTTATCAACTTGCCTTAGGGCATACTCAGAGGATGTTTGCTTGGATCTACTGTCTTCCTTTTTCTTTGCCCACCTGGCTTTCCATCTGTCTAAATCTCCCCATTTTTGTAACAGGTTTAACAATTCCCTTATCTGTACTTTTCTCCCAGACACATTCATGTGTTCTAAGTCTTTGTCGGAAAATTCTGCTCTGTAGGGCTTCTGTAACACCTTAGATTTACTGATGTCTACTCCCATATTAGCAGCTGTGTCCACTAGTTTTTCATGAAACACTCTGGTATTCTTAGTCAGGCTCTTACAGATGAACAAAAGTTCATCCTCATCAAAGGTATTCAACCGATCTAGTCCCACATTCCCAGCCATTAGTTCTTCTATTTCTATTCTTAGCTTGTAAATATCTAATGGTTTTGGCTGTGGAGTTTCCTTCTCTAATTCTCGGGTCCATCGATCTAGTTCCTCTGGAGTCACTACTGTAGCGCTCCGGGTACCTGAAGCTGTTTCAATCAGTATTTCCTTTGCCCTAGTCTGAGGTCTCGTCTGTGGTATACTGCTTTCTGGTTCCCTTATAGGCAAATCCATTAAGGAAATCACAGATTCACTTTCGCTAGCCTGACCATCAACGATGAGAGGCTCCTTCCTAGGCTGTGCTACAGCAGGGGAAATGACTGGAGTTCTCGGATTAGCCTGTCTATCCCCATATAGAGGAACAACGGGACCAATAGTTACTGGAATTGTCAGGGGTTCAGGACTGGGATTTATCTGTGCTATTGTCTGAATGAGTGCATTTCGCTGTTTGATTAAAGCTTCCTTTTCCTGTTCGTGCAAAACCCTTTCAATGGATGTGTCATGTAATACTTGCGGAACCAAAGGTGGGTACAGACTCGGGGCAGTTGGGACTGTCATAACTGGTCTTTCGTCACCGAATGGTCTATAATTGGGGACAGTGGTATCAGGTCTACAAAATCCGTCCCTATTAGCTTGTCTATTACCTATACCTGTTGTATCTGTCTCACTGGCCCTTCTACTTCTTGGACGTCTGAAAAATGGGTTTTTTTGTGCTTAGGGATCTAGACTCCTCATCATATGGAGGTGGATTTTTCATAAATAAATCCTCCAGATACTCATCTTCTGAATCACCTGCAGCCATCAGGTGTCGGGTTTTCTCTGTGAATTTTCCTTCCGCTGGTTCCTCTACCCCAAATACTGGAAATAGTCCCTCAACCATCATATTCTGTCTCCACTGTTTCATCTTTTTCTCTTTGGTTTCTCGCTGCAATTTCGGATACCATTTCCTCACTCCCTTATCCATCCTGGGTCTATCTCGCTCTAGAGCCTCAATCTCCCATTCCTGTAGAGCCTCATATTGTGTCAATCTGGGTCGGGGATGTAAGTCATTCATTCGGGTCCTCAAATTAAACAAAATTCTACCATTAAAGGTACCATCTAAGGGAAATGCTAGGACTCCATCGTCTTGGGTATATTTTACCCAATTTTCCAACCACACACAGGTATGATACCCTTTGTCAAACATCAAAAAGGATGCAGGAGTATTAGGTGGTGGAATGATTACACCTTCTCTAGTTCTAATGGGCTTGTCTTTCTTGAAATATTTTTTGATTTTGTCAGCAAATGACATTTTTCTCTTGCTTCCGTACATATTGTAAGGTCTACCTCTTAGCATCTGCTCCTTATGAAAACCTAGATTTTTCGGATCAGGTAAGAATTCGGGATACCACATACACCTCTCCAAACTATCTTCAAGCTCGGATTGCAAAATTTTTGTTTACAAATGTACTTCCAATACTAGCGCGTCTTTCACTTTTCAATAACCAATCAACACCAAGGTTGCAAATATTTTCGACCAATGGGTGCGCTGCCTTTTCGCGAGACGCGATCTC
The DNA here is from genome assembly GCF_964263255.1 of Lissotriton vulgaris. Lineage (NCBI taxonomy): Eukaryota > Metazoa > Chordata > Amphibia > Caudata > Salamandridae > Lissotriton > Lissotriton vulgaris. The sequence continues at coordinate 846,480,171 of NC_141685.1, forward strand.
ACGCTTCGGCACTCACCCCTCCTTTACAATACCAGGTCCGTTACACACCTGCTGTTTCAACCAATACCAGCGCGGCACGGAGTGACGTCAGCGCGGCTTCGCGACCGACTCCCTCCTTCACAAGGTAACGGAAACTTTGAATTTTTCTTAAAGTGCAAGTGCTTCATTTAGTTAACAACGTATAACTTTCGCCACTGTGCTCGAGTGTTTTAAAAAAGGAAAAAGGTTTTTGTTTTACTGCAAGTAAACCACTTCTGTCTACTTTTCATTCACTACGGATAGACCTTTCCTGCCTACCCTTCATACAAGCATTAGAGAACCTGCTACTTTTTTGACTCATCCACTCTTTCCGGGATATATACTAAGTCTAAAGTTTCACCAGCGCACTCTTTTGCTATCACGCAAGCTCTGATAACTCTATTACTCCTTCCCTGTGTGACCCTTACTAGGTAATATCACACCAGAAGTTTCTATTAGCAGTCTCGTTGCTGTCAATTATCCAACTATTTATTCGAAAGAAAAGATCCTAATTAGCGCTTCCGGTTCTACCTAACCATGCACTAATCTTCCTCGCAACAAGTGACCTCACAGCTAAGTGGATTCTGTTCACCACCCGCTATACTATTCCTCGGGGAGTCCAGACAACATAAAACAATCACTAACAATTTGTTAATCACATGCAATAATATAGCAGCATTTCACAGAATAATACTTTTATAACATTTCAAAACATTTGCATTTAAAATCGAGCGATAACTGTAAAGAAAAATTATTTTTAGCAGCACATTTTATTTTTCACGGTTCATTTGAAAATATCTTATCTACCTATCTTAACTAGTCCTAACCATAGCTCTGCTACCAGAAAATTACTGATAGACCGCGCAGGTCGCCCGACTCTTTATTTTACCAAAATGTATACGCACTTGGGCCCAGAACGTGTTTATGCACTATACTCTTGTGAATCGGGCGAGCTTACACATCCCTATCAGTAATTCTTGTGTTTTTCTTACTATTGATTTAAGAGTACCTGACTTACCAATCCTTGTCACAGGTACCTATGTTCCTGATGAATCAGGAGCTGGCAGGGTTAGGAGATAAGGCTAACCAAAAATACCATATACATTTTGAATAATGATTTATACTATTGTAATAACCACAGACACCTGGAGGGTTTTCAAGACTTTATATAGTAAAAAGTTAAAGTCCACAAGCCATGAGAATAAAATTCACACAGATTAGAATATCTTTAATAGGATCAGAACTATAATATAACTATGAATGAGAGTGAGCACCATTGAATGTCAGAAAACTAAAGGAAAAGGGTAACAGGGAACATGCTATTCAGTTTTCAGGCTTATACTAAGGCAGGTAAAGTGGAAAAGAACAATACTATTTAGCTGAGTTCTAGATTTCATCAGTGATCTATAAAAGACAGACCCTAATGCTATTTACTACTTGAAGGCTTAGGTACTAAGGCAGGGTAAAAGTGGAACACACTGAATAAGCAGACAATTTAATAATATCCTACAGGTGTGGGTAAAAGTGGAACATAACTAACAAACAGTTGTGCATGTAAAATCTTTGGAGAAAGACAGGGAAAATAACATAGGCAATGATGTTTCTTAAAGGAGGAGAGGAAAGAGTATAGATAGACGAACACCCACAGATATATATTTACCTAGGACGGGAATGAGGACTAACCCTGGCCACGGGTCAGTTAGGGAAAAGGCGAGGACAAGGACCCTCAAGGACTTAGGATGCCAGTAGGCGAGCAGGTACAGCTCCTGGACCGTCAGGACAGGATACCCCTCAGGATTTGGATCAGGACTGGGCTCATCAAAGGGTACGACCAACACCTGCAGCTTCGGATGCAACGCCTGCGCTACTTCCTCTCTGCACGGAATCTGCCAATAACCCCGATTGGGTTTTCGAATTTCCCAGCAAAGTGCTTCGCCAGCACTTAAAACTATTCCACCCCTTGGAGTTTGTGGAAATTACGGACAGAGTGCTCCGCAGCTCTCTGTATCAATCACCTATAGAGTTTTTAGGGTCGGTGACAGGTCTGCTACTCGGACAAGTCAGACTATTTCTCTATCTAATACTAGGCTAGTTATACTGTTTTCGGGTCAGTGGACCACCCACAAATGTTGCAAGTGACAGGATCCCCAACTTTGGATTGGACAAGAGAGGTGGTTAGGTCATTGTCTCCACCTAGAATTTAGGGTTCCCACAATTAATATTTATATTTTCGAACCCATCCCTTACATTCCAGTTCCCATGGCATGTGGAAGATGTAGTACAATAGGACACACATAAAATATGTACATTGTATCAGTTTTAGGTACAGCTCAAATCTTCTCCTGGTACAAGGGTCACTTTCCCAGGCGCATCTCAGCTTCAGAAGCCAGCTGGCTTAGTTCCACTGCTGCGCAATTCGGTTTCTCCCTCATCACGTGATTAGGGTGACATGGGTTTCAAAGATGGAGTGGCTCCCCTTCCCCAGGCCCACAGATACGCGGTACATGAAAAGTAAGCGAAAACAAATTAGAAACATAGGAAAAAATTAATACACTGTATACCGTTATTGGCTATTGGCTATGCCCTTATTTCATAATATATATAGCATTAGGTTTTTAGGCAGAAATAGACAATTGTGCCAAAGCAGCGGCAGCAAGCAAGATGCGTGTTAAAGACAAAGCGGCCATATTTGCAATAATGCGCATGTGCGAAAAAATCCCTCCAGAACTACGAGTGCGTCACATCACATGGGTATGACCGACGCATGCGCAGACTGAAATCCCGCATAGCAGCGACCAGTCAGTGTGCAAGCTTTGTTATGATTAGAAAACACATAAGCAAGCATCTCTGGGACACCCGCGTGTAGTGTGAAAGTGCAATATTAATAACAGAACAGATTGAATTAATAATGTTATTGATTATGTGAGGTTCTTGAATTCAAGCAAGTCGCATTACGTGCAAATCCTTGCTCCATCACTAGTTCCCGAGAGACAAGGAGAGGCCGCTCTCTCGCACAGGTTTCTTGCTCCGCACTCAATCAAGCTGTTGATTGCCCACTCCCGATCAAGCTCCTGGGAAGCCAGTCTCTCCAGGGGATAAATCTTGGTACTAGTCTCTGCACCTTACCACCCATAGTCTATCAAGTTAGTAGTAGGCAAAAATATGCATCCCCGCTAGGCACCAGGGGCCGGCCTGAAGCGTTGTCTTACTGAATATTTCGGGCAGGGTGTTCCTACATTGCATTTCTAATGGGAGCTGGCTGGGGGCAAGCAAGCACATCATCACTGCCCTTGAGGCACAGGTGGCCATCAAAGATCTGCCTGCCCACACGTCCTTAGTCAATAGGCCCGAGTCTGGGCCCCACTTTATCCCAGCGCTCAGCTGCACAATTTCAGGAATGTCTTGGAACCTCCCAGAGCTCTCATGGGACAGGAGCCAAGTCGGGAGCCTGCTCTATCTCTGAATGGGCCCCCACAGGTGTCAAGGTAATGGACGCAGCCCTACAAGGATATGGCTTTGACCCGGATAGATGCAAGACGTGGTAGCCCCCCTCTCCTCTGTAAAATCAGTTGGGCCTCCATTGCACCATTGTATTTATTTCACCTCTGCCTAGGTGCACAGGAGGGCCCATGGGTGCACAGTAAATTACTTCTTGTATGAGAACAGCCTGTCCTGTGCCTCTCGCTGCATCTGCCTCTCCATCTAGACCCGCTTGCCGTGCAACCTACGTCAGCAGCACCCCTCAGCTACAGCAGTTACCAGTCGCGGCCGGCATGACTCGCGGGTGGTGAGGTAGGGGTCGCGCGGGGGTAATTTTAAATAAAAAACTTACCTTCGGCAGTCCAGTCCCTGGTAGCGTCATCCTCCCAGGAAGCATGCGCAGATAGCCTCCCTCCCCTCCCCTAAGCCAATCACAACGCTGCAATGGCAGTGTTGTGATTGGCTGGGATGCAGACTGCACAGGCGTCTATGGGGAGGCCGTTTTCTCCATGTAGGATACATGCAGCCTATATGGAGAAAAGGGAGAGTGTGCATGACAGGTTTGGGACTTGGGCCGACCAAACAGTCAGCACCCACAACATTGGGTTAGCCACTCCTCCCCTGGACTGCAGCAGACCCGCCCACCCCCAACCAAACCCTTCTTCTGCTTTCTCACAGTGCGAGAAGCAGAAAAATAAAATGGTATTTATAACATTGTAGGTTTCTGCTTCTCGCAGTGCGAGAAAGCAGTGGGGAGACGCTCCTCTGCCGACATGGAGGGGCCGCCCCTGGCAGCTACCTCCTCAAAGGGTAAGCGCAAAGCCGCACCTGCAAGGCTGCAAGGAGTGTTTCTGGCCCTGCAAGCACAACTAAATCTGCGGAGCAGGCCTGGGATCACGGGGAAGAAACAACATTTGTGTCACTCTTTTTAGGCAGACTTCAGGCCCCGGGCCCCTGATGAGGGCACACTCAGGCGAATGTTGTTGGATTTTTGCGGCTGTCAGCTCAAGCTAGTTCGAGCTATATCCACCATGTTCAATCGATAGCCACATCCCCGTGTGTCATGCCGCATTAACAAAGATCTATCTAGTGTCAAGTCAAGGACTGCACTAAAATCTTGTGACTGTGGGAAGAGAAATGCATATTTACATTTTATGATACATTTTTCATGAATTGAAAAGGTTGTGCAGTTCCAGTGGTAGAGTTGTCTGTGTATTCTCACAATCCTCCTATCTCTATCTTTGTACATGACTTCTAGCATAAATTGTATTCCTGCTTTCAACAATATGGCTACCACATTGGCACTGAATTCGACCATAGACGTGATCTGGCAGTCGATGTATTTATTGGAGCAGCATACCTTCCTACCCTTTAGATTACTATTATTTTAGCAATGCCTTCCTTTTGACAGAAGAGTTAAAGTCCTGTAGATCCAGTCAAGAAAGAAATCTGACAGCAGTGTTCGTATTAAACTATAAGTACATTGGGGCACCTAAATTCAATCCAAGGTACAGTAAATTAGATGGAGCCGACATTCATTTATTGAGAATCTCCTTATTCCTTTCAAACATAGATTACAAAATCAATTTTTTTTGCAGATTACTGAATTTAATACATTTAACACAGTTAATTAGAGGACATCATAAACAATAACATGTAATTTCAGTTAAATAAACAACAGTTTATTGTGCAAGGCAGCCAACACGTGTCGCTTTTTCAAGACTGTGACAAAAACATTTGAAAAAATAATCATATATTTTACACAACATTATCGCGATCAATAATTACATCAAGGATAGTCTTAACAGGTGTAATGCATCAAACTGCAAAAATTGCAGGACTTACATAGAACTTCATGGCAGATTTGTTCCGGCAGTACATTTATTAAGAAATCTATCACATTCAAATACAGTGACATCAATAATATTCACTTTACTTTGATATGTACACCATGATTGGAGATGGATCAAGATTAAAACTAAAGACACTACATCCAAACTTATGTTTTCTATTTTTTTTATAAAACCTAAATGTCCAAATAAATCATAATCTTCCTCCCAAACACAATATAGAAATTCAAATGATAATTTACCATCCCATTTTAATTTAATAAGCTTGATTAAAGGTAGTTCCTCCACATCCAATACCCACAATATTCTGATCTCCAAGTTTGTATAGAAGAAAAAAAAGTCCGTATCGTCAATCACTTGAACTACAAAATTAATAAAAATCAACTAAACAACACTCAAACGGACTTTCTTTCTGTTTACTTCCAGTAAACACATCTCTAAATTAGATCCCATGTACTCTTACTACAATCTTGCACCAACAAAAATGTCGTAAAATAGCAAATCTAAAATATTCTATTGTTTGATGGTATTTGATTTTGGTAACTAAAGTGTCATGCTTCACTTAATTCCTTTTTAAGAGCATTGTCGAATTTAAGAACGTCAAAATCAAATAATTCCAAAAGCCCAAATTGAAACGAGGATGAAAATACTTCCATGTTTTTGCTAGAGGTATTAAACTAAATGCTATCCATGGTAACCCAATAAATCTCCCTTTCTTTTCGTTGTAGTAATTCCAAAGCTAGTCATTTGTACAAAAGGCATTGTTATATGTTCTCTCAAATTGTTTACTCTTTAAATTATTGTCGTTTACATCTGAAACCCTTTTTTTGCGATTATCAAATTGTGTTGTCACCAGGAAAAGTTCAGAAAATATATTATGGTGTAGGAGAAGGTCGCATTTCCTCAAACACTTTCAGCTATGACCAGGCAGCAGTACTGATTAATAACATTTTTCTTGTCCAATATGTTCAAGAATTCTATTAACCATGCCTGTTTAGAAAATGCAGTTCCTTTCAATTTCTGTCATAAATCGGACCACAGTTAATAACTAGATGTCACTGTATCCCACTCATCTCTGCTGCCTTCGAGAGTCTCAGGTGGAAAATATGTTTAATCAGTTTTCCATTGGCTGTGAATCTGTGGCTCAGACATTTTTACTTTTACCTAAAGCAGTATGGATTTCTCAATTTCTATCTCGTATGACAAAAGCACTGGGTTTGCACAGAAAGGACTGATGACAGACAGACAGACAGACAGCGATACACAGAGAGGCACAAAAGTGAGAAGAGTTTCGAATAAAAGAAGACATATAAATAAATGCATTAGGTGAAGTCAACACATTTCAATGACAAAAAAAGCAAGGAAACTATTACAAAGAACACCAAACAAACTACCATAACGGTCACACAACAAATGAAAGAAAACAGTTAAGCGTGGGCCTGCTTGGGCAGACTTGGCACAGGCTGGCACCATATCATGTTGTCTGCCGAGCTATAGGTCCCTGATCAGCACTGGGAAAAGTACTGCAGATCCCTTAGTATTTTTGATAACCTAAGGTAAGGTTTATTTCATAAAGGATGCCCGCATTGTGGGTTAGGGGAGACCAAACCATGGTACAAGACCGAGAACACACCAACTCTGGATTGAGTAGTCCGGAGTTAAATGGTTAGTGTGCCGACCTATACCTGAAATGTTCACCACTCAAAGTTGTCCTGTCTGGTGCCATGATGCAGAAATTACATAAACAGTTCTTAATCAGAAGGGTGTCCATAACTGTCCGTGTATGTTCAGACACTGCCGTGGGTCAAGTGGGAGAAACTGTATATCCCGCTAGGTGCAGAAGGAGAGTTGTCACTGATACTTTGAAGTCTGGGGAGGCCCACCCCATAAAATGGACGTTCAGGCAACTGTCACAGTTTTAGGACCTTTCTTTACGTGTACCCAAGGACAAAGTTTGATGAGAGAGAGGATCAGGTTATGTATATAGAAATAGTGACCAAAAATAGAAGCGATATGATTCACCCAGAGGTTTAGTGTAAACCGAGGGTGAGGGACTTTAACAACAGGTATAGCCCAGGCAGGAAGGCTAAAAGGCTATTAGAACATTCCACCCACTAAGGGTAGAATGTTCTAAATTAAAAGTCAAGAAGAAGAAAGACAAACATTGGAATGTTGGAGCAGAAAGCTTATACCAGCCATTATGAGCCCGGAGCTACTCCATGGTCTTCAATGGAACTCTCAACATTCCAATGTTTTAACATAGCCTTACAGCCTGCTGTGGAGGGCTATACTAGTTGGTAAAGGCCCTGAACCCCAATTATAGGCCTGAACTCCAGGCAAGGGCCTATAGCAAGGGTCTGGGCCTTTAACAACAGCTATAGCCTGAGGCATAAGGGCTATAAGGCTATGAGAACATTCCACCGATTAGGGGTAGAATGTTCTAAATTAAAAAGGGAGAAACATGAAAACAAACTTAGGAATTTTGCTGCTCCAGGTTTATACCAGCCAATATAAGCCTGGGGCTACTCCATTGTCTTCATTGCATCTCTCAACATTACAGTGTACGAATACTGAAAATCGAACCCCAAAATGTTGTGGTACAAGAATATCGAGGACAGAATATCAAGGAACAAAATATTGAAAGGTAAGTACAGATGGACTATCCCGAAAACCACATCTACGTACCTACAACATATATGTACTTGCAAACTTCAGATATGAGGAATTAGGAATAGAAAATTAAGACTTACTTACCTGTTGATATTTTTTATTCAGTATTTTGCCCTCAATATTTTGCCTATGCCCATTCGATATTCTGGGGTCGATATTCAGGGTGCACACCCATTGCAAGCTTTCTGGAGAGTGAAGTAACAGCATCAAGAGGGGTCAAGGGGGTTGGCCATGGAGGGATATGGACAGATCTTGACAATCTTCCTTTGCTTTCTATATAGACCATGTCACTGTTTTTTGAGTTTCTGACAGATTTATGCCTATTTTACTAACGGAAATAAGAATAAACCTACTGACTCAGAACTTAATAATCGTGAGCTGTAAAACTCACATATTCACACGTTTCTATAGTCAGTATCTACATACTGCAGTTCACATCACCAAAAAATCTTTAGAGAATGCTATTTTTAGTGTTGTGTCTTTCAGCAAGGGTGTAGACCTCACAGGGTATAGTAAAAACCTCCTCAAAGTATTAGAATTGACAGTGCCTATAGCCTGCTGAAATGCCTGATGGGAATCATTCCAGCATCTAAACTCTCAAAGGTAACACTATAGAGTAATACTATATATTAAAAAACATAAATCAGGCAAATGATTTAAGCTGTATCTTTATTCAAAAATAAAAATCGATACACTCCTACAAAACCATAAATCATGGAAAGATTGATCAATGCTGTAAGAAAACAAATTGTAAAAAGCAAATTAAAACTTCTTTAGAATACAAAATTAGGTTTAAAAAATGAAGTCTAATATCAAATGTAATGTGAAAAACTGAAAATCGGACTTTACAACTACAAACATCCAACCCAGGTTGAATTTGCAGTCGGCGTGCATTAAGGTTGATCCCTGGCAACATACGAAAGACAGTCATGAAGTAGAGAACTTTTGTGTTTTTCGACATCGATTGGTAAGGTAGGCACATGGGCCCGGGCATTCAGTCTGCACCTGCCCTGTGCGATGCTTTTTCAAACACCATGAAGGCTGCCCTTTGGGCTGTTTTGGCGTGTGTGTGTGTCTCTGTGTGGCTGGCACCTGCGCACTATGGAAGTTGCGCTTATTTCTGGGCAGACGTAGCCCTGGGGGGGAGGGGCAGCTTTAGGGGCCAGCCACACTGACGAGAAGGGATGTTGGGCCTCAGCGCGGGGGTCCTTCCAATAAGGAAATGGACTGCTGCTGTTGTGTCCTTCCCCCCCCCCCCCCGTCACCGCCTGGATGGTACACTGCCTGGGTGAGCTTTGGGGACCCTGATGGGTACTGGTTGAGCAGATGGGCTGAAGGTGGGGGTGGGCTGAGTGGCCCCACCGGAGGCCTGCAGCGGATGCCAGGGAAGTCTGTCACACGCCTCACACAGCACTGGGGTGCAGAGGGCCTCTCATGCCTCCTTGCCCCAGTGCCACTGCCCCAGCTAGGTCATTTTTGCCAACTGATGCACACTGAGAAGAAACAAGAATGTTCAGTTTGCCTTGTCTGGTGTTATATTTGTGGACAATCCATTGATATGGATGGTTTCTCGGTGGTCAACAACACCCAACTGTAGTTTGACTGTGTCAGTGATATGTTGAGGACAGATGTAACATCCTGTAAGAATTTTAGTTTACATTGATCAGGCATGCTAAGCCAGAAAGTTAGCAAGAAAGCCAACTTCTGCCTGTGCTGGGGCTTTCATTGGTCATTGCATTGGAGGGTGGTAAAACACAGTTACTCAGAGCTCGCCGCGCACCCTGACAATGACTTCTGCACCTGAGGCCAGAATCCCGATGACTTGTTTGTTCATCACGGCAACAGGGAGGCAACTAACTGCATCTGCCTCCACATTGGTAAACAAATGCTAAATATCGGAGATTAGGGGATACCCACCTGGTTCTGATGGTTTCTGATAATGGGCTGGGATATCCACTTCTCAAAGATGGGATGATGCTGATGGCTCTCCCTGGGAGACATCGCCATGGTGACTTTAGGAAGAGGGGCTGTGTTCTCCCATTCCAGGTTTCCATGTAAGAACCTGAGAGTCATTACATTGAGTAATAGTAGCATCTGTTATTTACAGTGCTTTGAAAAGATGCCTTTGGTCGAAAGTGCTGATTAAACAATTGTTTAGAAACAGTTTCTGAATAGTAGTTGTAGTTTTCGGTCTCTGTTATGGAACCAATTATGCAGAAGTACCAAAGGACATGGTTTATGAAAGAAAAACTGATGAGTGTAAGGTAACATGGGGCCAGATGTAGGTAAATACTATTTACCGATTCTTAAATACCGAATTTTACCAATTCGGTATTTAAGAAATAGTATGTAGGTAATTTTTTGATAAATTTTACCGAATCTGTAAACTTTGGTATTTTCAAAATCGGTATTTACCGAATCGGTAATTCCCATTCATTCCTATGGCCCTGGAGGCCCATAGTTATGAATGTGAATTACCGAATCGGTAAATACCGATTCTGTAAATGGGGAACACATACAAGGGTGGCAGGGTGTCACATTGACACCCTGTTGCCCCCCTGAATAGTGCATGGGTGCACATGTGGTACACATACATGCCCTAAGGGAATGTATGTCTGCCACATCGCAGTGTTGTAAAAGCAAAAAAGTGCTTTTTCAAAGGTTTTCTTTATTTACCACCAACTTGTAGTTGGTGGTAAATAACGAATCCTTAACTGAGGAATGCACTCACTTGAGTGCCCTCTACATTACGGATTCGGTAATTTACCAAATCGGTATGTTAAGAAATCAGTAATTTACCGATTCCTTAAGTTACCGATTCGGCAAAATTCCGAATCCTACAAAAATGCCACCTGCATTCCAAATGCCAAATACCGGTCGATAACAGCCGAAATTCGGTAATTTTGGCCGTTACCGACCAGTATTGGGCGACCTACATCTGGCCCATGATGTCTTAAATGACAGTGTTCATCTGGTAACAGTAGACCAAGTGTTAACAACGGAGAGCCCCCCCTCTACCTTGCCCCCTGAGGTGAGAAAGAAGTGGGGATAAGGATGAGAAAGAAAGAGAGAGGCGAGGCATTGAATGGGCTTGCTGACTGAACACCTAATTTTTCATTCACAAAGATGAAGCCGGTCTCATCTCAGAGAGGCGTATCTCATTGTCCTCCCGCAGTGGGTCCCACTATTAAATGTGAAACAGAGAAGATTTCTGCAGCATCACTGCCCTAAAAGGGATCCTAGGATGAACAGGAAAAGAAAGGAGAGGGCATGGAAGTGGAGCAATTTTTCATAAGATAGCAGCTACAAGAGAGGCAAGGATTTGAATGGGCATATACCCCAAGCTCTCCCCTACATCTTCTCTATATGATTTGAGCAGCCTGTGTTGTTTCTCCAATTACAAAGCCTCCAGTGCCACACAGCACACCTGAGCCCCTTCTTCTTGGTTCTTCAAAAGATTTAGTATCAGGGCAGTCACTTTGTAAAGTCAGTAGAGAGTAGATTAAAAAAAAGAGGGAGTCTCAGCATCCAAATAGGGTCCACATCTGTGAGTGTTAAAAGTTGCACAGCTATGCATCAAACATACATTTGCATACAAGAGAGTCAGTGCTGGCGGAATAATTGCAGATTTCATTGGTGCAACTGGTCCATGGCACTGGAACACAAAGGTGTGAGGGACCCATTGCACTCCAAATATTGCTGTCATTTACCATCCAGTTGCATTAGGGTCCATGGTACCCCTGCTAAGCCACTGCACTTCTTCCATCGTACATCTGGCATCCAATTGGAAACATCAGGCAGATTCCACTTCCATAACATGGGCAACCCCGCCAACCTGATTGGACAAATGCTCACCTAAGTTACTGCACCCGAGCCTCCAGTGCTGCTCCTATCCTAATTTGTGGCTTTTTCACTGCCTGTGATCCTTGCCCCCATTCCCCAACCCCACTAAGCAAGACCCCTATCAGCATAAACAACATAACTTAGTGTTTTAGGGGCATAAAGAAAGAACAGAGAGGATGTAGCCTTAGGACTCGAGCCGTCAACCTCGAAGCTGGCGAACCGGGTTCGAGTCTCGGCAACGACGCTCAACATCCTCTGATTCTGGGCTAATCACTTAATCTCCCCGCACCTAACAAAAATGAATGTGCCCTTCTGTAACAAAACTGGTGCTATGTAAAGCGCTCTGATGCCCAATTTTTCGGGTCTAGTTTGCGCTATATAAACTAAAGCTCTAAAAAAAAATCAAAGGGGCATATTCACGAGGAAGTAGCAGTGAGAGACGTTATCCGCCTTGGTTTAACCCCTCTCACTGCCACTTCAGAAACGCTAGGCTGCACCCTATTCTCAAGAATGTGGTGCAGCCTGGTGTTTCTCCCAACGACGGCGCTAAGTCCCGCAACTTAACGCCAATGCAGGCACACTTGCACCAGAGTGCAAGGGTGCCACATAATCAAACCTAAAATGCTGTCTAGTAACTTTCATGTGTGCTGCTTCATGCAGCATACATGTAAGTTACAAAACGGCATTTTTTAAAAGGTTTGTTTATGTACAGGAAGGGACACTTTCCTGTACATAAACAAACCATGGCATCTTGCTATTTCCATGTGTGCTGCACAAGGCAGCACACATGGAAATAGCAAGAACAAGGAGAAATTCAGCATTTCTCCTCATTCGCCACCTTAGACCAGAATTTTTCTGGTCTTACTTTTGGCGCTGCCATCTATTATCGCCGCCCTTGATAATAGGTGGCAGCGTCGAATTCAATGGGTGTTGCGGTGATAAGCCCATTGCAACACCTACTGCACATCCCTTTAACGCTAAGTTTAGCATGAATGGGGCCTTATTCTCAAGGCAGCGTTAAGCCACTTAACGTGGCTTTAAGCTGGTTAACGCTGTCTTGTCAAAAAAGGTAATGTTCCTGTGGCAATAGGGGCTTGAGAATATGCCATTGAGTGTTCCCAAACATTCATTGGCGATGACAACCACTTTGCTGCAGCACACTTCTGTTGCATGAATTAATGTAAACAATGGGCCTAAAAGTCTTCGCTTGTCTTGTACTGTTTGGGTCTGGTGATCCCCAAAGTGGCACATGTGATAGTGAACATGCTATCAGTTTACAAAGATGGCTGCCACTCAATCCTGTTGGACTACTGGTTTTATCCCATGCCTCCTGATACTTAATTCCCCTGATCTAGTGGCTACTGTTGCCACTGGACAGGGTTACAGGGGGGCAACACATCCTGCTGTAGAGCAAATTAAATAACAAAAAAAGATATGAATATGTCCTTGGGCGACTGAAAGCACTGAGCAGGGCAGTTTTCTTCTGCCAGCCACAACAACTTCCTCGCCACAGCACCTCCGACAGCATTATGGGGAGTGGGAAAGCAGTGAAGTTGGGAAGAAGGAAAGTAAAGCAGGAATTTTGCTCTGTGCTGTTCTTAGAGATAGAAGGAAAGGAATACCTATGACAGAACACTCTCCTGTTCTTCTCCTGGACCCTCCTTGGAATCAGTCTTTACTCTCCAAACAAGCAAAATGTCTTCAATTGAGATGAATGGGGACATCTGCCCCTAACACTTTCCTCACTCCTCATTAAAATGTTTTGTTCTCCTTTGACTATCGTGGGATCAGACTCCATAGCCCTTCAATACCACTCAATCTCAGGTCTGAGTCACCGAGAGACAAAAAATGTTGAGAGCTATGTCTTTCTTCCTCACTGCTGCATGGGCGTGTCACTTGTCCTTTCTGGGGCCACTGGAAAATAGGCTTGGGGTCAGAGTTCTGCAGGAATGATGATGGCCACACTTTATTTCTCTGCCGACCAATGAGCCCTGCGGATCACTGAAATATTATCGACGGTCACATTATCGACTTACCAAAATATCGTTGACAAATTATCGCCGACAAAAATATCGACTTTCTATACTTATTACACAAATTACAAAAATATCGAGTAAAAAATATCGAGTACTAACTATATCGAATACATAAATATCGCCTCAATAAATATCGACTACAAATATATCGTTGCACATGAAATTAGCCCTAACACTACAAAAATATCGACTACAAAAATATAGACTACCAAAATATCGTAAAAAAAAAAATATCGAGTTCATGTTTGTACACTTTCTTTTCTAAAATACCATCTTTATCATCAATAAAAGTCATTTCTCTATACAAAATACATTTCACATATAATACCTGTTACTTACATAAAATTACTATTAATACACATTTCCTATACATTCTATTACATGCATTTTATCAATTTCTAGATATTCTTTGCATTTAACTAACATTTTCATTACTTATTTTCACATAAAAATATATTTCATTTAAAAACAAACCTGCTTTAATGCGGGAATCACCACATACCACCATTCTCACATCAACAAACACTCCAATTAACTAAAAGAAATTCAAACTAGCCTATACAATGCTTCCTTACATCCTACAACCAATCAAATCAAAGCACACATAATACATATACTATAAAAGGGATACATGCATTCTACCATTTGTTGCTGCTACCTCTCTGGAAAGTAGATGCCAACACTCTGAAGATTTTGTTGCAGAATAAACATCTTTAAAGATCCAGCTCACTAGCTAATTAATCAAGTAAGTAACACAGCATTTTTGTAGAAATCTAAATTAGAAGTGCACTATTTTCCTTACATCTCCTAAGTCTTACACTTATTTTATTTTCATCTCTTCCTACATTTCTGATAGAAACTACTCCAACACAATTCCTATTTCATGGTCATATTTCTTCACGTGCAAAATCAGATAGTACGTATATAATAATGCTCTGTTATACACCAACTGCTGTTTTTAAACACTAATTTACAAGAGTATTTAATTTTTTAAAACATTATATTTACAGATATACTGAGATTGTCCTATTTCTACACCAAAAAGGATAAAACTACACTAATTACACATGTAAGTATAGATGTGTTTGTTATAAAACAGCCAATTTCATTATTGCACATTTCGAATGAACATATCTTGCTTTTTACATCTTCCCTATAGATCATTTGAAAGATCCAACATCAACTATACCAAAACACAAGAGTACCCTTCAGAAAAATGTAAGTATAATTGTAATTTGTCTAAAAGTGGGCACAAAAAACGCAAACTATATTCTTAACACCATGTTATATATTTTGAATTGCCTCTACAGATATTCTGAAAACATCATACATCTATTCTACATATCCTATGAAAACATCCAACACAAACTAATCCAATATACAAGAATAGCCTTGTAAAAACATGTAAGTATACTTGTCATTTCTCAAAAACTGCCGAAAATAACACAGACTATGTTCTTAACAACATGTTATCTATTTTATATTTCCTCTACAGATATTCTAAATACATCATACAGCTATTCTACCTACAACAAAGAAAACGACTTATTTAGAAGTTAGTATACTTTTAAATATGTTCCATTTCCAAATAGTTCAATATAAAAATTATAATATTTTGCTTTTATTTCTTCTATCTACTCTACAGATCAAACCTGTACTAACTTGATGTACTCCAGCAATTACTACTACTCTACTATTTAAACAAGTAAGTATATGTAATGTTTACATCCAATGTACAAGTAAGCAAAAATGACAACTGCTTTTGAGTAGGAAATACGTTTGTTATGTGTAAACATTAACGTTGCTTTTCTATATTTTCATACCAACAGCAAATAAAGACATACATACAAGAACATCCTTCAAAAGACATTTCTGCTTCTGTGACTACTACTTTGATTAACTGTAAGTATAAATGCATCAATAATGATGTTAGCACCACAAAAGGAAAAAAATGTGTTCTGATTTTGTTTCTTTCTACTCTTTCCTAGAACAAGTAAATCAAAATGACTGAAGGTGCAGAATTTGTCATGTCTCAGAAAAATAAATTACTATTATGCTACATGGGTTATGTGTATAATCAGGAAAGACAAAGTGGTAGAAAAGTTTTTTGGAAGTGTACCAAATATTACTCCAACAAATGTTATGGGAGGGCCACTACTGAGGAAACTAATGTGCTATTTACTAGGGAACACAATCATCCCCCAAATGTCACAGAAATTGAAATTAGAGATGCTTTAGAAAGTATTAAAAGTGCTAGCACACAAAGTGACAAACCAACAACCCAAATCCTTAAAGAAGAACTGGTAAAAGTCCCAGCCCATGCTTCAGGTCAACTACCCTCTATTGACTCCCTGAAACGCACAATTGCACGCACTAAAAGACTCACTAGCACAACCCAACCCAACCCAACCCAACAACTTTTGAGGAAATTATTATTTCACCAGAAATGGCCATCACTCACAATAAAGATAAATTTATTCTTTTTGATAATGAAAGCAGTACAAACAGAATAATTATGTTTGCAACTGCAAGTAATTTACGAAAAATCCAACAGTGTCCCCAATGGATGATGGATGGAACATTTAAACCCTGCCCAAAACCTTTTTATCAACTGTATTCCATCCACGGTTTATACCATAATTCTAACATACCTTTCATTTACTGTTTGCTACCCAACAAACAGCAAACTACTTACACCGAAATATTAAATGTTCTCAAAACGGAAATCAATAATTATTTTCCAGAAAAAATAATTATTGATTTCGAATTAGCTATGATTAATAGCATTTTGAGAACATTTCCCCACACAGCAATCCAGGGTTGCTATTATCATTTTAATCAGAGTATATGGAGGCATCTCCAAAAATCTACTTTAAGTATACTCTACTCTACAGATAGCACCTTTGCCTATCAAGTTAAAAAGTTAATAGCCCTGGCCTACGTCCCTGTTACAGATGTAGCTGAACATTACAATTTATTAATTGACAGCGCATATTACAAGAAGAATGAGGATAAACTAACCCCATTACTGGACTATTTTGAAGACACTTGGGTGGGAAGGTTGCACAGATCTGGACATCGACGCCAGCCCAAATTCCAAATCCCTTGGTGGAATGTCTATCTTAGTACTTTAAACCAAGAGGCTAAAACTAACAACAGTGTAGAAGGGTGGCATAATGATTTCCAAGCAACTACAAACAGAGGCAAACCTTCTAGAAAGCTTTGAAAAAAGAACAAAGCTATCAGGAACTAAGAATGGAACAATCAGTGTCACAAATAGGTCCAAAACTCACTAAACAAACAAAACAAATGTTCCGACTACTTCAAAGTCAAGTCACACTATACCCTACAACTAGAGGATTAGAATACCTGGCAATAATAGCTAAAAGTCTACTATAAAAATGTCAACTAAATATACGAATGTCTTCTTACAATAATAGTAAAATTTACATGTCATAAACATATATAATGAATTATAAATAATACATATTTGTTTCACAAACTTATTAAAATTATGAAAAAAATATCGTAACAAATATGCAATGTTTATAATTTATTCACACATACACATAACATTAAAAATCGACATTTCCCACCCAATCAAAATTGTAAATTAAATACTTACAATTTTTGGAGATGAGAGACGCAATCAAGGAAAAAGCAATCCATACAATCCAATCCAATATCTTACTATTCCAATATGGGAAACCCTCAAAAACCCGAAAATAAAGTGTAAAACGTAAAAAAACGCTCCAGGAAATTCCGAAAACAGTAGTGTGGACACTTTAGTATTTAAAGTGATATACACACAATTTCTAAAAAACGGTCACGCATATCAATGTATCAATCCGAATCGAAACCCTCAAAAAAACCCGAAAAAGGTTGAAAAAGTGTTAAAACCGCTCCTGGCAGACACGAAAAATAGGAGATAAATGTCAAAATATAAGCATAATAACTCAAACATTTGTTTCTCCGTTAAAAAACACGCTTCCTTCCATGTACTTTTCATGCGAGGAACGGAAACCTGTAAAATAACATACATAACGAAACCCACCCACAAATACCCCCTTCACATTTGTAAATATACTAACAATTAACATTAACCATGTAAGAAGACATTTCCGAACACTTAAAATAAGACTTGAAGCAAAAAAAGCACGACACATCTATAACGGAGACTTTTCACCCAAACGCTACTTAAACTATTAATACATACACCAAAAAACACTACAAAGTTCGATTATACCCTCAAACATGACCACTTACTTATAATTTGTAGGTAAAAATAACCTTACCTCTCTCCACGCGAAGCAACTCCCAACCGCGAGCTTCTCCAGTCCAGAATGGAGCGCAATAACCTTACGCGGTAAAAAAGTAGTCCCCTTAACCCATTTGTGTAAAAGGATAATAGAAAATACAATGTAATATGTAAAAAATATAATACATACACATGTATAATGTAACAAATTAATACACTATACTCATTACAATTTTCCTTATTTAAGAAAAATAAATATATTTAATATAAATTAATATATAATAATTATTATATATTAATAATATTAAAAAAATATGTAAGACTTTGAATAAAAGATGTAAATATTTTGTTATTGTGTATATTTATATGAATAAGTTTGTGTTTATTTTTAAGTAAACATTATAAATGTTTATGGTAATAATTAATAATGATAAATAATATAACCTATTTATTGTTATTAATATAACAATTTGAACCATTTACTATATAAACAATGGCCAGAAAAAACTATTTATTTTATCTATGAATGTATATATTTTTGAAAATAAGAAAAGAATGTTTATGTTTATTAATTAATAATAATAATAATGATTAATAAAATAATTATTATTTTTATTAATTATGACAACATGTTTTATAATAATTTCTAACTATAACAAAAGTATATAATAGCTTAACTAATATTTTGGCAATACCAGATATTATAATTAAACAAATTGTTTCCCTATACAATTATAAACTTTACAACCGAATCGATTTCTATGTTGAATGTAAAAACAACATTTTCAGAAATATACACCAAGAAATATTTTATTTTGTATTTCAATTTCTTCTAACAAATGTAATAATACTCATGTTACTTGTTAAAATAAAAAATGTTTTATATATATTTAATAATATTAATATTTAATATTAACATTATTAAATATTAAAGTAAGAAATGTATAACAAATCATTGTTTTATGTATTTCTATATAAATACTTGAAACTGTAAGTGACTGATGAGAATATGTAAAATTTACTGAAAGAATGTTGTAAACAAATTTATTTTTATGATTGACAACATGTATATAAATGTAAATATGTTATTCTGTGAATACTAAAAGTCAAAAAAATGTGATGTTATATTTGTTTGTGATTGTATTGTAGTACACAATAAAAATTTAAAAAATTGTTGAATAAAGTTTTTTGAAAACATCCATGTTGCATTATTTTTTAATATTAAAAGACAGTAATGAACAAATGTATGCAAATGTGCTGCACACTGACCAATTTAATATGTCCTATTGCTACTCCAGTCAAGCTAATATCATAGAAGCTGCAGGACACTAGCTAAAAATTATTTACTATTCCTACTCCACTCAAGCTAATATCATAAAATGTGGTGGAGACTGACCAATGTTTATTTATTAATCCAACTCCAGTGTAGGTAATATCAGTGATGGTGCTGGACACTAACCAATTAATAATTAGAATTCCAACTCCACTCTAGCTACTGTCTGGAAACATGCTAATACATATATTTTTTAGATCAAAGTAAAACTTAATAATGTCAAGTTATATTATTTAGTATTTTCCTATAATAGCTTTAATGTATAAGTGTTTTATGTTACACTATACACCAGCACTCTAAAATACCCAAAACTGTCCCTAAACACTAAAAATACCCCTTCACCCCAAAGCCCAAAACTGACCCAGAACCCTACAAAAACCCCTTTACCCACAAACTTAAAACTGACCCTGAACCCTAAAAATACCCCTTTACCCAAGAACTGAAAACTGACCCAGAAGCCCAAAAATACCCCTTTGCCCACAAACTGAAAACTGACCCTGATCCCAAAAAATACACCTTTACCCAACAACTAAAAACTGACCCTGAACCTTAAAAAAACTCCTTTACCCACAAACTGAAAACTGACCCTGAACCCTACAAATACCCCTTTACCCACAAACTGAAAACTGACCCTCAACCCTAAAAATACCCATTTACCCAAGAACTGAAAACTGACCCAGAAGCCCAAAAATACCCCTTTACCCACAAACTGAAAACTGACCCTGATCCCAAAAAATACACCTTTACCCAACAACTGAAAACTGACCCTGAACCTTAAAAAAACTCCTTTACCCACAAACTGAAAACTGACCCTGAACCCTGCAAATACCCCTTTACCCACAAACTGAAAACTGACCCTCAACCCTAAAAATTCCCCTTTACCCAAGAACTGAAAACTGACCCAGAAGCCCAAAAATACCCCTTTACCCACAAACTGAAAACTGACCCTGATCTCAAAAAATACACCTTTACCCAACAACTGAAAACTGACCCTGAACCTTAAAAAAACTCCTTTACCCACAAACTGAAAACTGACCCTGAACCCTACAAATACCCCTTTACCCACAAACTGAAAACTGACCCTCAACCCTAAAAATACCCCTTTACCCAAGAACTGAAAACTGACCCAGATGCCCAAAAATACCCCTTTACCCACAAACTGAAAACTGACCCTGATCCTAAAAAATACACCTTTACCCAACAACTGAAAACTGACCCTGAACCTTAAAAAAACTCCTTTACCCACAAACTGGAAACTGACCCTGAACCCTACAAATACCCCTTTACCCACAAACTGAAAACTGACCCTTCACCCTTTCAAAACCCCTTTACCCAAAAACTTAAAAATGTCCCAAATCCCACTAAATACACCTTTAATCACGAACAGAAAAATTACCCAGAACCCTAAAAAATTACCCTATACCAAAAATTATTAAACTGACCATGAACACTATAAATGATAATGAATACAACATTAAACATTAATATTTAATGAACAAAAAAATAATATTTAACAAAAACAAAAAGAAAATATATTATCACATTAGCTATAATAATAAATGTGATTAATTAATATTGTTTAATTCCAATTAATTAATTAACATGAACATACATTTATACATTACATTTAAATGTATCCAATTAATGTAATTAAGTCATTATTATAAATTAATTACCAATTAATTAATTTAAATAATATGCAAAATATTAATAAGAGCATTAACTAATTATAATTAATTTGTTAGCAATTTAAAAATGTCAATAATATGCTAATTCATAATAAAATAAATCACTAATTATTTATAATTAATAACCAAATTATCAATTAAAATAATATACAAATCAATTAAAAAAAATAATTATTAATAATTAATTAATCAATTAATCAATTAAATAATATGCTAAATACTTAATTAAACAATTAACTAATTAATATTAATTAATTACCAATTAAAATCTAATTAAAACAATTACCAAACATATATTGATTAATTAATTATTATTAAATTACTTCCCACCCTATTCCCCTATAAACCCACAACCCACTCCTAAACATTAACTACTATTTTTTTTAAATATTATATATATATTTTTTTTTTTACATTTTTTTCTACATATTTTCGATATTTTTTACTTTCACTATATTTCGATATTTTGTCTGGTCGATATTTTTGAGTCGATATATTTGTATTCGATATTTTTGGGTCATTTTTTCAGTCGATATTTTGTCCAACGATATTCCTATAGTCGATATTTAGGTAATGTCGATATTTTTCCGTCGATATTTTGTCCATTCGATAATATGTAGTCGATATTATGTCCAGTTACCGAGCCCTGCGTTTGTAGTCTTGACCTATATAACTGGCCATACCAGCTCTAAAATTCTGAGTGATGCACACATTTCTCCAAACGTTAGGTCACAAAATCTACCCAAGCAGTGTTTTGTGAATGCGCCCGGACCTTGAATGTGTGTCACTTTTTTGTAAGTTTTTGCACCTATTTTTGATTCCAAACTGACCCTGTACGCAGATACCTTTAAAGGCATGAGCAAAGTGGGCAATTGCCCAGAGCCCCACCTTCCAGGGTCCCCTTGGGTACTTGACATTTTTCTCTAACTAACTTATGTGTATTTCTGATCTCAATATTGTATGCATAATTCAATATCACCTGGTAACATATGGTCTGAATTAGTAGAAAATGAGTAATAAAATTCAAAGTTGATCCAGACAGGGCCCCCACAATTTTTCTTGCATGGGGCCCCCAAAGCCTAACAATGACACTGCCCTGTATGCATGTGGGTGTGTGTGTGTTTTAAACAAACTGTTGGTGCATGTATTTTATGGGAGCTTGACTATTTGGGACTCATAAGCAGTAGTTTTTAGGTCTTGCTAAAGCCAGCGCATACGCTGCTCTGGCGAGAAATTTAGTAGCTGGCTTTTAAAAGGGCTGCTTTTGCCGGCCACTAGCTTGCTGTTATGAGCACAAGCGCGCGCAACATGCACAGCTGGCAGCTGGCATGTAATGGCTCAGTGCACTCGCGCAGACGCTTTCTGCTGCGCCCACACATCCTTGCGATCGGTTTCACCACGATCACTTTCGCTTTCATGGCCGCACGGCCATTACTTTTACGGCCGCGCAGCCAATGCTTGTTTTCTTCAGTGAGCTTTCATCTCTTTCCCTCCTCTCGTTCGCGGTCCTATTATGGACTCGGGTGCCCTACACCTCCCCTACATCTGAGACTCTGCCAAGATCCCCCGCAGGAAGGCTGAACCGATAAGTCTCTGCCGCTCCGACTCCTCAAGTACCGTTCAGTTGTATCCAGGACTTTGCTCAGGTGGGTGGGGGATTCCCAACTGAGAGCCGAACCTCTTGCAAAGGTCACTCCTCGTGAAGTACCCCCTCTCCTCTGATATACAGACTCTGGCGCCTGACTCCAGCTACGCCAGAAGCAGCCCTGGTTCTGTCTAGACTGCAGCCTGAGGACTTACCTGCCAGCTTCCCTGCGGTGTGCCCAGTTTGACTCTGCCTACTTCATGGCATTTTTCTGCAGCTATTAAGCTGTTAAGTGAAGTCAGAATGGTAACCACAGTCAAATACCTTCAAACAGGTACTTTTATGCATGAGCCTTTTTGTTGCTTCAGATATTTTCCGGGGCACTCCATGACATTAGCATTTATGACTTAGGCCTATCAGAAAAAAAAACTCTGCCATGTACAAACTTGCACATCGATATATATTGTTTATTCTGTGGTGTTTTTGCATGTGTAAAATTGTTTTTTTTTAAAAAGCCTTAATCCAAAGCCACGATGCAAGGGGTGAAATTAGTAGAGGGAGGGAGCATTAAGTTGAAGAAAGCTTGCAACAAATAGCTGAGTTGTCTCCCAGTGTAAAGTCATTGTGACAAGCCATCTGTGGTGCTGTAAACACTGCTTTTCTTGAGTCAATGTTACTTTACTGTGGAGCTAAAAAATGATTTTACCTTTGCATTGTGTGAATATGTGTTTATTAGTACACTCCTTCCAAAAACACGTTATTTGTCCGCTTTCATTTTCACTGTCATAAATGCATAAATATATCAGTAGGGCAATGGAATAAATTCTTCTTCTACACTTGCATGCGTGTGTATGTGCATGTAACTGCGTTTATGTGCTTGTATGGTTGTGTGTGTGTGTACATGTTCTTTTATGTGTGTGCACCTGTGTGTGCACATGTTTTGAGAGTGTGATATAAAATGCACAAAAGCTGATGGGAGGAATGCTTGCAAATTGTCTAACCACTGGCAATCGCTCAGGGTAGCATCCCAACCCATCCTTCTTTTGCTCACCATGCCAGCTCAGTTTGGACCCAGCCATATGCAAATCAGTCTTGACCCTGCTCCTCATAGGAACAGTCTCTTTTCTTTTGTCCTTCTACAGGGCACAAATCTTCTCTTTTGAGGCACGTAATTCAGTTCTTCTGTTAACCATTAGTCTGCTGCCTTGTAGGTGGGTCCCAGTGGCTGGTTCCCTGTGTTGCTCTGCGGTGCAACTCTATCATGGCAGTTGGTTTTTCTCTTTCCCTAGTTCTTAAATGATCAGGCAGGCTTACCTTTGTGCTGAACGTTAAGGCAGGTGCTACGTCTTGCTGTAAAATTCGTTTCCAGGCGTAGGTGATTATTTTTTTGGCTTATGAGAGGTCCCTACTGATGCTGATGCCCACGTGCCTTCATTGGGGAAATCTACAATTAAGTAAAACAAAGAAGGCTCAACAGAATCTACGAAATTCAGATCTATCTCTTGTATGATACAAAACAAGGGTCTGAACCAGTAAACCATAATGCCATGGCCCACCGATTGGAGGGATGTATGAATAAACCACTATGCACCCTCTCTGGCATGCGTCTGTATCACATACATACATACATACGTTCAGCACAAAAACTGCTGCAATATGACAGAAGCACCGTTCTGCCCCTCATGCACACCACCCTGTGCTTTACACGTAGGTTACACTTTAAATGCCCATTCTACCAACCTTGTCTATGGTCTGTTTAAGCATACTGAACATGCGCTGCAGACTAGGCTGGTAACGTGCTATATAAATGTTATATATATTGAAGAGCAGCACAATACTCTTTAGGCAACCTAGTAAGCATAGTAAAAAACACTGACTAAAAGCAACAACAAAGAAGATTTGGCATAGCCAATAGATCTCGCTTTTGGGACCTTAAAGTATTTAGTTATGCAGCACAATATCCTTGGTGCAACATCAACTGTTGCATGTCTAAACGCCCGTCATAAAGGAAGTATGGTGCAGCGAGTAGGGTTGCGATGGAAGTGTCGCGCGGGGGAATACAATATAAAAAAAGCCTTACCTTTGCTGCTGGCTGCTCAGGCGTCACTTCTTGTTGCTGCATCTCTCCTCTTCCTGCCTGCTGGGCTCAGCAGCCCCTGGGATACACTTCCTGTCCAATCCCTGCACTGCACAGCAGCGCTGAGGTTGGTCTCCACAGGCGGAAAATACACCCTGCTCAGACCAGGTAGTCTGTGGGGTTTCTCCAACCTGGCAGCTCAATGCTGCTGTGCTGGAGAAACCCTAATTGTCCATATATGTTTTGACCAAACACAGGAGAGCGCTTAGGCAGTGGAGTGCACTAGACCTCCTCCTCCCCCCTTCCATGCCTCTGCCCGCCCCTCCCAACACCACTGGTAGCGAGCCACCAAATGTAAATTAAGACGATGAAAGAAAATTGTGTATTTTTACATTTGCTGGCTCTGAGCCAGGTAGTGGGGTGACGCTCCTCTGCCATCACGGACAAGCCGCCACTAGGGTGGACTTCAGCTTTTGGTTTCCAATTTTACTTTTGCCATTTTGCCAATTGCTTACATTTCAAAGTTTAAATCAACCATATGAATGCAGCTAAATTGGCTATTTAAATTGGATAAATCAAGCAATCTACCAATCAGTCCCCACATCGCAATGTCCTTCCAACCAACCCTTTACAGCCTGCGTACTCCGACTGGAGTCAGGAAGCCAATGATGTCCACTCTAGCACTTGACCAGCCGCGGCCGGTAGTAAACATATACATAAATAAAACGAATTTCGTTGCGGGCACTGCATCACCAAAAGCGATGTAGTGCGCGCAACGAAATTCGTTTTATTTATTTATATGTTTACTTACCTGTTAAGGTCCGTAATCCATACATTACTAACCCCCACCCTGCCCCTCCCCCTCCCCACGTCACCGCCCGGCAGGTACTCCCACTACCGGCCGCGACTGCGCTTGACAGCAGTCTACAGGCACTGACACACCTCATGTTCCTTGGATGGTCTGGGATGCTGCCAATCAGCCTGGCACTCCACATTACAACTTGGCAAACACCCAGCCTGCAGTCTCTAAGTGGAGCCAGACAGTAGCCACCACTGCACAATGCACCTGACAGGACTCCCAGACACACAGCCACAATCACAGCTCGGTGAATTCGCAGCAAACACCGTTTTCCACAGTGACTGTGAGTGCTGAAGTTACTGGCGCAAATTATTATGTTGAAAAAAACATTCACAAACAAAAGTTTGATTGCAATGTCAGGTACAAGGAGTAGGAGTAAATCACTCACGACTAAAAACACCTTGGAAGGCAACAAAATGTAAAGTGTTATTGAACATACTGAGAACAAGCGAATTAAGCTCTGATTCCCACTATCTAACACCCAGATTTCAGTCACTGGAAAGAGTTAAATACTACCCCGAAACCACATTCAGCCACCAATACCATTCCCAAGTAACTAGGACTCAAATGTTGGTATTTAGGGTGAGAACTTTGTTCTCCGACGGTAATCCCATAAGTGAATTGTAATCCCTTCTAAAACCTTCATAAAGCGGTTGTATTTGCTGAATGTTTGTTGCCACCACAGCATCTGTTTGTTTTATGTGACTCATTGTGTGTTGATATCTTAAACCTGGCTGTTGCCCCCTAATTCTCTCATTCGTTAACATAATATCTGAGAGCTATAAATATGCTGTCCTTTCTAGAAAGATTTAAGAAATGCTCCACTGCCCACTAAAAAACTAACAAAAAATGTTTGATGGTTTTCTTTCATCTTGGCAAGGGTGGGTGCATCAGAACTGATCATCTGAATCTGACCCTAGAAAAGAAATCTTTTATTCTCATTTTTTATGTATTTGTTTATTTATTTAATTGCCTATTTATTTATGTATGAAGCGTCTATAATTCTTTCTTCAAAGCACTATACAATACATTAGAAAGACGTGCACAAGAAAGTGTGCACAAGGCTAACAGGACACAGAAAACAGTACAGAGAAGAAACGAAGAGCTGGAAGAAATTGCGGAGTGATATAAGCAGACAACATCCTTCTTATGGTAGAAAACATAAAATGAAAGAAATGGTGATGCAAAACCCATGAACATTTTAATAAAAAACAAACTATCCAAAAATGTTCACAGCAATTTAATCTCTGCTGAGAGCAATTTGGCACTAACATTAACATAACCTTTATCTTTACAGAAAAGGCAATAATGGTTTACAAAGCTGGAAGAACATTCAGAAGTAGCAGTTCTACAAATTTAAAAACAGAAGCTCTCTGAATCTGTATTAAAGATTCTGACCTAATCTTAATAGAATAATTGGTTCAAAGAACCAAAAAGCAAATTTTGGGCCACGCTTTTCCTAAGAATGCAGGTTTTTAGCTACCAAAACAGTAAACCAAAAATAGAATGAATTCCCAAGGTCGCATGCGCCATCTACTTTCATCTTGATAATTAATGCTTACTCTCAATTCATTAAATCGCAAATTACAATCAGAGTAACTACCTAGTGCTCCGAGTGAGTCTATTGATTTAAAGTAACATTCTATTGATACGTGATTGGTTAGATTTATTCTGTTGAGCCACTTGTTTTACTTTACGTATTACCTGATTTGTAGGGCACAATTGCAATCACTTCAATCATAGGTGCCTATTACTTAATATGCAGGTTCTGAATTTACTCAGCCCAACATTGATATGACTTCCAACAAATCGTTTAATCCACTAGGATTGAAACTGTTGAGTTTAAGTATCCAAAACACTTTCCATTGGTTCAATGTATCAATGCATGATTATGGTGGTGAACTTTAAACCTTTGTCCGCAGAGTTGGGTGGAGCTGGAAACCAAAAAGAAGGACAAAGTTGTGTTGCTTCAGCCAAGAGGAATTTTCACTTTAACCGACAGATGTTCACCAGATGAATGCTCAGGCCAAGATGGATGGGGCTTCGGGTAATTCTGTCTCCTCGCTGTCTGTCAGGGTTAGCCTATCTATGGACTGAACACCATGGTTCTCTCCTGTGCTGCATATCTTAGCTTCCCCCCATAAGAGATTCTCCCTTTTTTCACATCCACAATTTTTTATTTAATTTTTTGTGAATATGTTTATTGGTTTTTGCATATACAGAATCCACATATCCCTACCTTGTCAAAAACAGCCATGGATAGAGGGGAATCCACCTAGATGAGCCTCATGCCCAACAAACAAGATATCCAGCATAACATTGTCAGGCCCCACTGCCAGTATGTGTGTCCTTTCTCAAGGAGGTGTCAATAGAGCTGAGCAAACAAAATACTTAACATCACTACTGGACAGAGAAAAATAATCAACAACAATGACCATATTTCCGTTGAGCATAAAAACAAAATAAAGAGATAAACAATTATAAACCAAGTTTGTGTGTGTGTTTTCCAATCCCATGGCCCCCGGGAACTCCATAGGCCTCCGGATCTGGAATCTCATGAGGCCTTTTGTTTTTCTGCTAATGGGACTTGTGTCTAGTAGGCACCGGAGGGGATCCAGTGGGAGGAGACATTTCATGACCCCTGATACACTCTGTGTCACTTGGAATATTACCGGACAGGTCCAAACCAAGTGCAGATAAGCCTGCATCAGCCATCCTTCACCTGGGGCACACACTCCACGCCCCTGGGTATTTCCCCCCAGTTCTTTCCAGGGTCAGGTAAGTGTGGTGAAGGTAACTGAACTGAACAGGTTGGAGCCGAGCATTTTGCAACACGTGTCGAACTGATTGGAGACAGCGATCCCATAACTTGTACGTTATAGCAGTGGTTAGCGCGGCACTTCACCAGTCCTTATGTATTCCTGTCCCCCTGAAAGAGTGTCGGCTCAATTCGGTATAGAGGCAGGTAATTCGCCTCCAGTCAGTAGAACTTCCAGTGGGCCACCATGGGTGTTAGCCATGAACAATGCTCCATGTCCTCTGCTTCACCCCCCTCAGGGGCAGGTAGAGCAGAAACCGCTCCGGTCCCAGCCCATAGGCACCTTCCCATCCTTCCAAGGTGCCCAACCCTCCACCTGATGTTAGGTCTGCCTATGTCTGAATCCCCGACTACTCCCAGTCTCTGGTCCGATACGTCACATGAAGGATTGCACATCACAACTTTGGCGTCTATAGTTTACAACCAACCTAAAAGCTTAATGTCTGAGTATTTCACAGTACCCGGATGACATTTTAACAATTTCCAGTCGGGTGACAAATACTTTAGTAAAAAGCACCATGGATTGCCTAACCACTTAATAGTAACCATTTTACAGCACCATGCTGTCTGAAGATGCAGGAGATGGTGTCATTACGACACGAGATCATATGGGGCCATAAAATGATGTGCATATTTCTATAGCCATATATTTTCTAGCGGTCTAACACAATATGCATTATTAATCTTTAAGAATTATTGATGGTCTGTTGTCTCATGACTGGCAGAGTTAAGTGACTTTCTGAATAAGTCATGCAGCTCTAAATCCAGTCTACTATCAACTTCCTTTTGGAAGCAACATATTTACCCATAGGTGAGTTGCGCACTTACAACTGACAATTTTCGTTGGCAAGATGGTGAAGGTGCAAACAAATCAGATGTGAAGCCATGTGGTGACCATATATTTCCTAACCTCCTCTGTGTACACTTCTTATGCTTTTGGGACAGCTCTGATCTTCACCATACATTATTTACCCTTCTGTGCTTACTGTGAAATAAATAAATAAATGAAGAACCAGTGCCCAACGTGTTGCTTAGAAGGAAGCTATCGTAGCACTTGTGCACTGCCATGGTCTGATCACAGCACTTCAGGCATCACCCACTTTGGCCACAAGTGAGAGGCAAACGCTGTCTTTGAAATAATCTTGTCATCATATTGGGGTGCGGGGTAGGGCCTGTTTGGTGGGCTGTAAACTGAGCAGTTAATCCTGCAGGGGAGAAGAAATGAAAGCATGTTAGACAGACAGAGTGCAACAATGCAGTTTAAGAATCCACTTGACCTGAAGAGACAGAGTAATCGAAAGGAATAGAACATGTTATGAAAATGATATTGCACTTTCCAGTGAAGAATGTCGGAGTAACACAAATGTTTTCCATGCAAAGCACCACTGGAAGTAGGGTTGCCTCAAGGCAAAATAACAAGGAAATGCAATTGAGATCCCATCCATTTTTACACAGATCAAACTGCAGCCACCCGAGTAGTCTAAATACATTAACAATGAATATTGAAGCCAGAATACCCAACAGTTGGGCCATGGTGTCCACACTCACACTTCCGACTTTCACCCTCTCTCTGGCTTACACTTTCTGGCTGACCCTCACTCTCAAATTCATCTTGCTCACACTTACTTCTTATTTCCACTCACAACTTCTCCCTTGGTTATACTCATACATTCACAAGCCCTACCTTCTACTTTTCTGTCTCGCTACACCCCATAAAATGTCCCCCAAACTCATCCACACTCCTCTGACAAAGATTTTCCAAGGAGAGTTCCATTAAGAGACAAGGAACGAAAAGGCTGGAGGAAGCCTATGGGAAATAGTAGCTGACGCAAAGTGAATACAGCAGGTGGGTGACCACACATGCTGATGTGAGTGGGACACCTGGCAAGCTGGGCACAGATACATGGATGTTGATGGCAGATAACTTACACGACCTTCAGGTCTCCTTGCTTTCCTCTTCTTAGTTTCCTGCTTTTTTCTCACAATGTAATTAAGCCCATGTGTGTGTAAAGCCTAATGTGTGCACCAACAGCAGGGTCTCAAAGCGCTCGCATGCTAGTCCACAGTGTGCAAGAAACACTCCATAAAGTGTTATATTTATTGATTTATTTAGTCATGGGTAGGTTACAAAATTCAGCTTTTGTTTCATACTTGCAATTGGTCAATGTATGGCTGCTAGCCGGCACCTGCACATATTATGAACACGGTTATAATAAATACTCCGCAGCCTTATGTGGCTAAGCTCAAACACAGCCCTTTTTTGCAGGGGAGAATGGAGTTGGGTTCAACTTTTATCAGGATCATACCAAAGAAATAGCAATGGGTGTGATTTTCTGTCAAGTAAACAAAAATGAGAGCTATTGCTCAGCACGAACAAACATTACAAATTAAGAAGTGACGTCACTGTGAAATGTTGTCTGAGAAGTCCTCGGTCCGCTCAACTTCCTGTCCGTCCCCTGGAGACAGGAAGAGGTATTCTATGTCAAACGAGAAGCCTCATACATGTGTATCAAGTTCCAGATGATAACACAACACCCATGGGTACCGCATGGTCATTCTAGATGTCCATATGTTAAAATTGTTTTTGAAAAATTGGTCAACTCTCAGAATTGCCTGGGCCCGTAATAAATGTGGGTGCACCGTTCTCCACTGGAAAATCATATCCATTGCACACCAATCCCTTTTTTTGAGTACTCAATACATAGAGGCCCAGATTACAAAGGGTTCACGCAAAGCAGGGAAGCAAGTAATGTTTCTGTCCAGCCTTGCAAGAGCTGGAGAGAGCAGAACTGCACCAGATCTACTAAGAATGGTGCAGTTATGCTCTCCCCCTGTACTGACACACATCTGGCAAGCATGTATCAGTGCAGGCAGTGTTGCGTCACAGTGCAAGGGTGTCTACATTGTGGTCAGCATCATTTTTGTGTAGGAAGGGTCCTATTCTGCTTGAAAACTATGGGGCATATTACCAAGGGCAAGTATCACAGTTTTTTCGGCGAATTGTGGGAGAAAGCGGCGATACTGCTAGAGCCCTATTAACAAGGGCATTTTAAAGCCTGGCACAAGCCCACTTTCCATGTTGGCAATTAACATCGCTAATGACATGCAAAGTGGGCGTTCCCACGTCCATGTTAAATGTGGTTGGAGGTGGGAACACCCTATTACCTAGGTAGGTGTTGGGAGAGGGAGACCTGCAATAAACTCGTTTATCGCAGGTCTCCCAACGCCTGCTCTGCCCAGGTGTTAGGGCATTGATAACATGGGGGAGTGGATCATAACGCTGAATTCACCCCCCCATACTATCAAGGCACACATTAGCGCATGAAAACAACGTTTGTTTTCATGCGCTAATGTGCATATCGCCGACTATCGCCGGATTTCAATACGCCTACGTGATGCGCATTGATAATTGCGTGATAAAACGGCGATGAAATCCGGCGATAGCCGGTGATATGGGGATGTGCGTTGTGCGTTTACTAACGCACTTCTTGGTAATATGCCCCTATGATTTATGGAAATGGCCATTTTTTATGTGTGGTGCAGAATGCCTATGCACTACGCATAGAACTCACCCTTGACACAAAGTAACGCAAAGCAGTGTATTACTTTTGCTTACACACCGACCCAAAAAGACATTTTCTTGGGCTTGTAAACACCAACCTGGATTTTGTGTTTATCTGTGTTAAAAAAGTTGCACACATCTGACGTAAACTCTTTGTAACGTAAATCTGATGTACATTTGGGCCATAGTGTATTAGGAAACGGTATGGCAGATGTACCAAAAAGCAATAGAGAATGCTGCATTTAGTCGTAGAGAGGTTTATATAGAACCCATTCACATCCTTTGGCACACCTATGCAAGCACGAGACTGAGAGATACAGTGGAATAGTTGAATACATGTGTATATGATAACTAGTATCTCCAAAGAATTTTTAAAATAATTTTGAGTTTAAATTATTTTTAATAATGTTACTTTTCTTTTCTGAGCTTGATTCTTCGCTCTATTGTTATGGGGTCAGAACCTTTTGGATCCCACTGCGGACCACTATACCAATGTAAGTATTGCACGCAAAATACTTCAATAATATAATGGCAGGAGCAGTGCCTGGAGTAATTTTGAGGCTTTCAGAGTAAAAGTCGTCAGAGTTTAACCAAGATTTCCGGTAGTCCAGGCAGTAATCCCACAGGTATCACATTTATTTATCAATGAAGCTGGTGGCCACGCCTGAGAATATCTTTCTCTCTTTTCACTTCTTGTCCAGTCACTGGTCACAGGAAGTGGTGTCCAGTGGTGGTTCATCTGGCAAGTGTCAAATTATCAGTCAAACAAAATCAATCAATCAATCAGGGGTATGTGAAGCGCTGCTAATCACCTGTGAGGATCTCAAGGTGTGACTACTGCTAGTGTTCATTTCCACCAGGCGATAAACATACAACTTCCAATACATATTTATGTATGTATCTTTATTGGTAAGGAATACTGTGGTTATAAAAATGTATTGAGGTTTGTGTTATGTATGCTGTCACTGAGAAATCCAAGGTGAACTTTTCCTTCATTCACTGTTACCAGATGCAATTGTATGTGGTATATGGGTCCCAATCCCATCCAAAAGAATTTAAATAGTACAATAGATGTCAATGGACAGTGACTACTATTACATCACCGCGGTGAAGAACACGTAGTTTTTCAATGCTGTGACATAATTGCTGGTGTTGATTTCCAGTGCATCTTTGTTTCGTTTTTTCTCATGACATATCATACAAGTTTTTACACTGACCACATTTTCCTGTTTGTAATTGCGGGTCTCCATAAAAAAAGTCCACTGTAGTTCTTTGTTGAGAATCAGCCCTCTTTGAATCAGAAGCTTTATTTTTTTTCTGCTCTGCCTAAATCTCTTCTCCCTGCACTAAAAAAAAATCATGAATCTAAAATATGTTGGCTGTCGTAGTTTACAGTCTACTATACTGGAGTTTCAAAAATGGCAAACTCAATCTTCTGATCTTTTCTACATTGCAAGTCAAATTCTTCAAAGAGACAAGAGCATTTCAAAAACGGCCTCTAATGGCTCTGTTATATGTTTGTTGCAGGTGATTTAAACATGAAACTATTAGTGTGTTGTGTTGCATTGTCATTGGATTTATATAGAGCTTACTACCCCTGATGCGGCGTTGAAGTGCTTTACACAGTGCAGGTTGCACACACCACTCCGGAACCCAAGGTTAGAGTTTTTCCAGCGATTTTTGTTGCTTATTATTTGTAAGTGCCATCAGCAACCGCAAAAAGTTAATCCTGTATTTTAATTAAGAATTCTAAGGAAAAATCGTGTTAACCCTACCACAAAATTAGAGCGGCACACAAAGTTCTGAATGTTAGATTATTGTCCACACAAGTGAGATAGCACATCATTTATAATGACATAATCTCCGAACATTTTACCTGCATACTCAACAAAAAGTCGAGGACCAGGTAAACATCTGAGATCATCAACGATTAACTCATCAGACAAGAGATGACTACCAACGAATCTAACTAAATCGCAACCTGATTGAGTCTGGATTGTATATGAGTTTTCGCTGATTTTATGGTACTCAAATCCCTCTGCAAATCCATTGAAAGTCTATGCAAACATAATCAGACTGCTTCAAGATATTCCTAAATGTTTGTCAAAGGTTAGACAGACGCCTACCTTCAGCTGTGACATCTCATAGGGTAACTTATTGACAGTGGGCTAGCAACGAGGCGCTGGCATTGTTTTTGGCATGTTAGACATTACTGTCGATTGCGCAACAATTTCCAGCCCAAAACAAGGTAACAGAACATCCACAATGACAGTAAAAAGACGAATACATGTTTTCTTATTAATCAATATGTCATGCAAAAAATGAAAGAATTGGGCATCTGTGTATTTGTGTGCATTGTGTAAACAAAGGTCAAAGTGACATTATAGTTAGGTGAAAATACAAGGTAAAATCTATTGCTTTATACTAAAACAAAATCACTGAAATTCACCAGCTATAGTTAACTAAAGTAACTATAACTGGTGCCCATGCCATGCCCTGTGTTGTCATCAATGATGTCATAGAACATGCCATGAGTGATATACTATGTGAGGTCATAAGCAATGAGTGACGAGAGTGAGAGTTATAGTTACCTCAGTTATTTATAACCGAAGAATTTCAATTTTATTTTGTATAAAATGTTATGTTTTGACATTTTCACCAAATTGTAATGTCACTTTAACCTTTGTTTTTTCAGTGAATTTATGAGGTTTTTTATGTAAAGCAGTGCGTAATTTAAAAAAATGAGTGCCAGGGCCCACAGTTCTGCTCAGAAGCCTGAAGCAGCTGCAAATAAATGTCACCATGCTCGATGCCAAGGCAGCGTAGTATTGAATCCACCTCAGGCCTCTTTAATCCGCCACCAGACACTCCCTGCTTCTTCATCTTAATCTTGCAGGTTCCTGCTTTTTCCGTTTGTGATGGTTTATCTATCTTTCTCTCGCATGTCTTTCCACCTTGTGTATTTTTCCCTCTATTGCTCTGAGATTTGAGATCTGGAAAAGTAAGTGCAGGAACCTAATAATCAATGCCCGTTGCCCCCAATGACAATCACCAGCACAAATTAAATACTGATGTAAAGTAAGATGTTATTACCATATCTAACCATAACATCACTATAACCTTTGCTTTTTAGTACATTTCAGACGTTTTTGTAACGCAAAGTAACAATATTAAAGGGTGTAATTTTAAGTAAGGCAGACCTACTGGCTTTGTCAAGGGGTCAGGATGCCAAAATATTAAAGAAATGCCTATTGGCTTTATCAGGGCAACATCAACATACATAAAGCGGAATTATTTGATTTGTCAAAAATTCACCACAATAATGTATCAATAGCCATAAAGCAATGCATTAATATAGCCTTATAGCCCGCCTTAGAGGGCTATACTGGCTATTAAAGGCCCTCTCCAGCGTTAAAGGCCCCAAGCCGAAGGCGAGGGCCTTTAACAAGGGAGAGGGACTTTAATAGCGGTATAGCCCATCTACAAAGGGCTATAAGGCTATTAGAACATTCTGCTACTAGTGGACAGAATGTTCTAACAAAAAAAACAAAGCCTTTTGGAAGCGTGAGGGGATTGGAATCCCCTCAGGCTCCCTGAAGCTTTTGTTCACAGCCAGAGCTGTGAACAAAGAAACATTGGAATGTTGGAGCTATAGGCTTATACCAGCCATTATAAGCCCAGAGCACTCCATTGTTTTCAATGGAGCTCCCAACATTCCAATGTTCTAATTATTAATACACACATAGCAAAGCTTACTAATAGGCAAAACATAATAAAAATAAATCATTTTGATTCAAAACATCTATAAAAGTGTTTGAGCATTTCTTTAATACTCTCCAGGCTACAAAATGCAGCCATTGGGCCAAGCACAAGGGGTCCACACACTCCAGCTAAAGAGCATACAGCTCCAGTTCAGAGTTCATTAACAATGACGGTAAGCTGTCTGCAGATGATGTATTCAATGGCCCAGCAGGCTTACCAAAATTGTTTTCAATGTTCCTAGGGGGGCTGCTGTTTTTACTGTAGCCCTGCACAACATTTAGAAAGAATGGTAGGTGGTGCCTCTGCCCCCTCGTGGGGCACCACGAGGAACAAATAATACAAATATAAAGCCCTTTCAACACATTATCGGGTGCTCCTCAGTGGGAGCAGCGAATATGAAGTGAGCTGCTACTCACTCATTTTACTTATTTATTTACGTTTGGGTGCCCCTTGTGCCGCTTGGGTAAACAATATCTGTCTACAATCTGAGAAGTGTGGCTCACCGATTAGAGCGGCAGACCCTGAGGCAGAGGTCTGGCCCGGGACCAGGGTTTAATTCCCGACGCGACAGGGTCTTAGGCTCAATGTCCACGGACTCGATAATTCTCGCCTAGGTGCCTAATCTAATCATGTGTCCCACTCTGCAACTCTGGGCAATAGCTTGCTTAATCTCCACAACTGCCCGAAAGCGCTAGGATGCCTGGCCTCACCTTGGAGATGCCCAGTAAGGGGGCACGCATCTCACAGGGAAAGCCAGGAAGGGTTCCACAGCGGTATATAGCGCCAAGATACCTTTCAGGTGATAGTGCGCTTTACAAGTATACACACATTTACATTTACAATTTACAATGTTGGAGGCTGTGGGGGGTGTCTCATGGCTTCACAGAGCAAGGAGGCTCCCCAGCCACCACTCATCCTGGATGCCAGCTGGAGCTGGTCCTAGTTTTCTTCTTCTACTCCTGAGGTGGGACCACATTCACTGTTCCCTGCCCATAAAAGCATGGGCAGCAAGTTTGTTTTCTGCTCCTGCCCAGAGGGAAACGTTCTGCTCCCACCTGAGATGGAAGTAACATTGTTTATAGGCTACGGAGATGGGGTCCATGGTGCCAATACATGGCTAGGAGATAGGGTCCTCAGACAGGCCCCTCATCCTAATATAGTTAAAAAATAAAAATGGGGACATTCCTCGGGGATGAAGTCCCTTCGGCCAATATATGGCGCAAGGAGGGGGGCTCATGCACTACCTCCTACCCATATAGTTAAAAAATTAGGGGCATATTATCAAGAGCGCCAATAAAATTATCGCCACTTTAGCATCAGGAAACTGCCGCTAGAGTGGCGATAATGGGCTTGATAATATGCTCTTGTGAATTCTCATAGCAGCGCAGGTTCTGGTGTTAACCTGGGCTGCTATGGGAATTCACAAGAGCATATTATCAAACCGTTTATTGCCGCTTTAGCGGCAGTTTCCTGCCGCTAAAGTGGCGATCATTTTATCGCCGGTCTTGATAATATGCCCCTAAATGTTTTTTTTAAAGAAGCAAATATTTCAACCCTTGGGCCCTGGCCCAGCCAAGGGAGATTATAATGTAAAAGAGCGGACATACCCTCTTTATTTTCAGTTTTTACTGCAGTATTGGATTTTTTTAATGCTTGGATTCAGGGTGAGTCCTTCAATATGGATTTGACCCTATATTGAATGGATTAATAAACAGGTGGAACTGCAGTGTTCCATGAGTGTGTTCTATTAATCAACGTACTGTTTGATGAGCTGCATCGTATACATATAATATTTGCCAGTAAAATAATGTGATGTTGATTGTGCCAGCTACAGTGAAGTACGGACAAATGTATAGTGCAATTGTTTTCTCTTAGTATTTCTTTTCTTTTCTGATAACATGCAATAAAATGTATTGAAAAATAAAATCATGTAATGTCTGTCAGAGTTTTGGTTTATTTTCAGCAAGACTAGGGCACCAGATTAAAAATATTTTATTTAAGATGCTATTTAAAAATGACTTTTAATTTATTTTCTATATAAAAATCTAATTATTTTATTAGAGAACATGTAGACTGAAAAAGAGTTATCTGTAAACTACCAATTAGAACATTTTCTGGAGATTAAGGAAATTAGTTGTAACAGCCCAGATGTTTGTAACACAAACATGATTTCCTCAGTAAAAGTTCATTTTTCGGTGCAAGGGAATGAAAAGCTAGACTCAAAGGTAGAGCATTGCCAAAAAGCACTATTCAATGGTTTCATCACATCTTTCCAGGTGGGATCAATATACACACTTGCTCAAGCAGTTTGTTTTAATTGAATAAAAATAATATCCAAAAATGTCCCTCAGCTTGTATCTCTAAATTCAATTGTCTCAAAAAGGTTTTCCACATATTGCATCTGACACCACCCACGAGAGAAGGATCATTAATAGAAATGTGATCAATTGTATGGAAGAATGGAATCCAAAAGTTCTTAGCGACTCCCAAAGGTACGGCCAGTGGACCTGATCGAGCGCTTTAGCAGCATCTACTGCCACCAAGGTCACGGAGAAGATTAAAAGATTCAGCCAGATATACTACCCCCAACATCATAAGAGTAAGTTCATTAAGCTGCCTTCCTGGAATAAAGTCCCTCTGGTCTCTATGAACTACACTCTTTATAGTTTTAGCTTCTCTAGCTGCCAATATCCCTGTGAACACTTTATAATCTGTGTTCAACAGGGATATAGGCCTACCCGATTCAACTGCCAGTGGGTCCTTATATGGCTATAAAATTAAAACAATGATTGCCTCAGCCCACAATATCGGGGGTCCTCTCCTTCTATCAAAATCTTATCAAACAGCTCTTTAAACCCTGGTATTAAACTGTCTTCAAGGGATTGATACATTTCAATCGGGAGGCCATCTGGCCCGGGCGCCTTCCCTCTTGTCATCTTTCTCAACTGTTCTCTGATCTCTTCTTTCCTTATTTCAGAAGCCAGAAACTTTTGTTGCTGTTCATTCAAAGAGGGGAGCTCCACTTTGTCAAAAAATTCTTTGATCTTTTCCAACCCCGGCACATCGCCCTCTTTATATAACCTGGCCATATAATCACGGACTTCAGCCTCTATTTTAATGTTAGTGTCCAACATCTGACCGTAGAGCTCTCTCTTGGACCGCTTATGTAATTACGTGCTTTATCCGTTTTTGCTTTCCAGGCCAAAAGCTACCCACTCTTCTCCCCATATGAAAAATTTTGGAGTTTACTGACCTTCCATTTTTCTATTTGAATCTTATCTAAGATGCCCCGATATTCTAATTGGAGGTTTTCCAACTCCTTGGTAAGAGAGGGCACTTTATTGGGGAACTCTAAAGAAGCCTTCTACAATTCCGATTCTTTAGTTTGAATCTTTTTCAGGAGTTTGTTCTCTTGTTGCCTAGAGCTACGCTTCTTCCCAACCATAATTGATGTACCCCGGGCTCTAATAAATGCCTTACTGGCATCCCAAATAACCTGGATTTTTTCTGACCCATTGTTATCTTTAAAAAACATCATGACCTCTTCACGCATCTTAGATTGGACAGCCTCATCTAGTAAGATTGTCCAGTCAAGAGTCCATCTCATTATGCCACTTTTATCCTGCAATCTCAAAGTAAGGCTAACCGCAACATGATCAGAAAGGGTAGCTGGAAGATGTCTGACCCTTTCCACTCCCTCAAGTAAACATTTATCTATTAGGAAATAATCAATGCGGGAGTGGTGCCATATTTCTTACTGAAGAAAGTGTATCCCTTCTTTTCTCCCATTTTGATTCTCTATACATCAACCAAATTTAGCTCTTGAATCAATGTTCTTAATGTAGCCATTGAATGTAAAGGGGTAATATATTTTTCTTTAGACGTTCTATCTAGATTAGGTTTTAAAACTAAATTAAAATCTCCTCCAATAATCACTGGGCTATTAGTCGATAGAATGGCAGCTTCCGATTTAATTAATGATCCTGGATTATCCTGATTCGGGCCATAGTAATTTACACAAGCAAACACCCTATTCTGGATTATAATATTTGCAAGTATCCATCTACCTGAAAAATCTGTAACATGATTTACCAATTTAATTCTTCTATTTGCTCTTATTATTATAGCTACACCTTTTGTGCTACCCCTCTGATTAGAACTAACTACATCCTGAACCCAGGAACACTTTTTATAATCATAGTCAGACATTCATTACTTTCTAAGTGAGTCTCCCTATGAATGTAATAAAAGCGGTACAGTTACTCTATAGTGCACCTAGAGCTACACTCTTAGTTAAAGGGGAGTTAAAAGATTGGTTCAGCATTATGCGGGGAACAAGGCAGGGAGGCCCGCTGTCCCCTCTGCTATTTAATACCTATATTGAACCTTTTGTAGCCCTAATTAGACAAGATCTCTCCATTCTTCCATTCAGATATAAAAACTTCAAGGCCAAATTGGCTTTATATGCGGATAATCTTATCCTTTATATGCAGAACCTCAAGCAGGCTATCCCTAGGTTATGGGCTAAAGCAGATTGGTTTGGTAAGGTCTGCGGTTCTAGAGTCATTAGAGATAAAACTGAAGTTATGGAGTGGAATCGGCCCTCTTATACCCTGGGGGTTAAATCTACAATGCGATATCTCGGCATCATAATCACCCAGAGGCTAGCTGATGTCCCTGTGGCCAATTGGAAGAAGATCAGTCAGGAAGTAAGAAGGTTACTGATCAGATGGGCCAATCTCCCTCTCAATTTATACGGCAGGATACATTTGGTTAAAATGATTATACTCCCCAAAATCACTTTTCTTTTTAATAATTTACCCCTTCCTTTTGACAAAAATGAGGTAGCAAAATTGCAGGGCAAGATCGTAAGTTTTACCTGGGCCTCAAAGAGCCCATGTACATCTTGGAAAAGGCTGAGGAGAAAATTAGAGAAGGGGGGACTTGCCCTTCCTGATTTATGGGTTTATGCACATGTTTTTCATTTCAAGAATTTTCGGGTGTTATTAAACAAACCATTCTGCATTAGGCGTCATGTTTGGAGCACTTCTTAGTGATTTGGTTGATGGACAGGAGCAATTCCTCTTCAAGTATGGAGATCCAAAGTTTAAAAAAAAAGTAAGATTAAAAATTGTGTTGCAGGCTGTAAAAAACTGGGTGTATATTCGGAAAAACTTGAAAATATCATATAATTCAGATTACGCACCAATTTGGGGTTCGCCTGGCACTCCAGCAAGTGTAAATGACCAACTCAGCCTACCATTGATGCATGCTGATATTGTAGTGTAGTTCCTATATTCCCAATAGGCTCTGCGCATTGGAATAATATATACTGTAGTTTAGACGTAGTCTGAAATGGACTAGGTCTCTACCGAATATATTAAATTTAATAGTGAGTGCCAGCTAGCTCAGAGGTCACTAGAA
The DNA here is from genome assembly GCF_964263255.1 of Lissotriton vulgaris. NCBI lineage: Eukaryota > Metazoa > Chordata > Amphibia > Caudata > Salamandridae > Lissotriton > Lissotriton vulgaris. Next base: position 846,521,434 of record NC_141685.1, read on the forward strand.
ACTTTCTCGAATTCACAAGAAGGGATTAGTTTCTGACAACCGCATAAACACGACAACTTTGTTTCCCAAGAATAAGAAATCAAATCTCTAGAGTCGCGGAAACAATAGATAACTATTTTACTCAGTCAATCGTGCATGCTTCGTTTCACCAGAGATGCAGAGAAATAGAGAGACGGGCGTTTTCAATAAAAGTATTTATTGAACAGTCTTCTTTCTCAAGCATTGGAAATGAACTGCTACAATCGTAATACTGGTTATAAAGTACAATGCATATAATACGAACAGTATTATAAAATAGTACTGTAAAAGCATGATATGGTTTCTAAGCCATAAAAGTGCATACATTTATAAAATACATACAGTAATAAATAATCACTAAAAGTACTCAACTGGTGCTTCTAAAATACGCCTACCCCGCTGTACCTAACCTAAGTCTAGTACTAGGGAGGAAGTAAGTGAGGAGTAGCCTAAGTTTAGTATTTCTCTGCCAGGAATCTATTCCAAGAATTCTCTAAGAGGTCAAATCAGCTCAGTACCTTGGTTTTAGAGTGAAGGAGGTCTTGTATCTCTCTCTCAGGACTCGATTTCCCAGATACCTGCAAGGGTAAGTCGGAAACACTGGAGCTGGATTTCTCGGCAAGAGAAAAGACAGCGTCTCTCTCAGAGCGTCAGCTGGATGGTCGGCTTCCTTCGGCACTTGCAGCTGCAGGGAGTCGGGCAAGTAGATAGTCGATCTGCTCCAAACCACCGTGTGTTTGACTGAGCAAACCTGGGCATATTTATACTTCGAAGGTGCCAAGTTTGACGCATGTTTGGACTTAATATCGTCACTCAAAGGCTAAATTCTTGGAAAACACCAGGAGTTGTTGGAGAACTTAATATTCAAGCAGGGGGAAGTTCCTAGCTGCTGAAGGCGGGTTTTTCCAAGAAATCGTTGTTAATTCTCGGAACCTCCCATTTGGGGGATTTAAAAAACAGGTGTGGATTTGATTTCTTGGGAAACTTTGATTTTATCTACCCGTCGTCAATTAACTAGATTTAAATTTTATCAATTGTCTGCTTGGTGGGCTGGACAACAGTGGGAGGATCAGATGGATGATGCCTGGTTAATTCAAGCCATGAAAATTGGGAGTATTAACAAAGAGGTGGCTTTGTGGTATCAAAAACCCTGATTGAAGCAGATGATGATGTAAAACGGGATATTCAAAAGCTTTGGAGTAATGAAGTAGTAAATAACAATCTGAATGATGCTTGGTTGAGCTCCTTTTCAATACTCCATGAGACTGTTAAGCCCACATATTTTGAGCGAAATCACCTTTTCACTCTCGGGTGTATTGGTCTCCGGCGAAACATACAAAATTTTCTGGAAATCAGTTTTTTTGTTTGAGGTGCCAAAACGATTCAGCAAATGACTATCATATGTTCTTAACGTGTCCTGCAATCACCAAATTTTGGATCGATCTGTGTGAATTGTTGACAGAGGTAACAGGAATTCAGTTAGAAGTGACCCCTGTACTTATTTTTTGGGATTAGACCAGGAAAGTACTTTTATTTCAAACAAAACTGTGGCAAGACTGATTTTTTTATGTTATTTTACTGGGAAGACAAGAGATCTGTAGAGCCTGGAAGTCGGCTGTTCCACCCCTCTTCTCTGACTGTAAAAACAGTATTATATATACTAGCCAACAAGACATGGCATGTAACTCTAGAAGCCGGGAAAAGGTATGGGCTATGTTGGTTGATTCGTGCCAGAGGAATGGGGTCCAATGATTACATCAATAAACAGCTGTCGTTCCTAGCCCCCGCTCTTCTGCATCTTCAGTATGTCATGCGTAAGAGGGATTGGAGTGGAAAGACTCTACTTCCCATCCGGTCCCAGTAAGGGTAAGTGAGTATTGCCAACAAGTTAATTGGCCGAATGAGGACAACAAAAAATTGCATGGAAGAAGATACTCCATCTGCGAAAAGAAAAATGTATTTGTATGTGCCCTGAGATGTGTCACCCATATTCCACTAGAGTACGGAATTTCAGAATGTCCCTCTAGTTTATGATGTTTGGTTGGGTTTTGTGCCCTGTGACATTATTAAAAAATTGTCCTTTTAATGGTTTAGGTTTGAACAATAACTGATAGCCATACCCAAATTTTGGCTACGTGGTCGTAATTTAAAAGCTCTGGCTGCCTCCATTGCATTATCATTGGGATGACTGTCAAGTTATTGTTCCACAAATTCGTCATAGTTGTTTTCTGAATTGAATCTTATAAAGCTTGAAGAATATTGATAAGTGGCTGTCCTTTCCTTCTGTGGTGGTGGTCTGCTAGTTGCTGAACATATTGTTGTACTGAACCATGGGTTCAAGTGTCCCCAGTGGTGGCTGGTGACATTTGAAAGTGGTGAGGCGTAAAATGATAATCATACTGCACCTTAGCGAGCGAGCGTAGCGAGCGAGCCCGAACCCCCTAAGGAGAAAATTTTGAAGAAATAGTGGAAAAATGGTGCATTTTCAAGCAAATTTGAGAAAGCAGGAAGGTTAATGAAGCAATTGTGAAAGAGAAGGTATTACATTATTAAAGAGATGTCATATGACATAGGTAGCTGCTTATTCAGTATAACCCGCCGGTGTGTGTACACTGCACACAAGGGAACCACACACACAGTCAGTCTGAGAGAGCGCGTGAAGGCCGTGGACTTAAATAAGAGTCCAGCATCAGGTAGCTTCACTCCAAGAGGCATTCACCTCTTTTCATGCAGAGAACACTCTGGTATTCTCACTTATACGCTGGCAGGGGAGACTTCCCACTGTCTCCTTTTAGTTTACGCTTCATTTCCACAGTCCTTAAGTGTTTGGCAAGATACCGTTACAGCATTTTTTTAGAAGGAGCAAAGGAAATAAAAACAACACTTGTTGAAAAATGATTCCAAGATTACGCAGCTTCGTGTGTGCTGTTACTGTTATTGATTTACAGTTACTAAAAATGAAATTTTTGATTACAACAAAAAAAAAACAGTTCAACACTCTCGATGGCATAGCGCAGACAATATACCAGGCCAGACTATATACGTCTCAGGACAGGTCAGGAGACAATTTGGGTGGCTTATTTAGTTTCACCGTCCTAATATCTATAGCCACGCAGTACAATGTTTAAGTACACACGCTGCTCGGGGATACCAGCGACGATACTTCTATGAGACGAGCAAAGTCAGTCACCGCAGGCAGCAGCGCTATCTCTAAAAAGGTGGTCGCTGGGTACTTTACTTCCCAGATGCCCCGGGGTGCGAAGGGTGCTGCATGTAAATACATTATTTGTAACCCCCGTGGTGTGCCTCAGCACTGCAGGGTGCAGTGCTGAGGCGCACCACGGGGGTTGCAAATAATGTATTTACTGGGCGCAGTTCTCTGCTCCCTCACTAGTTTCCCAATCCCATCACAATTCACTCACTGTCTCGTCTACTTACTCACTGCACTGGATGTCTTCCGCACCTGGCGGGCCGACCCATACCCATCCGGCCGTAGCACACTGTCACTGGCACAACAACAAGACCAGGCAGTCTGAATCACCAGTCTCACAAGACGACGAGTCACGCTGCGGTCCACTCTCGTGACTCGGTGTGACTCATATCATCAATAATGCGCTATCTACTTCTACTTTCACTTTTAGTTTACTTACTTTTTGTTGTCTGCACAGCAGTCACGCGCGGTGACATCAGGACAGCGTAGGCAGTTGGACAATCACCTCGACATGGCTGGATATAGCCATAGGTGATTGGCCATACAGTGCGGCCATCATCAATGCAGCCAACACCCGCGCGCAGCACCATCCTGCTGCAGCAGCCAATCCTGGCGCAGCGTTAACAGCGCCCCTGCGCCAGGATTGGCTACGAGCAGGATACGATTCTGCCCATATTGAAACCAGGGCCCCGGGTCCCTGCCTGGGTCTCTGAGGGGAGGGGTCTACCACACTGCGCTTGCGCGAGCCAGTCTAAATATTGAATGCTCCTGGCTTTCACATGCGCAGTACCCCTCTATTCTCTCTCTATTCTGCCTGTGCGCACTGTGCCTGTCACTCTCTGCCGCAGCCCCGCCCCCCACGGCCCACTTCCTAATGCGTTGCCCGATTCTATCGGGCTTGTCCCGCTGGGGGCCGGTAGCGCGCAGTTTCAGTGTGCGCGCTGCTCAGATTTTTTTTAAAAATACTTTAATAATGCTGGCATTGCCGTGCGGTCGTGTCCATGGCTAGTGGTGCAACGCCCCAACGCCCCCAATGGACGCACCGCCACTGAGTGTCCCTTATTTAGAAGAGGGAAGGATTGCAAGGAATAGAGAGAGTGCAGAGGAGGTCACATGAGAAGTAAGGTCACGGCCACATAACATATGATGCTGACCACATACAGGTATTCTTAAATTGCCTACATTTGATTTTGTTCGCAGTGCACTGCCCATACCTCATGTACTGCAATGAATGACCCTGTGAGTTTGGGAATGGAGTAGGAGTAATACAAACCACATCTCTTGATGGCCCATTTTGCACCACGTGCCCCTGTCCTGAATGTTTCACCCAATGATGTACAGCATCCAATGCAACTTTGCTCTAAGGACTAGAAGTCATTCCTTTCAGGGACCTGTATCCTTTCATGTGTCTGGAATATAATCTTATTTAATTTTCAATTTTCTATAGTGCCACCCTATCAAAGTGTGTCAGTCCTCTTTACAATGAACCAAACTATGAATAACAAGATCTCATGTTACAATGAAACAAACTCTATTGGGGGCTATTCACAATGGGAACTTATACTTGTGAGTAATTCACAGGTGTGATATTCTCTTTCGTTTTTGAGTAACTTTACCACTTTGAGATATTCACAAAATATGATTTAAAGTTACCTAAAAATGTAGACTTACATATCTTCAACCCCAGGTCTTACTAATAAAAAATGACAGTAGTAAGTCCAGCACCGCTCATGGCCAACCACTGGTATAGCAACACCCTTACATGTAAAATAATGGAGGCAGGGACTTAAAGTTAAACCACATAAGAAATTATTTTTAAATACATTAAATTATTTAAAATAGTAAGTAGAATTTCATTCTAGAACATAAAAATAGCAAGAATAGTACAAATGGTTTATTTAATTATAAAATATTTCAATACACCTTTTCTTAATGTAAAAAATAATAAGAACATGTATTTTATTAAATGTAGTTAAATTACTTTCAATTCATTCTATACATCACTTTTAATCATTATTAATGCATAATAAATAAATATTTTTTACTTCGGATACAGTATTTTATTTTAATATATTGAAATATTTTCATTTCTAATCAAAAATGTAGTTAATAGATCTGTAGCATTTTTATTTAATTCAATATTTAAGATAATTATATATGCTTAATTTACATTATTGTGTAACACAAATGTTTTCCAAATTTAACAAACACTTTTAGTTTTCCCTGTAATTTGCCATGCAGAAATGTCCTCAAAAACTGCAGATTCTTCATGTGATAAAGCATAGGGAAAGGTAGCCAGACAAAAACAGTAGTAAAGGTTTTTATTGTCAAATATTATTGCATGTTACTTTTACTGAACAAATGTTAGAAAATTATTAACTTACATGGAATTCAATTCTTTCATTAGAATAAATATATTAAAGTAAATAAAAGTACTAAAAGTAATTAAAAAAATACATTTCCACCACTAATTCAAAAAACATTATGCATTAATAATTATTAAAAGTGGAACATAGAATTAATTTAAAATCATTTAATTATATTTTATTAACATTTAGGGGTCGATTCCAATTCTGGAAAAAAAACGTCCGTACGATTTTCATCCGAAGCCATCGCCGTACGATTCGTACCCGTCCGTCTGAGTCGCGTAGTACGATCCGTATTCCGTCAATCCGTCCGAATCGTCGAGATCCGTACGTATTGCAAGGCTAAAACAGTGAACCGTACAACTCGTACACATGCCGTACGACCCGCCGTACACCCAGCAAACATGGGGTACGGTGCGTACACCCCAAGATTTGCGGGGTACGGTGCGTACACCCCGTACGTACACCCTGCGATCATGGGGTGTACGCACCATACCCGAGGGGGCCGTTCCATACCTGTTTTGGGGTGAACTCTGCTTTTATGGCTGTTTTCAGCTCCCGTAGAAAAAGGGTCGTACGGTGCGTACCTGAAATGAATCGTACTTGCCGGGTCGGAAAAAGCAGCTGTGACCCGTACAGATGTCGTGTACAGCGGGTTCCAAGGGAAATTCGTAGGGGATTTGATTTGTACGGTCTCTGTACGATTCGTACAGAGTCCAGCTCCTGGTATGAATCGTACTTCAACGTACGTACAGGGGACGTTGCAGGGTACGATTTGTACGCGAAAACGCTCCGAACGGCTATTCGAAGCGGTTTTTCCCGAATCGGAATCGACCCCTTAATCTTACACTCAGTTTGAATTTCAACAATGGCTAATTTGTTTTACATTAAAACACATTTATTGATATTTGTAACTATTTTATATAATTGGATTGAATGTTGCTTAATTCATATAGCATTATTTCCTGGGGGGTATTTTTTTAAGTCTCTACCTCCATTGTTTTCTATGGGAGGATGTTGTACTACCAGTGGTTGGCAATGTGTAGTTCTGGCTGGAGTAATTTATTACTGTTTTGGATTTCTTTTTGGCTGTAGTAACTTTAGAAGTGCAGGTTGTGAATAGCAATTTGATTGCTCTTTAGTGAGGGGGGTCATGTGCCACCCTAAGTCCCTCCTTAACCTTTCCTTAGCCCCTCCATATTCCTCCCTAAACCCCACTTATTTTGTCGCAAGTATGGCCCCTCCCAAATTTACTACTAAAGGGTCGGTTACAATGTCGGTCGGGAAGCATTCCAAACGAATCGGAATGGTGCCTGACCGAATCAGATACAGGGAGTCCGACCAACAGATTGCAATGCATCCGGATGCTACTGAATGCGATATGGTCAGAATCCCACTGACTTCAATGTGAGCCTGTGTTCCGAACGAATACACAGACTCCCATTGAAGAAAGGGGCGGCTGGGGAAATTCGTGCACCCTGTGGGAGACAGCCCTTGTTGCCTGAAACACTGTGCATGGCCTGAAAGGGAGGTCCCTTGGGTACCCCTTTGGTACCAAATCGGAAGGCTCTGGGTGAAGGGGGGCCTGCTATGGACTCCAAGGGCAGCTTTTGAAAGCCGATCCGAGTCAGAAAAACCTCTTCGGAAAGGCTGTCCGAATCTGCCATCGTAATCGCTCGGTCGGAAAGCTTCTGAGTCGTTCGGAAACACGGCCCATAGACACACACGAACCAGCTCCGAACGACTCCGGATTTCCAAATGCCGTTCGGTTTGGATTCAGAGCCGAGTCGGAAAGTCTGAACATCGTAATTGCTTGTTTGGAAAGGTTTCCTACTCGGTCGGAAACAAGGCTTCCAAATCCAATTCAGAAGACCCTGATCTGATTCGGAGCCTTTACGAATGACATCATAATCGATATGCATGAGGATCTTACCATAGAAAAGAGAGGAGAGTTGGAGGTGGAGAGTTACGCTCATAGGTTTGTACAATATATAGAAAACCTCTGAACTGACCTATCTGATTTTACAAAACTGTTTTTTTCAAAGATAATGCACAAACATATTCAAATATCCAAGAAACAGTGACTTTCTTTTGAATTACATTTTATTTATCTTTCATTTCTTTTTATAGTAAATTTTTTTATCATTTTAAAAGCAATTTTTTTTTATTGTTATTAGATTTTTTATACAAAACAATGATTGGCAATTAGGAAAAAATAATCACAAAATACATCACAAACTTTTTCATACATATGTTTAAGACAAACCCCTAAAAAGACAAATATAAAATAGCTTGGAAAAATCTGCCTTACACATTCATTCTAAACAATCTCACCATTCAGTCTACTCACACATACACACTCTCACATTCTACAAAAGATTTAGAAACAACAGACAAAAACTGAGATTCAAAGACCCAATTGTGAGATATTTTTCAGATATTTGCACTTGGCACCATCCCCAATTTTTTATCGGTTATCCTTCTCTTAAGGGTCCTTCTTTGTTGGTTTCTCAGGTGTCTGTGTACTGCCTACGTACGAACAAATGTATGAAAAAGTTTGTGATGCATTTTGTGATTAGTTTTTTCCTAATTGCCTATCATTGTTTTGTATAAAAGTCTAATAACAACCAAAAAAAATTGCTTTTGAAATGATAAAAAAAATACCATAAAAAGAAATGAAAGATAAATAAAATGTAATTCAAAAGAAAGTCACTGTTTCTTGGATATTTTATTATGTTTGTGCGTTATCTTTAAAAAAAAGTTTATGAGGTATACCATTTTGTAAAATCAGATAGGTCAGCTCAGAGGTTTTCTATATATTTTACAGTTTCGTTTCCCCCTCCTCTAGACCTAAAAGACATTTTTGGAGGTACCTTTAGCGCTTTTACACTCATAGGTTTGTGAATATCATTTTGTAGTATTTTAGTAGTACTATTGTAGTACCATTAAACCTACTACAAAATGCATTTTGTGAATAGGCCCCTAGGTGTTAACACTTAACGAACATGGAAGATAGGGCCTAAACACTATATTGGCGGATGGGTTACTCGTCACAACAGTGATGGATATCCTGTCCGCCTAAATATAAATCCCATAATAGATAATGGGATTTGTATTTCGGTGGCTGAGATATCCGTCACTGTTGTGACGGAGTAACCCATCCGCCTAGATCGTAATCAGGCCCATAGTCTAATAGCACAGGCCTTGATGTCAATGGTAGACATGAAAAATCAGTGGTGATCAAATGGGAAATAACGTCTTATGGGGAAAAGTTAAAAGGGAAGAGTGTCAAAGCCTTACAATCTCCTTGTTCTGTAAGCATCCGCTGGGCAGAACTAATGGGACCATCCTTCCAGTGATGCACCTGCCCAAGTGCAACATTAACATTATGCTGCAGCACCAACAAGTGGGTAAATCACTTCATCTCCTTGTGCCTCAATTCCTTTACCCGATAGTACTGTCCACGAATGATGTCACTATATATATTGAATTCGACGGGACACTATGTTAAAAATCAAGTATTCACCCATGACAGAGACATTTTTGCACTCTCTAAAAATGTCATTTATACCAAATAGACTTTCCCGCGCATTTTTCATTTTAGTCTGATTACCATGTATTTTGTTTGGTATACTGCTGTTTTCTTTATGTATTTGAATGTGTACAAGGGTACGGGCAACTACATTAAAAGCAATATGCTAAATGTGACATTTACATATTTTAACATCCTTTAGATCACTTCGGTAGTGGTATAGTGCTAGCATCTCACAAATATGGCTGGTGACACCAATAATGCTCATTAATTTTAAAAGTAGTTTAATTCAACTTCTTCTATTTCAACACAAAACACTGTACTGTATGCGTGATCTTAAGGAGCAGACCATTAACATTTATACATTTATACATTTAAAGTTGGATCGTAGCGTTTCCGTTAGCTCCAACAACCTGACACCATTCACAGAGCTGTTATTTGCATCGAAAATCATATATCTCGCTGACTTACCCATATTGTACCCTCGTGCCTGGTCACTCTGACAGCAGCTGACAGTTTTTTGGCGGCTTTGCAAATTCTGAAAATATTGATCAGTTAAAAATATTCGGATGCGTGCATCCTTTGATTTTGTGCTTACCGCAGCCGTTCTTGCTGGTCAGCCAGCCATTTTATTTCAGTGATAAATGACCCTCTCCGACAGGTCACTCTTTTTTACCTAAATCTACAATTTGCTCCTTCCCTCTGGGTCACAAGCTGGTTTCCCAGGGTGACAGATTTATGGTTGTCATTGTGGGCTGAGAACAAATCACCTGCAATTGCTCAAAACACAACCCTGTCAGAGTAACTTTGTGCTTTTCCGTGCCCGGATAAAGTACCGGGGTACTGTTCAAGGCTTCTGAAGTGGAATGCAGTATTGAGCTGAAAAAATAATTCGTATTTATCAATAAACAGCAACAAAGACACCTTCAGACCCAAACAATAAGACTGCTCGAAACTGCATGCATATATAGATGTTGCTTTCTTGGATTATATAATTTATATAAATGCCTCTTTTACATCAAGGCGGAGCTATCGGACAGTTGGATAGAAACCTTACATTTCTAAAGTGAAATCTATATGCTTTAACACCCTTGGATTCTTGTTTTACCATTTGAAGGTTTAAAAAATTAGAAGTGTGGACTCGGAATGCATGGAGTAATCGCGCCCCCCTCCATTTTGTAGCAAAAATACAAGGTCACATTGTCGTTCACTGCTAATTGACCGTAGCGACTCATGAGTCGACTCATGCGGGCTACACCAACTCCAGGCTCCGCCTAATCCGAGGTGATGCTACAGACAAGAATTATTCCTATAATCTTCTGGGACGGGTGTTATTTTTTTCTAACTACTAATTAAAGGGAGCTTGACAGCTATTCGGGAAAAAAGGGCAGGCGAGATCCCCAGTTGTATTGCTCTTCACTCTAGCCTCATATTCCGAGGTTGAGTCGCACCCAACCTTGCATCACTCACACTGTTTGAACTTCCATTTGGCACACCCCATCATCAGTGCCAGATTTTACACCTTTAATTTTCCTCTGATCCCCTTACCCGCAACCCTTCCTCTCCCTGATTACTTGGTTCTGTGTGTGTTTTGTTTTCAACATCCACGAATGAGATACATCAATTTCACGTGTTCCTATAATTTTGATAAAAAGGTCGCACAGTGATGTAAACACTATTAAAGGAAGTCACTTTGCAGCATCTAGCCTAATGAAGTCATCAGGTTATCACCAAATATTTCTGATATGTACATCTTGAACCAATCATTGTGAATTTATTTGATGTTCACTTTCTGCTCTCTAGTGAGAAGGGTGATAGAACTAACTTTGCAGTTGTTTCTACAGACCTCAGTTAATCTAGGAGACAGATGACCACTTAACCAGGTTATGCCACTATAGCAATGAGTGGTAATTTAACACCATTGAAGGGATGTGCTATATTGATGAAGAGGTAACTCTGTGACAGAGTTACAGACGGCTTAATGCACACTAAAGCCTGATGCAGAACTACTCTATCTGGGCCTGTCTATTTTTTTAGCTTTCCCTGAAGTAGCCCCTATTATTCACTACATACTATGGGAGTGATTGGAAATCCATTTCACACCTCGCTTTCCTGGGCACAATGGTAATCTCAGGATTCCAAAGATCTAACTACACCTTGCTCTATAGAAATAATTAGGATTCCTCCATTACTCACAAAGGTTGGTCACCCTTTCTGACTCCCTGAGAAGATTTCAGCAGGGGTACCCGAAATTTCTTAAGGTCCCCAGAGTGCAAGTATGAGAACCCTGTCCACCACCACCCACTCCCCTCCTAGTTCAGAATTGTCTCAATAAAATGGCATCTACAGATGGCTTCTGATCATGCAGCTGCTGGGGGCCATGATGGCCCTATTAAAAAGGATTTGCACTTATTGCTAGTCAAGTTATGGGTCATCATCATGTTGCTATGTCTAGAATGTGTAGTGTACTATGGCAATGGACCTCTTTGTTGACAGGACCAATAGAAGAACTATCAACAAATACTGTCACAACAGAGAGTAAGTTCAAACTTCTCATAAAACATCCAGGATGAGAGGGAATAGTGAACAGGTGATGGGCAACTTGTCCAGGTACTTGTGCCATTACATTGAAAAGCTGTTCGAGAGTATGTAACTTCACTCAAAGGCAATCAAATTTCATTTCAAAGATCACAGCTGATACAATTTGAAATTCCTGGCCAGACATTAATTGTGATAATAAAATGGTTGCTTACTTTTTGGCTTCCAAAAGGATTTAATATTCAAATTGAGGGTTCAGTGTCAAATACTCCATCCTAATGTTGGTAGTTCTCTAACACATCCAGAACTGTGTAAAAGTGTTCAACACACCACATGCTGACCACATTCATTCACATGATTATTGTCAACAATTCTTATCAAACGCCCTTTATTTCAAAAACTGAGGACTAAAGTCCTCACACTTGTTCCTTGATCAGTACAATTAACCCTAGTTGATTTCCCCTTAGAACCTCTTCCTGTTGCTCTCAGTAAAACATGTACAGAAATCATTGGACCACGAGACACGGAAACCACAAGACACTCTTTCAAGCAATCGAGGTGCCCTGGAAGAGTTAACAAAGAATGGGCATTTAATCTTGAGAATTGTCAAAAACAAGTTCTAAATTTAAGGTAGTTTTATAAAACTCTGGATTGAACAACTGCTAATCTAATGCAAATCTGAGGTCTAGGGATTGTCCATCGCCAGGAGCTCTTAAGTCTAAAAATTAAGCAGGAGCAATAACCATAGGGCTATGGCTAGATAGAATTTTTAGGATTACTTCTTGTCCTTACTCTCTTATACAAAAACACCTAAAGAAGGCCAGAACAAAACACATATTGTATAATGATTTAGGAGAACCACTTCAAGCCTTCATGAAGCTTAAGTGGAATCTCCAACAATGAAGCACATGCTGGCTGTTCTAGAGTGTTGAAAACATAAAGGATCAAATTAACCAGGGCATTAGTCTAAATAGACTCAGTGGACAGATCCAAACATTTGCACAAATTCAAGCATTGCATACTGACTGCAACATTTGATTAAAGAAAAGTAACATCATCAAATAATTTCAAAGATGATTTCTACGATCTTTTTGATGGTAATTATTTAAAAGGGGCAGACCACCCATTGCTATTAAACACATGTATGTGCCCCTTAAAAGACACCATGAGGGACCAGTCTTCAGTGAATCAGTTGCCCTTGAAGATACACATCTTCCTGATCTGATGTTCATTCTTCGCTTTGACCTGAATCCGAGGTATACAACAGTTTAAATACAAATGAGGATGCCTTTGAGTACAAATGGGAATCACAAATATACCCGTTCAGCTTGATAGACCGCTAAAGATCTTTAGGTTGGTCATGTTTAGCTATGTCCATGGGACTGTTTAGATTCACAAACATCAGCATAAGTGAGGGCATCACTGGAAGCATTACCAGGCCACATGGTTGGTTGGATTCAAGAACCAATTACACATTTGTTTTGGGCAGTTCTTATTGGATATTCAGAGGTGGTATGTTTTGTATTTTGCATTGCGAGTGATTGCTTGCCTTAGGTTATTAACAGACTTCCTACTAAAAATGTTCATAGTAATATGTGTTCAAAGAAGGAAAATGAGAATTGCTATAAACTGAGGTGATGTCATCCTAGCAATACTCATCCGCTAGAGAGACTGTTGAATTAGAATGCCTCTAGAGACCACTCTGCTACTATACTATTTAATGACTTAGATTGGTCTGGTGCCATTCAGCCAATTGTTCCAACATCGGAGCAAAGCTTGTCATAAAATGTTGGACTTTCCCCGGTTTGATTAGGAAGTGAGGGAGGTGTGAAGAGTCTGCAATTATAAAATACATAGATGTAGAAGGATTCCTCTAAGATTTGGTGTGGACAAGGTAAATGTTAAAACAACTTTAGTAAGTTCAAGAAATGGAGGCACAAAAGCAAAACTGTGACAATCAATCAATCTGGATTTATGAAGCGCGACTAACCACCACCCAATAGGGTATTCAGTCACTTGCAGGCCCAATAGACTTATTTGAACAGCCAGCTCTTGAGGGCCATTCGGAATTCTAAAAAGTGAGGTGATGTTCCGCAGGTGCTTGGTGATGCTGTTCTAGGTCTTTGTTGTGATGTGGGAGAAGGAGCGTCCTCCACTTCTGCTTTGGTAGATGCAGGGAGTATGGGCAAGTGAGAGGGTGGTGTATCCAGTGCTTAATTTGTGCTGGTGCTTTCCGTTCCATTTTTATCAGGACCGGGTCTAGATCATAGAGCGTGTGCCAAAAAAATAATGAGTACGACTCTTCACAACCAGATCCACACTCTTACTCTGTCTCCTGAATCCCCAGTGAAAAGCTGAGTAAAGAGCCAAAAATAAAACCATGCTTCAATCAGTGCCAGTGGGCGGGCCACTGATTGGGCTGGTTTTGCTCCTGTGTGGCAGCGTGCATGCATAACCTTGATTAATTCCTTGCTGCTGGCCTGCCTGTTTATCTTAAGAGGCACGCATGCATGTCGCAGTAGCGGCAGTCCGGCACTATCATCAGAAGCAGCAGTTTGTAGTTAGTGTGCAGCAGCAAGACTCAGGTAGGCATTTCTGCGATCTCCAAATGAACGCAGCTTACTTCCTAGAAGTCATAAAACTTCCCAGAAATATGTTTTCGAAGCTGCTAGATCCACAGAACTCCAGGCACCCTCCGGGACATTTTGTAGTAAATTTATTATATGCAGGGTGAACAAAATACTACTGCCTTTTTTAAATTAATTTTTTGCATTTTTTTTCCACGGCGAAAATCGAATTCCTCAAGGGGAAGCCGTTTGTCCTACATCCCAGCCGACTTTTGGGGTTGTTCCCTTCCCCATTGTAACCGGGAATGAATTGTTGAGTGCAGGGTCGCCTTTAAAAAAAAAAATATGTTACCTACATAAATCAAACCAGACAATATGGTTAAATGGTTCGGTGAGCGGATGTGCATCAGTGCAAAATCCGTACCCCCATTTTAATTTGTTCTGTGCAGCACATAATGGAACACAATCGCGATGGTGCCTTTATGCCATTGGTGTCAAAGTTTACTGAATGGGTGAATGTGTGATGTTCTGTGTAAACTTTGGTTGATGTCTCGGGGGAGCTAAAGTAGTAAGCAGTCTGTGGTTCTTTGTAGCAGTTTGTGGCAACTCGGATTGGGAAGGGCATGACGTCAGAATTGTGTACCTGCTGGTGGATGTCCATGGAGGATTCTGTTGGCTGAAGTTTATGTGGTGTGTCTTTGGTAAGGTAGGCAGTGCGGTGAGTCCTGGCCTATTTGAGCTGTGTTGTTTGTAGCAAATATGTTTTTCTCTTTGTTGGGCCCGTCCTTTCGAGAAAATGAAATTTATCTGCTGCCTTTGGTAAACTTACTGCATATTTCTACGCTTCCTGGACAGTCTGACTTTTTAGTTCTTGCGCCTAGCGTTGCAGTGCGCAGCATTGCTCGGGCAGCGTGAGACATTAGCTAAAAATGGGGTTTCAGAAGCTGACCTAGGAATGGCACACACATGAGCATCTGCTTTTCCTTTTGTAGCACGCTACTGGGCTTTGCGTGCGTGTTTTTCTCTAACACGGCATGCAATAGGCCAAAGGCGGGCGCATTGTTCTGCCCATGGCCTATTGGTGTCTATTACGCGCATCGGACGTCGCGTGGTTTCAATTATCGTGCCCAGACACGGGCGCGATAATTAAAACACGTGCACGATTCAAGCTATCCTGGCTGAAGAGAATGATGTCTCATTGAAGAATACGAGTGGAACGGCACGCGGGACGTTCGTTACATTCTGTATTAAGAGGCTGGACACATAGAGAAACTGAAAATACTGGCCCATAAAGCGCTATACAAACAAGTGAATTTGCGCTACAAGTATCTAATGGTGTACGGCGCCTACGACTTTTGGTTGTTTACCGCGTGCCTCTTGAACCTAACAATAACGGAATTTAAATGTTTAAGCTGTGGTCCATGCAGACATCGACAGCGTTTTAATACACAAGGGTGCTCAGGAGGAAGGAATTGCTACTCCCCCACGTAGAAGGCGGGTTTCCTTTTAAGAAATATTGGGACTACAGCTAATAATATTTTCCTGATGAAGGCGGCTTTATGCTAACTGTCCGTCGAAACGCGTTGAGAAACTAAGGCAGAAGTACAATACCCATTGACTGAGGCGTATTCTGATTGTTGCTGAATATACCTCATTTGTACCTCCTTAACTTTAGGAAAAGGATTGGATGAATTAATGTATATGATTTGTTCCTTTTTTATTGTCTGTGTTCCCTATGTTTTATATACTTTTTTAATGTGTTTTTTAATTGCTTTTATATATATGAATAAACTATACACACTGAATGTATTTGTTTTTGCATAGTTTGTGTTACTTACTGCATTGCTCCGAGAGATAGGTCTTCATGTATGAATAATTGATGTCTATTTGGTCTGTATGAATTGGTGCTCACATTATGGTGCCCAAAGGGAAATTCGTTTTTTGACATGAAGAGAATGATAGCCAGAAACTGGTCCTAGGATGCTTGATTCCGGTCAAGGGAAGCCATGGCTTGGCAGTTCGGGCTGGACTGTTCCCATGAGGCACAGGGTCAAGACTGATTTTCATATGGCCATGTCTGAACTGGGGTGGCTTGGTGAGCAAAATAACGATGGATTAAACCCAGATCTGTGACTGGGGGTGAATGTTTTGCCATTGTGCAACATTCCCTCCATCATCTTGTGTGTTTTGCTTTTCACCCTATGTGGGAAGGGTATGCCCAGACTTGGGTCCCATGTTCACTAAGCCACTGGAGTCAAGCTATCCTGGCTGAAGACGGCTGATAGCCAGAAACCGGTCCTAGGATGCTTGATTCTGGTCCAGGGAAGACATGGCTTGGCAGTTCGGGCTGGACTGTTCCCATGAGGCAAAGGGTCAAGACTGATTTTCATATGCCCATGTCTGAACTGGGGTGGATTGGTGAGCAAACTAACAATGGATTAAACCCAGATCTGTGACTGGGGGTGAATGTTTTGCCATTGTGCAACATTCCGTCCATCATCTTGTGTGTTTTGCGATAATTAAAACCACATGGCTCGCAGTGGCGGGCACGCGGGCACCACTTGCGGGCTTCTTTTTTTTGGATGCATTTCTCAGGGAAGCAAATAAATGAAAGAAGCCATGTTTTGTTCTGCGCCACTTTCACACCTCCCAGGATAGCGATGTTTATAAAACAAAGTCTACCTATTTTTATGTAGTTGGCAGACAGTGAAATCGTTATGCTTCACAGCAGACAACATTCATTGCATATATATTGTCACCCAAGGAGGTTGCTTTGGTCTGCGCCTGGCTTTCTTCCAGAATCACCTGTAGCAGCTACCCAGACTGTGTCCGATTTTTCGGAAGGCAGATCTGCTCTTTAAGTAAACTCAACAGCAAGGGCATTTGAAAATCGGCAGAAACAGGAAGCAACGGCAACCGCAACAGGCACCACATTTCAGTGTTTTCAAGACCTGTTCTAAGTGAATGGGAGTAACCTTGATGACAGCAATGGGACAGGTGCTGATGACAATTAAAATAGCGCTGATGATACTAATGGGACTAGTGCTCCTGACAACAATGAGAATAACACTGATGATAACAAAGGGACTAGGGCCGATGCCAACAATGAGGATAGCACTGATGATACCAATGGGACTAGTGCCGATGCAAACAATGAGAATATCGCTGATGATACGTTTTGGACTAGTGCCAATGCCAACAATGAGAATGGCACTGATGATACCAATAGGACTAGTGCCCATGACAACAATGAGAATAGCACTGATGATAACAGTGGGACTAGTGCCGATGCCAACAATGAGAATAGCACTAATGATAACAATGGGACTAGTGCTGATGCCACCAATGAGAATAGCACTGATGATAACAATGGAACTAATGCCCATGACAACAATGAGAATAGCACTGATGACAGCAATGGGACTAGTGTCCATGCCAACAATGAGAATAGCACTGATGATAACAACGGGAATAGTGCCCATGACAACAATGAGAATAGCGCTGATAACCATGGGACTGGTGCCCATGTCGACATTGAGAATAGCGCTGATGATACCAATGGGACTAGTGCCCATGCCAACAATGAGAATACCGCTGATGATACCAATGGGAATAGTGCCGATGCCAACAATGAGAATAGAACTGATGATAACAATGGGACTAGTGCTGATGGCAACAATGAGAAAAGCACTGATGATAACAACCGGACTTGTGTCCATGACAACAATGAGAATAGCGCTGATGATAACAATGGGACTAGTGCTGATGTAAACAATGAGAATAGCACTGATGATAACAATGGGACTAGTGTCGATGCCAACAATGAGAATAGCACTGATCATAACAATGGGACTATTGCTCATGACAGCAACGAGAATCGCACTGATAACCATGGGACTAGTGCCCTTGACAACAATGAGAATAAGCACTGATGATAACAATCAGACTAGTGCCGATGCCAACAATGAGAATAGCACTGATAACAATGGGACTTGTGCCCATGACAACAATGAGAATAGCGCTGATGATACCATTGGGATTCATTCCGATGCCAACAATGAGAATAGCACTGATAACCATGGGACTAGTGCCCTTGACAACAATAAGAATAGCTCTGATGATACCAATGGGACTAGTGCCTGTGCCAACAATGAGAATAGCACTGATGATAATAATGGAACTAGTGCTGATGCCAACAATGAGAATAGCACTGATGATAACAACGGGACTAGTACCGATGCCAACAATGAGAATAGCACTGATAACCATGGGACTAGTGCCCATGACAACAATGAGAATAGCACTGATGATAACAATGGGACCAGCACTGATGCCAACAATGAGAATAGCACTGATGATAACAATGGGACTAGTGCTGATGCCAACAATTAGAATAGCACTGATAACCATGGGACTAGTGCCCATGACAACAATGAGAATAGCGCTGATAATACCAATGTGACTAGTGCCGATGCCAACAATGAGAATAGCACTGATGATACCAATGGGAGTAGTGCCAATGCCAACAATGAGAATAGCACTGATAACCATGGGACTAGTGCCCATGACAACAATGAGAATAGCGCTGATGATACCAATGGGACTAGTGCTGATGCCAACAATGACAATAGTACTGATGATAACAATGGGACTAGTGCCGATGCCAACAATGAGAATAGCACTGATGATAACAATGGGACTAGTGCTGATGCCAACAAAGAGAATAGAACTGATATATAACAATGGGACTATTGCTCATGACAGCAATGAGAATAGCACTGATAACCATGGGACTAGTGCCCATGACAACAATGAGAATAGCCCTGATGATAACAACGGGACTAGTGGTGATGATAACAATGAAAATAGCTCTGATGATAACAATGGGACTAGTGTTAATGACAACAATGACAATAGAACTGATCATAACAATGACTATAGTTCTGATGATAACAGTGGGACTAGTGCTAACGAGAACAGTGAGAATAGCGCTGATGACAATGAGACTAGTGCTGATGACAACACTAATGATTACAACGAAAATAGCGCTGATGATAACAATGAGACTAGTGCTAATGACAACGAGGTTAGTGCTGATGACAACAAGACTAGTGCAGATGACAACAAGACTAGTGACGATGACAACAAAAAGAATAGCGCTGATGATAACAGGACTAATGCAGATGGTAAAACTGCATGATTAAGAGACTGTTTCTCAGGGTCTGCACTGCTCATTCATAGGAGACACTGCCCTAGACTCACATGCCTCTCATCAGTGTGCACACTGGTCTTTAACTATATTCCTCCAACAGATTCTAGCACATTATTACAGGCTAATATGTTCCTTGTGAGGCCTCCCGACTCCTGCCAGTGGGATTTAAGTTCTGCCACTATGTTGATTATAATTCCAGTGCTGGAGCATTGTGCTTTTGGAAACACAAAGCCATCTCGTGCTGTACCTGTAATTGTTTGTTTTTGTGAATAATGTTAAAAGACCCACTATGCGCTGTAGAAAAGGCTTTTCGGTAACAACAAGCATTTGCAATTCAATAGGTCTCGCATTTAAGCAAATTTGACCTATTTGCATTGTAAATGACAATGGCTTTTATTTATGTTTCAAAAACCAAAACATAAATAAAAGGCAATGTCATATACAATAAAAATAGCTCAAACTCTCCCAAATGCGAGACCTATTGCATTGCAAATGCTTGTTTGAAAGACCCAGTGAAAAAGTACACACTACTGCTGTGTGCAGTGTGACTCAGGAATTTACTTCACTGCGGACCTTTCTTCACACCGAAGTTCGCTGATGGGGGTAAAATGATGTGCAATATTTGTGTCTAGTGTGGGTGAAAACCCAAGTCACAATATGTTAAAATGGCACCAAGAGAAGCGCATGCGATTGAGACTTGCAATGTAAAAATTATATGAGATTGCATTGGAAAAAGGATCAAGAAAAAAAGATGTTTATGTCATCCTTGTATTTTGCAAGGAAACATATCATTGCTTGCGGTGTGGTGCAGAGCCCTGAAAGGTCACCAGACGACCATGTCCATTGTAAAACATTCAGACTGAGTAATATTAGCACTGCCCTTGGCCCCAATGCAAAGAACGAAATGGGCCCCTGGCTGCTGTTGGACTTACAAAATATGGCAATCAGGTCTCTGGGTCCAGGGCCCACTGCCCCTGCTGCGCCTATGGAAACTACGGCCTGGGCAGTGCAGAGGACACTGGCTGTGGGGAGCAGCTTCCACTTTGAGAATAAACTGGTCAGGATAAGGTAAAGAAGAGACAAGTTCCTGCAAGAAAGTTGCAATTATGAGATTTTCTGAATGAAAATAACATGTCTGTCTGTGTCTCTGCATTCAAGGCCATTTGAAAGGATTCCCTCATTAACACCTTAAGTGCTGCGCCCGTCCAGCGGCCGACGGCACCACTACCTCGGGAGTGCTGCCGTCGGCCATTGGACGTTCCAACTGCACCTGCGCAATGGAACGTTCAGCACTGGAGCTGGAGGTTCCATTGTCGTTAAGGTGTTAACACTGAGGATGAGGGATTTTTAAAGTCTTAGGGACCAGTCTCTTTGCACCCTGCTGCAGTAATACATTAAGGATAGCGCAAAGAACCGGACCGGTCACACTGCAGGCGCTACACAAACCTGTTGAAGGAAAGATGAACGGCCCAGAGATCCTGATTCTGGATATGAATCCCTTGTGTACTAGAGGAATTTTGCTCAAGGCTCTGGGCCTTTACAGCCTTGAATAAACAGTTAAGGAGGGGTTATTCTGGTCTATAGGGTAATTCCTTGTTTAAATACAACACAGTAATCCAGGTTGAGTTGAGTGAGAATAGTTCTTTTTATTCACCAATTGATTATGTCCATTTCACTCATTTTTAATTTTTTGTAGAGTAATTTGTTATGGGAAGTTCACTTTCCCTAATAATTTCCTCTGCGAAAATTTTTAAATGAGGGAAATGGACATAATCATGTAGTGAATAAAAATAACTATTCTCATTCAAACAACCTGGATTACTGTGTTGTATTTAACCAACAAATTACCCTATTACCCGGAATATACTCTTTGGAAATGAGGAATACATGCTCAAATCCCCTCCTGCTACACAAACCTTTGTTACTTCAATGATGCTTGCTAATAATAGATTGGGTGCCTAGTTCTGAAGACTGGAAGTGTGCTGTGGGCTTCAAGACTGTAGTTGTGCCAGAGACCATTACACACCATTGGCCCTGCCTAGCTCAACAGCCACATCTTCTTTCATGAAACATCTTTGCTTGGCCGGACTCCTATTTGCAAACATCCTATGTAACAGTTGTGTCTTTGAACTCATGACACACAATTAGACTCTGCTAAAAAATGACAACACAAAGCACCTTTGCACATACCTCAGTATTGTCCTTTCCCCAAATAGGCACATAGAACATTGGAATATTTCACATGACCCCTTTCAATGATTTAGTCTTTTTAACTTATTTATTCCAAAGTGTAATTTAAATGCACTTTTGATTTAACCTTTTTCAAAAGTGTTGCTGGGTGGGGAATCCTCCTACCAAAACCTTAATTGAGAAAGGCTTCATTGATGAAAATCAGATCGGGCATTACACCTGGCTTTCAGCAGCACCAGTTGACGATGTAGGTAGAGCCATAAAATAAGTGGGTGGTACCTGTGGAGGGAGTGGGTCGAGCATGGAAAATTGGGTGCAGCCTCCGACAAACATTTGAGCACCTGGACTTCATATTTTACAAATTAAGCACTGGGCGGAGCATAGTCTTTTTGATGGTTGGTGGAAGATCAGGCAGAGCTTAATATAGGAGGATCCTTGGTTTTGTAGATCCTTGTGTGCGTGGGTCAGCATCTTTATTTTGACATCTCTTCTGTATGTGGAGTCAGAATAGTTTCCTTAGGTGGGGTGTGAATTGGGTGTAATCAGGGAAGGCTGAGGATGAGTCTGGTTGCTGCGTTCTGTATTGTCTGAAGTCTCTGTAGAAAGTGTGCAGCAATTCCTATGTAGAGGGCATTGATGCAGTCCAGTTGGTTGGTGATCAGGGGCCCTGTCACAGTGTGTCTGGATAGTCACTTGAAGATCTTACGTAGCATGTGCAGAGTGAGAAAGCTGGTGGAGGAGACAGGGTTGATCTGTGATTTCATGATGAGCTTGTTGTCCGTGATGATTCAGAGGTTTCCGGTGTGGTTGGAAGGAGTGGATGTGGTCCTAGATATGATGGTCACCAGGAGTCATTCCATGTGTTGCTGCTGTTGCCAAAGATCAGTATTTCTGTCTTGTCTGTGTTCAGCTGCAGGCAGTTGTTCTTCATCCAGTCGGCATAGTTTGTCACGCATCTGTGGAAGTTGGTTCTGGTGGTGGTGAGTTACCGATGAGTGAGAGGATGGTATTGGGTGTCGTCTGCATAGAAAATAATGTTGAGACTGTGGGCTCTGACGATGTTGGCCAGGGGGTTCATATATGCGTTGAAGAGCATTGGGCTGAGGGATGAGCCCTGGGGGACACGGCAGGTGATCTACATAGGTTAATAGGCGAGAGGTGGGAATTGGATCCTCTTGGTTCTTCCAGTGAGGAAGGAGGGGATCCATATCTTTGATGCCAATGTGGTGGAGTCTTTTCATCACTGTATGGTGGGATACGGTGTCAAAGGCTGCCAAGAGGTTGAGGAGAATCGAAGCTGGTGTTTCTCCTCAGTCAAGGAGGTTTCAGATGTCGTCAGTGGCAGCAATCAGGACATTTTTAGTGCTGTGATTGCTGCAGAAGCCGGATTGGGAGGCGTAGAATAGCTGGTCCTGCTTCAAATGTGTCATGAGTTGTTTGTTGGTAATCTTAGTGCATATATCAGGAACCCCTGCTACTGTTATCAGTTCCCAGGGCAGGGAAAATACAATTGTACAAACAATTCCTAGGCAACTACTTTTTAACTTAGCATGATATAAAATAATTGTTAATTCATTCTAAAGAAGGCTATGAATACACATTGAAACAGTATATAAAATAACCTTTTGTTACATCAAAATAGAGCTAAAATCAATGATATTCAACGTTTGTACAGTTACATGACAATTTAAAAACACTGTAGTTCATAACACAACTGTCTCTCATTAGAGTACACATACCATGATCAAATGTAATTTATATAAATTCAATTGCACGTATGATCTTATACTGTTTGGGTACAACATTTGCAATCATAACAACACTTTTCTAATATAGTCATTACTAATAGTTGACAAGGATAGTTGTTTCATCAATTAATGCAATAAACAATAGAATATCTGTTCTGAGAGACAATAGAGTGGCTTTGATCATGGATGAATTCTCATGGGATCGAGTCTATGCGCTAAGCATGGGCGGAAAATCCGTTTCGCTTGCGGATTTTGCAGATTTTCGGTAAATTCGCAATCCACGAGATTCGCGAATCTCCCGCAAAATCCGCAAATCCGCGAGCAGCGGATTTTGCTCGCACTGTTCGCGTGAGTTCGCGGCTTCCCAGTACAACTTCGCGCCCCGCGAATAAGTGCAAACTTGCAGAAATACGATCTTAGCAAAACTGAAACTACTTACCAGGTTCAAAAGTTCAGGCTCATTGTTAGACCTGACATCATTGGCTTGAGTCTCTCCTCCATTTTTTCTGTTTGCCTCTACTGTTTTACGATGTTTTGCTGGTATATGCTTTGGGCGCCGTGTCACTGCTGATCAGTGCCATAGCGCAAGTGCTCCCGATGTTCAATTGATGTATCTATTGTATCCATGTTTGGCTTATTTGGTTTACTGTCAGTCCCTAGTCTAGTGCACCAGGAGTGCCGGGGCTTGTAAATACAAATGCCGCTCGTGGGCTTGCAGCACGTGTTGTGCCACCCACAGGAGCGGCTTCGTAAAAGAATGTCTACGGGTCGGTCATTGCGAGACCCACGTGCAGTCTTGTACTGTCACGCAGGCTGCGCAAGTATATCTACTTGCCAGCCCCTCCAACCTTCCCTTAACTTCATGTTAGTCACCCCTATGGTAGGCCCGTGGGCAGGGTGCATTGTAAGTGTAAGGTAGGACACGCCTGACCAAGTTGGCATGTC
The DNA here is from genome assembly GCF_964263255.1 of Lissotriton vulgaris. Classification (NCBI taxonomy): domain Eukaryota; kingdom Metazoa; phylum Chordata; class Amphibia; order Caudata; family Salamandridae; genus Lissotriton; species Lissotriton vulgaris. The sequence continues at coordinate 846,545,761 of NC_141685.1, forward strand.
CTGATAGTGAATTACCGCCATATTCGTTCTTCACTATTGCGAGGTAGCCTGCTCTCCATTGCTTAGAATGGGCCGCCGGGATTATTAATGCTATGATCCTAGCTGGCTCGGAGAGCACGGTGCAATGTCGAGTTTGGTATCCCTGAACTCGGGGTTTAATTACGCATCCGTTGGTGTGGATGGTTTTTGGACTCTGGGTTCGAAAATAGCACTTTTAGAAAGTGTCTATTTTCTTGCCTAACCATATCTGGTTTCTGCTGGTCTTGCGAGTGTGTGACAGGAGCTGGGTGGCTCCACAGGTCTGGATGAGTCAGTGTGGGATGAGTGGGACATTTGAGTTGAGAGTAGGGGGAGAGTAGTTGTTGATAGCCTGCCTTGCCTGATACAATGCCGGCTCCACCTCCTGCTACGAGACTGATGGCTCTGTGCCTGCCATGGACGATCCTAGCCCCACCTCCTGCCAAGAGGCCGATAGCTCTGCTCCTGCCAGTGTCAATGCTGGCTCCACCTCCTGCTGGGCGTCTGAGGACCCAGCCCTGCTTAATGAATCGGCCAGGTGCTGCTGCCTAGCTCCACCCACCCCAGACCCAGGATGTTGGGAAATCCCCGGCATAGACAAAGGGATCAAAGACGAAAAGGGGTATAAGAGAAGGACCCCTGAACTAGGAAATCAGATCACTTCTGACAAGGAACCCTGTAACCAAGGACAAGAGGCCTGCTGATCTAAAGGACTGCCTACCCCTTCTGCCAGTGTGCTGTTGTTGGGGGAATCCTGCAGTGCTTCTTTATTTTTGCCAAGGAACCAGGAGAGAGGAACTGTGTGTGTACTCTCACGCTTGCTAAGAAAATCTCCAAGGACTGGAAGAGTGCCAGTCTCCTGCTGAAGTCACAGGGCTAAAGGACTTCATCTGCTAAAAGTGCTATTTGCTGGAAGTGTGAATCCAGCACCTCTGAAAGGACCAGCAATCACGACGACCGGACGCTGGGCCCGACCGACGCCAGCAGCAACGCCAGTGAGTGGGAGTACGGCTCTAACTCCAGAGGACCTCGTGTCTGCCCCGCTGCTGATCGCATCAACCGTGTGCCCTTCGACGCCGTGAGCGCTGCTCACTCTGTGCAACCGCATCATCGACGACGCCTGCTGAGGCCTGATCGACACCGAAGACGCGACGCCGGATTGCTCGACGCCGCTGATCATCGTGTGCTTCGTTTTCCTAAAGGTACTGTGTTGTTGGGGGTCCGTGTGACTCCAGGCCCGACGTAGCGCTCCTCGCGGTCGACGCCGAACCTGTGGATTATCTTTGCCTCGACGTTGTGTAGCTCCCGTGTGAGTTACCCTGTTGCTAAGAACTGTGTTTCCAAGAAGAAGATTTGCTTGATACAAAAAGACTTTTGTGCTAAAGAAGAACATACCTTTGAACTATCCTTTTTCCTTCCCGAACGTATTTATTCCGATTGTGTACAGTTTTGCCGTTATTTGGTCTTGTGCTAAGCCTTATATAAAAAGACTTATTTTTATAATACTACGGTGTCGTGTCCATTTGTAGTGCATTCACTGTGTTACTGTATGTGGTCATAATTGCTTAACGCACAGCCTCTGAGATAAGCCTGTACTGCTCTGCCAAGCTACCGAGGGGGTGAGCGGGGGTTATCGAAGGGTGTGATCCCCTTGCCCTGACTAGAAAAGGAGTGTCCCTATTTGTCGGAAGTGTATACCTCTGCCAACTAGAGACAGCCGGTTCTAACATTGGTGGCAGCGGTGGGATTTGGACCTTGCATTTATGACCCATGTACAGTGATTAGTGTGCGCTACATAGTGAAAGCAGACCATAGCGCAGTCACAATCTGATTTGGAAGGATTCTATTTTTGTTCTCCGCTTTTCCTGAAACTTGATTTTCTGAACACTGCCAGTTTTAACCATGAGTGACAACGGAGTCACTGCCCCTGCTATCGTTGTTGTGGAGGAGTTCGAAAGGAGTAAGCTAAAGAAATACAAGAAAGATGAGCTGAAACACTTCTGCGACCAGTTTCAAGTTCCTACCACCGGCCTCTCGAGAAAAGATGATTTTTATAAAGCATTGCAGGCCTGGTGGGAATCCAGAAATCCCTCTGATGTGGTGGTGGTACCCACAGAGGAAGGGGATGAGGAGGTGCCAGTGAATGGACCTATGCCCTCTCCCGGAAGCAGTGTTTCCTCCAAAGGTCTTTCCCCTGAAGAAAGAGAAGAAAGGGCGAAAGAGCGAGCTTACAACATGGAGATGGCAAGGCAAAAAATAAATGGGCAGTTGGAGTTAGAAAATGCAAGAGGTAGAAGGGAAGCTGATTTAGAGATCAAAAAGTTGGAGTTTGAACGAGAGAAGTTAGCTTTGGAGCGTGAAGCCAGGTTGAGGGAACTGGATATCCAAGCTAAAAAGTTAGAGTTGAATCCCTCTGGTGGCAGCATTCCATCCGAGCCTGCAGAAAGTAAGTTTTACTTCCCGAAAGATGTGATCAAAGATTACAATAAGAATGAAGATATTGGTCAATGGTTTAAAGCATATGAGTTAGCATTGTTGGCCCACCAGGTCCCTGAGAAGAATTGGGGAGCGGGGTTGTGGGGTCGCTTTGTGAATGAGGGAAGAGATACCCTGTTGGACATGCCTGTTGCGGATAGGATGTCGTATGCTCATATGAAAGATGCTTTAATGTCGCGATATGGCTTAAGCCCCGAGAAGTACAGACAAGCTTTTAGAGAATGTAAGAAGTTGCCTGGTACGACGTGGGTTGAATATGTGTCTTATTTTTGCAGAGCCATGGATGGTTGGGTAAAGGGCAGCAAAGTGGAAAGTTATGAAGCTCTTTATGATTTGTTTGCTTGGGAGCACTTGTCTAATAACTGTTTTCCAGAGCTGCGCCAGCACCTGATTGATAGCAAGATATCTAATCCTAGAAAACTTGCTGAGGAGGCGGACCGCTGGGTCAGTACCAGGGTCCACAAGGGTCCAGTGGGAGACTCAGCCAAAGGTGGGCAGGGTCCCCAGCAGAAGAGTGGGGGGGACAAGGGTAAACAGAAGGAGTCTCAGAAAGGGCCCCAAAGTAATCCCCAAGGGAACCAAGGGAAAGGTTCCCAGCCTCCCCCTGAGAAGAAGCCAGGGGCCCCGACGGGTAAACCTGTTCATAGGGGCCCCCTAACCTGCTACGGTTGTGGGCAGGTGGGACACCGGTTTTATGACCCCCAGTGTCTTAAAAAGGATTCGAATGCACCGCCGCGTGCACCCCCTCGTCAGTTGGCGAGTGTAGCCTTGGGAGGGGAGGAGATGGTTGTCCATGGTGGGAGGGGTCCCGCAGAGATGTCCCTGGTCTTGCTAGGAGACATGCAAATGGTCCCTCCACCCCCTCTGCCTAGTAACACTGGTAAATATAGGCAGTGGGTGACCATTAATGGCCATAGAGTGGAAGCTCTCAGAGACACCGGAGCGAGTGTGACAGCTGTCAAGTGTCACTTGGTGTCCAGAGAGCAGGTGGTTCCCCACGCATTCTACCCCGTGGTAGCTGCCGACAACTCCCAGAAAGAGTGTGAGGTAGCTCAGGTTTCCTTTGAATGGGGGGGAGTTTCAGGTACTCTTCAGGTTGCTGTGAGGCCCGCCATGCCTGTCGATTGTCTCCTGGGCAATGATTTGGAAGACTCCCCTTGGGCTAAGGTGGAGAGAGCGGCGCACTTGAAAATGTTGGGTGTGCCAGAGTGGGTGTGTGCAACCACTCGTTCGATGACAGCGAGTAAGGGTGTTGATGGGGTCCCGGAGCCTGAAAGTATGGCCCAGGACCCAGCTGTGAAGAGAAGAGGCAGGAGGCGCGGGAAACCGGCCCCCGTAGTTCCCGTGGTCCAGGAGGAGGTAGACCCTGAGGGGGATGCCCTGGAGCCCACAGGGGAGCAAATTGCCGAACTGGGAGATCTGCCCGAGCTGACCCATTGGCAGCAGGATGGTGGTCCCTCCAGGGAGGAATTCTGTGTGGAACAGAAGGTGTGCCCTTCTCTTGTGGGCATGAGGCAGCAGGCCTCAGCCCAATCCTCAGGTGATCAGTCAGGGTCACATTTTGTGTACTGGGAGAACGACCTCCTGTATAGCGAGCCTAAGGCTGCTGAGCCTGGGTCAGCCCGTGTGCTGGTGGTACCCCAGCGCTTCAGAGCCTTCCTACTGGGTTTGGCTCATGACGTACCGTTAGCTGGACATCTGGGGCAGGACAAGACCTATGACAGGCTTGTCACCCATTTTTATTGGCCTCAGATGCGTAGGGATGTAGACATCCATTGCAAGACTTGTCGCACTTGCCAGGCAAGTGGGAAAAGCGGAAGGAAGCAGAAGGCTCCCCTCCAACCTTTTCCGGTGGTCAGCACCCCCTTTGACCGGGTGGGTATTGACATTGTTGGGCCCCTGGACCCCAAGACAGCCCTGGGCAACAGGTTCATCCTGGTCTTGGTGGACCATGCCACGAGGTACCCGGAAGCCATCCCTCTCAGAACAGTGACGGCCCCCGTGGTGGGACGGGCACTGATGGGTGTTTTCTCCCGGATGGGGTTCCCCAGAGAGGTGGTGTCCGACCGAGGCACCAACTTCATTTTGAACTATATGAAGTCTCTGTGGAAGGAGTGTGGGGTAACCTACAAGTTCACCACTCCTTACCACCCTCAAGGAAATGGGCTGGTTGAGAGATTCAACCGGACCCTGAAAGGCATGATTATGGGTCTTGAAGAACCAATGAGGCGGAAATGGGACGTCCTCTTGCCATGCCTGTTGTTTGCTTACCGTGAGGTGCCGCAGAAGTCTCTAGGGTTCAGTCCCTTTGAGCTCTTATACAGTCACCCGGTAAGAGGACCTTTGAGTCTGGTCAAGGAAGGCTGGGAGCAATCTCCCAGGAAACCTCCCCAGGATGTATACAGCTACATGCTGGCCTTTCGGAACCAGACTCGGCGCTTCAGAGAACTTGCTCAGGCAAATCTTGAGGCCAGCCAGGAGGAGATGAAGCAATGGTACGACCGGAATGCCACTCTGGTAGAGCTTCAGCCTGGTCAGGAAGTGTGGGTCATGTCCCCTGTGGAACCTTGTGCGCTCAAGGACAGGTGGACTGGACCGTTTAAGGTTGTGGAGAAGAAGAGCGATGTCACCTACTTGGTGGACTTGAAATCTCCCAGGAACCCCTTGCGGGTCCTGCATGTCAACCGTTTGAAGCCCCACTTAGAAAGGTCCGAAGTGGGCATGCTCCTAGCTACAGATGATGGAATGGAGGAGGAGAGTGAGCCGCTTCCTGACCTCCTGTGTGCTAAAGAGCAAGACGGGTCAGTGGATGGTGTGGTCCTCTCTGACACACTGACTCTTGAACAGAAACAGGATTGTCGCCACCTGTTGGGACAATTCCCGGATCTGTTTTCCTTGGTTCCGGGTGTCACGCATTGGTGTGTCCATGACGTTGACACCGGAGACAGCCCTCCTGTGAAGCACAAGGCTTACAGGGTGACTGACAAGGTCAGAGCGTACATTAAGGAGGAGGTCTCCAAAATGTTCGCGTTAGGGGTGATTGAGTCCTCTAGCAGTCCTTGGGCCAGCCCAGTGGTCTTGGTCCCGAAGGCTGCAGCGCCTGGTGCTTCACCGGAACTCCGGTTCTGCGTGGACTACCGAGGGCTCAATTCAGTCACGAAGACTGACGCGCACCCCATCCCCAGAGCTGATGAGCTCATCGATCGGTTGGGGGCTGCCCGGTACCTTAGTACGTTTGATTTAACGTCTGGGTACTGGCAGATCGCCTTGACTGATGGGGCAAAGGAGAGGTCAGCATTCTCCACACCAGATGGGCTATACCAGTTCCGGGTAATGCCCTTTGGGATGAAGAATGCCCCTGCCACCTTCCAGAGGTTGGTCAACCAGGTCTTGGCTGGACTGGAGGAATTCAGTGCCGCCTACCTGGACGACATCGCAGTGTTCAGCGCCAGCTGGGAGGAACACTTGCGCCACCTCCAGGAAGTGTTGTTGGCCCTGCGCGGGGCAGGCCTCACAATCAAAGCCAGTAAGTGCCAGATTGGGCAGGGTTCGGTGGTGTACTTGGGGCACCAAGTAGGGAGCGGTAAGGTGGCCCCCCTGCAACCCAAGATTGATACCATCCTGGCTTGGGCACCGCCCAAAACCCAAACGCAGGTGAGAGCCTTCTTAGGACTCACGGGTTATTACAGGAGGTTTGTCAAGGATTACGGCAACATTGTGCACCCCTTGACTTCGCTGACTTCCAGGAAGCAGCCACGAAACGTGATCTGGACTGATGCCTGTCAAACGGCCTTTGACACCCTGAAAACTGCAATGTGTACAGCACCCATACTCCAGGCACCCGACTTTTCGAAAGAATTCATTGTTCAGACGGACGCTTCAGAGCATGGCGTGGGGGCTGTTCTAGCTCAGGTGAATGAAGAGGGCCGAGACTTGCCTGTAGCCTTCATCAGTAGGAGGTTACTTCCCAGGGAAACAAGGTGGAGTGCGATAGAGAGAGAAGCATTTGCTGTGGTCTGGGCGCTGAAGAAGCTAAGACCCTACCTGTTTGGGACTCACTTCCGGGTTCAGACAGACCACAGGCCCCTCAGATGGTTGATGCAAATGAGGGGTGAGAATCCGAAACTGTTGAGGTGGTCCATTTCTCTACAGGGGATGGACTTTACGGTGGAACACCGCCCTGGTACGGATCACGCCAACGCTGATGGTCTGTCCAGATTTTTCCGCCTTAGTGATGAGGACTCCCTAGGTTAAGGGTAGTTCTCCCCACATTTCAGCTGGAGGGGACACGTGTTAGACCTGACATCATTGGCTTGAGTCTCTCCTCCATTTTTTCTGTTTGCCTCTACTGTTTTACGATGTTTTGCTGGTATATGCTTTGGGCGCCGTGTCACTGCTGATCAGTGCCATAGCGCAAGTGCTCCCGATGTTCAATTGATGTGTCTATTGTATCCATGTTTGGCTTATTTGGTTTACTGTCAGTCCCTAGTCTAGTGCACCAGGAGTGCCGGGGCTTGTAAATACAAATGCCGCTCGTGGGCTTGCAGCACGTGTTGTGCCACCCACAGGAGCGGCTTCGTAAAAGAATGTCTACGGGTCGGTCATTGCGAGACCCACGTGCAGTCTTGTACTGTCACGCAGGCTGCGCAAGTATATCTACTTGCCAGCCCCTCCAACCTTCCCTTAACTTCATGTTAGTCACCCCTATGGTAGGCCCGTGGGCAGGGTGCATTGTAAGTGTAAGGTAGGACACGCCTGACCAAGTTGGCATGTCCTGATAGTGAATTACCGCCATATTCGTTCTTCACTATTGCGAGGTAGCCTGCTCTCCATTGCTTAGAATGGGCCGCCGGGATTATTAATGCTATGATCCTAGCTGGCTCGGAGAGCACGGTGCAATGTCGAGTTTGGTATCCCTGAACTCGGGGTTTAATTACGCATCCGTTGGTGTGGATGGTTTTTGGACTCTGGGTTCGAAAATAGCACTTTTAGAAAGTGTCTATTTTCTTGCCTAACCATATCTGGTTTCTGCTGGTCTTGCGAGTGTGTGACAGGAGCTGGGTGGCTCCACAGGTCTGGATGAGTCAGTGTGGGATGAGTGGGACATTTGAGTTGAGAGTAGGGGGAGAGTAGTTGTTGATAGCCTGCCTTGCCTGATACAATGCCGGCTCCACCTCCTGCTACGAGACTGATGGCTCTGTGCCTGCCATGGACGATCCTAGCCCCACCTCCTGCCAAGAGGCCGATAGCTCTGCTCCTGCCAGTGTCAATGCTGGCTCCACCTCCTGCTGGGCGTCTGAGGACCCAGCCCTGCTCAATGAATCGGCCAGGTGCTACTGCCTAGCTCCACCCACCCGAGACCCAGGATGTTGGGAAATCCCCGGCATAGACAAAGGGATCAAAGACGAAAAGGGGTATAAGAGAAGGACCCCTGAACTAGGAAATCAGATCACTTCTGACAAGGAACCCTGTAACCAAGGACAAGAGGCCTGCTGATCTAAAGGACTGCCTACCCCTTCTGCCAGTGTGCTGTTGTTGGGGGAATCCTGCAGTGCTTCTTTATTTTTGCCAAGGAACCAGGGGAGAGGAACTGTGTGTGTACTCTCACGCTTGCTAAGAAAATCTCCAAGGACTGGAAGAGTGCCAGTCTCCTGCTGAAGTCACAGGGCTAAAGGACTTCATCTGCTAAAAGTGCTATTTGCTGGAAGTGTGAATCCAGCACCTCTGAAAGGACCAGCAATCACGACGACCGGACGCTGGGCCCGACCGACGCCAGCAGCAACGCCAGTGAGCGGGAGTACGGCTCTAACTCCAGAGGACCTCGTGTCTGCCCCGCTGCTGATCGCATCAACCGTGTGCCCTTCGACGCCGTGAGCGCTGCTCACTCTGTGCAACCGCATCATCGACGACGCCTGCTGAGGCCTGATCGACACCGAAGACGCGACGCCGGATTGCTCGACGCCGCTGATCATCGTGTGCTTCGTTTTCCTAAAGGTACTGTGTTGTTGGGGGTCCGTGTGACTCCAGGCCCGACGTAGCGCTCCTCGCGGTCGACGCCGAACCTGTGGATTATCTTTGCCTCGACGTTGTGTAGCTCCCGTGTGAGTTACCCTGTTGCTAAGAACTGTGTTTCCAAGAAGAAGATTTGCTTGATACAAAAAGACTTTTGTGCTAAAGAAGAACATACCTTTGAACTATCCTTTTTCCTTCCTGAACGTATTTATTCCGATTGTGTACAGTTTTGCCGTTATTTGGTCTTGTGCTAAGCCTTATATAAAAATACTTATTTTTATAATACTACGGTGTCGTGTCCATTTGTAGTGCATTCACTGTGTTACTGTATGTGGTCATAATTGCTTAACGCACAGCCTCTGAGATAAGCCTGTACTGCTCTGCCAAGCTACCGAGGGGGTGAGCGGGGGTTATCGAAGGGTGTGATCCCCTTGCCCTGACTAGAAAAGGAGTGTCCCTATTTGTCGGAAGTGTATACCTCTGCCAACTAGAGACAGCCGGTTCTAACACTCATCATTAGTAGCCATTTCCTGTAGTGCTTCCTGAGGGGCCCCTCCAGAGTTCAGTTGCCAGTTGCAACTATTATGTGACCCTGCTCTGAACCTCAGAATAGTTACACATATGCCACAAAGGTCCTGAATTACAGCTAAGGGAGACAGGCAGGAGCCAGGCTGGAAGTTCAAATCCATTAATCAGCCCCTAATTCATTATTGTCAGTTGGGGCAGGGCAGGTGTTGTAACTAATTTTGCAACAATGAAAGCACTTAGCAAGTGCAAAAGATCACTAATCAGGAAGCACTAAGGAAGCAGGTGCCAGCTAAAAAAATATTCTGTGACACATTAATCAGCCCCAAATTAATTCAGGTCACTTGAGGCAGGGAAGGTGTGCTTGCGTTGCCACAATAATGTACACTGACTGGACAACCAGAGGGTGCTGTGATGAAACAGAGGGTGGCATGGGTGGGCCAGAGGGTGGCATGAGTAGTCAGAGAGTGGCAGTGGTGACAGAGAGTGGCAGTGATGAAGAAGAGTGTCCCAAACAGGCTGGACACGTAGAAACAACAAGTTCGCGAAACTTGCGACCCGACAGGTAAGTTCGCAATTTGCGACATTGTACAAAACCCTCGCGAACTGGCAGAAACCCGCGCAAACACACAAAAAAAAAAATCCGCAAATTTGCGAGAATTCGCGGATTTTGCGGATTGCGAGTTCGCAAATCCGCAAAATTCGCGAACGCGAGATTCGCAAAATTCACCCATGCTTACTATGCGCGTTTCAGTGCACCAAGCACCTTCATCAGGAAAGCTACAGATATAACATACTAAATACTAGATACCAATGGAAACCTATGTCGACGAAAGATGGGGCCCAGTTAGGTAGCAGAGCCAATAAATCAGAACAGGCCACTTAATTACTTCTTCTAGTGTAATGGACCCAAACAAGATGCGGTCAACGTCAGGGAAGATGATAAGAAATTGTAAATGATACTTTCACAGGCGACTCTTACGTCTTAAGAAGGTTGAGTCAGGATAAGGATCACAAAACCAGAAAATGTTATCCAAAAATGAAATCAAATGTATGTCTCCTATGATGCTTCTCATGGATAGGGAAAAAGTTGAATATAGGCTCAGGATGGGTAATTCCACTTCGTTTTCATATAGAGTGATCATAGTAAAACACACCAATGCCATAAAGTCATTGACGGCAATCCTTGGTATTGAAATGGCGAAAGTTGATTGTTGATGATCGTATCCAGTACCTTTGCTGAGAATGGGAGCAGGGAGGTTGGCCGGTAGTTTTTAAGTTCGCTGGGGTCGGCTGAGGGTTTTTGGAGTTGTGGTCTGCCTTTGGCATGTTTCCAGGTGTAGGGAAATGTTGGGGTGGTGATAGAGGTGTTGAGTAGGGTGGTGAGTTCTTGGTTGATCCTTTGGTTTCCGAGGTTGAAGATGTGGTGGAGGCATGGGTTTATGGGAGCTCCCAAGTGGATGGATTTCATGGTGGAGGGGGTGTCCTGGTGGGAGAGGATGTTCCAGGTGGTCAGTGTGTGGGTTGTGTCAGTTACGATGGTGGCATATCTGTCGACGAATGCTGCAGGTGTGGGTTGGAGTTCGGTAGCAGTTGTAGAGATTGAGGGAGGTCTTGAAGGTTGCCCTGTCAGTGGTATCCTTGCTGGTGCCTGGTCAACCTCACTCACCATGGCCTCAAGAAGTACTCGCCGCTTTCTCTGGGCCTATGTTGCAGCCAAAGGCTGGTTATCAACCTGCGGCCGATGGTGGATGCCGGCGGGGCTTCAGCTTCGGCTTGCGGCTGACTTGTCCAGATCCCTCAACATGAGACTATCAGATGCTGGTGGGGTAGCAGCAGGCCCTAGGGAACACTAAAAGGTGCTGGTCCAGACTCTCACTGCAGAAGCAGCTGCCTCGCTTCCCCCTCTCCAATGGGTTTCCTGGTCGCTGGGGGCACTGTTGAGACTTCCTCCTACACTTCTTTTTATTTTCCTCCTCCCCTTCTCACACTCTCTTCTAAATATAGGAGGCACCAGAAAATCCTTTGTTGAAAGTACCAGCTTTAACAGCCTGTGTGGCGGCCTGGGCTGCACATCTTCCATTGGCCTAAACTTTATTATTAGACAAACTGTGATCTGGTCTCTACATTGGCTCACCTCATATATCATGTAAGTCTGCAGCTGGACTGTGGTTGAGTGGCGTTGGACTCTGAGGTACATTGTGGTGCTGGAGGCTGGTGCTGGGGTCCTTGGAGACTGTTGCCCTTAGCCACTTATGTGGTCATCTCTCCTATTTTTCCCCTTCCTTTACTATGCTTGTTCCTTTGTGTGTCAGAGGAATCCCTTCATCAGTTCTGCATGTAACCCACAAAGGGGGACGCCTGTTGCAGAGATGGCCAGGCTATGTCGTGGTACGTTTACAATGATAGGCTACCTACAGTCCTCCGTCTGGACTTTTTCACACTCTCTGTTGACCTCTGGTGGGGCTCCAGTTTTGCCGTGGCCAGGGTGTGCCTCCGAGTCTGACTGCTTGTGCCGCCTCCTGCACTAAACCGTGGCAAGGGTCCAGAAAGTTGGTTGTGGTGCTGCGGACTGTAGTGTAGAGGCTTCTCGGTCCGCCCCTGCCTTTGCCACCATTGCCCAAGATGCAATCCCCCCAATTCCAAACAGAATACGATGGACAAATACACCTAGCCCATGAGACATCCATATCTCTCCGGGGCATGTTGTCAGGATGGCCCGAATCTGGACAATGCTAAGCATCTGAAGGCAATCAGTTACGAGACATGCTGCATGCTAAAATCGGGGCAGTGAGTACTGGTGTCACTCTACTCCGCCAATACCTCAGTAAAGCTGTTGAGTGGATTACGGAGGCTGAGGCTGAGAACAGGGTCTCAGGGGTGGAGGACTCCATTAGTGCCCTGCAGCAGGAGGTTACTAAACATACAGCTGTGAACAAGGAGCTGGCAGTGAGGGTGGAGAGCGTGGAGAGTAGAGCTTGCCATAATATTTTGAGGTTTGTGGGCTTTCCTGAGGAGTGTGAAGGTCCCTAATTGGACAGTTTCCTTGACCAGTGGCTTCACTCATTGATGTCCTCCTGCTTCTGCTTCGTCATAGATTTAGCAAAGAGAGAATTAGTGCTGCACCCTCCTCCCAGGGATAGACCCCGATCTGTGATTGTGAAGCTCTTAATCTATTGGGACCAGATGCTATCCTCAAATATGCCAGACTCCAATTTAAGCTCACCTACCATTCTCACACCATCATGATCTTTCCAAACTACAATAGAATTGTGCAGCAGCAATGGCAATCTTTCTTGGTGGCCAAACAACAACTCTGTGAACTTAAAATCAATATATGCTCCTGTTTCTGGCTAAATTAAAGGTCATCTAAAACACACAGACCCTCTTTTTTGAGACACCTGAAGAGTCCTTTCATTGGACCTATGAGAAAATTCAGATAAAGCTGTAAACATCGTCACACATGGACTCCGACTCATCCCAAGGGGACCCTTGCAGCCACCCAGCTAAGAATCTGATGAAGAGGTGCAACAGGTGTTGATCTTCGTGGAGAAATTCCAGGTGGGATGGGGAGCCACCGGATGGAGGTGAGGTGCCCCTAGACCTCATGCCATTAACCACAATGCCTCCGTACCGCTTTTGGCCGCCATAAGTCGGCAGGGTATGCTCAGACGTGAGTCCCTTGCTCACTTTGCCACTGGATTCAAGCAAGCCGGGCTGAAGACGGCTGGAATGCCAGAAACCGGTCCTCGGAAGCTTGTTTCCGGTCCAGGGAAGACATGGCTTGGCAGTTCGGGCTGGACTGTTCCTATGAGGCACAGGGTCAGACTGATTTGCATATAGCCATGTCTGAACTGGGGTGGCATAGTGGGCTAAAGAATGGTGATGGATTAAACCCAGATCTTTTGACTGGGTTTGAGTGTTTGATTGATTCAGACGCTCCGTCCATCACCACCCCCTTTTGTACAGCTCCTACATGACATTGGCAAAGAATGTTACTTCGTATGCGGTTCGTGGCAAGCTTCGATGTGGTCCAAATTATTTTTTACAGCACACCTTCGGGCTAGTATATCTCACTTCCCTGGTTGACTGATTTAATTGGGTATGGGAATCAGTGGGACGGGCATAGTGGGGTCCCCTATTGGGGCCTACCGATGGTCTGACCCGCAACAGATACTTCTTGTTTTTGAAGTATGGAGGGAGTTGGGGTAATGTTTTGTTGGCCTTTCACCTGAAATCACCTTAAACTGTATAATTTCTTGCTCAAAATTTTCAACACTGCACTGTCCTACATTCTCTTCCACATTTTCTTCTATTAATCTCTCACTTTCTCCACTGTCTTCCTGAGGACCAAAGTAACTAATCTGAATTTCATCACAAACATTTGTTTCATCTGATACAGATCCATGCAAAAGAGCACTGTTCAACTTTTTTAACATTAGTGCTGGACTTTTCGCGTAATACAATATTCTGACTAATTTCCTCATCTGAGTATGATGAACTGCTCACATCCTGAAATGGTGGAAAACACTTTGACATACTTTTTTAGAATGACAAGCCAGAGAATGACCTTGCAAACCAGTATTTTCTCTCACGCTTCAAGGGTCTAGTCCTTGCAACATCTTAATCATTTGCTTAACACTTTTCTTAGTATGATTACGTAAGAAATTGCGTAAAAAATCAATAGATTCTTGCCGCACACTGCAAATACTACTACAATTCCAACACTACACTGGAGCTTTAGGACGTCTCCCTAAAACTTCACCAGCTAACACCTCTTCTGCATTTCTAGAAACAATTTTCTCTTTCTCAATAGGACAACCCTTTCTAACCTCATAAGCATGACCACTGGTCAAATGCATGCAACAAATCATTACTCTGAAGATAACTTTCTTCATTAAAAAAAGGCTCAGAACTTGAACTGTTTCCATTCACCCAAAAAAAACTCACAAAAATGACTTCTGTTAATTAATCTTCTCCACTTACTTTTGGACTTCATTAAATGGATTCGCTTATCTAGTGATCTAACTCTATTGATTACTAAAATAAACAATTTTCTTTTCAATTCCAAAGCTTTCTCAACTACATTTTCTATAGCTTCCTTCTTCTTATAAAATACTGGTTTTTTTCTTACATACCTTAATTTCTTTAATTAAATTTGTCACAAATCTATTATAAAACATTTGTTTCCTAATTTCCATAAATTGATTTTTCCTCCTTTTACTATACACAGTTTTGTCTGCACTTGATTTTCCATTATTCTTCTCTTTATTAGTATTTATTTTCGTTGCTGATTCACTAAAAACATTTTTCTCTTTCTTAACACTACTCTTAGTCTTTAATATGTTCCTCAAAAAAGTGCTCCTGCTCTTACCAGGTCTTTCTTTCTCTTTGTTAAGACATCTCTCTTCATGTAAATCTTCTTGATGACTTCTCTTCAAATACACACTTTTCTTTCGTTGCTTGTGCTTTTGGAACTTCGTTGACATCATACAGTATTTTCAGTATCGATAAACACAACCTATAATAAAAATATATATACATTACAAAAAAAATATATCAAATATTCTATTATATTACTTACAAGAACAGAGGAAGGATTATGAGGACAAACCTCGGACTATAAAAATAAAAGGACTTACAAAAAAAGAACAAGAGTATGAAACAAGGAAAATATAATAAAAAATTAGAGTATAAATAGACACTGCAATATAACGGAATAAAGAAACAGCCGTGGCCCGTGGAGGGAGTTGCGATGGGGCAGGCAGGCGGGGCGGGGAAGTGGCAGGGTGAGGAGTGATAAACAACGGAATGTGGATCATTGCAGGTAAGTATACAATTAATTTAATAAAACGAATTTTGGGACATATTATCAACAAAAGGCGAAAGATTATCGCCGCTTTTATCGGCAGGAAAATGCTGATAAAGTGACGATAATGAGCTTGATAATATGCCCTTGAGAATTCCCATACCAGCCCAGGTTAACACCAGAACCTGGGCTCCTATAGCAATTTACAAGAACCTAGGGGCATATTACCAAGGGGGGCAATAGGCAATTATCGTCAATTTAGCAGCCGTTTTCGGCTGCTAAGCGGCGATAATTCTATCGCCCTATTAGCAAGCTATCGCTAACTGATGTTAGCGACAGCTTTTAGGCAATAGCGAGCGGTTTGGGGCCCGCTTTGCATGTCAGCGATGTTTATCGCTAATGACATGCAAAGTGGGGGTACCCAACCAGTTAGCGACTGAAAGCAGTCGCTAATGTCGCTATCGCCTATTAGCAAGGCAGGCGTAGTGTTGTAAATATTCACGCTAAGCGCAAATATCTCCAAATACTAACACCTGCCCAGACCAGTTCCTAGCCATGTTATCCAATGGGAGGTGGATAACATGGCTAAGAGCATTTAGTCGCTAATGAGTGAATATCACTGTATTCTCAGCGATAATTACGCATTTCGCCGCTATCGCTGGATATTTTAGCACAATGGAGAAAAACGTTGCTAATAGCATGTTTTCTCCGCTAACATATCCAGCGATAGGCAGCGATAAAAAAATTGTCGCTAAGCCTATTTAGTGATAAATAGCGCTACTTGTTGGTAATATGTCCCTTATTACCAAGCCCATTTTTTCCGTTTTATCGGCAGTTTCATGCCCATAAAACATCGATCATTTTAACACCGGTTCTTAATATTATGCCAGTCAGTGCCATATTATCAGTAAAGGGTGATACATTATCGCCGCTTTTACCGGCAGGAAACTGCCACTAAAGCGGCGATAATGATCTCGATAATATATCCTTGAGAATTCCCATAGAAGATCATGATAACGCCATATGGGAATTCACAAGGATATATTATCGAAACCATTATCGCCGCTTTACTGGCAGTTTCCTGTCGATAAAAGCGGCGATAATGTATCGCCCTTTTTTGATAATATGGCCCATAATCCCTTCATGTACAGAGATGCACAAAATGATATTAAACAAAAAACATAACAGCATGCATTATAGCAAAACACATTTACTACTATAAAACATTTAACAACTGACGAATATAGGGGCATGTTATCAAGACAGGCGATAATGTTATCGCCGCTTTATCAGCAGTTTTCTGCCCATAAAGCGGCAATAATTTTATCGCCTGTCTTGATATATCCCATAATTCCTTAATGTACAAAGATGCACCGCACACACTCCCATACAACTTATCAACTCACCTTTCAAATTGATTTGTAGATTAAGAAGAATACCACTCACATAGTGGATATTCTTGTACAGAATCTCTCTAGTTCCGTGTTTGCAGCACATACATACATATAAATAACCAATTAAAATCCTGTACACATTAATTCAAAATAAAACACACATTTCTATTGGTTTAAAATTCCAAACCTTTCCAAGTAACAAAACATTTAAACCTTCCCCCATTCCACAATCTTCCAGTTACCATAGAAAGACTTCAGGGAACACCTAACTCAGCATATAGGTGAAAAGTTCATCATATATTGTTGCAAATTGAAACAGCAAGTATGCTTGACTGGAGAATATACCAGCTTATTTTATGTAACGTTCTTTTCTATCACTTTTTCTTAACCAATAAAAATAAGGCTTTTAAAAAACAGAAATATGCAACCTAGTTTTCTGTAAAATGTTGTCAAACAACCAATTATTTTTCTTTTTGCAAAACTGCATGTTATCGACCATTTTAGAAAAATCTTTCTTTTCAAACTACCATTTCATTTACAGACACCATCAGAGTGCATTCAGACCTCTCTTCAAAATGCTTACAGTGTGGATTTTAGGACACAGCTATATTTTCTGGAGCCAAAGGTACGCACAACAGAAACAAATTCACAAGGACCTTGCTTTACCAAATGTGGACATTAAATGGATTGGACAGAGAGGATTAAAGTGTCACCAATTGATGCCATTAGTTAAATCCTTTATGCATCTCCAACACCCTGACCTCATAATTGTGCACTGTGTTGGGAATGACCTAGGCACTTTGACTGGGGTAGCTCTGGAAATGCTTATCAAGGACTCCTTTGCACAATTGATGACACTTTTCCCCACAACTGCCTTTATATATTATATCATATGCCAAAGGCAGAAATGGAAGAGGTCCAACCACTAATGTCCACAGTTTGAAAAAGCTAAGAAACATGTGAATACATCTGTTTCTGCCTTTCTCCGAGACTACCTAATGGGGTCCATTTACAACAACAAACCGCGTTTAAATATGCATGGCATCTATAGGAGAGATGATGTACATTTTCCAGATGAGGGGAACAGAGTCTTCCTCATAAACTTAAGACTCTGCATCGGTACTTACTGGTAGGTACTAAAATCCCCCAATAAATACAACGGCTCTTTTTAGAGCCACACAACACATAAACAAATACACTTCATAAATATCTAAAAAAAAAATTATTTTTCTTGCATACATGCACTTACGTGACGACTTTCAACATTCCAGCTGTACGTCATCCATATGTGCTTGGTACGCGTACTATAAATCTACCACCCCTGAGCAACAGTATATGTTCAGAATGTTTCTACCCTACCCCCTTTCCTTATTTCTCAAGTTTGTTTTACTGTTTCCTTGTGACTCGGCTGTCATGACAAATAACATGGCTGCCAACACTTCCCGGTTTGGAGTATTGACAGCCAATCAGCATTCAGCTAGTGCTCGTAATTGTACGGATTTCTGTATGTGCACGGCGCGATTTTTCTTTTAAAAAAAAAAGAGACTAAACATGCATATACGACCCCCTGAGCAAACGTAAAGGATCAGAATGTTTCCACCCTGCCCCCTTCCCTTATTTCTCAACTTTGTTTTACTGTTTTCTTGTGACTTGGTTCTACCGAGGCACAAGATGGTCGCCAACACTTCCTGGCTTCGAGTGTTGATATTATCAAACCCATTATCGCCACTTTAGCGGCACTTTCCTGCCGATAAAGTGGCGATGATTGTGTTGCCCAGGCTTGATAATATGGCCTAGAGCGCGTAGTGTACAGCAGCTTCTCTGTAAAATCTATAATTCCCTTCGAGCAGTGACAATAGATACCTTACAACAGTCTGACAAACAGATCCACAACCTTATTACGACACTTTTGAGTCACTTTTAACATGGGTAAAGTGACGCAAGGAGCTTGTAAATCTACGTCTCACTTTTCAAGAATAAATCTCAACTCCAGACTCTGCGAGACAGTTTTAATGTTCTTTTCTCTCTCTTTCTCTCTCTCACTCTCTGTGACATCATTTCTCTTTCTCTCTAAAAATTATAGACACTGCTGTCCACTTGCACATGTAGAAGAACAGCCAAACTGAAGTTGTGAATTCCACTGGCTGAAGTCTTTGGCCGCAGTGTTTATACAACGGTAAGCACAGAGGCCTAGATCTACAAAGCCTTCATAGCATTGCATTAGAAATAAGTCGACACATTTACAATCCCGTTATGCGACTTTCGTGTCAGTAACACAGTAGGCACTTCCATATAGACACCACTTGAAAGCGGCATTATAACAAGTGAAATGTACGAGGCACAGTGCAAAGTAAAACTATAGAGTTACCTTGACTTGTAATGGTTCAGCTCATTTACTCACATCTACATAATTCTAAACTCAAATTTTATTTTTTGTTTTCCAGATTACCAATCGGACATCTTATGAAGTCCCTTTGACAATTTGATTATAATATTGTTTGTTTTTAAAATAATTGTTCTACTTGTTTGCAATATAGTTATAATTAAGTTTTGTTTAGTTATTTTTTTAATAAAAGTTAATAAAAAAAGTACATACTTCTTTTATTTTGTGGTGGGGGGTGGGGTGTATGACGGTCCAAAATAGAAATAATGTTGAAATAGTATAGTAAGATATTCAAGACTAGGATTGAAAACTAATGAATTCTATTTCCTCTGAATTGACTACAACTTAGAAAAGAAATCAAAATATTACGAAACAATGTGTACCACATTTACAAACCTCTTGCAACATTTTCCCATGCAAACTTACCCTCCTACAAAATTAAATGTTTGGGCCTCAATCACACCCCTCAAACCACAGAAACAATCACCCCACAAAGATTTCTATATTGTATGAGGAGCTGCGTGGCCCTCCGCCTACTGCCCTGGAGTCCATGACGCCCAGACCAGGTTGCTGCAGTCTCCTGGGGGTAAACAGCCATTACAACACGGTCATAACCACGCGTGATCATCACCACGAAGCCATTAGCATGCATTTTGGGCCATATTATCAACAAAACAAGATAGATTATCACCGCTTTATTGCCACTTTCCTGCTGATAAAAGCGGGGATAATGTATCGCCTTTTGTTGATATCGCGTTTTGTTGATACCATGACCTGAAATTCGTTTTAATAATGTAATTGTTTACTGACCTGCAATCATCCAGATTTCGTTGTTTATCACCCCTCACCCTGCCCCTCCCCCGCCCCCTGCCTGCCGCATCGCAAGTCCCTCCATGGGCCGCAGCTGAAAGACGCGGTTGCGATTTAGCCATTTACCACAGAGTTGTGGTGAATCCTTGGTGAGACGTGCGCTGAATAACGAGTGCGCACTACACCGAAGACTTTCCGGAGTTAAGACCTGTTTTCAAATGCTCTTTAGACATTTGTGAAGAGAAAGTGGAAATATTTCTGTGAGAGTTAAAGAACGTTGTTTGACAAGTCAGTGAGTAAGTAAACTTACCTGACATTATAGACAATATTGAATGTACTCAGTCGATGTATTTTCTCTAACTTAAAACAAGAAATGATAACATTTGTGTTAAGGAAGGTCTTAAGGGAAAAGAACACATTGAGTTAGGAATAGGAGGAAGACTTTTGAATTAAGAAGGAACATTAATGAAAAACATAAGATATTGAAGGATTGAGAGAATAGATAACGAGCAACTGCATAAAGAAAAGTTAGTAGAAGAACATGAGGAAATTAATAACATAAAAATTAGACAATAAACTAAGAGGCCTAGGTTAATGAATGTTATGTAAATATAGTTGTATAATTTTGCAAAGGGCTAAAACTCTACTAATAGAATTTTATTAGATAATATTATTTATACAGTATTTTTTGTAGAGCCAAAATAGGTGAAAACGGTAGTTTTGTATTATATATTACGAAAAGTGAAAAAATTAACTGTTTATATTTTTATACAAGGAGCAAGAACATAAAGGAAAGGTTATGGAAAGAGAACAGCCTCATATTCAGGAGATTTTGGATATTACTTTGAGTATAATTGTATCTGTCACAGGCAATGAGAGTGAAGAAGGAGAAATTAGTGCTGCAGACATGAATTGTGATTTTGAAGACGAAAGCTTTGATGGAGATTTTCTGGAAGTTTTACATTATGTTGAAATTTTAGTACAAATTAAATCAGAAACTGCTGACTAGGAAATTGATCTGAATGATATATCTGATGAAGTTGCATTGGAATGTCTGTTAAATTATGAGATGTTACAAGAATACATTTTTTGTTGAAAAATAATAAAGGTTTGAGCACTATCTACTAATGTGTTTATTGTACTAAAAGTGAAGCAGTTATAGATTTAGTTATATATTCTTTAAATGTTTGTATTGATTTAAAATATGCAAAGTGAGTTTGAGGGTATCGATTGCTTAAAATCCGTATGGAGTATACATGCAGTCTTGTATGCAGCTGCAAACTTGTGTTTTATGCCTTCAATTGCCCAGTCTGTGTCCTTAGACTTCCTGCAAACACTGTGACACTGCTGTTTTAGTATTGTAGTGAGCCAGTCAGCAGTATGTTCTTTTTCATTGTACAGTGGTAACACTGAAGCTGTAATAAAGTTAGTGAGGAACATTTTTTGCAGAAGTGTAATGATCCAGTCTGTATTTAGATTAAACATGGGCGGATTTCGCGGATCCACGATCCGCGAATTTGTGGATTTGCGGATTTGCGGATTCGCAAAATCCGCGAATTTGCAGATTTGCGGATTTTGCAGATTTTTTTAATGGGGGGTCTTCTGTGCGAGTTCAAGTGCCTTTTGTGTGTATAAATGGTCAGAGACCGATCAGAGCAGCAGATGAAGAGAAAGAAGCTCCTGGTCACAGGAACAGCACGAGGATTGCGCTTGTGAAAGTCAAGGATACAAATGCCTCTATCCAGCATCACAGCTGATTTTCAACGGTAGATTTGGGAAGAAGAAAGAGATTCAGAAAAGGGGGTGGTGATGGACAGAGTATCTGAATTAAGCAGAACACTCGTACCCAGTCAAGAGAACAGGGCTTGATCCAGACATTACAGACTAATTTGCATGTAGCCAGGTTCTGAGCTGGGATGGTGCAGTGAGCTAAAAAACGGTGATGGATCAAGCCCTGATCTGTTGACTGGGTATGAGTGTTCTGTTTAATTCAGATACTCTGTCCATCACCACCCCCTTTTCTGAATCGTTTTGTCCACCATAAGCGTGGAAGGGTATACTCAGATGTGAGTCCCTTGCTCATTGCACCATCAGGATTCAAGCAAGCCGGGCCGAAGACGGCTGTAATGTCAGAAACCGGTCCCCGGAAGCTTGTTTCCTTCCCAGTATAAGAATTGGCTTGGTAGTTTGGTCTGCCCTGTTTCCATGATGCACTGGGCCAGGGACAGACTAATTTGCATGTAGCCAGGTTCTGAGCTGGGATGGTGCAGTGAGCTAAAAAACGGTGATGGATCAAGCCCTGATCTGTTGACTGGGTATGAGTGTTCTGTTTAATTCAGATACTCTGTCCATCACCACCCCCTTTTCTGAATCGTTTTGTCTACCATAAGCGTGGAAGGGTATACTCAGATGTGAGTCCCTTGCTCATTGCACCATCAGGATTCAAGCAAGCCGGGCCGAAGACGGCTGTAATGCCAGAAACCGGTCCCCGGTAGCTTGTTTCCTTCCCAGTATAAGAATTGGCTTGGTAGTTTGGTCTGCCCTGTTCCCATGATGCACTGGGCCAGGGACAGACTAATTTGCATGTAGCCAGGTTCTGAGCTGGGATTGTGCAGTGAGCTAAAAAACGGTGATGGTTCAAGCCCTGATCTGTTGACTGGGTATGAGTGTTCTGTTTAATTCAGATACTCTGTCCATCACCACCCCCTTTTCTGAATAGATTTGGGAAGAAGGCACACCTGCCCAGCCTCGACGACGCTCACGATTGTTTTTGGGCTGAAGAATGAGTCACTGAATTTGAGCTTCAACTAGTTCCAGCGACCATGTGTGTGTTACTATGCAATCGCACCGAAAGGCGCAGGGGTCCCTTGAGTGAGCTGTCCATCATAGTGGGTAAGTGGCGGGAAGACGGTGCACACCGCGAGTGTGTGAGCGGGGCCAAATGGGTGGGGCTTCCATGCGAGTTCACATGCCTCTTGTGTGTATAAAAGGTCAGAGACCGATCAGAGCAGCAGATCAAGAGAAAGAAGCTCCTGGTCACAGGAACAGCATGAGGATTGCGCTCGTGAAAGTCAAGGATGCAAAGGCCTCTATCCAGCATCCCAGTAGATTTTCGACTGTAGATTTGGGAAGAAGGCACACCTGCCCAGCCTCGACGACGCTCACAATTGTTTTTGGGCTGATGAATGAGTCACTGAATTTGAGCTTCAACTAGTTCCAGCGACCATGTGTGTGTTACTATGCAATTGCACCGATGTGCGCAGGGGTCCCTTAAGTGAGCTGTCCATCATCCTGTAACTATTTTAGGATGGCGCGGGCAAGCTGCCAGCGCCATCTTAAAATAGTTACTAAATTAGCTTCATCAGGAAGCACTAATAGATCAAATAAAGCAGGTGCTCCTGCAGACATGCTGTGTTCAAAACACATACAAACAGTGAGTCACTCATTCATGTATCTATGCGCTGAATAATATCCCCACCGAACCATACAGACACTCAGACACTTATACTGATACTCAAAAAAACTACTAATTATCCATATACACACTCATGTAGCTACTTAGCAACCCATGCAGCCACTTATAGACAAAGTGAGACACTGATATAGAAATGTACGTATTTAAACATTACTCGCTAATACATGTATTCTCTAATATACACTTAATAAGTCAGTTATGCAATCATTTTTACAAATGAAACATCCATTCAGACACTTCTTTACCCATTTATTCTTCCATCGACCTTTAGATATACATATATAAAAAATATTTATTTTTCAGAAAGACACACATTCACTGGATGATGTCATCAGTGATGTCATGAGTGATGTCACTGACCATGTCATGAGTGATGCAATATGTGACGTCATCAGCAGTGCATTGTGGGCACGCGAGTTATAGTTAGCTGAACTAACTATAACGAGGGGATTTCAATGGTTTTGTATGAGAGAAATCTGCAGCTAACTATAACATGGGTGAAACCTATGTTTTTTTCAGTGAATTTCTAAGGTTTTTTAAATGCTAATTCCTAACTATAACGTGTGTGAAACCTATGGTTTTTTCAGTGAATATATATATATATATATAACCTACTGGCGGTCGCCAGTAGGTAGTTATAGTTAGAACCTAGTTTCCATAGGAAAAGCATTTTTTGATTTGCTAATAACTTTAGCGTTGTTTGACGAATCTTTGCAAAATTCTCCCCCCAAAAAAGTCTATCCAGGTCAGCTCCTATCCTGAAAGTTTGGGGGGGATTCGTGAAGCGGGGGCTGAGACAAAAGGGGGTCCCAAACACGTTTTCACCATGTTAATTTCCATAGGAAATTTTGAGACGGGCTACAGCCCAAACTGCTGAACAGAATTATCCCACATTTGGCAAAAAGGTAGAGCTTGGTTCAGAAAGTGACCTTTTTGTTTTTAAATGGTTGTAAATACGTTCAGCCGTTTTTGAGACATTCAAAAAATAAGAGTCAAAAAATTAATTTCCCATAGGAAACTTTGGGCAAGGCTACAGCTGAAACTACTGAATGGAATTACACCAAATCTGGTATCCTTGGCTCAGAAAGCGACCCTGGTGTAAATCCGTTCAGTAGTTGCTGAGGAATTCAAAAAGTAAAAATATAGATATCTAGAGGAGCGGTGGATCCGCGCACCCTCCAGACCATGAGCTTTATTCTAATTAACCCTGGGCGAAGAACTACGCTCCGTTTGCGGAGTTTGCGGAGTTTTGGCAACTCCGCGTTCCGCGGAGTTCGCGTAGCTGCCGATAACTCCGCTATCCGGTGCGGAGCGTAGTTGTCGCGCGCTAAATAACATTGTCGCGCGCTAAATAACATTATCGCGTGCGCGGCAATGGCTTACCTTGGTTCTGCGTTCGCTTTTTCCCGGTCGCATCTGCCACCATGTTTGTAAACCCTCCCGTGCGACTGTGCGCGCTAGCCATCCCGAGCATGCAGGCAACGCCCCGAACACGCGCACCGCGCTCCCGAAGACGAAAAACGGCGCGCGAACGGGCCCAGCAAGCAACTCCGCATGGTTGCGGAGCTACGCGTAGTTCGCGGAGTGCAACTACGTCTTCGCGTAGCTCCGCGGAGTCCGACTCCGCGAACTACGCCCAGGGTTAATTCTAATTAGGTGCCAACACTCCAAACCAGGAAGTGTTGGCAGCCATCTTGTGACTAGATAGAACCTAGTCACAAGTAAAGAGAAAAACAAACATGAAAAACAAGAAAAGAGGGCAGGGTAGAAACACCCTGACCGTCAGGGGGTCCCACAAAAACATTTTTTTTTTTAAATCGTCTGAATTTGCGCTGGGTGCGTGAATCTGGCCTAGAAAATGTAAGAAAATGAAGCGCGTATTGAAGCCACTGGTTGGGCCAGGTCAAATGGGGGCATGGAAAATGTGTGGGGGGGCCCAATCCCCCCCACACTGCCCTGGGGGCACCAATCTCCCCGGGTTTGATTTAAGAGTTGCAGGGGGGCACGCAGCCCCCCACAGACCCTGGGACCGCCACCCTGGGGCTAATTTTAAATTATTTGCGGGGGCACACAGTCCTCCGCTGCCACGGGGACCGCCACCCCACAGGCTTTTTTAACAAATAATAAAAAAACCTGTGTGGGCGACTCAAGCCCCCCTCCACGCCCTGGGGACTGCCACGTCCCCGGGGCACTAAGATGGAAATGTGGGGGTCTGTTATGGACCCCGAGCCCCGGGGACCACCACCTCCCCGGGGCTGCTGTTTGCTATTGCAAGGCTCCCGCCCTGTCATAGCAAATTGTGGTTTGGATTTTGTATGCGAGAGCAGGTTTCCTGCTCTCTCTTACAAAATCCAAACCACATTGTTTTTCCACAAGGGGAGCTGCATGACAGCCTCTCCCCTTGTGGAAAAGCAATGCCGGCTACAGTGGTAGGTGGGGAGCCGGTGGGACTGTGGGGGAATTGGGGCTCCCCCAAGGTGCCCAATGGTGAGGTCCGGCCCCGGGGGATGGAGTGCCCGGGGCCATGAGTGGCCTAGGAGGGGGGCCACGCGGCCCCCCTCCTAGGCCATTCCTACTAACAGAAATTATTCAAATATGAGGCACAGCCCCAGGAGATGGGGTCCCCGGTGCTACTTAAGGCCTTAGGAGACAGAATAAAATTTAAAAAATATTATATGGCCATGCCCCGGGGATGTGGTCCCCGCTGCCCCATTCCCGTTATTTTTTAATTTTTTTTTAAACCACGCCCTGAGGGATGGGGTCCCAAGGGCCCCAAAACATTTAAAAGTAGGGGGGCCACACAGCCCCCCTGGAACAAAAAAAAAGTCAGCATCGTGTCTGGGCCCCACCCCATCCATGCAGCACTCAGCAAACGCGCCCCCAGTGCGTTGTAGGTGGGGGAATTAATTTACCTTGAATACTGAGGGTCTCATGGGCCCCCAGAGGGTCTCTGGGGGCCAATTAGCCCGCCAGGGGGTGCATTTGCACAGTGGTGCATGGAGGGGGCGGGGCCTGACATACCAAGTGTGCAAATGCACCCCCTGGCACATTATAAATTGGGGGTTAAAGTCCCCTTCAATCCTGAGGGTACCTGGGGGCCAACTAGCCCACCAGGTACCACCTGTAAGCTCTAAAGAGCTGCATTGCAGACAGGTGTAAAAAGAGGCATGGCCTCTGAACACCTCTCTGCAATGCAACTCCCTGGCGCATACTGGAGGTACCTGGTGGTCTAGTTGGCCACCAGAGACCCTCAATATTCAAGGGAAATTACTCTAATCATGAAGTCACTACCTGTGTAGTCATGCAATGGCCTAGGCCCTAACACATGCACTGTTACAATCCCCATAGCACTACCTATGCACTCCAGCAATCCCTCTTTCACTCCCTGAGCACTCTTCCAATCACCCTGCCAGCACCATGTGCTTATCCTATCACTGCGCCAATACCCAAGTACTTATAAATTCACCATGCACTTACTTTGCGGCACTCTAATCATCCAGTCGCTAACCATGTACTTATGCAATGAACCAGGCACTAACAGATGTAGTGCAGTGCAGTAATCTCCCTGTCACTACCTATGCACTCCTCCAATCCCCCAGCCAGCACCGTGTACTTATCCAATCAGTCCACCAAAAACCAAGCAGTTATAAATTCACCATGTACTCTCTTTGCAGCACTCTAATCATCCAGTCACTACCCATGTACTCATGAAATGACCCAGGCACTAACACATGCAGTGGCTCAATCACCTGTTCACTGCCCATGCAGCCTTCCAATCACCAAGCCAGCACCATCTACTTATCCAATTACTCCGCCAAAACCCAAGCACTAATAAATTCACCATGCACTCTCCTTGCAGTACTCTCTTCATCCAGTCAGTACCCATGTACTTATGCAGTGACCCAGGCATTAACAGATGCACTGCTACAATCCCCTGTGCACTACCCATGCAGACCGTAATCATTTGATTGTTCCCTCCAGTAGGTACTTATGCTTGCACAATTAATTCATTTGACTTCATCCCCACAGTGGCTCTCCAAATTGCAGTATGTTGGTAATTTCTCCATATCTACTATTTCACAAAGGCGGCCAGGCAGTTCCAAGCCTTCGCGGCCCCCTATTCATTTCAGGGGTGGCGCCGTTTTCACGCCTGGACCGCCATTGTGCATTTTTTCTACAATTCGTCCTCGGTAGAAAACACACTCAGCAGTAGAGATGTCCTTTCTTTGCCGAACATGTTTCACAGCTTCAGCTCCTTGCTCACAGGCGTCAATATGTTGTGCAGTACAATGAAAAGGCATCGCCCCCTGGTGGGCCTCTTTAGTAGATTCAATCAGTATTGCATACTGGGGATTGTAGTGCCTTCATCATTTCATTGTACCCTCCAGTAGGTACCTACGCTTGCTCAATTAATTAATTTTACTTCCTCCCCACAGTGAGTGTATATATATATAGATATATGGCATACAAAACGTCTCCACCGTCGCGCAGATAAATGACGAGATGAACCCAAAATTCAGTGCTGGTTTTCTGCTCTCCACCACTTCTCCACCATTACGCGTTTCGGCCGACCACGGCCTTGATCACATGACAACGAGTAAGGGCGTATGTGCTCAATTTAAAGTGATATTGCCAATAAAAAAACACACTTTGCTAGTAATAGACACAAACGACATACTGTCTTACCTTGTTACTGCATAAATGCAGTTGACCTCAAGACTGTCAATAGCTCCTGAAAAGCCAAAGGGTATTACTGTATAAATACAATGGTAAAACAATGGCGGTCATTCATATAAATACATCTATAAATAAATAAATAATTATAAATATAAGTATCAAAAATATGACAAATATGAATTTCAAGCATAAATATACATAAAAATATAGTTATAAATATAGCAGCAATCATAAGAATAATAGCTTTCCTATGGTGATTTATAATAAAATCAATGTTGCTCCACCATTGCTGATATAAACTCAGATTATACCACCTATTCGTTGCCGCGAAAAATTGAAAATTGAGACAACATTGGACATGTCAAGAGCTAAAACAGGCATATGTGCAAAAATTAGTAATAAATATTGGCATAAAAGATAAGTGCTACTAAGTGTAAAATAATACAACTAGCTAAAAAATGTGTGTTTAAAAACAATGTTCATCAATAGAAAATTTAGGAATCGATAAACGATGTAGGTATGTTTACAGTTACAATAAATATTGAAAAAATCATGTTCATAGGTACGTGTAACAGTCTTCCCCTGCGTTCAACCCATTAGGTGTCTTGGT
Organism: Lissotriton vulgaris; assembly: GCF_964263255.1. Lineage (NCBI taxonomy): Eukaryota > Metazoa > Chordata > Amphibia > Caudata > Salamandridae > Lissotriton > Lissotriton vulgaris. Next base: position 846,573,970 of record NC_141685.1, read on the forward strand.
GTCTAGTAAGATAATATGTCTAGTCTCCAATCGACGCAATATGGCTTCATGGTCACCTCCCCTCCTCTAGGGGGGGGAACTGTATCAATTACAAAATATTTCAACTCAGAGGGATTCTTATTGTGCTTCTCTTCGAAATGCCTAGCCACAGGGTAAGCAGTATCACCATTAGTTATGGCTCTGAGATGCTGCAGAATGCGTTTATATACATGTGGTCTTGTACTGCCAACATAACGCAGGCCACATGGGCATTCCAGCACATATACTGCATATGCTGTGCGACATGTTAGTTGGCATTTGATGGCAGTAGGCTTGTCACTAAATGGGGTAGAGTATTCCTTCCTACTGACTCCATTTTTACAAGCTTTACAGGAAGCACACTTACGAAAACCTCTACTTGAATCTAGCCATGATGTTATGGTTCTGATTTCTGGACTGCTAGAGACTAGACAATCACCCATGCTTCTAGCACGTTTATAAGTGATATTAGGACTATCCTTAACTAGACTACCTAACACCGGGTCACTAGAGATTAATGTCCAGTTACGTTTAATTATGTTTCTAATGACCAAGTGTTGGTTGCTAAATGTTAGGATAAGACGAGTCTCATTATTGGTAATTGGAGATAAGATGGTTCTGTTCTGCATAACACTAGACGCCAATGCTGTTCTGTCTCTGGAATTTGGTCTGCTAATGGCTTTGTCTATACAATCATTGGTGTAACCTCTTTTCAAGAATCTAGCTTTGCATGCTGATTGAGCTGACCTACAATCACTTTCTGCACTACATATCCTTCTTATGCCGAGCATTTCTCCGTAAGGGATGCTCCTAATAAGATGCGCAGGATGATGGCTACCTGCATGAAGGATATTGTTGCCAGCAGTTGGTTTCCGGTATAGCTTGGTTTCTAGTTTCCCCCCTCTGGGAAAAACCTCTACATCCAGGAAACACACGGTTGTCTCGCTTATCTGTGCATTGAAATGTAGGTTTAGATTGTTTACATTGAGTTGTGTGATAAAATCATTTGCCTCATTAGCTGATCCATCCCAGATTATAAAAAGTTCATCAATGTACCTTAACCACCTTATAACTTTAGTCTGCATGATAAGAGTGAACTTTGGCATAAAGACCTGCTCCTCCCAGTAACCCATATGCAAACAGGCATAACTGGGAGAGAAGCAGGCCCCCATTGCAACACCCTTCATCTGTTGAAACAGCTGCTTGCCGAACAAGAAAAAGTTGTTTTCCAAACACATGGTAATCATGGAAATAATCATGCGTGTATGTTCACTTAATCTACTTGGTCTTGAGTCAAGAAAGTGTTGGACTGCTCTCAAACCATCCCTATGAAAAATGCTGGTGTAAAGGGAGGTTACATCAAGTGAAATTAGTGATAAGCGTGGCTCAAATCCACCCGAGTGACTTACCGCACTCACCTATAGTAATTCTGTAGAAAGTCAGCCGGACAGTGGAGAAGAATAAACAATAGTCTTTATTAGGCCAAACACACTCATATGAGAGGGCCCTGTCCGACCTCACTCCTAGGAGTGCGAACGAGAGGATTGACTCTCTTCATCACAGCAATACATTATAATGCAACACAGTTCATTAGGGTACGCCCCTTCTGGAAAATTACTGAAACCCAGACCAGTGAACAATGTCCTCATACAGTAGGCATCTGCACCTGCAAGGGATACATCGCTATCTTTACTCAAGGCCATGGAGATAGGCTTCAGCGTCTCTGGGCATGAGAACATTACTGATAAAGAGACTTGTTAGTTTCGGCCACAGTAAGCTGAGAAACGAAAACTGCTGTCTTAGTGAAATTCTCTATTCCTGCGGGAGGGGCAGATGAGCGAGTGCGACTCGCAGACACAGAGGGATGCACAAAATGGAGGCACACAAGCTAAGCTAAGGAACTAATATCGTCACACATACATTTGAATAATCAGGTAACAAACGGGAATAATTCAAAATGTGCATATATACGTACTCCATCAGTTAGCCATATGATGCTAGCTCACGTATGAGAATAGGGATGGTTGGGGCGTCGAAAAGTGAATTCTATCAGACCCTCCTTTTAGCATCATTGGCTAACTGTAGCCCTATTTATTTGCCAAAAGGTAGCACCGTCACATCCATTCTAAGGGCAGAGCATCATTTTTATTCAAAAACATCATCTGCAATAAACATCAACCAATTTGCATCAGGAATGTCAGTAATGATAGGGGCAGTATATTGACCTGACACCTTCTTTCGTGGTCGCAAATTCGTAGCACACATTGAGCAACATGGGGGAAGGCAGTATACACAAAGGCAACATGTCAATATTACGCTCACCACACCAACTAAACCCATCAATATTTTCCAACCCCAAGAGGAGAAAGCGCCCCAGAGCCACCCTTGTAAGGAACATGTCCCGTTATCCTGATGGAGTTCAGTCGCTAATCTATGAAGTTTCTGTACTGCCAAGTTAACAGTCGGAGCTGAGTCAGGAATATAAACACAACAAGACGTCCCGATGACGCGACAGGCCCCGCCCCTATCTGCCAGGATGACATCGAGCACCATCCTATTCTGAATCGTAAATAATCTCATAGCCTGAATCTCAACTGACATGTTAGTCGCAATGTCAGCTTCCGTAAGGACTACCTTTTCCATCACTCTGGACAGTCGTCGAATGGCCCTACTATTAAATATCGGACCCCAGAAAGGCAGGAGGCCCTTAGAAAAATCAGTCCATTGCTGTAAAGAGGTGTCGGTCTGGTCAACGTCATCTACCTGAAGTTCCCTCCTTTTACGCTGCTCTTGTGGACTGGGAAACCTACGATGAGTCTTGTGGTAGTCGGAGGGTGCCACATATACAGGAGGAATCATTTAGGCTAAGTAGCATACCCCACCCCAACCTTCAGGCAACCATAAGTATCCATTATCTCCACACACAAAATAGATGCTGGGGGGAGTAACCAAAGAGGGGCTGAGAGGCAAACATATCAATGCCGTCACGTTACAAGAACTTTTACCAACCTTGATGGGGCCCCTTCCCTCTATACAGAAAAATGGTGGCGGACCCACTACAGCCAGGGGTATCAGAGACTTGACACTGTCATTTCCCTTTGGTGGGTGTCTGTAAGACAAGGAGGAATTTAGTTGCAGAAAGCTTTCCCTAACTTTGTCAGTGTCATTTGGAATCAAAAACCGGCCCACCTTTTTCTCACACGTCTCTATAAATGTCTGATCAAAACGTCCGTCAGTATATATCCGTCCAAGGGAAGAGGGGGGGAGAGGACGTACTCGCATTGTCATTGTCGATCCCCTATTCTGCAGTCGAGGAGTCAGAAAATCTGGCTGCTGAAAATATTTGACAAGACCTATGAGAGTATACCACCCCACACAACTATTCACAGGTGTCAAAGGAAGCGCTAGAAATCTATCCTTCTTGTAGGCAGCAGAAGGTAGGAGCCCACAAACCCAACAATCTGTAATGTTGGTGGTGGCATGAGCATGGTGCAAAGTCTTTATAAAAACATTTTCTTTGTAACCTCGTCTAAGCATTCGTTCACCATAATCCACAGTAACCATGTTATGTTCAGGAACAGCAGTAGGTGTTGGTGCAAACACATGAACGGGGTAGGCTTTATCCAAGAAAAACAGTATACCAAGAGTCACTAGAAAAGCAATGAGCACTATAATAAGGAGCACTATTTTCCCCTTCCGGGAAAGGGCCAACCAGGGTGAATAAGGCAAGGGTCTTGGAGGAGCCGCAAAGGGCTGCTCCTCATCAGGGATGGGGCGACCAAAAGGGTACATATTGAAAACTGTTCAAAAATATATCAAAAAAATAGAAAAACACTTCTAAAAAAAAAATAGTCCCAGACTATCCACCGAAACCGGCCAGAGGGGTTCTTCAACCCTAAAAAGGGATCTTCTCCCTGTGTCCTTCAAAGCCTCACAGGCAGGCTTTTACCGTCCATACCTTAATCCCACGTCGCTTGACACACAGCAATTGAAACAGAGGAGCACTTAATCTGGGCCCCACACCACTCTATAGTCTCATAGAACACAATCTTCGGCTAAACACCAGGGCTCTTACAAGTCCATCCCTACCACTAAATCTTCGTTATATCAAAATGTCCACTAAGCCCTTCTTCCAGTGTTTAGTCCATTACACTTGTCACTTTTTTTCGGGGCCGCAGATTATAGCGAGTGCTCCCTCGCACTTCGGGGTCAGTGAACAAAACAGGTGTATCTATGGCAGGTACTGAACTCTCTGACGCCTTTTCACCAGTAGCAACGGGAGTAACAGAGCTCTGTGAAGCACTTTGTTCTGCACGTGACTTTGAATTTTCCTTGTCACTTTGCTCCTCTCCCCTCAGTGAAGCATCCGAGAAGGGAACATATCTGGGTATTTGCTCATGTTCCTCATCAGCAATGCCTTCTCTCACCCATTGGTTGTAGGGTAACGGCAGCGGGACTTTCTTCACGTGCGATGCATGCGTCCACGCCTTCCTGCCTTCCACTCGAAGTGCTGTACGTGTGGTGAGGAGCACCTGTCGAGGCTCCGACCACCTGGGCTCCAGACAGGATTTCCGTTTATATTTTCGTACGACGACCCAGTCCCCTGGGTGTATGGAATGTCCAGGCCCCTCCGGTAACGGCTTCAGGGTGTCTGCTACCTGCTGATGAATAGAACGAAGATCTTTAGTCAAAGCATACAAGTAGTCTGTCAACAAAGGGTACTGTATTTCAGAGAAAGATTTAGGCCTGGGTACTCCCCAAACGTTGGCCGGACGGCCAAATATTACTTCATGGGGAGAGATACCCGTTTTGGAGTTAACAGTTACTCTCGTAGAAAGCAAGGCTAAAGGAAGGGCATCTGGCCAACGGAGTCCTGTACTCTCCTGTATTTTGGCCATCTTTAATTTGAGCGTTCCGTTAAATCGTTCCACAAGTCCTGCGGCCTGAGGATGTTGGGCCGCGTGGAACCTTTGGGAAATCTGTAAGCCTTTACATATCTACTTCATCAATTCATCCTTAATTAACATTTTCGCCGTAGAAATGGCTGTACAATCTTTTGTTGGAAATGCCTCCACCCATCTGCTGAAAGCGCATACAACCACCAAGACGTATTTGAGATTGTTGACCCTTTCCATTTCAATATAATCCATCTGAATCACCTCAAAAGGGAAAGAGGGAGGTGCAAAAGTTCCCACTGGGACAGGGGTACCCTTTCCAGGATTGTGCCTCAAACATACCATGCACTGTCGGACCAAGTGAGTCGCCACTTTGGAGATATTTTTATTGCTCCACACTGGGTCCAACAGCTTGCATATACCCTTGGCGCTAATGTGTGCAGGCCCATGAGCCATCGTCACGACTGGAAGAACATATGCATTCGGAAGTAACCATCGTCTCTTATCGGTCACATCTGTCCAACACTCATCAGCATCCAATCGCCCCCCACCATCCTTCCATGTCCTCAATTCGTCTTCAGTCGCTTTCTCTTGTATATTTTTCACACTCTGTACAGTATCTGCAAACATGTTAACATCTGGCACCCATCTGGCTGGGCCTGCCACAAACATCCGTGGTAATTTTGTCCGAGCAGTCTCTTTTGCCGTTTCGTCTGCAAAGGCATTGCCACGTCCCACATCATCCACTATTGTCTTGTGTGCGCTACACTTTATCACAGCCAATCGATTGGGTAATGTCAGTGCTGCTAACAGTCGTAATATCAGTGGACCATGCTGTATGCGTTGTCCATGTGAAGTCAGAAATCCCCGTTCTGCCCACAGTCGCCCATAATTATGAGCCACGCCAAAGGCGTATTGGCTGTCAGTATAAATGTTCACGTCCAATCCCTCACTCAATTCACATGCTCTCAGTAAGGCTATAATTTCTGCAGCTTGGGCCGAATTGTAAGGTATCCTAGAGGTCTCCACTACCGTCTGTAATGTCGTTATTGCATATGCTGCTGTCGATGTACCGTCTGCAAGTTTGAAACAAGACCCATCCACATACAACTCCCCGTCCGGTTCGTCTAAGGGCTTGTCCGTCAGATCCACCCTCCCCTTTGTCTCTTCTTCTGTCCGAAACAAACAGTTGTGTATGTCATTGTCCTTTGTATCCGTGGGGATAGGTAACAATGTGGCGGGATTCAGTGTAGCACACCTTTTATCGTTACATGGGGTGCAAAGAGGGTCATTTCATAGCCGGTAAGACGAGCACTCGTTAAATGCTGCGTCTGTGTTCTGTTCAGTAAAATGTCCACAGCATGCAGTACCATTACTGTGAGGTCTGAACCCAATACAAGCCCTGCCGATTGTCTTATAGAGACCGCAGCAGCCGCCGTGGCTCTCAGACAACTCGGCAGCGCTCTTGCCACATTGTCAAGCATCGCAGAAAAGTAAGCGCAGGGTCTCTGTTTCCCTCCGAAACATTGTGTTAAGACAGACAACGCGCAACCTTCCGCCTCGTGTACATAAAGAACAAAAGGCTTCTGGTAATCAGGTGTTCCCAGAACGGGTGCAGAACATAAAGCAGTTTTTAGTGACTCAAACACTTCCTGACATGCAGGGGTCCAGGGTAGGGGTTCGCGCACTTCTTTGGTAGTCTGATACAATAGGGGTTTTGTTAGTAACGCATAATTAGGTATCCACTGGCGACAATACGATGTTATGCCCAAGAATGCGCGCACCTCTCGCTGCGTGTTAGGTACCTTCATATTAGTTATCGCTTTTATGCGTTCTGGCGTCAATCTCCTCCCCACTTTCGAAAGGAGGTGACCTAGGTAGGTAACCTCCGTTCGACAGTATTGAAACTTTGGAAGGGACACCTTATGCCCCCTTTTTGCCAAATGATGCAGTAATTTAATCGTAGCATCCCGACAACCCTTCTCGTCGTCCGATGCAATCAGGATATCATCCACATACTGCAACATAACGTTGCCAGGTGGAAGTTCCAGTTCATCCAATTGTGCCTTCAATGCTTGACTATATATGCTCGGACTTTCTGTGTAACCTTGGGGAATTCTCTTAAACCTAAAGCTTCGGCCAGCCAATGAGAATCCGAAGAGATAACGGCTATCTTCATGTACTGGGATACTGAAGAAAGCATTCTTCAGATCCAGAACAGAAAAATATTTAGCAGATGGGGGAATCATTGTCAATATCGTAGTGATGTCCGAGACCACCGGGTATTGTGGCTCCACTACTCTATTCACATGGCACAAATCAATCACAAATCTATATACATCAGGAGTATTATCTGTAGCTTCAGGCGACCGTCTTTTAAGGATCGGTAGTATGGGGCTGTTACATATGTTCGAATCCGTCTCTTCCACTACACCTGACCGAATCAAATCTTGTATTATTTGCAACAGGGCTTTCTCTCCCTCCCTAGGAATTCTGTACTGTGGTACCCTGAGTAGCTTCGCTCCCACCTTTACCCTTATTGTTACCGGGGCGATATCCATTTTACCCACATCTGTATCATTGACAGCCCACAAACTGTCGGGTATGCCTGCAAATTCAGGTGGTAGTGGGTCATCTTTAGAGAAACATTGCAGTGGGCGAGCAACAGTCGGGCCTAACGTGAGGTACACGCCGTCCGGAGAACAATAGATGGTGGCGTGCAACCTCTTCAATAAGTCTAAGCCCAGTAAATTTTCTCCACAATTCGATGTCAATAAAAACGGTGAATCAACAGTGAAAGGACCAATCGTTAATGTAAGGGGTTTGGAAATGGGGCTAATCACCGGGGTACCTGAAAAACCCACAGAGATATTGTTCTTGCCAGACAGAGCCGCCCCGGGGACCCGAGAATGAGCCACTGAACTTTTTGTTGCACCCGTATCCACTAGAAATTTTTGCTGAGACCCCAATAAGTCTGCCTCGACATAGGGTCCTCTCTGATCAACTTCCACAGGCACTGGTCCCTCGCTCTGTCCTAGGCTGTCCTAGTTATGGGAGAGCCCTGTCAAATCGTCTACGGAGTAATCATCATTATAGTACTGACCACCGCCCCTTTGCAGCTGTTGTCTGTCTGCACCATTGTCGAAGTAATTACCTCCCGGCCTCCCGCCTCCATCTGACCGGTCGTTCTGTCTCCCGGAGTCACCACTACCTCTTCCTCGTCCTCGCCCTGAACCGGCATTCGACTGAAACAGTGGGCAATCCCTCCACCAATGTCCCTCTTTCTTACACTTCGCACACTGATTCGGTCCTAATCTTTCTCGCCTTTCACCTCTCCCATAGCCGCCACCACCACGTCCTGGCGCCGCACCTCTTCCTCGACCCCTCGACACTTGCTGTAACAAAACCCTAGTCTTCAAATCCTTAGCCTTCTTTTCCTGCTTGTCCTTACTCTCATTTTCTCTGTGTTCATAATACTGAGCCATACTGAGGATACCAGAGGGAGAGGATGTCGTCCATGTACTCTCCGATGCTTGCAATCTTGCTGAAATCTCAGGCAATAAGTTCATGACAAACCTATTAACAAAGAGTCGCAACCCTCCATCCTGTGACACATCCTGCCCACTGAAATCCATAATCGTCTCTTCAAACCTCGTGAAGAAGTCCGAGACTGCCTCATCCTTTTTCTGCTTACAAGCCGTCAACTTGTCCCAGTCTACCTTCTTTGGGGGAATGAGAGCGTGCATGTATTTTATTATGCGCCCCGGCAACGCCAAAATCTCAGCTTTCGGCTTTTCTCCTGGCTTACGTTCTTTATCCCAATCCTGCAACTCCTGCCACGTACCCCCCAATTCTTCCGAATGATCTGTTCCCTTCACCTGCCGCCATACATCGATTGGGACCAGAAGCCCAAAAAACAATTCAACATCAGCTAAAGTCATTACAGTGGAAGACCCGGCTTCCGTTAACTCTTTGTAGTATGCAGTAGGGTTCTTTCTAGAATCTGGCAGCTGGGCCTTTAAGGCTAATACCTCGCTTCTCTTCCATGGTGTATACACCCATTGCTCCTGAAAATGTGCATCTACCCTATTCCTGGTGACAGCCCTCGTGACCGGGTCTACCATCTCGGGGATCTCGGGATGAAAGATAGGGTGTACTTCACGCATTGGATGTATACCTGGAAATGGGGCGTACCTGCAGAGGGCAATTCATTTCTATACTGCAATAAGGCACGTAGACTGCGCATCACCTCCTTCACCCCAGTATTCGTTCTGTAGGCTCCGCTCTGTATATCTCGCAAAGTCGCCGGAGCCACACCTCCATACCCCTGCTCCCATAGCGGTATCAATACATTTGACATGTGCCATAAAGTGTGCTGTTGCATCAAAGGCTCAAAATCTTTCATTGTGGACCAAATGTCTTCAAACGAATAAATGTTATTCCTAGCCCACTGGCATGCCTGGTTGGCCACTATACTTTTCTCATCTAAACCAACTGTAGAACGCGTAAGCAACTTCCGTACCTGTGAGAGCAGTCCACTACCTGCGCCTCGACTCGGCGTTAACATCTCCTGACTAGGGGTGGTGCTAGCTGAAACAGTAGGGAGTGCTAGAGAAAATTGGGAGGGAGCGGGTGAAGTGGTCTGGAGCAAAGAAACGAGGGGTGTCGAGGGCGGGGAAGCAGAAATTGCTGCGCCATGTTGGTGTGGGGCACTTGCTGATGGACCCGGAACCCCACTAGTAGAGGCCGGAGCTGGCAGAGAGGGGTACAATGACTGCGGGGCATAAGGAAGAGGGGGTCGAGTACTCAAAATATCTTCCATTTCATCCTGTTTGTCCTCTCGCACTACATAACTTTTATTTTCTTTCAACCTGCAAAGCCTATCTGCGCGCTCCAAACGCTGCTCATTCTCATTCTTAGTATGTTCTCTCGCTTTCTGCGCCATTGTCTGCGCGGACCTTTTAAAAGCCTCTTTCTCTTCTCTCAACTTACGTTTCCTGGCTTCCTTCTGCCACACTCTTAAAGAATCGAACATGCTTTGACGGCTACGCCTAGCAAACAACTTGTCCTGCAAATAGTCCAATTTAGCTTCTTCAAAAGAACCCGTCAAGGGCCATTGTAAATCCACATTGTCAGCGGTGTACCGGTGCCATAAAGTGCCAAACAAAATCGGGGGCAATCCATGCTTGATATACATATCAAAGCTTGGAGTGCCCTCAGGGGGTGCAGGTTGGCTCTCAGCCAGTCTAGAATCTGAAGCACGACAGCAACATCCAAAACATCGCAACTTACTAAAACACGGCATCTCTACTTTGGTGTAAAATAAAGCACTTCCCCTCAAATTCGTTACCTTAAATCACTAGCTCGAGCTCATTCATACACACATATAATTATACGTTAAGAAATCACACACACACACACATATAAAATACCTCCAAACACGTGTTACCAAATGGGACAAGGCCCGTCGACCAAGTCCTGGGGAACCTGGACCCTACCGCAGACCGAACAGTACACTAACTGTTCTGAGGATGGAGAACGCATCCGCTCCCCGTGCGGCACTACGGATCACTGCGCACTTTACCACGGGAGACCCAGGACTCACCTCCACTGAACCACCACTCTAGGAGTTCAGGGTAAGTTCCGGAGTCCACCCGCAATGAGCCACGCCTTCACCGCAGTACCACCCGGTCGGATTACTACAAACAATATATCCAGATATTCTCCCAACCTCCTCAAGTCTGTCAGAGCGCCTGCTCGCACTCTGAGTTCCCCGGAGCACACTAGCCCCAGGAGCACACCGGCTCCTCAAACCACCGGAGACACCCTAGTCTCCCGGAACACTCCAGTTCCTTAAACAATCACAGGTGGACCACTCACCTTCCGTAGGCGGCACCGACCTCTACCGTTCTCCACCTCCGGCTGCCAGGACCAACACGGTCAGCTCCAGGTTCCGCCTTCTGGACCCCGGCGTAAGATCCGAACCGGGACCTCTCCCGATCAGCAGGGTGGGGCAGCGCTGCGAGAACCAAGCTCGGCATCAGATGGGTACCCGGGCCCACCGTGCCGACCAGCGGGTCCCCGGTCTTCTGCTACCCACCTACGGGTGAGAAAGATCTTTATCGCGGGGTCCCTGTTCGGGCGCCATCTGATAAGCGTGGCTCAAATCCACTCGAGTGACTTACCGCACTCACCTATAGTAATTCTGTAGAAAGTCAGCCGGACAGTGGAGAAGAATAAACAATAGTCTTTATTAGGCCAAACACACTCATATGAGAGGGCCCTGTCCGACCTCACTCCTAGGAGTGCGAACGAGAGGACTGACTCTCTTCATCACAGCAATACATTATAATGCAACACAGTTCATTAGGGTACGCCCCTTCTGGAAAATTACTGTAACCCAGACCAGTGAACAATGTCCTCATACAGTAGGCATCTGCACCTGCAAGGGATACATCGCTATCTTTACTCAAGGCCATGGAGCTAGGCTTCAGCGTCTCTGGGCATGAGAACATTACTGATAAAGAGACTTGTTAGTTTCGGCCACAGTAAGCTGAGAAACGAAAACTGCTGTCTTAGTGAAATTCTCTATTGCTACGGGAGGGGCAGATGAGCGAGTGCGACTCGCAGACACAGAGGGATGCACAAAATGGAGGCACACAAGCTAAGCTAAGGAACTAATATCGTCACACATACATTTGAATAATCAGGTAACAAATGGGAATAATTCAAAACGTGCATATATACGTACTCCATCAGTTAGCCATATGATGCTAACTCACGTATGAGAATAGGGATGGTTGGGGCGTCGAAAAGTGAATTCTATCATTAGCAAGTAGCTCTGTTTCCATTCAACGTCTTTTATCTTATTCAGAAAGTCCCCCGTGTCCAGTACAAATGATGGTAAGGCCCTAACAAACTCCTGCAAGAAAAATTCCACGTATTTGCTCCCATTTTCTAAATTACTATTGCATGCGGAGATGATAGGCCGACCCTGTGGAAGTACACAGTTTTTGTGAATCTTTGGAATGAAATACACAACCGGTGTTACAGGATTTTCCTTTTTCATGAACTTATATTCGTCCATTGTGATGATACCTGTGCTGCGCCATGCCATCAATTTGGAATAAATGGCTCCTTTAGCTTGTTGGACTAGGATGGCATCTGTCCGTTGATAGCATGCGCGATCATTCAATTGTTCCAGTGCAACTTCCATGTACATTTTAAGGGGCCAGAGAACAACGTTTCCTCCTTTATCGGATTGGCGAATTACAATTTTCTCATGAGTTGATGGTACTCAAGATCCCGATAATAATGTTTGTTATAAAAAGTATCTCTTTTTGCAAATAGTGTTTTCAATTCTTGGGAAACTTTTTCATGAAAGAGATCAACATTGTCTCTGAGCATCATAGGACAAAATTTAGACTTAGGTTTAAAGGTGGTTGTTACTGATGCAGGACTCACTACAGGTAGATCTGAATCATTACCTAAGTCAATCAATTCCTGTAGAAGGACAGACTCATCACAGGTTGAAGTTGTAATTTGGGTAGACTGTACATTGTCATTAGTGGGTTGCGTTCTTTTATGCAAGCTATGACATTTCCGCAATTTAAGCTTGCACACGTATTTGTAAAGGTCTATTTTGGTTCCTGCGTAGTCAAAGTTAGATTTGGCGCTGTAAAATAATCCCATAGAGAGTATGGATATTTCTTTTGGAGTCAGCTGTAAAAATTGTGTTAGCACACATAACCTGAAAGGTTTTTATCCCTGTGGACACTGTTGTGCATGTAAATCTAGCACCATGGTGAAAGAAGTAGAGATACCAGGCGCAAACAGGAGACATAACATAAAACAATTCCTAACATGTAGCAGCAAGTTTGTGGTATATGTTTTGGAATGCGCATGCAAATTGAAATACGTGGGGAGTACCATATGCATGGTAAAAAAGCGAGTCCAGGAACATCTCCGGGCCATTACTAATGTTGACAAAAACTATCCCATTGCACGCCATTTTCAGACATATCACCAGTCCAACAATTCTCTACTTAAATACTTTGCCCTAGAACAAGTACACACGAGTGGCGGAGGGGGAAATAGACTTATCGCCTTGAGAAAAAAAGAATCTAGCTGGATAATGGAGCTCGAGATTAGATTCCCGGGTGGGCACAATCTGGATAAAGAGCTAGCAACCCACCTACATGAAATTTGAAATAATTTGAAATGTACTAACTAGAAAATCCTTGTTTTATTATATTCCATTTTTCCTTTCAGTTTATCTTTCACAGGAGGAAAAGGAAGGGGCCTTTTTTCACAATTCACTTTTATAGAGATGCACGGTTCCCTACCCTTTTTCTTCACAAACCTAGACCTTCATAAAGGTACAGGATAAGAAAAAGGCTACTATTACTTTATTGACACAATTAGAATAATATTTTTTCTTCTTTCATTTTTCATATATATATGTTTTTTTATTGAATGTTGAAAAATATACAATAATATATGTTAAAAATCACTGTATCATCACATTTCTGCACAAGGGTACCTCGTGGGTGCCATTTTACGTAACTTTTTTAAGAGGTTTATTGTACTATTGCCTACTGATGGTGGTATAGTATCGTTTATGACTGATGGCAACCAGTTAGTTAAGAAGGCACTAGACCTAAAGCATAGTAATCATTGGCATTAGTCCGAATGCAGGAAATGTTGATTAGTTCACAAGTTAAAACAAGTGGAGTAAAGTGCAGACCACCAGGCACATGTTTTATTTCTAACAATGTCAGGGACAGAACGTGGTTAAAATAATGTATATAATTATTTTTCCGTAATGCCATGCATAATTTGCGAAAACGTACAAAATGTGACAACTTGTTTTTTCAGGCACTTTGAATATAAGTCTTTTTTCAAACTAAAAAAAAGATACAATATGCATATATATAATGTGTAACATGTCTACAACAATGACTGTTATAATAGACTTTGCGCATGAGATGCTCCATTTCAAGATGGCCACCAAGTTTTCAGCTAAAACAAATGTTTATAATGCCTCTTTTGTGTTCACTCACTGAAATCACTTGAAACTTTACTAATGCATGCAAGCGGTAGACAGAAAATATCTTGTGATCGAGAGACCGGTGGGTCTCAAAACGCGTAGCGACTATCTAAAAATAAACTTGGAGTCTTCTACCCTCTATCTGAGTGCGCATTGAATCCTTCGTGGAATTTGGAATTTGTGTGCAAACTTTACCGGCGCTGGGGTCTTGCCGGCACATGCGCCACCTGACTCCGGGAACCATTCAGGAAAGATCCCTTGTGGGTTATGGATATATATATATATATATATATATATATATATATATATATATATATATATATATATATATATATATATATATATATATATATATATATATATATATATATATATATATATATATATATATATATATGACCAATTTTCTTATTTATTTGTTTCTCCACTGACCTCCTGCCTGCCATAGGCACCTGAAGCAGGATTGTCATTACTCATTTTTCCATGGACCCTCTGCCTGTCGTAGGTCCATACAAGCATTCAATTTCTTAGAATTATTCCATTTTCCCCAGGACCCCTTGCCTGCCATAGGTGCACACCAGTATTTATTTTTAAGGATTATTCAATTTTTCCCTGGACCCCCTGTCTCCTATAGGCGCACACCAGCATTAATTGTTTTAAGGATTATTCCATTTTCTTCTGGACTCTGCCTACGACAGGTGTTTACCTTTAGATGAACATGAATCAAACAGTTACATCTGTATGTTGTTAACCTGATTGAAAATTAAATATTATGTTATGGTGGCCTGGTTTGACTTTGGAATTGATACACTATTGTTGTTAATTATTTAGGATAATAAGTAAGTGCACTAAATTATACTGTCTTTAATATGAATAATTCAAACTCAAAAAATGGCACATTTCACTAAATGCTGTTCTTGCTTGTTTGCTTTTAGGTCCACTAGAGACATCGCGCACAGTACTGCAAGACAGAAGTCTGGAACAAAGTGACGTGACCACAAAATGTGAGTCCTCCAGTATCTTCTGCTTGTGCAGCTAAATTTTACTGCCAACCGACAGAGCTTGAAGATGGCCCCAAAGAAAGGTACTGCCAAGAAATTGGCCACTGAGGAGGAGAAGAAGCAGATTTCCACCACTGGCTTGCCGTCCCAACTCTTTTTCAGGAAACGTGTGCCTGCTGCCCCATCCTCTGGGCAGCAATTTGGGAATAGCACTACCACATTAACAGCACCACCCCAATCTAATCTAAGCCCAAGGCTATGTCTCTCAGTAAAGCAGCCACTGATATCATAGCGATGAGCAGTGAGTCTAAATTGGATTTCTCTCAGCCACAATCTAGAACCCAAGCACCAAAAGAAACTGAGCAAAGTGGACGACAGGAGCCACAGCCAGCAATAGTTGATCTTCCAGAAGTAGGAGAAGAACAAGAGATTGAGTTACCGGCGGAGTAATATGTACCTCTTCTTTTCTTGAGCCATTGGCTTCCTGATCTCCAACAAGAAAAAGTAATGGTAGTCCACCGTCTTCTCCAAGCCCCCCTTCTGATGATCTGGACATGGATTGGACCCAGGCTGCGTCCTAAACCCACCATGAGAGACAAGGGAAAAGGAAAATTCCTTAAAGCCTTACAATTATGTAGGGGTATGAGGAGGATAAGCCAGTTATTATCATGGAAGATGGCAGGTGGAAGGATACCAACAATATACCTCATATTCAACCTGCTCTGAGGTATGTGGCACCGGTAATACCACCATTGTCACCTTCCATATTTTTAAGGGCCCCACTGAGACCTTGATTCACCACTACCTCAGTCGAAGTACGCACTGCAGAGAGGCAACCGTCAACACACCCACCTACTTCCAGTTCTTTGGGCTTTGGCAGTGGCACCAGTGGCCCAGTGTAAAATGCATCCTCCCCAGTTTGGGGCTTCTTTACCACTAGAAAGCAAGGGGATAACATTTTAATATGCGCCATTTGCAACACAAGTGTGAGAGTGTGAGAGGAGACTCACACTATGGTACTGGAGGCCAAATGACAGATATGAAAAAACATCAAAAATCCGGTGGAAGGCACACCTGAATAAATTGCTGATGGTGGAGGTGGTGATGAGAGAGGGGAATAAGCTCCACTCACAGTGGGAGGTGATGAAGAAGAAGAAAATGACATCTTTATGCAAAGCAGCCATGTCCCCAGCAGTGTGCCAGTGCAACCCACCTCAGCAACCTTGAAATGGCACAAGGGTCAGCAGGAGACACCATGGCATACAGTGACTGCCCCAAGATGCACATTGAGTCTACCACCTCCTGGTTCTCTTCAAAAGTCATCTGTATTAGTGGCACCAGAACAAAACAGGCTACTATTATTGGCATGTTTTGGCAGGAGGTGGCCTACGTACGGAACCACCCAACAACGGTAAGCTAGCTAAAATGTTAGCGCTGGAACACCTCCCTTTTCGTTTGTGAAAGGAGTGGGATTTTTAGAATTTGTGGTGGCCATTTGGCCGAAATGGAAGGTACCCAGCCAGACCAATTTTGCAAGAGTTGCTGTTCCAGCACTTCATCATGATGTGCTGCAAATAGTTGGACAAGCTTTGCAGCAGAGTGCTGTTCACACTATCTACCTGATGACAGACATGGGGACCAGTTGTCAAGCAACTGATTACATCTGTATTACTGCACACTGGATCTCTTTTCTGACGGTTAGGTAACAGCTAACTTTTGAGGGTGTTCGGCAGCATGCAACAGTAGCAATGTTTGCCATAGAGAAATCCCATGAAGCTGCAAACATCTTGGAAGACTTTAACAGCAAATTGTTTGAATGGCTGCGACTTAAATGCCTCAGAATTGGACCTGTTGCCACTGACAATGGCAGTAATATATTTGAGGCCATGGCAGATAGTGCCTATTTCAGGGTCCTGTGTTTGGAGCATTGCATCAACCTGATTGTGCAGGACTTTCTCCAAAAATAAGATTTAGACTATTTACAAGTTTGGTGATTTAAGGGACCGTTGAACCAGAGGTCCCTGGGCCGCCAGACAGGTGGTCCACCTGTCATATTACAACTACAGTGGTGGGACTGTCACAAGACCACTGCTACTGCCGGGATCCTTGATGGCACAGCGGTCAGAGGCCATAATATTCTGGTGGAGCAGGTGCTGCACTGCTGAGCATAATATTAGTTTCCTTACTGCCCTCCTTTTCATGGCTGTGAGCCTGCCTTGAATAGGGTGGCATTGAGGAAATTAAGGGGACCCTGGTTCCTCTGTGCATGGGGGCAAATGATGAGCCCCCTGTCTGTATGCACCTCCATGTTCCTGCACAGAACAAAATGCACAACTTTGTGCATTTTAGTCTGTGCAGGAACATGCTTTGGCGTTCCCATTGTGGCGCCTTTCTAAGGCTCACGACCCAAAGCGCTACCTGCGAGACCAGGAGAAAACGTTTAATCTGGCATGCATCCAGTGGATGTCTTTGCCGGTGTGGAAGTGGGGCGCTGGTGTGGGGGCCCACTGCCACATCGCTAAAGTCATAATCAGGCCTGTAGTCAGCAACAAACTGACCACCTGCAAAGAATATGCACTCATTTCAGCCATTCTTTTAAAGCTCTGTAACTGCTGAGGATCATTCAGCATGCTAATAGAGTACCGTTTAAAGCCCTCATACAGGTGGTGCCAACACATTGGAACTTGACCTATTACATGTTGCAACAACTGTTTGAGCAGTACAATTCGAACAATGACTATATCATTCAAAGAGGGGGGATGCAACTAAGAAAATCATGACCATGGTGGTGGACAAAAAGGGGAATAGTATCAAACAAAAGGGAGGGAAGAGGATAAAGAGTCCCTTCGTTTCCCCTTATCAAGTAACTAATAATCAAAAAGAGAACGGACACTAGTATCTGCAAAAACCATTCGTTTTTGTCAAAAACCCTCATAGACATCCTGGAGTTGTTATAGCGGTATATCTTTTTATCCGCCCCATCAGGAGTCTTGGCATAGTCATTGGGTCAACGATTAACGTGCAGTATGCCTGCCTCAACCGAGGCTACTTCTGGTGTATGCAGAAGTGTCCAGAAATGAAAAATTGTATTTAAAAAATAATGACTTAGTCAAAAAGGAAAAAAAATTTAATCTAAGAAAAAAGGAGACTAGTCACTATCATTAAAAAGTTTTGGGATATTGAGGTAGTTGAGTTACTGAGCTACCATATCATTCTCAAGAAATGTCGACATGTTTCAGCTCATGGGGCCCACAGAGGGTCAGGGGAGCTTTCGTCAGGACGGGAACAAAAAAACAAAAAAACAAACAAACAAAAAATATATATAACACATACACCTTTTGTGTGTATGGTAATATTTGCACAATGGAATTTCCAAGCTTATATGTTCAGTATATAGGCTTCCACAGGGACTCCGAGTCGCTTCTGGAGTTACTCCATGCGGCGTCAATTTGCGGGTCTTGTGCTGACTCTGCCCCCGGCATGAGCTGAAACATGTCGACATTTCTTGAGAATGATATGGTAGCTCAGTAACTCAACTACCTCAATATCCCAAAACTTTTTAATGATAGTGACTAGTCTCCTTTTTTCTTAGATTAAATTTTTTTTCCTTTTTGACTAAGTCATTATTTTTTAAATACAATTTTTCATTTCTGGACACTTCTGCATACACCAGAAGTAGCCTCGGGTGAGGCAGGCATACTGCACGTTAATCGTTGACCCAATGACTATGCCAAGACTCCTGATGGGGCGGATAAAAAGATATACCGCTATAACAACTCCAGGATGTCTATGAGGGTTTTCGACAAAAACTAATGGTTTTTGCAGATACTAGTGTCCGTTCTCTTTTTGATTATTAGTTACTCAAAAAGGGGAATAGTCAAATGCCTGACACAGATGCTACTTCTTTTTTTAGGTTTTCACACGGAAGTCAGCAAGAAGGACAATACGATGAGCCAATCTTTCCCGTTGATGCAAATGCTACAGAACCAGTTAAAAAAGATGTTGCAAAGGTTCGCCAGTGTGAACTGCAATGGAAAAATGCCTGAGTTTGTTGAGAGCTTAATCCTTCACTTACCTGCTAATCCAGTTCTGCAGGGGACTTCATGTCTTCCAAAAAGTACATCTGTGCCACAATACTTGATCCATGGTACAAACAAATACTATCCACTTTCATTCCTTTTTCAGAAGTGGATCTTTCACTACACAAGATGTGGCTTGTTGATCAAACAAGAGACCTGGAAGAAAATCTAGCACACAGCCATCAACCTCCAGAGAGTGCAATGCTGTTGTCTCACAGCACCAAGCACCAGCAACAGGAACACCAGCAACAACAGCAACAGAAGACTTGGACCCAACCTTTGCAATGGCTTTGTTTCAAGTGGCAGGGCTTAGGTCAAGTACAGAGGTGAAGGCAAAAGACGTCGAGCAAGTAGCAGCACTAAATACCAGGACATTCCAGGACTACCTTGTTTACCCAAAAGAGGTCTACATGGATCAAACACCATTGGTCTATTGGTATGGGAAAAAGCGCCAATGGCTAGAGCTCAGTAGGCTAACAATAAACTATCTGGTTTGTCAAGTAGCCAGTGTGTCTGCTGAGCGTGTCTTCAGTACAGCTTGTGCAGTTGTCACAGTGAGAAGGACCCGTCTCTTGCTTCAAAACGTGGTGTGATTGACCATGATTAAAATGAACCATTACTACATACCACACAACTACACTGTTCCTGAAAACACCACAGGAGGAAGAGGAGGATGCGAGCGACTGGCCAGACTCAAGTGCTTTAGCTGACCAAATTCTGTGCGAATCACCTGAGTTTGATGATGAACTCTACTTTCCTAACTGAGTAGTCCACTATAGAATTTTTTTATTATTTATCGAAGAACTGCTTTGTCTAAAAAAAATGGATATAGCTAGAGGAACATTATATATTTTGTTTGTTTCTGACTTATGCAGCCCCACCATTTTAGGAATATGTGTGGCCAAATTGGAGTTTGAGCAGTGTGCAGTTAAGAAGCCTCCTAATTCCCTTCAAGGGCATTAGAGACAAAGCCTGCTTCCATCTCATGCCTATCCTTCTTTTTTTCATCCCCTAGCAGGTCTGCCCCAGAAAGATCATTCGATTTACAAGACTGCCAATGTGTTGCTTTCATGAAAGGCGGAGATACAATTGTGTACCACCATGCTTAGATTGGAGCATGTGACTATCGTACCAATGACTGATATAACAATGAGTGATGATTGGTGTAGTGGCAGACCGTGAGGGAGGGTGTTCAACTATTTCGATGACTTGCAAAGTTTGGGGCCTTGTGGGTGATTTTACCTGAAGATGATTGTCCGTTTCACACTTAGCTATATTTACTTGCAGGGTCCACTCCTTGCTGTGTTTTTTCCTGGTTCTTTCACAGAACAGACCAGTCAGGTTAGTTAACGAACACAACTCCACACAAAATGCTCAAATTCCTTTTCTCTTCTTGTTCATCTGTGGCAGTGCACTACAGGTCTATCTCTCTAAATCTCATTTGGATCGGGATGGAGTCTTACTGATTTGTTACTCGAAGTCAGAACTCCTGGTGGGACTACCTCAACAGCCAGAAGAAGGAAGTTATTGATTTTAAAGGGACACAGGCATGATGATGACTCTAAGAAGCCTACTCAGATCTGTGGACTGGAGAGAGGTGCGTTATGCTGTTCGGTAGTGTGTGTGTTGGCTTAAATGTGAAACTCCTCTATTATGTGGATGTGGTGAGGGAGGTCCTGTTGTAACTGGAGACAGACATCTGATGTCACATCATCACATGATGGACACATTCAGTTCAATGTTATGATGACAGTTGTGAGATTGATCAGCCGGGAACATGCAGCTACTTGTCTGGAATTGGTTGCAAAATTGCTATCACTTCTCAGTTAATCCCACTTAAGTCAAAATGAATGCTTGCAGCCGCCTATGCGCTTGTGCTTCCTTGTGGTACACTCCTCACAAAGCTTACCTCTGTCCTTCTCCTTGACTTTACAAAATGGTTCCTGTTTTATACAATCCAAAAGCCTTCTCTTCTCCTGCATGAAAGGCGAAAGCTCTATAACACTCCTGCTTACCTTACCGACCGATTAAAGGCACCCAAGAAGACAGAGATTTCGAGAAGAACGCAGATCCATCACCCAATTTGGCATTTATATAGAGTTTCGGTTTTTATTTAGCAGTCATAAGTTTCAGAACTGTGTGGGTTCACCCCTCCATAAATTTGTATTTTTTAAACCTAGATAATAGAACATTTAGATATATATTAACTTGAGTTTATGGGGCTGAGGACTGTTTGGAATGCATTTAATTGACCTGTCATTCCTTCATTCCCTTCCACAACAGCTTTGATGATAATGATGTGCTGCTCATCTACATAAGGAATATTGCTGTTGCCTTGTGTTTGCTTTTGTCACATCTTTCCCTAACTACCCATTCCCACCTTTTCATCAAGCCCGAACCCTCTTCCCCCAAGCTGTGTGATATGTATTGAGGTGTGGATTATGAATTTCCACCATAAATGGATCGCATACTCGGTGGGGCAGATTTGGTGCAAACAATTCCAACTCACTGCTGGATCTTCTATTACCTGAAAATATCCCACACCAGCCTCACTTACTCACCCACGCATAAAGGGGATCCATAATTTCCATATATAAAACCACCATTCAGGCCTTGTGTTGCATAAACGCTTAACCTTGTCCTGGGCCTACTTCTCTTGACTCAAGAATTTTGTATGTTTAGTTTTAATTGTTTTAATAAATTAAATATAACTACCCATTGCTCAGAAGAAATACTACTGCTAGTTTTTGTTATAATATCAGGTCTTTGTGCCATTGTGGTAGTCTGGTCCCAATCTTTGATAAGTTATGATATAAATAAATAACCTACTAACTCTGTATTTTCTTGCTAGTCTGTGATGGATAATCCTTCTAATTAATCCTACAGTAGGTCACCAAGGTGGGAGTGGGACTCCGCTTGTGATATCTTCCCTGCTAGCGCTAACCTGCTGCTACCCACCACCATTAAGAAGGTACCTTGGGAACCCCTGCAATAAGGTTTTGAAAGGTGTTGGAAGATTGAGAGAGGTACAGCCATCGCTTCACCTATTCAGGTAAGAAAACTATGGAGTGAAGTGAATTAGCTTAGTTAGTAACTAACTTTTACTGAAGAGTAAGATATTTAGAATAGTTTCTTGTAGGCAACATAGGCAATGGATGGCTTCCCTAGTTGTCAATATAGTTACAGTGGGTAGTAGAACAAGGTATAGCTAACTGGCATACACTTTGATAAATGGATTAAAAAAATAGGCTGTGCTAAAAGGCATCTGCGCAATGTAAAACACAAAAGACAGAATTCCTTCATAAACAATTTCCCTTTAAGTTATTTTAACAGCAAAAATTAATCCTCTTCAACCACAACAGGCCCACCAATCTCCTCAAATAAATAAATAAACAAATCACCCCAACCAATGTCTAAATGAAGGAGAAACTAAAGTCTAAAATCAAACTGCCCTTCCCAATTTCCACCCTCTCCCCCACCACAAAAGACCATCCCACCAAAGCAAATTCTAAAAAAGGGCATCAATCCAGGCTTGAAGGCCTGCCACCTCTTAGCGCCAACTCATGTAGGACTCAGTGTTGAAAGCAGTCTGGGTATAATGGTGAGGAGGGGGCAGCAGTGGTGGATCCAACCTGCTGATGGTGCTGTAGGTGGTGTGGTCGGGACTCGGGATGGAGGTGCTGGAGACTGACTGGTGGTACTATTGCCTGGACAGTAGGATATGCTTCCATCTCCTCCTCCAGAGCCACCACCCGGCGATATTCAGACTGGATGGCTTCCATCTGTTGCCTCTGCAGCTGGGCTGCTATCTTCTGCCACGATATTGGACCAGCAGGAGTAGCTAAATCAAGAAAGAAAGAAAAGAAAAATGACAAATTGTAAATAATGCTCAGTGCAAACTCTTGTTTATATAGTGGCACAGTAGAAGTGCATTGATGTTCCCCTATGTCGAATGGGATTTTTTAAGTGATTAGTCACAGGGCCAAGTTTCCCCAAATATGCATCAGATAAAAGCATTGACTGTCTGTAAGGAATTAAGCAAGAATACTACCAGATTAAAATTAAATGTTTTTTTTTCTTTTAAAGGATTTCATAACTATAAAAACTAACAGACACTTTGTGTGAAAAAAGGGGGAAAAAAATGACGTTCCAATATGAGTAGGGAAGTATGCAGCACAATTGAAAGTATTTTTGTTGTTCACCATTAATGGAGACATGATAGTGTTGGGTATTTTGCTACTCTCTGCAGTCTGCAGCTGTCCGGGACAATTTATTATCTTACTTTAATTCCAATGGCCCTGCTCTTCTCTGACTGCCTTTCAATTCAACCCTGACTCCAAGAGGCAGATGAATAATAATACTGCATCACACACATCACTTATAAAATGTGGATATCCTATCTACCGTAAGTAGGTAGTGGTAAAAATGATGCACTGCAGTACAGGAAAAGTAACAGGATATAGATTTTATTTGGCGCATTCATCACAGAGCATCCCATCCACCAAGCTCTAAATCAAGCACTTATTCCCACTTTACTCCCTGGACTCGCCCTCTGCCACAAATTATTTTCAACAAATATCTTCACTTAGCAATAAAGAAAGTTACTCTACTGCAGAGTAAGATAGAGGGATTAGGTTAGGGTGAGGTTTTGTTCGACAATAGTCGGGTGTCACTGATCATCATGTGCTAAGCTTTGGCTTATTCAGTCACAGTAGTTGACGAATGATGAAAGGGAAATATTTGAAAAGGCTTAAAACCGTTATAGAAGCCATGTAATATATATGCATAAATCACTTGGCCAGAAAAATGTAACATACCCCATAAATGCATTTTTCAATTTTCGGTAGGCTGGGACAGAACTTTGGAAAGAATAATGGATTGAAGGACTAGTAAGAGGTGACTGAGTGGATTCTGGGATACATACCTAATTTTCAATTTTTAATGCATTGAAAACTTAATTATGCCGCATTTCCGGAAGCAAACTCACATTGCACAGCCAATACTACAGTGCCTAATGGAACCCTGCTGCAGTTAGGCCACATGTGGCAAAATGCCATGGGCAGAGAAGTGATGAATAATGATGGGTGGGATATCTGACTTGCTTAACAAATACAGTATACTTATTTTGTCAAAAGCAAGTAAGGTGACTTACAACCAACGGTCTCGGCTACCGCTGAGACTGTCCGTCTAACCGCCTACTTTGCTGTCTCTGTTGCACTGGTGTTGCTGATGCTGCCAGTCCCCACATTGGTGGTCTGTGGGGCTAGAAAAATAATTACACATTTTAGGTGCCAGATTCACCTCCTAAGTAATAATTGTTCTTTTTTTAACAAAGTACAACCTCATTACCTCACGACAGTTTGGTTAGCAGTATCTTGTATCAAAACTATCACTTTGGGAGGTTTGTTGGTTGACAATGTTAGAAAAACCAGGTAGTCAAGCCAACCAAAAAGTTTTGTATTGGAGGCTGATGACTTTCAGTCATTGAAGCGTAATGTAGGGGTGGAATGGTCAATGGAGGACAAATGGTCTTGTTTGACACAAAGCAGTGGGAACTGCATTGTCATGGTAGCTGCTAATGCACTGTACAATTGAATTGATAACACAGCATAAGGAGGTGGGTCCAAGACCATTGCCACTCTCTCGTCATGAACCCCTTCTCAAAAAATATGCGTGGTGAATAATAGCATACTTGGGTCTGCAATCTTCACAGCATCAAAACTCTTTTCTCTCAGTCTTGAAGTACCACAAGATGTATAAGGCGAGAGGGAAAGATTACTAATAAAGCAGAAGAATGCTATGGAGTACAGATAGGAAGAAGTCAGCTGCAGAAACATGAAATATCGAGAAATAAAGAAAATGCAGGGATAACAAGAATTTAATAAACATTAGATAGACGATGAAAAAGGTAGACTAGAAAAAAAATAAACACAGCAAAATTATTCTAATAGTGGGAGGAGGAAAAAAAATGAGGGAAATAAAAATAGCTGGACTTACTGGGGCCAATAGAACCATCAGCTGCCGTTCTAGTCGTTCCTCCCATCGCTGCGCTGGTGATGGCAGCCCCTTCACCCACCTGTGATGTCCTCTTGACCTTGGGGGCTTACGTAAGAAATAAAGAAGATTAAAAAAATAGATTAGTGGTACAGGTAATCTTCCCCAAACTATTTTGACAGGCATGCACAGCAGCATTGTACTTTTGTAATTCAGATTGCCTATTGTACTGGTATTGAGATGACCTATTCCTAGTTTCCTAAACCTGAGCCCTGTACCTTAACCCCTAAATCTAAATCACATTTTGAATTACTAATGCATTGCAACAAATGATCTTTGCTTCTCAACCTCCTTTGTTAGGCCAACTAAGTCTCCCTTTTTAATGCATAGATACGACACACCAGTGGGAGATTGGGACTGTATGAGCTACATAATAAAAGACACAGATTACTCCAACTCACTGTTATACTACCACTATCTTATTGATGCTACATACTCCCTCCACCAATCTCTCAAACAGTCCGTTAGATATATAATTTCAACTGGTAAGGAGATTGTGACAGGAAAATTTGTAGGTATCACTGAAGTGGATTTGATGGTTAGTGAAGACGGTGATTAATTACTTAAAATAAATAAAAACTATGTGTAAGAGGGTTGGGTGAATAGGAAAAGTTAAAGTCCTGAATCTCTTCCTTATTAGAAGATTTCAAAGGAATTGGAGCGTGATGGAAACCTACGGTTTAGAAAAAGGAAATTTCATCTCACCTCTCAGTTGTCTGAGAAAAAGCTAAATTTAGCACACGAAGATTGTTGCCAAACGTGTTTAGTGGTAAGGCTCTGAAAGTCACATTTTTGGTGACCAGACAATGTTATATTTCAATTTTATGGCAAAGAAGCATGCACTAAGCACATTATCATCATTATTTTATGAATTCCACTCAGCAGTGGATTGGGGGCAGAAAGATATCCTGGTTCTCCTCAAATAAGGGTGCACAGACATTTCAGTCTGTCTTTGTAAATTGCAACCAGACTCACATTGCTGTTCCCTAGGCAGTGAAGCCTCCACTAATAAGCCTCTGAGGTCCCGTGAGTTAATGGTTGTGAAGCGATGTGGATTATTATTAGGCCTATGCAAAGACTGTGCAGAACGCGCTGAGTTTTGCTCTGTAGAATTCCACAGAGTTCCAAAAACCTCAGCAAGATTCTGCACAACTCTGTAAACGGGTGGAAAAATGCTTGTCCGCCCACTCGCACTGCTCTTTAAAGCCAGTAGCGTGCTCTGCGCTGAAAATTATGTGCGAACGGCACTACGCAGTCCGCATGATCATGGCCATTTTGTCTTACCTGCTTTCTGGTCTGTGCATGGTACTTGGAATGCTTTTTAAAACTAGTTTTAGTCTCTTCCAATCCTCCCCATCCCACACATCCACCCCTCATTTACCTTTTTCATCAGTGGGTGTCTTTCTGTGTGTTTATTTAAAACAAAATGTTTTTTCTGAGACGTTTTGTACTTTTTTTTTTCGCTTTCTTCTTTGTGTTCTACTTCCTTTCGCTCTTTCTACTTTGCTGTTTTCTTTCCCTTACTTCTTTTTCTTTACCTCAGTGCTATGACTGAACAACAGCAAAAAGAAAAATTGATGGACAGAATGCAGAACAATGTCATACATTCACCCCAATACAGAGATCTGGGCCTAAATCCATAATTTTTTTGCTCCCCATGTCATTTCAGTTTGAACCCAGCTATATGTAAATCAGTCTTTGCATATGGCCAGGTCTAAACTGGGGTGGCATGGTGAGGAAAGGAATTATGGATTTAACCCAGATCTCTGGACTGGGGGGTGAGTGTTTTGATTTGTTGTGCATTCCGTCCATTAATTGTGTGTCTTTGCATGACTGAACAACAGGCAGCAATTGGTGGTGCCAGTGCAACTGCAGCAAGCCTCACACCTTGCAGTCACCAGAGCTGCCATGGAGTGCAGTCCGCACCATTTTTCAGAGGCGGAGGTGGCCTTGCTTGTTTTGTTTGTGCAGCACCATCTCCCCTCCATGTGGCAGCAGACCTGGGAGAGGGTGCAGCCTGTGAGAGTATTGCCGGCTGTGAGGAGATTGTGGCGGTGCATGCGCCAAAGCACTGGGGTGCTGCACATAATACAGCAGCTGACGCACCACTGGGCAAACCTGCTGGACCGCAAGCAGGATCTGCTAGACCTCCTGGGTGTCATGGTTCCAGGGCTTGGTGAGTAATTATTAATTTTTGTTTTCTAGAAATGCTTATATTATTTTTTCAAATAGCATGCTGCTCACACTGAGAAGTAAGTTAAGTTTACGTTACAAATAATATCTGATCTAGTTTGAGCTAGCCAGGTGCTCAGTGCTACTTACTCACACTCATCTCCACTCCCTTGGGCTAGTTAGTTAAGAAGTCAAGCAGACTCATCTTCCTCTGGACTGATTTAGAGTTTTGTGGAGGGAGTATGTACAGTCACTATGGTGGAGTACTTTGCTCATGACAATTCAAGAGTACTTTTAGTATTAAATCTGTTTATTCATAGCAAAAATACTGACCCATGCTTGTGAAGGCACCGGCCACACAATTACAATGCAAAGTAAGACCATAGCGGGCACAAGTGTCATTCAGGATGCATTAAACACAGCAAGCCGCCTACAACCCAGTTGGGCCGGCCGCGTCGAAAGGCAATGGAGCGTGCCGGATGCTGTAATTATCTGTGCAACAAAACCAAACTCCAAACAACCCCAAACGACCCCCCCCCTTCCCCTACCCCCCACCCCCTTCTTGTACGCTGAGTAAACCAAGCAAAACGCCATCCAGCCCTGCAGCCCTAAAGGGCCGGTCTTCGAACTGTTTCATATCTGGACTCTACGCCTGTGGGCCTTGGCCTTAGGCTCAGTGAGCGGGGTGTCTGCGAGATGCAGCAATCGTAGGTATCGGGGGCAGCTCAGCTCCTGAAATTCCCCAGTGAGCAAAGTCAAAAATGGCCGCCAGAGGTCTGCAAACTCTCCATTCCCAGGATTGTCCAGAGTCTATGTAGCCAGCCAAGTTGTATGGGGGGCTGTGGATCTCTCCAGCGTGCCACAATGTTCTGTACCGCGGCTCCCAGTGCTATGGCAATCAACCTCCCTCTCATGGATTTCAGGGGATACATCAGCGCATTTGGCAAGCCAAGAATTATATAGGCAGGTAACCTAGGAAGCTGGGTGTCTAAGTGCGCGTCTACGAGATCTAGGATGGTGGACCAATATTGTCCCCGCTCACAGCTCCATAGCAGGTGTTCAAGTGTTCCCCGCTCCCCACATCCCCTCCAACAGCGATCGCTTGCCTGGGGATCCCAACGATGGATTCGCGCTGGGGTATTTATTTATTTATTTATTTATTTTTTAACATTTAGTATAGCGCAAACAAATGCCCGCAGGCGTCTCGGCGCCAATATGTGTCTACTTTAGTCAGGGTCTCTGTGAGGCCGGTGTGGTAGGCCGAGTGCCTAGCTCTGTGATATATCCCCTCCCACTCCTTACGCATGAGTTGCCTCCCCAGGTCTTCCTCCCATCTAGCTTTCCCTGGGTGGTAGGTGTATATGTTGGTGAGGAGCAAGTGTTGGTATAAATCTGAGAGCAATTTCTTCTCAGACGTGCGCGTGAGGAGCCATTTCTCGTATGGCGTGAGGAAACGCTGCGCTCCCGGCTTAATGGAGGGGTGTAAGACCCAGTGTCGGACCTGTAAGTATGGAAGTCGGTCTGTCTCTTGTATCCAATACTCCTCTTTGAACATGTGGCCTGCTTCCCTACAGGGAGTAGTCCTCCACGTTTTAAAAAGCTGTGAGTCCAAGCCGGGTGTAAAGTCGGGATTCCCGAATATTGGCGTCAGTGGGGAGGGAAACGAGGTGAGTTCTCTCCGGACAGCCACTTGATCCCAAATTTTCATCACTGTACTCGTAATGTATGATGCATAGAGGCTAGGGGGCCTATGACGCCGCGGTAGAAAGGGTACACCCTGAAGGGGTCGACCAGCTACGGCTTGGTCCTGAAAGAGCCAATGCTTGCTGGACTCGAGTTGGTTCCATTCCACCAGAGTGCGAAGCTGCGCTGCTTGAAAGTACAGGGTGAGGTCCGGCAGGCCCACGCCTCCATGGGCCGGGGGGAGAGTCGCGATCCGCTGCTTAAAGCAGGGACTACGCCCGTTCCAGACATAGCGCGCCAGATCCACTTGCGTGTTCTGCAACCATCCCGTCGGTGGGCGTAGAGGAAGGGTCTGGAAGATGTAAAGGACCTGCGGTAAGAAGGTCATCTTGACCGCCGCTACACGTCCGAGCCAGGAAAGTGTGAGGCGATTCCATTTCCGCAGTGTCTCACTAATTTGCGTGCTCAGCCTGGCGTGGTTGGCTTCCGCCGTACCTCGCACCGTCGGCGCTAGTAAGACCCCCAGATACGGAACCGTGGAACTGGACCACTGCAGGTCAAACTCGGCTTTGGCATCCGGCAACACGTCGGGGGGCAGGTACACATTCAGGGCCTCAGATTTTTGGACGTTAATTTTAAAACCCGAGGCCTGTGCAAAGGAGTGCAGTTCGACCAGAAGTGCCCGCAGGGATTGCGTAGGGTCCATTAGGGAGAGCAGGATGTTGTCTGCATATAAGCTGATCTTGTGCGTGTCTCCCCCAAAGGGGATGCCTCTAATGCGGTGGTGATGCCTGACCCTTTGCGCTAGTGGCTCCATGTAGAGCGCAAACAGGAGAAGAGAGAGCGGGCAGCCCTGCCTGGTCCCTCTGCCTATCGGGAAACGCGGCGAGGTATGACCATTAACCCGTACCGCCGCCGTGGGCTGTCTATAGCAGTTAAATATCCGATTTTGGGTAGTCTCCCCAAAGCCGAATCTCTGGAGCATCTGTTCTAGATAGGGCCAGTGCACCAGATCGAACGCCTTCTCTGCGTCTATGGTGAGAAGCATACAGCCTGGCCTCGTGCGCGATCCTGCCTCGATAAGGTGGAGGACGCGCCTGGTGTTATCGCTCGTTTGTCGCTGGGGGATGAAGCCGGCCTGATCGGGTTCGACCAGCTGCTGCATGTATGGCACCAACCGGTTCGCGATGATACCCGTATACAGCATAAGGTCTACGTTCAATAATGATATCAGCCTGTAGGAGCCGCACCGAGCGGGGTCCCTGCCGACTTTGGGTATCACCGAAATCGCTGCCTCCAGCAGTTCCGGGGGGATAGTCCCGGCCTGGTCGAAGGTGTTGAAGAGATCCCGCTGTAAAAAGCAGTGGAGTAGCCATCCAGGCCTGGGGATTTCCCCAGCTTGAGGCGGGAAATCGCGGAAATGACTTCCTCCAGACCTATGGGCCTATCGAGGAACTGAGACTGCGCTTCGGTCAGCGATGGAAGGGTTGCCCCGTCGAGGTAGTCGCTACCGCTCTGTATGTCCAGCCTGTCCGCTTCATACAGGTCGGCGTAGAAGGTCCCGAATGCAGCCGCTATGGCAGCGTCATCGATGAGTGTATCCCCTCGAGCGGGTCGGATGGCGTTGATGTGCCGCTGCTGCCGTTGTACCCGCAGTTTGCACGCCAACATTTTCCCGCAGCGGTCCCCACCTGTATAGTAGGCATGTTTCAGGCGTATCGCGGCGAATTCCGCAACATCCTGATCCAGTGCCGCTGGCATCTTCCGCTCTGTACAGTGCTGGCGCCATGCCCTGGCCGCCCTGGTGCGTTGGTGCAGTTGTTCCAGCTCCTTTACGCGCTGTGTGAGGTCGGCCATTTTCTGCGCGCGCTCCCTATTGTTGGCCGCAGTCAGTGAAATAAACTCGCCACGGAGGACAGCTTTTAGTGTTGCCCATTGGGTAGCTTTGGTAGTGTCACCATTAGCATTGTGTGTGAGGAATTGGCTGATGGCTGCCTTGATCTTCTCCACTGAAGAGGGGTTCTGCAGCAAGCCGTCTCGCAAGCGCCAGTGACGTTGTGGGCTGGGTGTGCAGGTAATCTAGTCGCGCATAAGACTTATGGGCTGCTGAGTAGTGAGTGTAGGCTGTGGCGTGGGGATGAAAGTGTCTCCACAAATCGATCAGTCCCAGGTCTGCAAGGTGTGCATGGCCCTCCACTGACAATGCCCCTACCTGGCCCACCTTCTGGTTGGAGCGATCAGCGACGTTGTGAAACACCAGGTTTAAGTTCCCCCCTAGTAGCAGGTGTTGGTGCGTGTTGGCTGTGGCCGCCTCAAGCGCGGAGTGCAAGTACTTTTCTTGTCCTTCATTGGGTGCATACATGGAGCCTATTAGTAGCGTCTGCCCTGCCACAAGGAAGCTGTGGATTAGTAGCCTACCCTTTACTTCCGCCTCCTTCTGCAACACCCGTCCCTGAAAGGACCTTGCCACCAGTATGGCCACCCCGGCTACTTTCTTGGACGTGGACGAGAAAAGCTGCTCAGGGAAGGCGCGGGACCGAAGCCTGTGTTGGTCCTTGGACAGCAGATGTGTCTCCTGCAGGAGGCAAATGTCGGCCTGTGAGCGCTCTAGGAAGGAGAGGATCACCCTGCGCTTGTTGGGGCTGTTAAGCCCCCTGACATTTAGGGAAAGAATAGTCAGCGGACGCATCATTCCAGGCGCGGAGTGGGGGCAAGCTCATGTTTAGTGTTGGCTGGTGTCCTGAAGGATAAAAAATCAACGGTACATCTCAGCATCCGCGGACAAGAAGGTTCCCCCCCACCCTTCCCCCCTCCCTCCCCTCCAAAAGACTGTCCCACCCGAACCCCAACTGGAGAACCCCACAAATCCTACCCCGCCCTCACCCAAACTCCCTCCCCACCTCTTCCCCCCAACAATACCCCAACTTGAAACCCCAAAGAACAAACCATAGTTCCGGTCCTGGTAGGCAACACAGGTCCGTAGAAGAGTCTCTGTGGGAAACGTGGCAGTGGCGGCTCCCCTCCAGCCCCCCAACCCCCCAATATTAAAGCAAAGTGTGATGAGCGACCCCCATAATGCTGTTCATGGGGCAACAGTGGTATCCCGCACCACTTCCTGGACGGCCGCTGCTTGTTCCTGGGCGATTGTCTCAGGGTCCGGTTTCAGGCGCGCCCCACGCCTGCGCCGCCTTCTGACCCTCCGCCAGCCATCCTGGTTGCGCTGCGTCAGTCTGTCCTGAGAACCGTGGGGTAACCCATCCTCTGAGTCTGAGGGATCTGGCAGGTCAATGTTCAAGAGGGAGCAGGTGTCGCTGAGGGAGCGAAGTTGATGCAGTTTCCCCTGCCATTTGAAAATGATCCGGAACGGGTGGCCCCATGAATATGATGCCTCTTTCTCGCGCAAGAAGGTTGTTACGACCTTAAATTCGCGTCTCTTTTGCAGCGTGATGGCTGACAGGTCCTGAAACAGCGCAATGCCAACCCCTCTAAATTGCAAAGGTTGCTTCTGCCAGGCCTCCTGGAGGATCCGTTCCTTCACAGGGAAATCAGGGAGGTAGGCCAGAATGTCCGGTGGTGGGGCCGGGGCCCGTTTCGGCAGGCCCACCCTGTGTGCACGGTCTATGCGTATGGGGAAGTCCTCCGATTCCCCCAGCACCTCCCGGAAGAGATCCTGCAGGTATCCAGTGACACTGTTCCCTTCGGCACCCTGTGGAACATTCCTGACCCGTATATTATTTCTCTGAGAGCGGTTCTTAAGGTCCTCTGTGTGGGCCTGAAGACCCACCTGTTGCTCCTGAAGACGGAGGACTTCCTGCTGTAGGTGCACTAGCTCTTCACTGCGGGCATGTCCGGCCTCCTCCACCGCCGCCACCCTTTCCCTTAAACCATCCAGGTCTCGACGGAGTTCCTGTTGTTCCCCAGCGATGTCTTGTTTGAGAGCCTGGAAGTCGTCTCTGAGGGTATTGAACAGTGCTTCCAGGAAGGTGCGGGTGATGGGTGCTTTGCGCTTTTCCTGGTGCTGCACCCCTGGGTCGGCTGGGGTGGAGGGGGGTGTCTGAGCCTTCCCTCCCTTGGTTGTAGGTTTGTTGAGCATGTCCGTGATGGTGCGGTTAGCCCTGTGGCTCGAGTTGGCCAAACTGCTCCCTGGTGCAGGCCCGCGCCCCTCTCGAGCCCAGGGGGGTGCCCGCTCCCGCCTGCCAGCGCGTGACTCGCTTCCACCGGCGGTAACTCTGTGGCCTTCAAACCACCCTCATGGTCTCCTCCACTACGGCTCCTGCCCGCAGGGCCCGCCGTCGCCTGCCCCCGCCTGCCTCCACAATCCCGGCCTGGCTCCGACAGGTGTCCCTCACACCTCCCACCGGGGGCCCGATCACCTTGCCCCCCGAGATATGCGGCCCAGTCCTCACCTCAGTTCGGGCCTCTTTGGGGTTCTGCCATGCATCCCACCGGCACGCCTCCCCATGTACACTGAGTCTTCCTCAATAGTGATGGGGCATAGTGTCTCCCTGCTGACTTGCCCGGGCGGTCGGGAGGCGCGCAGACGGCGGACCCCGCGTCCCGCGCTCCGGGGGGTGCCTGTCTCTCTTCGTCCCGTCCGGTCCGTTACCGCCGCGGACTCCGGCCCCAGGCCACTCACCGTCTCGGAGGTCCGGGCCCCCTTGTCGCTGCTCCCAATCTCGGGGCCTCTGCCAGTCTCTCGCTCGCTAGGGTGCAGGAGCCCCACTCGGCTGTGTGAGCTTGCGTCCAGCTGCCTAGGCCCAAAGC
Organism: Lissotriton vulgaris; assembly: GCF_964263255.1. Classification (NCBI taxonomy): domain Eukaryota; kingdom Metazoa; phylum Chordata; class Amphibia; order Caudata; family Salamandridae; genus Lissotriton; species Lissotriton vulgaris. The sequence goes on from NC_141685.1 coordinate 846,607,685, forward strand.
CGGGTCCTCAAGTGCGGTGGCTCAGCGCTCTGCTAGAGTCTCTAATCCCCGGTTCTGGCCCACAGGTGCAGCGCCCACGACGGGGGCCCAGACGCTCACCCCCGGGGCCCCTGTAGCCCGCTCCATCTCCGGGTCCGCCGCCCCCGATGATTGGCGCTGCACTGTCCCCAGGGGCGTGTGGGCTCACCTCTGGTCACGGCCTAGTCTTGGCCTCGCCGCGATGTAGGCTCCAGGCACTGTGTAGGAGACCTCCACTTCCTCGGGGTCAGTGCTGTACTCGTTGGGCCTCATCTACACTGGCCCAGTGCCGCTGCTGCGCCTTTCTGCGAGGCCCCGTCGCTGCCGCCTAGGCCCGAAGCCGGGGCCTCGATTGGATCAGCCCGCCGGCCGGGAGTCGGGCGGCCACCGCTTCTCGCTGTCTCCACTGCCTCAGGGGAATTGCGCGGCACCGGCCGTCGGCTGAGTCTGACAGCATCTTGTGGGGCTCACCACTGACCCGTCCGTGTCCCTTGCAGGTCGTTCCGCTGCTCCCACCGGGCCGCCCAGCCTCCGGAGCCCGCCTCGTCAGCGGCTGTCTCCCGCTCCGGGTCGGAGCGCGGGCCACTTCGTCGCCTCCCACAGGTCCGGGCCGGGGGCCGGTCTCGTCGCTGGTGGCCACTTGACCACACCACAGGAGCGGAAAATCGCAGGTTTTTAGGGGGTCACCACCGCTGTAAAGAGGCTAGTTTGGGGCTTAGGCCGGGGAGCCGAGGGAAACCACGTCCGCTTAGCCCACCATCTTGGCTACGCCTCAAGAGTACTTTTAGAGATGTCCACTGGCCCAGCTGACATCTCTTGCATTTCCAAGAACAGCAGTCACAGTGGTTCCTGTAAATGCATTGAAAGTTTAACGGAAGGCTCCGTCAATACGGCAAAAATATATATATTTTCAAAAACAAAATCCCAATGCTGGATTCTATGGTGGGATTAAGCTGTGTGTCCGTGTCCTCTTGAGGCGGAAGCCGAGAGGTTTTGTTTTTATCATTTTCGTGACTCTTGTGATTTTAAAACTTAAACTGTGAAATTGCTTGATTTAATAAGCTTTGAATCGCTCAAACCTCCCCTCACCTCCTCGCTGCCTGGGCCACCCTCAGCCGAGTATCGACGCTGAGGAGTTGGTCCCGGGTAACAAAATCACAGCAGACATATTGGGTGTGTTTTCGCGCTCTGACGTGCTCTAGTTGCGCATAAAAGGGGCATCTTAGAACCCTGCGCTTGATTAAGCTGTGTGTCCGTGTCCTTTTGAGGCGGAAGCCGAGAGGTTTTGTTTTTATCATTTTCGTGATTCTTGTGATTTTAAAACTTAAACTGTGAAATTGCTTTATTTAATAAGCTTTCAATCGATCAAACCTCCCCTCACCTCCTCGTTGCCTGGGCCATCCTCAGCTGAGTATCGACGCTGAGGAGTTGGTCCCGGGTAACAAAATCACGCAGACATATTGGGTGTATTTTCGCGCGCTGACGCGCTCTAGTTGCGCATAAAAGGGGCATCTTAGAGCCCTGCGCTTGATTAAGCTGTGTGTCTGTGTCCACTTGAGGCGGAAGCCGAGAGGTTTTGTTGTTATCATTTTCGTGACTCTTGTGATTTTAAAACTTTAACTGTGAAATTGCTTCATTTAATAAGCTTTGAATCGCTCAAACCTCCCCTCACATCCTCGCTGCCTGGGCCACCCTCAGCAGAGTATCGACGCAGAGGAGTTGGTCCCGGGTAACAAAATCACGGCAGACATATTGGGTGTGTTTTCGCGCTCTGACACGCTCTAGTTGCGCATAAAAGGGGACGGCCATGCCTCCGAGCAGCGGACGCTATCAGCGGCCATGCCGGACTCGCGCCGGAGTCGTGCCAGAGTCCTGCCCATCTGCGCACGTCCGCGCTGAGGACGCGCTGCAGGACGGGTTGGAAGGTCTCCCCTGCTCTCTCACCAATCAAGACTCAGGTTTTCTTACCACTCTGCTCTCACTAAGACCTCCACCACTGCCATGTCATCACACATTACCTCCAGAGGGTATATCTCTCACCAAATGTGGCTGTAACTCCCCCCACTCGCCCGTCCTAAACCACCTAGAAAACGTCAGACCACGGCTAAATCCTCTGAACATCTGGAAAACTTAACTGGCTTTCTTATCAATGCCAGATCCCTGATTAAAAACAAAATCGCTTTTAATGATTTTGTTGTACAAAGGAAACCTTCCCGGGTCTTCATTACAGAGACCTGGGGATCTACCGCGACCGACCCTGATCTAGTAGAGGCCATTCCCGATGGCTATGCCCTGACTAGAATGGACCATGTCGACCGTAGGGGTGGAGGACTGGGAATATCGTGCAAAGATCGCTTTACCTGCCGTATCGACCCCCTCTCATCCCCCAAGGAGAATTATGAGGCATTACATTTCACCATTCAGCTAGTTTCCTTTGCTGGTATCATAATTTACTTACCTTACTAGAACCTTTTATTAGCAAGCCTAGGTTCACTCTCCTAGGTGATTTTAACATCCATCTGTAACTACTAGAGGATAACAACACTAAAGTTTTAACAGAGGGTCTAACTTCCTGTGGACTTAATCAACTAGTCGATGGTCCTACTCACTCCGCTGGACACACCCTAGATGGCATTATTTCCAACGATACCAGACTGGGTATCAGTACTCCGATCCCCCTGTCCTGGTCTGACCATTCAGCTATTCCCTTCCATCTCACCATTACTCCTTATTGTTCTGACCTAACCAATAAAAAAGGATGGGAGACTAGGAGGAACTATAATAACATATCTAATACTACACTTGCTCCCTTCCTGACAGATTTTCATCCCCTCTCTCGGCCTGATGCAAACGAGGTTGCTATGGCTCTGTCGGCCGCTCTTACTAATGCCCTGGATTCGCTAGCACCCCTTAAAAAACACTACTCGGCCAAGAAGAGCCCCTCATCACCCTGGTTCTCCGAACATCTCAGATCATTGCGGCAGAAATGTAGACAGAAGGAAAGAGCTTGGTATGCCCACCCGGACCTCCTGAGGAAAAACTTACAGAAGTCCGCCCTGAGAGAATACAAAAAAGCTATTGATGAAGAAAATAACTATTTTAACAAAATTACCACCTCATTGAAATCCTCTAGGGAACTTTTTAAAATTATTGACAACTTGGCCACTCCCAAAACGATTGAATCAGTGAATGAGTCGCAAGAGCTCTGCGACGACATCGCAGGATTCTTCTACTCTAAAATCTCGGATATTTACATTTCTCTCAAATCCCTTAATACCTCACTAGATGTCAATAGTACTTTCCTGTCCTCCCCCTCTCCCCCCTCATACACGGAAACCACTGATTCTGATTCCCTGCCAAATTTTCCAGCTTTCCTCACTTGTCGCATGAGGATCTAAATCACCTTCTCGATGCCACTAAATCTTGCTCTCCTCTCGATCCCTGCCCTTTAAAAATCTTGAAAGCCTGCAGAGAGTCTGTCCTCCCTCCCCTCCTGCGAGTTATGAATATGGCCATTGATGATGGATCTTTTCCTATCCCTTGGAAATCGGCAGTTGTAAAGCCCCTTCTAAAGAAACCTTCGCTCAATCCAGAAGTCTTAAAAAACTTCCGACCAATATCTCTGCTCCCAGCCCCAGCAAAGATGCTTGAGGCCCACCTCAACTCTCATCTGACCACATATCTAGAAAAATCGGGTCTGCTTGACATCTCCCAGCATGGGTTCCGTGCTGCTCACAGCACCGAGTCCACCCTCACTGTCGTGGCTAATAACATCCGCACTGAGGTTGACAGAGGCGGACAACCCTGCTGGTGCTCCTCGATCTCACAGCAGCTTTTGATATCCTATCCCCTTCGATCCTGGTCGACCGGCTGAAGGGGCTAGGGGTGAGGGGAAGTGCCCTGAGTCTCCTGTCTTCTTTTCTCTCGCAGAGACAGCAAAGGGTCCAGCTTGGTGGCTTTCTGTCCTCCTCCCACAATGTGCAATGTGAGGTTCCTCAGGGCTCTGCCCTGAGTCCCCTGGTATTCAACATCTATGTAACCCCACTTGCCGAGGTGATAAGATCCTTTGGGTACCAAATTTTGTCTTATGCAGACGATACCCAAATTATCATCTCTACTACCTCACCGACCATTGAGGTCGCTTCCAAATTTCGAACTTGTATGGAGGCGGGCTCTCAGTGGATGGTGCGCAATTACTTGAAGCTCAACAGTGAGAAGACGGAGGTCCTAGTCTTTGGATGAAATCCCGACATCTGGTCCAAGGACTGGTGGCCTCACTCTTTGGGAGATTGTCCCCAACCCACCTATTCGGCCTGGAACCTTGGAGTTCTTTTTGACTCGACCCTCTCCTTTGACCTCCAGGTAAATAGAACTGTATCCACCTGCTGCAATACCATCCGCATGCTAAAAAAGATTGCTCCCTACTTGTCACCTGGTGCTCGTAAGCAGTCTACTGTTGCCCTGGTATCTTCCAGGCTTGACTATTGCAATGCGCTGTATGGGGGCATTACCAAGAAATCCCTCCATCATCTTCAGATGGATCAAAACTCTGCTGCTAGGATGGTTCTAAAGGCTCTGGTCAGTTCCTACTCTCCCAAGAGAACCCTTCGATCATCCTCAAGAAATCTGCTTGCGGTCCCCAGATTTAAAAAGGCGAAATGGGGAGGAAGAGCCTTTTCCACTCTGGCCCTTAAATTGTGGAATAACCTCCCCTCCGAGCTTTCCAACCAACCTTCCCTGATTATGTTCCGGAAGCACTTGAAGACTTGGCTCTTCTCTAAGGCCTATAACTAAACTTTTAAACTCACTGTCACTCATTGTCTGTTTATGTAACTTCATATATATACTTTATGTTTTAGTCTGCGCCTTGATGCCCTTTGGGCTAAGTTCGCGCATTATAAATAATTCTTCATTCATTCATTCAGAAACTAAAATGTAAACAATGAACCCTCACTAAGGAAATGTTCTACCATGGTGAGGGGGTCATTTTGCAGTTTTTACTGTGCTTCAGTGCTAGGTTTTACCTGGCAATGATAAACAGTAAAAACTGGCCATGTGTTCATCCTCTCTCAATAGGGCATATATATCGAGCGGCTTTTGGGAAACGCATATTTAGGATTAAAGTGGACACTGTTTGTGGCGGCCCATCTGAGGGCTTGCAAAGGAAACAGAAATTAGTGCACCATTGGAGGATTGTAACACCGGGACTTCCATAGCCATAATGCATTGCAGGTAATTGTACCAGCCCATCTGGGGGCGTGAAACTGACATTATTGGTGGAGACCGGAGCACGCATTCATTCCTGCAACTGCCTTTGAAGAAGAGAAATGAACTCGAAACACGTTGGCGTATTGCAACTGAATGAATGTTATAAGGTAGCTATGAACAGGAGCCTCCTTGTACCCTTCAAATAAAGGGCTGCTCAAGTGTGGGCAAAGTTGGAGCGTGATGTGTATGTATATATATATATATATATATATATATATATATATATATATATATATATATATAGATAGATAGATATATTATATATATATATATATATATATATATATATATATATATATATATATATATATATATATATATATATATATATATAGATAGATATATTATATATATATATATATATATATATATATATATATATATATATATATATATATATATATATATATATATATATATATATATATATATATATATATATATATGGATGTGCTGAGACTTAACTTTGTATGAAACTACATGAATTTATTTTCATTGTTAGAAATGTATCATTAGACGTTTTTGAAAAAGGTTGCTCCAAGGGGAACGTGCAGAGAAATAGTGCTCAAAAATTAAGTGAGTGGGGCAGTATTCCCATGGTGAAAATGGAAAGAAAATAGAGAAGTTCAATGTGGGAATTATCAAGGGTATCAATCTTAGTGTCCTGACCCATTATTATTTAACATGGTCTAGTTACATTAATTTTTACAATCACAGATTGTATTAATCTGTGGCGCGCAATAGGTAAGGGCTGGGTGGGTCCAGGTACATGGGTATATGTTCGTCGACGTTTCAACTCTACCTATGGCATATCATATGAGACAGTTGAGGCTTTGCCTGCGTGTCTTTCTCAGTACGGGATAGGTGGGGAATGGGAGGCAACCAACACGTGGTTTTAACACCTCATCCGCAAGGGAGCCATTGCAGGAAAGTATAGCCTTGTCGATGGCACAGTTTCAATTCCATTGGATGCCCCAGGGTCAGTCCTGTTACCAAGTGCTTTCATCGGCTGTTATCAGAACCTGTACAATTGAGTTGCTAACCAGACTGACCCTCTGGTGCAGCAACAGCCGGCCTTGGGCAACAAAGCAGTCCTTAGTCAGCAAAGCAGAGTTTGGCCAGCAGGGCTAACTTCACAGCAGGGCTGTCCTTCTTCCTGGATCCACAGATCCAGAAGTAATTTGAGGCGTTGGGTCTGAGGGTCAACTATTTATACCTGGCGCCCACTTTGAAGTGGGAGTCGCTTCTAGAGTCTACCCCTTACAGAGGTGTCTGGTACTTTCTGCTTCCCTGCCCTGGCCCCAGCTAGTCGTGGCGCACACAGGAATAGTGTGAAACCCTTTGTGAGTGTGCTGAGGCAGAGTCTTTGTGATGTGCAAGGGTGGTAGGTGACACCTCCTTGTCCTCATCTTGACAGCGAAAGGCCATCCTGACAACACCTATTCTCCCTTTGTCTCACTGTCACACAAAGACTAACTGACAGCTACACCTAATCATGTAACCCAGAACAAAGACTGCGGGCACCAAATGGTTAGAGCAAGAAAATGCCAATTTTCTAAAAGTATCATTTTCAGAATTGTGACTTAAAATCGAACTTTACCATTAAATAGAGATTAAAAAGACATATTTTAAGAGACCAAACTTGAGTTTCCTTCCAGCTCCCAATTGAAACTTAATTGTAATAAGTTAACCCAATGTTAATCTGTGGGAGAGGCAGGACCTGCCATAGTGAAAAGCAAATTTGTCACTACCCGGTCATGTAAATGTTAAAAGTACATGTCCAACTTTTTAAATACATTGCACCTTACCCTGTGGGTTGTTTAGGGCCTACCCTAGGGGTGACATATGGCACAAGGTTTATTTTGCCAGTGTGAAATGGAAGTGAACAACTGCACACACTAGCTATAATGGCAGGCCTGAGATATGTTCAAAGGGCTACATAAGTGGGTTGCGCAATTAGGGCTGCAGACCCACTAGTAGCATTTAATTTACAGGCCCTGGGTACGTGTAGTACCGCTTTACTCGGGACTTATAAATAAATGAAATGTGGCAACTGGGTGTAAGCCAATTTTGCCTTGGTTAAAGGAGAGAGCACAAGCACATTAGTACAGCCCTGCCGAATACGGTTTACTTTTAAGGCCTTTCACTCTGCGTTTCAAAGAGTCCCCTCACTTACCTCTCACTTACTGTGTTCTAATCATCTTCCCATATTGCTTCTTAAAGGTGGCATCTCCTTCCCTGCTTTAATAAGAGTCCCACCAAGCCCCAATGAAGTACCCAGAGAGGCATCACTTCAACCATTCTACCTATCACCATCCCCTCACATTTGGCAGTTCTAACAGGTTTGGTTGTACTTACCAATAGGGTAAACCAGCCTGGGACATACCCACTGTATCACAATGATGCGGGCCAAGAAAATAGTACAATCCTATTTATAATCCTCTAAATACAATGGAAGCAATGTGCATTGTTTTATTAAACCAGAAAAATGATGGAAGCATGCAGAAGTTCGAGGTTTTCTTTTGGCTACACTGTCCAGGCCATGGCCTTAAAATTGTAAATAGCACATATGGATACTATGTGACAATTTTTTTTTTAAACCACAGAACATGTTATTGTAATGTTGTGTATCAGGTACTGGGATGATCTACTTTTTCTATTAGTTAGTTAACAAATATTTCGGAGTTATAGGAAGGCTTATGTACATTTTAAAAGACATAACAGTTCTAACTCCAGGGTAATGTATGCTAAGGTATTGCATGACTTTAGTGTTAAAATCATAACATAATAAAGTGACACGGTTACACACAATACCTCCTTTTCTATGCAATAAAATTGTCTATTCAGAAAGTTCCCATTCTTTACTTGAAAACTGAAATATAAATCCAGCGGAAGCCATCACTTTTTATGGTAAGAATGAGTTAAGAGTGTAAGTGCCTCTAATCTCACAATGTTTGCAACTTCCTAGCAAATTGTAGGTAAATTAATTGACTTTCCTATACCTACCCCTTTGTGTTGCTTTTTAAAATGCAACTTTGATGTTATCTATTTTATGACACGTCAATTTTTATTTTCACAAATAACTTTCTATTATGTTGATGCCGACGCCAAAATAGAAAAAGGCTTTGCCATTTCACCATAATAACACACCTTGGACCTTAAGGGGTTAAGTGAAACTCTTCAGAAAAGAATAAGGGTTGTACTAGATGGGTTACTTGAGTTGTTGATTTGTCATTCTTGAATTAGGACACGTATTATTCAGGAGGGCCACTGACCTCGGCTGAATTTCTGACCTATTCTGGATAATTGGTGAACTTATAACCTCCCTCTACACCCCTTCCCAGGGCTGCCTCGACTCTCTTTTGAGCAAGATGCAAGTAAATATTCGTGGCTTCCAATCTAAAGCTGGCTTCATCAGACAACAAATGGCCTTTTCTCCCGTCCCTTCCTTGAAGATTAATATGAATGTTTGTGAGATTCAAGCCCTCCCATCTCCTTTGTCATTCTGCGAGGTCCACTGCTGATGTACAAGTCTTATTAACTGCTTGTAAAGCCTTCTCCCCAGAGGGTCGTCCTCCATTTGTCGAACTAATCAAATACAACAGTAGCTTCATCTCCCTGCTCAAGTCAAATGTGTATTAGCACACTTCGGCCATACAGGCCTTTGATGCATCAGTGAACATATAAAGCAGACGGCAACATTAGAAATAAAAAACAAGCCTTGCAGCCATTGATGCCGTTTGTCAATTTCAGCAAATTGAGGGAGACGGAGATCAAAAAAGAGCCGATGGTTGTCTGACTTTGTGCAAAAGGTGGGAGTCAGGGTCTGGGAATGTGGAGGGAGTAGGAATTGAGGTAAGTAGAAACTACTTTTCAACTTGTAAAATGTCAGGTAAGGATCTTGAAGAAATTGGAGAGGAGGAAGAAGCTGGAAAAATTCATGTTTTGAAGACCAAGGATGAGCTCGGTAAGGGAATTTGAGAGTCCCTGGCTCAGTATCTCTCGTATAAAATATTGCATGACCTTTATGTTGCATCTTCTACATTGACCTACCTCTACATTGCAGGGCAAATGTATTCCTATCTGTGTCTATAGTTAACTCCCAAGGCAAGTATTGGCAGAGTTAAGAACTGTACTTATAGACTTTCCTTGTGATGTAGTGGTATAATATGTAGAAGATGCGACATTATTGTGGTTGAATATTATCTACCTTGATATTGTGACAAACAACCAAGGTTTAGTATTTCCAGAAAGGGCCATTAAAGATCCATTACTTTGTAACTAAGGGCCTAATTACGATGCTGTTGGAAAAGGCTTTCCGAACACATCGTAATATGTCAGTTGAATTCCTTTCCGACCGCCTCATTACAATGGGGGTGGTCGGAACAGAATCCGATTGGTCCTTCCAACTGGCTTATGAAGGGTTTGGACAGCACGTCCGCCAGTCGGATTGCTCTCAGTAATCCCAAGGGCGTCTCTTTCTGCCCGAGGGATTACGATGTCGGATTTCAATAGCCTTTCTGTGCAGGCCTTTCTGACACAGAAAGGCTGTCGGAATTCAATTGTGGGAGCCCCCAGCAGGGCCCCCATGGGTGCATGGAATCCGGTTGGAGGCTGAGGAGGCACCCATGGTGGCCCCCTGTTGATCCCTGCACCTTGTGGCAGGCACCTTAAGGTGCCTGCCATGTGGTGCAGGGATGAACTGCACCTCCTATTTTACAATGGAATACATGCTCCCATTGAAAACTATAGGCATGCGACGAACAGTGGCCGGTCGCATCCTAATAAGTCGGTCGGGACCGTCGACGGGTGTTGGTCAGTCCCTTGACCAAGGCGTTGTCGGGCAGACGAAACTCCGCCTGACATCGTAATGAGGCCTTAAATGTATATACCACCTACGTACATCACCTTGTAGTTGTTTAGGTATGGAAAAGATGTCTAAATAGGATCAGTCAGAGAACGATTCTCAATGTAGAACATTTGTTTTAGAAGATTACCTTGATGAAGAGCTTGTGGCAAGTTTCCTTTGCTGCAGTCGATTGTTATACTCCCTTTCAAGTAGCCCTATTCTCAGATATTGACTCTCTTGAGCGTTCTTAACCAGCCGCGGCCGGCAGTGGGAGTAAATGCAGGGCGGTGACGTGGGGAGGGGGAGGGGCAGGAAGGGGGGTAGTAATGTATGGATTATGGAGTTTTACAGGTAAGTAAACATTTAAATAACCACTTCGCTGCTGATGACGAGCTCTGCTCGTCATCAACTACGGCGCTGCTGTGCTTATGACGAGCTGAGCTCGTCACGTAACGCGGCTTTTTAAAAATTGCCGCACACAGCGGGAAAAGCAGCCGCAATGATGCGGTTAAATAAAACAAATTTTGTTGAGTACACTGCATCCCAAAATGCGATGCAGTGCATGCAACGAAGTTCGTTTTATTTATTTAAATGTTCACTTACCTGTAAAACTCCGTAATCCATACATTACTACCCCCCACCCTGCCCCTCCCCCTTCCCACGTCACCGCCCTGCATTTACTCTCACTGCCGGCCGCGGCTGTTCTTAACTCTTTTAGCTAAGGGAGAACTATTTCATCCTCAAGTCTGAGCTAAGTTAAACTCCTACTCTCCAAGGACCATTGATGATCAGAAACATTCCTCCATCCTGTAAAAGAGATCTTTGTAACTGTCCCTCAATGTTGGTATTTTACTTTCAGCATTTCTGATGCTTGCAGAGAGTGGATTATGTACAGGCTGAAGCGAGGGAATGCCTGCCCTAACATTTTGATTGGAAGAATAGCTTACTGTTTACTACTGAAGCACTTTCGGGGAGATAGGGGATTGAAAGAGTCAGAGGTGGAATCTGGTTGTGGAGAAAACATATTTAAATTGGTGTTCAGGATATCAACGTTTAGTGACCGGGATGCTTGGGCTATGTGGTGGCCAGGAGACATTAGAACGATTTACTCATTCTTAGGGTAATCTCTTTCAAATTGATCTGAGATTTTAAGATTGATTCAGAATTTACAAAACAGGATGGAATTTGGAGAGGGGAAAACATGGCGGCCGGCTAGTAGCGGGTCGCGGGTGTGAGCAGTGGCGTGGTGCACGTTTGTTACTGCAGGTGACCCAATTGCTGTTTGGCGGAGGGATAGGATTGCGGCTTCTCAGGGTGTACTATTACACTATTACACATTCTAGTGTAGTTCGCGGTAGTTCACGGTCCTTCCGTGACTTACATACCGATACTTGCGCTTCTGTATGGAGCCAGGCAATGGAGAGCTGACCTGCGCTGCTAGCGAGGCTCCAGGGGTGCCGGAGACGCTGGAAACGCCGGAGACGCCGGAGGCGCTGGGGAGCGCGAATCCAGCCGTGGAAACCTCGCAGGAAACCGAAGCGGTAACAGCTGCGGGAGTTCGGGCGGATTCAGTCGGCTGGGGAAGGGCTGCAAAGGAAGTAGGAAGGGGGCGGCGAGCGGCTGCTAAGAGCCCCTGAGACCGGCAGGAGGGTGTGGAAGAGGGGCAGGGGTAGCTTTGGGACTTTCGTCTAAAGAGACTGTTAAAAGTAAAAACAATCAGTCCAGGCTAGAGGCTCAGACCGGGACTCAAATAGGGGAATCAGGAGAAGAGACCTCGGGAGGACAAGTAAAACAAACAGAACAAACTAAACAGATGTATATTTTGAGGAGTGCGCAAAAGGCTTGAAAGGAACGGTGGAATAAGTACCTGATATTGACCTGGCTAGTTCATTGAAGAAGGTTCTTAAAAATAAAACTGCCAGTAAACAAAAGGGTAAACTGCTAAAACATTCAGTGGTGTATAAAACAAAACCAATTCCCTCTCTTAACGCATATTTTAAGCCCATTCCTAAAACATTAATTTTAAGATCGGACACTAAGGAGCAAGGCCCAGATTTAGAAGGCTGGCAAGATTGGTCTCCTCATTTGAGCCCCAATAGGTTTCAAATATCAGCGACGGGGACAAATATCGAAATGGAAGGTGTGGATATTTCAGACACTCTAGAGCCAGCAGATAAAACGGACCAGGACACCTCAGACAACACCTCAGTGAACATACTAGATGAGGTAGCGGAGGTAGGGGAGGCACCCGTAAACGAGGTGGTAGATCTAGGAAAAAAGGAGGAGGCTGTGGATAAGCAGGGCATTTTAGATGAATATGACGAATCAGAGCATGGCAACCCGGACCTACCTATAATAGCATTACTGCAGAAACTTGATAGAGACATGCATGAAGGTTTTGAGATATCACAGGCAAACCAAGAGAGCATTTGCGCTTCTTGTAACATGTTAGAGGCTAAGTTCAGCGAGCTAAGCTCTCGCACAGTAGTCTTAGAAAACGAGACAAAACAGCTCAGAGAGACGGTAACAGAAAATCGTAAAGAGATCGAGGAAATTAAATTTAGAGAGCGGCTCCAGGAAGATAGAGTGGAGAGATTGGAAAATATGCATAGACGGAATAACATAACAATTTTGAAATTGCCAGAAGGTAAATAGGGTGCTGATATCAAAAAATATGTGGCTCATCTATTGAAGACAGGGTTAGAGTTGGAAGAGGAGGAGGAGCAGATCTTCATAGATATTCAGCGGGTGCATCGGGATCCCTTCAGGTTAAATGTAAACAGAACTAAGCCTAGGAAAATAATAATTAATTTTCTTACATATAATTTAAAGGATAAAATCCTGTCAGCTGCTTTAAGGAAGAAAAGCATAACTGTTGACGGAATAAAAGTTGAAGTAAGGTCTGACCTGTCCCCCGTAACAGCTTATAGGCAGTGGGAGCTAGGGAAGCGGATAGACCTGCTTAGGGAACTGGGAGCAACTGTCCAATTTAAATTTCCGGCATTTCTGAAAATAATGAGGAGAAATAAAATGTACTCTATTCGCACTGTTGAGGAGGCTGACATATTTATTGAGCAATGTCGAGAGTTATCGAAAGAGGCAGCTGTTTAATCCCTAGCTCCAAACTTAATCTAGGCTAGTAAACAGGCCTGCATAAAACTATGTAAATAATCTGATGATAAGAAAGGTGCGCACCACCGCCAACCGCACTCGAAGGGCCTAGGCCCTGGGTAGGATGGTGGGGTTTTCCAAGGGAGGGTTGGGGGGGCACAGTGGGAAAGGGGGAGGTGGGAAGGGGTGTGGTTGGGGGAGGGAGGGGAGGGTGGAAAAATTGAAAATGATCCTCAAAAGCCAAACAGTCGCCTGGTTGATTTTTGTATTTGGTGACCTAACCAATGAGTGGGGCTAGTATATTGGAAATAAAAGTCTTGTCATAGAACGTTAATGGATTACGTGTAAAGTCCAGGAGACAGTTAATTTTGAAATATTTAGAAGATTCATTGGCCCATATAATTATCTTACAGGAGACACATTTAACTGCCACCGAGTCTAAAGACATATTTGGAAAACAACGTTGGGTTGCTTACTCTTACTATACATCCCAATCAATTGTAACTAAGGGAGTGGCAATTTTGGTAAGGCAAGGTGTAAATTTTTGTTTTGAATCTATGGTTGCTGATTCTAGAGGAAGGTGGTTGATTTTGCAGGCCAAACTGGCAGGAGAAAATTTGACTATTATTGGATACTATGGACCAAACCAGGATGATGTCGGACCTTTGGATACTCTGGCTTGTGAATTATTACATTTTTCAGGGAAGATTATTATAGCGGGGGATTTCAACACAGTAATGGATGGTAACTTGGACCGTTCTGGGAAGAGAGGACAGGGTAATGTGAAGATGTCACATAGGGTTAGGCTGTTGCTGTCCCAGTTTGGTCTGTGTGATATTTGGCGCAAAAAATTTGGTCAACAGCTTGGTTATACATATTACAATCAAAAATATAAACATAAATCTCGAATAGATTACTTTCTCTTGGACCTGAGATTAATCGATCAGTTAATAAACATTAACCACATAGGAGTCCATATTTCGGACCATTCAGCTATAATATTAACTTTGGGATTTAAAAAAGACAGGGTGGACACAGTTTGGAGACTTGACCTAACTTTTCTTCTAGACAAGGGGTATTTGAAGGTTATAATGGAGGAATTAGAAGTCTTTTTTTAAGCAAATAAGGGATCGGCTAAGCCTGCGATAGTTTGGGAAGCCTGTAAGGCCTTTTTAAGGGGTAGGTTAGGTGCCCTGGGTGCAGGAAAACGTAGACAGTACTACAACAAGGTGGCAGACTTGGAAGAGAAGATTCTGCAAATAGAAGGGAAGGTCCTGGTGGAGAGAAATTTAATGAAAAGAGAGCAGGAGGTACAGGAATTAGCTGTTTTGAAATCTGATTCGGAGGCTGTGCTGGCACATAGAATCAAAGAGAAATGGGATGCTAGTAATCTGGCACATTTTAGTTATGGGGAGGGATGCAGCAAATTACTGTCTTGGAAGGCAAAAAAAAATCTAGTCCGCAACTTTATTAAGGAAATTAAAAAAGGTGATTTAGATACTACAATTTCAGATACCACAAGGATTACAGAAGCTTTTTTTGACTATTTTTCAAAGGTCTATCAAGAAGATTTAGAACCGGACCTCCGGGTTGCTAGAGAGTGGGTGCAACTGGTAGACCCACTTCCACCCCATTGTAAAGAGATTTTGAACTCTGAGATATCTTTGACGGAGGTTGAGAGATCTTTAAGGCTCTGCAAGACAGGGAAAGCGCCTGGCCCGGACGGCCTTCTATCGGAAGTATATAAATCATTGACAAGGTTAATTGCTCCAATAATGCATCAGCTATTTAACGATATTTTTCAAGGAAAAACAACAATGCCAGATTCTTGGAATGAGGCGGTTATAGTCTTGATTCCTAAACCCGGTAAATCCCCTAAAAATTTAGAATCATATAGACCGATATCACTGCTCAACTGTGATTATATACTCTTTGCTAAGATATTGGCGGATAGGCTAAGTTTAGTCATAACACAGACAGTACATGAGGATCAGAAGGGCTTTATCAGGGGAAGATTTTTAAAAGATCTCACATTTCAATTGATAGGTGCTATAGACATTGCAACAACCTATAGGCTCCCATTGGCAGTAATCGCTCTTGATGCTGCCAAAGCCTTTGATCGTGTCAACTGGTCTTTTTTGAAGGTTCTTTTAGGGCACCTTGATTTAGGCACAAGTTTTAACAACACTATATTATCTTTCTACTGTTCCCCTACATCTAAGGTCCTGGTAAATGGCACTTTAACAAAATCTATTAAGCTACAGCGTGGTACACGGCAAGGGTGTCCCCTATCCCCACTACTATTTAATTTATATATCGAGCCTCTTGCTTCTAGGATTAGGAATTCAGACAGCATATCACCATTTGTAGTAGAAGGCTGGGAGAAACAAATAGGTCTGTATGCTGACGACATTATTATTTATACCCCAAATCTGCATTATTCACTGCCGAGCTTATACAGAATAACTAAGGAGTTTGGCCAGGTGTCTGGATATGAACTTAATCAGGATAAGACTGAAATGATGTCTTGGAATTTGGACACAGAAGACATAATAGTAAAAAAAGACATGCACTATTTGGGGGTAAGGATCACCCATGACATAGCAGATCTGACTAAAACCAACTTTAAGAAGATACAAAAAGAAATAAGCTCCACTCTGCGTAGCTGGGGTCATCTCCCACTTACTATATACGGACGTACCAATTTGGTAAAGATGATGATTCTTCCAAAGATGACCTTCTTGTTTGAGACAATACCTTTGCTATTTAACACAGTCTGGATTAAGAGGCTCGAAAGTGAGGTTTGTTCTTTTATTTGGGCAATGAAAGGGTCTCGCTTATCCTGGAAAAAAATTAGGAGGAGACTATGTAAAGGTGGATTAGCGGCCCCGGATTTTATGTTATATTCATGGGCTTTTCAGTTAAAGAACTTTAGGATCTTATTAGGAGTTCCAAAGGATACAGATGTTGGAATCATGTTTTATGTTATGCTTGAAAAAAGTAACTATAACAAGGAGGGCTTTATGTGTAAATTCTCTGACCCCAAATTCTTTAAGAAAGTTAGGTTGAAAATTTTGCGGGAAGCAGCGGAACTGTGGTATAAGGTCAGGAGGACTATGAGGATCTCCTATTATGGACATAGGGAACCAATATGGGAAGCCCCAGGCTCTCCACTCTGGTCTCAGGATGCCTTGGCTACACCGCTTAGAGCAGCAGGGCTAGTCTGTTGGGGAGATTTATTTCCGGGCGGAAAATTGATCGAATGGGGCCAGGGCGAGGCTACATGGGGGAAGGGATTTTCAAAATTCAAGTACCTCCAGATACAAAGTTGGGCAAGCAAACTGGAAGTTGATATTGGCCGGCAAAACAATTTGGAAGATAAACTTTTCTCTAGTCAAGCAAACAAGAAAGAAGTTGCTTTATGGTATTGGGCAATGTTGGAAACTGAAGACGGCATGTTCCAGCTTCCACAGGCTCTGTGGGGAGACTGCTTGCCAGACATCACTACAGAAGAACAATGGCAAGTAACAATGGCTATGTTGTATAAAATAGTCAAATCTGCGAATTTAAGGAGAAATCTTTTGTTCACTATTCACAGAGCTTACTGGACTCCTCGAAGGCTTTCGAAGTTCAAGGCTGGAGGTATGGTGGAATGCCCTAAATGCAGAAGTATCAACGTAGACGATCTGCATATGTTTGTCCAATGTCCAAATAACAGAAATGTTTGGGAGGAAGTAAAAGCTTGTCAAAGGTGCTTGATGTAAACATGGAGGTAAGCCCTGATCTTATCATTACTGGAAGATATGATTTGCAAAGTAAGAATATTACAGACAAGGTCAAATTGGTGTTCTATGGAGTTTTGCTTGCCCATTGGGAGATCTGTAAATTATGGGTTTCACCTACATCCCCAACTCTATTAGACTGGGTAAAAGCTATGAGATATTTTGCTAAACTACATTCTTTGGGTCAGAAAAGGAGAAAGCACAGATTTTGGTTACCTTTTTTACAACACTTCGGTTAAGGGGGAAACAATAAAAATCCAATGATTAAGGTCTTGGCCTATCTCGCTGGCAGCCTTTTTGAAGGCTATACAGATAAGGTAGCAGCTGCCGGAAGATTGAAGCCTCGGGCGTTTCGGTTAGTATGAAGTTAGAGGCCTAATATCTACTGGGCGGTAGCACAAGCCTTTGATGTTAAAGTCGGCGTATGAGATAAAAGCCCATGGACGGTATCGTTTTGAGTTTCATTCTGGTATATGGGTGGCTAGGAGGCTAATGAGGATTAAAAAAAAAATTTTTAAAAAAAATACAAGATGGAATTTGGGATTTAGATCGCTAATGTTTTACTTAGCTTCTCCTCCTGTTTTGCTATTTTCCTTTTCAGCTACTTCATATTTAGAGATATTGATATGGGTTAGAAGATGGATTAGAAGAGGTGCTGGATAGATCCAATACTGTAGAGAACACTTTGCAGATATTTGCCATGGTGATTTCTATGGAAGCAGGGTTTCTTCCGTGAAGCAAGTTCAACTCCCTTGGTAATGAGTCAATTGGGAACAGAAAACACAAAACTCATGTCAGTGTTTGGGACACTTGTTTAAAGTGCTGGCATTTTATTTCTAATTTCTTCCATCCTGCTTCTGTCGTCTCAGCTGCACTCTCACTTTCTCATCAGGATCCTAGACACATGTTTCTTCAGTCCATGGTGTTAATGGGTGTACCTGATGATACTGAATCCTTTCTGTTTATTTGTGTACTTCTTTGGTTCTTCCAAGTTTTTATGAAGCGTGCTCCCACTTTTGCTCAAAGGCACAAATTAGAGGAAGGAATTGGAGTACCAAGTGCTGCTCTTGGCCTTCCTATATACTACCTCTGGCATTGCTCTTGCTACCTCTGCTTCAGGGGCCATGTAGCAAGAGGCAGACACACAAATGAAAACCACTATTTATTTTCTGTATTTTCCACTGCTTGTCCTCCTCTTAAGGTCTCAGCTTCAAATAGGAAGATGTTGAGGGACCATCAGTGGGTAAGGTGGTCAAGCATGTCTTGTCATCGGGGTTATCAAGGTTTTTGATATCACTTCTATCACCACTGACGACAATGAGCTAAACCAATATCTACGACTATTTCATTTGGTTGATAGCCCTTAAATTTTATATACAATATTTTTTCGCTTAGACTTTTTCAGACCTATTATTTTGCTACCTCTTATATGAAAACTTTGTGGGACATTAAAACAAATTAATCCAGCCTACTCAGACAAAATAGAATATAGATCATGTGTGTAGCTGTAGCAGACCTAAAAGCGTGAACTAATTCATCCCTAAGAACTATTACTTTATGAATGATGTTTCTTGATGTTCATTACCAGAAAGAGCCTGATGGACCTCTACTTGCTCCTGGTGCCCATCTGCAAAATCTTCAAGACAAGCTAGCTCATCCACAAATCCAACATGAAAATGACTCTGGTCTATCTGACTGATAAGATCACCATCCCCAGTGGTCATTGACTTATCCATATTAAAGGATACTGCGCACTGAAGTTGCAAAAATGCAAAAGAGAAAAAAACAGGAAACTGGCCTTCTCCACCAAAACACATCCAGGACCTGGTGAAACGTTCCCATATGGGTCAAGACCCCCCCCCCCCCACCCAACTCTTGATCAACTCAGGAAAGACTTATAAAAACATACTTAAACAAAAAACGCCACATAATAAAATGTCCCCTTCCTTTCAGTAATAAAATATAAAATACATTTGTGATCACAACTCCTGTGACTCACTGAATCACAGGATTTGCAACTGCAGGGTGCTTTCAGACATACAGAACCCACTTGCGTATTAGAAGAGACTTCCCAGTTAGCAAAAGAAAGTTCTGCCACTCATTCCGAATAGCAGATGAGCGGGTGGGGATGGGGGGTGATACCGGAGTCCTCACTTACTGCAATCTGTAATTTGTTTATGGATTGTGACCTTAATCATAGCCTCATTTCTTTATAAAGTAACTGATTTCAAAGATGGGGTGGTAAAGGATTTCCATAGGAGTAACCGTCCCTGTGGCCCAGCTTCATGTTTGGAAAACATGTGGGACTGCCTGGGGGCAGCAGGCATTGCTCCAGAACACCACTTCCTGCTGCCTCTGATGTCTTCCCAAATGGGGAACACATTATTAATAGCAGTACCTGTCCTTGTAATAGACCGGGGCTCATTAAAAAAAAATGCTGTCCCTTCCAGGCTAGCATCACTGCTCACGCAACCTATCAAAGGGCGTCACAAATAATATTCATTAGGTAGGTCATTTTGTGAGAATGGACTTTTTGCAATGGATCTACTAGTGCATATGTTGCATCACAAATTGACAGGCATGTCACAAAAAATGAGTGCACAATTGGCGCCCACTATTTACGGCATGTCAGATTGTGCATCAGGCTCCAAATTCTTTAACGCCCACCCCTTATTCTATATACATTCCCTAACTTTTTTCTTTGCGTTTGGCCTTGTGCAGCTCTCCACTGTCACAGTGTGTACTATATAAATACCCTCATACCTACATGGGGTGAACAATTCAAAATCAAATGTATGTGAATCCCATTTAAACATTTTGCAGAGAAACAGAAAAACATCTGTATTTTGCAGCAACTAAACAAACGTAGTACCATCCCATGTGCAATTTGAAAATGAAAATGAAAGTATTCTCACTTGAATAAAATGCCCATTGGCCCATAGAGGTCAGGTGGTAATGGGTCGGCCATCTTTGTAAGGGATGGGACGCATGGGAGGCTGACTTTTTGCTTTGGAGGATTCTGGTGTGGAGCTGAAGCTCACTATGTAAGTCATGAGGCGAGGAAGACTATACTCGGAGTAATGAAGATTACTGGTAAGGAACCGGGGCATTCACACTCACCAACTTTCCAACATGCTCACTCCCTCACACTCCTACACACTGATTGTCAATCATTCATTCTTACTTACCCTCATTCTCTGTCACCCACTTTCACTTGAGCTCTTACTTTCTCACTCTCACAGTCTCACTCCGATTCACTCACAGTTGCACTCACTGTAATTCACTCTCACTCATCCCCCTCACTCCCCCTCTCTCTCGCTGTCCCTCACTCACTTTCAACACTCAAGCACCCACATGCACTCACAAATACAAATGCTCAAGAACAGAAAAAAACACACATACTCACTTGCACGAGCACACACACAGTCGAGAGATTGTAAAACTTACATGCAGCTGCCTGCACCGGTCTGCTTCAGGTCAGGAGCTCCTGGGTACTCCACCTACACTCGGGGCAGGCACAATGCCCCTCTCGCCTCAGGTGCTGAAGGAAGGAACTGAAAGCTGGAGTCTATGCATATCACACATCCTGCTGGTGTACTGCACAGGCTTCAGGGTGCAACCTGATGCCCTAAAGCCTCTTGCTTTTTCACTTCTTTCTCTCTCAACGCATCACAGTGTGGGGATGGGTCTTTGAGGCTCCTGCCCCACTATATGCTCTGATGAGATGGGGATGTATGAAGTGACTGCCTGGATGTCCCGAGCATAAGATGGCTGAAGCCTAAAGAGCCAAGGCTCTTTGGGGAGAGGATGTAGCCTGACGGCTAGACTGCCGACTTTGGAGCTGGTAAACTAAGATTCGAGCCTCGGCTTCGACTCCACATCCTGTGATTCTGGGAAATTCCCTTGGGGGCAGATTTACAAGCCCCTTGCGCCTCTTTTACACCTCCATTGCGTCACTTTTGTGGCACAGCGGCGGCGCAAAAGATGCGCCATGGTGCGGGGTATTTACAACGTGACGCATTCACGAGATGCGTCACGTTGTAATGCCCTGCACCATAAGGAGGCGTTCCTGGGCAGGGGGGGGGGGGGGGGGGGGGCGTTCCGGCGCAGGAATGCCTCCTAAAAGTGGCTGAGTGAAATCTACAAGATTTCACTCAGTCACTTTTAGGCTAATGCTGCGTCAAAACCCTGCTCCTGCTTGAAGCAGGCGTAAGGCTTGACGCAGCATTGGAAGAATAGGCCCCCCAGAGCATTGCTGGAGCTGCGTCGTGCTTGCAACGCAACGCATCTGTGCCGTTTTTGCCCCATGGTGCGCCGCATTGTAAATGCGGCGCATCATGGTTGGAGGAGCTGCGGCGCACAATCACTGGCGCATCCCTGCTAATTTGCAGGGATGCGCCAGTAATTGTAAATCTGCCCCTTAATCTCCCTGTGCCTCCCGAAAAAAAAAATGAATGTGTCCTTGTGTAACCTAACTGGTGCTCATGTAAAGCGCTCCAATAGCTTCGGGCCGAGTTTGCGCTATATAAATCTGCAAAAAAAGGCTAGCTTTACAGGTGAGCTGCTGCAGCTCTTTACAACCTAGGGGGCACCCGGGGTTCTGTGGCCAGGGCTGGGGCTTCGCCACCTCTGGAAAATCCCTCTGATGGCCCGCGTGGGCACCTGTTTGCACCTGCGCCAACCATCAGACAGCTCCACAATGCTCTTGTCTCATTTTATCATTCTAGTAGTCAATAATAGTTTGTAATTCAATATGAGCAGAATGAGAATGGGGCAGAAATGAGTCTTCATTGTCAAGTCGTTCTGAGGCCACCTGCGAGTTTGCAGTTTGTGATGTGACCTATTACTATAAAGGTCACAAAGCAACATAGCAACTTTGCAGAGAGGTCACACATTTGCACCCACTAATTTCACAAATGTGCACCCACTAATTACAACCTGTCTGTTCGCACGTGTCCATTAGAGCATCAGCTGCTGAGATAGCTCAGTGTGCTAATGTACTTCCTACTGGCGCTATGTCGTACCTGCAGGTGACAAGCTTGCTGCAGCCTTTCATTCTCATGTGGATGTCGAAAGGAGCATGGTTGCGTTCAGTTGGGTGTCAGTAAAAACTGCTGTTCGAAGCGCCGCCAAGAAAAACGCATCGTGACAGCAAGCTCTGCAGAACAAAAGGCACATTCATTGTATTATTTAGTGTAATTTATTGTGCTGAACATGGTGCAGCAAGCCCATGAAATGCAGTCAGGGGGTTGACAGTGGGCAGTACAGTCTCATCCTTACTTCTTGCTGATTTACATCCAATCCATGTATTGATTGAGTCCAGCTTGGGGCAATCATTTGTTATTGACCAGAAGTCACTTTTCGTGAAACTGATCAGGAGTCAACAAGAGTTAAAGACTCAGTAGCAGGTAGAAGGGGTGTGGCATGCTTTGCTGAGACGTTGATTAAGAAAGACACGCTTGGGTACCAGAATTTAAATAATCCTTGATAATATTTCCTCCTCTACAACTCTGCGTCTTTTCCATGCCATCTATTAATAATAACGACGAATATCTAGTTAGGGCGCTTAACATCACGGTTCTTATGTGCAACGTGCTTTTAATAACAGGGCGCCCATGCCCTGTGTAATTCCATTTGCTTCATCATCCGTGGGAAGAAAATAGGATGAAGTGGCCCTGCTGCTATTCAAATGCATGTCCTGGAGATTACTTCAGTGGTCAGTAGCAAGTCTTATCCCCCTGAGACATTTAGCAATCTGAAACCGGCCAGCAAGAGGAGATCTAAACAAAAAAAGAGCGCCTACTCACCTATTTAAAAGATAGGTGCGTTAGTGTACAAGTATAGAATAGTCTGAAACAGTTGCTTGACAGAGTATCCTATTAATTTCCAGAATTATGATGATGCCTATTTAAAAAGTTAAGTTAAAATGTATGTTATGGGCTGTAGGTCATTGCAAAAATAAATTTGAAAATTTGAAAGTATCAATAAATATTAATCCAACAGAAGAAATATATTACCCCTCTGGCGGTGTGTTATGTTATGAGAGATCGGCGATGCATGCATTCAAAACTAAAAGGGTCTCTTGATGCTAGATGGGGAGTGAACTGTAGATAGATTTCGAGGAATTCCAATATGAATTTGATATCCCTTATGTTATGTTATGCCGATTTGTAGAGTGCACTATTACCCAGGAGAGTATCCTGGCACTGAGCATGTGTGAGTTTAGGCACACCTACAGTCTTTTGGAACTATTCGAAAAAACTAAGTTTTCAGCTTCTTGTGGAATTCAAGAAGTGAGTAGGAGGCTCTTACATGTGCAAGCAGGTCGTTCAATGCTTTAGGAGCAATGTAGGAGAAGGTTCGACCTCCAGATCTGGTTTTCCGTATGTATGGAATTTGTAGGAGTCCGGACGATGAAAAGTTGTATGGAAGGTTTATGAAAGAAGATGTAATTGTTGAGATATGCTGGGCCAGTGTTATGTAGTGGCTTGAAAGTGTGGGTGAGGAGTTTAAATTGCGCTAGTTTATGAATGGGGAACCAGTCGAGCTCCTTCAGGTGTGGTGTGGTGTGAGTGCAACATGGGAGGTTGAGAGTAATTCTGGCTTCGTAGTTCTGAATGGTATGCAGCCTTCTGGGGATTTTTTTTTTTAACCCAGCATAGAGGATGTTCCCACAGTCCAGCTTACTTGAGACCAGGGTATGCCTGATGGTTTTCAGGGTGCTGATTGGTAATCATTTGAAAATCTTCCTCAGCACCTAAAGGGTATGGAAGAATCAGGCTGTGATGGCATTCACTTAGGTGGTTATGTCGAGGTGGGTTTGGGTGTCGATCTTAGCCCTGTTGGCCACCAGGTGGAGTCTCACGGTGATGTGTTGTTCCCGAAGATCAAAAGTGTTTTTTCTTGTTGGTGTTCAGCTTTAGACAGTTGAATGGTCTGCAGAAGGTTTATGAAGCAATGGGAGGACAGTTGCATGTTTCCAAGCATTTGAGAAGTTTGCAGAAGAGGTGGAGGCATTCAGATTGGGTGTGAGCATGGTGCTGGTGGGTTGCAGTCCTCTAGAGTAGGTGTGGTGGGGCAGGAGTCCATTGGGGTCCCTCAGTGGATGAACTTCATGGTTGTGGCAGTTTCTTCTGGGGTGATGAAAGGCCAAGTGATCGCCTTGGTTCTTTGGATAAGATTGTGAAGTGTTTGGGTAAGTCTGTTGGGGTCCGTTGCGGGATGAAGTTGCTGTAAACGGCAGTGATTTTGTTGCTGAAGAATTGAGAGAGATTGTCATAGAGGTCCTGTGAGGGAGTGATTGAGTTAGAGGCAGCTGACCGTGAGGGAAAACTTTTACAATGGCTAAGATTTCCTTGCTTCTGTTGGTGCTGGTATCAATACGGTCGATCAGAGCAGCTGTTTTAGAGAACCAGATCATTTAGTGGTAGTGCCTTTGGGTCGATTGACAGGCTCCTGTCTGCATTGTCTTGGCTCTTTCTCCATGTGAGCACCAGTTGTGTGCAGTGGCATTTCATTAGCCCGTAGTTACTCTGGGTACCAACTAGCCTGGGATCTGGATCTTGTTGCATTGCTGTGTTTGAGGGGGCTCCAGGAGTCAACTCAGGAGGTGATCCAACTGTTGAAATTCTTGATGACTTTGTGGGGGCAGTTGCTGTGTTCGGGTCAGTGGGTGTGGAGAGCTGTGTTCCAGTCATTATTAGCATTGCTGTTCCAGTATGGGCGTACTGGTCTGGTGGTGGTGCGTGTGCTTTGGACCGGTATGGGGGATGCTGAGCTTGACAGTAGCAGGGTCTGTCCAGTAAACTGGCATGAGCTCATCTACTTGGATGTTGCTGAAGTTGATAAAAATAGGGTCCACAAGGTGTCCGGTGATGTGGGCAAGTTCCTTCGCTGGATGGGTGAAGTCCAGGCTTCCAAGATCTTCAATAAGTGCTCTTGAACTGGGGACAGAGTGGTCAACCAGGTGGGAGTTCAAGTCTCCGAATACAATATATTTGCTAGCATCAAGGATGAGTGGTGCAATGAAGTTTGTGATGGTGTTGGTGAAGTTGGTGTTCAATCCAAGTGGAGCTTGAGTGACAGGTGTTCCATGTTAGAGAATGATATGTCCATAGATGTGGTGCAATTGACGTTATTCTTCTGAATGATGGTGATTCTGCCTCTGGGCTTGTGAAGTCTGTCTTGCCTGGCAATCTTGTAGCTGGCAGACATGGCTGTGGCAATGTCAGATGCTAATGCAGAGTTCAGCCAAGTTTCCGTGAGCAAAAGAAGATCAGGAGCATTGTCTTGCTGCAGGTCTCAGATCTCTGTGGTGTGTTTGAATGTTCCTCAGTGCTATGCAGGTAGGTGAGACAGCAGTGTGTGGAGCAGCACCTGAGGTTGAGGGTGTGGAGGGCTGCAGCATGGTAGTGGCAGCAGTATGGAGGACCAGGGTTCCTTGTTCTAGGTGTGGTCCATGCACAGACAGGAGCATATGGGCATACCTTGGGAATGCACACTAAGCGCTTCCACTGTGTATCTATGCTATGGCACAATTAAGTAAGTGTTGGGAGGAGAGAGGAGGGATGTCACTTCCTGTGCAGTTGGATGAAGGGAAATCCAGTGATGTCTCTTCCTGTTCAGCTGGATGAAGGAAATTACTCCTCTTGCTGGGCTTCTTCTTTAAGGGCAGTTTTGGCAGGACACCGGTGATGTCACTTCTTGTGCAGATGGATGACAGGAAATCCAGTGATGTTACTGATGATTGAAATTACTCCTCTTGCTTAATCTACAGAGAAGGAAAGCAGCCGGGTTACAGGAGGCTGCACTACCTGGATCTGTCACGTGGTGTATGAATATTGTACACCTCAAATGATCAGCTGCCCCTTGATCGTAAATGTAAACATGTATACAGGATGAAAGAGAGGCGATATGAACATGACAAGTAAAGAGATTCAACATATAGAAGTTGAAAAGCAATAACAGGTCGTTGGTACGAGTCTTTGGGTGGCTTTATTTCAGATGTGCTTTGAATTGCATTCAATGCGAACAGCCAATGCGTTTCGCCCAAACAAGGGCTTCTTCTGGGCAATTGTCAATGCCGTGTGGGGGACATCGTAGCTGAAGGTGGGTGTAACCGAATAAGACTCTGCTTATTGAGGCCTTTGACTGTACTGGCCACCCGTGGGTGTATCTCACTGTCATCCAGTGAAGTCAAGTCCTGAGTGTGGATAACCTTCTGTGGGTTTACAAATTCATAGGTTGATCGAAGCGTAGTCGAAATGGGGCCTTGTCTGGAAATCGTCTACAGGATGAGAAGTAAGACTATTCAAAAGTCTTAGACTTAATGCAGCTCCCCCTAAAGGATTGGTCCCCCTGCACCGTCGTAGGGGCTACTGGGTCCTGCATAACCCCCCTGAGTAGTTCCAATTAAAGTTCCAGGAGCTTGAAGCAATTACTGTATATTCAGTGATTTCAGCCCTGGTAATTGCAGCCTGCTGCACCGGGCTGCTCCTAATAGCTCTTTGTGTAAAGAAGATTGGTATTCAGCACCTCCACACATTTATTATTATTATTCCGAGTTTTGTATAGCGCCTGGTTACCAATAGGCATCCCCGCGCTTATCAGAACATAACACAGCTACAAGAGTGCAAGGATTAAACAGAGAACAAAAAAGTTTTTAAAAGTTTACGAAACCTGAAGAGACTGGCTTCGGAGCGCAGTTGTAGGGGCAGTGAGTTCCACAAGGAGGCCACATTTATTGAAAACCTTCTGCCCCCAGTTCTTGCCTTTTTCACCCTGCCAACCTGAAGGAGATGTTGGTGGTCAGAGCGGAGGGAACGGGAGGCCTTATAGGGCTGGACCATCTCCTCAAGAATAGGTGGACCCACCCCGTGCAGGACTTTGTGGGCGAGGCAGAGTGACTTGAATTTCACCCGGTCCTTCACAGGGAGCCAGTGCAGTGCCCTCAACGCCGGGCGGGCAGATTGCCGCCTAGGGAGACCCGTCAAAAGCCTGGCAGCCGCGTTCTGCACTTGCTGCAGTCTGTTCAGGGTAGATTTGGGTGCGCCCAGGAAAAGCGCATTGCTGAAATCCAGCCGCGAGATGATAAGTCCCTGGATGAGAAGCCTTCGAGTGGCCACTGGGAGCAAGGGCAGAATCTTCTGGGCTGAACGGAGCAGGCCAAAGCACACGCCAGCAGTCTTTTTGGCATGGGTTTTAAATGATAGGTCCTGCTCCAGCCATACCCCCAAGCTCTTGATCTCCTTCTTGGGGGGGGGCATCGGTCCCAAACAGTCTGGCCAGCTGCTGGGGGGCAAAGATGGAGAGGAGTTCCCCAGCAGCATCAGTTCCGTTTTGGAGCCATTTAACTTTAGGGCTGAGCTGCACATCCACGTGTAGATCTTTTCAAGACACGTGTGCAGCCGGTCGGGATGGTACGCCGACTGGGAGAGGCCTACCACCAGCTGGGTATCATCAGCGTAACTGATGATTTTGATACCCAGCGGCCGGGGGGCCATGTAAACGTTGAATAGGGTAGGGCTCAATGAAGAGCCCTGTGGCACACCACACTGGAGAGGGGTAGAAGATGATTTTTCCTGGCCTTCCCACACCTCAAATGTACGACCTTCCAGGAAGGAGGCGAACCATTTGAGGGCCAAACCCGTGACCCCGACCCCTGACAGCCGTTGGAGAAGCACCTGATGGTCCACGGTGTCAAAAGCAGCGCTGAGGTCCAGGAGGATCACTGCCACTGATCCCCCCGAATCCAGCATGCTCCTCGCATTCTCCACGACCGCCAGCAGGGCGGTGTCGGTCCCCTGACCGGGCCGAAAACCCGTTTGGGAGTCGCCCAGGAGGGAATTGGCTTCCAAGAAGTTGGAGAGGCGGCTATTCACCAGCTTCTCAGCCACCTTACTGATACCCGGCAGCAAAGAGATAGGCCGAAAGTTGGCGAGATCGGCGGGATCGAGGTTAGGCTTTTTCAAAAGAGCCTTAACCACCGCCCCTTTCCAACTAGGGGGGACCACCCCATGGGCGAGAGACAGGTTTATCAAGTCCGTAGCAGGGCCAACGATAGTAGATGACACCTGTTTAAGATATTTAATAGGTGCTGGGTCTTTCGGGGAGCCGCTCTTCATAGATCTCAGCACCGACAGGACTTCCTCCTTAGTAACTGGACCGAGGGAAACCAACTCCGCCAATGGTAACTCAGGTTGGGAGCTGGGATTGTCCTCCAAGGAGGAGATCTCACCTAGCCGGGGAAGGGAAGCCAGTATGTTGTCGATTTTACTTTTAAAATACGAGGCCAGTTCTGTGCATTTTTTGCGAGGGTCCTCGTGGAAAACCTGAGGGTCGGGGGCATTGAGTAGCTCCTTAATGACCCTAAATGACTCTTTGGAAGAGTTGGCCGCAGAGCCAATGCGCTCTTCGAAGAATCCTGATTTTGCCACCCAAATAGCGGATTTGTACCTGCTCAGGGCCGCACGATATTCTTTACGATTCGCCTCACTCCAGTCTCTCCTCCAGGACCGCTCTAGCCTCTTACATCCTTTCCTCAGAGTTCTTAATTCTGATGAATACCAAGGTGCCGAGCCCACTCTCTTCCCCCTCGTAAGTTGTTTCTTTTTGGGTAGGAGAGTGTCTAGAGAATGCACGAGCCAGGTGTGGAAGTTCGCGTCAGCGACTATCGGGTTGGCTCCCTGAGAGGGCTGCGTGTCCTCCAAGTGTGCCGCCCAGGTGTCAACTGGGAGCCTTGACCAGGCTCTCTCCAGGGTGTGAACCCGAGGGACCACCGCAGCTCGGCTGTTGAATTGCCATAACGCGGACACCAAATAATGGTCTGTCCAAGGTAGGGCAAGAGCCGGAGATGGTCATATGATTTTGCTGCGCCCAGGGAAATACTGGGACAGAAAACGAGAAAGTGAGGGATTTTACCCAAAACAGTCTTCCCGCATTTTAGATATCATGTAATATGGGTTTTGCTGGAAGAATTCTGCCTGAAAAGCTCGGTGACCACTGAAGAAGTTATTTGTGAAACTTCTGACAAAAAAATATTTCCAATCATGGGATGCTAGACCAGTGCCCAAAAACTGATGTTCTACAGCAGCTGTTGTTAACCTAGGGTAAGTGAACCACTGGGGACGTCTGGGTGCCAACTTCACGAGAATAGCAGATTCACATGTACCAATAATACCTGAAGTCTACTGTATTGACTTTATTTACTTAATGTATGGAAAGAAAAAACGGATAAAGATATGCTTTAAAAATAGTCATAAAAGTTTTTAAAATGAATTTAGCCAAAAGCTGATTGCTATTTCAGTATGAAGCATGCATGCATGCACACATACATTGTTTTCATTTAAACAGCCTCCATCTTGAACAAGCAAATAGCTTCTGACTAAAAACAATACTGAATCGCTGATGATTTTCTAGAAAACATACACATACGCACACTTAGGGATCTTGTGCTCTAAACTCTCAGAGATATATGCATGTATAACCCAGGAAGAATGCCAAAAAGTACTTCCAGGCAAAAAGTTTCCCATCCACTGCTTTATAGAGGTAGGAACTTATAGACTCCCAGTACCTGCACTATTTGTTTTAATAAGCTGGTATGCCTGCACTTTTCAAAAGAGCTAAAATCCTTCCATAGGCAGCGTACCACTTCCCAGTAGGCAGCAATAAAGGCCACCTATCTTCGCCCCAGAAGTATATCATAAATATACAGATAGGAATAGCCTCTTTAGTTACGATAGTCACCATCCAGGACAACTTAGGAAGAATCTACTGTTCTCACCGTTCCCGAGAACAAGAAAGAATTGCTCAAACATCTCCAGGTTTGACAAACAGGCCTCTGAGTAAATTAACTACACATAAAACCCCCCATAACATCATACAATTGGCCAAAAAGAGAGCACCCAATAGCAACATCAATGCCCTACTTGAGATCTGGCGTATGCCTTCAAACAAAAACAAAATGACTTGTCAGCACTTTCTCAAACCTTTACAATGATGTCAAGCAAATTATTACAAAACATTGGAAAATTCCTGATTCAAGTGGTAAAGGTTGGCAACCTCCCTTGTTTTTAGCTCAGATATGAAAAGAACTCAAGAGACGTATTGCCTCATGACAGATCGCCTATAACAAACAAGACCAAGGGCCATATGTATCAAGATACCCATTTGCGATTCTCAAATAGCGATTTTTAAGAAATCGCTATTTGAGAATCGCAAATTGGTATGTATGTACAAAATCGCATTTTTTTTGCGATTCCTTAAAACTCCTTAATTGCGATTTACAAATTGCTAATCGCAATTAAGGAATACTTTCCCATTTATTTCTATGGGCCAGGAGGTCCATAGAAATGAATGGGAAGTTATTCTCAATTTGCGATTCGCAATTTAATCGCAAATTGAGAATAATTTCAAGGGTGCAGGGGTGTCCAAAGGACACCCTGTTGCACCCCTGAAATATACATGGGTGCACATGTGGCGCACATACATGCCCTAAGGGCATGTATGTGCGTCACATGGCACTTTGAAAAATGCAAAAATTTGCATTTTTCAAGGAATTCACAACTTACCACCAACTAGAAGTTCGTGGTAATTTGCAATTCCTTAAGGGTATTTTGCTACATACATTGCATTTAAGGAATCGCAAAATTTGCGATTCCTTAAATGCAATTGCAAAATAAGGAATCGCAAATTTTGCGATTCCTTATTTTGCACCAAATTTTTCATAATACATTCCATTTAGCAAATTCGCATTCGCAAAGGCCGAGATTCCGCAAATTTCGGCCTTTGCGAATGCGAATTTGCTTGATACATATGGCCCCTTGGCTACTACTACATTATGGGGCTTTTCACCAGTGTTCAGTCACTATCCACATGGCAGACACAGTGTCTGTCCTTTCGACATGGCTACCATTATGTTCAATCTGGAAGTAGACAAAACCTGGCAAATTAAATTACATGTGAATTGTAACACTGAGAATGTGATCTACATGATCAAATGACCCTGTGGCCTTCGCTTTACTGGGATTACATCTAGAAAGATCCATGTCTTTTTTGGGGAACATGGGAGTAGCATTAGATGCGACAGCAACAACCCAAGAATGAAGGCCCTTGAGTTACAGCACAGTGAAATTTATCTGATATGGGTTGTCATAAAAAAGATTGACATTAATTACAATCCCACCAATACCCAACAGTTGCTCCTTATTAAGGAAGAGGGATGGGCATACCATCTCAAAACACATATTAATTGGGTAAATTTTGACATACCTTGGACAAAAGCGGGTGCTTCATTCAGCCTTATTCATCAGGCTGAATAGCGCTCGCAAAGGGCCAGATTCTGAGAATCTGGCCCTTTGCGAGTGCGATTTTTGCATTTGGGATTCAGCATCCCAAATGCAAAAATCGGTAATAGCGATATCGCTATTTTGGGAGGAAATACATTTAAGGAATCTCTATTTGAGATTCCTTAAATGCAATTCATCATCCATTTTTAAATAGCGAATTCGCAATTTCGGCCCGCTATTTACCGCGAGGTCAAACCTCGTGGTAAATAGCGAAAACTCAGAAAAATGCTTTTAAAAGCCTTTTTCTAAGTTGCATGTTGCACACACACATGTCCTTTGGACATGTGTGTGCGCAACACCTGTTTAAATTTGCATTTAAGGGGTGTTACAGGGTGTCCTTTGGACACCCCTGGCACCCTTTAAATCGCTATCTTATTTGCGATTAGCAAATTGCTAATCGTAAATAAGGAATACTCCCCATAGGAATGAATGGGGAGTTATTCCTTATTTGCGATTAGCAATTTGCTAATCGCAAATAAGGAATATGTAGGAATCGCATTTTTTTTGCGATTCCTACATGAATCCCGTTTTGCGAGCCTGTAATAGCGATTCCTCATGAATCGCTATTATAGACTCGCAAAACAGGTCGGTGATGAATCAGGCTGATAATCTCTAATATATATGTTCTCATACATTTTTTCAACACTCTGTCTACAGTACTGTGTTCTCTCAAGCATTGATGAACACATGGTTTTATATTAGGGTACAATACCACATGTCTAGTTAAGACTTTCGTTATGCCATTATCAGCAGTGGAAAGAAGCAACTATTCCTGAAAAGATTTCAAAACGTTTTCAAACAATTTATACCTCTACATGATAGTAAATACAATTATTTCATTCTATGGGGATCTTTAAATTAATCACTGTCAGAACCCTGGTCAGAGTGCTACGGGGCACTCAGAGGCTACTGGGCCCAACCATGAAGGTTGAGGCTGATTACTCGTGATATCCTGGGGTCCGGCCTACTACAGGTTCTGAGCAACGGGCCAAGAATCCTTTCTGCACTTGACTTTCAGTGGTAAACGTAGTTGAGCAGTCCAATGCTCCCTCGGGGAGATGTGGATACAGATTAGTGAACATGGGTTAGCAACTCAAAATGCTCACAGCAGCAGCAATAAATGAATGTCCAGTCAAATCCTTACTTTTATGTAAAAAATGTTTTATTTTATTTCTACTGCTTTCCACACAAAGAAAAAATACGTAATTCGCAAACAATAACACAATTTCCCTTGATGTCGGGGATCTACTGTTTCAGTAGCAAATCCCAGTCCCATTCCCTGCTCGTGTTAGCGATTTAGTTATTTCTCATTCACTATTGGCAACATCCAGGGAATGCTGTAGTAGCAGTCCATGTCCCATAAGTCAACTCTGACTCTAAAAGTCAAGGTAAAAGATTCTAAACTTGATGATGATGCTCTTACGACATCCTCACTTGCTCAATAGGGTCAGACCAGTCGCAGTCCCCATTTCTCCTAGAGATCTATGGGTCACTACCATTCGCATCCTATGGGCTCCAGCCCGAAAAGCATGGCACAAGTATATCCGGCAGCCCCTCCTAGAATACGGGAGACAAGTCTTCGGCCCGTACTTCATGACAGTCTTTACTACGGCGCATTTCCTGGCACACAAGGTTACTGCAACGTTACCATGCAGGCTTCGTCCCTTATTGCATAGCAGTCATTACCATGGCAGGCCCCCCACACATGGGGTCGCTGCAGCATTACTGTGCAAGGCTTCAGGACTTACCACACAGCAATCTCTTCCGCAGCTATCTTCACAACTGCCTTCCTGGCATACAGGGGTTGCCAACTCAGCCCTGCACATGGGCAATGACCAATTGGTTCAGCAATCATTTCCTTACATCTTGCTCAGGGAGTCCACTTGACAGGGATCCCCACTGGACCTTGTTCCATACAACGCTCTCCTCCTCCTCACAGGACACACTGGTTTGGCAAGTAGGTAGGCGGTGGTGCTCCAGGCGCCAAGGCAGGGAGTCTTGGATTCTCATGGTGAAGTCACCTCATCCAGCAGGGCAGATGCCAAATCTGGGTGTCTCGAACTCCCTTTCTTATAGTCCATTTCCTGACACAAAATGTGTTTTGGGTTAGATTCTTTGAAGTTTTATGTTGACGTTCTGCTTCTTTTGAAGTATCTACTTCTCTGTTTCCTCTTCCTCTTGTAAAGCAGCCTGTCACAGCCGGGGTGTCTCCACAGCTGACAATACCACAACACAGGCCATGTGAGTGGGGGGCGTGGCTTGGGCGCCGATGGCGATGGTCGCCTGAGAGCTCGGCTCCGGGACTGAGCCCGGATTTATCCTGTAAATCGGAGGCTGCGGGGCACCCCAGACCCCGCATTCGATTGAGCGGACCGACGAAGACCTGCCGGGACCCTTGGTGGGGCTCGGACGGGGGTTGCTCCGGAGTGCAACCGAAGTTTGCGGAGTCGCGGAGTGCGACCCAACATGGCGCCCGGACTTCTTTGTCCCCCTGGTCGGACCCACTGACTTGGAAGAGCGTCGCAGGCAGCGACAGGCGCCCGACCTCGCCATTCCCGACTGCTCTCTGCACTGGCTGTCTATTGGATCGGATTTCTCACGACGAGTTTGCACTCGGTTGGATGGCCGGGCGGATGCCCACGTTATAGGGGACCCCGGGAGCGGACGCCCTGCGATCCAGGCGGTGGCCCGTCTCGCGACTCCGCACCTAGCTGCGTCCTCCCGGCCAGCCCACTTCCATGGGAGGTGCGACACCTTGGCGCTACACATCGTCCGGTGGAGTTGGAAACCCTCGCCCTGGATCTCTAACGGGTGAGCGGGCCTGCCCGGCACGGCGACGGTTATCTCCGCCCCCTCATCGGTGCCCTCGGACGCCGTGGCAGTGGCGTGAGTCGAAGCGGAGAAGTCTCCACAGGCCTTGGAGACGGAGGTCTCCCATACGCGATCTGAGGACCAGTAGCCGGGAGAGTTTTGGTCGACGTCTACGCCCGGAGACACCTACTCCGGGACCTTCACGGAGTGCCCCCGGCGACATGGGGAAACCTAGAGGTGCCAAGGGGCCTACCCCGACCGCCTCGGACTCGGAAGCCCAGGACAAAGAAGAGCTTGGGGACCCACAGAGTTCTGGTGGCGCGTCGATGCAACGGCAGTTCGACCGCGTCCTGGAAGCGATAACGACCACGAGATCGGCCCTCCAACAGGACATTGCCCAGGTGGCGACGAGCCTAGGTCTCCTCAGGGCGGACCATGGCAAACTTTCGGACCGGGTCAAAGAAGTGGAGGGCTCGGTGAAAACCTTGGAGCCGGCGCAGCGAACCTTGGCTGCGACGATGAAGGACGCCCTGTCCCTAATTGCGACCCTGGAGCAGAGGGCGGAGGATGCGGAAGGCCGCAACAGGCGGAACAACATTCGTGTAGTGGGCCTCCCGGAAAAAATCGAGGATGGCGACATGGTGGCATACTTGGAGACCTGGCTCCGCGACACGGTGGCCCCGGAGGGGCTATCCTCCTTCTACACTCTGGAGCGTGCCCACAGAGTTCCGGCGCGGCCGCTGCAACAAGGACGCACCCCGAGGCCGGTGGTGGCGCGATTATTGCATTTTCGGGACAGGGATTTGATCCTCAACGCCGCCAGGCATAATGGTCCATTCAAAGTAGCGAACAGTCAGGTGAACATCTTTCCGGATTACACCTACGAGACTCAACGCAAGCGCTTCTCCTTCCTGGCGGTCAAGCGCGAGCTCAGGAGCGAGGGCATCCAGTACTCGCTTCTCTACCCTGCGAGGCTCCGCATTATAGTCGACGACAAAACTCAGTTCTTCGACACCCCGGAGGATGTCTGTGCCTGGCTCGGGCTTTACAGGACAGGGAAAGATGGCTTCGGCTCCTCATCCCAACAGGCAGATGAGCCGGAACAGAGACGGCGATCCAGGAGGATCAGGAATCGCCGCGGCCGCACGGGAGGGCCCTCCACTGCAGAGACGTCGTCGGAGCGGAGGGGGGTGCTGGAAGTGTTGTCGGAGTTGTCGGGTGCACGGGACGAAGCCGTCGAGGAGGAGGAAACCCTGGGCGAAGAGGTGGCACCATCGGACTCGGAGGACTCAGTGACTGATAGCACCCATACACCGGTGATCACACCGAAATCGGTGGAGGACCTCTTGGATGGACAAGGGTAACGGGGTGTGCTGCCTTATTTTGGGTGGGGGCCCGGCAGGGGGGAGGCGGTTGCCGTCCATGAGCTGCTGACAATGAGGGAGGGGGGGGGTGACCCTGTTTCTGCCCTGGGAGAGGTTGGCAACACTGTTTAGGGCTTGCTATAGTCCTGGTGGCCTAGGCGTCGAAGGCCCACTGCCTCCGCCCGGCCCGCACCTGGCCCTTAAGGCCTTCCCACGGTGGCGACCGTGGGATTAGTAGGGGTTATTGGGTTGATGGAAGGCGAGGTTTGGATGGGATCTAGATGGTATAATTTGGGTCCTGTTCTGGGGGGGGTGGGTGAGGGTTTGGTTTGTTCTTGGGTGGTTTGGTTTTGGTTGGGGAAAATGGCCGCCATCAGTGCTGGGAGGACTGTTGTCTTTTCTTTGTGGGGACCCGGATGGGGAGACTGTGCGAGAACGTTATGGGACAATGGCTGATGTTGCTAACTTGAAATGTGTCACTTGGAACGTAAGGGGGCTTCATACTATGTCCAGGCGCCACAAGGTCCACGCTTATTTAGTGCGTAGGGGAGTGCAAATGGCGCTGCTGCAGGAAACTCATCTGAACAAGGCGGAAGGGGCGGCGCTACAGCGTAGATGGCGGGGGCAGGTCTTTTCCACCTCGTACTCCGCTTATGCCAGAGGGGCGCTAATATGGATCAGGGCGGGGGTCCCCTTCCAGGTCACGAGAACAGTGATAGATCCAGAGGGGCGTTATGTGGCCATCTCGGGAACTCTGGGAGGGAGGGACTTGAACGTTTGTTGTGTGTACGCTCCTAATATGGACCAGACTGCCTTCCTTTCCAGGTTATCGGGCTCGTTGGCCCACTTCTTCTCCGGGCCCCTCCTGCTTGGCGGAGACTTCAATTCCGTAGTGGACGTAGACATTGATCGCTCGCATCCACCGCTTCCCGACTCTCCGGTTCGTCGCACAGCTAAGGGTCGTCAGGATTGGCAGACTCGCTGGGGTTTGACGGACATCTGGAGGGCACATCATCCCGCAGCTCGGGATTATTCGTATTTCTCGAGCCTTCATGAGTTACACGTCAGACTAGATGGCTTTCTTGGATCGCCCGAACTGGTCTCGGCGGCGGTCAGATCCGAGTACTTATCCAGGACCATTTCAGACCATAACCCCCTCCTGCTGGACCTTCGCTGGTTCCCCGGGAGGCCGGCGGTGCCCACCTGGAAGCTGCAACCCGAGACCCTTGAGGACAGTGCTTTCAGGGCGGACCTGGGGGACAAGGTGTTGGAATTCTTTGCATCCAACGGCGGCACTGCGAGTACCAGAGCGTTAGAGTGGGATGCTTTTAAGGTGGTGGTGAGGGGTTACTGTATTTCTAAGAAGGTGGGCATGAGGCGTGTTATCCTAGCTGACTTAGATGCAGCGGATCGGAAACTCCGCGAGCTTGAACTTCGGCGCCCCGGACACCCGGAATTGCAAATACAAACGGCGGAGGCGAGGGAAAAGGTGGCGGCTGAGGTCGAACGGCTCCGCTGTTTTGACTATAAGGCCTACACGGTCCGCTCCATCGCAGAAGGAGACAGATCGAGCGCGTTGTTGGCGTGGTTGGCAAACCCTACGCACCAATCCCAATCGACGACAAGTATGCGACAGACAGATGGCACCGAGGTACACACCCAACCGGAGATTCTTAGCTGCTTCCGGCATTATTACGAATGTTTATACCGTAGTCGCTCCGCACGAGACCCTGACCGGCTTGAGGATTATTTACGTCCACTGGAGCTCCGCGCGGTGGAGCAGGAAGTGGCGAAAGCCCTGGGATCTGACTTTGAGCTGGGGGAGATCCGCGGGGCCATTAAACGGATGGCGAGAAACAAGACCCCGGGCCTTGATGGCCTGCCGGTGGAGTTTTATGCAGCTTACGCTGACCTCCTAGCCCCTCGACTATTGGTGGTCTACAGGGAGGCGAAGGGGCTAGGGCGACTCCCGAGCTCGATGTGTGAGGCGTTGGTGGTTCCTCTCCTTAAACCAGGCCGAGACTCGTCCGACCCGGGGTCCTACCGTCCCCTATCGATGCTGACGGTGGACTATAAAATACTGAGCAGCATCTTGGCCTCGAGGCTGCTGGGACACATGAGTTCTCTGGTGCATGTAGACCAAGCTGGTTTCATCCCACGGCGGAACACGACTATGAATATCCGCAGGTTGTTCCGTTTGCTAGGGGAACCGCTTGTGGATGCCCCGTCCCCGGTCGTTCTGTCGGTGGACTTAGAGAAGGCTTTTGATAGCCTGGAGTGGGACTACCTCTGCACAGTGCTGCGGAGATTCGGCCTCGGGGAGGGCTTTATCAGGTGGACCACGGTTCTGTATACCTCTGCATCGGCCAGGGTCCGGGCGGGACCACTGATTTCCTCGCGGTATCCGGTGGAACGAGGCACGCGGCAGGGGTGTTCATTGTCCCCACTACTCTTTGCGCTGGCGGTGGAACCACTCGCGCTGCACCTTCGATCGGGAGCCCATTATACGGGCTTGTGGACGCCTGCGGGCCCGCATTATGTTTCACTATATGCGGACGACCTGTTGCTTTTCCTGGAGGACCCGCTCAACGCTTTACGTGGAGCGGCGGCGGCGCTCACAGAGTTCGGGGAGGTCTCGGGTCTCCGTGTGAATTGGCCCAAGACCTGTCTTTTTCCGATACGCAGGGGTACTCCTGCCCCTGCCCTAAGTAGGGAGATTAGGTGGGAACCCGACTGCTTTAAGTACCTCGGGGTATTTGTTTATCACGAACACCCTGACCTACTAGATGGGAACGTTGCCCGCAGCATTCGGGCACTCCGGGGCTGCATGGCCTTCTGGGCCACGCTGCCGCTTTCGGTGGCGGGTCGGATCGCCCTGCTTAAAATGGTGGCGCTTCCCCGGTTATTATACTATTTCCGGACTCTACCGATTTGGGTCCCACCGGCCACGTTTCGACTGTTACGCTCCATGGTGGTCGGATTCCTCTGGGGATCGGGCCGCCGGCGGGTGGCCCTCAAAACCCTGATGAGGCCAAAAGACGAGGGGGGGCTCGCGGTGCCGGACTTTGAAAAGTATTATCTGGCGGCGCAGCTCCAGACCTTCACCCAGGAGGTCGCCAGGGAATTCCGGGGCCCGGAAGACGGAAGGGGAACAGGCATGGCCAGGCATGTTCTATCCTTTATAGCGCTGCGCCAGCGATTGGCCCTTCGAGACTTGTCGATGGAGGAGCGGACCATCCGCCTGTGTTGGAACCGGGCCCACGCCCGGGGCCAACTGAGGATCCCGTATGCACCTGAAATACCGTTGGGGATGTTGACGGCCCTCCCCCACGGAGGGGATTGGTCACGCTTGGCGGCCTGGGAGGATGCCGGCCTACAGCTGGTCGGGGATCTATACGAGGACGGAGCGCTCTTGTCCTTCCAAGATCTTCTTGACCGCTTCGAGATCCCCCGCGGTGACTTTCTGCTACACTCGGCCGTTATGAGAGCGATCCAGGCACACTGGAAGAGCGGGCAGGAGGAACCCCCCTTATCTCAGGTGTGCCAGTACGTGATGATGTC
The DNA here is from genome assembly GCF_964263255.1 of Lissotriton vulgaris. Lineage (NCBI taxonomy): Eukaryota > Metazoa > Chordata > Amphibia > Caudata > Salamandridae > Lissotriton > Lissotriton vulgaris. The sequence goes on from NC_141685.1 coordinate 846,646,794, forward strand.
GGCGGGCACGGTGAAGGCGGTCACTTGCCTCTACGGCAGGTTGATTAACGAAGGGTTAGCTCCTCTCACCACTCTCAAAAACCGTTGGGAGGAGGACATTGGTAGGGAGATCCCGGAGACGACTTGGTCCCAGTTGGTGAGACGAGCCTGGAAGGGCACACGCAACGCCCGTTTTCAGCTGGTACACTATTACGTTCTCCATAGAGCATACCTCACCCCGGTGAAAATCAGGCGATATTTTGCCACGAATTCGGCGGCATGCCCTAGGTGTCCGGCTCCGGAAGCGGACCTCCTACACATGTTATGGGCCTGTCCAAGTCTGTCATCTTACTGGCGGGAAGTAGGGACGACCCTGGAGGAGGTGACGGGGAGAACCCTATCATTCGATGCGGCGGTGGGGCTCCTGCACTGGTTCCCCCATACCCCCAGAAATAAAATCACTAGTAAATTTATCGACCTAGGGCTCCTCCTGGCTAAACGAGAGGTGACCAGGAACTGGAAGGCACGGGTTGGTCCGACAGGCAGCAGATGGCACAATGAGCTTTTGAAATGGGCGGCGGGGGAGAGCGCGCTGAGATATCAACTAGCTTGGAGGCAGCGTAATGAGAAGGCGCAGGAGGCCGCGTTGGAATGGGAAACGTTGGTGCAGGCCCTCAGGGATTACTGTGCCCCCAGCGACTCTGAGAGCGAAGAAGCGACTCGCCCCGAGTCCCGGTAAACGTTTGAACTGATGGTCCTATTGCTTTCCCCGTGGGTCCCAAGGCAGATCCTGTGTAGATGGCTCCCTGGCGCTGGTGGGGGGGTTGGGTGGGTTTTCTTTTGCTTAGTAGTTCTTTGTGGGTGGGGGTTCTCTTTTCTTTTGGGTTTATAGGCTTGTTTAGAAAAGCAGATGACGGACAGTGAATCATCCGGACCAGCTCAAACATCCAACTGATCCCCCTCTGCATTTCGCCGCCCGACCCCAGGGTTGTGGGCCGGATGGCTGTGTTCGGGTCTGAAGGTGGGGGGCCAGTGGGTCTTGTTCCGCTGATATTGTTTATGATACAAAGCTGGTCGATACTGTAACGATTTACTAATTCCTGCAATAAAAATATATTTAAAAAAAAAAAAAAACACAGGCCATGTGAGTGACTAGAGTTCACACCTGGATTACAAGTATCTCAAAAGTGTAGCTAAGGGTTCCCAGCCCAGCCCTTTACGATTGTCTTACAGACCCATTTCCTTCCTGAGATGTACCCAGACCCCTTCCTTATGACCTTGCACTGATTCAAAGAGCCCCCTTCAAAGTTTACAGGGGAGTTCTGGTCCTCTCCTCTAAACGGTGAGTCCCAACCAGCTTACAGGAATGCAGCAATACGCAAATCTCAGTGGGGAAGTCTTTCTACCTGCCTTCCATGTTTCACCATACAGGCCTTGGTCTCCCAAAATGAAATCCAGGGCTCTCCATGTATTGTACCATCTGCATGCACACATACACCCAGTGCATGTATACAGCATATACGTACTGCAGAGTACTGTGTCCTCATGTACTGTAGCACTCACAGGCACATATACAGCTAACATATGCATTTAACATGGCCGGCTCTAAGAGACATAATCAATGTCATAGCTATACATGGCTACAAAACACATTACTACATAAATGCTGACACAGCACATTATGATGTGTTTCCTAGGAGACATATCCAGCATTACATGATTTCCATGTGACATAATGACGTTAATATTCATGCATGACTAAAACCACCTAACTTTAATTTTAACATTTTTAAATGTGACTTCAATAATTCAGATATAAGAGGGTGTGGTGAGTTTCCATGGAGACACACCTTGTGTCACAAGACCCCCATGTGATGTAGCTCAGACGCAGAGGACGTGCATGATACCTCACATTTATTACTGGTATGGAGAGTTGACATGCATAATCAAGAGAAATACAGCACCAGTAGGTACTCTCTTGAAAGCGTAAGTCTATTTTTCTTGTTAAAAATTAGGCATGACAAAATTTGCACTTTTCACTGAGTCAACAAGCCTTGCCGATCAGTTCACTCTTAAGATGTTCTTGTGTGTGATTACAAAGAGCTCCCATTGTTTGCCATGGGACCCATTTCTAAACCTAGAAGAAGGAGCATTATGTTTTAAAAAATGTATCACTGTGTCAACATTAGTGGGAATATATTTAAATCACATCTGTTTGGATAGGGGAAGGTATGAGTGTTTTAGAACACACACATTCACACCAACCAAGTGCAAGTTGAAACTATTGTAATGATTGTTCTAATTGGTATAAAGACAAAATATTGAATCAAAAATATAGAATAGCACTAATATCGAAGTGAAAATATAGAATGGACAAAATATCGAATGGACAGAATATAGTCAACAAAAATATCGAATTTAAGGTAAGTAATTAAATATCGATTTTCATAAATATAGAAAGTCAAAATATCGAAGTATATAATATAGGTATTAAATATATCGAATTTTTAATAATATCGAATTTTTTTAAGTGCTTTGTATGTTAGTATATGTGTGAAAAGTGTATTTTTATTTTATAATTTATTTTGAGTAATAAATTTTGTTATCTAATTTTTGCGTAATTTAATTCTGTAGCCGGTTGTGGGTTTATAGGGGACTAGAGAGGGAAGTAATTTAATTATAATTAATTAAATATTAAAATTTATTTATTGGTATTTATTTTGAAGTAATTGTTAATTAATTTTTAATTGGTAATTAATTAAATTTTAATTGGCAATTAATTTTACTTAATTGATTCATTGATAAATATGTTATTTGTATCAATTTATTTTCCGTAGCAGGTTGTGGGTTTATATAGGAATATGGTGGGAAGTAATTTAATCATAATTAATTAAATATTTTAATTTATGTATTGGTATTTATCTTGAATTAATTGTTAAATAATTTTTAATTGACAAGTAATTACATTTTTATTGGTAATTAATTTTTATTAATTGATTAATTGATAATTATGTTAATTTTATAAATGTATTTCCAGTAGCTGGTTGTGGGTTTATAGGGGAATAGGGTGGGAAGTAATTTAATTGTAATTAATTAAATATTTAAATTTATTTATTGGTATTTATTTTGAATTGATTGTTAATGAATTTTTAATTGCTAATTAATTAATTGTTAATTGGTAATTTATTTGCATGAATAGGTAATGAATTTTAATAAATAATTTGTATTTGTATTTTCAATTGATAAATATTATATTATATTAAATTGGTATTTACTTTTAATTAATGTTTTATTGGTATTAATATTTAATTTATTGTTTTTAATATATGAAGTATTTAGTTTCCCTACTGTTGCACTCACTGGAGTGGGAATAATAATTGTTACCCCTATGCTATCCAACGCTTTCCCTACAGTTGCACTCTCTGGAGTGGGAATAGTAATTTGTACCCCAAGCTATCCAACGCTTTCCCTACTTTTGCACTCTCTGGAGTGGGAATAGTAATTTTTACCTCTACGCTGTCCAACGCTTTCCCTACTGTTGCACTCACTGGAGTGGGAATAGTAATTTTTTAACCCTACCCTATCCAACGCTTTCCCTAATGTTGCACTCACTGGAGTGGGAATAGTAATTTTTACCCCTACACTATCCAACGCTTTCCCTACTATTGCACTCTCTGGAGTGGGAATAGTCATTTTTACCCCTACACTATCCAACGCTTTCCCTACTGTTCACTGTCTGGAGTGGGAATAGTCATTTTTACACCTACGCTATCCAACGCTTTCCCTCCTGTTGCACTCTCTGGAGTGGGAATAGTAATTTTTACCCCTACGCTTTCCAACGTTTACCCTACTGTTACAGTTGCTGGAGTGGTATTAGTAAATGTTACCCTCCCGTTATCCTACAGTAAAAATATTGTATATTATTAATTAATATTATATTAATATATATGTGTTAAAAATTAAATTGTATGTTTATTTTTTTACTTAAATTAATTATTTAATACTTTTAAAGTTATATAAGTATTTTTGAGTGTTTTCGGTAATTATAGTTATTATTTCATTAATTTTAAATTACTTTTAAGACATTTAAAAAAAATTGATATTTTGACTAACTATATTTTTTTTTCTTCGATATTTTTGATTCAATATTTTTGTACTTACCTGTTTGTAGATAGGACTTCGATATTTTTGCTTTCTGTATTTTTACTTCAATATTTTTAGTATTCTATATTTTTTCAGTGATCCTTCTAATTTTCTACAGGTGTGTCTCACATATCTCTTGAGACATATTGTTATTGGTTCCAACAATACGGGGATGGAGGCTAAGATACAAGTATAATGTAATTTTGCATGAGTTTATGTGCACGAATATGAGAGTGAAGGGGCACCCTCACCATTACCAAGACAACCAATGTACTTAGACAGACTATCAGATATTCAGGGATCCAGGCCCTGAAGTAAGCTGCAGACCTCATATGAGGCCAGGGAGATACAGCTGAAAACTTTTTGGTCAGTGGGATGGAGGACCGCTAATTATCCTCATCATCCCTACTTACTTTTCTTTTAATATTTCCATACATTCCTACAATACAATTACTACAGGTTATCTACAGGCAAGTTACTGTTTTCCTTTTTTGAATCCCAAAACTACTTGAAAGAGGTCTACAAAAAATACCTCCATCCAAGAGGTCCTAATATCTTGGAGCACGTCTGATCCACCAAAAATGCGTTATGGATGCAGAGCAACCTCATAATGTAATCTGCCACCTAGATAGTGGGTGATTTTTCATCTCCATCTTATTGAGAAATGCACACAGCTTTCTAGAGAATATTTCCAAACCTCAAAAGACATGGTAAGGTAGTCTCATGTCAAGATTCTTTATTTGATTATGCGGTTATCCATGCCTGGGAGGATACAATCCTTGGATAGCCAATTCGTCTTGGTTCATAACTGATTGGAATATACTTTACTGTGCATTTCTGGTGCTTTTCTGTATTCAAATTTAGGGTACAATTTGCACCAAATATTATTTTTGCTTGGCACAACACAGATGTTTAAATTCACTTTCCTTATATTTAAAAATGTCCAGAGTGCAAATAGTATATTAATTTGGTCATATTTCCACTCCTTCCCATACTCGGATTTTTGCAACATTTTGCTCAGCCAGCCCTCAACGGGTTACAGGGTTTAAACTACCTTTCTGTGCACCTGAGGCAAGTTATCTTCTAGTCAGGAGGTCAGTCACAGCCTTCCCCAGATAATAGTCCCATTTAAATGGGATTAGCCTTCTCCTAGCAGAGGAAGTTAGAGGGAGATTAATCTGCATAGTTTCGTTAGTGGTCACTTTACTGACAAGTCTGTGCATACCCTTCTCACAGGAACAAAGGGGAGCAGGCAGACCTCTGACACCAGTAAGAATAAACCTTGGGATGCTATACCTAGCTACCCTTAAAGTCAAGCACTAAAAATGGGGTTCCTCGCTTCTAGTTTGGAGTCTACCAGACAGGGGCCACAGGACAATAGTGGTATAAGACTGCACTAGTTACAAATGGGGCCCATTGTCCCCTTGGACCCTCCAATCCGGGTTTCCTACAGTAATCCATACATAGTTTTGCAGCAACGTTTATCTCAATGGAAAACCTTATTGAAAATCTACAATTCCACACCCCAAGGGTCTGATAGGCTCTCAATTTCAGTGATTTGAGCAGCCCTACAATCTTCAGAGATATTTTAGATCAATTTTACCTATGTTGCATTGATGCTAGACAAATATCACTATCATGGTGTTATAGTTTAGGTTTACCCAAATATAAAATGTAAGTTGGACAGTACCGAGGAATTGCAGTCCACTTGCTCTTTTGGATTGTTCAGGAAAATGTTTGCAAGGATCATTTAATCAGATCCGAACATCAGGTCATGTAGTTCATGCTTGATTCTGGCTGAGAAAATGAATGTTTGTGTTATCTGCTTTCACAACTGATAATGCCTTAGGGGCTTATTACGATGGCGGAACAATCGCCACCACGGGGCCGACGGTGGCGATCGTTCCGCCATCACATTGAGATTTACCAACCGCCATATTAGGATGGTGGTGGGTATAGCAGCGGACATAAAGTCTAGCTGTTGCTTTTCTGCCGGTGGCAATCGCGCCGGTTGCCTGGCGGGCGGAGCAGGGCCACTAATATGGTGGCGACGCCTAGCAGGCACCGTCCGCCATATTTGGATATGTGTGGCCAGGAGCCTTTCCATGGGGGCGATTGCCGCCATGGAAAGGCCAGTGGGGATTGGGTTTGGGGGCCTGTTGTGGGCCCCTCTTGTTGAGGGGGGTTGTCACTGCACTGGGGGGTACCCATGGTACCCCCTACATTTCCATGCACAAGGTGGCAGGCACCGAGTGGTGCCTGCCACGTTGTGCATGGAAATGCACAACATGTTTTTTTCAACACCGCAGCGATGCTGCAGCCAGGAGCACCATCTGCAATGTAAAAAAAGCTGGATGCAGCCACCACTTTGGCAGTTGCATCCGGATTTGGAGTACGGGACCGCCGCCTTACAGGCGGTCCTGTTACTGCTAGGATGGCGGGCGGACTCAAGTCCGCCTGCCATCCTAATGACCCCCTTAGTTCTTAAAATAATTTGTGAACAATTGTTTAGAGGAAGATTATCCCCTTTAGGCATACAATAATGCCTTCACTAGTGCTTCTGGTATGGTTAATCATTCCTCTCTCAGTTTAAAGATAAAAAACTTGGGAATTCCATCTACCTTCTAGAATATTATTATTGCTCCTCACTCTAACAACTGGATCCAGGATTTCTTTTGTTCTCGAAATGAGTTCCCATCTAATATTCTACTAAAATATAAATTAAAACGGAAGTGTGTTTGTTTAGGAAGCACATAATTACACCTTTGATTGTCCCCACCTGATAGGCTGGTAGAAATAAATCAGTCCCTAAATTACACAAGCATTTAATTTTCATAAGAACCATGAGATATGGGAGCTGATCTGAGACTGAGTGACTTTATCCATAATGAACTGCTACTGAAGCTCCTACTTTGCACAAGTACACTTAAACTTTGTTCACCCTGCTCTGGTATTGAACTTTCTCCTGGTCCTGTAACCTGCCCTATACGTCTGTCCACATACTGCTGGCAGTTCATGGTATCGGGAAGCCTTGAAAAAAGGGATTGGAGCTTGTTTGAGGAAATGCAACGACTGGAAAGGGGCGACCAACTCGGTCCCCCCGAACTTATGGCAGAGTGCCTCGATCCCCCCGGGAAGCCATTTTTGGGCGGGGGGCGCGTCTCGACTGGTATGCCCGAAGCGGCGTAGCTGGGGCGCGCCCGTTCCCGCCCTAGAGTGGGCTGGCCTAGACACTGACGCAGCCAGCCACGCCCTCGGGGCAGGCAGGGGCGGGTATACGCCCGCCCTGAAGACGGATAAAAAGGGACGCAAGACCAGAAGACATCCTCTTGTTCTTGTGCCCTGAAGCTGCACCTCCTCGCTGCACGTGAGCTCGGGACAGAACGAAGAGCCAATTTTGAGCGTTTTAATCTTTCTTTTTGTCTTCTAGATACTTCGTTTGAAAGATGCCCAAGAAAGGCGCGAAGAGAATGACGACTGACCAAATGGTTCGGGTCCTCATGAAGGAGATGTCCGAAATAAAGAAGCGGTTGGCGGAGCGAGACGGGGAGGAGGGATCGGGGCGTCCACCGGCTGGAGGGAAGCCAAAGAGGCCGAGAAGGGGGCCAGCCGGGGGAGACGTCCCGGTCCCCTGTTCCCCGCTCGAGGCGCCAGCCCCGGTACCGGCCCCGGCACCGAAGGAAGGGAATCCGATTCCCGTTGTAGTCACCCCGACATCCACTGAGGATATGCCTCCCGAGTTGGCGGCACAGTTAGCAGCGTGGTTGGGGGACAGTAGCGAGGGCGCCACGGCTGCCGAAGCGCAAGCACTGATGAAACAGTTGCGCGAGAAACGTGATACAGCCAAGGTACCCGCGCCGGCTGCGGTGATAGACAAGCCACGAGTGGCGGAAGCAGCGTTCGGTGCAGGTAAGCGGCCATTGCCGATCGCGAGGGATGAGTCAACACCCTCTCGTAGAGAAAAATTGGGGCAACATGTTCCTTTGGCAATAAAGGAGAAGATTTGGGCGGGGGAATATGTAAACATTTTCTCCTTGCTCGTTGATCATTATGAGGTTGAAACTGTTAAGAGTCAAAAGGATCTGATGCATCCAAGTGTTTGGCGCGCAAAAATGGCCGCATTTAAAGTGAATGAGAATATTGGCAACTGGGGCAATGCATGGGGAATTTTTACGTCAATTTTGGGGGAACGTAGGCCTGAATTGCTCCCTGAGTTTCCAGTATATCAGTCACGAATTATGGGGTACTCGACATCGCACCAAGGTAACCAATGGTTCTGTTATGACAACCTTTTCAGGAAAGCGATGGAGCATAACAAAAGTTTAACCTGGGACTGTTATGATTCTTTGACATGGGATAAAATGAAAGAGTCAGGGATGTTGAAAATGCCGTTGGTGGGGAGTACTGTTGGTGAATCCTCCCGCCAATATGGGGGGACGCCCTTTCGGTCGGGTACGGGTACCGACGATTATCCGAGACCCGCCGGCAATGCAGGGAAGAAGGGTTTCTGTTTCAATTTCAACAAAGGTAAATGTACTAGGCCCCCGGGATCGTGTAAGTTCAAGCACGAATGTAGTGGTTGCTGGGCACCCCATCCCGAGTCCTCGTGCAGAGCCAGAACGGGTGAGAATGGGGGTAGAGGAGGCGCCAAACAGGTCTAATGTAGTCCGAGGGGCGCCTTTACCAACCCCGATTGATACCTTGGCGATGATTCCCTGGCTCAGCGAATACCCAGATCGTACTTCTGCTGGGGTGCTGCGGAACGGTTTTTCATATGGTTTCCGCATCCCGGTGGGGGACTTTCAGGGTGTCGGGACGTGCAAAAATCAACTTTCCGTCTTGCAGCATACGACTGTAGTGCAGGATAAGATCCGGAAAGAGGTTATCCGAGGTCGGGTTGCCGGCCCGTTTAGTGTTCCCCCGGTACAGAATTTTGTCTGTTCTCCTTTAGGGGTTGTCCCCAAGAAGGACCCAGGTGAGTTTCGATTGATCCACAATTTATCAGCCCCTCATGGCCTTTCTGTGAACGATGCAATTGATCCAGAGGTATGTTCGGTGCGGTACGCATCATTCGATGAGGCCGTAGCCATTTTGAATCGCTTGGGGCCCGGGACGCTGATGGCGAAATCAGATATCGAGTCAGCGTTCCGTTTGCTCCCGGTACACCCGGACGACCAACGTCTTCTGGGATTCATGTTTCAAGGTTCGTATTACATGGATAGATGTATGCCGATGGGGTGCTCTATATCTTGTGCATATTTCGAGAAATTCAGTAGTTTTCTACAATGGGTTTACACGAAGGAAACGGGTTTTCGAAATGTGATGCATTACCTTGATGACTTTCTGTTCCTTGGGGCCGCTGGGGATGACGAATGTGCCCGGGCCTTGACTGAATTTTGTGTATTAATGGATCGATTTGGCGTGCCATTGGCACCAGGTAAAACTGTGGGTCCCACGACTTGCCTCGAGTTTCTGGGGATCGAGTTGGACTCTAGTGAGGGTTGTTTTCGTTTACCAGCTGCCAAAGTGTCGAAATTCAGGGCAGCCCTGCAAATGTGTATAAATGCATCTAAAGTTACGCTGCATCAATTGCAGCAATTGGTGGGGAAGTTGAATTTTGCCCTGAGGGTGATCCCAATGGCCCGCCCCTTTTCCCGTTCAATTTCCCAGGCGATGGTCGGCCTAAAGGAGGGTCATCATCGCACGAGACTATCGGCTGAGGTCCGCCAAGACATGCGCATTTGGTTAGCATTTTTGGCGGATTTCAATGGTCGAGTCGTCTGGAACAAACCAGCCTTGTCCTCTGAAGAGCTTGGTCTATGGACGGATTCAGCGGGAAGCATGGGCTTTGGCGCCATCTTCGGCACAAAATGGTCGGCACAAAGGTGGCCAACATGGTGGCATGAAGAGGGGCTGACGAGTAATATTGCTTTCCTTGAACTGTTTCCCATTTTGGTGGCCCTCAGAACCTGGCCCGATGGATTCAAAAATCACTCTGTCATATTTTGGTCTGACAATATGACCGTTGTAGAATGCATCAATAGTCAGGCAGCACGTTGTAAAATGATTTTAAGGCTGCTTAAAGAAATTGTCTTACTGTGTATGCAACTGAACGTGGTATTCAGAGCGAAACATGTCCCAGGGGTGATGAATCAGGCGGCTGATGCACTGTCTCGTTTTCAAATGCAGGCTTTCTCGGGTTTCCTTCCCTCAGCGGACCCAGAGCCGGCACCCTTTCCCGAAGCTCTCTGGTCTCTCGGTGCCCCGAACTCCGTTACCTCGTGGGAGAGGGTCTAGCACCAAGGACGAGGAAGGCATACGAAGGGGCGTTTCGGGCCTATTTAGCCTTTTTGGGGACTGAGAGAGGGGGGCTTTGGGGGCATGAGGATTGGGTAGTACATTTTCTGATGTCCTTGCGTAGGGCTGGGAAGTCAGTGGCTACAGCCCAGAGGCATCGTGCTGCCATTTCCTTTGTTGCCAGGGCTCATAATATCCAGGACCCGACAGCGTCTTTTGTGGTACAGAAAGCGCTGCGTGGGTGGCAACGCCTTGAGGGTCGCAGAGTAGATGAGAGGCGCCCGATAGGTCTGGATAGGTTGTCCCAGTTGCTGGCCACACTCCCCGCCACATGCTCGTCTCAGTTCGAGGCCTGTTTGTTCCGAGCTGCTTTTACGCTTGCATTTCACGGGGCGATGAGGATAAGTGAGCTGGTGGCAAGGAACAGACAGGATGTGGTGGGGGGTTTGTGCCGGGAACACGTTCAGATCTGGGGTGAGACGATGACTGTATCCTTTGTCAAGTCCAAAACCGATCAAGGTGGGGTAGGGGACTGCATAGTCATTCGCAGGATTCCAGGGTCCTCCATGTGTCCGGTAAAGTGTTTAGAGGACTACCTAGCACGAAGGGTGGCATCATGGGGAGGGACATTGTTGAGACACGCGGACGCCACCCCACTGACGAAATTTCAGTTTCAGCGGGTGCTCGCGATGTCAATTACCGCAGCGGGCTTGGACCCGGGCGAGTTTGGGACCCATTCCTTTCGGATAGGGGCTGCCACTGAAGCTACAGCCAGGGGTCTCAATGTGGAACAAGTGAAACGTGTGGGGCGCTGGTCCTCCAATTGTTATAAGAGGTATGTGCGGTTGCACATGTTGTGAAGCTATGATAATGTACTCACGCTTCTTGTCTTTTGTTTGGTTTTCAGTTACGCAAGCCTTCGAGGCGGGGCGGACTATGCAGTCGACCCAACACCAGGCCAGCGGTCAGACATCACCGGCTGTGAGGAAAGAGGTGTGGGTCGTGGGCCACTCATACGTGAGGCGTGCCGCTGACGTATTCAAAGCAGGTGACATGATTCACGTAGCTGGGGAATACGGGTACAGGGTGTCCTTCTACGGAAGGGGCGGCCTCTGTATTGACCAGTTTCAGGCATTCTTTGAGGGTTTGTTAGGGCGGACGAGGTCACCGCCGTCTATAGTCATAGTACATTTAGGGGGCAATGATTTGGTCACCACCGGTAGACGACTTCTCCTAGAGGCAATGCTTTCCACTGTAAGTTGGTTGGCGAGGAAAGTTCCGGGGTGCATAATTGCGTGGTCTCATATGATCCCACGAAAAGTGTGGCGGGGGGCTGTTTCGATTCCTGCTTTGAACCATTCTGTTAGAAAACTTAATAACAAAGTGAGTAGGTTGTTCCGTTCCAGGACATTGCATTCTATCTCGCATGGTTGTATTAATGATGACAGTATGTATCTGGGGGATGGTGTGCATTTGTCTCGGGTGGGGAATGAGTTACTCATAGGAGACTTCTTAGCATGGTTAAAAAACGTTGAAACATGACCTTTAGGTAGGAGTTTTGTGGGGGTCCGGATAGCCGGTCAACTATCCGGCCTGTGGCGGTAAGGTCATGATCGGTGAGCACTAATTAGTAGATCCCTATGAGTGGGCGTCACCCAACACGGATGGGAGCGCTCGGGAGAGGTGGCCATTGGCCCCTCAATGGGGAGGCGGTCCCTTCTAAGGATGGGTCGCCGGAAGTAAAGGAAAAGGCGGTCAAGGCCCCTTCCTTTGTAGGAGGGGTTACAGCCCCCTCCTGGGGAATTTCCCGGGGCCAGTGACATCTGCGACGGCAGATGCGGTAAGTTGTGTGGGGTTGGGATAAGGTCTACGATACCTTCTAGATACCTCACACGAGTATTCGAACGACCTTTAACTGGCGTCGAGTCTTTAGGTGCCCCCGTCAAGTCAAGGGAAATTGGTAGTAGTTGCACTTGAGGTACGCCTCCGTGCTGTCGCCACTCCCAAGTGGGAGGGGTAAGTCGGGTTAGGGATCTTGACACCGGTTATGACCTTGCCGTTGGCCCTTAAACGTTAGGATGTACAATTTCAATATGTCAAGAAAATGTTTGTAGGATGCTAGTTCGGCTAGGAGAACCTCTGTATTAGAGAATCTGTTAAGGTTAGCCAAACATCGCAATGTGGTAATGAAATTGTACATAACATGAAACGTTTAATGTTTTAATTTTGTTTTAATAAATACGGCCGGGATGGTCACTCCATCCCACTTCCAAAAACTTCAAGAACTGTCTCCGGTTTCCCTCCTTTTGGGGATTGTGTTGAGAGGGGGTGGCGGGTATCTCGGCCATATGGAAAGGGGCGACCAACTCGGTCCCCCCGAACTTATGGCAGAGTGCCTCGATCCCCCCGGGAAGCCATTTTTGGGCGGGGGGCGCGTCTCGGCTGGTATGCCCGAAGCGGCGTAGCTGGGGCGCGCCCGTTCCCGCCCTAGAGTGGGCTGGCCTAGACACTGACGCAGCCAGCCACGCCCTCGGGGCAGGCAGGGGCGGGTATACGCCCGCCCTGAAGACGGATAAAAAGGGACGCAAGACCAGAAGACATCCTCTTGTTCTTGTGCCCTGAAGCTGCACCTCCTTGCTGCACGTGAGCTCGGGACAGAACGAAGAGCCAATTTTGACCCACCCACCAGCCCCTGAAGACAGCCAGTTGTTTGTAATAAAGTTGATTAATTTTGCTTCCATTTCGTTTACAGGTTGTGGAGTCATGTTGATGTTGAGTATAATAAAGAATGGTCGGTTTGAGTACGTTTTTGCCATTAAAGAGATTCAGATATAGTGTTGAATTTTAAGCATGCTCTTTCGGTCATAGTGGCCAATGTATTCTTAGGTTTAGTTAGCACTGTCGTATTTATTTTGGTAGGCGGTAAGGTCATGATCGGTGAGCACTAATTAGTAGATCCCTATGAGTGGGCGTCACCCAACACGGATGGGAGCGCTCGGGAGAGGTGGCCATTGGCCCCTCAATGGGGAGGCGGTCCCTTCTAAGGATGGGTCGCCGGAAGTAAAGGAAAAGGCGGTCAAGGCCCCTTCCTTTGTAGGAGGGGTTACAGCCCCCTCCTGGGGAATTTCCCGGGGCCAGTGACATCTGCGACGGCAGATGCGGTAAGTTGTGTGGGGTTGGGATAAGGTCTACGATACCTTCTAGATACCTCACACGAGTATTCGAACGACCTTTAACTGGCGTCGAGTCTTTAGGTGCCCCCGTCAAGTCAAGGGAAATTGGTAGTAGTTGCACTTGAGGTACGCCTCCGTGCTGTCGCCCCTCCCAAGTGGGAGGGGTAAGTCGGGTTAGGGATCTTGACACCGGTTATGACCTTGCCGTTGGCCCTTAAACGTTAGGATGTACAATTTCAATATGTCAAGAAAATGTTTGTAGGATGCTAGTTCGGCTAGGAGAACCTCTGTATTAGAGAATCTGTTAAGGTTAGCCAAACATCGCAATGTGGTAATGAAATTGTACATAACATGAAACGTTTAATGTTTTAATTTTGTTTTAATAAATACGGCCGGGATGGTCACTCCATCCCACTTCCAAAAACTTCAAGAACTGTCTCCGGTTTCCCTCCTTTTGGGGATTGTGTTGAGAGGGGGTGGCGGGTATCTCGGCCATATAGCCACAAAAAACATGAAAAGAAACTGACCCCAGAGAGCGGTGCACATGGATTGTGATGAAATGCCCTGGCTCCAGCTTCAAAATCATCTATGAAAGTATAAATACTGTCTATAGAATTGGTCCGGACTCATTACGAACGATGATTAGTCTCACAAGAATTATTCACTATTACCTCTGAAACTCTGGTGTGTTTTAATCTGTGATCATTTGCTCTGCTGCTGATGTTTCTCCTGTTTCAGGAGATGTTCTAATTTGGCGGCCCCCATTCTACTTTATACAACTTCCCATTAAACTATGTGCCTGGAGTGCGCATGTGCCGCTCTTCAAGGCATGCTTTATTCGAGTATTGACTTGAAGCTCCACCCACTCTCCGCCCGCATTTTTTACTGGCTTCTGTCATTGTCCTTTGTAAAAGCTAGCTTATGACTCGATAATAGGCTTGTTAGTCCCTCCTTAGTACCACCTTGTCTTCATTTGTAACCTCACATGAGGACTGACCCTTTTACTTCTATTGTTACAGTGTATGTATTATTTAGTCTTTAAGCGCTATTTTCTTTAAGGAATGTCTCCTACTGCAGACACGACATGCTTTCCTGCAATATTCAGCACGCCATGCTCGCTTTCATATTCCAAGCAGCCGACAGTGGTGGCCCCTTCTTTAAAATAAAATAGGTTACGCATTTACCAGAGTTTGAGCTATTGGCATTGTAAATGACAATTCCTTTTATTTGTGTGTTAATTATCAAAACAGATAAATAAAAGGCATTGTCATTTACAATGCCAATAGCTTAAACTCTCGCAAATGCGAGACCTATTGCATTGCAAATGCTTGTTCTGATCTGTTGCTGTACTTTATCCTCGCTTTTTAGCCTGCCCGCTTAAGTCCACAAGCGCTCTACTGTCAGAGCGCAAGACAGTAAAGCATTGAAGCAAGGGGGTGGAGTGATTAGTCACTAAATACCAAAAATAGAGACCAGGTCCTAGAGTGCCGCAATGACAGTGTGATGATAAATCATTTATTGCCCAAAAAGGACACAAGGCAAGTTGCCATTGTTCTGTCTGTTTGGAAGGCCAGATGTTTGGCTGGGGACTTTGGCTTCAGACCACTGAGTTTGTAGGGCAGTTTCTTGTTACTATTTGTCTAAAATGAGTGTTTCTTTACACATGTTTAGCATCAATATATAATGGTAAAATCATGATCTTACAACAACAACAAAATAATGCCCTGGGGAACACACCGTTATATTTGTTAACAAGATCCTACAATCTTGCTGCTTTTCGTATTTTATAACATTTCTGCAAACTATCTACTAATCCTCTGTCACTCAGCTCCCAGGTAAATCTATTTTCAACTCCAGCATATTGGGCACCCACCTAGGACGGACCACAGCAGTAAAAGCAGGGTATATTATAGTACCTCTTGAGGCAAAATCGCCAGACCAGATGGTTGGCTCCCAATTCAAATCTTCTCTACCAGGCAAAAGCCCAGAATTATCCATTGCTAATGGCACTTATGATTCTGACCTTGTCATAGCTGAGGTAGCGCTACAGCCTGAAATAAATGGACAAGGAGATGCCAAGGGTACGGAAAAGAAATGTACAGGTAAACAACATCATAAGGAGTTGAGTTTCTTTTAGCACCCATTTATGCCTTCCATCCCTCCATATGAATTCAACCAGATGCTGTTAATTCTCCCAACAGGCTCAGGGAATTCTAATGGTAACAGTGCAAAGTAATAAAGCAACTGGGTAGGTCAATCATCAAAGATACAGCTATCCCTCCCCTCTACCAATAGCGGCAACGTCTTCCAGAACTCAATAGGGCCCTTAAGCCTTGCCAATGTGCCATCAATATTGCATCTATCAAATTAGCATCTGCCCTGTAAATCTGTAAACCTGAATATTTAAAGGTGTGTTTTCCCACTTGAGTTGGAATCCCCATCCCCACTTTATTCATGTCTGTCCTTAGATCTATGTAGGGTCACAGAGGTCTTAGCGACATTAATCCTCTAGTTAGCCACTCCTTCAAACTTCTTCAGTTCTTCCAAAACCAGCAATATGCTTTGGCACATTCCTTACATAGAACAAGATGTCACCGCATATAATGAAATGCTATGCACCCTTCTCCCTGTTGATGTTCCCACATTGTTCTCATCTCCGTTTGCAACTAGCTGCTGGGTGCTCCAATGGCAGCACACACAGTGAGTATTTTTGTGTTTCCCTTTCTCAATTGTCCATGCCTCCGAAAGTATATTAGCTATTCATGCTCTTGCCCATGATTATCAATATAAGAGCCAAATCCATTTAAGGATCTGCCAGCCAAATCCCATCTCTTCCAAAGCCACAGTACCAGTGGCCTTTTTTCATATCAATGGACAACACTACTTTGTCCAATTGTGTCTCTGAAAGCTTGACCATTACAGGTATTAGTCTTCCAATGTTCATTGCTGTGCTACTGGTGCAAATGGACACTAATATAAATGGGCCAATTTCCTACATCGGGGAAAAGCCTTTTATCAATCACCTTGCCCAAAGTTGTATAATCGTGATTAAGCTTTTATAATGAGTGAAGTGCACTGGGAGCCAATGCGTCTTGTCCTTTTTTCGATATTGCCATGATTGCTACCTCTCTGGTTGTGTCCGGCAAGGCTCCAAGTTTGCACAGCACATTCTACATCTTCTACAACCTGAGATCCAGAGTATCAACTCACAAATAATAAAATTCTGATGGTAGGCCATCCCCCTGGTGTCTTTCCCATTGCCATTGCTTGTTCAAGGAAGACCAGGAAACCCTTAGAAAAGGAGCATTACAGGTCTAAAGTTATCTGCTATCCTTTTGGCTCTGTGAATGCTGTTTCCCTCTGTAGTGTTTCTTGTAAAACTTTATTGTTGGGGAAGCTGCTGGACACAAAAGCAAAAATACTTTTTTGGTCTCAAAAAGCACAAACTGGCGTAATAGTTCCATGTACACTGAAAGGAACCAACTTGTTTGAGCATATGCTTCCTATGAAAGGACAGAATACTGTCACACATAGTAAAGTTATCCAATGACTGAAGTGAGCTGTATGCTGTAGTCAGCGGAAGAAAATTTGAATGACACAATCCAGACGTGGATGTCCAGTGGCTACCTGAAGCTAAGTACAATCAAGACTAAATTCTTGTTATTTGCCAAGAGCAATAAACAAGACACAGTACAAGCCTGGCTCTATCACGTCAACCTCGATGGCTTCAAGCCCAACTTTCACTGAATGCCAAGTTACTTGGATTCACCCTGGACACCAACCTCCCCCTAAAGGAACACACTGCTTAAAAAGAAAAAATGGCCTGGTACCAGCTCTCTCTTCTAAATAAAGTCAAACCATTTGTTCCAGAAAGTGACTTCAGAACTACTGTTCACACACCTGTACTCTTGCATCTGGATGGTGGTAATGTCTTATTCCATGGCTCCCCAGACTCCACACTGGCAGCCCCTAGGTGCAGCCTACACGCTGCAACACGTCCCATTCAGGGCCAGAAGAAATATGATCAAATAACCCCCATCTTCATGAAAAATGATTGGCTCGACTTGTCAGCCCACACCTTCTTCAAATACAGCTGCATAATTTGCAAAGCTATCATGACTGATACCCTTGCTTATTTTGCAGGTTCACCATCTCCAGTGAATCTCAGCACACCTGCAGTCAGGACACATCAGGCTGCAGACTAAGAAGGGGGAAAAAGGAATATACATCACTAGGTTTTTTCCATCTGTGCACTCAGGATCTGGAACAACATCCCTGTATCCAACAGCATCTCCCACAATACTTCTCAAGTTTAAGAAACTGTTGAACACTCAACTCTTTAAAGAAAACTAAATTGCAATACATTAACAGTGCATAAGCCAGCTACCTCTCCTATCACTTGTCAAATTTATGCTTGCCTTTGACCAGGTACAGCACTCTAGCTCATCTTTGGCTAGGTTGGAATTATGGAAATATGGTATACATAAATACCTCCATAACAATAAATGAAGAAGCCTGACAGAAACCCCCAATAGGTAAGTATATTATACATTTAGGGCCTGATTCACATTGGCAACCTTATAATTTTGTGTAAGTTTACAACTGTTTGGTATTCATAAAGGCATTATATGAGTAGTATATTTAAGTCTCCAGAATACGTTGTACACAATGTCGTCCAGCATATTTGTTTTTGAAATCATTGCCAACGTTAGAAATTTGTTGCGGAATGCCATCATTTTTATGGGCCCTTTTTTATGCTAGGAATACCATGAAATTAGCTACTACCTAGAGCACAGCAAAATGATTATATACTTGAGGATCAAAGGCAGTAAGGGCCACGGAAATAAGTGAAATCAGATATTAATTCGGAATTGCGCCACTGTATTTTAATAATTTTACGAATATATCTGTAGGAACGTATAATAAAAAATCGAGCAGCTGTATGTTTTAACAATCTGAACTCATGTTTATATTGCTTTTTAATGCACTTGATTGTATTTTATTAAGATGCAAATAAATGAAATTGATGCATGTTTTTTTACTTGTACACCTGCTTGTATGGATGTTTGTCATGACTCTGATTAAAGCAACATATGACTATGACTATGAGTAGTATCTTTATGATTGCAGAATCTCCACACATAAAACAATGCACACATATTATCAGTGCATGCTTAGGCCTAGCCCTAAGCACCCCATAGCATGTTTCTGCCCCTCTGAACATCGCCTAGGACAGCCATACTCTTGCCACATAAGTTTCTCTCTCGCCCAGCAATTTAACAACTGTTCAGCCTCTTACTAGAAGATGGTAAATGCACATGTAAACATAAGCATAACTCACATGTCTCTGCTTCATTACACGTTTAAGCACAGCCACAAATTTGCCACAATTGTTTGAAAGACCTCTGCAAATTCACTCATGGCATCCAAATTCTTTCCTTAAACCCCACAATAAATCTAAACTTGGCAACCCATGAACAGCAAAGAGATGAACCTCTTTCCTTACAATCAAAAGGGCGTCAGAGCCTTGTCAGTGATAAAAGGCTCTATACAATTAAATTCAAAAGACTTTATTTCGATCTCTGAGGATCATAAAAGTACCAAAACACCACTTCAAAAGAGGAGACATTTCTTTTGACGTGTTAGGGAAGGGAGAGTAGAACAAGGAACAAAAGACTGGTTAAATAAGAACCCTCACTCACCAACCTAGTGGTGACATGCTTCATCACTGGGTTCCCACTGGAAAGACATAGTGTCTTTCCAGTGTGCTACAACGCCTGTTTACAGAGGAGCTGGTTCTTGTGTGTGTTGAGGGTATTGAGTAACACCAACAACTACACCACCCTCAGGGTGGATCCCACTGAGAGCCTCCGGGATGAGATTTTGGAATTGGTCTCCACAGCTGAGTCTGATGGATGGCTTTCAAAACAAGAAGCTGACTACTTAACATTCTCAACGGGCAAGGTACCATACTTTTATACATTGCCAAAAACCCATAAGAACATCTCACCTCCTCCTGGACGCCCAATTGTTTCCGGGATCGGTTCATTATTGGAACCCCTCTCGCAATATTTCGATTTCTTCCTAAAACCCATAATACAATCTACTGAGACCTATATTAAAGATACTAAAAGCCTGTTGGCCATGCTCAAACCCATCGAGTTACCAGAGGAACCCACCTTCTTAGTGACCCTGGATATCGAGAGCCTCTATACACCATCAAAGTAGTTGCAGAGGCTCTAGACCAAACCAGCTGGAATTTCTCAGTACCTAAGGGCTTTGTAGTAGACTGTGCCACCCTAGCCCTTAAGAGGAATTATTTTGAATATGAGAATCAGATATATCTCCAAACAACAGGGACTTCCATGGGCAGCACTTTTGCCCCTTCGGTGGCAGGATTGTACGTGTACAGCTTTGAAAAGAAATACATCCTGGCCCCTACTAACCCTTTTAACACCAACATGGTCTTATGGCAACGTTACATTGACGTTGTCCTGCTGCTATGGAGAGAGATGAAGCATCCCTACTCCCTTTCTTTACCTGGGTCAACACCTGCGATCCCCATTTGAGATTTACATATGAGTACGCTAAAGAAAGTATTACTTTTCTTGACATTACCATCAATAAGAGAGATCATCTGCTCCATACGAAGACATACTACAAACCTACAACAAAAAACAACCTTTTGTTGTTTAGTAGTTTCCACCCTCGACCACTAAGGGAGAATCTCCCCTATGGACAATACCTTCGTATAAGACGAAATTGCAGTGATCTATCCAATTTCAAAAAGCAAGCAGACGAGTTAACAGAGAAATTGGAGGCACATGACTACCCCAAGAGAATACTCCATAAGAGCCGGAAGAGAGCTCTCAATCAGAACAGAGATGCCCTGTTGGAGACTTATCCCAGAAATGCACTACAAGAAATTCCTTTAACATGTGTAACAAAATACAATACCATGTTGAACATGGTAAGCCGGAGCATCCAAAGAAATTGGAAAATTGTGACGAGCAGCAAACTAAAGTGGGAAAATCCTCTTTTCTATTACAAGAGAGCGAGCAGTCTGAAGAATTCTTTAGTCCATACACAGCAAGCTAAAAAACAGAACAGTCAAGAATCTACTGTATTATCCACTTGGGGACTTCCGGCCGTGAAGGGTCATTTTCCTTGTGGAGACTGTAGTATCTGCCACCTTACCACCCATACGAAGTTCCTAAACTTAGAACCAGGCAAACAGTGGGAACAACGTGGCCATACCAATTGTAACACCAGCAGCGTCGTGTACTTGATCATCTGTACCTGCAGTTTGAAGAATGTTGGTATGACCACGAGGCGTGTAAAGCTGAGAATATGCGAGCATCGTAGCAGTATTCGGTGCAAACGCAGTGCGACCAAGCTCACAAAACACTTTATTGCAAGTAATCATACACCTAACGACATGCGGTGGACTGTGGTGGAGCATGTCCTCGGCGACGAGAAACTGCTATTTGAGAAGGAACAACGGTGGAGTCATCGCTTATCCAGCCATAGACAAGGACTCAATGACGACATTGCATGGGGATCAGTACTGAGGCGTTGAAACCTGAAAAGGACCTGAACATCCAACCTATAAAGCATTATAGTAATAGGTCACAATCCCAGGCTGTTCAACAATACTATTAATTTCAGTTCCACCTCTCTGAGATGTTTCTCTCTTTTTAAAGAAAGGGATTTTGCCCAACTTATATCCAACATTTTGTAATCTAGCATGGTCCGCTTTAAAATCCTGAAATAAGCCACATTTCTAGACTGTCCAGAAACATCTTTCAGGCTAGGGTCACCACCCGAGATGAATTCTCCTACAGTAAGAGAGTACTGACATCTTTTTACACCCATATTCTGTACATCAAGAGTAGCCGGTTAAGAAATCCCTGGGTACACACAGTAGCTCAAACCAACATCTATATTGCAGGGCACTTCCCGGAGTTACTAGCATCACGAATCCGATGCAGGACTATGATTCACATCATATTTTTCGTTCGTCTAATTACGAATAATTAAACATTATTCAACAATGGTACAACCATAACGTCCCGTATGGAGAAAGTTTTTGGGAACTATTAGACGGGCGACACAAACAAACGAGCTTGAATAACATCAGCAAGGCCCCTTTAAATTCCAATATTTCTTTCCAGCACACTAGGTCACATGACTCTCACGTGACCACAACACAGACTACGTCTGTCGGCAACGCGCAGACTCGGCGTTCTTCCGGGCCGCGGTGTCGATAGAATAGGTTGTTGGCGGGGAGTCGTCAGCACTCATGTAAGTGACAGATGCGCTTTTCTACTTAATAGTGTACATTATAGCTATACGAAAACGTTTACTTTTAGCAAGTTCGTTTTCTTTTCTAAAGCTCTTGCATGGCATTGGGTGTTTCTCCTTTTAACGGTCGCATGGCTTCTTATCCAGCAGAGATGCGACATGAAGTACACCCTCCACCGCGTATGCTCATGCAGAGTGAGAATTGTCCTCTCTATGTGAGTTTAAGTGCAAACCTTTATCTTCCAGGGGTTATGCTTCTACTTGAACCCCCCTCCCTTTGGAGCACAGTCGGACTCCAGTTTTCTTTTAACTGAGTGCATGTTTGGCTAATAGCCAGTATTATAATATACCCCCTGGATCTTTTTAATATATAAAATCACGGGGATGCCACCGGAATGACATAGTGGTAAAAGTAATTACACTGATTGACCTGCAGTTGGACTAATACCAATCGACTTTCGAATATAAGCTTCAGGAAACGCTTGCTGCTTACAAACAATCAAACACCACCTGTTGAATTCTCACTACGGGGGTGGTTGTTTTTGGTGAAGGGTTTTGATTGAAAGTACTGGTAATACACTGTAATTGAAAAATTTGTTTTTAACCTGAAAACATTTATTCTTTACAGGTATTGACCCCAGCGAATAGCTGTTTGGGTCCCAACGGCTCTTAGCCATAAGTATTTTGGAAATCACATCCTTTTTACCTTTTTCACACTAAATTCCTCACGGCAGGGTGCACCTTAGTGCGTGTACACCACCGGAGGATTACATACCTTGGTCCTGATGAAAGCTGAGCGATTCGGGCTCATATAAGCAGAAACATGTCGACCTGAACTTATTCCTCACTGTGGACTAGGTGTCTCTAATTGTCAAGACCTTCCCTATGTTTCCACTTTAAATTGTTTTTAAACCATTGCAGGTTGGACTATTATTAAAATAGTTGACAGTCACAGCGACGCACTTTTTAACCTTTTTTTGCACTCACCTAGCACGATTTGGCTTTTCCTTCTGCACCCTCAACACACACAAGAACCAGCTCCGCTGTAAACAGGCGTTGTAGCACACTGGAAAGACACTATGGGGGTCATTAGGATGTCGGGCGGATTTGCTCCGCCAGGGTGGCGGTGGCCACCGCCACCCTGGCGGAGCAAATCCGCCCGACATCCACAGCCCAATTCCCCCCCGCCATATTAGTATGGCGGGGGGGACCGCGGCGGTGCAAAACACCGCCCGCATGTTTTCCGCCCCGGTCGCCTTGCGGCCGGGGCGGAAAACCAGTAACATGGTGGCGGTGTCTGTTAGACACCGCCCGCCATATTACCATGGGCATTTGTCAATGCCTTTCCGTGGCGGCAATGCCGCCACGGAAAGGCATGCGGAGACTCCCTGCGGGGGCCCGTTGCGGGCCCCCTGGGAGTCCGGGGCTTGGGGGGTGCACATTGGGGGTACCTATGGTACCCCCCCGCATTTGAATGTGCAACACGGCAGGCACCGCGCGGTGCCTGTCATGTTGTGCTTTGAAATGCACAACGTGCATTTTTACCATTGCGGCGGGCGGAGATTTCAGCTCCGCCCGCCGCAATGGTAAATATACAGGATGCGCCCGCCTGTGTGGCGGGCGCATCCTAATGCCCATTTCGGGACCCCCGCCCTGTAGGCGGGTGGTCCACATCCCCGGTAGGGTGGCGGGCGGCCAAAGCCCGCCCGCCATCCTAATGACCCCCTAAGTCTTTCCAGTGGGAACCCAGTGATGAAGCATGTCACTGCTAGGTTGGTGAGTGAGGGTTCTTATTTAACCAGTTTTTTGGTCCTTCTTCTACTCTCCCTTCCCTAACACTTCAAAAGAAATATCTCCTCTTTTGATGTGGTGTTTTGGTACCTTCACTCTTCTGTTGTTTAATAAATATTTATTAGGGGTAAGAGAGTGAACTAGAATACCCTTACTCTCTCTTTGTTAACGTACAATCATAAAAGTACACCATAAAAAAGACAATGACAAACACACAATACAATAAAATATGTCACCCTAAGTAAGCAATCACAATCTGTCTACAGTCTTAATATTATTAATTGATCAACGTGTGCTAATATTTGTGCACAATAGAGGTAGATCCACATAGTAGCACCATAATTATAGAATTTACATTATTGATTATAAAAACAGACTTCATAAAACTTCCTTAATACAGAAAAACCAATTGCATATGTTACAGCTTCTTTTAAAAAGGAATTAAACATGTTAAAAAGTTTAAAATTATGTGTTACATCATGGGTACCATTGCATTGTCGCTTTCAAAAGAAGAATACTTGGCACGTCTTATCCTTAGGGCCATTAGGAACTTTGCTACACAAAAAACAATCATGCGTGTCGTGTTAGACCTCATTATTCTATTTGCCTCCTTGTATCTCCTTACTCCCAAACTTCTACAAAGGGGAGCTATCCATTTAAGTCGAGATCGGGAGTAGAGGGGCAAAAAAATAAGACATGATAGAGGAGTCTCAGCAGTTCCTAGACAGCAGGGACAACACTCATCTACACCACGCTCCCCTTCTCTGCTCCAATTTCTTCTAAAGTGATTTAGAGGGAGACAACTATATCTAGACTGTAAATACAGTTTAAAGTGGGCTCAAAATGAACATGTTGTTTAAAATTCATAAAGTCAATTGAAAGTGACCCCTTACAATTCAATATCAATTCATTTTCAATAGTACCCCACTACATCGTTTTAAGGCTGGATTTACTTATCTGACTCAGAGTTTCTGGTTCACTCCAATTTACAGCCAACCCCAGTTTACCCAGCAGGTTCTTAACTGTAGACATCGAAGGGATTTTGTCCACACCAGATACTATCATTAGCTCCCCGAGCCCCACTCTATAAGAGGCAAGTGCTTCAGTAGTCCACAACCAGTGCCAGAACATGAGTACCCGCAAACAAATTTTATGTGACACCCTCTTCTGACCAAAATCCAAATAAAGAGGACTCAGGGGAGTAGACACTGGGAGACTCACTAGAGATCTAAAAAACTTGTGTTCAGTAGTCAAAAGATTATTACTATTTGAATAACCCCAGAGTTCTGCACCATAAAGGGTTGCCCCTAGAGCTTTAGGCCCATATGTAGGTAAATCTGATTTATCGACTCTAGAATACTGAATTTTACCGATTCGGTATTCTAGATTCGGTAAATCAGATGTAGGTAAAAATTCGGTAATTTTTACCGAATCTGTATGATTCGATAATTACTGAATCGGTATTTACAGATTCGGTAATTGACATTGATTCCTATGGGCCTACAGGCCCATAGGAATCAATGTCAATTACCGAATCGGTAAATACCGATTCGGTAAAATTACCGATTTTGCAAGGGTGACAGGGTGTCACTTTGACACCCAGTTGCACCCCTGATTTTGGCTTGTGTGCCATGTGACACACATACATGCCCTTCGGGCATGTATGTGTGCCACATGGCACAGGTGTACATGCACAGATGTGCATGTACACAGGTATTTGTTATTTACCATGCAATAGAATTACATGGTAAATAACGAATCAATAATGGCCTGTGGCACTGTTTTCAGTGTCACCTACATCTGGATTTAACAATTGGGTATATTTACCGATTCGGTATTTTACAGAATCTGTAAATTTACAGAATCGGTAAATTTACAGATTCTGTATATTTGAAGGCCCCTACATCTCCATTTGCAAATACCGGTCGGTAACCGGTATTTGCCGACCTACATCTGGCCCTTAGTATTGTAAATTTCCAGTGCTGGCCCCAACTTTCTGGATAACGTTTTCCCTTGGATTTTCACAATGCTTGCAGTTTGGTATATCTGGGTAGTAAATGCTTTAGCCATATGTGGGGCCCAATTCATATTCTGGGTGAGTTTGATACCCAGGTAATCAAACTCTTTAACTAATTCTAATGGTTTGCCACCCACATACAATTGTCTCATACATTAAGCCTTCAAGTAGGAAGAAAATAGCATGCATTTGTTTTCGAGCTATTAAGCTCCAACCCGCGCTTCATGCAGAATTCCTGAAAGTCATCCTACAGCTGCTGCAGCCCCTGCGGGGTCTTGGATATGAGTAGGGTATCGTCCGCAAATAGGAGGGCTGGGGTCCACTGCCCTGCTATTTTCAGAGCGTCACAGCCATCCCTGCTCAAACATTCAATGACATCATTGATAAAGAGGGTAAACAGGGTAGATGCCAATACGCACCCCTGCCAAACTTCCCTGTCAATAGGTATGGCTTCTGTCAGGGTACCTCTATCATCCCATCTCACTTGGGCCTGGGTATTAGCATGGAGTCTTATTAAAATACTAAGAAGAGGTGCTGGCAATCCCATACTTTCCAAAACTTCCCACAGTTTTGCTCTTGATATCATGTCGAAGGTAGCACGTAAATCTACAAAGGCAACATAAAGTTTGCCCTTCTTACGGATGGTGACCTCTCTCCAAAAAATACACATAAAACGAAAAACTTGGTCCAAGGTACTGACATATTCCCTAAAACCAGCCTGCCACTCAGAAATAATATTTTCCTCTCTAATCCACTACTGAAGACGTGCAAGACCTGTTTACAGAAGATTTTTTTGCATTGAGTCAATTAGGCTGATGGGCCTGTAATTCACCGGGAAGGCGCAATCTCCCTTTTTAAATACAGTCACAATTTCTGCTAGCTTCCATGAATAAAGTATATCCATACCTGAAAGGATACTATTGGAAAATAGGTTAATGTAAGGTCCCCATACTTCAAGATCTCCTCTATAAATATCACTAGGTATCCTTTCCGGACCTCGTGCACGGCCAGAGATACTGGAACTAATTGCTACTTCTGTCTCCCTAAGCGAGAATTGGAGCATGTTAGATTTAAGTGTTCCCTCCCCAACAAGTACAGGGTCACTATTGTTAGGCATTCTGGATTTATCAGTATATAAATTACTAAAATGTGCAACCTAATGTTCTGGCTGAATACAAAAATCCAATATAGGTTTCGTGCCCCTGGACACAATGGCTGCACTTTTCCAAAACTCCCTGGTGTCCCTATTGACCAGGGCATCATGCAAATCAGACCACAGTGATTCTTCCCACTATTTTATTCATGTTTAAGGACCTCCTTGTGGCAGGCCCTAGATTTCTTAATCTGAGCCTGGGATTTAGATTTAATTGCATCCAGAAGCTCTCCCTTTGCCACTCTGCATGCCTTGGTATACCAGGATTTAGATTTAGGACTAGGATTCTTCTTCCGTCTGTTTTTACCCAACGTGTCTCTAATTTTCTCCCCTATCTTCTCGTGTGTGTGGGGTATTTTTTATTTTCTCAGTGTAGTGGGGAGTTTAAATAAAAGGTCAAGGTCCCCCTTGACAAGTTCATTTACAATAGTTGATAGCTCAGGATGTTTCGTTACCCAGTTCCATCTAATTGTTTGCAAATTATTTGCTGGACAAAGTCCGCCAATATTACTATGCCCCATATTCTCAGGACGGGATGATTCTTTAATCCTAAATGATAGATTAAGTACATTGTGATCACTATCGGAGCAATTGATCACCTCCATGTCCATAACCGCAGGCCATGAGTCAACTTGGGCTAGAATATAATCTATTCTACTGCAGTGGCCCAATCTGTTAAAGGTAAATTTATCCTGGGGATCCGAGCTACACCTGCCATTAGTGGCTCTTAGCTCATGCTCAAGGGTAAGTGCCAAAAGTTGACCAGCTTTGGGTGACCATTTTACATTGGGTAATTCCAAAATGAGAATTCCCCATTGGTTATCCTTGTCAGTGGTTAATTCGTGGGGAGCAGCCACTAATGGCTCGAACGTAGTGTTAAAATCTCCTGCCATCAATATTAGATCTTGCAAACGCAAGTTCAGGAGTTGATGCTCTAATTGATAAATTACTTGTGTCTCATTATTCCTGCCCTCTACCCTATTATCAATATTTATAAGTTTTATAGACATTCCTGAGGGAAACCTGACCCGAAGGGCAGGAATATCTTTAGAGCTACACAGCAGAGTTCCAATAGTACACTGCAACGAAGTCTTAACCCATATACCGAGTCCTCCTGAGGGTCTTCCTTTTGTGCTCTTGGTTGCAATAACCCAATAAGATGTGTACGCATTTCTGTGAGTGGGTGCCAAACACCAGGTCTCTTGGAATAGGCACACATCAATGGTGTCTCTGAATTCACCCCAGTGGGCATCAGGCAAAAGCTTGGTCAATATGCAACATTCCAAGAAGCTAATCTCACCACAGACTCCTTGGCCAGTTCTATCTCACATGAAGTGGATTTAGTTTTAGGGTTACTATCACTTAACATAATATCAGTCTCAAGCCTAGTTGACAATTTTTTTCCTATTACGCAGGTCTTTATCAATCCACGAGCAATCTCGCTATTCCTAGACAAATCTCCTTTTTACATAGGTGCCAGCAATACATTCACCGCCCCCTCATTTCCACAAACACCCTCATTGCAAGAAGTATTACACTCCAGTAGAACTGGTCTCGCTCTGATATCAGGGGTCAACAGCTTTTAGATCTTATATATAGTCAATCGTATGCTTCAAGGTCGGTTAGAGCAGCAAATCTGTTCTCCAGCCTTACACTCTGTGCCCCCTGGGTACCCCATGTGCTCCTCCAATCCAAAGGGTCCCTCCGTTGAATTCTACCTCCTGTTTCCAGTATTGCCGGAGATCTATAGAAATACTGTAGTAGGGATCTCACCACAAATCCATTGTTAAAAGGAACTATTCAAGAGCTACAATGCAATGCAGTACACTTGCTTGCTGGCATACAACAAGCAACAAACCATTATCCCTTGATGGCACAGAAGTTTGTCCCATTCAACAGAATTTGAATTGGGGTTGTTCACTCAGTAACCTTTGAACTGTACAAGACAATTTTCCAAAGTTTCTTTAAAGGTAGTATGTTTGTAATAATGTCAGAGAGTACTGAACTTCGCAGTTCCCTGCTGCTGCAGTGATATGTAACACATATTATATAAAAGTGTGCCATACTATAGATATTGAAATGATGCTGACAGTGTCCGGGACATATAAAACTTAATTCACAAGCACTGCATCCAGATGTTTGACCCAGTATTACAACTTTCCCCTATACAGCAGCCAAAGCCAGTGAAACCCTGAGTGCAATGCAGCAAAGCATCACTGTGCAGGGTAAGCCCAGATGGAGAAACTGAGCATAAACTAAAACCAGATGTGGGTCAATAAAGCTGACTTGCCATATGAAAATCACAACTATCATTGTCTCTACAATGGGAAGAGTGACTGGGTCACGGCCCATGACCTTTACACAGGTGCAGTGCATTTTCACCCCGACAGCAGTACGTGTAGACCAATATGCAGATGGCGTTTCAAAGAGGAACAAAAATTGGTAAACAGCTGGCATTCAGAAGCAAACAGTTTTGTTGACGTAGAAAACATCCATCCTTTGTTGTTACAGGTGAAATAGAGTTATGTTTACCTTTTTTTGTAACAGCAGTTCTCCTGAACATGGCCAATCCTGCAGCTGCACTCACGCAGTTTTCATCATGAGAGCAGCATCAGGATTGGATGGAGCAGGTTAGCCCAGGGTCCCTTTTGAGAATGGGGCCCCTGCATTCCCACGCTGCTTACACAGCTGCTGGCTAGGGAGGTGCAGGCAGAAATACGAATGTCAGGCTGAGCATCGCAAAACAGCCGGCCAAACTGACGCACACTTTGGAGTGTCTGGCCACTACTAATTCCTCCATGCTGGCTATCATTGGGCAGGCTGGCATCGGTAAAAAACAAGAAGGCAATGAAATCATTTCATTGCCATTTTATTTTTCACCTTTGCTCTGCGTGGCTCATCGTGCGGGTATGCAGACAAAATATCAATATTTAAATAGCAATATACAATAATATCGAAGTTTAAATATCGAAGGGACATAATATAGAAGGTAAGTAATATCGATAGATTTTAATATCGATATTAGTAATATCAATGTTAATAATTTCGATGTTACTAATATCGATTTTTAAATTAATCGTTTGTATATTATTATGTATTCATTATGTTTTTAATTTTTTTAATGTAATTTAATTAAATTTTGTATTTTAGTACTGTAGCGGGTTGTGGGTTTATAGGGGAATAGGGTTGGAGGTAAATTATTTCTACTAAATTAATTATTAATTAGTAGGAATTATAAATTAATTTAAATTAATTGGTATTTAATTTAAATTTATAAGTAATTAATTTTTATTAATTGATTAATTGATAATCATGTTCTGTAGCTGGTTGTGGGTTTATAGGGGAATAGGGTGGGAAGTAATTTAATTATACTAAATTAATTATTAATTAGTAGGAATTATAAATTAATTTTAATTAATTGGTATTTATTTTAATTATTTGTTAATACATTTTTATTAATTGATTAATTGATAATTATGTTCTGTAGCGGGTTGTGGGTTTATAGGGGAATAGGGTGGGAAGTAATTTAAATTTAATAATGTTTTTTAATTAATTGTTTTGTTAATTATATAATTGTTAATTTATTATTGATTGGTAATTAAATATTATTAAATGGTATTTTTTATAAATTTGTTTAGTTAATTATTTATTGCTAATCATGTTTTTAAAAATTATGTATTGGTATTTGTAAATGATTTATATTTATTTAATAGTTACGTTTTCTATTATTTAAAAAAATTCTTTATTTATAAGTATGTTTCTTTTTACCCCTACGCTATCCAACACTTTCCCTACTGTTGCACTCTCTGGAGTGGGAATAGTAATTGTTACCCCTACGTTATCCAACACTTTCCCTACTGTTGCACTCTCTGGAGTTGGAATAGTAATTTTTACCCCTATGCTATCCAACACTTTCCCTACTGTTGCACTCTCTGGAGTTGGAATAGTGATTTTTCCCCCTACACTATCCAACACTTTCCCTATTGTTGCACTCTCTGGAGTTGGAATAATAATTTTTTACCCCTACGCTATCCAACACTTTCCCTACTGTTGCGTTCTCTGGAGTTGGAATAGTAATTTTTACCCCTACGCTATCCAACACTTTCCCTACTGTTGCACTCTCTGGAGTTGGAATAGAAATTTTTACCCCTACGCTATCCAACACTTTCCCTACTGTTGCACTCTCTGGAGTTGAAATAGTAATTTTTACACCTACGCTATCCAACACTTTCCCTACTGTTTCACTCTCTGGAGTGGGAAAAGTAATTTTTACCCGTACGGTATCCAACACTTTCCCTACTGTTGCACTCTCTGGAGTTGGAATAGAAATTTTTACCCCTACGCTATCCAACACTTTCCCTACTGTTGCTCTCTCTGGAGTGGGACTAGTAATTGTTACCCCTACGCTATCCAACACTTTCCCTACTGTTGCACTCTCTGGAGTTGGAATAGTAGTTTTTACATCTACGCTATCCAACATTTTCCCTACTGTTGCACTCTCTGGAGTGGGAATAGTAATTTTTACCCGTATGCTATCCAACATTTACTTACTTTTTTTGATTTGTATTACATTTTTATTCATTGTTATTTATATTATTATTTTATGTATATACATGTATTTGTAATGTATTATATTTTCAATTATTTATAAGTTATTACTATAATTTTTTTGAGTTATTATTAATGAAGTATATACTATGTATTATACCTTAATTATTTGTTTTTATTCCATTATTTATTAATTTTAAATATTATAATATATTTTTAACTATGTTTATTACATTTATAAGTAATATTTTGTTAATATTCCTTTTTTTATTTAAAAAAACGATATTTTTTAAAAAACAATATTTTTTTTGATAGTTTTGTACTTACCTTGTTAGAGATAGGATATCATTATTATTAGAATCAATATTTTTGTTGCGATATTTTTGTAGGTAGATATTTTTGTATTCGATATTTTGTCATAGATTCCAAGCTGCGCAGGGGCAATGCTCCTCCACCCTAATGAAGAAACCGCTGCTGGTGGCAGACACTTACCCACCCCAAAAAATAAAGCACTTTCTCAATGGATGGATACAAATTGAAAATGAAGTGTAAATGCAGGATAATAGCTCCCTGTGACTAGTTTTTACTTTCTCTATTCTTAGGCCAGGGTTGCTCTTTTAAGATTGTCATTTTCTTTTAACATCTTTAACATTGCTGCTGTTGTGTAATCTTTCCTGGTAGTTTTACTTTGTCTGTCAACAACGTCAGTCAATCCGTCAAAAAATACTTTTTTCGATTATGGACATAATCATAAAAGCATATGCATACCAAAGAAACCACAAATTTGAAAATGTTTCATTAAAAGCATAATTAAGAATAAATACAATAAAGTCTACAAAAAAAGATAAACTGCAACAAGGATTGGATCGAGTACCCATCAAAAAGGCAAATACAAATGGAGGGCTTGTCGTATTGGTCCAGGGGGAAACACAATTGAGAGTATATGAGCTCCAGCCTAAAATGTGTCAACAGCGCCCTATCCCGATGTGCAGCAATTCTGAGCAAAAATGGTTTAAGGACTGGTGATGTTTTGAGCACCATGTATTCTCTAATAGAGTGTATTTCAATGCCTCTGGCTCTCTTTCAGCCTGCCTCCAAGCCAAGAATGCAGATTTTAACAAGGGTGTGCCTGAGTTACAAATAACGGAAGGATTATAAAAGAGGTGGAACAACCCCAAGTCTTCTGAAACTCCTTTCACAGAGTAGAGCCAAGGTATATTAAGGCCCTTTTCACATTGTAAGTAGTTGCTGATAATAAGACAGTTTAGGCTTGCTTGGGAGTTTAGCCAAACCGTAATCCATAAGGTAAGTGGGACAAATGTAATAGAGTCTTCTATATATGGGGGCCTAGTTCCCCGTGACACACTTAACAGGGCCAACAGGGGGGAAGACACAGGAAATGCCAAAGTCCATGATTCTCCTCAATTTGTAGCATGCCAGTATTAGCATAGCCTCAAACTCCAGCTCATTATGAAGCCATTGGCACACACTGGGGGATATTCTCAAGAACGTGTGATAATTATCGCAAAATTAGCTTACCGCAGCTCTTCACATCGTAGTCCACTGCGGGAAAATAAGGCTCTGTTAACTTTGTATTCTCAACACGGCAGTACCATGCGATAGTCTCACAATAACTAGTTAAATGACTGAGTTAAAATCAACGCGACGCCGCAAAAATGCAAAACATGAATGCGAAAAAGTGACGATGTTCCAACCCGCGATACAAAAATCAGCGATACCCAGCGACAGGCCTGCAATTCCCACGCGTCAAGAGGGAAAATGCACCAGAAAGGCAGAGAAAAAACTGGTGAGATGACAATGAACGAGTACAAGCCCACATTCGTGATGGAGAACAAATGTACATTGTCCTGCATTAAATAGGCATCTCCTCACAAATAGTCACAATGTACATTGACATGCAGTCTGCATGTAGACTGTGCCAATGCGGAAACATACATGGAACACACTGTGAAACCAATTCTCCACTTCACATTGCAGAGGGAAAATCAACACCTCCTGCACACAGACGTGTCATTTCTATAATCAATCAAGTGTGAAAGCATGGACAAATCAATAAATCAATCAATCAAAGCATTTGTATAGCACGCTACTCACCCAGAGGGTCTCAAGGCGCTTGGGGGTGGGGGGTCCTCTACTGTTCGAACAGCCAGGTCTTGAGTTGCTTCCTGAAGGAGAGGTGGTCTTGGGTCAGGTGGAGGTGGATGGGGAGGGAGTTTCACATCTTGGCAGCCAGGTAGGAGAAGGATATTACTCCCATTGTTGCTCTTCTGATGCGTGAAACGGCGGCAAGGGCGTGGTTGGTCGATCGTAGCTGGCGGGTGGGAGTGTAGAAGGTCAGGCGGTTGTTGAGGTATCTGGGGCCTTGGTTGTGGAGACCTTTGTGTGCGTGGGTGAGGAGTCGGAACGTGATTCTCTTGCTGACGGGGAGCCAGTGCAGGTCTCTCAGGTTTCCGGTGATGTGGCTGTGTTGGGGGATGTCCAGGATGCGTCGCGCTGAGGCGTTCTGGATGCGCTGGAGTCTTTTCTGAAGTTTGGCTGCGGTTCCGGCGTAGAGGGAGTTGCCGTAGTCCAGTCGGCTGGTGACGAGGGCCTGGGTGACCGTCTTCTTGGTTTCGGTGGGGATCCACCGGAAGATCTTGCGCAGCATGCGTAGGATGTTGAAGCATGACGAGGAGACGCCGTTGACTTGTCTGGTCATTGAGAGGGAGGAGTCCCGGATGAAGCCCAGGTTGCGTGCGTGGTCCGTTGGTTTGGGTGCGTTGCCCAGGGCAGGGGGCCACCAGGAGTCGTCCCAGGCGGAGGGTGATGATCCCAGGATGAGGACTTCCGTTATCTGAGTTCAGTTTCAGGCGGCTGTTCCTCATCCACTCAGCTACGTCTTTCATCCCTTCGCGTAGGTTGGTTCTGGCAGTTGTTGGATGTAGGAGAGTAGGGTCTGCTATCCTATGGTCACCCCAAATTTTTGCTTTTTGCTTCACTGGTTTATGACTTAATGTGGCTGTGGGCCTGCTAATCAGACCCACAGCCTGCTGTTCTCTCTCTAAATTACTGCCAATGCACTTTAGGTGCATTACGAATTGGAACTGGTTCACCTTATTGGCCCCTGTCACAGTGTACCCTAGGTACCCAGGGCATAGGTGTTTCCAAGGCCTACCAGGGGCTGCAGCATGTATTGTGCCACCCCTGGCCTGGCCTCCATATTTGACACAACTGGCTGATCACTCAGCTGGGGTAAGTTGGTGTAATCACCTCTTACTTAGGGTGCGTTGCCCAGGGCAGGGGGCCACCAGGAGTCGTCCCAGGCGGAGGGTGATGATCCCAGGATGAGGACTTCCGTTATCTGAGTTCAGTTTCAGGCGGCTGTTCCTCATCCACTCAGCTACGTCTTTCATCCCTTCGCGTAGGTTGGTTCTGGCAGTTGTTGGGTCGTTGGTGAGGGAGAGGATCAGCTGGGTGTCGTCAGCGTAGGAGATGAGGTTGAGGTTGTGTTGGCGTGCGATGGCTGCGAGGGGGCTCATGTAGAAGTTGAAGAGGGTGGGGCTGAGTGATGATCCTTGTGGTACGCTGCAGATGACTTCGATGGCCTCGGATCTGAACGGGGGGAGGCGGACTCTCTGGGTTCTTCCAGCGAGGAAGGAGATGATCCACTCCAGTGCCTTCTCCTGGATTCCGATGTTGTTCAGGCGCTGCACTAGGGTGCGGTGGCAGACCGTGTTGAACGCTGTGGAGAGGTCCAGGAGGATGAGGGCCACTGTTTCCCCATTGTCGAGCAGGAATTTGGATGTCGTCGGTGGCTGCGATGAGGGCGGTCTCGGTGCTGTGGTTGGGCCGGAAGCAGGACTACGAGTGGTCGAGGGATCCATTCGTCTCGAGGAAGGTGGCCAGCTGTCTGTTGACGGTCTTCTCGATGACTTTGGCAGGAAAAGGAAGGATTGAGATGGGGCGGTAGTTTTTGAGGTCTGTGGGGTCCGCTGATGGTTTCTTCAGTAGGACGCTGAGTTCGGCGTCCTTCCAGCTCTCTGGGAAGATGGCGGTGTCAAAGGAGGTGTTGACGATGTCCCGGAGGTGGGGTGTGATGACGGAGTTGGCCTTCTTGAAGACGTGGTGAGGGCAGGGGTCGGTTGGTGATCCGGAGTGGATGGAGTTCATCGTGCGGATGGTGCCTTCGGTGTTGACCGGGGTCCAGGCACGGAGGGTGGTGGTGGCGGGCGTTGGTACGGTTGTAGGGTGCGTTGGCTGTGTGCTGAAACTGTTGTGTATGTCTGCGATCTTGCTGTGGAAGAACGAGGCGAGCGAGTTGCAGAGGTCTTGCGAGGGAGTGATGTTGTTGTTTCTGGGGCTGGGGTTCGAGAGCTCTTTGACGATGTTGAAGAGTTCCTTGCTGTTGTGGGCGCTGTTGTCCAGTCGATCCTTGAATGCGGTTTTCTTGGTGGTGTGGATCAGCTGGTGGTGTTTTCGGGTGGCGTGCTTGAGGGTGGTCATGTTGTCTGTAGTCGGGTCTCTGCACCATGCTTTCTCGAGGGCCCGGCAGTTCTTCTTGGAGCTCTTGAGTTCGTCGGTGAACCAGGATGCTTTCTTGTTGCCGGGTCTGACGGGGGGGGTCTTCAGTGGAGCGAGGTCGTCTACGCAGTTGGTGATCCACCTTGTGAGGTGGTTGGCGGCTTGGTTGGGGTTCCTTGAGCTGGCGGGAGGGTTCTGGCTCAGGGATGTGGTGAGTTGGTCGGTGGTGATCTTGTTCCAGCTTCTGCGGGGAAACTGTTGCGGGTGGTGGTCAGTGGTGGTCCTACTGAAGCTGAAGTGGACGCAGCTGTGGTCTGTCCAGTGGAGTCCGGTGGTGTGGCTGAAGGAGATGTCCTTGCTGGAGGAGAAGACGGGGTCAAGCGTGTGGCCAGCGTAGTGGGTGGGGATGGTCACCAGTTGCTTGAGTCCGAGGTTGGCGAGGTTGTCCAGCAGAGTGGTGGTGTTGCGGTCGTTGTTGTTCTCTAGGTGGAAGTTGAGGTCCCCAAGGAGGATGTAGTCAGCCGAGGGGAGGGCGTGCGGGCTGATGAAGTCGGCGATGTCTTCGCTGAATTGTGTGCGTGGTCCCGGGGGCCTGTAGGTGAGGGTGCCTCTGAGGGTGGTCTTGGGGTTGGTGTGTATCTGGAAGTGCAGGTATTTGGCAGCTGTGAATGTATCGTCGGAGTTGGTCGTGATGCGGATGGTGTTCTTGTGGACGATGGCGAAGCCTCCTCCTATCTGGTTGACGAGGTCCCTCCGGGTGATCTTGTAACCGTCCGGGATGGCGATGGCGATGTCGGGCGCTGAGGAGGCGTTCATCCATGTTTCCGTGAGGAATGCGATGTCTGGTGATGTGGAGTCGAGGAGGTTCCAGAGTTCGACGGTGTGTCTGTGGACGGAGCGGGTGTTGAGCAGGATGCACTTCAGGTGGCTGCAGCTGGTGCTTGGCTTGGCGGGTGTGGTGCAGGTCCGGAGGCAGGAGAACTTGCAGGATTGGCAGGTGAAGGGTCCGTGGGTGCGTACTGGGGTGGCTCGGTGGCAGCCGGGGATTCGGCTGGTGTTGAGGGCGTTGAGGGTGGCGGTGTCGTAAGTCCAGCCGGTGAGCTGGCAGCTGCAGGGGCCAGGGGGTCTGGCACTGGGCGCGGTCCAGGCGCAGACGGGCGCAGACGGGCTTGCCTTTGGCGCACCTTCGGCGCACAATCGGCGTGCCTGCTGTGCGTCAACGCTGCGCGTACGCTTGAACTCTGCCATAAATGGAGATTGGGGGGGCAGGGCGAGGGAGGAGCAGCTGGGAGGCGGGAGCAGGGTGGCAAGTGGGGGGGAGCGGTGCGGAGATGCTGGAGGGAGCCGGGTGGGGCCGCGGGGAGCAGTGGCAGGGAGCGGGGTGGGGCAGGGAACAACTGGAGCAACAATGGGACAATAACAGAACCAGACACGAGAAAGAAAACGGCAACGATACAAATACTGTTCAAAAAACGAAAAAACAAAGCAAGCACAGAGGGACAGTCAGGAACAGGGGGCCAGACCAAACAG
Organism: Lissotriton vulgaris; assembly: GCF_964263255.1. Taxonomy (NCBI): domain Eukaryota; kingdom Metazoa; phylum Chordata; class Amphibia; order Caudata; family Salamandridae; genus Lissotriton; species Lissotriton vulgaris. The sequence continues at coordinate 846,684,250 of NC_141685.1, forward strand.
GGGCACAAAACGTATCTAGGTAGCAGCGGCGGCAGCGGGAGGAGATCGGGCACACTGAGGGTGGGCCACACGACCGGACTGACCGGGTCAGGTCAGGTCACAAATGGAGGGGCAGTGACTACCCCTTACGTACATGTTGTTCATGTTGTGGGACTTGAGTCACAGGGTGCATCCCTGCATCGTGGTGGTTCATATTTGACCCCAAAAGAAGCCCTGTTGTAACTTGTAGGTCACAAATGACAGAGTATATGTAATGATTATGAGGAACACAGAGGAGTGGGATTCCGTAATTTATGTGACACACAGAACTGGCATTTCGAATACGTGACACCCTAAACAGCTTCTCGGTACAGAGGTGACACACCCACCATCTATCATCAAATTATGAAATTGTTAGCACTACATGTTGCACTTACACTTGTCTGAGTGATGTGCTTGTACAGATGAGTGACATGCACTCAGGGAATGTGTGTGGTAATGCATTTATTTGCACATGTTGTGCCTGTGGTAATTTTGTACTGTCCCATGACTGCTAAGGACTGTCACAATGTGACGTGCTCATGTGAAGAAATTGTCAATGATGGTGTTCCTACGGGATATTCCTGCTGCGGCTGCAGTGGGGTGTGGTCCACCTGCCTCATATTCCTTATCATCGTCCGGTGCATCTGGCACTTATATCCATGGGGTACTGGTGCATACACATATGTTATGCAACACACAACATACAACAATCTTCTTGCAAACGATGTCTGGGCTGTACAGGAGCCTTCCACCTGTGATGTCCAGGCATGTGAAACGTGACTTCAACACACCAAATGTGCGTTCCACAATGCTCCTGGTGCGTTCGTTGGCCAAATTGTACTGCCTCTGGGCTTGTGTGCTCAGGGCTCAGAAGGGTGTCATCATCCAAGCGCAGAGTGTATATCCTTGATCACCTGTGATAGTGCAGAGAGACATGAATCAATAGTTCATTCTGCATGATGTGTTGGGAAGCTCACTGGTACATTGGTGTATGATATGTGTGACCTTGTGATCCCTGTTTGACATGTACCGCTTGTAGCAAATGTGTGGCTTTAATGTGTATTAAGTAGCCTCATTGCTGCTCCTCCATGCTCCCGGGCCTATTTACAATTGTGCGAAGCACAGTTGCATCACTTTCTCTCCTACGGCACACCATTGTCATGCCTGTCTGCGCATGTCCACAAGCCTGACAACGACACAGTGATGTTGTGTGCTGAAGGTGGGCGGCCAAGTGTGTGTAGGCCTATAGTAAGGATAGGGCGGACACAGATATAAAGTTCATGGCTGGCTGAACTCAACATGCAGTTGAGGGTAGAACTTAGGCTTATGCTGCGGTAATGGCGACACACACAACAGTAGGCATGTATGATCCCTGACCCCGAGTGGGCTTGCACTCCCTCATTTACCGCTTTGGCTGAGCCGGCACTCCAGGGGCATGCTACATAGCATCATTGTCCATTGTAGGGGTGGATGGCCCCGACACTACAACAGAGACCCACGCATTAATTACTTCCTTGGCAAGGCCTAAACTCAACCACAAACAGAGCCCAGGGTTGATTAACCACATCCCTATGCTGAACTGTTGTACGCAAGCCCACTCCACTCACACTTAAAGGGGTGACGTAACAAGCTACATTTCCGCGATCTTGCCCACTGGCTGGGGTGACATGGTTGCGTCCACTGTCCACTACAATCCAAACACCAGCACAGTATGTCGACATGGATATATCTGTGGTATGCATACTGCAGTCTGGCCAGCACATCCATGCCTCATTTGGCATTGTGTACATTCTCAATCATGGGTCACTTGCCTCCTTCACACATACCTGGTCCCCACCTCTCCCCACATTCTACTATTGTGTGGATGAGGTGCCATGCCTGAGATGGCTCATGTACATGGCTATCCCAGGTTACCACAGTAAGTTGTGCTGCTGTGCCTGGTGCGTGAGCAGGCTGTTTGGCATGTTGTATGTGAGTTTGTGATGTGTGCATTACCAGAGTTCTGAGTTGCATGGTTGTGGAGTTGGGCTGTGTGGTATGTTCATTTGGTACTTACCAACGAGCAGAGCATTTCCGTAAGTGTCATCCTGGAAGCGCCGGTTAATGATGGACTGTCGGAAAATGTAGGAATCATGCACGCTGCCTGGGTAGTTGGCGGCGACATTGGTGAAGATTCCCTGGTGGTCCACTATTGCCTGCACATTGATGGAATGCATGTGCTTTCTGTTGCAGTAATTGTGTACAGTGTTGGCAGGGGGCACAAGTAGGACATGTGTTCAGTCGATGTTCAGGATGCGGAGGATAGTTGTTCTTTTGAGCCTGTAGTGGGCAATGACATCCTATGGTGTTAGGTCTGTGAGGCTGGTGCGTTTTTTGAAGGTCTGCTGTCTTTGTCTGCGCTGCCTCTGTGGTCGTTCGGGGGGGGGCAGAAGGGGCTCCGGGGAGGTGGGTCTGGGGCTGGTGGCGGTGGGTGTTGTGGCCCACTTGGGGCTCCGAGCTGCATGATCAGTAGTTCCTTGGCATCAGTTGGTCTTCTGGTGTGCTCTGGGCTGGGCTCCCTTTTATAGTGCAGGTTGTCATCTGACTTTACAGCAGGTAGGAGCAGGTGTTAAATCCCTGATGCTAACGCACCTTATCACATATTTTGAGATCTTATCGCGGATATGGCTGGTCATTGAGAATGTTGCAGAGTGGTGTTTTCTCAGCTTTTTACAGGGGACCGCCTACTCTGCATATCATTAGCGTTAGTTGTCGGGTCATCTGTGGCGATGGTTTTTGCAGCTGCTATTGCAGGTAAACTGGTGATATGGGCTGTTAGCACCAGCTTCTGAATGAGGCGATAAATGTATCGCCAATTTGGCTGTGATAGAGTGCAGATTACTCTGCAATAAGTCCTTGAGAATATGCCTCACTGTTGGTGATACATTTTAATTAAGGTACGAAGATGCCTGCTACCAATTACCAATTATATCAGTGGCGGCTCCTCCACTGATGCAGGGGGCATCGCCCCACTGAAAAAAAGGAACAATAAAATGATAATAACAATTGGTATTATCATTTTGTATTACCAATATATGTCAGGGGCTCTCAGGCAGGGTGGAGCTGGCGGAGTAGGGAGAGGAGTGGTTTTCACTCCTGAAGTGGGCAGGGCTGCTTGGCCAGCCCTCTCGGGCCCCCCATTCAGTCCTGTGCACTTTGCATGTCCCCCACCAGGCTGCATTACACAGCCTGGTGAGGAACATGCATACCTTTCCGGTCCCCGTCGAGGAGCCGATCCAATCAGAATGCTGCACTGCAGCGTTGTGATTGGCTATGGGAGGCTGGAAAGACGGGTGCTTCCTGCTGCAGGCCGGGAGTGCAGGAAGATGTCAGAGGGACGAAAGATGAAGGAGAGGCGTGGCCGTTTCAGGTAAGTGTTTTTTTTTGTTTCATGCCTATTAAGAAACCTTCAGCAGATCGGCCATGTTAAACCGCCCACTGTGGTTTAAGTTATGGCAACTATTTTATAACACACAATTCCTTGCTCATCCTCCTTTTTTTTGTAGCACTGGTTAATACTTCCTCCAAATATTGCATTCCAACTGTCACCTGTTTGGCCTAATTAAGCCATTTGCTGTCTGTTATTACCACTTGCACTAAAGAGCTCTTCGTTTTTAGAAAACATGCTTCTCTTTCGTGTAATTTGCTGTCTTTGAAGAAGATTCATTCGATTCAGACATTTTCTTTGCAGACAAGCTTATGCTTCAGCAATTTGTTTTCGCTTCTGTCCTTCAAATCATAACAGAATGTAGCACAAATGCGTAGATGAACAAACAAGTACTACTGGGCAATCCCCAAAGAACATGAAAGATGTGCCTGCTTGGACGTCTTAAATTGAATAATGCTAGGATATACTCTGACTTAACATAGGCAATGACACAGTAAGAAGAGAAATCTTCAGATAACCTGCACTGGGGCCAGCGGTTATTATCAAATGTTTCATTGGGCATTTGTCTAGGTATATATAACAATGTTCCATGTGGCTAAAGTACGTGATTAAACTACTGCGAATGACTGCAAAGGCAGTGATCGAGCCGTCCAGAGAACCACAGGCCTCTGTCCCTGTATACACATACACTATTTTTAAAGAAGCCTGTCCCTGAAAGGAATTCAGTGAATGGCATTAGAGGGAGCATGAAGGAGTCCCCTGACTACTGCCTGTGCTCACCACTGCCAAACGACCACATTTACAAGGTGGACGTCATCCTGCATAGACAACATAGGGCCAGATGCATCAAGCGAAATACCGATCGTAAACGCTGAAATTTGCAGAATATCAGGGTTTGCGATCACAATTTAGCTATGTGCTATGTAGGTAGGCAAATACCTACTTGCAAAATAAGGAATCGCAAAAATTGCTATTCCTTATTTTGCGCAAGCATTTAGAGAATCGCAATTTGCGATTCCCTAAATGCTATGCTAGTAGGTATCGCAAATTGCGATAATGCCTTAAGGAATGGCAAATTGCCATCAACTTCAAGTTGGTGGTAAGTTGCGATTTCCTTTAGATAAAGCTCTTTTTTGCTATTTTTTTTGCTATTTTAAAGTGCCAATGTGTCCTTCTGGAACCATTGCACCCTTGAAATTGCGCCCGCAAATGCGCAAATTTCGCACGCAATTCCCATTGATTCCTATGGGCCTCTTGGCCCATAGGAATGAATTGGAAGCCATTCCTTATTTGCGACTCGCAATTTGCGAGTCGCAAATAAGGAATGTGTAAGAATCGCAAAAATGATTGTGATTCCTACCTACATAGCATTTTGTGAGTCCTTAATATTGATTCCCTAAAAATCGCTATTAAGGACTCGTTAAACTGCTTTTACCTGCATATGGCCCATAATCTATGCAGAGAGGATACCTTCCTTTTTTGGGAAGTTGCATCAGATCTATAGTTTGTAGCTGCAATTCTGGACACAAACCACTGATACATTTCATTGTGAATCAGTACTACGGGGGTGGTTATTTCACATGCCCTCCTCCTAACAAATCGCAATCTTCACGTAAAGGGCATTTTGCCTGTTGGAAATTCATTTGTGACTTGCAATGTGTTTTTTGTACAGTGTGACTGCCTTTTTTGTAGCTGCAAATCCTGTGATTTCCTAAATCCTGAAGGAAGAAGTCCTTGACTGTGATTAATTGCAGGGATCATGGAAACCCCTCCATGTCAGGTGACGCCAAGCCATGCAAATCCAACTCCCTAACCTCACTTTCAAACTCGAGTAGCCAATTCTAGCTCAGTCTGGAAAACATGAGACAGCCATCTCGGATCCCTAAGGACCGGAAGGAGAACAGCTGATGCATGTTGCTATTGCTTCTGAGCAACTCAGAACTCATCTCTTATTTTCAATATAAGAGCTACTCACAGCAGAGCAGTAAGAGTTTACCCAAGGGGAATCTAGAGATTTTGGTATTTTTCAAGAATTCTCAGTCACAAGTGGGCAGGGCCGGACTGGGAACCAACACCGGCCCTGGCAAAGTGCTCGGCCGCCCCCCCCCCCCCCCCCTTCCCCGGGGAGGGGGGTTGGGGGTGCCGCCGAGCTCTCTGCCAGGGCCGGTTTTCGGCCGATTTTGTTACAGGGCCGTTTTTGCAGCGTAGCTGCAAAATCGGCCCTGTAACAAAATCTGCCCCCAGGGGCCCAAAACCGGCCCCCACCCGTGCATGCGCACCAGGGGATTGCCCGGTGCCCGCTACGGCCAGTCCGGGCCTGCAAGGGGGCTTCCATATATGGGGAGAGGAGTTGGTCTAACGGCTAGGGAGGTCGACCTCGAATCTGGGGAACCGGGTTTGAGTCTCGGCAATGACGCTGAACATCTGTGATTCTGGGCATATCACTTAATCTACCTGTGCCTAACAAAAATGAATGTGTCCTCATGTAATGCAACTGGTGCTATGCAAAGCGCTCTGATACCCATACCGGGTCAATTTCACGCTATATAAAACTCCGTAAAAAAAAAGAGTTCTCCCTGTCCTCCAGACTGGTATATTCTCAGTGTGACTTATTAGCACAGATGTTTCCAGGTAGTCTTAAAGCCAAATCATGCAAGTACACAGACAGAGATATGCTAATTGTTTTAGTGTGGGATATATATGCGAGCGTGGACTCTTTTGCAGGTTTGTTACTGAGTCACTCATTCCTTGAGATTTCATTGTGATGATGGGAATCGTGTTGTGTGGTAAGAAAGTGGCTATTGCATCTGTATGAGGCCTTTTGCCTGGGTCCTGGATAGTCATTGTTTACAGGGCAGTATTTGTGGTGGGTTTTGTCATTTACCATTGGCCTCTGATGGCCTAGGATACTAATACATTACATCAAAAAACAGAACGTGAAGAGGGTCTAAGGGGAGTCTTTTAAGACCAGCTTGCATCCTATCCCCCAATCTAGCTATCAAAGAACACAACAGGGATGCTAAGGGTCTAAATAGAAAACTACAATGAACCAATACACTCATAAGTAGTTAGTAAAGTAATTTGTGTAAGGAGAGAGAAAGGAGTGCAGAATAATACGCATCAGCCCACCCATTGGCGGAGTCTCATCATCTGGGTTTTGTTGAAAACTCGTATCTGCTAGGTACCTCCTTGATAGTATGTAGAGGAATACTAGCAACAGATCCACCAGTGATAGAGAGCCAACAGAAAGTATAGGCAGGTTGAAGTGGAGTAATGTTGCAGTGCTCGAAAAAAAACTTTTTGCGGAGTAGTGAGAAAAGTGTGTATAGTAATTAAGATTGCCTAGTATGATGCCAAAAAAACGACTTTATTGAGGGGGTCATCATACTGGCAAGATTAAAAGCAGAGTGAAGATAGTGTGTGAAACAAATATCACTATCAGTTGTGAAAATAGAATGGTCAACATGTTTCAGCCTTTACAAGGCTTTCGTCAGGACCTGTTGAAAAAGAATAAATGACCTACCAGAAATAAATTATTTATATGGTGGTCTCGCATCAAGAAGAAAAAACTCTCCCATAAATTTTTATGGAGATAGCCTCACCTCGCCTGGCACTCGCTCAGGTCAAAAGAGGCCCCGCTCTGTCCGTCGGCACCTCCTGCTACCTTCTGAGCCCCTTCTGTTAATCTTTCTTCACATAAAGTCTTATCACAAAGGGAGCTCATATTCTAAGAGTTATAATTTTACTTGGATTTAAAGTAAACTCTTGATTCTGAAAGCATCATCACATCAGTGAATGGGGTCCACCAACATTACTCAAGCAAAATATAACCTGGGGAGTACAAGTGGGCTGGAACAGAGTTTGAAAAGGGTGTTAATGCAGATTATTCACAAACATAACTAAGGAAATGGAAAAACAAACTTTGAAGATAGCACCAATATATGGGATGATTTCACATAAAATACAATATATCATCTAGTCATCCATAAGTCAGATTTCAAGGGAAAGACAATTGACACCCAGTTCCTTCCCTGACTCATTACTCACAAATGTCTACGGACAAGTTGCAGAGTGTAACACTTAATCAATAAAACGTGGTCTTAATTTCACAAAAAGAGCCCTAGAGAAGGCTTCTGCCTTTTGAATTGTATGCATAGAAAAGGGGCGCCAAAGTAGCAAAATGTATATGGAGGGCAACAAGATATTCCACTCCCCCAACCCCTACCCCCCAATATGAAGCACCGTCAAAAAGAGATTGGTAACTAATGACATAATTCCCACTCACCAAAGGTTGGTTGAAAAGATCCATACCAATCCCCCCAACATACACATTGCAATAAACATCACGTGAAGAAGTGGCTTCTGAAGCATAAAAACTCCCAGTTTTTTTTAACTCTAATTTTGGACCCCAGCTGTAAGACTCCCTAATGGAGTCTTCCTCACTGTAAGCTTCTGTTTAAAATGGTTCTTAGCTTTACCTGCCCAGTGACCACCTTTTATAACAAGGTTGCTTGATGCAGGGTCTGAGTAAAAGTCTCTGCGCAGGTTATATATTTTTTTTATGGCCAAGGTAATTACAGTACTGGCCAGCCAGCAATTTAAAGCTCTCCCAGACACATATAACCATCTTCAGAGTGAAGCTTTCTGCTCAGAGAGGAAATTGTGGGGCATATTATCAAGGGAGTTTATCTCCGCTTTTTTGGCTTTAAAAGCCAAGAAAGCGGAGATAAAATGATCTCCCTATTACCTAGCTGTCGCTAACACCAGTTAGCGACAGCTAGTAGGAGATAACGACCATCTTGGGCCCCACTTTGCATGTCAGTGATATTTATCACTAATGACATGCAAAGTGGGCGTGCCAAGATGTTAGCGGCTGAAAACAGTCGCTAACATCGCTATCTCCTATTACCAACTTTTGGAGATATTCGCGCTAAGAGCGAATATCTCCAAAAGCTAACAGCTGCCCTGAGCAGTTCTTAGCCACGTTATCCAATGTAAATGTAAATGTGGCGTATTTGTATAGCGCGAACAGTGACCCGGAGGCATCCCGGCGCTTGTACTCCTACCACAAGGGAACCCATCCTGGCTTTTCCTTGTGGGGTGTCAACTCCTGGGCATCCCATGGTGAAACCAGGCATCCCTTGTGTATCAGGGGGCCTTTGTGGGGACTAAGCAAGCTATTGCCCAGAGTTGCAGCGTGGGACCCATGCTTAGAATTGGCACTGAGGCGAGAATATCCGGTCAGAGGAATTTAAGCCCAAAACCCACTGAGGCGGGAATCGAACCCTGGTCCCTGGCCAGCGTTCTGCATCAAGGTCTGCAGCTCTAAGCATTGAGCCACACTACTCCAATGGGAGGTGGATAACAAGGCTAAGAGTATTAGCTCGGTAATGCATGAATATCGCTGACTTTTCAGCGATATTCATGCATTGCAGCGATTTTTATCGCATTTGCGACAAACCTTGGTAATACCAAGGTTTATTTGCGGTAAAAATTGCTGCAGCTCTGCGGTAAATTTTTGTCTCTAACCAAGCAATAGCGATAATTATCGCTATTGCTTGGTAATATGCCCCTGTGTTTCTTAGTTAAAGGATTTTGGTTACCAATCTGCAGGCGTGTCACAAACCTAGTCCTATTTACCTCTACAGACGGACGATGATTTCTAATTGTAACCGAAATCACAGCATCCCATACAGGAGCAAAAAGGGAAAGGGGAAGAGAAAGAAAACTCTGGTGCAAGGCTTGTCACACTTCCTCCTGGGCGGCTTATGGACAATTGTAAAAACAATGCTAGATAAGAAAATAAACTTGTATCATTAAAATAATATACAATCCTTCTACCTAATTACCTTAAGTAAGAAGTCTTCTAACCCCAGTCCTTTCTTCTCTAAACTTAGATGCAGTCTTCTCATTGGAAATATAGGAAAAATAACTATTACTTTGGTCTTTTTTGGAATACTTGCAGTGTGGTGTTCATGTATGACTCTGAGGACTTACTAGGGAGTTCAATGCACATGAGTCCAAACTATTTCAGTCTTGAAAATCTCAGAAAATGACAATATGTACAACGGCAGTGATGAAAACAGGAGAAACACAAAGTGCAAACTAAGACTGTGGCCAAAAAATCAAAAAATAATACAAATGGAGTGCATAAATATAGATACAAATATACAAGGTCTTGAAAATAGTAAATGATTGAATATAATTATCTGAATAGGCAAGATATTGCAAAAGTAGGAAGTCAAAGATCCAACTAGATGCCCCTACTGCAAGACACTGGCTCGTCAATGATCCTCTGACGACCGCCAAACACGATATTCTTTGGGAAGCAATGAGACTCCGACTTCACTCTCCTTTTAAACATTAACATCCAAAATGGCCACCAGATCCAAAATCCTACATCCTGTGAGATTCAAATTGGTTTCTTTTTGTTGTGCATTCACCACTGCACATGTCATTGTCCCTCTGATCCTGAAAATTTTCATTTCAAGTCGTCCAATTGCTGTAATCTTTTAACAAACAACATTTCAACGTATTATTTCCTATAACTCTACACATTCCTGACACCGCTATCTCATGTAATCATGACAGGGTGGAGGAGACATCTCCATAAGGTAATTAGCTATCTCACACTGATAAGCACTGGTATGATCCTTCGGAAGGGGAGACATAGAGAGTTGGCATACCTTTGGCAGAGGTCTTAGAGGAGAGACTACAGACTACAGATCTGACTGGGAGGAGTCTGAATCAACATTTAGGTATTTTCCCAACCTCCTTTCTAACTGGCATCTTGAACCTCCCCAGATTGCTGTGCAGGATGTTGGTACTAGTCACTGATATAGTAGTGACATGGCACCTCTGGGTTGAATAGGGATTCCAAATTCTTGACCTGTCCCATGCCCATTTAAACCCCTTCACAAGGAGAAACCCTTCAGAAGAAAAGGAGCAAAAGAAGATGAATGAAACAGGCCAGCTTGCCAATTAATTTCCTGTCTGGAATGTGGGGGACTCACTCTGGACATGTACCCTTTGTTGGACTCTGTGTCCAGAGTGTGTGATTCTAGCTCCTCACCTCCATTTTGGGGCCAGAAGACTGTGGACATTCTAGGGGTCCTGAAGGAAAAATATCTGTTTGGACTCTCTGGTCTGCTAATGTCAGTGAGTGTCCTGTTAGTCAGTACCATGAGCTTCAGTGGGGCACACAGGCACCCTGATATAGGGAGAAGACATTCGCTGCTGGAGAGTGCAGTCAGCTAGAGATCTCTGTCCAAGCTGAGGAGCTGCTGCTGGAATACCACAGGTCAGAAAATAGGGTCAGACTAGGAACACAAAAGCAGCTCTGGCAAAATTGCTCAAACCAGCCCCAGTCCCTTTGTCTGTTTGTTGTTATTTATCAATTGAATCCATCCATCCATGCTCTGTCTCCTTTTCTCTATTCCCCTTCTCTTCTCCCTCTCTAGTCTCTTTCTTTCTACCTTTGCCCTCCTTCTCTTTCTCTCTCTCTTGAAGCCTCTATGTGCTTCTGCAATTATCCCAGGGTAACTGGGGAAAGTGACGCAGGAACCAGAAGTGGCCCTGGTCTTTCAAAACCAGCATACAAGTGCTCCAGTTCACTGGAAAATGCCTAGCGGAATAAAAGGACCTGACTGTCCCTGTCAGGAAACAACCAAAGGCTGGAAAGGAGGGCTGGTTCAAAGCTCTGTTAACCACAGTTCTAAGGACCAGTAGCAACAATAGCAACAATACCAGCACTCTGTGGTAAAGCATTTTAAATCACCCAGATACAGCACTGAAAAATTAAAGGCCAGGAGCTCTTTCTTTTGGCTTGAAGTAGTTTCACCAAGCACAACAGCCCCCATTGAAATAAGCCCATTGGGGGTAAGGGAATCTAAGTTCAAATGAGCTGCTCATGTACTGCGTTATGCTTCAAGGGTTAGGAGGGCACCACTGTTTTGGAGCCTATGAGTGTTTTCAAAATCAGCATCTGGTGTGGGCTTCCAAGATGATCAGGTGCACAAATGCAAGTGCTACCGAAGTGTGTGTCAGTTACAGGAGAAGCTCAGACCCAGACACGAGTCTTCCTCACTTAGTTAAGAAATATAGCACCCTAGGTGCCCCCAGATCAGATGAGCACAGAAACCAGAAAGGAGTTCAGCTTATTTTGAATACTTCTAGGTCTGACGTTTGAGTGTGCCTGAAGAGTGCATGGATATATTGAGGTTGTGGCTCTTCTGTGGCTGTTACTCAACCTTGTTCTATAATGTAAATAAATAAACCCGGGCTCCACCCCTGGATGCAATGGTGTAGAGCAGACATCCTTGACTTAAAGAAAAGTGTGTCTATTATTTAACAGTACTAGAACAATCAAAGTCAAAACTCAACAGAATAAAAATTCCGCAACCATTTTCAAGGAATACAAAACAATGTAATTAGATAAATGACACCAAAATTACTTAATATCTAACGCAGGAAACCAAGAAAAAGTAAAGCAGTGTGATAGAGCGGAGGTCAGACACATCCAACAGGTTTCATATGTCTAAGATTTTACCTACTGAGTTACACTCTGAAATGGAAGTAAAAATCCGCCACTGGGGCAAGATTGCAGATTGTGTATGGTGAGGTCCTTTCAAAATTGAATAGCTGCTGGATGAGGTCCTGCTGAAGCTATTGGTTTTGGGAGAAATATCAGTGAGTAGGAACATTTTAATTTTGTGCCTGCTGAAGTCCTTTCATTGATCACATGTTTTTTGCGACCTTGACTTCTAAAGGTTTCTACCTTAGGGCCTAATTTAGAGTTTGGTGGAGTGGGTACTCCATCGAAAAGGTGATGAAGTACCCTCTTGTCCAAACTCTCCTGCATTTAGAGTAGGGCACACCATCAGTACGTGGATGGCAGAGACTACTTACTTTCCACCGCCGACATACACCTCCAACGGCCCAACAGAGAAAAGGCCTTTGAAGGTTATGCCATTTTTCAGCTCACCTTATTCAGAGTGGGCAATCAAGTTTTCATTGTCTGCCACCGCCAGATAAGTGGTAGTGTACACTTTGATCCTCAATCCATGGAGGAAAACTCACATGGTGAGGGGATCATTGTTTTTTTTATTTTCCAAAACAAAGTCCTGCTGTAAAAGTAAAAAAAATTACATTTGCAGTACAGCTCGGTCATGTTGATGGAGCCATCCATCAAACTTTCAATGCATTGATAGGAACCACTGTGAAGGCAGTTCCTGCCAATGCATGAGATGTACGCTGGGCACATCTCAAAATTTGGTAGGTGGTAACTTCGTCAGGGTGACAGATTTCTCTGTCGCCCTGGATGAGTCCAATCACCAAAGGCAAAATCAGGCACTTTGTCCCCCTAGTGGAGCGAGCCTGGAACCTGTGTTTTGGGACTCAAACCCCGTCGTGGAGCATGCCTGGACCTTTTATGTGATAAAAGCCCTCTCTAAAGTGAATCCCTTTATCACAAAGGCCCGCTGAAGCTTCCGAGGTTTTGGAAGTTCAAAAAAGTTTTACGTTCAAACCTTTCACACTTTCTGAAGCATTTCCTCTTGGTCTCTTCTAAGGCTCACAGAGCCTCAAGGACAGCACTAAGGGGACAGAGCTCACTCCAGTAAAGGCCACCAGCAGGGTCCAGTCCAGGTACAGATCCAGGCCCAATAGTGACAGATCAAATGGTCACTTCAGCAAAAAACCCTCCTTTGGCTTGTTGTGTCCCTTAGCCACACAAGTCGGAGGTCATCCAACCCATCACGTCCCAGCACACATCACATGCAGCAGGTGTTCTTCCACAGGACTGAAAGTGCTCTGATGAGCTGGGGACAGTGTATTTCATTTTTGGGATTCACTAGCTAGTGAGTGGGTGACACACATGGACACTTACTAACCAATGAGAAAAATGTTTCCAAGGGATAACATACCCAGCTTTGCAGCACCTTCTGTCTGACTTACTGAAAACTATTCCACAGTGCACTCATATGTCGAGGGAATTAAGCAGTCCCCTCCTCCTCAACCACACCAAACTGGTTCCATGGGTTGTTGTCAAGCTGCTTCTGTTAGAACCAGGGAACAAAGGATTAAATTCCTCGGGTCCCCCTTTACATTTAATTATGAACGGGTCGGCCTTACCCTCTTCACTTTCAAGTTAATGAAGTACTTGAACCCTCCCCAGCTGCTCTTTCTTACCTAAGAAGAGTAACATACCTCACACACAAGTTTTTATTCCAAAAGGCCTAATCCATTGTTTCTACTCTGGAAGCAATTCCCACACTGTCACACACACAGAGAGGAGTAGTGTGTATGAATCTCTTCGAGAGAGGTGAAACGTGCTTCATGAACAAATACTGCCCTCACTCGCAAAATTGTGACATGCTTCATCATCGGGCTTGCTTACAATACAACCCTGTGCAGACCAACGCTGGGGGTGGAGCAAAAGGGAGGGGAAGACAATACAAACATATAAAAATAATAATATGGGTAATGGATCCTGGGATCACTGAAAGAAAAAGTGCTGTGAAGAATAAAACTAGTTCAGTGGTATCTTTTGTAAATAATGTATTCATAGATTCACTGACTAGGATTATGAACGTGAAGGATGTTGGTGACAGGAAAGTATTAGGAGTTCCTTTACCCCTCCTTACTTCCAAGTTGTCAACATGGTTCAGCTGTTGGAAATGTGCCTACAGTTACAGGTCACCACAGCATTCATCAGGACCTTTCACATTCCAGTTTTTAAAATCCCAGTCCATGATGATATAGATTTGTTTTCCAAGCCATGATGAAGGAATTGAGAAAGATGCAGTTGTTGATGTACCGAAATAGGAGAAAAACAACATGACAAGAGAGACAATATACACAAGTAATCCAGGAGTGCAGTCAAAAAGAAGATTGTGTGATTTAAGGTTCTGATAAGGGAGGTGTTGTTTCCTAGATATAGGTACATGGAAGAAGGGTCAAAGAGCTATATGATGAAAAATGATATATACAAGAACAGAATATTTGGATATTAAGGAAAGTTTCTTCAGATATTTGGTTGAGTGGTGAGAGGCGGGATGGTTAAGCTTAGAAGAATACTTCTTTTTGGAAGTAGACCACTCACAATTACCTGTTTTTTATCTTATACCTAAAATTCACAAGAACAGGGAGAAACCCCCAGGCAGACTCTTTGAAACTGTGTCTAAATACATGAGCCATTTTTTGCAGCTATTGGTAGTGAACCTTTCTTGTTTCAATATGGGCACATCTGACTTTTTATAAAGGACTGTCTTTGATTTTCAATGGGACAATTATATTCTTATGATAGGTTTAGATGTCTCCTCTTTGTACACAAGTATGCGTCATGACGATGAGATGAGGGCAGTAAGGTATTTTTTGAGAGCAAGCTTGATAAAGTTCTTTAAGTATAATGAAATGTTATAGTGGTGATTGACATGCAACACTTTCCTCTTCAATGTCGAGAGGTTTGAAAAGCGAAGAGGGTCAGCAATGGGCACTTGCTTCACCCCCAGCTATGCTAATTTGACCATGGGCTGGTGGGTGGAGCAGGTGCTCAGTGGGCCAGTTATGGCTAAATGATCTACTCACATTCTAATATGGGCCAGGTGTATTGATGACAAGTTTGTATTGTGAAAAGGGGATGCAGATATGGCTAAAGGTTTTGTGGACAGGATTGATCACAGCAATTTAAATTTGAAATCCACTAGCCAAATTAGTAAGTAACAGCTGGACTTTTTGGGTGTGAGACTTATAGTAAGGGTTCTAATTAACAACTACTGTATGTAGAAAAAGTACAGCAGGGAAGAGCAAGCTTCATGCAAAGAGTTTCGCCGTTTGCCATTAAAGAATAGTATCCCATGTGGGGAACTCATGCATTCAAAAATGATATGCAGTATGGAAGCACATTTTGAAAGAATACAGGATGAAATGATAACCAGATTGAAGGCAAGGGGTTATTCAGATGAAATCTTGTCAACAGCAAACATTAGAATAACAAAATGCAGAAGGGAAAATAATCTTTATAAGGAAGATAACACCAAGAAAGGAGAAGATCAAGTATGTAGGCTTATCATGACATTCCACAGTCAGCATGATGAAATAAAGGGGGCTTTATGCAAAAATTGGTATTTCATTAGAAGTGACCCGATTACTGGTGATAAGGTGAGCAGGAAACCACAGGTTATGTTCAGGAAGGCATACTCCATGAGAAATAGATTAGTTAAAAGTGAGGTAATCACAAGGAAGGAACAGTGGCTTGAACCACAGAATGGATTCAAGAAACTTAACAAATGTAAAGCATGTGTGCTCGTAATACATTTTTCAGCGATAGTCACCACTTTTAAGAGAAAGATCAAGATTAGAACAGCTTTGTGTTGTAAAAGAGAGTTTGTAGTCTAGGCCTTGTTCTGCCTTTGCCTCAAAACATATGTAGGAATTACTATATCACTGGCGCATAAGATACTCCTTCACATCTTAGGGCAATTAAGAAAAATATGTTAATTTTCCAATAGAATGCCACTTCCAGGAATGTCATGGGGCAGACCATAATGGGTTAAAGGATAGTGTGATTGATTGAGTCCTGAAGACAGAGAGAGGAGGAGATAGAGAGAAACAACTACGGAGATTGGAATCCATGAATATATCAGAAATGGATACTATAGAACCCCATGGGTTGAATATTGATGAAGAGATGTATGCACATTTATAAATGCTGCCCCTGTTTATTCTTTTTTAGTGATAAGACTCACTGCTGTTTTTTCTATGCATTCTTAGGTCTTGTTTATGTTTACAGATGTACAGCCTTAGAATAGAAAGTGGGCATTATTACATATTCATAGGAAATTAATAAAAAATAAGATGCCAGGAGACGCTTTCAGATAAGATAATAAATACTTTTTACATGGAATGTGCCCAGTTCGGCTGTATGTGAGACCTAATTCTATATAATAGATGTGTAGTCATATGTGAGAACTGTCATCCAATGCCATAAGATCTTCAGTCAAATTATTTAGCATTATTTTGTAATAATTTCAGTTTACTGTGCAATGTTTTATTTCAAAGTAGGTGGTATAATTCCTATTTGACACACAAGTGATATCAACTTAATACTGTGAATAATGGTTTGGGCTTGATGGTTACACACTTATGTCTAATACATCGATATCGATGAATGTGTGGATTTGTGTTGCAGTGATATTATTATATTCTATACTGATTCTGCAGTGTCCACATAATAAGCATAATGCTAGTTTTGTGACTTATACCTTTCTTTCCGATGAATTCAGTTTTTTTAACCAAATCTTACTTTTTCTTTATTATCATTATTAGTGTTGGAGATTTGTCATGGTTTAATTTGTATATTGGAGAGATTGTTCTAAAGACTTAGCCCATTTGTAGATGGTGTCTAACGTTCTAAATCCAGGCTAGTCCATTGTTTATATTTGTGATGTTTAAAAGAATCAAAACAATGGCAGTCAGCGTCGTGACCAGGGCGATTCACGTAGAAACACGTTAATGCTTGCATATCTTTCGCATTTACCACAAAAAAAGGAGGATTTAATTGCTGCCCTGGGTTGCTGCATTCTTCATGTTTGTTGGGAGAAAGGAGTTGCTGATTTTGGCTGATAGAGCATTAACTTGAAGTTTGTCCGCATTTATGTTTCTTAACAGGTTCTGATTGACGGTATCTCTACAAACATGGAGCTGTCCATATGTAGCTCCAATTAGAAGTTTCCTGTAAAAATGAGTGCAAATATTGACACTAGGAGAAAAATCTTGGGAACCTCTGTTCCTTTTTAATAAATGGATCCCAGCACCTACCCATGGGTCCATAAAAAAACCAGTGTCATTCCTACATTGGGTACCCTTACCAAGGAAAGCATTCATGGTCATTTAGTGTTCTTCCATTCAATGACCACCAGGTTGAAAAATAAGTGAAACAGTAAATAGATAATAGCCTTTTCATGAGGAGCCAGCTGGATATCTGTCCTGCAGACAGAACAAAGTAAGGTGTCTGGAGGGGAAACCCCTTTATTAGATAGTTCCTCTTGTGATGAGGATCCTATGGAGGTGGGGGTCTAATTAGTAGATGGCTATCAGGGTGTTCCTCTGGTGAGGTGCACGGTCCTCATATGGCTTAAGAATTAGGATGAGAATGGTGGTGGTGAGGTTATAGAACTTACTAAATAGTTCTCTCCTCCTAGTTAACATGTGCAGCATGATAATATCTTATTTTAGAGGCCAGCGAGCCTTGCTAGCATCAATACATACAGTTGTGAACATTTTAAATGAGTAGATCGGTTGTTGGGGGCATATATACTATAGATTTGCATCTACTTGTGTGACATTAGTTATTTAAAGGCAACACAAGTCCTTAAATTGGATTTGTAAAGCCATGCAAGGAGCGATTTGTGCCACGTTGCACCGCCTTGTTTGAATTTGTAAAGAAATATAACACAATGCAGCAGCTTCTACTGTGTTGCACTACATTTCATTGTGGTAGGCATTCCATGGGCATAGTATAGGCATTTCCGTGCAACCACCCTAGAAATTTGACACAATCCCAGATTTATTAAAGGCAGTAAACCTGGGATGGCCCCCAAAAAAGTGTGCCTAACACAGAGAGGAACAAGAAGGAGAAAGATCTTTATTTTATCCTCATTATGTTACATTACCATGATTGCTGAATTCCGCAGCACAGTTAGAAGGAGGAATCGGCCTCTAAGGATTGTTCTTGTGCAGGAAGGTATCCTTTACCACATAAAATCAATCCTGCCCATAACGCAAGCACTCTTGCACCATAGTGTAAGGGAGCCTGTGTTGAAGCCAGGCAACACACAGTGCTTCAGAGCTAGGAGAAAGCAGAAGTGTGCCATATCTTGCATGACCGGGCTTAATCTACACTGCAGGAACGCTGATGATTAAAGACAAGAGAGGACTTTTAAGGATTGATATGGTATTGAATTGGACATGTAGACCCTGATATTATATGTGATATACCTCCTCTGAATGCTGTATTCCCAACTCTCTGTGGTGGAATGAATCTCACTAGATTCCTGAGTTGAAATACTATTATGGTTAATTATGTACTATATTCTCAGCTCCTTAACGACTTTATTTGCAAAACGACTCTACCTTTAAAATTGTATTATCACATTTTGTGTAGTGACTACTACCAACTTGATTAATTGATAACTTTATTACGTAAGTATTTACTAGTATCATATAGTTTGCCTACAATAACCAATAAACATCTGCATATTCAAAGCTTTACCTTATTACTATACATGTTCTAATAAAAATATATAATCTGTGCAAGATGATGCTATTCTAATACCTCTCATAGAAATAATGCAAGTGCAAACTAGAGTGTGTAGCCCGAATGCGTGACTCACTCTGCAAAGAAAAGTTCAAACAGACCTTGTAATCCTAATAGACAACTTCTTGTGAAACAAAATTAACAAATGCAAAAGAGTTTACAGTTCTAAATGAAAAAATCCTGAAATAATGTTCAAGTTGAAAGGCTATTTCCTTTTAGATGACTTCTGTGTTGAAATACTTCTGTACCTCCAGTTATGCCTTGTCGCTTTCTAAGATTAACAGAGGACAAAGATTCCAAGCTTCTGAACAAGTAGCCCCGCTGCAGTAGCTATCTATCACAACTGCTTAGCAAGGGTCCTATGGTTCACAAGGAACTTATATGAAGAACTTGTACTTGTAAGCATTCAAGATGGCCCCAACCATTTACATGTCTCATGAGATCCTGGTGGTTTCATAGAGCATTAGTCATTCTTGTCTTCACTCAGATATTCAGTGTAGAGCATCTAGCTGAGATACAAAGCCTATTTCCAGGTTACACTTACACAAAACCGACCTCTTGTGCTCAGGAGATTCGGAGTATCATATCCCCACATGAACCAGGCATGATAAACATATCCCCCTCATCTTGATATGTCCTGAGTTCAATAAAGTTTCCCAACCTCTCTTTCTGTAAAAAAACATACCAAAATACTGGATTTTCTATATTCCCTCATGAAATGTAATCTATAAAGGCAGTAAACCTCTCCATGGCACAATAATGCCGTAATGTCTAACTGCTGTCTAAAATCCAGTGCTTTGAATGAGTGAATGAGTGAATGAATGAACATGATTTATGAAGCTTAACAAGCGATCTCAAAGGGTATCCCAGCGCTATTCCAAATAAGCTGCCCTGACCTGACAAAAGAAACCTCGCACAGCAGCAATTCAGGGGGTAGGACTACCCCTTAAAAAGTGAAAAGCTTTCAAATCATGTAGGATCTAGGGGCCAGATGTAGGTCGGCAAATACCGGTCGGTAACGGCCGATTTCGGCCGTTACCGACCGGTATTTGTTAATGGAGATGTAGGGGCCTTAAAATATACAGAATCGGTATATTTACAGATTCGGTAAATTTACTGATTCTGTAAAATACCGAATCGGTAAATTTACCGAATCAGTAAATACAGATGTAGGTGGCACTGGAAACAGTGCCACAGGCCATTACCGATTTGTTATTTACCATGTCATACTCTTACATGGTAAATAACGAATTCCAGTGTACATGCACATCTGTGCATGTACACCTGTGCCATGTGGCACACAGACATTACCTAAGGGCATGTATGTGTGTCACATGGCACACAAGCCAGTAACAGGGGTGCAACAGGGTGTCAAAGTGACACCCTGTCCCCCTTGTAAAATCTGTTATTTTACCGATTCAGTAATTACCGAATCGGTATTTGCTATTGAATCCTATGGGCTTCAAGGTCCATAGGAATCAATGGCAAATACCGATTGGGTAATTACCGAATCGGTAATTACCAAATCTTACCGATTCTGTATTTTTACCGAATTTTTTACCTACATAGCAATTACCGAATAGTAAATACCGAATCGGTAAAATTCGGTATTTACCATTCGGTAATTTGCTATTACATACATCTAGGCCTAGATGTCTTGGCCTTGCAGGACTTTGTGACAAATTCATAGACATTCAAAGAGAAGCCTCTTGGAGACTCAGAGGAGACAGGAAGCCACTGCAAGTGTGTATTTGGTTAGAAACTTGTATGTACCATGGCAGACCGCAAGCTATTCTGGCAGAGGTATTCTGAATGCTTGATTATATTTATGGGTTACCCATGGACCCCTAAATATGTTAGATTGCTGTAGTGAAGGTGTGCAGCAATAACAACCTGAATAAAAGGTTCCTAATTTAAATTGTGAAGAAGGAAGGATTTTCTTTAAGGAACAAAGAGCCAAAAAACAGGATGTGGTGAATTGGATGTCTGCAGTTCAAAACATAGATCTCTATCAAAAACGATGTCTGGATTTCTGGCTTGGGAAATTGTTCGGGGGAGGGCGGGGGGCGTGGTGCTAACCTATGGCAGATGACCACCGAGAGCTGAACATACTGATTTGTCAAGAATGGAGGCCTTTGGTTTAGCTCTATTGAGTTTATAGGCTTGTTGTAAATCCACTGAGATATAGCAAACTTGCATTCAAGGAAACAATACTGAGAAGATGTGGTGGATACCTGAACAAAACCAAATGAATAAGGAAGTGCTGACAACAGATTCACATAAATGTTTAACAGCGTGGGACTCAAACCCATCCCAGCGGGACACTACATTTCAATGACTGAAATTTAAAGCAACAAAGGGGGGGATGGGGTAGATTAAATGTTGGTGTTCTTCTCTTTAATAACAAAGGCAGCCAGCCCATGACACTGCCGACAACCACAACCTCTCTCATTCTAGATGTGAGAATGGGGTGGGAGACAGTGTCAAAGGCTGACGTGAGACCTAACAAAACCAGAACAGATTCACCTCCAGCATTAGAAGTAAGCGGGATGCCATCTAGAGCAGACCCCAAGACTATCTGCATGCCATGAGCAGTCTGAGAATGGTCTTTCATCCCATCTAGTAGCGGATTTGTCTCTAAGAATTCAAAAAATGGATGACTGATCCTGGATTTTGGGGGCAAAGAAGTGAGATATATGTAAAAGTGGATCATTTCTTTGGGTTTGCACCTGGCTTCATGAAAGCTTTCTTCAAACCTCCTGGCACTGCAGCGATGAACAACACAATATTACAGACTTCCATCAGTGGACCTGGCATAGGATTGAGAGACGCATATTTCCCAAGTGGTCCAGAGGACAGTTTGACATGCTCAGCTTGTCCTGGCTTTTTAGCCAACACTGCTTGGCATGTTGGGACTTAGAGTTCCATAACCTAATACACATTTCTGATTTGTGCCACATAGCCGTGCACGAAGGTCTGATCATATGGCACCATCATTTGGAACAGAAGCAGAGTGAATGCAGTTTGATGTCCTCTGCCAACTGGAGCAAGTTGTGCCCAGACAATTTCGCTATTAGATTCATTTTGTGTCTATATACACTTTATCAACCAATAGGTCCATGCTTCAAATGGTCATGGATGTATGGTAGAGAGGTTTCCTTCATGGGGGCTCCTCTCCTATGGAACTCTGTTGCTCCAACTGTCAGCAAATGTTCTTTTTTCGCTCGTACTTTGGCACACATGGTCCTAAGTCCTAGCGCCACGATGATACTGGTGAGACACGCAGTGAACTCCATAACTTAACATGCCATGGTAAAGTTCCTACGATTGGTCCGAAGCTGGCCTGTCAGAAAGGTTTTGAATACGTGCATTTTTTGTTTCACAATACTCCGTTATAGGATCTTTATAAAGGTGTACTATTGTGTCTATGTGCACTGCGAGTGCAACAGATAGAACCAAGTTTCCAGAGACAAAATCGATTCATTTTCCTCAAACTACTTCCTACTTTGATGAAAGTCTATGTAAACAATGACCATAGCTCGATATACTCCCCCGTGGCCCTTTCTGAAACAATTTCGCCGAGCAGTATTAAAGTTAATGTTCAAGCTGGCTGTTTGTGGCGGCATTAATGTAGGCTGCACAGCACAATGGGAGCAGCCGCGGCAGAGAAAGGTACATAAAGACAACAATTAGCAGTTCATGACCTTATTACAACACGACTTTTGCAACGCGAAAGCACAAACAATGTGATTGTTAAAACAGAGCGTGAGGTCACGTGACGCCACCATAAACCTAGGATGTGCACTGATTCAGAAACCGAAGACTGGGTAAAACCAAAGCCTGCCGCAACAACTAGTTGAATGTGGCAGGCTGACCACTAGAGAATATATATGCAGTATCCGAAAGGCTCCCACCGAGGTTTTTAAAAGGAAAACATACATTTCATGTCTATATTTATATAACTTGTCAACTCACGTGGAACCACTGTGTGTCACACAATATAGGGTCCCGTCATAAAGACACCGGGTGAAGAGTTGATGCTGGAACAATTTTCAGAGTTGGGGTGCTGCCATCCATGTTGTGTCAGAGAAGTCGTAGAGGTTGTGAAAAATGCAAGTGTTACACAAAGTGTAGCTAATGAGCCACACACATTTGGCAGAAGAATGGTCGGTGAATCTGC
Organism: Lissotriton vulgaris; assembly: GCF_964263255.1. NCBI lineage: Eukaryota > Metazoa > Chordata > Amphibia > Caudata > Salamandridae > Lissotriton > Lissotriton vulgaris. Next base: position 846,707,194 of record NC_141685.1, read on the forward strand.
GTGTCAAGTTGTGCATTTTGATTTTGCAGCACATTACCTTAAATAAATGAACAAAACATGTTTTGCTAGGGTTCTGCATTTTGCATAGAGTACCTTTGTCATTGAAATGACCTCTTGAAATGGCCACTAAGTGTGCATGAATCATACAGCGTTACTGCTAAACCTATATAGCACATGTGATTTGTGCACATATTTATCAATTCTGCATTCAAGTAAAGTGTCTTCATTTTCTTGGACCTCCACCACACCTCAGAGATACAAAAGTACAACTTGCTTCAATTGAGGTTTTTTTTTGTTGGAATATGTGTACATTGCCATTTCATAGTGTGTTATAAAATATTTGGCATCCTACAGCCTTCCATTTCATGCTTCCTGTACCCCCAGCAAGACTGACATGTTATAGTTTCCTCACTTTGCATTCATGGAAAGGAAACGAAAACATGAATCGTCATGTTAAATAAGGCACAGTTTGACAAAAGAAAGTGCATGGCATCCTTATTGCTGTCTTTGAAAACACAGTTAATGCCCCAGGATAAAAACTAAACCTAAAGGCATCTTTAATGTTCACCCCCCTTCTGAATTTCTGCAAGGTTAACTTGGGAATGCTGCAGCACCACCTGAACCCCTACTTCTTGCACCCCTGCATAATGCCCAACAAAGAGTAGGGTTCCACCTTATTTTATGGTGGCTCTGGGCAGCTAACAACCATCAGGGGTTTGAGACCTCCCTAGAATGTTGGTGGCAGCCCCAGCAGCCTCTTCAATTTGTTTTCTTTGGGGGGGGAAACAGTGCCAGACTCAACCCAGCGCTCTTCATTTTGGCACCCCCAAAAGATCTTCCTGTACCAGGCTGTTCAGACAATACATCCAAGGTCATGCATGTGTGTTTGCCTTTGGTCAACAATGGAAATGATGGAGTTTACCTGCTCCAAGAAGAGGATGCATACTCATTGGTCCCCACAGTTGAAGAGTTGGTGGGAGGCAGTTTTGGGTGAAACAGAATGTATTGTACGTTCTTAGAACAGACAGATCAGGTTCATTCCTGACTTTAGGGAGGAGTGACCTTTTCTTCGACTTTGCAGACTTCGTTGACTTGAGTCTCTATTTTGCCTGTTCTTGGGTTAGACTCTTGAATGCTTATGCCTTCACCTTAAGTTGAGCTTTCACTTAGTTCAACATTCGAACCTTACAGATTGTCAACCTTCTACTTAGATTTTTCCTCATGTTACTTTGGGTACTCTTACTATCGCTCTAGGCAGTGGTGGCTGCTACCTGGAAGCAGCAGTGGAGAGGGGTGGAGGTGGGGGGGGGGGCGATGGGTAAAAAAAAAATCACTTACCTCCAGGCCTGCCGGCCAGCTGGCCGATCACCACCTCTCTTTCGTCCTCTTCCTTGCTTTTTGGGGGAGACAGGAAGTCGGAAGCACCAGGGCTCCCAGGCTCCCTGCAGCCACTCACAATGCTGCAATGCATCGCTGTGATTGGTCTAAGCGCCATGACATGGTGATCAGCCAGGTCCTGGAGGGAAGGGCATATTCTCCACGCAGGCTGGAATGAAGCCTGCATGCAGAACACGGTATGTGCGCATGACTGTTTTGGGCAGCCCGAGAGGGCCGGCCAAGCCCTCATGCTCACATAAGGAGTACAGATCACTCCTCCCCCTGCTCTGAGAGAATCCCTGCCCCACAAAGACGCCACAACGGGGAAAATAAAATGATAATAACCACGAGTTATTATCATTTTATTTTTCCTCTTTTTACATTGGGGCGACGCTCCTGTGCCTTAGCAGAGGAGCTGCCACTGGTTATAGGGAAGTTCCTTTAAGGAACTCAAACTTTGTTCTTTTTTTCATTTGACATTTACTTGTATGATTTGTGCTACCAATATTCAATTTTATTCTGTTGGATTGATTAATCTTACTAACACTTGATGATTTATTGACAAATGAGTAACTTATTTAATACAAATTGTAATTTGACTAATCTACTAATAAACCTTCATGGTTTTGAAATCATCCTCTCTGTCGTTTTTGTGGAACCTCATAGATTTCCCTGTACTTTGAAACTATATGATCTAATGATTTTATCCCACATTACACTCTCAGATGAAATCTCAAAATCTAGTTGATCAATAGTGCAATGGGCTGATAATGATACTCAAGATTTAAATATAAAAAATGGTTCTACATCCGGGCCAAAGGCATCTTTGATACACCACTGGTGCTGGCATCCTCAGAGACCCTCTGCACAACATGCAGCAGCTTTAACCAATCAGGATAATGATGTTCGTCCAGTCTGACCAGCTCAATGGGATGACTGTCGAGGGACTGACTCTAACAAGCATAAAGTTAGATTCTGTATTTTGCGGAGCCATCAAAGACCAGCCTACTTTGGAAAAGTACTAGTAAATGTCGTAATACAATGTAGATACAGAGCATAGGTTTAAATTCCTCAGCCGGTCACAAGCTATCTACTTCCCAAGGTCGTCTAGTTTATCCTCCCCACCAGACAGGTGAGAGAAGGCCTCTAACGGAAAAGGCATGTGTTAATGAGAACACTTGCTAGTACAAGGAGCCAAAGCTGAGCATGAAGAAACTAAACTTACCAGGGACCATTTCGATTATAATACAAGATGGCGTCTACTAACAGGAAGATGGCGGCACAGATGCTAACCTTAATTCACACCACGTCTACACTTATTGAATGCATACATATACAATAGGATTTATTCATGAGACAGCTACATAAATGCTAACATAATACCATGTGAAGCACGAGTAATATGGCTGTGACACATTTCAATTCCAACAATACCACGGTCAGCTTGAACTGTTGGATTTGTTTGTTCATTTCACCGTGATAGCCCTGGACAGAGCTATTGACTTCAAGGTACTGTATTTTAAGTTTATGTTTGCAATATTCATATTTTGCTTACTGTATGTATGATCTTTATCATTTTGGTTTTGTTTTACACATATAAACATTGGCTATTTGTCTAAAATGAGTGTGGTGTTCTTCTGTAGTGTTTTCACTGGATTACTGTTTGTGATGTGCAAATGCTTTACACATTGTCTCTGAGATTAGCCTGACTGTTTGTGCCAAGCTACCAAGGGGGTGATCTGGTGTTATTTTTGGAGCGTAATCCCCTTATCCTGACTAGAATAAGGGTCCCTTTACGACAGTCTCTCTTGGCTTTTTCTGGGCCCTCTTTTCTCTCTCTGCTCTCTTTTTTCTCATTTCTCTCTCCTCTCTCTGTCCTCTTCTCGTTCCCCGGGTTGTCCACACCCCTGCCGCCCCTGTGGCACCTCCAGTATGTCCTTCCCGCTCCCGCCTCCATGCTGACCACCCTCTCCCCGACCCCAACTTAATGGCGCCCACTCTGTGGCAAGAAGAGCTAGACCACTAACCTGGTCAGTATGACTGCTCTCCCCAGTGCAGATCCACCACTACGTGCTACCCTCTGAGCCCTGTGAGCTCTCTGTTTGCTGGGTGTTCGAGGCCCTCCTCCACCCGCAAGCTCCTGCATGTGCCTCATCCCTGGTGGTCCAGTGAGAGACCACTCTGCTCTTCTGCTGTTCTGCCTCTCTTGGATTTTTCAGTTTTCTCTTTTCTTGCTCTGCTCTCTTTTCTCTCTTTTTTCTCTTTTCTCTCTCTTCTCTCTGTTCTAATCTTGCTCCCCATGTTGTCCACACTCAGGCCCGGACTGGCCGTTGAGGGCACCGGGCAATCCCCCGGTGGGCCGCATGGTTGGGGGCCGGTTTTGGGCCCCTGGGGGCCGTTTTTGTTACAGGGCCGTTATGCTGCAAAAACGGCCTTGTAACAAAAACGGCCGAAAACCGGCCCTGTCACAGAGCACGGTTGCACCTCTCCCCCCTCCCCTCTCCTCCCGGAGGGGGGGAGAGGGGCCGGCCGAGCACTTTGCCAGTGCCGGTTCTGGTTCCCAGTCCGGCCCTGTCCACACTGCTGCTGCCCCTCTGGGCCCATCCCCCCTGCAGTGTGTCATTCTTCCTCCCACCTCCCAGCAGACGGCTCTACCCTGACCCCTGCTTAATGGCGGCTGCTGTGCAGCAAGAAGAGCTAGACCACTGACCTGATCAGTGTGACTGCTCTCCCCCCGCTCAGCTCCACCATTAAGTGCTGCCCTCTGAGCCTCCTGAGCTCTCCGTTTGCTGAATGTTCGAGGCCCTCCTTCACCCACAGGCTCCTGCCTGCGCCTCATTCCTGGTGGTCCAGTGGGAGAGCACTTCTGCTGTTCTGTCTCTGCTTTTTCTGTGCCCTCTTTTCTCTCTGCTCCTTTTCTCTCTTTTTTCTATTTTCTTTCTCCTCTCTCTGTTCTCTTCTCGCTACCCGTATTGTCCACACTGCTGCTGCCCCTGTGGCCCCTTCCCCCTTCAGTGTGTCCTTTCCACTCACACCTCTCAGCTGTCTGCCCTCCCCAACCCCTAATTAATGATGGCCGCGCCGCTGTCGCGCCAATGGTGCCCTCAGGGCAAGCCCGTCTGCGCCTGTCCTCCGAACCGCCTCCACTACGACTCAGGCACCCTCCACACTCTCAAACCCAGACGCAGCAAAAACTGCCAGCTTTTGATGCTAAGCACCACCCAATGCCCAATCTCCTGTCGACACTGCTGCAGCACCTTTACCCACCTCCGGAACACAGCAGCACCTAACAGCCTACTGGACATCTCCACTCACAAACCACTCAACTCGATCCTCCTCAATGTGTGCTCCCTTCACAAGCATGCTATAGAAATCTGGAACCTCCTCAACACTCATGTGCCCAATGTCACCTTCCTCACAGAAATCTGGACCAACACCAACTCCACCCCGACATCCCCACCGCCATTTTCAATGGATAGAAGATCCTGCAGAGAAACTGCCACACTCACCCATGAGGAGGCATCGTCATCGTCCACAAAAGCACTTTCCACATGACAAACCCTGATCCAGATGGCACTACAGCCCTCATGGAATATCTCCACTTCCAGATCTAGATCAATACTAAAACGACTCTCCGCAGAACCGTTATCTACAGGTCGCCTGTCCTCCATGCTCTTTTCACCGACACAAGCTCTGACATCCTTGGACCCCATGCCCTCGCCTCCACTGACTACATCCTGCTCGGAGACCTAAACTTCCACCTGGACCACCACAATGACCCCAACACGACCACCCTCCTACAGAATCTTGCCTACAGAGGACTGAAGCAACTGGTCACCACCCCCACACACACAACGGGACACACACTCAACCTAAACTCTGCAGAAGGAAATAGCGTCTCCTACAGCCACAACACGGACCTCCTCTGAACAGACCACCACTGCATCCACTTCTCCTTCAGAACACCCACCGTACACAAGCACGTCCACCACCTACCCGTAGAACCTGTTAGAAAGTCACCAAAGACCAGATCTCCTCCGTCCTCATCTGCACCCGATCACCAACGACGTAAGACACTAACACCATGGCACGCAACCTCCATCACTGGATCATGAACTGCGCTGACACACTCGCCCCCCCCAAGAAAGCCACAGGATGACACATCACCAAAGCAAGCTGATTCACTCATGCACTCCAAGAATCCAAGCGCTCCTGCTGATGACTTGAAAAGACATGGCGGAACAACAGACCCTCAGAAACACACACCGCCTACAGAGCACCCACCACAGCACACAACCAACTCATCAAATCCACAAAGAAGAAATTCCTCCAAGACAGAAAACTCACCAATGCCCTCAACCCCAAAGAACTCTTCTCCATCATCAAGGAATTTGCCAAACCCATGTCCCACCCTCCCAAGACTTCTGAAACAGATTCAGCATATTTTTACACCTCAAGATTAAGATGATCTACGACAACTTTGACAACCAGAACCTCCGCACCACTCCAGCTCCACCCCAGCAATGCCACACAACAGACCCTTCTCGCTTGGACCCCGCTCTTGACAGAAGACACCCTAAAGACCATGAGGAGCATCCACTTCGGAGCACCCTCAGACCCCTGCCCACCCCACATCTTCCACAGAGCCACCACGGACATCGAACCAGAACTACACCAGACGATCAACTGGTTCCTTGAACCCACCACATTACCCAATGACTGGAAGCAGGACAACCCCTTCCTGAAGAAACCCTCTGCAGACCCGACGGACCTCAAAAACTTCAGGCCCATCTCCCTGCTTCCATTCGCAGCCAAGGTTTTCGAAATGGCCGTCAACACCCAGGTAGCAACCTTCACTGAAACCTACAACATCTTGGACATGTCCCAATCTGGATTCCGCAGCAACCACAGCACTGAGACCTCCCTACTCACCGCCACCCACGACATCCGCTTCCTCTTCATCCAGGACCAAATGGCGGCCCTTATCTTCCTGGACCTCTCAGCTGCCTTTGGCACCGTATCCCACTGCACACTAGCCAGCCACCAGACTCCACAACGCTCGCATCTGCGTAAAGACCCTTGACTGGATATGGTCATTTCTCACAGGCAGAAGTTAATGAGTCAGACTCCAGCCCTACATCTCGGAACCAACAGAGACCAGATGTGCAGTGCCCTAGGGTTCCTCCCTCAACCCCACCCTCTTTAACATCTACATGGCCCCCTTGCAACCATTGTCAGAAAACCACAGCTCAACATTATCTCCTATTCTGAAAAAACCCATCCTCTCCATCACCAAAGAACCCAACATCACCAGGCACAACTTCCAAGAAGGGATGAAAGCCGTCGCCACCTGGATGAAGAAGAGCTGCCTGAAACTCAACTCGGAGGAAATAGAAGTCCCAATCCTTGGCTCCACCTCCTTCATGTGGAGCAACACCTGGTGACCCCCACACTCAGAAACCCCCCAACCAGACGGACCAAGTGTGACACCTCGGTATAATACTTGACTTATCACTCACAATGAACCACCTGATCAATGATGTATCCTCGGCCTGCTCCAAAACCCTTCGCATACTCTGAAAAACATTGAGATGGTTCCTGTCTGAATCCATAAAAACAGTCATGCAGGCCCTCATTAGTCACAGACTGGAGTACGGCAATTCTCTCTATGCCGGAATCAACAAGAAACTACTTTGTAAACTCCAGACCTTCCAGAACGCAGCAGCCAGACTGATCCTAGACATCCCCCATCACAACCACATCACCCAACACCTCCACCATCTCCACTGGCTCCCCATGGAAAGAAGAATAACCTTCAAGCTCCTCACACACATATACAAGGTCCTGCACAATAAAAGACCAGCATAACTAAACAACCGCCTCTCCTTCCACACACCCAAGAGACACCTCCGATCAGCTGACCTCTCTCTGCCACCATCTCATGCATCTACAAAACCAGAATTGGAGGAAAGTCCTTCTCCTACCTCGCACACAAGACCTGGAATGACGTCCCCCCTCCTCCTAAAGCAAGTCCCTACACTGCTCCAGTTCAGGAAGGACCTCAAGACCTGACTCTTCGGATAACCCCAGCACTCAACGAAGCTGCCCCCCCTCCTCCTTATCGCCTTGAGACCCCCAATGGGTGAGTAGCTACACTTTACCAACCCTGATTGATTGTTTAATTGAATACAAACCGGCATAATGAACAATATAGGGCAAAGCAGTAATAGCCCACATCCCCTCTTGGACTCTGCACCTCAACTAGAATCCCTCTTGCATTGTATCTCTATCTTCGACCCTGTTCAGCACTATGCGCCTATGTTAGCTCTGTACATATACCACATATCTGCATGTGTTACATAGGTTACTTGAGTTGGGAGAACAAGGGTGCAAATAAATTGGCTTAAAGATGCACAGCCAATGAGGCATAAGAACACCATGGCACTCGGATGGTCTGTTCTTGTAAGGGCTGCTGTCAGCCATGCTCGTTGTGTGGGGAGAGGGAAGTCACCAGGCATACAGAAGTCCCAAACAGTAGCCCAAGGACAGAGAGCCCAATCGGTGCAGTGGTCCCAACGTGGGCTGGAGTTTGACACTTTGCTTTATGGATTTACACTGGATCTTGCTCCCTCAAGACACGTTTCACCTCCTCCTCACTGGGTCCTCTGACCTTGGCAGGCAGATGTTTGTGTTTCAGGCTCAAGTGCAAGTGGTCTTACTCTCCTGTGAGATGCCCCCTCACCTAGCAGGGAGAATAGCAGACCTTGGCCCAAATCCTGGTCACAGCAGGCAGCAATCATGCTGAGCTTCTCAACATGAATGTATAGCTACAGTTTGAAAATGTTGTGAGGCTCACGCTCCCCTTTTTTATAATCTATTTCCAGATACATTTGTGATTTAGTGTCTTAAGGCCCAATGTAGATATAAGAAGTGGCCAGTTTCTCTGTACAGGAGACAGAGTAAATTACTCTGTCACTTTGATGGAAGTGCCGCCCATCAAATTTAGAAATGACCAGCAAGCAGGTGGTCATTTCTAAAGCTTTGGCAGACACCGCCATTACAGCGGTTCCTGTCAGTGCATTTTGCAGTTTAGCGCAGGGCAGTTTTGTTCAGGGCGGAATCAATGTGATGGAGCTCTGCACCAAACTGCTTTCTTTTTTATTTCAAAAAAGAAAATCTTGAAATGGGATTTTCTTTTTGAAAATAAGCGGGTTTGTCTTTTTGAAAATAAAAAAGGAAATGCTCCCCTCATCATGGGAATTATCTCCCATGGCGAGGGGGGCATTTAGCAGTTGCAACTGCCACTTGACACCACGTTATTCTTGGTGGTAATGGGTAGTGAAAACTGACCTCTAATACTGCCAATCTAAATTAGGTGAGAGGGATTACGGGTTTCCCTCTAACAGCCCTTACTCCACAGGGTCATCAGAGGATTTAATCACAGTAGAGATAGAGTAGTTTCCACTGTGATAAAACCAAAGTCTGCCTGCATCTAAACTCGGTGGGTGGAGTGCATTCTTGGTGATAAGGATACTCTGTTACCATTAGGATAGCCAATCCTTACCACCAAGAATTAAATCAGACTCTTAGTCCTTGAAGTTTGTGGTGTGGGAGTTGTCCAATTTTAGGCTCCTACTCTTCTGTCTTGTCCCTTGTCCAAGAACCAGTCTGTCACAGCAAGAGCAACTTCAAACTTGATAGCCCTACAACACAGCCCACGGGAATGACTAGATGATGACACCTGGATGTCAACCACACTGATATATGTTTATCAAAAATAAACAAAGGCCCCCAGCCTTACTCTTTATGATTCCAATAACAATCCCATCTCTTTACAGAGAGGTGCCCTGGTCCAAGGGACCACTTAACTTTTCAGATTCAAAGAACCCTTTTGAAATGCACAAGAGAGATTGACTCACAGGTCTTCATTTATCTGGGTGGGGCCTCTTACCCATCTGGAAGTCTGGCATACCTTTATTCCCAGTCTTGGTCACGCAAGGCAGAACTCTTGCTGAACTTCTCCATGTCAGACTACAGTCCAAGCTGGATGCTTGACGGTTGACAATTTATGAGCTTCTAGCTCTGCTCTTTATAATCCCTTTCCAGACACAGGTGTGGTTTAGTGCCGCCTCATGCGCTGATGTTCATGTTGCAGTGGGTGCCTCCTTTGAAGTATCCGCTGTCTTGCCTGTCCATTGCCCATGACACAGTCTGCCACAGCAGGTGCGACCCCAACCCAGATAGCCCTACAACACAAGCTATGGAAGTTACTCATGGATCACACCTAAATGTCAGCCTCACTCATATACGCCTAGAAAAAGTTAACAAAGGACACTAGCCCTACTCCTTATAATATTCTTATCAGCCCATCGCATTCCTGAGATGTGCTCAGGCCCCACTGATCAGCAACCTTTCCAGAATCAAAGAGACATTTTGAATTGTATGGAAGAGCCTGGCTCTCCCTTCCTCCAGTGTGTGTCCCACTCAGCTCTCAGGAATTCAGGAAATCCGCAAACCTATTTGAGATGACTCTTCCACCTTCACATGCCTTCCCAAGATGCTGGGCTTCCAATAAGGAACCCACCGGTATCTAAGTCTTGTACCACACACAAGCATATATACAGCAAGCACACAGAATCACTTGTTCACTGAACAGTGCTACATACTAACATATTGCAAGCGAAGGGTGAGTTAGGCACACAGCTGCGGAACTTTACATGAGTGGGCAGGTAGGCTTCACTCCAGTGATACAGTTGAAAAGGCCTTTCCGCTATACTACTCACTATTACAACAATGGCAGATTGTCACCACCGTACTCATGGTTTTTAACTCTCAATAAGAGCAGTAGCCACTGGCGTAACAAAATTTGAGGGGTCCCCCTGCAAGGTACGTGGAGAGACCCCCTCTGGACTCAATCAGGAGTTTGCTAGCCAAAGTACTGGGCTGAGGGGGCCCCCTGGAACTTGGGGGCCCCCTGCTCCACAGGGTCTGCGGGGGCCTGTGTGACACCACTGGCAATAGCCCTTTATCGCTACAAATGTAAAGCTTAATGCAATCCTCCCGGTCCAAAAAGAAAGCAATCCATGAGAGAGATTTAGATTATGGTGCACATGCATGATTCGTGTTCACTCATGATAAAAATCAGTACCAAGCATCCAGATATTACTGTAGCTGTGGAATTTAGGGTTGGGGTGCATATCTATCACAATGCAGTTCATTCCGTGTCTCTAGGGATGCATGTCATTAGGGCTGGTATTTGGCATGGGGAGCCGGGTGCATGCCCAGGGTGAAAAACTTCAAAGGAAAGAGCTGCCTACTTTAAGGTCCTAAATGCAGGTGCTTATGTATGAGACTTTCTTAACTTCTTTGATTCTCCTCCCCTGTTAAGATCCTCTCCCCCTCTAACCCACATCCCTTAACTCCCCCTTCTGTCCCTTACCAACAAATTGGCACCAGCATGAAGGAGCTAAGCTGTGGGTGATTCAGGTGGGATTAAGGAGAAATGGGGATGTTTGAAGTCAGAGGTCAATCACTCTCTACACACAAAAGTGGCTCCCTGCTGCCTCATTTTACACATTATCAGCAGCTCTGATACAAAATTAGATCTACTCTGGGAGATGTCAACAATGGGTTTATGCCCAGGTCCCTAACTGGGGGCAAGTGCTTGACTGTTCAGCATTCTGTCACTCATTTGCTCTTGCATTTTCACCCTAGGGAGGACAGGTATGCCCAGACTACCCAAGCTCACCATTCCACTGGATTTAAGCTAACCTGACTATGAGGTTTGATACCCCGAAACCGTTGCCTGGATGCTTGTTTCCGGGCCGGCATTCTGTCTATCAATTGTTCTTTTTGCAGGGCACTTTCAGAGCAAAGGACAGACCTGCATGTCATAAATTTACTGGACGTCCGTGAATTTTGTTAATCATTCATTGGGTTGGAAACTGAGGTTCCAAGAGCTTTTCTCATATATTATTTTCAAAATTTGCAGTGGTTATAGCCAGGGCACAAGTCTGGGGTACACACAGGTACATGGCGTCCACGCACTGTTTTCACAGTGTGGACACCCTCCCCCCTGCCAACAACTTGGGCTCCACAGAAATATGCTGAACTTGTACCTGTGTAATTTTCAGACACCGGGACACGTTCAGTAGCACCTGTACATTGTCTGCTTTCCGTTTCCAGCAGCAGCAAAGTGCAGGCAGCGATGGAGATTTTTTGTCACCTCTAGATGGGCCAAATTTAAGGGGCCTTCAGGCCTCCTTTTGTTTGAATATCATGACTGGAGGCGGCCTGGAACCTCACACTTACATGTAGATGCCACGCAGAGGAAACAAAGGCACATAGCTTGTTATCTCTTCACAGGTACTTAAGAGATGCATGCTTTTGACTTTGTTCAGTCCCCGTGGATAAGAGATGCATGCACTGTAAGAATGTCAGTGTTGGTCTGTACCAGTATTTACACAAATAACAATTTTAATAGCACTATTTTATGTCTTTTATAGCGCTACACAACTCATTGCAGGGTGTCAGAGCTCTATACATATTATGTATTGACAATATTTCATGTACATGTGTAAATGAATGTACAAGGTGAGTTACATGAGACAGGGTTACAAAGTGTAGGAGTCACAGGACCTTCATAGCTCACTGTGCTATACTACAAGGATTATAATCTATGAACTGCAGGTAACAAAAGGATCTCTGTGATAAAAACAGTAACACACTTTACTATCTACATAAAATAAAAATCTGTCATCTGCATGTTATGTGATGTGCATTGCAGGAGACGCATTGATCCTCTGTGCTACTTAGATTTATATCTGAGACTTCACAAAACACGGATGTCTATAACAAATGCATTCACCTCCATAGTTATCTCGCCATTATTACTATTCCCTGAGATTTACTGGGCACCTTTACATCAGATGCCTTAACCTATAAAAAAATTTAAAAGGCAGACTTTGCAACCAATTAAGCAGAGCAGATCTACTGCCATGTTTCTCCTTGTTGCCAATTTCTTTGTGAAAGGGTTTTTAAAAAAAAAAAATATATATATATATAGATAACGGTAGGGGACACAGCAGTTCATGTTCAGGTGAGTTTATTCTGTATTTAGCATGACGCGTTTTGGATGTATATCCTTCCTCAGATGCTAAAAATATACTGCACTGGTGCCAACAACAGTACGTTCTTTATGATGACTATTTCTGCCCCATTGGTGGAAATCTTGGGATTGCAGGATCCAGCATCCATCTGGGCGGACGTCAGGAAAGGCTAGCAGGACCCAGAGTTTAATCCCTTGGGAAAAAACAACTCTCCTTTCATGTCCAACGCCTTCTGCAGCCTCCGTTGCGGGTGAAACCGGGAAGCAATGCAACAATGCTGAGTGCCCCACCGTGAAGTCACGATCCATTTGAGGCCGACTATTCACCCTCCCGTGGCTGCAGCGCTCCAAGCACCATCCGATACCTCAAATTGCTTCCACCATTGTGCCACTCAGGGTCTTGGTTCGTTAGGGCGGGTCCCCTTACTTGCGCAGTGGCCTCACAACAAATATCCACAAAACCTCTCCTCCTTTAAGAAACGGTAGGGGACACAGCAGTTCATGCTCAGGTGAGTTTATTCTGTATTTAGCATGACGTTTTTCGAATGTATATCCTTCCTCAGATGCTAAAAACATACAGTATTGGTGCCAACAACAGACCGCTCTTTATGATGACTATTTCCTCCCCATTGGTGGAAATCTTGGGACTGCAGGAGCCAGCATTCATCTGGGCGTTTGTTAGAGGGTTACAAATTGTAGGAGTCACATGTCCTTCATAGCTCACTGTGCTATATTACAAGGATTATAATCTATGAACGCAGGTAACAAAAGGATCTCTGTGATAAAAACAGTAACAAACTTTACTATCTACATAAAATAAAAATCTGTCATCTGCATGTTAGGTGATGTGCTTTGCCGGAGACGCATTGACCCTCTATGCTACTTTGATTTAAATCTGGGACTTCACAAAACACAGATGTCTCCAACAAACGCGTTCACCTCCAAAGTTATCTCACCATTATTACTATTCCCTGAGATTTACTGAGCACCTTTACAGCAGATGCCTTAACCCATAAAATATTTTAAAACGCAGACTTTGCAACCACTTAAGCAGAACAGATCTACTGCCATGCTCCTCATAGTTGCCAATTTCTTTGTGATAGGGTTTAAAAAAATATATATATGTTAGTTGAGGCCCAGATTTTGCTTCAGAGTTGCTCCACTTTTTTGGCACAACCCTGATGCCAAATCTAATAATGTGCTGAAATGTACTCATTATTTACCTAATAAACATGTATGGGTTCTTAATATCTGATGTCACTTCTTGTGATGTCACATCCACTGAGGTCACTTCCTGCTATGTCACGTGCAATGTCACGCATCGTGACGTCATGCGTTGTGAAGGCATGTGTCATGCGTTCACTTGCAAACTGCCTTACCTGGTTAGTCCCCCCACTTCGTTTTTTAGGTCGAGCCCTGAGCCAGCACGCAAGCACTGCTCTGGGGTTGATCTGGGGTACTTGATTAAGGGAGAGAAGCCAAGCCCACTTCCCCGCCCATCTTTTTCATTAGCTTGAGTCTTTGTCCTTCACTAAATTCAGCCTTCCATTGGTTATAGGCCTGTTAGTCCCTCACTATGACAGCCATGTCGTTATTTGTATCCTTGCATGGCTACTGACCCCTTTACTTCCAGTACTATTTCCTGCTGTGCCTTCTCCGCCCCCCAGCACTCCCATTGTTTGTGCCTCCCTGCCCCCCCCCCCCCCCCCCTCGCCTGCAATGCAATAGGTCTCGCAGTAAATGCGAGTCCTATTGCATTGCAAATGCTTGTTTAGGACTTGTGCCCTGGTTATAGCTGACGGAATTCAGAGAGGCCATCCTCAGTGAGGCCACCCTCATAAGACATGGGGCAATGGATGGAAAAGGGTGCAGGATTGGACAGTGTTACAGCACGAAGTAGGAACAATATAAGTTAAAATTGACATTACAAAACTTCGCCTGTTGGCTTATACAGCTACCCTTAGGAGAGCGATTTAGCAAAAAATGACATAAAAAATGTCATTGACAGAGAGTTATTAAAATGTATATGACCAGAATTTAAAGGAAATGCAAGTGTTCACTCCTTCGTCTTTCGTTGTGTCCTAAAATGCTTTAAAATGTTTTTCGAGCGACTTATACCGTGTTGCTCCCAACCTCGTAGACAGCGTGTCTCTGTTCACGACAATGTCCTCGCCTGAGCCTCCTGCGCATGCGCCAGCTCTACCCACTCCCTTTCCCTCCTTATTTCCAGCGCCACAGAGGTTCGTCGCCCCCATTCCCTCTCCTCACAGCTTCGCCCGGGGACATCAGCAGCCGTCAGCTATTGATTTCAGAGTAAACGCTAACAGGGCTACTCTGCACACAAATCAATTTCAGAACTGCTGATCAATAATTGATTATTGGTGGTTTCCTCTGAGGAGCCCCAATGGGAATGCTGGCCCGTGCGGGAGGAGGGCCGAGGCACAGATGCCAAATGCTGTCATAATTGGATTTTCTTTTTACTGCGTGTGTTTGAAAAGTGCTCTCTTGAGGAAGAGGCAGGACTAAGAGCTGGGTGGAACAGAAGCAGTGGAACATACCATGACGAAGAGATGTATAATCTCTTCAGAGTCATGTGTATCGTGTCATAAGACGCAAGCAACACGTGGAAAGCTATTGGAAACCTATATAAAGCCAAGAGACAGTAATGCAACAAGCTACATGTCATCACAAACATCACTATCCAGTGACATCTTTTTTAGCGCTGCATTGTGGTTTTCTTAGCACCTTTCTTAAGATACTAGAAGTGAAGATGTTCCCAGCATACATGGGGCTGTCGTCTATAATTTGTTGTGTGTCAAGTTGCAGAGTTTTTGTTGTGTGACCTTTGCATATTTCTCTCAAAAAGTACACAAGAAGGTAATTATTTATAAATAATCGCGTTCTTGCTAAAAAAAATCTTGACTTTCTCAATGATTTTTATTGTACTAGCACCCACACTGCATACCATTTTTTATGTAAGTGTAATATGGCGTACCTTTACCTCGTGAATGTTGTTGTGCAAAGTTCACAACTAAGCAACTTCATGAAGTTGCGAAGTTTGCAGATCTCACACATTTTCGCCAGCAGGGATTTACCCCCAACTCCCCCCCCAAAAAATTTTCTCCACCGATCATGGTGCCTTTTTACAAAAAAAACTTTGCCCATCTCATGTACTTGATTATTTCTAGCGAAAATCCCACAAAAAGTAAGTTTTGAAAAAAAGACCCACCAAAAAGAATTTTCAGGGAGAATCAAAACATTTTGGAAATCATAAAACTAAAAACTACGCAGGTCATGGAGCTTATTTAACACTGTTATATGATCTTGCTTGTTTTTAGAATAATAACTAAAACATTACATTGACCAGAAAAGAAGCGATTTAAGCTCCATAGTCTCTTCCGGCAAACACATAAGGGCAAGGGTGTGCTCTCCGGATTTTCCATGTTTTCATTACTTTTTTAAACAGTATACGGTCATGAAAAGTCTTAATAATATTTCCATACGAAATCTGCTTTTAAATTTGTACATTGTATAACTGTAGAATGAATTTCATGTGTTTTTTCTATTTTTTTGTTAAGATAAAAAATATATGGCAATGAATATACAAAGTGATATTTGTCGTACATGTCTATTTTCTCACTGAAAAGCATAAAGGTACAAAAAGGTACACAATTCTTTATTTGCAGAGTTACTTAAAACCATTGCAATACATACAAAATAAAACTGTATTTAAAATATTAGTGCTTCATCATATATGTCATGGTATTGAAAATCTAAAACACTTCCGTAGCTTTGCAGTTTTATAATGCAGATTTAGCCATGCAGTAGCAACCTGTGAGAAAAGTACGGTCAGCTGTCACAGTTTGTCATCCCCCTAGTAAAATTTGTAGCCCAATGCTCCAATACCCTGCAGCTTAAGAGTCAGTTTGGCATTTTTGCCAGAACCGCTTCAAGGAATTTAACTAGTCTAGTGTTCAATTGTGGAGATGCGGGGTCAAAACATGCCAAGACTGCTTGTCTCCTTGTCCGAATCCCTCTTTGGTTAAAGGGAGTTTTTAGCAGCTGCCTCCTTTCTTGAAGCATCTCCTTACAAGTGCAGATGGTATGTATGATGTCCCCTGGCTGTTTTTGCACAGGCTGCATAGTGTGAAGGCCTGCACCCTTTTCCAGGGAGGGAGGTGCTGCGTAGTTGGTAACGCTCCGAGACAGAGCTTTATGAATTTTAATTTCAGTGCTTTTGAGTATCCCAAATTGAAATATTGTTGTGGGGCTAGGATCTTGTATGAATTCAGAGTCATCCAAGCGTGCACTCTGAAAGAAAAATTTGCTTTGTCCTCCAGCAATGAGTGTATTTTTAGCGACTTCCAGACCGTTTTTTTGAAAACTGCATGGTGGCAGTGTGTGTCCCATAAGGGCGAAAGGCCTGTGTTTGTCAGTGCCTCCTGAATATACAGTCTTGCGGGCGAATTCTCCCTCTGTTGAATATCTTGCCACAGGAGGTGATTTAATGTGTTGGAGTTTGAGGGAGTAGTGTGGCTCACCGGTTAGAGGAGGCAGTCCTTGATGCAGAGATCAGACCCGGGACCAGGGTTCAATCCCCGACGCGGCAGGGCCTTGAGCTCAAAATGTCCACGTGAGGTTCCGTGACAATTGTAAGTGGTGTTTTCGACTCGTACGAATATGGTCGAGTCTGGTATCTATGAACCGCAAATGACGAGTTTAGTGGGTGTATGCAGTTTTCGCTGTGCTAAACTAAACCGTTTGTCTATTACGTGGGGTATTCTATCTGTACCCACGGGTTCCATCTTAGATATGGCATCCATTTTGTCTCTTGCCCTCAAGTAGCCAGCGAACGGACGTTGTCCGCTTCGCGACCCTGGGATTCCCAAGATATCTACGGAAGACACATGTCCTTTGAAAGTGTCTTTATGACGAGGGGGATGATACTGTAAGGCAAATGGCCCCGCTAGAGGCTCATCTTGCCGTGCCGGTTTATTGTCTCAGTCGTGCATCTCATTAGGCACGTCCCTTTGATGCCTGTAGCTCGTGTTTCCCCGACACCTCCTCTTATACACCCTTTCCAATTCCCCACTGTCTCTATCTTCCTCCGCACCTGTCCTTGTTCCTTCTTCGATCTGTTTTATTGCTGAATGGAATGTACTAATGGTGGGAAGATGGGTTTTTGCAGTTGGGAACCGCCAAATGTTTCCGCACTTATGTTCCGGACCTTGAATGCATCAAAGAGACCAAAGTGACCCCTCTGGGAGATAGTCATGGGAACCGAGCCATAAACCTTTGTGTACCATGTAAACCTATGGGTGAATTATGTATAAAAGGAGCGATCCACAGAACCAATTTGAAGCAGTCTCCACAAGTAGCACGCGTTGTACTTGCCGTGATTTCTGTGTTCCCTGCAGTAAATAAAGCTCGAATCTTTGACGCCGAAGGAAGTGTCCCGTGTCTCTGTCACTTGTACGCCGGAGCAGGTTACCCACGAAGGTTTCAAGTGTTGTCCCCTGGCACCGCTGGGTCTTAAATAACCCAGTCCTTCAGTTGGCGCCCAACGTGGGGCTGCATCAGTGGTACCGGTCCAAGCCCGACGATCGTGAGGAACTTCGTGTGAAATCTCCGAGGGAAGGTGCACTCCGCTTCATCGATCCTGTTGTCGAAATAAGTGGCCCGAAGACTTTTCCCGTGAAGATTCCCGCCTCCTGACGGCTGCGACGGACTGCTGCCCTGACTGTAGACCTGTTTTGGTGCCTGGCGTAGACCTTTGTATAGCGAGACGATTGACGGGCCTTCCTGGTGACGCCATCGATCTTTGAGTTAAGTATTTGTGGGTCGCTCCCAGAGTTCTTGGTTGTGGTTACTTAGTTGTTGCATGGTTCCATTGCATTTGTGGTTCTTGGTACTTTGTTGTGATATTTGACGACTGCAGACGCCAAAAACCGAGGGTTTTTGCTCTTTGCTGGGACTTGGTAAATCCCGTAACCCTTGAAGTTTGTGAAACACGGCTAGTGTGCAAGATGCCTGGTCGCTGTACTTTGTTTAGTTGTTTTAGACGTTGTGGTACGGATTCCCGACTGGAGGATTCGTGTCCGATACCTCCGGTTGGAACTCCCACTTATGAGCTCTACAGTAAGCACGGGCTAGGCCCGATTACTTTTAATGATTACTGGATTCGGTATACTAAGAAGGATGGTGTCCTTAGTTGGCCACCTCATGGTAGCTTTGAGACTCCAATCTTAGATAATCTAGAGGCTAAATTATTTGCGAAGAAGTCAAGGCCGGCCATGTTTGATGCCTTTCGGTTGTGGCGTAAAGAAGCCCGACAGAAAGAGATCAGACAGACTAAACGTAACCAGAGAGATGGTGTTGCTACCATTGTAAAGAAAGCAGAGCAGTTTCAGCGTGATAAGGAGGATAAGGAAAAGGAAGTGTTTGATAGGCTACAGCGTATGTCCATAGATAAATGCTATCCTGTTTTGCCTACGGAGTCGGATAAGAAGGAAGAACCAGTTGAGGATCCTCTAATGTCTTATCTTCTGAAATCGCCACCTCCATATGTACAGGGTACCGCCGCTCCAGTGGTTCCCCCTGTACCTGTTCCTCCACCTGTTCTTCAGCCTGTTCCTCAACCTGCACCCGTTCTTCCGACTGTTCCTGCTCCTTTGCCTACTGCTATTCCCACTGCTCCTCCACTTCCACATACTCCTACACCCGCTACTGTTCCTTCTTTACTAACTCCTGTTATTGCTTCTGTTTCTACTCCTTCTCTTGTTAGTCCCTTGTGCTATACTTCTTCAGCTACTCGTAGTCGCACTTCTCCTGTTGCGGCTAACTTCTTTCCTTCTCTTGGACCTGTCCTTGGGTCCGCTGGTTCAGATGGTCCTCAGAGACGTAGTCAGCTTCCCGGTGGTAGGGAACGCGCTTCGCTATATAACATGGCGATGGGTTGGATGACGCATCCTCTTAGAAATCCTCCACGTATTGTACTTGATACGTTCTGTCAATTCAATGTACCGACACAAAGATTTGTTTTCGAAGAAATGTGCAAAGTTTTGCGCGATCAGATATCGGCCGATGCACCTGACGAGGTGTTGACCGCTTTGTCTGATCTACAGCTACAGTTCTCGAATGGACTGATAGTGGATACCAACGTTCGACGTGCTGTTGAGCGGTTGTTATCTTTCCGTCCCACTCCTATACCTCAAGCCCTGTTTGTTGAGGACGTTGAGAGGCAGTTCGATGCGTCTGGTCAGTTTCCCATGCGGGAAGTCCCACCAGTGTGGATGGCAGGCGATCCTAATGCTAACCCCATTGTTCCACCCTATTTCCAGAGAGTATGGATACATCTCCCATGGAAACGATCGGAAGTGTTACAGGTGAAGCAATCTTTGCCTGACCCTCGCAAAAATCCTGCAGGGTATTATAAAGAATTGTCGCAGCTTGTAGATGCTACGATAATGAATCTTGCCGATATTGATATGCTGTTTGGTAATGTAGTACCGCAACCGGTATGGGCTAAGATTCGTCAGGAAAATCACGCAAACGAACTAGGTGGTGATTGGGCGGCCATTATAGCGGCGGATGGGTTGCAAACTGGTGGTGCTAAACCCGAACAGTTGATTGCTGCTCTCCCTCAGAGAATAATTACATTAATGAAAACTCTTATGCCAGCTATGAGGGTGAATTGGGACAAATTGTCAGCTTGTAAGCAGAAAAAGGACGAGAGTGTCTCCGACTTCTTTACGAGATTTGAGGAGGCATTCATCGATCATAGTGGGCAGGATATGGGCACTGAGGGTGGTCAACGATTGTTCGTGGATAAATTTGTCTCTAACTTATTGCCTGATTTGGGCAGTAAGTTGAAAAACTCTGAAAGTGCGAGGGCCGTTTCTACCACAGCTCAAATATTGGCTACAGCACATTATTATGAGAATAGAGAAAAAGAGGAGAACGACCGCGCTGACAAAAAGACGAAAGAACTTAAAACTAAAGTGTTGTTACAGCAAGCGTATCCCCCGCGTTCGAATCAGAATGCTTCACAGCAAAATAGATCACAGTCGCAGTCTAATCGATCGCAATCTCAAAATGACTCCTCTTCTCAAAGATCCTCGTTAGGGTACAATCAGTGTGCCTATTGTAGACAGGAGGGTCATTTAAAATTCAATTGTCCTGTTTTGAACAATCGTAATAGTGGTAACTCATCTAGAGGAGGTCGTGGTGGTTCTCAGCAGACATCACGTGGTAGAGGTCGTGGTGCTCAAAATGACCGTTCAGATAACCAATCAAATTCTAATAACTGTTTCGATCAACGGGGATCATCGCAAGGACGATCTGCGCAGTACAATGTGGACGATTTTTACGTCGATCAGGGAACTGACGACAGTAATTACTAGGACAGCCATAGACAAGGAGAGGGAGTGGTATCAGTTCCGGTTGATCAGAGAGGGCCTTACGTCGCAGTTGCTACATCGGGCGTCGTTGAGCCTTTTCTGTTGGACACTGGTGCAGCGAAAAGTTCCATTATGCATTCGAAACTCCCTGGCGCACCTTTGTCTGGCTTAACAAATGTTTCCGTTGGATTCTCTGGCGCCCCTGTTAGCAATCCAGTTTCACGCCCTTTGCCTCTTACAATTGGACCACGTGAGCTTGAAGCTCCGTTGATTTTGACTACTGGTTGTGGTGAAAATCTCTTGGGCCTGGATTTGCTAAAACGTTTGTACGCAACTCTGTATTGTTCCCCTGCGGGTGTAAAGCTTACGTTAGGAGAGAGGGTTGTCTCTCCTATGTACTTGTCTCTCGATAAGCTTCCACCGGAATTGAGTTCTCTTCCTGCATCTCTATGGGCGACAGGTCCCAATGATGTGGGCCTGCTTGACATCTCCCCTTATGTTGTTCAGTTGAAATCTAATGTGCGATTGCCACGTATTCCCCAGTATCGTATCTCTCTTGATGGTGAACGAGCACTGTTAGCGATCATCTATGATTTGATCGACAAAGACGTTATTGAAGAGACTCGGGAAAACGTGTGCAACAGCCCTGTATTGCCTATTTTAAAACGTACTGATCCTTCGAAACCACCTGTTTATCGTTTTGTTATCGATTTACGGGAGGTAAATAAAATTGTGGTTCCTCAGTTCCCCGTTGTGCCTGACATCACGGCACTACTGACTCTGATTCCAGCATCTGCATCTTGGTTTTCGGTGATTGATTTGAAGAATGCATTCTTCAGCATCCCGATCGCAGAAGAAAGTAGAGACCTTTTCGGTTTCTCTCTTGGTGGACGCAGCTTCCGGTTTAAACGCGCTCCTCAAGGCTACTGTGAGAGTCCATCGATTTACAGTCAAGCCTTGAAGGGTCAACTGGATGCGTTTACGTTGCCGGCTGGTGCGGCCTTAATCCAATATGTCGATGACTTATTGGTAGCTGCGGATACTCAGGACATTTGCAAAATTGCTACGGTATCGTTGCTGCAACATCTCTGTGACTTACATCACAAGGTGTCACCTTCTAAACTCCAATATTGTTGTCAAGAAGTAACCTATCTAGGTCACTTATTGTCAAGGGAGGGAAGGCGGTTGACCCCAGAGAGAATTGCAGCAATTGCACGAGTGACTGTGCCAACAACACAAAGAGATGTGCGTGCCTTTCTAGGTATCACGTCGTACTGCAGACAGTGGATCCCGAATTTTTCATTGCTAGCGAAACCATTGGTGGCTCTTACGTGCAAGGATGTTTCAACTCCTTTACCATGGACGGAGGAATGTCAGAAGAGTTTTTCTGAATTACGTGATTCATTGTGTTCTGCTCCTGTGTTAGGTACCCCTGACTACAGTAAGCCGTTCACATTGTACGTTCACGAGAGGGAAGGTTGTGCTTTGAGTGTCTTAACGCAACCTTTTGGTGATAAGCAACGTCCATGTGCATATTTTTCCTCGACCTTGGACCCAGTAGCTAGAGCATTGCCGAGTTGCCTGAGAGCAACAGCGGCAGCTGCGGTGTCCATCCGACAATCAGCAGGATTGGTCATGGATAATATGCTTACGGTGATGGTTCCGCACGCAGTCGACACTCTTTTAAATCGTACGAAAACTCAGCACTTGACGAGTGCGAGGTTGTCCGGATACGAGTTGACGCTGCTGGCAAGTCATATTCAGATAAAACGTTGCAATGTTCTGAACCCGGCAACTTTGTTACCCATTAGTACAGAGTCAGATGAAATAGCAGCCCATGACTGCTATTTGCGAACAGAGGAGGAAACAAAAGGTCGAGTGGACCTTAAAAACACTCCTTTAGAAGATCCAGATGGAACGTTGTATGTAGATGGCTCGTGTTTTAAATTGCCGAATGGTGATGTGACCACTGCATATGCTGTTGTAACTTTGAGTACTGTTGTGGAAGCTGCGAGATTGAATCAGAATTCTGCCCAGGCTGCAGAGCTGATTGCCTTAACTAGAGCGTGTGTGTTAGCGAAAGATAAACGTGTGAATGTGTATACTGACAGTCAGTATGCATTTGGTGTCGCGCATAGTTTTGGACGATTGTGGAGAGAGAGAGGTTTTATGACGTCGCATGGTACGAAGATTCAGCATGGCCAACTTGTGAACGATCTTTTGGATGCACTTACGTTGCCTAAACAGGTAGCGATTGTTAAATGTAGTGCACATCGTAAGGTGACGGATGATGTTGGACGTGGTAATGCGTTTGCGGATGAGACCGCCAAGGAGACTGCCCGGAACCTTAGCACTCGGATGTATGTGGCAAGTTCGGTTAGGTGGCCTGCGGAGACTAGTATGTGTGAGGACACTATCGAGAGTGTGAAGGCGATACAAAATGAGGCCACCGAGACTGAAAAGAAGAAGTGGAATGAAAGTACGGGAAAGTTGGATGCGAATGGTTGTTGGGTAGAGTTGTCGGAATATAAGAGATGGATGTTGCCGGATGCGTGTGTGCTGGCTATTGTGACAATGGCACATGGGTTAGCACATATTAGCGTGAAAGGTATTTGTAAGTTGCTGTCTCCTGTGTGGAAGAATGATGGTATCACGAAATGTGCTGAGCGATTGGTTAAGAATTGTATGGTATGTATGTTGTACAATCCTGGTAAGGGAACCCCAACTCCTCCTGGTAGTTTTGCTCCCCCTTCGTGTCCCTTTGAGGTGATTCAATTAGACTTCATCCATATGGAGCGATGCAATAACCTGAAATACGTTTTAGTTGTGGTTTGCGCGTTCTCCCGATGGATCGAAGCCTATCCTCTCAAGGACAACACCGCTTTGTCAACGGCAAAAATCCTGCTGAAGGAATACTTTCCTCGGTACGGAATGCCTCGGGTTGTGTGGTCTGATAACGGAAGTGAGTTTGTGGGGAGTGTGATGAAGAGTGTGTGCAAAGGCCTTGGAATTAATCAAAAATTCCACAGCGCCAATCATCCCCAGTCAGCTGGTTTGGTTGAAGGGTATAACGGCACCCTTAAACTAAAACTAGCGAAGATTCAGGCTACGACTGGTCTTTCGTGGCCTGACGCTTTACCCTTAGCCTTACTGTCAACAAGGGCAACCGTATACTCCCGAGTAGGGCTTAGTCCCTATGAAATAGTGTTCGGTCGCCCTGCAAATGTGTGGGGGGTCCCTAGACCAGGTGTGTTCCGTGATCTTGAGTACCCAATGTTGATTGACTATCTTCATGATCTGACTGCTAAACTGAGGTTAATTCACCAACAGGTTTACGAAGCATTGCCGACGCAGACGGAGGGTCCAGGCCACCAGCTCCAGCCCGGGGACTGGGTGGTCACCAGAAATTTTTCTCGGAAGAAGAACTTGGAGCCCAGGTTCACCGGACCCTACCAGGTCCTCCTTGCCACGAGAACTGCCGTTCGTTTAGAGGGCCGGAAAAATTGGGTGCATGCCACCCATACGAAGAAAGTTCCTATTCCGTTACCGGCCGACTCGTGGGTAAGGAAGGGCATTGCTTCAACTGAGTCCGAAGGATTGCCGGCGTTTGTACCTTTCAGCGACGCACAACCTGTCGGAGAATCCCCAGTGCAGCAGAAAGATACTGTCGAACATTTGTCATCAAAAGACTCGAGACCAGAACATTCGACTGATCAACAGAACTCTGTTTCTTCAACGGATCCTTTGTTCGATGAACAGACACGTCCTGGGAAAACTCGATACTTTTTGCGATCCAGTACTAAGGACAAATAAAGTTTTGTTTTGCCCCTTGGCAATTGCATTATCCCGTTTTCCACGATCAGTCTGAACACCTGTATCATTGCAATTATTCTTGTATATATTGAAGGTTCTTTTCCTATGTATTTTTGCTTCCACAGCTGAGAGACATTGCATATATATTGTAAATAAAGGCCGTAGGGCCGCGCGCGTACTTCTTTCTGGTTAGTAGGTCTTGACGCTAGGTTAAAGACCGTCGGTTCCTGGGAACTCCTAGGGATTGACTATTGCTACACAGAACGAAGTGCGTCAAGAAACGTTGCGGACGGTCATAGGGGATGGCGTTTTCAAAGCTGATGGACGTGGAAAGAGCACAGGCACAAAGATTTGAGCTACAGCAACTTAGCCGTACGAAATGTTTTATGTTACAGATATTTGTATTGCTTTTGATTGTTTCTGCATTATTGGCGGGTGGGGTGTACTATATGATGTCGTACTTCTTACTTTCTGCCATACCTACACCTACTCCTACTTCTGACTCTAAACTTACCTCTACTGCATCTCCTCATTCTTTCCATATCTTACCCTAACACGAGCAGGCTAGACGTGCAGAATTTCGCAATAATTCCTTTATTCAGCTCCTTCACCAGCACCAGTTAGTGGTTAACACTACTAATTGTTGGATGTGTGGGTTGATGCCACATACCACAGATAAGGGAATTCCATATTTGGTTTTACCGTACAGTTCCCAGGGTTCCGCTCGAGCATTCCAAACAATGTTTCGAAGCGCACTAGGTTCCCACCCCAATCGAGAGCCACGATCCCCCTACTCTGGCCCTGGCTTGTATCAAAAGCCTTTGTCTATAGCGATAGAGGATTTAGATAGAGATATCTATGAACCCTCGCTTATTCCAGAAGAGGAGGTACAAGCCTATAGGGTCCTGAGTAGAGGCGAGTATAGTGTGTTCACTAGTGAAAAACAGCTTAAAAGCTCGCCTCCGATATGGGTCGTACCCCACATTGGTAATTTTTGTCTAATAGGTCGTGGCCGAAGATCGAAAGCCCGACTTGGAGAGAGTGCTTGCACTGAAAATTACATTTTGCCGATGGTTTCGTCCCCTGTGTTTCTGGCTGCCAAGGGTACATACTTTATCTGCCATGATCGTGCGTATGCATGGTTGCCCTTCGACTTTGTGGGCTCATGTTTTATCGCAAATTTGTTGCCTCCGACGTTCACTGTAGATGCAGACTATCACAAGACTAGAGTTGTGAGAGGCGTAATTAGCGAAGAGGACACTGAGGCAGGAGACTTTTTCAAGGGTTTCCTCCCGTTTTGGGGGCCTATGGTTAATAGTAGGAACCTGAGACAGTTGACTCGAGTGGTGGAATCGACAGCTAATATTACTGCCAGGTCCCTTGGTAACATCACTACAGAACTTCAGGCGGATAGACTTATGACGTTACAAAACCGAATGGTTTTAGACGTGATCTTAGCAGATCGAGGTGGGGTATGTAAGGTGATCCATTCGAGCTGCTGTATTTTCATTCCAGATAACGCTCCGACCGTTTATCAAGCCATCTCAAAGTTGCATAAGATCTCTGAGTCCATACACGTGGACGAAGGGGATTGGACGCTGCTTGGGTGGTTTTGGGGCCTGATGTCGACTTGGGGTTGGAAGATTCTGATGATTATCGGAGTTGTTGTGGCATTCCTGTTCACGTGTTGCCTTTGTGTGCAGTGTGGTCCTGCCTTATGTGGCCTCTGTGCTACAACGTGTATAAGACAGCCGCCTGTTACCAAAGAAGCTCGATTGGACAGAGCTATGTTACAGCAGCATCTAGATGGTCTGATGAATATCGAGTATGATTCCGACTAGTGCTTGCCTACATGAGGGCAAAAGGAGCGTCTGAGGTTCCGTGACAATTGTAAGTGGTGTTTTCGACTCGTACGAATATGGTCGAGTCTGGTATCTATGAACCGCAAATGACGAGTTTAGTGGGTGTATGCAGTTTTCGCTGTGCTAAACTAAACCGTTCGTCTATTACGTGGGGTATTCTATCTGTACCCACGGGTTCCATCTTAGATATGGCATCCATTTTGTCTCTTGCCCTCAAGTAGCCAGCGAACGGACGTTGTCCGCTTCGCGACCCTGGGATTCCCAAGATATCTACGGAAGACACATGTCCTTTGAAAGTGTCTTTATGACGAGGGGGATGATACTGTAAGGCAAATGGCCCCGCTAGAGGCTCATCTTGCCGTGCCGGTTTATTGTCTCAGTCGTGCATCTCATTAGGCACGTCCCTTTGATGCCTGTAGCTCGTGTTTCCCCGACACCTCCTCTTATACACCCTTTCCAATTCCCCACTGTCTCTATCTTCCTCCGCACCTGTCCTTGTTCCTTCTTCGATCTGTTTTATTGCTGAATGGAATGTACTAATGGTGGGAAGATGGGTTTTTGCAGTTGGGAACCGCCAAATGTTTCCGCACTTATGTTCCGGACCTTGAATGCATCAAAGAGACCAAAGTGACCCCTCTGGGAGATAGTCATGGGAACCGAGCCATAAACCTTTGTGTACCATGTAAACCTATGGGTGAATTATGTATAAAAGGAGCGATCCACAGAACCAATTTGAAGCAGTCTCCACAAGTAGCACGCGTTGTACTTGCCGTGATTTCTGTGTTCCCTGCAGTAAATAAAGCTCGAATCTTTGACGCCGAAGGAAGTGTCCCGTGTCTCTGTCACTTGTACGCCGGAGCAGGTTACCCACAAAGGTTTCAGGTGTTGTCCCCTGGCACCGCTGGGTCTTAAATAACCCAGTCCTTCACACGTCTCGATAATTCTCGCCTCGGTCCCTACTCGAATTGTGGGTTCACACTCTGCAGCTCTGGGCAATAGCTTGCTTAATCTCCACTACGGCCCCACTGCGATGGGATGCCCAGTAGGGGTAATCTAGCAGGGAAAGGCCAGGATGGGTTCCCAAAGCAAGCGTCTTGAGACCTTACGGTGAAAGGTGCTATATAAGAACGTATGATTTACGATTTATGTCCTGATCTTGTGCCAGTAGTTGATGAATGTTCCGTAGCTGGCCCAGGTTTGCTTTATCAGACCAAACACTAGCCAAATTTGCGCCGGTGAGGTATAGGACGGGAGGCTGACCATCATTCTATATGCTTTTACAAGCGTTTTGTCCAGAAGATTGCTATCTCTCCCTCGAAGTGCTTTGATACAGTGGGTAATAGAAGGTAGGATTTTAGCCCGTGCTACCATTAAGTGACGGCTCATGGTAGGGCCAAGTAGTTTAGCTGATAAACCTTTCATGGTCAATGCAAGGATCATCCCTTTCTTTTGATCTCATCTTGTTGACGGCTGAATGATCCTTCTTTGTCTATTTAGACTCCCAGATACTTATAAGCCTCCACTGTTTCAATGTGTTTGTCGCCCTGGTACCATAGGTAGCTCTTTTTTTGTTTCCTATTGATTGTCATGGTCCTGTTTTTTAAAACGTTTATTGAGAGATTATTTTCTTCTACGTAGACCTCCAGACAGTTCGCGTAAAGTAGATTGGATAGTGAAGTGCCTCCTAGTCTGGGTGCAGTTATTGAGTGCCTGGGTTAAGTCTGCTATAAATAAGTTGAATCCCAAGGGGGCCAGCACGCAGCCCTGTTTGAGACCTTTGGATGTTTTGACTTTTCTTGAGAGATGGGTCCCTGGGCCCAATTTGAATTGAACCCAGTTGTCGGTATGTAGGAGCGTAATCATTGATAGAAGGTTGTTAGGGATGCCCCATCTGGATAACTTAGACCACAGTTTGGACCGCTCCACGTTATCAAACGCAGCGCTGAATTCAATGAAACAGACATGCAGCTGTGTTTTCTTCATTTTTGGCATGTCCATTATCAATGACATTGTCATTATGTTGGATATTGTGCCAGAGTTTTTTCGGAATCCTGTCTGGTGTAGCGGAATTTTTGCATTATTTTCGGCACAGATTGTCAGTTCCTCCAGCAGTATTCCCGCAAAATATTTGGCTTCATTGTTGATCAGGGCGACTAACCGGTAATTGGCTGGTAAGTTCTTACTGCCGCTTTTGTGGATTGGAATGATTGTTGAACCTTTCCATGATTCTGGAATTATACCCAGATGTCTTACTTCCAGAAATAGTGGATGGAGTATTTCTGCCCAATCATCCAGCTTTTCTTTAAACACTGCTGGTGAGATTCCATTCGGACCCGGCGCTCCCTCCTTTCTTCCCTTCCTGATCTGTTTTTTGATTGTGAGTTGTTCATTGGCAGGTAAACATTCCTCCCTGTGTTGCTTTCCACCGGCAGGGTTAAGTGTGACAATTGCCCTTGGACATAAAGCAACGGCGGAACTTTCAGTAAGAATACTGCCACTTTCCCTACTCCAATTGATAGTATTGTCCGCATCCTTAGCTGCTTTGTTCTGCACCGGCATATGTTGATTGTTACTTTGGCAGTTGAAGTGAAAGTTTAAGTAGCTTGCCCATGTTTCCTCTAATATAAAGGAAGTGAGACCCCCATGGTGTTGGTGTATAATTGTGTTTACTGTTTTCCAGAAGCAATCACTGGCATTATGCTTGATGTTGTGAAGGAGCTTTGCCCAGAGGTCCTGTTCATTGTTGTTATTGATGGTCCATTTCAGCCTATTTAGTTCAGTTCTCTGTTGTCGCAGGTGAGAGATGAGCAATGTGTTCCCTGGTTTGTGGCGTAGAGATCTTATCAAGCTGTTTATTGATCTTTTAAGTGCTTTTAGTTGTGCTCTTTGAATCCTGGTTGTCTTATTCTCTTGTATCTGTGCCAGTGAGCTCCTCGTTTTTGTGTCTGTTGCCTTTAAAATGCTGAGGTTAGTTGTGAAGCTTTCCCAGGTCTGTATCTGGTTCTTTCCAAGCGGTTGAGCGGATAGAAGGTTGATTGCTGTGTCTGTCAGGGACTTTATGTTTTCTGTCGAAAACTTGATCCTCCTATAATTAGAATTGTAACTTGAGCCTAGTTGTAGAGCAGGTTGAATGCTATTTGCAACCATTGCCGCTAAAATAGCCTCTTGTGGACGGTGATCGCTGTCCCCTATGTCGCCCATTTTGAAGCCTGTTACATATTGAAACAGCGGAAAGCTGACAAACGTGTAATCTAAAAGCAAACTTGCTAGATTCGTGTGGTAGCTTGCTGCTGGGGAAGTGTCATTGTCTGTTCTTCCATTAAGGGCCCTCAGGTTTAGGTGTTCTAGTTCTTCCAGCAGGAGTCTGTTTACCCTTTTGGGCCTCCCGTTCATAAAGAATTGTAATATGATGATTGAAGGCAGACTTCCTTTGATTCGGATGATCCCATTAGATATAAATGTATGTCCCCTGATAGAATGAGATTTGGGGCTTCATTGCAGCCTACGTAAGAAGTTATTTTGTTCTGTTAATTTTGCTGACTCGATTGCTGTCCGTTTTGAATGGATGTATACTTGAACGAAGTTACTTTATGTTTTAGCTCTGCCCAGGAGAGAGTGAGATTAACTGCTAGTGCTACATCCATTTCCAGACCAGTTGCCCCCGCAGTTGATATTGATGCAATTGAAATGTAGGTCGCCAGCCCCCCTGAAGCGTGGCCCGTTTTGCTTCCCTTAGTGGCCAGGCGAGCAAAGCAACGGAATCCGTGTATGTGTAATGGTTCCGTGAGCCATGTTTCCTGTTGAATGATAATGTCAAAGTTGTTGAAATATTGGAGGAATTCTGAGTGTTGGATTTTTTATGCTAAGCCATTTACATTCCACGAGCAAAGATGTATCGCTGATTCTTTCTGAGTGTCTTTGTCCTGGTCTGGGTGGTTGTTGTGTCTTTGGGTTGCACAGGTTATTCGGGGACATTTTACTTTAATGCAGAAAACGTATAAAATCCATATACATCTAAAAATGTATCACATATGAAGGAATTCCTTTTAAAGCACTTTTACCTAATTTACTCAAAATGGTATAGTTTGTGTTTTCTCTGTGATTTTTCTGCATCCGGTTGTCATTAGCCTTGTCCCTAATGGAGGAAACAGAATTTCATCACAGCAGTTGTTTTAATGGCTAATTCACTAACACGCAGTTGTGCATTTGTTTCGGCCATTTAGTTCCTTGCAAGTGCATTTCCACGTGGGTGTCATATTCTGAAGAGGACACGAGGAACCTGTAGTACAGCCTCCTCCCAGTTCCATAGCCAGGACACCGAATGTCACTTCCTGCCCCAGGAACAGGAAGTGCAGGGAGGACCAGCCCACTGCAAGAAAGGACCACACATGAGCAGTTGTGTGGAAACAAGCTGCCCTAATAGTAGAAGAACAGAAGTTATAAAAATACATGCATAATAATGAATAGGTAGTTTCTACCCCTGCCCAGTGTGGCCTTCATTGAGTGTGCACCTCTGATAAAACGTGTGAGGCAAGCAGTGCACATGCCTTGCTTACTTTTCATGACACAACTTCACATAGAGTTAAACAGCTAACTTCCAACCACAGCTTTACTAACTATTCGCTCTCATGAGTCACTTTTGGGAGGGAAAGGGCTTGTTGAAGTTAGTAGCCACCCACCTTTCCAACTACTTGGGTCAGAGAGAATTTTTGCTACAGAGTCCTCAAGAGTCCATGCAAGGTCATGCAATGAAATATACACCAGCCCTTGAAAGAGGGGTAAAAAGGTAATCCATTACACAAATATCCATGCCTAGCAAAGGAGTTGATGTACAAGTGCATGTAATGAAGCTTTGTCCCTACAAATATTATGGGTGCGATTGTGATGTCGAACGGACCGCCACCTACAGGCCATCAATGGTGGTCCATCCAACATCTGGGGC
Organism: Lissotriton vulgaris; assembly: GCF_964263255.1. Lineage (NCBI taxonomy): Eukaryota > Metazoa > Chordata > Amphibia > Caudata > Salamandridae > Lissotriton > Lissotriton vulgaris. The sequence continues at coordinate 846,738,694 of NC_141685.1, forward strand.
TGCGGTCCAACCACCTCATAATGATGTGGCCAGTCGGAGTGCAGCGGGTTGAATGATCAAACAATGCCTCCGACGGGCACCGACCACCGGTTGGAGCGTAATACGCTATAATGTGGGAGGTGCCTGCAGAGGCACTGCCATAGGAATTACGATGTCCCTTTTCCCTCTGCCTTTACAAGGTCGCCTGACCACCATGTAAAGGCAGACAGAATGAGACTTTGGGGGCCCCTAGCAGGGCCCCCGTACCTAGTGGGTCTCTGCTATGGGCCCAGGGGGGCACATGTGTTGCCCCCAAAACATCCATGTGCCAGGCACCACATAGTGCCTGGAACATGGTGCATGGATGTTTAAAAAATGCCTTTTTCCCAATGTCGCTTATGCTGCAGCCCTTTTCAAGGCCCCAGCACAATGGAAAAAGGCCTTTTTTATGACTACCTACTGGGCTGTCACATCGTAATTAGGTGGGTGGAACTGCCAACTACATGTTGGGCCGTTGCATTCCCACACCCGACCATCATCATAATCCGGCCCAATGTCTACGACAGGATTTCTCTGCCAGGGTAGGACACTCAAAGGGTGAGGCGTGGTGTTTCAGGAGCAGATCTTGGTGAATCCCCAAGCAAATGATGGATATGGAGAGATATGCACCAGATGCAACACAGCCCTGTGCATATTAACACATTTTGCAAGTGGGTGAGAAATGTGCAGTCAAGACACATTATGCAAATACCATGCATTTTGTGCATGTATGTGTTCAATTTTGAACCATGCAAATGCACAAAATAAGATTTTCTTTTTCCGGATCTGTCTTAAGAATAAAACTGTTAGTGCTGATCAATCATTTAAATAAAAATGCACTAAGAAATTACAGGGGTAGTGAAAAAAAAATGGGGTAAAATGATGATACTTCATAAACATGTTTCCACTCAATTTCATGCAGGACTTACGTATAATTCAAATGCAGGTAATAATACTTTTGTGGTATCCTGCAGATTACAAGGTGGTCTGGCTCTAACTTTTGGCAACTGGCTTGTATGGACAATTTTTTGCCAAAGGTAGGGGTGGGAGAATTCATGTTCTTTTTTTCTGGGGAAATTCGAGGTAATTCTTAGAAAATCCTACAAAATTGTATTTTAGGGAGATAAATATCCCGTACTGAAGTATTTTCTTCATTAACGAGCCTCCTACATGGAAAATGTATTTGAGTGTATGTAATGCAAAATTTCAAGGAATTTCAGGCATTTTGTGTAATGCAAAATTTGAGAATTATGCAAAGACAAGCATTGTAATTACAATTTCTCCCAGTCCTAAATAATAGCTTTTGCTCTGTTAGATTTCGCTGTTACTGTCACAGTTTGCTTTTTAATTACCACATATAGGGGTTTTACTTACCTTCCAATCTAGCACAATAGACCCCCAGCATTACCCAGTAATAATTAGAAGTATAGTGCCAAAAAAGTGTCCCTTTCCATTTTTTTCTGCCTGCTAACATTAGACACAGAAGTAGACTATGTGTCTAGGGAGGTTTAACAAGATCAGTCCTAAATGTTTTTCACAAAAGCATCCATCTTACCAATTCAAAGGCGAGTCATTTAGAAATGTGCATGATGACAAATGAGCATATGTTCATGATGCTGAGCTGGGGACTGACTCTCCTAATTGATAGCAATGCTAGGGATGTGCACTCTGACTCGCCTTAACAGTGTCTCGTGCTGTGTAAAATGACCAATAGCATAAACACATTGTGTCCTCTTCAAAAGCAGCAAGAAATTCTTCTTTTGTATAAATCTTATCGCAATGTTGGCTGTTTCAGAGGTATTATGGTTATCTAAATGAATGGCCTTTTTTGAACTAGGGGAGCATAAAATGGTGAGAGGTTAATACTGAGTTTTCAGATCATGACTGCAGAACACACGCACACAAGTCAATTACAAGTGGTTAAACGCTGAGCCATCTTGACAGCTACAAAGAACGGATCACTGACACAATATCGATGCATACAATATCAAAACACAAAAATGTCAGAAAATATATATTGTAACCAAAAATATTGCATTACACACATATATAGTTGTTAGAATATTGATTCTGACGTATGTTGAAAACACAAATATCAGAACCAAAAGTATTGCTACCTTTAAATAAACATATGATATTACAAAAATATCACCTCATTTAAGGTTGTCTATAATAATACTGCCAAAATAATTACATTATCATTCTTAGCATAAAATACAAAATTTTACATTAAAAAAATAAATACAATGAACATTAAACACTATTTACACATATTTGAATAAAACAAATTATATTATATCACCAAAATAATTATAATTCACCCAATAAAATGTACAAATGAATAAATAAATACATAACAATATAAGCACAAAAACTGTTATACAAACCACAAACATTTATACATCAATCTAAATATTTAAATACATGTATATAGATAGATTCAAACTAAAACTAATCTAACCAATAAAATCAAACTATAAACAAACTTAACCAACAAAATCACACAAAAAAATCAACACTAAAGAAAGGTCAGGGTGTGACAGATCCTGCTAATGATGACTACAGGAAGCAGATTGATTTCCCACCTATATCGAGCTATCAGAGATGACAAGAAGGTCCAGGCATTGCTGATTTAGGATAGGTGGGATTCACTGACAGAGGGCACTATAATGGAGACAGACTGGAATAAAATACATGAAGGGGTCAAGCAGGTGAGCTCCAATGCATGGTTCAAGCTGATCCAATTTAATTAAATACATTAGACATATCTTACACCAAAGATGCTACACAGGATTTACCCGGAACGCTCAGGGCAATGCCCACGAGCTCAAAATATTTTGGGATGGAGTCCTGGTTGTGTTGCGAGCCGCGACGGAATGGGTACTACCATGGGAGATACGGGTGGTCCTGCTGGGCTTATTACCCCGACCTAAAAACAAAAATCTTAGTAGGAAGTTTGCTCTGCTGGGGCTAGCGTTAGCCAAACGTCGGATAGCTATCTCCTGGCTAAGTTGCAAACCACCTCAAAAAACGCAATGGGTGCAGGACGTGAAGGAGTGGACGACAGCGGAGGTGATACGGATGAAACAGGTCAGGCACGATGAAAAGCTGGAAGATGATCTGAGGGCATGGAGGGTGATGATAGAAGATCTGAACAGTGGTAGAGGGGATGAGGAATCACAGGAAGACGCTACTGAAATTGTAAGATCGGGTAATCAGCCAGGAGGCAACTGTGAAACAGAGGAGAGTTTACATAGTTGATGTGTTGGACGACGCAGTGAATTGTACAACTGGCAGATACCCAGTTTTATGTCATAGAGAGTATACCAGACAGGGTAGAGATAAAGTTGTAGATGGGGGATGGGAGGATGGGACTTGCGGTTATTTGTACAGAAATGTTTTGGGAGATAATGAGATGCCGGATCAGACACTAAAACATTTTATAGACAGGAGGATCGTTATCAAGGGGCCCACGTCATTGGGGTCAGCGTTTTTGTTATGAAACTAATAGTAATACAAAGGTGTGGAACGTAATTAATCCAGTTATACTTGTGCCCATGGTTATGTGACATCATGCAATGTGTAACGCCAAGAATGTACGATTGTCTTGTCACCAGTGTCTTAATGTTAATAAAGATATTTAAAAAAAACACTAAGAAAGGTACACACATTTTGTCGACTAAATACTTCAAAAACAACAAAAGACTCAAAATGAGGAAACACAATGGTAACATGGTAATACGGCTGATGGAAGACCACTGGCTCAGCGGTCTACTTGGGACTATCGCAGCAGCAGTAAGCCTGCCAAAGTTGTAATCAGGCCCCAAGTCACATGGGCTACACCTACAACCAAGAAAGTACATTGAAGAAAAATGTAAATTGGAAATGTATCAAATATTATTCTAATACATGCTATGGGAGGGTCACTTCAAAAGATGATGTTGTCATTAATCTAAGGGAATACAACCATGCCAGAAATGAGACAGAAACAGAAGTAACTTTACTTCTATTTCTGTCTCATTTCTGGCATGGTATTGCAGGATATAAGAGTGGCAAGCACTAGCTCTTAGGAACCTACAACCAAAATCATAAAATGCATACTCATTAAAGTCCCTGAACACATCACAGGTCAACTACCAGCAATATCCACTTTAAAACGTTTAATTGCACAAATGAAAAAAGACACCAGTGAATCATCTCCTGCCGCTTCAAGATATAGAAATGCCTGAACATTTTAAAATTAGACATAATGAGGAACTATGCCTGTTATATGAAAGCTAAAAAATGGTAGGCAAATCCTAATATTTTCTACAGCAGATAACTTACTAAAACAAAGTCATTATCAAACCTGGATGATGGAGGAGACATTCAAAAGGTGTCCCAAACCATTTACTCAGATACACACAAAACATGGTGAATACCCAAAAATAAAACATCCCTTTTATATAGGAATTACTACCAAATAAACAAAGTAGAACTTACTATGACCTCATTACACAACAATTAACCACATTAAAAATAAAACAAATAACTACTAACCACAAAAAATAATCATATACTTAGTACAAGTCATGATTCAAACCATTTAAAAATGTGCCTCTCCTTTACAACCATATAATATGGTTACTACCATTTCAATCAAAGCATATGGAGGCACCTCCAACAATGTGCACTAAGGGCCGATTACAACTTTGACGGTCTGACTACTACCAACCCGTCGGTCTGACCGCCTTATTTGAAGTACGGTAATTGAACTGTCACCAGTCCAGTGACACACCATCGCAACCACTAGGATCTGGGATACCAACGGCGCAACGGTCGGACTGACTATTGTGAATGGCAGCGGTGCACAGGTAGGGCCCGCCTACCAGAGTACGACCTGTCTTTCATCAAAGCATTTCATGGCGGGGACCCCACCATAAAATGCTTGATGGAAAGGCATGCTAAGAGATGCCCAACAGGGCCCCTGGCTGAATCACAACATAGGGGGGGGGGGGGGTGGAGGGGTACATGATGTGCCCCCCCAAAAGTACACAGTTGTGCATGCACTGTGTGGCAGGCACGACAGGGTGCAAGCCACACCGTGCACGGATGACCTGGAGGTGCAGTCACGGCAGCAGTAAGCTTTTAAGGCTCTCCTATGGGCCATACATACTCCCGCTGTGACACCACCAGTGGGTAGGAGACCGCAAATTTGTCTGTCTATTTGGAACTGACACATTGGCGTCCAACAGAAATACTGACAAACTGCTAATCGGGCTCTAAGTGTAGAATACTCTACAAACAGTCAATTTGCCTTTCAAACAAAAATGTTTTTAGCGCAAGCCTATGTAACTGTCATTGAGGTAGCTAACCACTACAATTTACTAATAGGAAGACCTTTCTACCAACAAAATGAATACAAACTAAGCCTTCTAATGGATTATTTTGGAGAAACTTGGGCCAATAGAGTATGTCGCTCTGAACACAGATGCCAACCCAAATTCCAAATACCATGGTAGAATGTCTATGACAGCACCTTGGTACAGGAAGTCAAAAATCTGCAAATGGAGCATTCGGAAATCTAAATTGCCCTTAATCTAGCAAACAAACCAAAAGAATATAAGACGTGCTACAATTTAAAGTCAAACTCTTCATAACAACAAAGGAGAAGATTACTAAGCATTAATAGCCAAAAGTATATTATAAAATAAATACTAACCTATAAAACTCCCCAAAAATTATAACATAGTCTTAAACAGCATGACAAATAATTTGTATATAAATAATAAACATAATATTTTATTACATTAGTAAAAACATTAGATAAAACTCCAATCTCAAATAAGACTGATATAATAAAATATTATATAAAATGATTTGTTAAAAATCTAAACCTCACCAAAGAAAAAGCTCAAAGAACAAACTCAGTCCATTAAGTAAAATAATTATAAAACATAAAAGACACATTTCCAAAAAACAATCACATAATAGTTACACAAAGAAAAAAAGATAACATTTCCCACTCAAAACAAATAAATGTAATTTAATTTACTGTTTTTCGCTGCAGATCATCCTCTGTATCCCTGTAGTCAGAAAGTATAATCCCCAAACATGTGAAAAATATTTTCTTTTAAGAAAATTAAAAAAATTAACCAAAATATATTTCACTTTTTCATCATAGAGCAAGTAACATAACATGATACAACACATTGGTGCATTGCTAAAACAGTGTGTGAAAACCCAAACCTACACACTAGTGAAAACAGAAATGAAAAACACTTCAATAATTGCACATAAATGCACACAAAAAACCCACAAATAACACTCCAATCCATACCAATTTGGGAAAGCTGTTGGACAGGAAAGGAGTGACATTCACTAAGCTCACTAAACCAACTTGAAGAAGGTGGTATACAATAAAGGGGTGACATTTATTATTCTCACTCCTGTCTAAACCAATTTGGGAAAGGCATTGAACACTAAAGGGGTGACAATACTATTCCCATTCCAGCCTATATCAATTTAGGGAATGAGTTAAGCACTAAAGTGGTGAATTTACCTGTTCCCTTCTCCAATCTAAATCAATTTGGAAAATATGTTAGACACTAAAAGGGAATTAATTACTATTTCCACTACAATCTAAAACATTTTATAAAAGTTGCTGGTCACTGAGGGGCTTATTACGATGTCTGTCGGAGTTGCCTCCGACTGACACCGTGTCGGTCTCGGGACCGACCGACCTCCAGTTGGCTGTTCCACCCGCCTGATTACTCTGCAACTGAACACTGTTTGGTCGGATACTCACGTTTCTCTATGGAAGCATGTGTTAAGGCAGTAAACCAGTCGTAATACAGGCTCCCATAAAGGAATGGGGGAGTGTAAAACCACTGCACCCTGTGACAGGCACCCCATGGTGCCTGCCACACAGTGCATGGATTTACAGGGGGGCACTCTAGGTACCCCCTCGGCCAACAAACATAGGCACCGGAGGCAAGGGGGCCCCAAAGTCACTTTCCAACAGCCTTTCCATGTTGGAAAGACTGGCACGAGAAGGCTGTGGGAAACCGGCATCGTACTCCCAACAGCAGAAATGCTGTCCATTTGGGATTACAGTGCAGTTCCAACCAGCCGGAAGAATCCGAGAGTCGGTCGGAATCGTGTCGGAAAAACCAACTGGTTCACGCTCCAACCACTGACATCGTAATTCAGCGGTCTGACCGCAAACCGACAGTGTCGGTCGGAAAACCTCCACCTGCAGTCGGAACGCTTCCGAGTAGCGGTCGACGGCTTTCTGACCAACATTGTAATTAGCCCTTAAAGTTTTTTATACACACTCAATACTCCATGCTCCATACTCCATACTCACTCATAATTCCTGATCTACAAAATAAAAAAGAAATTACTTAAAAAACTCAATAACTCAAACCAGTTAGGGGCCTATTCCGTTGTTGGTGGGCCCACCATCGACAGGCCGTCAGTTTGATCCGGCAGCTCAAGACATTGGGCAGGGGTACCAACCGCTGCTCTTCTGACGGGCTCAAGGAGCCCGTCAGTGCAGCGCACTGACCATAATCCCTACAATAGGAGCGGTTCCTGCTTAGGCACTGCCATAGGAATTACAATGTCCATTTCCCTCTGCCTTTTCATGGCGGTCCAACTGCCCAGAAAATTGCAGACGGAAAGGGACTTTGGGGGGGCCCTAGCAAGGCCCCCATTCCCCTGGTCTATGGTGCCGGGGGGGCACACGAGGTGCCCCCCACTCCCACACATCTTCTGGGAAGAAGATGCTGCTGAGCTAAACAGGCTTGTCCTACTCCAAGGATGCTCTGTTTGAACTGATGTATGCCCAAACCTAAAAAGTAAACCCCCTAAGGGGCTGGTCTCACAGGACAGTGGAGGTCTTCTGAGGGCAGTATTCATTCTCCAGTTTAAGATCCAGTTTAGGATCACCCTTTACACAGAGAGATGTCAAAGAATATTTATGGGGTGCCTTATCATCAAGGGTTTGATTAAGCCTATTTTCCAATGACCCAATTATCATATGTAGAATAGGTGTGTCTGAGGAGCAGCTTAAAACAAGTAAGGGAAAATAGAGAGTCAACAACAAAAAAACTGTTTTAACACATACATTTAGTTAGGCACAAAGGTTCACAGTTGGAATAACTTGCAATTAGCCTGCTTGTAACCTGCTGCTAATTTGACAAGCTCATGTTTGAGTTCGACTGTACAGAATTGTAACAGCAATGGCAAAGATAAATGTAGCAAGAGGACCAGGGCATTTAGAAAATAGGCATTTAGCAACAGAGTTCTAAAAAACCTTTTTGAAGTTTGAGTCAGTGATAGCCTTCCAATTCAAATCATTGCACATTTTGAACTTGATGCACACAGAAATGTATTTGACTTACTTATTGATTCACAATATGCGTAGATAAAGTTCTTAATTTGTGCTGGTGTTTGCCAGTGAGCATGACTGCCATATATTTCTGATGAGCACCGCCACCTTCTCTTCCTGAGGACCGTGACTCTTTGTCACTTGGTCTTGGTCCCGGTCTGCAGCTGGTTTCACTTACTGAGCAGTGGGAGTCAGAGAAGTCTGTCCTTCTTTTATTTCCACACAGGTACATGGAAATAAAATAACGAAAGCTAAAACAGTGCTCTTTCAAAATTCGGAGCATTGGCAGACCTTTATTTTCTCCACAAATCACGAAAAACATAAACAAATGACTGCTGTTCTCTTATAGTATAGTATGAACGCTGCTCCCCGCATAGGCCAAATATGCAGCCAAACGGCAAGCAGTTGTCAGAAGGTTTGAGGCTTCTGGCCAGTAGTGGTCCTGTAGCTGCTTTTGTGCTTGACCTGTTCAAAACGTGAGGAAGGCGAGGCCTGCTGGCCATGTCCACATCCCTTCCTCACTCTCCCTGAAGAATTGAGGCCTTCAGGGATATCAGTTCTTCGGAGCAATAGCGTGCTTTCCAAGCTGTGACCGCCCTAGAAAACATTTTAGGGGCCTGCACTTATTCTTCCTTTTATAAATTAAGCACGGAGTACGTATGCACTTCAGAATGACAGTTTGGGACTTCTTTGGCTTATTTTGAAGCTTAGTTTTGATTCTGCCCTTATGTTTTTATAAATTTAACCCCTTCCATGCTGATGACAAGGTCAACTCGTCATGGGTGTTACCTGCCCTGTGCTTATGACGAGTTGACCTTGTCATGAACCCATATATGCAGTCAGAGTGTAAGGACTTGAGATATCAGAAGAAGAGAAATGAAGAGACAAATAGATGACTTTGTTGGTTTAGCCTACAAGCAGCTTCAGGTTTCTACTAGCAACTGACCTATTGTATCCAATATAGACTTAGGGGCAGATTTATGAGGCAATTGCATCACTTTATTTGACGCAACTGAGGCGCAAACAATGCGCCCTATTTACAACGTGACGCATCTAGGAGATGCGTCACGTTGTAAAGCACTGTGCCATAAGGAGGCGTTCCTGCGCAGGGGGGGTGTTCCTGCGCAGGAACGCCTCCTGAAAGTGGCTGAGTGAAATCTATGAGATTTCACTCAGTCACTTTCAGGGCAATGCTGCGTCAAAACCCTGCGCCTGCTTGAAGCAGGCATAGGTCTTGACGCAGCATTGTGCAGATGGTGTACCCCCGAGCCTTGTTGGAGCTGCATTGCGCTTGCGACGCAACTCCAGCAATGCGCCACATTTCCGGCACAGATGCGTCACGCATCTGTGCCGTTTTTGCACCATGGTGCGTCGCATTATAAATGCGGCGCACCATGGGTGGCGGAGCTGTGGCGCACGTTAACTGGCGCATCCCTGGGGATGCGCCAGTTAACATAAATCTGCCCCTTAGAGTGGGCTATAAGTTTGACCCTTGCTCATGAAATGATGTATATCTCAGTTGAGCCCTCCAGATTCAACTAATGAGCACTTGTCAAACGTGATGGAAATTGCGGAGGTGAATTATAATGGGGATACCCCAGAACCAACATTTAGAGGAACATTTAGAGGAAAGGGTAGTGCCACCACCATTGATTATGTTTTTATTTATCCCACTCTCGAGGATTGTTTAACCCAAGCTATGGTTGTCCCTGCCATTCATGGCGACCATAATCCAATTACGACAAACTATAATATTTAGTGCGGTGCAAAGGATTTGACACCATCTACTGATAATTTAAGACTGGTTTGGCGGGAAGGTAACTATATTGATCTTTTTGCCAAAATGGTTAGTGAATACCCGAGCCTTATCGATTCATGTTTAACATTTCAGGATCCCAACCTGGAGGTAGTTGGAGACTTTGGGAAACTATGTGAAGGGATCATGTCTATATTGTCAAAACCATTGTCGAGTGTGGAACCTTGGTTAGGATGGTTCGATGGTTCAATGGTGAATGCTCACGAATTAATAGACAGTTACGTCTGGCATTATCAAAAACCCCAAGAGATCTCCTCCTGGGTAAATTGTTGAGAAAAAAGTATAAGGTAGCCGTCCTACAGAGGAAAGAGCAGATTTTGAATGAGCACTGGGATGATCTAGCAATGGTCGCCCTCCTACATAATGGGAACACTTTCTGAGCTGCAGTTTAAAGTATGAGATCCCTTGCTTAACCACTAACTTTCATAAGCTGCAATGTGACAGGTGAGTCTTTGGAAGCCCACTTTTCGATGATCTATTCATTGCCTACACAGAGCGAAGCCCCCCTAGAGACTGAAGACCCCCCCTGCTATTGAAATAACTTTGCAGATAGTCGAAGATGCTATTAATCAGAGTCTGAGTAATAAACTCCAGGTCCTGATGGGCTGCCTATCGATTTGATCAAACTTAGACCTGAGCTCTGGGCGCCCCAATTATTAAATGTTTTTAACAATTTAATTAATGCCCCACTCCCAAGTACCTGGTCAGTAAGCATTACTGTGCCAGTTTTTAAAAACGATGACCGATCGCAACCCAACTGTTACAGGCCAATCTCCCTAATAGACAACACATTGAAAATTTTAGGGAGGATCGTGTACAACAGAATAAAGACTTGGGCCGAGGATGACTGTATTTTTTAATCTTGCCAACTGGTATTTCGAAGCAAAGAGGGGACTATTGAACAATGTCTAAACCTCAAATTAATTATTGGGAAATATACTGCGGCTAGGTGAACCCCTATATATATGGCTTTTATGGATCTTACCTCAGCCTTTGATTTTGTTAAAAGGTCCATGTTATGGTCTACCCTTTTGGGGTATGGATTAGATGAGGTTTTAGTTTGTTTTTTAGCATACCTGCATAGGGACTTACCGGCTCGAGTAAGGATCAATACTAGTCGGGAAGTCTCAGGAGACATCAGAATTGATAGGGCTGTAAGGCAGGGGTGTGGTCTAGCACCCCTGCTTTTTATTTTATATATTAACAATTTGCATAAATCCCTTATTGCACTTACTAATGATGTCCCCAAAATTAACGGTAATCTAGTAACCACCTTATTGTAATGCTAATGATGCTGTTTTAATGGGACGAATGCCAAATGCCTTACAAATGTTAGTGTGGGGCTTTGTGGATTTTATGGGTAGCTTAGATATGTGTGCTAATTTAAAAAAATCTTTTATTATGTCTTGTGGGCCAAAAAAGCATATTTTAAATTCTGTTACCGTAGATGAGCAAAAACTTCACTGTACCAGTACCTTCCCTTATCTTGGGCTTGTTTTCTCTGCCAATGGTTCATGGACTGACCATGTGACACATAGTAGGAACAAGTTCTCTAAAGTTATCAACTCAATTATTAGTCTACCGCAGCCTAAAAAGACAGGGATAATACTAGCATTTTTGAAAATGTACAAAACACAGTGCATTCCAACTGCGACATATGGCGCAGAGACATGGGGACCACAAAGTGCAATAGTATTCAACTTGAAGAAAACATATTCTGTAGGAAAGTACTGAGAGCCCCGATTTCGACCTCACATTTCATTTGTCATGCGGAACTAAAATTACATTATGTTGAAGACTTTATAAAGGCGCGACCCATTCTCTTTTGGCTTGCAATTTGGAAGAACCCAGCAGCTTCTCTGACTAGAGAGATCATTAGAGTCTGCTTAAAGAGTGATAAGGGGAAAGATATACCATGGCTCGCTTTTACAAGGGTTGCCCTCAGTAGTATCATCCATGCTCAGATTTTTACAAACCCAGAAGACTCCATTAGCATGAATAAAAAAGGGATTATGGGGGTTTTATATGATCACAACAGGACTTTAAGATTCAAAAGGGAGATCCAGAAAGATCTGTAGAAAGTTATTTGCCAGTTGTGGAAGAATCAAATACCCTACCTAGTTACCTTCTAAAGCCAATCGAGAGAGGATTATTGTTTCGTCTAAGGGCTGATACAGTTACATTTCTGCTTGATTTTCCTTTGGGGTACACTGCGAATCTGGGTCAATTACCTTGCCCATGTAATGACAGGAGTGGGCAGACAACACTCTATTTTTTATTCTTTTGTAAATTTTACAGCTGATATACCCATCAGTTTTTGCTCCCATTTTTTAAGAACACACGGCCAATACATTTAGAAGAAGCTTACTTAACAATCCGTAAGTTCCAAAATGATGCGTTAATGGCCCGTGTTGGTACCTTTTTAAAATTGTGAGTACGCGCTCGAAATTCAATGTGCACTTTATGATGTTCTGTTTTTATGTAGAGACTGAGTTGTAAAAGTAATTGATTTATGGGAATTTTGGTATAGATTGGTTTTATGCTACATTAATTGTCATGCATGACGTCGTTCTTATCTGGCACTTGTCTATGGATTGTTATATTTCCCTTTTAGCTATGATGATCTGTACTTTTATGGATAAAATTTATCCGGATAAAGATCTGAAACTAATGAGAATTAATATCAAGATGGGAATGACATCAGAAAAAAATCAATGGCATGATCACTAAGTCTCGCCTGTGACACTGGGATGCAGACCTACTGGTTTTCCAATACTTTTTTTCTCTCGGATGACAGCAATGTGTACACACACAAATGCGTGCCTCCGTGGAATAATTTTTCTTTTGCTTTATTATGACAAGATTTACATCCCATTTTGAAATGTTTTTATTTTTCTAAAAGCAAAAGAAAAATTGCATTGCGGGTTGGCTGACGTGCAAACAAACATGTGTGCCTCAATGGTAGCCCTCTTGGAAAGTTTGGAACAAACGTACTTTTTTTTCTGGAGAATTCTCGTGCAAAAAAACAGACCTTTGTATGCGTTTTTTGCACTTTTTTTGTAGCTTTCCAACTTTAGCATCTTTGTAAAATTCACAAAATTGAAGAAGTTTAACAAATCTTGCAAGACAGCAGAAATTAAAGGTTGACAGTTCTACCTAACCCTATCACAAAGGCAGTTTCAGGCAGGTGGAGAAAACAAGTGTATGACATGCACATATGTGTGTACTTAAAAGCAAAAACAAATGAACACTTCCACCACCACAAATGCTTATACTGAACATTTTGTGTTCATACACTTTGCAAAACTATGTTTTCCCACACATACCTGTGCGTTCTCCAAGCAATATTCACAGTAGCCTGGCTTAGATTTGTGAAAATAGTGAAATATTTTTTTCCACTCTTAGGGGGTCATTAGGATTGCGGTTTTTCCGCATCCTCGGGGCCGGCGGAAGCCACCGCCGGCCCCGAGGATGCGGAAAAACTGCAGCGGACTGACCAAGGACCCACCGCCACATTAGGATGGCTGGTGGGTCCTGGATTCCGTCAGCAGCTTTTCCGCCGTGGCTGGTTTACAACCGCGGCGGAAAAGCTCTGATATGGTGACGGTGTCTCTCAGACACCGTCCGCCATATCAGGATGGGATTTTAAAAGTGCTTTTCCGCGGCGGGTTTTCCGCCGTGGAAAAGCATACGGATCTTCACCTAGGGGGCCCGTTGCGGGCCCCCTAGGTGAAGGGGGGGTGGGGGGTGCAACCGCGCCGTGCCTGCCTCTTTCTGCATGCAAATGCAATGCGTGCATTTTTAACATTGCCGCGGGTGCAGCTTGAAGCTGCACCCGCGGCAATGTTAAAAATAGAGGATGTGACCGCCAGGGTGGCGGTCACATCCTAATCGCACAGGAGGGGACTCCGCAGACCATAACGTCCCCTCCTCCTCAATGATCGCGGACGGACGCAAGTCCGTCCGCGATCATAATCGGCCCCTAAATATGTTTTTAGGTAGATGTGTCTACTCTCTGCATGCATCATTGCGTGTTGGTGAACTTTTCACAATTTCTGCCCCATTTTCACCTAAACCCTTTATTTCCAGGAGCAAGATGTGCAAATTCATGGTACAATTTTGTAAATACCCCAACATTTTGTCTCTAGATCTGATCATGGCAGAGCCGAAAAAAATCAGCATTCTGCGTACCTATGAGCACAAATTAGTTTGCACCCAAATTGTGATCATTTAGATGCAAACTCGTCATGACCATAGCCTATTTGAGCTTGAATTGGACTTGAATTTCCTTTTTTTTTATTTTTTATTTTTTTAATTCTTTTTATTGACAACTTTTTACATATTATTTTTCCCCCCTACACCGGGGGTGAGGAACATATTACTATATACATTCAATCATATTTTCAAAAAAAACAACTTTTGCTGCAATACACATAGAGGAACATATACATCAGAGAGAGATTAGATTTAGCAATTAATCAATCCAATCGTGTGGCGCACCTAAAATTAACAAAAAACATATGACACATTATTTCTTACTAAACACTTGTGAGTCCTCCCTCCTACCACAATAAACGTTACAAACCTATACATTATATACATTATATACATTATTATGCTTCTTCTCTCCATTTTGCTATCGGCTCCCATATTTTCAATCCTAATTTCCTCCCAATCTTTCCTTTTCTAGAGTATATTGCTTTTTCCAGACTATAAATGTTTAAGACCTTGGCTAACCATTGTTGAAATACTGGTGGTGACTGATCGAGCCATGCTGAGGCAATACATAATCTAAAGACAGCCATAGCAATGAAAATAAAATAGCAACCCTCTCCATGTGTGTTGCCTGAATTCACTCCCAATAACACAATCGTAGGGGTTAAATTGACGGCTATTTTCAATGCTCTTTGTAAAAAATGTTGTATTTCATTCAATATTGTTGATAAACATGGACATGTTGCGAAAATATGAATTATATCGGCCTGCAAACTTCCACATCTAGGACAATTAATCCCAGTAATCGCCCCCCATTGTGCAAGTTTTGCCGGAGTATAGTACAGCCGGTATATAGTTTTATAGTGCTGAGCCTGTAATGTTGCAGAGCACAGAATATTTTGTCCCAGTTCTAATGACAAATTAAAGCATTCCGATTCTATATCCAACTTAGTCGACCAACTTTCCCCCCACTTAATCGTGTCGTCCGGTTTTGTTTCAATTAACTCTGCATAGAACCTTTTAATAGTGCAGTTTACTCCATTATGTATCGCCTCAAGTATAGAATTTTTCTCAAATCCTCTCGGGCCCCCCCTTTTATTCACCAAAAAACTTCTTACTTGAAGATACTTAAAAAAATGCCTTGTTGCCAAATCATATTTCTCCTGTATTTCTACAAATTGTTTCATCCCCTGTGTACCCATCAAATCCCCCACTTTTATAATACCCTTCCTATACCATTCTATATACACTAGATCAGAAAAAATATCCTCAGGGAATGCTGAATTATCTTTTATTCTCGTGTATCTATTAATTTTCCCCAAGCCATATTTCTTAATAAAAGCTTTCCAAATATTATGGGCTCCCAAAATGGTCTTAAATCGTGTCCTTTTAAAGTAAGCTGTGTCAAAGTGTTTCAAGAATATATTTTTTACCTCTTCCCCCATCAATAAACCATATATTGCTAATGATCCTAAATCATCCTCCCCTTCTGCTTCTGCTCCACCTATCAATCCAACCATATACTGTAGAGCTGCAGCCCAATAGTAAAGTTTCAAGTCCGGTAGAGCCCACCCACCTCTCTCTCTTGGGAGCACCATAAATCTTGCTGCTCTCCTAGTTTTACCTTTAGACCAGATAAATCTATTGATCATTCCTTCGATCTTTTTAAACCAAAGATTATCAAACCATAACGGGATTGTCCTAAAAATATACAGAAATTTCGGTAAAATTAACATCTTAATAATATTTACTCTACCAGCTATTGTAAGGTGTAGATTATTGAGTCTGTCTAGGTCTTTCCCCACCTTCCTTATAATAGGATCTATATTTAGTTCTACTAACTTTCCCAGCTCTGCAGTGATCGTTATACCCAGATATGTTCCTGTCTGCACCACTCGTGGATCTTGACACATTGCCTTGCTGTTTTTTATCATCTGTGTTTTCCCAGTATTTAAAGAGTATCCTGACACTTTTCCGAAGTTTTTAGCCTCCAGTTCCAGATATCTAATAGCCTCTGTGGGTACTGGTGTTACAACAGCCACGTCATCGGCATATGCAAGTATCTTACAGTCCCCCCTAGGCGTAACAACTGGAGGTATATTCCCATTCCCTTCCATTCTGCGTATTAATGGGTCCAGATACATAGCAAAGAGTAAGGGGGAGCACGGACATCCCTGTCTAGTACCCCTATTAATTGTCACTTGTTCAGTTATTCCCGAGTTTATTCTTATCGTGGCCACCGGATCCCTATACAAAGTCTATATTGCCGTAAGAAAGCCATTTCCAAATCCCACCCTTTCTAAGACACTCCACTAATACCCCCAGGATACGCGGTCAAATGCTTTCTCGGCATCTAACAGTAAAACCGCTAATGGTTCCCCTATAACTTCCATTTTATCAAAAAGGGTAATTAATTTCCGTGTATGGTGTGTAGTTCCTCGTCCAGGTATAAATCCATGCTGGCTGATGGTAACTAATGGAGTTATTACGCTAGCAAATCTTATTGCTAATGCTTTTGAGTAGATCTTTGTATCGGTATTCATTAGCGTTATTGGTCTGTACGAACCCGGATCTGTGGGTGCCTTTCCTTTCTTTAAAATGACAACTATTTCTGCACCGGACCAAGAGTTTGGTATTGATAAACCCCTCTGTGCCTGTTGCATAGTGCATAAAATATCCTTCCCTAACTCTTCCCAGAACACCTTATAAAATTCTAGCGGGATCTTGTCCGGCCCAGCTGCTTTGCCAGATGGAAGATTCTTCAGAGCACTTCCTATCTCCTGTTGATCTAGTGGATTGTCTAATCTCTTTCTCTCTGACTCATCCAACTCCACCCTTGCGTAATCATTCAAATAAGCCGCTATCTCTCCAGGATCTTTTACATCGCTTTCTTGATATACATTTGTTTAAAATTTTCTAAAGACTTCTCTAATTTGGTGCACACTCGTTACCACCTTTCCCGAACTGCCTTTTATTGCCTTTATCTCCCCAAGCGATACCTTTTGCCTTGCTCTAACTGCTAACATTCTGCCTACTCGGTCACTCAACTCATAACATTTTTCCCTATTAGTCACATATTGTTTTGCTGCCTTTGCTGTTATATATTCTTCTGCTTCCATTCTCAATTTCGCTAACTTAATTATAGCAGGATTTGGCACACACCCATTACTATTGGGTGAATCTACACCCTTACTCACTTCTTCCTCTGCTAATAGTATCTCCCTTTTTAAGGCCTGACTTCTCTCTTGTTCCTGCTTCCTTTTCCTTACTCCGAAACTTAGAGTCTCTCCCCTCACCCCAGCCTTAAAACTATCCCAGATCATACCTTCAGTTGCTGTATCTCTATTTATTGTCAGGTATTCCACTATCCATATTTTCATATGCTGGATATATGCCTCATCTTCAAGCAACACTCTTTCAAAAGTCCAGACCGAGCCCCCCTTGCCACTGATAATCCTTTTAAGTTAATAATCTGGGGGTTATGATCCGCCAATAATCTTGGCAATCTCTCGATATGTGCACCATCAACACCCTGACTACTGACCAGAAAATAGTCTAATCTTGCACTTACTTTATGCGGTGCAGAGTAATACGTATATCCATCCTCTCCTGGTTTAAGAGTATCCCAAACATCCATTAAACCGTTATTCCTGGCTAGGGAACAAACTGCTTGAAACACCCTTCTTTTCCTTCCTTGATATTTAACTGGGGGTCCTAACCCCAATCCCAGGCCTCCTGCGCCATTAATGTTGAAATCCCCTCCTAGTACTACATATGGGGCCCAAGTTGCCAACTCTATATCGACCTGTTCAAAAATTTCCGCATCGTCCCTGTAGATCCATATATAGAACCAAGAGTTATCCATTGTTCTCCTACCAGGCATTCTACCAGAGCCCATCTCCCCCAAGCATCCTCCCATTTTTTCCTAGTAATGATGCCTCTCTGTCTTGCTAATACTGCTACTCCCCTATTCCTAGACCCCTGTCTTGAGTACGCTAAAACCGAGAGTCCCAATTGTTCAAGCAGATGAATTTCAGACACCTGGATATGTGTTTCTTGCAATATTAGGAAATCTAGTCTAAGGCTCTTAATTAAAATAGACACCTTCTGTCTCTTTTGTCTGTCATTTAACCCGCTGACATTCCATGTCATTATTCGAGTATTCATTCTAGATTATTATGTGAGTCGACATTTCTTATATCAATACACAGCTCAAACCTTATACATGATAAACTAACAGCCATATAAGAATAATACAGTTTTCTTTTATTAGTCATTATCTTCTGGCTTGCTTCCTTTGTTCCTCTACAATATCTCCAAAATTTTTGTTCCTCACCCCCCCGCCCTACCCCCCCTTGAGTTCCCACCCTGACTATCCCACCCCCCTACTGGCAAATTGGTCCATGGGACCTATATGTGGCAGCTGTGACTGTCTGGGAACACCGTATCCCCCACTCCCCCTTTCTTAATACCAACCTATGCAAACAAAACGAAATATCCTATATATATACATACATCTTTGCTTACTTTACTATAAATCATTTGTACATCTTATCCATTTTGTGTGCTTTTACGGCTTCTTGCTTCCTTGCGCCACCAGAGCTACCGCTCGCTCTTTATCAACCTGTGTCTGAGACTGTGGGTTATTCTCTTTCAACCATATCAGAAACTCTTGAGCGTTAATTTCAGAATAAAAAATTTTAAACTGTCCATCCCTTACCACTTTTAGCCTGCTAGGAAACATCAGGTATGCCTCACATCCCATTTTCTGAAAAGGCACAATCAGCTCCCGCATTCTCCACCTCCTTTCTACAGTTGTGTGGCAGAAGTCAGGCCTAGCAAAAAACTCAACATCTTTATATCTACACTTGGCCTGTGGTTTTGCCTTTGCCATTATCTCCTCTCTCAGCAGATAGTTACCAACATATATGAGTATTGCTCTAGGTTTGTTTGATACATCCCCCTTTCTCTGTGTAAATGGAAATCTATGCGCACGCTGTATCTCCGTTTCCCAATCCCAGCCTTCTATGCCAGGAAGCGCACCCTTGAGTAACTCAATAACGTATGATCTCACATCCTGCCCCTCTTTCCCCTCCGCAATACCCAAGAGTCTGATATTATTTCTACGCTGCCTATTTTCAAATTCTTCCAATTTCCATAGGACATCTGATGTAGTCTTCTCTTGCTCCTGCCTGAACTCCTGCCATTTCTTCATTTCATCCTCCAACATACCGGTTCTTTCTTCCACCTTCGTAACTCTCCCTGACAAACCTGCGTATAATTTATTCACTTTACGGAGAGATCCTTGTATCTTTTTACTTTCATGCCTGGCTCTGCGGCTTTCCACTCTCGCCTCTGTCTGTATCTGCTTCAACATTGAAAACATCATTTCAAACCCTTTAGGTGGTGATTGCCCTTGAGACTGACTCTGACTCTGCCTCTGCCTCTGTATTTGTTCTGAATCTTGCTCTGATATCTCTATAGTACCCATAGCTTTATCTCCTGTCCCCCCAACAGTCTCTTGGTGCATCTGCAACGTCGCAGAGTAGTCCCAATCCAATCGCTTTGCAATATCAGCATTTATAGGACTTACAATATTTTTTGATTTCCTTCGTTTTTTTGTCAAAATTTTTGACTTACGCTTGGCAGATAGCTTTTGAATCGAGCCCTCTCCAGATTCTGATGTGGCTACTGCCTCTGTCGCTAATCCAGACATTGTTTGATCATTCTCTGTCTCCACAGAGCTTAAGGAGGCTACAGAAGTGCTCCCCCCTACTCCTCTTCCCCGTCCACCTCCTCCTCCTCCTCCTCTTTCTCGTCCTCCTCACCCTCATTTACAGAAAAAAAACATTCATCGGAAGGAGAGCCTGGAATTGCCAAAGGGTGCCTGCTGGATTGGCCTCCTTTTTTTGAATAAAGATCATCAGAATCTACAATAGCCATGTCATTCACTATTATCGTGGGTCCGGATTTAGTAAGTACTTGAGTAGACCCCGCCCCCATAATATCTTCTGGAGTAAGAATCATGTCTTCAGCCTGTATTTCTGCTCTTAATTCCCCTATTAATGCCCCTATTGATGCCATATCCTTGTCCAGACACACAGAGACTGTCCCCTCTTCATCCTGACAATTGCCATTATTGCCAATATTTACCACCCTTTGCTCCTGCCGTGTTAATGTTGCTTCCATTTGGGCTATAATGTTCGCTTGGTTCACTTGATTCGCAGCCTGTTTCTCCCCTTCCAGTGAAACACTCTCACTCTCATTCTCGCCCCTCTCCACGCCATCCGCCTGCAGCGTTAATCCTCCCGACTGCTTTGAAGTGCCTTGCCCCGCCCCTTGCTCGTTTGCTGTGACCGTTGCCTCCACGCTTACCGGTACTATCAGAGCTGAGTCCACAAACTGTACCATAGCGCCGTCTTGATCCAAATGTTCCAAAGCAGGGGCGGAGGTTGAATCAACCACAGCAAGGTCTGCGGGAGCCGACGCGTTTGCTGATATCCCGCGAACGCCGACACTGACAGGTAAAAAAGCCTCGTAAACAGTAGGTTGCCTCATGGTTGCCTGTTCAGCCGCTTTACCACCTGCATTGCATTTCTTGTTAGATGCAGCCTTGCTTTTTTCCTTTTTCTTCTTCCTTTCGGTCATGCTGCTAGCTGCACCATTTCTAACAGCACTCCTGTCTTGTTCGCCGGCACGAAGATTATCACGTTCCTCCTGACTCCGAAGCATTTTCTTCACTCTGAGGTTAGCCGCAGGGGCATCCGAGTCACTCCAAGCAGCTCTCTCCCTCTCCTCTCTCACGTTCTTTGATATTTTCGGAGCCATCATATCCCAATAGTTAGACGATGTAGCTAGTGCTCTTTGATTTGAGCGTGTCAGTGCCCACACCACCGCCGTCTTCACCGTCTGGGCGGTTGATTCTTTTCCATATAGCTTATATTCAGCTATAATTGGGAACGCTAAGATTAAATCTTTTTTATTCTTTTGCCCAAGCAAGTACACCATATCCTCGTTTCTCCGTGTACATTAGGGAAATTTGTCTGCTAAAACGCCGGTCTGCATACATATTTCATCTTTCTCACAAAAAACCAGGGAGAGAGGAGAGACACGTCCTCTCCCTACAGCCTGCCAGCGGCCATATTGTCCTAAGTGCAGCAGAAATTAAAGTTTGACAGTTCTACCTAACCCTATCACAAAGGCAGTTTCAGGCAGGTGGAGAAAACAAGTGTATGACATGCACATATGTGTGTACTTAAAAGCAAAAACAAATGAACACTTCCACCACCACAAATGCTCATACATTATGTGTTCATACACTTGCAAAACTATGTTTTCCCACACATACCTGTGCATTCTCCAAGCAATTTTCACAGTAGCCTGGCATAGATTTGTGAAAATAGTGAAATATTTTTTTCCACTCTAAATATGTTTTTAAGTAGATGTGTCTACTCTCTGCATGCATCATTGCGTGTTGGTGTACTTTTCACAATTTCTGCCCCATTTTCACCTAAACCCTTTATTTCCAGGAGCAAGATGTGCAAATTCATGGTACAATTTTGTAAATACCCCAACATTTTGTCTCTAGATCTGATCATGGCAGAGCCGAAAAAAATCAGCAATCTGCGTACCTATGAGCGCAAATTAGTTTGCACCCAAATTGTGATCATTTAGATGCAAACTCGTCATGACCATAGCCTATTTGAGCTTGAATTGGTCTTGAATTTCCAATAACTCCTGTAATATTTCCTTGAGAAAGCCAACTGGTCTGATGTGAGCTCTAAGTATTTGTGCCTGTGTAGTCGTGTACACATAGGTGGGTCTTGCTTGCATGTGTGCAGTAGACAGGACATTAGCTGGTGAACCACAAATAACCTGCAGAAGTAAAATTACAGCAGGAAAGCATTGGTCTGCCCCTAAGTACAAAAGATGCAAAATCTAAATCACCTTCAAACTTTGTGTGCTGCACAAGGCAGCACACATGGCAAAAAAAGAAAACGAGAGGAGAAATAAATAATTTCTCCTTGCTTCGCCAAGTTAAGACCAGGTTTTCCCTGGTCTTAATTTTGGCACTGCCTCCTATGTACACTGCCCTTGTACATAGGGGGAAGTGCCAAAAATCAATGAGTGTTGCGGTACAACGCCCGCCGCAACATCCACTGCCCACCCCTTTCACACTAACCATAGCGTGAAAGGGGGCCGTATTTACAAGGCAGCGTTAAGACACGTTAAGTGGCTTAACACTGCCTTGTACATAAGGCTAAGCCCCTATCGCCACCACAAGGTCAGAAAAAGTGACGTTGTGGTGGCGATAGGGGCTTGTACATATGCCCCTCAGTGTGGCAGCAGCAGAACACCTAGGCCAGAGCGGACCACATATTCTGGAATGGTTCGTGGAGTAAAATCCCTTGATTTTTATTGGTCCATTTTTTCATCAGAATATATTTCCCTGTGTCACTCATTTATCCATGGGTCTCTGTCACCCTCCTTGCCATAATTACCCTCCCTTTGCTTCTTAAGCTCCTACTGCCACTTACAGCCAGTAACAAACTTCTTATGCAGTGTTTTGGGCTGGTAGTAGATGTGCCCAGTTCACATGCATGGGCATTGTTTTGGGTTTATTTTGAGTATGTCCTGGTCACAGCTTGCTTATGAAAAGTTATGAACTGGTTGGGGGTGTCTCTAGCTCACACTGTGTTTGGTGTAATGTTTAGAGCCTGTTCTAACTGTGTCCATTTCACAGTGTGCTGGCACAGTGATTTTGGGTGGTTGTAGATTAATTCAGTTCACAGGTGCGCTTTTGGGTTGGTTGTTAATGAGTCCTATACACTGTGTAACGCTGTGGGCAGTTTGTGCATGTTTTCAATTACAATGTAGTTCCGTAGTATTTTGGATTGGAAGTGTATGTGTCCAGTTCACACTATGCTTGGTTTAATGTTTGGTTTGTTGTGTATGTGTCTTGTTCACAGATTGTGTGTGTAATATTGGGTTGGCTGTGTATAAGTCCAGCTCACAGTGTTCTTGTCTAATGTTGAGTTAGTCATACAAGTGTTCAGTTCTAAGTGTGCTCGTGTAATGTTTTAGATTGGGTGTAGAAGTGTCCTATGCACAACCAAGAGTAGTAATAGTTTGAATTTAGTAAAGGTGGGTTCATTTCATATTGACATGCCTGATTTTTGGGGTGGGTGTGGATGTCCCTATTTATAGAGGGCATGTGTAATGTTTTGGTTTGATAATGGGTGTGTCCAGTTCACAGTGTGCTCGTGTAATGTTGGGTTGGTTGTGTATGTGTCCCGTTCACACAGTGTCCTTGTGTCATATTGAGTTCAGTTGTCTGTGTATTTGTTTAGTTCACAGCGTGCTTGTGCAATTTTTTAGGTTGTTTTTCAATATATCCTTTTCACCAAGGGCCTGTGCAATATTTAGGGTTGTTAAAGGATGTGTTCCCTTCACATTGTGGCTTAGTAAGTTTTCTGGTTGGTTGCTACACTATGCAGTGCCTGCTTGCAATCGTTCCTTGTCTTGTCATTGTGCACAATGTAACCAGTGTGGAGGTTATGACTTAATGTAATTTTTGGATGTATATATAAAGTAGGCCTGGGTGACTGTGCATAATTTCTTTGCGGAAATTATCTGAAAAGGCCCAAAAATATGAAAAATGTCAGCTTTGGCGTGTTGCACTATTATTTAGCAGAAAAAGCAACTTTGCACCTTTTTTTATATGATGAGGCATTCGGCACACAAAAATAACACAACATTGCAAATGACGCGTTCAGCTCATTCAGATACCTTCCATGCTTTCGTAATAGGATTTTTTAATTAAACAAAGTCCCAGTTATGGGACTTGGAATGATCTCGTGTAATTTCACATAACAATAAAACCTCTGACTGCCAGAAAATATTCTAAATTACACGGGCGTAAATGACATTTTTTACCAGGTCTAAAAAGGAGCGAATATGTCTCACAGTCAGGTAAAACCGTGGAACACATATTTATACAGTTTCTTCCTTATTATCCAGTAAACTGTGTGCAAAACAATACCCCTCCGCCTTTTTGTTCACTTTAGTAGACTGTAGGACCACGTTCTTCTTCTGGTAATCATTAAATCTGGCCAGCGTGTCTGTGCCCGTGCAATTTCAAAAGCAACAATCAAAACAAAAAAATAGATCGTGATACTAAGAAATCAACAAGGCGATAATAGTCAAAGGGAACTAGGCGGAACGAGTAAAATGCTATCTGAAGGAACCCTCTGCCGACACCAGATATTCCCCTGTTGTCATCAAAGTAGTCACTTAATAGCTTAAGGAAACAATACCTTCAAGAGAGTCAAGAGAGTCTGGACTTTAAGCATTGTCTTCGGAATAATCAATTAAGATAAAATAAGGAGCATGGAATCCATGTTTCCAGTGGCAAGGAAAGTGTCCGTATGTTAGTCTACGTCCAGCAAAGCTGTGGAGTGACTGAAGATACTGTTCTGAAGAAAGCCTGGCAAACATTCCAGATATTATTAATAATCTCGTGCTTGGTCTAAAGTGTGTTTGTGAAGTTTTAAACAATTATATTTCGTTTTTTACAATTGATAATACCAAACAGACATTTAAGAATCTTAGAACAACTCCCACTTAAGATAAGGTGACTGAAAATTACAAAAAATAAAACAAACCTTGGAAAGCGTATCTGAGGTATTATGGCTGTTTTGTTTTTTAACTGTGATCTTTATGGTGCACACCAGAATGGTTACATTTCTGAATTCTATTTTTGGAGCATAAACTAGAAATTATTCCCATGCCACCTTTTTGTCTCTCTTCCTTGTCTTCTCTAAGGGGCACATCTGGTAGTTTTTGACTCTCACTGTATTAACGCCATCATTCCATATGGGTCTGAAGGGGGTGAAATATTTGCTTTACATGGTAAACCAATGGCACACGGTGTGGTAATTTCTGGGTGAGAATAATACACGCTTTTCCAAGTTTTCCTAGCTAAATTGAAGAATTAGGTGCATCATTTTGTACTTTCTGTGCTACATTCTGCACATACCAATATTTACCACGAATGTGTGATGGTATTCCGCAAGCCCGAATCACACTGTGCCTTCGCAGCACAGTCAGTAGAACAAATACGTCTTTAGTATGCATTCCTAGATGCAAGTCATTATAGCGACTTGCCTTAGGGAGGTGCTGGATTTTGCAATAGGTTAATTTACTATTCCAACTTCAGTATGCGCAACAGTAGGAAAGGTGTTGGACTTTAAATCCAACACCATTGCAATGTGCAAACCTAACGACTTGCGTGCTGAACGAATGCATACTAAAGAAGTGTTCGTTCTTTTGCCCGCTTTGTAAATACACAGCGGGATTCGGCTTCGGTGTGAAGGACATTTCCCGTTTACCACATGTTTTAGACCAGGAACATTTTAGTAGGTAGGACTTAACAAAATTGATCAGGGAAAAATTGCAAGGGTACATTATTTACCACAACAATCTGAATTCTTACCCATGTGCCAAAAAGTGTTTGAGCAGGCATCGGAATTTATCAGTGCCCCAGGAGCAAATACCATAGGTAATCACAGACGTAAGCATTGTGCTACACATCCACTAAGAATCGTAAGTTTTTTTACCCATTGGCTATCCAGCAAGCGAATGTCAATCAATTGAACCACCAGGCCTAGTTATTTGGGGGCAGATTTACTAATAAATCATGCAATGCAGCAAATCTCTGGTAGAAATGGGAGTCCCTAGTTGGCAGGGGTATGTATCCTTTTCAAGTAGGGACCATTTCTTCTAGTCAGGGTAAGGGAGTTACACACCTAAGGTAACCCCTGCTCACCAAATTGGTAGCTTTGCATGAGCAGTCAGGCTTATCTCAGATGCAATGCGTAAAGCATTTGTACATAAAACACACAGCAATACATTGAAAACACTACAAATTGACACAACACCAGTTAAAAAAATAAACAATCTTTTTCTAAACCAAACAGGGCCAAATCAACAATAATTCAACACACATAACTCAAAATATCACTTTTAAAGGGATTAAGCAGTTCTGTCCATAGAACTGTATGGGTGCATTGATTTCTGCACAAAGTACATTTCATGCGTCAAAATCTAAGACGAAAAACAGCCATAAAGGAGGAAAGCATCAGAAAACACAGTGATGTGTCGGTTCTTGAGTCCCAGGACAATGAATGCGTCAGTTCTGCTGCAGGCAGAACAAGTGTTGCTTCGATTCCTTAATGCGAGGAGATGCGATTCATCGATTTCCAGAGGTGACTCCTTTTGGCGGGGCAGTGCATTGGAAGACTTGGCCTACAGGTGCGATGTGTGAGAAAATCGAGGTGCTGAGGGTCAATGAGGTGGTGAAACAGGTGCTGCATCGATTTCCACTCCCACCTACAGGTGATCTGTCAATTCCATCAGTCGCACACCAGGGCCTGCGTTGAAGTCAAAGTGGGGCTCTCGACATCGGAGACTCAGTGTTCTGGACTCAGGTGGAGGCAGCTGTTTGGGACGCGAACAGGTACTATGTTAATTTTTTAGCCTCACCGCAGGGATGTGTTAGTTTTTCAACTGCACGGCAAATTGCTGCAGGAAATGGTGCACTGGAAGGGTGATGCTTGGATTTTCAAGTCTTGAAGCAGCAGAACCACCTCCAAGGGCCCAGAACTGGAATTGCCACCACTTGGCAGGTCAGAACTCCAAGAAGTGGAGTTCAGAGATGCTGTAAATTAAGTCTTTGATGGCCATGAGACTTCCAACAGGAGGCAAACACACACAAGCCCTTGGAGAACCTTGGAAAAGCAGGATAGAAGGAAGCCAAATCCAGTGTGTTCCACTGCCCAGAGACAGAAGCAACAACTGCAGGCAAACCCAGCAACGCAACAAACAGCAAAGGGGCAGTAACCCTCCTGGCAGCTCTTCAGATCTTCTTCTTGGCAGAGTCCTCTGTCCAAAAGTGTTCTTACAATGGTCCAATAATGATACCCCTGTTGACCTTCGAATTAGCCCTTCCTTGTCTCCAGACACACTATGGGGGGTCAGCATTGTGAGAGGCCAGGCACAGACCTATTCTGGGGTTAGTGAAAGGTCCTCCCACCACTCTTGCTCAGGAAGGTCCATCAACTTGAGAGGGCCCATCCGGATATATGCATGGCACACCTCACCTCCCTTTGGGAGACTGTCTAAAGTGAATGCACAAACAACCTAGCTCCCAGTCTAACCCAGAAATTGATTCCACAGGCAGGTAGGGACACAGAATGGTAAAACAAAAAAAAATGTCCACTTTTTAAAAGTGGCATTTTCAAACACACAATTTAAAAATAACCTTCACCAAAAGATGTATTTTTAAATTCTGAGCTTAGGGAGCCCAACCTCCAAATCTCTATCACTTTCCAATTAAAAGTTACACTTGTAGGATGTTACAAGGAAGCTCCAATGATAACGTATGGGAGAGATAGTTCTAACAATAGTGAAAGCAAAATTGGCAGTATTTCACTATCAGGACATGCAAAGCACACCAGTACATGTCCTACCTTTCACATACACTGCACCCGGCCCATGGGGCTACCTTGGGTCTACATTAGGGGTGCCTTCCATGTAAGAAAAGGGAAGATTTCGGCCTGGTAAGTGGGTGCAGTGGCCAGGTCGACATGGTAGTTTAAAAATGCACTCAAAATCAGAATCAATAAAGCTTTATTCAGTTAACAATTAACCTTAAAATCAAAGGACAAAAAAATAAACAAAGTACAGTTGCATATCATAAGTGATGAAAAAAGTCCTAAAAATACAGTCAGATCAGGAGAACACACAAACAACATCATCATTATTTCATATACTCATTCACTATTTAGACACAAGCCTACAGTAAAGTTCTAAAATATTAAAATCAAATAATTTAAAAACATTAAAAATGATGTCTAAAAAAAAAGAAGGCAATACATATTTGCTTGCCCACCATCCTTCTAGCTTTCACAAACTGCACTCACAGACACTGCAATGGCTGGTCAGAGACATGTTTGCAGGGATACTCATCAGGGTGACACAACCAGTGTTGCAGGCCGACAAGAAGCATTTGATTTACAGGCCCTGGGCACACATAGTGCACTTTACTAGGGACTTACCGGTAAATCAAATATGCCACTCATAGATAACTAATCATAATCACAATTTACACAGGGAGCACATGCACTTTTGCACTAATCAGCAGTGTTAAAGTGCTTGAACACACAAAATGTAAATGTAAATGTACAGGAATTTATATAGCGCAAATCACCGAGCGGTTTCTAAGCGCTTGCTTAGGGAACCCGTCCTGGGAATTCCCCTGCAAGGTGAAAGCCAGGCATTCCGCCGCGAGGGGCCGTTGTGGAGATTAAGCAAGCTAATGCCCAGAGACGCAGAGTGTGTACCCATGACTCAAGCAGGCACCGGAGCGAGAATTGTCGAGTCCATGGACATTTTAGGACTCAAGACCCCTCCGAGCCGGGAATTGAACCCTGGTCCCGTACTGACCTCTGCTTCCAGGTCTGCCTCCTCTAACCAGTGAGCCACACTTCTCCACTACCATAGCAAACCAGCAAAACGAAGTCCAGCATGCAGTCAAAAAAACAGGAGGAAGATGCAAAAAGACAGGGGAAACCACGCCAAAGATGCCAGATCTAACAGCTACTTTTTGCATTGAGTGAAAGGGAGAGAAAAAAAAAGTACAAGATATGGCACACTTCTACACTTTCGTAGAACTGGCGCACTGTGGGATGCCTAGCACCATCCAGGCAACCTTGTGCCATGCTATAAGGGGGCCTGCATTGAAGGCAAGATTATTTTTGTGCATGACGGACTACCTTCCTGCACAAAAACAATCCTAGGAGGTAATTTCCTCATTCTATGTGTGATGCAGAATACATCAAGCATAGAAAGAAGAAGTAAGGAGGAGAAATAAATATATTTCTCCTTGTTACACCTCTCTGTGGTAGGGGAACCATTTAGGCACCATACCAAATTTTCTGCCTTTATTAACTTGGAGATAGCATCAAATTCCATCGGTGGATGCACAGGAATGCCCATGCTCAACCATGGAAAAGCTACCACAACGATATGTAACGCAACGCAGTGCAAGTCGCTGTATTGCCTTACATTTCTTTAAAAAGCCAGGCAGGGAGGCACAAGTGGCCCCTTGTGTTGCTTTGTAAACACATTTAAAGACTTCTGGTTCGTTGCAATGACTCGCACCATGCAAAGACAATGCAAGTCCTAAGTGAATCTGCCCCTTGGTGTAGAAGACTCCTGATCCTAGATTGCACATGTCCTGTTCACTAGCTCCTTTGGAAGTACTTCAAATATATCTTTCAAATAAGCCAATGATGGCCAGTGGGTACTTTGGAGGTTGGAGGCAAGAATATTGCACGCAGAAATGTCATCCTGCTACAATGTAGTAACCAGAATATTGACTACCACAGTAACACATCGGTAAGTATAAATAGTTACATATAGATTTACCATTCTTGACTCCATATCTACGTTCCTCAAGCATATATATCACCAAGATAGATGGCGTGTTTGGGATGTGTTTTAGTGTTGTGCATGTATCGCTGAGACTGCTCATAGAGTGTTGCTGTGATAGTGTATTTGTGCTTAGGTGTGGAGCGTAGCAAAGGAGTTCAATGGATAGCCAGCACATGTATTGTACTGCCATTCGTGACGGGAATTTGGGGTAGCTTCCAGCAAGGCCCAAGGAGTTCCATGAACTAAAGCAAACATGAGTATGGGACTCCAAGACCATTAAAACATTATCAAAGTAAATTTATTTACTCTAAGTGCAGGCAAAGATTCCTGCAATTAAAGATGCAAAAATCCCCATGGTTTGAGATAATTTAGAGAGCCGAATCCCACCGTGGTCCAGCCACAGCAACCAAAGTGGACTTAAAGCCTACTTAAGCATGCCCAAAGACAATTTAAATATTCCTAGGGAAAGCAAAGCTGTCTGGAGTTAATGATTCAAGTATCCCAACATTGAGATACCCCTGGAGGGTGGATCCCACAAAAGGTCAGTCACACCTTCTACAGCAGACTCCAGAATGAGACTCAAAGTGCAATTAAACATGCCCCAAGCCAGTTTATGTGTACCCAAGACAAGTAATGCCCTCTTGAATAAATGTGTGAATATCCTAAAGGATAATCTATCCCTGTGCTGGTCTTCCTCCATTCCACCAATCCACTTGCTTTCCATCATTGACTCTCTATGGGATTTAAGTGTTGTCTAAAGAGCTAGAAGGCTAATATAGTGGCACTATGAATAACTATGATTATATATAGAAATGCATAATGGACCTCAATTGGGGTGCTCAGGATTGCAAATGCAACCCGCGTGATTACAATTTCAGGCTTCACAAACTTTTGAGATTCTCACATTTTAGATGACTCGCCTCCTTAGTCTCTACCATCCATAGGAATAGAAATAAATGCTGTGTAGTGCAATGTCCACACAAACAAAAAACAGAAAGAAACTGATAGGGAAGCATTCACTTGACAGAGTAATTGATGGCAAGGATGACATGCAGTAGTCAGTAGCAGAAGAAACGGACTCGTTAACCATCCTTGTGCCTGCCTGTTCACAACCGCAATGGAACTCTAAAGCTGTTTATCATTTTTACATATTGTGTAGTTTTTGAGATACCGCATGTGATGTTATCTGGTCCAAATTCTATGTTATGTCACCTTGTGTCAAATGGGTAAGAGGGATGTGTAATGTCACTTCCTATGATGTCAACAGGCGGCCCGTACATCCTATGTGGATAAATTACAATGGTTAGTAGAACAGGCAGACCACGCATAATTCTGTCTTCCTTTAACATGAATATTACTATTGAAGTATAAACCTGGACCGGAGGGGTCAGAAGGAAGGAATTCAGCAATCTGAAGTGTGAGGTAACAGTGTTAATATGAACAAAGTTGAAAAGGTAAGTTGCTATGTCAATGACTGAATATTCAAAAGTAATCTTCACCATGCATTTGTAGTAGAATGACATATTGATTGCATTAGTAGGTTTACCATGGAAACCTACTAAAGCGCATGACATACCTTTTATATTTAATGACCCAGAATTAACATGATTGGTG
Source organism: Lissotriton vulgaris (assembly GCF_964263255.1). Taxonomy (NCBI): domain Eukaryota; kingdom Metazoa; phylum Chordata; class Amphibia; order Caudata; family Salamandridae; genus Lissotriton; species Lissotriton vulgaris. The sequence continues at coordinate 846,770,226 of NC_141685.1, forward strand.
CATGTTTGAGGTTCTTTTTTAAGCAGGATAACACATTCTCAAGGGTAGGCTCCAGGGGCTACATAACAATGACATCAAAGTGCAGTGCTTGAATTGCATACTTTGTTTATGTGCAGTTTGTTGTAAAGCACTGGCTTGAATGATACTTGTATTACCTTAGATCATGGGTACTCACAAACATTTGCCCTTGGGCCACAAAGTATGGTCAGAGGTGTGACCGAGGGTCGCACTGATACCAGTAGGGTTGCAGTAGGGGGTCTTGGTGGGTCAGGGATTGTGTAAGGAAATCTAAAAAGTATTTAAATAAACTGGAAAGCTTTCATTTGCAGGTTAATACATGCTTGCTGTCTATTTAACATTGTTTCCTGACTATTAATGCTCAGCAACTAAACAGCAGCTCTTGTTGCTGTTCATCAGGTGCCACAAGCAAAGGTCAAGAGGGCCGCAAGCGGCCCCCTGGGCCGTACTTTGAGTATCACTCCCTTAGATAATACTAGACATACATCCATGAAACGTATCATCATTGTTGCCCACATGTATCCATCCTGGCACCAACTCTGACCAACCCTTATGACCTCTCAAAGCATGGAAAGCTGTAACCTGGTTGGTGAAATGCGGAGTATTGATATGTGCAGCATTTCACTCAAACACTCCTCAACACTGAAACTCTCATTTACAAGAGGCATTGACCGTGAGAGCGTCACTTTTTATGATGGTCCGGACCTCAAATCTCTTTTATTCCAAAGACACTTTCAGAACTAATTCCCCCCTTCTCAGACCTCGCCAGGAAGTTCTTGAGTAATTGTAAATGTGTCACATATATTTATATTTTTATTTGTACATCCTGTGCTTGCTGCGTTTGATTTTGTGTTCCGTTTGCCTGAAGTTGTTTTGATTCTATGGCCTGCTATTTTTCGCCAGGAAGTGCTTTATTCATTGTAAAATTTGTCATTTATATTCATATTTTTGCTTGCACAGTCTGTGTTTGCTGTGCTTGAAATTGTGTGCCTTATGCTTATGTCGCGTTGATTCTATGGCATGCTATTTTTATTTGTTCCATTCCTGTAACAGTTCTCTCATGTAACGTAACTGGTTCTATTGTACAGTGCTCTGACACCTTCGGGAAAAGTCTGCGCTTTATAAGAATGCATTTAATAAATAAATAAATAAATAAATAAAAATATCTATGAGGAGGCACAAAGCCACCCTGTGTGACTTTGCATGGCCTCATAGATATGGAGTAAGGCAAGGCAGTGCAAACCACTGCCTTGCCTTACTCTACTTCAAGGAGGCGTTCCATGGGTATTGCTGTGGTCGTCCCACTCATCACTCATGGGTTTTGACACATCATGTAAACTTGTGGCAGCAACAAAATCTTACACCTCCCCAGTTTACATTTCTCCTCGTTTTTTAATCTTTCCATGTGTGCTAAATTCTGCAGCACACATAGAATGAGGAAAATGCCTCTTGTGATCGTTTTTGTGTAGGAAGGTGCCCCTTCGTGCGCAAAAACAATCATGGCAACAACACAGACACCTGTGCCCCATGGTGCACGGGTGCCTTTGTCGGGGCTTGCCTGCAAATTGTGCTCCGGCATGGGCTGAAAGGACAGTGATGCAGTGTATCTTGTAAATTTGGTGCATTCCTACCCTTTCGAATTGGCATAGGGCAGTGCAGCAAAATGACTTGCGGTGCTGCCCTGCACTAATTCTTTGTAAATTAAGTCCTGGGTCTGTTGCTCATTGTCAACCTCAGGCAACCAGCCCTCTCACCCAAAGAATTACTTTGCAGTTGGTATTAGTTACATTCTCTATGCAAAATGCCATACTTCTGAAGAAATTGTAATGTGTCACATAAAGAAATTGTGCCCCAACATAATGAAGACCAGATGGATGAAAGGGTATGTAAAACACCTTTACTTTGGATTCCAATTCCTTATTGACTGGCAGTGTCTGCTCTCACCCAAATCAAAATCAACTTTATTCGGTTTTTCATAATTGTAGAAATACCATAAAAGTTCATAAAATACATTTTATACACTTTCTCAGTTAAAAATCAATTAAAATGTAATATTAGTTATTACTATACAATAAAACACAGTTTACATGTAAATCACAATTCATAAAAGATATGACCATGGCGTGACATACAGTTTTTACAATGATTTCATCAGTCCTCTAATATGTAAACAGGATGACTCATCTTTGTCAAAGATTCAAGCGATGACGAATACAAAATTTAAGAAAACATGCCTTCGCTTTTGCTTCTATTTCGTCTTCAAGGTACTGAAGCGCCAAATATGCTGGACGGCATTGGCGCAGGCCCCAGTTTCTCAATATGGGCAATATCCAACGCCTTCGCGGTATAGTATAAATTTACAAAAAAGTATTACATGTATGGTTGATTGTGTCGAAACAGAATCACAAGGGCATGGGAACGACTTTGATGACCAGCCGTTTTGAGAGGGAAAGGAAACCATTAGATGAATCATATTGAGTCTGAAGTGTGTCAACAACAGTTTTTCAAATTGACTTAGTCTGTACAACAAGTAAGGTTCAATGGAAAACACAGTCTGAGCTAATAAACCCTGTTGGACAGAGGGTTTCCCTATCTCCTTTAGCAGGCGTACCTGCCCCAGGTGTGCCAGGCATGCTTTTTTCAAATCTGCATTTGAGATCTCTGCTATTGTTGATGGTTCAGCAAAGAATTTTTCATAGCCTAGGTCTGTTAGTAGAGCTTTGACATATGCCAGCCATTTTATCTTCCCACAGTGGTCGAGTGTCTTAATATCTTGTACAATTGATCTTGTTAAGTGACATTGTTCAGTTACCCAAATTCAACGCCACAGCATTACTGGTTGGGTTTTTATGGTATCTGATATGTAGTCTATGCCCAGCTCTAGGTGACAGGCATATGTGGGAGAGCTCTTCGGTACTGCAAGTAAATATCTTACAAAGGAATTTTCAATTTTTTGCAGTTTGTCCACATTTGCAAGACCCCATATCCCAGCCCTGTACGTGGCAGTGCTGACACATTTTGCATTGTATATTTTCAATAGTTCTAATGATGGTCTCTTACCCAATTTTTGTGCGAACGATTTTAGTGCTGTAGTTGCTCTTAAAAAGGCCAGTTTCCTTGCATTGATCGCTGCCTTCCACTTACATTTTTCGTCAATTACAATTCCCAAATATGGATATGTTGCAGTTCTGTCCAGCACCTCCCCATACACATATATACTTTTAATCTTTGCAGTTTTTTTCCCCACATGCATTGTATACTTTTTTTTTACATTCAGGGTCAGGTTTAAACTTGACATAAAGCCACAGTATCTGTCTAGTGCTCGCTGCAACTCGACAGGAGTTCTTGCTAGGATAACCGCGTCGTCGGCGTATAACAGAGCTGGTATCTGCCGATAACTAATTGAAGGGAGATCTTTGCTTCCCTCATGCATAGTAGTCTCTAGCCCATTTGTGTATAGGGTAAATAGGAAGAGGGCCAGCACACATCCCTGTCTGACCCCCTTTTCCACCCTGAAACTTTCCGTAAGTTGCCCATTGGTCCCAAATCTTACTCTTCCCGTTGTTCATGTGTATAGTTCCTGTAGGAAATCCACAACCTTGGGGTCCACACCCATAGTTAAAATGATTTTCCACAGCTTCGAGTGTACTACACAATCGAACGCTGCGGATAAATCAACATACACCATATACAGCGCACTCCCTTTGGCCTCCATGTATTTTCCTGCCAGTAGAGACAGGTTTAATGCTTGGTCTACTGTGCCTAGCCCCTCTCGGAACCCATATTGTATTGCGGAAATGATGTTCTGACTAGTTGTCCACTCCTGGAGTCGGTCGAAAAGAATCCGACCTGCCATCTTCCCGAGCGAATCCAGGAGCGAAATAGGTCGGTAGCAAGATGGGCTGATATGGTCCCCTTTTTCAAATATAGGGACCAATATCGAGGTTTTCCAAGACTCTATTAGACCCTCATCCATAGTGGCATTTAGGACGTTTTTCAGTAGCGGGGACCAGAGATCTACTTCATGTTTAAAAATGTCCACTGGAACCCCGTCTGGGCCTGGAGCTTTACCTGATTTTGAGGATTTTATTGCTTTTTGTACCTCGTCATGTGTAAATTGCAATGTTATTGGGTAGCTAACCTGGGTCAGGAATCTATATAATCCGTACCCCGTATGTTCCCATTACTAAAAACTTTAGAGAAATAGTTCACCCATTCTCTGTCGCTGATCGCAACGTCAATGGATGGTGAGTCCTCTGTATCTGTTAGAAAAGGAGATCTGACTATTTGCCAGAAGGCTGCACTGTCTTTTAATTCTGAGCTTCTACTTAGTTGGTCCCATAGGTCAGCTTTTAGCTCTTTCTTTCTAGTTTTTAAGGCTAGCGCATATTCCTTTCTTAGTCTAACAACCTCCCCTCTGTCTCTCTTTCCCCTAGTTAGGGCTTCCTTTAGTCGCGAATACGCTTTGGTGCAAGCCGGGCTAAACCAGCCTTTTTTTGCCTGACTTTTTCGTTTCTATGTTCTGGTAAGTTCTTTTTTTATGTTTTGAGAAATGGTATTGAAACTAGCCAGAACCTCTCTGGATTTTGTCCTAGGATCAAGACAGTTTATTATGTCTGACTGGCTTTGCCTGACTATTTTTGCGGTAGTTGCTCCTTGGTCGATTTTTCCCCATTTTAATGTATAGCCATTTAAAGATCCTAGTTCCAGCTCCTGCTGGTCTAAAATGTTCATTATTTCGGGATCTTTATAAGATTTTGATTCGTATAAGGCAATGGTGTTTGGGAAATGATCGCTCAATGGGTTTTTAATTACTTCAAAGATTTCGATGTTTGGCCCCTTGCATGATGATATCAGGACATAGTCTATCAGGCTTACTAATCCCCTGCCATTAAATGTTGGCACAAAGGCTACTGGGGAGGTCTTTATCTCGTTAGCAAAACCCAGTTACAATTCCGTCATAATCTCATTCATTTTTTCTCCCTCAGTTGAATGTAAAAAGTGTGTTATGCTGTTACCATCATCCTCTTTAATTCCACACTTATCAACGTTGTTATTTCTACATAGATGAAGGTTGAAATCACCACCCCACAATAATGTGCATGACTTCTTAATGTACTGCACTCGAAGATCTTGCAGAACTAGGAAAATCTCTGACAGAAGGTTGATTAAGTCACTTACATTCAAATTGTTGTAAAATTTTACTATTACATAGATCTCTTGTTTAGTTCTCTTTAGAACTATTAGCTGGTAGTTCTCTTCTAGCTTTAGGGGGAGAGTATCCTCACCATGTAGAGTATTTGCAATGTAAGTGATTAAACCACCCCTGCTTCTTCCAGAAGCTGATTTTTTGGCTGCAGAAAAATAAGTCTTGTACCCCGTTATGTGTATGGGGTCAGTAGCCCAGGTTTCCTGGAGGCAGATGATTTTACTCAGATTTAGCCGGTTCAAGAAGTTAGTATTTGTCTGTTTAGCAGATAGACCAGCTATATTCCAGTATGTGAAATGTACTTGGGAGGTAGGTGAATTAGGACTGGGAAGGAATGATGCAACCATTAAGTTATCCGTTGGCCTAGGATTGGGAATGGCTATTGGTGAATTGTCCTAGTCGCCCGACCGATATTGCAAGGAAACAGTAGAAATATGTTTTCCAGGAGTAAGTGTTATATTTTTGTCCTCTGTGACTGAGGTTTTTCCTGTTAGGAGTTCTCCTATATTTGATGTGTGCACATTTTCCCCTGTGGACTGGTCGTGATTCAGTCAATCATTATAGTCCAGTCCGGACAATGCATTGAATCTATTGTGAGTGGGGATGCTATAAGAATTACCTGGTGCCGCAGCAACTTGATGCCATCGGACATCTCTGTGCTCATAGTGAGGCGTTGTAGACAGGTAAGGGTGAGTTATCAAATGTGGATTAATTTGGCCCTGAGTCTGCTCTCACCCAAAGCTCACCATTGAAAATAGAACACTAACACCATTCCGCACATGGACACGTGCCATGCAGCCAAGAGACCCACATCCACGTAACCTAGTCATACCATCAGGAGACAGAAACATGCACTGCAAGACATAACTCATACCCCACCATATAGAATCCTACATTCCACACCACACAACATAACAGGTATTAATTAAAAGTCCCATCACCAATGCTTGGTGACACTAGTATCTTCTATTAAAGGTAATCCAACCTCTTTCCTATATGTTACCTGGCAATAGGCCACATTATTGGGGCTGGATTTTATTTATTCCTATCTCGTCATTGTGTGGAATATAAGTAGCCCCATACTTTAGGCCAGACACTAGCCCTGGCCTTTGATCTAATACACCAACAGTACACAAGGATCTGCGGGTCAAGGTTTGCATCCAAAGTTAATCCATCATCGAGAGTGGCTATTGCCCACACATATTAGTGTCTGGGTAGACTAATGAATGGTAACTGCTGATTCTGTGGAGGGACAAAGATCCTTTTACCTGTAAAACGGGTTGATAGGAAGTCCTCTGATCCCCCCTGTAAAATATGTACCTGCCTTATAAGGCCACCACATTAATTTACACCAAAATAGCTGTCTGTACTATTCTATTCTCCAAAACTTATAAATCACATGGCTACCCAGATTGGGCTTCCCAGCACTATTGTAATGAGAGGAGTGACTGAATATAAGGGGAATTGGACAGAGTTACGAGAAAAGATATGTCTTAAGTTATTTTCTGAAACTTGCAAAATTGCCCTCCAACCTGAGGCTGGCAGGGCGAGAGTTCCCAAGCATAGGTGAGAGATAGGCAAAAGACCTGCCCCCCACTACTAGCTTTTTTTAATTTTGGGGACAAAAAGCATTCCACAATTGTTTGATCGCAAATCCCTATTGGCATGGTAGTGGATAGCCATTTGCTGCAGAACAGATGGGCCTGTGTTATGCTTTGCCCGATATAAAATGCATAGTGCTTTAAATTGTACTCTGCAGCTTATGGGCAGCCAATAAAGCATTTTAAACGCAGAGCCAAACAATTGTATTTTCTGAATACCGAACAGTATCTAGGTGGTGACATTTTGAGTGATATAAAGTTCATTTATCATTGTTTTTGGGCTGCCTAAATATAGTTAGTTGCCATAATCAAGGCTGGACAAGTTGTGCCCTTGCATCACGATTCTGCGTGATTCTACCGGGAGCCCTTTTAAAACCTTTTTTAGGGCTCTCAACAAGCCAGAAGAACTGCCAGTTACATTCTTTGCTTGGGTGGCCATGGTTAGATGATTGTCTAGAGTCATCCCAAAGCTTTTTACTTTGACTTAGGAGTTGGCCTAATGGAGAAGGCCAGATGATCTGACCCAAAGCATTGGGTTATTTCCTAGGACCAGAACCTCAGTTTTATCATCATTCAACTACTGGCTCCTCAGATACTTTTGCTAAGCATCCGTTGAGTCTCATGGAAACAGAGTCCATATTTTGGTGACAGCGTCACAATCAGCTGGGTGTTGTCCACATAAGCAACCATCTTGAAGCCCAAGCAACGTATGATATCTGATAGGGGGCAGACATAAATGTTAAACAAGCATTGAAAATGCAACAGGTCTCGCCTTTGATTAAGTTAAAGCCATTTGCTTTGCTAATGGTATTGTACAGCAAAGCAAATGGCCTTAACTTAATAAAAGGCAAGACCCTTTGCATTTTAATGCTTGCTTTAAAGAGCGTTTATATAGCGCAAACTAAACCGAGACATCGAGTATCCGAGCGCTTTACATGAGCACCAGTTTTGTTACAGAAAGACACATTCATTTTCGTTTGGACACAAATAGACCTAATAAATAAAGACCACACCTTGAATCGAAATAAATGTATATACATTATCAAGGTGTTACAGACAGTGCTCTCTTTACTGAGCTCGGGGCAAGTAGAACACTTATCCGGGTTATTTGCCCACTGGATTTGGCTTGCGAGGGACCTCTGCTAGCTAAACAAAAGCGATGACTAGGATACACTAGCATAATGCGAATTTATATCTTTTTTTCCTTGACATCCCAGATTACAAGGAATCCTTAACATCTGCTTCTAGAGTCTGCTTTTCAAACACAAAACACACAATCTAAATGTTGGATTAACTCCTTTATCAAGGGTGTCCACCAACAAATTACAATCATGTATGTTTATGTCCTGCAGTCACCAGCATCTGAACATTAATTGCTGATGCTATTCAGGCCACTTCATCTTTAAAACATATCAGGTGTTCCTTTCAGTTCCTCGCACGTGTGCACTTCACAGCCATTACTGGTATGTAGAAGGCCTAGAATTGCATATAGGCTATTGCGATTCTATTTGCTCAAGCTTTTCCTTTCTTTTCTGAACGTTACTTGCAATATTAAAAAGCCACAGCCTTTTCTGAAGCTACTCTATCGCTAGAGAAAATCCAAAATCTTCCAGGGCTGTTTCACGCTAAGCAGGTCGAGTTTCATTGGTGGAGGAATATGATCACATTTTTTTGCTTTTCAAAACTTTGGAACGTCTTACTTAAGTTGCTATAGTCAAAGGAGAAAGTTAAGTTTACCCCAGTTTCCATTTAATTCAAATGCTCCAGTCCTTAGCAGTAATTTGAAACTGTGAAATGTTCGCTATACCAGAGTGTCGTATTTCAATAAATACAAGCGTAGCAACCAGGGATAAAAGTAAGCTGGTTTATAAAACATTTACATATGGCGGTTGCATAAGTCGTGGCCCATTGGTTGACAAAGTTGAGGGTTAAGCAGCTGGTTAATGGCTACAGGACGGGAAGTGTTATCTGCACGATCCCCGCCCGACCGGCCCAAGGAGATGGTTCTGGGCGCTGCAAGCATCCGAGGGGCAGCCGATTCTGGCTCCTGACAGCTTGGGCCCGGGATGAGCGCCACTTGTCAGCGTAAAGGGCCATTAAAAAAAACACTTTTTTAATTGGAGGCGCACACTGTGGACCCAGGTGAGGTGAGGATGCCACGCTCCTTGCGTCCTGAACACGGGATTCCTGACTTTATCTTCAGGAGCACCTTGAAAAGTGGGGCTGGAGACCCCATGACCTCCAGACAGTGGGGCTGGAACCAGGGCCGGTCCTAGGATTTGTGGGGCCCCGGGCAGAATATGAACATGCGAGGCCCCTATAATTTGCATAAGGTTTAACCTGACAGGAAGTGACCTCATAGGCAGGGGCGGCTGGTGACATTTGAAAGTGGTGAGGCGTAAACTAATTTGCATATTGCACCGCAGCGATCGAGCGCAGTGAGCGAGCCCAAACCACCTTGCATCAATCCATACATTAATTTAATTAGCGCCGAGACGCCCACGGGTATTCGCCGCGCTTAACAAATTACAAAAAAAATAAATAAATACATCATTCATGCATCCACCCATTCATCCACCCACCCACCCTGCATACATCATTCATTCATTCATTCATGCATCCACCCATCCATCCATCATGCATCCGCCCATCATGCATGCATGCATCCATACATCATTCATGCATCCACCCATCCGTCCACCCAACCATCCTGCATCCACACATCATTCATGCACCCACCCATCCATCCACCCACCCATCCATCCATCATGCATTAATCCATCATGCATGCATCCATACATCATTCATGCATCCACCCATCCATCCACCCATCCTGCATCCATACATCATTCATTCATGCATCCACCAATCCACCCATCCACCCATCCATCATGCATCCACCCATCATGCAAGCATCCATCCATACATCATTCATGCATCCATCCATTCACCCACCCACCCATCAATCCATCATTCATGCATCCACCCATCCATCCATCATGCATCCACCCATCATGCATGCATCCATCCATCCATCCATCCATACATCATTCATGCATCCATCCATCCACCCAACCATCCTGCATCCATACATCATTCATTCATGCATCCATCCATCCATCCATCCATCCATCATGCATCCACCCATCATGCATGCATGCATCCATACATCATTCATGCATCCACCCACCCTGCATCCATACATCATTCATGCACCCATCCATCCATCCACCAATCCATCCATCCATCCATCATGCATCCACCCATCATGCATGCATCCACCCATCCATCCTGCATCCATACATAATTCATTCATGCATCCACCCATCCACCCACACATCTATCCTGCATCCATCATTCATGCATCCATCCACCCATCCTGCATGCATCCATTCATCCATCCATGCACCCATCCACCGAACAATCATTAATGCACCCACCCTGCATCCATCCATCATTCATGTATTTACACATTTCTGCAGCAGATGCTTTAACACACTGAACTATCGCAAGTCATTTGTGCAAGCTAAACACTGAAAAACACACTCTTACCTTGCTGCCGGTCCCGCACACGTCACAGGCTCACAGCGCCCCTGGCCAATCCTGGCGCCAGGGGCACAGGTACCCTCTCTCCCGCAGCACGCCCATTAGGGCTCCTGATGGGCATGCGCAACGCCGCCAAAACACAAGTGCGCATGCGTGGGCACGGGTAAAAATTCACCCTCCGTCCCCACGCATGCGTACTTGTGTTGCCGTCTGTGCATTATCATGTCAATGAATCAACATGACGCCCGCCCGGCGGTCTGACGTCATGTTGATTCATTGACATGATTGTCATGAGGGAGCTGCGGACGGCGTTGGCCAGGGGGCTACGCCCCCAAGCCCCAATGGACGAACCGCGCCTGCTCATAGGGTCAGGAAATAGGCCCAGCACCAAAATAAAAGTGGCCCCCATTAGTGAATTAGTTAGCTAGAAAAGTGTCAAAATTAGGGCAGTTTTTAACTTGTAAAGACACGCTGTTTACGTTTTTTGTAAGGTACGAGAGATTGCATAATTTGATTTTGCTGCAGGCAATGTTTGTTTTAATATCATGAGAATCAACATTAAAAACATGTTCATCTGACCATAAAGCAGGCAAACAAACAGCCCAAAAAACAGGTCAAATACTAACCTGGCAGATTGGACCATTACACACTGCCTGATTACCCTAATGTCCAACCCGGCCACTGTGTTATACAATTATTGTGCTGATACAGGATCATTGTTTTTGTTGGTAAAGTAAAGGACATGAATATAGGGTCCGGTAGGGGCCTGTTTCAATGTCGATTTTAATTTACCACCAGGTAAAGACTCGAGGGACCTAGCACACTGAAAGCCCTGCTCCAGCCAATTTTACATTCTGATTGTGCTACTCTTCCTGCACCTCTTGTCTGGCTGCTATCACACCTATCTGCTCCCCCCGCCCCCTCTCACTTGATTCCGTATTTCGCACCCCTTTCATTTACTCTGTGCTCCCTTTCCCTAGTCCTGGATGAGCTGAGCTGTTTTCAGTGTGAGGCGCCGTCATTCTATCTTTCTTTTAGCGCCCTGCAGGTTATCCTGCTTCTTATTCAACTAGGGGCAGGGCGCACTTCACAGGTGAGGGCTCTTGAAGACCTGTCTAATCGCTGCTATCCTCATGTAGATGCAGCGATTAGGCCAAGGCAGGCAGATATTGATTAAATCCCTTGGGCCTCCTGGGCCCCCTGGGCCTCCAAACTCTGAAGCATTTGAAAGCGCGAGGCCCCCTGGCTGCGAGGCCCTGGGCAGCTGCCCACGCTGCCCATGCCTAGCGCCGGCCCTGGCTGGAACAGCGGGCAGAGTGGGGTGCTACACTGTAGCGAACACCCAAGTGCGACATAAAAGTAAGCGCTATATAAATATAATTAGAAAGAGCAAGTGTCCAAACGAGCCACGCCCATTCCACAGGAGAAAGGTACGGGTGACGTTTGCAGCCGTGCTGCACTTTAGAGCGCAGGGTCACAAACATATCCCCAAAGCAAACGTAAGGGCTATATAAATACAATTAGAAAGCGCAAGAGTCCCCATGAGCCACGCCAATTTCACAGGAGATAGGTAAGGGTGGCGTATGCAGCCGTGCTGCACTTTGGAGCGCAGGGTCACAAACATATCACCACCAAAGCAAAAGTAAGTGCTATATAAATACAATTGGAAAGAGCAAGTGTCCCCATGAGCCACGCCCATTCCACAGGCGAGAGGTACAGGTGATGTATGCAGCTGTGCTGCACTTTGGAGCGCAGGGTCACAAACATATGCCCAAAGCAAATGTAAAGGCTATATAAATACAATTAAAAAGCGCTAGTGTCCCCATGAGCCACACCCATTCCACAGGAGAGAGGAGGTGATGTATGCAGCTGTGCTGCACTTTGGAGCGCAGGATCACAAACATATCCCCAAAGCAAATGTAAAAGCTATATAAATACAATTAAAAAGCGCTTAGTGTCCCCATGAGCCACACCCATTCCACAGGTGAGAGGTACAGGTGATGTATGCAGCTCTGCTGTACTTTGGAGCGCAGGGTCACAAGCATATCCCCAAAGCAAACATAAGCGCTATATAAATACAATTAGAAAGCGCAAGTGTCCCCATGAGCCACGCCCATTCCACAGTAGAGAGGTACGTGCAACGTATGCAGCTGTGCTGCACTTTGGAGCACAGGGTCACAAACATATCCCCAAAGCAAATGTAAGCACTATATAAATACAATTAGAAAGCGCAAGTGTCCCCATGAGACTCGCCCATTCCAAAGAAGAGAGGTACAGGTGACGCATGCAGCCGTGCTGCACTTTGGAGCCCAGGGTCACAAACATATCCCCAAAGCAAATGTAAGCGCTATACAAATACAATTAGAAAGTGCAAGTGTCCCCATGACCCACGCCCATTCCACAGGAGAGAGGTATGTGTGACGTATGCAGCCGTGCTGCACTTTGGAGCGCAAGGTCACAAGCATATCATCACCAAAGCAAATGTAAGGGCTATATAAATACAATTAGAAAGAGCAAGTGTCCCCGTGAGCCACGCCCAATCCACAGGAGAGAGGTTCGGGTGACGTATGCAGCTGTCCTGCATTTTGGAGCACAGGGTCACAAACATATCCCCAAAGCAAACGTAAGCGCTATATAAATACAGTTAGAAAGAGCAAGTGTCCCCATGAGCAACGCCCATTCCACAGCTAGAGGTACGGGTGATGTGCCATATCATCACCAAAGCATGGTGTGGGCGAGCACACTCGTTTACAGGCAGGCAGTACAGTGTGCATTGAAATGAACACAACATTCGCACTCACATGATATTTTTACGGATAAAACTATATAGCCCACTAACAACAATGTGGGAACAAGCACTCGCTACGACGTACACTTTTCTGCTGTCCCACTTGGATGGGCTGGGCCTGACTTCCTGCTGGCGTAAAAGGTTTCTTATCTTCTTTATGGGGCAAAACAGATGGCCCGATAAAGAAGATAAGAAACCTTTTACGCCAGCAGTAAGTCGGGGAAGTCTGACCGAATGGGACGGCTCTAAAAGAGAAAAGTGTACATCAGAGGACGCTCTTTTCCAATGGCTGGCCACCGTTTACACTAAACGGTGACGCCGGGCAATGTAAAAGAGAGGCGGGGCTTAACCCTCGCGAGTGAAACATACTCTAAAACTTTAAATCTCGCCAGCGAAACTGCGCATGTGCGCAGCATACGCTAGACGAGACCTAAAAAGGGCAAGCCTTACGGGACACCACAGTACAACTGATGGCTAAATAAGAAGAACAGTCCCTTGCTGACCTGGAAACTGCACTTATCCAGAAATGAGGCCAACCATTTCAGGTCCTTCCCTGTAATACCAGCTTCTTCCCATCAACGGAGATGGGTGGGGTGGGAGACCGTATCGAAAAAGGCACTCAGGTCCAGGAGGATCAGTGCCGTTAACCCACCCTGGCCCAGGACCACCTTCAGATCCTCTGTGGCCCTCTGTGTACCATTTTACATCTTTTTAATGACTGAGGCCATCTACTGGATGATTGGTGACTAATGGATGAAACAGGGAGGGACTGCAGAAAATAGAAGTTCCCCTCCATGTTGTCATTGTCATTAAGATATGCACCTAGGAGTGGAGTTGAGGTGTCTTACCTCAGTCTATTGAATTTTTCCTGGGTACTTATCTTAGACCACCTAGATGTTGTGTGGGATTAAGCAATGTGCACCCATATTCTGCCAGTAACAGTACCTAAACTTCCACTTGCAATTTGTCTTGTGCTTGATGTTGTCGATACAGCAAGAGACCCTGGCACCCAATGGTACCAAAGCAGAATAAAAAATGTTCCCATTCAGCCTATAGCGATACCATAGCTGGAGACAGAATGAGAAGCTGCACACCAGCCTAGAGAGCTGTTTTCAAGAGACAGGACCCTGCTTCTTGCTCTACCCTAGAGGCAAAGACTGGGACTGTTGAAAATCTTTGCTTCCAATCCCTGGTGAGATAATTTATTATACTAAACTAGACTTTACTAACTGTAGGACCCTTGCAATAATTTTTGGCCTTAAATACTTACGGCAAGGTTCCATCTCATAAGCACACAGCCCTTCCTTATAGCAGTCTATTAATTTAACATAAGCATACTTCATCTAAATTTAATATGCAGTGAGCACGAACAAAATTTGTATTTGTGAGTCCAAAGGCATTTTATGACCAGAAAAGTATTTTGTTTGAATACAGCTATAACTCAAAGAAGTTTTAATAATAACATTAAAATCCCGAAGCCTAGTCATCTCCCAATAGTGATCTTAATTGCAACCATATTGATATCTTTTTGTAATGTAATTGGGTTGAGACCAAAACCTAGGAAGATCTAAATCTATCACAAATTTTTAATATACCTGAACTATGATAATTGAAAGTGGTGTAAAACATCTTGTCCCCCTTCAAAATAAAGGCGTGCAACTAGGCTACTCCTTGGTCTTGTCCAAAATATTAAAGTTTTTAGGAAATATGCATCTATGAAATTCAGCTAATTCTGATTATGATGGCAGAAGAGCGTTTGATAAATGACTGCCTTGAAAAAGTTCTGCTCCAAACAAGGCTAAGGAGTCCCTTTAGCATTGAAACATTGTGGGGTATTGTTTATGGGCTTATTCAAGTTTAAATTTTAAATAGCTAAAATTGTGGGTGTATTGGCCAATGTTTAAGAGCTCTTGGCCACCTGCACCGGACAGTTACTGTTGCAATTAAACCTGAAGTCTAGTTTATCTTAGTGGGGAAGTATCTATAGTTTTTTTTATTATAAATGCTATTTTGACAGCATATAATCTCTCCACAGTCTCAACTTTACATTTCTGTTCATTGATGATCACTATTTTGCGTAACAATAAGTCTCAAATTATGGAGTGCTATTTAGGACACAAAAATCAGTGCATGGCACTTCCCCTTTTTTGGTAGGCAACCCTTCATACAGTTCTGAGGAGTAAATGGATGAAATTATACCCCGTCTTTAGTAGATACGCACAGTCCTGTTTATTTTTTTGTTTTTCTAGATTTTTAATTTATTGACAATGCTAGGTAACACAATGGATGTTTACTAATTTCAAAGTTTCATTCCATCTATGGCACAGTCTTCATCTTGTTTAGTGGAGTTTTCTTTTTGTAATTTTGCTACTGTTAGTGGCCCATAAATCCCTCATGTCATCATCACATTTGCCATCATGCCTCCATTTTGTTCATCTTGTTTGACTGGTGTTTTTCCTACAGAATGCACTAAAATAGCAGAGTTGCTGGTAGATGCACCATGTGTTTTCTGCAGTGCTTAATTTGGGCCAGTTGTTGCAGATGGGGCCCCCCAGTACCGTGACGTATTTTTAATCATTAAACCTTGATGCCGAACAAGAGAGAAAAAAACAACAACGGGGAAACAGGAGGAAGAGAAAAATGAAAAACAGTCTACAGGAGAAAGCAAGGATGAAAAAGAGCATACAAAAGTTTTATATAGAGACAGGGAGAGAATTGGTGGATGAAAGAGGCATGAGGTGAAATAAAGACTAGAGAGCTTGGTACTCAGCAACCCGGTCATTTCGCAGCGGTGCCAGTAGACTTTTTAGAAAATGTTGGGCCCTGGCACTCATCTTTTCACAAATTAACCACTGGTTTTCTGTTACCCCTCCCTGAATTTGTGCTAATTGTAAAGTGAATTAGAACTAGAAAGTGAGAGTGGGGTCAGCAACAATGCTTGACCCTTCTAATTTAAGTAATCATTTTGCACAATGTCACTCATAAGACTGATGAATGTCGAATAGAGATGTCTCTAGCTACGTAGCTTAGTCAGTCTAGGACCATAGTCATAATAATAACATAAACACTGGTACCCATTATATTAAGGTCCAGATTTACTAACATTTTGGGTCATGTTTGTGTCACTGTTTTAGTGCAGCCACAACGCAAAATGCCCCCCCTCACTACCCCACCGTTCCTACCTGCACCAGCCGGTTCTGTCTAAGAGGTGTAATGAGGAGAAATATCTTAATTTCTCCTTGTTACTTCCTCTTTCCATGTGTGCTGCATTCTACAGCATTCATAGAAAGAGGAAAATGTTTCTGAGTATTGTTGTTTGTGAAGAAAGATGCTCCTTCCTGCACAAAAATAATCCTGCCCTTAACACAGGCACCCTTGCACCATGGAGCAAGGGTGCTTGTATTGGAGCGAAGTTGCCTCTAAGTGTGCCAGTGCTATGAGAGAGCAGACGCGCGCCATATCTTAATCGATATGGAGCATTTCTGCTATCTCCTCTTTGTGCAACACAGCACAGAAAGGTGCCTTGTTGCATTGTGCTGTGTGAAAGGTTAATAAATCCAGACCCAAGAGTACGTTTCCATCATCCCCCTAAATTTTAGTCCAGCAATGAATGCAAATATTCCTAATATACAGTGGCTTTGTCAGAACTTCTGCCTTGGGCCTGGATCCTAAATATTGATAGGCGGTAGTCGATTTTAAAATATTGTAACTTATATTTTGTGGATTTTAGAAAAGACTATTTCTGTCCTAGCAGCTTTTGAAAACAAAATCCCAGCAGTCCCCTTATCATCATAATGGACCTTTTGCGAATTGAGTGCATTTTTGGGGGGGTTGGCTACATGATGGATTTTGGAGGATCCTTATCTTTGGCTCTGCGGTGTTAGCCTTGGCAGCTCTAATACATGGCTAAGATTTAGCTGAGAGTGCATATAAACTATTATGACAAATTCTCTTTGGAAGTGGGATTACTTAGAAGGATGATCCATGTTGTTTCACCTTCTAACAAAGTAATATCTGATGCAATATTTTGGTTGAGTGATACATGTTATCCCTCATCCGATGTGAACTTCTTCAATTTAGAGAAGGTTTCCATAAATCCAAAAACAGCTTCATTCAATCAGCACTGTAGATATGACACTGTCATAAGATATTCCCTCCACTCAACATTAGCCATAGGGTTCAATGTAGCTGCATCTATTGCACCCTGATGCAAAATAATAATGCAGGATTTTGTAACTCTGTCTTAGAATGTACTAAAAACTCCAGATTTTCTTTGATGATTCTTATTTGTTCTTCTGCTCTCATATATCATTTTAATAAAGGTGTAAACGCTTTAGGAAATATATATTTGATCGGACAAGGACAGTATTTGATTTTTTAACACTTTTATTTCCTAACACGTAGGTAACCCCTACCAGTAACTTGTTGCTCGACCTTGTGTCCTGAGAGGGTCAGTCCACAAATAGGAACTTTTTGAAAGTGCAATAGTGCCCAGGGCCCAATGATAAATGGCACCTACCCAGTTTAGAAGTGCCTCATAGGCAATCGCAATTCCGTAAGAAAGAAACCTCAGTGGAAATTTGCCTTCTGGAGGATCACTCAGCTTCATTTGCTTCACACTCAGGTTGGGGAAAGGGAGTGCTCACTTCATCTGTGGAGAAGGACAATGTCAGCAATTAGAGTTTGGGTTTGGCTAACACTCTCAAAACGTAAACAATTAGTTACCATAGTAACCAGAAGTGATGGAGGAAGTATCACAGATTTGTCTAGTTTGAATTGAGAATCAGTAATTAAGTAGTGATTACAATTTATAATTGTTGTAAATAGGTGAAGATAGATGACAGGATACTTCTAGTTGATTACATGTAGATTTATTATAGGACACAGCTGAGTACAAAACCTCGCCAGCTGACCAGACCATCAACTGACTGGTAGAACACTCTAGTACAGATTAGAACACTCACAGGTACTCTGGGAAGCTGAGAAGGTGAAAACACTGAGGAAGACGACGTCTCACCTCACACTTCACTTTTACACTCTTTGTCCCAAAATGCTCTTTTGCCTTCATGAACTAAAAATAGTTCAAGTCGTCTTAGACCTCCTATCTGTCTTTAATATTATTGTTGCTGTCTCCCATACTTTAAGCTTCATTATTTTTATGTTTGTTTTATTTCTTTTCTGTACAGGAGGAAGATGTGTTGTATATTGATTTTTTCTTGTAATATGGCTGACAGTAGTCATTAGCCCTTCCTTAGGGTTTTCACCTCCTCAGCCTCCCAGAATAACTGAGTGTTATAACCTGTACCAGAGTGTTCTACCAGTGTCAGTTGATGGTCTGGTCAGCTGGCGAGGTTTGTACTCAGCTGTGTCCTACAATAAATCTACATGTAATCAACTAGAAGTATCCTGTCATCTATCTTCATCTATTTACAGCAATAATATAACAAGAACGGAGACTCATCCCATTACATATTTTTTTATACTCAACTTTATTGGGTTTTTCAAACTTGCAGGCACAACATAAACCAAAAGACACGACATTTAATGGCATCAGATCCCTTACATTTGATAGAAGTGGCTTATGATAACCGCAAAGCCCACCCCACCATACAGTTGAACACTAAGAGGTTCATTAGGATGCCGGGCGGACTTTGCCCGCCCGCCATCCTCGTGGTAATAGGGACCACCCGCAATAAGAGCAGGGGTCCCGTTGGGGGGTATTAGGATGTGCCCGCCACAGTGGCGGGCACATCCTGTATTTTTAGCATTGTGGCGGGCGGTGCTCTCTGCACTACCCGCCACAATGCTAAAAATGCATTTCATCATTTGCATTTACAAAGCGGCAGGCACTGTGCGGTGCCTGCCGCTTTGTAAATGCAAATGAAGGGGGAAGTCCACCTGCCTTTCCGAGTAGGCAATGCCGCCACGGAAAAGCATCTGCAGACGCCCATCCAAATATGGCTGGCGGTGTCTGATAGACATCGCCGCCATATGAACCCTTTTCCGCCCCGGCCGTAATGCGACCGGGGTGGAAAAGTGGCGGGCGGTGTTTGCCTCCACGGCCGCCCCGCCATTGTAATGTGGCGGGGGGGGAAAGAGTGGCGGGCGGGCATTTATGTCGTACGGATCGCCACCGCCACCATGGCGGTGGAGATCCACCCGACATCGTAATGGGCCCCTAAGTATCCCGCTCACCCGTCCAGAGCAACAGTTCCCCACACGTCATCCCTGTTTTGTCACCCCGACAGTCCCAACCATTTTCCCCATACTCGTTTATATTTGTTTGGATATCCTCGTGCTACATATAGCGGCTCTTCCTGCGCAGCACACCAATCCACGCCCATAACATATTTAAAGCAAAGAACAAAAGCTGCATTTGTGCGACAAATCTATGAGAACAAGTTCAATCAACCAGGCAGAATTAATGAAGCCAAAGAATAAACACACAGAAACAGTCATAAACAGCCATCAAACGCTGTGAGGCAATGACAAGCCCAACTAGCCCGCAGCTCCGCATACGGTGAAGAGAGCACGACAACCAATATTGAGGCAGCTGAACATGGCATGAATGAATGGATATCTAAAATCATTGACTTTCATTTCTTGCTTCTCCATAAATGCTGTGATAGTGCAGCACTCATCCCAAGGAATATCAAGGCGCTGATACCAGTGCTGATGATTCTGCAGAACTGATGCTAGAAGCTGATGCATTAAGGTTTAGGGCATAAGTATGTTTTTAATTCTTTCCTGAACTGAAGATAGTTGGCGGTGTGTCTTAGGTCCTGAGGAAGCTCGTTCAATTTCTTGGCTGCAAGATAGGAAAATGAGCGGCCTCCTGTCCTTACTTTATTTATGCGTCTTGTTCTGGCAAGAGCTGATTGGAGCGATCGCTGGTTTCTTATGGGAACATAGAATTTGATCTTCTCCTGGAGTAATGTAGGGCCTGTTTTATGAAGAGCTCTATGAGTATGACTAAGCAGTTTGAAAACTGCTCTCTGGCGCAATTTCTTCAGACAACCTGAGGCGGACTCATACTTTCCTTTATTGCAGACAAGTTTTGCCGCTGCGTTCTGCAGTACTTGTAGGCGTGTGAATATGTGTTCATTCAAGCCTACAAATAAGGTGTTGCCATAGTCCATGAGGCTAACCAGCAAGGCTTGTGTTACAGAGCATCTGGAGTCAGTGGTATTCATGGGAACAGTCTAGCTAGATGCTTCAGGATGGCGAAGCCTTTACCACAGAGGGATCGCACATGGTCCTTCATAGTCAGGGCGTAGTCCATAATGATGCCCAGGTTTTTGGCATGTTGTTTTGGGATGGGGGCCATACCTAGAGTGGGTGGCCACCAAATAGCATCCCACACTCGTTTGGCACCGCCGAACAGTAGGATTTCAGATTTGCCGGTGTTCAACTTCAAGCAATGTGTGTGCATCCACTGGGCCATTTCAGAAAGACAGTTATGCAGTTTAGATTTGGTAATGCCTGGTTTTTCGTCCAAGGCCACCATCAGTTGTGTATCATCCGCATAGGAGCAGATGCCAATGCCCCACTTCCTGCCAATTTTAGCTAGAGATGACAGATAGACATTAAAAAGGGTGGCACTTAATGAGGCCCCTTGGGGGACACCACAACTGATGGGGCTAGGTTTAGAATGAAATTGGCCCATATGTACTGCTTGAGTACGGTTGCTCAAAAATGAGTATAGCCAGCTTAGGGCAGTAGAGTGAACTCCTTTTTCATAGAGGATGCTCAGCAGGCAGTTGTGAGAGACCGTGTTGAACGCTGCCGACAGGTCCAACAGTATCAGAGCCACCGCCCCACCTTGGTCGGTGCACGATCTGATACTGTCCGACACTGCCAGCAGCGTTGCCTCCGTGCTGTTGTTAGCTCTGAAACCTGTCTGGGAGGGGTCCAGGAGATGATTCGTTTCCAGGTACCTAGTCAACTGGCCATTCACCAGTTTCTCTAAATCCTTAGAAAGGTATGGGAGCTGGGAAATGGGACGGTAATTTTCAGGGTTGAGGACGTCCGTCCCAGCTTTTTTCAGGAGGGGAATCACTGAGGCATGTTTCCATAAGTCCAGAAAGATGGTGGTTCTTAAAGATTTGTTAAGGAGCTGGGTAATCAAGGGGCAAAGCGTGGGGGCAATTTTTGAGAAGACAAAATGGGGACAGGGATCCAGTGGGGAACCAGATTTTACTGTACTCATAGGTTTCAGAACCTCATCTGCTGTGAGAGGCTCGAAGCTACCCAAGGTTGGTGTGACTTCGGAGTTGGGGACGGCCCCGGCAGTCTTTACTACGTTAGTTGTGCTAGGGGTCTTTACTACGTTAATTGTGCTAGGAGGACTCTGGGGATTGAAGGTGGGGTATATCTTCCTAATTTTTTCAGTGAAGAAGGCACTAATTCGTTCACAGGCCTCTACGGAAGGGGTGAGGGTTTGAGTAGTGCTAGAAGGCTTGTTGAGTTCCTTAACAATTCTAAAAAGTTCTTTGGCCGAGTTGCAGTTTTCATGGATGCGCTGGGAGAAGTAGTTTCTTTTTGTATTTTTTTTGGTGTAATTATAAGACCTCAGCTTGAGCATGTAACTTAGTTTGTTTGCTTCATTTTTGGACTGCCTCCATAGGTGTTCCAGTTTCTGGCACTCCCTTTTGAGGCTTTTTAATTGTGGGGTGTACCATTTTTCCATTTGGGACCATTTCCTGGATTTACGAATAGGGGCCAGCTTGTCTAGTGTTTGATAGATCTCAGTTTCGAGGGTGGCCGCGTCTACACATACTGTGATATCGTCTGAGAACTTTATGTTAGCATCTGGAAAATGTGTATCGAAATTCGATTCATTAACTAACCTCCAGGCTCGGTTGGAGATCTGATGGGTTGCCCTGGGTTTCAATGATTTGGTGGGTAAACCCAGTGGGAAGACTTTGAGAGAATGATTTGACCAGAGTAATGGCATGATCTCGCAAACATCTGTGGCTTCGATGTTGGTGAAGAGTAAGTCTAGTGTGTGGCCCGCTATATGGGTTGGACCCTCTATCCACTGTTTAAGATTGAGGATCCCCATATCATTCTCCAGTTGGGAGACAGCTACGGTGTCCTTTTTCTCATAGTGCATGTTAAAGTCTCCGATTACTAGGTAGTTATTATGTTTTAGGCAAGTTGGTAGGAGTTGGGTGAGTAATTTGGCACTAAAATTACCTTGTTGGCCTGGGTGGTTATAGATTACTGCTCCTGCTAGGATGGTGAGGCCATCATAGAGTAGTTGAAAGGGGAGAGTTTGATGTTCATTGTAAGAGGTTGCCTGCTCCGGAAGGCAAGTCAGGTGGTCTCTAATTATAATAGCAACCCCCCCCTCCCCTACTTCCGACTCTGTCTTGTTTGATGATTTTGTAATTGCTAGGTAGTGCATAGGCCAAATCTGGGGCGTTAGTGTCGGTCAGCCAAGTTTCGGTGATAAAGACCAGATCGGGGTTCTTTACCTTCAGTAGATCCCAAATATCCATTGCATGCTTGGGTAAGGATCTAGCATTAAAGTATAGGCAGAGAAGCTTTGGATAATCATGAGTCTTCGGGCAGCCTAATTGTACTTGGCCCATGCTAGGCCATCCACAAGCGAGACAGGAAATTGGGCCATAAGAAAGTCCCGGACCGGTCAGAGTGCATTGTCCGTGGTTATGGCCCAGATTGTGTGCATAAGCCAGCAGCTCGTTACGGGAATAGCAGATGGCGGCATGCAGGGATTGAGTGTCACCGACAGGGGGTATGGCCCCTCGGTCGCAGACGGGCGCAGACAGGCTTGCCTTAGGTGCACTTTCGGCTCGCCATCGTCAGGCCCGCTGCGCCCGTCTGCTGCGCGTCGGCCAGCACATTGGGATAAATAGCGGGAAGCGTGGGCTCCTGGCTCCGCCCTCCGGCTCGCAGGGGATGTCCACTGATTGGTCTGTCTACCTCCCCTTTTGCTCTCCACACAATCGACACTCAGTCGTGGTGGAACGGAGGCCGGCATTCGGCAGCCAAAACAACTAAGGTAAGAGGAGCAGCCTAACTCGCTGTCTTCCTCTAGAGGTTGTGCAAAATAGGCAGTTTTTAAAAGCAGCAAATGATGTGCAAATGAACAATTTAGTGCAGTTTTTAAGATAAAATCAACGTGAACAGCGGCAGCAGTAGCTTCACCAGTAGTATGCTGCGCGACCGCCAACACACAGAGTTAAATAGCGGGAAGCATGGGCTCCTGGCTCCGCCCTCCGGCTTGCATGGGATGTCCACTGATTGGTCTGCCTACCTCCCCTTTTGCTCTCCACACAATCGGCACTCAGCCGTGGTGGAACGGAGCCCGGGATTCGGCAGCCAAAACAACTAAGATAAGAGAACAGCCTAACTCGCTGTCTTCCTCTAGAGGTTGTGCAAAATAGGCAGTTTTTAAAAGCAGCAAATGATGTGCAAATGAACAATTTAGTGCAGTTTTTAAGATAAACGCAACGCGAACAGCGGCAGCAGCAGCTTCACCATTAGTATCTGAGTGACTTTAACTCTATACAAAAGTGCCACACATTCCCTCCTAAAAAGGGGTTGGCCTACTTTACCATAGATATCTAAGCACTTAAATAATTGCGAAAAATTAAACCTAACATCTATTTGAATAATTGGGTTTAAGCCTTGATAATCTCAACAAAAACTTCAATAGATCAAATCTATATTCTTTATATCTTTATTATAAATATATTAATTCAATCATACACATATATAAATCCGCTTAGAAAAAATATTTAAGAAATAATCACAAAAAACTATGGAGTCCTAGTCCATGTATAATTTGAAAGCAAAAGGCTAAAAGAAAAGAGTCTGAAAGATGTAATCTTCTGTGTGGTCAGGAGAAGTACAAAACAGATAAATCACACATTACAAATGACTCCCTCTTTCAAGTTTTTAATGTCTGATGATGAATGTTGGGTCTGCTTGGGTAATTTTTCAATGTTTTTATGTGTTTGATGGATCTTTTTCTGTTAATTTGTTTCTTTAAATATTTTTTCTAAATTAATCTATACATGTTTTTGATTTTATTAATATATATTTATAATAAAGATACAAAGAATTAAGATTTAATCTGCAAACATTTTTGTTGAGACTACCACGGCTTGAATCAAAATATTCAAATTGATGCCAGGTTTATATTTTCATAAACGTGCCACACATGCACCAGATTTATGCCTAAACAGGTTCTGTAGCAACAGAATGTTGGGCAGCCTCATCAGAAATGCAAGACAAAGCTTCTTTCACAGGATGAATTCTTAGAAGAGGTTACAGCTCCCAGTAATTGAAATGTGTGAATGCTTCACCATAATACATTGTAAATCAAAGATCACACAACAACACAAAATAAGCAGGTGAATTAAGAAAACATGCCATGCAAATAATAAAGTGGATTGCCTATTATAGGTACCTTTGTTGTCCTTTTAACAGGCAGGCAGCTGCACGAAGTCCACCATGGCTAATTACATATGCCCTGGTCCCATATGGCCCTGGTCTAAAAGGAGTGCTGCTTGCTCTCTAGAGACACACATCCATCCTTCACTAAGGCCAGTATGAGAACCAATTCAACTGCTCTCTTAAACCTATGGGTTCCTATTCTCGAATGCATTTTAATGAAAAATCCACTTGCCAATTGATGTTTTTTACAAGCCTTCATTCACAATCATCCGTATCATATATATGAATTAAGCTTGACAGTATGCACACTTGTTGGGCTTGTTTGGCTTCCCTATTCATGGATCTCACAAAAACCCTCCCACATAAACACATGGATCTCATAATTTCCAAAAAGACAAATGTGAAACCTACAATTAGATATTTTGGTCAGGTCATTTAATTGGAAAGTCTTTAAACAGACATTGTCAAAATATTAAGGACAAAGAACGTTTTCCAAATCATCTAGTGACCATTCACATCCTTAGAAGACATTGTCCTCAAATGGGCAACTATGAGAATAATTTGCCCAACTCAGCAACAAAGAAAGCACCAAACGCAAACTCTCAAGTTGAGAAAGATACAAGTAAATACACACAAAAAGTACGCAAAACGTCATCAAAGCAGCCAAACCTACATGTGGTATCTAGCAATATCTGAACCTCGAAATCTCTTTGGGATAATTAAAAAGTCTAATGTTTCCTCATTGATACCTCTTCAAGATTATTTGAAGATCAGCAGATTTTGAAAATTGCAACCATAGCCCCAGAAATTAGATTCACAATGCCCCAGTGTATCAGATTTGCTGCTCTCTGAACATTTATCCATATTTGTCAGGGTTAGTGGGTTCTAAATGAATAGGTTGCATGCTCACTGACGTCAATGGATCTGGATTCTTATTGGTACTTGGATCTTGTATGGCGGCAATGGGCCAAGTTTTGTTGCAGTGCTCATCTCAAACTAATGCTAATTACCAAGTGATATAGCTGTCATGATCCTCCTGCCTATGTCTAAAGATTCTGTACTGTTTAAAACCACTTGCCATCTAATATCACACAGGTCCATAAACATTATTTACTCTGTTAACAGTCATGTACATTCATAGTACATAGCTGTTTTTATCCCTTCTTAAAAACCCACCCCTATCCCGTGCACCAGCACCTCTTGAGAGTATTTGTGTAAGTGACTTGTGTTTTATCATGCTTCTAATGTAAAATGCACCGTTTAGACGCTTTTAAGTAAAGTATTGATTGTAGCTGTGATGTTTCGTTTTAATTTAGGCATTTTAATGGACCAAATAGTGGCGTTTCAAAGTTTCTTTCACATTTCTATTCAGCTGAGCTTCTGTTGTCTTTGCCGTTTCTGCCGGCAGAAAGCTGTCTGAAAACTGAGAGCGTTTAAACGTGCGTACGCACGTTTCTCCTGGGTGCGGTCGGTATTTAAACCGCACCCAGGCTTCTGGAACTCGCTTTGCCTCTGACTTCCAAGAGAGCAACAACGCGAGTTCCAGTCATAGGATATCAGCCCTCCAGCTTACGCCCTTCACCGGAGAGAAAACTATCGCTTGCACTAGACCTTCAATCTGTAATAAGGAAGGAGACATTTCAAAGCTAAGTGAAATATTTTGAAAGAAGAAAACAAGGCGCCCCTCACAAGAAAGAGACATTGACAATTGTTTAGCAGAACTTTGAGAGGAATTAGTACTTGGCTTATGTTTTCTATTTTTGGTGTCTTTTAGGGACCATTTAATTAATGTAGATAGAACCTTTGTGGAAAAGATATTTGACACAATCTAATTCACAAGGAGTTATTGTGAGTTAGGTTAGCACTGTTGTTTTGGTATTTAGTCTATTCTTTTCTTAGGTAAAGATAAAGAAGGAAATCAGAATCACCCTATAATTTTTATGAAGATAATTTCCAAGTAAGTTTAGGTAGCAGGGTAAAGGGATCAAGAGAAAAGACAATTTGTAGAAGAAGAACATTTCTAATAAATGTGTATTTATTTTCCGACTTTCAATCGCCGTAACTCCAACTCATCTAACAAGACAACTTAAAGACACCATTCCCGACAAGACAAGAAATACTGGACGGTGGATAGAACTAAACTGATCGCAGGTAGGAGTCAGTTAGGTTTTTTGCTCACTTTATAGGGAAGAGGGTAGGGTAGTTTAAGTAGGAATTCAGAAGGCTAGAGTTATTTAAACACCATCCCCTTGTTGATTCGCAGGTCGACAGCAAGACTTTCAACTCTCCAGCCAACGTCCAGTACCGGCCCTCCTCCCAAAGTTCTAGTTATTACTTAGCTGTGAATTCTAGTCAGCAAGTTTTAGTTAGATTTTTGGGAAGTTGGTCCCTTGCGTCTCTGCGAAATTCTCTACGTTGTCAACAAGAATTCTTGTCCACCACTAAAGGTAAGAGACAACGTATTGAGGTCTTGACAGAAGGCAAAGCTTAAGAATAATATTTCGCCCAGACGCAATGGACCAAGTCACCTTACAGGAAATAGCAGCAGTCTTAAAAGACATTAGGGATGAAAATGTTTCTTTAAGAAACGGCATGACTGCGCTACAAGCTGTAATTCAACAGAATCCAGTCACTTTGCAGGCTTCATCTTCTGAATCTGGAGTGAAAACTCAGATTCAAGTAGTTACCCCTATGCCTACCCCTTTAGCTCAACCAGAACGTTTTTACGGAGACTGTAATAAGTTCTCCATATTTTTGCAACAATGTCATTTACATTTTTTTGCCAAAAAATCTGCCTTCCCAGATGATTCGTCCAAAGTAGCCTTTATGTTATCATACTTTGGAAGTGATGCAGCTCTTTGGTCAATTCCTTTGGTAGAAAGGGATGACCCGATTTTGTACAATTTCAGGAATTTTGAACGTGCCTTGAAAAAGATTTTTGCTAAACATGTTTTTGTGCAGTCTGCAGACAACGAGTTACTGAATTTAAAACAGGGGTCTTCTGATTTACTCCATTACATATCCCATTTCAACCGATTGGTACTTGAGGCTAATTGGCCATATAATAAAAGAATATCTATTTTCTATAGAGGCCTTCGGGAAGATTTGAAGGACATGGTAACGCAAATCTTAGAACCTCCTGATGATATCAATGAGTTCATTGATCTCGTGGTTAAGTTGAACCATTGTCTCAGTGAAAGGAAGGGTGAAAAGGGAAAGAGCGAACATAAAATTTTGTTTGTTAAGGATAGAAATACTACAGTAAAAGAAGTTAATTCCAAACCTGATCCTGTAGAGCCTATGCAAATAGGAACACTTCGGGGTCCAATCTCGAAAGATGAAAAAGAAAAGAGGCGAAAACTAAATCAATGTTTATATTGTGGTAAGACGGGACACTTTGTTAGAGACTGTCCAACCAGACCAAATAAATCAAAGCCAAAATCTTCAGATTTAGCTTTTAACACAGGAGTCGTCGGAAAACTAGAAAACTCGATGAAAGAAGAGGTCGGTTCATCGAGTGTAATTTCCAGTTTGGCCTCTACTGTTCCTCCATTGGGATGTAAGCATTTTGGTATTCTTGTTGAGTTAAAAAGTTTATCTCCTACCTCTCAGACTAAAAAGGTAGAAGCAGTTATAGACTCAGGAGCAACAGGAAATTTTATTGACACTCAGTTTTTCTCCCAATTAGGCTTTGAATCTGTCCTAAAAGATCATCCTGAGATAGTTAGAGCAGTAGATGGTAAAGAATTAACTTCTGGACCGATAAATCGACAATCCGAAATTCTTGACATGGACTGTTCACCCATTCACCGAGAAAAGATTCAATTTGACATCATCGACGCCCCTCAATTCAAGATGATTCTAGGAATTCCATGGTTGATCAAACATAATCCAAGTATAGATTGGGTATCTCAGACGATGACTTTTCAGTCATCACATTGTGTTAATAAGTGCTTTCTCCTAGAGAGATCCGGAGAAATTATTCAAGGTTTTAACTTTCCCTCTGATTCATCCAGTGTGTTGGCAATAGAAGGGGTTCCACCTGTTTACTCAGATCTTCAAGACGTATTTGATAAGAAAAAGGCGAACACTCTTCCTCCACACAGGGATTTTGATTGTAGAATTGATCTTGTCCCTGGGGCTACTCTACCTTGTAGCAGGATATATGCGTTAACGGAAAAGGAGAATGCTCATCTTAGAGAGTATTTAGATGAGTATTTAGCAAATGGCTTTATTCGTCATTCCAAGTCTCCTGTCTCTTCAGCTCTCTTTTTTATTCCGAAAAAGGGAGGTGAATTGCGCACGTGCATTGATTATATGGCTTTGAACAATGTAACTGTAAAGAACAGATATCCTTTACCTCTGATTCCCACCCTGCTAGATCAGATCAAAAGGGCGACCATTTATACAAAATTGGACTTGCGCGGAGCTTATCATTTGGTACGTGTTCGAAAGGGTGACGAGTGGAAGACAGCATTCCGCACAAAATTTGGACTGTTTGAATACCAAGTCATGCCCTTTGGACTCTGCAATGCCCCAGCTGCTTTCCAATTTTTTATAAATGAAGTTCTACATGAATTCATTGATGTCTGCTGTGTTGTTTATATAGATGACATACTAATTTTTTCTAATTCAGAAAAGGAGCATGTACAGCAGGTCCGTGCCATTCTTCAAAAATTGCTTTCGAATTCTTTGTATGTTAAATTGGAAAAGAGTCAGTTTCACACTAGAAGGGTAGAATTCTTAGGATATGTCATCAGTCCCAAGGGAATAGAAATGGATCCAAAGAAAGTAGAAGCGGTGAAATCCTGGCCCAGTCCTTCTTCTGTAAAACAGGTTCAAAGTTTTTTGGGATTCGCAAATTTCTACCGTAGGTTTATTCAAGACTTTTCTAAGACAATCACTCCCATCACTAAGTTATTAAGAAAAGGTGTTAAGTTTATGTGGACTGATCTTGCTGAAGAAGCTTTCCAACATCTCAAGAACAAATTTACTTCAGCCCCTATTCTTTCCCATCCTGATCCCAGTCAGCCTTTCATCGTTGAAGCAGATGCTTCTCAGTATGCACTTGGAGGCATATTGTCTCAGAGACATATAGATACAGGACAGATGCATCCAATTGCATATTTTTCCAGAAAACTATCTGAAGCTGAATTGAATTATGCGATTGCAGATAAAGACCTTTTAACGATAAAAGCAGTATTTCAAGAATGGCGCCATTACTTGCTAGGAGCTAGACACCCAGTAACGATATATACAGACCATAGAAACCTTCAAGCACTGAGATCTGTTAAGGCTCTATCTGCAAGACAGTTGAGATGGTCAATGTTTTTTAACGATTACAATTTTGTTATCACCTTGGGGAGGGGGGAGGGGCAGTGTGGGGGGGTTCAGGGAGGCGGGAGGGAGGGGGGGGGGGAGGGGCAGTGTGGGGGGGTTCAGGGAGGCGGGAGGGAGGAGGGGGAAGAGGGGGGGGGAAATGGCACACATCATACACAGTGAAACGTGGTTTGAGGCAAACACAGGATATGTACAAATGGAGAAAAAAGGAAATGGTGGGTTTGGTTAAGAGTTGGAACTGGAAGTCTGCGCTAATTTTTGATGTTTTTTGATGACTTGTCGAATTTTGTCATTTAATGTTTGTGGCCTTAATGATCTTCAAAAAAGGTTGCGAGTTTCAGCATTTTGTAAATCAATGTCTCCTGATCTGATTTGTCTTCAGGAAACTCATGTGGAGGGAGGAAAGAGTTTTTTGTTAGAACAGGCTGGCTTTAAGGTGTTAGCATACACTAAACAAGCCTCTAAAACTCGTGGGGTAGCGATTCTGGGGAGAGGAACAGATTGCACAGTATTTAGGAGCAAAGAAGATATCTGGGGCAGGTGGGCGATTACAGAAATAGGCTTCAGAGGTGCTAGGTTCACACTGGTTTCAGTCTACGGCTCAACGTGCGATGACCCAGATATATTCCAATTTCTGGATGATGAACTTTCAACTTGGCTGGAGCCAATTGTTTGTTGTGGAGATTTTAATATCAGTCGACCGGCAAATATTGAGCTACAACTGAGCCATTCTTATACAGGGAGGAAGAAAAGGGTCCATAGGGCGATAGTAGATATGGCCATGCATAATGCTCTTTCAGATGTTTGGGCCAACCTGCACCCGCAGATAGATGGTGATACGTTTTTCTCTGCTCCTCACAATATAACAGTAAGGCTGGATTATTTTTTAATTTCCAATGTTTTGATTTCTAATACACAGATTAAGAAGTTACCTCGTTTGGTTTCTGACCACAACCCATTGCTATTGTCACTTAGTTTGAATGGGCTATGTAGGAAAACCCATAGTTGGACATTTGAACGAGCTCTGCTACAAGATGAGGGTTATTGTAAACATATGGAAAAATGGATCAGCGAGTTTTGGCTTAACAATGTGGGGAGCACTAGTAGTGGCTACATATGGGATGCCTTCAAAGCGGGTGTCAGGGGAGAGACAATTAGTTTCTCAACATATAGACGGAAAAAAGAAAGAGAAATGTTTGATCAACAAGTTAACTCCCTTTTGAATGCTGAGGCTGAGTTAAGTAGACTAATTATGAGGGGGCTCTCTTTGGATCAGCAATTGCTAGAGATTATGGTTTTAAAAGCGGAAATAGCGGAAAGAATCACTAACAAGACGGCAGCTACTTATCTAACTAAGAAGGAGCAGGCTTGTGAGTTTAGTGAGCGGGTTGGTCACATTCTTGCTGTCAGGACCAGACAAAAAGTGAATGCAGGGGACATTAAAAACATAGTTGATAACTTAGGCAACTTGATCTCTGACTCGGTTGGAATAAGGAATGTATTTTGGAAGTTTTATTCTGGACTATATGACAGGGAGACTGCGGTAGATATTGACAAAATTAAGGATTATTTGGGAAACATTCAACTTAAAAAACTAGATTTGGAGGAAAAAACTATACTCGATGCTACTATAACACTAGAAGAGTTGACACTAGCTTTATCAGATCTCCCATCCTCAAAGGCTGCAGGACCAGATTTGTTACCGATCGAATTCTATAAAACCTTTATATCAGTTCTTAGAGTGGAGCTGCTGGATACACTTATTCAAGCCCAGAGAGAAATTTCAATCCCAAAATCATGGGGCGAGACTGAAATTATAGTCATCCTGAAAAAAGGTAAACCCGCCACGATTCCAGGGTCATATAGACCTATCGCATTAATGAATGCTGATGTGAAGCTCTATTCCAAAATTCTGGCTACAAGGTTGTCATCTGTCATAGAAAAACTAGTCACCCCAGTTCAACATGGATTCATCCCAGGGAAAGGGACTACAGAACATGTTAGGACGGTGATCACCTGTTTTGATGCCATGGAGGTTTCAGGCGGCCCTGTCGCGGCTTTATTTTTAGACGTCGAGAAGGCTTTCGACAGGGTCGCTTGGGCATATCTGTGGGAGCTAATGAGAACTTTTGGGTTTGGTGATAATTTTATAAGAGCGATTAAGGTTCTTTATAGGGATCCAACGGCTAGAATTAAAATCAATCGGGAATTAACAACGGCGGTGCAGATTAAAAGAGGAACAAGGCAAGGTTGTCCTAGCTCTCCTCTTTTGTTTGCATTATATATGGATCCGTATTTACGCAATCTTGATCTTAATCCTAGTATTCCCCCTATGTGTGTAAATGAGATAGTAGTTAAAGTGTTGGCATACGCTGACGATGTGGCGATAATTACACCTGATCCTGTAATGGCAATAGGCGAGATTGAACAAGAGGCCTTAAATTTTGGCAATATTTCTGGCTATAAGCTTAATAGCGCCAAAACACAGATTATTAAAAACATAGAAACCCAATGTAATGATCCACGAGTGGTCTCGGCAGCAATCTATCTTGGGGTTGAAATTTCTCCCAACTTGGGGACAGTAGTTGAACGTAACATCGCGCCCTTATTGAGTAAAGTAAGGTTGGATCTGATGAGGATAAATAATCTTAGGCTTACCCTAGTGGGTCGGACCAACATTATTAAAATGCTTATACTTCCTAAATTCCTTTATTTCTTTCGTACAATCCCTCTTTTGGTTGAGTCAATTTGGTTTAATAAGTTGGAGTCGATTCTTAATAAGTTCATTTGGTCCTATGGGAAGACAAGACGGGCATATAAGTTTATGACTTTGCCAAGGGATAGGGGAGGTTGGGGGGTTCCTGATTTTAGGCTTTACTATTGGGCATCGGTATTGCAATATATTCAAGGGTTAATCGGAGCAAATGAAGAGGACTTGAAAGTCAAAGCTGTCTCAACTATGATTTATTCAATTGTTTTGGGCGAAGATTCAGTAAATGCTTTCTTAAATTGTACAGATTCATCATATTACAAACGTACACGTTTCAAGACAGTTGCCTCAGCGTATAATGTATGGACTGCTGTTGCTAAAAATTTTGGTTTAGGGAGATTTAATAGGTATACTAGACTCTATAGGAATAAGTCCCTACCCCCTTTAATTTTTTGTGATACTATTATGGCAGATTGGGACAGAAAAGGTATCAAAAAAATAGGAGATATGCTAGATTTAGACGGAAATATACTTCAATTTTCAGACTTGTTGGCTAAATTTAATATAGCAAGATATAGTTTTTTTAAGTATCTGCAGGTTAGGAGTTTTTTTGTTAAGAAAAAAGGGGGTGCAGGAGGTTTCAATATAAGCAACATCATGGAAGCAATAGAGCAAAGCGGGGTGTGCCCCATTCGATATTTTTATGCCCAGCTGGCTGTAACGAAGAAGGATGATACCGACAGATTTGGCAACAAATGGGCTGGGAAATTAGGGATATTGAGTGAGACTTTTCTGCAGTCCTTGGATTTAGGTTGTTCAGCCTTTTATTCTGCCCCACTACAATCACAACATTTCAAAACGCTGTATCAACTTTATCATACGCCAGACCGCATAGCACAGTGAGGTGCAACTACAGGGATTAATTGTTGGCGATGTAATGCTCTGGCCGCAGATAGTATCCATATTTTTGCACTCTGTCCTAAATTAAGGCCTTTATTAAAGGGTATTGAGGATTTTATGGCCCATACACTTGCTTTAAACGTGACTCTAACACCGACAGTTATTATGTTAGGAGTTAGGGGTTGCGAAGGTGACCATAGTGAATTTTTATTTGTAGCCATGGTGGTTCTCAGGTTGTTGATTGCAAGAGTTTGGTTGGATCCCCTACCCCCGGGAATACAGCAGTGGATTGCTTTATTACTGGGGACGTTTAACCTCGAAAAAGGTATATTTGGAAAGAAAGGTAAAAGGGTAAAAAGGTGGGGAAGGAAAATTTGGGAACCGGTATATCGTTGGAAGGAAAGGTCTAATGCAAATGTAGTTTGATGTATTATTAATTTAATCAATGGTTTATTTTTTCTTTCTGCTATTTTTTCTCCTGTTTTATCAAAGGCTATGTGTAGTATTATATTGTTTTTCTTGATAAGTAACCTTGGTTTATTATATGTATTAATTATACTTGTATTCTGTGTTATATGTGTGCCAGTAAAATTTCTTTGTTTTTTTCAATAAAAATATTTAAAAAAAAAAAAAAATTGTTATCACCTATCGACCAGGAAAAGAGAATCTAAAAGCAGATGCCTTGTCAAGAATGGGAGAAAGTGTTGTTGATTCTCCTTCTGAAATAAATCCAGTAATACCCATGTCACGTTTTCAAGCCAGTGTTACAGTGTGCGATGTTATTTCAGAAATTAAAATAGAATTGGCAAAAAAAGAATTCAAGGTATGGAAAGAAACATATCCTCATGTACAAGAAAAAGATGGTTTGATCTTTATGCAAAATCTCATTTTTGTACCCTCAGATGCAATAAAGAAAAAGATCCTTCATTTCCATCATGATACAGCTCTATCTGCTCACCCTAGTAAGATAAAGACCTATGATTTAATCAAGAGAACCTTTTGGTGGCCTTCCATGTTTAAAGATGTGCACATTTTTGTGGAGACTTGTGGAGTTTGTGTTCAGAACAAATCTTCTCATCAGAATCCTAGCGGCTTGTTAAACCCTCTTCCCATTCCACCTCAACCATGGCACACAATCTCTTTAGATTTTATTGTCGAATTACCAATCACTAAGAAGGGTTTTACCACAATTCTGACTATTGTAGACCAGTTTTCACACATGGCTCATTTTGTCCCTCTTAAAAAATTACCATCTTCCATGGAAATGGCTCATTTGTTGATGGAAAATGTTATTCGTTTACATGGAATTCCATCAGTGGTTATTTCAGATAGGGGGTCTCAATTCATTTCACGAGTTTGGCAAAATTTAAGATCTCTTTTAAATATGGACATTCGTTTATCCTCTAGCTATCATCCTCAAACTGATGGTCTTACTGAACGTACCAATCAAACTATTGAGCAATTCATTCGATGTATGTTAACCAATGTAAGTGAGGATTGGTCTACACTCTTAAGTCAACTGGAATTTGCTTATAACAATGTTGATCATACCTCTTTAGGCATGTCACCTTTTTTTTGTAACCTAGGTTATCACCCCAAGTCTTTTCCAAAAGAAATCAAAGAACTCAATCATGTACCAGCCATTTCTGAATATGTATCCAAATTGTCTTCAATTCAGGAACAAGCCGCTTTCAATTTAGCTAGAGCTAAAGAAGATCAGAAAAGGTTTGCTGATAGACATAGAACTGAACCACCACTTTATACATCTGGAGACAAGGTTTGGTTAAGCACAAAAAATTTAAGATTGAAGGGGAAACGTAAATTTAATCCTAGGTTTATTGGTCCCTTTCCCATAGAAAAGGTTCTAAATCCGGTTTGTGTTAGGTTGACTTTGCCTGCCAAGTATCAAATCCATCCAGTATTCCATGTTTCCTTGATCAAACCTTTTAACTCTCAAACTAGATCCATCCAACCTCCTTCCTCTATTGACATTGAGGGAAATCCAGAATTCGAAGTAAAATCAATTTTGGATTCTAAAAGATCTCGGGGAAGGTCGTTTTACCTTATAGACTGGAAGGGTTACGGACCTGTGGAAAGATCTTGGGAACCTCTAGAACATTTGAAGAATGCTCCCAAATTGCTAAAGAGGATTCATGCTCAACATCCTGAGAAACCAAGACCTATTTCACCGGTTTTAGGGGGGATCTTGAGGAGGGAGTACTGTCATGATCCTCCTGCCTATGTCTAGAGATTCTGTACTGTTTAAAAGCACTTGCCATCTAATATCACACAGGTCCATAAACATTATTTACTCTGTTAACAGTCATGTACATTCATAGTACATAGCTGTTTTTTATCCCTTCTTAAAAACCCACCCTTATCCCGTGCACCAGCACCTCTTGAGAGTATTTGTGTAAGTGACTTGTGTTTTATCATGCTTCTAATGTAAAATGTACCGTTTAGATGCTTTTAAGTAAAGTATTGATTGTAGCTGTGATGTTTCGTTTTAATTTAGGCATTTTAATGGACCAAATAGTGGTGTTTCAAAGTTTCTTTCACATTTCTATTCAGCTGAGCTTCTGTTGTCTTTGCCGTTTCTGCCGGCAGAAAGCCGACTGAAAACTGAGAGCATTTAAATGTGCGTGCGCACGTTTCTCCTGGGTGCGGTCGGTATTTAAACCGCACCCAGGCTTCTGGAACTCGCTTTGCCTCTGACTTCCAAGAGAGCAACAACGCGAGTTCCAGTCATCGGATATCAGCCCTCCAGCTTACGCCCTTCACCGGAGAGAAAACCATCGCTTGCACTAGACCTTCAATCTGCAATAAGGAAGGAGACATTTCAAAGCTAAGTGAAATATTTTGAAAGAAGAAAACAAGGCGCCCCTCGCAAGAAAGAGACATTGACAATTGTTTAGCAGAACTTTGAGAGGAATTAGTACTTGGCTTATGTTTTCTATTTTTGGTGTCTTTTAGGGACCATTTAATTAATGTAAAGATAGAACCTTTGTGGAAAAGATATTTGACACAATCTAATTCACAAGGAGTTATTGTGAGTTAGGTTAGCACTGTTGTTTTGGTATTTAGTCTATTCTTTTCTTAGGTAAAGATAAAGAAGGAAATCAGAATCACCCTATAATTTTTATGAAGATAATTTCCAAGTAAGTTTAGGTAGCAGGGTAAAGGGATCAAGAGAAAAGACAATTTGTAGAAGAAGAACATTTCTAATAAATGTGTATTTATTTTCAGACTTTCAATCGCCGTAACTCCAACTCATCTAACAAGACAACTTAAAGACACCATTCCCGACAAGACAAGAAATACTGGACGGTGGATAGAACTAAACTGATCGCAGGTAGGAGTCAGTTAGATTTTTTGCTCACTTTATAGGGAAGAGGGTAGGGTAGTTTAAGTAGGAATTCAGAAGGCTAGAGTTATTTAGTAAACACCATCCCCTTGTTGATTCGCAGGTCGACAGCAAGACTTTCAACTCTCCAGTCAACGTCCAGTACCGGCCCTCCTCCCAAAGTTCTAGTTATTACTTAGCTGTGAATTCTAGTCAGCAAGTTTTAGTTAGATTTTTGGGAAGATGGTCACTTGCGTCTCTGCGAAATTCTCTACGTTGTCAACAAGAATTCTTGTCCACCACTAAAGGTAAGAGACAACGTATTGAGGTCTTGACAATAGCATGCTACTAGACGTTATTGGTGCACAAAAAGGATGATTGGTTCTTGGAGAAAAACTGGGTTAGCGTTGACATAATTGGCCCATGGAGGCCTGCTCTAAAGTCAAAAAGAAGTCAGCAGAGATCTTGAGCGCGCTTCAGCAGGTTAAGTATTCTGCAACTATCTTAGGGCATCCTTGAATACGGAGTATGAAGCCCCACGTAGATAGGAGTAAAATGAGGCTGCTAGAGGAACATCGGGAGACAACATGCTCAAGGTATAAATCTGTTTTTTAAAGAACCTGTTATTAGAAGCATTTGAGAGAGAATAACAATTAATAGAGACTGAGGGAGTTTAGCACTTTAAAAACAAATTGATGCACCTAAATGCTTAGAAGTACTTAAAGCAGCATATAATTTAGAAACTCCAGAGGATGCATGGGACTTGGAGAAAGCTGAAGCAACATAGTGTTCAAAAGTACACGAGGAATAGCGCGTAGAGGTCTTTGAGACAGGATTGCGCTGTGACATTGTTAAGGGTATAAGAGTACCTACCATACAATGGGTGCTTATTTAGACATGTTCCAATGGTCATTTCTGTGGAAAGATGATTTCTGCAAATATCACTATGTAGTAATTATTTTCAGGTTGGTGGTACAACCACTATGTGTACAGTATTTCACATTTTCCATAACTGAAAAGTATGCATCCTGTAATTGCAGATGTGCTTGAAAAAAAACACATTGACAAACTGCACAATAAGTGAGGCTCTTTTGTCAAACTCAGTGCAAGCTATAACTGCACTGCAGATTTTGTATTCTGGTATAGTGACAAGTGAAAATGAAGCTATTGGGGCAAGGTAGCTCTTTAATATGCCCAGTGGCCAGAGGTCACATCCATTGGAGGAGTTGCCTTTTTGCCTAAGTTAAACAGATCACATAACTTTAGTCTGATGCTATAGTTAAACCTGAGTTCTATGGCATAGTGAGGTACACAGTTGTCACTAGAAAAGGATTGGTAGATTAGTCCCTCTGTCAAAGGCATGTAAGAAGGTACTGATTTTGTAAAAGAGTTGGAGATGCATTGCAATCCGCTCGTTAAATCAATCCCATCATGGGATGAAATAGGTAGACCCTTTGAGAACCCGAATGTTCTAGGTCTTTGGTTTTTGTTGTCAGAAAACAGGACCCGCCACATGAGGAGCGCCTCAAGCATAATAAGTCCCGCTCTTCAGGATCCTTACAGCAACTGACCAGATATCATGAGTGAAAGCAGAATTGATTGGCCCTTCTTATTTGGTCAATACTTTGTAACAGCGCATGTGCACCTTACGCATGAGCTCTCACTTGCAAGACTATTGTGTAGAACAAAGGGCTTTCAGCCTGCCCTTTGCTTCCTATTTGTGGGCTTCTTTGTCACTCTTCTTTAGTGCCTCTTTGTTGGACAGCACAGGCTAAGCCATCACTTCCATTCCCTTCCTGGAGCACGTAACCAGGCACAGATTGATTCCGCTTTATTAGTGGACGCCCACTGCTCCCACATTGATTGAGGTACTATTTTTTTCCCCCTTTCACTTGTGCCTGGTTCCTTTTTCCCCTCCCACCTACCCCCTTCTCGATGTTGCTACCCCTCTGGTTTTATTTATTCCTTTTTTTTTTGGTTGTGTTATATAGGGCGAACCTGGGTGCATTTCAAAAGCGCCAATTACATTACATTCATTTTTTTTAATTAGGCACAGGGACATTACATTACACAGTACATTCATGTTTTTTTTAGGCACGGAGGGCCAGATGTACGACCAGTGTAAATTGTAACTCGCAATTTGCGCAAAATGCGAGCCTCATGAATATTAATGAGGCACTCGCAATTCGCGACCCCATTGGGAATGGCTGGCCCTCCCAGGGCTGTTGACCTGCTGGGCTCAGCAGACCTCCATGTCTGGGTCTGCTTTTCAATAAAGCAGTTTTTTTTAATGCAGTCTGTTTTCTTTAAAGGAAAAGCATATGCATTTTAAAAAAGAAAAAAGAGTGTTTTCATTTCTTTTTTTAAGGACATGTAGTGGTTTCTGGGACCACTGCCTGCCCCTAAAAAATATTTTCCCCTTGCATTTGCAAAGGGTAAGGCGTCCCCTGGGAAAACCCCTTCCCATTTGCGACTGCATTACCACCCTCTTGAATGGCGCAGTAAATGCGAGTGTTTTGCACCGCAATTGCAGTCGCAAAACATTCATACATGGCTTGTGAGTTGCTATTTGGAAGGGAACGCCCCTTCCTAATAGCAAGTCGCAAAACACTATTTTATGAGTCGCAAAATAGTGTTAGTACATTGCCCAGAGGAAAATTGCATTTGCAAATGGGTCACAAACCCGTTTGCGCATGCAATTTTCAGGCGTACGTCTGGCCCAGGGTGATAAGGTGATAAGAGTTTTTTAAATAAAATTTTGAGCGAAATATTTTTAATCATATTATAGCAGGCACACAGCTGTGTCCTGGGTGAGCGCACTCATTCATCACACTGACCAGGAAAAAAAATTCAATCTCTAAAATTAGTCAATTTAAAAAAATCACACACATAATCTTTGGACTTGTTTTATTACTCATCTTCTAATGATTTGACCCAGTAGATTTCAATATTTACATGACTGATCACAAGGAAGACCACCTCCTTCCAGTTCCCGAGGGACACTGTTTTCACCAACCTATTACATTCCAGGTGTCGTAGTCCTGTTTTTCTTCCCTTGAACTACTTATAAGAATACATCTGAAATCATTGACTTGTAGGTGAAAAGTTCAGGACTGGAAACAGTGTCTCTAATGACTGAGGGGTTGTCTCCCTACTGAAAAAGCTGCCTAAAGCAGGAGTGGCCCATGCAGGTAAGAGGGGTATGATGATGGGGGAGGAGGGAAGGGGTGAGTCGACAGACAATGATGGCAAGGGAAAATTTAGAAAAAGTAAAAAGAAAACCACTTACTTATGAGCCAGCGATGCAGCGAGCACAAGATAGTGGTGTTCTTTTTTTCCCCTCATCGTCATCTGTCGATTCCACTCTACCCTGCTTCACCACTCTTACTTGCACCGGCCGCTACTAGCCTAAAGCCACTACCAGGGTATTCCATGCAGTGCAGGAGAATTTTGAAGAAAAAACAATATTTTCTGTCTTGAAAAAATATAAATGATTGAGTGCTGAAAACAGTTCTTGTGAAAGAAAAGATAACAGTTCCAGGATAGGGTAATGATTTCTGCTAATTTTCTGTGTCTCTGTGAGAACATTCACACCTGCTAAGAGAGATAGGGTTTCCTTAAAGCACTCGTTTAGGCAGGTAAATATTATTCCATGTCCTATGAAACTAATAATTAAACTTGATCCTGCAGCAGTGCACACAACTGAAAGGTTTGGTTTTTACAGCTCAACTGACATGAATTCCTCTGATTAAATATGGTTCATGTAGTTCAGGTTTTAGGACTGTACAGCTAGGCCTGGGCGTAATTTTAATTACAGAAGAGTAATTGGAGTAATTTCTGAAATTTTGCATTACTCTCTTCATGCAAAACTACAGAAAATCAAGCAATGATGTCCTTGTGCATAATTATGATAAATGTTGCACATAAATGCTAACACAGGAGACGAAACAATTGGCTGGCTGCTGTTTCTCGTGTTCTGTTTCACTTAGCACTATTTTGTTAGTGCAAAATATACCCTCTGGTCTATTTTGAATGTTAGCGTGCATTTTGTGCTAAGAAAATAGAGCTAAATTCTGGGTTATGCTCCTCACATAATTCTATGTGATCTTAAAGTTGCTATAATTTCTCTCAAATATGCTACAGCACAATATGCAAGATACGCTCACCCCTATGCACAACGTAGACCACAGATTCCTTGTTGTTACTCACTCTTTCCTTAAAATTGGTGAGTGCATGAAATAGAATCTAGTTTGAACACCAACCGAAATAAATATTGCAGTTTTTGCACATCATCAAAGCCTATGAAAATAAATGTCGTTAAAAATAAATAAAAAATAAATGTTTTATAAAGAATGTAACTCTTTCTATAGGATATCATTTGTAAAAGTAAAAAAAAATCAGCTGCTGCCTTGAACAGCATTCTTTTTTCCTGTAATAGAAATTCACTTTATATTCATGGTGGGACTGAAGATAAGTAGATTCAGCCATTCACTGCATGGATTTGTGTTTGACCACGTGACCCATTATTCAAATCCCAGCAGGTCCACTCAGGCCTTCATCATTCCAGAGCCCGAAGATGAATATCATTGAGTAGGATAATAAGTAAGAGTGGGGGGGGGGTTGCTGGTGATTCCTGCGATTGTCATAGGTAAGCGTGGGGGATGCTGCCACCCCCAAAACTCGTGCCGCACAGGGCCGACCCCCTCCCCCCCCCCCAACCTTGCTACGCCAATGAAGAGATGGCACCACTCTGTCTTGACAAGGGTAATTGTTTCATATTTCTTACAGACAGATTAGAGGTGTGGCAAACTACTGGGAGAGAACCAAAAATATAATTTGCCACTTTTGTTACTATCGAAAGTTTTTCTCTCTGAAATAGGAAAGGCAGCTAAACAGATGCCTACAGACATGGACTGAAAACAGACCTTTACTCAAAATAGGCTATTTTCTTTTGTTTGGTGTAAATCCTTTCTGTGATTGTGGCGATGCTTGAATTTCAAATGGTATTGGGTGGGCTTCGACGGATTAATGCTAAATTATGCCTGTTAAATTTATGAACTGTTCAGAGACCAGGAAGCATGTGAATGAACGTGAAACCTCCAAATGTTTTGGAGGGCCATGGGATTAGGGCTACATTGTTACATTCAGTTCAAGCGAAGGCTAGGTGGATCTCTAGAGGGCTGGAAAATGTGCTTCCCTCTAACAGAAAAATTGTTGCATTAAGCCATACAGTTTGTATACAACTCACAGATGTACATGTGTTTGTTAGAAGGAAACTGAAGATGAACAAGAACGCACCTCTTTAACCTGTAAATTCAACCCTAACCCCAACCCTGGAACAAATCTGAAATCTTTACTTGTACCAAGATGTACTACACAGTGATTAATTCAGTACTCCCAGCACTAGTCAGTACAGGAACATACTGTTATTGCCTGCTGCCACAGCCTCTGTTGATTTGTTATAACTTTAGGTGTGTCAGGTGTCTGTAGAAAAGAACAAAATATGGCAACATCAGTTTAATTTTTACAACGTGTCTGAAGATTGATAAAGGGGGTCGGTGTGTAAAGGGGACCCCAAAAGTTGCTTTTGCGTAGAATTCCAAAGGGGAATTATCGATAAGCAAGAAAACAAAAATCAGTTGACTGAGGACTATGACCAGTTAGAGCTGCAGAGTAGGGAAAGACCCCAGCAGGTAGCCAAATGTCAGATCAGGAGGGCAGTATCTGTGGGGCGAGGCCAAATGCAATGCCCATTTTTGACCAAGGACACTAGATGCTAGATACAGTGCAGGGACGAAGGTCATGCTCTGCACCTGTTACCACTGGGCAAAGGTCCTGCCTAGTGAGTATTGGGAATAGGGAGACGGCACAATGGCAGTGGTAACTGCCATGTGCCTAACAACGAA
The DNA here is from genome assembly GCF_964263255.1 of Lissotriton vulgaris. Classification (NCBI taxonomy): domain Eukaryota; kingdom Metazoa; phylum Chordata; class Amphibia; order Caudata; family Salamandridae; genus Lissotriton; species Lissotriton vulgaris. Next base: position 846,813,014 of record NC_141685.1, read on the forward strand.
TAGTGTGGGATACTGAGTCGGGAGTGGCTGAGGCCAAAGACCACATTATGTGCATATTGGTACCAGCGGTAAATTGAATGTTTGGTGGCATCAAATTCCATGCCTTGCTCAATTGGCAAAGGGCACTTCATGTAGGCCATGGCTGGAGACAACACCATGAGACTGTTGCTGTGTAGCAGGGACAAAGAGTGCAGCCAGGTAGGGGGAAAAGGAGTACGAATGCCTGTTAGGCTCCGAAGATGTAGACCAGATAAAAGCCCCTGCATTCATGAATACCTAATACAGTGAGCAAAGAGGACTCACCGCCGGAAATAGGAATTGGGGCAGAAACAGGGAAGGGGATGAGGAGTAAATCTTGGACTGGTCATCCACGCTCATCTGTTTCAAGGGACGGCACCACTCTGTTTGGATTTACAGAATGGGTAGATATATGCTTGCTGTCACAGGGGAACTTGCAAGCTCATCCCAGTCTGGTGTTCATGGACGAGCTACTTTCTTTTACAAATCACACTTCTTAACTAAATGTCCTCCACTACCACAATAAAAAAACATAAGCAGCTTGCTCCATCACTCTTTCACTTCTATGTAGAGTCGTCCTAATCTTTCCAGCTCATGCAACCTCTTCAGTTGCCTTTGGGTCTTCTGTTTGTTCAGGATTTCAACGATTGTAGGTTTGATGAGTAATTTTTCATCTTTCTGGCTTCCGCTGTTGTTGCTGTGATTCAATTTGAAGTGCTAAATCAATTAGTGGTGGTTGGTGTTGGCCAATTGACTGCCATGGACAAAGCATCCTTTAAGTCTTTCCGCAAACCTTGATAGTAGTCATCGCCTGTGGATTTATTCATCCAAGTAGCTTCGGATATCCATTGTTGAAAGTGCTAATCCATGTAATTTGCTAAAAATAGTGGAGAGCTGATTCAAAATTGAGAGCAACTGGCCAGCTAAGGGATTTGAATTATTATGAGGTGTGTCCCCCATGTCAGCACGTCCGCTGTAAGGTACGATAATATGAAGTCCATTTTGGCAGCTTTTTGAGAAAATGTTTCATGTCTTGCCAAGAAGTGTAGCTGCTATTGGGACAAAAAACTATGGAATTTATGAGGATGTGAGGGGTAGTTCAGACAGGATAACCAATTTTCAGGAATCCTATCTGGTTTTCAAGATTTTCACTGCTGTCCAATGTGTTTATCATCATTCCATTATTTGTCCACCTCAGGTATATGAAACCATCCCTGAGTAAAAGTTCCTTTACTGCATCTCTTCAGATTTTAATATTGATAATTCAACCATGGCCCATTTCTGTAATTCTGACATTCGATCTAACATGTCAGGGTCATTGATAAATGTACTATTTGTAGTGCTAAGATGCTGACCAACAACAAAGCCAGATCTATAAACTTCTATATTGGTTTGTATTTCTTGGATCTGGCAGGAGTGTAAGACAGGCCCCTACAGCCCCTTACCATCCCGGAGAGCCCCCAGCCCTTCAGGGGTCCAATGAATATCTTCACATACATTCTGCAGCGGGGGCATCATTGTACATCACACCACTGGGACCTGGGTAACAAGACAAGGAGGCATGCCTCGGTTTCACTACACCAGTTGTGCATTTAAACCCCTTGCGGGATCCTAACCTTGACAATCCTGCATCTATGGGAATTTGCTGGAGATGGTAGGCACATTCTGCCTCTTCTCCCAGGTGTCAGATATGTTCTATGTACAAAATCATCTGCAACAATTAGCTGCATGCCTTCCTTGAGAATTTGTATGAAAAGCCCATTGCATGTCTCCAATCTCCTTCAGTGAGCTATTGCCTCTTAACTGTAGACCACATCTTACCTAAACTTTCCAGCTTAACTCGAGTTATAGTACCGCCACATACAATAATGTTACTACCCCCCCTCCATATCCCATGGTTAGTATACCTGTAGAGCCTCATGCCTAAAATTTAGCGCTAAATGGCAGATTTGTGTTTCACATAACTATGCTAAGTTTTGCTGCATTTTCCCAAAACTTAGCAAACTTTCATGAAAACAAATTATACGATTATCGCACACCCCTACTTTATTGTCATCTTTTCCAGAAGTACTGAGCGACATGTAGCAGCTTGCGCAACCTTCCTATTACACTTGCCTGTCCTAAAAGTGTACCGTCTATTGAGCAGTGTTCCAATTCCAGCTGTGAGTGTTCTGGTTTCATTGACCTTAGTAATGGACTGCCACTTGGTTTCAAATATAATTTTACTGCGAGAAAGTACAAATATTAATATGTCACCCCTTTGCCCCCTTCATAATGCAGATTATGAATTGAAACGTTCCATGATGATTTGCAAACACTGCACAATGTTTACTAAGCAAAGTGGAAAGCATGTTTTCTTTTATGAAATACATTTGGACGGTATCTCTAAAAAGTAGCATAAGACCAATTATTAGCAGTGCTTAATTTGAACCAGTGGTTTCCGGTGCTCAGCACCGGCACTTAATCATCAACACAGGCACTTTTCATGAGCTCCAGTTAAGAACACATTAATTTATGGTAGGCACGGGGAGATTAAGTGATTTGCCCAGAATCACAGGATGTGGAGCCAAAGGCAAGACTCGAACCTGGTTCCCCAGCTCCGAAGTTGGCAGTTCTGGCCATTACGTCACATCCTCTCCCCACTTTCATGGTTAGTAGTTGGATCTGTTTTAGGCGGTGCTAACAGCAGAAATGGGCAGGTGAAAGCTGCCACCTGACCAGAGCCCCGGCACTTAGTTTTTGCAAATTAACCACTGATTATTAAGTGATGAAGTCTTTCGGCATTGGTTAAAATATCATGACCTCAAGACTGATTATTTGATTGTTTATTCTATATCTAGCAATTGACCATGTACAGTGATTGGCTAGGCTTGCGCTATAGAAATACCATATACATACATCCACAAAGCTGGTGAATGTTACTCAGTTACTCATGAGATTTATTTTAAGGAGTAATCCTTGGGAATCTTTGCGTGTGATCTCGCTCAACAGCTCTTCATATATCTCCCACTTAGAAGCTCGTACACTTGGGGCACGTATCGCTTAACAATAGCTACACAGTGTATGTTGTCCAATACCTAAGCTAGGAGATACCGTACCAACTCCACGTCAGTTTCCCTCACACGCTGGCCTTTCTGAGCCCGCCCAGTCTGTTGACTTTCTTAGACAAGTGGTTTTAATCAGTTATTTGGTTCGTTTGAAGCTTATCTCATGGGCTAATTCAGTAGAACGGTGCTGCTATTGGGCTTTGTGAGAAAATAACAGATTTCTGCTCACCAACAGGGAAAATACATGTCACAAGTGTTGTAACTCAACAGCTGGTTAAAACTCACCACTCACAGCCCCAAAACAATTTTGAAACATAGGTATTTTGGAAGAGAATTAACACTTTCAGAATTTAAAATTGAGAGGTTTGTTGTATTACATCTTGATTCAGCTATTGCTGCTTTTATGACATTATTTTTTTAGTTTACATTATTTGGTTCTAAAACACCGTAAGTGAAGAAAATAGTGAAACTAGTAGTAAATAAACAGTACTAGAATGTAAACATTAAATATATATTAAAGTCGTGTTCCTACTAATGCTTGAAAAGGCTAAGTATTCAATCTTCAAGTATTAAAGCGGTATTGGCATTTGGCAATAAATAAAACCAATGAACATCACAGAAAAAAATGAAACTGACAAAATTATATTGAAGAAAGTGGCATGTATTGAATAAACTTAATGAGTCTTATTTACTTATCGCATGAACAACGAATCTCTCAATCACCCTTGCCACAAAACTGGATTGACGATTTTCTTATCTACCTTTTTGCCCCAAACAGCATTTCTTTTCTTTCTCTATAAATATAAATAAAGGTACAAAAAGTTGAGTCTTTCACAGCAACACAAAAGCTAAGAAGACTAAGAACAATTCCAGAGCATGACAGTCAAAGGATGTCAGATCAAAGGAAGAGCACTCAACAAGGCATCCTCAAAGAGAACAAGCATTTGCAACGCCAATAGGTCTAGCCTATGCAAGATGTTTTGGCTTTACCAATGTGTTTTGCCATGTTGTACAAAAGCATGGCTGCTGTCAGCGTGGCTAAAACTTAGTGGCATAGAATATAGTGGGGTGGGGTTTGGTGGAGTGGTGAAGAGAGGCATAGAGTATTGTGGAGTGGCGTAGAGTGTAGTAAAGTTGTAGAGTGGAGTGGCATAGAGTAGAGTGGAGTGGCATTGAGTGAACAACAGTTGCAGGGTGATTTGACATAGACTAGAGTGCTGTAGAGTGGAGAAGTGTATAGTGACATAGAGTTGAGTGCAGTGTCATAGAGTGGAGTGTCATAGAGTGGAGTGGCATGACATAGAGTGGCATAGAGCGTTGTCGGGTGGAGCAAAGAAGAATGTCATAGAGTGGAAGGGCTTAGAGTAGAAGGGTGTAGAGTTGAGTAAAGTGTTGGACAGCGGCATAGAGTGGAGTGGCATAGAGTGGAGTAAAGAGGCAAGAAGTGGAGCAGGTTGGCATAATGTGTCTTACAGTGAAGTGTTGTAGAGTGTAGTGGAGTGGCAAAGAGTGTAGTGGAGTGACATAGTGTAGAGTCGAATAAAGTGTCATAAGTGGAGTGGAGTAGCATTGGGTGGCGTAGAGTGGAGTAAACTGGCATTGAGTGTCGTAGATGGAGTACAGTGGATTGACAAAGAGTGGGCTAAAGTGTCCTGGAGTGGAGTAGCATAGCTTGTATCATAACGTGAAGTACAGTTGCATAGATGGTCATAGGCTGGAGTGACGCAGAGTGGCATAGAGTGGTGTATAATGGAATAGAGTAGCAAAGAGTAGCATAGAGTGGCATAGAATGGAGTTGAGTGGGATGGAGTGTTGTAAAGTTGAGTGCAATAGAATGGAGTGGAGTAAGGTGGTGTAGAAGGGAGTAGAGTGAACCACCGTGGAGTACAGTGGCATAGAGTGGAGTGGAGTTGTCTGTCGTAGAGTGGAGTGGAGTGGCGTGGAGTGGCATAGACCAGAGTTGCATAGAATGGAGTGTTCTAGCATGGAGTGGAGTGAAGTAGAGTGGCATAGAGTGTCTTAAAGTGGCATATAGTGTTGTAGCGTGGCATAGAGTGACACAGAGAGGCATGGAGTGGCTTAGAGGTGCATAGTGTGCCTTGGAATGTCGGAGAGTGAAATGTCATTGAGTGTTGTAAAGTGGCCTAGATTGAAGTGGCAAAGAACAAAGTAGAGTGCAGTGCAGTGTCATAGAGTGGTCTGGAAGAGAGTGGAAAAGAGTGATGCAGAGTGGCATAGAGTGGCATGGAGTGGTGTAGAGTGGAATAGATTGTCATAAAGTGACATAGAGTGGTGTAGAGTGGAGTGTGGTAGAGTGGAGTGGTGTTGTTTGGCATAGAGCGGCATGTCATAGAGATGAGTGCTTCAGAGCGGACTGGAGTAGAGTGGCATTGAGTGGTGTAGAGTGGCATAGAGTGGTGTAGAGTGGGCTAGTGTGGGGTGGAGTCTCGTAGAGTGGAGTTCCGTAGAGTGGAGTGCCGTAAGGTGGCTTAGAATGGACTGGTTAGAGTGGGGTGGCATAAAGTATAGTGGCGTAGAGTGGAGTGTCGTAGACTACAGTGGAATATAATGAGTGGAGTGCAGTGGAGTGGAGTAGAGTTGCATAGAGTGAAGTGGCATAGAACGGAGAGGAGTGGCATAGAGTGGAGTGGGTTTAAGTTTCATAGAGTGGAGTGGCATAAAGTGAATGGGAATAGAGTGAAGTAGAGTGTTGTATAGTTGAATGGTTTAGAGTGGAGTGCTATTGTGTGGAGTATGTATGCTGTGGTAGTGCACTGCCATTCAAGACAACACATTTTCGATTGAAATAACCATTGCATTTGCACATACAGTTTTACTGATAAAAAGATACAGTATACAAATGATAATGTGTGGAAATGTCATCACCTAGTATACTGATTTATTTTGATTGTATCAAAGTATTTACTTCCACCACAAGATAAGAACAAAGCAATGATGAACAAGCTTTGCTCCTGGGGAGGGACGAAGACATGCTGAACAGCCTAAAACAAATAAAGCCAGTAAATGGAAAGCCAAAAATGTAAGTTAAAAACCACAAATACAATGGTAAGCAATGGGTGCAATGCATTCCCAGGGAATTTTTCAGAATGCCTACAAGAAGTCATTAGCACACCAGACAGCTGATGCTGTCTGGTAGGCTTCAGCCTATAAAGGAGTGGGATACTAGGTTCAGTGCACAATTTCTTCGCGGAGGGCCTTGGGTCATAAGAAATCATCAACTGTAAAACAAAGGGGCATATTATCAAGGACCGGTGTTAAAATTATCGCCGTTTTATCGGCAGGACACTGCTGATAAAAGGGCGATAATGGGCTTGATAATATGCCCTTGTTAATTCCGTAGAAGCCCATGTTAGCACCAGAACATGGGTTTCTATGGGAATTAACAAGGGCGTATTATCAAGCCCATTATCGCTGTTTTATCAGCAGTTTCCTGCTGATACAAAGGCGATCATTTTAACACCGGTCCTTGATACTATGCCCACAAATTCTGCAGAGACTTGTGTCCCAATCGATGCTACGCTTAGTGGCCAATTGAGATATTCTACTGGATCTAATATCACACAATTAGCTAAAGCAGATTGTTAAGGGCACTACGAATGAATAAATGCAGTTAACACTATGAATCATTCACACACCCACGTCCCCACATCCTGGGTTCTCTGCTGCAGCAAACATGGTAACTCTTCAAGAAGGGTTTTCAGAAGTTTTTACACATAAATATAGACCACAAAAATGTCAGCGATTATGTAATTTTATTTTATGTTATGTTATGATATGTATATTTGTAAAGTGCACTGTCGCTCATGAGGTAAGAAGCAGGTATGTGTCCATAGTCCAGCCTCTGGTAGGTTGGTTAATTGAATATGCAACACAAAAAGATGATGAACAGAATGTTGAACATTGTCAAACATCCACCCCAAGTCACTGGGTTTAATCCATCATTATTTTGTTTGCCACGCCATTCCAGTTTGGAACCAGCCATATACAAATTAAACCTGGGCGGTGAACTCCGCTCCACTCACGCAGTTTGCAGAGCTTTTTGCACTCCACGTTACGAGGAGTACCGAAAAAGTCAGCTTTGCGTTGCGTAGCTATGTTTTTTTCTTCGCTCGCGTTCGACAACATCAAGTTGGCGACCACAAGAGAGGAAAATCAGCCTCCCGGCGAGATGTTTCCTCATTTGCAATTGTTAACATCAAGTTGGCGAGCGCAAGCATGGAAAATCAACATCCCGTGAGATTTCTCAACACGGGGGGGTCAGGTTTCTCATTTCGAGTGGTCGTGTATGCTCGAGACAGCTCGCGTTGTTAAACTTCCCATTCGCGTTGAGAAACCTGCTGTTCGAGTAAAAATCCACTCAAGCGTCAGAAAAGGAAAGCAAGGACTGCTTGCACTGTGCATTGTGCCGTTCACAATTATTGCACAGTGCAGACAAGCATCCGGTACCGAGCAATCAGCGCAAACGGCATTTTACTGTTGTACTCCGCCACTTGTGCAGCTCCGCTTAGAGCCCAGGGTTAATACAAATCAGACTTGACCCTGTACCCAATGGAAACAGTCCAGCCCGAACTGCCATGCCAAGTCCTCCCTGAACCAGAAAACAAGCATCCTGGGACCGGTTTCTAGGAGTCACCCCTCATCAGCCAGGCTAGCTTGAAACCAGTGGGGTAGTGAGCACGGGACCCATGTCTGGGCATACCCTTCACACTTTGGGTGAAAATGCAACACAAAAAGATGATGGACGGAATGTTGAGCATTTTAAAAAATGCACCCCCTTTCTTGCTATACCACTGGATTCAAGCCGGCCTGGCTGATGAGGGGTAATACCCCGAAATCAGTCCCAGGATGTTTTTTTAAGGTTCAGGGAGGACCTGGCCTGGCAGTTCAGGCCAGACTGTTCCCATGAGGAACAGGGCCATGACTGATTTGCATATGGCTGGGTCCAAACTGGGGTGGCATAGTGAACAAAAGAACAATGGATTAAACCCAGATCTGTGACTAGGGGTTAGTGGTTGAAACATAGCAGCACTCCATCCATCATCTTGTTGTGTTCCCTGGTTAATTGAATAGCCAGATCTTTAGCTTCTTGCGGAACTCAGGAAGAGAAGAGGAGACTCTGATGTGGCATGGAAGGTCATTTAATGCTTTGCAGCAATGTAAGAGGATGCCTATCCAAATCTGTGTATGCATGGGATGTGTGTGAATAGGAGTCATGCAGAGGCATCTGGGTAGTTGGTAAAAGGAGATACAACGGTTCAGGTAGATAGGTCAAAAGTTGTGCAGTTTCTTGATTGTGTGTGTGAAGAGTTCGAAATGAGAACTTTTCTGTATTGGTAGCTAGTGGAGCTCCCTGAGATGTGGTGTGATTTAGAGTTCCATGTGGGAGATTAGGGATGAGTCTGTGTTAGATCTGGGGGTCTCTAGTTGGCAATGGTTATCACCTTTGTCCAACTAGGGACCCTTACTTCTAATCAGTATAAGGGGATTACACTCCTTAATAACCCCTGCTCACCCCCTTGGTAGCTTGGCACGAGCAGACAGGCTTATCTCAGAGGCAGTGTGTTAAGGATTTATGAATATGCACAGTAATTCAGTGAAAACACTACAGATGGACACATTACAGGTTTTATAAAAATAAGTATTCTTTATACATACTTAACACAAGACCACAAACGACAAAAATCCACAATACTACACTTAAGGTTGCTTAAAAGATGATTAAAGTCTCTTAGTTCAAGTTGTTGGTAAATGTGACAAAGTTCTCAACAAAGTACCTGGATGCGTAACGCAAAGTGAACAAAAGGCTCGCAATAGGGAAGATGTGTCGGTTCCGTGACCCGGGGCAACGGTTGCGTACTTACTCAATGCTTGCTCAAAAAAGGGGACTCGTCGTGAGCATTACCGGTGCTGAGGTGATGCGTAGATTATCTGCCTGCGGGCCCGTTGCAGTGCGCAATATGGCGCCTTGATGCAATGCGACGATCCGGTTGGGATGCGAGAAGATGGCACCCTTGAGGCGGCGATGCGATGATGGCCTGGCAGCCTTGCAACGACTCTGTACTTTGGAGCCGCGACAGGCCCTGCGACGCGCTTCTCCGGTGATGCGATGGCGACTCTCTCGATGGCATCACGCTTCTCCGGTGATGCAATGACAGGCAGCTTTGATGAACACACGCTTCCAGGGAGATGCGACAAAGGCTCGCTTCTCCGGCGTTGCGACGATTTCAGCTGCGGCGACGACACGCTTCTTCTCGATGCGTCACGCTTCCAGCTCCCAGCGGCACGCAAGTGTCTGGAGTCAGAATTCCCAGCAAGGAAATTCAGGAGGGAGCTAGAGGTGAAGTCTTTTGTCCCTGAGACTTCAGCAGAAGGCAAGCACAGTTCAAGCCCTTGGAGAATATTCTGTAGATGAAAGTCCTTACAAAGTTCCTTCTCCTTTCCCTTAGCAATGAAGCAACCACTGCAGGCCAAACCAGCAAACAGCACACTGGCATAGGGGCAGTTCAAACTCCTGCAGCTTCCTTGGTTCTTCTCCTTGGCAGAAAGGTTTCTTGTTATAGAAGTGATGTAATTTATTGGGATCAGGGTCCCAATATCTATACCCCAAAATCCCTTGTTCTCTGAAGGCAGAGAGGCCTCTGCCTAGTCCAAACCAGTTCCTGAGCACTTTGTTTACATGACTCTCTTCTTCCTTTCACTGTGCAGGGCAGAAACATCAGCAGCCCCACAGGAGGTGGAGCCAGCACAGGGGAGGGAAGATACAGCTCTGGAGCACCCTGTTGACATGATTCCTTCTCTCCTTTCACGGTGCAGGGCAGAGACATCAGAAAAGCCACAGGGGGTGGAGCCAGCATTGTAGAGGGAAGGACCAGCCCTATTCAGGTCCCAGGTACACCCCTCCCTCCCATCTGGATGTGTATCTCTCTATTCACCACTGCGCTGTCCCAGACTGTCTCCTGGAATTCCCCAGCCCTGTCACTCACAAACCCAGACAAGGAATACACAACCCAGCAAAGGCAGGTTCAAATGGTTAGGCAAGCAAATACCTGCTTTCTAAAAGTGGTATTTCCAAACACAGAATATTAAAATAAACTTTACTAAAAGATGTATTTTATTATTCTGAGTTCAGGCATACTAAATTCGAATTTCTACCATGTTCCCTGAGTCAGGATTGTAAGAATGTAACAATCTTAGCTGTCCATTCTGGCCTATGAGAACAGGTAGCCTTCCATAGTGAAAAACGAAAATGGCTGTAATTTACTATTAGAACATGCTACACACATCAGAGCATGTCCTTCCTTATACTTACAATGCACCCTGCGCTTGGGCCTACCATAGGGGTGTCTAATATAAAGCAATGGGAAGGCTTAGGGACCGGTAAGTGGGTGCACTTGGCCAAGTCGACATGGCAGTGCTAGAGTGCACACAGGCCTAGCAATGGCAGGCCTGAGACACACTTTGCAAGCTGCTTCTGTGGGTGCCACAACCAGTGCTGCAAGCCCACCAGCAGCATTTGATTTACAAGCCCTGGGCACACATGGAGCACTGTACTAGGGGCTGACAGGTAAATCAAAAAACCCAATCATGGAATAACCAATCATTACATTAATTTAACATAGGGATCACTTGCACTGTGGCACTGATTAGCAGTGGCACAGTGCCCAAAGCATAAATCCAGCAAAAACGTATCAAAACAGTGGAGGCAATCCGTCAAAATGGAAGGGAGACTCACGCCAATTATGCCAGGTCTAACAGTCTGGCGGCCGAGTTCTGGTTGGTTTGCAGTCTTCTGGTGAGTTGCCTGATGATCACAGGGTAGAGGGTGTTGCCATAGTCCAACTTTTTGGCGAATATTATCAGTCAGTCAAGTACTTTATTTTGGTCACACAGATCAAAAAAAGAAGGAATGATATAAAGCAATATACATAATACAATAAGAGATAAAAAAGAAGAGAACAACTGTTATCCTAAAATAAGCTGCAGTGTTTAAACAGAACAATCCTTTGTAAGAGCAGGGCACAAGTACAATAAATACAATAAATAGGGTCCGAACATTAGTGCCACTAATCGCATCCCTGCTGCTCTTGGGATGGGTGTGGAGACTACCCCACAGCTACCACATTTTGTTAACACTTAGAGTGACGTATCTAGTTTGCCATTATCAATTTTGCCTCACCAAAGACATGGATCCGATCAGTACTAGTGCTCAAAATTCATAAAGCAACCTGGTGGCTCCTAGTACCTAGATTCTTGCAAAAGGTTGACTGTTATGCAAGTGATGTTTTTCTAGTGTTGCTTTGGTGCCATTTAAAAATCTTCACAGCATCTCCAGGGTGTGGAAAGAGTATGCAGTGACAGTGTTGGCTTGTGGGGTCACATCCTGTTTTTTGTTGATAATGATTTTGAGGTTCATGGAGTGGGTGCTGGGTGGGGATCTGAGTTTGGCCGTACATCAGTTGGAGTCCCATGGTTACGCGTTTGTTTGACTAAGATCACAATTTCTTTCTTGTTTATGTTGAGCTTGAGACAGTTGGATTTCATCCAGATAGCAACTTCGGTCATGCAGGCAGTGAACTTGTTTCTTGTGTTGGGGGTATTGTCGGAAAGGAAGAGTATCAGTTGTGTGTTGTCATCATAGGAGAGGATGTAGATATTGTGTTTAAAGATGACGTTGGCCAGAGAGATCATGTATAAGTTGAGGAAGGTGGGGAAGAGAGACAAACCTTTAGACACTCCGCATATGAGTCTGCAATATTACATAGAAATATAGACTTCAAAATATTGACTTCAGCAATGTCATCACAGTAAGCATACATAGGAGAATAGAGTTAATATTTTAACTTACAAACCTACTTACCATGACAACATTCAGCAAGTCAACATCTTAGCGTTGATGTTTCTGCAGGTTGATACTTTTGTGACAATATTTTGGTACCTCGCCTTTTGGAATAGGTGTCCTTAGAGACAGAATACTACATCACCAGGTTTGGAAATAACCAGAGTAACATAAACCAAATTGGCTGATCATTAGAACAGAGGAAACTTTTGTAGGTTTTGATTGGCTAACAAGACTACTCCATCTCATAGACATGTGCACAGGAAATGGTGTGAATTAAAATCAGTTATAACAATGACCATCAAACAAATTTCAAAAGATATAAACTGGAAGAAATCATGACAAACTTATTCTATAGTAGATGCACCTGCAATACCTCTGGTGAGGATCACAGTTAGTTGCTACACGAAGAAAGTCCTGGAGTACGTTGCTAGTGCCCATTTAACAATCACACTGTAAAATGCAGTGTATGATGCCTTATTTCAAATTTCCTCAAAAGGAGAACCCCCCCAATCCTTCTTATCGTACTGGCCGCTTTGCTTGTTCAATCCTTGATATTTGAGGAATATATCACACTCCACCACTTTCAAAGATCACCGACCACCAGTGAAATAACAGACTGGTGTGTTTTCTATTTTGTCTTTTGTTGTTTTTGTATTTATTGTAATATTGGAAAGAGTAGTCCCACTGCATGTAGGAAGAGACACTCTCATATTTCAAGCAAACTATGATGACGCTTACATCTTTGTTGTTGAGTGCACAACGGTAAAGGTGCCTGTATGCTTAATTGCTTTTCTTTTTGCATCTGGAATAGAACCATGTGTATCTCCAGGGATTTTGTCAATAGCCCTTGGATTTCATTTTGTCTATGGTATTGGATACGTCACTGTGTGAATGCAACTGTGAGCTATATGTGACGTGTAGTGTCTGTCTACTTTTAAGGAACTTTAGGTACCAGCGGGTGACCCTGTGTTCCTCCGAACCTGGCACAGACAAATATTGGTTCTGGTGGATGGGTAGAGTATTCATTGCTTGATTTGATTGTAGTATTTATTTTAAACAAAATTGCTTACATTGTTAAAGAAAAAAAGAAAAACATGGAAGTCCACACAACTCAATTCCTGAGAATGGTGTGTATTTTGTTGATAAAATGATGACTATTCCAAAAATCAAATATTAAGGTTGCTTGTTTTTTATTTGTTAGCATGTGCGGGTTTGTCTTCCTCTTCTTGTGTTTGCCTCTCCACTGGAACCAACACAAAAAGAGGTGTGATGCCCTCAGAAATTGGGTGTCTGCTTCATCAGCAGGTTAATAACAGGGACACTACTAGTTCTCTGTATGCTGATAGTTATACTTTACCTAAATTCGAGGCAATTCCAAAAATTGGACGAGGATAGCTCACTCACATAATGTGACATCCTTCATCATTTGCCACCTTGTCCCACCCTGATAAGATATTACTACCAGGGCGACTCAACCTCAGAATGGGACTTTTAGGTTCAGTTCATGAATTTAAAAAACCTGAGGATAAACCACTAAAGTATCCTTTAATTTGGTGGTATCCCTGGTTGATAAAAAAATTAACAAGAGGTAAATACACAAGGCATACTAATGTATAATGGCCTTTATGCATCAATGTACAGTATCTATGTCAACATGTTTCTGCCTCTATTCAGCCGGGGGTCTAAGGCATTCATCAGGCCTGTGTCTATGCCCACTACACTGCAATAAGTAAGTGCTGGGTAAGCTTAGACGTAAAGAGAGGACCCATCTCTCAGCTGGTCTCATAGTAAGTGATAACCTATGAGATAAATACAAAAGCAGCAAAGATTGTTGTTCATGTAATTGATAAACAAGGAGTCAGAGTTGATTTAACTTAGCAGAGTATATGACTAAAGATTCTGTAGTTTTGATGAATGACAATTAAAATATGTAGCACAATATTACAAAAATGAATGACATTTTTTTTATATAACAGATGTGGGATTAGGTGAGTAGATTATATATAAATATAAGGTGAAATACACAAATACCCTAGTGTGTTTCATGTGACAATGCAGTACTCAAGGAACGAAAGCAGGCAAAACTTAAATACCTAGAGCTATTCAGCTAGGTGCTACATGGTCTGTTTGGGGTGGGTCTCTCCTATAGTCACACTCTTGAGTTATGAATGAATATATAAAACAGATATTAGAGTGATACCATAATTATGGAAAGTATTCAATGCTTGTTGCAAGTCATATTGCCAAACTGTGGTTGGTACAGAAAAGGTAGGCAAAATATACGAGCCCCACATGTTATAAAGTTATATTAGAAAAGACAGGCAGTTTTGATAAAATTAAAAATAAATCTACATTCCCTTTCTATTTTGTAATAGGAGAGATTTTGAGAGCTAATAATATACCCTTTTATCTGCTTTTTAGGAAATCACGTGCTGTAACAATCCTCATTACACTCCATGCAAGACTTACTTTGTCAAGGTCGAGAACCCACTCGTCACCTAACTTGCCCCATCAAACATTGTCTGGTACTGTGACCTTTATCCTGGATGTCCATGTTTTTAAATTGGTGTGTTAGACAGTAGATCCTTTGCGCCTGAGTTTTCCGGCACTGACCGTGGGGTGGGTAGAAAACTCAAGACCGGAACAGGAACACCCGTGCAGCATGTGACTACATTTGAGGGACCCGCTCCAGTCCAAGACATGCCCCTGTCCCGCACCTCCATCGTGCATCAGCTTGGGGCCGTTTCCCCCTAAAGCCTAAAACACGTACTCTTGCATGCGAGAGAACGTCCTGTCTCTAGAAGGAGGCGGTGCAGCTTAGAGCCAGGTTAATTATCCCAGAGTTGTCCAGAGACTCATATACCAATTTCTTTTTTGCTGCATTCTGGGACATTCTGGAGCATGTCCTCATATATTGTTTCCTTTCTCTCTTTAATTTTCAGGCACTCATTTTTTCTTTTTGGTTAAGCACTCCATGAGTGTGCATGTGTTTTCCAGCTGTCTCCTTATTGTACTTCTCATACCTTCTACGAAGTCCCTGTTTCTCTCTCTCACCCATGTGCTTCTCCCTGCTCCCCACCATGTCGCACTTGCCCTAATGTGCTTTTGCACCCCTTTTGCTTTCTCGCCGCATGCTTCTTCATCTTGCTCGTTTTTACCCATGTGTTATGTTTGACCAATTCATGGTAGCTAACACGAAATACGGAGTTACATGAGAGCTATGGGGTTGGACTAAATCAGGGGGTTGGACTAAATCAGTAAAAGAGCACAGCGTAGGACATATGTGTACATCATAAAATGGCAGAATAGAGTATAATGCAGTGACTCTAGCGTTACTGTAGATATCTGTGGACTGGTAACGAGGCTAGCTATTGTCTGTGAGCCCACAAACTAACAAAATTTGCTGGTGATGTCCTCCAGGTGCCTGCATTCAGGTCGTTCAGGGCGTACAGGGCGCCAAACCGCGCCCTCAGGATTTTCCGCATGGTCACCAGGGTCTGCATCAGGGTCAGCTAGTTGTCCCTCTGATCACACTAGCCCCTCAAGTTACAAAAAACTATCAGGCAGAAAAAACCCTTGGGTCACTTTTCACACCTGAAGTCCCATCCCACTTTGTTGTCAATGTTCTCGAAGGGCATGAGCGGCACAGTGCTAAAGGATAAGGACTTGGGTAGACTCTGCTGTAGTTAGTGAGGATGAGGCGGGTGCTTGCTCAGTTCTTTCTGAGCAGACTCTTCCACATTACCTTAAGTTCACCTATCAGAACTCACAGGGCGTAATTCCACTAACTGCGGCCACTCATGAGCACGCCTTAATGATGGTAGTTGAAGAAACGGAGATGGAAATGGACATGGTTATTGAAGAAGTGAAGGGCCAAACTGAAATACATTTTGCAGTGAAGTCATTGCTGTATTTGTGGGGCCAGGGTCCTTGGTCGATAAAACTGGCCCTTTGAATGTTGCAGAGCCAACATCTGGCCATCTTTCCCTTAAAATGTCCCCCCAAATACAACAGATTGTAGACTGCAGCCTCAAACCTATGGACTTGGTGGACTTGGAGGATGATACCATGCCTGACATCGCCATACCGATGGAAAGAGTAATGAAGACCAACTTGAAAACTCCAGTTGCCAAGGAGTTGGCATTGAGACTGTCACCCGACAATCACGCTAATTGACCACCTATACTAACTTTGTATAGTAGCACCCCCTCTAGGTTTGTCAAAATCTGAGGTGCTATATGCGTCCCAAAATAAAGGGGTACTTGATTTTTGCCACCTATTAAATGTAGCGGATAACAGATTGGGGGAGGGGAAAATCTTGACATACTTTATGCATTAGAGAGGATTCTTTTGTCCATTTTATCCCTGCTGGAGAAAGCCACTCTCAATTCTGATCACATGTTGGATGTTCTTTTACCGATTTTAATGGGGGATCACACGCTCAATTCTGCTAGTCCCTGTATATGTAAGGCTGAAAAGTGTATTGAAGTAAAATCTCAGGCATGCCTGACAAACATACGGGTATCGGAGCTGGGAATCCAGGTGGAGGCTTGAGAAGACAAGGGTGTCTCTCCCACACCACTGTCTACAGATAGTCCCACGTTATGTACTGCCCCCGAAACCTAGCATTAGGGGTTCATTCACACGTCAGTCCCAGGGGAAGCACAAATGTAACTGCATCCACGAATCCATTGGAGGTTTATCCTATGTTGACAAAAGGAAAAAACACCATGTCCTGCACCACTGAATCAGTGATAGACCCACTCCTTGTCAAATGGCCAATGGATAATTTAGATGCTACTCCCCCTCGGGAGCGTGCCTCACTCAAAGATAGTGATGGATTAAAAGGTTGTAGGGAGAAGAAGAACAGGATTCTACGTATTTCAAGGTGTAAGCCCAAAAAACTGAGGTTCCCTATGGTATCCGAGGAGCCAGACACGCCAATTCGGCTCCTAAGTAGGAATGAACCCAGGCCTACCATCTTAGACGACGGCCAGAACTTTGGGCTTTTGGAGATAAATCCGCCCCCCCTCCCGCTAATTTGATAGATGACTCCTTATGGGAGGGATTAGTTGGTACAGAAGGGCAGGAAGATATAGGGATACCCAGACTTAATGGGGGATGGGAATACATGGGAGAATTTTAAAGAAAACATTGAAGGGGCCTTAGTGCCCTGTGGAACCAGGAGAGATCAGGATTTAGTAAGTTCAGCAGTAAAAACACGATGCTGTGCTAGATGTAGGGCAGGCCGTGTATAATGTCCTTCCTATCCTTACGGGTGGGGGTACTCTCCCAGTATGAATTGATACTAGCCAAGGGAGGTTTTTGTATGGGGGTCCTGTCCATGCTTCTCGTACTGGGCAAACGTCAGAGTCTGGGATTGACCTAAGGTTAAGCGATAATATATGTTTAGGATACAGACCAGGGCAAGCACCTAATATCCAGATGTTTGCTTCCCTATTTGATATAGAATCAGCTCCACTCAATAGAAGCACCATGCTGCAGTTACTATCAGAATTAGAGGACCTGCGATTAGTAATAAGTAAAAACATTGAGCAGGTTTACTTAGACCTTATTAGTGGGTCTCCAAACTCTAGAGTCACATTCTGTTCAGGGATAATCGCAATGCTAGTTCTAGCTAACATTGATCATTTCAGGAAAAAAGGGATCAATGTGTTCCCATATGATGAGCCTTTTATATCCCCGCTTGAATCTCGTAGGAAAGACTGCCAGGAGCTAGCTAGTATGTTATATAATGTAAGGGGTGCCATAAACCCAAAAGATATTAACATTTCGTTGGGTAGCTCCTCTGGGAAAAGAGAAATTAACATTATAGCTCCTGAGGTCCAAAGGGCCATCAAACATAGAGGGTATGACGAGATGGGCCAATGGAGCTGGGTCACTGGCTCACTGAATGGCTCAAAAGAAACCGCAAAACTCCCTATGTTGCAGACGTAGCCCCCTTGGGAAAATCTTGTCCTGGAACCTAGCAGGTGTTGGAAATCATAACTCTAAGTTAAATTCCTTACTAGTGCATGATCCTAAAATAATTTATCTTCAGGAAACTTGGAGCTGTGTGGATCTTGACTTTGATAATGTTTTTGTCTTCTGTTGTGCAGCACAACCCTCAACAGAAGGACACACAAGTGGATGTCTTGATATTTTACTCAGCTGAACTATAAATTGGAAACCTGTGGTTTTTTCTTCATCCATCTAAGCTTTGCATGGGTTTGAAACTCAGGTTGGGTAATGGGACACTAGGACAGCATGCATTCCTCCTTTTGGTAAATGTATATATTCAGCCTGGGAGAGTAACTGACTCTCTGGTTGACTCTATTTTTTTCTTTGTGGATGAGGGTGGTATTTCAGAGGATTGCACCTTGATATTGATGGTGGGTGATTTTAATGCTAAAATTTCAAATTGCTCCTACATGGCTTTTTCTAACCAAGAATTGGAAGACATATAGGCCATACCCGAATCATCATTTCCTGGTCAAACTTGATCTGACAGGTGGGGCTTGTCTTTCTTGCATGATTTGAGAATGAACAAGTTCATTATATTAAATGGTAGATTCCCAGACGATTGTCCAGCCTCTCTTACCTTTCACTCTCTACGTGGGCAGTCGCTGATTGATTATATGGTGGTATCCTATCAGCTCTTTGGTTCATGCACACATTTAAGGTACAGAGAACAAATTTGAGCATTCACAGTGTCCTGTCAGTGGATGTCTGCCTGAGTTGCTGGAATTTTGGAATCAAAGGCAGAATACCATTTTGTATAACAAAGCAAATGGGCATACTTTTTGGTCTAATAAAACCTCCCATGTCTTGGGAGGATTATAGAAAATGTGAGCCTTGGCCCTTGTCAGAAAAATCCCACCTCTTGGGTTGAGAAGATTCTGGCCTTAATTAGATCTTGTGGAAGCAAAATCAAGTTAGCGGCACTAAATCATGGGAGGTAAACAAATTAAATTGTGAGATCAATGCCCTAATAAGGGAACAATTTAAGCAGTTTTTGATGGCTAGACAAAGGGAAATTAATAGATTAAAGCAGGCAAGGAAACAAATAGCCAAGTACTGCGATGGTAGAATTAAGGCAAACGCCATTTTACTATCCGATGCAGAGTGGACCTCATACATTTCTCAGTTGTATGCATTAAATCCCTTGGCGGGGTTGAATCCAGAATTAACCTTTGATTCCCTGAAGGGGGGCGACTACGCCCCCCTTCATGCAAGGAAATATAGTGCAATATTAAAGGGGCAAGGTAAATGGGCGATGGGCCCAGATGACTCACCAATAGTTACAGTGAAACAAGATAGCTCAGCATGGGCACAATTGCTTTTTCCAGTATTTTCTTACTGCTACATACATGGGATTATTCTGCCATCCTGGAAGGGAAGTATTGTGGTCCCATTATATAAAAAGGGTCCCTAAAGTCCCCTGCTAGCTTTAGGCAGATTGCATTATTGGATGCGACCCGACAATTGTTCGCCAACAGCTTTTGGAAACACCTTTGTCCCCGCAGAGTAAGCCGGGTTCCACAAACACAGTGGTACCCTAGACAACATTACCGCTCTGCAAACTCTAATCGAAAAATACTCAATGAGTAGGGGTATGGCCTTATATACGGCCTTTATAGATTTCTCTACGGCTTTCGCCCCGGTTGACCGAGAGACACTGTGGAGAAAACTGGTCCTATTGGGGATCCCCATGCACCTGCTCAGATTATTCATCGCATTGCATTCCTTTACCAGGACTCAGGTCCTCATGGGAGGTACCCAGGGACTGTCAAGTGAAGTAGAGACTCATAATGAGCTGAAGCAAGTGCCCCTACTGGCTTCTGCCCTGGTAAAATGCCACTCACCTGAAAACCAGGTTATTCCTCTGGGGAGATGAGATGCTAATTCTCAACACCCCCAAGACTCTACTCCTGCTACAGTGGTAAAAAACACACTAAGCGTGGGAAGAATCTTAGGGAGAAGTGGGATGAGAAGAGAAACGAGAGAGAGAAAAACACTCTGCGTTCTTCAGGTTGATGTACTTTTGATATTCTGGTAAGTTCAACATTTAGTAATGACTGGTACCGGAGAATAATGTTGCGTGTTCTTTGTCTACAAAATACACATAAATAAATGATCAAACAAAAAATGTACTCTTTTGTTCCTAGTCAACTTTCTTTTTAATGAACATTCTGTTTTGTTCTTAATCAATATATCTCACAAATGTGCTTGTCCTTCATACAGGGAGATTCTTCACTCTGCGAATAAAAGCTGAAGGAATTCAATATGTATTTGAATATCAACTAAACTTAAGAAGAGAGAAATTAAAAACATTAATATCTACAAATGTATATATGATTTTACCCAAATGTTCGACCAATCCAACGCTTAACTTACTGCATATAAATGCTCTCTTTCCAACTTGGTTTATAGTCCCAAAAGACTGATTTGTTAAAGTTCAAAAGATTAATAATTCCAAATCCATTTCGAAGCTATATTTCGCTAATATTGCAGCAATCTGAACACAAAAGATACCTGTCAATTGTAGAATCGGCATCCGCAAGACTCGAGTGCTGAGAAATACCTTAATCCAGATTGTCCATTTTCTTTTTCTTTCAGGGTTTTAGAAGAGATCCGGAGACTAAGCTGGACTTCAGGATGCAACAGAGGACTCGTAGATGTTGCCGGAGCTTCAAGGAAGACAGACTTAGAAGAAGATCGGAAAGGGGGCATGGCCAAAGATCAGAGACGGAGATTCCAGGAAGCATCGTTCTCTGATGTTGGATTCCAGGTAAGTGGGAACGGAGCAAGGAGGCCAAGCGCTTCCATTGTTTAGATGCTCCTATTTATAGCTCAGGAGTGGGTGGGGTAACACATGAGGCTGCGCCTAGCAAGATGCAGCACATAGATAACTGTCAAAATATTACACGTGGGAGAGGGACTGAATGTTTAATCATGCTTAATCATGATTGTGTTGCCATGTGAATCCCCTATTTCCTTTTGCCTCTGACCAAAGCATGTCTGAAGTCAATATTCATTAAACAATAATCAGAGCAGACATGTCAGTTCAGGTTATGATGCTGTAATCCACTTATTATATACACAATGATCATTCTGCTCAGAATACTGGCCATGCTCAGTGCACAATTTGAGTACTGGCCATGCTCAGTGTACAATTCCTAACAGTTTCCCCTCTCAAAGGACGTCCTACGGGGTGAGGTTTCTGGGAACACTTAGGCGTCGATGACGATCCGGTAAAATGCGCTCCGAATCGTCGTACGGAGCAATTTTCCCCGTACGAATCGTACCCGTAAACGTCCGCGTACGTACGATAAAGTACGATTCGTACCAGGAGCCAAAGACCGTACGAGTCGTACAGGACTCCGTACGACTAAAATATCCGTACGAGTCTCACTCGGAACCCGCTGTACGTGACATCGCTACGGTTCGCGGCTGGTTTTTACGACCCAGCAAGTACGATTCGTGTCGGGTACGCACCGTACGACCCTTTTTTTTACGGGAGCTGGAAACAGCCGTAAACGCATAGTTCGCGCCGAAACAAGTACGGAACGCCCCCCCCCCCCCCGGGACGCCGCGTACCCCCCATGATCGCCGGGGTACGTGACGTACCCCTGCAATCATGGGGGGTATGCGCCGTACACCCAGCGTACATGGGGTACGCACCGTACCCCATGTACGCTGGGTGTACGGCACGTACCCCATGTACGCTGGGTGTACGGCGCGTACCCCCCATGATCGCAGGGGTACGTCACGTACCCCGGCGATCATGGGGGGTACGCGCCGTACGGTGTGTATGTGATTGTGCGCTTTTCCGTACGAATCGCCCTTACCTGACGCGGACCGTACGAATAGCGTCCTGTTCACCCGGTCCGGATCGTACTCGCCGGGTCGTACGGTGTGTTTACGAGTCGTACTGAAACGGCTACGAATACGAATCGTACGGGGGATTTTTTTTACCGGATTGGAATCGGCGCACAAATGTGGAATTGGCGAATCAGTTTAGGTGCACAAACAAAAGAAATTGGTTCCCATAATTTTTGCTAGCATCATGACCTTTTCAGGATATCAAATATTACAATTGACCCTGTATTCTTTTTGAATCAAGAACACGCTGAACTTCATATTCTAAATGACCGTCCACTGAAATTGGTGGTGGTGGTGATTCTTTTCTTGTCTCTGGGTTATAGAATTTTAATAATGATACATGGAAGGTAGGGGGTATAGGATATTCAGAAGGTAACTCTAATTGGACAGTGAAAGGATTGATAAGTTTTGTTATTGGAGAGGGGTCAATATAATGAGGTTGTAATGTCCTTGGACCTATAGCATTTTTTTTTTGTGGAAATCCAAAACGTATCTCATACTTTAAATGTTGATGTGGGTTCTCTCTTTTTATCTGCTTGTTTCTTCATATTTTCTTTGTATTTGTTTAAATGGATTTTTGCCTGTTCTTGGATGTCTAATAACTGTTGTAATCGGTCCGTGGTAGCAGGAATAAGAGAAGTATCAATAGAGACTGGTAAGGCTTTAGGATGATAGCCTGTTATATTATTATTATTATAGTTAAGTTTGTAAAGCGCTCAGCTACCAGTAGGTTTCCCGGCGCTAAAACCAAAAAGATGAGGGGGGGAGAGGCAGAAGAGAACTGTTAGATGTTAAATAACCACGTTTTTACCTGTCTGCGAAACCTAAGATAGTTGGGTTCAGTTCGTAACTGGAGGGGAAGAGAATTCCAGAGTGAGGGGGCAAGCCAGGCGAAAGAGTGGCCACCCATTCTGGCTTTTTTTATTCTGGGAACTGAAAATAAGTGTTGGCTGGATGATCTCAGATTGCGAGGGCGACAGTATTGTTGTACCAAGAAAAGACCGGTAGAAGGGAAATAGGGCGAAAATTAGATGGGTTGCTAGGATCAGCATTTGCCTTTTTTAGCAGAGGCACTATCATTGCGTGTTTCCATGCAGAGGGTACTGTAGCTTCTCTTAGGGAGGCATTGAGAAGATCCAAAATAAGTGCAAGGGAAGATTTGTTAAAAAATAATAGGGAGTACATTGTGTTGCTGAATGACAACTATTGTTATAAATAAACTCAGCTAAAGGTAAAGCCTTATCCCAATCCCTTGTGATTGTGGACAGAAGACAACGAAGGGGTTGTATGAGTGTTTGATTCGTCCTTTCTGTCTGTCCATCTGTTTCAGGATGGAAAGCAGTAGTAAATGCTACTTCCATGTTTAATGTTTTACACAATTATTTCCAAAATGATGACTTAAACAGACTCCCACAGTCTAATATCATTTTAGATGGCAAACTGTGTAAACGCACTATGTGACTCATGAAAATATTACTGAATTCAAGTGATGTAGGCAATTTATACAGTGGGATAAAGTGTACAATTTGGGCAGATAGTCCACAACCACAGAGAAAGTAGTGTGTCCATTAGCTGATGGCAAATTAGTGATGAAATCTAGACTAATGGTATGCCAGGAACTGGGAGGTGTAGACGGGGGTTGTAACAATCCTGCAGGGGCTTTATGCAAGGTTTTATTCCTAGCACAAATTAGACATGTTTCCACATATGTTTTAACATCTTTAGCTATTGAGGGCTACCAACATTGTTTTTTGCAATTAAAGTCTTCTGATATACAGGATGACCTGCTAATGCTGAATCATGATTCCTGATTAATATTTGTTTTTGCAATTCTGGAGTGTATATGAATACATATGTTTCATGATATAGTATTCCTCTCTAATAGTGTTTCTTGAATTTGACAACCACTCTTGTATATTTTGTTTTAGATGTTCTTGCCATAGTAACAGTAAAAAGTCTAGTTGTAATGTGAGTGCAATGGTTTTGTCAGAGGGTATTATCGGAGGGATAGAACTCTCTTGTTTTGATTCTGCTGTTTGATCAAAATGCAAGAGTATATCTGACTGTATTTATTTTGAACCTGGTCGATATGTTATCACAAAATCAAAACCACTGAAGAAATGCAACCATCTCATTTGTCGATTTGTCAATGCTTTTACTGAACTAAAGAATTGTAGATTTTTGTGATCATTATATATGGTGACGTAGTGTTTTTTTTCCATTAAATGATGATGCCATTCTCTGAAGACCAATTTGATTGCTAACAACTCCGTCTCTGCAACAGTGTAATTTTGGTCGGCAGGGAGCAACTTGTTTTAATAAAAGTCCACTGGGTGTATTTGTCCATTATCTGCATCTCTTTGGGATAGTACACCTCCCACAGCGACCTGAGAAGCATCTGCCTCAGCAAAAAAAGGTAGGTCTGGATCAGGGTATCTCAATATGGGTAGTGATGTAAATTTCTGTTTTAAATTTCGAAACGCTTGTGCTGCTTCTTCTGACCAAAAAAAGGGTTGAACTTTTCGTAACAACTTAGTGATAGGTGAAACAATTTTGGAAAACTGGTGTATGAAACTTCTATAAAAATTTGCAAAGCCCAAAACCTTTTTTATGTCTTTGACTGAATTAGATTCTGGCCAATCTAGTATGACAGTTACCTTTTTTGGGTCCATCATTATTCCTGTTGGAGACATAAGGTATACTAGGAATTCTACAGTATCTGTGTTCAAAGTAATTTTTTCTAATTTAGCAAATAAGTGGTTGTCTTGCAATCTTTGTAATACTGTCCGGACTTATTGCATATCTTCTTCTTTATTTGTGGAGTAAATAAGGATGTCATCAATAAAGACAACCACTCATACGTTAAGGAATTCATTTAATACCTCATTTATGAAGTATTGAGAGGCCGCAGGGGTATTACACAGCCCGTAGGGCATGACGGTGTACTTGAATAATCCAAATTTAGTTCTAAACACAGTTTTCCATTCGTCACCCTATTTGACCCGTATAAGATGATGTGCCCCGCGAAGAACCAATTATGTATAGATAGTACAATGTCATAGCTGATCAAAAAGCACTGGAATGAATGGCAATGGATATTTGTTTTTAACCTAAGATGGCCGCCGCCGAGTAGGAGCCTTCAAGTAGCTCCTGGATTGGGGATTACCGCAAAGGTAGTTATCCCTGTCTAAACCGCACCATCGGCATCCACCTCCTGCCCTTGGACCCTGCTACCTACCCGCTCTGAAGCATATCCTTGAAGCATCATCCGGACATCAGACTCACCCGCTGGATCTTCGGCTGTGACTGGACTGTGCCCACTCTGTGCTGACCCAGCGCTGCTTGGCTGGTCTTCTTCTCCGATGCCGGTCTGCTATGGAAGGCAGACATCCACTGGGATGAATATGAGTCCTTGGCTTCTGACACTATAGGTCGGCCCCTCCGAGTCCGTGCCTGTGGATCGCCAGATGATATCAGAGCTCACTAGTGGTCCCAGCTGGTGCCCCTACTGAACGGATGAGGAGCGGAGGCGGTGGGATCAAAACAGAGTTCAGAAATCCGACTGCCTGACATTGACAGTACCAGCTGACTTCACACTGCAGTGATGAGGTACTCTATTGCAGCTGCAGCCTTGCGGTATGATATTGATGCCCAGGCTTGCACTATCTCTAAAGCTGCCTGACCTTAAAATGGTGCCTTCTCAAGACAGCAGAGGCGGTGGGAGTGAAGCGGAGTCTCAAATTTTAACTACCTGATATTGAGGGTGCTAGCTGACTTCGCCCTGTAGTGCCAAGGTACTCTATTGCGGCTGCAGCTTGCTGCAGCCTGCCGTAGGAGATTGACGCCCAGGCTTGCACTAACTGTATGTCGCCTGACCTCAAAAGGGCACCCTATTAAGAAGCGCTAGGAGCACCTTTCACCCTCCCCGGCCGGGTTGCACACTGGATTCCCCAAACACAAACAATTATTCCTGTTGCGAGGCCTCCTTATTTGTAGAAGTGATCTACTGCAACACTGATCTCTTCTACACGACGCTCATGACTCCAGCGCCTAACCCTAATATGGCTCCCATGATTCAGTTCCTAGCGTCCCTATTGTTTTGCTGTTTATGCTAGTTTCAACTTCGGCATCCCGACTGCCTCTGACCTTTGCGGATTAAAAACATATGGTCATCTAGGAGCACTCCATTATCAGAACGTCATCACCTCGGTTCTCACCACAATTCCAATGCCTATACCTAAAGTGGCGCTCTAAATCAGACTGTATCTATTGTAAACAAGCGATATAGCAGTCTGGGAAGGTTGCAGGTTTGACTGTGGGGAAGACATTTCTCCTTTACTACACGCTGGGGGACTTGTCCCAACTATACCAGAAACGTACTAACCTGAAAGGCATCAAACATCAACAATGTCCTCCCCAGACAAGTGAGGATAGGAAAGAAACATTGTAGATCAACTCTAAACTTATTAGTGAGCAAATAATCCAACCAGTGAACGAGTGAAGGAAGGAAGCTGAGTTATAGGGAAGATAAGAAAATAAAGACGGGAAGAAGGAGAGATGATATAAAAAAATGGATAAAAACCTAGAACCCTCAGGCCTCCATGCTTTTACCAACACATACCCTCCCAACCTCTCCAAAAATGCAGCAAAGAAGTTCAAGCATAGACTAATGCAATCTCACCCTGAGGTTCCTATTTCAGATCCCTACTTCTGCATCAGCAAAGGCATACTATCAAACGGCCTCATCTTCTACACACAAAAAAAGTGCTCAGTGGAAAAATACCTTCTACTCCATGCTCCGACTCTCCAATGTCAAAAAATACCTATATGCCCTCAAACTGTTGTTAGCCACGTCAGACTTCTGCCATGTGAACACCACTATCTTCATTTACAACAACGGTAATATCCTTATACAAGCCTCTAACTCCAATCTCGCTACCATAGACAAGATCTTCCCTACTCTCAAGAAAGCAGTGAACTGCAAGAAAATCACACCCCGCCCCTACACTCCTCAGTTATTCTGATGATGCCCCAACTCTACTACAAAATCCCATAACAATTTCAATGGAACTGAAACCTCTCCACACCCCCAATGATCTCTACCCCTCTGTCACATCAATCTCATCCACACCGGGATCCCTTGGCTCAGGAGGGACAGGGTTTCTCTTAGCTACCAGCCTCCATACTGCAGACGCATCATCGATATCCCTGGTGTCTACGGGAGAATTTACCAACCTGGACTCTACCCAAGACATCCCTCTCTCCCCATCTCCACCTGAGCTGGCATGCATAGTTACCCATGAACTACCGCCCACTCCGTCACCTGATCGACTCCCATCACCCCCGATGCTCACTCCCCTCATACAAACTCACCACTCATTGACCATACCCCGATCACATGCGCCAGCCCCTATCATGGGGTCACACCCTAAGGCCTTCCCACACACTGATTCAGACCTTACACCAAACACCCATGATCAACTAACCCCCTCACTCCCTAATAACGTTATCCCCAGGCAACCAGATAACGAGTTACCAAAGCAATCAAACCTTATTTGCCGACCTCCCACTATAATAGAACTCACACCTACACACAAATCTATTTATCCCATTTCTGATTGGAATGCACGATTCAATGAGCTAGCCAGTGGCCTATTCCATCTCAAGGCTGAAATACAAAATCTATCAACCATCACGAAAGAACTCCTAAACTCACGCAGAGCTACTAGTGCCACTGTGAACCAGCCACCAAACAAGCAGATATACCACCAAGAACTCACACCTAGAGGACACCAGACAGTATAAGATTCCTTTCCCCAATGACCCATCTCGTCCTAGGAGAAAACCTCACAAATATCAACATAGTGCAGACTACTACCCCATGCGACTAGCAAGCTGAAATGTGCACTCATCAATTGCAGATCTGCTAGCAAACATGCCCCTGACATGTACGACCTAATCCTTGCGAATGATCTTAACATTATCATCCTTACCGAAACATGGCTAAATAGTTCCTCCTCTTCCATCCTGGACCTACTGGTACCTCCTAGTCACGACCTAATCTGCGTAGGCAGAAACATGCAACCCGGTGGAGGACTAGCCTGCATTTATCGAAACACTATTGCAGTCAATCAAGCAGACTCTATCTCTTTATCCTCCAGCGAATATCTCTGTATCAATATCGCTGATGACAAGCGCCTCACCTGCAAACTTCACATCATTTACCACCCCCTGGTGATAATTTGACGTTCATTGATGACCTACTGGAGGTCATTACATCCAATGACAACTCACAAGTGCCATAGATTTTCCTGGGCGACTTCAATCCCTATTGGAACAACTCAAGCGATCATGGTGTAAGCTGTCTTAAATCTTTTCTGGCAAATCAGGAGCTGTGCCAACTCTGTGACAGTCTACCCCTCAACAAGGGAGAGACACTAGACCTCATAATAGCTAAAATGAACACAGTATCATTAGAATCCCTCACTCCATGTGACTGGACAGACCATTAAGGCATTCTCTTGTTAATCAATATTGAGGTAATTCCGAAGCGGGGTCAACCCACAAAAACAAAACAGTGGAAAAGGAATTTACGAAATATCAACCCTAACAACCTGATAAACCTATGCAACTCCACCCTGATCCCCTTGACAGACATGGCCGACGTCCATGATCTCACAGTCTTTTACAATGCCATGATGCTTGAAATTCTTGACTCCGCAGCACCCTTCCAAGAAAAAAACATTTCCTACAAACTCTGCAAACCATGGTTCAATGAGAACCTGAATTCAGATCAGCGCAAGCTAAGAGCAGCGGAGTGACTATGGAAATCAGCACCCTCCATTGAGCACCTTTATCAACTCAGAGTGCTGAAGAATTAATACAATAGGAAGATCATAAAGGCTAAAGCAGACTTTTTCGGATTACTGAAACAATATCGATGTCACAATTATAGAATTACCACAATATCGATTAAAAAACTAGAGAATGCAAAAATATCGAATCCATATCTCCAAACAGGTAAGTACAAAATTATTGAATCAAAAATATCGTTGTTAAAAATATAGTTAGTCAAAATATCATTTTTTTAAATGTTATAAAATAATTATAAATTAATAAAATAATAAATATAATTAAATTAAAATATTTAAAATACTTATATTACCTTAAAATTAATAAATATTTAATTTAAGTTACAAAAAATAAACATACATTTTGATTTTTAAATACATATATATATATATATGAACGTAACATTAATTAAAAATATACAATATTTTTACCATAGGATAGAGGGAGGGTAAAATTTACTATTACCACTCCAGTGAGTGCAACAGTAGAGAAAACGTCAGATAGCGTAAGGGTAAAAATTACTATTCCCACTCCAGAGAGTGCAACAGTAGGGAAAGCGTTGGATAGCGTAGGGGTAAAAATTACTATTCCCAATCCAATGAGTGCAACAGTAGGGAAAGTGTTGGATAGCGTAGGGGTAAAAATTACTGTTCCCACTCCAGTGAGTGCAACAGCAGGGAAAGCGTTGGATAGCGAGGGGTAAAAATTACTATTCTCCCTCCAGAGAGTGCAACAGTAGGGAAAGTGTTGGATAGCGGGAGGGTAAACATTACTATTCCCACTCCAGAGAGTGCAACAGTAAAGAAAGCATTGGATAGCATAGGGGTAGAAATTACTATTCCCACTCCAGAGAGTGCAACAGTAGGGAATGTGTTGTATAGAGGGAGAGTAAAAATTACTATTCCTACTCCAGAGAGTGCAACAGTAGGGAAAGCATTGGATAGCGTAGGGGTAAAAATTACTATTCCCACTCCAATGAGTGCAACAGTAGGGAAAGCGTTGGATAGCGTAGGAGTAAAAATAACTATTCCCACTCCAGTGAGAGCCACAGTAGGGAAAGCGCTGGATAGCGAGGGGTAAAAATTACTATTCTCACTCCAGAGAGTGCAACAGTAGGGAAAGTGTTGGATAACGGGAGGGTAAAAATTACTATTCCCACTCCACAGAGTGCAACAGTAGGAAAAGCATTGGATAGCGTACAGGTAAAAATTACTATTCCCTCTCCAGAGAGTGCAACAGTAGGGAAAGTGTTGGATAGCGGGAGACTAAAAATTACTATTCCTACTCCAGAGAGGGCAACAGTAGGGAAAGCGTTGGATAGCGTAGGGGTAAACATTACTATTCCCACTTCAATGAGTGCAACAGTAGGGAAAGCGTTGGATAGCGTAGGGGTAAAAATTACTATTCCCACTCCAAAGAGTGCAACAGTAGGGAAAGTAAAGATTAAATATATTTTAAAAAAATTATTAAATATCAATACCAAGAAAATATTTATTACAATAAATCACCAATTTAATATTACATAATAATTAATCAATTAAAAATACAAATTAATATTAATAATTACAATTAATTACCTATTAATACAAATTGATTACCAATTAATTAATGCATTACAAATAAATACCAAACAATAAATAAAAATGATTTACTTAATTACAATTAAATTACTTCCCCCCATTCCCCCAAAAACCCACAACCCACTACACAAAATACATTAATAAAATTAACTTAATTATCAAATAATCAATTAATAAAATTAAATGACCAATTAAAAATTAATTAATTAATAATTAATTAACAATTCAAACTCAATACCAATAAATAAATTAACACGTTTAATTATTTATAATTAAATTACTTCCCACCCTATTCCCCTATAAACCCACAACCCGCTACAAAAAATACATTGATAAAATTAACATAATTATCAATTAATCAATTAATAAAAATGTATTAACAATTAAAAACTAATAAATTACCAATTAATTAATAATTAATAATTAATTCAAAATAAATATCAATTAAAAAATGTACATACTTAATTATTTACATTTAAATTACTTCCCACCCTATTCCCCTATAAACCCACAACACGCTACGGAAAATAAATTAATTAAATTAACATAATTATCAAATAATTAATTAATAAAAATATATTACCAATTAAAAATTAATTACCAATTAAAAATTAATTAATTACTAATTAAAAATTAATTAACTATTCATTCAAAATAAATACCAATAAATACATTTAATTTTTTAATTAATTACAATTAAAGTACTTCCAAGCCTATTCCCCTATAAACCCACAACCCGCCACAGAATTAGATTACGCAAAAATTAAATAACATTAAAAAACACTTAAAAAAATTAGATATTATTAAAAATTCGATATATTTTAATATCTATATTATATACTTCGATATTTTGTCTTGATATATTTTAAAAATGGATATTACTTACTTCGATATTTTGACTTTCTATTTTTTTTAAATCTATATTACTTACATCGATATTTTGACTTTCTGTATTTTAAAAATCGATATTACTTACCTCCTATTCGATATTTTTAACCACTATATTCTGTCCATTCGATATTATAGCCATTCTATATTTTTTACTCTATATTATGTCCATTCTATATTTTTCATTCGATATTTTGTCTGTTTACCGACTTTTTCAGATCCCAGCTGAACCAAGCAATCAACCGTCCCAAAAAACTATTTGATATCGTCAAACAACAAGCGCTCAACAAGCCAAACTCTCTGGAACCAAGCGACTCGACTACACCTAACTGTGATGAGCTGGCCAACTTCTTCCTAGAAAAACCAAAATCCAATGAACTAAACATCCAATCCAAGTAGGCCCTCCCACAAACTATGGCCGTTGATGCTCAATCTCACTCTCAGATCAAGGTCCATTTTAATACTCCGAAGCAAATCCCAAAAAACAATGCCTCTTGGAACACCTTCTCTCCCAACCCTGAACAAGAAATCTATAACACTCTTCTAACGATTAACCCCTCAAATCACTTTTTGGTCCCCTTACCTCCTTCTGTATTCAAAATGATTAAAACCTCTATTCTTCCCCTATGGGTGAAGATCATAAATGCCTCTCTGAGACAAGGGTCCATACCGGACTGTCTTAAAATAGGACAGGTCACACCTATACTAAAGAAATCTTACTCCCTCTCCACTGATCACAACAACTACCGCCCTATATCTAACATCCCCACTTTGGCAAAATTGCTAGAAAAATGTGTCCAAATACAACTACGCTATCATATTGAGAATTACAACCTCCTAGACAAACACCAATCCGGATTCCGGCATGGTCACTGCACTGAATCAGCACTCACCCTCATAATGGACGACAATCTAAAAATGCTTGACCACAACAAATCATGCCTATTAATACTTCTTGACTTATCCTCCGCTTTTGATACGGTTAAGCATGACAACCTACTGTCCTTACTAGGACAAAAGATGGGACTAACTGGCCAAGTGCTACAATGGTTCACCTCCTTTCTAAATAACAGAACACAAAGAATCAAGATGAAGCATTCACTCTTTCAACCCTCTAGGGTCACCATAGGGGTTCTTCAGGGATCAGCACTCTCACCCATCCTTTTCAATTTACTCATGGAACCCCTGGCAAATGCACTGAACTCTGCCAACCTTTTATATCACCTATATGCGGACGACACTCAACTGTATATGAAAATCTCACAACCAGAAGACTTCATCTCCCTCAACGCTATTCTACAGAATACTCAAAGTTGGCTCACTGACAACCACCTCATGCTTAACACCAAAAAAATGGAATTCCTTCTCATCTCCCCTCCCAATCACACACCCAAGATAGACGTGTGGCTGAAGCATCTTACCTCCATAGATGGTGCTCCCCACATCATTGACATTTGACTCCATGAAATCCTTGGGAGTCACCATAGACAACCACTTGAACATGCAGGCACAAATCAATATTGCCACCAACGGAGCTAAATCTCAAATGAGCATACTAAGGAAACTTAAGCCCTTCCTCCCACAGAATGACTTAAAAATGGCGGTCGAAGCCCTAGTGTTACAAAGATTAGACTATGGAAGCACCATTCTATGTGGTCTTCCCAAATACAAGCTTGCCTCACTGAGGGCTTCGCTTTAAGCTGCAGCCAGACTGGTTCAGGAACTAAAAGAAATAACCACATCTCTCCAACCTTGAAAGCTTTGGACTGGCTACCCTATGAGGCAAAAATACACCTAAAGATCACCTGCATGATTCACAAAGCCCTGCATTGCAATACCCCCAGCTACTGTGCACGAAAGGTTGAGCGATCAGGAGGATGCAGACCATTGCGTAGTGCATGTTCATTATTATTGAAACCACAATCCTTCCACAAAAAGAAAACTGGTTGCAGAGCAATCTCAGGGATCGCTCCAAAGATCTGGAACTCCCTAGCTCCAGTGGTTCACAGAATCACTTCCTTTACCTCCTTCAAAAAAGAAGTAAAACTGCTCCTAATGAACAAATGTACATCCTAAGACTTTAACTCTATGATAACTACCAGTCTCACATGCTACCTTTATACTACTGTCTACCTCTTTTGTACTGAATGACGAATATCGAATGTATGTATACTACCTTGAACTCCTATTATGTGATAATATGTGTATTGTAACTCGCTCTGATTCCCTTGTGGATCATTCCTTAACACCTTGGCTGCTAGGTGTTTTCCCCTGCTGTGCTGACTTTGGATTTTTCCCATTAATCATGACGAGCTCAGCTCTTCATCAGCACAGCTCAACCGTGCATCATGACGAGCTGAGCTCGTCATCAGCATCGAAAGGGTTAATAACTACTAGTCTCCTATTCCACCCATATACTCCTATCTACCTATTTTGTACTGAATGGATAATACCGAATCAATGTATACTACCTCAACCATCTAATGTTCAACAACTGCAGATTGTAGAGCGCACTGATACCCCCATGGGCCATATTCGCGCTATATAAAACTTTATAAATAACCAGTTGCCTTATTAAGTCAGCAATATGCCAGCATGTCGTTTTGGGACAAAGGACAGTGGTGAGGAAAAAGGTGAAGTTGAATGGTGAATGAAACCTAGGTCTAATAGTTCATACAAGTATTGTAGTAAATATTGTGTTTCAGCTTCGGTAAGTGCATATACTCGACTGTTAGGCAGAGTGGCACCTGGGAATTAATCTATGGCAATCATACGATCTATGTGGAGGTAGTGTAGTTGCCTTTACTGGATCAAATACATCACTGAAGTCCTGATACTCAATATATCAGAAAAAGTTGTGGTATTAGCGCAATGAAGTAACGCCATAGATTCTGCCTGTGCTTCCTGATAACAATGTATACAACAATATACAGAATCCAAGGTAACAGATCTCAAATCCCAATCTATTTTTGTGCTATGGGTAATTAACCAGGGAAACCAAAGAATGACTCCAAATATAGGTGTATCAATTAGATCGAAATGTATCTATTCCGTATGACCATTCTGACAAACTAATGTAATAGGACATGTTTGGTTGGTAATTAAACCTGAAGATAATTCAGATCCATCCACCCCACGGACTGGTTCCGGCTGTGCTTTTAAAACTGTGGAAATACCCAATTTTTTGGCTAACTGAATGTCAAAAAATTACAGAGGGACCCCAGAATCTAATAATACTGAAATTACATGCCTTATTTGAGTTGTTAAGATGAGAGTGACTTGATTAGTAAAATGTTGGGGAATACATACAACTCTATTTGCTAAATACTGGAAGATATGAAATTCTATTTCTCTTGACAAGGCAACCTCCTTTCCTGACGAGATATTTTGATTTCCTGACTTGTGCTAGTTGTAGACACAGTATTTGCCTCTTTGGAACCCTTTGGTTTTATTGAGCCATCTCGGGCAAAGGATCCAGACCTGCCACATAAGTTTAATTTTCGCCTGCTTTCCTTCCCTTCAGTAGAAAAAGGACTTTTTACACCTCCTATTTGCAAGGGTTCAGCTCCTGATATTTTAACTTCTGGTTCTTTTCTTTCAGCCTTCATAGTAATGATTTTTTTCAAAGCGTGATCTTTCTCCCTTGCAGTCACCAAGGCGATGATCTAGCTTTACTAGAAGGTCCATAAAATCTGAATAGTCGTTAGGCAACTCTACGATATGAGCAACGGCATCTTTTAAGCCATCACGTAAACCTCTATAGAATAAAGAAGTTTTCCTCAGGCCATTGAGTTTCTGCCAACAGACGATTGAAAGTTGTTAAATAACTCAGTAAGTCCTTATGTTCTTCTTTGAGATTTGAAAGCTCATCATCACTTGCATGTACGAATGTGTGATTAGCAAATAATTTATTCATGGTTGATTTAAAAACTGGCAAATTATATGAAATGGGATCATTTGTATCTATTAATGGAATGGACCAATCAGCCGCAAACCCTCCCAAGTAAGAGAGAACAAAAGCCATTCTAGCTGCATGTAGGAAATGATTAAGGTTTGCAAATAAAATGCAGCTGACATTGACTAATACAAATATTAAACTTAGAACTGTCTCCAAAAATTATTTCCCTGGCTGCCAGGGGTAGTGGACTAGGAACTGCTACCCTAACTTGTACTGGTGTTGAGAAAGATTCTGAAGTCATGTGTACAGATGGATTGTAAATTTCCGTGCCAGTGTCAAAGAATTCCCAAAGGATTTAGGCATAATGTCATCCCAAAGGATTTCTCTGGGTTTGTAACATATTAATTCACTACGTAATTCTGAGTTTTCCTCTATTCATTTCTGCATTTCTCAATGCAGATTTTGTAACATGTTTCCTAGATCTTGTTCCTTACTAGTATCGCTCATCAGAGCCTGTGCCGTGTCATGAGTATAAATATATTCTAGGTCTTGGTCCATATATCCCAAAAGGAACTTTAACTTTTGTGGCTTGGCCTTCTGTTAGAATGCCACTCACCTGAAAACCAGGTTGTTCCTCTGGCGAGATGAGATGCTAAATCCCAACACCCCCAAGACTCTACTCCTGCTACAGTCATGAAAAACACACTAAGCGTGAGAAGAATCCCAGGGGAAAGTGGAATGGGAAGAGAAACGAGAGAGAGAAAAACACACTTCTACTTTCTTCAAGCTGATGTACTTTTGATATTCTGGTAAGTTCAACCTTTAGCAATGACTGGTACCGGAGAATAATATTATGCATTCTTTGTCTACAAAATGCCCATAAATAAATGATCAAACAAAAAATAAACTCTTTTTGTTTCTCGTCAAATTTCTTTGTAATGAACATTCTGTTTTGTTCTTAATCAGTACCTCTCACAAATGTGCTTGTACTTCATATAGGGAGTTTGTTCACTCTGTAAATAATAGCTGAAGTAATTCAATACGTATTTGAATATCAACTATACTTGAAAAGAGAGAAATAAAAACATTAATATCTACAAATGTATATTAGATTTTACCCAAATGTTTGAACAATCCAAAGTTTAACTTACTGCATATACATGCTCTCTCCAAATAGGTTTATAGTCTCAAAAGAGTGATTTGTTAAAGTTCGAAAGATTAATCATTCCAATCTCAGTTCCAAGTTCAATTTCTCTAATATTGCGGCAATCGTAACACAAAAGATACCTGTCAATTGTAGAATAGGCATCCTCAAGACGCGAGTGCTGAGAAATACCTTAACCCCTTCCGTGCTCATGACGGCCCCCGGCCGTCATGAGTCACAGGGGGCGTGTGCGCATGACGGCCGAGGGCCGTCCTAGCCATGCCCGCGATTGGAATGTCCAGCACCGCGGCGGACTTTGCGCGGCAGTTAAGGTGTTAATCCTGACTGACGGTTTTCTTTTTCTCCCAGGGTTTTAGAAGAGATCTGGAGACTAAGCTGGATTTCCGGTGCGACGTGGGACTCACGGATGTTGCCGTTGTAACTTGAGCTTCATGGAAGACGGACGTAGAAGAAGATCGTTATTAGAACTGGGGATCTCTTGTTGGCGGAGGTAGGTACCACAGTCCAAATAGGGACCCTTGATTCTAGTCAGGGCAAAGAGATAACCCTCTGAGATAACCTCTGCTCACCCTCTAGGTAGCTTGGCATGAGAGGTCTAGGCTAACCAGAGGCAATGCGTAAAGTATTTGTACCAACTCTCACAGTAACACAGTGAAAACATCACAAACTGATTCCACAACAGTTTAGGAAAATAAAGGTATTTATTCTAAACTACACAAGACCAAAACGACAAAAATCCAACATACACAGTTCAAGAATATGGTTTCAAAAGAGTTCTTAAGGTTGTGATCAAAGTTCTTTAAGTTGCGATAAAATAATCCACAGATGCGTGAAATGTTCACAGGTGCGTCACGTTTACTCACAGTACCTTTTAGTTGCGACAAAGTTCCACAAGCAGAAGCTGGTGCGGTGGAAAACAAGCGATGCGTTGCTCCTGAGACCCTGGGGAGGCAAAGCGACCACCCCGCTGCAGCAGCGGGCGTGTTGCGACGAATCCGGTCTGAATGGGGAGGAAGGCCACTTGTATGGATTCTGGTGCGTAGGTTCCGTAGGAAGTTTGTTCTCGCAAAGGCATGATGCGACGATCTCGTAGGGGCTGCGATGCGAGGTCCAGCAGGGATCCTCTCTCTCGCAACTCCTCGATGCGATGGTTCTGCGATGATGCTCGCAGCGATGTGATGCAGTCCGCAAGCAAGCGGTGCGGCGATCTCACCCAGTGACGACAGGCTCTGCAACGACACTCGCAGCGATGTTCGGCTTCCCGCATCGATCAGGTGCGTACCGCAAACGAAGGATGCGACGGCTCTGGCAGCAGTGTCAGGCGCTGCAACAATCTCGACCTTCGTAGCGGCAGGAAACTTCTCGCACTGTCGGGGATGCGCTCCGCAAGCGAGCGATGCAACACTTTTCAATTGCAAAAGTCTCTCAAGCTTAGTTTCAAGCTTCCCAGCACAGGTACAATTTCCAGAGGCCCCACAACTGGATCAAGCACTCTAGGAAGGACAGAAATCTCTCAGCAGAGTTCAGGGAAGTTGGGGGTGAAGTCCTTTTGTTCCTGGGACTTCAGAACAGGGAGCCAGCTCTTCTCAGGCCCTTGGAGATTCCTTCAAGCAAGGGGACACAGCACAACAGCAAAGTCCTTCTTCTCTCCTGGGCAGCAAAGCAACAGCAGGTCAGTCCAGCAGAGCAACAGCAGGACAGTCTTCCTTCTTCATAGTCAGCTTTCTCCTTGGCAGAGGTTCCTTCTTGATTCCAGGATGATCTAATTTTCTGTTGTCAGGGGTCCGGTACTTATACCCCTAAAGTCTTTGTTCTCTCTGTGCATGTGGGCCCTGAGCCCGGTCTGAACCACTTCTGGGTGTTTCCTTAGTAATTTGTTTTGCTGGCTTCTTCTTTCCTTTCAGAGTGAGGGGCAGGGTCGTCAGCCGCCCAGCAGGAGGTGGAGCCAGCATTGTGGAAGGCAGGCACAGCCCTGTTCAGGCCCAGGTGCTAACTCCTCCCACCACTCCAGTTGCAAATGCAGTCATTCAGCCTAGGGCTGACTCAGCCAGCCTCCTGGGGAATCCCCAGCCGTGTCACTCTCAAACCAGACAGTCAATACACAAACAGGCCAAGGCACGCAGAAGGGTCAGACAAAGAACAGCAACTTTCTAAAAGTGCTGTTCTCAAACACAGGATTTAAAACAACCTTTCCTAAAAGATGTGTTATTAAATTCTGAGTTCAGGGATACTAGATACTTATGTCCTATCTTGTTCCTATGGGAAGAAATGCTGGAAGCTACTGTAGCCAGCATCCCCATGTTAATCTATGGAGCAAGATAGCCTTACAATAGTGAAAAACGAAAATGGCTGTAATTCACTACCAGAGCATGTCACCTGCACCAGTACCTTTCACATACACTGCACCCTGCCCAGGGGGGTACCTTGGGCCTTCCATAGGGGTGACTGAGGTGCACAAAAAGGGAAGGGTCAGGCCTGGTCAGCGGGGACACTGACCAGGAGGACATGGCAGTTTCTAAACTGCCCATAGGCACTGCAGTGGCAGGCCTGAGACACCATTTTAGAGCTACTCCTGTGGGTGGCACAATCAGTGCTGCAGGCCCACTAGTAGCATTTGTCATCACCAGCCCTGGCACACCCAGTGCACTTTACTAGGGACTTCATGGTGATACAAATATGCCAAACATGTATATCCAATCAGAATAGCAATTTACATAGGGAGCACTTACACTCTGGCACTGATCAGCAGTGTCAGAGTGCCCAAAGCATCTAAACCAGCAAAATCGAAATCCAGCACAGCATCAAAAATACAGGAGGTAGAGGCAAAAAGATAGGGGAAAACCAAGCCAAAGATGCCAGGTCTAGCAATCGTAAAAGGAGGAATGGCCGAAGATCAGAGACGGAGACAGGAAGCTCCGTTCTCTGATGCTGGATTCCAGGTAAGTGGGAACGGAGCAATGAGGCCAAGCGCTTCCATTGTTTAGATGCTACCTATTTATAGCTCAGGGGTGGGTGGGGTAACACATGAGGCTGCTGTCAACCGGCAAGATGCAGCACATGGATAACTGTCAAAATGTTTCACGTGGGAGAGGGACTAAATAGTTAATCATGCTCAGTCATGATTCTGTTACCATGCGAATCCGCTATTTGCTTTTGCCTCTTACCAAAAAATGTCTGAAGTCAATATTCATTAAAAAATAATCAGAGCAGACATATCAGTACATGTTATGATGCAGTAATCCACTTATTATGTACACAATAATTATTCTACTCAGAATACTGGCCATGCTCAGTGCACAATTTGACTACTGGCCATGCTCAGTGTACAATTCCTAACATTCCCTCTTTTCTCTTTACATTAATGATTTGTCTAGTGGGGTAGGGCTTTGTAAAGGAGACTCCCCGAAACTAGGAACAATTAAATTGAGCTGCTTGCTATACGCGGACGAAGACATTTTGTTAGATTTAACTCTTTTTGGATTACAAAGGCGACTTACTGACTTAGGACTTTACTCAGATGAGTATTTATTAAAAATAAATATCTTAAAAAGTAAAATTATGTTTTTTAGATATCAGGGATGTCTAGTTAAAAAGAAATATGCACTGGTTCTTGGGGAAAGATAATCTTGCTGTGGTGAAGTTGTACCCATACTTAGGGAGTATTTTTACAAGCAATTGCTGCAATAGTGATCACATTGACCAATGCAGAAGTAAGGCAAACTCTCAGACTTCTGCCATTGGTAGACTCTATAAACATTTAGGGAATAGACATTTTGCTCATGTTCTATCAGTTTATAAAATTGAAATTCCTCCTACTTTGAGTTACGCCTGTGAAACAGTAGATGAACAGCAGTTAGGAATTATGAGAAAGCTGTAAACTTGTTTGATTTTGAGAATAGTGGCAGGGGCTCTCTTCATAAACAGGTTTTGAAAACTCAAATTAATAAAACAATTTATGAAGTCTCTAGCAAAAGAGATATGCACTGTGAGCAACGCACTCCAATAACGACATCATACTGGTGAGTAGTATTTATAAACAGCCCCAACCCTATGATATATGGAATCTACCCCATGGAGTGCGTAGAACCGTCTTGGTGCTATGGCTGAATCTGCTTCCCTTGTGAATAGTAACTGGAGCATTGGAGGGTCTCCCTAGACAGGATAGACTTTGTCATTTATGTGGTACCTGGGTGCTGGATTTAAACCATTTCTTGTTTGTCTGCCCCCTACTACAACCTTCACAATGTCGATTCTTAAGACCTTTGTTCCTAAAGTATAACCTTGCTACAGTTGAGGAGGCCTGAAATTGTCTGCTTGCCCCCCTTCAAACCAGTTTCTTCAAAATCTTCAGTTTTTTAAACAATTTTTAAATATATTCTAGAGAAGGATTTTGTTGCTCCGCTTAGTTGAAGTTGCTTGCTTAGATTTCTCTCTGAGCAATATCTAATGAATCCTTTAAGTAGTATTATCGGGTGGTTTTTATCAGACGCTTGAATTTGTTAGAGTATTCAATGATATGATATATCTCACACTCAGTAGCGGTCGGCAGTAGGTGTTTCTATAGGGCGGTGACGTGGGCAGGAGGAGGGGCAGGGTGGGGGGAAATAATGTATGGATTACGGAGTTTTACAGGTAAGTAAACATTTAAATACATAAAACGAATTTCGTTGCGCGCACTGCATCACATTTGGTGATGCAGTGTGCGCAACGAAATTCGTTTTATGTATTTAAATGTTTACTTACCTGTAAAACTCCGTAATCCATACATTATTTCCCCCCACCCTGCCCCTCCTCCTGCCACGTCACCGCCCTATAGAAACACCTACTGCCGACTGCTACTGCTCACACTGATTACGCTATGGTTATACACTAAATGGTTTATGAACTTAGTACTGTAGTTACGCTTTTGCACTTCCATCTTTTCGTATGCTGCTATGAATACTGCCATGTACAATTGAATACCGTTTAGCCAGAACATTCTCATCTTCAATGCTTTTTGAATGTAAACTGAATATTAATCTGTACTTTTCAAGGATTCTTGAATTTGCTATCTTGCTCGAGCACTTGCACTTTTTGTTATCCTGTATGCTACTTTTTATGCTGTACTGTATATCGCAATTTAGACCTTTTAAAACTCTTTCACCTAGATTCATCAATGTCCCGATTTGCGAGTCCTTAATAGTGATTATTAAGGAATCGCTATTAAGGACTTGCAAATCGGGATTCATGTAGAAATCGCAAAATAAATTGCGATTCCTACAGCCTCCTTATTTGCGATTAGCAAATTGCTAATCGCAAATAAGGAATAACTCCCCATTGATTCCTATGGGCCTAGAATCTAGCTGTTTGTACTTTATTCTCCATTGAATCAAATGCATTGTTTTCTTTTTAGCATCCTCATAATATACAGCCGAAGTCATCCAAGAATCTGATGGTAAAATTCGCTTTGCCCTGCCCTTGTTAATCTTGTAATTGAAAGGACTCCGCAATTGATTTTGCGATCACATCCCACCTCTTTGTAATTTTAATGCAACCACGATTCTTCTATTATTTTATGAAAACTGTAATCGCTGATGTTGTATGTCTTTTTATTCTGTTTTTAAGTGGTGATTGATTTGATAAATTGGATTTGTTTGTATATGTTTTTATGTGGAACTCCTTGGATCTCCAAATTATAATAAAATAATAGAATTGAATTGAATACCCATGTGTTTCTCCCTCCACTGTGCTGCACTTTGCGCACTTCGTGTACTTCTTCCCCACCTTCCATGTTGCTTCTGCGCCATACCCTCTGTGCTGCGTCTCCCATCTGCGCCCCTGTGTTGCTTCCACTCCACCAGTGCCTTGTGTGCTGCATTCACACACATATGCCCTCTGCTTTGCTTTCCCCACTCCTACCTACTACCTTGCTTCTCCATAGCCAGGTTAGAATGAAAAATAAACACTTTAGTGCTACTTTTTATATTTACTTACAATCCAATTCTGATCAATAAATTGAAGGAAAAAAGCGCAGACTTCATTTTGTGGGCACGTGCATGCATAGTGCGTCTGTCTACAAAATGATGCGGCCAGCTGGGTCATAGGCATCTTTCCTATCCACTTTAGCGATACTGCACAGCACCGGGGCTGCTGCATAGCATTGCTGCAAGAAATTGACACCTCCAATAGGCCCCAATGCACGAAGTGATGCTTTGCCAATGCTTGTTCTTTCCCAGGAGTTGGTGACGGCACCCTACGTTGTGACGCATAGTGTTGTCTGTGCTCAGTGAAGCAGTGTTTGCGTGCTTAATCCCAGGGATATTTTGAGAAGGCACAACAGCAGTTTGGCTGTCCCCTGAGACGTGCAGAAGGGATAATAAGGGGACAGCTCATAACTCTGGCCTTTATGGCTATTGGTCAACAGGCTGATGTTAGCCCAAGCTTTGTTCCCTCCATTTGCCATGCTCTTCTGACCCGGAGGTTTTACAACTTTCCACTCTCTGTGCTACTCAGAACCCCTCTGCCTTCGGGTTAATCATTCCTCCGCCACTATCTGCCAAAAGTTCTTATCTCTTCTGCTGTCATTCTATAACAGGGCCCGCTTATCAACCTGCCCGAAGTCACGTGACCACGACTGCCCAATCAGGTGCCTGGGATCTCCTGACAGGGCCCATCCTGAAGAGGGATGCTGGCACTGCAGCAGGTCACCAATACTGGAAAAAGTACAGAGTCCGTGGGCAGACACAGTACCTGTCACTTGCTGAATTCTGGGACATTTTTTGCTTCTCCGTCAACTTTCTCTGGAGGTTACCGCGGCCTGCGGCGTCCCAAGGCCAGAAAAGTTTACCAGCCACACCTTGGCATCATCAATGCACTATACTCCCAGCCCAAGGGCACTGTATATTTGCAGCGGACAATGTCATCAGGGCCTCGCATTGGCGCCGGGCAGGACTCCGCAGAGCATGGGGTGACCAACATTGGTAAGTGGATTTTTTAAGCAATTTGTCGCGTGCGTATTTCCACTTCAATTCGATGGTAGAATTTCAATGCAATCTTCTAATTTCAACATTTTGAGGAACAATCCAAACTTAAAATATAAATGTTATTTCAAAAGGAAGCTGTGAGATTATATGACATAAAAATTTGTTATTTTTCATTAATATGTGGGGTAGTGCTGCGCGTGTGACTGGCAGCAGCACTAACCATGTTGCACTCCTGTACAAAAGTGACGCTGTGCGCGTGCTTTTCGGTTACACAAAACCTCAATTCAAAAAATGCAAAGTGCAATATTTGAAACAATCCTGCAACCACGAACCAATCACAACGCTTCTTATTAAAATCGCCTGGCTTCCAAGTTCCCCTTTTGAGCAGCTGTTTAGATGAAGTATGGGACTGACCAGGGGGCAGTTAGACTATTATTTGTTTAAGATACTTACATAGTTGGAAAATTGAATCCAGAATATTTAGAATACTCTGCAAACAGTTTTCTGACAGCAATGTTGTGTGTGGAATTGTGCAAACGTCTCAAAGATGGGACCTCAGGGTGACACCCAAGCACCCAAGCAAGGCCTTAAGGATTGGGGAGGTGCGGCGGGGGGGGGGGGGGGGGGGGGGGTAAACAATCAATGCATATTTTAGTGGGATGCCTTCTTGTCCTAATGACTGTCTGCTGTACTTTACACAGACAGAGATAGATATCTGATGCCCAACTATACGGAGTTTGATGCTCAGTGCAGCAAAGTGAATTTCTTGCAAATCTGAGCGCTGTTTACAACCAATGAACCTGGTTGTAAGTTTGTATATCCTGCCCGTCGTTATTAACTTTGTTTGGCTTTTTCATAGTTTAAAACATTTTGCACTGTTTCTTTCACTACTGTTTTCGACTAGTTTAAACATGTTTGTCACTTTTTAAAATTGGAAATCCATCCAAAAAAAACCTGTTTTTGTATATTTTGTGAGCTTGTGATCCTGAAGCGACAGTGGTGGGATAATCTTTACAATGGCAGCACAGATATCGAAATTTTCTCTGGCAATCGTTTATTTAAGGGCTGGGGTGATCATCGGCATGCAGTACAATCTAATAATATATATGCATTAACACAAATTCATATGATGGTTTTTTTCGGAATATTCAATCGTTTTAGGCTGTTGCAGAGATCCCT
The DNA here is from genome assembly GCF_964263255.1 of Lissotriton vulgaris. Taxonomy (NCBI): domain Eukaryota; kingdom Metazoa; phylum Chordata; class Amphibia; order Caudata; family Salamandridae; genus Lissotriton; species Lissotriton vulgaris. Next base: position 846,857,348 of record NC_141685.1, read on the forward strand.
GTGCAATGTGCAGCTTTGGATTTGGGTAGGGTTGAGTCAGCCTGTTATCAATGCAAGAGCGATAACGTGCACTGAGATGGGTGATACTACCTGTTGCTACATAGTGCCAAGAAACAATGTGTGTTGCAGAGTGCACTACACAATTGTCGTTTCTTCAATTGTACTACTATCATAGTTTTATCACACTTTTTTGGCCATGCTCAGGAATGGCCTCTGCTACATGTAGCACGCTAGAAAACTGATATATTAATAAATACATCATCAAGCAAGGGTTTAGTGTTCACAAAAAATAGAGTGAAGAGGGTTATGGCCAGGTGAAATGTTCATTATGTTGATGTAACCTCATGTAATTTCTGGCATTTCGCATTACACAAAATTACGCAAATACGCCACGGCATGCTTTTTTGGATAAAAATCCTATTGCGTGAATATGGGAATAATGAGGATAAACAGAACACCAGCAACTGTTTATAACACGTTTTTGTTTGCTTTTCTTTCGTGCAAAATGCATCTTCGCTTCAAAATACACACAAGGACGCATTTTTCACCAAAATATAGAGCTTGGTTCCAGATTTTCATTTTATGTAATTCCCTGTAAATTTCCCAGTGTTTTTGCGTAATTACGCAAAAGTAAATTACGCGGGGGGGTTTTCCGCACACTTCTAGCGGGGGATTTTCATAAAGATACTCATGCCATGATGGACAGGGTGAACTGCGCCTTGTTAACTCCGAACTAATGCTCTGTGTAACTGTTAACATTCATTCATTTGTAATAGCACGGAAAAATATGAAATCCATTGATAGACTGCCCTGAAATCACTGACAATATAAAAGAAGGTCACACATATAGTCGTGTATCAATGGAAATGTACAATACCATACAAAGAGTGTGAGGGAATTAGAGAGTAAAGGGGGGGCAGAGAAAGAAAACTAGAGTGAGCAGGGTCATGGGACAGAGACAGCCCCAATGTAAGAAAGCTAGAGACTGAGCATTTGAAGGGTAATAGTGAACTGAAACAGACTCAATCTGTGAAGTAGTGTGGCTCACTGGTTAGAGGCGGCAGACCCGAGAGCAGAGGACGGCCCGGGACCAGGGTTCGATTCCCGGCGCGGCAGGTTTCTGGACCAGGGTCAGCGGACTCGATAATTCTCTCGCCTCGGTGCCCACTCTGATCAGCGATCACACTCGGCAACTCTGGGCATTAGCTTGCCTCATCTTCACTAACGGCCCCACCAGACCGCCGGGGATGCCTGGTCGCACCCTGGAGATACCCATAAAGGGACCATCTCTCAGGGAAGCCAGGAAGGGTTTCGCAGCGGTCGAAGCACCTTGGGACCCTACGGGTAAGTAGTGCGCTATATAAAATGCCAATACACAATCTACGAGGGATTTTTAGAGAGAGCAGAGTTTTGGAGAACCATAAAGAGTGATGACTAAAAAAGTCAGAGCTAGCGGGGTCCAAGATTTGCAGAAAGCATTGCCTATAAAGAAAAGAAAAAAAACAGTGTATGAGAAATAACAGGAACAACTAAGAAAGTCACAGAGAGCACAATCTAAGGGAGTTGGAGTAAATTTAGTTCATAAGAGTAAGAGAGGAAAAATCGAAGAAAGTCTGATAATGGGGAGATTCAAAGAGAGTTAGCTTAAGTGAGTCAATGAGAGAACCAGAGAGTGATGTCTACGAGAGTGAAAAGGGCCAGAGAGAGTCAAATAGAAGAGAGCACATTCTCATAGTTCATTCTAAGAAAAATAAGGGAGAGAGAGAGTTGAAGAGTCAAAGACCAGATACACAGAGGGAAGACTATGAACTACTTTCAGAGAGTTCAGCGTGTAAGGGAATCAGCAAAAGTATAGACTACAAGAGTTAGGGATGGTAGAGTTTAAGAATCAGAGAGTGGAAAGTGCCAGAAAGGGAGCGAGAGCAGAATATAAAAGAGCCAGAGAGACCATAGTTTAATAAATACTGATATAAGACTAAGGGGCATATTCTTAAGGCCCTATCGCCACAGGAACGTTTTCTGACGTTCCCATGGCGATAGGGTCAGCGCCTTTTTCTCAAGGCATCGTTAACCCACTTAACATGGCTTTAAGCCACGTTAAGTGGGTTAACGCTGCCTTGAGAATAAAGCCCATTCCACGCTAAATTTAGCGTGAATGGGGCGTGCAGTCGGTGTTGCGGTGGGCGTTCCACCACAACCCCCATTGTGATTGACGCTGCCACCTATAATCAAGGGCAGCGATAATAGGTGGCAGCGCCACACATAAGACCAGAAAAATCCTGGTCTTAACTAGGCTAAATGAGGAGAAATGCTATATTTCTCCTGGTTTTTGCTTTTCCCATGTGTGCTGTCTTGTGCAACATGCATGGAAAAAACAAAATGGTATTTCAGCAATGTTCATGTGCAGGAAGGGGCACCTTTCTGAATAACCCTCCCCTGCACACAGACACCCTTGCACTCTGGTGCAAGGATGTCTGCGTTGGCGCTAAATCGTGAAACTTAGCACCATTGCAGGGGGAAATGCCAGACTGCACCACATTTTTGAGAATAGGGTGCAGCCTTGTGTTTCCGAAGTGGCGGTGAGAGGCGCTAAGCCATGGAGGCTAATGCCTCTCACCGCCACTTCCTTGAGAATACCCCTTAAGAGATTTAGGAAAACGAGCAGAGATAAAAGAGTATAAGAGATTTACAGTAGTGTGATCTTAAAGAGTCAACGAGAGAGCAGTCTAAGAGAGTCAGAGAGAGTGACTTTTCCGAAAGCGTAAGAGGTTCCAAAAGAGATGAAGTTGAGAGCGGACTTTCAGAGAGTCAGCGAGAGTTCAGTCTAAAAGAGACTGAGTTCCCGATTCATGAAGGTACTTCTGTGAAGTAAAGTCATGAGTGCGGAGACTCTGCACTCGTAACATCACTACACATAAGTACTTTCGTGAATCATGCTCTTAGAGAGCAGAGCTGAAAAATCAAAGAGACCAGTGACAGATACCCTTAGATAGAGTGGCACGTTAGAGTGTCAGAGAAAGTATAGAATAAAAAGACATAAGAAACAGTGGCATTTCAGAATCAGAGTGAGAGGTGTCAGAAAGTGAGAAATTGGTATCTGAAGAAATCTCAAGGAACGAGGGGGAGTGGAGTGTAATGTATTTTGGGCCCGATTCACAAATAAATTAGACCAAAAGTCTAAGTTTTGACCTGAAATCCAAGTTTAGACTTAAGGTCTAACATAGACCAAAAGTCTAACTTCAGTACTTTTTGGTATTTACAAAGGTTAGTTACTCCTAGTAAGTTTACTACTAGTAAACGTACTAGCAGTAAAGTTACTACTAGTAAAATTACTAGTAGTAAAGTTACTTGTAGTAACTTACCTTTGTGAATACTGAAAAGTAGTAAAGTTAGACTTTTGGTCTAAGTCAGACGTCAGGTCTAAAGTTAGACATCAGGTCTAAACTTAGACTTTTGGTCTAACTTTACCTTTGTGAATCGAGCCCTCAGAGAGAGGAGTCAAAAAGCAGAGCTTAAAAGGGAGTGCCAGATATGTGTAGACTAAAGAATGCGAAGAGCGTGTGGCAGAGAACAGTGGGGAAAAAGATGACCAAAAGCGCCCAAGTGCATCTGAGAGCACCACAGGGAAAGAATAGAGATTAAACAGAACAGGGGCTCATGGCGGCCCTGGGCAGGGAGCGTAGGTAGGGGGCCCCGGAAGAGGATGTCCGGGCGGGGCGGAACACGGAGGTCAGTGAAGAGGGGGGGGGGGGGGTCAGGGTGTTTGGAAGTGGAACAGAGCCGGAGGCCGCCAAATCCCTGCCAGGGGCCGCCACGCAAATATGTATCCATCCTCAGAGGATTATTATATTAAGGATATATATTGGCGTGGTGGCCCTTGGGGTTTGGTGGCCCTATGCAGGTGCATAGCTTGCTCATGCCTAAGGCTGCCCCTGAACAGAATCAGTATCCCGGGTGAAGATACCAAGAACGGCAGATGAAAAACGAGATGGAGAGACTTAGGAACAAACTCAATGAGTTAGAAAGACCAGTAGAAAAAGAGTGAGTAAAACATGAGAGAGAAAAATCAGAGCAGAGAGGAAGAGCCGCACGTGGCCCTAGAGTTGGATAGTGGAAGAATGTGTAGCTCGAAAAGCTCTAGCGAGACAAACCATGTGGTCACAGAGCGGGCACAGAGTAGGGGTTGTTATCACTAGCTGTGTAAGACTGCCTGGCATCAATGACGCAGCCATCGTCCTAGTGTGGTTTGATTCCAAATTAAACGTTTGCACTGGGAGTTTTGTTTGATAAAAACATTTTATGAGTATGCGGTTATTTGTTTGAACTGCGGTCTAATGGTGGCTCATTCCAAAGGTAGGAGTGAACTGCACCTGGCCGGCTGTTCGCTGAACTCAGTCAGAGCTGGCAGGTGTGACTGCTTCCACAGAAACTGAAACGTCTACAACACTTGGAATTTCGAAACATTTATAGGACTGGAAGGAGAATAGAAAGCAAAAATACCATACATAAACAAAACAAATACAGAGCTGGAAACCAAATGTAAAATGGTGTGCGAAGTCACAAAATTAAAAATATATATATTTTACGAGCTTCCTAAACATCGCAAATTAAAAAAAAAACAAAGTCTGGACAAAACTTCTGCTAAAAGTATTTTTACGGGAGATAAATTCTGCAAAACACCAGGACGTTTTGGAAGAAAATCACTCGTAAAACAATATATTGTCTTGCAAAGCATGTTCAATTTTTATGGTGCCATTGTCCACAAAGCAAAGTTGCAAAACTCACTACATTTTGCAAACCCAGTACAGTGCAGAGTTTACCAGCTTATGCCTGACAAGTTCGTTGGCTAAGTCTGGAATTTCACCCAGCACTTCTACAAACCAGATAAAAAAATATATTTTAATTAATAATACATTGCAAATAGAGTGAGTGTATATCACAGATGTGGCCGTTACTCAATCTATGGTATTGAATAGTTTATACTGTACATAATGTACATAAAGTCGAGAACCAGGGATAGCATAGCTGAAACGGCTTCCTTTTCCTGCGGTTATGAAAGCACAAACGTGAATAATTAATGTCAGTTTCTTCAGAGATTGTTTTCTCATATTTTTGGGTCAAGAGTCTGCTAAGAGCGGAATGTACATGATTTGTGTTTCTAAAGCACCTACAATTAAACGCAGTTGTGTTATCGGCACCTACGGGTGTATCAAAGGGCATACAGAAAGCGGTGTTGTTATTGTGATTTGAATCGGCACATTGGCATCTCAGTATGCTGCACCAGGCACCGGCATATCCAACATGGCGACCACACACCTACGCTATCATGCAATAAAAGATAGCGGCGCGCCCTACTCTATCATAGTAAAAGTTTAATTTTCAGAAAGGAGAGTAGAAAAGGCAAGACTGCATTCAGGGGCATAGTTTCAGGTGGGTGTCTGGGTTGTTACACACCCCCTAATAAATGTATTTTCTGAAGAATTGTTGGGTACAGGTGCTTGCAGTTGGGTGTAGGGTAGGCCTGGGGGGCAAATTCTGTTCCTCTCGGGGAATTTGTGTAATTTCGCGTTCTGCGGAGAACGCGGAATTGCCGAAAATTCCGTGTTCCGCGGTTTTGTGGAATATTTTGCTTGTTCGCGCTTTCAAAATGCGTATTTGCAAGATATTTTTCCCCGAGCACACAAACAGAGTTCGAGAACAGGAAAAAAGCATTGCCAACAGGAGGAACAAGCAATTCAGCATGTTTGCGGAACTTTTGCGTACTCGCAGAGATTTTTTACCGTTTCACGGAGCTTTGCGTAGCGCGACTACGCAAATTCCGCCCACCCCTAGTGTAGGGAGGTATCTGTCACATTTCGCTTTAGATTTTTGCTTGCACACTATCTCATTTCAGTTTTAAAAGTTCCAAAAAATGTTTAATTACAACATATTGTGTTTCTCTCACTTAGCACTCCTACCAATCTGCATTGCTCTCCTTTCCACTGCCCCTTAAGGCCCTCTCATGCAACCTGCTTGTCCTATAATATATTTAAACATTATTTGCCCGCATGATTGTCAGGAAATCTAATGTGCACCCTCCCCCATTCTTAATGACCAAATCTACACCACTGACTGTAAGGGCGCTTTCTCTACGTGTAAAATCTGTCCCATTTGAAGAAGGGACTGGTGATCTCGAAAAGTAATGTACGATTCTATTTAGTTAAAAAAATGTATTCATCTCTACAACATACAGATAGATGAACATATAGAAAGATATGGCTGTTGGATGAATTCTGGTCATTTTTTTTCAGATAGAAGAGACTCCCATGACGAATCCACCCTCTATGGAATTTAAACTTACTGTGGACAGATATAAACCAAGGAACAGCGGGAGTCATTCTAGAGTACTGCAAGACAATTAACCTATACAACAAGCACTGGCAAAGCCAAAAGTTCTCACTTTTGACAGGTTTTACAATGGGTTTTAGCCACACTGCACAGCATTCGTGATGTAGGCTATAGCATCATTTTGTAAGCGCGTTCATCACAATGCGCAAACCTACAAAATAATGCAGGCACATTTTTCTTTTCTTTTTAGTTACAGATACAACTCCGAACCAGCATTGGAGGGGAAGTGAAAGCAATGGGTTGGATATTTGTAAGGGGCATGAAAGCAATGAGGGAGGATGAAAGCAACATGGAGTTGGGGGATAGCTACACAGAGGTAGGGGGAAGCATTTGGGAGAAGCACAAGTGTGAGCGCAAGAGGGAGGGGGTGGAAAGAAGCAGTCCGAGAACAGGGAGCAACATGGTGTGCAGGCGGAGAATCATACATGAGGAAGAAGGCTAGAAAACACAAACACTCTAATGGAGTGCTCCATGTAGGAGAAAAAATAAGTGCTTGAATAGCAAGCATGGGAGGCAGTGATGCCAGAACCAATCAAAAAGATTGTAAAGAGACAATGCTCCATAAGAGGGTAAGAGGGATAAACACAAGATTGACAAGCTGGGACACAAAAAAGAAACAGGGAAATGAGTGACAAAGAAAGCCAACAAATGGTAAGTAATGGATGGGCACCAAGACCCACTGTGTTCTTTGTAAACCACATTGACTCCCCACAGATGGCACATGGGCTGTCTAGTAGGCTCGACCAAAAAAAACATGGGCGGTCTGTGCTAGAGCTATTCAGATTTGCTCTCAAGGACCAATTAGAATGGCTCTAACACAAAGCTCTATTCTGGATGGTTGAAAATGTGGCCATTCAGAATTGCTGATACATTAATGCAATTCTGATTGGGCAGCATTCAATCAAATAAACCCTGAGTTTTGATCATCTTGATTCCGTAATAAAAATGGCTGTAGCAATGTGCACTTCCCAAGATCATCAAAAGTGATTGATAGAAGCTGTCTTCTGTCAATGTTTCTAGTCCACTTGTGGAATGCATTATATGGATTTTTATAAACAAAATTTGCTCCATACACAGATTGAACAAGGGGCGGATTTTATTCTATTTGCATGTTAGCAAATCATTTTACTCTCTAAGATGAATGGAAAGGCTTTTGCACATTTGGGAATGTACAAATATACGTTCAAGAAAAAGATGCACCTTAGAAAAGATTTTAATCCATGTTTGGAGGAGGATTAAGCATTGCATTTTATAGTGCGGGAAAACTGTGATGCAATGACAAAGGCTTAACAACATTATGAACCAGTGAAGGATTCTGGGAGAATAGGACAGTCTGTGAGGGAGGTAGAGGAATTAAGAGAACACAGTTTGCCTGACATCCATATAAACTGTTGTATAAGTACGCACCTACAATTACTAATGTATAGCTTGTTGGTTACATGCAAATACATAAACAGTGTGAAGGAATTTAAGCTAGTATGCTTCATTGCATGGGCCTCACCATAGAAATGATGTGCTAAGGCGATACCAATGCAAATTAATTGCCACACATTTTGCCTGCTTGTCTGATATGGAATGGATCAAATGGCATTTTTACCAGGGTGGAATATGGAGCAAGCTGATTTTACACAGTTTTTGATATGTACATAAGACGTTGATTAAAAAAAAAATCAATGTTTAAATGTGAAATATTGATCTTTGACTGAGGCACAATCAATGTGTTTTTTTCATGCTATAATTTGTACATAGTACGCAAAATCAGTTTTGTTTATTTTTTTAAAGGTTATTTATTGGCTTTCATTCCTTTTTAATATCTCTACGACTCACTTAATTATACAACCATCAACCGAGATGCATATGTTTCACGCTCTGTTTTCTCTATTTTGAGATGGTCCTTCTTTTACTTTATGTAGCTCCCACTCCCTGCCCTTCTAACAGCTGATCAGTAGGACATAGAAGGCTATTGAAAGTGCAGTCCCAGGATAGTCAAAGTGCAAAAAGTGGCACTTCATTCCCCCTAGCAACTGCTGTATTAACATTAAAAAAGTATTGTTGATCGTGTTTGATTTTATTACATTGGTATTGGGATGGAGCTGATACTGTTCAATTATACACAGAGAATGTGTTAAAGATTGGAAAAAATGGGATAAAAAGGATGTGCTTTTCTCTTCCTAGTACTTGTTGCACATAGAAGTACATTTAAATTGTGCAAAAGTAACACTTGTAAATTACAGCAGTAGATAACACATTTTTATCATTATTATTGCTATTGTTGTTATTATTATTATTGTTATTGTTTTTGTTATTATTATTACCTAACTGCTAGGCCTCCCCTCCCCCTTCCCCAAATAGCCCCTTTTGGCTACTAGGGGTAGTTTGCGATAAATGCTCCAAACATTTTTTTCAACATAAAGGACCTACTTCAAATTTGTGTCCTTTTTTTCAACATTGTGGGGATTCTAAAGGTACTCAGTGTTTGCGGATTCCTCTGGAGAGAACTGAGAAAACAGGCAAAATATAGCAACATTTTGAGTTTTTGACGAAAATTAGGAACAAAGTGCTCTAGATAAAAGTGTCTGTTTTTTCCCTTCAAAATAGTAGCAAATAGCAATCTGCTGTGCTAAAAGCCACCATCTTCCTAGCTTTCAGGAATATGGACAGCTAAATAAAAAAAAAAACTTTATTACCACAGTTTTTGTATTTTTCAAAGAAGTGGCCCATTTTTTTTTGCGCTCTCATCCTATGTCTAGTTTGTGGGGAAATTGTTATCAATGAAACTTATCTATTTCTGAAATAGGCTCAACATGTGAAGTTAAAGAGCACGGGTCCCTTGTACATCTCTAAATTTGTACGAACCTGTATTAGCCTATGTTTTAGAGGGCATTATTCAAAATGTCTTCTTTCCTACACAGTGGCTCAGAAAACCTCAAATGTGGCCAGAAATTACATTTTCCTTACATATCTGTGATGGAAACATATGGAACCTACAGAAATCCACTAAATTCCTACCACTCAGTGTTATGCCACTTGTTCTGATTAATACGCTGTGCCACTTGTGTGGCTGGGACTACTGCCTGCAACAGGAATGGATCAAACCATGTTCAATGTGAGCCATTGCAAGAAGACTTCCATTGACCTTGGTTTGATCAGTTTCTGTCCCAGGCACTAGGCCCAGCCACACAAGTACCACAAAGCTTTGATCAGCATAATTGTGGTATCACTGGGTAGGAATTTCGTGGATTTTTGTGGATTCCAGAAGTTTCCATAACAGAAATGTAAGGAAAATGTGTAATTTCAGGCAAAGGCTAAGGTTTGCAGGGCATTGTGGGTAAGAAAACCTTGTGGGAGCCATGCAAGGCATACTACCCAGGAATCCTATGGTTCTCTAGTTTTCAAAAATGTCTGCGGTTGGTAGGTTTCCATGAATGGTGGATGAGGACTGCCCCAAATCCTGCAGATACCCCTATCACTGATCTCTACACATAGGGGCCTATTAGGATGACGGGCGGACTTTGTCCGCCCGCCATCCCATCGTTGAAAGGGACCGCCCACGATAAGGGCGGGGGTCCCGTGGGAGAAATTAGGTGGCAGGCGCATCCTGTATTTTTAACATTGTGGAGGGCAGTGCTGAAAGCACCGGCCGCCGCAATGCTAAGAATACATTTTGTGCATTTCAAAGAACAACATAACAGGCACCGCACGGTGCCTGCCACGTTGTTCTTTGAAATGCTGGGGGTACCATAGGTACCCCCCATGTGCACCCCCCGCACCCCTGGGGTCCCTGGGGGCCCACAACGGGCCCCCGCAGGTAGACTCCGCATGTCTTTCCGTGGCGACAATACTGCCACGGAAAGGCATTCCCCAGCGCACCGTCTTTCCGTCCGCCGCGGACCCCCAGCCATGAAATATGGCGGGGGTCATTCCTGCAAGGATGGCAGGCGGCGATCCGCCCGCCATCCTAATGGGAGCCATAGTGTTTAAGGGTGTTTTGTTTCAAGGTCTCTTGGCCCACCTACACAAGTGAGGTACCATTGTTATCGGTAGACTTGAGGAAATACTGGATGGTAGGAAATTTGTAGCTCACTACATATTCCAGAAGTTTTCCTCACAGACATGTGAGGAAAGTGTATGGTCTCAGTCAAAGTTTGCTGTTTGCAGAGCAATATTGGTTAGAAAATGTTGTGGCATTCACAAGAAGCACACTACCCTGAACTTCCCTGAGTGTCTAGTTTTCAGAACTGTCTGGGTTTGGTAGGTTTCCGCAGGTGGCAGCCTACCTGAGGCCAATAAGTATATGCATTCACCATTGCAAGTGGGGCAATATTGGGAGTTAGCCACACTCTCCTGGCCCACATGTAAAAATAACACTCATAGGTCCTCTATTTGCATTAGGATTGGATTTATCAATGCACAGGGGAGCACAAAAACTGTTAAGGCTTTAGGAGGGATGGTGGGGCAGATATTAGGAAGGGCCAGAACGACCACATTATTTTATGAAAAAACATACATGCCTGCCATGCTGTGGGCTTTCTGGCCCTCAGGGGCTTTTTGGGGCACACCATCCTGTCTGCCCCAAGCCAAGCCCCTGTATTTCCATCCTTGAAAATTGATAACACATACTAAATTCAAATTTGCCATTGTTAGCATATAAAGTTTAGACTTATAATAGTAAGACCTGTGGAGCCAATCGCATTCTGGTACACAATACATTAACCCTAGCTGCATGTCTATCTGTTGTGTCTCTCATCATCACATCTTTAAGCATCCTAAGACTAGATAAACAGAGCCTCTCTGGCTACACATGCTCAATATAAGAACACTTCCCACATAAGTTCGAAAACAAAGACAATACTCTTCCCATAAGCTCGAAAACAAAGACAATACGCTACCCATGTGGATAAATGCTCCAATGCCCCACAAAGGGATAGTAAACAGTATGTAAATACTTCAAAATGTAGGCAAAGCAATTGCCAGAACACATCAGAATAGTATAGAGGATTTTAAAATTAAGTAGCATTTTTTTAAAAATACATGTTAACAATACACTTCCCATATTTAACAAGATTTCTAGCCAATATGTTTTGTTCACTTTTTGTGCAGTCACTGAATTGCATTGTCTTTCTAAAATGATTTTTGTTAGGTAACGTGAAAATGATGGCTGATGTCTGGCCTCCAACACATTTATCCCAGCACCCCTGCATATACATCAATTTACCAAAATGCCAGGGGTAGAGAAGTGACATCGCATGCCATTTGACCTTTACTTTGATGACTCACACACACATGCTTACACATACCAACACATACACACACTCTTGTGCACATAAACACACTCTCACCCGCAAGTAGGCATACAGCATACATTTAACAGCATTTTTACTTACCTTAGCTTCCAGATACGGTCATATTCCAGCGAATGTGCTCAATTTTTTATTACACTTTTATTACACTAAATCTGCCCCGGAATAGGGGAAATTAAAAAAAACCAAGAAACACTTACCTTGCACACGCAAAGTAAGCGGTTTCATTATTTTTTTTATTTTAATTTACCTAATCTGTCATCTGTCGACTTCCCACACCCGTCCTGGCCCCCTCCCCCCCCCCCCCACTGCTCTTACCTGCACTGGCCATGATTGCCCATATCATCAGTCCAGCCTGACGTGCCAGGTTTTTTGTTTGGTAGTTAGGGAATCAGCAGTTAGCAGCTCTCAAACCTGACATGGGTCTCTGGCATTTGATCCTTACAATATGTCCTCAGTAGGGGTGTGTCAAATTCACGTAACTTGCTTTTTGTGCAATTATCTAAAACTTCTGCAAAAGTACCTAAAATTCCACATATTCATGTAAACTGCAAATTTGTCATTAAGCGCTGTCTTTTAATGCAAAATGCGCTTTTTTGTGTTTCTGACACAAGAATGCATTTTGCACCAAAAAAGTGCAACAAACAAAGCACCTCAGATAACAGTTGTTTGAAATCTGTGGTCCAATCATTTTTTGGTCATTTTTTTTTGGGAATGGCACTTTCCTGGTATATTGTTACCATTGATGGTGCGTTCTAAGCAAAGTGGCATAGTGGTGTAATTTCGGGAATTTTGCATAACAAGCATAATGTGTAATTCCTGAAAATACGTGAATTACACCAATGTAACTAAAATGTCGTCCAGGCCTATTACTCACCCAGGCTCCTTCTTCAGACTTAAGCCTAAATTCAATTCCACAAAAGATTGTAATTGGATCAGCAGCCCCCCAATTCGCATAAAGATCATGAAAAACATGTTGTGAAGGAGTCATGTTGGCGACCTGCATCCAACAATTCTTTTTGCTCATGCATATCACTGTTTCCTACACAATTGAACCAATGATGGTAACACTTATGGTAGTATTAGGTCTCCGTTCAGTCTGGTGCAATTTGTCGTGGATTGCGCAAGCACTTAAGTCGGTTGCAAGGCCGTCTTCTTGGGAGGCACGACAGCCGACTGTCTAAAAGCCATGGCAGTAAAGTAGGCAGGGAGCCAGATTGTCTGAAAGGTACAAGATAAAGAGATGTGTAATTGACGATTTTGGACTGATTTAACCAGAAGTAAGGAGTCCTTATCAGTGCTTAGTGTGGTTGGCTTCTTGTCCAATGCCGATGAGAATAGTGTGGCGGTGAGTGTTTTATTTTGCAAAATCCTTGCTTGTTTACAGCAATGGCAGATTCGTTGTAGCCCTCGAATTTAATCTGCAAAAAAAATATTAAATAGATGAAATCCTGTCACAAAACGCAAGACAAAATACCTGCATTGCATACATGTCAAATTTATATAAAACCAGATGTGTTGATATACATTGATGAAGGTCCACCAAATAAAACGGGGGTATTGTACAGCCATGACATCACAAGCTATACCATTATCAAAATTGTAACATCTTGAACTATTATTGATAACGTTAATACAATGACATCACAATTTCTTTCTTGCTGCACTTTCCAGGTGAGTCCAATGCTCATTCCATAGACAATATGTTATTTAAGTTAAAGAATTTTGACTTTTTGTGAAAAATGTGTGAGAAAGTCAGGAGGAAATGTTTTACTTACAGTGTATGTTAAAAATGCATGGGGAGAACATTGGAGACCTTTAAAAATGCATTTTGCATTGTAGCCAATTGAAGAGAAAGCACTACGGTCCTATTGTGTTGTTCTAGGTATTGGCAGGCATGCCGCTGTCCCACAAGCGGGGTGGAGGTCATGATCACCACCCCTCTGGCAGAGGGCTCCCTTTCTATTTTTAGAGATTCTTCCATGACGGCTCCTTTCACAGCAGTGAACTTTGCCGTTTAGCCACCATTTTTAAAGTGACTCCTCAGTGGCATAGCTAGACTTTTGGGCCGCCCGTGGCGGCCCCTGTGTTTGCAGCCCCATGGCGGCCTGCATATAAAAGCGGAGTTTGGGGGTGTTTGCTGGTGATTCCTGCGCATCTGCCATCCGGCGATGGCCGCAGGTATGAGCGGGGGTGAGGCTGCCACCCCCAAAACTCTTGTCACCCGGGGCAGACTTACTTCATACACATAGAGAAAATGTGTGACCATCGCCCTGCCCTTCTTAAAGTCACTCCTCAGTAGGACGCAGTCCATGATGATAAACACATCTGAGAGGTCAAGCATGAGAATGGAAGAGAGGCTATTGTAATGGGAAGTAGTGAGAAAGTTGTGCAGATGGGTGAGAGCAGTTTCCATAGAGTGAAATTTGTGATAGCCAGATTTAAGTGGATTTTAAAGGTTCAAAAAAGAGATGTGTTGACTGAAGCTGATGAACACCACGGAAAAACCTTAAAACAGGTGCGCTGGGCGCAAACAGGCAGAGTGCGCCCTGTTATGGTGAATGTGCTGCCCTCAAGGCGGCCGCAAACTCTCTCTGCCCTGTGGGCAGCGCATTCAAATGAAATGCAGAGCGGCTGCTTCAAAGTCACTCCATGTGTCACAGTGCAGGCGGCACCTGCCTGTATTTCCGTGAAAGATTCAAGATCCCCTTGAAGGAGGGTGCATCGAGTGACTGCACCCCCCTGCAAGAGGATGTCTGGGGTTCCATGGGAACCCCTTTCTCCAAGGGCCGGACTGAGAACAGAAACCGGCCCTGGCAAACTGCTCAGCTGCCCCCCCTGGGGTCAGGGGGAGTGCAGCTGAGCAGTTTGCGAAGGCCGGTTTCGGACGATTTTGTTACCGAGGAACGACATTACGGCCCCCCCCCCCCCCCCGTAACAAAAACGGCCCCCCAGGGGCCCAAAACTGGCCCCCACCCTAGCGGCCTACCGGGGAAACGCCCGGTGCCCGCTATAGCCAGTCCGGCCCTGCTTTCTCCCCTCAAAGGTGCTGCCTTTCAGTGTACCGCCTAAAGTTATGTTTGCCTCTGCACCGATGTCCATAAGGCACAGAGGCAAATTGATACCCTCATTTGCCTGCGACCTTGTCCCCATGCAAATGAGGGAATGTCCTCTTGAAATAGAGTTGGCCCTACATGTGCGCCAGCCCTCTCATCATTATAGAAGGGACCGCACAAGCGTCTGCGGCCCCTTCTGTAACACCAAAGTGCCCTGGGGCTCACAATGCGGGGCTCTTTCTGTGATACATCCCTGGGTCTTTCAGGCTTATAGAGAAAAACGTTGTTTGGGATCCTGAGAATTAGAAGTAGGCCCAGCTAAAATGTTGGTCACACTGGCGTAATCTTGTGTTATATTGGTGTTACGCTTGTTATGCAAAATTCCTGAAATTATGCTATTATGCTACGTTGCATAATTATACAATGTTTGTGGCAAAAGTTTTGTTTGTGTTTTTTTGCACTTCTTTTGAGCACAAAATGTGATCGTGCATCCAAAATGGATTCCACGACACATTTCACACAAAATGATGTTAGCTACAGGTTTTGCATTTTGCATATTTATGCAATGACTTCAGCATTTTTTTCTAAAATTTGAGAATTACATTAGAACAAAAAAGTAAGAATTTTGCACACTCCTAATGAGCATGGAAACTTTGGAAAGTAGGTTCTCGGTGCCTTTTTATGGCACGGACATGGTGACTGCAGATTGTAAGCTTTGTAGTGAGGTTCCTAAAAGAAAAATATGATTGAAGAAAAAGTGAGACAACACAGGACTCTTGACAGTGCAAGAAATGTTACAGTAAGGGAAATTAGGGTCAGGGGAGTACAGTAAAGTGATCAGTTCTTCAGGGGTGGTAAGAGTGAAAGAGTCACATCAAGAGGCATGGGTAATATAAGGAAGCGGGGAACAGGAGTAGAAGCCTTGAGAACAGTGCGCTTCTTAGTAATACAATTTTAAGTGGAATCATAAGCAAAGTCATTATCTGAAGGGAAATGACCCATAATGGCACTGAGACATTACAGAGGTTAATAGTGCTGGATAGTTTTGGGGGTGAGGTCAGAGGGAGGCAATGGGACGTGGGTAATCCCCTGATTAAACTAAGCTAAGGACAGAGGTGAGCAAATTGAGAGTCATCTTGCGGAAGATGTTCTTGAGTGATTCCATATCTGCATAAGTTGTGTGATGCAGGGCTGTGGGTGTGGAGTAGAGGGACAAAGTAGGGAGTGGGAGATGAGAGCTGATGGTAGACATCCATCTAAATTTGAATTAGGAGGTGTAATAACGTTCTAAAGTCAAACTATAATGTATAATATTTAGGTATCTCAGGAGTGAGTCAGGACTTTTTGTGTAAGGAAAGAGGGGTCATAGAAATGGATGTGTGGTGAAAGAATGCATAACGTCATGTGGAATTTTTTTTGAGAGGGTGAATTAGAGACTTTAGGTGAGATCAAGATGATTACTGTGAGAGAAGGTCAGGAGTTTGTGTTGGGCAGTGAGTAGTTCGATAGATCAAATTAAAACGCGTGTATTTGAGTGTAGATTCCAGCTATCTCCAGGATGTGTTTGAATGCTGCCAGTGTAAGCTAGGATGCAGTTAAATGCTCTGGAGGCCATCATTTGCCCGGGGGCTGCACAGTATGCCAACGTGTGCCACCATACATGCTGCTCAATATGCTTGAATGCCACACAAGATTTGCCTAGTGTCTGATACTAAATGCCAGAGGGCTGCTTTATCTGCAGAGGTACTTCTTCTGCCATTAAA
This sequence comes from Lissotriton vulgaris, assembly GCF_964263255.1. Taxonomy (NCBI): domain Eukaryota; kingdom Metazoa; phylum Chordata; class Amphibia; order Caudata; family Salamandridae; genus Lissotriton; species Lissotriton vulgaris. Next base: position 846,873,854 of record NC_141685.1, read on the forward strand.
ATAGCAGCAATGCCCTCTAAGGCCAGAGGGTTGGTAAATGTCATGCTGAGCTGCTATTGTATGACAGGCGTTGTGTAGTGCGCCTTTGTGCTTTTTATAAATCCAGGGAGCTGACTGCACAAGAATAAGGCTGCTGAGTGTGCCTGTGTTGACATTTCCAAGGGAATACATCTTGTGCGTTATTGCAGGCAGATATATATCCACATAAGCATCAAATGCCACAGGGCTACTTGGCCTGCCTAGGTTATGCCATCATATCCCTGAAAAACCAAAGGTGGTGATGGAGGAAGCGTTGACAATACAAACACTCACCCCAGTCAACTGATCTGGGTTTAATCCATCACCGTTCTTTAGCTCACTCTGCCACCCCAGTTCAGACATGGCCATATGCAAATCAGTCTGACCCTGTGCCTCATGGGAACAGTCCAGCCCGAACTGCCAAGCCATGTCTTCCCTGGACCGGAATCAAGCTTTCCAGGACCGGTTTCTGGCATTACAGCCATCTTCAGCCGGGCTTGCTTGACTGCAGTGGCAAAGTGAGCAAGGGACTCACGTCTGAGCATACCCTGCCAACTTGGGACGAACAAAGAATGCCAGAAACCGGTCATCGGAAGCTTGCTTCTGTTCCAGGGAAGTCATGGCTTGGCAGTTCGGGCTGGACTGTTCCCATGAGGCACAGGGTCAGACTGATTTGCATGTAGCCATGTCTGAACTGGAGTGGCAGAGTGGGCTAAAGAACGGTGATGGATTAAACCCAGATCTTTTGACTGAGTGTGAGTGTTTGATTGGTTCAGATGCTCTGTCCATTACCACCCCCTTTTGCACCGCTTTTGGCCGCCATAAGTGTGGCAGGGTATGCTCAGACGTGAGTCCCTTGCTCACTTTGCCACTGGATTCAAGCACGCCGGGCTGAAGACGGCTGGAATGCCAGAAACCGGTCCTCAGAAGCTTGTTTCCGGTCCAGGGTAGGCATGGCTTGGCAGTTCGGGCTGGACTGTTCCCATGAGGCACGGGGTCAGACTGATTTGCATATAGACATGTCTGAACTGGGGTGGCAGAGTGGGCTAAAGAACGGTGATGGATTAAACCCAGATCTTTTGACTGGGTGTGAGTGTTTGATTGGTTCAGATGCTCTGTCCATTACCACCCCCTTTTGTACAGCATCATATCCCTGAGTCCTCAATAAGTGTAAATTCTGCTGGTTGTATAAGGAGGTTACCATCAAATTCCAGTGGTCTTTTTCGGTGTGCCATGCTTTTGGTAAAACATTTCTGAATATGCCAGGGTGTTGCGATCCATTTGTCACAAGGATTCTCTGTGCCCAGGTACTGCACAGTACACCCAGGAATTGCCGTTCTGTGGTAGGGTTTGCTCCCTGAGCCTTATTTCTTCCAGTAATATTGGATTACTGAAATCCTATGCTTGGTGATTAATGAGCCTGGTGCTGCAAACATATGAAACAACAACGTGGTCTGGGGTAGCCGGTGTTCTCGTTCAGAGAGAGCCTTGCATGTCAGTTTGTAAGGACTCTTCCTTTTGGAGCAAGTCCAAAGCTGATGTTCATATGGCTAGTCCCTGCCTGGGGTGACATAATGTGCAAAAAACTGAATTCACATTCAAGTAATTACCACTGCTGGGATTAATTCAAGCAATCCATCCATCCCTTTTTTCTGTTTTCCTCACCGCGATGCTCTAAGTGTGAAAAGTATGCCGAGGCGTGGGCCTTGCTTCCTGTGCCACATGATTCAATCTGCAATATGAGTCTCAAAGAGTTGGAAACTGGTCTGGGGATGTGCTCCTATTGAGAGGAGAACTGACCTGGAGTTTGAGCAGGGCAGCTCCTGTTGGAACAAATATAGGCGTGTACATCGCTTGCGATTACAATGCTGTCATTACAACGACTGTGTTGTTACATCGCAGTACCATTACAAAGCAAGGCATTACAACAACTTGCTGTACGCGGGACATAGGAATAGTATAATTTACTATTCCAACTCCAGTGTGTGCAACAGTAGGAAAGGTGTTGGAATAGTACATTATACAATTCCTTAGTTTAGAGCGCCCCTACATCTAAGTCGTTGTAACGCCTTGCATTGAAATGGTACTGCGATGTTACAACGCGGTCGTTGTAACAACCGCATTGTAATCTATGCGTTGTAATGCATGCAATGTGATGGCTGTTTCCCGTTGTGACAGGAACAAAGCTAATTTAATTACAGCTGGTTTCAGTCTGAGGTGTGATGGTGGCAAACAAACCCATGGACTGGATTGCAGCCTAGATTAATTACCACTAGCTGAGATTAATTCAAGCAAACAACCCATCACTTTTTTCCAAAAAGTAGTGAATGTTAGCTACCACCACAGGCTGGGGAGAAGTGTTATGTGTATGATGACTACCACCATATGCCAAGAGCTACTTAATGTTGCAAGGTAATGTCGTCCGATGCCAAGGGTTTCTCGGTATACCTGAGTGCTGGCAGTATAATCAGGGTGTTGGACGGGGCCGGACTGGCCGTAGTGGGCACCGGGCAATCCCTCATTGCGCCACACGGGTGGGGGGCAGTTTTGGGCCCCTGGGGGCCGTTTTTGTTACAGGGCCGTTTTTGCAGCATAGCTGCAAAATCGTCGCTGCAACAAAATCGGAAGAAAACCGGCCCTGGCAAAGAGCTCGTCGGCACCCCCAACCCTCAGTGAGGTGGGGGGGCGTCCGAGCACTTTGCCAGGGCCGGTTTTTGGTTCTAAGTCCGGCCCTGGTGTTGGAAGTACATGTCGAGGGGCTGCTAAAAGAACTTTCAGTATTCCATCATAAACAGGGTATCAGGGCCCGGACTTACTAATGCTGTACTTGGTTTGCCTAACTTTAGTAAAGCGAACCTGGCGCAAAGTGTTATGCTGGGATTAACTATACAACGCAAATCAAGATTTGTGCTGGATAGTTACCTAAAGTAACAAAAACTGTGTGATGCTGTGTGTTGCATTACTTTGTGTCAAGGGGTGTTCAATGGGTGGTACATGGGCATTCACACGCAATCATCTATTTGTTTTGATGCAAATCCCTATCTGCAAACAGGGATTTGTGTTCAAAACAAACCCCTCCTTGAGGAAGGCATAATGACAAGAAATGTTTTAATTTCTCCTTGTTTATTCCTGCTTCGCATGCAGGCGGCATCTTATGCCCACAAACAAAGTAGGAAAGTGCTAAAAGTTAATTCTTGTACTGGAAGAGTCCCCTCCCAGTAAAAAAGCATTCCTTATAGAAATCAGAATGCAAGCACCCTTCCACAATTGCACGACGGTACATGAGTAGGTGCATGGCAGCCTAAAGGGCCCCCTGCGGGAAGGACGGAAAACCTCTCCATACCTTAGTAGATATGGCACTGTTCTGCTCTCTCCATCTGATGCATTTCACTGCAGAAACTTTAGTTGCTGCCCTGCATTGCATACATTTTTCATAAATCTGGGCTCTAGTATCATCTGTCAGGATGTTGTTTGATATACCAAGGTACATTTATCATATGTCAAGGACCTGCTCAGTTTGCATGGGGGCACCAATATATGTTAGGCCTGTTGAATGTACCAAGGTGCATTATCATACGTGAAGGGTTGCTTAATGTGCTAGCAGGTTTCCATGACATGACAGGGTGCCAGTGTGCATTAATTGTTAGAATTGATAATGTTCTCATTTGGTAGGGTATATAGCTATGATTCAGATAATCTGAGGGGAATGCAGAGCACAGAGAAAGCTGCAATTTTTCTGGGGAATAGAAGAAGGAGTTCCTCACCTCTGTTCTATGCCTCCCATTGCCTAAGGCATTAAGAATGCTCGCAATACTATGTGGATGCCCAGTGTCAGAGAAAGGAGAGAGTAAGGTAGAAAACAAGAGAAAAAGTGTGAAGGAGACAGATTGAGGGTTGAGAAGCCCTCCAATGCTATGTAGCTGACCTAAGGTTTCTGGTTGGGATGTAATAGGGTAAGAAGTTGCATCTACTAATGGTTTTTCTTCTAAAACACTTTAGGTGGCTTTCCGACCGAGATTGTCAGTTTCACTTATGACTACCTAATTACAATTTCAGTGGTCGGAAGTGAAACCAGGCGGTCATTTAGACAGGCTTCCGATGGGTTCGAGGAGCCCATTGGCCAGTCAGAGACCTAGTAAAAAGGACAGACAACACCGACACACCTGGGGATAATCCCCCTTAGATTCCACTAAAACATTCTACAAATTATTGATGTGTTTGAGTCATTCCAGACCCCCAGAGGACTCGGAGACTATCAGAGTGACAGCTGGAGGGGCTAGAGAGATCCAGAAAGAAGAAGGGACCTGTGGGGTTCCACTAACTTAGTTGAACATTTAACATTACGCAACTGTTTTTCTTTGCAGCTATGTTCCTTGTGTGGGTGAACTCTTTGCCAGGGACTATCAATCTTAATGATGTCCAAAAGTATGATGATGGGGGTCAAGATAGCTGATACTTAATTGTAACACTGTATCCTTGGACTTATGTTGCCTCGTGGTATGTTATTAGCTGGAGAGAGGCCGAGGTGGGCTGAGGTCTCATTGAGGGTGGTTTGACGCCCTGGTGGGATGCTAGGGCCATAGCTCAAAGCATCTTAAAAAGTTAAGGCCTTGGCTTCTATGGGGGGGTTGAAGCAGTGGGACCTCAAGGTTGGCCTAACTGTTTGGGGCTGCTGTTGCTCGGACTCAAGCCTATGGATTGGAAAATTACAAGTTGTTTATGTTGAGTGAGGTTGAATGTATAGCTGGTACGAATTGGTTCTATAACTATCAAACCAGATACGTGGTACACAGTAAGTTTGTGGGTGGCGGAGTTGGAGTATGAAAGGTGCACTGTGGAACAGAGGAGCGCAAGCTCTACAGGAAGTATGGCTACTACCTGGACGTTTTTTAAAATGGAACGTTCAGGGACAGGGTCAATCCATCAAATCACACAGAGTTTACTCCTACCTCAGGTGTTATGTTTTTTTCCGTAGCATTCTTGTAGAAGACACACACTTGAGGGACTACATTAAACCACCGAGGCAAAGGTGGTGGGGACAAATATTTGTGACTTCCTATTCCAGATATGCCTGGAGGCTCTGATCTGGATAGCGCCCGGTGTTCCCTTTATGGCCAACAAAGTTAAACTGGATCCTCAGTGGAGATATGTGATTTCTTGGAAGTGCTTTGCTAGATGCTAGGCAATATGTGTTTGGTGAATGTGTTTGTCCCTAATGTGGATGACACTGAATTATTTGGGTCTGTTTTGAGAGTGGCCGCCGATCATGTTGGCCCTGAGTTGCTGTTGGCTGGAGATTTGAACAGTGTGCTGGATGATAGTTTGGATCATATCCCCAAGAATGGACATCAATGACGAGTGATCTCAGGGAGATTATGATGGGTTAAGGACTACAAGCTATATGGAGGGTAAAATTCACACAAGGCAGAGTATACTCCTGCCTTGTGCCTTCAACCGGGATGTATAGTCCACTTGACTATTGTTTAATGTCTGGAGCCCTGTCTCAACTTGTGGATGATGTCTCCTACCTGTCACATTACCTGAGAACTGGGATAGCGTGACTGTGAAAGCCATGGAATGGGATGTCGAGAGGGTAGTACTGCATGGTGAGTGTTTGAAAGTATCCTATGGTGTGAAGCAACGTCCATCCAGGTCCCTAGATGTCCTGGAAAAGAAACTTAGCATCCTGTAGGACTGTGTGGTTGAGCAGCCACAGCAATTACTGAATGGAAGGAGTATGAGTGATAGTTGCTAGAAATGTGGGACTGATTAGACAAATGTGTCTTCTCGGGATACAGACTGCATTGCACCTGGAGGGATATACGGCTAGTAGAATGCTCTCCACCCTCCACTGTAGAGAAACTCATTGCTCTTCAAAGATGGGGGTCCGGGACACCCAGGGACGGATGACGTGTACACAACTGGGCATAATGGAAGTCTTTGCTGCGCACCTGCGGAGAGTTGGCTTATTTATCGAGGAAAAGAGGGACAGTTTAGACACTCCCATAACCAGGGAAAAAATAAGGGTAGCTATACGGGCATTGAAGACCACTAAGGCCCTATGATTGACAAGCCTGCTGGCTGAATTCTACCATTGTAGGGTTGGCGAATATGGCAGACCACTAGCTGGAGGTGTACAATGAAGCGTACAGGAGAGGGCTGCTTCCAGTCTCTATGAGGGAGGCATTTATTGTTATGCTGCCCAAACCCGATAAAGTTGTTTTGGAGGTGACATCCCATCTACCCCATCGATGATAAATGTCGAAGTGAAAATCCTCAATAAGATATTTTGGCATCTTGACTGCTGGAACTCTTGCCACAGTTGGTACGCAAGACTCAATGTGGATTTACATCAAATAGGAATAACCTATGCAGAAGGTTGTCATTGGTCATGTCCCTGTTCTGGATGAGGACCTGTATAAACTAGGGCTACCCTATATTGAACAAGCATTTTATTCACTGTTGTGGATGTTTTTGTGGAGAGTACTGTAGAAGGCAGGCATAGGTGAGTGTTGTATAAAATGGGTACAACTCTTATACAGTGTTTTCCCTACATCAAAGCACCAGACAAGGCTGCCTTTTAACCCCTTGCTGTTCACACTAGAGATGGAGCCACTGGCTTGCCAGCTACGAACTGTGTTGCAAGGCTGGGGGATACTGACCAGAGAGAATGCACATGTGGTCTCCCTATATGCTGGTGAAGCTTTAATCTATCTACGCGCGCCAATATACTCAGTCCCCATCATTCTGGGTGTCCTCACCTAGTTTGGCAAGGTGTTCGGTTTACACATTAATCGCTTTACATCCAAGCTGTTCCTAATAGGAGAGTTATCCAGCAGACAAGAGAAGGACCTTCCTCAGTTGGATCTTCTCTGGGAAACAAAGGGTCAGGTATCTTGGGATAAGACAAACACATTGAGCACCAGAGTTTGAGGTTGCAAATATAAGTAGGGTACTAGATGAGTTAAAATCAACAGTGAAATTCTGGAAAACCCTCCACTTATCTTTGATAGGGAAACTGTTGCTGGTTAAAGTGATAATATTGCCCCAATGCCTCCATATTTTACAGGGGACCCTATTTGAGAGTCACAAAAAATACTTTGTGGAATTAGATAAACTGATAGTTGAACTTCTGTTGGTCTCTGTCTGTTGGCCTCTGGGAGACATAGGATTCTTAAGCTCCCCTGGAGTAAGGGAGGTCTCAAATTACCATTACCAAGCCTGGAACTTTACTATCTAGCAACTCAGCTGCAACACATGATGCATAGGATGGACGACCTTGAGAATTGGGAGTTTAGATTTATGAAGTGTACCTGCAACGGCGTTCCGCTTAAGGAACTACTAATGATGGATGTAAGGTTCCAGCTTCCATGCAATAAGTGGTCAGACAGGTTTGTAGGGCGGGCGTGGGAAAAGGCTGTCAGAGTTGTATTGCATAGGGCCCCATTTGCACCTGACATTATTATTTAGGTGCTTTGCTCATTCTCGTTTATATTATCTGTTTATCACCGTGACAGATTCCTACAGTTTGCAAAAATTATAGCGATGGTCCACAGAATATGGCCTTCCTTCCTAGAGGCCACAAGGCGATCCAGATATTGCGAACACTGTTGAACATGGCTCGGGTCAGAGATTGATCAGGCACATCTAGGGGGCTCTGAGAAAGGACTCACTACTGGGAGAATTACCGTTACACACCAGGTGGCATGATGGCATGATGTGTTGGAGGTGCGACTTTCAAATAAGGAATGGGAGGGAATCCATGAGGGGGTGAAGACTACTTCTTCTGATCCCATTGTGAGAAGTTGGCCCGATATGCAACGTTCGCTATTCTAGCGACCGCTATGTATCGTTCCAACGACCCTTATGGTGTTTGGTTGTAAGTCAACCTATAGACCAGCTATCCTAGTAGCATGGATACGAGCAGTCTAAGGCTAAAGACTCGAGAGGGCGCGTTAAGCCAGCTGTTTACCACACATGTACCCCTTGAACACCCAGTGAAAGGACACCACACAAGTGTTATGAAAATAAACAGTATATTTATTAAGAATCACAACAGCCCTGTACTCTTTATGAGGACAGGGCACTAAGCACAAACCAAATCTCTTTAGCAAATACTTCAAGTGCACAGTTTAAAACAAGTGTCCGGGGACACGGAAAGGTTAAGGCAAGTCGGAAGCGAGGGACTCGGGACCCTAGAGTAAGGAGGCTATGCAGGCACCGAAATGCCGAGTTACCTAGCCACGAGGGCTGCGGCTGCACAAGTCTTACAGGCGTCGGGGTCTTCGCTGACGAGCCAGGAGCCGGAAGAAAAGGAGTTGCTGGCCGGCGACCAGTGTTGAATAGTTCGTAGAGATTGATGAAACCTGAAAGCAGAGGGGACCAAGTTCGTACTACTAGCCAGTAGTCAGAGGGTACCAGGAAGGCACCGGTTGGCCGTCACCTCGACCAGGTGAGTGGGCGACGCTAGGCTCTGCAGTCTCTCGGACCAGGAGGCGTTGTCGGCGACCACGGTGGAGGTGCGAGCTGTCCCACGACGGATGTCGCTGTCGGCGTCTTGGGTGGACCAGGAGGGTCCGGGGTGCCTCTCAAAAGATGGAAGCAGGGGCCAGTCTGGAGCAACCAGACCGGCAATGTTGATTCTTGGTCGTCGTCACAGAAGGGCACGAGCCAGCGGCAAGTGACCAGACAACGTGCTGAGCAGCGAGCAGAAGGGCCCCACGCAGATCGTGGAGATGCTGGGAGACTGCACTTCGGTGCTGGAGCGGCTCAGGGTCGGGGCTTCTCGGACCCCAGAGCACTCACCAGAGAGTTACCTCGATGGTCGTGCTGGTTTTTAAGAGCGTGCAGGTTCTGATGATGGCCGGTCCCTCGAGGTCTCGTCGCACCCACAGATCACAGCTGAGCTGATGACGTGGGTAGAGGTCAGAGGTGCCAGGGAAGCCGGTTCTCGTCGAGCTGGGCCGTCGGATTCCTTGAGGAAGGACTTACAGCAAACCGCAGAGTTCTTAGATGGTGCCCGCTGATGCAGGGTGACTACTCCTTAGCCACAAGGGAGAAATCTTGAGAAGAGTCTTGAAGTCCTTTCGTAGAAAGTATTCTTGATTCAAAGATGATCTAATTTGGAAGGGTCCCCGCTCCGGCCTTTATCCTAAAGAAAGGGGTGGGTACATGACTAGGTCCTGCCCTAAGGGTGGGACCAGAAAGGGGGGTAGTTACACCCCTCTCCCCTGCCGGACTTTCCCCAGGCCAGGGCTGTCGCCCCTGGAACTGGTTCTAACCGGCAGATGCGTAGTGAGCACCGGGGTGCCACTCCGCAGTCACCTTCTCGCAAAAGCCCTACCTACCCAGAATACACAAACCCTGTCTGGGACGGTGCGAACACTGCCCTCGACAGGAAACCCTTTGTCCAAGTGCTCCTCGCTGGAAGGACTCCCAGCAGCAGGAGGTCAGACTTGTGTCTGTGGTGGCAGCATCCATTTTGTGGAGCTGAGGCTTTCGTTAACTTTAACCGGGGTTCACAGTCACGTACATGTCGTGTCCCTCTAGAAGGGCGGAATGCTAACCTCGTCGCCAGAGTTGATGAGAGGGCAGCATCCCGATTTGTATGACACCTTACTCGACATGTCTTGATAACGCGACACCGAAGTTACCTATATGGTACGCGTTATCATGGAACAGCCATTGGGTCTTGATTCCGCAAGCTGCAACCGGGCTCGGCTCGGGCCAGAGCTTAGTTCACACGAGCCCATGCACTCTGCCTTCAGGATTGTCAAGGCCTGCCATAGGAGTGACTGATAGGGACTCGGGTGTCCATTGTATGGTTAGATATAGAGCTACTACATCTAAAGCAAAGGGTGATTACACGTCTTCGCCCCAGCTGTCGTGCAGCCAGTTGTGTCAAATTTAGGAGGCCAGCCAGGGGTGGCATAATACATGCTGCAGCCCCTGGCGGCCCTGGGTACACCTACGCCCTGAGTTACAGGGTCTGATAAGGTGGCCCAGTACCAATTGGTATATGCACCTAGGGTACATCTCGTAATTTAGAAAGAGAACAGCCAGGCTGTGGGTCTGATTGGCAGGCCCACAGCCAGAGAAAGTCGTAAACCAGTGAAACAAAAGCAAAAAATCTGGGTGATCATAGGATTGCAGACCCTACTCTCCTACATGACCCCCCCCCAAACGTCGGAACAACTAACTAACCTTGACCAGGTAAGTCTTCTTGTTCTAAGTGGAAATATCTGGAGAGCCCATCGGCATTGCCATGATCAGTACCAGGTCTATGTTCCACTGTGAAGTCCATCCCCTGTAGGGAAATGGACCACCTAAGCAGTTTGGGGTTTTCACCCTTCATCTGATTTAGCCACAAGAGGGGCTTATGGTCGGTCTGAATCTTGAAGTGAGTGCCAAACAAGTATGGCCTCAGCTTCTTCAGGGCCCAAACCACAGCAAAGGCCTCCCTCTCAATAGCTGACCAATTCTTCTCTCTAGGGGTCAGCCGTCTACTTATAAAAGCAATGGGCTGGTCTTGACCATCAAAATTCAGTTGAGAAAGAACAGCTCCCACACCCAACTCAGAAGCATCTGTTTGGACAATGAATGGTTTGGAGTAGTCCGGACTCTTGAGGATAGGCGCCGTGCACATGGCCTGCTTTAGGTCATCGAATGCTTTTTGACAGCTCGCTGTCCACTGAACCTTTTTTGGCATTTTCTTACTTGTCAGTTCATTTAATGGTGTCACGATGGAACCATAGTTCCTGACAAACTTCCTGTAGTATCCAGTCAGGCCCAAGAAAGCTCGAACCTGAGTCTGGGTGGTTGGGGGAGCCCAGTCCCTGATTGACTGTATCTTGCTCTCCAGTGGCTGAACCTGACCTCCACCGACAAGGTGGCCCAGGTATACAACCTGTGTCTGCCCTATCTGGCACTTGGTGGCCTTGATAGTGAGACCTGCTGCTCGCAGTGCCTCCAACGTCTTCCGCAGGTGGACCAGGTGATCCTCCCAGGTGGAGCTAAAGACAGCAATATCGTCAAGATATGCCGCACAGAAGTCATCCAGCCCAGTAAGGACATGATTCACCAACCGTTGGAAGGTGGCAGGTGCATTTTTCAGACCAAAGGGCATCACCACGAACTGATAATGCCCACCAGGGGTTGAAAATGCTGTCTTAGGCTTGGCGTCCTCAGCTAACCTGATTTGCCAATACCCAGCTGTCAGGTCAAACGTACTTAAGTAGTTGGCCGAAGCCAGCCTATCAATAAGCTCGTCTGCCCTTGGTATTGGGTGGGCGTCAGTCTTAGTGACTGCATTGAGACCCCTGTAGTCTACGCAGAACCTCATCTCTCTCTTACCACCCTGGGTGTGAGGTTTCGGCACTAGAACTACGGGACTAGCCCAAGGGCTATCCGAGGGTTCAATGACTCCCAGCTCCAACATTTTCTGCACTTCACTTTTGATGCAGTCTCTGACGTGATCAGGCTGCCTGTAGATTTTACTCTTTACAGGCAGGCTGTCACCAGTGTCGACCTCATGGGTGCACCAATCGGTCTGACTGGGTGTCAGAGAGAACAGATGTCGGAACGACTGAAGAACCTGTTTACAGTCGCTCTGTTGATGGTCGGAGAGGCTGCCGCAAAAGACAACACCATCTACCGAGCCATCGTCAGGATTCTGAGAGAGCAGGTCGGGGAGAGGATCACTCTCCTCCTCCTGTCCCTCATCTATGGCCATGAGCAAACTCATGTCCTTCCTGTCGACATATGCTTTGAGCCTGTTGACATGAAGCACCCTGTGGGGGCTCCGGGGAGTTCCCAGGTCGACCAGGTAGGTGACCTCTCCCTTTTTCTCCAGGATGGTGTGGGGCCCGGACCATTTGTCCTTGAGTGCTGCTGGGGCCACTGGCTCCAACACCCACACCTTCTGTCCGGGCTGATAAACAGTCAAGACAGCCTTTTGGTCATGCCAAGCTTTCTGGAGTTCTTGGCTGGCCTTAAGGTTTTCAGATGCCTTTTCCATGTACTCAGCCATCCGCGAGCGGAGGCCGAGCACATAGTCCACTATGTTGGCTGCAGGCTTTTTGAGAGGTCTCTCCCATCCTTCCTTCACCAAACACAGGGGTCCTCTTACAGGATGCCCGTACAAAAGTTCAAAAGGGCTGTAGCCAACCCCCTTCTGTGGGACTTCTCTGTAGGCGAACAAGAGGCAGGGGATCAGGACGTCCCATCTACGCCGAAGCTTTTCCGGTAGTCCATGAATCATCCCTTTTAGGGTCCTGTTGAATCTCTCAACAAGCCCATTGCATTGTGGATGATAGGGGGTAGTGAACTTGTAGTTAACACCACATTCCTTCCACATAGCAGTTAAGTAGCTCGACATAAAGTTTGCACCTCTGTCGGAGACGACCTCCTTAGGGAAGCCCACTCTGGAGAATACTCCAACTAGGGCTCTTGCCACAACAGGTGCTGTAGTGGTCCTAAGGGGAATAGCTTCAGGATACCTGGTGGCATGATCCACTACCACCAGTATAAACTTGTGCCCTGATGCTGTCGGTGGTTCCATGGGACCGACGATGTCGATCCCCACCCGTTCAAAGGGCACCCCCACCACAGGCATTGGTATAAGGGGGGCCTTTGTCGTGCCACCTGACTTACCACTGGCTTGGCAAGTGACACAGGAGCGGCAAAACTCCTTGGTATCCTCGTTCATGTGAGGCCAGTGAAAGTGCGAGACAAGCCTGTCCCACGTTTTCGTCTGGCCTAAGTGACCTGCTAAGGGAATCTCATGGGCCAAGGTAAGTAGGAAACCACGCTGAGACAAGGGGACGACCAGCCTCCTGGTCATGCCAGGCTTGGGGTCTCTTGCCTCAGTGTACAGGAGTCCATCTTCCCAGTATACCTTGTGGGTACCTGTGGCGTTCCCAGCAGCCTCAGCAGCAGCCTGCTGTCTGAGGGGTTCAAGAGAAGGGCAGTCTAATTGGTCCTTCCCCAGATCTTCCCTTGAGGGTCCCCCTGAGCCCAAGAATTCAACTTGGTCAAGTTCGAACTCTCTCGGCTCAGTTTCCCTCAATTCCTGTAGGTCAGCCTCCTCTGAGACTTGATCCTCGACCTGGGGCAAGGGGGAAGGCGCAGCCTTAACCCTACTGCTCCTTTTCTTGGGAGGTGTCTGGTCCGTTGTTCCAGGATCCAGCACCTGTTCAGTGGGGCATTTCCTGACCTGCGACCTAGTCACAGCGAACACATGTGCTGGCAAACCTAACATTTCCATGTGAGTCCGGTGCTCCACTTCTGACCATTGTGACGACTCCAAATCATTGCCCAACAAACAATCCACTGGGAGGTCTGGACTAACTACAACCTTCTTTTGGCCAGTTACCCCTCCCCAGGAGAAAGCTACAACTGCCATACTGTGATTGGTAGTGACATTGCTTGCATTGGTCACCAGGAATTCTGTACCCGGCATGATCTGTCCAGGGTCCACAAAGTTAGGCGTCACCATGGTGACGCTGGCACAAGTGTCCCTATAGGCCTGAGCCATCTTTCCATTTATGAAAGGCGTCTGTCGGTATTTGCCCAGCGTATTGGGGCTTACGTCAGGGGATACGTCCGCGTCCCCTGTACTGACAAGGACAGCCTGAGTGAGTGTGCCAACTAAGTTGTCACGCCCCTCAGAACCCAGGGTTAACCCTACTAAACCCTTGGGAGGCGCACTACCACTGCTGACTGTACTAGGGGGCACAGGTGCCTTAGGGGCTGCAGTGGCAGGAGTCTGCCCTCCTCCTTTCTTGGTGCACTCACTAAACCAGTGAGACTTACTTTTACAGTACTGGCACCAACGTTTGGATTGGCCTTCTTTCTTCTTTTGGGGAGCCTGACCCCCACCCTCTTTGGGTTGTTGGGGACCTGTCGAAGACTTCTGGTCATTTTGTTCCCCCTTAGAATCTTTACCCTTCTGGTCTGCTTTCTTCTGACCACCTTGATTCTGGCCCTGGTTCTGTTTAACTCTCGTACGAACCCATTTGTCCGCCTTCTGCCCCAATTCTTGAGGAGAGGTCAGATCCGAGTCGACAAGATGCTGATGCAACAACTGGTTCTGACAATTGTTTAAAATTTGTTCTCTCATCATCAAATTATACAATCCTTTGTAATCAGTAACCTTACTGCCCAGCAACCAGCCCTCAAAAGCCTTAGTGGCACAATCGACAAAATCAGACCAGTCTTGAGACTGCGTTTTCTGGGTATCCCTGAACAGCACCCTGTACTGCTCAGTGGTTAGGCCGAACCCTTCAACGAGTGTATTCTTCAAGACTTGGTAATTGTTAGCGTCCTCTACCCTTGTGGTGAGGAGCTTGTCTCTTCCTTTACCTTCAAAGGAGAGCCACAAGATAGCTGCCCACTGACTCTGGGGAACGCCTTGCACAGTGCAGGCCCTCTCCAAAGCAGTAATCCATTTGTGGATGTCGTCCCCTTGCTTAAAGGGGGGCACTATCTTCCCAAGGTGTTTCGTATCGAAACTCTTTTCCCTATTACTAGGTACATTGCTGCCACCAGTGGGGACTGCCCCACTTAACTGTTGCTCTCTAGCGAAAGCAAGCTTTTCTTTGGCCAGGGCAAGTTCTTCCCTTTCGATCCGCAGATTAGCTGCCCTTTCCTTCGCTTCGTACACTCTCCTCTGAGGGGACGTCATCCCTCTTTGAGAAGAGTTGTGAGAGCCGTTGGTATGAAGGGATCTGCCAGAGCCTCTTGATAGAGATCTGGCTCGTCCATTCCCCATGTTAAGCTGACCTGATAGTGGCCCCAGGGGTCCCCCAGTACCGCTATCATGTTTGCTTAAGTTGGACCTGCTTAGTCTGACGACTTCTACCTGTCCCTTATCTGCCTCGTCCCCAGAGAGATCCTCATCCTCATCCTCCTCCACATCCTCGTTCTCGGTTGCGAGATGAATGAGGTCAGGATCGTCTTGGGTTCCCTCGAGGGGAGGCATGTCTCCTTCTGGATTAGAAGAGCTACGAAGTTTCTCAGCTCTCCTGGCATCATAAGTCTCCAAGAGACCAATCAGAAAGGACGTTGTGGGGTTAGACCCCTGCTGAATCTTCCGGGAGTGACACAATCGTCTTAACTCCTTGAAGCTCAGCACAGTATATCCTGAAGGGATGACCTGTGGAGGGTCAACTGACACAAGGGGAGACTCAGAGTTTCCTCCTTGGCCCGACATACTGTTTCTAGTGTGGTGTAAGTGGTGCACCTACCTACACTATGTGTTTTCCTACTTTTCCCTTGCTAAGAGCTGTAGCCAAGGTGTGCTAAGCCTTGAGGAGCTACAACAGCTGGTTCAGTAGAACTCAGAGTATTCTAAGCTTTAGTTATATGTACTAACAGTACTTGTGCGATCTTTCAACAAGATATTCTTAGGATACGTGTGGTAAAACAACAGCAAGCTCAAATCCCAACCGCTGCCCACCAATGTGAGAAGTTGGCCCGATATGCAACGTTCGCTATTCTAGCGACCGCTATGTATCGTTCCAACGACCCTTATGGTGTTTGGTTGTAAGTCAACCTATAGACCAGCTATCCTAGTAGCATGGATACGAGCAGTCTAAGGCTAAAGACTCGAGAGGGCGCGTTAAGCCAGCTGTTTACCACACATGTACCCCTTGAACACCCAGTGAAAGGACACCACACAAGTGTTATGAAAATAAACAGTATATTTATTAAGAATCACAACAGCCCTGTACTCTTTATGAGGACAGGGCACTAAGCACAAACCAAATCTCTTTAGCAAATACTTCAAGTGCACAGTTTAAAACAAGTGTCCGGGGACACGGAAAGGTTAAGGCAAGTCGGAAGCGAGGGACTCGGGACCCTAGAGTAAGGAGGCTATGCAGGCACCGAAATGCCGAGTTACCTAGCCACGAGGGCTGCGGCTGCACAAGTCTTACAGGCGTCGGGGTCTTCGCTGACGAGCCAGGAGCCGGAAGAAAAGGAGTTGCTGGCCGGCGACCAGTGTTGAATAGTTCGTAGAGATTGATGAAACCTGAAAGCAGAGGGGACCAAGTTCGTACTACTAGCCAGTAGTCAGAGGGTACCAGGAAGGCACCGGTTGGCCGTCACCTCGACCAGGTGAGTGGGCGACGCTAGGCTCTGCAGTCTCTCGGACCAGGAGGCGTTGTCGGCGACCACGGTGGAGGTGCGAGCTGTCCCACGACGGATGTCGCTGTCGGCGTCTTGGGTGGACCAGGAGGGTCCGGGGTGCCTCTCAAAAGATGGAAGCAGGGGCCAGTCTGGAGCAACCAGACCGGCAATGTTGATTCTTGGTCGTCGTCACAGAAGGGCACGAGCCAGCGGCAAGTGACCAGACAACGTGCTGAGCAGCGAGCAGAAGGGCCCCACGCAGATCGTGGAGATGCTGGGAGACTGCACTTCGGTGCTGGAGCGGCTCAGGGTCGGGGCTTCTCGGACCCCAGAGCACTCACCAGAGAGTTACCTCGATGGTCGTGCTGGTTTTTAAGAGCGTGCAGGTTCTGATGATGGCCGGTCCCTCGAGGTCTCGTCGCACCCACAGATCACAGCTGAGCTGATGACGTGGGTAGAGGTCAGAGGTGCCAGGGAAGCCGGTTCTCGTCGAGCTGGGCCGTCGGATTCCTTGAGGAAGGACTTACAGCAAACCGCAGAGTTCTTAGATGGTGCCCGCTGATGCAGGGTGACTACTCCTTAGCCACAAGGGAGAAATCTTGAGAAGAGTCTTGAAGTCCTTTCGTAGAAAGTATTCTTGATTCAAAGATGATCTAATTTGGAAGGGTCCCCGCTCCGGCCTTTATCCTAAAGAAAGGGGTGGGTACATGACTAGGTCCTGCCCTAAGGGTGGGACCAGAAAGGGGGGTAGTTACACCCCTCTCCCCTGCCGGACTTTCCCCAGGCCAGGGCTGTCGCCCCTGGAACTGGTTCTAACCGGCAGATGCGTAGTGAGCACCGGGGTGCCACTCCGCAGTCACCTTCTCGCAAAAGCCCTACCTACCCAGAATACACAAACCCTGTCTGGGACGGTGCGAACACTGCCCTCGACAGGAAACCCTTTGTCCAAGTGCTCCTCGCTGGAAGGACTCCCAGCAGCAGGAGGTCAGACTTGTGTCTGTGGTGGCAGCATCCATTTTGTGGAGCTGAGGCTTTCGTTAACTTTAACCGGGGTTCACAGTCACGTACATGTCGTGTCCCTCTAGAAGGGCGGAATGCTAACCTCGTCGCCAGAGTTGATGAGAGGGCAGCATCCCGATTTGTATGACACCTTACTCGACATGTCTTGATAACGCGACACCGAAGTTACCTATATGGTACGCGTTATCATGGAACAGCCATTGGGTCTTGATTCCGCAAGCTGCAACCGGGCTCGGCTCGGGCCAGAGCTTAGTTCACACGAGCCCATGCACTCTGCCTTCAGGATTGTCAAGGCCTGCCATAGGAGTGACTGATAGGGACTCGGGTGTCCATTGTATGGTTAGATATAGAGCTACTACATCTAAAGCAAAGGGTGATTACACGTCTTCGCCCCAGCTGTCGTGCAGCCAGTTGTGTCAAATTTAGGAGGCCAGCCAGGGGTGGCATAATACATGCTGCAGCCCCTGGCGGCCCTGGGTACACCTACGCCCTGAGTTACAGGGTCTGATAAGGTGGCCCAGTACCAATTGGTATATGCACCTAGGGTACATCTCGTAATTTAGAAAGAGAACAGCCAGGCTGTGGGTCTGATTGGCAGGCCCACAGCCAGAGAAAGTCGTAAACCAGTGAAACAAAAGCAAAAAATCTGGGTGATCATAGGATTGCAGACCCTACTCTCCTACACCCATGTTTAACTGAATTTAATATAATGTGGTGCATCAGGTTTAACTTACTCCTAGTACATTGCAAGCAATTTACCAAGTGCAACCCTCCTCTTGCAACTGCTGTACCGGTTAGGGTTCAGTTTTCATTCACATGTTTGGGGGTGCCCTAAATTAGATGAATACTGGGAGGCGGTATTGAAGTCCCTGAATGCAACCACTGGGTGGTCCATTCCCAGAGATGTAGGGGACTGTCAGTTGGGATGGATTTCAATTAAAAACAAGAAGAAACTGAGCAGAAAGTTCTTCCTTCTGGGCTTCGTACTGCTAAAACGCAGAATAGCCATTAGGTGGATGAACCCGTTTGCACCGAAGATCGCAGACTGGCTGAGAGATATGCCTAAATGGGCAAATGTTAAGGACCATGTTTTGTAGATCGGAAATGGGCTACTAATGCGAATTTAAGATGTAACATGGGAGTTGTAGTTTAAGGGAAGTGCGGATTGATTGTAGTTTCATTGAAGTTTATAGGTCACTTTAACGGGCGGGTAACTGTGGGAGGAGGGGTCGAGAAAGCATTTAAATGAGAGGTGGGTTGTGAACCAGGAGACAGGCTTGCCGAGGTCAGGTTGACAGAATGGTTTACAGCAGGTACGTGATGATGGCAGTTGTTAAAAACGGAGGGAGGGGATAGTGATTAACTCCTGTTTGAACGCTCGTTTTATAGCACTGAGCATGATATAAAGACAGAACTGATCTCAGCACGAGGCATGAGCAATGAGAAGTAAAAAATAAAATGTTTGACGCTGTTGATGATACTTGACTGGAAAGGACGGAAACATGGGTGTTGTTAGACTTGGGTGGGAGTAGTATTTTTGTTGGAAACCTCATCACGTAAGGTACATGATAGCCTCAATACCAGTGATTAAACTGAGGATAAGGGAGGAGAGAAGGTACAATAAGGGTACAATAGCCCACATGTGACTATGAAACTGTTTAGAATGTTAATAATGTTAAGGCATTAGATCAGCACAGAATAATTTCATGCACTTATGGTAAAAGCGTAGAATGCTCATTTGATAGTATGAAGCTTACAGTAAATGATTTTAACCTGATATGTGGAAAAGTGATTTGGTTAACTAGCAGCGCAATGTATGTTAATATTTGTTTAATTAATTCTTACAGTTACCCCTGACGAAGGGCCCCTGGAGGCCCGAAATGCATTGGGTTGTAATAAACTGCTTAAAGATGAAACATGCCTTCAGTGCGTATTTTTGAATGAAGAGGTTCGGATGGCCCATCAAGAATATGAGAAATAATGGAAAATTGGCTTTTCCTTGTTCGTGGATGTATTAGATTAAAAATGACTTAAGACTTGAAAATAACGGATCATAAGGAATAATTAGTATGGAAATAGCGAAAATGTGCGCAATTGCAAAAGCAACAGTGCCATGGTTTGGGGCACTGATCCAGTGCCCTGTCACAGTGATTCAAATGTTAAGGAGTGCCACATGCCTAAAACATACAGACAACCTGCAGGCCTTTACCAGCGGAGCAGCGTATGGGGTAGCACGGAGGTAAATTTGTCCCGAGTCTATTGCGAAATTAGCAATCAACCCCAGACGTTCTTGAAATGCTCATGAAGCAAGACAACCTTACACAATGAGTCATGCAACTGCATGGTCTAATACCACTGTAGGCACATTATAGCCTTAATTTATCATTAAAACACTGTAAATAGTCCTGCACTTTTTGGTTATTTACACAGTATATAGAAAAACGCGAGTAAGGTGGGGAAGTTGTGCCCCCGTCCTGAAGAAGGAGCACAAGCTCCGAAACATGTCGACGCACACCAGAGGTACTGTCCATAGTTACGACAGTTAACTACCTCAAACTGCACTTCTTTTAATAGTACCAGCCCGGGGTCATGAAGAAAGTTTTTTCCTATATACCTACGAGCCAGGTACTTTTTAACCTTCACTATATCCCACCACTCACATTTAAATACCCAACCACTTCCACCACACGCACCACACATAGTCTATACTTTCAGTGCTCCCGCGTAGTCGTAGGTCGCAGCACGCCACATCCCGTTAGAGGGGTGCGAAGACCCCAATGATGAAGCATGACACCAAGGGGCCTGTTGGTGTGTGAGGGGTATTTTACAAAACACTGAGTGTCCCCACATCTGTGGTCGACACTCTCCCTGTCTACTGTGAGTAGGATTCCTTTTGTTTATTGTAACCTGCAGGCCTTGGCAGCAATACTCACTGAGTTACTGGATCCCCCTGATGCACTACCCCCTTGTGTCCGAATGAGGATAGGAGTTGCAGAGTGCATGAGGTATGACTGAGGAAGAAGATGAGAGAACCTTAGAACTATCTATAGTTATGTAAATCTGCCACCTGATGGCCTTTGTTATTTTTTTATATCGAAGTTCTATTTGTTGTTCTTGGGTTGATAATTAAGCATCAGCATAGTGAAAGACTGGGTTTTAACAAGTCCAGGGGAAACATATTTGTATTGGAATGAGTTTGCAGTGCTTCGTCACATGCTTTGCAAACAAATGTTGTGGACCCAGTTTGTAAATGTTGGTTTCAATTTCTAAGGAAGGTGCAGATCCGAGGTATAGCTCTTCCAGTGATCTAAACCCAGTCATGGAGTCTTTTCCATAGTATTGTATAAAGGGTTGTGTCATATGCCACAAAGAGGTCGAGCAATATCAGAACAAATGTATGGTTTTCTTCCACTGAAGTATTGATTTCTGCTCTGATGACCAATGTGTTTGTTTTGCCTACCAGGGTCTAAACCCTGACTGGTGATCAAGTAGAAATTGTTTTTGTTTTTTAATTTTTTGCAGTTTCATATTACATAAACTTGTCCCAACAGCATTAGAGCACTTTGCTAGAGCACCAGATTACATTGTACATTTGTCTGTTTAATTCTGTTTCTAGGATGCTGCTTTAGAAAGGCAGATAAGAGATGAGATAGAAATTTGTCAAATACTTTGGGTCTGAAGTTGGTGCCTTTACCATGCATGCAGTCATATATTTTTTTGTGTGGTTTAGGGAATGAACTTTCTAAAAGCAGTGCTCCACCATACAAATGAAATTCAGGGCAGAGTTGTGAGAAATGGTATCACATAGGCATCCGTGCAAGTTTCTGAAGACATGTTTGAAGCTTTGATGTTTGCGACAAGACTCAATACCTTCTCCTACTTTAAAACATGTTCCTGCCATGTGCCTAATTGGGGAGTAGGTAGGGATATAGGATGGAAATGAGATGAGCTGGTGTTGACTCTCATCTCCCCTCAAATCTTTGAGATTTTAGCTTCAAAGAAACACATAAGGTCATTGCAATAGTGCAAGGAGGCCCTGGGTTAGCTTCTAACTTTTTGTATTAATTCTTGAAAGATGCCAGAGATCTCCTGGGATTTTCTTGGTGCCTCAACAATGCTTTTCAGGAGGCCCAGCTCTTTTTATGACTTTGTGGTGGACAATTCTATGCAATTTGCAACTTTCTTTCTCAGCAATAGATAACATATTATGCCATCTTCAATCATATTTGCAGCTTCTTCTTTTCATTTTTCTTTTTGCCCAACCCGAGAGAGACATGAGTGCTCAGTCACTCTAAAACGTTGTGGTAAAGAATTTCAAATTTGCATTTTGGATCTAGAGTGGTGGCAAGGTTCTTTCCGACCACTTTGTAGATTTTCTGGAAGTATTAATTCAACACGTTAGCAGCTTGTAGATAAACTAACCTTACAGGCATTATGCAGCAATCAGGCAATAAGCCTTCCAGGACTCACTTGGAGGACAGGCGCTACAAGAGTACTCTTAACCTTTCTGGTACACCTCTATCTGGGTTGGGACCAGTCCACAATGCCATCACCCAGGCTCTCTCAAACCACTGCATTTAATTGTAGTTTACTAGTGTGCTGTGGGCACTGATCATAAGAGCAGTTCCCTTCCATATAGCCATCTGTTGAAGCAGGCTAATGCAAAGACATGTGTCATCTGGAAACTGGTGACATATTGAAATGGCACTACAAGGATTAATTCTGCACCTAGTTTTATAGCCACATAAAACACTTAAAGATTTTCTTATAAAATCCAAAATTAGCAGCCTAACAAAGTTCCTCATTGAGCTTGTGATATTTCACTGACAATTTATGTTGTTCTTTCCATGAAATGAATGATGTCAATACACAGTAATGATATATTTTTGATAGCAATTCGAGATCACCAGCTACGACTGGTTCCTAGGGGATCGAGTTTCTGGCACATAGCATTTTAGACATCTACCGTACTGATATGGAGAATAATCCATTAGATCCCGATTGCATCTTGGAACTGCCTATTGATATCTGATGGTGTATTTTGTTTTCATTATATTGAACCAGCAGGTGTGTTTTTATATTGTCTTACATTTATATAGGTGTTTTTCTAACGACTGAACAGGGAAATAAAATAAATACAATTAAACACAAATAATAGCAAGGTAAAACATGAAAAGAAAAAGATTAGGACTAAAGGGAAGATATTCTTTTATGAGAATATAAATGGCTAAATCGTGACAGGTAATAGATCTCAAACTGAAGGGACTTAATGGAGAAAGAAGCTTGCGCAAATTTGTGAAAATCCACAATTTTATGTTACATGAAATTCACAATAATTCTCAAGTTGTTCACATTACACTAGTTTTATGAATAACGTTTTGCATGTGGAAGATTGTTTCATGGTGAAAAATGCCTCACTGTGAGACATTTCCTTTCTGAACCAGTTTGTTGCCAGTATCTTGCAAGACTATTTTATGCCAGGTGCCTGCTCTCATAATAAAAGTCACAGAAGATACCACTAAATTTCTTTTTTGTGCTGAAAGCAGAATTTTGTTACATTTCTGTTGAATTTCGCAACATTTTCAGAAAAAAAATCTGTATACTCACACTACCCTGCAGGGAAATCCCAGCTTTCGAGAAGGTTGGCCTGGCTCTCCTCGAAATCTGTAGCGTCTAAGTCAGACCTAGCAGCTTCAGTAGGGTGCATGCCACCTTATACATGAAATGGAAGCTTGATGCTAGGAAAGCAAAGCAGGGTGATGTGATCAATGTTTCCCACTCATCACCAAATGCTCCGTTGTGTGAAAAACTGACCTTGAAGGTGTAAAACAAATCTACTTCAAAATACTTTATCACCATTCATTGTAGAAATTACCAACAGCTGGAAGGCCAAACAGAAGTCTGATACAGAAAAGAAACACTTGATTTAAATCTCCTAGATACAATTGTAAAGAGCAACGTAGATAGAATTTGGATGTAGACACCTACACGTTTAGCCCAAAATCCAGAATAACAACCTAAACAAATGTTCAATTTCCAATTCCAACTCTTGCATCTCTACAGAATCCAATAGAAGTCAATTGCTAACTGATCAACTTGATTTTGCACCACTAATGCCACCTACAACATCCATACGAATACATTCCACCCGAAGCATAACGTGATCTCTTCCTTTAAATGAGCTATCAAGAAAATGAAAAAACGCTAAACTCACGTGCATCAATATTTCAACAAAAATTCATTGGTCAGGCAGGTCTGGCTGATAACTAGCATCTCCTAAAGGAAAATCTGTACAATGTTAAGCAAAAATGCACTTTCTAACATTATGGGCTCACTGTCAGAAATTGCATGGCATGCAAAACTTTTAAATGCGGAGTTAAAACAATGCAAATAATTCGTTACACAAAAAAATAGCATATAAATCTCCCAGTTTTATTACCTCGCACCTGTTTGGGGACTATACATTTGAAGCACAGTGGTACTGCTTCGGGTAGGATAGAATGACTGCCTTATTATCCAGTGGAATAATGTTGGCTAATTACTTAAGGATGTCCAATCATTACAACTGCCTAATTGCGTTCTAATTTATCACTGTACGTGTTAATTAACAAAGAAGAAACAAGTAAGAATTCAAAATAGTGATTTACCATTTGTCTCTTCCAGGGATGTCACATTACCAATTCTTTCTTTCAAAGAGTCATTCGGGCAGTGCACCTGTAAGCGAAAAATACTAATTTGATAACATGACTTATTCAATGAATTATTGACTTTTTAAATATTAAGATTTGAAAATAAAAAATGCGGTATCTGTTTGACATTATAAATCATCGTTTGGTATTAATCTGGGGGATAGATGGATGGATGAATGAATGAATGGATGGATGGATGTGTTTCACTTAGGAGTTTAATGAATCAGGAACATGTTGTGGATGCACACCCACCAAACCAGACTCAGGCTCCGTCTGCGATGCAAACATTTAGAAAGACATACTAACCGCAGACTGCACCCTAGAGAAGAGCTAATTCACAACAACATGGATAGATGTATACATGGATGGATGAATGCATTTTTTTTTACTTGGGAGTTTAATATAGCAAGAATATGTTGTGAATACACACCCCGCCAAACCCAACGCAGATCCGGTCCGCAGCACGAATCCTTTATCAGGGAGCAAAGGCTGTCAGGGCTGTGAAGGCAGGGAGACAGGGCAAGGTAAATGCCAGGCTATTTAAAGTATAACTGAGGTCACAGAACTACAGAAGAAAGGAGTGGGCTAGAAGCGGGGACAATGAAAGAGACAGGGGACAAGCAAGAGCAAGGTTTGATTAACTAAGGGATGTGCTTATATATGACAAAAGGTTTCTTAGTGGCTTCAGAAAACCTATTTGGACTGACACCAGCAGTCAAACAGTGAAGTCACAGTTGGTCCTGCTGTTATTGAGACTGCTGTACTCAGTGCAAGTTAGACCTAGACTTACAGCAACGTTGAGACAGGTAAGAATCCAAAGGACTTTAGCACAACAATTGAAGTTTGGCAGCAATCAGGAATATGTTGCCTAACACGATATTGCTATGGTCCGAGGTAATTCCAAGGCAGAAATGGGCAAGGGGCGCCCCTCAAAAAGCGGTGAATAAGTCAGTGAAAAGGTTAAATCAGTCAGTTGCGGAAATTCTTCAGAAATCGAGCATTCGTACCATTAGGCACAAATTAATACACACGTCAAGGCCTGAGCTATATGCTACAGATGGAGTGCACCTGTCAGAAGTGGGTAATGAACTTTTCATACAAACGATATTGGGGGCCATCTCGGAAGCTCTTGAGTGCAGGGGGGGGGGGTCGAGTCCGCCAGTAAGCGCCTCGCCCCGTGGCGGGGTCCTGGACAAGAGGTATCAAAGGGACTCCTTTGGTCAGTGCCATATCTTACCCTAGAACAGGTCTTAAAATCATCATGGGCTCTGGGCTGGCGGGAGATTTGGGGATGACTTGCTGGTGGCACTGGATTCTCTAGCCCTACCCTGGAAGCCATTGGTTGCCACAAGTGGTGGCAGATTATTTACCTGCGGCTCTGTTGACCGGAGGGCGGTTAACTTAAAGGGAACAGGCTAACTTGGTTGTGGCCTGCTGGCACAGCCCGAAGGTCAAGCAAAGCCCCGTTGGAGAACGGGCTGTAAATAGAATGACTATGTATATGTATATACGTGTGAGTATTTGAATACTGTGATGTTTATAAACAAGTTTTAAAGAGCTTTAGAAGAAATAAAAGAGGCCAATGGAGTAATTGGCCTGGAACTATATTTTAATAAAAATAGACACACTGCCCAAAATCAAACAGGACTCAGGTGTATCTTTGAGAGGAGGGGAGAAAATGGTGATGGGGTGAGTGCACTTTGTATGCCACCTATGGAGACCAAGCCCGAGGTCACACTGTAAACTAATAGGGACTGCAACAGACCGTGGACTGAATTCGAAATGGAACAAAACACCAGAGCGGAAAGAATAACCAGAATACAGGACAGACACGACTGAAAGGAGACAGGGCGAAAGCCAAGAGAAGGATTTATAAACAGTGCATCAGAAATCAAGGACAGAAATACTGGAATCAAGAGCAGGCAATCAGAACAAGGAAGCAAAGGGAGCCACTGCAACTCAGTGATACGTGGTCAGAAGCCCAACAGGGAATGCACAGAAATCAGTATATGAGGCTACAATGGATAGGTAGAAAAAAGGTGAGACTGTGAAGTAAGGAAAACACATAAAGCACAATGTTGCACAAGCCAGACACAGGAAAGCAAGGCACTGGAATGGTGTAGCTCACTGGTTAGAGGCGGCAGACCCGGAAGCAGAGGTCGGCCTGGGACCAGGGTTCGATTCCCGACGCGGCTGGGTCTTGGGCCATGGTCAGCGGACTCGATAATTCTCGCCTCGGAGCCCACTCTAACCATGGGTCCCACTCAGCAACTCTGGGCAATAGCTTGCTTAATATCTACTAACGGCCCCATCAGCGCCGGGGATGCTTGTCTTCGCCTTGGAGATGCCCAGGAGGGACCATCTCACAGAAAAAGCCAGGATGGGTTCCCCAGTGGTATACAGCGCCGGGACGCCCTTTTGCTGGGGCAGCTGTGCGCTTTACAAGTATACGACATTTAACATTTAACTTCAAGCAACAGGAAAAGGAGTCAAAACTTCCCTCAGGAAACAAAGGATTCAGTAGTGAAGGCAAGTGGATAAGAAAGGAGGAGCTCCTAGTAACAGCAAGGACAGTACAGATTCGGAGTGCACGTGCCAGGCTTAAATCCAACCTCCCATCCCACATCCACACAGATTGATTGGAACTCAGATCAGGAATGAGCTAGCTTCAGGACAGTGCAGGCGCAAGACGTTAACATTCTCCACCAGCTCTCTGCCTGAAGGAGTGCACTGAAGTTTTAGAAAGCAACCAGTGGGCACTCCAGAGTGGAAAAAGGATTGGATCTTGTTTCAGAACATGGCAAGGGAGCACATGGGCATGCTGAAAACTTTAAGAATGAGTACAAAGCATAATAAGTTTCAACGAAAAGCTCCTTTCCAGCTCTCAAACTTGGGTATGCCATACAAGTAACATAGCAAACACAACACAAAAGTTTCAGCACCCTGTCCATCACCTCCTTGTATTTCCTTTGCTAACCCTAAGTTGGCAGGGTATTACCAGACGTGGGTCCTTTGCTCACTTTGACACTGGATTCAAGATAGTCTGGCTGATGAGAGGTGTTAACCTGAAACCAGTCCGAGGATTATTGCTTCCTGTACAGAAAAGACCTGGCGGGGCAGTTTGGGCTGGAACGTTCCCATGAGGCACAGGGCCAAGACTGATTTGCATATGGCTGAGTTTAAATTGGGGCAACGAAGTGACCTTAAGAACAATGAGGGATACAACCCAGATCTGTGACTGGGGCTGAGTGTCTGAAAACCTTCAGTACCCTGTCCATCATCTCCTTGTATTTGCTTTGTTAGGCCTAAGATGGCAGGGTATGCCCAGACGTGGGTCCCTTACTCATGTTGACACTGGGTTCACGCTAGCATGGCTGCTGAGGGGTGTTACCTCAAAACCAGTGCCAGGATGCTTGTTTCCGGTCCAAGGAGGACCTGGCCTGAAGGTTCAGGCTGGATTGTTCCCATGAGGCACAGGTTCAAAACTGGGGTGACGAAGTGAGCTAAAGAACGATGATGGATTCACTCAGATCTGTGACTGGGGGTGAGTGTCTGAAAGGTTTCAGCATCCCGTCCATTATCTCCTTGTGTTTGCTTTGATACAAGTAACATAATGCATTAGGAGATGTCAAGTAAACCTTGGAATAGAACCCTGAGTGGAGCTGATTTCCAACAGGATTTGTAAAGTCTGTGAATGAACAGAAAAGTGTAACACAGGTTTAAAAAAATTCATGACAGTTGCAGGCTCACTGAAGTTGAAGTGCAACCCTATGCCAGGATTGATCGATCCTAGCACATTTGGAAAGTCGCTCTAATGGGAGAGTGTGACCTATAGGAGAGAGGTAATTAACAATAATAATAACAATAAAGCTTGTGACATTTCATTTCCTCCCAATCAAATCAAATCAAACTTTATTTGGTTTAAACATAAACCATAAAAGCAGTGTGAGGCTCTGGGTGTACCATATAATATGGCTGTGGGGCCTTATCATGGAGTATGTTCCCAGATACCATCCTGGGTCCAGTCAGATCGTTTACTTTACTTTAGCTCAACCCTGGGTAGCTGTGGCTACGTGCAGTAAGGCTTGGCAAAGGAACTTAGGGCCAGATGTACGACCGGGGTATTTCACGACTCGCAAATACAACAGTGACAGAGACACTGTTTGCGATTCCCAATGGGGTCACAAATTACATGCCTCGTCAATAGTCATGAGGCACTCGTAATTTGTGACCCCATGCCCTAAGGGCATGTCTGTCTGTCACATGGCACACATGCCAGTATTTGGGGTGCTAGAGGGTGTCAAAGTGAAACCCCCTGCACCCTTGCTGGAATCGGTATTTACAGAATCGGTAAATACCGATTCGGTAATGCCCATTGATTCCTATGGGCTTCAATGCCCATAGGAATCAATGGGCATTCCCGAATCGGTATTTACCGATTCGGTAAATACCGATTGTTACAGAATCGGTAATTCAATAACCGATTTCACCTACATCTCCCCCCTTCTATTTTACTGATTCATAAATACCGAATCGGTAAAATTCGGTATTTATGAATCGGTAAAATATACTTACCTACATCTGGCCCTTAGAGATATAGGCCTGCTGGAGGAAATTGGAGTTTTTACCTATTCGTTTGCGCGAAGGAAATACTGCTAGGGTTCGCTGGGGCTTGCAAGACCAGCTTGTCGATCCAATCTCTGCTAATGAGGGCTTTCGCCGAGGCTGGATATCGGCCCCAAATTTTTTTTCATGATTTATTAATAATGTGATACAATTTCTTAGTGCAAAACAGGCAGATGCTTCCATACTAGGGGGGGAGAAAGTAGTTCCTCTGCTTTTTGCTGATATTACTCTGCTGGCATCTAAAACACCTGGAGGGTTACAACAACTACTAATCCAGTTCCAAGAATTCTGTGACACTAAAGGTTTAATAATTAATACAACTAAAACTAAATTCATGGCCCTGAACCCTCACAAATTCTATTGGGGTTGGCCCAGGCTTGGAGGCATACAGGTCAAGAGGGTCAGTGCCTTGACTACCTAGGCTTAAAGCTAGCAGATCATTTTTCATGGAAACACCATATTAATAAGATGGTCTTGAAGCATAAACAGTTGCCTGGGGTTTTAGGGAGAGAACACCAATCATCATACACCAAACCGATTAGGCCAGCCTTGCAGGTTTATGATGCTAAAGTGACGAGCTCTACGATGCATGGTGCAGAATTATGGGGCTTGGAACAGGTAGAGGAGCTCAGTAGCCTGGATTTTAAAAATGTAGGAAGCCTAGGGATATGAACCCAGAGTACTCCTCTTTTTCCGCTCATGCTAGACATGGGCAGACATTATTTTGCCTCCAAAGCTGGTTTGCGACCTTTGCTGTTCTGACTGAGGGTTAAGACCACCCCTTAACTTTGGCCATGTGCACACGCTTTGGAGGATGTAAAATGTAGGGACACCGCCAATAAAATCAGCTTGCTTAGAGGTGTTAAGAGCCTGCTTACAGCTATTGGGATGGGTGATATATGGGAGGCCTATAATCCCACCTTGCTCCCCCGGAAATGTGATGTGAAGAATGTGTACTGGGGGTGGGTAACTCGGGAGGAAATGAGTAGCGGGGCTTGGGGGAAGCTCACTCTAGACTTCCTGTCCCACAAATTAGATCATTCCCTGGAAGGATATCTTGATTTCATAGAACACCTGGGGGATAGAAAATTGTACATTCATTCAGGTTTGGCACACTGGCGCTGAACAATGTTACTCGTAAATTTACCTGCAAGAATGAGGTTGCACTCAGATGTCCTGGCTGTGGATGTCATCATTAGCCTTGTAATGTTTGCCTGTCCATTGCATCTGATGCCGAGGAACAACTGCCGTATTCCAATTTGCAATCTACTGGAAACTGGCAATTACAGAGTCGCACTGAGGATCCTGAAGTCCAATGCCAGGCCACTGCTTCTTTGTTGGTGGTAAAATTCTGGGGCCAAATGTGGGGCATTAGAGGCAGGGCCCAGAGGGCAAACACTAAGTGAAGCCTCAACCAAATTTTCGAGATTTTAGTTTTTAAAACGTTTAAAGAAGGCTATATTTGTAGTTTCACAAGAGGTATTTTGTATTCTCTGTACTTTGACTTTTTATTGTGTTGCGATGCATTGCACTTGAAAGATGTGTGTCATCCACTCTTTCTACATTTGGGAAGGGTTACGAAAGTCTTGATGGATGGAACGATATCTTGGAGAAGGCTGCTGCTATTTTTCTATTTTGCATTTCTTCACTGCCAGTCTGATGGTCGTTGGCTTCAGATGTCCATTAGAACTAGTGGCAAATGTAAATTTGTCAATGAAATGCGTAATAGACTTTTGATGTCCTTTCTCATTTTTTGACAAAGCTCTTCAAAAGACTGGTGCAAGGAACACTCCGCCAGTCACAATCTACAGCGTCACTTATCTCCACACTAAAACTCAACAACCTTTCAACCTTCAAAAAAGGTCTCTAGTCTGATACTCTGAGTTATGGCCCACAGTAATTGGAACCTACTATTTACAGTCTCAGTCAGTAAATTGCTTTAATATCATCCTATGAAAATTGAAATGACCATGGTATCTAAAAATGTATTCTTCTGCATTAGACAGACATGCAGGATTTTCAGTGTGTTGATGTCTCCAAATTAGGCTGCTGCCTGACTTTAATACCACTTTCAGATTGCTCCTTAAGCTAAAAACATCTACTTTTATTTCTCCTTCTTTGGATCAACTGCACAGGGTCGAATTAAAGAAGTATATCAAATGAAATGGTGTCACTGTTCTTCACCGACCCCTTATCATGGTGGCCTCGTCTTAATTAATTAAATGCCTTCCAGGGTAATGCACTCTTCCTCTCCTGCCCTCCTGACTCTATTTAACAGAAGACTAGGTGGAATGGTTGGAATTTTAGCTTGCAAGCAGCTTGACTGCATACCAGATTTCCTTAAATATCTGCATTGATTCAGATCAACTTCTCCACAAAGCCTAGAACAAGAAACAACTCTTATGCACCCTCATTCAAGTGCTCCATGGCTGGTGGCCAATGCTACCCAACCCAACCCGAGGGGATGTGAGGAAAAGAGGTAGAGTTGAGTAAAAAGCAAACAACAGGACCTCACAGAGTGCTTACAATCACACCATAGAAGTCCATGTGACACTAGAAACATAAACAGGTCCACAGGCAACCTACATAACAGCACACAAAACCTAAAATCATGTTGTCTTTGAAGCAAAGAACACTTACATGGCACCAAACCTTTTCAAATGCAACACAATAGTCATCACTCCTGTCCACATGCTTGCATAAGTGGGTGAGAAGTCGCCTGATATGTGCAGGTGACTCAAAATTAGATTTTAGGACCTGATTCAAGGTTGGGGGGCAGCGTGCTGTCCTCCATATTTAGAGTTCAACACCTGCCTGGAGGAGACCTCAATGTATTGAATGTTTGCAGAGTGGCTGCCATGTTTCATGTGGCTGCTCGGAAAACTTTTTTGTTTTACAAATACAAACTCCTGGAAAGCAAGCATCGAATGACCCTGACACCCTTGGAGTAATCGCATAAGATGTTGTGGTTACTTTTTTTCTTTTCTCTTAGAGACCAACATGCATTTGCTGGTGGTCCCAAAGAGAATAAAGTTCACTCTAAATTGGGTAGATGGTCTGAGATACTAACATCGTCGTCCCCAAGTCTACCGGGTTCTTAGCATTATATTTCCTTCTGCAGAGCCAGTGGGGGGGTTCCGCCAGCAGAATCATGGCGGACTGCCTGACTCAACTAGAGCAGGCGGGCAATTGTTTTGGCAGGCAGGATAATCTGCGATGTTTGTAACATAGTACCCTATCCACTAAACTCTAAATCACTCCCTTTAAGAATAAGGTAAAGTAAATACATAAGATGCAAGATATACAATATGGGGCCAATAAAGAAACCTCAACAGAAGGTGTTTGAAAATAACACTGATACAGAAGAGATCTACATCCACAAAAACTTAATGGTATGAACATGCAAACTTGGGTTGAAGAGAGAGGGTCACATGACTTCATTGCTCCCTTATAAGCTCCCTTATTTTAGTCTGCCCTTAACTAGGCAGCTACAATTCAAATAACAGCAATGTGGGGCAAAAAATGGTGGCTGTTGAACTCTATAAAAACATGTAACATAAGAAAATGAAAATACCATCTTCCTGCAAGACTTCAGGAGTGTGTGTCCCCCACATAGAAATAAATGGCCCAAAGGCCACCAACGCCCCAGATTCTGATCAGGCGCATGGTAAGTACTGAAATGTATGGAACTTGTACAATTGGGAGAAGATGCACTGACGGTCAAGAGAGGATACTTATTCCATTTAGATTTTGGGATTTTATTATTAGGGAAATTAGAATCATGACCATCAGTTTTGTGTTTACTATATTTTAGCGTTTGTATTTTAAGCCCTCTGCCAATATAGCCCTACCAGCTCTCTGGTGATACCTAGTAATGGTAATTTCAGTAGTAGTGATAAAATGTTTATTGTTGATTTGCCAGAATGTTCATGTAGGGAAGTCTATTGGTGCTGGTAGCCCAGCCAATCAGAGACACTGATTGTTCAGTTCAATTGTAACAGTACTAGTTAGGACAGGGCAGGTCCATTAACCAGAGGTGGAGGCCGAGACAACTGGAACCAACGCGGGAGGGGGCTCCCCTTTGACGTTTCGGTGGGAAAGTCCCAGGCAGTGATGTCAGCCAGGTGTAGTACTAAGGTCCCCGTGGAGATGCGCACAGAGATCACTTGACAATGCTATCTTAGATTGTGCCAACATTCTGTGCAGGAGATCTGGGACTGGGCTGGATTGGCAATGTGGCTCTGTAAGATTAGCCAGGGTTGCCTGGCATCTACAACTTTCCACCCCGACTTAAAAAGTCTTGCACAAGGGAGAGACAGAGAGTTGGACACTGGAATTGCATGGCAGCAACACTGTGGACAGATGGCAGGACAAACCCCCTTGACGCCCTAATGGACTATGGACTCTGTCTACAGCTGACCCCAAGATCAATGAGTCTCCCCAGGACCAGTGAGGCTGGTTCTCTTACACCCACTAAGGGCCAGATGGGAGAAGATCTGTACTTCTGTACCCCAGAAGGAGGAGAGGAAACAAAAGACAAAACAAAGAACAGAATTATTTTTTAGAGGCCTGAAGGTCTGTTGAAAAGGATCCAGGTGACGAGTGCTTGCCCTCAGGAACATAATAAGCCCAGGATTTTAGAAATCGCCCTGGCAGGGGCTTGATATATCGATCCTTAAAGGAATTGGCCTTTGACCCCTGCCAAGAAAGCAAAGCAAGTGGGTCTTTGCTGCATTTTTCAGAAAATAACCCTGGGGTGGGTTAGAGCATAGGGCTCAGTGCAAGACTCCTAAATTATTAACGTTTTGGGAGGAGGTGTGGGTGGGGTGAGGTCCCTCTCCCAGGGCTCTGTAAAGTTAGAGGACCCATCCACCAGGCCGGGGTGTAGATAAATAGGGTCCATAACACCATCCACAGTTCCCCGATGAAGAGAGGAGGAGGGGCCATCCCATCCCCCTACAATGGAAAGAAGGGGTCCAGATCCTCATCCCTGAGCTCCGAGTGAGGGAACAGGAAGGAGGAGTATTGTTTCAACTCCCACAATGCAGTGGGCTTTCTGCCGCTTCCTGTGCCCAAGTCTAGGGTGAGTCGGGTGGCCACAGTGAAGGCAACACCCTAATCACATGCGGTATGCAGAGAAAATTCAAGTGCCGGCTCCCGCACCGGCATGACAACAGAGCCAGCTGGGTGCTGAGCCGACTGGGCAGAGTGAGAGTGACTTCCCCCACTGTCCCACTCAAGAGAGCATCAGGGTGTCATGGGTGGGACAAGGCACCCCAAAGAAGAAAAGCAAAGCAAAAGAAATTGAAGACATATGGCTCAAAACCCTGCACAAGAAAGAGAAGCTGAGGCCGAAGCCCCTCATTAAACATTTATGGTCCTCTGAGGCAGCGCCCCATAATACCCTGAGGGGCTTTAGTTACCCACATTGTCTCACCTTGTGGCAGCAACAACGTGGCAGGGGCACCACTGATTGGAGAAGGGAGAATTGTTGTGGGTGCAAGAGTTGCTAGCCCCCCCCAAAAGTGATTCTTATAAAATTACCCTAAGACTGCAGGGTCAACAAATTCATGACCCCCAGGTTTTTTGGAGGACTTTATAAGCATTGGAACTTTTGTTCTACAGTCTGAGAATGCAGGGATGTCTAGTGGATATTAATTTTATGAATGCTTTGTTTAAAAACATATTGTTGACAGTGATGGATGTATGTCGTTACAACGCATACTTTTACAACGCATACCTTTACAACGCATTTTTGACAACGCAACATCCATAACAACACATTCCATTACAACGCATGCCATTACAACGAATTCTTTAAAACTACCTTTACAACGCATTCCACTGCAACGCATACTACATTTACAACGCATACCATTACAACGCATACCATTACATTGCTTGTATGGTAAGTATTGGATAGTGTAAGGGTAAAAATGACTATTCTAACTCCAGGGGGTGCAACAGTAGGGTAAGTGTTGAATAGTGTAGGGATAAAAATTACTATTCTAACTCCAGGGGGTGCAACAGTAGGGTAAGTATTGGATAGTGTAGGGGTAAAAATTACTATTCTAACTCCAGGGGGTGCAACAGTAGGGTAAGTGTTGGATAGTGTAGGTATGCGTTTTAATGGTATGCGTTGTAATGACTGCATTGTAATGACATGCGTTGTAGTGGTATGCGTTGTAGTGACATGCGTTGTAGTGGTTGCGTTGTAATGGCATGCGTTGTAATGGATGTTGTGGTGTAAATGTTTCGTTGTAAAGGTAGTGCGTTGTGAAAGTTGCGGTGTAAGTGTTGTTTCCCGACAGTGATTTGTGGTAAAAGTTGCAATGCTTTATTAACAGTAACATAGAGAGATGGTATATAACATGATTCTTGGTCTTTTAATGTGGTAACCCCGATAAAAAACAATAGGCCTGCTTTATTTAAAGTGACACCCTCCTATGTAGTAATGTGATATCTGGCATGGGAGGGATTACTATGATTTTAAGGGTCAAATGTAATTTCAGAATGTCACTAAAGTTATTTCCACCAAACCTAGGTATATTTTTGTAAATTACTGCGTAGTGTGTGTAATCAACATACTTTTCGTTTTCTAAAGAAAAAGCACAGACTAGACAATCATTTATTGAGTGTTATTATTGCATGTCAGCGAATGGTGCTTACTAGCCCATTCCACCTTCCCTGAGTAGGCCTTGCACTGCTCAGCATGTCTACCCTGAGAGAGTCAATTGGTACAATGAACTTTGAATCCCTTACCGCCTGGCCAGATATGGATGAGGGCAAGCAGAGGGGGCGGAGCTTAGAACCTGGCGCTACCTGAGCATACCCTCGCACTCACGACCAAGACAAATTACAAAGGAGTGTGAGGCTGCTGCCTGCTTCCTCAGGAGGTTTTAAAATCCCTGATGGATGTCAGCTATGCAGAGCCGCCACAAAATGGGTGTCCAGCTTACAGTGTGCACACTGTGCAATATCGGTTCTTCACTTGGAGACCATGAGAAAAGAAGCAACATCGTGTGACACACAGTGGCTCTGTGCGAGTTGACATGTCTGCTCTCCTCCCCACTCTTTTACACAGTTTTTGATTTGCCACTGTATTTCACCACATAGATGGCATAGTTCCCTTATTGCTCGTTTGAGTGCCCTGTTGTTTCCCATTTAGCTTTGCCCTACAGAAAAAAAGACAGTCATACAATGTTTATTTTTACAACTTTGGTACAGTTAATAGGAGCTGTAGTTACAATGCCCATGAACACAGTTACATAGTGAGGCTGAAAAGCTTTCAATTCTACACATTTCAGTCACCGAGACTGGAGTAGCTTTAAGTTAAAGATCAATGGAGGTCTGTCCCTTAGTGAGCAAGGATTGTACCACTGATATGGGGACATCCATGTAGGCAAACAAGTCAGTCACCTAGAGTGGCACTTTATACTGGGTGTCACATTTGAGGAAAAAATAATTAATTTGAAAAATTGTCAATGAACCAAAAATGAGGGGCTCCAACTGCACAGCAACTAGCCTGGAGTCACCACTTTATTAATAGGCAGACCACACCCTCAGGCAGCCTTTACCTGAGGGGAACCTCCAAATAAGGTAGTTCACAGTTAATACTTGTTTTGCCTGATGACCACTGAAAACTTGTTTATCCCTGTTTTTCAAAACTGCAGAAATTTGCACAAAAAATGCATTGCTTGTGATACTTGTTTTTTTATTCATTTTCATTTCGGGCATTCAAATTGTATATTGTAGTACAGAATTGATGGTATAGTCATATTTTATATGTGTGTGTATTTGCTGTGGAGACGTTTTGTGTACCTGTGAGAAGAATGTGTATTCACTTCTATCTATCTATCTATCTATCTATCTATCTATCTATCTATCTATCTAGCTATCTATCTATCTATATATCGATCTATGTATCTATCTGTCTGTCTATCTATCTGATAGACAGACAAATAGATAGATAGATAGATAGATAGATAGATAGATAGATAGATAGATAGATAGATAGATAGATAGATGGATAGATAGATAGATAGATAGATAGATAGATAGATAGATAGATAGATAGATAGATAGATAGATAGATAGATAGATAGATAGATAGATAGATAGATAGATAGATAGATAGATAAATAGATAGATAGATAGATAGATAGATTAAGGAGCAGACCCTAGTGGTTGAGGCACCACTGTACAAACAAGGGGGAGCAATTAAAAAGGGGAAGATAATGAAGGGGACTACAAACGTTTTGCAGTTTTACACACAGGGGAGATGGACCATTTCTTACATCTTTAGAATGTTTAGTCAGATGCGGCCGGCATCGCTCACAGGTGGGGGGGGGGAGGGAGTGCCTAGGTCGCATGGGTTGTGGGGGGTCGCGGGGGTCGCGGGGTTTAGAAATAAAAAATAAATGTATGTCAAGGCTGGGCCCCACGCCTTCTGTGCTCCTGCTCTCCTGAGTCTGCTTCCAGGAACAGGAAGCAGGCAGTCAGGCTCCCTCCCCTAACCAATCATAACACTGCAGTGCAGCGTCGTCATTGGTCTAGGCGCAGTGTCATGGTGCTCAGGTAGGGTCTGTAGGGGTGGGCATGTTCGCCATGCAGGCTGTAATGCAGCCTGCATGGAGAATGGGGAAGTGTGCATGACTGCTTTGGGCGGCCCGAGAGGGCCGACCAAACAGTCATTGCACACTTGAGTGGGCAAACCACACCACACTGCCCTGTTCCATGAGCGGAGCAGTTCCACCTGCCCACAAGGGAAACACAACTTGATAATAACATTCAGTTATTATCATGTTATGTTGCCTCTTCTCGCACTGCTTGAAAGCAGTGGGGCGACGCTCCTCCGCCATAGCCGCCACTGTGTTTAATGCTACCAAAAATTGCACTAGGGGTTCATTTCACTCAGTTGTATGTGGAAATTGTACTCAGGACAAGTTACAGATCGTTATTTTGTTAAGCCAGGGTTAGGAGATTAAAGTCATAAAAAAAGATATTTTAACTCGGTGAATATAACAAATTTAGAAAAATGAGTGAAGATTGAGAACTCATCACAGCGAAAGTAATTTCAAGTATGGGTGCACAGATTGAAACTACAGAGGAATATGAAAAACACCAATGGGGTTTTAAGAGCTTGTAACCAAAGATATGCGCAGGCTTGGTCCAACATCCCTTTTTGCTTTTTTAAAAAACAAAGAATACATTTTAAGGAAAGTGCTGACTTTCCCGTCCTTGTTAATATCCTGTCCTGTAAAGTGCCCTATCTAAAAGGCAGCTCTTAAAGCAGCGAGTGTCGATGGGCTGCAGGGGGCCGAGCTCTCAAAGGCCACTATGGGGAGGTGTCCATCCGGGCTCCAGGGGAGGGGGGGGCTGCCTACTTGGTGACTGCTGAGGGGAGGTGCCTTGCCTTCTCCAGGGAAGGGCTGAATGCTTTGCTGCCCCTCTCAGAGCACTCTACCACCTGATCTGGGCCCCTCTGAGTGTACAGCAGAGAGAGCTAAATATTAAGTGTCACCCTGCTTAAAGTGCAAGAGGAACACAAACCCATCCTTACATACACACTGCCAACCTTCCTCGCTGCAGCCAATCAATCACGATAAAAGCTGATGCACGGATAACTTACACTTAATGATGGCAACATACACCTTATAATTAATGGTAATTACATCTAATAATGACGGATGTCACACATGACACCTTCAACCAGTCCTGACTATTCAGCAAACACCAAGTCGTATTTGGGGCCTTAAAGCCTCTCTTTTAACACAGTAACCAAAGGGTCAAATATCCCAGCATGCAAAGTGCTCTTGGCTAAAAATCCTGGACTGACTGAAAGTGTAACACATACCATAAGGCCACCTTGCAGCCGTGTGACATTTTTTATCTACAACTTGGTCATCTCATGATGCTTGATAATGGTTGTTGAATTACATAATTGTCAATATTCCTCATATGAGCATCAGAAGGATGAAAGTCCGAGTCCTTACTACCTGATTCAAACCTGTGAGCCACAGGCTGCACATAAATCTCAAAGGAAAGTGCTGCACTGAGCAATATTCGTACAAAATGTCAATGTTGCACTGGGGGGCTTATTTATTGAAAAATGAAGCATCACAGCAAGCTATCTTGCTGTGCTGCGTGATTGGGAAAGGGCAGGAATGTGCCGTACTTAACATTATATACAACTCTTTCATACATATGCCCCTGAATTTTTTGTAATCTTTTTTCTATAATATTTTGTTAGTTCGGGGACTGACCCTTATCTCACTTTGGCCCAGAGGGAGAGAAAGACAAATATATAGGAGCGAATGGAGGAGTAAATGAAAGACGATAAGCAGTGACAAAGGGAGAGACGAAATACAACTTGCATGAGTGGTATAAAGGGGCAGGGCGGGTCTGGTGATGGATGAAAGAGACATGGCAAGGAATCAAGAGTAGGGAGTGCTGGTTATTTGACAACCCTGGCATTCGGTAGCGCCAACCACGGGTTTCTAAGCTTGTGGAGTGCTGTGGCTCACTGGTTAGAGGCGGCAGACCCGGGAGCAGAGGACAGCCCGGGACCAGGGTTCAATTCCCGACGTGGCAGGGTCGTGGACCAGGGTTGCAGACTCGATAATTCTCACCTCGGTGCTCACTCTAACCAGGGATCACACTCGGCAACTCTGGGCATTAGCTTGCTGCATCTCCACAACGGCCCCCCACATACGCCGGGGATGCCTGGTTTCACCTTGGAGATACCCAGTAGGGACCATCTCACAGGGAAAGCCAGGAAGGGTTCCCCAGTGGTCTATTGCGCAGAGATACTCCTTCGGGAGGTGATTCTAGCGCGTCAGAAACCCACAATTAAATTAAATTAAACATTGGGCCCTGGGCACCTATTTTTTTAATAAATGATATACTTCTGCCGAGTGTGTGAATCTTCACCGTACTTCAACAGCTTGTATACTCATCGTGTCAATTTCTTCACTTTGTGGAAAGCAATAGCAGTGGTGAGGGCAAGAGGGAGAAAGCGGAGCAAAACTGGTTAGGAGTCTGAAGTGAATTCCAGTCGCCCTGCAGAGCTTTAGGGACCCTCCACTCACAGTGCATATAAAAAAAACCCAGACAGGCACCATTAAATCAGTGAACATTCTAGAATCCTCATTCTAAGTGACTCTTGGTGAGGCATCGTCGAATAAGGAAAACTAAGGGCCAGATTTTCAGAAAAGGCACACAACGCAGCACAGCCACCAAAGAGGCTGCACTGCGTTGCGTGACAGGACGAGAGCAGGAAAGCACCATATCTATAGAGATGTGGCTCTCTCCTGCCCTTTCACTAGCGCTGGCGCTGTTTTCAGCTACCGTGCGCCAGGCACACACCTGAGTCTAGCATAGGTTTTGAACATCAAGGGTACCCTTCTTGTCTAAAAACTATGCCTAGACAAGTACAAATACTTTTCCTACTTTGTGCTTAGTGCAGCACACATGCAAAGTAGGGAAAAGGATGAATGAAAACATTTCTCCTCTTACTGCCTCCTTTCAGAGGACTTTAACTTTTGGCGCTAAAACCTGTCTGCAATTGTTTGCAGATAGGGTTTTGCGTCAAAAGGCATGGGTGGTTGCATGGGACCGACCATGGACCACACATGTAACGCCCCTTGGTGCTAAGTAATGTAAAGCAATGCGTTGCGCTGCTTTCCGTTACTTGTAGGGTTCTTTTCAACCCAAAACAAATTTGAACTGGAAAGTAAATTGATAAAAAAAAACATTCTGTGCTGTTTAGAGTCACTTTTGTGATGGTAACACAGTGCAAAATGTTTGAAAATATACCCCTATATCACGGGTACTCAAAGTACGTCCCGGCAAGCCTTCCATGGCGGCCTGCGGGCCTTACAGACATCGTACCTGTGTTCTTTTTTTTTTCTCAAGTGTCAGCAAACACCTCCGGTACTGCTCTGTGGGGCCGGCCGGGCGATCCCAGTCACAGTCATGGTGGAGCTGCAGGAGCGGTAAGAAGAGGTGAAGAAAGACTCATTCACATGCAAATGGTCTTTTAAAGATCTGTGAAGGACTGGGGTGCTGCTCTGTGTGTGCCCGGGAAGCTGTGTGGGGGTGGAGGGTGGGAGGGCAGCAGGGAGTGAGAGCTTGCCTCAAACCTTTATGGAGTGTCTGAATTCAATAGGCAGCTAGTTCCAGGAAGTAGCGAATTCTGAAGATTAGAAAAGCTTGAATGCGTAAACCATTATTATACAAAAAAATGAAAGGATGGAGTACATTTATGTTTCTGCTCTTCAAACTCAATCTCTTCTAGGCTCTTTGGCGTTTGAAACACAAGTGAGAAATGCTTAAAATGTATGTTCTTTTTCTTTACACCTTTTCTTAAAGAAAATATTGTTTTCCTCTGAAATTGAGCAATTAAATGTAGAATCTATAAAGCAGTCCTATAACTCTAAGTAAGCCATGATATAGCAGGCATTGCCATGTGCTCAAATGTTTTGATTATTGCGGCCTACTAGCTGATGATGAAAAACTTTGAATTACAACACTGAAATCAAATGAGCACTGTAACTGCTATGTCATTCTGGGGGATCCGCACCACCTCAGCCGGCTCTGCGACCTAGGTAAGGGGCAGCACGCGTTGTGTGCACCACACTCGCCTCCTGCACACGTGGCACCTACACCAGCGGCATGCACCACCCCAGCCGCCCACTGCACACACTGCAACAAGTCATGTGAGCTGAATAAGGG
Source organism: Lissotriton vulgaris (assembly GCF_964263255.1). Lineage (NCBI taxonomy): Eukaryota > Metazoa > Chordata > Amphibia > Caudata > Salamandridae > Lissotriton > Lissotriton vulgaris. The sequence continues at coordinate 846,915,070 of NC_141685.1, forward strand.
GCTGCGTTCGGCGTGTGCACGTGTGTCTTCATGCACACTAACCTCCTGCACACGAAGCACTAACACCAGTGGCATGCACCACCTCAGCTGCTCTCTGCACCCCTGCGACAAGTCCTGCGAGCTAGGTGAAGGGCTGCGCGCGGCGTGTGCACATATGACATGCCATGGTACACAAGCAGCATGTATCACCCAGTCACTCCCTGCACACTTTAAGAATTTCACACACGGTGTGTATATGTGCATAATAACATTCTAACAAGAGGTGCCTGCAACTGGTTCTGCGAAGTAGGTGAGGGCTTGCACTCTGTGTGTGTGCATACCTGATATGTCATGCTGATTTCCAGACTCATTGCACACTAAACTCTAGTCACCCCAACAATATCACAGCTGTCTATGCTCGGCAGTTAGAACCATGCACACCCAGGTTGTAATACTTTCCACAAACCGTCATCCTGGCTTTGTATACCACCCTGCACTTCTGCATACAGAGCGGTAGCCTGCACACGAACACTGCTCTTTGCACAGGTCCAACATGGAAAGATTGACACTGCACACCGCCACCCGACGCTTTCCATCATGTGTGCACATTTCCACCATGTGTGCAAACATACAATGTGTCCCCTCCTGCTCACTTCAGCTGCTCCCAATTCTCAGACCTAACAGTGTTGCTCATCACTCTGTACTACTTTACCTAGAACTATTTCCACGACCATAGCTTCACTTCTGTGGACTCTGCCCAATGAGCCCAGGTGAGGTGGGAGGACAGCAGGGAGTGAGTGCCCGGTGAGGTGGGAGGGCAGCAAGGAATGAGAGCCCAGGTGAGGTGGGAGAGCAGCAGGGAGTGAGAGCCCGGGTGAGGTGGGAGGGCAGCAGGGAGTGAGAGCCGCCTGGTGAGGTGGCAGAGTGCAGCAGAGAGTGAGCCGGGTGAGGTGACAGAGGGCAGCAGGGAGTGAGAGCCATATGAGGTGAGGCAGATATAGCTAGAGACTAAGCATGGGCAGATTTCGCGGATCCACGATCCGCGAATTTGCGTATTCGCGGATCCGCAAAATCCGCAAATTTGCGGATTCGCGGATTTGGATTGCGCTCGTGAAAGTCAAGGATACAAAGGCCTCTATCCAGCATCACAGCTGATTTTCGACGGTAGATTTGGGAAGAAGGCACACCTGCCCAGCCTCGACGACGCTCACGATTGTTTTTGGGCTGATGAATGAGTCACTGAATTTGAGCTTCAACTAGTTCCAGCGACCATGTGTGTGTTACTATGCAATCGCCCCGAAGGGCGCAGGGGTCCCTTGAGTGAGCTATCATAGTGGGTAAATGGCGGGAAGACGGTGCACACCGAGAGTGTGTGAGCGGGACCAAACGTGCGGGGCTTCCATGCGAGTTCACATGCCTCTTGTGTGTATAAAAGGTCAGAGACCGATCAGAGTAGCAGATCAAGAGAAAGAAGCTCCTGGTCACAGGAACAGCACGAGGATTGCGCTCGTGAAAGTCAAGGATACAAAGGCCTCTATCCAGCATCACAGCTGATTTTCAACGGTAGATTTGGGAAGAAGGCGCACCTGCAATCGCCCCGAAGGGCGCAGGGGTCCCTTGAGTGAGCTATCGTAGTTGGTAAATGGCGGGAAGACGGTGCACACCGCGAGTGTGTGAGCGGGACCAAACGTGCGGGGCTTCCATGCGAGTTCATGCCTCTTGTGTGTATAAAAGGTCAGAGATCGATCAGGAAGCACTAATAGATAAAATAAAGCAGGTGCTCGAGCACCTGCTTTATTTTATCTATTAGTGCTTCTATTAGTGCTTCCTGTTGAAGCTAACTTAGTAACTATTTTAGGATGGCGCTGGCGCTGGCAGCTTGCCGGCGCCATCCTAAAATAGTTACAACTTCAAGCTTGAAGGCTTGAACTTTTGCCCCCCGAATCCGCCGCTCGCGGATTCGCGGATTTTCGGTAAATTCGCGGGAGTTCGCGGATTGCGAATTTACCAAAAATCTGCGAAATCCGCGAGCGGAACGGATTTTGCGCTCACGCTTACTAGAGACGGATAAAGATATATAGAGACAGAGACAGATAGAGGCAGAGACAGATAGAGACTGGGACAGACAGAGCTAGATAGGGTCAGAGACAGGGACAGATAGAGGCAGAGACAGATGGAGGTAGAGACAGCGATAGAGACAGAGAGAGACAGAGAGAGAGAGGCAGAGAAAGACAGAGATAGAGACAGAGATAGAGGCAGGGACAGATTGAGACAGAGACAGATAGAGGCAGAGACAGACAGAGATAGAGACAAAGAGAGATAGAGACAGACAGAGACACAGACAGACAGAGACAGATAGAGGCAGTGACAGAGAGAGGGAGATGGGAAGGGAGACAGAGGGAGACAGAGGTAGGGAGAGGGGGAGGGAGAGAAAGGGAGACAGAGGGTGACAGAGGGGGGAGGGGGAGGGAGACAGAGGGAGACAGAGAGAGGCAGACAGAGAGAGGGAGATGGAGGGAGTCAGGGGAGACAGAGTGAGGGAGAGGGAGACAGGAAGAGGGAGACAGAGGGAGGGAGACAGAGAGAGACAGAGGGAGACAGAGACAGAGGGAGACAGAGAGAGAAGGAGACAGAGAGAGGGAGACACAGAGGGAGGGAGACAGAGGGAGGGAGACAGAGGGAGACAGAGAGAGAGGGAGTGGGAGTGGGAGGGAGGCAGAGGGAGCGTGTTAGGGAGAGACAGAGGGAGGGAGACAGACAGAGGGAGTGAGACAGACAGAGGGAGGGAGACAGACATAGGGAAGGAGACAGATAGAGGGAGGGAGGGAGAGGGATAGATGGAGGGAGACAGAGGGAGATAGAGGGAGGGAGGGAGACAGAGGGAGGGAGATAGAGGGAGGGAGATAGAGGGAGGGAGACAGAGGGGATAAAACAGAGGGAGGGAGAGAGAGGGAGTTAGAGGGAGGGAGGCAGAGGGAGCGAGTCAGGGAGAGAAAGAGGGAGGGAGACAGACAGAGTGTGACAGACAGAGTGTGACAGACAGAGGGTGGCAGACAGAGGGAGACAGAGAGGGTGACAGACAGAGGGTGACAGACAGAGGCAGACCGACAGAGGGAGACAGAGAGGGAGACAGAGAGAGAGAGAGAGAGAGGGACAAAGGGAGGGAGACAGAGGGAGGGAGAGAGAGAGAGACAGAGGGTGACAGACAGAGGGAGGGAGACAGATAGAGGGAGACAGACAGAGGGAGGGAGGGAGACAGACAGAGGGAGGGAGACAGACAGAGGGAGATATATAGATAGAGAGAGAGAGAGAGAGAGAGAGAGAGAGAGAGAGAGAGAGAGCGAGAGAGAGAGATGTGTGCATGCCGGGTCTGTTGGCTCAGTGGACGAAGGCGTCCGCTGCAGGGGCCTGTGCTCAACCTCATGGTCACAGTTCTTTTTTTCTCTAGCTCCTACCCTCTTCCACACTGACCCCGCCTCCACCGGTGCGTCCCTCTGCCACAAACCACACTGTAAATTCGGCCCCTAGAGAAAGTTTGTGAGTACCCATGCCCTATATTTTCTAATTCTACTGAATTGTGCTTTTAAAAGTGCTCAACAATTATGATTTTATCAGCATTGTTGACTTTAAATTCACCATCTTAGTAATTATACAGTGGCTCATTTTATTAGCAAAATCTTTATTTTTCAGCATCAATCCCCAAACTCTGACAGAATAGCAAAAGGAGTTCTGGAAGAAGACAGTCTGAACATAAATGCTTAAACTTTTCAAAACCAGGCACAGATTTACTAAAGGACAGGATGGGCAGTGCTAACTGAAAGTCAACAAAGCAGCGTCGCCCAACCACGCAAAAATGTCATGCTTACCTCAATGTTAAGCAATGCGCTACAGTGCAACGGCGGGGTGGAGTAGTTTAGCCTAACATTTCTACCAAAGTACAAATTTTAATGTCATGTCAAGGACTCAATGATAAGTCATATAGAAAGCATCATTTCGCAAATATGTAATTTCGGACTCAGGGTTCCGTCATGATGTGAAATCATTTTGGCCATTTATTAAGCCAATCAGAAGTCACTTTCACCTGGTTTAGTAAACACAAAGTAACGCAACATAGTGCATAGTACTTCCGTGCATTACTTTGATTCAGGTAGGCATTACATGGGTAGAGCATGGGCATTCCCATGCATTCACCCGTATTTTGACGCAAATTCAAATTTACAAAGACTTAGAAACTGTGCACCTACCTGACAAAGGTGTAACAAGAAGAAATATCTTTATTATTCCTCATTACTGTAGCGACCTCCCCAGCCTGGATCCATGCAAAATGATAATGCCACACACGGAGCTTGATATTACACATCCTTATTAATCAGGGTGTAACCGTTAATTGAACATTCTACATTAAGAATTCAATCACCCACGCACTTACGTCACTGTTCTACGGAGTCCATCAGGAACCAAAAGAGTCCCGTCATCTCAAACTCACAAGACACTACATCTCCCCTTTTGTTAAATAAAAAGTACCAATAATACGTATATACATTACAACTCTTCATTAAGTGATTTTGGTGCTTGAATCAATCGCCCAGATTTGGTCATGTGAGGCTGTGGAGTTATAGCAGAAGTGTTCATGACAGGCACTGGTGACAGAGACACTAGTACAGTCACTTGGCTCTCTGGGTGCTCAGGTGGACAAAACTCACTTCTGACATCTGGAGCTGGTAAAGGTCGAGGCAAGTGCTTGAAATGCAGCAGCAGCCCGTGCAGGTAAGTGTGGTGGGGCCGGGTGGGGGGATTTCAACAGACGACGACGAGGGAAAATTAATTATTTAATTTTCCCTCATGATCATCTGTGGGATCACCCCCATCCTGGCCCCACCGCTCTTACTTGCACTGGCCGCTGCTGTTGAGATGTGAAGAATCTTGTTCAATGAGATTTCCAGGATTATGAGCAGTCACCATCTGTCCTTTATTAGTCATTACCCTCCGTGGGTCAGCATCAAAAGGAGCATCAGACATGCGTTTCCATTTCTGCCTGACGATAACTTGGTCTCCTCTGTTTAACACAGAGCTTCGAGCACAGCGGCATCTATCTGCATAGGTTTTCATTTGATGTTTGTGAGACAAGTCACTAGTACGTAGTGTATACATGTCAATAGATCTCTCATTGGTCTGTTGTGGCAACTTGCTGCCCAAGGCTCCCTCAAACATTAAGGTCGCATGCTTTCGCCTGTGGTAGAATGTGATGTTGATTGGTATGCACAAAGCATAGACTGAAGAACTGGTTTGAATTCAAGCTTTTTCATTGTAGCATGCTGAACAGTCTTCTTGAGGGTGCTCCTAAATCTCTTAACCGCATCATTCCCTTGTGGCCAGAGATGTGTACTTTTCTGATGCTTGGCATTTAGGTGAGCGAGAAAAATCTTTAAGTTCCTGACCTTTGAAAGGTGGGCCATTGTCAAATTTCAAAATGGAAGGAACAGCCCATATTGGAAAGTTAATTTCTAATCTGTCAATGACTCTGTCATCAGAAGTCGATGACAGCTGTTCCACAAGTGGAAAACAGGAACATTTATCAACAATTACTAGTAGATGATGTCCATTGTCAAGGGGTCCAAAGAAATCAATTACAATCCCTCCCATGCATGCTCTGGAAGATCAGACATATTTAACGGATGTGGGGTTGTCTAGGATGACAAGCAATTGCACAAATGACATGTCTGTACCCTTTTTCAACTCTTTCATCAGAACTAGGGAACCGCACTCAGTCAAGTAGAGCTCATTTCGTAGCAACAACTCAATGATGTCCCTCATGAACCAGTTCAATAATTTTTTGTCTCATACTCTTGAGTATGACAATTCTCGATCCTTGTAAGATGATGCCTTTTCGAGTATCTGAAAGTTCATCCTGCACATTTTTGAATTTCTGGTTTACAAGGTCATCATGAAGATGTTGAATATGTTTTTGCCACAATTGGTGTGTAATAATGTCTTTGTATATTAGCAAATCCCTGTCAGTACTCGTGGCAGCAATGATTTGTTCTACCAATATGGCCGCAGTGGTACTAGAATTCACAATGAAGTTAACATATGCAACAGACACATTACAAATAGTGCCATGACACTGTATTGGCACAAGTGAGAAGTAGTCATCAGGGTTTTTATATTATCCTTGACAATGCACAATGATGTGAACATACTCCTGCAGTTTCAACCCCCACCTCTCAATGCAAAGGGGCATCTTGGCTTTAGAATTGCCGAAAATGGTGAGCAGTGCTTGGTGGTCGGTGACGACTGTGAAATGCTTTTCATATAGGAACACATGAAAATGTTCACAAGCCGACACCACAGCGAGGCTTTCCTTTTCAGGTTGTGAATATGCACGTTCTGTCGATGGCAGACTTCAACTTGCATTAGCCACATTTTGTTTTGGGGAATTGGGATGTCCAGTGTGCTGGGCAAGGATGGTGCCCAACCCCACTGGGCTTGCATCAACAACAACCTCCGTCTGTAGTTTCGGATCAAAGTATGCCAGTTGAGTGGCGTTCTCAATTGCATGCTTGATTTTCTTGAAGCTTTGTTCACATTCACTTCACCATTGAAATGGCATATTTTGTTTCATTAAGTCTCTCAATGGGGCACTTAGAGTGTCAAAATCACATATATATACCTTGAACAGTACCTGGCCATACCAAGGAAGGATCTCAGCATAGTTACATCTTGTGGGAGGAAAAGTGGATTATAAGGATAGTACTTTATTTGGATTTGAAGTAATTCCTCCCGTCAGAAAAATATATGACCAAAGAGTTTAATGAAACTCACCGTAGCCACATTTAAAGTGAAACCTGTATTGGCAAGTATATGACACATTTCTGTAAGAACGTTATCATGTTCCTTTCGTGCAGCCCCAAAAGCTAGTATGTCATCACTATATTTGAAAGCATTTGTGACTGGCTGCATTATTCGACAAATGACATCCAGAAAAAGTTCTGCAGCTGATGACACTCCGATCCGTATCCTTTTGATCTAAAAATAAAACTCCACATGAGTCAAAAAGGAAGTTATGTACCTGAATTTCTCTTACGTTTCAACTGTTAATATCCTTTGTACAAATCATGTCAGGAAAAGACTTTGGCTCCATTCAGCTGTGTAATCATGGCAGCAATATATGCATCTGGATGTTGATCTCTTTCAATCACCTTGTTCGGCTGGCACATATCAGTGCAATTGCGCAAGGCTCATTCACTATCCTTTTTCGGCACTAACACTTTGGCTGATACCCATGGCATCGAAGCCATAGATTGCTCAGTGAGGTTGGGCTTTAAAAGTATCTCACGTTCTTTCTCAACAGACTCATGTAAATGGAATGCAATTCATCGATTTCTTTGAACAACAGGATGGATGTCCTCATTTATGTAAAGTTACACTTTCATGGTCTTAAGTCTTCCTAATATATGAAACAAAGATGGGAACTGATTTACTATCTCATGATAGGCATTGACATTGCAGTTTGCAGAAATTATGTCAGCAGCTGTAGAGATGGCAATACAGCCCAGGGGTGAAAGTGGTAATTCTATCCCAAACGATAGGGAGGATCTGGCACTGGTCTGCACCTTGCCCAGATTCCCATCTAATAAATATGCAGATGTGTGGTACACCTGGACTTCCGGGTACTGAAAAGAGTCACAGGATGTGGGAAGCTATGTAATGGGGAGCACCAGTCTCTGTTCAGGAACTAAGTACGTCATCGGGAATTACAGTGACGTGTTCCAGTTGACTTTGAGACTGGACACTTTCCTAAATCGCTCCAGTAATGCCATCAGACCTGGCAGATCTGCGTAATTTCTGTGCAGGTATATCAGCGCATCATCAGGGTACAGGAAAACTACATGTCACCGGTTATACAGCCTTATCCCCCACTCCAGTGACACCGACAGAGCTCACATGCGAGTGGTTCCATTACCAGCACAAATATGATCGTGATAGGGGGATCCTTGCTGTGTGCCCCTCTCGATGTTAAAAGGATCCCATATAACTCAGCCGGTCCGCACTTGTGCAGCCGGGGAATCATATAGTAAGGATACCCATTTTAGAAAGTGGTGCCCTAATCCATAAAGTGTGAGCACTGCTTGTAAGTAGCACCAGCCCTAGGTGTTGAAAGTCTTTTCGATGTTGAGAGGGGCCACCCAACAGTGTTTTTTGTTCATATTCGCCCAGTCCATTAGCATAATCAGTCTGTGCAAGTTAAGAAAAGTTTTCTTACTAGGTATAAATCCATTCTGATCTTGGTGCACTAATAATTGAGTCGTTTCAGTCAGTCGGTTGGTCAAAATTCTGCCTAGGATCTTGTAATCAGCAATTAATACGGATAAGGAGCGATACGATCAGAGAAGCTACAGATTTGTGCGTGGTTTGGGAAGAACTACTAACACCGCCTCCCAAAGTGAAGGGGGCACCGTACCTCTTGCATAGGTGTCCTTGTACACTAGGTGGAGATGGGGAGCAAATTGTGTGCCGAATGTCGTATAAAACTCCAGGGGCCATCCGTCTGCTCCAGGCGTATCCCTTTTGCCATCTGTTGGATGGCATCCTATCTTTCAGTTAGAGTAATGGGGGATTCCAGTTCCTCAAGCAGTGCTGGTGGAACACAGGAAGCAAGATATCGTCTAAAAAGATGTGCAATTCATATGGGTTGTTGTCTTGCAGGGCACTGTATAGTGCGGCATAGTACGAATAAAAGGCAGTGTTTATGTCAAGCTATGTATAAATGATAAGCCCCTCATTGTCTCTTCTAGCCATTATCGGACTCCTCTGTGCATCCGAGCGTAGCAAGCACGCTAGCACCCTGACAGCTTTGTCGCCCTCTGCATGTCGTCTAGCCATGTTTCCCTATAGTCTAGGGCTCCCAAGCGGTCTAGCACTGACTTATATTTCAGTCTGGCCTCACTGCGAGGCATGAGGAGACAAATGTTCAAATTGACAGATCTGCAACTCCAGGAGGATTAGTTATTTGCGGAGGGTCATTCTAATACCCTAGACTGCCTTTTTCATATTCCCCCGAAGTACAACCTTGAATGTGTCCCACTCTGCCCCAGGTCTGGAGGCAGTGCCTCCATTGTCTAGGAAGTATGAGACAATATTTTCAGTGAGGGAAGAATGAAGCGGGCATCTCGAAGCAACTCTATGGGCAGTTGCCAAGTTGATTTTTTTGGTCAGCTCCTACCCTAGATCAATAGCAGCTATAGCGGCTTTTGGTCAAATAGGGTGCGTCCAAGGTACTCCGCCTGGGACACATTGGCAATGGGATTACGCGAGCCAAAGATCAAAACTAGTCGGGTATGTAGGTTGTGCAAAGCTGAGTAGTAAGAATATTCTCTGGTGTCAGGGTGTAAGCCTCTAATGGCTTCCTGTGTCTGTAGGTTAGTAGACCATGTCTGTAGGCTAGTAGGCCCTGTCTGTAGGCTGTGCGTAAGTGCAATTGGCTGAGTGCCAGGTAAGGGGGAGAGGCACGATCCTTGTTGAGATCATGTAGCAATTAAAATCTGCGCCCAAATAAGCAGGCTAGTGTGTCCTGTAATAATGCAGGTGTTAGTGAGTGTAAAAAGGAAGCCTGATTAGTATTGGGGGCATAAAGCAACGCCAAAGATATCTCTAGACCATCTAATCGCTACCCTAGTACCACATACCAACCCTCTGTATCAATGTGGGAATACTGGATCTCCAGCGGTGTCCCATGACAACCCAAATCCATGCCCCCTTGCATAGCTAGAATACATAGTTCCTATTAGAGTTCCTTTCGAAGTGCCTATGCATGATTTCCAGTGTGTGTGCGGTGAGATGAGTATCCTGCAGGAGTTCTATTTGGATTTTGCACCTGGTGAGGTATTGGTATAATCTGTAGCACTTAGTGTAACCTACCAGGCCATGAACATTCCAGGTTAACAACAGTATTGTGGGACTGGAGTTACTTATCAGCGGGGGCATGTTGGTACAGTTCATTGTGTCCCACCCATACGAGCCCCCACTGACAAAAAGGACTGATCCACCCGAAGCACAGGCACTAAGGTGCAATAATGACCACACAGTTAAAGTGTCAATTATGGAGATTCTGTAAAGATGTGGGGGGGGGTCTAATTTGGTGACAGCAATAGGCCCATATGATAGACGTTACTTCCCATTGCACAATCTTGAATTATGTTATAATGGCATTGTGCTGTGAAGGTCAGAACATTTCCATCCAGTCTCTCACTCCATCTCCAAATCTCTTTCAGGTTTAGTCACATCGAGTCTTCAGATGTTTGGGGGGTGACTGTGGGGCCCTCCGCCAGAACTGCAGCAACCTGGGTGTCGGACAGCATCTGTGGCACATGCTGGTTCTTGGACTCTGAACCCAAGGCCGAGGGGAAGTAGTCGATGCATGTTTTTGTAGATCTTTCACCGCCTCGGCCCGTTCTTTTGCTGCTTGCTCTTTGGTGGGTCTTCGTAGCCGGCACCTGAAGCGTGTTTTACATTTTCGTTGGGTTTGCCATGGAGGGAGAGAGCTGAGGTTGCCCCCTACATGGGTGCCAGTCCCTTTAGCTCATGTTAGGCCCATGCTGCCCCTGGGGTCGTCCAGAAGTGTGAGGAACCATCATGTTGTACCGTAAAGTGGCTGGGAATTGCAGTGCATAGTTTATGCCATGCTCTCATAAGGACATCTTTACCTCAAGAAAGGAAGACCTGCGTTTCTGGACCTCCAGGACATAATCAGGCTATATGTGCACCGGAGTATTCTTGACAACCCACAGTCCCCTCATCCTTGTCACCTGGAGAATGTGGTCTTTGTCTCTACAGCTGCGCGCCACCACTGTACGTGATGGTGGGGCAACCAGGAATCTGTGTGCTCTCTCAACATATAAAAAGGTGGCTTGGTTGCCCTATAAAATCATTCCGACAAACCAGTCCTCCAAAAAGAGCTCCATGTCGGGGCCTTCCGTCTGCTCAGGAAGGCCCACTATGCACACATTATTGTGCTGTGACTGTCCTTCCTGGTCATCAAGCCTGTCACATATGCATTCCACTTCCATCTGCAGAGCATGGAGATGCTGGTTAGACTCCTTTACTGTGGGCTGTAGAGCAGCTAGTGTGGATTCTGACTCTGTAACTCGATCTTTCCATTTTTTATGGTCCTCCCGGAGAATTCCCATTTCAACACAGATTGAATCCAGTTTTGTCTCCAAGGAAGATTTGATAGCCATGACTGTGGCAAGCAGCTCATCAAATCTGAGGGACTGATGTGAGTTCTGTCTGCAGTTCTTTCAGGCATAGTTCTGGTTTAGGCTTTACCATGATGTAAGAAATATCATGTCAGGAGCTGCCGGCACACTCTAGTGGGTGCCTGAGGGGGTAATTAGAGAGCGGCTGCAGACTCAGCCTGTCTTATCTGATGGTGCCGTTTGGAATTACGAGCAGGGGCCGTTTAGTAGCAGTGTTTACCACAGCTCCTTCCTGGGTGTGCCCTTCATCTTTTCTTGCCCGTCCAGTCCCCAATTACGACCAGGTGGTCCAAGGAGGAGATGCATTTTACCTTGTGGCAACAGTTCCAAATAACACAGAGGATGAGGGCTATTGGCTGGATCCCCGTCACACGCCCGCTGTGGGAAGGGGGGTGGTCTGCATGTGTTGGATGGTACAGGGCTCTGCCCTGCAGAGCGTAGTACCAAAGTCCAGTCAACAGGGACCCCCAGACATGGAAGTAACTTGCAATACGGAAGTAGCACTCACCACCTAGTTTGCCTGGCTCCCGATCTCTTCTTTCAGTTGTTGGAGGTGATCAAGGACTGTACGTGCCTGGCCGCACCTTGCGAGCTCTGCAGGTCTCGATATAAGGTGTAAGACGAGGCAAGTTCCATGCACCTCCATTACACAAGTAAGCATTCATCTAGTTAATACTAATATATATATATTTTTTTGTTGACATGACGTGGCAGTTTTAAACTAGGGATTTTGAACATTGTTTTTTAGTTTTGTCCTTGGTGTCTGGTATCACCGGGTGGTGATAAAGTAAATTGAAGCCGGATTTAAATAGACTGAGGTAAATGTTTTGGGCCAAATGGGGTCTGAGTGGACAATATTTGAATGTGATTTTCAATTTTGGAAACTACTGTAATTTTTCTATCTATTTGTTTTTAGCTCTTTTAATTCTGTGTCCTGAGGAGAACCCAACAACTAATTTCAAAGGGTTCAAAACGTGTCGACTGGTTTTAATGTTGACCAAATAGGTGCCCATGTGGATGGGATATCACTCTTGCTCACTGTCATAAACATGAAGTGAGCAAAGTAGGTACACCATTTTGCCTTGGCGTCTGAAATAAATTGAAAGACGATCCCTATAAAAAACTATCAGAGGCATTGTGGATTTATGAAATTGTGGTTAAAAATAAGACAGAACCAGAGCGGTAAATGTACTTTATATTTTTGTAATGTGAAATGAGCTAGTTGTATACTGACAATATTTTTGTGTTATATTATGTTTTATGTTGTTGTGTCTTTAGTGTATGTTAAATTGTGTAATTGTTCATGTTAGCAAATTCAAAAACAACATTTTTTGTAAAAAATAAGGTGAAAAGATCGAAATTAACTGAAAAGAATCAAAATAAAAAGTAGTTTCAGACCACTATGTTCATCGTCAGCAATGTCCTTCCAGTCACTACCCCTCCAGTGCAGCTAATCTTCATCTCAGTTGCTGCGTGGGTCCAAAGTAATCAAAAAGAGAAGGAGGCATCAGTTTTAAACTGAAGATATTGTACCCTCCTCAATGTTTATATCTTGCTCCAGTTTTAGGAGTTGCAGCTCTTTGCCGCCATCCAGACACCGCCCAGTAGTGTGGCCCAGCGAAGGCGGCTCGGGCTAAGCAGCCCTTCATTTCAACAGCCCTTCTCCACGAGTCCTCGTTTCTTAGGCACAGCATGCACAGCAGAAGGCTCACCGGCATGGAAGGGAGGCCCCCAGGGATCAGGAGCTGTCGCTGGGTTGAGAAAATGAACGATCTCGTACAGAGCTCGTTAGTGCGCATCCATCCTGGCCGCTATCTTGGCCCCCCCAACTATAATAACGTGTTAGAATCCCATAATCTGAACATCTTTAATATTGTCAGCAGTCTGCACCCTAATTAAATTAACCCTAAAATAACCCAATCTTGTATATTACAAAAATAACGCACATTGTTCAGACAGACACACAACAATTGTGGCCATTTTTAAACAGAGACAACCTCAAGTTAATTACTCACATTCCAGGCACCAGTCACACCAGGAGTTCCAGGTAAATGTACACATTTTTTGTTACCTGGGGCCCAAGTGTTACAGCAATGCTTGCAGCTTAATACATTATTGCTTGGACATTCCAAGATCTCCCAAAACCATGCCAGCAATAAGGCACAGAATTTCTGTTGACACTACACCTTGATAATCTCCCTAAGAGCACATCAAAAACAGTGACACTTAAGAAGGAGTATTTGAATTCTTCAGAGGTTTGATTATCTGCCTCAGAGCACAGCTTCTAAGGTTCTGCAGTTGAATGTTGATCCAAAATCATTTATCAACACAGTCAAGTTTTGGGACCGCTTACCCTACTAAGTTGTTAAAGTGTTTAAAATCTGAGATATTGTCCAGGACAAGCTTATCAGCATGCCTTGTGTGCTCTATTTACAAACATGTTTGATATACATGAACTTGCCAGGAGTTCCATATAATATTTTTCAAGCTGTTTCTGCTTAACCTATACCTAAGAGGAATCCCTCGGGGCTACCCGACTTTGAGGCTGACATAAGATTCAGAACAAAATGTATGAACTTGTAGCAATAGTCTTGCCATTCAAGGCCTTCAATTGTAATACAGATATCACTTTGGTAGGTCTGGAATTTCACCTAGAACCTATTGAGGAGGTCACTGAATCACAATTAATGACAATCATTATCTCAGGCATTCACACCTCTAGTGTCCCAAAAGGACAGCAGAGCCAGAAGAATGACCTGACACTGTCAATTTTCATGAACAAGTTTCCTATGTCGCTTTACAGTTCATTGAACCAAGGAATTGTACCTAGAGGTTGGTCATCAGCCGAGAAAAATCCTCACCCAAAAAAGCCTTTCTTTAGAACAGATGATTTAAGTCACTTTTTTTTTATTTCCATACCAGCATACCTGGGGAGACTGTTGGAGGAACATGCCTTTATATAGCTTTGAAGTTTTCTGAAGTGAGTGAGCTCCTCTACAACTTTTAAGTGATTTTCCATCCTGGATGCACATCTGAAAAAGTGTTGCTGTCCATGCTAGATCACCTTTGGAGGCTGTTTAATGGTGACGGTGTCTGCCACCATCTACAACATTGACTCTAACAAACTGATTAAGAAGTTGGCCAAAGCCTGATTCATGGGCACCAACTTCAACCCGATAAAATATTTTTAGCAAGAATTAAATAAGCTGTTAAATTTCCTCTTTCATTCTCAGAAGCTGGGGAATTGCGCTGTGGTATCATGTAAGTGTCCATTTTATCCACTTTTTTGTTTTATCTGTACACATGGCCTCTTCCCACACTACACCTTCAAGTGACGGTAAGGCGTTAGATGTATGTGGTGTACATTAGGCTCTTTTTTCCTATCACATGTAGAAAGCATCACTCAGGACCCATAAGCTCTCGCCAAGGGCCTGGCAAATCCCTGCTGATGGATGTCCTTGAACTTTCTCATGCTTAGGGCCTTATTTTTGTTTGGTGCTCCGATGAACTGTCAAGCCCATGGTGGTGGTGCGGCTACCACTGCACTGGTGGTCCGACTGCCGTATAACAAGTTGAGCTGTCGGATCGCCATGTGACTGCTGCTGCCGCCAGGGATCCATGATCTCTGGCAGTCTTGCAGCGGTCTAAGGCCCCTAATATGCTGATGGTGCAGCTGCGGAACTGCCAAGCATATTAGGAGTTTCCTTACCACCACAGCTTTCATGGTGGTGAGAAAACAAGGAAGGCCCTACAGGGGCCCCTGGTGCCTCTGGTCCTAGGGATGGATGCACAGGGTTACATGTTGAGCCCCCTTGTCTGCATGCATCCCCAGGTCCTGCAGGGCATGAACTTATCAGTCCATGTTGTGCAGGAACGTGCAATGGCGTTCTCATTGCAATGCCTTGCTAAGGGTCACATATGATCCTTAGCACTGCACAGCTGTGGACCAGCTGCCTCAGGACCGCCTAACCTGGATTCTTGTTGTAATCCGGTGGGCGGTCATATTATGGCTTTGGCGTGTGGCAGCGGGACGCTGGCATAGGGGCCCACTGCCTAAGTCATAATATGGTCGTATTCTGACCAAAATTGAGCTCCTGATTAGCACCTCAGTTGTTTCCTGCTGGAGTCATGTCACTTGTCCACAGACTATAATGTAGTGTCTCATCCCACCAAGGCTGTTCATAAGGTAGGCATTTAACAAGATTCCATTCTGGCTATAGACAGAGCTCAGATACTTGTAAAGGCTCCACATTCATAGGAGCATCAGCTCCAAAGCTATGACTGTTGCATGTATAGAATATATAATGAGACTCATGATTTTTTAAGATTTGAAATGGGAATGGTACACTCTAGCTCTATCAATATGTTCATCCAACAAAACTTTTCAGGGAGTCACTAAAGACCAAACCTTTGACCTACAGTAGTAGGATCTTTTCCTTCACCACAGCTACATTTCTGAAATAGAAGCAGATATATAACCAAATGTCTTTGGTAATTTTCTCAAACAGCAAGAACCTTTCTCTAAAATATGTTTAGCTCCTTCTTGGTACCATATTGTCTGCTTTATCACTTGAAGCACATATTGGTCTATCTTCACTATGAAACCTAGGGGCATATTTATCTATCTTTCATGCATCACAATGCAGCAAGCCACCCTACTGCACTGCGTAAAAGGGCAGGAATGTGCTGTATTTAACGGTATATGGTGCTTTCCTAGCACTGATGCCATTTTAACTGCCTAGCACCAATGTGGATACCATTGCATCATGTTGAAAGGGTGCCTGCATTGTTGGCAAGATTGTTTTTCTGCGGGAATGGGCATGTTCTGGCACAAAAACAATCCTGAAAGGTATGTTCCTCTTTCTATGTGTGCTGCAGAATGCAGAACATGTAGAACAAGAAAAAAACTAGGAGAAATTAAGATATTTCTCCTTGTTACTCCTGACCTGACCTGGGGAGGCACAGCATTTTGATGCATTCCCAGGTCTACCACTGATGGTAAATCTGGAAATGCACAACAATCCATGGGTGGATGCATGGGGACACCCACGCTCTGCCCATGGAGTGCTTCCCAGCCACAGAGTAACACAATACACAGCGATTCCTCTAGATATGTCAAGCCTCGCAGGGCCACGCAAGGTGACCTTGAGTAACTTGATAAATCTCACTTAGGTTTAAAGTCGTCCTTGCATCTCCTAGAGTGGCACAAGGGCAACACAAATCCTTGATAAGTATTCCTCCAGTATCTGCTAGTTCTTTGTTCTAATAAAATGATTCCTTTCATTATAAGCCTCCAATTTTGAGATTCCATTTGATTCTGTAAAAGGTTCACATTTTTACTGATAGTGAAAATGTTGTCTAGATGCATCAATAGGTTTTCACCATTTATGCAACAACAAAAAAGGCAGGGGGCATGGCCAACATAGAGGACAGGTAGGGCACATCTTCTCACCTCTCCATCCCCACCACCATGAGCCCTGCTGTCCACCCACCCCGTAGACCACACAGCACCCCAAGGTTTCTGATATGGTTGGAGGGAGTGGGTGCGGGTTCTAGGTCTGACGGCCACCAGGAATCGTTCCATGTGTTGGTGCTGTTGCCATGTTGCCAAAGATCAGAACTTCTGTCTTGCCTGTGTTCAGCTGCAGGCAGTTGTTCTTCATCCAAACGGTGACGTTTGTCATGCATCATGGAAGTTGGTTTTAGTGGTAGTGGGGTCGTCAGTGAGTGAGAGGCTGAGTTGGGTGTCTTCTGTGTAGGAAATAATGTTGAGACCATGGGATCTGATGATATTGGCCAGCGGGGTCATGTATGCATTGAAGAGCATGGGGCTGGGGAGCACGGCAGGAGATCTCACTTGGTTGAAAGGTGAAAGGTGGGAGGTGGATCCTTTGGAATCTTCCGGTGATGAAGGAGTTGATCCATCTGAGTGCGACCCTTTGGATGCCGATGTGGAGGAGTCTTTTAAACAGTGTGCGGTGGGATACGTGGTCGAAGGCTGCAGAGAGGTCGAGGAGGATCAAAGCTGCTGTTTCTCCTCAGTCGAGGACGGTTGGGATGTCGTCGTTGGCTATGATCATGACAAGTTTAGGTGCTGTGATGGCTGCGGAAGCCAGATTGGGAGGCATTGAGTAGCCTGGTTCTGCTCCAGGTTTGCATGATTCGATTGTTGATGAGCTTTTCCAGGACCTTCGCTGGGAATGGGAGCAGGGAGTTTGGCTGGAAATTTTTGAGTTTGCTGGGGTCAGCTGGGGGTTTTTTGAGTAGTGGTTGCCAGGCACCATGAAATGTTGTGGTTGTGATAGAGATGTTGAGTACGGTGGTGAGTTCCTGACAATACTTTGGTTTCTGAGGTTAAAGATGTGCTGCTGAAATGTGGGAGCTCCTGAGAGGATGGATTGTATGATGGAGGTGGTGTCCTGGGTGGAGAAGACGTTCCAGGTGGTCAATGTGTCGTTTGTGTCATTATGGTGGTGGCATATCTATCAAGAAAGACCGTAGGTGTAGGTTGGAGTTTGAAGTTTCTGTATATGGTTGAAAACTTGTCATGGAAGAAATGGGAGAGGTTGTCGCACAGCTCCTGTGAGGGTGTGATGTTGTATTTGCTGGCAGCCTGGTTGGAGAACTCCTTAACAATGTTGAAAAGTTCCCTGGTGTTATTGACACTGGTTTTGATGCCGTCTTCTTTGTTGCCCTCAGCAAGTGGTGGTAGAGTTTGAGGGAGGCCTTGAAGACTGCCCTGTCGGAGATGTCCTTGCTGGTGCTCCATCTCCTCTCCAACTGTTTGCTGACTTGTTTCGCTGTTCTGAGTTCTTGCCCTTAATAGACATTGGCTGCTTAGAGCCTCCAAAGATGAGTTGGAAACCCACTCAGTGCAGAGTTTTCTACCTCACCTTACCTGTCAATGTGTGACATCAGCTCATTACTTGAAGGGATCCAATATTGTGTGAGATAGAGTGCACTGTGTAAGTTGGCAGGTCTACAATCCCAGCATGCAGTTTGGGATACTTTGCATGTGCAGGATGCTCTCTAGTCGAGTGGGCCTGTGAGCATTTAACCTTTGCATCAGCAAAGCCATCAAATGTCACCAGCCTTCTGAGAAGTTTCCAAATTCAATGGACTTTGTGGCCAATGGTTTTCATTCACAGTAAATGTATTTGCTTCAATACTATCTATAACATGAAAATATTGTTAATTGATGTTAATTGAAGCTATTTCAACGATAATTATATTAAAATGTCTTACATTTAATTTTATGTTGGCAATAAGGGAGGTAGACAAAATTTACAAACCCTTCCCAAATGCGAACAACTTTGATTTTTTATAGATAGGCAGTCCCAAGTCTTCAGCATGTTTTTTACTCTTGTCATGTTCATATATTTTGCAAATAATTAAGTTAAATATAAACATGTGTATTGTTTTAGAAGACCATTAATGCAGCAAGACAACCTAAAAACTATATAATAATTAGTGCTCTTCCTCTTGCTTAAGCTCTTTTGTATTGTGCTTGTATAGCACCCAATAATGACTGAGTCACCTCTGGCTGCACTTACTGAAAATAAAGCAGCATGATTAGCCAAGAATCATATAATTTGATCAAATGAACAAGTGAGGCTTTAAAGCTAACTCCCTGGCTGAAATTTGTAACTTTGCTACATCACCTCTTCTCCTCACCTCACTTTCCTTACATTCCTTACCTGGTGACATCAAAGCGATAAATACATTATCCTCGTGAGATAGGGAGAGACAAAGCAGCAAGGTCTTTTGACATGATTCCTTGTGCAAAGTATTGTGAAGAACACTCTATATTGTTTCTAACAGTTTTTTTTAAATATACATCATGGCTAGCGGAAAATGTGATTTTGTGGCAGTTGTGTTTTATACATAATTATAGATTTGCCGCATTTGCCACATAATCCATTATCTGGTGCATAATCTGCAGATTTTAAACACACATTTTGTTTCTAGCTCAAACCTATCAAAAGTTACTAAACATATGGTGACAAGTGTTGCCGAACAGTGAAAGGCCCTTCGTAAAGGTTCACTGGTTACCTTTCTGTTGCGTATTGCTGTATTTAGGTACAAAACTGGTACTAATGGGACGAAACCTTTGCCCAGATAGTGTGAACATGCTTAATGCAAAATAATGAGGTAACAGTATCACAAGATATGCCACATTATGGGACATATTTTGTCTTTTCTTGCCACATAATTTAGTCTGCCTCAATTTGTTCCTTGTCAGTTGCATAATTCCAGTGTCCCTGATATACATTCTATATTTGTCATATTACTGTCACTCATCTGTTCACATAAAATCTAAATGCCCTAGTGAGTTCATATAATGATAAACCCTAGGTTATTATTCAACAATATAGCTGTCAAATATTTTTGGTAACATTTACCATTTTCCACAGTTATAAATTTTTTAGATCAACCACTATCCCTTTGGTCTGGTTTATCTAATGTAGTACGTGCTTACTCACTGACAAGGACTGACAGATTTGCGAAGTGCATCTTAAAGGTCCGCATATCTTCATGGTGCTAGAAAACAACCAAAGAGGAAAAATCCCATTTATGGGCACTGGGGAATGAGAAGTCTATCAAAAAAGGCAGTTCTTTTTTTTTAAATGTTTTTATTGAACATAGCATTAGAAAGTCATTGGTACAGAAAAAAAAAACATCTTTCCCACCAAAAAATTTTAACAATTAAACAACTTTTAGACAATTAACAAGAGACAAAAAAGGAGTAGAAGGAGAACCAAAAAAAAAAAAAAATCATCAAGATTAAAAAGAAAAAAAAACACAGCTGGTTCCATTATTAAATCTTTCGACAGCCCTTGTGCAAAAACCGCAATTTTACATAAACAATACCACTGCAAAATGCAAAACTACAATAAAGTGCAACTGCAAAATGTAATACAATCCAATAAAGTGCAATTTTCAAGTGCTGGTGCATAATAGTGCAAAAACAGCTAGTACAAATCTGCAATAATACAATAAAGTGCAAATATTCTGGAAAAAAACCCTAATACTTTCATTAATGAGCCGGCTGTAAAAAAGGGGGACTTTCCTTAACCAATCGCTACTATCTTTCCCTTCTCTTCCTTCTCTCCCCCCTCCCTCCCCCTTCCTCTCTCTTTTTTTTCTCTTTCCCCATCATCCTCCCTTCAATAATTCCAGATTCTCAAAATATTTCCAATTTCTTTCAAATCTTACAATGGCTCCCACCCTACCTGCATAAGCTCTTTCAAAATTACATGTTCTCATTTTATTAAACCATTTTAGCTGTGGTGGAATCTCCCTGGATTTCCAATTTTGAAGCATCAAAGACCGAGCAACTGCACAAGATATAAAAATAAATACTTCAGTTTTGTTATACCTGCTCCTCTCTTTGCATATACCAAACAAGGCCACCTCAGCTACTGGCAAGAATGCTTTCCCATTGCCAGCTCAATGTCTGCGAATATCCCCTTCCAAAAAGATTCCAACTTCGGGCAGGAAAAGAAAATATGACACCATCCTCCCTGGCCCCTAGCTTTGCATCTAAAACACCTGTTCTCAACTTCAGGGTACATTCTCTCCAAGGCCTCCGGTGTATAGTACGCCAGCCTAAGCATGGGCGGAAAATCCGTTACGCTCACGGATTTTGTGGATTTTCGGTAAATTCGCAATCCGCGAGATCCGCAAATTTCCCGCAAAATCCGCAAATTCGCACACAGCGGATTTTTTTGCTGCGTGCGGTGTAAGTTCGCAATTGCGAACTGGTACAAAACCCTCGCGAACTGGCAGAAATCCTTGCAAACTGGCAGAAATGCTTGCGAACACAAAAAAAGCATTCAGCAGGTTCAAAAGTTCAAACTCATCATTAGTAACCATTCCCTGTAGTGCTTCCTGACAAGGGCCCCTCCAGAGTTCAGTTGCTAGTTGCAACAATTATATGACCCTGCTCTGACCCTCACAGCAGGCTCATAGAATAGCTACAAGTAGGCCACAAAGGTCCTGGAAAAAAAATTGCACTGCAACAGAAAGCAAATTACAGATAAGGAAGCAGGTGCCAGACTGGAATTTTAAAACAGTGACACATTAATAAATCAACCCCAAATTAATTCATGTCAGTTGAAGCAGGCAGGTGTGCTTGCTTTTCCCCCCCATAATCTACAGTGATGATGAACCAGAGGGTGGCATTGATGCACCAGAGGATTGCATGGGTGAAACAGAGGGTGGCAGGGGTGAAACAGAGGGTTCTGGGAACCTGTGATGATGAACCAGACGTAGAAACAACATAATCGTGACCGTTGCGAGCCGACATGTAAGTTCGCAATTGCGAACTGGTACAAAACCCTCGCGAACTGGCAGAAATCCTTGCGAACTGGCAGAAATCCTTGCGAACACAAAAAAAGCATTCAGCAGGTTCAAAAGTTCAAACTCATCATTAGTAACCATTCCCTGTAGTGCTTCCTGACAAGGACCCCTCCAGAGTTCAGTTGCTAGATGCAACAATTATATGACCCTGCTCTGACCCTCACAGCAGGCTCATAGAATAGCTACAGGTAGGCCACAAAGGTCCTGGAAAAAAAATTGCACTGCAACAGAAAGCAAATTACAGATAAGGAAGCAGGTGCCAGAGTGGAATTTTAAAACAGTGACACATTAATAAATCAACCCCAAATTAATTCATGTCAGTTGAAGCAGGCAGGTGTGCTTGCTTTTCCCCCCCATAATCTACAGTGATGATGAACCAGGGGGTGGCATTGATGCACCAGAGGATGGCATGGGTAAAACAGAGGGTGGCAGGGGTGAAACAGAGGGTTCTGGGAACCTGTGATGATGAACCAGACGTAGAAACAACATAATCGTGACCGTTGCGAGCCGACATGTAAGTTCGCAATTGCGAACTGGTACAAAACCCTCGCGAACTGGCAGAAATCCTTGCGAACTGGCAGAAATCCTTGCGAACACAAAAAAAATCCACAAATTCGCGAGAATTCGCGGATTTTGCGGATTGCGAGTTCGCAAATTCGCAAAATTCGCGAACGCCAGATTCGCAAAATTCGCCCATGCTTACGCCAGCCAGCGTGATAGAAAGGACATTCTCTTGTAGTTAGCCGCCCAAAGTGATTTATTTCCCAGGTGGCACAATACCTCCCAATCCTTAACTGAAAGAATACACTGTGTCGAGAGGCATGTTTTCTCTAAATATCTATCTACTACTGAGGATGATCTGAAAAAGTAGAGCATTTTATACCAATATCCTATGCCTTTATTTGTATCTCCATACAGGGCTGTTATCAAGGCAGTGGGAGAATTAAGCAAGCCACCTATCTCCTTTCTAATAAAACAGACCATCTGCAAATATTCAAAAAACGTGGGCCGCCTGGGATTGTTCGTTCTGGCTAAAACCTCATGCCAACTGATTACCCTATTTTGTACTGTCCAATGTCTTAGTTCACAAAACCCGCAAAGTCCCCACTTCTTTAAGTGATTCGAGCTTATCTTAAGACCCATTTCGGCACATTCCATCAAGCTCAAATAATTAGAACCATCAGAGCTGTGTTTTTTAAAAAGGAGAAGCAATCTTGATGTATAAAAAAAAGGCAGTTCTTACGAGCTTTCCAAATATGACAGATGACTTCTGATCTGTCGAAGAAACAATGCAAACCTAGGCCCTGATTTACATCTTGACTGAGGGGAATACTTAATCATAAACGTGACAGATATCCCATCTGGCGTATTACGTTCCCATTCTATCCTATGGAGATCGTAATGTGGCAAACGGGCTAGCCGTCACATTTATGACGGAGTATTCCATCTGCCGAGATCTAAATAAGGCCCTTAGTCTGCGACTTAGGAACCAGTAATGGTTAAGAGCGACCACCTCACCATTCACGTTGAATCCTTTGCTGAAACAGGAGAAACAGATTTCCAGATCATAGTGATCTCTAAAGAATGATACCCATGCAAGTGCTCATCAAGCCTAACCCATTTCGTAAGAAATGTTTGGCCATGTGTAGAATTTGAAACTGGGCCCTGACTGCAAGCAATACAAGCTTCTCTGGAGAGATGCTTAAACTTTCCCAGGCTGGTGCTAGTGTGCATCACTCAGTTTTGCAGTAGCCTTTTAGAAAGTTGATATGGCTGGAGGCTCAGGTAAAGCTTGTAAGAGCAGTTTAATCTTGACAAAATGCAACATGCAACAACCATAACATGGCACTCCATTGACACATAAAGAGGTAACCTACCTTAGCGGAAGAAAACAAGCTCTCCACATGACATTAGATTACAGACTGCAGGGCAGATTTTTGTTTACAATTATGCCAATCACTTTATCCTACCTTCTGGTGCCAGGTGAACGCCCACAATGGGAGTACATCATGTTTTTTTTAATTGAGTTTAATCCATACACAGAAGAATTAATTCTGTTTTATCAGCCTTTAATTTGGAGAAAGTTGCAGTCAATCGTTTGTTGAATGGTCGACAGATACTCAAACTGGCTACTGAGCTAGGGAAATTTTTATCTCGCATGATAACCACCTCAGTGTTGCATGCATACAATAGAATACAAAAACACAAAGATATAATCAAGATGGGCAGGGGTTGAACATAGAAACCAAGAAGTGCAATAGTGACGATCACTGATGTACCCCACATTGAACTGAGAATCTCTTGAATCAGAATTAGAAGAGCAAAAGAAATTGCAATGAACTCTCCAAAAAAATGTGAACGCCTTCTAGATAATTAGGCAACCGCTGACCGAATAGCTTCTCTAAACATGTACTCAAATCAGGAAACATGCATATGGAGCAATAGTTACTCAGGTCGCCGGAATCCAAATTAGGTTATTGCACAGAAACTAATGGTTCTTCAATTTAGTATGATCCATCCCAAAGAGTAAGGGTACGTTGACAAGCTCAGTGGCCTTTTCCGTAAGAGCAGGAGCCAAATATCTTAATATTGACGCTGGGTAGAAGTCACCCTGGAAACGGAAAATGCCATAAGTGGATCGTATTTGAGGGTGATTTGGCTGTGATATCCATCACCCCATTTATTGCTAGGGTTAGTTCGGCTGATCTGGCTGACTCGGTGGGTGACCCCTTCCTCCCTCACCTCACAGCTACATGTTCATCCCTCCCAAAGCTGTGTGCTCAGTCGCAGAGGACGCCTGTCCCCTGATAGAACAAGTGCCGGTCTCCTAAATATCTCCTGGGGGTACGAGTAGTTCCATTCCCCTACAAGAACCTCCAAATAAATCTCAAGGCCACAAGTGGGCCTACCCGTTTCAATTCCAGTCCCAGACCGGTACACTGAATGGTACAGTCTTGCTTCCCTTGGTTTTGAGTCAGCATTTCCTTGCATGGGTAGATTGAATTCATTGAATAAAGAAACTAGGTAGCTTGGCACAAATTCTTTGGGAGGTAGAAGCAGAACTAGAAAGATGGAGAAAGGCAAACAGCTTTGAGCAGTGGGCTTCCGAGTATTCAGAAAACTGACCGTAGCAAACTTTGTGGCTCTTTCCTAATTTAAGACATTGTTCTTATAAATGCAGAGATCAGCAACTGAATATGTGTTCCTCCATCCATGCAGTGGTCGTTGTGTGCAAAGCTTTTTCGTTCATGAAGCATCTGTGAACTATTTCAAGGTCTAGCCATTTGTTCTTCAACTTGCTTCATTGGTAGCCCGCAATAAAGAACTTCTGCTAACATGGGAAACCAGCAGTTGTAAAGAATTATTGTGTCATTCGCAAAGACTGATGGTGTCCATGAGATGCCTCATAAAATATAATATAAATATTAATAATAATAATAAGAGCATGGTCATAAGCTTATCTTAGGAGCCTGGGTACCCAATCACTGGTGCCTCTAAACACCGGGATGCTAAATACCAAGGTTACCTAGTCTGGATTACAACTCAGGCCTCTTTCTTCACCACTCTACTCTTCCTGTCTCTTTATCTAACTCCTGCAAGTTCATCTCATCCCTGCTTTGTCCCTTTGTGTCAGTTTTTCTGTCTTTCTCTTCCTCCTTCTTTCTCCTTTTTAGGTCGAGCTGACCTAGCTTTCAATGCGAAAACATTGAAAGCTGTCAGCAAGACAACTAATGTTGCCCGTATTTGGGAATGTGGACACGAGAGGGTGCACGAGGGCAGAGCGCGGATTTCACCTCGTGGGCGTGCACGTCGCCGTGCCCCTCTCGTGCCTCATTCCCTTGCACAAACACACTCCACACTCACGCATGCGCACATACACAGCCACACACACACTGCATACACACACGCAGACCCACGCGCACACACACAGACACATTCGAACACACACAGACACACGTGCGTACACCCCCCTCCCCTCCCACTCACCGGGCTCTTTCGGCATGTTCTGTGTCTCCTCTGCAGAGCTGGTCGGGCACTCACCGGGCTGTTGCTGGGGATCGGGTTCCTCTCTGCGGCAGTCTCGTCTTGTCGCGGCACCAGGGGGCAGGACTTCACTTCCGGGGCTCCCTCCCGCACCTGGGAGCCCCGCAACACTCTGGCTGTTTTGCTGTTGGAAGCCCCGGGACTCTCCTCAACTCATGGGAGCCACGGGCTGTGGAGAGGCCATCTGTCGGCCGGCTTCACTTCTTCCTCGGCGGCGGCGGGCGGGACTTCCTGCCAGATTGCAGGCCCCGCCCCCGTCTCGGCCAAAAGTGCCTGACTTCCGGTTTTCACGGAGCAGGGCTGCGGTGGTGATTTCTTTCGGGGGCAAGAGCGGTAGGCACCCTCGAATTAAAATATAATTATATATGCGAGGTGGGCACTCGCAAAGGACCTAAAAACGGGTCCCATAAATAATTAGATAAAGTGCACTTGGGGCAAATGCCGGGTGGGCACCAGCCTGGTAGCAAAGCGCTCTCAAGCGTACAAGCATTTTTTTTATTTGAATTCAGTTTCTCTTACTGCAGGCACGATTTGCTTTGGCGTCTTTACCGCTCTCCCTCCCGTTGTTTTCCTTGTTTACCCCACCCTCCCTCCCGTTGTCAGTGCCTTCTGACTTCGGTGGAGCATGTGCACGATTTTTTTTACAAATTATTTTGGAATATCTTCCGCTAAGCTTGACACGCTGTTAACTGGCGAGAAGTAGCGCTGCAAGGCCCTGTGGACACGGTTCATGTGCTTTGTACTGCTGACGCACATTCTGGATTCCATGGGTCTCGGCTGCACGTGCCCAGCTTCACCGATCGGGACATACACATCTTTGGGTCACATGGCTTCTGTGGGTGAGTTACTCCAGTTGGCGTCAGATATGTGGTGGCTTCTGAACATCTCCATGATAAATGACTGTTATTCTTTTTGGATTATTGAGAGTGTCATCATGTCTTTAAAAGGTTTTGGTGTCACCCAAAGGGTGGGTTCTTTGAGACACTGCTGGGTGCCCTGAGCGTGGCATTGCTATGTATGAAGAGGTGTCTTGGTTGAGTCTTCTGGACTGACGTGACTCTCCCTTTTAAGCTCCTTTTCCATGAAGAACTGTTGGATCCCCGGACCGCATGGGACTGAGTGTTCAGTGATTGTGACACGTGATTGACAGAAGAGAGTCCAGTTAAGTCTCTTTAGTGAAATGGGGATTTTATGTCCCCAGTGATTGCATTAAACTTGTTTTAAGGAGGACTTGAAACAGGTCTCTATCGGGCTCTGTCTTGTGTCCTGGAACAAGTGGTCAGTTATTTTCCGGACTGCAGTGACAGCAGTCCCATCGATGTGCGCATTTTCTCTCTGGATTTCCCTTCTTTTGGAAACTCGGGAGCTGCAACAGTATCGTGGGGTCACCAGGGCTTTAAGTGGAAGCTTTTTCAATATTATATGCAAACCATAGTTGCTTCTTATTTATCATATGCAACTAACAACCATTGACAAAGCCAATAGTACTGACTTGCTGTATGTATGATGTTACTTGTTGTATCATATATCTGGATGCAATGACAGAAACAGCACGCTATGCTAAGCACAGATTTTTAGCTTATGTTTTTTTTTTAATCATGCGCTTATTTACACTGGCCACGCCCCTTTGAAAGACCCACTAGCTTTTTCATCCCACTTAAAGCCCTGCCTAGCAGAGATGGAGCTGGTTAACGTGTCTGGTGGTTATGCAAAGAAAATTACGTATTTGTGCCGCTCTTTGTTAACTGCTTTCAATCACAGCTTTTATTATTGAGTATTTTTTACTGACGTTAATGTAAAGGGTAAAGTTTGTTACGCAATACACAGATCACGTAATGTTTCAGTGATTGGTCTTTTACATGTTTGAGGCATACCAAGTGTCCTGGACTATGCATTACTTTAATGCATATGAGTTGATTGACTGCGTTCCTGCTCAGCACGGGATTTTTCGTATTGTTTAATATCCTATTATCCAGTGTTAGTAAACTACAGTAATCTGCGTCTCCTGATGAAGTGAGCACTAATCCTGCCTACAGGTCCATACTACAGTACAAAGTACACATCTTGATTCATACTGGGTGCAGTGTGTGCACAGGCTTGGCGCAACAGGGTGGATCATGGCCTGGCATCGCTGAGATGATCTGCTCCAACCACACATCCCATTGCGTCCAGCCCCCCTAGATTTAAACTTTGCTCTAATCTTTGGATTATGAGTCGTATACCCCGGCCGTATTTTATTTTTAAAATGTTTTCTTTTCAATTCACGAGTGCCCAGTAGCTTTCCCAACAGAACCAAACAAGCATTGACAAAGTCAGAAGTCTGGCAGCCAACACCAGACTTTGCCAATGCTTGTTTTTACTACTGGTAGGGTGCTTTGTCTCTGTTTTCCTTTTAATTGTGGTGTTTTTGTGACTCTTGGCTCCCGTTGGTCAAACTACTTCTGCATGTGTGTAATGTGTTTGCGAATCTGTGGCACCACTGAACGCCACAGCATCATTCAGCACCACTCAATGCCACAGCACCACTCAACGCCACAGAACCACTCAATGCCACAGCACCACTCAATGTCACAGCACCACTCAGCGCCACAGCATCACTCAACGCCACAGCACCATTCAACGCCACAGCACCACTCAACGCCACAGCATCACTCAATGCCAGAGCATCACTCAGCACCACTGAATGCCACAGCACCCCTCAATGCCACAGCACCACTCAATGCCACAGCACCACTCAACGCCACAGCACCACTGAATGCCACAGCACCACTGAATGCCACAGCACCACTGAATGCCACAGCATCACTGAATGCCACAGCATCACTGAATGCCACAGCATCACTCAATGCCACAGCACCACTCAACGCAACAGCATCACTCAATGCCAGAGCATCACTCAGCACCACTGAATGCCACAGCACCCCTCAATGCAACAGCACCACTCAATGCCACAGCACCACTCAACACCACAGCACCACTCAATGCACAGCACCACTCAACGCCACAGCACCACTGAATGCCACAGCACCACTGAATGCCACAACACCACTGAATGCCACAGCACCACTGAATGCCACAGCATCACTGAATGCCACAGCATCACTCAACACCACACCATCACTCAACGCTACAGCATCACTCAACGCCACAGCATCACTCAGCACCACTGAATGCCACAGCATCACTCAGCACCACTGAATGCCACAGCATCCCTCAGCACCACTGAAGGCCACAGCATCACTCAGCACCACTGAACGGCACAGCATCACTCCGTGCAACCATTCAACAACAACTGGTTCTAATATGTTCTCTCAATGTTTCAAATCTTTATTACAAATGTCACAAAAAGATGTTAATATTTCACTTCTGTTCTTGGATTTTCATCACAATAAAATACACTGAACATAATCTTCCCAAAAGTTATTTACAAAAGTTTAAGCTATTGCCATTATAAATTACAATAACTTTTATTTAAGTATTCATTATTAAAAAAAGCCATTGTTATTTGTAATATTAATACATCTAAGTCATGTAAATACAACACATATTGCATTACAAATGCTATAGGGGTCACGTTTGCGAAAGTTAAAACAATTGGCATTGTAAATGACAAAGCTATTTATTTCGCTATTTTTAAAACCAACACATAACTAAAAAATGTGTCATTTACAATACCAATAGCTCAAACTTTCCTAATGCGAGACCTATTGCATTGCAAATGCTTGTTCTGCTTTTGTCTCTCCTACTCTGGTTTACAGTCTGAGGATGAAATATAAGTCTTGGCCTCGAAGAATGAGTGATGGTGCCCAGAACTGGCAACCTCTGTCACAAATGAAGCTTTGGGTAACCTGGAAAGCAGCGCATTAGATGGCATGGGGTCAACTCACGACCTTAACTTCAGCTCGCCTGTACTAGAGGGATACACATTTGCACTTACCCAACATTCATACAGATGTGACCCTTAGCAACATGTGCTCAATCCGCTGAGCTAGTTTATTTATTTATGTTTGGGGGGGGGGGGGTGTTATAGCGCGAACCCAGGTATTGGAGCGCTTTACACGAGCATTGTTTACATTACACAAGAACACATTCAATGTTGGTAGGAAAGGGGAAATTAAGTGACTTGCCCAGAATGACAGGACTCTGAGCGGACCCGAGGCTCGAACCTCGTTCCCCACCTCCAAAGTCTGCAACTCTGGCAGTAAGGCCACATCCTTTCCGTTAACGGGCCCCTTCAGAGTTCAGTCTTGTTTACTGGTGGGTTTGTAAACTCGTGCACCACTTCTCTGTAAGGTCCTTTGCTGTTGTTTGAGCCCTGCTGCTTTGAGGCACCGAAGGTTCCAGCCCTTTGCAGCTTGTAGTTCTGCTCTCCCATTTCAGGGGTACCACACACGGGTTGTTTCTCTAAATGAAGGTTTCTTCAAACAATGACGATGGATTATTGCAGGTTATGCAAGGAAGCAGATAGGGCATGCGCGCGCCACCTGGCTTTTAGTCAAAATTAAAGTTTATCCAGCCCAGGGTCCCAGGCAGGGCAGAGTGACAATGGAGAACGTGCATCTAACCCCTAAAGTTCACCAAACATAGGCTCGAGGAGTCATAAACAGGGATCATTAAAGGGCAGGCAGGCACTCGGGCCTAGAGGCAGGTGGTGGAGCAGGGCATTGTGGGGGTTCTTAAAGGAGCAGTAAAGATTATGAAGAGAATGACAGCCACAATGCGGACTCTACAAGTGGAGAGCGTGCGATTACTCGTAGATAGGGGAGTAAACACTGTCGTGACCCGGAGGTGGTGTCGGGGATCTCAGGGGGAGGTTAATGACGAGCATGGTACCCAGAGGACAGAGCTGCTGGGTGACTAAATAAATGCCAGCAGCTAGGGGAGGAAGATAGGGCAGGTCACTTTCTTTTAAAAGAAACTGGGTTCTGGAGGAGTGGTTAAAGTGAAAAGGCCTCAGCATTTAAAATATCTCTCCACTCTGACATCTGTTCTAATGGAGATGACTCGGTCAGGATTCGCTCATTACGTTCTGCTATCTCTATCGATGGGTCCATAAACATATTCATCCATCTCTCCATTCGTTGATAGACCATCCTGTATTTCTCCTTCCATAAGCCTTCTATCCACCCATTTCCCTCATGCATCATTCTATTCACCCACAACCATGTCCATGCAACCATGCAAGCATTTCCATCACCCAGAATTCTTTGCTATGCAGGTTTCTCTCCGCCCATTACTCCATCCTTCCATCCATCATTAACAGCCAGAGTTCCATGCATCCACCTATCGCTTTTCAGGCATCTCTTCACCCAAGTAATCCATCATCTCATACATCTTTAGCAGCCACAGTTCCATGCATCCACCTATCGCTATCCAGATATCTCTCCACCCATTACTCCATCCATCATTAACAGCCAGAGTACCATGCATCCCCCTATCACTTTCCAGGAATCTTTTCACCCATTACTCCATCCTTCCATCCATCATTAGCAGCCAGAGATCCATGCATCCACCTATCGCTATCCAGATATCTCTCAACCCATTACTCCATCCTTCCATCCATCATTAACAGCCAGAGTTCCATGCATCCACCTATCGCTATCCAGGTATCTCTCCACCCATTACTCCATCATTCCAACCATTACAAGCAGCCAGAGTTCAATGCATCCACGCACTTTCCATTAATCTGTCTATCTATGCATCCAAGAGTCCACGTCATGGCTCCTGGTTTCAACTTCATCCAGTCATCCATTTTCCTATTCTCTCTCTATCTATCCATCCATTCCTTTTGCATTATGACATCTACACATTGTTCTATTCATCATCAGCATCAAGCGATGTATCCACCCACCTTCCATGCATCCATCTATCCATCCACGTACCAACCTCATCACTCCCTCTTTCGTCATTATCCAGTCATTCGTCTTTTTATGTTCTATATATCCATTTATCCACCCATTAGCATCATTTCATTCACCCATCACTTGATCCATCCTCAGCATTCCTTCTGGCTATCTATCAATTCCTTAGCCCATTCTTTATGTCCCTATTAATTCTTTCATTTACCATCCCTGCGAAGCTCATCAGCATACATCCTTCTAAATACTATCTAATCATTCTTCTAGCTAGGTTCATATTTTACATACACAAAACCATAGAAATGTGGGTGTTATAGTTAGACTCATCTCAAGTAAGTATAAGTCGTGCTCTAATAGAACTATAACTTGCGCCCTACCCATGCACAGTTTCCTCATCATAATTTTACAGCGCATGTTGCAGTGATACTATCAATGATGTTATAGAAGATGTAATGAGTGATATAATATGTGGGGCAATTAGCAGTGCATGGCGATGCCTCGAGTTATAGATACCTTGGGCCACAAGTTATAGTTATTTGAAATAACTCTAACTATAACTGCTGAATGCCTATGGTTTTGTGTGTGCAAAATCTGAACCTAACTATAACGTCCCTGTAACCTTTGACTTTTTAGTGAATTTCTATGTTCTTTTCATTCTGTTTCCTAACTATAACTTCGCTGCAACCTTTGTTTTTTTCAGTCAATTTAGATATAATTTAAGATGTTTATATAATTAAATCATAACATTGGCCATACATACTGTGGCCTTAAAAGACTGACACCTGTTGGTTGACTCATGATGATGTTGTCAGGACACTGGAGATGGTGAAAAAGTGTGTTTACTAAAAACAATTATTTTAAGGAGATGTAAATGTAATGCTATAAACGTCCCTGTAACCTTTGTTTTTTTTGTGAAATTCTACGTTTTTTTTCATTCTGTTTCCTAACTATAAGATCCCTGTAACCTTTGTTTTTCAGTGAATTTCTAGGTTTTTTTTTAAGGTAAAGTAATATTTAACTAACATACATTAATCCAATTGCCATAGCGCATGGCCAGGCCCTGCAGCCAACATCAAATAGACAGCCTACCCGGAAGGGGTGGTGCACACAGCCCCCCTCCCAGTGCCTATTTCATCCCCGGGGACCCATCCCCTAGGGTCTGGTACATTTTGTGGGGAGGGGGCCAAGTTTCCCCCTCCCTGGGCCGTTTTGCCTTGGGGACCCCATCCCCAGGTGCCCACCACTGTAATTATGGGGGAGGGGGCACGTAGCCCCCCTCCCCAGGACGATTTTAGCCCTAGAGAACCCAAATTCTGTGGCCCGCCACAATGTAAATACGTAGGGGGGCAAGCAGCCAAACTCCCGGGCTGATTTCGGGCCCCAGGGACTCCAACCACTGGGGCGCAACCGATGATTAAATGAGGGGCATGCTGCCCCCCTCCCTAGGGTGATTTCAGCCCAAGTACCCCAGTCCATGGGGCCTGGCCATTGATAAATGGGAGAGGGGGTATGCCGCCCCCCTCCCCCAGCTGTTTCAGCACCAGGGACTCCATCCCTCAGGACCCAGTCAATAAAGGGTGGGAGCCCTGGTGCCCACCAGGGCACCCACCATCTCCTT
The DNA here is from genome assembly GCF_964263255.1 of Lissotriton vulgaris. Classification (NCBI taxonomy): domain Eukaryota; kingdom Metazoa; phylum Chordata; class Amphibia; order Caudata; family Salamandridae; genus Lissotriton; species Lissotriton vulgaris. The sequence continues at coordinate 846,948,186 of NC_141685.1, forward strand.
GTTGGGGGTCGCGAGAAGCCCCAAGGCTCCCGCAGGCCCAGCCAGCTTTCCACCGCCATTGGGAATCGGCATTGCTCAGGAACACAGGGCGCAGTTAAAAATGCTGCTCCCTTCGTGTGGGAGCACTATTTTCTTTTGTTTTCCTGACCACTTCAAAGTGGCCAGGGAAACAGACATAGCAGGAGCCGACCTTTCGGGATGGAGTTCCCAGGGCCATTAATGCCTCCAGGAGTGGGGGCTGAGTGACCCCCTCACCATTAAAAGCACAGCCTGGCCCCAAACGATGGGGCTGTCGTGGCCAAAATTTGTCCGGGATGGGGAGGCGCACAGACCGCTGCACCTTTGTCGACTCGGCTGAGCCCACGCAGATGTGGTCCCCAGGGCCAGATTCAGCCCAGGAAGGGGGCAGTACTGCCCCCTCGCCCTGTTGTATTATCTGCCTGGCGCCATGGGATGGGGTCCCCGGGGTCTAAATCAGACTGGTGAGGGGAACACGCGTGCCCTGTCACCCAATTAGGCTTTTAAAATCACCTGCCAGTACATGGCCCAACAGGGGAGGTGGGGGCATCAAGAAAACAAGTGCAGGCACCAGCGCTTGGTTTTTTATCACTGATACGTGGATCTTTCGCAAATTCACTGTAACTGTTTTAAAACAAGCATTTGCAGTGCAATTGGTCTCGCATTAGGAAAGTTTGAGCTATTGGTATTGTAAATGACACATTTTTTATTTATGTTTTGTTTTTGAAAACAGCGAAATTAATAGCTTTGTCATTTACAATGCCAATAGTTATAACTTTCGCAAATGTGACACCTATAGCATTTGTAATGCAATATGTGTTGTATTTACGTGACTTACATGTATTGACATTACAAATAACAATGGCTTTTATTTTTTTTTCAATAATTAATACTTAAATAAAAGTTATTGCAATTTATAATGGCGATAGCTTAAAGTTTTGTATATAACTTTTGTGAAGATTATGTTCAGTGTATTTTATTGTGATGAAAATCCAGGAACAGAAGTGAAATGTTAACATCTTTTTATTACATTTGTAATAAAGCTTGAAACATTGAGAGAACATATTTGAACCAGGTGTTGTTGAATGGTTGCACAGATTGATGCTGTGGTGGCCCTGAGTGATGTTGTGATGGCAAACGAGTGATGTTGTGGCGTTCAGTGATGCTGTGGTAGCACATAGTGATTTTGTGGTGCCCCTGAGTGATGCAGTGGTGGTGCGGAGTGATGCTGTATGCTATGCTATGTTTTGTTTTGCTATCCTATGTTTTGTTTTGTTATGCTATGCTATGCTTTGCTAACCTATGCTTTGATTTGTTATGTTATGCTATGGAGTATTTTGTTATGATATGCTATGTTTTGTTATGCTATGCTATGTTTTGCTATGCTGTGTTTTGTTATGCTATGCTATGTTTTGTTATGCTATGCTTTGCTATGCTATGCTTTGTTATGCTATGCTATGTTTTGTACTGATATGCTATGTTTTGTTGTGTTCTATTATGCTATGCTATGCTTTGTTTTGCTATGCTATATTTTGTTATGCTATGCTATGCTATGTTTTGTTGTGTTTGGTATGCTATGTTTGCTATGCTATTATATGTTTTGTTTTGCTATGCTATGTTTTGTTGTGTTTTGTTAAGCTATGCTATGTTTTGTTGTGTTTTGCTATCTTTTGTTATGCTATGTGTTGTTGTGTTTTGTTATGCTAAATTTTGTTGTGTTTTGCTATGCTATGTTTTGCTATGCTGTGCGATGCCATGTTTTGATATGTATGCTATGTTTTGTTGTGTTGTGTTATGCTATGCTATGTTTTGTTATGCTATGCTTTCTTTTATGTTATGTTATGCTATGTTTTGTTATGTTATGCTATGTTTTGTTCTGCTATGTTTTGTTATGCTATGCTATGTTTTGTTCTACTATGCTATGTATTGTTTTGCTATGCGTTGTTATGTTATGCTATGTTTTGTTTTGTTATGCTATGTTTTCTTATGCTATGCTATGTTTTGTTGTGTTTTGTTATGCTATGCTATGCTTTGTTGTGTTTTGCTATGCTATGATTTGTTTTGTTATGCTATGTTTTGTTTTGCTATCCTATGCTTTGTTTTGTTATACTATGCTATGTTTTGTTATGCTATGCTGGTGAGGGTGTGTGAGTGTGTGTGAGAGTGAGTGAGGGTGAGTGAGGGAGAGGGGTGTGAGGGTGAGGGTGTGAGGGTGAGGGTGTGTGAGGGTGTGTGAGGTTGAGAGGGTGTGAGGGTGATGGGGTGTGAGGGTGAGGATGTGTGAGTGAGGGTGTGTGAAGGTGAGGGTGTGTGAGGGTGAGTGGGTGTGAGGGTGAGGGGGTGTGAGGGTGAGGGGGTGTGAGGGTGAGGGGGTGTGAGGGTGAGGGGGTGTGAGGGTGGGTGAGGGTGTGAGGGTGAGGGAGGGTGAGAGGGGAGAGGGTGTGTGAGGGTGAGAGGGTGATGGGTTGTGAGGGGGTGTGAGGGTGTATGAGAGTGAGGGGTGTGAGGGTGAAGGGGTGTGAGGGTGTGTGAGTGTGTGAGGGTAAGGGGATGTGAGGGGGTGTGAGAGTGAGGGGGTGTGAGGGGGTGTGAGGGGGTGTGAGGGTGAGGGGGTGTGAGGGTGTGTGAGGGTGTGAGGGTCAGGGGGTGTGAGGGTGAGGGGATGTGAGGGGGAGGGGGAGTGAGGGGGAGGGTGTGTGAGGGGTGTGTAAGGGTGAGGAGTGTGAGGGCGCTATGTTTTGTTTTGTTATGCTATGTTTTCTTATGCTATGCTATGTTTTGTTGTGTTTTGTTATGCTATGCTATGCTTTGTTGTGTTTTGCTATGCTATGCTATGTTTTGTTTTGTTATGCTATGTTTTGTTTGGCTATCCTATGCTTTGTTTTGTTATGGTATGCTATGTTTTGTTATGCTAAGCTGGTGAGGGTGTGTGAGTGTGTGTGAGAGTGAGTGAGGGTGAGTGAGGGAGAGGGGTGTGAGGGTGAGGGTGTGAGGGTGAGGGTGTGTGAGGGTGAGAGGGTGTGAGGGTGATGGGGTGTGAGGGTGAGGATGTGTGAGTGAGGGTGTGTGAAGGTGAGGGTGTGTGAGGGTGAGTGGGTGTGAGGGTGTGTGAGGGTGAGGGGTGTGTAAGGGTGAGGAGTGTGAGGGTGTGGGGTGTGAGGGTGAGGGGGTGTGAGGGAGAGGGGTGGGGTTGTAAGGGGGAAGGGGTGGGGTTGTGGGGGAGTGTGAGGGTGAGGGTGTGAGGGTGAGAGGGTGTGAGGGTGGGGGAGGGGGAGGGTGATGGGGTGAGGGCGACGTGATGAGGGGGAGGGGGTGTGAGGGGGTGTGAGGGTGAGGGTGTGTGAGGGTGAGAGGGTGTGTGAGTGGGTGTGTGAGGGTGAGAGGGTGTGAGGGTGAGGGGGTGTGAGGGTGAGGGGGTGAGGGTGAGAGGGTGTGTGAGGGTGAGAGGGTGTGTGAGAGTTAGAGGGTATGAGGGTGAGAGGGTGTGTGAGGGTGAGGGGTGAGTGAGGGTGTGTGAGGGTGAGGATGTGGGGAGTGAGGGGGAGGGGTGTGAGGGGGAGGGGGTGTGAGGGTGTCTGAGGGGGGGTGTGAGGGTGAGGGTGAGGGTGTGAGGGGGTGTGAGGGGGTATTGAGGCTTAAGGGGGTGAGGGGGTGTGAGGGTGTGTGAGCGGGTGTGTGAGGGTGAGGGGGTGTGAGGGTGAGGGGGTGTGAGGGTGAGTGGATGAGGGTGAGAGGGTGTGTGAGGGTGAGATGGTGTGTGATGGTGAGAGGGTGTGTGAGGGTGAGAGGGTGATTGAGGGTGAGGGTGTGTGAGGGCGAGGGGGTGTGGGGGTGAGGGGGTGTGAGAGTGAGGGGGTCTGAGGGGGGTGTGAGGGTGAGGGGGTGTGGGGTGTGAGGGGTATTGAGGCTTAAGGGGGTGAGGGGGGTGTGAGGGTGAGAGGGTGTGTGAGCGGTGGGTGAGGGGGTGTGAGGGTGAGGGGGTGTGAGGGTGAGGGGATGAGGGTGAGAGGGTGTGTGAGGGTGAGAGGGTGTGTGAGGGTGAGAGGGTGTGAGGGTGAGAGGGTGTGTGAGGGTGAGGGGTGAGTGAGGGTGAGGATGTGGGGAGTGAGGGTGAGGGGGTGTGAGGGTGAGAGGGTGAGATGGTGTGTGATGGTGAGAGGGTGTGTGAGGGTAAGAGGGTGAGTGAGGGTGAGGGTGTGTGAGGGTGAGGGTGAGGGGATGTGAGGGTGAGGGGGTGTGAGGGTGAGGGGGTGTGAGAGTGAGGGGGTCTGAGGGGGGGTGTGAGGGTGTGAGGGGGTGTAGGGGTGTGAGGGGGTATTGAGGCTTAAGGGGTGAGGGGGGTGTGAGGGTGAGGGTGTGTGAGGGGGTGTGAGTGTGAGGGGGGTGTGAGGGTGGGTGAGGGTGGGTGAGAGGGTATGTGAGGGTGAGAAGGTGTGTGAGGGTGAAAGGATGTGTGAGGGTGAGAGGGTGGGTGAGGGTGGGTGAGGGTGGGTGAGAGGGTGAGTGAGGGTGAGGGGGTGTGAGGGTGAGGGGGGTGTGGGGGTGTGAGGGTGAGGGTGAGGGGGTGTGAGGGTGAGGGGGTGTGAGGGTGAGGGTGAGGGGTGTGAGGTAGAGGGGGTGTGAGAGTGAAGGGTGTGTGAGGGTGAGGGTTTGAAGGGGTGTGAGGGCCTGTGGTGGTTTAGGGGGGTAAGAGTGAGGGGGGTGAGGGTGAGGGGATGATTGAGGGTGAGGGTGTGAGGGTGTGTGGGGGGTGAGGGTGAGGGGGTGTGAGGGTGAGGGTGGGTGAGGGTGAGAGGGTGAGTGAGAGTGAGGGGGTGTGGGGGTGGGGGGTGTGAGGGTGGGGTGAGGGGGTGTGAGGGTGAAGGGGTGTATGAGGGTGAGGGTGTGGGGGTGTGTGAGGGTGAGGGGGTGTGAGAGTGAGAGGGTGTGAGGGTGTGAGGGTGGATGAGGGTGGATGAGAGGGTGGGTTAGGGTGAGAGGGTGTGTGAGGGTGAAAGGTTGTGTGAACGTGAGAGGGTGGGTGAGGGTGGGTGAGAGGGTGAGTGATGATGAGGGGGTGTGAGGGTGAGGGGGTGTGAGGGTGAGGTTGTGAGTGAGGGTGAGGGGATGTGAGGTTGAGGTGATGTGAAGGTGAGGAGGTATGAGGGTACGTGAGGGTGAATGAGGGTAAGGGTGTGTGAGGGTGAGGATGAGGGGGTGTGAGGATGATGGGGTGAGAAAGTGAGGGGGTGTGAGGGTGAGGAGGTGTGTGAGGGTGAGGGGTGTGAGGGTGAGGGGGTATGAGGGTGAGGGGGTGTGAGGGTGAGGGGTGTGAGAGTGAGGGGGTGTGAGGGGTGTGTGAGGGTCAGGGTGTAAGGGGGTGTGGGGGTTTGAGGATGTGTGGGGGCTGAGGGTGAGGGGGTGTGAGGGTGAGGGGGTGTGAGGGTGGGTGAGAGGGTGTGTGAGGGTGAGAGGGTGTGTGAGGGTGAAAGGATTGTGAGGGGGTGAGGGTGAGGGTGTGAGAGTGAGTGAGGGTGTGTGAGGGTGGGTGAGGGTGTGAGGGTGAGTGAGGGTGTGTGAGTGTGAGAGGGTGTGAGGGTGTGTGAGGGTGAGGAGGTGTGAGGGTGAGGGTGAGGGTCCGAAGTAAATGGTGGCAGGGCAGACATCATATGACAGAGAAAAGAGACTGCGTCGTGATTGCGTTGGTCAGTTTCAGAATCAGGAGGGGCAGAGTCAGCACAGTCTGCGAGGGATCAACGTGTCTAAAGGCAAAGAATAGCGGATGTAGCAATGCAGCTAGCAAGGTGAGTGTTTTCAAGCTGAGTGTACCTAGAGAGATGGCAACACAGCAACAGCATCTGAGGAGCAAGGCTACTGTAAACAAGCATGGTAGGCTCTCACTTTCGTCCCCCAAAAAAACAAGACAGGTGCAGAGAACGCCGAACAGAACACTGCTTCCCCACAAAAAGGATGCAAAAAAAACAAGCTCTCGGCATTGCTGTGGTGGGGGGGGGGGCAGGAGTGCATCCCTTTGAAGTCTGATGCCAAGGCTCAGACAAATGGTGGAGTGTGATGTGCACGCGGGGCGGAGGAGTGGCAGCCTTTGAAGTCTGATGCCGAGGCACAGACAAATGGTGGTGTGTGAAGTGGCTGGCTCTGTGCACGCGCATAGCTCACATGAACTGTACGCGATCTGCAGGCTAGGTAGACTTTTCTTTTCCCCTTACTATAATCTCGCCTATTTATCCCTGCGGGATATAATTGGCGAGACCTAAAAAATGTGTTTGGGCTACACCACCAAGCTTAGGGGGTCATGGTATTACTACCCTACCCCCAGTCAATCAGATCTCACCCTGAGATCTTTTGGATCAGCAGAGGCTCTGTGTCGCTAGATATACATAAATCTTTTTTCTTTAATAACTCCAAAATGACTGAACAGATTTAAACCAAATTACAAAAAGGGCTATTTCTGGACCTAGAGCTAGCTTTTTGCCATATTTGGTGTGATTATGTTGAGTGGTTCAGTCTGTAGATGTGTCTAAATTCCCTATGGGAAATTGCATGGTTAAAACATATGGACCATATTTCAAACAGAAGTTATGCATGACTCAGTACAGTAGAAAAGAAATATAAAATCATGCCATAATTCAAAGCCCACTCACTCACGGCATGCCGTCAGATTAAAAAGTTGTGCCTCAGGGTAGAATTGCTTCACCCTATTGCCATTAACTGAATGAGCCCCTCATTCTCGGAACTGAGATATCATCCATCCAGTTGGAATGAGAGAACCGCAGAACTGCTCAGGTTTATTCGCTTACTCCAGGGTACCTCTTCAGGACCCACACTTTACCCTTTCCATTCAAGCAATCTCCCCTTCTGAGGTTATCTCAAAACTGTCCAACTAGTGGGTTGTGTTTTTGGTACAATATTTCACAAAAGGATGTCTGTACCTTTGAGGATGTGAACAAATGACAGACACCTAGACATTTGGATTCACCACCCTTGTCCGAAACCTTTTACATACCCACAACTAATCCAGGCAGCTATCACTCATTGTTGTGTTGTCTATGTCCCGATGATGACCTCAAGTAATGAGGATTGAAACACTGTTGAATTGCACTAGCAAATAATTTGGGCTTTGAATTATGAAATGATTTTATATTTCTTATCGGCAGTACAGATTCATGCATAACTTCAGCTCGAATTCTGGTCCAATACGCTGTAGCATTGTTTTTTAAATTTCTTCACTTGTTTGACTTGCACCGTTTATATGTTTTCATGAGCACAAAGTGTTCACCATTTCACTTTAATACACAACTGTAAAAATATGGTTGATGCTGTATCTTGATTTATGCTAATCTGATCTGATAGTCCTTTTTGACAATGTTACTGCATTAAATTATATTCTCGGGACTATTCTTTTTACCATTTAATATGTATTTGTTGTAAATAGAAGTCTAGAGCCGGGTATAACTTAGGTTGTTTTATTCAAGATAGGTTTCAGGTCAAGTCTTTAAGATGGTAAGATAAAAGAGACCCACCAGGAGTGACCTGCTTGTCACTCAGCCTGCCTGGTTCCAACTGCCAGTTGCCACCAGGCTAAGCCCCCAACACTCCATGATGTCACCGAAGGTTCTAGTGGTGACATCATGTGAATGACAATGAAATCCCACAGGCAGAAAAGAGACAGGCTAAATACAACACAATGTTATGACATAGTTGGCAAAGATTGTCGGTGTTGAAAATGCAGCAATCAAGGAAAGGAAGGGTTTAATGCAGTGTTACATCTGCTCAGGAATTGCGTGACAAAAGTGACTGTGAGATTATTTAACCAGTAATTCGGCATGCATTCAACACTGTAAGGACAGATTATTATTGAGAGTCTGGGGGAGTGGTAAATTGGTAAAGAAGCTGTTATCAGTACTTTGGAGCTATGCGAGAGTATGAAGAACAGCTATTTAAATTTTGGAAGCTGTTAAGACTGTCACATTAATACAAAGAATTAGCGGATGTCTTGAAGCGGCGCACTCTATTATTCACGGGAAAAGCAACACAATTTTAACAGCGCAAAGCGAAGTGCGCAACAAGTGATTAACCATCACCTTCATGTTTAAAAAAGAGAAGTGCGCGAGGAACGTGAAGCATACCTTCGTCTTTCAGCTCCTTGTGACGTTGTGATGTCTTCTTGTGCTGCACTTGCACGTTTGAGAGCGGCGACGTGTCCAGAGCCACCCGGTGCCACGCAGGATGCGTGCTGCCATCTTGGGCTGATATCGTATTGTGGAGGAGCCTTGTAGGGAGCATCACCATAGTAACGTGATTTTGTTGGATGTACGAGACTTTCTTTTTGGTGAAGTTGCTGCTGAGAGTAGTGGCAGATGGTGCCCTTTCTGTTTTTTAAGCGACATAGAAGCGCGAAGAGTGGAGGCTGCAAGGGTTTAACTGAAAAGGTACTGTCAAACTCTACTGCTACCCGGGGAAACACTACTGGCACTTGGAGAACAGTAATACTACTGGAACTTGGAGAACAGTTTGTTTTTTTTACTTTCAAGTTTGAAGATAGCCTCGGGTGAGAGACCGCTCACCGGAGCACGAGACTTTCTCTGGCATTATTTTTGCTGGTCAATGTAATGTTTGTCTCGTGGTTTGTGTGGGGTTGAAGGTGAATCAGTACTGTTTTTTTTTTTGCTGTTTACTTTGGGATAATGTGTGCCTTGTGCGTTTTTGGCTCATGTGTTTTGGGGTGGTGTAGTGTATTTCAAGTGTGGTGAGTGGCAAGAGAGTGATGAGTGACGACATTTAGTGTTTTTGGGGTGGCGTAAAGTTGGGTATTAATGGGGAGGTGTGTGCCCTTTAATTTTGAGATGGAAGTTATTACTCGTATGGTTTTAGAGATGGAAGCGGTATACTCAACTGATTCATGAAGTGAGGTGCATAGGACTAGTTATGGAGTTGTGGTTCATTTGTGTTGTTAGTTTTTTAGAAAGTTAGTTCAGGGGTGGTAAATACCCCATCACTTGTGGAGAGTCCCCCATTGCATATTTGGGGTGGAGAAATAGCTACTTCAAGGTGTGGTTTACGGGGAGAGTTGTACCCCATTATGCTGCAGAGTGTTTTTTAAATTTAAAGGTGGTGAGTACCCCATTAGAAAATTGGAGGCAGAGCAATGGCTACTCCAAGGTGTAGTTCACGGGGAGCGTTGTACCCCGTTACGGTACAGAGAGTTTTTTTTTTAATTCAAGGGTGGTGAGTACCCCATTAGAAAATTGGGGGCGGAGCAATGGCTACTCCAAGGTGTAGTTCACGGGGAGCGTTGTACCCCATTACGGTACAGAGTGTGTTTTTAAAGTTCAAGGGTGGTGAGTACCCCATTAGAAAATTGGGGGCGGAGCAATGGCTACTCCAAGCTGTAGTTCACGGGGAGGGTCATACCCCGTTACGGAGCAAAGTGGACTCCATTATTTTTGGTACTATAATTAAGTTATCTCTTGAAATGTATCCCTGTATTGCTTCCTGTTAAGACATTGTTATATTGTACCACATTTGCCCAGGTCTCCACAGAGACTACAGGTGCCTCCTGTAGTTGTTAACACAATCAAAATGAGGCCGGTGCATGATGAACCAGGTTGCACTAGACCAGTCCGATCAAATATGACAGGTGCCAGTTCAGCAGAGCCACATGAGGTAGAATGAGGTAGTACTCTGGGTACACCTCAACTGCTGAGGGTCGCACCCTGGGAATCGGATACCACATGCAATGAGCATGCAGCCGGAGTGTCGCACAAGAGTAATGCGGCACGATCCATTAAACGGGCCACATGGGGTCCCGCAACCAGTGAATCAACTCACCACCACTAGACGCTTATGAGTGCTGCGGTCCCTACATTGCGGGAACCACATGTCTCAGGTTTGGGCAAGATTTCTGGGGCTCCACACTAAGCAGTCTGGCTTCCAGACAGAAGTCTTAGGTCCGCGCTCACATCCTGCTGCCAGGTTGGATTTAGTAGCTGAGGTGGGCACTTGAGAGGCCACCACTCTCCAGATGTCACAGGTATATGGTGTAGGTCCCTCCTGGGAGATCTTTGATGTCGCTGGGATCTCCAGGAGAACAGAAGGCCTGCCGTCGGGCCCTTAAAGAGCACACTTCATGGCTCCACACTTCAGCAGGTTCTAGGCCCTGGCCAGTCTGTATTTAGGCAGTTATCCTCCATGTGCATAACAGAGTCCTCTGACAATGTGCACCACGCAGTCTGGGTTCTCCAGTCCCATGTCCCAACAAGTGCATCTTACCTTTTGATGAAGGATGGCACCCGTAGTTATATTGTTGTCTGTCTTTGAAGTCAGTAGTTTAGGGGGCTTATCCTTTTAACCTCAGATATCTCCTCTAAATTATAAGCCTGTGAGCATTGGGGCCATGGGATGCAGATTTTAATCTTTAGTGGGGCCATGATCCGGCCCCTAGAGGCTAAGTGTTACAACCTCTATCTTCAATCTATCCCATTCAGCCCTCAAATGGCAGAGATCTGCCGTTCTCGTGGGATGCCTGTGTTTTATGGCTGTCGTTTGGGGAATGCAAATAAGTGCTCGCCCCGACCGACCCCTGGTGTCCACTGGAGCCAGACACCCCTCTCCCCAAGACTCTTGGAGGATCTAAATGTCCATATTCTATAAGTGGCATTTCTAAGTGGGTTGTGCCAAAAACCCCTTTACCAATAGAAATGTTTGGCACCGCGAATCCATGGCTACAAAACATCATGAGGTTGCTCCACTGAAGTCCACCATGGTGGTGCAAAGCATTGGAAACCACTTCCCATATTAACTTTTAGGGGCTTCATTGGTAGCAAAAGCACTCATAGGTATTCCTCACTACCTGGGCGCACATGTGCTATTGCACACACCGGGCTGCAATGGCAGGAGGGACACACAGTTTCCAGCACCAGTGGTGCCAGTGTGCCCGCCCAAGTCTGCACAGCAGACCAGACACAGGTTTAACCAGTACGTGTGTCTGTGTGCCCGCACTAACCTGCGTTGTCAGGCTGCACGCGCAATCACAGGCACCGTAGGTGCAGGCGCACCCTCACCGCGGCCTACACTGGCAAGCTGTTCATAAGTCTACTGACGATAGATACCAGTGCGCAGCCACCGGTCTGCAATGACAGATCGGACCCTTGTTTCAGAACATGGAATCAGCACCATTTCCTAACTCGGATAGGAAGGGCATGCACACTTTAACACCATAGTTGTGGTGGGAAAGGGCTCAAAGCCCAGAGCCCAAATAAGAGAATCAGCAAAACCCAGGTGAAAAAGCTAAAATGTTCTGGGAACTGCTACTTGACGGCGATCAGGTGCAACAGCAACAACTACCACTTCTAACACAAGCTGCACTACTGCCACCACTTGCATCTCCTCGTCACCACTACTACTACCATCACTGCTACCACATCACAACTTTGCCACCCCTTTTTCTGACACTGCCTTCACTACAATGAATGCAACCACTCACTACACCCAAAACCAGCACTACCAAACCCACCACACCTGTGCCACGGACTGCCACTCCTATATCACAACCTGTACTACAACTACCACCTATACAAACAATGCTGCCACTCCTATTAATACTACCAGTACCATAACCATGAAATGACTTTGATCACCTCTACTATAATCACCTCCAACACTAGCACTTCCAGCCCCCCACTACTACCCGGCGGCGGCTCCTCCGCTAAGGATGAATGTCACCCCACTGCTTTAAAGCAATGCAAAGGAATAATAAAATGATAATACCAGAACGCTATAATCATTTTGTTTTTAGTATTGCAGTTGCAGCCAGGTTGGAGTAGGGTGGGGCGTGCCAGGGTTCCTGTGGCATCGAGGGAGGAAGAGTGGCGGCTGCACCTTAAGTGCGCATGACGGTTTGGCCAGTCTCAGGCCGACCAAACCTTCATGAGTATTTTGCATGTTCTCTACCCGCTGTATTGCACAACCTGTGTTGAGAACATGCACAGCCTCCCAGTCCCTTTCTGAGCGCCGAACGATGGCGCTCAGACCAATCACCGCGCTGCTGGAACGCAGCGTCGTGATTGGCCAGGGAAGTCTGGGGGCCTGTGTGCTTCATGGTTCCTGCGTCGGTGGAGAGGTAGCGGCTGAAGTCGGCAGCCAGCAGGTAAAGTGTCCCCTCCTGACCACTACCCTTTGTAGCAATGCCAGTACTACCCCTACTCTGCCAACACTGGTCCATTGACAGCAACAGGCCGGGCCAGAAGCCTGGCACCTTTCAGCTGAAAGAGTGCAAGTGGAGGAGAGGAGAAGGGCGGGTCAGACAGTGAGATTGAGGGGGGGGGGGTGGAGAGAGATTGAGCGATGGGTGAGCGAGGAAGAGAACAAAAGAAAGAAATAACGAGAGAGAGAGAACGAGGATACGAGAGGACCATAACAGAGAGAGGCGATCAGACCAAAAAGGCGAGGAGAGGGAGAGGTGAGGGTGAAGAGAGGGAGACAAGACAGAGATCAGGGGAGTGTGAGAGGAGAGAGAGGAGGAGGAAAAATGTACAATGAGCGGGGAGAAGGCTGATGAAAGGGGGAGGCATGATGATAGGAGACGGGAGATGAGAGAGATTGGGATAGGTAGAGGGGTGAGGGGAAGCGAGAGATGGAACAAGGCAACTAGAGAGACAGAGAGGAGAGAGCAAATAGAGAGCCGGGGAGAGGCAAGAAACTGAGAAATTAGATAAGAGAGAGAGAGGGGTCCGAGGTCCGAGAGGGGCTGGGAGCGGGGGGGGGGGGGGGGGGGGAGAGATCGGGAAGGGCGAACAGAAGGGGGCGATGGAGGGGGTCCAGGAAGATTGGCAGAGGGAGGGACGGGGGTATATTGGCAGAGTGAAAGAAATTGAGCCTGGAAGAGGGGGTGGACGAAGAAGGGGGAGATGGAGAAAAGAAAGGAGAGAGGCAGGAAAGAGGATGAGTGAAGTGCCAGAGAGAAATAATGAGAGATGCGGGGGGAGGAGGGAGAGGGTGAATCTATGGTGCTCTTATATACCGCACTTTACAAACGTAGAGCATTATCCAAATGACGGCACTCATCTCAACGACCCCATTAATGCGAGAGCCTGATTGGCCCGCCTGAAATTCCGTCGTGTGACTGTCAGGTGAAGTGCAGATCAGCTGCGTAGGTGCTCAGTCTGCTGGACGGCCCGTGAGGGGGAAAAGAATAATAATAAAAATGAGGAAAATGAAAAACAAAACTGTTTGAAACTAAATAAATAATAGTGAAAATGAGTGATGGCGGTAATAATAGTGAAGTTAGGAAAAAGGAACGAAAACGAAATAAGAGTAGAAAAGAGAGTTATATACAACAAAGGGAAATAAAGAAACGAAACAAGAAAAATAAGAACGAAGGGAGCAAAAAATCAAGTAAAAATGTAATGCTGGGGTAGGTGTTTATAAATAATCAACAGTGTAGACGATTCAGATTTCCAGATTACATTTTCTGGCAACGTTTCTAAATGCACAAAATAAAATTAAATGAAATAGCATTTACAGAGAAATACCAGCAATCACTTGAGTACTTACAAAGGTGTCGCCGGGTCTGGGTGCAAAGGTGTGGTAACTGAACAGGGTTGAATGCCTCGCATATTGCGAGGAGCTATTTCCGTTAATTGAGCGCCATGCTCACCTGTCCAATGCAAAACTATTTAGAATGTTACCTAATGCTCTTGGCCGGACATCTGATCCAGCGGGAAGGACACGGGAACGACAAATAACCGGTAGCATGAAATTAGCGAATAAAATATCCGCGTTGTAAGTGCAAAATGATCGTAAATCGCTGTTAACATGGACGGAAAAGTGCACATTTGTATTGAGTGCGAGAAAGACAAAAGGCGGAGACGAGATGAAACGCGCATCTTCTGTAGCCGGGGCGCAAGGGAAGGCCGAAGGACCCACCCCGTCTCATCATTTAACGACAAGATGCACATGGCGAAACAGTCCCCGAATAGTGCACTTTTCACCTTCTGGCTCGATTCTAAAACTCTTCATTTATAACACGAAAAACGGCATTATTTGTAAAAGGGGTGAATAAGGAACGAACTTTGAGTGCACGCGAAAAAAAGGCGTATTTATTTTTAATTTGCCAGTGATATATATATATATATATATATATATATATATATATATATATATATATATATATATATATATATATATCGAAAAAGTGGCCTTTAGTAGGTGGCAGTGAGGTGTATGCAGGTGAATGTAGCTTTGCGCTGTCGGTAATTTACGTGCACAAGCTTGAAGGTGCGTGTGTAAGATGTTTAAAATGCACGTCCGGAGGGCAAAATATAGTTAATCCCGGAAAGTGACTAACAGTACGCTCACATAAAAAATAAACCCTAGAAGCAAAGGTTGAGTAACAGGGGTTATTGTGGGTGATTTCCCGTTGAAGTTGGTAGGTGAACATCTTGACCCCGGTGCAGTGCGGTTATGAGACGAGGGGAGTGCACCCGCACAGGGCGTAGAAACACTAGGCTACACGTCCCCGCTCTCCCACTCACCTTTGGGCACCATACATTCAGTTGCACGCTGCACCATTGACATTTGTGTGCAAAGCCAGTAGCTCCTCGTTCTGCCACATACCTCTGTGTGCTATATACCCAGCTCCTTAGAGTGTGTTTGGCCTCTAGCTAGCGCCTAACTTTACCACGTGCTTCTAGGGGCTCTTCACGACGCATCTTCGCTTCCATTTTCTAATGCCCTAGCTCTTCGCTCTATAACCCGCCTATGTTTGCTATCCCAGTAGGTCCTCACTCAGTCATTCATCCGTGAGATTGACCTCACTGCCCACTCACTCCTGGAAGCCACGGCTCCAGCTCTTCTGCTATCCCCTCCCTCTGTGTTTTTCACTTCTAGTGCCTCGTTCTTCACCATCCCTTCTTGGTGCTGTATCTCAACCTCTTCGCTGTGCTCTGAGATCGGTTAAACTGCCACTCACTTATATGTGCTGTGCCTCTTTGCACTTACACCTGTGCGCGCACACTTCTAGCTCCCCGTGATGTGACTCAACTCTAGGCACTCTAGAACCAGCCATTTGAATCTAAGCGCTATAACTGCAGCTCGATTTTTGTCTGTGCGCTGCAAAACGGGCTCCTCAGCCGTCCATGTCTGGGCGCTATGTTATCATACTTCTCGTTTCTTATTTTGTGACTTCTTTATGCTTCCAGTTCCTCGCTGTGCCACTCTCGTCAGGGCGCTATAACACCGCCGATGGGCGGTAAAATATCTGCCAGCTCCTCTGTCATTTACATTTCCTCTACTAGTCACCTCGAAGCGCTATAGCTCCAATACCTTTGGCCCAACATGTGTGAGCTATAACACCAGCTCCTCTAATAGTCATCTCGAAGTGCTGTAGCTCCAATACCTCGGCCCTAACATGTGGGAGCTATAGCCCCAGCTCACCTGCTGATCGCCACTGAGCTCTATAACACATGTTACTTTACTGGACACCTCCAGGCGCTATAACAGCAGCCTCCATACCACACACCAATGTCCGCCAATAAAAGCCAGCTCATCACTGTGCAGATTAACGGTGTGTGCTGTGCCCCGCTATGGCACTTTCTTGTACATTCACTCCATTATGCACTTCCTCGCCCTGGTTTCTTGTCCTTTCCACTTTAAATCCCTCCGGGCACCGGCCGTCATGCCGCCCCGTGATTGTAGTGTAGTACAGTACTTCCTCCTCATTCCAGACACAGTGCCTCCTCTCTCGCCGGTGAGTGTGTGCATCAAGGAGCGGGGCTTCAATGCAGCCCCCTGGGCCACTGACGTCACGCGCAGGCGGCCAATCAGCGCGCAGCGGCCCCGGCGCGGCTGGAATGGTCCCGGCCGGGTGGGAGCCCTGCGCTCTGAGCGCCGAGGGCTGGCAGGGAGGGCAGAGGGCGGATCGAGGCACGGAGCTCCGAGGGAGTGGGAGCCGGACGAGAGACAGCACAGGGGCGGCCGGGCGAGGAGAGGAGCCGGGGGCCCACCACAGGAGGGGACAACGGGAGGACCTGTGAGTACAGCCAGCAACAGGGGGCTCACCCGTGGGGGGTCGGTGCCAGGGTCTGCCACTCAGAGGTCCCGCGCGCAGAACTTTACATGAGCATGGGAGGGGGGGGGAGCTTCAGTGGCGACCCCTTCCACCCGGTGGAGGGGCGCTGTCACCTATCTTGATGCCAGTCTCCGTGGCACGGTGTGGGGCTCCTCAGCCCCCAACACCAACCTCAGACTTGTAGGGGGGGGGCGAGCGGTGGTGAGCTATCACCCCTTCGCCCAGTATCACACCCGTGCTTCCACCCCTCCCGCCACTCGCACACATCTGTACTAATGAGAGGGGTTGTCAGTGCAGCTGCTCTGTGGTGCATTAATGCCTTCCCTGTGCTTGTCTGAATGCCAGGAAACGGCCCGACCCCGCTTTTCGGATGCCCGCCACGGGGACTCACTTTGCGTGTGAGCGGTGGGCACTGACTGGCATTGTTCTTCTCAATGTCGCTCTAAAATGACAATCGTTACTGTGGCTCTTGTTATCTTCCAATGATGCCCCTCTGGAATAAAGCACATGCTGTATATCTGCAGATGGGATTTGTTGATAGTTTTGCCGCTGTGTGTTTGCAATGCCCCTCTGGCTAGGATAATGTAGTTTATTTCTGGTGGATGGTTGTTGGTGATGTTTGGTCCCCAACCCTCTAATAATGCCCGCTCTTGTGAGGGTGACTTTGCAGCTGGTAGACATGTGTGACTTTGTCTTGAATAATGCCCGCTCTCCCTGGGTGCTGCTGTCATTTCTGTCTGGTCGAGTTGGTTCATTTATTTGTGACAGTGTCTTCAGTAATGCCCGCTCCGACTGGGCTGCTGTTATCTGCATCTGGTAGATCATGTTAATGTTTGGAACACTACGTGGCGATAATGCCCTCTGTGAGTATGACGACATCGGTGTCAGCTGATGCGCGGAGTTCTTGATGGTCGTGAGTCTGCCTACCGTCAATGCTCGCTCTAGCTGTAACGAAGGTGTTTGCAGTTGGTGAAATGGAGTTTGAAGCTCGCTGTGCCCGTGCTTACTGACTGTGCCCACCATGTGGTGGTATAGACGACAGCTGTGGAGTGTGGTACGGGTGTGTGTGTGTTGGGGTGGCTCTTCTATTCTCACCCAATGCCTGCTGGGTTTGGGATATCATCCCCCCCCCCCCCCCCCCACCCCCCAAAAGGATGCCCACGTTGAGGGCAATGGAGGGGCTGTTTACCAGTTCTCCCCTCCAACCGCCACCCCTGCCCGGCAGTTGCAATGCCCACTTTAGCCGGGGTTAGGTCCTGGCATAGAGTGCGGCTTGTCTCTGCCCAGTTGTCTCAAAAGAACGCCCAATGTTTTGAGTTTGGTGCAGGGCAGTGCGTGGGCTCTCCCTGCGCCCCCCTTGGCTGTTGTCCTGCGCACACAAGGCTCACCTTTGCCCTCTCCAGTAATGCCTGATTAGTCTGTGGTTGGTGGGCATTGGTTTGTTTTTATCTGGTATAGAGCGTTTGGAGAGAGTTTTTGCTCGGGGTGGCACGGGGCGCTTTAGCATGTCGACTTTGTAAGAGAGGCAACCGGTGTCAGATTTCACATTTAGGTTTATCCGCCCTGGTGTCTTATGCCGGTGGAATGTAACTGTCCCTCTGTGGCTATTTTGGGGACGGGCGCCTACAACGCAGCCTCATTCTCATGAATCGTTCGTTGTGGTTTGCAGTTTTGTTAGAGTTTATTTATTACCCGCAATGTCCGCCTCCCGGGTTAAATTAAGTGTGCACGCTGGCCACTGTGTATGCGGGTTCCCTGCGCTCCCAAATAAAAATACAATTTCTGAGCGCCGCTGAGCCGTGAGTGATCGCCAACATGCGAGTGTCGCACTTTCGTTCCTGGTCTAGAAGTGTTTTTGTGTTGCACCGGGGCATGTGCATAGCGTCTTTAAGTAATCCTACACTGCCATAGCGCTTTCCAGCGCTTGAGCTCGCTGTAATTCTAGTTGTGCGTTTCAGCTTGCGCTCGAGCAGTGCGCCCTACGGCCCACGCTGAGTGTGGATCTGTTTTGTGTACTGTTTGATTATGTTATTGTTTGCGCCGGGCGTTCTTCATTGTATCTGTCTCTGTTTCCGCGGGTGGTTTGTGGTTTTCCAGATCCTTGCACGGCACTTACCGAGAAGCAGTAACCTGTCTCTTTAACTCCATTATTTATATGTGTGTGTTTGTTTGATGGTTTTATGAGCAACTTTTTCTTCCGTTCTCCCGTTGGTAGCGTAATTATGCATAGGCTGTGGTGTCGAGTTGGTTAATTTCTTGTGCCAAATCTGTCTCCACCGCAACCCCCCCCCCTTTCCCCAACCCCCACACACGTCAGCAGCCCCAGCGGCGACATCGGTATTTATTATAGGTGTTTGCTGGTTTTCTCGCCTGTAGCGCCCCCGGTAGCTGCTATGAAGTTTTCAACAAGTGCTGGGTAGTGTTTGCTGGTCGTCTGTGCGTTGAACGCCTGCTCTGCCTGAGATGATGCTGCCTGTGAGTGTGGCGGTGGCGTGTGTAGCTCTGTCTGTGATGTTACCGTCTGTGGGCGTTGAGGTGATGATCGTGATTTGTTGTGGGGCTATCACCCGATCTGGCAGTGTCGATGGGGATCTGTGGGTGCTGGGGTGATTTAATAATTCTCTATTTCATTTAGACTACTCTTGGCGTCACGATATTTTTCTGGGAATTAAGATGGCTTTTTTAGTTTAGTTGGCTGTGAAAACTCTGATAAGAAGCTCCTTGCATTTTATGGTAGTGTTTTTTTCTGTTGCATTAACGCCCCCTCTGCCTATGCAGGTGCCACTTTCCCGGACGGACCCGGGATGCTGCCCAAGTTAGAGGCGGACTCGCTGGGACTCGCCCGAGGGGAGCAGCCTGGGGGGCGCCTGCCCGATAGCAACATGCAAGGTGAGTTTTTACGCACTACCACCAAACTCCAACACATTTCACTCAATTCTACCCTGCCACACACCTCCATCCCACAGACCAACTCTTAGTAAACAAACACACATTTACTTATACCTCTCAAGTGCACAGAATTCCATCATGCCTCCCTGGTATACCCTATACCCTAGGTCAACAACACCACTCATGATCGCCCAACTCCACCCCACAACTTCACACCACAAAAGCTCAAACCACAATTAAAGTCAAACTAACTCCATAACTCACATCTACCCTCCAGCCCAACTCCAGTTCATGACCCAGCTTCATCCCACCACCAAACTCCACCCCATCAATCAACTTGACCAAACTCCACACGACCGAATTCCAACCTACTACAACCACCAGCCGCTACCTTACCATCCAACTCCACCCTATCACCAAACTTTACCCTATCTTTATCTTCACCAAACTCCACCCCATTTTCAACTACACTAAACTCCACACCACTGAAGTCCAACCTACTACAACCACCAACCCCTACCCTACCATCCAACTCCACCCTACCACCAAACTCCATCCTAACACCAAACTCCACCCCATCTTCAACTTCACCAAACTCCACCCCATCTTCAACTACACCAAACTCCACACCACTGAAGTCCAACCTACTACAACCACCAACCCCTACCCTACCATCCAACTCCACCCGACCACCAAACTCCATCCTAACCAAACTCCACCCCATCTTCAACTTCACCAAACTCCTCCCCATCTTCAACTTCACCAAACTCCACGCCAATGAAGTTCAATCTACTGCAACCATCAATCCCTACCTTACCATCCAACTCCACCCTACCACCAAACTCCATCCTAACACCCAGCTCCAGCCCACCATCCAGCTTCATCCCACCACCTATGTTCACGGCACCACTTAAGGCCACCTCAAACAAACTCCACCCAACGTAACCTAACTTCACCTACCTCCACTCCACCATCCAACTCAGACACATTTATCCCCATTACTCAGCTGTCGGAAGTCCACGGATCTTAAGTCACCTCCACCCAGGTTCATGAAACCACCAAACTCGTGCTGCCACTTGTCTCCCCACTTCACCAGCAAGCCCAGGTGGTCTCCGAGATCAGGATATGGAGGTCGAGTTGATGTCACCTCTAAACAGCAGCCTCAAGACCCATGTTTTTAAAATTAATTGATTTAAAGCCCCATCGCCAGCTCTGAGAATGTCCCCGGCAAATGCGAAAGTGGGGGCACCATCCAAGAAACAAAAACGTGTGGATCTTTCAAAATATACCCCCCCCCCCCCTCCACACACACACACACACAGCTTGCTGCCCGGGCATGTGGCCGGTGTTTTATGTGCTTGGCGGCGGTAAATACAGCAAGACGTTTGGCTAATGGGAATCTCTACCTCAAAGTACGCTTTTCTCAGTAGACAGCCGGTTTAATTTGCGAGGGTTTCCATTTGTTTTGTTCTGTATAAAATTGTAAACTAATCTAACAGGCGAACACATATCTAGGCAGGGATCTTGATTCCTGTCTTTGCTTTTTTGTATAAAAACCCAAGCTTGTAGTATTAACCCACTGGAGTCAGCTGCGACCTGGACAGGTGGAAACGGAAAAGGGACCCTCCCCAAATATCAGCTAATTGAGCACCAGGCCTCGTCACTTTGCCCCCCCCCCCCCTCCTCCCCCCCCCCCCCCCCCCCCCCCACACACACACATGTGCTTCCTCAGGTTAATAGCCTGATGGCTCAACAGTAATGGGCTGTGTTGCCCTCTTGGGGAAAGGTCGCCAGCGCCTGCTTTTCAATAGCACCTTCCTCTTAAAACTCCTGTCCGCCTGTCTATCGCCGTATCTATCTATCTATCTATCTATCTATCTATCTATCTATCTATCTATCTATCTATCTATCTATCTATCTATCTATCTATCTATCTATCTATCTATCTATCTATCTCATACACATTTATAAAATCAAATGTAGGATCTAGAAGTTTCAAACACTTTACTTTGCTCTGCAGTGTATGTGTAAGTTTTAAAAGCTTGATCAATTTGAAAACCACCCACAAATTAAAATAACCTGCGTGCCGCGCAATTGTCCAGCAAATGTACTTATACATTTTTTTAATTGTAAAAAAAGGCGATTTTTTATGTGTAATTATTTATTTTTCCATGTGGGACATTAAATTGTTTTTGTTAAACTATATATTGCCAGCTCTATGGGAAAGGAGCCAAGGATGTGATGCGACATATACTTCCTGTAGGTCCACCAGTGCTTTGGTAGAGTTGTAAAGTTTGGGGGAAACGGGTCTGCTCGATGTTTGAAGGTGTTGATTTGTTTGTGAACTTGCTGTTTTCCACGCGGTCTGTGCTTCAGTGTCCGAAAATTACAGGTGTGTTCTGCTCACCGGACGATACGCAAGACATCCTTCCTTCCACCTTTGTGCTTGGGGGAGGTTTAAAAGTAGATTGGTTGTGTTGCTGCGGTGATGCCCACTTGGGGGATCATCGCCCCCCCCCCCTACATTCGCAGACGTCTATGGGGTGTGAGGTGACCCGCGCTGACTTTCTCAATAACCCCCGGTCTGTGTCTGATTTTGGGGGGGTTTCATAGCTCTAACTTTTTGGGTGAGAAGTGGCATGTGGCCGTCTGCGAGCCGAGCCGTGCGCGTGCACAGCTCCACGGTGGTATGCGTAGAAAGCCAAAACCATCACCTTGCACCCCCCCCCCAACCTTTAAGTCTGATATTTGAAGTTTGTTTAGACATTTGGGGGTGCAGCACGGCGTGGCGGGCAGCGCGCATGCACGCCGGGTGTTTTGGGGTGCCAAGGGAGGCGTCTCTGAGCTCCCGCACAGCCGGTGACTTCCGCGAACCCACTTTTTATTCACTCTTAATGTAAGTGCCACGTCTCGCGTTTCCATTCCCACCAAGAGCTTCGCCGCGGCAGCGGTGCAGCCGGGAGCAGGAAGCCGAGGCTACTTCACTTCGGCTGCGGAGAGTGTGGGTCTGTGGGTCGCCGATTTACGAAGCCATCGGACTTCAAATGAACCGCGCCCGCCAAATCTCATTTACTTCGTGCTGCGTGCCTTGTGCCTTTAGATATGTGTATGCGATAATGCGACTGCGTGTGTAAATGTCAAGAAATTACCATCTTTGTGCGAGAAGCACGTTTATTTATTGTATGTGTGTGAATACATATTTGTGTGTCTGAACATCTGTTGCTGCATACCCCGCGTGTGCACTGTTTCCGTGAGAGGACGTTTCCAAATATATCCATGTGTTTGTGAGTATTGTATGCCTCAGAGTGCATTCCTACACACGCCTGACAACCCATAAAATATATATGTATGCATATAAAAGACGCATTTGTAAGAGTGTTATGTGTTTCTAAATATGCGTGCAACCATATGTGCACGTTATATCCGTGTGTATGATAATATTTACAGGTGTTGTGTGAGGGAGGGGAAGGGAGCGTTTATGTGCATAAATATACACACCGGTGGGTATATATATATATATATATATATATATATATATATATGAGCGTGGGTGTGTGCGCACATATATAATATATATTGTGCATTGACACATTATGTATATGTTTCGGATGTGTGTGTGTTATGTATATGTGCGTGAACGGCATTCTGTGTCAAGTAATTGAATCACATTTAAATCATTATATCTTTGTACGTTAAAATGTCTCTCCGCTCGTGTGTGTGTGGTCAGCGTTGGTCCACAGAGAGGTGCCATCGCATTCAAAGAACGCTGCTGTACAACTCGATTCTAGCGCCTCCTCTGCAACTGCTACTGCTAGGCACCTCAGACCGACACGATCTTGAAAGCTGTCGATCCACGGGACACACAATCTGTCCGCTCTTTCTTGATTGACACACTCTGGGCTCTTCTGTTGTCTTTGAAGTACTGTTACTTTCAAGCCCCTTATTCCTATGCTTTTCTTTTTTTTTCTCACGAGAAATGGGTGAGGTCCGAACGACTTTGGCGGGGGGTGGCAGCACGCAGTCAAGCTGACAAGTGTTCCGGTGGATACGTCTTCTGGCCTGACCACATTGTGTGATCTTGGGCACACTGTGTCTAGCTTCTTTAACTGACGGTACGCTCTTTGGGACGCGAAGAGCCATACAAACTTGATAATTACATCTAACTAGCGGTGATCCGTCGGTGTCTCTACTACTGTATTGTTTAAACTTGTTCACACTTTTTCTTGACGTGTAAGCAGATCACACACGTTACGGTTTATGCGCCAGAACGCAGGCTGGTTCGCAGCGATCACATCCACACTGTTGCGTGACACAAGGTCTGTGGAACCCCGCAATATCCCGCAGCCCGCAGGTCCGCTCACACCCCTCCCAGCGCTGGTTCCCAGGGCTCTGGACTCGCATTAGAGAACCAACATGCCCAACTCGTTTGCGAGTTAACTTGCATCCTTGTATCCACTGAGCACAATCTGAGTGCTTAACAGCCAATAGAGGACGTGGCGTATGGGTCAGGCCTGCCAACTTTTCATCTTGGGAACCAGGTTCGAGTCTCAGCGTCCGCTCACCACCCTGTGATTTTGGGCAAATCACTTAATCTCCCTGTGCTTAACAAAATGCATGTGCCATTGAGTAATGCAACTGGTGCTCGTGTAAAGCGCTCCAATACCTGCAGGGCGAGAGGGAGCGCTATATAAAACTGCAAAACATGGGCACACGAACGTAGACATAACAATGCAACGTTTCCATTCCCACCAGACCTGTTGATGTCTATGTTTATGAGGATTCCCAACATTTGGGAGGCGAATGGGAACAAACAGTCCAGGGTACTTGCTAAATCCACTCTCTGTAAAAAAAAAAAGGCGTTCCTACTGACAATCAATTCAAGGTGTGCTCTGTGTCAGACACATCACAACACACACATCCATTCAGCAATCCACCCATCTTGGTTGAGATTTCTCAAAGGAGGCGGCGGAGGCTCGGGGCGTTCACGCTGTTTTTGAAGGGGTCAAGGCTGGGTGAGGGGGTGTCGGGCTTTGAATCCAGGCCTAGTAAGGCATCTGGTCTAGATTGTTTCTTTTCGACTCTTTAAATCTAGACTTCTGTTCAAAGTGTGCCTTGCCTTCTTCCTATCTAAGCAGCTGCACAGTCACTGGAACTGCATGTGAGGGCCACGCACGAGTGACGTGACGTGGCCGTAACTGTGAGTGGTCATTTCCCAGCCGGCAGACATTGCACCAGCACAAGGAGAGATATTGGGTGCTGGGGTGGAATGCGCGGCAGGAGGGCAGAGCCTGCACACATGCCAGCGCTGGCTAAGAGCTGTGTGATCTTGGTCTAGCTCTGTGATTGGAGGAGACCAGTATTTGATGCTCACCCCGGCAGAGGCCTGGCACTCACCCACTCCCGGCTGGGACAGGGTGGGGTCAAGGGTCTCCTTGGGAGCGATAGGAGATTCGATCCGATGGCTAAGGGGGAGTTCTGATCGGGAGGGATCGTTTTGGAATATGTGAGGGTTGTCTCGGGACAGGAAGGGCCGTTTCCCGTGGGTCTCACCCTCGGATCAGGCGCCCACGGACGGTGAAGCCAAGGCTCGCACCACTGATCCCGACGCATACAGGCATGTGCTCTCGTGCCTTCATTGAGTGATCCTCGCCCCCGCGGCCGCCCCATCCATGTTTGAACCCGAGACTGCTAGGCGCTCACTGGAGGGCCAGTCCAGGACCGCAGAGTGTTTGCTCTGCCCGTCCCCTCCACTCTGACGGATCGATGGTCTGAGAGCGGTCCTGACGCTGGTGCGGGGGTCCCCAGGGCTCGCGGGGGAGAGCCCTCACTATCGAACTCTCTCGATCCTTGCTGAGGATCACACTGCATCTGTGCGGGGCTGCCGGGCACATGAAGCACTGCAGCGCCTGCGGCCGCGGTAAGTCACTTTCCGTCTCCATTCGTTCATTGCAGACTAGTATAGGTAGGCAAGGCCGATTTACCACACATGCATATACTAATCCGCCCACAACGTGTTTACATCAACCTGTACGCCTACCAGTCAACCACCATCTTTCTGTCTAACGCTCTATTATTCTATTTTCCCATCTGTATGCATTTCAAATAAAACTTTTGGCTATTCGTCCATCCACCCCTCGTCTGTCAGTCCAACAGTTAGTCAGTCCAGTCAGTGTGTCTGACTCCCTTACTTAGGATCACCACCGGATCTGTCTGTCTGTCTGTCTGTCTATTATCTATCTATCTATCTATCTATCTATCTATCTATCTATCTATCTATCTATCTATCTATCTATCTATCTATCTATCTATCTACTTCGTACATATACGTTGACCGTTCAAACTATCTGCTTATCAGTCTGTGCCTTTATTAAACTACCTCTACACCTACCTAATAAGACATCTTATTTGTGTGAACGTATGTATATTCTTTATGAATATGCTCGTGCATAGGCGCATGTTTTTGTTTGTATAAAAGTATATTATTCCATATATTTGAAATGGCTTTATCGATTTATCATCACATCAAAAAATGGATGCACACATACATATTGAATAAATGATATACCTTTATATTTTTGCCTGTATTTATAATTCTAAAATTTCCTTAACATCTGTACTGACAGTATGGAATTTGTATTTGATTGTGTAACTTTTACATTTTCCTATCTTTTTGTATATGTTTTGCTCACAATTCTGTTTCAAGGGAAATGTCTACTGGCTGGCGAGAGGGGGTGATGGCATGCCTTACGTCATATATAATAAACATGCCTATTATTGAGCGCTCTAAGGCAGAGGCAGCAGCAATAAAATGCCATATGTTGACTGATAAGTAACTCACTGGTTGTAGTAGTGTAGTCCAAATTATACTTGAGCGCTTTAACAAACCCAATACTCTATCATGGCATAAATATTGTCTGAAAAAAAAGTAGGGGCATAGTTAGTTACAAGCCCCTTTTGCCACCATAATGTCACTCATTTTGTTGTTGTGGTGGCGATACGGGCTTCGTCTTAAGTCACTTAACGTGGCATAACGCTGCCTTATAAATAAGGTCCCTATCATGCTATACTTAGCGTGAAAGGGGTGGGCAATGGGTGTTGTGGTGGGCGTTCCGATGCAAGACCCATTGATTTCGACACTGCCCCATATTTACAAGGGGTCTGTAAATATGAGGCAGAGCCAACATTAAGACCAGGAACAACCAGGTCTTAACAGGGTGCAACAAGGAGAAATGCATTATTTCTATTTGTTTTTGCTGTTTTTATGTGTGCTGCATTGTGTAGCACACATAAAAACAGCAAACTGCCATGCATGATTGATTGTTTATGTGCAGGAAGATGTCCCTTTGTGCACATAAACAATCATTCACCACAACGCAGGCACCCTTGCACTATGGTGCAAGGGTTCCTGCATTGGCACTAGTCAGCTAAATTTAGCGCTATTGCAGGGGGAAATGCAGGGCTGCACCGTATTGTTGTTGGAATTAATCATAGAACATCTGCACCCAAATGGAGCAATATTACTGTAATATTTAGGGCGTTAAATTTATGCCTGACAACATTTTATATCTCTATGCTGGCATACAACCTTCTAAAACTACAACAGCTCCAAGTTAGAGAATTTGCTTAGAATTGGACGTTTTAAACCTAGTATTATTCAGAACCATGCCACAGCTAATCCCTGAACTGCAGAAAGAGCGGTAGCAGTAAAGTGACATTTCACTGGAAGATATGAGTGTGCTCTGATCTCTGAAATCAATGTTCTGTATCTCAGAGTGCAGGGACTTTCCATAGTCACTTTCCATTTGGCCACCATCGGAAAATGTTGACACATCTCTGAAGGCCGACAGAACTGTCGCCACAAGTCCTTCACCCTCACCCATGAAGTCCTAAAATATAATTTGAACAGCAGTTTTTACCAGGATTTACTACATACGGTTAAAAAAATTATTGAATTTTAATTGTTCACTTTTTCTGTTTTCTTGAATCAGTAGAAAGTTAGTTTCATATTACACAAAAGTTATGATACCATTTTATTTTTAACAAAATATTTTAAAGTATATTTACTGTAATGGGACTGAGGTTTGGGGGCAGAATCCACATTGGGGATATCATTACACTAGGTAGAAACTAGAATATTTAAAAATGATCGCCTTACTAACCGAATATACCATGTCTGGGACTGGCTAAAAGTTGTTTTCGGACACATGTTTGCTTAAGTAGTAAAATTGCCCTTTATTTTTATGTGTGAAATCTATCATAATGTGCCATGGAGACCCCCCGAATGAACCCCTTTGGGCTGTTGAGGCCTCCCTTCTAGTTTTATTTGCGTACCATCTCATGTTCATAAAAATTATATTTGATAACTTATTTTTTTACATTCTCCAATGTGAAAATGTCCTTCTTACCGTAGTGGCCCCGTGTGAGTTTTCATTTACAGATATTACATAGGTACTCAGACCAAAGAAAGTGCATGAAATCGCGAGTCAGTAAGATCAAGGAGGTGTAACAGTGGTTTACCTTTAACACGAAAACCTTCCAGGTACATCAACAGGAGAAAACACTTCTTTACAAAAAATGATTTTTATCCTCTCTAAGTACACCCAAACTCTTCCCATTACCTAGCCCAGCACACAGCTGGACAGAGTAAAAAAAAAAAGGCCAACTTTGTGGCTCTGAATTACACACAACAGGCTACTAAAACATTGTGGGGCTTATTTATGAGCCCGTGAGACTTTTTTGTGCCACCGGTGCAACACTTTTTGTGATGCAGCAGCGGCATAAATAATGTGCCATGTTGCGCCCTATTTACAGAGTGTAGCATCTAGGGAAATGCGTCACTTTGTAAACCCCTGCGCTACATTATACCTGCGTCAAGTATAATGTGTGCAGGGTGGGCATTCGCCCGCATCAAAGCCTCGTAGAAGTGATACATTGAAATCTGTAAGATTTCAGTGCGACACTTCTAGGATGTCATTGCGTGAAAACCTTACGCTTGCCTAATGGCAGGCGTAAGGGTGATGCAGGTTCTTTCACGTGGGGCTCATGTAAAAGGAAACATTACTGGAGATGAGTCTGTTTTCAGACACACCCCAGCAATGTGCTACTTTTGCACCTACAGATGCGTCAGAATTACAGACGTATCTGTAACTCCTTGTGACATGATGCATCATACAGTAAATATGACGTATCAATCATGTCGCAAGGAGGGCGCACTGAGAAGTTTTGCATCGCTGCTTTCACGCAGCGATGAAACACTTCTCATAAATGAGTCCCGTCTGTGTAAAATCTTACTGCACCTGATTTTGAAATCTTGAGCACTTTTAAAGAAAAACACTTAATTTACGATCTGGGACAGCTGCATAAAAAAGTCAAGTTGCTTTATTTTGTCTGCAAGTACTCAAAATTGTGATGTGTGGCTGTAATTTATGTGCCTGGCTTTGGTTAACCAGTATTTGTGAATTACACAGTTAGAACATTTCTCCATTTGTATCACTGTCCCCTTCAATAAGAAATTAAGTGCAAGCATGTTTTCTTTCTTGTAGTGTCTCAATATAAAATGGTGAGTTACTCCTATGATGAAGATCTGGAAGAACTCTGCCCCGTTTGTGGCGACAAGGTGTCAGGTTATCACTATGGGCTCCTGACTTGTGAAAGCTGCAAGGTAGGGTATCAGAACATCTAACTAAATGCATTTTACACAGTTAAAAAAAAGTTGAAAACGTGGTTTGACTTTGGGCATGCATATTTCAATTGTGTAAAATCAGCACAGAGAACTATAGTCTTCAAGCTAACATTTGTGGTATTTGCGTAGAAAATGTGTTGTAAAGGGTTTGATTGGCTGTGCAAGAGAGGGCATCATGGTTGGGAATAGAAAGTGCAAAGTGAAATTAAATTTGAATGTATCTCAAATTCAGGTCCAAACTAATAATGCTGATGTTTATTTTTCATACCATACCAATATTAGACATTACAGTGGTTTCGAATGCATTCATTTTAAATTCAGATTGTGTGATTTTTCTTCAGTGGTGGTCCCCCAAGTTTAATTTTCCTATCTTTGATTATGACGAGAAAACCTTGTTTAGGGAATTTTGACAAAATATTACGGTTTATCATTCTAAGCTAAAGACATTGCTTCTTTAATATTGGAAGGGCAGCATTTTCTTAACTCATTTCTACGTCTTTTTAAGATGGTTTTGATATTCCTATGTCAGTGGTTTATATGGTTTTAACTTGCACTCAAAAACTTACATTGGTTTTACATGATTTTAAGGCAGAATGATTTAACATTATTCATCATAAGGTATAGTTAGGCATTTGATTGCTGAGTGGGGTTAAAAATGGAAAATATTATTGAAGTTTATGTAGGGCCTTGCATACATATTTTCAATGTCTGCATAAATATTGGCATTAGAATACTTATTTATGAAAAATCTTATACAGTCGGACTCTCATAGCCTCAAGAGGCATGATGGACAAGAAGGGGCGTAATGTGAACACAATATCAGTACAGAGGGCTAGTGTCTTCAAAACAGTACATTGCCTTCGAGTTACCCAAACTCATCCCACATGCAGCAATGGGCACTGTCATCAAGCGTCAATCAACAGGGCAGACCTTTGAATTTTTCAACTTTTTAGTTTATTAAAAGTTGACTTTTGTTGTTATTGTAAGAATGGTTGTTTGACAAGGAATCATTCTGGGATATCACAAGCAGTAATCACGATGAAATAGGGCACAAAGTCTCCTTATCGGATGCTATGAGGAAGTTATTTATCAAAGTTAGTCAACACATTAGGAAAAAAAACTCAACGCCGGCAGTTAATGCTACTCTTGTAAGATTGTCACAATGCTTATTTGAAAAGTCATCGGCTTGATTGTTGTGGCGGCTTCTCATGCATTCTTCTTCCTTATTGTAATGCTATACTTAACATTTAAGTGTGTCTTTGGTGCCAGAAATAATCCAAGAGGTTTATGATGGACTTCCTCTTAAGAAGGATCCGCTTATTTCCTCAATTTAAAAATGGAAATTTAAAGGTTTTTTCCGACATAGCCAGTCGTGTAAGTGAAAAGCGTTGGAATAATCAATTTTATCGAGATTTTCTGCAGTGCCAGCCAGGCCCCACGAGCACTACTGTATACTACTGTATAACCTACAAAGCAACTACTGTGACGATTTGTAGCTTCTATTTTTATAATTTTCACAGTAAAATTAAATGAATATACTTCTTGATTGGGTCAGAATTCTACATATGAAAGTTTTAACACTTTAACATACAGTATCAAGTCGGCCGTTAGAAAGGAAGAAAAGCTACTAGTTTTAAGAATTGTTTAAAAATCCTTTGTATTTATGCATCCTGTAGGAGTGTGTCATTTAAACTTTTGTTGCAGTTGTTAATACATGTGATAATCTGGGATCCTCCCTAAATAGTTCATTTGAAGAGTCTGTGGGCATGGACAGCCCAGATGCACACATTTGTGCCCCAAACACATCCCTAAAATGACCTTGCTAACTGCACGAGTTTGTTACAGATTTATGATTGACAGAGTGTAGAGCACTGCAGTGGAGCACACTGTAATACAATACAGGTCTCTTATGTGGCCTTAGATTACACATTGTTGACAAAAGGACACGTGCTTGACCGTCGGGCTGTTAAGTCTTTGTTTGTTGTGTTGTGAAATACTCTTACATGGAAACCTGATGAATAATTAATGTGCAACATTCATAAGGTTGTTACTCCAGGGATTATTGTTAGCAATCCAGAACAGTAATTAAACAAACATTGGTAAATCTGATATGTTTCGCCATATACAACTTTTTGGCTATGCCAGTGCTTTTTGCAAATACTGCGCATCATTGGCAAAAAAAAGAAGTTAATATGTAATATGGCACATGATGTTGCAAACCACATCATTCTGAAGATGTGTGCATGCGTTATGAGGTATGCACGTTTGTACATCGCCTTCAATGGACATGACAACAGAGTGACGTGGATACTATTTTCTTTTTTTTAATTTACAGATCTAAGATGATGAACTCCACTTAGATGAGTTAATTAAAAAAATGATATCTATGTGATCAAATTTCTTTTTCGTGTAACAGAACCCTCAACAGCAAATGGTAACTGCCGGGAACTTCGAAAAACTGTAGTTAAAAACATATAAATGTCCACAAGAGGTGGCTGAGTTGCAAAGGAGGGGCTGGGAGAAGCCAAGGGGAATGGGCATTGCATCAACTCTATGTAAAGAAACATGCACACCCTGGCACTCAAACAATTAGCTGGAATCCCAAACGAACAAACCTCTGCTTCAATTGCAACCTTAATAAAGAACTCTTCAGACTCACAAAAGGAGCGTATACTATGTGCTCATGTGAATTGATGTACACTTTTGCTTACATCCATTTTCATGGATCAACGTGAAATTGAAGAATCCACTAATAGATAACTTTATAATAACTATCCCCTACAAAAGTGTTTTCATTTTTATTTATCTTACCCATAATTAAATCCTTGATGTTAAAAATAAGGTGTGCGTGCTAACCACTAAACACACCCATTGCCTTCTCACTGACACTTACTCTTTCCCTAAGCCCACCACTAACCCTAGTCTTCACCCTATTTTTAAACCTTTAGGTTCATTTACCACTTAGCAGCCCTTCAAAAACAACAAGAAACGTTTCTTTGTCTTCATGTTCTTCAATTTTTTCTTCATTATTATTTTTCTCTTTTGAGGTCTTCTACATTTTAGATTCGTTTTTTATTTTATTTCTTAATGGTAGTACCTTCATTTTCACATTATGCTTTGTCCTAACCCTACAATTGGTAATGAATGCTGGCTATATATTTTGCACAAGTACAGTTAAAAAAATTCATCAATTAAATGTAGTTTTCTAACTGTAGTTCTTCATTAACTGTCATTGCAGTCATTAAACAAGGGTGGACTTAACTGAGGCTTGTAAGATAAAACTTTAAATGGTAAATTCGTTGTGATTAAAAACACTTGTTGATTTTCCCATTTGTTCTACAGGGATTCTTCAAAAGAACGGTCCAGAACAACAAAAGGTACACGTGCATAGAGAACCAGAGCTGCCAAATTGACAAAACACAAAGGAAACGTTGTCCTTATTGTCGGTTTCAAAAATGTCTGACGGTTGGCATGAAATTGGAAGGTAAGGCTTATTTAAGAGCTCAATATCAAACCTAGGTGTGTCTATTTTGGCCAACACAATTTTGAAGGAATTCAGAGAATCCCTATACCATATAAAAAGGAGGGGTGTACGAAATTTGCAAAAAAATGTTGGGTGTATTTACGCAGGATGTCAGGAAAATTATGCAAAAATATGAAAAATGTAGACTCTTCATATTTTAGAACAAAATGTTTCTGTGCATCAATTTTGATGTGAGGACATATATTGCGCTGAAAATATAATATGAAAACATACAGGTGGCATGAGCCAGAGCCCATCGTTGTTGGCCATTCGTGTATTTAGCACGCTCTTAGAGTAAGCTTTTGCTGTGAACGGCACAATGTGGCATAGCAGCGTAATTTTGGGAATTGCTCAAAAGCAGCTTATTGAGAAATTTACGAAATCATGTAAATTACACCAGCATAATTTAAATTTCACTTCGGTCTAGTAAAAATATCACATAAAGCAAACAATGTGGCTTTTTAGAACTAAAGTTTAATTTAACATTCTATTCCATTCTGAGACCTACACCCATGGATCACCGCAAGGGAAACAATAAAAGTACAAGATTACAATGATTTCAAAAGAAAAGTGCAGCATCCCCAAAGCGGTGTAGAGCTATTTGGAAACCCTACTCCATGGTCTCCCAAGAGAAAATAGAAAATAAAAATAAATAGAGCCTAATGTCTATCGAACGATAACGCGTGGTACCTTGATGAGTGGGGGCCTTTTTCTTTTTGAAAGAAACTCTTCTCATAGGATTCTATTAATCTGGTTATGCACTTGTAACTCGGATGCCCGGTATGCCCGTTAAGTGAGGGTACGGTACTATATTGCGCTTTTCTAAGTTAGGGTGGATGAACCTAGGTATGCTCTAAAATGTTTGTGTTCCTCCCAATCCCTCCTGCTTGTCTGTTGAATATGTCCACCATATCTCAGTTATTGCAGTATAGCACCTTGATTTGCTACTGAATTTAACCTGTGGGTCATCTAATCTAAAAACAAATAAAAAGGGTTCCATGGTTAAAATCTAGATAGTCGGAGCTTCTGCTTACACCAGTATCTTGAGATAAAAACTTTAAATATTTATTATTTTTATTCATTTTATTTGTATAGTGTGCAGCTCCATGAAGGTGTTCAGGTAGTGAACAGACCTAAATTATTAGCAACTGACTAGGCAGCCGAACTATGACAGAGAACCTTAACCTGCAAATAGCCAGGCCTCTACTTGTTTGCAAAAGGTGGGACGGTTCACCATAAGTGGCAGGGAGTAAACTATTGTCTTGCATTTGGGGAATAATTTTTGTATCATTGAGATAACTTGGCAGATTTTGTAGGAGACATAACAGTATTAAAATACTAAAAGGGAGATGAAAAATATACAAAACAGAGAAGCAAGACCGCTAGATCGCTCAGGGATATTGCTGTGGGTGGCATGTAGGGTTAATGGTGTGTGTGTTGCTAGCATGCAATTATTGCATCCTTTTTGCAGGGCTTTGATTTCCCCTCACATTCCGTTCTCATTTGATAAAGTCCTTGTGTGGGCGAATTGGTCCAGCAGAATTATGTGCCGAGTGCACAATCTCACAAGACCTGGACAGTTTTCACCTTGACCAATTTTCTTGCTCTGTGGCACGTGTACTACTAACGCAACACACCTCAAGGAGGTCATTTGCAAGGATTCACAGAAATCCTGCCTCATTAAAACTCAAGAGGCTGGATTTTCTTTGGGAATCCTTGGAAATGGATGGCAATGCTGATGGAGCCTCGCATGGGGAAGCAG
Source organism: Lissotriton vulgaris (assembly GCF_964263255.1). Taxonomy (NCBI): domain Eukaryota; kingdom Metazoa; phylum Chordata; class Amphibia; order Caudata; family Salamandridae; genus Lissotriton; species Lissotriton vulgaris. The sequence continues at coordinate 846,982,126 of NC_141685.1, forward strand.
GCCACTATCTCTTCATTGAGAATAGCAGTGTTGAATGACAGCCACTCTCCCACAGAGGGACGAGATGCAATATTTTAAGAGAATAGCAAAATGCTAAGGGAACATCTGAAGGCGTAAGCATCCGTCCATGGGACTTCTGAATAAATGGGTCAGCCTGCTGGAGAGCATGATTGGGGCAATCCACAAAACTATGTGCTGCTTGTGCCCAACTATAATTCTACACATGGGCGTACTACATGGAAAACATGTTTACCCTCATTTTAATCTCATGAATGGGCGAAGAGGGCTTAAAGTAGATTTGAAAGGGTCCACCACAAAACATCAATTGATAGAGGATGTGGCCTAACAGCTAGAATGGTTGACCTCGAACCTAGGGAAATGGGTTCGAGTCTTGGCAGGGATGCCCAACATCCTGTGATTATGGGCAAATCACTTAATCTCCCCGTGCCTAACAAAAAAATATGAATGTGTCTGAATGTAATGCAACTGGTGCTCATGTAAAGCGATCTGATACTTTCAGGTCTAGTTTGTGCTATATGAAACTCCGGAAAAGAAAATAGTCATCTTTTTCAGCATGACCGGCAAATATGCTGATAACCTAGCCCTGGAAACGTGATGAGGTTGACGTTCTCTCCTGACCTGTCCCTACTCAACCACATCAACTGCATTCAAACAGCCCTGAAGGAGCCATTGTACGAATTAATATTGAGGTACTACTCAAGGGAAGTGCAAGCTGGGTTCGTGAAGCCAGAAAAAAAAACTTTATATATATGTTTGCGACATATATGTCAAATTCTATACAGTCTCAACAGCAGCAATATATATCAAAAGGTGCATATCAATATTAAAACAACTTGTCCCACCATATGCCTATCATTGGCTTATATATATCATACCTTTGTCAGGTAGCCTTCAGAAAAATGTCTCAGAGTCCCTACTTTCCTATTGTGCCTCATACTACCCTCTCAATTTTATTCGCTGTATCATTTTTGACTGATTGTACTTTGGAATATCGAGTACAAGAATATTGGGGCACACCGATAAAGTAGCCAAAATATCGAGGGACAAAATATCGAAGGGCAAGTGCATATTGGGAAATATAGATTTATTCTTCTTAACTCAACATTATATACCTTGATGATATATGTATAGTCAAGATGTATAGATTTGTGGGAGTTAGATATAGAATATCTAACTATATATTCACCTTTCCATATTTTGACCCTGAATATTTGAACCTTTCTGACCATATCTCCAGGTTATCTTCCACGTTGTCATATAGCATGAAACCACACCCATAGCATACTTGCAGTATATTCACATGGGAGATACTGAGAGAGTAGTTACCTTTTTGTTAACTATTTGTATTTCACAATATCAAGGACAAAATATTGCCTCACAAAAATATCCTGGCCTAAATATCACAAAGGCAAATGCACATCAGTAAGTATGGATTTACTGTTCTTATTCCACGCCCACATGCTATCAAGATACATATTTAACGTCAAGGTACATCGATGTGGAGTTACGTTCAATAAACCTATACTTACTTTTCAATATTTTCATTCTCAAAATTTTGTTCCTTGATATTATTTCCATTATAACTTGGATTTTGGATTGGGTGGAGTTTTCTGCCCAGAAGTGGGTTCAAAGAATTCCACAATATTGCAATGTCCTGGGAAAATTCCTTTCTCCCTAACCCATAGACTGGATACGTAGGGTCGTGTCTGGCATTCTGGCAGTTCCCAGCTTCTGTGCATGTAGATGGCCAGCATATGGCAGGTGCACATTATATTTAAGTTTGCTGAACTGGCATAAATCTGTACATTCACAACAAACCTGCTTCCATATAACATACAGACCAATGTAAATGCTTTCAACAATAAACTGTGGACTTATTGTAATCAATTTTGCTCAGATTGACCCGGCACAGTAAATTTTCAGGTGTAAACAAATCTCACACTTTAACCAAGGGTACGCCTATGATTTATTTCCGCCTTCTCTTGTTTTCAAAGTTTGCACCTCCCTTTAACCCCTTAAGTGCTGCCGTCGGCCATCGAACGTCACGAGCACTACCTTCATAGTGCTGCGCACGTCCAACGACCGACGCGGCCCGCCCATTTTTCAGAAGTGCCGTAGTATGTCAAATACAGCGCATTCCTTCCCTTTCCCAGTAACGCAGCGCAGAAAGGTGACTTTCTGAGTGCTCTGCATTACAATTTTATAACTGTGGACCTAAATGTACTGCTTTCTGCAATGACAGTGTGTGAATGTCACACATTTTTCTTTTGTGCCAAATGCGTGCAACACACACGAACACAAAAAGAGATTCATGACATAGGGTATTAAATTCTGAATTGTAAATATTATACATGTGTCTGCACACCAGAATGAAATTCATTATTTTTACACCTGCGAAACACAATTAGGTATACATTTTCAGTGAGTGCTTTATTGCGAGTGGTGCGCTGACTTGCCATTATTCATGCAAAATATAAATCAAGTTGATGATGTAAGGCCAATAATTATTGCTCGGGATTCCTCTTGGGAGGATATATATTGAAAGAATTGCAGATGTGAAACAGATAAATACCCATGCTTCACCAGACCGTGGTAATTTAGCACTTAAAGCTTGTTGTGTGTTTCATAGGCCTCTGTGAAATTTGTAATATGCAAGTGTAATCTTGCATAGTTACTGACTATAGAGTTTTGCTTATTTTTTGTAATATTCTTTTTTTAACCGCCATTTTGTTCACATAATTATTCTCTCGCATGTATTTCATTTGACTTTTGTAAGTGTGGTATGGATTCACAGTCCGTTTTCATGCGAGAAATCAGCCACTTGAATTACATGTAATATGACGAATTTTACACAAGTTTCACAAAATTAATTCATTGATATCAGTGGAGAAATATAAAATTGTCAGCTCATTCTAGAAGGACACTTTTGAAGGAAGGTAGAAAAACGTATGCTAGATTCTTATAATAAGACGTTATATTTGTTCCACTCTGGTGTGTAGTTCATTAGGAAGGATAAGGGTCACCCAGGTAGATCGCAGGGAGAAGAAAAGTTGCACTCTGGGGCCCATTACAAGATGGCTGCCGCACTGAGATGTATCAGTTATCATTACTACTATCATGCTTTGTGCCTTCAGAGTCAAAATGCTGTAAGTAAGACACCTCCGAAGAAAGGTCTTATATCACATATCAAAGTTTTGCTATGCTTTTAGTTTCTTCATAGGCTGTCGCTGGAGGGCACTGACGATAAAAAAAGATTGAAATATAATGTGCCAAGAGGTGTCTGTCCACCTGTCTTTTCAGCTGCTTCTCTGGTCTTTTTTGGATGTGTACCCCCATTATATCTTCGTTTGCCTTTAGTTGTCTCTCTTTTTATTTTGTAATCTCTCTTTCAATTTCTCCTTATTTTTCTGCCTCTTTGTCTCCTCTCAGTCTCACTCTTTCATAGATCCACTTTCTCTATCCCTCTTCCTGTGTCCCTCTGTCTCTCCTCTATTAATCCCAACCAATCTATTTCCCAATTTTCCTCTGTCTCTTTTCCTCATAATTATCTCAGACTCATTTCACACTTTTTTTGAAAGTAAGACTTGTAATTACCCAGGCCTTTTCGGATATTTCTTTTGTGATTCTGAATACATAATAAAATAAGAACTCTGTATCAATTTCAAAGTTAAAATAGGGCAAACTTTAGCAGAGGAGAACTTCGTGCGTCTTCTACGTGTCACTAATCAGCCATCTTGTTCCTCTGCCTCTCTGCCACTGGGTGAGGAAGTCTTTGAGTAAAGCATTGGCACACCCTTACTGTAGGTGCTTGAGCAACAAACTTTAAGGTGACCCGGATTAGATCCCAAGTCAGGTGCGAGGCTGGATTGCTTCATTTGTTTATAATAATACTCATAGCTAAAGCTGCACGAATGTCAAACGATGGAAAACGATTGACCTTTTAATTTAAATGTTACATTCGGGTAACAAAAAAGGTTGACACTGTAAAAAAACAGTGTCAACATTTAAGTCTCTTGTAAAAAAAGAAGATACATTTAAAAAATGGTAAACAAAGTTACAAAAAGTAGATAAATATGATTTATGCTTGAAAACAATGACTCTAATTGACCAAACTAACAGCTGGAGGACTTCAAGGAAAGCATGCGATGTATGCCTGTTAATTGAAGTAGGGATTTATATTTTCTTTTGTTTCTAGATGCTTAACACTTCTTTTTTAGTAGAACATCGTATAAAGAATAAATATCTTCTTGGGTATTTAGTATATTTTCGAATGTTAACCATTAGACATTATTTAGACCCCTGATTTCCTTTTTCTAGAATGTGATATTTAACCTCTTCCCCCTCCTACTGTAGATACCACAACACACTAATGTATATCACGCTTTCTTCTTATTCTCTCTAGCCGTGAGGGCAGACCGGATGCGTGGGGGCCGAAACAAATTTGGACCAATGTATAAAAGGGACCGTGCGCTGAAGCAACAAAAGAAAGCGCTCATCCGAGCCAATGGACTCAAATTGGAAGCCATGACTCAGGTGATTCAGGCCATGCCCACTGACCTCACAATATCTTCGGCCATTCAGAACATCCACTCTGCCTCCAAGGGCCTACCTCTCAACCATCCTGCCTTGCCCCCAACGGACTATGACCGAAGCCCATTTGTGACCTCGCCCATCAGTATGACAATGCCCCCGCACGGTAGTCTACAAGGCTATCAGCCCTACGGACACTTCCCAAGTCGGGCCATCAAGTCTGAATACCCTGATCCGTACACTAGCTCCCCCGAGTCAATAATGGGCTACTCCTACATGGATACCTATCAGACTAACTCGCCCGCGAGCACCTCGCACCTGATAGTGGAACTTTTAAAGTGTGAGCCAGATGAGCCTCAAGTCCAGGCGAAAATTCTTACCTACTTGCAGCAAGAGCAAGCCAACCGAAGTAAACACGATAAACTCAATACTTTTGGCCTCATGTGCAAAATGGCTGACCAGACACTGTTTTCCATTGTGGAGTGGGCAAGGAGTAGCATCTTCTTCAGAGAACTTAAGGTAAGTCCCTTCTTTTACTTATGCATTTGTTTTTATGCCATTTTGTAGAACACACCGTAGGCTTAGAATTGACAAAAAGGACACGGTCAAAACTTCTGCGTTTCAGCTAAAAAAATGCGCTTGGTTAATAGAGTGCGTTCCTCACTTTTGTGTTATTTATCATGCTGTTATCGTGCTGTCACCATTTACTGGTGTCCAAAACACACAGCTCTGTATGTCTATAGTTTTTCAAGGGTCGATATGTCATGCACTAAAATCCATTGCAAACTGTGAATAATTAAAAAAAAAAGTAAAATATTATTGTCATCCCTGTTCTTTGCTAAGCAGTGCTGTGTGTCTTGGAGATGAGAGTCACCCAATAGTTCCTTACAATAGCACCGAATGTCTTAAGCTCTGATTCCGAGCTAGGTAGAACCCCATGAGGACATTCCCATTGGAAGGAATTATCATTACCGACCAGCATCTCTGCATGGAATTTTTCCTACTACGAACTAGACATCTCGGAACGGGGAATAACTGTTTACACAGAATACAATGTAGAATTCTACATGGTATTCCATTTACTACCTACTAAGAGCAGGGGGACTGCAGACTGGGCCACACTGTGGGGTAGAAGGGAAGCTGAGGGGGGTTGGAAGGGTAGCTTGAGGGAAAGCGAAGAAACGTTTTGGTTGGGGGAGTATTGCATGGTCCACCTTGGCAAAGACTGGGTTACAGAGCTCCAAAGCCACATACGGTTTTACCAGTTGGAATGTCCATGGCCTTAATATTCAAGAGGGTTAAACAAATGAATTGAGAGAGAGGTAACCTAATTTGTCAGTCTTTTTCTTTCCTGCCACTGGATCAAAGGACGGGGATTCCCCTGAAGCCAGTGTGGGGAATCCTGCCATGCTATCCGCAAGAGAGATGGCTTTAACTCTTCACAGTAAGTCAGCTCCAAATCCTTCCATGGGATAATATTGTGATGGGAATTAATGGGAATCCTGCCCTGTTTACCTCACTGCAGTCCTTGATCAGGACATTGCTGAGGACCTTGTAAAGAGGCAGGACATCAGTTTCCAAAGCAGTGTAATGGCTGAATGAAGCATCAGTCTGTGGGTTTCTCCATCATTGGAGACCCCAGCATATATCGGAGGTCAACACCACCTAAGAACGTTACAAGCTCTTCACAAATCTCATAGTGGTTCAGAAGCCAGAACATCCTCTTCTCCTTCATCAGTAATCCCAGGGTGCAGTTTATGGCACTTGGCTTCCATCATAGAGCCAGGCTGTAAAGAAGTAGCAGCAGTCTGTTCTACAAAGTTGTTCAGCTACTCTTGAGACAGACATGCTATGCTTGTTTGGCATTGAATATGCAGCAGAGACCTGTACTTCTGCAAGCGCTACCATTTGAAGAAGCAAGTGTCTCTGTATTATGATATGCTGTTGTGCTCCCCTCGTCACGTGGCACAGTGCCGCTGGCAACTAACCACAGTTGCCATTATACAATTTTTGTTGATGGTTTGTTGCCTGGCAACCAGCATGATGGTAAGGAACCAGGGCCGGACTGGGAACCACAACCGGCCCTGGCAAAGTGCTCGGCCGGGGAGTGGGGGTTGGAGGTGCGGCCAAGCTCTTTACCGGGGCCGCATTTCGGACGATTTTGGTAGGGGGCCTATTTTGCAGCTATGCTACAAAAACGGCACTCTAACGAAAACGGCCCCCAGGGGCTCAAAACCGGCCCCTACCAATGCAGCGCACTGGGGGATTGCCCGGTGCCCGCTATGGCCAGTCCGGCCCTGAAAGGAACATGCAGACCGGCGCCATGCTAGAATCAGGCAGACTGCATTCCCACTTCCTGTAGTGATGATCTCAGTAGCACGCAGCGGCGTAGCTCTCGATAATGCAGGATGTCTGGCTTTATTTGTTATTGGTGCAGGGGAACTTTGAGGCAGCTGAGGTGACGATCCAGAGCGGGAACAAAAAAAGAATAGCAATGACCAGCACATTACAGCAGGAGTGCTGTTATCTGGATGGAGTTTTGCAAAAAAATGTAAACAAATCACCCGTCTCGAATGCAAGGCAGGAAGACAGGAAGTATAGGCCATCTAATGGGCCAGGAAACCTCTGATGGCAGCAAGGGAGGCGTGACAAAAGGCAAGGAAAGGATAAAAATACAAAATAAAAAGTACGTTGTTGTGCTATGATTCACTCTAATAAGGTAAGAACCGATTAGAGGAAGACCGTCGATGAGGAATTAAGAGGCCTGTCACACAAAGGTAAAGAAAATGCAGAAAAGGGACACATTTCCAAAGGCAACATAAAAATGAAAAGATGAAAATGAAAATCCGATGGATGGAAATCCAATGACTCAGAAAAGAAATTGAAAATTTTTAGATAAGAGGAAAATTGTACATCCGATAGATTGGAAAAATAAACCTATGAAAATTGAAAAGGCAGCACTCAGTCTTCAAAAAAGGAGGTTGAAAGGTTATATTATACGTCCTGAGATGCAGAACTCATGTAGAAGGTAAAAAAGTATTCACGGTAATGGCCAAATATAAAAAGAAGTGATAGAGACGAGAAGTAAAAGAAAACAAATGCGATTTTGGGAACAACATATTGCTCACTTATTACTCATAGGTGCACGCAACTATTTTAGTATTCTTCCAGTTGAGACAGATGTAGACCAGCCTAACCAAGCCTTAATCATTTCATATTGATAGCTTTGCAAATGCAGCACTTACTGCTACAGTCTGTCCATGTCTTTGTTTATGGAGCACTTACTGCCAAAGTCCATATATGTGTTTGCATATAGAGAGCTTGCTGTCCCAGTCTATGCATCTGTTTGTATATAGAGAGCTTGCTGTCCCAGTCTATGCATCTGTTTGTATATAGATGGCTTACTGTCCCAATCTATGCATCTGTTTGTATATAGAGAGCTTGCTGTCCCAGTCTATGCATCTGTTTGTATATAGATGGCTTACTGTCCCAGTCTATGCATCTGTTTGTATATAGAGAGCTTGCTGTCCCAGTCTATGCATCTGTTTGTATATAGAGAGCTTGCTGTCTGAGTCTATGCATCTGTTTGTATATAGATGGCTTACTGTCTCAGTCAATGTATCTGTTTGTATATAGAGTGCTTGCTGTCTTCTCAGTCTATGCATCTGTTTGTATATAGAGCGCTTGCTGCCTCAGTTATGCATCTGTTTGTATATAGAGGGCTTACTGTCTCAGTCTATGCATCTGTTTCTATATAGAGCGCTTGCTGTCGCAGTATATGCATCAGCTTGTATATAGAGCGCTTGCTGTCCCAGTCTATGTATGTTTCTATATAGTGTATTTCCTGACATATTCTATAGATGAGCATCAATATAGAGTGCTTGCTGTCTCAGTATATGCATCTGCTTGTATATAGAGCACTTGCTGCCTCAGTCAATGCATTTGTTTTTATATAGAGTGCTTGCTGTCTTCGTCTATGTATGTGTTTGTATGTAGAGAATTTCCTGGCACATTCCATAGACCAGTTTGCATAAAGAGTGCTTCTGCTTCAGTGTGTGCATGTGTTTGTATATATAGCACTTGTTGTCTCAGTCTATGTATGCATTTCTATATAGTGCCTTTCCTGACATATTCTACAGATGAGCATGTATATAGAGCGCTTGCTGTCTCAGTCTATGCATCTGCTTGTATGTAGAGCGCTTGATGTGTCAGTCTATGCATCTGTTTTTATATAGAGCACTTGATGTGTCAGTCTATGCATCTGTTTGTACAGAGAGTGCTTGCTGTCTCAATCTATGTATGAGTATCTATATAGTGAATTTCCTGACATATTCTATAGATAAGCAGGAATATAGAGCGTTTTCTGTTTCAATCTATGGGCCACTTTGCATATAGAACACTTGCTGCCTCAGTCTATGCTCTTTTTGTATATAGTGCACCTCCTAACACATTCTATAGATGAACATGTATAAAGAGCTCTTGTTACCACAGTCCATAGATGTGTTTGTGTATAAAGCGCCTCCTGCCAGAGTCTTCACATATTTGTAAATAGAGCACTTGCTGCCAGTCTATACATGTGTTCGTATATAGAGCACATGCTGCCGCAGTCCATGAACGAGTTTGGATATGGAATGCTTGGACTCATAACCCATAGATCCATATGTATATGGAGCACTTGCTGTCATAGTCTATACATGCGTTCGTATTTACAGTACTTGATGCCACAGAGCTTAGAGAATTTTGTATATAGGGCACTTGCTGTAACAGTCTATAGATTTATTTGTATGTAAAGCACTTGCTGACAGTCTGTGGATCCGTTGTACATATAGCACATGCTGCTCTATTCTATAGATGCCTTTGTAAATAGAATACTTGCTGCCTGCCTATAGATGTGTTGTATATTGAACACTTGCTGCCACAGTCCACAAATTTATTTGTACATAGAACACTTGCTGACACAGCATAGAGATGTGTTTATATATACACTATTTGCTGTCAATCTATAGATACATTTGTAAATAGAGCACTTGCTCCCATCGTCCAATCATGTGTTTTCCATAGAGAGGGCTTGCTGCCACTCTACCGATGTGTTTTTATATAGAGCGCACTTTCTGACACAGTCTTCTGATGCCTTTGTTGATGGATTGCATGATGGTATGGGTTTGGTTGTAGATAGAATCTTTGCTGACAGCACCTTTTTTGTAGATAGAGTGCTTGCTGATGGTGTTTTGTTTGTAGATAGAGTGCTTGCAGACAGAGTCTTTTTTGTAGAGTGCTTGCTGATCGTGTTTTGATTGTAGATAAAGTGGTTGCGGACATAATATTTTTTGTCGACTGCTTGCTGATGGTGTTTTGATTGTAGATGGAGTTCTTGTTGCTGACAGTCTGTTGATGCCTTTATAGATAAAAAGCTTGCTGACAGTCTTTTGATTGTAGGTAGAGTGCTTGCTGATGGTGTTTTGATTGTAGATAGAGTGCTTGTTGCTGACAGTCTGTTGATGCCTTTGTAGATAGAGCGCTTGCCGATAGTCTTTTTTGTTTGTAGATAGAGTGCTTGTTACTGGTGTTTTGATTGTAGATAGAGTGCCTGATGACAGCCTTTTTTGAAGAAAAAGTGCTTGCTAATGGTGTTTTGAGTGCAGATGGAGTGCTTGTTGCTGACAGTCTGTTGATGCCTTTGTAGTTAGAGTGCTTGCTGACAGTCTTTTGTTTGTAAATAGAGTGCTTGCTGATGGTGTTTTGAGTGTAGACGGAGTGCTTGTTGCTGACAGTCTTTTGTTTGTAGATAGAGTGCTTGCTGATGGTGTTTTGATTGTAGATAGAGTGCTTGCTAACAGCCTAATGATGCTTTTGTAGATAGAGTGTTTGCTGACAATCTTTTGCTTGCAGTCTTTTCTTTGTAGATAGAGTGCTTGCTAATATTGTTTTGAGTGTAGATGGAGTGCTTGTTGCTGACAGTCTGTTGATTCCCTCGTAGATCGAGAGGTTGCTGACAGTCTTTTGTTTGTAGACAGAGTGCCTGCTGATGGTGTTTTGATTGTAGATAGAGTGCTTGCTAACAGCCTACTGATGCTTTTGCAGACATAGTGTTTGCTGACAATCTTTTGCTTAGTAGTCTTTTCTTTGTAGATAGAGTGCTTACTAATGGTGTTTTGAGTGTAGATGGAGTGCCTGCTAATGGTGTTTTGGGTGTAGATGGAGTGCCTGTTACAGGCAGCCTATTGATGCCATTGCATATAGAGATCTTACTGACACAGTCCATCAATATAGTTGAATACAGAGAGCTCTTGCTCACTCTGTTGAAGTCTGTTTGATAAAGTGGTTGCTGACAGTGTTCTGATTGGCTGTATACAGGGATCACTGACAGAATGTTGGAAACAGAAATATTGAGTCAAAAATATCGAGGACTAACATATGGAAATGGTAAGTGCAAATAGGCAAGAATAGATTTACTATTCTTAACTCCACATCTACGTACTTTGAATATATATATATATGGAAAAAGGCAGTTGTACTGCCGAAAAAGTGTCTTTCCTGTGTTCCTGTGCCCTGGGTAACCTGATCCAATAAACAGGTTTATTTACCCTGACTTCGAGTGCCGATTTTCATTCACCTATCGAGGTATTGAATTATTTTTTGATATATATATATATATATATATATATATATATATATATATATATATATATATATATATATATATATATATATATATATATATATATATATATATATATATATATATGTATATATATATATATATATATATATATATATATACATATCCTCAAAGTACATATATGTGGAGTTATATATAGTATAGCTTTGCTTACCTATAGTAACTTACCATCACAATATTTGTGTACTCAATATTCTTGACTATATATTTTGGTCCATGGTAGTTCTGTTTCCTATATTATGTCTAAATACCATATACAGCGTGCTTGGCTGACATCCATTGATGTCTTACATATAAAGATCTTCCTGCCACAATCTATCGATAGGTTTATATGCTGAGAGTACACCACACTCTATCCACTCTTTGTGCCGTTTTGCTGACCCCTTTGTGTACAGAGCACCTGCTGCCATTGTCTGCTGACATGATTGTAGATTGTGTATTTGCTTCTGCAGTATGAAATGCCCGTGTGTTTAGAATGCTTGCTACACAGTTTTGAGGTTTCAGGGTGACCTTTGCAAAATCCATTCCTATTACCCTTTTGAAGCAAATGAACTGTTTTCAAAGTGTAGCATATAATGGGCACACTTGACATATCAGGCGTTAAAAGTGATCATCAACCTACCACTCGCAAACCCCAGTAGCGTTTGCATTAGCCTACTCAGCTATGCTGGCAACCTAAAATGACAGCTCATAGTACCGCAGTGAGCGCTGCAGCAAGAAAAGAAACTGGGATGTGAGAAAGAAAAATAAAGACCGAAAAAGAGTAAAAGAGAAAAACAGAGAGAAAGAAAGAGAGAAAAAGGAGAAGGGCTGTAAAAAACAGGAGTTAGAGAAAGAGAAAAATTAAAGAACGAAAGCATTAAGGGAGAGGGAGAATACAAACGACAGAACTACAAAGAGAAAATGAGAGAAAGACGTAGAAAGAGGAAAAAGGGGGAGAATGAAGAAAATAATAAAGTGGAGAACAAAAATAAACAGAAAGGAGATGAATGCAAAATACAAAGAGAAAGAAAAGCAAAAGGAGGGAAGCAAGAGAGGGAGGGGAACATCACATTTCTGCATTCTTTGGGCCTCATTTATGGGATTTTGGCGTGTGTAGTACAGCAAGGCACCTCGCTGTGCTGCACTACACCAAAGTGAAAGGACAGGAATGCACCGTATTTATCCCTGAACTGTCGGCAGCCTAGCGCCAATTAGGCACCTTTGCACCATAAACAATCTTAAGAGGCGTTTTCCTCTTTCTATGTGTGCTGCTGCAGCACAAATAGAAAGAGGAAAAAACAAGGAGAAATAAACATATTTCTCCTCGTTACGCCTCGCCTCAGGAGGCGTATGGATTTGGTGCTTCCACAGGTTGGCATCATTTTGTAAATTTGGGGCAGCATCAAATTCCACTGGTGTTGTATGGGCAAACCTACCGCAACATCTTGGAACGTCTCCTGGGTGCAGAGTGAGGCGACACAACGATTTGCGCTGCGCGGCCGTACTCCTGATTTATGAAGTCACTCAAAGCCACACCGGGTGGCTTTGCGCGGCTTCATAAATCTGATTGAGAGCCCTGAATCCTGCATGTCCCATTTTACTTTGTGCAAAAGTGACGCAGGGCTCTCATAAAAAAGCCCGTTTATGATTTTATCTGTTTCTCTCCGAGAAACATAATCATTTATTTCAAATGTGTTCCATTTCTTACAGTGTCTAGGGAAGAGATTTTGAAAGTGCAGCTTTAAGTGAGCAGCCAGGGCCTGCAGTGGCTCTGATGTTGCCAGTCCCCTTATCAAAGCAGGAAGTGTAGAGCAGAGCCGTGATGAAAGGCGCCTCCTGCAGCCTTCGTTCAATTAGGCATCTCACAGAGGGAAGGAAAACACAACAGGCCGCTACCGACAACACTGCGGTCTCGGGGGTCCTGCTGACGAGGAAGTCTCGGAGCCGACAGCTCTCAGCGTGCACTCCTGCGCGTGTCTCACTCAATAATGCCCCGATATAAAGAACCGTGCTCCTGATATGTTATTCAAATTATGCTTTTGCTAAAGAGCCTTACATAGAACTTATATTAATAATATCAAGCCAGAAGGATGACCAGCTGAGTCAAACTGGCTGTGATTGACAGCTGCCACCTGTAAATTGCTCTAAAGGTCAGATGTTAACACAAATTGCCAGTTGCAACTCATGCAATTCTCTGGGTTTGACACAGTAAAATGACTTTTTGGTCTGTATTCATCCCATTTTGTGAGTCAGAAAAATATGTTCGACTTTCAAATCAGTTCAAAACCCCTTAGTGAATGACAATGAAGAAGGTGGTATGTATCAATGGGCTGTGGCCTCAGTTGCAAACCATTGGGCAGTTACTGGAACCTCAAAGGAGGAAAGGAAGTAGTAACTGATTTGCAATGGTGGAAGGTGTCCACTTGGGACAACTTTCCCTACGTGAATCATATCTGCAGCTTCAGGGGGAGGATGCTACCCACAATGTTTTACCATATGTTTTTTTTTTAAAGCAGCACCATTTACATTATGGACCATGGGATCCTTTGAAAAACAAACTTAAATGGGGCTAAATTATACATTCAGGTTCATTTATGAGAAATGACGCATTGCTGCGTGAAAGCAGCGATGCGTCAATTCTCAGTGCCCACTCCTTGCGACATTCCTGATGCGTCATATTTAATGTATGACGCATCATGTCGCAAGGAGTTACAGATACGTCAGTATTTCTGACGTATCTGTAAGCGCAAAAGTGACGCATTGCTGGAGTGTGTCACAAAAGTGACGCAACTCCAGCAATGCGTCCTTTCACATGGGGCAAGCCCCATGTGAAATGGCCTGTGTCAGTCTTACGCCTGCTGTGAGGCAGGCACAAGATTTTGATGCAACGGCGTCCTAAAAGTGATGGCGTCACTTCTACGGCCCTTCCTTGCGTCAATACGCCCCCTTGCATACATTATACCTGGCGCAGGTATAATGTGGCACAGGGGTTTACAAAGTGACGCATCTACCTAGATGCGTCACTTTGTAAATATGGAGCAACAAGGCGCATTTTTTACGCCACTGGTGCGTCACAAAAAGTGACGCACCGGCAGCGTAAAAGTGACGCACAGCCTCATAAATAAGGCCCATTGTGCCCTTGGGCGCAAAAGGCATGTGCGCCCACTCTGTGTGCCCTGGGGGGCAAAATGTCATCACAGAAGATGCCGCAGACACCTATGCAGCCATTTCTGCAATACTGATAGTGCTGGAGTATATGTGGCAGCAGCTCTATCATGAGAGGGTGTTCCCACATATGCATGGGGGTGTGACCCCATGAAAATTTGAGAATCACTCAGCATCTGCGCCTGCGCTGTTTTATGAATGCAGGCACAGAGGAAAACATGCCTTTAGGACGTGCTCCGAAAGTGTGCAGAAAAAGGTGGCACACTTTCAGTGCACCTCCTAAAGGCAGACCTCTGGAGGGGAGAAAGGGGGTCACTCACTGCACCTGTCTGCATGGCGATCTCTTTCCCCTCTTCAAAGTGCAGGCAGCATGCCACTTACACTGTACAACCCAGAACGGCTTTGAAGCAGCCCCTGCTTATTTCACTTAAATGCACTGCCCCAAGGGCATTCTTTCTAATAGGGCACACTGTCTCTGTGTACGCCTGACTCATCTTTTAAAAAGTGCGCTGTGGCACAAACAGGGAAAGTGCGCCATATGCATAAAATGGCCCCTGGTAGTCTGTTGTTCCCTGCATGCCACCATCCCTGGGTTTGCTGCCAATTGCAGGGGTGAAAAATAGTGACCTGTCTCATTAATATACATTAGGCAGGTCCTCTATACTCCTTGAGACTGCTAATTTTGCAATGTGACCTCTTAGTACAAGGGGCTTTGAAATACATTCGTTTAAGGGATTTAAATCTTTTAGATGGGTGCCCAAATAAGTGTTATTTTACACAATTGTGGGTCTAGTGACACTTTGCTCGCCCTTCACGTTCTATAGAGTAACATTACAATGGTTAATAGTAACACCTGTTATTTATAGTGCTTAGAAACTGTACGTGAGGGCAAAGCTCTATATAAACAAGTTCATGTTGGAATAATAAGATTGATAAAAACACTACATAGCAAATGTAGACTGAATAGTCTGAAAGTGTTCACAAGAGATGCTATTTCTACTTATTTCAGTGGTATTCATCCTGTTAGGCTCTTAAGCATGAAACGCTGATTCTGCCCTTTTGGGAATCAAACAAGTAACTTTTATATTCTAGAAAGACCTTCAGACCGGAGAATTTATTCCTCTGAGGTATCACACTGGCAATCAAGGTCCATAAAAAACTTTATAAATAAATACATTAATTAATTAATGTGACCACATATAATGGCACCTGGTAGGGGGGTGCCTGCAGTGCCATTTAATCCGACTGGAGGGGAGAATCAGAGTCCATATTCATCCCAGTGAGGTCCCACTCATGGTCCAAAACTTACAGAGTAGTGTGCTTCCTTTCCACCAACAGTGCTGCGTTGCCTCATCCAGGCTATGAATTGCTAATCAAACAAGATCACAAGGCAATGCAGTAAAAGGGGAGCTCGCGCTAGCAGGATGAGTACAGAGAAGACAGCAGGGGGCATATGTACAAGAAAGTGATGGAGTGCGGCGTTAGCCTTCTTGGCTTAATGCCGTGCTCCGCCACTTCTGAAACGCAGGGCTAGACAGTATTTACAACAATACGGTGCAGCCCCACGTTTCCCCCAGCGCTGGTGCTATATTTCAATGCCTAGCGCCAACACAGGCACCCTTGCACCATAGTGCAAGGGCACCTGCGTTGTGGAGAATGATTGTTTATGTGCAGGTAGGTGTCCCGTTCTCTACATAAACAATCTTGAAGGACGATTTGTAACACACCTAGAAGTTGCAACTCATCATTTTTTAAATGATTTTTTATGTGCAGGACACCTTCCTGCACATAAACAATCATGCATGGCGTTTTGCTGTTTTTATATGTGCTGCACACAGATAAAAACAGATAAACGAGGAGAAATAATGCATTTCTCCTTGTTGCGTCCTATTAAGATCAGGTTTTTCCTTGTCTTAATTTTGGCGCTGCCCTATATTTATGCCACCATTGTAAATATGGGGCAGCATCAAAATCATTGGGTCTTGGGGAAAACAACTTAGGCTGGTGTATGTTTAGGGAAAAAACTGTTTATCTAGCGAGGGGACGCCTTCGAAAATGGTCTTTGGTATGGGGACCCTGGAATTCTTACAGAGGAGAGATTTGTGTGCCACCCAGAACTGTTGAATTCGATGTGCCCTCTTCTACGTGATGTCCCTAATCATGTGTTTCTGTATTCTTCCTTTACCCCCTGATGTGCTGTCAGTATTATGGCATTACCTCTGTACTGAGATTTTTGCTGACGTTTTGTTTAATAAAAAGAATTATTTAAAAAAATCAATGGGTCTTGCAACGGAACGCCCACCACAAAACCCATTGCCTACCCCTTTCACGCTCAGTAAAGCATGAAAGGGTGCCTTATTTACAAGGCCGCGTTAAGCCACATTAAGTGGCTTAATGTTGCCTTGCATATTGGGCCATGCCTGTGTTGCCACCACACCGTCAAAAATGTGGTGGAGATAGGGGCTTGTACTTCTTCAGTACAGTCTCAACCTTACTTCAGTCCAATTATTCTCTTCAAAGCAGAATAAATATTTTTTGTATAACTGTATGGGTGGAAACAACTCGGGACCTGGTGTCTAAATAATTCCTGTGTTGCTTTGACAAGAAAAAAGCGTACACCATGAGCGGCAGTTTTATTAATTCTAGGTTCAGTTATATGCTATGTAAGCTCTGATGCAGCAAACTGTTGCAACTCTCCATAGCAGCCACACCCCATTGGATCTATCCCAATGTTACTAAGCATTTGTACCTTTCCCAATGGTAGGAACCACTGCACATGTTCCAATGGCAGCGAACCGTGGCACCCATCCCAATGCCAGCGAAACATTGCACCAGTCACAATAGCAGTGAATCATTGGACCGGGCCCAAAGGCACTGAAACATTGCACCCATTCCAATGGCAGTGAACCAATGCACGTATACCAGTGCCAGCAAGCAATTGTTCCGGTACCAATGAAAGCAAATCATTGCCCCTGAACCAATAGCACTGCACCATTCGATCTGACACAATAGCAGTCAAAGGATCCTGCATTTTGGGTTGTATGATATGTCTTCACTTTTCTCCTGCCTTGTTTACACTCCTCATAATATTCCCTCACCTACTCTGCTTCGGAGTTCTCAGAAAAGCATAGTGACTTACATGGCAGAGGGAATTCTTGCATTGCTCTACCATCTAAAGGGTTGTACTACTAAATATCGACCCCCAGAATATCGACCTACAGGAATATCATGGACAATCAATTGAGGGACAAACCATTGAAAAGTAAGTGCATAAAGGGAAGTATAGATGTATTATTCCTTACTTCGCATATGTGTACCTTGAAGATATATAATATGTATATATATATATATATATATATATATATATATATATATATATATATATATATATATATATATATATATATATATATATATATATATATATATATATATATCCAAGGTACTTAGGTATAGAAAATCTACACTTACTTACTTGTCAATATTTCAGTTTCAATCTGGCACTCTATAGTCAGTCCCATGGATATTCTGGTTTCGATATGCACCAACTAAAGTATCCCCTAATCTCTCCAATGAGGCCAACATCAACATAGGCCAAGCAGATTGTTTTTTTTGTGTTTTTTATTAAGGGAAGTGGTTTTATAGGTGCAATAACATTCGAAAAGGTATACCAATCACATACAGCGAACACCATACTCATAACATGCATCTCACACCATACTCATAACATATGATACTTACTCTGTGTAGTGAATGAGGTCTGGATTTCACACCTGTTAATCAAGAAATGGTACCAGAATATCATATAAAAAAATATCATCTACCATCAATATTGTGTGATAAATGCTGTTTATAAAGTATTGCCCAGAGGAAGCTAACCGTAGAAAATCTACATCCAGCAGGAAGATATTTTCACAAGCTATATTAAGGGCACAATATTTATGTCAGACAATATTTATATTATGATAGTCTCATGACAGGCTTATAAATAGTTAGAGTTGCTTGTGGTAAACAACCATTGGTGCAGGAGCTCTCTTCATTTTACCAGAATTTTCTAATATTTGCAAACATGGCTAGACGGACTTCACAATATAACTATCCAACCAGTTCTTTTCATGGCAAACTGGGCATTTGAAAGCCATGACAACACTTGCAAGTCCGGGAAAACAGAGGTCTAATTCTGAAATGTGGGTCTAAGGGCCTGATTTAGAGTTTTGCAGATGGATCCCAAATCTCACAGATACCATGTCTGCATTCTTACAAGACCATTATATCCTATGGCACTTTTAAAATGGCAGTGACGTCATGATGTTTGTGATGGAGTAACCCTCCACCAAAGCCTAAATCAGGTCCCAAGTATAATAGTTACTGTTAAACAGAGTTTAACCCCAGCCTGTGGACTCACACATTTTAAAGGGTAACATAAAATAATTTGTCAGTCTCTTAACTGTAATCCTGTTTAACAGATGTGCCACGTTTTATCAATGTTGATTGGCTGTGCACCACTTTGTTCTCTCTATATTAAGGACACAGTTATGTTTGGAGGAGGCCCACAAAACCTCCCTACTCATGACTTGGTTGATATTCTGAAAACATTGACCATCATTCAGTCCATGTTCATTGAGACATCCTAATCCTAAATATGCAAACCAATCTTGGGTACTAAACCAGTGAAGGTTTTGTGTTCACAATTCGAGATTGTCCAGACTAGGCTACAAAAAAAATGTTGTTATGTGAGTGCAAGCTCACATAATTTTGCATAGTTAATGGTTATAGGATTCCGCATATTACGCATAATTTTTTAAGAGGTTATGCTTTGAACATAGTTTCTTTCCACACGGGAGACTGGTTCAATTAAACAATGTGTTGCAGAAATCTGCATAAATTATTTGTGCCTTGAGACATTTTCTGCTAGTCAAGCCTCTCACTGGTATCTTACGTGACTTTGTACACTCGGTATGCCCTTGCATCTAATTTTTATGCGCAATACCATTGAAAGTGCATTTTGTGTGATATGAATAATTTGCATAAAAATTATGCCTATCAGCCTGGGAAAAAAGATTGCAATTTCACCTTCCCCTTAACAGCCGCCCTAAGGCAAGATACAGCAGTGCAAATGGGGACTACGAAAGCGTCTACACTTCACCTTCTGAGCCCAGTATTCACAGTCATACGAAAAGAGAATGAAGGATTTTGACTGAAAAAATCTTCTGATTGATCAAACATAACTTTTGGTCATCGACTGCAGCACGCCGGTCCCCTAGGATGTTCGATGATATTTACCAATGCCATCATCTCTTAATGATCCAATTCCTAAGCAAATGCTAAAGGCAGAATTCACCCCACTTTGGTGTGTTTTCCTACTCTTTATCCTGGGATTACCAATATATATGAAAGGTCCTTGTTTGAAATCTCACTACAAGACATTCCCACTACCTTTAAACTCTGGCCTCTGTGGCCTTACACACTATAGTTTCTATAAAATGGCATTCCGGACGCTTTAGAGTTCGACACTTTGGTACATGAAGATGCAAGACTATTAGCAATGAGGCTTCTGGCCTTTATTCCAACAGGTGAGGTGGGATCAGCAAAAACACAGTGAGTGCACCTCCCTCTCATGACTAGGAAATGGGTGTTCTTAAGTGGTATAGATTTTCCTGGGTTGGAGAGGAGAAAGGTCCAGCAGGAGAAATTGTGCACTATGAAAAATAAAAATATTAAACTGAGTAAAGGTTGCCTGAGTTCAATCATAATATCGTTAGGTTTTGATATTTCCTTAAATGTGCACTTTCTAAAAATATATATTTTCTATTATTCATTGTTATTCACACTAGTGATAATTCTTTCAGAGTGTTGCTCATGTTTCTGCATTTGTACTCTTCATTCCATGAGGTGACTCTAGAACGTAGCCATGAAGAGGACCATGTCAACATGGCTGTCAGTTTGGAAGGTTTGTAGAAATAGAAGGAGGACTAGTGCTAGAATCCCATGGGTAGCCTGAGCAGCTATCGTAGATGGCAGAGTGTCTAATTCAAAGCAGTAATAGGTAGTGACTTTATAAGGGAAATGTAAACATGCTCTATGACAAGAAACTCCTCTAATCTCCAATTTCTTAAAAAATAATACTTACTTTCCTAAATTTTCCAATGTACAACTTTTCCTCATCGAATTTCTTATCATGTGAATAAACAGATAGACGTTTAAGCCTGTTTGAGGGTGTGATACGTCAGATATCTTTACTAAATTGTGTCTTTTGAACACCTATTTATGGTTTGTCAATTTTATTTTTCTAATATTGCTCTATCTCATTGTTATGTTTTATGGTTGTGCTACGAGCTCCTTATGTTATTGTTTAATGTTATCATGTATTTATTGTGGTATGTCAGAGTCTGCCAAAGTCGATGTATGTCACTGTTATTATGCTAAAATTACGGTATGCCATCGTAAATTTGCTGAAGTTATGATATATCATTATTACTTTTCTGTAATTGTACGTCAGAGTTATTTATACATTTTGCCAAAGATGCTATATGGCAACATTATTTTTCTGAAGTTTTAGTAAGTCTACGTTATTTTGCTGAAATTGTTGCACGTTAAAGTTATTTTGTTGAAATCGTGTTCTGTCAACATTATTTTAGTATCAATCTGATTACTTTGCCCAGAGTTGGTGTGTGCAGTTCCTCTGCTGTGAGATCCCTTTGCAGGGAAGAGACATATGGCCACCTCTAGAGTTGATTGTCCTCATTAGAATGTTTGTACTTAGCCCTTTTTTCTTGTCTTCATTCTTCAGGCAGTCCATTTTGTTTTGCTGTCTTGATTAGTATATGATATAGATCAGTGGTTCTTAACCTGTAGTCTAAGGACTCCTGGGGTTCAGCAAGGCCTAATCAGGGGGTTTGAGACTGTGTTACGTTACCAAGTTAAATAATATTAGAATTAATACAATAAAATAAACATAAACAAAGTATATACAAATGAAGAAGCAAAATTGAAATTGAGAATTTTTTTCTATATTTGATTATGAAGTGAACAAAATATTTCAGTATTCGAGCCCTTTTTTGGTGTATACCTATTTTTATATTTTTTGTATTGTTTTGAAGTTAAAATCATAGAAATGGTATAGGTTGGGGGGTCTTCCTCTTCCAGTAATGACTCAGTAGGGGCCCCTGGATTCCAGTAATGATTCAGTGGAGGTACAGAAGTTAAAATGTTAAGGATCTCTGGTCTAAATGTGTCTGTCCCCTTTTCCATGAAGCATCCATATGCTTATTGCTTATTGGATGTACTAACAAAATGTTATATTTTCCATTTAACCTTTGGTCCAGCACTGTACTTAGTGGAATTGGGCAACGATTTTCACTTGCTACAGTTCACTTTCAGGCACCCCAGTCCAGGGTTGGTCCAGAAGGGTCACAGCCATGTCAGATTTTCAGGTTAGCAACTAACATAAAGTGTACTTGTAAAGCACATGTTTAGAAGGGGTGTGCGATGTTCAGGTAGTTTGCTTTAGCGTACATCTGTTAAATTGTGGTAAAATTACACGTAATTAGGCAAAATGAAATTGCATAGTTTGATGCTACATTTTAGCACAAAATGCGTTCTTGTGTCAATTTTTGGTGTGCGGACGCATTTAAACAAAGCACTTCAAACAACAGCCACTCACATTGTGTTGGTTCCCTGCATTTGCAGTACATTTTTACTACAAACTCTATCATTTGCAGTAAATGCTGTGTAGTTACTTAAAGGTGCATTATGGCGTAAATTCAGGAATTTCACATAACAAGCGTAACGCAAAATAACTGAAATTATGGAAATGATGCCACTATAATTTACATTTCCCACACAACTAATGTTCACCCAGAAGGGTATCTTGGCACTGAAATAACAGACGTTTATTGTTACCCTTCTCAATGGAAATGTATAAATGATTCCCATTTATAGGGGTATGTGAAACTTGTGCAATTCAAATTCTGCAAAAATTACACAGAATTTTGTGAAATATGAAATCAACACTTAGCCCTATATTTTAGCATCAAAAATGTTCTTGTGTACATTTGGATTTGAGGACCTATTTTGTGGAACCTCCCCCCCCAAACCCCCCCCTAGAAAATCACAGGTGCTGCCAAAACGCCACTTGCATTCTGATCATAACCATAAATGCCAACATTTTAGAAGGGGAAACTGGGAGATTTAAAAAAAATAATCAGGAGAATGTATTTCTCCAGTTTACTTCTATTGAGGCCTTATTAAGGTCTATTGTCTAAGTGGAAATATAGTTTTGTTTACCTTACTGTCAAGGGTAAGGGTGGGCGTAAAATCCATTTCGCGGGCGAATTTGCGGATTTTCCGCGATTTCGCGATCCGCGAATCTCGCGAAATCGCGGTAAAATCCGCAAATCAGCGGGGACGAATTTTCAGCCAAGCAAGAGTTACAGCAGCAGGTGCAAAAGTTGAACCTAATTTCTTTGTAACCTTTTACAAAAGGGTTACAGACAAATTAACTTCAACTTGGACACCTGCTGCTAATTGCTTCCTGGCGCCACGTTGCCTACTTGCAACTATTCTCCTACCCCGCTCTGACCCTTGAAGCAGGGTCAGAGAATAGTTACAAGTAGGCAACGAGGCACCTGTCCAAGGAATTAAACCTCATCAGGAAGCACTTACAGATATAAAAAACAGGAAGAAGGGAGAGGATGGCAAATACACCCATTTTGAGTTGTCAGGAGGGGTTAAACTAAAAGAGGTCTTTACAGCACAATTTTCATATGCATTTTGCTAAAAATAAAAAGCTGTATGTTCTGTAGGGGCAACTCAGGAATCTGGCCCTTCAGAGATCCGGCCTCTCTTTCTTTCTCTCGTTCTCTCTCTCCCTCTCTCTTTCCCTCTCTTTCTCTCTATCTATCTATCTATCTATTTATCTATCTATCTATCTATCTATCTATCTATCTATCTATCTATCTCTCTCTCTCTCCCCCTCCCATAAACGACTGCATGGGTATCTTCGCTATGCAAGCGGCACGCGAAGACGCAAAAAACCCCGCGAACACGCAAAAAACCCAGTGAACACGCAAAAAACAAAAATCTGCAAATTCGCACAAATTCGCGAATTTTGCGGATCGCGTATTCGCAAATCCGCAAATTCGCGGATCGCAAATTCGCAAAATTCGCCCATGCTTAGTCAAGGGCACGGAGAAAGTGCTAAAGCAGGCAGAGAGAGCGTGAGAAAAATGTTGTGCACTGGCCTGCAGGAGCAGGTTACTGGCAGTGTATACTCTGAGTCACACAAGACCAGCAGCGTAACAAAGGCCCCTGCAGTGCGGGGGCTCTGAACTCCAGTGGGCCCCTCAGCACTGCGCCCTGCCCAAAGAGCTTCTAAGTGAATCCGGTGTGGGGGCCCTCCATGAACGTTGCAGGCAGGGCCCTCAAGTTTCGTTATACCCCTGCACAAGACCAGTCCCTGTTTGCAGAAGTATGATGATGAATGAGGTTTTTGCAGACAGGAATCGGGAGGCGGGAGACAAGCCTTGAAATCGGTAGTCTCCTGCCTGAATCAGGAGGAGTGGCATGTATGCATAACCGTTGTTTGCCTGCTCCCGCCACACCATTTTGCTTTGTGTGGAATTCCGTGTAACAAACATAACGTGAAATTCCTGAAATTACATGGTATTACACCTTCATAACAGAAATTTAACCCTGGGCTAATTTATATTAATTTCATGTAAATTTGTCTCAAGATGATAGCCCAGTATCGACTTTGCGCAGACTTTTTTTGCTGGCTTAGACACTTCCATTTACTTGCCGCAACACTTTTCTTTAACCCCTCCCACGCTGGTGACGGAACCACTCCGTCACGAGCCTCGGGTGGGCTGTGCTGGTGACGGAGCGGTTCCGTCACGGCCCGCTCAGAACGCCTGCGCGGCAGCGATTTCGCCCCTGCACAGAGCGTTCTATTGAGCGGGCGGGGCTGTGACGGAACCACTCCGTCACAAGCACAGCCCACCCGAGGCTCGTGACGGAGCGGTTCCGTCACCAGCGTGGGAGCGCCGTGCGGCCCCCCCCCCGCCCCCTAGCGCTGCGGCGGAATTGCCGCCACAACGAAAGGGTTAAACTCAATGTCTCAACGACTGTAATCAAGGCCCCCTTATAGTAATTCTGCTGCCATGTTAGATCCCTAAAACATTACTGTGGACAATAATATAGCACGAATCTGGATAGCAGTTTGTTTTGTGCGAGGTGCATGCGGAGTTTGCAAAACAATTATAACTGTTATATTCAAATTCTAATGTTCTATCCCATCCAACATAGCCGAAGAATGTGGGAGCACTTTACAGTTGAGCGTTGGCAGTGAACCTCTTCAGGACAGAGGTATAACATTCTCAAACGCAGACGAAAAGCATTAGGCGTCAATAGCAATAAAATAAAACAATAATTGAAAATTGATGTATTGGTCTCCCTGCGATGATTGATTGTGGAACTCTTTGTTCACAAATCTTGAGCCGGTTCTGCGGTTGCATTATCCGTGGTGAAAATGTTGAATAAATTACAGTGTAATTAGCGCTTTTTTGAAGAATCTGTGTTTAAAATCAACATTTTTTTTAGACTGGAGACCCTTTGAAATTGTTCATTTCAGTTAATTGGCTTTTCGGTTGAGACATACTCTGAGCTGACTATGAAGGGACGCTGGTAATTCTCACTCTCTCTGTTTCTCGCCCAGTCTCTCACTCGATTATGAAAAGTCACATTAGAGGTGGAAAACCTCAGCTGGGCAGACAACCCCCCCCCCCTCTTTTTTTTAGCTCTTTTGAAAACACGGGTCACGCCAGAAGACTTGAGCCATGTAATTAAATTATCATAAAGTGCAGGACACAAGAGGAGAAAAACACTTCTAAAAATACACGATGCTGAATGTGCTTGTAAGTGGTGTTGCTTCACATATGAAATGCCAGCCAGCTGCCCAGAGTAAAGCGGTTGCCAAATTGCACCTGAAAAAAATACTCACATATGGCCCTGTTGCTAACAATGGGGGCAGGCTGAAATAAAGGGCCATTATTTAGCATGGGCAAAATTGTGAGTTCTTTTCTGGTGTGATATGCTTTGTTTTTTTAGAAACCTACATGTATTCCGCAAGAACAGTTTAGGGGTCATCTACACGAAAATTGTACAAATGGGTCTAATTTCCACACACAAATTATATTAGATATTAGCAGGAGACCTGTTTGAGCAGAAAATGCCTCACAACTGAGGCGGCATATATCGGTTTCACAGTTCCAACTTCCAGCAGCCTGGACCTATGCAAGATTTAGCATGCTTATTTTATTTAATTTTTGTATCCGAGGCAAAGATAAAAGACCATTTTTCTAAGGAGAGCAGTACATCTGGCGTCTGCCATGCGGGTTGAAGCGTGAACAAGGAGTAGTAGGACATGACGGGGGTTTGGGGTGTCTGAGGATTGGCCCCATTCACACACTTTAGTTTTGGCCAATTAGTTCTGTGTGGCTAAGTGCGAACAACATAAAGCTGCTAAATTCAAAATGTTCTATTGCCCCAAAATTGCCACAATGCTACTAAAAGTTCATAGAATTCTACACCTTTACCAATGTGCTCCACATTTTAATCATTATTAAGTTGGCCTTGTCCCTGTGGACCACTTTTGGATAGCCCTGCTTCTCTTGAAGGAACAGTTACATGTTTTTATTGTGATGCACTTAAAAGGATAAGTCATGTAATTGGCTGACTCCATAAGATCATTTTTATAAAGTAATCGGCTTATTTAATTATGCATAGTTGGAGAAAAATCTAATTTAGCACATATTCTTTTAATGAATTGACCATTTTATGGAAGGTCTGCATGCAGCGGCGGCTCCTCCGCTATGGCGGAGGAGCATTGCCCCACTGCTTTTCAGCAGCACAAAAAACGAAAAATAAAATGCTAATACCACAATTTATTTTTCCATGTTGAAGTCAGTTTTGGGTCAGGGTGGGGCTTGGCTGTCGTCACAGCCAGCAGGGGGAGGAGTGGTTAGTGCACTTAAGTGTGCATGACTGTTTGGACGGTCATCTTGGGCCGGCCAAACAGTCATGCGCACTTAGCATGTTCTCCAACCGGCTGTACTGCACAGCCTGGGTGGAGAACATGCACAGGCTCCCACTCCCTGTCTGAGCACCGAAGCTGACCTCTCAGACCAATCACGACGCTGCTGTCATGCTAGTGACAGCAGCGACGTGATTAGCTTAAGCGAGCCTGAGTGCTTCCTGCTTCCTGGAAGAGAAGCGGTGAAGAGATGACGGAGGAGAAAAGACAGCCGTGCAGAGCTAAGTGACATTTTCTTTTTATTGTCCACCCCCGCCCGCCACTCCCGTTCAGTTTCAGCCGCCGCTGTCTGTATGTCTAGTCAAGGAGAGTAAGGGCCACCTGATCTCTTTACTACTGGTCTAGTGTTCATAAAATTAAAGGTATCCGTCCTATTAGAGGTTTGTATCTTCATTTAATCTACATGAAGAGTAGAGTCCTCTGATGCTGATGTCACTCTTGATGTTGCAAAGTTTCCAAAATTGGCGGGTGTTCATGGATTATGTTTTCCCGTGGAAAATAAATATTTTTAAGTGTATATGCAGTTATGCAAATGACTAAATAAACACTACAGAATCATCAACTGTCATGGCTTACCAAGAGTACTCCTGGAACCCTCTCTGAATTCCAAAAAGTCCGAAATCTACTCCAAATGAACAAAATAGCTTACAGCATTGCATTTCAGATTTTTCATAGAATCAGTACAGAAAGCAGAATTCAGTGATTCTTTTAAACAGAACATATGTCTGAGATTGTGCGTCCAATTCTGGACATAATTGTCATCACCATTCTGCACAGAAGTTACCTGGAATCACAACATGCAAAACTCTCTGATGTAACTAATATCACTATAGTTGAGAATTATTTCTACTGTTGTCTTAGCCTGGAAAGGTGGGAAATTATAAAAAAAACAGTTAAAACAGTTATCTACCAAGCAGTCCACATCCCCCACTATAAATCTGAACTCACTTCATGCACAGCCTGGTTTACGTAAGTAAGCACGGGAAGTGCATTTTGATGAGCCTTACATGCTTTTTTTTATTATTGTTAACTGTAGAGTTTGAGGTGTTGTGTGTAAGCATATTTAACAGTGGTAATTGTTTGTTTTGCATTGACAATCCTATAAAGTGTACTGCTTTCAGCTGTAAGTGTAGTAGCAAGTCTGCAAAAGAGGATGCATAAAAATAGCAGAACATAACATTAAAATGGACACACACAAAAACGACAACAAAGAAGAGTGAACCAAATTTATACATCAATAAGACAACACTACAATGAACACAACACAAATGTACATATAAACGCAATAAAACACAGTAACTACAACAGAATTCAACAAAAAACAACTGCAGAACCTACAACGAATAGAGAATACAACAAAATACACTACAACACAAATGCAACATTCCACTACACAGAACAAGAACATTTACCACAGAAATGCTACACAAAAACAACACAACAGTGTTTAATTTTTGTTGTTTTATTGTTTGGATGTGTTATTATGTTCTTATGTTGTATATAAGTGTTTTTGCTGGTTCTGTTCATGCATTTTTGCGCTTTTACTGATTTGTGTTGTTTTCGTGGCCTGTTGTATTTTATCATTGCTTTGTGTTTTTGTGATCTGCTGCTGTTCTGTTTTTGAGGCATTGTGTTATTGTAAAGATGAGATGTGTCTTTCAATGGTTTTATGTTGTGGTGGAGCTGTACCTCAACTGGAGATATCTGTTTAAACATACAAGAATGCTTTTGTCATATATGTGGCCAAACAGCTAGGGCTGTCGACCTCAAAGCTGGGTTCGCGTCTCAGTAGGGACGTTCCACATCCTGTGATTCTGGAGAGCAAATCACGTAAACTCCCTGTGCCTAACAAACAGAATGTATGTGTTCATCTGTAATGCAATTGGTGCTCATGAATAGTGCTCTCATACCTTCGGGTTGAGTTCACGCTATATAAAACTCCCCCAAAAATATATATTTCAGTATTTACCATCATGCATATATAATAGCACTGCCGTTCTGTTTTTTTGGCAGTTGCGGCTCCTCGAGGGAGTGCTGCGGGGCGGTGTGGCGGGGCGGAGTGGGGGAGGGGCAGGGTGGGGGTAGTAAACTCCGGCATACGGCCAAACGGAGTTAAGTAACTAAGTAACTAAACAAATAAATCATACATGCTACAACTCACATTTTCTGTAGATTAAATGCAATATATTGAACGACTGAAAAAATCCTTTATTAATCTTTTGAGTTCAAAGGCTAAATTTAAGTTTCAGATGTTAAATCAGAATATTAACAATTAATTGATGTGCCACCCCCCTTAACTGCATCTACACTGAGGAGGTAATTATTGAAATTTGGGGGGGGCACCAATTTCACATTTTTGAAAAAAATGATGCCAACTCCTGAGGAGTAGAAGGTTTAACTGGCTTGGCGCACCTTTCAATTATGTGAATATTTAATGAGCGCCTTTTCACAGTTTGTGACTGTTTACCAAAATTGAGTGAAAACTGTGTTTTAAAAAGCACTATTTCACCTATTTTTTCAAACTATTCTACGGGGAGAACCCCTTTAACTCTCTTAATAAAAGCTGGGTTTACCAGTTTCCCATCTGGGAATTCAGAACATGTATTACAACCCACCACTTTCAAAGATCACCAGCCAACATGTAGAGCCTTACAGGAATAATGATTTTTGCTTCTAAACAGACACACACGACGTCATGTCCATCAGTATCCTCAAGTAGGACACAGTGACCTTCTTATTGTGCTTAGGTCTTAAAATAAAAACATGTACTCCTACGAAACAAAGATTACTCATATGGATAGCCACACCACATAACAAATTCCTATTGAGGACGGAAGCCGAAAACACCACATATTTCTGAGTATGGATGTTTTAAGCTAAAGCTGCTCCTGAGTATGGATCAATAGAATAAAAAGGCCTACATATTTGGTTCAACCATTCTGCAAAACATGAAGCTATGAGCCCAGCTGAACAAGACAAAGGGTTTTTTTCAGCATTGTCTTATAGGACAAAGCTCCTTCTCGTTGTTGCCACATATGACAACTACACAAAAATGTCTTCTCAGTACCTTCTCTGCATAGCTCTTCAGTACAAAAGTTCCGTCTGAGCAGGACTTCACAGGCCAGCAGCCCATCATCATGGCTACAAAGGAAAAAGTTCCTTCACAGCACAGCTCATGAGGTCAAGTTTAAGTTCCTTCTCAGCACAGCTCCAAAGCACAAAGGTTCCTTCTAAGCAAAGCTGTATAGGACAACATTTCCTCCTCAGCACATCTTCACCGAACATAAGGGGCATATTATCAAGGGGGTTTATCTCCGCTTTTTTGGCTTTAAAAGCGAAGAAAGCGGAGATAAAATTATCTCCTTATTACCTAGCTGCCGCTAACACCAGTTAGCGACAGCTAGTAGGAGATAGCGACCATCTTGGGCCCCACTTTGCATGTCAGTGATATTTATCACTAATGAGATGCAAAGTGGGCGTGCCAAGATGTTAGCGACTGAAAACAGTCACTAACATCGCTATCTCCTATTACCAACTTTTGGAGATATTCGCGCTAAGCGGGAATATCTCCAAAAGCTAACACCTGCCCTGAGCAGTTCTTAGGCATGTTATCCAATGGGAGGTGGATAACATGGCTAAGAGCATTAGCTCGCTAATGCATGAATATCGCGGACTTTTCAGCGATATTCATGCTTTGCGGCGATTTTTACCGCATTTGCGTTAAACCTTGGTAATACCAAGGTTTATTTGCTGTAAAAATCGCCGCAACGCTGCGGTAAATTTTTGTCTCTAACCAAGCAATAGCGATAATTATCGCTATTGCTTGGTAATATGCCCCATAAGTTCCTTCTCAGGTTTAGCAAGGCCCCACAAAACGGTTTTTCTCCTCAATTCAAATTCATTGGTCGAATTCCTTTCTAGCATATTCTCAGTATGCATGGAATAAAAATATATTCCTATGACAAGGCGGGCACATCTCTCGCCCTTCATTTCATTTGTTTAAATTTTAAATACTTGCTTCTTTATTTTCACAGTGTTCCTGTGTATCAATTTCAGTTATTGCCCCCAGGTCAATAAACGGATGAATACAGTTCTAGAACATTCGTTGACTGCCGTTCAGATACTCATAGGCGCGGTAAAACTGAAATAATGTGAAAGTTTCAAAGCACACCTCTGTTGAGGGAAAGAACTAGTACAAAATCAGGGCCAGGGAGCACAGGCCTTTTTCTCAAAATAAATGTCGTTCTGTGGAAAGGGAAGTTATTTTTAAAACGCTTGATGTTAATTAAACATTTTGGAACCGCACATCTTGTGAAAAATGAGTCAAAATGATTGTAAACACAGGAAATATCATTGAATAAAGCATTCTGGGAGGACGCCTCTGCGACTGTGTTATTCTTAGCTACGCGCGAACAAAAGGCGGGGTCCAAAAATAGATGTGAATATGTTTGTAGTCATCTCTCAAAGTTCTTTTGGTCGCAGAGGAAACTGGACTCTTTTACTCGCTTCGGCGGTTTAGTGATCTTGGAAGGCCAAAAGAATCCTGTCCTTTGGCCAAATAAATTGTTTTCAGGTACGTTGTTTACAATGGCAGGTGTTTAACACATTAAGATGAATGAAGGTCTTTGGATATTCGATGCTAGCATAAGCCATTATTGGCCTAGCTGTCCAAGCACACTGGCTTCCATTGTCAATGCGAGTCACAGCCCCAAGAAAACATAGTCAACTCAGGGCTACATAACATTCCCCCGCCCCACATACCCAAACCCACAAAGGAAACACAGACAATTAGAAGTTTGGGTAAAAAATTGCTGCAGGATTTATTTACATACAACATATGTAAAGATGGTGGGTTAGCTTACGGGCGATCCAGGACAGGCCGCATTCTCGCCACCTGTCCGCCTGTTTGAGCCAAACAGCACAGTGGCGAACCACCCAACTGCTGTAAAATAGAATTAAATACTGACACACCCATTTGCTGGGCGTGACTAGGCAAACCCCCGGCTGCACAGGCCCACAACCGCCCGAAGGACTACTGGGGCGCCGACACGGATTCCTGCACCTCCCATGAGGTTACAGGTTAGGCTCTGGCACCCCTATGTGCCCGCTGAAGTACATCATTTGCACCTCTCTTCTTCCGGATCGCCCCGTAACTCCGCCTGCAACGAAAAACAAACACATTAAAACACCCCCCAACCCCTACTATTGACACTCTGGGTAAGAGGACGGGAGGGAAAAGAGTGTCCCGCAAGATCGCGACGGCGTCCGGGCGGCAAAGAGGCTTAGGGGAAGGGCACTGCAGCATAAGTACCCCTGAAGCCCCTCCCCGCCGCCCGGATGAGATTCTCGGCAGGCCGCCTCCTCCAACCGGTGAGGCGGCTGTGCCGGACATGCAAGTGGGGGCGGGACCGCCCTCCTTGACTAGGTGCCCGCCCTCTTGATGGCCACTGCGTGGCCTCGGGCAGGCGCATAGTCAACTCAGGGCTACATAACATTCCCCCGCCCCACATACCCAAACCCGCAAAGGAAACACAGACAATTAGAAGTTTGGGTAAAAAACTGCTGCAGGATTTATTTACATACAACATATGTAAAGATGGTGGGTTAGCTTACGGGCGATCCAGGACAGGCCGCATTCTCGCCACCTGTCCGCCTGTTTGAGCCAAACAGCACAGTGGCGAACCACCCAACTGCTGTAAAATAGAATTAAATACTGACACACCCATTTGCTGGGCGTGACTAGGCAAACCCCCGGCTGCACAGGCCCACAACCGCCCGAAGGACTACTGGGGCGCCGACACGGATTCCTGCACCTCCCATGAGGTTACAGGTTAGGCTCTGGCACCCCTATGTGCCCGCTGAAGTACATCATTTGCACCTCTCTTCTTCCGGATCGCCCCGTAACTCCGCCACAGCCTGTGCGGTGGTCACCGCTGCCGCACAGGCCCCCCACCATTGTCACCTATTCTACCTGCATCCTCTGCTCATGAGTGCCTCCTTTAAGTCCAGCAGAAAGAGGTCAAGCCAACAGGCGTGAGGTGAACACCATCCTCCTCAAAGTACCCCTTGACCTTTTCCTGAATCAAGTCATGTTTAATGAAACCCAGCCCTCTGCGCTGCGTAAACTTTTTCATGGCCGCATTTATGCGCCTTCTAGTTCTCTCGATTGCCTCGCTGGACTTAGCACCCCGCCAGTGTCTCCTGGGCACTAATTCAGACCACCAGACCTCGCATTCGCGCAACATGCTGCCAATGATACCCAGGTCTGTTTTCATCTTGAGAAGCAGAGCGGACTTCCCCACAGAGGTAATGTCATTGCCACCCAAGTGGATTATTAAATGCTGGGGAAGAGGCCCCCCCCGGGCAAGGATCTCCCGCAGTCGAAAGAGTAGGCTATGCCAGCGCATTCCCGGGAATCCCAACCACACGCACTCTATCTCTGAGAAGGAACCAGTCCACTGTCTGATGGCAGCCCATCGTGCCAATCTGCTGACCATAGAGTGCCCCAAGACCCACACGCGAGCACCTGTCAAAGAAAGACGCGATATGTTCAAGGGTGTTTATTCAAATTCACATGTTTATACAAATATACGAAGCACAGCAAACAAAATGAACACAAACTGAAAAAAAGGGGATCAAGGCCTAACATAACGCCTATAACAAGCAGATTCCCAACGCCCAACCGACTGCACCTGCCCAGGGAACATCCCAGCGCGGAAGGCCGATGTGGCCGCCCCTATGCGGAAGGAGTGACTAGAGAACTTCTTCCCTAAAACCAACAAGCCAGCCCTGTCAAGGCAAGCCAACATGATCTTGTCCATTTGATATTTTGTTAAAGGGCTGAAATCGGCATGCACTAGGAGGTAACCAGGCCCCGACGGGCGCAATGCTAGGAAGGCTAGCAGCACTGCCACGGGGCAGTAACGGGAATCCCCAAGGGGGGAGAGTCTAATAAGAGACCCCTTACCAGACTGGTCAGTTTTGGATCTTCTCAGCTTAATAGACAACCCACCCTCGAAATTAATATCCGCCACACCCAGGGCATCCATAGAGGTATCTGACTTAGAGCGAGCCACCAGCTCACTACTCCTGAACGCACCAAAGAAAGCTAGGACAAAAGCAGCAGCGAAGAGGGCCTCCTCGTACCCGGAGTGCACAACTGCTTGCAACATCTGCAACATGGCCTGGAGAGAAGGGAAATCAATGGGAGACCTGTCATCTGGGGCCCTAGGATCCTCCCGCGCCCAACCCTTCAAGGCCGCCCTAATCGCAAAAGAAGAAGTGGGATCTTGCCCCCCACCCAATCGAGCCTCGTGACCAATGGCCGCTAGGTGGCCGCAAACCCAAGAATGCGATTTCAACTGCTTCTTAGCCCATACTATAAAGGCATGAACTTTCTTCTCTAATGGCAACGTTTGCAAACCCAGGTCAGTGATAACTTTAGTGAACGTAGCACGGAGGCTTGAGTAGCGCTTACGTGTACTCAACGCTAATGACTTTTCGCCTAGTTCCCTCATGTGCTGCTCCACTCCAAGATGTGCCAAAGCCTTGGCGCAAAGGGGGTCATCTCCTCTCTCGCCTGGGGGCAAGCTGCCCGGAAACGATCCAGCTGAAAACGAGAGAGAGCGTCAGCTGCGACATTGGTGACCCCCACAATGTGTCTGGCTCTAAATTCGACATTGCAAAACAGGCACCTGCTAGCTAGTTCCCGGAGTAGAGACAGCACCAAGGGGCAGCTGGCAGACAACCCATTAATCGCCTGCACCACTGCCATGTTATCTGACCAGAACAAGACTTTTCTGTGGGACAGGACCTCAGGCCACAGGTGTAAGGAAATGACAATAGGGAAGAGTTCCAGGACAGCAATGTTGGAAGTAATGCCCCGCTTGCGCCATGAATTGGGCCAACCCTGCGCGCACCACTGCTCTCCCAAAATGGCCCCGAAGCCCTCGCGGCCCGAGGCGTCCGTGTACATGTTTAACTCTGGACTCTCCACCCACGGGGACCGCCACTTCACGGTCCCATTAAATTCTGCCAAGAAAACATCCCACATCCTCAAATCCTTCTTGAGACCGGAGGTCAACCTGACAAAATGGTACTGTTTGTTAATCTTAGCAGTGGCTTTGGCCAGGCGCCTTGCAAAGACGCGCCCAACAGGAATCACTCTTGCAGCAAAGTTTAGCTTACCTAGCAGGCTCTGAATGACCCCCAGAGGCGCTTTGTCTCTGCCCAGCAAAGCTTGAATGTCACCCCTCAAGGCCACCACCTTTTCTGCTGGAAGACGGGACACTCCCTGTACAGTGTCAAGCTCAATCCCCAGGAAAGTCAGCACCTGAGCAGGGCCTTCGGTCTTACCTGGCGCCAAGGGCACCCCCAAGCGACCCGCCAGCTCCACAAAACAGTCCAGGCCCTCTTGGCACTCCTGCGTGCCCTCCCTCCCAATGAAAAGGAAATCATCCAGGTAGTGAGACACCGCAGCCACATTGTATTCCTCTGTGAGGGCCCACTGCAGAAAGGTGCTGAATGCTTCAAAGAAGGCACACGAGACAGCGCAACCCATGGGCATACACTTGTCGAAGTAGTACCCCCCTTTCCATTTGAAGCCCAAGAGATGCTGACTGTCAGGATGGACCGGTAACAAGCGGAAAGCCGCCTCTATATCTGCCTTGGCCAGCCAGGCTCCTTCTCCTGCCCTCCTCACCAAATCTATGGCCATGTCAAGAGAACAGTAGGAGACCGAACAAGCCTCTTCAGGCAACCAAGAATTGACAGAGTTCCCCTCTGGGAAGGACAAGTTGTGTATCAACCTGAAAGCCCCAGGTTCTTTTTTAGGGACCACACCCAAAGGGGACACGACAAAGTCTTGGAGGGGGGGGACAGGAAAGGCCCAGCCACCCTCCCCAAAACTACCTCCTTGGTGATCTTTTTGTCGACAACCTCCGGGAGCTCCCTCACCGATTTTTGGTTTTCAGCATCTCTGCTGACTCTAGGACCCTGATAGGGGATCTGGAAGCCCTCGAGGAAACCATGAGACAGGATATCCCTATCTTTCACATTGGGGTATTTATGAAGGAGGGCAAGCAACCTAGGCAAAATGATTGGGGATGGGCCTTTGGACCTAAGCTGGGGAGGATCCCTGACGGGCAACACAGGTGGGCAAAGGGGGGGGATGAGAAAGTCGGGCTGCTGGGGCACCTCAGAACCGGGGGAAGGGGGGGGGGGGGGGGGAAGTCCCTGGAGATACTACTTGTCTTTGCTGGCAGCGTTGGGGGCGGGGGATCTCTTCTCACATGAAGACTCGGGGTGGGAACCACCACACCTGCTGCACGCATGGGAGAACTTACAGGCTTTCCCCCAGGTGCAGTTCCCCGCATTGAACATCCTACAGGAGGAAGGGGCATACTTCTTGGCGAATTGTTTGTTATAACCGCCCCCCCCACGCCCCCCACGAAAGGACTGGCGAAAATTACTCTTCTTCTGCGAGAACTGCTTCTCATTATCCTTCTTCCTGGCCTGGACAACACTGTTACCACTTTCTACTTTACTTTTGCCCATATGAGCAATCCACAGTCTGACCTCAACCTGGTCCCATTCCAGCTCGGGGCAGACCGACATCTTTTTACGGAACTCGCAGTCATACAAGTACCACCCCATCCCTGATGTTGCTTCCGCTTCATTAATTATGACGCTATTGTATTGGAAAAGACCCTGTGCTTGATCAGGGAAACGCTCAGTTATGACAGCCGCCAAGATGGCGAAGGCCTGACGCCAGTTTTTTATTGTCTTCTCAGGCCAGGATTGGAAGCGAGCTTTCTTTTCCTCATCTTTTGACCCCATCCTTCTCACATCTACCCCATCCGCCCCCAGCATGAGAAGCGAGAAAATGTCTATGAACTCCCTCCTCCAAATGCCTTCCTTAGCCGCCTGAGGAACCTGCCAGGCCAGGGAGCATTTGCCTGACAGAAGGGGAGCCATGGTCATGAGGGCTGTGGGCGCATGGATGGACCCCACAGCTGTCGGAGGAGCCACAGCACTGATGGTTGGCAAGGGTGGAGGGGCGGCAGATGCCCCCACCAGTGGCTGGACTGCGACCACCGCAGGCAAGAGGGCCTCCTGGGGCACACTCTGCACCGGCGACAAAACCTGTGGAAGAAGAGCTCCCGGCACCAGACTGTTGGGAGAGCTGACCGTCGGGACAATAGGAAAACTGATGGGACCCGCATTAACCCCCCCTTGGGAAGGAGTACCACCCCACACTTGAACAACATCTGCCTCCCCGGCAGAAGACAAAGGTGCCACTGCTAAAGGTGGCAAAATCGCAGATTGCATAGAAACAGATGACCGTGACTGGGCAGGGCACAAACTGGCTCTTATTTCAGACATAAAAGACGCCAGCGAGTCAGTAATCTTACCCAAGTCCGCCCGGGTAGCGAATTCCGCACTAGAGGCCGCCAAACGAGGAGGTGAGGGGGGGCACACCCGGACCACCGCTGGGGGGGATGCGGGGGCGTGCACTATCACATTTCTGACCGGGTCAGCCGCCCTGGACTTTGCGGGGGGCTCCGGTGGGAAGTCCTTGACTGTTGGCTTCCTCGTGCGTTTAGACCTCACTGTGGCTGTGTCCTCTGCCACCTCTATTTCAGTTATTTGTGGGGCAGGGGCCGGCCCTGGTGCTTTTGGGGGATTGGCTAGTAAAAGTCCACTCGCCCACGCCACCCCATTGGCCTTTATCGCATCCAAAAGGGCTTTCATCTGAGGGTCCTGCGACGGTCCTAGCCCAGAATCCTCAACCTGGGATGTCTGTGAGAAAAGAGCGGGGGACCCCTGACTCTCCATGCCGCCTTCGAAAGTATCCTGCAAAAGAGATGACCGTGAGCAACGTATTCACACGACTTTCGTCAAGCCAGCAGACACCTTCCACCCCCTGTAAGCTCTCACCCCAAAGCACCCTAAGACACTAGACCAGAGGAGGGAAGAGACTTGTCCCTCCAACAAACTCCTCCTAGGGAAGGCCCACTCGTTGCACTAACATACCTCTGGGAATATCCTTGTGACTTTGATCGAAAGTAACGCACCGATGCAGTTCCTCAAAACGAGTAAAATTCCTGAAACAACAGAGTGGGCTGTGAGACACCTGAATTCAAAATTAAAATGCCCATACCGGGACACAATGAGCACCCATGTTCCTAAACCGCCGGTAAACGCCCCGGGGGGAAGCGGGCCCAAGAAGGCAGGAAGCGTGAGAATTCCTACACGAGAACACCAAATCGCACGCACATGAAAACATACCTTACACTGTCTCCGCGTAAGCGTGGGCGCAATATGGGGAAGCGGGGGAGGGGGGGGGCGCGGGCTAGATGCACCGATGCCTGGCAACCCCGGAAGGCCTGGGAGTGGAAGCGACTGCACGCAACGGCCGGAATCTGTAAGAAAAAGGAAAAAGGCATGTAAATAACCGGGCGCCGCCGAGGCCGCAATAGCCGGTGCGCGCGCCCACACAGAAAGAAAAGCCCATAATCAGCCTCGAAGACACTTCCTGGAAAGAAGACCACAATATTAGTACATTTCGCATGGGAGAAAGGCCGGCGCCAGGCAACAACACCCTAGCAGGCCCGGGACCCTAGCAACGCAGGCCCCACCTTCCTCCCCCTCCAAGAAGGCAATTCCCGCCAGCGCGATCACTCCGCGACCTCGGGAAGGGGGCTTTCAAAATTGCGGACTCGCTGCGCGCCCACCGGGTCCCCCCACCACGCGCAACACCCCGACCAAATCGGAGGAATGAGGCCTAGAGAGCACGAGGGCCTATCGGTAAAGGAAAACATTTGGCCAAAAGATGCACACGAACATAGCCAGCGTAGCACACTTCGGAGGGGCCATCCCACCAATACACTGAAAACACTGGCGAAAACCGCATTAAATTAAAATATCAGCAAGCGTGTGGCCGCGAGGGGGTACCGCCAAATTTGCTCGCCGGATCCCGCGCCCACAAGGACCGGACACCGCCAAGCTCAGCGCTCCTCCCCCCCCCACACCGCTACATACATTGACTAACTGTTAAATGGTTCCCCGCATCCCTTCGAAAACATTCGCCGCGCCATCAGAAATGTAACACAAGGCATCCAGCATAGAGATAAGACTACAGTACCAGCATGGATACGGCATTGCTAAAACATGGATCAACATAAGCACAAATCATACGATGAAACTACGGTACAAACATGAATAAGCCTGCAGACTGTTAGCTGGTTCCCCGCATCCCTTCGAAAACATACGCCGCGCCATCAGGAAACGTAACACAAGGCATCAATCATAGCATAAGAACTACAGTACTACATGGATACGGCATTTGTTTAAACATAGAACAACAGATGCACAAATCGTACAATGAATCAAAGTTACGAACATGAATCAATCTGCAGACTTTGAGTATGACGTTTAAATAAAACATTGTGCGGCAAACATACCATGAGCGACTGGCAGGCAATGGGGGAAAACACACGCGCACAATCCGAACATTTTACCTTAACCACCACGTGCAGCCCCCCCCTGAACAAACAGCACGCCGACCAAAACACAAAATGGCCACCCAGACGGGAGTAAGGGGGGGGCGGGGAAGGAAGAACGGAGGTAATATGCCCCCGGAGAATACAGGCCCCATCTTGCGGCGACTGCACCCTCACCCCTCCCCCTAGGCCGCACAACTTTACAAAGGCCCAAAACCGGGAAAACCGGGGCTAGCCGACCTAGGAATCGCAGCGGGGCCCGACAAGTACAGGCCGGACCCGCACTGCCCATGGAGACAAAGACCGTAACGGCCCCGGACGTCCCCCCCCCACAGCAGCCCGCTCTAGCGGGCCGCCTCGCCAGGCTCACACCTCACCTAGAGGGAGCAGGCGGCAACGCAGAAAGGGGGGGGGATGGTGTAGGCCCGAGGCCACGCTCACCTCAAAACGACGAGAGAAACGAAAAGAGTGTCCCGCAAGATCGCGACGGCGTCCGGGCGGCAAAGAGGCTTAGGGGAAGGGCACTGCAGCATAAGTACCCCTGAAGCCCCTCCCCGCCGCCCGGACGAGATTCTCGGCAGGCCGCCTCCTCCAACCGGTGAGGCGGATGTGCCGGACATGCAAGTGGGGGCGGGACCGCCCTCCTTGACTAGGTGCCCGCCCTCTTGATGGCCACTGCGTGGCCTCGGGCAGGCGCATTATCGCAGGATTTTGAAAAATTCAATATCACACATTGTTGCCTCCATTCAGCCGTGGCAGGCCCAGGTAAACGCGTTGGGGAGGGGCAGGGCGGGGAGAGGGGTGGAAGTCGACAGAGTTCGGAATAGGTATAACTAAATAAATAATACCTATTCCGTCATCTGTCAGCTCCCCCACTGCCGCGTCCTGCCGCACCTCACCGCCCCACCATGTGCCGGCCGCCGCTGCCGCCATTACAATTTTAACGCAGTCAAAGGCTTTAATTTCACATTCATTAACTCTTTTAGCTGTGGAATGGTTACACATTAAATTAAAAAGGATACAATCTGAAAGAAACTGAAGACCTTATTTAGAGTTCGGTATTGAACCGCCAGTGTAAAATCCAGTAATGATTGCAGCTCATAGCAGAAATTCTGCCAATAAATGTCAGCACTGGGAATGTACCAACGAAGTGGATTAATAGTGCCACTTACCTTCTCTCTCTTACATACTGTGTGGCGTTTCTGAACAAGTTCAGACAAGTATGTTATGCAAACATGTGGGCTTTATTTGAATTCTCTATTTCCAACCAGTGCTTATTTCTTTTGGTAGTTCTCAATTTAAATTTGCAGTCAAATTACAGCACACAGCTTCAAACGGTAATAGTACAAGTGCATAAAAATCCTGGTCGTAGGGGGCAGTGAAAACTGCGAAAATGTCCTCTCGCCATGGAAGGGGACTCCAATGGTGTGGTGAGTATTTTATTTTCACCAAAAATATCTTGCTTCGAGATTTTCTTTTTAAAAATAAAATAGAAAACAGTTTGGTGCCAGGCTCCATCATGCTGTTACAGTGGTTCCTGCCAATTCATTTTAAATGACTGTCAACTTGGCGGTCATTTCTAAATTTGTCGAGCGGCTCCTTCGTCAGGGCGACAGAGTAATTTACTTCATCTCTCTGATGGAGAAACAAATGGCCCACCCACAATTATATAAACTAAGCCCTACATTTCTGGAAAATGTTGTAGAAATACATAGTGTGTGTTGAAAATTGTTTCGCACAAGCTTGGGTGACTTTTCTAGGAAAGGTCATCCCTTGCATTAAAAAAGGTAATTGAGACATCAGCGGGACACTGGTTTGAGCAGAAATGGTCTATTTAGCTTTTTTTTTGCTTCATGCATATTTTTTAAAAGCTCACACATTTTACGTAATATGAAATTCGAGATCATGCAGTATTACACCTGTACAAATAAGGTTACAAATTTGACTACACTTACACCAGTCAAGGATTCAGGTCCCTGCAAGTGGCAAACAATGTAAAGAAGTCCTCAAAAGATTCATGTCAAAGGCTGCAGAGAAATCAAGGAAAACCAACAAAAAGGCATCCCCAATAATCAGCTCACACATGGCATCAAGCTCCATCTGCAGGGTAGCACACTGTGTATTATATCAAATATGGAAATAGATATTGGAGTTGAAGTGCAGCACATCTTATCAAAAATGTAATAAAATCAATATGGCCAAAATTCACCAGATAATTACCGCATAAGGTAGATATTTCGAAGAGTTGCAATACTCAACCTTCCATCTGAGAATTTACCATTGGCGGCTCCTCCACTATGGCGGAGGAGCGTCGCTCCACTGCTTTTAAGCTGTGAGAAACATTAAATGATAATATCTTAAAGTCATTATCCTTTTTTGCTTTGTGTACTGCTGCTATTGAACGGGCAGATGAGCGAGGCTGCGCTGCTTTCGGAGCAGGGGAGGAGTGATTTCCCCACTCCTAAGTGCGCAATGACTGTTTGGTCTGCCCTCTCGGGCCGCCCAAACCAGTCATGTGCACTTTCCCCTTTCTCCATGTAGGTGGCATTACAGCCTGTATGGAGAACATGCCCACCCCTCCAGTCCCTGGCTGAGCGCCGTTATGGCGCTCAGACCATTCACAACGCTGCATTGCAGCGTTGTGATTGGCTTGTGGGGGACTTGCTGCCTGTTTCCTCTTCCTGTCAGAGACTGGGGCAGGAGAGTAGGAGCAGAGAAGATGCGGGACCCAGCTCTATGGTAATTTTTTTTAAAAATCGGATTCCCCCACACGACAACCCCTTCCCTCACGCCCGTCCCCCTCCTGTGAGTAATGCCGGCTGTCACAGGAGTCCAGAAACATTCCCTGTGCCCAAAAATTAATATGGAGTGAAAACATGGAGCAAGGTATCGTTGGTATAGACTCCAACCTCCATCTAGGACATGACAAAAATCATCAGTGTTAAATATCCTCAAGAACAGCAGACGAAATAGTGCAAAAATGACTGAAGGTAAAATGTTTGAATTAATCAAATCAATTTTTTATATGAATTTTATATGAATAACAGATTGATTTTGTTGGTTCTAGAAGAAGAGGTAGCTGGCTGCCAAGTGAGAAACGGATTTATGCTGTGCTAAATTTGCAAAAAAGATAAGTGTCAGGGTCCTAGTCAGGAGACCACTGCAGCATGCAATACCACTTGCGCCTGCCAGTGCTGCCATTTATTCTACAAACAAAACAACTTACTGTCACACTTCCACAAGTGTGACAATTCAGACTACAGGTCCCTAAAGCCATATGAATGGCTTGGGCGGCAGGTTTTAGTCATTTGTGATGTATATTGAATTAATAAACTACAGTTGTTGTGCTCATCTCTAAATCAGATAACCAGCACCAACATGTGGCAGCCTGTCATAAATGCCTGTGTTGACAATTAAGTGCCTGTCCTGAGGACTGGAGACCACCAGCTCAAATTAAGCACTGGATTTATGCAGTGTTTACCTGGTCAGGAAAAGTTGGAATTATTTACAGCTTGAGTAATAGTGACCTGCACAATTGATGCTTTGCATTGCAGCATGTGTTTTGTTAGCTCATCTTAAAGTAGAGAGCTCAGACAGAGGATCACACAATGCGTCATTGTCAGTACATTATTTATGGGTCTGGATTTGGAGTTGGCTTACTTGTGGAGGGAGCACAGTGCGTTTCGAGCTCTAGGGGGGATATTCACAAAGACGGGTGATAACTATCGCCATTGTCAGTCATCACCAGAAAAGTCAACGCTGTCTAACCTTGATTAATATCGCCATGTTAGCGGGGTATTTTCAAGCCTATGGTACATGGTGATAATAACAGGTAAGGGGTGTCAAAACCCCTATACTAATCATTGCGATGGCAAATTAAAATCCTGGGTTAGCCGACAATACATTATGAATGGCCAATCATCACCTGAAAAGTCCCATCATCACTACTTTAAGCTCTTGCCCAACACTGCCCCTGCTGGAAGCCAGGTGTCACTGTGAGACTGGCAGCATGGTGACCGCGGCAATCAGCGTCCTCGAAGTCAGACAATTTGTTTTAACCCAAAATACTGTCATTTTAGTGGTTCTAACTTAGGCAGACACCTTCCATCTGGAATACCTGCATCTTAAAAGGCTCCTGGTTGTGTTCCCTTCCATGCTGCAGGTAGTCGTCCTGCTTAACACCAGCAAAAAGGCAGGTGTAAAATCCCTGGTGCTACCGCGGGTTATCCCCTATTTTTGCTCCGCTTCGCAGATCTGGCAGTTCGTTGTGAATGTGGTGTTTTGGTTTTCTTATCACCACTTTTGATGCGTTAAAGTGGGGATAATTCGGATGTAAGTCCTTGTGAATATGCCTCCAGGTTTCTAGTAAGTATTTCTATATCTTTTCGCACTTGTACTCTCTCAACATTGTTGTGTTGGCTGGGCTTCTTCCCATTTCTGCAGGCCAATGACCTTATTTTAACCTTTAGAACACCAAATTTTGTTTACAAGTATGGCAGCAGTTGGGGCCCGATGTATCCTGTAGACCCACTCACCAGACTATTCACTATCAAGGGCAGATAAGCACTGGAAGTTAATTTCAAAAGGGCTTGGAAACTGCGAAGTGATTTTTGGCTGGTTGAACTGCATGGAAATTTATCTCTGGAAGAAATAGAAATACATTTTGGTTCAATCAATCAGTCAATCTGGGTTCTTGTAGGGCACGACTAAGCACCCGTAAGGGTGCATGACATACGCAGATGGTAACTTTACATGCACCACCTACACAGTGTTTGCATTCACAGTTATCACTCATTTGAGAAGTTTTAGTGGGACTCTGATCAAAAACATAATGGGTCCAAATAGCAAGAGCATCTGTTTCAACTTTAAATAAATGTCCTATAGTGATAGTGAAAAAAAGACTGGCTAAGCATCTGGTGGCACCTTCTAGTGCTATTGTGTATCTGCCTCATCATTAAAAAAGTTTAGGCTTGCATGAAAATCTGTATTTAAACATTTGTGAGGCCCGTGAAAATGCATTGAGCCTCTGGAATAGTGCCCTTAATGTTCTCTTCTTCTGCCAGCCTGACTGTGATAGAAGCTCTACTCTGTCAATTCTGAAAGGTTTGCGGCCATAGGCTGGACATTAAAAGATGAACATTATACCAGTGAACCTCTTTGATTTTGTAGACCCTCAAGTTCTTTCTTAATCATGGTACCAATGACTTATTTTAAGTAGTCAGTATCAATTGCTATTGAAATGTAACTAATTTAAGACCTGGAAGGAATGTCTTGTGATTATGAAGATGTAGTATTTGCGCCCACAATTAAATTACAACTTAACTTGGTTAAAATGTCTATCCTCCTCAAAATTTTGTGTTTGTTTAGAGCTCTGCCAAATGTATGTTCCTAATAGATTCCATAACCATATTAACTCTACAATTTTCTCATTTACACAGGGAAGCAGTAGGTCCAAATCAGCATTGTAAGCTTCCTTTAACCACCATTTGATGGAGGTGGAAGGGCACTACTTAATGTTAAGCAATA
Organism: Lissotriton vulgaris; assembly: GCF_964263255.1. Lineage (NCBI taxonomy): Eukaryota > Metazoa > Chordata > Amphibia > Caudata > Salamandridae > Lissotriton > Lissotriton vulgaris. Next base: position 847,026,623 of record NC_141685.1, read on the forward strand.
CTTTGGGGCTTCAGAGGGCTCAGTAATGGCTCACATATTGAGCCACAACTCCCCTTTTTGTTTCAATATGTCATTTTCTTTCATTCAACTTATTATTTTTACCCCAATGGTCTTGCTTTCCCCTATGCAATTTTCGTTACAATACTGTGGAGATGTGTCAGAATTTGGAAGGACATCGTGAGGTCTTAATGCATCCCTAATAACACTGGGAAATGGTATTAATGTGGATTCCCTTGTTGTGTCCTATAGCCGAGGTTGCTGCTTAGTTAGCAAATTCCAGTTTGTGTACTAGTTATTCAACAATGATGGGATCAAGCAAATATTGTGGCCATTTTATCTCAAACTCAATTTTTCATGAAACTATCCAATATCACCAACCAGAGATTTTTTTTACAAACTCCCCCAGACAACAACATAAAAATACTTTAGGGAAACAATGCCTGATGACAAGGAATAATGGGTGAACAAGTGCTCTGGGTGGGTTAACGCTCTTACAGAAGCTGCTATGTGGCACATTCTATTAGAAGGAAGTAGAGCAAAACAAGTGTATCTATATATTGACTCCAGCACTTCAAAAATCTTTTTGAATCTTATGTAGCTCCTCAGTAAATGCAATCATGGTTGTCTGCTGAAAAGAAAGTCCAAAAGTGCCTTATGGAAGTCGCAACCCAGTAATGAGAGTGCATATGTTTGCCTCATGCCTTGATTTTAAAAGAACTGAGATTCTATTTGTGAAATATTAGGGTGATATTTCAGTCGGAGCTTAAATCCATGAGTAGACACTATTATGCTGGGTTTACAAGAAGAATATAGCAATGGATCAGAGTTCTTTGGCACAGTGGTGACTCACTTGATCATTGCTTGTTGGTGAAGAGTCAAATGTCAACATGACCTATATAGTGGTATGAACAATTGTGTGAAATGTTTCTGTGTGGACAAGCTGAGCGAAAATACATGGAATGGGGAAGTGTCTGAAATGAGTTTGGGCAAGGTTCAGGACTGACTAAAGCTCAAATGTTATATAAACAAGAATTGACTTTCATATTCTCTTAGTGCTGAAAGCAAGGATCCATGCTATCAAATTCTGTATGATCTTGTTGTTTATTATAACTGCTTGACAAGCTGCCTAAAAATAAATAAATAAACAAACAACCAAACAAATAACTACATGAAATGAAATACAAAAAATAAAATGAATTTATGTCAGACAGATTTCCAAAAGAGGTATTATGGACCCATCAGTCATGGACCAATTTGAGCATCCTAAAGTTGATGAATTCCAAGACGTTCTGCTACAAAAATATATTTGACCTGAAAGGCATTAGCGGACCTTTGGTTCCTATATATCTGGACACAAAAGATATGTACTTCCTCTTAGGCCAGGGATAGCCAGGGTTAGTGACTAGTGATGGGCTTGTGGGAGATTTTCAGTCTATCCTCCTCTGATAAATTTACACACAGTAGAATGAAATTGGAACCAAAACATGATCAGTGTTTACACTGAGAATGTGACATGTCTCCTGTGCTCTTGGGCCAACTTTGAAAACCTGTATCCTAAGTAGTCACTTAAAAGTTAGGTCTGTCCATTAGGAGGTATACATTGTCATAAAGATATTGCTGATTTCATTTGAAACTGGCAGAATATTGCGTGATTGGTGGGTGAATTAGTGGATGGGCATCCAGGGTGGCTTGTGGCCCAATGGAAAATATCGCTGTACACATGCAGCTTATCAAAGGGTAGAAAATCACACTCTCGATTTTGTGAGAAGTGAGTAGAAGTGAAGATGTAATGAAACCATATGAAGACATTGCTAGAGGCGAGATATACATGTCAGGGTAGAGATAAAGCTGACTCGGGGCAAACAAATGTTAAAATTGTGTGAACCAAATGAGAGATTTCTCTTGAAGGACTGTTAATGAGTTTGGAGAGAGAGAGTGTACATGAGAAGAGAAAGGAGATGAATAGAAGATGAGATCATTTTTGTATATGAATCTTCCTATTCTTCTCTCTCTCCTACTATGCTGACTCTGGATAATGCAGACAATACATTGGGCAAAACTCAGTGAGCCCATGGAAAATATAAAGGAAAGGATAGGTACCCCAGCGCTGGTAGCCTACTGGCTCTCAGCACCACAATGGAGGAATTGGTGCATAGGGTCTAACAATTGTAGCCATAAATTCTTGTGATTTCGCAGTAGGTTACCCTCCCATCTTCTGAAATCTGAAACCTAACTATTACATACAAACTGCAAAATATGATCTCAGAACATTCAAGTGTTTCTTCTTGTAATAAACACATGAACAAATGAAAAATAGTGATGTCAAATTATCCATTTCCTAAGTGTCTTGTGAACATTTAGCCAATTGTCCTATCTTCATCATTTGAGCTTTGCTGGTAATTCACTTCCTCACCATTCACTTAGCTCAAAACTCTATTAACCTCTTCTTTGGCTGACCCACACATTTTTACCCTTACCTTTACTATCGAAATGCTTTGATAGATGGGCTTAGTTTGAGGCCCCTCTTCGGAGTGGCGTATGAGCTGCATTCCTTGCCACATCTATCTTGAAATCATCTGGTAAAACGAAAGATAATTTTACCGCAAGTCTAGATGAGCAAATTACTAACTCTCTTTGATCCTTCAGCTCAAGCTCATCACAAAGAGTGGGGCAGGTCCAATCAGATACTGCAACCTATATTAATGTATAATTTACTTCTACACCTAAAAGCAGCTGCTGCTACATCTGACATATATGGCTGCTGGTAGGGAACAGTGGCGGGGATGGGACGGGGAGAGGGTATGTTTGGAAAAATAAGAGAAGGCTAGCCTTGTTGTCCCCAGCAGCCCCTTCTCTGTCCTCGCTGTTCTGTCTCCTGGCAGCACCTACGCTGCCAGGTTCCCCTAAGTCAATCCTGACGCTGCTGTCACCATGACAGCAGAGTTGTGATTGGTCACGGCGCTCAGACGGGGACTGAGAGGCTGTGCATGTTCTCTACCCAGGCTGTACAATACAGCCTGGGGAGAACATGCAAAGTGTGCATGACGGTCTGGCCGGCCTGACACGACCAGCCAAACAGTCATGCGCCCTTGTGGTGCAGCAGCAGCCACTTTTCCTCCCTCACTTCCTCTCCCTGTGATGAGCCCAGCATGCCTCAAACTGGCTTGCTGCTTCCAGAAGAAGAAAGTGATAATGTAATGACAGGCTCAGAGTGGTCGGATTCTCGGGCAAGGCCCTGTCTTGGATTGCATCTTTCCTGAAGGATAGAACTTTCCAGGTGTTCGAGAGGGAGTGCACATCAAAATGTTTACAGCTCTCGTGCGGAGTCCTCCAGGGCTCGTCATTGAGTCCCACTCTTTTTAATATTTACCTTAAAACACTGGCGGAATTAGTCCTACCTTATGGGATTCAAATTGTCACCTATGCGGATGATACGCAATTGGTGGTAGCCCTAAAGCACCCTACGAAGTCACGGATCAATATTGAAGCATGTATGGAAGTGGTGTCCTTGTGGATGGATCAGTCTTGTATCAAACTCAATGGAGACAAGACGGAGCTAATGATTTTAAGTAACTGCCCCGAGGTGGCTGTAGAGGTAGCAGGAATAAGCTAGCCCAAATGCCTTGGTTCTCCACCAACTCCCAAGGAGCAGATAAAAAGTTTAGGAGTATGGTTAGATCAAGCTCTTAACTTCAACAGCCAAGCAATTAAGCTAGCCGCCACATGCTTTGGAATTATCAGAATGTTAAGGAAAATCCTCTCACTGCTCCCAATCCAGGCTTGAAGAGTGATAGTACAGGCATTGGTACTCTCACAGCTAGACTATGGGAACTCCCTTTACTTGGGCACCACAAAAGCCACTGTAAAGAAAATACAGGTGGTACAAAACTGTGCAGCCAGGCTTCTCTCACCTGTGCGCCAAGGTGAGTCAGTGAAGCCTGTGCTAAAAAAACTGCACTGGCTGCCAATTACAGAGCGGATCAAGTGCAAAGCTTTGTGTATAGCTCATAAAACGCTTTGGGGAACTGCTCCCAAGATAAATCAATCTCTGGTGGCTATTTACCAACCCACGAGACACCTCCAGTCTGCAGATCAATGTTTGGCAATGGTCCCAAAAATTAAGAGAGTACGATCTGGGGGCCGCATGTTCTCCTATAATGCAGCTAAGCTCTGGAATGCCCTCCCATTTCCAATAGGTTCCACCTCACACCATCTTACCTTTTGCAAACAATTGAAGACTTGGCTGTTTCAAATATCGCCATAATCAGCCGGCCTTCCGATTTTTCTTGTCACTGATATCGCGGGTGCCTAAGGGTAGCCAGGCATTCTATAAATACTTAATAATAATAATAATAATTAAAATTGAGTCATTAACCTTTTCTTTTTCTTTTTACACTTAGTGGGGTGACGCCCGGCATATCTTCTAGTGTGTAAATCCCCCATGGTCCTGTCAAAGATGTTCAGCCATCCACCCTTTTATAGCCATGGTCTCCACCCATGCTGCGGAAATAATATGGGTTGACTCTCTAGTGGTAAGCTATTCCCGAAGAATTAAATATTTTGCCTCAAGCTAAAGGTATTGTTACAATTCTGCCACACCCATCTTATTGTCCATGAGTAACCGCCCTGTTACCCTGATCTCCAGTTATGAACCAAATTGGCAATCTCAATGTCTTTCTCCTTCCACAACAAAAAACACTCATAGTAAATTCTCATAGCAATTTAAAACTAATTGCATGAAAAAGGTTAGTTTATCCACTGCCTCAGTGTTTTTCTTTTCTTCCTTTGGGTCTTTTCACCCTTCGATAAAACCGATCCCCAATTGATGCAATTACATAAAACTCTGAATCCTCAGATTAGGCTTACTGTCAATCACTGTATTCATTTACTAACACGCCATTAGCACCTGCCTTGGAGTGCCTGACAACCCCTTTTGTAGCATCTGGCTACTCACAAAGTTGTTTTGAAAATTTTTATTTTCAATTTAATGTTCCTTTAACTTTTCTGATGCCCAGGCCCCTGTTACACATCCAGCAACATAGTCCAATGTCACTAATTTCCCTTTAAAGTCTACTTGTACTACACTCTAACATGTAATACAAAAATAAACTGTCCCGTTCATGCCCCATTAACAAACCATATGAGTAGGAGTAGCGCAAACCCTACATTTTTTTAGGGGTCTACATCTAGTTCGACTAACCCGATTTAATTCTGCATTCCTGCACACAAAGGGTATCACAAGTGGATACAATTTTCTTGAAGGTCAGACAAAACCACCAACGCATTTCTCTATTGTGAACTTCAGCCAAATAGAATAGTTATGGTAAGCTTTAAAAGGGGCTGTGGGGTATAACAGAGTAGAGCATTGCTCTCCTATTTGAATTCTGCTTTTCAAGATATTGTTAATGCCACATTTTCACTTCTGATCTGCTATGTGACCTCCTTTCACAGTACCTGTCACATGATAAATATGGTTGTCTTCTGCCCCCTACTGCAACCCTCTGGCCATCAACAGATTGAACTACATGGGCTTCCTATTCGTGGGGCGAATGTCTGTTCATGCACATGGGGAACACATTTTCTATCAGGCTTTTAGGCTGCCTAAGTCTCAGGAAAGTGTTCATCCCATTACCACCAATCTCCCAAAATTTCATTATTAAGGGGTCAAATATGATGTCGTTCGGAAAGCGTTCCGACTGAATCGGTCTTGGAATGGTTTCTGACCAAATCGGATTTGGGGAGTCTGACCGACTGATTGCGATGATTTCGTATACGATTCGGTTGGACTCCCATTGACTTCAATGGGAGCCTGTGTTCTGACAGAATACACAGGCTCCCATTGAAGAAGGGGGTGGGTGGGGAAAATCGTGCATCATGTGGCGGGCACCCTATGGTGCCTGCCACACCATGTATGGTTGCAAAGAGGGGTCCTTTGGGTACCTCCACTGGCCTAATTTGGAAGGCTCCAGGGCTACAGGCCCCCAAAGTCAGATTCTGATTGCCGATCTGTGTCGGAACAAATGATTTGTAAAGGCTGTCCGAATCTGACATCATAATCGCTCAGTTGTAAATGCAGACCATTGACCTGTACAAGTCCAAACGCTTAGCAAACTTCGTAATCGGTTGTTCAGAAAGTTTTCCGAATCCGTTTGAAAGATTGGTAACGAATCAGGTTCGGCAGACCCGAATCTGATTCGGAGCCTTTTCGTACAACATCATAATCGAATCCTAAGTGTTTGGGCACATCTGCAAATGTGATTAACTCTCTTGCTTTCTATACACTCTGTTGAAAATTCATAATTCTTCTAAAACTATATATATATATTTTTATAGTGATCAAAAACTAAAAACATTGCTGGCTCAGATATTAGGTGCTTTCTCAAGGGAATCATAGATGATTATTGGAGGAAAGATGCCTTTTATTGGCAGATACTCAGAGCCTCATTTATGAGGTCCTGCCGGCATTTTTGCACCACCAGAAAGTCACTTTTTTGACGTTCCAGTCATGCAATGTGCCACCCCATATTTATAGGACCATGAAAAGTAAAGCCACTCACGTGGCTTTTCATGGCCTTATAAATATGTACCCTTTCACGCAGAAACCTCTGTGGAAGTGGCGTTCCATGTGTGTTGCTGTGGGTGTTCGCACGCCTCACCCATGGAACCTGACACATTCCCAGATTTATGAGAAATCGTAAACCTGGGAATTCGTCAGACCTAACGCCACTCCAGGGGTGACGTTAGGAAGGTGCAACAAGGAGAAATGTTTTATTTCTCCTTATGCTTTTTCTATTTGTGAGCACACATAGAAAAAGGAAATCTCCTCTTGTGATTGATTTTGTGCAGGAAGGTGCCCCTTTCTGAAACAAAATTAATCAGCCCTGCAATACAGGCACCCTTGCACCATGGTGCAATGGGGCCTGCGCTGGTGCAATGCATCCCATTGTTCGCCGGTGCTGGGGGAAAGGGGAGGAATGCGCTGTATCACATAGATATACTGCGCATTCCTGCCCTTATGTTTTGACGTAGGGCAGTGCAGCAAGGTTCCTTGCTGCACTGCCCTACGTCAAAACCTCATAAATGAGGCCCTCAACGCGTAGAAATGCTGAAATTATTTTTTATTAAAAAGAACAGTTATTCTTATGTGATTTGCTCTGCTCATTGTGTCATGATTGAAGGAAACACTGCAAAATTATTAAAACATGCATTACTTCCAGGCACAATGATATAGTTTTCCTGAGTTGCAGTCATGGAGATGACCACCACACTCACTTCTGAATTCTAAATTTCATAGCAATTCACAAGGACTAAGTAAATCACATAATGAACTGACATGAAACATCTCTCTGGGTATCGGAAACAGATGTTCATCAAACAATGTAATTTGTTGTCACTGTTGGTATGAAGTGGCTCTTTTACCAAATTAAAGTGGATTTGGAAAAGAGCATTGAGGGGTGACTCATGACTGGATGGACATCTGCCCAGAAGAGGGAGGAGTCATTGTTTATATGAGAAATGACAGAGATTTATAGTAATGTCTGACTGTATTGTGACTAAGGGTAAAACTAAAAATCATCTACAATGGTTCACGGAGATAGTGTGAAACGGAAGCATGTCGTAAGAATGACGCTTTCTTTTTTTGGGCTAAAATGTGCGTAGCCTGGCAAAGATTTAAGGGTTGCCTGTCACAATTTCTACTTCAAGAATTTGTAAAAAGGCATTAGAATGTGTGAAATGGGATACAAAATTATTCAACACCCTTTAATTTGTGGTGCTGTTTTTATTCTTTTGGTAGTCAATAGGTGGAGTGCTGATTTTTTCACTTTTTGAAAATATTAACACCTGAAAATAGTTGCTACTTCACACGCAATTAAATTGGCTTGAAAAGAAAAGAAAACCGATTTGCAACAAATTCTGCCAACGTATAGCATTAACACTAATGGGAATGTAGATTATATATTTAAAATATTTAAATGACACCTTCTGAAGTCTAATTCAATATTGAATATTTAATTCTATTGATGAGTTGTTTTGATATTGTTCTATTTCTCATAGAAAAGTACAAATTCTTAGTAATCAAAATGTGATTTCTAGATCACTATAAATCAGTGGGCCAGCCTGAACCCCTATTAAAGATTTGGGAACTATATAAAATAATGTGAGCACCAACCACAGATACTTATCTCCAAAGCTCTTTTTCCTATTAAACTGCCAAATCTTAGAATGACCTTCCACACCACCTCAAGACTACCCCTGGGCAGTAAATGCACTCCGATCGCAGATTTTGCAGATTTTGAGGAGTTTTCCCCACTTCTGCATAGAGAGTTAAAAAAACTGCACGGAGTGGGGCGAAGCAGTGTTTTTCCTCTCTAGCAACTCGTCAATGTTAAGTTGACAAGCACGAGTGAGGAAAATCCAATGCTAGTCCACCTCCTGGCGAAATTTCACAAAGCTGGTGGTCGCGACACGTCGCTACCACTCACGTTGAGAAACCAGCCGCTCACGTTGAGGAAGCTGCTGCTCGAGTAGAACATCTATACGATTGGCAGAAAACAGCTGCGTACTCTTGCGCTGCTCATGGGGTTAATTGTGCTGATTTTACAGAGCAGGTCAAAGGCCCGGCGCAACAAAAAAGCATGAGCAGCACAACTTTCCTCACTCCACCGCTTGCGGAACACCCTGGAGCGCGGAACTCTATGAACTTTGCCAAGGACCTCCCCATCCCTTCTCGAATTCCACAAGAAACTGAAGACATTGTTATTCGCCTGGGAACCCAGTCGGCCTACTCATCTACTCCAGTGCCTTGATAACACTCGGGTGATAAGCGTGCTATACAAATCCACATAAAATAACATAATGTTTAGATGTTGGAGATGAGGGATGCCAAATAAATACCATTCAAAACATAAGTTTAAAAGGGGCAAGCCCTGATAGAGGGGGAGGGTTTTGGGAAAGGATTGTGACTGGGTGAGGCATTAGAGTGGTATAAGTGTAATGCAAAACTCCCAAAATTAGGTCACTGTAATGTAACTTTCGCCCAGGCCCACCTGAATCTGAAGCACACATTCAGATACTGGCATATTGTGAAGGTGCTCTACATTTCACCACATGGAATGAGTCTATGCCAGATGCGTGCCTTCTGACCAGCATGTAATGCAAGTATTATGAGCACTGAATTAAGGAACGGATAGAACTTTTTCAGACGCCTGACCTCCCACTGTCCTGCTAGTGCATTAGGTAATTTCCAATACATAGAATCTGGGTCATTTAAGCAGCAGCAGGGAAGCGGAAAGACACAAAGTGGCATATTTACAAGCCCCTATCACCACAGGAAAGTCACTTTTAACGATGTTCTTGTGGCGATAGGGGCTTCGCCTTATTTACAAGGTGGTGCTAAGCCACTTAAGGTGGCTTAACACCGCTTTGTAAATAAGGCCCCCTTTCACGCTGTAGGGTGAAAGTGGTGGGCAGTGGGTGTTGCAGTGAGCATTCTGCCACAACACCCATTGATTTTGACACTGCCCCCTAACTACAAAAGTGGCGTAAATAGGAGGCAGCGCCAAAATTAAGACCAAGGATAACCGGGTCTTAACATGGCGAAGCGAGGAGAAATGCTTAATTTTGCCTCGTTTTTGCTCTTTCTTTGTATGCTGCATTGTGCAGTAGACATAGAAACAGCAAATCACCATGAATGATTGTTTATGTACAGGAATTTGTCTCTTCCTGCACATAAACAATCATTTAAAAAAATGGCAATTTGCAACTTCCATATGTGCTGCACATATAAGTTTCAAATCGCCATTTGTGATTGTTTATGTGCAGGAAGGGACACCTTCCTGCACATAAACAATCATTCCCTCAATTGAGGCACCCTTGGACTATCTTGCAAGGGTGCCTGTGTTGGCGCTAGGTAGCTTAATTTAGCGCCATGGCTTGGGAAAATGCAGGGATGTGCCATATTTTTGTATATATGGCTCATCCCTGCATTTTCAGAATGGCAGAGCGTTGCGTTAGCATTGTGCTCAACACCACGCTCCGCTATTCCCTTGTAAATATGCTCCAAAATGTGTTTATGCCATGCCAGTGAAAATTATTGCTGGCCAATCTCACATATTATTTGCAACAAGTGTACATTAAAGGTGCAGCCACAGATGTATTACTACAGTGCAAAGGTCAAATTTCATGTAGTTATCACAATGTAGCCTCACAAGATAAAATGATGCTTATTGGCACACAGAATGCATGTTACAATGAAAGGAAAACAACTCTGCTAATAGTTACAAGGACTAATCAATGTAATCTTATCTTAATATTTCGAATTAATCCTTTTTATTATGTTCTGTTAGATACACCTGCTTATTACTACCGCACATGACGAACCAGCGTTAAACCAGGTATTTAGGTGAAAGTAGTATGCTATTTATTACCATTGTGGAGGGAGGGAAGGGGAAACACTCGTGTCTTTGTCTCTCATTAATCGTAGCCCATCCCCATACTCAACAATAACAATAAACTGCTTATTATACACTATTCATTTGCAAATAGACTACTCAGCGCTCACAGTTACATACAATTGCAATCTTATTCTATAAAAAAAAACTCAAATTGCATACTGTAAAGAAACTATTTTCTGTACGTGTAACTTCTAGACTATATTCAAATATTCTAACAATGCTTTTCAAAGCTGATATGATAGCCTGGTGTGCACCTACTGCAGAGATCAGTGCGTAAAATGTAGATCACACGTTCATTAATTGAAGGGGCCAACTCAGCATTTCATCCTCCTGAGATTTTTGAAGCAATTTTCAATGCTTTGTGTAATAAAGCCTAATTTGTAAGCACTAATTGGTTATGTGCATTGACGCATCCATTCAGTCCTTTATCATCGAAAAACATTGTACATACCTTAAGATCACTAGTGGGGGCGATGCTCACCCCATCAACTGGAGACAGTGTTATCTTTGGGCACCTCTTGAGCTGCGACATTTTGCACTAGTGATGGAGTTGGCAGCAGTTATACAAGAAAGATCTAACATGTCTGTCATCAGAAATTCCCATTGGAAACTGACTTGTTTCCATTAAATCCAATTTCTTTATTTCGTTTTAGAAAATCATACTTTTTTCCATTACATTAATTTGGGAATTTAGTATGCAATATATGTACCCAGTTGTGAACAGCAGACATAATGAACTAACCAACTGGCAAAACGCTGTGTGCACTGGAATGATGATTTGATCTTACTCTGCATTGTATATAAATACAGAAGAGTTATTTAAAGGTATCACTGATTCACTGGCAAAACACCAAAACTATATATTTAGTAAAAAAACGACTGCCCTGGTTGAGTTGGTTATGCCTTTATGCATTAATGTTGTGCAAGCCATATTTTTGGGTCAAATTCAACTTAGAATTTGAGAAAACATATTTGTTCCCTGATCCTTATTTCGGTAATTTCCAGTTCTTGTACTTAAGTGCATTCGAATTTTTGTTCATTTCTGAGCCTTTACCGGCAATCATCTTGTTTTATGGGGTGAGTTTCAAGACACTCACAGTAACAGTAGAACATCACAGAGGTGCAAGAATTGCCACTTCCAACATCACATGATGAAATCTAGAAAAAGCACAGTTAGGTCGCAAAGGAGGGAGAGTGAGGGTGTAAGAGTGAGGATGGGTGGAGTGAGGATGGGTGGAGTGAGGATGGGTGGAGTGTAAGGCGGTTGACGGAGAAAGGGTGAGGAGGGGAGTACTTGATGAGAAGAGGTGTGAGACAGAGGTTGAGTGGAGAACCAATGACAAGTTGAGTGGGAGAGAAAATGAGGGAAAACAGAGATTGGGATGTAGCAGAAGGAAGGTGGAAGGCGATACCAGATGGAGTGAAGAGAGGTTAAAGGTCTGGGGGCGCTGGGGAGGTTGAGCAGGGAGCGAGAGAAGGTTGGGTGGGAAAAAATGAAGTAGAAACTCAAAGAGGTTTAGATTGTTAAGGAGGGTGAGGGGAGAAAATGTAGGCTCGAACATGAGAAACGTAATGTGACGCAGGGGCGTGGCTACCATTGGTGCAGCAGGTGCAGTGGCACCGGGGTCCGGAGCCCTAGGAGGCCTATTGAACTCTGTTAATTGCTGCATATAACTACCACAGCAGCTGTCAAAGGGGCCATATTCCTTGCTTGTAGCAGCCCCACGATTTCCCCGTGAGTGGTGTGATGGGGTTGGAACAAGCCTGAAAGGTTAATAGCGATACGTTGCTGAATTTGTCAATACGAACAAAATCATGTTATGAGCACCACCAAGCTGTTAGAAAAGGAAGAAATCCTCGGAGGCCGAATAATAGACCGAGTCCAAGACCTCCTGTCTGAACTCCGCACGCATCCCACCCTCACTCCCACCCTCACTCGTGTTATGTCACAGAGGTCGCCCGGCTCACGTGTGACAAACGGCCTGCATAAGTCACCGGGCCCGTGGCGGAGATTTGTCACCACGGCCCTGGTCCATTGCCTTTGAATTATTTCACCGGGGCCCTTCACTTTACATCTCCTCGCCGTGCGCGAGATGAGGAGGCGGAGGCGGCGGAACCAAGGGCAGGGTCCCATCCTGAAGGACAGGGGGGAACAGGTGGAAGGTTAATGGACCTCGAGCGCATCCTGCAGCCTCTCAGCCTTGATGTATGGGCCTCAGGCCTCCAACGGGCACCGGCTTTCAAAGATATATTATTTCATTTGAGGGGAGACATTCGAGAGTTCCTGCATTTGTCCGCTGATAGATGATCCGCTGTCTCCCATTGGCTATGGCGTCTGAGTTTTCCTTGGGCCTGCTCCCGCACATAAAAATTGTGCTGAGCTCTCCAACCTCTCGCGTGCCGCGGCGCGCGCCGGCCGCGTGGCAGGCGGTCGGGGGTGCTTGTCGGCGCTATTTCAGTTGTTCCTTTGAACCAGGCGGCAAGTGGCCGGGTGAAAGACACATCTGTGTGTCCATACATCACTTGACAAGTGTTTGCCCTGAGACGAATAATGTCGAGAATCAATTAGCCACGCTTTTATCTGTGTGCTAATATGGCTACATATACACATACAAGTGTATCCAAACACATCTGCGTATGCAAGTCATGTACAAATGTATTCACATATTTTTATTTCTATGTACATTAATTAAAATAGTAGAATTATTTGTTTACATACATTATTAACAGCCTGCCTCTAGTGTCTGAAATTGAAATCTTGAAAATAGCTCTCAAATGGATACGCATTCCTCTGGTCTTATCCATATCTATCTAAATGTCCATTTTATATATGACAAGGGCCACTGGAATTATGTAACAGGGGTCCAAATTATGTAGCAGTGTTTACTGAATTATGCAGAAAGTAAATGCAAATTATGCAGCATAATGTGGTACATTTTGTGATAGTATAACCTCATGATTTTGTCATTTTTTACACTTTTTCACCATCTGTGCATAGGTTTCACCCCAGTAACACCAGTCGGACACCCAAATACAGAAATAAGCAACAACAAATGATCAGCCAACTTTGTTAGAAGGGCTTTCCACAACATGTGCATCTTTGGTAGCATTCGATCCGTTTGAGCTACAAACAACATTTTGTGGCAAAATCACTCTGCAGATTATGCAGCAGATTAATTGATTATGCGGCAACTGCAGTGCTTAATTTGAGACGGTGGTTTCTGTTTGTCGGCACCGGCACTAAATTGTCAAACACCTGTGCTTGCAGTAGTCTGCCACAAGGCGGCGCTGTCTGATATGACCACTACAAAAGTCAATTATAAATTCGGTACACATTAAAAATGTCTATTACCTGCCACCCAAGCCATTCTTATAGCTTTTGAGGCCTGGAATAGTTCGAATTGTCACACTTATAGGAGTGTGATGGTAAGTAGTTGTGTTGTTACTACTGTTGGCAGCATGGCAGGGGAAATGTGTCGTGCAATCTACAGTGGCCTCCTGACGAGAGCCCTGGCACTTATTTGTTTTTACAAATTAAGCACTGGGCAACTGGGACAAAGCCATGGCTGCGAAAGTGCGAAAATGCTGCAGCTGCAAAATCCCATAATTCTACAGGCCCGGTATATAGCTACATAAACCTTCCTATATCTATTTCTCCAGCCACATTTAAATATCTACAGATGGCTAGCTACAACCTTCTATCTCTATCGAAATCTAACTCACGATATGGGTGGAGGGGTGGGTGGTTGATTGTTTTCAAGCCCCCTGTATAGTTGGTAAAGTTCAGTGAATTAACCTTTTCGATGCTACGGTTGGCCCCCTGCCGTCCGACATCACGGTGGGTGGGTGCGTCGGATGGCCAGGGGCCGTCCGATCTGCCCACACGTCGGATTCGGCTGCACCCAGGTGGAATGCCCGCCGCGACGGAGCGGTTAAGTATTAGCTGCTGAGATGTGTGTTGCATGGTATCCGTAGGTTGCAGGTTTTGATCCTTATAGTATGTTCTCAGTTTTTTCTTCCCTTTATGATTGATAAAAATGATTGCCAGTCTCCACTGCACATTAAGAAATATATGCAAAAATGTCTATGTAAAGTGTTTTGGAGAAAGCAAATTAGAGTGTAGAAAAACATAGGTCTCCTGTGTGCACCCATGCACACCCTTATTTTAATGAGGTAACACCGCATGACATGCAGACTGCTGAGAATCGGTGGTGTTGATAAAGTAAAAAGGCAACGACAGTTCACATAGTAAAAAAATACCGCACCCACTGTAAAACAGTTTGCAGATTCAAACGTTTTGCCTGGGCACAAGGTCCATGCTCCAGGCGGCCCAGCCTAGCTGTAAATGTGTGCAGTAATGCACTGAATGCCAGGGGGCTGGTGTCTGCCACGTCATCATCTGTCACCGGGCCACTGTTTCCTCCTCGCCCAGACTTTTTACAGTAAGATTGCTTTTTATGTGTTATGTTGCATTTCAGGAATCTCCAATAAAGATATATCAGCTTGGCCAAAGCACAAGATGGCACACTTGTATTTATGTAGCAACCACTTACTTTTATGATGGTGAACATACACATACACACATAAATAGGTGAACAGGTAAATATAGCATCCAACCCACTAGCCATAACAGAAAAGGGAGAAGGCCAAGATACACAGCCAACAACCAATATATACACAAATAATGTACGTTTTATACATCCAGTACACAGGTAGCACACATATATAATGCTTACAGTAGGCACATGTGAATACACACACCGCACACAATAGAAATGCTGACTAGACATATGCTCATTTCTACATAAATCGTGCAGCAGATAAAAAGGACACATACTACTTAGTACAAGCTCCATACAGGCAAACACTTCCAGGAGCATTCACAGACACCTACATACACACAAGAAGACATCCATGGCACACAAATACAAATGCCAGTTGCTCCTTGTGACAGTTATTTTTCTTTTTCAACACATACCATGGTGTGTATTATAACATCGTAAATGCAATGGGAACATGGGAAAGTGTAATACCTTTCAGCATTCTTTATGCCATGATTGCTGTAGCACACACTCATAATATGCGGAGAGATGATAGCTATGCACTCTCACACAGTCGTACAAGTGCACCAAAGGCCGGATCTAGGGTGGTGCGACTGGTGCCACCACACCGGGTGCTGGCTCCAGGGGGCACTGCGTTTGCAAGCTTATTTTGTTTTTAAAATCATCACTTGTTGCGTTCCTTACCGCTAAAAACGTTCAGGCAACAATAAAAATGTCAAGATAACGCCGGTGATTAACGTTCTTCCTGGAGAGAGATCAGAGTTTTGTCTAGTTGAGGTTTTGACTGATCATAAAATAGCTCAGAGGGTAAATGTGCCTGCTGCAAAGAGCATGACCATGCAGATCACAAGCGCATATAATGTAAATAGGTCAGTATGTCACCACTTGTCTAAGAGACAGCCTTTTGTTACTTGCTGTTTATAAGTTAAAATCCGAATATAGAACAGTGAATTATTAACTGCCAACAAAGAACTGCATGCACACTACAAAGTATAGATCAGAGCATAGTTCAACGTTGCATAAAGGGTTCATTTGGGAAGAAATCGATTATTATTTTTTAAAGAGAACCCCCAACCATGGTATTACATTATAAATTCTGAGTTTGTGCTTCTCCACACCAGGCACACAAACTATACTGTCTACCAGTATGAATGATGTGGGACTGAAATACCCTGTTGTGCTCTGTCATGTAACATTTCCTATACACTCTTTATACACTTATGACCAATTGTCTCTGTGTAATGTGTGTGTTTGTACAGTACTCTGACACCCCACACAGGTATGAGTGGCTCTTTATAACTAGTTAAATGCATCTGAGAGAGAATGGCTACGAAACTTGAGGGGCATTGTTGAAGGGTGGTGGTGAGGAAATTGTGGTGGAAGTGGTCATTGGGGGCGCCAACAAACGTTGTTGCAGAGGGCACCACCAGCACTAAAGCCGGCCCTGCCACTTGCACTTGTGGGCACACACACATTCATTATATTGCTTCCGTTGATCGGCACTCTTCCACACTTTGGTGAAGCAAACATATGTACACCTATATAAACGATGAGATGCATGTATTAGTGCTGTACATGTTTAAAATTGTTTGCAAAAATGGGAAACATTTGAGCTTTTTCTTTCAGCTGGAGTGTTTCCATTTTTGCAAACTATGCCTGGCCCTTCAGAAAACACATGGCAATAGCTGGGTACTCTGATTGACCAGTGCTTAGTGCCAGTAATTAGAGCAGTGTGGGGTGTAATAAGTACATGGCAAAAGGGTCTGGGGCCAGACTGTTAGCAGGCGGGAGCAGGGTGCACTGGTCCAAGATCAACTATGTTTAGGTCTTGCCTCCCAGACAGCACAAACTGTCTGACTGTGAAACACTGTTTGTGGGCCTCCCAAAAACGAACAGTTGGCTTACGCCCATTGCTTGAAATTGGTTGGCTCTATTGTCACTCTCATATGCTTGCTTCTTATTTGATCCTTTGCCTTGCTCTTCTTGTGCTTGTTTCTCCCTGGATCATAACTTCATAACTGTCCTGTTGATTGGCAGACTTGTATGAGTCTGCTGCTCACTTTTAGGTGAGTGCTCCATGAGAGTGCTTGCATTTTGCAGTGAGGTGAGCTCTTTGCCATCTTCTGCTTTCTTTAACTCAGTGGACCTCCTGAGGGCTAACCCTCAAACTGCAGATCATGTAATTCAATTATTGCTTCTCTCTTTCCATACAGGGTCATTTGAGCTACTTGACACTGTGTATTAAGCTTGGGACCCGGCTAATAGTAAAATGCATAACTGTAGTCTTTTTTGCATTTATTGCAGGACAATGTCCACCATTGGCACTAAGGCTTGCCTTACTGGTTTATTCTGCTCTAAGTTTCTAGGGAGGGTGGGTGGGGAGGGTCCTTCTGTGCATGTTTGTCTCTTCCGAACAAAAACACAACAATGTACCCGGGTCTAACAACAAAAACTAAGTAGGATGTTGAAAAACTCACTACAATCCAATGATCATACCAAAAGAAAAGTACATTTTTTAGGGGACGAGAACCATCACCCACCCTGCGGTCGTATGCTTCATCATAGGGCTCCTCCTCACACCACAACAACTTGTTTTGCTTGTCTCTTCCCTATGCACTTGGTTGCGATCAGTTGCTGCTCCCTAGGACCATGCACTGGTCTTACATTTTCCACCCTGCCTCTATCTTGCAAATCCCTGATTGCCCCTGCCGCTAAACAGATTGTCCGGCCCTGCTTGGAGCACGTGAGCTAGGACAAAACAAGCCACTCTGTAAATGTAGTATCTTCTACACATTTGGGCATGAGGTAGTTTGAGACTTTGCTGTGGTCTGGGAGGTATTGTTGCTTATTGATTTGTTGCAGTTGTTATTCTATGTTTTTGCTTTTTTCATTTTCTATCCTGCTGCGAGTACACTAGTTATGAATAATCATTATTATTTATTATTAATTACATTTATATATGGCGCACAGCTACCCGGAGGTTTCCCGGCGTCAACGGACACGCAGTACGAGGAGACAAGGGTCTAAAGCTCTATAGATTAGAAGCTCTACTGATTAAAAAGAGACTTTTGCATCAATTATGTCTCCAGGTCCTTGGATGGGTGGTATTTTCTTCCTTTTACTTAGGATGCACAAAGTGTGAATGATAATATAACAGATTAATGGATGAACATTGACTGATCTAAAGCCCATATATGTTTCCATATATGTGTGCATTTTATTGTTTTAAAGATAAAAAAAAACATAAGACAAAAGTGAGCTCAAGGCCAGAGAAAATACTGTACAAAAGGGAATAAAGGAAACAATATTTTTGTAATTGCTTAATTAAAATCATCGGGCGCCAGAGCACGCCAAATTGAATTTGCATTTATTTTGCTGCATTCGAGAAAAGTTGAGGTAACACATTTTCTCCACTTTTATAAAGTTAAAAATGAAACTCAGTTTGAAGCAAAGTCAGGCTATTCAGTTTTTTTTATTTTGAAAGTTGAGCAAATAATTGACTTCATTATTTTTGTAACAAATG
The DNA here is from genome assembly GCF_964263255.1 of Lissotriton vulgaris. NCBI lineage: Eukaryota > Metazoa > Chordata > Amphibia > Caudata > Salamandridae > Lissotriton > Lissotriton vulgaris. The sequence goes on from NC_141685.1 coordinate 847,045,162, forward strand.
TTGTTCCTGGATCAGATTCTCTCGTTGTGGGCTCAGTGAGTAAAATGCTCACTATTGATATCGAATGAAATGGAGGTCAGAAACTTGAATCCCGGCTAGACCCACTCAGTCTTTCATCCTGCTGAGGTCATCAATTTAAATGCTATTAGAATTGGTCATAGTAACCCTTTTAGTTACAGATCTTGGAGGGGGCAGTGAGATATGAAGCGTAATATAAAAAAAACGTTTTCTTTTTACTAACCGTGTAAAACGAGTTGTAAGCAAGAGGGTTGCAGAAGTTTGCACACTTGCTTCACAATCTGTGTTATCGAAAATTTGCCAGGGTGAAAATATGTTTTGGCAGTATGGACTGCGTCATAATGTGTATGCTCTGTTCTACACTACATAAAGGCTGGAAAGAGCCAGTAGCATAACAATGGCCCCCCCAGCCCCAGCAGTGCCGGGGTGTGCCGGGGTGGGGATCAAGCTCCAGGGGCCCCGCTCAGCACAATACTCCTGAGTGAGTGCAGAGATGGGGCCCCTCCATGCACTTTGCAGGCTGAAAGGAGCATTTGCTGTATATTTGCTCCAATGCATAGTGTATGTAATCTGGCCCCTTCCCCTTGTCCACTGGCACAACAGAAACAGCTCTAGTCTTAGCACCCTTCCTCTTACCACGCGGACGTCTGCCCGGTTTAGAGTATTTCAGTGGGAGGGGCTAGCGAGTTGAGAGATTCTACAGCTGGATAAAGGAAACCAGAGGACTTGTTAAAAGGAGAGATTTAGGGCCTTGCTGCCTGGCTGCAGGGGGAACAGGAAAGCGTGCCAGCGTGCGGGGAGGTCAGCTGTTCCACTTGCTGCTTTGATAAGGGATAAAAGGCTACATGAACTATGTGCAAGCTGCCAGCTGAGGGCGAGATGTGGGGCTCTTCCCTGCTGCCCAGACAGTCGTCTGTGCCGATGCAGAATGCAGCTATGTCCCCTTCCTGACAGTCAGTTCAACAGGAAAATGTAAAATATATTTAATCTCATATTATTTCCTTATTTTTTTTATTTTCTCCGCTCCAGTTTGTTTTTCTCCTTTAAATCAATCAGGTTTCTTATAAAGCTCGATTACTCAAGTAAGGGTCTCAAGGTGGTGAGTGGGTGATGAGCATTTTGCATGAACAGTTTAAGAAACTATAGGAAGAACCCTCTTCTACTCCTGGTGTAGTTCAGATAGCTCTCATGTCACTAATCACTTGGCAAAAAGTGAGTTTGGACTGAGTTTGTGTTAGGACTAAAGGTTATTTTGTACCAGTGGTTTTCGGTGCTCAGCACCTGCACTTAATTATCAGCACCAGCGCTTTTCATGATCACTAATTAAGGACACATTCATTAACGGGGAGATAAAGTGATATGCCCATAATCACAGGATCTTGAACCGACGCAGAGACTGGGCCCTGGGCAACTCTGGCCATTATGCCACATCCTCTCCCCACTTTCCTGATTAGGAGTTGGTTCTGTTTTAAGTGGCGCTAAAAGGAGAAATGGGCTGGTGCAAGCTGCCTGCGGACGAGAGTCCCGGTACGTATGTTTTTTTTACAAATTAACCAGTGGTTGGGACACACAATATGCAGAATTCCCAATTGTTCAGCGCTCACTTTTCTAACTGATACAAAGGGACATTCCACCTTTTTATGCTTCAGTGTTCCATTAAATAGAGCAAGGTGCTGCTGCATACGCACAGAACTTGTGGACTATGCAGAACTACTACCTGAGCTGCACTCACTTCTCCGACAGGAAAGGAGACATGGAGATTTCACACTACTACACATCCGTGCATGCACCAAACAATGGGCCTAATGTACAAAACACTGGTGGCAATTTGCAACAACTGTGGAGTTTTGTGAACCGACCTATGCAATACTAGGCTGATTCGCAAAAGTTCCATTCGGACTGAGTCGCAGTCTGACCTACCTCATGAATTTTAAGGAATTAGTTCACTAATTGCGTCTAGCTCCAATTGGGTGCCATCACAGGGATGATGGCCTAAAACAAACTTGAGGGAAACAAGGCTGCATTTAAAAAAAGTTTCCTTTTTTTTTTTTATTAAAAACATTTTTTAATTCACAAATAGGAAGAGGCCTCATGGGGGTCACCTTTCCTTTTGAATATTTGCCAACCCCCCCACTCAGGAGTTAGTAAATGTTTTATGTCTTGTGACCAGATTTTAGTTGAAAAACATTGATACATCTCCCAAAGGACAGCTATTTGGATGGGATGCCTAAAACACACACCTTTCAAATAGCGATTCCTAAAGGAGTCGCAAACCCATGTTAGGAGTCAATAATAATGTACTGACTACTAAAATGGGGTTTGTTCATATTAAAAATGTTTCTATGATTGCGGACAGGCAGAATCACTGCAACTGTAAAAATGCTTTGTAAATCATAGGGCCCTGCTGTGTTTGAGCATAACTTGTGGAACTGACGGAATTCCAGTCGTTCTGCACCAAAACTTAACAGCAGAAGGCACAATGGAATTTGCACGAGTGTCAGAAATTCATTGCTTGATTCCAATGGATACCTTTCACCAGTTCCACCGACTTTGCCGTTTAGGGAGACCAACCGTCCGTAATTTAAAATTTCACGGACTGTCCGTGAATTTACCATAATGTCCGTTGTCCATGAAGGAAGTTTCCACGGACAACACTTGTCCGTTATTTTAGCCTTGGTGCTAAAGGACAAGTATTCAGAAGTACAGATGGCTCAGCAACAGGGAGGGGCTCTCCTGTGAGGTGATTCAAAGGGAAGGGCAGCCAGGGGCGGGGCTGCTTCAAAGAAATGGAAATGTGGGCAAGTAGTTAGGCTGCTAAGTAAAGGCTGCTTGAATATGAAATGGGTGTTAATTGCTAGAGTTCATGTTATGCTGCCTGAAGTGAAAGATTTCTTCTTTCTGCTGGAACTGCAAATACAGGAGCTTATCTCGAAATGTTTGCTATATTGGCTCACTGCCCATGCCCCCCTTCATTGACTTGCTTCTTGTGGCTATCTTGAGTTTCTCGGTTTGGATGTCCTACTTTAAATGAGGCAATGCAGTGATATGTTGTGAACGTGAATGTACGAAGGCATGCTATCTCACAGATGTTTTATAGTAAGGCAAGCAAAAAAAAAATCTCCATTGTTTTGATAGCAAGCCACAAGCATAACAGATTAGGACACATACACAATTTTGAAACATCTGAGATGCTATTGGTTTACAGAAGGACTGCTTTCTTTACATATTTAGTTCTGCATTTAAAGGTAATGCAAAGAATGTTTCACCATCAAGTGCCATTTCTCTACCTGATGATCCAATATATTTCTCTGCCCCATGAGCTGTATATCCATTTTATAGTTTGCGTGCCATTTCACAATTGCATGTAAAACTTCTGCCAACATTTGCTTCTTGCATTAATCTTTGCCTAAGTTGTTCTATCACTGAAAGTTTCAGCAAATCCAACTGGCTTCAAGATCAAGGTGGTATAGAAGCGCGGTTATCTCCGCAATTAGGGTGAAAGAGAGCAAACAAAAGGTTTTGATTGACTGGAGTACTCTAGGTGGAATTCCTTGGGGAAATGGTGCAAGGCCAGTTGTAAGAAGATGTTTGTAAAAGTTTAATCGCAAAATATTAAGGAGGATGCTTTTATCAGTTGTTTTATTTTTTATAACGCAATTGCCTAAATAGTGCTAGCTTTGCATTACCTCGAGCTTTAGCATTCTTAAATCATATGAAATACCACAAAAAGACATGCACAGTTGCTCAAAGCTGCGTGCATACCGAAATACAGTGAAGTGCACTGTGTCTCAATCTAATATAAACCTATTTTGACTTGTACTTATGTTGGTTGCCTATTTACTTACTTGTATACTATTGCCCGACCTCCTCTGATGTGTCTATGAAATGTACCTTTTGTTGCCAATTTTTGTCCTGAATTTTGTTCCTTCGTCCTGGATTTTTAACTCTCACCGTCCTGAATTTGCACCCATGCCACTTGGTCACCCTATTGTCGTTACAGGGCACACACCTGAGCGCTAAGACTTGCACCCTGATTCCTTAGCATCTTCACACACCCTTTTTTCCTGTTCTTCAAAAAACGTATATTGCAATTACACATTAATGTCTAAAAGTATTTTATACGATATTGTACAAAAATGTCGAAATAGTGGCACAGTCCCAATCTGTAGATACACCGAATTTTTATTAAATGGAAGACATTGTGTCTGAAATGTATTAAGAATGTATGCCTTCATGAAGTCAAACAAACGGGAGTTCTTAATGTTGCTTTTGACACTCAGCACTGCTCATTTTAATGATGTATTTGCTTCGCCTTCTTGCGCTGTATTCCTGCGTGCAATTACCAGAATGAAAACACTCATTAGCGTTCTGTTCCAGTGGCTTAATTATTCCCCTTTAATTAAAGCCCTGGTGGATGGGGGTCACAGCGGTGTCAGTGGGGTTTGTCAGAAGATGGCGACAGGTGTCCTGTCACAGCTATTTCGGGTGTCGTGCTGCTTCCGTCCAGCCAGCGGCCCACTTCTTACAAAAAGCAGAACGTGATAGAAGTCAAACGTTTTTGTTCCTTCTGTCCTTAAACATATAGCCAAACAGTTGTGTGCCGCCCTCTTATTTTTATTTAAAAGAAATGTGATGGCAGTATTTGACATTATTCGATTTGAAGTATCGATGGAACCTCAGCTGCATTGCTTCAAAAGAATTCTTTGTGTCTGTAAGATAAAAATAGGGCAGTTATTCGAGCACAGGAATGCCTTTTGTTTGCAGTGAAATATAGGCTCAACACGTGTCGTCTGCGTTCCATCTTAAAGAACTGCTTGTAAATGTAGTTTATGGGTTAGCATTTGGGTTCAGGAATTTCCCAAGACATTCACTAGTACTGAGAATTAAGAAGTGTTTCCTCTGCTTGGACGATAACAGTGACAATGACCTCCGCTGAGGTGGTTTTCTGCTGGTGATTGTTCTTTTCGTGAGTATAGACTTTAGTCAAAAGTGGGGGTTCATAATATGAGAAAAGTAAATTACTAACTGTTAACGCCCCAACAGGATCTGGGTTATATTGCAGTTACCACCCTTCTGCCTAATCTGTTCTATCAATAAGACACGCTCACTGTCCCTATTTGGTTGTTGATTCTAATCTCACTGAATTTAAAATGGATGCAAACCATAGTTGGTGCTAACATTTAAATCGCCTGATTGGCGGCTTCAATCTCAGGGTGTCATGCAGGGCACTTAATAGTTATTTTATTTATTGAGAACACACACACACATACTTATTTATATATATACATATATATTACCTATTGGCGGTCACCAGTAGGCAGTTATAGTTAGATTTGCTAATAACTTTGACCTCATTTGACGAATCTTTGCTAAATTCTCAAAAAAAGTCTATCCAGGTCATCTTCTATGCTGAAAGTTTGGGGGTGATTCCTCAAGCGAGGGCTGAGAAAAAAAGGGGGTCCCAAAACGTGTTTACCCCATGTTAATTTCCGTTAGAAATTTTGCGACGGGCTTCAGCCCAAACTGCTGAATGGAATAACCCCAAATTTGGCAAAAAGATAGTGCTTTGTTCAGAAGGTGACCTTTTTTAAATGGCGTAAATCCGTTCAGTCGTTTTTGAGAAAATCAAAAAATTAGAGTGAAAAAATACATTTCCCATAGGAAACATTGGGCAAGGCTACAGCCTTCTACTACTGAACGGAATCCCCCACATTTTGCCAAAAGGTAGTGCTTGGATCAGAAAGCGACCCTTTTTTTAAATGGTGTTAATCCGTTCAGTAGTTGCTGAAAAATTAGAAAGTTTCATTATCTGGGCGGAGCCTAAGTCCCAAGCACGAACTTCAATGTGATTGGCTACCAACACTCCAAACCAGGAAGTGTTGGCAGCCATCTTGTGACTCGATAGAAGCGAGTCACCAGAAAACAGAAAAACAAAGATATAAAACAAGAGAAGGGGGCAGGGTAGAAACACCCTGACCCACTAGGCCTGCTCAAGGAGTCCAAAAAATGCATTAAAAAAAATACAAAATCGGCGCAATTCGCGCCGGGGTCGCGAGTTCCAGCGTTTTATTTTAATGAGGCCCCTGGGTGGGCTAGGTCCCAGGGGCATTTCTTAAAAAATAATAGCAGGGGCCCAATGGGGTCCCCGCAGCCCAGGGGCTTCACCCATGTTGGGAGGGGGATTCAGTAGGCTGTGGAAATTATATTGGGAAAACAACAATGCACCGTATTGCGGCCTTCCTTTAATATAACGTGGTATAATGTTTACTTATAATGCAGTGTTCACTTTTATAATGGATAGTGTCACTTTGTTACAGAAAATGTAATAACATGTGAGAGGGCGTGTTCTCTATCTGTGCGCGGAACAAAATTAACGTTTAATTGACTGAGGTGTTCCAACAACAAGCCTAATGTTCATTGGCTGCAAATCATTGAAAGTAGAAGTGTTTCCAGCCATTCACTTCCCCTGCGCAGAGTAGCAAGGACATCTGATTGGCTCACATGTTCTAAGTAGGATCTTCCAGAGCTTAATGTTAATTAGTTGTGAACCATTAAAAGTAGAAGTGTTGCTAGCTATTCCTTTCTCCTCCACGGAGTAGGAGGGACATCTGATTGGCTGACGTGTTCTAAGGAGGAGCTCCCAGAGCTTAATGGTGATTGGTTGCAAACTATTGTGAAAGTAGAAGTGTTGTCAGCCATTCACTTACCCGCAGCGGAGTAGGAGGGACATCTGATTGGCTGACGTGTTCCAAGGAGGATTGTCCCAAGCTTAATGTTGATTGGGTGTAAACCATTGAAAGTAGAAGTGTTGTCAGCGATTCTTTCCTCCTCTGCGGCGTATTAGGGACATCTCATTGGGTAACGTGTTCAAGCGGGAGCTTCCCAAGCTTAATGTTCATTGGCTGTGAAGCATTAAAATTAGAAGTGTTGGCAGCCATTCCCTCCTCCTCTGCAGAACAACATGGACATTTTATTGGCTAAAGTGTTCCGATTACAAGTTTGCTCCTTATTGGGTGGGAACAGTTCACTGTTGTCAGCCATTTTGTGACGCACTTCAAAGGAGTACGGGGAAACAAAGTAGTAGAGGGGAGGGTAGGAACACTACTAACTCTGTACAGTGGTCACAAGGTGGTGGACAGGGATAGTGAAGGTAAAAATAGTTTTTTATATATTTTAAGGACCATTTATGTAATTGCTGTGGGGTGTACAAATCACGGTGGAAAAATAACAGTGTCTTGCGGTCTTCTTTCTTTCAAGTTTGTGGGTGGGATACTTCCCAGGAGCACTATTTACTTATAATGTGGTGTTTAAAGTTCTGACGGTGAGGTGTAGTTGCGCAGCAAAAATTTAAGTTTAGGTTTCCAACAGTTTTATTGAGCAATTACAAATAAACTTTCTTCGGAAACTGACACGGTATACATCAAAGGGGTGACAAACAAAAATAGAATTTCATAAAATAACACTTAAGCGAGGCCACACCCTCCTTTTTACTGGTATAGTTTGTAAAAGTGTTGCCCCATATTCTTGATAATATAAGAGGGCATGTGTTACTTTTAGATAAAGTAGAAAAGAAGTGCTACAAGAAACACTCCAGTACTACATCATCTGAGGTCAGAAGAACAAGTAAAAAGCAGTTAAATTCAAATGACTTCATATTACATAGAAATGTACGCATTATCATTTTTTTAAATTTGTATTCTGTAGAATTCGGGAACGTTCTGTCATAGTGCTTAGAAGTCGCACACTGTTCCCCTAATAAATCACGTACTCTTTAAAAAATATATAGAACAGTACTATTATAATATACAGTACTGGTAATATATATTCGACAGGTAGAAGGTGTATAGGAACCACAACTGAGAAAAATTGAAATTAGAAAATAACATTTAGAAATGGAGGGTTTATCAAATGTTTAAAGTAAGAAAGTATGTATGAAAGCGATATTTTTTTAGACTGCAATTTCGTAAAATATGCTCACTGAAAAAATATCTGATCAAGTACTTAATAAAGGTTAGTAAGCTGTATTTCAGATGGAGCTGACAAATCTCCAATTACTCTTCTGTAACAATATGACACTTTATTACAATATAAAAAGTGACACTGTTGTTACACAAAAAAGAAAAGGAAAATAAAGTTATGAATACAACAGAAGATCAATAATGAAATACTTTTGAGCCGTGAAAATTTAGAGCTTGTTTTCTCCGGGACTTTGAAGTGAATATTTTCCTGCGACGGGTCATAAACTCCTCTGACATCATTATGACTGTGAAAATTATATTATACATATTCACAGTATATCACCCCAAGGGGAAAACAGACTAACAACCAGAAGCTGATGACGTTGCGTATACATCTTTACTCTTGGCGCCGACGGGTCATGAATTCCTCTGAGATCAAGATGACTGACAATATTATAATATACATATTGACAGTATATGATCCCAAGGGAAAAACAGACTAACAACCAGAAGCTGATGACGTTACTTATAAATCTTTAGGGTTTGCCTCGACGGGTCACCAACACCTCTTAAGTGAAGTACAGTGTCAATATTATAATATACAAAGTCACAATATATGAGCTCAAAGGAGCGACAAAAGGAGCAATGTTTGCTGTATTCTGTCTGTTTCTGAAAACAAGCTGCTGACGTTACAGAAAAAAGGCAAACACAAGCAATAACACTTTTTTTTAAAATGCAAATGTTTAAATATTAACAAATGGCTACGTATTATAAATATCTACTATTGCCATAATCAAACAACTTACAACTCCAGAATACGTTTTGTTGTCGCAAAACAAGAATCTGACGCTAGAAATGGGAACCGCATTACAGAATAGACAAGGGTAAATAACAAGAGAAAATGAAAAGAATCAAACAATGGGTGTGGTTTATATACTTTTTGGAAGGAAGATGCGGATCTACCCATTTAGAAGTCACGTTTTACAGTTTACACATGCTCACGTTTTAACAGTTTAACTTGTGCACGTGTTGGGAAAAGTTACAAAATGTGAAGCTGTAAAGGTTTTGATCGTAACACATATAAGGTCCTTAATTTGTACATATGTTGGCCAGCTTAAAAGTGTTACCTGGCAAACCGTGTCGTTTCCATTCTCATGTCTAAAAACATCTAAATAGAAGACATAAAAATAAATATTGTTAACAATAGAAGAAAAAAAAACGTGCTAATATTTGTCACCACTATGCTGTTAAATTAAAAAAATTCCCACAGTTGTAAAGTGAACAGACCCCCCCGGAAAGGTGTGCCGGCGCTCTGGAGCATCAGGAAGATTAAGCAAGGTGTTACCCACAGTGACACAGTGGTGGGCTAACATGCCCCTTGAGCCGGGAATCGAACTGTGAATGCTGTTGTTCGAAGTCAGGTATCATAGGTACTGCATCACACTTTTTCTACACTTATATGTTAATTACTGCTAATTAAGTTATAAACATTGTTCAATTATAAGTAGGGCTCCCAGTTTTCCGTTTTTGCAGATTTTTACAGATAAATACAGATAGAAAACTATTTATTATTCTGTCTGTATTTGTTTTAAAATGTGGATAAAAACGGAAATTTGGTTATTTTTAGAACAATTCTAAATTCTGTCAATCATGACTACTAGGTCAATAGCTCTGTCGTTCTAACAGTAAGAGAGTGAAAACAATAAAAGAATTTTAGTAAAGAGCCTTAAACAGCAATAAATATGCTCGTATAAGAAGACATGCACATTTTAATATCAAGGTTGTGCATATTTTATCATCTGAGTATATTTCTATGACTGAAAACGGTCAGCCCTTCAGGCATGAGTGTATGTTTATCAGAAAAATGTGGAAATATACTTCTTTCAGATTCATTTTTTCACAAAACCCAAAATATAAATGGGTAAATACAGATACAATTATTTAAAAAAAAAAATATGGATAAATACAGACGGAAATGCCCAAAAAATAAATACCATAAAACCAGGAGCCATAATTCTAAGTTATAAAAGGCTACTGTTACAGTTAGTTGTTCACTACAAAAAGTATACAAGTCTTTTTAAAGTTTACTTAACCCCTCCCCCGTGTGGCTAATTCCCCTGATGCGCTAGGTGAGGGGGGCATGCGTAGCACCAATGGCAAAATGCGAGGCAGGGTGCGCTACGAAATTCGTTTTATTATTTAAATTGTTTACTTACCTTCAATTATCCATACTCCAGTTTTTTAGCAACCCCCACACTGCCACTCCCCCGCCCCACCTCTCTGCCCCACCGAAACTCCCTCCACGGGCCGTGGCTGCGTACAAATATCCTACATGCGCACGAATAGCGATCACAAGTGTGTGTGACTGCTCAGTACTGTAGAGGAAGGGGAGAATTGTTTGATCATCAAACGCTTGTAGTTAGTAGACCAATGTTTGTGATTTGGGAGGGAAAAGTTGTACAAACCAGAGAAAAACTCCAAACAGTAGTAAGAAACACATTTTATGACACATGTCCTCCCTGACTTGGGGCAGGAGAGGTAGAGAGGAGCATATGTAGCCCCCTCAGCTGATACCCCAACACATAAGATCAGAAAGGGGGAGTGTCTTGGTCAGACTTGGTTTCATGGTTTAATGTTGGTTTAATTGGGTTTAGGAATAGTCAGATCTGGATCATGCATATTTTGTTATGGGTGCAGCACTGTTGTTTTTCAGGGTGGTCCGAATAATTATATAGTCTTTGAAAAGCCAGAGCGCAGGGAAACTTTAGGCAGTTTTGTACAGGCTCCTGCTAAATTAATTTAAATGTGAATTCTTTGATTTTCGGAATAATACAAAAAAATGATGTGATGTGTCTGTGGCACTGAGAGAATGTCAGATAATCATAAAGAATGCACCTTGCTTGCTTTAGCCTATTTTTTCATTGCAATAAGGTTGATAAAATGGTTCTCCTAGTGAGTAATAAATAGTCCTGGGTGAAATTTTAATTACGCTGGAGTAATGGGAGTAATTTCAGTAATTACTATTTTTTCTTGTGATGCCAAATTACCGAAATTGTGCTATTGCACCAGTTTTAGTAATTAGAAGTAATTTGAGGCACAACTCCTACCACATGAGTACAGGAAAACAAACTAAGAGATTACAGACAGCTGCTGGCTACTGCTGTTCATGTCCAGTAGCATTTAGAGCCTCAGTTTGAAGTTGGTGGGACCGCCACCGACAGGCCGTCGGTGGCAGTCCCACCGACGTCCAGACCATCGGTCCGACAGCCGCATTGCAATGCGGACTGTCAGACCGCTGCGTTCTGGGGGGCAGATCGCTGCCTCCAATGGGGCAGCAGTCACTAATCCCTACATTGGAGGAGGTGCATGTGCAGGCACCGCCTTAGGAATTAGGATGTCCATTTCCCACAGCCTTTTCATGGCGGTCCCACTGCCATGAAAAGGCTGTGGGAAAGTTACTTTCGGGGCCCAAGCAGTGCCCCTGTCCCCCATGGGCCACTGTTAAGTGACCAGGGGGGAACATGTGGTGCCCCCCCCAAACATCCATGCACCTTGTGCCAGGCACTACAAGGCGTGTGGGTGTTTGAAAAGTGCCCTTTTCTTCTGCTGTTTGGGCTGTGACCCTTTTCTGGGCCTCAGCAGAAGCCACAATAGAAAAAGACATTTAATGGGGTGGGCAGGACCAACAGCGTATTGTCGGGCGGTCACCTGCAAGCAGTGATGACTGTCCGACACTCGCTCGACCATCCTCATAATGATGCCCTTTGTGTCTATTTTCTTACAGCAAAATGCATCCTCTGGCCCATCATGGACACAAGAGTGCATTTTTCACTAAGAAAATAGTGCTCAAAGATGAATTTTGCCTCTCACACAATCACGTATAATTGTGAGTGTGTTTGCGGTAAATACAAGTAAATACAACAATAATTACTTTAGTTACGTCCACTCCTAGTAATAAACATTCATTAGTAGCAAAAATTCAGTTTCTATTAAGTTCTACATAAATGATGATTATTCGTTTTATTACAGATATAGACAGGCATGCTGTGTCCTTTCTAATGCTCATTATTAAAATGATCTCCTTAATGAGCGTTTATCGATATACCTGCATGCTCTTTCTCCTTATAACTTTAGTATAATAATTTTAAAACATGCACTAATTTCCTGCTTGTCTCTCAATTCTAGAACATATCCATGCCAATATTTTTTCTAGAATTCACTTACAGTCACACCAGTCCAAGCTTTGTTATTTTCAACTCTGTTTTATGTCTATATATTGTGCACTGTGTACCATTTCTTCGTGAAATACACACGTGAAATACACAATATCCAAATATTATGTGAATTAATTTATTGATCATGTAAATACCTATATATCTTGCTTGAGCACACATCCTGAGGAAGTCAAAAATCACCTCAGAATCCCCTTTATTTTTGGCTTGCTGTAAAGTGTTGCGGCAGGTTATATAATTGGTTGTGCTGATGGGCTGCTGGGGTTGACACACATATATTAGATTCCAATTGTAATCTCCATCTGCTCTAAGGCGCGACACCACTTTTACAAAAGGAATTAGATTGCCTTTAATGAGAGACAGTATACACCCAGCAGTGCTGGAAATTTAAAAAAGCTCTTTGTAGCTCCTATCCACAAAACTCACTTAGGGCCAGATTTATTAAGGTTTTTAATCGCCCTTGTGCCATGCAAGGTGGCGCAAGGGCAGCACAAAACCTAAGTGAGATTTTTCAAGCCACACAAGGCCACCTGCATTGCCCTGCATTGCTTGATAAATGTGGATTAATGCAAAGGAGCACAACTCACTGCCTTGCATTACTCTACACCAGGAAGGTGTTCCATGGGTGGAGCGTGGATGTTCCTACACATCCACCAATGGATTTTGGCACATTCCCAGATTTACCATAACTGGTAGACCTGGGAATGCTCAAAATCCTACGCCTCCCCAGGTGAGGCGAACATGGAGAAATATCTTTATTTCTCCACTTTTCCCCCCTTTTTCTACACTTAGAAAGAAGAAAATGCCTGTGAGGATTGTTTTTGTGCAGGACGCTGGCCCTCCCTGCACAAAAGCAACCCTGCCTACAACACAGGCACCCTTGCACCATGACGCAAGGGTGCCTGCATTGGTGATAGGCAGCCAAAAGTGCACCAGCGCTAGGAAAGGACAGGAATGTTCTGTATAATGTTAAATATGGCAAATTCCTGCCTTTTCCCTCTCACGCAGAGCAACAAGCTGGATTTCTGCGTTGCGCTGCATGATAAAATGATAAATATGGGCCTTAATGTGTATTTATGCTGCGGTAAATTGCCCTCATGCCACACACAATTGGAATGATTCTCTGGGGTCATCTTGGATTTCATTGGCAGCTCAGCAATAGCTGCTTGACCCAGATTTCAGATGGTTCCTTCTCTGCTCCAGCACTGCACACATACTTTTAGGTCCCTGGCCTTAGATACTGAAATGCTGTAAACTATCATAGGTGCATTTTGACTGCCTTTTTGAATGAAGAAAGAATGGCAGTATGCCATACAGTATTTGGCATTAAGGTCTAAAACTGGGGTCCCTAACCTTGTGACTTCTCTTGACCCCCATGTAATCATTAATGAAATCCGGGGGTCCCCCACTGAGTCATTATTTGAAGCCAGGCACGCCCTGCTTAAGTGATTTCTATCATTTGAACCTCAAAAGAATACATAAAAATGCAAAAGCAAGTATACATCAAACAAATGCTCAAATATTGAACTATTTTGTTTAATTCACAAACAAATATATAAAAAGATTTCACATTTTTAATTTTGCTTCTTTATTTTTATAATATTTATTAATTTTAATATCATTTTATTTTGTAAAGCAGCCGAGCTCCTCCCGAGATCCCCAGGGGTACTCTGAGCACAGGATAAGAATCACTGTTCTAGAAGGATAGACCCAGGACAGAGAAAGACATTCTACCTAATCATTTGAGTTTAACATGGGGATACACCAACAGCCACATGCATCATTGTAGGAATTTGCGATTCGTAAATTGCGAAAATTAAGGGATCGCAATTTAGGAATCGCAAATTCCTATGCATCAAGAAATCGCAAAAGTTTTAGCGATTTCTTAATTTTTCTTATTTGCGATTCCTTAATTGCGAATTGCAAATAAGGAAACGCTTTACATTGATTCCTATGGGCCTAGAGGCCCATAGGAATCAATGGGAAGGCATACTCATTTTGCGAATTCGCAATTAAAGAATCGCAAAATGAGAATCCAATTTCAAGGGTGCTCCCTGGAATGTCATGTAAGTACATTTTACTCACCCACATGTCCCAAGGGCATGTGTGTGTAACGTGTAAGTTTCAAAAATGCATTTATTTGCATTTTTGAAACTTTTCGCAAATTACCATGAAGGTTTACTTCATGGGAATTTTTACCTTCAAAATTGCGAATTCGCAAATTAAAATTAATCATGCATAGCATTTAAGGAATCGCAAAATTTGCGATTCCTTAAACGCTATCGCAATTTGAGAAATCGCAAAAAATTGCGAATTCTTAAATTGCGATACATGAGAAATAAATGATGCATCTCAAAAAGTGATTTTGGAATCGCAAACGGCCGAATTTTGCGATTCGTACCGTTTGCAATTCCAAAATCGCTTGATGCATGTGCCTTCAAATGTCTCTCATTCAGGCGACATAACGACCATACTGGGTGTGTCCATGTTCAGATTGCGCTTTCCAACTACTTGTTAATGCATCAGAAAATCTGCAAGTGGGGCACAGATTTAGAGCGCAGGAAGTTGAAAAATGGGGCGGGGAGGCATGGAGGGTGATGGAGGGTAGAGGGAAAGGACTGAATGTAGCATATAGAGTTTGCTTAGAAAGTGTAGATTACAAATAGGCCCTGGTGAAAGGTAAATTACTATGTCATAACTTGCGTAATTTGGGCCATTTCACTTTATGCCTGTTGCACGAAATTCCTGAAATTGTGTTGTTATGCCATGACACGAAATTACAGCACAGTTTGCCGCTAAAGTATAGTCTTGGAGCCTGGGAACAACGTGAACAGACAGAACACAAGTGGATATTGTTCATGGCACTTACGTTTTTCTCATCTTTTTTGCATGACATGCGTTCTCACATCAAAAATGTAGCTCTGAATGATAGATTTTCATTTCTCTTGATTGTGTGTTATTTCATGTAATTTTCCAACATTTCACATAATTAATCAAAAGCAACACAGATTTCGTGCATCTATACATAAGAACTAATTCACCATTAGGCATGGCATTCAAGTGAAAGGCAGGGGTCGGAAAAAAAGAACAGAGAAGGCAGAACAAAGCCAGACAGGCATTGAGAGAGTGCAAACAGTGCCTGCATTAAGACTAATAAAAGTGAACACAAGACAAGCGATTGACGATGTTATCATACGCATTAGCATTTTTTTTTGGGCGTGTGATTTTTTTTCTTTTCTAAATTGCTTCCGGGAGATGGAATTCCCTTGTTTATGTATAAACAGCAACTAATGTGCATCTGAATTATTGATCAACCATGTCGGGCTTCCATAATTAGTTGTTGGCTTTCCCCATGTAAGCCCTCAAAACACCGGCTGTCAGTCTGCAAATAATTTTTCATTTATTAGTAAACTATATTATCAAAAGAGCTTCTGTGGTTACCTGAAAATCGTTGATAATTTATTCTGCTGGGATAATTGTGGATCAGAGCTGTGTGAACAGTGAGCAGCCTGCATTCTCAGTACCACTGCTGAAGTTCTCACCAATTTCACTGCAGAAATTGAAAAGCTATGCCCTAGTGAAATCATATACTCCTCTGTCACGTTAATATATTGTAAAGATCAGCCTGAAAAAGTAAAACATAATCTATATTTTAATGTAGTGATATGAACGCTTGCCTTTTCAGAAGATGTACACGTTAAACAATTCCCTGTTCATTCCGCAGTGAGATACTGGGGCTGATTACATATTTTCTCTCCCTGTGAGATCACTGGATTACAAGTTAAAGCCCCTGAGATGGAGAATAACTTGTTGGACATGGAATTAGCAGCAGCGGCGACTCCTTGAGGGAGTGCTGTGGGGCTGTGGGGCGGGGTGGGGGAGGGGCAGGGTGAGGGGTAGTAAACTCCGGCATACGGCAGAACGGAGTTAAGTAAATATATAAAATGAATAACATTGCGTTTGCTGTAACGCCATTTGGTCTTTTTGCGACTGTAGTTTAATGTAGATGTTTACCATGTGCTCCAAGGAGGTGGTAAGTATCCGTGGGGTGGCCAGTGTGGGTCGAAGGATATCAGTCAGGTGGCAAGGAGGGATTCGAGGGGTGGGTAGGTTTAGGCTTTCTTCCTGCTCTCCTGTGGTGCCTGAGGGGCAGGCATGTACCAGGCGGTGTGCCTCTGCCCTGCACCCCCAGACCCAGTTTGCTCGACGTGATTACGCACCTGGTAAAACTGGTCCTTTTTTTCCAGACCCGGGTGTTTTAGGCCCATTAACACCAGACCACTCAGAGTTGGCAAAGCTGACCCCCAACCCCTATCCAGGCAACTTGCAATGGAAACCCTTGTGTTCAGCTGCTGGGGCCAATTCACAGAGCTTCCTTCAGAAGCAAGAATAAGTTGTAATGTATGGATGCACATTGTAGGCCTAGGGGAATTTTTGTACGGAAGCAGTAAGAGCGTGTTTGAGTGCAAAATTACAAATAAGGAATGGCTTCACGTTCAGTTTGGTACAGCACAGCAGCAGAACAGCCATTTAGTCATAGAATAATCTAGCTAGAGCTTTGCGTAGCAGATAAAGTGGAATGAGATACAGTCTGCTCAGAGGTTGGTGGACCCAACTGGTAACATTTTGTGCCACCCTTTCCACACTATGAAGCCTTGATAACGAGTTCCCCAAAGGATCTGGTACATTTATCTAGTGCTTATTTTGAGCTGGTGGTTTCAGAGGCTTGGTAGCAGCACTTAATTGCCAGAAACTGCATTTATGACAGCTGCCACATGGTGGCTTGATTGTGTAATTTGAAGATGAGGAGAAATACAGTTGTTTGCGGAATTCACCTGGTGCCAGCAATAGCAACAAATAAGAAATTGACCCTACAAATGGGAAATAAATAATATGCGGGCATTGGCGCATTTGGGCCACAAAACCTGTGTGTCCTAGTATTTACCGGGCCGTTTCCACTCCATATTGACATGACTGATCTCCTGAAACTTAAAAGAAGGAAAATCCAGATGGTACAAACTTTATTGCACTACTTATAAATAAAGCCCCTTGAGTAAACAGGAATCTAAGGAAGGGGACCTAATTTAAAAAGGTATTTGAGGCTACCAAGAAGCTCTTTAAATTAGAGGTAGAGTTAAGAAATCTTTAGAGCAACTAGCAGTCTTTAGAATCAGAAGTTGTGCATTCTCATTCCAGCATTCTCTGCTGACTGCAACGTGTGCTGGCCACAGCAATTGATCCTCATATCTGTCTGATCTACTGCCTGTGAATTATTTGATCTTATTTGAATGAAATGGCAACACTAGGGACCCCATTATAATGTTGGGCAGATCGCCACCGCCCGCATAGTGGTGGTGATCCGCCCGACATCCTTCCCCACCCGCCACCCATTTCTCCCCGCCATGTTACTATGGCGGGGGGACCATAACGGACGGAAAGACCGTCTGCCGTTTTTCCGCCCGGTCAACAAGTCAACCTGGCGGGAAAGAGTTTAATATGGTGGCGGTGTCTGCTAGACACCACCATCCATATTATGATGGGGCGGACACATACCTTGGCCGCCACGGAAAGGAATGCAGGAATCTCTTGCGGGGGCCCGCTGCAGGCCCCCAGGGATTCTCATGGGTGCATATGGGGGGGGGGGTACCTATGGTACCCCCCTGCATTTCAAAGAACACTGTGGCAGGCACTGCGCGATGCATGTCATGTTGTGCATTGAAATGCATGACGTGTATTTTTTGCGTTGCAGTGAACAGTGCTTTCAGCACCGCCCGCCGCAATGTTAAAAATACGGGATAGGCCCGCCAGTGTGGCGGGCGCATCCTAATGGCCCCCACAGGACCCTCGCCCTTATGGCGGGTGGTCCCTTTTTACGACGGGATGGCAGTCGGACAAAGTCCGCTCGCCATCCTAATGACCCCCTAGGTTCTTATACAAAAAGGAAAAATGTATTCAAGAGATTTTTCATCAGATACTATTTTAGTTTTACTTTTATTACACTTCCCTTCATTTGTAAAAAAATAAATATGAAAAGTAAAACATGTTTTATTTTTATGTTTGTATTCTCTTCTTCGGACCATTGCCTTTCTCTTTCCCTATGGGTGTAGAGTGGGGTTGTTTGCTTGAAAGTGCCTAAAATAGAAAAAATACATATTTTAGGCTTAAAAAAACAAGAATTATGAAGTAATTTTCCATTTCTTCATTGTTAAATGCGGGACTCCTGCCTTTCTTGTACAGCTAACAACAGTTGCGCAGTTTGCATTTCGTGTTTTGTTTCTTCGGCCTTCTGAGCATGCGCCGCGGTTCCTCTCAGGTGGAAGGAACATCCTCATTACAGGCGAGCGCGAGCGAAGACGCCGCTGCCCCGGTCAGAGATGCGGTCTGCGGCGCAGTATAATCTGCGCCACAGGGCAGAGGTCACTGTTATGAGTCTGTTAATGTTGTCCCTCTGGGCCAAGATCCATCTCCTGTCCTCGCCGTATTGATCCGCGGACTCATTGGCACTTCCCTCCCTGAATTGATTGGTCCATGTGTGAAAAGAGATTGATGGATTTCGGACTCTGAGGAATCTATCTGCTGTCACGCCCCTACCAGGAGGTGGAGAAGTTTTTATGACTTAATCTCAGAGGTTCGTTATGCGGCTAAGGCGGAGGTGTAAAGGGAACAGCGCTGGCGGTATCAGTTTATCAATTGTCTAGGCCAGGAAATCAAAGCTAGTTTTTTTTAAAGCCCAGGTGGCGTCATCTGTGCCAAATTACAGACCGAAAAGAAGGAAATGAAAAATGTTTAATTGGTTTGATATTAATGCTTGCATGACCCTTTGAATGTCTCTTATATTTTCGCTGACGGGAACGTCACAATAGTGAACTATTTTTTTTCTCTACAGTCATCTTTGAACATTTCTGCGCATGTTTCCTTTCTGTGAGGCCAGGGCGATGGATGCAGAGGTGTTATTTAAGATCATGAAAAGAGAGACTCACGTTACATTTCTTTTCCAACTCTCTCGTTTTAGCATTCACTTTTATTTCCCCTTCTGTCTTACTTTTTAAGCGTTAGCTAGTTCTGTCTTCCTCCTTTCACCCTCCCTTCTTTCACCCTTCCTTCCCTCCTTCCTTTCCCCTCCCTCCCTTTCCCCCCACAATTTCCTTTTTCTTTAATTCCTTTTAGATCCACATTTCTTTTGTCCTATGAATTCCCTTCTTTCTTCTTATTTGCACGTACTCTTCATTTCCTTCAAACTACTTCCTTTTAGGTTTCTATTTACTTTTTTTACATCTCTTTTCCATTTTTTCTTTATTTCTCTTTTTTATTCTACCATCGTTCTCTGACACTGGAATATTTTCATTTTGCTCCTTTGTTCGTCTTTTTCCCGTAGATACTGTCTAAGTGTTTCTGTATTTGCCTTTCACTCGCTCTCCTGTCATTTTTTTATTCATTGTTAAGTATCGGAACCTCAAAGTAAGCCTGGATGTTAGCAAGAACCTCAAGTAAGGATAGTTTTAACAAAGGTTCGGAGTGAGCCGGAGCAGTATTAATAGCTCCAAGTGAGCGTGGGCATTCACAAATGTACCAAGGGGCTTACTTATGAGCCCTTGCTTCACTTTTGTGCCGCTGGTGCGTCACTTTTTACGACACACCAGTGGTGTAAAAATGTGCCATGTGGTGTCATATTTACAAAGTGACGCATCTAGGTACATGCGTCACTTTGTAAACCTCTGCGCCACATTATACCTGCACCAGGTATAGTGTATGCAGGGGGGGGCGTTCGGACGCAAGCAAGCCTTGTAGAAGTGATGCAGTGAAGTCTATGATATTTCACTGCACCGCTTCTAGGACGCAAATGCGTCAATATCTTACGCCTGCCTCACAGCAGGCACATTGAAATGGGACTTGCCCAAATGACCCATTGCTGAAGTTACATCACTTTTGTGACACACTCCAGCAATGCGTAATTTTTGCGCCTACAGATACGTAACTCTTTGCGACATGATGCATCCAGCATGTCGCAAGGAGGGCGCAATGAAAAGTGATGCATCACTGTTTTCTCGCAGCGATGCGCCACTTTTCATAAATGAGGCCCCAAGTGATTAGGGAATTGTCAAATGACAAAAGTGAACTTGGGAATTAATTGAAGACCTGACAGAGCCTGTGCATTAATCAGATTCCTGAGTGACTTCAAGAGGCCAGTAAGGTTTATGCAGTATGAAGAATCCAAGTGAGTGCGCGCATTATCAAGACCCCAAGCGCAGCTGGAGAGACTGTATGTGCAGCAATGAGTAAGCCTAGAAATTATTAAGGGCTCTGAGTGAACCCAGAAATTACTGAGATTTCTAAATGAGGAAAAAGTTTTCCTGACATCAAAGTGAGTTCAGAAATTGTCAAAAACAGACCTAAAGAATCCAAATAGCTCTGATTGAACCAGGAGATTGGTAAGAGTTCTGAGTGAGTTTAGAGGCTAATACGAGCTCTCAGTCAACCTAAAGATTATTAATATGTCTGAGTGAGTCTAGAGACTTTTAAGAGATCGCAGTGAGTTTAGAGATTATTGAGAGCTCTGAGTGGGTCTGCAAGCGAGCCTCAACTGCACCTTACAATTTAATATCTTCATGTCATGGGCACAGGAGGTCATCTCACCGATGGTTTGCTGACTCGCTCCTGGTGCAAGTCGCTGTACCACTGTCTTTACTGTGTCTATACTGGGCAGTAGCGGTCCGTAGTGGGAGTGCTACGGGGCGCTGACGTAGGGAGGGGGAGGGGCAGGGTGGGGGGGGGGTAGTAAACCACGGATTACAGCCAATTAGGGGTAAGTAAACATAGATACATAAAACAAATTTAGTTGCGCGCACTGCATCGCCATATGCAATGCAGAGCGCACAACAATATTCGTTTTATATATTTATATGTTTACTTACCTGTAATCGGCCATAATCCGTAGTTTACCACCCCCCACCCTGCCCCTCCCCCTCCCCGCGTCAGCGCCCAGCAGCACTCCCACTATGGGCTGCTACTGATACTGGGAGAATGACCTAGCTCGTTCCTGCACCACCAAAGAGTGGAACACACTTTTAGCAAGCCCTACCAACACGGGGTTCAGACGATACAGCTTTATATCATACACAGAGCATACCTCATACCCGGAAAAATTACCGGTCATTTTCACAGAAGAGACGTTGCCTGCCCTCGCTGTGACTAGTTAGACACTGACATTCTCTACATAAAGTGGTCATGTGCCAAACTGCATCATTACTGGTGTGAAATGACGCGTCGTCAGTTCACATGTACGGGGAAACAACTCACAAGTACATGGGAGGTTTCCCTGATGGGCCTCTATCCCAGGGACAAGAAATACAGGGCAACAACACGTTTTCTTGATCTAGGCTTGTTAGTGGCCAAGCGCCTGATCACCAGTCGCTGGAAGTCCCATGAGCCACTGTTGGTGGAGGCTGTGTCACACTCCGTCATCATCTAGGCCGGGAAAGAAGGTGTATCCTTCCGAAGGGAAGATAACCTAGCCCTCCGCAAATACCCTATTTCCTCTAATTGGAATGTCCTCCTGATCGACGTCCAGGCCTCCCTACGGACTCATGCGGAGACACATGATCCAGCTGACCAGCTGCTTACACCTGCATAGGCGCACCCACACGGCACTTGAAGCAGCAAACAGCACTGTAATTTTGCATACTGCACACTGTGTACTGAGTTACTTGCCATTTTTGTAGAGATGGAGGCTAACCGGGGGGGGGGGGGGTGAACTGAGACTATTTGAAGTTGAAGCACACCCCCCCTTTATTTCTTATTATATTCTGTGGTTGATGGTTAATGAAAGTTGACACGTTATGAATATGTTTGATGCCATTACCATGCAGTGTCATGGTAAAGATTGCAATGCACCAAGAGTGAAAAACCGAGGTATCATTGCAATTTAAACATAGAAACTCTGTCTGGAATTGCTTTTACCTGGCAGTTTTAGATCTCTGAGAGACATCCCCTAATGACTCTGTTACACTGTATTATCACAATGCCCAATCCATTTCCACAGATGGCATAGGCTTATACTGTGATTTATTTTATCCTGATATTGTAATGTTAATGCATAGAAATATTAATAAACAGATTAAACAAAAAAGAGCTTAGAGTGGGCCTGAAATCTGCCAAGACCACTGAAGGAATCTAGAGGTTTAAGTGAGTTCAGAGACTATCAAGAGAACTTAGTGAGCCTGGAGATTGTCAAGAGCTTTCAGTGAACCTTGTAATTTACAGGAGCTGGCAGGTTCTGATGCACAGCTTGAGACTAAGGTAGTTCGAGCACAACGTGTTCAGCCATTTAATTCCAATTACAAGTTGTAATTCAGTATCAGTGTACTGTGAAGTAGTGTGGCTCACTGGTTAGAGGCGGCAGACCCGAGAGCAGAGGACGGCCCGGGACCAGGGTTCGATTCCCGGCGCGGCAGGTTTCTGGACCAGGGTCAGCGGACTCGATAATTCTCTCGCCTCGGTGCCCACTCTGATCAGCGATCACACTCGGCAACTCTGGGCATTAGCTTGCCTCATCTTCACTAACGGCCCCACCAGACCGCCGGGGATGCCTGGTCTCACCCTGGAGATTCCCAGTAAGGGACCATCTCTCAGGGAAGCCAGGAAGGGTTTCGCAGCGGTCTAAGCGCCAGGACGCCCACGGGTAGCAGTGCGCTATATAAATGCCTACACATTACATTACATTACTCCACATAACAAATCCGACCATATTAAGCTGCGGGCACAGTGCTTCGAGATTCTGTGTTAGGCAGGGCTTTAGTGAGAAGAAAAAACTGGGGGTCACTCGTAGAGGCACGGCCAATGTAATTGAGGGCATGGCCTAAAATAGTTAAGCTTAAAATCTGTACTTAAAATAGTGTGCTGCTCCGCTGGTATTTTACTGCTTCTGCCCATTAATCCAGCTATTTAACAGAACAAGTAACATCACACCTACAACAAGCCAGAACTATTGGTTTTATCAATGGTTGTAAATTGCAGTAGATAAATTAGCAAAAACTATTACTTCGTTGTATATAAATGCTTCCATTCTTGTGGGCGAGGGTGTGGCGTAAGGATAGAGATGCCGACTTTCGAGCTGTGAAAGCAGGTTCAAGCCTCATGTCGGCTCAAAATCCTGTCAAACATGAATATGTGCTTGTGTTATGTACCTGATGCTAATTTTTGCTCCAAGTTTGCACTATATAATACTTATACATGAGCCTCTTTCAAGCTATATCAAAAGCAGTGACGGATAGTACTATGGCAGAGAAAAACTTCTTTTTTCCACCCTGAAGGTAAAAATGGAGAGCCCGATAGGAACCTGTTTTCGCACCACTTAAAGCCTTGGTGTTAGACTCAATGACAACAAGAGGTATTATTAATTTCAATACCTACTTTCAATGGCATAGACGTCTTTTCTAAGTAGGCTTTAACTTTCTTGTTGAAAACAACTTAAATTCGCATCATCTTGCGGGTTGGTTAGACTGATGGCTTCACCTTCTACCACCAACCTAAGGGGCATTGCTGCAACAATGGGAAAAATGTAAAGAGCTCCTTTTTCTACACTGAAACTGAAATGTGATTAATTCCTAAAATGTGGTTTTATGAAAAATTAATGAACAATGGACAGCCTAACAGCTATCCCACAGAATAAACCAATACTTTAGACTTCCTAGTAGTGGGTAAATTGGCAATACACTTTTTATAGCAACATTTTGTAAAATATACTTGCAGTTATCGCTTGTGAAAACTGAAGGTTAGGGTATATCTTGCGTTCAAAACTCATGCAAGATAAAAGCAAAATACTGGTCCAAGGAGAAAATATCTTCTAGGCATTGATTGACTGTTCCCTGCTAAAACAACTCCACCGTGGGCGAAAGTCATGAGACGAAATGTGCATCAGTGAAATCTCATGAAATTTCATTACATTTGCGAAACATAGATCTGACGAGAATTCACCTGTTTATAAAAAATGTTGCCAAGTCTATACATGAAATGGGCTTTGCACTTGATTCTAATAGGACTGTGTTTTATTTTTTCAGGCAGACTACAAGCAGTTTTCTAGTATTAATTTATCCATTCTGCTCATACCTGTTTGCGATATTTTCACTTTTTTTTTAAATTTGCAATCTTTGTGAAGTCTGCAAAATTTCTAAAGTTATTTGAATGCAATGATGTTATGCAACGTTTCCCACTCTTATGCTCAACACCCAAAGTTAAAGCACAATAAAAGGTTGTCCTACAAGTTTTATTCCGAAGACAGTAGTCCTTTGGTGAAACACAATCATAATGGGTTTTCAATGGACTGCTTGTGCATGGATTATTGATGCAAATCCTTACTTAGGGCATCAGATTGGTTGAGATGCTTTAGCGGAATGTTTGTTTTCATACTACAGAGTAATCACATGGCTGTGGAGGAGAACATGCTCTGGGTCCAACCAATGATACTCGTAATGTTGAACACTCTCTCCTTGGCATAGAGTGTTATGGATTGGTGACTTTCACCAAAAAGCATGTTCTCTTCCTTGAGATTGTACCTGCAATTTATCAGTTAATACATTATTTACTGAGCAACCTTGAACATATATAAAATCTGAATGAAAGTTCAACCGCATGCCTGCTAATGACGAGCCCAGCTCTTCATGAGGCAAGGTGGAGCTGTGCTCATAATGGCCGCACCACTCCCCTGCGCGGTGAATTCCACGCCTGTGCGGACGTTCCACTGTAGTGGGCGGAGTCTGACGAGCTCAGCACGCGGCCCCTCCCTCCCGCACCGCGGGGGAATTACCCCCACAGCTAAGGGGTTAAACAAATTCAGTGCAAAGATGTAAAATAAAAATGACTGCGCATTTTAAGTGGCCTAATTGGTATTTGAAGTAGGTCTCTCCTCAATTGAGTTTTTGTCACACATTTCTTTTACATCCTTGTTGCTCTCTCCCTCCCTCTTGTTATTCCACTATTTAAGCTTTGTTTGCCTCATAAAGTGCAGAGGCAGATCTCGTGTGTAAACAAATAACTCGTAGATTTAAAGAGGCTGAAATCTACGAGTTATTTGTTTACACAAATTTATATTTTTCTTCAATATTTTCTTTTTTCATCACCTTTTAAGCACTGATTTATACTGTTTATATAAGAGGGCTTATGACAACTGGGTTAAACATGAAGTTGTAAAATTTGTGATGGTTAATATGGTACAATGCACTAAGCATTAAAGTAATCAAATCCAGGGTAGAGGCACTTAATTCATTGCCGTTGGGCAAGCAACTGGAGGCTTATATCAAATGGAGGTTTAAATATTAAAACAGAATGCTTGTGACGTCAAAGTACGAAATTCAAAAGATAACCTTAAACAAAACTATATACTATTCTACAAATGTGGCTCTCGAATCTTAATGTAACACGGTTTAGTTTAGATTTTTGTTTGGTTTATTTACGAATAATTGTAATCAAAAGAATGTGCTCTTAATGTACTACCATGACCATAATGCCTTAGCGCATAATAGCAGGAAATTATGTTAGCGACTGAGCATTTGTTAAAAAATCCTGAATGCGTTATGGGCGTTACCGTGATTAAGAACTCAGCTGAGTTCGAAACGCGTTGGTGTGTCTTTCATCTATATGGAGTATTTGGATAAATAAATTACCTTGAATTTTGCACTATATCGGAGTGCCACCTGCTTTGTTTCTCGTGAGGGAGACGTTTGGTAACATATATATATATATATATATATATATATACAAACACACACACACACACACATGTTAGCTTAACATGTGAAATACGGCTTGGTATTGATTTGTGTATTTATCTATGTATTCACTGAAAAAATAAAGGTTAAACTGACACAGTAGTTCAGTAAAAATGTCAGGGCGATGAAACAGCACTCAAATTCACCAGTTATAGTTATCTCTAGTAACTGTAACAAATGTCCTAAAGTAACTATAACTTGTGCATCCACCATGCAGAGTCATGTTATCAAAGATGCCATTTCAGATGTAGCAGTGGTGTTATCAATGATGTCATACAGCATGCAGTGAAAGATGTAATATTGGAGGTACATATTAGTGCATGGCGAGGGTGTGAGTTATAAGTATCTTAGGGCACTGGGTACTATGTGGACACAGATACATACACCTACAGTTCGATTTTCTACATTTAAAGTAAATATGAAGGCTTGTATTTCACTTTTATTCAGTGACCGGGATGGGTATAATAATGTGTGTGTCAAAGTGCAGTGTCTGTTTTTCAAGTGAAATTCACCATCTTTGTTTGGTGGGGCACCGGTGTGCTGGAGGGGGCATAACAAATGGAGCTGAGGCATGAGCCCCAGGTGGCACCCCTCTGGAGACATGAGCATAGAAAACATGTGCCCTTGCTTGCATAGATTTCTTCTATGCCTGGTATGTTGAGGGAGAGATGAGAGACTACCACAGAGTGAGTAGCGTATTACCAGATTGGCTGAGTGCCACTAGTAAAATTTCCAGCTAACTATAACTGGTGTCAAACCTATGGTTTTTTCAGTGAATTTAATAGGTTTTTTAAATGCTAATTCCTAACTAGAACTGGTGTATATATATATATATATATATATATATATATATATATATATATATATATATATATATATATATATATACATATTTATATATATATATATATATATATATATATATATATATATATATATATATATATATATATATATATATATATATATATATATATATATATTATTATTTTTTTTTTTCAACAAAAAGAACCCTGAAAGGCTCCCATTGGCGAACCGGATTCTCCACTGAACAGACAGAGTCCACAATTATTTCTTCTTTTTAGGGGTACTTTATTCTTATCAACACCATTAGTGCAAACGTCAAAGGACGCCGATCCAGCTTTTACCTCATGAAGGCTGCTGCAGTGGATGTCAGAGTGCGTCTCCAGGGAACCTTGGAGCTTTGATTTATACGCGGCATCCCAGCAACGGGAAATGCACTATCCGGAAATTTGGGGCCACGGAGCTCCAAATCACAGTTTCAATGTGGAGGCATCCATGGAGGATTGACAAGCCCGATGTGCGAGTGGAGGCCCATTGGTGGGCTTGAAACATTTCAGACAGTGGCACATAACTGAAGCACACACTACAAGACACACAAACCAATGCGGACTCATTCGAGTCGCCCATTGGAGGGCTCATATTTTTAAGTGGGAGGTGTGGCCTCTATGCCAAAATGACTGTTGCGCCGCTGAAGAGTGCAATGAGCACAAAACACGTCCGGCGTAAATCGACAGTAGGCATGAGCGGGAAATCCGTTACGCCCGCGGATTTTGCGGATTTTTGGGAAATCCGCAATCCGCGAATTTTGCGGCTTTCCCGCAAAATCCGCAAAAAAAAATTCGCGGACGTAACGGGTTCAAAAGTTGAACCCCCACTCATGTAACTATTTTACAATGGCGCCAGCAAGCTGCCAGCGCCGTTGTAAAATAGTTACAAAGTTAGCTTGCACAGGAACCACTAGATAAAACGAAGCAGGTGCTGCTTTATTTTATCTGAGTGCTTCCTGTGCAAGCTAACTTTGTAACTATTTTACAACGGCGCTGGCAGCTTGCTGGCGCCATTGTTAAATAGTTACATGAGTAGGCTGGGCACAGGTCTGCTTTCTTCCCAAATCTACCGTGGAAAATCAGCTGTGATGCTGGATAGAAGCCTTTGCATCCTTGACTTTCACGAGCGCAATACCCGTGCTGTTCCTGTGACCAGGAGCTTCTTTCTCTTCATCTGCTGAACTGATCTTTCTCTGACCTTTTATACACACAAGAGGCACATGAACTTGCACAGAAGACCCCCCCACCACAAAATCCGCGAATCCGCGGATTCGCAAAATCCGCAGATTTTGTGAATTAGCAAATCCGCAAATTCGCAAATCCGCGGATTGCGAATTCGCAAAATCCGCCCATGCCTAATCGACAGGCATGCTGTAAACTGAATCCACCCGCCGATCCGGCTTTTACCTCATGAAGGTTGCTGCAGTGGATGTCAGAGTGCGTCTCCAACTGGTGGGAACCTTGGAGCTTTGATTTATACGTGGCCTCCCAGACGCGGGAGATGCACCACCCAGAAATTTGGGGCCACAGAGCTCCGAATCACGGAGTCTCGATGTTGAGGCATCCATGGAGTATTGACAAGCCGGATGTGCGAGTGGAGGCCCATTGGTAGGCTTGAAACATTTTAGACAGCGGCACATAACTGAAGCACACACTACAAGACCCACAAACCAATGCAGACTCATTCGAGTCGCCTATTGGATGGCTCATATTTTTAAGTGGGAGGTGTGGCTTCTATGCCAAAATGACTGTCGCGCCGCTGAAGAGTGCAATGAGCACAAAACGCGTCCGGCGTGAATCAACAGGCATGCTGTAAACTGGATCCACCCGCCGATCTGGCTTTTACCTCATGAAGGTTGCTGCAGTTGATGTCAGAGTGCGTCTACAAATGGTGGGAACCTTGGAGCTTTGATATATATATATATATATATATATATATATATATATATATATATATATATATATATATATATATATATATATATATATATATATATATATATATATATATTATTATTAGAAGCAAGCCATAGCTTAGCAAAATGTCGAAAAAGTGTGACTCAGAGTCCTGCACCTTGTGTTGTTTAAATGAAAGTCTTCAAATACTTCTAAAAACTGAGCACATAAATGGCAAACTAAAACAGGATGGAACTGAGTTCCAAAGTCTTGGAGCCCCAGTCAAAAAAGCTTTTTCTTGGCCACCAGGGAATGATGATTACAGAATCGATGTACTGTGGATAGATTTAAGACCCCAGATATCCCTTCACAGAAGCTCCTCTCATCTTCTTACCAGAACTGCTACCTTAACTCATCCCAGGTATGTTACAAGTTTTTGCGGGCCTTGGACAAAAAGTCATGCTTGGCTCAGTTGGCATAGATAGTGGCGGGGCGAGCTCAAGATAAGTGTTTTTCTTCTTTTAAAATGGTATTTTCCCTCGTTGTCCTCTGCCAATTCCCCTCCCCGCTCTTACCTGCAGCTGCCGTCACTGGGCGGCAAACTCAGGGACTGCCCCGCACGGCAAAAGCTCTAGCTATGCCACTAGCTGGACCAGTTTGTCAGTATCTGGCACCATCTACTCGAGCTCGGCGGATATGGGTAGGTCTCCCCACGCGGACACAGGCGAATCGAGCCACTTCTAATGGGCTCACCCCTGATGTTCTGTCCCGCCGACCCCTCATGTGGCAAGTAGTCCCTGACCAGTAGGCATAGGAGATTCCACAGAGGTAACATACACCACATACATGACACAAGCATGTTGTTTTCTTTCCTCACTTTTGTAAGGTCCTGATGAATCGCGGGTGACTTGACCCTAAGCGAGAAACATGTCGACCACTTTCACTTCTAGCCTTCTCTAGGGTCACTCGACCTAACCTGTTGACACCTAGCGAGCTAGTCCCACGTTTTAACTGCAGCCAGGGGACCCCCAGAATAAAGTGAATTCCAGTACCCCTTGCTACATTTTAACAATGATACCATCACAACACACCATCCTGCCCACACTCCCCCACTTCACCATAAGGCTGTTGGATAAAAGATCTCCGCCAAAGAGCCCCTCTTGAGGTGAGCCCGTCGGGGATTGCACCGCCTCCCCGACGAGGAGCAAACACCAATGATGAAGCATGACATCCTTCTGGGTGTGTGAGGCAAATACATCCAACATAATGGATGCCCCAAGGTGTCATTCTAACACCTTTGGTCATGCCAGCTAAACCTCCCCAACCTCTCCACAGGAACAGTGCAGCAACCCTTCTCTTGCACCATCTTTTGGTTTAAATAATGTTAGTTCCATGAATGAACAGGATGGTTTACTTCTTAGTCTATAAATAGATTTTGGAACAGAAGCACATGGCCCTGAAAAAGTGAGGGGCATGAGGAAACTTAACTCCTCTGACCACCCTTCACTTTCGATCCTACCTGGAAGGGTCACTTCTACATTAATGTCGTTATAGGCCTCTTCCCTACTGTTCCTCCATCAAAGATCATAAGAAACCATCAGATTGCAACAAACAACCTCAGAGAGTCCAAGTTCTTTGGGGACAGGTACATCTGAATGGCGAAATGTCTTTTGTCTTGAAATTCTGTGCACTGGAGCTGACCCTATTTCAAATAACTCGTGAGCATAAGCTATTAACGCACATTTCCCAAACCACATTCATCTCTCAATTACAGGGATTACTGTTACCTGCTTGTCTGGGACGTCACACCCTGTGAATGTTTGAAGATGCCATTTTACATGATCTTCCCTGTTAAGGGTGCCAGAAAGGATTGTCCACCTCCTCAAGGCAGTGCAAGCTGGGCACAGCATCACCTGCTGCCGCGGAATGATGCAGTCAGGCACAATCCCAAGGGCACAAGCAGGGGCAGAGATGAGTAACTACATCTCAAACAATAACAAGACTGTCAACTCTATCAAAATTAATAAACACGCTCACTTCAGTTAGAAATGTGAAGTTTCTTATTCACTCTGGGGAGCCAATGAACAATATGCATGGATTTGAGGATAAAGAGTGCATAGTAACCATAACTGAAGAATGGAACAAGAGAATTAATTTTATTTATAACTACACAGAGTTCAGGATTCTACACCCCCAAAATATACTAGTGAAGTACAATTTTGGTTTGGAACCCACGTGCAACATGCGGGTGCCAGTCTTGAACCCATTCAGTGCCCTCTGAGCTGTTCATCTTTACACGCTTAATAAAAATATGTGCTATGCAGAGGCGGCCGACACAGGTAAGAGCGTCGGCGCGGGGGTGGTGCAGGGTGGGGGTCAGGTAAGTGGACAAATCATGGGCTAAGTAAAATTGAATAAATAAAAAAATAATACCACATTCCTTGAGCTTGCCGTATCGCTGAGTCGGCGATTGGGCGAGTGCAAAGTGGTTTTATTTATTTATTTATGTTATTTTACGTATCCCGTCATATATCGAATTACCTGACCCCCGCCCCACCCCAAAGCCCCACAGCTCTTACCTGTGCCGGCCGCCACTGGTATTGAGCAACATTAGGTTGACCGAAGCTAGTAGCCTTCATGGCTACATGTTGCTGTGTGTTAACAACTGTAAATTGCCCTTCCCTCATAATGTGCTGTTGTCCTGAGACCATAAATGTGATGCAGGCAATTAATAGCAGTTAATGCCCTCTCTACAAGGCAATAACACTTATTAAAAACTTGAGCAAACACAATAATGTTTTGGTTAGATGCTTCCTTCAACACATGCTTTCTATGAATCAGTCTGTAATGGAATTAATTGTGACACATGTCCATAGCATTGCTTGTTCCACATCCTGCCTCTGTTGGCGTTCCACATACCTAGTGGACAGCTGGTGCTTCTGGAGTCAGGGATAGTGATTGTCTCGTGACCTGGTCTCGTGATCAAATGCATGGTCAATAACCAGGTTGAATAATGACCCGCCACGACTGACCTTTTGTAATCTATTTTTCTACTAACATAACAGGGTCACCAGGTTGGAGAACACACAGTCCTGCTTATCAATGCTATCTATGACTCTCCTCAACATTTCCTAAATGTGGTGTCAACTAGTGGACGGAACCAGCATTGTTTGATGTAAGCTTTGTCACATCCTGCAGGATTTAATGTGTGCTGGTGCGTACCATTGAACAGTCCCACCACAAGCTCACAACTCTTTGTGTGAATTTAAGGAACTACTGAAGATAACTGGCAGACTTTCCTTATGTCATATCATACTACCCACCTACATGCTCCTCGTGCAGTACTCAGATTTTACCATGGGTTCACAACATCAGTTTTCTATAACAATAACATAAGTCACAACACACATTTTCAAATATCAGTCTCAACCTAAGACATTCAGTGGTAGCTAGAGTCAGCTATTCCTATCCCTATGTTTTTGCTTGTACACCCTGTGGGTTTCTTTGCCAACCATGGTAGCAATCTCAGTTTGAGTGGAGGAGTGTCACCTTGCCTGCTGTGAACGCAGCAGACACACACGAATAAGTAAAGTGTGTCAATGGCACTTTAGTTAAATTTGGCAGTGGGAGGGAAGGGGCGGGGCTGAATCCTGCAACTGCAGGATTACAGCTCCCCTCTAGCTTGCATGTCGGGTTGGCCGGCTCTATTGCTACGGCCAGCCTAACATGTGCACTGTAAACCCAGAAATCCCTTGGCTTTGAAACAGCCCGTGGATAACTGCCATAGACCCCCAGCCTCAAAATGAGCACTGGGTTAGCCTGCTCCCACCAATCCTGGAGCTGCTATCAGCATGAGAGCAGCTCCTGGATTGCTTGTGTGGATGTTCACAGAGCAGGAAGGAAGTCCTTCCCTTTCCTGCTCGTGGACGCTGGTAGTCAATTATGGGTAGATGAAGACGGAACTGCTGACACTGACTTGGTCTTTGGCACTTCTTGCCCTGATTTGCTACCCCTCGGCTCATGGATCCTGAAGGCAACGGCAGAAACAGAAAATACATTGGGCTCCGATTTAGGATGGATGACATCACTTTTTAGTAAAATATGGGAATTGTATGAAAATTACACAAAACTATGCCATGGCATGGCATGAAATGCAGTTTGTCTGTACTTCATCTGAACTTTTTAACAAGAGCATACTTCACATAAAAAGTGACACAAGATACCAGCAGGAGAGTAGTATAAAACTAAAATGTCCCTTGGCAAGACACTTTCTGCTTAAACAAATCGTCTGTGGGAAAAATTGCATGAAATCACATAATGTGACATTAAAAAAACATTCAAGTAAGGCAAAATTTCAAGAAATTTAGTGTAATGCAAAAATTGTAAATATGTAATGAAGAGCAGAGGTCTGTTATTGCTATGCCTTTAATGCCACTTTTGGAACATTTTCGGCGTCTTTGAAAATGTATCCAACCATATTATCTCTTTCATATGTAAGAGCAAGAACCCAAGGTGTTTTTGGGAAATGTGGTGCCCATGTATTATAAGGAATAAAATACCCTCTGTCCTACTTTAAAAGGGTATTGCAAGGCACTCAGAGTTCTTTGTCCTTAGAAAGGAAATTATATTAGAACATTGGAATGTGGAGCACTCTATTGAATACAATTGAGTGCTCCATGTTTCTACAGGCCAGTAAAGGCTCACAAAGCAATATTTCAATGTTGCTTTTGTTCACAGCTATTGCTGTGAACAAAGGCCTCTTGGAGCTTGAAGGATTTAAACCCCCTCAGGCTCCAAGAGGCTTTGTTTTATTTTTTAGAAGATTCTGCCCTCTAGTGGCAGAATGTTCTAATAGCCTAAAGCCTTTCGTAGTTGGGCGTCATCGGCCATTAAAGTCCCGCTCCCTTCTTAAAGGCCGGAGCCGAATGCTGGAGCAGGCCTTTAATGGCCTGTATAGCCCTCTATTGGGGCTATAAGGCTATAGTATGACTATGGCCTCCTTTCTCTTTTTAGTCACAGACCTCAGAGAAAACATGCAATATTCTTGTAATGTAAGGTAGGAGATACTTTATCCATATATACCGTCACTATATTGAATGAATTATATTTCATGACAATAATATTGCATTCATAACATCGTCATACTGCTGTATCCCAAGTTAAGTAATGGTACGTGTAATAGATGAATACAATAGTTTATAGAGTTACAGAGACAATGGAAAATGAAAATAAGAATATACAGCCCAACATGCTGTAGTGGACGGTAGTGTATAGAAAGTGATATAATTTTAGCTCAATATATTTGACCTCAGCGTGGTTTCATACAACCATTTTGGCACTCAAAAACCTTAAATCTTGAAGTCCTGATCAAAGTAAAACTAAAGTTAAATTTCCACCAGATGAAGCAATCCCTGAAAGATTCTGACCAAGGTCTTATTACGGCAAGTGTTTCTCCAGACAAGCGTAAACTCTTTGTCATAGCTGTCATGTAGCTCACTGAGTCCGCTGGCAAGGCCGCACTTCAAGACAGACTTAAGTAAGTTCTTCCAGGGGTTGATACCTCTGAGCATAGGCTGGTATCGGATCACAATCTTGAGGTACATGATCAATTACAAAGGCTACAATCTGTGAATAGTAAGGCAGAGAACGCCCAAGGTACAGTTTCCATTTCACAATAACTGGTCATATCTTCACCCCAAAAGCATGCAATACCTCCATCATTCAGCATGCTCTTTCCATCATTATTGTATTTTTTGGAATTCACTCATTGTGTTTTTGGCTACCGTCTCCTCTGTGAAATAATGACCGTCTCTGCTGCTCTTGTTCCCACCATCAAGCGATCTAAGTGGTTCAGTGCAGGAATGGGTAGTGCAAAGCCATGAAAAACAGATCGAGATGTAGGGTTAACATAATGACATGTAGGTATTTTGCAGTGTCCAACTGTTGATTTCCAGGTTAAATATGAGTGAAGGTCGTTACCCTAAAACAGATCCAACAGAAAAATATTTTTGCTGGATGACATTAGCCCAGGCGAAATTGTTGTCACAGAAGCAAAATCTCATGCAATTCTCGCTTTCTGGTTGTTTTGTCTGTTTTGCTTATTTTTTTTTCCCAGTAATACAGAAATTCTTTCAATTAATTTAATTATTTATATACTCAATTTTTTTTGTTTATTAGGATTTAGATTTACAATGCAAGTACGCATTTTAAAATATACAAAATACATAATCAACACACATTTCAAAACATTTTTAAAAATGTGAACATTTTAAAACACATCAATTCGTTCACTAGGTTAGATAATAGTTGAAGCACTTCTTTTGTTGTACGAACCCCATATTTCAAATACAATGGTTTCAAAAGCTGTTAAAATGCGGCAAAGGGCAGACAAAACGTGCTCTAGAGTTTGAATAGAGTCCCAACAAAGATCACACAGTCTATTCGGAGCCAACCCACTCCATGCCCCTATAAGAGATTTTAATTGTAAAATATTCCTACTAAGCAGTATTAGAAGATTGGAATTTTGGGAGTTCCATTGAAAACATGGAGTGCTCCGGGCTTCTAATGGCCGGTAGAAGCCCGGAGCTCCAACATTCCGATGTGTGTTCACAGCTGTTGCTGTGAACAAAAGGCCTAACGGAACCCAAGGGGATTTCAACTCCTTCGGGCTCCGTGAGGCCTTTGTTTTACAAATTAGAACATTCTGCCCTCTAGGGGCAGAAAGTTCTAGTAGCTGTAGAGCCCTCCGTATCGGGCTCTACCGGCCTTTAAAAGCCCTGTCTCTTATTAAAAGGCCTCTCCGAACGCTGGAGCAGGCCTTAAATGGCAGATAGAACCCGCTACGGAGAGCTCTACGACTATAATTTTAAAAAACAGACTCCGTTCCCCAAATTCCATGTAAAGTACCGTTGAGGCTGTGCAACTAAGCATGAGGAAATCATAGCCTCTGTCTTCGTTTTTTCCCTACACTTCATCATATTATTACGTACTCTCTAGTTTATCATGTGACATCAAACCTTTAGTTGGCATCTCGCAGACAAAGGCCACTACCATTGCTACAAGGGAAAGGGTTAACCAAACAGAACACATAGAAAGCAGAGCACAGAGTAATAGATAACTGATGAGGCAGAAATGGTGCCCTGAACATTCTGCTTTAGTGGAGCTTTGCACTGACTTCTGCTGTAGACATCCTCTGTGCAGGCACATTCCACCCTATTATTATTACTAGCCTAGTATGATTCTCATTGAAAATTAAAAGATCCTATTACAGAAGAGATGAGAGACCTCTGTTTTAGGAGGTTAATATAACAATAAAAGGGTTCCTTTGCCAAGTGCAAAGGTTCTGTACCTGGCACAGAAATCACTAGATAGCAATCAAAGAGCAGGTCGCATGCTCTAGAATGACTTGAAGTAGTTGACAGTGAAAATATATCACAGTATGCACTTCTGATTACACTTTTGCTCTTAGTGGAATCACTGTGCTGATTTAATTTGCCAAGTGCACTTTGTTATTATAGAAGGCCAGGTAGAATTTTCAGAGCCTTACAAAAAATTATTTTTTCCGACTTACCTGCTCCTTTTTACCTTATAGTAGTATCCTTTTTGGGTCATTTATTTCAATGGGGCTGCCTCTTGTGGACCTTTGTGGTGCTGCCTTGAGACAGCTCCCTTAAACCACTTCAGTGCTAAGGCACTCATTATTCTTTCCATTCATTTTCCATTGAAATGAATGGAAAGTTCATGACGAGTTACCCTTGTCATTAGCAGCCAAGAGGTTAAGAGTCCTTAATCTAACACGTCTTAAACTTAAAGTCAGATATGTCCAGTCCTTTTTCTAATATAAAATGTGCTTGCAGTGAACTATATTGGAGCACTTCAAAGGGGGGAGTCCCCTCATTTGTATTAGCCGTTTCCATTCGCAGAGATTTTACTGGTCTTAGGGGGCCTTCTATTGCCAGCAGGGGAGCATACGAAACAAACCTTCCAGGCGAAGTGCAGCATGTAGACTGTCCTAGAAGAAGAGGTTTGCCATGGAGCCAAGGGGGTCTCCTGAACTGTCACTCTGAAAGGCAGGTTGGGGGACTTTAGTGGAGACTCAGACAGGATGTCAGTGCCCGCCCTGTCAGGATCAGTGCCAGGACTTGCTCTCTCCCAGACTTTAAGCAGGGGGAAACAGCCCTTCCCTGAAAGGGTGGTGGGGCTATCAGTATACACTGACTGACATATGTCACTCTATGGTGGCCTCTGTGGGTCAAAGATGAGCAAGCAGGGAGTGTGTAACAGCATTAACCCCAACTATGGCGCTGTGCATCTGTGTTTAACTGCTTTCAGAGTTATCTGGCGCTCCAAAGACACTCTTGCAAATACAACTGAAACCCCCCTTTTTTTTCAAAGATAAGGCATTTTTGTTATAATGCAGTTCTGATCACACCAAAGCAAACTGCATTTTCCGTCCATTCCTTGCATGTAAGTGCCAGTGTACACAGTGGACAATGGCACACATGAATTTCCACTTTTCAGCCCTTAATACACTTATCGAACTGCAATTACTGGTACACTTCTTCTAAATAAATAGGAAAAATTCAATATTGTTCTTCTTGCCTATAGAAAGGATTTTTTTGTTTATTTTACATGCTAACCCACTATAGCTACGGATCCACGTGTTAGGCACGTGGCCGGCTTAGCAAACAAGTATATGTATTCACCTACTCGCAATATCGTTCTTGCAGACTGGGGATGGGTAACGTTTTTTCTTTGGCCTCTAAAGTCGAGCGAAGTTTCCCAACTAGAACGTCCGAGAACATGAGGCAGAACCAGAATATCCTGCATCAGGAATTGTTGGGAAGGACCGCAGCCCTCGAAGTGCAATGACGAAGAGGTAGACCTCCCAACTCACAGTGCTACATTGTGCCACAACATATTGGCCTTGCCGCAGCCCGTGCAGGTAAGAGCAGCGGAGCCAAGTGGGAGGAGGATTTCAACAGACGACAATGAGGGAAAAAAATTATTTATTTAATTTTCTCTTGTGGTCTTCTGTTGAAACCCCCCTCCCGTCCAGGCCCCACCACCCCACCACTCTTACCTGCATGGTCCGCGGCTGTATTGACACCCTTCACACGGTCACCAAGTGAGGAGCCGATATCACACGGTGGCAGTGTGAACGAGCTCTTACCCACTGCAAAGAGTGGATTCCCAGCTCGATTTTTGAAGAATTGAACTGTCAATGTC
The DNA here is from genome assembly GCF_964263255.1 of Lissotriton vulgaris. Classification (NCBI taxonomy): domain Eukaryota; kingdom Metazoa; phylum Chordata; class Amphibia; order Caudata; family Salamandridae; genus Lissotriton; species Lissotriton vulgaris. Next base: position 847,083,108 of record NC_141685.1, read on the forward strand.
TATTTAGGTGGTTGAAAAAAAAACAGGACTTTGGCACGAGCCTCAGAAAGCTTTTTTTTCGTTGGAGCAGGGAGTTTGATGGAGGGGAAAGGGTAAAAGTGCATTTTAGGTACTACTTGGCACAAGGCCCCGCCCCCTGCAAAACCTCACCCCCTCCGTCAAACAATGATTTATTTTTTTAGTTGACAGATCTGAAGAGGGAAGGAATTACGCTGTAGTCAGGCAGGTGGTGTCTTGGTAGAGAGAAGCTCTATGGTCAAGGGTGTCCCCTTAAACAAGAGAAGGTTCAGGGAACTTTATTTATGGGGTGGGGCTTTCAAAATAGGACAGGGCCTTCTGCAACGAAGCCACAGCCTGTTGCCCTGTACAGACCTTTGCTGCAGCGGGAACAGTATTTCACTGCACCTAATGCCATCTAAAGCAGCCTCCTTTTTAATGTAAACTTTAAAAGCTTTGCATCTCGCAAAGCTTGCAAGGGTTAAACAGCAACTTTATGCAAGTTTGAGTCATCTGACTTTGCAACTTTGACACTCCGGTCATAGTTTACATTTTAATTAGATCTCGCGGCTGCAGGCTTTACTGATTGGTAAAAGATACCTTCCCAAACTATACTCGGAGTCGTAGATAGTGCAACATTAAGTGGAGAGGGCCTTTGAAACCAATGTAGTATACCGGTAGAAAAGCTTATTTGGTAGTAGAACAAGCCTACTACTGGGAGCAGCGTGCTTTAAAGTAAAAAGAGAGAAACAGAAAGACAAACATTGGAATGTGGAGGCTAGGGAAGCCACCTCTCTGCCTGTCATATGAACATTCAACGCCTAAGCCCTGATACTTTCACCTCCGTATTAAATATTTTCTCATCTCTCCATGTTAATTTGTGCTCATATATTTTTTGTTTTGATGTCTAAATCAAAAAGCTTTTGATTGAGCACTTAGAGTTCCTGCTCACACATTTTCAAGTAATTTAGTTAATTGTTTATTGTAAAGTAAGTAATGCATTAATTATGTGTAGATATGGGTGTAGTTTAAGGCTACATTTGCAGCCAAGTACATTACCCTGTGACTCATATGTTAAGTATGAATTCCATACCATTCCATTCCAGGAAGCCGCTTGGCCGCAGTGCGCTTTATCAAATATTCTTTTCATTTCATTTCATTTCATTTCATAACAGTTCACTGAAGTATGGTCTTAGCATTAAAAGTGATTTTTTTGGTGGAGCAAAGTGTGTAGATAAATTATTTTTACTGATAGGAGTTAATATTTTTGAAGCTGTGTGTAAACAAATCAACACCTTATGCTCATGAATTTATGGAGGTAATGTACTGTAATGATGATATACATTGTATATTTATCGTTGCTGTGTCTTTTCAGTAGTGTTTTCATGTTAGGAATTTTCTCCTGATGAAGGGTGGAAGTTTCCACCGAAACATGTATAGTGTGATAAATTAGAGTAAAGGCAATTGTTTGGTTCAGACATATTAAAGTGCAAGAAAATTAAATAATCAAGGCTTGTATTAAGTAAAATAGAACAAATGTAAGAATTGCTGGAAATATTTCCAGAGCTAGTGCTAAGTATACAATCTGTTTGTCAGGCCTATTTGTTTCAAATACAAAACCCTGTTGCACAGTTTTGCCCTGCAATTAACAGTGCTTGTACATCATTAAACACCTCAAGCCTTCAAATCACCAAAGCTTAACACAAGAAGGTTCACAGCAGCAAACATGCAGCTTGTAACTCACTCTTTGCAGAAGTGCTATGTCAAACATCAGGATGGAATCCTTGGTGGAAATTCAAAGTTGACCATTTACAAATGGCTTATACTTGATGCTGTAGCAGCGCATGGTATTTCCGTCATGTAGGGTAAATAGTCAAAGAAAAAGTCTAAATCTACAACCTTATACACACTACTATGTACAGGTGTAGATTTACACGTTTTTTTAAATTCAAGAGCCTATCTATTGTTACGTCTGTAAAGCTGCACCAATCACAAGTTTTCAAGTACATTGATGACAAGTCATAACTTTTTCAGTCCTAGGCACTTGTATTGTATTGTATATTGGATTTATATAGCGCTTATCACCCAGGGGTCTCTAAGCGCTTGCCTTGGGAACCCGTCCTGGCTTTTCCCTGTGAGATAGCCCCTACAGGGCATCCCCAAGGTGAAAGCCAGGCATCCCGCCGCGGGGGTCAATGTGGAGATTAAGCAAGCTTAATGCCCAGAGTTGCAGAGTGTGAACCCATGATTAGGTCAGGCACCGATGCGAGAATTATCGAATCCGTGGACATTTGAGCTCAAGACCCTGCCACGTCGGGAATTGAACCCTGGTCCCGGGTCTGACCTCTGCTTCAGGGTCTGCCTGCTCTAACCAGTGAGCCACACTTCTCCACTTGCCATTTTGAAACTGCATACATTGTGCAGTTCTGCATTGGAGATATCAAACCCCAATGTGCAATAGCACACTCCTTATTTTTTTGATTTCTTTTTTATTCACTGAGAACATATTTTTTTTCCCAAAGGAAAAAATTGTCCCTTACACCTCCACCAGCATTGTTCATAGTTCATTTATTTTCACATCCTGAATGAGGGTCTACTCCAACCATTTTCTTGAGTACATTTTCGACGTTTTTTAGAGTGGGAAAGGAGATGGGTTTGTGAATACCAAGAAATTAATGGATTTTAAATCAGGCCTTGTGAGTCTAGTTAAAATAACGGTTCATTCTGCTGGTTAACTAAAAGTGTCAAATGCAATCAGTAGACACAACTAGACTCTGATAACCTGTACCAATATGCAGCAGGAATCAACTGAAATGTACACCGTAAAAGTTCAGCAGACGACCTAGGAGCAACATGGCAGCCATTGCGTCTTGACCAGCCGATTAACATCTGGTCAACAATAATCCCTAAAAGTGATTTTTCAGCAATTGCAGATTAACAAATCGTGAAAAGCGACTTCACAGCAATACCGAATGTGTGTTTGTTGATAAGACTTCAATTTGTTTTAGTGAAAACAGCAGCATTTCTCTCACTTGATGGTTACTGACTTCTACGTTCCCACGTTTTTAATGATTAACGGCGTGCACCGTGGGAAGACGTCAGAGTCCAACAATGCGACCGGTGTTCATAGTTGAACAAATTCGCCCACGCGACTGAGTAAACGCTACCGCCGAGATAAACCCTTCGTTCGTCATAATTAAGGCTGAATGATTCGATATGTATTTTTTTCACGGTCTGTGAGGGGGTGGGTACTCGGTACAGAAGGGTTCAATAATGGACAAAACATCAGAAAACTTCTTCATTCGTCGTTTTACCGTCCGTAAATATCAAAGGAGGCGATGCAAAAAATATATTTCGAAGTATTTCCCTTGAGCTACTTTTCAGTAATTTCGTGTGGGTTCTGGAACACACAATAGCCACAGACTGCTGAAATGAATGTATGCTCACCCGTGGGCCTAGGATGTGCTAATCTGCATTCAGCTGGCTAGCAATTTGGCAATTTAGCTTTAAAATGTCCTGAGTGGGCTCAGGTGAAATGTACATTATGCCCATGTAGTCTTGCATAATTTCTCAATTTTCATGCTACGCATTTTACGTGAAATTCTCTAAATTACGCAGTTGCGTTACACGTCAAAATTGTGCTGTGTCTGCGGCTATTGTTCATGGCACTTGTGTTGCATTTTCTTAAAACTAATTTTTAGTGCAAAAGGCGTGCTCACGTCAAAAATTAATGTTAGGATGCATTTTGTGCTACAATAAAGAGCTAAATGTCGGTTTGTTTTTCATGTAATTTTGCATGAGTCCCTGCAGTTTTTGCTGATTTCACATAATTATGCAAAATAAAATTACTCAAATTTTACATACCCATTCAAAAGCTTCACAATTTGAGCAGCTGTTAAATTGTTTAAAAAAAAAACACACTAAGTACCACTAGCAAACAGCTGTACAGGACATCAAGTGGATTGCCACCACTTGGCAGCAGTTTTGAGGCCCCTCTACCAGGTCCCTAATCAAGTCCAAACTGTCATACCCCAGCTCTCTACCTTGTGTCATGTTTCTCCCTCAGCACCCACCTGAACCAGTGCTATCCTTTTTAGGGTCGAGCCTGCGAGAGCATACCTTAGCACCTGGATCTCGCTTGCAAGACACTATTGTTAACAAAAAGGGCTTGGAGCCCGCCGTTTGCTTACCATTTGTTGGCTTGCATGGCACTCTTCTTTACAGCCAAGAATGATTGAAATACATTGTACATGTTATTGAAGAATCGTAATGATAATTTTTTTGATGTATAATTAATTAAAAAAGAAAGCTTGCCTTGATAACAAAAACGTAGCTTTGTGGAAATTATATTTATTTTCACTATCATTATTATTGCAATTATCAGGATTATTGTTTACATTTTGAATTTATGATTTAAACCAAAGGGAACAGGCAACAGTGCGTAGAGGCCAAGTGGGAACACTTGAAGTACAAGCTAACTCTTCTTTACAGCCTCATAAGTCATCACTGCAGCTCTAAAATGTTTCCGTTCCTCTCTGTGGCGCGGTGACCAAGCACTGATTGATACAACTTAATCAGTGCCCATCCGCTGCGACAGACGTGAGTGAGGTGCTATTTTGTTCTTTTTAAATTTTAGTGCCCTGCAAACAGAAGGCGTGTGACTGGCAAACATGTGCCCAGCAGGACAAACACAACTGAAAAGATTTATTTTCTATAGTTAAATTTATTTTATTTTGCCAAGTCTACTTTTCACAACTTTGCACTCATGTTTTCTTTTGTTTTTGCTCGTGGGTGCTGTTCTCAAAAGAATATTTTATTGCAAAGCAACAAGGTTTCTTTCTTATGTGTAATTTCTGAAATAATGCTTTAACATATAATAATGCAGTACACCCCAATACACCCCACCCCACTCCAATCCACCCCACCTCAACCCACACCAATCTGCCCCACTCAATCCAATCCAATCTAATACAATCCACCGCACTCTAATCCAAACAACTCACCCTGGTCCCATCCACCACACTACGATCCTCCAAACCCACCCCACTCCAATATGCCCCATTCCAATTCACCCCAAACCAATCCAAAACAATCTGCCACACTCTAACCAAGCCCAATCCACTGTGTCCCACTCCAATCCAAAACAATCACCCCACCCCAATCTGCCCCACTCCAATCTGCTCCACTCCAGTCTGCCCCACTCCAATCCACCCCATTTCATTCCAAAATAGTCCGCCTCACTCTTATCTACCCCATTCCAATCTGCCTCTCTCCAGTCCAAAACAATTTGCACACTCCAATCCGCCCACTCCAATCTGCCCCACTCCAATCCACAACAATCAGCCCAGTCCAATCCATCCCAATCAAATCTACTTCACTCCAATTAAAATCAATCTGCCCCACTCCAATCTAAAACAATCAGCCCCACTCCAGTCGAAAACAATCTACCCCACTCGAATCCAAAGCAACAAGCCCCACTCAAATCAGCCCACTCCAATCCAAAGCAATCTGCCCCACTCTAGTTCAAAGCAAGCTGCCTCACTCCAATCCAAAACGATCTCTCCCACACCAGTCTGCCCCACTCTAATCTAAGCAATCAGCCCCACTCCATTCCACCCCACTCCAATCCTCCCCACTCCAATACAATACACCCCACCCCCCACTCCAATCCACCCAATACAATACACCGTAATCCAATCCACCCTACCCAATCCAGTTCATCCTACCCCGATCCACCCCACTCAATCCAATCCACATCACTCCAATTATAATCCGACCCACTGCAATCCAATCTACTCCAATCCAATCCACTTCCCCACCCCTCCATGCCAATCTGGTCCACCCCACTCAATCCAATCCACCTCACTCCAATGCAATCCAAACAACTGTAAACCAATCTACTACACTCCAATCCACCCAAATCCACCCCATCCCACCCCACCCCACCCCACCCCAATCCAATCCTCCCACTCCAGTTCACCCCACTCCAATTCCCCTCTACTTGAGTTCACCTCAACTCTCCCCACCCACCCCATTCCACCCCACTCCATTCCACCTCGCTCTAGTCCAGTCAACTTCAGTCCACCCAACTTCAGTACACCCCACGTCATCCCAATCGAATCCACCCCACCCCCTTTAAATCCACCCCACTCCAATCTAATCCACCTCATTCAACCCACCCCACTTCAAACCACACCACCCTACTCCAATCCACCCCACTCTACCCCAATCCACTCACCCCAGTTCAGTCTACCCCACTCAATCCAATCCATCCAGCCCAGCCCACCCCACTCCAATCCACTCTACCCTGCTCCAATACAATACAATCCACCCCACTCCAATCCACCTCCTCCAGTCCAGTCCAACTCACCCCCACCACTCCACTCACATACACCCCACTCCAAACCACCCTACTCTAATCCAGTCCAGCCCAGCCCTGCCCACCCCACCCCAATCCAGTCCACCCCACTCCAAACCAATCTAATCCAACCTACTCCTATCCACCCCAATCCAATCCACCTCAAACCATTTCAACCCACCCCACGCCAATCCAATCAACCACATCCAGTTAACCCACCCCAATCCACCCCATTCCACTCCACTCAATCCATCTCACTCTACTCAATACAATCCACCCCACTACCTCAGTCCACTCTAACCCACCCCACCTAAATCCACCCCACTCCACACTATGCCACTCCACTTTATGACACAGCACTCCACAACACTCTCTACCACCGAACTCTACAACACTCTACGACACTCTACTCCCTCTACTCCATTCTACAACAGTCTACTCCAGCAAATCCAGTCTGAAAAGCTCTACTCCACTCCACTCTAGAACACTCCATGCCACAAACGTTTAGCCATGCTGAACTGCAGCCAAACTGGTGTACATCATGGCAGAAATACATCACCAAAGCCAATAGCTCTTGTATAGTCCAGACATATTGGCTTTGCCAATGCTTGTTTTTGTAATCAAGAAGGCTATTCTTCATCAATAATAGTGAGGGGAAGATCTATTGCAAAATGAGTCACAGATTTGTGAGGTGGTCTGTGGATTTAAGACAAATGAACAGACCAGGAAATGTGAGGTCTAGCTATGTCAACTGAACACTATACGAAACTGGGGTGGCATGGTGAGCAAAAGAATGATGGATTTAACCCAGATATCTTGACTGGGTGTGAATGTTTTGATTTGCTCTGCATTCCATCCATCAATTGTGTGTCTTTTGCTTTCTTGCCCTAGGTGCGCCAGGTATGCCCAGACATGGGTCCCAGGCTCACTGTGCCACTGGATTAAAGCTATCCTGGATGATGAGGGGTGATACCCCAAAACCAGTCCTAGGATGCTTGTTTCCGTTCCAGGGAGGACCTGGCATGGCAGTTTGTGCTGGACGGTTCCCATGAGGCAAGGGTCAAGACTGATTTGCATATGGCCAGGTCTAAACTGAGGTAGCATGGTGAGCAAAAGAATGATTGATTTAAACAGATTTCTTAACTGGGGGTGAATGTTTTGAATTGTTCTGCATGCCGTCCATCAATTGTATGTCTTTTGCTTTCTCGCCCTAAGTGAGCCGGGTATGACCAGACATCGGTCCCGGGCTAACTGTGCCACAGGATTCAAGCTATCCTGGCTGATGAGGGTTTAAAACCCCGAAACCGTTCCTAGGATGCTTATTTCCAGTCCAGGTAGGACCTGGCTTGGCAGTTCGTGCTGGACTGTTCCCATGAGGCACAGGGTCAAGACTGATTTGCATATGGCCAGGTCTAAACTTCGGTGGCATGGTGAGCAAAAGAATGATGGATTTAACCCAGATCTTGTGACTGGGGGTGAAAGTTTCTATTTGTTCTGCATTCCGTCCATCAATTGTGTGTCTTTTGCTTTCTCACCCTAAGTGAGCCAGGTATGCCCAGACTTGTGTCCCGGGCTCACTGTGCCACTGGATTCAAGCTATCCTGGCTGATGAGGGGTGAAACCCTGAAACCGGTCCTAGGATGCCGGCTTGGCAGTTCCAGCTGGACTGTTCGCATGAGGCACAGGGTCAAGCCTGATTTGCATATGGCCAGGTCTAAACTGGGGTAGCATGGTGAGCCAAAGAATGGCGGTGAATATTTAGATTTGTTCTGCATCTTGTCCATGAATTGTGTGTCTTTCACTATATTGTTTTCAACAGTTAAATATATATGAATTTCAGAATTTAAATCTAAATGCTAATTGGGTTTGAAAGGGCCTGACAAATGAAAAACTACTGAGGACTTCATTATGAGAGAACCTTTAGCTTAGTCTGGTGGTCCCACCCTCTGAAGTTAACTCCCAGTGGGGGCGCTGCAGTGCTATCAGACATTATGAGTGGTACCCAGAGTTTTTACTGAGAAATGGGGAATTACTGGAGTAATTTCTCAGCCTGATTCCCATTGTTATTCCAAATTTCCCTCTAGAGGATCTGCCCGCGATTTTGGCTGATTTTGGAAGCATTAATCTAACGGTCAAATCAGCCACTGATACTTCTGAGTAGCCTCATACAAACACTTAATTTGTATGAGGCTGGCGACTGCAGTTACTGACCACATTAGAATTAATGGGGGCCCCAAAAGAAGGAGAAAAATACTCTTTTCCTCCTATTCTACCCTTCGACCTTGTGTTTCAGATTAGGTATGGAAGTATTTTTCAGAACTTTCATTTCTTCTTGTCATTTTTAGGTCTCACCTAGGCAGCGCATGAGCTGTCTCTCACTCGAAACATGCTGTATCCCCACTGTGGGCTTCGTCCATGCCCATCATTTTTTTTTCATTTGTTCTCTTGTGTGCCGTTCTGGAAACCTGCTTTTCAGTGGTGCATTGGCTGTATTTGTACTTCCTTTTAGTGTTTGGCCAACTCCCATGGCAACTGGCTCTATTACATGTCTTCCTTCCCTCCTTTCTATTTAACTTAGTTTCGGCGCACAATTTCTTTTTTTTTTTACTTCTCAGTTCGTGCTTTTGGAATGTGGTGTTTTGTTTTCGTGTTTTTCCAGCGAAAATCACTCTCTGATGGCATTTGTATTTTGTGTGTGTATGCACGTTTAACAAACTTTTTTGCTGAGACCCTGGTGGGTCTCTGACTGTTTATTGGGGCAGTCGTCTTGGGAGCAGGCTGCAGCTGATCTGGAATACGGGAGCGAGTGTTGGTGACACGCATGTAAGCCTCACAATAAGAAATGTGATTTTAAGACAACCTGTTGGCAGCAACCCACTTTGGTTTTAGAAAATGTCTACCAGTCCCATAAATCCTTGCTAAAACTCACCTGAGAGCAATTTAAATAAAGGGGATTGATCTAGCAGTTTGCGTGCTTCATTTTCTCAGTACTTTTAGAAAAACAGGGGTCCTTAGATAGAGAGTAAAAACAATACAATAACTTAATGACAGAGAATTTTTTAATATGCAATTTTGATCAATAGTAATTTTCATAATGAACAGCACAAAAAAATGAAAGGGGGAATCAATCCTGTACCCAATATAGGAGAAAGCAAACAAAACACATACAACATGAAGGGTTTTCAGGCAATAGAAGAGCAATGGCGGCTTGAAATAATCATAGAATCAAGCAAGCTAGCCAGAACAGTAGCCACATTCTTCTTACAAATTGTTTAACAATGGCACTTTTTTTTAAAATGTCGACGACGTTTCAATCCCTATCTCTTAACATACAAGGCTCATCATCAGGAGTAGAGAATTAATTGCCTGGCATTTTACACAATGCCTGTGGCGTAGGAATTGGGAGAAAAAAGAACAGGGAACCTTATCAAGGCTTTATACAACATGAAGAAACAAATTTCATTTCAGACGGTCAGCATGAACATGCATTAGTTTACAGCAGTTTAAATCTAACAGTAGTGAAATATTGCGACTAAGATGAGAAATCAGGGTTAAAGATCAAGTTTAAGCAAATATGTGACAGATGAAAAAATGAAATAAGAAAGTGAAGGACAGAGTGTAGAAGTACGAGTGACTGTTTATTTACCGCGGTGAGGGTACTGGCTGAAAGATAATCCTATTAAGTGAAGTAAGAACAGCTAACGCAAAGGCATGGGAGAAGGTTCTATGTGCCGATATTTTGAGGTGGATGTGAAACAATAGGAGTGATGGTATCGATGACGCATCCGGTGGGTAGGCTAACCTCGTAAAGGCGATGAAGCCATCCATATGATAATTGGTGATATTGCTGCCGCAATGGACGTTACTAGAAAAAACAGGGGGAACCGTAATTATGCCTGCCCGATAACGTTTATGCTGCCGGGATTTAGTTAGGGTATTTACCTGCTGAAGTTTAAGGGAGCATATCGATGAGACAAAGGAGCCGACGAGACGGCTTCAGTTCGGACTGAAAAAAAGATTATGCAGTGGAGCTGTAGTATCAGCGTAAGTTTTATTTACCACGAGGAATTCGTGCGTGACAGCTAAAGGCAAAGGAAAACAAGATCAAGAAGGGGGGTTTCAATTGCCCTAGGAGGGATTTTAAGAACAGCATTGGCAATGGCGAGGCTTACCTCGATGGCTGTGCAGCGCCAATCCGACAGAAGTTCCTGTTCGCGATGGCAGGAACTACATGTAGGGCGCGTGATTGACTAATTTAAAGGGTGGCGCGGCCGCCATGTTGGGTGAGTGCTGGGTGGAATTGGAAAAATGACTATCTCGGTTAGGGAAATTACTCGGGAAGATTTTACGTGCATATTTAAAAGTTGATGTCGGACAAATGTGAAAATAGAGAGGATAATAAAAACAAGAAGTTGGTGGAGGTTGTACTAGAAACGGAACAATAGAAAAAATAGAAAAAGAACAACAGGAATTCAGCCGGTTTGGGAAGAAAAAATCAAGGAAGGCTATGCCTTGAAATTACTCAAGTTTGTGGGGCACAGAATATAGTATTACATTTTCTATATTGATAATTCAAGGCATGTAAGAGAACAATAGTAATTGCCAAAAGACATTCAATAAATACATTATGTAATCATGTGATTTTGCCCGACCTTTCATTCCCATGGGTGACATAAATTATCTTCTTATGTGATCACTAGTTGTGCATTATTTAAGGAAACATGTAGCACGTTACAAAACTGAGCATCCATGTGTAGTTACTGGAAGAGGTGCAATGGAATGAACAGATCAAGGTTGCATTAAGCAGTCTTCGTTGAACAGTTTATAGTAGCGTAGTCCAATCTTTACTCCTATTTAGCCCATTCTTCATGGAGTCAAAGAGGATTATGGATTTAAGTTCCTCTCTGTTTAGTAGTAGGGCCATGTTGCCTCCTCTCTGTGAGAGTTTCAGAGCTTTGAGGATTGCCCAACGAATATCGTCTTCACTGTGGTTAGTCATTGTGAAATGTTCCACCAAAGGTGCATTCAAGGTCTTACACCTGATTCTGCTCCAGTGCTGGCTTATCCTTGTTTTTATTTTCTGCATTGTCTTGCCGATATACAATTTGAGGCAAGGACAATGAATCAAGTAAACCACGTTGCAGGTTTTACAGTTTGAAAAGGAACGGCAATATACAGATACATTGTTAAAAGTGAAGGATTTGCCTTCGAGAATGAATTTGCATACGTTACAACAACCACACTTGGAGTGACCAATCAGTGGGGATAATCCTCATATAGACTCTAACGTAGTTGGTGGGCTGGTGTTAGGCACAGCTGCCCTCGCTAGATGGTCTTTAATGTTCCTATTTTTCTGGAATGCAAAAAGTGGGCGTTCAATGCTGAGGCTGCCCGCGTTCAGTATTGGCCAATGTTGGAGTATGGTTTTCCTTATCTGATTGGAGATGGGTGAAAATGTAGTTACACATGCAATCCTCTCTGTCTCCTTCTTGGGGTTAGGACTTAAAAGAGTTTCTTGAGGACAATACCAAGCTCTCTTGGATGAGTTTCTGACTATTTTCTTGGGGTACCCCCGATCTTTGAGTTAAGTGGCGAGAATAGTGGCCTCTCTGAAATAGTCATCTTTGTTAGAGCAATTTCGTCTTATTCTCAGAAATTGTGAATAAAGGAGTGAACCCCTAGGGCCGTGGGATGATTACTTGAATAGCTGAGTAATGTGTTGCGCTCTGTGGGTTTCCTGTAAAGGCAAGTGAGTAACTCACCCTCTGAGTGGAAAATAGTTAGATCTAAAAACGCAATCGCCAGTTTGTCAATCGTGATTGTGAATGTAAGGCCAGAACAGTTGCTGTTTAGCCAGTGGAGGAACTGGTGAAGGCAATCTGTGTTGTGTCGCCAGATGACAAAAATGTCATTATATATCTTCGCCAAAGGGTAATCCCATCGAAAAAAGGATTACAAGTGGTGAGAATGGAAGATGTTTCGAGGTAATCCATGATAAGAATGGCTAAATTTTGGGCAAAAATAGCGCCCATAGTGGTACCTTTGATCTGTCAGTACTGCCTGAGAAGAAGGGCATGTGCCCAAAACGCGTCAGCAGAGGAGGTGAGGAGCGTGCCCTGACATGCGGCTCCTTTGTGTATCAGCTTAGCAGCCTGGAGTGCAGCTCACTAAAACGGCAGCTTATATATATATATATATATATATATATATATATATATATATATATATATATATATATATATATATATATATATATATATATATATATATATATATATATATATATATATATATATATATATATATATATATATATATATATATCAACGCTCCAAAGTCCTGCCGTTCAGCACCAGCGCACTCAGTAACGGGTGCCGATTACGCGCCGGCAGGGTCGCGTCAACACGAAAGCTCCAAAAAAGAAAGCCAGCACTCGCGGAGGGGTTAAATCCTTTTTGGATTTATTTGGCACAGAGTTAATAAGCACAAACGAGTTTCAGTGGTACGCCTTCGTCAGTGTAAGACACTGCTCCTAAGGGTGCCCCAACTCTCAAACTCTGTTAGTTGCAACTGTTCTTAAATTAGAAGTGAGCCCTGGATGGGCTAGCTATCGTTACCACTCAACAAAATGTATCCAACAACATAAACCCTGAATCCATGCTCAACCTGCTTCTCTATACCAATTTTCATATTTACAATTGTCCCCCAAGCTCCTCTTCCATGTTCAAGTCTATCGGTGACCTCGTCACCATGCCCAGAATATAGCTCATTTCATATATATATATATGTTCAATCGCATATTCAAATGTTTGTGTGTTGCCCTTTACTCGCGATTCCAGGACTCGTTTGGCGGCTGTTTCAGAAAAGGACATGATATTTGTGTACGCGCTACGGGCCCTTTAGAGGCAAGTTTCATTCCTTGAGAGATTTCCATAGAGCCTTGCTCCCGAAGCCTACTTCGCCGCCTCCTCTGTTTTGGTGCATCTTCGGTGGACCATGCTTCTCTAATCTAGGACATCCGACCCAAGACATAGATGGGTGAGGACGATATTCCGTAGTGTTTTCTTTGACCGCTTATGAAGAAAGGATACGAGCAGGATTTCCCATCCTACATCTGTGACTACACGCTTTTTCAGGCGATAGAACCTGTATATTTCTAGGTTCTGATTTTGTGGTATTATACAAATATATAACTAATAGAATTGAAGATACAGCCTTGATTGAAAGTCCACTTTTGTTATATAAAACTGTTGTATTGGATACAGTGTGATATCCCCCATTGTGGAGAAGATACAAAAAAAAGCTTATTTTGTGCGCCCTGACGAAGGATTGGTTAATATTCGGTCCTGTTCCGAAACGCGGGTCGGCGCTCTTCTTTGTTCCTTTGTTCTTTTTTGTTCAGTTGTGTTGTATATATATATATATATATAATTGTTTATTGTTTGTCTATTAAGTATATCCTTTGTGTATGGAATGTTGGTTTGTGTTATTGAAGATTGTGTGGATGTGTGTGGGGATGTTGAATGTACCATGGTTGTTTTAAGGCTGTAATGCATATATATAGTAATGTAAATAGATTGTACATATGCTTTTGATTCTATCATATTTGTGATGTTTTGATGATGAAAAAATGGTAAATAGACATATGCTTTTGAAATAAATCGCTCTGTGTGGGTCAATGTTGATATGTGAAAAGGATTGGAGTTAATACCCATATGTATATTGCTTTCTAGGGGGGGGATCCTGTTTTTTGATTATCCTGTATGGGCCTGCTCCTAAGGGTGCCCCAACTCTCAAACTCTGCTAGTTGCAACTGTTCTTAAATTAAAAGTGAGCCCTAGATGGGCTCACTATCGTTACCACTCAACAAAATGTATCCAACAACATAAACCCTGATTCCATGCTCAGCCTGCTTCTCTGTACCAATTTCCATATTTACAAATGTTCCCCAAGCTCCTCTCCCATGTTCAAGCCTATCGGTGACCTCGTCCACATGCCCAGAATATAGCGCATTTCCAATCGGCACAGTCGCTTCTCCATATATATATATATATATATATATTCACTGAAAAAACCATAGGTTTCACACCAGTTATAGTTAGGAATTAGCATTTAAAAAACCTTTGAAATTCACTGAAAAAACCATAGGTTTCACACCAGTTATAGTTAGGAATTAGCATTTAAAAAACCTATTAAATTCACTGACAAAACCATAGATTTCACACCATTTATAGTTAGCTGGAAATTTTACTGACATAAAACCATTGAAATTCCCACGTTATAGTTAGTTGGACTCACTATAACTTGCGCGCCTGTAATGCACTGCTGATGACGTCACATATTACATCACTCATGACATGGTCAGTGACATCACTCATGACATCACTGATGACACCATCCAGTGAATGTGTGTCTTTCTGAAAAATAAATTTGTTTTATATATGTATTTGTAAAGGTCGATGGAAGAATAAATGTTTAAATAAGTGTGTAAATGGATGTTTTTTTAAAAAAAAATTGGTTGGGTAACTGGCTTATTACGTGTATCTTAGTGAATACATATATTAGCGAGTATTGTTTAAATATTTAAATGTTTGTATCAGTGTTTCTCTTTGTGTATAAGTGGCTGCAGGGGTTGGTGACTGACTCACTGTTTGTATGTGTTTTGAAGACAGCATATGTGCAGGACTGTATGGGTGGATGAGTGTGTATATGTGTGTGTTAGTGAGTGAATGACTGTCTCACTAGTGTCTTCATTAGTAACGACATATGTTTTAATCTAGTATATGTGAGTATTGATGTATATAAGTGAGTATAGTATATATAGTGAGAGATTGTAGGAGTTCCTGTTTAAATAAGTATGTGTTTCTATAAGTGATTGTTTAAGAGAGTAAGTATGGGTAAGTTTCCTTAGAAGTAAGGTGGTAGTGTGTGTATAAATGTATATGCAAATAAATGGATGTTCAATAGTTTATTTGCATGTGTGAGTATGTGTGTGAGTAACTTTTGGATGACTGCTGATGTGTAACAGGATGTATAGGTGTATCACTACATATGATGAGTGAGTATATATATGAGTGACTATATAGAACTGTTGGTGAATGAGTGGATGTGTATATAGATGGTGGAATTACTGAATTGGTTGTTGTTACTGGTTTGGGTATCTCCATTTTTTTGAAAATGTTTGTTTCTATTTTTGAATATGTGTTTCAAGCGTTACATTACACTGAAATTAGGTCTGTCACTCTGTCACAAGGATGGTGTCATCAGTGATGTCATGAGTGATGTCACTGACCATGTCATGAGTGATGTAATATGTGACGTCATCAGCAGTGCATTACAGGCGCGCAAGTTATAGTGAGTCCAACTAACTATAACGTGGGAATTTCAATGGTTTTATGTCAGTAAAATTTCCAGCTAACTATAAATGGTGTGAAATCTATGGTTTTGTCAGTGAATTTAATAGGTTTTTTAAATGCTAATTCCTAACTATAACTGGTGTGAAACCTATGGTTTTTTCAGTGAATTTCAAAGGTTTTTTAAATGCTAATTCCTAACTATAACTGGTGTGAAACCTATGGTTTTTTCAGTGAATTTCAAAGGTTTTTTTAATGCTAATTCCTAACTATATAAGACCTGAAAGCCCACCAGGAATCTCCAGTATGCGCCAGGGGACTGCATTGCAGAGAGGTGTAATGAAGCCACAACCCTTTTTACACCTCTCTGCAACGCAGCCCCCGTGCATGTTTGAAGAGGGGGAACTAATTCCCCTTGCATACTGGGGGCCCCTGGGGGCCAATTAGCCCACCTGGAACCTCCAGTATGCGCCAGGGGCTGCATTGCAGAGGTGTAATGAGACTATGCCCCTTGTTACACCTCTCTGCAACGCAGCCCACTGCCGCGTTTGCAGAGGGGGAACTAATTCCCCTTGCATACTGGGGGTCCCTGGGGTCAACTGGTCCACCAGGAGCCTCCAGTATGCGCGAGGGAGCTGCATTGCAGAGAAGTGTAATGAGGCCACACCCTTGTTACACCTCTCTGCAATGCAGGCCACTGGCGCGTTTGTAGAGGGGGGACTAATTCCCCTTGCATACTGGGGGTCCCTGGATCATATCTGCCCAAACACCGATATTCCGAACGATTGTAAATTACTTTTCTTGAGAAACATTTGGATTTGGATTATCATGTCCTATACTTTGGAATTTTTGAAAGACTGACTATGAGGATACTATAAATTACTCAAGTCTGCCCGAATTGTGTGGGTAAAATTGATACCTAGTCACTTTGAATAAGAATATACTTATGTCTCGTCTAACATTTGGAAGAAATATCTAGTTATATGACAACTGGATACCGACATAACTTGAAGGAAATAAGAACGCCCTGAAGAAGTTCTGTTGTACAGAACGAAACCTTTCGGCTGGCTGTGGTACATAAACTTAAGGAAAATAAAAGCATTTGAATATACACCAAGATTCAGTGCTTCAATAAGGACTCTAAGTGATATGATTTGATTGGACTCATTGTGAAAGTTGTGCTGTGCCAAACTTTGGAATATTCTCCACTACTCTCTACTACTTACTCTCTCCTACTCCACTACTCTCAAATACTCACTGTCTACTACTCATTCTCTACTACTCTCTCTCTACTACTCACTCCCTACTACTCGCTACTCACTACTCCCTACTACTCACTATCTACTACTCTCTACTACTCACTCTCTACTACTCTCTCTACTACTCACTCTTTACTACTCACTACTACTCTCTACTACTCACTCTCTACTTCTCACTCTCTACTACTGTCTACTACTCACTCTCTACTACTCTCTCTCTACTAGTCTCTACTACTCACTCTACTACTCACTCTCTACTACTCACTACTATTCTCTCTGCTACTCATTCTCTACTACTCTCTACTACTCACTCTCTACTACTCACTCTCTACTACTCACTCTTTACTACTCTCTACTACTCACTTTCTACTGCTCTCTACTACTCACTCTACTACTTACTCTCTACTACTGTCTACTACTCACTCTCTACTACTCACTCTCTACTACTCTCTACTACTCACTCTACTATTCACTCTACTACTCTCTACTACTCACTCTCTGCTACTCTCTCTACTGCTCTCTACTACTCTCTACTACTCACTCTCTACTCTCTATTACTCACTCTCTACTCTCTACCTCTCTATTCTTCTCTCTCTACTAATCTCTACCTCTCTACCGCTACCTCTCTACCTCTCTACCTCTACACCTCTACCTCTCTACCTCTCTCTACACGCACACATATACACATATATGCATATATATATATGCATATGCATTTATATATATATGTATGTGTATGTATAAAAAAAAACAACAAAACATTTTTTTTTTTAAACAGCTACTTTTAAAACTGTCATTCTTTTTCCCCATGGTACACTCCCCGGTACGCTTACCGGTGCGCGTACCGGTGCGCGTACCGGGCGCTCACCCCGCGAAAATCAAAAAATTTTTTTATTTTTTTTTTGCTCCGCGGGGCCCTTTTATGGCCCCCACATCAAACCTAGGGGGTCAAGGGGGGTCTACTCTGCCCCCTTATGGTCATTTCCCTCTTTGTTTTGGCCACCTCTCGTGTCTCGATCCTACCGAGACACAAGATGGCGGCCGCTCCGGACTGTTTAGAATGTTTACAGACATCCCAGAGCCAATCAGCTTTCTGCGCGCAAGTCGCGGTAAGCGCCCGGTGCGCGTACCGGTGCGCGTACCGGAGCGCGGCTATAGATATATATATTTTTTTGAACCTTAATTACTCAAAATCCACTGGAGCACATATCTTGAGACATAGCAAAGGCACATCGGGCTACCAGTCCCTACAATTTTGCCAAGTTTGGTGGAAATCCATTCAGCCGTTCGGGCTAAAAGTGAAATCGACCGCCCTATGGAAATTAACATGGGGAAAACGCGTTTTGGGACCCCCCTTTTATCTCGGCCCCCGCTTGACGAATCCCCCCCAAACTTTCAGGGAAGGACCGGAACGCCGCGAGGCCATTTTGAGGAAATTTTCAGGCAGATTCGTCAACCGGCGCCAAAGTTATTCCAAATAGAATTTTCAGATTTAACATTGAAAAAAATCCTAACTATAACTACCTACTGGCGACCGCCAGTAGGTAATATATATATATATATATATTTTTATTTTTTATTTTTTTCAATCGCATATTCAAATGTTTGTGTGTGTCTAATGGCTCTTATGTTGCATATTTCATTGGCTATCACCTAATATTTGCTAGTCCGATATTTTGGTGTATACAAGCTCAGACGTACCCTTCATGATGTGTTCATCTTTACAATTAACATCGAAAGCTTTTAGTTAGGAAGCTATCAAGTTTGTACAACATAATTACAAACCACATGGCAATAATCCACATAAATACACTTCACATCATGCCACAAAATTCCAATCAGCATAATTTCACTCAGCGCGACACAGCTCCATGCCACACAATTAGACTCCCCACATTTCCATTCCACACCACACAATTCGACAAAAAATCCCACATAATTCAACTCAACAAAACAATTACACAACACTTTACATACACTCAATCCACACTACAGAATTCAACACCATGCAATAGCACACCGCATAATTAAACTCCCCTACATGCCACTCCACACACAAAATATCAATGCAGATAATTACACTCCATGACACACAATCCCACTCCACCTAATTCCAGTACACTCAATACCACATAATTACCATCTACATAATTCCCCTGCACACCCAATTCCCAAACTAACAATTGCAATCCACCCACATAATTCCACTCCACACCACATACATCCACTCCACTCCATAACACATGTTGTCATTTGTCATTTAAAACGCTAATAGCTCTAACTCTCACGTAAGCGAGACCTATTGGACTAGCCAATGCTTGTTTTTTATTGACATTTGTACAGCACACTCTTTGCCAGTAGGGTGGCATCACAGCACGATGAGTTGCCTAGAGTCTCCCCATGCCTGTCCAATGTTTCAATAAGATTCCTCAGTCTGAAAGTTCCAATGATGATATATTTGGGCTGCTTTGGTCCATTTATGAGGATGGCGTGCACTGAGGTTGATTGATGGAGTGGTATTTCAGATCATAATCGCGAATCCCCCAGTGCTTCAAGGAACGGCGCAAACACCTTGCCATGCCATGTTGGTTGCTTTTATAGAAATAACTCACTCAAGGTTGCATCAAATCACTGAGCGAGGAAAGAAGAGGGATGAGGGACCATAAGAAGGATGAAGGAAACAGGGAAAAGGGAAAGGTGGTGTTATGCTCGTTTCTCATATAGAGTTTCCACTGTCCTAGAGACATGTCAGAGGGCAAAGGAAGGGGCAAACGACGGATGAATGTAAATAAAAAGAGAGTAAAAGTAGAAAAGTGAAGGGAGAATGGAAATAGGACCAAGAGGCCATGTCATGTAGGTTGCTGAAACACCATTTATGATGCTTTGAGGCCGCTTCAAAACTCTACATGTTAAAAGAAGACAGGAAAATAATAATAGCAAAAACATTTCCATAGTGCTTCTATCATTTCTAGTAGCTGGAAAGAAAAAGTAATACTATGAGCAGGGCTTTAAGTGGGATGAAAAAACTGGGGGGTCTTTCAAAGGGGCGTGGCCTAAGTATTTAAGGGCATGGCTTTAAAAAACTTACGCTAAAAATCTGTGCTTAGCATAGTGTGCAATCCGACCTATATTTTGCTGTTTCTGTCATTGCATCCAGATATGTGATACAACAAGTAACATCATACCTACAACAAGTCAGGACTATTGGCTTTGTCAATGGATATTAGTTGCATAAGATAAAAAAGCTGCAACTATGGCTTGTAACATTTAATATTGAAAAAGCTTCCACTTAAAGCCCTGGTGACACTACCACAATATTGCTGCTCTTGGGTTCCAGAAAGAGAAGGGAAATCCAGAGAGAAAATGACTCTTTAAAGGATTTCCTTTTCCCCACAAAGTTGACCTTGCATGACGTCATGCCTTAACTTCTCCACTAGTGAGAAGTGAGCAGTGTGAGCAGCACACATCGATGTGCCTGCTGTCTCGAAACAGGTCTCTATCTGGCTGTTTTGCGCCCTGGCACTTTTTTCCGGACTGCAGTGAAAGCAATTTGCTGTCACTGCAGTCCGGGAAAAAAAACGGCCTGTGCCAGGGCTCAAAGCAGATGCGATAGAGACCTGTTTCGAGGCCCCCTTTAAAAAACTGCCGGTGCTCAGACCCCTTGAGATCCGGCCCACTTAAAGCCCTGACTATGAGACAATTTAACAATGTTCCAATATCGGAAGTCTGAAGGATGTAAAGCTGGTTTGGGCTTGTCAGGTTTCCAAATCCTGACCTGTAATGTTTACAGCAGATATGAGCAGCGACTGTTTGACTAACTGTCTACTAGAAGGAAGAAAGAGGGAATTAGGGTGTGAAGAATAGTGCTGAAGGGAGTTTGATGTTATATATATATATAGTGCTTTTAAAGAGCGTATTGTGTCCTAAGGCCACTTCAAGGCACCGTGGGAGAAAAAAGCCAGGAACATGATTATAAAGATACTAGTTAATTGTTACATGATCAATACAAAGGGAATCATTCCTAGGTGTGGTGTACATGTGGAAACTCCAGACAGTGTGTGAGGGTGAAATAACTCAGAAATAAAGGATAATTAATGAAAAATAAAATTAAAAAAGTGAGGAAATAGGGGGATGCTTGCTTCAAAAAATGAAGCATTCCCAACCACCTCATCTCTATGTAACTTCTTTTGATTGATGGATGGATAACTTCTCAAGAACCCACCTCCCACCTATACGTTCATTTACTTTGTTTGTGTCCTATGAACAAATGGAAAGGGTCCCTTGATATCCCTTTTTGTTCATCTAACCAACCATCTGCATTTCTACCCACACCGCTTAGTACACTGCTCTGTTGCTTTTTCGCCAGATCTGTCCTTTGTGAGTGCACTACATGAGGCACATATACATCAAGCATAGGGTGACCCACTAAATGACCTCATCTGTCCTTCTCCCATTTTGAACAGTGTGGCAGGAGTATCGCATGACCTCCTTCTCACAGATTTCCTCACTTACCCCCCCCAACAATACCCCCATCTCTCCATAGTGCCTCTCTCACATACATCTCGGCCCTAATTTATAAGAAAGAGCCTCAGCGCGGCACCGCAAGCCCTTTGGCTGTGCTACGCTGTGGCACTTTGAAAGCACAAGGATGCATCATATCTGCAAGGATATGACGGATCCCTTTGCTGTCCCCTGCGCTCGGGCATAATTTGGTGCCGTGCGCCGATGCAGACACTCTTGCACCATGATGCAAGGATGCCTGTGTCACAGGGATGATTGTTTATGTGCAGGAAGGTGTCCATTCCTACACATAAACAATCTGAAATTGCGTTTTTCAACTTCTATGGGTGCTGCATTAGCAAAAGATAGAACTTGCAAAAAGTAATTTTTTTAAAGATTGTTTATTTGCAGGAAGGGGCACCTTCCTGCACATAAACAATCAACAGAGGTGATTTCCTCGTTCTGTATGTGCTGCAGAATGCAGCATGCATAAAAAGAGGAAAAAAACGAGGAGAAATGAAAACATGTCTCCTGGTTGCGCCTCCCATTCAGACTCATTTCAAGGTTTACGATTTCACGTAAATCTGGAAATGTGTCCGGTTCTATGGGTGTTGCATGGGAACACTCACAGCAACACCCATGGAACGCACCTTTCATGCAAAGTGATGCGTGTAAAGGGGCTGTATTTACAAGAACAGGAAGAGCCATGCACAGTGGCTTTTCCTGTACTTGTAAATATAAGGCAGCGAAATACGCCACCAGTGAGTCCCAAAAAGGGACACTTCAGTGGCGCAAGGGGCTTGCCAATAAGCCACCTCTTGAATTTTATAACTCTTCTCATAGTTCACTCACAGTCAGTTCTGTTATCTGCATGGTGCACATTCTTTGAAGTAGGCACACTAACCCTCTGCTCCACTTTATGATGAGTCAAAACTGCCAATAGACAAAGCTCCAATCTGTCTCCAGAAGGATCACTAATTACCACAGTTATCGTCACATTTTTATTGATGCCTGAAAACTCATGGACACACGAGGAATTCTGCAGCACGTGTTTTTAAGCCCATCCATTATTTTTAAACACAGCACCCACCCCCCTCCTCCGCACCTGCAGCTCAACGCCAGGTGCGGCTGCACAGGTCGCACCATCTAAAGCCGGCCCTGCTGCGCCCACTAGTGTAGGGTGACCAGGCGTCCCGGATTTGCCAGGACGGTCCCCGTTTTTCACCAGCTGTCCAGGCAGATTTAGCGAAATTTAGCTCATGTCCCAGGTTTTGGAGAGGGTCGACTAAAAACGGGGGTAGGTTTTTTTATGTTTTACAAAGCGGGGATAGTTAGCAGGTGTCCCAAGAAAGCAATTTAATTCACAGGCAAGCCACTGGGTTTAAAAATTGCATCTTATGTATTTTCTTGCTTCCTGTTGTGTAATTCTCTGCTGATGAGCGCTGTCATTCTGTGCACTTGCTTGACGTAAAATTACAGTCCTTTTTCTATTTTTGGGAAATTTCTAATATTTTTGCTTTAAAATTCTGGCTACCCTACGCGAGTGCGCTCTGCGATGTTAGAGATGCCTTCTTGAACAGAATCCTTCAAAGATGACACCATCTCCTATGTTTGTTTTCATACAGGTTGACGACCAAATGAAGCTGCTTCAGAACTGCTGGAGCGAACTCTTAATTCTCGACCACATATACCGGCAAGTGGTGCACGGGAAGGAAGGCTCCATCCTGCTGGTTACCGGGCAACAGGTGAGTGGCGAGAATGGACCAATCACTCACGTTTTATTGAACGTTCGGAATACAGTGAGAATTTAGTACTGTCGGAAAAGCAGAAGCGCCAAAGTACTTACAACCACAGGGATTTACTGCAAAAAGAATTCAGCACAAATAGCTAGGCTGCGCTCCCGTCTCCTCGCTAGATGATTAGAGGCAACTGTGAGAGCAAACATCGTCTTTGCACTTAGCATTATGAAAACAGGATGTGATAGCAAAGGTGGTGGATATCCAGTACTTGCCAATCAATAGAAGTTATCTCCTGCATTTTGTCCTTAAGTGATCTTTGGCTGGAAGTTTGCAGCTATTGCTGTTTTTCAGTTTGGTGTTAGCAAAGACTTTTAATCTTTTAATAATATAAAATATATATATTTATATATATATATATGTATATATATATATATATATATATATATATATATATATATATATATATATATATATACATAGTTACATACTAGGGGCTTTCAGTCTCTTTTCACCCATTGTTCTGCTGAAGTGTCATTCACATTTTGCTTCTGCATGTAACACATGACACAGGGTGAGCCCACGTCAACCATTGGCCAACCTTACTGTGAGTGACAGCATTCTGCTCTTGTACAATGTGCTCATCCTCACAAGTAGTCCTCTAGAGTGTCGGGGATTACTCGTGCAATGTGTACTTTTATATTATATTTTGGGTTTCATTCAGTGTTTTACTTAGGCGAAGTCCCAGCAGCACCCCCAACACTTTTACTAGGCCTCTCATGAGTCCCGTGTAGTCATAACATCGTAAAAAGTATTCATATGCAAACTAGGTATTGACAAAGCTACAAGGTGAACAACCAACACACCGCCTTTACCAGTGCGTGATTGTCTGTTGACGTGTGTTCTCTTCGGCTGTATGCTTATTTAGAAGCTATCAAACTTGTGAAAACATCTTTGTCAAGTCAAGGCAAGTCAATTTTTATTGTATAAAATTATAAAAAATTATTACAAAATGCATTTTGATCATCATAGAACAGTAAAAACACATGTGTAAATGTTAACTATTAGAAACTGTTGGCCAAATGAAAAATAAATGTCATGTATTTCAATTTGGTGCTATACTTCCCTGTGCAGCTTGCTGTAAGAGGGATTGGGCTTTCATCATATATTTAACACCCCTGCAAGCCAACATAGGAGATGATACATCTAGCCATCGAATTACAACTTGCCTACATGACCAAATGTTCAATTTGTTGAAAATGTTCTTTAAAAGCAGTCTCTTCAAATCCTTAAGCACCGGGCAAACACATTACAAGTGAGTTAATGTTTCATTTTGGTATCCACATAGACGACAGTGAGGGTCAGTGTGACAATTTTTCCAGGATGGTAACAAAAACATCTTTGTTTGCAGGCATACTTATAATGATCCCACAGAAGTCTTGTAAGCAATTGAACAAAATGTCTCTGGCACCAGTAAAGCCGGCTCATCTATCTGACCACGGCTATAAAAGTAAAGCCAGCACCAGCGAAGAGTTGACGCCATGCACCTAAAGCAATCATTCTGGGACCATCAAAAAGGGCCAGAACTTGTTATGACAGAGTATCCAAAATTAGGAGTGTCACATGCGTAACATTTTCAAGACAATTTTTCTCCTTCTGAGTTTTATATAGCTCAAACTTGACACGTAGGTATCAGAGCACTTCACATGAGGACCAGTTGCATTACAGTCATTCATTTTGTTAGGCATGGGAGATTAAGTGAATTGCCCAGAATCACAGGATGTTAAGCACACATGCCGAGTTAATGTGCTCTGTGCGGGGGGGGGGGGGGGGGTGAAATGAACCACTCATATGGTGTGCCAATAATGTATTTAGTAATACCACTGGTAGTAGCTTGCATTGGGTGCTGCAGTACTCCATCTCTCCATGGAAAGTGGTCCTTGATCTATACGATGAACTACTGTCAGAGAACTTTCATTGAGCAGATACAAATGTTTAAAACATTATTAAGGATGCCAGACAGACGAGGGTTTAAAATAAATAACAATGTTTTTTTATGACATTGTAAATCCAAGGTGTAAAAAAGAAGGTTGACTGTAAATGGTTTTGGAATAAGAAAATTAACATGTCAAAGAAGGAGCACTTGTTCTTTACGGTAATATAACAACACGATCGATATTGTTACTTTAAAATATCAAGCCACATTCACATATTAACTTTACACTTATTCTGACTCTCACACTAACCTAAACACTACCCTGACCTAAGACCAGCCACACCTTTGCTCATTCCGCCTCAACCCCAGCCAATTCTGTTCCTTTATGTGTCAATGACTTAAAGTCAAGTTCAAATTTTAGAACTTATCTCTTTTAAAATGTTGGTTTTTCAAACCTTTGTTTTCAATCGTTCTAGTAAATACCAGGGCCCAGATTTATCAAGGTTGTGTGTCACTCTCGCACCATGCAAGCCGGCACAGGGCAACGCAAACCTAGAATCAGATTTAACATGTCACATAGTGGCACCTTGCGTGGCTTGGTAAATCTTGTATAACACTAGGAAGAGCAA
This sequence comes from Lissotriton vulgaris, assembly GCF_964263255.1. Taxonomy (NCBI): domain Eukaryota; kingdom Metazoa; phylum Chordata; class Amphibia; order Caudata; family Salamandridae; genus Lissotriton; species Lissotriton vulgaris. The sequence continues at coordinate 847,108,876 of NC_141685.1, forward strand.
GTCAATGCCTTGTATTATTCTTAGCCAGGAAGGCATTACATGGGAGGAGCATGGTTGTTCCCATGCATCTGTCCATGTATTCTGATGCATTCTCAGATGTACCAACACTGGTAGACATTGTGAAAGTATTCGAATTGTACGCCTTCGCCATAGAGGCGCAATGAGGAGAAAGATCTTTATTTCTCCTCATAAGTTCCTCTTTCTAAGGGTGCTGCATTCTGAAAAATGCCTCCAAGAATTGATTTTGTGCGCAAAAGCAATCCTGCCTGTAACACAGACACCCTTGTACCACAGCGCTAGAGTTCCTGGGTTGGGGCAAGGCAGCACTGAGTGTGCCAGCGCAAGCAGACTACAGGAATGCACCAGTCTTGTAGATATAGCACATATCTGCATCCCCCTGTCACGTAACATAGAACAGCAAGTTGCATTTCTGCGTTGCATTGTGTGACATAATGATAAGTCTGTGCCCAACTTTTTAGATTAAGGTGGGCGTCGGACTGTCTGGGTTCCATGCTAGCTTTCTTTTATTAGGATTGGTAGTCAGAAAAGGAGACACACTAAAAATGGGTCTGTTTTATTGCATTTATTAATGCATCCCAGTTTATAACTCATAAACATGTAGGCAATATATTTATTTATTCAGCTAGTTTTTATTTAGCTCTGCTAAACCCATATTGAGTGTCAGCGTCATTTACAGTAGAGCACATACAACAGAAAGTCCCTTGAGAGATGTAAGCAGGGCCATCAACAAATCACAAAGTTGCTTCAACATGATGGCATGGGCTCAGATCTCAATAATTTGGGCATGTCCAGAGACTTTCCTTTAGGTAAGATTTAAAAACTGTGAAAGAGGGAGCAGAGCATATCCTGGTTGGATTTCATATTTTATGCGCATTACTGGAAAAATGCTTGTTTCATGGTGGATGTTTTCTTAAATATGCAGAGGTTGAGACAAAAAGAGGCTTTCTCTCTTAGGAATTACAGGTCCCTCCAGTTAAAATCTGTTTGGTACTCAGTTACGTTTGGGTGAAAAAGTTCAAATCTTTGAAGGTTAATGCCATCAGACTTGTACATGCTTGGAGCTTCAAGGGGTAGCTATTTTAAAGTAGTCATAATAGATGTGCTGAATGCCCTTTTCCCAAACAGAATATCAATACCACAATATCGAGGGTCAAAATATTGGAAGTTAAGTTTCTATACATTTTCCATACCTAACGCCACATATATGTACCTTGGTGATAGATATATGTTCAAGGTATGTTAATGTGGAGTTAAGAATAGTAAGTCCTTACCTCTCTTTATGCACTTACCATTCAATATTTTGTTGCTCACTATTGTGTTATCGGCGTTCTGTCACTTGGATATTTGGGATACGATATTCCCTGCGACAGCTGTTAGTGGTGCTGGATAGTTCTTGGATAGGTCATTACTGTATTTTATTCTCGATATAACCAAGACTTCGACTGGGTGTTTCAGGACTGACCTGAGGATCAAGTTTCTGATGTTTCCTATTGAGCTGAAATAGTAGCTGTCGCCTTTATATGTGGGTCAAGAGGCCATTCTGAGTCAAGAATGGCATCTATGGATTTTTATAAAGAGATAGTCTTGGGTTGCATTCTCTCTTTCAATTTTGCCAACAAATCAGGTGGTAGCAATATAAATTAGCTGTCACAGTTGACAAAATGTCACAGAATACGCATCAGTGGCCATTATAGGATATTTTTTGTTTTTATAGATGATTTTTGATCATATTCAAGAAATAGTCATTGCAAGGGAGTATAATGGAGTTATCAACATTTAGAATGTTAACTGCGCCTTGTAACAATCAAGTCACTAATAATTGAAGTGTCCCGACGCTAAAACTCCGCTCCAGCAAGAACTACACATGTGGGGTGATTAATAGGAGCCAAGTTTTTTTTTACTGTTTCCCAAAGGAGGCTTTGGATGGTGTCTATCAAATTCATTTTTTGAGGCAGGAAATTCAAGATCTTTGGAGCCAGAATACTAAAAGAGCTGCATCCAATCCTAACTGTGCTAAATTTTGGAACAAGAGCTAACCCGGTATCGGATGAGCTTAAATTCCTAACTGGGACATAACATTTAATCCAAGATTGAAGGTACCGCTGACCAACATAAGATAGTGCCTTATAACTGTGACAGAAAGCTGAAAAGAAAATTCTCTTCTTGATAGGGAGCAAGTGCTATTTGTTCAGTCCAGTCCCAAAGGAGGAACGTCTGGGAAGTTTCAGCAGCAAACGCACATCAGAGTTTTGAATGCGTTTTAGTCTGCTGAGCCACAATTGTGAAAGCTCAAGGTAAAAGGCATTGCAATATTCCAACCTGGAAGCAACCAGAGCTTGAATAATATTTTTGTGCACTGATAAAGATAGAAATCTCAGACTCTTCCTAAAGATTTTCAGTGTGCCAATGTATTTTCCATCTAGAGAATTTATTTGGTTGTCGAATGAGAACTTGTGATCTAGCCAGATACCAAGAGTTAAAAATGTTTGTTTTAGTGATGTTAAAGGACCCAGACTGGCAGATCACCGTACGGAGGCTGTTTATTCATGATCAGAACCTCAGTTTTCTCATTGTGAACTTTAAGCAATTGTCCATCCAGTTGGCTATTTCCAAAAGGCACCAGCAGAGCTGGAAAGTGGTGCTGTTGCTTTACTGAGAGAGATGAATGATCAACTGCATATCATCCACATACAAAATGATGTGAAAGCCAAGTCGGTCAATAGTATTGGTCAAGGGGCAGACATAGATATTTAAGAGGGTTGGACTCAGGGAAGATCACTGAGGCACTCCTTGGCACAGAGCAAGTGTTTTTGCGTGGACCAGTTTTTGAAGAACTTGAAAAGATTTGCCTTGCAAAAAAAAGGTGAACCCAAATAGAGTCTTGCTGCCAATACTGCTTTCCTACAGTCTTTTCAACTGAATATTATGAGATACCATGTCAAAAGCAGCACTGAGATTTACCATTGTAACTGCCACAGAGCCACCTGAATCCAAGATGCAACACAAAGATTCAGTGGCCAGTGGCAAAGCAGATTCAGTGCTCTATGATGTACAGATGCAAGACTGAGTCAAAGGAAGCAAGTTATTGCTTTTAAAAAGTTAAAAAGTTGCTTGTCTACATGTTTCTAAGCGATACTGGTGAAAAAAGGTAAGAAGGAGATTGGTCACTAATTGTCCAATTTCGAAGGATTGAGTAGAAGTTTTGTTAGTAATGGTACTACCATTACGTATTTCCTACTCTGGGACACACAACAGGCGGCTAAGGAGCAATTCAAAAGATTGCACAAAACTGGATAGACTACTACGGAATCCTGCTCCTTAAAAAATGGAGACACTGGTTCTAGGGGGAACCATATTTCACAGAAGAACGTAAAGAAGACATACTAGCTCACTCAATAATATCAAATTTGAGAAGCCTAGAGGTGTCATCGGATATTTTGAACCAAAGAGTTAAACATGGAAAATCTCTTGCTTCAGCTGGAAACGATGCATAGATGTTGCCTACTTTTTGAGAGAAAAAGAGATCCAAATCGTTGCATCTCTCAACTGAGAGCGAAATGGCAGAAGAGACTCAAGAGAATAAGGTTAACTACTTAACTGTAGGGGAAACATCCTGTAACTCAGTATCGTTACGACGCAGCTTTAACAACGAACGTCGTTACAACAACTTTCGCTGGAGGGTGCTCTAGGATAGGGGATAGTTTAATTTACTATCCAACACCTTTCCTACTATCCACTGGGACTGGTGTTGGAATAGTAAATTAAACTATTCACTATCAGCGCCCCCCAACGCAAGTCGTTGTAACGACTTGCATTGTTAAAACTGTGTCGTAAAGGGATGCGTTGTAACGGTACGCGTTGTACCGTCATACATCCAACTGTAGAGAAAATCTCTCTATAAGTATTGGCAGCTGACTGAATATTATTTGCATAAAATTCTCTGCGAGATTGCTTAATTGAGGGGTGGTATACTTTTCGGGCTGTTAGAAATCTGCTTCACATAATGGCTCATAGAATTTACGCAAAAACATTCAAGGCATTTACATTTTTCCTTCATCGCAAGTAAGTCTTTGTTAAACAAGCAGGATGACGGCCTCTATCTACGAGAAGCCCACTTCATAAGACTTACAATTTGGTCTACGGCCCCTCTAATCCAGTTGGCAATTTTTTTATTGCCATGTCCAAATTCCAATCTAAAATGGGTTTGCTAATATCAAGAACTCAACAGAAGCTCGCAGGGATAAGGGATAAGCCCACAGACACAACCAGCCTGGCATAGTCGAGCCAGCCAGCACCCCTCTGACCTTTATGGAGATTGGTATAGCGTAATGATCAGACCAACTCAGAGAGTTGGTCATTAAAGTTGAAATTGTCTAAATTAGAAAATACTGGATCAAGAGTTAAGATGCAGGCTCTGCAGATCCCCTAACACGGGTTTTACCACTGGACATCTGATGTTATTGAAAGGCAAGTTAAAGTCACCCATTACTAAAAAGTTAGATTAATGTAGTACTAAAGAAGATATAGTGTCACCTAAGGGGACAACAGTGCACCTAGAGGGCTATAGATCAAGGGCCCTGACAAAGTAAAGTTTTTTGAAAGTTCCACAGAGAAAAAAGATGCTTCACAACTATCAATAGTTAGATCAGAAAAAGAGCAATGTAAACCCTGTTTGAAAAATACAGCCATCCCTCTCCCTCTTTGGGCAACCCTGTCCTGCCGAACAATAGCATAGCCTTCAGGAATAGCTTGAAGAATAGCAGGGGCCGAGTCATCTCACAGACACATTTCTGTCACAAGTTTTTTATTTAAATAAAATGTTAATAGGTTTGGTAAGGCGAGCTTTTCAAGAACATTTTTATGCACATTTTGTATCAAGATACGTAACATGTGCGTATTACAGTGCGCAAAGGTTTACGGTAAGGCACTTTTTTAGGCAGCAGAGAAAACGTTCAGCATAAAAAAAAACACAATCACATTAACTTGAAACAGATTTTCCTGACCATTTGTAACTGATAATTAGCCTAAAACGAAAATGATTGAACATAGAAAATGACATCACGTTGTCTACTACTTTCTGAATAGTGACAAAACATATTCAGAAATACTTGACACAGGAAAGGTTGCAACCTTTCAGACTCCATGTACACCACATGTTAAGTCTTTGCTTTGACATTTATATATGGGATAGACTTGAAGGTATGTTCTGATGCTGCAGGCACACTTTATTTTATATGGAGTTTTATATAGCGTGAACATGGCCAAAGCGGGTATCAGAGTCCTTTCAAATGATCAGGAATAAATATAACACTATAACATATGTTCATGAAGGTTGAAGGAAGTCAGAATGAAAAGCTGTGGAGTGGGACATATCTGGAAAATAGCAGAAGGTCTACACATAGAACAAAATACAAACTTGATTGGGGAAAAAACATTATAATCAATAACATGCAGGAAGTCATAACATCAAGCTGGGGAGGTAGTCCTAACAAGGTAAGGCCTATAATGCAATATAAAGTGGCAAGGAAGTAAGAGGACAAGTTTGCAGAGGATAAATCAAAATGTAAGTCAGTGGCAGAGTTTGTGAATATCTAGTTCAGAAAAGTATTCATCAGTAGTACTTTCACTTCTTTCCTGAAGGACACTGTTGAGGGATTCCATCTGGTTTCCAGAGGCAGGGAGTTCCAAATTCTTGGGGCAATACCCGAGAAGGCAAGAGATAGGCTTTCTTTTTATGGAATTTTTGAGGTTTTATCAGTAGGGTGCTGGAACTCCTGGAAGACCTGCAACCTCCAGATAATGTAAGTTTTAATTCCAGGTATAGTGGGGTGTTGAAGGGCTGGGCTTTGTGGGACATGCTTACAATTTTTAAATAAATCGTATTCTCATATGGACGTCAGTTCAATTACTACAAATCAGGAAAGATGTAGTAATTTCGTTTGGATCCTGTGATAAGCCTTGCAGCCGAAATTAGAGAGGACCTTAGCAGCGCCAACTTGTAGCGCTAGGCAGACCACAGAGAGTTGCACTACCATATTCCAACCTAGAGATGACTAAAGCTTGAATAGCAGACTTTAAGTCATCAGGGGGAGGAAGGATTTTATTTTCCTTAGAATGCTCATCTCGAAGATCATTGATTTAGTGGCAGAGCTGATGTGCCCCTGCATGTTCAAATTCTTAGCTAGTAAAACTCTGTGAGATCTCGAGGAATCTATGATGTGTAGTACACAGTTCAGAGCTGTCAGTTGTTTCATGTACTCTTGAATGGTGGGAGTTAGCTTGGGAGGGGAGATTAGAAGGAATTCTGTTTTGAGGGAGTTTAGTTTGAGATGGTTCACAGTCAGCCAGTTTTGGGTTTTGTGTAGAGCTATTTTGAGTGACCTAATATCATCAGAAGATGAGATTTTCAGGTAAAATTGAGTTTCGCCAACAAACATGAGATAGTGGATATTAGATTCTTTGAGAATTTAAGTTAAAGGCTCCATGAATAGGTTGAAGAGGGCGGGAGAGAATGAAGATCCCTGTGGTACCCCTAGTGAGTTCGGAGTGGAATTAGAAAGGGCCCGGTTGACCTCAATTCTTTGTGTTCTGTTGCAGAGAAATGAGGCAAGCCAGTTTAACACTGAACCAGATAGACCCATCTTGCATTAAAGCAAGGCAAGGAGGTTGTCATGTTTGATCATGTCAAAAGCTGATGAGAGGTGAAGTAGGATTAGTCTGCAGGACTCATTCTGATACAGCATTTTTACTGCATCATCAATAATGTGGATAAGGGCAGTTTCAGTGCTGCGACCTTGAAGGAAGATAGATTGAAATTGGTCAAGTAGTTGGAATTGATCTATAAGGTTATAAAGTTGTACATGGACACATTTCTTGAGGAGTTTCGCCAGAGTTGTGATGTTAGTGATTGGGCGAAGTTACTTGGGTCCTTGTGATCTGCAGTGTGTTTTTTAGAAGGGGAGTAACCTTTCCTGGCGTTAGGCAATCTGGCATTACACCTTGTAGAAAGGAGGCATTTACTATTATGGCACAGAGTGGGAGTAAGGACATCTTCATTTCAAAGAAGAAATTCAAAGGAAGAAGATCATTGAAGTGGTTTGAAGGTTTCAGCACTGAAAGAATGTTGAGTTTGAAGATTTAATTGAAGGTTTTCAAATAGCTCCAAGAAGCATTGCTGTTGGGGGTGTTAACTATGAGGAAGAAGAGGCAGCAGGGGAAGGGGAGAGGATGGATTGATAATAGGTGCAACTGTAAGTTGGTTCAATGATATTTGGAGATCAGTTTCAATGATATTTGGAGATCAGTTTCAATCTTATTGAGTCTGTTCAGGGAAGAAAGCTGCAAAATCATCACAATTTCGCTGCGAGCTCGCTGCGAGCTGGACAACATTGGTAAAAAACTGGAATGTTTATTGGATTAGAGTTTAATTAATTCAAATTGCTTTTTGGATGATTTCTTGCTCCATCTAATTGGAGTCTGAAGAAATTTGCTTTCGTACTTCTGATGTGTTTATTGTAAATGCACCTCTTCGATCTCAAGAGCTTAAGGTGATCAAGGGACAGTGAGCACCTCCAGGATCATTCAGCTAGTCTCAGATTGCATCTATAAATGTTTAAGTTTCCATTGAACCACGGTTTGCTGTCTTTGATTGAAATCATTTTTAGTTGTAATGGGGTGATGAAGTCAAGAATGTTCAAAATGAACTTGTTGGTATAATTAGTGAGGTCATGGACCACAGACATGTCAGAAGGAGGAGGGAAGGCCATGTTGCTAAGGGAAATCATTACAGACCGCTTTGCATTTCGCAATGATCTTTTACATAGTCTGGGTTTCCTAAATTGAGATCTTTTTGTAGTCCAGGATGACATGATGTGGACGGAGATGCAGTGGTGATCAGTCCAGTCACATGTGACTATCGATTCCAGTTGAATGGAGTTGGGATTGGAGATAATTATGTCAAGGATCGAAACCAAAATGTGTGTAGGGCTTCAATAGATTTGAACCAAGTTGTGGTCAGCTAGGAAGGTTTTGAGGCTATTTAGTGTGGAACCAGAATATCGCTGTCAGAATTAAGCATGGGCGAATTTTGCGAATCTCGCGTTCGCGAATTCTGCGGATTTGCGAACTCGCAATCCGCAAAATCCGCGAATTCTCGCGAATTTGCGGATTTTTTTTTTTGTGTTTGCGCGGGTTTCTGCCAGTTCGCGAGCGTTTTGTACAATGTCGCAAATTGCGAACTTACCTGTGGGGTCGCAAGTTTCGCGAACTTGTTGTTTCTACGTGTCCAGCCTGTTTGGGACACTCTTCTTCATCACTGCCACTCTCTGTCACCACTGCCACTCTCTGACTACTCATGCCACCCTCTGGCCCACCCATGCCACCCTCTGTTTCATCACAGCACCCTCTGGTTGTCCAGTCAGTGTACATTATTGTGGCAACGCAAGCACACCTTCCCTGCCTCAAGTGACCTGAATTAATTTGGGGCTGATTAATGTGTCACAGAATATTTTTTTAGCTGGCACCTGCTTCCTTAGTGCTTCCTGATTAGTGATCTTTTGCACTTGCTAAGTGCTTTCATTGTTGCAAAATTAGTTACAACACCTGCCCTGCCCCAACTGACAATAATGAATTAGGGGCTGATTAATGGATTTGAACTTCCAGCCTGGCTCCTGCTTGTCTCCCTTAGCTGTAATTCAGGACCTTTGTGGCATATGTGTAACTATTCTGAGGTTCAGAGCAGGGTCACATAATAGTTGCAACTGGCAACTGAACTCTGGAGGGGCCCCTCAGGAAGCACTACAGGAAATGGCTACTAATGATGAGCCTGAACTTTTGAACCTGGTAAGTAGTTTCAGTTTTGCTAAGATCGTATTTCTGCAATTTTGCACTTATTCGCGGGGCGCGAAGTGTACTGGGAAGCCGCGAACTCACGCGAACAGTGCGAGCAAAATCCGCTGCTCGCGGATTTGCGGATTTTGCGGGAGATTCGCGAATCTCGCGAATTGCGAATTTACCGAAAATCCGCAAAATCCGCGAGCGAAACGGATTTTCCGCCCATGCTTAGTCAGAATATTGTTTGACATAAATATTGTTCCCTAAATTTGCATGCAGATATTTGGTCCTATTTGGGTTAGTAAGAGAAAAGCTACACACATTTGGACAATATTTGTTTGTAAATAGTTTTTGCCACACAATATTTATGTCAAGCAGAATTTCTTCATATGAAATTCTGACACCAATTTAATAATGGGAGCACTTTCATAAATTCATGCCTTTTCTGTTGTGCCTTGTATTACAATTTATAAAGAAGAGTACAAATATGTAGTCCAAAAGTTACCAACATATCATAAACAAAGAGGCAACCTATTCTTAACGCCTTACCCGCGGTGGTTTTTCTGCCGCGGTGCAGTCATTCTAAAGGATGGGCAGGGCTGTGTCGGCCGTTGGCCGACGGCAGCACTAGGGAGGTAGTGCTGTTGGCCTACGGCAGCAAGGAAAGGGTTAAAGTGGTGCATCGACCCCGGGTATGTTGGCATCTACGCATAAGGTATAAAAAGTGCGGGATTATTGTATCAAAAGAGAATGATACTAAATGGAGGGCAATGGGAATTACGTGAGTTTGTGGCGATGTTATATTCAACATAATTATGAATTTATTACACCTGACTCCTAATCGGCCACTTGCATCATACTTTGCAGATTTCAACATCACATTGTATGGAAGTAAAACTGATCAAAAGTTACTAAATATGTTTTACATGCTCTGTTGAACTGTGGCAGACCCTTTCAAATCTTAACTGGTCACATTTTATTTTGTTATTGCTGTATTTAGGGATTAAACTGGTACTAAAGAGGTGAACGTGTAGCCCAGACAGTATTAATGTGCAATAAATGACAAAATAGCTAGAGAATGTGCTGAATAAGTTGTCATTTATAGAAACACAATTTATTCAAACCTGCTGCATAATCTGGTCTTCTTTTTCGGCATAGTCCCAAATTCCATGCAAATAAAATATATTCAGGGGTGCCCAACGTTTGACAAGGACACGAATTTATGTGATATTTCTGCATTCAATGAATCTAAATAGGAATTATTTACATAAAGATTAGTGATCCTCAATATCTGTCATGGATTTAGGCCTCATTCATAAGCATTGGGCAACCTTGTCTTAAACTTTCCAGCTATTTAAAGATAAAGAATATTTATCTATATGGTGTATTGCAAACGATTACAACTAGAGTTAACTATATATAGCATTTGCGACTTACACCTGGGCATTTCTAGACAATGTGAAAGCAATGTCCTTGCATTGTACATCTTCCATCACTGTCTTCAGAATGTGTGTCAAAAGCCACAGTAAAGTGCTGTCAGTATAATTGTTTGTTCCAATTTTTGGAATCTTTCTCATGTCAGCGTAAACATGGATGTTGTTAATTAAAGATCCCACATCCCCAGGCAAAAATGTTGATAACCAGCAATGGAGGACAGCCAAGAAACCTTTTGAACTTCCTGAAGCAGGGGCAGGCCAAAGAAATAAACATATGTCACTTCCCGACTGCTAGTTGGAAACATTGTTTTAAATATCCAATGCGGTCATTCGAATACGTTTTACTTATTCATGGCGTGTATTGTGTGTCTAATTTTAGTAAACAAGTTTAGGTTTTTATCTTTTTTTTGTTTGTTGCCGGTCCATTGTGAAGCGGCCTGCCTATTTTTCATGCATACCATTATTTAAAATAAATTGTTCTTATCTTCTCAAGAATTAGTTACCTTAGTTGCTTTGTCTATGAATTCTTGCTTACAAAAATCATTTATGGTGAAAGAGGGATTTTCATAGTGTAGGTGGGCAACTGTCAGTGGCCACATTTCATTGGTATCCATGCCTTCTACCGAGTTATAGTCGTCCCAGTTCCAAAAAGACCAGCCAGGCTGAGTAGTGTCATGTTGTCCCTCTCCAGGGTGATGAACGACCTTCTACTTCTGACCTTTAGCCTCAAAATGCCAAATTGTCTCGAGGCTGATTCAGTCCGGTCTGACAGCATAGCCCGATGGTATCTTGTGATTCCATTCACTGCCAGGCAGGTGGGGCTGAATTGGTGAATGTCCTTTATTTTATGATCCAGTCAGTACCTGCAACTGACTTACTCATTGATCTAGATGTCTATGATTTCGAGTTTTAGATTTATATTAGCTTGCTTTGGCAGTTTGTTTTTGGAAAACAAAAATGTTTGGTGAGGGGCCACCTGAAACATGGTGCCTGCTTACCAAACATTTAGAGTCTATACAATAGTTGCAGTGATGGTGGCTCCTCTGAATGCATAGCAATCTTTACCGGGCTAATGGTCAATTCAAAATATCGCAGACAGTAGACCAGCAATTGTAGCACAGGCCATGAGAAGTTAAAAAAAATAAGTGAAGTTGCAATTTAGCTAACTTTCGAACTTCTGAAACCCCTAGAATCCTACCAATCAAAGGAACAACTAAGCCCTCTATTTAAAACTTAAAAGTAAAATGGTGTAAATATCATTACAAAAAGTTTTTTTTAAATCCAGTGAAATAGCTAAAACATAAAGAAAAGTGCCACTCAGTACAGAAAAAATGATATATTTCACAGTCCATCCGTCCCTTGCAGATGCACAAATATTCATATCACCCTAGCCCACATAACAAGAGGCTTGATTTTGAAAAACTAGTTTTCCAGTACGCATAGTAGTATCTTGAATCCTGAGCACAGGCACCATAAAATGCAAAAACAGGAATGAAGTTAAAACAACTCTCATTGTTCACAGGGTATGTTTCACTATCTGGAAACCATACATTTCACCAGATGGTTTTCCAGCTAAACATATTATCATTGAGAACCTTACATCGAAAAACTAAAATTAAAGTTAATTACCAGTCTGTCCAAGCAGTTGTACACATGGAAAAAAAGAATTTCAAAAGACTTACCTCATGATCCTTGAATTCCATCAGTCTATCTCTCAACTGTATATACATAGGATTTTCAGGTAAATTATATGCCCCTTGAGGTATCAATAGCAGGAGCCACAATAACTCCAGGATGTGAAAGTACCCGAAATTACAGACAGAACCTTGATATTCCCTTGAGAAATTGCCATGGTAATCAATAATTTCAGACCTGATTTTCCCAGCAATTCCCCATTCTTTCACCATGTGTCACCAGAAGACATCATGGCGTTTCAGCAGCCAAAGTCCCAGGGTGAAACACATCAGATCTGCAGGGTTCCTGCAGTTCACACGCAATATATTGCATGTGTTATGTCGCATAACAGTTATATTGCATGCACCACGTCATCATGGCACCACATTCCAAGGTAAGTATAGGTAAGTGTAGTAGGTGAATAGAAGAGTTAAAAGGGTCAGGCAGGCAATATAGCTAAACATAGTATTCATAGAGGATGTGGCCTTATGGCCAGAGCTGCTGACTTGGAGCTAGGGAAAAAGGTTTGAGACTCAGCAACCTGTGATTCGGGGCAAGTCACTTAATCTCCCCGTGTCGACCAAAAAAGAAATGCGTCCTTGTGTAAAGTAACTGGTGTCATGTCTATGTTGTGGAAGGCGATTTACAGGATGCGATTTAACCCTAAGATGCTATCAGTTACCTAGATATAGTGTCAGACCAATATTACTACATATTTCAAGTTACCTGTTACTTGCCCCAGCATGGCAACTCATAATGCAGTCTTATGACAATAAAATTTCACATGGTAAGAACTACAAATCCCCACCTCATTTATTTTGTAGTGTTTTAGTCAGTATAACCAGACATTTTTTCCACTGCATTATCATCATGTTGACGGGGCCCCAGAAGTGTTGCAGCCAGGAGCCAGACCAGTATAAATACATGCATTACTTATAGCTCAACTTTCTAACACATCTGTAAACACAAACATTTTCCCAGGGGCCAAAAGGTTAGGTCGCTGGTATGATCAAGGGCTGCACAGATACCAGCAGGCAGTGGTCGCGTGGGGGGAGGGGGTAAGGTGGGTGTATGGGAAGCAAAGCATGTACATCTACTTGCTGAATTGATCTGCACAATGTGAAAACAGAAAACCCGGGAAAAAACCCTGCTTTCCTGCTGGACCAAATTTTGTGATCCAGGACAATTGTTTTTTTTTTACTTTCCCTCCTTTTTCCTTCATTTTCACCTACAAGAAGACTTCGAAATGCATGACTTCGTAATGTGCCGTGTACAAAACCTTTCCTGTTTTTCATAAGATTATTTATAATGTTCATGTATGGTAGCAACCCCAGCCACCCAAACGGTGCACATAACAACTGACTTGCCTCTTAGTTCACTATTGACATTGTTGACAGGATGGTGGGGGGAGCATGACTTTTTTAAATTCATGTTTCAAAATTATAATCTTTTTGAAAAAACACTTATCAATGCTCTGATAGAATCTGATTTACCAAGGTGAAAGGTTCTGTATGTTAATGAGAGACTTTATCATATTTTTGCACGCTTGATGCAAGATGTCTTCATAAATGAAGGCATTCCTAAAGTTAGGCAGTTCAGGACAGCCTAGTTAATGCCTCTCTTTAACTGCAATTAATGTTTAAATAAACGTTTGCCTGTTTATTTAACATATTTTAATGTTAGTGTTCTGTCGAGTTGTCCAGAGGGCCACACGTAAAGGTCAGGAATGCCCCATTCAGCCCCCAGGCTGGACAAGGAGTATCTCTGCTCTAACACAACCCTATTGGAGGATTTGAACAGCTTTTCTATCTAAACCAGTCTAAGAGTATCGCTCTCACTGAATTCTAATTCTGACACCTGTTCTCTATATACACTGCATTTAGTTAAGATGATTTCTTTATTATAGAAAACAATGTTACACTAAAACTAGGACTGAGAAGAATTCAGCAACACTGTCATAATCTTGCATACTTTTTCATTCTGGCTTTCAGATGTATCTCTGGACAGAAAGTATACTGTCTGCCAGTAGTGGTCGGTGGCGGGAGGAGCTGCTGGGCGGTGACTTGGGGAGGGGGAGGGGCAGGGTGCAGGTTAGTAATCTATGGATTACGGAGGATTACAGGTAAGTAAACATATAAATAAATAAAACGAATTTTGTTGCGCGCATTGCATCCCCAAATGCGATGCGGTTCACGCAACAAAATTAGTCATATTTATTTATATGTTTATTTACCTGTAATCCTCCGTAATCCATAGATTACTACCCCCACCCTGCCCCTCCAAACGTCACCGCTCGGCAGCTACTCCCACCACCGACCGCTACTGCTGTCTGCTCTCCCCTTGAATGAGTAGTGCAATGCACTCAAGGTGTGCTTTTCGGCAGATATGGTGCAATGGTGCCTGCGTTGGCACTAGGTAGCTGAATTTAGCGCCAGCGCAGGGAGAAACAGAGGGGTGCACCATATTATTGTAAAAAGGGTGCATCCCTGCATTTCTAAAGTGACGTAGTGCGGCGTTAGCTATTTTGCAGCTAACCCGCGCTCCATCACTTTTGTTGTAAATATGCCCACTGGTTTTGCAGTGAGCCTCTTTGGACAGAACAATAGGCTATGCCTGAGATCCGAAAGCTGAATTGGTTCCTGGCTGTAACCCTGTACATGAGTCTCAGCAGAGGGAGCAGAGAGTCTAGCATTGAGCTGTCTCATGATGAGCAATGTGACAGGTTTCTGGTCTCCTTCTAGATTTCGCAGTTGATAATCATGGAATCTTAAGAAAACAGCATCAGCATAGTCCAAGGGGGAAAGTACAAATGAGCCAAGCACCACTTTTCAATGGTCAACGGGAATGAAGGCAGGCGCCCAAATAAATCTGCCATTTATAATGGGGATTATAGGTGAGAAGATTGATCAGCACGAGGCAGGGAGTTAGTTCTCTTGCAGTGCCCAGCTCAAGAAGAGAAAAATATTTTTATTGGATCCAATCCTCATCTAGATAAACTACTCTACCTTCACCAGTTATTGTTCTGCTATTGTTATGTCTCATATTTTTCTACAGCCATCAAAATATTAGATTAAAGAAATGTCAGTAGTTAGCCTTCGCCAGTAAACATATGGCAATGGTTTGTATATAAGGACTTCTAAAGTTCTAAAACATGTATCTAACAGTCTGCTTTCAAATGGTCTTTAACTACAACTTATTTTCTTATTTTTTACTTTCTGTCATTAAATATGCTTGGCCTCTGTTTGGCTTTGAATTTGTGTCACAATAAGTAGGAATGTGAGAAATCATATGAATATTTTTAAAGAAATTTCTTAAAAGTTGGGAAACGTTATGCTACATTACATGTACGGCACAGAATATAGTGTCCCAGAATTTCATGTAATATTTAATACAAGAGCATACTTCTCATAAAAAAAGTCGATTGAGATACTGGCAGATGGATTGGTTTGAGCAGAAAATGTTTAATGGCAAAACAAATTCTTCTCAAACTGGGCTCCAGTGCAATGATCTGAAATTACATATTTGGGAATTTATTGGATTCACAAATTTTACATAAGTCATGTTGGACCGGGTCTTTTTTGCAGGGTTATCCCCAAACTTTTTGCCTTCTTCCTCCTAATTTTCCTGACCTGTTTTTGTTGGTTGAACCACTCTGGGCCCTTTACCCTGCTAACCAGTGCGAAAGTGCATATGCTCTCTGTCTATATTGCATTGGCGATTGGCTTCTCCATGATTGGCATATTTGATTTACCAGTAGGTCCTTAGTACAGTGCACATGGGGTCCCTGGGGACTGCAAATCAAAAACTACTAATGGGGCAGCAGCACTGATTGTGCCACCCACATGAGTAGCCCTGCATGTTTCACACCTGCCACTGCAGTGTCTGTGTGTGCAGTTTTAAACTGCCATTTCCACCTGGTAAGTGGCCTTCCCGTTTACTACATGTAGGTCACCCCTAAGGTAGGCTCTAGGCAGCCCCATGGGCAGGGTGCAGTGTATTTATAAGGTAGGACGTGTACTGGTGCGTTTTACATTTTCTAATACTGAAATTCTGCTAATTTCCTTTTTCACTATTGCAAGGCCTATCTCTCCCATAGGGTAACATGGGGATCACCTTGAAATGTAATTTCCCATCGGAAGCAGATAGAAATTTGGAGTTTGGGGTCCCTGAACTCCCAATTTAATAATAAATCTTTTGGTGAAGTTGGTTTTTAAGTTGCATGTTTGAAAATGCCACGTTTAGAAAGTGGGCATTTTCTTCCTTAACCATTCTTAAACATTCTGTACCTCTGACTGTTTGTAGAATACTTGACTTGGTTGGCTGACAGTTGGGCTCTGGTGCATTCACTTTACACAGTCACACAAAGAGAGCTGAGGTGTGCCTCTCATATCCTTCTGGGCCATCACCAGGCTGATGGGCCTTCCTGAGCTAGAGTGGTGGGAGGTGTTGGCACTGTATTGGCATTTATATAGCGCACTACTTACCCGTAGGGTCCCAAGGCGCTTCGACCGCTGCGAAACCCTTCCTGGCTTCCCTGAGAGATGGTCCCTTAATGGGTATCTCCAGGGTGAGACCAGGCATCCCCGGCGGTCTGGTGGGGCCGTTAGTGAAGATGAGGCAAGCTAATGCCCAGAGTTGCCGAGTGTGATCGCTGATCAGAGTGGGCACCGAGGCGAGAGAATTGTCGAGTCCGCTGACCCTGGTCCAGAAACCTGCCGCGCCGGGAATCGAACCCTGGTCCCGGGCCGTCCTCTGCTCTCGGGTCTGCCACCTCTAACCAGTGAGCCACACTACTTCACTGCACTGACACCTGAATAGGGCTGTGCCTGTCCTCATACAAATCGGTCTCCACACACCCTGTAGTGTGTTTGGAGTCAAGTCAGGGAAAGGCATCTTGTGCACTACAAAGACGTTCCTTTGAAATTTGCCTACTTTAAAGCAGAAAGGGATATAAGTATTGGACCTCTGACACCCCAAAATTAGAACACTTCTGGACTGAGGACATTCTGCTGGGAAGAAGAGCTGGATGCTGTACGAGAGACTACCACCCTGCCTGTTGTTTGATGGCCTGCTGCTTCTGTCCTGGGAGTGAAAGGACTGGACTTTGCTTTCTGTATCCTTGTTCTCCGAGGACTTGAGTTGAGCTTGCCTCATTTAAAGACATCTCAGGGCCATCAAAGACTTCATATATCGGTGTCTGCTGAGAATCCTGACAAGTGGTGCCAAATCCAATTCCTGGGCCCTTGGGAGTGTAAGGAACCAAAAGGAATCCACCTTGGATAAAGTGAAATGAAGATATCCTTCCAAAGTGTTTTATCACATTTTGTGAATTGTGATTCCCTACGGACATATAGGGGAGCACAATACTTTGTTAAAATAACCCTCACCCACTAAAAGGACCCTTGGTGGCATGCTTCATCATCAGGATCTTCCCACCCGCTGCAGGACGGGCGTGCTACGACCAACGAAGACGCTGGAGCACTTAGTAGTCAATATATTATGTGTAATGCAGGAGTGAGAGTGGAAGGGTCAAATGCATATAAATAATGACATGCACTTAATACTATACCCTGATAGGTATGATTCCTTAAATAAGTACTTATAATACCATGCTATAGCTCCATGAGAATTTTCACAGGAGGGGAGGAGCGCCTGTAGTCACACATTCGTCAAAGTCGCTCAGTCGCTCAGAATACTGCCTCGCCGTGGCTCCTTTGAGTGTAACCTGGTGATCTTAAGGAGAAATCCACGCATCGAATTGCAACGCCTGTTTTATCGACACATCGCTGCAAAAGATTGACTCATCGCCGCTGCCCGCCCTGAAGCGTGATTCCCGCTTGAAGCATAAACCACGGCTTTCACCGCAGGCCCCAGCTTGCCAACACAGTGCCTCAGAACAATCGTCGCAACATGCGCCTCGAGCCCCCTGTCACCAACATCTGTGACACATGCTCTGAATCTGATGCAGCGCATGCTTAGAGGCTTTGGAATCGATACAGCACATGCTTCGCCACTATTGCATCGAAGCAGCCATCTGGATTATCGACCCTTCATCCCTAGTCGCTGATTCTTCATCGACACCACAGTAAGGATCCGAGGCCACATGTCTGGAAACCAATCCATCACCTCCCCTGCCACTAAGGAACCAACGCATCACTTCCCCTGCTAGTAAGGAACCAATGCATCACCTCCCTTGCCTAGCATTAAGGAATCTTAAGCACCTCCTCCCCTACTAGTAAGGAACCAATGCATCACCTCACCAGTCTCGTAAGGAACCGCTGCATCGCTTTGTTTTTCCGGCGCCTCATCTCCCTTGCGCCTTGCCCGTCTTCGATTTTTGATTAATCTAAAGTACTTTATGCTAAAACAAATGCAACCATTAATTTCTATGGACTAAACTTGCTTAATATTTTTTAAGTGATATTTTGAATTGTGTTTGTTGGATGTTTGTTGTTTAGGTCTTATTTTATTCAGATAAATATTGTCTTTTTGTCTAAACTGGTGTGGACTCCTTTTGTAGAGTTTTCGCTGTGTGTACAAATACTTTACACATTACCTCTGAGATAAGCCTGACTGCTTGTGCAAAACTACCAAGGCTGTGAGCAGGGAGTTATCTTAGCTGTGTGACTCCCTTTCCCTGACTAGAGTGAGGGTCCTTAATTGGACAGGGTGCAAACCACTGTCGACTAGAGTCCACACTTCTTACAGTTCACAAATGTCATAAATTTAATGAGAGCAATTTTTATTTCTACTCTAACTAATAATAATCCCACTATTCCTGTTGGATTCGTTCGTTTTGTCCCATATAAATGCTTTGAATGCATATGCACCTTCAGGAAAAGAGAATGTAGCTCAGGAATTTAATAAAAATAGAGTGGAACAAGGCTGAGTTCCTTTTTAATGTTATGGAAGTCATAAACAAGTTGTGATATCTTTTTGGTTGTGGGGCACTTTATTTGGTATTATATTTGGCCAACTTCACTGCTCAACAATACTCCTATATTTAGTGCACTGCTCCAGCTAGGACAAGATACCTTCTTGTTGCAGATGTTTCAAGAAAACATAGAATTCTTCTTTAAAAAATGGATCACACAAATACTGCATAGGATGTAAGGCAATACAAAGTTTGGACTCTGCAGATTGGTAGATTATTTTTATCCTTTATCATACCGAATGGCAGAAGATTTCTCTGCGAAGATTTTTCTGTGAGTTATTGATTATTTTGTATATTGACTCTGCTATTAATGGCCATATCTTAAAACAGGACATAAAGATCGAAAAAGGGTCAGCAGTGGCCAATGCAGGTAAGTGTGGTGGGGCAGGGCATGAGAGGGGCGGGAGGGGGAGTGTCAACAATCAACGGAGGAGGTCAAATTAAATAAATCAATAAATCCTATTCCGTCATCTGTCGATACCCCCCCACCCTGACCCACCTCGCCCCACCGACCTTACCTGCACAGGCCGCTGCTGAAAAGGACTTGGTATATTAACCCACCTACATTTAAAAAAAATGGCACATGAGTGATTCATTCTCTTCTTCATACCCTTGATATTCATCACAAAGAGTATAATATTTGATGCCAATTTGCAACACTATATAGAATGCGTATGGCATGAAAGAAAGTGCAGCGGGTGAGAATTGTGATGTTCTAGAAGGAACTTTACGCAACAGTCCTATTTTAATATTAAAATATACGAACAGTTGCAATGTCATAACTATATATTTAACAATTGTTATTTGGGCAAATCCCATTACACTACACCCAGTGTTATAAATACATCAATGGTCAAGATTCAAGACGTTGGCACAGACTCCGGAGGCAGCAATGCCTTGTAAAGGAATATTAGCAATTGATAGACTCTCATTTGTCCGCTATCACTGTTTTATCGCCTACCCTAGTTATCATATCACGCTCCTTGCTGACTCCATAAAAATGATTAATTGTGAAAATAAGCCACAGAATGCAAATGTCCTCCTTTGATGTGTTATCAGTTTTTATTAGTTGCGTATTACATCTAATTAACAATGGATGCAGTCGTCTCCTAAGGGATCAGTCTAAGGGAAATATATTCATTAGCCGATTTCATCGTGCGTCAAGTTAAGATGACAGACATCTCACACCTCACAGGTCATCACAATTTTTTAATCATCAGAGTTCATTTTAGCTGAACTGGCATTCCCTATCGGGGATGATCCGGTTTCAAGTTGAAGGAAGCCAATCTCAGCGGGAATTTGGGTCAACAGCTATGAAACAACCACAAAGTAACACATTTTAGTTAGGTGCTAATTCTGTCAAATTCATTGTATGGAGATATTCCTTTTTAGTTTTTTAAGAGATCCGAATTAGCTGATACATCAAAAGACCCCAACGATTGAGGGACCTCTTTTTAGCTATATATTGAGAAATGGATCCTTTACTCTCTCAAAACAAAGATAGGGTAAAATAACAATAGCGAATTTTTCAGGGCAAATATGATAGTGGCTGGCAGCATATCAAATGGATAGTACCCTACACAAAAAAATCTGACCAAAAAAAACATGTATTTGTTTCCTCTGTCTGCAGCTGGCATCAGGACTCTTTCAGCTCGTGGCAGAAGTCAAGCTGTTGGTTAGCAAGAAGAGGACTACAGTAAGGGGGCTCCTTTGCATTACAAGCAAAGCCTTTCACAAGGCCTATTGGGCCTATGACCAAAGACATCCAGTAACGGAAGCACAATGTAAACCGCTAGCGTGCAAATCCTTGCGAATTCAAAAAGTTTTAAAACTTATGGATAATTTGTTGGATTTTATATTTTTCTGTTCCAAGCAAAGTCAGGCTGAGGCCGTTAACTAAAAATAACCCTAGAACATTTTTGAGACTCAGTCCATTTTCTGTCAAACAAGAGAGCCTCCCCTTGTCTTAGAGTCTTGTGCAAAAACTAGAAGCATCATTTCTCTGCAGCAGTAAATCATGCTTGCGGCTCTCAGAAAGCTATGTGCTGCTTTCTCAGGGCTAGATGGGCTCTCGACTCATTGAGACCTAAAAGAGTTTTTGCTGCATTGTCCATGGCTAGCCAGACCTATGGTTACTTCACAGTCCAGGATATACAGAGTGAGTGGAGTGTTGGTGGTTCCAAACGGAGTACATAGGTACATTCATTCAAATTATAGTATTAAAAGGTTACTGACTTCATAGACATGGCAGCTCAAGGCTGCAGAATTAGGACAGTTGGAAAAAATATAAATAATATACCAGGCAACATTTTAGAAGGATATTGCATCAACATTTTAAGTGCATCTGTTTAAAGTGAGTACATTTCCCACCCTCTTCCAATCTTTTGGGGGAAATGATTTGATAAGTACAAGCTGGTGTACTCTATGCCTAAATATGCTTTTATTTGGATTAGTAAGGTCTGATCACTGCATAATACATATGGTGGCTCTATGATTCAATTGAAACTCTGTTCAGACTAGCCTCTCAGCGAGACATGTTCAGTGCACAGCTGACTTTATAAAATCTGATTGGCACCTTTGGGGGGATCTTCATTCCACAGAATCACAATTTTTCGCACTCAGAAGGAAATGGTCTATACGGCGCAGCATTCTTTAGTTAAGACTGAATACTGAACTCATCACATTTATAAAATTTAAAAAACGCAGCCATTCCGCCTTGTTTTTAATTGCAAATCCTGCTCAGGGGATTTGTTCTTCTGCTTAGGAGTCAGCCTTCTGCTTCCTACTTGGAAACCAAGTGCAGTCAATTATGGTAATGAAATGTCAATAAATATAAAAATTTAATACAGCTTGCTCGGGGTGAGTGGCAGACGAGCACTTGCCTCCCAGACAAATTTGCTGCTGCTGCAAATATTAAATGCACCTGAAAGAGCTGCTGGTTGTCTAAGAGCGCTCCTATTGGGGACAAGGTGCATTGAGGGATTTGGAGACCTCCAGGGTTTTTCCCGGTATTGTACAATCAGAGCCGGAAGGGCGGCCATGTTCTTCACATCCTCCAAGCAGCTTAACATATTCCTATAAACTGGAGCTCCCTCCTCCCAATGAATAACCCAGCAATGATACTGGTAGAACTCAGTGAATGCGCTTTTTGCTTTTAATGAAGTGGCATATGTCAACTGTTAATACCGTTGGGTAAATTAAGCTGTTATCTGTGGAGCGGCCTTTCTGCGATTTGAATGTGTGCGAACATGGTGCATTGGAAACATATCCTGTTTTAGATGTTTCTTTGGTTTGATCAATCTTTTACAGTTGCTGAAACATGTTGATATGATTTTCTAGCTCTTGTACCATTGTGACCATGAAATATTAATAATAATTAATAATATTAGTACATTTGAGACGTTTGGTCCTTTCCATATTAGTCCAGGTTTCGCATTCTGTACAGGTTGCATTTTCTTATTTTACTTAAGGACACACTACTTCTTTTTTGAGTTCAAATCATTTTTATTAAGCAATAACAAAAAAGATAACGGCCATGAGGCATCCGTAGGATTACAATCGTATTGGAGTGACGCCGTAATCAAACATGGATCAGTGCATATAAAACAATACATACATACATACATTAACGGAAAATAAAGCATATTACACACTACTTCTAACAGCACAAGATTTCCCCAGTAACAGATTTGTGTGCTGGACTTACAGTTGGGTTGAGCACTGAAAATAAACTCAGGGCCCTTTTCACTAAGAGTCTCGGCACTTTGGTGGAGTCTCCGCAGGGTGCACTCTGTGGAGTGCTTAGTGCAGAGAACCCACCACAAGTGCAGAGGCCCCACCACGACTACAGAGAACCCACCATGAGTGCGGAGACCCCACCAGGAGTACGGAGACCTCGCCTTGAATGCAAAGACCCCACCACGAGTGTTGAGACTCTTTGTGAATCAGACCCTCAATCTTCAAGCATTGCTTGTTAGATTCACATACTCCATTCCTAACTGTTGTATGTAAGAATATCATCAAAAGAAAATCATTCTACAAATGTACTGTAAGCACAACAATAACTGTTGCAATGTCATGAAGGTAAGTATATATAGGCAATTGTATATTTACATTTCTAAATCCTACAGCTAAGTTCCCTCAAGATATATATCCATAAGGTACAAAGATGTGAAGTTAATCATAGAAAATCTAGACATACCTACAGTACTCAGATTCACAATATTACTCTAGTCAATATTCTGAATACGATATTCTTAGTTTTTAAGACAATATTTTAAATCTCAATATTTTGGCAGTGTACCTTCCTGATATTTGAAGTTATTTCAGGGCTATCACAAGGTGAGAACAGATGGAGCTCTTTTACCTAGGCCTTGCATTTTTTGGACCCTGTTCTCCTGCTACATGTTTTTAAATAATAAAACAGGAGGCCTGACCTGTCCCTCCAGGATGCAGTTCATGGCAGCACCAGTAGGTGCCCCCATACACTGCGTCGTACACTTTTCCCAAGTATATTGTCCTAATTTAAGTAGCTCCTTGGATCCAAAAGCATAAAGAGTCTTGCCAAGGTTTTGGCCCCTGGCCCCACAAAAGCTTCTGACATCCTAAATGACTCTCTGGATGCCTGCACTATCCCAATATGGCCTCGTTTTAGAGTGTATTCGACACTCTCTTTTCAGAAAGCAGGATTGTGAGTACTTGGAAGTGTATTAATGTGCACTATTAGATGTAATACAAGTGTAGTGTCTCAGTTTCCATATTGCACCAGTCGCCTTAGCTGTACTTGCAGTTACTGCCATTTCATGATATTTGAGGTGTTACCGGGCACCAGTACTTTAATAATCCTAGCTGTATTTGCGTTTTTCTACCTTGTGTGGTGTTCTCGGGTGCATTGTCTATTAGTTGCTATGCGAAAAATGTTCCCAATCTCAGTTTTATATTTTTTTCATTGTTTTGATAGCACTGGTATCTCATTTGATTGAGTGGCATTTCATGGAATATAAATTATCAGTTAAGTATAAAATTACAAAGGAGGGCAATGGGCAATGGAGCGGGTGCAGGAATGAGAACAGGGCGTTCCTGGGGGGTCACCCCCTTTAAGAATGGGTCATCGGGCGGGGCTCTGATGCTAATGGATTGTTGAACAGCGATATCATACGTGATTTGACAGTCAGTACAGGATGACTATCACTAGATGTGTATGACAGAATCTACATCACTCACAATTGTTCTTTTTTTGGTCATCATTCTTATAAAGTACATAAATGTGGATGCAATGAGTAGGTGACAGCAGCCCTACTTTTTGAATGAAAAACACTGTGTTGCATAAAAGGGGTGACTACATCAGTGTTAAAATAATTATACAATTTTTTGCATTCATAGTATAATTCAATATTATGTTTCAGGTCCCACTTACTTTGCTCTTTAGATATTTTACTTCCTGCTTGTCAGCATATTTAAAGGTTACAACATCTTCACCATACTCTTTAATGAGTTATCAAATTAAATACGATACATTGATTGCATGATCAGATTGGCACATTATTGAAAAATGTATGATTGTATGCGGTATTTGTACATCACACACCTAACCAAAGGCAGAAGAGGACTGTACAGGGTCAAAGGGAAGTATTCAGTCAACGAGCGATAGGAGAGGTATCTGGATTCTGGGAGCAGAGGGGTACTGTTACTCCATTGTGATGTAGTGTTCTTTTAAGAATTGAGTCTTTGACTCCTAAATTGAGCAGCGTTGAGGTGGTCCTGATGCATAAGGGAACGTTATTGCATATCCTGGATCCATAGATGGAAAAAAAGGCTCATGATCTAAAGAGCCATTGATACATCACTATCCTTGCTATAGGCAGGGAAAAATTTGTCAATAGAAAATATGTTTTGTAACTATGTTCAGAATAAATATGAAGAGCGAGGAGGAGATGTGGCCTAGGGGCTAGAGCTGCTACATTTGGAACCCGGGGGGGGCGAGATTTGAATCCTGACTTCAGTGCTAGACCCAACATCATGTGATTCTGAGTAAACCACTTAATCCTATTTCCTAAATGTGTGTGCTAATGTACTTGATTTAAATGATCAACAACCATCTCCCAACCCCTCATGTAATGTACAGCGCTCCGTTGCTTCACAGCTAGGTTTGCGATATGTAGATAACCAGACATATGTATATCTAATATCTAAGTGTGTTTGAAGTATAACCCGTGACATACTTTCGTCAACATCAAAGGAATTTAACAAGCTCCTTGTCGCAGTAATAACACAGCAAGCGATACAATATGGACCTTGACCCTAAAGACAGCACATTGTAGGTTTTTGAAATCAGTGGTTATTACAATTTCAAAGCTGCAACATATTAATATATAGTGTTTTAGTAGAGGTAAAAACAACCAGATACTAAACTTAGCAGTAACTGATGTCAGGATTATAGTGGTAGCTGTGACTAAACGATAACCTAGGTATAAAATAACACCTTATGGTGATTTGAAAAGTTCACAGTAGATAGTGATTTAATCAAGCACAAATGATGTAGCTGCTACGAAAATATAGAATTCCCCTTTAAAATTGAGCATTCAAATTTAAAATGTAAGCTGTCTCCATTATAGCAATTTTCTTAACTCATTTATTGCCAATTTGTTTTTAAATAGTAAAATGTCCGTATTACAAATAAGGTGGTGTTTCCATATTCCAGTACAAACCCTTGTTTGAATTATGAATTGGGTGGTATTTACCACTTCCAATAATTAAAGAGAGCATTAAATATCTCGCCCTTTATTAGATTTCAGTAGGTCAAACCTGCCAGCGTTTAACAGGGGGAAAGTATTTATTAGGGGTGTGTGGAACTCTCGTAGTTGCATAATAACTGAGTAAGATTCCCCTGAGTCCGCGAGCGAGTGGAATTTGGCATGTCACACTGCTCACACTGATCTTTTGCACCGGGAGCATGTTCCGCACTGTAAAATCAGCAGGAACTGCACCTAGAGGTGTGCCAGAGGGCACTGCTTCTTTCTGCTGCTTTAGTAGTTTTTCTTCTTGAGTGGCAGCTTTCTCAACGCAAATAGTTGTTACCTGCCTTGAGTGCATGCATTGAGAAATCTAACCGGAAGGCATTCTAGCACCCAAAAATTGCACTTGAGGACGCAAATTCTCGCTCACGGTAGACAACTTAACGTTGGCAAGTCACATGTGAGAAAAAAATCTGCCACACAGCGATCGTTGGAGTTTTGGAAGAACTCTGCATTCCAAGTTGAAAGCCGAGTGGGAAAAACTCAGCGAACTCAAATAGTGGAGCAGAATTTTGAGCCACGCAAGTATTTATCATGCCATGCGGATTTTGGTTAGTAAACACCAAAATCTGCCTGTTATTTCCCAGAAACTCATTATAGGTGCTATTTATTGCACCCGCTAAATAACGTACCCCATGGTATAGTTATTTATCTGGTTCAATAAAAAGCATCTGGATTTTCACTAACTCAGAATCAGGGCCACAGTAGTCAAATTTTATATTACATATTGTCAAGCATCAGTTGTGTTCATAAACTGCCAAAATATTTTGCTTCAAACCTTAAAGGTCATGTCAACTTTAGCATAGGGGAAACAAACAGATAAAAGGGAAACAATGGATTATGGCGGTAGAGCTCAATGACAAGTGGTTATCTATCAAGGTTTCTACTGAAGTGTCAATTTTTCACCTACATATAACCAAGTATCTAGTGGGAGTTCGTTGTTTTACTACATCATTGCTTGCATTTTCAGAAAAATGATAGGAGGATAAAAGCAATTTTCAAGGATATTTTTGCACTCATTCCAATTGCGTATTTTTGTTAATACACGTGATAACCATAATATCAATTTCTATGCATCTGTAACTAAGGTGGAATTTAGGGGGCTAAGTCACAAAATATTTGAGAATTAAATTGAGGTTTTTTTTTTATTCCTTGATTGATGTACTCTAAAAGCAGAATCCCCTTACAGAAGCATGCAGATTTGATTGCTCTAAAATATGCTAATAGAAGCTTGCCTTTAACCATGACGTTTGTACGCAATGTTGTCAAGAACTTGTTAGTGAACAAATCCATGGTCATTTCCAGGAGTCTCATTATATATGTCATGAGCCATTAACTAGGCTCAAGACACCTCCAAGGTGATAAAATGCTTGGCAGTGTTAGATTTCCACAATCGGCTTAAGGCAATGATAATCTCTATTTAGTGATGATGATGGCTTTAGGTGCCTTCTTTGGCATAGTGGTTGGGAAATCCCGCCAACTGCATTTGGATCAGCTAAATCAAATGGGACTTGAAATCTCTAGAATTCTCCAGCAGCTGCGGCCCATGCAGGTAAGAGCGGTGAGGCCATGTTGGGGGTGATTTGACAGACAACCAAAAGAGAGAAATAAATAAATAATGAATTTTCCTTTGTCGCCGTCTGTCGAAACCCCCCCCACCCCGCCGCTCTTACCTGCATGGGCCGCGGTTGATCTCCAGGGGTTCGTCTGCATTTCTGCTTGAGGTCAAACAACTCACAAGGACCATATCATGATGAACTTTGCAGGTGTAAGCAGGGGCAGCCGGCATGGCTCGGGGGCGCGGGGTGGGCACACAGGAGTACTTTTCTAAACAAATAAGTGGCAACAGTAATGGTGGACAGAAAACCTTCTAAGTAGCTTCATGGCCTTCTACTTTCTGTATTACAGTAGACATGCCTTGTATCCACTATTTCAACAGTGGCATAATTACCGGCAGCTGTGCATAGCAATTAACGTCCCTCACATTGCTGTTTACTACCATTTTAAGTGACTACTAATCTTGCAACAGAAAGTACTCCATTGCACTTCTCTAGTTTTAGTAGCAGTCATTTCATTAATATGTTGCAGACTCGTATTTGCAATAAAGATTGTTTTTACAAATGTACAATTTCCCTGCTACAGAAACAGTAGCTGTGAAAGTAAGAGTGGTGGTGAGGCCGGGTGGGGGTAAAAATTCCAAGGGGGGTGGGAGGGGGGGGGGGGGGTAATTCTTCCAGCAATTGGCAGAGTGAAGATGCAGGGGCTCTAAGAAAGTGTGAAAGAACAACAAAGCCTTATTAACAAGTAAATGGTCTTGGAAAGACCTGTGAAGAACTCGGTGCGGCTGTGTGTGTGCCCAGGAAGCAGGGGGGCTGAAGCCCTTTGAGCCCAATGGGTGTTGCGCGCCTGAAGGAATGTGTTATATCATTTCTTGCAATGTGTTCAGTGTCAGCGTGTGTGGTGTAATTTCCGTGATAAGATAGTCAAAAAAGTGTGTGTGACTTTAGTTCTGCTCTCCCAATGAGTTTCATAAACGGATGCTACTGTTGTTGAAGGGCATCAGGTCATTTTTCACTAGCAATATCACAACTGTGCTCAAACCCTGGGCCTAATCTGAGGTGGAATGGTGGGCTTGTAAAGATGGACAGGGAGGCAGCTCGAGTAATTACCAGTGGCTGAAACTAATTCAAGCATTCCATCTAGCACTTTTTTGTATTTTCATTGTGACGTGCCATTCGGCTGTAGTTAATCGTTGATCAATTAAATATTTTATCTTCCTATATAACAGGTTTTAAATTAGATTTTGTAAAAATTATAATACCTCTTGCATAATTGAACCAAATCCATACCTTTGCAGTTGCCTGGAACTGATTTTTTATTTACTCATTTTGGGGAAATGTCTCTTTATACAAGTAACTTCTATTTAAAAAGTACATTTGCATGCTTTTTTCCAATATTTCCGCTACTTAAGTAAATACATAAACGAAGCATAACGTCACATTTTTGTTTCCTCTCACAGTAAAAAAAAGTTCAATTCCACAAAAGACTTAAACCTTCTTCTATTATCTTTATTTGAGCATGAAACTTTCCATCTCTGAAAGAAACTTTTTTTCTACAAACAGCCTATTCTTTGCTCTGCCCTCTATTTCATATGTTTTCCTCTCTTTCATTACGTATCTCTCTGCTTTTCCCCCCTACTCCCATGCCCACTCCATCTACTTGATAGGTTTTTTTCTACTTTCTATGATTTCTAGAATTTTCTAGAACGCTTCAGAATGTTATCTCATTTCCCCATCTCTCCTACCTCTTCACATTTGTTTTGTTATTTGCTTTATTTCCACTCTGCCTTCTTCCAAACTTTTATTCAACGTGTTCTTCTACCCAAGCCAACGTGTACTGTGTGGGCATACCCCAATCTGTGCAATCCTCGGTGTTACTGTTAATCTAATTATACATTTTGTGAGGTTTTGTGTTGTATTTCGAGGACCTTCCACAAAGTTTTTAAAGTCTACAGCAGGGTTCCACCTTCTATGTAGGGCATGCTATGGAAATATGTACAATAAATTAAGAAATACCTGATGTTTTAGGTGTGATTTTGATACAATAACAATCTAATGTTTTCCTTCAGGTCTTTTGTGCATCAGTGATAGTAATACTATTGTAAATGGGGCTTTTAAACTTGTCTCATATCTAACAGTCATATTCTGTTTTTTCAGGTGGACTACGCAATTGTTGCATCTCAAGCAGGAGCGACACTGAATAACCTCATGAGCCATGCACAGGAGCTGGTAGCCAAGCTTCGCTCGCTTCAGATCGATCTACGAGAGTTTGTATGTCTGAAGTTCTTGGTGCTTTTCAGTTTAGGTTAGTAAATTCTATATTTTCATTTCACAACTGTTAATGTCAAACAGAGAATGTATCTAACATGCCGCGAAACAACTAAAGCAAGTGAAAGAATTTTCTTTGTTCAATCTGTTGGATGATCACCCTATAGAATTTGCACCCTTGGAGGATATTTAGACTTGCTCATGTAGATTAAAACACCTTAAATTAAAAAAGTGAGAAAGTTAGAAACTAAGGGGCATATGTACAAGCCCCTATTAGCATGGGACAGTCACTTTTTGTGACGTTCCTGTGGCAATAGGAGCCTTGCCTTATGTACAAGGCAGCGTTAAGCCACTTACGTGGCTTAAAGCTGCCTTGTACGTAAGGCCCCCTTCACGCTATGTTTCGCATGAAAAGGGCATGCAGTGCGTTTTGCGGTGGGGGTTCCCCCACAACACCTATTGTATTTCACGCTGCCCCCTATGTACAAGGGTGGCGTACAAAGGAGGCAACGCCAAAATTAAGAGCAGGAAAATCCTGGTCTTAAGTTGGCGAAACGAGAAGAAATGCATTATTTCTCCTCGTTTTTGCTTTTTCCATGTGTGCTGCCTTGTGCAGCACACATGGAAAAAGGCGGGGGGAAACACAAGGCTGCACCACATTCTTGTAAATACGGTGCAGCCTTGCATTTCCAAAGTGGTGGAGTGTGTTGTTAAGCCCAGGAAGCTAACGGCACGCTCCGCCACTTCATTGTACATTATCCCCCTAAAAGTTTGAAATACAAGTAGTCAGAAAGCATTTTCTTCAAAAAATAATTTAAAAGTTCGACTAAAGCTACATGCAGGCTGAATTTAATTACAGGATGGGATGATCTATGTGGGTAAGGCTCACTGGTAGGTTCAGAGTTAGGGATGGGTATAAGAAAAGTGTAAGGGTATGGGTATGGTTTGCTCTTTCCGTTTGGGCTTCAGCAAAAAGTTAAGAATGTGTAAGTCAACATTTTAGCATTAGGGTTCATGGTTATGGTTTCTATCATCAAAGGAAAAATGATGTAGCTGCAGTTAGAATTATAGCGTATGAGTAATGTTGGGAGCATGCATAGTGTTTTGGTGTGAGAGTGATGGTTGCAGTCAGTGTGAGGTTTAGGCTTAGGGTTAGAGAAATGGTTTCTCAGGTAGGAGTTGCACTTAGGAATTGTGTGTTAGAATTAAGTGAACTTTGGTACATGCACAAACCATATACAGTAGTTACTGGTAGGATTAGGGGGTTATAAGTTTGAACGTTCACACTAGGTCGCATTAAAGCTTCCAGTTCAGGGATCCAAATGTTTACTAAGTAGAGAAGGCTTGTCATCAAACTCAGGAGGTCACTTGTGTTGTCTGTATCCTCTGCATATTCCTTATGACATAACATTCCTTAAATAAAATGGGAAATGTGTGTATCCTAAAATAAGTGCCATAAATTAATGTGTAGTGAGAGTGTCTGAAAAAAAAGAAAACTCTAATTGGCCCAACTGAGAAGCTTTTTGGCCACTGCTAAGAGTAGAAGTAGTTCATGAGACTGATGAGAGATTATCCCTTGGTAAGTGTTCCCTGGATAAAAATGTTAATGATTTTGACTGGAGAGATTGTACTATAGTTTGGCAAATCTCTGTTAATTTGGCATCGGTGTCAAATACTCCATTATTTAATTATCTCAAAATGTGCATATTACGCACACCTCTAATTATTATAGGGTTAGCAGAGAACGCAAAAACTGCAGGACAAAAGATAGGACTGTCATTAGAGCACAACAGAAAACCAAGATAGTAACTGGATGTCCTTCACGTTAGTGGGCATCCTCATAGAAGGCAATCACACCCAAGGCTTCACTCTTCTTGAAACTGCTAATGAGCCATTTCAACCGCTTTCTCTTGCATTGTGTTTCAATTGTAGCTACTCAGGCACGTGAAAACAGTGATGTAGCTAGACACTTTGCAGCCTGTGGTGGTCGCTGCCTTTGCAGCCCCACAGAGGCGCATATAAGGAGCGGGGGAGGAGGCTTCTGCCCCCAAAACTTGAGCCGCTTGAGGTGGATACCCCCTTGCTATGTCACTGTGTGAACATTTCATATTTGACAAAGCTTTGGTTTACCCATAACGCTCTTATCTGTAGCACACACCTGCTCATGGTGGAGATTTGTGAATTGCTTCATAATAGCCCAGGGCTCCAGGTATAAGTGGGGTGAAACTTGCGACTTCAGGAAGTTGCATGCCTGGCCTTGGCCTGTTTTTTCACCCCTGTTCGTGTCAGTGGGTAATTAGTAAAAAAATAAGTGCCGGAGCTCTCTTTAGAAGGTAGGTTGCACCAGCCTATTTCTCCTGTTAGCGTCACCCAAAACAGAACTAACTACTAACCAGGAAATTGGGGGGAGGGTGTGGCGTAATGGCCAGAGCTGCCAACTTTCAAACTAGGGAACCAGGTTTGAGCCTCATCGTTGCTCAACATTCTGTGATTTTGGGAAAATCACTTAATCTCCCCATAGATAAAGTGTGTCCTTAACTGGTGTTTAAGTGCTGGTGCTGAGCCCTGGAAACCACCAGCTCAAATTAAGCACTGCTATGTGTGCTAAATCTCTGAGTTGTCCAAATTTTACATTCATGCAGTTAGAGAAATAGTGTTGCTTTAAAAATATCTTTGATTGCGTGTTTTCTGCTCAAAGAAAATATCTGCATTTACACCCTTTGAAACTGGGGAATACTAGCGCACTTAACCACATTTCTTAAGACACTCATGCCCAATTCATTCAGCTGTGAGTTGATGATGGGAAACAACACTTACAACGCAACTTTTACAACGTACTACCTTTACAACTAAACTTTTACAACGCAACATCCATTACAACGCATGCCATTACAACGCAACCATTACAACGCATGTCACTACAACGCATACCACTACAACGCATGTCATTACAACGCAGTCATTACAATGCATACCTACACTATCCAACACTTACCCTACTGTTGCAACCCCTGGAGTTAGAATTGTAATTTTTATCCCTACACTATCCAACACTTACCCTACTGTTGCACCCCCTGGAGTTAGAATAGTAATTTTTACCCCTACACTATCCAACACTTACCCTACTGTTGCACCCCCTGGAGTTAGAATCGTAAATTTTACCCCTACACTATCAAATACCTACCATACATGCAATGTAATGGTATGCGTTGTAATGGTATGCGTTGTAAATGTAGTATGCATTGTAGTGGAATGCGTTGTAAAGGTAGTTTCAAAGAATTCATTGTAATGGCATGCGTTGTAATGGAATGCGTTGTAATGGATGTTGCGGTGTAAAAAATACGTTGTAAAGGTATGCGTTGTAAAAGTATGCGTTGTAACGACATACATCCGTTGCTGATGTGTAGATATGTGTTGCAACATATGTTTGCTGACAGCAAAAACATAAGATTTTCTGGATGTTCAACTCATTTGCATTGGTTTTTCCTAACGATTCATTTGACAGTCTCCATAGCACATCTAACATTGCACCTCCTGGTGTCATGCCTTCATAATGAGTATAACCACCAGCTTCACATGCATCACTCTTATATGTCTGGGTCTTGGAATAAACTCAAAGACTGTGTCTTAGTACCTTTTTGGGTCAGCCAGGGCAGCGCATGCGCTGCTCTGCGAGGCATGCTGTATTCAGGTATGGACTTGAAGCTTCTCCCACTCTCCATCCACACTTGTCATTGGCTTGTGTCATTGTCCACTGTAAGCTGTGGCTGTTCATCAGTCAGTAGGCTAGTAGTCCCTCCTTAGTAACGCCTTGTCTCATTTTGTAACCTCTCATGGCGACACCCACTGTTACGCATGTTGTTACTCTGTAGGCTTTAATTACAGCCTCTAAGCACTATTTTCTCAAATACCTTTGTCCTGCCTACAGGCTCTCTCCTAATGCTTTTTTTAACTTTTATGGTATGTGCGCTGAACGCATTTGCAATGCAATAGGTCTCACATTTGTAAGAGTTTAAGCTATTAGCATTGTAAACGACAATACCTTTTATTTATCTGTTGTACAAACAACACATGAATAAAAGGCATTGTCATTTACAATGTCACTAGCTCAAACTCTCGTAAATGCAAGACCTATTGCATTGCAACTCCTTGTTATTATAATTGTGAGCCACCATTACAGATGGAGACTGTCTGTGGCTTGCTGTTACCAGTTCAGTACCTTTGAACAGGGATCAGTGGTAGTATGTCAAGTTTACTGGAGCGCAGGAATGTGCAGAGATGGGGAAAGGAGTTGTGAAGGCCCTGATCCACATAGGAAAAGAACAGGCGCCGGACGCTTACGTGCGACACCCAGGCACCAGAGAGAGTGTCACCAGCCAAGGATGTTCTACTGGTCTTCATGCTCCCTTGGGCACAAGACAGGGCGTTGTTTCTGTCTCTTTTGGGTAAGGCATTGGTAAGCAGGAAGAGACTAACAAAGAATTGCCCCTTGCATCTTCCTTTTTTTCTTGCAACTTGAGGGGATTGATGTACAAACAGGTTATTTTTTTTAGATTTCAGAATGCTTCATTGAAACTATTTTGAGAGAAAAAACAAAAAGCAAAATAGCTTCTTAATCACAGGATTGGTAAACACATAAGAAGTACATACTACGTTCAAAGTTGAAATTATGCATTTTTGGCATAATATTGAGAAATGACATTCTGTATGGAAATACAATATGCTGTTAAGCTGATGTGTCAAATAAAATGACCATGTAAAGACGTGGTCTAAAGAATAAAGAAGATAAGAACCAGGAATGTACGAACAGACGTCAATCTGAAAGATATTCGAAGCTGAGACTGTATATAGGCCCAGAGAGCTACAAAAGATACAAAAACAAACTGAGCAACTCGTGATAAAGAGAGAAAGCTAAGAGAGGATAGATTGAGCTAAAAAAAGATAGGCATGTGAACCTAGCACCAAGTGCATGTACAAGCTGGTTTTTCGTGGCAAACCGTGTGATTTGGCAAATCAGACACTGTGAATGCAAAATCCAAAATCGCAATATATCAGTGTCTTTCCAACTACCACAGTACACTTTGTGGCCCGCTGGGAGTAGTTGACATTAATTAGGAGGACAAAAAAGGTGAAGACGTTCTGTGAATGTCAATGCAGGAGTGAATGTCTTTTCCTCCTGACAGCCCTCGATCCCTGCTCTCGCCACTCATTTGTGTGAATCACAATTGTAGTTATTCTCCTGTATAGCTGATGATCCTTGTTTGAGGAGCATTATCTTAATAAATATTTTAGGTGCTCGTGTTGCTGTTTTCACGATCATTTCTGGGCACAGCCCTTAGGCGTTGTGCCATATAAACTAAAATATTAAGAAGCACATAATGTGAAAAAAGATAGAGAAAGTAAGAGTTTGAGGCAGAAAGGAGGAGGAAGACAGGGGAGGCAGAAGAAGAGAGCAAAAGAGAGAGAGACATAAAAAACAGACGGTAAGGAGATAGCGTGCTACAGATGTACGTTTGAAAAATCACATGGCTTAAGCGTTGTGAAAATTCAAAATGTCAAAAAATGTAACTCTGCTCAAAAGTATCACTAAGAATAATTACATTTAGGACAACCAATGATTCCATAAAACAATATAGGAAGAAAAACAAAAAGCACTTTAGTACCCTTTAAAAATGTTTTTGCTTCCTCCAGCACTATTAGCTAGAAATATTTAGCCGATGATGGCTAGCCCCTTGTTGTGCCTGGAATTTCCCTGGTCACCCCGTGACACTCCTCTAGGTGCGCTCCTTTTTCTAACCCTCCTCAAAATATGGATACATTATATATATTCTTAATGTATTTCACATACTCAAGTCTCACATACGTTCTGTTTTGTGAATCGCTTGTGACACGGGTTCTATTCCCAAAATGGCCTCAATATACAGAGCGTCGGACACTGAATGGTGTCAGATGGGGCACAAGCTGGAAGTGTAGTTGTGGTTTTAAGTGAATGCTGTCTCTTGACGCCATGTCTGGGGGCCTGGACGCTTCTGTGCTGACAGAAACCATGCAGCTGCTGATGAGTGGTTTATCAGCTGTTTGAGCACATCCCGCCTTGTTATAATCCCTCATAGTCACTCAGTAAACCGGTAGTGAAAACACTGGGTCTGCCACTTCCTACACAAACAGCATGTCCTAGAAAACACTGCCACGTGACCGGGAATCCAGCCTTTTCTAAGGGCCCGGCTCTGCAAATTACGTAGCAGGTAGTAGATTATATGACACGGGCAGCAGATCGATAATTGTGCGGAAACACTATGCATGCAACATTACGTCATTCGGGCTGTGGTTGTGTTTATACGTTAAACCCCACACGTGCAAAAGGTCAGACGTAATATCAAGTAGAAAAAATAACGCTTTTCTCGCCACAAACACCGCTGCGGAAGCCTTTGCTAAGGTATCTCACCGTAGAATCCAAGTTTAAGAGGTGTTTGGATGCAAATGTCTATCTGGAGCACCACGTATTTGGCCTCTGTGAAGTGAAGCCTCTTTGAGGGTGGCTTGTTTTTGGGCCACTTAGTGTGAACTTCGTAAAAGTTGCCATCATTAGAACACTTTAAACTAAGGGAACACTTTAAAAGGATTTTCTCCGAGGAGTCTAGGCCGTAAAAGGTGATAATATCTGCTCTAGGGCAAGCTTTTACACATTGCCTTACAATCCCCACTTTGTCAAGAAAAATGATTTCCCTCTTGCTCACTAACTACACCTTCGCCCTTCCACACACTCTTCCAATTTCTATCTTTTAAACTTTTTTTCTGCATCACTCCCTCTAACGTACCTTTGTTGTTTTTTTCTCAGTTGTAGTTCCTCGTCTCTTTTTTTGTGTGTTTTGCAACCCCTTCTGTCCCTTTCTCTCTCTCGGTATTGTTCTGTTTCGCTCCCTTTTCCTTTATCATTCTTCAAATCCTGTGTCCTCTCTCTGTCTCTCTACGCTCCAGTTTCCTCCTTTTTTTTCTCTCTTTGTTGCCCTCTCTCGCCCTCTTTTCCTTTTTTTGCCATCTATCTCTTTCCTTATCTTCCTGCTCCTCTTCTACCGCTTTTACTTTCTCTCTTCCCACTTTCTTCCCCACTCTGTCCCTAGTTATCTCTTTCTAGTTTCCTCTTTTTCCGTTTTTCTCTTTATCTACACCTCTTACTTTATTCTCTTTCTTTACTATTCTTATTTCTCTCTATACCTCTCCCCACTCTTTTCCTTTTGTCCTTACTTGTCCCTTTCAAATGTCCTCTTTTTCCTCTTGGTCTATACCCCTTCTCTCACTTTCATTATCCTTCTTCCTCTTTTAGTTTCTCTCTCTCTCTTCCTCACCTCACTACTGTCTTTCTCCATCAATCGATCGATGTCTCTATTTTTCTTTTCCCTCGTTTTCTATCCGTAGCACTACTTCTACTCTTTTCTGCTCCCCCTCTTTTCCCCCCTACCTCTTTCGCTGCTGTCTCTCTGCCTCTCCCCAATCTTTTGCCCCTGTCCCTTCAGTTTCTAAAGCTCTCGTTTTCTTTTTCCATTTTTCTCTTTTGGTATCACTTTTATTATTTCGTTCTTTCTCTTCCTCTTTTTTTCTATTATCTCTTTAACTTATCCTTCGCATTAGTTCCTTCTTTTTCTCTATCTCTCCTTCACACTTTCTTCATGTATCACTATCTCTTGCTCTATCTTCCTGCCTCTGCTTTGTATCCGTCTTCCACTCTCTCCGTTTACTTTCACTATCTGTCGTTTTTCTTCTCGCCTACCTCCACTCCCTCACGCTGGATGTGCGCGTGCGGGCGCACACGCTGTACATTTCTAAAATTTCTATCACCTCTATGGCTTCCCTCTGATGACGTCCTTTGCTCCGCCTCTCCTTGTGGGTCTGATCACTGCCCGGATGACGGATGCCAGCACCACCGGGACAGGTGACGCTGGCGGGAAGAGTTAGTTATCATCTGACCCCCGAGCTCCGTGCTTCGTCCGTCTGTCGAACACAATGGCAGAGCAGGCCGGGAGTGACGGCTCCTGCCTCCTTATCAATGGAAGCCTGTCGATGAATGTACTTCATTTCAGAAATTGAAGGCTCTATCAATGGGCAAATAATTGCCGAGCCAATATCGATCCCACAACTCACTTAACGAGAGACAGCGGAGGCCAGCGGGGATGGCAAACATGTCTTCATCGATGTAGGGCAAACACGGGCCTTTTACGTAAGCAAACTGGAGGAAACCTCGATTTCAGTCGCACCGCAAAGTAAGCGGGGACCACTCTAGTCTGGGCGACCTGCTGGGTGGGTGTATTAACAGCAACTAGGATTTCACCTTCGGGCAGAATGGATGAAGTTGCGTGACTTTAAGTCACTTCACCCGAAGGTGGTACCTTCCATTTTGCGACCCCATTCCAATTGGTACGTATTTGCTGCTTCTAGAGGCAAAATAAGGAATATAGCGCCCCCTGCTGCTGTCACCCTACAATGTGGCCTACCATTGCCATTCTAGAGAACAGGCCTGATTGACAGCTGAACTTAAACGACTGAAGTTGGCGGGTTGTGGGGACGAATCACGAAGGCACTGCTTCAGTATAGGGTTGTGCAACGCAACGTTTTTTTTTGTATTTTTCAAACTAAGAACCGTCGTGAAGTTCAATGGATATCTTTGCAAAATTCATGAAGTTGAAAAGCTTTGTGCTTGCCCATATGTGCGTGACGAATTATGCTTTTTTGCAACATTCTATGATGCTAACGATAAACTTGCTGAGACGAACTTTACATATATTTGCCACTGTGTATAGAAAGGCTCTGTAAAAAGTAATCTTGCAGAGAAAACGCCCGTGTGCACTTATCTTGCACAGTTTGACGAGA
The DNA here is from genome assembly GCF_964263255.1 of Lissotriton vulgaris. NCBI lineage: Eukaryota > Metazoa > Chordata > Amphibia > Caudata > Salamandridae > Lissotriton > Lissotriton vulgaris. The sequence goes on from NC_141685.1 coordinate 847,147,259, forward strand.
GTAAATATTATATTGCACTGTACAGAAAACATTATCGTGCAATGTATAAAAAACTGCATGGCCGAAAGCAAACGTAAACCAGGACATTTCACAAACTTCGTGAAATCGAACCATTGCAAACGTCAGGCAAAAAACATAATCACGTCTCTATCAAATTGCACAAATCTGGTTGATTACACGCCTATAACAGATTATAACTCTTTATGCATTTCACAGCATAAGAAGGCCCTAATAAACATGAGCATGTATGGCACTCCCAGACAATAGTGCCTTACACCTATGTTTCTAATAATATGTGTATGCAATGTAGTCATCACACACATCAAGCATTTCCTGAGTTAAGACAAACAATTTCCATCATATTTTAATTAAATTATTGTTTAGAAATACATATTCCAAACAAGCTTCCTCTTCAAATCCACATATCTTGAGCGAAGCAACTGGTGCACTATTCGTCCCTTTTGCCAAATGTATGGCAGGTTCCCTGAAAATTAGGTGACCACTCTAGTGAAAGTTAGGTGCATAGAAAACTGGGGGACAAAACTTCCCCTTAGCTTTATTAATACTATAGAAAAAAGTATGTTGTGGGCAGGCACAGCATTTGCATCAAAAGCCCTCTGCCAATCCCGATTGCCCCCAGTGGGGGCCACCAACTTCATCCATTATGCATGCATAATGTTCACACGTTTGACGTTCATTGGTCATTAGTTAAACACATTGATGTGGGTAGATTTTAGCTACAGATAATTCTAAGTCACGTGCAGTTAGGATGTGCATGCTGCAACTTTGTATTTATCACAAGCTAAGCAGATCCACTTGCTTTTGCAGGAGTAATTATGCGTGATTTTTTTCGTGCAAGTATTGAAAAGCACCAATTCATATGATAATGATTGGGCCATTATTGTTTGTTTTAAGAAAAACACAAAAACTGTAACCGATAGCGAGGAAATCTAACTTCGTAGCAGAGATCGTGTAACTGACCACCTTGATCTTCCATCAGGGAAACCCTTCTCAGAGGAACATATCCCATGGCCAAATCACTAAAAATAGTCCAATTCATTAATATGCTGGAGTTAGAACTCTGGATGGATCTCTGTCAAGAGAGGAGTCTTTTCCCAGTGTTCCCTTGCTTCATCCACGTCTGGGCAAAGCTATACAAAATATGCCCAGTAGGAAATTGTACTTATGAGGAAAAAAGTAGGTGAAGTTACACTGAAATCTGCAGATCCATATATAAAATGAAAATGTATAGCTGTATTTATGATATTTTTTAACACAATCGATTAGCATTCAGATCAGGCAACTGTTTGATTTTCACACTTCAGAGACCAGGCTGGACCAAAGGAAGATACATAAACCTTATGCGCGTGTTAATTAAACGAGAAGTAACGGGTGTCATTTCTGGAGTGACTGGAGCGAGTGGAGCTGGTTAGCCGTGTCTTCATATAACTCAATTTACGTTGTGTGTTTAAACTTAATCAATATCAATTTACATCAGATGAAGGGAAAATGTAATTTCATGAGCGGTGTGTAGTAGCTTGGAACAACATCGATCTGAGAACACTGTGTAGGCCTGTGAGACAAATGCGCTTATTTGAGATATCCGTTCCTCATTTGATCCTGCAGACTTACGTTCATAGTTAAGACAATGTGTTTTATATATGAAGTGTGTGTATTGAGCAGCTTAATATGGTTTTTTTGTTGAACTGCGCTCATCCTACCTTGTTGTTCCTTTACAGAACTTTACAAGATAAAGTATGGAGGGGTTTAAGGGGTAGAAGTGAATTGCGTTAGATAGAACTTCTGAAGATGATGGGGCTGTCTGACCTGTGAAGAAATAATGTTTCCTATCCTGTTTCATGCACAAGGACACAAAGTTGCTGGTCCTGTTTGATGAGCGAGGAAACAATTTGAGGCGCAGTTGTTAGTGGTTGAAGGAGTATGTGTGCCAGTACAACCGTGCATAAGTAAGGCTGGACCAATGGGCAAGAAAGTGGACTTGATTGTCAGCAACCAGAACCAGAAAGGTGGTGAAACCTATGCAAAATGCCAGAAAGTCATGTTTGAGAACTTCATTTAGGTGAGTGAGCAGGTGGATTGCAGGTTCTTGGAGTTTGATCCCAACATGTGTTCAGCTGATATGTCTACAAACTCCTTTTAGGGTAGGCTGCAGAGCCTCCACGCCGAACTTAGTGGGAAAAATACAAATGCTTATTGGGAGCACCTGTTAGGCCTTCATGGCTAGGGTTTGTGGTCTGACTATTGCGTGTGCTGTATAACACGGGCCCCTCGTGGTTTTTATGTGGTTTCACCTGGTAGGCCAGTGTAGATTGCATTGCAGGAGCTCAGTTTTGAAGTTGCAACTTTAATCACAGAGAGTTGTCCACGTCCATGCTGATCAAATTCACTTACGGGATGAAAAAAAAACATCTCAGAGGCAACACAAACATCAAGTTTTTCACTTACTGGAAGTGCTGGGCGGAGTCTCATGGATGCCAACCAGTTAAAAGTTTAGCACCCTGGATTGATGGGATCAATCAGTAGGTCACAATAGTAGGATCATTCTGGCAGCTACATCAGGCAGTGATCATGTTGATGTCAATCACCAAGGCCCTGGAGAACCATTACACTATTGAAGTCTAGAACTCTGCAGCACGAGTGCTCCTTGGACTCTTCTGCGCAGGTCACTCAGTAGGGAAGGCCTTTAAATTGGAATGTTCATCCTTTTTCCAGTAATTTGGCACCACCACCAGGTGGGCCAATAAGTATGATGCCTTTGCTCACCTTTTGGAAGCCCCAGCTCTGCCCTTGTTACGCAGTGATCTGAAGCACCCAACTTAGTGTAAGAAGTACAGATGTTAAGCAGTTATTAGGTGTGATGCCAAGTTGATTATTTGATTGTTATGATTTGACAGCCAATAACATATTCAGATATGGCCATATAAGGCTGTGATAAAAGTGATGAATTTTGCTGGCAGGCATGACAGAGAACAAAGTTTGAAAAGCTTATCACCTGGTAAAACCATTTAATTGCAGTCATGATTGCCAAATGAAGCTCATAAAGTTTATTTTCCCACGGCTCCATCAACATGCATCCGACTCAACTGATGCAAACAAGGGAAAATGATAGTAAGTGTGACTGGTAGAGAACGTTTGATTTGAACCAAAACTTTTTGTCCTCCTTTTCGGATAAAAAGTGTGCACACCGGTCATTAGTGATAGGACATTTGCAGACAGAATGAGTGAAGATATATCCTTTATAGCGATTACCAGGGGCAGCCAATACCTCACTTATTCTTTACATTTATTGCACATTTATAACACCATCTATGTTTATGAAGTTATGAGTTATATTTGCTGCCAACGTTTTATTATTATATATTGTTTTTCTAAAATATAAGCTCCTAAAAGATGTTTTATTTTCCTTAGTCAATTATTGATCATATTGTAGTGGATACATCCCAATAAGATGTCTGAACAGTATATCTAAAAAGCAAATTAAGAATAAAAAGTAACTTATTTGCAAATGAGCACAGAAATACCATAAAAAAGAAAGTAAAACCGAAAGTGAAAGAACGTCAGAAGAAATTACGAAAATGCAAAGATCCTACAAAGACATTAGGCTAAAAGAAAAAACGAAATACAAAAAAGTTTTGACATTTTTCTGAAAAATCCAATAGTTCGGGCAGACAAGTGTGCTACGACAACATTGATTTCAGAATCAACGACAATAGAATGTATGCGGAAATAAGTAGCTCTTACAATTAGAGTTAGTATGTAGCAGTAGTTGAGAGTCAGGGCAGAAAAGGTAGCAGTCAAAGTAAGAAAGCAGCAGTCTTATCTTTTCAGAGCCAGGCAGTTAGGAGAAATTGAAAATAGGCAATCGAAAAGTCTGAAAAACAAATAGGCATAGGTATAATTTCAATTACGGTTTTGTAATCAGAGTAATTCTGTTAACCCCTCCCCTGCTGGTGACGGAACCGCTCCGTCATCAGCCGCGGTGGCGCTGTGCTGATGACGAAGCGGTTCCGTCATGGCCCGCCCGACGCTCCTGCGCGGCGCGAATTCCGCGCCTGCGCTGAGCGTTCTATTGAGCGGGCTGGGCCATGACGGAACTGCTTCGTCATAAGCACAGCGCAACCGACGCTGGTGACGGAGCGGTTCCGTCACCAGCATGCGCCCGCTGCATTTCTGCCCGCCCCCTTAGCACTGCGGCGGAATAGCCGCCGCAGTGAAGGGGTTAATGTAGTGTTGCTCTTTGACTCGGAATTGCTGATAATAACACGATTATGTCCACTTGCGTAATTAAGAGTAATTTGGGTTAAAACTTCTACCGCAAGAACACATTTAGCTAGCACGAGTGTCTGCTTGTGCTGCTGTTTATGCTCTGTCTAATATAGAGCTCTTTTGTAGCGCAAAATGCATCCTCTCATCGGTTTTGGACGTGAGGATGCATTTTACAATAAGAAACTAGTGCTAAATGCCAGAAGTAGGTTGGGATGCACATCCTACCTCAAGTACTCATTTGGCGAGTATGAGTGGCTTCTTGTGCTTACTATATATGTTCTGTTGCATTTAGCAATATTTATTAGTACAAAACGCATCACCATGTCCATTTTAAACACGAGGGCACTCAATCAATCAATCAATTTCAAGCTTTATTCGACTATTAAAAACAATCACAAAAGCGTACAATAAAACACAATACAAACGTTATAATAAAACAATAGCTCAGAAATGAAGAATTTAGGAAGATTTAAAACACCAAACTTTTCCTATGAGAAATGGCTTTAAGTAAAAAAGTAGCAGTAAAAAAACAGATGTCTGCAGAGTCAAGTGCAAATAACAATTCCATGGCTTGGGTAATAGTATACACTGATAATCTTAAAAACATAGGTCTGAGATAGAGACGGCGAAGATGCATATAGAGTGGACAAATAAGCATAAAGTGCCGAGTACTTTGCCTAGTCTGACCATCGCAAGGACAGGGGGAATGGCTAGGAACTTTCATCTCAGGGAAGGCAACTAAATTATGTACTATACCAAGTCTGAGACGTGTCAGAACAAACTGATGAGACTGCTTGGTTATGAATTTTAAGTACATAGGCATGCCCTTTCCTTCGAATTTAGTGGTGTGATAAAATACATAGGTAGACATGGTAGAACACTTTACACTGCGCATATCAGACTTAGTTTGGATGAAAACATCTTTAAGTTCCTTTTTCGATACAGTAACGGCACAATAGGGGTCCTTAATGATGTCAAAATTAAATACCTTGTCATAAGTATAAGAGACATAACTTAGCCAGGGAATCTTAAGGACTTTGTCCAACTTCAAACAATCAGTAATAATCTTCCTAGAAAAAGTAGTCTCTTCTTTAGCCCATATTGACCTCCATACCATGAGGGGTCTTAAACCCGTAAGATCAGTCAGATAGTTTAAACAGACTTCGCTATGGCACAGTACAGTAGGAGCCGAGGGAGGTAGGCAAAGCAATCTTCTAAGGAACCCATTCTCGGTATTTTGCAGTGTCCTATGCTGACTGTAGCCCCATATACCGGAACCGTACAGAGCAATAGACGCACATCTATGCCTGTAAATGTCTACCATATCAGGTATACGGCGTCTTCCTAGCTTTGCAGCGAATCGAAAAATACCAGATGAGCTTTTGGCCATTCTACCATTAACATTTAAGATCTCCTGGGACCATGTCCCCTTGTTGTTAAAGGTAACACCGAGGTAGCAGAACCTATCCACTACCTCAATAGTATGATTGTTAAAATGGAACGGCATAACAGATTTCATCCGTTTGCCACAGGCCATAATAAAAGTCTTGGTGTTATTTATTTTCAATTTCCTCGCATTAATAAAATCATAAAAAGTGTTCATAAGTTTCTGTAGCCCATTTGGAGTACGCGAAAGGAGCACCGTATCGTCGGCATAAAGCAGAACTGGTACGGGAAGTCCACCGACTTGAGGGGAATCCGCCTGGACCTTTTTGAGTTCAGATTCAATGGAATTGATAAAGAGGGAAAATAACAGGGGGGCCAGTACACAGCCCTGCCTTATGCCTGACTTAACCCTGATTTTCTCGGTACATTCACCCGACGGACCAAAACGTATCTGGGCCGACAGCTTATTATAGAGACGGGCCAGGAAGTGAATGATTGCCTGGGGGGCGCCCATGGCCAATAAAGTGCACCACAAGAGTTCATGGTCCACAAGGTCGAAGGCGCTCGAAAGATCGGCAAAACAGAGAAATAGGGACCCTTGTTTCGCTCTCGTATATTTCCCTATAAGGAGATCAAGGTTAAGGCACTGCTCCGTAGTCCCTAAGCCTTTGCGAAAACCAAATTGGGATTCAGCCATGATATTATTTTCTTCAACCCACTCCTCGAGCCTTATAAGGAGAACCCTACTCATAATCTTCAGGGAGGAATCAAGAAGGGAGATAGGGCGATAGTTCTTAGCCTCGCCTCTATCTCCCTTCTTGTAAATAGGTAGAATCAGGGATTCACTCCAAGTAGGAGGGGTGTTCACCAGGACTGATGCATTAAACACCTGGGTCAGGAGTGGGCACCAGAGACTGGGGTTAGATTTGTACAGATCTACCGGTACCCCATCGGGTCCCGGTGCCTTTCCACCTTTACTCTGGCTTAGGGAGATAACCACCTCTGGTAGGGTAATATCCAAAGGTATCCTAGTCTCAGGCATCGGGATAGTAGGACCGTTAGAATCTCCCCCGGGTGGATTAAAAATACCAGAAAAATGGGAGACCCAATTGGCTTCGCTAACCTGCGCTGATAGTTTGGGGAACTCTTCATTGGCAAGGAAAGGACTATTAACCGTAGACCAGAACAGCCTACTGTCCCGTAGTACCGAAGCTTGGTTCAGGGCATCCCAGGCAAGTTCCCTTAGTTCCTGCTTCCTACGTACAAGATTGCTTTTATAGGTAAGCCTAAGTAATTTGACGGCCTCCCTATCTCTAGGGTGTTTTGTTAAGGCCAGCTTGAGTTCCCGCAGGGATTGAGTACATAGGCTATCAAACCAGCCCACATTTTGGTTCCTAATTCGGGCTTTAGTAGTGGTAAGGCACCTTTTTACAGCATCACCGAGTGCCACAAAATTAGTTATAATACACCCGTTAGGGGCCTCAGGATTAAGGCAACTATAAATTTCAGCAAACCCCTCTTTAATAATTCTAGCTTGCAGTTTATCGGAGTTGTCCAATTTCCACTTTATACGGAAACCATTCTGTCTGCATGGGGTGGCATCTTCTAATACCAAATAATCACTCCTAGCACTAGGCCCCCATGCATAAATAAGCATGGTGATTGCTTGGTGATCACTACCTCCCAGATCAGTAACAACGGGGACTGTACAGTGAGGAGTGAAATGCGTAGAAACCAGTATGTGATCAATGGCAGAGGACGAATTGGGTCCTACAAAAGTTGGAACAGGCATACCATCTACATCTAGGGCCGGGGAGTGGATCATAAGATCCAGGTTCAGCACAAGGGAATTAAAGGAGTCACCATGGGGGGAGTGTACAAAATGTGCTCTGTTTTCCCCGTTGTCTCCATCAAAACCACAGGTTCTAGAAAAGGAATGTGGGCAAGTACGAAGGTTAAAATCCCCACCCCAGATGATCTCAACTGGCTTACTAACATCGTTTCGTAGGTTCTTCAAAAAAGGACCCAGCTCCTCTGCCACCGAGGTATCTGAGGCATTAAACAAATTGTTATAGTGGTTGACCACCACTAGGACATGGCCCTTAGGATGTTCTAGTATTAAAATTTGGGAGTGGTGTCCCACAGGGAGGTAGGAAATCAAACATAGTGGAAGTTTGACTGAAGTAAAAATCACTAATCCCCCTTTAGCCCTACCCATACCTGTCCTTATTGCCTGGTTGTTATAGGACACAAACCCATCGAGTTCAATATCAGCAGTTGCCCAGGTCTCTTGAAAGCATAAAATATCAAAATCCGAGAGGATCTCTTTCCACCCCAATGAGGCCGATTGCCTGCTCCACCCTGCAACATTCCAGGTAACAAACTTCAGCCCTGGGGAACAAATGGGGGGTTGAATGGACACTGGTACCGTGGTGATTAAAGCATTATTGGCAGGTAGAGGGTCCAGTAATATTGGATAAGTCACGGGGATTATCGGGGCAGTTTGGGACATTGTAAGGTCTTGGATGGGAATAGGGCTACTGTCGGGCAATACCGTAGGCTCTTTATCAGAAGAAATAGTGGGGTCTACAGCAGTGGGCAGTCAATCAACACCATTAAGGCCACTCAGACAATTAAAACGATTATAATTATGGAAGGGTGTCATAGGTGGTTGAAAAACAGGTTGTGCTGGATACCCACTGAGTCTACCCCTCCGAGCAACCCTTGTCCATTTGTCCTGAACTTGATCACGATGCATTTGTACAGGAGGGAAGAAAAAAGATACGGGCAGGGTCCGGATGGTGGATTCAGATGATCTATTCAACCCCGAACAGATGTGATGAACAGTCCTTGGGTCTCTAAAGCTCACCAAAATACAGTCCCCAACTATTGACTTCCTGGTCTTGCCCAGCCAGGGTACCCTCCTTACCATCACAATTTCATTATTAAAATATGCAGGAAGGGGTCTATTCCAGTTCAACCATTTAATTACTTGATTTTTTAGTGAGAAAAAATTCTCGCCTTCCCCCATCTCCAGGGGAGGAACCCCGGCCATAACTACCATAAGATCGTTCGCTTCGGGGGGAAGGTCGGGTCTCCGAACTCTAGGGGCAGGTTTCTCCGGTAAAGGGGGTGGAATACCATCACCATTTACAAGCCCATTGGGATTTATAACAGGGGGAGTAATACCTGCTGGTAGTAGTGGGGGAATAATAGTTTTACTATGGCATGGAGGAACTGGTATGGCCATAAGGGGTTGCAAAATAGGGGTGGCAGAAGACACCACAGTTGGTTCTGGAATAGCTGGAGGGGGTTGTGAGGTGGGGGGTAAGGTGGGAAGGGACATAGTCTCTGGGGGTCTTCCAAGGGTATTGACCTGCGAATTCAAACTGCTTAATGTAGCCTCAAGAATAGTTAGACGGACCTCCACTCTCTTAATACTCTCAGTGATAGGCTGCAGCAGAGATCTGAGCAAGAATTCTAGGTTCCCCTGGGGGGCAACTGAGGACAGTAAAATAGGCAAGCTATTCCTAGGGGGGGAACAGTACCCGTATCTTCATTAGACTTACCGGGAACAGGAACAGACTTAGTAGATTTTCCAAAATCGGTATGGGAAAGTTTGGATTTACCCTTACTTGCCCTCGACTTCCTTCTACGCTTATTAGGAGGAGGGCCGTGTAGCTCGGCCACAGTAACTAATTTAGGCTTAGCTTTCCTTGATTTAGAGGTCAGGGTAGGTTGGGATATAAGATCAATAGCCGTACAGCAGAGGCTAGGGGAGGAGCTGGGCACCGGTACCTGACTGGGACTAACAGTACATTCCCTCAGCAAAAGAGGGACTCCTTCCTGTGAAAGAGATTCCTCACTAGCAATCAGCAATGTGCCACCATCTACAATATCTACCAGGGGTCTACGTTTCAGATTCTCAATAGAGCGTCGGCGCTCAGCCCTGCGTTCGGCAAGGGCAGTATCCAAGTCTCCCTCGTCCTCCACCATGGAGCGTGGAAAATATGTATCCAGGGTTCTAATCTTAGACCCCCCCAGTTTCACTATGGATTTGTCCAGAACTGGAGAAGGCATGATAGGTAAAAGGTATATCTTGGGCAGACAAGGGCTAAGTAGAAACCAGTACCAAAGAACAAAGGGACAGGAAAGTAGGCCCGGCCCGGCCTACTCTGGCCTATGAGGGCCTAAGAGGGCCCGCCCTTAGTCCGGGCTTTGTCCCGGGTGATGTCCCGCACACGCGTCCCGCTGACGCGTAATGACTTCAGGTATTAAGCCAAATGAGGATAGAGGGGGCGGAGCCACGGGAAGAGGCGGCAGGTGTGCTGGCTGGTACACGCACAGCCTGCTGGCCCTCGCAGTCCCGTGCTCTTCGTAAGCAGCTCCCCTCGTGGTGATAATGCCCAGCGGCGCTCCTGGCACAATGGAGAAATGCCCTACGGGGCTCCTGGCAACAGCAGCAAGCAGGGATCAAGGACTCCTCCACGAGCGGCTCCCGCGGAGCGGGGGCCGCGAGGAGTTTTCAAGCAGGCAGGCAGGCAGGGGGCGGAGCCACGGGAAGAGGCGGCAGGTGTGCTGGCTGGTACACGCACAGCCTGCTGGCCCTCGCAGTCCCGTGCTCTTCGTGAGCAGCTCCCCTCGTGATGATAATGCCCAGCGGCGCTCCTGGCACAATGAAGAAATGCCCTACGGGGCTCCTGTCAACAGCAGCAAGCAGGGATCAAGGACTCCTCCACGAGCGGCACATTTTTGCACTAACAAAATATAGCTAAATGCAAAATTACTTTTCTTGTGTAATTCTGCCTATTCTCGTAGATTTTGTTGGTAATTCCACGGGATTACACTACATAGAATTACATGAGTTACACCCATCCCTAAAAACAATCTACAAGGTACCCTGCACAAACAACAATAAAACAACTAATATCATTATTTACAGTAACTAAACTTAATGATCTGGTCTGTGTGTGACACAGAGGAGAGCTACAAGATCAGAACATGTTCTCTCTTGAACTACTCATATATGGAGGGTGAATACTTTTCTCTTGGAAAATTCATGCTTATTGGATTTTATCTTATTGGTTTTTCCTGTCAACCAATCTTTGGTGAAAGCATTTTTTTCCATTTGGAAACTCTGAAAAAGTCCAGTGGACAAAACGTGTTGGTTCTGTGTTCAAATATCTGATTTGGAGAAATTAACTGGAGGGATTTTTAAACTAAGCTTTTTGATAACCAGGTCATTATGAATGATTCATGGGGCCCAATTCACAAAGTAAGCTGAAAAAGAATGGGAACGAGCCCGACCTCTGCTTTGATGTCAATTTCCAATTTTCTGGAATAAACAAACATTCCAAGGAGTACATTTGTAAACTGTGCCAGGCACAGATTTCCAATAATACCTACAGGAACATCATGTGACAGTAGGATCTAATTCCTAGAAAGGGAGTTATGCCCTCTCTCAGCTGAAGTAAAATTCTTACAATTTCCTGAGTAGCTAGGGCAGTGAGAAAAGTTTATTAATGTTCATAAACTTTCTAAGCTTATCTCTCCCCTGAATGCTCATTTCCCCTGCGTTTGAGTGAGATTTACGGTTGCAAGAGATCACCACAATCGTGCAGAGATAGATCTCTGCACACGTAAATGGGTTTACAGTTGTAATTATTTCTCTAAGGAATCCCTTTGTGAATTCCTGGCAGGTGTAAAAAAGGTAAATGTTGTTCTGAACTTATATTTAGGGCCAAATTTACCCTTGTGAATAGTACCCCATCATGTTCAGGACATGCACCATTATCTTTTTTTAATTAATTCTAATTTATAGAGTTCTTCCTACATTGGTATTCTAATGAATATCCTCTACCCACAGGCAGCAGGTTAGCTATAGGAAGTGCCTATAAGTATTACCAATTGACGGCCATATTACAATGTCAAGTGGACTTGAGTCCGCCCGACACCGTTTCGGTGTGTAAACCGACTGAACATAGCTCAGCAGTTCCGCACACCATATTATGATGCGACTACATGTGGTGCAGTCACATACTCCCATTTGTCTATGGAAGCTTGTGCTTCGGGCGGTTTCCGCCCGCAGCGCAAGCAATGGGAGTTTGTGTAAATCTCTGCACCGTGTGACAGGCACCTCTTGTGCCTGCCACACGGTGCAGGGATTTACAGGGGGACACCATAGGTGCCCCCCGCCCACAACTTCTTTTTAATGTTAAATGTTGTGTTATTTGTATTGTTTATGATTTTGTCTTTTGAAATTTAAGCTTTGCGTCACATTATTTGATTGTGCTTTTTTGAAATGACTGATAAAGAAACTTTATCATATAGTGAGGATTACGTTGATCAGTTATTACTTACCCAGGGCGGTGGTAACTTCTTAGGCATTAGCACTCCTAGTATTGATTTAACACTCAATGAAAAAATCTCAAAGTTAGAACGTCTAGAAAAAAGTTGATTCGAACAAGGTTACATGGCCATGTGTTAGCTAAATACCTTCAGTCTAATGTCATCCTGGTAGGTCTACAAGTAAGAAACAAGCCTGCCATTTTCCTAGACAACCCGAAATTCAAAGAGAATTGCAGATTTGTCTCAAATAATTGTTTCAGGCACTGGATGGTGCTTGGAATAGAGACAGCAATGGAGGAAGTCCAATGCCTGATGAAGGAAATTGCAGACCTAAGAAAAGAGTTCATCGAGGATAAGGCACTAACTAACTCCAAAGAGGCATTAGAGAGACTTACAAAGACTATTCAAGAGTTTGACTTATACAAACAGTCTTTCAAACTAGACAAATTGGCGAAAGACGTCAAATTCTGTGACAAAAAGTAACTTATCAATACCTACAGGAAGGGTACTACACCAAAGAATCACAGGGTACATTCTCCAGAAGAGCGAGGAGTGGATTTAGGAAATACACAACTTTTTCTGGCTCCTCACTGATCAGCGGGTCTGAAAGTGACACAGAAAGAGCAGGACCTAGCAACACCACTCCTAACACGGGGAACACTTACCCAGAGCAGCATCCTTTTTTAACAGAGGGACCATGGTGGGAACATCATGGACGAGGACGCCCCTGGGGCAGATCAAGGGGATGAGAGAATCGACTTGGACCAGGGGAGGAACAGGGAGAGGCAGACAGAGGAAGACCACACATTTCCAACAGGACAGTCACAGGGAAATACAGATGCGGCGGCAGCATTACAGGTGGTGATACCTACATCATAGAACCCAGTAGTCAATCTATCGAACTCCACCAATTTATTTAGAAAAGTCAGGCTCAAACATTACTTCCATTAGATTCCCGCACAGCCCACTTTCTCAGCCAGTGGGTTAAGACCGCCCTCCAAATTCAACCCACCTACTCACATAATGACACATAAAATCTTGGCCTATGAGCAGATAGTCACACGGGACATTAACTAGGTCTTGGGACACCAGAAATATTTTACCTTTAACACTACCAAGCCTGAACGACTAGCCCTGGAAACAGTCAAGAGTAACAGAGACATAGTTATCAAGCCCGCCGACAAGGGCGGGGCTATAGTTATACAAAATACGGAGGATTACAAACAGGGAATTCTGTCACAGTTGTGCGTGGAGGGACATTATTTGAGACTCAGAAGAGACCCAACAGGGGAGATTAGCGAGAGCATCAAGCAAATCACACTCAGAGGCCTAGAGATTGGTTTTTTGAACAAACATGAGTATTATTATCTCAATAACAGCCACCTTAGAACACCGACCATATACACGCTTACAAAAATACACAAGCGGATGCAGGACCCACCGGGTAGACCCATCATCTCGGGGTGTGGGTCACTGATTGAACCATTATGTAAGTACATAGACGTGTTTCTCAGGCCTATTGCCGAGAACACATGTACCTACCTGGGGGATACTATGCACACAATCCCACTGGTAGATGAACGCCCACACAATCGGAACACCAGCTTACTTGCAACAATGGATATAACAGTGCTGTATACCAACATCCCCCAAGACCAAGCGCTCACATGCATGAGTGCCGTTTTGGACAAAGGACCTAGACCACATCTGGTACCCACCGAATTTCTGATAGAACTCCTTGGGATTGCAATGACCAAGAATTTCTTTTGTTTCCAGGGCACATACTACTTACAAACTAAAGGCGTGGCCATGGGGGCTAGCTTTGCCCCCAATCTAGCCATCATATCATGAATGAATTCGAACAAATACATGTCTTGAAAGAGGCTAATCCTTATAAAGATTGCATAGATTTGTGGCGTTGCTACATAGACAACATGTTGATCATATGGAAGGGTAATGGGGCCCAGCTACAAGCTTTTCACAACTGGCTTAATACTAGGTCCAGAGTTTGATGAATCATCTATAAACTTCTTGGATATTACCATAATTGTGGAACAGGATCACTTATACATTAGCCTGTACAGAAAAACCAGCGACCACAACACCCTACTCAGGTACTCTAGTCACCACCCCTGCCACCTCGGAGACAACCTCCCTTTTGGTCAGTTCCTGAGGTTGCGGAGGAACTGTTCTAGAAAAGAAGATTTTTTCCAGGAATCGGCTGACCTACTGACTCACCTGAAAGAGTGGGGTTACCCCATTAGGCTACTGAAAAGGGCACGTAAACGTGCGTTGTTCAACCACAGAGAGTTTCTTCTTACACCATGACCTAAACCACTGGAGGAAAAGGAACGTATTGTTTGCGTGACAACATTCTCAACTAAAGAGTAATGCAAATAAGAAAGTGATTAACCAACATTGGCATATGGTAGAGGATGACATAGGTGTTATACCAGCACCTCTGCATGCTTTTAAAAAGGCTAAAAATGTAAGAGAGCATATTGGTAAATGTCTATTACCCCTAGCAGACACATCACCGACAGCTACCTTGTGGGGGATACCACCTGTGAAGGGACATCATAAGTGTGGGCATTGTAAGGCCTGCCCTATAACGAGGGAAGTCAAACAATTCAGACATAACAATCACACCTACCACTTACAAAAACACAGCAACTGTTACACATCTTGAGTCATATATGCCATCACTTGCTCTTGCAACTTCATGTACATTGGACAAACGGTCCAAAAGGTGAAAAACAGGATTTTTGCAACACTGCAGCCGTATCCGCTGCAGGGTCCAGGGAGCACCCTTAGTGATCACTTCACTGAGTTTGAACACAACCCGGAGAGTCTGAAATGGTGGGTGATTGAGAAAGTGAAACCCAACCCCAGAGGAGACGATTTTGCTAATATTTTGAATGTCAGAGAGTGCAGGTGGATACACCTCCTTGATGCAGTGGCAAAAGGGCTCAACGAATCAGAGGACATAGGAAGACAGGTAGCTGTACTCACTGACATCTAGGAAGTACCATACCCTATCATATCTAGAAACCAGTGCTAATTACACTATCCAACCATGGTTACATGCCACGTTGTAGATATACTGGGGTTCTGGTTCCATTAGAGCCCATACCAGACCTGCACATAAATTAATCCTTTTCTATTATGTAGCATTGGTCGATATTCTGGTTGAATTGTACACTCACAGTGGTTGCATCTGCCACCTTTAAACTTTTGTGGTCTTTTTCGCTATTTTTAACTGATGTTATGCTGACATCATGCCACACGTGGCCTTGCTAGGTGTTCCGCAATGTACACCACATCTCCTTACTGGACAGTACATATATAGTATATGGCAAATAATTATTGTATTACACATTTGTCTTATATATTCACATGTCCATTGTTTTTAGTTGTATTTTGTATTATCTGTCACGTGGAAATTGATTTGCAATAAGTATGTAACAAGTATGCACTGTACATTCATGTCACATATCGATTTGTTTACATGTTTCAATTGTACTGATAACTATCGGCGAGTAAGGCTGACAACGGGAAACTGAGGGTAGTCTCCCTTCACTTTCCATCCTGTCAGGGTGACGTGATCAGCGTGAGTTTCACTCTACCGCGCATGGCACACTTTAAACAATCCCTGTGTACTGTAGCCGCCGTCTCACAATTCGGAGGACGAGACCGCGTGATACAGGTAATGTAATTCTGCCCGCTACTTTACTATTACGCGAAGGTGGGTCACAAGCGCGCCTCTCCCTGTAGTTAGTGCTCCACCACTAAACAGAGGGAACCAATGTCTTTTAGTCGCACGGGGGCGCGTAGCATAGCGATCCTTTGAATCCACTGCCAGCTTCCAAAACCATTCCCCGAAGGTGGGTCACAAGCGCGGTTCGCCCTGGATTGGGTTTCCCTTGAGCACACCATAGAACCGTGCCTCCTTTTAGAATACAACCGAGGTCTTTTAATTGCACGGGGGCACGGAGCTAAACAGTACCTTTATTCCACACGCCAGAGGGGGCTCACTCTAGCCGGCATAGGCGGATGGAGATCACTACCGCTCTGCGCCTCGGACCTACAAGACTGCCTTTTAACAGAGCACAATGGGCCTTGTCTAAGTGTACTTGAAGCACTCATTATTTAGCAGCAGGAACTATGGAAGTACTAGCGCATGGGGGCGTTTTGACTCTAGCCAATTATGTGACATATACTGGTTAACTTAGATACACGCCCCACCATAACTCTGCTACTCACTAAATGGACTGATAATGAGTAGATATCAATGTTTTACAGATCCCGAGCAATTGATGCAATACTGACCGACCTTTTGAACGGCAAACCTAGAATCAGAAATCCGTGGCAGTGAAACGGCTGTTCCTGCCTAGTGAACCTCCTTTACTCCCCGCCACAATAAAATGCGGGTAAGCTCCCTAATTGCATTCACTGTACTTGAGCTCAGTTGATGTGCCAGCACTGACATCCCCTCTTTCTCCTTTAGATGAGCATTCGCACACCACGAGTTGGTTGCCCCCCCCCCCCATCCCTGTCCTGAGGAAGACTTGCAGGCCAAGGTACAACTGTCCTACGTGCCACAAGTCGAGTCGAAACGTCGACGTACATATACCCTTCACCTGGACCCTACCAACATCTATCCTTGACGCGCTTCACATGATAACAATCTGTGATTGTAAAAATGATGTAAATAGACCATGTGAAATATTTTGGGCCAGGATACTAATATTGATATGCTGAATCAATACCACCTTCAACACATCTAATTCCTTTTCACTATACCTTTGAATTTTTTCGACCCACTATCTTTCGAGCCCTCTCTCCTTTGCACGTTCCCCTTGGAGCAACCTTTTACAAATGTATTATTATTGTGTGTTTTTGAAAGTAAGGAGAATAACTTTGCTATTCAACAGAATAAAACAAGTATTTTCCGTGCATATTTTGGCTGTCGTACATCTTTTTTACTTAATGTTACCTGTGGGATTTGATGTCCACTAAAGGAGCGTGATGAATAATTTGCTCTAAAATAGGAAAATTACGTTATTTAATTTACTTTAATCAAGGATTGGTTTGAGGACCATTGTTTTTTCTATACACAACTGGAGGCAGTGGAGGAAAGGGGGCCCTGCTAGCGGCCCCAAAAGTTGGTTTCCGACAGGCTTTCCATGTCAGAAAGCCCGGCATGGAAAACCTGTCGGAAACCAACATCATGATCCCTAGAGTGGAAATGGCGTACGTAAGGGATTATGTGGCAGTTTCAGAATGGCCGACGGGTCGCTTTATTTGCTCGAATGTCAGCCGAATGACCGGGAGGCTTAAACTCTGACTGCCTACATTGCAAATAGGCGGTCAGACTTTAAACCATGGATTTCGGTCTGAGGCTTTACGACCGGCATCCTAACGAACCCCTGAGTGTGTATTTCACAGGGATTATAGGCACAGCATGCACAGTAATTCTTGCTAGAGTTGTCCAGAATTAACAAACAATCTGATAATCTGGGGTGATGAAATTCAAGAAGGGCAAATCTCAATATATATTTGTTTTGAATAAACCTGCTCCCCATATTCTGCAATTGTAATGACAAGTCTGAAGCTGGGAAACAACAAGTGCCTTGACATGGTGTGCCCCTGACTCTCAAACCCACAATATTGCTAGAAAACAATATTGAGGACACAATCTCAGAAAAAAAATATTGGTAGGTAAGTAAGTCTATATTTTATATACCTAACTCCATTTATACATATACCTACATCGTAAATATATTTCAAAGTATGTAGCTATGGTGTTAGTAGTAGTATATTTATAATTCCATATATCCACAAACCTTTCAGTATTTTGACTATTGATATTCTGTTCTCAGTATTCTTGTACCACAATATTGTTGGTGTCAATATTCAGTAATACAATCCTTGAGATCACATGGTGTAACCTCTTAAACTCAAATCTGTGTGAGAAACTCAACTTTAAACACTGGAGTGACAAAAGACTACCCTGCCAATTTGCTGAAGAGTTAAACAAGCACTACCAAACTCATGAAGTCTGGTTTTAATGTGCTGACACATGCAAACACAAGAATGCACAAATTCTGGTTCCATAAATTGCCTACAGTGAACCCATTTAGTACATTAAAGCCAGAATGTTTGGCTTTGCCAATGCTGAGAAGAAGTAGCAAAAACGTATTCTGCTCTGTATAGAACAGAAACAAGAGATAAACATTGAATTTATCAAACAACATGAATATTTCTCATGCATTTGGGTTGTAAGATAGTTCCTCAACTTTCCACTGGGAGCACTCCCTAGAAGGCAGAATAATCTACTCAGGAAGGTTCACTGACACAGCCAATACTATAAGGTGTGGGAGAAATACTCCTCTGAGTGATGCCAAAGCCCCCAATATCTATATGTTAAATAATTCGTTAAAATAGGCCTTGCAGATAGCTCACCTGTCACACCATACCAAAAATGGCCTTAAGATGAGCCAAAGTGGAATAAGGCAAAACATTTAAGAGATCATTTGCAATATTCAGTCTGAAAAAAAGGATGGTAGATCTGGGAGATTTGAAATCCAAAGGATTGAAAAAGGTGGCGAAAAGTCCTAATGTCATAAGGACGAGAGAGAGAGAGGGAGAAATGGAGTAAATAAGGAAAAGACTTTGCCAGTTTGTAAGCATATTTATAAAAACTAAGCAAAGTGAAGACCAATAAAGTGATATACCAGGGACAACTGTGGAAGTGAAGAGATCAACGGCTACAAAGACATGATGTCATCGTTGATGCCATTTAATATGTAATGTCAGATGTAAATTTATGAGGTTATAAGAAGTGCATTGCAGAGTGCAAGTTATAATTAACTCAGTAAACTATAACTGGTGAATTTCAGTGGGGTTTTTGTTTTGAGACAATAGTTTTTATATTATTAAAAGGCCTAACTGTAGCATCAATTTACCCTTTGTTTTTTCACTGAATTTCAAGTTTAATTTAATGTAGAATTCCATTAAAATACTTTCCCTAACTATAACCTTACTTAACCTTTAGTTTCTCAGTGAATTTCTGAGGTTTTTTTCTTAACGTAAAGTAAGATATTATTACTATACCTAACCATAATATCATTTAACCTTTGTTTTGATCAGTGAATTTCTATTTTTTTTAAACATAAAGTAAGATCTTTTTACCATACCTAACTATAAAGTCAATTTAATCTTTCAATGTCAAGCCTGCTAGTACATATAATGGGATTGACAGTATCCCAGAAAATCCAACCAGTCTGCTCTCAATTTATATTTGATACTTATTCTTGATTGACCACAACTCTAAGGGCCTTATTACGAGTTTGGTGGTCCATGAACTCCCGTACCGGTGGTGGCAGTCCGAGCTCTTCAAGCTTGGCTATCTGACCGCCATATTGCGAGTTGGGTGGATTTATTTTGTGAAGACTGCAGCTGAACCGCCGACACTGCCAGCCGACCGCCGGGGTTGCAGTCAAGGAAAGGTTGCAACCATAGGGCGATACTGAAGAGCTCCACAACCATCCGTATAGTGGGTAGGCTTTCCGGCAAGCTGACTGTGGCGGTCCGATCGCCAGCTTCGAGTCTGTAGTAACAAAGGATCTGGGGCGCATACTCACCCCTTGGCTGTTTTCCAGGCAAAGTTAGATGTGGATCCCTTTCTCCAGGTCTCCCCTTCACAGCGGCATCTTCACCGCGAAGAATACAACTGTATTTGCGGCGATGTACAGGTGAGTGATTTTTGAACCATATACCCATGGCCTGGACTGTCAACATATGGGTCACACTCCGGTAATAGGTTGGAGATATTTTTCCACATGTATCATGCATATGTGTGCATTCAACACATATGGTGTTGAAATGTCTAAACAGGCTACGATACATATGGAAAAATAATCACCATCACCGCAAGGTCCCCGCAGCCACACAATGCCGGTACCATGGTGAACTTGTAATATGCTGTTGGCTACTGGCGGCTATGGATGCAGTTTTCAGGCAGTCGGAACAGCAAACTCATAATAAAGCCCTAAGTCTGGTTTGAACCCAGAGGGAGGCAAGACATTTTTTATGATTCTTATGCTGTTAGAATCATTTCTAATGAGTTTGATTGCAGTAAATGGGACTCTAGAACTATGAAATTGCACAAATATGTGAGCAGGCTTTAAATAATTAACAAAATATTGTTCACAAATATTGTCTTTTCTAATATACTATTAGCTATTCGTTAAATTTGACACTACGATTTACTTGTGATTGACTGCATGACATCACTGCAGGTAAAAAAAAAAATTAATTAAAAAAAATATTAAATTACTTTTTCTGCACACTAAAATCTTTGTCATTCTTTTGATGTGGTTAGGTCAACTCAGAGAAGGATGTTGTCCACACATTAGCAGCCAGTGCATAACAAACATGGCACAGATGGACTGGATTGAATCTAGTTTTGCTCTTAGCGATGGAGGCTCCCTGGCGCAATTCAAGTTCTCCAGATACAATGTTCCTAACACTATCACATGCCTAATGTAATCCAGAAGAGCTTAGAGGAAAATTGGGTTGTTTAATTGCACTGCTTTTTGACTCAAAGGATTGGCTTCTGGCTCTGCCTCTGACATCCTATTTAACGCTTGGCAAGCTGTCCAATTTTCAGTTGCAGTAAGTAATTGGGTTATAACAAGCAAATTATTGCTCTCTCCCCCTTATTTCTTAACAGACTATCTGTAATTTGGCAGCCCTGAGATCAGCTTCTCTGGTATCAACCTCTGTGGTCTAAAGACAGTAATTTTGAGTTACTGACATCAGAGCTAATATCATATTACACAGCTAGTACAGTCTAGACTAAGGGGTCGATTCCGATGTCGTTCGGAAAGCATTCCTTCCGAATCAGTTCCGGAATGCTTTCTGGACCACTCAGGTCGGGGGAGTCTGACGGAGGGATTTGGATGTATCCGGATGCTTACAGATACAATTCGGTCAGACTCCCATTGACTTCAATGGGAGCCTGTGTTACGAACGAGAACAGAGATTCCCATTGAAGAAAGGGGGAGGCTGGGGAAGACCTTGCACCCTGTGGCAGGTCCCCCATGGTGCCTGGCACAATGTGCATGGTTGGAAAGGGGGTTCTCTTGGGTACCCCCACATGACCGATTTGGAAGGCCCCAGGTGAAGGGGGGCCTGCTACAGGCCCCCAAAGGCTGATTCCGTCAGGTGATTTATTCCAGAAAAAACGAATCAGAATGGCTGTCCGACTCTGTCATCGTACTCGCTCGCTCGGAAACCGAGTCCATGGAGCTGTACGATTTGGCTCAGAAAGACGCGACCTGTCCAAATGCCTTTCAGAACTGATTCATACAGCCCTACTGGTTTCCAGGCATCATACTCGGTCGGTGTGTATGATTCGATTGGCAACAAGGGTTCTGGATCGGATTCAGCAAGCCCAAATCCGATTCAGAGTCCTTCCGAACGACATCCGAATTGACCCCTAAAAGTGAATGGCCAGCATCTAGAGTTAAAATCATTTCCAGAAGTTCAGTGCAAAGCTGCACCATGCGTGCGTGGAAGGAGGCACTGATAGCTACTTGGTGGCACCTCCAAATTAAGATTTCATCAATGTTGTGAATGCCAGTTTTATGCTTGAAAATGGCTCTTTTAATAACTATCACAGAAAAGAAGGTTTTGAATTTTTGCAACCATGCCTGAAGTTTCTAGACAAATTAACTAAATATTCATCCATGGGCCTGTTCATACTGTGTGCATTACCAAAGCATCTCCAATCCTAATGTATAGAAAACTTGGATTTAAGATCCTATTCACACGGAAAAGCTCATTCACCATGTGACCTTTTTAAGTAAACACCACAAGTGAGTGAGTTAATTAGTGGGTCAGTTGGCTGATTGAGTGAGGGACTAAAAATGTGAAAACTTTAACTGTCAGACCATCAAGAGGTTTTTATTGAAAACCAAGAGGAAGGGCATAAAGGGCAAAGCAGCGGAACTATTTGAGCTGTTAGAAATAGTGAACGTTCTTTGGGACTGGAGTTATTTAATGGGCTATATGTTTCATAATGTGTTAGGTACAATTGTGTGCACCCCCTTGGTGGTCAGGCAGACTAGTTAAAGGGGATAGGCTTGCCAATCTGTGTGCCATTCTGGATGTATTCCTAATATCATTGACACCATGGGATTGGTAGAGAAGGCATTTGTAAGTGAATAGAACAAGCTGGTGTTGGTGTGATCTTTGATCAGGAGTCAGTGGCAGGATTTCTAGGCTCAGGAAGTATGGGAGAGCCCACACTGCTGTGTTTCAGTCTAACTAGAGATAATGGATAGGCCAGGCCTGGGAACCTGCACTCAGTGCATTGTGTTAACCTGTTTGGACGTTTCTACTGCTCACGTGTGAAGGGATTTGAAAACCTTAGAAAGCAGGTGGAGATTTCTGTAAAATGGCAGGATAGCCACTTAGGGTTCATGTTGAACTTTCTGAAATACTCCAAAATGAATTAATAAAGCTGTATTTGGTGGCAATTTTGTTTCAGGAAACCCAGGGCATGTCACCATCTCTAATTATGCCCAAAGACTTGATCAAACAAGCTCAGCAGAAACCTGGATCAAAGAAAGAACGATGTATCAAACTTCTTAGGTCTTGCTGACGCTTTTGACGAAGATTTTCAAACTAGGTATATTTTTCGATGACAGGTGGAATGTATTTAGCTGGGGATTGTACCTTGGCAGATTGGGGTGGTCAAAGTTGGGACTTGGACTAGACAGAGGTATTTATAAACAAACACTTATCAGAGATGTAGATGTCAAAATACCTAACAGATTATTGTACCACAGAGTTCTGACTTAGACTTGACTCAATCATGGACTGTCAATTAAACACCAAATCAGTGGTCGATCGATGGTTGAGATTGACATGTGTGTCTTGTATGGACGTCCCAGTGGGATTGCAACTAGAAAGCGACTGTTTTCACCATGAGATTTGCCACCAGAGGTTTGTCGCTGATTTTACTAAAGTCAGATGTAAAATAAGGTCCCAGTGAGGGCATCTCCAGAGAGGGATAGGGGGATAAGATGTTTTCTTTAAACTAATTTGGGATTTCGACTACCTGGAAGGACTTCTTTACCTTAACTATTGACACATAGGCAGTTTCATTAGTTCCCACTACCGCTCGTCTTTCACCACAATCTGGGATAGAAATGTAGATTGTGAGAGTGGACAATAGCAATACTCGCTGGCTCTCTCCAGTGCACTAATGACATTCAATTTCAAGGTGCGCAAAGCTAGACTAGTATCCCTAGCATCACTGCTTTCTGTTCCCTACTATCTGCTCCTACCCTATTGAACAGCCCTCAATAGTTCACCAAAACTAACTTTAGCCTACTTGGCCTCCAAGTATGATGCTTGGCTCAAGAAACATTGTGACCCTGACACTCGACTTCCATGACATTTGAGAGTGGGAGGAGTTTTAAGCTTCAGCGGTGGTTTCATCCCCACTCCCTTAAAGCACTTTAAGTGCTTAATTTGTGCCGGTGGTAGATACTTGCAAAAAACACAGTTAATGGACAGAATGTAGAACAATGTCATACATTCACCCCATTACAAGGATCTGGGCCTAAATCCATCGTTTTTTTGCACACCACACCACCCTGGGTTAGACACTGCCTATATGCAAATCAGCTCTGACCCTGTGCCTCATGGGAACAGGCCAGTCCGAACTACCAAGCCATGTCTTTCCCAGACCGGAATCAAGCATCCAAGGACTGGTTTCTGGCTATCAGCCTTCATCAGCCTGGATAGCTTGACTCCAGTGGTGTGGAGAGCCTGGGACTCACGTCTGAGTATACCCAGCACACTCGGGTGAAAATTGCAAAAAACACAGTTGATGGACAGAATGTAGAACAATGTCATACATTCACCCCAGTACAAGGATCTGGGCCTAAATCCATCGTTTTTTTGCACTCCACACCACCCTGGGTTAGACACTGGCTATATGCAAATCAGCTCTGACCCTGTGCCTCATGGGAATAGTCCAGTCCGAACTACCAAGCCATGTCTTTCCCAGACCGGAATCAAGCATCCAAGGACCGGTTTCAGGCTAGCAGCCTTCATCAGCCTGGATAGCTTGACTCCAGTGGTGTGGAGAGCCTGGGACTCACGTCTGAGTATACCCAGCACACTCGGGGTGAAAATTGCAAAAAACATAGTTGATGGACAGAATGTAGAACAATGTCATACATTCACCCCAGTACAAAGATCTGGGCCTAAATCCATCGTTTTTTTGCACTCCACACCACCCTGGGTTAGACATTGGCTATATGCAAATCAGCTCTGACCCTGTGCCTTATGGGAACAGTCCAGTCCGAACTACCAAGCCATGTCTTTCCCAGACCGGAATCAAGCATCCAAGGACCGGGTTCTGGCTATCTGCCTTCATCAGCCTGGATAGCTTGACTCCAGTGGTGTGGACAGCCTGGGACTCACGTCTGAGTATACCCAGCACACTCGGGGTGAAAATTGCAAAAAACACAGTTGATGGACAGAATGTAGAACAATGTCATACATTCACCCCAGTACAAGGATCTGGGCCTAAATCCATCGTTTTTTTGCACTCCACACCACCCTGGGTTAGACACTGGCTATATGCAAATCAGCTCTGACCCTGTGCCTCATGGGAACAGTCCAGTCCGAACTACCAAGCCATGTCTTTCCCAGACCGGAATCAAGCATCCAAGGACCGGTTTCCGGCTATCAGCCTTCATCAGCCTGGATAGCTTGACTCCAGTGGTGTGGAGAGCCTGGGACTCACGTCTGAGTATACCCAGCACACTCGGGGTGAAAATTGCAAAAAACACAGTTGATGGTGGTAGATACTGGCACTTATTTTTGGGTACTGGCAAAGCTTTTTTTAAATAATCAGCCTTTGACCGAGAGAAAAAAGATAGAAAAGAAGAAAAGGGAGAAAGGAGGAGGAAGAGTGGTTAAGGAAGTTATAGGTGAAAACGAACCCTCAACAGTGAGATATGTTTCAAGAAGGGTGGTGGAAGAAAGAGGAACGAGACAGAATCAATGGTAGGCAATCTTGGCATTCGGAGACTCCACATTTGGCAACATTGACGATTGGCTTCTCCTAAGAATAATCTTGGGCCCCTACTCTTATGATTATCAATATTATTATTTATAAATTAGGCATAACTACATTAAACTTAGTTTGTATTCAGGCCAGAAGCATGGTCCTAAACAGTGGATGCTGCACAACAGTCGGCTCACGGAAAGCATTTTTAAAGCTGTGGAGATATAGTGCCGTGTTCTATAGGATCATTCCAAGCCCTTCAGCCTGAGAAAGGGTATTGAATAATTATAGGCTGGTCCTCTGAGAGGAAGCCATGGTTCTTGAGCTAGCAGGAGCCATCCATCCATGGCTGAGATTATACTATGACTTACTGTCAAGGCATTCTCAATTTTCTGACTTCCCGCCGCCCATGAAACATCGTGCTTTCCTTTTCTATTGATGCGTCAACTATAATAGTTACAAGCAGCGGCAGGAAAATCAATAGAGTACTTTCATTACTGGACACATAAAGTAAAGAGCTGCGCTGTGCGATAGAGCCGGGCCGTTAACCAGACGGCATATATAAGATGCCCAACAAACAGCTATTTTCCAAGTTTTGAACAACAGATGTCTACGTTTGCGCTGCAGCATCGGCTTCTCTGGGATTCTGGGTGTCGCTAAACAAGAAGCTGTGTTTCCACAAGCGATAACGTATGTGCTTGTGTCTGAATTGGCCATCAACTGGTGCCATGTTTACAAAAGATTGTTCATGCAGTGGCGTTGTAAGGGTGTCATTGGCAAAAAAATGCCCGCCCTCAGTTGGTTAGTAAATAACAACCATTATTGAATTGGAGATGTCGTCTCTTATCCTTGGACCCGAGTACCACTTCATCTGCTGAATCATTGATTGATATGTCTTTGTGGTGATTTAAAAAATGGCTAGTATAATATTTTAAAGACAATGGTAGAGAGCGCTTCTGAAAATACACTCCCAATCAAATTCTTATCAGGAGTGGATAGTGGAAACCATTTTCTCTCCCAAAAATAGTACAGGATTTGATTAAGAAAGAAACAACCTGATTTAGACTTACGCAGATAGCCTGCTGTCCAACAGAGGAACAGAGCTCGACCCAAAGCCCCCCTGCCTGTTGGAGACCTCTATGCCTTCGCATAAGATGTCACGACAGCTGCTCTTTTGAATGCATTCAAAGTTAATAAGAGGCAAACATGTTTCATGCAGCCCCCCAGCAAAAATGATATTTGAAAAACAAAAGCACAAACCGGAAGTTTGTTTTGTAAAACAAGAAAATGGCCTTGACACATTGGGATTTTTCTCCTAGGGAGTGCTGGTCCTTTTTTTCTTTTTTTCTTCTCTTTCGGACCGCCAGTTTTTTCCTGCTTTCCTAAAAGGAAAAATAGTTCAAAGTCCATTTGTTCCAAACATGGCAGATGGTGTGATGTACTTACCCTAATGGACCCAAGTACATAAGTGAAAGGGTTCCTTCGACTTCACCAGTGTGGTCACCACCTGCGGGTAACATGAAGGATTTCCTGACTCTGAATACCATAATGTTGTCAGACAGGATACTCTCTTATGTTTGCAGCGTAATGAGTAAGTCTAACAACCTCCTGGATGTTTAGGGGCTCAAAATCTAGAGACAGGTAAGTAATAGGTTAGCTAAGTGTGCTTTATTTTCCTGGCGCGATTAGTTGTACTAATGTTAAATTGTGCTCTTGAGAACTCATGCATATAGTCTAATGTATGAATACATTTAATTTGACTGGATTGAGAAATTAAATACACACCAACATTCCTATAGGGTGATACTTAAGCAAAGTAGATAATTTGGCACTTTACATTTTGGTTTGCAGTCTATGTTTTGACATTGGACCCTTTTACTGAAGGATCAATTCATGCTAGACCCGAACACAGCCCATCATACATGCCCAAAAAAGCAACAGATATATCTTTGGGATGTACAACAAATATACACTTCTACTGTGCTATAAAATATTAACCATTTTAAATCCCCTTTCTGTTACGGAGGGAGCACAAATACAGCACTCAGATGTTAAATTATCCCTCAACCCATACAACCAAACTTAGAACTATTTAATTCGAAAATAATGCTATGATTTTTGGCGAGGTGTGAAAATTACTACTTCATAATGCATCCTTTCTACCCTGTCGGATCATCTACATCACCTTCTACTCATTTGTCTCCCTCGCACTCGCTTTAACTCAGTCTCTCTTTCTCTCCCTCGCAATATCTACAAGTGTCTCGCAATATTTTTCTCTTGTTTTCTCTCTCGCTTTATCTCTTTTTTAGCTTTGTAGTTAACTCTGTATCCCCCTGTGACTCCACCTTTCGCTGTCTTCCTCTCTACCTGCCTTTCTTCACTATCTCCAGCTTTCTGGCTCATCTCTTACATGTCCTCTATCTCTTTGCCTCTCGCTACATATCCAGTGGCGGCTCCTCCGCAATGGCGGTAGAGCATCGCCCCCACTGCCTGGCTCAGATCCAGCCAATGTAAAAAAAAAAACCAATGGTCTTGCATTGTTTTATTTTCCACTTGCCGGCTCTTTGCCAGTGGTATTGCGGGGGGCAGGGTCAAGGCATGAGAGGGGCAGGAGGAGTGCTAGTGCTCTCCACTCCCTAAGTGCTCATGTGGGTTTGGCCGTCTGTCGCAGCCTACCTAAACACACATGCGCAGTTTGGTTATTTTGCAGTCTTTTTCTCAAATCCCTCTCCCACTCTGTGTCTCTCTTACACACACTCTAATATTTATATGTAAATTATTGTTAGGATGTATTATCAATACAGCTAAAAAGCAAAATGCATTTGCCTGTGTTGCAAAATAGACTCTCACTCACATTTTTCCTGTATGGGTCAATGCTATACGAACAACGTTTCTCAAGTTCTGGGCTTTCCTTTTACAAATGATTGTTTTCGTTGTGATAGTCCAATAGGTGCTATTGAATTAAGCCTTGACTCCAAAGTCCCTGCATGCACTGAAGTAAAAAGCATTTGTAATGATCCTCGTGCTTTGCCCGCCTTTACATTCTATGGCATAGGCCTAATGGAAGTAAATTTAAGAAAATCATTGTATTCATTGCCAGATGCTGATTGAATAAAAGCCTCTTGCATTCGAAGAATGATTTTAATGCAGTATAAAGAAGGCTTACCAGCAAATGGTTCAAGTCCAAGTCAATCAAAATATTGAACATTTGTCTACAACCTGGAGCTTTTTTTCTGTATTTGGAAAGAGAGATTTCTAAATATTTTAAAGGGAAATATGTAAATGGGTTCACAAATCTTCTTGAGTTTTGCATGTATTTTCTTGGAAAGATGGAGGAAACAACAGTGGTGCCTGTAATTACTAAAATGTTTCCTGGGTAAAGAGAGCTTAAAGAAAGTAATGTATCTCCACTGGCCAATAGTAAAAAAGAGCACAAATGACATTTTTCCCTTCCAGTGGTTGACTGGTCTACTGGACTAACGAGCAGAAAGACAGATAGCTGAGATGTCCCACGTGTCATCAGGTCTAGAAAAGGCTTGGCAGGTTCCCCATGCTGTTCCCAATTCATTCAGGAAAATGTTGGATGTATGTTGGATGTATGCCAGGCGGTCACAGGAAGTAGAACCTGACTAGCAAGGGAATGCCCCTATGTCAGTTACCAATGGCTACCCACCATCTAGCACTAGCCGACAGGATCTCTTAAAAACAAGGGGCTAGCATACGTCTGGTAGCTCATCCTCTCCACTGCCCATTCTTTAACAGACACTACCTTTAGCTTGGCAACAGCCCTGCCTAAAATTGGGATAAAGGTACCGCCTTCTCCTAGAAAAAGACCCAATGTAACAAAGTTGAGTAACAACTAAACATATTGTTTGCAGCACAAGCTCCTCCCGGGATTTGTATTTTGTGTGTGAGGTTGTTGGGCTCCATTGTGTGGTGGCTTGTAGATAGTTGAGTGGTGTATCAAAAGAAGGAAGTTTTCTTGTTTCAGGGAATGAGTGATGTGCTCATATTTCCCCTGGTTTATGGTCCGGTGTGACACAATGTGTTCAACGCTTTTTAGAGGAGTCTGGCTGGAGTCCCGAAAGCCAGTTGGCAGAGCATTAGCCAGACTCTGAAAGCCAGGTCAAATGCTTGGACCATGGATCAAATAGTTTCGGAGGAGACAGGTAGCCTGAAATGAGGCTAATTTGGAACCAGGTAGTTTGAGCTCTTTTCTTTACATGGTCCTCCAAGAGTAGATATGTGTCAGTGAGAAAGCCAGAGGACTTGTCACAGGATGAAACAGAGGGTGAGACGCAACCGAGGATACTGCTGTAGAGCCATGCTTGGATCTGGCTTTTAAGTATGTCGCATCTTATGAGGACAAACGCTATCCTTTTTGGGTTGAGCTTCAGATATATGCCAGAATCCAGATCAGAATGGCATCCAGGCCAGTTCTGACTCTGAGGTGATGAACTTCATTGACTGATTACCTTTTAAGGCACAACTGAGTGTCATAATTTTGTCGTTCCAGTGAGTGCCATCAGTATGTTGGTGGACGGATGAGTCTTCTTGTGCAAAACTCTATTTAGAGACTCTGTGGCATGGCAGTGAGTAATGATCCATGCAATATAAGTTGCATTGACCCTAAGGGAGCGCAAGCTTAGTCTCGTTTGGATACATTGCCTCAGTCTGGGTGAAAGTCGCGGACTCATTTAAGACTAGTTTCAGGGATCCCAGGCATATTGAGAACCACAATTTTGTTTGTCTATTTATTTAAGATTTTTATATTGTGCTGTTCCATCCCAGGGGGTGTCAGTATGCTTTAAAATCCTGGCGGCCTTGCTAATGGCAGAATGAGGGACAACTGCTTTTCTTCTCCATTTAAAAGATTTTGATTTTATGGAACTGTTATGACTATGCAATGAGCCTCACACCTCCATAGAAGGCATACATTTATGTCCCTTGCTTTTTCATGCATACATCCATTTTTAAGGTCGCCTAAACCCAGAGCTGAGTACCATTGTTTAAATAATTGATCATACTTTTTCTCTCTTTTAGACGCAACACAGAAGATTCTTTTATGTTGACTGTACAACTTTTCTTTTGTGTGATATTAAGACATTTTAATGGCATTTTCTGCACCATGAAATTCACCACTGGCAATTCATGCGGAAACCTTTGAACTTTCGCTCTGATGCAACCTTTGTAAAGTAACACATAATGTGCACTATGTGTGATACGGCATGTGTTGCCAGAATCTTAGTATGAGTCTGATTGATATAGCCCCAATATCAAACCACCATTTATTGTATCAAACAATTAATAACTCCCTGGGGATCATTATTATTATTTTGATTTTTATATAGCGCTAGCTAGACCAGAAGGTATCAGAGCGCTTTACGTGTTATGTGATAACATTTACAAGAGGTACATGAGTTTATTCATATGAGTCATAGTTGAATAATATAACATTAAATGGTTATACACTAGTCTAACACAAGGACCCATTGAGGAATGGCATCAGGGACAGAATAAGAGACTGAAAGAGTCATGTGTCTGAAGGAACCAGTCAAAGAGGAAAATGCAGAATAGCACGTGGTGCCACCGCTGGACATGCGTACAGCCCCCCTGTCCACGCACTGCCGCTGGCCCCAGAAGGGCGCCCAGCAAGCAGCACCCCACACTCAGATGTTGAGGATTCCATCAAATGCAGGAGTCCAATCCACGTCCGTATAAGAGTTTCAGTACTGTACCAATATTTATGAGATGCAAAAGATGGCTCCAATACAAGTTGTACATGTGCAAATGGGGTAAAACATGCAGATCTCTGTGTTTACCAACCAAAATTAGATCGCCCTGGTTTCCACTACCGATATTTACCTGGAGAAACTCATAATTGCAAAATGAGGGGCGGGGGACAGAAGTTACAACGCATATCGCAATAAGCAGGACATTTATTATCAGGCCCAATGTGATTTACAAAATTTCTCTGTAAAGAGGCTCAAGCCATTTAATATGAGGACTGGGTACATTTTCAATTCAGTTGGCATAGTTTGTGTCATTTCAGCATTTTACATTATGGTTTTTACTCAAACATCCACGAAATTACACCATTACGCCACACAGCATAATTGGGGGTTGCTCAGAAAACGAATCCTCTCCCTGGATAAAGATATCGAATGGCCAGAAAACATAAGTTTCTTATTCGTAGCACTTGTGGTTTTTTTGCCCTATTTGTTCTGGTGCAAAGTGCTACCTCTCTTCAGTCTTGCACACGTGGATGCACTTCATGCTAAAATAATAGTGCAAAATGCAGAATTTCCTTCTGAGTAATTTCGAGTAATTTATCCTAAATTTCAAGTCATTAACCAAAAGAAAATCCCACAACTTTGACGCTATCTCATTTAATATACGTTCAACTTAAAGCAATGTTTACCTACATTCTTTCTTCAAGAAGAATTCCTGTGGAAATTAGTTCCCCCTCTGCGTAGCAAGACAGGTATGTGCCGATGTGCCATACAATGTTTTAACAGTTGTGCCTTAGTTCTAAATAGGAAACTCAGCTGTTTGCCTTGAATGACATGACGTTCGCCGTGGTTCAGAAGACAAATTCCTGCTTATAGATTTACTGTTATTGTAATGTAAAACATACGTCCCCAAGGCTGATGTATGAATAATTCATTTAAATTATGCGAGGTATTGATAAGGACTTGAATATAATGATCTAATTAGGAAATCAGTGTACAACACTATTTTTTTGGGCCATGGGGACATGTGGTTTTTCGAAGGTGAGCCCGCTTGGTAAATGAACGATTTTCTGTCATGTCTCTCTGAATGAATGTTTGTGCGCCCATTGTTTTAATAAATACATTAAAAAAGTTCCTGAATTAAAATAAACTAGGAAGAGGTTCGAGTGGGGGCATCTGTGGTTGGATTAAATAGATTACCTCGGTGTTGATGTAATTGTGGATTACCATTTCAGGATTTCACAAATTGCACTGGGGAAATTTTGCGCTGATATTTTCATTGCCATGAAAAATGCTAGCAAAAAAACTAAACAAAAAACAATGTCATTCCCAAATCCTGGAAAAATAATCATTTTGCACCAGTTGGTTTGGGTTTGGCTGAGGTGTGGGCATTATTTCTAGATGTAAGTGCATGAGCATGATTTATAAAATCTTTTCTTTCTGGATTAAATTATTATTCGCACATTTAACTTGGTACTTCATGCTTGAGCATGAAAGAAATGTCCATGCATAAGACATCTGAGTACATAAAGTACCTGTCACTTCCACTTGTTTCTTCAGAAGTGCAAGTTCTGCATGTCTAAATCTCTCCTTCCTCGGCGTGGTAATTGGCAGAATTTTGGTCTCGTCGAGTTATTCTTTAATGCAGAGTTACGTCCTAATTCCACTAATTATCACGTGGCGGGATTTTTTTCCAGCGTGGCTCCAGAAAATGCGACTTGGTGCAAACAAGCTAGATTTGTCCTCAAGCATGATTTTCAAATGCAGGCAGTCGTGGTCAGAGGGCTGTCTCTGGAATAGATTTGCTGCAAATTCAGTAGATTTTCTACTCAAGCGGCAGCAAAATCAACTCGAATGGCTGTGTGCCAGAGGCGCAACTAGAGCCAAATTTCGGGGGGGGGGGGGGGGGGGGGGGACGGCTAAGAAAAAATTTCGGGGGGGGGGCTGAACCTTTAATCAGTAGGCAGAGTGGAGCTGCAGGGGCTCTTAGAAAGGGTGAAATAACTGCAAGGCCTAATTAACATTCAAATGGTCTTTAAAAGACCTGTGAAACGTTCGGGTGTGGCTCTGTGTGTGCCCGCGATCTGTCTCATCCCGGGCTGCCACACACGACGGGGGGGGGAGCTGAAGCCCGGTGAGTCCAATGGGTGATGCGCGCCTGCTGTGTGCTTTTGGGTAATGTATGGTGCCATTTGCAATGATTTTTTAACGCTGCTCACACTATCGGTGCTAAATTGCAGCGTGATCTGCATATTTTCAGCCTGTTGGCAGATCACTGTGGAATATCGCATAGTTTTTATGTAACTCCACAGGATTCTGCAGAGTGAAGCTCCGCAAGTTCTGCCAACCTCTACTCATAACGAGTTGACCAGAATTAAATGTCAGGCGGCCAGGGGCCCAGAATCTCCGATTCCAACCTGTATTCCTGTACCTAGAGGTATTACAAGTTACGGACTGCATGATGGGAATAAATAGTTGGAATTGAGAATATCAAGGAATGATCCACATGTTTTCCATGATTCTGGGGACTGTTCCACTGATGGTGCTAGTCAGTGGTTGCCGAGACTGTCCATCTTTTTACTAGACATTGGCCAAAGAGTGGTTGCATTGCCTGGCAAGGGTTGCTTTGTGGTGCTGAACAGGGCTGTACCTCTTCCCTCAGCCCCTGCCTCTCTCCAGCTCTGGATTTACCAGGTGCAAACACTCACACAGTAAAACCAGATTGGATGTTTTCAGACCTGGTCCTTGTATTCCACTTACAGCATCGTGGAAAAGAGTCCCCACCAGGATAGTGCTCCGGCATACTCATAAGGTAGGCCTACATTGGAAGTTTTGTTGAATAAGCATAATAGGAGTACTTTACACTCATCAGAGGGTGTTGCATTTGCAATAATATACACTTGTTTTTATATGAATCAGGCCTATTTTAAAAATGCCTAATATTAATTGTTTAATCTGAACCACAAATCTCAATCAACTGTCAATTTGGCAGGTTGGAATTAATCTAAATTACTCGAAAAATCCGGTCTTTTGGATTTTACAACCACTTTTCACCCTTCACTGTGCACATGGCACAGACTTGGCATCTCCTGCAAGCTACAGTCCCTGTCAGCAGAGCTGTCAATATGTAAAATGTGAACATGAAAATAACTCTTTCAAAATGATAGTGCAATCGGATTTTGTGCACACAACTTCATCCCAATGCGCAAGTTCCTTTTCATTAAAAATGGCAATCTCACTGTTTGCTCTATTGCAATAGTCTGATCTACTCAAAACCTTTTTTTCACTGAGCTCTTAGGCTTTCCGGAGCAGATATCCTACACCGACAACGAGTAACACCTTTATCTAAAGCGCAGGCTTCCACCACCTTCTTGAGAGCACTATGCAGATCATGGTTTTTGTAGCCAACATTCCGTTTGTTCCCATTACTTCCTGCCTTTCCCCATCCTCACACAGAAGGTGGTGTTCAGCTGCTATTCCCATGGTATCAGTGTACTCCTAGAATGAAATGACTCTTTAGTGATCTTCTTTTAGCAAAAGGAAATTGTCCTGCTGCTGTAAAGTTCAGCAGATGGATGGGACCTTCTGTGCAGCCATCCCATGTCCCCCTCTCAGACCTCCATCATGTTCAGTCTTGACCTGCCACCTCTGAAGCTCCATTTGCCCTCCCTTATGACACTTGAACAGCCCGTTGTGGCACCATCAGGCACTCCAAGTCCTCCTTCGCTGTCCACTCAATCTTCTTTCCCCACTCCACATATTTCATACATACAAATAATGATAGATGCTTGTAAATCCGCAGCAGCTTTTGCCACAGGATGTCCCACCTAAGGGCCATCCTGCAGAAGGAAATTCTATCTTGCAGTGGTCATTGCCAGAGTTACCTTTGCCGCAGACAAATTCGGGAGCGGTAGGGGAATATTTTCCTATTTGCCAGGGACAAAGTCCCTAACTTTAATGGAGGGGCTAAAACTTCCCAAAAGCAGGTGGAAGAGCTTGTCAGTATATTGTGGTTCCTGTAATTACTGGTGACTCCAAATACAAACACATTCAAATGTGCATGGATGAGAAACCTCTCAAGTGCTTCACAGGCAATTATTTAGCTATTTACTCTTCATCATAGAGTTGTCTTTTAAAAATGTTAGGGCCCAATTTGGAATTTGATGCGCAGGGTGCTCCATTGCAATGACTGGAGTGTCCTGTCCGACAAACTCTAAGCTTGGCTCGTTTGCACGATTTTGAGTGAGACGAACCACCAGGTTTACTCAAACAGACTTATATTTTCAAAGTGAGAAGTGGGAATAAAATGGTCCCAATCCCGTACTACCCGTATTATTGAGTACAGTATGCATGGATAATTTGTCCTGGACAGTGGGTAACCCCATTCCTCTAGTGAGCTGAGAATATCCAAGGTTTTCCAGGACAAATTGAAAGTTTGGTAGTCCAATGGTGGGAATAATTTCCAGACACAATTTTTTATGCAGTGTTCTTTTTTATATACAGTTTCCAGAACTCCTATTTAGGAGACTATCCCGAAGTGACAGCCAACACGTGTTTCCCCCCCTTACATGGCCATCAGGCCTGGGGCTTCCTCAGGGCATAAGTTGTATGTCGGTTTATCTAAAGTCCAATGTGTCAGAATTTCTTTGGAAGAATCTCTATTAATCGGCGTGTAAGCCTTGGGGCGGAAAGTTTCTGCAATCGGCGTCTAACCCTGATGGGCAGGGTACTCCATTGCAACCACCAGAGTGTCCTGTCCGACAAACTCTCAGCTAGGCTCGTTTGCATGATTTTGAGGGAGACGGACCAACAGGTTAACTCAAACAGACTAATATGTACTTTGTTGGCATAAAAGGTTCTCTGAAGGCCTGAAAGAGTACCCATCAATGGAGGTAAGCCTTCCAACCATTGCCCCTCTTTAGAGTAGGCAATCATATAACTATTAATATTTTATTACTGTCCGTCATTGTCAGAAACATCCTGGCATTGAAGGACAATAAAAATAAATAAATGACCCCCAAACCATGGGAAAAAGCTCCAGTGCTGTTGGGACATTTGTTTTCCCTTGTCTCCCAAAAAAAACTCATTCTCTGTGACGGCAGTTCATACGACCTCATAAGGTTCACCACAGGGCTGGAGGTGAACATTAAACTTGGTGGGCTGAGAAAAAGCAGGGCGGAGGGTGTAAAGTTTTCTGCTACCCTAACTACGTTTACTGAGTCCAGCAAACTCTAAATGCGGTACTAAGTTTCACTCCAAAATAAATACTGTTAATGGTTGGGAGCCACACAGATTCAAATCCAAACCTTTCCACAGAATTGTTCTTCATAATGTAGGACAAGAGTTTGGTGGTCTCAGCCTTGTTCTTGGTGTGCATGTTATAAGTAACATCTTCCATCTCCAGTCAGAAAATGACTATCACCATTTCAGTGCAGCCAGACAAATATTTAGTCTGGACCTAAATGGAGAGACAAAAGACTACCAGTGATGGCAGAAGTATGAGATATCTGTTTATCATATGGTCTCCAAAACAGGGAATGGTAATTACTCAATGCTGCCTAGAAAGTGTTAAAAATGTGCTGTTTGCCATTAAGGAATTGCATAGGGTCCCGTGATTCACTTTGGACTCGACTTCCTCCAGCTCCCCCCTTTCCAGCAGCATCTTGACCCCGAAGAAAATGATTCTGTTAGAGCCGAAATCCAGGTAAGTCCTTTTTGCACTATTTACCCATTATCTGGACTGGGCACTGTTAGACCTGACATCATTGGCGTTAGTCTCCTTTCCATTTTGTTGACGGATTGCCTCCTCTGTTTTGATATGTTTTTGCTGGATTTATGCTTTGGGCACCGTGCCACTGCTAATCAGTGCCACAGTGCAAGTGCTCCCTAT
Source organism: Lissotriton vulgaris (assembly GCF_964263255.1). NCBI lineage: Eukaryota > Metazoa > Chordata > Amphibia > Caudata > Salamandridae > Lissotriton > Lissotriton vulgaris. The sequence continues at coordinate 847,183,998 of NC_141685.1, forward strand.
GTTAAATTGATGTACTAATTGGTTATTCCATGATTGGGTTATTTGATTTACTGTCAGCCCCTAGTACAGTGCACCAGGTGTGCCCAGGGCTTCTAGGTCAAACGCTGCTGGTGGGCTTGCAGCACTGGTTGTGCCACCCACAGAAGCAGCTTGTAAACTGTGTCTCAGGCCTGCCACTGCAAGGCCTATGGGTAGTCTCTGACTACCATGTCGACTTGGCCAAGGGCCGCCCCTTGACAGTCCTTAAACCTCCAGTTTGCTTCATACTAGACACCCCTATGGTAGGCCCAAGGGCAGGGTGCATTGTAAGTATAAGGTAGGACATGCTCTGATGTGTGTAGCATGTCCTAATAGTGTATCACAGCCATTTTCGTTTTTAACTATTGAAGGCTACCTGTTCTTATAGGCCTCAATCCTATCCGACCCAGGGAACATAGTAGAAATTCGAATTTAGTATGCCTGAACTCAGAATAATAAAATACATCTTTTAGTGAAGTTTATTTTAATATCCTATGTTTTCAAATACCACTTTTAGAAAGTAGGTATTTGCTTGCCTAGCCATTTGAGCCCGCCTCTGCAGACTTGTGTATTCCTTGTCTGGGTTTGTGTGTGACAGGGCTGGGGAAATTCCAGGAAACAGGCTGGGGCAGCCTGGTGGTGAATAGAGAGATCAGCACCTAGATGGGAGGGAGGTGTGCATCTGGGACCTGAATAGGGCTAGGCCTTCCATTCAAATGCTGGCTCCACCTCCTGTGGCTTGTCTGATGTCTCTGCCCTGCACTGTGAAAGGAGAAGGGGAATCATGTCAACAGAGTGCTCCAGAGCTGTATCTTCCCTCCCCTGTGCTGGCTCCACCTCCTGTGGGGCATCTGATGTTTCTGCCCTGCACAGTGAAAGGAAAAGAAGAGTCCTGTAAACAAAGTGCTCAGGAACTGGTATAAACTAGGCAGAGGCCTCTCTGCCTTCAGAGAACAAAGGATTTTGGGGTATAAATATTGGGACCCAGTCCCACAGACTTTAGATCACTTCTGGAACAAGAAACCTTTCTGCCAAGGAGAAGAACGAAGGAAGCTGCAGAAGTTGGATTGCCCCTCTGCCAGTGTGCTGTTGGCCTGCAGTGGTTGCGTCATTGTCAAGGGAAAGGAGAAGGAACTTTTTAAGGATTTTCATTTATCTACAGAATATTCTCCAAGGTCTTGAACTGTGCTTACCTCCTGCTGAAGTCTCAGGGCCAAAAGACTTCACCTCCAGCTCCCTCCTGAATTTCCTTGCTGGGAATTATGACTCCAGTCACTTGTGTGCCGCTGGGAGCTGGAAGCGTGACGCATCGAGAAGAAGCGTGTCGCCGCCGCAGCTGAAATCGTTGCAACGCCAGAGAAGAGAGCTTTCGTCGCATCTCCCGAAAAGCGTGTGTCCATCGAAGCTGTCTGCTGTCGCATCGCCGGAGAAGCGCGATGCATCAAAAGAGTCGTCATCGCATCACCAGAGAAGCGCGTCGCAGGGCCTGTCGCGGCTCCAAAGTACAGAGTCGTCACAAGGCTGCCAGGGAGTCATCGCATCATCATCGCATCCCCGCATCAAGGGCGCCATCTTCTCGCATCACAACCAGATCATCGCATTGCATGAAGGCGTCATCTTGCGCATCGCAACGGGCCCGCAAGCCGAGAATCTAAGCATCACCTCCGCACTGGTAAGGCTCACGACATGTCCCCTACTATGCGCAAGCATTGAGGAAGGACGCAACCGTTACCCCGGATCACGGAACCGATGCTTCTTTCCTTTTGCGAGCCTTTTGTTTACTTTGCGTTACGCATCCAGGTAGTTTGTTGAGAACTTTGTCGCATTTATCATCAACTTGAACTAAGCAACTTGAATCATCTTTTAAGCAATTTTAGTGTAGTATTGTGGATTTTTGACGTTTGTGGTCTTGTGTTTAAGTCTATATAAAGAATACTTATTTTTTATAAAACCTGTGTTGTGTCCATCTGTAGTGTTATCACTGTATTACTGTGTATATCAGCAAATGCTTAACCCACTGCCTCTGAGATAAGCCTGTCTGCTCATGCCAAGCTACCAAGGGGGTGAGCAGAGTTTATTAAGGAGTGTAATCCCCTTATCCTGACTTAGAAGTTAGGGTCCCTAATTGGACAAAGGTGATAACCATTGCCAACTAGAGACCCCCAGATCTAACAGGCACATATGGGAAGTCTCCGGCAATGGGAGAGTACTGGCAGTAGGTTTTTTGTTTATATGTGCCATGCATGCATGAACACTTGGTCATTAAAAAGATACACACATGCATCGACATATATGAAAAAAATACACCATCATCAGAAACACTGCAGCTGTGCTAACGGGAACATCGTAATACGGCGGGCGGGAGACTGCTGCCACGGCGGTCTTCTTGGGACCGCTGCCACGGTGGTACAGTGGTAAGACTGCCAAACTTGTAATCAGGCCCATAGTTCTGAACATTGAAATCTTCTCTGTGATTTTGCTCGGTGGTTCCCCGATGATGATGCCTCCTCCTCGGACACAGCTGGCTGTCCTGCCCCACTGAACTTTTCCTTCCCAGACATTCCTTTCTTGAAATTTCTTTTATGTCTGAAGGTAAACAGAGACTAAACCCAATCCACTTTTTGTATCCCACTCACACTTCATCGCGGTCTGCAATAACTTTTGGCCTTGCCCCAGCCTCGCGGGACTTGTTGTTCACTGTCGTTGGTTTGATCTTTTAGGTGCCATTGTTCACTTTAACTTTAAAAATATGCTGTTCCGGTTCTACTGATTAGATGTTTGTCACTTTGGTCTCAAATCGTAAATTACAATTTACTCTATTTTTCTAAAATAGTGTTGTATTGTTCTTGAGTCGTGTTTTCCCTTTATTACTGTTGTAAGTGCTGCATAAATACTTTCCACAGTTAAGCCTGTCTGATTTTGTGACAAACACCAGAGGGTGAAGCATAGGTTAATTTAGTGACTTTTGTGGTTCACCCCGATAAGGATGGTGGCTGTTACTTGAGTAAGGTTCCGCCCCTCTCAACCAGTAACCTAATTTCTGACACTCATGGTCTCGCCAGTTCCAGCATGCCACGTACAGAATAAAAATCAATAAAAAGAATATTTGTACAGAATGGTTCCAACTTTTGAGCCAGGCAATCCTTGCTCTAGGAAAACAAATCAAATATTCATGCACATAATATCCCATTTTCGTTGTTGTCAAGGGTATATTGTATTTTTTCAGATAGTTTTACCTGACGAATGCAGCCATTAACTTTAATTTCCCCATAGAACCAAAACCAAACAGAGGACTGTTGGTAAAATGCAAATGTAAACTTTGTGGATTCTTTTTCGAAAATGAGGTGCAAATTCCAAGAAAATATAAGAACATATTGACTTATTTTCTTTTCAACTTTGAATGGCCCCTGCTCTTAAATTAATGATAAGGGCAACATGCTACGACATCAAAAACAGATTAGCATTAGCATGCCATGAAAATGCATCTACGAATTGATGAGACAGTCTGTCCTCCCTAGGTGCTTTCTAATTTATTGTAGAAAAGTACAGTAAATTATGTCAATCCACTTAGAAAAACGTAGTATCTTAAACACCACTGTACATTATTGGTCTATGTGTAATTTGTTTGCGTTCTTAAATGGAAGTAAAATATTTTAATTGGCCAATCCTAGATTTAAAATCGGCCACAAAATAATTAAATACACATTTGCTGGTCTTTTTCAAAGAGCTCGAATATGCCTCTCAGCTAATATTTAAAACAAGAACTGTTAGACTGGTTTCTCGTGTAATTTTCATCATACCTTGGGCGCTTTTCCTCATTCGATTAGCTGGAAAGCTGAATTTATCCTGAGGCAAAGTAGACATCTTGCACAGGCTAAAGTCGACTTCTGGAGCTCAATTTTAGCTTAATATATCCCCCTTGGATCTTGTTTAATTCTCTTTCATATGACAATGTTGATTTATTCATAGTGCATGCTTGTTACACCGGCGTAGGAATTCATGTTAGAGCATTCGCGTACACAAAAAGTTTGCAAACCCCATACAAGTTCCTACTTGAAAGCAAAATGCAATCACTCCTAGTTAAAATGTTGCTAAGATTTTTTTAGTATTATATTCACCCGGGAGGTAAGTGGTGTCTTAAAAACGTTTATTGCTGATAGAAGAGCGCATGTGCTTAGCAAGGCAGGTGGCACCTGAACGTTGATTGCTGAAGTTTTTGTTCGCATATAAAACATAATGGCCCAAGTTTACTATTTTTTGATGCACAGCAACCTTGTGTTAAAGCTGCTGCGCTGCATTGCATCACAGGGAGAGAGAGAAGAAATGGACCATATCTAACAGGACATGGTGCAGTTTTTCTCTCCCCCATCGCTGGTGCACTTTTGGCAGCCACGTGGCAACGCACACACACTTGCATCATAGTACAAGGGTGTATGCATTCTCTGGAACATAGGTTTTGTAGTGGAAGGTCCCTTCTAGTACAAAAACTATGTTTTAAGACATTTCCCACTCTGTGTGTGTGCTGTACAATGAATAACACTAGCAAAGTTGGAACACTTATAAGAAATGAAAACATTTCTGTTCAATGAGTCAGACTCAAAGAGGTGTAAGATTTTGACTTAAATCCCTGCCTACTAATGTTTTTAGATAGGGATTTCCATCAAAAGATATGGGTGATTTCAGAGGTACACTCAGACAACACCCAGTGGAACGTCCCTATGATGCGAAGTAATGCAAAGCAGCGCCTCATGCAACTTTGCGTTACTTTGGGATACTCTACAACGCAAATCCTGATTTGCAAAAATCCCACCCTAACACTTTGCGCCCGGTTTTCGTCACCAATATGACACAAACCCAATGCAAAAAGTTAGTAGCCCATGAATCTTCTTTCCCAGAAAAAGTACATTGAGGACTCACTCTTGCTATTAGACATTTTAACTTTCTCACAGTGACCCCACAAATATTAGCTGGTCTACTGTAGAGGGTGGGAGTGACCTTCAAGTAGACACCTGTCCATTTCTGCTCCAAAAACCCTCACGAACCATTGTGGGGATTGCAGGAGGGCCTATAAACTTTTATTTTTCAAGGAATTTGAGGAAAGAGTGGGCCAGTGTAGAAGTCTTCCTTCTTCAACCTCATAAAAGAAAGACTGTCATCTATCATCTGATATACTAGAAAGTTGTATTGCCACTATATTTACAGCCCAAGTGCATACTCCTAGGCGGATTTCTCCACTCTTAGGCTGACCTTGTATACTAAGAATAAAATGTATTAGTTTTATGGTTCCTACCATTACCTTAATGATTTAAACATTTTAACAAAATGACACACAACCCTTCTTCCCAAGAAACAGGTTTGGGAACTCTATCTGACCCTGTCAGAAATCAAGGGGATATCAATTCGAGAGCACAAGGAATTTGAAAAAACAGCAGCTCATTGCATTTTATTTCTGGTGAATTTGTTGTTGATTCCCAAGCATTTCAGTCTTTATCGTGAATAAAGTGTACATTACTTATAGTGCTTCAAGAGTGTATGTGTAGTGATCCATATCAATTTTCTACACTCAGTCACATTCTCAAGTCCTCAGCAAGGAATCATGCTCAAGTACAAAGAGTGTATCTTGGCGCTTGTAAGAACCTTGAGCCTGATTTAGGGTTGGTGGATGGGTTACTCCGACACAAACGTGACGGAAATCCTGTTCGCTGTATTCCAAGTGCATTGAATATAATGCACTTGTAATACAGCGAAAGGGATATCTGTCACATTTGTGACAGAATAACCCATCCACCATACTCTAAATCAGGCCCTTTTGTTCCCAAAGAAAGTTACTAAAATTATTTTACCATTTTACTGTAGGAGAAAATACTATCTTGCTAAATTGGAAGAGGTCAGTTATGTTAGCATGAGGTCAAGGAGAAGTGTTGGTTGGGAAACAATCATGTTTTTAAATTTTTCTAAATTCTAATTGCTCAGGTTCTAAGCAGATTTCGGTTGGAAGAGGTTCCATTTTGAGGCTAAAGCAACCAAAAATGACCTGCCACCAATTGATGTACATCTGACCCTGGCAATTTTTAGGCGCTGTTTAGCATCTATGTATCTCAAAGAGCGAGACTGAATGTAGGTGTGAAAATGGTTGGATAAAAGAGTATGCATTTGCCCATGGAATTATTTATGTACAATCTACAATGTTTAAAAACAATTCACTCTTGAACAGGCATCCAGTGTAGAGAAGACCAAGGTGAAGAGATAGTGTAAATATTTTCTAAGTTCCAAGAATTGTCTAAGATTATCCTGGCTGCTATGTCTGAACCAACTGCACCTTATCCACCACCATCTTGGGCAACCTTGGGCAAATCTAAAAACAGCAACATAAACAAGGTGATGGATGGAATGCTTGAATTAATCTCATCTATTGGCAATCGGTCAGGGTCGCATTCCATTGCATCATTTTTCACCCACAGTACCACCTCCGTTTGGAACCAGCCATATTCAAATCTGTTTTCACCCTGCTCCAATAAGAACAGTACCGCCCAATCTCCCAGGCCAGGTCCTCCCTCAACCATACCACAAGAAACTTAAGACCAGTTTCGCCCTGACTTTAGTCAGGCATAGCGTGGTTCTTTGTGGCACAATTGGCATAGGAACCACGTTTGGACACCACTGTCATACTTAGGGCAGCAACTGCAACAACAACAACACGGTGATGGATGGAATGCTTGAATTAATCTCAGCCACTCGGATCCACAATCCAGTCCATCATGTTTCACCCACCTCAGTTTGGTCCCAGCCATATACAAATCAGTCTTGGCCCTAACTGTGGCGTTATTTAAGAAAAATTTAAAAACACACTTTTTCAAGAGTTTAATATAAGTTGTTTTCTCTGTGGTTCTGTTTCCCGCCTTTCCCCTCGCGCCAGGATACTCTCAAGTAACGGAGCGCGCTACAAAATAGTTTATACATACATACATATACATACTCCAATAGGAACAGTCCAGTCTGAACTGCCACCCTAGGTCCTTCCTCAGCAAAAACACAAGCAACTCAATAGCAAGAGCACAAGCAACTCAAGAATGGTTTCACCCTGATTGGAGCTCTTCAGTCGGGTGTAGCTTGGTTCCAGTGGCACAGTGAGCACGGGAATGATTTGCATATGGCTGGGTCCAAACTGAGGTGGCATGGTGGGGGAAAAAACATACTGTGATTCAGCCCCAAGCGATTGCATTGTTTTTTGTAGGGAGGGATCATGACTTGGAGACATAGCCTCAAGTGAGCCATGCTACACCTCCCCTCCCTCAACAATGGTAATAAATTGCATATTACTCTACCAACCTGCATGTGTGATTTATTCTGTGTATTACTTCATGTGCAGTTAGAAGAAACGTATATAATCAGAACTGGAGCACAATCGATTACACCTGTGCATTGATGCATAACCACACTAAAAAGACCTTGTTAGTGATAGAGCACGGGTTCACCTGCCCAGAATTTTACCATACTCACCTGGGCCTATACACACATACACATTTGGAAAAGGTAAACCTACGCTTTAAACCAGTAAAAATTACTTTTTGGACCTATACCTTGCCTGCGTCACACCCCTCTCTGCAGCTAAAAGTCGGACCCCGATTGGGTTAAAAAATCTTCTCCCCAGGAAACCCGATTGGGTTATCGAACTCCTTCCCAGAACCCCGATTGGGTTATCGAATCTTCTGACAGAGTGCTCCGCCAGCACCTCTGCTTCCCGAATCTTCTGACAAAGTGCTCCGCAAGCACCTCTGTTCTCTATAGCCTATTGAGTGCGTTGGGTCAGTGACAGGTCAGCTATTCGGACAAGTCGGACAATCAAACTAGCTAAGCCTACCTTAGAAATACCATTTTCCAGGGCAATGTACCACCCCCCCTATGTTGCAAATGTGTGAATTCTCTCTATTTGATTGGTCAAAAGATGAGGAGAGGTCATCACACCATACTAGTTATGAGATCATGCTCTTCAATATTAAGATTTATGTTCCCGCCCAATATTTTATTTTCCCATGGACTTTTATTCAACCCGGTATTGAATGTATCAATAAGAACTACAATGTAATATAACATTTCAATTCAGCTTCCTCTCTAAGGGTCAAGAGGTAAGGTTCCCAGGAACATCTTCTCGCAAGTCCGAATTTGACCGGGTTTCAATGTCAGTGCTTCAGGAATTTGATCTTCTCTGCACAGGCGCAGTTCCTTCAAAGACGGAGTTCAGAAGTACAGGTCAGGCACAAAATACAATACATGCAAAAGTGGAAAATAAACAGTTTTAGAACAAGAAATAAATGAATGCACTGTATACCACTTATCTCTACTCTATTCCCATTACTTCATTTTAACTAAAGCATTAAGGATTATGCAGAACGAAAAATTTAATAAAAGCAGCAATGCAAGGATTAGTGTGTGGAAACACAAGCAGCCATCTTTATTTTTAATGCGCAGAAGCAATAATTTCCCACCAAGTAATAAGTACGTCATTGTCGTGAGTATGACAGACGCATGCGCAGCAAAGTTTCCCGCGTTGTGGCGGCCATTTTAGGTTAATCGAGTTACGGTTAGTAAAAGCACATAAGAAAGCTTCCCCTAGATACTTGAAACTTCGTGCTTTGCATTGTTAATGAGACGAAACATGTTTATTAGTATATTATAGTTAATTTCGAGAAGGCCAAGCAAGGCGCTTTACGTGCAAAACCTTGCTCCATCATCAGTATAAATTCAGTTGTCTGCCCCAGTAAAGTGGCTGCAACTTGGAATCTGTGAGGGGGGGAGGTTCAGCCTTTGCTATAGTAAAAATAAAGTGCACAAATGTCCATTTAGTAGTACATTTCTTTCAAACGGCATGATCTACTTTACAAAATGTATTTTCAATGATATAAATAATCATTAGCAGTGAGCAAAGTTGTTACATTTGTATTTTGGCAAACTTCACAAAGGGCAATGGAAAACTTTGCAATGCCACATAATCGGCAGCGTTTTCATTTTGATACATCAGTGCAAAGAGTGTAACTTTTTCAATAACTGTTGTCACATGTATCCCTTTTACAACTAAAAATAACGTTCAGCATTAGATGAACTTCACAGAAAACATTAGTGGTTTTTATCTCTGAAATGCCCTGTGTAAAGCTCTGGGAAATGTAAACTCTCCAAGAAAAATGTTGCATTAATTTTCCAGCACAGAATTATAATAATAAGCATGTAGCAATTTCAGAATTCAAGGGAGTCGTGACTAGCTTGGATGGATGCTATTTGAGTAAACGTTTTCTTGTTATGTGAGCATAATATTACAAAACAAAACATGAAAACTTTGCAGAACACGAGTTGCTCAAAATTAGTGAAATTTGCATACTCTTAAAAATTTTCAATATCCTTGCAGTTCTTGCGTACCCTTTCCTACTAAAACGGCATACAATTTTAATTCACTGCACTGAAGTGCACAAGTAGTTTTTTGGGTTACTTTTGTATCATCTCAAAGGACCAATTGGGCCTTACAAAATATTTTCTAGAGGTGTGGCCTCAGGCTAAGGAATGCTCTTCCGTTACTTTGGGTAAGAATGCAGCAGATTCCAATATATCCTGTTTGGCTTATTATGTACTCCACAGGATATGTTATGAAACTTAGGAATTCCCGTTGAAGTTGTGCAGAATGAAATGTGCTCTATTGCATAAAAAATAAAACAACCTTGGTGGGACTGGGACAGAAAATATGCCCAGGCACCAAAATTAAAGTGGCCCCTTTTAGCGAATCAGATAGTTAAACAAGCTGTATATGTGTTTTGCAAAGATATTGGAGCTGCATGCATTCATGCTTGCTGTAGGAAATGTTTGTGGTAATACCGTAGAAAACATCGGACCACCAGACCATAAAATAGGCTCACAAACGGCCCAAAAAACGGGCTACACACTGACCCGTCAAACCATACCTATGGGCCCTGCCTGATTGCTCAATAGGTCATTCTGACACTGAAAATAAGTCACATGTTATGGAGTTCAAGGGTCGTGGCCTCTCACAGCAAGGAACAGTAGAACCCTGTGTGCAGTTTTGTATGTATACACATTTGCTAATAAAGAAATTATTGATAAAATAGACTTCAGTACTGGTGAATAATCAGCTAAATAGATATTTTAGGTGCTTGCAAAATTATAAACGTAGCCCATGAAAAAGAGCCACTTCGAGTGGGTGGGGCTGCCTGTGACAGGAATTATTGGCCACACTCCCTACAATCATCAGGTCGAAGGTGCGATGGAGGCCCTGGACATGAGATGGTTTGGTGGAGCTCTGGGAAACAGAGTGATTAATTTGAGCCGTTGGTGTCCGGTGCTCAGCGCCCTGCACCTAATTGCCAGCACCAGGACTTACGACAGTCTGCCACATGGTCGCACTGTCTGGCTAATTTAGGTATGAGCACAACATAAGCTGCTTATTAGTTCATTTTACATATACATTAACTAATAAGTGCCTCTCAAGCCATTCTCACAGCTTTGGGGGCCTGGAATAGTATGAACTGTCACACTTGTAGGAGTGTGATGGTTAGTAGCTGTGTTTGTACTGCCATTGGCAGTTGGGAGGGGCAAAGTGTGGTGTAAGCTGCAGTGACCTCAGGATGAGAGCCCTTATTCCTTTACAAATTAAGCACTAGGGAAAGGGATGGAGCAGAAGAAGGTTGCTCAGGACACCAGGCAGGAGAGGTTGCAGAGGACCTGTTGTGAATGAGGCAAGGTGGTTTGGCCTCATGGTATAGGACCTTGCCATGAGATTGAGTAGCAGCAGTGGGGTGACACACCTCCACCATAGCCGAGGACCCACCCCTGGTGGTTGATTAAATCTTTCCTGATCTAGTGTTCTCACCAACTAAAACTGAGTGTTATTCAGTTGCAAGGGCTGAAGGCTGGTGAACCACTCCTTTAGTGTTTGCCTTTCCTTTGTCTCTTTTTACTATTACGCTTCTCTTTATTTCTTTCTTATTTTCTGATGTCCATAGCTCCTGACCGCTCTCCAGACAGTGCTGTCTGGTGAAAAGTTCAACTTCTAAATTATTTTATCAATTGCAAGCCCATGGGTTCCATGATTGAATGATGGCCTTTATTATTTTCTTTCATTATTTTAATATATTATGCTTATTCTTGTAAAACAAATAGCAAAAATAAATTCGACCACAGCCAATAGTTTATAAAAGCCTCATTAATGAGCTTTATCAGTACTTGGCCTTTTTAAAACCATTGCAAGCTTTCCACAGCAAAGTTGTGAGTCTGTTGAATTAGCAACTTTGAAAATCCCTATGCCTTATATACTGCACCATACAGATAAGTTGTACGTAATGGGCAGCATCCCACCTTCCAGGGCCTCTATGGAAAATTGATCTCTGTCTCTCTCTCTCTCTCTCCGTCCACCCTCCATTAATGAAACTCTTTCCTCCTCTCTCACTCTCTATAAATATCTCTATCTCTGACTCTCTCTCTCTCTCTATCTATTCCTAACTCAACACTCTCTACCTTTCCACCCCTTTATCTCCTTGCTTGTCTTTTGATCCATCATGCCTCTCCCTTTCTGCTTTCACTCAGTGGCTTAGCTAGACCTTGTGCTGCCTGTGGCTGTCCCTGCGTTTGCTGCCCTCTGCGCATGCTGGTGGGGAGGCTGCTGGGGATTCCTGTGATGTCCAACCCGCGACAGCTGCAGGTAAGAGCGAGGGAGGGATGCCACTGCCCCCAAAACTCATACTCCCCTTGCTACGCCACTGCTTATACCCCTAATTTCATATGTCTTACCACTCTGTGTACCTCCCTCTAACTTCCTCTTATTCTCACCTCCCTTTTTCTCCCTTGCCTCTCCCTCGCCCCTCTCTTTCTCCCTCACATTTCTCTAATTCACTTATCCCTCTCTACCAATCTATGTTGTTGAACCTCAACTCTTTATACTTTAAGAATGATCAAATCACCACCCTTCTTGCTACTTCGTTTCACCTCTCCACCTACCACTGTCCCCTCTATTTATCAGCCTCCACATCTTCTCTCCCCAACATGGGTCAAACCTCGCTCTTTGCTTCAACTCACCTCTTTACTTTTCCTCTCTTTGCCCCTGTCACACTTATGACCACTACTTTTCTATGTTCCTAAACCCTCTCTCTCTACAGCACTTCTCTTTACCCCACCTCTCGCTTTCAAATAACTTCTTGCTACCCATCACTCCCACCTCTCTCTCATTACCTCCCCTTTCTGTACACCACTCTCTTTGTCTACCTCTACGTTTGTACTTCTATACGGATGTATGACGTTACCACGCATACTTTTACCACGCATACCTTTACAACGCGGTATTTACAACGAATACCGTTACAACGCATAGCGCTTAGAGGTGCTGGATAGTGGTAAGTATAATTTTCTATTCCAACTCCAGTCCCCGTGGACACTAGGGAAGGTGTTGGATAGAAAATTAAACTTATTCCCTATCCTAGAGCGCCCCCCAGCGCAATGCGTTGTAATGGTATGTGTGGTAATGCCTGCGTTGTAATGGTAGTGCGTTGTAAAAAATGCATGCTAAAGGTTGTATACCCTTCTATACCTCTCTCTCTTCCTTTCTTTTATCTCTCCTCTTTGCCTCAACCTCTCCACCTCACTCCTCCCTCTCTCCACCTCACTGCTTTGATTCCATCTCATCTCCAATGATCACTTATTAATCTACCTCACCCCATTCTCAATCTGATTTCTCTCTTTACTTGGCCTATCTATCACTCTCTCATCTCTCCACAAGTCACCTCCTGCTGCCTTTCTCTAACCCTAATGCTAACCCTCCTTCCTCCCTTCCTTATCAATCTACCCTGTTTCTCTAACTCACATCTAACTCATTCCTACATCTCTTTGTATCTGACCTCTCTCGTTCTCTCCCGGTTTCTTTTTCGCACTACCTCTCAACACCTAAATTTTCAATTTACTTTATCATTTTTAGGTCTTGCCTACGCAGCGCACATGCGCTGCATAGGAAAAAGACCTGTAGCAATCGCTACGGGTTTTGTCCCAAAAACGTGCATGCGTTGGATTGCCTTCAATGGCAACCCGTGCACGTTTGCAAATCCCTTGCGGGAGCAAGCAGCTGGTGCCATATGGTATCAATTATCGCGTCTTACTGCTCACTCCCGCAAGAGAATAGTGCAGGCCCCCTCCTCACATCCCTCCCCCTGCTGCCGTGCGAGGCACGCATGTGGTTGTCTTAGATTTCTGGCCTGCCAAAGGTAAGCTAAATGTCCTTGAAGTCTCTATTGAGCACGAGTGTGGTCTTCAGTGTACTTATTATTTCACTACCTTCAGGAACTTTTGCCTCCCTCAGACACTTCTTTTTTTGGGAGGGGTAGCGGGGCAAGGCATGTTACTGACTTCCGTTTCTCTCTCCTTCATACTATATGTAAATGTATGAAACTTATATAGCGCAGGACTTACCCTGGGGCATCTCCGCGCTTGCTTAGGGAACCCGTCCTGGTATTCCCCTGTGAGATAACCCTGGAAGGGTATCCACAAGGTGAAAGCCAGGCATCCCGCCGCGAAGGGCCAATGTGGAGATTAAGCAAGCTATTGCCCAGAGTCGCAGAGTGTGAACCCGTGAGTCGAGAAGGCACTGGAGCGAGAATTATCGAGTCCATGGGATTATTGAGCCCAAGACCCGCCGAGGCGGGGAATTGAACCCTGGTCCAGGGCCGAAACTCAAGCTCCAGGTCTGCTGCCTCTAACCCCTGAGCCACACTTCTCCACCTTCATCATATCTTTGATGAAGAGGGATATTCAAATTGGAAATTAGCTACCAGTTCTGTGCATAGGCACACTAAAACATTCCAGTTTCTCCAAAAGCATTCAGAGGTGTTAGTCTTGCCTGTGCCATGGTTGAGTACTGCTTCAAAGGAGCATGCATGGTGTTTGCCAATGCACCGTTTTAAAAGCAGTGGTGTTGGCTCTTTAAGAATGCTGGATGGTCTGTACTCCATTCTTCCTGGAGATGTTCCCTTAGGCTAAGTAAGACTGCTTCTCTTCTATGCAACAGATGGGACCCTGAATGACGGAGCTCCGGGAGGAAGTGCTGTTTAGCATTTCTGCAACTACTTTTTTTCAGTCTACTTCAATAGGTTTTATTGACTCTCTTGAGACGTGCACGATGTTAGATGATAGTTACTCTATCTAGTAGGGTCCCGCTGTTATTATATGACTGCAAATTGGAAGACATTGGTACCATGAAGCACGCTCTATGGGATTCATCATTATAGGGGAAATTGTGAGCACTCCTGGAACAAATGTTTTACACGGATTCTGAAACAAAGACTAGTTTTTCTGGCACTCAGAAATGTGAAAGGTATTCCAAGTTATTGAACCCAACGCTACTGCTAAATATTGCCTTTCTTTGGGGGTTGGTTTGTAAGGCTCAAAGCGGCTGGGGCTTTGTTATACTGCTTGATCATGTATATCAGAGACCCGCCTGCCATCCTGTAAATACTTTTTGGAATCATATCGGCCACTTTGAATTAACCCTTTATTCCTGTAGATATTCATTATAGAGCCCCAATACCTTCAACAATGGTGTCCTACTTCCTGGGACTTGGGATCAGATAAGGATCAGCTTACCGAAGAATGATTTATTATTGTGGGCAAATGCATATGCCTGTAGTTCCTAACATCCAACAATTTACTAAGGATTAACCAAGACTTTAGGGAGTCACTCCAACGTTGTGCAGCATGCAACTTTAATAGAAGATTCTGTCAGTCAAATAACTTTCACAGGTGGAATTGTTTTTAGGACTTGATAAAACCACAATGTCTCGCATGAATGAGTAGACTGTAACATTTTAGAATTTATACAGTTTTAGTTGTCAATTGAAATTGTTCACAAAATACCTAAAAGTGAAGGGTTAAAACAGCCTATCTCCTCAATTGTAATATACATTTTTCTGTTGTGATGTCATGAATTGATGGGTCTTTCATGGTTTATGATGTCACTAAGCACATATTACCGAAAGGCATACAATCTTTAATAATTTATGCAACTTCAGTGATTGTTCTTGAGTGACTACTTGGTGGTTTTTGCAATTTGAGTTCTCAATAGCAATCTTGAGCGTTACCTGCTTTTGGGCATTGTCATATTGCACTCAGGCTTTCCATCTATTATTGTAAATTAAATCCTGACCCTACTCGCCACTAAAGAGCCTCCATTCAAGATGTAGCATCTTAGAGCCTTGGTTCTAAGTACTGGCACTGCTCGGAGTCCCTACTAACACCTTCTTTCAGACAGTTAACCATCAGGGCTTCTGTAAATAAATGCTCTCTGGTTTTCTCCTGAAAGGTGTGAAATAGTCTGCTTTTTTAGACACTCTCACAGGCACTCTCTCACAGACTCTCACAGACACTCTCTTAGAGAAACTCGCACAGACACTCTCTCACAGACTCTCACAGACACTCTCGCACAGACTCTCACAGACACTCTCTCAGAGACTCTCACAGACACTCTCAGACTCTCACAGGCACTCTCTCACAGACTCTCACAGACACTCTCTCACAAACTCTCACAGACACTCTCTCACAGACTCTCACAGACACTCTCACAAACTCTCACAGACTCTCACAGCCACTCTCTCAAAGACACTCTCTCACAGACACTCTCTTGCAGACTCCCTCACAGACACTCTCTCACAGACTCTCACAGACACTCTCTCACAGACTCTCACAGACACTCTTTCACAGACACTCTTTCTCAGACACTCTCTCACAGACTCTCTCACATATACTCTCTAACAGACTCTCCCACAGACACTCTCTCACAGACTCACAGACTCTCACAGACACTCTCTCACAGACTCTCACAGACACTCTCTCACAGACTCTCACAGACACTCTCTCACAGAGTCTCTCTCACAGACACTCTCTCACAGACACTCACAAACTCTCACAGTCTCTCACAGACACTCTCTCACAGACACTCTCTCACAGACGCTCTCTCACAGACACTCTTACAGACTCTCTCTCACAGACTCTCACAGACACTCTCACAGACTCTCTCACTCTCTCACAGAATCTCTCACAGACACTGTCTAACAGACACTCTCTCACAGACTCTCACAGACTCTCACAGACACTCTCTCACAGACTCTCTCTCACTGGCTATCACTGACTGACTCTCTCTCACTGTCTTACTGACTCTCGCTAAAATACTGACTCTCTCTGAAAGACTGACTCTCACTAAAAGACTGACTCGCTCTCACTGACTGACTATCTCACTGACTCACTCTCTTTCACTGACTGACTGACTTACTCTCTCACTCTCATTCACTCTGACTCACTAACTCTCACTGACTGACTCTCACTCTCTCACTGACTCTCACTGACTGACTCTCTCACTCTCACTGACTGACTCTCTCACTCACTCTCACTGAGTGACTGACTGACCTTCACCCTCCTGTTATTTATGCCCCCATAACAAAAAAACACAACAAGCAACCATTGGGACAGGCAGATACAAGTTGCCAGCATTGAAAGGACAAAAAAGACTCACGTCAATATTTTTAATACTTTTTTAATATAGTTGTTTAGTTGTACATAATGCTTTTTTGATCATATCTAAGGTAACAAAAATGCTTCTGACATTTCTTTATTATAACTTTTCTACATGCTGCAAACTTCTGTACAGCACAGCTTAAAGACATAGGTAAAGTCAATATCTCTGGCTAAACACTTATAAGTTCCCAAAGGCGAGACCTATTGGCTATGCCAATGCTTGTTACCAATGTTACCTATCTACATTTCCTCTAATTCTGCTTCTGTTACCTCTGCCTACTGGTCTCATGACCTTACTCCTGTTTCATGAACTCCTGCTCTACCTACTTGTCAATCTATCATTTACTCCTCTGTCTCTTTCTGTGTAATTCCATTCTCTTCATCAACTCAACTCTTCTCCCTCATCTCTCGCTACCTCTTCATTGTTATGAATCTTTCTTACCTCATCTCCACCACAACACTGTCCATTTCACTCACACTCTATCTCTTTGTCAACCTCATCTCCCTTTATCTTCCTCATTCATTTATCTATTCTGACTCTTTTCTTGTGGAAGAGGTGTGGCGCCGCGGCCATGGCGACTGACTCCGGAATCTGGGATCACGGTCCGATCCTCGGCACCGGCGGCAGATTATCCCAGCACCATGTGACTCTGGGCAATAGCTTGCTTAATCTTCCCGACGTCCCCCAGCGCCTAGAGACCCTAACGGGTGATTGTGCGCTTTACAAAATGTGGATTATTATTATTATTTTCTGCCTATCCACCTCTCTCTGCTGCATCTCATCTCTCTTTCTATTTGAGCTCTGTCCAGCTCGCCCTTATTTATACATTTCCTTTTCCTCATCTCAGACTTTCTATACCTCCCTACCTTACTCTAAAACATTACCCACCTCTCAATTTCTACCTACTTCTTAACTTTCTAGATCTTTCCTCCCGGCCACCTTACCTTTCTCTTTCTTCCTTTCATGTCTCCCTATGTCCTCTATTACTCCATCTCATCTCTACCTCGACCTTCTATCTCCCTCTTTTTTACTTCTCTCGCCATCCCATTCTCATTACCTCTCTGCATCTCATCTCACACTCCATCCCATTTTTATTACTCAGCAGAGCCAATGGAGAATGTTTAACTGTATATATATATATATATATATATATATATATATATATATATATATATATAGTCCACAAGTTACCCAAGGCGGTCGCAGAGCCTTACGCATTTCGGGCATACCCCCTTTCTCAAAGGCTCTCTGCTCCCTAAATGACCGCCATCAACAAGAACACCAGTATTTCTCCCATCTTTATTCTGCAATACAGATCAGGTGAGTTGCAAAATCAAAATGCAATCTGGGACCGGTAGTCCTTCATAATAGAACCCAAGTGGGCTCGGTGGCAGCCATCTGGCAAAATAGTCCATAATCACAGGTGTGTCTTGATGTTAGCCCTCGTTCAAATCTTGTGCCAAAAGATCCAAACCGCTGAATCAGCCCTCAGCAGTGGAACCGCTCAGATTTGCGGCTGTGTGCCTGGTTCTCCCTCTATCTGAAGAGTGCTGATTAGGAAATGCGCCCACCTTGGGTAACTTGTGGACTATATATCTATATATATACATGTGAACAAGGCTCACTGAGAGCCGAAACATCATGCGCTAACTTGAGCTGAATAAATACTTGCACGAAATGGTCCGTGACTGCGTCCCCTTGTTCGGGGGGAAAGCCTGAGTGAAGGAAGCAAGACGTGGTATCCTGGATATATATATATATATATATATATATATATATATATACACACACACAGCTCAGCATGGTTGGCACTGTGCTAATCCTATGCTTAAAGACTTTGCTGTAGAAATGGCAAATTACTTTGCCCCTTTCAATCTTGGCATGGATGGCACTGTGCTAATCCTATGCTTAACAACTTTGATAATTAAGCAGATATTTGAGGTGAGCAAATGAGGAGTGTCACTGGTGTTGTAGGATGCTCTATTCAGAAGCTGCTCTCCATCCACACTTGGGAACTACCCAGAGTTCTCTGCTTCTTTATTTGCTTAAATAATGCAGCACTCTATGTCTGCAAGGGTTTTGTTTTGACTTATATTGGGGGCTCCCTTGTGCCTGGACAAAGCAAAACGTTTTTGAGGAGCTATAATGACAGCAAAACATGTGCCAGTGGTTGCTTTTATTCATATATATGACCCCCCGGTCGAAATGCGTCGCCAATAAACACCTTGTTTATACACGGATTACTGAAGTGCGAGTCTGTTTGCTCCTCGTGCAACCCTATCGAGAAACCTTTCGCCAATATATATATACGGAGTTTATGGAGTTTTCCACACTCCGCGGAGCTCGCAGAGTTCAGAAAAACACCGCTCCGCATAGCGAGCGTGAGCAAGGTAAACAAATCTTACTCCAGACCACCTCCCGACGAGATTTCTCAATGCAGGCAGTTGCAGATGATCGCTACCACTCCAGTTGAGAAACCTTCTATTCACGTTGAGGAAGCTGCTGCCTGAGTAGAACATCTACTCGAGCGGCATAAAGAAGAAGCGCCCTCTTGTTCTGCATGTGGTTCCTTTCAATCTGATTTTACAACACAGGACAAACGCCCAGCGCTAAAAATCAGCACTGGTGTCACAATGTAGTGCACACCACCGCTCAGCAGAACACTGGGAACTGCGCCTAGGCCTACATATTACCTGTAGGTGGAGCCATGGGGGGCTTCTGAGATTTGCCTACACAATAGGCTTCGAGTGACCTTTATGTCTGTTTCGAATGGATCTAACTATATTATTGGCCCAGTGATAGTCCAGTAGGTTTTTTACACAGGTATTTGCACCTGTCTAAACTTTGAATTACATCCCAAAAACGCTTGGAAGTGGATTTGACTAGAGTAAATATATTTTCATTCTATTTTCTGTATTGTTTAGATCCCTATAGTTTGAGGATACAGATAGAGTGCACCTCTAAATCACCTTCAGTTTTCGGTGGAACTCATCAGTTTTATGTGCTCCCTTTTCAGAAATTCTAACATAATCCGATGTTGTTTGGCATAAAGTGCGCGTTTGAATTAGTGGAAATTGGGTAATAAATCGAAAGCTGTTCCGAACAGGAATTAGGGGGCCTCGAAATTGTCTTACTCAGGGCACCAAAAACCCTCAAGAAGACACTGTCTCCATGCTACCCTTCTGACGTTTCTAAACTGTAAACAGCAGATATTACTAGCACCTTAAATCATTTTATAATTCATTTCCTTTTTTACAAGCGCTTTGCACGTGCGTGCTCTTTCCTGCAGGTGACCGGAGAGACTCTTTTTACAACAAGCACGGAAGTACAAAATGCCAGTTTTTCCGTTGGTTATTTCATTTTTACAGATGTTTAATTTTGTGTTGTCGTATAATAGTCAGCAGTTCTTAGAGGCGCATTTATTGGTGAAAACCAGACCCACAGTGTCGCATTCGCAGCTTAAAGAGGCTTCACACTGCGCCTAAGAATGTATTAATTAATCGAATCTTTGTGCCTTCATCTTCAGAGGTAAGGCAGAGGCTGAACCAGCAGTCGGCGTATGACAGCAGAGCTACGGCCCCCGCTCATAAAACATACAATGTATTCAAAAAGACCTCAGGGTGTACTCATCAATGGGGGCAGGCAAATGTATGCGCGCGCTGTGATCGCGTGGCGCGGAGGGTTCATGTAAAAAGTTCTTAATTAGTCCCCGAGTGGCTACCGTAGAAGGGATGATAAGAGGTTGCCGCGGTTAGAATTTGCGACGGGGGGTCTTACTCCTTTGTTTCTCACTGCAAGGCCTCCAAGCCTCGGTGTCTATCTTTTGTATGGGGAGCGGAACCTATTAGCGGCTAAAAATGCGTTATCTCTCGTCACAACATCAAGAACAGTTTAAAATGGGTGTTTAAAAAAGAATGTAATACCTGCCCTTGCTCGCTATGAATCAGAGCGCTTATACCAATGCAAGGCACACTCTCCTCTAATGTGGAGGGCGCCCCTCCTCAAAAAAACAGGTACATAGATTATAGTGCTTAATTTTAGCCGGTGGTTTCCGGTACTTGGCACCACCACTTAGTTGTCAACACCAGTGCTTGCGACAGTCTGTTACCTGGCACATTTTGAGATGACCACAACAACAGTTAACTATTAATTCAATGTACATCAAAAAATGGCTACTACCTGCCACCTAAGTTATTCTTATAGTTCAGGGGACAAGAAATAGTCACAATCAGGGCTTTAAGTGGGCCGGGTCTGTCCGGGTCTGAGCACCGGCAGTTTTTTTTGGGGGCCCTCGAAACGGGTCTCTATCGGGCTCTGTTTTCGTGGCTGGCAAAGGTAGACCTTTCTTCATTTTTTTTTTTTTAGACCCGTTTCGAGGGTCCCAAAATAAAACTGCCGGTGCTCAGAACTGGCCCACTTAAAGCCCTGGCGGTTGCTGCTGCGATGTTTTCTCAGTTAAGGATAAGGAATTATGCTACTGCAGTGAGAGTTGTTTCCTCACTGAGTAGTGGAGGTATACGTCATGCCAGGTGAGCTTTGTTGGAGGAAGGGAAATCCTTTAAGAGAGACATTTTCTCTCAGGATTTCCCTTCTCTCTTTCCAGCGCAGGAGCAACGTCGTCGTCGTGGGGCCAGCCTGGGATGATGAATAACTGAAGAGGCAGAGGACCCCAGGCAGCCTGCTCCAGCACGACCTTCACTTAATGAATTGGACGCCTGTTTTGCATTGGAGAGATGGGGAAATTAGTTATCCATTTGTCTACCATTTTAGTAATGTTCTTTTTCTGTTGAGATTTTTTTGACAACATAAATCAAATATACAAATAAGAAAAAAACAATCAATATTGAGGCGCACTTCAAGGCCTTCCTTTGCTGCCCATGCTACGAAAATTAACTAGATGTCAACCCTCTGCAAACTCGCTCTCAACTTGAAAGATTCTGGGGCTACATGTAGCCTCACATCCTTTATGGTTTTTACTACGCTCCGACAAGTGGTTCCACTTTTATGCCATCCACATCATTGCTTCCAGTAACTTATCAAACTGAAAACGCTCTTGTTCCACAAGCACTTTAAAGGCCTATCATCTTGAACATTCCAGATGCTAGCAAACATACTCACTCCGGCGAGTGAGAACACTTGTATTAATTGTATAAGAAAATGTCCTCATAGGAGGTGTGGGGCCAGGACTTTAGGTGGGCCCGGGTCCCTGTGAGTCTCAGACCTGGTAATAATTAAAAACAGACCCTAGAATAATTTCCTTAACTGTTCTGGCAAATAACACTGATGGAGTTATGAACAATTTGTGTGAAAAAAATGTTAAAGTAATCCATGTCACCGATTTACTTCCTGTTCAAATTTTACACGTTGTGCGTAATCTTGCACTCCCTAAGAGTGTCAGCTATTTTCATGACGTTGTTTTTCTGTTCTTTTGGGGGTAGCTTATAATTCTCGTGTAGAACACATTTTGAACAGTCGCTTCAAAGAGTTTATAATGAGCACTGACTGAGAGCCCTAAAGTGGAGGCTGAAGGCCCGTTTGTCTCAATTTCTGACAAAGCCTGTCAGTGTGTCAGAAAGATGTTCAGAATACATGGTCATCCAATCCTTGGCCTCTCTGATAGTGCATAGAGCAGTGATCACATATTACAGTTGCAACTGTGCGTGAAGGATGTACACTGATATCAAAATATTGACAAGGTGAAAGTAAATAAATTTGGGTTTACACTGGCAGTCGGATTGCCCTGTAGTTTTTCGAATTTGATGTCCTCCCCGAGCCATGTCAGGTGGCGAGCTGTGGTGCACATTACCTTTCCAAGATCGTGCTTGTACTTGTACAGATGCAGTTACTAATGCATGTGTTTTGTCTACATTGGAACACGAAAATGTTTGGTATGTTTATGGATTATACTTAATAAATATACCTTTTAGCTTATTTTATAATCTTTTGCTGGATGCGACTTCATGATTTTCTTAAGCACATAATTCTAGTTATCTTGATTAAGACCACGCCCCTATTCGGATAGACCACACCCCTTTACAAGATTAACCACGCCCCTTTTAGAGCACCCCCAGTTTTTTTCCCCACTTAAAGCCCTGGTCACAATTGCCACACTTGTAAGAGTGTGTTGGTTAGCAGTTGTGTTGTTACCATCATTGGCATTTCTGGCAAGGGCTACCTGTGATGTCAGTTACAGTAGCCTCCTGATGAAAGCCAGAACACTTAATATTTTTTACAAATTAAGCACTAAATAGAAGGTTTTTTGGCCGGCCCCCTTCTTCCGTTGGCCTGTTCAAATGTCATTCACATTTTGCTTACACCAGCCAGAGCAACGTTGGTCATCCCACTTCTATTGGCTGCCTTGCACTGTGAATGGCACTAATTTGACCTGATCACATGTAACCAGTTGCTGAAAAGAAGTGCACTTTTTAACTTTTTTATTTATTTACAAATGTATGTCTACCTGTCAACAGCAGCATTTTTACTTTTTTGTATGTTTCAATTTTTGGTTTCCGTTGCATATGCTTGTAAAAAGTAGATAAACAAATACTTATAAATACCACGTCCGTCTTCCCGAGGCCAGACCGAATTGCTTTTAGAATGCTTGCTTAAGAGTAGTGCTCAATAGGGGGGCATACTATTTCTACGCTCTGACAGTGTGTGCATGCCAATGTACCGGTACCTAGCTGTTTGCCCAAGATCACATGGTGGTGTCAGCTAAATAAACTGTGATTGTCACTGACTCAGCTACCCTGGTTCCAGTTCCAACAGCCTACTGCTTAACCTAGACCATGTTTGAGCTTCCTCTCCTCGTACCGCACGTCACCCCCACACCCCACACGGCTCTCAGTGGCAGCCAAGCCCTCGAACAGGTCGAATGCAGGAGCGGGGTCTAGTCTCAGTTTGAAAGGTGAACAGAGAAGGAGCAATGAAGCAGAATGGACGGGTGTGAAATATGGACCCATTAAATGGGGGGAATTTTGGTATGGGTTAGTAAGTGAGACCCACACTGACCACTCATGTCATGCGCACCACAGTATGGACTCTCTCTTGCTCACAATAATAGCTGTTTTTAACTAACGCATGGGCTGAATCTAGACGTATGAAAGCACCAATGTGCACTGGTAGTACTCAAAACTCTAGCAAGCAGGCTACACTACATTATCTTACTAAGTACACAAGAACTCTAGCCAAACTTCTTTTTTCTACTATGAATATTTGATATCAATACTTAATCAATATGGTAATGTCAATTGACATTGACAGTGACATTGTTAATCAATATGTAGACAACTAGACCACACATAACCGAGTAATTTGCATCGCTGTTTTTAAGTGCATAGGACATCCACATATAAGGGGTCGAGGTGTGGTATTCGACACTAACAAACACAAGAGGCTTTAACAATCCTAATATATTTAACGCCATACATAGGCAGACGTTATTGGTAGAATTGCTAAATAGGATCCTTTGGAAATCTCACTGGGATATTTTGACAGTTACCACTGAAGGAGAATCTGTGTGAGGGGTGTGCAAATTAGGCCCAGAAGGGCAAGGCCCATGCTAGATTATCAGGACATGTCATTGGTTTCTATTTTGATTAATTGCATGTACATATTTGTTGCCTGGCTGTTCTGAAAACATGGACCGACTCTCTTGGACCTAAGTTGGACACCACTGTTTTATGGAATAGGAAATGTGACAGATAGGACATCACTTGTCTGCCAAAGAACACTATTGGGACATTCGCTGCTATCTGCAAAGCACATTTTCCTCAATGTCATTACAGTCCTTAATTCGCAGTCGAGCACTTAGTGTCCACTTCGTAGGAAAATCTAGCACACCACAAAGGTTGTATCAAAGCCGGCCTGATGTTTTAACGTATACAATGTAAACCGGCTTTTTTTTAAAACTAAAACACTTGTACAAGAGTAAAATTACTCAATATGGTTATATTTAATATCTTCTACAGAATACCGATAACGGCTGTGTCAATCAGATTTTGAACCTGGGAATTAATCGACATTCTTATTATGTGAACACTCCTTTGGCTTGACTTCATAATTGAGGGGCAGTCAATTAACTGGAGTTAATGCCCACTGTAGAGTGGGAACACACTTCAATGCATATAATTGCTCTATTTATCATTAACTGTAATCTCGAGTTTAGTTTAAATTATTTTTGTTTTCAATTGTGAATTTGAGATCATGAATAAAAAATATTTGGCCTGAATGATAATACCAGTCTTAACAATATTAAGGTCACCATTGTAGATTTATGGAAAAAATAATTAAAACCAGAATTTTGGTGCAGGTCAAAGGGCATCCCGAATCTCCGACACAGTTCTCCGCCTCGAGGGCATGGACATTATTATATGGAGATCATTAGTCACTGAAATACAGATTTTTGACGGATTCTCGTAGAGAAAATTATTTTGGCAGCCACTGGAGTGTACCAGATGGCCCATTACCAGGGGGTAGGCCGGTGAGAGCCTCTCCGAGTCATTTAGAAAACGTCAAACAGAAGCAAGAACCCTGTCAATTTTTATTGGAATTAACTACATCCTAGTGTGGACACAGGTTTCACCTTGGATCAGAAAAATGAATACAGAGAGATATGAATTGCGTAATATAGCAGGTTAAAGAGGATTCTGCCTCGGGGGGCTCATTTGCTGGCAATGTATTACCGACCTGTGTTTTAGCAAATTTCACCCTTCCCCTTTGTGCTGTATCAGGACCATTGACCTTGCTCGAAATGTATTGGAGTCTAATTGACTCGAGGTGTATGCAAGGAGTTCAGCAGTGTTGCACGCTTAACACCACATTTGATGAAGTCCCCAGAAAATAAGGCCCAGGTTGCTGCATATTCAGCAGCATGTAAAGTAGAATGTTATCTGGAGAGACAGGTATTCTGTTGTGGAAGACTGCTTTGGTAAACAGCAATTAAAATGCAACTCAGCCATTTTGCATCTTGTTCTTCTCCTCCCATGTAGATGTCAAGAACCTTGAGAACTTCCAGCTGGTGGAGGGTGTTCATGAACAGGTGAACTCGGCTCTGTTGGACTTTACCATGTGCCACTACCCGCAGCAGACAGACAAGTTTGGGCAGCTTCTCCTCCGGCTACCCGAGATCAGGGGCATCAGCATGCAGGCCGAGGAGTACCTCTATTACAAACACCTGAACGGGGATGTGCCGTGCAATAACCTCCTCATCGAAATGCTGCACGCCAAGCGAGCTTAGCGCGCGACCACAAGAGCTGGTACTTTTGCAAGACGAACACTCTGAGCTGCTCCAGGCAATGCCCTTAGTAAAAGGAAACTGGTTGTAAGACTATGCTAATGGTGTGGAAATCAAATACTTAATACTAATAAGTGATGTATCAGGGTATTTGTAAGGCAAAACTGCGAATCACAAGCTGTTCATCCTCAGAGACTTTGGTTGGATGTCTGACTCAGTGTGGCAAGTGATGGAACAGTTCTTGTAGATCAAACTGGATTTATTTCCACTACCAAGGAACAAAATAAAGAAACACACTTGTGCTGTAAATTGAATCATGTGGAGAACCTGGCAGTGCACTCAATTGTCTCTGTAGAGCAAGACCAACTGGACCCACAATGCACCCCACCAACATCTACGCCATACCTCAACAACTCAGAACACGTTCCATCGAGTGGTGTGCTACCTTTTCAGGAAATTTGAACTATTACTAAAAGTCGGCAAAAATGTGTTCACTTTCTCAATGTAGTTCGTTTTCTATGTCAGTTCTTCAAGGACATCTTCTAGTATTTTGAACCATAAAAAAAAAATGTTTCAATCTCTTTTTAGGTGTCTGTTAAGAGAACACTCCTCTTCTAGCTTATACAAAAATATAATGCCTAATTGCAGAGATAGACCTAAGATCTAAATAAACAAAGTATATTTATAATGCTACGGTGTTGGCCTGATATGGGACATAAGCAGCATCCAAAACGTGTTTAGCAGCCTCTTTAGTCAACTTCAAATTGAGGGTGTGTGTTACGCGAACTTGAACTCAAAACCTACACAAGTACATGAATTACATATAAGAATATGTTTTGGTATTGCAGAATTGTTTCCTTCATAATCATTAACGAAGTTGCTTGTCACTCCGTCAGTAATAAAGATAATTTGGTATTTTGTCTCGGTATAGGTACTGTTTATTTAACCAACAAAGAAAATACAAAGATGGTAAGGTAGATTAGCCGTTTGATCACCATGGTAAATGTGCGAAGAAGTGTTCGTCCCTGAAAAGCTATTGTACAATACCATTTTTATACTTATTTATTGGGGAAATGTAACGTTTGGTTATTGCAAACAGATATTAAGATATTGCCAGCGCATAACGTCATGCAGAAAATGATGTTAAGAAAAAGTTAAACCTTCAAAAATGATTCTAAAATAATGTATAAATCATTACATTTCAGCTGTTAGCAATGATCACAAAATCTACTAACTTAGTAGAACAACTGAGGTAGGAAGAGCACTGTTTACTTTCTTCCTTTCAAAGCAGCCTTGTGCGTGTGCGCCTGTGTTGAAATCGGGAGCATATGTCTACAAGAGCCATGCTTTTCTCTCAGCACAGGAAAGTTGCATACATCTTGGTATCTACACACTCTTAGGGAACTTTTAAAAGCTGGCCAAATATGCTTTAGCAGTAACATTTGTTGAAGGGTGACTGGCTTTGGAAAGCTAAGATTTGTACAATGGAAACCACATAGAATAAAAAAAAATCATAAGGACGCCATGTCAGCCAGAAAGCAAAACAGTAAAAGTTTTTTTCAACTAGGAAAGAGTGAAGATGTTCCAGTTCATACGAAGTAGATGAAAGACTGTGATAAATCACATTTTGGAGAAGGACTAATAATTGCATTTCTGTCAGGAAACAAAGATATCAGTATTATTACATATCATACCATGGTTTGGAAGTCTTGCCTTATTTCATTCTCCAGAAAGTTAACTTTGCAAGTGTGAATTAGTGTATTTTTAAAAATAAAGTATTAGTACTTTAAATTCAGATATAATATAGTGTTTACATGCATTACGTCCTGTGGGAAAGAACTGTGATAATACAAATTGCAAAGCAATGATTTCTTTAATTTTCAGTTTTTTTTGATTGGTAATTTTTTTACCAGTACTTAATTATGTCGAGAGACACTAAAATCAAGAAAGAAATCTCATTTAGATTTTTTTTATTTTTTGGCTGTACAATCACTTGTAGAAAGTTTATACAATTCTTCAGCCCCTTCATTTTTCGTGAGGATTTATGCAATGGTTTATTTTTATTGTATATCATAGTTTCATTGTAGATGAATACAATGCTAATTTATTATTCATTGGTTTCACCTTTATGTAAGATATATCCAGAATGAAGAAGCCAAATATATGTGTTTACTGTAGCA
The DNA here is from genome assembly GCF_964263255.1 of Lissotriton vulgaris. Taxonomy (NCBI): domain Eukaryota; kingdom Metazoa; phylum Chordata; class Amphibia; order Caudata; family Salamandridae; genus Lissotriton; species Lissotriton vulgaris. The sequence continues at coordinate 847,211,980 of NC_141685.1, forward strand.
TGTCTTCAAGTTAGTGGAACATAGTTCAGGGACATACAACCATCTTTAAAAATTGGAATAATTTCCTCAAATAAATGTTTGTAAATCTTTATAATCATCAATGTACTTTATTTAAAATCTATTGTAAATTATGAGACTTGCTACTTCCAGTGTTGAAGTGAACTAAAAATCATTGTTCTGTTGTAAAATATTTGTAAGCATTGTACAGTAACATTGTATACCAAAGACATCAATTATAACTTCTGTGTTAGACCAAAACAAGCTATTTTATGACTTGTGTTAAACTGCTGCCACACATTTCTCTATGCTTAGATACAAACCACATACATTCTCGCCTCTTCAGCTCATACAGTACATGTTTCTTTCAATAATTTGGCTTTGGAAAACAAGTGAAACTATTTTGACAAATTTATTGACAACATGTTAAAAATATTGCCAGACTACTGGGCACCAAATCCACCTTTTACAATTATACATTTACATCTGAACTAGAGTTACCACCAGATAACACATCCCAATAGAAATGTGAGCCACTTGGCCAAAATAATTAGCCCAACAAACACTTTATGTTGTCCATGTGATTGTGATGTAAAAAAAAGTCTGAATCGCCTTTTTGTTCACGGCAAAACACTATTACACGGATGGAAGTCTATTAAACATGGAAATGTGAGTTGTTGTCTACAGATCACAATGATCTATGTACAGGGCTAAATAAAAATACAATAGTATAAAAGATAAGTAGCAGTGTAATTTTTTTATTGCTATTGTGGTGTTTGTGAGAGTGATCTTGCACTGCAGGTACAAGACACATGCTGAGGAATCAGACCTGGTTTATCTCTCATCAATAGCATGCAGATCATGTTTTCCCTGTTTTGTTTGGCAATGTGCAAACTATCTACACTTGCCCCACCATGGTAGAAATTGCAGCCCATTACCAAACCTTCCCTAATTTGTTCAGTTAGTGGCACATGAGTTTACAAAATACTGACTAATTCTTTTGGAGAAAATTCCAATTTCAGTTGCATCTTGGAACAAATTAATGTGTCTCAAGTCATATTTCGGTTTTATGACTAGGGCTTTTCAACTTGTAGAATTGTGTTTGCTTATCCACAGGAAAAGTACACTCCAGTATCTCAAGATATAATCTCTGAGGAAGGTCAAACGTAGACCGTATGATTAGGGGTAGTACCCATTGAAGTGGTGCGTCTTCAGCTTTTCAAAACATTGTAGTTGAGTCAGTGCTGATCTGATGTCGATAAGGATGCAGCACTCATCACCGCCACAGATGATATCCTCATGATCCTTAACAGAGGGGATTCGAAGGCCCACATTTCCCTGGACCTCTCTGCAGCATTTGACATGGCCTCACACCCAAGTCTCATCAGGCCCCTGCATGAGATTGACATGCAGGGACCCGCTTTCTGCTGGATTGGCTCCTTCTTAACAGATAGAACACAAGCTGTCAGTATGCACCTCACTCCTCCGAGGCCCACAAACTCATCTGCAGAGTGCTTCAATGTTCCTAAGCCCTACCCTCTTCAACGCATACCTAATTGCTCTGGCCAATGTCCTCCGGGAACATGACATCAACATCCTCTCCTATACCGACGACATGTAACTCATACTCTCCCTCTCGGATAAGACCCCTATACAAGAAACAAGTTCACTGCCTGAATGACCAAACTTGCTAACTGGATGAAAGCCATCTGTCTAAAACTTAATACTGACAAGAAAGAGTAGTGATCTTCAGCAAGAAAATTCACCATGGAATTCCAACTGGTGTACCGCCAAGCTTGGTCCCATACCCAGAACCAATACCAGGAACCTCAGAATATTCATCAAAGCAAATTGGACATGATCACACAAGTCAGCATTGTCATTTAATCCTGCTTCCACACCCTAAAGAGATCTTAAAACAGCTCCCAAGCAACGCTAGAAAAACTGTCACTCCTGTCCTAGTCTCCAGCAAATTGGAATATGGGAACACCCTCGATACCAGGATCACCAAGCAGCTCACTAGAATGTTACAAACCATAGAGAACTCAGCAGTCAGTCTCATCCTCAACCTCCCTTACAGAAATCACATTGCATCATATCTCACAGATCTCCACTAGCTTCCGATACAGAAACATGCTTATGTCAAACTCCTCACGTACACATTCAAGCCACTACACAACGTAGGCAGCACCTACCTGAATAGTCGCATCTTCTTCCATCAACCAGCCAGTACCCCTCTAAAGGACTCCTACTCACACACATAAGCAGAACCAAATCAGGAGGTTGGGCCTTCTCTTACATTGCTCCACATCAGAGCCTCCTTATCTCTTCTTGAAGTATTCTGCAATAACCTGTAGACATGGCTTTTCAATTAACCAACCCACTCCAGGAAGGGCTAGGCACACACACCTGCTCAGCACCAGGGTACCCTAGCAGTGATAGTGCACTTTACAAATATACATAACAGAACATAACATAATATAACATAACATAACTTAATATAACTTAACTAACTTAACATAACATATAGCATGATTTTCCAGATCCTGGGTACACATATGTAGAAGGCATTTCCTTCTAGCCAAGTTTTGCCTCTAGTCTGGTTATATTGAGGCTCCTGCTCTGGCATTGTCCCCCTGATGTGGCTAGTTTGTCTGCAATATTTACAACAAGGGGTGGTGAGGAACAGAGTCTCTGAATTAAGCAGAAAGCTCTCACCCAGTCAAGAGATCAGGGCTAGATCCAACACCGTTTTTTAGCTCACTGCACCATCCCAGTTTCAGAACCTGGCTGTATGCAAATTAGTCTGTTCCTGTCCCAGTGCATGATGGGAACAGGGCAAACCAAACTACAAAAGCCAATTCTTACACTGGGAAGGAAACAAGCTCCCGGGGACCGGTTTCTGGCATTACAGCCGTCTTCGGCCCGGTTTGCTTGAATCCTGATGGTGCAATGAGCAAGGGTCTCACATCTGAGAATACCCTTCCACGCTTAGGGTGGACAAAAATATTTACAACAAGGGGTGGTGAGGAACAGAGTCTCTGAATTAAGCAGAAAGCTCTCACCCAGTCAAGAGATCAGGGCTAGATCCAACACCGTTTTTTAGCTCACTGCACCATCCCAGTTTCAGAACCTGGCTGTATGCAAATTAGTCTGTTCCTGTCCCCATGATGCACTGGGCCAGGGACAGACTGATTTGCATATAGCCAGGTTCTGAGCTGGGATGGGGCAGTGAGATAAATAACGGTGATGGATCAAGCCCTGATCTTTGGACTGGGTAAGAGTGGTCTGCTCAATTCAGACACTCTGTTCATCACCACCCCCTTTTGTAAATCGATTTTGGCCACTATAGGTGTGGCAGGGTATACTCAGACATGAGTCCCTTTCTCACTGCTCCATCAGGATTCAAGCAAGCCGGGCCGAAGAGGCTGAAATGCCAGAAACCGGTCCCCGGTAGCTTGTCTCCTTTCTGGTAAAGAATTGGCTTGGTAGTTTAGTCTGCCCTGTTCCCATGATGCACTGGGCCAGGGACAGACTGATTTGCATATAGCCAGGTTCTGAGCTGGGATGGGGCAGTGAGATAAATAACGGTGATGGATCAAGCCCTGATCTTTGGACTGGGTAAGAGTGGTCTGCTCAATTCAGACACTCTGTTCATCACCACCCCCTTTTGTAAATCGATTTTGGCCACTATAGGTGTGGCAGGGTATACTCAGACATGAGTCCCTTTCTCACTGCTCCATCAGGATTCAAGCAAGCCGGGCCGAAGAGGCTGAAATGCCAGAAACCGGTCCCCGGTAGCTTGTCTCCTTTCTGGTAAAGAATTGGCTTGGTAGTTTAGTCTGCCCTGTTCCCATGATGCACTGGGCCAGGGACAGACTGATTTGCATATAGCCAGGTTCTGAGCTGGGATGGGGCAGTGAGATAAATAACGGTGATGGATCAAGCCCTGATCTTTGGACTGGGTAAGAGTGGTCTGCTCAATTCAGACACTCTGTTCATCACCGCCCCCTTTTGTAAATCTAGTTTGTCTGCAAGGAAAGCTTCCATGTAGTTGTTGAGGGCTTTAGAAATGATTCATCTGGTCTTGAAGATGATCCAACTGGAATGGCGAGCCAGTGAAGGTCTTTTAAGGTGAAGGTGATGCAGTTGAATTTCTATGAGTTGGTGATGAGCTAAGCTACTGCCTGTGAGATATCTATCAGGGGTGCTAGGGTTGTATCCTGGAGACAGCTGAGCGAGGGGTGGCCACTATCTAGATGTGAGAGAGATAAAACTAGTACACTTGTTCTGATGTCATCTTCTGGGAGTTTTCTCAACCTTTCAAAATTGAAAGTTGGAAACAAGATGTCTTGGGCTTCCTGGCAATGTGTTGCTTGAATGAGAGGTGTGTTGAGGGCAAACTCCAGAGTTATGCATGGTCTATCAGTTGAGGGGTGAATCCTGATGGGTTTAATTTGGAGAACAAGACTTAAATTTGAGTTTTTTTGATGCTGTTGAAGACAGGAGGAACTCAGTCTTTGCAGGGGTTAGTTTCAGGAAGTTAGTTGACATTCAGAATTCGATGAGCGGGAGAAGGAAGGCTATTGGCTTCATAGGAGGTTGCTAGAGGAGAGTTCATTACATTGTAGAGTTCATTGTGAGAGACTAGATTAATGGAAGTCTATATGGAAAGGTTGATGGAAGGAGCATCAAGTTCAGAAAATAAAATATCATCAAACCATGTTGCAATCCGTGTTTATTATTATTCAAGTGAATTTCACAAGATTCAAGTTCCCCAAAAAAATATTCAATCCAATCCAAAATAGTATGTTCAAACCAATATGAGGATTTGTTTCTTCCAAATTGAATGATTTCTTACAGACGAATAGTCCTAACTCAAAAACGGCCTACGTGTTTCGCCCTCCTAGGACATCATAAACAGCTTATATATGTCGAGAGCTGAATCATACTTCGTTTGAGCAAAACAAATTCTTCACCAAGATGCCAAAGCAGTGGGGACTGATTAATCGTGTGAATAAAAAACACGGATTGCAACATGGATTGATGATATTTTATTTTCTGAACTTGACGCTCCTTCATCAACTTTCGCATTTTTGGAACAGTCTGGTCTGAATGGTAGGCCAAAGGAAGAGGAGCGCCCGAATGAATAAGGAATTCTTTTAACTCTTTTTTTTAACATCTCACCAGTGCATCCCCAGTATTGCCCTTACCATTGCTTGAGATTAGAAGTCTATATGGAAGTGAGGCAATGGAGGATGACTGGAAGTGTGAGGACAGTGGGAGTGTTAATGATATTGGCTATCACTTTTTCAATCTTCTCAGTAAAGAAAAGGCTGATGGTTTTGCACTTGCTCACTAAAGTAGGGACTGTGGTTTCTGGGAGAGGATTAGTGCAGTGCAGAACGGAGTGCTTTGCGAAGCATAAGGTAATCCAGCAGGCTTTAAGTGCCTGACAATGGATATTGGGGGATACTCATAGTATTAGGTTAAGTGTTTTGCCTTTGGTGTGGGTTGGGTTATTGACAAGTTGTTTTATTTCCAGTGTGTTGAGAAGTGTATAGAATTCTTCCTTTATGGATTTTGTAATGCCTTTGCTATGGAGACTGAAGCCTCTGAGGTATTTGGGGTGGATCTGTTAATTTGAAGCAGAGAAGTTGCAATCTGTGATATTTTCCAGGAAATAATAGTTTTTTTCTAGGTAATCTGTAGATCAGATAAGAAGAGGTATTTTTGGAGGTTTAGAGCGGGTATTGTTAGGTGAGGGGATTGAAAGACGTAGGTGAGGCAGAGTTACTAACAGTGTAGGACCAGGATGTCCTATCTATAACTCCTGTTTTCAGTGTGTGGCCTATGTGCTGAATGCTATAACCATCAGAGATGAGGACGCCCAGGATTTGTGTGAAGGAGGGTATGAACAAGGTTTCAGTGATGAAGAGTGTGTATGACTGCAGAGTGTGCATTGATGAGCATCAATTGAATGTTTTGTTTTGTGAAATGAGGTGTGCATTGCTCAGTAGAATATATGAATGAGGTTAGAGGTGTTAGATGTGTGAATGGGGTGAGTAGGTTTATTTGACACATGATGAAGATAGTTTATTTGGAGCTGAGATTCTGGCAATAGGTCGCTCCAGACCTGAGTAGGTCAAAAGAGGTAATGTCTATGTCTGCCCTTTTTGTTCCATTGTATATATGATGAGACACCTTTTTGTGTGTGCTCGTTCGACAGGATTTCAAAACACCTGACTATCTTCATGAGTTTGAATGTAAAATCTCACATTTCACATAAAAATACAATTCCCAGATGTTTTTAGCTATAGACATTCCTGTTCTCTCTTTGGCTAATAAAATATTAGGCTCTTCAGCAAAGAACACTAGTGGAGTGGCAAAACAACTTTTTAGGGGGGCACTCTAATATCTAACAAAAGTAACAGAATGAGGCTGTTGCAACAAACTATGTTATAGTAAATTAAACTTCATGTTCTGCAGATAATACTGGATGGAGATTGGAAAAGCTTAACGTTTGGTCAATCAGAAAGGGGGCTTGACAAAGTTTCTGATACAGCTCTCTTGATACAGCTCTCTTTTCTTGGAACATATACTAGAGTTCAAGGACCTTCTTTTATAATGTGCTATCCGGATCACAATCAAACTGAAAAAACGTCTAGCTCCAAAACTGCTCTCTGCATTTGTATGAGTGTATGAGTGCTAGTTATAGAGAGTAGTCATCGCTGCAGAGTCATCTCCATTGTACAAGAATGGGGCACAACTGTGGGCAATGCTTATGCATTTCATACACAATTTAAGCTTCAGGTTTCAAATTAGTTAAGCAAATAAACACTTGCTAAGATTTCAAGGATGTTAAAAATGTTTAATTAATGAGAAATTATGACGATGTATTATTTTTAAATATTTTCAAACTATCTTTATTCCCAGATTTACCCACTAATATTTTTTTTCTGCTTAATTGTTGCTTTGTTATTTAGTTCTAAACATTTAATTGAATGAATGAATTAATAATGTACTTATCGTATATGATTAATTAATATCATCACAAAATAGACATTTGAAACTCTACTACGGTTTAAGAAACAGGTATTTAATTTTAAACAAATTGCATTTTTATGAATTTTTTCCTTACTTGTTATACAATTTAAGCATCAATATCACATTTAGGATTCATCTTTTTTCTCAAAATTATTAATAAAGCCTTTAAGAATGTAGAGGTCCTCATTCCATGCACCAAAATGATCACAGTTCTTAAGAATATAGCTTCAACCTCATTATTTGAATTAAAATTAAATAAGTGTTCCTGCTACTATTCTTCTATATGAATATTCCAGTCTTATAATTTCCTCCATATTTACCCTTTTCAGTTAGCAAAGCAATATTAGTCTGTTTGTTACTTTTCACAAAATAAACTAAAGAAATGGAACTGATCTCATTAATTTCTGTAAATGGTCCATCCATTTATTTGGGTCCTGTTTGAATTACTAAAATTACACTTTTTATTATGTTATTTTCAGTAATTTAGAAACAGAATATGTAAAAAAAAACAGCAAAATGAAATAAAGATAATGAATGAAGTTTCGAGACGGATGTTTTTAAAATTGCAATGTAATCAAACAAAGGTTCTGGGGAGAGCGTCAAGGGATGCTTGGCTTAATTAGGCCAAACCGAGAGGAAAATTACAGACAAATCAATTATGCAGATACATCACAATCCAGTATAAATGTATTAAATTAGTTCAAGTGGCTGTATCCAACACATTTAAATAATGTATTCCGAATTCTCAAATATACTTCCAGTTAAGGCAAAAGTAGTGCACCTTTAAAAGAAGGACCACAGAAAGGCTAATCGGAGAAGAGATCAGGACCAGGTTTGTCCAAGACAGTTTTTTTCCACTGTGAAAAGTTTCAGTGGTGTGGCTTCGAGCTTTGGAGCACTTTAACAGGGAAATCTTAGCTTGCTGACCACGCCAGTGCTTACATGAGTACTGCACTTTACCTGGAAGAGCTGAATATGCCTGAGTTACTCAGGGCACCTCGGCTAGTTACATTCAAAGGAGAAGTTGCTGAAGTTGTTAGAAAGTACCACTGTATGCAGAAACTCCTCATCTCTTCTTAGAGGAGGACCACTGATATACTCTGTCTTCTGCCGATATCAAATCAGTGATGCAGCACCAGAAAACGTGAGGCAATGTTGCAATCTCTCATCCAATAACTCTGGCAAGGGTACCACAAACCTGTAGCTGGACTGCACCCACAGATGCTCTTTCCATCCATGAGGTGAAATGGCAAGTCTTGAGGGAAAGATTGTTTACTCTAGTTGATGCCCAACCTTCATTCTCAGAAGCTCCACCACTACTATAAGAGAATACAAGAGTATAGTTCAGGGATGCATATCTTGCCATGACCCTTCTGGAATATGCTTCTGTCTGCTACACTATTGGTGTCATGCCAGAAGCGCGCTGCTGCTCTACACTGAGTCATTGAGGACTTAAAGGGTGTCATTACACGTGCCCCTGTGACCACTGCAGTAACTATCTGACACAGTAAAATGCAGCATCCGTTTTTCAGGAACTTATAATGTGCAATAATTAGCGTCTATTACAAGGTTTGCCCTCAAAATAGGACATAACATGCAGATTTTGGTGCTTACTACATTTACTGGTATTTTCCGGGCCTATTTCCCCTAATAATTTTCAGCAAGTGCTATCTAGTATTTACCGGATGTTAAAAAATGCATCAAACCTATAATTCCGGTATGTGCTGTTACAGGAGTTACTACACATATCATAATTACACATGACAATTGTAATGATGCTCTTGGTGTTCAGAACTGTTAAGATGAAGTGAAAATCTTGTGAAGACCCGACCAGACATGGACATAAAATGATTTGGTGCTCCAACACCCTTCACTGCCAACAATCAGGTAAGTAAATATTGGCAGTCCATCAGCTACTAGGAAAACCTGCAACCGGGTTTCATAGAATTAATAATATGATACCATTGAGTTTAACATATTCTGACAATTATTATGGATATTCAGACCTCCAACATGTGTTATCAACCATCATAATTTGATTTTTTTTTTAAATTGCTATTTTTTATTTTTTTAAGACATGAAGAAAGTGAATCAACTAAGTTACAAACCTTTTGGTCAGATATATTTTGTGCCTTGACCTAGAGAATGGTGATGTCGCATGTGAGGTGATTAATTATGTAATGAAGGTGACTTCTGTGATTTAGTGAATCTGTGATATAATGAACATTGCTGTGAGGTGGAAGGTATGGATGCACAGCTAATGTTAACTGAGATGGCATAAGAGCATACCCTGTATACTCATTGCACTGATCATGCTGCATGGGCAGTGTCTAAAAAGACATAGGACACCTAATAAATTGAATGACTTTAGCTAATTCTGTGCCCTATTCAGGCAATGGATTGCGTCCATGTATTATTTGCTATTCAAACAAGCATAATTCGCAAAAGGTATACCTACTGCTTTTTTGGAGTACCTACAATTTTAGCTCCATTTTCACAAATCTGCTCTTATATTTCCCGGATGATCTATGCACAGTAAAAGGGTAATACTGGCAAAGATGATTTAGCTTGGTCAATTGGGGGAAGTCATAAATGTGGTACCAAAAGTTGTGTCTCAGTCAAAATCCAACATTTTTGTCAGAGATTATGCAGAAAATATTGATTGAATTAAGACTAATCTTGGTATGATGACAGAGGCCATTCCGTCTATTAGGCCTTTCTGTTGGTCTTGTTTACATAATGACATTTTTTATTGTCAATTTACCATTTAAAAAAACTTAAGTGTGCATTGTGGTTGTGCCTCTAATCCACATGTATGAATGAATCAAGCAGGACAACTGACTGGCTGAGAGGAGCTAAACCTTTTTGATCGAGCTGCCGTTTTGGATTCTTAGGCCAAAGTCAAGGTCTGTGGACCGTATTTAGAAATTAAGTGTTATGTGATTTTGTTGTGGAGAAGGACAGCAAACCCCACCACCAGGTAGAATGAGAGTATGACCCTGTGTGAAACAGATCCAATATTGTGATCTATTTCCAGGAGTTGAGTGTTCTCATAAGAGGTGAAATTAATATACTTTTTTTCATTTCCCCCAATACTTTCTGCGAGCACAAACAATTATTTGGGGTCTGCAATGCCGAGTAAGTCAGTGTGTGGAGACACTAAAATATTTTTTTTGTAAATCATTAAACTAAAGGCACGGCATACTAGACTACAGGGTATTTGATGCATGAGGTGTTTGGCTAAAGGATATCTTCTTTATTGCTATCACGTTGGATTGATGTGTTCAACACTTACTGGTGATAGAAGCATTGACCTGCAGTCCACATGTTGTTCAAATCCCAGCAAGCTTAGGTCAACTCTCCATCCTGCTTAAATTGTGCTCCATTACATTATATAATAGTACAGTGCTTAGACATATCAAGACTGTGTTAGGTAATGCTGTGTAAACACTTTTACTGATATCTGGAAGTATTGGTACAAAAGTGCACTGCATGTTGGCTGAAGACTCAATGGGTTGGACTGCCAACCATACAATGCAGACATTGCGAGAACGTATACTCAGATTATGTGTAAATTAGAACTGTGAAAAGTGCATTACCTGTGTACCCATAATGCAACGCTGTGTCATGCGTGGGTTTGTTTCTGAATTGTTGACAGGAGTACTGGTCAGAAGGCATGATCACACCCTGCACCTAGTTCAGCACACACAGAATATGCTCATTGGCCATGACTTGTTAATATTGTGGAGAGGTGTAGTCCAAACAGGGCATGGGCATAGAAAATGCCTTTTTTGGGTTACGTAAAGCAATATTATAATGCTTTCCCTCAAGTTGTAAGGTCCTGGTGCACAGTACCTAAAAGGTGCATGCAAATTGCATAGAGGACCCTGGCAAATCATATAATTACAAACCCTGTTCTTTAAAGGATGTTATGGAAAAAAGTATCTTAAACGCTGAAAAAACCTTAACTGAAGCAATATTATGATTATGATCTGAAACTTGAAAAAACTGACGGTGTGCCGTGTGGTTAGCTGCTATAGTTCCTTCAATGTAAACATGGCAAATTCATCTGTACCATCAAATAAGCCATTATAAATGCAACTTTTAGCTAACTTCAATATGATATAATTGACCCAGCAAGCCATTTTCCTGTGACCTAAGACCCTCTATGTGGTATAAAAAGGTCTTGGCCTTCCACATCATGCTAACTAATGAGCCTGGGTGTTGACCATACCCAGTACTCTCTTTGTCCCTATAGCTACTAGGCACAGGGAAGGTCCAAAACACCCCCCAGAGTGTTCTACACAGATGGCATGGCCACAGCCGATTGCCTGGATGTTCTTTGCCCTGAATGAAGCACTTATTGTCTATTCATTAAGTAAGCATTTATAAAACACAAGGGGAGACCGTTTAGCAAAAGATTATGAAGAAGAAAAGAGCTGAAGATCTGTTTTGTTTGTGAGAAAATGTACTGCAAAATATAGCCCGTAAACATTTGTTTGAGGGAAATTTCACCCACATTTCAAGGTTTGTGAAAAATCACTTAACAGTAAAATAACAAAGTCATATTTGCAAAATTATAATTTTGCATGCCTCTAATTTTTCAAATTGATTTCCTTGGCTAGTGCAAACGTCTGGTTGAATAGGGCACAAAAGTCAATAGTCTGGACCTAAGAATATGCTATTGAATACAAAAAAAATGTATTATTATATTCCTATATTATATGCGTATGTAGTTCAGAGCAAATATTAAGCCGGGATCTCCAGCATGATGTAAAGATGAATTACAGCATTAAAGATTGACCACCAATGTTGGAGATGGGGCCTAGCACTTGTCAGAGTACAGGGATCTGCACAAGGCCTACTGAGCAGAGTCGTCCCCCTGCAACTACTCTGATGCAACTAGAGCAGGAAAACATTAAAGTGTTGTAAGCAAAATACAGTATTATTCCTTTCAAAGAAAGAAAGCAAAACTGACTTGGAACCTGGATTTTAACTCCAGAACTGATCTCAGCAAAGAGATGCCAAGGCGTGGTTGTATATGGGACCCTGGAGCTTCCAGTGAAGATCACAAGGCAAGCAGCTCTATCAGAAAACTGAAGTATAGAAATAGAGGGGCCTGAAGATAGAGGAAGAGTCCTAGTGCGAAAAGCATAGTGCGGACTGTGTGGATATGTTGTGGGAAGACACCACCCAGTCTCACCAGGTGGCTGTCTTTGCAACATACAAGTGGCTGGCGCAAGTACTGAGAGCAAGCAGGCAGTCTGGGGTTTGTGAAGTGGTGACAGCCATGTTGGATAGGGCACCGTAGTGTAGGAGAAGGCTATGGACAAGAGATTAGATATGATTCAATCAACAAATCTCTTCAGCAGTGTTAGCACAAGCACTAAAGCAGGGAGAGAGAAGGGTATAGCGGAGAGTTTCATAAATCAGGATCAAGTACTGAGGATAGGGTCAGCATTGATTCGGAGATGACTCATTCAATTCATGAGCCAATAGCCATATAGAAGGAGGACATTTTCAGGGACAAACGTTAGAATTTATGGAGCAGTGCAACTCAACTTAATGTTAAAAAATAGAAGCCCAATGGAAAAAGTGGAAACAGTGTGAGTTGAAGGGAAAACATTTACTGCATAATAAACATGAAGATCTAGGCCATACTGTGTTGCTTCAGCAGAAGATTGTCACAGGAAGGTAAGAACATATTCTAGCTTCATATCTGCTGGGAACGCTATTTGCATGAGGAAAGAGGCAATCCAGGAGTCAGAGGTACCTCGTTCAAAATGGGTTCTTCAAGGCCTGCTTGCAGTGGCAGGTGTAGCTTTCTATGTGGTACAAACGTGAGTACAACAAACTTCTGAAACTAAAGCCCTACTAAAGGGAAAAAAGGGAAACAATGAATATAGACAGTGACGGAAGCAAGCTTCAAGAAGTGTCTGAGAATTCAACAATTAAGGAGTGGAAGAGTGGAATCGTGATCAAATGTGTCGTTTTGCATGACCTTTTATGACTTGCATGGTGCAAGCTTAGCATTTTGTTGCGCAGGTCGTGTTGTGTCACATTGTGTGATTTTTTTAAATGTATGCAAGGGGAGTACTCCCAATGCAAAACCATCACAATTCCAATGCAATGGTACGTCACACACACCCACACAGTGTAATGCAGTGGCAAATTGTGCCAGGAACCAATATAGTGCACCCTGGGACATAACAGGAGCCAGCCCGGGAGGATGGGGTTCCCAGGGCCAATAATGGCTCTGGGAGGGAGGACACCATCCCTTTTCAAATTGCAGCAGGGTCTTGGGGGATGGTGTCCCCGCAGCCGAAATCAGCCTGCGGAAGGGAGCTCTATGCCCCCTCCCTATTTTTCCACTTTAGCTGTGAACCAGGGGTGTGGCCTCCAGGGCCGAAATCGGCCGAGGAGTGGGGCCATGTGACCCCCTCCCAATTTAAAATGAGCCCAGGCCCCGGGAGGTGGGGTTCTGTGACTAAAATCATTCCGGGGAGGGGTTCGTGCAGCCCCTCCACCCCTTACGAATATCGTCCGGGCCTCCCTTACACTCTCCCTCAATTATAATGTCCATAATAGCCCCGGGACCCATGCTTGTTTTTTTTAAATGTTATTTTACTGTGTATTTGCGGATGCTACGGAAATTTGCTGTAAATTTGTTTTAATAAAAATCATTTTTGACCCCACCACCAGGCCTAGAGGGTTAGGTTATACCTACCCTGCAACGTCTGTTGTTTTTCAGGTTTTTTAAAAACTCAGGCTGAGTCTCGTGTCCCAAGATGGCTGCCACCACTTCCTGGTTGAAGTGGTGACAGCTAATTAGATCTCATCATGAGATATGTCAGATCTGTCAAGCATCCACGTCCCTAGATGTACATAAATAATTTTTCTTTATTAATTTCAAAACTACTGAATGGATATACACCAAATTACAAAAGGGCTCTTTTTAGACCAATATCGACCTAGCTGCAAAACTGGTGTTACTCCTTTCAGCAGGTCGGGCTGTAATCATCAATACCAAAAGATCCCTGTACCCTGGACTAGGATTAGTGTTCATCTAATCAGGCATGCCATTCTGCTGGAATTTATATACTTTAATTCCTCAGCGGACGCCCTCTGAGTACGTCAGTCTAGGCGTATGACCTCAAACATGCCAGTTTGTCCAAAAACAAATCATTGTTTCTTTGAACATAAAAACTAAGGGAGATCATCCAGACTTGTTTTTCAACTCAACAAAACCCACCAGCGACTGCTCAACTGAAACAGTGCACCATCCACACTTATAGTGAAATAAACATAGAAAAAATGTGTGGTGAGGAGGAAGGCACCTCACGGGAGAACACCCTCGGGGCCTTTAGCCAGGTAAGTACCAAATTCTTGCCCCTTTCTCATCATCGGTTGCCATACCTCCTCAAAGAAAATGTGTCCCAACGCAAAACATATGTGTCATGTGCATATAAACAGGTGCAAGACAAACAACATCCAAGGATTCACTCCTCGGTATGAAAACAAGAAAAGTGTCTAAAATCAACTGACACACCAAAGTTACAATTTTATTATTAGTTGTGGTGTGTACAGGTGAATTAAAAAGGGTGGTAGCTTAGCCTCGCATACCAATACCCACAGCCAACATGTTTCACTGCCCTACACACTTATTGGCAGATTCATCAGGGCTCACCACTGGGTCGTTGCACCAATAATGGACACTCTCATAGTGGAAACCTTATCCAGCCAAATCCTCTCGTACCAGCTGGAAGAGGACAGGAATTCTTTGTGGATTGTCACATCAATCGTACAAACTGGCACCAGGACCGTAACTCATCCCAGGACATAAATCTTTGAAACAATTTTCAAAGAGAAATCTTTTTTTCAAATTAAAGTTTGTTTCTATAATTGTCAAACATTCTACAATAATATGGCATTGTATATTAAAAGGTATCATACACATGCAAACAATGTGTAAATAATGTAGAGTAAAGGCATTCTTGTGACAACCCACATTTGCATGTGTTAAGTGTGATATAAAAGGTTACACATGTGACCATATTGATGTTCATCAAGTAATGTATGTGTACATTTTAATAATGCAAGGGAAATGTTTTGATATGATTATTCACATCTCATGGTTTCACATTTCAAAAACAAGTTTTTTTACTTTGTTTTCAACTCATCAAAAGTATGCTCTTCAGCCTTGGATAATAACACCATTTCAAAACCCACAAGAGGAAGTTCAAAGCAAATTTAAAGTGGCTTTTAAAATCAAGGAGTAAAGTGAAAAGAACTTTTGTCAACTTTGAGTAGAAATTTAGATACTTGGATCAATCTAAAGGGAAATGGCTCGACACTCCAGGGATGGTGTGTAAAATGATAGTAGTATGAGCCACTCTTCATAATATTGCTCTCAGAGCTTCCAATGATTGGTAAGATGATGTTTCGGATTGCCCTGACGATACATCTCATTGTCCTAAATGACGAGATCTAAATGATTTTTGGAAGGGATATTTGAGCAGAACTGACTTAGGGCCAGATGTAGGTAGACATTTACCGACCGGTAACGGCCAATTCGGCCGTTATCGACCGGTAAATGGCTATTCTAGATGTTGGTGGCCTATTTTACCGATTCGGTAAATTTACCGAATCGGTAAATTTACCGAATCGGTAAAATACTGAATCGGTATTTTTACCGATTCGGTAATTTTGAAATGTAGGTGGGACTCTTTTGAGTCCCACAGGCCTTACCAAATCGGTATTTTACCACCCAATCCAATTGGGTGGTAAAATACCGATTCCAGGTGTGCATGCACATGTGTGCATGTACACCTATGGCATGTGACAGACAGACATGCCCTTAGGGCATGTCTGTGTGCCACATGTCACACATGCCTTAAATCGTGGTGCTAGAGGGTGTCAAGGTGACACCCCCTGCACCCTTGCAAAATTCGGTATTTACCGAATCGGTAAATACCGATTCGGTAATGCCCATTGATTCCGAGGGCTTCAATGCCCATAGGAATCAATGGGCATTACTGAATCGGTATTTACCGATTCGGTAAATACCGATTCCTACAGAATCGGTAATTCTATTACCGATTTTCCCTACATCTCCCCCCTTCTATTTTACTGATTCATAAATACCGAATCGGTAAAATTCGGTCTTTATGAATCTGTAAAATATACTTACCTACATCTGGCCCTTAGGGCCTTATTCTGATGTGGGGTGAAAGGCCATCCGACAGCTCATCGGTGGAGATCCACCGGACAACTGCTGCTGTGGTCTGACCGCAGCATTTTGATCAGTGTGGTCAGAGGCAGCAGGCGGAGAGACTGACGCTTTCCGATGGGCTCAAGGACAGTAATCCCTACAATAGGCACCGCCTACAATGTTTCTTTTCATCTGCTTGTCTATGGTGATCCGACTGGCAAAGAAAATCAGACGGAAAGTGACGATTCACAGTAGGAAATATGCACTTTTAAAACATCCCTGCATCTAAGCTGGCACTGCCCCTATTGAAGGGATTACTGTCCACCTGACAGCTCAACGGGCTCAAGCATCGTATGATCCCTTCGCCTGCTGCTTACGACAGCACGTATCGTAATGCGGCGGTTGGACCACAGCAGCAGATGTCGGGCAGACCACCACTGACGAGCTGTCGGATGGCCTTCCGCCCAACATCGGAATAAGGATCTTAATGTTTAATTGTAGTACAAAGTGTAATGCATGTTAGAAAATGACCAAATTGTGTGTGATAGCCCCCAGATTTCCCCCTATTTGTTTATGCTGTCTGTAGAACTCTGTGCCCTTAACCCCTGCAGATCACTAGCAAAGTGGATGTGTTCCCACTTTCAAAATGATGACTCCTCATTGGTATATTTAACGTACACATTTGTATATAGTTTATCTTACAAACTGTACCTTGGCCTTGTAAGTTAGCAGTAGACTGCAGCACCTATTGTGCCATGCACTACAGTGATTGTAACAAAACAAAGCTCTAGGCCTACCACTGTAGCCTGACTATGGCCGTTTAAATGTTGCAGTTAGGCATGTAAAAATTATACCTTTTGACAGGTCAAAGAAGGTAGGCATTCTATTTATTGACGTCCATGGCTTGACTGTGCCACTATGCAAAAACAACAGGTGATGGACCGAATGTGGATCAATGTCACACACTCACCCCAGTCCAAAGATCTGGGCCCAAATCCATCGTTTTTTTGCACTCCACACCACCCTGGGTTAGACAATGGCGATATGCAAATCAGCTCTGACCCTGTGTCCCATGGGAACAGTCCAGTCCGAACTACAAAAGCCATGTCCTTCCCAGAACAGAATCAAGCATCCGAGGACCGGACCGGTTTCGAGGTAACACCTCTCATCAGCCCGGCTAGCTTGACTCCAGTGGTGTGGAGTGCCTGGGACTAAGCATGGGCGAATTTTGCGGATCTCGCGTTCGCGAATTTTGCGGATTTGCGAACTCGCAATCCGCAAAATACGCGAATTCCCGCGAATTTGCGGATTTTTTTTTTGTGTTCGCAATTGTTTCTGCCAGTTCGCGAGGATTTGGTACTAGTTCGCAATTGCGAACTTACTTGTCGGCTCGCAACGGTCGCGACTATGTTGTTTCTACGTCTGGTTCATCATCACAGCCTCCCAGCACCCTCTGTTTTACCACTGGCACCCTCTCTTTGACCCATGCCACCCTCTGTTACATCAATGCCACCCTCTGGTTCATCATCACAGTAGAAGATGGGGGGGAAAAGCAAGCCCACCTGCCCTGCTTGAACTGACATGAATTAATTTGGGGTTAGTTTATTAACAACACCTGCCCTGCCCCAACTGACAATAATGAATTAGGGGCTAATTAATGTGTCACTGAAAGAATTTAAAGTTCCAGCCTGGCACCTGCTTGTCTGCTCCTTTAGCTGTAAATCAGGACCTTTGTGGCATACAGTTAAGGTCAGAGCAGGGTCACACAATAGTTGCAAGCAGGCAACCGAATTCTGGAGGGCCCCCTCAGGAAGCACTACAAGGAATCGTTACAAATCATGAGGTTGACCTTTTGCACCTGCTCATTGCTTTTGCTTTAGCTGAAATCGTTTTTCGGTTTTTTTCGCGCTATTCGCGGGGCGCGGCGTCGTGCGAAACCGACCGCGGAAGCCGCCAATTCGTGCGAATGAGCATTTTATTTTTTTGCGGCTTGTTGTTTCGCGAGTTTTTTTGCAGTATTCGCGAGCCGCTTGCAGCGCAACACGCGAATTTACCCCAAGGTCGAGTACGGGCGCGGCCATTTTGTTTGCGTGACGTTTTTCCGTTTCCGCCCGCTATGTATAATCTCGCGCAGTAAGCGCATTGCGAGTAGAGGTTCGCACGAGATCGCGCGGGAAATCTAGAGGTTCGCACGAGATCGCGAGGAAAATCTCGCGCGAACTTACTTTTGCGCTCGTGAACGGGCGCCGGCCATCTTGTTTTTCATTCATTTCCTGTGTCTGGGCATGGTGTTTAATCCTCTTGGTATCTTTGCCATCCTTTGCTTGTTTTCAGGTTTTTTTTTACGATTTTGCTTCTTATCTATCCCTCTCTTTTCCTAGCTGTATATTTTTGTCTTTTCTGCTATTTTTCTTTACTTTTAAACTACTTTTTTAAACTCTTTTCTTTTCTTCTTCCCTATCCTATTCTTTCTTAATTTTCTACTTCTTCCTACCTTACCTGCCCAGACCATGGTCAAGCCAGGCGCCGTGAAGCTGCCCAGGCACTTGAGGGCCGCAGCGGCGGCGGGGAGTAGTGCTGGACCCAGTGGCAGGACAGCATGCGGGAGATTGAGGGGGGAGCAGGTGACGCGACGGGAGATATTCAGCCCGGAGGAAGTGGGCGCGCTGGTCTACTTCGTCCAGCGCCGCCTGCCCAGGACCATCGCGGGAGGCGGCAGGATCGCGGCCGGCGGCTACAACATGCGGGAGCGCCGGAAGCGGTGGGAGAAGGTGTGCTGGGCCATATCCCACCTCTACGGGGTCCAGCGCACCTACAGCCAGGTCACCCATCGCTGGACGGACCTCCTGGACCGCGAGCGCGACCTGCTGGACCAGCTCGGCTTGGAGATCCCCGGGCTTGGTGAGTAGTAGTAGCCATTTAATCACTCACTACTATGATGTTTTCTCCTGCTCTGTGTTGTTGTATTGCAAATATTTGTTTTTTACATGGAGCAAGCCAATAATGCCGCTGATGACGATTACAT
Source organism: Lissotriton vulgaris (assembly GCF_964263255.1). Lineage (NCBI taxonomy): Eukaryota > Metazoa > Chordata > Amphibia > Caudata > Salamandridae > Lissotriton > Lissotriton vulgaris. Next base: position 847,231,260 of record NC_141685.1, read on the forward strand.
TGTAGTTAAATTATATTTCAAAATCTTCTGTGCATTTCAGGTGCACTGCTCTCCTTCTCAGTGGCGTTGCTACTATGCTTATTTGTTTTCTATTTCGTGGTCTCATTGGCCTGAGTAACTATTATGTATGAGTGTACTTTACAGAACTGCGTAATGCTAGACACTAGGGGGCAGATTACATTTACAAGCCCCTTGCGCCACGTTTACGTTGCCTTGCGTGACGCAACAGCGGCGTAAACGTGCCGCATCCCTGCGAGTCATTTACAGCATGACGCATCTAGGGAGATGCGTCACGTTATAAAGCCATGGGCCTGCACCACAATGGGTGCGTTCCTAGTACGCAGGGTGGGCGGTCCAGCGGCTGTGCGCCTCGCAAAATTGCCTGCGTGAAATGTACAAGATTTAACGCAGGCACTTCTGCGACGCTGCTACGTCAATTCAATTCCTTATGTCTGCTCGAAGCAGGCGAAAGGACTGACACAGCATGTTAAGTATTGGGTGGCCCTGAGCATTACTGGAGTTGCATTGCGTTGGCGACGTGACTCCAGCGATGCGCCGCTCTTACGTGACGAGATGCCTCACGCAAGTGCCTACCCTTGCGCCAGGGCGCGCCGCATTGTAAATGAGGCACATCTGCCGTGTCGCAAGGGTAGTTTTGCGTGACGCATTTGATCTGGCGCATCTCTGGAGATGCGCCAGAACGCGTAGGTAAGTATGCCCCTAAGGGGCAGAATTGCAATTACCGTCGCATCCCTGCAAAGTAGCAGGGATGCGCCATTAATTGTGCGGCCCGCTACCACCACCAAACATGGTGCGCCGTATTTGCAATGCGGCGCACCATGGGCCCAAAACGTCACCGAAGCTTTACTGCTGGAGTTGCGTCGCAACGATGGCGCAGCTCCATCAATGCTCTGGGGTACCCTATCTCCCCAATGCTGGGTCAAGCCGTACGTCTGCTTCAAGCAGGTGCAGGGTTTGTGTGACGCATCATTGTCCTAAAGGTGACTGATTGATATTTTGTAGATTTCCCTCAGCCACTATTAGGATGTGTTCCAGCGCAGGAATGCCCTCCCTTGCGCCGGGAACGCCCCCTGATGGCGCAGGGCTTTATAACGGGATGCATCTCCCAAATGCGTCACGTTGTTATAATATTATACGCCGCACCATGGCGCCCTTTTTTGTTTAGCTGCTGCGTCACAAAAGTCACGCAAGAACGGCGCAAAAGAGCCGCAAGGGCTTAAATCTGCCCCTTTCTTTGTACCCCTGACAATAAGGAAAATAGTGGCGGTGGATTGATAGTTTGACTATTTAAATGACTGGTAATGTAGCAGGCAACTGTTAGTGTTGTCACTGATCTGACTGAAATCACAATGGAGTTTGTCTGTCACTTTGCGTCTTGCCTGCGGACTGCTGCCTGCCAGTCCTAGGTGAACGTTTCAGTACTTTGTTTAGTGAGTTACGTGACTTTCGAAGTCACAGGTCCGCAAATAAATGAAAAGTAACCATAATCAATATAATTTCGCAGAAATATTTTGTTATTGTTCTTTTGAAATGTTTGATTTGGTTGACATTGACAAGCAACAATCATCCATGTTTTCTGTTCTTTCTTTCATGTTGTACGTCAGCTCCCCCCAGGGGCGAGAGGAGGACACAGGAGCAGCAGGCGGCGGATGCTGTTCAACAGGGCCAGGATCGGGCAGGCGAGGGCTCCTCTGCTGGCCCCAGTAAGTTTTCATTTTAGACTAGTACCTATTTTTCCTAGCGTTCCTCATTTGACTTTTTTCAAAATTGTCTTTGCTCTTCTTGTAGACTGTATCTAAATTCTTATCCTGCCTCTACTGTGACTCCCTGTGGTATTACTAGATTATTCTTATTAGTCTGTCTGTGTAGCTAACTAAGATTGCACGGTTGGCGAAACTCCCATGATTCTAGTCAGCAATAGCTCTATCAACTTAGTGCAGTCCTCTGGGATTGTCCATAATGTCTTTTGAAGTGTTCTATCTGGACTCATGCTTGCAAAAATTGCAAAACCTTTCGCTCAGTCACTCTAGTCTGGACCAAAAAACACAGATTGTATTTAAGTTTAAAAGCTTTATTAAAAGTAAACACATTTATTAAAATGAAGTCATAATAAAACTAAACGTTTAACTGATAATGGAAAAGTGGTTAGTGCTGACGATTAATTGAAGACATTTCTTGTGGTCGAGCCGAGCTCTCACCTGGTTTCAACTTGATCTTGTTGTTAGAAGTCCATCTTCTGTCTGTGTGGAGAAAAATGGTGCGTGTTAAAAAAACAGCCTTCATCAGTTGTGCCAAAAAGTGCAGCAAGACAACCTTCCCTGGAAAAAGGGACATGTTTTTTAACTTTCACGTAGACAGTCACAAATTACATTGTTTTCACATGTCTTCATTCCTAGACCAAAGACTAGTGACTAGTGAGTGCTTTATTCTAACATTCTTAAATGTACTTTGTAGGTGGAACATCTGGTGGCGGGGCCAGTGTGGAGGTGGTGGTGCTCGACACGGAGGCGGAGGGCGATTCTTCAGGGGAGGAGGCGGCGGCGGCGGCTGTGAGAGTTGAGACGGTGGTGGTGGCGGCCAGAGGTAAGCTCTTATATATTCCTTACTTATTGAGATTGAAGACTAGCTGGGAAGGCAAGAATATGAGATGCATGGCTGGGTGAATGATGAAGCAATGATGGGTGGAAGGACAACAGCCTGGGTGGGTGACACAGAAACTGTATGTGTCCATATACCTGGATCATGCTACTATCTGACTCTTAGATAGCATATGTGTATCTAGAGCAGGGGTACTCCTAGTACGGCCCGCGGGCCGGTGGTGGCCCGGGAAGCCTTCCTTGGCGGTGCGCAGACCTTGCAGACAATCACTGCTCCCCCGGCCCCCACAGAGCAGAGGCTTTTTTGTATTTCACCTGTTAGCGCCCCTGCATCTCCACTCTGACAATCACTGCTCCCCCGGCCCCCACAGAGCAGAGTGGAGATGCAAGGCCACAAAGAGGTGAAATAGAACAAAGCCTCTGCTCTGTGGGGCCGGGCAAGCAGTGATTGTCAGGGTGGAGAAGCAGGGGCGCTACAACAAACAAAGCCTCAATAATATGTTAATGGTCTTTTAAAGACCTGTTAAGTACTTTGGTGTTGTTGTCTGTGTGTGCGCGTTGAGGAAGCGGTCTCAACCCGGGCTGAAGGCTGACACAGATAGACACTCACACAGTGAGATGACAGAGGGGGAGGGAGAGGGAGGGCAGGAGGGAGAGAGAGATGGAGGGAGGGCAGGAGGGAGAGCAGGAGGGAGAGAGATGTATGTAAATGCTGGGTCTGGTGGCTCAGTGGATGAGGGCATCTGCTGCAGGGACCTGTGTGCAACCTCATGGTCACAAGTTATCGTTTTGCTTTAGCCCCGCCCCCTCTGACTCCGCCCCCACCAGTGCCGCCCTCGGCCCCAAACTACACTGTAAATGTAGCCCCTGAGAGAAAGTTTGTGAGTACCCATGATCTAGAGAGAGTAGACGGTCAGTGGATGAACTAAGTGTAACTTTGAAGAGCATGTAACACTGCTGCACCCGCACGTCCGTTCCAGTGTAGGAAAGGCAAGGAAAAGAACTTTTAATTTTGTCCAAATACTACCATAAATAGTAGCAGTAGTTTGTATTGCAAGCACTGCATAGATCCGGTTATTATGGTGGCCACTCCCTACCTCTCTTAATAAGTTTAGTAGTACTCAGTCATTCATGTGTGGATGTATCACTGGTCACTCAATAAAAAGCAAAGCACCTAAAGTCATCCCATATATAAGCAAAAACATCCCATGTGAAGTGATAGATAATCAGATTATTTATCTTCTTCAATTTTCCATTTCTAGTACTCATTTCCACTGTAGGGTGAAAGTTACATTAATTAAGCAGTAGCCCTTGAGTTGTAACAGAGTATTCTCAGTGCCACCCGTAATAGAAAAGTAAGAGCTTCACCACCTGCATGTACTGGATGGGTACAGTAACGCAACGGCAACCCAAGTCTAGGTCACTCCTCATGGCGTGCGTCTCTTTTTCTCGGGTGCAAGTTTACTGCGCTGGCATTATGCCGGCTTGCAGAAAATAACGTACCAATTTTCCAAAACAAGAGATAAGAAGAAGAATAAGACTGGTGTACTTTCATAGTCGACTCCAATGGAAGTCCACAGTGCTCGTAGAATTTGTTCCTTAAACTCCCACTAATGTTAGAGCAAGGATGAAGAAGTGTGAGGTTAGATAGATACTGGCCTCAATAGTTATGTAATGCGCTTGCAAGTTGCTAGTTGTAGTGCAACACAAATTTCTGCTGAATGATTGAGTTAATCTTAAAGAGCATTGGTTACAGACTATGTCTTTCTTTCTTCATATAGGTTCTCCTTCCAAACGAACAAGGAGGAAGGAGCTGGCTAGAGCGGCCCGGCAACGGAGGATCAAGGCCACTGTTGCGGAATATCGGCGGCTGGTGGCCCTGGAGGACGAGGAAAGTGTGCAGTCGACAACAACAACAACGTCGTCTGCATCGGCCTCCGTGGCCCCACGGGCTGCCACCCAGCACAGTGGTCCACCCAGACTGAGCCGGGCTGCCAAAGGCAAACGCCACCGCCGAGCAGCAAGGCCAACAGCTGCCTCTCACAGGCATTGCACCTGCAAGGCAGTGAAGGCACGCCTGCGCCGCACTACCCTGATGGTGTCCCGCCTTCAGCAGGAGCTCGCCTTGCTCCGCGAGGAGCATGATGCCCTGGCCCAAAAAGTTAACAGCATCCACCCATAGTGTCCCTTGCCCCTTTTTTAGAGACTTTTGGGGGGTGGGAATTGGGAGTTGGGTTTTTGGGGACTTTTGAAGGACAATCGTTGGGGTTAGGGAGGGTCTTGCAGGAGATTATTTTGTTAGGGATATAAATATACTTTTTCAAACTTTATCTGAGCATACCTGTTTTTTACTGCTTGCCTGGTGGGTGGGGGTTTAACGTTGACTGTTTTCCTGAAAGTTTAGTTCCATTTTCTTCCTTTAAGTGTAAATGCCCAAATGTTTTCAACACTAAGTGCCTCTCACAGACTAAGTGAAGTGAATCCAAGAGTCCTAGGACTTTAGTAGTACTACCTTCAGTCTCTCGTCTCTCGTACTAATACTCCATTATACCCCCAAACCACCAAACGCTTATCTTACCTGTAATTTGTGTTTGAAAGTAGGGCTAGACCCAGGGCTGGCTCCACGGGAAACACCGAATAAGGTTGGCAATCTTGGTCGGATAAAATTTCCTCATAGCGGTGGTACTAGTGGTGTGACACAGTGGCAGTTGCATGCCTATGAAAAAAAAGAAAATGAAATCTGGTTTGTCCTCCTGAGCAATTCAACGGTACAACTGAGAATATAGCAGGTGACAGAAGTACAGTAGAGCAGTGCCACATTGTAGCCTAACAAATGGTAAAGTATAACTACTAATTCGGTTGAAGTTCTTTCACATTAGCAATGGTTCTTTGTCAAGCAGAGTAAGAATATATCCTCGGATTTCTTCACCAGCCTGTTGCTATCACCTTATCCTCCCCAGCAAGTGTGTGGATTTATTGCTGTCATAATAATTTAGTCACACATCAATCAAAACCACACAGCCCGGGGGAAGAGGGTTAGGGTTTGAAAAATGGATGGGTACGGGGTTTTTGGGAAAGGTTTTGGGAGACAAGAAAAAATAGCACAGCATAGACAAACTATTGTGAACATAAACAAATCTTTGGGTACAAACCTATCCATCAATCTTTGAAAGTGCATGCACTACTGCATGCATGTCAGTGAAAAGTAAGTAGTACATTCGACAACTGTGGAAAGAAAGAATGCGACAGTACAGGGCCTGTGTGGAATTATTGATAACGATATTCAACATAAGGTCTCTGTAGCCAGATACCCGAGAGCCTTGCTGGTCACTATAAATCCATTCACAACAACACTCAATGGGGTTGGTCTGGAAGGTGTCAGGTTTACTCCCCGTGATCCAGTCGATGCAAATATGGTTCCACCTCCAAATGTCACCAACACCCAGAAGTGTAAACACAGGGTGTTCGAGCCATTAGGCGGGGGAGAAAAATAACAAACTAAAATAAAAAATGTGGGATGGGTAAAGGTAGGGTCAGCAGGGAAAGGATACCTGTAACAGAAGACAAGACAGGCATCAGTGAAGTGCTGTCCTAACATACAAGGGTACTCTCATATAGTCTCACTAAATAACCAAGGAAGTAGACAAGTACCTGAGCACCAAGAAAACATGACCTTGGATAGGAAATACTATAGCCCTTCTGCCACAATCTGTGAGGAAGGCCTAAGAAACACATAAACATATAGTTAACGAACACACTCCTGTCGCACCAAACACACTCGCGTTATACTAAGACATCAAACCCACTACTCACAACATACCACAAACATGGTAGAGGACTCAATGTACAAAGGGGGTTCCAAATAGTCAAAGCAAAGATGTATGGTCCAACAAAAAGGAAGAGGGAAACGGTAGTGTGTAGGAAGCAAGAACTACAACACTGCGCTCTCTAAGTAATGACCCAGTAGAGAATCTTTGGTGAAGGTCAAACAGAAAAACGTAGTTGCGACCACCACTGAATTCTGCCAACAACACACCCCACGGTGCACTACACAAAGAGAACTGGGGTAGCCTGTAGTTACCTCACTACATGCCCAGTTATGGATTTCCTTTGAAATACACAGTTATACAACGGAGACGCGTAGTTGTCCTTACTACCGCGCTCCGTTTTAATAGTACAAAAACGATCCCCGATGTGAACGCTAACACGTGGTATAGACCGCCACTGTGCTCCGCCACACACAATTCAACCAAACAGGAATTCATCAAAGGTAGAATTCTGTTAGAAAACAGTGACAGAACCTCCCTTAACAATCCGTTCAGGCAGTAATCAGCTGACCGCACGGGCGGCCGAAGAGTTTAGAGCGGCTTTACCTGAAGACGCGTGAAGTCCGTCTACCGCCAAGGACAGAACACGGAAGCGCTCCCCACTGAGCCTCAGGGGGGGAAGGGGGAAGGTGATAGTCCACAGGAGACACGATAGAAAAGCATGCAGAGCGTCCGCTCTCATGCCGGTGCAGAACAGAAACCAGAATAACGCGCAACAGGAAGCGCGTCTGTTCCCCAGATAAACTTCCTGCAAGTCTCCCGCCTACTCATGGGAAATGTAGTTTCATAGTACGCTAGGCGCTTAGGGGCTGCGTAACCTGACAGAAGGTATAGTAGATAGAAAAGGAGAAATTGCTTTTTTTCTAGGTGTCCCCTCACTCACCAGGGTTGCCCCTTGGTGACATGCTTCATCATTGGGGCCATCCCAGTCCTCTACGGCCTGGGGCGTGCTGCGACTTGCGACTTGTGTGGTGCAGATGTGATAGTGGAGTGGACTAAGTGATGTGTTAAGGGATCAATTTAGAAGCCTAGAGAGAGCCAAGAAATGCAGTCACAGTCAGAGAAAAAGGCAAGGGATACTGTATCTATGTGGATGTAGTGGTCCTGTTGGAAGTGGTAAGTAAGTTGCCTGCAGAAAAAAAATCCTCCTATTAGCGGCACTCCTCCATTGCAGCCGACGCTTCGTCCATCGATGTTGGTCACCAGAAGACACCCTGCAAAAAAAAGCACAGCATAGACAAACAATTGAACATAAACAATTCTTTGGGTACACTACAAACCTATCCATCAATCTTTGAAAGTGCATGCACTACTGCATGCATGTCAGTGAAAAGTAAGTAGTACATTCGACAACTGTGGAAGAAAGAATGCAACAGTAAAGGGCCTATGTGTAAATTATTGATAACGATATTCAACATAAGGTCTCTGTAGCCAGATACCCGAGAGCCTTGCTGGTCACTATAAATCCATTCACAACAACACTCAGTGGGGTTGGTCTGGAAGGTATAGTAGATAGAAAAGGAGAAATTGTTTTTTTTCTAGGTGTCCCCTTACTCACCAGGGTTGCCCCTTGGTGACATGCTTCATCATTGGGGCCATCCCAGTCCTCTACGACCTGGGGCGTGCTGCGACTTGCGAATTACGTAGGAGCACTTACAAATGACTATGTGTGGTGCAGATGTGATAGTGGAGTGGACTAAGTGATGTGTTAAGGGATCAATGTAGAAGCCGAGAGAGAGCCAAGAAATGCAGTCACAGTCAGAGAAAAAGGCAAGGGATACTGTATCTATGTGGTTGTAGTGGTCCTGTTGGAAGTGGTAAGTAAGTTGCCTGCAGAAAATAAATCCTCCTATTAGCGGCACTCCTCCATTGCAGCCGACGCTTCGTCCATCGATGTTGGTCACCAGAAGACAACCTGTCCACTGCCTGCCTGATGCTGAATTGTGGCTCGTTACTGTGAAGCCTGACTCCATCCTTTTTTCCCCATTGCAGAGACTGAAACCCGGCCTGTAATTATTCAACGAAAAACAGGAAGTGATATAATATTACAACACCACTGATAAATAAATATAAGGTATGTAGGCTGTGGAGTGCAAAAAGTCACAATTTGATTTTCCTAGTAGACAGTACAATATTTTTGAAAGTGCGTACTCTGAGTCACCTTTTGAAGGATAAATAAGTATGGGCAAATTAATGTAGCGGATCTTGCCCCTCAAGCTAGGTGTACTGTAAACTGTGTTTTAGAACAAAATTAGATCTTCCTAGCAGTGCTCCCACCCAGACCCTTACTAAAGCCAGTCGCAAAAATGTAGAAGACCCCCAATCAAATCTCAAAAAACGAGGCCTAGCAGAAAACTGGTGACAAAACTTACTTTGAAAGTAAAAGTAGGCCGAAGTACCCCCTTCCTAATTACCCATTACCCACCGTGGATTGCATTCAAACCACTTGCAAGCAACCAAGCAAAAGTAGCCATAGCCAGCATCGCTCCAAGACTCGAAATCCCCCCCACTCAAACACATGCAATAGAAATACTGCAAACCCTAACGAACCCTAAGTTAAGAATAGTGGCAAAGGCTTTCTTTAACTATGCCAAATCCCCCCTTTCCCACCATGGATTTTCTTCAAATGACTTGCAACCAAAATTACACATTCTCACGAGTGCTCTAAGACCCCAGAACTCAGTTGGAAAAATCTAGAACACCCCGAAACTCATGCAATCCTGCTGCTAGGGCTAACCCTAATGAACCCTAAGTTACAAAAAGTGCCAAAACTAAAGGCTTTTCCGCGCGGATTTTGTCCCAACCACTTCTACCCGGTATTAGACCTTCCCAGGAATGCCCCAAGACCCGTCAACCCACCCGCCAAGAAGCATAACACCCCCAAACAGGCCAAAAGCAAAATCTCATACTTGCAATATTTCTGGGCCTTCGGTCCAAACGCGCTGCGTAGCTAGGCCATAAGTCGGGGTTGGCACGACGGATTTCCTGAAAAGCAAATGCAATCAAGATTAGAGTGTCCCAGCATTGCTCCCAGACCACGAAACTCACCCACAAAGAGACGGAACCCCCCCTAAGAGCACCTTAAAAGCAAGCAAGTCATCAAAAACACAAAAAAAATTCCGCCTGGGATTTGGTCCAAAACACTTTTATCCGGTATTAGAGCTTCCCGGCAATGGCCCCAGAGCCGTCAACCCAGGAGAAAACGAGTAGAAGACCCCCAAACAGCCAAAGAGCAAAAGTACAAAAATGGGGACTTAGTCAATTTTTCACAAATTTCCAAAATCACTCCGCGCGCGCTCTGCAGCTAGGCCCTAAGTCCCCTCTGCCACCATGGATTTGCTTCAAACCTCTTGCAAAGTAAAGTATATATAGCCAGCAGTGCTCCCAGACCACGAAACTCACCCACAAACACCAGGAAGCCCCCCAAACAGGCCCCCGAAAACGCTACATAGAGCAAAATGTCAGAAATAGCCCAAAAAAAAAATCGGCCTGGATTTTGTCCCAACCACTTCTACCCGGTATTAGACCTTCCCAGGAATGCCCCAAGACCCGTCAACCCACCCGCCAAGAAGCATAACACCCCCAAACAGGCCAAAAGCAAAATCTCATACTTGCAATATTTCTGGGCCTTCGGTCCAAACGCGCTGCGTAGCTAGGCCATAAGTCGGGGTTGGCACGACGGATTTCCTGAAAAGCAAATGCAATCAAGATTAGAGTGTCCCAGCAATGCTCCCAGACCACGAAACTCACCCACAAAGAGACGGAACCCCCCCTAAGAGCACCTCAAAGGCAAGCAAGTCATCAAAAACACAAAAACATTCCGCCTGGGATTTGGTCCAAAACACTTTTATCCGGTATTAGAGCTTCCCAGCAATGGCCCCAGAGCCGTCAACCCAGGAGAAAACGAGTAGAAGACTCCCAAACAGCCAAAGAGCAAAAGTACAAAAATGGGGACTTAGTCAATTTTTCACAAATTTCCAAAATCACTCCGCGCGCGCTCTGCAGCTAGGCCCTAAGTCCCCTCTGCCACCATGGATTTGCTTCAAACCTCTTGCAAAGTAAAGTATATATAGCCAGCAGTGCTCCCAGACCACGAAACTCACCCACAAACACCAGGAAGCCCCCCAAACAGGCCCCCGAAAACGCTACATAGAGCAAAATGTCAGAAATAGCCCCAAAAAAAAATCGGCCTGGATTTTGTCCCAACCACTTCTACCCGGTATTAGACCTTCCCAGGAATGCCCCAAGACCCGTCAACCCACCCGCCAAGAAGCATAACACCCCCAAACAGGCCAAAAGCAAAATCTCATACTTGCAATATTTCTGGGCCTTCGGTCCAAACGCGCTGCGTAGCTAGGCCATAAGTCGGGGTTGGCACGACGGATTTCCTGAAAAGCAAATGCAATCAAGATTAGAGTGTCCCAGCAGTGCTCCCAGACCACGAAACTCACCCACAAACACCAGGAAGCCCCCCAAACAGGCCCCCGAAAACGCTACATAGAGCAAAATGTCAGAAATAGCCCAAAAAAAAAATCGGCCTGGATTTTGTCCCAACCACTTCTACCCGGTATTAGACCTTCCCAGGAATGCCCCAAGACCCGTCAACCCACCCGCCAAGAAGCATAACACCCCCAAACAGGCCAAAAGCAAAATCTCATACTTGCAATATTTCTGGGCCTTCGGTCCAAACGCGCTGCGTAGCTAGGCCATAAGTCGGGGTTGGCACGACGGATTTCCTGAAAAGCAAATGCAATCAAGATTAGAGTGTCCCAGCAGTGCTCCCAGACCACGAAACTCACCCACAAAAACCAGGAAGCCCCCCAAACAGGACCCCCGAAAACGCTACATAGAGCAAAATGTCAGAAATAGCCAAAAAAAAAATCGGCCTGGATTTTGTCCCAACCACTTCTACCCGGTATTAGACCTTCCCAGGAATGCCCCAAGACCCGTCAACCCACCCGCCAAGAAGCATAACACCCCCAAACAGGCCAAAAGCAAAATCTCATACTTGCAATATTTCTGGGCCTTCGGTCCAAACGCGCTGCGTAGCTAGGCCATAAGTCGGGGTTGGCATAACGGATTTCCTGAAAAGCAAATGCAATCAAGATTAGAGTGTCCCAGCAGTGCTCCCAGACCACGAAACTCACCCACAAACACCAGGAAGCCCCCCAAACAGGCCCCCGAAAACGCTACATAGAGCAAAATGTCAGAAATAGCCCCAAAAAAAAATCGGCCTGGATTTTGTCCCAACCACTTCTACCCGGTATTAGACCTTCCCAGGAATGCCCCAAGACCCGTCAACCCACCCGCCAAGAAGCATAACACCCCCAAACAGGCCAAAAGCAAAATCTCATACTTGCAATATTTCTGGGCCTTCGGTCCAAACGCGCTGCGTAGCTAGGCCATAAGTCGGGGTTGGCACGACGGATTTCCTGAAAAGCAAATGCAATCAAGATTAGAGTGTCCCAGCAGTGCTCCCAGACCACGAAACTCACCCACAAACACCAGGAAGCCCCCCAAACAGGACCCCCGAAAACGCTACATAGAGCAAAATGTCAGAAATAGCCAAAAAAAAAATTGGCCTGGATTTTGCCCCAACCACTTCTACCCGGTATTAGACCTTCCCAGGAATGCCCCAAGACCCGTCAACCCACCCGCCAAGAAGCATAACACCCCCAAACAGGCCAAAAGCAAAATCTCATACTTGCAATATTTCTGGGCCTTCGGTCCAAACGCGCTGCGTAGCTAGGCCATAAGTCGGGGTTGGCACGACGGATTTCCTGAAAAGCAAATGCAATCAAGATTAGAGTGTCCCAGCAATGCTCCCAGACCACGAAACTCACCCACAAACAGACGGAACCCCCCCCTAAGAGCACCTCAAAGGCAAGCAAGTCATCAAAAACACAAAAAATTTTCCGCCTCGGCTTTGGTCCAAACCACTTTTAGTGCTTCCCAGCAATGGCCCCAGACCCGTCAACTCACCTGCAAAGAGGTAGAACAACACCCCCACAAGTGCTGAGTCTTTCTTCATTGGGCGTAAACCAGCCCTCTGCTTTGATGGAAATAGGAGTCTGGAGGAGGAGGATAGAGGAGCATGTTCTTCTGAACTTGTGAACCTGAGGAATGCAGACTGCGGCACCTTCAAATAAATTAGCAAACAAGTGAAGACAGTTCTGCTGATGGGCTTGTTTTTGTGATTATCTGATTAAAGTTTGAATTATATTAACTGTGCACAACAAAGAAAGACAGACACACAGGAATAAAAGTGAATAAGGATGAAATAGAAAGTTATTGATTCGTTGTCTCATTTTCAGGGCTCGAAGTCGGTATCACGGTCCAGGAATAAGAATAAGGCTTCGTCATCATACTCTGCGAATTCAGGCAGGGTGAGGTCAGTGTCACCTGACAGAGTAGAAATTCCCTCATCTATGTTGCTGGCCACATCCTCTTCATCCGGCACGCTCTCTCGTACTCTGAAATCTGGTGGTATGAGGTGCTGATTCATCTTGATCATTGTTAACCTCTCCACATTTTTGGGCGAGAGGCGGCTCCGTTTGGGAATTACAATCCCACCAGCCGCACTGAAAACCCGTTCAGAAGACACACTTGCGAGTGGGCAAGACAAGTAGTTTAAAGCCAGGTTGGTGAGCTGTGGCCACAATTCTTTTTTCCCATGCCAATACGCCAATGGGTCAGAATTAACATAGACCTCTGTTGAGTCATTCAGATAGTCCTTCACCATCGACTCAAGGTCCTCATCCAAGGTTCCTCCACTTTGCTTAGCTCTTGCTGTGCCTCTGACCTTTTGAGAACCATACCCACGCAGAGCTAGCCAATCCTCTTCAGCCTCCAATGTTTCTGTTGTCTTTCGTGCAGATGATCCGGTTGCCGGTGTCTTTAACGGCTGAGAGGTCACTTGTGCCACAGCCACAGGTGCAGAAGTGGATTGTTTTGACTGGGGATGGCCTGCTGATGTACTGCCATTTCCTTCAATTTCCAGCCGTTCTGTTTCAAACTTCTTGGCTGACAAGGCTAGCCAACGTTTGTACTTTGGAACATGTTCATCATCAAAAGGAAAGAATGCTTGGCCTGCCAGCGCCTTTTTGTAGCGTGGATCCAGAATAGTAGCACAAATGTAATGCTGTTCTGAGTGGATCTTTTTAAGACGTTCATCACCTTGTAGGAGCTCTAATAATTGCTCAGCCAGAAGCAAAGAGTCTTGCTTTTTGTCATCTTTTCCAAACACAGAACACACCTCCTTCAGTTGGTCCTCCAGCATGTACAACAATGGGATAGCTTTTCCCAAATTAGAGTCCTCCTTGCTGACTGCACGCGTGAAGACCTCAAAAGGACGAAGCATGCGTGTCAGGCTTTCAACTATGTTCCATTGCGGCCCACCCATCCTCAGCTCCTCTATACCCTCTTTCAAGAAATATTGATCGAGTTCCGTATACTGCTCATACAGACGCTCAAGCATGTAGAAGGTTGAGTTCCAACGTGTTACCACCTCCTGGATGAGTGCTTTCACTGGCATTTGACATTGATATAGCAGGCTCCTCAGCTGCTTCCGGGCCTTAAAAGAATGCCTGAAATGCTTGCAAATTTTTCGGCAGGTCTCCAATACACTGTACGCTGCACTGCGTTTATTACCCAAGAATTTTTGGACAACCAGGTTTATACAGTGCGCCAAACACGGCACTCTGAAATAGTAACCGTCCCTCATGGCCTTAACTATATTGGCGCCATTGTCCGTGGAAACATAACCAACCTTGCGTTTTAGTGGGGACAGACAGTTAAGGACCTTTGTGTTAAAGACATCCAAAATGTTTTCTGCTGTGTGACGTTTCTCCAAACCAAACATGGCTAGTGTTGCATGTTTCCGAGCACCTTTAAAAACAATGTTAGTGTCAACACCTGAGTTTAGCTTTGCTTTAGCCCCTGAAAAAGAGACCCAGTGTGCAGTGATGCACATGTAATCAGCGCCTGCGCCACTGGTCCACATGTCTGTTGTCAGATGTATAGTGTGAACAGCACTCTTCTGCAAAGCTGCCCCAATCACCTTCAGAACATCTTCATGTAGTGCTGGAACCGCAACTCGGGCAAAATAGAACCGGCTAGGAACCTTCCATTTAGGGCAGAGCGCTGTCACTAATTCTAGAAAACCAACCCCTTCTACAAAAGAAAAAGGGAGAAGGTCCAGAGCTAGCATTTTAGCCAGCTTAGTGTTATACAGACGGGTCATTGGGTGGTTGCGTTCATATTGCGCTTCTGTAAACAACATCTTTTTAATGTTGCCCTGGACCAATGATTTACGGGATGATGATGATCTCTTCGACCCAGTTACGCTCGCTGATGAACTTTTCCGCATTGATGTCTCACTCTCTCCCACACTCTTAGTGTGGCTCCCATGGGGTGTGCTGCTGACATGGGAACTGGGTGTAAGTGAAGTGTTTGAATCGTCTTCTTCTACCTCCTCGTCATCAGCAGATGAAAAATCAACGTTTTCATTACGTGCAATTCCGGCTTTCTTGACCGCCTCTAGGTGCGGAAACCATTGGACAGCGTGCCTTCTCTCAAGATGACCTCTCTGGCCTCCGGTACCATAGTTAGAACCAAGCTTACCACGACTAAATCGAAGCTTACAAAGGCTACAAATGGTTACGTTTTCCTTTTTTGGGCAAACACTAAAGAAGTCCCAAACTGGAGACTTGAAATGTCTTCGGGGGCCGGAGGAGGCGGCGATACTGGTGGTGGTGGTCCTGCTGCTAAAGCCAGATGAAGTGGAGGATGTGGATTGCCGAACTTCAGTACGTTTTGCACTTTCACCACCACGAATTGAGGTCGAGGACGAGGTGGGTACCTTCTTGCGAAGAAATATGGAAGCGGTAGGTTTTGGTGTACTACTTAACTCCAAATCTAATGATTCCATTTCCATTGCCTCCTCGCCGACATCATCATCACGCTCAGCAGCTTCTCGGGATAGGGTCAAAATGTCTCTTTGCTGCATGCCCGGTGGGGCTGCAGTGACCTTTGTGATGACTGGCTCGTCGTCATCGTGAGAGGCTTCATCACCAGCAGTATCTGTCACTTCTTGTTGAGCCTCATCACACTCCATAGGTTTGAGTTTTTGGACGACCTTCCTTTTACGCTTAGGTACCGGTGTCAGATCATGGTGTGCCTCACTGTCAGACCGCAGTTGTGGTTCCCAAGACGGATCACTTGCATCAGAACGAGGTGGGCTTGAAGAAGATGTAGACACCCCCCTTGATCTTTTCCTTGCTAGGGATGTGGAAGACAATGAATGATCATCAGGAGGAGTGGCTTCCAATGATACCTCGGCTTCATTGTCGATTTCCAAATGTGCCCCTACTTCGGGAGGAACAACTATTGTGGGCACTTGTGAACCTCCATGCACCTTTGCTTGCGCATCTCCTTTTGCTGCCTCTCCTTCCACATGTACTTGGGCGTGTACTTGCACATGGTGTTGTTGTTGCGGCTGTGGTTGTTCAACACTTGTCAGATGAGTTACAACAACCTGTGTTGATTCAGGGACATTGCTGCTACTTTCTTGCGATGAGCCAACATCACTGGTCGATGGTGATTGGAGAAGTACACTGACTGCCTCTGAAGCACTCAAGGGCTTTGACTTACGTTGGCGTGGTGGTGGAGGCACTGAACCCAATGGAGCAGGGGTGCTGCTCCCAGCTTGGTCCCCAGCAGATCCTGCTGCTGCAGGCGTACTTTTTTTTTTGCTCCCAAAAAAAGTGGCGGGTGGCACACCAGCCTCCTTGGTAACTTGCTTCTTCTGCTCCTTACTAGCAACTTTCTTGCTAGAGGAGCTACGGAGAACTTTCTTTGGGGGCGGAGCCATCTTCTTCAGAGCAGGTCAGACAGCAGGCCGCAGTTGCACGAATTGTAGAGTTGTCTGAGGCCAGACGTGACGTCGCGTGACGTTATGCTGCACACACACACCGCTGCAGGACTTCTTCCTGGCACTGGTGGTTCTCTTGAGTCTTGTGCACCTAAAAAAAATGGAAGACAGAGGAACATCAGTTCAGTTATAGAGCACAAAAAAATCGAAAAACACTGCAAAATCAGCACAATCCCAATCCATCCATGCCCTCCATAATGTTTAAATTCAAGACAACCCACAGAAAGACTAGGCCCATGCAAGACTCACTACCCCTGGGCATAAATAAAGGTTGAAAAGTAGGCAAAATGGTTGGAGGCCTAACAACAAAGCCTGCATTTAAAATGGCCACTTGCCTGCCAGCACATGGCCAGTGCCTGTAGCTGCACTCAAAATGGCCACCAGCCACATGGCATGTCCCTCCCCATGAACACCCCCAAAAATCGAAAAACACTGCAAAATCAGCACAATCCCATTCCATCCATGGCCTCCATGATGTTTAATTCAAGACAACCCACAGAAAGACTAGGCCCATGCAAGACTCACTACCCCTGGGCATAAATAAAGGTTGAAAAGTAGGCAAAATGGTTGGAGGCCTAACAACAAAGCCTGCATTCAAAATGGCCACTTGCCTGCCAGCACATGGCCAGTGCCTGTAGCTGCACTCAAAATGGCCACCAGCCACATGGCATGTCCCTCCCCATGAACACCCCCAAAAATCGAAAAACACTGCAAAATCAGCACAATCCCATTCAATCCATGGCCTCCATGATGTTTAAATTCAAGACAACCCACAGAAAGACTAGGCCCATGCAAGACTCACTACCCCTGGGCATAAATAAAGGTTGAAAAGTAGGCAAAATGGTTGGAGGCCTAACAACAAAGCCTGCATTCAAAATGGCCACTTGCCTGCCAGCACATGGCCAGTGCCTGTAGCTGCACTCAAAATGGCCACCAGCCACATGGCATGTCCCTCCCCATGAACACCCCCAAAAATCGAAAAACACTGCAAAATCAGCACAATCCCATTCAATCCATGGCCTCCATGATGTTTAAATTCAAGACAACCCACAGAAATACTAGGCCCATGCAAGACTCACTACCCCTGGGCATAAATAAAGGTTGAAAAGTAGGCAAAATGGTTGGAGGCCTAACAACAAAGCCTGCATTCAAAATGGCCACTTGCCTGCCAGCACATGGCCAGTGCCTGTAGCTGCACTCAAAATGGCCACCAGCCACATGGCATGTCCCTCCCCATGAACACCCCCAAAAATCGAAAAACACTGCAAAATCAGCACAATCCCATTCAATCCATGGCCTCCATGATGTTTAAATTCAAGACAACCCACAGAAATACTAGGCCCATGCAAGACTCACTACCCCTGGGCATAAATAAAGGTTGAAAAGTAGGCAAAATGGTTGGAGGCCTAACAACAAAGCCTGCATTCAAAATGGCCACTTGCCTGCCAGCACATGGCCAGTGCCTGTAGCTGCACTCAAAATGGCCACCAGCCACATGGCATGTCCCTCCCCATGAACACCCCCAAAAATCGAAAAACACTGCAAAATCAGCACAATCCCATTCCATCCATGGCCTCCATGATGTTTAAATTCAAGACAGCCCACAGAAAGACTAGGCCCATGCTAGACTCAAATACCCCTGGTGAAAAGGCCACAAGTACAGGCCCAAAAAACGAAAATCACTGAAAAATCTGCACAATCCCATTCCATCCATGGCCTCCATGATGTTTAAATTCAAGACAACCCACAGAAAGACTAGGCCCATGCAAGACTCACTACCCCTGGGCATAAATAAAGGTTGAAAAGTAGGCAAAATGGTTGGAGGCCTAACAACAAAGCCTGCATTCAAAATGGCCACTTGCCTGCCAGCACATGGCCAGTGCCTGTAGCTGCACTCAAAATGGCCACCAGCCACATGGCATGTCCCTCCCCATGAACACCCCCAAAAATCGAAAAACACTGCAAAATCAGCACAATCCCATTCCATCCATGGCCTCCATGATGTTTAAATTCAAGACAGCCCACAGAAAGACTAGGCCCATGCTAGACTCAAATACCCCTGGTGAAAAGGCCACAAGTACAGGCCCAAAAAACGAAAATCACTGAAAAATCTGCACAATCCCATTCCATCCATGCCCTCCATGATGTTTAAATTCAAAACAGCCCACAGAAAGACTAGGCCCATGCACCACTCACTACCCCTGGTCAAGGCCCCAACAACAGGTCAAAAATCGAAAAACACAGAAAAATCAGCACAATCCCAATTCATCTATGGCCTCCATGATGTTTAAGTTCAAGACAACCCACAGAAAGAATCAGTCCACCCACCACTGAGTACCCCTGGGCAAAAGGCCCCAAAACAGCCCAAAAATCGAAAATTCCAAAATTTTAGTTGCAGCAACTGTAATGCCCCAAACAAACTTACTTGTAAAATTTCTAATCCAACAGTGATCCAAAGAAAGTCAAAAAGGCCTCAAATCCAAAGATCCAGCAGCATCCACAAAAAGTAATCCTTCCAGCTCCACATCCAAATGAAAAGTGACCAGGAGATGGACAAAGCACTGGGAGGAGCCTGCTGAACAGGAACAGGAAGTTGAAGACTATGGGGCACTTCCTTCCTCCCACCCCCCTGCCCCCCTCCCCAAAATGGACTCCTCGCTAAAAAAGTGCAGGCAAATGTCAAACTAAGGAGTTATTCACATAAAAATCATCATTTCTAGAAGGTTTATGCTGCTTGCTGGTGGATTTCTTGTGCAGAATTGCAAATTTATATTTTCGCTCGCCGCATCTCAAATCTCGCAATTGCGAAGTACCGCGAGACGTGATCTCGCCGTACTCGCGTTGACAAACTATCGCTGGCAAGCCGCGATGACGTAATCGCGCTCGCCAATTCCCGCGGGATCACACAGCAAGATCCAAAATGGGGCAGCACTCGCAAACTATCGAAAAAAACAACTCGGCAAACGATGATAAACGCCGCGCGCCGCAAAAATTGTATCACCAACGCCGCGCGCCGCCAAAAAAATCCGCTGCGTGCGATTTTGCGGATTTTGCGGGAAATCCGCAAATCTCGCGGATTGCGGATTTCCCGAAAATCCGCAAAATCCGCGAGCGTAACGGATTTTCCGCCCATGCTTACCCACGTCTGGGCATCCCCAGCGCACTTAGGGCGGAATATGCAAACACAACAGGTGATGGACCGAATGTGGATCAATGTCACACACTCACCCCAGTCCCTTGCTCATTGCACCATCAGGATTCAAGCAAGCCTGGCCAAAGACGGCTGAAATGCCAGAAACCGGTCCCCGGTAGCTTGTTTCCTTCCCAGTGAAATAATTGGCTTGGTAGTTTGGTTTGCCCTGTTCCCATGATACACTGGGCCAGGGACAGACTAATTTGCATATAACCAGGTTCTGAGCTGGGATGGTGCAGTGAGCTAAAAAACTGTGTTGGATTAAACCCTGATCTCTTGACTGGGTGAGAGTATTCTGCTTAATTCAGAAACTCTGTCCATCACCACCCCCTGTTGTTTAATTATTTTGTCCACCATAAGCGTGGAAGGGTATACTCAGACGTGAGTCCCTTGCTCATTGCACCATCAGGATTCAAGCAAGCCGGGCCGAAGACGGCTGAAATGCCAGAAACCGGTCCCCGGTAGCTTGTTTCCTTTCCAGTGAAAGAATTGGCTTGGTAGTTTGGTTTGCCCTGTTCCCATGATACACTGGGCCAGGGACAGACTAATTTGCATATAGCCAGGTTCTGAGCTGGGATTGTGCAGTGAGCTAAAAACGGTGTTGGATTAAACCCTGATCTCTTGACTGGGTGAGAGTATTCTGCTTAATTCAGAAACTCTGTCCATCACCACCCCCTGTTGTTTAATTATTTTGGCCACCATGAGCGTGGAAGGGTATACTCAGACGTGAGTCCCTTGCTCATTGCACCATCAGGATTCAAGCAAGCCGGGCCGAAGACGGCTGAAATGCCAGAAACCAGTCCCCGGTAGCTTGTTTCCTTCCCAGTGAAAGAATTGGCTTGGTAGTTTGGTTTGCCCTGTTCCCATAATACACTGGGCCAGGGACAGACTAATTTGCATATAGCCAGGTTCTGAGCTGGGATGGTGCAGTGAGCTAAAAAACGGTGTTGGATTAAACCCTGATCTCTTGACTGGGTGAGAGTATTCTGCTTAATTCAGAAACTCTGTCCATCACCACCCCCTGTTGTTTAATTATTTTGTCCACCATAAGCGTGGAAGGGTATACTCAGACGTGAGTCCCTTGCTCATTGCACCATCAGGATTCAAGCAAGCCGGGCCAAAGACTGCTGAAATGCCGGAAACCGGTCCCCGGTAGCTTGTTTCCTTCCCAGTGAAAGAATTGGCTTGGTAGTTTGGTTTGCCCTGTTCCCATGATACACTGGGCCAGGGACAGACTAATTTGCATATAGCCAGGTTCTGAGCTGGGATGGTGCAGTGAGCTAAAAAACGGTGTTGGATTAAAGCCTGATCTCTTGACTGGGTGAGAGTATTCTGCTTAATTCAGAAACTCTGTCCATCACCACCCCCTGTTGTTTAATTATTTTGTCCACCATAAGTGTGGAGAGGTATACTAAGACGTGAGTCCCTTGCTCATTGCACCATCAGGATTCAAGCAAGCCGGGCCGAAGACGGCTGAAATGCCAGAAACCGGTCCCCGGTAGCTTGTTTCCTTCCCAGTGAAAGAATTGGCTTGGTAGTTTGGTTTGCCCTGTTCCCATGATACACTGGTCCAGGGACAGACTAATTTGCATATTGCCAGGTTCTGAGCTGGGATGGTGCAGTGAGCTAAAAAACGGTGTTGGATTAAACCCTGATCTCTTGACTGGGTGAGAGTATTCTGCTTAATTCAGAAACTCTGTCCATCACCACCCCCTGTTGTTTAATTATTTTGTCCACCATAAGCGTGGAAGGGTATACTCAGACGTGAGTCCCTTGCTCATTGCGCCATCAGGATTCAAGCAAGCCGGGCCGAAGACGGCTGAAATGCCAGAAACCGGTCCCCGGTAGCTTGTTTCCTTCCCAGTGAAAGAATTGGCTTGGTAGTTTGGTTTGCCCTGTTCCCATGATACACTGGGCCAGGGACAGACTAATTTGCATATAGCCAGGTTCTGAGCTGGGTTGGTGCAGTGAGCTAAAAACGGTGTTGGATTAAACCCTGAGCTCTTGACTGGGTGAGAGTATTCTGCTTAATTCAGAAACTCTGTCCATCACCACCCCCTGTTGTTTAATTATTTTGTCCACCATAAGCGTGGAAGGGTATACTCAGACGTGAGTCCCTTGCTCTTTGCACCATCAGGATTCAAGCAAGCCGGGCCGAAGACGGCTGAAATGCCAGAAACCGGTCCCCGGTAGCTTGTTTCCTTCCCAGTGAAAGAATTGGCTTAGTAGTTTGGTTTGCCCTGTTCCCATGATACACTGTGCCAGGGACAGACTGATTTGCATATAGCCAGGTTCTGAGCTGGGATGGTGCAGTGAGCTAAAAAACGGTGTTGGATTAAACCCTGATCTCTTGACTGGGTGGGAGTATTCTGCTTAATTCAGAAACTCTGTCCATCACCACCCCCTGTTGTTTAATTATTTTGTCCACCATAAGCGTGGAAGGGTATACTCAGACGTGAGTCCCTTGCTCATTGCACCATCAGGATTCAAGCAAGCCGGGCCGAAGACGGCTGAAATGCCAGAAACCGGTCCACCGGTAGCTTGTTTCCTTCCCAGTGAAAGAATTGGCTTGGTAGTTTGGTTTGCCCTGTTCCCATGATACACTGGGCCAGGGACAGACTAATTTGCATATAGCCAGGTTCTGAGCTGGGATGGTGCAGTGAGCTAAAAAACGGTGTTGGATTAAACCCTGATCTCTTGACTGGGTGAGAGTATTCTGCTTAATTCAGAAACTCTGTCCATCACCACCCCCTGTTGTTTAATTATTTGACTGTGCCACTGGCACACCAAAGGTAAACCCAGCTGCACCCTTCCATGCCCACTTCAGGCACAGAGGACAGTATGCTGCCAGTCAGAGTACAGACCAACCAAGTGCTTAAACAAAAGAGGCACTGTTGCTTCTGAAAAGTGTGCCGACAAGCAACAATTCCTCTGAGAGTCTCTTCAAAGAGCATAAGCAAAAGACTATCCCCCAGATGCATCAAGCATCCGTTTTGCAATTCCTTATTAGCGAAAAATAAGGATTCGCTAATAAGGAATAGCAAAATGCTATGCATGAAGAAATCACTAAAAAATAGCGATTTCTTAAAATTCCTTAATTGCGACTTGCAAATTGCGGGTCGCAATTAAGGAATACCTCCCCATTTATTCCTATGGGCCTGGAGGCCCATAGGAATTAATGGGTAGACATTCTCAATTTGCGATTCTCAATTAGAGAATCGCAAATTGAGATTGTAATTTCTAGGGTGCCAGGATGTCAAAAGGACACCCTGTTGCACCCCTGAAATCTGCATATGGGTACATCTTGCACACACACATGCCCTAAGGGCATGTTTGTGTGTAAAATGGAACTTTGAAAAATGCACTTTAATGCATTTTTCAAAGTTTTTGCAAATTACCATGAAGTTCAACTGCATGGTAATTTGCGACCCCTATTAGCGAAATCGCTATTTTTTTAACTTTAATGCATTGCATTTAAGGAATCTCAATTTGAGATTCCTTAAATGATAGCAATTTGAGTAATCGCAATTTTGCGATTTCTTAAATTGTGATTTTTGCATTTCGGCTGATGCATCCCAAATGCAAAAATACCAGTTGCAAAGGGGCAGATTCTGAGAATCTGTCCCTTTGCGACTGGTTTTTAGCTTGATGCATCTGGGCCTATATCGCTCATTATTTCAGGGAAAGCACTGTGCACAAACCTGAAAATGAGGTAAACCTGAAATGCACTTTAAGAAATGTCCGATCTATGTGTAAACACACTAGAGAAAAATTAGTTTATCATGGATAATATTACTGATTTGCTTTTTATCACAGTGATTTGGCTCAAAGATCACTTGACCCCAGTTACAGCAGAGGCCCTTCCCCCAGGCTACCCTATGCAACATGTTATTCACCAGGACCCGGAGGAAGGGAGGAGGGTGGCCATAGCCTATAAAATTCAAATCTCAATATTAAAACATGGTTAGCGACAGTCCAAGATGAAGCAGAATCTCTTCCAATCAGTCTCCACTTACTGGCTCAAAACAGTTTGATTTTTAATAATTAATAGACAGATGGGCATTTCCACCCCATTAAAAAAAACTCTAAGGCTAATACAGTGGTGCTGGCATACACAGAGTAGAGTAAACTTATAATTTTAGGTGATTTTAATCTTCATATTAATTATCACATTGATAAAAATGCCACAGAATTAAAAGAGATTCTAGTGGCATGCAATCTTCATCAGCAGTGTATGTGAACCTACCTATCTGGCAGGTCATTTATGCAAACAATGATACGATCAAGTATTGCAATGCTTAAAAAAACATGGTCAAACCATCAAGCAGTATTTTTTGCTCTCCCAATTCGTATTTGGGAAAAGAGACCACTAACTGCCTGATTCATGTAGCTAAATTGCACTCGCAAAGGGCCAGATTCTCAGAATCTGGCCCTTTGCGAGCGCAATTTTTGCATTTGGTATTCATGATACCAAATGCAAAAATCGCTATTTAAGAATTCGCATATTTGCGTGGAATGGCATTTAAGGAATCTCTAATAGAGATTCCTTAAATGCTATTCATGACACACAACAAAATAGCGATATTGGACATTTGGGGCCGCTATTTACCGACAGGTCAGACCTGTCGGTAAATAGCAAAAACTCAGAAAAATGCTTTTAAAAGCATTTTTCAAAGTTGCATGTAGCACACACACATGTCCTTTGGACATGTGTGTGCGCAACACCTGTCCAAAAGTGCATTTTAGGGGTGCTACAGGGCGTCCTTTGGACACCCCTGTCACCCTTAAAATCGCTATCTCAGTTGCGAGTAGCAAATTGCTACTCGCAAATCCCCATTCATTCCAATGGGCCTCTTGGCCCATAGGAATGAATGGGGAGTATTTGCGAGTAGCAAATTGCTACTCGCAAATAAAGAACAAGTAGGAATCGCTATTTAAGTAGCAATTCCTACATGAATGCCGTTTTGCGTGTCCTCAATAGCGAATCGCTATGATTCGCTATTAGGGACACGCAAAACGGCCCGTACATGAATCAGGCTGTAAGTGTACAAAAAAGAAACTTTCGTCTGTGGAGAAAAATGGATGCTAACAAACTTAAAAACACACTGATTAATACTTACCTACCACTGTTGGCACATATTAATGTCAATATGTTACATTTTAATAAATGGATTAAAGCAGCCCTGGATAAGGTTCTTCCAGATAAAAACAGCATCTCCCATCGGGTACATACTCCCACTCCCTGGCACAATGATTCACTAGTCCAAGTCAAACGCCAATGCAAATTGAAAGAGTGAGCATGGAGAAGCAGGTACTAGGAAGATGGAATGTAAAAGAGAACTTGAATACTATAAGCAACTATTCACCATGGCCAGCAGTGATTTTACTCCAATCGCATTGTCTCAGAAAAAGACCCCACTAAGGAGGCCTTTGCGATCTACAATGCCTTGGCCACGGGAGTGGCTCATTCCTAGGAGCTCATCAAAAACTGTAGTCCTATATTATTACTAAAAGTTCTAGCCTCCTGTCAATATTCTCTCTTCCTGACCCTGTGATTATTGCATCAGCAGAACACAGTGTCATATCCATCTACTAGGCAACAATAAATTACAAGTCAGAGAGCTGGACTATCCTACCGAAACAGTGATGAATAGGCTCAGCATTATCAATTCATGCTCACCATAGGACCCTATACTGGCCAAACAATATAGAATAATTGCCAAATCCATTGCTCCTATGATAGTTACAATATATAATCAAACCGTAGAGATAAGCCACGTACCTCAATTTTGTAAGGTGGCAGTAGTCCTACCTCTATTAAAAATGCCATCATTGGTTGAAACCAACTGTGTAAATTACAGACCAGTCTCCTTCCTGCCGGTTATGCCAAAAATCGTAGATAGCTCGGTTAGCATACAGCTGTCACAGTACAAATAGGATAACAATCTTCTTCACAGGGTCCAGTCCGGCTCCAGACCAACCATGAACACGGAGAAAGTGTTGATCGCTGCATCCAATGATATAAGAATGGCCCTGGACATGGGTGGATCAGCTGCCCTGATTCGTTTGGATCTATTAGCAGCATTAAACACCATCTCCCATAACATCCTGCTTAATCACCTCCAAGATTCAGGAATGAAGGGACAAGTGCTCAGTTGATTTACATCTTGTTTTATGGACAGGAACCAAGTAGTCACCCACGGTCAATTCCCATTAGAAGCAGTGCCTCAAACATGTGGAGTTTCTCAAGGACCCGCCTTGAGCCCCATTTATTTTCAACCTCAATGTGGCACCTCTTGTGAAATCAATTGAGTCATTAGGACTGAATCTTTACATCTATGCAGACCACACTCAACTACTTTTAAGACTGGATGAGACGTGGAACTCAAAAGGAAGTTTTAAGCCAGAGCTCTTGAGTAAGGCCTCCTTGATTAACACCAACTCTTTATGACTGAACTGCAATAAAAAAATGGTGGTCGTTTTTGTTGACACCTTATCTTGAGCAGATTCATGGTGGCCACAATCTTTAGGACCACCCCCACATCTGTCAAAAATGTCAGCGGTCTGGGTTTTATCTTTGACAGCATAATGACTTTCAAGCCACAAGTATCCAAACTCTTTGCCACTTGCTGTTACATCATGAAGATGCTGAGAAAGATTCTTTCCCTCATTCCAGAAGAACGTAAACAACAACTTGTTCAAGCCATGGTTATTAGCTGGCTTGACTACTCCAATACACTATGGGGCCCATTAGGATGTCGGGCGGATTGCCTCCGCCAGGGTAGCGGTGGCCAACGCCACCATGGCGGAGACAATCCGCCCGACATCCTTCCCTGCATTCCCCCCGCCATATTACGATGGCGGAGGGGACCGCAGCGGTGGGAAACACCGCCCGCCTGTTTTCCGCCCCGGTCGCCGTGCGGCCGGGGCGGAAAAGGGATAACATGGTGGCGGTGTCTATCAGACACCGCCAGCCATATTAGAATAGGCATTTTTCAATGCCTGTCCATGGCGGCAATGCCGCCACGGAAAGGCATGCGGTGTGCACTCTGGGGGGCCCATGTGGGCCCCCAGAGTGATGGCCAAAGGGGGGTGGCATACAGGGGGGTACCTGTGGTACCCCCCTGCATTTGCATAATCGACGCAGCAGGCACCGCGCGGTGCCTGCCACTTCGATTATGCAAATGCGTGCATTTGTTTTTAACATTGTGGTGGGCGGTGCAGTGAGCACCGCCCGCCACAATGTTAATTTGAGGAATGCACC
Source organism: Lissotriton vulgaris (assembly GCF_964263255.1). NCBI lineage: Eukaryota > Metazoa > Chordata > Amphibia > Caudata > Salamandridae > Lissotriton > Lissotriton vulgaris. Next base: position 847,258,093 of record NC_141685.1, read on the forward strand.
CGCCACTGTGGCGGGCGCATCCTAATGCCAATGTCGGGACCCCCGCCCTTGAGGCAGGCGGTCCCGATCTCCGTTAGAGTGGTGGGCGGACTTTTTCCGCCCGCCATCCTAATGGACCCCATAATCTGGAGCTTTTAAAATACGCTCAAAGGAAGCTGAAGGTTACCCAGAATGCAGCAGCTAGGCTAATCCTCAATATCTCAAAAAGAGAACACATATCTAAACGTCCAAGATCACTTCACAGGCTCTCAATTAATAAAGATGCAATTTCAAGGCTCTTTGCTGCTGTCACACATCTGTGCCCTCGGAGAAGCATGCTAAGCCTTACATCTCAACTCTCTTTCAGAGGCATACCCCAATCAGAGCTCTACACTCCGCCTCTTCTTTTGTAGATAAAGTGCCTAAATTCAGAAAAGCTACATTGGGAGGTAGAGTGTTCGTAGTTGTGAAAGCGAAAGGATGGAACACTCTGACCTTCTCACTCAAAGCAGAAAACCACCTAATGCCTTTTCAGAAAAACTCTCAAGATGTATTTATTTTAATTGTTCCAGCTGAGATGTAACCAAATCTCAGTATCAGCGCCTAGAAACCTATAGGTATTTATGCGCTTAATAAAACCTAAACTAAACTAAACTTGTTGTAAAACTACTCCCAGAGCACAGACAAAGGCCGACGGTGTGATCAGATGTTATTCTTTCATTTATAGGATGACCTGTGGGCTGGACCCAACAAGTGGATAAACGTGAATGAGACACAAGACAATTTGTCACAGGAAAATATTAGCTGACATCTGAGCAGGGCCCTTCTTTATTTCCCCAGGCTGGCAGGCAACAATCTCGGTGGGAGGGGGGTTGTCCCCAGAACAGGTTTATAGTGACCACAGAGGATAACCTTTTCATTTTACTTAGTACATCTCTGGGGTTGACTCATGGGCTCTGCACAAGAGGAGAAGGGTTTTACCATTGTGAAATCACCCAGTTTTTGGCATTATGTGAATGTGTGCCCTAATGCAAACAACAACTGATGCAAAAGTCAGTAAGGTTACCCCTGGAAGCCTTTGCCCCATTGATTAGGGAGGATCCAGGTGTCACCATCAGGCACAGGCTAGTCCGAGGAATAAATGTTGCATACAAAGTACCATCATGAGAATACTTGCTGGACCTCAGAAGAAAATCAAAAGAAGAGTGGACTTTCTGTCTGTGACCTGAGAAGAGTTTCGAAGAGCTGGATCCGACCTCACTGGTACGCAGGACAAAAAATTGATTTCAAGGACCATAGTGTTGACCTCCTGTTCAATCTGCAAGGCCACAAAAGCCTTCAAGAGGTCATTTTGTAAACTGCCCAGCTTAACCTGCTAACTGGATTTGCCTGGACCATGCTGGTAGCTTCTGCTGGAGTGAGTCTTGACCACCAAGTGCTGTTGTCTAGGTCCTGAGACCCTTGGCTGTATCAATTTGTTCAATCAATCAAAATTTCCCATCACCCCTGAATAAACTTTATAAATAAATAAATAAACAAATAAACGTTTTTGGCCCATAGACCTCTGAAGTATAAGGATAAACCATGCCAAGCCAATCTGACCAAGGTGCGTTCCCACTGTGCTGAAGATTCAAATTTCTCCTACTCAGAGCTTTCCTCCAAAAATCAATAGCTTCACGGGACCTCATCCATTGGCTATCTGACCTCATCAAGTTTTACTCTGCCACAGCTTGCTACCTTGCCCTGTTGACGATTACTCACTTCCAATTTTGAGAAATAGTCCTAACGTTAACCTCCTGAACAGGTTGAAGTTGGTGCAACATCGTGGTTGTCCTCAAATTGTGGCATGACCACTTGACCCATATGGGAAATATTTGGACGTTTTTATTAAACAATTCATAGTTTCTGTGCCACTTATAGGATCGTTGTCTATTTGGTGTCATTTTATTAATTCATTTCACACATTTTTTTAAATATGCTTAGGCTGTTTTTGTGGTCAGTTTTTGGTGTTTGGTTTTGAAATTAGTACTATTTTGGTACAGCACTGTTACTTTACACATTCACTCAAATTTAAGCCCGTCTGCTTTGTGCCATAAATACCAGGGGTGGAGCTCTGGTTTATTTAGTGACCTTAGTGGTTCATCCTGACAAGGATTTTGATTAATATTTCAGGTGGGTAGTCGCTTAAGTTGTTTGAAAAGTCTGCATGATTTAGGCTGTGTTCTCCACAATGCATGGTGCACAGTTTCACAAGGTAATAGATGCAACTTAAAGTAAACATTTCCAGACAATTAATAACAATTCAACTTACTAATCATTGTTACTAGTTTGGCTGCAACATACAAAACTACGGCGCTCAAGTTCTGAGTTCTGAGGTGTACCAGCTGGCTTGTTTGGAGGTTCTGTGCGTTTTGGCTGGTTTGGTGGGGGCGACTCAGTTGCCGGGCTGGTGCTCCAGTCATTAAATTTTCTGTACTGCCTTATCCAAGTAGGTGCTGTCTGTAGTCTCTGTGTTGCTGAGGGCATCGGTGAATTGTTGCTGAGTGACCTTGTACCAGCTGCGGAAGGTCGTGCTGTGTCTGTTGGGGGGTGAGGGCAGGTCCGGCAATGGGGAAGTGTACAATGGAGTGGTCCAACCAGGTGAGTTCCAATGCGTGGCTGTATCTGATTATGTTGCTGGACCCGAAGATGGGGCCCAGCATGTGTCCTGCTTTTTGCTTGAGGTCCGTGACTAGCTGCTTGAGGCAGATGTTGTCCAGACATTCCAGGAGGTCAGTGGAGCTGATGTCAGTTGTGGCGTCCAGGTAGAAGTTAGGTGTCCCAGGAAGGCGTAGTGTTTGGATTCAGTGGCGAACGGGGTGATTAATTGAGTGATGGAGTTGCTGAGGCAGGTTTGTGGTCCTGGTGGTCTTCATGTGAGGGTGCCTCTGATGGTGGTGTTAACATCAGTGCAGAACTGGAAATTCATGTGATCTATGATCAGTATGGTTTAAACGCTGGTGATGGTACAGGTGATTGATTCCCTTTGTAAGATAGCAATGCCGCCTTAGTGTCTGTTGGCGTGGTCACAGTGTTTCATTTTGTGGGCGATGGGATTTGCTGGGACTATGTCCGGATTTGTTGCAGGGATGAGCCAGGTTTCTCTGAAAGTTACGTCGGGGTGAGAGTGGCAATTGTGTCCCAGACGATAAGATTGATGCAGTGCATGTTAAACCGATGCGGGAGGCAGCGCCTTTGTATGTTCCTCCTAAAGGTGAGGGTACTAGTTCGGATAGAGGGTCCCCTGATGCTCAAGGGTATTTCATCTATAATTGGGTTTATACTCCTTGGAATAGAGCAGATGTTATGGCATTAAAAGCTGCATTACCTGATCCACGAAAGAATCCCGCTGCCTTTTATGAGGAAGTTGAGGGGGCTCTGAATTCCTGTACTATGACCTTGGCCGATATTGATTTATTTTTCGGGCTTATATTACCCCAGATATGTGGAGATCTATACGAAAGGTAGATGATCCTATGGCATTCAAGGTTAGATGGGCAGATCTTGAGGATGAGGATAGAGAAAGGAAACCCACACGAAAACCGCCCCAGACGATTTTAGATCTTCCTGCTGCTATTTTGGCTAAATTAAAAACGCTTATTCCCCCTAAAAAGATTGATTGGACTATGTCAGCGTCATGTAAACAGAAAGTAGATGAATCAGTTTCAGATTTCTTTACACGATTTAAGGAAACTTTCCATGATTTTAGCGGCCAGTCGCTTACGGACGACACGGGTCGACATCTTTTTGTTGATAAATATTGTCTCGAATTTACTACCGGGAGTAGCAGCTCGATTGAAAGCGAGCGAAAGCTCTTGGATGACTTCAACGCCAGCATCCCTCCTGATGATGGCTCAGTATTATGAGCGTCAGGAATTAGAAGCGAAGGGTAGTGAGGAAAAGAAATCTAAAGATTTGAAAACGAAGGTAATGTTAGCGCAAGTGTATGGGACGCCTCGTAGAGGTAATGAAAGGGGCGGTCGGAATTTCCCTGGTTCTTCCTCGGGCCGCACTGATTTGGCCCGGGATCAATGTGCATATTGTAGACAGAGAGGCCATTGGGCGAATGAGTGTCCATTGTTGCGTGCACAGCGGCAAGAGCATGGGCAGGGATCCATGAGGGGTAGAGGAGGTTCTTCAGGCCCTAGGGGCAACACGAATGATCAAGCCAGGTTTGATTCTAGTATGCGACCACGAGATGGGTCCAATGTCTTTGATCGACGAAATCCATACCAAATGTCTGATTATGTACCTCCTGAACAGCATGACTCACAGTATGCATAGGATTGCGTAGGATGGGGTAAGGAATCAGTTGAAGTGCCAGTAGATCTGAGGGTTCCTTATGTTACAGCGCATGTTTTGGGTTCTACTGATCGGTTCCTGGTTGATACAGGAGCTACTCGTAGCGCTTTGTCTAAAAAATTGGTTCCGAGGGCTCCCCTGTCTGGCTTAACAATTACGTCAATAGGGTTCGATGGAACGCCTTCTGTTAGCCCACTATCGCAACCTCTTGCACTTTATGTAGATCAGTTTGTTGCACCATGTCCATTTCTGCTTTCCCCGAATACGCCTGATAACATTGTGGGTCTGGATATGCTTAAGCATTTTCGGGCTACGATACGATGCTCTCCTGAGGGAGTACGTGTTATTTTGAATGACAATTATCCGACAATGGGGAGGGTGTGTATGATTAAAGAAGATACTGCATTGGCCTCTTTGCCTCATACTTTGTGAGCCACTTCGGATACTGATGTGGGACAGATGATTATTCCTCCGGTGCACATTAGTGTAAAGGAGAGAGCCGTGTTGCCGCGCCTGCCTCAGTATCAAATCTCACAGGAGGGGGAGGAGGCGCTTATACAGATAGTGCAGGATCTGATTAAAGTAGGGGTTGTTGAAGAAGTTCCATACAATGTGTGCAACAGTCCTATACTACCGATTTTGAAGAAAGACACTGACACTAGGATTTATCGATTTATTATCGATTTGAGGGAGGTCAACAAGATAGTGATACCTCAATACCCAGTGGTTTCTGACATTACGACACTTCTTACTCTGGTCACGCCAACTGCAACAACGTTCTCAGTCATAGATTTGAAGAACGCTTTCTTTTCGATCCCTATTCATCCTGACAGCCGATACCTTTTCGGATTCACTTTGAATAATAGATCGTACAGATTTTGTAGAGTTTCCCAAGGCTATACTGAGAGTCCTAGCATTTATAGTCAGGCATTGAAACGGCAGTTGGACTCTTTCATTTTACCTGAAGGTGTGGCGCTTATACAATATGTCGATGACATCTTGTTGGCAGCCGACACCCCCGAACAATGTGAGGAGTGTACATTGTCTTTACTTACCTTCCTGGCATCGCACAATCACAAAGTATCGAAAAAGAAACTGAAATATTGTAGACCAAAGGTAACCTACTTAGGTCACCTTTTGTCTAAGGAGGGGCGTGCACTTACACCAGATCGTGTTCAAGTTATTTTAGACACACCAGCACCCTCCACGCAGAAAGATGTTCGAGCTTTTCTGGGTCTCACCTCCTTTTGTAGACAATGGATATTAGGGTTTTCGTGCATAGTTAAACCACTGTTAGCACTTTTGACAAAGGATACCCCAGTTCCCCTTCCCTGGACAGACGAATGTGAGAATGCTTTTCAACAGTTACTTCAGGCCCTTTGTTCAGCACCAGTGTTAGGCACCCCTGATTACACGAAGCCCTTTACATTGTATGTGCATGAGAGAGATGGATGCGCGTTATCAGTGTTAGTACAGATGCACGGCGACAAGCAGCGCCCTTGTGCATACTTCTCGGCAATGCTTGATCCTGTTGCTCGAGCATTGCCTGGTTGTCTTCGCTCAATTGCAGCAACAGCTGTGTCTATACGCCAGAGTGAAGGGATTGTGTTATCTCATAAGTTGTTGGTGTTGGCCACCATGCTGTTGATGCCCTTTTGAATCAGACAAAGACGCAGCATTTAACCAGTGCTCGTCTGACAGGGTACCAGCTTACATTGCTGGATCCTCATATTACATTGAAGAGATGTGCAACACTGAATCCAGCCACTTTGTTGCCCTTCCCAGTGAGTCAGCCTGAGGCACAAGAGACACATGATTGTGTCTTTGTGACTGAGGACCAGACAAAGGGTCGTATTGACTTGCAAGATACGCCCTTTACAGATGTGGATGGAGAGCTGTAGGTGGATGGGTCTTGTTTGAAGTTACCAGACGGGACTACCTCCGCAGCATATGCAATTACTACGCTACACACAATAGTGGCGACAGCACGCATACCGCAGAAATCGGCACAAGCAGCAGAACTGATAGCGTTGACACGAGCCTGCGAGCTTAGTGCAGGATTATGCGTGAATGTATATACAGACAGCCGCTATGCTTTCGGAGTAGTGCACGATTTCGGCCTACTCTGGAAGGAAAGAGGCTTTCTGACATCACATGGAGCACAGATAATGTATAGAGAATTAGTACACAATCTCTTGACTGCATTGACCTATCCTAAGAAGATAGCTATAGTGAAATGTAGTGCGCACAAGAAAGTGACAGACAAAGTGGGACAAGGAAACGCTTTTGTAGATCGAGTAGCACGTGAAACTGCGATGCAGCCTGGCTCCACTCCAATGTATGTTGTGAAGTCACAAGCTGAACAGTGGCATGATGCTAGGGAAAAGGTATTAGAGATACAAAAGACTGCTACTGATAAAGAACGAGAACAATGGTCAAAAGATGGAGAAATGGATGATGAAGGCTGCTGGAGGAATAAGCAGATGGATAGGTGGAAGTTACCCACAACCTTCGTACAACCTATGGTTCAGATGGCACATGGGCTAGCACATGTTGGAGCTTCGGCAATTGTGAAATTGCTTACGCAAGTTTGGGAGCATTGAGAAATTGCTAGCACGGCTAAGAGAGTAGTACAGACCTGCATAATTTGCCTTAAATACAATCTAGGAAAAGGGACACGAACTCCAGCAGGAGGATTTGCAACTCCCACTGCACCCTTTGAAGTATTGCAAATGGATTATATTCAGCTGGAACGCTTTAATAATCTGAAGTATATCCTGGTTGTGGTTTGCGCATTCAGTAAATGGATTGAAGCATACCCTACGAAGGACAATACTGCAATGACTACTGCTAAGGTGTTGTTGAAGGAATTCTTTCCTCGTTTCGGTGTTTGTAGATTGTTGTGGAGTGATATCAGGCCCCATTTTGTGGCCGACGTTATTAAGTATGTCCTGAAGGGACTAGACATTGTGCAAAAATTTCATGCAATGTTCCACCCACAATCAGCAGGTTTGGTGGAAAAGTACAATGGCACTTTGAAGTTAACGATAGCGAAAATACAGGCTTCTACTTCTCTGACTTGGCCAGATGCTTTGCCTTTGGCATTATTGTCTATCAGATCAGTACCGCATTCTCGGACGGGCCTAACGCCCTATGAGATTGTCTTCGGGCGCCCCATGAACATATGGGGGGTGCCCAAACCAAGCTCAGTGTATGACGTACCTTGTGTTTTAATGAATGACTATTTGGCACAATTAACTGACAGCTTGGTTTCCATTCATCAACAGGTTCGAGAAGCACTCCCGGACCAGTCCACAGGAGAAGGCCATAACCTCCGGCCTGATGACTTCATTCTGGTGAAGTCCTTTGAGAGGTCAAGTAGTCTGGAGCCGAGGTGGTGCGGTCCTGAGCAGGTCCTCCTCTCAACAAGAACGGCTGTGCGGGTGACCAATCGAAAAAATTGGATGCATTCCATTCATTGCCGGAAAGTGCAGCCTGACCTGGTGGAGCCTACTGTATTGACCGACCATCGAGATATCTTGACTACGGAAAGAGGCCGTGCTGTGGTACCCAACGAAACTGAGGAGTTCTTCCCGGACCAGACAATTCCTGGATCAAGAAGATACAATCTACGACCAAGAAAAGAATCTGTGAGTGTGTGAGAAGTTGTCAGAACGGTCCCTAGGTCAGTGAAACGGAGAGCCGATGAGGCAAGGGGGGGATCAGCCCTGCATTAGTGTAGTGACACCCGTCTTGGCCTGCTGGTGAAGAAAACAACGGCTACCTAAGGGGTAAGAGTTCTGACAACACTTTAGTTTCAGGAAGATACTGTGTACTTTTGTTTGGATGGATAAGAAGAAGATTTGTGGTTCTGTAGGGTTCATTATCATCGTAGCAGTTATCGCTACAGTCATGTGGTTTGTAGAGGATAAAGCTCCTGCCCGTGAGCTATATGTTGTTCCCACTCCAGTCCCGAGTGAGCACTTTTTCTATACACTTCCATATCAAGAGTTGAAACATCGACAATCATATTTGAATAACACTTTCATCCAATGTTGAATCATACCCACGTTGCTACAAATGCTACAGACTGTTGGATATGTGGGATGATGCCAGCGCATCAAAAGAAAGGGGGAACACCGTTCATACCTCTTCCTTTCTCTCATAATGGCTCTTGTGGAGCATGGTACACTTTGCTTTTTGCTACGAGAAAACCTACAGTAGGAAGATTGCTTTTTAGACTGAATAAAGAGTGTCACCAAGATAAGGAAGGCTATCCACAAGCCAACGGAACTATATGGGAGTGGGTCGAATATCGACCGGACAATGAATCGACACCTTATATCTTCACGAACACTAGAGACACTGTTGGACAAGAGAAGTTTGCGATCTCAGTGGCCCAAGCACAAGCAGATTTATGTGTACAGAGTGTAGGCCATATACCTGTAGGTGTTAGTGATTGTATTGTTGGACCAAACATTGATGGCCTTAATATTAGTACTTTCCTCGCCTCACATAATACCTATTTTGTATGTGGAAACAAAGGTTATTATCGATTACCCGCCGGATGGTCTGGAGTATGTTATGTATCATTTTTACTGCCATCTGTATTTCTGGCACCTGCATCATATCATAAAGATTTGAAATTATTGAATAATGTGACTGTAAATAGATTCAAACGAACTTTATCTGTAGATGATATTGACCAAACGGACACTAGTCTGTAACAGTATATAGATTTCAATTTAGGATTGTTTTTCTTTGTGGGAGCTGCCCTGAACAGTAGAAAAATACGCCGATTAACGAGAGTAGTGGAAGCTGTTACTAACCAAACTGCTGCGGCTCTTGGGAATCTTACTGAAGAGTTGCAAATTACCAGGATTGTTGCATTACAGAACCGAAAGGTTCTAGACATTATGTTAGCGGATAGAGGTGGAGCTTGTAGAATTATTGGAAGCAGCTGCTGTGTCTTTATCCCTCATCATACTCCTTCTGTGTATAAAGCTATTAACAAATTACACAAAATTGCAGCTGATATACATGTTGAAAATGGATCTTGGACCTTCTCTGGGTGGTTTTGGACCTTAATTTCTACATGGGTTTGGAAAGTTCTCACTGGACTTTGTATAAATGTTGCCATATAATTTTCGTGTTGTGTATGTATTCAATGTAGTCCAATGATATGTTCTTTATGTGTTTCATTTTGTGTGCCTAATAAACAATCTATCACAGAAGCTACCCATAAGAAAACTATAACTAGAGAGATAGCTGACATGATGAGCATCGACATCAACGATGAGTATTTAGATTATCAAAGGAAACCGAATGTCTTCAGCAAATGCTGAAAGGGTCGTCTGTTGTAAATAAAAGAGTGATAGTATTAAGCATTCACTGAAGACATGCTATCATGTCTTTGTTTTAGTTTTCCCGCCCGTAATTGACATACGGCCAGACTCCATTTTGTTTTCTGGCGTCCATCTTGTGTGGCATACATTGCCATGCGCTCGCCACGAGGCGAGTCCTACCGCACTGATTGTCACCCCTGAAGTTTGCCCAGCAACAGGCTATAAATAGTTCCTTGTGTGTTTAGCACATGCTCCGTAGGAGTCACATCTGTCTTTGATTAGCGTAGATTGGAATGTGTATTCGGCGGGTCTCAAGAACCGTTAACTCCACCCATGTATCGATCATGTTCAAGAAATGTCCATATATGGTTTTACATCATGCTTTGAGCTGTAACCGCCCACCTATGAACCCCTTCTTTGTGTATAAAAGGGGACCGCATGTCTGAGTTCTTGGTGCTACCTTGTACAATGCTGTAGAGTGTTGTGTGGGCTGTAGTACCACCTTTAAAGGTTTATTAAACTATGTTTATGTATTTCCAGTTTCCGTGCCAATTTCTTATGTAGTCTAAGGACTATGTGTACAGAAGGGCGAACCCTTTCGCACTCGCAGGCCTTGCTGAGGCCTGTACCCATCAGGGGGAATGGCGCAAGACTAGGGGTCAATGTCTAATCAATGGAGGCACGCAGCAGCCTCTATAAGTAGGCTTAGGAGGTATTTAGGGGCTGCTGGCAGGGAGGCAGGAGGGTGGCCAGGTGGGAGAGCCGCCAATTAGGAGGATAGGCAGTTGAGCTGTAATGCAATGTAAAATCCATGAAAGAGACAATAACTCCCAGGAAACACAATAATATTAGATCAAACTAAAAACAAACAATTCAGATTACAGGCTAACCACACAATGGCTGTATTTATGGAGAGAAGCAATAAAGACACCTGACCTCAGGAACTGACAGCTTCGGGGCTGCTAGCGATGCAGCAGTTACACAGACCTAAGGCAGTGGCAGCTGTGGAGAGGTGCAAGACCAGAGACAATGGCTACTCAATGGAGCCATGCAGCAGCCTCCATAAGTTGTCCTGGGGGGTGGGAGTGGCTGGCAGGGATGCAGGAGGGTGGCGAGGCAGAAGGGCAAAGAGTTGGGAGTGGCAGGAGTGGGGAGAAAATGTCAGGAAGGCACCAATTAGGAGGTTGAGCTGTAACGCAATGTAAAATCCAAGAAGAGACAAGAACTCCCAGGAAACACAGTAACATCAGATCACACTAAAAACAAGCACTACAGATAACAGGCTATACCTACAATGGCTGTATTTAGGGTGAGAAGCAATAAGGATGTCTCCTGATCTCAGTACTACAGGCTTGAACTGGCAGCTTCGGGACTTCTAACCATGCAGCAGCTACATAGAGCTAAGGCAGCAGCAGAGGGAGTGGAGCAAGACCAGGGGTCATGGACATACACCTTTGTGCAAGATGGACAGGCTGTATGTGTTCTCTAAAACAAACTTTTTAGACCACAAAAAAATACAAGAACAATGTTGGTACTTTTTATTTGTGTAGTCCTATGCAACACAAATGGAAATTTAGAACAGGAATAAAAAATGTTTATATCTTTCCTCATTGTACAAACGTGGACAGTTATCTCACAAAGCATGTGTTGGATTTGGAGAAGTGTGGCTCACTGGTTAGAGCGGCAGACTCTGAAGCAGAGATCAGGCACGGGACCAGGGTTGAAGTCCCGACGCGGCAGGGTCTTGGGCTCAATATCCGCGGACTCGATAATTCTCGCCTCAGCGCTTACTCTAATCATGGGTCCCACGCTGCAACTCTGGGCAATAGCTTGCTTAATCTCCACAACGGCCCCAACAACATTGGGATGCCTGGCTTCACCTTGGGGGTGCCCAGGAGGGGCATCTCATAGGGAGAGCCAGGAAGGGTTCCACAGCGTTATACACAGCGCCGGGATGCCCCGTTGCTGGGGCAGCTGTGCGCTTTACAAGTATACTACATACTACTACTACATTGGATGGTTGCATACATATAGCTGACACGTTTTGACCCTTTGAGTTAAACTAAGGCAAGTCATTATTCTAATTAGTGTTGCTTTGTGTGATCATTTTTTGTGTGTTTATTTTAGTTTCATTACATGATGTAAATGTTGCTTTATATATTGTTTACAAAGGTAATACTAACACAAAGCAAAGCTTTAGCAAAAGTAAGCCAGAATAATTTTACACTAAAAAGCATTTATTTCCATAATACAACCAGCATGTTTATTTGTGTCATATTAAATATACAAAAAATGGATCAGCAAGGTATTGGCCAACCATCTGCAGCCCCATTTATGCAACTTAACTCACTCAGATCAAAATGGCGTAATGCCTCCTACAAAATCAAAAAGTTTTAATGCATATTCACGAAGTCCTCGAGATCACGCTACCTGGATGCAATAGTGTTGTTTATCGACATTTGTAAAACATAAAACAGCCTTCATTCGGGACATGTGAGAGCAGTAATGCGTAGAATGAACCTGGGCAATGGATGGGATAAGTGTGTTACTCTGCGATACTCGAATGTGCAGACGACGGTGCAGACAGGCCGGTGCATATCAGAGGTGATTACAGTACACAACAGCACTAGGCACGATTGTCCCCTCTCTCTGATGCTGTTTGCCCTCACGATGGAGCCGTTGGATGGTATACTCCAAAATGGTGGGCCGTCGAGGGGTATCCTCCTGCGAGATTGTGAACATATCTGTAATTGGGGGAATGAACATGCTCCCCGCGTGCCTAGCGGAGGGGCGCCCTTAGTTGTGCCGCAAGACTGACCCTCCTCTGAGCTAAGAAGTGGGGGTGGAATTAATGAGGAGGTCCGGTCATGTCATTAGGGTGCGCAGGAATTCCTGGGAGAGATATTTAAGGCTGCGCTCTGGAGTATTTGGCCACTTTGTCCCCTCAGACCTCCAGCAAGGTGCAGAGGCGCGTTGTTCACCACCCACCCACCCGGCAGAAGAGTGAGGCTTGGGCGGAGCACTTACAGTTAACAACAAAGGGGGATGTACAACAACAAAAGTTCAGCAACTGGCCGGACCCCGGGAGGGGGTAGGATCCACGTTTGCAGAGGGAAGGCGGTAAAGGGGGACTGACCTGCTTGTAGCCCTGGACTCTACTGCCCTAACCCGCAACGTGTGCACTGTGTAGAACCTTGGGGAGGATGCCTGGGTTCAAGGTACCACAGTGGGCCGGTGCGCTATGCAGTGCCCTGGATCTCAAATAATGCAACTGTTTGCTGCAGTGCGTTGGGGCCTGCTGGCACAATGTGTGCAGCTGAGTAGGGAGCTTGGCTGGCCGAGTCGGCCAAGTTCAACTGTACAGCCAAGCTCAACTGCAGGTGTAATGTTGTGCATCATTTTCTTACTGCCTTTGACATGCTGTTTAACCCTGGGCATAGTACTACGCTCCGCTAACGGACGTAGTTTGTACTAATTCGCACTCGGCAAATTGCACATAGAACAGTACAAAAACTGTGCTTAATCGCATAGCAGTTAAATCAATAACATCCTCAGATGCTTTGATACAGCTATTTTACATGCTTAAAAGCATATAACCAATTCACAAAAGTTAACTTTTTCAATGAAAACATTAGGCAATGAGAGAGGTGATGATTTTGGGGTCCCCCCTAACCTATAGGGAGGACAAGCAGATGCCTTGAACACAAAGAGCATAAACAAAAATCACATCTTGTTGAATTTCGATGGTGGTCCCATCCTCTTAGGACCACCCCAAGCACAGTTATTGGCAAAAAAACAATCCCAATCAAAGTCTCTGCAAAGCATTATGGGACGAGATTAGCAGTGGGTAGTGAATATTATAGTATCCAATATCAAAATAATTCTACAAAGAGCTGCAATTCAACTAGTCGTTACTTGATGTCCCTCACGAGTCAAATGCAAAGCATTGAAATTATTCCTACATCAAGCTGCAGTTCCACTAGTCGTTACTAGATGCCCCTCACAAGTCAAATGCAAAACCATTGAAACCCTTTCATCAAGCATTTGCATTTACCTCGTGAGGGACAGCTAGGAACCACCAGTTAATCTGCAGCTCTTTTTCGAATTATTTTGATATTGGATACTTTATAATATTCATTGCCCACTGCTAATCTCATCCCATAATGCTTTGCAGGGCCTTTGGTTGGGAATGTTTTTTTGCCAATAACTGATAATAGATGTACCAATGTCCCCCCATGTCACACCCCCTCCAGCAAGTCGCGCTGTTGCTTGGATCGATCTTGTGTAAGTGCTCATGAGCCAGGTACTAACACATGATCACTTTGGTGAGTGTTTTGGTGAGGGCTGTGTTGCAGGTGGTATGACGAGCCCGGTAACATATATCTTCCCATTTCTTACTGGTCAAGGGTCTTCCCAGCTCCCTCTCCCAACGAGATTCATTAGATTTGTAGACATGTCTAAAGGGCTGGGTGAGGAAGGTGTAGAGGACTGAGAGCAGTCTTTTGTCGAGTTTCTTAGAAACCAGCCATTTTTCGTATGGGATGAGGTGTCCCAGCATTGTTATTTTAATGTCAGGTTGTGGGAACCAGTGGCGCAGTTGCCAATAGTGTAGTCGGTCTGCCTCCGGAATAGCGTAATCTGTGCGTTATTGCATAAAGGGGATCACCCTTTATTCGTCCAACATATGTCCTGCTGAACGCAGGAAGACTGATGCCATTCGGGAAATGGCCCTAGAAAGCTGCCTGGTAGGAAGTCCAGCTAATTGAGCAGGGGTGTCAAAGGAGAGGGAAAAGAGGATAGGCCATATCTAGTGGTTCACCGGTCCAAAGCCCCCAACGTCAATTTTGTGAGCGGGGAAAGATAAGGATGTGCGCTGAATTTAAAAAGGGGATCTTCCGCAGGGATGTGCCAGCCACTGCGTGGTCCTGGAAGAACCAGTGTCGTTCTGACTCATCCCTGTTTCATTCAACCAGGTATCGTAATTGGGTTACCTGGTAATAGAGTTGAAGGTTTGGTATCCCAAGGCCCCTGTCATTCGAGGGTAGGTAGCTAACTTCTCTCCTCATTGAAGGTTGTTTCCCAGCCCAGACAAAGTGATGCAACTCTGATTGTAGGTTGGGGATCATCCCTTTTGGAGGAGCTAGGGGAAGTGTCTGAAAAAGATACAGGATTTTTGGTAAAATTGTCATTTTAAAGGCTGTGACTCTTCCAAGCCATGAATCTTGTGCGCCCACCATCGGGCTAACTTGGATTTAAGGTGGCTATGTAGGGATTGGTAGTTGAGGAGTGAGGTTGTTTCGAAAGTGGAGGCCGGCTTGATCCCCAAGTAAGGGATTGTCAATATTGCTCACTAAATGGTGTATTGTGCAGCAAGATGAGTTTCGAGTGCAGGGGCCATCAATAGATTTAAAGCCTGAGACTTGGCTACATTAACTCTGAATCCTGAGGCAAGACCATATTATTCTAATTCAGCCATGAAAACTGCAAGGGACACCCCCGGGCGGTCCACAGTTGCCAGCACATCGTCTGCATAAGGGCTGATCATATGTTGTACCTCCCGAAAGTGGTCTCAACAATTTTGGGGTTATTGCAAACTCTTTGGGCCATGGGCTCCATATATAAGGCGGACAGCACGGGGGACAATTGGCACCCCTGCTGAGTCCCCCTGCTAATTGTAAAGGGCACAGAGATAGTCATTCATCCTGACCGACGCGATGGGGAGGTGATATCAATTTAGCACCCAAGCTTGGACCCTCCCTGTGATGCCGAAGTAGGCTAGGACTTGTTCTAGGAAAGGCCAGGGAACCCTGTCAAAGGCCTTCTCCATGTCAATAGCTAAAAACATATATTCGCCAGGGGGAAAGAACCCTGATAGGTTTGTCCCTCATAGTCTGAGAGGAAAAAGCAAGGAATTATCCCTATTAGCACCTACTGCATGGTGTGGAGAACAGTGTTGTGCCCCAATGAGCCCATCAGTACAGTGAGTGATCCACATCGCAGTGGCCGTGAACTTGAGTTGGTCCCCCAAACAGACAAAACCCTGTGTGAAAACAGTGAACAAACAAATATATCGTTCCAAAGGTCCAAGTGTCAGTGAGAGGGTCAAATCATGGCCCCTGCCCCCACAGTGCAGCTTGTAATTTTACTCCCTGCTGCGTCACAAAGAGTCCGTTTTAGCCAATGCCCCAGGAATTGAGTCCATACGAGGCTTGTTGTCCCTTGGCAATCGTGACTGAATCTGGGCAAGCAGATCTCCTCCCTGACCCATGAGAATGCCACAGAGGTTGGCCTCCAGCCACGTGGGTCGGGAATGCTCAGAACAAAGCGTCTTCTGGTGGTAGCTCAAACCCCAAAACCTTGCATGTCTTTTCCAGTGACCGTAGTTGAAAGAGTTTCCTCTCCAGGCTTAGTTCCAGAAGTTCCAGACGATGATGGGGACGATGGGGCAGGTGGCCCACATCCCACTGTAGCAGTGGCAGGAATTCACCCGACAATTACTTCTCATGAGCATGTGATATTGTGGCCGTGCCTGGCAATCATGGGACAGTACAAAATGTCAGAAAATACAGCATGTGTGAATAAAACATAATTGCAGTTTACAAGTTGTACTAGTACAATGTGATTTCACGGTTCCCTGCTGGGCCAGATGTGATTTGCCAATCAACAGGCAGGAGATGGAGACAAGAGTCAGGGATCCGGACACTGTTCAACATGACCCGACACCACATCAACAGGGTGTGCACCGACCAGGGAGTGGGTGGACAGGGGAGACGGGCCCAATGGCACACATGCACAACTAAGCAGTGCACATTGCACATCCACAATGACTCAGGATCATGTCCCTGATCTCACCTCAGCACACACACAAACACCAAGTAGTCCCACATACACCCTGTGCCCAAAGGGCACACACACAAAACAACAACAAGCACACCACCAGCACATGCAAAACACAGCAAACAGGCATATATGTCAGCCACACTGACAATGCAAGAGACACCACATTATGAGTAGCATGGCTGCTGTCCAATCACCATGACAATGTACACGGCGCAACACTGAGGTGGCTGAGTGCGGACCACAACCGGAATGAAGCAGGTCACACACGGACACAACCACCTGTGCAAACAACCATTAACATCAACGACACATCTGTGGACAAACCATGCCCAAGTGTCACAACTCGACAAAGAGCACAAGTTACCCAAGTCTGCAACATTTCAGCACCATGGAAGCACTGAACCGACAGGTACACCACATGAAAGGGACCAGTGGCAGACAAATCAGAGCCGCAGGAGCTAATCACCAATCATACAGAATATGCACATAAGTTTGAGTGCACCTCGACATTGACCACATCCTGGTATAAATTGCAGCACCTCCACAACAGAACACAGGCCACAACTAGTGCCGCAAACGTGCACCACATGGCAAATCACATCTGGCCCAGCAGGGAACCGTGACATCACAATGTACTAGTACAACTTGTAAACTGCAATTAGGTTTTATTCACACATACTGTGTTTTTTGACATTTTGTACTGTCCCATGATTGCCAGGGACGGCCACAATATCACATGCTCATGAGAAGTAAGTTCAATTTCAAGTTCAAGTTCCAGTATTTGTATAGCGCACTACTCACCCAGAGGGTTTCAAGGCGCTTGAGGGAGGGTGGGTGCATTACTTATCGAAAAGCCAGGTTTTTAGCTGTTTTCTGAAGGAGAGGTGGTTCTGTGTAAGGCAGAGGTGAGTGGGGAGAGAATTCCACGTTTTGGCCGCTAAGTAGGAGAAGGATCTTCCTCCCATGGTGGATCTATGGATGCGCGGGATTGCGGCGAGGGCTTGATTGGATGATCATAGTTGTCGGGCGGTGAATTCCTGCCCCTGCTGCAGTGGGATGTGGACCACCTGCCCCATCGTCCCCATCATCGTCTGGAACTTCTGGAACTAGGATCCATCGGGCCTTGGTGCGTACACAGATGTGGTGCAAGACACAACATGCAACGATCATCTTGAACAACAATATCCAGGCTGTACAGGAGCTTCCTACCAGTGCTATCCAGGCACCTGAAACGTGACTTCAACATGCCAAATGTGCATTCAAGGATGCCCCTGGTGCATATGTGGGCCGCATTGTACTGCCTCTGGGCGGGTGTGTTGGGATCTCAGAGGGGTGTCATCATCCAAGGGCAGATTGCATATCCTTGATCACCTGTGACAGTGCAGGGAGAAAAGAGTCAATACTTGGATCAGCAGTATGTGATGGCAGGCACACTAATCCAGTGGTGCATGTGCTGGCTGTGTGTGGGGTGAGTGTAAGTCGGCCCTCAGGGAGTAACTGGTGCTGGCAACAACTCCAACAGTCATCAGGCACTCAGACAAGCAATGGCAGGAAAACAAGGGGATGACATGACTCGCACATAGTTGGTGGCCCCAGATACACAGGAGACGACAGGGGTCCACCACCACAGGATGCTAATCTGCGGTAGATTGGGGTAGGGTCGGGTAGGGGGGGAGTGGCGTTCCTGAGCTTGGTGGCGGTAGGTATTGTGGCCCTGTTGGGGCTCTGAGCTGCATGATGAGTAGCTTCATGGCGTTGTTTGTTCTTCGGGTATGGCTGTGTGGGGGCCCGTTGTCTACTGCAGGTAGTCGTCTGGCTTTAGACCTGCTGGAGGCAGGTGTTAAATACCTGCTGCAACTGCAGCTTATCGCGTGGTTGTGGTTCACACCGCAGATCTTTCATTTCGTTGTGAAAGTGGTGTTGTTGTTTTTTTGTGTGTTTTTGCATGGGTACGCTTACTCTGCATCTCATTAGGGTTAGTTGATGGTGTCCACCGTGGAGATCATTTTTGGGGCAGTTATCGCAGGAATACAGGTGATGTCTGCAGGTTGCACCAGCTTGTGAATAGGGTGTTAAATCTATCTCCACTTTTGATGCCTTAAGGTGGGGATAAATCGGTGATAAGTTCTTGTGAATAACCCCCTGACTGTTGGTATCTCATGCTTGTAATTCCTACATTATCGTTTGCACTGTATCTCTTGGTGTTAAAGAATAAAAAAAGATGTAAACCATAAATGCTTGGATGAGATGTTAATAATGAGGTATCACTGTGGAATCTTCCAGTAGCCTCATGCAATAAATGATGTTGTAGAAGGGCATTTTCTTGATAAAATCTGACACAAAACAATTCCCTTTTTACAATAATAAATGTTCTAAATATAAAAATATTGTTAACAAAACCATAGCCGAACAACATAAAAATAAAAAGACCATCCTATTGTCTGATAAAAAACAATCCTGTTATTTAGTAATAAAAACAAGTGAACGTGGATTTACAATAATCTATATGATAATGATAACAGTGAAAATCCTATGACACATGAGAAAGATTAAATAGATATATAGCACATGTTTTACTCTTTATCAACAAAAAAAATTACATATGTACACTCAAAATGTATGCCTTGTCTTGATCACAATCTATCAATGAAAATTTGATTACAAAAAGTGCATTTGCGTATTATTTCAAATCATATACATAAAAACGTATGGGAAGATTCTATTTCAAATTAGGGTATTCATTAAAGATATTTAGAATATGAGTTCTAAGTGACATTTCGTATTCACACATAACTGACAATACTACACTACATTACACAAAAGCATATATTTACATAAAATATAACACAACACAAACCAGCAAGTTATGTTACTGTGCTGTGTTTTCAGAAAGGTAGAGAGCAGATCATTGCCATATTTATTCAATACTCTCTTCCAGTGACAGTGCATTTATGGCTGCCATGTGGCAACGCGCACACCCTTGCCACTTACTGAAAATGTAAGGGTCTTGTCTGAAGCATACATTGTGCACTGTAGGGGGTAACTTGAACTACCAAAAACTATGATGATGAAGGCTTTTCCAAATTTATTTGTGTGCAGCACACATGCAATGTCTGTAAAACAATACAAATGTAAAACATTGGTCCTTGTTGATCTGGCCTCAAGGAGTATAAGATTTTATGGCCAGTGTTGTGGAAGCAGGAGTGTCCAGCATGCCAGGACTTTCAGGACGGTAAGTAGCACTACCATGAGGCTCCAGTAAGCCCTCCTCATCTGATAGGAATCCGACCCACTTAACAGCACAGGCGTCACCCGTGACGAATTTATTGGGACCAGACCCGAGTTCTCCTCCACCTACAGAGAAAGGACCACCCCAGAGCAGTGAGGACGAAGTTGAGGCACTGGCAGCGAGGCAAAGATTTTATGCCAGTGGATGGCCAGATCATGGGGTCCACAATTTATTGAGTGTCCTTCCGGTTTGCAGGGAGGAAACAGTACGGGTGATCAAAAGGAGAGCCACCCGCTGAAAGACTATGGGGCATATTCTCAAGGACTCATCACCGATTTATCGGCACTTTAGCGCCGCAAAAGTGGTGATAGATTTATCGCCCTATTCACAAGTTTGTGCAAACTGACGATATCGCTGATGATATCGCCAGTTTTCCAGCGATAGCTGCTGCAAAAAACATTGCCTCGGATAAGAGCGACAACTAACATTAATGATATGCAGAGTACGCGCTCCCATGCAAAAACAAATGAAAACACCACTTTGCGATATTCTCAACAACCAGCCAGCTCTGCGATGCTATCCAAAAACAGGGGATAAGGCGTGATAGCAGCAAGGATTTAACACCTGCCTTTTACTGGTGTTACAAATTAACAAAGCAAGTGTGACTAATCACTTGCCCATTCCCGCACTGTAAAGTGCAAAAACTAGTTTTGCTCAATTAATCCACACACAATCATACAATAGATATTTGTCTCATCTTATTTACTCCAGAAAAAATCTTTTGTGAAAACAATAAGACCTAGTGACCATTGGATATTCATCTTCACAATTTCTAAATTGTACTTCGCATATACAATCAGCAATTTAAAATAAATGTACATAAAATAAGTGCGAACAAAACATAAGCATCAATTTTCTTGTTGACTTTCCCAATGCATATCGGGAGGCATGTTCCCTTCATCAGGGGAACTGTAAAAAGAAAAGTCAAAATTGACAATATTAAGCACACAGGTGGAGGAACATATCACGTACAAAAAGAAAAGCCATGTACAAATAATTAACCTCTCAGTTTGACTGTGCCATGAGTGAAATGTAACCACAAAAGTGAAAATACACCTTCACCAGTGCAACAAAAACCTCAACAACATAAATGTAACTGACCCAGTATATCGCAATGATAAAGCAGATCAACACTTATTCAAAAAAGAAATTGTAAACCCGGTTGAAAGCCAACTCAAAAGACATACCAAGTGACAACTGCAACATAGAAAAAGGAAAATATTGTCAACACGCACAGATCTACAACTTGTTAGCAAATGATCGTGGATTTGCTCCCCTCTTACTGGTTACCTCTTTCAACAATCATCACCAGCGTCTTAACCTCGGTCTATCAATACTGGTACAAGCAACAGATCTGGTCCCTTGTGTGGAAGCTGAAAAATATATATGTACAACATTACATATCCCTCTGAGTAGAGTCTGATGGTGTAAAAAAGAGTTAATAATTCTTGTGCAATCAGCATGAGCCTATCTACTGTGTGAAAGGCAGCTAGAAGTAAACAGTAGGTGACCACTCTCCCACCACTCAATCACTCAGCGCCAAAATACAATGTTGACTAATGCTGTTATAGCATCCAGTTTCTAAAAAAAATAGCAAGTGGTCATTGACGCCAGAATCTCTACTTAAACTAACCCATACCCACTCTCTTGAGTAAGCAAAGGCTCTTCCCTTACTGTGTAAGATTTCTCAAAAGTGCCACCAGAACAGCACACCACCCCCACTGGGGAAACTACGTCCATCCAATCTTCTTCTACCATAAACCAACGTGTAGTCGCGGAAGTCGAAGTGATGTGGCTTCTGAAAAAATGAATAAAACAAAAAGACTGATCGCCATTGCAAATTGAAACCTCCCCTATTATGAATACTACCTGGAAACACAATATCGCCTCTTATCAGCAAAAAGCTCTGTCGTTGTCCCTCCATGTTGTGATCCAACCTGATCTGTGCGCTGACCTACTTACGCACGCACAAGATATTTAAATTAACCAACCAGCAGTGAAATAAACAGGGGACTAGATCTAGCCATACGCACCGCTTTATAGACTAATTTGGCTACCATCTTTAGCAAGGTATACTACGAATGCGAAAAAACTGAACGGAACTGTCATAAAAGTGGAAACTGCATCAACCCTCACAAACACTTCCCAAACAAAGTAAACACTTTCTGCATCTGAGAAGCGGTAAACTCCCAAAATGACCGCTATTATAACCACCGGACAAGAATCCTAATATTCACACACCTCTCTAAAAACACTTGTGACCAACTGAGCGTGAGAAACAGAAAGCCTGTGTGACACAAACATATTTGCTGTGACAAATAATACAAATGTGCTGCAAAAAAATACAATATCAAAAAAACATTGTTCATCTTCTAATGTCTCATCAAACTCAATGACAACAGACAGTCAAACAAAGTTTGTACGTTTTCCTGACATAGCTTTCATAGAATATTAAAATGATATACAGTTGACAACAATATACATAGAAGCAATATAACATGAATTGAAATCCCATGATATTGAACCATTACATTTCAAATAATGGCCTAGAATCCCAGGTACTGTTCTTAACCTAATCAGTTGACTGACACAATGGGGTCGATTCCGATTCGGGAAAAAACGCTCCGAATAGCCGCTCTGAGCGTTTTTCCCGTACGAATCGTACCCTGCAACATCCCCCGTATGTAAGACGAAGTACGATTCGTACCAGCAGCTGGACTCCGTACGAATCGTACAGAGACCGTACAAATCAAATCCCCGTACAAATCTCCCTCGGAACCCACTGTACGCGACATCTGTACGGTTCGCAGCTGGTTTTTCCGACCCAGCAAGTACGATTCGTGTCGGGTACACACCGTACAACCCTTTTTCTACGGGAGCTGAAAACAGCCGTAAAAGCAGAGTTCGCCCTGAAACAGGTACAAAACGCCCCCCCCCCGGGTACGGTGCGTACACCCCAGGATCGCAGGGGTACAGTGTGTACCCCCCGATCATGAGGTGTATGCACCGTACCCCTGCGATCATGGGGTAAACGCACCGTACCCCATGTTCGCTGGGTGTACGGTGCGTACACCCTGTGATCGCAACCGTACGGTCCGTACACCCCATGATCGCAGGGGTACGCACCGTACCCCATGATCATGGCATGTACGGACCGTACGGTGTGTATGTGATTGTGTGCTTTTGCCTATGAACCACCTTACCTGACGAGGACCGTACGAATCGCGTCCTCATACCCCGGTCCGGATCGTACTCGTCGAGTCGTACAGCATGTTTACGAATCGTACGGTTCACTGTGAAGGGTCCTTGTCATACGGTTTCACCCTTGCAATTCGGAAAGTTCACGATGATTCAGATGGATTGACAAGATACGGATCGTACTACGCGATTCGGACGGACGTGTACGATTCTTACGGAGAGGGTTCCGGATACGAATCGGACGGATGCTTTTTTTCCCAAATCGGAATTGACCCCAATGTGTCTTACATCTTAAAACATAATAATCTACCCTGTGCCATAGGTGACAATAATCATCGCCTATAAAAAACAAACCATATCTAATTTGTCATTTAAACCATGTGGTATCATTGTGTTCAAGAATTTTATCCACCAAATCTCCCATCGGTACAACCACTTGGCATTATCACGATCTGGTATGATTTTTATCTTCTCAAGTATTTGAGCTCTTAGTTGGGGAATGGTGTGATTACAATCTGCCCAATGTGTAGCAAGACTGGAGTTGACAGTTTTATTCCTTATGTGACTCTTGTGTTCTGTGATCCGAACCTTAACTTTTCTTTCTGTCTTGCCTCTGTACAATTTTCTACACAGGCATTTTATGCTGCAAATTACAAATGAAGAGTTGCAGTCCGCCTGGTTCCTTCATTTAATGCATTTCCCAGTTTGAGAATGTAGAATCCTGGACCCTGTAATCACATTATTGCAGTCTGTGCAATTCAAACATTTCCTGGTCCCAGCTCTTACATCTGGCAAACTTGCTTGCTTGGTTTCTTTTGTTAACAAATCCTTTAAATTGTTGCTCCTGGTGCAAGAAAACAATGGTCTGCTGGTAAATAAACCTTTAAAATCGGGCTCGCTCTGGAGAAGCTCCCAACGTTTGGTTACTATCTTTTTGATATAATGAGATTCAGTCGGAAATCTTGTCACAAATACCATTCTTTCTTGTTTAGTTTTAGGCTTGGTTTGCAACAATTCTTCTCTGGAAATGTTGCTGATTCTTGACTCAGCTGCTTGAATGGTTGTCAAGGGATACCCGCGAGCCAAAAAATGTCTTCCTTTGTAAAAAGAATTCTTCTGACAATGCTTGCTAAGTAGATGAAATTTGTTTAGATCTCAACATATGAGAATATGGTAAATTTCGAAATAAAGCATTGGGATGAAAACTAGTGAACAACAAGGAGTTGTTCCAATCGATGGGTTTGTTATACACTGCTCTATCCATTCTTCCTTGTGTTTTGGTGATCATAACGTCTAAAAATTCAATTTGCTGAGTGTCCATGGAGTATGTAAATTGAATATGTGCATTTCTTTGATTGAGTTCTTCAATCTTTTTCAACAATTCTTGCTCAGTGTTTGTCCAAATTAAAAAGATATCTTCAATAAACCGTTTGTATAAAGTGATATTCTCATGCTAACCTGGATTTGTCAAGATGTAGTCATTCTCAATTTTAGACATATAGGTGTTTGCAATAGCCGGGGTTCCGGAAAACCCCATAGATGTGCCACTCATTTGTAGAAAGTAATCCTCTTTCCAATTAAATAAGAATGTTGCAGGCAGTATTGCAGTAGCTCCAAAATGAACACTTTGTTTGCTGGTATATTTTCTTGTTGCAATAACGCCGACTCACAGGCCCCCCTGCCTTCCGCCAAGGGTATTGAAGTGTACAAAGCAGTGACATCAATCGTGCACTAAATAGCATTAGATAAATCCATATCTAGTGTATTAAGTTTTTGTAAAAAATGTGAGGTGTCATGAATGTATGTTGTCTATCCTTGGACAAATGGTTGTAAAAATGTGTCTATTTATTTTCCTAATGGCTCAAAAATCGACCCGTACCCACTCACTATTGGTCTAAAAGGTGGATTCATCAAATTCTTGTGTACTTATGAATGAATGAATGTTGGATTTATAGAGCGCGTGGTTATCCAGAGGCATCCCAGCGCTGTACCACTGGGGAACCCGTCCTAGCTTTCCCTGTGAGATGGTCCCTTTACTGGGCATCTCCAAGGTGCAGCCAGGCATCCCCGGTGGTGATGGGGCCGAAGTGGAGATTAAGCAAGCTATTGCCCAGAGTTGCAGCGTGGGACCCCATGGTTAGAGTGGCACGAGGCGAGATTTATTGGTCCCGCTGACATTGGTCCTGCACCCGGCTGCGTCGGGAATTGAACCCTGGTCCTGGGCCGACTTCTGCCTCCGGGTCTGCTGCCTCTAACCGGTGAGCCACACTCCTCCACTTATGGAAGCATATAAAGCTTTTGACATCTTGGATGAGAGGTTGTTAAAATTCTTTTAGTGTTCTCATGTACCATGTCCATTTCTAGTGCATTCTCCAAAATCTAATTCTTTTTTTTTATCACAGTTGGGCCCATTGCACATTTTTTCACGTTCGGGTTTAGATTTTTACTGCGGTCCCAGTAATTTTATCGCAGACATTTGACACGTTATCGGGAAACTATTGCATGTTATTGCCGTGTTGTGTATACGACGTTACCACTGAGTTATTTTCCCACGATAGACGGCGATATGAAAAATTGCATTAACCTATTTTGGCGATGATTATCGCACGTTCTTGAGAATACCCCCCTTTATTGGAGACTAGCATTTCTGTAACTAGGTATCATGAACTGGGAGATCAGGTGAGAATCCTCAAGGCCTTAAGCGACGACCCCCATGGCGTCACCTTTAACTGTTTATGGTGGCATGCACAGAGCAGGGATGGGAGTTTGACTTCCACCCCAAGTGACATCTAAGAGACATTTGTGCCTAGTAACAGTAATACCACACAGCCCACAGTGGGGGAGCATGTGTGATCCCATGCTATATAATACAGCGCAGAAGCCTACACAAGGAGCCTTGCATAAAGTAGATGGAACCCTCATAAGCACTCTGAATTGAATTTGACAGAACATCACTGAGCAGCATCTAGGGACATCTAAACTATGGGGACTCAGTGGCCCCTGCCCTGCTGGAGAATACCCTAGTACAGAGAAGTCAGTGTGCAGTACTAAAGGGCAATCACATAGAGGAGACTACCCCTCTGATGCCAAGGGAGTAGGTGACATTTAACAACATCATGAGCTGGGATCAGTGGAGCGTGTCTACCACCATATTAATTGGACTTTTGAGGCATAAACCGGGTCAGCTGGTCGAGTTCAGACTTAAACGCTACATCACTGAGGTACTTTTGACTTCTGCACAACAAATGTCTCAATCAGGAAGCCATGAGGGAACCATGATGAAACCAAGGGGCACTGAGCCAAAGGCACTCCAGAGTCTATGGTACAATCTTCCCACCTAACAGAGGCAATAGTGAAGGTGGACTCGACTCTGGAAGAACATTTGGGGTGAATTTTATGTAATGTATAGTTGCCTACTGGACCCCAAAAATTATTTCAATTATTTGGAGCAGCAAAACATGTGGGTCAGTTGCCATGCTCAATGCAAGAGGCACTCATTGCCCCCCCCAGGCAGAGAACAAACCCACTGGATGCATGATCCTACGGCACTCTAGCATTGTTAAACCTGGATTACACAATTTTGGGGGAAATTATTTTAAAAAGGCTGACGGGATAGTTGGTTCAAAATGTAAATCCACTTCAGAGTGGGTTAGTGTCATGCAGGAGCACTCATTTCAACTTGTGTAGTCAGTTCAACCTGATTGACAACACATGTGGGACTATCCCTTGACTTAGAAATGGCATTTGACTCCGTCAGGTGGCCATAACCCCATGAGGGCACTAATGACACTGGAAGTGGGCCTGATTTTCTAACTTTTGTTTACCCAGCTAGTGGCACGGGTTGAGGCAACAGACGTTATTTTCATGGCAGCTCCTCTGGTAAATGTAGTTGTAAACTTTAATCTGCACACAAGCAGAGTCTTTAACAGTGCAACAGCCATTATTTTAATGGTGCCCCCTTCTGGCATATGAGGTCTTCGAATTTATTCTGGACACAGGCAGACACCTGTTTAGTGGAGCAGATGTTATCTCACATTTCGAGATCTACTCTCCAGGATCCCCCACTGGACCTTGCTCCTTCTAGGCACTCTCCTCCTCCTCATAATGTCCCGTGGGCTTGACAATCATATAGATGCTGGTGCTCCAGGCAGGACAGGTCTTCATTTCCCTGGGCGTGGCCCCTTACCCATCTGGGAGTCTGGCATACCTTACTTCCGGGTCTTGGTCATACAAGGCAGGGGCACTCAGGAGTGCGATGCACATCTGTCATCATCATGCAAGGGACTTTCCCATCCCAGCAGATGCTGAGCGAGGCACGACGCCACTCATGAGAATGGAATGGAGGTATGACACTTTCAAATACCTAGGCATTAATATATATCACAAAAATTAAGACCTCATATAGGGCAATCTGGGTAGGGTCGTAACAGCAAGGTGTCCGTTTACCAACTTCTGGACATCACGGCCATTATACCCAATGGGTGGAATAGCAAATTTTAAAGATGTTTGTCCTACCTAGGTTGCTCTTCTCGTTTTCCACCCTACAAGTGAGCGTGCCGGTGTAGTTCCTCAAAGAGCTGAACAAGATAATATCTGATCTAACATGGGGTCCCAGGAGCAAGAAGGTGGTGATACAGAAACTGCAAAACCCAATTGTGCTAGGAGGAGTGGGGGTGGGTGGGTAATCATTTATGAGCTGTACTATTTGGTGACTCAGCTGCTGTGGGTGACAAAATCGTTTGAACGAGAAGAGGTCTTAGTAGGCCAGCCAGGGGACAAGGTCTTGCACTGGTTAACGACACAAGGGTTGAGTGGGCAGAAAATGCACATTTTGGCAGATGTAGTTAAGTACTGTTGGCAGCGATATGTCTTGAGTCCCCTACAGGACCCACTGTAGTTTTGCTTATGTTAGCCTAACTACACACATAATAGGCCGCTTTTGATTTGCACACGTTACACAATAACACACTTGTTT
Organism: Lissotriton vulgaris; assembly: GCF_964263255.1. Lineage (NCBI taxonomy): Eukaryota > Metazoa > Chordata > Amphibia > Caudata > Salamandridae > Lissotriton > Lissotriton vulgaris. The sequence goes on from NC_141685.1 coordinate 847,286,060, forward strand.
TGTGTCACACTATTATTTTCGAAATACGCTGCACATGTTTTATTATTCTGCTTTCTGCTGGGATTCAGTCTGTACATCATACTAAGCCAAACAACATTGTGCCCTGTTTTTCTCTGCGGTCGGACACTAACACCTAGACATAACAGAGAGATCCAGATACTGTTTTTCTAGCAGATCAAGGGCTAGATGTACAACAGATCTTTGCATGCCCAAATGAGTTTTAGGCCCGTTTGCACATGCAAAAAACCTGTGGCCCATGTACTAACCCTATTTTATGAGTCGCTAATTATATAGCGACTCGCAAAATAGGGCTAGCGACTCGCTATTAGGAAGGGGCATTCCAAAGGAGTCCCTTCCTAATAGCGAGTCTGAACCCTATGTAAGAATGTTTTGCGACTGAAATTGCGGTTGCAAAATACTTGCAGTTTACCACCCTCTTCAAGGGGGTGGTAAACCATTTACAAATGGAAAGGGGTCCCCTGGGGACCCCTTCCCCTTTGTGAAAGGGTGCACAATTTTTTTTTCAGAGTAGGCAGTGGTCCCAGGCACCACTAACTGCCCTTAACAATGAAACAAAAACGTAATTTTTTTTTTGTATGCATTCCGTTTTCCCTTAAGGAAAAAGGACTGCATTTAAAAAAAAATGCTTTATTTGAAGACAGTCCCAGATATAGAGGTCTGCTGGCCCCAGCGGGCCACCATCCCTGGGAGTGCCAACCATTTCCAATGGGGTCACAAATTACGACAGCCTCATTAATATGCATGAGTCATGCAATTTGCAACCCCATTGGAAAACGCAAACAGTATCTCAGACACTGTTGTACATTGGCAATTGCGACTCGCAAATTGTGACTCGCAATTGCCAATGGTCATACATCTGGCCCCAAGTCTTGTCATATAAGCCAAGACTTGCAGTTTAAAAATAGGAGTAAAATGAGGCTTGCAGAGAAAAGGTGCTGAGAGGAATGAGCTATGAGCCTGAGATGTAGACTAACTGTTTAGTATAATTTTGTTTTTACGTATTAAGAGTAGGCTTAGGCTGATTTGTCATTCATTATGACAGGACTTTTTTTCAATATGTACAGTTTATTAATTGTGTTAATCACATTATTGACTTGCATATGTCTCCTGATTGAAGCACCATTTTTGCACGATAGAGCTCATTAGTGTCAATAAATATTGTAAGCTTTCTGCGTGTCTATGTCCTTTTATTGTGAACATGTGTGAGTGGGAGAACAAAAGGTGATGACCAGTTCCTGTGACTCCTGAGAGAATTCAGAGTATTGTGTTCTAGGTTCCTAAATTACTTGTCTCTCTGGAAGGTTAGGAGGGCAGGTAAAGAACTATGGGGCATATTATCAAGACAGGCGATGAAATTATCGCTGTTTTAGCGGCAGAAAACTGCAGCTAAAACAGCGACAATGGGCTTGATAATATGCTCTATGGAATTCCAATTGAAGCCCATGTTAGATGCCCTTCACATCTAAGATAGGCTTCAATTGGAATTCCATAGAGCATATTATCAAGCCTATTATCGCAGTTTTAGCTGCAGTTTTCTGCTGCTAAAACAGCAAAAATGTTATCGCCTGTCTTGATAATATGCCCCTATGAGTAAGTCTAGATTTAGGGCAATAGAAACTGATATGGTAAGGTGACTGGGTTACTACATGCTGAGGTCCTGTAATCCCCAGCTTAATTCTAATTCTGAGCAGAATCCCTGCAACATGGGGCGAGCAACGTTTGGTCTGGTGCTTATTCATGGAACTTCAGAGTAGTGCTTGTGCATGTCTACAATACCCTTAAACCTACCACTGGAAACATCGGTGGTGTTCGGGATTAATCCTCAACAGTCTATAGGAAGTACATCATTCTGTTGGTTTTCCAAGATTGAGATTTTAAAAGGACTATATCTGTTTTTGTGTTTCACTTTGTTTTCCATTCCTCTATATTATGGTAACACAGTCTGTTGTTATTCCTGTAAATTGCAGATCTGTGGTCCATGCACACGTAATTCTTCATGGATTTACTAATCTGGGTGGTGCTTTTATCTTCATGGTTAAAGCCAACAAAGCTTACCGCTTTGGAGTCTTTTATTCTTGGGTCAATTTTCCAGCTTTTGATGCTAATACAAACACCTTTCATACATATACACGCCTCCAGTGCCAAATCTCTATAGAGCATATATGCTAATTGAAATACCTCTGTTCTATTAGGAACACCATACTTTGTTCCTTGGTGCCCTTCCACAAGTAGTTACACCAGTACGCATGGGTCCCCTTAGCAATGAGGGTCGACTTGCCAGCTCTAGCTAGTTACATGCCTTATCCTGACAAGGTATCTGTTAATCTTTTGCAAACACAAGCTTTTAAGAAAGCTCTAGTTACTTTATATAGATGCTTGACACAATATGTTTCATGTACCTTGTTGTCTTTACCAGCAAGACCTGGCCTGCCAGGCCAAGCCCAGCTGCCGGCAGTGCCGAACATAAGCCCCATGATTGTTCATTCAGTTATGGGCAAACCTACCACTAATCGTGAGGAAATGCCATTTTGGATCGCCCAAAAGAGCAACCAAATTGAACCTGTGTTTCCCAGTACGGGACCTCAAGACATGCACAGAATACTGACTATGTCCTTGCTCACAGAATCGTTCCCGGATTAGGTGATTGTAACACATGCAGGGCAGTCTTTGCAACTGTCTATACCATCAGTCATGGTACTCCGTCCATGTCAGTTTTGCTGGATGTGCTAAAACAAATAAAGAAAGAATATGGGGCAGCTGCCACCCTGGATATAGTCCTAAAACTAATGGGAAATGTTCCCGTAGTGTCCTCAATGAGTCTGTTCAACATTAAAGGCAAAGCAGCATCACTGACTATATGCCAGAGTCTCACAGAGGTTGCACCTGTCAAATGAGAATGCAAGCTACCTATAATTATTGTTGATGTGTACACATCCTTAGGGTGCAATAACCAACTAAGCAAACTCTTGACAAATCTAGTACAGACAAGCAAGCCAAGCAACCTTGTGAGTTTGTTAAAAAAAGATGGGATAAAGCTAAACCGCAACTGAAAGGTAAACCTCATGGAGATTCTACACCGTGGAACCTTCTGAGAAATGCTACGATTTTCGTGATAGCAGAGTTCTGATGCACATTTTCCCAGTTCCTTACAGGACTCATCAGACAAACAATACGAGAAAAGATGTAGATCTGAGATCAGGCAAGTAGAGTATGTGACACCAAAAAGGGGCTCACAACGTCTTTCTGACTTAATGATAAAGAAGAAGAATAGGACTCCATTCAATGCTAAATTTCAGCAAAAGAAGGTTGCGGCCATTACTGCAAAATATGCCACTAACTCTGAGAACCCTCCTCCTGAACAGGAGTTGGTTAGTGACTCCCCGCAACAGCATGACAGAAGTCACCATAGTGCGTAAGACCCTCCAGGTGTTTCTAGCACCATGAGCAACTGATACATTTGTTACAGTTGAAACCCCAGACAGGCGCATAGCCCCTCCAGATAGGTTATATGACATGCATATACAAATTGAGGGTGCCATTAAAGACATTTTCTGGGAATACTTGGCTCTGTCTTATAACATCCTTTTAGCAGAGTCGACTAGCCCCTACCCCTACTTTCTGTTCGAAAATCCCCACAAGGTGAGGTTGTGACACTTAGTTAATTTTCTGCTCTTGTCCCTAACGCAGTCAAACATGCTTATGCTGCAGAATGGGCTCGCCTCTTACACAAGCCCCGGTTTTATACTGCAATCATGTCGGCTAAAATAATGACTCTCCTTATCACGTAATACCTATTAGGATCAGCCCGCAAGTGCAACCACAGTACCTCATTAAACGAGATGTTAAAGCACCTGTTAGAGAAATACTCTCCCAAAATGAGCACCAGGGTCTAACCGAACCCCTTATTTCTCAAGTAAATAATAATCCTCTTTTTCCTGTTTTGAAACTGGATCAATCATATCCTATAGTCTTTGACTACAGATGTTTAAACAGTCATACACACACATTTGCACTACAAAATACGCACAGGTTGACACTTATCAAGAATATAGTCCATAGAGAATACAAAACCATCTTGGATATCTACAATATTTTTTTCAGCCAGAACATAGCTCCTGAAAGCAGGGATTGGACAGCGTTTTCTGCGTTAGGATTTCAGCATTGCTTTACTTGTTTGGCCATGGGCTATAAGAACAGTTGAGGACTGTTTACAGTCAGTATAGTGTCAATTCTCCCTGATATTGACCCAGACGCTTTATCCTATGTAGATGATATATTTCTTACAGACGATGAGTTAAACTTAGCCAGAGTTGACTGCATCAATTTAGGGATCACTGTCTTTGGCTACAAATTTAACTTTAAGAAATAGCATATTGCATTTCTCAGTATCCTTTTCTTGGTATATGAACTCATGCATGGCACTAAGAGTCTTGCACCTCTATGTTTGGAGAAATGTGCACAATTGCAACCAGCAAATACATTAAAGAAATTACAGTCTCTGCTAGGCTTTCTTAATTTTGACAGATTGATTATGCACAATGCGTAAAATCACTTTATGAATTGATCTAACCTGATTTGTCTACCTCACTTTGGACATCGGAACACACTGACACACTTAGATCATTACAATCTGACTTACTTGCCACACGTCATGTACATACACATGCAAATACCACAAACCTAGTCATCCAGGTTTTACCGGATGCAGTTGGACTTACTTATGTCACTTTTAATGAAGGTGAAACAGTGCTGTTGGCATATGAATCACATTTATATTCCAGTGTAGAAATGCGTTTTGTTTCCACTGAAAAAATACTGACTGCTGCGCAGCAGACTATCCTTAAAGAATGGCCACTTGCACAATGGAAACACATCATTGTCGTTTCTCCCATGCCAGCCTTAGAGGCTGTCACAAAAGCTAGCATTCCCAACGCTGAAGTCCTGCATCCTAGATGGATACAGTGGGCAACATCCTTAACAGCTGTTGATGTAGACTTCGCCTTTGACCCATCTTTAAATACTCAAAAATACCTGCAGTATGAGCATGTGTACCCATGCCTACTTCTCTCCTACCGCTAGAACAGTATAACTACATTGTTTATACTGATGGTTCAGTCCACCCTGCTAGAGGTTCTAAACAGCAACACTCAGTGGCATGCACCACTGTTGTTGGAGTGATGGTGGACGGCAACTTCCATCCACAAAAAAATTCACACCAAATCCTGGGGGACTGCACTGTGCAGTTGGCTAAACTTAAAGCTTTGCTTCTTGCACTTGAACATATAGACCCAAATTCCCCAAACTGTGTATGATTTGTATTACTGTGTACAACCCTCAATGATAATTTACATTACTGGAAACAGAATGGATTAAACGATTCTAGAGGCAACACAATTAGGCATAAAAAGTTTTTGGTTAAGGTGGCGGACCTCGGAGACAGACCACAGACTCATGTTATACTTACGTTGATTCGTCAGCGTGTGAGAGCACACATTGTAGGGAATTCTCTGGTGGATAAAACTGCCAACTGCTGTGACTGCAGATGTTGCTGAAATTACTCGTTCTAAAACAAAGATAGATAGTGATATCTTGGATGTTATTAATGCAAATAAAGATGGCACACCTTTACATAGAGGCTTTCCTTCTGAATATTCCTACCACTTGAATGAACACAATATTCCCTTTGTAACGATTCCAAGGGTTGGCGATCGATTAATACCCAACCAAGATCACTGGATAGCTTTAGTGATAGCTGAGCTCCAGGTTCCTCTGGGTTTGGCCACAGTGCCCAGCTGATGCTCAAACTGTTATTAAAGACATGTGAGTCTTTATCAGGACACATGTATGTGGTACACTCCAATCGGACCAGGGCCCGGCCTTTGCTTCAAAAGCTTATCAGAATTCTATGGCTTCCCTCGTGGACAAGTGCATTATTCTTCTCCATACCAGCCCAAGTGCAATTCTGTTGTGGAAAGGATGTACTGTGACTTTAAGCAATCCTTAACAGCTAGGGTATTAGGTAAGGGGTGTAGTTGGATCCATCACCTTTATGGCATTCAGAGGGCATTAAATGGCCCCCTCAAAAGAACTCTGGTGGCCGGACCCCATACGAAGTTTTCTTTGGGATCAAAATGTACATTCCATACCTTGATGGTTCAGACATAGTGGCAGCAGCCACACCCTTTGACATAGATAATCATTGCACTGTCTTACAGGATCTACAAGACTTCCGTGACACCAAATCCAATGAGCAGTTGAAGGCATCTGTCTCTGCAAGCATCGAGAAGAAACCAGCACCTACTCTTTGTACCATACAGGAAATTCCTACGCAGCTAATGACTCACATCGAAGCTGTTTCTCCACAGCTGGGGGGGGCATGGAGAATGCACCACAGTTGATTCCTTGCTCCTGCATCTAGCAACTTAACTGCAGTGAGTACTGCCATAACTACAGCATGTTCTACAGCCAATGTTGTGGATATAGATCCACCTGCTTTGGATTTACTACTTCTGGATTGTTCTAGTACTGTTGCAGTACCTGATCTACTAGTTTTTCAACTAACGGATTCTGGGTATTATATAGATCGAGATGATTTTTCTTCAGACAGTTCTTCTGTTTTTGACACTCCTCCATTAAGGAGCTGTGTTTTTATTTCATGCCTGAAACACACCGACCTGGTCCCACCTTGGATACATGTTTGGATTACACTTTCCTCGATTCTTCCATTTTTGTGGATTTGATTTGTGATGTTTTTTTTCTTATTTATTAAAGGCCATTATCTACCAGAACGCTTTGCTACAGAACTGGTCAATGGGATGTTGGCCCCACATTCATCATCACATAAACTTAAAAGAGACTAGTCCCTCATGAACATTTCCGCTGTTCTTGTGACTGATGGAATTGTTTGGCATAAAGTTCCTTTTGATATATTTGGTCCTACAGAGACCCTGCAGATACGATACTTATTTAGGGTTTCTATGGCTGATGTAACAGTACCTGAGCTACATTCAGATGATTGGGATATTGCAACTGTAAACTCCATGCTCTCAAAGATAAAATATTATACTGAATTTGCACATTGTGAGAAATTGGCCTGGCATATGCTGTCCACTGCAACCAGTTTGAACTGGGCTATGCATAGGGACACCAAATGTGCCCCCAGTGCAGACTTCAAAGCCCTCTTGGAGTGCTCCTACCCAGCCCCAATACACTAAAGCCTGTCTGCGAGGTGGTGACACCTCCCTATGACAGGAAACCTATTGTCCAGGCCTCTCCTGCCGGAGTTTCCTCCAGCAGCAGGAGGCCAGACTTGTGATGCAGTGCTCTTTTAAACTGGTACTGGGTGTACCGGTGTGTACATGTCTTTCCCTCTAGAAGGGTGGAATCATACCACCGCTGCCAGAACTGGTGGGGGTGGGGGTATGATTCCAAAGTGTTTGACACCAAACACAACATGTTTCCTTGCAGCCATTCCAAAGTTAGCATTTACCGCGAGGCTATAATGCACTTAAGAGTATATGGTCTGGCTGCATCACAGAACAGCCCAGAGAATAGATTCCGAAGGCTGCAGAGGGGCCCTGCTCATGCATGGGCACCCTCTCAAACAACAACCCAGCACCCTGCCTTCAGGATTGATAAGGCCTGCCATTGGGGTGACTGACAGGTTTATATGTGTAGTGATTTAAGGTAGATATAGGGAACCTATATCTAAGTAAGGGGTGCATACACCACCTTACACAGCCTGCAATAGCAGAACTGTGGTGTCATTTTGAAAGGCTTCCCAGGGGTGGCATAATACATTCTTCAGCCCCTGGTAAGCCTTTATGGTACCTATGCCCTTGGTACCTAAGGTACCGTATACTAGGGACTCATAAGGGTAACCCAGTAACCTAACTGGAGTGCACCTAAAGTACTTGCAATCATTTGAAAGAGGAAGCAGCTAGGCTGGGGCCCTGGATAGCAGAGCCCCAGCCAGACTAAAGTAAAAAAACACTGAAACTCCAGCAAAAACTGGGGGTAAACATCAGAAGCAGATCCTACTCTCCTACACAACCCCCCCACCCCAAACGCAGGGACATTAAACTAACCTTGACCAGTTGAGTCTTCATGTTCTAAGTGGAAATATCTGGAGAGTCCATCTGCATTGGCATGCTTGCTCCCAGGTCTATGTTCCACTGTATTGTCCATCCCCTGTAGGGAAATGGACCACCTCGAAAGTTCGGGGTTTTCACCCTTCATCTGTTTTAGCCATTAAAGGGGCTTATGGTCTGTCTGAACAGTGAAGTGAGTGCCAAACAAGTATAGCCTCAGCTTCTTCAGAGCCCAAACCACAGCAAATGCCTCCCTCTCAATAGCTGACCAACGTTTCTCTCTAGGGGTCAGCCTTCTGCTAATAAAAGCAACTGGCTGGTCCTGACCTTCATCATACAATAGTGATAACACAGCCCCTACCCCAACTCAGAAGCATCTGTTTCGACAATGAATTCTTTGGAGTAGTAAGGACTTTGCAGAATGGGAGCAGTGCACATGGCCGGCTTCAGGTCATCAAATGCCTTTTGACAGCTAACTGTCCACTGAACTTTCTTTGGCATTCTTTTGGATGTTAAGTCATTCAGGGGTGTCACAATGGATCCATACCTCTTGACAAATCTTCTGTAGTACCCCGTCAGGCCCAAGAAGGCTCTGACCTGAGTCTGGGTAGTTGAAGCAACCCAGTCCATGATGTTCTGGATTTTGCTCTGCAATTGTTGAACCTGTTCTCCACCCACTAGGTGGCCCAGGTACACAACCTGACTCTGCCCTATCTGGCACTTACTAGCCTGGATAGTTAGGCCTGCTTTCTGCACGGCCTCCTTCAACATTTCTCAGGGGGACCAGGTGATCCTCCCAGGTGGATCTAAAGACAGCAATATCATCTAGATATGCTGCACTATAGTCTTCCAGGCCTATTAGGACTTTGTTCACCAACCTTTTGAAAAGTGGCAGGTGCATTCTTCAAACCAAAGGGCATCACCACAAATTGGTAATGCCCACTAGGGGTAGAAAATGATATCTTTGGCTTTGCATCATCAGCTAGTCTTATCTGCCAGTAGCCAGCTGTCAGATCAAATGTTCTCAGAAACTTGGCTTAGGCCAAAGTGTCTATAAGCTCATCTGCTCTCGGTATTGGATGGGCATCAGTCCTAGTGACTGCAGTGGGGAGACGCAGTGCTACCACTGGAGTTTGTGCAGCAGACCGGGACAGAGCACACTACATGCCCCAGAGAGCAGTGGGCTAAGTGAGGAAGGAAGCCAACGCCCCCACCACCTGAGCGCCTGTAATTTAAGACCTCGCGTCTCCCGCTTTGCGGGAGACCCAGCGCTACCGCCGGAGTTTGTGCAGCAGACCGGGACAGAGCACACTACATGCCCCAGACAGCAGTGGGCCAAGTGGGGAAGGAAGCCAATGCCCCCACCACCTGAGCGCCTGTAATTTAAGACCTCCTGTCTCCCGCTTCGCGGGAGACGCAGCGCTACCGCCGGAGTTTGAGCAGCAGACAGGGACAGAGCACACTACATGCCCCAGAGAGCAGTGGGCTAAGTGGGGAAGGAAGCCAACGCCCCCACCACCTGAGCACCTGTAATTTAAGACCTCGCGCCTCCCGCTTCACCGGAGACGCAGCACTACCGCGGGAGTTTGTGCAGCAGACCCGGACAGAGCGCACTACATGCCCCAGAGAGCAGTGGGCTAAGTGGGGAAGGAAGCCAACGCCCCCACCACCTGAGCGCCTGTAATTTAAGACCTTGCGTCTCCCGCTTCGCGGGACGCGAGCGGGCGCGCGCGGGCCCGTTTAAGCCCGTTCAAGCACGGTCGAGGACGGGACGGGCCACCCCCTTAACAACTTCAATTAAGGTTAGTGAGTGTCTGTACCCTTGTATTGAGTGACGCTGATTGATTAGGCATTATCCGTTAATTGAAAAGAGGAGCCTGATCTATTCCTCGAAAAATCCACGGCTACTTCTCCAACTACAGGTGGGAATGGTAGGAAATCGACCAGAGAGACAGTAATGGGCACCCTGGATAGCTTTCTCATAAGAGTGTCAACAGCCTTGGCCAGAGATATTGAACTAACAGAAAAGAGATTATCTTTTGATACTCCCTTTGATAAGAGATCCTCAATGGGAAGTTTGGCGAAGGCCAGGTCACCAGACCCCCAGAAGTTTGATACCCATGATATATTGTCCTCCCTGGAGGGGGAAGAGAGAAGTCAGACATTACAGCCAGCTGGGCCCCTGGCACTCCCGGAATCATGCCCCGCTACCTTAATGGTTACGAGGCCAACAACCAACCTAAATACTACCGCGAGGAGTTTGCCTTCACCTAACATCAAGACTCGGTCAGCCAGTAATGCTAAATCGGGAACATTACAGCAATCGCTGGAGTTGACATCCAAAAGGAAGAGTACTGGGGCACAAGCACAAGCAATAGGAAGAAAAGCAAAAAATGGAAAAGAGACTGTGCTCAATGAGAATCCTACCCTAACCACTTCCTATAGCTCCGTCACATCACAACCAGTTAATGAAGGGGTTAATCCATCACCAAGTGAGGGGGGTGAAGCATCGGTCGAGATGGGTCCGTCTTTCTGGAAAAGACTGGAATGTACTTTCAAGAAGATATGTCACCCAATATACGACAGACTGGACTCCATTGAAAACAGACTTGTGTGTCTTGAACTTTCACTTGCCTCAGCTCAGGCGCGAGTGGGAAATCGGGCTAGTGGGTCAAATAGTTTGCAGATAAATGCGCCAGGGCAAAGTGTAGTAAACGCTAATCCTGCTGCTCCCGCCAAAGGTAGTGATAGCGTTGTTTTTAATGATCCCTTAGTGCTCTGTGTCGCATCTGCTCCCACCAACTTGACAGGGGCTAAACAAACAGTACAGAGGGATAGGACCCAGCAAGCAGAAGTTAGTAGATCTGTAATGCAACATCAAGAATTGTCTAAATTCCCCCCTGTTCATTCTGTAATTAGCCTACCAAACAAAGAACTCCCCCCAGAATCAGGCCCTTATGTGGTGGTCTTGGCGGGGGTTCCCCCCCTGAACTAGGGCAAAAGGGAGACATATATGGAACTTAAGAACAAGTGCATTTTTTGGCTTATTGCTAATCGACCATTGCCAACACATATATGTGCAGAAATCTATTTGCCAGAAGAGTGGACTGGGTGGGTAGACGGCCAAAGTCTGTTGTGGGGGACTGTATAATTATTAATTTTAAGGATAGAAGGTCTGTTGAATACATCTGTAATTGGCCCCAAAAAGATTTATCTTCCCTAATTCAACCACTACCTTTGACTTACTTTTATGCATCAGCACAGCTTTCACAAAGGGAAATCTTTCCAAATGGGGGGGCATTGAATTGTTGCACTTTAGGGAACATAAGGTTATTTGATAGGTTCGATGCTCTATATGGGTTGGAGGATTGCGACTGACAGCAAGCATCTGATTGCTGCACTGGGGCTAGTATAGTAGCCTTGTCTGATGATAATGTAGCTAGGAGTAAAGGCCAACTGACCAATAATGTCAGCTCACAGGGAGGGGTAGCTGGTCTTAAGCCAAACAAAGAGAGTGTAGCCTTTATGCAGAAGGGCAGCAAAGTGCCATTGCTGCATGCACTGAGTAGGAAAAATCCTTTGCCATCCCCCGACTTGAATATATTGTCTCGGCAAGACTCTTTTATAATGGGGGCTGAGAATGTTGGCAGGTCCCCGAATGCAGTCTGCTTGACATCACTAATATCATGGAATCCGGCGGGCATGGAGCCTAAACTAGCTTCGCCAAATTGGTAGGATTTTATTGATAAATTCGACATTTGTCTTTTTCAAGAGACCTGGTCTGTGGATCCCGTATTTAGATTGGGCTACCTTAATTTCTATATTCCAGCTGTGAAAAGGCAAAAGAGTCGCCCAGTAGGAGGATTGGTGATTTGGGTTAAGCAGAATCTGAATTGTAACATCCAACTTCTTCCGGTTTCAAACTGTGATATTCTTGCAGTGAGACTTAGTTTCTCGTCTAGCCAAAATATTGATATTTTCAATGTTTATGCTAGGGGCTTACCAGGAGGGAAAAAGTCTGAGGTAATAACAGCCTTAGAAGTTCTGATTGAGACCCTGCCAACCAACGTATTGCCATTGATAGCGGGAGAGTTTAATACGACCTTTGAGCCACTAGGGCGTGATGACCTGACCCTAACAGAAGAGGAGGACTCAAGATGGGGGGTTCCTCAACTTGAGATGAAACCTATAAGTAGATGGACAGAGGCTCTGCCTGGGGAATCAGCTAAGGGCCGCTAATGGCCGAACACCATCAGACAGGATGGGCAATAAAACATATGATAATGGTATTAGGTCAAGCTGTATAGACTACCAGCTTGTCCACCTAAAACTTTGACATTCTCTTGTGGATATGGAGGTAAAGACCCGTATAGAGAGTGATCATAACCCCCTGACCTCACTGTTTAGATTGGGTTTAGATGGAATGGCTGGAGCAACCCACGGTTTAACAGCCCCAGAAACTGTTTTAAAAAACGATGAGCGCCACCTTAAGTGGTGCAAAGTTGCTGAGCATTCTGATACCTTGACTGCTATTAAGTCCAATGTAGATTAGGTATTAGAAATAAAGGGGACAGGTGTAATTAATGGGACAATGTATACCCCTTTAATGGTAGCCAATGTAAACTTTTCGCCAAACTTAAAACCTATTTCTGTAAACCGAGCTCAGATAGGAGAAAAACAAGGACAAAACCCGAGAGCTGGTATAATGATACTTGTAGGCAAGCCCGGGTTGAGCTGGGCCTAGCACTAAAATCTAGGGACCCCAGCAAAGTAAAAGTGGCACGAGGCAACTACAGGAAAACACAGTTTGGTGCAAAATAGGTATGGGAAGAGTGTAAGTGGCAGGATCTTAAGGAGGCGTGTGCATCCAAAAACTCGAAATCATTTTGGGATATATTTAAATGGGATAGGGGTGGGTGCCCAGATTGTCCGCAGAATAATGTTGCTCAAAGCTCGTGGATTGATTATTTCAAGCCACAATACGCTTGTAGAGGAGACAATGAAAGAGATGGCATTTCTATTTTTATACTCTATAAAGATGCCGCCTTCAGCTTAGGGGATGTTGATAGGGCGCTAAACTCAGTAATTGAGGGACGAGCCCCGGGTATGGATTGCGTCCCTGCTGATTTGTTTTTAAACGATAAGCAAAGATGGCGATCATATATTGTTTATTTAGCAAATGCCATAGCCCAAGGGATGGCAGTCCCCCACTCTTGGAAGGGAGCAGAAATTGTGCCTGTATACAAAAAAGGGGACACATCTTTAGCAGGCAATTATAGGCCTATTAGCCTAATCGACTCCATTCAGAAAATTATGGGTAGCTTGGTTTTGGGGAAAATACGGACCTGTATGGAAGATTGGAACATCTTGAGTCCTCTCGAGGCCGGTTTTTGCCCCAAAACAAGCACGATAGACCAAGTTTTTCGGTTTATCATCCTCTATTGGCGGACTGTGGTTTTGGAATAAGGGGCTTTGTATGCTGTATTCGTTGACTTGAGGGAGGCTTTTGACCTAGTGCCCCGCTACAAATTATGGCGAGTCTTGAAAGAGCTGGGAATGGCCCTGGAGTTTTTTACCTTGGTCGTGTGCTTGCATGAGGACAATTTCGCTCTGGTTCGGTGGGGACCACAGGGAGAGGTCACGGAAACCTTCCCCGTTGAGCGGGGAGTGGGGCAGGGTTGCGTCATGGCGCCCACCCTGTTCTCGCTCTACGTGAACAGGGTGGCAGACTACCTCTCCCTGATCCCCACTGATGCCCCTGTGATGGCAGGTAATCGTGTCGCAATCCTCATTTTTGTGGACGATACCTTGATAATCTCCAAGACACCGAGTGGTCTTCAGCGGGCCCTCCGGCGTTTCGAAGATTTCTGCCTGTTGCGCGGACTAGAAATAAACACTGCCAAAACAAAGTTTATGTCCCTTACTGAACATAAACCCTCCAAGTCTTTGAAACCTTTTAGAGGAAGCATATATATGAATAATTGCCCGCTAGAGCAGGTTGACGCCTTTACCTACTTGGGGGTCACCCTGCAGAGGGAGATGCGCTAGTATAGCCAACTTGAATTAGCTACATTAAAGCACCAGCAACAGTCAGGACTTCTTCTGAAAAGCTTCAAAACCTCATTGACCAAACCTATTAGCCCACTTCTTGAGATTTATGGGATGAAGGTGTTAAGTTCAGCCCTTTATGGTTCTGAACTATGGGGGTTTGAAAACCTTAAGCGCCTGACACTAGCGGAAAATGAGTTTTTGCGAAAAGCTTCTAGCGTCCCGCAAAGTACCCCTTTAACACCATTGTTGTGGGACCTTGGTAGGAGAGCAGTTAAAGATCTGGCTACTCTACGCCCATTATTGTATTGGCGTAGAATATGGACCACCGAGGAACTCCTACACTATGCTCGGGGTCTAAAGGAAATTATCGAAAAGGATTCCTTCCACAAAACAAACTGGTTGAAGGAAATTAGATCCCTGTTAGTGAGATTGGGAATGAGTGAATTGTGGGATGATCCCTCAAATGTAGTATTTCCCTCTAAAAATACTTTGAAGGCCAGATATTGGGAGATGATCTATTTAACAACATGCGCAAAAGGCCTTTCCTCTCACCTTACAGGCCGATTCCTTGAATTTAAGGCTTATCCAGAGTTGGAATTGTATTGGGGCGCTATAGAGAAACCGTTTGATCGTAAGCTCTATTTCCAATTTAGGGTAGGCACCCTTCCGACAAGGTTATTTACACAAAATGGGTGGGAGCAATTGATGATAAATGCCCTAGGTGCAGGGACCAACAAGAATCTGAAAGTGATATCCTATTTTTTTGTCCCCTATATGCAGCACCCCGGAAAAAGTGGGTGAAACCAATTTGCCAACTAATTGGTACCCGCAGACATGAAGAAGCATTGAGAATTTTATGTACAGATTCCAGTCCCCCCATTGCTATAGCCGTGGCTAAATTTTTAAAGTGGGCTTGGGTTATCCGATCGAAACAATAGTCACATTAAGAAGAGAAGTGCTTTACCCCGATCTCCCTAGATTAGTAAAATTAATGTGAGGATATTTTTATTATGATTGATCGAGTTTCGAGCCACGACAGTTAGACTGTAAAATTGTAGATTTGAATATTTTTAAAAAAATGATCTTATTTGGTATTCTTAGTAATCAGTATATTCGATGTTAGTCTTATGGAGTTTAATCATATATTAAATATTCATATGAATTCATCTTATCATGTCATTTTATCCTGTTACTGATGTATGTTTTATGGAATACTTTTATGACTTAACTGTCAAATAAAGTTTATGAATTGAATTGACTGCATTGAGACCCCTGTAATCTACACAAAACCTCATCTCTTTCTTACCACCCTGGGTGTGAGGTTTGGGCACCAAGACTACTGGACTAGCCCAAAGGTTATCTGAGGGTTCAATAGCGCTCAAATCAAACATCTTCTGGACTTCAGTCCTCATACAGTTCCTGACATGGTCAGGTTGCATGTAAATCTTATTTTTAGCAAGCAGACTGTCCCCAGTGTCCACTTCAGGAGTGCACCAGGTAGTCTGACTTAGTCAGAGAGAACATATGTCCATACTGATTGAGCACCTATCTACAATCAGCTTGCTGCTGGGCAGTGAGGCTGCCTGCCAAGGCCACACCATTCACTGACCCATCATCAGGGTTCTGTGAGAGCAGATCAGGGAGAGGATCACTCGCTTCCTCCTGTCCCTTATCAGTAGCCATGAGCAAGCCCATGTATGCCCTGTCAATATATTGTTTCAGTCTGTTGACATGAAGCACCCTATGGGGGCTCCTGGGAGTTCCCAGGTCTACCAAATAGGTAACCTCTCCCTTCTGTTCAACAATTATATGGGGAGCACTCTACTTGTCCTGAAGGGCTGCTGGGGCCACAGGCTCCAACATCCACACCTTCTGTCCTGCCTGGCAAACAGTCAGCACAGCCTTTTGGTCATGCCAGGCCTTTTGCAAATCCTGGCTAGCCTCAAGGTTTTTAGTTGCCTTTTTCATATACTCAATCAATCAATCAATCATTTGTAAAGTGCACAACATAGCCGCGAGGATCCCAAGGCACCGGGGGGGGGGATGCTACTGATCGAACAGCCAGGTCTTGAGTATCCTCTTGAAGGTCAGCAGGTCTTGAGTCTGTCGTAGGCTCAGTGGGAGGGTGTTCCATGTCTTGGCGGCGAGGTGCGAAGGATCTCCCACCGGTGGTTGTTCTTCGGATGTGCGTGACGGTGGCGAGTGAGAGGTTGACGGAGCGTAGCTGGCGGTTGGGGATGTAGGAGGAGAGCTATCTGTTTAGGTAGGCTGGGTCGGTCTTGTGGAGTGCCGTGTGGTGGGCGTGGGTGAGGAGCTTGAAGGATATCCTCTGTTTATGGGGAGCCAGTGCAGGTTTCTCTTGTGGGGGTTGATGTGGCCGAGGTGTGGTATGTGGAGGATCAGTTGTGCCAAGGCGTTTTGGATTCGTTGTAGTCGTTTGATGAACTTGGTCAGGGCAGCCGCGTATAGGGCATTTCCGTAGTCGAATCTGCTGCTGACGAGGACCTGGGTTACTGTCTTTCTTGTATCTGTCGGGATCCATCTGTAGATCTTGCGGAGCATGCGGAGGTGTTGAAGCAGGAGGAGCAGACGGCATTGACTTGCTTGGTCTTTGAGAGCGTTGAGTCAAGGATGATTCCCAGGTTGCATGCATGGTCCGTGGGTGTCGGGGCTTCCCCCAGTGCCGTCGGCCACCAGGAGTCATCCCAGGCTGAAGGGTTGGAGCAGAGGATGAGGACCTCCGTCTTGTCCGAGTTCAGCTTCAGACGGCTGGTCTTCATCCAGTCGGCGACGGCCTTCATTCCTTCGTGGAGGTTGGCTTTGGCGGTGAGGGAGTCCTTGGTGAGGGAGAGGATCAGCTGAGTGTCGTCGGCATAGGAGATTATGTTGAGGTTGTGCTGTCGGGCTACGTGTGCGAACGGGGCCATGTAAATGTTGAACAGCGTCGGGCTGAGGGAGGATCCCTGGGGTACGCCGCAGATGATCTCGGAGGCTTTGGAACGGAATTGGGGGAGGCGGACACTCAGGGTTCTGCCGGAGAGGAAGGAGGAGGGCCAATCCAGAGCCTTGTCTCGCATCCCGTGGCGTGGAGGCGTGCGCATAGTGTGCGGTGGCAGACGTTGCTGAAGGCAGCAGCGAGATCTAGGAGGATGAGTGCTGTGGCCTCGCCGTTGTCCAGCAGGGTCCTGATGTCGTCGGTGGCGGCGATGAGGGCAGTCTTGGTGCTGTGATTGCTGCAGAACCCTGACGGGGAAGGGTCCAGGATTCTGTTTTCTTCGAGATATCGGGTTAGCTGTCTGTTGACGGTTTTCTCTATGACCTTGGCCGGGAAGGGGAGCAGAGAGATGGGCCGGAAGTTCTTGAAGTCTCTTGGGTCTGCCTTAGGTTTTTTGAGTAGGGCGTTGATCGTGGCGTGTTTCCAGATCTCTGGGAAGGTCGCGGTCCCAAGGGAGAGATTGATGATGTTGCGCAGGTGGGGTGCGATGGTGCTGCTTGCTCTTTTGAAGACGTGGTGCAGGAATGGGTCTGATGGAGAGCCAGAGTGGATTGTGCGCATGGTCTTGATGGTGTCATCGATGCTCACACTGGCCCAGGCTTGCAGGGGGTCGTGGTTGATGGTGTGCGGAGGGTCGGTTGTGTTGCTGTCTGTTGAGGCTGTTTGGGTGTTGAAGCTGTCGTGGATGTAATTGTAATTGTAATTGTAATTGTAAAAATTATTTATAAAGCGCTCGGACACCAATGGTTTCATGGCGCTGTAGGACAGATAAACTCAGGGGGAGGGACAGGGAGAAGGAACAGGTGATCAGTCCTTGTATGCTTGTCGGAACAGGTGGGTTTTTCATAGTTTCCTAAAGGGCATGTAACAGGTGGTTGATCGAAGTTCGTGGGGGAGAGAGTTCCAGGTTTTAGGGGCCAGAAAAGAAAACCCAAGGCCACCATGTTTCTTACGCTTAAAGGAAGGAACTGAAAGAAGGTTATGGTGTAAGGAACGCAGGTTACGGGTGGGAACGTAACGATGAATCCTGGAGGTTACAAAAGCAGGGCCATGGCCAGTCAAAGATATGTAGACGATACAACCAAGTTTAAAAAGACCACGTTTCATCACTGGTAGCCAATGGAGCTTTTTCAATATGGGGGAGACATGTTGATGTCTGGGTTGACGGAATACGAGTCTCGCCGCTTGATTCTGCACCAGTTGTAATTGGCGGAGTTGGTAGGCTGGGATGCCAGCGTAAAGAACGTTGGCATAATCAAGACGGGAGATAACCAAAGCCATAATAACCAGTATAAGGGCCTCAGTGGTCAAAAACCTGGAGATTTTTCGAATTCGTCGTAGTTGAAAAAACATGATGAAGTGACTGCCTTGATCTGGGGTGCCAATGAGAGCTGCTATCTTGCAGTGGAAGAAGGTGGTGAGTGAGTCGCACAGGGCTTGCAACGGTGGGATGTCGTTAGTGCTGGAGCTGGGATTGGAGAGTTCTTTCACGATGTTGAAGAGCTCCTTGCTATTGTGTGGGTTGTTGTCGAGGCGGTCTTTGAAGGAGGTGGTAGTGGTTGCGTATGGCGTCCTTGTGTGCTGCGTGGCTGTCCGGAGTTTGTTCACTGTGCCATTTCTTCTCTAGTTTCTGGCAGGCTTGCTTGGAGGCTAGGAGTTCTGGGGTGAACCAGCTGGCCCTCTTGCTGGTGTCTCTGTGGGTGGGGTTTCAGCGGGGCGTGGTTGTTGGCGCAGTCCTCGATCCAGAGTCTGAGGCTGTGGGCAGCGTCGTTGGTGTTGGAGGGTTTGGTGGGAGGGCTGAGAGCGAGGTTTACGTGTAGTTGGTCTTTGGTTATTTTGCTCCAGCAGCGGTGGGGAATCTGTTGGGTATGGTGGTGTGTGGTGGGTTTCTGGAAGGCAAAGTGGATGCAGCAGTGGTCGGTCCAGAGGAGTTCGGTGGTGTGGCTGATGCAGACGTGCAGGCTTGAGGAGAAAACGGGGTCGAGCGTGTGGCCGGCGGAGTGGGTGGGCATTGTGACGAGTTGCTTCAGTCCGTGGTTGGCAAGGTTATCAATCAGGGTTGTGGAGTTGTTGTCATTGTTGTTCTCAAGGTGAAAGTTCAGGTCTCTGAGGAGGATGTAGTCGGTGGAGGTCAGGGCGTGCATGCTGATCAAGTCTGCGATGGAGTCGCTGAACTGGGGGCGGGGTCCGGGGGGTCGGTAGACGAGGGTGCCTCTGAGGGTGGAGTTAGGGTCTGTGTGGATCTGGAAATGCATGTGTTCAGCGGTGCTGAGCGTGTCGTCGGTGCTAGTCGAGACCCTGATACTGGTCTTTTGGACGGTGGCAATGCCATCCTGGAGCGGAGACCAAGTACATAGTCCACTATGTCCTGTTTAGGGGGTTTGAGAGGTAACTTCCATCCATCCTTCACCAGTCATAATGGACCCCTATCAGGATGTTGTACCGATAGGGTAATTTTTACCATTTGGACTGATGGTGATCATTGTCCACCGCCATCTCAGTATATGATGATTGGTCCTTTATTTCTGACTTTATTTTACCTATTTGTAAGGTTTACCTATTGGCTTTGGCATGATTTTATGTCTCTTTTGCCTCTTTTCGGGCCTAAAGGCCTAAACTAGAGAGCAGCCATCTTTTCTTTCTGCCTCAGTTGTCCGAGGCGCTTGTAGGTTAGGGGTAATGTTTTCATTTTAAGTTGTTCTTCACCAGTTGCAAACCGGTGAGGACCGGCCCTCATCGAAGGAATGTGCTTATTCCCCGGGCTCTAGACGCAACTGCAGATGGCCACTATGGGAGCGCAAGGAGCGCGGGGCTCGGTACAGGAATTCGGTGGGAGGCAGGTTGCTGGCTAGAAATTTCCATGGGCAGAGGGCCTCCCATATTATCAAAGAGCAGAGGGGAGAATGTTGAACAGCCAGACTTGGGAGCAGTTTGAAGTCAGTTGCTCCGTCCAGAGGTTGAAGTCAGCAGTAGTGGCTGTCAGGGTGTCATCTTGAACTGGTGCAGATGGAGAGATCAAAGAGGGTTCAAGTGGCCTGAAGGTGTAACAGCTTTGATGAGGCACAGCGGTGCAGACGTGTACCAGCGAGTGCAGAGCAGAGTCCTGAGAGAACCGAAGCGAGAGAAAGAGGGACCAGCTCAGCTTCTGAGGCCAGAATGCGTGAGACTATGGTGAGGCGTTCCTAGATAGTTTGGATTTTATAATCACTCACTCCTTTTTGCTTCCTAGGTTATGTTTAGGTTCCCACTTGCACTAATAATTTCTTACTGTACTGCATATACATATATTATCGTTATAATGCTTTCTTTGTCTTGTCATTCTATCACTATGTAATAAAGAGATCCCAATGATTAGAAGTTGCACTTGAATGTTGTTTTCCATGACAGGATTAACCTTTCTTATTAGCCAGGTGCTGACGTATAGAAGGATGGGCGATTCTCTTCTAACAGGTAACTGATGACGGAAGGATATGTTGATTCTTTATGGGAAATAACTTCCAGTGGGTCTGATTGGCACTAATTGTTTCTGCTTGGGAAGGTCAGGCCCCTATTCCATGTGTTAGCGAAATTGGCTCTCGTCAGATACTCAAATGGTAGGCGTCCAAGAGATCGTCCATGACTGGGCGTTAATGAGATCGTCCGTGACTGGGCGTTAATGAGATCGTCCGAGGTCGGGCGTTAGTGAGATCGTCTGTGACTGGGCGTTAATGAGATCGTCCGTGGTCGGGCGTTAGTGAGATCGTCAGTGGTAGAGCTTTAATGAGATCGTCCATGGTCGGGCGTTAGTGAGATCGTCCGTGGTCAGGCACTAATGAGATCGTTGAGAGACGTTATAGCAATTGCAGAATCAGAAATGTGGCCAGCTCTATGTGGTAACCATAGGACATAGTGTGGATTTCCCATTCCCAGGTGAGTAATTTAGATATAGTGCTTGTAGGTACTGGGAAGGGTGGTGGTACGTGGCGGCTGGGTGTGATATAATCGATAAGCTGATAACTTGGTCTGAAAATCCGGTCGCCACAGATGTCCAAACAAAAGTTCAAAAGGTCTGTAACCAACCCCCTTTTGAGGAACCTCCCTGTAGGCAAATAAAAGGCAGGGTAAAAGGATGTCCCATCTGCGCCTAAGCTTTTCTGGGAGACCTTTAATCAAACTATTCAAGGTTTTGTTGAATCTCTCAACTAAACCATTGCATTGTGGGTGATAGGGTGTAGTGAATTTGTAATTCACTCCTTCCACATAACAGTCAAGTAACTAGACATGAAGGAGCATATCAGCAACAACCAGCAATAATTATCGCTAAGCGCACTTAGCCTTTGGATAATTATCGCTGGTTATTGCTGGATTTTATCATGGAGATCTCCAAAGCAATAAAAATTCCAGAGTTAGCTGCCAAATGTGCGATTATTGCTGGAATTCCAGGGATAATCGCACAACAATTGGCGATACCTTGTTGATAGGGCAGGGCAGACTTAGCCATTATATCCACCTTCCATTGGATATAATGGCTAAGTCAGATTGAAAGCAGGTGTAAGAAAAGTAGCGATAAGCACGGTTAGCGCTACTTTTCTTATCGCCATGCAAGTTAGTGGGAAGTTTGTTGATAGGAGAAATGTCGGTTAGTGACATTTTTCACGTTATTTATGGGCGGAATGCCCACTTTGCATCTCATTAGAGATGCAAAGCTGGACGCTGAAGGAAAGGGGGCTAAGGCAAGGATTCACGCAATAGCGTGGCCTTGCTGATAGGGCGTTAAGATTATCACCGCTTTAGCGGCAAAAAGTGCTGCTAAAGCGGCGATACTGCCCTTGATGATATGCCCCGAAGTTGATACCTCTGTCTGATACTACCTCCTTAGGAGAACCCACCCTTGAGAATACTCCGAAGAGGGCCCTTGCCACCACAGGAGCTGTGGTGGTCCTAGGTGGAATGGCTTCTGGGTATGTAATGGCATGGTCCACCACTACCAGGATAAATCTGTACCCAGAGGCTGTCTGAGGATCCATGAAACCAACTATATCAATCTCACTCTTTCAAAGGGAACCCCCACCACAGGTATTGGTATCAGGGGGGCCTTTGTTGCACCACCTGCCTTACCACTGGCTTGACAGGTGATACAGGAGAGACAAAACTCCTTGTTGTCTTCAGACATGTGGGGCCAATGAAAGTGAGGGACAATCCTGTCCCAAGTCTTGTTTTGGCCCAGGTGACCTGCTACGGCAATATCATGGGCTAGTGTTAATAGGGCGCCTCAGAGGTACAACCAACCTCCTGGAGGCACCAGGCTTGGGGTCTCTACTCTCTGAATACCAATCATCCCAATATATCTTATGGGTTTCACTAGCATTCTCAGCAGCCTCAACAGCAGCCTGCTGTCTGAGGGGTTCAAGAGAGGGACAGCTCAGCTGATCCTGGCTGAACTCTGACCTGGAAGAGCCCCCTGTTCCCAAGACTCAACCTGATCAGGTTCAAGCTCATCTGGGACAGTTCCTTCTTCAGGACTAAGATCATCTCCCTCAAGAGACTGATCCGTATTCGGAGTCATGGGGGAAGGCACTGCCTTAATCCTACTGCTCCTCTTCTTGGAAGGCACCTGGTTTATTCTTCCAGAATCCAGGGCCTGTTCAGTTTTTGACCTTTTGGCCTGTGACCTGGTCACAGCAAACACATGCATGTGCAGGGATTCCTAACATTTCTGCATGGGTCCTGAGCTCCACTTCAGCCCAAGCTGAAGTCTCTAAATCCTTGCCAAGCAAGCATTCAACAGGGAGGTCTGCACTTACCACAACCTTCTTAAGGTCAGGTACCCCTCCCCAGGAGAAATTAACAACTGCCAGGGCATGGTCAGTCCTGACATTGCTAGCATTGGTCACTTGGTACATTTCATCGAGTATGATCTGCTCAGGAGCCACAAGGTCTTGTGTCACCATTGTGACACTTGCCACTGTGTCCCTGAATGCCAAAGCCTATTTTCCTTTGCTCAAAGGCTGCTATCTGTTTTTGCCCAGATTGCTGGGACTCACAAAGGAGGACATATCTATGCCTCCATCACAGATCAGTACAGCCTCAGTTGGAACTCTGACTAGGCCAGAGTCCATCTCAGAACCCAGGGTTAACCCTACTACTTAATCTGAGTCAACCACTTGGAGCTGAACTAGGGGGAACAGTTGCCTTAGGGGCAATGGTGGCTGGAGATGATTCTTTGGACTTTGTACAATCACTAGTCCAATGGGTTTTCTTTTTACAGAGTTTACACCATGGTTTCTTTTGGCCTTTTCCTTTGTTAGATTGGGACTCCCAACCAGATGCAGATTTTTGTGGACCTTGAGAAGACTTCTGGTCTTTACCCTTTTCTCAACCCTTGTCAGAGTTCTTAGAATCTTGCTTCTTAGAGTCACCTTGTTTCTGAACCTTCTGCCTCACCCTGGTTCTGACCCACTTGTCTGCCTTCTGACCCAATTCTTGGGGAGAAGTCAGATCAGAGTCCACCAGGTACTGGTGCAACAGCTGATTTTGACAATTATTAAGGATCTGCTCCCTCATATTAAGTTGTACAATCCTTTAAAATCACACACCTTACTGCCAAGTAACCAGCCCTCCTGAGCCTTAGTAGCACAATCAACAAAGTCAACCGAATCCTGAGTCTGTGCCTTTTGGGTATCTCTGAACTTTGACCTGTATTGTTCAGTAGTTAGGCCAAACCATTCAATCAGAGCACTCTTCAGGACTTTTTAATTACCAGCATCCTCTTCTCTTACAGTGAGGATCTTGTCTCTACCTTTGTCTGCAAAGGAGAGCCACAAGAGTGCTGCCCACTGCTCCTGAGGGACCATATGTACTTTACAGGCCCTCTCAAGTGCAGTTATCCATTTGTGGATGTCATTCCCACTCTGGTATGGAGGGACAATTGTGCTCAGGTTCATATGGCCATGAGTATGTTCTTTAACTCTAGGGACACTGATAATGCCACCATGGGACTCTAGTCCCAACTTTTTAGAAGCTCTCTGGAGCTCTAGGGCTTCCCTGTCTAAAACCAACTGTGCTCTTCTGATCCTGAGTTTCTCATTCTCAAAGGCAAGCAGTCTGCCTTCTCTCTCAGAGGAGGACTCTCTCCTGTAGGAGGCTGAGGTCCTATGAGATACAGAGGTCCCTACACATGAACCAGAATGGTGAGATTCCACTGAGGGAGTTCTAGACCTTCTAGGTACACTGTGAGTTCCACCTGAAAGGGGGAATTGGGGACCCCTGAGGATCCCTTCTTCATCCACAGGAAGAACTTGGTTATCCAGGTTAGAATCATTTTTATCCCCTGGTCAGCTACAGAGTCCAGCACCTCGGGGGCCTCACCTCCTAACCTATCCTCTTCTGCTGCCCCACCAAACCTACCTGTCTCATCAGACCCAGGAGTCTTTCAGAGATCATCTAATAGCAATAGCTCTATGAGGTGTTGGGTGTCTGCATGTCTCCCTGTCTTCAATTTTCTAGATGTACACTGGTCCTCACATCTGTAAATGGGACAACATGGCCATACTTAGACACTCTGGTGCCTCTGGCCTCAGCCCTTGAAGACATACTAGTGTGGTGTGGTGTCTGCACCTACCTACTCTAGTGGGACTACTGAACTCTCTCTGGAGTTATAGAAACACAACTCTAAGGTCAGTAGAACTTACTTTATTCTATCTTGATTTATATGTACCTATAGTGGTTTTCAGTTAGTCACTCAAAGAGATTATCAGGTAAAGCAATAGCAAGCTTGAATCCAACCGCTGCACACCAATGTGAGAAGATGGCCTGGCATATGCTGTCCACTGTTCTAGTGGGCACCTTGCACAAGTTCAAACAACCCTTATTGATGATAGGTTTAAAACAGCCTTTATTGAAAGCTATCCTAGTGGTAGCTATGGAGAGCAGCCTTCAGGCTAAGTCTTGAAGGAGTGTAAAGCAGCTTGGTTTACCAGATAATAACCTCTTGAATGTCTAAATAAAAGGAGAACCACACAAGGTATATATATAAAATATATGTATTAATTACAAAACCCTCTCTAGTAATCGCTTTATGAGATTACAGAGCAAAGTACACAATTTAAATGCAACAGAACTTCAGTAAATAGCACAATTTACACTGGGCCAAACCATATATTAAGAAAGTGGTATAAGAACCACAACTTGACTTGACACAGGGTCTAGAGCCTGTAGAATCACGGGGACCACAAGGAACCACCCAAGGTAGTGACACAGGGGACCCACGGAGGACGCGTGCAGTGTGAGAACACAGCCGCGAGACACCGTTGGCTTCTATGGGGAAAGTCGCAGTTGGAATTTTAAAGATTAAGGACAATGAGGAATGGACTTCGCGCACACCCCTTTAGACTTAAGGGGATCTAGGGCCAACACCCATGGGAGCACCGGAGTACTCAATGTTGGACTTGGCCCTTCTGGCAGGTTCACCCCTGAACTTGTTGCCTTTTAATGTTACACAATTATAGTGATTTCTGGTCTTGGCGCACTTTGACACTGTGTCCCAGTGTAAAGTGCGTGCACTCTCTGAGTGCGTGTGTGAGATTGGCCTGCCCTCCCATAGGAATGCATGGGGGATATGTGTGTCCATGGTAGTTCCTGATGTGTGGGGAGTGCAGGGTCGAGTTTGGTATGTGCAGACTCATGAGATTGAATGCTGCGCAATGATGTGTGCAGATTTAATGTGTCTAGTGTGGAAGTGCCACTTTTAGAAGTTGGCCTGTCTGTGCAGTGAATGTGAATTGACGGTCTGGCTTGTGATTGGCGGGGGCTGGCTGGTGTGCCTGGCTCCAGGAGTCAGGATGGGTCTTCCCGGTGGTGAATGGGGAGATCTGTATGTTGATGGCAGGGAGGAGTGCACCTGGGACCTGAATAGGGCTGGGACTTCCCTCCACAATGCTGGCTCCACCCCCTGTGGTGTGTCTGATGTCCCTGGCCTGTCCTGTGAATAGGGAGAGAGGCTGAGCAAAACAAAGTTCTCAGGAACCAGTTGCATCTGGTTTGCCGCTTGCCTGGACCTTTGACAACAAAGGAAATGTGTGTATAAAAAGAGGCTGTGACCTCATGTAAAATGTTCTTGGTTCCTGACTTGAATCTACCAGGGGTGTGTTGCTGCTGGTGCCCAGGGGAAGGCTTGCCTCGCTGGGCCCTGCCCAGCCCCTGGGTACCCTGGATGCTGGGGGACTTCTTTGGGACCCTTCTGCCCTCTTCACCTAGGGGGACCTTGTTGCTGGGACCCTGGTTGCTTCAGGGGCCCTCCCTCTGAGCTTTATGGTTTTTTATGTCCCCCCAGCGCCTCGTGAGCGCTTTATTTGTATTTCTGGGCAGAGCACTGGTGTTTTCCCACAGGGAAGCGCTCCTGCCCTTGTGTGCACAGCGCGGGTGCCCACCACGCTTATTACAAAATCTTTATTGACAGGAGCCTACCCTGCATTATGCTTGCATTGATATTGCTAAATATTGGTGCCCACCCCATTTCTACTTTTATTTTGTACATCGAGGGTGCCCACCACTCGTTTTAGCCCCCGCGAAATCACCACCGCTGGCCCGAGGCCGAAAACGAACTGCTGACGTCATTGCCGCAGCCACGCTGGGATTGGTCCCAGCCGGCAGAGACTCCTGCGGCGTCACTAGGACGAAGCACAAGTATTGGCTCCACCTAAAGGGCTTCCCCAGTGCCTGGAACCAGGAAGTCCTGCCCCCCTTGTGCCGCGCCAGGAGGAGAGGCCATCCCGCGCCGGAAGGAAAGCCGCCGAGAGGAAGAGGTGACGCGCTGCTCTGCGCAGGGCTCCCATGATTGAGGGAGAGCCCCGCATGCCGCCACCCGAGTGCAGAGGAGCTCCACTGCAAAGCTCCGGTGAGTGGGGGCTTCGTCCGTGTGATGTCCCGGTGAGTGGGGGCTACACTTTGTTTTGTGCCCTTCGCAGCCCAGTGCCATGATTGTGCTTCAAGCGGCCCCATCTTGCAGTGGGCTGCAACGAGGCAGGCATGACTTTGGTCGAGGAGCCAGCCTGCTCCACTGTGCCCATTGTCCACAGATTGGGACATATTAACTTTGGGGGCATGTTTGTCTAAGGAGCTGAGGTGGCTCCCCCCGCCCCACAGAAGTTGCTGTACAGCCCGTGAGGGGCCAGAGGAGCCCGTGCTGAGCACCGTGGCTCCAACGATAGGCACGTGTTTCTTCCAGAGCATAGAGGGCTCCAACCTTTTGTGCAGTCTTTGTATTTTAGGAGCCAGAGTGCTCCAAAGGGCACATGTGTGTTCAGAGCCTAGAGGGCTCCACCGTTTGTGCAATATGTATTTTCAGAGCCCCGTGGGGCTCCAATGATTGGCGCAGTTTGTTCTGGAGGGCTAGTGAGAGCCCCCTGCTGCAGTAGTTTGATTTCACAGCTGCCCAGCAAGTAGTGGGCAGCTGCACCGTTTAGGTTCTTTTCTTCCTAGGGACATGTCTTTGGATTCAGGAGTGAGTCGCACTCCTTCGCCCCCTACCTTGGCCTTCCCCAGCTGCGCAGCACTTAGTGCTAGCTGCAGCGTTTAGGTCCTATTCTTGTCCTCAGCTGCCCAGCAAGTAGTGGGCAGCTGAAACGTTAGGTTCTGGTGCAGTGGCGCAACCTGGACCTTGATGTGAATTATGTGCTAATGATTTGGGTGTTAGGAAATGTACTGTAGGTAGTATGTTTTGCGCACCCTGTGTTTGATGCCTCTAGATATGATTTCTGAATAGGAGGTTGTTTTACCTGTTTAGGTTTATGTTAGGGAGATTGTACTTCCCTGTGTGAGTTCCGCCCCTAGTGTAAGGTTTTACTTAGGTGGTCAGGGTCTAATGTAGTTAGGCTGGTGAGATACTGTGTATGATGGATTTCATGGCACAGACAGTTGCAAGTGCAGTGATTATTAGTGTTTACTGACTGTACGTTCTATGACCTATTTTTACTTGTATGTTTAAGTTCACTTTACCAAGTTCACTTTGTGATGATCCTGACAGTGGTCCATGTGGCCCTGTCAGGTGTACATAATCCCTTGTAAATATTGCTTGTGCCAGTTGGCACAATGTATATGGTGTGATTACTATCTGATGTGTTTTAATAATACAAAGGCTATTTTGGATATAACCTTGTGTGGAGTTCCTTTTGTGGGGAACCTGGGATGTTGTTGCTGGTGGGTGCGTGCGCAAATGCTTAACTTACAATGCCTCCAGGATCAGCCTTACTGCTCGTGTCACGTTGCCAAGGGGGTAAGCAGGGGTTATCTTTAGAGTGTAACTTCCTTGCCCTAACTAGAGTGGTGGTTTCTGCCTGGCTTTGGCGCAAGCCTCAGCCAAGCAGGAATCCCATATCTAACACTCGAGTTACCCCACCCAGGGAAGCCGGGTGCATAGGTGTCTTTTGGTGTCAGGAATCGTCGTTGGTTTCAATAGCGATCTGCTACAAAGTGCTGCTGCCGTCAAGAAGAAAAGTGTCCTGTGTGATCCAAGCCTGGATTAAAGATGTGAGGAACCTGAAAGTAGCGGGGACAGAGCCTGGGTCACTTTTCAGTGACCAGGGGCACGATAGATGAATGCCCACTGATGTCGGTTGATTCATGTGTGAAGAGGTGAAGCTTGACTCTGCAGCCACGAGGACCAGGAGGCGTCGATGACAACCAGGAGCTGGATTCAAATTGTTCCACAAAGGTTGTCAAGTGCAGCAGTGTTGGTGCCTGGATTGGACCAAACAAGCCTTGGCAACAGCAACCTATGCAGGAAGAGAAAAGAGGCTTCGGTGCGGACCAACAAGGTCCAGGGGACTCACCAAGTGGAGGAGAGTCAGAGCACATCTGGAGCAATCAGGAAAGCCCAAGGAAAGTCAAAGTTGCCTTCTCAGGGACCCACCAGTCAACAGACCAGGGATCGTGAATGTACCTTGAGCAAAAACACAAAGGGCCGGCTCACAGAACACTTGTGGAGTGTAAGCCAGCAATCTTTGGTAGAAAAGGTGGTTGGGGTCTAGGCTACAAGTAACCCAATACACATCCTCAAGGAATGTTGAGAAGATGCACTTGCAAATGTGCACGTTGTCCAAGAGTTCCAGTTCCACTGTACCCATGAGTGCTGCAGGTCTCAGCATTGCTGGGGACTCGGGTTGGCCTCAGGGAAGTCTGGAAATCCACCTCCTGTGTTGCAAATACTTCAGAGTCCAGCAGGAGCTTCAGAGATGCAAACCGGTCAGATGCATCTTTGGTGCCTGCCACGCAGGGGAGCAACTCCTTTACTCCAAGGGAGATTCTTCAGTCATCCAGCGTCATGCAGATCGTGGAAGTTCCAGGATTCAGTGTCAGAGTTTCATCCAGGTTTAATCTAAAGTCCTGTAGTCAGTGGTTCCTTTCTTATACCCAAGGAAGGGGTTGGACATACTCTGGGGACCCACTTATGGGAGGGTTTGGAAAGAGGGGTGGCTACACCCATTTCCTTTGTCCAGTTTCATTCTTGGAATGCTCACACCCAGCCCAAATACACTAAAGCCTGTCTGGGAGGTGGTGACACCTCCCTGTGACAGGAAACCTATTGTCCAGGCCTCGTCTGGCAGAGTTTTGTCCAGCAGCAGGAGGCCAGACTCGAAGCTGTGGCTGTAGCATCCATTTTGTGATGCCACGGCTCTTTTAAGCTGGTACCGGGTGTACCGGTGTGTATATGGCTTTCCCTCTAGAAGGGTGGAATCATACCCCCGCCGCCAGAACTGGCGGGGGGGGTATGATTCCAAAATGTTTGACACCAAATTTACAGCAAGGTTATAGTGCACTTGAGAGTATATGTTCTGGCTGCATCACAGAACAGCCCCAGAGAATAGATTCCGAAGGCTGCAGAGGGGCACTGCTCATGCATGGGCACCCTCTCACACAAACCCCAGCACCCTGCCTTCAGGATTAATAAGGCCTGCCATAGGGGTGACTGATAGGTTATATGTTTAGTAATTTAAGGTAGATATAGGGAACTTATATCTAAGTAAGGGGTGCATACACCACCTTAAACAGGTTGCAGTAGCAGACCTGTGGTGTCATTTTGGAAGGCTTCCCAGCGGTGGCATAATATATGCTTCAGCCCCAGGTAGGCCTCTGGGGTACCCATGCCCTTGGTACCTAAGGTACCATATACTAGGGACTCGTAAGGGTACCCCAGTAACCAAACTGGAGTGTACCTAAAGTACTTGGAATCATTTTAAAGAGGAATCAGCTAGGCTGGGGTCCTGGATAGCAGGGCCCCAGCCAGACTAAAGTCGAAAAACTGTGAAACACCAGCAAAAAGTGGGGGTAAAGATAAGAAGCAGATCCTACTCTCCTACACACATGAAGTTTGTTAATTATGGAGACATGTCATTATCTACATCGTGTTAATGTCCAGTGCCTAATTTTTAATTACACTCAATGGGAACATTGCCCCACTCCGCCACAAGGAAGTTCTAAAACACATACAGACAAATTTACCTATTTTTCAGGATATGAAACATCGGACCTGACATCGTATTACTTTAAGTTAGTTCCTACTCCTCCCCAAAAATATCTGCTGACACAAACCAAGATCATATATGCTACTTAATTTGTCACACAATTAGCAATTAAAGGAAATTGTCTCAAATAGAAGCTGCTGCACTTTTAAGACAATTTAATCAAGATCATTTGGATAAAGTGCTTGCTGTTGTTGATAATAGTATTAATATGCAGAATTCTCGCATTTACAATTTAAATAACATTGTTTTATCTGCTATTGTTATCATGCAAAGTGACATGTCAACATTGTATCATGGGCAAATTCAGCTAAGATCTACTATGCAGTTCAGCTGGACATTACAAACCCTCAAAAAAGGGTGCATATACTTAAATTCCAGTCACATATTTGTGCCCTTTATTTTGACATGCAAATGACAACTGATGGCAAAAAAGGATGCCACGTACACAATGTTGCACCTAGAGAAGTTAGAACAGCTCCTATATACAATACCCGAAACATCCTGTGCTGTCTAGTTAATACATGTGTAACATCTTTGCCGATTTCAGCATTTCAGTTCCCAGCTTGCATGAAACATTTCCCAGTCAATAGATACGAACCCCTAGGAGACAGCTTCGTTCATGAATGAATCACTGCTAATTTCGTATCATTGTGAACGTGCCAATATGAAAGTCTTCCTTACTAGCAAGGAATGCAACTCTTCTGTTAGACATTCACTTGTTTGCAAACATGTGACCAACCACAGCACAGATTATGCGTCTGTGGCATATTTTTATCTAAAAGAATTACCAGCACCCTCAATGCTCCCACTTGTTACAGTTCTCTCAAATGGAAGATATTTAGTGTTTAGTGATCAGGACTGCTATGTGATGCAATATGCCATCCGCTACATTTTGTCTGTTTCCCAACTCGTCAGTTGTTGCAATAATGTCCACTTTTCCCACATGCAGGGAGTCATAGATAGCTCATTGTGTCCTTCCATTCCCACTTTGAAAACAGATTTCAACAAGCTAAGCAGACTCAAAGCACTATTGTTTAAAAAGAAGTAGCACTGACATCTGCTTGAGAAGCTTTTGAGTTGCAAGTTGCAAGGACATCCAGTGAGATACAGTCCTTGTTAAACACAAATTTCCCATTCCATTTTGGTAAATTGAAACACCGTATTTTTAATCATTTAATATTGCAGGCCTTGCCCATGCTTTTTATAATTGTCGATTCTGACTTGGTCAGTTCAATCCAAACCATCTTTGGAGTAATACTGGCTTTTATCCATTCTATTTTCTCCAACATGTTCAGAGGTTATCCCGTTGCTGTTATTAATCATTTGCGGTATTTTGGTCCTATTTTTGTTCCTCCACTATGGATGTTCCATTTACAAGCCCACTTGACCCACCACCGCTCCATTTGTGCAGTGAGTGCATTGTACGATTCTTAGGGATCCACATGCTATGGGAACTGGACCTTGATTAGTGATTGCCATTTTGTCTCACCTGGTTTACCTGCATGCAACCTGGGTTTCACTGCCACAGATATTTGACTGACTCTGCCGACTCCGGTCCCCATGGATATAGACCTGTTGATGAGTCCATTAGCGACCCATTTTAAAAGTTGACCCTTGGGTCGATGGCTTCTTCAGAATGTGAGCTATGAGCCACTCCATCCTGTGGAAATTTTGTGATGGCACGTGGAATACTGAATAATGGCTCTAATAACACAGATGCGGGTTGTCTGTTCTCTGGAACTTGTGAACTAGGCTGTGAACCTATCATCGTCTGCGGAGATGGAATCCATTATAGATTCATTAACCTTTGAATTTGCTAGTAACATCATGGATACCTCTGACACATGTTAAATTCAGACACTTTTTTATAAATTGACATAAGTGACTTCAGATTTTTTTTATCTAATTGTATCTATATACAATAATCTTTGAGCAATGCTAGGATATGCTTATCTTATACCTTATACCTTTTAACTTTAAGCATTTACTTAGTTGTAGTATTACTGCCTCAGGGCCCGACCAAAGGGAGGGTGTCGTGAGTCCCCTATAGGGCCCACTGTAGGTTCTCCTTATATCAGCCCAATAACACACATAACAGGCCACTTTTGATTCGCACAGGTTATACAATAACATGCTTGTTTATGTGTCATATTGTTATTTTCAACATATGCTGCACATGTTTTATTTTTCTGCATTTTGCCGGGATTGAGTCTGTACATCACAGAAGGACAAACAATACTGTGCCCTATTTTTCTCTGGGGTTGGACAATAACACCTAGATATAATAGAGAGATCCATATGCTATTTTTCAAACAGAGCGAGTCTTATCATATAAGCCAACACTTGTAGTTTTAAAAACAGAGGCTTCCAAAGAAAAGGCCCAGAGACAAATGAGTTACGAGCCTGAGATATAGACCAACTGATAATAACTGTCAGGTATGGGGTCCAGCACTCATCCCAAATATCTTTAGTATAATATTGTATTTATGTAGCAAGGGTAGGCTTAGGCTGATTTGTCATTCATATGATAAGGCTTTTCATTGTGTAAAGTTTGTTAATTGTGCTAATCACGTTAATGACTTGCATATGTCTCCTAGTTGCAGCACAGGTTTTGTAAGATAGAGCACATTAGTTCCAATAAATATTGTAAGCTTTCTATGTGTCTCTTTCCTTTTATTGTGGACATGTCTGAGTGAGAGAATGAAATGTGATGACCTGTTACCACGACTCCTGAGAGAGTTCAGAGTATTGTGTTCTATGGTGCTAAGTTACCTGTCTCTCTGGAAGATTAGGAGGGCAGGTAAAGCACTATAAATTATTCTGGATTTGGGGGCATATGTACAGATATGATAAGGGGACTGAGTGCCTACATGTTGATCCTGAACACTCGAACCCCACTACGGTCCGAAGCATACAGCTTCTCCACAGACCAGGCTACAGTCGTGCCAGATTGTTCCCGTGCAAGCCATCCGCCTTTGACCCTTGCTGCCCATCACCCTCGTGATTATTTACACTTTCACCTTAACCCCGATAAGAACACGCCTCGCTCGCAGCCCTGGTGAGTCACAGGCACTGTCCTGTTGAGGAAACAAGTGTCGGCTGGCGTTTGTAAAGAAAAGAAGACATATATAAAGTTTAACATTTTGTTTTCATTATACAACCGGTGCCCTTTGTTTTTTGTCTCAGAAAACTAGCTTACTTATAGTTAATTTCTATCTTACGTGTGCCCTGTACTTGCTACATGTTTCATATGGTGTTCTGGCAACCTATGCCCGACCGCCTTTGAGAGGTTTCAAGGTTTTCCTCTTTACTGGTAGCACCGTCCAACATATCTCCATTCTGTCAATCACCATATACCAGTACTGCACTGTGTGAGCGCCCTACACTGTACAAATCCAAACCTTCTGCCGAATCTCTGCCTACATGTTGATGTCCAGTGATACCAGGTATAGTTCTCTTTCTGAGCGGAATCCCTGAAACAGAGGCACGCATACCCATATGCCCCAGAAGCTCCCTTGTGGTTCATTCCGATAGTGAAGCCTCTAAGTGCTGCACATGATAAAACTCCTTGGGTGGAAGCATGGATCATGGCTCTGGGAGATCTTTTTATACCCAGAACACTACGCACACTGCAAAATATTCAAGACAAGAATGGCAACTGATCATTTTCTTATGTACAATGCCTTGGTACACTTACTGAGTCAGACATGGGGCAAGGATTGGGTGGAGTTGACCACATAGGCCCCTTTTCAGTTCTTGCTCACTCATGGTCAAAGGACAAGGGCAGTGAAAGTTGTAGGCTTCCTCCCATTAACAACATGCAAATATGCAACTACAGATGAGCAACAGATGGGGCAAGAGATAATCCACAAGATGTGGTCTCTTGTTTAGGTGTTCACACAGAAGATGTCATGGAACCCTCCACCAGACTTACCTCACTCCCTAATGCATTGCAACTATGATTGAGGAAGCCAGCTCTTGCTGTTACCCTTGTCACCAGGCTGATGTGTACTTCTACCATATGTTGGAACCAGACTCATAGACCTCACTTTGATTCTGATTTACTGGGAATCATCCAACGCCCCAGAGCTAGGAACAGGACAGGAACAAAAAGTGTTACAGGGCAAAGGGCGAACCCATAATTTGTTCTGACTAGAATGGTAGATAATTGAGGTCTGCAGAAAAGTGTGGGAGAAAAAATGTGGGATTTGTGTTTAATCGTTATAGACAACTGTGTCAACTGACAAGGAGGACAATTAATGCAAGTTAATACAAGCTTGTAATGCATGGCATGCACTGCATGGATTGGCGCCCTTTGTTGTTAGGGAGAAATGTGACCTTATACTTAATTTTGCCGGTGATCTTGTTAACTTGTGGCAACAAAAATATAAAATGCAAACAAAGAGCAATTTAATAAAAAAAACTGTGATGATGAATGTCCTTTCCTATCAATGGATTAGCATATCAACACATGGGTGGATTCCTAGGAATGGCTTTGCACCAATCATGCATCATCCCTTTATGGCAAGTTGGCTAAATCAGTGCATAACACAACAATGAGATATTTTTGATACCATACAATGAAAACTGTGACTGCTGTTTGATTCTAATTTCAAACACAAAAATGTGACATTGTTTTGCTTAAAACAAACATTTGATGCAACACAAAATGATTAAGAAATGTGGCCATAAATCTCCATTTCTAGTACACAATTTCCTGTTAAAGAAAATAATGGGTAATGTTCAATATTTTATTTTTTTGAAAACTTACCAACTTATCCTGAAAACCTCTATTCCAATATGGTACATCAGGTCAGTGTCTCAAGACACCACTCTGCTTAGCAATGTTGGACGTGCTGCATACTTCGGTCAACCTTTTCCACATCACTAGGATGACATCTGACCATCTCCCAACAAAGGGGGTCATTAAGATGGCAGACGGACCTGCGTCCGTCCGCCACCAACGAGGAAGAGGACCGCCCGCATGGGCAGCGGCAGTCCCTCCATGCAAATTAGGATGCGACCGTCACCCTGGCGGTCACATCCTGTTCCTTTAACCTTGCGGCGGGTGCTGCTTGAAGCAGCACCCGCCGCAAGGTTAAAAATGCATGTTTAACATTTACATGCACAAAGCGGCAGGCACCGCGCGGTGCCTGCCGATTTGTGCATGTAAATGCTGGGGGGAACCATAGGTACCCCCCATGTGCACCCCCCACAACCCAACACCCTGGGGGCCCGGAACAGGCCCCCAAACACCAAAGACCACATGCTTTTCCATGGCGGAAAACCCGCAGTGGAAAAACATGTTTCCGCATGAATCCTAATATAGCTGGCGGTCTCTGATAGACACCGCCACCATATTAGAGCTTTTCCGCCGCGGAACCGCGGCGGAAAAGTGCCGGACGGTCTTCACGTCTGCAGATGACCCCCCTGCCATCCTAATCTGGCGGGGGGTCTTTGCAATCATCGCAGCGGTGAATCCTCATCCTCAATCCTAATCGCCCCCGTAGTTTCTCCTCCTACAGAGAGAAGCCTTTCCGCACAAGAAAACCAGCAGCTATCATCTGAGCAATGTAGTTGACTTCAAGCCATGCCTAGGCACCCACCTCCTTCTCCTCAAAGTAAAATGTATGCCCCCTACCTGACGTATTTACCTTTTGGGTTAAACTCCAGCTAACACCAACTACGTAAATGAACCTTAAAAGAACCTGTACATATTTTACACAAATAAGAGCAAACCGGCCCTCACATAAACTTTCACACAATTATAAGACTAACCTATATACAAAATACTGAAAATACTTAACACTACAAATGCAGTCATATGTACAAGCAAAAGACTCAACATCTCTAATCTCCTCCAAAACACCACTCTCTCTGCCCACCACCAAGACCCCCCCACACACTCCTAAAACTGAAACCTCCAAAGAAAAACATGGACATGCCCATTACATCATTTCTGGCTAGTGGTTTGATGTTTTGTGAGTTTTCCTAAACATTGTACTTTTAAGTTTTATATGTCTTGGTAGTAAAAAAAACTCTTAAAATTCATTTTTTCACCACTGTAAGGCCTGCCTCTCCAAAAAGAATAACATTTGAGTTACCGTTTTACAATAATAAGCTGTAATTTCCAAATGGGAATAGGTAACTAGTTCATTTTGATTGTCTTTGGAATTGTAATGAAAAATCTTAGGCAGCCACACACAGTTGGGAACGTAGGTGTGCCTGTATTGGTCATCACTAGCTGAATGGGAAGGAGGAGCTGTGTCCAGTCCCACTTACACATGAATAAGCTTTGCCCTGCCTCCACACAAAGGCTACATACTCCCTGTAGGCAAGGCCAGGAAGGCAAGGCATCTGTACACTTCAAAGGCCTCACTCTTGACGTATCTCCTCACTTCAAAGGCATAACTGGGTATAAATACAGGACTTTAAACACCACCTCTTCAGGACACTTCTGCACCTGTGGATACTCTGCCAGGAAGAAGGACTGCTCTGCTGCTGAAAGGACTGCCATTCTGCTGGACTGCTGCTCTGAAGGAGCTGATTCCCAGCTGTGCTAAGCAGCTGCTTGTTTGCGACCCCCTTTGCCTGGGAAAAAATGACTGGACCTACATCTGTTGAGTCCAGACTGACTCCAAGTACTAGTTGGCTGGCCTCCTGATCTGACGCTTCAGGGACTTAACAGGCTTCCAAAAATCCTTCTCCTGCACTCTCCCATCTGTGATCCTGCCAAGTGGTGCCACCCCAGTCTTAGACTCTTGTAAGTTGGTCTACGGAGCTTGCAGGCCTCTGTGGATCCATCAGAACTGGTGCAACTCCTCTGCCGTGCAGCACAACCCCAAGCATAACCAATGCATCACCATTACTGCATGGATTGGACCTGTCACAATGACCCGCAAATCCTCCACAGCCTCTAGGAACCCTCATTGTGTGACACATACACAGCACAAGCCCTTGCATTCCTCATTGATGGCAGCCTTGATGACGATCTCAGACTCTGCATTGCGGCTTTGCTGCTCTTGGTAACCAGCGCATCACCCGACTGTGTGACACATCCTCAATGCCGGAATTTGTAGTGCAAGCCCTCATCAATGGAATCTTCGACAACAATGCAAGACCTATCACCGCAGCCTCTCTGCACCTCGGAACAGAAGCATTGCTTCAGCTGCACAACACATTTTAAACGCAGATCCTCGCAACGCTCCGCAAACTAAGAGTTAAGGTAGTTTGTCCAACAGGCTAAACTGTAGCCGATCTGTGCCTCATCTTGGTCGGCCTGAACTTGTGACTTTGTGCCGGTATTGTGCAACCATAAATCCACAGTTGGCGATTTGTGCTTTAGGCGCTATTTTCACTAAAATCTTTAAAATTGCATATCTTCAATTCTACTGGTTGGATTTTTTTCATTTTGGTCTTACTTTACTTATTAAAAATTGCTCTATTTTTTAACTTGGTGTGAGATCCTATTTGTGTGGTGTTTTTCACTTTATTACTCCCACAACAATCCTGTCTGTCCCACTTGGTTTATTTTATAGACCAGCTTTTAATTCCACCATGAAACCAAAATGGCTCCATCATAACAGAAAATAGGTTCGATTTATTGTCTTCATTAGAGGAGATAGTCTGACAACTAACCTCGTTATTAGGACTAGCTTATCCTAACCCTGATGCAAAAGCAGTGTTGAACATTGGACACTAACCCGTAACCCACTTTTATCTATCCCATCTTTGGTAACCCCGCTAATGGCGTCCTTTAAACTCGTCTCGTTCCTTACCGAACCTTTTGTAAATCAAGAAATGTGCTCATCAAAATGAGACCACAAGAGCAACCAACTAAGATCCCCAGAAATAAACCCCCGGTATTTACTGTGACTTCTCCAACACTCAGTAACCCCGGTAGAGAATTAAGCTGTTCAACATCATTACAAGCCGAAGTTAACTCCTTAAGAGGGTCTACCATTAGTGTAATATTTTGGAACATGGCTGGTCTTCGTTCGAAGCTTAATCTAGAAGGATGGTTAACATTTGTGCGGTGTTACGACATCCTGTGCTTTCAAGAGACATGGGCAGTATTCCCAGTCAATCTAAACGGATATAAAACATTCTTTTCACCGGAACTTGCTTCAACCTCAGGGTAAGCTAAAGGCGGGTTGGTGATGTACATCTTAAATCTGTTTCAAGTTAGATAAACAAGCTCTCTAAAAACCACGGAAAACTATCAGATAATTTTAATAACACTAAATAAATCAGCTCCAATAGCGGTGGTTAATTTTTATAATAATATTCAGGACACTAAAATAGCAGAGTAGATAAAGGATATTCGGCATTTCCTCTTAGAATATCTAAATAATAATTATGAGAAAAATCCCATAATCATTTGGGGTGGAGACTTCAACCTATCCTTCTGCGAAAGAAACAAAAATACCACCTGTGGCCTTTTAGACCCCCAAGAAAACCATATTACTAATTTCTCCCACTCTCATAAAGGAGAGTATAAATGAGACCATCCCTCTCCTTCAAATGGCCTTTGCAAACGAGTTATTAACCCCTGCTGTTGAAATAAGTCCAATATTCTTTGGTAGAGGGGCTTCTAGCTGTATCGATTTCATCTTTATGGCAAATAGTGCTTCTAAACTTATTACTAGCTTTACAATGCACGATTGTGCCTGCGGCGATCATTTCCCCATCGCTATGCAATTCGCAGGAGGTAAACAAAGGCCAATGACTCTGTACAGGGATAAAAATCTTACAATGAATAGGCCAAACGGGTATGAAATAAAGTGGGCCCGCTCAGACCCTTAAAAACTAACATAAAAGATTGTTATAACATCCTCGACTGCAATCAGTATATGTTTGGCGCAAGGCTCATCCCCTAAGGAGATTGTAGATAATTTTAAAACCATAACTAAATCCGTAAACAATGCTCTAACCACAGTTTTTTAAGGGGAAAAGAAAACTCAACATTAGCTGGTTCAATACAAGGTGCTGTAAAGCGCATTCACTCTTAAAATAGCTGTTAAAAAATCTCCTAGAGACAAGGCTGAGTTTAATCAACTAAGGAAAATATATAATCAAACTCTCCGTCAGAGGAAGAGAGAACTAAAAGAGGAACACTGGGCTGCCTTACATAATGCTTGTAAAACAAATGACACCACAGCATTTTGGGAAGTAATCAGCTCATAATTTTTCTCTGGCCCAAGAGAGTGTAATAACATCGAGGCCACAATCTCTGAAATTGACTGGATAACTCATTTCTCGCAGATGTTTGGCCTACGAGCCGACACTATCCAGCCTTCTGGTACTATAGGGCCCAGAATCCCAAGTGCAACCCGAACACCATTGGCCTTAGATTTCACCTTGATGGAAGTCGAGCAAGCCCTGAC
Source organism: Lissotriton vulgaris (assembly GCF_964263255.1). Classification (NCBI taxonomy): domain Eukaryota; kingdom Metazoa; phylum Chordata; class Amphibia; order Caudata; family Salamandridae; genus Lissotriton; species Lissotriton vulgaris. The sequence continues at coordinate 847,326,102 of NC_141685.1, forward strand.
CACAAGTAGACTGGTGAAGGCACCGGGCCCGAATGGGGTCACTGTGGATTTATACAAGTTTAAAATGGATTTATGGGCACCGCTCCTACTTAGGGTCCTAGAAGCTACCGGAAAGGTTGGACTTTTGGATTCTTGGTCAGAGTCCATCTTGGTCCTGGTTTTTAAAAAGGGCGATCGCAACAGCCCAACCTGCTACCGCCCCATCTCCCTATTAGATTCGCTGGGAAAGGTGGTGGACCGAATCCTGTTAGACCGCCTGCAGCACTGGACGGAAGATAACAACATCATATCTGACCTCCAGTATGGCTTTAGGGAGGGCCTCAGTACAATTGAGCAGGTCTTAAACCTCTCATTACTTAGAGGCAAGTATGTAGATATGAAGGCGGTAGACTACACATGGCACATGTAGATCTCACTGCAGCTTTTGACTGCGTGGCCCATGTAAAATTTTGGGACATCCTGACTTCAATGGGGGTCGACTCTCTACTGGTCAACTACCTGCGAGAAATTTATTCAAACGCAACGGCAAGAGTGAGATACGGAGTGGGGGGCCAGCTATCCGCATCTTTTAAAGTGGCCTGACTCCCTTCCTATTTACTCTATATACAAATGGTTTGGAAACAGCATTGTTGGACGGGAGTCAGGACCTTCCCCTTGTCCAGAAACGCCCAATCTCCACCCTTTTATATGCGGACGACGCTGTTATTATCGCTCGTACTCAGCTTGAACTGCAGCGCTCCCTTAACCGCTATAATGTTTTTATGTCAAATTTAGACCTACAAATTAATATAAAAAAGACCTTCATTATGACCTCTGGAAAAAAGCTGAGAAAGGGAAACGATATATATATAAATAATTCCAGAATTGATCACACTCCCAGTTATCCCTACTTGGGAGTTCTGATAGATGAAAAGGGTACCTGGAAAAGGGCAGTTAAGGTGAAAAAATTGCAGTTTTTAAAAGCTACTATGGCTTTAGTAGCTTTCACCCAGAGACTTGGTAAAAGACCTCCCCAAAAGTTGCTACATATATATCAAGCTAAATGCGTTAGCACAGCCATATATGAAGCAGGGGTTTGGGGATATGTGCAAGTTGACTCTATCCAGCCTAGGATTTCTCCTTGCCGTTCCCCAAAGTACGTCTACTTATAGTTGCCACATAGAACTGGGTATACCTCACATCTCTGACATAATTCGGATGCAACCAGTTATTTTATGGCATCACCTTTGGACGTCTACTAAATTAACTCTCAACCAAGCAATTGTGACAGACTGTGCTAAGTCAGAGCAAGCTACAAAGATCCCATGGTGGGAGTATGTTAGGAAGTTCTTCTCCGATCTCGGTATAGGGAATTGCTATCATAATCCCCAAGAAATGTCCAGGATCTCGAGAAAGATGCTAAAGAAACTATGCTTAAACCACTTAGCAGACCTTCGTCTGACTGCTGAAGCAAATAAAATCTCAGTCCAGCATTCACTGCTAACTCAAACAACTACCACGATCCAGCCTTACCTAACCCTGAACTCATCTAGTTTTGATAAATTTCTGTTGACCCGATTTAGATTAAATATTTTTTATCGCTTTGTAACCTTCCCATTGCCAAATGACTGGTCTAGGCACTTACAGCCAGATGCATCAACCAAAATTGCGATCGCAATAGCTGCGAATTAGCTATTGCGATCACAATTAAATGAAAAGCAATTCATGATGTGAAAAAGTCCTAAATAGCGAATTCGCAAAAGAGATTTTGCGAAATCGCAAAATAATTCACAGAATCTAGGTGGAACCCTTTAGTGATTCGGAATTAGGGAGAATACAAGGATTCTGTAAAATATCTTGCGAATTCGCTAAATAATCGCAAACACAATTCATGAAAAATTGCAAATAGCGAAAAATAAAAAAATCGCTATTTGCGACGCGCAATTTAAGGAGAACCCAAACCAGGTGGTAACCATGAAGTCAATACAAAAAAAAAAAAGCTAAACCAGCCACAGGTACGGGCCTGACCAAACACACTTAAGGAGACACAGTAAGAGCATGAGGACTCACACAATGCCAGGACTCTACATGGTGGTCAGGCGGCGAAGGCTCCAGGCTGCAGCAAGGAACAGACGCAGGATCCATGAGTGAATATTCCGCCAGCGGATTACCCTTCTGGGCCAAACTGAGGAGCAAATCTACTCTAAGTACCGCCTGAATGGGGCAATGATTACTAAGCTGATCCGGGACCTAGACCCCCTGATGCAGCACCCAACAAGGAGGACCAATGCCGTGCCCACCCATGTCCAGGTCTTGTGCAGCCTGCACCTCCTGGCCTCCGGAAGCTTCCAGGGGGTAGTTGCCTTCGCAGGGGGAATCTCTCAGAGCACCATGTCCCGCTGCCTAAGTAGTTTCCTGGAGGCAATGCTGAGCCGGCTACACCATTACATCACATTCCCGACCACCCAACAGGACTTGAATCAAACCAAGCTTGATTTTTACAACATTGTGCAATTCCCACATGTAATTGGATGCATTGACTTTACCACATCCACATCTGCCCACCTGCACAAAAAGAATACATGTACCGGAACCGCAAGTCCTACCACTCCATGAATATCTAGATGGTGTGCAACGCTAAGACAATCATCACGGACATAGTGGCACAATACCTGGCGAGCACACATGATTCCTTCATATTCCGGCACAGCGGCATGCACACACGACTGGCCAGGGGAGGCTTTGGCGAAGGACACCTTCTAGGTAAGTACACTTGCCAAATATTAGCACATTGTGACCATATAGCTGCGCATAACAGGCACTCACCCTCTGCTCCTTCCATTCAAGTGACAGCGCCTACGGTCTCCGTGAGTATCTCCTCACCCCATACCTCAACCCGGCCACACCACAGCAACGGCGTTACAATGCTGCACACATCCGCACAAGAAATTGCATTGAGAGGACATTTGGGCTTTTGAAGAGCCGATTGCGCATACTTCACAAGACTGGTGGGGCACTCAAATACCTGCCTGAGGTCTGCTGCCGCATTGTGGCCATGTGTGCAATACTCCACAACATTGCTACCAAGCGCAGGATACCTGTAGAGATCTCTTGCAGTGAATCAGAAGAGGACAACCGCCCACCTGCACATGTGAATCCTGCTGAAGGGCACAGGCGACGCAACCAAATCACAATGAATTGTTTCGAGTGCACCTACTCCCCTCAGCCAATACTTCACTCATGCATGACAATTGAAATAATGACATGAGTCAGATTAACTTGTACATAATAAATCTTATTGTTTTGTTCACAATAATTTGACATTTTTTATTTGAGTTCCATGTGAGCTGTATTGACTCATACATTCCCATGTATGTGAGGAGGGCATGCTTGTATCATCAGCATGGCCATGCAAGGAAAACAATAAATGGTCAGTGGCGCCTCGGGCGGACGCTCCCAGTCGCCTTTCCACCTCATCCTCAGCATTTGCCCGTGAGGCTGCAGTGGGCCTGGTGCTGCGGCGGGGTAACGTCACCAGTGGCACTGACAGGCTGCTGTGGCTAGAATTGCCCTCACTTGCATCATCCCCACCTGCCTGGCCATGGCCAGTCGCCTGCAGACTCTGCACTGCAGTGGTTACTTGCTCCAGTGCCCTAACGACATCCTGGCAGCATTGCACCATTTGGATTTGCATCCCTAATGAGCGACGGGATAGTTGGGAGGTGGCATTCCCAATTGTGTGATTTGAGCATGTGTACGCTGACAGGCGGGTCAGCAGCTGGCGGTGGCGGCGGCGGTTGACGTCCTACTCGGTCAACAAGACCTGGATGTTTTGTTCGACAGTAGCGGTCTTTCTATCCTTGCTGTCAGTGAGCTGTCCCACGTTCCGAGCATTCTTGTGCAGCTGCAGGTGGATGGCTGCCAAGTGACGTGCCTGCTTTTGGTGTACACGGAGCATACGACGCTCAAATGACAGGCCAGGTACCCGGAGATTCACCCCGTGCCGGCGCGTGGTGTTGTGTCACACGGCTCCCTCACCAGTCCGCTGGACTGTGATCTCACAGTGGCTGTGCGCCTTGTCTGCTTCCGTGCTGCAGCTGTAGTTGCAGGTGCCACTGGCATGGGTGTCACACGGGGTGGTTGTTGTTGCAGGGGTGGCCCTGTCCACAGGGGCAGGTGGTGGTACTACTGCTGGTGCTGGCCGTGATGGTCCTGGTTGAGAGGAAGGATGGCCCTCTCCCTCGGTGTCCTCGGGATTGTCGTCTATATGCAGGGCCTCACTATCGGTGCTGGGTTCTCCTGTGCCACCTGTCATGTAAATTGGACGGTGATTAATGACATGTTTCTTGCACATGGGAGGTTACGGTACACAGCGCCAGGACACCACGTAACGAGGTAACAGTGTGCTTTACAAGTATACATACATACATTGCTACATGCATGCAGGCTAGCATTCTCTGACTGGCTTTAGGAATGACTCTCACTCGACAGGTCTGGCTGTATGGGGCTAACTGGAAATTGTGGTCAGACTACAAGTCCCACAATGCAATTGGGCTTTTCTGGTGTGCATGGGCTGCATGACTGGGGTTTCTAATGGGTAGCTCTGTGGTCATGGCCATTGTTAGAGGACAGGGTCGCAGTCGCATGGCACTTACCTTTGGATTCTTGGGTGGGTCGGGAGGAGTCCAGCCGGGTTACCCCCACGCATGCTTTGGGATTTAGGGTGTCCTCCACAAGGTCCTCCAGTGGGGTGTTGGGTGGTACAGTGGGCTCTCCTCCTCCGGTTGCGACTCGCTCCCCCAGCCTCTCTGCAATTCTTTCCTTGGCATGCCCTTTGAGGTCATACCACCTCTTCTTCAGGTCGTCTATGGAGCGCTGGGTCACTCCCACTGCGTTTACTTTGGCGCGGATGCACATCCAAATGTGCCTCTTGTCTGCCTCAGGCACCCTCCTTGAATCCTTCCCGAAAAGCCGGTCATGGTCTTTGCTTACTCCCTCTATTAGATATTCCAATTCCTGCTCGGAAAATTTGATTTTTCTTTTCCTTTCTGAGGCATTGCTCCCTGCTGCTTCCTGGGACATTTTCTGTGGTGGTTTGTCTCCTGATTTGCAGCTGAAAGTTGTCTGTAGTGGAGCTCTGGTCACTGCTGCTTCCACTTTCATGCTCAGTGTGCAGAATGAGGGAGGGAACTGCCTGCTTCCTGGTTGTGATGTCATCACTGTGCTCGAAATGCGACTTCCCGTTTTTGCGATCTCGCAATTTGCGATTTTGGTAATTGCAAAATCGCAATTTCAACACGGAAAAAGGCAGATTCTGAGATTTATTTTGCGATTTGAGCAAAATCGCAAACGGCAATTGCGGCCAATTGCGATTCGCTTTTTTTGTCGCATTTTTTCATGAATTCCATTCTGCGAATTCTAAATTGCGATTCGGTAATTCTCGCAATTTAAAATTCTCAGAATTTGAGTTTGATGAATCTGGGGGATAATCGTTTGGCCATGTGATGATATTTCGCCACAATCGCTTCTTCATGTGACCCTCTTTTGTAAATTTTATGTCGAACCCCGAAAGCAATGGCTGATCCCGATTCTAAAAACCTTGGGTCTTCGTCAATGTCGTCCAGCTTTTGGACTCAGACCTTATAGCTATAAGTATAGCAAGGTTCCTAAAATTTTGCATTCGGCACAGAAAGAACTTGTAAATTAAGTGAAGATATATTTCTATTATTTTAAAAGTTTTAAAAGACAAATTGATTCAAATATGTATTGTATTATATGATATTTGCATTGATTCCATCTCATCATCCAGACTATTTTACTATGTACGAAATTTTATCATTCATTTTTGGTTATAGCAGGTAGCACCCAGTGAAACCTAGACGTAGTTGCTTCTAGAAATATTCACGACTACTGCCTGATGTAATTTGCATAATTTGCACATCGTTGCCTACTTTTGCACATCGTTGCCCACTTTTGCACATCTTTCACAAGTCCATTTATCAACTTTAAGAAAGTTCTTTGGAATGTCAAACTAGCGAATTTTGCACATCACGGACCTTGGAGCAAATAAGCCTTTTGTTGCGTAATTTGCATTTAACGTTTTTTGCCAAGAATAACCTATTCTTTTTGTGATTTGCCAGTCATTTTTACATATAGCACAGTGAAATTGATTAGCCCAGGCTGCAAAAAGAAAGACTTTCTGGCCTATGTATTTTTACTATATGTTACATTTTATACTAAATCTCATATAATGTGCAACTGACAAATGACAGGACAATATTATAAATATGTATCTATATCTGATTTTAACATGTTGATTTGTGAACGCTTTTATGGTTGTGCACTGCATACCGAATAAGCTTATTCTGATTCTGATTCTTCACTTTATTACTATTTGAAGTGTTGCACAAATACTTTACACATTGCCTTAAGGTTAAGCCTGACTGCTCTGTGCCAAGCTACCAATGGGTTGGAGCACTAGTTAGTTTAGGATTTACTTGGTCCTCGACCTGACAAGGATTGTGCTTGCTGCTTGACCACGGCTCACACCTCAATCAACTAACAACTCGGGGGCATATTATCAAGGGTGACGATTTTGAATTATCGCCGCTTTAGCTGCTTTTTTCGGCCGCTAAGCGGCGATAATTATATCGCCCTATTAGCAAGCTGTCGCTAACAGCAGTTAGCGACAGCTTGTAGGCGATAGCGAGCGGTTTGGGGCCCGCTTTGCAGGTCAGCAATATTTATCGCTAATTACATTGAAAGTGGGCGTTCCCAACCTGTTAGCGACTGACAGCAGTCGCTAACATCGCTATTGCCTATTACCAACACAGGCGTAGCGTTGGAAATATTTGCGCTAAGCGCGAATATCTCCAAAAACTAACGCCTGTTCAGACCAGTTCTTAGCCATGTTATCCAATGGGAGGTGAATAACATGGCTAATAGCATTTTGTCGCTAATGCGTGAATATCGCTGTATTCTCAGCGATATTCACACATTTCGCCACTATCGCCGGAAAATGTATCGCTTTGGAGATAAACGTTGCTAATAGCACGTTATCTCAGAGATAAATTCCGGCGATGCTCAGCGATAAAAAAAATCGTTGCTAAGTCTATTTAGCGATAAATATCGCTACTTGTTGGTAATATGCCCCCAAATTTCTTACAAGTGTAAATATTAGGTTTATCTATATGTACACATGGTAATTATTTATTCATATCTGAATGTGCTTTATTTATTAGATATAATTTTTAACAAAAAAATGCAAAACCTATAATGGTAATTCAGTTTTAAATTATTTTACAGGTTTATTTTAGGAATTTCAAAAATATAAAATAAAACACATAAAATAAGTAATTCATTTTGAATAAATAGTTTCATTAATCACTTGAAAAAATATTACACAAAATATGATACAATGTGGTCATGTAAATGTCTCTTATAGTGCAGTTGTATGACCTGGGTATAAGTAGTAGCAGGTGCAGCCACTGAAGAGTAATGTCACGTTTGAATCAGCAGGTAAATATTTTTCAATGTTAGTACACAGGGCAAGATTTTCAAAATGGGTGCTGTTGTGGCAGTTGTATGGCTCTAGGAAACATGTCTCAGGGGGTTACTCTTGGTGTATACGTAATGATTATAGTGTAATCTAAAAAGGTACAGCATGCACACTTTTGTGACATAATGATCACAAAAACACAGTGGCCTAATAGTACATGAAAGAGTTCTAAACAAAAAGGCAACCCTCTTAATGAGGCTTTCTGCCCATACAGAGGTGGGCAAAGGATAATTAGCACACCCCCTTTGTGCTCAGTCTGAAGAACCAGGTTTTAGAACCCAGCGGCGCCAGGGCCAAGCCCAAAGTCTTCGGGTTCACCTGTCTTAGAATACAGAGAGACGGGATACTTCTTGGTGGCGTCAAAGATCAAATTTATTGGCTGCAACCAGAAACAGAAGTCCACGAAGTACAACACAGCGTATATTCGTAGGAGACTGCTCAAATCTGTAAGGCGAGACATCCTCTTTTATGCCAAAAATCACATTCCGGACAAACACCCACTATTTACAATTTGTCCAATCATAAGCATTATTACAAAAGGTATCGCATGACGGCAAACCCACTTCTCAGTTGTTCAGCCCACCATTAATTATACAGGAAAGCCCAACATTCCTTCTTACTCAAGCCGGACAAACCCATAATAAAAGGACCACAATCCATGCCATAAAGAAGCCATAAAAGAAGAAACAGAAACAGATACAGAGCAGGATAAGGGATGTGTGTGTATACTAAACTTTACAATGTCCTGTGCTTTGATCCTCAATCTTGATCAGCTACCGGGCAAGGAACTGGCTTAGCAAGGTCTGCTTCAGGCAACGAGGTCAGTTCACTCGGTTCATCCAAAAGTCAGCACGAACTCGAGCTAACGTGTACGTGTACTAAAGACTCGTTCGGCCGCAGTCAACTGCCTATGTGAGGGCAACCACAAAATGGCTGCCATGCACAAAATGGAACCCATGGTTTGGAACGAAATCTCCAAATACATAGTGAATCTGTTGATCTAACATGACAAAATCACTCGTACTTGCCGAACTCACTAGTTACGGTTCGCTACTATCAAATTCGTAACAAAACCATGACATTTATAAAACGGGTTCAGAATTGACGGAACCTCAAGTCCAAGAAATTTGGGGTACTGCTGTAACATAAATAATGTTATGTGATCCCTTGTCAATGCCCAATTTCACCCTTTCCTAAAAAAATTCCAAGGTTCAAACAATGCACTAGCCAGACTTCCTTAATTAACCAGTCTTTTTTTGTTAAAATACCATATGCTCTTGCTGAAACATGTAAACAAGTGAAAGTAGCTCATGTGCAACTATAGATTGATTTCACAAATAGGCAGCCTATAGTGACAGACCAAGATTAATATTTATATTGTCGACTAATAATGGTTGGAAAACTAACATTATACTCAAGATGTGTATTTAATTTTGGGATGCCATGTGTGGGATGCAGAAAGACATGTACTATGGCCAGATATATCAATAATAGCACAACTGTAAAAATCTGAAGATATTTTACTGTTGGCATCTCATAACACAGTCAGGCCTGGTGCCACGGAAGCAATACTCTCATGATGCACTCTTTCTGGCAGCACCGAATCTGAGTTTTATATTTTACCTGAGTCTCGATGTGGTCAAATTGGGGGAAGGGAAATAAGGGGGGTACTGCAGGGAAGGAGACCTGGAAGGAAAAAGAACGCGCTGGGTGTTTCCACTAAGAGAGCAAATTACTGAAATGCAATACCTTATGGTAAATAACACAACGCTATTGATATTCCTGAATCAAGGTTCATTGCAAGTTCCCAAAACCAGCCTATATATCCAAAGACAAATCTCTACTGAGGTGGAACTAGGAGTTAATTCCTAATGTGTCTCTCATGCTATGGTTGGTTGATCTCCCTTCACCAACCCCGAGTGCAGATCTAAACGTGCCCCCAATGTACCACCTTACCGGAGTGCTATTTTTTCCCAATTTACCAGAAGAATTTCTGCTCGAGAGCCAGAAGGTGGTACTTCTTCAAAATGTCTGAAGAAGATGAGCAGGAGCCGAAAGAAACACTGTTAGAGAGCACAGTGTCATTAAACACGTGCAGCCTTGATCTGTAGGATCAGCTCTCTAAAATCAAGAAATCCTCTTAGGGGTTTGACTCCTTGATGTGGCCGCTCTTTTCAAAACCAAACATAAATAGCAAGTGCTGGTGAAAGGACACAGCATCTTTAAATAGAGGTACTGTCTCAGAAGGCTGTACCCTCAAGAATGTTCCAGAACTTACAGCTGCTGGTAAAGGAAACAACTATGAAGTCACCAGAGTCAGCACAAGCAAATGAGTCAACGGGGTCAGAAAATCATTAGAGCATTTTTCAGAACTGGCACCTGCTGGCAAAGGGAAACAACAAAAGAGTCATCAGTCATCACAAACAAAAGAGTCACATAGGGAAGCCTGTTACTGACATGAATTTTAAACCACACAAAACGATAAAGACATTACACTAATACAACACATCTTGTTGTTTAAGCATTGAAACATTATTAGTACAAACATGCTGATGAGATGGACTTTTAGTACTTGCTTTAATACTTGTGGCAAGGAGTTTGTGACAGACACCTGCACTATTGGCTGGATAGCAGTGTGCCAGTGCACTGTGCGTTGCAGCTACACTATGAAAGAGTCTCTAAGTCAGTGGTTAATAATTGTGTTTGTAACATGTTTTCAAATTACAAGTACATGATTCATTCACATACAGCATTTGAAGGTCAAATTTTAACTTGTGAAAGCCAACATAGTTAACATTATCTTCATTCATTATTATGCATTTGTGTTTTATATATGCATTATTTTGGAGATAAAAATATATATTTATTAAGAGGGATATGTTTTACAAATGAGGAAGGAAGCAGAAAAGCAACTGTTACAAAATAACAGAAATTCAAGCAAAACAATATTTTAATACATTCTTATCGAAAACATTTAATCTGATAACAAAGATGTTTCCTTGTGTAAAACAAATAATATATATAAATCATAGAACCATATTTTAACTATTGTGAACTTAGTGAAAGATATAAAGAATTGGGCAATTTGTTGTGGTGCTCGTGTTGGTTCTAATAAGGTATCAGCTCAAAGATTACTTCAGGGTGAAGACATTGACATTTACATTACATGTGTTGCTAAATGATTGTTTTGTCTGAAAAATGCATATGGATAAACAATGGATTATACAATGGAAATGAATCCCAAAAAATGGAAAATAAAACATGATGAGGGACACATATATACATAGAGTCAGAAAATAAACATGTTTTAACAAAAAAAATTCTATAATTTTTTAAGTTGAATGTGACTTTGTCTTCAATTCAATACAATCGTTATTTACAATAATTTAAGATAATTCAAAATGTATCACTCACAAATCAGAGGTGGATAATAAATGAAGACAGAAAGAATAACATACATTAACAGAACATTTTAAATTGCCATGTACAGGAAGAAAGCTTTATGTAAGCAATAGATTGACACTAAAATCTGAGGGCCTTATTTATAGCAGATTGATGTGTTGCTCTATGCCATAATGAAAGGACAGAAATGTGCCATATTTAGGCAATATGGTGCATTCCTGTCCTTTCTGTCTGCACTGGTGCCGTTTCGGCAGCCTAATGCCAACGTAGGCTGTTATGTTTCATATAGGTGCCCTAATATAGGCCTGGGTAACATCATTCCCTTTCACCTACATAACCTCCCCTACACTACACAGTAACAAGCCTTTTAGGATTGAACCTTTACCTAGTTCTAGTCCTGGGCACAGTAGGAGGGTTTCCCTGAAAAATGGTGTTCTATGACTTCATCTTTAGACTGACACAGTATGAATTAATATTCATAAGGGTTCTTGGAACCCAGGATGGGGCTATATCCACCTTTATAATCTCTACATGCAAGGTTCATCCCATACACCATCCTTAAACCCAACAATCTCTTATACAAGAAACAAGGGACAAAGGAACCCTAGATACTTTTCCGTATAAATACAGCAACTCTTGCTAGTATTAATTAGAGGGAACCGAGACTTCCAGGCTGACTCACTGACCAGAGACGCTGAGGCGCCTGCATGCAGACGCTCCAGCTGTAAATGGGCTACTAAACATCCCATGTGAGGTGTCCAACTCGATACCAGGACGGAATCCTACATTCTCTTGCTTCAGGTAATGGGGTTAGACCATGGGTACTCACAAACTTTCTCTCGGGGGCCAAATTTACAGTTTGGTTTGTGTCCGAGGGCCGCATCGGTGGGGGGGCAGGGTCAGTGGGGGAGAGGGAGGGGATATAGCAACAACATAAAATTGACCATGAGGTTGATCATAGGTCCCTGCAGCGGACGCCTTTGTCCACTGAGCCGTCCCGGCATACACACATCTCTCTCGGTCTCCCTCCCTCTCTCTAGCTCTCTCTCCCTCTCACCCTCCCTCTCTCCTGTCTTCCTCTGTCTCACTCCGACTGTCTCACTCCCTCTCTCTCACTCCCTCTCTCTCACTCCCTCTCTCTCTCACTCCCTCTCCGTCCCCCTCCCTTTCCCTCCCTCTCACTCACTCTCTGTCTCACCCCCTTTCACTCCCTTTCCCTCCCTCTCCCTCCATTTCCCTTCCTTTCCCTCCCTTTCCCTCCCTCTCCGTCTCCTTCCCTTTCCCTCCCTCTCACTCCCTCCCTTTCCCTCCCTCTGTCTCCATCTCACTCCTTCTCTCTCCGTCTCACTCACTCCCTCTCCCTCCCTCTCCCACTCACTCATTCACTCTCACTCTCTCCCTCTCTCTCACTCGCTCACTCCCTCCCTCTCACTCACTCCCTCTCATTCACTCCCTCCCTCTCACTCTCACTCACTCTCACTCACTCCCTCCCTCTCACTCCCTCCCTCTCACTCCCTCCCTCTCACTCACTCACTCCCACTCACTCCCTCCCTCCCACTCACTCCATCCCTCTCACTCACTCCATCCCTCTCACTCCCTCCCTCTCACTCACTCACTCCCACTCATTTACTCATTTTCTCTCACTCACTCCCTCTCACTCACTCCCTCTCACTCTCACTCACTCCCTCCCACTCACTCCCTCTCACTCACTCCCTCTCACTCACTCCCTCTAACTCATTCTCACTCACTCTCACTCTCTCAGTCACTCTCTCACTCCCTCCCTCTCCCTCCCTCCCTCTCTCTCTCTCCCTCCCTCCCACTCACTCACTCCCTTGTAGTGTAGTTCCTAGTTTCCCACTAGGCCCTGCGCATTGGAATAACATAAACAGTAGTATCGACGTGGAACTGCGGATATTCCAGGCCTCCACTGACTATGCTAAACTTAATTGGGTTGTGTTACCAACTAGCTCAGAGGTCACTGGAAACTTTCTTCTCTGCATAGGTAGTGATCAGCTTCCTTGGCACAGACAAGAAGGGATTCAGCTTTCCAACAACCGTGCAACATGACAACTTTGCTCCTCAGATCAAGAGTCAATCTCTAGGGTCGTGTGAAACAATAGACATGTATTTCACTCAGTCAGTCTAGTGCAGTTTACTTTCACAAGATGTAGAGAATAGAGAGACGGGCGTTTGTCAATAAAGGGTTAACATTTATTGAACAGTCTTTCTTCTCGTACAAGAGAAATGTATTGCCACAATTGCAATAATTGTTATTATAAAAAGTACGTACAGTAAGATAAGTATTGCGAAATAGAACTGTAAAAGCATTGATATGGTTTCTTAGCCATACAATGGTTTAAAAGTAATAAAACATATATACAGTCATATATACATTAGGCTAACATACTCAACTGGTGCTTCTAACTAAGCCTACCCCAGTGTGCCTGACCTAAGCCTAACACGTGAAAGGGGAGTAAGTAAGTAGCTTTAAGTTAAGTTGGTTTTGCCAAGGTTTGTTTCAAGAATTCTCGTCTAAGGGTTTAGTCAACACCATACCTCTGAATAGAATGATGGAGGATTGGTATCTCCTTCAGGGGTCTCTCTCGATATCCCAGTCACCTGCGAGGGTAAACCGGAAACGCTGTAGCTGGATTTCTCTGCACGAGAAAAGCAGCGGCTTTTCTTCAGCGCGTCGAGGAAGGAGGGGGGACAGCGTCCGCGGGCAGCTGGAATCTGCTGGATGTCTTCGCAGAGGGACGGTCTGTTCAGCTCCTTAAGCGTACTGCACCATAGTTCGCACTTTGGCAGCGATAATGGTATCAGCAGCTTCACCACCACAGGATAGCAGGCTGCAGCGACAGAGTGCTAGATTTACCAACACAGGGTCTTGCAGGCAGCCAGCATCAGCAACAGTAGCTTGCAGCTCACATTGCTTAAGGCAACGTTGGTAATATTTATACCTGACAGGTGCCGGGTTTGACGCAAGTTTGCTGGACATAAGACGTCAATTAAAGATGTCACTAGGAAGTGATAGTTATCAGTTGCTCATTAGAGTTCCATTACTAATCAAAACATAGCAAGCGGGGATTTCCAGGTTTGCTAAGTTTTTATCTTGTTGAAGAACTCGGAGTGTTATCTAGGAATATCAGATAGTGACTACTGCTCTGTCATTGCACTAATTGGTCGCAAAGGAAGTGGCAGAGGGAACTATGCTGGAATGTGGCTCTGTTCGTGTGAGGCCAGAGATGACTTTTCAGAAAATCGCACTTGAACGGTTATGCCAATATAGGGAATAAATGGATTTATAGCCGAATAGGGGCATAAGGTCACAGTATCGATCAGGAACCTAGATAAACACGCAACACCCACTCCACGGGTTAATGTCCATCAAAATTACTAAAACTAAGCAATTAGATGCATGTGTAACATTGCCCACCCCAAAATACATAAATGCATTCGAAATAGGCGTACTTGTAATACATGAATTTAGGTACTGTACGTTTTTTAAAGCATAGAAATCATTCAAAAATTATTGCATATGAAATCAATGAACGATTATGCAAAAAGAATTACACATGAAGTATCTCTGACAGAAGAAAAGCGAGATAAATCATCACATAAAAATGCATTGTAATAACATGTGTGCTAGAGGCTGGTGTAATGTTGTTATGTCTCTAGATGTGTTTAGAAATAGAAGTGTGAAGCTTCTGTTCTCTAAGAATAGTTTTTACATTAAGCAAAGAATTGTTCGTGCCAAAAAGGGTCAATATTAAAAATGTCCAATTCAAAAAAAAAAATTTTTAATGCTTGAACGGGGAAACATAGAGTTCCAAAGCTTATTGCAGTCTTTGTTGATCAAAACTGAAGGCCGAATTCAGAGTTCATGGGAACGCTGTGTGTCGGAAAAGCTTCTAAAAGTTATTGTTTCTGTACGGGTGAGAACATCGTATCAGACAGGCTCTCAAAGAATTGGTCTACAAATTCAGGTGATAGTTCAACCAAATTAGATAGCGCTGTAACTTGGCAGGTGTGAGAATGATTGCTGTCATCGAAGGCAGGACCAGCAATGCTCACAGAACGTTGTACCTGGATGATGTTGCTTTTGTCACTCGCTCCACTGTTACCACTTGGCTGTAGTACAGGAGTCTCCACGAATGCCGTCATCAGGATTGGTAGCCGCTGGGGACAACACAATGCGTGAGCCGTTATTGGACTGAGCAAAGTATCGACGTCCATTGGTACTGCTGATGGAAGTAAAAGACAGATGTCCAACACGCATTCATCGCCGCAAAGCATACACCGTAGCACAGGTAAAATGCAATTTTGCCATATCGGTCTGAATGAAAGGAACCAGGTCATGTTTAGATCTCTCAGCCTGGCCAATACGAGGACGTTAGTTATCCTGTCCCGGTAGCGCATTGCTAGGATTGTCTCTTCCATTCCCATGGGAGCTATGTCTGAGCCGAGGCTTGCCATAACATAGCAGGAGGGTCAAAAATAGAATCCCTGCGACGAGTCCCAAAAATAATGGTATGCCGCCAAAAATGGAGTGCACAAAATTAGAAAAGATTCCCAAAATTGCCTGGAAGGGTGTTAGCAGTCCCGTAAAGACTGTCTTAAATATGCCTGGGAGGCTTGTTGCACTAGACATGTTAAGGAGTTGGCTGAACATTTCTACGAAATGCACGGGGCAATTTGTTGATAAAAGGTCATGAACTTCAGTAGCTGTCCTTGCAACTAGAAGATCATACGTCTCTTTAGATGACGTTATAGGCACTGTTGTCTGTAAAAGTACAGATTTCATTTTGCTTAATGTATCAATTCGTATAGAATAGAGATTCAGACGAGGCCAGATGGGAGTCACTATGTCTGGAGGCCCACTCGGAAACAATGCTTGCATACAGCATTTGACCATGGATGTTACTTCTACTAGATAACTTTTCCCTGGCACGAGGCCACAACATCTGTGATCCGTTCTAAGAATGTAACTCCCGTTCGCGAGTTGCATAAAGAAGGGCTCTATCTGAGTTGCAGGTGTGACTAGCTGGTGGCATGAAAGGTTGTTTGAATTTCCATCACATGCTCCGTGTAAATTAATACCCTGACACAAAAGTATACCGCTTAGTGAATGTTTACAATTTTCACCACTAAGAAATACATTTTTGTCGCTGTCACTATTGTAAGAATGAGTGTATGGTAATTTCCATTCAGATTTTACATATCCTTTACCCAATTGTTCATACTGGCCAGCAGGTATGTACTCAAGGCACTTTTTAAATCGGAAAGTTGTTATCGGAATTGTGATAATTCCGTGTATTATCCATTCAATGACAGGACTCTCTGACATTGTCAATGGTAATCTCTCGAGTTTTTCGATGCTCAGGATTGTATAGTCTGCTCCTTTCTGTGCCAAACTGATCTGTTTATCAGTAAGGTTAAAACTGGAAAATAATGACGTTGTGTTGATTAAACGCCAAGGCACATAGCCTGAACGAAGATTTTGCAGCGTCCAGCCTAATTCTATAATAGAGCGTAATTGAGACTGGCCATGTTGTAACATAAGCAAATCTCTGTCTATCACATCAAAGGCAGAGGATACAATATTGTCCAATGAATATATTCTGGAAGACAGAGTCATTAACCCATTGTCTACCACAGAAAGTGATTTCTCCAAATTAATACGATCAATTTCTCGTATTTTTTCAGCTGTTTCAATTTGCTTTACTTTCCAAGCCTCGTTGTAAGCAGCATAGATGCTGGTCGCTATGAAACGCTTTTGACGCTGTTTGCGTGGTCCAAGAATGAAATCGCGCAAATCAGCACCATCTTTTAATAAAGACAAGTGTTGCTTAATTTCAGCCAGTGTGGATGTAGTTAGCCATTCAAGGCAGAGTTTCCCTACACTGTATGTTGTTATAATCCCTGGATGTTGTCTCTGGGAATATCTTGAGTCTAATCTGGTCATTTTTAAACCCTGTGTTTTGTTCAGGAATCTATCTTGACAGCTATTTGTGTCTGTAGGCCAGATTAACCACTTTTTCCAATCAGGATGTGTTCTGTTGAAATGTAAAATTTTTGACACGTCTAACTCAATATCTGCGGTTGCATTTTCTGGTATTGGCTTTGGTATAGACGGTGTTTTAAGGTCTTTGATCTTAGCTAGGCCAAGACAAGATGTTTGGTGTATTGTGTCATTTAAAAATAACATTTGTTCTGGTATCATGCAGGTTCTAAATAGTGCTTCAATGCCTTGCACCTGCCAATCTTTTGTACCCCAAACTGTTTTCGTTTCAATATTATTTTTCCAATAATCAAAACCAAATGTCATCATTTTGTCATAAAATGCTTCTGAATATATCAATTTAGAATTTGTCAGCATTGTTTTCATTCCTGTTTTATCTAACAGTTTATAATAAAACGTTTCTGCATTACTTGTGTTGAACCCTGAGAAGTATTTGAATTTCTCAAAAAATGCTTTAGAACTGCTTTTAGGTGGTGTAGAACAATGTTCCCATTGATTATACATAAAAACATTTCTAGGCTGTGCAGATTTATGCAAGTAATGATCCCCATAGTGGGTGTAACAGAATAATTGCTCATAACTAGATGAACCTTGTAAATAATCATGATCTGTGAATCTAGCTGACATTACTAAATCAGACATCATGTCATTAATACTGTTAAAGTCCCAATCATCAGAGAATGTACTAGGTTTTACAAAGTCACTTAAGGAAACCTTTAGTTGATGAGGATACTTCAGGATTTCGACCGGACCATAGATCTCATAGTCTGTTTTCTCCCATACTACCCCACCAGGTATTGGAATTGCTGTGACATTTACTGTTGACAGTTCTCTTTTCTTCACGTGGGATGATCTGTGTGGTTTCAGGACTAGGTTGATGTTCTGACTTGCTGTGTCCATTGTAATATATTTTCCTTCAATGAATTTTCCCAAACACAGTACCATGATGAGCCAAAGCAGGAGGAAAAATACACCTAGACCGAACCAGAACTCTAGCCAAGGGGAAATTAGGTAGATTTCCTTCAGTTGATGAAAGAGTTCCGTTGCTTTTTCTTTAAAAGTCTTTTTTGATTCTGGCATCACTTCAGGGTCATTTAAATCTTCAGAGAAGTTGTCGAAGTTGATGAAATAACCAGAGGCAGTTCTGTCAATTGATGGGATTGTTCTTTCAATCTGTCTCTCGGTAGCACTTTCTGATGCCACATTATTGTAGACTGGTGTTGTTTCTTGACGAACTGTTTCAATTTGTGTTTCAAGAGGCACGAGTTCCATGGCATTATTGCATAGTCCTTCATTGTGCACTGCAGGCTGATCGAATGTGATTAGTCTTTCAGTTTGAACCTCTTGGATTGTTGCAAGTTTGGGTATTCTGTTGTTTCTTGGGAGTCCACTGGGCCTACTGTTGATTATAGGCCACATGCTTGTGGTTTTACCTGATCGATAGACACAACTCTGTTCTCCTGTTTACCAGCAAGGGGCGGTAGCACAACTGATCTTGTTCCGGTGACTGCCAAGACAGGTACTGCTTTTCTGTAAGAAGGCCCAAATTCCTTCTTAACCGCGATCTTTTCTCTGACTAGATCCCCAATCTTTGGAATCCAGACAGGCCTTGCTGGGGCTGTTGCGGGTGGTGCCTCGTCAGTGGTACTTGGCTGTTGCTTTAACTTTATGTTGCTTAATGATTTTCTTGTTTCATTCAGTTCCTGTAAAACAGCCAAACGATCCTTTACATCAAAGTGCTTTGTTTCTTCTTGTACCACTGACATTTGACTATCGAGGTCCTGAACTCGCATTCTAATTCCGAACAATAGTTCGTATGGGCTGAAACCTTTTAGAGAATTTCTTGGCATGTTGTTAAGACTAGTCTGGACACTTATTAAATGTTTGACCCACCCAGCGCCTGAACCTAATACCTTCGCTGTTATAGATTGCTTTATGTCACGGTTTTTTCTTTCTACCACACTATTCCCTTCGGGGTGCGACGGACAAGAATACCGCAACCCAATTCCCATGCTAGCCATGGCCTCCCTATAAGCTCGAGAGCTGAAAGCAGGACCCTGGTCAGAATGGAACGTGGTAATTGCGTATATGCAGATAAAGACTCGCAAATCTTTTATAACCGTTCTAGCGTCAGCCGAGCGCTGGAGGCCTCATTCTTTAAGTGCTTTTCGTCTTAACTATTAATAGGACGCAGGATGGGGTGTAGGCAGCGTTACGCTCTTTCTGATTGGTAGCCGGTAGCAAGGTTCGCTACTGCGATCCCTATTACAGTTTTCACAGTTGTTTGCATATATTTGGTGTTCTACACTCATTCCCGGCCACCAGAATACTGATTGTAATTCAGTCAGTGATTCCTTGATCTCTCTGTGCCTAGGACCCAAACCCATGTGTGCGTCTGCTATTAAAAATATTCTCCTGTTCATGTTTGGAATTACTCTGTCCCCCACTCCAGGGATTCGAGCAAAAGGAACGGAGTTTGCATCGATTATGTATGCATAATTGAGTGGATAGTTTACGGGTAGTGCTGCACGGTCGCCTTTTACGGTCGTTTTTACTGCTAGCATGGTTTCCCCGTCTATTTACTTATCTGTACGCTTTTTTGTGGCTACGGAAGCCGGTTTAGTTGCTTCCGCGGTGGCTGTATTAGCCAATGAATTCCCTGCAACGTGAACGCCATCACGTCGAAGACTCTGTGCGTGAATCACGTGAGTCTTTTGTAGTTCTTTATGTAAAAGAGCTACTTGTTCCCAAAGCAATTTATGCTTTATTGTGGCACCTGTGTCATCTTTGTAGTCGTTTTCGATCCAACTCTGCAGTTTGTTATTGTAAGAGTTGACGCAAAAATGAGAATCGCACACTACAAGTGTCGGGAATTCACGTTCTGCATTTTCGAGCGCCATCTTTAAAGATCTGATTTCAGTTCTCTGAACCGAACAGTTTCTTACAGATTCAGTTTTTGTTACTTTCGGTCTGAATTTACCGCACAGCCAACGACCTTTAATGATCGCACATGCTGCATCGTAGGATTTTTTCTCTACGTTGAAATGCTGTACTTAGCTATCTGTATATATTATACAGGCGTATTGTGGGAGAGGCAGAATTTCGAGTGGCAGAGGATATTCTTCTTCATATTCTAAATCATTCAGTTCTTCGTACTGCGGGGCGAAATAGTATTTCACGTCTTCCGCTCCTAGAGAATCTATACACTGTATCCATTTCGGATCCAGTGACACTGTAGGCAGGTTTACTGGGCTGAATAGCGCCTCGAAGGCGGATTCCGCTGTAAGGATATTAATCCGTTTGCCGTGTGCTAGTTCTCGTTCATTTGCTAATGCGATTTGCACTGCGTTCACAGTTCTTTCTGTGTGACTGAATGTTTTTTCAGCTTGTGTGTACAAGTGAGATTTAATTGAAATAGGTACCTTTTCTCCCTCATTAGAGGTTAGGTACGTGAATCCGCATCTTCCTGGGATGACTCGGATTACAAGATCGATCGTGTTGTCACGTGTATCTAATTTTGTTTTTGCTAACATGTCTGTTTGCAGTGATCTCAAAATTTCTGTGTGTTTTTGAGTCCAATTGATTTGTTTAAAATCAGGTTTAATTAGTTTGTAGAGAGGTTTAACCCTTTCTGCGTAATTTAGGATGTAAGTTCTTCCGAAATTCAGAAAACCTAGAATGGATTGTAAATTCTTCAGCGTTTTTGGAGCTTGGAGTACAGCGCACTTCTCTAAGAAGTTGTCCGCTAGGCTTTTCCCTTCACTTGATAATTCGTACCCTAAGAACAGTACTGTCAGATGGGCAATTCGGGACTTTTTAAAGTTGAATTTGTAACCCTCTGCTGCGAACCCAAGTATAATGGTGTTCACTCTTTTCAAGTGAGTATCCAAGTCGTCGTCTGTGAGATAAATATCATCTACGTAAGATAATGCTTCATCATGATAGATTCGTAGTAACTCTGTTACCCTAGCTGAGAATAGTCCTGGGCTGTTCTTGAACCCCTGTGGGAGTCGACAGAATTTTTGCTGCGACCCAAATGCAGAGAAAGCGGTCAAATATCTGCTTTCTGGTGCAATGTTTTGACAAAAGAAACCATTAGATATGTCTAATGTCGTTTTATATTTTTTCCTAACTATGTTATTCATTAGGGCTGCACTATGCGAGTTTTGTACTGCAAAAGTTTTGCAACATGTATTAAGATGTCTGTAGTCCAAAACTAGACGATATGAATTGTCTGGCTTGGAGACAGGAAACAAAGGATTGTTCATTTGAGAGGTGCATGTTTCAATCACCCCCTGGTACTCAAGTTGATCTAAGATCTCCCTGACTTGTTTTTTAGCTTCTTGCTTTATGGGATACTGCCGTTGGGCAGTTGGTTCACTTTTTAGTTGGATTTTGTGAGGAGGTGAATCCTCATCCCATCCTACATGATTTTTATATAATGCAGGTGCCTGGGCCACTGCCCATTTCCTTGCATATGTATATTTTTTGTGAATCGGAATGTGATTCGAGAAGGCAGGCATAATCACTTCTTCGCCACGAGGGCACTCCCTGACAAACTCTGGGGGCCAATCTTTTTCAGCTAACAGAATATCATAGCCTTTTGAGAGCTTATCCCAAAATAGACCCTTAATTTTCCTAGTCTTATCACCCTCTATAAGCAATGTTATTTCGTATATTTTATGGGGCTCGCTAAGTCTGGCGTCGGCAGTTTCAACCTGAATGTATTCATTCGTGTCCACTGTCTCCAGATGACTCATCAAGATCTTGCGCGCTATACTGATTTCTGCTGCACTGTCCAACATTGTCAATGCCCACTCCCCGTTTTTCAACTGTGTCCTCAGTATTCTCGGCATGGTTGATTACTCTAATACTGGCTACCTTCTTTTTCAGAAATTGAGATTTCTTATTTTGAGCAGGTTCCTTGTCTTTGGACTTGGTGTGCTCTCCTGGGTCTGACCGTCCTCTTCTTTCCGAATTCTGTGGAAGAGATCGAGAGGGACGTGTATCAATACTTTGATATCTATCAGGTTTTTTTATATTATCCCTATTTCTAAGGTTATATCTTTTCTCAGAGGGCTCCCGTTGGGGAGACTGGCGTTCTCGAGTCGGAGTTCTTTCCCTCCGTCGAGGAGACCTTCCTCTGGACTGGAAAACTTTTTCCTTGGGAGTGGATTGTTTATTTCCATCCCAGCTCTTTTTAGGAGTGTTTGAATTATTTTTAAGAAATAATTTTACTAACTCTCTATAAGCTTTTGTTAATTCTCCTATGTTAAATAAGAGATCTTCTTTTGACATTTTTGCAATGGTAACTGGATATAATATCGACTACATAATATCGAATGGACAAAATATCGACGGAAAAATATCGACATTAACAAAATATCGACTATAGAAATATCGTTGAAAAAAATATCGACTGCAAAAATGACCCAAAAATATCGAATACAAAAATATCGACTCAAAAATATCGACTAGACAAAATATCGAAATATAGTGAAAGTAAAAAATATCGAGAAAATGTTAGAAAATATTTATTTTATAAAATAATATATATATAATATATAAATAAATAGTACCTAATGTTTAGGAGCGGGTTGTGGGTTTATAGGGGAATAGGGTGGGACGTAATTTAATAATAATTAATTAGTTAATATATGTTTGGTAATTGTTTTAATTAGATTTTAATTGGTAATTAATTAATATTAATTAGTTAATTGTTTAATTGATTAATTAGCATATAATTTAATTGATTAATTGAGTAATTGATTATTAATAATTATTATTTTTAATAATTAATTTGTATATGATTTTAATTGATACATTGGTTATTAATTAATAATAATTAGTGATTTATTGTATTAAGAATTAGTATATTATTTACATTTATTAATTGCTAACACATTAATTATAATTAGTTAATGATGTAATTAATATATTGCATATCATTTAAATAAATTAATTGGTAATTAATTTATAATAATGACTTAATTACATTAATTGGATACATTTTAATGTAAAGTGTTAATTTATGTTGATGTTAATTAATTAATTGGAATTAAACAATATTAATTAATCTAAATTATTATTATAGCTAATGTGATAATATATTTTATAATAGTTTTTTTAAATTAATTTGTTTTTTTTTATATATTTATGTTTAATGTTGTGTTCATTATTATTTATAGTGTTCTGGCTCAGTTTCATAGTTTTTGTTATAGGTTAATTTTTTAGGGTTCTGGGTCATTTTTCTAGTCGTCAGTAAAGGTGTATTTAGTGGGATTTGGGAAATTTTTACGTTTGTGGGTAAATGGGTATTTTTGAGGTTGAGGGTCAGTTTTCAGTTCTTGTGTAAAGGGCTATTTGTAGAGTTCAGGGTCAGTTTTCAGTTTGTGGGTAAAGGGGTATTTGTAGGGTTCAGGGTCAGTTTTCAGTTTGCGGGTAAAGGAGTTTTTTGGAGGTTCAGGGTCAGTTTACAGTTTGTGGGTGTAGGGGTATTTGTAGGGTTCAGGGTCAGTTTTCAGTTTGTGGGTAAAGGGGTATTTGTAGGGTTCAGGGTCAGTTTTCAGTTTGTGGGAAAAGGAGTATTTGTAGGGTTCAGGGTCAGTTTTCAGTTTGTGGGTGAAGGGCTATTTGTAGGGTTCAGGGTCAGTTTTCAGTTTGTGGGTAAAGGGGTATTTGTAGGGTTCAGGGTCAGTTTTCAGTTTGTTGGGAAAGGAGTATTTGTAGGGTTCATGGTCAGTTTTCAGTTTGTGGGTGTAGGGGTATTTGTAGGGTTCAGGGTCAGTTTTCAGTTTGTGGGTAAAGGGGTATTTGTAGGGTTCAGGGTCAGTTTTCAGTTTGTTGGGAAAGGAGTATTTGTAGGGTTCAGGGTCAGTTTTCAGTTTGTGGGTGTAGGGGTATTTGTAGGGTTCAGGGTCAGTTTTCAGTTTGTGGGTAAAGGGGTATTTGTAGGGTTCAGGGTCAGTTTTCAGTTTGTGGGTAAAGGGGTATTTGTAGGGTTCAGGGTCAGTTTTCAGTTTGTGGGTAAAGGAGTATTTGTAGGGTTCTGGGTCAGTTTTTAGTTTGTGGGTAAAGGGGTATTTGTAGGGTTCAGGGTCAGTTTTCAGTTTGTGGGTAAAGGGGTATTTGTAGGGTTCAGGGTCAGTTTTCAGTTTGTGGGTAAAGGGGTATTTGTAGGGTTCAGGGTCAGTTTTCAGTTTGTGGGTAAGGGGTATTTGTAGGGTTCAGGGTCAGTTTTCAGTTTGTTGATAAAGGGGTATTTGTAGTGTTCTGGGTCAGTTTTGGCCTTTAGGGTGAAGGGGTCTTTTTAGTGTTTTGGGACAGTTTTGGGTATTTTAGAGTGCTGATGTATAGTTTAACTTAACAGTGATAAATTAAATTTATTACACAAAAATAGCTATTATTATAACTTTTCATTAGTACCCTTTATTTAGATCAAAACAATTTATGTATTAGCATGTTTCCAGACAGTAGCTAGAGTGGAGTTGGAATTCTAATTATTAATTGGTTGGTGTCCAGCACCATCAGTAATATTATCTACACTGGAGTAGGATTAATAAAAATACATTGGTTAGTCTCCACCACATTTTATGGTATTACCTTGAGTGTAGTAGGAATAGTAAAATAATTTTTGCTAGTGTCCTGCAGCTTCTATGATTTTAGATTGACTGGAGTAGTAACAATACATATAAAATTGGTCAGTGTGCAGCACATTTGTATACATTTGTTCATTACTGTATTTTAATAATAAAAATTAATGCAACATAGATGTTTTCAAATAAGTTTATTAAACAATTTTTAATTTTTTTATTGTGTACTACAATAAAATCACAAACAAATATAACATCACATTTTTTTTGACTTTTATTATTCACACAATAACATCTTTACATTTATATACATGTGGTCAATGTAAAAAATAATTTGGATTACTAGATTCTTTCAGTAAATTTAACATATTCCCATCAGTCACTTACAATTTAAAGTATTTATATAGAAATAAATTAAACAATGATTTGTTATATATTTCTTACATTAATATTTAATAATGTTAATATTAAATATTTATATAATAAAATATATAATACATATTTCTTTTTAACAAGTAACATAACTATTATTACATTTGTTAGGATAAATTGAAATACAAAAAAAAATTTCTTGGTGTATATTTCACACAATGTTGTTTTTACATAAAACATATAAATCGATTTGGTTGTAAAGTTTATAATTGTATAGGGAAACAATATGTTTAATTATAATATCTGGTATTTATCAAATATTAGTAAAGCAATTATATAATTTTGTTATAGTTAGAAATAATTATATAACTTTTTTTAATAATTAATAATAATAATAATTATTTTATTAATTATTATTATTATTGTTAATTCATAAACATAAACGTTCATTTATTATTAACAAAAATATATACATTCACAGATAAAATAGATACTTTTTTCAGGCCATTCTTTATATACTAAATGGTTCTACTTGTTATATTAATAACAATAAATAAGTTATATTATTTATCATTATTAATTATTCCCATATACATTTATAATGTTTTATTAAAATTATACACAAAATTATTCATATAAATATACTGAATAACTAAATATTTACATCTTTTATTCAAAGTTTTACATCATTATTTAATATTATTAATATATAATACATATTATATATTAATTATATTAAATATATTATTTTTTGTTAATAAAGGAAAAATGTCATGAGTATAGTGTATTAATTTGTTACATTATACATGTGTATGTATTATATATTTTACATTTGACATTGTTTATTCTATTATCCTTTTACACAAATGGGTTAAGGGGACTACTTTTTTACTGCGTAAGGTTATCGCGCTCCATTCAGGACTGGAGAAGCTCGCGGTTGGGAGTTGCTTCGCGTGGAGAGAGGTAAGGTTATTTTTAACTACAAATTATAAGTAAGTGGTCATGTTTGAGGGTATAATCCAACTCTGTAGTGTGTTTTTGGTGTATGTATTAATAGTTTAAGTAGCGTTTGGGTGAAAAGTCTCCGTTATAGATGTGTCGTGCTTTTTTTCCTTCAAGTCTAATTTTAAGTGTTCGGAAATGTCTTCTTACATGGTTAATGTTAATTGTTAGTATATTTACAAATGTGAAGGGGGTATTTGTGGGTGGCTTTCGTTATGTATGTTATTTTACAGGTTTCGGTTCCTCGCATGAAAACTACATGGAAGGAAGCGTGTTTTTTAACGGAGAAACAAATGTTTAAGTTATTATGCTTATATTTTGACTTTTATCTCCTATTTTTCGTGTTTGCCAGGAGCGGTTTTTTCACTTTTTAAACCTTTTTCGGGTTTTTTGGAGGGTTTCGAATCGGATTGATACATTGATATGCGTGACCGTTTTTTTAAAATAGTGTGTATATAACTTTAAATCCTAACGTGTACACACTACTGTTTTCGGGATTTCCTGGAGCGTTTTTTTACGTTTTACAATTTATTTTCGGGTTTTTGAGGGTTTCCCATATTGGAATAGTAAGATATTGGATTGGATTGTATGGATTGATTTTTCCTTGATTGCGTCTCTCAAGTCCACAAATTGTAAGTATTTATTTTACAATTTTGATTGGGTGGGAAATGTCGATTTCTAATGTTATGTGTATGTTATAAAAAATTATAAACATTGCATATTTGTTACGAATTTTTTTACATAAATTTTAAAAGTTTGTCAAACAAATATGTTTTATTTATAATTCATTATATATGTTTATGACATGTGAATTTTATTAGTATTGTAAGAAGACATTCGTATATTTATTTGACATTTTTATAGTAGACTTTTTGCTATTATTGCCAGGTATTCTAAACCTCTAGTTGTAGGGTATAATGTGACTTGACTTTGAAGTAGTTGGAACATTTGTTGGGTTTGTTTAGTGAGTTTGGGCCCTATTTGTGACACTGATTGTTCCATTCTTAGTTCCTGATAGCTTTGTTCTTTTTTCAAAGCTTCTAGAAGGTTGTGGAATGTGGGTTTGCCTCTGTTTGTAGTTGCTTGGAAAGCATTATGCCACCCTTCAACACTGTTGTTGGTTTTAGCCTCTTGGTTTAAAGTACTGAGATAGACATTCCACCAAGGGATTTGGAATTTGGGCTGGCGTCGATGTCCTGATCTGTGCAACCTTCCCACCCAAGTGTCTTCAAAATAGTCTAGCAATGGTGTTAGTTTATCCTCATTCCTCTTATAATATGCGCTGTCAATTAATAAATTGTAATGTTCAGCAACATCTGTAACAGGGACGTAGGCCAGGGCTATTAACTTTTCAACTTGATAGGCAAAGGTGCTATCTGTAGAGTATAGTACACTTAAAGTAGATTTTTGGAGATGCCTCCATATACTCTGATTAAAATGATAATAGCAACCCTGGATTGCTGTGTGGGGAAATGTTCTCAAAATGCTATTTATCATAGCTAATTCGAAATCAATAATTATTTTTTCGGGAAAATAATTATTGATTTCCGTTTTGAGAACATTTAAAATTTCGGTGTAAGTTGTTTGCTGTTTGTTGGGTAGCAAACAGTAAATGAAAGGTATGTTAGAATGATGGTATAAACCGTGGATGGAATACAGTTGGTAAAAAGGTTTTGGGCAGGGTTTAAATGTTCCATCCATCATCCATTGGGGACACTGTTGGATTTTGCGTAAATTACTTGCAGTTGCAAACATAATTATTCTGTTTGTACTGCTTTCATTATCAAAAAGAATAAATTTATCTTTATTGTGTGTGATGGCCATTTCGGGTGAAATAATAATTTCTTCAAAACAAGTTGGGTTGGGTTGGGTTGTGCTAGTGAGTCGTTTGGTGCGTGCAATTGTGCGTTTCAGGGAGTCAATAGAGGGTAGTTGCCCTGAAGCATGGGCAGGGATTTTTACCAGTTCTTCTTTAAGTATTTGTGTGGTGGGTTTGTCACTTTGTGTGCTAGCACTTTTAATACTTTCTAAAGCATCTCTAATTTCAATTTCTGTGACATTTGGGGGATGATTATGTTCTCTAGTAAATAGCACATTACTTTCCTCGGTAGTGGCCCTCCCATAACATTTGTTGGAGTAATATTTTGTACACTTCCAAAAAACCTTTCTACCACTTTGTCTCTCCTGATTATACACATAACCCATGTAGCATAATAGTAATTTATTTTTCTGAGACATGACAAATTCTGCACCTTCAGTCATTTTGATTTACTTGTTCTAGGAAAGAGTAGAAAGAAACAAAATCAGTACACATTTTTTTACTTATGTGGTGCTAACATCATTAGTGATGCATTTATACTTACAGTTAATCAAAGTAGTAGTCACAGAAGCAGAAATGTCTTTCGAATGATGTTCTTGTATGTATGTCTTTATTTGCTGTTGGTATGAAAATATAGAAAAGCAACGTTAATGTTTATATATAACAAACGTATTTCTTACTCAAAAGCAGTTGTCATTTTTGTCTACTAGTGCATTTGATGTAAACATTACATAAACTTACTTGTTTAAATAGTAGAATAGTAGTAATTGCTGGAGTTCATCAATTTAGTACAGGTATGATCTGTAGAGTAGATAGAAGAAATAAAAGCAAAATATTATAATTTTAATACTGAACCGTTTGGAAATGTAACAGATTTAAACGTATACTAACTTCTAAATATGTCGTTTTCTTTGTTGTAGGTAGAATAGCTGTATGATGTTTACAGAATATCTGTAGAGGAAATATAAAATAGATAAGATGTTGTTAAGAACATAGTCTGTGTTATTTTCGGCAGTTTTAGAGAAATGACAAATATACTTACATTTTTTACAAGGCTATTCTTCTATATTGGTATATTTTGTGTAGGATGTTTTCATATGATATGTAGAATAGATGTATGATGTTTTCTGAATATCTGTAGAGGCAATTCAAAATAAATAAAATGGTGTTAAGAATATAGTTAGCGTTTTTTGTGGCCACATTTTAGCAAATAACAATTATACTTACATTTTTCAGAAGGGTATTCTTGTGTTTTGCTATAGTTGATCTTGGATCTTTCAAATGATCTATAGGGAAGATGTAAAAAGCAAGATATGTTGTTTAAAAATGTGCATTAATGAAATTGGCCGTTTTATAACAAACACATCTATACTTACATGTGTAATTAGGGTAGTTTTATCGTTTTTGCTGTAGAAATAGCACAATTTCAGTATATCTGTAAATATAATGTTAATGAAAAATAAATACTCTTGTAAATTAGTGTTTAAAAACAGCAGTTGGTGTGTAACAGAGAATTATTATATACTTACTATCTGATTTTGCACGTGAAGAAATATGACCATGTAATAGGAATTGTGTTGGAGTAGTTTCTATCAGAAAAGTAGGAAGACATGAAAATAAAATAAGTGTAAGACTTAGGAGATGTAAGGAAAATAGTGCACTTCTAATTTAGTTTTCTACAAAAATGCTGTGTTACTTACTTGATTAATTAGCTAGTGAGCTGGATCTTTAAAGATGTTTATTCTGCAACAAAATCTTCAAAGTGTTGGCATCTACTTTCCAGAGAGGTAGCAGCAACAAATGGTAGAATGCATGTATCCCTTTTATAGTATATGTGTTATGTGTGCTTTGATTTGATTGGTTGTAGGATGTAAGGAAGCATAGTATAGGCTAGTTTGAATTTTTTTAAGTTAATTGGAGTGTTTGTTGATGTGAGAATGGTGGTATGTGGTTATTCCCGCATTAAAGCAGGTTCGTGTTTAAATGAAATATATTTATATGTGAAAATAAGTAATGAAAATGTTAGTTAAATAGAATGTATAGCAAATGTGGATTAATAGTAATTTTATGTAAGAAACAGGTATTATATGTGAAAAGTTTTTTTTAGTGAGAAATGACTTATATTGATGATAAAGATGGTATTTTAGAAAGAAAAGTGTGCAAACATGAACTCGATATTTTTTTTTAACGATATTGTGGTAGTCTATATTTTTGTAGTCGATATTTTTGTAGTGTTAGGGCTAATTTCATGTCCAACGATATAATTGTAGTCGATATTTTTTAAAGCGATATTTATGTATTCGATATAGTTAGTACTCGATATTTTTTACTCGATATTTTTGTAGTTTGTGTAATAAGTATAGTAAGTCGATATTTTTGTCGTCGATAATTTGTCAACGATATTTTGGTAAGTCGATAATGTGTCCGTCGATAATATTTCAGTGATCCTTTTGCAATGTCAGGGTGTGGTGTGTAGCTGGCTAGAACCGGCCACGTTGCTCCTGGTCTACCTAGTGGACCGAGCCTAGTTATGTTATCATTGTGTTTTAGGGCGCCATTAAACCAGAGCAGGTGCTCTTGAAATTTAAGTGGAATTTCAATCTCCTCGAAAGGAGCGTACTCTTCCGGGGGTTTCTCTATTTTGTAATAGTGAAACTCTTTTGTTATAGGGTTTACCGCTGGAAAGTTTATCCATGAATAGAATACCTCTGTCTGCCGATATTCGTGAGCCTCTATCACGAAGACGACCGTACCACCTTGAGGTGTCAGTCCGTTTTCTATAAGTTTTAACTTTATAGATCTTCTTAAGTGGACCGGGATGATAATAGCATCCGGGTCTGTGTGTTCGGGACCTTGCTGAGTCGCATCTGCTGCGCCCCCAGTGGTTCCGTTATTTTCTACTGGCATTGTATAAATGCAATTTTTGCAGAGTAGGTCTCCAAGGAGACAAAGATTAGGTGCACAATATTTTGGAACACTGTATCCTTCAACGTTGAATAAACCAGAGCTTTACATAGGAATCTCTTCCTACTAAGGTCGGGCGGATTTTAACCTTTCACCCACTCCAGACGTCTATTGGAGTATTTACGGGAGAAAGTGGTGTGAAATATGCACGACTGAGTTACTCTAAAAGTCTTGCGTTAGTTTATCGTCTTACCAAACATTAGGGCGCCATGTAGTGTAGTTCCTAGTTTCCCACTAGGCCCTGCGCATTGGAATAACATAAACAGTAGTATCGACGTGGAACTGCGGATATTCCAGGCCTCCACTGACTATGCTAAACTTAATTGGGTTGTGTTACCAACTAGCTCAGAGGTCACTGGAAACTTTCTTCTCTGCATAGGAAGTGATCAGCTTCCTTGGCACAGACAAGAAGGGATTCAGCTTTCCAACAACCGTGCAACATGACAACTTTGCTCCTCAGATCGAGAGTCAATCTCTAGGGTCGTGTGAAACAATAGACATGTATTTCACTCAGTCAGTCTAGTGCAGTTTACTTTCACGAGATGTAGAGAATAGAGAGACGGGCGTTTGTCAATAAAGGGTTAACATTTATTGAACAGTCTTTCTTCTCGTACAAGAGAAATGTATTGCCACAATTGCAATAATTGTTATTATAAAAAGTACGTACAGTAAGATAAGTATTGCGAAATAGAACTGTAAAAGCATTGATATGGTTTCTTAGCCATACAATGGTTTAAAAGTAATAAAACATATATACAGTCATGTATACATTAGGCTAACATACTCAACTGGTGCTTCTAACTAAGCCTACCCCAGTGTGCCTGACCTAAGCCTAACACGTGAAAGGGGAGTAAGTAAGTAGCTTTAAGTTAAGTTGGTTTTGCCAAGGTTTGTTTCAAGAATTCTCGTCTAAGGGTTTAGTCAACACCATACCTCTGAATAGAATGATGGAGGATTGGTATCTCCTTCAGGGGTCTCTCTCGATATCCCAGTCACCTGCGAGGGTAAACCGGAAACGCTGTAGCTGGATTTCTCTGCACGAGAAAGGCAGCGGCTTTTCTTCAGCGCGTCGAGGAAGGAGGGGGGACAGCGTCCGCGGGCAGCTGGAATCTGCTGGATGTCTTCGCAGAGGGACGGTCTGTTCAGCTCCTTAAGCGTACTGCACCATAGTTCGCACTTTGGCAGCGATAATGGTATCAGCAGCTTCACCACCACAGGATAGCAGGCTGCAGCGACAGAGTGCTAGATTTACCAACACAGGGTCTTGCAGGCAGCCAGCATCAGCAACAGTAGCTTGCAGCTCACATTGCTTAAGGCAACGTTGGTAATATTTATACCTGACAGGTGCCGGGTTTGACGCAAGTTTGCTGGACATAAGACGTCAATTAAAGATGTCACTAGGAAGTGATAGTTATCAGTTGCTCATTAGAGTTCCATTACTAATCAAAACATAGCAAGCGGGGATTTCCAGGTTTGCTAAGTTTTTATCTTGTTGAAGAACTCGGAGTGTTATCTAGGAATATCAGATAGTGACTACTGCTCTGTCATTGCACTAATTGGTCGCAAAGGAAGTGGCAGAGGGAACTATGCTGGAATGTGGCTCTGTTCGTGTGAGGCCAGAGATGACTTTTCAGAAAATCGCACTTGAACGGTTATGCCAATATAGGGAATAAATGGATTTATAGCCGAATAGGGGCATAAGGTCACAGTATCGATCAGGAACCTAGATAAACACGCAACACCCTCCCTCCCACTCACTCCCTCCCTCCCACTCACTCCATCCCTCTCACTCACTCCATCCCTCTCATTCACTCCCTCCCTCTCACTCACTCCCTCCCACTCACTCCCTCTCTCTCTCCCACCCTCTCACTCACTCCCTCCCACTCCCTCCCACTCACTCCCTCCCTCCCTCCCACTCCCTCCCTCCCACTCACTCCATCCCTCTCACTCACTTCATCCCTCACTCACTCCCGCTCACTCACTCCCTCTCACTCACTCAACTCATTTACTCACTCCCACTAACTCCCTCTCCCTCACTCACTCCCTCTCCCTCACTCACTCACTCTCCCTCACTCACTCCCTCTCCCTCACTCACTCACTCCCGCTCCCTCACTCACTCCCTCTCCCTCACTCACTCCCTCTCTCTCACTCACTCCCTCTCCCTCCCTCTCACTCTCCCTCTCACTCCCACTCACTCACTCCCACTCACACTCTCTCACTCCCTCTCAGTCACTCACTCCCTCTCACTCACTCCCTCTCACTCACTCCCTCTCACGCACTCCCTCTCCCTCTCCCTCACTCCCTCTCACTCTCACTCCCTCTCACTCACTCACTCACTCACTCACTCCCTCTCACTCACTCTCTCTCTCTCTCTCCCTCTCCGTCCCCCTCCCCCTCCCTTTCCCTCCCACTCCCTCGGTCACCTCACCCTGCCTGTGCGCCAGCCGGGGCACACACACACTCACAGCCGCACCGAGCACTTCACAGGTCATTAAAAGACCATTTGCATGTTAATGATGCCTTTGTATTTCACCTCTCCTTAGGCCCCTGCAGCTTTACTCTGGCCATTCCTAGGATCGCCCGCCGGCAGCCCCCACAAAGCAGCAAGAGTCTCTCTCGCTGCTGCAGACACTTTAAAAAAAAAACTCGGGAAACACAGGTATGATGTCTGTACTATGAGTACCCCTGGGTTAGACTAAACCTAGAGGGATTCTTGGCTTTACACCTACTCACAAGCTATGTACACTTAGGTACAACTAGATAGGCATCATAGGAGTAAGCACGCTTTTTTTTATCATGCATTTTGTATCCATGTATGGGTTCATGACTATTGCAAAATGGTAGAACTGTACTATCCTTTTATATTCACTGTACTGCTGACCATATAACTCTGCTACTGCCTAATGGTTGTTGCAGCACATATATTTTACACTAGACAAACTGTGCAATAAATACTTATTGTAACACGCCCAACTTTTTCTTTAGTGTAACTATCTGAGAGAAACTAAGTGAGCACGAGTGACTGAGCGAAAGGGAGCATATTGATTCCATGATCCTGGGGGATCAGGGTTGTCATGTTCTAAGGTTGTCAGAAACTGTTCTCTCACTAATAAGAGGAGATTCTATTGGCACTGTGAGCTAGCTAATGCAAACAGGCTATCATATTTGGTGGAGGTGCTCAGAGTTAGTTTGCCACCAATCCTACAGGTTATGTTATCCAAACGCACAGGCCCTGCATGGGTACTATAGGAACTACACAAAATGGCGCCACCGACATTGGTTTGGTACTTATTTAACAGTAGAATCTGAGTAGTTCAGTCGTGCTTATTCTCAGAGACCCCTACTCACAAAAACGCCAGAGACGTCTGGAGTGGGTGGGCACAAACTCCGCCACAGATGAGTAGGCGAAATATCCTATTTATTGGCTGCTGGTTAATCAAGCTTGGCAAGACATACTGTTCCTAAACAATTGTGCATAAAACCTTATCTTGGTTACCTTGAATAAACTTCTTCATTACAAAAATGACTGAGGGAGAAGATCCACCGGTGGTGGCTTGACGCATCTCAACAGGAGAAGAAGATTTTACTGTAATCCTAATTGCACCTAAATACAGACGTACAATCACCCTAAAACTATTAGAAAATGGCTTACAAGCTAGGGGTGGCGTAGTAGCTTTTGTGATTGAGACACATGAATCAAACAAAACAGAGGTATTCTACTCATGGGTTACATTCCCAGCAGCCGATGCAATAACACATACATTTCACACATTCACAGTGGGAGATGCACCAGAGGAATATTGTCCGTTCGAAGACAGAGAGATTCCACTCACTTACCAGGAACACCAATACTGGCTTAAAGGCGCCCTACCCCACTTAAGAGGAGGAGTAAGACTTGGTCAGTTAGGAAGATCAGGAGCAACATTCTATATTAGCAGGCTACACACCTCATCCTGACATTGAAACAATGGCACACAGCGACGTACTCACTCAACACAAAGAATTATTTAAAATCTACAGAAACATAAAATAATTTGTCAAGAGGACTTTCACAGTCCAACCAGCAGCAGATGCAACAAATGGAACTCAATCTCAGAGTACAGCAACTAAAATCACTCCACAAACATTACACGCAATAATGGGCAAAATGTCCACAAAATGCAAACAAATGCCATTCTGTGTAGCTCAGAAAATAACACAGTTAGAGACAGTATTCCCGAATACTACCCCATTTTAAAAACACAGAATGCTAACAATCTGCTTGCCCTTGGGGATAACACCACAATTAGAGGATTGTACCACTTGGGGTATATTCAGCAGAGCCTGCTCTGAACTTAGGGATAAAGTTACTAAATAACTACAACCAGGTATCAGCCATAATACTAGCAAATATTAAAGGGAAAGCAGCAGCAGTAGCAATCCGCCAACACCTAAGGGAGTTCAGTACATTAGACCAACCATACAAACTACCCAAAATAATTAAAACTGCGTATGCAGAATTAGGCAGAGATTGTTTGAGTGGGAAAGCTTTAAAACCTCAACTGATGGGCAGTCCTGAAAAGGACAATTCTAAGCAGACACCTGCTTCTTCTTCTAAAAAGAAGTGGGATAATAAAAAACAACAAAATTATACAGAAAAAAGATCTCAATCGGAAAGTAGATCTCCTCCACAGGAGCACTCTGAAAAGAGGTACAACCTTAGGAATAGGGATAATATTAGGAAACCTGACAGGTATCAGGATACTGATACACGTTCCTCTCGTTCCTTTCAGGGTTCATCGAAAAACTCAGAGAGAGAAGGACGGTCAGAACACAAGGAAGAGCGTACAAAGTCCAGAGGTGAGCAGCACACTCAAAACTATACTTCAAAAAAAGAAGATAAGCCAAAATCAGAACCTTGGCTTAAAAAGAAGAAGGTTGCAGGCCTTAAAATCAGACATGCACAGAATTCTGAGGATACAACTTCTGAACTGGGAATGGGCTCTGATGATGCTAGACACTGCAGCAGAAGTAACAATAGCTCGCCAGAACCTGAAGGAATTTCTGGTGACAGCGGACTTAAATGATTACATCACAGTGGAAACACCAGATAAAAGGGTGCGTGTCCCACATAAGTTACATGAAATAACACTCCGGATGGAGGGGGACAAGACCAGAAAAATAAAAGGTCTCTTTTGGAAGAACTTTTCATCTGGTTATAACATTCTGTTAGCTGAACAAGATTGGCTACCAGCATTCATAATGGAGTGCCCAAGGGGAGAAGATATACTTTTTCCATATCTCTCCAACCTCGTTCCCATATACCTTAAATACACATATGCACGGGAGTGAGCAGTTGACCTAGCTCCATCGTTATACAAAAATCATACCAGATGGGATGAGAATTCAACCCACCACGTGCTCCCATTAAAAGTTTCACCCAATGCACAAAGGCAATATACTATAAAGCAAGAAGCTAAAAAACAGGTCAGGGAGATCTTAGATCAACTTGAATACCAAGGGGCCATTGAAACATGTACTTCACCAAAGAACAATCCTTTGTTTCCCGAATCAAAACCGGACAATACATATTGTCTAGTTTTAGATTGCAGATATTTAAACACTTGCGCAAAGACATTTGCTGTCCAAAATGCACACAGTGCAGCATTAATGAGAATCTCTAACAGAATATCGATAGACAGAATATCGACCTACAAAACATCAACGCTGGAATATCGAAGGCAATTATATCGACACCCTATCTACAACATGGTAAGTACAAAAATATCGAAACCAAAATATCGATGTTAAAAATATTGTTGTTTTTTTCTGTAAAAAAAAAAGTAAAATAAAGTAATTAATCCTTATAAATAAAATAAACATATTTAAACATTTTTAATAATGTTTAAAATTAATAAATAATACATATTTAATAATAAAACTTTAATTAACAATAAACAAAATATATATATCATATACTTACTTAATAATAATTTTTATAATTATTTTAATTACATATACATTATTAACAAATACTATAAATTACAAATACATCTACACACATAAAATAATAACATAAATAAAAATCAATAATTATATTTAGTAAATTAAAAAAATATATATACTTTCAATATTTTTGAAATGAATGAAATACAACATTGTCTAAAATAATACAAAAAATATTAAATACATAAATAAATAAAACTACTATTTAAAGTCCCAAAAAAACTACAGTAATGAAAACATTGGATAGCGTAGAACATAAAATTACTATTCCCACTCCAGAGAATGTAACAGTAGGGAAAGCGTTGGATAGCGTAAGGGTAAAAATTACTATTGCCACTCCAGAGAGTGCAACAGTAGGGAAAGGGTTGGATAGCATAGGGGTAAAAATTACAATTCCCACTCCAGAGAGTGCAACAGTAGGGAAAGCGTTGGATAGCGGGTGGGTAAAAATTACTATTCCCACTTCAGTGAGTGCAACAGTAGGGAAAGAGTTGGATAGCGTAGGGGTAAAAATTACTATTCCAACTCCAGAGGGTGCAACAGTAGGGAAAGCGTTGGATAGCGTATCAGTAAAAATTACTATTCCAACTCCCGAGAGTGAAACAGTAGGGAAAACGTTGGATAGTGTAGGGGTGAAAAATTTACTATTTCCACTCCAGAGAGTGCAACAGTAGGGAAAGCGTTGGATAGCGGGTGGGTAAAAATTACTATTCCAACTCCAGAGGGTGCAACAGTAGGGAAAGCGTAGGGGTAAAAATTACTATTCCAATTCCAGAGCGTGCAACAGTAGGGAAAGCGTTGGATAGCCTAGGGGAAAAATTACTATTCCAACTCCAGAGGGTGCAACAGTAGGGAAAACGTTGGATAGCGTAGGGGTAAAAATTATTATTCCCATTACAGAGAGTGCAACAGTAGGGAAAGCGTTGGATAGCGTAAGGGTAAAAATTACTATTGCCACTCCAGAGAGTGCAACAGTAGGGAAAGCGTTGGATAGCATAGGGGTAAAAATTACAATTCCCACTCCAGAGAGTGCAACAGTAGGGAAAGCGTTGGATAGCGGGTGGGTAAAAATTACTATTCCCACTTCAGTGAGTGTAACAGTAGGGCAAGAGTTGGATAGCGTAGGGGTAAAAATTACTATTCCAACTCCAGAGGGTGCAACAGTAGGGAAAGCGTTGGATAGCGTATCAGTAAAAAATACTATTCCAACTCCAGAGAGTGAAACAGTGGGGAAAACGTTGGATAGTGTAGGGGTAAAAAATGTACTATTTCCACTCCAGAGAGTGTAACAGTAGGGAAAGTGTTGGATTGCGTAGGGGTAAAAATTACTATTCCAACTCCAGAGGGTGCAACAGTAGGGAAAGCGTTGGAAAGCGTAGGGGTAAAAATTACTATTCCAACTCCAGAGGGTGCAACAGTAGGGAAAGCGTTGGATAGCCTAGGGGTAAAAATTACTATTCCAACTCCAGAGGGTGCAACAGTAGGGAAATCGTTGGATAGCGTAGGGGTAAAAATTACTATTGCCACTCCAGAGAGTGAAACAGTAGGAAAAACGTTGGATAGTGTAGGGGTAAAAAATGTACTATTCCCACTCCAGAGAGTGCAACAGTAGGGAAAGCGTTGGATAGCGGGTGGGTAAAAATTACTATTCCAACTCCAGAGGGTGCAACAGTAGGGAAAGCGTTGGATAGCGTAAGGGTAAAAATTACTATTGCCACTCCAGAGAGTGCAACAGTAGGGAAAGCGTTGGATAGCATAGGGGTAAAAATTACAATTCCCACTCCAGAGAGTGCAACAGTAGGGAAAGCGTTGGATAGCGGGTGGGTAAAAATTACTATTCCCACTTCAGTGAGTGCAACAGTAGGGAAAGAGTTGGATAGCGTAGGGGTAAAAATTACTATTCCAACTCCAGAGGGTGCAACAGTAGGGAAAGCGTTGGATAGCGTATCAGTAAAAATTACTATTCCAACTCCAGAGAGTGAAACAGTAGGGAAAACGTTGGATAGTGTAGGGGTAAAAAATGTACTATTTCCACTCCAGAGAGTGCAACAGTAGGGAAAGCGTTGGATAGCGGGTGGGTAAAAATTACTATTCCAACTCCAGAGGGTGCAAAAGTAGGGAAAGCGTTGGAAAGCGTAGGGGTAAAAATTACTATTCCAACTCCAGAGCGTGCAACAGTAGGGAAAGCGTTGGATAGCCTAGGGGAAAAAATTACTATTCCAACTCCAGAGGGTGCAACAGTAGGGAAAACGTTGGATAGCGTAGGGGTAAAAATTATTATTCCCATTACAGAGAGTGCAACAGTAGGGAAAGCGTTGGATAGCGTAAGGGTAAAAATTACTATTGCCACTCCAGAGAGTGCAACAGTAGGGAAAGCGTTGGATAGCATAGGGGTAAAAATTACAATTCCCACTCCAGAGAGTGCAACAGTAGGGAAAGCGTTGGATAGCGGGTGGGTAGAAATTACTATTCCCACTTCAGTGAGTGTAACAGTAGGGAAAGAGTTGGATAGCGTAGGGGTAAAAATTACTATTCCAACTCCAGAGGGTGCAACAGTAGGGAAAGCGTTGGATAGCGTATCAGTAAAAAATACTATTCCAACTCCAGAGAGTGAAACAGTGGGGAAAACGTTGGATAGTGTAGGGGTAAAAAATGTACTATTTCCACTCCAGAGAGTGTAACAGTAGGGAAAGTGTTGGATTGCGTAGGGGTAAAAATTACTATTCCAACTCCAGAGGGTGCAACAGTAGGGAAAGCGTTGGAAAGCGTAGGGGTAAAAATTACTATTCCAACTCCAGAGGGTGCAACAGTAGGGAAAGCGTTGGATAGCCTAGGGGTAAAAATTACTATTCCAACTCCAGAGGGTGCAACAGTAGGGAAATCGTTGGATAGCGTAGGGGTAAAAATTACTATTTCCACTCCAGCGAGTGCAACAGCAGGGAAATCGTTGGATAGCGTAGCGGTAAAAATTACTATTTTCACTCCAGTGAGTGTAACAGTAGGGAAAGCGTTGGATAGCGTATGGGTAAAAATTACTATTCCAACTCCAGAAGATGTAACAGTAGGGAAAGCGTTGGATTGCGTAGGGGTAAAAATTTCTATTCCAACTCCAGAGTGTCCAACAGTAGGGACAGCGT
This sequence comes from Lissotriton vulgaris, assembly GCF_964263255.1. Classification (NCBI taxonomy): domain Eukaryota; kingdom Metazoa; phylum Chordata; class Amphibia; order Caudata; family Salamandridae; genus Lissotriton; species Lissotriton vulgaris. The sequence goes on from NC_141685.1 coordinate 847,365,934, forward strand.
TGGATAGCCTAGGGGTAAAAATTACTATTCCAACTCCAGAGGGTGCAACAGTAGGGAAAGCGTTGGAGAGCGTAGGGGAAAAAATACTTTTCCAACTCCAGAGGGTGCAGCAATAGGGAAAGCGTTGGATAGTGTATAATTTAAATATAACATAACTATAAATATTTTATATTAAAAACAAAGTATAATTGAAATTTTAAATAAATCTACATCATATACAAACAATTAATAATTATTGAAAGCAATTACAATTGAATAATTAATTAACAATAAATTAACAACAAATACCAATAAATAATAATTAACAAATATTAAATATTAAACAAAAAATATTTTCCATTACAAAAAAATGAATTATTTAAAATTAATTCACAATTAAAAATGATGAAACAATAACATTATTTTTCAAAACTAATAATACTTTTTATGAAACATTGATTACCAATTAATGTAAAATATTTTCCAATTAATAAAAAATAATTACCAATTAAAAATATTTATTGCCAATTAACAAAATATTTAGCAATTAAAAAATGAATTACCAATTAAAAAAATGATATCACAATTAAAAATATGTATTTCTAATTAAAAAAATTAGTTAATTATTAAAAACAACAATTACCAAATCAAAAATTTTTTATCAAATAAAATAATTAATTGCCAATTAATAACTAATTAAAAATAAAATAATTATCCATTACAAAAAAATATATAAATCATTAATTAATGACAATTAAATTACTTCCCACCCAATTCCCCTATAAACCCACAACCTGCTACAGAAATAAAAACAAAAAATAATTACAATTTATGTATAATTCCTAAAAATTAATCATTAATTTACTATATTTAAATTACTTCCCACCCTATTCCCCTATAAATCCACAACCCGCTCCAGTACTAAAACATTAAATTTACTTAAAAATAACATTATTATTATATAAAAATTGTATACATATAACTTAACACAATTAAAATACTTAACAAAAACCTATTACACCTACATAATAAAATACATAAAAATAATACAAGTATCGATATTAGTAACATCGATATTACTTACATCGATATAAACAAATTCAATATTACTTCGATACTCTGTCCAATGATATTCTTGACATCGATATTCTCTACCTTCGATATTTCCAACTCGATATTTCTGTAGGTGGACAATTAGGAATCGATATTTAGACTGTGTACCCATTAATGCTGTGGTTCCCAAACTGTGCGCCGCGGCGCCCTGCTGCGCCGTTATCAGTAGCCAGGGGCACCGTGCGCGATGTGCCCCTGGCTGAGAACCACAGAGCAGCACTGAGAGGCGTTTTGCTTTTCAACACACCCGTTAGCGTGTTTTTGCGTTGCTGAGGGAAACATCATTAAAAACGAAACGCTACCATTTACTGTAAAAACAACACAGTGATAAATCTACTTCTTGGCAGTCTGCCGAATAGTAAGGGATAGGAAGGAGAAATCACCCCAGGAGGAAATGGTAGGTCTGTGTCCTCCTGATTACGCACCTTTCTACTCAGTGAACTTTATTCCACCACCCGGTTTACTCGGTGGAGGACTGTTTGGGAAAAATACGTTTAGCATCTCTGTTTGCTCCAGATACTTTCCATCCGGGATCCAGCGTAGGGGACCCAGTGCTGTGGAAGAGGCCAGGCACTGCCAGTGGCTGGCTCAAAGGGCAGGTCTGCTGCAGAGCACTGTGCGCACCTGCAGGTCATTATTTACTCTCAGCATGGCTGCCCCAGAGTATCCTTTATAATGTAAATAAAACGAGGTCCATTGAATTGTGTAATAATAATATATTTAAAGTCCAAGTGACTGTCCCTGGGGATGGATGCTAGTGACACTGATGATCGTGCAAGAGCCTGTTCTCAGAAGCTTATATGGTCACCATTACACCAATATCCAGTCGAATTGCCACCCAGGTTTGGATGGCAGATCGCAAGACCCCACTCCACACAGACTCCATTTGAAGGGTAAGCCCTTTACCTATTCCACACCACACTTACTCATGCAGCTAGGGCAAGCCCCCATGCAACCCTCCACTGAGGCGTGCCCCACAGAACAACCTACAGCTGCAGACAAATTCAATACCAAAGCAGAGACAGCCCGGGTAATTGGCGAATGTGAACTATATAAAGAATTTACAACGTTTCATAACAACATAACATTACAAGAGCTGGACCCAGGAGAAGTGCTTCCACCTTTGTAGGCCAGGTCTCATCATTTCAGAAAATGGGCCTAGCTATCTAAGCAGGACTACTAGAAAGAGACAGCACACACTCAAGTGAATGGGACTATCCTCTTTCCTTTCCTCAATGTCATTTACAATACCAATAGCTCAAACTTTTGCAAATGCGAGACCTATTGCATTGCAAGTTATCCCTAATACCTTAATTGCATCCAAATTAATTTAAGGAAGCCAACAGGAAGTATTCCCGAGGTCTTGCTTACGCCCCCACCCGCAAAAAAATGGTGGGGAGCCACCGCCAGCTGTCAAATTGGTCAAGGGAGCCACGGGTTAAAAAAGTTTGGGAACCACTGCATTAATGAATAACATTGTGCGGATTACAACGGTCTTTTAACAAATCAGCAAAAAATGATAAACCTGATCAATAGTAGATACTTTCCTATGGAACCAGGCTAGGAAAGGTATAAGGACATCTTTCTCCGATATCCAATCTTGGATTTTTGCCAACAAGAAATGTCAAAATACTTTTTACAGGCAGTCTATTAAACTAATAGTTCTGGAGTTGCTTATTTCGGATCTGTCGCCATTTTAGTACTATTGCTTCCTTCCAGGCGTCAGGGATAGGAACCCCCCTCAGCAATAGCATTGCCAATCCTTAGAATGGAATGAGTCCAGGCCTCCATATCAGATATAAATATATCAGTTGGGAGTTAATCCGGCACGTCAGCCCTACCCATCGTACCGGCATTTAAGGATTGGTCAATATCTGAGATGTCAAACATTTGTGTGGAGCAAATAAAGGAAGATGAAGCTGAAGTGGTGTCCTGACTTGTGCTTGGAAAGTCGTCAGAATATAATTAATGAAATTAGTCAACCCAGTCAGATGGAGCGACAATATTTGTGGGTTCAAATGTAGTTGAAGGGACGCCCCGTGCAACCAGTAACCAAAATTTGGAAAAATCACTAACTGAGCATGCGTTCTTCATACCAGTTTATTTTTGGCATGAATTGTAGCCCCTTAATAGGCTTTCCGAATCATGGGAATGTGAAGTTGAAGTTAGAAGTTAAAAGTATTTGTTGAGCGCACTAACACCAGGCGGTTTCATGGCGCTATGACCAGAATTCAGACGGAAAAGGAAAGGGAAACAGGAGAGCTAAAGAAAATTATTTTAAGGGAAAAGCTAAGGAGAAAAGATGAGTTTTAAGAGCTTTCCGGAAATCCATATAGTTAGTTATGGACCGGATGGAAAAGGGGAAGGCGTTCCAGAAAGTGGGGGCAAGAGTGGAGAACCGGAGGCCACCGTGTTTTTCCTCTTGAAGCGAGGAACTACTAAAAGGACTTGGGTAGATGAACAAAGGTCTCTCTTAGAAAGATAGGGCTGAATTTTAGAATTGACAAAACCGGAGGCAGTGCCTGCAAGAGCCATGAAGGTAAGGCAACCCAACTTGAAAAGGGAGAGTTGGGAGATGGGGAGCCAGTGAAGGGATTTGAGAAGGGGAGTGACGCGATGGTACTTAGGAAGCTGATATATCAGGCGGGCTGCCTGATTCTGAATGAGCTGAAGGCGCAGGAGATCACACGCCGGAATTCCTACGAAAAGTCCATTGCCATAGTCCATGCGGGAGATAATCATGGCCATGACAATGAGCTTAAGGGCCTCAACAGAAAATAAACTGGAGATTTTTCGGATGATGCGTAGGGATAGGAAGCAAGATGATACAACGGCGCTGATCTGAGGGCGCATGGTCAGATCCTGGCTGACTAAGATACCTAGGGTTTTTGCTTTGGTGGAAGGGGAAGGAGGGGGACCAAGGGCAGGGGGACAGAATGCAGGGGACCAAGGACTAGGGAGGCTGCCAGTGAGTAGCAGCTCTGTTTTTTCTGGGTTTAATTTGAGCTGGTTGGAATTCATCCATTCGAATATAAAAGTAAGGACAGAACAGAGATTGGAACTGGAGTCAGGGGAAGGGGAAAGATTGAAGATGAGCTGGAGGTCGTCTGCATAGTTGTAGACTGTCACCTCCATGTTTTGTAAGGCCAAGATAAGGGGGTGAATATAAAGGTTAAAAAGAAGGGGGGAAAAAACAGAACCTTGTGGGACCCCACAAGTGACCGGGCAGGGAGAGGCCGAGAAGCCGTCCAGGTGGACGGCCTGAGTCCGGCCCCCTAGGAAAGAGGTGAGCCAGGCCAGGGCGGACCTCCGAATGCCCGCGCCCTCGACACGGTCGAGAAGGATGGAGTGATCGACCGTGTCGAAGGCAGCGGACAGGTCGAGGAGGACCAAGGCCTGGGAGAAGTTGGAGTCCGCATATTGCCTAAGCTCGTCCAGGACTGATAGAACCACGGATTTTGTCGAGTGAACTGGACGAAAGCCGGCCTGGTGGGAGGCTAAAAGATGGTTATCCTCAACAAAAGTCGAAAGGCAAGAGGTGATGTAGTTCTCAAGAGTCTTTCCTAGGAAAGGGAGTAGGGAAATGGGGCAGAAGTTGGGGAGGGAGGAAGGGTCACTCCCGGGTTTTTTCAGGATGGGGGTGATAATGGCCGATTTGAAAGCAGCTGGGACAATGCCCTGTTGAATAGATGTATTAAGAGGTGAGAGGGGGAACAGGACAGTTAGAAAAGACCTCCTTAAGTATACGGGCAGGGCAACAGTCCAAGGGGGACCCAGATTTAACTTTCCTTAAGAGACCAAGGAAAGTCTCTTCTGAGAGTAAAGGAAACGAGTCAAGAAAGACGGAAGGAATGGCAGGAGTGGGGGGAAGAAAGGAGAGGGGCCTGGGGTATGTTATGTTTAATGGCAGCTATCTTCTCAATAAAGTAGGAGTTAAGGGAATTACAAAGGGATTGGGAGGGAACCGGTTTGGGTTGTACTTTATCTGCAGCTGCAAGATTGTGGACAATGGAAAAAATCTCCTTGGGCTTGTTACTGGCTAGGAGAATTTTGGCAGAGAAGTACTCCGTTTTGGTCGTCAGAATAGCCTTTTTATAGCTGCGAAGAAGGGCGGAATACTGGGACTTGTGAATGGGACAGTACCTACGTCTCCAGTGGCGTTCGGCTTGTCTTAGGGAGAGTTTAAGAGCTTTGAGGTTTTCAGTGAACCACCTATTAGCCTCATGGGAGCGACAAGACCTGACAAACTTGGGAGGGGCGACTGACTCACAGGCCGATAAGCCACTTATTGAGGGTGGCTGCCTGTGAGTCTGGGGAGGAGTCTGCTAGGCAAGGGGAGGAGGCCGCAAGGGAGGCCCACAAGGCAGGCATGTCCACATGGTTCCAGTTGCGGAGCCATCTATTTTTAGGTGGGTAAACTTTATTAACAGCCCCTAAATCGAGGGAAAGGGAAATCAACGAATGGTCTGACCAGATGCAGGGGAAATGGACAGAGACGAGGCGTAGATATTGGCAACCCAAATCTGGTCCAGGATATGGCCACCAGAGTGGGTGGGGAGGTGGATCAAAGTCGTGAAGTTGAGGCAGCAAAGAGATTCAGTGAATTCCTTGGACGTCGGATATTCCCAGTGGTCATGGGGCCAGAAATTAAAATCTCCTAAAATGAGTATAGAGGAGTTGTCGAACGGGCGACCAGGAAGTCTACAGAAGGGATACGGGGGTAAGGCAAGAGTTAAAGCTGAAATTTGGAGTGAATAATTATGGCCACTCCACCACCGGTTTTTCCCATCCGGGCGGTCGGCACGGAGGACATAGTAAGAATCAGGGAGAGTAGCCAGGACATCTGGAGATGAATGTGTGTCATATCCTTGGTTTTATTGGCTTTGGCTAAATAGCAATTGATCTTGTGACAATCCTTGTTAAACCAAGAACAATTCTTACTAATTTAGTTCCTACCCAGGCCTATTTTAGGGTACCTAAGCATATGTAAGGACTGCTTTAAAATCATCAACATCTGTTGGTATATCTGGGCGAGTTGCTACCTAGTGCCCTTTAAATGACATTTGTCAGTTGTCAGAGCAAAGTCCCTTCTGTTGGAAGTCAGACCGGAAAAAGAAGGAGTATTCTCACACAAAGCCTGCATAGACAGCGAAAGAGGATTGTGGTCACTTCCTAGTCTTTCTAGTATGATCGGTAACAGATGACTACAGCCTTAAGTCAACTAGAATATAGTTGATTCTATTTGTACAGTTTAATTTATTATATGTGCGAGGTCCTTTTAAGTCAGATTTTGTTCTTCCATTGAGGGCCCCAAACCCCAACTCAATAGTTAATGCCTTTAATTGGAGGGCTACTTGTGACCATTTGTGGATTGGCAAAATATCTAGGGGAGGAACCGCCCATGCAGCATCCTTGTCTCTAGTTAAACGAACATCATCAGTGTTTCTGTGATCATATTTCCTGGAGTCAGAGATGGTCCAGTCATGAGAGGATGAGGGCCTGTGTGATTTGTTTAAAGTGCTTCTCTGGGGCGTATTTTTTAATTATTTTTAACATTTTAGAAATGGAGTTGAGCACATTTTGCAATATTGATGGAATTGTCTTATAGGTTGCAGCGTTTGTCAAAGTAAGTATTTCAGCAGTTCACTCAGACCAGGATATATGCAGTTGTGTTCAAAACACAATATTTTTGAGCAATGGGTTTATTGGGAGATTACAATTGGCTGGTAAGATGAGGAGGAATTCTGTTTTTGCTGGGTTGACTTTGGCATACAGGGGTAAGATTAAAAGGTGTGGTGGTACTGTTCTCGGGAATCGCTTATAGTAAATCTTTTGACTCTTTAGTCACTACTTATGAGTCAAAACAAATCAAATCAAAATCAGCTTTATTAGGTGGAACAAATATCAACATCAAAGCATACTAATCAAGGTACATTTCTACATTATATCATAAAAGGTATGCAACTTAACAGTTTAAAAATCGTCAAGTAAAATGTTTAAGATAAAACAAGTACTAGTACATGAGGACAAATCTAAAGTGTAAAGTGTCATTATTTAAGAGTCAGTTATACAGTTCAGACTTGTCAAATTGCAGAACATATATATATATGGGGTATAAAGTGCTTATGCAAGAAAGTGCATTTAACATGCATAAAGTGCAAATGCCACCTCCTGCGTCAGAACAAGGAGGTAGAGCTAAGCTAAATCATCCTGATTTTCATATTACAATACATCCAAATGTGAATAGTCTTTTCTTTTCCTAATTGCGAGTTGTACAAAGAGAGAGACAGCACTAATGATTTTCACATTTTCCAGACTGCATATAAAGTTAAAAGCCTATTTATAGTTAAAAAGCCTTTTTGATAAACAAAAGTGGTTTTAAAACTGATTTCCTGATGTCTTTATAAAAACTGCAAGAAAGAGTAAAAGGCAACGTGGATTGTTTGGATTTCCCATCGCATGGACAATTTGGTAATTTATGATACCATTTATCCATTCTAGGAAATGCAGCTAAATAATGTATTGTACCCATCCTTAGTCTAGTTAAATGAAATCTCTGCTGTACATTTCTCACCAGTATTAAGTATGGCTGTATACCCTCATAAGTGGATGTTCACAATAGGAAACAACACTGTACTTTCATTATCCGTGGCATTTAAAAATCTTACCTTCAAAACTTTTTTACTAATCTCCTGTATAAGTATAGGATTCTTCCTATCAATATCCAGTTCACAATAGTATTGGAGACCAAAAATGTACTCCAGCCAAGGTATTTTCCTACTGTGATCGAGGGCTAAACAATCCATAATTAATTCTTTTGTAAATTTAGTTTCGTCTTTAGCCCAAATTCCATGCCAGAAACTGTGACCAGCCATTTGTATGGAGTCACTTAGGTACAGGACTGAGAGTTCTTTGTGTACTATGTAATTTGCTGTTGCACTAGGGATTGCCAACAATCTTTTTAAAAACTTATTTTCTAAAATGTATAGGGGGGCGATGTTAACTCTCCCCTAAATTGCAGCCCATAGCAAACCCCTGTAATACATTTGCTCTGATACAAAGTCAGGATTTCTCGGATGATTTGATTACCTATTTTAGCTGAAAATCTTAAGATACTCTCTGTAACCCTTAAAAATGTCATGTTACATAACTTCTATTGAGTGGCTGGGACGGTTGTTGGCCGTTCGCAGCACTGGCAATGGCCGAAGGGAGCACGGAAGAAGGGGTTAAGGTCTTTGTCAGTCATGAACACTGCAAAATTCTCTACTATGCTTTGCAGGCCATTTGCTGTCCTTGATATTAGGACAGCATCATCAGCATATAGCAATACTGGCCTGAGGCATGTCCCAATGTTCGGGGCATCCACAGTTAACTTTTGTAAAAAGGGGTCAACATTATTTATATAGAGGGAGAAGAGGAGGGGCATTAATACACAACCCTGTCTGATGCCACGCGTGACCCTAAAAACAGGTGTGCATTCCCCCATTTTTCCAAACCGTACCCTAGAGGTTAAAAAGGTATAGATCTGGGATAAATATATAATTATATTGGTAGGGGCTCCTAGCGCTATCAGTGTTTCCCATAGTTTGCGGTGATTGAGTAGGTCGAAAGCGCTAGTGAGGTCAACAAAACAGAGGTGGAGCCCTCCTTCCTTCGCTAAGTTATATTTCCCTATTAACCACATCGCTGCTGTGGTTATTTTTCCCCTGTGCTGATGTAAGGAAAGCTCCATTATTCATGACGAGCTCAGCGCGTCATCAGCACAGCTCAACTGTGCCTCATGAAGAGCTGAGATCGTCATGAGCATGGAAGGGGTTAATAATTCTAAGTTTAAGCATTGCTTTACCATCCCAATATCTCTTCTGAAACAATACTGGGCATCAGTTAAAAACTTTTCCTCACTTGCCCAGTTTTCGAGTCTTTCCAGCATGATTCCGCCCATTAATTTGGATGTGGAATCAAGAAGAGATATTGACGGTAGCATTTTGACTTCCCTCTATCTACTTTAAAAAAAATTAGAACAATGATACTTTCGAACCAAGTTGCAGGTAAAATGCCCCCGAGGGTAGCGTTAAAATCATTCATTAAAATTGGTATCCAAAAATCAGTTTTATACTTAAAAACATCGATGGGTACCCCGTCCGCGCCTGCAGCTTTTCCATTCGCACTTTTCCACATGGCTATTTCAATCTCTCCTCATCGTACTACTCCTTATACTATCTCTTGGCTTTTGCTTGAGAACCAATTTCAGATCCCAATTCAATTTTTTGCATTCATGGTTAAACCATCTGGGATTAGGATCACGTGTCTTCTTTCTCCTTTTAATTATTAAATCACCGGCAATTTCGGTTGTAATATTACAAAAAGCTGTTATGATGGTCATATTCTTGGAAGCACTATTTAAACAAATATCCAGATTTTTTTGTTTTTTCCCTTTAAGATTTTCCATGAATGAGGTTGGGTTCACACCTGACCATTTAATTGAAACTCCATTTGTCCACTGTGTGGTAATGTCGCTATCAACGTCCTTTCCTAGTTCTTTTTGATGCAGGTTTAGTCTCAATGACGCTGTTAAGGAATTCTGGTCACTAAAGAAGCTAATATTAACCCGCACTTTTATCACCAATTCGCTACAATTAGCTGATTTGATGATATGATCTATATTTGAAGATGACCTTGCTCCTATGAAAGTTTGTATATTTGTTTCCCCATCCTCTGTAGTGGGATGTAAAGTTACAAGGTCATATTTATGAACAGCATTGTTAATAGTTTCTCCATACAGATGATGTGAAAAATGGGGGATCTTGTCGCCAAATGTATAACAATGTCCACAGGGTTCTGCCGTTTCAAAATCACATTTGGCACAGTTAAAATCACCCACCCAGACTAAAACATAGTATCCTACTACTCCATCCAAAAAGTGATCCAAGTCATCTTCTAGTAGGTTAATAACCTTACTCTTTGATTTATCTAAAATGTTGTTATAAAAATTGATAATGATAATGGCCTGCTTCCCTACAGAATAAAAATACAAAAGCTGATAATGTTCTGTTGATATTGACATTTTCTTTAAAATCAATGGCGAAGTAACTGCAATCAATGTGGCTAAGTCACCCTTTGCTCGTCCCACCCTATAAAAATAATTTGCCGATCTCAGAAGCCAGTTCTGACGAAGGCTTGGACCCTTATGGGCAATAGGTGCCGAAACATGTTGACCGTATAAGAGTGATGCTGGGGATAGTTTACACATCCCAAGAACATTGCCACCACGCCTTTGAATCTTACCCCTGTATGTCACACCAATAATAAAGTCACATTTTTGGATTCAGGAGGTAATTTAAGTTTTCACACAAATCACATCAGCACTTTACCTCAGAAGTAGGCGGTACTCACTAAGCCTGGGCAGAGTTTGTAGAGTTCCACTACGTGCAACTCCACAAAGTGCAAAAACAACTCCGAAAGCTGTGGAGTGTGTTAGATAAATGCTGTTTGTGCTGATTTTCAGTGCCAGATGCTTGTACACACTGTGCAATCATCACAAATGGCACCAGGCACAGCACAAGCAGGTGCTGCTTCCTTTCTGCCGCGCGAGTAGATTTTTACTTGAGCTGCAGCTTTCGCAACGCAAACAGACAGTTTCTCAACAGGAGCGGTCGTGAACAAGCTGTCTAAATTTCAGAGTCATCACCTTTCAGTAATGGAGAAACATGACCAACTTTAGGTGAACCAGGGATGATTCCTTTAATTTGCAACACATAATTGATATTCAGCCAGGTTGGAGCCTTTGATTTCTTGTAAGATTGCTGAGAGAATGAATTTCCAGTAGTGGGATAATGGCCTAGCTTTGTTGAGGATGTTTGTGAGGGTCAGAAGGAGAAGGGTAATTTTTGGAAGGAGCTCCATTCTTTACTTGACTTCCTGGTCAGTGAGAGGTTGCTGTGTGTGCTGGGCAAGATGTCCAAGGAGTGTTCTATATTTTCTAAGAAGTATTTGGAAAATGTTTAGCATGTCTACTCAAAGGAGTCGAGCATGGGATCGAAACGTCGACTCCTTTGAGTAGACATACGTTTTACCTTTTTATATTATTGTATGTATGTGTTACTCCAGGACACACTGATAATTTTGATCCAAAACAGTGCCCTGATAGCTCACCCTGTTTGCCTGAAATTCTTTCACTTTATTACTTTCTCACTTTCCCCTCCCCTGTACGGTACAGGACTGTGCCCTACTGTATAATAATGCTTTGCTGCTAAAATGTACCTTTACCCATAACAATTTACTTGACTATTAAATTTCCTGTCCGGCTGGACAAGAGACAGAAATATATAGTAGCCTGTTGTGGTCTATATAATATTTTTGCATGATTTCCTTTATGCTGAGGACCTTTTGTTTCCTTGAAAGTACTGACTATGACAGCACTTGATGTATTGACTGACTGGAGCAGTGTACAGGTGCGGATTTAGGATCATGTAAGCGAGAGAATACATAATTTGAATTACCCCCACTTCCTGTGATCTATATTAAAGATTTAATATATCATACATATTGAGGTGATTTTACAGAAGCGATGTGTGGGTTGGTATGGTTGGCCATATTAAATTGAGTATGCTTGAATATGAGGGAACATTGCAGAGTGACGTAGAATGGGACTGGTTGATTGAGTTATATAGGATAAGTTGAGCCGTTGGGATAATTTGAGCAGGGATGTTTATCATGGGGTCCCATGAGGCATTAAAAGGCATTTGCCTCTGATCTTTACTCTACTATTCTAGGGATTTCCAATGGAGCAGAGGAATGCGCACTGTTAAGGTTGGGTTCATGACATTGGGGAGTTTTGTTGCAGATATTAAGGATGTGTATTGCTGTTTGTGAGGATTTAAATGGTGCTTGGGTATAGCCTTATAGACATGTGGCCCTACAAGGTTTGGTGAGTTTTTTAAGTGGCGAGGTAACAGGAGTATTGACATGAATACTTGAATACACCATTCAGGAGTTGTTTCCGATTGGGAAGGTCATCGCTAGGATCTGCGCGCAGTTTGATGTCGTGTAGAAATATCGAGGCTCCCGTATCTTGAGGTTTTTTCTTACCTTATTGGGGATTATGTTAATTTGAAGTATACTTTAATCGTTTTCGAGATAGATTATTGATATGAATAGGAATATTGGTGTGTTATTTAAGGTACGAGGTAAGAATGAAAGCAGTTGGAGAAATGTTGTCGGATTGGTTGGCAGGTATGATACATACACTTTGATTGGTAGTTTGTTCACCCTGAACCATTTCCGATATATGGATCGCAATGGAAGCTATGGTACGTGGCAAGATTGAAAGCAGCAGGTGAAATGTGGTTTGATTGGTTAGCAGGTATGATACACACCCTTGGATTGGTAGTTCGTTTACCATGAACTATTTCCGGTACAACGGATTGTAGGGAAAGCCACGGGGAAGGCGTTCAGAAAATATAGCGTTGCATTTCTCATTTAATAGGAAGTTAGTGTCATCTTGAATGGGAGTAAGCCGTGGTAATCTTAGCTGCTTTGGAATAACCCTGTGAATAATATGGATGCGTGGTGATTGGTAAGGGGAAAATGCACTGGCGGACCAGAGAGGGAACACAGTGTTTTGATCGTGAAAACAGGAAGAAAGGCATTAGATATACGCAGCCATGTGACGGTAGCGGACGAGAGAGGAAACTTTTGGGCCCTTAATTAAGACATGGGGCCCGATGTAGGAGCCCTAATACCGGTCGAAAACGGCCGTTTCCGAACGGTATTAGGGTTTTCTAATGTAGGAGCATGCTTTACAGAATTGGTATTTTACTGAATCTGTATTTACAGATTCGGTAAAATTACCGAATCGGTAAATACAGACTCGGTAAAAATACCGATTCTGTAAAAGCACATGTAGGTAGCACGTCTTTGAGTGCCGCAGCTCTTTCAGATTCGGTATTTTACCACCCAATCCATTTGGGTGGTAAAATACCGAATCCAGGTGTGCATGCACATCTGTGCATGCACACCTGTGCAATGTGACACACAGACATGCCCTTAGGGCATGTCTGTGTGCCACATGGCACACAAGTCCGGAATTGGGGTGCCAGAGGGTGTCAAAGTGACACCCCCTGCACCCTTGCAAAAATCGGAATTTACCGAATCGGTAAATACCGAATCGGTATTCACCATTGATTCCTATGGGCTTCAAGGCCCATAGGAATCAATGGGGTATACCGATTCTGTATTTACCGAATCGGTAAATACCGAATCTTACAGATTCGGTATTTACCGATTCTGAAATACCTACATGTGCCCCCTTCTATTTTACCACTTCTTAAATACCGAATCGGTAAAATTCGGTATTTTAGAAGTGGTAAAATAGAATTACCTACATCTAGCCCATGATGCTGATTGGTGGACCAGTGGTTATGGAAGGTTGGACGATTGTGATTGGTGATTAGAGGATTTAAAAGAGAGTTTGGTGGGCATTTGGACGTGTTACGGATTTATCGTGCAGGAAGTGAGAAATGCGGTGATACTTAAAAATTTGCAAACATTCGTCACAAGAATTTTCAATTCTATTAAGGACACGGAGGCGAGGATTATGCTTTCTCGATTTCTTTACTATAGACAGCAGCCAATAGGAACACAGTAAAGAAATGAAAAACTACAAATCCCATGAGCCCTTAGGCAACCATAGAGAACATATCCCTATATAAACAACCATAGAGGGCAAGACTTCCTCTTTCATAGTCCAGTAAAAATAAAACAGTTAAGAGTCAATTCACGTGGAACCGAAGAACAGCCTGGAGGCAACATCCGAAGGCAGCAGGAGAACGAACATCAGGAGACATCCAAAGGAACCAAGGAGCAGGAGACTGGAGCAGGCCAAACTCCACAGATCCAGAATCCGAAAGGCTGGAACCAAGGCAGGAGAGAACTGAAGAATCTCACTTCTGGTCAGAACCTAAAAGAAAATCAGAGCCGTAATACACCATCCCAGTACCATGGAAGGCAAAAATACAAAGGGTAGGGAAATAGTGCAAGAAACAAGTCACAATGCCATGGCAATGAGAGTATACATGAAAAATGCATTAAAAATACATTTGGGTGGGATAATCCTTGCCTCCGTGTCCTTAATAGAATTGAAAATTCTTGTCACGAATGTTTGCAAATGTTTAATTCTATGGCAGGACAGCAGGGTCAGATTATGCTTGTTTAAAGCTGAGCCACCACAACAGAAGAAATATCCACAATGGGTTTGAAATAAAACGTTTTAAACACAGTATTGGAAGACCAATCAGCGGCCTTCATAATGTCCGTCAAACTCACACCAACAGTAAAAGCCTTAGAGGCCATGGCACCCCGCGTGGAATGGGCTCCGAAAATGGAGATATCAATGCCAGCCTCAGACATAAGCCAACGTACCCAACGGGCCAGGGTAGCCGGCGCCACAGGCTTAAAAGGCTTTTGCAAAGCAATCAGCAACTGACCAGACCCATCTTGACGAAAAGGAGCAGTACTTACCTCATAATCTTTTATGCATTGGACCACACATAACTGTGGGTTCTGAGGAAAAGCTGGATATGTCACAGAAGACATATTACATTTGGTGCGCCGGGAAATTGTAAAAGTGACCCCGTCCGGAGAAAACGAACGCCCCGCGAGGTCCAACGCCCGCACATCTGAAATGCGTTTACAAGACACCAAACAAAGTAACATCGTCAACTTTGCTGAAAGTTGCTTATGAGACAAGGAAGAGTTGGGAGGCCAAGCCTCCAGAAAACGTAAGACAATGGAGACATCCCAAAGAGCAACAAACTTTGGACAAGGCGGTTTAACCAGCCGAATGCCACAAAGTAATTTAGAAATCAAGGGATGCTCCCCAACAGGCTTCCCGTCAACAAAATCGTGGCCCGCAGAAACAGTGGAGCGAAAAGAACTGACTGTCCTATAAGCAGAACCAGAAGAAGCTATGGAAGCAAGAAAATTAACCACTAAAGTAGCATCCGCTGAAGCAGGATCCAAGTTCCGTTCAGAACACCAACAACACCATTGACGCCAAGCTGATGCATAACCCTTGTGCGTGTTGGGGGCCCAAGCTTCCCCGATAAAGCGTGTAGCGTCTCCAGATAAGCCAGGGACTTTCCAGCGTTCCCCGAAATTCGCCACGCAACCAGCCGGAGCTGACCGGACAGAATCAGAGGATGCGGGTTGAGCAGAGGGTCCAACAATAAGTTCCACTACTGTGGAAGAAGGAACGGCGTCGAGCAACTCATCTCCAGAAGATCCGGAAACCATGCCTGAGTTCTCCAAAGAGGAGCTATCAGAATGACTTCCGACTGGAAGTGCTTTGTTCGAGCCAGGACTCGCGGAACCATCATGAACGGGGGTAACGCATAGCAGAGCTGAGGGGGCCAAGTCTGAAGAAAAGCATCCGTGGCCATAGCCTCCGGATCCGGACGCCAGCTGTAAAACCTGGGCAATTGGGCATTGAGGCGAGAGGCGAAAAGATCGATCCAAGGCCGACCCCAGAGGCGAGACAGGTTCCGAAACACTCTGGAATGAAGCCGCCAATCGCTGAAGTCCAGAAGATGGCGAGAGTTCCAATCGGCCCCCTGATTCTGGTGACCCAGGAGATACTCTGCAATAAGAGTGATCTTCCTCTGAAGGCAGAAGTGCCAGAAGTCCTTAGCAATTTCGGCCAAGAGCTTCGACCTCGTCCCTCTCAGCTTGTTCACATACCGCACCGCAGAGATGTTGTCCATGCGGAGGAGTATGCAACAGCTGGTGGCCTGAGGAGCAAGACTGCGGATCGCAAATGATCCCGCCAGGAGCTCCAGACAATTGAAGTGAAGACTCAGTTCGTCTTGTGACCAATGGCCGCCCGTAGTCACAGACCCACAACGGGCTCCCCAGCCCCAAAGACTCGCATCCGACTCCAGCACCACATCCGGAGTAGAGCCGAACAGGGCTTTCCCGTTCCAAGCCTCCATGTGGTCGAGCCACCACACCATCTCCGGCTTCGCGTCTGGTGACAGAGGAACAAGATCGGAATAGCGAAGACCTTTCTGCAAGTGTCTGATCTTGAGTCGTTGCAGGGCCCGATAGTGTAAGGGACCCAGAAAGATCGCCTGAATGGATAAAGCCAACAGCCCTACAATCCGAGCGATCGATCGTAAGGACACACTCTGTTTGGACAACAGTAATGTCAACTCCCTCTTGATAGACTTGATTTTCTGGGAAGGCAAGAGCAGGTGACAAGAGACTGAGTCAACTAGGAAACCCAGGAACTCGATCGACTGAGAGGGATGTAAAAGAGATTTTTGAGGATTCACTAGAAATCCTAGAGACTGCAAGAGCTTGATCGTCCAAACCAAGTGGGTTTGCAGTTGGACAGGACACTGAGCCATCAACAAAATGTCGTCTCAATACATGATCAGATGCACCCCGAGTGCCCTCAGCGACTCCATGACTGGTCTCAGGAGCTTCGTGAAGCACCACAGGGCGGACGAGAGACCGAACGGGAGAACCGTGTACTCGAACCACGTCCCCATCCACTGGAATTGGAGGAAACGGCGATGAGGCGGAAAGATAGGGACGGACAAGTAAGTGCCCTTCAAATGTAGGCGAACCATCCAGTCGCCTTTGCGAAGGAGATCCCTGAGAAGATGGATGCCCTCCATCTTGAAGTGGCGATAGACCACTCCGTTGTTGAACTCCTTGAGGTTGAGCACCAGGCGAGAACCTCCCCCCTTCTTCTCCACAAGGAAGATATTACTGACGAAACCCTGAGGATGCAGGGAAGTCCGCACAATGGCCCCTTTGAGTAGAAGGGACTCGATTTCTGCGGAGATCATGTCCCGATCTAGTTGGGAAAAAACAAGGGGAGAAGGGACGCGACTTTGAAAGGGAGGATGGTAAAACTCGATGCGATAGCCCTGAACCGTCTGTAATATCCATGCATCGTTTGAGATCGTGCGCCAATTTTGAAGAAAACACTGCACCCTGCCCCCCAGAACAACACTGTCATAGGGAATCAATCTCACCTGTAGAGGAGAAATCCTGGCGACCTCCTTGGTTTCCGCCATAGCCTCCTTTGTTGGCCTGTCCACGACCTTTGCGGGAGGGGTAGAAATTAGACTTGGCTCCTGAATAGGATGACTTTTGATTTCCACCTCCCTGCTGGGACTGTTGGCCACGCTGCTGGCCAGAACCACGGCCGAACGAACCTCCCCTGGAACGTCCGGCCCTGCCAAAAACCGGGCGGAATGCCCTGCTAGGCGAAGATTGTGCCTTTTCCAGGCTGCTAAAGGTGGCCACAAATTTTGTCAACTCCTTAAGGAAGGGTTGACCAAAAAGGAGACCCTGAGCAAGGGCCCGACTCAGACGTAGCGAGCTCAGTCAACCTGGGGTCCATCTTGAGCAAGATGGAAAGCCGACGCTCAGTGGACAGAGCACAGTTTGCGTTCCCCAGTTGACAAATAGCCCGCTGGGACCAACCAATAAGTTAATCGGGATCGATGCCAGACGCCGACCCTTGAGCCTGGTAACCTAAATCCAAAATTTTGGTAAGTGGGCCAAGAAGATCCAGTAATTTATCTTGGCATAGGCGCCAAGATCGGTCAATGCCCTTTTTGGGGTCTTTATTGAATTTCTTCAGGTAGGTCAAAATAGTGGGATCCACCTCCGGTGTGTCCGCCAGCTTATCCGCCAACTCCGGGCAAGGACACTCTGAACAGAGACGAGATCGTACCTCCTGATCAAAAGGCTAACGGATGTGTGCCTGGATATATTCCGCAACCTCAGGAGCAGGGAGCCAAGACTTCGAATTTGGGTGAATAATATCAGTTGGCTCGAAGGTTAGGACTGGTGGATGGGAAGAAGCGTCCACAAAATGTTCTTTTCTAGATTTTTTAGCCGGGGTAGGACCAGAGGGGCCAGAAGAAGACGAGGAGGAGGTATCATCAGTATCCGGAAGAGGCAGATGAGACCGCTTGGAAACAGTGGAGACAGACAAGGACTTGGCCAACTTAACAAAGTCGGATTTATGTGGGTTTTTAGGCGATTTAGAGGATTGCTTGCCAGAGGAAGATGGTACCCAACCTTGCTGTTGAGCATAATCGGTCAAATGACGTTTTAATGGTCCAATAGCGCGGACCAGCGCAGTATTGACCGAGTGTTGCACCCACTGGTCAAGGGCGTCAACCAAATCGTATTCAAAAGAGTCCTCAGGCTCCTCATCATAATAATATTCTTCAGATGCCTCATAACCAGCCATGACTGAAGGAAATGTAGTACAATGTGAGGAAAGAATGCCCACAGAATAATGCAATGATCAAATATGAAGACAAATGACCCTGTCAGGGGGAGTGACTACCCCAAGCAAGCCAGACAGGCAGAGTAACACTCAACCCAAACACCGATGATATAAAAAGTGGAGGGACAGGCTTGCAATAGTCAGCCACTCTAGGCAACGCCTCTATTAATTATACAGCCCAAAAGGGCGTCACTGGGGACTCTCCGGCAGGCAGTGGGCCGAGGCTGAGGTGAAAACGCTGCCTCCAAGCGTGTCAGGGCTCTGCGAGGAACAGGGAGCGTCAATACAGCAAACGCACATGCGCGTTAGCTTAGCCTGAAACCCCGAAAGCGGAGCGACGCGCGACTGCAGCGTGCGAGCTCCCGAGTCCCCGTCCCACTCCACAAGGAACAAACGCGGGCACAGAGCGCCCGAGTACAGAGGAGAGGCGACCCGCGCTCTCCATAGGGAAACAGCGAAACAAACAACCGCAAACCGGAACAACCAGAAAACGATACAAGCGCCGAAAGCAATAAGGCAATGCGTCGGAAGACGGCAGTTAAGCGGCGCAGCAAAGCAATTCAGCAAATACACAATAAACATGCAATAAGCACAAGCTGTATAGCAAAAAGACTTAACTGCCTGCGAAGTAGCAAAGAAAGAGGAAATCTTGCCCTCTATGGTTGTTTATATAGGGATATGCTCTCTATGATTGCCTAAGGGCTCATGGGATTTGTAGTTTTTTATTTCTTTACTGTGTTCCTATTGGCTGCTGTCTATAGTAAAGAAATCGAGAAAGCATAATCTGAGCCTCCTGTCCTGCCATAGAATTTGGAATACAATGGTAATAAGGAGGGTTAGCTCCAGAATTTGGGATAAAGGTTAGGAAGAGTAGGTGGTGGTGGTTTTTAATAATTTTGTCAATATTTTGCAGTAGATATATTGAATTTGGTTAATGATTGGAGGACCTGAGAAGTAGTTTTGTTCATACACTTTAAGAAAACAGCTCTCACAATTATGGAATTGGCCATGGATATCTGAATAATAATCACTGAATAGATGAGCTAATGGGGATCCAGGTGGGGCTCTATGAAGGTGCTTTTCTCTGCAGCGAGTAATAAGACCAATGAAGTAGTTCCCAATCTTTTTGCATACAGTACGAATTGAGGTTATGATGAAGATGGATAGCAGAATTGGGCATTAAGAAGGATTTCTTGGAGTAGAGAGACAGTTTAAGTGTTGGAAAGATAACAATCAATTACTGATGTGAGCTAAGGGTTTTTTCAGTTATTGTTTGATAACCAGATAATCAGTTAATATGACATACAGAGATGTTATGACTGTCAATTGAATTTAGGACACATGATTTTCACAGTATGGTTTTTGTTGTTTGTTTCTCGACAGAAAAGTTTTCACACTGGGGACCTAGTGTTTTCAACATCATTAAAGATTCCAGGTCAGATATTGACCTGCGGATTCTAAATAGTTGGAGGTGAGATTGTGGGGTCTTTATTTTTGTTGGTTTCTTTTGAATACAGGGTCCTGTTAGTTATATATAAATTACACAAGGAAGAGATTCAATTAGTTATCCTGATTCTAACCAAAGAGAGGGACACTTACATTTAGGGATCAAATCAATATTGAGAACAAATGGTAGGACTCAACCCTCTGTTTTATTTTATGTTTTACAAGAGTTTCTGTTTCTTCATGTGATGATATTAGCTTGGTTAAATTGTATAGGTTTATGAGAGAAGATGCTTAGATTGTTCAATAGGCAGAGTAGAGAATTTTTATTTTGCTGTAGTTGATAACATCTGCTCTTGTTATTTAACTAATATTAAATTTAAATGTATTTATTTTTGAAGTGGATGTTTTCATTGTGATTATAAATTCTTTACCTTACAGCCCTGATGATGTCCCAGATGGGGACGAAACGCGTCAGCTGTTAATTGTATTACATTTTTGAGGAGTTGGCTGGCATTGATGAATTATCTGAATAAAAAAAACTAACGACACATCACTCGACTGGAGGATTTTCTTTGGGACTTTTTCATATAGAAGTTTGAAATATGAGATAAATAATTTGTTTTGAATACTAAAACGCTCCTTCTGTATTTAGTGTGCATTTCCTACTGCATCGCACTTGAATAACTTGCTATCTCTTTTTTAAATTCTTTTTTCTCCTTCTTCGACTTATGTAATTTTCCTTGGTTTTATCGAATGTCAGTTCTATTTTTATTTAGTTATTATAACTGTGATTTCATTTGTATCATTTCTTACCATTCTTTTTGAAAATACAATAAAAAAAGAATTTGAAAATAAAAGAAATAAACTTAAAAGCTGCATCACATTCTTTGAACTTTTCTACAGAAGAAACACAGAGTCATTATTCTCTTCCTGGCAAGCTGCAGGCCAGTGAAAGGAAAACCATGAAGGCCGAAACTAACATGCCGTGGTTCGTAAGCTAAGTCCTAGAAATCCAAAGCTGATGAACTTGGAAAAGAATTTGAAAGAGAATTTTGAGCAATTTTGAAGCAAGTTCAAATATTTACCATACTCTGGAAAGAGAGGCCCATTAAAGCATATCTAACCTACTAAAGTCATATATTCTTGACGAGGCAGCTGCCATCAGCTGAAGATAACTTGAAATGAGCTCATGGACATTAATTGTATTTTTATTTGAGCGATGTGCTCATGCTAATAGAAATCAAAGCCCCACATGACGTTTATAGCCTTGCGTAACAAAAGCTTCCAAAAAGACTTCATATCAGTGTAGTGTAGAATCTCTCAGACAAGCTAATGGTGTGCACCAATTTTGTGGAGACCACCTTGTGGGTGTACCTACAGTTCTCGTATCTTATTGGATTTGGTGGAGCTACAGGATACTTTGTAATGATTTTCTAGCCCTTTGCGTTGTTTTAAATGTATGTAATTTGTCTTTTCTTTGATTAGACTAAATGCACTTTACTGAAAATTGTGTGTTCTGTATTTGTTATCATAGTTTTAAATGATATATGGAGTGTTCTCCAGTTATAGGGAGCAGCAAATATTCTTTCAACACCCATTTCA
This sequence comes from Lissotriton vulgaris, assembly GCF_964263255.1. Lineage (NCBI taxonomy): Eukaryota > Metazoa > Chordata > Amphibia > Caudata > Salamandridae > Lissotriton > Lissotriton vulgaris. The sequence continues at coordinate 847,387,385 of NC_141685.1, forward strand.
ATTGTGGTGTTCTTGAGTTCCATGAACAAGAATTCAGTTCTAGTATTTGTGCCGCTGGCTGATGGTTCCCATTTCCTCAATGGCTTTTACGGCCAGCAAGTGTCAGCATCGTATTTGTTAAGCTTGTTCTCTCACTCATTTACTTATAGTTAGGGCTCCCGGTTTAATGATTTCTATGTTTTTGCCATTACCCTCTGTATTTACCCAAATTCATTTTTTGCTAATTTTATCTGTATTTACCCATATTTATTTTGGATTGTGTAGAAAAATTATGCTGAAATTAGTATAGTTCCACATCTATTTAACTAATAAATATGCACTCATGCTTGAATGCCTGCCAGGTTTCAGTGCTGTGAACACCCCCAGAAGATAAATCAGTGCCCTTATATGAAAATATGAACATTTCAATATTAACCTTGTACATATCCACTGCTGTTAAAGCCTCTTTACAAAAAATCCTTTCTATTTTAACCCCCTTACCTATTAATCCACACATCTATTGGCTTGGCAGTCTTGGCAGACAGTATTTAGAATTACTCAAAAAGCAACCCAATTTCCGTTTAAAAAAAAATTCTTTTTATTTTGAAACAAGGCATCAAACAAAAAAGGACACAATACAGAGGACTCACTATATGATCTGCAGTACATTTTGAGAGGAGGAGGGGGAAGCAGAACCAAAGTACATACATTATCAAAAAAAGTCACGGGGAAGGGGGAACATCAAATACAGAGTCTCTAGGTGGTTCACAAATCTCCCCTCTATACCTGTTCCACTGACCCCAAATTGAGGCCCATTTTTGGGGACGTCCTCTCGCCAAGTACACCGCTTTTTCTCGAAACATACTCCAGTCTAAGTAATTCTTCCAGTTTTCAAGGGTGGGAGGGGACTCGGATCCCCACTGTTGGGCAATATTTCTTTTCGCAATCATGTATCCCAGTGTGGTCCACAGTGTCTGTGCAGAGTTAAGATCAGTGGGTTCCCAAATATTAAGAAGGCATCTACGTGCCTCCGGTAACCGTTACGTCTACACAGTCCGACTTACAACACTCCCATCTGTACAAGGCAGGGGCCAGTGACATAAACCCTGTGTAGTATCTTTACTGTACCAGCCGCAGTCTTGCAGGGGAGATGACCATCTAGGATTCTATCCTCAAGGGGTGATGCTTCCGGTATATCCAACTCCTTACGCAGGGCACCCATTAACGAATGTCGAATTTGCACATAGCGGAAATATGCAGAACCTGAAAGTTCAAATTCTCCCTGCATATCTTCAAATGATTTAATCCGTCCCTTGCTCCACACATCCTTTATAGTTGAAATCCCTATCAGCTCCCATTTATCAAATCCCTTTGTGTTCCAAAGCTTACCCATTTGTTCCGAGTCAAAAAGTGGGGTTGCTAGCGTCAGCCTGTTCCTCCACCCTAAAGAACTTGTGGCATTATGCCAGATTTTTACTGCATGTTTAGTTGGTCCTATCAAACCAAGCTTCACCGGTATAGAATACAGTGCCCTACTATAACTACCCCTCGGGAGGAGCCACTTGTCCATAGCATATCCGGGATCATCTACGGGCTCATATGTTCCATAGTTTATCACAGCCAGCTGGGAGGCCCAGTAATAACGCTTGATATACGGGAGGGCAATACCTCTGTCATACCATGGGAGTGTCAGCTTGGCTAAAGCCATACGGGGCCTCCCCTCCCATAGCAGACTACGCTGTAGCCCCTCTACCTCACGGAAATAACTAGCAGGCACTACGTCTAAAGTATTCTGAAGGGCATATAGAAAGCAAGGCAGAGACATCATCTTGAAAAGGGCCGCTCGACCCAACAAAGAGATCGGAAGCCTTCGCCAGTGAGCGGAGTCACTCCTAAGCCTTTGCAACGGGGGGAGAAGATTTTCGACATATCTAGCTGTCGGGTCCAGTGAGACAAAAATACCCAGTTATTTGAATACACTCGTATTTATCTAGATGGGACAGTTTCTAGGAGGAATCGGAGCCTCCCCCTTAAGAACATATAAAAGGGATTCCCTCCAATTAATGGAGAGTCCGGAGTTTTTACCGAAAGAATCTAGCACATTGCACACCACCATGAGGGACTTCCGAGGGGAGCTCAGGTAGAGCAGAATATCATCCGCATATAAGGAGATACGATCCTCCCATTCAGAGGACCATCGCATTCCACGGATGGATGGTTCCCAGCGGATCCTAGCCGCCAGGGGTTCCAAAGCGAGTGAGAAAAGGAGAGGGGAGAGGGGGCAACCCTGCCGAGTGCCCCGACCCAAATGAAAGGGTGCAGAGACCTGGTCATTAACCACTATCTGGGCGAGCGGCTCAGCATATAATAAACGCACCGAGCTAATATAATCGGGTCTGAATCCAAATTTAGCCAGGACCGCCCATAAATAGGACCATTCTACGGTATCAAAGGCCATAGTTGCATCAAGGGATGCGATCACGGCTGGTCCTTTCAGAGTATGAGACCTGGCTATCACGCCATGCAACCTATGTAGGTTCAAGGCCATATTTCTATGGGGGATAAAGCCTGATTGGTCCGGGTGAATCAAATCACAAATCACTTTTAACAGTTTAGTCGATAGAGCCTTGGCCAATACTTTGGACTCCGCATTTAATAAAGAGATAGGTCTATACGAGGCACACTTGGTTTTTGGCTTACCTTCCTTATGAATTACCACCACCGATGCCACTCTTTGGTCCCTAGGCAGGACTCCCCTCTCCCAGGCCTCAACAAACATACCTTTAAGGTAATGAGCTAGCCTATCTGGTCTGAGCTTATACAGCTCAATTGGGAGCCCGCTAGGTCCCAGTGCCTTGCCCGAGTTTAACGAGCGAATGGCTTGAGCTATTTCATCAATCGTCAGGGGACTATCCATAAAATCACTATCCTCCTAAGACAAACAAGGAAGCCGTATATCACGAAGCAGTAAATGGGAGTCCTCCTCCGGTCAATCTGAGACCGAAGCATAGACAGTTTGAAAATATTTCGCAAAGCTACTGACAATACTCTGGGGGTTGGTAATCGATTCTCCCTCATCCGTAACAAGTTCTGGGACCACACACCCGGCCCTATCTCTCCTATCCAACCAGGCGACCAGTTTCCCCGCCTTATCTCCGACATTGTAAAGTCTTCCCTTCTGTTCCCTGTCAAGAGTTCTGGCCCTATCAGTGACCAACAATTTATAATCATGTTGTTTCAGGCTCATAATAAGTAACTTAGCTCATGTCACCCCTCGCTCCAATTCCTTCTCCAGCCTACCAATCTCAGTCTCTGCCTCCACAATCTTTTTGGATTTTAGGATTTCGCATATACCATGGGTTGATAGGGGCAACCCGACCTGCTGATTTCAAAGCGATACAGAACCGAGTCCAAAGCGGGGAGCGGTCAGAGATGCCCCTGGGAAGATGGACTGCTTCGATGATATAAGATGCCTGAGCCGCCGTGACCAGACAATAGTCCAGCCGGGAGACGGTACCATGTATACCCGAGTGAAATGTGTATTGCTTCTTGTCTGGGTGGAAACAGTCTCCAACTGTCCACCAAACCCATTGCATCCCAAAAATCGGGCAACCCCCTCTGGCGGGCCCCGTATCTCGTGGGGGGTGCCTATCCAAGACCCCTGAAACTACAGCATTTAAATCACCACCTATAATCAAAGGTCCTGCTGGTAGTTCGAGTAATAGTTTTCCTAAATCAAAGAATAAGGTAGACTGTAGATCCGGGGGGGGGGACATAAGCTGATAAGAGAGTAATAACATGCCCCTCCCAGTGGCCCGAGACCCCAACGTATCTTCCCCTGTCATCCGCCAACGTGGAATCTATCACCAAGGGTTGTGCCTTGCGAATCAGGATACCTGCCTCCCTGGACCCAGATTTGAACCCTGCATGAGCGACCAACTTGTACCCCATTCTATGCATTGCCATGCATGAATTTCCAACCAAATGCGTTTCTTGAAGCAAGACTGCGTCTGGCGCATGGCGCCTAAGATACTGAAGAACTACACTATGCTTGATCTTGTCCCCCAACCCATTCACATTCCAACTTAAACCTTAAGTTCACTACCCCCCATCATCATAGTAAAAAAGGAAATATTCTGCTGGTGTCCTCTGTATACTAATCAAATTCAAAGTACCGATGCCATTAGTGAAACAAAACATAAAAAAAGGTAAACAGAGTGCCAATAATGTGACATACAATAATACGAAAATCCCCCCAACTCTCATCAAGCACCCCTGCATGCCGCTTACGCGCATCCCAAACTAGCAGTGTGCCTGTTGCCCCTTTTCCACCAATACTAATCTACAACTAACTAGAGGTAGAAGATAGAGGGAGGGCCTACACTTACCCGCCACCCTACCCTGCTCCCTGCTCCATCGCATCCGCTTCACTTCCAGTCAACATATTACAGCGTTTTTGTAGACATAGCGAAGCAAGGGAGATCATTACGCACCCATTACCACCTTTAACAAAACATATTACTATTTAACTCAGCTGATACCACTCCACATAATTATTGTTCTTCCGTCTCGTCCCGGTCGTGGCTCGCCTTCTCTGTCACAATCACACTGTCCAGCCAATCCACAGCCACCTCATGATTGTCAAAAAATCCAGGCCTTCCTATTTAGTTCTACTCGGAGTCGGGCCGGAAACATCTTAGCGTATCTTAGACCTTTGTCTCTCAGTTTCTTCTTCACTGATAGGAAGTTCTGACACTGTTTCTGAACCATTTGGGTAAAGTCTGGGAAAAAGGAGAGGGTCGCATTTTCATACTTCAAGGGGGGTCTGTTTCGCGCAGCTTGCAAAATCTCATCCTGGTCCAGAAAATTCAGGACGCTTGCAATCGTAGGACGAGGGAGCACTCCCGGCCTCGGCCTACCTCCCGGGACTCTATGTGCACTTTCAATTGTGAACAAGTTACTAAGACCTTTAGGCTTGCGATGGTTGAGGACAAGAGTTTCAATTAACAGTTCTGATGTTTGGACTTCTGGTTTCTCGGGAACCCCAAGAATGCGGATGTTATTACGTCTGACCCTCCCTTCGTATTCATCCAGCTTGCGATCTGTAAGAGCTCTCGAGGCCCTAAGGTCCTGTACCTCCTGCTGCAAATGACTCACATCGTCAATTAGACTTTTAGTCTTAAGCTCAAGTGATTTGACCTTTTCGTTGGTCTTCGCGAGGTCTGTCCAGATTAGCCCCATCTCGATTGTAACAGTGTCTAGTTTGGTGTCAAGGGCTTCCATCTTCTGGCCCAGTGGCGCTTGTACCCCGTTAATAGCCGCCATAAGATCCGTTAATGTTGGTTCAGTGGGGGCAAACACCACCTCTTCACCCGACAGTGTCTTCTTTGATTCAACCGGGGACCCCTTCAGTAAGGTATATCGATCCACTCTCTTTGATTTGATAGTCTTTGATCCCTTAGAGGACCGCGACAGGAGCTTGTCCGATTCCGGTCTTGCCGCCATTGTGCCACTCGCCTTCACTGGAAAAGACCAGAGCGAACTCACACCTGATGTGATCACCAATCGCTTCGCCTTCTCTGATGGCCTCCAGCAGGCAATATGCGGTCACGTCCCCCCAAGCCCAGACTAGCCCAGATCAGATCACCCAGTCCAGTGTGTTCTTAACAGTTCTCGCAGCTCTTGGGTAGCAAACAGAATGAGGGGGTACATTCCTTTTCCAGAGCAGCAGTTCATCAGGGCTGTGCTCACCCAGCAGATCTCCCTGTGCTTCTTCGTCTGGATGCATAGTACGCCACATATATGGGTCCGTGATTCATCCATGGCATATCTGCCACCGTTTCCAAACGGTAAACTAGTGAGTCTCCAGTGGGCACCCGGCGGACACTCCCGGGTCCAGGCGCCGGTATCACACAGCACACAGAGATGGTCCTTCCAGTAAGACCAAACGGGGCCTGCAACCATCAAGCCATCAATGCGCTTTGCATTTTCCACCTGTTCCCACCCGAAGGCTCCTCCACCGAGCACTGACCACCAGCAGCTCGGAGGATCCCAGTGCAATGCAGGCTATCGTTCCAGGCAGACAGTCTTTTGGCCTTAATATGGCATTGCGTCCCTCAGGGCGGCATCACCAGACCTCCGGGGGCTAAGCATGAGAAAGTTAATATTCGAGGGACGGGGGGCCCAACTGCACCTCCCTCCATCGTGTGCGATCCGAGGTGGCCGCAGCGCCCCCACAGCCCCGCTGTTTATTCCTGGAGCCGGGCAGAAGGTCAAAATTGACCGTGCTCCTCCGCACTCACCGCAATCATTCTTGTGAAGGCAGCGGGTCATGGCCACAGCCCCGGGGTACCAAAGTTCAACCTCGGGCTGGATCGACCTAATCCGGTCCGCAGCTGCCGGTGTTGTTTAACTGGCGGGCGGCCTCACAATGACGCAAGGTCCCGGCTTCTCGTTAGACCAGGCCCCAAACTTCTGGGCGGCACAGCTCCATACCTGGAGCACAGAGGCAATCCGGAGTACCTCGTATGGGCTACACTTTTACTCCTGAAGCGGGGATTGATGTTTGGGTGCAGGATAATTATCAGGATATATCTTCAGGCAACGGAGGTCGGCAGAGCCGAGTCTCTACGCGGCTATCTTGGCCGCAGGCTTGGCTCCCCCCTCCCCAATTTCCATTTTTATCCACTTTTAAAAATAAATACAGACAAGAAAATTAATGTTTCTTGTCTGTATTTATCTGCAAAAATGGGTAAAAACGGAAAACAGGAACCCTTAATTATAATAATTACAGCAACCTTTGCATATAGTGCTATACACTTCAAAACATAATATTAACAGCTGTTACTAAATACTTAATTTAGATACTCTGAAGAATGAAAATCCAGGTCAGCCTTGCCAGGATTCCAACTTTTGACCTTCAGGTCACACTCGCAGATATCATTTACACTTTGCATGTTTTTAGATAGCTTTTCCCTATGGAAATTTTGGAATTTGAGTTTTCCCAACTGTTGTGTGTTTGTTCATTGTATTAAATTGGGTTACTGGTTGAGGGAAGTGAAACACTACTTAAGCAGCAATCACAATTCCTGTCAGGGTGAATGCAACACAAGCAAACCCCAAATTAACCTGTGCTTAACCCTTTGGTAGCTTAGAACAAAGCAGTCAGGCTTAACTTAGAGGTGCTTTTAAAGTATTTATGCAGCTTTCAAACAGTAATAAAGTGTAAACACTGCTCACACCAATTTAGGAATATAGAGTTAAATGTCAATTATTTGAGACCAAATGACAAATATCTAATCAGTAGAACTGGAGATATGCAATTTCAAAGAGTTCAGATAAGTACAGCACCTAAAAGCACAAAGACCACTCAACATACAAGACCAGGTAAAAGTTGCAAGTTCAGGCCAACAATGATGGAGCGACGACAGATACATGGAACGGGTTAGTCCAATCGATAAAGTTATTTCAAAAGTCCAGTGCAAAGAGTTTCATTCATGGTGGAGGGAGCTGCAAGGAGCAGGGTGAGAGCTGCAGATAATCATCGCTGTAGCGCGAAGATTCTGTTGGGTGTCACAGGCGGTCATTGCTGGAGATTCGGGTTGCTAGTCACTGCTGGCTGTCGATGCTGTTGCATGAAGTGGAGATCTTGTGTTGGTAGGCATCACTGTGGGTCACTGTTGCACAAAGAGTTGGGTTCACCGGACCTTCATGTTGGCGGGCGGCCAGAGGCCTGTTTGCGGTCGTGAGGAGCACAGAACTTCAGGATCTCTCCTTTCTTTGAAGGGGGAGCTAAACTGATGCCACACCGATGGTCTGGGACCTGGGGGGAACTTCATGGGGATCAGCAACTCACTCCAGCAGAGGCAAGCAGGGCTCAGACATGTCCAGTTGCAGGTCCAGGCAGTAGGTCAGCTGGGCAGATGCTTAGGGGGGCTCTGGAGCTTATGTCCCTGTAACTCAGAATGGGCGGTCAGTCAAATGACCCTTGGAGTCACTTCAGCCTGGGGAGAAGGGTGCAGGTTCAGTCTTCCTTTGCAGCAAGTAGACAGCAGGTAGCAGGGCGGCAGAGTAGCAGTCCTTCTGGCAGCAGGACAGGACAGCAGTCATTCTTCTGTAATATCCACAGGTCCAGAGATGCACTGGAGTGTTGGGTTTGAGGGTCCAATATTTATACTTGGTGCCAGCTTTGAAGTAGGAGAAACTTCCAGAGGTTTACATCCCTGAGCTACTTGGAATTTCCTGCATCCATGCCCTAGCCCCAGCTTGTCTGTGGGTACAAAAGACTAGTGTAAAACCCTTTGTGAATGTGCTCAGGCAGTCTTTGTGATGTGAAAGTGTGGTAGGTGACAGCTCCACCCCCTATTTAGTCAGAGATGGTCCATCCTGCCAACACATGTTCTCCTTTGTTTCACCATCTGGGAGCAATACCCAAAGACCTAAGGCCAGCTACACATAGTCATGTTACCCAGGATGAAGGCTGCAAGAACCAAATGGTACATGTCCACCCTAGAGGTGGCTTACATGTATTAGAAATGCAGGTTTAGGCTTGGCATAAGGTTTACTTTGCCGGGCCGAAATGGCAGTTTAAAACTACACATACAGGCTACAATGGCAGGCTTTCACTCAGCCATCTATACTTTCACTAACTTATCCATCCATCTATCCATCCAGCCTTTTTCTCTTCATCCATCCATCCACCCTCTCACTCATCCATCTATCTACACTTTCACTCATCCATCTATCCACCTTTTCATTCCATCCATCCATCCATCCATCCATAAATCCATCCCCCTCTCACTCAGCCATCCATACTTTCAGTCACCCAGCTATTCTTTCCCTTTTCATCCATGCACCCTTTCAGTGATACATCCATCCATTTTTCTATCCGCCCTCCCTTCCATTTATTCATCTATTTTTTAACTTGTCCATCCATGCATCCTTTCATCCATCTATCCACTCACTCTTTCACTAATCCATCCATTCTTTCACTCATTCATTGCCCCCCCCCCTACCCCGGTAGACAAAGCAAAAAATCTTGGGGTTATTATAGATGATAAGCTTAGTTTTAAAGCTCAAGGGCCAGATGTAGGTAAAATAGATTTACCGATTTTTAATTACCGAATTTTACCGAGTCGGTAATTCAAAATCGGTAAATCTAAGGGGTGGATATGTAGGTATTCCAGATGGGCTGGAATACCGATTCAGAGGAATTCGGTGTTTACCGATTCGGTAAATACCGAATCGGTAATGCCTATTCATTCAATTTCAATGAGTTTTGATCACTTTGTTTGATATATAGGAATGTACTAGGCACAAATTAATTTTCTAAATTTCATTGGAAAATCTTTGCAGACCGTGGCTGTTTTCTTCCCTGTATTGTATTGTATATATATTGTATTATATGCTTTGTGTTTTCCCCTTGTTTGAATGCGTCTTGTTTGGTTGTGATATGCGTGCAACTTTGAATGAATGATTGATGTATAGTTATATTACAATGTCCCATGTGTCCTTTTTATGAGAATCCCTTTTTGTATGATGAACTGAAGAATCTGTTTGAAATGTTCTTTTCAAAAATTTGGTAAAATAAAAAGCTATTAACTAGCAATTCCCATTCTTGAATTTTTCCTCTAGTTTTGGATGATTATTTGTTTACTTTAATCCACTTATATCAGTACTGGCAATTCTGTTCGTTTTATAATTATTAAGGCTCAGCCTTACTGATTAGAGCCAGCCCCTAGTTGTTTCCTGCAGGGGGTGTCACTTTGAGACCCTCTGGCACCCCCAAAACAGGCTCGGGTGCCATGTGGCAGGCATACATGCCCTAAGGGCAGGTCTGCCTGTCACATGGCATAGGTGTGCACACCGGAATCGGTATTTTACCATCAAATTGGATTTTATGGTAAAATACCGATTTGGTAAGGCCTCTGGGACTCTGAAGAGTCCCACCTACATCTGGGTGCCTCAGAATCGGTAAAATTACCAAATTTTTATTTTACTGAATCGGTAAAATTACCGATTCGGTAATTTTACCGATTCGGTAAAATAATGCCCCTACATACCTGTCACCCATTTACCGATCGGTAACGGCCGAAATCGGCCATTACCGCTCATTAAATGGCCTCAAACGGCCACCTACATCTGGCCCCAAGTCTCTAATGTTGTGTCTTCTTCATTCTTTATGATTAAGAATATTAGGAAAATGTTGCCTTTCATTCCCAGACCATGAAGAAAGTCAGTAGTAACCTCCTTAGTCTTGCCCAAACTTGATTATTGTAATGGACTGCTGTACATTAAGGTTCAATCCACCCTTCTTAGGAAGCTACAGGCAGTGCAAAACACTGCCGCAAGACTGATTCTGAACATTCCAAAATATCAGTCTGTCAGATCAGCTCTGCGAGAACTCCATTGGCTGCCAGTCTGCCAGCGTATAAAGTTTAAGATGCTCTGCATGGCCGACAAGGCACTACACAAAGAAGGGCCTTCCACCACCAGACACGTTTCTGACCTCATGGTGTGAGGACCAGCGCTCTCAGAGGCCAGAAACAAAGCCTGCTCTGTGTGGAGGTGCTTCACACCTCCCCCAGGACTGGATGGCCTTCCAAGGCAGGAAGCTTCAAAGGCAATGCCACCTTTGAAATGTGACCCAGTCAGCTCCAGCTAGTGGAGGATGCCTTTCTTGTTCTACATTTGGTGGGAGGACAGGCGGGAAAATTTGGTAAATTAGGAGGTTGGTCCCCATTCAGCCAGAACCACCTCTAAGGTGGGGCAGGTGATGTGGACCGCACTTTTCATTTCCCTCCATCTTGGTTTCAGGGAGAATTAGCCGATTAGGGTCAGGGTAGTGTCCTTTCCCACAGGAAGTGGTCACTTAGAGGGTGTCGACATCCTAAAGGTAGGAAGCCCATTGGTGACTACATGTCTCCCCCTTTAACGCCCATAAATTAAGTATTTAGGTGGCACCCCTGGACCCTGAACTTATATTTGATGGACACAGAGAAGAAAAGGACAAAGAAGAGCTGCTGACTCAAGGACTGAAGCCCTGCTGCAGAAAATTGGGGCCAAACCCTGCCTGCTGCCCTAAGGGCTCAACAATCGTGGTGTGCTGTCTAATTCTGCCACTGTGAGGCATCTAAGAACCCCAGAGATCCTCTAGCCTTCTACAAATTGCCTAAGAACACCCTTGGAGTGGAGGTACTGCTCCTCTGCAGCCCGCAGATGCCGAACCACAGAATCTGGGTATGCCGACTCGCTCTTTCTTGGCGACTTCATTGCAGCACCCAAACCAAAATTGGTACACCAGCTCCAGAGGGTCAGATCTGTCTCCCTACCAAGTTTGGAGACACTACGACATACCAGAGCCGTGCGGCACCAATAGCCGGGGTACTGGACCCTCTGCAGCAATCATTGAGACGAAGAGTCCAATCCAGACTCCAACTGCATGAAACCACGCACCCTCCAGGGATGTCAAGACCCCTGAGCCCCTTTTTGTGAGGAGTGGCCCATGTGTCCCGAAATCACCTCTCCAAGCTGCCTTCTCCTGCCCGCGAGGACATCTTGGTGTGCATGCCCAGCTGACCTTTCTAGTTTTCATCCAGCCTGCCTGGCTTAGGTACCGATGAACCAGCTGACCTCCCATGGTCCCGAGGTCCTTGAGCTAGCGCCCCTGAGAGGGACCCCTCTGACTAATATGTAAGTCCCTTTGTGCAATGAATTTTCAGGTGACCCCCTACTTCGAAGTGTACTAGCTACCAACGACCTCAGCTCCCTGCTCCCGGCTAAATCCGGGACGCTCCCAAGAATCCGCTGGTGGAACACTGAGCCTGGCCTTGCTACTTACTTAAATACCAAAAGTGAACCTTGAAAACCAACTGCATGATTTTATATGCATTTTCTTGTTTCGTCCTATTGACTTCAATGTTGCATAATTGTGCACAAAAGTAATTCATTTTGCGAACGTTAAAAATTAATATACTACAGAGTACTTACTCTAGATCGAAGTTCTTGGTGTGAAAAATTACATAAAAATCTGTGATATTTTTATAAATTGGTCTCGGATTTATTCTTGAGTGTGTGTCTCATTTATTGCCTCTCAGATTATAACAAATGCATAGCACTACCCTCTAATAAGCCGAATTGCTCACCCACACTACCACAAACAGAGCATTGGTATTATCTACTTTTTCTACTTTTTACTTTTACCAATCTGGGCCTCACTGCATAACGTACTTATTTTAGTGCACTATATAGAGAGCCAGCATCCTACAATGGGTAAAAGGATGGGTGCATGAATAGATGGATGAAAGAGGGTATGTATGGATGAGTGAAAGAATTGATGGATGAGTGAAAGGAAGGAGGATGGCTGGATAAAAGGGTGGATGGATGAGTGAAATAATGGATGGTTGAGAGAAAGGTAAGGTGGAAGGATGGATAAAAAGGTGTATGAGGGAAATGTGGATGAATGGATGATGAGAGAAAGGATGGATGAGTGAGTGAAAGGATGGTTGGATGGATGGGATGAATGAAAGGGAGGATGACAGATGGATGGATTGAATTGGTGGATGGATGGAGTGAAAGGTTAGATGGATGGATGAACAAAAGGATGGATGAGTGAAAGGATGGATGGATGAGAGAGGGTTGTTGAGACAAAGAATGGATTTATTAGTGAAGGAGAGGGTGGATGGATGGATGGATGAAGGGTTAGATGTATTAGTGAAAGAATTGTGGAATTGAAAGGGAGGGTGGGTACTTGGATGAAACGGTGAATTGATGGATGCATGAAAAAATGGATGGATGAGTGAAAGGGAGGATGAATGGATGACAGATAAGTGAAAGTGTGGCTGGACAAGTGTGAAAGAATGGATGGATCAGTGAAAGGGTAAATATATGGATGGATACGTGGATGGATGGGTTGAAGGGTGGATGGATGAGTGAAAGGATGGATGGGTGACTGAAAGGGTAAATGGATGAATGAGTGAAAGGGTAGATTTATAGATGGAGTGAAATGGTTGATGGATGGATGGATGGGCGAAAGGATGGATGGATGTATGAATTAAAGGATGGATAGATGAGTGAAAGGGTGGATGGAGAGATGGATGGATGGATCGATGGATGGATGAATGTATTTAATGGCTAAGTTTGTAGATGGATGAATAGGTTTGGATATGGATGGGCGGACAGACGGAATGGTTAAAGACTGAAGGATGGATGAAAGACTGAATGAATGACAATGCAAAGGTCAAAAAGTGGATATCAGCAGATGGATGGATGGATGAAAGGATGAATGGATGGATGTTTGGATGGGAGAGACAAGAGAGCTCCTCTGTGAAAGATCCTGATGACTTGCCGTGCTTGCTTGGTGCCATAAGAGATTGGTTTCGTAGTGGGGAGTATTTTAATTTTGTGGCTACTCCCTTGACCTCACAAAAATGTCAGTGTAGGGTATGACTTTGCAGAAAAAAGTTAATCGAGAAAATGACAAAAACTATTTTGCCCAAAATGCATCGTCTTGAGAAAATTGCACGTATTTCGCTCAAATAAAATCATACATTTTTCACACCCTATTCCATTTCGGGCAGAGCCCCTGACACTTTGTACATTTTCGCAGCAAAGAGCATTTGCCACCGGAACTCCAACCGTACAAGATTCAACTAGCTTGAGGGAGGAGAATAATGACCTATAATATTACTGATTTTTTTTATAACGGAAGGGCAGAGGCCTCAGATACACACTTTGCATGCACAGCTTCCCACGGGCACTATCTCCAGCTTTCACGAGAGGGAGCCTAGCTGATTCCTGTGCAATCCTCCGAGGCGACACTTCTCGACGGAGGCCCCAGTGCCTGCCCTGTCTACATCCCCACCCACAGGGACCTGCTTCATTTCAGAAGCCCACAATTGCCCCAAGGCGTCATAACCATGACTATTAACTCGCGACCACATGGACTACAGAGTCTAAATATGGTTTCTTTAGTTGTAGTTCTTGAACATTGCAGTCCCCGGGGGTGGGGGGTATTTTTTAATGGCGGCTTATTTTCTTATCCGTGGTGTCGTGGAAGAGACCGCCATAGGCCCTCCTATAAAAAAAATATAAACGCAACGAGAACCGCTTAATTAATTTACATGGAGAAGTAACAGGTGGGACTAAGTTCTAGCCCGAGGCAAATTGTCTGTCGATTGAGCGCAACCAAGAGGCTCGTTAGCCTAGACCAGAAGAGACCATTTTATAAATATGTATGCTCTAGCGGCTCTTGAACTGCCTGTCGCAGTGACTCAAAGAAATTGGTGTGGCGGGAATCCCTGGGCACCTCCATTTTGTCAGCGTGTTCCTTGTAAGACTGGCAAATCAAGTTCGTCTCCAAAATAAAAGAAGCGACGTGCGCTGCTTTCTCAGTACAAATAAGGGAAGGAAAGCAGACAAAAACGGTAGGGTCATGCAAAATATACACTAAAGACATCACAAACACGAATATCACTTGTGTTTTGGAGGAAATATGGTAATAATTTTAAAGTCTCTAATTTATTTCCATGAGCAGAATTTACCTCACAAGTGTAGAGTACGCTAAAATAGGTCTTTCCCAGATCTCATTACTAACTGCCTGATTCAGAGTTGCATGTTAGCAGAACATCCATCGGTTTATGGAGGAAATGGTCAATTCAAGCACACAAAAATCCAGGTGGTCCTAGCCTGGCAGTTCGACTGGGCTTTTCCTATTGGAGCAGGGTGAAGCCTGATTTGCATATGGCTGAGTCCAAACTGAGGTGGCGTGGTGGACGAAAGAATGATAGGTTGAAATGCTACCCTGAGAGGTTGTAAGTGGTTAGACTTTTTACAAGCATTTGGGGATTCTATGCATTATAGTTGGATGGTAGGGTAAATCGCCCAATTTTCAGAGAAAAATGGTGCATCCTCTATTGCATTCTCTATTCTGCGCAATGGACTACATTTGCATTACCTATCTCTGCCACACTTTGTCAACAGCAAAAGTAATTCATCTGTGAGATGTTCTACCGGCAAGAAACCTCTAATTGAGCATTTACCAATTCCTTCACAAACTGGAAGATTTGTCTCAAAGGAAGAATATTTAACCTTGTTGGAAAATGGGTCCACCAGAAGTGTGACTCCTTTTAGTATAGGTTACTATGTCCCTGTGCCCAGGTCATGACACAAACATCTGTTGGTAGCATCTGCTGATCTAGCTGTGGGCACAAGTCCTCTTACTTGCGGAGAAATTAGGAAAGATGCATACTAACCGTCCTGGGTAGATCATGAGCTCATGACTGGGGCCCTCATCACAACTTCACACCGAGTCTGACAGTGTCTGTGTCTCTAGGACACATGGATGAAGTGCAAATACGAGGTTGGTGTACCTCTGGCTAATAGGGCTCCCAGTATGTGTAGTCCTAGTGATAGTGGGTTGCCGGGTTAGATAACATAAGGACAATGACTACTGTCTCCCCTGTCCCCTTGTATGTTCATGCACTCATCGTCCCGCCCTATATGAATTTGAGCAGAATTTATAAAGCACAACATAAGCTCAAAGGAGTTAAGGCACTGTAATCTTAGAGGTAAATTTAAGCCTGACAAAAAGGAAAAAGCTTCCTAGATGAAAAGGAAGACCTTATAATGTTAAAAGCCATGGGCCTCATTTATGAGGCTGTGCGTCACTTTTACGCCGCCGGTGCGTCACTTTTTATGATGCACCAGTGGCGTAAAAAAAATGCGCCTTGTTGCGCCATATTTACAAAGTGACACATCTAAGTAGATGCGTCACTTTGTAAACCCATGCGCCACATTGTTCCTGCGCCAGGTATAATGTATGCAAGGGGGGCGTATTGACGCAAGAAAGAGTCGTAGAAATGACGCAGTGAAATCTATGAAATTTCACTGCGCCACTTCTAGGACACAAATGCATCAATTTCTTACGCCTGCCTCACAGCAGGCGTAAGACTGACGCAGGCCCTTTCACATGGGGCTTGCCCCATGTGAAAGGACACATTGCTGGAGTTGCGTCACTTTTGTGACACACTCCAGCAATGCGTCACTTTTGCTCCATACAGATACGTCAGAAATACTGACGTATCTGTAACTCCTTGTGGCATGATGTGTCATATTATAAATATGACGCATCCAGCATGTCGCAAGGAGGGTGCAATGAAAAGTGACGCATCGCTGTTTTCACTCATGCGTCACTTTTCATAAATGAGGCCCCACATTTTTAAAGCTCTCTTGACGGTAGAATAAGACTTAATGCCAGTAAAGTGATTAGTTAATGAATTCCAGAGGCTGCCTTCCCATCTCTTATTCTGAACTCGAGGGACTGTCACTGAATTAAGGTGATCTTGTCGCAGATTTTTCCCCGGGTATACCACTGGAACATTACCTAAATTCCAGCCTGACCAACCTGATGGAGGGCCTTGTGCACTAACAGATGGTCTTGGACATGGTTCACTTTTGTATGGGCAGCCAGTGCAGCTCAAGCTATGCTACTGAGGCACTACTGAAAAATACATGAAAATCGAGTGGGTGTCATACACTGGTATGAAGGATCTTGATTTTCTAGTGTACCTGTACAGCATGTCTACCATTTCCCATGCCATCCCTCCACTCTACCAGTTCCTCACCTGTCATCCTTTTCCAGCCCCAGGCTCACTCCCAGGGAGTCTCCATAATTATCACAATACCTCTGTAAAGTATTAAGAACAAGTGGGAAACCCAATATACCCTTGACGGCTTGGGCAATTCAAATATTAGCAGGTATGTGAGCCTACATGGGATTTACTAAACCATATATTCATAATAATTTCTGCATTCAATGTAAACAAACTCTTTCCAGTCGTTTGTAATTCAGTTCCTTTGGATACAATTCTGATTATTTACGTATGAACAGATCTTCAAAGAAATAATTTTAACACGGGTATATGTATTAGAAGAGTACATTTATATTGACCACAAATTGCAAAGGGTACAAAAAGGTAAAAAATATTCTATAGAAAACACAATGCAACCAGAAGTTACGATGATTTGAAGTTACAAATACTTCATTGTTACAATTGTGAACACCTTTTCCAAATATTCATAGGGAAATGTGACCCAACTATTTGGACAACATAACCTACAATACAATGATACAAAAATAGGTGTAACTTTTGAATGTCATCTTCTTGATATGGGAGCTTTGTTTTGAACTTTCCTATACATGGCATGGGATCTTTTGCCAGCCACATGAATACTCTTGTCTGCTCACCTTAGCTTTGGGCAAGGATTCATCTTGGCATGTTCTATGGCACAAATGCAGTTAAGAACAATAGTTACTTACCTGTAATCTGTGGTTCTCCAGTATTGGTGTCTTTCATAGATTCACATGCACCTACACCGTCGACGACCAGATCGTCGATGAAGACTCCATCGTCGACGAAGGTTCCAACGTCGACGAAGGCTCCATCGTCAACGAAGACTCCGTCGTCGACGAAACCCTCCTTGTCGACGATGACAACTTTACCGTTGACGATGACCTTATCATCGTCAGGATCCATTCCTCCGTTGACGAGCCCGTCAACGATTCCTCCGTCGATGCCGCAACTGTCTACATTTACAACCATTCAGGTTTGGTCGCCATCTACTGCTTTAACATCAACGCCGAAGACTTCCTTACTACAGAGACGCGGTTCTGGACTGGAAACTTTATCCCCATTGCACCTGTCGCCTCACAGGGCACCCTTACAGGTTCCTGAGAAATTGCTGGACTCTGAGGATAGTGAGGAAGATTCTGATTTGGATGGAAGGTTTGGAGCAGCAACAAGTCCTTCAGAATTGCTCATCAAGTACCAAGAAGAAGATCAAGATGATCAATCTTCGCCTGAGCATGTGACATCACCTATTACTACTGTTCCCACAGCTCAGATGCCTGTGGCATTGCTAACGAATCTACAGCACATGCTTAACGAATATTACAGGCGTTTTCCACCATCTGAGTCAGCGGACTCTGTGCCTCCTACACCTGTGGTGCAAGCGTCCATGTCTGATTTCAGGTCTCCAAGGCCTCCTTCGCCTGTAGCCTCCCATCATCCTGAGGATCACCAATCATCTGACTAGGAAGAGAGAGAGGAAGGTGAAGTTGATGACTGATCCTTGTTGTCGGAGTGGGACGATTATCAGGTCCAAACACCTTCTCTTTCACCTCCGGTTACTGCAGATTCACCTCCAGTGGATATTGGAGGTTTCCACCTTCTTATGGAAAGGGCTACACAACGTTTCCTTATTCTGATTGAAACTACACAAGAGGAATGCTTCCTCTATGACTTCAAGGACCAGCCAAGAAAGCAGTCTAAGTCAATACCAATTATTTAATTCATCTGGAAAGAGGGACTTAGGGTGATGTCTACTCCTGCATCTATCCCTCCAGTACTGCAGAGAATAGATAAAAAATATAAGGCACCTGACAACTCTTCAGCTTGCCTCATAGGGCACCCAAAGTTAGATTCGGTGATCGTACAGGCTGCACAGAAGCGGTCCAGAAACCCTTCATCCCCGATCACAGCCCCACCAGATAGAGATGGCAGGCGCCTAGATGCTATTGGGAAACGTGTGTCTATAATGGCAGCAACTACGGTCCGGACTGCCAACTCTTTAGCCATTCTAGGCAGGTACGACCGGCAATTGTAGTTGGACATTTCGCCGTTTATCAACATGCTTCCAGAACCTTCCAAAACAGAAGCTCTGAAAATACTGCAGGAGGGAGAGAGAATCTCGGGCGAGATTATAGACTTTGCAGTTGATGTGGCTTCGACTGGATTCAGACAGCTAGCGGGGGCCGCTGTCCAGCGCCGAAAAGGCTGGTTAAAGGCGACGTTGTTTCGCCAGGAGGTGCAAGCTAAGGTCTTAGACATGTCTTTTGACAGGGAATTTTTGTTTGGCCCGCACATAGAGGAAGCCTTGCAAACAATCAAAAAGGACACGGAAACAGCCAGATCCCTTGGCACCTTACAATTTCAAAAGCCGCCCTTTCGGGGTGCAAGAGGACGTGGATTGTCAAATACTAGAGGAAGTTATAGTCAGCAATCTTCCTACAGACCTTATCAGGGGAATCAACGTTACCAGTCCCAATGTTACCAATCTTACGGCCAGCGTAACACATCTTATTCCCAAAACAAAAGGAAGCCTGCCTACCGCGGGATGAATTCCAATAAAAGGCATTGATTGTCATCACCTGCCACCGCTACTGCTGCATTCCCACATAAAAATTGGAGGAAGAATCTCAAAATTTTACTCACAATAGACCTCAATAACGTCAGACAGGTGGGTTTTAGACATTGTGGACAAGGGCCATTCGAAAATTTTCCTCCAAATGTTCTCCCAAGGGGCCCACCTCCAACTAATCTCAAGGAGTTGTTTTCCAAGATCAATCTGATGTAAAAAAAAAGGAGCATTCGAAAAAGTCCCTCAGGTTCAAAGAGGAACAGGATTCTATTCCAGATTCTTTCTAATAAGGAAGAAATCCGGGGAATGGCGTCTAATTTTAGACCTTTGTGCCCTCAACAAGTACTTGAGAAAACTATTGTTTCAGATGCTATCACTCCAAGAAATACTGCATCTTCTGTCGGCAGGGGAGTACATGGCACCTTGGACCTTCAAGATGCGTATTTCCACGTTCCTATTTTACCCCATCACAGGAAGTTCCTGCGTTTCAGAGTGGCTGGCAGGGATTTTCAGTTCAAGGTTCTCCCCTTTGGACTATGGTCAGCACCCAGAGTGTTTACAAAGGTCTTAGCTCCAGTAGCAGCACACCTCCGGCTGGAGGGAATACAAATATCTCCCTACCTGGACGATTGCCTTATCAAGGCAAGTTCTTACGCAAACACAGACATCCATGTCCAACGGTGTCTGTCTCTCTTCCAGTCGTTGGGTCTATCGATCAATCTCAGCAGGTCACAACTGGAACCGTCCTAAAGACAAGCTTTCTTGGGAGCAACCTTGGACACACAACTTTCGTATCGGACGAGAGACAAAAGAGGATACAAGACATGGCCCGGATTTTACTATCAAGAAGGTCAGTTTCAGCCCGATAGTTCAAGTCTATTCTGGGAATGGTTTCTTCTTGCATTCCTTTGATACCGAATTGCCGCCTCAGGATAAGGCCTCTTCTGGAAGAACTCAACCGGCAATGGTTGCAGGTCAGCGGCTCATTCGAAGATCTCATTTGAGTCACCCCTCGCATCCGAGAGGCTCTTCTCTGGTGGATCCAGGAAAGAAATTTAAAGACGGGTTGCGCGTTCCTTCAAGACGCGCCGAACTACACAATCACCACAGACGCATCCCTCGAGGGTTGCGGAACACATCTTCAAGGGCTGACGGTCAGCGGGAAATGGAGCCCTCAACAGAAGATCTGGCACATCAATCTATTCGAACTAAGAGCCATCTTCCTAGCCCTCAAGTCCTTTCGTGCAAACATTCGAGGGGCCACGGTATTGGTTCGCACAGACAATACTACAAGCATGCATTATTTAAACAAACAGGGAGGAACTCGGTCGGTTTGTCTATCTCAAGAAGCTCAGGAGATATTTACATGGGCGGTACGACACAGAATAAATCTTTTGGCTGTTCATGTACCGGGAACTGCAAACGTTCTAGCGGACACCCTCAGCAGGTCATCGGTGTCCACCCACGAATGGGAACCTCATCAACAAACGGTGGATCGTATTTTCCAGCAGTGGGGTCATCCTGATCTAGACCTCTTTGCGACCAAGAAGAACAGCAAATGCCTGTTCTTTGCAAGCTGGCATCCCCACAGCGACTCTCAGGGGAATGCGTTTTCAAACAACTGGTCTCAAATATATGCTTACGCCTTTCCTCCCATAACGTTGGTTCCCAGAGTTCTCCGAAAGAAGAAGAAAGAGCTGTGTCGCATGATTCTCATCGCCCCCAGGTGCCCCCGCCAATACTGGTTCACCAAGCTCCTTCTCCTCTCAGAGTGCGATCCAATACAGTTTCGACCAATACCGAATCGCCACTCCATTCAGAATGGTCAGATTTACCATCCGGACCCGGCCTCTCTAAAATTAGCAGCTTGGCGGCAGAGTACCTTGAATTCGCCCATCTGAATATCTCTGCAGAATGTAAGGAGGTACTGGCTAATGCATGAGCACCTGCTACGATAAAGATGTGCATACTTGAATCGAAAAGGTTCTACATCTGGTGTCAATCAGCTGGGATTCATCCTTTTCAAGCAACGCCGGATCAGATATTGCCTTTTTTCTTACACCTGACAAGATCAGGTTTATCTCACACAACACTAAAAGTTTTCCTAGCAGCAATTTCAAGGTACCGGCAAGATGGGTTCATCTCTCTTTACTCTTCAAGAATAATACAGCAGATCTTTAAAGGACTTTTCACAATGTTTCATCCGGTACGTCGGCCACCTCCATCATGGCATCTCAATATAGTGTTAGCGCAGCTCATGCGCCACCCTTTTGAACCAATTCACAAGGTGGATTTAAAATTCCTAACATGGAAAGTGTCTCTGTTGTTGGCTTTGACTTCATCTAGAAGAGTCAGTGATGTCCAGGCTTTTACTGTCCATTCACCTTTCCTACAGTTCACGTCCAATTCAGTAGTGCTCCACACAAACCCAAAATGTATGCCTAAGGTGCCTTCGGATTTTCACCTGAACAAGCCAGTCATCTCAAGGACATTTTTTCCTACTCCGCAATACCCTGCGGAAAGGGCATTGCATACCCTTGACATCAGGAGATGTTTAAAGTTCTATTTTCAAAGGACCTCTGCAATCCGCAAATCTGATCAATTGTTTGTCGCTTATGGAAAAATACGACAGGGGCAAGCAGTGTCTAAACAAACCATAGCTAGATGGATTTCTGCAGCTATTGACTTTTGCCATACACAAGCAGGAAGACCTTTACAGGCTACTCCAAGGGCTCACTCTACAAGAGCTGTGTCTTCCTCGACTGCTCTTTTTGCTCTAGTTCCTCTTCAGCAAATCTGCAGAGCAGCGACCTGATCTAGCAGACATACTTTCACCAAGCATTATTGTTTGGATGCAGCCAGCGAGACTGATGCTTCAGTGGGTCAAGCAGTGCTGCGTAATCTTTTCAGATAAGGTGAGCCTCTGTTTCCCTCCTCCTCATGTATTGCTTTCCAGACGCTTATTTCATGCCTATTATTATGTACATTCTCATGTAACTGCAAAAATGTTTCATGCATTTAGATATGAATCATTTTATTATATGATTCTGTGTTTTTTCATATGTACAAGCTTATGTTGCAGATGGCGTCTTCCAAGCATTATTATATACTGCTATCTACTCTGATTCGGGCATGTGAATCTATGAAAGACACCCCAATACTGGAGAAGAACAATAGTTACTTACCTGGAATCTGTGGTTCTCCAGTATTGGTGTCTTTCAAAGATTCACATGCAAACCGCCCACCTCCCCTCAGAGGCTCGTAGGCTAGGTTGTTTTTACCTTCACTCCTGTATGAGAAAATATGAGAGCCTGAGCCTCTGGGGAGAACTGTCTGATGGGCGCTGTCACCTGATTGGCTGCAGTTTGGACTATACAAAATGACTAGGATAGTCATGAGTGTGGAAGTTTTTTCTCTTGTAGCTTGGGCTACTTTACTTGCTGGTTGGTTATTACCAAGTTTTTCTAAGGATATTATGGCATATTATTGCTTTTTTATGTACCATGGGACTCCCACTCCGACGACAGGGAATTATTCAGGCATGTGAATCTATGAAAGACACCCCAATACTGGAGTAGTGACACTTACTTTCAAGGACTAACTGGGTGTGATGGCTCCCTATTTGAAGGTGTTGCCAGGGGTATTTCTCCTTCTTTCCTTGATCCAACATTAATGAAGGCATAATAATCACTCTAATAAAAGAGATAGGGACCCCAAAACCCAAAGGGATGGAGTACCACAGAGGACTTTTAGTCAAGCAAATAATCCCTTTGGGACACCTTATTATTGAGACAAATATTTTCAAAGACATACTGACAAAAATAGACACTTAACAAAATACTGTACTAGTGAGGCAAAATGTAAACACATACCAAATTATGAAAAATACTGAACAGTTTATTCATCACACAATACACAATTAAAAAGATATTTCCATTAAAATAAATTTAAAAACAAGGGAATAGACATTAAAAATAACAAAATAGGAGATTCCTATTTGTAAAAAAGGAGGTATAGACAGACAGAATTAATTCAGTGAAACGACAGAATTATTCTCCAATGAGTTTATTAAACAATCCTCCTTTCTCTTATGCGACGCGTTTCGGTGGATCAATATAGTTACACCACCTTCATCAGGAATACAATGTAATGTCTTCCCAGAAGATTTCTTAATGACTACTTTCTAGACATAACTTCTCGGGGTAAGTACCTCCTATGTCTTAAAAGCGACTCTCGTCCTGCGAGATAAAGGCTCCTTGTCACCGGCAATCTTGCTCAGTGCCTGTATCTGCAGTGTAATATAAACCTGGGCAGTCTTTCAGGTACTACAGCAGTGGACTCATGCGGTATGCAGTTAAAATGAATGCATTTTCATAATGTTCATCAATGACACACGGTAACGTGCGAGGGTTCTCCACAGGAATAACTCTTCGTAATACACGTTTATAAACGGCGATATGACGAAGAGTTATTCCTGTGGAGAACCCTCGCACGTTACCCGAGAAGTTATGTCTAGAAAGTAGTCATTAAGAAATCTTCTGGGAAGACATTACATTGTATTCCTGATGAAGGTGGTGTAACTATATTGATCCACCGAAACGCGTCGCATAAGAGAAAGGAGGATTGTTTCATAAACTCATTCGAGAATAATTATGACGTTTTGCTGAATAATTCTGTCTGTCAATACCTCCTTTTTTACAAATAGGAATCTACTGTTTCCTTATTTTTAATGTCTATTCCCTTGTTTTTAAATTTATTTTAATGGAAATATCTTTTTAATTGTGTATTGTGTGATGAATAAACTGTTCAGTATTTTTCATAATTTGGTATGTGTTTACATTTTGCCTCACTAGTACAGTATTTTGTTAAGTGTCTATTTTTGTCAGTGTGTCTTTGAAAATATTTGTCTCAATAATAAGGTGTCCCAAAGGGAATATTTGCTTGACTAAAAGGCATAATAATCACTGTCTTGTGAGATTTGTGAGCGATCTCAGACCTGATTTTTGTGATGGTGAGAGATGAGATATCGACACCGCTCACAATGTCATGCAAGACCTTGAGGAGCTTGTGGACCGGTCACTTTTGCCTCTCAATTCACTTGCATAATGCCAGGATTTCAGATCTTTACCTCTCTGCATGATGTCTTGTTATGATGCTTTGCACATCATCGGCATTTTTGGCCAATGGCTGTGCAGCTACCAGCTTGTGGATATGCTTGTTCACATTGATAGCACGTCTGTTCGTATTCCCATTGTTTCACTGATCCTTTATGGATTTTGACCTTCTCCTGTGGTCTTGACGGCATTTGTTGATTACTTATCCTTGAAGCCGGAAACAGATTGTCCTGCTTCTATTTTCATTGCTTGTTCCCCGGCCTGGTCAATGACATTTGACAATACATCAGTGTCTTCTACCGAGTAGCTCTTCTTCAGCAGTCAATGACAAAGTGATTCATATTGGCACACTTCGATGATCTGAAGACTGAGGGTGACTTTACTCCAGAAACTTTCAAAGCTGCAGTGTTCTGGGGGCAGATCCTAGCCGGGCAGCAAGATGGCTGCTCATTAGAGGGCTCTGATGGCCAATTATGCTATCTACCAGACATACTGTTTCAGTAGCCTTCCATCCAGCCCCCAATCAGACGGCAACCTACCTAGCGTTGCTGTGAGACTGCGGTTGTGCTTGGCCGGCCCCTTTGGTGTTCGGTGGGCCGGCTTGGAGAAGTGCCTGCCTGCGGCCCATGCCGGTCCCTAGAGCATTGTGGTTGCGCTGCTGCCTGAAACCTGAGGTGCGCACACCTTCCTGGGCCCCTGCTTTCTACTACGGAGGCCTGGTACTAGGGGGCTGCTCTGGAGCCATTATTCCTGCTATTGCACTGAGACCTGAGGCCACCCGAATCTACCCCCTTTTGTTGTTCGGTCCGGTGTGCTGGTGATGCCGCTGGGGCCTGACGACCCCTGAGGTCCTACTCCAGGGCTTACCGAGCCTCTGGCTTGATTTGGGCTGCACCAACCACACCTGACCCAGGGGGAGAACAATTTTAGACCGCCTCCTCCATGTGTGCTTTAAAATCCTGCTGGGCTGCCCAGGGTGCCATGAGGGGGCTAGGCCTGGCCTTGGCGATCGGTGTGAGGAAGAAATGCGATGAGTGAGTGGTGTGCCTGCAATTCCCCTATGACTGTCCTGCTGTGACCTGGGACCCCTCCTTTACTTTGACCAGCATGGCTGACACTGGGCTCTTGCATGTACTGTGAGAAAATAATTGCCCCCCGCAGATGATGGGCACCACTGAGGCCCGAGGCCACTGCTGCCCAGTGACACATTTGGGGCTGGAGCAGACACTGGGTCCTGAAACACCAGTAGACAATCCACAGAACAGCAAAGGCTGGGAGCCCTTCCACCCCCACCTGACTAGTCGAGGGGCTGCTCATGCCCCCACTGTGCGTTGCCATGCTGGGATGAGGCAGGGTTGGGGGAGAGAACACCTGGAGCCCACTGACTCTAAACTTGGCCTATTAGATATGAGTTGCACAGCACTGGGATATCAGCAAGGATATTATAAATCAGTGCTCTCACTGTACACACTCCTCTTTTAAACCGCGGACCCCATGCTTGCCTTAAGATCAGTGCAGAAATAGAGAAATGGGGAAACAAGGTGCGTGGCAGTTGTGGCTCACATTTGAGCTCAAGTGCCAAGCCAGATACATGGAGCTGGAAGTTTCATCCAGGGAACCCCTTGAGGGGCCCCATAGGAACCCCCAACACAACAATGACATCAAAGAGCTCCTAGTGGAGGCCAAATCAAGTCTGCAAACCATCATTGCGAAACCTGACCTCTTGACAAGCCTCATAGACCACATCAAGGAGCAGTTCAACAAACAAGAATATCGGCATGACCACCTTGAAGCTTGAGTGTCAGACACAGATGACGCTCACACCACTTCCAGTGAATATCTCTTATGAATGGACAAGGTTCTCAACCTCATCAAAGTGACGAATGAAGATCTCTCATGATGCAATAACCTCCACTTCAGGGGTCCCAGAGTCCATAGCCATTGACAAAATGGAGGACTACGTTTAGTCTGTTCTCCGCACACTATTCAGGGAGGCCCTATGTCCATTCCCTGTTATGGAGTGCGCCGTCGATGGGGCCCTGTGCCCCCTGCTGGGTGTGGGGCAGTGTTGCGCCCCTAGGCGGTCAAGCTGGACGACAGGTGAAGTTGCATAAGCCCATGACTGCCACTGCCATCAACTCATCTACATTTCACTATGAACCCCTGAACTCAAGCTGGGAGCTTTGATCCCCATCGGCCACCCAGTCGACTCCTGACTGGAATGTTCACCTTGATAGGTGCCAACATCAGGGCTGATTCCCATGCCATCAAAATGTTTTTTTGGAATATGGGTGGAGAGTGGGTTTGCTGCATTCAACCATGTTTGGGGGTTGGAATGGGTGGTGTGTAGGTTTTGTTTGTGTTCAGATGATTGGTGTTTCCTTTCCCCTCTAGCATGTACCCCACACTGCTCCACAGCACGCTCCTCACCACCCTAATGGCAAACTGCCATTGGTCTCCCCTAACAATACCCCGACACCCCATACACACACTACCATAACCACCACTAAATGTCTGACCTAGAATATTTGAGGGCTTAATGCCTGCAGGAAAGCCTGACTGGTCCATGCTTACCGCAACAGGCACCACCCACACATCTGCTACATCCAGGAACGACACCTAACACAGTATACAGCACCTAGGCTCCGCCCAGGCAGTGAAGAGAGGTCCACACATCTCAATACGTAACTATACATGGGGGGAGCAATTCTGATGTGCAAAGGCATACTGTGATAATTGAGGCGAGCCCTTTGCGACGATAAAGGATGATACATACTCCTTTCTGGCACATTACACTGACATCCTGCCCTGACTTTTTCTCTGTGGCCTGGAGGCTTATTGACAGCCTGGGCACAGGGGCCATTCTGTGGGGAGGAGACTTCAATGTGACACTAGATGACCGGATGTACCATTCTGGCACCTCTAGACACCTTCATCCTAACGCTGCATCATACAGGAGAACTACCTCAGCAACATTTGCCAGCTTACACACAAGATTAGCACTGAGGGCACTCGCGTTACGGCTTTTCACAATGCGTGGTAACAAAATGACTACTGGCTATTATCATGTGGCACACACACCTGGGCCCCCTTTATGATAAAACCTGCCCGCACATTATCAGACTTCAACCTCATTGTATTGGAGCTTGCTCTGCCACAGCTGTCCTCCCCCCCTCCCCCCCTCAGAGCGCCCCGGGTGATAGACACAAGGTGAAGACTTGGGGTGGTGGACCCCCCCAGGTCTTCCCCTGGTGTCTGTCAGCCGGGGCGCTCAGAGATATGGTTTTCCGGGCTGAGATCTGCAATGCAATTGTGGACTACTTTATTATCAACGAGGGATCCGTGACCTTCCCTTCAACACTATTCGAGGCGCTCAAGGAAGTTATCTGCATCATGTGAAGCCCGAAACAATCGGGTATCCTTAAGTCAATACAAGGGCAACTCACCAAGCTGGAAAGCGAACACCGCTCCCTAGAGTTGGTTTACTACATCCCAAAAAAGTGCTGCAGCTATAGTCTCTATTAGTGTAAAAATAAGACAAGAAGGTCACATGTGAGACAAAATATCTGGTCTGCAAGGACATGGCACACCTTTATGGGGAAGGGCGTCAGTACACACTGCTGTGGAGCAAAACAGCTATCTGGACGCCATCAAGATGCTATTGTTAGATCGGGCACACTGAGGAAACTTAGGGGCGTATTAGCAGGCGATAAAATTATTGCCGCTTTAGCGGCAGGAAACTGCGGCTAAAACAGTGATAATGGGCTTGAAAATATGCCCTTGTGAATTCCCATAGCAGCCCAGGTTAACACCAGAACCTGGACTGCTAAGGGAATTCACAAGGACATATTATCAAGCCCATTATCGCCGTTTTAGTGAGATCGTACATGTCATTCAAAGCCTCCTGAGGGACAAAGCACCGGGGTTGAATGGGCTGTCAAACACTTTCTACAAGTATTTTTTCACCTACACTGGCCCCTCACTTATTAGCTATGTATGAGGGCTCCTTGTAGGCCAGGGCACCGCTGCCATCTTTGTGAGAGGCGGTTATAGTGTCACTTCTAAAACCGGAAAACCCAGCAAAACAATGCAACTCCTATCAGCCGCTCTCCATGATCAATGGGGACAACAAAATCTTTGCCAAATTGATAGCGAATAGCCTCCTCCCTCTAATGCCCACTGTTGGGCGCCAAGGATCAGTCGGGCTTCGTACCGACCGGTCTACATCACACAACCTCCGCATGATATTTGCCTGCATGCACACCCTGGACTCTCCCTCCGCTGCCACCATTTTGGATGACACCAAGGCCTTCAATTCACTCAATTGGCCATATTCATTCCTGTTACTTGCACAACTTGGTCTCAGCCCTTGATTTCTTTGACAAATCCAGCTCCTATACACCTGTCTGACTCAATGGTATGTTGTCTGACCCCCTTCCAAATCACCTGCGGCACACTCCAGGGTTATCCGCTGTCCCCAATTCTATTTGCTGTGGCAATGGAGCCCCTTTAGGCTGATTACAGCAGCAGCAAACCCACCACAGTCTCAGATTCACTGGCAGGGGTCTAGTGGTATCAATGTATGCAGACGATGTGACACTTTAGGAAACCATAGGATAACCTAGCCCAAGTAATTTGCAAGGTAATATGCTTCAGGGGATATTCCAGCATCGCAGTTAATTGAACCAAGTCAATTTTTTTCCCACTTACCGATTGCACACAGCCCTTATCTACTGAATACCAGCTGCAATAGGCCTCTGACCTGGTTCACTACTTGGGCATCTGGCTTAGTCATGACCCGGATGAACTCTGGAGGGCCAACTACGGCCGCACCATGGCAGGGTTGGAGGACAGGGTCCCGATGTGGACCTGGCTTGCATTATCCGTGATGGGACGGATAGTCATTGCAAAGATGGTCGTTGTGCCCACATTTCTGTACCTTTTTGCAAATATACGCCTCCTTCTCATGGCCCAGTTCCTGTGCTGGCTGCACTATAATCTTGTGGCACTGATCTGGGCCAGCAGACAGTCCAGGATTTGATGGAAAATTCTCACCTTGTCTTTTGAACAGGGAGATTGGGATCTCCCAACATGGCTCTCATTGGGCTAAGCTCTCAGGCACAATACATTCACTTCTGGCTCTACCCCACACACTGCCATTGGGGTGGGCTATGCAGCGCCTTGCCCTCGGGCTACAATTTTTTATGCACCCTACAAGCCACTACAAGCTGTAATAGAAGCATTGGAGTGGGTACGCTGTGTGTGGGATGGTATGAGACAACGTGCTGGACTAAAATGCCCCCACGCACCCTTGATGCCCATCAGGAACAATCCTCTCCAGCACAAGGGTGCCCGGACGGGGTACGCACAGCCATGTAACCTTTTCCAGTTTATACCCAGAAGACCACTTTTTACTGCCATTTGCAGCCACCGGTCTGACACATCCTACTGCGCTCCAGATTCTACTCTGCCATCAACTCTGTGCCTCATGCAGCACGATGCACACCACTTTCCCCATGCCTCTTCAGATGCTACAAGCACTAGATCACTTCCTCACAACTTCCTCATTCCACAAACTGGTCCCTCGACTGTACTTTATCATGAAAACCACGGCACCTGGCTGGGTGCCAGTAGCGTGTACAGCTTGGGAAACAGACACGGACCCCCAACACAGAGGCTCAGTGGTACTACTGTTGCAGCCAGATGGTGGCTAACCAATGAGCGTTGTATTCAGTGCGCTGCCCCTCAGGCCTCTAACACTTAGTATGAGAGTGTCGAGGGTAGCGGATTTCTGGGTCTGGGTACTCTCCCCCAAACACAACATCATAGGTCACTCCCCACAGCAGACTACAATAGTTGGTCTTCTGGGTCTATGTTAAACAAGTCCCCCGTGGGGATCGCTCACTAACAGCTATGCTCCTACTCCTGGCCAAATGACGTGTCGCCATGCACTGGGGAAGACAGCCCACCCGCACTACAGATGCTTGGTTGGAAGGCACAACATACTACCAGGAGCAACTATCCAACTACTGGCAACAAATGCCAACACGCAATTGCCCCAAGGTCATCTGGGAACCTCTGTTAACCTTTCAACGACGAAGAGACCCATCTCCCTGATAGAAGCTGGGGAACCCATAACCCGGAAATGCCTCCTCCTCTTTCCCCAGGCTCTACACATGCTTGCCCCAGGGATGAAACAGACCGCATAACCGCACCCTGATACTTGTGAATAGGTTACTGGACATCAAGCAGGTGCACGATTCATTGAATAATGGTTGAAATACAGTGATCGTTGAATTTGGGGATACTCTTAGCTGCCCTTTTTGTATGGGGAGACCCTCATGGATGGACCAATGTGTTCTGCAATACTGTACCTGTGATCGACTTGCTGTGCCCTTCCCCCTTATTCCCCCCATTTTGCTGATGTTGCAGTAAAGTGTCTACTCTCAAATGGCAATAAATAAATTATAAAGAAACAAAGTTGCACTATTGCACTAGATGTTTCAGGGATGTGATGAAATCCTCCATTGCCTTGTCTTTTTCCTGCTGCAAACACATACAATGCTCCATATTAGGGCTATGCAGAATTTGCAGAATTTTATCCCCTGGAATTCCATGGAAACCAAATAAAATTTAGCAATAATCCTGAAATTCTACAACCGGACTGAGTGGGCATTTGACGCGATTTTCTTAGTGACAAATGCACCTAATGTCCAAAAATGGATGTGAGGATGCATTTTCCGCTAGGAAAATAGTGCAGCCAAACACCACTTAGCGCCCTGCATACTCTGCAGTGATTAAAACCTTTAATCACTGCAGAGTATGTAAGGGTTCTGCCGCCAAGTGGTATGTAATGGTTTCTAAAGTTTAGAAACTATTGGATATCACCCTTACATACTCTGCATTGAAAAACACTTTTAATCACAGCAAAGTATAGGCTGCAGGTTTTGTTGCCCAAGTTGGTTAAAGGAAGACATAGACACATGTAACCTGGTTACAATGCTTTATTCAAATGTGTTGTTCTATAATATTTTATTTGAGTATACTGCTAAGAGTAATGATTTTTCTTGAAACATTGTAATGCTTTAATAAATATAATGATTACTGATGGTTGCAATGCCTTATTAGTTATAGTGACTGCAGATGAGTTATGCTTCTGAAATCAGTGATAAAGTGAAGGATTACTGCATGTGATTCTGGTCTTTGACTATGGCAACATCGATAAAGCCAGTGGGCCAAATCTGGGATTTTTTGGGTCATGGCCTTTTAGGGGTCAAATGTGACGGAAATTCCACTAGCCTTATGGATATTTGTAAATTAGTGTGCAATATTAAGTAGTGTGTGTAATAAATGTACTTTTCTTATCTAAAGAAAAAGCACAGACTGTACAATCTTTCTTGAGTGTTACTATGCTTGTCAATGAAGAGAGATTACTAGCCCATACCACCTCCTCTAAGTAGGCCTTGAGCTGCTTTGCATTGCTACCATGACCGAGCCAAGTGCTACAATAGAGTGTTTGGTTTCCAGTAAGGGTATAATTGTTGACCTATTGCTTGAGCAGGTCTCACATCCTGCACAACTATTGGCCTGTTTCCTTACAAGTCACCGCTAGTATTGGCTATAATTGGCCTATAGGGCTGGGTGTATTGTATTAAAAAAGTTTGACATGTACTTTCAAGTTTTACATGTCCTGGTAGTGAAAAGGTTTTTCACAACTGTGAGGCCTACCTCTTCCTTGGGATAACTCTGGGTTACCTTATTGCAGAAACCGGTAGAAAATAACCTTTGGTCTCTAATAAAATATTTGGAACACCCACCGCAATGCCCTAAGACGCAGTCTGCCACGATGCTTTACCCCATATCTACGAGGACATGAAAAGCCACTTAGGGTGACTTTGCGTAGCCTTGTAGATGTTGGTCTGCACTCTGTGTCACCGTAGCATCAACAAAAAGTGACACTCCGGCAGTGCACGGGGCTTGTAATAAAGTTCCTGGGTTTCTGTTTCTCGCATGAGACCTAAATCAGGCAGCATTTCTTTGCTATCCCTATGAAGATCTCTTCTGTAACCCAACCAGCAGATGCAGCTGTTAATTTTAATCAGCCCAAAACATGCATTGCATGGTGGTTTATTGCAGGCTGCACTGGATCGTTCAAAGTCTAGGACTCTCGGAACTGCTGCTGTTGTAATTTCTGTTAGAAGCGCTTCTAAAAATCTATCCCTAGAAACAGAATACGCTTTATTCGATTTAAGAGAAATATTAAACCATAAAAGCACGATACATCTTAAAAAGACATACATTACATCAAGACATCAAGACAATTTGATTAAAAAAAATAGATTAAAAAACACTCAGACAGTTTAAAAAAGGGGGGGACCTTCCATTGTCATCCGGTGTCTAACCACCCCTTTCAGATATTTGGCGATATGATCTGTCACAGGTCCATCATTCAAATATTGCAGCTTTAGGAAGGCAGGTCGGCATTGTCTCAGGCCGTACTTCTTTAAAATAGGTAAAATCCAATTTTTCCTTGGCATAGAAAAAAATTTGCAAAAAAAAATAACATGAATTGTCGACTGGACGGAGATGTTATCAAACGGACATAAGCATAAAGAGCGAGACCAATCGTTAAGCTTTGGGAAGGTAACCCTGATGTGAAAAATACCAAGGCGTAAACGGGTCAATAACAACCTATCATAAGCTCCTATGGTATTTAATAGGTGTGGTTGTATTCCTGGGTGAGTCAGAAGTAGTTGGTGTGCTCTCACTGACGGTTTTGCAATATTACTAGCTAAATTAATGGATTTAGAAATTATGATTTTAAATTATTTCTAGTAACATTGTTCAAACTGTCACGGTTGTAAACATACTCAGGATGTCCTAAATCCTCTAGGAAGTTTTTAACATTGATCAACCAGGGAATGCAGTCTGCCCCATCAAGGGACAGGCAGTTGTTGATCAAATTCCATGGTCTTTAGAATGCTCCATAGCTTTAGGTGGTAACACAATCAAAAGCTGAACTCAAATCAACAAAACAAAAGAATAAACTCCCCTTTTTAGCCAGTAAATATTTCTCCAACAGCAAGTTCAGATTCAGGCTCTGTTTGACGTTTCCCACGCCTTGATGGAAACCATACTGTAATTTTAAAATGATGCCCTTTTCCTCTGCCCAGAGCTGTAGGCAATTTAGGACGTGGCGCCCAGTCACCTTTGCAAAATAATCCAAAAATTATATTGGTCTGTAACAGGACGGGCCGTCACGATTACCTTTCTTGTAAATAGGGACAAGTATCGACTCTGTCCTGGTGGCTGTGAATCCCAAGGTGAAGCAGGCCTTCAAGACCAGGGCTAACAAGGGTCCCCAGAGCGCTGGGCTTGATTTAAATAAATCCACTGGTATGCTGTCAGGGCCCGAGGCCTTACTGCCCATGCTTTCATTTATAGCTAAAATCACCTCCTGGGCATCAAAATCAATCTCGATCGGGAGATAATTTGGCGAATTTGTGTTTAAGGACTCTTCGTTTTGGGGATCCACCTGATTACTATGAAGACCAGAAAAGTGAGTCACCCATTTAGCCTCCCCTATTGTGATTTCGATGAGGAAAAAAGGGGGCATTTACCAACTTCCAAAAACCTTTCATGTCTTTCAAATCTGAAGTTTGTTTTAGATTTTGCCATAATTCAAGCTTAATGGCCAATTTACGTTCCTTAAGGGACGTTTGTGAGCTAGTCTAGCCCTTTTTATTGTTTCTCAATCTTTTACGGGCGTATGTAAGGCAGTTATCAAGGTTGCACGAGCTTGTGAACTTTAAGAATCAAACCAACCACCCTCTTATCAGCCCGTTGTTTGCATTTTGCCCTTAATCTATTTTGTATAGACTGGAGGTTCATTAAAGTTTGTTGGATATCCACAACAGGTATATTGTTAAAAATAATTTTTAAACTAGGTAATTAATGTTGTCTATGTTAATTTTGAGCACCAGATAATAAATACATGTATAATGTGGACTCCGCAAAGTTTAGGTTGCATACATTTAACCTATAGGGCACATAAGTACAATGGCCTGCCCTGGCTTGAGTAAACCGCTGGGCTGAAGAATGTTTTGTAACCATTAATATGTAATATAGTATCAGTTCAGTTTTCTTGAGGGCATATGATGTCGAATTTATAAAAAAAATTCCAGCCAGGCAGGGTTGGTCAATTTAGTTTTAAGGCCTGCCACATTCCAAAACAGGATTTCCATTTCTTTAGTTCTAGGCCCATGCTTAGATGCGCAATTAATAGGGGAGGGGCAGCATGGTATTTCACTATGAGTGATACTTATAGTGGATTGGATTAATCCATTCTGAGTATTGCAATTATTAGCAATATCTCTTGTCTCAGTGTCGACTTGCTCAATTTTGACTGTAGGGATTATGTATGGAAAGTATATTCCTGTGGTTTGACATAGGGTCGCGTTGTTGCTACTATTGCTGAGTCAATCGATGTCTTCCAGGGAGGAAAGTACCTCGCGTCTATTAAGCAGGGGTATGCTGGGTTGGGAAAGATTTATGGGATAAGCCAGGGTCTGCGCCTGCTTGCTTACATAAGGAGGATGGTTAGTAGGTGGATAGAAGTGACCCAGGGGCAGTACATTTGTACCATGATTGGTCACATTAGTGGAACACTGTCGGTGCAAAATCTTCTGTATTAGGTTTGGTGTTCTAAATGTATGGACAATGCAGTCACCAGGGATCCTCTTGTCGCTTTTCCCCTCCCATCCTACTCTCCTTACCATTTTAAATTCCCTAAATAGGACGTCCGTTAAGCCTGTAGGGATAGCACACGAATTAGACATCCTTTGAGAGTCACTAGGTGCTATTTTTGGTGGCACTTTGTTATAATTTAGATTAGGAGGACTCTTAAAGTCAACACTTCCCCCTGGGACTGATCTGCCGAATGGTGGTTGACTGTTCTACCATCATTTAGTGTGCTCACTGGGCGATTATGCAGTGTGTTGTTTAAGCCTGCACCCTGTATTTTACTCAGCAGGTCCTCGATGGCCTATGTCTTAGCCAACAATTTCTCTAGTGGAACCAAGTCTGAGTTTTGAAGATCAAAAGCATTACCAGAGCCCTGACTCTCCCTAGGCACCTGGGGGTACACAGGGGTAGAACACAACTCTAAGCACCCCAACAGGTTAGTCAATATCCCATCCAAAAGCTCTAGACGACCGTCCAGTAGGGCAAAGTTTCTATCTATGAATTCCTTAATCCGTTCAATGGCAGTGGCCAACACGGTCACACCAGCAGCAGTGGTGGCAGTGTTACCCTCCAAGGGGCAGGGTTGCATTGACAATGAAGCATCCATGGTCTGTGTGCCTATAGAACAGGTCCTCACCACAGATTTAGACTGAGTGTTATGCTGAGGCTCCATTTGGTGTATTTGTTTAGTGAACCCGCACCGTTCCGTTCTTGCGGTTCGCGGATGCCTTCATCTTAACCCTTAAGCCCTCTGTAGGGAAGTAGGAAGTCCGGGTCCTAGAGGCTATACGGGGCCTGTTAGAGGTGTCTTTATGTGGTGATAAATCATAAGATGCGAGGGCCAGGGTATCCGGTGCTGCCTCCGGGTTGAGTGGTGATGAACAGGAGTGAGTTGGGATTTGATTTAAAGGAATACCAGCCAGGTTATGTGTTCCTAGTGAGGATCGTCTCGGCAGAAATGAGGGGTATAAAGACAGCCGCCTCTCTGTTAGTTCTATTTCGTGGCAGAGCAGTGATTCATCTCTCTGTTAGTTGTATTTCGTGGTAGAGCAGTGATTCATTATAAAGACATCCAAAGTCCTCTTGGTCCCCTTACTCCTAGTCGCTGCGGGATTGCTCTTTTTTTTTTTTTAAACGTCAATGTAAGTCGCTCAGCCACAACAATACATACCACTCACACTGAACTCAGAACGTAGGGGCAGTGAATGCAATAAAAAAACAGTACCTAGAGATCAATGAGAGTTTGTTGGTGGCCTGTTGTTAGAGCGGGCCCGCCCTTCGCCCGGGCTTCGCCTGCGTGAGTACCGCACTGCGGGAGGCCAGCGGCAAATTTATGTGCCTCTTGGTGCGTTGGGACGATGCTGGCAGTGCAGGCTCCGCCCATGCTGCTGGGTATTTAAGTCCTGGCAGCCCCAGGTGATGGGTCTCCACTCGCCGGACTGGGATGACCGTTAGTAGCAGGGCAGGGCAGCGGTGGCAGCAAGGCTGGGCAGAAAAGCAGATACGTTGAAGCTCCCTAAGAATAATCACCACTAAGCATTGAGAAAGTGTCTCTAACCACGAAGCACGTTTCTGTTGGATGTGAACATACAGAGAAGTAGACAGTTGAAAATGATGATGGTCTTAACAAATTGAAAGTTTCAGCTGGTAATACAAGGAGCTTGAATAAAATAGATGTATCTTCAAGTTTTTAACAAGAATAAAATCCTTTGTATAATTCCTGGGAGGTTTATGCATTTTGATTTTGGAAATATTTTTAATGAAGTAATGTACTGTGGTATCTCTAAGACATACATAGTTTTTTAAAAAACTCTAATGTGATAGTGTGTGGGAAGAAAAACTTGCTGAAATTGTTGGCGATTGTGGTGCACGGGAGTGAATAGAGAAATAATTCTACATCACTACATATGAGAATGAACTGTACTAACACTAAATATATCTGCTTTGTTTGGACACATTGTAAAGAAGGCACACATTTTGGGCGGTGCCTTGTAAAGAATCAAATTCTGCAGTCTGTCACCCATCTTACCCCAGAAAATCCTGGCAACGGTATCGACTCTGTACTGTTAAACCTTCTTATCAGTTTATGTTGCTATTAGTCTGAGGCCAATGAGTCATACACTCCATAACACATAATGTCCTCCATTAAGCCCATCCACATATTTCTCTTATTCAGTTCTTGAACATTTGGTGTGTTATTTCTCGGTTAGATAATGTTTGCACTTTATAAAATTGTAGTTGCTTTCTTGCCATTTTTTGTTATGTGTTTGCCAAATATTGTGCCCGGAGTAGGGGTTCTGCATCCAGGGCTTGGCCATTTGCCGGTTGCTGCACTCTATGCCTGTTGAGCTAAACTAAAGTAGATTCTGGGCCTGATTTAGAGTGTGGAGGCCGGGTCATTCTTTCACATATGTGACACATATCCGGTCTGCCATTCCATAAGTGCCTTATATCCTATGGCACTTACTGTGAGGAAGTGGTTTACTATAGGGTGTGGATGTGCACCCTCACCGTGTAATAAACTTACCACCCGTCTTGGGTCAATTCATTTTCATTTGCAAGATCTTAGCTCAACTCTGGGTTTCTGTGGCTTTGAGCAGTCACGCTTTGTCAAAGGCACAAGTGTAAATCAGTAAGAAGTACCAAAACAGTTAAATAAGAGAGAACAACACAAAGGAAATCCAGCACTAACTCATAAAAATAACTTATTGTTATGAATTTTTAGGCACAGAAATAAACAAAATCCACTATAGGGTTTGAGGGATATAAATTATTAAGCAAATAGTACATAACTGCTATTCATTCAATATTGCAAACAAGCATTAGCATCTACCAGGGTTAGGTGTCACTTTGAAAACTTTGTAAAACTTTTGTAAAGTTTTGTTTGTTTACTCGGCCCACTTTGGGCAACCAATTATGGCAGGGAGTGAGTCAGAGGGGCAAATAAGTTGCAGTAGGACAGCTAACTTGCAGTCAAAGCATTCTTCAGTCCAGTTTAAGGCTCTATAGGTGAATCTCCATAGACATCAATGGAGTGGTCCTGATGCAAGGAATACTGGATGCTGAGGATGATGATCCAGTGATGGGGTTTTCCTAGGGGCCACCTCTAAGTCCATGAACACAGTGGAGTGATCTTGGCCACAGGGTTTGATGTCCCTTGAAATCTAGTTGAAGTCAAGCTAAAAACAAGTTACTACTGGTCTACTGGTCTCCGGTTACATCAAAACCAATGGTTCGCTTTAACTGAGGCTAGTGTCTGCCTTCAGTGACCAAACGTCACTCCTATGACTCAACCGAGTCCAGCTCACTTGGGTGCAACTTTTGAGTGTTGAGACCCTGTCTCCCAGGATGCACTTTGGTGGTCAGTAGTGATCAAGTACTTGTGTCTAGCAACTAAAAAGGTAAGCTTATTCAGCTTTTGTTTCCTTAGAGCAGCAACAGGAAATCTGCCAACTAACACTGGGAGTTCACCTCTTCTGTCTGGGACTCAGGGATGACTTTTTCGCAAGCAGGGCACCACAGACACAGTCCTCTGTTTGCTAGCTCAAAGTTCAGCAGGTGCAGTCCAGTCTTTGGTGCAGCTTCTCTTTGCTGCGTCCATGGATCAGCAGGTCAGTTCTTCATTGGTCCTCTCTCCATTGCAGACGTGATCTGAGGTTTGAGTGTCAAGGGTGCCACTTTAATACCCACAACTTAACCTCAGAGGATGCAGTAACTACTGGCCAACGGACTTCCAGGTTCCTCTCCTGAATAATGACGTCTGCCTGCAATTTGTAGTATCTAGCAAGCCCAAAGTGCACTCTTCTGCCTTCTCCTAATATGGCACAACCCCTCTCTTGGTGTGTGGAGCTTGATAGCTCACCCTAAAGGTGTAGCAACCTGAGGGCTACACACCAGCGGAAACACTGGTTTGGCTACCGTTTCCCCCTCTTTGGCCCAGACGCCAACCTGTCTACCAGAACAAAACAGCAGCCCTTCTCATATGTGCAGATCATTTGCCCATTAAAGGCAGCTTCCCCTAGAAACTTGCCTTTTAACCTGTTTAGCCTTCCTACCAGGGAGGGAAAACAGTGGTAACTTTCTAAAGTTGCAATTTACTTAAAAATGACATTCAGTTCAACTTGAGCATGACATAGGTTTAATGTATTGATTCTTTTGGTACCCTGAAGCACCAACTTTAGTTATCCCATTCAGAAGTTAGCACACAGCTGAGTTGTCAGAGTGTAAACCTGTATTCACCAATGAGGCTCTTGAATTTTCTGCAGCAAAAATGACAATTTGGGTATTTACTGTTAGAACATATAACAACATGTTTCCTGCTTTAATATACAGCACCCTGCCTTAGGGCTAGATAGGCCCACCTTAAGAGTGAGTGAGTTATATATATTGAAAAGGAAGGTATTACTGCGTCTTTAGTCTAAATGACAAACTAAAGTTAGCAGTTCGGAAACTGCTATGCCAGCCAACAATAGCAGGCTGTGAGTCTTGCTTTACTTTGTCAAACTCATGGTGGCAAAATAAGTGTTGCAGTCTATGAGAGACACTTTAACCTACAGGCTTGGGTGTACCATATTCTAGGGACATATAAGTAAGTGAATTTATGGCAATTGGTTGAGGGCCAATTAAACCTGCACTTTTAAGAGTCATACCACATACACTGAGGCCTGGTCAGCAGGGCCCTGTGCGTGACAGACTCATTACACTAATATCTAATGGTGGAGATGAATCTGAAAAACAGCATTTCCTCAGTCCTCCACCTCCGTCCCAGCTAATATGTCCAGGAGAATTGACCAGACTCTTTGTTGCTTTCCTTGACAATTCAGTAGGAAGGATGGGGAGACTGGCTGGCCTTTGTAGGGCTTATTAAACCTCATATCCTTCTGCTAGGGTCATTCCCTATGACGAGTTGATTCATCTAAAAAACATGACAGTACCCAACCTAAATTGGAGCTTGCATATTACTGTGTCTCAGTGTATTCTTTGTCTTCCTTTTCCTTGGGACCATGGGAAATTGGCCTCACTAGCCCATACCGTAGCTAGGGCAATATCTAACTTACCCAATGTAAGTATTTACTGTTAGAACATATAACAACATGTTTCCTGCTTTAATATACAGCACCCAGCCTTAGGGCTCGTATAGGCCTACCTTAAGGGTGACATATATACTGAAAAGGAAGATATGACTGTGTCATTAGTCTAAATGACAAAGTCAAGTTAGCAGTTTGGAAACTGCTATGCCAGCCAGCAATGGCAAGCTGTGAGTCTTGCTTTACTTTGCCCAACTCATGGTGGCAAAATAAGTGTTGCAGTCTATGAGAGACACTTTAACCTACAGGCTTGGGTACCCTTAGTACCATATTCCAGGGACTTGTAAGTAAGTTAATTTATGGCAATCGGGTAAGGGCCAATTAAACCTACACTTTTAAGACATACCACATAAACTGAGGTCTGGTCAGCAGGGCCCAGTGCGTCACAGACTCATTGCACTAGTATCTAATAGTGGAGATGAATCTGAAAAGCAGCCTTTCTTTAGTCCTCCACCTCAGTCCCAGCTAATATGTCCAGGAGAATTGACCAGAATCTTTGTTTTTTTCCTTGAAAATTCAGTAGGAAGGATGGGGAGACTGGCTGGCCTTTGTAGGGCTTATTAAGCCTCAAATTCTTCTCCTAGGGTCACTCCCTATGAGGATTTGATTCATCTAAACATATGACAGACCCCAATCTAAATTGTAGCTTGCATATGACTGTGTCTCGGTTTATTTTTTGTCTTCCTTTTCCTTGGGACTATGGGGCATTGGCCTAACTAGCCCATACATTAGCTAGGGCAATATCTAACTTACCCACTGAGGCCAACCAACACTTAAATGGCAAGCAGGACCTACAAGGTCAGTGGGCCCATCTTGCCTCCCAAGACAGGACCTAACCCCCATGACAAGGCCAGTGCTGACCCAACGGCAAGCAGGCAGCAGAGGCTACTGACAGCTGTCAGTGCCCAGAATCACAACCCTAGTTCTCTGCTGACAGGTTTATGTGCTACCTTAAGGTTGGTGGCAGGCCTCACTTCCAGCATAAGTCCTGGTAAGGAGTCCCCAACAGCTCCTGGGGTTGTCCCCCTAAGTGGAATGGGTATGCCCAGAAGTAGGTGTTGTGCACACTGCGTCCCTAAAACCAAGCTGTACCTGGATGTTAGGCCCTAACAAGGGCAACAACTGTCCTGGGTTGCTTGTATTCCAGTTCAGGGAGATCTGGTCTGGCAGCTTGACTGGACTGCTCCCATTGGAACAGGGTCAAGACGGATTTGCATATGGCTGTGTCCAAACTGAAGTGACATGGTGTGCAAAATAACAATGGACTGGAATGCGGCTCAAGCGAATACCAGTGGCTGAGAGTTATTCAAGAATCCCATCCATCACTTGTTTGTATACTTTAGTGTGTTGACCTAAGTGGGATGGGTATGCCCAGATGTGGGTCCCCTGCACACTGTGCCATTTGAACTAAGTTATACCTGGCTGATAAGCCCTAATAAGGGCACAACTGGTCCTGGGTTGATTGTGTTTCAGTTTAGGGTGAGCCTGGCCTGTGTGTTCGGGTTTGACTGCACCCCTTGGCGCAGGGCGAAGGCTAATTTGAACATGGCTGGGTCCAAACTGAGGTGGCATGATGTGCAAAATACCAATGGACTGTGATGTGGCTTGAGTGATTACCAGTGGCTGAGATTAATTTAAGCATTTCATCCATCAATGTTCGGAGTTCACAAGCTTACTTTTCTAGGCCGATGGACATTACTTGTACAGAAGCATGTTTTGTTTAGAAGACACATGAATTGCTCATTATATTTACTAGTTAGAAGATGCTTAGAGTCAAACTGATCAATACAGTGAATACAGGGTGAATTAATAGTGACCACAGAAAACTCTAATGCACAGGTTTCACAGAATATGAAGAGACGGCTGTAAACAGGAAGTTCCACTCAAAATATAATCAGCAGTCTTTAAAAATCATTTCAAAATGTGAGGGAAAAGCTTTTCTTGTGACCCGAAATACTTTCTTTTTCTGTCACTGGGACAGACATGGACGTCACAGTGATTAAAAGTGAAATCACTAAATGCAATTAGACACAACAGGTTTTACTTTGATCAGTGTTCCATGGCATAATAATGACCCACCAAGCATCAATAAAGCCCCCTAGTTGATCAAACCTTTCCATACTTCTCCCAGTTAAAACGGTACTCCGTATGTGTGGCTGGCCTAAAGTCTGGAACAGGAACAGCAAATTGTGACCATATAAATTCAATTTATCTTTACATGGTCCTTTATTTGGTCAATTCCTGTCAAGAGTGCTAGGTCAAGCACACGAGTAGGGTGCTGTTTTTATTGAGAGAAGTGTGGAAATGCCAGGTTGTAGGAATTTTATGCATCCCCAGAGATGCTGGGACATTTCCTCACAGAAATATGAGGAAAATGCACGATTTTGGACAAAATTTGAGGTTTGCAGGGTATTCTAGTTGAGAAAAGGTAGTGAGACTCACACAAGTATTATCATCCTGGACTCCCTTTGGTGTCTATATGAGTCCTTTGTGAGCCAGAAGAAGGCCAGCTGCTGCTTTGTTACCGGTGCCCTTTGTGAGGAGTGATACTCATCCACCATTGATAATTGTACCTCTCGTTTGATAGTGTGCTGTGTTGTGGTCTCTTGTGCAGCATTAATGACCTCCGTAGTTGAAAATGAAGAGGAAATGACCAAAGGAATAGTGGGCTGCCCCTCCTTAATACTTTGGAGGTGCTTGGAGTTTAAATCTTCTCTTCCTATCGCTACTGTGACTAAGGGTTCAAGTGATTGGCCTGATCTTACTTCAGATGGCGGACCAGAGA
Organism: Lissotriton vulgaris; assembly: GCF_964263255.1. Classification (NCBI taxonomy): domain Eukaryota; kingdom Metazoa; phylum Chordata; class Amphibia; order Caudata; family Salamandridae; genus Lissotriton; species Lissotriton vulgaris. The sequence goes on from NC_141685.1 coordinate 847,430,290, forward strand.
CTCTTGGTCGCAGATTGGTTTCAGCCAATCAGTGTACCTTCTCTATGGTTTTTATGGGAGTCCAAGGGACTTTGTTGCCCTTAGTGTATTTAAATCTGACCCTATTTCTTGGGTGCCATCCAGGCTCTGGGCTACCCTTTCACCTTTCTTACCCTTGCCCTTGCCCTCTTCGTCGTCTTTTTTTCCTATTTGTTGTTGTTTTGAATAAGGTGCAGACTCTGGGCAGAGGGGAGAAGGGAGATGAATCAAACTTTTATTATTGAGAGTTAACACTGCCCCTGCGTCCTTTAGGAATGAGGATTTTGAGTAGATTTTGGGCTGAAAGCCATCACTACACATTGCACGGTTCTGCATTTGTTTGTCGTCCAGTGCTACCAGACTGCAATGTGATGCCTTCTCCTCCATAGCCTGTTTCTCGTTGCTGGAGATCTCGCTAATTAAAACAGGCAATGTCAATTAATCACAGTGCATGAGCTATCTTATTTAGTAAGTAAAAGTGCCCCAGAAAGGGAAGGGAAGTGGGATAGCGTGATGCTGTGAAAGGGGAATAGTGAGGGAATAGAGTTGGTGACAAATCATCTATTGCAGAATTATTTCAAAATGCAATAAGGTTTCGTGGCTTCAGGTTTCTGAGCCCAAACATATGGGGATTATCATATATCCCAAAGCAATTGAATTGTTTCTGTTGACAACGAAATATTCAAAATCATAGGGGAAAGCCAACAAAAACAAAAGATGAGAGTAGCCGTCGACGTTTCGACCCCACGCTACACTTGTAGGCGTGATTGTGACCTTACATCGGGGTCTTCATCAGGACAGGGTAGTCAGCAAAAGGGCACTACAATATCTGGAAATGAAAAGCGTAGATATAACTTACTGACAATCAATGTCAAGTTACCGTAGTGAGCGGTAAACACATGACTGAGACTATTACCATGGTTAACTACATGTAAACCTATTATAAAACATGTTAGAACTGTGCTGTTGAGAACCTTAGTACAGAGAGAAATCAATCAGCATTTAAATATGCATTTCAAATCATTCCATATGAACCACAACTGGTATCTAATTTGTGAAACATCAGTGTATACAGACTCACACCAACACAAAGCCCTGACTCAACCAGGAAGAACCAAAATCGTAAATGGGAATTATTAAATCCATGGGGGGTCCTAAGATTCCCAGAGAGTTGGACCTTTTGGATATGGATGGTGATATGTAGGTGAATGAGGTCTATTCGAGAGTTATAAATTAGAGAAAAACATATTAGAGAAAAACATACCTGCTCATGTAGAGCAGACTTCATGGCCTTGGCCAAAATATTCTTGCTGGGCGAGCAGGCTGCATCTGCAGGCAGGGTAATATACATTAATAGGACAGCCCGTATTTGAACTGTACAGGGTGACCTGATTGTTGGAAAAAGGCGCTTACCTATTAGAATAGCTTGATTGGATAAAATCCTGCTCTTGGATATCGCTATATTAGGTGAGGATTGTGCCGCATCTGTGGATGTTAATTCAAGGTTGTGTATCAGAATGCTGCACAACTGATAGGTGGCTTTTGTCTAAACCCCAAAAGGACAGGGGGGCTCACCTGATTTGCGTTGTTATCAGCGGGAGCCTGATTGTAGCGAATAGGAAGGGTTAGGCGTGTAGTTTGGTCCACCAGAACCTGTGGGCGGTGGGGTAAGTGTTAGTCGGATCGTGAAGCAATTTAAATACATACAAGGCTTGTGTCACATAAAGAATAATGCATAATTTACCTCGAAAGGTCAGAGGGGTTGGACGTTGTTATTTAATCAAAGCGGAGGTTCCGTGAAGATCGCCTCGCGTGTTGCCGTATCTGTGGGTAAACAGAGGCGGTTAATTATTGCCGACTCTGTGAAGATTTTAGGTCAGTTCAGGGGATTTATAGGGTGGGGAAGTTCTTACCGTTTAAGAACTGGCACGGAGTTCAAGGATTTACGTCTCTCCTGACTGCAGGCTGTAAGCAGGTGGGCGTGGCCTGCGCGGAGGTTATATACCTCCGGAGCGTTGCCCTTGGTAACGTGAGGTGCTAGTGACTGTTCCGGGTCAACATGAAAGACGGACGTGTAGTCCTGAGCGTTGCTAGTGGCAACCTAATTTTAAAGAGTCAAACGCGGACCTGTGCAACACCTAGTGTTTACAATCTAGCGCGATGACGTTATAAATGTAGTACATACCTACGTTCTTGAATACTGATGCACCTCTCCAACATGAGGGTGTAGATCAGATAAAATGTGTGTCGTGAATGTAATAAATAAACACTCGTGAATAATAATGCATCTCTACACCATGAGGGTGTAGATCATGTAACGTGTATTATTGCATTTAGTTAGGTATGCCAACTGTTAAATTAGGTCTGGGCACATCGGAATTGTGAATAGTAGTAGTCTTATTAAAATTATTACCATTGCTAACGGAAGAGATGCACCTCTCAGCCAGGAGGGTGAAAATCTCCTCCATTTTTTCACAAATTATTATAGTGAAGTAATTTAAATATGAACCTGGTAATCATACTATAATCTTTTCAAATGGAGTAACATAGTTATTGTGTACATATCAATTACTGTATTCCTTACGTTCGTATGTATAATATTCCTGTAAAGAGATGCACCTCCCAGACATGAGGGTGAAGATCTCCTTTAACATGAGGTTTGAATTGGACCATGAATAATTGAAATACCGAGATGGGCAGCACGTTCAAATCCGGCATATATTGGATACTTGGTCCAACGTCTCAACATAGCTAATTGCGCCTAGCGACTATTCACACAGGTGGCTCACAAGGAATTGTTTAATGCTGTATAGAGGGTAGCTCACTCAGGGAGCGAAAATGTTCAGGTGTCAACGACCAAAAGTGGCTAATTGGGCATGGCTGCTCTCTGACTCGTTTAGCCCATTTCGGATAGTGTCCAACAACGTCATCCATTTTGATTCTCTCAAAGTTAGAATGCGTGCGATGTTACCACCTCTGGGGTCAAGGGTGATTTTTTCGAGGACAAGCCATTGCAAGGTCTCTGGAGTGTGACTCTTCAAGGTGCAATGATCCACTAGGGGGGCCCCCTGTACTTGACACCTGATCCTGCTGCCGTGTTGTAATATACGGGCTTTCACCTTCTGTTGGGTCTGGCCTACATATGCCAGGTCACACGGGCACTTAATCCAATAGATGACGTTTGAGGAGTTACAGTTGGTATGTGACTTCAGGGTATACGTTTTTCCTCTATATTTCAACTCCTTAGTTTGAATTGTGGTTGCACATGCAGTGCATGATCCACATCTAGTGTGTCCCACAATCGGAGGTAGATGCCATAATGATTGAATGGTGGGATTCGGCGGTGTGGGGAGGAATGAGCATACAACTTGATCCCTGATGTTGCGAGCTCTTTTGAAAGAGTGTAGCGGTAGCGTCTTTTGTCCGATGTCATCAGCTATCATGCGCCAATGCTTATTGATAACTTTTTTTATATCGTTACTGCGCGTTGAAAATGTGGTCACACAGATGATTCGTTCAGCAGCTGAATCCTCTTTACTTTCACAATTCAATAGGTGCTCTCTGGGACTATAACAGGCTCTTTTGCGTGCCCGTTTTGTGAGACGTGTGGGATAGCCTCGAGCTGTTAGTCGGTCTGCAAGATCTTGTGATTCCAGTATATAGTTCTCTTTAGAGGAACAATTCCGTCTGATCCTAAGGAACTGTCCGACTGGCAGGTTATCTCTAAGTCCCCTCGGATGATGGCTGTTATATTCAAGTAGCGAGTTCCGCTCAATGGGTTTACGAAATAAGGTGGTCTCAAGTGATTTTGTTTCAGGATTGTAGTAGATGGTTATATCCAAGAATGCGACCTTCTCCTGGTTGGCCTCAAGGGTGAATTGTATGTCCGTGCTCTGTATGTTGAGCCAAGAATGAAAGGTCATAAGCTCTTCCCGGGTACCAGTCCACAAGCAGAGTACGTCGTCAATATATCGGACCCACATATTGATGTGGTGTCCGAATGGGTTGGTGTCACTAAAGATCATCCGTTCCTCATAGTCGGCCATATAAAGTATGGCCAAATTGGGGGCAAAAGTAGCCCCCATAGCTACTCCCTTAGTTTGCAAAAAGAACTCGCCCTGAAACATAAAGAAATTTTTCATCATAGCTATTCTCAACAGTTCTATGATAAAGTATGTGGGTACTTGGAATGGAGCCGTTCTGGTTTCAAGGGCCTTTTCCATAATCACAATAGCGTCATGTTGAGGGATGCTAGTGTATAAGGACACTATGTCGCAGGTTACTAACAGTTGATTATCTGGATCGAATGGTCTCTGGTCGATCAAGTTGATAACCTGGGTTGTATCTCGGAGATACGTCTTAGTTCTTGTGGCCAGTGGTTTCAGAAAAAAGTCAATATATTGGTTCAGTGGTTCTAGCATTGATCCGCACCCGGACACTATTGGGCGCCCGGGTGGGTTGTCGAGGCCTTTGTGCACCTTGGGCAAGGTGTATATAGTAGCCAGACGTGGATGACTTTGGTTCAGGAAATTGTACTCTTGTTGGGATAGAAAGCCTTCATCTAAACCCCTTTGTGTAGTTCGAAGTATCTCTAGGGCTAGATCTTTTGAAGGATCACTGTGAATTAGTTTATAGCTGACTCCGTCATTCAGTTGTCTGTAAATTTCTCTTTTATAAGCAGCGGTGTCTTGGACCACAATCGCCCCGCCCTTATCGGCGGGTTTGATGACTATGTCAGCATTTTCTTTCAAGGTTTTGAGGGCCAATTTTTGTTTGGTACTTAAGTTAAATCTGATGTATTTTGGCTCACTTACAGTCTTTTCCACTTCTTGGATGACCAGTTCTTCGAATGCAAGAATTTTATTACTGATTGCATATGAAGGGGGAAAAAAGGTAGAGGGTTCCCTCAATCCTGTTACTGATGATCTCAGTGGAGCTGTCGCATGTCTGAAAAAGTACCGTAAACGGATTTTCCTGAAGAAATTATAAAGTTCCGTTTTTAGTTGGAATCTGTTTGGAGGTGTAGTTGGAACATAAGAAAGACCCTTGCTCAATACTTTTTCTTCATCTTCAGATAGTTTGTATTTGGAGATGTTTACTACGGGGCTAGAAGAAACCTGTATAGGTTGGGTGGTCACCACCGGTACGTGTTGGGTTGTCACCACCGGTACGTGTTTCTCCGGGTTGATATTTCGCCATGGTTCTCGGGGCGGAAGGTGACTTGTTTCTGCGAGCGTCCACGGCCTCCGTTCTGGTTGCCCATGTTGGATTGTTGTCCACGTTGCAGTCCTCCGGACCAATTGCCCCGACCTCGGGGCGGTCTCCATTGCGTCTGGCCTCTGCCTAAAAAATGAGGTGGCGGTGGTGGGTATGGTGGATAGTTGAATTCTGGATAAGAGTAATTGTATGAGGGACCAGGTGTTGCAGGTTCTGATTCGCTTCCAGAGCTATACGAAGAGTCAGAGAACGTGGTGAAAGGTCTCCTGCCTCTGTATCCACTTCTCCCTCGGTTGGAAAATCGGCCTTGGGTGTCTTGCTTGTAATAGTCCGGTTGTAGGTATGGGTAGACACTTTTCTTGTCGAATGCTCGTATGTCCTTGGCTAATTTTTCTAACTTCTTCGTTTGAGTGGTGACATCAAACTCTTTTAGGGTAGCATCAAGAGACTCAAGGGCGGATTTGGCATTGGTCAAGGTGCTGTCCCCAAGTATTTCAGATCTTAAGGCCGCAATTTCTTTGGTAAGTGTTTGTACTTGTTCCGCGGCTGTCTCCACTCCCAACACCATCCAGTGTCGGGAGCAATTGTTAGAGACGTAGCTAAATCCCTCCTTGAATTTAGGTACGTCGACAAAAATAGCCGGTTCTATTTTAATTTGGAGGCCAACCGGAATGATGTTCTCCTGTAAATATTTCGTGAACAGGTATCCATGAAGTCTTGTTCTAATGAGTTTTTTTTCTAATCTCTCAAGTCTGGTAATTTTGTCATTCAGAGTAACATCTACTTGTAGATTGGTATTAGACAGAAATTGGTTATTTTGGTCTTGCAGGAGAGTGTTGATGTAATCTTCTGTATACGAAAGTAGTTCACTTTCTACCATGGTCTCGAGAAATGAATTCTAAAGGACGAATTAGGACCTAAAGGAACCTCGCAGGTATGCACCTGCTCAGATAATTGGTATAGAAGGGGGGTTCTACCCGAGATATCCACATGGGACCTGGGTGCTAAGTAGTATATGAAAGAAGGGTCCCAGTAGAGATTGATACATTTGCTTGAATTTATTTGCAAAAATTAATTAAAACAGGCAATGTCAATTAATCACAGTGCATGAGCTATCTTATTTAGTAAGTAAAAGTGCCCCAGAAAGGGAAGGGAAGTGGGATAGCGTGATGCTGTGAAAGGGGAATAGTGAGGGAATAGAGTTGGTGACAAATCATCTATTGCAGAATTATTTCAAAATGCAATAAGGTTTCGTGGCTTCAGGTTTCTGAGCCCAAACATATGGGGATTATCATATATCCCAAAGCAATTGAATTGTTTCTGTTGACAACGAAATATTCAAAATCATAGGGCAAAGCCAACAAAAACAAAAGATGAGAGTAGCCGTCGACGTTTCGACCCCACGCTACACTTGTAGGCGTGATTGTGACCTTACATCGGGGTCTTCATCAGGACAGGGTAGTCAGCAAAAGGGCACTACAATATCTGGAAATGAAAAGCGTAGATATAACTTACTGACAATCAATGTCAAGTTACCGTAGTGAGCGGTAAACACATGACTGAGACTATTACCATGGTTAACTACATGTAAACCTATTATAAAACATGTTAGAACTGTGCTGTTGAGAACCTTAGTACAGAGAGAAATCAATCAACATTTAAATATGCATTTCAAATCATTCCATATGAACCACAACTGGTATCTAATTTGTGAAACATCAGTGTATACAGACTCACACCAACACAAAGCCCTGACTCAACCAGCAAGAACCAAAATCGTAAATGGGAATTATTAAATCCATGGGGGGTCCTAAGATTCCCAGAGAGTTGGACCTTTTGGATATGGATGGTGATATGTAGGTGAATGAGGTCTATTCGAGAGTTATAAATTAGAGAAAAACATATTAGAGAAAAACATACCTGCTCATGTAGAGCAGACTTCATGGCCTTGGCCAAAATATTCTTGCTGGGCGAGCAGGCTGCATCTGCAGGCAGGGTAATATACATTAATAGGACAGCCCGTATTTGAACTGTACAGGGTGACCTGATTGTTGGAAAAAGGCGCTTACCTATTAGAATAGCTTGATTGGATAAAATCCTGCTCTTGGATATCGCTATATTAGGTGAGGATTGTGCCGCATCTGTGGATGTTAATTCAAGGTTGTGTATCAGAATGCTGCACAACTGATAGGTGGCTTTTGTCTAAACCCCAAAAGGACAGGGGGGCTCACCTGATTTGCGTTGTTATCAGCGGGAGCCTGATTGTAGCGAATAGGAAGGGTTAGGCGTGTAGTTTGGTCCACCAGAACCTGTGGGCGGTGGGGTAAGTGTTAGTCGGATCGTGAAGCAATTTAAATACATACAAGGCTTGTGTCACATAAAGAATAATGCATAATTTACCTCGAAAGGTCAGAGGGGTTGGACGTTGTTATTTAATCAAAGCGGAGCGTCTATTCTATTAATTCTATTAAAATTATTTGTACCGCGCGCTATCACCATAGGTTTCTTGGCGCTTAAAACAGTAACCAGTGACCTAGGGAGGGGAGTTAGTCGAAAGCAGCTTGAAAAAGCAAAGTTTTTAAAGATTTTCGAAACAGCTCATATTTAGGGCAAAAGCGGAGAAAAGGCGGCAAGGAATTCCAGGTCGATGGGGCCAGGACCGAAAAACTCAGACCACCGTGTTTTTTCCTTTTAAATCGGGGGACATCCAGAAGGTTGAGTGACGCAGAGCGGAGAGCTCGAGAAGGGATGTGACGAGACAGAGTTGAGGATATAAACAGAGGGGCTGCGTTTGAAAGTGCCTTAAAGGTAGTGCATGCCAGTTTGAAAGTGGAACGCTTCGAAATGGGGAGCCAGTGAAGAGAACGGAGAAGGGGGGTGACATGTTCATATTTGGGCAGACGAAAGATCAGCCGGGCAGCCTGATTCTGCACCAGCTGAAGTCGGTGGAGGTGACAGGCGGGGATTCCAGCATACAGACTATTAGCATAGTCAAGCCTGGAAGTTATGAGCGCGATGACAACTTGAATTAGTGCTTCTTTAGTAAGGAAACGACTGATCTTGCGAATTCGCCTGAGGTGAAAAAAACAGGCAGATGTCACCGCGTTAATGTGCGGCTTCATGGAGAGATCATTGGAGATGATCACCCCCAGGCTTTTGACAGAGCTCACCGGGGTGGGTGCTGACCCCAAAGTGGTGGGCCAGAAGGTGGCATTCCAAGGATGCGAGGGACCTCCTACCAGGACAAGCTCTGTTTTTGTAGGATTTAACTTTAAATGACTATGATACATCCACTCCGCAATGGACAGCATAGTGGACTGAAAATCGATGCGGGAAGACGAATGAGAAGTGATGGGAAAAATTAACTGAAGGTCATCAGCATAATTAAGGATTGTGACTGGGGCGTTTCGAAGGGAGGCTAAAAGTGGCTGGAGATACAAATTAAACAGGAGAGGAGAAAGTGCAGAACCCTGGGGTACACCACAAGGAAGGGAAGTATAAGGAGCGGAAAAAGTGGAAAGATGAACAGATTGAGAACGCTGATGAAGGAAAGATCTGAGCCAGTCAAGGGCCACTCCCTGAATGCCAGCGTTATGGACACGGTCGATCAAAATAGTATGTAATAGATTGTAGCGAATAGGAAGGGTTAGGCGTGTAGTTTGGTCCACCAGAACCTGTGGGCGGTGGGGTAAGTGTTAGTCGGATCGTGAAGCAATTTAAATACATACAAGGCTTGTGTCACATAAAGAATAATGCATAATTTACCTCGAAAGGTCAGAGGGGTTGGACGTTGTTATTTAATCAAAGCGGAGCGTCCGTGAAGATCGCCTCGCGTGTTGCCGTATCTGTGGGTAAACAGAGGCGGTTAATTATTGCCGACTCTGTGAAGATTTTAGGTCAGTTCAGGGGATTTATAGGGTGGGGAAGTTCTTACCGTTTAAGAACTGGCACGGAGTTCAAGGATTTACGTCTCTCCTGACTGCAGGCTGTAAGCAGGTGGGCGTGGCCTGCGCGGAGGTTATATACCTCCGGAGCGTTGCCCTTGGTAACGTGAGGTGCTAGTGACTGTTCCGGGTCAACATGAAAGACGGACGTGTAGTCCTGAGCGTTGCTAGTGGCAACCTAATTTTAAAGAGTCAAACGCGGACCTGTGCAACACCTAGTGTTTACAATCTAGCGCGATGACGTTATAAATGTAGTACATACCTACGTTCTTGAATACTGATGCACCTCTCCAACATGAGGGTGTAGATCAGATAAAATGTGTGTCGTGAATGTAATAAATAAACACTCGTGAATAATAATGCATCTCTACACCATGAGGGTGTAGATCATGTAACGTGTATTATTGCATTTAGTTAGGTATGCCAACTGTTAAATTAGGTCTGGGCACATCGGAATTGTGAATAGTAGTAGTCTTATTAAAATTATTACCATTGCTAACGGAAGAGATGCACCTCTCAGCCAGGAGGGTGAAAATCTCCTCCATTTTTTCACAAATTATTATAGTGAAGTAATTTAAATATGAACCTGGTAATCATACTATAATCTTTTCAAATGGAGTAACATAGTTATTGTGTACATATCAATTACTGTATTCCTTACGTTCGTATGTATAATATTCCTGTAAAGAGATGCACCTCCCAGACATGAGGGTGAAGATCTCCTTTAACATGAGGTTTGAATTGGACCATGAATAATTGAAATACCGAGATGGTCAGCACGTTCAAATCCGGCATATATTGGATACTTGGTCCAACGTCTCAACATAGCTAATCGCGCCTAGCGACTATTCACACAGGTGGCTCACAAGGAATTGTTTAATGCTGTATAGAGGGTAGCTCACTCAGGGAGCGAAAATGTTCAGGTGTCAACGACCAAAAGTGGCTAATTGGGCATGGCTGCTCTCTGACTCGTTTAGCCCATTTCGGATAGTGTCCAACAACGTCATCCATTTTGATTCTCTCAAAGTTAGAATGCGTGCGATGTTACCACCTCTGGGGTCAAGGGTGATTTTTTCGAGGACAAGCCATTGCAAGGTCTCTGGAGTGTGACTCTTCAAGGTGCAATGATCCACTAGGGGGGCCCCCTGTACTTGACACCTGATCCTGCTGCCGTGTTGTAATATACGGGCTTTCACCTTCTGTTGGGTCTGGCCTACATATGCCAGGTCACACGGGCACTTAATCCAATAGATGACGTTTGAGGAGTTACAGTTGGTATGTGACTTCAGGGTATACGTTTTTCCTCTATATTTCAACTCCTTAGTTTGAATTGTGGTTGCACATGCAGTGCATGATCCACATCTAGTGTGTCCCACAATCGGAGGTAGATGCCATAATGATTGAATGGTGGGATTCGGCGGTGTGGGGAGGAATGAGCGTACAACTTGATCCCTGATGTTGCGAGCTCTTTTGAAAGAGTGTAGCGGTAGTGTCTTTTGTCCGATGTCATCAGCTATCATGCGCCAATGCTTATTGATAACTTTTTTTATATCGTTACTGCGCGTTGAAAATGTGGTCACACAGATGATTCGTTCAGCAGCTGAATCCTCTTTACTTTCACAATTCAATAGGTGCTCTCTGGGACTATACCGGGCTCTTTTGCGTGCCCGTTTTGTGAGACGTGTGGGATAGCCTCGAGCTGTTAGTCGGTCTGCAAGATCTTGTGATTCCAGTATATAGTTCTCTTTAGAGGAACAATTCCGTCTGATCCTAAGGAACTGTCCGACTGGCAGGTTATCTCTAAGTCCCCTCGGATGATGGCTGTTATATTCAAGTAGCGAGTTCCGCTCAATGGGTTTACGAAATAAGGTGGTCTCAAGTGATTTTGTTTCAGGATTGTAGTAGATGGTTATATCCAAGAATGCGACCTTCTCCTGGTTGGCCTCAAGGGTGAATTGTATGTCCGTGCTCTGTATGTTGAGCCAAGAATGAAAGGTCATAAGCTCTTCCCGGGTACCAGTCCACAAGCAGAGTACGTCGTCAATATATCGGACCCACATATTGATGTGGTGTCCGAATGGGTTGGTGTCACTAAAGATCATCCGTTCCTCATAGTCGGCCATATAAAGTATGGCCAAATTGGGGGCAAAAGTAGCCCCCATAGCTACTCCCTTAGTTTGCAAAAAGAACTCGCCCTGAAACATAAAGAAATTTTTCATCATAGCTATTCTCAACAGTTCTATGATAAAGTATGTGGGTACTTGGACTGGAGCCATTCTGGTTTCAAGGGCCTTTTCCATAATCACAATAGCGTCATGTTGAGGGATGCTAGTGTATAAGGACACTATGTCGCAGGTTACTAACAGTTGATTATCTGGATCGAATGGTCTCTGGTCGATCAAGTTGATAACCTGGGTTGTATCTCGGAGATACGTCTTAGTTCTTGTGGCCAGTGGTTTCAGAAAAAAGTCAATATATTGGTTCAGTGGTTCTAGCATTGATCCGCACCCGGACACTATTGGGCGCCCGGGTGGGTTGTCGAGGCCTTTGTGCACCTTGGGCAAGGTGTATATAGTAGCCAGACGTGGATGACTTTGGTTCAGGAAATTGTACTCTTGTTGGGATAGAAAGCCTTCATCTAAACCCCTTTGTGTAGTTCGAAGTATCTCTAGGGCTAGATCTTTTGAAGGATCACTGTGAATTAGTTTATAGCTGACTCCGTCATTCAGTTGTCTGTAAATTTCTCTTTTATAAGCAGCGGTGTCTTGGACCACAATCGCCCCGCCCTTATCGGCGGGTTTGATGACTATGTCAGCATTTTCTTTCAAGGTTTTGAGGGCCAATTTTTGTTTGGTACTTAAGTTAAATCTGATGTATTTTGGCTCACTTACAGTCTTTTCCACTTCTTGGATGACCAGTTCTTCGAATGCAAGAATTTTATTACTGATTGCATATGAAGGGGGAAAAAAGGTAGAGGGTTCCCTCAATCCTGTTACTGATGATCTCAGTGGAGCTGTCGCATGTCTGAAAAAGTACCGTAAACGGATTTTCCTGAAGAAATTATAAAGTTCCGTTTTTAGTTGGAATCTGTTTGGAGGTGTAGTTGGAACATAAGAAAGACCCTTGCTCAATACTTTTTCTTCATCTTCAGATAGTTTGTATTTGGAGATGTTTACTACGGGGCTAGAAGAAACCTGTATAGGTTGGGTGGTCACCACCGGTACGTGTTGGGTTGTCACCACCGGTACGTGTTTCTCCGGGTTGATATTTCGCCATGGTTCTCGGGGCGGAAGGTGACTTGTTTCTGCGAGCGTCCACGGCCTCCGTTCTGGTTGCCCATGTTGGATTGTTGTCCACGTTGCAGTCCTCCGGACCAATTGCCCCGACCTCGGGGCGGTCTCCATTGCGTCTGGCCTCTGCCTAAAAAATGAGGTGGCGGTGGTGGGTATGGTGGATAGTTGAATTCTGGATAAGAGTAATTAAATGAGGGACCAGGTGTTGCAGGTTCTGATTCGCTTCCAGAGCTATACGAAGAGTCAGAGAACGTGGTGAAAGGTCTCCTGCCTCTGTATCCACTTCTCCCTCGGTTGGAAAATCGGCCTTGGGTGTCTTGCTTGTAATAGTCCGGTTGTAGGTATGGGTAGACACTTTTCTTGTCGAATGCTCGTATGTCCTTGGCTAATTTTTCTAACTTCTTCGTTTGAGTGGTGACATCAAACTCTTTTAGGGTAGCATCAAGAGACTCAAGGGCGGAGTCAGCTATAAACTAATTCACAGTGATCCTTCAAAAGATCTAGCCCTAGAGATACTTCGAACTACACAAAGGGGTTTAGATGAAGGCTTTCTATCCCAACAAGAGTACAATTTCCTGAACCAAAGTCATCCACGTCTGGCTACTATATACACCTTGCCCAAGGTGCACAAAGGCCTCGACAACCCACCCGGGCGCCCAATAGTGTCCGGGTGCGGGTCAATGCTAGAACCACTGAACCAATATATTGACTTTTTTCTGAAACCACTGGCCACAAGAACTAAGACGTATCTCCGAGATACAACCCAGGTTATCAACTTGATCGACCAGAGACCATTCGATCCAGATAATCAACTGTTAGTAACCTGCGACATAGTGTCCTTATACACTAGCATCCCTCAACATGACGCTATTGTGATTATGGAAAAGGCCCTTGAAACCAGAACGGCTCCAGTCCAAGTACCCACATACTTTATCATAGAACTGTTGAGAATAGCTATGATGAAAAATTTCTTTATGTTTCAGGGCGAGTTCTTTTTGCAAACTAAGGGAGTAGCTATGGGGGCTACTTTTGCCCCCAATTTGGCCATACTTTATATGGCCGACTATGAGGAACGGATGATCTTTAATGACACCAACCCATTCGGACACCACATCAATATGTGGGTCCGATATATTGACGACGTACTCTGCTTGTGGACTGGTACCCGGGAAGAGCTTATGACCTTTCATTCTTGGCTCAACATACAGAGCACGGACATACAATTCACCCTTGAGGCCAACCAGGAGAAGGTCGCATTCTTGGATATAACCATCTACTACAATCCTGAAACAAAATCACTTGAGACCACCTTATTTCGTAAACCCATTGAGCGGAACTCGCTACTTGAATATAACAGCCATCATCCGAGGGGACTTAGAGATAACCTGCCAGTCGGACAGTTCCTTAGGATCAGACGGAATTGTTCCTCTAAAGAGAACTATATACTGGAATCACAAGATCTTGCAGACCGACTAACAGCTCGAGGCTATCCCACACGTCTCACAAAACGGGCACGCAAAAGAGCCTGGTATAGTCCCAGAGAGCACCTATTGAATTGTGAAAGTAAAGAGGATTCAGCTGCTGAACGAATCATCTGTGTGACCACATTCTCAACGCGCAGTAACGATATAAAAAAAGTTATCAATAAGCATTGGCGGATGATAGCTGATGACATCGGACAAAAGACACTACCGCTACACTCTTTCAAAAGAGCTCGCAACATCAGGGATCAAGTTGTACGCTCATTCCTCCCCACACCGCCGAATCCCACCATTCAATCATTATGGCATCTACCTCCGATTGTGGGACACACTAGATGTGGATCATGCACTGCATGTGCAACCACAATTCAAACTAAGGAGTTGAAATATAGAGGAAAAACGTATACCCTGAAGTCACATACCAACTGTAACTCCTCAAACGTCATCTATTGGATTAAGTGCCCGTGTGACCTGGCATATGTAGGCCAGACCCAACAGAAGGTGAAAGCCCGTATATTACAACACGGCAGCAGGATCAGGTGTCAAGTACAGGGGGCCCCCCTAGTGGATCATTGCACCTTGAAGTGTCACACTCCAGAGACCTTGCAATGGCTTGTCCTCGAAAAAATCACCCTTGACCCCAGAGGTGGTAACATCGCACGCATTCTAACTTTGAGAGAATCAAAATGGATGACGTTGTTGGACACTATCCGAAATGGGCTAAACGAGTCAGAGAGCAGCCATGCCCAATTAGCCACTTTTGGTCGTTGACACCTGAACATTTTCGCTCCCTGAGTGAGCTACCCTCTATACAGCATTAAACAATTCCTTGTGAGCCACCTGTGTGAATAGTCGCTAGGCGCGATTAGCTATGTTGAGACGTTGGACCAAGTATCCAATATATGCCGGATTTGAACGTGCTGCCCATCTCGGTATTTCAATTATTCATGGTCCAATTCAAACCTCATGTTAAAGGAGATCTTCACCCTCATGTCTGGGAGGTGCATCTCTTTACAGGAATATTATACATACGAACGTAAGGAATACAGTAATTGATATGTACACAATAACTATGTTACTCCATTTGAAAAGATTATAGTATGATTACCAGGTTCATATTTAAATTACTTCACTATAATAATTTGTGAAAAAATGGAGGAGATTTTCACCCTCCTGGCTGAGAGGTGCATCTCTTCCGTTAGCAATGGTAATAATTTTAATAAGACTACTACTATTCACAATTCCGATGTGCCCAGACCTAATTTAACAGTTGGCATACCTAACTAAATGCAATAATACACGTTACATGATCTACACCCTCATGGTGTAGAGATGCATTATTATTCACGAGTGTTTATTTATTACATTCACGACACACATTTTATCTGATCTACACCCTCATGTTGGAGAGGTGCATCAGTATTCAAGAACGTAGGTATGTACTACATTTATAACGTCATCGCGCTAGATTGTAAACACTAGGTGTTGCACAGGTCCGCGTTTGACTCTTTAAAATTAGGTTGCCACTAGCAACGCTCAGGACTACACGTCCGTCTTTCATGTTGACCCGGAACAGTCACTAGCACCTCACGTTACCAAGGGCAACGCTCCGGAGGTATATAACCTCCGCGCAGGCCACGCCCACCTGCTTACAGCCTGCAGTCAGGAGAGACGTAAATCCTTGAACTCCGTGCCAGTTCTTAAACGGTAAGAACTTCCCCACCCTATAAATCCCCTGAACTGACCTAAAATCTTCACAGAGTCGGCAATAATTAACCGCCTCTGTTTACCCACAGATACGGCAACACGCGAGGCGATCTTCACGGACGCTCCGCTTTGATTAAATAACAACGTCCAACCCCTCTGACCTTTCGAGGTAAATTATGCATTATTCTTTATGTGACACAAGCCTTGTATGTATTTAAATTGCTTCACGATCCGACTAACACTTACCCCACCGCCCACAGGTTCTGGTGGACCAAACTACACGCCTAACCCTTCCTATTCGCTACAATCAGGCTCCCGCTGATAACAACGCAAATCAGGTGAGCCCCCCTGTCCTTTTGGGGTTTAGACAAAAGCCACCTATCAGTTGTGCAGCATTCTGATACACAACCTTGAATTAACATCCACAGATGCGGCACAATCCTCACCTAATATAGCGATATCCAAGAGCAGGATTTTATCCAATCAAGCTATTCTAATAGGTAAGCGCCTTTTTCCAACAATCAGGTCACCCTGTACAGTTCAAATACGGGCTGTCCTATTAATGTATATTACCCTGCCTGCAGATGCAGCCTGCTCGCCCAGCAAGAATATTTTGGCCAAGGCCATGAAGTCTGCTCTACATGAGCAGGTATGTTTTTCTCTAATATGTTTTTCTCTAATTTATAACTCTCGAATAGACCTCATTCACCTACATATCACCATCCATATCCAAAAGGTCCAACTCTCTGGGAATCTTAGGACCCCCCATGGATTTAATAATTCCCATTTACGATTTTGGTTCTTCCTGGTTGAGTCAGGGCTTTGTGTTGGTATGAGTCTGTATACACTGATGTTTCACAAATTAGATACCAGTTGTGGTTCATATGGAATGATTTGAAATGCATATTTAAATGTTGATTAATTTCTCTCTGTACTAAGGTTCTCAACAGCACAGTTCTAACATGTTTTATAATAGGTTTACATGTAGTTAACCATGGTAATAGTCTCAGTCATGTGTTTACCGCTCACTACGGTAACTTGACATTGATTGTCAGTAAGTTATATCTACGCTTTTCATTTCCAGATATTGTAGTGCCCTTTTGCTGACTACCCTGTCCTGATGAAGACCCCGATGTAAGGTCACAATCACGCCTACAAGTGTAGCGTGGGGTCGAAACGTCGACGGCTACTCTCATCTTTTGTTTTTGTTGGCTTTGCCCTATGATTTTGAATATTTCGTTGTCAACAGAAACAATTCAATTGCTTTGGGATATATGATAATCCCCATATGTTTGGGCTCAGAAACCTGAAGCCACGAAACCTTATTGCATTTTGAAATAATTCTGCAATAGATGATTTGTCACCAACTCTATTCCCTCACTATTCCCCTTTCACAGCATCACGCTATCCCACTTCCCTTCCCTTTCTGGGGCACTTTTACTTACTAAATAAGATAGCTCATGCACTGTGATTAATTGACATTGCCTGTTTTAATTAATTTTTGCAAATAAATTCAAGCAAATGTATCAATCTCTACTGGGACCCTTCTTTCATATACTACTTAGCACCCAGGTCCCATGTGGATATCTCGGGTAGAACCCCCCTTCTATACCAATTATCTGAGCAGGTGCATACCTGCGAGGTTCCTTTAGGTCCTAATTCGTCCTTTAGAATTCATTTCTCGAGACCATGGTAGAAAGTGAACTACTTTCGTATACAGAAGATTACATCAACACTCTCCTGCAAGACCAAAATAACCAATTTCTGTCTAATACCAATCTACAAGTAGATGTTACTCTGAATGACAAAATTACCAGACTTGAGAGATTAGAAAAAAAACTCATTAGAACAAGACTTCATGGATACCTGTTCACGAAATATTTACAGGAGAACATCATTCCGGTTGGCCTCCAAATTAAAATAGAACCGGCTATTTTTGTCGACGTACCTAAATTCAAGGAGGGATTTAGCTACGTCTCTAACAATTGCTCCCGACACTGGATGGTGTTGGGAGTGGAGACAGCCGCGGAACAAGTACAAACACTTACCAAAGAAATTGCGGCCTTAAGATCTGAAATACTTGGGGACAGCACCTTGACCAATGCCAAATCCGCCCTTGAGTCTCTTGATGCTACCCTAAAAGAGTTTGATGTCACCACTCAAACGAAGAAGTTAGAAAAATTAGCCAAGGACATACGAGCATTCGACAAGAAAAGTGTCTACCCATACCTACAACCGGACTATTACAAGCAAGACACCCAAGGCCGATTTTCCAACCGAGGGAGAAGTGGATACAGAGGCAGGAGACCTTTCACCACGTTCTCTGACTCTTCGTATAGCTCTGGAAGCGAATCAGAACCTGCAACACCTGGTCCCTCATTTAATTACTCTTATCCAGAATTCAACTATCCACCATACCCACCACCGCCACCTCATTTTTTAGGCAGAGGCCAGACGCAATGGAGACCGCCCCGAGGTCGGGGCAATTGGTCCGGAGGACTGCAACGTGGACAACAATCCAACATGGGCAACCAGAACGGAGGCCGTGGACGCTCGCAGAAACAAGTCACCTTCCGCCCCGAGAACCATGGCGAAATATCAACCCGGAGAAACACGTACCGGTGGTGACCACCCAACCTATACAGGTTTCTTCTAGCCCCGTAGTAAACATCTCCAAATACAAACTATCTGAAGATGAAGAAAAAGTATTGAGCAAGGGTCTTTCTTATGTTCCAACTACACCTCCAAACAGATTCCAACTAAAAACAGAACTTTATAATTTCTTCAGGAAAATCCGTTTACGGTACTTTTTCAGACATGCGACAGCTCCACTGAGATCATCAGTAACAGGATTGAGGGAACCCTCTACCTTTTTTCCCCCTTCATATGCAATCAGTAATAAAATTCTTGCATTCGAAGAACTGGTCATCCAAGAAGTGGAAAAGACTGTAAGTGAGCCAAAATACATCAGATTTAACTTAAGTACCAAACAAAAATTGGCCCTCAAAACCTTGAAAGAAAATGCTGACATAGTCATCAAACCCGCCGATAAGGGCGGGGCGATTGTGGTCCAAGACACCGCTGCTTATAAAAGAGAAATTTACAGACAACTGAATGACGGAGTCAGCTATAAACTAATTCACAGTGATCCTTCAAAAGATCTAGCCCTAGAGATACTTCGAACTACACAAAGGGGTTTAGATGAAGGCTTTCTATCCCAACAAGAGTACAATTTCCTGAACCAAAGTCATCCACGTCTGGCTACTATATACACCTTGCCCAAGGTGCACAAAGGCCTCGACAACCCACCCGGGCGCCCAATAGTGTCCGGGTGCGGATCAATGCTAGAACCACTGAACCGATATATTGACTTTTTTCTGAAACCACTGGCCACAAGAACTAAGACGTATCTCCGAGATACAACCCAGGTTATCAACTTGATCGACCAGAGACCATTCGATCCAGATAATCAACTGTTAGTAACCTGCGACATAGTGTCCTTATACACTAGCATCCCTCAACATGACGCTATTGTGATTATGGAAAAGGCCCTTGAAACCAGAACGGCTCCAGTCCAAGTACCCACATACTTTATCATAGAACTGTTGAGAATAGCTATGATGAAAAATGTCTTTATGTTTCAGGGCGAGTTCTTTTTGCAAACTAAGGGAGTAGCTATGGGGGCTACTTTTGCCCCCAATTTGGCCATACTTTATATGGCCGACTATGAGGAACGGATGATCTTTAGTGACACCAACCCATTCGGACACCACATCAATATGTGGGTCCGATATATTGACGACGTACTCTGCTTGTGGACTGGTACCCGGGAAGAGCTTATGACCTTTCATTCTTGGCTCAACATACAGAGCACGGACATACAATTCACCCTTGAGGCCAACCAGGAGAAGGTCGCATTCTTGGATATAACCATCTACTACAATCCTGAAACAAAATCACTTGAGACCACCTTATTTCGTAAACCCATTGAGCGGAACTCGCTACTTGAATATAACAGCCATCATCCGAGGGGACTTAGAGATAACCTGCCAGTCGGACAGTTCCTTAGGATCAGACGGAATTGTTCCTCTAAAGAGAACTATATACTGGAATCACAAGATCTTGCAGACCGACTAACAGCTCGAGGCTATCCCACACGTCTCACAAAACGGGCACGCAAAAGAGCCTGGTATAGTCCCAGAGAGCACCTATTGAATTGTGAAAGTAAAGAGGATTCAGCTGCTGAACGAATCATCTGTGTGACCACATTTTCAACGCGCAGTAACGATATAAAAAAAGTTATCAATAAGCATTGGCGCATGATAGCTGATGACATCGGACAAAAGACACTACCGCTACACTCTTTCAAAAGAGCTCGCAACATCAGGGATCAAGTTGTACGCTCATTCCTCCCCACACCGCCGAATCCCACCATTCAATCATTATGGCATCTACCTCCGATTGTGGGACACACTAGATGTGGATCATGCACTGCATGTGCAACCACAATTCAAACTAAGGAGTTGAAATATAGAGGAAAAACGTATACCCTGAAGTCACATACCAACTGTAACTCCTCAAACGTCATCTATTGGATTAAGTGCCCGTGTGACCTGGCATATGTAGGCCAGACCCAACAGAAGGTGAAAGCCCGTATATTACAACACGGCAGCAGGATCAGGTGTCAAGTACAGGGGGCCCCCCTAGTGGATCATTGCACCTTGAAGAGTCACACTCCAGAGACCTTGCAATGGCTTGTCCTCGAAAAAATCACCCTTGACCCCAGAGGTGGTAACATCGCACGCATTCTAACTTTGAGAGAATCAAAATGGATGACGTTGTTGGACACTATCCGAAATGGGCTAAACGAGTCAGAGAGCAGCCATGCCCAATTAGCCACTTTTGGTCGTTGACACCTGAACATTTTCGCTCCCTGAGTGAGCTACCCTCTATACAGCATTAAACAATTCCTTGTGAGCCACCTGTGTGAATAGTCGCTAGGCGCGATTAGCTATGTTGAGACGTTGGACCAAGTATCCAATATATGCCGGATTTGAACGTGCTGCCCATCTCGGTATTTCAATTATTCATGGTCCAATTCAAACCTCATGTTAAAGGAGATCTTCACCCTCATGTCTGGGAGGTGCATCTCTTTACAGGAATATTATACATACGAACGTAAGGAATACAGTAATTGATATGTACACAATAACTATGTTACTCCATTTGAAAAGATTATAGTATGATTACCAGGTTCATATTTAAATTACTTCACTATAATAATTTGTGAAAAAATCGAGGAGATTTTCACCCTCCTGGCTGAGAGGTGCATCTCTTCCGTTAGCAATGGTAATAATTTTAATAAGACTACTACTATTCACAATTCCGATGTGCCCAGACCTAATTTAACAGTTGGCATACCTAACTAAATGCAATAATACACGTTACATGATCTACACCCTCATGGTGTAGAGATGCATTATTATTCACGAGTGTTTATTTATTACATTCACGACACACATTTTATCTGATCTACACCCTCATGTTGGAGAGGTGCATCAGTATTCAAGAACGTAGGTATGTACTACATTTATAACGTCATCGCGCTAGATTGTAAACACTAGGTGTTGCACAGGTCCGCGTTTGACTCTTTAAAATTAGGTTGCCACTAGCAACGCTCAGGACTACACGTCCGTCTTTCATGTTGACCCGGAACAGTCACTAGCACCTCACGTTACCAAGGGCAACGCTCCGGAGGTATATAACCTCCGCGCAGGCCACGCCCACCTGCTTACAGCCTGCAGTCAGGAGAGACGTAAATCCTTGAACTCCGTGCCAGTTCTTAAACGGTAAGAACTTCCCCACCCTATAAATCCCCTATAAATCCCCTGAACTGACCTAAAATCTTCACAGAGTCGGCAATAATTAACCGCCTCTGTTTACCCACAGATACGGCAACACGCGAGGCGATCTTCACGGACGCTCCGCTTTGATTAAATAACAACGTCCAACCCCTCTGACCTTTCGAGGTAAATTATGCATTATTCTTTATGTGACACAAGCCTTGTATGTATTTAAATTGCTTCACGATCCGACTAACACTTACCCCACCGCCCACAGGTTCTGGTGGACCAAACTACACGCCTAACCCTTCCTATTCGCTACAATCAGGCTCCCGCTGATAACAACGCAAATCAGGTGAGCCCCCCTGTCCTTTTGGGGTTTAGACAAAAGCCACCTATCAGTTGTGCAGCATTCTGATACACAACCTTGAATTAACATCCACAGATGCGGCACAATCCTCACCTAATATAGCGATATCCAAGAGCAGGATTTTATCCAATCAAGCTATTCTAATAGGTAAGCGCCTTTTTCCAACAATCAGGTCACCCTGTACAGTTCAAATACGGGCTGTCCTATTAATGTATATTACCCTGCCTGCAGATGCAGCCTGCTCGCCCAGCAAGAATATTTTGGCCAAGGCCATGAAGTCTGCTCTACATGAGCAGGTATGTTTTTCTCTAATATGTTTTTCTCTAATTTATAACTCTCGAATAGACCTCATTCACCTACATATCTCCATCCACATCCAAAAGGTCCAACTCTCTGGGAATCTTAGGACCCCCCATGGATTTAATAATTCCCATTTACGATTTTGGTTCTTCCTGGTTGAGTCAGGGCTTTGTGTTGGTGTGAGTCTGTATACACTGATGTTTCACAAATTAGATACCAGTTGTGGTTCATATGGAATGATTTGAAATGCATATTTAAATGTTGATTGATTTCTCTCTGTACTAAGGTTCTCAACAGCACAGTTCTAACATGTTTTATAATAGGTTTACATGTAGTTAACCATGGTAATAGTCTCAGTCATGTGTTTACCGCTCACTACGGTAACTTGACATTGATTGTCAGTAAGTTATATCTACGCTTTTCATTTCCAGATATTGTAGTGCCCTTTTGCTGACTACCCTGTCCTGATGAAGACCCCGATGTAAGGTCACAATCACGCCTACAAGTGTAGCGTGGGGTCGAAACGTCGACGGCTACTCTCATCTTTTGTTTTTGTTGGCTTTCCCCTATGATTTTGAATATTTCGTTGTCAACAGAAACAATTCAATTGCTTTGGGATATATGATAATCCCCATATGTTTGGGCTCAGAAACCTGAAGCCACGAAACCTTATTGCATTTTGAAATAATTCTGCAATAGATGATTTGTCACCAACTCTATTCCCTCACTATTCCCCTTTCACAGCATCACGCTATCCCACTTCCCTTCCCTTTCTGGGGACCCTTCTTTCATATACTACTTAGCACCCAGGTCCCATGTGGATATCTCGGGTAGAACCCCCCTTCTATACCAAGGAGATCTCGCTAAGGCCTTTGCTCTTCCTTTTCCTCTTGTTGAGTATAGATGTAACTGACCGCCTCTCTTTCCCTGATCTCATTTCTTTTACACTCCTTAAGTCTCTTTAAGTCTCCTGAGATCTCCTTGGTTATTTGATTGATTTTGATAGCCTTAGGATAGCGTTGAGATGCCCTTATATGTTTGATACTTCTGGCGTCCTGACCTCCTGGAGGCTATTGGCTAGAATAGCTACTTCAGACGTCCTGACCTCCTAGAGGCTGTTGGCTAGAATGGCTTCAGTGGCAACGGTGGCCTGTTCTGCTGATGTTACAAGACCTTATGGTGTACAGTCACAGAGAAAGGAATGGGGGGGGGGGGCACGAGCAGGGGTCACAGTCGGCCCCCAGGAGCTGTGCCCACCTAGTTAGGCTGCTTCTATGGGACCGACGGGCCCCACTCTGCCCCCACCTGCTAATGGTGGTAGCGCTAGCTCCTTGCCCCCGTTGCCTCCTTCCTTTCTACTTCTTACCTTCTTTCCTTGTATCCCCGTATTTGCTGTAGGGGCTACCACAAAGAGGAGCCGTGGACCGTAGCTCTGTCCAGCGGTCTATGCTGTTATACTCTCTTTTACTCTTTTTTAATTATTTGGTTTTGGGACTTTCTTTGTTAACCTCACCTGATTCAGGCCTAGTGGCCCAAGCCTAATGGCCCAAGTGAGGCGGTGAAATGAAGTCGCTGAGAGCGCTGAACAAACAATCCAGCCCGAGACGGAAAAGTCTGGTGCTGGTGACGGTGCTAGTTCTTGTATTGGTGCTGGTGCTGGTACTGCTGTTGTAACGGAGCTCTGTGTGGCCCCCGTGTGGCCCCTGCACTCTGCTACCCACCCAGTGCTCTGCACTCTGATACCTGTGGTCTGGTCTGGTTTGTTCTTGTGTCCGGAGGTGCACTTTAATCCCCCCTTAGACCACAAGGAAGCGGGTGCTTGGGAGCGATAGAGAGTAGCAGATACTGTGGAAAAAACTGTGATGGACAGGGGGGATGACTCCATTGAGGAGGAGGAGAAGGAGGGGATTCGAGGTGCCACAGGGGCAGGGAATTGAGACGGCTGCCAGCTGCAGAACCAGCCCATGCCCGGTCTGCCCGATTCACCCCAGCGTATTGGAGCTGCTTCAACCCTTGCACCTCCAACCACGGATTGGTGTCACTACAACGCATGCTTTTACATCGCATGCCTTTACAACGCGGTTTTTACCACGCAGTCCACTACAACGCATAATGCTTTTAGGCGCTGGATAGTGAATTATTTAATTTACTATTCCAACTCCAGTCCCCGTGGATAGCAGGGAAGGTGTTGGATAGTAAATTAAATATATTCCCTATCCTAGAGCGCCCCCCAGCGCAATGCGTTGTAATGGTATGCGTTGTAATGGTTGCGATGTAATGGTAGTGCGTTGTAAAAAATGCGTTGTAAGTGATGTTCCCCCCAACCACCTATGGCTGCCATTGTCCATCGCCAATATCGCCGGTCCGGGCCTCCGTCTGATCTCCGCTTGCTCCGCTCCTGCAGCTGCTCACCGCACACAGAGCTACACACACAGCTGCCTTGGTTTGCCTAGCTCTCTTGCAGTCCACACTTCCTCCAGTGAGCTCGGATGAGCTCCCTCCACCAGCTGCAGTGGAGGGAAGTGAACAAGCAAAGCCTGACAGGTCCCTGCAGGGGCTAAGCGGGGCAAAGCTGAATGAAAGCGAAAGGAGAGAATAGAGCGGTGCGGTGCGGTGTCCTCCTCCCGGCACTCAAACTCTCTCACTCAGTTCTTGGCAATCCTGCAGTTCGTGATCTGCAAAACCCGGCCTGGAACAGCAAGAAGCTCAACGTGAATAGGATAGGAAGAAGTTTGTTTTGGATTGCAGTCTGTGGGATCGTGCCTGCCCATCTTTGTTACCACACTCTAGGGGTGTGGCTGCCTGTGGGTTACATTCCCACAGGAAAGCAAATTTGGGCACTCATCTCCCCTCTTTTTTCCCACAGCCAGCCTGTCCACCTGAACAAATGGGCAACCCTTCAGGAGTGTGATTACCATTTGCCCACCAAATGCAGCTTTGCCTTTGAAGCTCGACTTTTGAGCAAATACACTGAGTGGCTTCCTGCAAGGGGAAGGTGACACCTCTCGCTGTAGCAGACTGCTACTGTTCCTGGGCCCGGGATCCATTCACACTAGTCCGCAGGAGGGCCAAAGGCTTTATGGTGACCAGTAGCTGTAGGCCACTGGACAAACTGGTCTACAGAGAGGCAACTTTCTATAGGTTGTTTTTCCATAAAAGAAACATTAAATTTGGCTTGAGCATCTAGTCGGCTTTAATTTCACGATTAACTTGATACCTTGAAGTACCCATTTTAATAGTCCCATTCAGACATTAATCGGGCTGAGAGGTCAGCCTGTAACTCTGTTAGCCAATGGGTTTACTAACTCTTCCACAGCAAAAATGGCAATTGGGAAGTTTTGTTGATAGGGCATATAAAAAATACATGTTCAACTTAATCAAATACTGCTCACTACCTTAGGACTCGGTAGGCCTTCACTAGGAAAGGCTAACATATATAATTAAGGGAAGTGGGGCGTTGCCATTGGTTTAAATGGCAAAGTTGAACTAACAGTTTAGTACCTGCTCTTACAGCCTGCCGTGGCAGGGTGGGCGCTATTTTGTACTTTGTCACACACAGCGTGGTACAATCAGTGCTGTAGCCCTGGGTGGACACTCAGCCTTAAATATCCTGGGTCCATATACTAGGGACTTGTAAGTAAGTCAGTCTATGCCAATTGAGTATACACAATTAAACATACGATTTGTAATGAGCTAGAACTATGGCACTGAGGTCTGGTTAGGAGGCCTCAGAGCACTCTCAGTAGAGAAATCAGCAGCATCAGTCCAAAATTGTGGCAATGGACATGCAAAAAGAGGCATTTCCTTACAGTCAAGTTTTCGGAAATGTTTAGCTTTCTTAGGTTTCCATGGGTGGCGGCCAAGTCCAGGCCCAAGTTCTTCACCTACCTACATCACCAAAATGGCTCAATTTTCATAGAAGATATTTGATGTTTCCACCCCTCATTTTGGGGTATTTCTAGTCCCGGGTGATAAGCACACTCACACTAGTGGGCTATCATGTTTATTGGCAGACGTGCAACATCGTTGAGTGGTAGGAATTTTGTGCCTACCCACAGAGTCCCTCACAGAAATATATGAAAAATGTGTAATTCTAGCTAAAGTTTTAGGTTTGCAGGGTATTCTGGGTAGGACAAGTAATAGAACCCACGCAAGTTACATCACCCTGTAATCCCCTGTGTACTATTTTTCAACAATGCCTATGTTTGGTGCGGTTCCCTAGGTGGCAGCACAAATTCTGCAGTAGTCCACATCGCAAAAATGGCTCATTTTTTCATTATGAAAATGTGATGTTTTCACATTATCTTTTGGGGTCTTTAATGTCACGGGTGCTAGGACCAACCACACAAGTACTCATTTTATCAATGAAATGTGTGAATACAGAATGGCATAACATTTGTTAATAATTTATCCACAAGAATTCTCTCCATTTCTTACTTCCAAATGTAAGCTAGTGTACAAGAAAGAAGGCATTTTACAATATGTCCTTGGAATTACGATATTATGGGTAACCTCAAAATAAGGGTTATACAAACAATCAGTATTCCTAAACTCCAAAATAAATATCTAACTTAGTCAGTACCTGGAAGCCAATGATTTACTTGACCCTTCCCAGCCGGGTTTCCGACCTGGTTTAAGCACAGAGACAGCAACGTTGGCGGTTACTGAGTCGCTGAGACGTACCCTCGATGCCGGATCCTCTTAGATCTCTACGCAGCCTTTGACACGATATCTCACCAGCAGCTAGCGGAGAGACTGAGTGATTGCGGCATCAGGGGTATAGCTTTACAGTGGCTGAGAAACTTCTTAACGGACAGATGGAAAACCACTACACTTGGACCATTTGCCTCAAAAAACACATTTTTGCTGGATAAGGGGGTGCCGCAGGGCTCCTGTCTCAGCCCCACCCTTTATAATATTTTTCTGGCCCCCCTGGCAAGCTAATTCAATCTTTCGGCTTCGAGATTGTCTCGTACACCGATCATACACCTATTGTTTCCAATAGGCAAAAACATCAGTGATGAGAAACAACGTTTCTCGGGTGGTATGCTGGCAATTGCAAATTGGATGAAGGAACAGTGTCTACAGCTCAACCTGGGAAAAACAGAGCTAATGCTCTTAGGAAAGGATGCACATTTTTGGACACCTGACTGGTGGCCCCCCAATTGGGTGAGGCACCAAAACCGGCCTCTTCAGTAAAAAGCCTGGGAATCCAGGTGGATGTCAAGCTTAACATGAAGGATAACGTGAAAATCATCACAGGAGTATGTTACTATAATCTGCGTCTATTACGCAGAATCATCCCCTACCTACCATTGGAACATCGTAGAACTGGCAATGGTAGGGAGTAGGCTGGATTATGGTAATGCCCTGCTAGCGGAAGTAGGAGTCACCACTCTGGCAAAATTGCAGGTTTTACAGAACACTGCCGCCAGAATGGTTTTGAACTGTCCCCCCGGAACTCCATCCCTTCCCCTGCTCAGACATTTACACTGGCTACCGATACAAAAACTATCCATGTTCAAAATATGCTGCCTCTCTTTTAAAGCGCTTATCGGAGAGGGACTATCCTACCTTCAGAACAAACTCTCCAAATATTCAAACAAATGCAACTTAAGATCCAATGCTCTGGCACTGGCACTCCTGAAGATCCCTTGCATTTGGCTAACTCACACAGGTGGTAGAGCTTTTTCGTTTATTGCTCCCAAATACTGGAATTCATTACCAATAGCTCTGCGGAATTCCAGTACCTACCTGTCTTTCAGAAAGCAATTAAAAACATGGCTGTTTTAAAAGCCTCTGTATAAAAGTGTCCCTTCTCCATCTTCCGGTTTCTGATTCCCCTTGGTAAGCGCTGAGATGCCCCCGGGTGAGTCATGCGCTATATAAGAATCCATACCATACCATACCATACCATACCATGTTCAGTTAAAAATCTATACGCTTCTTTGCACAGCACATTTCTCCTATTGTTCCCCAAAAAACAAAGGGGGATATTCACAAGGAAGTGGTGGAGAGAGAGTTCTTGGCTTAACGCCTCTCTCCGCCACTTCAGAAAAGCAAGGCTGCACCATATTCACAAGGATATGGCGCAGCCTTGCATTTTCCTCTGTGATAGCACTAAGTTTCACAACTCAGCGCCAACCCGGGCACCCTTGCACCAGAGTGCAAGGGTGTCTGCAAGCAGGGAGTTTTGTTTATGTACAGGAATGTGTCCCTTCCTGCACAAAACCAAACCTAAAATGCCAGTTTGTTACTTACTTGTGTGCTGCGGTGGAACGCCCACCACAACACCCACTGTACACCCCTTTCAGGCTAAACACAACGTGAAAGGGGATCTATTCACAAGACAGTTTTAAACCATGTTAACTGGCTTAACGTTACCTTGTGACTAATGCAAGGCCCCTATCGCCAGCTCGTCACTGAAAGTAACGTTGTGGTGACAATAGGGGCTTGTGAATACGCCCCACAATGTTGCCTAAATTTGCCGCTTTTCTTGGTACTTTTTCCGGGGAATTCACAACCACATGGTACCTCTAGAATACCCATCATGTGGAAAAAAGGACGCACAATCTTCCAGTATAGTTGTATATAAAGTATTTTACATTATTTAAACACATGACTGCTCATTGCAGTTACTAGTTAAGTTAAGTGATGCTTAGGCTCACCTTGATGATTATAGTCTGTGTTTATAGTGATCCCAGATGTTTAAATAATTCACATGGTCAGCAGGCCTGGAACAAGAAGCATACGAGCCTCACACAGCAAGTTCTGCCTCTCTCTAACTAACCATCATTGTCAAGGTAGGATTTCCTTTTTGCAGCCTGTGGGCATCTGGTATTCGGCCCACATACTTTAGTTGCACAAATACTGGCTGTTATATTCTTTAAAGATATGCATTGCTAATTATAGTTGATATTTAGATGATGCATAGTTTCTTCTTAATGATTATAGTGTGCATTTATTGTGGACCCTGACGATTGTTAATGCACATGGTTCAGGGGGCCTGAGCCAGAAGTCCCTGATCCCCAAACAGGAAATCCTACCTCAAAACAACATCGGTGGCAGTGGGCTTCCTGTTTGATGCTCATTGACTTCTAGTGACAACTGATTTTGAGCATTTGGACTCACAACACTTTAAACTATTATTAGGTAGCGCTATGTATATCCTACTACTTCACAAAGAGTTCCTATTGAATAGATAACATACCCTGCCTTTGAGCATCTTGTTGATTTCTTATGACTGCTGAGTGATATAAAAACCTTCCTGTTGAGCTGTAGAAAGGATATACCATGGCTACCAGTAATGAGTAAGGAGAGAGCCTTTCTGGAGAGCAGAGAGCGGAGCCATGTACAGGCTACAGGTATTGATGGCAGAGCTGGTCATTTATATGGTGTTCTTGAAAAGGAAGAAGAATATCTGATTTACCCGTAAGAGAATGTTGGAGAAGGATGAAAAAAATAGCATTGGTGATTTTTACACATCGCCGGCCACCAGGAGAAAAAAAATGGAATGTTAGAAAGGTGACTGTAAAAATGTGTTGAGCTGGGAAAACAGAGGCTTACCATGAGATGGCATTTGGAGGGCAAAAACGAGAATGAGGATGCAAATTACAAACGGAAAAAATGGAAGCACATCACCAGAAGTGCCATGTAGAATATGAATGCAATACCAGGTACTTCGTTCAGTTGAAAAATTACGTTTAGCCACTACAGTTTATGATACCCCATAACAAATAAAAAACAATCGGCACAAAAAAAACGGAAAAACATACTACTAAAATCGATAGAAAAGGTATTCTCTGAAACATTAATTTTGGCAAAACAACTAATTTCTCACTTCACTTAACACATTATATTTTCTCACTTTCTTGTATATAATAGTGTTTGTTGTCCAAGAACTATCATTTTTGCAAACTGGGCTTTTAATGAAGCAGTTGGTTACTAAGTGAAGGATCTTGCATAAACGATGTAATAGAATGCTAAGGGGCAGATCTTGTAGTTAACTTCCACAGTGCACAGTGCAAATCTAACTACATTGTAAAAAGTAAGTTTGCCACCCACCCCTGGAGCACAGGGTGTAGCCATAGGTCAGGCCCTGTGGATACCCAGCGCTGCTCAAGGTGGAGTGGGGTTTGGTCGCTCAGTGGGTTAAGCAAAGGTTTGGCCACAGCCTAGGAAGAGTAGCCACCCACCACTACTGCACATAGCCATCCGCTGTGCCCAGTAGAGTTGCTTGTTTAGTAGGTGGACTAAGGGCCTGTCCTAGATTTTGGCAGTCAGTACTCTCTCCATCAGGGTGGTGGATGACTTTACACCCATCACCTTGACAGATTACCATCCGCTACTGACCCATGGGTGATCTATGTAGCTTGACAGGAGCCACCATCTTTCCTTTCTTTTCTGGCCCATTCTCACACCATGTGTGGACTTCTGTAGCTCCCAGTAGAGGTATTAAATAATGACCATAGCTTAACAGGTGAAATATGCAATACAGAAACAAATGACTGTACCATTGTGATGAAAGCGGTTTAATATATGGTGTGGTTGTAGGACCTCATCATGTAATACACTCCCCAGTGGTAATGGGTCCAGTCAGATTCGTTTAAAAAACCTTAGCTCAACCCTGGGTAGCTGTGGCTCTGAGCAGTCAGGCGTTATCAAAGGCACAAGGGTAAACAATTTAGAAGTACTAAATCAGCTGAATAAGAAAGAAACAAGACTCAGTAAATATCTGACACCAATTTATAAAAATAGGTTCTATGTGGATTTTTACAATGACAACTCAGTTATGGGATTGCCCTACTTTCACAGCTTACTGTACCCCAGTCTTAGGCGAGATCGACCACTACTTTGCCACCACACTATTATGCTTCCCAGAATAAGTCATCTTGGGCGTGTCTGTTAGGCTCACATTAAGCCCTCAAGTCCCGTAAAGGCAAGCAGATTGTAATAGCTCTAGGGGCGGCGCTACAGAATATATTGTCTCATTGAGGTACAGACGGAATTCCCACGGTGCAGGGATGGCTCCATCGGCTGTGGTTTGTGCTGGGCATGGAGCGCATTTCCTTTTCGCTTCAGGGAGATTGAACCTCCTTTGCGGATTTGTGGGTCCCCTTTATTGCATTGCTGTGCTCTGAATTCTGCTGGGCCTCTTGCCCAGATATCTGCGGCTACTGCGCCTCCCTGTGCTGACACAGGACATGACCCAACCGCGACATACTGATTAACCTTGCGACAGGCTTGACTTCCCCCTTTTTCCTGTTGAGGCCGCTTGGGCTTGCAAATCAATAAAAAAGTTTTCAACCTAAAATGACAACTCAATGACAAACAGCCACCTAAGGGTTCTGTAGATTTGCATTTTTGAAGGAACAATAAATCACTGCTTTTTAATTCGCAATAAATCATTATAATGGACCCCACTGGATGTCAAAATTTGCAAAATTTGGAAAACTTGTATAAAGTTGTAAACTACTATTCTGGCCTACTTTGGACAACCAACTCTGGCAGGGGCAAGCCACGGAGGCTAAAGATTTTTGGTTGGACAGTAACCTCATGGTCAAAGCAGCCTCTATTCCAATTTTAGGCTCTATGGGAGTCATGGCCGGGTTTTCTGATTAGATGGGATCAGCCCCTAGGGGCCCCTCCAACCCAGCCAGAACGTAACCACATCCCTCCTCAGGACCATCTATCCAGGCACCTGGGTACCTACCTGAGGATGGGGAACTCGCAATATACAAGCTCATATTATTAGAAACACCACTAAATCTATAGGGATACTAAGAATACTCACTGATTACTAAGGATATCCATGCCCTACACCACACTCATACCTTATAGTCTCGCGGCCACTCAGACCCAGACTAATCTACCCTGGGGCAGATATGACACACAATCTGGCGTGTCTACACACGTGGGTCTGCAGCCCCAGTGCTCTCCCTTTTTCCAAACGGTTTACAATCCGGCAAACCTCCACGTTGGTCATCCCCCCCAACGCTCTCACTTACACAAGCCACAATCCTGTGGGTATACACACTGACCACAATCAGTGCTCTCATTAACGCCGTACATCAACGACGACCACATTCCTATGAACACCTTCAGTTTTCTGTCTCTTCACTAAGGGTCTGCTACTACAATAATATTATGGGATAGCCGAATTACTTAGTGTCAACAATTCCCTAGCTCAAGGGCTCCCTGTTCTGCCTATTTATTCAGACTTACCGGATCAGGGGCAGCATCTGTTCTGGCTGTAACATCTGACTAGGAGAAAAAGGTTACCTATGCTTTGGAACAGAAGACGCTGTTTACAGGATTATGGCAGGGTGTACTAACTTGGTCCCTTAGTTGCAGGTCTCCTCTCTCCCTAATTATTCACTATTACTTACCTGATCAGGGGTAGCATCTGTTCAAACAGTAATACCTACTAGGAAAGGAGATTACCCTCACTGTATGGGGACAAAGATATACACACTATGTGATTGAGTTATTCCTTGATTTAAGCGCTCCTACTCCCTTCTGATCCATCAGTGGCTCAACGGCAACTGGCTGGAATATAGGCTAGCTTTATCATAAAAAAAAACTCATGCACTGTAGTTCACTAATTAATGGGGATGTTTATTGTAACAATAATAAAGTACACATATACAAAACTATGGGGTCTCTATAACTAGCAGTAACTTTAACACACCGCTGAAAGAAAAGGATTAAACATACAATTTATCTGCGGGGTAACAGGATCTTTTAACACACCGCTGAAAGGGAAAAGATTAGACATACAATAGCCTAGGGAATAAGAACAAGATTAAGGTGTAAGTGTAAAGGGGACTAGTTCAGACTACCTCACCTATTAGAAGGAAGATTTCTCTCTGCCTCTGGTGGGATTAGGGCTCTCTCTGTCTCTCCCTCCTTCACCACATCACCACGCCTCTGGTTCAATTGCTCCAGCTGACAGCCTTCTTTGATGCTCTCTGCACTGCTCTCTCTCCTCATCTTCAGCAATCGTCTGCCTTCTTTCTCCATTCCAGAACTGCACTCTATTCTGCAGCTCCAGCAGACATCCTGTTCTCTTTCCAAGCTGAACTGAGCTCCAAGCTGAACTGAGCTCCAGGCTGAACTGCACACAAGCTGGAATGAACTGAGCTCCAAGCTGAGCTGAGCTCCAGGCTGAACTGCACACAAGCTGGAGTGAACTGAGCTCCAAGCTGAGCTGAGCTCCAGGCTGAACTGCACACAAGCTGGAATGAACACTCCTCCTTTCCTGCAGCTCGCTAATATGGAAGCTTGTCCTTTCATGGAAAGTTACGGCCAGTAACCTGCCGCCCACCAAATTCTTGTACCTCCCCGTACAAAGGACACGTTCCCAGCTGGCCAGCCTGAAGTTGTGTCTTCGGAGTGGAGAAAAATACATTCCTTCGATAAGGGCCAGCCTGAGCCGGTTCTCTCCAAGCGAACAACAACTTTAACTATAAACTTTACCTTTACTCTAAAAGCCTCTCAGCTCCATCAAGATGGAGTCCCTCTAGTTCTAGGCCTGTAGGCCTGAAAGGGATGAAATACCCCTTAGCTCTGTCAGAATACCTACATAAACCATACCAATGTGTCTACTATAAGCAAGTGTGTCAAAGCCAATAGGCAATAGACAGATTAGAGTCAAGAATAAGGGATCTATCATCATATTAAACAGCTATCCTCTTCTAGGTCTGGAAGAAAGGGCTTAAAAGGGCCAACACAAGCTAAGAATACCTATCCTAGATGTGAGCAAGATTAAAGTCTATATCACTGCTAAATAGAGCCAAAAACCCTGCCATTACAATGGGTGAACTACGATAGACTATAATAGAGTGGTACTGCTGGAAGGAAGAGAGAATGGTGAAGGATGCTGTTCGGCCATAAGTGTTTTCCTAGGGTAATCCTCGGTCCATAGTCACGGTGGGGTAACTTTGGCCACAGGGGTCGATGTTTCTCTAGGTCCGGATGAAGTTCAACGAAAAACTAGTTGCCCTTGGTTTACTTGTCTCAGGTTAATGCCAAACCAGCAGTTCTCTTTAACTGGTCCTTAATCCTTCTTGGGTGATCAAACTGCACCTCCACAACTCTACCTGGTCCAGCAGACTTGGGTGCACCTTTTAAGGGTTGCTCTCAGTCGTTTGGGCTCCATTCTGCAAGTCAGTGGCAGTCAGGGATTCTTGGCTACCAATTTACCAAGGCAGGCTCTTTCAACTCTAGTGGACCTGTAGCTGTAGAATATTTCTTGAGCAGGGAATCACAGGCCCAGTACTTTCTTTGTTAGCCCAAGGAGCTGCAGGTGCAGCCCAGTCTTTGTGCAGCCTTACTTTGCTGAGTCCAGGGAACAGCAAGGCAGTCCTTCTTCAGTCTATTCTTCAGTACAGATATTATCTAAGGGGTGGGTGCTAAGGGTGCCGCTTTTATGCCTGGTTAATGCCGTTGAGGGATGTAGATACTACTTGCCAATGGGCTACTAGGTCCCCTCACATCTAGTAACAACTGCCTGTGAAGTTTGCCATCTAGCTATCCCAGAATGCACCATTCTGCCCACTTCCAACATGCCGGAACCCTTCTCTTGGTGTGTGGAGCTCCCTAGCCCACCTCAGAGGTGTGGCTGCCTGGGGGCTACAAACCCACTGAAAAAACGGGTTGACAACGGCATCCCCCTCTCTGTCCTCAACCCCCCAACATGTCTGCAAGAACAAACGTGCAGCCCCTCTTCTGTGTGCCCACATTTTCCCCATCAAATCAGCTTCCTCTTTGAAGCTCGCCTTTTGGGAATGCACCTTGTTTGGTCACACCTCTGCCAACTTCCAATGGCAATTTGTGTTCCTTCTACTGAGTCATTCACCCCCCCCCCCCCCCCCCCCCCCCCAAGGAGAGAAGACAGCTGTATCGTCGCCTGCAACTTAAAATGGTCACTGGAAATCTTTGGGCAACACAGTGACTACTTACTAAAGTTGCAACTTGCACAAAAGTTTCATTAAATTCAACTTAAACAACAAGTTGGTTTTAATGCAATCATTTTTTTCTTACCTTGAAGTATCATATTTAATAATCTCATTCAGAAGTTAGCACTGCTGATTGTCCAGGGTGTAACTCTGTACTCCCCAATGGAGCTACATGCCTTTTCACTGGAACAATAGCAAAGCAGGATTTTACTGTCAGAACATGGATATTAAGAACTACATGTCCTACGTTTAAATATAATGCACCCTGACTGTAGGGCTCCGTAGACCTGCCTTAGGGGTAACTTATAAATATTAAAAAGAAAAGTCTGACCTTTGTCATTACTTTAAATGGCAAAATTGAGGTAGCAGTTGAAAACTGCTCTGGCAGTCAGCAATAGCAGGCTGGGGGTCACATTTTGCTTTGTCACACTTGTGGTGGCACAATAAGTGCTGCAGTCCACAAGACACACTTTACAGGCCCTGGGCACCCTAGTACCATATACTAGGGCCATATAAGTATGCTTGTGGGTGAATCAATCAGATACCTTTTAAGAATTTGGGCACTGGCACTGAAGTCTGTTGAGCAGCACTCACTGCACCTACAGAGTCAAAAAACCAGCAGCATGAGTCCACAAACTTAGGGGTGACCATGCAAAAAGAGGCACTTCTCCAACCATAATCAATATCTTAAAACCCAATTGTTTGTGGCTAAAGCATTTAAACTCTGTCTGTAACTTGTTTAGAATGCACATAATTCAAACATATCCAACTTCATCTTCCTGCATCTTGTGCATATACATCACATTTATGTGTGATACATACTATACAGTTTTATTTTCTTCACTCACACCCACAGGTCTACCCCTTTCTCCCTGTACTGAGTGTCCACAGATTTGGTTCAATAAGGCCAACTGTTATGCCTTGGGCACCCTAATGATGAGCAAAATTGTATAATTGTGCACAAATTACATGAAGTGGGTACCTAATTGACGGCAATCAACCTCTCTCCAGAACCTGAGCTTAAAGTACATTATTAAGGCTAACAGGATTAAAAAGTGAGACAAGAGGTGCATATAGCCCCTTTTCAGATCACCTCTCTTTCACCTATAATAGCAGGCTTGATGCACTAATTGAGACGCAAAGGCCTGCCACTGCTTAAATCCGTCCCTTTGAAACATAGAACATACCTGGAGTCATATTAGCAGGAAGCTCGTTAAAGTTATCACCATTTTAGTGGCAGGAAACTGCTGCTAAAGCAGCGATAATGGGCTTAATAATATGCGCTATAGAATTCCAATAGAAGCCGAGGTTAGATGTGCAGGAGATATAACCTGGGCTTCTATTGGAATTCTATAGCGCATATTATCAAGCCCATTATCGTCACTGTAGCGGCAGTTTCCTGCCGCTAAAACTGCGAGAATGTTAACGAGCTTCTTGCTAATATGCCCCCTAGTTTCTTATTACTCAAAATAATGGGAGATTTTAACTTGCTGCTAAGTGCTCTATTGTTTTGTAGAGGGATCTGATACTCAACCTTCATGCCTAGTGAAACAGAAGCACCACACCCAGAAAAACGGGCAACACCCCCTCCACCCACAGATTGAATTGAGCGATCTGTTTTCCCACTTGTTCAACCGATGACTAATCGGCTAGTGCTCTGAAGTGGGCCAAACACGACATCTGAGTTCTACCAAAATACACAAAAGAAGACAATGTTTGCCCCTTCTTCCCACATGAACGTCCATTGGTGGAGATCAAGGGTCAGGCACAATTACTTTTGGGAGCAAAGTTAAAAAGATGAACCAGTGGTAAATGCATTTATTTGCTTCACATGTTGTGGAGTTTGGCAAACATATGGGTTTCAGAACGAGGATGACCTCGGACGTTTGACTACAATGTGTATAATTCAGACATGACATGTGCCAACCACTATCAGAATTTTTTTTTTAGTCTAGTCTTGTGATTGTGTTAAATCACAATTTCTTTGATGTTCCTTGATTTTTGATACTCCATTCTTGGTCTCACTTGAGATCTTTCTTTTAGATGTTTTGATTGATCCACATCTAGTAGAATAACTTGATAGGGATCCAATATGAACAACACAACTGTGGCTGACCAAGGTTTTGCACTTCAATTTCAGTATCGGATAGTCATTATATCACTGTGCACAAGAACATCCGGAGCTAGCCACATAGACGCTCCACTGTCGGACCAGATACCAAATCCTATGAAAAGGGATGGTGCACCAAAATTAGAAGTCCAAGGAAGCTGTTGTATTTTGAAAAAATCCTTTATTGTTTCAATCTTTAAAAAGGCCTCAGCCAACGCGTTTCGTTCCCATATGAACTTCGTTAGGGCTAGGAGAATTCCCGGAGAAACATAAGGCAACCAAGAAAAATATACATAGGTCGAAACCTCCACGTTATCGGTAAGTCAACTTATTATGATCAATAGATGAGACGTATTTAGATAAGGTTTCTACCGCCAATAGGCGTCAACGAGCAGGAGTCTTCATGGTCCAGGCAGGAAAGGACCACAAACACGGTTATAAATCAGTATAAAGAAGATGAGTCAAGTTCGTTGGTATGTCGAACAATAGGCCATACAGTAATAACAAAACTATTCAGAAAGGAATGACCACCTCTTAATATTGGCTATGGACAAATGTACATAGAATGGGGGTAGAAACTGCAAATAAGTGCAATAGCTGTAGAATAGGGGCTATATAAACCTATACCACCAGTAGTGTTCTCCCCATATGAATTTGTATTGTCCGTGGCTCCTGGTTCCAGGTCTCCAAAAACGCCGCTTCAAAGAGAACCTTATCTAAATACGTCTCATCTATTCATCATAAGAAGTTGACTTACCGATAACGTTGAGGTTTTGACCTATATATATTTTTCTGGGTTGCCTTATGTGTTTTCGGAAATTCTCCTAGCCCTGACGAAGTTCATATGGGAACTAAACGCATTGGCTGAGGCCTTTTTAAAGATTGTAACAATAAAGGATTTTTTCAAAATACGACAGCTTCCTTGGACTTCTAATTCTGGTGCACCATCCCTTTTCATATAACTTGATAGGGATGATAGTCTTACTGCTTCCACAGTCTTGGTACTATGCAATAATTGTATCCTAGAAACTCTCTAGTCTGTTTAATTGGCTACTCTTTGTACTTGAATCGGATAACCTCCCTGGTGGAATGTCTGTAACATTTAGATTTCTTACTGTTGATAATCTTTTCCATTTAAAGTTATCAATATGTTGGTTATAATCCCCCCTCCCCTCACCCAACTCAAGCAGGCAAAGAAAAAGGGAAATTGAGGTTGTGGTATTACTAGAGGTAATTTGTGGCCAAGCAGAAAGTGAGATCAGGGGGACATATTTGGTAAGAATTCATTCTATACTTGTATTGCTCCCTATTTAAGGTCAAATGAAAGTGGTGGTACTTAATAACGACCCGTAAGGCACAGAAGAAAAGTCAGCGTGGTGGACACTTTCATGAGTGGTTTCTACTGTTGCTCAGTGGGCAGCCAACAAAAGCATTTGGGATGTTGGGATTAGGTTCATTTGAAGCATAGAAGGACGGCCCTCAAGGAGGAGCACTTTTGGGAGAGGGCATCTGATGTATAGAGTGAAGAATAATTTAAAGATGGCAATTGAAGTGAGGTGCAAGTGAAAGGGTGCAGTGGACATCTGGTAGCTTTAAGAGATGAGAAGTTAATATTGAGGGAAAGTAGACAAAAGAGGCATTGAGAAGGTGCCATGGGCAATTGAAAGAGTGAGGCAAAGGGAATAAACGTGAGGTGCAAAAAACGCAGTTGTGCAGGGATAGGGATTGCATGGAGAGAAGATGGTATCTTGGCCGGCTGATGTGCAAGTCTTAAGTGGGGATGGTGGCAAACAAAGGATATGCCTGGGGTGGCAGAGAGGGTCAACGTGAGTGTTGCCACTAAAGGTAGGGTGTGGGTGTGCTGAGATTTGCTGTACTGGGTGGTAAGTATTATCATCATATTGCTGTGGCAGTTATGTCCAACTGGGAATTAAATAGAGAGAGAAACACCTTGAAGCACCAGGAACTGTGATGCACAGAGGAACTGTGTCTTACTTCACTGAAAGAGTTTATAAATGCAGACATCGAATAGCACAGTTCAATATACACCTCAATTGAAGGG
Organism: Lissotriton vulgaris; assembly: GCF_964263255.1. Taxonomy (NCBI): domain Eukaryota; kingdom Metazoa; phylum Chordata; class Amphibia; order Caudata; family Salamandridae; genus Lissotriton; species Lissotriton vulgaris. The sequence continues at coordinate 847,469,594 of NC_141685.1, forward strand.
CATATGTGGCGCACCAGTGAGGCAGGGGTGTCTGTAAGGTAAAAAGAGGTGAGGGAACTGCACCGATGTAGGAAGGGCCTGGTTTTCTAGTGTGAGGACATATTTCCATGTTGCAGTTTGCTGTATTAACCTGCTCATTTGTTGTGAACTCTGGCTCCCCCTGTATTTTACTCCCTTCCATCTTGCAGACCACTGGAACAAGCGCCCTACACTTGTATGCCTTGCTTTCAGTCCGCCCACTGCTTGGTGCTTGACTTTCCTGTCCTCTGGATACTCCCAAAAGTGCATTACTGATAGACAGACTCTACTTACCAGGATATGAAAGGCAATTGGCGGCAGGGATTCTATGGTCAGGTGCACAAGCTGCTTTACCAGTATTCTGAGGGGTAATTGTCACAATACTATTAATGTATTTATTTGTGGTAACAATTGATGTTTGCACATTCTTGTATTGTTGACGTGGTGTGTTCATGTGCTGTCTTTCTCTTTTTTGCTCATTTTACATGTGTCAAGTTTTATATTTGATAGTTATACATTTTCAATTTGTTTCCAGCCCTGAGGAAGCTCTCCGCATGGGAGCGAAACGCGTTGGCTCAGGAATTAAATGGAATGCTCTTAAAATGAATCGATTTTTAATAAAGAAGTGATTTTTTTCATCTATTTCAACTTTCTGGACTTTGTGAGCAGCGCAATCCCATCAGTCTTAATCTTCTCTTGATCTGGAGCACAGATACGCAACTCAACGGCTGGCGTAGGGGTTGACTGCACAGCGATCTTACAGTTGGGAACTGGTGTGAGGTGCGGCATCAAGGGTCCGCCGTTGCGGTTTGTCTTTTGGTTCTCAGCATTGAGTTTGATGTAAGACCAATGGAAATCTAAATTTCACGTGCTTACAGATCCCTGTCCCTTTGGCTTGAGGGGCATCTCTCATAACATTCTATGTTTTGCATTTTAGACATTACCATATGCTTAAACAACTTGAAAGAGTCAATTGAAAAAACACAGTTCAACTGAAGGTGTTGTTATGAAGTAAAACCAAAAATACATTACAATTGGATATTGGCCAATCATGATTAGAAATGAAAATAACATTTACACAAAATCACTGATAACATCTTATATGACACTGTTGCTAACAGAATAGACAAGAGTGGATATACCTGAACAAGACCTCTACACAATTGTGCGTTCCTGCCAAGACTCGCTTGTTACATTTCACTCTTAACTGGTTACCAATAGTGTGCCTCACCCTTCTGAGGGCACGTTTGCATGCAGTGGCTCACTTTATTACCAGACACAATAAAATTATCCATGCCAATCCTGTTTTGCAAAGGCTTCACCGCTGTCTATTTAAGCTAGTTCACTTTACACACTCCCAATTCTCTTTTCTTCACTAATAAGCTAAAAATCTGTGGTGGCCAAGAACACCCTTCATAATAAAATAAGAGTGCACCATGACCCAATATTTTAAGGCAGTGCTATCAGAATTTGGAACTCACTTCCTCTCAGTCCCATGCACCACAAATTCTCTTGTAACTTTATTAAATACACTTAGCTATTTGTTTCCTGAATTCATTTTGAATCTGATTGTAATCAATGCCTTGTATCACTGACTTTCTTTCATGGTTACCCCTAATCTATACCTCTCATTCACCTTCTTCCTTGTCCACTCTCCACTCTTACACCTCCTTCCTTTGAGTGTGATATAATCCTTTATCATGGTGCATTATGCCCTCTACTGTGTCTTCAGTGCTCCTTTTGAGGAAACTGGACTAACTATGACTTCATGAATATCTCTCGATCCAGTTACTTGTATATTTGACTGTGTGGAACACCTCTCTTTATTGTCATTCATACATATTATATTTAAGGCTTCTTCTTTTCCTTGCTCATTTATGTGCATTACAGTGAGCATTTTCCAGTGTTTTAACACATTTTGAAAAAGTTGCTGCAAGTGTTTATACATTTTGGTAGTAAAAAAATTGTAGAGACTCTATTTTTCTAGCGTTACCAAACAACTTTTTCACAGCTTTTCCATTTTGCCAGGACCATCTCTAACGTTAGTTGATTCACATGTGAGTTATACTTGCATACTTTTTGCACATTAGCTTTCTGTTTGTGTACACGTGTGTGTCGATTTCCCTGTAAGAAAAATACGCACATGCAGGACACACCCCATAGACTAAAAAGTATTATTTATTTTCAGTTTACAAATGGCTAATTAGCATTATGATGATGTTACTGAAAACATAGTATGTTCTTTGCCCCTGTGATGCTATTTTAAGCCCAGATTTGTTTCCTTCCTACAGTGTCTTCTCCTATCCCCATCCTCCATGTTATTCTTCCCGAATTGCTTCACTCATAGATCACCTCTACCCCTCTTCCTGCCTGCTTTCAGCAACTTCCCATCTTTTTTTGTCTTTTTGGCATCTTTCCCCCTCCTTTTTCTCAATACACCTGTTTACTCACCACCCACTCAACTGCCTCCATCTCTGCTCCTTTTAACCATCCTCTACTCTTCTGGCCACCCTACCCACCTCATGTTTATCTTCATCTCCTCTCTCTCCTTTATGACAATCCCTCATCCCACCTCTACTTCATTTGCACAATGTCTGCTTCGCTCAATTGCCCTCTCTATTTTCACATCTTCACCAGTCCTGTCTTATCCCATCATCCTTCCCACACTCTCTAGAGTAACTTACAGCACCTGATTCCTGAACTGCAACATTCAGCATAACCTGCCACACATCTCTCTGTGGTGTTTCTTATGCAGCCCCCCACCCCCGCATAGCAGCAGGATGAAAAAAGCTAACTCTTTAAGTGATTGTGGTTAGAGGGTGGAGATGTGTAGTGAATGATTCAGCCAAGTGATACTGCAGAGAACCAGCTGAAGCTTTGAACAGAGCACAGGAACATAATATTCTCTAAATAAAGAGGTTAGTATTAATTAAAAAGTAAAGTGAAGAAGCAAGATGAATGCTCTAAAAATGGGTCTGGATCTTGGAGACTGCAATCTGAGCAGTGTTTTGCCTTGTCAGCCTCGATGCTGCCAACCGGGCTGTGTGAGCCCAGGGTAGCCAATGCATATCCTGGGAGTTGTGGAGGTTGCTGCCGTCCCTTCGTTCTCGGGACCGACTCCTGTGTTGGTTGTGCTGCCGCTGCCTCTTGCCGCACCCGCTCCGCGGGTGCCGCTTCGCGGCTTGGAGAAGAGTGAAAGCTGTGGCCAAAGCGCTGGGCACTTGGAGGCGCTTGAGGATTTCATCGCGTCAGTGCTCTAGCAGGGACTCGGAGGTCCAGGAGTCCCTGCTTCCCCAGGTGCGCAAGCGGACGCGCCCACCAGCAGACACGCCCCCCGCCTGGCCAGGGAGAAAAAGGCGCGTGTCTCTTTCCCTCGCTGGGACCCACCTGGGAGTTGTGGAGGTTGCTGCCGTCCCTTCGTTCTCGGGACCGACTCCTGTGTTGGTTGTGCTGCCGCTGCCTCTTGCCGCACCCGCTCCGCGGGTGCCGCTTCGCGGCTTGGAGAAGTGTGAAAGCTGTGGCCAAAGCGCTGGGCACTTGGAGGCGCTTGAGGATTTCATCGCGTCGGCGCTCTAGCAGGGACTCGGAGGTCCAGGAGTCCCTGCTTCCCCAGGTGCGCAAGCGGACGCGCCCACCAGCAGACACGCCCCCCGCCTGGCCAGGGAGAAAAAGGCGCGTGTCTCTTTCCCTCGCTGGGACCCACCTGGGAGTTGTGGAGGTTGCTGCCGTCCCTTCGTTCTCGGGACCGACTCCTGTGTTGGTTGTGCTGCCGCTGCCTCTTGCCGCACCCGCTCCGCGGGTGCCGCTTCGTGGCTTGGAGAAGTGTGAAAGCTGTGGCCAAAGCGCTGGGCACTTGGAGGCGCTTGAGGATTTCATCGTGTCAGCGCTCTAGCAGGGACTCGGAGGTCCAGGAGTCCCTGCTTCCCCAGGTGCGCAAGCGGACGCGCCCACCAGCAGACACGCCCCCCGCCTGGCCAGGGAGAAAAAGGCGCGTGTCTCTTTCCCTCGCTGGGACCCACCTGGGAGTTGTGGAGGTTGCTGCCGTCCCTTCGTTCTCGGGACCGACTCCTGTGTTGGTTGTGCTGCCGCTGCCTCTTGCCGCACCCGCTCCGCGGGTGCCGCTTCGCGGCTTGGAGAAGTGTGAAAGCTGTGGCCAAAGCGCTGGGCGCTCTAGCAGGGACTCGGAGGTCCAGGAGTCCCTGCTTCCCCAGGTGCGCAAGCGGACGCGCCCACCAGCAGACACGCCCCACGCCTGCAACGTGTTTACTTAAGCTCTGCTCGGCGCTCAGCGGGACGCGAGCGGGACGCCGAGCGAAGCCCGAGCAAAGGGCGGGCAGTCTGTGGCAGTCAGGGGCTGTCAAGGCTGGGCTGGGCCACGTCCCTTTCCACTTCAACAGCAGTGTGTACAGGCGGTTTGTGTGAGGCCCCTTAGGGTTCCCTACAATCATGTCCACCCGCTCTGGAAAACTTCTCAGGAGTGAGGGTGAAAGGGGAGTCGTTGCCGGGAGCCCTGTGATTGGAACTATGGACCGCTTCATTACCAGGGTGGCGGCTGTAATAGAAAAGGAGATCGCTATGTCAGAGCGGCGCCTGTCCGAGGTCTACCTCTCTTCCAGACGCTCATCCTTGGGGGCCGCTGCACAGGCGCTTACACCGGCTTGTGAGCGGGTTCAAACTGTCCCCCCTGCTGGTGTTCCGGGCGATTCTATAGACCCCCCTAAGCTGTGCGAAATAGGGCAAAATATAGACAGGTTGGAACATCTGGTCGCGCTTCTTCCTAGTGGGCTTGAGGAAGAGGATGGTCTCAGTATATCATCTCCACCTGTATCGCCTAAAACCCTAAAAAAAAAACACCAGTCAGCCTTCATTGCCAAAAACGCCCACCCCGACTATAGTAATACTAGATGGGGTGCCAGATGGGGTGCTTTCTATAACCGAAACTGTCGATACTAGGCAGGATAAGAGGACTACAAGTAAAAAGGCAGGATATCGTAAAAAGGGTAGGTTGGTGAGACAGGCCGCGCTTTATCAAAGAATAAGAAAGTCTTTTGGACTTGGTGGGAAACATGCAAAGGGCCTGCTCACAGAGAATAAAGCCGAGGCAGAGGGGGATGAAGTGGTCTCCTCCAAGGGACCACTTACTAATGATAAGACCGTTAACGTCCCCAAGCTCACCGACCCCGTGACTATTGAAAATATCTTGGAGAGGGTAAATAATCTCTTGATGCCCCTATTAACTCAGCTTAAGGGCCTGGGGGTGAGAATAGATAAGCTAGAGCAATCAACCCTCGATGGGTTCTACTCACTTAAAACTACATTTAAACAACTATCCAGAGTGAGTGATAACCAGGACACGGGCCTAAAGGGGAGCGAGCACCCAGCAGTTTCCTTACCATCACAGATAGATCCCAAGCCCTCAAAAAGCCTAAATAAGGTTGATACTAACAGAGATCAAATCCCAGCTCCCAAAATCTCTTCCCTACCTAAAACAGGGCCGAAATCCAAGGGACCGCCAACACATATAGAGGCCGCTAAAACTAAGCCTAAGCCACTTCCACAAAAACAGCCCCAGACAGCCAGTGGTAAAGTAAAAGATATCCAAACACCAGGCTCACGAGCTAATACTCAGGGGCTAGTAATAGGGAAGGTCACCAAAGCTGCCCCCCAACCTATAGCTTCAACTACTACCACAGTGGCCCCTAGAAATCCAATACGCCGGATCCCTCCAGTAAACCTCACGCCAGACTGTCAACCTTTTGTCGCTGTTCTGGTAAACGTTCCCCCACTAAAGGAAGGCCAGCTGGAGAATCACCAATCCCTCAAGAATAAGTGCATACACTGGCTAAAGTCAAATAAGCCAGTTCCGCTGGGTGTGGATGGGATTATTCTAAGTGTCCGCAGAGTAGGGTGGGTAGGGCAGGGTAAAAAAAGCTCAGGAGGGGGACTGCATAATAATAAACTTTCAAGACCCCAGAGTAGTGAACTCCATCTGTACTCCCATAAAAAACATGGGGGCTCCAGGGGTTAAAGTGGTATACCTATCCTACTTTTATCCCAGGCAAATCGTTAGCTTAACTGGGGAAAGCCTAAGCTCCCCTGATTTTTGCCAAAATTGGGAGACATGTTGGGCTGGGGCACTTGGGGGTTCTGGGATGAACCCTCCGTGGGTGCCAGGGTGCTACTGACTGGAGGAGGATGACCCCAGGGTATGCACGGACGTAGTTTCAGACAAAGAAACTGTGAATAGAGTAGATCCAATGGCAGTATCACCTTCCCGAAGTGACTCTCCCTCAATTGTTGATACTAGTGGGATGGTAGCCCTAAAGGACATTCCGCAAGATTATTGTTCCCTCTAAGTACCCTCTGCAAGGGCCACAGACAATAGTATTCTCGCGACCAGTGACACTCCAGTTGTGACGGACCTAATTTTCAAGGTTTTCAGCTGGAATGTCGCAGGGATCGCAAGAAAGCTGGCTCTCCCTGATTGGATTGCATCGGTGGATGAGCACTCCTTATGTATTTTCCAAGAGACCTGGAGCTTAGTGCCGGTACACAGGGTGGGATTCTCTTCCTACTTTGTGCCTGCACTAACCTCGGAAACAGGGAGGGGGCGACCTTCAGGCGGTCTACTTATTTGGGTAGCAGCCTCCTTAGACTGCAGAACAGAGGAGCTACACACAGGTTGCCCGGACATCCAAAATATCACCTTAAGAGACCAAAGGGGAAGACTAGTTTTAAATGTCTATAATGTTTATGCCAGAGGGACTAAGGGCGGGAGAAAGTCACCTGTAATATCTCTTCTTGAGACCCTCCTGAATAAAACTCCTTACAAGTCGCGCACACTGGTTGCTGGTGACATGAATTGTACGTTCGAGCCTCTGGGCTCGGACGTTGCCCTTGACCAAGACGAGGAGGACATTAGGTTAGGGATCCCTGTACTGGAAATCCCACCCATCAGGAGGTGGTCAGAAGTGGCGCTACAGCTATACTCCCTGAGCCTTGAACTAAATCTAAGGGCAGTCAATGGGAGGACAATCTCGGATAGGGGGGGTGCCCATACGTATAACAGACCAGGACACACCTCTAGGATAGATTACATCCTAGTAGATGTATATCTATGGAACCATGTGAGGGACATGTTGGTGGTGCCTACGACAGAAAGTGACCACAACCCACTTTCCTTAAGCATGGCCCAGTGGTGGTGCCTTGTAAAAAAGGCTCTTAATAACCCCGTATTAGCTCCCTCCGACGAGTCTGTAGTCTCGCTCTGTGGAAGACGAATAAAATGGGCTAAACTGGTCCTCTCCGAGGCAAGGGTCGGAGAAATTGCAACCCTCTTAAATCATGCAGTAACAACCCTGGAGTCCCCCTTAGAAGGGGTGGGCAGGGTGAGTGGACTATTTGTCTCCTTAGTAGATGCCTTGACAAATGTGTTTACCATTCATTCTAGTAAGTTGGGAAACAGGCTAGGTAAAAAGCTAGATGATGGCTGGTACACTCAAACATGCAGGGCACACAAGTCAAGGCTTGTTGAGGCAGTAAAGCACAAATCCCACAGCGATATACAGGAAGCAAGGAAGGCCTACAACAGATCCCTAAAATTTGCTAGGATGGAGTGGGAAGATAAATTCTGGGAAGACCTACTCCAGGCTAGCAAAAGTAGGGATTCAAGGGCTTTTTGGAACCTTGTAGGCTCCCGGAATTGGTCCGAGGCAGCTATGAGACCCTGTAATATCCCCCCACAAAGTTGGGTAAAACACTTTGGGGATTTATATCTCCCGGCAGACGGGGAATTAAATATTAGGGTGAACTCCCCACTAGTATTAGAACCTCACGCCTATGATCTCTTCACCCCTTTAGAGATCGAAAAAGTAATAGGGTGGGTAGCCCCCCGCAAGGCAGCTGGCCCAGATGGCCTCCAGGGGGATCTTATGCGGGCATACCCAGTGGAGTGGGGAAGGGTTATTGCAGCTCTCCTTAATGACATCATGATGGGAGGGCCAGTGCCAGAATCGTGGAAGGGGGCGGTAGTGGTCCCGATTTATAAAAAAGGGTGTAGAGAAATCCCGGGGAACTACCGCCCAATAAGCCTGATAGACTCCACCCAAAAGATAGCAGGCAAAGCTATACTTGGAAGGATTCTTCACTGGGTGGAGGAGAATAAAATACTATCGGACTTCCAGGCAGGTTTTCGGGCAGGAATGGGGACAATAGAGCAGGTGTTTAGGTTGGCACTCCTGGGGTGGAAGGTGGTGGAGCTAGGCAAGGGCAGTCTATACTTGGCCTTTATAGACCTAAGAACTGCCTTTGACCTAGTTCCCCGGGAGGAGTTATGGAGGGTGCTTCATGAGCTGGGATTGCCCCCTTACATCTTGTCCCTCCTCACTAGCCTCCACGCCCATACCTTTGCTCAGGTCCGCTGGGGTAAAAATGGAGAGCTTACAGAGAAAATACCAGTGTCTAGGGGCGTGAGGCAGGGATGCGTTCTGGCGCCCACCCTTTTCTCACTATATGTGAATGGGGTGGTAGAACATCTCCAACAAGAACCAGCCGACGCCCCCTGTCTCGGAGGAGTGCGGATCCCCACCCTGCTTTTTGCGGATGACACGCTCTTGATTTCCAAGACTCCGCAAGGCCTCCAGAAACTGCTAACCCGTTTCCAGGATTTCTGTGCTGCAAAGGGACTAGTAATTAACGTGGACAAAACTAAGTACCTAGTCCTAAATCCCCCAAAGAAACTGGGCCACCCGCCTATTCTTAACTCTGTTGCCCTGGAGAAAGTATCCGAATTTGACTATCTTGGAATTCGGATTACGGATAGAATGACCTGGGCACCCCACATTGATAAGATGGTCCTCAACCATAAGAGAGTAGGAGGAGCCCTCCTGAGGGAATTCCGGGCTTCACCTAGGAGATCGCTTACCCCAGTAATTGACATCTACAAGGCTAAGGTAGTAACATCAGCCTTGTATGGGGCAGAACTGTGGGGACATTGCCGTCTGGACGCCCTGGCTACAGCGGAGAGTAAGCTCCTAAAATCCATTATCGCCATCCCTCTGAGCACCCCAACTGTACCTGTGCTGTTGGATACAGGCTGCAAAAACATTAAAGATCAAGCCCAGCTTCGCCCTCTCCTTTTATGGACACGAATTTGGAGGGGTGAAGAGTTAAAACCGTATGCTGATGGGTTGGCGGAAATAATAAGCTTGGGCGGCTGGGCAAAAATAAGATGGCTGAGAGACACTAAAAAGCTTCTGGAGAAAATCGACTGGGGGACTGTTGGTCATCACGTTCAGCTCCACCAAAAGAGGCCGTGAAAAAACTTTACTGGAAATGGGCTGCGGAACAACTAGTTACAAACCCGGATCATTGCAAGTCCACTGCTGCCTTTTTATTAGTAAAAGATGTTGTAGTTTTCGAGCCTTATCTGGACCTTATCACCCTCCCTTTTGACCGAGCACTGTATTTTAAATTTAGAGTAGGTTCGCTGCCGCTTGGGGCCTTAGTATCAAACTGGAAATCAGCTGCTCATACGTCCCCTAACTGTGCATGTTGTCCTAGTAGGATAGAGTCCATCACGCATATCCTATTCGAATGCCCGGACTATGCAAAGCCCAGGAGATTTTGGCTTAAACCTCTCTGCCGAAACATGGGTACACGTAGCTACCAGTAGCTTTGCGCATCCTAATGATGGACACTTCCCCTCCTATTGTATGTGGCATAGCTAAATTTTTAAAACAGTTCTGGTTTATTCGATGCAAGAGACTGTCAGTAGCGGTTTAATTCTCTTTTTAGCTAAATTATTCTGGGCATTTTATGTCCTTTTATCCTTTTTAATGAGATTTAATATTGCCTTTTTAAAATGGTGCTCTTTGTAGATTTGTAATGGCTGTATTGTATGTGCGCTTATAAGATATCTTGCATATCGAATAAAAGCTTATGACTGACTGACATATCCTGATCTGGCCATCATCAGTGCTGAGGTGCAGGAGTTTTGCTGACCCCTAACACCCTCCTCTGGGGCGGGCCAATTCACAAAGGTAATCTGAGCCAAAAGTCTAACTTTACGACTTTTGGTATTTACAGAAGTCACTTACGACTTTTGCTATTCACAAAAGTAATTTCCGACTCGTATCTTTAAGTCCACACTCGGGCTGGAATTTCCGGACTCGGGCGGAACCTCCGCTCCTGGGCCAGGATCTCCGCACCCAGGCTGGAATTTCCGCACCCAGCTTGGAATTTCTGCACCCGGGCCAGATGATCATTGTCTTCAATGCTAAACAACTGTGCAAGTGCTTACCATCCCCCCCTGCTTGGTTCAGATGAAGTCAATTATCACCACCTGCGCGACCTGCACCACAAACCATATAAAAGCAGCACACAAAAAAGGAACTGGTTTGTCCACAGAGACTTCCTGCTTACCTTCTCTGTGCATCCCATCAGGAAAATACTCCACCAGAGGAGGAAGAAAAAGTTCACAGATGAGGAGACCACCATGATCTTGGAGTTCGTCGTGAGGCACCACAAACGGCTCCATGATTTCCCCCTTTACAGCACCTTTGGCACACAAAATGCAGCTCTAGGGCAGCATTTAGCCACTGCAGTCGCAAAATTGGAGGAGGATGTGCACACTTTCAATGACATCAAGAAGAAGGGCAGGACAAAAAGAGGCGGGTGAAGGAGAAGTACACCAGGATTGCGGTGGCCAGAATACTCCCTGGTGTATGATCTGGACCCCGCCTCAATCTCAACACACTTGAGGAGAATGTCCTCAACACAATACAACCCTACATGCTCCATGGGCACCAGGTAAATGTGATGACAAGAGCATGTATATAAAATGACTGTGTGCCTTGCACCCCAATTATGATTAAGGAAGTTGTGCAAAGTATGTATAAAAAGTATAGTGAGTCAGAGCCTCATGTGTCTCCTTCTGTATGATGCATCACAAGTCCCAGAATCTTTTGAGATAGAAATGGCAAATCACATTGCCACTATCAAAAACATGGGCCCAGTACTGCTGCCGTATATACCTAACACTGGTAGATAGCAATTGACACTTAGCCAGCCATGGCCAGGGCAGTCAAGAGCGGTGGGGGTTGGGCGGGGCAGTGGAAAATCGGCAGACAAGGTAATAGGTAAAATAAAATAAAATTAACAAACAAAACCACTTACCTTGTGCTCGCCGCATCGCTGAGCACAAGGTGAGTAAATCTATATTTCTAAAACATAGTTTTTCCCAATTCCGATGTCTGTCTATTCCCCACCCTGCCCTGCCATGCCCCCCACCATACTGCTCCTAACTGACATTATCATTACTGTTAGCATGTAGAAGCACTGAGGACATTTTTGACAAGTTGCACATGAACATTTTTGCTTTGCTGAGTTCTCTCTGTTCTCCCCTATGGACACATTCAGCCAGAGTACAGTCAACCACAGTAGCAGAGGTCCCTGCATCTGCTGGGAGGAAACAACATCATCCAGAGCAAGGCATACCCCCCTCATAAACTGGTAAGTAAATCTGATCAGGATAGGGTCCAAAAGCCTACATTGTCAGCAGACAACAGAAGTACATATAGGGTTCGACTAACAAAGGTAACCTGAGATGAAAGTCTAACTTTACGACTTTCGCTATTAAGAAAGAACATTTAAGATTAGTAAATGCCCTCTGTGAATAACAAAAGTTGTAAAATAAGAGTTTTTGGATCAGTATACCTTAGAGATTCTATGAATCGAGTGACACAAGAATTCAAAAAGGAACGTCCACTATATTATTTTGTTACCGTCCCAAAATCTGGAAATCCAATATTAACAAATATAATAATGATGAACAAGAAGTGCGATTAAATTGTCAGGAGTCTTAAGAATGCGTCCAGTATCCAAATTTCATTTGTTTTTCAATACAAATTGTCCAGTCAGTCCTGCGGGTTATATTTGTTGTCATTGGATTGCCTGATTTGGGGCTGGTAACAAAACAATATAGTGGACGCTCCTTTTTGAATTTTTGTGGAGTAAATTGAATAGTTGTGGCTTATAGGCAGTGGGGCCATTAAAAGTTGAGCGTGGGTTCACTGATGATATTTATTATGACACTCAAACAAAAGGGACTTACCCCAATGTAAAAACAAAGGGACCGGGAACAGAGCAGAAAACACAAAAGTCCCTATATTCTATAATAAAGGGGCAAAATGAACAACCACTGGACCAAGTGTCAGTGCTACAGTAAGGATACTGGAATGGCAGTTGTTCTGTGGTGGCTAACAAATGCAATTTACACGAATCCGACAATCAGATTTGCTAGAAAATTTCAAATAATTATTACAAAGAATATATATCAGATTCAACACTCATCTAAGAAAATGTAGAAACTTTTTATTTGATTCCAGGATTGATCAATAAAAGCAATTTGTTAGGTCAACTGCCTAATGATGACTCCCCAAGTAGGTTACAATCTATTGCATACACATAAAAAGACTATTTTTTAAAAAGTTGACGCAGCGTTTTGGTGATCTTTGTATGTTCCACCTTCTTCAGGACGTAAAAATAGTTTCATGTATCTAAATACAACAAGCATTTACAATGCAACGGTTTCGCCTTCGGAAAAGTTAGAGCTATTGGCATTGTAAATGACAAACTTTTTATTTATGTGTTGGTTTTGAAAACAGATAAATATATGGCATTGTCATTTACAATGCCAATAGCTTACTCTGTCGCAAATGCGAGACGTATTGCATTTGCACACACACACACCCACACAAGAGCCCCACACACACACAAGAGCCCCCCACACACACACGAGGCCCACACACACACCACACAAGAGCCCCCTACACAGACCACACAAGAGCCCCCCCACACACCACACAAGAGCCCCCCCACACACACACGCAAGAGCCCCCCCACACACACGCAAGAGCCCCCCCCACACACACACGCAAGAGCCCCCCACACACACGCAAGAGCCCCCACACATGCAATAGACCCCCACACACGCAAAAGCCCCCACACACGCAAGAGCCCCCCACAGACACAAGAGCCCCCCACGCACACGCAAGATTCCCCCACACGCAAGAGCCCCCCACACACACGCAAGAGCCCCCCACACACACAAGAGCCCCCCACACACAAGAGCCCCCACACACAAGAGCCCCCCACACACACGCAAAGAGCTCCCCAAACACACGCACAGAGCCCTCCGCTCCATTTGCATCAGGTGTGAGGCTCCTGACTGCTGACAGCCAGGAGACTCCAACAAAAGGAGGCTTATGACCTGCTATAGGCATTGTAAATGACAATGCCATTTATTTATGTTTTAAAAACAAAAGCATAAATAAAAATAATGTCATGAGCAATGCCAATAGCTCTAACTTTAAGAATGCCGAGACCATTGCATTGTAAATGCTTGTTCCCTTTTGGCGGCATCTATGTAATTGGTACACAAGCTCCTCCCGCTGCCAGTATTAGAATAAACCCTGTGGATTGAATGGGCACGAAGTCTCATCTCTCCTTTCACCTACCTGACCTTGTGTGATTTGAGTGTAGGGGCGCTGTATTGTACAACGCTTAAAACCCCAATATTCCTAATCTGGCGCTTTTCAAAACCACCAGACACAATGAACGCACCTGAACGCCTTGAAGTGAACCACTTTGCAGGATGAGCTATGAAGGAACTTGATCCCGTCACCGGGAGGAGGATGTATGGTCAGTCGGGATGCCCTATGGTCCAGGTTTGGCACGTTCCAGGAATGGAAGTCCATCACTACAGCGCTGTCATCAGGGACATTTTAAGGATTTTGGGGGCTCTGGGCCAAACGTATTTTTGGGGACCCTGTTTGGAACGTCTTGGATTTATGATCCAGTTTCAGGTAGTTCGTGCCCTCTTTGGCCAGATCACTGACAGTGCACAGGGGCACTCGTCCAAATTCAAAATGTGTGTTTATATGTAATATTCGGAGACAGTGAGGTGTATTTAGAATATCGTAACATAGCAGCAGCTCACACATAAGAGGGTGCAGTGGGTTCGGTTTCACATCTCAGGGGGTTCAGTGGTACTGATCCCCCACGAGCTCCAGGGAATTGTGGGTCCCAGGCTTCCTTAAGTAGTCTTCAGGCTTATGGACCGATAGCATGAGGGAGTCTCCGAGACACAGAGGGTGAAAGCGAATGAGAGCAAAAGAGTGAGGAAGAGAGGTAGGGAGAGAGGGGGTACGGAGAGTGTGAGGGAAGAAGAGAGGAAGGGAGGGGGGCAGGGGAGAGAGGGAGGGGCGGAGGGAGAGAGGGAGAGATGGAGAGAGGGGGAGAGGGGGAGAGGGGGAGAGAGAGAGAGGGAGGGAGAGAGGGAGAGCGAGAAAGAGAGAGGGGGTACAGAGAGGGGGGTACGGAGAGTGTGAGGGAGGAAGAGAGGAAGGGAGGCAGGGGGGAGAGAGGCAGGGAGAGAGGGAGGGAGAGAGGGAGGGAGGGACGGAAGGGGGGAGGTAGAGGGAGAGATGGAGAGAGGGAGGGAGGGAGAGAGAGACGAGGGAGGGAGAGAGAGAGGGACGGGGGAGAGAGGAAGGCAGCGAGGGGGAGAGAGGGAGGCAGCGAGGGAGAGAGAGGGAGGGACAGAGAGGGAGGGGGCGGGACAGAGAGGGAGGGAGAGAGGAAGGCAGGGAGGGAGAGAGGGATGGACGGAGGAAGGTAGAGAGACGAAGGGTGGTAGAGAGAGGGACGGACGGAGAGAGGGAGGGAGGGATGGAGAGAGGTAGTGAGGGAGAGAGGGAGTGAGGTGGGGTGGGAGGTGGAGAGGGAGGGAGGTGTTGAGAGAGGGGGACTGGAGAGAGGAATGGAAGAAAAGAGGGACGGAGGGAGGAAAGGAGGGAGGGAGGGGAGGAAGAGGGAGGGAGGAAGAAAGGGAGGGAGGAAGAAAGGGAGCGAGAGAGGAAAGGAGGGAGGGATGATGAGTAGGAGGGACAAAGAGAGGCAGGGAGGGAGGCTGGGAGGGAGAGAGGAAGGAGGGAGGGAGAGAGAGGGGGAGATGAAGGGAGGGAAGAAAAGAGTTAGGGAGGGAGAGGAAGGGATGGAGAGAGAGTAAGAAAAAGAAAGAAGGAGAAATAGCAATGAAGTGAGAGGGGAGATAAAGTGAGAACGAAAAAAAGAACAAGAGCTAAAGAGAAAGGAGAAAAAGCAGAATGGAAAGGGGTGAGAGTAAGAGAGAGAGAGACACACATCTAGAGCAGGAGCGAGACAATGTGAAAGAGAGACCGAAAGAGAGGGAGCACGAGAGCGAGCGAGCAGGAAACAGGCAGAATAAGAGAGATGAAGAGCTAGAGAGGGAGAGAAGAGACGCAGAGAGAGGGGAGTAGACTGTGTACCTTGTGAGAGAGAGGGGCAAGTAGACGTCACCAACAGCAGAGCTGACGCTCCCCCCTGGGTCGGTAGGTACTCACACGGGTCAGCGTGAGAGGCACAGCCTTGCAAGCGCTATGTTACACAGTCTAACTAACTACAAAACAAAGCGCTATGTTACAAAGTCCAACTAAATACAAAACAAAGCGCTATGTTACATGGTCTAACTAAATACAAAAGTAAGCGCTATGTTACACAATCTAATTAAATAGAAAACAAAGCGTTATGTTACACAGTCTAGCCAAATAAGAAACAAAGCGCTATGTTACAAAGTTCAACTACATACACAACAAAGCGCTATGTTACACACTCTAGCCAAAGTCAAAACAAATTGTTTAAGGAAAACGAATCTGACATTAAAATCACCCGTCAAAAAGAGAAAGGAATGCTAAGAAAGGGTCCGACCAGAAATGCAGTTTAAGCTAGACCCCCCACGAAGCACTGACATTTCACAATAGCACTGACTGTGTGCCGTGTTAGCATCCAAACAAACGGACGAGTTGAAGCATCGAGGGGGGGGGGGGGGCAGGGGGGCATGACTGGTGATGGAATGTGGGTGCCGCATGATTCACAAGGTCAACAACACACCCACTGAAGCCCACTGACCCAGCTGTGGAATGTAAAGTCTCTTTAATTTTAGGAAGAAGAACGATATCTCCAATGGAACGAAAAATAAACATTTGATTTAAAAAAAAAAAATACTGACATGAAGTTATCAATACTACAATAGGGAGGCTAGTTATCAGAAGGGCAGCGGGGCAGTTGATGTTAAATCGACATGGCAGCGCCTTTCTGTACCGCCGCATCTTCACTCACAGTCATAAACGTTAGATTAGTTGCCGGATGAAAGCCTGGCGGCGGTAACAGGGCACCTGGGTGGAGCGCACAGCACCGGTTCAAAAACACCCCTGCTGTTCCGGGCTCACCTCCGACACCACAGACCCGGGCGTCGACTTTAAAGACGCGTTTCAAGCTCTGCGCTTGGAGCGCGAGAAGAAAGCGCTCTCCGGCGGCACCAGCACTGGGCACTTTTTTGTTTACAAGAAAAACATAAAAAAAATTCTCATCAATGGCATGGAGGAATAATTGGCAAAACAAGAGAGGGCAGGCTATCAGAAGCGGCCGGCGGGGTCCCTTCCACGTCCAATTGACAGTGGGTGCGTTTACTCACGAACGCGAACACGAACGGCGGGAGGGAGGCCTACGAGGACAGGGGGGGGGCAGGAGAGGAACGGACGGCGGGAGGGGGCGGGAGAGGACACAGGGGGCGTGAGGGGGGCGGGAGAGAACACGAACGGCGGGAGGGAGGCGACATGGCAGCACCTTTCTGTACCGCCGCATCTTCACTCACAGTCATAAACGTTAGATTAGTTGCCGGATGAAAGCCTGGCGGTGGTAACAGGGCACCTGGGTGGAGCGCACAGCACCGGTTCAAAAACACCCCTGCTGTTCCGGGCTCACCTCCGACACCACAGACCCGGGCGTCGACTTTAAAGACGCGTTTCAAGCTCTGCGCTTGGAGCGCGAGAAGAAAGCGCTCTCCGGCGGCACCAGCACTGGGCACTTTTTTGTTTAGAAGAAAAACATAAAAAAAATTCTCATCAATGGCATGGAGGAATAATTGGCAAAACAAGAGAGGGCAGGCTATCAGAAGCGGCCGGCGGGGTCCCTTCCACGTCCAATTGACAGTGAGTGCGTTTACTCACGAACGCGAACACGAACGGCGGGAGGGAGGCCTACGAGGACAGGGGGGGGCGGGAGAGGAACGGACGGCGGGAGGGGGCGGGAGAGGACACAGGGGGCGTGAGGGGGTAGGGGGGCGGGAGAGAACACGAACGGCGGGAGGGAGGCGGGAAACGTGCCGGGGAAAAACATGCCCAGGACAGCAGCAATCACGGCCGGGCCGGACCAGACTCGGGGGCGTTCCCGGCGTCGCGTGACGTCGGCAAAAGCCAAAGAATCTCGGGAACGCCCCCGTGTCTGGTCCGGCATTGATGGACAGGCCCCTCGTCCAATGGCTAGGCTCCATTTATGGAGCTAGCCAATGGGACGGGGGGCGTGTTCCATAGTGCCTTACTGTACTCAATAGATTTCTCTGGAGGAGGAGCCTAACGGCTCCGCCCCCCAGCGAAACCTAAAAAGGGTCATATCAGATCTCCAGTTATGGTAGTGCCAATTCAACATAAAGTGTAATCACAACATTTTAATCTATGTCATTTCTAATGCTTAACTGAGATACACTAAATCTTTATTAATATCAAGAAATACCATCATTGCATTCAGAACATACTAAAAAAGGCCATAGGATGACTTAACCTGCCATTACTGACTCACTCTTGGTCCTGAAATCTCTTGCTTGTATGGGCTTGCTGAAGTCGCTCTACTGTCATAACATTTCTACTTGAGTATATACCACGACTGAATGGCCAATTAATTCCATCAGTTCCCATGGTACTTTATTCTCCCATTAGGACAATATAGTGGAAGAATATTATGTTGGAAGGATATTATATCTGAATTAAAATCAAATGTATCAAACAGTTTTTCTGACATAGTCTGTTTATTAGAAATTTCATGTTGGATGTTATAGATTGGGCATCTATGTCTCCCTCACTTCTCCTCACAACATGACTATGAGCACATACCTTTTATTCAATAGTACTCTTTGTGGGGGAATGACCCTCCAACATCATCGATAATTCTGGGTTTTAGATTGGCCTGGGGAGTGAAAAGTACCATATTCAATATTGTATGTTCATTACATAGCCACTTTTTGTTAAATAAGTGAACCTTAATTTGGTTATGTACCTCTTATCTTTCTTTGCCGGTTTCTAATATCCGCAAGAGCCACCATTGTTGTGTATTGATTAAAAAAATCCTGTAATATGCATTCTTAACCTTCTCTCTATAAGGGAAAATAATTTATATTAAAACAAGCGATGCTTTAAAAAGGGGGTGGTGGTATTGCAATTACCCTAGCACCTCCTTTTATAGGACTCTTCATTATTAGTATTTTAAAATTCAGTTTGCTGCAGACTTTATGCAATTTTCAATTATGCTGATAAAGATTTTCAACATGTGAAAATCAAATGTGCTGGTTTTCACTTTTCTTTAAGACTCCCAACCAGTCAATGATCGACCTAAAAAGACATATTTATTTAGTTATATTGCCAGATCTCCAAATTACAACGGTAATACAAAAGACAGGTTTAAAGTACATCTATTCAAGTTAGACCTTATTTAAATAACAAATCATAGTTTATAATCATTCCATCATTTAATTTGGCTTCCTAGTATGGATATTAAGTCAATTTTAGTGTTTGAGGATAAGCATAGCTTCAATAAAGCGGCCCCTTTTCATGAAAACATCAGGCATTGGTCCCGCTACATTGACGATGCGTTCCTCTTGTGGAGTAGGACCAAGGAATTGCTGAATGATTTTATAGCTTGGCTAAATCTGGGCGACAGCAATTTAACGTTTACGTCCGCTATGGACAAAGACCAGTGTGATTTTTAGATATCGGAATCAAACATAATTGTGGCAAACTAGAAGTGGAGTTGTTTGTAAACTCTACAGAGCGGAGTACAATGCTACACTACCATAGCAATCACCCAATTTGTCAGAAAGACAACATTCCCTTCGGACAATATTTAGGAATCAGACGCAATTGCACTGACATGAAGGATTTTAATAAACATGCAGATGTTTTACCTAAGAAATTGCTAGATAGAGGGTACCCCAAAAAACTCACAAGACAAGCTTACAAAAGGGTCACATATTTCAACAGAGATTCATTGTTCAATGACAGAAATCAAGGTACGAACGCTGAAGATCGCCTTTTGCTTTTTGTAACAAATTTTAGTAGCATCAGCAACAAGGTAAAAAATATAGTTAATAGAAACTGGTCACTCCTGAAAGATAAGAACAATACAGAACTAGCCAAACCTATGTTCTTGTTCGTAACTGCTTAGTACATACCTACAGGGAAGAAGTGAGCCTTAAACAAAAAAGTATAAACAATGCCCCCTTTCCAGTACGGAATGTTCCTTGTAATTAATGCAAAAATTGCAACACTATCATAAAAGGCAGTACAGTAACCTACAACGGCTGCCAACATAATATCAGAAATGTCATCAATTGCAGACCAGTAATATGATTTACATGATAAAATCCCCATGTAACAAAGGTTATATAGGCGAGACCTGACGCGAAATCTGCATAAGGATTACTAAGCATAAATCCGCAATTAAAACAAATAAGAAAACAGCCCCTCTAGTTGATCATTGGTTGGAAAATAACCACACATTAGATGAGTTGCTATATAATCCAAACCAGCATACGAGGAGGTGACGTGATGATTAAAATTAAAGAAAGAGAACAAATCTATATGTCCTATTTTAATACCTATAAAAATAGTCTTAATAATAAAGAAGAATGGGAAAGACTGATTTAGAAGTTATCGGTAGGGAATAGCCAAACCTACTGTACGTTGAAATATATGAAACATAGATAGTGTAAAGGTTCATGTAGAGTCCCTATGATCAATATTAAAATAAGAAATAAAGCTGAAATGCCTGTCTAGCTTTTGATAACACCTTCTGCATAGCAAGCTGACACTTTCGGCATAGGAGACCATATTTAACTATCTATAGAGGAATCTCTATAAGCAAAGCAATGAGTAAAGTATTGTTCCTACACATTTGAAATGTGAAAAGATGTGAGGAATTTAACAATTGGGCATTTATATAACTCGACTAAAAAAGTTACATCTATTACATAATCAGGACCTGCTTAATGCAGAATAGACAACATTTAAGTACGAATCATTATACCTATATTACATACGTTGGGATTATCTCTCCCCACACTAAGATGGCCGCCACATCAGCTAGTACCTTATAATTACAGCGATCAAATTGGAAAAGTAAATTGCCGGTTGAACAATGCCCAAATGTCCAAAAATGTGAGCATGTGTTCAATCAGCAAGTACCTTTCGTAAGCACAGTAATATAGAACTTTTGAAAATATTTTTTATGATAAATCTACTGAATTTTCATTAATCGTATAAAAGAGGGCATCTAGTAGATTAAAGTAAATCGGCCAAAAGAATGCTTATTTACTGAGCATCAAATCGATAATAAATATCACGTACAGATAATACTAAAAGACGAGACTCCACCCATTGGGGCAGTCCGTCTTCTATTGGAATATAAGTTTGCCTCCCGTAACATACACTATACCTCACTTCCGGGAAATCCACAGGAGCAGGGATGCCGACTTTGTTTTGAGCGGTGAGTCTGGGCGTTAAAATGTCTACGCGTTACTGGGAATCTAAAGGAGGGATTAGACATATGTAGCAAAATTTTGAACTATGATATAATCATGATAACTGTGCTATTCAGCACTACAAGTCTTAGTATAATACACTTGTACGCAAACGCAGTAGAAGTATGTCAACATTTGTCACCATTAAGTAATTTTACTACGTGCCAGTTCTGGTTTAATTAAATATTTTTCGACCAGACAAACAGCAAATGAAAATCTGTCTACTTAAATGCAAACTTTCAAGTCATTTATCTTGCATACTTTCAAAATGGATCGGTTTACGCAAAACCGAAAATAGTAAACGGGATCCCCTAGTCGAGGGTAGTTTGCTCTTCCATGTTTCTCAAAGAGCGGTTTTCCAGCAATTGTAACAGTGTGTCCCTTAGGTGAGCACGGTACATCTATAGAGGGATTTCCCTCCATGCTAATAATGGTACCCGGTAACATCTTATATACGATGTAACTGCTAGATATGGCTGTTCTTGTTAAACGAGTCAAGCATTGTAAACCACAGAGTTTGCCATACACACGGACAGGGCCTTATCTAAACAAGAACCAAAATTGACCTAATTGCCATAATAGGAAGCCAAATTAAATGATGGAATGATTATAAACTATGATTGGTTATTTAAATAAGATCTAACTTGAATAGATGTACTTTAAACCTGTCTTTTGTACTACCGTTGTCATTTGGAGATCTGGCACTATAACTAAATAAATATGTCTTGTTAGGTCGATCATTGACTGGTTGGGAGTCTTAAGGAAAAGTGAAAACCAGCACAATTGATTTTCACATGTTGCAAATCTTTATCAGTATAATTGAAAATTGCATAAAGCCTGCAGCAAACTGAATTTTATGGTAAGATAATAATAATGAATAGTCCTATAAAAGGAGCTGCTAAGGCAATTGCAATACCGCCACCCCCCTTTTAAAGCATCGTTTGTTTTAATATAAATTATTTTCCATTATAGAGAGAAGGTTAAGAATGCATATTACAAGATTTCTTTAATTAATACACAACAACTGTGGCTCTTGCGGATATTAGAAACCGGTAAAGAAAGATAAGAGCTAAATAACTAAATTAAGGTTCACTTATTTTACAAAAAGTGCCTATGTAATGAACATACAATATTGAATAAGGTACTTTTCAGTCCCTAAGCCTATCTAAAAGCCAGAATCATCGATGATGTTGGAGGGTCATTCCCCCACAAAGAATACTATTGAATAAAAGGTATGTGCTTATAGTCATGTTGTGAGGAGAAGTGAGGGAGACATAGATGCCCAATCTATAACATCCAACATGAAATTTCTAATAAACAGACTATGTCAGAAAAACTGTTTGATACATTTGATTTTAATTCAGATATAATATCTTTCCAACATAATGTCCTAATGGGAGAGTAAAATACCATGGGAACTGATTGAATTAACTGGCCATTCGGTCGTGGTATATATTCAAGTAGAAATGTTATGACAGTAGAGCGGCTTCAGCAAGCCCATACTAACAAGAGATTTCAGGACCAAGAGTGAGTCAGTAATGGCAAGATAAGTCATCCTATGGCCTTTTTTTAGTATGTTCTGAAAGCAATGATGATATTTCCTGATATTAATAAAGATTTAGTGTATCTCAATTAAGAATTAGAAATGACATAGAGTAAAATGTTTAGATTACACCTTATGTTGAATTGGCACTACCATAACTGGAGGTCTGATATGATCCTTTTTGTATTTAGAAGAAGGTGGAACATACAAAGATCACTGAAATGCTGCATCGATTTAAAAAAAAAATAGTGTTTTTATGTTTATGCAATAGATTGTAACACACTTGGGGAGGCATCATTAGGCAGTTGTCCTAACAAATTGTTTTTATTGATAAATCCTGGAATCAAATAAAATGTTTTAAAATTTTCTTATGTGAGGGTTGAATCTGATATATATCCTTTGTAATCATTATTTGTAATTTTCTAGCAAATCTGAGTGCCGGATTTGTGTAAATTGCATCAGGTAGCTACCTCAGAACAACTGCCATTCCAGTATCCTTACTGTAGCACTGATACTTGGCTCAGGGGTGTTTTTTTGCCCCTTTCTTATAGAATATAGGGACCTATGTGTTTTCTCATATTTATTATGATACACTTGTACAACGGTAGGGCCCACACTGCTTGTGCTTTTCTTGTGTGTCTGAAATCGAATGCGTCACATGTGGCAGCTGGAATGTTAACTGGCAAACACATACATCTTTGTAGGTCCAACAATGTCGTCCCAGATTCGGGTACCCACAGTGACATCTGCTATATGGTTGACTGTGACAACTGGTCAAAGACCACACACTGGGAAGATATGGGACCCTGTTAAGTAAACCCAAGAATGATGTACCTGAATGCTCATGAAATGTGGCTTTAATGTCCGCAGTATGATGTATGTGTTCTACATCACTATTGTCCTTCTTCACAATATGCCTTCATATGCATTTTACCAAATACCATATCACACCATGGTAGGTAGTGAAAGGATGACACTAAATGTATGGAAAGTGAGTGCAGTTTGTACATAAAAGACTATATTGTGTCATATGAAGTGGAATAGCCACACCTGGCCTGTAAGTCAATGATACGAAAACTCTCAAGTAAAATCACAAGGCACAAAATGTACTGAAATTTGTGTGGATGAGAGTTGCAATGATGCTAGTTGTGTTATTGTGGGAGGGGTGTATGGGCTGCTAAGGTAGATGTGGAGGGAGTTATATATAAATATTTGATAGCTGAAATGCGTAACGCAAATCCAGTGTAGCGGCAACCATCCAAGCTTTGACACTTTCCCACAATGTGGGATCCTTGTCAAATTTTGAATTCAGCTTACCTCCTCTTCGACCATATTCTCATAGAGGATAATGTATGAGGTTAGGATGTGTGCTGTACGAGACATCATCCATTGATCGCTAAGTTCTACCATGATGTCGTACATGGATGATGGGAACAGAGGAAACACAAAGATTGAACATAACAAATGTGTGATCTCACAGTGCAAAATGATTGCTGTGACTTCATGGGGAGGGAAGCACAAATGAGCCAGAAATGTGCCTGACTGTTGGACATCTCACATATTAACGTTCCAATGCAATGATATGATCTGATGTGCAAATGAGTAACTTGTCAGTATGATGTACACTCCTTTCGATTTGTCAACAGACAATATCACACTCATGAGGCATGATGGGCCTACGATAAATGTGTAATCCAAGATAGACAGAGGTGTCCAAAATAATGATCCCCTTCCTTCAAATATCAGTTACCTTCTCATACACGTTGTGTTTCAGCTAACCAGCCACAGCTCTCATACATCCAACACAGACATCACTCCCTCACAGCTCTCACATCCACGACAGACATGGTGGTGCCCCTACACACTACTCCCTATACAGTACATCCCAGGCATTTTCTCCACCCTCTAAAGGAAGGTATCACTCCTGGTATGGTACAGGTATCCCCTGGGCAGCAATATCCTGTCCGCAGACTATCACCTGCCACCCTCCCCCCTAGTGGTGGACCTGGCAGTCTTTTCAATAGCCGTCCCCTGCAAAGAGGGCCGACAGATGGCCATGGTGGCATGTGGGAGGAGGACTTCTTCCAACAGCAGGCTGTTGTGAGGCAGGACATTTGTGCCATAGGGGCTACCCTGTCAGACATGTCTGAGGCCCTACAGCACATGTGGCAACTCCCTCAGGTGGTGGACAGATTGAGCTAGGTGTTGGACAGGATGGGTAGATCTTGGCAAGACATGTCCAGGAAGGTCAATAACATTATATCCATCTATAGGGAAGAGAGTGCAAGACACCATGCCTTGGCCATGAAGATGATGGAGGGCATGCTGAAACTGATAAAAAGTCTCCCTTCAAGGACAAAGCAGGGAGGGAAGCCATCACATCTGCGTGCAGCACATCACACCAACATACCTGTACCACAAACAGAACATGTCGCAGCAAGAGTACACATCCACCACCACTGCCCAGTCCAGGCACTCCTCCACCTGCACATCCACGACCACCTCCTGTCCAGGCACTCCTTACACCTGCACATCAACCACCATCCCCTGTCCAGGCACTCGCCCCAACTGCACATTCACTACCACCACCTGTCCAGGCACTCCCCCCTACCTGCACATCCACTCCCTGTCCAGGCATCCATGCCAACTGTATAGACACCATCAGCACTTGTCCATGAACTTCCCCCTGTACAGGCGAATCCTGTACAAGCAGATGCACCACACCAACCTGCACCTCAGTGACAACACAAATGTACTCACTCACCTCGATCCTCAGCACCAACTTTGCAAAGTCACAAGCACAATCCCCCTTGATCACATGGCAAATATATCATCCTGCATGAATATGTGTAAATAAAATGAAATCTCCTCACAAGTCAAGTCTAAATTGCGTATTATGTACTGATCGGCAAATGTTTTCCCTTGTGGTGGCCTAAAGATGTGAAGCTGAATGTCTGTGAGTGACACATGTAAAAGGTTAACCCCATCAGTGCACAAGCAATCATGTGCAGAGCAAATAATGACCCCAAAGATATATTCCATATGTTGAACACAACATTCACAATGAAGTTAACAAGATAAAGAAAGTATGAATCTAAATATAAGTTTATGGAAATGAAATTGTTTAGAGAAGAAAAAATAAAACAGTCCGTTTGGAAGGTAGAAAGGACAGAGGACTTGGAGAGGGGGGCAACATAATAAAAACACGTCAGGAAGCATCAGGGGAACAAGTCTATATAAGAGGCAAAGGAAATAAGTGTCCAAAACAAAGTCAGAGTCCAAGAGGTCAATTGTCCTTCTGGTCATCCTCAATCTCCACAATGTTCAGATCCTTTGAATCCAAAGCTGGTTCCTGACTTGTCGGTGCAGGACCAAGCACCATATGGGGTTGAAATTCATGAGGAGTATGTGGGAAATAGTGTGTGGCAACATACTGGGGGAAACATTAAGGGTGTTTTGGGATGGACGTTGGGCTAGGACAGACAACATGGCTGCAACTAAGGAAGTGACGCTGGCAGTGAGGGTGGCCATAGATCTTGCAAGTTCCTCTCACATCATACGCACCTCATTGCAGATCTGCACCATGATTTAAGATGACATGTCTAGCTGACCATCACATGCCCCCATCACTTCTCGGGAGGCAGCCACAGGAGTTACAATACAGGGAGGGGTTTGGATAGAGTGTCATCATGTTACGGGATCAGAGCCCATATTGGGGTCTTCCTGGCAGCCACTTGGAGGGGGACTAGTTGCAGGGGATGCAGCTGGAGACCCCGATGGAATGGGGCCTCTGAAGTCAGGGAGGGGCTGATGGCAGTCCCAGGTTGAGTTGTGGCCTGCCACGGTGACAACTCACCAAACAAAAGTAGTGAATGGTCAGGGGGACCGTCGATCTCTTCCAGTCCAGCCAGAGGTATCCAGTTCTTTAACCCTCCCCCTTCAATATCCTCAGCCTCTACCCAGTCCGTAGCACCAGATGTATCTTCCTGCTCAATCCAGGTGGGCGCAATTCCCCTGCCTTCAAATGTAGAAGGTCGCTCCTCCTCCTCTTCCTCATCAGTCGTGGAGCAAGGTCGTGGCCGCTGGTGCCCCAACAATGTCCTGCTCGATACCTAGTCTTGGTCCTGGTCTTCTTGTCCAGCTGAGCCCGCTGAAATGTAAGAGAAATCATAATGTAGTGGCTGTACTAGTCAGAACGAGACACATAACTACATGAGGCAAGGGCAGACTTTGTTCTCCTCTGATCACACTATACAAATAGAAGTGAATTGGAGCCTAATGTACGTGTATGTTGGCTGGTATCTCCTGATTTGACTCGCACATGGACATCTCACTTGAATTTTGATGGCTTACACTTCTGTACTGACCAACCTTCACCTTCTACATTTTTGTGATCTGTGTTGCCTGTCATTGGTACATAGGCATCTTCCAATGGCAGTCTAAAAAAGGAGATCAGAGACAGTCCGGATGGTATTGGATTGGTCCTGTGATATGGAGTCTCCGCACTTTTACTTTGTGACAAATATCATCTGATGTTTAGCATTGTATGAGAGAACAAACATGCAGATTTGGGGGTATACATCCCTATAGAGGCTGGGATATTAGCTTTACTAAGTACAGATTCTAACCGTTTGATATTCCTTCACAAACACAGACAATCTAGTACCACATATTGGCTTCGAAGACTGCTCAGGTAGTGCTGTACCCTGGTGAACAATTGTTGCTAGTTGTTACAGCTACCTTGACTGGACAAATGACATACAAGGCACTGTTGGAAATACGTGTGTATGTGGACCCACTAGGAGACTATGGTATCACTTAAGAGGGAGGCAAGGATCTCAAAGTCTGTCTTAACTCCATGGCACATGATGATCTGTCTTAATCAGAACCCAAACTCACCAAATGCAATGCATGTCAAGGCATCCAACACCCATTGGCCTCTCATCCACACACTGGATATTGTCTGTACCATTCCTCACCGAATGCACACATCAGTTCAGTTATAATGCCCTTGGTTCACTGGTAAAGGTGTTGGCAGTGCACTTTTGTATACAAATGCACTTGTGCGACTCAATTCCCCATGTGGCATAGACAAACTACCACTCCCATAATGCACTCTGCTCACTGGATTTCATGTTCTACAGTGAGACTTTGGCCTAATGATGACTGCTGAATTTGCACAGAATAGGTAAATGGAGGCATGGGACTCATGATGGTACAGCTCTATGTTCCCTCACTGTCAAAGCCCAGTTCACCTGAGTTTCTGTTCAGTTCTGATGGAGGTTGAAGACAGTCCGACCCCACCCTGAAACTGCTTGTTCCAGCACACTAGTTTTAAAAACAGTGCACTAAGAACCAGAAGCTCAAGGGAAGGGGGGAAGTGGATAAAATTAAAAAAGAGAGACAACACCGTTCTTGCGTTTCCACTTTAGAAGAGCTGCTAAAATCTGCGGCCCTCTCTGACTTCTGTAGAAACTGGTGCCTAATGAAACATAAACAAAGAACAGATACCTGCAACCTAGCCCTAAATATGTTCCTGACTAAACCTTAATCTTATTAGAAATTCTCTTCTGAAAGTACCTCTTGGATCCTGGTCTCAAGCTTCCAGGTTTTGGAATGTGTTACTGTTCTGGGATGTGCTTTCTATTACTGTAAAACTTCTGTAAAATCAAACGAATATCATTATCAGAATTACAAATGTCTAACATTCACCTTAATATAACTAAAGCCTAAATTCTTAATAGCAAACTCACTTTTCACACATTTCCAGACTTTTTATAAAACAAATACTGTACTTTTACATCAAAATACAGCAGATAATTTGTGCAAGTCCTTGATTTACTGTTTGCCTTGCTGTCAATAGTTTCTTCTGTTCGATTCTTAAAAAAGTTCCATGTAAAACAATGTTCATTTCGCAAAGTTCCACAAAGTAATCTTGTAACAAAGGGTTTGAACCACAAAGTTCGTGGGAGATATCTTGTTCCAAATTGTCTTTACATGAATCCGGAAAGCGCCGATAAAGTTCTTTCAGGTAATAAAAGATTTTGCACTTACTTGTAGCTGAAAAGGGATACTGATCAGTCTAACCTTGACCTCTTTCTCTTGTGCAGGTCGATTGCAGTGGACAGAAGAGGGGCTGAGGCAAGAAGTAGCCGGAAACCAGAAGAAGGAAGAGCCAGAAGCTGCGCCCGTTGAAGTCAATGAAGGTCTGAAGAGAGCAGGAGTGCCAGCACCGAAAGATCTGTTCTCAGGTAAGTGGGAGGTAGATGAGCACAAGCACTGGGTGAGGCTCAGGGGCTGCCTTTTATAGACAAGGCTGGGTGTGGTTCGAAGAGCTGGGTGTGGTTCGAAGAACTGGGTGTGGTTCTCACAAGCAGGTGTGCAGAGCTTCAGTTATTATGCTAATGAGTTGAAGTAACACATGGCCTAGGGAGGAGTGTTCTAAATAAGCCTTGGTAAAAGCAAGGTCCAATGTTTTCTTAATAAACCTTGGAAAAAGCAAGGTCCAATGTGCAAACAAGACAGCAATGTCCAAACTTGTGAATACATTGAGCAACATACACAGAAGTCTTAGGGAGGGGCTGAGATAACAAGAAAGGCTTTCAGTAGTATGTTTAAAGAGAGCTATTACAGAGACCACTAGTTCAATGAGAGGGGACATGCTCTTTGCTGTGCACAAACCCTAACAGTCGCCCCCTCAAAGGCCCTCCTACTGGACGGGGTTTCCCTGGATTTTTTTAGATAAAACTGTCTAATCAACCGTGGGGCATGTACATAGGACGCTGGTTCCCATGAATTTTCAGTTTCGTCATATCCATCCATTCTACTAAATAAAACAGACGTCCTTGAATTCTTTTTGCGTCTTTTATGCTTTTCACTTCATATTCTAGATTTCCCTTAATTGGTATGGGTGGAGGTGGTGGTTCGGGTCGGGTATTTGGGTTGTACGGCTTAAGCAAGGACACATGGAATGTAGCATGTTCTAGGTATTCTTTTGGTAAGTCCAATTTTACTGTTACCGGGATTACTATGGCAGTTATACTAAAGGGTCCAATGAAACATGGTTGCAGCTTTCGGGATCCCTCTATATTTAGGTTCTTTGTGGAGAGCCATACTTTGTCACCGATTTTTTACATGGGGCCTCAGATCTGTGTTTGTCTGCTTGTCTTTTCATGCTTTCTTTGTACTTTAATAAATGTTTCCTGGCCTTGTCTTGTATGTCACCTAATCTCGTTAGTCTATCTGTTACTGTAGGCAACAGGGAACCTTCTAATAAAATGGGTATAGCTCTGGGATGATACCCCTGCATGAAAAAGAATGGTGAGCAAAGTAGAGCTGCATGCTCAGTATTATTATAAACAAACTCCGCTACAGGGAGAGCTTTCAACCATTCACTAGAATAATCAGCCATTAAACAACGTAGCGTTTGAAGTAAGGTTTGGTTCAGTCGTTCAGTTTGTTCATCTGTTTCTGGATGGAAAGCAGTGGATAATGCCACATCTATTTTCAGTTTTTCGCATAATTTTTTCCAAAATCTAGAGTTGAACTGGCTACCTCGGTCTGACACCACCTTACTTGGCAAACCATGTAAACGCACAATTTCTCTTATAAAAATATCAGCAAATTCTGCCGCAGTTGGCAGTTTCCGTAA
The DNA here is from genome assembly GCF_964263255.1 of Lissotriton vulgaris. Taxonomy (NCBI): domain Eukaryota; kingdom Metazoa; phylum Chordata; class Amphibia; order Caudata; family Salamandridae; genus Lissotriton; species Lissotriton vulgaris. The sequence continues at coordinate 847,499,516 of NC_141685.1, forward strand.
TGGTACAAAATGTGCCATTTTAGACAAAAAATCCACTATCACTAATACTGTTGTGAAGGATTTTACTAGTGGTAAACCAACAATAAAGTCTACACTCACAGTGTGCCAAGGTTGTTTGGGTGATGGCATTGGTATTAACAAACCGTCAGGGGCCTTATGAAAATATTTATGTCTTGCACAAACTGGACAGGTAGTGACAAATTGCTTAATGTCCTTACTCATATTGTCCCACCAAAAGTGTTTTCACACATTTTCCAGGGTTTTTACCAAGCCAGGATGACCTGCCAACGGTGAGGCATGATGCCAAATTATCACCTGTGTTTGTAATACTATGGTCAATCAATCAATCATAACACTTGTATTGCGCGCTACTCACCCGTCAGGGTCTCAAGGCGCTTGGGGGAAGGGGACTGCTATTGCTCGAACAGCCAGGTCTTGAGTTGTCTCCTGAAGGCAAGATGGTCCTGGGTCAGCAGAAGATGGATGGGGAGAGAGTTCCATGTCCTGGCCGCCAGGTAGGAGAAGGATCTGCCACCAGCGGTGGCTCTTCGGATGTGTGGTACGGCGGCGAGGGCGAGGCTTGTTGATCGTAGCTGGTGGGTTTGCGTGTAGAAGGTCAGGGGGTTGTTGAGGTACTTGGGGCCCAGGTCATGGAGAGATTTGTGTGCGTGAGTGAGGAAGCTGAACGTGATCCTCTTGCTGACGGGGAGCTAGTGCAGGTCCTTCAGGTGGCCGGAGATGTGGCTGCGTCGGGGGATGCTCAGGATGAGTCGGGCGGAGGCGTTCTGGATGCGTTGGAGTCTTTTTTGTAGCTTGGCTGTGGTTCCGGCGTAGAGGGCGTTTCCGTAATCCAGTCGGCTGGTGACGAGTGCTTGGGTGACCGTCTTCCTGGTTTCGTTCGGGATCCATCGGAAGATCTTGCGGAGCATGCGTAGGGTGTTGAAGCATGATGAGGAGACGGCGTTGACTTGTCTGGTCATCGAGAGGGAGGAGTCCAGGATGAAGCCCAGGTTGTGTGCGTGGTCTGTTGGCTTGGGAGTGGCGCCCAGTGCGGGGGTCCACCAGGAGTCGTCCCAGGCGGAGGGCGATGGTCCCAGGACGAGGACTTCCGTCTTGTCTGAGTTCAGTTTCAGGCAGCAGTTCTTCATCCATTCGGCGACGTCTTTCATCCCTTCGTGTAGGTTCGTTCTGGCAGTGGCGGGGTCTCTGGTGAAGGAGAGGATCAGTTGGGTGTTGTCGGCGTAGGAGATGATGTTGAGGTTGTGCTGGCGTGCGATGGCTGCAAGAGGTCTCATGTAGATGTTGAAGAGGGTGGGGCTGAGTGATGATCCTTGCGGGATGCCGCAGATGACTTCGGTGGCCTCGGATCAAAACGGGGGAGGCGGACTCTCTGTGTTCTTCCGGTGAGGAATGAGATGATCCACTCCAGTGCCTTCTCTTGGATACCGATGTTGCTGAGGCGTTGAACTAGGGTGCGGTGGCAGACGGTGTCGAACGCTCCAGAGCGGTCCAGAAGGATGAGGGCCGCTGTTTCCCCGTTGTTGAGCAGGGTTCTGATGTCGTCGGTGGCTGCGATGAGGGCGGTCTCGGTGCTGTGGTTGGCTCGAAAACCAGACTGCGAAGGGTGGAGGGAACCGTTCCTCTCGAGGAAGGCTGCAAGCTGTCTGTTGACGGTCTTCTCGATGACTTTGACAGGGAAGGGGAGGAGCGAGATGGGGCGAAAGTTCTTGAGGTCGGTGGGGTCTGCTGTTGGTTTCTTCAGTAGGGCGCTGAGCTCGGCGTGCTTCCAACTCTCCGGGAAGGTGGCGGTGTTGAAGGAGGCGCTGATGATGTCCCGTAGTTGGGGTGCGATGATGGAGTCGGCCTTGTTGAAGACGTGGTGGGGGCAGGGGTCAGTAGGAGATCCGGAGTGGATGGTGTTCATCGTGCAGGCTGTGTCATCGGTGGTCACCGTGGTCCAGGATCGGAGGGTGGGCACTAACAGCATGTTGTCGTGATACAATAAACCTCGTTGTATTGAGTTATGGGAATCCTTTAACCAATCTTGAGGTGCCATTTGCATGTGTGCATTATAAAGATCTGTGATGAAATCCTTCTGTTGTACTGGTGCCAAAAGTTTTTGGGGAGGAATAATGGGTTCTCCTATTTTGTCTTGTTTCATGTCCGAGGTATATCCGTATCTAGATAACACATCAGATTGAATTTGTTGTGCACCTGGTCTATAGGTTATAACAAAGTCAAATGTACTAAAAACATTTAACCAGCGCATCTGACATGGAGTTAATGCTTTTAGTGATCCAAAGAACTGTAGGTTCTTATGGTCAGAAAAGATGGAATCAGGGTACTTGGCACCCATTAAATGGTGCCTCCATTCAGAAAAGGCTACTTTGATAGCTAATAGTTCTCTTTCAGCCACAGTGTAATTTTGTTCAGCTGGTAATAACTTTTTGAAATAGAAGGCTATAGGATGTAATTGGCCATCTATTGCATCTCGTTGAGAGAGAACTCCTCCTAAAGCTACGTATGAAGCATTCGCTTCGACAAAAAATGGCAAGTCAGGATCAGGATGTTTCAGAATTGGGGCTGAATTGAACTTTCGTTTCAGGATTTGAAAGGCATGAGCTGCCTCATCAGACCAAAGAAATCGTTGCCCTTTCCGCAACAAGGTGGTTATTGGGGCCGCAATGTCTGCAAAATGAGAAATAAACCTCCTATAAAAATTGGCGAAACCCAGAAATTTCTGAACATCCTTCACAGATGATGGTTCTGGCCAATCATTAACAGCACTAATTTTCTTTTCATCCATAATTATTCCTTGAGGTGACAGGCAGTATCCTAAAAAGTCCACTTTACTGACATTAAAAGTACATTTTTCTAATTTAGCAAAGAGATGATTTTCTTTTAACTTTGATAATACTGCAGGAACATGTTGGGTATGTTCTTCCGGGTTCTTAGAGTAAATGAGAATGTCGTCTATGTATACTATGACACAAACGTCCAGGAATTCGTGTAGGACCTCATTTATAAAGAATTGAAAGGCCGCAGGGGCATTACACAACCCAAAGGGCATTACTGTGTACTCAAACAGACCAAACTTTGTCTTGAAAGCTGTCTTCCACTCATCCCCCTCTTTTATTCGGACCAGGTGGTAAGCTCCCCACAGATCTAGTTTAGCATATACAGTAGAATGTCTTAATTGATCCAACAACACAGGTATTAGAGGAAGAGGATATTTATTTTTTATTGTAGCCTTATTTAGTCCTCTATAGTCTATACACGCGGGCAGAGATTTATCCGGCTTCGGGATAAAAAAAAGTGGAGATGACACATGAGATGTGAAATGTCGGATGAACCCAGACTGTAGTAGGTCGTCTATTTAGGTTCCTAAATATTTGGTCTCTTCGTCAGTCAAAGCATATACTCTGTTATTAGGTAAAAGGGCCCCTGGCATGAGATCTATACGGCAGTCATATGACCGATGTGGGGGTAACACACTAGCCTTCACTGGATCAAAAATGTCTTTAAAGTCAGAATATTCAGGTGGGAGACTTGATTTGTCTTGTGTAACACTAGCACAGTGTTTTACTGAGCTCTGTTCTGTACCTGCGTCTTGATAGCAATTGGTTCTACAGAATGAGGAATTCAAAGTAACTGTTGTGTTAACCCAATCAATTTTTGGGTTATGAGTTGTTAACCAGGGTACCCCAAGAATCAAGCCAAAATTAGGGGTATCTATCAGATCTAAGCTAATCATCTCTGTGTGCCCGTTTTGACAGACCATGACAAGGGGACTTGTTTGTTTTGTGATTAATCCAGAGGTCAATTCTGGCCCATCCACTGCACATACTGCTTCTGGACAAGACTTTAAGCAAATAGGAAGACCTAATGTGTTAGCTAACTTATTATCCACAAAATTTCCTGTTGCTCCTGAGTCCAGTAGGACAGGGAGAGAATGTCTAACTTAGGTAGTAACAATTAAAAAGATCTGAATTATGAAATGTCTAGGTATGTGCGGTACCATGAAGGCTGCAGAATTAGAGGTTTGATTAAGATGTTTTCTCGAACAAGTAACCTTCCCCCTTGTCGAGCTTAATCGTTTCCCGACTCAGTTGAGGAGATAGAGGAAACAGTACCCTTTCGTGAAGTTTTAGGTTTTACTGGACATTCTGTGGCAAAATGTCCTGCCTTGCCACAATATAAACATAATTGAAGTTTTCTCCTTCTTTCTTTTTCCTCTGACGTGAGTGGACCTCTGAGTGTCCCTATTTACATAGGCACAGGTTCAGGGAGTTTATTATCTGTGTCTTTCTTCTCATGTCTAATAAAATTTAACCGCAATTCCAGTAAGGATTTATTTTGTTTTGTCGCGCCTCGACTAATGTAATAGTCTTTTCCTTGAGGCCCAACAGGGTGTGTTGAATAAACTTCAGGTTCTACAAAACGCCGCAGCCCGCCTCATTGGAGGCCTGCCCAAATTTGCTTCAGCTACCAAGGAACTGGAGAAATTGCATTGGCTTGTGATGCGAAAGAGGATCATGTTTAAAACCCTCTGTATTGTCTTTAAGGCACTGCATGGCTTGGGTCCAGTCTCTCTTCAAGATCATTTCCAGTGGTATAGACCAGAGAGACATCTGAGGTCTGCCAGTATGGGACTGATCAAAACATCGCGGATTAGGAAGGCACGCTGGGGGGGTAGGAGCTTTCTCCGAGCAGCAGCAAAGGAATGGAACTCCCTCCCCCTGACCCTTAAATCAATCACCAATCTGCTAGCTTTTAGAAAACATCTCAAAACATGGCTCTTTACCCTCTAGCCGCGGAACCTTAACCTCAGGGAGTTATCACTTCAGCGCAGGACACCGGATTGTATTAGTGCGCTTTATAAGTAATATAATAAATAAATAATATAATAAATAAATCTCCCTTTCTTTCTCCTAGTCTGTGTTCCAATTTCACGACTAAATCTACAAAGTCAGAATAGTCTTCTGGCAAATCAATGCGTCTTTTAACTAGTCTCTCAAACCTTTATAAAAAAGGGAGACACACTTTTCTTCTGGCCAACGTGTCTCGGTGAGTAAACGATTAAAACTAGTGAGATAGGTCAATAAATCCTTGTTACCTTGCTTAAGATTTAAAAGCTCGTTATCGCTTGCCTGCATAAAAGTGTGTTTTGCAAAAAGGGTGGTCATAGTACGTTTAAATTGATTCCAATTATGAAGGATGGGATCATCTCTATCCACGAAAGGAATTGACCAATTGGCTGCTGTACCACCCAATGAAGACAAGACGAATGTCACTTTCGTAGCATCAGTAGGGAACTGTTGTGGTTTACAAACGAAGTGTAATTGACATTGATTGATAAAAACATGGAATTTGTTACTATCTCCATGAAAACGTTCAGGTGCTGCTAAAGGCACAGCATTAGGAACATTAATTAATTAATTAATTAATTGCAGGTTTCTATAGCACTAGGATCGACTCCCGGAGGAGTATCTCCGCGCTTCGACCGCTGCGAAACCCTTCCTGGCTTCCCTGAGAGATGGTCCCTTAGTGGGTATCTCCAGGGTGAGACCAGGCATCCCCGGCGGTCTGGTGGGGCCGTTAGTGAAGATGAGGCAAGCTAATGCCCAGAGTTGCCGAGTGTGATCGCTGATCAGAGTGGGCACCGAGGCGAGAGAATTATCGAGTCCGCTGACCCTGGTCCAGAAACCTGCCGCGTCGGGAATCAAACCCTGGTCCCGGGCCGTCCTCTGCTCTCGGGTCTGCCGCCTCTAACCAGTGAGCCACACTACTTCACAGTAACCTCAACTGGGAGGGAGAAAGTTGCATGTTTTGCTCGCGCCCCTGTCTCTGAGGAGGTTTTAAACAAAGGCGTAAAAGCTGTGTTCCACTGAGATTCCCTAGGTTTATACCTGCTTAAATTCTGTTTTAAAAAGGTGTTTTCCAACTTTAATTTCTCTATTTCCTCTTGCATATGTTGCAAGATGCCAGACACTGATTCATTATGGGCCAATTCCTCATTTAGGGCCTGCGTCATATCCGTGGCGTCAATGCCCTCTGTTTCTTCCCCGGCATTCATCGTCCAACAGAACTGAATATTTTAGAGGCTTGTGCTTCTGTCAAAGCCCAGCTCACCTGAGTTTCTGTTCAGTTCTGATGGAGGTTGAAGACAGTCCGACCCCACCCTGAAACTGCTTGTTCCAGCACACTGGTTTTAAAAACAGTGCACTAAGAACCAGAAGCTCAAGGGAGGGGGGAAGTGGATAAAATAAAAAAAGAGAGACAACACCGTTCTTGCGTTTCCACTGTAGAAGAGCTGCTAAAATCTGCGGCCCTCTCTGACTTCTGTAGAAACTGGTGCCTAATGAAACATAAACAAAAAACAGATAAGTGCAACCTATCCCTAAATGTGTTCCTGACTAAACATTAATCGTATTAGAAATTCTGTTCTAAAAGTACCTCTTGGATCCTGGTCTCAAGCTTCCAGGTTTTGGAATAAGTTACTGTTCTGGGATGTGCTTTCTATTACTATAATATCTATTTTAAACAACAAGGGGACCCCAATTGGTATCAGCGAGGGACCTCGGGGAGCTTAATCATATAAACACAACAGTGGTCCCTGGCAGGGAGATGAATGCTGATTGAAAATGAATATAGACTCAGTCAGTTCTATATTATTGAAGACATACCCAGCCGGGCAGAGGTCTCCAAAGTTTATATTTAAATCAAAATATACAAAACAAAATAACACCTTCAACAATTCACGTGCGTGGGGCACAAGCCTGTACCCAGCCACGACCGTGCACAGACAAGGACACACACAAAGGGCTTGCAAGGCAAAATCAACAGTCTCTGTAGGGTTCCAATTTTGGACAGAGAATTACTTATGGGTACCATTACATAGTTTTGTATTGTAAATTTCACAGGTATATGGTACACAGTGGGTCGACGACGTTTCGGACCCCCTTGCTAAATGATGGGGTCCATCATCAGGACAAAGCAATGGTTGCCTTTATAGTTACTAGCCTCTTTAGCCTAAGGGGAGGAAAGGAGGACAAAAAAGTACATTAAATTTACTCACATGCATCATGAGGGTGACATTGTGCCGTGGTTATAGATCTGATTTGCATGTATCCTGGTGGGAACAGCGAGTGACTTATTTGGTGTTTGGCAAGCATGTGACTGAGTGCGGTTGCACATGCTGTAGGTGACAGTTTAAGTGCTAAAGTATCGGTGGTTCATAGAGCCAAGTGTTGCATCAAGGTAAAGAATGGCGCAGTGATACTGGAAATATCAGGTGGAATAGATACCACAGTGGTTGTTGGTGCTGAGGTACATTAAATTGCATCGTGATCAAGTGAAAAACGGCGCAGTGGGTTTGGAATAATGTTGAAAAAGCCAACGAATCGTATACAATATCTCATAGTCAGGTGAAGAATACATTGACTATTGCGGGGGACATCTTAATCAAGTGAATAAACGGCGCAGTGGTGAGGAGTGTGGAAAAGATTACATCAATGATTGTATCTAAGGAGGGACGCTCACCAGAACAGCAGTGTGCAGGCTCATATAAGAGCGTGCAGGCGATGGGAACAGTAGGTTACTCTATTCCGGGGTTTGGGAATTTTCTAAGGGAGAGAGGGATTGTGCATCGGTTAAAACGGGAACAATAGGGTAATCAATTCCGGGATTTTTGAAGTTTTGAACATGATTAAGGCAGGGCAAGAGACAGCCTTTTGATTAGTTTGGGCGGTAATTGGAGGGTGGGCTTACCGGTAATTCAGTTTCCGAGGGTCCAGGGCGGGAGAGGTTGGTATCTTGTGTCCGCGTTTGCCTGTGCACAAAATAGCGTATAAGAGCAGGAATCTTAGGGAATTTCAGAAGGACCAAGGTGGTGCTAATCAGGGAGGGTAGGCTTACCAGTAAATTAGTTTTCGAGGGTCCAAGGGCGGGAGATGGTTAGTATCTCGTATCCGCTCGTGCCTGTATATAAAATAGCGTATTAAGGCAGGAATCTCAAAGGATCGGTCAGAGGCGCATTTCTGAAAGACCGAGGCGGGGCTTACCTTAAAAGCCGGATAATACCGGGAGCGCCGTGTCGCGCTTGTGTCCTGGAACCAGGGGGGCCTGCCGGTAAAGAAGGAATTATCAGAGGGGGCACTTGGGCAGGGTGGGCTACAATGATAACAAGGCGAGCGAGGGAAGAGTAAGGAGCTTACCGGATCAGTCGGCGAGGATTGCTTTCCTGGTTCAACGGGTCATGTGAGCACAACACTTTTATTGTGCTCAGCTATTGGCTGACAAGGGGCCATAAGCATAAAGGAAGGACGATGCTTGCGGTCATTTGCGATGAGGGTATTAGACATAAAGGGAGGGCGATACTGGCGGCCATTTTGGGTGAGGGAAGTGAGGGTTGTGTACAGATAGACAACCCATAGAGGAAAGGGATGCGGCGCAGTGACATTTGTGAAGTAAACAAGTGTGAAATATTACACAGACAATATTAAAATTAAAATTAGAGTACATTGGTTATACATAGGAATATCTGCGAAGGCCACAGTGCTTGAAGATCATACACTTAAGTCTTTGCAATAGGAGTAATAGGTCAGATTAGTGTAGTCCAGTCCTCTTGCTGGTTAAGACCAGAATTCAGGCTATCTGTCCTTATTATCCATTTCAGTTCCTCTCTGTTGAGAAGGAGACTCAAATCGCCTCCTCTTGGTGGTAGTGTCACTTGGTTTATAATGGTCCAGCGGATATCGTTTTCCGTGTGTTCTTTGGAAATGAAATGTTCAACCAACGGAGCGTTGGGGGTCTTGCATCGTATTCTGCTCCTGTGCTGGGAAATCCACAACTTAACCTTTTGCTTGGTTTGACCAACATATAGTAGGTCACATGGACATAAAATCGCATATACAACGTTACAACTATTGCAGTTTGTAAAAGTCTTCAAAACATTTTTTGATTCCTTATAAACAAATTCTTTACTCTCAATAGTGTATTCGCATACCACACATGTTCCACATTTCGCATGGCCTCTAAGGGGTGTTGTAGTCCAATGGTCATTGATCGTTCTTTTGAGTGGGGTAGGGGACGGTAATGCAGCCCTCACTAAGTGATCTTTGATATTTTTGTTTTTTTTAAAAAGCGAACAATGGGCGTTCCCAGTTCAGTTGGCCTGAATTCAGGATGTGCCAGTTTTGTTTAATACTTTTCGTGACTTTATTGGACACGCTGGAGAAAGTTGTGACACACACCAATTTGTTCGAAGTGGGTTTCGGTCTGTTTGTCAAAAGGGTCTCACGTGGACAGTACCACGCTCGCTTCATGGAGTTTTTTATGAGGCGGCGAGGATAACCTCTTTGTCTCAATTTGGTGGCTAAGAGACCAGCTTCATGGAAAAAATCCTTTTTATGGAAATTGTTCCTTCGCAACCGAAGGAACTGTGAGTTGGGCAAGCTATCTTTTAAGGCCCTAGGGTGGCAACTATCATAGCTTAAGAGCGTATTTTTCTCAGTGGGTTTATGATATAGAGAAGTATAGAGTAGACCATTTTCATGTTGGATAGTCAGGTCCAGAAAAGGAATACCTTGATGCAACACTTGGCTCTATGAACCACCGATACTTTAGCACTTAAACTGTCACCTACAGCATGTGCAACCGCACTCAGTCACATGCTTGCCAAACACCAAATAAGTCACTCGCTGTTTCCACCAGGATACATGCGAATCAGATCTATAACCACGGCACAATGTCACCCTCATGATGCATGTGAGTAAATTTAATGTACTTTTTTGTCCTCCTTTCCTCCCCTTAGGCTAAAGAGGCTAGTAACTATAAAGGCAACCATTGCTTTGTCCTGATTATGGACCCCATCATTTAGCAAGGGGGTCCGAAACGTCGTCGACCCACTGTGTACCATATACCTGTGAAATTTACAATACAAAACTATGTAATGGTACCCATAAGTAATTCTCTGTCCAAAATTGGAATCCTACAGAGACTGTTGATTTTGCCTTGCAAGCCCTTTGTGTATGTCCTTGTCTGTGCACGGTCGTGGCTGGGTACAGGCTTGTGCCCCACGCACGTGAATTGTTGAAGGTGTTATTTTGTTTTGTATATTTTGATTTAAATATAAACTTTGGAGACCTCTGCCCGGCTGGGTATGTCTTCAATAATATAGAACTGACTGAGTCTATATTCATTTTCAATCAGCATTCATCTCCCTGCCAGGGACCACTGTTGTTTCTATTACTATAAAACTTCTGTAAAATCAAACGAATATCATTATCAGAATTACGAACGTCTAACATTCACCTTAATATAACTAAAGCCTAAATTCTAAATAGCAAACTCACTTTTCACACATTTCCAGACTTTTTATAAAACAAATACTGTACTTTTACATCAAAATACAGCAGGTAATTTGTGCAAGTCCTTGATTTACGGTTTGCCTTGCTGTCAATGGTTTCCTCTGTTCGATTCTTAAAAAAGTTCCATGTAAAACAATGTTCATTTCACAAAGTTCCACCAAGTATTCTTGTAACAAAAGGTTTGAACCACAAAGTTCATGGGAGATATCTTGTTCCAAATTGTCTTTACATGAATCCAGAAATCGCCGATAAAGTTCTTTCAGGTAATAAAAGGTTTTGCACTTACTTGTAGCTGAAAAGGGATACTGATCAGTCTAACCTTGACCTCTTTCTCTTTTGCAGGTCGATTGCAGTGGAAAAAAGAGGGGCTGAGGCAAGAAGTAGCCGGAAACCAGAAGAAGGAAGAGCCAGAAGCCGCGCCCGTTGAAGTCAATGAAGGTCTGGAGAGAGCAGGAGTGCCAGCGCCGAAGGATCTGTTCTCAGGTAAGTGGGAGGTAGACGAGCACAAGCACTGGGTGAGGCTCAGGGGCTGCCTTTTATAGACAGGGCTGGGTGTGGTTCAAGAGCTGGGAATGGTTCGAAGAACTGGGTGTGGTTCTCACAAGCAGGTGTGCAGTGCTTCAGTTATTATGCTAATGAGTTGAAGTAACACATGGCCTAGGGAGGAGTGTTCTAAATAAGCCTTGGTAAAAGCAAGGTCCAATGTTTTCTAAATAAACCTTTGTAAAAGCAAGGTCCAATGTGCAAACAAGACAGCAATGTCCAAACTTGTGAATACATTGAGCAACATACACAGAAGTCTTAGGGAGGGGCTGAGATAACAAGAAAGGCTTTCAGTAGTATGTTTAAAGAGAGCTATTACAGAGACCACTAGTGCAATGAGAGGGGACATGCTCTTTGCTGTGCACAAACCCTAACACTCACACCATAATTTCAGACACATATTGCAGATATGCACTTACCAGCTCTCTTCTGCTCATGCTCCTCCAGCTGAGCATGGAGGGTCGGCCAGGCTGCCCTCAGTACCCTCCTGTACTGTGGCGTTAGGTGGGGTCAATGCACATGGTGCTGGGAGGACTGGCCCAAGATATCCTGGGTCTTGATCCAGGCCCAGCGTTTTAGGTCCTCCTAGCATTTATGGCTTGCCATGGCCCGCTGGGTATGGACGCCCACTGCACTGCAGCGCTCCCCAATGGTGGCCCATAGTCTGCCACGAGCTGCATTGCTGAACTGGCCTTCAGGTTCCCCTCATACAGCTGAGGAAATGTTTCAAGCACCCCCCCTGCCAGGATGTCCAATTCCCTTACAGTGAAACGGGGTGCTTTCTCCTCGATTCTCTTGGCCATGTTGGGGGCACTTGGGTTGTACTGAGCAGCAGGATGGCAGAGGATAGAAACTGTGACAGAGGATGACTCAGAATGAACAGAAAATGGCTGCCAGCAACTTCCTGTGATGTATTTCCTGTATGTCCTTTCCTGTATGTAAGAATGGGTTCCAGTCTGTTTTCGGAACCTCCAGCCCGAGTACGTACTCTCTATTTACAGAGCGTAGGCTCCGTAAGCGGTGCCTCGGCTCCGCATATGGAGAGTGCGCAATCAGGCCAAAGGTTTCAAAAATGGACCAGAACCCATTCTTTCATACAGAAATTGATATACAGGAAGTGGTAACCAGGAAATGTATCACAGGAAGTTGCTGGCAGCCATTTTCTGTTCATTATGAGTCATCCTCTGTAACAGATCAGATCCTCTACCATCCTGTTGCTCTGTGGCTGAGACCCCTAAAGTGACACATTACAGGAACATTAGAGAAATAAAAGAGGTAGAAGAGACCATTAAATTATGTTTTGCCTGGGAAAAGGATGTAGCCAGGCACAACATCATATCACAGAAGAGTTTGCTCCTTTGCATTTTAGTACATGTAGTCCATATTTTGTGCTCAACTCAAGAGTTGTCTGTAGTGTTACGGTCAATTCAGGGAAAGCAGTGGTGTGTATCCCAGTCACATGGGGCCTGATTTACCAAGTTCTTCATTACTCACGTTGGGTGACCCTCAGTTGTGTGGTAGTTGATTCAGTTGGGAGCAAATACTCCACAATGCAATAGTGAGGTCCCTCTGTGAATCAGGCACACATTGTCAAAAGTATCTGTGAGGTCTCACACATGCACATACATTTAATCCTCTGAGGCAATGGATTCCTGAGGGACATTCACAACACCAATTGCTGACATCGGCACATGACATGATGCATGGCCAATCTTTTGACTCCTGTCAACAGCTGTGGTTTACATACATTTAGTATGACTTGCAAAGTAGTCTCAGGATGGAATGTTTGGACTGAGTCGTAATTATCCAATTTTCATGATTGACAACAGACTGTAAATCACATTTTTTCCGTAACACAACAGGTTGCTCAGGTGAAAAAAGTGCCAACTAGCTGCTCATTGAATTGCATACCCTGACCTTGGTTCTGTGCAATGGCCAAATTGCCCGGATTCAGAGCTAGCTGAGGTACAGGAGGTATGTGTAAGCCATGACTTAAAGCTATTTTGTGCAAAACACAACAAGCTAATATGATCTTGCACACTTCTTCAGGGAACTACATCAGCACCCTCCCTTTACGGTCAAGACATCTGAATCGCAACTTAAGAAGACTGGGCAATTGTATTCCATCTGTAGCTTGTGCACGTCTGCATGATGCTTTACTACTCGGGTTCGGAACTTCGCTCCTTGCAACACATCAATGGCTCCTGCCGTACGGTGTTTCCTGCTCGCCACAAGGGCAAGTATTGGTGCCCTGAGTGTGGCTGGCGCCCGCAGAAACATCTTGGCGGGGCGCCGCAGAAGGTGGCGGTTAGCGTTAAACATCTGGGCTTACTGCTCAATACTAGATCTTTGGGCCGGCATGCTCTGGACATATTTGATCTGTTGGACTCAGAAAAACCCTTGTTTCTGATGCTCACCGAGACGTGGCTCGGTGAGGCGTCCAACCCAGATATTGCTACTGCCCTCCCGCCCGAGTATAACATCTTCAGGCAGGACAGGCCGAAGGGGCGTGGAGGGGGGGTTGCACTAATAGTAAATAAAATAGCCTCCTGTACCATCATCCCCTCGGACGCGATCAAGGATTGCGAATCCCTTGCCTTTGCCATTGTTCTTTCACCGCACCAATCGATGAAGGGTCTCCTAGTCTATCGGCCGCCAGGGCCCATGGGCTCTTTCTTTGAAGAGTTCCAGTCGGTGACTTCTTCTTTATTACTCACGGCAGCGCATTGTATTGTTGCCGGGGATTTTAACGTCCACATGGACGTGGAAACGGATGCCGATGCGATAAAAATGCTGGAGGTCACAGCCCCTCTGGGCCTGGTTCCATATCATATCGGACCGACCCATGAAAAGGGACATACTTTAGATTTGACCTTCTCTACGACCCCTATTGAGATGCTGGCTCCTAGCCAGGTTCTTTGGTCCGACCATAGGTTGGTGAAATTTTACTTCTCGGAAGCTAGGAAGCCTTCCGGCGCCCCCCGGCAGTCTTCCGTGGGATTCAGGGCACTTCACTGGATTACTCCGGAACTGCTGGCACAAGCTTGTGCGGACCATCCTTTCGTGTTAGCTGGGAACTTAGAGGAGGATGTGGAACAACTGCAGGCCTGGCTCTCAGAGAGACTTAATGATCTGGCTCCTCTGAGACCCCTCCGCAAACCTGGAAAAGGTGCTTCTGCCCCTTGGTTTACGGAAGCATTGGCGGCCTCTCGGCGCCAATGCAAGGTAGCGGAAAGAGCATGGCGCGCAAATTACGACGCAGCGGCGAAACTCACCTACAGGTCTGTGGCGAAAGCTTATCATCGGAACATCCTCGCGGAGAAGAAGGCTTACTTCGCGAGAAAAATTGAAGCTGCCTCTAATTCCTGCAAGGAGCTTTTCGCCGTTGTGCGGGAGTTTACAACATCTCGCGCAGTACCAACCCAGTCTCCCCCTCCTGCGCCTTGGGTCAGGGCGATTGCGGATTTTTTCACCTCTAAGATCCAGCGGATCCAGGACTCCTTCCTGGTACTGGAGCCTGAGATACCGGATCGGGTGGAGAACACCGCTGATATCCGACTTAACGCAGGTGTGGCCTTGGCAGCTTTCCCTCCTCTCTCGCTGACCGCCTCATTTGACCTGATGGCTGGCCTTAAATCAGGTTCCCCTCGGGATGCCTGTCCGGCAAAATTTTTGGCTAAAATGGCAGCTGTCATTAACCCCCTGGTGAACCCCCTGTTGAATTGTTCTCTTGCACAGGGTGTGGTTCCCCAGGCCTGGAAGCAGGCCATGATCATTCCCCTGCTTAAAAAGCCTGGCCTGGATGTGGAGGTGTTGGCGAATTATAGACCTATTTCGCTCCTGCCGGCTTTTGCTAAGGTCATTGAAAAGCATGTCCATAAGGTGCTTGCCGATTACCTGGAGTCACACGATCTACTGCACCCTACCCAGTCGGGTTTCCGCGCCAATCTTAGCACCGAAACAGCCCTCCTGGAAGTCTCGGAGGCGATTAAGGAGGTGCTGGATTCGGGCGGGAGAGCGATGCTGGTGATGCTAGATCTGTCGGCGGCCTTCGACACCGTCCCTCATGAGGGTCTCCTTGCTAGACTCTCAGAGGTTGGTCTCCGAGGGACGGTGCTCCAGTGGTTTCGATCTTTCCTGGCAGGCCGTCGACAAACGGTCTGGGCTTCTGCTTGCTCCGCCGAGATGTCGCCATTGGGTGTCGGAGTTCCTCAGGGCTCTGTCCTGAGTCCAACTCTTTTTAACATCTTCATGACCCCTTTGGCGGCATTGGCGGAGTCTTTCGGGGCCCAGATCGTTTCTTATGCCGATGACACCCAGCTCCTCTTCACTTGTGAGAGGGGTGCGGACTTCGATGGAGGTAGGATCCAGGGTTGCCTTGAGGCTGTGTTTCGTTGGTTCCATCACAACAGCCTCAAGTGCAACTCGGATAAATCCGAGGTCCTCTTTTTTGGGTGCAGTTCGGATCCGGACTGGAAAGTGTGGTGGCCTGAGAACATGTTTCCACCAGCAAGTTCGTCCCAGGTGGCTAAAAACCTTGGGATTAAGATCGATAATGGCCTCACACTACGTTCACAGGTAATCGGTCTCACTGGTACATGCTTTGGCCTACTCCGGATGCTACGCAAGTTCCTTCCCCTGTTATCGGAGGAACATAGGAAAATCACGGTGCAGGCGATTATAGGCTCGAGAATTGACTACTCCAACGTCCTTTATCTCGGCTTGCCAGAGTATCTGCTCCAACGGCTACAGGTTGTCCAGAATTCGGCAGCACGGGCCATTTTTGGACTATCGCGCCGTGCCAGAGCCTCGGGTCTTCTGGAGGCCCTGCATTGGCTCCCTGTCCGGAAGCGGATCATTTTTAAAACTCTTACTCTGGCGCACAAAGCCTTGCACGCCTCCGGAGCAAAATACCTGCAGAATAGGCTGGCTTTTTACCTGCCTGCTAGGTCGCTCAGGTCTGAAGCCCTGTTTCTTGCGGCGGTTCCTCGTGTGAAGAGAGCCCGCATCGGAGGCCGCTCTTTTAAACTACTAGCTCCTCAGTTATGGAATAAACTGCCTGTGTCCTTGCGCAGCATTCCTAATCTGTTGGCCTTCTGGAAAGGGCTTAAAACCTGGCTCTTTTCCTCTTAGTTTCGGTCCCTTTTAGCTTCCTTCTATGTCTGTTTCTTATTTTCCCTGTTGTGTTATGAGATTAGTGTGCAATCTAAAGCGTCGGGACACTCTTCTGAGTAGCCGTACGCTATACAAAACCCCTGCATAACATAACATAACATAACAAGACCAAAAGTGCGCTCTATGATGGCTCGAGTTCATATGTTTGCCCTATTGTACCTATGTTGAGGTACAATGCTTGCACGTCTGTATTGTGTGAGGAGTTGAGGGGAGAGTGCATTCCAGCATCACAGGAGGAGGGAAAATAGGGCCATTGATTCCATTTCCCTCTTACATCTGAACAGAACATGATCTATACTTGGGTACATGCAGTGTCTGTTGAGGCCGTGTATGTGGCATGATGATTCTAATTCTAAAATGGTTGTTTATATGAGATGACATTCATACATTACATTTTTACATATCCCACATGTTTTTGCTTGGTACTTACCCAATAGCCACATGTTGCCAAATTCTCCCACAGCCATCCGCCGGGCAAGAGTTGAGATGCGGAATACAAAGCTGTCATGGGTACTGCCTAGAAACAATACGTGCACATCAATGAATCTACCACTGGCATTACAGACACCCTGCAAATTGATGGAAAGCCATCGGTGTCTGTTGCAGAAGATGTGTGCAATGCATTGGGGTAACTGAAGAGCTACATGGGTACAATCAGTTGCACCCAGCACACGTGGGAGTGCGGGAAATGAGATAGAAATCCTTAGCTGCCCTTTGTTTACTGACTAGTGTATGGGGCATTTGTATTTGGAGGTGGGCTTTTGTATTGATGGAGCTCAATACCTGATGCAAGCTCCATGACTGGCATGCATGGCCGGGGTAGGTTCAGAGGAGGGAGCACCCGGAGGAAACTGTAAGTAGAGCATGCACGAGTGCTTTGGAGGATTGTGAGCAATTTGCTCTGTGCAGGTTGCGCTCTGATTTGATGACAACAATCTCTGTCTGTCTTTTCAGCCGGGTTATATGCGGGCGTCCATTGCTCTTGCCGAGTGGAGGAACTGGCTTTTGTAGTGCTAGGTAAACACTCCCCTGACAATTGGTTATCTTTGCAATTTAGCAGCCTAGCCACACTAGATCGGTGGGATCACCACTCGAATAAGTCCTCTACTAACTACTATGGCTTTTGCATGGAGTAAGGTCCCACCCACCCCCCCCTGTTTTAGATTGCCTGTGACACCACAGTAAGACAAAGGCTCAATGGAGTATTAATACCTATTTTGTCTTGTGTGTCTGTCTCTTTATTTTCTTTTGTAATCAATGTGCACACAGCAGTTGCACACTATGAAGCATCGAGTTTTACTGATGCCCATATCTGTAGTTTATTCAGTTTTTTCTTTCCTAGGCACTGGTCAGGAGCGGTTTCCATCATGCAGCGAGGGTATACAGGTTCCTGCTCCGCACTGACTGCAAAAGAGAGGGTATTTTAATTTAACTCATGTTGTTTTCACATGCACATCACCTTTTTATTATTTTGGTCCTGAAGAAGCGCCAACGACCATTATGGCGACACAGGCGCGAAACATGTCGACCTATGACCGCCGAAACCCGGGCATAGTGTGCCTTTGGGGCGTTGATTTTTATCTAGCAGTGGGTACATTACTTATTTTTGTGCTGCAGATGTACCCATTATTAAAACAATGTTTATTTCATAGCACGCACTTTTCTTACCCTCATTGGACCCTCCCCACACACCCTCATGCTCCATCTGACTGTCCTGAAAAGATCTCCGAGAAAGTGACCCTTCGAGGGACCCCTACCCGTAGGGAATTGCAGTGCTGGCCCTACGAGGAGCAACAGCCCGATGATGAAGCATGACACCCTTCGGGGTGTGTGAGGGCATTAAAGGACAAAAAATGATCTTCTTCTCTCCCTTACCTAAGGGTCCTCTATACCTAGGATTTCTTCTCCTCTCCCCTTTCTTTCATTTTTTCCAATTTTATTACATGGGTGACTTTTTGCGCCCTTATGCATGGGTGACTTTTTGCACCCTGCCGTAGGAAAAGTGTCCTCTTGTTGTTTGAATGAGTATTAGGAGCATGGACACTGGATCTTTATTAGCTCCTAGGTCCCCCCTCTTCTTTTGTTGATATAGATAATTTCTGAGAGATGCCCACAAGGTTACTGGAGACCCTTTGGAATGACCCTGCAGTGAAGAAATGGAGATCAGCAAGGATCTTGATAGGCTGGGATTGCATGGGAGCAACAGGTCACAAAGTCCCACTCACATATCATCTCCAAGATGACATCCGAAGGGAAATGGTATCTGGCCCTGACATCTTGGCTAGATATCCCAAACAGGTTAATCATTTGTCGGAATATCCTCTCTTCTCTGCTCCTCCTCCTTAAGTCTTCTTGCCATATGGCAAGGGGCAGAGCAACAAACACATTCAGCGACATGTTGGAAGGTTTGTATATGTCAGCTCTGATTTTATATGTGCTGCAGGGCTGGCATTGGCTGATGGGCTGCAGTGTTTCAGCTGGACCATGGTGGGGGATGGTAAACACTTGCACAAGTGATCCTCCGGCTTGGGTGCGGACATTCCGGTCCGGGTGCGGAGATTCCGGCAAGGGTACGGAGATTCCGACCCGGGTGCGGAGATTCCGTCCCGGGTTCAGAGAATCTGCCTGAGTGTGGAGAATCTGCCCGAGTGCGGACATAAAGATATGAGTCGGAAATTACTTTTGTGAATACCAAAAGTCGTAAATGACTTCTGTTAATACCAAAAGTTGTAAAGTTAGGCATTTGGCTCAGATTACCTTTGTGAATCTGCCCTGATGACTCTGAGAGGGGTGAACATAGGCAAGGCGAACACCACCCACCTCAGGAGGGCTAGGTAAAAGCTGCAGCAAGAGAGAAGGCTTAATTGACATTCACAGTCGAATAAGGGCCATGGCTGGGCCTGCAGCAGGAGGGCTGCTGCTCCCTGCAAAGCAAAAATGAAGCGATAAATGTGTAGTATACGTATTGTAGTGTCCTGCTGGACACATTCCAGGGTTCAGCCTTGTGCTTTACCCACACTAAATGCCCACCTATCACAGGCATCACAGGTCAGGTGACCCTAATAATAAAAGGGTCCGGGTGCACATGCCCTGGGCCATGTAACCACCATACTCCCTGTGTCCGTGTCATACTTTTATTAGCATGTGGGCCGAGGGCCCACAACACCACATTGGCGACGAGGCGGTGAACCCCCGCGTGTAACCTGGCAGCTGTTTTCACTGTTCATTGTGGGGGTAGTGCAGCCTGCACCTACGCCCCCTCCTGCCTTCTGCTTGCATGCGACTAAATAAGAAGGCACAGAGCGAGAAGACCGGCACTCGCCAAATACATTGCCCCCTCTGATGAGGCCTCAGCAGGATCTGCCTGCAGTGACCCAGTCCGTTGACCAGTGTGATCACCTCAAGCAAGACAACACGGCTAGAGAAACATCCATGTAAGGGGGTTAGGCGTCACAGCTAGCACCACATTGCTGACAGTCCTGCAAGAGGTGAGATACCTGCCCATTCCTGGAAGTGCCCACATGAGCAGATAGAAGAACAGCACCAACAGTACATAGGATGAAGGGGCCACAAGTGAGAAAAGAGAGCGCATCTAGACAGCAAGAGCCCCTGCAAGCTGTCTGCCAGCCTATTGTGTACCTGGCATATTCCAAAGTACTGCTGTGAAGGGGTGGTGTCATTGGGTTGGGAGGCAGCCTGGAGCAGTGTCACCAGCTGAGGTGTCTGATGGCAAAGTGAATGCTAAGCAGCGCTGTGATCATTTATATGCCACATATCTGCTCAGGCATATGTAAACTGCCCTGCCTGCACGCAGCTGACTGAGACAGTGTGAGGTGGCCCCATCCAATCAGGACAAGCCTACTGGCAGTGTATGCCCCCCGCACCGAAGGCCCCTAGCATACCTCCGGAGCGAGTCTCCAGGTTGAGCCCCAGTACAATCTGCCACCACTGACAACTACGCCAATCCCACACCGGTATCTCAACTCATGGCCCAATACGAGAGGCGTCTGCAGCGCTCGGAGAGCCGCTGCAAGTAATCACTTGTAAAACAGTAATAAACTGCCTCCTAAATTCAGGCCGGTACCGCTGCCAGGAAGAAGAAGGCCTGTGGCCCCGCCAAAGCCCTGTTCCGACAACCGCTATGCCCCACCTACCTGCAGTGAAGAGCGAACTGCGGGGAAGGAGTAAGGCTAGCAAAGGAAATGATGGCCTGAGCCGGTAACACCATTCTGAGACGCCTGCATTGGCATGTCCCACAGAGACAGTAAAGCTGCAGCAGCACCAGTAAACAGGCTAGAACTAATGACTAGGGGCCCGATTCACAGAATGAACTTAAGACTCAATCTTAAACTTACTACTATTTTGGCATTCACAGAATGAACTTACTACTTTTGGTATTCACAGAAATTAGGATTTTGTGTTAAGTTTGTCTTAAGACAAACTTAAGACAGACTTAAGACAGACTGATTGTAAGACATTGTTCTGCATTCTGTCCATCAACTGTGTTTTTTGCAATTTTTACCCCGAGTGGGCTGGGTATGCTCAGACGTGAGTCCCAGGCTCTCCACATCCCTGGAGTCAAGCTATCCAGGCTGAAGAAGGCTGATAGCCAGAAACCGGTCCTTGGATGCTTGATTCCGGTCTAGGAAAGACATGGCTTGGTAGTTCGGGCTGGACTGTTCCCATGAGGCACAGGGTCAAGGCTGATTTGCATATAGCCATTGTCTGACCTAGGGTGGTGTGGAGTGCAAAAAAACGATGGATTTAGGCCCAGATCTTTGTACTGGGGTGAATGTAAGACATTGTTCTGCATTCTGTCCATCAACTGTGTTTTTTGCAATTTTCACCCCGAGTGGGCTGGGTATGCTCAGACATGAGTCCCGGGCATTCCACATCACTGGAGTCAAGCTATCCAGGCTGAAGAAGGCTGATAGCCAGAAACCGGTCTTTGGATGCTTGATTCCGGTCTAGGAAAGACATGGCTTGGTAGTTCGGGCTGGACTGTTCCCATGAGGCACAGGGTCAAGGCTGATTTGCATATAGCCATTGTCTGACCTAAGGTGGTGTGGAGTGCAAAAAAACTATGGATTTAGGCCCAGATCTTTGTACTGGGGTGAATGTAAGACATTGTTCTGCATTCTGTCCATCAACTGTGTTTTTTGCAATCAGCATTCCCTGCAGCCCTGTGCTATACACTGCCTTTCCCCTGGAAAATGAGCAAAGGTGCTGTGGTGTCCTGAGGCAGTTGGCCGACACTTGCTAATGCGAGGGCCCTCCTTCCATTCATCTTTGCCGCCATCAGCAACCATAAGCAACCGTATCCAGGCCTGTGAGGTGTGGAGTGCCTCAGCCCAAGCGAGCAATGCAGCTGCCTTGCCTCGAATCTCCAACATAGCCATTGCATAGGCCTGACACAAGTGAGGATGGTGTGCAGCGCCACCTTGCAGCTGATCTGCTACACCCCACCTGAAGAAATAAGAGACTGCAGAGAGGCCCACAGCACCATGTCTCATGGCCTCTGGTGGAAGAGAGCTGCTCTGGCCTAGCCTGAAAGACATGGCTGCAGCGCCACCTGGTGGCCATAGTGTCACATAGTACCCTGATATTCAAAAGTGGGTACGCAGAAGGAGGCTGTGTGAGACAGATAGCCAGGACTTTTTCTAAGTGCACCACATGACCCAAGTGGCAGCAGGCTTCCATCATGAACAAAAGGATGCTAGCATGAACAACGAGACATCATTTGAGGGGACAGACTCAACCACCATGAGAAGCACCAGGGAGTCGAAAGCTGCCCAGCCAAGAGCAGCCAGGCAGCAAAGCCTAAGAAGGCAGCAAGCCCCTCATGAAGCATGAGAAGAGTATTTGCAGAGCGTGAAACCCCCAGTGGCCGTCTGATGCTACAGCAAGTGAGAAGAGTACCGCGCATGTCCCAATGGTGAATGCAGACACCCGCAAGCTAGAACATTGGCAAGTCAAGCACCAGCCGAGAGCGCCCATGATGAAGAACCACAAGCGCAAAGTCAGAGGTGCACAGAAGGAAGCACCAGTAAACCTGACAGTATGGGCAGCAGGCCGGGAGAGAGACCTCTCCGAAGAGAAGACAGAATGGCCACCGTTGGCCCAGCATTGAGCATGTCACATGAAGTTACCAACCATGCCAAGCATGCCTGAATGGAGGCAGGAGAAAGCGCCACAACGGTGCAGGCTTGAGATGTAAGCACTACGCCCTCAGACAAACATAGAAGAAGGTGACCCTCCGTCCAGGTAACAAAGCACCAAGAAGATCCCTGAGGAGGGGTGAGGGCCCGCGAGAGGTCCACATGGAGGAGAAGCATTTACTATCACCAGGACAGACCTGCAACAGGCCCACAGCAAAGAAAAGACACAGTCCTAAGAACCAGACGTGACCAGCAAGATGCCATGTGGCACAAACAAGAGACATGTGGCATGATGCAACATCATAGTGAGGAAACTGGTTGGAAGAAGAGAAGAGAGTGGCATGATGCCACAGGGTGAACAATCACCACTGGTGCACAAGAGAAAAGGCAGAAGAATGCTATGACTGAGGGCTCATGCACCCACCATAGAGGGTATCAACCAACACAAGCCAGCCACCAGGGTGCAGAGACATCACTGGAGACAGCGGCATGGGAGGAACAACTGTAGGCTGACAGCAAGTGCAATCTTTGTCCAGATCCCACGCTTCACAGTGTGACCATCAAGTCACCTGTCACCGGCTACTTGGCAATGATGGCATCCATTCCCAACTAGAAAGTGCACCTCCCAAAAGATAACTGCAAGTGGCCACGAAGTCCCTCCAGTCCTCCTCACTCCAAGACATCGCCTCAAGCAAAATATCACCACCTGTCGTCCAAGTGTAAGAAAGTAATCGTCCTCATTACCCTGGTGCATCTCCAGAAACACCTAAGGAGCATTGCACCACCAGAGTTGATCCAATCAACTGAGACATCCAGGGAACAACAAGACATGCCTGGTGCCGTGGGAGGCTAGCCACCCAGAAACCTTCTGTGAGCCCCCGTGAGCCTGAGGCCTGCTGAAAAGAGCATACTCGACTCTTGGACTATCCACCCTTGGAGTTTCACAAGGTTTGGGCATGGCCCTGTTGGAAGTTCCGCATCGACCCCTTGGAGTGGCCTCCATGAGGCCCTGCACAGCCCACGCAGACACGTAGCAATCCAGGGACAATGGCCTCAATGGAATTCCGGTGACAGGGCAATCCAAACAAGAGAGATGCATCTGCAGCAGCTTCACAAAAGGGATGTACCATGTTACAACGCATACCGTTACAACTACCTACCATTACAACGCGACCATTACAACGCATACCATTACAACGCATAGCGCTTTGGGGTGCTGGATAGTGGTAAGTATAATTTACTATTCTAACTCCAGTCCCCGTGGACCCTAGGGAAGGTGTTGGATAGTAAATTATACTTATTTCCTATCCTATAGCGCCCCCCAGCGCAATGCGTTGTAATGGTATGCGTTATAAAAGTCGCGTTGTAATGGTAGTGCGGAGTAACGAATGCGTTGTAACAGGTGCATACCTCACAAAAGGCACCAGGAAGCAAGGAGGTCGTGAACACCCAAAGACTATCTGAGGAAGGCATGTGAACCTGGGACCTGATGGCTGGACACACAGACCCTGAGACATCACCCTTTGCAGATTGCAAGAACGACTTGGTTGTGGTCCTGTTGGCAGTTCTTCAGCGACGCCTTCATATGGCCTACGAGAAGCCCTGCACAGTCCACATGGTCGCATAGCAGCCTAGCGGAAAGGGCCTCTAGGAGATTCCTGTGAGAGGAGTGTCAAGGCAGGAGAGGGAAGTCTGAAGCTGCTCTGCCAGCAGGTACTAGGAAAAATCATCACCTTAAAGGAAGGACCTCATCCACCAAGGTCATCCTTAGTGAAGTACCGAAAATTATTTACCACCTCCCAATTAGAGCTATATTCTCAACCAATCCCATTCCCATTACCAATAATCAGTCGGTTGGCAGTGCAGAAGGTCTAATCGTTTATTATAACAAACAAACTCTGCCAGAGGAGCTCCTTGCGACCTAACCCCACGAGGTCCGCCAAGAAGACTGCTGGCACATTATCTGAACATCACATATATACAGTTACATTCTCGAAACCGTTTACCTAAGATGGAAAAATACAAGTTGGTACAGGTTGGTGCAGAGGGAAAGACCATATATGGGAGACAAAGCGCTCTTGGTTTAGCTCATCCTAGATTAGCAAGGTCGTACGGGTGACTCCCTTCTGCTAACTCTGAGAGAGTCCGCCCCGCACCCCTCCCGGAATGTGCCTATCGGGCCTCCTCCTGCTACCTATAACCTTGACAGGCCTAACGAGCAGAGACAGCAGTATTGCAACAGTTGGGCTATTTCTCAAGGGAACGACTTCAGCAAAAAGAATTGAATAAGGTCAGCTAATGTAGGGATTCGAGCGAGGCCACAAAATGTCGTCGGTCAAGTCAAGCAAATGTAATACGTGCAATATAGTATATGTTAAAACCCTAAATTACCAGAATTCGGGTGTAGGCTAATGTTTGCGTACTTGTGGTGAGTAATCTAAATACATCATGCTAATTATTAATAATCGATTATGTGCATTACGTAACCGGAAATGATGTCCGGTTCCTCAAACCCTCCTTTTAGCGTGATGTAGCTAAAGAAAACGGGAACGCTAATCTTGGAAAACCTCCTCATCAATAGCCATTAATTCATGAATCTCCTGTTGTAGCATCTGAACCTTGGCGGGAGCAGGGGCAGGGACGCACATGGTCGTCACCCTGGAAGCACAATAGGAGCAACTGGCCGGACCACATTGTATTAGGGTGCAACAGGTGAAAATGACACCGGCTACTCCACCCAATATTAACAACAATTTCCATCTCCAAGTGGACAGAAGCCCCCAGAACCAGCTGGACAGAGACCAGGATCCATTCTCGGTATGCATTTCAGCTGCTATGCGATGCAGCTTCTGGATAGCCAGATGAACAGTGGGGGCGGAGTCTGGAATATATACGCAGCAAGAGCTGCCGATCACTCGGCATGCTCCACCTCGATCAGCCAAGATAACGTCCAAAACCATACGATTTTGGAGCGCAACGAGCCTGGTCCCCTGAAGCTCAACCATAATATTGGCCAAGATGTCAGCAGTGATGTTGATGACATTTTCTACTATTCTGGACAGCCTTCTTATTTCTTTGCTATTAAAGATAGGTCCCCAGAATGGGACCAAACCTTTGCTAAAATCTGTGAACTGCTGCAAGGAGGTGTCGGTCTGATCGACTTCTGTTGCTATGAGCTGTCTACGTTGCCTATTGGGTACTGCTCTAGCCGAGTGTAGCTGGTGTGTTCTGTCATAGTCGGACGGTGCTATATACACAGGTGGGTACAGGAAAGACAAGTAGCAGTGCCCAGCCCAACCACGGGGTAACCAAGTGTAAGCATTTTCCCCACATACGAAATACACATTGGGTGGCGTTAAAAATGGTGGACTGCTAGGTATCTTCATACGATAGGTGTAATTGCAAAGACTGTCACCAACCTGTACATGTCCCATCCCTTGTACGCAGAAATCGGAGGAAGTATTTAAAATAGGAATGGGTACAATGCGGTCGCTTGTAACATTTCGATCAACAAAAAGCTGGAAATATTTTGTAGCATTAAAAGAATTAAAATCATAGAGTTCATCCTGCAACCAGGTACTGTTCCTAACCTCCATGTACCTGTTCATACATGCCTGAGGGTCTATTGATCCCCGCCCCGTTACCTTTTGGATCAAACCCCTGATGCTCCTCGATGTATGCTATAATCATGTTGTTCACAGGAATTTTAGTCTTTCTTTCTGAACAGAGCACAGTGATCAAAGTTCCAGCTCTCAACGAGTTCAGTCCAGTGTCTCGCTCACTACCTCAGACCTGCAAACTAGCAAACCCTATCTATTCAATCGAGTCTTTCCTTATCTCCTAGTGGTGGGATCTGAGGCACCGTGATGTTTTCTTGGCCGCAGGTTGTATCGCACATGACCCGGAACTTCCTGATCAGAAAATAACACTGCAGGTATCACTTGCTCATTAGAACTTTCTCTTGCCGGGGTACTCAAAACAGGGTTTAAAGCAATTGCAGATTCAGCAGAGACCGGTTCACCCGATCTCGTCACTCCCTCCTCTTGCCTTTGTTCGGTCTCGCAGGCGTCGGAGAAGGGTACGAATGCAGGAGCTCTCTCAGTTTCCTGTGTCAGAATTCCTCCTGGGCATCGCTGATCATATGGAAGTGGAAGCAGCAGCTTTTTCAGATGGGAGACATGAATCCAATGCTTTCTCCCATCCACTTTGACCGCCGTCCGGGTGGCAAGCAGGATCTGCCGTGGCTCGGACCACCTTGGAGCCAAGCTAGTGTCTCGTTAAAACTTTTTCACCAAGACCCACTGGCCGGGTTGTAGTCGATGTCCGGGGCCCTCTGGCAGAGGCTGCAGCACAGATGTTACCTGCTGATGAATTCTATATCAGAAAAGGATCGTGGTCTGGGCACCCCCTATATATTAGCGGGCCGGCCGAAAGTTATCTCATAAGGAGAAAGGCCGGAGCGAGAATGTGGGGTAACCCGTAGTGACATGAGGGCCAAGGGCAAGGTGTCAGGCCATTTCAACGCTGTGCTTTCCTGAATCTTAGCCATCTTGAGGTTTAAAATACCATTGTATTTTTCCACGAGCCCTGCTGATTGTGGATGTCGGGCCACGTGGAATTTTCGCTTAATTTGCAGGCCATCACAAATATGCTTAACAAGGGCCCCATGGAAGTGCCCCCCATTGTCTGACCAGATCAAACGGGGCAAACCGAATCGGGGCACAAACTCTTTGAGAAGGGCCTTTGCTGTGGCCAGAGCAGTATTCTCCTTGGTAGGGTAGGCCTCGACCCATTTGCTAAAGGCACAGACTACTACCAACACGTATTTCAAATTATTACCACACTCCATGTGGATGTAATCCATCTGGAGTACTTCAAAAGGTAATGTTGGAGGTGCAAATTTCCCACTCAGAACATTTTCTCCCTTCCCCGGATTGTGTTGCAAACAGATCATGCAGTATTGGACTAACCGGACAGCCGTCCTTTGTATGTTAGGGTTATTCCATACTGGGTCTAGGAGTCCGCAAATACCTTTGGCTCCTACATGGGCAGGACCGTGGGCCATAGTTACAACGGCCTCAACTAGTGCATTGGGTAACAACCACCTCTGTTTCTCTGTCAGGTCAATCCAACAATTGTTCTCATCCAGTCTTCCCACTTCCTTTTCCTATTTCTCTAATTCTGCGGGGTGGCTTCTTTCTGTAATTCTCTCACACTCTCCATAGCATTATCAAACAATTCAGATTCCTCAACCCATCTTGCGGAGGATATCACAAACATAGCTGAAATTGGGGATTGAGCTGTCTGTTTGGCCACCTGATCTGCAAAAGCATTCCCTTCCCCCACTTCGTCCACTATTGCCTTATGTGCACTGCATTTGATAATGGCTAATTTCTTGGGTAGAGTGAGGGCATCTAACAACCGTAATACCAGGGGGCCGTTCTGTATTTTCTGGCCATGGGAAGTAAGGAAACCCCGCTCCGTCCACAGTCGCCCAAAACTATGGGATACACCAAAGGCGTATTGGCTGTCAGTATAGATGTTAACCTCGAGTCCTTCGCTCAATTCACAGGCTCGTAGTAAAGCCACCAGTTCAGCAGCTTGGGCTGACCGGTGGGGCACTCGAAATGTTTCGACTACTGTCTTCAAAGTCATAATTGCATATGCAGCTGTTGTTGTTCCATCTGCTAATTTAAAACAGGACCCATCCACATATAACTCCCCCTGAGGGTCAGATAGAGGAATGTCGGTAAGGTCAATTCTCCCTTTAGTTTCTTCCTCGGTACGGTAAATGCAATCATGTGTATCATTGGTAGTTTCACTCGGAGGGAGTGGTAGCAGTGTAGCTGGATTTAGTGTTGCACATCGTGTGATCGTGATGTGCGGTGCAAACAATGTCAATTCATACCCAGTGAGGCGTGCACTTGTGAGATGCTGTGTTTTTGTTTTATTTACCAATGTGTCCACACCATGCGGCACCATCACTGTCAGATTAGAATTTAGAACAAGTCCTTCCGACTGCCGGATGGCCACCGCAACAGCTGCTGTGGCCCTCAGACAGCTAGGAAGAGCTCTGGCGACATTATCAAATGTGGCAGACAAATAAGCGCAAGGTCTTTGCTTACCACCAAATTCCTGCATTAACACTGAGAGTTAGCAACCGTCGACCTCATGCACGTATAGTACAAAGGGTTTACGGTAGTCAGGAGTGCCCAAGACAGGAGCAGAGCATAAAGCAGTTTTTAAAGAGTGAAAAGAGTGCTGACATTCATCCGTCCAGGGGAGGGGTTCATGCACGTCCTTAGTAGTCAGATTCAACAAAGGTTTAGCAAGTAACGAAAAATTAGGTATCCATTGGCGACAGTAAGAGGTGATGCCAAGAAAAGCACAAACTTTGCGCTGCGTGCAAGGAACAGACATATTAGAGATGGTAGTGATACGTTCAGGGGTTAGTCGCCTACCCTCCTTCGATAGTAGATGACCTAGGTAGGTTACCTCCTGTCGACAGTACTGGAATTTAGACAATGATACCTTATTTCCCTTTGCTGCCAAATGGTGTAATAGTTTAACGGTGGCAGCCTTGCAGCCTTCTTCCGTGTCCGATGCTATTAACAAGTCATCCACATATTGCAACAGTACACTGCCTTCCGGCAAGGCTAGGTCGTCCAACAGAGCCTTAAGGGCCTGGCTATAGATGCTCGGACTTTCAGTATAGCCTTGAGGTGCGTGACAGAAGCGGAAGCTTCGGCCAGATAACGAGAAACCGAAGATCTGTCTGCTATCAGGATAGATAGGGATGCTGAAGAAAGCATTCTTAAGGTCTATGACCGAAAAATACTTGGCAGTTGGTGGAATCATCTTGAGATTAGTGGTGATGTCCGTTACCACAGGATACTGTGGCACAACAATTTTATTACCGGCTCTGAGGTCAATCACAAAACGGTAAGCATCACCATGCCCCTGCTCACCGGAGTCAGAATTCTTTTTCAAAATCGGGAGAATTGGGCTATTGCAAATATTAGCAGCAGTTTCTTCCACTAACCCTTTGTCAATGAGATCCTGAATAATGGACAGCAGAGCCCGCTCACCTGCTGGTGCGATTTTATACTGCGGGATGCGCAGTAGTTTCACGCCAGTTTTTAACGTAATATGAACCGGGGGAATATCCAGCTTACCTACATCCGCATCCCCTGTCGCCCATAAGGCCGCGGGAATGCCAGCAAATTCAGGGGGAAGAGGTTCGTTTTTAGCAAAACATTGTTTCATGCAAGCAGGGTGGGGCTGTATCGTTAAATAAACCCCATCCGCGGAGCAATGTATTTTAGCATTTAACTTTTTCAACATATCCAAGCCCAGCAAATTCTCCCCACAATGCGAAGTTAGCAGAAAAGGTGATTCAACAGTAGCGGGACCGATCGTAAAGGGGAGGGGTTTTGAGATGGGACTGACAACTGGGTCTCTATTCATTGCTCCCGTGTCAATTAGGAAATTCTCAGAAGTCCCCATCAATTCCCCTTTTACATAAGGTCCCTGTTGATTGACCGGGATCGACACTTGGCACCTACTCTGTCACTGGCTGTCCTATGCGTGGACATATGCATCCTGATCTTCAAATGCGTAATCATCATGATAATACTGCCTGCCTTGGTGACCATCGAAATGATTTCATTCAGACTTGCCTGATCCTTCCTCCCTGCGCATATCACTCAGATCGGGGCCGCCTCGTCCTCGTCCCCGCCCTCGGACTGCACCATTTCTTGGCGAGTAACAACGGACACTGCGCTTTCCAATGTCCTTCCTCTTTACAATATAACATTGGTTTAACCCTACCATCGGAGCCCCGCCCGTGCCTCGGCCCGTGCCCACCCCTCTGGACATGGGCCCTCTGGCCCATCTCCCCCCTCCTTGTCCTCGGACTACTTGCTGGAGCAGCACCCGAGTTTTGAGGTCCTTGGCTTTCTTGTCTACTTTATCCTTGCTTTCGTTTTCTCTATGTTCGTAGTGCTGAGCCATACTCAAAATCACGGAAGGGGTGGAGGTAGTCCAGGTACTTTCTGCAGCCTGTAACCGTGCAGAAATTTCCGGGGTGAAGTTCGTTACAAACCTGTTCACAAACAATCTAATGCCACCCTCTGTGGCCAAATCTTGCCCACTAAAGTCAATGAAGACTCCTTTGAATCTAGTGAAGGAGTCAGACACACTCTCATCCTTTTTCTGCCTACAAGCCGTCAGTTTATCCCAGTCGACTTTTTGCGGAGGTATTAAGGTGTGCATATATGCTATTATTTTTACCGGCAGAGAAGTTATTTAATTCCTAGGCTTATCCCCTGGTTTACGATCTCGGTCCCAACCTCTCAAGTCTTCCCAGGTCCCTCCTAGTTCGGCATGATCAGCATTGTGTACCTGCCGCCATATATCAACGGGAACTAGTAACCCAAAGAATAACTCGACATCTGCCAGGGTCATTACGGCAGAGGCCGCAGCCTCGGTCAGTTCCTTATAGTAGGCGGTGGGATTCTTACGGGGTCAGGTAGTTGGGATTTCAGAGCAAGAACTTTGCTTCTTTTCCACGGAGTGTATACCCATTGCTCCTGAAACCGGGCATTCACCCAAGCCCGTATTACCTGCTGGGCATGGTCGCGTTCTTCGTGAATTTTGGGATGGTAAATAGGGTGTATCTCTCGCATGGGATGTTGAGAAGTCGAAATGGGACTCTTTAAAAACATCCTGTCTCGATATTTAACCAATGTGGCTACATTCTTATATAACTCCTGTAGATCCATGTTGAATTTATGGGTCCAATCTCGGATGTTATATAGTATCTGAGGGGCACTTCCATTGTCGAAGCTGACTTCCCAAGCTCCTTTGAGACAATTGGACATTTGGAACACCGCGTGTTGTTGCATCACCGGCTCTACATCCTTTAGAATACTCCATATGTCGGCTACAGTATATACATTGTTTCGCATCCATTGGACGGCCTGATCTGCTAATGCTTCCTTTTCGCCATACTCCACAGACGATCTAGTGAATAGTCGTTTACCATCCAAACCTCCCTGTACCCCTTTTGGCATCTGTTCCAGTTCTCCGGGCGTTGTGCTGGCTGATTGGGAGGTCCACATGGGGCCCGGGGCACTTAATAGTGCACGGGTGATTCCAGGGTATGCCTGGGGTCAGGGACGAGGGTGGCTAGGTCTCTCACTGAGGTAGATGGGGCACTGACATTCCCCTGAAGGGTGAGAGACCTGCGCTCCTCTGGTGTGGAGGCCTGGGGCGCAGCCACCACTTGAACAGGAACCGCAGGGTATATGCGCTGTGGAGCATACGGTGGGGGAGGCCTTTTATCTAACAGATCCTCTATCTCATCTTCGGCCTCATTTTGTGTTAAATAACTCTTATCCACCTGCAAACTGAACTGTCTGTCCGCGTACTCAATGTTTTTCTCTGTTGTGCAATGGCTTTTCTGAGTTACAGTTTGCCCTTGCTGTATTTTTAAAAGTTTCTCAGACCGAATGCTTCTCCTCTTTGCCTCTTTCTGTCATTTGTTAAGGGTGTCAAACATGGCCTGCCTACTGCGCTTGGCAAAGAGACGCTCTTGTAAATACTGAATCTTTTTCTCGTCAAAAGACCCAGTTTTCGGCCACTGTAGTTCCACATTTTCTTTGGTGTATTTATGCCATAAGGTATTAAAAAGAAGGGGACCTATCCCATGCTTGCAGTACATATCATGGCTGGGTGTTCCCTCTGGAGGGGCTGGCTGACTTTCGTCCAACCTCGTGCTCCCTCGGTGAACACAGCCAAAGCATAATTTACTAAAGCACGGCATTGTCCCTCACTACCTAATTTGAGCTGAAAAGGAATCAAGGATTATTGTTCATACCACAGAAGAGTCAATAGTCATTAATCATCTCGCTCTCATACACATGGCCATGTTCTCATTCAAAGTCACTCTTTCATTGCAAAACAATCCTTCAATTTAACATGGAAACGAAAACACAGGTATTTGTGAACATACAAAACGAAAACACAGATATTTGCAAACAAGAGGTGGAGCCCGTCGACTCCCACCTGTGGAGAACCCTTTTTCAAACCTTCAAAGCTGCAAAACGTCTCCTTATAACAGTCTTGTCCTTAGACTGCCTAGAGATAGCTACACAGGTTTCTAAACCACAGACCAACCTACAGGCCATCCAACAGCATTTATGGTTCACCTCACGAACTATGCTGGCTAAGCCTGCTTTTTCAAGCGCCGCTCCAGATCTGTCCGGGTGCTACCCAATCTCAACTGCCGGCATTCCCGAGAGCAGTCCGGCCGAGCGAGAACCGCAATTCCCACAAAGGCGTATAGTCTCTATCTCTAGTTATCTCTCACAAACCAGACCAGAGGCATCTGCACGTGCAATTTCAAAGTTGCCCCGTCAGACCCCCTAATTTCCAAAGTTTCTCTGTGACCACAGGTCACCAAATGCCAAGTACCAAGTCCAAATTGCAAAAAACGATATCCAACACAAAACGAGACAAGACACTCACCTGGTGCACGCAGGTCAGATTGTACGTTCTTCACTGCCAACTTCTGCAAAGGCCAACGTGGCTAGTTCTCGGGTTACACCCGAAGGACTCCGGCATGGGGCCACTAGCAGCTGGGGTTCTCGCGATCGGGAGAGCGGACCAGACTCCGAATTCTTCTTGGTCTATTCTTCAACCCCCCCGATCAAGATCACCCCTTTCGATGTCCCGCTTCTCTTCTGATTACAGAGGGATGACCCCAACGCGGGGTCCCGGCGGAATCGGCAACTGAAGTACCGAAAATTATTTACCACCTCCCAATTAGACCTATATTCACAACCAATCCCATTCCCATTACCAATAACCAGTCGGTTGGCAGTGCAGAAGGTCCAATCGTTTATTATAACAAACAAACTCTGCCAGAGGAGCTCCTTGCGACCTAACCCCACGAGGTCCGCCAAGAAGACTGCTGGCACATTATCTGAACATCACATATATACAGTTACATTCTCGAAACCGTTTACCTAAGATGGAAAAATACAAGTTGGTACAGGTTGGTGCAGAGGGAAAGACCATATAAGGGAGACAAAGCACTCTTGGTTTAGCTCATCCTAGATAAGCAAGGTTGTACGGGTGACTCTCTTCTGCAAACTCCGAGAGAGTCCGCCCTGCACCCCTCCCGGAATGTGCCTATCAGGCCTCCTCCTCCTACCTATAACCTTGACAGGCCTAACGAGCAGAGACAGCAGTATTGCAACAGTTGGGCTATTTCTCAAGGGAACGACTTCAGCAAAAAGAATTGAATAAGGTCTGCTAATGTAGGGCTTCGAGCGAGGCCACAAAATGGCGTCGGTCAAGTCAAGCAAATGTAATACGTGCAATGTAGTATATGTTAAACCCTAAATTACCAGAATTCGGGTGTAGGCTAATGTTTGCGTACTTGTGGTGAGTAATCTAGATACATCATGCTAATTATTAATAATCGATTATGTGCATTACGTAACCGGAAATGATGTCCGGTTCCTCATTAGTCTTTGCAGATTTGCCGACAATAGGAGCCTGAGCGCCTTCAAGAAGATCTCCGAAGTGGACTTCACCACCGCTCGGATGCACCTAGATTTACTCGTGTAAACAGTTTCCAACACCGTGACACCTGGCTGGTCTGAACTTCCTTGCCGAGGTGGACCAAAAACTCATGACTGTGCAGTCCAGTGATCCAGCACAGCCCGGTCAGATGGCAGGGTGCTGCGTATTGTTGTTTGTTTTCCCAATAGGTTAGACTTTTCTTTGTTTCTTTTCCAATAAAGTTTGGGAGGCATGTAGTGTCCTGCTATACACAATCTAGTGTTCATCCTTGTGCTGTACCAACAGCTAACACCCACCCATCACAATCAATCAAAACATTTGTAGAGCACACTACTCACCCGTGAGGGTCTCAAGGCTCTGAGGGCGGGTGCTGCTACTGCTCAAACAGCCAGGTTTTGAGAAGTCTCCTGATGGTCAGCAGGTCCTGGGTCTGTCGCAGTTGGGTGGAGAGGGTGTTCCATGTCTTGGCGGCGAGGTGGGAAAAGGATCTGTCACCGGAGGTCGTTCGGTGCATGCGTGGAATGGTGGCGAGGGCAAGGTCGGTGGAGCAAAGCTGGCGATTCGGAGTGTAGAATGTGAGTCGTTTGTTGAGGTATGTTGGTCCGGCATCGTGGAGTGCTTTGTGGGCTTGGGTGAGGAGCTTGAAGGTGATCCTCTTGTTGAAGGGGAGCCAGTGTAGGTCTCTCAGGTGGGCAGTGATGTGGCTGTGGCGGGGAACGTTGTGGACAAGGTGTGCAGAAGGGTTCTGAATGCGTTGAAGTCTTTTCTGGAGTTTGGCTGTGGTTACCGTGTAGAGGGCGTTACCATAGTCCAGCCTGCTGGTGACAAGGGCCTGGGTGACCGTCCTACTGGTTCTAGTGGGGATCCATTTGTAGATCTTGTGAAGCATGCAGAAGGTGTTGTAGCAGGAGGAGGAGACGCGTTGACTTGCTGGGTCATTGACAGTGATGAGTCAAGGCTGAACCCTAGGTTCCGTGCATGGTTGGTGGGTGTCGGCACAGTTCCCAGCAAGGCCGGGCACCAGGTGTCGTCCCAGGTGGAGGGGGAAGATCCGAGGATGAGGACATCCGTCTTGTCTGAGTTCAGTTTCAGGCGACTGTTCTTCATCCATTCGGCGAAGTCCTTTATTCTTTCGTGGAAGTTGGTTTTGGCGTTGGCGGGTCCTTGGTAAGGAAGATGATCAGCTGGGTGTCATCGGCGTAAGAGATGATGTTGAGGTCATGCGATCAGACGATGTTGGCGAGCGGTGTCATGTAGACATTGAAGAGAGTCGGGTTGAGGGACGATCCTTGGGGTACGCCGCAGGTGATCTTGGTAGCTTTGGATCGGAATGGAGGGAGACGGATTCTCTGGGTTATGTCGGTGAGGAAGGAGGTGATCCAGTCCAGGGCTTTGTCATGGATCTCTGCGTTTTGGAGGCGTGTGTGTAGGGTGTGGTGGCAGACGGCGTCGAAGGCGGCCGAGAGATGTAGGAGGATGAGGGCTGCAGTTTCGCCGTTGTCCAGCATGGTCCTGATGTCATCGGTAGTGGCGATGGGGGCGGTTTTGGTGCTGTGGTTGCTGCGGAATCTGGATTGGGACAAGACCTGGGTGTTGTTCTCTTTGAGGAAGTGGGCCAGTTGTTTGTTGACAATCTTCTTGATGACTTTTGCCGGGAATGGGAGTAGGGAGCTGGGCCTAAAGTTCTTGAGGTCCTTAGGGTCTGCCTTGGGTTTATTGAGTAGGGCGTTGATCTCTGCGTGTTTCCAGCTCTCCGGGTAGATGGCGGTATTGAAGGATCTGTTGCAGATCTTCCGGAGTTGGGGTACGATGATGGAGCTCACCTTGTTGAAGATGTGGTGGGGGCAGGGGTCTGACGGTGAGCCTGAGTGGATGGTGTTCATGGTTTTGATGGTGTCTTCGTCGTTGACAGGTGTCACCGGTCAGGTGATCCTGAAAATAAAAGGGGCAGGTCACACGTGAACTGGGCCAGTGAACCACCATACTCCCTATTTCTGTGTCGTACCTTTAGTAGCATGTGAGCCTAGAGCCCACAACACCACACCTATGTGTGCAATGGGCCGGTAGAGCACAGAAAATGTAAAGCTGCTGCTGTGTTTCATTCTGACAGCTACATCAAGGGTTCCTTACAATTTCAGCAGGCATGACTGAGTAGGGAAGAAAAGGGCAGGGGTCATTCTTTGATGGCCAAATAGTAGAAGGATGGTGGTTGAGATTTAAATGGAAAATGCAAATTTCAGTTTTTGCTGGTTACAGTTGGGCATTTTTGGTTTAAACCGAATACCAAATAGCCTCATTAGATTATATTTTGCAAAAAAAGGCCCCATAGACTGCACAGCTAGAAAATTAACGATGAGCATCCAAAACATCACTTAATAAGAATCTATGTACACAAACTTTATACTTCCCTGTCAGCTAACATTAATGACATCCTCTCAACGTCTTTCATCCACAACTGGAAGATTTTTATACATGCCTTTGATGACAAACTCTAAAAATGTGGGGGCTAATTTGCAAGCCCTTTGCACCATCAGTGCATCACTTTTAACATGGAAAAAGTGACGCACCGCCAGCACAAGGGGCTTGTAAATAAGCAAAAACAACAAGCTAGCAGTGAGGGCATTGAACAAAGTGCGCACTGGTGTGTTTTCCGGGAAGTTTATTCCTAAGCTCCAATCACGCTCTACTTTAAGTGGTCCCGCCGGCACTGGGCCACGTACAACAAAATTACCACCTGTAAAAAAGGAGCGTGCAATTCATAAGTCCTTCAATAATTGTCAAGATTCAGAGCTGTATGCTCAATAATCATCCATTCCTATTTTACACGCAAAGAAAATCCTTAGGGAGTCTTTTTGTTGAATTAACAACTGTCACGTTTATTATTCAATACAATATTTTATCTAGAGCACAAAAATCAAATTAATCCAGCCAACGCGTTTCGTCCTAAGCGGACTAGGCCTGGGCAGTAAATTCCGTTCCACTCGCGGAATTTGTGAAATGTGGGTAATTTCGCGTTCCGCGGAGAATGCAGAAGTGCCAAAAATTCTGCGTTCCGCGGTTTTGTGGAATATTTTGCTCGTTCGTGATTTCAAAATGTGTGTTCGTGAGTATTTCCCCCCCGAGCATGCAAACAGAGTTCGCGGACAGGAAAAATGCACCGCGAACGGGCAGAACAAGCAATTCTATGTTCGCGGAATTTTTGCGTGCTCGCGGAGTTTTTCTACCATTTCGCAGAGCTTTGCACAGCGCGACTACGCAAATTCTGCCCACCCCTAAGGCGGATATCATCAGGGCTGCAAATTGAAAACAAGTATGTCACCAATCATTGCTCTAACAAAACCATTAAAGTGCAACAAAATGTATATCACTCTAATCATATACTGAAGAAATCAACCAGTCTCCATGCCTATAGCCAATCTGTTCCAATTCATATTGTATAGTGCAAAATTAACATATTCCCAAAAGAAAGTTTATCAATATCAATTAATTTCTTATTTTTCAGCATAGTTCATAGTACTCACATTTTGATTCAAGCTAGTCCCCTCAACACCAACAATTAAACCACCAGTTATCTTGCAAATGCAAACCTTCATCTGTATAGTTCCTAATCACCACATTTGGATTCAAACTCAACCCCTTAACACCATCAATTAAATCAACAGTCGTTTTGCAAGTGCAATCCTTCATTTTTCAGGATTACATACGCCTATTTAATTTAATGTGTTCAACACAATATTATTGTATTACCTTCAAATCTCACGAGAATCATAAGTCTTGTTAAGTCCTGTGGTACTCCCATTCTTTATAAGATAATTATAGTATAGCCCGGTTTTCAGGCGTTCATCTACAATAGGAGAGGAAACAAAACATTGCTCTAGCATATTCACCGAGCATCTGTATAATTGAAGTCCCAGGTATACTACTTGTGCCACCCATATGCTTCTGTCACTTGATGCAACCCAATTCACAGCCTTACAATCAAAGCAAGAGGCTGAGCGGATATTTGATCAATAACACCCCTGTTTCTACTCTCCTATTACTATTGCCAGTCCCTCTTCAGTAATTCTCCAAGGTTCCATGCACTCACCAATACCTTTTATTGCATCTCTGCCTCTGTCGGTCTTTCAATTCTCGCCTCACTCCACGACATTCTTTTTAGATTCTAATTCCACCAATCAGCTCCTTGGCATTTCAAGCCACGCAATGTTATATCCTAGGCCTGTTCCCTCTCGTGTGTGACCCAATCCCTTCTTGTTGTATCAATCCCTGTCTATTTGTGGGGCCAAGGTGGCCATTTCCGGCTCCAATGCTCACCTATCATGTTCGTTTGTCCAAACCTGTCTGTATTCAAGCACCACCCCTTGCCTGTCCCGCCTGACCTGGGGCGTCTCCAGGGAAGTTAATAACATGCTTCAGGTATTTTGAAGCTACTTCCCAACATTAGTCATAATGTTATATTCACAAGTGCATGTCACACTCTATGGGCCAGATGTACGACCCACCAATTATCGATTCGCAAATTGTGTTGCAATTTGTGACTCGCAAATTACATGCCTCATTAATTTGCGACTCCATTAGGAATGGCTAGCACTCAAAGAGATGGTGGCCTCCTGGGGTCAGCAGATCCCCATGTCAATGACTGCTTTTTTAATAATGCAGTTTATTTTTTTAAATGCAGCCTGTTTCCCTAAAGGAAAACGGGATGCAATTTAAAAAAGAAAAATCAAACTTTTCAGTTTCATTTTTTAAGGGCTGACAGTCGTCCTTGGAACCACTGCCTGCTCTTAAAAATATTTTCTCACACACTCACAAAGGGGAAGAGGCCCCCTGAAGACTCCTTCCCGTTTGCCAGTGGTTTTCGACCAACATGAAGTAAGTAGTAACCTGCGAGTGTTTTGCGGCCACAAATGCGGTTGCAAAGAATAGTACATGGCATGGTGGCTCGCTGTTAGGAAGGGATGCCCCTTCCTAATAGCGAGAGTCGCAAATGCTATTTTGCTCAGTGACTCGCAAAATAGCATTTGTACATGCCATCACCCTTTTTGCGGCCGCAAAAAAGGGTTGTACATCTGGCCCTATATACCCTACCTGGTTCAAGGCACGAAAATAAGAGCTTAATCCAAGTCCTGTTGCTTACAGCAATGTTCGCTAAACAACATCAAAAATACTAAATGTAATGGAGTGACCCATATGCCAAACTCAAAATCAGGTCCTCTGTTGGTGTTTGGTACATAGTTGGACTGCTGTTTGTAAACCTGCTTTAATACTCCTTAGCCAGTCCAATTCCTCATACTCTCCTTATCTGTGACTATATTGCCACTATTATGCCTTATGTTCCCTCCACACAAGAATATACATATATATATATATATATATATATATATATATATATATATATATATATATTTAACACTCCTCCGCCGCTTGGACGAAAGTAATGTGCGCCCATTACTTTCGTCCAAGCGGCGGAGGAGTGTTAAATAATTAACGGCGAGGTTCTGCCGTAGGGACCGCACCCACACCGAGCGCTCAATGGGCGGGAAACTGGGAACCGGCGTGTGAAGATATATATATATATATATATATATATATGTATGTATATATATATATATATATATATATATATATATATATATATATATATATATATATGTATATATATATATGTATGTATGTATGTATGTATGTATATATATATATATATATATATATATATATATATATATATATATATATATATATATAAATTCAATTAATTTATTTTGACCGGACCTCACAGCAACAGAAACGTTTTGGCAAAAGTGCCTTTGTCAATGTTACAGGCCCCAAAGTAAAACTCCATGTTTATAAATCACATTGAAAACAATCAAAACGAAGGAAGGACTGACACTCCAACACTAATGTGAGCGCCATTTTGTAACGGATACACAGTGTGCATTACCATCATTTCCACGCTATAAACATAAATATACATTATCAAAAACTGCGTTAAATCAATCACTGCACTGTAGAAATGTAAATTAATTCAAAAATTCATTCATTCTAGACAAATCAAGCCCAGCACACACAAAAGAATGACCACTGTAATGGTAATTCAGCATGGATATAAGTGGAAATAAAGCCGTGGATCGAATATGTATATATATATATATATATATATAACACTTACCAGTTTTTTTACAAGTTGCCCTTGTATTGTTTGTTTTGACCATACACTGTTTTTGTTACCTGCTATTGCATTATATCATATCATACTAAATACACGTCTTTCCTGTGAAAAGTGCTCTAATGCTCTAAGGTCTTCTATACACTATATATAAAAATTTATAAGTTAATACATACATAAACAAACATATTTGCTAATTTTCTATGTATTTTTCAATTTCCTTATAAGTGCATACCAAAGTGGGCCTTCTGCTGAATCTGAATTAATTGTGGTTCTATTAAGATTTTAAAAATGCTTAGACTCAAGCACCTTATGTTCGAAAGGACATACCCCCAGATAACATCTCTCCTAATCAAGCTAAGGCATGGAGAATACAATACTGAACTAGTGGTTCCTCTCTGAGTTGTAAGAGAGTGTCAAACCTTTACAGCTAGTCATTTTCCACAGGTATATTCCTATTTCCTGATACTAAGGCAGATGATAAAAAATGCACCTCTGCTCCAGCAAACCTCCTTAGTGTAAGTATCAAAATTACAAATACAACTGACTCATTTGCACTGCTTCATCCTGAATCCAGTTCATGCAAATTAATGTAAATACATTTCCATAATTAGAGAAAATATGTCTCCATTCCTTTAATCTTTCTCAAGTAGTATAAACATCTGCTCGTATGTGTGTTTACTTAAACCAATGAGGAAAAAATATAATTGTCATACTGCATAACTATGTTCGTGTTCATAGATGAAAAAGCAAACATAATTCCTTATTAACTTTTAGTAAATTGATTAATTTACGAAAATAAATAAGCCCTGATCTTGAAAATAGCATTGTGTGTTAGCTAGCTTTTTAAATTATTGCAACAAGGTAAGGATACTTTTCTTCCTGTTGTTAAATATAGCGACCCTCTAAAATTCAAACTAGTTGCAATCCTAACAAAAAATGATAATATTTGCTATTAAATCTCTGCTTAGGTATAACTGGACATTATGGAACTGGACAGGTTCTAAGTACAACACAGCAAGTCGTCTCTACGAGTCCCTCTTTATTAATATTTTACATACACTAATTTAAAGTAATTGTTTAAAACTGCAT
Organism: Lissotriton vulgaris; assembly: GCF_964263255.1. Taxonomy (NCBI): domain Eukaryota; kingdom Metazoa; phylum Chordata; class Amphibia; order Caudata; family Salamandridae; genus Lissotriton; species Lissotriton vulgaris. Next base: position 847,540,612 of record NC_141685.1, read on the forward strand.
TATTCTTACCTCTTTTTATTTTCGTTTTTTACGAATGAGCCCTGCCTGGGTGTTTATTTGATAATGGATATTTATTGCTTCAATTTGTATATGTTCTACAAGAGATGCCTTTTCACCTAGTCATGCGCATGGGCGATGTTGGTCACGTTTGCAAACATGTTTTTTGCCTCTGCGTCACTTCATGGGGGTGATCAGAGAAATAGTTTCTAAAGTGCGACGCCCGTGCATCTGAGATGTCCCAAAAGACGCGGATCCCGCTTTCATATGCAAACGTGTATCTCTCTTGACACATCTCACTGCGAATTGGGTCATTGATCGTGTCCCAGTTTACAAATAGATTTTTCTTTATGTTATGAGCCTCAATATTGCAGTAGTGTATGGGAAAACTGATTATGCTCTCAGCCTCTGCAGCTCACTTCACTTCAGTGCAGGGGTGTCCATTGCAGGTTTGAGCACTCTTAATGTGATGTTATGTTATGTAAAGTTAGTTTTGTAAGGCGCACAGCTACCCAACCAGGATTTCCCAGCGCCAGCCTGACAGAAAGAAGAGATAAGGAGTTATAGGTCCAACAACCAGGTCTTCAAACATTTGTGAAAGTTCACAAAACTTATTTCATTGCGAAGTGAGATGGGAAGAGAGTTTCACAAGATAGGACCAAGGTAAGCAAAGGAGTGACCACCCATCACGCAGCGAGCTGGAGATAGAGGCAGTTTTAGGAATCTGACAGAAGTCTGGCGGCCGAATTCTGAACCACCTGCAGCTTCTGTAGCACATCTCTGTTAACCCCCAAATAGAGAATGTTACCGTAGTCCAGTCTAGAATTGCCTGGACTACAGTTCTTTGAGTGGAGCAAGGAAGCATCCAGATGATTTTTTTAGCCATTTCAAAATGGTAGAATCAAATCAAGTAGTATGAGAACCACTGTTTCCCCACAGTCAAGAGGATGATGAAGCATTTCGGTAACACCTAACTGAGTTGTCTCAGTTGAAAAAACAGTTCTAAATCCGGATTGGAAGCCATGTAAAAAATTGGAAGATTCTACGAACTGGGTTAATTGTAGATTTATATGTGTTTCCCAAATTTTGGAATAAGTTGGGAGAAATGAAATAGGCATAAAGTTAGATGACTGTGTAGAGTCCGCATTGGCTTTCTTCAAAAGGAGAAGGATCATGGCATGCTTCCAGTGAGGTGGAACAAGCGCATTCAGTAACTCCATGAGTAGCACAAGAGATGGTAATTTTAGCTGCTGCAATACATTAGTAGGAAGAAGATCGCTAAGGGAACCTGATTTAATGCTACCCAGGATTTTCTTGAAAGAGTTAATATCTAAGAGCGGCCAGGATTCCAGTTTATCAGTAGGTTCTGACCTACTCATGGGTTCAGTGGCAGGGACTTGTTGAATGGAGGCAGTGTGCTGGGTATTGCAAACCGTAGAATGTATAAGCTTAACTTTGTTCAAAAAGAAGATAGCAAGGTCATCGCATTGCCGCCCATCTAAGATGGGGGGGGTGAGTGTCGGAACCCGAAAGGTTTTTGACCATAGTAAGCAAAGTGCGTGAACAATTCTGCGCATTGGAAATGGTGGATGAAACATAATTCACACAAGCTGACTTGCAGAGAGCTTGATAATCTTTTAAAACCTTTTTATGTTTAAGTTTGGAATCAGTTGAGTAGTTCCTCCTCCAATATCTTTCAAGAGCCTTACATTTCGTTTTTTCAGTTTTAAGTTGCTCCGTGTACCACGGGGGCAGGGTAAGGTGCGTGGGTGTCTTTTTAATTGAATATGGAAGGCAGTCCTTAGTTGCTTAGAGCAACCAATTCTGTGTTGCTCCTAGAGAAGTGGTGGATATTAGATTCATTGTAGGGGCACTGTTGGATAAAAGTTTATTGAAAAGTTCCACATCTAGTTTGCTCCAGTTCCTAGTATTCTGCAGCATTCCAGGAGCCCCTAAAGTTGAGTTACATGGCACTGTGCAGTGAAATTTAATGGCATAGTGGTCCGACCAGCATATTGGAAGAGCTGCTGAGCACTGAATGTTAGGAATATGGGAAAAATATGGGATCCAAGAAATGGCCTGCAACATGAGTGGGACCCGTATTGCAAAGCGGTAAATTCATTGCTGCGAAGTCAGAGATCAATGTGCTACCAGTAGTGCATTCAGGATTCTCAAGATGAATATTATTATCACCAAAAACGGTGAAGTTGGCCACTGTAAGAAGATAAGGAGTTATTAAATCTGGGAATGAAGAAGCCCAGGGGCCAGCCGGTCCTGGGGGATGATAAACAAGAATACCGGATACGGTGAAATGAGGACTCAGGACAAGTTTAAATACTGCTGCCTTGCAACTCGTTAATGGCATCTCTTCTAGTTTACGTGAGTAGGATTTATCGAAGATTATGGCAATGCCTCCACCTTTACTGAGTTTTCCCAACTATAGCATAGTTAGGTGGTAAGGCAAGTGCCACATCTGGGCCTGATCTAGCATGCAGCCAAGTTTCAGTTAAAAAAATAGCATCCGGCTTTTCACTACTCAATAGGTCAAATATATCCATTTTGTGTTTGGGGAGAGAACGACAATTAATGTTCCAAAAAGTGAAACCCTTGTTAGTTAATTTGCTGCGTTGCGTGCAGCAATTATCTTGTGGAGGAATAACAGAATCAACGAGTGAGCAGCTCAACTAATTAGGAAGGGAAGTACAAAATGCAAAGTTGCAGTGGGAGCAGATAGTAGCACCTTCCCAAAGATTGAGTAGATTACAGTCAGCATGGAGAGTGCAACAGTATTTTGACAGCTGCTCATAGGAGTATTGTATTAAATTAGGTGAATTTGGCGCATTTTGGGCAGGGATTGTGGCTCCTGGTCCCGACTGGGCGCAGACGGGCTTGCCTTTGGCGCGCCTTCGGTATGCCTCCAGTGCGCCCACTGCGTGTCCGTTCACTGTCCATATAAGTAGTAAATGAGGCAGAGCGGTGTGCATAAACTAGTGCGCTGACCTCAAGGGGCGCGTGGCAGAGCAAAGATGGCGACTGCAGTGATTCCTCCTGGAGTGAGTGCTGGAATATCAGCTGAGTATACCACACTCAGTACAAGGGGCTATTGGAGGCATACAAGGTTCAAACAGTTTAAAAGTCTATGTATCTAACGAAATTAAAAAACTATTCAGCAGCACATTCATATACATTAATAGTGTAAATAGCAAGCTGTGCAAAATTGCAAAGAAAGGAACCTCTCAGGCAACGCACGTCCGTTCACTGTCCATTTAAGTAGTAAATGAGGCAGGGCGGCGTGCATAAACTAGTGCGCTGACCTCAAGGGGTGTGTGGCAGAGCAAAAATGGCCACTGCAATGATTCCACCTCGAGCAAGTGCCGAAATATCAGCTGACATGACATATGCCTGAAAACAACTGGGGTTGGCTCGAAATCAGCAAGGCTGAGCCACAATCTATAATCAACAAAGAACAAGTGCCTATACTGATAGTAATTTAGAAAGGTTTGGCCACCAGAACAAAGAAGGTTTTTCAGAGCTGGGGTGTGCTTATAAATTGCTTTTTTATTTATAATGTCTAGGTCAAAGAAAAAAGGGTATATTTGTATTAATCATATACAATTGAACAGAAACAACATTTTTTGTAAACACAGGAAAAATTATGGACAAAAAACAGTGAAGCGTTAAAATCCAACATGCATACCGAAATCATTCATATCACAATCATACCTTGCCATTCATACACAAAACACATACAAATACACAACACGACTAGATAAGAATATATAATCGTGTTGGGTATTAGGTCTGCTGCAATATGTACAGTTATATATACAATGTATACAGTGATTTTACAGGTATAAATCAAATGGATCAACAGAATCAAATGCGTAATCAAAAACAATATATACAACAATCTATAGCCGGTAATGTGACGATATGTTCACACTACAGGAAGAACCAAAAGGGAGCAGACACTGGACATGAAGGGGCCTACGCGTTTCAAATCCCTATGGGTTGGGAGGGATTCTCATCAGGGCCAGGTAGCTCTAAAGAAAAAAGAAGAAGAGAATTCTATTGTATACATCTGAACAAACTTTAAAAAAATACCAAGAAACTCGAGTGCAAGACCACCCAAGGTTCCTTCTGCTTACCACTATGGAGAATATCCGAGAGAGGGGTAACACCTGTGTGACAACGAAAGACAATAAAGACTACATAAGTAAAGAAAAGTGTTTAGAGAGGACTTTGCGTAGCCATCATCAGAAGAAACATTTACCTGAAATGTATACGGTAGCCACGTTGTTGTAAGTTCAAGTTGAAAAATTGGCGGCTAGATGAAGCTGGATGGCCTGAAAGAGAACGACGCCCATTTAATGTGGTAAAGAGACGAGGTATGGTGTTTATAGTCGGGCACTGGGTCAAGGTTCTTACCGGGGGATCGTGAGTGTTCACGTCCAAGCACAGGATCGTGGATTGAAAGAATTAGACCTCGTTGGTTTTCAGCCTCTAACGGGGAAGAAAAGTAAAGGCTTCTTAGGTCAGCGTTGAGGGTGTAAGTGAACAAGATTCTATAGGTTGAACAGGTCAAACTCAGGCTTACCGGTATAGAGCAATGGATGTTTAGAAAAAATCACCGGCGTCTCCAACAGCACTAGTCTCTCGCACATGCGTGGAGTGTAGTACGGCTTGCAAGGCTTCTCTATATGTAGTACTTGATTGCGCATGCGTGAAGTCTTTGGAAATGGTGACTTCTGTGTTACCTAAAGGAAAGCTTGATGATTGGCACAGGCAGAAAAAAGAAGAATGTCCCTCTTAGAGTTTGTATATCTCTGATATCTCGTTGAGTCCTCTAACTGCTGTGTCAAATTTAACAATTAAATAGGCTTCTCTTTTTGACAGTTTTTGATCCATATCTCCTCCCCGTGGATCTTTTTCAACGCGAGAGATCACGGTCCATTTGATATCACTCATCAGATGTTTGCAACGTTTCCAGTGGTTAACCAATGGAGCAGTTTCAATCCCATTCTTTATCCTGGATTTGTGTTGAGTGATTCGAGTGCGGATTTCTTGATTGGTCTTCCCAATATAGAGAAGTCCACACGGACAGATGATGCCGTAGACTACATACTTGGTTCTGCAATTGCTGAAGCTATCATGTTTCCATGAGATCCCATGATGTTGAAACAGGGATCCTTCGATGGTCAATTCGCAACAAAGACACATCCCACATTTGTGATGGCCTGTAATGGGGGACAATCCCATCTTCTGTCTCAAGGACGGCTGTTTGTTTGTTTTTATTCCTGCTCTTATTACATGGTTGGCCACGCTGTTCTCTTTTTTGAAGGCGAACAACGGGGGAGCTTGCAGGCTAGCATCCAAGTTTTTTACGAGATGCCAATTTTGAATGATGATTTTTTAAAGATTATTGGCATTTGGGCAGTAGGTAGTTACACAGACTTGCCTGTTGGAAATGGGTTTATTTTTCCTTTCGAGGAGACTGTCCCTCGGGGTCCATCTAGCCCTTTTCATGGAATTTCGGACTAGTTTTTTTAGGGTAACCCCTGTCGCACAATTTGGAAACTAGATTTTCAGCATGAAATTTGTAGTCCTCGTTCAAGGAGCAATTTCTACGAATTCGTAGAAATTGCCCATAAGGCAAGTTTTCTTTTAAACTCCGCGGATGGTTGCTAGAGAAGAGTAGTGCCTTATTCCTGTCAGTGGGCTTAGTGAACAGAGATGTTGCCAATGTTCCTTCCAGTTGAAAAACTTCAACATCCAGGAAGGAGATTTTTGTAGCTGAGTGTGATATGCTAAATTGTATGTCCAGTGTTCTAGCGTTGAGCCAATTGTAAAACGACATGAGAGCTTCTTCTCCCCCAGTCCAAATCATGAAGACATCGTCTATAAAACGCCACCATGTGGCAATGTATTCTTTGAAAGGATTATTATTATGGATGTACTTGTCCTCATAGAGTGACATAAATAATACTGCCAGCTCCGGGGCAAAGGGACACCCCATAGCAACCCCCTTCGTTTAGAGGTAGAATTCATTTCCGAAACTGAAATAGTTCATTTTTAAGGCAAAAGAGGCCAAATCAACTTGGAATTTTGTGGGTACCTGGACGGGTCTGGGTGATAGATCTAAAAAGTATTCCAGTACAGCCACAGCTTCATCCTGAGGTATTTGTGTGTAGAGCTGTGTGACGTCCAGTGTTACGAGCAGATCTTTTTCCTTCTCAAATTGTATTCCTTCCAGCTTAGTGATAAAGTCCGTTGTATCCTTTAGGTAAGAAACAACGTGGTCCATGAACTGTTTCAAAAAACAGTCGACGTACTTTGCCACCGGTTCCAACAGGGAATCGCACCCTGCCACAATGGGTCTACCTGGTGGCTTTGTTAGATGTTTATGGACCTTGGGAAGGACGTAAAATAGAGGTATTTTTGGGTGTTTATTCCGTAAATATTCCAGCTCTTTAGGGCCTAGAAAACCTGCCTCAAAACCTTCTTGTAAGATGGGAAATAGAAGGTTTTGGAATTCCAACGTGGGGTCTTTTCCGATCTTGCGGTAACTCGTCTGGTCATTTAGCTGCCTCATTATTTCGGTTGTGTAATCGTTGGTGTCCCTAATGACAATCGAGCCGCCCTTGTCGGCTTGTTTGATGGTAATTGTGTTGTCATTTTTTAACGTGGAGAGGGCATTTGTTTCATCTTTAGGTTTAAAGTATTTTATTGAAGCAGGGAAAGGAAGGAAACAACAAAAACAACATAAAACCACAGGCGCCCCTCAAAAATAGTGCGTATGATACATTAGATACATAAAGGCAGTCCTTTCGGCACGGTGAGCACAGTCGTGCTTGGATCTCACAGCTCGCGCACCTGTGGGTAAAACGAAAGAGGAGGAAAGGAAAAAGGAAAAAGGAAAAGAAAAAGAAAAAAGGGGGGAGGAACAATCCTGTCCCTCTTCCCACCCAACCAACAACCCCCCAACCCCCACACCCCCTCCCCCACCCCCTGTACTGTGCCGTCAACTACTCACTCTTCCCCTGTGGCAACCTATTGTCTACTCCCCCTACCGATTGCCAGCTTGGACCGATCAAGCAGGTGGGTCCGGCGGCGGTGTCAGCCGCAACAGTCTAAGATACCTAGGGCAGGTGATTTCTCTGAATTCGGAGCATAACAAATTATGGAAGGGTGCCCACAGCTCCTCAAAAGCGTCCACGTCTCCCGCGACTACTAGGGACAGCTTCTCCATGCCAAGGACATGCCACAATCTGTGCAGCCAGCCGACAACAGTGGGGAGCGTGGTGGAGCGCCAGTGTATGAGTATGTTCTGTACTGCTGATTCCAAAGCTATCGCTGTCTGCCTACCCCTTTTAGATCTGAGAGGGTACATCAATCCATTCGGCAAACCCAATAGGACATATGCAGGGAAGCGGGGTAGTTCTATACCAAAGCATTTGTCAACCTCATTGAGGACCTCCTCCCAGTAAGGAGCCAAGAGGGGACAGTCCCACAATATATGTGTAAGCGTGCCAGTCTGACCACAGTTGTGCCAGCATGTACCAGGTATTGAGCGGTCCATCTCGTGTCATTTTTCAGGAGTGCGATACCAATAGGTTGTGATTTTGGTGAAGGTCTCTGTGAGCCCGGTGTGATAGGCGGAGTGGTGCGCTCGGTAGGAGATGTGGTCCCAGTCAGTATGGCTCAGCGCTCGACCAAGCTCCCGTTCCCACCGCTCCATGCCCGGGTTGTGGATATGAAAGGGGGGGGCTGCAGCATCTTATACAAGTCAGAGATGAGCTTGGCGTCCGACGAGCGAGTCACCAGCCAGCGCTCATACGTTGTGATTGTCCGGTCTGCCGTCGCGCGCACCTGAGGCTGTAGCGCCCAGTGACGCGCCTGCATATACCGCATGCGTTCCGTCTCGGGGAGGCCATAATCCCGACGCAAGTCCTGGAAGGGAATGATACCCTCTGGGCCATATAGATGATATAAAGTGCAACAACGGGCCGCCCGCCAGTGATCATAAGCTCCAGGCTCCATACCCGGACCAAAGTCCGGGTTACCAATCAGCGGTGTGAAGGGAGAGGGAAAGGTAGTGAGTTCGTGCCTGGTGGCCACGGAGTTCCACACACGAAGCGGGACCCGCGTCACAAAGGAGGCATAAAGGTTAGGGGGCCGATGGGCCCGTCTCAGGAAAGGCACCTCTTGTAGCGTTCTGCCGGCTACCGCCTGGTCCTGAAACAGCCAGTGTTTATCCGACTCCCACCGGCTCCACTCCACCAAATAGCGCAATTGGGCGACCTGAAAATACTTCTGCAGGTCTGGTATCCAAAGTCCACCAGACTCCGGCGCCAGCGTACTATGGTCCGTTTAATCCTAGGCCTACGGCCCTGCCACACAAAACGTGCGATGGCCGATTGAGTCTCCGCGAGCCATCCTTTGGGAGGCTGTAGCGGGAGCGCCCTGAACAGGTACAGGACCTGTGGTAGAAGGGTCATCTTCACTGCGGCCACCCTGCCCAGCAGCAACAACGTGCCCTTATCCCAGCGGGCCAATTCTTCCTTGATCTTTGCACTCAAAGCTGTGTAATTGGCCGTGACCATCGCGGGAGTGAGGGTGCCAAAAGGATCCCCAGATACGGAATCCGGTCCCCAAACCAGCTCAAGGGGAAAAGCCACTGCAGGTCAGCTCTGGTGGCGGCAGTCAGCGAGATATCGAGGGCCGCAGACTTCCCGAGGTTCACCTTGAAGCCCGCCACCGTGGCAAAGAGGTCCAGCTCCGCGATACACGCAGGCAGGGACCTCCGCGGGTCATCGAGCGTCAATATGACATCATCCGCGTAGTGGCTGAGAGCATGATGGAACTCTCCCATCCGGACCCCTATAATGTCGGGGTTCTGGTGGACCCTTTGAGCGAACGGCTCCATATAAAGAGCGAAGAGCAAAGGGGACAGTGGGCACCCCTGTCTTGTACCACGCTCAATCGGAAAGTGCCGAGAGCTGCCCCCGTTCACCCGGACCACCGCAGTTGGAAAACGGTAGCAGTTGAAAATCAAGTGCCGGAACTTCTCGCCGACCCCAAACTTGCCCAGGACCTGCTCCAGATAAGCCCAGTGCACCCTGTCAAACGCCTTTTCCGCGTCAATGGAGAGGAGCATGCGTTCCCCGGGAATCCTCGAGGCCTTCTCAAGGATATGAGTCACCCTCTTCGTGTTGTCCACAGTCTGCCTGCCCGGTACGAAGCCGGCCTGATCCGAGTCGACCATGCCCGGGAGGTGAAGCGCCAGACGTGCCGCTAGAATGCTAGTGAAGACCTTCAGGTCTGTGTTCAATAGCGAGATGGGGCGGTAGGACCCGCAAGCAGTCCGATCCTTGCCCGGTTTCGGGATCACAGAGACCGTAGCCTGAAGAAATTCAGGGGGAATGGCACCCGGCTCCGAAAATGTGTTGAAAAGACGCGTCAACATAGGCGCGAGTTCCTGACAGAAGATCTTATAGAAAAGAGGGATGAAGCCGTCAGGTCCCGGGGCTTTACCAGTCTTGAGCCGGGAGATTGCCGTAACCACCTCCTCAATCCGGATCTCCCGCTCCAGATATTGGGCCTGGTCCGGCGTCAACGACGGAAGCGACACCGAGTCCAGATAGTCCGATTCCGGCCTTGCGGAGGGGGCCTCGCCAGCATAGAGGTCAGCGTAGAAGTTGCGGAAAACTTCCGCGATCTGCCCGTCCTCCGTGACCGACCCTCCGGTAGGGGTAACTAACTCCTTCACCCGGTGCTGTTGTTGCACCCTAAGCTTGTGCACCAGGAGCCGGCCACACCTGTCCCCACCGGTGTAATACTTGTGCTTCAGGCGAAGCACTGCGTACTCCACTCGGTCTGTGTCGAGAGCGGACAGGAGTTTCCTGGCGGCCTTCAATTGCCTCCAGACTCGTGGGGCGCCTGTTCTATGATGTACCTGTTCCAGCTCCCGCACCTGTCGAGTAAGCTCGTCCCTTTTGAGCTGGCGATCCTTGTTCTCCACCGAGGAGATAGCGATAAATTTGCGACGGAGTACAGCCTTCAGGGCAGCCCATTGCGTCGCGCGGGTGGTGTCGCCGTTGTCGTTTGCACGCTGGAAGGCCGTGCGAATCTGTTGCACCGTCGTTCGCCTGTGCAGCAACGTGTCCCGAAGACGCCAAACCCCCCTTGGGCGAGCCATTGGAGGTAGACTGAAGGTGCCCTCCACCGGCGCATGGTCGGAGAGAGAGAGGACCCCCATGTCGGCATTCGAGGCTAGTTCTAACATCGGGCCCGTCACTAGAAGATGATCCAGCCTCGCATAGGACTTGTGGGCATGGGAGAAATAGGAATATGCGCGAGTCGCGGGGTGGAGGCGGCGCCACATGTCGTGCATGTCAAGCTCCTCCAGCCGGGTACGAACTGAGCCCGAGAGCTCTCCCAACTGGTGGCGCCACTGCACAGACCTGTCCAGAGTCGCATCAAAGACCACATTCAAGTCCCCCCCTAGTGCAATGTGCCTGTCAGGAGTGGATGCCACGTCTTCCAGTGCCCTGTGCAGAAATTGGTCCTGATGGTCATTGGGGCCGTATATGGAGCCTACAGTAAACACCAAGCCCCCCACCTTGATCCTATATGCCAGAAGTCTCCCCTTCTGCTCCGCTACCTTCTGCAAAACCTCCCCTCTGAATCCTCTGGAGAACAAAAGCGCCACCCCTGCCGTTTTAGAAGCACTGGAAGAAAAGAGTTGCGTGGGGAACTTAGGGGTGCGCATTCTGGAACAATCCTTGGCCAGCAGGTGGGTCTCCTGCAGTAGGCAGATGTCGGCCTGGGAGTTCTCTAACAGGGACAGGACAGCCCGCCGTTTAACCGGATTATTCAGCCCCTTCACATTCAGAGTAACAACTTTAAGGGCCATCATGGAGGGGAACACCAGAAACGCACATGAAGGCGGGCAAGGCCCACCAGGCAAAACTCAGAAGCCACAGTAAGAAACATCATCTCAAAGCGAAAGCAATCTTCCCAACGGCACAGTACAGTCCCCGAACCCCAAAACACCCCAACTGTGAGAACCCCCCCTCTCCCCAGAATCCCGCACACCCAGCCCCACACTCCCCCAAACCCCCTTCCCCCCAACAGACCCCCCAACTCGAAACTTCCCCCAGCAACACTCCTTTCTCCCCCCCGCTCCCCATGCCATTCAAAAAAGTCATTGTCCCAGTCCGGTCCTTATCGGACAAGGCCTTGGAAAGTCGATCAAGTGGACGTCCAGCCACCGCCACCAGCACCCCCACCCCCCCTACCCCTAGAACCCCCGCACCTGCAATGATGAAAAGCTAATGTAGACTCCCCCCGGAGTAAGTTCAGGCCGTCAAGGCCACGTCGCCGTTCGTTGTCGCTCTGGAGGACTCCTGGATAGCGCTTGACATGCCCGCTCGAATCGTGGGCGAGTCAGGCCTCACAGGCGGCGGTGATCGCCTCTCTCCAATCTGCTGCCAGCCGTCACGAGTGCTTCGCCTGCGGCGCGGCGCCGGGTTGTCCGTGTCCGAAGCCGTGATCCCCAACACTCCACAGACATCCTGGAGGGACCGAAGCTGATGCAATGTTCCAATCCACCGGAAAATCAACCGGAAAGGGTGCCCCCACGAATACTGCGTTTCATGCTCCCGAAGGAAGTCCGTGGCAATTTTAAATGTTTTCCTCTTCTGCAGCGTGATCGTGGATAAGTCTTGATATAGAGTCACTGGTTGATCTCTGAAGCGGAAAGGCTGCTGCCGCCGCGCCTCGCGGAGAATCCGCTCCTTCAAGGGGAAGTCCGGCAGAAAGGCCAAAATGTCCGGGGGGGGCGCCGAGGCCCTGCGGGGACGGCCAACTCTATTCGCCCTGTCGATGCGTATTTGGAAGTCCTCAGACTCCCCCAAGATTTCGCGGAATAGGGCTCCCAGGTAGGCGGCCACGTCCTCACCCTCCTCGTTGGACGGAACACCTCGGACCCTGATGTTGTTCCGCCTGGATCGGTTTTCAAGGTCCTCGGCGTGGGCCTGTAACTCAATTTGCTGTTCCCGCAGCCGTAGGACCTCTTGCTGCAAGTGGGTGATCTCCTCATCTCTAGAATGACCAGCCGCCTCCACAGTGTTAACTCGCTCCCCCAGGGAGTCCACTTCTCTCCGGACTTCCCGAACCTCTCCGGCCACCTCCTGCTTCAAAGTCTGAAAATCCTCCCTCAAGGAGCTAAACAGCGACTCCAGGAACGACCGGGTCACAGGGGGCTCTCCGCCGTCTGCGCCCCTGGAGGGGGCCGGGGGGCTCGGGGCAGGCTGGCTCCCCCCGCTGCGCAGGGCACCGCGCCCCAACATGTCCGGCAAAGTCCGATCGCCTCTCCTCTGCCCCCTGGCATTCGACATCTTGGAGAGGCGGGAATCACCGACGTCCACAGCTCGGCAAGCAGGCGCCACAGGACGGGGCAGCCAAGCAGCAGAAGCCGGCCGGTCCCTCTATCGCTGGGTAGGGGGCACCGCAATTCAGAGGCCCCGGCCGAGGCCGGGCGGCTGCTCAAAGGTCTTCAAAATGGCCGCCCGTTATAGTCAATGGAGCCAACGCCCAGGGAACGAGGCCGACTCTCGTCACGGGACCAAATGCAGGGTGTACAGTCAAAGGGCAGGCTCGCAGGGCGGGAGACAACCAGGGCCGGCTCGCCGGGATGTGCAAAGACGCTGGGAGCGCGACCGTACTCTGTTGCGGCCAGGGGGGGACCGGCACAGTCACGTGGGGTAGGCCCTCTCGAGCCCCGGTCTTGCGTAGTTGCCGTAGGCCGGCTACGCCTCCGCCGCTACCATCTGTTCGGCTCCGCTCCGTCGATGAAGGCCGCCTCGGCTCCCATCCAGGCTCCGTGGCACAGGCACGCCGGCAGGCCACTCGCAGTCGTTAGGTCACCTCGCCTGAACACCAAGCCTGAAGGTCTTGCGGCTCTCGGGCCTCCCGTAGAACTCTCAGCGGGCACCGCCTCAGTCGATACCCGAGCAGGACCACCGCCGCGGCGGGACAACTGGGGCTCACCGACTGCTCTGCACCACCACGGGGGTCGCCAGGTGTGATAGCCGCTCGATCTGGGGGAGATCAGCGGTTGTGAGCGGTGCAGGGTTTCCAGGGGCTCGGGAGCTCTCGGCAAGTGCGTCCTCTCAGCCCGCCATCTTGGCCACGCCCCCTTGTTTCATCTTTAGAGATATTAAATTTGACGAACTTTTTTTGTTTCTCCATATCCGCAATGGCAGAAAGGACAGTTCTTTCAAAGATTACTACTTCCTTCGGTACTTTATTACCTGGAGGACAGAAAGTTGATTTTTTACGTAGTCCTGTGACTTCTAACGGTGTGGAAGAGGGATTATCTGCAAAGAACGTAGTGAGGCGTAATTTTCGGCAGAATTTGATGAACTCAGTCTTCATCTTGACAAAATCCGTTTTTTTAGATGGTACGAACGATAATCCTTTGGATAAGATACTTTCCTCAGCTGTTGTTAAATTCCTATTTGAAAGATTGAAAATAGGAGAGACTGCTAGTTTTTGTATTGTTTTTGGCGGGTGGTCATCTCCCACGGCTGATTGTAACGTTGTCTCCCTCTGGAGCTCGTTTGGCCCCTTCCTAAAAAAGAATTCGACGACTGTCCCTGAGGCTGTTGCATCTGGATCCATTTGCGATTTTTGTTTGGTCTGCTGTTATTTATATCGCTGTCGTCCCCTGAGGAGGAGGTGTCCGAGAATGTGATGAACTTGTTACGGGATCTACCCCGATTATCAGACAAGTATCTCCTAGAATCCGCCTTGGTATAAAAATCAGGCTGAAGGAACGGATATACGTTCTCAATTCTGAAATTCTTTTTGTCTTTCTCAAATTGATTGTTTTTTTTAGTTATGGTGAAGTCCTTGAATTCCTGAATTTCTTTGTCAACTTTCTCCAGTAAACCCTTGGAGTCCGTGATGGTTTGGTTGTTACTAATTTCCTCCTCTAGTTTTGCGATTTCCTCGAGTTCAGCTTTTGAAATCCTAACCGCTGTTTCAATAGTAAGGACCATAAGGTCCCTACTACATTTAGTTTCTATAAAACTAAACCCTTTCTTAAACACCGGATCTTCAGTGAATATAACAGGACCAACGAGGTCTAATTCTTTTAATCCACGATCCTGTGCTTGGACGTGAACACTCACGATCCCCCGGTAAGAACCTTGACCCACTGCCTGACTATAAACACCATACCTCGTCTCTTTACCACATTAAATGGACGTCGTTCTCTTTCAGGCCATCCAGCTTCATCTAGCCGCCAATTTTTCAACTTGAACTTACAACAACGTGGCTACCGTATACATTTAAGGTAAATGTTTCTTCTGATGACGGCTACGCAAAGTCCTCTCTAAACACTTTTTTTTACTTATGTAGTCTTTATTGTCTTTCGTTGTCACACAGGTGTTACCCCTCTCTCGGATATTCTCCATAGTGGTAAGCAGAAGGAACCTTGGGTGGTCTTGCACTCGAGTTTCTTGGTATTTTTTTAAAGTTTGTTCAGATGTATACAGTAGAATTCTCTTCTTCTTTTTTCTTTAGAGCTACCTGGCCCTGATGAGAATCCCTCCCAACCCATAGGGATTTGAAACGCGTAGGCCCCTTCATGTCCAGTGTCTGCTCCCTTTTGGTTCTTCCTGTAGTGTGAACATATCGTCACATTACCGGCTATAGATTGTTGTATATATTGTTTTTGATTACGCATTTGATTCTGTTGATCCATTTGATTTATACCTGTAAAATCACTGTATAAATTGTATATATAACTGTACATATTGCAGCAGACCTAATACCCAACACGATTATATATTCTTATCTAGTCGTGTTGTGTATTTGTATGTGTTTTGTGTATGAATGGCAAGGTATGATTGTGATATGAATGAATTCGGTATGCATGTTGGATTTTAACGCTTCACTGTTTTTTGTCCATAATTTTTCCTGTGTTTACAAAAAATGTTGTTTCTGTTCAATTGTATATGATTAATACAAATATACCCTTTTTTCTTTGACCTAGACATTATAAATAAAAAAGCAATTTATAAGCACACCCCAGCTCTGAAAAACCTTTTTTGTTCTGGTGGCCAAACCTTTCTAAATTACTATCAGTATAGGCACTTGTTCTTTGTTGATTATAGACATGACATATGGTCACAATATCCCTGTGTGATAATTCCATACAACTGGTTTGATTAAAGTACTACTACAGTAGTACTACTTACAACAAAAGGCAATTTACAAACATACAGGTGAAAATATCCTCCTATCTTTTGTATAAATACAAAGCAGGGCCCCCTTCTCTTTGTCGCATCTGGCTGGGGGCCGAGGGAGCACCTATGGTGCCCCCCTGTTGATTTCTGGACTGTGTGGCAGGCACCCAGAGGTGCCTGCCACGCAGGGCACGGATGAACACAACCTTCCATTTCCCTATGGGAGCTTGTGCTACGGTCGGTTTATGGACGTAGCACAAGCTCCCATAGGGAAATGTGAACATGCGACCGCACCATGTGCGGTCACATCGTAATTAGGCGTTGTGACCGCCGACCGGAGGTCGGTCAGTCCCAAGTCCGCGATTATGTAGGCCGGAGGCAACTCTGACCGATATCATAATCGGCCCCTTAGCAGTACATGTGTGAGGGATCAGGGAGAGTGGCCTGAGAATGGGGAATATTTACTAATAAATGGGAGGGATTTAGGGAGGAGTATGAAGGGGTTTAGGGAGGGCTAAGAGGAGTTTAGGGAGGGAAAGGTCCCACAACAATAGTAAAGGTAACCAAACTCGGGTATGGACAAATTATATTTGACTTTTTAATATATCTATATTTAATGATTTTTTTTAATGATACATAAAGGAAACAAATATCATTTTTGTATATTCAAATACAATATATTTTTTTACAATTACATTAATTTAAATTAATTCTGTACATAACTTTCTATAATTTGTAATACGTAGTAAATAAATATAAACATTGCACTTTAGAAGGGAATTTCTTTAATAAATCTTTAACAAATAATTATAATTTTATTTATTATATTTCAAATAATTACATATTTATTTAAACATGAGGTTAATAGTGATGTAACCTTTTTTATTTTGTTCTTCATTTAAAATGCATATATACAATGATTTTTTGTTAGTATTTAACATAAAATATTTACTTCTATTTTTTTATGGTATAATAAAGTTTTTAATTTTCCCCTTACTTCACCTCAGACAGATCTCCTCCACAGTGGCAGAAAACTCGTTGACTTGTGACCATTTTTTTGTAGCAACTTTACACATGTAAATTAGGCTTCACCCCCTTTTTCAAGTTGTGGAGACATGTAAGTCTACACTTTGTAGTAACCGAAATGGGGAACAGCCAAAAGCATACATTTACTACCAAGTATAAGAGCAAATTTACACATGCAGATTAATTCATGAGTAAATTTACCTTCGTGAGTGGGCCCCAATCAGGGCAGCGCTAGGCACTGACTGTGTGCGCAGCTGCCTAGGGCCTCGCTCCTGCTCACAACTAAGGGGTCCTGCACCAGAGCACCGCCTTTCAAACTATTCCAGAGTTATGGGCTCCAGGGAACAGCTATGATGCAGCGCTGCGAGGCCCAGGTGGAAGGAGGGAGGGGGTTTCATCCCTTGGGCCTCGCAGCCCTGGGCTAAAAGGGCTTCAAGAATCTATTTGCATCTGCATGAAAACAGTGGTTAGATGGGTAATTTAGGTGCCATTAGGTGTGAAGTGAGCCTTGCTCCTGTATGATTGAAAAGCAGAAAATTACTCACCTTGGAAAGAGTAAAGGGGAATGGTGTCTCAAAATTCAAAAGTGCAATTTATTTTACACAGAAGCATTTTATCTTAGTACATTAGATTATATCACTGCATTGAGATGTATTTAGTAAAACATGACCTGAGAAAAATTCTTGCCCCTACCCTGAGGACAATGGTATTAGTGAACTAAGAGCTGGGCCACTGAAAAGGACCAAATTGGGTGACAGAGTTTACTAACTTGTGGAGCAAGAAACAGCAAATTATGTGTCATTATGCTCCATATTTTGCGATTGTACCACCTCAATATTTTTTCATCTTTGTCATGTTAATACTATCTAGGAAAAGGTTTCATCTCATTAATACCAGTTTCACACCAAATGCAGCGAGGGCTTTTCACTGTGTAGCAGCAAGTGTTGCTGCATATGTAGTACCTTTTATTCAATTGTTTTTAACTGTTTGAGCTGAAAACAAGTTTTTTTGTTAAAAGCTGTAGATTTGCCGCAGATTCGTAAATAATCAGAAAATGCAGACTGCAAAATCAAATAAATTCAGTGGACCTAGTTAGGAGGCATGTCAATGTTCATGAGGGCCTAAAAGTGGACTAAACGTTTATTAAACATGGGGCAAAATGATAATCTATTACATCAAATACAAGAGGTGTTGGACAGCACCCATCCTGGCTGCACGTATTTCATAGTGCTTTGATGTGTGATAATAAACAAATGGAGGTTGGTGAAATAAAGCATTTTTCTAGGATCACCCAATTTGATCAAGCAGGGAAGCCAGGATTGACCTTAGATTTTCCAGTTTCTCACTGAGCAATTCAGCCACTACATGGATGTCTCTTTATGACATTTAAGGTTAATATGTTATCTTTTATTTTAGAATGTTGAGACCAGAGCCTGGGTGACAGGCAGGGTCCAAATTGTATTTTTGGCAGTTTTATATTGCACAAACCTTGACCATGAGCATAAGAGTGCTTTACAACAGACAATGTTTTTTTACTGTATAGAGATTTGCCTGAATTCTCAGGATGCTGAACTGAGGTTGGGATTCAAGTCTGGCTTTCCATGACACATGGTGGGCAGTCATAGCCACTAGGACACATAGCCTCTTGTGAAAGCTTGGACCATTTTGGGCTCAAGGTTCTAAGGAGACCTTGAGCTGAGCAGAGCCAGACCTCTGGCTCTAGTTTTCACTGGCTTGCTCACCTATAAAAGCATGTAAAAGGGAGTAATGTTAGGGGAGGCAGAATCTGTGCAAAAGCATAAAATATGTTTGGAGGGGGTAAGGTAGAAGGGGGGAGATGTAAAGGAGAACCGCTGAAGCAAGGTAAGAGGCTAAGATGAGAAGAGCGATAAAGAGCAGCATATGGAAGGAAGATGTGTAAGTAAAAGGGGAAAAACCAGCAAGAAGAGAATGGTGCAAAGGGAAAGGCTAAAGGGGGCAGAGCCATGGAAAAATATGAGCCAAGAGAAGGTGAGAGGCTGGGTGTAAAGATGAGAGGAAGGGAGTAGAACATTGAGGAGGAAGATGGACGTAAGTGTAGCAGGATCAGAGAACCAGAAATAAAAAGTAAGATGCTTGGGGAGAGAAGAAAGGTGAAGAGCAGATAATGCAGGCATGAAGTGGATATAAAATGGGACTTAACCAGAAAGAGTAGATAATAGGTTTGGAAGACATGAGGTAAAAAGCACAGTTTGGAGAGGAGAGATAGATTTAATTGGGGAGAATCAGCAAATAGATTAATATGCTAGAGAACAGGCAAAAATGTCTGTGAACGAGTATGTGCTGGTAAGTCCGCCGAGCCTTCTGTAAAAGTTTGCAACCACTTATCTCTTTATTTTCAGTGTAAAAAGAAGTGTTTAAAAAGTCTTAAGTTTGAGATTCATGTAACATCCTTTGAAAAGCGTTGTGATCTTAAACCATCTTCAATATGTTTCTTGAATTTCAGCCTGCTCTCAGTGTACTCTATCACTCCTATTGACCTTTCTATTAAATCTCACTCTCAGTGTGAGCCTTTCCTACACATGTCCTTGCCAGAGATCTAGAGATCAGAGCTCGCGCCCTGAACTTCCCTTGCAATGCCTTGCTATCTGGTCATAAGTTCCTTCCTATGTAAAAACTAAGAAAGGTGTGGATGTTTCTATGCTCAAAAAATCTTAAGCAGGCTCAAAACCACATCTCTTTGCTACCCTTCTCTCTAATTTCCCACAATCTTTTTCTATAAAAGAAAAAAAGACACATATTGTGAGACTTTTTCTTTGGGTCAGGGGCAATAGGTGATTAAGTGGCAGCATCTGTGGAGGATATCATTGTTTACGATTGCTGTGTCAGATCTGCCTATTTGATTTTATTTGGATAAGAGTTATTCATTTTACAAACTTGTTTCTCCAAAAGGTGGCAATAGTAAACAATCAAAGCTCACTCCAGGACGTGATAAAGTTTCTGGAACTCAAAGACAGTATGTCATATTAGTCATACAGATTAGCACGGTATTCCGTCAGCCCTGCTATGTCTTTTAAAAGGGTCTGTTTTAGAGGAGATGGTTATGGAATGAAACACCCAGAAATGTGTTCTGTGGCTTATAGTCCCCCAATACCCAACAAATGTCTTGCAATATCTATGTGTGTACAAAGTGTCCTACAAAGTGATATGAGACAGTAGTCCACCCTGCAAGACTTAAGTGGTGCGAGGCCCTAGGAAGAGGCTAGATCAGGTTGGTAAGGTGGGGAATTCACAGTTGATTAACAGACCTATGGCTGGACCACTAGGTGAGATGATTTTTTTTATAGTGGATAAACTGGGCTCCATGCTTGGGCTAGCTTGGCCACTAGTGCACAACCCAAAAGGCTGCTGCACTCTTCTTGTTGGGAGCACAAAGTCAGTCTGACTGTCCCCCCAAAGCCAGTCAGCTTATTGTCATGTGTAGAAGGACAATGGGCTGGCCTGGGCAAGCACAGTATGATGAGCGTTTCCTTCATCAACAAGTAAACCCAAACCTAAGGGAGTGACAATGAGAGCTGGGTAAATTGCTGTTTTTCAGGAGTACAGTTAGAATTGGCCTCCTGTGGGAGGTGAGGTAAAGAACGGGGTGTAGAGTTGATGTGGCTGCCTAGGGGAGTGCAGCTGAGGAGCGAGAGGGCATTCAATAGTATACATCAATGAACATGGAGCAATCTGCCACACACTGAGCCTATGAAAGGGTAGGCAGTAGGTTCAGGGAGGAAGATCTTGCATTAGAGGTTGGAATACCAAAGCTGTTCGGATTGCTTCCTGGGGAGTGAATAGAGTGACTTGTGGGTAATGGAAATGGTCTTGCATACAATTATCTTTCATGGATTTACCTGAGGGCAGGCACAATTTGGTTATTCCTTTTGGAGCTAAATATGAGTTGAGTGGCATGGTTCGGGATCCTTTGCAATTTGGCAAGTGTTTTTTCAAATATTAGCGACGCGTCACTTACATCTTTTTAGACTGCAAGTCTCTGATATTTCTTTAGCATTAATTTGCAAATCAATTGCCACCTCCCTAACCTACCTATTCCATGTTGCTACATGTCCTTTCCATACAGCTTTAAACTACACAGTCTGCTATAATAAGCCAGTTTTGTTGCTTTAATGTTTCTCTTTAGTGCCTGGCTCCCGGTTTAGTGTTGGGAGTATTTTGTTTCCCTGGACACAAACTGTTTTCCCTTTAAATCATCTCTTCTGTATATCTTTAAGTTAGTTTAGCCCTTTGAATCTCCCCAAAAATACATTTTAGAGTAATTGCTGTGTTTCAGCGCTCAATGTGTAGATGTGGTCCAGCCTTTGTATGACATTTGTGCTATCTCCTCTTCTCATCTTTTTAATCTGTGCTTTTTGTGGCTTGCTGCAGCTCTTGCAGGCCACTCACTGGATCTAGCATGTATCCATTGTGTTGATCCCCCATGACTGCTGTAAACCAAATGCCTTATCTTCGACTCACTTTCATAAATGGAGGGCTGGGGAATCACTTACATTCCCACTGTACAGTTCTGGGACAATCTGATTTGGAATTTTCATTATGCCCCAATCTGAATACAATTAGTGAACGTCATAATAATCTAATCAGATTTGGAGAGTACTAGACCGAGCTTTTACAGACAGTTTGATAAATGTAATGTATTTCCACGTAATACCAATTTAAAATACATCAACTTATTTTATGATGATTTATATTTTTAGCCATTTTAGTGATAACCACACTAAGTATGCTTCAAAAATGCCAGAAAATTAATATTCAATTGATGTCACTTCCTGTAATGTCACCTCCTGTGATTTCACATTTTAGAGGGGTCTCTCATGTTCCTATTCTGCCCAGATCTCCAGAAACCCTAGAATCTACCCTTGCCCCAATGAACCCAGATCAAAACTCATTTAGTCAGTTGTTATCAAAAAGAATGGCATGGATTAAGCCCACCTAGCCCTGTGTTGGACACACTTGATCAAATAGTTTCTGCATGAGGAGGGAATTTGTTCTATGCATCTCTCAAAGTAAATTAACATGCTCACCCATGTCGAAGGTCTTTGACACAAGTCGGTTTATCACATATTGAGATTAAATGTAAGGGTTCACATATACCGAGGGGAGCTACAATAGTAAATTGATTAAAGTCAAAGGCTGTAATAATGGCAAATATGCAAGATAGTGTCATTTTTTGGTGCTCCTCATACGGAACTGGTGAAATTGGGATATCTTTAGCTACCATAGTTTGGTTCTGCTCCTTGGGTGGATTTATAAGAAAGAGTGTGTGATGTTGTTTAACCTTTCTACCTCAAATGTGTCAATGTTTCAAAGGCTTCACAATATTTGTGAAGATTGCACATTTCTAAATCGAGGGCAAAATGTTTATTGCAAAGAAGGTTTGAAAAAATCTCAGCAAAAAACACTTAGGGCCTGATTACGACTTTGGCGGTGTGACGCCAGGTCCACCCCACCGCCACAGCCATGGTCAGACCTCCCACCAGATTAGGAGTTTTCTCCAGTCTGGTAGACTTTCCCACAGCTGGGCCCTGAAAATAGATACTGTAATGGAAACGGCAAAAACAGTTCCTGCACGGAATGGAATGAAAAGTCAATGCCGTGCAGGAACTGGTGTACTTCCAGCGGGAGTGAGGCTCCAGGGGACCCTGTATGGTCCCCTATGTTTCCTCTCTGCCACCGTTTTCCTGACAGTGGAACCACCATGAAAACCGTGGGGGAGAGGAAACTGTAATATGCCTGGAGGGACCACGGCGGTCCAGCCATGAGTATTACTGCCTCCTGACCACCGCAACACTGTCAGTGAACAGTGGTTTCCAGGCGGCTGCGGTTAGGCTGTGGCGTTCCCACCCCCCATATTGTAATAGGTTGGTTGGGAGACCACCGCTGCCATCCCCCAGCGAGTCGCCAGACTCTTAATCGAGCCTTAGTAGTCAAATTATTTTGCAAAAACGTTTTTGAAAGTTCTGTGACATTTACTACACTTTTCAACCTTTCTTGAAGAGCACATTTTTTAAACTTTGCACATGCAATTTTCAATTTGAACATCCCAATTTATAATGGTTTTTAGCAAGATAAAAAAAGGAAATCTAGACAGAGAAGGTGACTTGTACATAAAAGAAGCAATGGCCATTCAGAGCTTTATGACATAATGTCAAAAATCTATGGACCTGCAATTGGGAAGCCATAGCCTATATTGGTGAGTTTCAAGGACAAGTGAATTCTGACAATATCTTGGACAAAAGCTGGATGCTGTGACTGGATCTGAAAGTTCACCTCTATGTGATACAGAAAGTGAAGGGTAGGTGTGAAGTTCTTGATAAAATGCTCTCATTTTAAGTTAAGTGTAGCTTTTACATTTGAGCTGATTCATGAATCATTCATAAGGCGATTGTGTGTGAATGTTGTGTGTGTGCATGGTTATGGTGAATTTAAGAATGCATTATTGGGCGATTAGACAAAAGCATTGTTTTTATTGTAAACAGTACATTCTGGGAGATTTCAAGGAGGTATCCCTTGAAGAAGTAGCTGTTCTCACTTGGGTTTTGTACCACAAGTGATGCTATCACCTTTATCCTAACGATCATGTTCAATAAAACAACACCATTCATTAAGGTATAAGAAAAATTGAAAAAGTGAGACATGAAAACATAGTTGAGCCAATTGCAAGACACCTTTAGAATATAACTGGGCATTTGGGCCATGATGAATATTACAATGAGTGAAAAGGAAATGTTTGTTGCTAATCACGAGTGCACCAGATAGCTGTGCATAAACTGTGCCCCCCCCCCCCCCCCCCCTCCCAGAGCTACGAACACTGTGGGTACCGCTAACTCACTGTTACCTTGAGACCACTCACAGAAAAAGGGTCAAGATTCTAAGCAGTGGCCAAACTACTTGACATAAACATTCACACATTTTAAACAATGAAACTTATATATACACTCTTAACAAAGTAGCAATCAAACCCCATTCTCCAATCAGCAAGAAGTTTCCCAGTCTTGAGTAATTTCATAAATAGCCAATGAAAGGAGAAAACAACAGCGCAAATGTCAAATTCCACGCTATTACAACTGCGTAGGCCAACTGACTAGAGAACTACCTCTAACAGATGGCAACATCAGTTTAATCACATAATGCAAGGATCAAAGTTTGAAATGTTATAGGTTATCAATAAGTATTAGTCAATATTAAGAGGTGACCCAGATTTTAATTTATCTGAATCGTCCTAAACTATGTATACTAAGAAACACCCCCTTACCCACCTTTTTTCATATTTTTGTGCCTACTAATAAAGCATATATCATGACAGAACACTGAGGCCCAGGTTTATCAAACTTCCATGCACTATAAATGAGTAAGACACCTTGCTCCGCTGCACTGGGTGGGACACCTTCCTGCACAAAAACAATCCTCTGAGGCTTTTTCCTCTTTCTCTGTGTGCTGCAGAATGCAGCACAGATAGAAAGAGCCAAAAAAGAGGAGAAATAAAGATATTTCTCCTCTCTATGCCTCCCCTGGGAAGGCATAGCATTGTGACACATTTCCAGGTCTACCACACATGGTAAACCTGGGAATGTATTAGAACAGAAAAACTTGCTTATGCAGTATGTTAGCATTCACTGTACCATTTTATGTGCCAGCGCCATTTTGGGTTATAATCAAAACGTATCCTTGGTCATTTCTGAGAAGAGGCCTCAGTTAGGTTTCATTTCCCCGAAGCAGGAATTCAGGAATTCTGTCGATACTTGCACAAGTGCCACCATTGCCTACGTAACATTTGTTCTTGTGCCTCTGTGTCTAGCATATATTGCAGTATTATACCTCTAATTCTACTTTGTTTTCTCTTGTAACCTGCACACTTGTCACTCATTCCCCCTATATTGCACTGTTTGCTACCTCATGTATTTTGTTTGCTCACAGTTGTCACTTTTACCTCATATAACTTATAGTCTGCTGTTGTAATTTTGTTCATTTGTAATTTTCTGTTCCTATTGTGAAGCGCTCTGACGCCTTCGGGTAAAGTCTACGCTATATAAAAACTCATAAATAAATAAATAAATAAATAATGAATACACTTTTCTTATTAACACATACCTATCCCTTTAGATAGAAGCCTTCTCCCACTTGTCAAGTTGCAGGCACGGAATGAATGACCTTGACTGTTAGATAGTGTGTGCACGGCCCCAGAATCGAAACTTCATTTTTTCTACTTCACATTTTTATTGTATTTGCTTGGAAAATTCATTTGTGGACGTGCCTTTGTTGGTTCCAAATGTACATATATGCTTGCTGATGTCAGTCACTCTGCAGCACTCCTAAGTAACTGGGCAGACTGGGCTCCGCTCTGAGTTTACTCTAAATGAACATATATTGGTTTGTATTCTCTACTGTTTGACCGACTCTTCATTTGGGATGGAAGGCTGAGAGGAGGTTGTGAGTGACCTGGGTGACTCTAATCGGGGCACTTCCTACAAAGCACCAAAATCCATGAATGGATGCTTGGGGAGACCCACGCTCCACCCTTGGAACACCCCCTGGTGCAAAGTAATGCAAGGCTGCAACTTGCTCTGCTTTGAATTACTCCAGATTTACCAAGTACTGCGGGCCATGCAAGGGGGGTCCTGAGCTCGCTATACTACTGGATTCAAGCCAGCCTGGCTGATGAGTGGTGGTACCCCAAAACTTGTCCCAGTATGCTTGTTGTCCGGTCCAGGGAGGACTTTGCCTGGCAGTTTGGGCTGGACTATTCTCATAGAGAGCAGGGTGAAGACTGATTTGCATTTGGCTGGATCCAAACTGTGGTGGCATGGTGAGGAAAATAATTACGGATTCAACTCAGATTTGGTAATCTGGGTGAATGCTTAACAATGTTCTGCATTCCGTTCATCATCTTTTTGTGTTGCTATCGTCACCCTAACTGGGATGGGTATGCCCAGTCGTGGGTCACATGCTCGCTATGGCACTGGATGCAAGCTAGTCTGGCTGATATGGGGTGATACCCGAAAAACAGTCCCAGTATGCTTGTGTTCTGGTCTAGAGAGGGCCTGGCAGTTCAAGCTGTGCTGTTCCCATGGTGAGCAGTGTCAAAACTGATTTGTATATGGCTGGGTGCAAACTGCTGTGGCGTATTGAACAAATAAACTATGGATTCAACCCAGATCTTTGGTTAGTTGTGAATGATTGACAATGTTCAGCATTTCTTCCATCATCATTATGTTTTACACATTTTTGGGCACCAGCACTTACTTTTCTTCCTCAGATATTGACCAGGAGCAAAAAAGTGAAGAAAACACTGGAAGGAGAAGGAAGGAAGAGAAAGGAGAAAAACAGGCACAAAGGGAGAAAGCAGGAACCTGCAAGAGTGAGATAGTAGTGTTGGTAGTGTCTGCTAGTTGATTAAAGACACATGAGATGAATTTAACACTACACAGCCTTGGTATTCGGGATACATTTTTTAATAGCCTAGTTGGAGCAGAGGTTTGTGCACAGGCATTCATCCTTTTACAAATTAAGCATTGTATAATCCCAAAAGATCGAGTATATGGAAAGAGGTATGTATGCTTGCATATTTTTTTCATTTCACAACCTGTGACTACACATTCTTGACAATTAGGCTTATTAACAAATATATTCTCCTTATTTAATGTCAGATTTGCCTGCCCTTCCCTATGAGCAGCCCGAATCCATGAATAATGATTATAAACACTATTTATTTCTTTAAGACAACAATTCATACGGTATATGGTAAAATATCTCAATATTCCACTCTGCAGTCACATGCAACTTAGTAGTGAGCTACCAGTTGTTTAATTTATACAAGCTTGTTCTTTTTTGTCCCTATTGCTTAAATAAAACTCACCCTTTAAGACAACCATTTGTATTATTAGACTAAAGGTTTAAACAAATGCCCACTGCTGTGTGCTTGGCATGTGGTAATGGAAATATTACAAACAAGCATTTGCAATGCAATAGGTCTCGCAGCTGGCTTCCTCTTACCAAGCGACCCGGACAAAAGGCAGTACGGCGCATGTGATGATCACCGTGAGCAAGCACCTCTGCATCCGGCGGAGCAACTGTGGGTTTCTGAGGCGTTTCGGGTAGTGCTTCGATTTGCACGCCTATGATTGACACCTGTAACCCGCTTGTTCGCCCTCAGACACCCACTCAGCTCACTGAGCCATTTTTGGCTGTGAAAGTCTCGGCCTTGGATTGCACAGGCGGATCTCTGCAGCAGGAGCACAAACCCCCAGATCCGAGCTAAATTGCTGGATTACAGATCTATGTACTGAGCTGTCTCACTGGGAGCCTCACTCTCAGCAGAAGCTGCACTAACACACTGAGCTATCCCACGTGCATTGCACCCAGTGGCTAGGTCTCTGGGGAGAGAGCGTGGATCCGTTGAGCTGCATTCCTGGGACTGGAACAGCTACACTGCTAGTCACATGCACGCTCTGCAGCAGGTGCATGACTCCTCTGAGCTGTCTCACTCGATTAGGGACCGAGCCCTGTCTGTCACATCTGCATCGCTGCACAGAGGTCTTTAAAAGATTTAGCTGTGTCAAAGGGGTTGGAACCGCCGCCCTGTTGCATGCACACGAGCTCCGCGGAAGCTGAAGCATTAACCCACTGAGCTATTTTACCTGGACCCCCTGCTGCACGTGCACACAAACCTCAGAGGGTGCACAGAGCTGTCTTTATTAGTTTGCAACCTTTCATGATAGTTGCACTGAGATCTCTGCAAGGGGTGCATTAACCCCCAGAGCTGCATGCCAGCAAAAGTTAATGGCTAAATTGGAACGAAGAAAATAGAATTACATACCGTTGCAAAGTGTTCCAAGGCAGCAAGCGACTGACAGTCCTCTAAATGAATTACTTTCATTAACTGCAGTTCTCTTTGCCGGGTGCCAGCTGAAAAAATACCCAGCCTTCACTGTTTGTACCCTGTCTTGTAAAACAAAATAAAAGTGTTCAAAATACCTTTTCTCCTATTGAAAGGCGGTAGCTGCCTTCCCAGCGTCAGTGCCTCCAGCACTGGCTGCAAAAAACGCCCACTTCCTTCAGCAGCTTAACGCACCCAGCCTGAGGTAAGTGAAAGCGCCCCATGCGCGCGCTGTGTTCACACAGGGACAGGAGATGTGCATGTGAACTGAGTGCACATCTCCTGTCCGTATGCCTGCCATCTCCTTTCCTCCTTCAGAGGAGACGCCAGAGAGGAGACGCCATGCGCGTGCACATCACCTGTCCAAGCGCGCACATGGTTTGTCTCCCTTCGAGCACCAAACCGACAACAATAGTCTTGCCAAGACCCTTGCCAAGACGATGCAGCGCATGCGCTGCTTTCTCTAGGCGTGACCTAAAAAGGAACGTTCAAACCTAAAAGAGATGTAAAATTGAGGAATGCACTAATTTGAGCCTAGCTAACTTAATAAATAATGTGGATTAACAGGCTTCAGAAAACAGATGTCTTTCTGACAATTTTAGCTGCAAATAAAATGGATTAACTGGGTTAATCGTTGTAAGAAAAATAGAGAATACATTTATTGATTGAATTTTGCTTCACATCAGAGATTAACTGGACAAACAGATAAAAGAAGATTGCAATAGAAGATGCAATGCATAGATTAATGCAAACTCTTTCTTCGGATGTGCTTTCTTAAAACTAAAGATGCTCCAGAGCATTGAAAGTATTTGTTTGATAGCTAAGGTGTTTTACATAACACTACATTGTAATCTTGCAGCTGATTCCAACCTATCAGAGACACTGCAAATATACATAAAAACAAAACAAAACATGATATTCTAAAAATTGAGGGGCATATTCATGAGGAAGTGGCGGTGAGAGCCGTTGGCCTCCTCGGCTTGGGCATCTCACCACCACTTTGGAAACGCCAGGCTGCACCATATTCACAAGAATGTGTTGCAGCCTGGCATTTCCCCCTGTGACAGCGCTAAGTCTCATGACGTAACGCCAATGCAGGCACCCTTGCACCAGAGTGCAAGGGTGTCTGCAAGCAGGGAGGTTTGTTTATGTACAGAAAGGTATCCCTTCCTGCACATAAACAAACCTAAAATGCTGTTTAGTAACTTATATGTGTGCTGCTTCATGCAGCACACATGTTAGTTACAAAACAGCATTTTTTAAAAGGTTTGTTTCTGTACAGGATGGGGCCAATTCCTGTACATAAACAAACCGTGGGATTTTGCTATGTCCATGTGTGCTGCACAAGGCAGCACACATGGAAATAGCAAAAATGAGGAAAAATTAAGCATTTCTCCTTGTTTCGCCACCTTAAGACCAGGATTTTTCTGGTCTTAAGTTTGGCTCTGCCACCTATTGTCGCCGCCCTTGATAATAGGCGATAATAGGTGGCAGCGGCGAATTCAATGGGTGTTGCGGTGGTATGCCCACCGCAACACCCACTGCACGCCCCCTTTCACGCGTGCCCTAGTCTCAATGGCAGCGCTAAGCCACTTAACGTAGCTCTCAGCCACGTTAAGTGGGTTAGCGCGGCCTTAAGACTAGGGCACCAGCCCTATCGCCATGGGAATGTAAAAAAAGTGACGTTTCCGTGACGATTGGGGCTTGAGAGTATGCCCCTGAGTGTGCAAAGTTAGCCTCTTGCAGCAAGAGGTAACTGGTGACAAGTGATTCTCCTTGCCATGTTTGACCTAACCCCTTTTTAGTATTACCTCCCAAAAGGCCCAAAAAGCTGGCGTTTGGTAAATGTATAAGTACAGCCAACAGCAATGTGGGATGAGTGGCAAACTGAGGAAATTGAGCTAATTTTAGGCTCTTTGGGGAGTTATTGTTGTGTGTAGGAGAGACACAAGGTTATCAAAGTTCGATCACTTTTTCCCCAGAACTATATATAAATTAGAGAGAAACAAATGCTAGCTTTGGAAAATTGCAGCAATTAGTAAATGAAAAAAGAAAAATTTCAAAAACCTAAGTATGCAACTTGTGTTTTTGCATTTAATCAGTTTGTACCATATTACGTAATTTTCACAAAACATATTGTACAATTGTTAGCATATGACATTAGTGGTAATCCAAGCCAAGGGTCACTTGTCTACATCATTGATTTTTGATTCTGAACTACTCAAACAGATTATGGGAAGTAACATCGAACTAGCAAAAACATTAGAAGATAAGCACCCTAACTCCCCTGTTTTTACTAACCCAATTATAGTGCATGCAATTGTGGAAACAAAAAACTCCTCAGAAAGCGAAACACAATCGAATGGGGGATACGTGTATTTACAACAAACAGAGAGGAGGCACAAGCAGCAGTAAAGGGAAGTTCAAGTCAGTATATCAAAACAGCATTTCACAATGAACCGTTTAATAGTCAAGAGAAACATACAATTGACTTTATACAAATCTGAAGGTTCTCACGACATATTAAATCATCAAAATTTATTGAAGCTACTAAGTTCCTGCTAACTGTTCGATCTTTTCTAAGCCATAAAACAAACGCAGATATTGAGTCCTCCAGACAATGTGGGCTTCACAAGACATGGCACAAAAAATGTTGGCCTTAAGAGAGAATCATGCAGACTGGAGAATCTCTGCGATGCAACCAGGAAAACCAAAATATCCACATATGCTCAGAACCTCTTGTAGGCATATAGAGAACCACACATTAATAGAGAACCAAAAATAATATCAACAATCAGACCACTTTATAAAGGCCCTGAGGTAACAACAAGGTTTGAAAAATTACAAATGACAGCAGCGGAAACAGATCTTAATGTGTGATTAGTTGAATGACCAATGAATTAATGATCAATTTATCCATCACAGCCTGCTAAACATTACACCGTATGAGCAGAAAATAGGGTAATCGTGGTACAATGAATTTTCCATTTTATCTTGAAATATTGCAGGTTATGAGCGGCAATTGTAAAAAGCAGGCGTCAAATTATCTAAATTCATCCAAGAACATTGTGAAGTCTGTTTTCAAGAGACTTGGCAACCTTGAACTTTAACAATCTAAAACCACACTACGCACGAAATTAAAGCAAATAGAAATGCCTTTGGAAGATCGCGTAGAGGGCTAGCAATATCAATCAGTAATAAACTCTATATGACAAGCGTAAAAATAAAAATATCCTCGTATTATCTTACTCACAAATCAATCAGCTGCTAAACTGCTGATTATAGATATCTACTTTCCCCCTCATCTTGTAAAAAACAAACATAGCTACCGTAATATGCTAGACGAGCTGGAGAAAATAATAGAAACATACGGCCAACTATTTGTAATTATTACGGGGAAACTTGAACCAAATATTAGTATCATCAGTGTACCAGCTCTCAACCATGGAGGAGCCAGATCTGAGTCAGAATATTCCTTATCCAAAAATTCTACTACAGGAAAAACAAAAGGGTTCCAATGCCCAAACCAGACTTATTTCAAACTTTTTGGCAGACTCTAGAGATAGACACTAAGGAGCGGATTCCGATCCGGTAAAATACCCGTCCGTATGATTCGCATCCGGAGCCGTCTCTGTACGACTCGTACACACGCCGTATGACCCGACGAGTACGATCCGGACCGGGGAATCAGGACGCGATTCGTACGGTCCAAGTCAGGTAAGGGCGATTCGTACGGAAAAGCGCACAATCACATACACACCATACGGCGCGTACACCCCATGATCGCAGGGGTATGGCGCTTACCCCTGCGATCATGGGGGGTACGCGCCGTACACCCAGCGTACATGGGGTACGCACTGTACACCCAGCATACATGGGGTACGGTGCGTACCCCATGTACGCTGGGTGTACGGTGCGTACCCCCCATGATCGCAGGGGTACGCACCGTACCCCTGCGATCATGGGGGGTACCCGCTGTACCCAGGTGGGGGCGTTCCATACCTGTTTCGGTGCGAACTCTGCTTTTACGGCTGTTTTCTGCTCCCGTAGAAAAAGGGTCGTACGGTGCGTACCTGACACGTATCGTACTTGCTGGGTCGTATAAACCAGCCGCGAACCATACATAAGTCACGTACAGCGGGTTCTGAGTGAGAATCGTACAGAGATTAGAGTCATACGGTGTCTGTACGATTCGTACGGAGTCCAGCTGCTGGTACGAATCGTACTTCGTCGTACTTATGGGGGACGTTGCAGGGTACGAATCGTACGGGAAAAACACTCCGAACGGCTATTCAGAGAGGTTTTTACCGGATCGGAATCGACCCGAAGGTTTACAGAAGACCAGCCAGCAGCACCAAATTATTGGGGACCTGTGGCCGCCACCGTCATAGAATAAATATTTGTTCTTTGCTCATATTTCCATCTATGCAAAAGATATACTATCAGTCAAAGGCCTGAGGGTGATCATGAGCCTCAAAGGTTAGTAGTAAACATTAAATATGATCGGTGGAAGGCCCGGGCAATGGCTAACAGTGACTAAACAATTGCAGTCAATTTCAAGAGGCCCAACTGGAACAACATGCTAAAAAATAAAGCATTAAATCTGGATGGAGCCTTAGCATCATCTATTAAAAAAGATCTTGCCCAACTAAAAACAGGTAAAGATTGGATGGCCATCTTGCAAATCATATTAGAATGTATTCTATCAGTTGTGATAACAGAGTTTCAAAACTCACGACCAAACACCTTTATCTCATTTAATGCTCAGCAATTAATTGGGTCAAAGAGAGTATATCGTAAGTTGGTGCAGCATACCCTAGAACATCCTGTGGCGAAGGATTGTGACGTGAGACTTCAAAAACTAAAGAAGGCATTTAATATTAGAAACATACGGATACAACGGGACAGTGAAGATAACACCTATGCAAAACCATTCCATGCCATTTCATCACGAAACAAACAAGCACTTTGGTCTTTAGTGGGATATGGCACAAGCTTGTATAAGCAGCCACATGATCTGCATACCCCAAGGGATAAATGGGAAACTCACATAAAGTCCATGTAAGGGTGGGAGTAGCAGGCGTAGAGCCTCTACTCGTATTTCCACAGAGTTTGAAAAAAACTCTGTGGTAATATGCGAGGCTCCCTCACCCTCCCAGATTAATAAGAAAATAAAAAAGAAGACACTTACCTGAATGTCTGTCTCCTCCTCTGCCTGGCCGCTCTCTTTCCTGCTCCTCGCTGTCCTTGCTGTCCTTCTCCTATGAAAAAACACTATGTTGTGTGTCTTGCCCATGCACATAGCGCAGAGCAGCGAGGCAGAGAAGGAGTCAGTCATGCAGGTAAGTGCCTTCTTTTCAATTTTGTTTTATTAATTTGGGAGGGTGGAGGGGCTGGCTAACTCCACTCCGCCACGGAGGGGATTTTTTGCGAAAACTCAGAGTTTGGGACAGAGCATGGAGGAGGCAAACATTTGCAAACTCTGTTGACGGAGCGGAATTACCCGCCTGGGGTTAGTACCAATCAGTAATCGCTTGCTCCTTTGAACCATCAAAAGAACTTGGAACATATCCTAATATCACAAAGTAGGAAATGTCAAAGTTAATAAAAAGTTCTCACTCGTCCAAAGCAGCTGGACTAAATGGTATACCTATAGACCTGGCCAAGTTAGATGTTACTTTTTGGAGCACAGCTTTTCTTCCATGTAACTGAGTCTTGGAAAGTTCCATGTTCTTGGAAAGAGGTGATTGCTCATCCAGTATTTAACAAGGTCCAAAACAAGATCCAACCAGCTATAGATTAATAGCACTCCCATTCTTTGAAGGGAAACTGTTTGCTAAGCACCCTCAAAATAAATTAAGTATTTGAGTAGAAAACAAATCCTAAATCCCATCAGCACAAACAGGATTCCGCTCATTGTGTTCAATAGCTGATAATATTACTACATTGGTTCTACTTGGGAAAAAAGCATGTGTACCGAAAACAACATTATACACCTGTTTCGAGGATTATTCTACGGCTTTTGACAAAGTGAACATGCAAAGGCTGTCGGATAAGCTTACGACGAGGGGAAATAGATCTTAACCTGCTGCACCTTATTACTGAATTACATACGGAAAAATGGCTACCAATAAAACTATCAGCCGACAATACCCTGTCTTCTAAATTTTGTACTGAGAACAGCCTTGGACAAGGATGTCCCCTCTATTATTCACCTTGTACATCGCTGACCTAACCAAGTCATTAAAGTCAGATCAGGGTATTCCTCCAAAATTAGGAGGTATAAAAATAACACATTTGTCCTACAGCGATGATCTGGTGACCCTGTCACAGACGCTGAAAGGACGACAGTATCAACAAAACCAGTAACATAGCTACAACTCGGAAAACGGTCTAATCCCCAATCTGTCCAAAACTAAAATTGTGTCCTTTGGGCAGCAAACTAAAGTCATGGGGTGGGTTCTAAGAGAATCTTCAATTGAGACAGTAAAACAATATCACTACCTTGGAGTGACTTTCAACAGTAAGTTATCCTTAGATTACCTGGTGGCCAGGTGGTTCGAACATGTCAAACCACCCGGCCACCAGGAAATCTAAGTCAACAACGATTACTAGATCGGTACTAAGATTTAGAAACCTGTTTGGAGGAAAAGCGATTAGGCCATCACTTAAAGCATTGAACATGAAATTGGTTCCATATTTGCTGTATGCATGTCCCGCAATGAACTGCAGGGTCATTTTCAGTCTTAATAAAATCGTTATGCGATGTGTATGTAATTTATTACATCTACGCATAGAGTAATAAGACTGGAATTAGGCTTACAATCTTTAACATCACTCCGCTATAGAAGCACTGTAAATTACATCTGCTAATGTGCAAAAGCAGACACAACTTTACCTAAACATCTAATATACCAAGAACTGGGTAAATCTATATATAAGGATATAGAATTGCACATCTTGTTGGTGGGATTAATTCTTATGATCTACCTGATTCACTGACACAGGATAAAATGAGTTGATCGGTCCGGAAAATCCTCCTCCATGAAATATTTACTGATAAACAGTGGGACTCAGACTTGACACAAGTTGGAAAATAAGAGACTTAGTATCCGATACCTACTCTGTTCAGAGCCAAGAATATTTATAATTAAACTTGGCTGGCTACGCTTAAAAGAAACGTTTAAGGTTTAAATTGTTATACATTCTGATTAGGGAGTTTGAAGGAAAATGGAACCCAGTTTTTAAAGGAACAATATCCTATTGTCTCTGTGGCTTTGCAGCTGAATCCCTTGAGCATGCCATATGTATCTGTCCTAACTTGTTGTCGCTTGGGAAAAAGTACATACGCTCCTTGTTTAACAAAGAAAAACTAAGATCAACTGTGGAAGCTGTTAGATATTGTTTTAGAGTCAGGGAAGACAGTGCAATAATAACGTTGATAACATTATTAGATCAGGCATCCAAAGCCCTAGCTGTATGATTTTATTATCTATTCTTCTATACTTAAAGGAAAAGAAATACAAGTTTATTATCTAATTAGATATTCAATTTTCTACTATGGATAATTGATCTGTTGCACAAAACTGTGACCTTTCTGCATTCTTGCACATTTTGGCAAATAAGCATTTTATTGGATTAGGCAAGAAAATACAGTAGGCCAAGGAAGATCGACGGATGGCTGAAATGTTTTGGTCAACGGTATGAATAACAAGGCTAGTGCTGCTATTGGGTGAAACTTAAAAAGTTTACTCACATATTTTTAGAATTGCTAAGATTACGCCAGCTATATATGGATGAAGTTGCATGCAAACTTCTTTGAAGTTGGAGTATAAATGTAAATGTGTGCTCTGAGGTTTTTATGCATTGAAATCGGATGCCTGTATGTTATAATTGTAGAGTTTGACCATTTTAGGAATTTGTTTATGTTATGTGTGATGTTTTATACCTATTATAGTAATCCACGATTAATACAATACACTTCACGACCTACTAGCGGTAAAATATTCCTTTCCAATAAATGTAGCAGTAATTATTTGGTCTAGGAATAAAGGGCTTGATTTAATATAATTTTTTTCCAGCCTAAGACAGCCTTCC
Organism: Lissotriton vulgaris; assembly: GCF_964263255.1. Taxonomy (NCBI): domain Eukaryota; kingdom Metazoa; phylum Chordata; class Amphibia; order Caudata; family Salamandridae; genus Lissotriton; species Lissotriton vulgaris. The sequence goes on from NC_141685.1 coordinate 847,575,907, forward strand.
TGAAGCAAGGAAACGCTCCCTAATATACAAAGGAAGTTGTCCTTTCTTTGGACAGTCAAATCGGTTCAATATATTTGGATACTATTGGCCTTAAAACTCATAAACCAGAAACAAATGCCTTTATCCAGGAAACAGGGTTAAGAAAAGATTAACTTTAATCTGCCTACCTTGTCTATGTGATGGGCACTGATTCTGCCAAGGAAACGCCTTCCTATGGTTCTCAAATCACTTCTGAAAAGAAAGAAGATTGCAGTTTCTGAATTAGAGAGTTTCTCAGCATGACGGTGTTTGCATCTTTCATTGTATACAGTGTTGTTTTCTACCTCTCACAATTGTCCCACATGATCTTCTTTGAAGGTGTAGACTTAATCCTGGGCTTTTGCCTGCTTTGGAATTCGTTTTGGCCCTTTGTTACTCCAAACCTCTCCCATACATTCACCATATGTTCACCATACATTCACCAAACAATCACCAATAGTGCATTTCTTTACCCACTTTTTCTGCAACCACTTCCACTAAAACATTCATTCTAGTCCCACCATTCCCAAACCTGTTGACTCCTTCCACCATTGAAAACCTACCTCTTCGGATGATACCCTGACCAACATCTCAATAAAACAATTGTTGTATCACAACTGCCAAGACCCCCTCTATCAAAATGAAAATTTTTAACACACAGAACTACCTAAAATTAGGTACAGAACAATAAAACTACCCTTCTTAACACCACCCCTTCTGACAATTTTAATAGTAACCTCCAGTAACCCCATGACTCCGTTTAGCCCTATTACACCTTTACTCCCACCATTCCACTCCTCTACCTGTGGATCTGCCCTTCAACCCCATTGTTGAGATTCCTGGTCTCTACATAAGCAAAAAAAATTCATAAACCTGAAATTCGAAGTATAGACAAAAGACCCTTAACACACTAAACAGCTCAGCTTAGCCAAATTGGCATAGTATCCAAGATTCATCCTGTGACTCCACCTCCACACTAAAATACTGGCCCATTGAACCACTTCCCCTTTTCACCCTCCTGTATGGCCACAACTCATTTCAACATCTATATATCTATACATATAGTTATGGTATAGTATATAGTTCTAGTTAGGATTCTGAGAGATAGGAATTCCTGATCTTCGATGCGTAATAACTTTGCACCCATATAACGAATCTCTATAAAAATTTGCAGACCTATTCCTTTTTCTACATTGGTGGATGATTCAAAGTTTTGTGGTGATTCGTTAAGGGGGTGCAAAGAAAGAATGGGGATCCTAAAAGACATTTTTCCACCAATGCATTTTCCATAGACTTTTGTATCAGACAAAGTGGCAAAATGGGTGAAAGGATTTTAATGCAATTTGGCAAGAATATAGATTATGGTGTGGAAAGGATAATTTGTGCTATTTCATGATAATCCATTCAGTAGTATTGTACTCACTAGTCACAAATGTAAGTGATCACATGGGCTGCGGCATGCTGCGGTAATTTTGCTGTATACCACAGTCCATGCCGATGACAATGCAGCATTTGATTGGTTAATCCAAACCCTTAAAAAATATAAAGCCAGCCATGATGTTTAGCCCACACTTTGGGCCCAATTTCGATCTTGTCAGGAAGGCCATCCCAGAGCAATCGGAAGTTGGACCTTCCAAGCGACTCGTACTGGGATCCGTTTTTCACAAACGACGCAGTACAATGTCCAAAACGCTTTACTTACCTAACGTCTCGGTCACTCGAATCCGACTGGATTTTCCCAATAAGAACTCCCCGGAAACGCAGAATAGAGTCGTCTGGTGGCATTTCCCACTCCGAATCCAAACACCCAAGTACGATGTGTACTTGCTATGCGGCGAATCAGTCACCACAACCAACACGTCGGAGCGTCCGGAACAAGAGTATTTCAGCTCCAATTCACACCACAACACGATTACTGCAACCAAAGACTGTGCAGCTATGCATCCTATGGCGCATGTCATCCCTCTACTTTACCTCTACGATGAATACTACAAACCCAACCAACGCAGTCATCACAGACAGTAAGTTAGGCATCTCCCACTAAACAATAACGTAACTACCCCGCAAAAGACAATACAAGCGAAAGAAGGGGCGCAACAACAGTTAAATTAGGGGTGTGGGCTAATACCCCAAGAGATGTAGACGCAATTCTGGGGAGGGGGAATAATACCCCCAGCAATGTAGAGCCAAATCTGGAGTTGGGGGGCTAATACCCCCAGCAATATAGATGCAATTCTGGGGTTGGGGATAATTCCCCCAGAAATGTAGAGGCAAATCTGGGATTGGGGGACTAATACCCCAGCAAAGTAGAGGTGATTCTGGAGTTGGAGGGATAATACCCCCAGCAATGTAGGGCCAAATATGGTGTTGGGGGAAATACCCCAGAATGTAGAGGCAATTCAAGTGTTGGGGGCTTATACGCCGAGCAATGTGTACTTGAACAATGTAACTGTTGCTCATGCAAAGTGACTCAATACCTACAGTTGGAGTATATGCTGCAGGAATGTTCCCAAAAAACAAATCCAAAGGCCACTTCGCAGGAAATGCATTCCCACACTGTGGCAGCAAAAGTAACTGGCAACTTTGAGGAATGGGGCGAGTGGAGATGCTGATGCTCTAGGGACGGTTGAAAAACAAACAAAGTCTCGTCATCTAGTAAATAGTTCCTTATAAAGCTGTGAAATATTCAGGTGCTGATACACAAGCATGACAGACCAGGCACCCACAGCAGCTCAAGAACTGTCTGTGTGTGTGTGGAAGCTGTCTCAGCCTGGGCTCACACAAATGTCGGGTGGGGGGCTGAAGCCCATTAAGCCCTATGGGTGTTGAATTTAATCATAAAGTGTTGTGTATAAGCTTGGATTGGCTATACAGCAATTGGGCATTGGTCGATGGGCTGGTGCACCAGGGTCACCTGTGGGCCACAGCTTTGGGGCCTTTATAAACCACACCAAGAAAATGACTCACTTCCCCAGTCCCTACTAGGCCACTGCAATGCAATGTGGTACCAGTATGTTGTCTGCTTACCAGCTGTGCTGCAAATTAAGGCTGAGGGGACAGCCTTTGGAGCAAACTCACCTTGGCACCCTGCCTCACATGCCTTGACAGAAGCAGTGTCCTCTCCCCCAACCGCACATCACTCAGGACTTGGCAGGTGTAGGGAGGTTGTGTTGTATGTAGGCTAGTCTACCCTACACCCTACCCCCTTGATCAGCAGCAATGTGCCTTTGTGAAACCTCCCTTGACAGGTAAAAGCACAGAGGCTACAATGAAAGAGATATCCACAGAATGGGTGCCAATTACTTTCAGAGTGCCCGAGCGTCATTCTGATCCCAATATGACCCTGGGTCCCTAGCATGTTGTGCATGTCCAATGAGGGAATGTCATCATCAGGTAGGTACACTTATCCCGCCAAATACTAGTTGAAACACACATTTGACAGAGGAACAGGAATTGCTATAAGCACACATATGTATGTATCACAAAGGTAAAGCATGAGTCCACCACAACACACAATGAAACATCGCAGGGCAACAGAACTCGAATGTACTCACAAAAGTATTACATTCTGATGTGCCTGTGTACAGTAAAGCCCAGAGGATATTGGCCCAGACAACACACTTGTCCACAGACCCAGCCTCTCTGTATTGATTCCAGTGCCTCCCACTACAGCAAACTAGAAGAGGTTGTGTAACATTGATCATTTAATTATTTGTAGACAATGTCCATCTTGGTTTTGAAAGAAGCATGGTGCAACAACAATGTAGGATACAGTCACCATGTGTGCACTAGGTGCACCACACACTACTCCCAATCTGTATGTGTACACAGTCATCTTTGGAAAATTTAATTCATAGCAATCCTGCATCTAGTTCCTCCGGCTGCAGTGTGTGTGAATAAATAATAAACCCTTTTTGGAAGTGCAGATTGTTTCCCTGCAGAGTAGTAGGAGTACGTATGAGTCTCAGGACGTAGTAACCACCAACAGTTTTTGAGGGTCTAGTGCACAGCCTGTTGTGTAAGATAAGCTGCCAGCACTAGTGATGATGCTGGGGTGGCTCAATCTCTGTCTCTCCAAGACAATTGACATAGCCATCCTCAAGCCATGTCATGATGCCGGTGGGTGGCTCAATCTCTGTCTCTTCAACATAATTGACATAGGCATCCTCAAGCCAGGGAATATGGGTACATCTTGTGAAGATGAGGGATATGTGCAGAATGAAGTCTGCTTTGTACACATTTGGCACTGAAACACTGTCTCAAAATCTCTGAAAATGTCAATGAGACCTTCAACAAAGACATATTGCTCTCAAGCTCCAGGGCAGTGCTTAATGGACAAAATGGGAGCCACCATGGACGCACACAAGGGCTACCATTGCCAAACCAGATTAGAGGTTTCAAAATGTTGTCAATGCAAATACTTATGGAACTGGGTGTAATGTTCCAGTGTCACATGTGTGTTTGCTTACAGTGCAATGTGTTTTCCTCAGTACAACCAGAGATATCATCACAGTGAGTCCATCTTCCTTGGTGTGCCCATACCTCGAACATTGAAAGTCAGAATGCCAATAATAACCATGCATGGGTAGTCTACTGTGAAGCGTAGGGATGCGTTTCTGGAGAAGTCTGACACCAGGTGGCACAACAACACACATCCTTGACTTCTCACTTTTTTTTTTTAAACTTATTTTTCCTTTTACATACAAACAGTATTCCCACAGTCACCTGAAAAGGCAAGCATATTGACGTCAACAGCATGGTTAACATAAACTTCTAAAATTGTAGTCTAAGAGGGCATTGCCCTTATACATAGGATCTTACACATCACATTTAACAACAACCAGAGAGAGCATTTCAACAACCCCACAGCAATTTGGTGCAACGTCAGTATTTTATGCGGCCCAATCTGATAGCAGTGCATCTCCATACATTCATACCCTTAATGGATCAACCAATCAACGTCCTGTCATGTTCTTCCCCCCTTTCTTCTATCATGGCCTGGTGAGTAAAGTATGCATAAGATGGACCCCAGATATTTTTAGGACTACTACATGTGGGTATAAGAGCATTAAAATCGTCTGATTGTGTATTGCAATAGGATAAAACAGTGCACCATTCCTTTATTGTAGGTGTAGGGCCCTTCATCCTCCGTTTTGCTATCAGTATGCCCAATGCTTAGTAACTTGCGTGTACTTTTTGGGAACTCTTTAATATAGCCCAGAAGGGTCGCCAAAGGGGTCATAGTCAGTCTCACTCCTGCCCAGCCGCAGCCGGCAGTGGGAGTACCTGCAGGGCAGTGACGTGGGGAGGGGGAGGGGCAGGGTGGGGGGTAGTAATGTATGGATTACAGAGTTTTACAGGTAAGTAAACATTTAAATAAAAAAACGAATTGTGTTGAGTGCACTGCATCCCCAAATGCGATGCAGTGCATGGAAAGAAATTCATTTTATTTATTTTAATGTATTACCTGTAAAACTTCGTAATCCATACATTACTACCCCCACCCTGCCCCTCCCCCTCCCCACGTCACCGCCCTGCAGGTACTCCCACTGCCAGCCGTGGCTGCTCCTGCCATATCCTGTAGCGCAGTGTGTGTTCTGCATCCCAAAATTTCTGGATTCCAGGGCAAGATGTGTGAAGTTTGCCTCAGTTGCCCCACACCTTATGCATCTATCATCCTCCCAGTACCATGGAGGCTAGCTGCGGATCGCGGCAAATCAGGCAAACATGACCGGCGCACTCCTGTGGGTATTAAATTGTGGAGAACAGTTTCGCAACATTCAAACGCCGCTTGACAGGCGCCGTGCCAAGTAATCTCCCCTCTGGAGCATCCAGGGACAATAATTAGGAGGGTGCGACCCAGCCTCGCAATCAGGCACGGCTCGGGCATCACTAGGCAGCAGGCCCCCACTCACTCACTGCGATCTCCTGTCCACATGCCGTCCAGGCCTGACCTCATCTGGGAGAAGGTCTTTTTCCTGCAAATTTCAGCAGCGTGGTGGCTCCACAGGACCTACAGAAAAAGGGCCGACCACCCCGGGGGCCCTCCGCAGGTCAGCCATCTCTGCATGTCACGCCCACTCCGGCGGGCCCTTTCAGACGATGCAGGTCGCTCCATACGGAGAGCAGGCCTCGCCGCTGCCTCCGGACACGGCCTTCAATCTGCTCCGTACGTGTGACCACCGCGGATTCACAGGTATCGTTCTGATGTCTGGGACACTGCTGCCGTCAGTGTAAAGGCCAGAGCCTGATTAGATCTGTGTAGGACAGGCATGTCCGAGTGAATGCTCTCCAGGAATTATACCATTTGTATCAAATGATTGGTATGCACCAAGAGGACATTCAGCACTGCTGTCTGCCCCACAGAAATCTGCCTCGGGATGTCAATGTCCTCCACATTCAGGGCAGCAGGGTAGACCAGGCAGGGGGTGAGGTGCCTGGCACAAAGGAGACGGGTCCCCTACCACGGGAGCGGCCACAGTCACTGGGAGCAGCTAGGAGGGTAGAGATGGTAGTGGTGATGGTGGTGGACTCAGATGTAGAGGATTCTGTCCCTGTCTCCTCCACCACCACAAGGGAGTCATCACTGGAGCTAGAGTTGTCTTCTGAATTTGCAGATGTTGCCTAAGCCCTGCCCTCAGTGTGGCTCCCCTCACCCTCCGCTCTACTGGATCCCTCCACCTCGGACTCAACAGTGGACCCAGACTGGTGAACTTCTCCCACTTCATCCATGGTACTGCCACCTCGGCTGGCCGATGCTGATGCTGTGAACAAGAATGAAAAAGAATCACATAAGTCATCCGTATGTACTTGACACATAGGTAACATCACAAATCTTCGCAGATCAAACAACTACACCATTTTGACCAGTTCTATTATCTTTTGATACTTTTACATACATGGCAAGTGTCAGTCGGCCAGTTAACCATTGCTCCCGAACACATGATGTTATCTGAAACATTGAGTGTATCAGCATCAAATGACAAAACCACAACGTCAACTACTTCACTATGTAGCGGGTGATGTATCGTCTTTTGCACCCAACGGTCTTGTGTTCTGACATACCTGTCTCATCTCCTGCAAGGGAGTTTATAGCTCACAATAGGAATTGAATTCACATAATTGAATTGAGAAATGGTATCCATTCTGCAATCCCTACTCATCAAATTGGGAACCGTTGGCTCTAATGTCACAGGTCAAATGTCTTTCTTGTCAAAGTTTAAGCTGGTGTATTTACTGTATGAGCCATGTCACACAGATAACAGTGATTGTGCTCATTTGTCCTGTAACTCAGGTCCTCTCCTGTCAGGTCACACATCTGACTCTTATTAAGGAGACATCAAGGTAGTAGGCATAATTAGGGTGAGAGGCATGTGATACACTGCCTTGTGTCATTTATGCAGTGTCATGAAGATGAATCATAATGTTGGGCACATTGTAAACAGCTCACCATTTTCAGATGTGAACAATGGTCAATACACTTCCAAGTCCGATGACTGCATCTTCACAATGGTTCTGGTGGAGCACGATGCCACTGGACCGTCTGGGTGCATTGTCTGAACAGACCATTTGTACTGAACCTCTGTTATGTACGAATCTAGGACCCTAGTGTAATTTTCCCGATTCATGCCCATATATATAGGTATAATTTACCCGATCCTTATATAGGCATAGAAATCATATCCATAGTTAGACTGAGCCTATGCAGCCCAAATATGGCATGGCTACTTCCACTAAGTTTCAAGAATCCACAACGATTTCTTCGAAAAACCCGCCTTCAGCAGCTAGGGACTTCCCCTTGCCTGAATACTAATTTAACTAGGAAATCATGAATTTCAAAGAACTGAGTCTTTGATGACGTTATTATGGCCAATCATACGTCAAACTTGGCACCTTCAAGGTATAAATATGCCTACATTTGCCCAGACAAACGCACAGTGGTTTGGAGCAGATCGACTATCTACTTGCTTGATGCGCCCTGCTGCAGCAAGTGCCGAAGGAAGCCGACCCTCCAGCTGATGCACTGAGAGACGCTGTCTTTTCTCCTGCCGAGAAATCCAGCTCCAGTGTTTCCAGGCTACCCTTGCGGGTTGCTGGGAAATCGAGTCCTGAGAGAGAGATACAAGACCTCCTTCATTCTAAAACCAAGGTACGGAGCTGATTAGATCCTTAGAGAATTCTTAGAGAGATTCTTGGCAGAAGAAATACTATCCTTAAAGCTACACCTGACTTACTTCTTCCCTTGTACTAGACTTAGGTTAGGTTGTAGTGTAGTTCCTAGTTTCCCACTAGGCCCTGCGCATTGGAATAACATAAACAGTAGTATCGACGTAGAAGTGCAGATCTTCCAGGCCTCTACTGACTATGCTAAACTTAATTGGGTTTGTTACCAACTAGCTCAGAGGTCACTGGAAACTTTCTTGACTGAATAGGAAGTGATCAGCTTCCCTGGCACAGACAAGAAGGGATTCAGTTTTCCAACAACCGTGCAACATGACAACTTTGCTCCTCAGATCAAGAGTCAATCTCTAGGGTCGTGTGAAACAATAGACAGTTATTTTACTCAGTCAGGTTAGTGCAGTTTACTTTCATGATATGTAGAGAATAGAGAGACGGGCGTTTGTCAATAAAGGGTTAACATTTATTGAACAGTCTTTCTTCTCGTACAAGAGAAATGTATTGCCACAATTGCAAGACTTGTTATGATAAAAAGTACGTACAGTAAGATAAGTATTGCAAGATAATACTGTAAAAGCATTGATATGGTTTCTTAGCCATACAATGGTTTAAAAGTAATAAAACATATATACACTCATATATACATTAGGCTAAAATACTCAACTGGTGCTTCTAACTACGCCTACCCCAGTGTACCTGACCTAAGCCTAATACTTGGGAGGGGAGTAAGTAAGTAGCTTCAGTTTAAGTTGGTTTTGCCAAGGTTTGCTTCAAGAATTCTCACTAAGGGTTTAGTCAACACCATACCTCTGAACGAATGATGGAGGTCTGGTATCTCCTTCAGGGGGAACTCAGTATCCCAGTCACCCGCGAGGGCAGACCAGAAACGCTGGAGCTGGATTTCTCAGCAGGAGAAAGGCAGCGTCTCTCTTCAGCGCGTCGAGGAGGAGGAGGGGGGACAGCGTCCGCGGGCAGCTGGCATCTGCTGGGCTCTTCGCAGAGGGACGGCTGTTCCGCTCCTAGTTTCACCACACCAACGTTCGTGCTTTAGCAGCGATAATGGTATCAGCAGCTTCAGGCGAAGGGCAACAGGCTGCAGCAACAGGACCATTGCTTAAGGCATCGTTGGTAATATTTATACCTGACAGGTGCCTGGTTTGACGTAAGTTTGCTGGACATAAGACGTCAATTAAAGATGTCACTAGGAAGTGATAGCTATCAGTTGCTCATTAGAGTTCCATTACTAATCAAAACACAGCAAGCGGGGATTTCCAGGTTTGCTGAGTTTTTATCTTGTTGAAGAACTCGGAGTGTTAATCTAGGAATCTCAGATAGTGACTTCTGCTCTGTCATTGCACTAATTGGTTGCAAAGGAAGTGGCAGAGAACTATTCTGGAATGTGGCTCTGTTCGTGTGAGGCCAGAGATGACTTTCTGAATATCGCACTTGAACGGTTATGCCAATGTAGGGAATAAATGGATTTATAGCCGAATAGGGGTATAAGGTCACAGTATCGATCAGGATCCTAGATAAGCACGCAACACCCACTCCACGGGTTCATGTCCATCAAATTACTAAACTAGAGCAATAAGATGCATGTATTACCCACATATATGCATTTGAAATAGGCGTATACTGTAATACGTGAAATTTAGGTACTGTACGTTTTTGAAGCATAGAAATCATTCAAAAATTATTGCATATGAAATCAATGAACGATTATGCAAAAAGAATTACACATGAAATATCTCTGAAACAGAAGAAGGGCGAGATAAATCATCACATATAAATGCATTGCAATAAATGTGCTAGAGGCTGGTGTAAAGGTATTATGTCTCTAGATGTGTTTAGAAATAGAAGTTTGAAGCTTCTGTTCTCTAAGAATAGTTTTTACTTTAAGCAAAGAATTGTTCATGCCAAAAAAGGGTCAATATTAAAAAGTGTTCAATTCAAAAGAATTATTGCTTGAACGGGGAAATAGAGTTCCAACGCTTTTAGCAGTTTTTGTTGTTCAAAACTGAAGGCCGAATTCAGAGTTCATGGGAACGCTGTGTGTCGGAAAGCTTCTCCAAAGTTATTGTTTCTGTTCGGGTGAGAACATCATATCAGACAGGCTCTCAAAGAATTGGTCTACAAAATCAGGTGACAGTTTAACCAAATTCGATAGTGCTGTAACTTGGCAGGTGTGAGAATGATTGCTGTCATCATAGTCGGGATCAGCAATGCTCACAGAAGGTCGTACCTGGGTGATGTTGCTTTTGTCACTCGCTCCACTGTTACCACCTAGTCGTAGTACAGGAGTCTCAACTAATGCCGTCATCAGAATTGGTAGCCGCTGGGGACAACACAATGCGTGAGCCGTTATCGGACCGAGCAAAGTATCGACGTCCATTGGTACTGCTGATGGAAGTGAAAGACAGATGTCCAACACGCACTCATCTCCGCATAGCATACATCTAGGCTTTCCTGTTTTCAGTTTCTATTTTCAGTAAATTCTGGTGGGGTTTTTTCAGTGATTTCAATACCTTAAAAAACAGTTATCATCAGTGATTACACTTTTGCACGCCACTAAAAACAACAGAACAAGTGTTTTTCCGGTGTTTATGGAACGTTTTGCTTTTATTATTGCTTGTTTTCTGCACTGATAGAACATGGTATATAGACAGTGTACGTATAGTGTATATGAGGTCCAAATAGATTTTTGCAAATTAAACTTATTATAGTACACCATACAATACTTCTTCAGTGAGTCTTTGGTCATGTGTGCTCGCTCTTTTGTTCCCATGTAAACTTATGTGAAAAGGCCCTCTCAACATTGCCACTTGAGACGGGCAACGGCAAAACAGTCAGTGCACAATTTGTTAACTCTGGCCACTGACATAGCTTTCCATGCTAATACTGGAGCACTTGAACAATGCGATTCTCATGCAGGTTCTGCAACATTTGCATTGAGCTGGGCACTTATGCCCTCAGAGTTATTGAAGGGGTCAAAAATGAAGCAGCACTTTTGAAACTATGGAGGAAATTCTCCTTTACTGAAGGGATCTAGAACTTGTAAAGAGTGCCACAGTGAGATTTCATTGACTTCAAATGCAATTGGTGGTGACGGGACATTTCTATGCATCATTGCAAGCCATTTCTCATACATTGTAAAATAAACGTTCCTGAATTGCTCTTCAACATTGCTTTGCTTACCAAGTGGCAAGCACTCTAACATGGAACATGTTGCAGTGCCAAAGTCACTAAAGGTGTTGCCCAGCCTACTCTCAAAGAGATGTTTCACAACTACACTAATTATGCTGAACACTTGGCAGACAAGGGTTTTTTCAGACTCTAGGGGGCATATTAGCAAGAACCTCGTTAAAATTATTGCTGTTTTAGCGGCAGGAAACTGCAGCTAAAACCGCGATAATGGGCTTGTTAATATGCATTTTAGAATTCCAATGGAAGCCCAGGTTGGATGTCCTGCACATCTAACCTGGGCTTCTATTGGAATTCTATAACGCATATTAGCAAGCCCATTATCGCTGTTCTAGCAGCAGTTTCCTGCCGCTAAAACGGCGATAATTTTAACAAGGTTCTTGCTATATGCCCCTAGTTTTTTTATAATGTCCACTACAGCAGTTATGTTTTCCTGTAAAAATCTAATAATGCAGTAGAGTGTACTTTTTTTTACATCACTATCAATATGCGACCAAAGATCCTCACATTTCTTGCCTTTGGCATCATCACTCAGCAAAAATTCTGTAAACGGTTGCCACATGGATAATATAGCATTCATAGCCCCTTGTACTCAGAACAATCAGCTAAAGGACACAGTTGGGATGACTCTTTCGTTGATGTCACACAAAGCAAGAAATTATAAATATTTGCGTTTTTTTTCCTGTGCATAAGAAAACAGTGTACCAGAGAATTGACTAAAAAGTAAACAGCATCCCTCATTAACTCTGAAGAATGTAAAGATGCTTTCAGCATACCATCTAACAAGTGGCAAGGATCTCCTACAGGGAATCAGTTCAGCTTGGGTATCAATTTTGAAAGGTCATCACACAACTTTTTCATATACGTAGTTGAATCACTGCAAATACAAACAATATCACTTCAATCTTTGTTGGAAAGAACCTTTTTTGCAGAGCATTCCAAGTGGCACTGCGTTCCATGTTTTCCAAAAGTCTGATGTCATGTTTTCAACACTATCCCACATTCTTGATGATAGCTCTCTTTATACATATACTTGTCACTATACCTTGCATTGAATATTTAAAGCCTGAGGTGTTGGCAATTCACCTACTATCACTACTGACCCACTAGAAACTGTGAGCTGATGTATTAAGGGTTTTTACCCATTCTCTGTGGGTAAATGTGATGACACATATTAGGAAAGATTCTTATGAAACCAGCCATTTTACCTATCAGTGAAGGAATCAAAAGCAGCCAAAATATCAAATATGATTTTGATATTTCCTGATGCTCAATAGTTGATAAAATAATTAAATGAGACCTAAAACATGCTTCTAAACCCTGCATCTTTAAACCAAAGACCGCAAAAACTGAAAAAGCAATAGGAAGAAGAAACAATATTTTAGTGGCACCCCTAAACATCAAAATTCAAGCAGAATAATGTTAGCCCAGTCTTTCTTACTGCTAGCTTGTATAACAAAGTTACATTGTATTGGCCCCTTCAGGAAGAACAAAAATGACTCTTTCAGTCTCTTTTTCCTTTCTTTGAATGGCATTTAGTTTGTGGTTGTGCAGGTGTATTTTCAGTGTTTACATGTTTTCACTGGTGAGGGCTATTTCTCTTTCAGTGGGGTTTTATCAGTTATTATAGGTTTAAACCTAAAACCACACAGCCTACATACATCGAAGTACCGGTAAGATACAGTTCTGCCATATAGGTCTGAATGAAAGGAACCAGGTCATGTTTAGATCTCTCAGCCTGACCAATCCAAGGACGTTACTTATCCTGTCCCGGTAGCGCATTGCTAGGATTGTCTCTTCCATTCCCATGGGAGCTATGTCTGAGCTTTGGCTTGCCATAACGAAGCAGGACGGTCAAAAATAAAATGCCTGCTACAAGTCCCAAAAATAAGGGTATGCCGCCAAAAACAGAGTGGACAAAATTAGGAACGATTCCCAAAATTGCTTGAAAAGGTGTTAGCAGTCCCGTAAAAATCGTCTTAAATATGCCTGGGATGCCTGTGGCACTAGACATGTTAAGGAGTTGGCTAAGCATTTCTACGAAATGCACGGGGCAATTTGTTGATAAAAGTTCATGAACTTCAGTAGCTGTCCTTGCAACTAGAAGATCATACGTCTCTTTTGATGACGTTATGGGCACTGTTGTCTGCAAAAGCACAGACTTCATTTTGCTTAAAGTATCAATTCGTATAGAATAGAGATTCAGACGAGGCCAGATGGGAGTCTCTGTGTCTACAGGCCCGCTCGGAAACAATGCCTGCATACAGCATTTGACCATGGATGTTACACTTACTAGATAACTTTTCCCTGGCACTAGGCCACCACATCTGTGATCCGTTCTAAGAATGTAACTCCCGTTTGCAAGTTGCATAAAGAAGGGCTCTATCTGAGTTGCAGGTGTGACAAGCTGGTGGCATGAAAGGTTGTTAGAATTTCCATCACAAGCTCCGTGTAAATTAATACCCTGGCACAAAAGTATACCACTTAGTGAATGTTTACAATTTTCACCACTAAGAAATACATTTTTGTCGCTGTCACTGTAGCAAGAATGTGTGTATGGTAATTTCCATTCTGATTTTACATATCCTTTAACCAATCGTTCATACTGGCCAGTAGGTATGTATTCAAGGCATTTTTTAAATCGGAAAGTTGTTATCGGAATGGTGATAATTCCGTGTATTATCCATTCAATGACAGGACTCTCTGACATTGTCAATGGTAATCTCTCAAGTTTTTCGATGCTCAGGATTGTATAGTCTGCTCCTTTCTGTGCCAAACTGATCTGTTTATCAGTAAGGTTAAAAATGGAAAATAATGACGTTGTGTTGATTAAACGCCAAGGCACATAGCCTGAACGAAGATTTTGCAGCGTCCAGCCTAATTGTATAATAGAACGTAATTGAGATTGGCCATGTTGTAACATTAGCAAGTCTCTATCTATCACATCAAAGGCAGAGGATACAATATTGTCCAACGAATATATTCTGGAAGACAGAGTCATTAACCCATTGTCTACTACAGAAAGTGATTTCTCCAAATTAATACGATCAATTTCTCGTATTTTTTCAGCTGTTTCAATTTGTTTGACTTTCCAAGCCTCGTTGTACGCAGCATAGATACTGGTCGCTATGAAACGCTTTTGACGCTGTTTGCGTGGTCCAAGAATGAAATCGCGCAAATCAGCACCATCTTTTAGTAAAGACAAGTGTTGCTTAATTTCAGCCAGTGTGGATGATGTTAGCCATTCAAGGCAGAGTTTCCCTACACTGTATGTTGTTACTATCCCTGGATGTTGTCTCTGGGAGTATCTAGGGTCTTGTCTGGACATTTTTAACCCCTGTGTTTTGTTCAGGAATCTATCTTGACAGTTGTTTGTGTCAGTAGGCCAGATTAACCACTTTTTCCAATCAGGATGTGTTCTGTTGAAATGTAAAATTTGTGACACGTCTAACTCAATATCTGTAGTTGTATTTTCAGGTATTGGCTTTGGAATAGACGGTTTCTTTAGGTCTTTGATCTTAGCTAGGCCAAGACAGGATGTTTGGTGTATTGTGTCATTTAAAAACATCATTTGATCTGGTATCATGCAGGTTCTGAATAGTGCTTCAATGCCTTGTACCTGCCAATCTTTTGTACCCCAAATTGTTTTCGTTTCAATGTTATTTTTCCAATAATCAAAACCAAATGTCATCATTTTGTCATAAAATGCTTCTGAATATATCAAATTAGAATTTGTCAGCATTGTTTTCATTCCTGTTTTACCTAACAGTTTGTAATAAAACGTTTCTGCATCACTGGTTTTAAACCCTGAGAAGTATTTGAATTTCTCAAAAAATGCTTTAGAACTGCTTTTAGGTGGTGTAGCACAATGTTCCCATTGATTATACATAAAAACATTTCTAGGCTGTGCAGATTTATGCAAGTAATGATCGCCATAATGCGTGTAGCAGAATAATTGCTCATAACTAGATGAACCTTGTAAATAATCATGATCTGTGAATCTAGCTGACATTACTAAATCAGACATCATGTCATTAATACTGTTAAAGTCCCAATCATCAGAGAATGTACTAGGTTTTACAAAGTCACTTAAGGAAACCTTCAGTTGATGAGGATACTTCAGGATTTTGACCGGACCATAGATCTCATAGTCAGTTTTCTCCCATACTACCCCACCAGGTATTGAAATTGCTGTGACATTTACTGTTGACAGTTCTCTTTTCTTCACGTGGGATGATCTGTGTGGTTGCAGGACTAGGTTGATGTTCTGACTTGCTGTGTCCATTGTACTATATTTTCCCTCAATGAATTTTCCCATACAAAGTACCATGATGAGCCAAAGCAGGAGGAAAAATACACCTAGACCGAACCAGAACTCTAACCAAGGGGAAATAAGGTAGATTTCTTTTAGTTGATGAAAGAGTTCCGTTGCTTTTTCTTTAAAAGTCATTTTTGTTTCTGGCATCACTTCGGGGTCGTTTTGATCTTCAGAGAAGTTGTCGCAGTTGATGAAATAACCAGAGGCAGTTCTGTCAATTGTTGGGATTGTTCTTTCAATCTGTCTCTCGGTAGCACTTTCTGATGCCACATTATTGTAGACTGGTGTTTCTTGACGAACTGTTTCAATCTGTGTCTCAAGAGGCACGAGTTCCATGGCATTATTGCATAGTCCTTCTCTGTGCACTGCAGGCTGATTGAATGTGATTAGTCTTTCAGTTTGAACCTCTTTGATTGTTGCAAGTTTGGGTATTCTGTTGTTTCTTGGGAGTCCACTGGGCCTACTGTTGATTATAGGCCACATGGTTGTGGTCACAACTCTGTTTTCCTTTTTACCAGCAAGGGGCGGTAGTACAACTGATCTTGTTCCGGTGACTGCCAAGACAGGTACTGCTTTTCTGTAAGAAGGCCCAAATTCCTTCTTCACCGCGATCTTTTCTCTGACTAGATCCCCAATCTTTGGAATCCAGACAGGCCTTGCTGGGGCTGTTGCTTGTGGTGCCTCGTCAGTGGTAGATGGCTGTTGCTCCAACTTTATGTTGCTTAAGGATTTTCTTGTTTCATTCAGTTCCTGTAAAACAGCCAAACGATCTTTGATGTCAAAGTCTGTTGCTTTTTCTTGTACCACTGACATCTGACTATCGAGGTCCTGAACAATAGTTCGTATGGGCTGAAACCTTTTAGAGAATTTCTTGGCAAGTTATTAAGACTAGTCTGGACACTTATTAAATGTTTGACCCACCCAGCGCCTGAACCTAATACCTTCGATGTTATAGATCGCTTTATGTCCCGGTTTTTTCTTTCTACCACACTATTCCCTTCGGGGTGCGACGGACAAGAATACCGCAACCCAATTCCCATGCTGGCCATGGCCTCCTTATAAGCTCGAGAGCTAAAAGCAGGACCCTGGTCAGAATGGAACGTGGTAATTGCGTATATGCCGATATGGACTCGCAAATCTTTTATAACCGTTCTAGCGTCAGCCGAGCGCTGGAGGCCACATTATTTAAGTGTGTTTAGCCTTAACTGTGTACAATGGGACGCGCTTCTCTTCTTTGATTGCGCAGATAGACCGCCTTATGCTGTCTAGCAGGGATCCTGAAACTACACTGTCCTGTTCATTACTGCGATCTCTGTTGCAGTCTTCACAATTTTGAGCAAAACATTGAATATCTATGCTCATTCCTGGCCACCAGTACTCTGATTGCAATTCTTTCAGAGAATCCTTAATTGTTTGATGTCTCAGACCCAACCCCATGTGTGCTTCCAGTAAGAGGAAGCCCCTCCTGCTCCTGTTTGGAATTACTCTGTCCCCCACTCCAGGGATTCGAGCAAAAGGAACGGAGTTTGCATCTATTATGTATGCATAATTGAGTGGATAGTTCACGGGTAGTGCTGCACAGTCGCCTTTTATGGTCGTTTTTACTGCCAGCATGGTTTCCCCGTCTATGTATTTTTCTGTACGCTTTTTTGTGGCTACGGAAGCCGGTTTAGTTGCTTCCGCTGTGGCTGTATTGGCCAATGAATTCCCTGCAACGTGAACACCATCACATTGAAGACTCTGTGCGTGAATCACGTGAGTCTTTTGTAGTTCTTTGTGTAAAAGAGCTACCTGTTTCCAGAGCAATTTATGCTTTATTGTGGCACCTGTGTCATCTTTGTAGTCGTTTTCAATCCACCTCTGCAATTTATTTTTGTAAGAGTTGACGCAAAAATGAGAATCACACACGATTAGTGTCGGGAATTCACGTTCTGCATTTTCGAGCGCCATCTTTAAACATCTGATTTCAGTTCTCTGAACCGAACAGTTTCTTACAGATTCAGTTTTTGTTACTTTCGGTCTGAATTTACCGCACAGCCAACGACCTTTAATAATCGCACATGCTGCATCGTAGGATTTACTCTCTACGTTGAAATGCTGTACAAATCTTTCTGTATAGATTATACAGGCGTATTGTGGGAGAGGCAGAAGTTCGATTGGCAGAGGATATTCTTCTTCATATTCTAAATCATTCAGTTCTTCAAATTGCGGGGCGAAATAGTATTTCACATCTTCCGCACCTAGAGAATCTACACACTGTATCCATTTCGGATCCAGTGACACTGTAGGCAGGTTTACTGGGCTGAATAGCGCCTCGAAGGCGGATTCCGCTGTGAGGATATTAATCCTTTTGCCGTGTGCTAGTTCTCGTTCATTTGCTAATGCAATTTGCACTGCTTTCACAGTTCTTTCTGTGAGACTGAATGTTTTTTCTACTTGTGTGTACAAGTGAGATTTAATTGAAATTGGTACCTTTTCTCCCTCATTAGAGGTTAGGTACGTGAATCCGCATCTTCCTGGGATGACTCGGATTACATGATTGCGTGTATTGTCATGTGTATCTAATTTTGTTTTAGCTAACATGTCTGTTTGCAGTGATCTCAAAATTTCTGTGTGTTTTTGAGTCCAATTGATTTGTTTAAAATCAGGTTTAATTAATTTGTAGAGAGGTTTAACCCTCTCTGCGTAATTTAGAATGTAAGTTCTTCCGAAATTCAGAAAACCTAGTATGGATTGTAAATTCTTCCGCGTTTTTGGAGCTTGGAGTACAGCGCACTTCTCTAAGAAGTTGTCCGCTAGGCTTTTCCCTTCACTTGATAATTGGTACCCTAAGAATAGTACTGTCAGATGGGCAATTCGAGACTTTTTAAAGTTGAATTTGCAACCCTCTGCTGCGAACCCAAGTATAATGGTGTTCACTCTTTTCAAGTGAGTATCCAAGTCGTCGTCTGTGAGATAAATATCATCTACGTAAGATAATGCCTCATCATCATATATTTGTAGTAACTCTGTTACTCTAGCTGAGAATAGTCCTGGGCTGTTCTTGAACCCCTGTGAGAGTCGACAGAATTTTTTCTGCGACCCAAATGCTGAGAAAGCGGTCAAATATCTGCTTTCTGGTGCAATGTTTTGACAAAAGAAATCATTAGATATGTCTAATGTCGTTTTATATTTTTTCCTAACTATGTTATTCATTAGGGCTGCACTATGCGAGTTTTGTACTGCAAAAGTTTTACAACATGCATTAAGATGTCTGTAGTCCAAAACTAGACAATATGAATTGTCTGGCTTGGAGACAGGAAACAAAGGATTGTTCATTTGAGAGGTGCATGTTACAATCACCCCCTGGTATTCAAGTTGATCTAAGATCTCCCTGACTTGTTTTTTAGCTTCTTGCTTAATGGGATACTGCCGTTGGGCAGTTGGTTCACTTTTTAACTGGATTTTGTGAGGAGGAGAGTCCTCATCCCATCCTACATGATTTTTATACAATGCCGGTGCCTGGGCTACTGCCCATTTCCTTGCATATGTATATTTTTTGTGAATCGGAATGTGATTCGAGAAGGCAGGCATAATCACTTCTTCGCCACGAGGGCACTCCCTGACAAACTCTGGGGGCCAATCTTTTTCAGCTAACAGAATATCATAGCCTTTTGAGAGCTTATCCCAAAATAGACCTCTTATTTTCCTAGTCTTATCACCCTCTATACGCAATGTTATTTTGTATATTTTATGGGGCTCGCTAAGTCTGGTGTCGGCCGTTTCAACCTGAATGAATTCATTCATGTCCACTGTCTCCAGATGACTCATCAAGATCTTGCGCGCTATACTGATTTCTGCTGCACTGTCCAACATTGTCAATGCCCACTCCCCGTTTTTCAACTGTGTTCTCGGCATGGTTGATTACTCTAATACTGGCTACCTTCTTTTTTGGAAATTGAGATTTTTTACTCTGAGCAGGTTTCTTGTCTTTGGACTTGGTGTGCTCTCCTGGGTCTGACCGTCCTCTTCTTTCCGATTTCTGCAAAAAAGATCGAGAGGGACGTGTATCAATACTTTGATATCCATCAGGTTTTTTCAAATTATCCCTATTTCTAAGGTTATTTCTTTTCTCAGAGGGCTCCCTCTGGGGAGACTGGTGTTCTCGAGTCGGAGTTCTTTCCCTCCGTCGAGGAGACCTTCCTCTGGACTGGAAAACTTTTTCCTTGGGAGTGGATTGTTTATTTCCATCCCTGCTCTTTTTAGGAGTGTTTGAAATATTTTTAATAAATAATTTTACTAACTCTCTATATGCTTTTGTTAATTCTCCTATGTTAACTAAGAGTTCTTCTTTTGACATTTTTCCAATGTCCGGGTGTGGTGTGTAGCCGGCTAGAACCGGCCACGTTGCTCCTGGTCTACCTAGTGGACCGAGCCTGGTAATGTGATCATTATGTTTTAGGGCGCCATTAAACCAGAGCAGGTGCTCTTGGAATTTTAGTGGGATTTCAGTCTCCTCGAAAGGAGCGTACTCTTCCAGAGGTTCCTCTATTTTGTAATAGTGAAACTCTTTTGTTGTAGCGTTTGCCGCTGGGAAGTTTATCCATGAATAGAATACCTCTGTCTGCCGATATTCGTGTGCCTCTATCACGAAAATTACTGTACCACCTTGTGGTGTCAGTCCGTTTTCTATAAGTTTTAACGTTATAGATTTTCTTAAGTGGACCGGGATGATAATTGCATCCGGGTCTGTCTGTAGGAGACTCGAGTCTTCCTCTATTAGTAGGGTTGCCAGCCTAGCTGCTTCCCTTTCTTCTTCACTGTCTGACATTTTATAAATGCAGGCTTTGCAGAGTAGGTCTCCAAGGAGACAAAGATTAGGTGCACAATATTTTGGAACACTGTATCCTTCAACGTTGAATAAACCAGAGCTTTCCATAGGAATCTCTTCCTACTGAGTTCGGGCAGATTTTAACCTTTCACCCACTCCAAACGTCTATTGGAGTATTTACGGGAGAAAGGGGTCTGTGTGAAATATGCACGACTGAGTTACTCTAACGTCTTGCGTTAGTTTATCGCCTTACCAAACGTTTGGGCGCCATGTAGTGTAGTTCCTAGTTTCCCACTAGGCCCTGCGCATTGGAATAACATAAACAGTAGTATCAACGTAGAAGTGCGGATCTTCCAGGCCTCTACTGACTATGCTAAACTTAATTGGGTTTGTTACCAACTAGCTCAGAGGTCACTGGAAACTTTCTTGACTGAATAGGAAGTGATCAGCTTCCCTGGCACAGACAAGAAGGGATTCAGTTTTCCAACGACCGTGCAACATGACAACTTTGCTCCTCAAATCAAGAGTCAATCTCTAGGGTCGTGTGAAACAATAGACAGTTATTTTACTCAGTCAGGTTAGTGCAGTTTACTTTCACGATATGTAGAGAATAGAGAGACGGGCGTTTGTCAATAAAGGGTTAACATTTATTGAACAGTCTTTCTTTTCGTACAAGAGAAATGTATTGCCACAATTGCAAGACTTGTTATGATAAAAAGTACGTACAGTAAGATAAGTATTGCAAGATAATACTGTAAAAGCATTGATATGGTTTCTTAGCCATACAATGGTTTAAAAGTAATAAAACATATATACATTCATATATACATTAGGCTAAAATACTCAACTGGTGCTTCTAACTACGCCTACCCCAGTGTACCTGACCTAAGCCTAATACTTGGGAGGGGAGTAAGTAAGTAGCTTCAGTTTAAGTTGGTTTTGCCAAGGTTTGCTTCAAGAATTCTCACTAAGGGTTTAGTCAACACCATACCTCTGAATAGAATGATGGAGGTCTGGTATCTCCTTCAGGGGGAACTCGGTATCCCAGTCACCCGCGAGGGCAGACCAGAAACGCTGGAGCTGGATTTCTCAGCAGGAGAAAGGCAGCGTCTCTCTTCAGCGCGTCGAGGAGGAGGAGGGGGGACAGCGTCCGCGGGCAGCTGGCATCTGCTGGGCTCTTCGCAGAGGGACAGCTGTTCAGCTCCTAGTTTCACCACACCATCGTTCGCGGTTTAGCAGCGATAATGGTATCAGCAGCTTCAGGCGACGGGCAGCAGGCTGCAGCAACAGGACCATTGCTTAAGGCAACGTTGGTAATATTTATACCTGACAGGTGCCTGGTTTGACGTAAGTTTGCTGGACATAAGACGTCAATTAAAGATGTCACTAGGAAGTGATAGCTATCAGTTGCTCATTAGAGTTCCATTACTAATCAAAACACAGCAAGCGGGGATTTCCAGGTTTACTGAGTTTTTATCTTGTTGAAGAACTCGGAGTGTTAATCTAGGAATGTCAGATAGTGACTTCTGCTCTGTCATTGCACTAATTGGTTGCAAAGCAAAAGGCAGAGAACTATTCTGGAATGTGGCTCTGTTCGTGTGAGGCCAGAGATGACTTTCTGAATATCGCACTTGAACGGTTATGCCAATATAGGGAATAAATGGATTTATAGCTGAATAGGGGCATAAGGTCACAGTATCGATCAGGATCCTAGATAAGCACGCAACAAGGTACACCGGGGTTAGCGTATTTTAGAAGCACCAGTTGAGTACTTTTAGTCATTATTTTATCACTGTATGTATTTTATAAGTTTTAGGCATTTTTATGGCTTAGAAACCATATCATGCTCTTACAGTACTATTTTATAATACTCTTCGTATTATATGCCTTGTACTTTATAACCAGTATTATGATTGTAGCAGTATATTTCTTATGCTTGAGAAAGAAGACTATTCAATAAATACTTTTTATTGAAAACGCCCGTCTGTCTATTTTCTCAGCACCTCTGGTGAAACGAAGCATGCACGATTGACTGAGTAAAATAGCTATCTATTGTTTCAGCGACTCTAGAGATTGATTTCTTATTCTTGGGAAACAAAGTTGTCATTTTTATGAGGTTGTCAGAAACTAATCCCTTCTTGTGGATCCAAGAACGTTTCTAGTGACCTCTGAGCTAGCTGGCACTCACAATTAAGTCCAATATATGCGATAGAGACTTAGTCGACCTCAGTCCTACGTCTAAACTACAGTATATATTATTCCAATGCGCAGAGCCTATTGGGAATATAGGAACTACACTACATGGCGCCCAACGTTTAGTAAGGCGATAATTTAACGCTAGATACTAGAGTAACTCAGTCGTGCTTTTCACACAGACCTTTTTCCTGTGAAATACTCCAATAGACGTCTGGAGTGGGTAAAAGGATAATATCCGCCAAAACTGAGTAGGACGAAAAATCCTATGTATTAGTTTTTGGTTTGTTCAACGTTGAAGGATACAGCGTTCTAAAATGTTGTGCACCTAATCTTTGTTTCCTTGAAACTTGGTCTGAAAAATTTCGGTCAACAAAATGTCGGATAGTGCCAATGAGAGAGAAAGAGTAAGAGCTGCAGCACAAGCAGTTTTAGATGACAGAAATCTGCTAGAGAATGATCAGGAGGTTATAATCCTCCCGGCAAATGTAAGAAAAACTATAACTTACAACTCATAAATAATGGAGTATCATCGAGAGGTGGTAAAGTAATCTTTGTTATAGAGGCACATGAATATCGGCAGACAGAAGTATTCTATTCATGGTTGGATTCATTTAACTCCAGCAGATGGAGGGACACACGAGTTCCACTACTACAAAGTAGAAGAACCTCCAGAGGAATACGTTTACGAGGACGTTGACATTCCATTAACTTACCAAGAGCATCAGCTCTGGTTTAAAGGCGCCCTACAACATGAAAATCACATAGCCAGGCTCGGTCCACTAGGTAGACCAGGAGCAACATGGCCGGTACTAGCCAGCTATACACCACATCCTGACATTGAAAGACTGACAGGTCCAGAACTGTTAGTCCAACTAAAACAGTTAATTAAAATTCATAGACAATTGGTTCAATATGTCATGCGGACTTTAACAGTCCAACCTACTTTGTGGATTCCACAGCACACCCCTCACCAGGGGAACACAAATAAAATCACACCACAGACTATACAATCAGTCATTGGTAAATTGCCCACATAGAGGGAACAAATTCCCTTTTGGCTAGCACAAAAAAATCACTCAGATAGGGGCAGAATTCTGACAATCTGTTTACCAATGGGGATAGCACAACATGTGGGGGACTGTGACACTTGGGGTACAGTCTTTGCTTCAATCTATACAAAAACACATGGTGTTCGGGGGCGTGGCTTGGCCGGCAACAATGGCGGTCGAGACTTAGGCTCGCTCCGACCAGCCTACATATATCCTTACCAAATATCCTGCCTGGACGCCCAAAATCACCCACCTGCTGTCGGAGGTGCCGTAGTATAGCTGGACGACCTTCCGAAAACGCTGGTGGCCTGCGACGAGTGGCGGCGCCGCCAAAGGAGGAGGGGCGGCCTGGTGGACGACGGCGAGGACGGCGACTGGGCCACGCGTGGAGAGCCAGGCCGGCGGCGTGGTTCCCGAGGCCGGCGTGGGACGCTGATGTGGCTGTGGAGAGCGGCACCTCCTACATCCTGGAGCCGGTGGCAGCCCGCTTTGTCGCGGTGAGCTTGACTGTGGACTGTGCTGGCGGGCGCTGCCGGGAAGGCCCTGGAAACATGGGTCCAGAGCTGCTGGTAGCCAGAGACTGTGTCCTGGGCCGGGCGGCCCTGTGGAGGGCGGCGACCATTTTCTATCTCCCGGGCCAACGGCGGTGAGCCCAGGCGGCTGCATTTTGAGGGAGCCCTGCTCCTCCCCAACAAGTGTGGCACCGGGGGGAGTCGAGCGGTGCAATCAGGTGACATTTGGTGAAGTGTTCGGCAGGCTGAGTCGGCCTGCGTGGACCGAGGGACCAAGAGCGGCACGGCGGCCGCTGCGCCACACCCCCATTTGGATTGCGGTGGGTCCCCCATATCCTTGGCAGCGGGGGTGGCCCTCTTCCTATCATTGGCAGTGGGCATGGAGTGACGACACCTGGAGACCTGAAGAGGAGTGCTTGGTGGGGCCTGCCGGCGGGGACATCTTGCATAGCCTGGGTGCCCTGGGAGTTGCGGCGGCCATCTTTCCTGGCCCGGGTACGCAGCGGTGAGTCCGGTTTATCCTGGTGTGGGGCTGTGGTTGGGGGAGCCACGGTGGTGAGAGTGCCCCCTCCCCTCCCACTCCCACTGGACATGATAACTTGAGGTGGTGGTGGCCCTGGATCTGGTGTGCCCGCCGGTCCTGTCGGACCGCGGCGGTTGTGGAGGTGACGGTCGTGGAACTCTCTGTATGTGACCTGGCCCTGGTGGTGTTCTTGGATGGTGGTGACCCCGCAGCTGCGCTAAGAAGGATTGCAGGTACTAGTCGGTGGTCAGTGCGGGCCACAGAGTCGGAGGACGGGGGTTGCCTTCCGTGGTAAGGTGGAGTTGCCCTTCTAGTGGCCTGAAATCCTGGGGACAGCTAGAGCCTGCTTGAGGTCCGTGAGGGGGCCCCGCTGTCCTAGTAGACGTCCTACTTGCTCCTTGTGCTGCGGTATATGATCTGCCCTGGGGTTGGTCACCCTTGAACAGTTGAGACACAACTCCCTAAGATGACCCAGGATAAGGAAGGAGGTGGCGGTGCCAAGCAGGGCACCCTCGACAAGTATACTGGTGCGGGGCCGCTGCCAGAACTGGGGGCCCGCAGACTCAGATGCCCGACAACACGGCGCTCATGGCGGCCATCACCCAATCCCGAGACATGCTGGACGCCAAAATCGGGGCTGTCGGGTCCAATGTTACCCTGCTTAGACAAGAACTGCGGAATGCCGGAGAGTGCAGTCTCTGAGGTGGTAGACGACGTCACGGTTCTAAAGAAGAAGGTCGCGAATATGGAAAAAGTGCAAAAGGGTCTGGCTCTGCGGGTCGAGGATGTGGAAGGGTGCGCCAGGCGGAACAACCTGCGCTTTGTAGGATTTCCAGAGGGATGTGAAGGGGACAGTGTGGAGCGCTTTCTGACCCGGTGACTAGAGGGATGGCTCCCCTCTGATGTACTCTACAGTTGCTTTCTGATTGAACGTTCCCATCATGCCCTCATGCAAAAGCCCCCCGGGTGCCCGCCCTAGGCCAATCATCGCTAAATTTCTTAACTATATGGACCGGAACACCATCCTGCGACAGGCCAGAGCGAAGTCCTCCCTCACCTGTGACAATTCGACTATACTTATCTTTCCGGACTATACTTGCATGGTGCAGCAGCAGCGACAATCCTTCCTGGTGGCCAAAGCGCGCCTTCGGGACCTCAAGCTCCAGTATGCGCTGCTGTACCCCGCCAGGTTTAGGGTCATCTATCGGTCCCGTACAATATTCTTTGACTCCCCGGAAGAAGTCTTTAAATGGACTGACGAAACTGTGCGGATACGTCCCCACACGCCACCGAGCTTGGACTCTGAATCCTTCTCCAGTGATGTGGCCCATGGGGGGCCCCAGGGCCAGAGGAGTGGCAGAAGGAGATCTCGTTCCAGGCGTCGATCCAGGTATGGGGACGTATCCACACAGTGTTATCAGTCCATTTAAAGACTTCTTCCAGGGAGAAAGAGCGGCAGCGAGACTTGGTGCGTTGGGAGGCCGGAATTGAGGCGTTAGACCACAGGGGCCGGGAACCTGACGGAGGTCTGGCGAGGAGACAGCTACTATTGGCCCAACAGCAGTACTCCGCGATTCTCATGGATGAGGTGCACCAGGCCTGGCTGGCTATGCGCAGTCGAGTATATCAATGGGGGAATAAGTCCAGCAAGATGCTTCACCGCTTGTTTCAGGGCTCCTTACATGACCAGCCGCTGCCTCGGATTCTTGATCTAGAGGGTGTGCCTGTTGTTGAGGCCCCGGCTATCGCTGCGAGCTTCATGGTGTACTATGAGGGTCTGTATGCACCCCAGGAGTGCCTCCCAGAGGAGATCATTCCACCCCCGGCGGTTTCGGATGAGGTGCGGGAGCAGTTAGGTCGACCCCTGTCCGATGACAAATTGAATACAGCCTTGGGGGAGCTGCGCCCGGGGAAGGCGCCAGGTCCCAGTGGCTTCCCAAATTAATTTTTTTAACGCTTTTTGGTGCAGTTAAGCCCATACTTTAGACCAGTGATCGAGGAGGCACAGGAGAGTGGCTCGCTCCCTCCGGACTAGAGGCACGCGGAAGTGGTAGTATTTCTTAAACCGGGGAGGCCTCTGGAGCGGCATGAGTCCTATAGCCCTATCTCCCTCCTTAATATTGAGGCCAAGGTGTTGGCTAAGGCTCTGGCCAATAGGCTCAGGCCACACATCACAGATCTGGTCCATCCGGACCAGGCTGGATTTATGCCTCAGAGGGCTACCCGTCATAATATCAGCAGAGCGCATGTAGAAAAATCGACCTGGAGGTAGTTCGGAGGGCCAGCGGCTTTAATATTGGCAGATATGGAAAGGGCATTTGACTCCCTGAGTTGGGTGTATTTGTTTGCTTTACTGCGCCGCCGTAACTTTTGCCCGTGTTTCTTGGCTTACCTGCGGTTGCTTTATACAGATCTTACAGCATCTGTGCGGGTGGGGGGTCGATATCTCGCATCTTTAAGATCCAACAGGGCATGCGTCAGGGGTGCCCTTTCTCCCCCTATCTGTTTGCGCTTGCTATGGAATTGTTGGCGGCGTGGGTGCATATTGATGCTCAACTCAAAGGCTTCATATGGGCTCCTGGTGTTGTTGATAAAATAGCGTTGTATGCCGACGATGTTCTATTCTTCCTCACGGATCTTGATAGGTCGGGACCGCGCCTATTGGGAATCTTGCAGATCTTTGGCGAGACCTCTGGGCTATTTATAAACCCTGGCAAATCCACACTATGGGTTCTGGAGGATCAATGCCGGGCGGGAGACTGGGCCTCCGATCTACCGCCTGCCCCTAGGGGGATGAAATATTTGGGAGTGTATCTCCCGGCTTCGCCGATCGTTTCTAGGGAGAGGAACTTGGCTTTGGTGTGGGACTGCACGCGAAAGGACCTCAAGGCGAGGTCTCGCATGCCCCTCACAATCTACGGTAGATCTGCTATTTTTAAAATGGTGGCGCTCCCTCGCCTACTATATCAACTACAGAATCACCCTTATGTGCTTTCGCCGTGTTGGTTCCAACAAGTAAACTCTGCTTTGGGTGGGTTCCTGTAGGAGGGGGGGGCGGTTCGCGTGGCCTTACGTACGTGCTTCCTCTCTACATACACTGGGGGGCTTGCGCAGTCCGATGTCCTCTCCTACTATCAGGTGGCGCACCTATTGGTGCTTAATGAATTGTGGTACGGGGATAGGGGGGCCTGGCGTATGCGGTAGAGCGACATTTGATGGGTACTCGGTCGCTACACAGGCTGCTTTATTCCGCGCCGCTGCAACGAGGCCTCCCCTCGGCCACACAAGTGGTATTTCTTGTCTGGCGGCAGACCTTGCATAGAATGGGGTGGTGGATTGTTTTGACCCGGGAGACACCTTTGAGGAACAATGGGCGGCTGCCTCAGATGGGGGCGCTGCGAGGCTTCCAGGGATGGGACTCCATTGGGATTTCGTCCTTAGGCGAAGTGATGACTGATCTCACACTTAAATCCTTTCAGGAGCTTCGTAATGAATATGGAATGCCGTGGTCCCAATTCTTTCAGTTTTTACAGTTTCGACACGCATTGTCGCCGCATTTAGTGAGATTGGAGTCCCTTCCTGAATTTAGCCCCTTGGAAGCAAAGGTATTCATGGGGGAATTGCCAGAACGTAAGATCTCACGTATATATCAGACATTAGTTCATCACTGCTCTACTAATTTACAGCACCTTCAAACAGCATGGGTGGGAGATGTGGACGACCTTGAAGAAGAGGATTGGGTGGAGGCTCTGGCAAGTCCAAGTGGCGCTGCCATATCCACATGCCTGCGGTTAATACAATTTAAATATCTGCATCGTGTATATTTCACCAGGGTGCGATTGTGGAGGGCGGGAATGATAGGCTGCTCTGAGTGTCTCCAATGTGGGACGCATGAAGGCACGCTGCTACACACAGTCTGGGGTTGTCTTGTGCTGCATAAATTCTGGAGGGGGGTGTTCTCCTGTTTGTCGGAGGTTCTGGCCTGGGAGCTTCCATACACGCCGAGACTAGCATTGCTACATGTACTGGAGGGTATCAGAGGCAACAGATATAAGCGCCATCTATTACTGCTGGGCCTAACGCTGGCGAAGGGGGATATAGCCAGGGCTTGGAGGGCGACTTAGGCTCCGCCACTGGCTGCATGGCGATCTGGGATGGACTTCTGCATGGGGCTTGAGCTGCCAATATTTCTTGCTAGGGGATGCCCCCTAAACATTTTAAAATCTGGAAAAGATGGGCGGACTATAGGGGATTGGAGCTTGACCTGCTGCCAGACGAGGATCCCTTGTACCCAGTTGAATTGAGATGATAATTGTGACTTGTGAGGTGCTGGACGAACTCAGTGTATTATATTAATCCTGTACTTATTTAGCTGGGGCGGCATATACTAATCGGGGGGTGGTGGCGTTGGGGGTTGCTTGTTGATATAAAAGTCTACAGCAGTATTGTAACTTCATTAATGTGTGCTGCAATCTCCGGGTTGCGGAGATATGCGATATATGTGACCTGTGACAAATAAAATCTGTTTAAAAAAAAAAAAAAAAATGTGTTCCGTCCATGGCGGTAATACCAAACGTTCTGAGACCGATTCAAAATGAATACGGTCCAGAACCGGCCTTAAATCTTAGTATGAAATTACTAAAAGATTTTAACAGGTCTTGGCTATACTATTAGCCTACATTAAAGTTGAAGCAGCATCCCTTGCAATCCGTCAAAAATTAAAAGAAACAGATATAACACACCAGCCATATGAGCTTGCAAGAATTATTGAAAAATCATATGAAGAACTAGGTAGAGATAGTTTGGGTGGGAAACTATTAAAGCCCCAACTAACAAAAAATACTGAAAAAGTTTTTATTAAAAATAATCTCACCACTCCTAAAACGAAGTGGGAAAATACTAAACAGACACTTCCTAAAGAGAAGCCGTCTCAGTCCAGAGGAAGATCTCCCCAACGGGAAGGTAGGTCTCCACAGTGGTACCCCTCTGAAAAAAGATATAACCTTAGTAATATGGATAATCTGAGAAAACCTGACAGATATCAAGATACTGATACACGTTCCTCTCGTACCTTTCAGACTTCCTCGCAGAAATCCGAGAGAAGAGGACGATCCGAACAAAAAGAAGAACACGTGAAGTCCAAAGACGAACAGCAAGTTCCAAAAAATAAGAAAACTCAATTCACCAAAAAGAAGGTAGCAAGCGTAAAGATCAGACATGCCGAAGATCTTGAGGACACAACTCAAGAACGGGGAGTGGGCCCAGACAATGCTAGACAGCGCAGCAGAAGTAACCATAGCTCTAAGCATGGGCGAATTTTGCGGATCTCGCGTTCGCGAATTTTGCGGATTTGCGGATTCGCAATCCGCAAAATCCGCGAATTCCCGCGAATTTGCGGATTTTTTTTTTTTGTGTTTCTGCCAGTTCGCGAGGGTTTTTACAATTTCGCAATTTGCGAACTTACCTGTCGGGTCGCAAGTTTTGCGAACTTGTTGTTTCTACGTGTCCAGCCTGTTTGGGACACTCTTCTTCATCACTGCCACTCTCTGTCACCACTGCCACTCTCTGACTACTCATGCCACCCTCTGGCCCACCCATGCCACCCTCTGTTTCATCACCACACCCTCTGGTTGTCCAGTGTACATTATTTTCGGCAAAGCAAAGCACACCTTCCCTGCCTCAAGTGACCTGAATTAATTTGGGGCTGATTAATGTGTCACAGAATATTTTTTTAGCTGGCACCTGCTTCCTTAGTGCGCCCTGATTAGTGATCTTTTGCACTTGCTAAGTGCTTTCATTGTTGCAAAATTAGTTACAACACCTGCCCTGCCCCAACTGACAATAATGAATTAGGGGCTGATTAATGGATTTTAACTTCCAGCCTGGCTCCTGCTTGTCTCCCTTAGCTGTAATTCAGGACCTTTGTGGCATATGTGTAACTATTCTGAGGTTCAGAGCAGGGTCACATAATAGTTTCAACTGGCAACTGAACTCTGGAGGGGCCCCTCAGGAAGCACTACAGGAAATGGCTACTAATGATGAGCCTGAACTTTTGAACCTGGTAAGTAGTTACTTTCAGTTTTGCTAAGATCGTATTTCTGCAATTTTGCACTTATTCGCGGGGCGCGAACTCACGCGAACAGTGCGAGCAGTGCAAGCAAAATCCGCTGCTCGCGGATTTGCGGATTTTGCGGGAGATTCGCGAATCTCGCGGATTGCGAATTTCCCGAAAATCCGCAAAATCCGCGAGCGGAACGGATTTTCCGCCCATGCTTACATAGCTCGCAAGATCCTGAAGGATCATCTGGAGACAGTGGACTTGAATTAATCCATTCAAGTTGAAACTGCCGACACCAGGGTTAGTGTACCCCACAAGTTATATGAAATAACGCTCCGGATGGAGGGGGACATACCTAGAAAAATAGAAGCACTCTTTTGGGAGAAGCTATCAAAGGGTTATGACATTCTTCTAGCTGAACAAGACTGGCCACCTGAATTTGTCAGGGAGTGCCCACATGGCAAAGAGATAATTATGGCAGCCTTCTCAAAGAAATTCACCATTTTTTTGCGAATCTCAATATTTCCTTAATTACGATTAGCAAATTGCGAATCGCAATTAAGGAATGAGTGTCCCATTCATTCCTATGGGCCAAGAGGCCCATAGGAATGAATGGGGATACATTCTCAAATTGCGATTTTCTATGAGAAAATCGCAATTTGAGAATCGCAATTCCAAGGGTGCCAGGATGTCCAAAGGACACCTGCTGCACCCCTGGAATGTGCCTGTAAGTACATATGGCGCACATACATGCCCTAAGGGCATATCTGTGCGCCACATGGCAATTTGAATTTTAAAAAAATAATAATTTTCAAAAGAAATCGCAAAATACCATCTACTTGGAGTAGGAGGTATTTTGCGATTCCTTAAGCTCAAATCGCTATTTTAAATGCACCCCTACATAGCATTTAAGAATCGCAAAATTGCGATTACTTAAATGCTTGAGCAAAATAAGGAATCACAATTTTTGCGATTCCTTATTTCGCGATTTGGCACCAACATACCAAATCGCTGTTTGTGATTCGCAAACGCCGGATTTCGGCGAATCGATTCGCAAACGAAGGAATTCTGCGAATTCTGGCGTTTGCGAATCGCAAACGCCTACCTACATATGCCCCAGAGTTACTACAAATGTATGATGATGAGGCATTATCTCATGTCGATGACATTTATCTTACAGACGATGATTTGGACGTGCACTTGAAAAGAGTGAACACCATAATACTAGGGTTCGCTTCTGAGGGTTACAAATTCAATTTTAAGAAATCACGAATTGCCCACCTCAATGTCCTATTCTTAGGGTACGAACTTTCAAGTGAAGGCAAAAGCCTGGCAGCTAACTTTCTAGAGAAATGTGCGCTGCTCCAACAACTTACAATCAATTCTAGGTTTTCTGAATTTCTGAAGAACTTATGTTCTGAATTACGCAGAAAGGGTTAAACCTCGCTACGAACTAATCACACCTGATTTCAAACCAACAAATTGGACTCAAAACCATACAGAAATGTTGTATTCAGTCCAAACAGACATGTTAGCAAAAACACAGTTAGAGACACGCGACAATGTGCGCAATCTTGTGATCCGAATCATCCCAGGGAGATGCGGGTTCACATACCTGACCTTTAATGAAGGTGAACAGGTACCAATAGTATACAAATCACACTTGTACACACAAGCTGAAATAAAATTCACTTCTACAGAAAAAATTCTGACAGCGGTTCAAACTGCAGGAGCAACGGAGAGAGCTCTTGCGCAGGGTAAACGCATAATGATCGTTACACCTGTACCTGCCTTAGAGGCTGTGACGAAAGCAAGCATTCCCAATGCTAAAGCTTATCATCCAAGATGGATACAATGGGTTAACTCTCTTGCTGCAGCAGACGTTTAAAGCGTCTTTGACCCCTATTTGAAGACACAAGAATTCCTATAATACGAACACGAATGTCCTCTGCCGACCGAGATTCTACCTCTAGAACATTACGGATGTATAATCTATACTGACGGGTCAGCACAGCCCGCAATTGGGGGTAAACAAGACTATAGTGCTGCGTGCGCGATTGTTAAAGGTAGCTGGCACGAAGGTAAATTTAGACCAATGGTCACTAAAACTCAATCACTTGGAGACTGTACAATTCTGTGAGCTGAACTACAGGCTTTGAAGATGGCGCTTGAGAATACCGATCACAAATTCCCCACACTAATAGTGTGTGATTCATATTACTGCATCCAGTTTTACAACGAATACCTGCAAAACTGGGTTCCAAATGGTTTAAAAGACGCAAAAGGTGGCACAATCAAGCACAAATTGCTTTGGGAACAAATAGGTCTTTTACAGAAAGAACTACCAAAGACTCACATGATTCACACACTGAGTCATCAGTGTGATGGCGTTCACATTGCAGTGAATTCATTGGCTGATGAAGACGTGAAGGCAGCTGTACAAACGGCTTCCGTAGCGGCAATCACTCGGTCAAAAACAAAAATAGACAGCAAAATAATGCAAGCTGTCACTGCTTCAGTGAAAGACAGTGGTAAGACACTCCTGAAAGGCTTTCCAGTATATAACTGATATTTCTCATATATAACTGATGCGAATAATGTTCCTTTTGCTAGAATCCTAGCACACTGCTAGAGTGGGGGACAGGGCAATTCCAAACATGGAATATAGGATAGGACTACTCTTAGCAGCACATGAAGGACTTGCTTCTGCACACGCAGGAATTTCTGCAACAGTATCATTATTAAAACAAAGGTACTGGTGGCCGCGCATGAGGAAACAAACTAGAAACTTATGTTCTAGAATGTGAAATCTGCCAGAAAATGAAAGTTTCAACTGTGAAGCGACCTGCACAGACGCCCCTTCTGATTTCAGATGAACCACTAGCGTGTGTTTACCTGGACCACTGTGGTCCCTTACACAGGGATGGTAACTATAAATATATCATGGTCGCAGTGGATTCCTGCACAAGATTTATTTGGATGTGCCCCCAGCGCTCGGCTGACGCCAGAACTGTTATAAAGGATTTGCGAGTCTTTATCGGCACATACGCAATCGGCACGCTACATTTTGACCAGGGTCCTGCGTTTAGCTCTCAAGCTTACAAAGAGGCCATGGCTAGCTTGGGCGTTGCATTGCAGTATTCTAGTCCCTTCCATCCTGAGGGTAATGCGGTAGTGGAAAGAAAAAACGTGACATAAAGCAATCCATAACAGCTAAGGTATTAGTTTTGGGTGATGGGTGGGTCAGACATCTAATAAGTGTCCAAAGTAGTCTTAACAATCTGCCAAGGAATTATCCGGGTGGAATCACTTCATATGAATTACTGTTTGGTACTAGAATGATAATTGAAGACCTCGATTGTCAGACTTCAGTGGAGGAACAAAAACCCTTTGATGTCAAAGATTGTTTGACTGTTTTACAGGACTTAAATGAAACAAGAAGAAGTCTGAGTAACACGATACAGAAGCCAACAACCACTGAAGAAAAATGACCTGTCCCAGCAAGACCTGTCTGGATTCCAAAGATTGGGTATCTAGTCAGGGAAAAGATTGCGGTAAAGAAGGAATTTGGGCCTTCTTACAGAAAAGCAGTACCTGTCTTAGCAATCCACGGAACAAGATCAGTAGTACTACCGCTCCTTGCTGGTAAAAGGGAGAACAGAGTTGTGTCCATCGACCTGGTCAAACCACATCATGTGGCCGATAATAAGTAGTAGGCTCTGTCGACTCCCAAGAAGTAGCAGAAGACCAAATCTTGCTACAATCCAAGAGGCCCAAACTGAAAGACTTATCACCTTTGATAAACCTGCAGTAAGAAAAGAAGGACTATGCAACAAAGCCTTGGAACTTGTGCCTCTTGAAACCCAAATAACAGTTCATCAAGAAACTCCTGTCTACAATGATGTAGCCTCTGACTATACAAATATGACAAAGGAAGAAGCAGCTCCAAAGATTAATAACAATCCTGATGCAATTCCAACAATTGACAGAACTGCCTCTGGCTATTTCATCAACTTTGATACATTTTCTGAGGATCCCAGTGAACCTGAAAACAAGCCAGCAAATAAAACTTTCAAAGAAAAAATAAAAGAACTCTTTCATCAACTTGAAAAAGCATATCTGGTTTCACCATGGGTTGAATTTTGGATTGTGTTAGGTGTACTTTTCCTCCTGCTCTGGCTCATTCTGCTGTTAAGTTTGGGAAGAATGATAGATGGAAAATACAGTACAATGGACACAGCAAGTAAGAAAATCATCTTGCTCCTGAAACCTCACAAATCATCTCATCATGAACGAAGAGACCTATCATCAGTGAACATCACAGCCGTTCCTATACCTGGTGGTATAGTATGGGACAGAACTGATTATGACATCTATGGCCCGGTGGAACGGCTGAAGATTCCACACCAGTTCAAGGTTTCTTTGAGTGACTTTGTATCACCCAGCACATTTAGTGATGATTGGGACTTTGAAACTGTTAATAACATGATGACAGACTTAAAAATGTCAGCTAAATTCACAGAACATGAATACTTAGAAGGTTCATCAGACTATGAAAAAATTTATTTTTTTAATCATTATGGTCACCATTATTTGCATAAATCTGCAAGCCCTAGGAATGTTTTTACTTATAATCAATGGGAACATTGTCCAACGCCACCAAAGGGTAGCTCAAAAACATTTTAAGAAAAGTTTCTGTACTTCTCAAGGTTTAATGTTACAAATACAGAAACATTTTATTTCAAAAATATGAATAAGACAGGAATGAAAACAATGTTGACCAATACAAAACAAATGTATTCTGCAAACTTTTATGCTCAGCTGTCTACATTAGGTTTTGACTTTTGGAAAGACAACATTGAGACAAAAACTGCCTGGGGCACAAAAGACTGGCAGGTGCAAGGTTTAGAAACCCTGTTCAGAGCCTGCATTATACCAGAAAAAATAATGTTTTTAAATGACACTGTTCAACAAACTTCTTGTCTTGGCCTGGCTAAGATAAAAGATTTAAATAAACCGTCAATACCTAAACCCACATCTGACAGTAATGATACTACAGAAGAGGAGGTAGACGTACCCTATATTTTTAAACAAAACAGAACTAATCCTGATTGGAAAAAATGGTTAATCTGGCCCACAGACACAAATAACTGTCAAGATAGATTCCTGAACAAAACACAAGGGTTCACAATGAATAGGCCAGATCCAAGATAATCCCAGAGACAACATCCAGGGATAGTAACTACGTACAGTGTAGGAAAGCAATGCCTTGAGTGGCTACAGAAATCTACACTTCCAGAAATCAAACAACACTTATCTTTACTTAAAGAAGGCAATGATTTGCGAGATTTCTTAATGGGGCTTCGCAAACCACGTCAAAAACGTTTCATATACGCCGGTATATACGCCGCGTAAAACGAAGCTTTGAAAATAATGCAAATGGAAACTGCAGAAAGAATACGAGAATTTGATCGTATTAATTTAGGGAAAGCTCTCTCTGTAGTGGACAATGGGTTAACGACTCTGTCCTCCAGAATATATTCATTGGACAGCATTGTATACTCTGCAATTGACATAATAGAGCAAGACTTTCTAATGTTACAACATGGCCAGTCTCAATTACGTTCTATAATGCAGGTAGGTTGGACGTTACAAAATCTTCGTTCAGGTTACGTGCCATGTCGTCTAATCAACACAATGTCATTTTTTGCTGTATTTAACCTTACAGATAAACAAATCTCTTTGGCACAAAGAGGAGCAGACAATACTGTGCTGAGCATTGAAAA
Source organism: Lissotriton vulgaris (assembly GCF_964263255.1). Taxonomy (NCBI): domain Eukaryota; kingdom Metazoa; phylum Chordata; class Amphibia; order Caudata; family Salamandridae; genus Lissotriton; species Lissotriton vulgaris. The sequence goes on from NC_141685.1 coordinate 847,612,556, forward strand.
ACTGGAAAGATTACCATTGACAGTTTCTGAGAAGCCTGTCATTGAATGGATAATACATGGCACCATCACGATACCAGTGACGATTTTCCAATTTCAGTATTGTCTACAGCATACACCAGCGGGCCTGTATGAAACGCTGGGTAAAGAATACATTAAGTCGACCTGGACTTTACCTTACACACACAAATGTTGGAATGGGGGAAAGGAGGTATTCATTAGTGGTAAAAATGGTAAGAACTCAATAAGTGGTACACTTTTGTGCCAGGGTATTAATTTACACGGAGCCTGCGAGGGTTCTGCAAATAACCTCTCTTGCCACCTGCACGGTACACCCTCCACAGTGATAGAACTAATTTTCAGGCAGCTATGTTATGCTCAATGACCACAGCTGTTGTGGCAGCATGTTGCCAGGAAAAGTGTATCTAGTTAGTGTGTCATCCAGGGTCACTTGTTGAATGCAAGTATTGTATCCAAAGAGCAAGACAGACAGGGAGACGGCGTTATGGCCTTCACTGAATATCTCTTCTATATGAATTGATACTTTAAGCAGAATGAAAGTCATTCTTTTGCAAAAAACTGTGCCACTGACCTCGTCTAGAGAAACATATGATCTGCAAGTTGCAAGAACTTCTGCAGAGATACATGCCTTATTATCAACAAACTGTCCAGTACATTTCGCAGAAATGTTTGGTCAAATCTTAAACATGTCTGATACCAGTGGCATCGCACATGTATTTAAGATGATTTTTTCTGGACTGTTAGCACCATTTGAAGCACTCTTCGTAATTTTTCCAAATTTCATGCACTCTGTGTTCGGCGGCCTGCCTCTCATCTTGGGACTCGTAGCAGGAATTCTATTTTTATTCCTTCTGCTCCGATATGGCAAGTCCAGTCGCCAGCGATACCCAGACTACCATGGAACAAGCCCTCCTTTCCATGAGGCATTGTGAACGCATTACACAGTTTCTTGGCTTGGCTCGTTTAAGAGATCTGAACACCACCTGGTTCCTTTCGTTCAGACCAATCTGGCAAGATTGCATCTTACCTGTTCTACGATGCCTGCTTTGCGGAGAGGAATGCGTGTTGGACATTTGTCTTACACTTCCATCAGTCCTGCCTTCGGATGTTGACGCTTTGCTAGGTCCGGTAACGACTCATGCATCGTGTTGCCCCCAACGACTGCCAATTCTGATGACGGCATTCATTGAGGTCTCACCGGCAAGTCTAACTGAGGGTGAGATACGTGACACTACAGGCACACAGGTACCACCTACTACGGACATTGCTAATGCATCAAACGCTGACAGCGATGATCCTCATCTATGCACATTCGATGTGCTAACTGAAGTGGCTCCACTTTCGCCTACTATGGTAAACGTTTTTTTTGCCAGCCTAGACGATCTGATGTTTTCTACTGACACCAAGAATAACTTTTGACTAATGCAAACAGTGTTCCCTGAACTCTGATATTCGGCCTTCATTTTTTCAAAACAAACAATGCAACAATTTGAACTTTTTCCAAAATGGAACTTTTGGCACAGGTTAATCTGCTTAAAGTAGAACTATTCTTAGAGAACAAGATTTATTTTGAAAACCTCCTTATGACAATAATTGGCCTTGTCCTAAAAATGAAACAGTTTAAATATTATGCTATGGGATGGTCTCAACTGTTTTCTGTAACTTAAGAGACATTTCATAAATGTAATTTCGTATTTTCGTAAATGTTAGAATGTATGCACTCATAATATGCTTCATATCTGTTGAGACTTTTTTTAGTTTCGATACAGTCTATACTCATTTCATGTGAACAAACCTTTTCAAAAGCAATTTGTATTTTGGGTGGGATAGTAAACACTTGCCTTAAGATATGTTCAGTGCCTATACATTTAGTTTTATTGAACTTGATATCGTGGAGTGGGTGTTATGTATGAATCTAGGACCCTAGTGTAATTTTCCCAATTCATGCCCATATATAGGTATAATTTACTCGGTCCTTATATAGGCATAGAAATCATACCCATGTTTAGACTGAGCCTATACAGCCCAAATATGGCATGGCTACTTCCACTAAGTTCCAAGAATCCACAACGATTTCTTAGAAAAACCTGCCTTCAGCAGCTAGGGACTTCCCCTTGCCTGAATACTAATTTATCTAGGAAATCATGGAGTTTTCAAAGAACTGAGTCTTTAATGACGTTATTATGTCCAATCATACGTCAAACTCAGCACCTTCAAGGTATAAATATGCGTACATTTGCCCAGACAAACACACGGTGGTTTGGAGCAGATCGACTATCTACTTGCTCGACGGGCCCTGCTGCAGCAAGTGCTGAAGGAAGCCGGCCCTCCAGCTGACGCACTGAGAGACGCTGACTTTTCTCCTGCCGAGAAATCCAGCTCCAGTGTTTCCAGGCTACCCTTGCGGGTTGCTGGGAAATCGAGTCCTGCAAGAGAGATACAAGACCTCCTTCATTCTAAAACCAAGGTACGGAGCTGATTAGACCCTTAGAGAATTCTTAGATAGATTCTTGGGAGAAGACATACTTAACTTAAAGCTACACCTCACTTACTTCTTCCCTTGTACTCGACTTAGGTTAGAACATCGGGTGAGGTGTATTTTAGAAACACCAGTTGAGTACTTTTAGTCATTATTTTATCACTGTATGTATTTTATATGTTTTAGGCATTTTTATGGCTTAGAAACCATATCATGCTCTTACAGTACTATTATATAATACTCTTCGTATTATATGCCTTGTATTTTATAACCAGTATTACGATTGAGCAGTACATTTCTTATGCTTGAGAAAGAAGACTGTTCAATAAATACTTTTTATTGAAAAAGCCCGTCTCTCTAATTTCTCAGTACCTCTGGTGAAACAAAGCATGCACGATTGACTGAGTAAAATATCTATCTATTTTTTCTGCGACTCTAGAGATTGATTTCTTATTCTTGGGAAAGAAAGTTGTCATGTTCATGCGGTTGTCAGAAACTAATCCCTTCTTGTGAATTCGAGAAAGTTTCTAGTGACCTCTGAGCTAGCTGGCACTCACAATTAAGTCTAATATATGCGACAGAGACCTAGTCGACCTCAGTCCTACGTCTAAACTATAGTATATATTATTCCAATGCGCAGAGCCTATTGGGAATATAGGAACTACACTACATCTCTATTCTTCAATAGTCCAGTAAACACTGTGTACCAATCCTGTCTAGACTGCAAAAGTCACCATTTGTATGGGTCAAGTCTAAATGCCCCTCACTTCTATTATTTATTTAAACAACTTGTAAAGCGCACAAATACCCCTAGGTGTCTCAGTGCTTTGTGCTGAAAAGGTAAGGCGAAAAGCTGGTAAAAAGGCCTATTCCTTGAAAAGCCAATTTTTTATTTGTTTTCTGAATTATAGCAGTGTGGGACTAGTCTTAATCTGGGAGGGAAGAGAATTCCACAGTTTTGGTGTGGTGACTATGAAACTTCTGTCGCCCCTGTTGGTTTTCTTGGTTCTAGGGACGACCAGAAGATTGGCATCTGCTGAGCGAAGAGATCTGATGGGTCTGTAAGCCAGAAAAGATTTCTTCAAGTATTCCGGCCCTGAATTGTAAATTGCCTTGTAGGCAATACAGAGGGCTTCAAATTATTTTGTTCTGCGTCTTATGGGCAGCCAATGTATCTGTCGCACCACATTAGAGATGGGCTTGAACTTGTGAGTATCCAACAGTTTACTAGCAGCTGTGTTCTGCACCAACCACAGCCTACTAAGGACCATTTCCTGTGCATGAATTCAAAGGCTATTACAGTAGTCAACTTTAGACATATTGCACACTTTCTACGGCTTACAGTGCACTTATTTTCCATCTCATTTTGTTATCGTACTTCTTTGAGTATTTACTTCAAAATGATGTACATTTTACATCTTTCAATATGACAGTGATGCATCATACACATGGTTAACAAAGCCACAGGTATTAATGGTAAAGAGCATTTACACACATGTCAACTGTTGTGAATGTGTATCTAACATCATACCTTCCAATTTCAGCCATGTTTCCACCAGTGACCACCTGTGTTTGACAATGAATGTCATGTGTTGTCACTGTAACAGAGTCAAACACAAGGACTCACTCTTTTGGATGGAGTGAATGGAATATTCCACATAATCATGTGTAAGGGCAATGTGACATATGACCAGAGTTAGCGTACCTGTAATTGGCCCATGGAATACATTTGATTACACTGAGAAGCACGGTTGGGACCTAACATTGGAACACTGACCAAGGAAAGCTCACCAATGCCTCAACATTAATGCCACCTGCTGCCGTTATGTATAGCATGCGGTACAAAAGGGGTGGTGATTGACGGAGCATCTGAACCAATCAAACACTCACCCCCAGTCAACAGACCTGGGTTTAATCCATCACCATTCTTTAGCCCAATCAAATGATTTTCCCTGTTTAGTAAATTGTTCTTATTAGTTTTATTATAAGAGCAATTTACTAAAGAGGGAAAATCATTGGATTTTTTTATTTGAACAGTTTGAAACCCAATGGGTTAAATAAAAGGACTGAATTTTTGTGTTATCTGTAATTAAGCAACAGAAGAGTGAAGAAAAAACAAACAACCTCAAAATAATATATGAGGTGGAAGGGAAAACAGAGGGATAAGAAAAAACAAGGTCGTTTAAGAACCCTCACTCACCAACCTAGTGGTGACATGCTTCATCACTGGGTTCCCACTGGAAAGACCTAATGTCTTTCCAGTGTGCTACAATGCCTTTTTACAGCGGAGCTGGTTCTTGTGTGTGTTGAGGGTGTAATCAAGCAAAATTGAGCTAGGTGAGTGCAAAGAGGTGAAAAAATTATAAAAAGTGCAAATTCGTGACTTTCAACTAATTTATTAACAGTCTGGTCTGCACTGGTTAAAAACAGATATGAATGGACTCATAGGGTTGGTCTCAATTATTAAAGACCCCTAGTCCATAGTGGATATAGTTTGGTCGACATGTTTCTGCTTTTGGGAGCCCAAGTCGCTCAGCTTTTATCAGGACCATATAATGTGATCCTCCGGTGGTGTACACGCCCTAAGGTGCACCCTGCTGTGAGGATAATCGTGTGAAAAAGAAGAAAAACATTTTTTTCTTCTTTTTTTATATTTATTATACTTACGGCTAAAAGTCGTTCAAGACCAAAACAGCAAATTTGCTGGAGTCAGGTACCTGTAGGGAGAAATGTTTCCATAGTTAAAATGAAACGATCTCAATTAATATGGTGCAATACCAATTAATACCGCTCAGTCCCTTCACCCAATAGAAAACACCTTCATGGTGAAGTTGGGGGAATTGAGTAAAATTAATCAATGGGATAAATAATCAGTGTTCCCAATGTCGAGATTGACATGGTCTGCCATCACAACCTGTTTAGTATGTTGTGGATAAGTGAATTTAGTTATGCCTCCAAATTCATGTGGCTAAACATAGTATCCAACCGTTGTCAAGAATACCAGCGTGGGAATATTTTTAATAAGCAACAACAAGCTAGCAGTGCACTGTGTAGGATATTATCGTAAAAACAGAGTCTTAGAAAAGGCTCCGTAGGGAAAGATAGAATAAACAAATGGAAGACAGGAAGGTCTCTGTCTAAACTCACGGAAGGAAAGTAATTATCTATCCTCATGGGTGAACGCGGTGAGGGGTTATCTTCACGCCGCATTTCTAAAAACAAACAGCCATGGGACAGAGTATTGTGGTCTTGTATTCAGTTGTCTCAATACAATACTCGGACTAGAAGTAAGATATTAAATCATAGACTCTTGTATGGTTGCTGGTACTCACAAATGTGCAGGCGACTCCCCGCCGAATACCTAGTCATTCACCACCGTGGCCCGGTAGAAACGCCGAGTGGACGGCGCTGCTTGTTTACGTAGTTTCTAACGTGGGCACGTGACCAAGTCATGGGATCATGTAGGTCATAGTATCGTCTTAAAATTTAAAAGAGCCGTACTGTTATTGTTCCGACTCAGTGTGTTTTCAAGTCGGAAGGTGGGTTAACCAGCGAGTCTAACAAGTACTCACGGGGTATTTTAAATCGCATGGTTGTTCTTAGTTATTAATTTCCATAATACTAGGAAAAAAGGAAATCAAAATCCACGAGCAATAGTCCCTGCATCTATGTATACGAATTGGGTAATTTTCATGAAAGAGGGATTCTCATCCGTTTAGAGTGATATGTATCCGAAAGGAACAAAATGTGCTGGAGGGAAGGGTAATCCACTCAGGAAAACATTTGCTGACACTGACTATATGTATGTCAAATTACATCCACATTTATCCAGCGGAATACTTAGATGACAGATTCGTTAATAATGGGATTATTCTAACGAAACAACTCATTTGTGAAATGGATGTTGTGTCCCACTACAAAAGTCCAAAACCAAAATTCTACAAGGGTTTTTTTTTTAATATGTCTGCATGTTGGTTAAGACCCCTGCAAGATCGTCATGTTTAAATAACTCAGGAAAACATTTGCTGACACTGACTATGTGTATGTCAAATTACATCCACATTTATCCAGTGGAAAAATTAGATGACAGACTTGTTAATAATGGGATTATTCTAACGAAACAACTCATATGTGAAATGGATGTTGTGTCCCACTACAAAAGCCCAAAAACAATATTCTAAAATGGGTTTTTTTTTTGAATATGTCAGCATGTTGGTTAAGACCCCTGCAAGATCGTCATGTTTAGTAAAGATATGGGCTATCAGGGAAGTCATAAGTTTCACTTAAGAGTGATATGGTCTTACCCCATATTCGGACTGAGACACTTTAATATGTTGTAATTGGAGCTGTATTAACGTCTTAGCACCGATCGCCAGGCGATATCATCGTTAAGGCCTGTGCGATGGCTTGATAGACGATGAATCCATCGCTGCTCCTTCTCAAAAAGAGTTTTCTCATCACCGGATATCTGTTCCACGATGGTCCAACGCATGTCGTTCGGCGTATGATTTTTTTCAATGAAATGATTTGTCAGCTTAGTAGCATTCCTTTTACATCGAATACTACTTCGATGTTCACAAATCCTGAGCTTGACACGTCTTGTGGTCATACCAATGTAATTCAGACCGCAGGTACAGGTGATCAAGTACACCACGTTACTGGTATTACAGTTGGTATGACTCCGTTCTTCCCATTGTTTGCCAGGTTCTTCTGTTGTTTATTGCTAGTATGGTAGGGGTGTAAGAGTGAATATCCATACCCTTACTCTCCCATTGATTTTTGATGATCTGTAATTAAGCTACATGTAACAGAACATCATAGTGCATTTATAGTATACGTTTATGCTTATGTCACAACATCACACTGATAACAGCCCTATCGGCTGTAATATCCATGGATTCTCCATGTAGCGTCAGCAGGTTAAATAGACTTCATTAAGAGTGAATGCTCAGAAAATCAATGATTTGTAAGACCTATATTTTTGTTAAACCCGAGTGATTATTGTATTGAATCACCTTGTTAACTAGCATATCAGTCTATAAAGTTAGCAGCCAGCGCAGTCTTTTAAAAAAAAGGATCAGCGCGTAACTTGTATACGTCACACGTAAAGACACGCATGCTCAGGATATCTCATCACTATTCAAATCCCGGAAATGCTAGCAGCGCGAGCCCACGGTAACATCTATGAGACGCGAGCGAGGCCAGTACAGGTGAGAACTGAGAGTTAACGCAGGAACGCATTGGTATTTAAGAACTAAAACCTGTCGAAGGTAGTATAGAAACAACAGCGTTTAATATAAACATTGTATGATCGTTTAGGAAGGTACATCTCGACCGTAAAGGACCCATTAGGCATGTTGCAAGAAGCACATTTTTCTAATACGAGGTTTTAACAACAAATTGTATAAATGTGTAAGCTCGTTTGGCATAAAGCAGTCGTCATAGAATACACAGCTCTAAGTTAATGGAAAGTGTTAGAACTGTCATGTTTTGACTATTTTAATGGGATATAGTGAGATGTTGATTGAGAACATAACCATCATACCGCATAAAGTGTTGATAAAATTTAAAATTTATAATTTAAAATAAGACTGGAAATAATGCATTGGTTAGGACATTGTATGCTCAGAATTTATTGTTTGTTATTCTCAGATGGATCCCTGATGAAGGTGGTCTCCCCACCGAAATGCATTGGATACATATCTTTCTTTGGGTGAAATTTGAATACCATTGATATGAACACGTAAAGACTCATAAATTCAATGAAATAAAATTGAATGTTAACAATCAACGGAATGAAATCAAATGATTTGTAGAAAGGGTTGGATTTTTTTGTCAGCCAAATACCAGTGCCCAGGGGGACAGTTATACTGGTGTATGTAACTGCAACCAACCAAATATCTTGAATTTAGGTCATCAGCAACAAGAGTGCACAAGTATGGCCGACCTCAAGGTGGCCTCTCGATCTATGTCGCCTGTGAACTATCTTTAAATATCAACATGCTAGATTTCGACGAAGATTTGATTACCGGTATCAGAGTCAGAAGTTCAAACCCGGTTAGACAATTGCTTCTGCTTAACATTTATGTCTCAACTCACTCCAGTGAGAAAAAGGCCAAATGTGATCGCCTGATTGAAATCACGTCCAACTTGATAAGGGAACATAGCGCTGTACCATGCTTACTCTCTGGAGACTTTAATACAAATCTCTTTTTAAGCACCTCAGAGGAAGATAACTATTATACTTCCAGCCGTCCCATCGCATCTAGCGCTTCAATCCAAACTTGCAGGTAACAGGTTGAGTAAATTGAGTGAATACGTAGTCTTACAATTTAACAGCATCAATTACATTGTATTGAACTGGCGTTTTCCTACGGACTGGCCACCAGCTTGGACACTATCAAACAGTCATATCCTCTCATTTCTAGACTTTACGCTAAGCAATAATGAAATGCTTCCCCTGATAGAGAATTTCTACGTTGCATCACTGGGTATTAGCAATCATCCCCCTAAAATAATAAGTATATCCTTCAACATCGCCCATAACTCGGCAGTTGGCCACCCTGCAACTGGCACATGACAGATAATCTTAAAAGATTGAAATGGACTGATCATTTAATCCCCTCAATCATGGATAAATGTAGAGTTCTCCTAGGAGAATGGTGCACAGCGGAAGTCGTTCCAACCAATGTTTGGGATTCTCTTGTTCAACAATTATTCAGCCAATTCCCGCCCTCCGTACTAATTCACCAAAACTTAATCAAATACGCATCAGAACTGAGACAAAAAACTAAAGACCCAATGCAACTCTGCTCTACGCCACTCTAGGAAATGCCTGTGAGATGTTCATGCATTTTACAACTAGAAGCAAGCTCAAAAAGCATTTAGGAAATCCATCAATAGTGACAAACAAAGAGCAGTTGACCAGTTCTGGTTAAAACTAGTACATGCCAGTAAAAACTCCAACCCAAAGTTTTTTTGGTCACTTGTGAGTAGGAGGACACTGGGTGTAAGCAGGCAATGCAGTGCAAACATAAGTGAAGCTGAATGGGCCCCTTTTTAACAGAGCTCTTTAAAGACCATAACAAAGGAGGGGATCAATTGAACAGCCATCAATTCATTCCGGGATTCCATGCTGGGATCGCTGGAAACAACGAGTAATAGTACACTAATCATGCATAATAAACATGTCACCTGTGCTTTAGTTACCAACACTATTAAAAGTGTGAACCAGCAAGACAAACTGCTTCTAAAGTCCCGGACGGCCAAGGAAGGCCTGAGACAAAATATCCCTTGTTCCATCAGCAATGCCCAGTCAGACGGGGCTCCAGGTCCTAATGGGCTTCGGCAGGCCCTGTTTAAAGCTGACCCTAAGCTTTACTATGAACACATGGCCCCCTTATTTTTGCATTGTCGGCTCACTCACAACAAATCAGAGTCGTGGAAATGAGCTATAATTCACCCTAGCTTTAAAGAAGGCAGGAGAGCTGATCCCAAAAATTACAGGATGATAGCTCTTTTAGATGTAGATTCTAAATATTATGCTATCTTATTGTTGGAAGAGCTGTCGTCCTGGGTGTTAAAAACTGAGTGTTTGCAATTTACCCAGACTGGTTTAGTGGCTAAATCAGGCACCACTAGTAACTTACTGGCCTTATCTGTACTCATGGAGAAAGCAGCATCTTCAAAAATGTCAGTACACTGCTGCTTTGTCGATTTTAAAGCGGCCTTCAATCGGGTGCCCAGGGGCCTGTTATGGCAGAAACTGCAAAAATGGGGAATACCCTGTGATCTGTTAAAGTCTGTAATCCAATTTCTCTCGAATACTTGGATCCGCAAAAAGCTAGGTGAGGGGTCACATGTTTAAAAAGAAATACAGACCTCCTGTGGGGTAAACAACGATGTGTGCTGGCCCCCCTCCTATTTAATCTATTTATTTCAGATTTATCTCACCTATTGGATAATGCTAATTCCCACTCCCCCCAACTTGGTGGATCCTGAATTAGTAATCTGCTATACGCAGATGACCTAGTTATATTCAGCTATACGAGGGTTGCTTTACAGAGACTACTTGACCAACTGCTTTTTTATACAACAGGTAATGCCCTGGAATTAAATCCTTAAAAAACAAAGGCCACCACCTTTGGGAAACGGAAGCAGCAGAATGGCGGGTGTTTTTTTAATGGTAAAAAAAATCAAAACAGTGACATTGTATAAATACTTGGGCATCTATATAGACCCTAAGGGATCCTTCCTAAAACAGAAAGAAGTGGTTAAAGCAAAAGCACTGTCTCTTGAAGCAGCATTAACACCTTGGGTGCTAAGGGTTTTCCCCCCCGGTGCTGGACTATGAGAAATCCCATTGTTCATGACAAAGCCAGCTCGTCATAAGCACAGCGCAGGTAATGCCCATGATGAGCTGGCTTTGTCATCAGCACTGAAGGGGTTAATGAAACTCTCAAGACAGCTTCTCTGCCCTAGCCTAGCTCCCTTTTTTAAGCCCTAGCCTATCTCCCCTTTTGACAGTTATGAAGGCTAAGGTCATAAACTATTTAACCTATAGTCAAGAGATAATGTTGGGGAGCAATTTGACAATGTTGAATAAAATAACTAGAATTTTTAAACAAGTCTGGCATTTGCCGAAATCTGCATCACCAGCCCAGATCAGGCTTGAGTTTGGTCTCTTGAATCATCAGGGCCTCGGAGCCGGTGCATTCATGAAGTTGTGTCACAAATTGTGCCGCTCGCTTGAGGGCAGCCTGGAGGTTATTCTGTGGCAAGATATATCAGCTGGCCAAACCAGTCAAAAACATCGACGTTACCTTGAACACTCCTTGCAACTGCTTGACGTTGTAGATTACTGGGGTACCAAACCACCCCAGCAGGCATTAAAACTGTCCATAAAAAGAGGTGTTCGACTTTGGTCCTTCCATTTTGACAGGGCACAATTGTCCAAAAGAAAACATGCCTGGACCATAATAGCAGAGCTCAAACCTAGCTCAGAGTCCCCTTATTTTTTCAGGGCTTATGCACCTTTGTGGAAGAAATGATTTACGGCACTGAGGATGGGCGAATGGCCTTTTCTAAAACACCTGTCAGCATGGCGCCGCTCACGTGACGACACCAAGTGCAGGGGGCGCAGGTACCACTCAGAATCAAATGAGCATATGGTGTGTGCTTGGCCCGCCTTTCTTAATGATAGAAGGATCTTGCTGCGAGGCGAATGGATTAAACAAGGAGCCCAATCATGCCGGCAAGCCATCATAGCACCACTGAATCCTGAAAACACGATGCTCAACATCCGGTTTACTAAATTCGTCACTAGAACGGCAAAAAAGCTTACAACGAAAGATCTGCAAGTTACAGTGTCATAACTTGTATGCCTACGAACATACCTGGGGGCATATTATCAAGGACAGCCGATACATTATCGCCGCTTTTATCGGCAGGAAACTGCCGATAAAGCGGCGATAATGGCCTTGCTAATATGCTCTATGAATTCCAATCGAAGCCCATGTTAGATGTGAACACATCTAACATGGGCTTCGATTGGAATTCATAGAGCATATTATCAAGGCCATTATTGCCGCTTTATCGGCAGTTTCCTGCCGATAAAAGCGGCGATAATGTATTGCCTGTGCCCCCTGGTCCTCTGTGTTCTCTAGTCCATTCCGAGACACTCACCGATGCTGCTCCTGGCCGTTTTTTTTTTATGTCATGGCTGGGTTGTATATTTAACAATAAGGACATTATGCTCCAACATATTTTAGTAATGTGTTTGCCCATTTTTTAAATATTTTGTATTAATGTTAACTTTTAATACTTTTAGCCTTTTCTCTTTTGTATTTAGAATGAATTGTGCCTCCTCTTTTTATCCTAATTGTCATAATTTTAAGTAATCAAACAATGAATACAAGTCAATCAAATCACTTGGGGTTAATGGAATCACCAACTCCCCAGGCAAAAAGGAACATTTGGATTTCGATATTGTGGCAGGTAGCTGGCTCAAATTGGAACTAGCCAATGTTGAGGCTGGCTGCAAGTGAATTTCTAAATCACAACACTTATTAGAATTCCTCTATTAATGGTGGCTGCTGAAAACAGAACAGCTCAGGTACAAAGGCTTAAACAAACAACATAAAAGACTAAATTATACAGTTAGATGATCAAGGTCACAGTGAAGCAAAAGAAATAAAGAAATGGAAGTCCAAGGAACCAAAAAAAGAAAAATAAATAATTCCCTCCTAGGACTCAATAGAACTCATTGTAAGCACGTATGCTTTATTTACTTACTTTACCACTAGATGTATAGATGATATTTCGAAGGAAGTTTCAATTACTAGTGTTACAGGTTGAATGGAGCAAAGCCTCAACACCCTGCAGTCAAAACCATAATACCGAATAGGACCAACCATATCATTGAACAGGCGCAGCCATGTTACTCCAAAGCCACAATCATGACAACTAGCAGTTACAATCCTGACCCTGACAGCTAAAATCATGGTCTCAAACAGGGTTGTATGACGGAACGAGTTTCACAACCCCGCATTCCTAAACTACGCTGTCTGAATAACGATCGCATCTTAACCATGCATTGCTTTACCATGCATGCCGTTACCACTAATTATTCAACCTTTTTTTCATTTTAATTTTTTTAAGTGAATTTTATCAAATTTGGCCTTTCACTTTTCTTAGGCATTATTTGGAGTTTGAAGGTAGCAGACTATCCTGCAATTTCTGGAGGAACCTCTAAATATTGAGAAAAATTGAATATCGCATTGCTTTAGTGGAGATAATTGAGACGTACACCTCAGTGGTATAACACAAGAAGATTTGCCTCTCTGAAGAATGTGGTGAGGGTCCCCGTTACTTTAATGCTTCAAAGATATTCATAGGTCTTAAACTGGGTGGAGGGTAGTCTGAAGGACAGGAGTTTCTTCTTGCGCCGCAGGGATGTGATATGCCCCTGATACTCTGTATTTACCATTTCTTTCAGAAACTGGAAGATTGTCTGTTGTCAGCAAACTCTAAATAAACCCCTTAGACTAGTTAATCTACGTACAAACAGACTGCATCGAAAATCTTGCACAAGACTTACTACAAGCAGTTCCAGATTACCAAAATAGGTAAAGTAGACACTGGCCTATGGGCCCCAATCCTTTTAGGGTCCCGGTATCATCTCAATCATACAAACTCATTTTTTAAAATATGGTCCAATCAATGTTCCCAAATGTTATGACAGAATTAAGAATTTATAGGTGTCTCATGATCACGAATGCTACTGGTGAAAGAACCCTTTCGGAGTTAAAACTACTGAAAAATTGCAATCGATCTTCAATGACGCAAGAACAACTGAACTCACTTGCCACTATGGCCACTGAATACAACATCTTACATAAGGTAAACTTCCAAAACATCCCGAAAGATTTCACCACAAACAAATTGAGGAAAGTGAATATTTAAAATGTTGTTGGTTTATTAAAATTTAAAAAAACATTTTTTGTTTAATAATAATTAATGTTTAGTTTTGTGTAATAAAATTGGTTTATTAAAATTGTTGCTTGGTACAATTAAAAACGTTTTAGGAGATAATTTGCGAGGGTCCGAAATTTCGACTGCATAGGGGCCTCAACAAGATTTAATGGGTTCTGACAGCAACACATACTTAAAGGCCAGACATGGGGAACCTACTCTAGCCTCGCTTGTCATCACTTTCCAAAGGAAGACACCTAATAGCTGTTTCCACGACTAACCACTTCCATCTTTCATCTGCACTAGCTTCACACCCTGACGTCAAAGCTGCACACTGTCTTAAACCCCATTTCCGCATTTCCACTGTTCCCACTGTAATGATGAAGAACAGGAAAGGGGGAGCTACTCTTGTTTTGGCTAGGCTTACTCCGCGGAGACGACGAGTTCCTGTGTAATTTAGTCCCATTGACAGCCGTTTGACACCGGAGCCTGTCGAGCTGTGAAATGAAAATGGCGCACTTTACGTTGCGGTACCTCGCACGTTTGCGTGATCAAAGCGAGCAACGTCGCAGCCCTGGGAGTACTGGTTTGCATGCGCTTTTGTTAAAGGGCTGTTTCTTGTCACACGATGTGCCAACCTGTCAAGCTGCCTGCGACCTCTCCTTTCTTTTCCCATAGTGAGGCTGCCCGAGTTGAGGCTCTGTCAAAATGAACAAGGCTCGTGGGGCCTGTCGCACGAGGAAGCAATATCAGCAGGCTGTTCTTTTTTTCCTTTTTGTTATAGATAAATATTTAACATTTAGAAAAAAATAGATTGGAGGATAATATTGTCTTTGCTTTTTGCTGTTAATACGAGCACTCTGGGAACAGCGCGTTTGCCTAAATGGCCTGCATTAATTATTTATAAAACCCCTGTATGGATAAATTCGCCGAGGAATCCTGACGCAATTATTTTTTTACAGTTGCTCCCTTTTACATAAGAGCATTTATCGGTAAAGCTTTAGTGCAACGCAGAAACATTTCTGGTCCTTTGTGCATAAAATGAATAGGTCTATTCATCACATCGCACTAAAATATGTCTCTAATAATGTATATGATGTTAGAGGCTTAAAGCGCATAAAGGCGCTCAAATGCAGCCCTGGAGAGCACCATATACAGATAGAAGAAGAAACAAACAGAGAAAGAGAATAGAAAACAAGAGCATTTGGAATGAATGCGTGAATGAATTAATGAATGAATGAATGAATGAAGGAATGACACGTATTTATTTATACAGCGCAGAATAGATAGGAAGAATGAGCCAATAAAGAGGAATAAATATTCAATTAACGCAACAAATAAAATAGAAATTATGAAAGAAGCAAAAAGTGGCAAGAAAGAGACAACAATAAATAAGTAGTATATAAGACGAAGAGAAAAAAAGACAAAATAAGGAAAAAAGATTTAAAGAAAAGGAAACAAAAAACCTAACACACGCAAAGGAACAGAAACAACAAATAAAATAATAAAGGAAGAACGAGGAGAGCAATAATCAAAGAAAAAGAATCATAAAAAGAAAAGAAAGAAGATCGCCTTTAAAGCCACAGAACAGAGAGTTTTCAATTAATGCATTTCTAACTCAATCACAGCTTTAACGCAGAATGATCAAATTGTATTATAACTATTTTGTCTGCCTATAACGGTGTTGAAAAATCACTGTAATAATTTAGGGCCATATTATCAAGAAAGGGCGATACATTATTGCCGCTTTTATCGACAGGAAACTCACGCTAAAGCGGCGATAATGGGCTTGATAATATACCCTTGTGAATTCCCATAAAAGCGCAGATTCTGGTGTTAACCTGGGCTTCTATGAGAATTCACAAGGGCATATTTTCAAGCTCATTATCGCCGCTTTAGCGGCAATTTCCTGCTGATAAAAGCGGCGATATTGTATCGCCCTTTCTTGATAATATGGCCCTCAGTACTTTTCTATCAGCGGTCTTCAAACTTTCTTCACGCTTCCCCCATCTTATCTAAAATATTTACGTTGCCCCTCGCCCCAACATTATATAATAATGTTCTTTCACTATTATTATTCTAACTGAATAATCGGTGTTGCTGTTTTACTTACAAAAAATCGTGCATATGAAATTGACAACCATTTTGTAAGTATGGAAATAAAGATCCAATGGTGGACTCCGAGTGCCGCACCGGTCTCGGTATAATCACCCCAGGTATAATCGAATGTCAATTTGCTTGGTGGTGTGCACAACCTGCTCCTGCAGCTGCCGTTGGAAGCTGCAACCCGCTAACTTGGGAACCAGAACAAGTGAAACAATGGAGCGGTGCACTACCTGGATGTAATAGTATTCAATAATGAAGCACGATCAGTAACCTCGAGATGTATGACGTTACAACGCATGCTTTTACCACACATGCCTTTACAACGCGTTTTTTACAACGCATGCCTTTACAACGCATAGTGCTTTGGGGCGCTGAATAGTGAATAGTTTAATTTACTATTCCAACTCCAGTCCCTGTGGATAGTAGGGAAGGTGTTGGATAGTAAATTAAACCTATTCCCTATCCTAGAGCGCCCCCCAGCGCAATGCGTTGTAATGGTTTGCTTTGTAATAGTTGCATCGTAAAGGCACTGCATGGTAAAAGTTGCGATGTAAAGGATGTTTCCCGTAACTTCGTTGATATTGTCTTTATTCAAAATAGAACGCGGTTCATTCATGGAAATAAACTTCGTCAGGGCAAAAAGTAAATGTTAGCAACTTTCACAAGAGGATAACAGTAACGTCCAATCAACGCAAATTTGTGGTCAGCAGCGAAATTCAAGAAAGGGCCTCCTTGATAAGGGCCGGCTGTAGATAGCCTTTGACAAATGGACTTGAGCGTGACGGTACTTGCCAAACCATTTTGTTAGTGTAGGATTCTTTCTTACAAAATATGCCTTTGAGTATGGAGTACGTATGTTCCACGACAGTGCAGCCAAAAATGAATGGCTCATTAACACAGATTTGACTAAAAACCAAATTTTACTAAACTGCATTGCTCAAGGCAGAGAAAGCATAACTGAGCCATATTTATTAAATATGACCTGCTGAAGGATCTCTTCTTATGTGCTTGTGCACGAACAGACTGCCTAGCACCATGCACACACCTTTGCACAATGGCGAAAAGGTGTGTGCGTGATGGACAGCATAGGTGTTGAAGTCAGAGTCAATGGAATTATGCGATTTTGAAGCTGTGGCATTTTTCGCATTAATATAGATTTTTTGCATTTGCCACATAATCCATTCCCTGCTGCATAATCTGCAGATGTTTTAAAAAAAAAATAGTTTCTAGCTCAAATGGTTCAAAAGTTACTAAAAATGCAGGAACACATTTAGCAGCGCAGTGGAAAGCTCTGAGCAAAGGTTGACTGGTCACCATTCTGTTGTTTATTGCTATATTTGGGTATTAAACTGGTACTAATGATGTGCAGCCAATCCCCAGACAGTGTAAAAAGGAAAAATAATTAAGTAATTCTGTAACAAAATGTGCTACATTACACCACATGATTTGCCTTTTCTTGCTACATAATTTACACAATGTCAGTGTTTCTGCTGGAAGTATTCGCTTCCAGTACAAATATCTATGTCTAGGCAATTTTTAGAACATGTCGCTCATTGGATATGTGCTGCTCAGTGCAGCAAGCAGGAAAAGTGTGGAAGGTTTGAAGAAATAAATATATTTCTCAAGCTTTGCACCTGCCTCAATGATGCATTATTTTCTTTATCCTAAGCCCAATCTGACAATTTTAGTAGATAGGGATTTGCTTCAAATAAATGGCTCCTTGGGTTGGAATCACTGAATACCAACCATGTGATGCCCCCTTCTTGGAAGGTGGTGCAAAGCAGTGCAAAGCACTGTTTGTGCAAAAGTGTGGCACTTTCCAATGCAAAAAAATATTTGAGTAGGAAAGTAAATAACCTTATAAGAATTTGCGCTGCTTTTTGTCACATTGCCTAACTTTGCAGTGACACAAAGTCTTGATAAATCTGCCCCAAAGTCTGTTGTTGCCTTTTTTTTCTGTTTCTTGGGCGACCACTCAATCCCTATTTCCACTCTTGAGAAAGTCATCAGCTTTGCTAGCCACATTTGAACAAAAAATAAGCAGTGGTAAATCCATTAGTTCTTGTGTTGCAAAGATGTTTTGACATTTTCACTGTTTATTGCCGATGCAGAAGAGAAATGGCAACAAATGTGTGTTGCCAGTGCCATACAGCATCACAACAAAAAACAAAAACCAGCTACAGCGTGATGTTGTATGCATGTGAATGCCTCACTATTAATATGAGCGCATCCACCATGACTGGACGGCCATTTGTCTTCAGTCCCAGCGTCACTCATATTGAGCACTCAAAAATATCATTGCTAAAAACACAAATTTTTACAAATATTGATAACATATATATCTGAAACAAAAATCTTGTCATCTATAAATAAACACATACATGTCACAAATATCGATTACCACAATAGCGACTAGTAATTTATCATCATAATCACTAAAACGTGCACAAAATAAACATCAAAGTATAGATTTTAACATAAACCATTTACTTCCAATAAGCCCTACACTTATTTTTAACATCATTAATTGAATTAAATTATATAACACCAACAAAAAAAGAAAAATTCAGTTCAACAAAATCATACACCTGATTAACACACAATAAGTACACCAAAACATTATCATTAGCTATAAATATTACTACACAAACAGAAACATTTTGTAAGATATGAAAATAAATAAATTGACATTTATTGAAAACAACTCTAACCTAAATGAAACATAAATGGCATTTACTATTCCCACTCCAAAGGAGTGACATTCACTAATCCCACTCCACTTTAAACCAACTTGAGAAAGTGTTGGGCACTAAAGGGGTGATATTTACTGCTCCCTCTCCAATCTTAACCAACTTGAAGGAGGTATTGGATACATCACCAGACCCTAATCTTACCTCATCAAATTACTCGAAATGTCTTCACAAAGCATTTAATTTCCTGGTCCCATTAAAAAAAGCCTCCAAAAATCAATGCACCCCTTCTGCTCCCTGGTTCTCAGAGGCCTTCAGATTACAGAAGCAATTGTGTAGAAACCTTGAGAGACATTGGCGGAAAGATTACAATAATAATGATAAAATCCACTATAAAGACGCACTCACTAAATATAAACTGCTCATTGTGCAGGAGAAAAGTACATACTACATTGAACAGATAGAATTTGCGCAAGACTCTAACAAACAATTATATCAGGTTGTAACCAAACTATCAGGGCAAACATCTTACCTCACCACAGCCCATTCTCAGACTCTATGTGACTCACTTGCCAGCTACTTCTTTGAAAAGGTCAATGACATCTACACCAACTTCTCCTCTCAACCCAAGATAGATGGCCAGCTCTCGAATCATGGAACCCTTGAACCCTCTCCTCCCTTCTCAGAATTTGATAGCATATGACCGGAGAAGATTACAAACCTAATCTCCATCGTCAAATCGGAATCTGCCACTGACCCCTGCCCACCTGCTATTCTAAAACCCATCTCTGATCTTATAGCTCCTAGCCTCCCTAACATCTGTAACGCGATGTTTATGACAGGCATATGTATATTTTTTTAACTTCTTTTTATTGATTTGTTTCAAACACAATTGAGCATCGGAGTTATCTAAATACATCACATGGTACACTTATTGTTAAAGTAATAGCATAGTGACATACATTTCTATATCACAGCTCCATTGCATCTCAAGGCGTGAGACAACATTTTCATACACAGCAAGGAACAATTGACAAATACAGCGGACCATCGTGCAGCTCGTCCCATGATGCCGTGCTAGGAGGTATGTGCAACCAACCCAATCAGTACTCAGGACACAGCTTGTAATTCAATAGGACCTCAACCGAAGGATGTGCGAGCAGAGTCCCCAACCCCAGGTATAACACAAACGCAGCAGTGGTAGCTATTATTCAACAGTGGCGGATACATATATCTGCCCTCTATCTGTCATGTAAAGCTTTCTCAGGGTGCGGTTGTCGCTCTTTCAGGTGTGGCAGTCTCGCTAGGATGTGCTAATAAATAACATGTTAGGGGAGCCCAAATATCTTTAGGCCTGGAGGTTCTAGTAACAATTCCGCATACTTGTTGAGTTGTTCCTGGCAAAAAACTAATTCTCCCAACCAGACCTTGAATTTTGGTGCCCTTCCCCTTCCCCACCTACATGCTACCCTTCTTTTAGCCAGAAGCAGTGCAAGGGCTACATGCTTACGATGCACCATCGGCAATGGCTTCACATACCCCAATAAGGTCAGTAGGGGCATAGGTTCAATGTGGGTATTAAATTCAGGGCAGCAAAGACTTGTCTCCAGTAGTCATATATCCTTAAGCATTCCCAAGCCAAGTGAAGGAAGTCCACTCCTGGGGCATTGCATCTTTCACACCTATCTGTAGTGCGCAAATCATGTCTGTGCAATCTGGCCGGAGTATGATACAACCTATGTAGAAATTGTAATGTATGATACGGAGCCTGCTGCTAGCCAATACCTGCTCACTCTGCAAGAGCAATATTTCCATTGTTCATTTGACAGGTCACTGCCTAGTGCAGCTGGCTCCTCTTTATGGTCGTGAATTTTGCGGTATATTAGGGAAACAAATCGCTTGGATGTCGCTTTACTGAGCATTAGCTGTAGCAGAGCAAGTGAAGGGGGCTCAGCCGAGAACTCCGGGGTTAAGGAGCGAATTCCTTGTTTAAGACAGACATATAAAAACAGGTCCATTGGCGTGTGGTGTGTGCCCTGAAATATATGGTCAGCTTATGAAATTGGTCCTCATGTTACAGGTCACCCCAAGTCTTAATGTGCATTTGTTACGGGAATTTGTGAAATATCGTCTCCTGTAGAAGAGGCATAGTCGGTGGTAAGTGAGAGGCAGCTGTGGGGAGTAGAGCATCGGGTTGTCTAAGATTCTACATATGGAATGCCATGCCGTAACTGTACAGGTAACAGTAGTAGGCGCTTTGTCCCTAAGAGGCGGGGCGTCATGTAACACACCGTCAATCGGTATAGGGTGTGCAAGCCAATGTTCCGCTGCCACCTGAGGAATATATCGTGGCGGATACACCCAGTAATATGCATAGTGGTTTTGAGCACTGTGGTAATACAGTTCAAAATGAGGTACTCCAAACCCCCCCTGCGAATATGGCCTGAAAAGGACATTCCACTATATTCTCGGGTGCTTACATCCCCACACCAGTCTCGTCAATTCTAACCTGAGTGATTTAAAGAAAAAAAACCTAGGTGGAAAGGGATATTCAAGAATAAATAGAGCAATTGTGGCAATATCACCATTTTTATTGAGGATGCTCGTCCCGCCATTGAAAGAGGAAGCGTGATCCATCGGGTAACATATTTCGTTATGCAGGTCATCGCGGTGCCATAATTGAGGCGCATCAACTTGTCCCTATCTCTAGTGATGCGAATGCCCAAATAGTGCAAATCCTCATTGCACCACTCTAGGGGATAGTCCATTGGGAAGCAAATTGTTGCAGCTGTTAAAGGGAAAAAACAGGACTTACTCCAGTTAATTTTGATCCTTGTTAGGTTCCCAAAAATAATGAATTCCCTAAGGATTGGGTTTAGGTTTTGCTGCGGGTCGCGAATATACAATGTGATATCATTCGCGTACAGGAAAAGGAGTATCTGCCTCATATTACTTCTTAAAGCTTTATCATTGGGATGTTGCCTTAACTTTAGTGGCTCAACCGCAAGTGCAAATAATAAGGGGGACAAGGGGCACCCTTGCCTAGTTCCGCTAGTCGGGAACGCTTGGGACACACGCCCATTTATGAGCAACTTAGCCATTGGTGAGCGGTACAACAGATTGGTCAGGGAGATTCAGGTTTTCCATTTATAAACTAAGACAGTGGCTATGAGCTTGGTCAATATTTTTGCATCGCAATTAAGGATTGACAGTGGTCTATAGGAGTCACAATGAAAGGGGGAATTTTTCAAGTTTCAGCAGCGAGATGATGAGAGCCTACCTCATGGAAGGCGGGAGGTTTCTCGTTTCTAATGAATCATCATACACCTCAAGCAGTATGGGGGCTATTTGATCTATATACGTTTTATAAAACTCAATTGGGATGCCATCAGTACCGGTGGCCTTTCCCGATTGCATATGCATGATGGCGTCTCCGATCTCATCCAATTCGAACAGGGCACATAAAAAATTTCTCTGCACATCACTTAGCCAACCCAGTTCCACATCCTCTAGATAATTCTCCAAATCCAGCCCGCCTGTCCTAGTCGTGGTGTAGAGTTGGGCATAATGGGAGGTAAAAGCATTCAGTATACTTGCAGTGTCTCTATAGATCACCTCACCCGGGCCATCAAGCTCCAGCACATAATGGAATAGCGCGGCTTCCTAATGGTGTCCGCTAGTGCCTTGCCCGGTCTCTCTCCCTCGCCATACCACCGAGCCCTCCAAAATCTGCCCCTGAATCTCGCCTCTCTCTTCGCCGACTTCATATATTCATTGAGCGTCTCCCTAAACTTAGTCTGGGTGAAGCTGTCCGGTCTGGAGGCCTGTGTCGCCTCCATTACCTTAATTTCAGTTTCTAATTTCCGCAGTGTGTTAGTGATGTCTCCAGACCCTTTCGATATACAGAAGCCCCGCAGGGTAACCTTGAATGCTTCCCATACGGTCTCCACAGTCCTTATTTTGTACAAAGAAATCCCCCACCTCCTCCCTCAGTTCATCCTGAAAAATTGCATCCAGTAGGATAGGGGCGTGGAGTCTCCAACTATTGCGCGATGGGCCATAATCTGCCGATGTCAGTGTGAGCTTGACAGGAACATGGTCCGAGTAAGTGCGGGCCAGATGTTGCACCGAGATATAGCTGGGCCTAGCCCCCTGGACAGAAACAGGTAATCCAGTCTCGCCCATGTTGCTGCTTGTGCAGTGCAGTGTGTTCCCTCCAACCCATTGGGGTTTGTCTCCATGCATTAATCAGTTCGAAAGACGTCAATGTGTTCTGCAGGACAGTACATACTTTAGTAGAATGAGGGTCAGGGTGGGACCTATTAACATGTGGGTAACATACGACAATAAAATCTCCTCCCCATATTATATGATTGGAACCTATATCAAAAAATTGTGCCCACAAGGAGGTATAAAAGTCCGGGGCATCAACATTCGGCCCGTAGCAACAGGCCAGGGTGACCGACTCAGTTCCTAGCTGCCCCAACGCCATACAGTACCACCCCTGTGCATCCCAGGCTGTCCCAGCTAAATGAAATAGTGTTCCTCTTTTTATGAGTATGGCTGTCCCTCTCGCATAAGACGAGTAGGAAGAAAAAATTCTATGGTCCACCCATTTACATGCAAAAGTAGTACTGCTGCATCTCTTGCAACATTGCTATATGCACTTGATGCCTGTCCAGATAGGCTAGTATATGTCTCTTTTTTCGAGGGTCACCCAGCCCTCCGATGTTCCACGTAATAATGTTCAGCTTCCCCAGTGTTAGCCACTGATCAATGTGTCCACCATAAATGCAGCCCATGCCCAGAAACTAAGAACGATGTCAATAAGTGTTCACATGTAAGCTCTACACTGCTTGCCGCCCATGCAGAATGCACATCACACTCCAACTGCATGGTATTGCATAGACAACCCTTCTGCTCATTGACAATCATACCCAAACGAAACCAAGCTACACTGACACCCACCCTCACCCACTGAAGCAGCCCCAACTTGCCAGAAATAGTAGCCCGCCCACCCTCCCTCGTCCCCAACAACAACATCAGAACCCAGACAGTCACCATTAGAGTCCCATAGTGACCATCAGTGGGGGAATACCCAAGAGGGGATCCCTCTAGGTGGCAGCACCGTTGCACCTCGCCCAGAAAGTAAACCTCAGCTGGAACAGGTGGGCTCCAGGGGGCAGAGGGTGCCCAGCGTGCAGTAGAAGAAGCTTAAAGCTCCCCCACAACTGTATAAAGGATACTCAGCCCACAAAACAGTTCCAACAGCCAAATTGTTAGTTCGATAAACTCCACTTCTCGGCAGACAGTGTCCAGCGATGCTAAAGTTCACTGTGAACCATCTGCCGCCTCCAAAGAGGAAAACTGCTGCGACGACGCCGGTGTTCCATTAGCTCAATTCATACGTTTCAAGTGCTTCAGGAATTCTTACACCTGCTGTGGTCTAGTGAAGAAGCGTTGCCTGCCCTGGTGGGTGACTCTGAGGCACGCAGGGTAAAGCAGAGCATAATCGATCTGTGCCAATTGTAGTTTACTTTTCACGTCCATGAATTTACGTCTTTCCTCCTGGACTGTGGGAGTAAAATCCGTATAAATGGAAAATGTATTGCCATCATAAGTCAACATTTGTTTGCTTCTCACCACTCGGAGTGCCACCTCCCAATCCCTGTAGTTCAAGAGTCACAATGGGACATGGGGTGCTGCCAGGGGGCGAACGCCGCCCCAGTGACCTATGCGCACGTTCTACTATAAACTGGTTGGAGAATGAGTCCCCTCCAATTGACGACAGCAAGAGCTTTTCCACATATTCCTCCATCTTCACTGTGTTTCTGGACTCTGGAATGCCTAAAATGTGGATTATTGTTGCGCCGACTGCGTGCTTCTAAATCCTCATTTTTCACTGCAATAACCTTCAGGAGTTTATCCATTTGGGCGACTTGTGTAGTAACTCGGGTTGTTTTGTCTTCGGTGTCTGAGATGCACCTTTCGGCCTCCTTAATGCGGTCCTCATGCCCCTCCAGTTTGTGCGCAATGGCATCCATTTGTGACGAAATTTTGTCTACCTTGTCCACTATGATGGCGAATCCCTGTCGCACCTCCTGGAGTATATTCTGTACATCAGAGTTTTGTGCAGTTGCCCCTGCATTTGCCCCATCTGTTCCGTCCTGAGCCTGGTCATCCTACAGGCTGGGGGCACTCCGCTTTGCCGACTCAAAGTTCAATTTAGGTTGGCGGGTGTCCGGCTTGCCCATGACGCTCCGAGTTCATGACCTGCTAATTTAACTGTGCCATCGCCGAGTGTCCCTCCCAGAGAGGTGATACTGCACTCACAGTGGCCCCCTGGGAATGAAACATAGCAGATTCAGAAGCTCAGAGGATTAATCCCAGCACACATTTCTCGTACATTCAAGTGCAGAAAGGGTATAGGCCCTTCAGGGAATCAGCAGCAGGCCATTTAGGATAGACCAGTCTCTCCGACCACAGCCTCCTACCCCATCACGAGAGGACCCAAGTCAGTGCACTGAGGCTAGATATGTGTGTCCCACTTTCCACTATAGGCATGTCTCTCATCAAACACTGACATCCGTAACAATTTACATTAGCACAGCGGTTCCCAGTTCTACAGTCGGCTCAGTCTAGGGGGAACCCAAAGGTCGCCTTCAAAGGGTTCAGCAATATGCGCGCCACCACGCCCAACAAGAGCTCTGCAGTGTATCCAAAAACGGCGCTGATATAATAGGTGCTCTGTGCCCCCAATGCATAGAAAGAGAAGCCAATAACTCCTGGATTCAAGATGGCGCCCGCTCAGGAGATCCAAGTGCCCCAATACAAATAACAGGGGTGCAGTGATAAATGTTCACCCCTCAAGTAATTGTTCCAATCCCCCTTAGTCGCTACAGGGGCTACCGAAGGGAGACTGAGGGTACGTCCTTGAGCAAAATATCCAGGGAAGCAGGCGTCACCGCCTCTGCAGTAACGGCAACAAAGGAGGCCAATCTACACTCCCAAAAATATATTTGCGGGCAACGAGGGCAGTGCAGTGCTCGCGGGAGACTCCCAGCACCCAGCATGCCACCGATGCAGCGTGTGCCAGTCAACAGCTGATATCGCAGCGCAGATGCGTCTGGGCAATAAGCAGGTGCAATGGCGCGTGCTCTGCGGGCCGCCCCCCCAGTGCCAGAGTTTCCTGCAGGACGGCAATAGTGACACTCGCCTCACCTCGATGGTTCACAGCGCGGTCCAGCGCCGATCCCGCGCCACCGCACACCCACCGACCTGGCATCGGCTTTATTGCACAATCCGTATCGGGCAGCAGGGAGGTAGCAGCTTCAGCGAGGCAGCCCCTCTGACAAGGCATTAGCAGGGACCACGCGTCGCCACCCACCTACCGCCCCCTGCGCCATTGACGTTCCACAGTTTGTATCGGGCAGCTGGGAGGCAGCATCTCCGATGAGACAGCGTCTCCACCAAGGCAGCAGCAGGGGACTCCGCTTATGCCAGCCCGTTCGTCTCCTTCAGCGTCTCTGCCCGATCCACTCCACAGGGCCCAGTTGCCTCGTGTGAGGCAGCAACCTTGCGTGACTCTGGTGGCCGCTCCGGAGAGCCCTGTCACTCCGCACTCACCTGCGGCCGAATATTCCTGCCCCCATGCCAGGAGCTCTGTAAGTGCAATTACGCCAAATTTTACAGTGAATGTTCTGTGCGGTCAGTACAGCAGCTATCTTGCATGTGCACCACCTAGCGCCCCCCTTATGACAGGCATATTTCGGTTTGGAAAAAAGCCATCATCAAACCTCTGCTAAAAAAAAGCACAATCTTGACCCTACTGACACCAAGAATTATAGACCTATAGCCAACCTTTCATTTCCAGCACAAATCTTCGAAAAGGTCATGAATTCCCAACTATCTCAATACATCAAAGACCACCACCTCCTGGACGACACGCAATTCGGTTTCCGTAAGGGCCATGGAACCGAGACAGTGCTTATTAAAGCGTCTGAGGAAATCAGGGTGATACTGGATCAGGGGGGTGCCGTTGTTCTTGCACTGCTGGACCTTTCAGAGGCATTTAACACAGTCGATCATGCTACCCTGATCGACCGTGTCACAAATATAGGTATCAGACATACAGCTAGAGTCTCCTTCCTCACTAATCGCACCCAATCAGTGAGTCTTGGCACTTTCAATTCTCAGCAACTCGCCCTCCCATGTGGCGTACCGCAAGGATACTCACTGAGTCTGATACTATTTAATATCTACGTGTCAGACTTGTCCAAAGTCATCAAAGCACACAGGATGGGTCTTACGTCTTATGCTGATGACACCCAATTGGTGCTCGCGGTGCATAATGATGGAGGGGCAGTAGCAGCCAATTTCCAGAAAGGCAGGTTGGCCATCAGCACATGGATGGCCAATAATTGCCTAAAACTTAACTCTGAGAAAACAGAGGTAATGATATTTGGAAAACTGCTGCCAAGCTGGTCCTCCTCCTGGTGGCTGTCTGTATTGGGACCCCCTCCACTTCCGGTATCTAAGGTCAGAAACTTGGGCGTCATATTTGATGACAAGATGTCTTTTGTACATCATGTTAACTCTGTGGTCTCATCCTCATTCCATAAATTAAGAATGATAAAAAAGCTTTTACCTTTTCTACCACTCAGTGCTGGAAAGACCCTTGTAAGCACCTAAGTCATGTCTACTATTGACTATTGCAATGTTATGTTATGTTATGTTATGTTATACCGGGGTTTTATATAGCGTACGGCTACTCGGAAGAGTGTCCCGACGCTTTGAATTGCGCACCAAACTCATAACATAACAGGAAGAACAGAAAAAGGCAGAGAAAAAGGGAAGCAGACAAGGCCAGAAAACTAAGAGGTAAAGAGCCAGGTTTTGAGCCCCTTCCTAAAGGCCAACAGGTTTGGAGTGCTGCGCAGGGCCACAGGCAGCTTATTCCACCTCTGGGGCGCCAATAATTTAAAAGAGCGGCCTCCAATACGTGCTCTCTTCACACGAGGCACCGCCGCAAGAAACAGGGATTCTGACCTCAGCGACCTGGTTGGATGGTAGAAGGTCAGCCTTTTTTGGAGGTATTTCGCTCCGGAGGCATGCAAGGCTTTGTGTGCCAGAGTAAGGGTCTTAAAAATTATCCGCTTCCGGACAGGAAGCTAGTGCACTGCTTCCAGGAGGCCCGAGGCTCTGGCACGGCGAGATAATCCAAAGATGGCCCGTGCTGCCGAATTCTGGACCACCTGTAACCGTTGAAGCAGGTATTCTGGCAGGCCGAGATACAGAATGTTAGAGTAGTCAATTCTCGAGCCTATGATCGCCTGCACCGTAATCTTCCTGTGTTCCTCCAATAACAGGGGGAGAAACTTACGCAGCATCCGGAGCAGGCCAAAGCAGGTGCCAGTGAGACCGATTACCTGTGAGCGCAGTGTGAGGCCATTGTCGATCTTAATCCCAAGGTTTTTTGCCACCTGGGACGAACTTGCTGGTGGAAACATGTTCTCAGGCCACCACACTTTCCAGTCCGGATCCGAACTGCACCCGAAAAAGAGGACCTCGGACTTATCCGAGTTGCACTTGAGGCCGTTATGTTGGAACCACTGAAACACAGCCTCAAGGCAACCCTGGATCCTACCTCCATCGAAATCCGCACCCCTCTCACAGGTGAAGAGGAGCTGGGTGTCATCGGCGTAGGAAACGATCTGAGCCCCGAAAGACTCCGCCAGAGCCGCCAGAGGGGTCATGAAGATGTTAAATAGAGTTGGGCTCAATACTGAGCCCTGAGGAACTCCGACACCCAATGGCGACATCTCGGCAGAGCAAGCAGAAGCCCAGACCGTTTGTCGACGACCTGCCAGGAACAAACGAAACCACTGGAGCACCGTCCCCCGGAGACCAATCTCTGAGAGTCTTGCAAGAAGACCCTCATGGGGGACGGTGTCGAAGGCCGCCGACAGATCTAACATCACCAGCATCGCCCTGCCACCCGAATCCAGCACCTCCTTAATCGCCTCCGAGACTTCCAGGAGAGCTGTTTCGGTGCTAAGATTGGTGCGGAAACCCGACTGGGTGGGGTGCAGTAGGTCGTGGGACTCCAGGTAATCGGCAAGCACCTTGTGCACATGCTTTTCTATGACCTTCGCAAAAGCAGGCAGGAGCGAGATAGGCCTATAATTCGCCAACGAATTATATGCAATGGTCTCTTCATAAATTCACAGAGCAAAACCCTCAACAAGCTACAGCTGGTCCAGAATTCTGCGGCCAGAATCTTATCAGGAACCCCCAAGTACACATCCATTTCAAGCATACTCCAACAGTATCACTGGCTCCCGATAAAAAAACGCATTAAGGAGCCGATTAGAATCGCGGACGGAAACGGGTTCCGTCCGCCAAGGACGCGGCCAAGATACTCCCGACAGCTCCGCGGATAAACCGCCGGTGCGATTAGGATAATAATGTCACGAAACTCCAACCGTGGCGGACGGACAACATCAAACACCGTCCGCAGCGGACGGAGTACACCAGAGACTGCCGCAAGCGGACGGAACCAAAGAAACACCGCCCGCCATGGACGAACATGACCGCGGGAACAGACACAGCCACCGTAATACCTCCGGAGGCTCCTTGCCCGCGATTTGGATAACCCCGCCAGCTCTACGGAACTCACCTCCATCCACGACCGTAGCGGAAACAATGCAACGATAAACAGAGCATGCCAGCGGAAGGACAACACAAACACCATGCCTACCGTCAAACCAATTCCAAAATGGCTGACGAAAGTAAATACAAAACACACTAAACAGGACACCCACCCACCTGAAACACCCACACCAATCACAAGCCACAATGACACCCCCTCCAAGCACCTAAAAATCCACACAAGTCAACACACCCACCTAGCACCTGACTGGCAACAACCATTGGGACACAACCACGACACAGAGTATAAAATGATTCCCACCCACTACCACAATCCTTTGCATCACAGCATAGCTGCAAGCAAGAGGCTGAATACCACGAACAGCAGACACAGAATTTACACATACAACCTGCACACAAACACACCCACCACACAAACACCCACCACACCATTCCTACACACCACACACCTGCACATCCCAACCCACTCCACCCACTCCTTGAACATCACACATCATGGCACCAAAGAAAAATCCAAAATTCACTGACACAGAGTTGAAGGTCATGGTGGATGAAATCATCCGTGTCGAACCACACCTTTTCGGCACACTAGTCCAGCAGACCACCGTGGCAAGCAAAAACCACATGTGGGACTGGATAGTCAACCGAGTGAATGCGTCAGGGACCGTGCCACGAACAAAGCACGACATCCAGAGGCGGTGGCACAACCTCAAGGCAAGGGTCAAAGGCATCCAGACAAAAAACCACCTGCGGGCACACCACACTGGCGGCGGCACCCCCCCGGAGCCCATACCGTATGCAGAATGAGAGGGAAAGGTGCTGGGCATACTGCACCCTGAGAGCCTGGAAGAGAGAGAAGAGGCTGGAAAGTACAAACCAAGCACCACTATCACACCGACATGGTCTGTCTTACACAACTGAGAAGACACATCTCCCAGGCCACAATCCATGCATGTGGGCCACATACTCACCAAAATGTGAAGGCCTGTGCCCAAATGCACCCACCATGACCAAACACAAATGTTGCCTCATACCTTCCTAGCCATGCATGTTGTCAAACCACCCAGTGCTACAACTCCCAACAGGCCCCCATGTCCACAGGCAGGGTGGTGGGGTGTGGTGAGAGGTGGGTGGGGTGAGTGAGAGGTTACTACTACAACTCCCAACCGGCCCCCATGTCCACAGGGAGGGTGGTGGGGTGTGGTGAGAGGTGGGTGGGGTGAGTGAGAGGTTACTACTACAACTCCCAACAGGCCCCCATGTCCACAGGCAGGGTGGTGGTGGGTGGGGTGTGTGAGAGACCAGCACTACGACTCCCAACAGGATCCCATGTCCACAGGGAGGGTGGTGGTGGGTGGGGTGTGTGAGAGACCAGCACTACGACTCCCAACAGGCCCCCATGTCCACAGGGAGGGTGGTGGGGTGTGGTGAGAGGTGGGTGGGGTGAGTGAGAGGTTACTACTACAACTCCCAACAGGTCCCCATGTCCACAGGGACGGTGGTGGTGGGTGGGGTGTGTGAGAGACCAGCACTGCAACTCCCAACAGGCCCCCATGTCCACAAGGAGGGTGGTGGTGGGTGGGGTGTGTGAGAGACCAGCACTACGACTCCCAACAGGCCCCCATTTCCACAGGGAGGGTGGTGGGGTGTGGTGAGAGGTGGGTGGGGTGAGTGAGAGGTTACTACTACAACTCCCAACAGGCCCCCATGTCCACAGGCAGGGTGGTGGTGGGTGGGGTGTGTGAGAGACCAGCACTACGACTCCCAACAGGCCTCCATGTCCACAGGGAGGGTGGTGGTGGGTGGGGTGTGTGAGAGACCAGCACTACGACTCACAACAGGCCCCCATGTCCACAGGGAGGGTGGTGGTGGGTGGGGTGTGTTAGAGGTTAGTGATATGTAATGTTGGCACAAAAAAACATGTCATGTCCACAGCATTGATCATGAAAATCTTGTCGCTCAGGTGATCGCAACTTGACTGGCGAAACCAGCAACAGCTTGCAACAGTCGCCCCACTCACAGCACGGACTCTCTGGGGACGATCCCATTGCCAGCTCCGGTGCAGAGGACGAAGCGGGCCCAAGCAGACTCCCAGGGCCATCAGTCTCACAGGACATCCCTGCCTCCACAACCTTGGCCTGTGTCACTCCAGCAACACCTGCCATAGTGAGCTGTGCAGCCACCACCACTTCCACCACCACCAGTACCACCACTCCTGCCTGTGCCACCCTGCCTGACCCATCGCACGACGCAGGGCCATCTACATCCCAGCCAAGCAGGGAGAGTGGATGGGAAAGGACAGAGCTGAGGGCACATCTCACAATCAGGAGTGCTTCTCACCGGCGAGGTGGGGAAGGACACCCACCCCATCCTGGCACAGAAACACTGGAAGCCCTAGCCAGAGTCCAGGCCTCCTATGAGCGGGGGCAGGCACAGGCTGATTGTGCCCACCAGGACTCAGTAGAGAACAGTAATCTGTTGTGGTCCATTGATAACAGCATAGGGCAAATAGTGGACCTCATGGGCCAACAAACAGCACTGTGGAGGGACTGGTTATCCCGCACCACACCACCCCCCCTCACCCAAGTGCCCAGCGGCCACGGTCACCAACACCACCGCCACCGCCACCTGAGCCCAAGGACACGGATGTGGCCCCTAACCAACCTGCCCCCCCCCAGCTGTCTCCACTCCGGCTCCAAGACACAGGGGCCGTCCAAGGCTGGAACTAGGTGAGAGCAGTGGGGATGAACCATCTACCCGCTCCAAGAGGGGCTGCCAATGACTTTAACCTTGCCTGAGCCTGCCATTCACCCGCCAACTATCCTGTCCCACAACGCCAAGTATTGGCACACGTCTGTTGGACTAGCTAGACATCACCCAATGTGGTGTCCCCACGGTCTTTACATCTGCCATGACCTTCAACTCACACTCCCCCACCCAACACTAACTTGTAAACATCCACCAACATCAATTCACAACCTGTAAATACATTTCACGTAAACACGCAATGATGTGTTGTCTCCATGTTTTAATCACATGATTGTCTTAGAATCAGACGTTACCAGGTGCAGGGATCTATGTCGGTGAGAATCATGCCTCTGTGGGATTGACCTAGGGATAATGAGAGACAACAAACACACGTCAGGAAACTGATTCACACCCATCACAACACACTGTACTGCAACATCCCACAAACCACACTCATCACCAATTCTGTGGATCAGAGGACACACATTATGGAGCTTTGCATGTACACAAAAAATACCACACACACATGCAAACATAACATACCAGAACAGCCAGCATAGAAACACCACATCCACACTCCACCAGCAAACATACATCACGCATTGTCAACCTGCACAAGAGGTACTTACTCACATTCAAGGAAAATAGCGATCAATGAGCTGACGCCTCTGGTCCACACCTTCTTCCTCACCACTATCCTCATCAGTCGACATGGGTGGGATGGGAGGCCGAGGAACTTGTTGGTCTTTAGGGTCCAAGATCAGTTCAATGTCATTGCGCAAGGCCAGGTTGTGGAGCATGCAGCATGCAATCACGATCCTGCATACTTTACCTGGTGAGTAAGGCAGGGCCCCTCCGGCTTTATCCAGGCAGCGAAACCTAGACTTTAGCAGTCCAAAAGTACGTTCCACCACTCTACGTGTCCTTCCATGGGCATCATTGTATCGCATTTCACCAGCTGTAGTTGGATCACGTATGGGACTCAGCAGCCACGGCCGGTTTGGGTACCCAGAGTCGCCTATGTGGGGGGGATGACAGACACAAATATCACAACCAGGATTGGTGGGTACCCCATGCCACACAAAAAACACAACTGTCCCCACAGCATACTCACCAACAAGCCACGAACGTTCTGGACGCAGATTAGCCAGCAGTTGGGGGACAATGCTGCTCCGCAGGATGTGGGAGTCATGTGCAGAGCCTTGCAATCTGGCACACACATGGGATATGATGTTGTCGGCCAGGCACACCACCTGCACGTTGATCGAATGAAAGTGCTTCCGATTGCGATATACAGGCTCACGTGCCCGGGGTGGAATGAGACCGATATGGGTGCCATCAATGGAACCCACTACGTGTGGTATCTGGGCTAGTGCATACAAGTCTGTTTTGACTGCTGCCAACTCTGCCGCCCGTGGAAAATGGATGTATTCATCCTTGTAAATCATCATGGCTTTGAGAACATCCTGCAGTACCATGCTGAACATGGATTGTGACATCCCCCCGGCATGTCGAACTGTGTACTGGAAGGTGCCAGTTGCAAAGAAGTGAAGTGCCGCCATCACCTTTGCTGTGGGTGTAATGGAACCATGATATGTTCTTCGTAGCTGCAGATGAGGAGACAATTGGTCTACAAGCTCCAGCAATCTACGTCGATCAAGCAGGAATTTTCTGATCACCTCCTCATCAACCATGTCCTCCAGCACAGTGTATGGGCGATGCACATTTGGAGCCCTCCTGTGTGGGAGTAGATGTAGTAGATGTCAATTTACCAACAACTCATAGCTGTGCAACTCTATCACATGTAGGACAACACAATTAAAATGAGAAATGTTGGTGACAATTATCATATGTGTGACATGTCTGAAATTACATACAATACAGATTAGCATAAAAACAATGCGCAGCCACTAACAACATGATGTGTGCAAACATGTACAATGTAACGTACACACATGTCAAAAGAACTGCCAACAAGACATGCCTAAGAACCGAAATGTGGACAAGCGTCATCACAGACGCACATGCAGGTGCACACACAATACAATAATGCAACACACACTCCATGTCATCATGCACCAATGACCACACCTACAATGGTGAGCATCCTCACATGACATGCATGGTCACACAAGAGGCAACACACATACGCATACACAGAATGCATGTGTACCCCCACCATTGTTACTTGCACACACAAACCACACACTGACAACAGATTCTGAATGTGGGCAGACAGCCTTGATGTACTGTGTAGATGTGTATAAGTTGAAACGTGTGTAAGGAAAAAAAAATCGTCAACATGTCGACATGCACATGTGTAGAAAATTGGGTGCACATCAATGGCCATATTTAACCACTGGCAAGTCCAACAGTATGAAAACACATGAAAAAAAGGGGATGCGAAATACACACGTGGCCACGGGCCATTGACTGCACATCCTAATTCTTGCAGCAGTGGGTACATGTCCTAACACACATGTACAACTATTAGCTTTACATGTGTGCGGAGACATGTAGTGTGTGTACATATGCCATGTGTGGACGGCTTCCACCTACACAGTAGATGAACGTTGTCCATGATATAGTGCTTGACATGTGCTGTTTGGCCAAGTACCATCACGTTCACACCCCTCATAACGCATGTGTGAACTTCCGGGACGGTGCAGCATTTGAAAATATACAATCAGTGGTGTCGCCATAGCTGTGCACGGCTACCGCTATTTTCGATTGTGCATACGCGCCCCGTGTTACCTCTTCCCATTGGCTACATGTGCACGGACCGTCAACGTCACATATCGGCAACCGCATGCGTGCGCTTCTGCGACGGTGCATCTTTTGAAAATATACAATCAGTGGCGCTGCCATGGCGGTGCACGTATTCCGCGGGGGATGTGCAGGCCAACACATACTTGTGATTATGAAATTCGAAATGGCAGTTCATGACCCCCCTTACAGTCACATTGCATCATCCACCGTAGACCGGCCGTGCCAGGCCGGTCACCCACCGCCGTGGCAGGCCAGTCACCCACCGCCGGTCCAGCCTGGTCACCCACTGGCGTGCCAGGCAGGTCACCCACCGGCGTGCTAGGCCGGTCACCCACCGCCGTGGCAGGCCAGTCACCCACCGACGTGCCAGGCCGGTCACCCACCGCCGCGCCACTGATTGTATATTTTC
Source organism: Lissotriton vulgaris (assembly GCF_964263255.1). Classification (NCBI taxonomy): domain Eukaryota; kingdom Metazoa; phylum Chordata; class Amphibia; order Caudata; family Salamandridae; genus Lissotriton; species Lissotriton vulgaris. The sequence continues at coordinate 847,647,918 of NC_141685.1, forward strand.
AAAAGATGCACCGTCGCAGAAACGCGCGCATTCGGTTGCCGATGTGTGACCGTGACGGTCCGTGCACATGTAGCCAATGGGAAGAGGTAACGCAGGGCGCGTATGCGCAATCGAAAATAACGGAAGCCGTGCACCGCCACACCAGGGCCAGTCATTGGCTCTTTTTGACAGAGGCATCCAGGGGAAACCAATAGCTGCCGACGTGTGCCACTGACATGGTCTCAGGGCCCTATATATGTGTGATTTTCACAAGCACACATTCACTGCTTTGAGCCAGTGCTGCCTGTGACCATCACCTCGACCTGCTGCTGCTGAGCTGACCAACGACTGCTGCCTTTGACCATCACCTCGACCTGCTGCTGCTGAGCTTACCAACGACTGCTGCCTTTGACCATCACCTCAACCTGCTGCTGCTGAGCTGACCCACGACTGCTGCCTTTGACCATCACCTCGACCTGCTGCTGCTGAGCGGACCCACGACTGCTGCCTTTGACCATCACCTCGACCTGCTGCTGCTGAGCTGACCAACAACTGCTGCTGTAGTGCCACAGTCCAGGACCTTGCCATGCAGAGAGTTCGAGAGATCCGGTCTCGTCCCTTCACCACAGCGGAACTAGATGTTCTTGTGGCCGGTGTGCTCAGCCACTACGAACAGCTCTACGGTGCACCCGGACAGGTGGTAAGTGCAGTGGTGTGCATGTTGTTGTCCATGAGGTGGTCCGTGGCTCCTGCCTTCTGCAAGCCTGGCGGTGTGCTGTGGGACCTTCACATGTGTTGTGCAGAGCATGGCTGCATGTAGATATGTGTTTCTATGAAGTGTGTGCATGTCATACTGTCCACTTACGTTACCCTCTTGTCTCCCATCATGGTAGGTAAAGCTGCACCTTCGCAAGGCCGTGTGGAGGACCATAGCACGTGATGTACGGGCAGTGGGGGTGTGCAATAAATGACACACACACTGCCACAAGCGCTGGGACGACATATCCAGGCTTAGCATGAATGTTGCGGAGATGACACTGGGGATGATTCCAAGATCTTCACGTCTGGCCCGACACACCATGACCCCTCTTATGCACCGTATCATTGCTGTGACGCATCCTGACCTGTCCGCCCGGCTGAGTGGGGATCAACAGCAAACTAGCGGTAAGCAGACTGTATGTGTATGTTACTTGGGAGTGCAATGCATGTATTGTTGCTGAGACACAGTAGTGACTTCCGTGGTGCGTATGTTTTGCAGAAATACCATGTTGGTGCCATTAGCGGAGTGAGCGTTGGCATCCATGTCCGCCAGGTGGACAGGCCACTTGCTTAGTAGTTGAGGGTTCCAGGACATGCCATTGAGGTCTGTGGTCCCATGGCATGACATGTGTGCAGATCTACAGGCACTTGCCCTGTTCGTATGATGTACATGTTTCACGGCCACCAGCGGTTCTTTGATGTGAGGATGACTGGTAGGGGTGGAACGTGTGCAGGATGGTTGCTACATGTTCTTTGTCTGTAATGGAATTAGAGATGTGTTGTCCTTCAGTACGTGAGTTTGGCACTTACTTACACATTTTTTCTCTCTATTTCAGCTTTGGCAGAGGGCACTGACCCACAGACGACGGAGAAGAGTGGTGGCAATGCATCCGGATCAGAGGTCACACACACGCAGATTGACACAGAAGAGGGCAGCCCCGGAGAGGGGGACAGGACCGTCCCTGAGGACTCGCATGTGGAAACACCATTGTCCTCATCTTCCGACAGTGTTGGTGAGTCAGCACTGTTGTCACAGACAGGGAGTGGGCAATCAACACCTTCGGTCGGGACACAGCACACAGGTCCGACACTGCCGCCAACTGCACCAAGTACTGCTCGTGCACGCAGAAGTAGGGGGAGCAGATTGGCCTTCTGTGCAGGCACCGCTGCCCGTGCCCCGGTGACACAAAGTGCCCTTTGTGCTGAGGCTGTTGATCTGCTGCGACAGCTGTGTGTAGGGCAGACCAACATGATCAATGCATTCCAAGACCACGATAGGAAGTTGGGGCAGGTGGTGGCATTCATGGAGGGGATGCATGGCGATGTTGCTGGTCTACACAGAACAGTTCAGTCATTGGCAAACACTGTGTCTTCTGCCATTGTACAGTTGCATAGACAGGGTGCTACTTCTGTTCCCCCATCTACACCACTTGATGTCTCGGGGGGAGGGAATTTTCTGACCAGGACTCTTTTACAGGTTATTGCACTAGAAGCAGCCACAGGCAGCACGGCAGGGCACGGAGGGCACAGACACCATCCCCTAGGACAGGAAAATCTGTTACCAAAGACGACGTGAGCTACACTGGAGTCACACACAGGATCCCCAAGGGGTGTTGGGGGAAATTGCTTCACATGCTACACAGGCATCCCACACAAAAGGTACTCCCACGGCAAGGGAACCTCCCAAGTCCAGGGACACTCCCTTGGACAAGGACATTTCAAAGGCAAAGCCACCTCAAAAGTGCAGGGACACTCCCAAGGACAAGGACACTAATAAGCAAGGGGCGACTCCCAAGAGCAGGGACAAGGACACTACAAAGGCAAAGCCACCTCAAAAGAGCAGGGACACTCCCAAGGACAAGGACACTACTAAGGAAGGGGAGACTCCGAAGAGCAGGGACAAGGACACTACAAAGGCAAAGCCACCTCAAAAGAGCAGGGACACTCCCAGGGACAGGCACACTATAAAGGAAGGGTCATCTCCCAAGAGCAGGGACACTCCCAGGGACAAGGTCGCTTCTAGAGACAGGTACACTACAAAGGACAAGTCTGCACCCAGGGACAGGGCACCGTCCAGAGAACAGGGAAAGTCCAGAGACAAGACTCCTCCTACGGCCAAGGCACATCCAAGGGACAAGGCTTCTCCCATAGACACAAGCTCCATCAAGGACAGGCATACATCACCCCTGGCTGCACTGAGGCTAATGTTGTCGAAGGAACGGAAAACAGATGTCTCTGCGGTGGAATTCCCCCATACCTCCACTCCCATCCACACCCGTCAGAAGCAGAGGAAGGAGTACCCTGTTGTTGCATCCCCCATTACACATGATGCAGAGGCCAGAAGGCAGGCACACAGCAAACAAAAAGCAGGGTCCAGCACATCCCCAGAGAGTAGACCCCCAGCAGCAGATGCTCCACCTTTGGTGGGTGATATTTCATTTGAGTCCGCACCACTTGCCAGTCCTGTCATGTCCGGGGTGCCCTCACATATCCCTAAGAAATGTTGACACACACCATTGACACCTGACCACCCCGATGTCGCTCCAGTACAGCTATCCCCAGCTCCCAGAGCCACCCTGCCTCCTGGCCCATACAGCCCTGTGGTTCATCATTTCGGTGTTCCCAGTGGCGCATCAGAAGTTCACTCTCAGTTGTCAGATAGTGGCACTGTGTCTGTTGTTTGATGTCATGCATCATGTAGTGGCACTGTCTCAGTTGTGCCCTCTCCTGTTTCTGGTGCTGGCAGTGTGTCTGGGTCTATGGCTCATGTGTCAGTCACTAGAGCTGTGGCTGTGTCTCACACTCCTATTTCTGGTGCTGGCAGTGTGTCTGGAACGATGACTCATGTGTCAGTCACTAGAGCTGTGGCTGTGTCTCACACTCCTGTTTCTGGTGCTGGCAGTGTGTCTGGGTCGATGGCTCATGTATCAGTCACTAGAGCTGTGGCTGTGTGTCACACTCCTGTTTCTGGTGCTGGCAGTGTGTCTGGGTCTATGGCTCATGTGTCAGTCACTAGAGCTGTGGCTGTGTCTCACACTCCTGGTTCTGGTGCTGGCAGTGTGTCTGGGTCTATGGCTCATGCGTCAGTCACTAGAGCTGTGGCTGTGTCTCACAGTCCTATTTCTAGTACTGGCAGTGTGTCTGGGTCGATGGCTCATGTGTCAGTCACTAGAGCTGTGGCTGTGTCTCACACTCCAGTTTCTGGTGCTAGCTGAGTGTCAGAGGCAAGTAGTTCAGGCAGTCCACCAGCTTCTGTGATGTGAGGTGCATTTCCCTTTACTCACATGTCATTTGACTTGGTGTGTAGATTGTCCACTGTAACCAGCCTTGCATTGTTGTTGTCCTTGGGACGGGTACCTTGAACCACGTACTTGTACTGCCTCTGATGTACCTGTTCTGTGCAATGGACTGTTGATGCACCTGGCCCCTCTTATGTGCTGCCTCTGATGTACCTGTTCTGTGCAATGGACTGTTGATGCACTTAGCCCCTCTCATGTGCTGCCTCTGATGTATCTTCTCTCTGCCATGGACTGTTGATGCACTTAGCCCCTCTCATGTGCTGCCTCTGATGTACCTGTTCTGTGCAATGGACTGTTGATGCACTTAGCCCCTCTCATGTGCTGCCTCTGATGTACCTGTTCTGTGCAATGGACTGTTGATGCACTTAGCCCCTCTCATGTGCTGCCTCTGATGTACCTGTTCTGTGCAATGGACTGTTGATGCACTTAGCCCCTCTCATGTGCTGCCTCTGATGTACCTGCTCTGTTGGCCACTATGCCCTGTTGCTGTTCTGATACTGCATTCTGCCCTCTCATGTGCTGCCTCTGATGTACCTGCTCTGTTGGCCACAATGCCCTGTTGCTGTTCTGATATTGCATTCTGCCCTCTCATGTGCTGCCTCTGATGTACCTGCTCTGTGCAATGGACTGTTGATGCACCTGGCCCCTCTCATGTGCTGCCTCTGATGTACCTGTTCTGTGCAATGGACTGTTGATGTACTTAGCCCCTCTCATGTGCTGCCTCTGATGTACCTGCTCTGTGCAATGGACTGTTGATGCACCTGGCCCCTCTCATGTGCTGCCTCTGATGTACCTGTTCTGTGCAATGGACTGTTGATGCTCTTAGCCCCTCTCATGTGCTGCCTCTGATGTACCTGCTCTGTACTGTAAATTTGTAAATATTGTTATCTACCATCATAAACTTCAAAAAATACAATTGCTTCAGAAATACTCATCCCTCGTGTCTCCGCACTACCTAGCGACTCTTTAGGTGGCGGTCAACGAGGGCCGCCTCCCGGATTACTGGCGCCATGCCAAGATAGAGGTCTTCATAAAGTCCACCCACCCCCCGAGCTCCATGATTCTTATAGGCCAATTTCCCTCCTTAGCGTTGAGTCCAAGCTCCTCGCAAAAATCATTGCCAATCCCATTCTTCCGCATATTTCTAAGCTTGCACATCCCGATCAGGCGCGTTTTATGCCCAATCAGGGGACTCGGCACAACATCCGTCGGGTACACAGCGCGATTTCCTCTGTGGACCAGTTAGATGATCCAGCAGCACTTCTTCTTGCCGACATGGCTAAGGCTTTCGATTCCCTCAGTTGGACCTATTTGTTCATGCTCGTGCATCCCAACTGGACTCCTGGTAGAAAAATTTAGCTCCCTTGCTGCCTCGAATTAAGCAGCAGGTGAACACATGGTCTTCTATGCCCTTGACGCCACTTGGCAGGTCGGCCATTTTTAAAACAGTTTCGCTACCATACTTGCTCCACCAGTTTCAGAATCACCCCCATCCCATACCCCACACATGGTTTCGACAGCTGAATTCAGCTCTTAGACAATTCCTTTGGGTGGAGGGTCCCGCGCAGGTCATCCTACGGACCTGATTTCAGTCCACCTACGACAGGGGCATTGCGACCCCGGATGTCCAACTGCATCATGCGGCCTCCCACCACCTGGTCCTCAATGACTGGTGGTATGGGGACTGGCGGGATACTGCATAGGCACTCGAGCGATGGCTGATGGGCCCCAAATCATTACACATGCTACTCTACTCCCATGCAGTGCTCGGCGTGTTGCCGCCCGTGACCAGAACTGTCTTCGTGATCTGGTGAGAGGCTTTGCGTTAGATTGGTTGGTAGGGTGAACTTACCAAAGAGACTCCTCTTTGGCACAATGGTTTCCTGCCACAACTACTCAAGCTTCCGGGGTTCGCAGGCTGGTATGCTATCGGAAAATCTATGGTCGGAGATGTCCTTAGGGGTCAGACTCTGAAGTCATTCCAACAAATGTAGGCTGACTTTTAAATACCCTGTTCCCAATTCTACAAATATTTTCAATTTTGCCATGCCTTTTCCCCCTATCTCACACGACAAGATACAATTCCCAACTTTAGGCCTATTGAGGCCAAGGTGTTCATTGGCGAGATGGGCGCTCACCAAATCACAGCGCTATATAGTACCCTGGTCATTCGTAATCATAATACTCTTCATAGGACAAGGGAGGCTTGGCAGAGTGACTTGGGTCCCCTCGATGAAGATGACTGGATGGAGGCTTTGGAATCCCCCACGCCTAGCAGCAAGTCTTCGACTCATACAATTAAAATACCTACATAGGCCATACTTTCACCCGATATCAGCTCTGGCACTCAGGGTTGATCGCTTCCCCCTCTTGTCTCTGGTGCAATTCAGCTGAGGGAACCTTCCTTCACACGGTCTGGGAATGCTTAGCCCTGGCAAGATTCTGGTGTGGGGTGCTGACCTGCCTTTCCGAGGTCCTGGGGTGGGATCCCACATTCACCGCGCTTAACCATGCTTCATATCACTGGCGGAATTGAAGGGAACAGATATAAACGCCATTTGCTATTACAAGGGCTTACCCTTGCTAAGCCAGGGCATGGAAGGTAACCTCACCGCCCACAGTTGGAGCCTTGAAGAGTGGACTTGACTTTTTCATGGGGCTTGAAAGCCCAATTTTTAAGGCGTGAGGCTCCGCTCAGAAACAACCAAAAATATGGATGCGATGGGCCGACTATCACGGTCTTTTCCTTGAACCAGTTTCCCCTGCACAAAACATTGAAGTTGTGCCCTGTTGATTTCATGTCATATGCAGGCTCTAGGCCTGGCTGCACACATATTGTAATATTGATATTAGACTCATGTATAACTGCAGGATGTATTGATAAGGTGACACCGTTGTTTTTGGTTTGTAATTTTCATTATGTACAGATCATGCTTTACATACCCTCATGTTTCAGAGGGTCTCATTGTAAAAAGTTGGCATCTTTACTCTTGTTTTATTGCATATGCGATGCATAGCTATGCATATCTGGAGCAATCCAGTCCATAACCACATACATATATGGAAACGATACATAGATGATATAGTGATCATCTGGGAAGGAGATGAGACCACAGATAGACGTTTCCTAACATGGTGGAACTGCCAAGACACATTTTTTAAGTTCACAAGCACCATCTCAAATGAGAAACTAGTCTTCCTTGGTCTAAATATATATATGCTAAAGAGGGAGAACTAACAACTACTAATCATTTCAAAGAAACCTCCAAAGATTGCCGACTATTCTACAACAGCTTCCACCTTCGACATCTCCGCGACAACCTCCCGTATGGGCAATTTCTATGCTTCCGAAGGAACTGCACAGAAATCGAAGATTTTAAAAAACAATCAAACGATCTGAAAAAGAAACTGGAAAAATGCCAATATCCTAAAAAGGTGATTGATAATGCATACAAAAGGGTGTGCAACAATTGCAGAGACAGCCTTTTGGAACCCAAAATCCATAAGGAAGAAGAGAACCGCCCAGTATGCATAACAACTTTCAACACAAACTCTAATGAGATCACAAAACTGTAAACAAACACTGGCGAATCCTCAACATTGGAAGCACCAATCTATCAAAACCTATCTTTTCTCATAGAAGAGGTAAGAGTATCCGTGATTTGGTAGTACACACCAGACCAAAAGAAAGAAGAGAAGAACAGATAATACAAACTACTTTAATGCCCCCAATCTCTGGGCATCATCCCTGCGGAATGTGCAATGTGTGTAAACTAACTAAGAAAAGTAAAGAAATATTGTTCCATGATGGAACAAGATGGGACCAAAGAAGTTTCATAACATGCAATTGAAAAAATTTGGTTTATCTCATCTCTTGCCCGTGTCTTTTGGAATACGTAGGAATGACCACACTCCCCGTCAAAGTAAGGATAGGGGAACACAAAAGTAACATTAAATGCAAAAAGAGTACCATCAAAATGGCAGCCCATTTTTTGGAAAAAGGCCATAAGTGGGAGGATCTCTCATGGACAATATTCGTACAAATCCAAAATGAAAGATATTTGTTCGAAAAAGAACAACGTGGGTGTTCCATTTGAGGACTCATGAAAAAGGCCTGAATGATGAGATTCCAAAGAATCAGCTCTGATGCAGACTAAATCTAACACAGGAACCCCCTGGTAATTAAAAAATAAACCAGAAGAAGTTGCAAGATTACAAAGGAGTATACTGTACTACAAACACCCCCATAACAAATTCTGAACAATGAGGTTTATGCCCTTGAATCTCGGTTTTCCTTCCTTTTTCTTCCTGTTTTAGAGACACAATATATTTTTGAAACCTGAGTGTACACACACTCCATTCCAAATATACATGGTTTTTGCTTTTTCATTTCTTATTCTTTAGTAGGAGATAATATTTTTCCAGCCTCTAGCGCTACAAGTAGCCTTTTGCTGATAGGATTTACTTTGCACACTCCATTATTATTTTTCTTTTCTTCTTTCCTTATTAGGCTTATCTTTTTTGCATTTTACACTATAACAACTTGGGCCCATGCCCCTCCCCTTTTTTGTTGTTTTTCAAAAAAGCCTACATAAATATATGTAGGTCTCCAATGACTCCAGCTGTGCCTCTCTAGCGCAACAATTTGTTTTTTGTTTACAAACTCTATTGAATTTAACCTGCATTTGGGCCTTTGGAAACTTCTCCAGCATATCCAAATAAGCCTCAAAACAAATATATGCTTGTTTTTCAACTGATTTTGTAATAATCGTTCTAACAGGAAGTGGATTAAAATAAACTCTTTGTTGGATCCATTTACCAGCTGCCATCTTTGAAATTGCCAGGTCTAGTGCTTCTAACCTAAGCTGCTTCCAATCAAGTTGTAGTGTAGTTCCTATTTTCCCAATAGGCTCTGCACATTGGAATAACATAAACAGCAGTGTAGACATAGGACTGAGGTCATCTAGGTCTCTACTGACTATGTTAAACTTAATTTAGGTTTGTGCCAGCTAGCTCAGAGGTCACTAGAAACTTTCTTGAATGAATAGGGAGGGGTGAACTTCCCTGACTCAGACAAGAAGGGATTCAGTTTCTGACAACCGCATAAACATGACAACTTTGCTCCCTCAGAATAAGAGTGTATCTCTAGAGTCGTGTGAAAACAATAGGCAGCTATTTCACTCAGTCAACCGTGCATACTTAGTTTCACCAGAGTGCAGAGAAATAGAGAGACGGGCGTTTTCAATAAAAAGGTGTTATTTATTGAGCAGTCTTCTTTCTCATGCAAGAGAAATGAATTGCCACAATTGCAATACTTATCATAAAGTAAAGTGCGTACAGTAAATGTAGTATTATGAAATAATACTGTAAAAGCATTGATATGGTTTCTTAGCCATATGATACTTTAAAATGGATAAAATATATACATACATAAATACATTGACTAACGTACTCAACTGGTGCTTCTAATTAAGCCTACCCCGGTGTACCTGACCTAAGCCTAATACTTGGGAAGGGATGTGTAAGTACCAGTTTAAGTTAAGTTGGTTAAGATTGTTTTGCCAAGAATCTGCATCAAGAATTCTCTTAAGGGTTTAGTCAGCTCCGTACCTTGGTAATAGAATGTGGGAGGTCTGGTATCTCTTTACTCAGGACTCGATATCCCAGCCACACGCAAGAGTAGGCTGGAAACACCGGAGCTGGATTTTCTCGGCTGGAGAAAAAGACAGCGTCTCTCTCAGTGCGTCAAACGGGAGGGGCGGCTTCCGTGGCCTCTCGCATCAGCTGGGCTGTCAGGCAAGTAGATGGCCGCTCTGCTCCAAACCACCGTGTGTTTGCTTAAGGCAACTGTTAGTATATTTATACCTGAAAGGTGCCGGGTTTGACGTAAGGTTGGACATAAGACGTCACTAAGAACTAACAGTTCTTTCTGGACTCCAGGAGTTCTTGTTCAAATCAAAACAAAAGCAGGGGGATTTCCCAAGCTGCTGGAGGCTTGGTTTGTTTAAAGAACGCGTTGTGCTTTCTAGGAGTCGATGGGAGTAGCCGTGCTGTGCTTTGGACTGCATGGAATATTACTGAATATGAATCTGATTCTTATGCCTTCATCAGGATATTATTGATTATAACCACATAAGGGCATGAATCGGGAATATCGAATTAGGGTCCTAGATATAAACACGACACCCACTCCTAGGATTGATGTCCATCATTACTAAAAAACTAAGCAATAGTAAACATTCAACAATGCATGTGTGTTTTCCAACCGACCCCAAAATACATATTTCGCATTTGAAATGGTATATGGGAAATACACGAAAATGAGTGTTGGCACTGTACGCTTTTCAAGCAGTGTCATCATTCAGATAAATGCATATATATATCAGCTGAATGAATTGCGAAAATTACACATGAAATGGCTCTGAGTACAGAAAAGAAGGTCGAGACCATTCCATCACATATTTATACAAAATGCTGTATATGTGCTAGAGGCTGAGGTAAAATATTGTCTCTAGTATCCTAAAAATAGAAGCTCTATTCTCTAAGCTAAGAATAGTTCTACTTTAAGCAGAGTACCATGTGCCAAAAAAAAAAGGTAAATATTTTGGAAAATGGACAAAAATAATTTCGCTTTCAGGGGAAAAAATAGTTCCAAATATTTTCGGTAGCTTTGTTTATCAAAACTGAAGGGTGAATTCAGAGTTCAGGGAACGCTGAGTGTTTGTTAAAAAAAATGCAATTCTCGTTGCTCAGGGGAGAACATAATTTCAGACAGACTCACAAAAAAATGGTCTACTAGTTAAGGTGAAAGTTCGACCAAGTTCAAAAATACTGCAAATGTGCAGTTCTCTGCGTGATTGCTATCATCGATGTTTGGATCAGCAATGCTCAGAGAAGGTTGTACCTGTTTGGTGCTGCTTTCCTCTCGTACCTCACCGCCACCTATTCGTAGTGGTGAAGTCTCAACGAATGCCGTCATCAGAATGGGTAACGGCTGGGGACAACACGATGCATGAGTCGTTACGGGACCTAGCAAAGTATCGATATCCTTTGGTACTGCTGATGGTAGTGTAAGACAGATGTCCAACACGCATTCTTCTCCGCATAGCAGACATCGATGCACAGGTAAGACGCAATTCTGTCAGATTGGTCTGAATGAAAGAAACCAGGTTGTATTCAGATCTCTTAGCAGGGCCAATCCGAGGACCTTAGTGATACGGTCTCGGTATCGTATTGCTAGTATCGTTTCTTCCATTGTTGCTGGAGTCTTGTCTGTAGATTGGCTTGCCATATCGGTGCAGAAGGAGCAAAACTAAAATTCCTGCCACGAGTCCCAATATTTAGGGGAGGCCGCCAAACACAGAATGAACAAAATTCGGGAAGATGCCCAGAACTGTTTCAAAGGGTGCTAACAGTCCCGAAAAAATTGTCTTAAATACATGTGTGATGCCACTGGTATCAGACATGTTTAAGATTTGGCTTAGTATTTCAACGAAATGCACGGGGCAATTTGTCGATAAAAGGAAATGTATCTCTGCCGATGTCCTTACCACTTGCAGATCATACATTTCTTTGGATGACGTTAAAGGCACAGTTGTCTGTAAAAGAATAGACTTCATTCTGCTTAAAGTATCAATTCGAATAGAAGAGATATTCAACCGAGGCCATAATGCAGGCCCCATGTCTGGTTTGCTGTGTGGATACAATACTTGCATACAGCAAACGGCCCTGGAAGTTACAGTTGTCAGATAGGCTTTTCCTGGCAGCATGCCACAACAGCTGTGGTCACTTATTAAAATGTAACTGCCGTTAGAAAGTGGTCTAAAAAATGGGTCTATCTGTTTTGCAGGCATGCCATGCAGGTGACATGAAAGGTTATTCGATGACCCTTCGCAGGCTCCATGCAAATTAATACCTTGACACAGAAGTGTACCGCTTACTGATTTTTTACAATTTTTACCACTAAGGAATACTTCCTTGTTCCCTTCACTATAACATCTGTGTGTATAAGGTAAATCCCAGGTTGATTTGATGTATTCTTTACCCAACCTTTCATACTGGCCTGCAGGTATATACTCTTGGCAGTATTTAAACTGGAAAGTTGTTATCGGAATTGTAATCGTTCCATGTATTATCCATTCAATGACAGGTCTCTCTGACATTGTCAATGGTAATCTCTCAAGTTTTTCAATGCTCAGAATCGTATAGTCTGCTCCTTTTTGTGCCAAATTGATTTGTTTATCAGTAAGGTTAAAGATACCGAATAATGACGTTGTGTTGATTAAACGCCATGGTACGTAGCCTGAGCGCAGATTTTGCAACGTCCAACCAATCTGTACAATAGAACGTAATTGGGACTGACCATGTTGTAACATTAGTAAGTCCTGCTCTAGTATATCAAAAGCAGATGATACAATGCTGTCCAGTGAATATATTCTGGAGGACAGAGTCGTTAACCCATTGTCTACTACAAAAAGTGATTTTTCCAAATTTTTACGATCAATTTCTCGTATTTTTTCTGCTGTTTCAATTTGCATTACTTTCCATGCTTTGTTGTACGCAGCGTATATACCGGCCGTTATGAAACGTTTTTGATGCTGTTTGCGTGGTCCTAATATGAAATCACGCAAGTCAGCACCGTCTTTAAGTAAAGTCAAGTGTTGCTTAATTTCAGCCAGTGTGGATTTCTCTAGCCACTCAAGGCATAGTTTCCCTACACTGAATGTTGTAACTATCCCTGGATGTTGTCTCTGGGAGTATCTTGGGTGTGGTCTGGTCATTTTGAACCCTTGTGTTTTGTTCAGGAATCTATCTTCACAGTTATTTGTGTCTGTTGGCCAGATCAACCACTTTTTCCAATCAGGATGTGTTCTGTTTTGGTGTAAAATATGGGATACGTCTATCTCCACATCTGTAGTGCTGTCACTATCAGTTATGGGTTTCGGAATAGATGGTGTATTTAAGTCTTTTATCTTAGCTAGGCCAAGACAAGTAGTTTGTTAAATTGTGTCATTCGAGAATATCATTTGTTCTGGGATCATGCAGGCCCTAAATAATGCTTCTAGGCCTTGTACTTGCCAATCTTTGGAACCCCAGATCGTTTTTGTTTCAATGGTGTTTTTCCAAAATTCAAAAACAAATGTAGACATTTTGTCATAAAAACTTTCAGAATAAATCAATTTAGTATTTGTCAACATTGTTTTCATTCCAGTCCTAGTTAATATTTTAAAATAAAACGTTTCTGTATCACTGTTATTAAACCCTGAGAAGTACTGGAATTTCTCAAAAAATGTTTTCGAATTGCCTTTTGGTGGAGTTGGACAGTGTTCCCATTGGTTATAAGATAAAACATTTCTAGGCTGAGCAGTTTTATGCAAATAGTGATCACCATAATGATTATAACAGTATAACTCTTCATAATTCGATGAACCCTGTAAGTAATCATGTTCTGTACATTTTGCTGACATTACTAAATCTGACATCATATTATTAATGTTTTCAAAGTCCCAATCATCAGAGAATGTACTTAGTGTCACAAAGTCACTTAATGAAACCTTGAACTGGTGTGGATATTTCAAGAGCTTAACCGGGCCAAAAATGTCATAATCAGTTCTGTCCCATGCTACCCCACCGGGTATTGGATTGGCTGAGATGTTTACTGATGTCAGTTCTCTTTTCTCGATGTGGGAGGGTGTGTGAGGCTTTAGGACCAAGTTGATGTTCTGACTTGCTGTGTCCATTGTACTATATTTTCCATCAATGAATTTTCCCAAACATAGAACCATGATGAGCCAAAGCAGGAGAGTAGGTACACCTAACACAATCCAAAATTCAATCCATGGTGAAATCAGATATGTTTCTTTTAGTTGGTGAGAAAGTTCAATTACTTTGTCTTTGAAAGTTTTTGTTGGAGGCGTTTCTTCAAGCTCGCTTGGATCTTCAGAGAAGTCGTCGAAATTGATGAAGTAGCCTGATGCAGTTCTGTCAATTGTTAGAATTTTTTCCGGATTTTCATTTGCTTTTGCACTTTTCTTTGTTTCATTAGCATAGTCAGAGGCTACATCATTGTAGACAGGTGTTTCTTGACGAACTGTTGCAATTTGGGTTTCAAGAGGCACTAGTTCCATGTCATTATTCCATAGTCCTTTGTTATTCACTGCAGGTTTATCTGATGTGATTAGTCTCTCAGTATGAGCCTCTTGGATTGTAGCAAATTTCGGTATTCTGCTATTTCTTGGGAGTCCACTTGGCCTACTACTTATTATTGGCCACATGATTGTGGTTTTACCAGGTCCATGGATACAACTCTGTACTCCTTTTTACCAGCAAGGGGCGGTAGTACTACTGATCTTGTTCCGCTGATAGCTAAGACAGGTACTGCTTTTCTGTAAGAAGGCCCAAATTCCTTCTTTACCGCGATCTTCTCTCTGACCAGATCCCCAATCTTTGGAATCCAGACAGGTCCTGCTGGGACAGGTGGTTTTTCTTCAGTGGCTGTCGGCTGTTGTTTCAAATTTAAGTTACTCAGTTTTTTTCTTGTTTCATTTAAATCCTATAAAACAGCCAAACGATCTTTGATATCAAAGGATTTTTCTTCTACCACTGAAGTATGACTATCAAGATCCTGAATGAGCATTCTAGTTCCGAACAATAGTTTGTATGGAGTGAGACCATTTAAAGAATTTCTTGGCAGATTATTAAGACTACGTTGGACATTTGTTAGATGTTTGACCCATCCATCACCCGAACCTAATACCCTCGCCGTTATAGATTGCTTTATGTCCCGGTTTCTTCTTTCCACAACCGCATTTCCCTCAGGATGGAAGGGAGAAGAGTACCGCAATTCAATGCCCATGCTGTTCATGGCCTCTTTGTAAGCTCGAGAGCTAAACGCAGGACCCTGATCAGAATGTAGCATGTCAATTGCGTATGTGCCGATAAAGACTCGCAAATCTTTTATAACAGTTCTGGCGTCAGCCGAGTGATGGGGTCTACATTTTTAAGTGAATTAAGTATTTATTAATTATGGGACACATTTTTCCGGCTGGATTTCTGCGCTATAGATAGCCTGATGTTATCTAATAGTGGTATCTGGGCTATTGGCTGGTCCGGTTCACAACTGCGATCTCTGTTGCAGTCCGCACAATTTTTTGAAAATTTGTAGATATCTACGCTCATTCCCGGCCACCAGTAATCGGATTGTAGTTCCATCAGAGATTTCAGGATCTCTTGGTGCCTCAGACCCAATCCCATATGTGCTTCTTGTAGCAAGAAGATTCTCCGGTTCGTGTTTGGAATTACTCTATCCCCCACTCCAGGGATTCGAGCAAACGGAACGGAGTTTGCATCAATTATGTATGTATTACTGAGCGGATAGTTGAGAGGTAATGCTGCATAATCGCCTTTTAATGAGGCTTTTACCGCCAGCATGGTTTCTCCATCTATTTGTTTATCTGAATGCTTTTCAGTGGCTAAGGAAGCCGGTTGAACCGCTTCCGCTGTGGCTGTGTTAGCCAATGAATTCCCTGCAACGTGAACGCCATCCCGTCGATGACTCAGTGCGTGTATCACGTGAGTCTTTTGTAATTCTTTCTTTAAAAGAACTACTTATTCCCAAAGCGTTTTATGCTTTATTGTGGCACCTGTGTCATCTTTGTAATCGTTTTTACTCCATGTCTGCATGTCACTGTTGTAAGATTTGACGCAGAAATACGAATCACACACTATTAGTGTGGGGAATTCGCGATCGGCATTTTCAAGCGCCATCTTTAAAGATCTTATTTCAGTTCGCTGAGCTGAAGAGTTTCTGAGCGATTCAGTTTTGGTAATCATTGGTTTGAGTTTACCAGAGGGTCAGCGACCATTAACAATCGCGCACGCTGCATTGTAGGATTTTTTATCTACATCGTAGTTTTGTGCGAATCTGTCCATATAGATTACGCAGGTGAATTGTTCCAGAGGCAGATTTTCAGCTGGCAGAGGATATTCTCGTTCATATTCTAGATCATCTAGTTTTTTAAGTTTCGGGTCAAAATATTATTTCACGTCTTCTGTAGCAAAAGAATTTTCCCATTCTATCCATTTTGGATCTAAGGCCACTGTAATCAGATTACGTGGACTTGTTAATGCCTCAAGGGCTGATTCTGCTGAAAAAACTGCTATTCTTCTGCCTTGGGCTAGGGCTATTTCTTTTGCTACAGCAGTTTTAACCGCTGTCAGAATTTTTTCTGTAGAGCTGAATTTCATTTCAGCTTGAGTGTACAAATGTGATTTGTAAGCTATAGGTACCGTTTTTCCCTCATTAGAGGTCAGGTATGTGAATCCGCATCTTCCTGGGATGACTCGGATTACAAGATTGTGTATGTTTTCGCGAGTTTGTAATTTTGTTTTAGTTAACCTGTCTGTTTGCAATGATCTCAAAATCTCTGTGTGTTTCTGAGTCCAATTGATTTGTTTGAAATCAGGTCTTATTAATTCATAGAGAGGTCTAACCCTCTCTGCATAATTTAGAATGTATGTTCTTCCGAAATTCAGGAAACCTAGTATTGATGGTAAATTCTTCAGTGTTTTTGGTGCTTGGAGTACAGCACATTTCTCTAAGAAATTGTCTGCCAGGCTTTTGCCTTCACTTGATAATTCATATCCTAAAAACAGGACAGTTAGATGGGCAAATCGTGACTTTTTAAAGTTGAATTTGTAACCTTCTGATGCGAACCCAAGTATTATGGTGTTCATTCTTTTTAAGTTAGTCTCCAAGTCATCATCTGTGAGATAGATGTCATCGACATAGGATAATGCCTCATCGTCATATATTTGTAGTAACTCTGTTACCCTCGCATCTGCTGGGCTCTGCAACGGACAGCTGTTCTGCTCCTGTATTCTCTATCACCACCGCTGTGTTTGCTTAAGGCAACGTTGGTAATATTTATACCTGGAAGGTGCCTTGTTTGACGTAAGTTTTTGGACATAAGACGTCAATAAAGATGTCACTAAGAACCGGTCGTTCTTACAGTGCTCATTAGAGTTCTATTACTAATCAAAACATAGCAAGCGGGGCTTTCCCAGGTTGCTGGGGGTTTTATCTGTTGAGAGAACTCGTGTGTAATCTAGGAATCTTAGATAGTGGCTTCTGCTGTGTCATATACTGTAATGAGCTGCAGAGGCGAGTTTCTGAAATAATGCTATGATCGTTTATGCCATTATAGGGGTATGGATGTATTATAGCCGTATTGGGGCATAAGGTCACAGTATTGATCGGGGTCCTAGATAGAACACGACAATACGTAATGTTATCTCATATAGTTTATGGGCACACTAACTCGTGTGTCTGCAGTTTCCACCTGAATGTATTCATTCGTGTCAACTGTCTCCAGAAGATTCATCAGGATCTTGCGAGCTATTGTCACTTCTGCTGCGCTGTCTAGCATTATCTGTGCCCACTCTCCGTTTTTCAGTTGTGTCCTCAGAATTCTCGGCATGTTTAATTTTAATCCTTGCTACCTTCTTTCTGGGAAATTGTAATTTTTTTACTTTGATGAGCAGGTTTCTTGTCTTTGGACTTGACGTGCTCTTCTCTGTGTTCTGACCGTCCTCTTCTTTCAGAGGGCTCCCTTTGGGGAGACTTGTCTTCTCGGCCTGGAGATCTCTCTCTCAGCTGAGGAGACCTTCCTCTGGACTGGAAATGTTTTTCCCTGGGAGTGGATTGTCTATTACCATCCCAACTCTTTTTTGGAGTTTTTAAATTATTTTTAATAAATGTTTTTTCAGGATCTTCAGTTAGTTGGGGTTTTACCGGTTTCCCACCCAAACTATCTCTTTCTAGCTCTTCATAGGATTTTTCTATGATTCTGGCGAGTTCAAATGGTTGGTCTGCTACATCTGTTTTCTTCAATTTCTGGAAGTACTTTATATCATCCCTTGCCAATTGAACTAATTCTCTATATGCCTTTGTTAATTCTTTTAGTTTAACTAGGAGTTCTTCGCTTGACATTGTTTCGATGTCTGGCTGTGTTGCGTAGCTGCATAGGACCGGCCCCGTTGCTTCTAGTCTACCTAGTGGATCGAGCCTGGTGATGTGATTATTATGTTTTAGGGCGCCATTAAACCAAAGCAGGTGCTCTTTGTAATTTAGTGGGATTTAGATCTCCTCAAAAGGAGTGTATTCCCCCGGAGGTTCCTCTATTTTGTAATAGTGGAAGTCTTTTGTCACAGCGTGTGCTGCTGGAAAATTTATCCATGAATAGAATACCTCTGTCTGCCGATATTCATGTGCCCCTACCATGAATATGACTGTACTACCTCGTGGTGTCAGTCCATTTTCTATAAGTTTAAGAGTTATAGTTCTTCTTATATTGACCGGAATGATTATAACACTCGGGTCATTTTCTTGGAGGGCTGTGTCTTCCTCTAAGAGTCAAGCTGCTAAGGCTTCTCTTTCTTTTTCTTCGTCACTTTCTGACATTTTACTGACTGAAAGTTTTTTTGTTGCAGATCGATTTTCAAGGAAACCAATATTAGGTGCACAATATTTTGGAACACTGTATCCTTCAATGTTGATCAAACCAAAAACTAATACATAGGAATCTCTTCCTACTAAGTTCCGGCGGATATTAACCTTTCACCCACTCCAGACGTCTATTGGAGTTTTTACGGGAAAAGGGTTCTGTGTGAAAAAGCACGACTGAGTTACTCTAGTGTCTTGCGTTAGATTATCGCCTTACCAAACGTTGGGCGCCATGTAGTGTAGTTCCTATTTTCCCAATAGGCTCTGCGCATTGGAATAACATAAACAGCAGTGTAGACGTAGGACTGAGGTCATCTAGGTCTCTACTGACCATGGTAAACTTAATTTAGGTTTGCGCCAGCTAGCTCAGAGGTCACTAGAAACTTTCTTGAATGAATAGGGAGGGGTGAACTTCCCTGACTCAGACAAGAAGGGATTCAGTTTCTGACAACCGCATAAACATGACAACTTTGCTCCCTCAGAATAAGAGTGTATCTCTAGAGGCGTGTAAAAACAATAGGCAGCTATTTCACTCATACAACCGTGCACACTTAGTTTCACCAGAGTGCAGAGAAATAGAGAGACGGCCGTTTTCAATAAAAAGGTGTTATATATTGAGCACTCATCTTTCTCATGCAAGAGAAAATAATTGCCACAATTACAATACTTATCATAAAGTAAAGTGCGTACAGTAAAAGTAGTATTATGAAATAATACTGTAAAAGCATTGATATGGTTTCTCAGCCATATGATACTTTAAAATGGATAAAATATATACATACATAAATACATTGACTAACGTACTCAACTGGTGCTTCTAACTAAGCCTAGTGTACCTGACCTAAGCCTAATACTTGGGAAGGGATGAGTAAGTAGCAGTTTAAGTTAAGTTGGTTAAGATTGTTTTGCCAAGAATCTGCATCAAGAATTCTCTTAAGGGTTTAGTCAGCTCCGTACCTTGGTAATAGAATGTGGGAGGTCTGGTATCTCTTTACTCAGGACTCGATATCCCAGCCACCCGCAAGAGTAGGCTGGAAACACCAGAGCTGGATTTTCTCGGCTGGTGAAAAAGACAGCGTCTCTCTCAGTGCGTCAAACGGGAGGGGTGGCTTCCGTGGGCTCTCCCATCAGCTGGGCTCTCGGGCAAGTAGATGGCCGCTCTGCTCCAAACCACTGTGTGTTTGCTTAGGGCACCTGTTAGTATATTTATACCTGAAAGGTGCCGGGTTTGACGTAAGGTGGGACATAAGACGTCACTAAGAACTAACAGTTCATTCTGGACTCCAGGAGTTGTTGTTCAAATCAAAACAAAAGCAGGGGGGGATTTCCCGGGCTGCTGGAGGCTTGGTTTGTCTAAAGAATGTGTTGTGCTTTCTAGGAGTCGATGGGAGTAGCCGTGCTGTGCTTTGGACTGCATGGGCTATTACTGAATATGGATCTGATTCTTATGCCTTTATCAGGATATTATTGATTATAACCACATAAGGGCATGAATCGGGAATCTTGAATTAGGGTCCTAGATATAAACACGACAAAGTGTGCCTCCCAGCACAGCGACACACGTTAAATTGCCGGGCTCTACGAGTGCACAGTTGCTGTGAATATCTATCTATAATCTTTTGGGGCACTAAACGTTTGTAAAAATACTTCTTTTTTAATATGTATGAATGTATTGTAACGAAAGATGCATTTTGCTAAGGGAGACATATGTATGAAAGGGTCCTGAATAAGTGTGATACTGGGCACTATAAACCACAAAGAGTGTTCCTTCAGCTGATTTATGAGTAGAGGCTACTTACCAAATGGTACAATTACCTACAAAAGGGCTGCACAAGAGAAATATATCCCAAAAAGCATTGAACTTTCCACGTGATGGTGATGTGAAAATATGATGTGATAAATAATGAATGCCATTATTTATCCATAATGTTTTTCATTTCAGGTTTTTTAAGGTATACAAGTGGTATATTTTTTCTACTGTAAGTCTAGGGTTTAGTGCTCGAATCAGCACATTATACCCCAACCCGTTGTCGGATAATGCATATCCTCATAGAAGACCCCTCACTCACCAACCTAGATGGTGACATGCTTCATCATCGGGGTCCCACCCCATAGGCCGAGTGCCCACAGGGTGTGCTGCGACACCTGACTACAGTGGAGCTGGTTAGTTTTTCTTTTATATGTGCATAACTATAAAAATTGACAAGTGTATTAAAACAGGGCCAGAACTTCTCACTTCAAGTATTTATTCTTGAGTGCTTGAAACCTTGTAAAAACAATGTGGCACCCGTGCCTATTTAGGTAGGCTTTGGTGTCTTAAGAAGTATGGTGTGTTAAAAAAAGCGAAGTGTGCTGTGTGAGATTTAACAAGAAAACTACTAATAATTAGGTCTACATGTTTCAACCATTGATATGATTCTTTGGTTTTCGTCAGGACCGTGATGTATGAACTGGGTTGTCCGCACACGCTAAGGTGCGCCCTGCCCACGTTCAATTTGGAGACTGCAAATTGCGATCTCGTGAAAACAGGTGTATATTTTCCTTATTCGGGAAAAAGACCTGTGAGACAAACGGGGATCTAGTGAAAAAGGGGGGCCGTAGTAAGGGAGAGTGATCTCTATCGTGCTGCGTCGTGGGCGGCTACGTAGGGGGGTTTTTACGTGTAATGCTAACGTTGCTATGGTGGATCACAACGGCGACATGTTAGGCTTACACTTGAGGCGAAAACTACCGCTTCATGCGCATCAGCATTTCCAAGACGGCAAGTGTCCGTCACCTGTAAGTTTGGAAACAGAGGTAAAGTATGAACCGGTTGTCTAAGGGATGCCGAGAAAGTAAAGCCGTTCGCATTTACTGCTGCGTAACATGCTTCAGCCAATTTGCGATCGGTTAGAGGTAACAGTCACCCCCCCCGTACTGCATTCCAATTGGCTCACGTAGAATCACGAGCCAAGGCCCCGCCCAACCAGGAAATGGGAACGGCTTTACTTTCTCGGCATCCCGTAGACAACCGGTCATTCCACGGGGCACTTCCAGCAGTAACCAAGTAGGTTTACCGCAAGACGAACAGAAGTCACAAGTAAGTGCAATCACGCTGACCTGTGTGCGGGACAGCAATCCACCGCACGATACCAGTGAATCTACTTTTCTGTCCGACTCGGGCAGCTGTTGACTCATACTTTACCTCTGTTTCTAAACCTACAGGTGACAGACACTTGCCGTCTTGGAAATGCTGATGCCCATGAAGCGGTAGTTTTCACCTCAAGTGTAAGCCTAACATGTCGCCGTTGTGATCCACCATAGCGACGTTAGCATTACACGTAAAAACTCACCTACGTAGCCGCCCACAACGCAGCACGATAGAGATCACTCTCCCTTACTACGGCCCCCTTTTTCACTAGATCCCCAGTTGCCATACCAGTTCGACACCTCATCCTGGCGCTGGTTCTTTACTTCAGGCACGTTCCGGTAAATACCACTCTAGCACTTTTGTCCTGATCGCAGTAGATGGACCCTACTGTTATAATAAAACGCTGGCATGACTCCATCTATTGATCCCTCAGTTGTGATTATGACCAGCAGAATATGTGTTAAATGTAATTCATTGTTCTGTCTACCCTGGTATGTGATCCCAACCTTCTTTTGTTCCCCCGTTTGTCTTACAGGTTTTTTTCCCGAATAAGGAAAATATACACCTTTTTTCACGAGATCGCAATTTACAGTCTCCAAATTGAACGTGGGCAGGGCGCACCTTAGCGTGTGCGGACCACCCAGTTCATACATCACGGTCCTGACGAAAACCAAAGAATCATATCAATGGTTGAAACATGTAGACCTAATTACTAATTATTAGTAGTTTTCTTGATAAATCTCACATAGCACACTTCGCTATTTTTAACACACCATACTTCTTAAGACACCAAAGCCTACCTAAATAGGCACGGGTGCCACATTGTTTTTACAAGGGTTCAAGCACTCAAGAATAAATACTTGAAGTGAGTAGTTCTGGCCCTGTTTTAATACACTTGTCAATTTTTATAGTTATGCACATATAAAAGAAAGACTAACCAGCTCCACTGTAGTAAGGTGTCGCAGCACACCCTGTGGGCACACGGCCTATGGGGGTCGGACCCCGATGATAAAGCATGTCACCTACTAGGTTGGTGAGTGAGGGGTCTTCTATAAGGATATGCATTATCCGACAACGGGTTGGGGTATAATGTACTGATTCGAGCACTAAACCCTAGACTTAGAGAATTTTCTCTGCCTCCCTTGATGAGGGGATACTCCTCCATTGTTTTTGTAAACTATTCCGGGGACCAGGAGTTCCCACCTCACATAGTGTATGTAAATTCCCTGACTCTCTCCTTTGATATAGAGATATTTTTTCTACTCCCTAAATAGGGAACAAAGGTCAGTGTTTGTGACCAGCAGGCATATGTACATTTATTATATCACCCATTGTGGTGTTACAGCACTCGGTTTTTGGTCCTGAGGAAGAAAGCCAAGGGGATGGCTTCTGAAACATGTCGACCTTGTAGGAGGCGACTCATTATAGTACACCTTCTACACCTCCCCATTTTTACTATTCTCAGCCAAGGAAGACAATAAAGTATATTTGTTCCACAAGAATTTTTAACCATCACATACTCTTTTCACGATCCCACGCACCACACATATTCACCAATCACCTACAACTAAGAGAAGGAGCTTAGATCCTTTTACACCATATTTCGCATATGATTTAACACTTCAAATAAGAATAGCAGCACACACATGGGCGGATATACATTCACATAATAAATGGTAGAATCCCTATGTTGGATAATAGAAACATTATATAGCACACCTTGTTGTAGGAGAAAGGCTTAATTTCAGGAAATGAGAGTTGCCACTGACGTGATATGTGATTCATCTGCAAAGTCATCTGCATAAAGGAGGCTGAGAGTTATGGTGGTGTATGGGAAAATTTTAGGTTTTGAATCATAACTAAAGCATCAATTCATCTCATTTTTGTGCAACCATGCTAGATAAAATATCATTCCTCCAGGGAATGTGGGAAGGAGGTTTTGAAAGAAACCCTCACAATCTTTCCTTGAAAATGTCGTCAGTATCTGTAGATTATATTTATGAATTTTATTCAACCAGGCCCACATGGCATAACTGGATAATGACTCTTTATTAGTTTAAAAAACATCAGAAATGTTCTCAAAACAAAGATGTAAGTAGGCGTATAGATTGTCTGACATTTAGCAAGTGAGGGTCTCATTTATGTGGTTTTGACATAGGGCAATGCAGCAAAGCACTGTGATGTGCTGCCCTACGCCAGAGTGAAAGGGCAGGCATGCACTGTATTTATCTAATACGGTGCATTCCAGCCCTTTCCTCCTGCGCTGGCGCTGTTTCGGCAACCGAGCGCCAATGCAGGCATCTTTGCACCATGATGCAAGGGTGCCTGTTTTGTCAGCAGGATTGTTTTTGTGCAGGAAGGGGCAACGTCCTGCACAAAAACAATCTGTAGAGGTGCTTTCCGCATTCTATGTGTCCTGCAGAATGCAGCACACATGGAAAGAGGTAAAAACAAGGAGAAATAAAGTTATTTCTCCTTATTGCTCCTGCCCTGGGGAGGCATAAGGATTTGGTGTATCCGGAGGTTTACATGGTTTTGTATATCTGAGGAAGTACCAATATCCTTGGATGTTGCATGGGAAAACCCTCTGTGATGCACTTGATTTGCCCTGCCTTGTCTTTCTCCATGAATATAAGGCCATTTAATGCCACGCAAAGTGGCTTTACGTGAACTCATAAATATGATTTTGTAGTTTGCACCGACGGAGCATCACAAAAAGTGATGCTCCAGCAGCACAAGGGGCTCATAAATATGTCCCTGAGTTTGTGAATGGGGTCCACAGAGATAGCGAGAGTTGTACCATGACATGTCTCACTCAATAAATATCAACTAACTAGCAACTCACACTCCAGATGGCCCATTTAAAAACAATGAAACAAAAAAAGAATCAAACCTTTCTGCATTATTGATAAGGACAGCAAGAAAAGATATTTGCTCTAACCAGGAAATTCAAAGATTGTTCAGATGTTTGCAAACTGTATGTGTGTATCCTGTCAATTCCCCACTGATGCTTTTTAGAGGGCCAAATTGGCACACTAGGCCAATTAATTTTTTTTTACATAGGCAACAATGTTTACAAATAATTACGTCTGATCATGAAAACGAAGCCTGAAAAAACTTAGCTCAAGCCATAGCAAATACGGATGCAACGGGAATATGTTGTGTTTCCAGCAAAATGAGAATTTTCATATTCATATGAGACATATTTACTACTTTAACATTCTTTTACAACATAATTAAAATAACATTAGGAGAGGAAAATCCAAAACCTAAAATTAAAACATGTGAATCAAACTAATTTAATTACAACACTTGGATCTTTTGTTTTGACATATTTCATTTCGAGTCTGAAAGAAAATATAGTCTTAATTTTAAGTACAGTACGTGAATGAGCCATAAAGATAGTTAACACAAATAGGCACGCACTTTGGAAATTCATTTTACTAGTGTAGTATGCCTTTGTATGTTCACACATTCTCACAGTAAGCCCTCTTTCAGAGAAGAATGCAGTGTACTGTGACCACAGCCCCTCGAAAATATATTTGTATTCTACTTTTTCTATTTACTTATTAAACCACGGCACTGTTGTGACGTTGAAAATACATCTAGGCTAGTGTCCTGCTCTGCATTCAATGACTGTTGCAAGGGCCGTAGAAATTACATGACTTTGGAGGGCCAAATTACGTGGCAGAGCTGACTGAATTATGCAACAAGTAAATCTAAATTGAGAAGTATATTGGGCAATTAATAACAAATTAAGAAACAGATTCTGAGGCAGTATTAGCTAGCTTTTTAAAATGGTGAAAAAAATCATCATATAATCCGGACCCTAGTGAAATAAAATACACCAGTTGCTTATGAAAAAAGTATCAGCAGATCTTATTAAAAAAGTTATTATTCAGTATTGACACATTCTGTTTTGCACAGAAGTGCAAGTATGTCATTGTATTAGGACTGTTGTTATTTCCCACAGTAAAATAGTTTGATTGTGTAAAATGTGATGCAATCAGTAGTAAGAAAGTCTAAGGGCCCCATTAGGATGTCGGGCGGATTGCCACCGCCATGCGGGCGGTGGCGATCCGCCCGACATCCTTCCCCACCCGCCACCCATTTCCCCCCGCCATATTACTGTGGCGGGGGGACCGGGGCGGACGGAAAGACCGCCCGCCACTTTTCCACCCGGTCAAGGAGTTGACCAGGCAGAAAAGGGTTTCATATGGTGGCGGTGTCTGTTAGACACTGCCATCCATATTAGGGTATGTGTGAGGACATGCTTTTCCGTGGCGGCAACTAATTCAGGAGACTTGATAACCCCTTGGAGAGGTATGTGCCCTGGCTTTGCTCTGTGCATTTGACTGTTCTCTGCCGCAATTGCTTATGTAGGGAACATGCAGGAAGTATCCTCATGGACAGTTTCTCCTCTTACAGGACCAAGCACACTCCTTTCCTCTTTTATCAGGAATCTTGCTGCTAGGTTCCATCCAGCCCCTCAACTTCTCAAGTAGAGAGTGCAGACTTCTGGTGATGTCCCCTCACCTCTAGAGGTTTGCTGTCCTGCAGAAACCAGTCCTGGTCACAGAGCAGTTGTCTGAGTAATCTGCAGAGTACTCCTTTCCTTGCTCATAAAAAACTTGGAACTAGAACAAAGTGGGATGGTTTGGGTCTCATTGTTTACACATTTTCCAGACAGAGGATGTGGATCCATGTCTAAGGTTTCATAACTGATTTTGTGTGGTTCCTTTTCCTATGTAATTTTCTGGAAGTTCTCCAGGCACAGTTTATGTGCTAGAGGATGGCTCCCATAGTGGGCAGCAAGCACGAATATACAAAGATGGGCACAATGAAGTGTGAGATCTCTGCACTTGACAGGAAGACAAAGTGTCAAAGCAAGGATCTTGAGTTGACATATCAACTGAACTTTATATGAGAGTGGTCAATAGACTACCTAATCAATGACACAGAGAAAAAGGTCTATTCACACTAATCTTTACATAGCAAACTTAGCATGCATTCACCACCTCTTTATTTGATTCATCCCACCCAGGGCAAGGACAGTTTGCAGATGCAGCTGCAAGGGAATTTATTTGTGCAAACATCCAGGTCACAGAGCAGGTTTCGGACCTCACAGTGGTAGGGCGAGGCCTGGGCCTCTCAGTACACACTTGATTAGCATGATGCCAGTGCCACTTAAAAAGGATACCAGTTTCACAGTCAGTCTGGCACTCAGGCTTGGATAAATGTCCATACACCATACAGGGGACATTCCTATCCCAAAAGTATTAATTTTTTCCTCTAATTAAAGCGAACAGAAATGTGTTTGCAAGGACCACCGCGTCTTTCTCTTGCTTTACTTTGAGACTGAGAAAGAAACCGTTGCAGGCACACCTTAAAATTTATCAGGGAAGTGTACCTTGACAGTCGCCCACAGTAGTAACATATAGGGATATATGGATGTTTCTGCTTTTCAGATAGCCGAGAACAAATACATTCGATGACTTCATAGTTTTCCACTGTGCACTCTCGTATTCATTGTACACCAAGAATTAGAAGTCAATTATCTATCGAACACACTAGCTCTTCATCCCATATTAAGATGGATTTTAGTTTGGTTAGGGTCGGAAACAAAAACTGACTGGGATATTATATGGTTTGTCCCTTCAGAATGGCAACAAAATTCCCTAGTTAAGATATATTAAAAGCTTCTTTTCTTTGCTGGGCCACCCTGCCCTGTTTGACTGTCCAGAGTCGATAAGGAAGGCGGAATTCAAATGTACGCAGAAAGAGTTTCTATTCATATTCCAAGGTCATAGAGAAGGCGTTTGAACTTTCTAAACCTTCTGTTCATGCGTATACACCATTAAAAGCTGTTATCTTCATTGAACCTTATCATACCAGGATCAACTCCCCTAACCATCATTTTTTGTTGACGAGGTTTAGATTGAACCAACTTCATAGCTTTTACTTTTTCTAAAGGGCCTGAATGTGGCAATTCATTCCAGACCTTGTTGCTGTGACCTAGTGTCTTCACAACACACACTCCACTTTGTTAAGTTTTCTGGATTTTATGTCAAACAGTTTTAATGTTATTACAGTTATTGGAAGACTATCTGCAGGAAATTAGATTACTGATTGCTGGGGTGACATCCTACTTAAGTAGAAACCACAATCACTGTTGGGGTGAAACATAAGTAAACTCAAAATTAACCTGTGCTTAACCCTCTGGTAGCTTGACTTAGAGTCAATTTGTAAAGCATGTATGCAGCACTTCAAACAGTAAGAAAGGGAAAACACAGCACAAGAAAACTCTCACACCAATTTAGAACAATAAACTGTCATAAATATTTTGTCAAAAATCACATAAGTAGAACGGGAGATATACAATTTCAAAGATTTAAGTGAGAATAGTGCTTAGAAGTACAAAGTGCCAACTGTGGTTATCTTGTCATACTGGACGGGGACAAAGTCACAATTTCAGGCTGACCGCTATCGAGCCCAGGCCAGATACAGGGACCAAGCTGGGCCCACTGAACAAGAGTACTTTAAATACTAGTTGTGAAGCCATGCGATATCCCTCATAAAGGATGTTTCATGCAGCAGCGGTTCAGAGGAGATGCGAGCTGCGATGCGGGGTCCTGCATCATCATCGAGGATACTGTCGACAAGGGGCTTGAGATGTGAAGTCCTGTGTCAAAGATCCATCATGCACCGACTGGTTCCAAAGAAGTTGAGGGGCAGGCGATTCAGAATCCTGCTTCATTGTTGAGGATGTCGTCGACTAAGGGCTTGTGTCATGCAGGTGGCGGTTCCGTAGAGACTACAGACTGCAATGCAAAATCCTGAGTTTGGGATTCTTTGCACAGCAGCAGTTCTCAAGTGGAGCTGCAGGGAGATGCATCGTGCTCCATCGGTTCTGCCCACTGGACCACAGTCAGGTTGACAGAGCATATTCAGATCAACTTCAATGGGTACAGGACTGGGGTAGAACGCCTCACAGCAAACTGAGTTCAGGTGCTAGTTTCACGATGGTTGGTGCCGGTTCTATCTCTGAGTCTTTTGATAAGCAGGTCAGTCAACTGGCCCTTAGAGTCACTCTGGTGATCCTGTGTTAATGATACAGGTCCTGTCCTTCACTCAGGCAGCTGGTCAGTGGTTCAGAGAGGCAACAGAGTAACATTCCTTATGGAAGAGCAGCACAGCAGTCCTTCTGTGTCTTTCAAAGATCTAGAGATGAAGAGTTGGGTCTGGGGGTCCAATATAAATACTTGGTGCCCACTTTGAAGTAGGAGGAGGTTCTGGAGATTTCCATCCCCGGAGGTGTCTGAAACTGCTTTCCTCTATACCCTGGCCCCACCTTCTCTGGGGTCACAATAGACTAGTGCCAAGCCCTTTGTGAGTGTGCTCAGCCAGTGCCTTTGTGATGTGCAAGTGTTTTAGGAGACTGCTCCTCCCATTCAACAAGTCAGATAGGCCCATTCTGCCAACACCTTTGATCCTTTGTCTCACTGTCTGTGAACAGTACACAAAACCCAACTGTCAGCTACATCTAGTTATTTGACCTACGAAGCAGCTGCTGGCACCAAATGAATAAAACAAGAAAATGTCAACTTTCTAAAACTAATACAAAGCTCCCCCTTCTGGGGATAGAGCACCTCTGAGCACAACAAGGGGGGACCAACAGGTCTTATTCCATAACACGTAGATTGATCAGAAGTTCATGCGAAAGCGACAAAATTATTCATCCATCTTTCAAGATTTATTTGATTGGTATTGAATGCATACTTTCATTTAAATCATTGAATTAACTGAGATCATAGAATGTCTTTGTCATTGACATGTTGTAACAAATAAATCACACATCCCGAGGCATTTTGGGCTCCGCCCTTCGTCAGGGGATTACTATCAGCGTGACTACGCTCAAACTCCGCGGAATTCCGAGCAGGAAAAGATCAACAGAGTGAACCGCTGGTCGACAGGGTTTAAAGCTTTAAACCCTGTCGACCAGCGGTTCACTCTGTTGATCTTTTGATGTGTGATTTATTTGTTCCCCCCTTGTTGTGCTCAGAGGTGCTCTCTCCCCAGAAGGGGGAGCTTTGTATTAGTTCCTTTGGATGTTTAACTGCCTGGCCAGACAGTGATTTCCTCTTGGCAGCACACTACACCCCTTTACAACCCTTTACCTTTGGACAATCAGCTGTGCGAGTTCCCTCCCACTTCAGTTACAACTTTCTAAAACTGCCATTTTCAGAACTGTGATTTAAAATTCTGATTTTACCATTAAAGAGGGGTTTAAATTCCAATTCTTTAGACACCAAACTCAATATTCCTACTTGCTCCAAACTGAAAGTTAGCATTTATTAAATGAAAAAATGAAACCTAGTGATAGCCTATGGGAGAGGCAGGCCTAACAGTTGTAAAAAACAAACCTAAGAGTTTTTTACTACCAAGACATATAAAAGGTCAAAGTAAATATCCATGTTATTAAATGCACTGCACCCTGCCCTATGGGCTTATCAGGGCCTATCCTAGTGGTCACGTATATGTATTATAAAGTAAGGTTCATACCTGGCAAATGGTTTATTTTGCTGGTTGAAATGTCAGTTTAAAAGTAAATGGCATGCACAATCTGCAATTGCGGGTCTTAGAAATGTTTAAAAGGCTACTTAAGTGTATGGCACAATCAGTGCTGCAGGCTCTCAGGTAGCATTTAATTTATAGGCCCTGGGTATATGTAGTAGCACTTTACGAGGGACTTACAAGTAAATCAATGTGGGAACTGGGAGTAAGCCAGGTTTCACCACGTTTAAAGGAACTAGTACAAGCACATTGCACTGGTTAGCAGTGGTAAAGTGTGCAGAGTCCTTAAAGCCAACAAAAACAGGTTCAGAAGACAGGAGGGTGAAGGCAAAAAGTCTGGGGATGACCTTGCAGCAAGGGTTAAGTCCAACATGACCCCCCTCAAACCAAAAGCCAGGGTAGACTAATCAATACCTTGATGGGCTTCCATGCTTATACAATACAACATGGAAGACGGCCCTGTTATGCTGGAACACTTGTCAGTTCTACGCCTCCCAGGACTCAGTTGGATCCCTTTATGCACACTGTCCTGAGCCACTGGACTGACCTATGGGAAACTCTTGTCCTAACTTGTGGGCTTCATCAGTGAAGCACCTAACCATAACTTGTTCCCAGATGCATCTCAGTAGGCAGACAGTACCACTATGGCCAAAAAAGTGATGTGGCCCATTCTGCCCCTTGGATCAGACTTCTGCCCGTACCAAAGAAAACATCTGCTCACAAGGACAGCAATCAACAGAGGCTACAAACAACTGTTAGTGTCAATAGCCAGGCCCTGAACCATCCACAGCAAGGTGAAAGTTCCAAGCGAGGACATTGGGTAGACCTCTCTTCCAGCCTCGGGGCTGGTAAGGAGGTCCCCAAGGGCTCACAAAAGTCCTCTGACCTCTGGGGTTTCTCAGAGTGGGGGGAAGCATCCCTGTGTGTCAGCACCCTACTTCCACTCTACCTCCCACTAGTACCGAGGTGGTATCTTGAGACTGGTTCTTCAGCTCAGGGTCTGTACCTTGGGGCAGTACAGGGGACAAGGGTTAGTCCTTCCTCACCCTGCCCCCCATCTGTTCTCCCGTACTCTTGCTTGGGAGAGGTACCCCCAGAAAACTGAACTGTCAGGGTACCCTGGGCAGCTGCCCCTTCCAGCTCTACTGACACTAGGAGCAATTCATTCCCCAGAATGCAGTCTATGGGCATCTGGGGACTAGCAATGCCCATCGTCAGGGTAACCTTCCTACCCCACTCCAAGGATATTAGGGCCATTGGGAGGATAAAGATATCCTACATACCGGGCTGGTGTACTACTCTGAAGAAATTAGCCTTTCCACTATCAGGATCTGGCTAGCCTTGTGTCCCTCACTGCAGTGACAGTGAACCCATTCACTTTCACGTGGTGAAAGTGATGACTTCAGGAATCACAAGCTCACCGTCTGAGTCTGTCTCCCAGCTAAGGTTGTCCTGGCATGGTCTATGATCTGCCCTTGGGAAGACTACTTACCCCCAAGAGCACACTGGCCACCTCTGCAGAGTTCCCACCAGTGCGTAGTTTCTTTGGACAGACAGAGTCACCCTGCTTATATCCTGAGAGCAGTCAACCACAGGGACTGGAAATGAGTCACCCTGGGCCACCCCCCTCCCCCAAAATCTTCCCTTGTTTTTCAGAAAGGGCATGGGAACCTTTTCCAACCTCCTTGTTCTGGTACTTGTCTGTATCTTCTGTGGGCTCCCCACACTCTGCTGGTGGGAATCTGAACCACCCTTCTTTAGGTCACTATCAGGTACCTTCTTTGGCACTCTGGTATTGATCCAGAGGTCCACAACCTTTGCAAGTTCTCTAGTGTCAGTGAGCTTGCTATCACCCAGGTTCTGGCAGAACTCCCCAAAACATGTGCTAAGCATGTGCTCTCGTAGTATCTGATTAAACAACCCAGTAAACTGAGCAATTTTGCTGGCCATCACCCAAATATACCCAAGACTTGTTCTACTTCTATTGGCTTTCCCTGAACGTAATGCAGAACTTCTGTGGGGTGAGCTCAAACTTGGTGACAAGGAAGGTGTTCACTAGGATGTACTTCACCTGGCCCCCATATCCAGTGTAAACAAGGAATCCCTCCCCACCGAAGGCATGTACTTACAGGGCGATGCCCCCAAAACTCTTCTGGCACTCTGTGCATCTCAAGGGCTACCTCAAAGGCAAAGAAACACTTTATGCCATCCACTATCAAATAGTCTGACACCAGATCTTTAGGTATGTGAACTTTCTTGTCCCTTTCAGACACTGTTGGTATGCTACAAGAATTATTAGTGGGAGAGGCACACCTAAAAACTTAACAATTCTCACTGAATGGTTATATATTTACTCTTCTACGCGTGCTGCGGAGGTAGACGCAATGCCCATACTGCACCAGTCACTAATAAATAATATGATCAAGCGAAACCGCTTGCCCTCTGCGCACTGTTGCGAATCCAAACTGGACGTACAAAAAATTATCTAATGTGCAGTTTTCTAAAGACACATGAACAACAAACTATTCAGTCAATGCATATTTTTTACTGTAATTTAGTTCATCAACACATTATTTTATGTCGTAATGTTCTTTGTTATCTAGTAATACAATTTTCATCAAGAACTCTATTTGATCTCACAAGTGGCCCATGCCCAATGCATTTCGGGCCACACGGCCCTTCGTCAGGGGGCTGTACCTGAAAAACATAAACAATGCGTACTTTCACTACATTGAAAGACCTTCAACTTCACAGTTTACAGTTCACTGCAGCAATCAATTCAATCGTGTTGTATCTAAAAAAGTGTTTGCCATAAAAGCATAATGAAATGAATAAATAGCATCATTTTGAAAAAGTGAAAAACATGTGTCCTATGGTTTACATGGTATTAAACAACATAGTCCAGAGCACTGACTCACTTGTCTGGAAAAAAATGGCAAGGAAACAATGTGAAGTCCAAGAAGTTTCCGGACGTGGAAGGCTTGGCGTGTCGATATTCTACAATGTAAACAAACCGGAAATGACAAAAGTGTTCGATGTCCATGTTGAATTATTACGTGAAACACTGAGCGTTAACTCACTTGAAAATAATGATGCACAACGGCAATAGGAAAGCAGGTGCACGTTCGTGATCCTTCCCCCAAGGACGCGATATAATATAACGTTTTTTCTAAAGAGCAAACAAACATTTGTTGGCAACGCGTTTTAATATGCAACGATAAAGAAACTGTCATGAGCAATGAACTCACGTCTGACATTGGCGAAAACACGACGTCTAGGTCAACACATTATGCCTCGTAGTAATTATCACGTTAAATGCCTAAAAAGAGCACACGTTTATAAAGTGCCCGATCAAAAATTTAACTGAAAAAACACACAGTTGTTCAACCGAGCGCGTTCCGCCCGAACCAACCTTTCGTGTTAAAGACAGTTCAGTGCCCAATTCTAAAACGTTCTTTCCATGCGTAGAAGCTTTGCCAGTGGATCAACAGTATCGTCTGTGAAAATAATAGCGTAGCGTGATAAGTGTGGGATTTTAAATAAGCCACCTTTCCTATGTGCAAATGACAATGTCTCGTACCTGCTACCAAAAGAGGTATTTTGGATCAAAAGACTAGATACTCAAGATCCGAAAGGGATCAATGACCGAGTAGATTTAGCATGCTTCCTGTGATTCAGGCACGACATATGTACGCACAAGGACTGGAGCAGTGTTTTCTTATATTAACGATCTATGACTTGTTGAAAAGGTGTTTGCTTTTGCTTTAAATTTTCATGTAACTTTTCTTTTAGTGAACAACATTGTAAAAATGTCCACATTTCATTCACATATTTCTATCATGGTACGCTTTGCTTTACATGGTTGTAGGTAAACATCCTAGTTTATCCGTTACATCATGGCGCTCGCGCCGACACAATTCTCTAACCTTCACCTCCCGGGTGATAGTCCGTTTTCGATCTTTGCTGACACTAATGCATCATGGATATGGCCGACGTATATCTCGGGCGTTTGGATCGGGTGCTCAAACACGATGGGCTGATTCGGTTTGCTTCGCTGAGGTCCTTCTTTTGGTAGCAGGTACGAGGCATTGTCATTTGCACATAGGAAAGGTGGCTTATTTAAAATCCCACACTTATCACGCTACGCTATTATTTTCACAGACGATACTGTTGATCCACTGGCAAAGCTTCTACGCATGGAAAGAACGTTTTAGAATTGGCCACTGAACTGTCTTTAACACGAAAGGTTGGTTCGGGCGGAACGCGCTCGGTTGAACAACTGTGTGTTTTTTCAGTTAAATTTTTGATCGGGCACTTTATAAACGTGTGCTCTTTTTAGGCATTTAATGTGATAATTACTACGAGGCATAATGTGTTGACCTAGTTCATTGCTCATGACAGTTTCTTTATCGTTGCATATTAAAACGCGTTGCCAACGAATCTTTGTTTGCTCTTTAGAAAAAACATTATATTATATTGCTTCCTTGGGGGAAGGATCACGAACATGCACCTGCTTTCCTATTGCCGTTGTGCATCATTATTTTCAAGTGAGTTAACGCTCAGTGTTTCACGTAATAATTCAACATGGACATCGAACACTTTTGTCATTTCCGGTTTGTTTACATTGCAGAATATCGACACGCCAAGCCTTCCACGCCCAGAAACTTCTAGGACTTCACATTGTTTCCTTGCCATTTTTTCCAGACAAGTGAATCAGTGATCTGGACTATGTTGTTTAATACCATGTAAACCATAGGACACATGTTTTTCACTTATTCAAAATGATGCTATTTATTCATTTCATTATGCTTTTATGGCAAACACTTTTTTAGATACAACACGATTGAATTCATTGCTGCAGTGAACTGTAAACTGTGAAGTTGAAGGTCTTTCAATGTAGTGAAAGTACGCATTGTTTATGTTTTTCAGGTACAGCCCCTGACGAAGGGCCGTGTGGCCCGAAATGCATTGGGCATGGGCAACTTGTGAGATAAAATAGAGTTCTTGATGAAAATTGTATTACTAGATAACAAAGAACATTATGACATAAAATAATGTGTTGATGAACTAAATTACAGTAAAAAATATGCATTGACTGAATAGTTTGTTGTTCATGTGTCTTTAGAAAACTGCACATTAGTTAATTTTTTGTACATCCAGTTTGGATTCGCAACAGTGCGCAGAGGGCAAGCGGTTTCGCTTGATCATATTATTTATTAGTGACTGTTGGTATGCTACCACCATTGTTGCTGGACTCTGCTTGCCTAGCTCTTATGTCCAGCTCTCTGAGACTCCTTTTATGGGCCATTTTCCTCTCCTCTGCAAACTTGAACTTTGCCATCTGGAGCCTAAACTCCCACTCTGACTTGTTGCCTGCCATCTCATCTGGTGACAGGCCTTGGGAAGACACTCGAACTCTGGCAGGGAGTTCCAGTTTGGGACACATGACATTCCCCTTTTCTGAGTTCTGCATCTTGGGCCTTGCATTCATGCCCTGCTCCTCCAAGTAATCCTCCTCTGCTTCATCCTCTTTGCACTGTCAGCAACTGGTGAACCTCCGCCCAGGACGTCATAGCTTTTAGAAGCGCCACCTTCTTGGTGGCTTTCTTGGTTGTCAGTCCTCTTTCCTAACAGAACTGCATGGGCTTAGCCAGAGCGTAGCTCTCCAGATTGATGAGCTTGAATTCCATCTCTGCAAGTGTGGTGGCAGACAATCAGGCAGAATGTTAGTGGATTTGGAAAAAGCAAATGAGCCAATCAAGAGTTTAAAAGAAACTCAAAATGGTCTCAAATTCCTTATTTGGATGTGTTAGAGTAACACATAGTCACTATATGGCACTGCACAAACACAAGTCAAAATCCTCACAACTGAACACCAATCTTGGAAATTGGGATACTGGTTCAGGGGAATGAAACCCTACTCAATCTGAAACCAGAATCTCTGTCAGGGTGAAACACACATAAATCCCAAATTAACCTGTGCTTAACCCTCTTGTTCCTTGGCATAAAGCTGTCAGGCTAAATTTAGAAACAATGTGCAAAGTATTTATGCAGTGCTTCAAACAGCAATAAAGTGAAAACATAACACAAGGAACAGCCCACACCAAAATATAAAAATAAAGCAAAATGTAACAAATTATTTGACACCAAAATGACAAAAACACAATCATTGGAACCAGATACATGCAATTTTAAAGATTTAAGTGAAAATAGGGCCTGGAAGCACCATGCGCCAACTGTGGTTGTCTGGTCACACAAGCCAGGATAAAGTCACAAATTCAGATACAAGTACTAAATTAGGCCTACTGAACAAGAATATTTAAATACTGGTTGCAGAGTGTGGTGAGATCCTGTGTCAAGCATGTGTCATGCAGCGGCGGTTCCGATAAGTCTGTGATACAAGATCATGCGCTGTCATCAAGAATGTGATTCAAAGTCCTGTGTCGACGATGTGTTGTGCATCAGCTGTTCTGAAGAGACTGCGATCCTGCAGTTCCGAAAAAAGAGCTGTGAGCAAATGAGTTGCGCTGTGTCAGTTCTGGCCACAGGCCCACAGCTGGGCTGGCAGAGTGCCTTCAGGCACACTTCCATGGGTCCAGTACTGCGGTGGCATGGCTTTGGAGACAAGATTCACGGAAGACTGAGTCCGGGTGCTGGGTTCAAGATGGTTGGCACCTATTCTGTCCCTGAGGCTTCTGATCAGGAGGCCAGCCAACTGCCACTTGGAATCAATCTTGTGGTCCTAATTCCAAGATGCAGGTCTAGTCCTTCACTCTGGCCTTAGGGCAACAGAGTAGCAGTCCGTCTGGCAGAGCAGCATAGCGGAACATCTGAGTCTTCCACAAGTCCAGAGGTGTAGTGCAGAATTGAGTGTGAAGGTCCAATATTTATACCTGGTGCCCACTTTGAAGTAGGAAAAGGTTCTGGAGGCATCCCCCACCAATGGTGTTTGGAATTTCCTGCCTCCCTGCCCTGGCACTAGCTTGTCTGGGACCAAAATAGACTGGTGTCAAACCCTTTGTGAATGTGCTCAGACAGAGTTTTTGTGATGTGTAAGTGCGGTAAGTGACTGCTCCTCCCCTCATCAAGTCAGCAATGGCCCATCCAGCCAACCAATACTTCCTTCTCTCATTGACTGAGAGCAATACACAAATGGCAACTGCCAGCTACACCTGGCCATGTGATTCAGAAAACAAGCTGCAGGCACTTAATGGTTAGGACAAGAACACACCAACTTTCTAAAAGTGGCATTTTCATCATTATGACTTAAAATCTGACTTTACCATTAAAGATGGTTTTAAATTCCAATTCTTTAGAAAACAAATTCAACATTCCTCTTGTTCTCCATTGAAAGTTAGCACTTGTTAAATATAATAAGGCAACCAACTCAGTGTTATGCTATGGGAGAAGTAGGCCGCCTAGCAGTGAACAACTATTTTAAGAGATTTTCACTACCAGGACTTGTAAAAGTTAAAGGTACATGTCTAACTTTTTAAACACACTGCACTATACCCTAAGAGCTGTTTAGGAATAAGTATGGGCGGAAAATCCGTTCCGCTCGCGGATTTTGCGGATTTTCGGTAAATTCGCAATCCGCGAGACTCGCAAATTTCCCGCAAAATCCGCAAATCCGCGAGCAGCGGATTTTATGGCTTGCTCGCACTGTTCGCGTGAGTTCGCGGCTTCCCAGTTCAACTTCGCGCCCCGCGAATAAGCGCTAAATTGCAGAAATACGATCTTAGCAAAACTGAAACTACTTACCAGGTTCAAAAGTTCAAGCTCATCATTAGTAGCCATTTCCTGTAGTGCTTCCTGAGGGGCCCCTCCAGAGTTCAGTTGCCTACTTGCAACTATTATGTGACCCTGCTCTGACCCTCAGAATAGTTACACATATGCCACAAAGGTCCTGAATTACAGCTAAGGGAGACAAGCAGGAGCCAGGCTGGAAGTTCAAATCC
Source organism: Lissotriton vulgaris (assembly GCF_964263255.1). Taxonomy (NCBI): domain Eukaryota; kingdom Metazoa; phylum Chordata; class Amphibia; order Caudata; family Salamandridae; genus Lissotriton; species Lissotriton vulgaris. Next base: position 847,686,120 of record NC_141685.1, read on the forward strand.
AGTGACACATTAATCAGCCCCTAATTCATTATTGTCAGTTGGGGCAGGGCAGGTGTTGTAACTAATTTTGCAACAATGAAAGCACTTAGCAAGTGCAAAAGATCACTAATCAGGAAGCACTAAGGAAGCAGGTGCCAGCTAAAAAAATATTCTGTGACACATTAATCAGCCCATATTAATTCAGGTCACTTGAGGCAAGGAAGGTGTGCTTTGCTTTGCCACAATAATGTACACTGGACAACCAGAGGGTGCTGTGATGAAACAGAGGGTGGCATGGGTGAGCCAGAGGGTGGCATGTGGTGACAGAGGGTGGCAGTGATGAAGAAGAGTGTCCCAAACAGGCTGGACATGTAGAAACAACAAGTTCGCAAAACTTGCGACCCGACAGGTAAGTTCGCGTTTGCGAAATTGTACAAAAACCCCGCGACCTGGCAGAAACCCGCGCGAACACATAAAAAATCCGCAAATTCGTGAGAATTCGCGGATTTTGCGGATTGCGAGTTCGCAAATCCGCAAAATTCGCGAACGCGAGATTCGCAAAATTCGCCCATGCTTATTTAGGAACTACCCTAGGGGTGATTTATATGTTTTAAAAGGGAAGGTTTATTTTGCCAGGACGAAATGGCAGTTTACAACTGCACCCAAAGGCTTCAAAGGCAGGCTTGAGAGATGTTTAAAATGCTATTTAAGTAGGCTGCCCAATGAGTGCCACACACTAGTAACATTTAATTTACAGACCCTTGGTGCATGTGGTACCACTTTACTAGGGACTTACAAGCAAATTAAATGTGCCAATTGGGTTTAAGCCAATTCCGCAATGCTTAAGGGAGAGAGCACATGCAAATTAGCACTAATTAGCAGTGGTAAGGTGCACAGACTCCTAAGGCCAACAAAAACGAGATTTGACAAATATGGAGGTGTAAGGCAAAATGTTTGGGGAAGACCACTCAAAGGCTCAATGGTCTAACAACAATCCTAATGGCTAAGGCTGAATTTGAGCTGGAGGTGACTAGAGTCAAGGTAAATGGGTGTAGTTCTAGAGGTCTGTACTGTACAAAGTTTTTAAAAATTAGGATCGAGTCATAAAAAGGTGCTGCTGAACTTGCAACCACTTTTTGCCAATATGGGGGCCACATTTATGACCCAATTTATGTCACTCTTGCACCACGCAATGTAGTGCAAGAGTGACACAAACAATAAATCATATTTTTGAAGCCATGCAAAGTCACTTTGTGTAGCTCCAAAAATATGGAGTAATGCAACACAGCGCAAATCACTGTTTTGCATTACTGTACCCTGGGTAGGCACTGTGTTGGCATTCCATGGGAGTTGCGTGGGTGTTAAATGCAAAAAGAACAATTGATGGACAGAATGCAAAACAATGTCATACATTCAACCCAGTACAAAGGTCTGGGCCTAAATCCATCGTTGTTTTGCTCACCATGCCATTCCAGTTCGAACCCAGCCATATGCAAATCAGTCTTGACCCTGTGCTCATTGAGAACAGTCCAGCACGAACTGCCAGGCCAGGTTCTCCGTGGACTGGAAATAAGCATCCTAAGACCGGTTTCGAGGTTTCACCCCTCCTCAGCCAGAATAGCTTGACTCCAGTGGCATGGAGAGCGCAGGACCCACGTCTGGGCATACTCGTCCCACTCGGTTGACAAATGCAAAAAGAACAATTGATTGACGGAATGCAGAACACCCAACTCACAAGGTTTTTGACACATTACCAACGAGGAGAAATATCTTTATTTCTCCTTGTTTTTTCCTCTTTCTATGTGAACTGCATTGTTTTGTTCAGGAAGGTGCCCCTTCCTGCAAAAAAAACAATCCTACCTACAACACAGGTACCCTTGCACCATGATCTAAGGGTGCCTTGCGTTGGTGCTAGACGGCCAAAATTATGCCAGCACAAGAAGGGAAAAAAGACTGGGATGCGCTGTGTTGGATAAATATGGTTACGCCCACAGGGCTTTAAGTACTGAAAAATCAAGAAAGAAATTCAAGAAAGAAATTCAAGAAGAAATACAAATCAAACAGTAAAGAAAACAAAAAAACAGGAACCCACATAGGAACTTTGTCAAAAAAGTACAACTTGCACCTTTCTGCAAGGACGAGCCACACCAGTCCGGGAAATTCCAGAAATGTTTATTACGGGCACAACAGGACGCGTTTCGACCTTCGCAGGTCTTCATCACATGACGATCTCAAAGAGTTTCCGCATTTTAACATTTATGGTGTCCCACATGACACATTGGACGTAAACAAACGACTTCATTAAGCACCAGATCACAGTGAGTAATATTCGTTACAGTGGACGAAAACTACAGTGTTAAATGATGAAAAATCATAAGAATCACAAATTGACAAAAAATATATAATACAATTTATAAACCAGAAATTCAACAAGGAATACAAATCAAACAGTGAATAAAACAAAAAAACACAAGAACCCACAAAGGAACTTGTTAAAAACCCAGTACAATACAAAGACAGACAGCTTGTACTCATCCTCTTACACAAAGCAAACATATACAAACAATAAACAGTGCAAACAAAAATGGTCTAAATGGCACAGGGTTTCAAATTCAAAACAAACTGCCTGTATTTCTATAGGAACAAAGCACAGTCAATGCTTTATTCCAATTTGCCAATGGTTCATTAACGGTGTTTCGACCCTCATGATATACTGGGTCATCATCAGGACAGGTGAACAATCTTTAAGCAACCATAAGACAAACAATCTGAATATATATATATATATATTCACTGAAAAAACCATAGGTTATAGTCGATATATAGTTAGGAATTTGCATTTACAAAACCTTGAAAATTCAATGAAAAAACCATTGGTTTTAGGCCATATATAGTTAGGGATTTGCATTTACAAAACCTTATTTTACTCGCATAAAACCATTGAAATTCCATATATAGTTAGATGCGCTAACTATATATCGCGCACCCGCAATCCACTGCTGATGATGTCACATATTACATCATTCATGACATGGTCAGTGACATCACTGATGACAACACTGATCACAACATCCAGTGACTGTATGTTTCTGTAAAGTTAAAATATGTCTTACATATTGAAGAATGAGTGGATGTATAAATGTCTGGATGAAGGATTTAGTAGGTGCATGACTGATTGTATGAGGGAGTGATTAAATGTGTCTCACTGAGTGCATGGGTTAGTGATTAAACTGTATTAATTTGTGCATCATTATATCTGTTGTTCTGTAAACTGCTGCATGTGTTGATCAGTAGCTATATGAATAACTATATGGGTTATTGATTGGTTGCTCAAGTATTTGTATGGGAGACTGAGTATGTGTGTGAGTGGCTGGGAGGTGTGTGACTCTGTGCATAGATGTGTGAGCAGTTGATTCACTAGATGTATGGTTTCAAAAGTGCATGTGGAAATAGCTGTATGGGCGGTTGACTGTGTGCATGAGTGTATTGGTGAGTGAATGGATATCTCAGTGCTACATGTCAAAGTAAGTACATATGTAAAACACAGTACATGTGAGAGTTAACATATATAAATAACTGTGCATTAGAGCCAGTGAATGTGTGAGTGGCTGTATGGATCATTGTAAACTTTTATTAGGGATTATATAAGAGAGTAAATATGTGTTAGAATATGTTTCAATAAGTAAGGTGTGTATAACTGTATAGTTGAGGAATTGGAGGTGTGTTTGATTCTTTGCATGACTGTCTAGGTGTATGAGTAACTCCATGGATGAGTGACAATCTGTGAGTGTCTGTTTTGACTGAGTGTATCTAAGGATATATCAGAGTCTGTAGAGGTTCATCATATTAACACATGAATGATGTCATCTGTGATGTTGTCAGTGATGCCATTTGAGTTGTCATCAGTGATGTCATCAGTGATGTCATTTGAGATGTCATCAGTGATGTCATTTGAGTTGTCATCAGTGATGTCATCAGTGATGTCACTGACCATGTCATGAATGATGTAATATGTGACATCATCAGCAGTGGATTGCGGGTGCGCGATATATAGTTAGCGCATCTAACTATATATGGAATTTCAATGGTTTTATGCGAGTAAAATAAGGTTTTGTAAATGCAAATCCCTAACTATATATGGCCTAAAACCAATGGTTTTTTCATTGAATTTTCAAGGTTTTTTAAATGCAAATTCCTAACTATATATCGACTATAACCTATGGTTTTTTCAGTGAATTTCAATGGTTTTTTACTAGCAAATATGAAAAGCTTTAAAATGTCAAGTACGTGATAGATAAAAACATTTTCGTATTTATGCACGCTGATGTGCTTTGAACGCTGCACCCCCCTTCCCCTCTCTTTTCTCTTAGGAGTACTCTCTCTTTGCAGATAGTGAAGGGTAGTTAACGCAGGCCTTTGCCCCGTTGTAATCCGTCGTGCCTGCTTCTCTCTCCATTTGATTGATTGTTATCCAAGCATTTACTGTTTTAGAATTGGTTCTCTTTGGTTCATTCTCTATTTACAAACAAGCACAGAGTCGCAATACTCTGTTTAGTCTTTGCAGATAGTGAAAAATCGTTTAAAAAAACAAATGGAATCGAGCAAAATCAGTAGGCCACTAATGGGATCTCTTTTTGACCTCGCTAAAATAGAAACATTAACCACAACCCCTCATGAGAAATACGAAACTAGTGAGATGAACTGAGCTCCACACCATGAGGGCTGCAAGACAGCTCGGCTCCGTCACCCATCCCGCCCAAAATAACGACAAACCCTATGCAAATATTAAAAATATAGACAACACACCAGCAAAGAAACAGGGTAAAACATTTTATTAAATAACTATTTACATAACGTTGGTTTATAAGATGATGTCAGTAGTGGACCGATGTGTGAATAGGTCGGAAGCAGCACAAGGCGCCAAGATCCGGATGGCAAGTCCTGGATGTTGGGTGCCATAGTTCAGAGTTCTGAGTTTGAGCCTTTTTCGATGCCTGTGCTTTGTTGTTTCCCCTCCATCAAAAACAAAAAAAAATATAAAACTGTGCAAAAATACAAAAAAATCAAAAAATGTTTACAAAAGCAGTGCTTGTAAGACTGTCTGAAGCTTATTTCCACCTACTGCAGCTTCACTATTCTCAAAGTAAGTGAGGGTCGTTTGTGGACCTGACTGCATTTGAAAACAATGTTATATGGTACCTCCCTAAACCGCTTGACGGAGGCCCCCGAGGGGCGGTGTGATGGCACGGACTCGGAGAAGACGCTTGGCTCCGACCCCCTCCCCAAGTCTTATAGCACTGGTGTAGCCTGAGATCGCCCCCGACATAGGCGGCCGGCTCCCGGGGTCCGGCGGAACTTTTTGCCTTTTGATGACTCTTCTATTCTGGACTTTGTCCCACAATCCGTTTGACCTGAAGACACGCTGTAGTGGGGCGCCCCTTTACCGTTTTAGTTGCCATTCCGCCCGCTTTTGCTACACTGTGCCTCTTCCGCCATTCAGCTGTTTACCGCCCGCTCTTGCGACTACAGCGTCTCGCTCACCATGTAGTTAAGTTGCTCCCGCTCTTGCGGTGCAGCGATAGGCGGCTGCCACAGGACTCTCAAAATGGCGGCCGGCTCTTCGGTTTTGGGCCTGGTCCACTAAAATGGCCCTGGGACACCTTGGAACTCGGACGCTTCCCTGATAGGGCTTGGGCCCCATTCTCGAAAGCGTCCCCTCAGCCGTGAAGATTCTACAAAAGTCTTGGGGGCCCCCGACTCCCGCAGGCTTCTGGTGGGGAGCGGCTGCCATGTCTGCTCGTGGAATGGCCACGACGGAGCTACGAGATGGTAGTGCTCTCATGCTGACGCCAGCTTTAGTCTGAAACATCCAGAAACACTGTAGACTACCAATTCGATCAGTTCCGGTAGCGCCCCAACATGACCCGGAAGAGAAGAACTTGCCCTCCCCTCTTTGACTGATAGTTCTTGTTGCCTGTCCCCTCTGTTGTCATTTAACAGAACTTTTTGGACTGCTGAAAGGGGTTGTGTTCCGAACGCTGGTTGGTGGAGACATTTTGACTATATTCTTGACCTACGTTGTCGCGTAATGCGTTATATGACACGCCGCGTTAGCGCACCCGGAAGTGATCCGGGGCGCGGCGCGCAGCGCGTAACGTAAGCATAACAGGTCATGTGACTTGTTAATAAAACTTTTCATTGGTTCATTTTACTTTTGTTATTTTAATGATGAAAAGCTTGGTCATATGACCTAAAAATTACGCTTTTTATTGTTTTCGAACATTATTTTTTTTTAAACATATATGTTATAATATTCCAGGCTAATGTACTTTCCCGGAAAATTTACAACTGTCCTGCAAGTAAAATATATTCCTTTTTCGAGAAAAAGGGCGTTTCTTCGTTCCATGACGGAGCCGTTGAGTAAAAGAGACTCGGCCTGCTGTCTTAGTCGCCGATACGCCTGATTATCAGATTCTTATCGATCACTTTATGTTGCAGGAGTGGAAAACACAACTGCCCTTGACCATTTATCTTTACTGCGTTCCTACATATTATACCTTTTATCCGTCATGTAATTAGACTGCTTTATTTCACTTGCCTTTTACTGATTCGAAAACAGTGACTAAAAGTAAAAACTTTACCAATGTAAATACTACTACCGTGTTTTGTTTTAAAAACCTTTATTGTGAAAATGTCAGTATACAAATACGGGCCTATAACCACGTGGGCCGGCCACGGAGCAAACTGAAATCGTATATGATGAGGAGACATTTACACTGTAGAGGAACGTAACGAGCGGGCCATTAGGTTGCAAGAACTAAGGTGTCTAACAGTTGCGGAATCGGTGGACGTACATTTTGTAATTAAAATAAGACAGGGCCACTTACAATAAAATTTTCTAGATATACATTTGCGGGCAAGGAGTTACGAGTCCCATTTATACCGGCGCCATTTTGGGCGAGGCCGGGCAGGTCCAAGATATAGTCAAAATGTCTCCACCAACAATCGGCCAGACCAGAACCCCTTTCGGCCCTTTATGCTACAAGATGGTGTCTTCCATTCAGAAAATATTGTTGGCAGCATTTTGAAAGGAAAGATAAACAGCCGTTCTCCTAGTGAGTCTCACATTGTTACATTTAGGAAGAATGTTGAAGAGTAATATGTGGAAAATCTGAAGCCATTTTTCTACAAACTCTCAATCAGCCTTGGATGGAAAAAAAAATCCTGAAGAATGTACAAACTGAAAACCAATTTTTGTCTGTATAGCATCAACAGCAACGCTTGAGTCAGCTTTGTGTCAAGCCGCCATTTTCATTCAATCAATAGCGTCCCCCTGCACACATTCAGGAACCTGGTCGTGTCTTCAGGTGAAACGGATTGTGGGACAAGCAGAAAGGAAAAGGAAAAAAGTTCCGCCGGACCTCGGGAGCCGGCCGCCTATGTCATGGGCGATCTTTGGCCACACCAGGGCAATAGTGAAGCTGCAGCAGGTGCAAAAGAGCTTCAGACACTCTTACAAGCACTGCTTTTCTAAACATTTTTTTGTATTTTTGCGCAGTTTTATATTTTTTTTTTGTTTTTGATGGAGGGGAAACAACAAAAAACAGGCATTGAAAAAAGCTCAACAGTGCAGGGCGCCTTGTGCTGGTTCCGACCTATTCACACATCGGTCCACTACTGACATCACCTCATAAGCCAACGGGGCACCCCACACTGACTTTCGGCGCAGCATTGTAGGATGGCCACACCAGTGCGGCAACTTGCTGGACACCACCTCGGTGCCATCCGGATCTCGGCGCGTTCGAGTCACTGTACCGCAAGAGTGACCGGAACTCAGCTGGTCACGCCGTCTTTCGGCGCAGCATTGTAGGATGGCCATACCAGTGCGGCAACTTGCTGGACACCACCTCGGTGCCATCCGGATCTCGGCGCGTTCGAGTCACTGTACCGCAAGAGTGACCGGAACTCAGCTGAACACGCCGTCTTTCGGCGCAGCATTGTAGGATGGCCACACCAGTGCAGCAATTTGCTGGACACCACCTTGGGCAATAGTGAAGCTGCAGCAGGTGCAAATAAGCTTCAGATAGTCTTACAAGCACTGCTCAGAACTCTCAACTATGGCACTCAACATCCAGGACTTGCCATTCGGATCTTGGCGCCTTGTGCTGGTTCCGACCTATTCACACATCGGTCCACTACTGACATCACCTCATAAGCCAACGGGGCACCCCACGCCGACTTTCGGCACAGCATTGTAGGATGGCCACACCAGTGCGGCAATTTGCTGGACACCACCTCGGTGCCATCCGGATCTCGGCGCGTTGTGCTGCCTTCGGCCTATTCGCACATCGGTCCGCTACTGACGCCGCCTCACGTGCCAACGGATTTTCTACGCTTTTTGTAGCCCTATGCCGCATAACAGGTCATGTGACTTGTTTATAAAACTTTTCATTGGTTCATTTTACTTTTGGTTTCCTAAAGATGGAAGGCTTGGTCATATGACCTAAAAATAACACTTTTCATTGGTTTAGAACATTTTTTTTTCCCAAACGATGAAAGCCCGACCTTGTTTCTGGATGATTCAGACTGAAGCTGGCGTCAGCATGAGAGCACCACCATCTCGTGGCTCCGTTGTGGTCATTCCGCGAGCAATCATGGCAGCCGCTCCCCACCGGAAGCCTGCAGGAGTCGAGGGCCCCCAAGACTTTTGTAGAATCTTCACGGCTGAGGGGACGCTTTTCGAGAATGGAGCCCAAGCCCTAGCAGGCAAGCGTCAGAGTTCCAAGGTGTCCCAGGGCCATTTTAGTGGACCAGGCCCAAAACCGAAGAGCCGTCCGCCATTTTAAGAGTCATGTGGCAGCCGCCTATCGCTGCACTGGAAGAGTGGGAGCAACTCAACAACATGGTGAGCGAGACGCTGTAGCCGCAAGAGCGGGCGCAACTCAGCTGGATGGCCGCCACCTGGGGAGGCCCGTTCATGCCGCCTCCCCCACGCCCCCCCCCCCCCCGGGCTGCCCCACGCCAATTTTCGGAGCAGCATTGTAGGATACCAAAACCAGTGCGGCAGTTTACTGGACATCACCTGGGTGCCATCAACATCTCAGCGCGTTCTGCTGCCTTGGGACTATTCGCACAACAGACCGCTACTGACGAGGCCTCCCTCCGCAACACCCTGGACTCCCAACGCTGTTTTTCTTTGCTGCATTGTAGGATCCCAAAAACCAGTGCGGCACCCAGATGACATCACCTGGGTGCCGTCCAGAACTCAGCACGTTGTGCTGCCTTGGGACTATTCGCACAAAAGACAGCTTCTGACCATTGTTGCTTTTTTTTGTGAAAAATGTTTAAATGTTTTTACAGTTTTTGTTCCGTTCGTTATATTTAAAAGTTAATAAAGTTTTATAATCCTACTTTGTTGGAGTGTTATATATTTTTTTTAAAACGGGTGAATGGGGCCTTGAATCGGGTTATTGTCATGTGTGGGCTTTGCAAGTGTACTGCTACAGGATCGGACATTTCAAACTCAAATGCACGTTCTTTTTCTTACCTTTCCGAAGCATGGAGCGCAATAGCAGGCAGAGAAAGGGTGATGCAACTATTGAACACTGCCTGGCCTGGAAGTTGCTGGCAGTGCCCCCCCCCCGCCCGCTCCTGAAAGAGGACACACACACACCGCCGCCCCGAGTACTTCAAAGATCTTTAAAAGACCATGCGCTTGTTCATGAGGCTTAAATGGTTTATCACCCCTTCTAGAACCCCTGCATCGACCCTCTGACGTTTCCTGGAAGAATTACCACGTAACACAATACCAAGCCTTGTCAACTGAAACCCCCGAGGAATCGTGGGGCATATTATCAAGGGGGTTTATCTCCGCTTTTTGGGCTTTAAAAGCCAAGAAAGCGGAGATAAAATTATCTCCCTATTACCAAGCTGTCGCTAACACCAGTTAGTGACAGCTAAAAGGAGATAGCGACCATCTTGGGCCCCGCTTTGCATGTCAGTGATATTTATCACTAATGACATGCAAAGTGGGCGTGCCAAGATGTTAGCGACTGGAAACAGTCCCTAACATCGCTATCTCCTATTACCAACTTTTGGAGATATTCGCGCTAAGCGCGAATATCTCCAAAAGCTAACACCTGACCTGAGCAGTTCTTAGCCATGTTATCCAATGGGAGGTGGATAACATGGCTAAGAGCATTTGCTCGATAATACATGAATATCGCTGACTTTTCTGCGATATTCATGCATTGCGGCCGTTTTTTATCGCATTTGCGATAAACCTTGCTAATAGCAAGGTTTATCTGCGATAAAAATCGCCGATGTGCGGCGATAATTTTTGTCTCTAAACAAGTTAGAGACAAAAATTATCGCTAGTTGTTGGTAATATGCCCCCGGGTTTTTGCTTGCAGGAATCGGGAGGCGGGAGAGTAGCACTGTATTCAGTAGTCTGACGCCTGAATCGGGAGGGTTAGCATGTCTGGATTCTCTACAGCTGGGGCCATAAACTACATCCGCAGGGGTAGGTGATAGCCTGGGACCAGCCTGGCATCTAAAATGGCTGCCGTGCACGACAAAATTGTGGCATTGGAAAAAAAGCAAGATGGCGCAGACAATGTTTATCAATAAGGATTCATTTATAACAAAATATTTTATCGCAGTGACAAATTGGCGGTCAACACTTCCTGATTTCCATCGAATCGAACGTTAACAGACGTCACGCAGCAAAAAAAAAAAAAAGCTCACGCACAGCCGCTGGAAGAGATGTATCAACATATATGAGCCTCCTCAGCCACCCTCAGGAAACATAGGGGATTAGGATACGTCTCCCGCACCCCCTTATACCTAGTAATTTAATTAAAACGAAGCACAAAATGGCGAATTCCCGTTTCGCTACCAGTTTGCGGCCCGTGAAGCGCTTCTACCGTGAAAAATCATTTTTTTTTTATTTTCCCCACGGGACCCTTTAATAACCCCAACAACATTCCTAGGGGGTCAAGAGGGGTATACCTTGCCCCCTTTCATTAAATTCCCCCTTCGTTTTTCACCTCTTCTTCTCTCTCGATCCTACCGAGAGATAAGATGGCGGCCGCTCCGGACTGTTTAGAATGTTGACAGACACCGGAGAGCCAATCAGCTTTCTGCGCGCAAAGTTCCGTTTCGCGAAAAGTAAGCGAACCGGAGCGCAGCCCGGAGCGCTGTTACAGATATATATCTTGTTTTGAACGTTAATTTCTCAAAAACTACTGGAGCACATATATTGAGACCTAGCAAAGGCACATCGGGCTAACAGTCCCTACAATTTTGCCAAGTTTCATGCAAATCCATTCAGCCGTTCGAGCTAAAAGTGAGTCCAACCGCCCTATGGAAATTAACATGGGAAAAACGCGTTTTGGGACCCCCCTTTTTTCTCGCCCCCCCCCTCGACAAAACCCCCCCAAATTTTCAAGGGCTGCTCAGAAACAAAATGTGCCATTTTCCTGAAAATTTCAGCCGATTCCGTCCACAAACGCCAAAGTTATTAGACATAGAATTTTCAAAAATCCCATAGGGAATAAATCCTAACTATATATACCTACTATAATATATATCATATCAAGACCACATGCTTGTGGTCGAAACACGCCATCCTGACATGCTAAGGCAATAAATGTATTCATGTATCTTGAACTGGAGTCTGTGCCCTTGCTTAGCCCGCTGTGCTCGTTCACTGGGATTCTGGTTTCGCATATATATATATATATATATATATATATATATATATATATATATATATATATATATATATATATATATATATATATATATATATATATATATATATATATATATATATATATATTACCTACTGGCGGTCGCCAGTAGGTAGTTATAGTTAGGATAATTTTCAATGTTAAATCTCAACATTCTATTTTGAATAACTTTGGCGCCGGTTGACGAATCTGCCTGAAATTTTCAGGAAAATGGTCTCATGGCGGTCCGGTCCTTCCCTGAAAGTTTGGGGGGGATTCGTCAAGCGGGGGCCGAGATAAAAGGGGGGTCCCAAAACGCGTTTTCCCCATGTTAATTTCCATAGGGCGGTCGATTTCACTTTTAGCCCGAACGGCTGAATGGATTTCCACCAAACTTGGCAAAATTGTAGGGACTGGTAGCCCGATGTGCCTTTGCTATGTCTCAAGATATGTGCTCCAGTGGATTTTGAGTAATTTAGGTTCAAAAAAATATATATATCTATAGGCGCTCTCCCGTGCGCGCACCCGAGTGCGCTCCAGGCGCGGCACGCGACTTGCGCGCAGGAAGCTGATTGGCTCTCAGTTGTCTGTAAACATTCTAAACAGTCCGGAGCGGCCGCCATCTTGTGTCTCGGTAAAATCGAGACACAAGGGGTTTGAAAAAAAAAGGGGCAAATGACCATAAGGGGGAAGAGTAGACCCCCTCTGACCCCCTAGGTTTGATGTAGGGACTAAAATAGGGTCCTGCAGGGCATTAAAATTTTTTTTTCATTTTGCGCGGGGGAAGCGCATGGTACGCGCACCGGCGAAGCACGGGGAAAATCCAGGATTATATTTATGAAGGCCTTGCGCTGTTAGTTTTGCGCTTCCTGTGCGTCAATTTTTGTGACGCACCAGCGGTGTAAAAAAATGCGCATTGTTATGCAATATTTAAAAAGTGACGCATCTATCTAGATGCGTCACTTTTTAAATATAGTGCAACGAGGTACATTTTATTACACTGCTGGTGTTATGCGTCACTTTTCTGTGCGCACTCCTTATGACATTCCAGATGTGTCATATTTAATGTATGACGAATCATGTTGCAGATACAATATGGCGCAGAGTTTTAAAAAGTGACCCATGTACCTAGATGCGTCACTTTTTAAAAATAGCGTCAGGTATAATGCATGCAGAGGGGGTGTTCTCCCGCAAAAAGCTTTGTAATAGCGACGCAGTGAAATCTTTCAGATTTCACTGCGTCAGTTTTAGGATGCTGTTGCGTCAAAATCTTGTGCCTGCTTTACAGCAGGTGTTAGACTGAGGCAAGACCTTTCATATGCTGCTTTCCCCATTTGAAAGGACACATTACTGGAGTTGCGTCACTTTTGTGACGCACTCCAGCAATGCGTTACTTGGAATGTCATAAGGAGTGCGCACAGAAAAGTGACGCATTGCACCAGTAGTGTAAAAAAATGTGCCGCGTTGCGTTATATTTAAAAAGTGAGGTATCTAGGTAGATGGGTCACTTTTTAAAATCAAGCGCCACATTATATCTGCGTGAGGTATAATGCATGCAGAGGGGGTGTTCTCCCACTAAAAGCTTTGTAATAGCGACGCAGTGAAATGTTTGAGATTTCACTGCGTCACTTTTAGGATGCTGTTGCATCCTTTAAATATAGTGCAACGAGGCACATTTTATTACACTGCTGGTGTGATGCGTCACTTTTCTGTCCACAGTCCTTATGACATTCCAGATGTGTCATATTTAATGTATGACGAATCATGTTGCAAGGAGCTACAGATACGTCAGTATTTCTGACATATGTGTAAACATAAAAGTGATGCGAGGCCGGCGCAAAATTTTGACGCAATAGCATCCTAAAAGTGACGCAGGGAAATCTCATAGATTTCAGTACGTTGTTATTACCAAGCTTTTTGCGCGGGATTGCCCCTCTGCATACAATATACCTGATGCAGATACAATATGGCGCAGAGTTTTAAAAAGTGACCCATGTACCTAGATGCGTCACTTTTTAAAAAATAGTGTCAGGTATAATGCATGCAGAGGGGGTGTTCCTTGCAAAAAGCTTGGTAATAATGACGCAGTGCGTCACTTTTAGGATGCAGTTGCGCCAAAATCTTGCGCCTGCTTCACAGCAAACCTTTCACATGGTGCTTTTTCCATGTGAAAGGACACATTACTGGAGTTGCGTCACTTTTGTGACGCACTCCTGCAATGCGTTACTTTTGTGTTTACAGATATGTCAGAAATACTCCAGTTTATTCACTGTGTCATAACTTTCTTTTCTAACACTCACCTTCTTTCATTCCTCCTACTTCACTTCCTTTCACCTCTCATACCTTTCTGTTCTTTCTTACTCATTCTCCTTTCAATTATCAATGCACTATATTTCACTTACTCTTCATTTTTTAAGATTATAGCTCTTTGATGAGAATTGGAGGTAGTTCTGAAAAGAACTTTTGGTTTTCTTCTTTTAACTGAAGAGGAACAAAAACAGGGAATAGAAACTGCTCAACAGGAGCAAAAAGAAAAGAAAAAAATTAGGGGTGGGAAGGGCAGTGATGGTTCTCCAATGCCCGAACCATGAGCAGGACACTTTGCTCCCCATAGGTGAGGAGTTGATTGCAGTATCTGCATTTGACGACCCCATGGTTGAATGCAGGTTGAATGTTTGCTACCTGCCCCTGAGATTGTTCTCTTCCAGAAGAAGTTGCTCCTCCTGTTGATGTAGAGGCCCCATCTCTGGGAACCTCCTGTGCCAGAGCCCTGACACTTTCCCGGGCAAAATTCTGGGGGTGCCTCCTCTCCACATGTCGGATCATCGTAAAGTTCCCAAAAGAGTATTTTTTTTGGGGGTTACCCCGTGACAGGACCTGTTTGCAGATCCTGCACTCTACTTTTGGTGCATTCACCTTCTTCTGGCCTTCTGGAAACTTAAAAAATTTCCAAATGAAATGTTCCTTCACCTTTGGGGTAGGAGGCTCTTCATCAATGAAGTCATCTTCACTGCTGGATGGTCTGGCAGCCATGATGAATCCAGGAATATGGAGCAGCAAAAAAGGCAGGTCTTTCAGTCACAAAAGTGAAAGAAGAAGTGAAGGAAATGGGTGGGGATTTCATTCATTGTAAAAAAAAACTGTTAGCAACCAATGAAAAGTGTTATTTGAGGGTCACATGACCCGACGCGTTTACGCTGCGCGCTCCGGAGCACTTCCGGGTGCGTTTACGCAGCGCGATCGTAGGCGCTTCCGGGGCGCAAACGTGGCGCGATCGTAGGCGCTTTTCCGTGCGTTTATGCGCCGCGCACGTATGCGCTTCCGAGGGCACTTACGTTGCGCGCCGAAGTGACGTCATCAATCTTTTATAGAAATGCATAATCATTTTCCATATTAAAAAAAACTAATTTTATTTGTATGGTACGAAATGTTTTGCATTATTATTAACTTTTCATTCATATTTTTTTTTCACGAACGACAGTTGCGCTCTGGGTGCGCTTTCAGATGAGCTCTCGGAGAAGCTTACAGGAGAGCTTAGCTGAAAGCTTCCCGGAGCGCGCACCCAGAGCGCAAAAGAAAAAAATTATAAGAAAAAATGAATACTTAAAAAAAAACAGCAAATTGTAAAAAAAAAAAAGGTTAGAAACTCGATATACAAAGGAATTAGCATTTAAAAAACCTATGAAATTCACTGAAAAAACCATAGGTTTCACACCAGTTATAGTTAGGAATTAGCATTTAAAAAACCTATGAAATTCACTGAAAAAACCATAGGTTTCACACCAGTTATAGTTAGGAATTAGCATTTAAAAAACCTATTAAATTCACTGAAAAAACCATAGGTTTCACACCAGTTATAGTTAGCTGGAAATTTTACTGATATAAAACCATTGAAATTCCCACGTTATAGTTAGTCGGACTCACTATAACTTGCGCGTGCAATGCACTGCTGATGACATCACATATTACATCACTCATGACATGGTCAGTGACATCACTCATGACATCACTGATGACACCATCCTTGTGACACAGTGACAGACCTCCTTTCAGTGTAATGTAACCCATGAAACACATATTCAAAAATAGAAACTAATATTTTCAAAAAAGTGGATATACCCATACCAGTTACAACAACCAATTCAGTAATATCACCATCTAATACACATCCACTCATGTGTATGTATATGGGTTATTAGATATTTTTATTAGTATCAGTATGAGTGTCTATATGGTTTGGTGGGGGTATTACTTAGCACATAGATGCATGAGTGACTGACTCTTTGTTTGTATGTGTTTTGAAGACAACATATGTACAGGACTGTATGGGTGGATGAGTGTCTATATGTGTTTGTTAGTGAGTGAATGACTGTCTCACTAGTGTCTTTATCAGTAACTACATATGTTTTAATCTAGTATATATGAATATTGATGTATATAAGTGAGTATATGTGAGAGTAAGAGATTGTAAGAGTTCCTGTTTAAATAAGTATGTGTTTCTATAAGTGATTGTTTAAGAGAATAAATATGTGTAATTTTAAATAGAAGTAAGGTGGAAGTGTGTGTATAACTCTATATTCAAATAAATGGATGTCCAATAGTTTATTTGCACGTGTGAATATGTGTGTGAGTAACTTTTGGATGAATGTCGGTGTGTAACAGGATGTATAGGTGTATCACTTCATATGATGAGTGAGTATATGTATGAGTGACTATATAGAACTGTTGGTGAATGAGTGGATGTGTATATAGATAGTGGAATTACTGAATTGCTTGTTGTAACTGATATAGGTATCTCCATTTTATTAAAAATTTCAGTTTCTATTTTTGAATATGTGTCTCAAGGGTTACATTATAGTGAAAGGAGGTCTGTCACTATGTCACAAGGATGGTGTCATGAGTGATGTCACTGACCATGTCATGAGTGATGTAATATGTGATGTCATCAGCAGTGCATTGCACGCGCAAGTTATAGTGAGTCCGACTAACTATAACGTGGGAATTTCAATGGTTTTATATCAGTAAAATTTCCAGCTAACTATAACTGGTGTGAAACCTATGGTTTTTTCAGTGAATTTAATAGGTTTTTTAAATGCTAATTCCTAACTATAACTGGTGTGAAACCTATGGTTTTTTCAGTGAATATATATATATATATATATATATATGGTTTCCCAGTTAGATATTCTCCAGGATAACAGATGAATAGCACTCCAGGGTTCGTGTTTAAACAATGTATGTTTATTGGCGACGCGTTTCGACCAGACGGTCTTTTTCACTAGCCAATTACTTACAGTACAATCTACCATTTTAAAGTGCACAGTGATAAAAAGTGAAAATGGACCAACATCCGGGAGTGCCACAAAGAAGCTTGAAAACAGACTATTGTTTTTACCATAGTATTAAAACCTCTAGCACTGAGTTAGAGCATAACAATACATCTTGTTATTGCAAACAAGATCATATATGTTTTTAAAATAAAAGGCAAACATTTTAGAAACATGATTTCCTTATTGTTGAGAGTGACAGTTGTTACCTAGTGTAGGAATGCAATAATTTCAAATTCACAGTACTCCTAATACATGTCAGGGTGCTAGGGAGAATACAGCCAAGTGGCTTGGTGCACATTTCGTCATGGAACATTAGCCAGCATAGGACAATCAAGGCCAAGTGGCCGAAGGCACATTTGTGGACATAGGTACAAATATGAATGTTACAACTATAGGTCATGCTATTCTATTCTGGTAGATCAGTGATGTCATGACATTGGTCCCTGTCTGAATGAGGCTAAGATGGGTGATCCTAAGGTACAACGTGGCATTGGAGCAACCCATGCTCCTAATGCAATAGTCTGCACGGAAAGTGACCCTTATTCTAATTATTTACAACCCTGACAACTGAGTGGTTTAACTAAGGGTAATACAGTGGTGAGTGGTGGTGTGTTGTGCAAGAATTACAATCATAGGTTCGCAGAAAAAGTAACCGGGGTAAAGTAAGGAAGAAGGGAGTGGGGGGTGGGGGCGGGGGGTTTTGGGGTGGGGGGAGGGAGCATGTCGGGTGGGGGGAGGGGGGGCGGGAAAGGGTAATGATTAGGTAATGTCTGGTATGATTGTTATGAGAATGTAATATCAGCCTCTGTTGTCACCTAGCCTTGCCTTGCCTTGCCTTGCCTTGCCAGACTGGGCAGTCGAGTGCGGATTGCAGATTGGAGTACGAGAGCGCCGGATCGCCAAGGACGCCGAGGATACCGACAGCGGGTAGCTCGCGCCAGCCAACACTTGTGGAACCCCCCCAAGATTCTTTCCGCCCCACCAGCCACGCGGATCGCGCTGAACGCGAAGTGCGGGGAGTGAGGCTGCGTGGGGCTGTTGGTCGGCGGAGCAGGACGCCAGCATAAAGCCGGAAAGTGAAAACACCGGCACCAGGCACCCGGGACGCGCAGAGCGGTGTGTGGGGTTGTGCAGGGCTGCAGGTCAGCAGATCGCCGTAGAAAGCCGAGTACCCCGGCTAAAAGAGACACCATTTAGCTGCCCCTCAATCCCCCACCCCCATGGAAGTATAATAAGAGAGGGTGACCGCACGGAAATCGGCATTGCCAGAAAACAGCACGCCGGGACTGCAGTAGGGGGGGGGACCGGCGGAATCTGTATCTCTTGGCAGAAGTAGAAACCAGGCCAAAAATAAGATAACACTAGAGGCACCAGAACGAGGAAGGAGCCAAGATCAGAAGGTGACATTAGTATCCCGGCCACATTTTTTTGCGGGGTATAAGGAGAACAAGTTTAGTAAAAGTCCGGAAGACACCGTAAGAGAGGACAACAAGTGCGGCAAGGCAGGCTGGTGGGTACAAGGCACAACAGAGGTAAGTGTAAGAATTTACGTATTTAAAAAAAATAAAAAGTTACTTTTATAATTAAAATTGAGAAAGAATAATAGCAGTCTACAGATTAGGCAACAAAAATCAAGAAATGGCACTGAAAAGAGGGCAAAATCAGCGTAAAGAAGATAGTCCAGAGAAGAGTAAAATATTGGAGGGCTCAATATCATTGGAAGAGAGCCAGGAAAGCCAGGCTTTAATCATGGACAATAACAAGGGGCGACGTAACAAAAGAAAAGTCAAAAGGGCAACTAAAAACGCCCAGCAGGCCAAAAGGGACTGTATTCAAACAACCTCCAAACAGAAAGATAACATGGCAGCGTCCAAATCTATAAAGGACTTTGTAGGGAAACACTACAAATCTATAGAGCCAGTAATAAGCCAGGACCACGAGGAAGACGTGGAAGAATATGGCGCAGAGGGAGGAGAAAAGGCAGGGGCAGCAGCTGTGAATCAGAAAAGGAAAGAAACAGGAGATCACCCCGAAGAAGAAGAACCTCCCGATATAGAGGAAGGAAGGGAGGACCCCATATCAATAAACCTGACGCTCCTGAGCCAAAATCTTCACATATCAGCGCCTTGTCTCTCATCATCTCCAAAAATGTTCTTGTTACAATCATCGGGAAATGAAGGGCGAAGGGGAAACAAAAGACAGAGCCAGAGCTTCATCTGGGGAGGCGCGCCAGATCAACCCCTACAACACCAAATCGCCCAAAAATCTTTACCCCAGCAAGACTCTACAAGAACTGGCCACCATACAAACCTAGACAGAAACCACACACAGGATTCGGAGCTTTCTGTAACGCCTACTTCATCATTGGTGGACCTAATATTGATGTTACAGAAGACACTACAAGGAATCCTCGAAGTAACACTTTCAAATAATGGAGTGATGAAAGCTCAGAAATTGCACCTAAAAAAGTTAGAAGAGGAATTAGCGGGGATAAAGAACCAAATGCCAAAGATGTTAAGCCCAATAGTTACTACACCACCCATTGATGAAAGTGTAGAGAATGAACCGGTAGAGGCAGCTGCGGGAAACCCAGCAGGGTCTCCACAACCCACACATCAAAGTATAACAAATGAATCCGTTGAGGTATTGGATAACGTATATATCTCCAGACGCCCAATGCTGATAAAAAGGCGTGGGGTGTATACAGTGGCCCCCTCCAAAAATAGGGTTGGAAAGAAGCGAGCCCAAAACCTATCAGCCAAAAGAAAAGGGAAGAAACTAGAGAGGGAGGCACAGTCAGACCTAAACGCATCAGCCCCGATCTATGTACCAAATAGACCAATGCAATCAGAGCTTAAATCAACAAAGACCCCGATAGACCCAAGAAAAAACTGGAGAAGTAAGGACAGAAAAGAGAAACCAATAATACCTCGTACTGTGAAGCAGAAAGTAAGGATAGCCTCAGGACAACCAAATAGAGGCCATAGAGTTGAAAGCCCACAGGTCCATGTAATACCCGGAACGGGAAGTAAAGGGTTGCAGATAGGGGGATCAAAGGCCAGACAGCAAAAATATGAAACTCCCAAGAAAGAACAGAAGATAGATAACAATAAATGGGTATACTTGGATCACATGCTGGTGGTGAAAAGGGGAAACACAAGCCACCAGTGAGATAAACCACCTGGGAATAAGGATAATCCCGGATAGAGAAGTAATAGTCCCCATAGATAATACCTTTCTAAAATACCACGCAGGTCTGGGGAGGAGACAAGTGAATCTATGTAGAGATGAGGAAGGAAACCATAGCTGCCTGAACATAGTTATAGATAATACAGGAAACGAATCTCATGGGATAACTGGTCTCACTGTAGTAGCCCGAGAGGTGATCCAAATGAGATTTATACGGAGGAAGAGGTAGAAGAGGGTGGCATGAGTGAGGTAGATTAGAATGAGGGGGAACCGCAAAGTCTAGGTCTCCTAACATGGAACGTGAATGGGCTAGGCAACGAGCAAAAGCGAGAAATTATAAAGGACATAGTAAAGAAAGTGGACATTGCCTGCCTACAAGAGACCTGGACATGCGACGAAACCCCAATCATCGAGGGATATCTACAATTAAGTTGCCCGGCCACGAAAAAAAGCTTTGGCCGCCCGTCGGGGGGACTAATGACCCTGGTCTCAACAAAAGTGCTTAGAGAAGTAACACCGTTAAAAATGAAATGTAAATGTAAATGGGTTCAATCCAGCAGATTAGAACTATTGACAGTGGAAAAGAAATACAAAATGTTGACTGTGATGAATGTATACATGCAGTGGGGTAATGGAGTAGAGTATGAGAATGAGATGAGGTTTTTTAAAGAGGATGTTGACATTATACTAGAAAAATATGCATCGGATATTGTGATAATAATGGGGGATTTTAATCATAAATTAAACCCAAAAAACGCTGACCTCTGGAATAGAGAACTGCTAGAGGTGTATGGAATAAACCCTGCTAGCTTCCCAGCTGGGGAGATATCGAAACAGGAATCAGAACTTGTACACTTCTTAGGAGGTAGGGGTCTCCAATGTTTGAATGGTAGAATGTTGACAGATTGCCCAGCAGGGAAGACCTTTAAAATAGGCTCACAGAATTGCCCAATCGACTACATGTTTATACAAGCCTGGAATTTCCCCCAAGTACGGGAATTTAAGTTAGAACAAAAAGAGGTTAGTGACCCTAACCTACTGCACCTAACAATACTTGGGGGAAGAAATATGCCCAGAGATAAAGTGATCCCCCAGGAGGTTGAGTACCCCAAACGTGTGACGACACGACTCACGGAGGAATACCAGGCAAAACTGACGGCTATGCAAATTAAAGTTGAGCCGGAAAATCTAGAGAACAAAAACCTGAAATGGTTCATAGAAAAATTAGAGGAAGTGGTCCGGTGTTTAAGAATAGAACTAAAAAGGGATAAAAATATTAGTGGGAAATCACCCAGTCGAGTAAAATGGTTTTCTGTTGAGTGCCAATCTAAAAAAAGGGAGTTACGGGCAGCACAAAGAAGACAAAAAAGAACTTCACCCATGAGAGACAGGATCAAATAAACAAGCTAAAAAGAGACTATAAAAAAATGGTAAATGATGTTAAAAGGTCATTTAAAGAGAAATGTTGGTCAAATCTGTTGGAAGCAATTGAAGAAAAAAACCTTAGACAATTTTGGAAATTGGTAAAGGCAGCAACTGGCCCAACGGATGGCGAACTAAAATGTGTAGTTAGTGAGGCCGCATGGGAGAAGTATATAAGGGAACTGTACGGGGTAAGAGTCCCAAGAGACCATGTAGAGACCCAAAAATGGCAAGAAATATCAGTAGATCTTAAATCTAAATTTAAAGAAAAGCTAGTAGAACATACAATAAGAGAACTGAAGCTAACCCGAAAACCTTCCTGCAATAATTTTGAAGTCAGAAGTAAAGTGGTGGACAAGATTTTTTGCACAGATGTTCCATATAATATTGACAGAAGGCAAAATGCCACCTAATAGGAAGGGCGCAATAATCAGGCCAATCCATAAGAAAGGAAGCATGGAGGCACCACAAAATTACCGTCTGATTAACCTCCTAGACATAGGAGAGAAAGTTTTTTCAAAAATTGTACTGAATCAACTAAACGCATGGGTAAAGGAGTGCCAAATTGTCCCCATAGAACAGGGAGGATTTATGGAGGGACACTCCACGATAGACCATGGATTTGCACTGTGGGCTATGGCAAAGAAGTCAACGGAACAAAATGGCAAGTTATGCTGTTGTTTCGTTGACTTCCGAGCAGCCTTTGATTCAGTTGATCGGGTATGCCTATGGGAAACACTATTGAAGGTAAATATTCCCAGCGACCTTCTGACTATAATAAAGGAACTACATAGGGGGAACTGGGCGCAAGTCATCAAAGATACTGTGGGATCATTGACGCATAAAATACCCATAGACAATGGTTTGAGACAGGGTTGTGTTCTAGCCCCCCAGCTACTTTCCATATTCCTGTCAGACCTCCTGGCCTTTTTAGAGGTTTAGGGTAGTGCTAGCCCCAGAATGGATGGAGACAAGGTACCCTGCTTATTATATGCTGACGATCTGGTAATAGTAGACCAGACCGAGAGAGGCCTCCAAAGAAAGCTTAACGCTTTCAACGCATACTGTGCTAGCAAATTTCTAACTGTCAACCTAGACAAAACAAAAATCCTATGCTTTGGGAAAAAAACAAGCACATTTCACTGGTACCTAGGTGAGCTTAAACTGGAGACGGTTAATGAGTATCGCTACCTAGGGATATGGTTTGACAAGAGACTAAACTGGTACACGCATCTGGAAACACAAAAAGCAAAAGCACACACTTCAATATGTGGCCTAAAAATGTTTAATAGGGATTATGAAGAGATGTCACATCGACCAATGCTAAGAGCCTCTGAGGCAATGATCCCCCCCCAAGTCCTGTATGGAGCAGAAATCCTTTATTTGAGCGGTAAGGGAGCCTGGGACTTGGTGGAGGGGAAATGCCTCAAAAGCCTCCTTTCTCTCCCACAATCATCTATGGTACAAGCTATAAGAAGAGAAATAGGCACAAAGTCTTGGGAGATACAAACACAAATGGCAATAATTAGACTTTGGAAACGATTTGAAGATCCAGATGGGCAAAAAGTAGCACAATGGTGCAGGAATGAAATCCAAAAGAGTGACCTAAAATGGGCAAAAGCATGTAGGGAAAGATTGACCCAAATTTGTAAAAGACTAAAGGTAGAGGTGATCCAGGAAACGCATCAATTACTTTGCCCTAGGAGTGAGTTGAAACTAAAGGGGAAGGAAACATCTGGAATGATTGATATGGGATACTTAGCGAAAAAGATATCAGTAACACACATGATGAGCTCTTGGTCAAATGAAAATTGGTTCCCTTACCTAGACATCCTACCCAACCGCGGCTATAGGCAGGAGATCTTAAGGCTGCGGATTGGAATTAATCCATGGTTAACTAATAAAGACCTGAAAGTGAAAATGTTAGATCAGAGAGGGTGCTGCAGGTGTAACCTGGGATGCAAAGGAAACCTGGTACATATCCTACTCGATTGTTTGATATTACTGGAACAGCGGAAACGGTGGCTGCGGCCTGTGTTCCTAAAATATGATATAAGAACTAGGGCACAGGCAGCTAACCTATTAACTGAAATTCCCACTATTGATATTGCAATTGCCCTTGGGAAATACATAAAGGTGGTACTGAGTGATCTAAGAAACCAGGAATAATCTGTAGGATTGTATGAAGCTTAATTTAATGAAACTATACTCGAACTAAAGGGAATGAATGGGTTTTTACTTGCAAATGCTAAGTTTTATCTTAAATGCAATTTTATTGGCGTTGGTAAACGTATAAGGGTATGTAAAAGTCTTAACCAATAATGGATCAACTTTTAAAATGTTTTATCGTTTTATGTGAAAATTTTAAACTTGTGATACCGCCTCTTACACCTGTTTAAAGACTAAGGTCATAATAAACTTACTTTTGACTTGTAATATCTCAGTATCGATAGATATGGAGCTATGTCCGTGACCCAGGGATGGAAATATGGAGGGATAAACTAAGCTAGCTTCTGAAATTTCAGTGTCCTGTCTCTGGCTTCAGGGCAGTGAGCCCTCTCCCTTGAGACAGGATGGCCATAGAAATCAGCAATCACAACAGCAGGAAAGTCCAGAGACAAGAAACATAAAGTAAGGTGGAAATTACTGAAAAAGGCGCCCAGTCCTCATCCAATGTGGACGTATAGCTCCTCATCTTCATTCAGACCAAAAGGATGCTTAGAGTCGAGGCGGATGATGTACTGTGATTCCAAAATGCGTAGCTGTTTGACTCTATGGCCCCCTCTGGGGCTAGCTGGTACTCTGTCTACGCCAAAAAACAAAAAGCAGTTAACATCTTTGTTGTGGTAACATAGCCAGTGTCGCGCTGTCGCATAGTTAACATCAACATTCTTGATTGCCTTCATGTGTTCTAGGATGCGTTTTTTGATGGGAAAAATGGTGCTGCCTACGTAGAACTTACCACAAGGGCACACAATCACATAAACACAGAAATCGGTGTTGCAATTCATAAATTTGCTAATGGCTTCAGTTTTCCCCATTGGTAATGGGTATGACTTCACATTTTTGCTAGTCCCACACGCCTTGCATTTCCCACATTTGAAAAAACTCTTCTGTTCATGTAACCATGTATGTTTCTTCGGAGCCCCCAAGTAACTCCTGCACCAGCATATCTTTCAGGGAGCGCGCCTTCCTGTAGGTAATCTGTGGCTGCTTGCTAACTGTGCTTCCTATGATGGGGTCATTTTTCACAATGTGCCAATGTCGCTTAAGTTTTTTTCAAATTTGATCTGCTTCCACATTAAATGTGGTGATCATTCTGATAGAGTTGGTTTTATCATTCCCTGTAGATCTTACTGTTTTTTTTAACTAGGAGAGCCCCTCTGTATATATATATATTCCATAGACCAGGTTGCCCTATACGAGATGCCACACAGGTAGAAGTATTCCCTTTCATTTATTGTGGGAGCAGGAATCATCGTTTTCATTCCCCCAACACAAATTGCCATACCGGTCTCGGGAAACACGCCCTAGTTCACTGGCCATGCGCGTCGTTTTGCAGCTGATTTGAACTGAGCCGTCAATGTCCCGCCTTTATGAATTTTAAGGTAATTTGCCTTCTGGGTAATGTAGTTCATTATTACCACAGTGGGTGCTGCTGACATCGTGCATGTAATTTCATTCCCCTTGGTGGGTTGCATGGGGGAACAAAACAACGTTATCATGCCTTCAAAAGTCCTGCAATAGTGGAACTGCCACCTACACATGGCCCCAGGGGTCCAGGGCCGTGGTCCGCTGTTATCGTGGCAGAGCGTCTCAGGGGCAAGGCACGCCGCTTTCAAATTCCATAGTCCAGGTTGCCCTATACGAGACGCCACACAGGTAGAAGTATTTCCTTTCATTTATTGTGGGAGCAGGAATCATCGTTTTCATTCCCCCAACACAAATTGTCATACCGGTTTCGGGCAACACGCCCTTGTTCACTGGCCATGCGCGTCATTTTACAGCTGATTTGAACTGAGCCTTCAATGTCCCGCCTTTATGAATTTGAAGGTAATTTGCCTTCTGGGTAAGGTAGTTCATTATTACCACAGTGGGTGCTGCTGACATCGTGCATGTAATTTCATTCCCCTTGGTGGGTTGCATGGGGGAACAAAACAACGCTATCATGCCTTCAAAAGTCCCGCAATAGTGGAACTGCCACCTGCACATGGCCCCAGGGGTCCAGAGCCGTGGTCCGCTGTTATCGTCGCAGAGCGTCTCAGGGGCAAGGCACGCCGCTTTCGAATTCCATAGTCCAGGTTGCCCTATACGAGACGCCACACAGGTAGAAGTATTTCCTTTCATTTATTGTGGGAGCAGGAATCATCGTTTTCATTCCCCCAACACAAATTGTCATACCGGTTTCGGGCAACACGCCCTTGTTCACTGGCCATGCGTGTCGTTTTACAGCTGATTTGAATTGAGCTTTCAATGTCCCGCCTTTATGAATTTGAATGTAATTTGCCTTCTGGGTAAGGTAGTTTGTTATTACCACAGTGGGTGCTGCTAACATCGTGCATGTAATTTCATTACCCTTGGTGGGTTGCATGGGGGAACAAAACAATGTTATCATGCCTTCAAAAGTCCCGCAATAGTGGAACTGCCACCTCCACATGGCCCCAGGGGTCCGGAGCCGTGGTCCGCTGTTATCCTGGCAGAGTGTCTCAGCGGCAAGGCACGCCACTTTCAAATTCCATAGTCCAGGTTGCCCTATACAAGACGCCACACAGGTAGAAGTATTTCCTTTAATTTATTGTCGGAGCAGGAATCATCGTTTTCTTTCCCCCAACACAAAATGCCATACTGGTTTCAGGCAACACACCCTTGTTCACTGGCCATGCGCGTCGTTTTGTAGCTGATTTGAACTGAGCCGTCAATGTCCCGCCTTTATGAATTTGAAGGTAATTTGCCTTCTGGGTAAGGTAGTTTGTTATTACCACAGTGGGAGATGCTAACATCGTGCATGTAATTTCATTCCCCTTGGTGGGTTGCATTGCATGGGGAAACAAAACAACGTTATCATGCCTTCAAAAGTCCCGAAATAGTGGAACTCCTACCTCCACATGGCCCCAGGGGTCTGGAGCCGTGGTCCGCTGTTATCGCGGCAGAGCGTCTCAGCAGCAAGGCACGCCGCTTTCAAATTCCATAGTCCAGGTTGCCCTATACGAGACGCCACACAGGTAGAAGTATTTCCTTTCATTTATTGTGGGAGCAGGAATCATCGTTTTCATTCCCCCAACACAAATTGCTATACCGGTTTCGGGCAACACACCCTTGTTCACTGGCCATGCACGTCATTTTGTAGCTGATTTGAACTGAGCTTTCAATGTCCCGCCTTTATGAATTTGAAGGTAATTTGCCTTCTGGGTAAGGTAGTTTGTTATTACTACAGTGGGAGCTGCTAACATCGTGCATGTAATTTCATTCCCCTTGGTGGGTTGCATTGCATGGGGGAACAAAACAAAGTTATCATGCCTTCAAAAGTCCCGCAACAGTGGAACTCCTACCTCCACATGGCCCCAGGGGTCCGGAGCCGTGGTCCGCTGTTATCGCGGCAGAGCGTCTCAGCAGCAAGGCACGCTACTTTCAAATTCCATAGTCCAGGTTGCCCTATACGAGGCGCCACACAGGTAGAAGTATTTCCTTTCATTTATTGTGGGAGCAGGAATCATCGTTTTCACTCCCCCAACACAAATTGCCATACCGGTTTCAGGCAACAGCCCTTGTTCACTGGCCATGTGCGTCGTTTTGCAGCTGATTTGAACTGAGCCTTCAATGTCCCGCCTTTATGAATTTGAAGGTAATTTGCCTTCTGGGTAAGGTAGTTCGTTATTACCACAGTGGGTGCTGCTAACATCGTGCATGTAATTTCATTTCCATTGGTGGGTTGCATGGGGGAACAAAACAATGCTATCATGCCTTCAAAAGTCCAGCAATAATGGAACTGCCACCTCCACATGGCCCAGGGGTTCGGAGCCGTGGTCTGCTGTTATCGTGGCAGAGTGTCTCAGCGGCAAGGCCCGCCGCTTCCAAATTCCATAGTCCAGATTGCCCTATACGAGATGCCACACAGGTAGAAGTATTTCCTTTCATTTATTGTGGGAGCAGGAATCATCATTTTCATTCCCTAAACACAAATTGCCATACCGGTTTCGGGCAACACAACCTTGTTCACTGGCCATGCGCGTTGTTTTGCAGCAGATTTGAACCGAGCCCTCAATGTCCCTCCTTTATGAATTTGAAGGTACTTTACCTTCTGGGTAAGGTACTTTGTTATTACCACAGTGGGTACTGCTAACATTGTGCATGTAATTTCATTCCCCTTGGTGGGTTGCATGGGGGAACAAAACAACACTATCATGCCTTCAAAAGTCCCGCAATAGTGGAACTGCCACCTCCACATGGCCCCAGGGATCGGGATGCCGTGGTCCACCGCGGTAACAGCGGACTTATGAAATCAGAAAGCATTATTTGACGCTTCAATAGCCAAATGGTAAATATATGAATAATTTATACTGTGCAACAGATCCACTATGCTATGTGATGAAAGGCTATATTTATTGATATTATCTTGTAAGGTATTTAAATTTGTTAATCAGGGGCTTGACTGGAATAATTTTTTTTACTGAATAATCTGTGTTTTTATCAATTTGATATGCCCCACAGCGTACATTGTTTTTTGTTTTATATTACTAACAGTACTATATTGCACAGAGTGATCTTGCGAAGTTTGCAGTGTTTTTTCCATGTCGATGCCTTCAATTAATTTGCACTGAATTCGTTTAGTGCTGTTATGCACTGGCACTTTAAAAAGCCTTCAGGATCTTTTGTAGTATATCATGTGATCAAGCTTCAATATATATCTATATATATATATTCAAAAGTAGGCACAGACAAAACATTTCTTTGTGAATAATGACGAATCAAAGGCCAAGTACGCACACAAATGACCACTGGACTGATCACGAACAGCGTCTCAACAAACCAAGACTCAAAGTTTCACCTATGTCAAATTAAAAGAACAGTAACCATTGTGTGTTCTCAAAATCGCATACCAGAGGTTCACTTTTCCAAAAACCATTACCAATACCATGATAAAAGTCAAATATAATCGATCTCCTTATAAACCAAAACTCCAAAGTCACCCAAGTGAGTCGAAATTCCAAAATATATGGGGGCAGATTTATGATAACTGGCGCATCCCCAGGGATGCGCCAGTTATTTTGCGCCGCTGCTCCACCACCCATGATGCGCCGCATTTACAATGCGTGACGCATCTGTGCCGTAAAGGTGGTGCATTGCTGGAGTTGCGTCGCAAGCGCGACGCAGCTCCAGCAAGGCTCGGGGGTGCCCCATCTTTACAATGCTGCGTCAAGACCTACACCTGCTTCAAGCAGGCGCAGGGTTTTGACGCAGTATTGGCCTGAAAGTGACTGAGTGCAATCTTATAGATTTCACTCAGCCACTTTTGCGAGGCGCACCTGCCCAGGAACGCCCACCCTGCGTCAGAACGCCTACAAGTGGCGCAGGGATTTACAACGTGACTCATCTGCCTAGATGCGTCACGTTGTAAATGGGTCGTAGGGATGCGCCACGTTTACGCCGCAGTTGCGTGACGCAAACGTGGCGCATTCCCAACATAAATCTGCCCCATGGAATGTCACCTACGTCTGTCAAAGATGTTTCCAGCCTTCATGGAAAACAAGCCTTTAGGGGCCCAAAGCTCATGATGATCCCTGTATGCTGTAACAAAAAAACCCAAGGCACAGGATTAATACTATCCTCCCAAACTATCTTTTAAAAATGGAAGAGAAAACAGCCACAAATGAAAAAATTGGAAAGCGGAATTTGTGCAAACTGCACAAATGCAGACTCGGTACGACACTCACACATTTTTTTAAACCAGCGCATGATTTCCAACAAAAATAAACTATTGAACGCGGGGTATCCCTCCCTGTCTTTTGAAGGTAACCAGTACACAGAAAAACAACTCCAATGTGATATAGGAATGCATTTTCAAAAGCAGTTAATGCGATGTGATATAAGCGCACATATACAACTTAGATAAATACGGTGCATTCCTGCCCTTTCTCTGTGGCGCAGGGCAGGACAGCGTAGCAAGGCGACTTGTTGCACTGACCTGCACAACTAAAGCCGCAAATATTGCCCATAGTCTTTGTACATTTATTTGGCCTAATGCAAATAATTTAGCTCTGCTCTCAATTGTATCAAATGAAAAAAATATTCATACTGTTCTTCACATATGGCAACTCCAATGTCTGTATTTTAATGTCCACATTGGACAAGGTAGTCACAAAATAGTAAAACGTGTCACTGGAATACGTATTTTTATTCTTTTTTTATAAAGTACTTTATGTAGAAGGATAAAGAACAACATTGTATGACTTCCTATGTATAATAAATATGATACTAGTATTAATGTTGTTATTTTTATTGAATGTTCACCTATTTGGGGCTGCAGCATCTGAAACAACAAGCAATTGCACTGCAATAGGTCTCACATTTGCGAGATTTTAAGCTATTATCACTATAAATGACATTGCTTTTTATTTATCTGTTTTGATAATTAACACATAAATAAAAGGCATTGTCATTTACTATGCCAATAGCTCAAACTCTTGTAAATGCAAGACCTAGTTCAATTTAAAGAAGCTGTCACCATTGTCCCGGGCTGCTTGGAAAGAGAAAGTGCGCATGGCGTGCCTAAAGGCTGCAGGAAATCATGTTGTGCCTGCAGTAGGACAAACTCATGAAAGAAAATAGTGCCTACAGACAATAAGACATACCGTGTAACAACAGAAGTAAACGGGGCAGCCCTCATGGAATGTAACAAATGAAGACAAGGCGGTACTAAGGAGGGACAAACAAGCCCATTAGCAAATCAGAAACCAGCATTTAAAAAGGACAATGGCACAAGCCAATGGTAAATATAGGTGGAGAGTGGGCGGAGCTTCAAGTCCATATTTGAATACAGCATGCCTCCAACGCATGTGCTGCCCAGGCTTGACCTAAAAATGAGAGCCCTTGTGTGAGCAGCCATGTGACTCAAATATGTGAAAATGCTCTTTTCCCTGCATCCAAATGAAGTGCTGGGATTACTATTTCTTCCAGTGGAGCAGATATTCTCAAGTATGTAGATCCAATTCTGCTGAAATCAAAGGCAGCAGTTACAATCCTGCACTTTGACAACATATTAGAGCTCAATATATCATATATGGTCATTATATGGTCTCGGGGAGGTTGTGGGGTGTCTGTGTTGCAATTAAATAAAAACTATCATTTATGCTCGGTCTGTTGTCACACTTTTGCTTTCCGCATGTATATCTTAAAAATATTGTCTCTGCTTTTTCAAGTCCATGTATTGACCATGTATGCAGTGGTCGAAGTGGAGAAGAAAATAGTAAGGGAACTGTGGGCGGAGAATTAGAGGGCAGAAATAACCTGAGGATTGGATCAGAGTTGTGTCCAGAATGCGCAAAATATCCCAATTGTTTGTATTTGTTTAGCATTTCACTGATCAGTTACAGCTTATGTTATTTAATTCAACCAATACATACACATGATTATTTAAGGTTAAATATATTATTGACATTAAAATACATTCACAATGTGGGATATGTTTCCAATCCCAGAATGTCCCAAATATGCTTAAAAGTGGAATCACAAGCCATTTGTCTCCGAGCCATGCAGTTTCAGTCATCAACACTTCTCCTCCCTTTTCACACAAGAGCAGTTCAAACACGAATGGCAAAATATTCTAGTTTGTAAATGTTTTCTATATAATTATGGCACATAACATCTGAAGATGTAAACTAAAAAATTGATCAAATGTTACTAAAAAATGTGCTGCTGTGAAGTGGAGGGCCCTTTGCAAAGGTTGACTTATCACCTTTCTTACTGCTGATTTGTATGTTGCACTGGTACTAATGAGGCAAATCTTTCCAGAGACTGTTACCATGTGTAAAAATGTCAAATAATTAAGGATAAAAAAATATACTACATTATGCTGCAGCCTTGTTTGGTGCATAATTTAGTCAAAACTGCAGCATGATTTTGTCCTCCTTTGCTGCATATTTCCAGCGCCCCCAAAGCAGGCAGCACATGTTAAAAGCGCATGAAGCAGAGATACTGTGAAGTTTGCAAACATAGGGCCAGATGTAGGTAGCCAAATACCGGTCGGTAACGGCCGAAAATACAGAATTTCGTCCGTTACCGACCGGTATTTGGATATTGAGATGTAGTGGCCCAAAAAAGACCGATTCGGTAAATTCGAGTCGGTAATTTACCGAATCGGAATTTACCGATTCGGAATTTACCGAATCCGATTATTCCGAATCGTATTTACCGATTCGGTATTTACCGATTTGGTATTTACCGAATTCCTATTTACCGAATCGGTAAATAAGAAATGGGGAAAATTTAGTTTTGAGATGTAGCAAACTTCTAAAATACCGAATTTCATGAAATTCGGTATTTAAGAGTTGGTATTTCATGGATTGAAAGCAGGTGATAACCAGGTGCAGGCTATGACAAAAAAGACCCAAAATGTAACATTGTGACCAGAATGGCGCCATTCTACGTGATAGCAAGGCGGCTAAGGCTACAGGCAGCAGGAGAGAGGGGTTGGATGAGGGAGGAGCAAGTCTACAGGCAGAGCATTACGCTGTTCCAACTAACTGAGCCAGAGATATTACAAAGGAACAGATTACACCCCCAAACCATCCCGGACTTGATCAGGGACCTGCACCCACTATTGGAGCACCCAACCCCAAGGGCGCATGCCATCCCACCCCATGTGCAGGTGCTCTGTAGCCTACACCTGCTTGCATCTGGGAGTTACCAGGGGGTCATTGCTGTGGCAGGTGGGGTGTCTCAGAGCTGCCTGTCCCGTTTCTTCAGGAAGTTCCTAGAGGCCATGATGCAGAGGATGCATCATTACATCTGCTTCCCTGACACACATGCGGAACTGCTGAAGACCAAGACTGATTTTTATCAAATTGCATATTTCCCACACGTCATCGGCTGTATTGATGGCACCCACATCCCTTTATGCCCACCTGCTGCCACAGAGTACACATACAGAAACAGGAAGTCAACCCACTCCATCAATGTACAAGTAATCTGTGATGCCAACAACATAATCACAGACATTGTGGCCAAGTTCCCAGGAAGTACCCACGACTCCTACATCTTTCAGAACAGTGGGATCTACACACGTCTGACAAGGAGGAATTTGGCGAAGGATACCTGCTAGGTAAAACACTGTAACACACCCTGGTAGATATAGCAGATGTATGTGTGCATGTGAGTAATGGTTTTCTCATATACATATAGGGGACAGTGCATATGTCGTCCGCTCATTCATCCTGACACCCTACCTCAAC
Organism: Lissotriton vulgaris; assembly: GCF_964263255.1. NCBI lineage: Eukaryota > Metazoa > Chordata > Amphibia > Caudata > Salamandridae > Lissotriton > Lissotriton vulgaris. The sequence goes on from NC_141685.1 coordinate 847,719,219, forward strand.
CCTTCAACCCTCAGCCAGAGACGATACAATGTGGCACACAAATGCACCAGGAACGTTGTGGAGCACACCTTTGGCCTGTTAAAAAGCAGGTTCCGCTGCCTCCACAAAAGTGGAGGGGCACGGCAGTACTCACCAATAATCTGATGTAAGATGATTGCAACTTGTGCAATGTTACACAACCTTGCTACAAAGAGGGGCACAGAGGTGGATTTGAGCGACTTTGAGGACCACGATGATGAACATGCACTGCCTGAACCAAACACAGCAGGAGTTGCGCAACCAACCGATGGCAGACAGAGACGGGCAGAGATCACACTGAAATTTTTTTGAGTAAGTAAATAAACACAGACAAGTGGAGTATGCACCCAACGTAGTTTAATATTTGGCACTACGCAGGTACTCAAAAGCACAAATGTGCAACACAAATGTCATCCATTCAATAATGGTAGTCCTGTCTCACTTCCCCATTTATGTTCATGGAGAGTGGGCTGTATGAGTCATTTCCGGGCACGCCTACCAGTGCCAGATGAAAGTGGCTGGCTGTCCTCACTGGGTGTTTGGGGTGTTGGCTCACCATGGCGCCTGCTGCTCCTCCGTGTCTCAACTACAGGGGGGCTTGTCATGCTGCTCCTACTGGTGCTTTCCTCATTTTCTGGTACATCCAGAGCAGCAGTTTGTGCTGTCTGTGCATTAAGCAGCACCTCTACAGCACTGGTCACCCTTGCAAGACCCCTAGACACCCCATTGCTGCTGTGTATTAGTCCTTCTTGCATGTTGATGCATCGTCTGCCTAGAAGGTAACTGGCTGTGGCCAGGTGGTTCATAGCCTTAGTTTGTTGCTGCACATGTTGTCTGTCCTTGCGCCTTGCTAACCTGTCCTGGTCCAGTTTACTGCACAGGAGCTGCACTGGTTGTGTCATGTCCCGCACACCTGTGGCCATCTCCCGCATCCCTACAGCCATCTCCCTCACACCTGATGCCATGTCTTTATTCTCATCTACCAGTGCACTGATGCCTTTCCCTATGTTTTTCATATGTGTATTCAGGGTCCTCACCTGGCGTTGCACAGACAGGATATCCTTCCCCTGCATTCTTTGGATCTTAACCATGCTACCCTCCAGCCCACGGAAGACACTGGAACCCTCCACATGTTGTGCAGCACTGCTTTCTCTGGGCCTGCAACGTCTGATACCTATACGGCCAACCTCTGCACTGGACTGCTGTGTGGCAGTGCTTCCTTCCCCAGCCAAGGTTTGAGTGTCATTACCCTCCATTTCACCTGCTGAAGTCTCCATTTCTACCAGTGGAGCAACTGCATGCCTCCTGCTCCTTTGAGGTGCAGGTGTTGTGTCACAGGCAGTTCAGGTGAGGACAGTAGCAGAGGGGATCCTGAACGTTCTGGGGACGCCTGCAGATGTGGAGACATTTCAAGGTCTTGGGATGGTGGCAGTGGTGTTTTTGCACCAGTGTCCTCTGTGACATTCTAGGCACTTGTGCCTGCCTCCTGGCTGTCATCCCTCTGTAGTGCTGTGCCTTCCTTCTCCCTGGTACGCCTGTGAGATGTCTCGCCTGTGGACATAAAAGCGTACATTAACTCTGTGCTCCTGTTTCATTGCTTCTACAACTAATTTTTTTTCACTCAAACACTGTACATATTGCCTCAGCCTCATTATGACTGATATGTTTAGCCTAACTTCTTCATTACTGTGCTGTATGACATGTTAGGTCTTTCAAATACTACATGTCCCATGATGCATTGCTCCTGTCTAATACTACCTCTACTGCAGTGGGGTAAACTTTACCACATAGGGAAAAGGGAAGGTGATGGGGTGGGGGTGATTGCTGTGCATGCGTCTTACCTTTTCAGGTGGCAGCTCTGGCTGAGCTGTCTGCATCTCCCAGTTCACAGACGCTCTCTTTTTCAATGGTGGACCCCACCAACTCCTCCAGCTCTGTCAGGGAAGATGCACGGTTCTTCCCTCCTCCAGTTCTGTTTGCCTTTTTGTGGAGCTCTGCTATTTTCGTCTTGGTTAAGCTCCTAGTGGCATACCACCTCTTTTTCAGGTCGTCTATGGCCCTTGGAGTCACTCCTACAGCATTCACCTTTGTCTGTATTTCCAGCCAAATCTTTCTTTTTGCAGATTCAGCCACAGTCAGGGTCTGCTTTCCAAACAATTTCTGGTGTTCTTTTACCACCTCCTCCACAAGGACCTGCTGCAGCTCCATGGTGCTAAATTTGATTTTTCTCTTCCTCCCTGGATGTTCCTTTTCACTGCTGCTTGCCATTTTCAAACTTTAAAAGCACAAAAAAAGTTTTCCTGTGGCTCAGTGACTCAGCTCTGCTTGCTCTCCCTCTCCAGAAGCTTTTAATTACTTCCAGCTGCCTGGATTTGGCCACTTCCTGATTGGGAGGGGGTGGGTGGTAGCACCTGATTGGCTGACTCATAGGTTTCACTTTCTTCCCTTTCCGATTCGATATTTACCGAATCAGTATTTACTGATTCGGTATTTACTGATTCGGTATTTCCCATTCATTCCTATGGGCTAAAAGGCCCATAGGAATGAATGGAAAATACCGAATCGGTAAAAACCGAATCGGTAAATTCCGAATGACAGATACCGAATTTTACCGAATCAGTAAAAATTACCAAATTTTTACCTAAATCCCAAATACCGATTCTAAAATAGCGAATCAGTAAAATTCGGTATTTTAGAATCAGTAATTTTGGATTACCTACATCTAGCCCTATGTTTGGTCTGCATGCAAATCCTGCCGATCCCTGGTGAGTAATGCAAAAACCACAGTTGATGGACAGAATGCATAACAATGTCATACATTCACCCCAGTACAGAGATCTGGGCCTAAATCTATCGTTTTTTTGCACTCCACACCACCCCAGTTCAGACATGGCCATATGCAAATCAGCCTTGACCCTGTCCCTCATGGGAACAGTCCAGCCCGAACTGCCAAGCCATGTCTTTCCTGGACCGGAATCAAGCATCCTAGGACCGGTTTCTGGCTATCAGCCGTCTTCAGCCAGTATAGCTTGACTCCAGAGGTGTGAAGAGCATGGGACTCACGTCTGAGCATACCCATCCCACTCGGGCTGACAAATGCAAAAACCACAGTTGATGGACAGAATGCAGAACAATGTCATACATTCACCCCAGTACAGAGATCTGGGCTTAAATCCATCGTTTTTTTGCACCCCACACATACCCAGTTCAGATATGGCCATATGCAAATCAGCCTTGACCCTGTTCCTCATGGGAACAGTCCAGCCCGAACTGCCAAGCCATGTCTTTCCTGGACCGGAATCAAGCATCCTAGGACCGGTTTCTGGCTATCAGCCGTCTTCAGCCAGGATAGCTTGACCCCAGTGTTGTGGATAGCATGGGACTAACGTCTGAGCATACCCATCCCACTCGGGGGGACAGATGCAAATACCACAGTTGATGGACAGAATGCAGAACAATGTCATACATTCACCCCAGTACAGAGATCTGGGCCTAAATCCATTGTTTTTTGCACCCCACACCACCCCAGTTCACACATGGCCATATGCAAATCAGCCTTGACCCTGTGCCTCATGGGAACAGTCCAGCCCGAACTGCCAAGCCATGTCTTTCCTGGACCGGAATCAAGCATCCTAGGACCGGTTTCTGGCTATCAGCCGTCTTCAGCCAGGATAGCTTGACCCCAGTGTTGTGGATAGCATGGAACTAACGTCTGAGCATACCCATCCCACTCGGGGGGACAGATGCAAATACCACAGTTGATGGACAGAATGCAGAACAATGTCATACATTCACCCCAGTACAGAGATCTGGGCCTAAATCCATTGTTTTTTGCACCCCACACCACCCCAGTTCACACATGGCCATATGCAAATCAGCCTTGACCCTGTGCCTCATGGGAACAGTCCAACCCGAACTGCCAAGCCATGGCTTTCCAGGATCGGAATCAAGCATCCTAGGACCGATTTCTGGCTATCAGCCGTCTTCAGCCAGGATAGCTTGAGTCCAGTGGTGAGGAGAGCATGGGACTCACGTCTGAGCATACCCATCCCACTCTGGGTGACAAATGCAAAAACCACAGTTGATGGACAGAATGCAGAACAATGTCATACATTCACCCCAGTACAGAGATCTGGGCCTAAATCCATCGTTTTTGTGGACTCCACACACCCCTGTTCTGACATGGCCATATGCAAATCAGCTTTGACCTTGTGCCTATTGGGAACAGTCCAGCCCGAACTGCCAAGCCATGTCTTTCCTGTACCGGAATCAAGCATCCTAGGACCGGTTTCTGGCTATCAGCCATCTTCAGGCAGGATAGCTTGACTCCAGTGGTGTGCAGAGCATGGGACTCAAGTCTGAGCATACCCATCCCACTCGGGGTGACAAATGCAAAAACCACAGTTGATGGACAGAATGCAGAACAATGTCATACATTCACCCCAGTACAGAGATCTGGGCCTAAATCCATCGTTTCTTTGCACTCCACACCACCCCAGTTCACACATGGCCATATGCAAATCAGCCTTGACCCAGTGCCTCATGGGAACAGTCCAGCCCGAACTGCCAAGCCATGTCTTTCCTGGACCGGAATCAAGCATCCTAGGACCGGTTTCTGGCTATCAGCCATCTTCGGCCAGCATAGCTTAACTCCAGTGGCGTGGAGAACATGGGACTCACATCTGAGCAGACCCATCCCACTCGGGGTGACAAATGCAAAAACCACAGTTGATGGACAGAATGAAGAACAATGTCATACATTCACCCCAGTACAGAGATCTGGGCCTAAATCCATAGTTTTTTTGCACTCCACACCACCCCCAGTTCAGACATGGCCATGTGCAAATCAGCCTTGACCCTGTGCCTCATGGGAACAGTCAGCCTGAACTGCCAAGCCATGTCTTTTTGGATCGGAATCAAGCATCCTAGGACCAGTTTCTGGCTATCAGCCGTCTTCAGCCAGGGTAGCTTGACTCCAGTGGTGTGGAGCACATGGGACTCACATCTGAGCAGACCCATCCCACTCGGGGTGACAAATGCAAAAACCACAGTTGATGGACAGAATGCAGAACAATTTCATACATTCACCCCAGTACAGAGATCTGGGCCTAAATCCATTGTTTTTTTGCACTCCACACCACCCCTGTTCAGACATGGCCATATGCAAATCATCTTTGACCCTGTGCCTATTGGGAACAGTCCAGCCCGAACTGCCAAGCCATGTCTTTCCTGGACCGAAATCAAGATCCTAGGACCGGTTTCTGGCTATCAGCCATCTTCAGGCAGGATAGCTTGACTCCGGTGGTGTGCAGAGCATGGGACTCAAGTCTGAGCATGCCCATCCCACTCGGGGTGGCAAATGCAAAAACCACAGTTGATGGACAGAATGCAGAACAATGTCCTACATTCACCCCAGTACAGAGATCTGGGCCTAAATTCATCGTTTTTTTGCACTCCACAACACCCCAGTTCACACATGGCCATATCCAAATCAGCCTTGACCCAGTGCCTCATGGGAACAGTCCAGCCCGAACTGCCAAGCCATGTCTTTCCTGGACTGAAATCAAGCATCCTAGGACCGGTTTCTGGCCGTCTTCAGCCAGGATAGCTTGATTCCTGTGGCGTGGAGAGCATGGAACTCGCGTCTGAGCATACCCATCCCACTCGGGGTGACAGGGTAGCACCTGATTGGCTGACTCATAAGTTTCACTTTCTTCCCTTTCCGATTCGGTATTTACTGATTCGGTATTTACCGATTCGGTGTTTCCCATTCATTCCTATGGGCCAAAAGGCCCATAGGAATCAATGGGAAATACCGAATCGGCAAATACCGATTCAGTAAATTCCGAATGACAGATACTGAATTTTACCGAATCGGTGAACATTACAGGATTTTTACCTACATCCCAAACACCGATTCTAAAATACAGAATCAGTACAATTCGGTATTTTAGAATCGGTATTTTTGGATTACCTACATCTGGCCCTATGTTTGGTCTGCGTGCAAATCCTGCCGATCCCTGGTGAGTGGCAGCCACTACTCCCTAAACAAGGCCAATGGAGACAGACTGGCCTCAAGGGCAGAGCCAGCTTTAGTGCTGGTGGCGCCATGAGCAACGTTTATTGGTGCCCCCTCAATGACCACCTCCACCACGGATTCCCTTACTACCACCCTTTAACAGTGCCCCTCAAGTCTCCATTACCAAACTCTCACTCAGATACATTTACTTTGATTTACAGGGCCACTCATACCAGTGTAGGGTGTCCGAGCACTTTACATCACACACATTACACAGAGACAATCAATGTATGTGGGTAAATCACTGTATAGGAAATATTACATAAGACCAAGGACTACAAGGTGTAGGGGTCACTTAACAACCATACTAGTAGGCAGCATAGTGATTTGTCTGGAGAAACACAAACTCAGAAATTAAAACGTAATGCCATGTTTGGGGAGTCTCTTCAATAATCAGAATTGATTTCTATCCAAATGAGCACTTTTTGCAACATTAGGATAATCAAAGACTGGGGTAAAAAACATAACTCTCTAATTCACACCTTGCAGTTTGCATGCAGCTCTTAGATGACAGTTAATAGCTCACTGTTCAATGTTAAGAAACTTATAAACTGAAAATAACAAAAGGATCTCTCTGACAAAAACAGTCACCCAAGAGAGAAATAGGAGGAATGCTTCGAGGATGGAGTCATTTGTGTCTTAATCTGTATGGCTGTACAAATCTGATAAAAATGATGGTTCTTCCAAAACTAACTTTTCTATTTGAGACAATCCCTCTTGCATTCAAAAGAGAATGGTTGAAGAAGCTTCAGAGCGAAGTCAGTACATTTATATGGGCCTCAAAAGGATCTCGTCTCTCATGGACTAAGATAAGGAGAAAACTGCTTAAAGGGGGGCTGTCAGCCCCGGATTTTCAGTTATATTGTTGGGCTTTTCAGTTAAAAAATCTTAGAATTCTTGTAAATACTCAACCGACTTCGGGTATTGGTGTATTGTTGGCAGTAATGCTAAAAAGCTGCCAATATAAGGAATCTGGTTTTCTTTGAAAATTTGCGGATCCAAAGTATTTTAAAAAAGTGCGTCTTAAGCTACTGCGGGAAGCAGCGGAACTTTGGTACTGGATTAGGAGGATACTAAAAATCCCCTATTATGGGTATTATACTTCCATTTGGGACAGCCCAGGATCTCCTGCTTGGACTAAAGATGCATTAGCTATTCCTCTAAGAACTGCAGGGGTAGAAATATGGGGACATCTTTTTCCGCATGGAAAGCTGGTTGGGTGGAGTCAGGGAGTGGACATCTGGGGGCAGGCTATATCGAAATTTAAATATCTGCTAATCCACAGTTGGGCTGGTAAAGCTGAAACTATCGTGGGACTTCAGAATGAATTGGAAGAGAAGATCCACTCAAGCCAAGTGTATAAAAAAGAAGTAGGACTCTGGTACTGGTCAATATTGGAGACGACGGATGGTCAGTTTATACTGCCAGAAACGCTGTGGAGTGATTGCTTGCCGGACATCGCATCTGACACTCAATGGCAAGTAACTATGGCTATGTTGTATAAAGTTGTCAAACCCGCAAATTTAAGGCGAAATCATCTTTTTACACTCCACAGAGCGTATTGGTCTCCATATAGACTTTCAAAGTTCAAGCCTGGAGGGCTGGTGGAATGCCCAAAGTGTAGAAGTCCCAATGAGAAAGATATACACATGTTCGTGGAGTGTCCAAATATTAAAGAGTTTTGGGAAGAAGTAAGTAGCTGTTTATCCCAAGCTATCGACCAGACTGTCAAGGTAAGCCCTGAACTTATTATAACTGGAAGGTTGAATTTGCAGATAAAAAGCATAGATGATAAAGCTAAACTTGTATTTTATGGGATACTCTTGGCCCGCAGAGAGATATGTAAACTTTGGGTCTCCCCTTTATCTCCCGGGATTTTAGACTGGTTGCGAGCTATGAGATTCACAGCTAAAATGGATACTCTGGGTCCGACAAAAGTTAAATGTAAATTTTGGACATTATTTTTGGTACACTTTGGGTGATGAGTGTTTCTCTTAGAGTAAAGGGATAGGTGGATTTGTAAGTAATTTCAGTCCAATGATTAAGGTCTTGGCCTATCTCGCCGGCGGTGCTTTTTCAACGCGACGGTGGAGTTCATCCATGTACCAACCTCCTACAAAGGGTGGCATATATAAAGAGGCGGTCATGGACTGACACTACTAGTGAGGTTGTTAATGGTCCCGGTATATGAGATAAAAAACCCATAGGCGGTATCGTTTGGTTAGAAATGGGTGGCGTAAAGGCTAATGAGGACAAAAAAATAAATAAATAAATAAATAAATAAAATAAAAAACAGTCACCCACTGATCTAGTCACATTGTGTGCCCTTTGTTATCGGCATGGTACAAGTTCTTGCAGCAAGCACATTAACCCTCTGTGCTACCTTTCCATGAGTCAAAGCTTCCACTAGACAAAACTCCAATCTCTCTCTTGGAAGAACATTAATTGCTGATGATTTCCTGACATTTTTACTGTTGCCAAAAATAGCTGGAGGCTAGGAAGGAGGCATCAAGCCCTTTTAAAAACCCTAATATACTTGCAAACATGGCGCCTCCACCCCAAGTCAGCGCCCCTTGCTGTCACACTGGTCACACCGCCTTAGAGCTGGTCCTTCTCAATGGTCCTGTGACCACAGTGGTAGAGTCACTGTTGCTCTAGGGTGTTTGCTTCATAGGCCTGCCCACAAGACTGGAGGATCACTTTAGTATGGATGTGGATGGACAGTCTCTCAAGGTTAACCCACACTTGCCACAACTAGGGTCCACCTGATGGTGCTAAGACACCAGGGCTTCTAAGGTCTTGTCAGGCCTTCTAAGGTCGAGCATGCGAATGTGCTCCCTCAGGAGAGTGATCTAGGGGACTGGTCTTGAAGGCTGATCCTGGTTCCTCAGTTTCAAATTTTAATTGCTGTATGGCGCAGGTAAACAAATGGATGCAGTCCAACTGCTTGAAATTGAACGGCGAAAAAAACGAAGTCATGCTGTTAGGATCTGATTCATCTCTTTGGTCTCCCAGATGGTGGCCTGCCAGTTTAGGTGACTGCCCAATCCATTTGCCTAAGGTCAAAAATCTAGGATTCATCTTTGATGACAAACTGACATTCAATAGTCAGATTAACAAGCTTTCCTCTACCATCTGGTTCATTCTAAAAATGCACTAAAGCACTAGTCACAGCCATGGCCCTCTCCAGATTGGACTTCGGTAATGCTCTATATGTGGGGATCCAATCCCAGTATTTACTAAAACTGCAGCAACTGCAGAATGCAGCAGCCAGATTAAGACTGGATATTCCTTGGTTTGAGCCAGTCTCCCACAGATTAAGAGCGCTCCACTGGCTTCCAGTGGACAAAAGGAATACATTTAAATCACAATGCTTTGCCTTTAAAGCTCTACACGGCATAGGACCTCAGTTTTAGAGGACTCACCTCAAATGGTATGTGCTGGCCAGAAGTTTAAGATCAGCTAATACAAAACTTTTACAATCACCTAAGTACAAGCAGGTCCGCTGGGGTGGAAGAAGTTTCCTGTTAGGGACAGTTAAGACCTGGAACTTTCTTCCAACCATGATAAAGAGCAGCAAATTGCTTCTGTCTTTTAGAAGGGTGCTAAAAACCTGGCTCTTTGCCAACTGATTCAGCATGTATCCCATACCAGCACGACTCTGACCTACCGACTCTAGTGCCAAGACGTCCCCGGGTATTTGTGCGCTTTACAAATATATAAATCAAATCAAATCAAATTCGGCAGCTCTGACCATAGTGCCACATCCTCTGCCCCACTAAACACCATACTGCGCCACTGGGCGAAACTTGCACTGCCTTCAGCTATAACCCAATATTTCCCCACAATGAACACCTGGATGCGACTAAATTCGAAATGCACACTAGACATGAGTAATATGCTACCTGAAAAAGAAAGTAACAACATCTTAAAAAAAGCAAAAACCCTCATAGGGAATGCAAGATTAAATAAAGCATGTGAAATGTAAGCAGGAACAACATGGTTACATTAACACAGTTACACTCACCATTCAGAAGTCAATGATTGTTTCAATGCCCATTGCTTATATCCTTACAAAACATAAGCAGTATGGTTTAAAAAGACGACATCCGTGAACACAGTGCTGAGGTACACATTTTGTTTTCCAATTCACCAATCAATCAGGCACTGTGGTACCTCAAGGACTGGTGCACTTCCCCACCGGAACACAATGTTGTTCAAAGAAAGATAAAAAAACAAAAGTAGGGCTTCACTGGTAAACTCTGTAAAGTGCCGCCAACGTGTTTGGGTGTGAGTAAAATCAATCTTGCCACTTTGTGACCACTCTTTATTGCTTTATTTAGGTATTTAATGTATTTTCCATATTTTCAGCTTTTATTTATGGAAGCTACACTTTGGACAATAAAAATTTCAGAAAAGATGACCTTTCCAGCAAAAGTGTTTTTCTTTTTTGGAACCTATTTTACAAGGGAATAAATAAATGAAGGAAAGAGGCGAGACCCGTTTCTTGAAGTCACGGTTTTCAGGAAGTGAGGAGGAGCTAGACAGAAAGAGAGGGAGGAAGAGGAAGAAAGAGAGGGGGGCAGGTGCCAGCGGCAGAGCAGAAGAAGGCACTGTCCTTGTCTTCTCTGGGCAAGAAGGAAAGGACAGAGTCTCTGTCCACCTGCCCATCCCTGATTGGCCACGAGCACCAAGCCTTATCTTTAGGCATTGGCTATTTCTGCCGTCCAGGGACGCATTTGTCAAATAAAAAACTAGGGGAACGGAATCAATTGAATTAAAGAAGTATGGGCACGCCCTGTCCAGACGATCCCCCCCACTTCGACCACTATGTGTACGGCATTTGCTAGACTTTAATCTCGCACTGTTCCACCTTTGGTCAATTCTCACTATTGTAGTCTGTTTTCTGTGTCTTGTAAATGTGTGTGCATAGGCTATGTACATTGGATGCAAAAAACACTTATGAGGCATTAACAGATGCACATCCCCAACCTGGTCAGGACTCTGTCCAAACAATTGTTCTGACTCACGTCCACTTGTGGCACCCTTGTGAAATCCCTGCCCCCTATTTCCCCGAAGTATGGTCCTATCCATTGGTCGCTGTGACACCCCAATTTGAACCACAACCTCCTAACCATTCCCAAAGCAGGCCCCTCTTCTCAGACAATGACTACAGCTTCAATAACACACTAGGCAGCTGCAGTGACAGAGCCACCCAGCCCGTCCAGGCAAACCACACATGCACTCACGCACCCCAAGGGCGGGCTCGCCCGAGGGCTTAAAAGCAGGTTCTCGACAGCTCGGAGTCTTGGCCCAGTAACAAGCTAGTGTGTCAGTGTCCCATCATTTGCAGCACAACCTAGTCTGTGGCCTACCACACATCTAGGCTATCCGGTACACCAGGATACCACAGCAGCCTACAACCTCCAAGGTGAGTAAAACCGGGGAGAGGAAGCAGGCCCGGTTCTAGGGGGTGGGCCAGGCTCATGTTTGGGTGGGCCTGGCCCACCCGGCCCACCCCCTAGAACCGGGCCAAACAGGACCCTTGGAGCCTCGCAGTGAGGGCTTGACGGCATTGGGCTCCAAGGGCTGTCTGTGTGTGTGTCTGTGACCCGGGCTGAGACAGCTTCCCGGGCGCACACGCACACAGTTTTGGAGATTATCGCAGCCGCACCGAGTACTTCACAAGTCTTTAAAAGACCATTTACATATAAACGAGGCTTTGTTTATTTTTTCACCCCTTCATCTCCACATGGCGAAAGGCGACAAATCCATTCTTTGACAATGGTAACCTTTGCCTACTGTACTGCTGTGTGGATACTTCTTTTTCTATGCAGTGCAGGACAAAATAAGTGTGTTTATTCCTATTCACCTTTCCTGACCCCAGCTGCTTATCAAATCAGGCTGCCTGTGAGACAAAGATTAACAAATGGAGTAGTAGGTAAGAGAATGTGTTACTATTTGTTTTTCTTTTAAAAATCTGCACAGGCCCAGCACGACACATACTTTGTGTGCGCGTCATTTAAACAGTTTTTATCATTATTATGGCTGATGCATGTCAACAATAAGACAATGCAAAATGCCCAGATAACGCTAGTGATTAATGAACCTACTGGAGATCAATCATTTGTCTGTTAATAGTGTTTAAATGCAGATGAACTGTATTTTTTGTTGAAGCTCAGTGAGTCAATGCCTTTGTCATAGAGATCCTTGTGTTACTTGCAGTTGAGACGTTACAATCCTAACATAGGACAGTGACCAATGAACTATCACCAAAGAGCTGCATACAAACATGAATGGTATAGTCAGAACTTCGTTTTTTATTTTTGTTTTGTGGTATAGTTAGAACTTCCTCAGTCTTTCATTAATCTAATGTTGCTAAAATGAGTATGTTTTGGCAGATATACATTTTAATCAGTAAAGCTGACCCCCATGGAATACTCTTTAAATCCTAAGGTTGTGTTTCCACAGACCAAACCCTTTTAAAATATACTGCCCACCAGTATGGATGCCATGTGATTCCTACACCTTGTAATCCTCATTGGCTACGGTGACATTCCCTGTAGACTGATTTACATACTTGTATGATTCATTGTCTCTGTATAATGTGTGCCTGGTGTAAAGTACTGACACAGATTACACTGATTTGAGTAGTGCTATACAACACATGAAATGCATATGAGAGAGGGGCTACGTAAAGATGAGGGGCACTATTGGAGGGTGGCAGTGAGGGAATCCAAGGAGGAGGTAGTGGTAGGGGCTATGGAGCGATGAGGGGCACTGTTGGAGGGTGGTAGTGAGGGAATCTGAGAAAGAGGTCATGGGGTGGAGGGGGGAGCTAGGGAGAGATGAGGAGCACTTGTGGAGGGTGGTAGTGAGGGAGTCTGTGGAGAAGATCATGAATGGGAGGGGCTACAGAGAGAGGAGGGGCACTGGTGGAGGGTGGTAGTGAGGTAATCCAAGGAAGAGGTCATGGGGTGGAGGGGGGAGCTAGGGAGAGATGAGGGGCATTGGTGGAGGGTGGTAGTGAGGGAGTCTGGTGAGGAGGTAATGAGGGAGAGGGGCTACAGAGAGATGAGGGGCACTGGTGGAGGGTGGTAGTGAGGGAATTCGAGGAGGAAGTCATAAGGGGGAGGGGCTATGGGGAGATGAGGGGCACTTGTGGCATGTGGCAGTGAGGGAATTCGAGGAGATGGTCAATAGGGTCATAGAGAGATGAGGGGCAGTGTTGGAGGGTGGCAATGAGGGAATCCGAGGAAGAGGTCACGGGGTGGAGGGGGGAGCTAGGGAGAAATGAGGGGCACCGATGGAGGGTGGTAGTGAGGAAATCCGAGGAGGAGGTCATAAGGGAGAGGGGCTATGGGAAGATGAGGGGCACTTGTGGCATATGGCAGTGAGGGAATCCGAGGTCAATAGGGGGGCCATGGAGGGATGAGAGGGACTGTTGGAAGGTGGTAGTGAGGGAATCTGAGGAAGAGGTCATGGGGTGGAGGAGGGAGCTAGGGAGAAATGAGGGGCATTGGTGGAGGGTGGTAGTGAGGGAGTCTGAGGAGGAGGTCATAAGGGGGAGGGGCTATGGGAATATTAGGGGCACTGGTGGAGGGTGGCAGTGAGGGAATCAGAGGAGGAGGTTATGAGGGGGAGGGGCTATGGGGAGATGAGGTGCACTTGTGGCATGTGGCAGTGCGGGAATTCGAAGAGGAGGTCAATAGGGGGGCCATGGAGAGATGAGGGGCACTGTTGGAAGATGGTAGTAAAGGTATTTACGGAGACAGGTTATTGGTGCAGCGCCCAAAAAGACTTTTGCATCAGCGCTGAAGCCGGCCCTGTCATGGCCTTTCTGTTTTTGTTTATTTAATTAGCAATTGGGTCATAAGGGCTACTGTGGAACATACTTTAAAGTGCGTGATAATTATATTTACTGCTATATTCAATGTTTTAAGTTTGAAGGTGGCTTTACTAATGTTTTTACCTGGACAAATGAAAGTGGAACCCGATGGTGCTTGATATGGGGCTTGGGCCCAAGGTCTATTGTGAGATAAGGTGCACTGGAGAGGAGTAGTGGATAATCAAGCCTGTAAGGGAGTGCGTTGCAGAGTCCAGGGTCAGGTGGAGGTAGTAATGAAGAGGGATTCTCCGTGAAGGCTCCCACAGAGGAAGCCTATGAAGTGTCAATTGCCTGATACTCCCACCTCAGAAACGTCCTCTTCCCATCAAAGGAACATTACATGGAAAAAACACTTTTTGAGAGTGATAATATTTAGAAAGAGATTTGGAAAAGAGTACATTTTACTGGGCCTTGTAAGACTAAGAATAGATAAAGGAGGGCCCTGAAGAAGGCCTGCCTAGACATATATGCGACAAATCGAGCCCGCAGTGGCCCACCCAAATTCACCCTTGGCCCACCCAAATAAAAATTCCTGGAGCTGGGCCTGAGAGGAAGTAGGGTCATGGCTAGAGCTGTCAACGTTGGAATTGCGGAACCAGGTTCGGTCCTTGGCGTCGACTCAGCATCCTGGGATTCTGGGCAAATATCTTAATTTCCCCGTGCCTACCAAAAATGAACGTCTTGTTGTTAGACGTAACTGGTGCTCATGTAAATCACTCCTATATAAATATGCAAAATAAAAAAAACTGGACAAATGACGCAGTTCTTCCCAGGCCATTCCTCTCGTATCCCTTGTGTGATATGGCAAGGACTCTCCTTTAAATGCTATTGGAATGACTCTTTAGGGTGCTAGTGGCAATGTGCTAACTTCTGTTGCTCACAGCTTTGATCTGCACACACCCTGAATCCGGCTGAACATGCTATTGAAGACGTCGCCCATTTCTACAGCAATGCAGAAACTAAGGGCATTTCTCTTCCTGCCTTTAGCTGTTACCCGGTAATATGACCAGACTCCATCATTGACAACATGGTAGCCCTGATCAGGATGCACATACATTTGAATTGGTCATGCTGTATTTACCATTTTAAGAAATTCGTTCTTCAATTTCATTATTATTTTTTCAATGCGTCATTTTTTTTTAAAATGAACACTTTAACAGCAAACGTTTTCGTCTAGATTGTAGTGTATATTGATGCGAATATTTAACCTTTCGGCGTCATGTTCTTTACAGAAAAGCATTGGAAAATACTGCAGGTATTTTGCCGATTCCATGTTTCCAAAATATTTCAATAAAACTCTTTCATGTAACTGATTTAGGGTTTCTTTTTTTGGGGAGGTGAATGCATTTTTACTTTAACTTTATAAACTAAAATTCTGTTTACATATTTTCAGATTAATAAATAGTTGTGTTTCCATTAAAACCTTATTAAGATTGCTAGTACACTAGAAAAGAGGAAAATCCATAAAGTATTTAAATAAAAAGTAATTAATTAAAAAAATGTTAAATGGATTAGCCTTCTAAATAATTTACCATTGAGTAATCACTCACTTAAATTCACCAATGTGAAGTGCACCTAATTTAAAGTGTTTATTTATGAACAGCTGGTCCACACTATACATCGTCATCAATGTTTCCACTGCCATTTCTTCATCAACCCAATAAAAAACTCACCTCTCCACAATGTATGTGAACAGGTCAGATAGCCATTTAACAAATATGGCTCAATTTAAATGTTTGTCCCCTGCCCTCAAAGTTGTCCCCTAAATCACTTTATCATACCAATGCCAAAGACATACATCAAGACATCCCCCCACATGTCAATATTACTCGTCTAACCAAAACTCCTTGTCACCAATTAGCCGCATGTGCAGTGTCCATATTTTGCTCAATGTATCTCAGCCTAAACCAATGAAACTCTCTTCATGGCAATATAAGTGGTGCTTTCTTTGTTTGAGGCAGGATGTGTGTGTTCCAGGGTTGGAATGCTACAGAAACGCGTTGAACACCCACAGACTTGCACATTTGTGGATATTTACAAGATACTTTCTGACCTGTTCCCACCAGGTTCAGACTGGCCTATCAAGCAATCAGGCAGTGCCGGAAAGGCTGATCTGAGAGGTCAATGTGCTGAGTTTTAGGTCGAGCCTAGTGGCAGCCCACATGAACTGCTCGCTCTGCGAGACTACTGTAGTAGAGTATGATAGAGAAGCTGCACCCACTCTCCTCCCATATTTTTCATTGGGGTGTGTCGTTGTCTTTCATAAATGCTGCCTTTGGATACGTTAATAGGCTTGTTAGTCCCTCCTTAGTACGGCCTTGTCTTCACTTGTACGCTCCCATGGTGACTGGCCCCTTTACTTCGGGTATTACACAGGACCTGCTATTTAGTCTGTAAGCACTATTTACTTTATTGAGTTTTTCTTACTGCAGGCCGGACATGGGTTGTTTCAGCTGCAACCGTTTGTGTTTTTTAAGCAGCATGGCCCCCCCCATAACACGGGCGCCCGCTTTTAATCACTTTAACTTGGCATTATCTCATGTCTGTTTCAACACCCCAGTAAAATGGATTTAGAAATAATTAGCTCATTAAGTCATGGGAATTTCAGGTAGCACATAATCGTGTGCTAATGGGCTGAAGCTGAAAACATCACATCTGTGTTACATGTTATCTGTACCAAAGCCACCGGGCGGGTTGTTTTCGAAAGCATGTTTTATTAACAACACCACCAATATCACTACCACCACAAATACCTAAGCCACCACCACCACCATCAACACCACCAACACCACTGCCACCACTATCACCAATACCACCACAAATACCACCTCCTATGCCGCCAATACCAACACCAAAACCACCATCACCACCAATACCACCACCACTACCATCAATATACGACCACCACCAATACCACCACCACCATCAATACCATCACCTCTACCACCACCACCAATACCACAACCACCACCAATACCACCAGCACCAATATCACCGCCAATACCAACATCACCAATGCCACCACCACCACCAGTACCAATATCACCGCCAACACTAATACCACCCCAATACCACCACCAACAATACCAATACCAACCCCACCAATACCACCACCACCAATCATGCCACCACCAATACCACCACCACCAATACCATCACCACTACCAATACCAATACCAATACCACCACTGATACCAATACCACTAATACCAACACCAGTGCCACTACAACCACCAATACCACCACAATATCACCACCACTAGCATCAATATCACCATCACCAATACTACCACCACCACCAATACCATTACCACCAATACCACCACCACTACCACCACCACCAATATCCCCACCACCACCACCACCACCACCACCAATACCACCAATACCACAACCAGCACCAATACCACCAGCCCAATACCACTGCCACCATTACCCTTACCACCACCACCAATACCACTACCAATAACACCACCACCAATTCCACCACTACCAATACCACCACCACCACCACCAATACCACCACCACAATACCACCAATACCACCATCAATACCACCATCTCCACCATCAATACCACCACCATCAACACCACCACCATCAACACTACCACCACCAATACCACCACCACTGATACCACCACCAATACCACCACCACCACCAATACCACCACAACCAATACCAACACCAAAGCAATACCATCATCACCAACACCCCCAATACCACCACCAACATTAAACAATGGGAACTTCGCTGTCAACTGCCTATGCACCTACTCAAAACCGAAAAACCTAATTAACAACAAATAAATCCTACGCACCTGTTCTAATGAAGCATGACAATGGAAATACTTTCCCTAAACTAAGACCCCTCCCCAAACCCCAAGGATAAGGGACAGGAGGGTGGACGCAAAACTACAGCTGCTTAGATACAGACAAAATGGTGGCTAGTACCTCAAAATGCTGCACTATATACCCCTGGGGCTACAACAGTAGTCCAAAAATTGCCCAACCTTTGAGCAGTTCTCCGACTGCTCCATTTCCCCAAAATATCTAGGGGGCAGACCTCCCTGTGATCAGCTACTACCCAAATCCCCCTTCCCCTGTCAGCGCTGCCAATGACAGTATCAACACTGCTACTAACCATCACACTCCTACAAGTGTGACATTTTAGACTGTTACAGGCCCCAAAACTATAAAAATTGCTTAGGCAACATGTGTGCCATTTTTAGTATATTTTTATCAAATTAACAAACAACTGTTGTGCTGATCTATATATTAGATAAACAGTACCATCATGTGGCCGATTGTCATAAGAGCCGGTGTTGATAATTAAGTGCTGGTACTGAGAACCAGAAACCACTGTCTCAAATTAAGCACTGATTTTGATGAAATCCTAGTGCCACATACAACAAAGCACACAAAAGAGCCAAGCAGAATCTCATGTTATTCCCGTTCATAATATGTTTAATTCCCCACAAATTACACACTTTGTGTCACTTATTTGTGTATGATTTTCATCAGTAGAATTTATACTGAAAGGTGTACTTCAAGGCCAAATTTCACACAGAAACATTGACTCGACTTTGCACTAAAGCTCAGTATTTAGAATCGTACAAAAAAGTTTTAGAGTAGCCTTTTATTCGTTGTATTTGTGACTCTGCACTGTTTTTCCCTATTTGACAATATAGTGCTGCAGATTTCAACTCACTGTTGCAATGCATAAAGTTTAGTAAATCTGAGCCCACAAGAGATAATGCAGTGAGTGACAGATGGGGTACTTATGAAATTGGGGGGAAGTATTATGGGGAAATTTAGGAGAAGAACAGTGATATTTAGAACAGGAAACACTCTTCAAGCCTTTCAAATACATCCAGGATGTTTTGGTATCTATCTGTTGTACAAAACAACAGCTAACTCACCACCATTTACAAAGAAGAGGCGACAATCAGACAGCGACACACAGGTCTCTACTACCATCACAGCAATCTGGCTACAAAACCCACAACAAGCAAGAATCGGATGGTGAAAATCAACACATAATTTTTGCATTGCCAGGTGAGAAGATGGCTCTGGGGCCTGCCATCACAGAGCTAGTGGAGGTTCTGCAATGTGACCCTCACCACGGTGCAGGGAATCCCACAGAATTCCTGCAGCATGTCACACATGACTGGTGCACCTAGGGGGATAGTACATGGATTCTCCTAGCTCTGGGGAGGGGGGCGGCTCTTGTCACTCCAGCAACCTAAGAGACCATGGAAAAACTTAGTATCACCCTCCCTGTAGTGTGCTTGAACACCCGAAAAAAGAGGAATCCTGGGCATGCATGGTACTCACAAAGCAAGCCACTGGATTATCATTTTATCTGGAGGGGAAGAGGTGCTTTAAAAACTCCCGGGGAGTGTAATTCTTTGGCAGCAATTCATGAAGGAATCTCAGGAATATAAAAAATAGCACAAAAAAACAAGAGATCCTGACAAGGTACGTTTTCCATTAAGTGGACCTGCAGGGCCGCTAAGTGAAAAAAACATCTTATACTGCCACGCTGATATCTACCACCCCTGCTGCAGTACTATAACGCCTGCTACCCTCTTTAATAGAGGGCAGTTACATCTAATAGCTATATATATATATATATATATATATATATATATATATATATATATATATATATATATATATATATATATATATATATGTATATATATATATATATATATACATATCGAAACAAACTCCTCCACTGGAAAGAGCAGAGGCCACAACGGGGGACAGCATGGAAGCACTATATTTCAAAGATTTGGCGAATGCATTTCGGCATAGTGTTGCCTTCCTCAGCGCCCAAGTGTTCAGGAGGCTTCCATCATGGCAATGATTGAGTCCTGCTGCCTGCTTTATTTATGTGACCACGGCTCCGCTCCTGATATTACTGTCCCACCTGTTGTAGTTCACGGTGTAGTCACGAACTGCAATTCCCAGAACGCAGCACTTTGCTTCCAGGTAGGTGATGCATGGAATTCCTAACCCAGTGGTCGGGCGGAACGCAGGATTGCAACGGTAAGGACAGCCGGATTATCCTGCTTGCAGTGAAAACAATGTGCCTCCTTGAGTCCCCACACCGCTTCAGCCCCAAAGCTCAGGTCCAATTTTCAGTGGGGGCAGCCGTGTCAGTGCACGCCGCCCAACATGAGGATGAATATCCTCACAACCGCCTCGATTCTCTCCGAACCCTGTGGTGGGCACAGGCTAATCCTATCTCTTGGAGTACCAAACAAAGCCGAAGCAAAGCCAGAAGGGGTCTGGGCCAACTTGACAAAGCTGGTGCCTCTGTACTGCGTCTCTGGCAAAAACACAGAAAATATTGAAACAAACTCCCCCACTGGAAAGAGTAGAGGCCGCAACGGGGGGACAGCATGGAAGCACTTTATTTCAAAGTTTGGGAGAATGCATTTCAGCATAATGTTGCCTTCCTCAGCGCCCAAGTGTTCAAGAGGCTTCCATCATGGCAATGATTGAGTTATGCTGCCTGCTTTATTCATGTGACTAAGGCTCCACCCCTGATGTTACTGTCCCACCTGTTGCAGTCAAGTTTAAAGAAATGCTTGAAAACTGTACCCTTTAATGAAATTAATTAAATGCTTGGAATTGCACCCAGAATCAGAAAAAACAGAGGGAAAATGCCACTGCAGAATCCAAAAAGAAAAAAGAAAATGGTGAAATATGGTTTCCAAGCACTTGCCAAAGACTGTGACTTTAAGACCACAGCATATAAGGGTGGTCTGTTGTACGCAGACGTGAACTGTGTGGTCACCATTTGAAAGTAAGCGATGGCTGCCTATGACGAAGACTCGCTACAGGAGTTTAAACCATCAAGTGAAAAAGTCTGCTGCTGCAATGCAGGATGTGAAATAAATTGCCTTCTTTTGCCACCAACCAAGGCGTATGGCGTATGTCTTCTCTGGAGAGGTTTTGTTGGTATATATATATATATATATATATATATATATATATATATATATATATATACATATATATATAGTAGATGAACTTGTCAAAAGCAGTCCCGAGGTCATCAGCTAAACCAACTGGCTCTCGGATGTATAAGGCTTTCGCAAATGTAACACTTGCAGAGCCTGCAGATTTGGTGTAAACACTACCACAGTCACTGCTAAATTCTGCAATAAACCCATCACACTGCAACATAAATATACATGTAGGACTGAATATGCAGTGTATATTCTCCAGTGCAGCTGTAACCTTAAGTATGTGGGCAGTACCAAGCTTCAGGTACACATGAGGGTTTTACAACATCTGAGGGCAATTGTCAACAATGACCACAGCTACCCCGTGGCCAGACACTTCAGGGAGGTACATAATAACAATCTTGTTCACCTCCAATACTTTGTGATCGACAGCGTGCCGACACCCAGACAGGGTGAGAATGGAGAGAAAAAACTGAGACAGCTCGAAACTCACTACATACTGGAACTTGACACTAAAGCACCTTATGGGCTGAATAACAGTGAGGATCTATATTACTATCTATGAGTCTGTTATGTAGTATGCTTTTTGGGCTATTTTCTTTCTGTTTGTTGGCACACATCTCTCTGTTGTCTGGTTACCGTTATGTGCTAATTGTCACCCTCCAACCCGTTCATTTTCCACCTGAGCGACCCTATACCGATTACCGTATTTGCTGTTAATAAGTTCATTACATTTTATGAGTCTGTTTTTCACAGTGTTTCTCTAGTTTTAAATCTGCACTGACCTTGTAGAGTGTATCTTTAAATAATTCTGCTTGATTACTTTTTCTTTCCTTTACCTTATGTGCTTCTGGGCACTGTGCCCACCATATTCTCTCCGACCAGGGATTTAGGAATACTGTTTTATTCCTGTTGCGCTTTAGGCAGTTATTTCAGGATCTGTTCCATACCCCGCTGGGTATTAAGCTAACTTCTGTGTGAGGTTGGCTTTTTGTATTGGATTATCCACAATTTTTGCAAATAAATCTCATTCTGCACTTAGTCACTGGTTACCTTATTGCACCATCTTTCACTGTTATATCTATTTCCATTACACAATATTTTAACAGCATAGCACTTTGGTTCTGTGATAACGAGCAATTTGACTCTTTATTTGACTCTAATAGTCAGTTTTTCTTTTCTTTTATTAGTTACTCGTCTCTCACTCACTGATCCACACAAGTTCCCGTGCACGCTTCACATCGCGCTGCCATTCCTGCATTCTGCCCTTCACCACTGCCTTGACCTTATCTGACATAATTGCAAAATGGACGTCACATTTTCTATTTTTTTTTGCGCGTCTACTACCAATGATAGCCCATTAACGGGTCTTCCTAACAGTTGATTGCAGGCGACTACACATTATTCTCTGCCATCACTGTAACAATGGCCTTTTGTTTCACTTAATCCCGAGCTTGCACATGCAACTCACCTTCCATACTGTCCAGGTCTTCTCCAGGTCCATCATTCACGTGCATTTGGCTAATCAGACAGCGTGCGCTTCATCACTAGTTTCTCCATCTGGAAAGGTTCCTATTCTTTCTTCTCTTAAGTCGCATCCACTCTGCGCCGCCTGTCTCAGTCTTTCCTTCTCTTTCCCGGCATCCACCTTCATTCTGTTGTCACTGGTAACTCTGCCATGACCCGGGGCTGTGACGCGTTTGTAGTAACTCTTTTCTTTCTTGTTTAGTAAAATTTATGGAAACCAACTTGCACTGTCACTGTCTGTGTTCACAGATACCGTAAATCACTTGCATTCCGTGATTTCACAATGTTTTACAACACACTTATTTGTCTGCCTATATGAGCTGATACTAAAATGTAGCGTGTTGATGTGATTAAGGCCGCAGGTCGGCGGCCGAAACGTGTTATATGGACCTGTTTATGCTGTAAATAAACTCTTCATTCAACTGCTGCTGTGGTCTGCTGTGGTCTATGCCCGTGTGTTCTTCTGCTGACTGCAAACCACTATTGGAACTGGTGCTGATATCTGATATCTATATCTATATCTATATCTATATCTATATCTATATATGGTGTGATATAGAGTGGATATATATATATATATGTATATATATATATATATATATTTTTTTTTTTGGGGGGGGGGGCACGTGCTTCGCCCCCAGCTACGTGAATTTATTTGTGGGCTAGTGGGAGAATCACGTGGCCTGGGGGGAGGCAAACAAAATTTGGCTGGACAACATTATACTATGGCCAAGGTATACTGACAATCTTTTTATTGTGTGGAGTGGGAGTCACTCCTCGGCTGAGGAGTACGTATCCATACTCAACACTAATGAGTTACATTTGGAATTCAAGGGCCACATTAGTGAGGTTTCGGTAAATTACCTGGATTTAGAGGTTTTTATCAAAGATAACACACTGCAAACTAGACTCTTTCGCAAACCATCCGCTGGTAATGCGGTACTAAACGCTGCCAGCTACCACCCTAGATACTTAATCAGGAATATCCCATTTGGGGAACTCTTGCGTATTAAACGCAATTGTTCCAACCAGAAAAATTATGAATCTGCTAAAGATGCAGCTATCAATAGATTTAAAAAATGGGGATATGGAAATTCCGTCTTAAAACAAGCAGTGGCAAATGCCGACAAATTGAATCTACTTGTGCCCAAAAAGGCACTGCCTGATTCCCAGAATCATGATGTGAGAATAATCACTATGTACAATAGTAGATCTAATGCAGTGGTGCACATTTTTCAAAAAAACTGGCACATCTTACAGATGGACAGTGTACTGAGGAATCATTTACCGTCACGTCCTCTAATAACATATAAGCGCTGCAAATCTCTAAGTGATCATCTAGCAAACAGTCACTTTGATCCCAAAATAACAGCAAAAAATCAGATCAACATGACTGGCTTTTTCCCATGTTTACGCTGTTAAGCTTGTAAATTCAGTAAACAAACAACTATTTACAGGGGAAGGCCAGGGGATCAAAAACCAACCAGAGAAATTAGAAAGCTCCTGAACTGTAATTCTGAATATGTGGTGTACTGCTTAGAATGCCCCTGCCAGAAACGTTTTATTGGCAGTACTATTAACCCAGCGAAAAAGCGCATCCTTGACCACATGCGTGCGATAACGAACAAGGATGCGAGTTACTCAGTGGCACGGCACTTCGAACAATTTCATCAGAGTGACCGAGATCTCCCTAAATACTATTGTATTGATCAGGTTGAGGGACGAGAAAGAGGGGGGTGACAGGACTAAAAGGCTCCGTGTGCTGGAGTCCAGATACATCATAGACCTGCATACAAAGGCCCCAATTGGGCTTAACAACGATGAGGAGCTAAGGGTGCATCTGGAAACTTAAAATGTATAGAATAAACTGAACATGTACACCACTTTTATAATCAGATATATCCAGATATAATATCTATGTGGATTCGCATCTTTTTCATTTTTCCTTTTTCATATTTCTTTTATATGTGTTTTTATTTTTTGCCATATCTAATATCTAACAGGACAGCATGCTCATTAGGGCTAGACTGAAACATGAATTAAGAAAATACACTGCTGAAAATATAAACTGCTGCTGAAAAAAGGTCCATTCAGGGCTCAATTATGATGCAATTGGGGTTGTTGAAACATTGTATTCTAAAAGGATATAACAATTTCTCCTAAACAGGAGACCGGTCTGATTCATGTGCTATAAGAGGTCCAAAGCAACAGCAGGCACCTCTTAGCAGGTGAGAACTCCCAGCAAGGAAGTTCAGGGAAGCTGGTGGTGAAGTCTTTGTGTCCCTGAGACTTCTGAACGGGAGGCAAGCTCAGTTTCAAGCCCTTGGAGATCTTCCTCAAGCAGGGGACACAGCAAACAGCAACGTCCTTTCTCCTTTCCTTGGCAGCATGTAGCCACTGCAGGCCAACCCCAGACAGCAAATCGCACAGATGCAGAATTCTTCCTCAGCTTCTCTGG
The DNA here is from genome assembly GCF_964263255.1 of Lissotriton vulgaris. Lineage (NCBI taxonomy): Eukaryota > Metazoa > Chordata > Amphibia > Caudata > Salamandridae > Lissotriton > Lissotriton vulgaris. The sequence continues at coordinate 847,744,170 of NC_141685.1, forward strand.
CTCTTCTCCTAGGCAAAGGTTCCTATTGATTCCCAGAAGTAATCTCTGAAGTCTTTTCTATCCCTGAGTCTTCCAACAGGAGGCAAGATCTACTTCTAGCCCTTGGAGACAACTCTAACTGCAGGATGATGAGAGCACAGTCCAATCCAGTCCTTTCCCTGCCTAAGACAGAAGTAACCACTGTAGGCCATCTCCAACTGCACACAGCACAGGGGCAGTACTCCTCCTCCAGCTTTCCCGGTTCTTCTTCCTGGCAGGTTCCTTAGTTCAGCAGTCATCTAAAAGTCTGGGATCTAGGTCTGGGGCCCCCTTTTTATACAGTAAATATATTTGTTCCCTCCAGGCCCATGGCTCTCAGCCCAGTCCAAACCAGTTCTGGGGAGCACTTTGCAAGTGCACATCAACCTCAATTGTTAGTGTGAGCCCTGGCTCCAGAAACACCACAGGGGGGCAGAGCCATCACTGTGGAAGGCAGGCACAGCGCTTTTCAGGGGCAGGTGCTACTGCTCCCACCACTGCAAATGCAGGCCAGGCCTATTCAGCCTAGCGCTGACTCATCCAGACTCTCTGGAGCCACTGCACATCCCCAGCTCCTGTCACTCCAAAGCCAGACAGTCAATACACATCCTAGCAGAGGCACACTGGATGGCTAAGCAAGAAAATACCTACTTTCATAAAGTGGCATTTTCAAACACTGAATGTAAAAATCACTCTCACTAAAAGATGCATGTAACATTCTGAGTTCAGGCATACTAAACTTTATTTTTCTATCTGATTCCCAGGGTAGGTTATGCTAATAAGATGTTATAAGCAAACTCCCCATTCTATCCTAGGGGAACAGATAGCCTTACATTAGTGAAAAACGAAATTGGCAATATTTCACTATCAGGACATGCCACACACATCATTGCATGTCCTATCTTTCACATACACTGCACCCTGCCCGTATGGGTACCTGGGGCCTAACTTAGGGATGACTAACATGTAAGAAAAGAGAAGATTAAGGCCTGGCAAGTGGTTGCACTTGCCAAGTTGACATGGCAGTACTAGACTGCACACAGGCTCTGCATTGGCAGGCCTAAGTTACATTTATAGGCTGCTTAAGTGGGTGGCACAATCAGTGATGCAGACCCGCTAGCAGCATTTAAATTACAGGCCCTGGGCACACATAGTGCACTGTACTAGGAACTGACTAGTAAATATAATCAGCCAGATATGGAAACACCAATCCGCACATACAATTTACAGGGAGAGCATATGCACTTTAGCACTGATCAGCAGTGGTAAAGTGCCCAGAGTCATAAAAACAATGAAAACGGGTCAGAAACAAAAGTCCACAAACCAAACAATCTGCCAGGTCTAAATATATATACTCTCTTCTTTTATTCTTTCATTGTTATGATTTTAATATATCAAACATTTCTATACAGTGGGATTTAGAGCATAATCACTTTTGAGGCATATGAGCTGATTAACTATTTATAATATGATTTTAGAAAATGAAATACTGTTTTCTTTTAAGTCATATATAATATTGGTTTTAGCTTGATTTTAGCATATTTTAAACTATTCTTAATTATGCTAAGCCTTCTAAAAATGTATATTCATTTATTTATTTAATTATGCATATTTATATGGAATGTTTTGTTTGTTGTCTGGGGAAATTTTTCTCCATTCAATATCATACAATGACACATTGTTTGCATATGAGACAATAAATTGGTAAAATGTTATCTCTTCGTCTATACCTATGAACAACTGTTTGGAACTGGTTCTTTAAATAGGTGGAAGCACCACATCAGCACATCATGTGATCAAGGCATCGTTGATGCCGAAACGCGTAATGACGGTGGTGCAGGGCGTTCTTGTAAAACAAATACACATTGCACCTTATTGGGTCTGCTTTCGTCTATCCAGGAGTGGATGTTGTGTGGCGGAGTCCGGTGAATGTATATATATACATATACATATACGAAACACGTCAGGGAGGGCACTTGCTCTTTCATTTTTTGCTAAATAAAAAATGCACTGCTGACACCTTATTCGGCGTGATGGCTTGATGATTTAACATCTTGAAACTTATCTTGTGGAGTGGAGGTCTGCGCCCCTTCGAACCGCTACCAGGAGCGGTTGGGACTTTGCTTGTATATATGTATATATATATATATATATATATATATATATATATATATATATATATATATATCAAACACACAAAGTTTGTCCCCTCGAAAACGCCACAACACAGGTAGGTGAAAATTGAGTTTTAATGGCAAGGGCTACAGCAGGAAAATCAGAAACACCACTCAGTTATCCTGAAGCCAACGCGTTTCGTGCTTCTCGCACTTCGTCAATGGGCTGAATGACATGCAGGCACCAAGCAGGAAACGAGCACCTGATAACTTGAAGACCCTCCCCAGTGGGCGTGAGCAACACTGCTGTCGGACGGTCTTTGTAGTGCTGGTACGGTTTTCCTCAAGTGAGTCCGCTTGGTGTAGCACAATAAAAAGTCAATAAAAACCCCAGTGGGTGAGTGAAATGTCCTGAGCTGTACCATATGACCTTTGCTCACACACCTCCTGTCCTCATACTCCGCGCCGGTTGGCGTTGAGACTTCATCCGCTAGCATGCGGCGGGGCGCTTTCCCGGCAGGACTGGCCGGTAAACATCAAACACACAAAGTTTGTCCCCTCGAAAACGCCACAACACAGGTAGGTGAAAATTGAGGTTTAATGGCAAGGGCTACAGCAGGAAAATCAGAAACACCACTCAGTTATCCTTGAAGACCCGCCCCAGTGATGTTTACCGGCCAGTCCTGCCGGGAAAGTGCCCCGCCGCATGCTAGCGGATGAAGTCTCAACGCCAACCGGCGCGGAGTACGAGGACAGGAGGTGTGGGAGCAAAGGTCATATGGTACAGCTCAGGAAATACGGAACATTTCACTCACCCACTGGGGTTTTTATTGATTTTTTATTGTGCTACACCAAGAGGACTCACTTGAGGAAAACCGTACCAGCACTACAAAGACCGTCGGACAGCAGTGTTGCTCACGCCCACTGGGGCGGGTCTTCAAGTTATCAGGTGCTCGTTTCCTGCTTGGTGCCTGCATGTCATTCAGCCCATTGACGAAGTGCGATAAGCACGAAACGCATTGGCTTCAGGATAACTGAGTGGTGTTTCTGATTTTCCTGCTGTAGCCCTTGCCATTAAACCTCAATTTTCACCTACCTGTGTTGTGGCGTTTTCGAGGGGACAAACTTTGTGTGTTTGATGTTTACCGGCCAGTCCTGCGGGAAAGCGCCCCACCGCATGCTAGCGGATGAAGTCTCAATGCCAACCGGCGCGGAGTACGAGGACAGGAGGTGTGGGAGCAAAGGTCATATGATACAGCTCAGGAAATACGGAACATTTCACTCACCCACTGGGGTTTTTGTTGACTTTTTATTGTGCTACACCAAGCGGACTCACTTGAGGAAAACCGTACCAGCACTACAAAGACCGTCGGACAGCAGTGTTGCTCACGCCCACTGGGGCGGGTCTTCAAGTTATCAGGTGCTCGTTTCCTGCTTGGTGCCTGCATGTCATTCAGCCAATTGACGAAGTGCGAGAAGCACGAAACGCGTTGGCTTCAGGATAACTGAGTGGTGTTTCTAATTTTCCTGCTGTAGCCCTTGCCATTAAACCTCAATTTTCACCTACCTGTGTAGTGGTGTTTTCGAGGGGACAAACTTTGTGTGTTTGATTGATATATATATATATATATATATATATATATATATATATATATATATATATATATATATATATATATATATATATATATATATATATATATATATATATATATATATATATATATATATATATATATATGTATATGTATATATATATATATATATATATATATATATATATACTACTCCAATCCTGCTTCACTAAAAGACAGGTCTGACACATGCTCAGATTACCAACAGTGATTTATTCCACCGGTGCACATTTACCAAGCTTCGCGATGTCCACAATTATCAGCATCCGGCAGACGCGTTTCGGCATGTGCCTCATCAGTGCCGGGTAGTTGCTGAATGTGCCAAGGTGAGTTTAACGCGGAGCTGCTGCTTAAATACCACCCGAATGTTCTCATTGGCTGGGAGTCGTTCTCAGGGGAAGCGGACAGGGAAAGTTCCTCCCATGGTAAATGTCGCTATGCTCCCAACCAAGAGGCCTCGGACACAGTGCACCAAGTCCCGCAATGAGGAACTCACAAGCAGTCAGATTAAGGTACAATGTCCCATCCTCGCACATGATAATGCTGTTGTTGCTTTTCTGGCTCCTTTAAAATTTGCGGGAAAACAGGTCGGCTTACATCACTGCTGAGCAATCCTTTAAGCAAACATAGTGTCTGCTCCCTCTCCCCAATACCTTCGAGACACTCCAGGGGGAGTACCTATATATATATATATATATATATATATATGTATATATATAGGCACTCACTTACCTTACACATACTCACCTTGTGTTGTAAAAGCATGAGTGGTAAAGGTATATGCGTAATAAAGGTTTGTGTGGTAAAGTCAAATCATTGTGATCTCCCTGATAGATATAGCAGAAGTCATTGGAGACGGTCTGGGCGTGATGCTCCTGGATGCCAAAAAGGCGTCCAATCGGGTGACCTGGCAGTATTTATGGGAAATCTTAGCTGCACGAGGGTTCAGTCCCCGGCTGATCACTGCAATACGGGCAATGTATTATAATCCTACTGCAAGAGTTCATGTGATGGGGAATAGCTCTGCTATAATACAGGTAGCACAAGGGGCCAGGAAGGGCTGCCCTTGCTCCCCAATCCTCTTTGTGTTATATATTGATCCCTTTGTGAACCAGCTAACTCTAAACCCCAAAATTGAGCCATATCGAACTAATGGCTATGAGACTAAAGTTTTGGCCTATGCGGATGATATTGCTGTAGTTACATCCAGGCCAGAGGTGGGAATCAAGGAGATCGAAACTATGGCAGAGGAATTCGGCAGCTGGTCTGGCCACTGTCTCAATAAAAGTAAGACTCAGATAGTCTCTTCAAGACAATGTATATTTGAGGACCAATGACAGATCGATACAGCCACGTATTTAGGGGTAAAAATTGGCTTTAAATTGGATCAACTTTGGGCAAATATTCTCGACCCCATTCTTAAAGATATCAGTATTGAGCTGCGGCGAATTGACAAATTACACCTAACAATAGTGGGAAGGGTTAATGTCTTGAAGATGAAGTTTTTCCCCCGAATTTTGTATCTATTCCGTTCGGTCCCCCTTGAGCTTACATCTGAAATATTTCAGAAAATGAATACTATGTTTTCGAATTTTGTTTTGGAATTACCAAAAAAAAGACGTGTTCTTAAAACATTAATGCGTCGGTGGGAGAGGGGGGGTTGGGCTGCTCCGAATCTGCTTTTGTGTTACTGGGCAGCTTCTCTGCAACAGATGGGTACCTTGGTGGCAGAAGATAGGGTGGGTAGAGAAGATGGTCTACCGTCCACATATCAGCTGTCTATGGGGAAGAAAGCAACACGGCTATTCCTTAGGCAATGGAAGCCGAGGTACTACAAGAATCTATGCTTCCGTTGCATTAAAGCAGCAAGATCGGTCTGGGTTAAGGTAAATAAGATCCTGAAAATTCCCAAACTTAATAGATATTCTCCATTATGGGGGGTCATCATTGTTTCCAGTTGAAATAAATGATGGCATGGCCAGGGATTGGGAACAGGCAGGTATATTGCATGTTGCAAGTATGTATAATGAGGGAGCTCAGTTAATCCCCTTCACGGATTTGGCTGAGAAATGTGGATTTGAGAAGCAGACTTACTTTAAGTATATACAAGTAAGAGGGAGTCTTGAAAATCTGGAACGGGGTTCATTTGATCTAGAATCTATACCTATAATGGATAAAATATATCAGGGGGATGTCCGGATTGGGGATATCTATAACATCCTGATGGAAACTATACCAGATGATCTGGGGAAAATCGAGCCAAGATGGGTGGAAAAAACAGAGGATGCAGAGATTGATCTAGATATGTCTTTGGAATTGGGGAAAAATATCTTCCTGGCTGCTAATTTAAAGGCACAGCATTATAAAACTCTTTTAAATTTGTATTATACTCCAGCCAAGCTTTTTAAGTGGGGAGAAAGAGAATCGGATGAATGCCCAAGATGTGGCAGGAAACGCGCAGATAGTATACACATGTTTTTCTTATATAATTCTCTTAGCTTACTAATAAGAGGGATCGAGAAATTTTGGCAAGAAGTAACCGGTCAAGTGAATACTATTACCCCATCTATGATGTTATTTGGATATGATAACCGGGCCAAGTTGTCTAGAACTATAGGGATTTTGTGTTTATTACAACTGCAGTAGCAAGGTTACTAATAGCTACAAGGTGGAAAGACACGGAACCCCCATCATATATGGCTTGGCTCCAATGGTTATTATCTGTGCATGTTCTGGAAATGTCTCTTTATAATTGTAAGGGCTGCCGGGCGAAAGTGAGGGAGTATCAGATCTGGGGGCTGCTGAGCAGGTGGATTGGAAAAAAAAGGTTGTTATGAGCCCGCAAATAGGACAGGAACTGGTTAAATAATGTCCTTTAAGAGTTTGAATGTCGTCTTTTGTTGCTGAATGCTGGATTGTTATTATTTGTATTTGATTATGTATAGGTGTTTTCTCTTTTTGATAATAATGTAAGTAGGAACTATTATAATGATTTAATGTGGAAGGTTGCACGGAAGGAATCTGAATAATGGATATATATATATTTTATGTGCTTCAGAATTTATCTGTATCTTGTGTCTAAAATAATAAAAACAAGTAAAGTCAAATCATGTGGTAAAGGCAATGAGTTGTGATTGATGCATGGTAAAGACATGCATTGTAAATGCATGCATGCTAATGTCACACATCCATGTGCAGAGGTGGCTGCCACAAATCGAACCTGGTAGGGTGGCGCGGGGGAGGGGTTGGGAAAGAAATAAATATCACTTACCTGCTGCCCTGCTCCCCCTCATCTTCGCTGCTACTGCCACTCTCATACTCCAGCAAGTGAATGAACCTGAAAGCACAAGCTCCCCACCCAATCCAGCGGCTACTCTCAAAGCATGAAAGAAGCATCAGGATTGGTCTGAGCAGCCTTGTTTACTGATGAGACAGTGCATTGGAGCCTGTGGCATTTCTCCAACTGAGCTGTGCAACACAGCTGGTTTGGAGAAACATAAATGCGAGTGTCAAACAGACATGCGCACTTATAAATGCCCACCACTCCTGCCTGTCATGGCCCGGCCTGCCCCTCCTACTCCGCCGTGAGCAGCACAGAGATAATTAAAACGATAATAAAGTTTTAGTATCATTTTATTTATCATCTGCTGGCAGTGGGGTGATGCTGTGGGTAGGACCCATCCCTGTACAATGATTCCCTGTGTACGGGAGTGTATTGTGTATGAACACAAATACATGAATATGTGAATTTTGTATCTCGAATCTTGAGAGTATAAAGCAAGCCGTCTCCGGTTTTTCCACAATTATTTTAACAACTGATGAATGTGAACAACCAGTTCGAGCAGTTCCCGCGTGCGCTCTGTCAGCTTTGCAGTGGGGAGAGATTCCTTGCTCAGCGTGTAGCAGAGCGGCCTTGCTGCATGGTCAGGAAAGACCGAACCTGCAGCTCGTGCACATATAACAACGAGGATTGCTCGCTAACCATATAAGTCAAGCCAGCCACCTAGGTCTTGTTCAGATCACCACCGGAATTTATTGCAAATTTTGCAAAGCTTTTGACCTGTATCGTCTTATTAAACTTTTATGAAAAATCAATGGAGTTCAATCATGTTGTGGGCTGTTCCTCACACAGATGTCAGTGGTAAGTGGAGCAGTCCATTTATTCCTCTGTCGAGAGGGAAAATGTTAGAACTGGTAATGCCTCACATTGCAACACATTTTCCGTACTGCTTGTAAACATGTCAATTGGGCTTCAGAGGCAGAGAAGATACAATTAAAAGAGTTAAAACGTGTAAAAAAGCCCTGAGAGTTTGACCACTTTTCAGGCATTTTACCCAATTTCTGAAGATGGCAAATTGTATATATGAGATGAAACCTACTTGGATAAGCTCTGGCACGTTTGAAGACAGAGTTAACACACACCTTTCTATCTCAGTGACTCCGTCCGAAAAATAAATCGGAATCACTTTCCTGCTACATGCATATTTTTGTTGTGTGCACGTGCACAAGTTGTACGAAGGTGAGTACTTCACGAAGACTTCCGCATGCATCTTGCATTGAATGTTCATTTTGAGAAGCGTGCTTTAAAATATATGCCATTCTTGTGGCCATGTGCATGCATAACTTAAGTGAAAATGCCATTGTTTAAATCAAAAATATTTTTCAAACTAGTTGCTAGCAGTTAAGTCTGTTGACCATTTTTCAATCCAAAATATAACTTCCTACACACATCCTGGTCTATAAGGATGCACCTAAGCAGCGAACCTCACTTTTCTCTAATACATAAAGCCCATCAAGGATAACGTGATTCATGGTCACACCTACTGATCTTTTCTGCTCCAGACACCAGACTGGGGGTGTGGGTAAGTGAGAGGGGCAGCTGACAATGGCCTCTTGTCCCTGGTTTTCTTGTCGTTGGGGTTGTGGCCTTTACTATGGGCCCTAGAAACCAGATGCGATAACACATCACCTATATATACTAATGCTGGTCTAAAATTCCAGATGCAATACATGGGGCTGCAAGTTTTTTTCTTGTATTCCTGCATTAGAATTATTGGTTCTGGTGATACAGCAGTTTCACTGACTGGTAATTTCAGAGCAAGTTTAATGGGTCCAGATGTAGCAAACCCATTATAAAGTCATATGCATGCAGTAAAAATAAATGAATCATCCAGAAACACGTAGGGACCTATTTACGAGCTGCTTTGCATTGCTCCTGCACCACGCAAAGTGTTGCAAGAGCGACTTAAACCTAAAGTCAGATTTATGAACTCACGCAAGACCACTTTGCATGGCCATGAGTAGCGCCATAAATCTGGAGTAAGGCAGCACAGTTTTTGGAGGATGCTGTGCAGCATCAGCAGAAAAAAACCATGATAATGCACACTCAAGTGCCATCGTGTACATGTACATCCTCATGCTATGAAGATCTGGATTTAAGACAAATGCATGTGAAGGCGACACCATGCATGGATCATGACAGGATGGCCATGGGGGAGGCAGACCATCAGGCGATAAATTAAATAAGGAAAAGGGTGCATCAGTGGAGTGCTGGAGTGGTGTGGCTCACTGGTTAGAGGCGGCAGACCCGGAAGCAGAGAACGGCCCGGGACCAGGGTTCAATTCCCGACGCGGCAGGGTCGTGGACCAGGGTCAGCAGACTCGATAATTCTCGCCTCTGTGCCTACTCTAACCAGGGGTCACACTTGGCAACTCTGGGCATTAGCTTGCCTCATCTCTACAACGGCCCCCCACAATCGCCGGGGATGCCTGGTTTCACCTTAGAGATACCCAGTAGGGGCCATCTCACAGGGATAGCCAGGACGGGTTCCCCAGCGGTCTACAGAGCCACGACGCCTCAGGGCAGCAGTGCGCTTTACAAGACACATACATTACATTACATTACATTACATCAAAGTGCATTTTAATTGAAAAGAGAGGCTTGTCAGCAAATTGCAGCGGCTGCTCCCCTCAAAAAGAAAAAATGAAGAATTATCAAAACGGGCGGAAGCAATAGCAGAAGGGGTGGGGTACAGAGGAAGGGCAGGGGGCAGGGGGAGCAGCAACAGGAGCAGCAGTTGGAAGGAGTAGTACATTCATTGAAGGAGCTAGGGAGAACAAGGGTGGGGGTTGTCAACCACAGAAATAAACAGAGAAAACACTGAGCTGTACAAGAAGGGCTGGGCGCCTGCGGATAAATGGACGAGCTGGGAGGAGCAGCATGGAGAGCATGGGTGAGTGTGAGTGAGTGAGGAAGTTGGCAGGCAGGATAGAGAGCAAGAAAACATGCACTTGCGTGGAGTGCTCAAAGGACAAGGAAAAAAATGTAATTTCCTGAATGTAAGCAGCGATGGCATACAAATCATTAAACCAAAAGGATGGTAAAGAAGCATTGCTCCGGGTAGGGTAAAACACAAGATAAATTATAGCCATTGCTTGACAAAAAGCCAACCAAAGGTAATCATTGGGCTGACCCAAAGTCTGCTAGAAGTATTAGTATTGCCCACAATATGTATTTGACAGCAGACAACAGAAGCTGTTTGTAGGTTAGACTTATTAAACTGGATAGAACAGCAGAGTAAGGGGCAGATTTACAAGCCCCTTGCGCCACTTTTCCCATGTTAAAAATGAGCAAAAGCGGCTCAAGGGGCTTGTAAATATGCCCTAAGTGGTTTGGCTAAGGAAGGCCAATGCCATGCCCAGCCGCGGCCGGTATTGGGATGCCATCTCTCAACTTTAGATAGGTGTGGAAACTTCAATGTCATTGCAGGCTTCTTGTGGGCTTTATGGGTAAGGGTTGCGTGGTGGACTTGTATGTCAGTGGTGAGAGATCAATGACACCCTGAAAGACAGGTTTGCAGAGTTTGTGGGGACTAAAGAGAACGCAGGCTACCAACCTTGTTAAGCATGCACATTGAGTCCTAGGCGGTGGGGCAGATAGGAACAGGTTCGGTATTTTAGTGGTGTATGCTCCACAGGGGAGTCAGGACTCTGCCTGCCACTTTTTAAGGATTAATCAAGGTTTATGTGCACTCATTTTCTGCTGCAGCTGCCGAGTTTTCAGGCTCAACTTCAGGAATGCAGCTACCGACAGGGGGTGGAATGGATGGCCCCCTACATATGTAGGAAGTTTGGTGGACAATTGTGAAGCCCTACATCAAATCCCTATACACACTATCTAAAATAAATATCATGGTGACAATTGGCATCACTCCTCGGGCGCAGCACTGCAATGCTCTTGGGGCAACCCTATTCAATGGTAGTCTTTCTTTGACCTCCATCCTATCCAACCCTGCCCTGTTATAAACTAGGAAAAGGTGGGTCAAAGGAACTGTTTTGTGCCACATGCAGGTCTATTTAGAGGATGGTGACAGCTGTGAACTGGAGCCTCTTCCAATGTGTGACCTGATCTTAAAGGAGAACTCATCATGATTGAATATATTTATGTTTTGGAAAAATCCCTGGAATAAGGGTAGTAGCGTCTGCTAATAAATGTATTCTGTAGTAAATAGTTAAATGAAGGTGGTTTAAGTCGTGTATGATGAGGTTATTGTCGGATTGCACTTGAGATTGTTACTTACACTTGCAGGCAAAAAAACACACCCACACACTCTTGTATGTTTTCAAAGTGTTAAAAAATTGATATTTTGCAAAATATTGAATTTTGAGTACCCCTCACAATCCTCCCTTCCTACTGCTTTTAAGACCCCCTCCTTCGCATATAATGAATGTATTTTTAACCAGTGTGATTGTTGGGAAATATGAATCTCACCCCGCCCCCCAATCTTACTAACCCAGCCTCAGATGACAGCTTGAGGTACCGACGGTTAGGATGACGTTCCCACCCTTATCTGCGTCACGCACAACACAATTCCCCCTGCTTCGCCCTACCTACCTGCCGTGAGGGCAACGGCTCGATCACCACAGCACAGTCCAGCGCTGTGAGGGGAACGGCAGCCACGCAAACCAGCTCAGCTCCACCGGGTCAAAGAACTGCAACCCCCAGGTGCCCCGGCGGCCGAGTCGCGTCCCTGACGCTACCTTCGCGCCTGGAGGCGCCTGAAAAACAAGGAGCGCAGAGCGCTCAGGGTCCCCCTGCTTCGCCCTACCTACCTGCCGTGAGGGCAACGGCTCGATCACCACAGCACAGTCCAGCGCCGTGAGGGGAACGGCAGCCACGCAAACCAGCTCAGCTCCACCGGGTCAAAGAACTGCAACCCCCAGGTGCCCCGGCGGCCGAGTCGCGTCCCTGACGCTACCTTCGCGCCTGGAGGCGCCTGAAAAACAAGGAGCGCCGAGCGCTCAGGGTCCCCCTGCTTCGCCCTACCTACCTGCCGTGAGGGCAACGGCTCGATCACCACAGCATAGTCCAGCGCCGTGAGGGGAACGGCAGCCACGCAAACCAGCTCAGCTCCACCGGGTCAAAGAACTGCAACCCCCAGGTGCCCCGGCAGCCGAGTCGCGTCCCTGACGCTACCTTCGCGCCTGGAGGCGCCTGAAAAACAAGGAACACCTCTCGCAACGCGAGTCGCGCGCGGGAGCGCCCGGGGCTAAGCCCGGGCAAAGGGCGGGCCCTCTGTGGCCCTCAGTGGACCAAACAGGACGGGGCGGGCCACCCCCCATGTAACTTCTGCTAAAGGAGGTATAGTGTACATATATTATTTTACCTTTCTTCTGTAACATCACCATCTCCTCTTTGAACATGCCCTGTAAGGGGTGTACAAACTCTGCTGCGCAGGGGTGTTCAGGGCAAGCGGCGCAAATGCACCAAACGACTACCACAAGCTCCCTGCCTACTGTTCATGTGACAGACATAAACTGTCCCTGTTATTCTCCACCTAGTACGCTATCTCCTCCACTATACTCCCCAAGAATGCATAACCTATCCTTATGGGATGAACTAAACAGTCTATGCAAAACTAAGTATGTCAGTGTGGATGCACCCTCTCTTGCTAAAGGCACCTGTACTACAAATACTAAAGGCAGTACACAGGAATCCCCCTTTTTATCAAACAAAGTTAACATACAAGCCTCTGTACTTTCATGGTTATTACCCGTTAAAGGAAAGCACGATGAGGACAATGCCGAAAGGACTGAATCCAAATTCCACAAATCATCTGTAAGCCCTGCACTGGCTGGTCATAATCTCCCTATCACCATGGAGACTGATGTCAAACTGGATGATCTAACATCTTATTCCCAGATCTCTTTTCTGACTCAGATTGAACAACTTGTTAAAACCATCATTTCCCCTTTAACAGAAAAAATCAACGCTATAGGGGAAAGGCTCTCGGGTCTAGAGAATAAAATCACGGCTATCTTGAATCCCATCGATAATCCAGTAACATTGAACCGACCCTAGCCAATTACCACTTTTCCAAGAGCTAAGCTAACTGCCATTAAGCATGGGCGGAAAATCCGTTTCGCTCGCGGATTTTGCGGATTTTCGGTAAATTCGCAATCCGCGAGATTTGCGAATCTCCCGCAAAATCCGCAAATCCGCGAGCAGCGGATTTTGCTCGCACTGTTCGCACTGTTCGCGTGAGTTCGCGCCCCGCGAATAAGTGCAAAATTGCAGAAATACGATCTTAGCAAAACTGAAACTACTTACCAGGTTCAAAAGTTCAGGCTCATCATTAGTAGCCATTTCCTGTAGTGCTTCCTGGGGGGCCCCTCCAGAGTTCAGTTGCCAGTTGCAACTATTATGTGACCCTGCTCTGAACCTCAGAATAGTTACACATATGCCACAAAGGTCCTGAATTACAGGCAAGGCGAGACAAGCAGGAGCCAGGCTGGAAGTTCAAATCCATTAATCAGCCCCTAATTCATTATTGTCAGTTGGGGCAGGGCAGGTGTTGTAACTAATTTTGCAACAATGAAAGCACTTAGCAAGTGCAAAAGATCACTAATCAGGAAGCACTAAGGAAGCAGGTGCCAGCTAAAAAAATATTCTGTGACACATTAATCAGCCCCAAATTAATTCAGGTCACTTGAGGCAGGGAAGGTGTGCTTGTGTTGCCATAATAATGTACACTGACTGGACAACCAGAGGGTGCTGTGATGAAACAGAGGGTGGCATGGGTGGGCCAGAGGGTGGCATGAGTAGTCAGAGAGTGGCAGTGGTGACAGAGAGTGGCAGTGATGAAGAAGAGTGTCCCAAACAGGCTGGACACGTAGAAACAACAAGTTCGCGAAACTTGCGACCCGACAGGTAAGTTCGCAATTTGCGACATTGTACAAAACCCTCGCGAACTGGCAGAAACCCGCGCAAACACACAAAAAAAAAAATCCGCAAATTCGCGAGAATTCGCGGATTTTGCGGATTGCGAGTTCGCAAATCCGCAAAATTCGCGAACGCGAGATTCGCAAAATTCGCCCATGCTTAACTGCCATCCACAAAAGCATGCAAGTCACCCTACAATCCCCTAAAATCCCAGATTCAACTACCTCAAAAGCTCCTTTCAAATCTGTTACATCAAGGCCCTCAGAGGTCAAGACAGTACGCAAACTACCATACATACACCTTCCGCCAGAAGCCCCGCCATACGTGTCCGTCCTATCAGGAGTACCAGCACCTGCGATGGGAAAAGCTGAAAGACAGCATCACCTATTAAACAAAGTTATTTTTTGGATGGGAAGAAATAGACCCCTACCACCGGACAAAGATAGCGGAATCCTGAGTGTGAGAAGGGTGGGCTGGTTGGGCCCACTACCAAAAAACATCTCAGGGGACTTGGTACTTGTTAGATTCAGGAACCGGAACATCGCATCATATTTAAGATCTTGTCCGCCTCAAGAAGGGGATGGCCCAATACATATTTGGGATTTATTTGATTTTTACCCCTGTAGCCCAAATATCCCCCGGTCAGGACCAACAATAGCTTACCACCACCGGTTGGGTGGGGAAGCCCAGGTACCTAGTGGTACTAGTTTTTCTGTTTCCAACAGATTTGATCCACTGCACAACTGTCGTAATTTTTGAGTCTACTCACCTTAAAGGACAAACCCGTGTATTTTTACTCTAGAGAGGGATAAAATCCCTTGAATAATATGTCACACCACTGAACTCTGAGGGTGGGGTAATGTCTTTTTGATATTGAAGTTATGTTACCCTTGAATGTACATATTTATTTTTAATTTGACTGTCATTTTTCTGTACGCTTTCATGATTTTAAAAAACAAAATCGAATAAAGCTTTGTATACGTATACTAACCCAGCTATGCCCCTGCCCCGGATAAAAAAGTTGACATCTGGATATGGCCCTCTTAGATGTCAGAGACATGGCACTACCCAGTCTGCATCTTGGGTGGGACGAAAGAGCCCTCTTCTCTCTGAGTTAAAGGGGAGGTGAGTATCGTCGCTCTTTCACATGTTTTCCCCTATTTCCTAAGCTTCTCCAAGTTCCTGCCAAGTATCTGAAAGCTTTTATAGTTCCCTTGCAGTATGAGTTAGTGTGATTGTGAGAAAGCATCTGCCTGTGCAGGAGCTCAGAGTCAGTAAGGAATGCCTTGTGGTCTTGTCAAGTTTGGGATGAAACCATCTCTCCTCACGTAGCGATGGTTGCGCTTTTTAGAAGATCTCATAATAGTAGATTAGTGTACAGAGCATCAGGCAAGCAGAGGTCCCATGTTGATGAACAGAAGCAGTGCATGTTTTCAGCAAGCCAATAAAACTTGCTTATATGTGATCGGGATGGGGTTTTGGTGGGAAGACATCTCTGGTTTGCAACATAATGAGGCAAGAGACTGTTTTTTGTTGGCATGGACTAAAATCCAGATTCTTGAATAGAGATGATTCACTGCGTAGCTTGGTTTACTTTTCCTGTATACATTGCCATGTACCAACTCTGCCAGTGTCCCTCAGTGGTGGCCTGCAACATTCTGCGTCCCTGCTCCAGCACAAAGTCAAGAAGCACTCTGCCACTGGAAACTGTCATGCACTGCAATTGTCCACGTTGTTTCTGAGTGCAAGACCCACTCACACCTCTAACAGTGACCTCTGTAATTCCTTGCACCCCTTTGCCTCCATTCCTGTTGCACCACAGATGTACATCTACAGCACTGCCAGTGCACCTCAACCCAGACATGTAAGACCCCCTGCTGTTTCAGTTTGGAACTTTGTGCGGCTCTGTCATTGCACCTGAATCATGAGAACCAACACCCTGCAGTATTTCAGTACGGAGCCTCATACACAACAGAGTTGCATATGGCACACTCACCTAACATGTACCCTGCAGGACCACCAGATATTATTCCAGTGTAGAGCTGTGAATACACAACCTTCCTGGTGCCAGTTAGGCATCCTTAGGACATCATCACAGTACTGGAATATTTAACGAGTTCCCTTTCAGAGTTTATGGCTTTTAACACAATTTGTGTTAAAACTGTGCAATAATGATCTGAGCTCACTTTCTTTCATAGTTTTTTTGGGGCAAAATCCCCCTCCTCACCTCCAGCCCCCCATTACTTATTCAATGTAGTTGTTACACCTCAAAGATCTCCAGAGGTTCCAGGACGGTGCACTTTGAAACCCGCTCATCAAACACCTTCTGAAAGATCATCTCTGTCCATTTAATGGAGGTTCAGCAACATACCCCAGAAACCAATCACATTAGATAGCAAACACCTCTCTGGACCTCAGACATTAGATGGCCCAAATGGCCGAATCCGTAAAGCCAATCAATTGTTTCTTAAGCAGTAAACTTACACGTGGAGCTGGTGAACACCGAAAACAATCCAGGCAAGTGGACATTCTCCATGGGTTGGTATCCTAATACTATGACCAAAATATCACCCAACAAAACTATAGAGTGCTAAATATCGACTTAGGAATGTACAATCTGCACCCATGGGAGAGATATTTTTGTAAACAATTTCAGACCGTATTTTTAACGATATTCTGACTCTTGTGGGGTCCAGAAGGAAGGATGCTATTTGTCTCCATTAAAAGCTTAACAACTTCTTACAACGGTTTAGCAAATTTCATATTACAGCAGTGTAGAACAAATTCCTGTAACTTTTTATTTATTTTATGCACTTTTATAGACGGTCAGTTTGGCTGAGGGACATTCGATCACCTCACGTGTGAACCAGGTTACATTATAGGTTTTTTAATTGTATTTTTTATACACAAGGACGTTTACCCAGAATCACAGCCTCTTGAGCCAAGCCCAGGGCTAGAGCCTGGTTCTTCTTATGCCCCATCTACTCAGAGCCTGATTATGATGGTGGTGGAACATTTGCGGTCATCGGACCGTGGAGATCTGCCCGCCACATTACGATGGCGGGTGGATGGTTGGTGGTCAGAGAGATCGAAGCAACGCATCCGACGACCTTAAGGAGCCTGTCAGTGCGTCAGAGGGTCTTGTATTCCTACAACAGCGGTGGTGCCTGCTCAGTCACCGCCGTACAGTGTCTCTTTCTGCCTGCCGTTTCATGGAGAACCACTCACACAGGGGGCTACTGAATCTGATAGCTGGCAAAAGGAGCAGGGGAAGGAGACCACTAGCAAAACAAAAAACACCACATTTTTTAATGTGGTACTAATAAGTCACCGGTAAGGAGAACTCAGTCCTAGAAACCAAAGCCCCTCACAAATGGGATATATTCATGTGAGTAGAATTTTTATTTTTATTTATTTTTTTATTTATATTTATTTACATTATTTAAATAATGCAGTCCGAAAGACAAGAGAATGAATATCACAAAAATCAATATGCATCATGAGTCACACACACTCATTCTATCAAACTAACCAGACATACACATACTCTGACATACTCAGACATCCAATCAGGTAACCGTTCATTGGATCACAGTAACAATATTCGAGTGATGCCAGAAGTCTTCCCCAAAAGTACAAGCAAATATGAGATCTCAGCGTAACAGAAACAATTTAGACAGGAGGGTTAAGCAATCCTCAACTGATCATACTTGTTGGACCCGGCCCTTTGGGCAGGTTCACCCCGAGACTTTTTGCTTTTTCCTTGCCTGTTTCTGGAACCTGGTGGTGGTGATCTTAGGCGTCTCTACCCACTTTTTCACTGTGGTACAGTGTAAAGGGCTTGAGCTCTCTGTGTATGTGTGTTGAGTGACCTGCCCTCCCATAGAAATGAATGGGGAATATGTATGCCCATGGTAGTTCCTGATGTATGGGGAGTGTAGGGGCGAGTTTGGTATGAGAGAACTCGTGAGACTGAATGCTGCGAAATGGTATATGCGGCATGACTGTGTCTAGTTTAGAAGTGCAACTTTTAGAAGTTGGTATATTTGTGTAATTTGTGTCTGGCGTGTGATTGGCTGGTGAGCCTGGGTCAGGAGTGCCTGGGCCTGCTTGTGGATTGACTGTCTGGTTTGAGGGTGACAGGGGCTGGAGAGCCCAGGAGGTTGTCTGAGTCAGCCCATGGACGAAAGGCAGCATCTGCTGCCAGGGAAGTGGGAGGAGATGGCACCTGATAGTGAAGGGCTGTGGCTGCCTGACTACAAAGCTGGCTCCACCTCCCGCTGGGCGACTGTCACCTCTGTCCCTGATACTGACAGGACTTCCCTATAACCAGTTCTAGCTGGTTCTCACACTGCCTGCTCAAAGGACTTCAAAGGACTTCAAAGACTTTTCTGTGTATAAGAAGGGGCTGTGTCCCCTTCCAAAATGTTCTTGTTTCTGACTTGAATCTGCCAGGGGCATGCTGCTGCTGGGGCCCAGGGGAATCCCTGGGCCCTGCCCAGCCCCTGGACACCTGATGGACTTTCCAGGATGACTGGACTACTGAAGGACTTCCTGGGACCCTCTGCCTTGCCTGTGGTGATGGGAGACCTTGTTTTGGCCCTGGAAGCCTTGTCCTGTGATGCCCTACAGCTGCTGGGACCCTCCTTACTGTGGGGGTCCTCTCTGGGGCGTTTTTGTTAATTCCTGGGCTCCCCAGCGCCTCGTGGGCGCTTCTTATCTTGATTTCTGGCAGAGCGCTGTGGTTATCCTGTGGGGGAAGCGCTCCTGCCGTTTGGGTGGCCCGAGTGCTTCGTGTGCACTTTATTTTTATTGTTACGGGTATTTTCCCGTTTATTGGCCCCTCTGCGAGTGCCTACCTCGCTTGTATGTTTTATTTTATTCCACGAGGGTGCCCACCCCTCATTTTCCGCTATTTGAATCACCGCCGCAGCACCGGGATGGAGGACGCCAGCAAACAGGAAGTCAGGCGATGTTTTGCCTGAAAGCGGGCGGGACTTCCGGTTTTGCGGGAGGAGTCTTGCGCCCGCCGCCGGCATCAGAGGAGTGAGGGGAGAGGTGTTGCGGGGCTCCCATGAGCTGAGGGAGCCCCGTGGTGAAGGGAGGAGCCCCGGGTCCCAGGAGGGGGCCCAGGTGAAGCAGCGCTTGCTGCAGCCAGGGAGTAGAGTTGCCGCCTGGAGGAGCCCCAGCCAGCAAACAGCCCGGTGAGTGAGGGAGACCGGAGTTGCTGCGGGGGGAAGCTCCGGGCGGGTGTGAAGGCTAGCGCGAGGCCCCGGATGGCAGTGGGTCTCCCCACCATGGCGGGCAGTGTTGTGTGCGGCAGCCCCTAGGATCCCAGGGGCATTGTTGTGTCCTGAGCCCCCGGAGGCTCCAACGAGGGGCATATTTTACTTAAGAGCCACGAGAGGCTCCACAGCTGCGGGGGCATGTTTGTTTGAAGGAGCTGAGTTGGCTCCAAGGCCCGTGTGCAGACCACCGTTTAGGGGGGGCATAGTTGGTGCTTAGGGCGGTCCCAGATGACAGTGGGCCGCCCCAACGTTATTAGTGAGTTGAGAGGCTCCAAGGGTCCACTTTGTGTTGCGAGCCCAGAGAGGCTCGTGGGGGCATTTTGTTGTGCAGAGCCCCGAGGCTCGCAACCCGCAATTGTGTGTTCAGAGCCTGAGGACTCCACGAGGCCTATTGTTTTCAGAGGTTGTGTGGCTCCAACGTTTGACCAGTGTTCCCAGAGCCTGTGTGGCTCCAACCGATGGTGTAGATGTGTCCAAGGGCCAGTGAGGGCCCGGTCGCAGTTTGTTTCCAGCTGCCCAGCAATTAGTGGGCAGCTGCACCGTTTAGGTGCAAGATGGAGAGTGAGTCCCTGGGAGGGACAGAGGTGGCACAGAGGTGCCAGGCCGGTCACAGCTGCGCAGCACTTAGTGCCAGCTGCAGCGTTTAGGCCCTTGGGATGTTCCCAGGTGCCCAGCAAGTAGTGGGCACCTGCTACGTTTAGGCTTGTGCTTGGACTGGCGCTGCATGGCAGCGCACCCTGACATTGAGACTCAGGGCGTCTGAGCCCCAACAAGGCCAGTAGGCCTAGGGACTGCCACAGGTGGTGGCTTATGTAAGTTATGCGCAATGTGATTTCTATGTTTTTAATAGTAATTGCCTACTGTGTGTTTTTGCGCTATTGTGTTGTTCTGGCACCTCTGAATGTTTTTAGGCATCATGTGTCTTTCTTTCAATGCGCTGCACCTCTGAATGTTTTTAGGCATCATGTGTCTTTCTTTCCATGCGCTGCACCTCTGAATGTTTTAGGCATCATGTGTCTTCTTGCGCTGCACCCCTGAATGTATTTTATTGCATCATGTGCTTTATTCTTAACACCTCTGAATGTTTTAGGCATCATGTGTTTCTCTTTATTACTCCTCTGAATGTGTTTCATGCATCATGGGTAATGTGTTCTTGTGTATACCCCTAAATATATTTTATTCTTAAGTGGTGGTTCTTTTTAGTACCGGTGGTCCTAGTAAGGTCCTGGTTCCTGTTACCAGTGGATACTGGTTGTGATCTTTTTGATTACCATTTTATGTTTATTATTCCTTATTCTAAAAGTGCTATATCTGATTCTGACAGTGGCCCATGTGGCCCTGTCTTGTAAATAATCCCTTATGAATGTTGCCCATGCCAGTTGGCACAATGTACATGTGTGATTTTTATCTGATATGTGTTTTGACAATACAAAAGTTATTTTATAATAACCTTGTGTGGAGTTCCTTTTGTAGTGTGCCTAGTATGTTGTTGCTGTTGTGTGCTGGCGCAAATGCTTTACACATTGCCTCCGAGTTTAGCCTTACTGCATGTGCCAAGCTACCAAGGGGGTGAGCAGGGGTTATCTTGGCGTGTGACTTCCTTGCCCTGACTAGAATGGTGGTTTCTGCCTGGCTTTGGCGTCAGCCTTAGCCTACCAGAAATAGCCAGTTCTAACAATACTATTCAAAATTACAATTTCTTCCCCAGGAAGGAGATAGATGCAGGGGAGACACAGAGGCTCCAGCGCCGATGCACATTTCTCTGTCAAACCCGGATCTGGGTCACACCTTTCGGACTGTATTAATTAAAGAATGTAAATAAATTTAAATAAAAAAATAAAAATTCTACTCACTTTCAATTCAATTCAATTCAATTATAACTTTATTTCGGTCTTTTTAGACCATAAAAGTACATAAAAAAGAATATAACACATTTCCATCCAAATCTTAGCAATAGCATTCTTTGTCACAGTGGTTGGGTGGAAGACGTCACAATTTACCCAGATCCGTCCCATATTTACAATTAAAATCAATTAATTCATAATACAATAAAAAAAATTTAACAATTAAAAACTCTACATTAAAAATAATTTATATATAAAATCTTTCAGTCACACACCTCAAAATTACTATTTGTCAATGACACATAATATCTAATTGCTCCACAGAGATTAAATGGTTGAAAATTCATCACTGGGTCATTCTTAACAATTATAACATTTAAAAACAGATTATGTCAGATATTGCTAGAGTTTTATGCAACAAAGTTTACAGTTTCAAACCATTTTTAGCTCTAATGAACTTCACACTAGAAAGAAATCTAGATACACAAAAAAACACCATTTGCGTGGTATCAGACCTTATTAGACACTCTGCCTCTCTGCAATGCCTTAATTTTAAGGTGATGCAGAGTGGTTTATTCCATCTTTTTCTAGGAGTGTCATATAAAGGACAAAAGAAAAAAATATGTGCATCATCTTCCTTGACTTCAATCAAATTTTTGCAAAAAATGCATTTTATCTTAATCTTAGTCATTTCGATTACTAACCCATTTTGATTTCTTATCATTTGTTTGTAGAACCCCATATCTGAATTTCAGGTACAATGATTTGGCAATTTGTGGGCATACCTCATCCATCAATGGTTCGAACTGAGGTATATCTTTAAACATGAGAAACAATGTAGTTAAAGATCCTAAACTGGAATCCTGCAGAAAATTACTACTCATATAGTTCCAGAAGGATAACTTTACAACTTTGCTACATGCCATAGTCAAATCTGAAGGCTCATCCCAATAATGTGATAATCCTATTTTTTTTTAAACCAGATCGACACATGGTGAAACCACGGGATGGCCTTCAGAAGACCGAAACTCATTATCTCTTGCAAACCCTTTTTATAATGTACAAGCTCAACCGTTGACCAAATTCTTACCCAAAATAAAAGGGGGCGTAATACAGCAAGACTATCAGTACGTTTTAGATTAAGGTCAAGTATTACCGGAAGCATCGGGGTTCTATTAGGTAAAGACAGTAATTTACGAATGAATTTATTTTCTCCAATTTCAAAGTTACATTTACAGTATGGTCCCCAAAGTTCTGCTCCATACAAGGCAGCTGACTGAGCCTTGAATTTAAAAACCTCAGTGGCAGGAGAAACGGCCTTAGAGGTACTCCCTCCATGCTTCTTTGTAATGGGGGTGCAATTTTGGAGCAGAACTAATCTATTTTTTTCCAATTGCGGCTTCCAGGACAATTTCGAATCAAGTGTAATGCCTAGATAGTTAAAAATGTATTCTAATCTTTGACCATTTAACTCTAGATTCTTTTTGAAGGATTTATGCGAGTTAATAGACATATATTTAGTCTTGCTGGGATTAATTTTGAGTCCCTTGTTGGTGCAGTACAAATGGAAGGAATTCAGCAAGTGTTGAAGGCCACTGGGGGTTTGCGAGATTAAGATGGTATCATCTGCAAAAAGTAATACGGGTATTACTTCCCCTCCCAACTTGAATATATCCCATTTGTGACGGCCATTGGTTTCTAGGACTGAGTTCTCCTTACCGGTGATTTATTAGCACCAGATGAAGTAAATTTTGGTCAGAATGGTGTTTTTTTGTATTGCTAGTGGCCGTCTCATGGAGATTAACTGGCCATAAAAAAAAGGCGGAAAGGGACTTTGGGCCACTCTTAGCCTTGAGTTTTGGGGGGCACCTGGTGCCCCCTACATATTCTTGCACTATGTGGCAGGCACTGCATGGTGTCTGCCAAATAGTGGATGGATATGCAAAATGTGTATTTTTTGGTACTGCGCCGTGTGCTTGCAGCCTGCAGCACAAACCACAGTACAATACATGCCTTGACTGCGGTCGCATGGTAATCCTTAAGGCAGGACCGCAGACAGCTAGTTGAGAGGTTCCATTCCCGACAGGATGGCGGTCGGACAAAAGTTCGATCACCATCATAATCAGGCCCAGAGCTAGAAAGACAAACATTTTTAAAACTGTATTGCTCGAGCACACATTAAGATCAGAATCCCTCTGGAATGATGCAACAGGGTTGTATTTTTATAAGAGTAAAGGGTCCTTTTCAAGTTTTCGAACAATAAAACACAGTAAATGACACCTGTCCTGTTAAGTAGACATATGTTGTGTTTTCTATCTACAGGTGAGCTGTATTGCATGCCTCACTTTAGGACTACCGGTGAAATTCTGCCAAATTTTATTCTTTTATACGATTTTCTTGTATCTAAAATTAAATCAAACTCATTATAGTATGTGGGAGCAAAAAAGTAGCTTGAATACTTTTGGAATATTTGCCAATTTTAATTTGACGTTTTATTTCAAACTCAAACAAGACCAAATGTAATATTATAACTGTAACCCTAGCTTTGTGTGGTGTATATTGTAAAGTTAGTTGATAAATAGTGTATGTGCATATGTATGTAACTTATTTAGCCCAAACCTAGACCACAAAGGAATTGTGTACCTTCCCCTGCTATCCATAACACACTCAGATAAGTCATTCGCATCCAGCATAGAAAACATTGCTGTCAGTAGCCCATTGCTATAGGTGTGACATTCAAATCGTTCTGGCTTTTCACTAGGGGTGTGTGAAATATGTGTAATTTCCTTTTGCCAAACGGCATGAAATTTCATAAAAATTACGCGAATTTATGCAAAAAGCGAATCTGGCAATTATCGCTACATTTAACTGCGAAATGCATCATTGTATCCATTACGGATACAAGAACACGTTTTGTGCTAAAAAATGTGCAAACAACTCAAGTGTAGTTAGTGAACAATATTGTGTAGTAAATGTACATAGTATTGCGAATTTCATAAAATTGAGGGAAATTCTGGGAACTATGCAAGATTGCTCTGGTGAAACAAAAATTTTGCCTGAGGCTCATTTTCCAGTCAACAGTAGGACAGACCTTGTGGAGACATGTAATGTGAAAAATGAAACTAAAGTCCCAGAATGCTAAGTACTGAAGCTGAAATTGCAGGACAGGCTGATGACCCTATCATCACATGGCACCGTTTGACCACCACAAAATCATGGACCTTAAAACTGACACCCAATGAGCGCTTAGCCATTGTACAACAACCTAAGGAACAGCCTTGCAGACGGACTGGGCACGGGTGAAGATGTGTGGCCAGGTGGTTTCTTAACCCTACAGATTTTTTGCTGTTGAATGGGGGAAGTGGTGCAGGGACATATTTGAGAATCTGGATGCTAAAATCACAAAATGTAAACAAAATTATAATCCTCACTATTATCAGATTACAGATGGTCAGTACCGCCAGCAACCCTACTTACAATTCCTAATGGAGTTAGTGGGCGGCAAAAGGCTCATTGTCTCGATGCCTTGAAGTTGCAAGTTAAACACATCAAGGGGGTCATGATCCTGCCTTGGGGAGGAAGTAAAAGAACAGGAAACTAGTTTATTAACTGACATGGATGCTTTTATTTATATTTTGTTTATGGTCCCCGTTTTCGTTATGTTTACATTTTAGGTTGCAATGACTTTGTTGTATCAAAAGATGTTTGAAAATGGTGAAAAATAGCCGAAGAAACCCATTGAATTACTGAAATAAATTTCCATGGTACCGGCCCATGACACAATTCCCTAAAATCCTTTGATCGCCATTTGTAACTTGGAAAACGATTATTTCGAGGACGGAAAACCGCTTTCCTGACGATTCACTCAGCTCTCGGCGTCCTTGTGCCACTGAGACGTACGGTTTATTTTTAAGTTCCTCAAAATGAGAATTATTCTATAACTGGCATCAAAGTCTTCACGGAGACAGTTCAAAGAGGAAATCTGTCAGGCTGTATACCAAGAGGAAACGGGTAGATGACAGATTTTAGGAACCGGCAGCCATCTTGTAACATGTATTCCCTTACAAGCAGTTCTTAATATTCCAGAACAGTTCATGTTTAAAGCTAAAATCTATTGCACACCTGCAGATGTGGCTTCCAGGCCCTTCTCCGGATCAAATATGTGGTGTTTTGGAAAACTACACTGACATACTGTAGTTACTGCCAGAAAGATGTATCCGGCTGCGATGTGACAGTTCTGTGGAAGTGTGAAGCAAAACAAGAATTCACAGAGCTTCGCCCCTTTCGAAAACATACAAATAAAGAAACATTTTGAACAACAAAAAAACTCAATATGAAGAGAGGGAAAACTGGCAAGTTACTCAGGGCATCGAAGTCGGCACAACCATATACAGGAAGTGAGGGAGCTTGTGTTTGGACTAGTATTCTGTCTGTGAGTGGCCCATTAGAGAGAGGCAAGTTTAATGCTTCTCCCCAGTGCTCGGTTGGTGAGATAATAGGTGCCAGTGCTCAAAGTTTGGCTCAAACACCTTCGGCCTGCGCTATCAAAGATTGGAGCGCCGAATATCAAGGCTGCCCAGTCTTGATTCCACCTCATGACTCTTTTTTTTTTTTTTTGTTCAAATCATTTTTATTAAGCAAAAACAAAAATGTAAAGCAGCAGTTAAGCATCATTATCATACAGACATAGTGGAATAGTGCAGAGATCAGTCATGGGTAAAAACATATAAAACAGTATATGAATAAACAAATAGATGAATAGATGAATAAATGAATAAGTGAATAAATGAATAAATGAGTAAATAAATAAATAAGACTGAATACTAAAGTATAACATCGTATCAAGTGAGACAATAATCACTGCACCGTTTTAAGAAAAGAAGAGAAGAAGTGATAACAATTTAGAAAACAATAAGCAATCAGCATCACATTATCATCAATGCATACAATTCCGTAGAAGTTTCTATCTATAGCCAGGCATGAAACTTCATGTAGGTCCTCGTCATCCCTGCACATTACGACTCTGGTTATCATGCTCATTCTGTGTAGGATTTACCCCATGGAATAACTGAACATTAAGGGGGTCATTACGATTGCGGTTTTTCCGCATCCTCGGGGCCGGCGGAAGCCACCGCCGGCCCCGAGGATGCGGAAAAACCGCAGCGGACTGACCAAAGACCCACCGCCACATTAGGATGGCTGGTGGGTCCTGGTTTCCGTCCGCAGCTTTTCCGCCGCGGTCGGATTACAACCGCGGCGGAAAAGCTCTAATATGGTGACGGTGTCTTCCAGACACCGTCCACCATATTAGGATGGCCAGTGAGTTATGCTTTTCCGCGACGGGTTTTCCGCCGTGGAAAAGCATACGGAACTTCACTGCGGGGGCCCGTTGCGGGCCCCCTAGGTGAAGGGGGGTGGGGGGTGCACATGGGGGGTACCTATGGTACCCCCCTGCATTTGCATGCAGAAAGCGGCAGGCACCGCGCGGTGCCTGCCTCTTTCTGCATGCAAATGCAATGCGTGCATTTTTAACATTGCCGCGGGTGCAGCTTGAAGCTGCACCCGCCGCAATGTTAAAAATAGAGGATGTGACCGCCAGGGTGGCGGTCACATCCTAATTGCACAGGAGGGAACTCAGCATGCCATGCGGAGGTTCCCTCCTGCTCTGGGGTCGCGGACGGACGCAAGTCCGTCCGCGATCCTAATCGACCCCATAGTTTGTCGGACAGTACCTTATGGTGGGTCGAAGGTGAAGGAGGAGGAAGCCTGGTCCAAGGAGGACCACAACTTGTTGTTGCTGACCTGCCATGGTGATGTGTGTAGGGCAGGGTTGTCAGTGCCCCTAATTCAGGACAGCCACTCTCTCCAAGCATTGAAAGAGACCTCTGTCGCTGATTTCCAATTGCATAGGATCACCTTGCATGCTAGTGTTAGTAAGAGATCTAGAAGCTGGCGGTCATGGTCTCCCTTTAGTCTCGGGTCTATGGCTCCCAGGATAATATAAGAGAATTCCCTTGCGGGTTGTATCCCAAGTATGTGCCCAATATAATCAAAGATCCTGGACCAATATGTGTGGAGTATGGGGCAGTTAAATAACATATGTGGGAGATCACCAACATCCAAAGAGCAGTTCCAGCATGTTGGTGTATCTCGTAGGCCAACCTTATGCAGTCTCTGTGGGGTCCATAACGTCCTGTTAAGTATCATATACTTTGTTTGCGACAGTATTGGTGAAACCTTGTGTGTGAGCGCTGATGCATGTATCCTGGCCCAGTCTATGTCTATACCAGTCTTGTTTGCTTCAGCTTCCCATTTGAATTCATTACGCCTCAATGATTTGTTAGGTGAAGGTGCAAGTAATTTGTATATTTTGGAGACAAAGTGTCCGGAGGATTGGAAGTGCGGAAGCATAGACGTTAGCCACGGTATGGCTGGCTTGAAGGTACGTGTGGACAGAGCCGATTTTATCTCTAGGAAGGCGTAGAAGTCAATCGGAGATAGGGAGTGTTTAGCTTGTAGGGTCGAGAAGGGCAATGGCATATTATTATCATATAGATCTGCAATGCCAGTGGTCCCATTTGGGGGGCGAGCCGTTTATCCTAATCAATGGGTTGCACCATAAGGATGCAGAGGTTGATTTATGGAATTGCAGACCAGTCTTATGGAGCTGGTCCAATCTCAAAAGTGCTCTCTTGGTATTGAGCATGATGTATTTAGAGTGCGCAAGGTGTGAGAGGTCCATTGTGAGCACTGTGGAAAGCGGGGCCTTACCCATGATGGATTTCTCGATATCGATCCATAAAGGCGTATATGTAGGGTCTGCAGCAAACCAGGAAGCACCTTGCTTGCAGAGAAAGGCGGCTTGGTAATTCCTGAAGTTGGGTAAACCTATACCGCCTTTTAGTTTTGGAAGTTGTAATTTTTTCATGGCAATTCTCGGTTTCTTCCCTTTCCACAGGAAGTCCGTGAATGTCTTCTCTATTTTGTGCAGGAAATCCTCAGTGAAGGTCATGGGAAGCATACATGCCATATAGTTAACCAGGGGGCTAATCATCATCTTTAGCGTCTCTGCTCTACCCCACCATGAGAGAAATTTCGGCGAGCAACTATCTAACAGTTTTTGTATTTTCTTATATAGTATATCTTCATTGATTTTCAAGGTGGTGATCAAATCCCTCTCAAATTCCATACCTAAATACTTAAAACTCTTCTGCTGCCAGGTAAGTCCAGAGTCACCCAATATACTTTTGCTACCCAGGTTGTTTAGTAATTTCACTTCTGTTTTATCTTTGTTTAGGGAGTATCCGGACACACTCGAGAATTCTTCAATTGTAATGAGCAAGGCGGGTATAGCTTTATCAGCCTTCTCACTCAGGACCAGTACATCATCGGCGTAGGCCGTGAGTTTGATTGTGCAGTCTGTGAATGGAATCCCAGTAATCTCAGGGTTTTCTCGTATATAATACAGTAAGGGTTCGATTGCCAGAAGGAACAAGGACGGGGACAAGGGGCAGCCTTGCCTAGTACCTTGCTCCAGGTTGAAAGGGGAGGAAAAAGCGCCACCAGCTCTCACTCTAGCGGAGGGACAGGCATAGAGGGACATGACTAATTTAGTAAATAGGGGACCTAGGTCGAATTTATGTAATACCGCATTCAGGTATGTCCAGTCCACTTTGTCGAACGCTTTCTCAGCGTCTAGTGTAATCGCTACAGTGGGTGTGGATAAAAGCCTCGCCTTTTCAATGACGTGAGCCAGAGTTCTAGTGTTATCGCTCGACAACCTGTTTTTCAGGAATCCCGCTTGCGACGGATGTATTAAGGACGGCAAGACCTTCTGGATGCGTCTAGCTAGAATCGAGGCAAGGAGCTTGCAATCTAAGTTTATCAGCGAAATAGGCCTGTAGTTTTTAGGGAGTTTAGCGTCCTTGCCCTCTTTGGGTATTACTGCAATTACTGCTTCGGCCATGGTGCCTTTAACCTCTCCTGTATCACTTATTTCCTGGAAGACCTCTAGTAGCGGAGTGGCAAGAACATGAGCAAAGGTCTTATAAAATGATGCCGTATAGCCATCTGGGCCAGGGGCTTTCCCCTTTTTGAGGGATTTGATCGCGGTAATAACCTCATGTTCAGATAGGGGTACCTTTAAGGATTCCTTTTCTATTGGCGAAAGTGCTGGAAGTGTACAATTTGAGAGATACTTCTCCATTTTTTCTTTGTCAACGTGTATGTTTCTGGCGTAAAGTTTCTCATAGAAGCCTTTGAAGATGTTCGCGATTTTATTTGGATCAGAGCTAGGTGTGCAATTCTCATCTATCAGAGAAGTGATTGCATTCTTTTGGATTTTATATTTGAGATATGCCGCCAGCCCTTTCCCTACTTTGTTAGAATCACAAATTTTAAAGCGTTTCCTCCTATCTAGCCAGATGCCTGCCTTCTCGCTTATAAGTTTGTTATAGGTGTATTTTCGGTTGGACAGTTCAGTCAGAGTCTCAGGGTTCTTATCATTCAGGTATCTGCGTTGAAGTTGTGAGATGTCTTTTTCTAATTGTAGTAGGGCCGCGGTGCGATTCCTGCTAATAGCAGAGGAAATTTTTATAATTAATCCCCGTATGGTGGATTTTAGCGCCTCCCACCGTATGGTGTCTGAAGTGTCCCCTTTTTTGTTCGTCAATAAGAAATCTGTAATGGCGTTGTCAATGGTTTCTTTGTGTTTTGTGTCGTTGAGAATTGTGTCATTAAATCTCCACATGGACTGACGAGTAGTTGGCTTAACATTAGATAGTGTGAGAGAGATGCAGGAATGATCAGATACTAATCTGGGAGCAATGTCCGAGTCCTCAACTCTGGCCACCCCGTTTTTAGATATGAGTATGTAGTCGATTCTCGAGAACGAGTCATGAGGTGGGGAATAAAATGAATAGTCTCTACCATCAGGGTGTAATAAGCGCCATGTGTCTATCATATGAAACCTACTGCATAGTGTCATGAACGCTTTGTGGGCCTTACCTGGGCGAAAGATACATTTGGAGTCTCTATCTATTATCGGATCAAACGGAAGATTGAAGTCGCCTGCCAGGACATGAACTGCCGTGTCTGGAATGGAGTTGATTTGTTTCGTGAGGCCCTGCCAGAAGGAAGGGTCATGTACATTGGGGGCATATATTGTCGTGATGAAGAATTCAGTGTCATCTTTAAGTAGTTTCGCCAAAACCCACCTACCCTTCGTGTCTGATGTAGAGGAGATCCCCTCAACGTTTGCAGATTTTGCTATGAGCATCACCACCCCATTTTTCTTCGAGATTGCTTCAGAGCCTATTACCTCAGTGTAGTGTTTGTTGCGTAGAGTGTGAAATTGCTTCGTGTCCAACTTCGTCTCCTGCAACAGGGCTATGTCTCCACGTTGCCTACGTAAATAATCAAGTATCTTCTGGCGTTTAACTGGTTGGTTAAGGCCTTTCACATTCAGTGGTAGTATTTTCAGGTTGGCTATAGCGGTTGTCCCTATTGGAGTATCTATAGCAGAAGCCATCAATTATATAAGGTCTGATATTGTCTCGTGACCCATCTATATGCATAGGACTTAGACCGTAAAGAGAGCATTAGACATTTGTCAATCTCGGCAGCAGCATAGTTTGTATTGATTGCAGGGCTAGAACTATATGCACAATATGCAGGAATTTGAACGATAGAATGCAAACTTCGGAACGCAGTGTGATGCGATGGATGCAAAGTAGGATGCAAGACGTGATGCAGAGCAGAAAAAACAACAGAACAGAGCAAAATACAAAAAGTGAAATCAATTCCCCCCTTCTCTCTACCAACCTCCCTCCACCCTCCTCCCTCTCCCACAGCCCACCCCTCCCTCCCCAGTAGTAGAAAAGAAACATGGCGACTCGGGAAAGACGACCTCGAGACCGCCTCCGTACAGCCTATCCATAACTATTAATCCTTGGGGCTGCAACCCCAGATTACTGAAACAGTGAAACAGGTATGAAGGCATCGAGAAACAGCAACACCTTAACATTGAACTCAGCACAAAGCTATCACATTAATTGTGTATGCGGGAACAAAGCACACCAGAGTAACAGCAAAAGTCTCACTTACTAAGGCTATAGCGTAATACATTATTTAAGGCATAGGAGTATTATTATGGTATCCTAGACAAGAAGGTGCACAAGAACTCACAGAGCAGAACAGAGCATAATATGCCGTTGACTGGGCACATTTCAAACTATCAGTGGACAAATCTATTCGTGACCAGTAACCACGTGCCACATTCGGCCAAAATCAGTCTTACTCAGTTTCAGCCAGAGTAGGTACATTATGGGGGGTTAGGAGCAGTAGATTAACAACACCGTTAGACACAAGAGACTCATCCTAGGCCGGATGATGAGGCTCCCTGTTAAGTTGAGGGGGAGACCTCCATGTTGCCATCTCCATGGCTGGAGAGGTGTTGTCGCAGTTTTCGCGGGTCAGAGAACACATGGGTCACGCCTTGTATTGTTACTTTAAACTTCGTCGGACCTATAAAGCCATACATATAACCAAGTGTCTTCAGCTGTGGTATTAATGCAAGGAACGCTTTCCTGATGTCCATAGTCTCCTTGCTAAAATCCTGTGAAATGAAGATCTTATGGCCTTTCCATAGTACATGGTTATGCTTGCGGACGAAGGTGAGTATTTGCTCTGTGTGTTGGTATCTTAGTGGTTTGCATACAATCGCTCTCGGTCCCTTCTGTTCTTTGGTAATTCATCCGGGAACTCTATGAGCTCTATCGAACTCCAATGGCTGAGAGAAGGTTAGATTTGTGGCCTGCGTGAACCACTGCTCAAGGAACGGTATGCAGGAGCCAAGGGACTCCTCTGATTTTTCTGGCATACCAAAAATTCTCAGGTTCCCCCTTCTATTTCTATCTTCCAATTCCGCAACCTTCCTCACAAGATGGTCCGAACACAGGGAGAGATTCTTGATGGCTCCACATGTTTTGTTCTCAGAGTCTTCCAATTTACTTATCCTGCTCTCAGACTCTGTCAATCTCGTATTAATGACTTTGATGTCCTGGCGGATTGCAACAACATCCTCTTTGGTGGATTTGGCTAAGCCCCTGACTTCTTCTAGTCTGCTCAGTATTGTTTCCATAGCTTCTGCCATAACCTTATTTTCCTTTGACTGGCGTCGGCGGGTCAGATTTCAGGCGCTTTGAATTTTTACCATTTTCTTTGTCTCCCATTGTCAATTTGTTTATTGCAATTTGGCTTTGTTTAGCTGTCTGCTGTCACTGTACGTCGCCGAGCTCACCTATTGTGGTAAATATAATTTACCGTATACTTTTTTTCCATATAATTTCAGACAAGTAAAAGAATAGCTCAATCAAAGGAGAGGCAGAGTCCGGGGTGTCTGAGTCATACGGGCTTTAATTCGGGGTGGCTCGAGCCATGGAAATCAATTCCATCAATACAAGGGTTCGGGGGTATATGCAATGATGGCAAAAAAGATGTCAAAGATTAATTAACAGTGCATGACATATATAGTAAAACTGTGCAATAGCAATGAATACAGTAGGCGTGACAAGTGAAAAGAATAAGATAAGAACACATGTGCGTAGAAAAAAGGCGTGTACAAAGGCGTGCACGGAGGTGTGTGCTGGAAACGTCACAGAAACGTGTCATAAGTGGGTGGGAGCATAGAGGATTCTGCAGAGTCAGCTGAAACCTATGACCTGGGTGCGCGCGCAGCTGGTATGACGTGTGATTGACGTGTATCTGGGGAAAACTGAGGCCTGACTTTAGCACTAGTAGGGAAGACAAAAGTCTGGCATGTCAGATCGACCTGTTCCTATAACATGTCTGATATCTTGTGTTTGGGGAATGTTAATCTGAAGTAAAAGGTCTCTCGGGCAGAGGCTATTCTATACTAAATGCATATGTGTCTAAGTGCAATGCGCGGAGCCACAGGCCTACCATGGTACCGGGAGCAATGCATTACATGAAGGAGACAGAAAGGCTTGGCCCTTTGCTCTGCAGCCGGGGATATGTTTACCTATTTCACTAGACTGGAATGTGTTTTCGAGGAGGCTGAACTGGCTACGCTGATAACTTGAAGGCAAAATACTATTTTGGCAGGCAGGCCAGGCCGAGCCAGGCACCGCTTCGCTTGGCAGGAAGTAAGGCAGAGGTCAGGGATGCATCTCCATGCTGCAGCTTTCAGAGACAGAGACAGAAGTGGTTTGAAGGCAGAAATCAGGGCCTAGCTCTGCAGAGCAAGGAAAAACATGAAAGTGTACCATGTAAAGACGTTGGCAAGGCATGGTTAGGAATTGTATTATCAATCCATTCATGGTGGATCTGATAGAGGACATGTTAACGTTGGACGCAAATGTATTTGCGTCATCAGATTCGGTTGCGGAGGGAAGTTACATGCACTTTAAACTCGTACATGGAGACGTTGAGGTACACGTTAGGGGACATACTTGACCATAAAAATTTCAATTACCTCATTCCCTCCTTGTCCCCTACGGACCCATCAGGATATATCTATTTTCATGAGACCATCTATCTGTTCATATAACATCATCTGTTCTTCTTTCTTTAATCGGGAATGGAAACGTGAACTTGAGCGGGGAATACAAGCTGTGGCGCACAAGCCGCAAATCGCTGGCCCACATTGAAGACATAAACAACAACTGAATACTATGGCCAATATAATCCCTAGGAATGACAATAGCTTCCATCCCCAGGCTGTTATTACACTCCAGAGCCAACCGGACCAAGTCCAGGAGCCTGGGTTCTGATGTATCTGATGGGCAATTTCGTGAAGTCTGGTGATGGCCTTATAGACTCATGGCGCGTTATTAGGAATAAACACGCAACAACTGGATCCGATGACTCTACAAGCTCCGCCCCTATCGGCCAGGATGACGTCAAGGACAAGGCGGTTCTGAAGAACAACAAGTCTCATAGCAGACTGCTCCTCTGTTAAGTTGCCCAAAGCGGAAGTAGTCTCATTCACTACTGCTTCGAGGATTCTGGTTAATTTGCGTATCAGTTTACTATTTGAGACAGTGCCTAAATAGGGAAAGAATCCTTTATTGAAATCTGTATATTGTTCCCATGCGGTTTCAGTCTGATCAACGATTGGGAGATCTCTCTTGTGTCTAACGAGATTGAGGCGGGAATTCCTGTGATAATCAGATGGGGCTAGAAAAACTGGTGGCAATAGAAATGCAATGAAACAAGTACCATCCCAATCTAGAGGTAAACGTACATATGCTGTATGACCACAAATGAAATAAGAATGTCGGGAAGCTTTGAATGTAGACTTGCCTTCATCACTGAATTCGACCACAGTAATACAATCACTATGGCCTAGATGTACTGAACCATTCTTTCTGACACATAATACACCTTTTGCTGGTAGGACTGATATAGATGGCAAGTCTGGACTAGTTTCTGACTGTACATTTAGAATCATGAGGTTGAGTGTAAAATTACCTAATCCATACACTTCATTTTCTAGATCGGTCCCAGTCATTTGTGGAAGACCTTCTTCGTCTGGGAAACATGCTTTGTTCATGACTGTGTTCAGGTTTCCCCATATCCATTTGCCTTGGGAAACTCTGGATTCAGTGTCTAAAGAGGATATTAAACTAAACCATGCACCACAGGAACCATTATGTGTAAACGGGTAAGGAAAGAGGGGCAGAGCTCCCTTGTAATTCTGATAGGGAGGGAGTCGGCCACATATCCAACAATTAGTAGCATTGTTGATCTGGTGAGAATGGTGTAACATACGGATGAATGTATTGTTGCGCAGCGCAAGTCGATAAGACAATTCATGTGGGGGTAGTTCACTAAACGTGTGTTCTGTAGTGTCATTAGAAAAAGAATGTGCAATAGGAAAGTATATATATAATATCCAACTGATGCAGATTAACGTAAGACTCAGAAAAAACATAATAAGTAACATGCAGATACAACGGCTTCGGAGATTTTTACAATAATTTCTTTTCTTGATCTCCTGTCTATCTCTCTCTCCATTGGGGTCTAACTTGTACATGTCAAGAAACTGTCTAACCGCTTCACCCGAGGGGGACTTAAACAATTAAACTGTCTGACTTACTAGACCTCAATTTCATTCTGCACTCCTGCTGAGGAGTTTTCTCTACCAGGGGGAGTTTAGTATCAGTGTCTGGAATGTGGCAGGGCTGGTAATCAGTCTTTGGCGGGAGTCCATAAAATCGTTTCACATGGCTCGAGTGGAGCCAACCTTTTCTTCCTTCTAGTTTCACCGCAGTCCTTGTGGTTAACAAGACGATCTTCGGCTCCTTCCAGCGGGGCTCCAGAGGGCTTGACCTATCAAAATTGCGAACTACGACGACATCTCCTGGGACCAGCTCGTGCGGTTTCACCTCGGTGTTGTCTGGGAAGGCTGCCGCAACCTGTGAACGACATGATTGTAGGGCAGACATCAAGGAAGCAAGGTAATCTGTCAGCATAGTACTATCAACATCAGTTATTTTACGTGGCATAGGCGTCCCCCACATATTAGGAGGCCTACCAAAGACCACCTCATACGGGGATAGCCCTGTCCTAGAATGGGCTACCATTCTCATGTAAAAGAGGGCAACTGGCAAAGCTACTATCCAATCTACACCTTTTTCTTTACACACTTTGGCAAGGCGGGTTTTCAGAGTCTGATTGTGTCGCTCCACGAGACCTGCTGCCTCGGGATGTCGGACACAGTGAAACTTCCATTGATAGCCTAACAGAAGTGAAACCTGCTTCATGAGTTCGGACGAGAATGGCTGACCGTTATCTGAATACACGACACGAGGCAAACCGTACCGTGGGAAGAATTCACGAACCAACTGCTTGGCAGTGGTCGGAGCAGTGTAATCTGGGACGGGATATGCTTCTGTCCATCGGGATAGGGCACATACAACTACGAGGACATACTTAAATCCTCGGCATCTGTCCATCTGGATATAATCCATCTGGAGGACTTCAAAAGGATGGTCGGGAGGATGAAATCCACCTCGCTCCACAGGAATACCTTTTCCTGGGTTGAACTGACAACAGATCATGCAGGTACGCACTTTCTGTTTTGCTGCTGCTCGTAAATGTTTGTTAAACCAGAGATTCTGTAAACTGTCTAACATGGCTTTCTCTCCTAAATGTGCTGGACTGTGTGCAGTGTTGATAATGACTTGAACCATAGAGTCGGGGAGAAACCATGTGGTCTTTCCCTTCGTCATCCATCCCTGTTCAGTCTGGACCCCTCCTTGTTCAGTCCATTTCTTTATTTCATCTGGAGTAGCATGTGTCTGTATGTCAATGACATCTTGTGTGGGGTCCCTAACTGTCATGCAATGTGTCAATGAAGATACGTCAGTCTTTGTCATGTCAGTCGTATGAGTATGAGTCTGGGCTGTATGTTTCGCTGTTCGATCTGCCAGGTCGTTACCCTGGGAAATAGTGTCTGTAACTTTTGTATGTGCTTTGCACTTCATGATGGCTATGGCTGTAGGCAAATGTATTGCTTCCAACAGAGCTTGGATGAGGAGACCATGCTGGATTTTGGCTCCGTGAGAGGTCAGGAAACCCCTCTCTTGCCAGAGAACACCAAAGTCGTGTACAACTCCAAATGCATAACGTGAATCTGTGTATATGTTTACTTTAAGGTTCTTGGCTCGTATACAGGCTTGGGTCAGAGCAATGAGCTCTGCTGCTTGAGCTGACAGGGTGTCAATGCGATGTGTTTCTAAGACTTCAGTTTCAGTGGTCACTGCATATGCGGCCACTAGCTCTCCTGTATTTGTTCTCATACATGAACCATCCACATAAAGTGTCAGGTCTGGATCGGGTAGTGCAACATCTGTCAAGTCTTGTCTGGGCTTCGTGATTGTGTTAATGACCTCCACGCAGTCATGTGGAGTAGGATCTGTTATGTTCAATGGTAAAAGTGTAGCGGGATTCAGTGTATTGCAGCGTCTGATTTCTATGTGTGGTTGGAATAAAGTCAATTCATAACCTGTCAGTCGTGCTATAGTCAAGTGCTGAGTCTGTGTTCTGTTTAGGAGAACTTCCACAGAGTGTGGAACCTGTACTGTCAACTGATGTCCCAATACAATGGAATCACTTTGTCTGATTGCTAGAGCGGTTGCTGCAACTGATTTTAAGCACGCAGGCAAGGCCTGGGCTACTGGATCCAATGTGCTCGAAAAATAAGCACACGGTCTGTGTTTGTCTGCTTGAACCTGAGTGAGAACCGATAACGCTGTGCCATCGCGTTCTGTGACAAAAAGTGTAAAAGGTTTGCTGTAACATGGTGTCGCTAAAACAGGTGCTTGACATAAGGCTTTCTTTAATTCATCAAAAGCTTGTGTATGTTCCTGAGTCCATGGGAGGACAGACGAAGACGCTGCCTCTTGTGTTGTCAACTGTATAAGTGGTTTAGCTAGAAATGCATATTGGGGAATCCATTGTCTGCAATAAGAAGTGAGTCCAATAAAGGCTCGTACTTCTTTCTGTGTCTTGGGATGTGGCAGATGTGCAATTAACTGGATACGATCTGGTGTCAACTGTCTCCCCTCCTTGGACAGCGAGTGCCCAAGGTACACCTCTTGCTGGGCACAGAATTGTAACTTCGAAGGAGACACCTTGTGTCCCTTGTCCGCCAGGAAATACAAAACTGTCAGTGATGCTTGTTCACATTCTGGTTCACTTCGGGCGGTGATCAATAGATCATCGACGTATTGGAGCAGGGCAGTGTTAGGAGGCATGTGAATACTGTCAAGTTGTCGTTTCAATGCTTGGCTGTAGATGCTGGGGCTTTCTGTGAATCCTTGAGGGGCGCGTGCAAATTTGAAGCTACGGCCATTTAAACAGAATTCGAAAAGGTATTGGCTTTCCGGATCAATGGGAACACTAAAGAGGGCATTCTTGAGATCGATTACAGTAAAGAACGTCGCCTCTGAATCAATAGCAGTTAATAATGAAGAAATGTCTGGGACCACTGGATACTGTGGTACAATGCATTTATTTAACTCTCGCAAATCGATCACTAATCGATAGACTGGGGGTGCGTTTGGATCAGTGCGTTTAAGAATCGGAATGATAGGGGAATTACAAACATTGGAGTCGGTTTCTACAACCACTCCTTGTGCAATGAGCTCGTCAATGATTTTCAGTAAAGCCACTACAGCATCAGGTGGTAACTTGTATTGTCGGATTCGGGGCAGTACAACTCCTGGCTTGAGTGTAACACGGTATGGTGTAATGTGCATACAACCTACATCAGTGGGGCCTTGTGCCCATAAATGCGCAGGAACATTCTGTAACCTAGGATCAAAATCTCTCAACACATAATGACCCTTGAAATCACGAAGGAACAGCCTTACTCCTTCCGGAGAGCAACAAATTACAGCTCCTAGAGCTTTCAGTGTCTAGATACCAAGCAAATTTTCTGGACATGATTTCGTGAGCAATAAATCTGTAGTACGGGATAATGGACCAACTGCAAGGGGAACAGGTTTCGATACTTCATTAACAATAGGCTTTCCTGAGAATCCAAGGGAAACATTCTGTGAGCCTGAGAGGGGTGCCCCTGGAACTTCGTCATGACTAATGGTAGTTCTGCTTGCCCCTGTATCAATCAAAAACTTTCTATCCTTTCCTAATACCTGACTATGTACATAAGGACCCTCTTGATCTACAGGAACCTCAATAAGAGGCAAGCCAACCTCCCTCTCTAGGCTATTTCATGTGTATTGCTGATAATCGGGGTAATCAGATTGTGCATACTGGTACATCTGCTGTGTGACATGCTGTGTCGCGGCAATAGGCTGGGGCTGTGGTACCGCTACGGTCTGTTGTGGAACCTGCAAAGGCTGCACGTTCTGCGGAATATGTTGTTGGACCTGGTCCTGTCTAGGCGGACGTGGTCTCTCTTTAG
The DNA here is from genome assembly GCF_964263255.1 of Lissotriton vulgaris. Lineage (NCBI taxonomy): Eukaryota > Metazoa > Chordata > Amphibia > Caudata > Salamandridae > Lissotriton > Lissotriton vulgaris. Next base: position 847,783,243 of record NC_141685.1, read on the forward strand.
TTTTGCCTGTGGCTATATTATGTTTCAGAACTGCACAATCGTTTACATAGTGACCTGGCTGTTTACAATAGTTGCATGTCCCTTTAACGGGAGCCGCCGAATTATTGGACTGTGTCGTACCCTTTTTCTGACCATCAGCTGGAACTGACTGAGCAACTAGCATTTTCATTTTCGTGTCTTTCATACGTCTCTGTTCGTGGTCATGTTCCTCCCTAATTCTATTCTGGTGATATTGTAACATTTGTAACATTTGGGAAGGCGTATTTGCTTGCCACGTGCTCTCGACTTTCAATACACGGTTCTTAACCTGGGGTAAGGAATTCTCGACTAGTTTGGTCACAAATAGGTGTGGGTAAGACTCGCTACTTGTTTTCAGGCCACTATTAATAATAAAACATTTCTCGAATCTAGAATAAAAATCACTAGTGTCTTCGTCGTGTTTCTGTTTGCAGGCTGAGATTGCATCCCAGTCCTCCTTTTTAGTTGTCAACAGTCTTGGCAAAACCTGTACTAATAATCCTGGTAATGCTTTGGTCTTATCCCCAAGACCTAAACCTGGGGTCCGACCAGTTTCTTCGGTTTCCAATTCAGTCCAATTAATCTTTTTGTCTCCCACCTCCCATTCTTTTTCTTTGAGTTTCTCGTAAATACCGGCAGGCAATAACACTTTCAGTATTTTCATAATATCGGGATATGTATAATCTCCCATGAGTAACATGTCTTTTATTTCACGGTGAAACCCTGCTGGATCTTTATCATGACTTGGCACTATTTTCTTCATTTCTAATAATTCCATTTTAGTTATGGGCGTGTATACAAATACACGTTCTAGTGTATCATCTGGTTTACGGATGGGATGTACTTCTCGTAAAGGATTCTGTCTATCTAGGTGAAAAGGATTGCTTACTGGGGGTGGAACAGGTACAAAACGTGGAGTCAAGAACGTTCTGTATTTATGACGTTGTTCGAGAATTACATTAATTAAATCAGTACCTAGGCCTCTCCATCTATTCAGGAGTAAGTCTTGCAATAGATTATATAACGGACCTGGATCAGATTGTTGGTTTTCATACTGTACAATAAGATGTTGGGTCATGTATATACCAGCTAGTCGCTGTTCTTCTGGAGTGAGACTTAAAAATGTTTGCACTACTAAATCATCGTTATATATACTGTCATCCCCGGCCCACTGGACTGCGGACCGGGCTAGTTCCTGATCACGTAAAGTATTGAGTTCATGATAACCTACTCTTTCTTTCAGGATTCTATCTGTAACTTGGAATATATGTTCAAGGGAACATTGCTCTGGTATCGGAGAAAGGTAACGTTTCTTGCTTTCTGAACGAATGGGTCTGTCGAAAGGTCTATCAAGAGAATACTGTCTAGGGAGTTTCGCCCTACCTACGTAAGCTATCGTTTCTTGAGTCGCTGCTGGATTCTCTGTTTCTTCCTCCTCCTCTGAGGATTCTTTGTCGTCTGACTCGAGGGTTTTGTCTGTTTTGTGTCGGGCATGTATTGCTACTATTACTTTACGGATCTTTCTAGTCATGGCACCTATACATTTCTCTTTGTCATGCTTACAATCTGCAATATTCTGACTCCATTTTGTCAATCCATCCATTTCTTTTTGACAATAACCTGGCTGATCTTGTTCCCTAATCAAACAATTAATCAAAAATCGCATTAATAACCCTTGAGTCTGGACCTTCTGATATGCCATGGCTTCACGAACACATTCTGGACCCTCCCCCGATCGAATAAAGTGATATATTTTATCTAGATGTTCTGGCATTTCTGGTAAAGTCATCAAGTAATCTGTAACACGTCTTAAACGTAATGATGCTAACAACAGGTCCCCTTGCTGGCCAGGGACCGGATCGTATCTACAATCTACAATTCTTTCTTTAAGCTTTTCAGCTGGGGTTGCTTTAGGTGTACGCAGCATTGCTAATTCTCTCATTGTCAATCGTTGTACTTGTGGCGGAGTGCGATAGGGACCTCCTGAAGCACCTCCTGAGGCAGAACCGTGAGCATGACTTGTAGTCAATGGGTGTGGGAGAGGTACATTTATCGGGGACGACTGACTCTGAGTCGCATCTGTAGCAAAAGGATTAGTAGGGGGACCAGTAGGGGAAGTGACAACAGGTGCGGGAAGTTGATGACGTGGAGGGGTCGTGGCTTGATCAGCAGGAAGAAGCTGTGGCAGATTATTATTGGCGGGTTGTCGAGGTACATTGGTATATGCGGGAGCTACATCATCTAAATAGGCTGAAAGGAAAATATCTGCTGCGGTCTTTTTATGACGTATTTTAGTCGGAACCAATGGAGGTGGCAGATCATTTGGTATTTCCGGGGTCGCCTTGGGCAGGCCCTCGGCCAGAACTGGATACAGTCCTGTTATAAGGGCATTACTCTGTCTTTCATGTTGCTCCATTCTGACTCGCTGTCCTTCTTCTAGTAGTTCTTTGTCTTTAGCTTTTTCGGAATCCTCTCTACTCTTGTCTGCTTTTCTGAGTGCTTTCTCTGTCCGTCTATGCGATTCTTTGCGCCACAATTCTATGGCATCTTTCTGTGATTGTCTGGCTTTCTTTTTCCATAACGCTTCTTCTACTCTCATGATGCACTCGGCATCCCATGTCCCTGTAACGGGCCATCTCTGATTCTCTGCCAAGTCTTTCGTATAGTCCACCCATAAGTCTAAGTACAGTATGGCATCTAAGCCATGCTTATGGTACATAAAATGTCCTGGAGTGTCCCTAGGTGGGACGGGAACTGCTTCTTCGAGTATCCCTTTCCTAGTTCCTATCTGTCGTAATTTCGAAAACAAAGGCATTGCTACCTTACTCTGGACGCAAACACAATAAACACAGTAATGAAATGCAAACAATCACTCATACCACGACATTAAACACATTGAAACATTTCGAACAGATAATGGCTGTTAACGAGTTCTATAACGAAAACAAAACTGAATCGCTGAATAACTGAATTACTAGATGCACTGCTAAACAGCACAGATACACTGCTAAAACAGTGCAGACCGGATCTGTGTACCCAAACCCGTCTTGACCGGATACAAATTAATGCACCCGTCTTGATGCGTCCCCAGCAACGGTACTCACCGGGAAGCACGGAACGGAAGGCCTCAGAAACTCGACTGGACTGGACTGCTGCCGCGCACTACGCATGCGCCTCGACACTTCGGACAGGTGGGCCTCTGGACACCTCGGACACTGTTCTCTTGGCTGGGCTCTGGTCGGGATCCTCCGCACTCCTCACCGCCTCGTCTGGATGTCGATCGCAGTCTCCGTCACCTCCGTAGGCCTGAGGGAGATACAGGAAAACCTGCAGATGCGCATAGGAGTCCGTCACGGCTGTGGTAGGGGGCAAGGCCTGCGACGCATCGCCGGTGCGTGGGGTGGGGGAGGGGTCCCTATTCGGGCGCCAAATTATGTGGTAAATATAATTTACCGTATACTTTTTTTCCATATAATTTCAGACAAGTAAAAGAATAGCTCAATCAAATGAGAGGCAGAGTCCGGGGTGTCTGAGTCATACGGGCTTTAATTCGGGATGGCTCGAGCCATGGAAATCAATTCCATCAATACAAGGGTTCGGGGGTATATGCAATGATGGCAAAAAAGATGTCAACGATTTATTAACAGTACATGACATATATAGTAAAACTGTGCAATAGCAATGAATACAGTAGGCGTGACAAGTGAAAAGAATAAGATAAGAACACATGTGCGTAGAAAAAAGGCGTGTACAAAGGCGTGCACGGAGGTGTGTGCTGGAAACGTCACAGAAACGTGTCATAAGTGGGTGGGAGCATAGAGGATTCTGCAGAGTCAGCTGAAACCTATGACCTGGGTGCGCGCGCAGCTGGTATGACGTGTGATTGACGTGTATCTAGGGAAAACTGAGGCCTGACTTTAGCACTAGTAGGGAAGACAAAAGTCTGGCATGTCAGATCGACCTGTTCCTATAACATGTCTGATATCTTGTGTTTGGGGGAATGTTAATCTGAAGTAAAAGGTCTCTCGGGCAGAGGCTATTCTATACTAAATGCATATGTGTCTAAGTGCAATGCGCGGAGCCACGGGCCTACCATGGTAACGGGAGCAATGCATTACATGAAGGAGACAGAAAGGCTTGGCCCTTTGCTCTGCAGCCGGGGATATGTTTACCTATTTCACTAGACTGGAATGTGTTTTAGAGGAGGCTGAACTGGCTACGCTGATAACTTAAAGGCAAAATACTGTTTTGGCAGGCAGGCCAGGCCGAGCCAGGCACCGCTTCGCTTGGCAGGAAGTAAGGCAGAGGTCAGGGATGCATCTCCATGCTGCAGCTTTCAGAGACAGAGACAGAAGTGGTTCGAAGGCAGAAATCAGGGCCTAGCTCTGCAGAGCCAGGAAAAACACGAAAGTGTACCATGTAAAGACGTTGGCAAGGCATGGTTAGGAATTGTATTATCAATCCATTCATGGTGGATCTGATAGAGGACATGTTAACGTTGGACGCAAATGTATTTGCGTCATCAGATTCGGTTGCGGAGGGAACTTACATGCACTTTAAACTCGTACATGAAGACGTTGGGGTACACGTTAGGGGACATACTTGACCATAAAAATTTCAATTACCTCATTATGATGCATTTATTGATCTATATCTGTCCTGGCAATGGTCTGATGCTCACCAACCTCACTAGCCTCACAGCACCAAAACTGGGTTGAGTTATGACAACGCAGGGCAGCACCTTATATCTTCTCCTGCTTTATTCTTGTGGCTTGTGAATAGTGAGTAGCGATTTGCTAATGAGGAACATGCACATATCACCAGCAGCATAACTGTAGCCGATCGCCCCATATGCACTCAATTACATTAGCCGCCATTTTGTACATTGTGTGTGTTTACTCCTTGTAAATATCGAGTACAAGTGGCTTCTATATAGATTCAGTTAGCACTATTCACAACATTACAGTGCTTATTACATGACTCTTTAATCTACCTCTTGATGCTCCCTGCCTCTTTCTTTATCTCCGCTTTGCAGATTCTTTTTGATCCTTTCTTTGTCCCTTTATTATTGTTTCGTGGCCTTTTTTTCCTTCTTTCTCCCTTTTGTCTTTCTCTCTCTTGCATTGATCAAAGTCTGTGGAGGAGAAAAAAGATCCAGTCCTAAAAAAAACGAGTGCCGGAGTGACCAACCTGCTGCTCAAATTAAGCACTGTTCAGCTCTGCTAACATTAATGCCATCTAGTGTTAGACAGTGAGAGCAGCCATTACTCCGGCATGCCCTTTGGTACTCCAGGCATTGCACATGTTACTGTTGTGGTACATTGGCAGCCAGCCAGGTATATTATGGGTCTTGTCGACATTCCTGAGTAGCAACCAAAATCCTGTCCAATTACACTGAATCTTCAAGAACATGCCCCATTGCTGTCTGCTGACACCAGGATAGGTTCAGGAGGTTCACCCCATTTTCTTTGGCTTTGCCTGGGAAATCAGCAGCTTGCAAGGGGGTGTAGCCCAGCAGGAAGCGGCTCACTGCATGGATATGCACTCATTTCTTTTGCCTGAGTAGAGTGTCTTTCTGGGAGCAGTTTGGGGTCAAATGGAGCAGCAGAACTGGAACCTTGCATCCCAGCAACGCACAATGGTACATTCAGGTTCTCTTCACTAATTTCAAGGCAATAAAGTGAGATTTAAACTCTTTTTGGGTTCAAGCCCTCTGTAAAGGTAAGAATGTGTGCTTTGTAGTAATTTGGGTATGCAAAACAATAGGAATAATCACTTATGTAGCACACAATATGTGAGTGTTTTTAATACTTAAAAGTATATAGTATACCACGGGCAAACCCATTTGATAAACAAAACATTACGAAAGATTGAGTTAAAACCTGCGAGGATTCAAAATGAGGACTGATGATGTTCTAAAACAAAGTGATTGACTAATAATTGTAAAGCTAGTCAGGGAATGTGCAATATTCTAATACATGTGTCTGTTAGGAAATATCGTGTAATTCATAGGGAACAAATGTAATGTAATAACTGGGGAGTTGTAAATAATTAAGCCAACAACAACCCAAACCTAGAAGTAGCAGAGAATAACCCCTTGTGTCCTCGTGACGGAACCGTTCCGTCACGAGCCTCGGGTGGGCTGTGCTGGTGACGGAACGGTTCCGTCACGGCCCGCTTGCCTGTGCGGCACGAATTCCGCGCCTGCGCGGCGCATTCTATTAGGTAGGCGGGGCCATGACGGAACCGTTCCGTCACAAGCACAGCCCACCCGAGGCTCGTGACGGAGCGGTTCCATCACGAGCACGGGAGCGCCGTGCCGCCACCCCCTCCCCCTTAGCACTGCGGCGGAGTAGCCGCCACTGTGAAGGGGTTAAAGTTAACTTCCAGAGAAAAGGTCACGCAATATGACGACTCTAAAAGGAAAATGAAGAAATAAAAAGCACAATAACTGAGGGGTAAAGAATTCAAAGAACAAATGAATACAGTAATAAAACATAATTTACACCTCATAGGTCAAGAGTACACAAACCTTACTGTGAATATTCTATTAGGGCAGTCAAGTCTCTTAAAAAGAGGTAAAGTCTAATAGAGTAACTTGGTAATATTTAAGTAAATAGTATACATCTGGAAACGCTTTTCAGTAGTTGGTGGGAGGTGGTCAAACCCTAGGAAATAAAAGAGTCAAAAACACACTGAAGGTACACAATGTAATAGTTATAGGTGTGAGAGTGGAAAGTGACGAAAAAGGTGCAATGAATAATATTGAGATGTACATTAATGATCGAACATTAAAGGATGATTGTTAAGTGGTAAACCCTATTGCATGGCAGAACTTATTGTGTGCTTTAGGGGTACACAGGTAAATATGGAAAATCATGAGCTGAAAACTAAAGGCTACAAAGCCTATGGGAGCCAGGTTAACCAAAGTGAATAACAATCAATATAGTATTACCAATAACAGTAGGAGGCTGGGATAAATGAATTAAGATTAGCTACACCAAAATGGTGGGGCAGATTAAAGAGCAGCGTGATAACCCCCTTACAGGTAGAGTGGCACGAAATGGTGCCCAGCTTGTTAAAGTAGCATCTAGATGGATCATATGTGTCCTAGATACTCCTATTGTCATACCATATAAAGAAGTTCTATAGAGTATAAAAGCCGTAATAGTAAGAAGAAAGTGAGTACACAGCTCCAAATATATAGGATAAAGTACCACTCGACGTATATTAGAAGGACTTTGAAAGTCACAGAGGAATTCCCTCACCATTTAGAAGAACGAGGACGAATGTTCTTTTCCTTTATACGGTAATGGTGTTCAAGGTGACTTGAAATATCCTTAAAATGTACATTAGAGGGTATTTTATTCCTTTTAAAGATACATGGTCACACCTTCACCCTTTCCTCAAACCACTTAAAACATTCGTGACTCTTTCTATAAAAATAGATGGTATACTTGCAGACATTTGGACTAAGAACAGAATCTAATGCTAAATTCAACACCTAAAAGTGAAGTTAGTAATTTGTTGCAAAAATATATTAAAATCAGTTTAATGGAAATCCAATTTGAAAAAAATGATGGGGCTTACATTGTGTAGATAACAGAAGAGGTATCTTGTTTTTCCCGAAATTATTTTTAGCGAGCAAAAAATGAGCATGTTACCATAAATACCATCTTTCAACTTAACATTGTTTCTTTGAGGAAAAAGATCAGAAGAATGAAAAGCTACTGAGCTCTGCATATAAGGAAATTGCAAATTATCAATGGCATTTAGGAGACAGTATTTATAACTAGTAAAATATGTTGCCAACAAAGGAAAATAGTACTGTATGGAGACCAATGCAGTCATCTGCCTTATAGGCCACAGGTCACCCCGATCGGGCGCTGGATTGAAGGAAAGGGGCTATAAAATTGCTTTCTTGCTTGGATAAAGTGTGCACCAAAACAGCAAATATAATTTTATTTTAGGCCCCAAAATGTCTTGCTTTGCCAAGGGAACAAAGTTTACAAATGATTTGTAGGAAAGTACGATAGTTCGAAAAAGTGGAAGTCTATGTATGCCCAGTTCAGATAAGTAGATCCTGTCGGAGGCAGCCAGGGCCGGACCTGCCGTTGCGGGCACCGGGTCATCCCCCGGTGCGCTGCAAGGGTGGGTGCCCGTTTTGGGCCCTTGGGGAGCATTTTTGTTACAGGGCCGTTTATGCTGCATCAGCCACGGCCGGCAGTGGGAGTACCTGCAGGGCGGTGACGTGGGGAGGGGGAGGGGCAGGGTGGGGGGTAGTAATATATGGATTACGGAGTTTTACAGGTAAGTAAACATTTAAATAAATAAAACGAATTTCGTTGCGCGCACTGCATCGCATTTGGCGATGCAGTGCACTCAACGAAACTCGTTTTATTTATTTAAATGTTTACTTACCTGGGAAGCTCTGTAATCCAAACATTAGTACCCCCACCTGCCCCTCCCACTCCCCACATCACCGCCCTGCAAGTACACCCACTGCCGGCCGCGGCTGTGCAGCATAGCTGCGAAATCCGCCCTACAACAAAATCGGCCAAAAACCAGCCCTGGCGAAGAGCTCGGCGACACCCCCAACACCCCCTGAGGCAGTAGGGGGGGCCGGTTGAGCACTTTGCCGGGCGGTTTTGGTTCCCAGTACGTCAGAAGTCAATTCCCATAAGGCACCAGCATCCGTGATAACTCTGATTGGTTGATAGCGGATCACATGTCTTTATTGTTGTCAGTACCGGCATTGCCTTGGACAACTAAACTCAAAGTGTGCCGGTTGCAAGTAGGATGCATTAGCGGAGCCCCTGTTCACAGTCTCTGGCGTTGTATTTTGCAGCTTTTATTGAAAGCGCCACGAAGTAAACATTGGCTTAGCCTTCATCTTTCCCTTGCTTCACAGAACGGACAGCGTTCTTTCCCAATACCGGTGAGGAATTCCCGCCCGTGTTGAATCATCTAAAAGTAAGTCTCCTCAGCGAGGCGTGTTCGCCACCGTGCATGTCTTTTCTGGATTGATTCCAACCCCCTTCTTTCGATTTTGTCCCCCCAGTAGAAAATTTCACGCCAATATTGAAAATTAATTCTGACCACCGGCACATCAGCCTCCAGGTTTCGAAGACTAAAGGTAAATCTTTAAACCTTTCCGCTTCGCTACCTGTCAGCATCAATCCAGGCACTATGAATTGTTGACACCAGTCTTGCTCTGTTGCAGCCCAGACCCGCCTGCTATAGACGATATTGCCAAACAGAAGCCACTTGGGGCAACTAATCACAAGGTATGCCGCATGTTCATGGGGGTATAGCTCAAAAAATAGAAATGGCGAGAGTACGAAGTTTGCTAAACAAACTTTTTCCATTTTTTTGTAAACAGTTCCCATGGACTAGAATCACCGCCCTGATGAGAATCCTGCAAATAACGCAACAGGATTCGAAACGCGTCGGCATTTGACTTGACATTAGTGGTTTATGTCAGTTATGTACAAAATGGGCTTTCTGATTATTAGATAAAAATGAATTCAGTTCATGAGTAGGGAGTTGATCTTTTGAAAAAATAATTCCTCCCTTTCCTTTTCACATCTGTGATTTTTGATTGTGAATTGTTTATTTGGTTTTTTCACTTTACTTCTGATTTATTGTATCCATGCACGTATGCCTAAATGCAATGTCTTTTATTTAAACCCTTGCACTGTATATATGCACAAATCGTTTTCTGAAATACGTATGGCTAGAAATGAAGTTGATGGTAATTCATTGTCTGTTATGTATAATGAAAATTGTTTAACTAAAGTATTGATTCAATGACAAAAAGTTTTTGTCTGGGTAAACTAATAAATGTATTGTTTATCCATAATCATTCAGTGTTCAAATTCATAAAATTGGAGGCATAGGCAATTCTTTTGATTCATGTTAGTGTGGCCCTGCCTACCCTCTCTCCCATTGGGCCCAGCCACCATTGTGGGTTTAATTTCCGCATTAAAAAGGCATCAAACTCCTCATGTGTGGCTCCTTCATTTGGGAAACCTACTTTTTCTTCATACGTGCGGCTAGTCCGGCCGTGAAGGAGCACCGCTGCCTGAACCTGAGCGGATCTGAAGCGCTTGCAAACTCGAGCGCTGTGTTAGAATGAGGGGGCCATTACTGCGGAGAACATAAGCTGCGGGAGCTGGCATGCCATGCCCACTGGGGACATTAACTATTGAACAATCATAACAAGCACCCACAGGGGTTTGCATTCTAGTGGACTACAGAGACCAGGAGGCAATGGGTGCCGACGCCCTTCCTGGGCGGGACTTGGGGGTATTTTACCATGTGATCCACTGAAAGCTTGTTGTTTCCTGCCAGCCTATCAGTCAAAATTCTTCAAATCAGGAAGAATGACAGCACTCCGGAGAGGGCATTTTCAACAGGCTTCTTTATTCAAGCAAACAAATGCGTTTCGGCGTCTAGCCTTCGTCGGTGTTCATGACACCATGTTCGTGACAGGCTAATAATGCTCTCGTGATTCAGTAGCAATCAACAAGGGACTACACCCCCTGTTCATTTATAAGCGCCATCTTGGAATGTGTTTCACTCTACACAAAATAAAATGAGTTTCCGATTGAACACCGCTGCCTCTACATTTGTGATAAGCCAGTGATCAAGAGCGATATCGTGCTCGAAACTCGTTTGGCAATTTAAAGTTGGGAGCGAGAGGACAAGCTGTGGCCGCTGCTGCTGGGGGTTGTGTGCAGTAACCCTTCCTCATGTGAAATCTCTATAAGGGCAACCTTCTTTTATATATGTGTGTATGACCTGGATCCCCGCGAGTGTGGCCTGTGTTCTTACACGTGAGCTTACCTATATTGGATGGTTCCATCACCATTCGTTGCCGCACCCGCTCTGAAGAGTGCACGAGCGCTTGATGGAGAAGTGAGCCCCCCAGCAGAAACTGCATACGCTTAGCACCGCCAAGCGATGTCCTGGGAGGAGTCGAAAAAAGGCAAGCATACAGGTTGTTGGGAGTATGGATATCCACCCGTCCCCTGCTCCATCACCGAGACGCCGCCTGGCTGGCGAGGGGAGTCCAGGCAACTGCTTTTTCACTGCAGCTGAGGACCCGGAATCAAGACGCTATATGCGATAAAGATTGAGGCAGGAATACAAGTACCACCAGGCACTGCGGCCATAGCCCAGCTCATCCAGAGGCGTGTCTTCAAATTTAAGTAAGGCGTATCCTGCAGTTTTCCTGCATACAGTTTGTCGTCCTCTGAAGAAGAAGGCAGGAGCCTTCAAAACGCGTCAGGATGTAATAGACGATACAGGACTATTTTGAACTTTTTTCCGGTGTCTCCAGGCTATACTAGCATGCTGTGAGTGAATAAAGCTTCTGACCTGGATCTCCGCGAGTGTGGCCTGTGTTCTTACACGTGAGCTTACATATATATATATATATTGATGTGATCAAGTCCGGGTTTCCCGGACGAAACGCGTCATGTTGCCATCCCCATTGATGGAATAAAGCACACCATTCATCTTTAATTCCTTGCCTTGTGGTCTGTACCTGGTTTGTGTCCGTTCGTTGTTCTCGGCACCTCAGGACTGTGAATTCTTATATATATATATATATATATATATATATATATATATATATATATATATATATATATATATATTACCTACTGGCGGTCGCCAGTAGGTAGGTATAGTTAGGATTATTTTCAATAGTAAAATCGCAACATTCTATTGGGAATAACTTTTGCGCCGGTTGAGGAATCTGCCTGAAAATTTCCTCAAATTTGCCTCGCGGCGCTCTGGTCCTTCCTTGAAAGATAGGGGGGGATTCGTCAAGAGGGGGCCGAGAAAAAAGGGGCGTCCCAAAACGTGTTTTCCCCATGTTAATTTCCATAGGGCGGTCGACCTCACTTTTAGCCCGAACGGCTGAATGGATTTCCACCAAACTTGGCAAAATTGTAGGGACTGGTAGCCCAATGTGCCTTTGCTATGTCTCAAGATATGTGCTCCAGTGGATTTTGAGTAATTTAGGTTAAAAAAAAATATATATCTGTAAGCGCGCCCCGGTACGCGCACCGGGGCGCGAACCAGCGTGCTATGCAAGTTCGCGTGCGGAAAGCTGATTGGCTCTCGGGTGTCTGTAAACATTCCAAGCAGTCCGGTGCGGCCGCCATCTTTTGTCTTGGTAGGATCGAGACACAAGAGGTGGCAAAAACAAAGAGGGGAAATGACCAAAAGGGGGCAGGGTAGACCCCCCTGACCCCCTAGGTTTGATGTGAGGGCCATAAAAGGGCCCCGCGGGGCAAAAAAAATAATATATTTTTTTCGATTTGGCCGGGGGGGCTCCCGGTACGCGCACCGCGGAGCATACCGGGGAGCGTACCCTAGAGTAAAAAGACTGACAGAGTTTTTTAAAAATGTAGTTTTTTTTTTATAAATTGGAGGTAGTTCTAAAAAGAACTCTTTTTTTATTCTTTTTGTTGTTTTATATTTTTTTTATTGTTTTTTTGAATTTTTTTACTTTTTTTGGCTTTTCTAAACAGTTTATATTTTTTTGTATTTTTTATGGGGAGAAACAAAAACAGGGAATTATAAACGGCTCAACTGGAGCAAAAAAAACAGGAAAAAAATTAGGGTTTCTTCGGGCACTTGTGGTTATCACCAGCAATGTTGATGAGGGTAATACTCTACTCACCATAAGTAATGGTTTTGCCACAATATATGCAAACGACTTTGAAACCACCAAACTTAGTTTGTATATTGTGAACCATCTGACTTGCTTCTGGACTCGATGGAGTGGGTTCTTTAGTTGTTAAGGTGCTGGCAGACGATTGTGGAAGGTTTCTGCAGAGTTCTCTCACCTCTGCTGCAGAATAGTTATTGGGGTGCAATCGTTGCATGTGCCAAATCATTGTATGATTCCCAAATGAATATTTTTTTGCAGGGTTCCCCCTGGATAGTACAGCACCACAGATGAGACAAGTCACCTTTGCAGCGTTTACCTTCTTTGCACCCCTTGGGATTTAAAAAAACTCCCATATAAAGTGCTCCTTAGGTTTATATGGGGCTTTGTCTTCAGGCAGGAAATGCCTTGTCTGCCTTCTCTCCTCCTCCTCCTCCTCCTCTTCTTCTTGACCACAAATGTGATGTTGTGGTGGTCCTTGTGGTGGTGGTGGTGGTGGTGCAGATGCTCCATCTGCTGCTGCTACTGTAGCCATAAAGTTCAAAATATTAGTCACAGATCTCCAAACAGGTCTTCCTCAGTCAAAGGACAAAGTCAGATTAAGGAAAAAAGGTGGGGGCTTTCATCATTTGGAAACCAAAAGTGTTCTGAACCAATGAAAAGTGTTATTTTCAGGTCACATGACCTGACGCGCTTACGCTACGCGCCCCGGGGCGCGCCCGGGGGCGCGTAGCATAAGCGCGTTAGGGTGCGCCCTGGGGCGCTTATGTAGCGCGATCGTATGTGCTCCGGCGCTTCCGGGTGCGCTTACGCCGCGCGTCATAACACTCATCACACGGCTACGCGATACGTCACGATGATGTTTGCGTTTGTGGCAATAGCGCAAATGGGGCACTCACCGGTACGCGAACCGGTGCGTGGCAATACTGCGCTTACCGGTAAGCGCATCGGTACGCGCCCCGGGAGCGCTCCGGGCCAAAACATTTTTTTTTATATAAATATACAATATAGGATTCATTAAAAAAAATATTAAATTTCATAGCTATAGAAATTTGCTATTAAAAAACCTTTGAAATTCACTGAAAAAACCATAGGTTTCACACCAGTTATAGTTAGGAATTAGCATTTAAAAAAACTATGAAATTCACTGAAAAACCATAGGTTTCACACAAGTTATAGTAAGTAATTAGCATTTAAAAAACCTATTAAATTCACAGAAAAAAACATAGGTTTCACACCAGTTATAGTTAGCTGGACATTTTACTGACATAAAACCACAAGGATGGTGTCATCAGTGATGTCATGAGTGATGTCACTGACCATGTCATGAGTGATGTAATATGTGACGTCATCAGCAGTACATTGAAGGCGCGCAAGTTATAGTGAGTCCAACTAACAATAATGGTTTTATGTCAGTAAAATGTCCAGCTAACTATAACTGGTGTGAAACCTATGGTTTTTTCAATGAATTTAATAGGTTTTTTAAATGCTAATTCCTAACTATAACTGGTGTGAAACCTATGGCTTTTTCAGTGAACATATATATATATATATATATATATGTATATAAATTTATATATATATATATATATATATATATATATATATATATATATATATATATATATATATATATATATATATATATATATATACATATATTCCCACCGCACACTTCTTCAAAGAAGCACTCGCACTCAGAGCAAACCAAGGTTTATTTTCCAATGGCTACGCGTTTCCACAGCAAAATCACACCAATTGCCAGTGATACAGGAAGTGTATACATAGGTATTTGACACAAACAAAGAACTATTGCTTGGTAAGTGGAGTCCACTAACATATCAGCCATATTTGAATGTTGTAAAACTATCGATAATAAATGTTAGAGAGTGCATCTATTCATTGGTAATTCGCTTGATGCACATAATGCAATCCAAACCTAGGGGCCTATTACGATTGCGAATTTCCCGCATCCTCCGGGCCGGCGGAAGCCACCGCCGGCCCTGAGGATGCGGGAAAATCGCCGCCGATGCTTGAAAGACCCACCGCCAAATTAGGATGGCTGGTGGGTCTTGAATCTGTCTGCCGCTTTTCCGCCATGTTAATGCTTTTTCGCCGCGGTCGGAAGGCGACTGTGGCGAAAAAGCATTAACATGGCTGGCGGTGTCTATCAGACACCGCCAGCCATATTATGATGGAGTAGAAAGTATGCTTTTCCACGGCGGCTTTTCCGCATACGGGCCTTCACTTAGGGGGCCCCTGGGTGAAGGGGGAGGGTGAGGGGTGCACATGGGTGGTACCTATGGTACCCCCCTGCATTTCCGTGAACAAACAAAGGAAAAGCATACAGACCTTCACTTAGGGGGCCTGTTGCGGGCCCCCTGGGTGAAGGGGGGGTGCACATGGGTGGTACCTATGGTACCCCCCAGCATTTCCGTGAACAAAGTGGCAGGCACCGCCCGGTGCCTGCCGCTTTGTGCATGCCAATGCCGTGCATCCATTTTTAACATTGCGGCGGGTGCAGTTTGAAGCTGCACCCGCCGCAATGTTAAGAATAGAGGATGTTCCGCCACCCTGGCGGTCACATCCTAATCTGCACGGAGGGACCGCCGCTGCCCCTGCGGACGGTCCCTCCTACTCTATGGTGGCGGACGCACTCAGGTCCGTCCGCCATCATAATCGGCCCCATAGTAATGTAATGACATAAATCAATCATGTTGTTGTAGAAAAGGAGCCACCTGTATCCATTGCATGCACAAACTAAACATCGATTGTCTTCACTAGGAATATGACAGTATTACATTGTCGTGGCCAATTGTGCATATCAGATAGGATACAAATTATAACATATAATGATAAAATTCTGTACATGCAAAATTCATTCGACATAGTGTCGAAGAAATTATATATTAACCATTGAGGCAAAAAGTGCCTGGCTCGCACATTTGTGAATATCACGCAATTATGAATATCTGCACAATTCTATATGCGGTATAGTGCCGTTGTTTTCTAACTAAAGATAAACTTACTCCAACATTAAGATTGAGTAACCAAATTCCAAATGTTGCACTCACAATTATACAAATTCGAGTTAGTAAAAATAGGCCAAGTCAAAGTTCATTAATAACCTATACATGGTTCCTTAAATAAATAAAAAAAGAAGAAAAGAAGTGCCCAAAGAGTTACGTGAAAATAGAAAATCTTATCTGAGATGGACCCACAGAATCGGGAAGAAAAGGGTAGGGTGTCTCGAACGGATGAGACAGTCCGCAACTGAGGAAACCCTTCCTTTCCTCCTGTGTAAAGAGAAAGAAGAAAAATAATAGTGATATTAAAATCAAGACATGTTACACTATTCAAGCATAGTTTAGTACCATTCTTTAAAAACATATCGAACAGCAGGATACAGACAGCAGAAGTAGCTACAGTTCATGACATTCTATACAGATAATAAGACAAGCCAGAACCATTCATCACGTAGATGTGAGGCTGTGGAGAAGTGTGGCTCAGGGGTTAGAGGCGGCAGACCCGGAAGCTGAGATCGGCCCCGGACCAGGGTTCAATTCCCCGCCCCGACGGGGCTTGGATCCAATAATTCCACGGACTCGATAATTCTCGCTCCGGTGCCTACTCGACTCACGGGTTCACACTCTGCGACTCTGGGCAATAGCTTGCTTAATCTAAACAACGGCCCCTTGCGGCCGTTGTGGATACCCTGCTGGGGTATCTCACAGGGGAATACCAGGACGGGTACCCTAAGCAAGCGCATAGATGCCTGCGATGTGGGCGATTTGCGCTATATAAATACATGTACATTTACATTTACATTTACATTTACATAATTCCTCATCAAGATTATGACCTTTTGGATATTTTGTCTCGAGTTCAATAATCCACCTGGATTCTCGTTTACGTAGGAGCAAGGTTCTGTTCCCACCTCTGGGGCCAGTGTGGACTTGTTCAAGTGCAAAAAAACTTAACAGTGAGCTATTTGATAGATGGAACAACTCAAAATGTCTGGCTACAGGGTAATGTGGGTCCTTTTTATTTATAGCACGCATGTGCTCAAGCACTCTTTTCCTTGTCATTAACGTAGTGCTGCCCACATACCACATTTTACACGGACATATGAGCACGTACACACAGTATGTGGAACTACATGTTAGAAATTGGTTGATGGTTTTAGGTGAACTATGGCCAGGGATTGGAACAGTTTTGACCATACAGCTATTACGGCAGGATTTGCAATGCCCGCAAGGATAAAATCCTTTCAAGTTGTGTTCACTAGCTGGTTTCCTAGGTGTTATGTCATTGTGGACAATGCTGTCTCTAATACTACAACCTTTTCTGTAAGTTATTTTTGGTCATTGTGGCAGAGTTGATCCAATAATAGGATCACTGGTGAGTACATCCCATTTGTCTGCAAATAGTTTGCGTATCTGACCAGAGTTACCATCATAGGTTAGTATTACTCTGGTAGTTTCATCTGGACTATTGATGTTTTCAGTATTCTTTACATCCTCTTTAGGGTTCAACATTAGGTCACGGTCTACTGTGTTCACTTGATTTATGGCTCTTTTTAGTACCCATTCCAGATAGCCGCTTTCTTTGAACCTTTTAATCATGGTATCTTTTTCTTGCTCAAAAGCTATACTGCTGCTACAGTTTCTTCTCGCTCTCAGCAGCTCCCCATAGGGGATGCTCCACTTGAGAGTATCTGGGTGGCTGCTGAGAGCGTGCAAAAGTATGTTACCTGCTTTAGTTTTTCCAAAAAAGGCTAGTTTTAAGGGTATTACCTTCAGGTGTTACAAGAAGGTCTAAAAATTAAATCTAGTGTCTACTTATGTCACTCGTGAGAGTTATGTTGTTAATATTGCTGTTGAGTATATTAATAAACTCCATGGCCTGTTCTTCGGTACCTGTCCAGATGAGAAAGAGATCATCTATATACCAAAGCCAAAGCTTAACTTTGGCAAAATAAGAGTTCAGAGTACAGTCCTGTCTGATAGCCTCCTCCCACTTGCCCAGGAAGAGGTTAGCAAAACTTGGGGCAAAACATGCGCCCATCGCCGTGCCACGAATCTGTTTAAAAAGAGTACCATTAAACATAAAGATGTTTTTGGTAAGACATAATTACATCATTTCAAACAACATGTTAGTATGTTCCAAATGTTCAATGGGTCTTCTTTGTAAATAGTGATAACTTGCCTCAATGCCTTATGTGTGGTTGATGATATTATAAAGTGAATTAACGTCAAGGGTAATCAACAGGTCATCACGTTCCCAGTTGACCCCTTGAAGTTTACGATGAAAATCTGTACTGTCTTTAACATAGGAAGGGAGTCCTGTAACATATTCTGGCAAGAAAAATCTACATACTTGGAGACATTTTCTAAGGCCCTACCTATAGATACTATAGGTCTCCCTGGTGGTGTAGTGGGATTTTTATGGATTTTGGGCAGGAGATATAGGATAGATAACTTGGGATAATCTCTTTTTAGAAAACAATACTCTTCCCATACAAGATACACATTTTGCCCCCATTGTTAAGTTTGTCCCAAATATCCACAATACTGGCATTGTACACATCAATATTGTCCTGCATATAGAAATTCTGATCATCTAATTGCCTTTGTGCCTCTGCTAGATACATTTCCTCCCCCCACAAGACAATGTTGCCTCCTCTATCGGCTGGATGGATAATGGTATTAGTGTCATTAGCCAAAGCTCTAAGAAATTCTTTTTGTTCAATTGACAAATTGTACTGTATATTCTTGTTAGCTCTATCTTTGAGTTTGAGTGACAACATCCTGAAAAGTATCGATATTATCATTAGGGAGATTTGAATAGAAAACAGATTGTGGTTTAAATTTGGTAGATGTTATCGAATCTGTAGGAATATCCAACTCCCATTCCGTATTGTCCGTTGAAGTGTTAGAGTCTACGCCACTGGCTAAATCTTGTATGTTCTGAAGCATTTGGGCATCTTCAATGTTTAAATTGGGGAAGAGATGGGTTGTATTGTCTTCTCCTGGTAATCTATTCCCCTTGTCATGTTTATATAGAAGATACCATTTTTTCAATTTAGCCTTTCTCACAAATTTATATAAATCAATTTGTGTGTCCGTATAGTTAAACACTTCAGCCTAAGCAGAGTGCACTTTTCTCTGAGAATGTCAGTTGACGTTCACTTAAATTAACAATTGTTTTATTTACCGTATCCGGATCCATTATTTCTTGCTTTTGGAGCCGCGTGTTTTGCTTCCCATAGGCTCTTTTGTTAGTTGTTTTTTGGTTTCCCTTTGTTTTCTTCGTTTACATCTCTGCTTACTCCTCCCCTCCCTCTTCTTCTTCCTCGGCCTCTGCCCCAAGGTTTCCCTCTTCCTGGCGGTGATTGGGGTGTTGTCCTTGGTATCTGGCGGCCCCTGCGTAGGACCCTGAATTCGTCTACAAAATTCACCGATCTTGATGGAACTAGTCTTTCGGAAATTGAACTCACTGTGGAGATTGAAATGTCTGTATCAGATCCGCTGACATCAGTTGTAAGATTATTGTCTTCCACTGTCACTGCTTCAGTTGTTTCTTTAGATGCTGGCAAGTTATCATAAAGATAGTCATACTCGTGACTATATGTAAGAATGCGACCGGATTCGTAATCAACACAATCTCTTTGTAATTTCCTTTGTTTTCGATTTTTGATGTCTTCCTCATGCTGTTCCAATTTCGGTTTTAGATCTTTTAGGAATTTATTGATAGTATCCTGTTCATTGCTTTTCGATAATTCTTCTTCCAGTGTCTTTATTTCAGATAGGATAACATCCCGGTCTTCCCAGGCATACTTGATTAGGATATTAAGCATGGTTCTAGAACTGTTTGCTGAATTTTCCTGCCAGTCTTGTAACATTTGAGGGTTCAAGGATTCATAAGAGGGCATGATTTAAATACAAAGGCCTCTTTGAACCATATGTTTATCTACATAGTCTTGTAGTGAGATAGCTTCCCACCATTTAGCTGTTTCGGATTTTGTAAGTTTCTCTAACCGTCTCAATTTGGCATTTAATGACGTGTCCATACAATTATCGGTCTTTTGTGTCGCACACGTACCTGTGCCTGTTGCCCGTGCTAATAGTGTCACTGCTGCTGCATGATGCTCTGCTTCCGTATCCATGCTGATAATAAATGTGAGTCCTGATGTACCTGATATCCTGTTACACTCGCGAATTGCATGAGAATTGGAATCGAGGACACTTCCCCTTCGTACACAAAGTAGTAGTTATGCTCCCCTCCTACACTGGGAGGTTTCTGTTGCCGCTTTGATCCAGAGCAATGATGGCAGCTATAACACAGAGTTCGGGTTCTATCAATATTATACTCTTATTTTCTTTTTTTGCTATCCCTAGCCATCACACAAGGATAGTTCGAGCTGAGAATCGTTACACAGATATAATCGTCAGGATTTCCAGCAAATACATAAAGGCTGTATTGGGATTCCGTTCTACTTCCACATCACTGGATTCACTGTCCGGTATGTTGCAGCTCGATAATATGTACTGCGATGATCTTGTGCCTCCTACTGCAAAGCGACGGGCGGGGGAACGGGTGCGTCTGCTCCCAAACGCGCACCCCTCCCCTTGCATGCTCCCCGATGCGGGGCAAAAGGAGACACTCACCTCTTTGGTACAATCGTAAGAGAGTTGATCCTGAACTCACGAGGATACGAAGTCCCTCACACGGGGTTGCGGCCGCCCGGTGGACTTCTCCAATAATCTTTACACAAACAACCTAGAATCACGAAGTCCGTGGCCCGTGGACAGAAGGCGAGTGTATGCCAGGCAGGTCTCTCAGCAATAATAGTCCCCCTACACACTTCTTCAAAGAAGCACTTGCACTCAAGTTTTATTTTCCAATGGCTACACGTTTCGACAGCAAAACTGTCTTGATCACACCAATTGCCAGTGATACAGGAAGTGTATACATAGGTATTTGACACAAACAACGGACTATTGCTTGGTAAGTGGAGTCCACTAACATGTCGGCCATATTTGAATGTTGTACAACTATCGATAATAAATGTTAGAGAGTGCATCTATTCATTGGTAATTCGCTTGATGCACATAATGTAATCCAAACATAGTAATATAATGACATAAATCAATCATGTTGTTGTAGAAAAGGAGCCACCAGTATCCATTGCATGCACAAACTAAACCTTGATTGTCTTCACTAGGAATATGACAGTATTACATTGTCGTGGCCAATCGTGCATATCAGAAAGGATACAAATTATAACATATAATTATAAAATTCTGTACACGCAAAATTCATTCGACATGGTGTCAAAGAAATTACATATTAACCATAGAGGCGAAAAGTAGCTGGCTCGCACGTTTGTGAATTTCACACAATTGTGAATATCTGCACAAAAAATATATATATATATATATAACTATCTTGCAATATAAAGAAAGCCCGGTAACTGAATGTTGATTTGCAATTCAATTTGTAAAATGTTTTAATACGTGATTGAGCCTTTTCAATTACATATATAATCTACATAAGAGTAACATAATTAATAAATATTTACTTTAAATATTATTATATTTTATAGTTTCAATGTATTACTATGGAAATATGTATAAGTAATAAAATTCATTATTTTACACTATATACTCTATTTAAACAACATTATGAAAACTACTGCAGTCTAATAATATTAAAATATACTATTCCTACTCAATCTTATGCAACAGTAGGGAAATTGTTGGACTCCGGAGTGGTAAAATGTACTATTCTTTCTTCAGTCTGTGCAACACTAGGCAAAGCGTTGGATTTCGGAGGGATACATATTACTATTCCCATTCCAAAGGGTGCAACCGTAGGGGAGGTGTTGGACTTAAAGGGGTGACGTTTGCTATTCCCACTGCAATCTCTGGGGCAGTAAGAAAAGTGTTGAACTTCAGAAGGATTGAATTTACTAATCTCACTCCAAACAGGGCAACAGTAAGGAAAGCATTGGATTTCAGAGTGGTGAAATTTACTAATAACAATCCAATGAGCACAACAGTAGGGAACGAGTTGGACTTCTGAGCAGTAAAATGTACTATTCCCAGTATAGTCTGTACAACAGTAAGGAAAGCAATGGATTTCAGAAGGGTGAAATGTATTATTCCTACTCCAAACAGCACAACAATAGGGAGAGCGCTGCAGTTTGGGGGGTTAAATGTACCATTCCCATTCCTGTCCCTTCAACCGGTGGGAAAGTGCTGGACTTTGGAGGGGTAGCATTTACTATTCCCACTCCAGTCTCTGCAACAGTAGGTAAAGCATTGGATTTTAGAGGGGTACATTTACTATTGGTACTGAAAACCGTGCAGCAATAGGGACTTTGGAGGGGTAAGATGTATTGTTAGAACTCCAGTTTGTGAAACAGTAGTAAAAGATTTAGATTTTGGAGGGGTGAAAATTACTATTCCTACTCATAACTGTGCAACAGTAGGGAAAGTGTTGAATTGCAAAGCATTTTATTTTGCTATTCCTACTAGATTCTAAACAAAAGTAGGGAAAGTGCTTAACTTCATACACATTACAAATATAAGTAACACAAAGACTCAAGAAAAAATATGGAACTCTTACAATAAAAATTATTAATGAACATAAATATATATTAATTAACTTCCCACCCTATACCATTACTAACCTGGCTGCCCACACCTAAAATATAACTTACAAAATATGTATTCCATAACTGACATTTTAATGATAATTGATAATAAATTTTTTATTAATCATTACTCAATTAACTATCCAGCACAGACCGCCACAAACCTAACAGCCCACAACGAAAATATAATTACAATAAATACACATTCTATAATTAAAAATGTGTAAAATTCGATCAAATAATTGATGTGAAAACTTCCCACCCTATCCCTAAAAAACCTAGCATCCCGCGACTAAAAAATATAAATAAATTATTAATTAAAAAATATAAATAAATAATTTATGGATTATTCATTAAATAACTTCCCACCTTAGATCCCTACAAATTCAGCAGCCAACAAATAATATATGAGTAAAATTATCAAGTATTTCACAAATTACATTAATTAAATAAATTAAAGAATTAACTAATTATTAACTGTTAATTAATTGTTACTTAATCAACTTTCCACCCTACTTTCCCACAACCCTAAAAACCTGCAAGTAACAAATAACAAAAATAAATCGTTAATACATAATTTACAAAATAAATATCAATCATAACAATCAAATAATATTTATGAATGTAATTATTATGAACTAATGACATCCCCACCCTATCTCCCCATAAACCCATCAAGCAGTTACAACACTATAAATTACTACTTCAAGCTATATATTTTTAAAGAATTTAAAAAACTTTATATAAACAATAGTAACACATAAATTATTTTATCAAATAAAACACATTGATATCTCCATAATACAATATTTTTAAACACTATATTAATGAAAACTAAATTAAAAACATCAATATCATTTAAAACAATTTTACAAACTCAAAAAACTATATTCTTATCAATGATATCTGTGCATTATGATATTTGTATATCACAATATTTATTTTCTACATCAAGAGATTTCTAAATCAATATTTTGTCCAAACACCCTACAAATGAGGCCCTCGTAGCATAGAGGGCAAAATAACAGAACTCAGGAGACAATGAGGGTCCCATTGCAGCTGTGCAAAAATGTCATATATTTTTCGATCTGGTACACCTAAGCCAACATCTTCAATGGGGAGGTATAACTCAACTAGAGCAACCATTTACTTACCCCAAGATACCATATTATTTGTAATAATAACTGTAGCCCACCAGCATTCAACTCTGCCAATTCAAGAGCCTCTGAGTCCGTAAAAGGGAAAATATTTGATTTTGATTCATTTAACTTTAGTCTGGGAACCTCAAAGTCCTTGAGAGTATCAAGTGCCAACAAGAACAAGGGCCGTTAAACTCTAAATGTTGCATCTGCATTTAATTTTATAGGCGACTGAGTGTAAACTTCTCCCTGTGCTTCTGCATGTGACCTGCTGGTAGGCCTGCCTGCATGTGACCTGCTGGTAGGCGTCCACCTGGTAGCCACTTGGTAATTATATCATATAATATGTGAAGTAACCTTTGGGTGAATGAATGTTACATCTTTTCTGAGAGAAGCTTGTACTCTTGCACTCTCTTTTGCATTCCCTATGCTATATGTTGCCCCCTCTTCTTTATTTTAATCTGTAGGTCTAGTGCATTTTAAAGGTGGAATTGGGTCCCTGTGCCCTGATGAATTTGCTAAAAAGTGAAGTGGCAATGAAACAAATCGGACGTTCAGCTTAAAATGGTCTAAGCATGGTATGGTTTTTATTATGAGGTCGAGCACTACAAGTTAAAGACAAATGCATTGTGCTTTCAGTAAGTTTGTTGCTTTTTTCAACTTTTTAGTGCTTGTGAGGAGGAAGCTCTCCTCCCTTGTTGGGGATCTATAGCGAACACATATGTTTGGATATGTACCATACACAGTTAGTTGTTTTTAGGTCACATATATACAACTTTTTCCCACAAATGTTTTGGATGTTGGTTTTTATTCCTTTATAAAAAAAGTGCCAATGATGAGAGAGGGAGCAAGTTGGTGAGAACCTACCAATCGCTCCCTTGGTGGTTGCTTACATGAGCCACTTCCTGAACACATAAACTTTTATTATTTTTCTTACACTTGTAATCACCTTCTAGCACAGGCCTAGCCTTTATTTTTAAATACACATACTTAAGTAGGTACTAGAACCTCCACACCTAATATGAAGAAGCGGGGAGCCCCAAAAATTCCAACTTGATGTGTAATGTGAAACAAGGTTTTTTTTTTATATGATACTGATATTGAGTAGAGTGTGCTCATGATGCCTATTTTTTCCTCTAAGGCTCCTCCTTTATGTGCATTAGAACTAACTCATGCCAAATGTCATGGAACATGATATATCTGTGTGAAAGTTTTAGATGCACTGGCCCATGTACGGCTGGTGAGCCATGACTGAATATGGTGTGATAGAAGTGATCACATATTTTCTTGATGAGGACAATGTATGGTCCAGAAAGACAGCAGGGATTTCAAGCAGCTCACAGGTAAATCCCCTCACAGCAATTCACAGTAAATGAAATTAATATTGTGAGCTTGAGTCCAAGTACTTGGGCTGTTGTCGTACATTATCAACAACTACAGGGAGAATGAAGGTGATGAAGCAGAGCAGAGCCTAAGTCCCCTGCAAGTATGCAGCCATTAGTGTCCCCCTGTGGGAATAAACATGCATAGCTTAAATCTGAAGTTTGAGGAGTGACCTTGAGGAGACCTTTGGAGTAGGAACACTAAAAGGCAGCTGTGAGCATGCCTCACTGCTAAAGACAGTGGCATCATCATGTAGTCGGGGAGAACCAGGGCAAGCAGCAGACACTGCCAATATGATATCCATCCTGGACTCCTAAGCCTGAAGGTATATGAACTAGGAGAATGAGCCCCATGTGTACAGTTTGGTGCACATTGTCCTCCTGTGGCTTCTGACCCTCGTCTTGCATTGACATAGTTCAACAGGTGCAGGCAAAGGCTCCTGGCATGTTGAACTGAACTGGCCTCTTCAGGAGATGTAAAGAATCAGGTGTTTAAGTCTGTCATTATTTTAAAATGAGCTTGACAAAGCAGAGCATCCTTGAACCCTAATTCTCAAAGCCATTTTCTGACTCCCACAGAAAATGCTCTCCGATTTTGTATGACCAAGGTATAGTACAGATATATTAGGACTTTTGTGTCATCCACAAAACAATAGATGGTTCTCCTGGAGGCCTGTAGAACTGTGTCACAATATCTTTATTCGAGTAATGTGGCCACCACTGGGTGTGGGAGGCCCCAGGAGAGGGTGGCACAATGGCATCCTGTGAACCGTCTCAAATACAAAAAAAAGAAATGCTGTGTCACAACACTGCCCTCTGGAAGCCTCCCTCAGAGATGGTGCTCCGGATAGACCTGCCCTCCAGTCCTCCATTATACCTTGCTGTATTCGGACTCTGTCAGTGAGCTCTTGAATTGTAATCTGAAGAACTGAGATTTAGGTTGGAAGTTATGAAACATAGCTTCAGGGTGTTTGGATAAAGTATCGAGAAAACAAATATTGTGTTACAGAAATATTGTGTCAAGAATATCTGGTCTTCCAATATATCGTGGACAGGAATATCGAATGAAAAAATATCGTGTTTAGTGTTTATGTAATTTATTTATTCATTATATGTGTTAATGCCCCTCGGTCAGAGTCAGCTCCTCCCCAGCAGCTCCGCCGTACTGTGCTCAGTCTACGGTCCCACCCAGGCAGGGTTCGCGACCTCTCCCTGCTGGGTCCCGTGCCTGTAATTCTTCTTTTAGTTTTATTTTTCCCTGATTTCCCCTCTGTAGCCTTTAACGCTGGTAGTGCAATCCTTTTGTGTTTTTACTGCCATACACTACTTATTGGATTGTACTGTAGTCCGCTATTGTATTTAGCTGTATTTGTCATTGTTTTTCCCGGCACAATCCGCCCCGCCTCCCAGCTACACGTCCCTCCCCCTCCCCTACTTAACTGGCGACCGCTAAACGGTTGTGCGCGCAGCGGGCGTGCAGCCGGAGCGCCACTAGAGTGCCAGCCCATCTGCAGCTGTCCGCTACTGGACTGCGCCCAGCACCAGACCCCTGGCCCCCGCAAGAGCCACGACACCCGACGCGCTACAATGCCAACATCTGCCACAAACTCAATGCCGGACGATCATCCAACTGCTTCCAGGCCACCCTGAAGCTCACCCACGGACTCTTCTCCTGCCAAAGCTGCAGCTTCACCAGCCGCCGAACACCTGCACATCCTGCCCCACCTGCCAGGGCAAAACGCAACCATCTCAGATGCATACTTTGCAACACCTGCTCCGTCCATAAGCATGCCATTGAACTCTTGGACCTACTCGACTCAGCCTCCCCAGACATCGCCTTCCTAACGGAGACCTGGATGAACCCCTCCTCAGCACCCGACATTTCCATAGTCATCCCGGATGGCTACAAGATCATCCGAAGGGACTGCACCAACAGACCAGGAGGAGGAATCTCCATTGTCCACAGGAGTACCCTCAGAATCTCGACCAGCGCCAAAGACACCTCCAGTACCGCCAAACACCTGCTCTTCCAGATCCACACTGACCCCAACACCACCCTCAGAGGAACCCTCATTTACAGACCCCAGGAACCCAGACACAGTTCAGCGATTCCATCACCGACATCGTCAGTACGCACGCTCTTGCCTCCACAGACTACATTCTCCTCGGAGACCTGAACTTCCATCTCGAGAACGTCAACGATAGCAACTCCATCACCCTGCTCGAAAACCTTGCCAACCTCAGACTCAAACAGCTCATCACGACTCCCACCCACTCCACCGGACACACGCTCACGCCATCTTTTCTGCCAATGACCACGTCACCGTCAAGCACACCTCAGCACTCCACTGGACCGACCACTGCCGCGTCCATTCCACCTTTAAGTAACCCACCATGCACTAGCACCCACAATGGATCCCTCACCACAGCTGGAACAAGGTCACCGAACATGAGCTCATCACGACCCTCGCCCGAGACCCACCTGCTAACACCATTGACACAGCCACCCGCAACCTCAGGCAATGGATCGACGACTGCACCAACACTCTCGCCCCGATCACAAACCCCTCAAACAGATGCACCAACAGAAAGGCCAGCTGGTTCACCACCGACCTCCAGGAATCCAAGCAGACTTGCCAAAGGCTCGAGAAAAAGTGGCAACACGAGCAGACAGCGGACAACTACGCAGCCTTCAAGAACACCATCCGCAAGCACCACCAATTCATTCAAACCACCAAAAGGACCTCCTTCTAGGAACCCATCGACAACAACGCGCACGACAGCAAATAGCTCTTCAACATTGTGAAGGAACTCTCCAACCTAAGCTCAAGCTCCAATGACAGCCTGCCGTCACAACACCTATGCGACTCCCTAGCCACCTTCTTTCACCGCAAGACCGCAGACATCCATGACAGCTTCAACACCCAGACCCTTCCAACAGCTGCCGATACCACAGACTCACCACCCCCCAGCATCACCAACATCCTGCTCTCCTGGACTCACGTCAATGACAGCGACACCATCAAAACAATGAACACCATCCACTCCGGCTCACCATTCGACCCCTGCCCTCGCCATATCTTCAACAAAGCAAACCGCATCATCGCACCTCAGCTCCGGAAGATCATTAACAACTCCTTCGAGATCGCCACCTTCCAGGAATGCTGGAAGCACGCCAAGCTCAGCCCCCTACTCAAGAGACCCGCAGTGGACCCAAAGGACCTAAAGAACCTCCGGCCCATTTCCCTGCTCCCGTTCCCGGCAAAAGTCATCGAGAAGGTTGTCAACAGGCAACTGACTAACTTCCTTGAGGAGAACAACATCCTGGACATGTCCCAATCCGGATTTCACAGCAACCACAGCATCGAAACCGCCCTCATTGCTGCCACCGATGACATCAGGATCCTGCAGGGCAATGGCAAAACCGCAACACTCATCCTCCTGGACCTCTCGGCCGCCTTCAACACCATTTGCCACCACACCCTACGTACACGCCTCCACGATGCAGGGATCCGCGACAAAGCCCTGGACTGGATCACCTCCTTCCTCACCGAGAGAACACAGAGGGTCCGCCTCCCCCCATTCTGATCTGAAGCCACCAAGATCACCGGCGGCGTAGATAATCCCTCAGCCAAACCCTTTTCAACTTCTACATGGCACCGCTCACCAACATCGTCCGATCGCACAACCTCAACATCGTCTCTTATGCTGACGATACCCAGCTGATCCTCTCACTCAACAAGGACCCCGCCACTGCCAAAACCAACCTTCACGAAGGAATAAAGGCTGTCATCAAATGGATGAAGAACAGTTGCCTGAAGCTAAACTCAGACAAGACAGAGGTCTTCCTCCTCAGCTCCACCCCGTCCGCCTGGGACAACTCTTGGTGGCCGCACCGGCACCCACCGACCACTCACCCAACTTGGGCTTCATCCTGGACTTATCGCTCTCAATGACCCAGCAAGTCAACACGAAAGGACGGTCACCCAAGCCCACGTCAGCAGCAGACTGGACTACGGCAACGCGCTCTACGCAGGTACAACGGCCAAACTCCAGAAAAGACTATAATGCATACATAAATCCTCCCCATGCCTCATCCTTGGCATCCCCTGCCACACCCACATCACAGCCCACCTGAGAGACCTGCACTGGTTCCTAGTCAACAAGAGAATCACCTTCAAGCTCTTCACCCACGCTTACAAAGCACTCCACAATGCCGGACCAGCATACCTCAACAAACAACTCACCTTCTACACCCCGAACCGCCAGCTTTGCTCCGCTGACCTCACCCTCAGCACCGTTCCACGCATCCACAGTACGACCAAAGGTGGCAGATCATTCCTACCTCACCGCCAAGACCTGGATCACCCTCCCCACACATCTGCGACAGACATGCTGACCTTCAGGAGACGTCTCAAGACCTTGCTGTTCAAGCGGTAGCTGCACCCCCCCTCAGCGCCTTGAGACCCTCACGGGTGATTAGTGCACTCTACAAATGCTTGATTGATTGATTGATTTGTTTTTTATTTTTTATTTCTTGAATTGTTTAGATTTATATTTTTAAATGTAGTAATGTTTTTAAATATTTATCCATTTCTTTAGTAGCAGGGTGTTGTGTTATGGTGGGATAAGGGGGGGAGAAAAAACATGTATTATAATTTTAATTTTATATTTGTAAAGATATGCATATTATCTATTTTGAATGTATTGTTCAATAAGACACATTTTAATGTGATTTATTTTGGAAAATATACAAATAAGGGCCTGATTATGATGTTGGTCGGAGTTGCCTCTGACCGACATTGCTGTGGAATGTGAACCGACCGACTGTAGGTTGGGGTCCCGACTCCGCAATTACAATGCAACCTCACATGGTGTGGTTGCAAGCTCCCATAGAGAAGGTGGAGTTTTGTGTCACGGTGCAGGCACATAGTGATGTGCCTGCACCGTGTGGCAGGCACATCACTATGCCTGCCACGCGGTGCAGGGATTAGCAAGGGGGCACCTATGGTACCTTCCAGGCCACAAACCGGAGGCTACTGATACAAGGAGGCCCTGATAGAGGCAACCTAAGTCGCTTACTGACAGGCTTTTAAGGTCAGAAAGCCCAACATGAAAAACCTGTCAGAAACCGACATCGTAATCTCGACAGCTGAAAGCCTGTATTTAAGGGATTGCATCGGGGTTCTAACTAGCCAAAGGGGCTCCTTAAGCTCATCGGAATCCAGCCGGAATGACTGTCTGGTTTGACTTCTGACCACCTACATTGCAATTAGGCGGTCGGAATTCAAACCAAAAATGTCGGTCAATAAGCCTCCGAAGAGTGGTAGTATGTTTACCAACAAACATCCTGATTAGGCCCTAAATATTTTAAAATAATCTTTTTTTTTTGTAAAGTAGTATTTTTGGATTTATTTTGATGTTTAAGTTAGAAATATTACATTTTTTATTGCTATAATTGTATAAAAAATAAAGTACAAATATTTTGACATTTTTTAAAATGTATTTAGAATTTTTTTCAAATGTACAAATATAAGAAATGTATTTTTAAAATTGTATTTAGAATTTTATTTGAATCCTATACCATTTTTATTTTTTTTAAGTTTATTAATGTTAGTAAATATTCTAATGAATATTGGGCCATATTATGATGTTGGTGGGACTTCCATCGACAGGCTGTTGGAGGCATTCCCACCGTCTGACTGTCATCGCAATGAGGGCCACTGTAATTTTTATTTCCAATTAAAATAAAGTTACACATTTCATATAAAGTTTAGCAGTATAAATGAGTGCATTTTATTATATTGTTGTTAATTTTCTAGTTTAATGAAATGTGGGAATTTGCTAAATTAATTGTGTATTTTACAATTTTGTTTTTTTAAATTTGAGAAAAAGTTGTATTTTGAACAGGATTTAAAAACTTTTAAGTCTTTAGTATCCAACGTCTTCCCTCAAATTTGTATAGATTGGAGTGGATACAGTAAATTTCACCTCCCAAGTTGGTTCGGATTGAAGTGGGAATAGTAAATGTCACCCCTTTAATGTCCAACACTTCACCTAGTTGGAGTGGGAATAGAAAGGTTTACCCCTTTAGTCTCCAATCCCTTCCTCAAATTGGTTTGGATTGGAGTGGGAAGAGTAAAAGTCTCCCCTTGAGTGTCCAACACCCTCTCCAAGTAGGTTTAGATTGGAGTGGGGATTGTAAATGTTACAGTTTAATGTCCAACACCTTCCCCATGTTGGCTTAGATTGGAGTGGGAATAGTAAATGCTACCTCTTTATTGTCCAACACCTTCCCCAATTTCATTTAGATTGGAAAGGGAATAGTAAATGTCACCCCTGTAGTGTCCGACACCTTCCCAAATTTGGTTTAGAGTGGAGTGGGAATAGTAAATGTTACCACTTTAGTGTCCAACACCTACCCCAAGTTGGTTTGGATTGGAGTGGTAATAGTAAATGTTATCATTTTAGTATCCACCACCTTCCTCAAGTTGGTTCAGATTGGAATGAGAATAATAAGTTACCCCTCTGGGGTCCAACACCTTTCCAAAATTGGTTTATATTGCAGTGGGAATAGTAAATATCACCCCATTAGTATTCAACACTTTCTCCAAGTTGGTTTAGATTGGGGTGGAAATAGTAAATGTCATTCCTTTAGTGTCCAACACTTTCCCCTAGTTGGTTTGGAATGAGATGGGAATAGCAAGTGTCACCCTGTTGGTCTGCAAGATTTTCCCCAAATTTAGTACAATAAAGAGATGTAATAAATATTTTTAAAATTTTGCTTTTTTGCAATTGTAATTATTTGTACACTTTTCCATTTCACCTAATATATTTTTAGGTAAAAATAAAAGCAATTTTAAAGTGAAGTAAATAATATATATTTTTTAATTTCTTATTTCTCAAAAGACCGAAGTAAATCTGATGTTTTATGTATTTGTATAATGTTCATTTTCAAATGTTATTTTTCATTGATTTCAATTTTTAAACAGGTTTCTCTTTTTTAAAGAAATAATTAGAACCTATTTTCAGCATATTCTTTATTAGTATGTATTAAATAATTGAATATATTTTATCCTATTATTTAATGTATAATCTAGAATTTGTTTACAACATTGTTTGATATGTTTAACATGTTTTATCTTGTTTTAAATACATTTAACATTATTTCAACATAGTCCTTATAAATGTACATTAAATAATTGTATATATTTTATAACAATATTCAATTTTTTCTTTACAATTTATTCTAAGGTTTTTAAACCATTGTTTGACATGTTTAATATTTTGAAAACTTTTTACAATACATTTGAACATTTTCTAACCATTTTTACTATATTTCCCAGTCATTTCTATGAGAAGATTGTCTTCTTATTAGTTTCATTTGGCAGCCATTGTTTTTACTGCTACCTTCTATTTTGTAGTCTAATTGTGTTATTTGGTTATACTTTATAGGAACCAAGTTGCAATTAATTGTTGCTGTTTGTTGGAACAGGTAAGTCCTTTTTTAAGTGTTTTGAAGGTGGGAGGATTTAGAATACATTATTAAAATTTAGGTATAGGGTTGTTTGAGAGAATGTGTTTTATCCAGATGTAATTTTGTTAGTGTTTTGTACTATTTTGTCATTTAGCATTTTTTAATTGTGTATGAATGTCAGAATCTGTTATGTTAAATTATGTGATGTGATTTATGTTTTGATGATTTAGGGGTCCATTATGATATCGGCGTTTGCGAATGCAATTCTGCTTGATACATATGGCCCTATATCTCTACCTCCTGTCTTCTCAAAGATCCTGGAAAGACATATTCACTCACGCCTAACGCAGTACGTAACAACATATACATCCCGTTCTTCATCCATTCCAGTAAGGCTTCAGAGCTGGTTTTTCCACCGAAACCACCTTAGTTGGGGTCCCTGAAAAAATACGTCACCACACGGACAATGGAGACACCATCGCGCTCATTCTACTAGATCTAAGCGCCGCATTTGATACGGTGTCCCATGCTGTAATAATAAATACACTAAAATCACAGGGTATTGATGGAACCACTTTAAATTAGCTTATTGCCTTTCTGTCAAATCGCACTTTTCAAGTCTTCTCTCAAATAGCCTGCTCTGAAATCCTCTCTTTTGCCCATTGAGTGCTACAGGGATCCATCCTCAGCCCTTTGCTATTCAATCTGTATGTAAGACCACTGGCTGAGGTAGCAGAAAATCCTGGGTTATCCCTTTTCTCCTACGCCGATGATTTTCAAATCATTTTCTCCCTCTACTCACATAACACAAAAACTTCTATTCTCAAAATTGGCTTGAACAAAATAGCATCTTGGATGCAGCAAAATGTTCTCAAACTTAATGGAGAAAAACTGAGATATTGGTGTTAGGAAAAAACAAAGATCCCTGGAACCCCCTGCATTGGTCTTGTGAAATGGGTGATCTTCCTTCCCCTTCCCCCAAGTTCAAAATCTGGGCATCACAATTGAGGACCAACTCAGCATGCATCCCCAATCAGTCAAAGTCGCAGCGACTTGTTTCACCATTCTTAAATGGTTAAGGAAAATCTGTTGGATGCTTCCAAAATCCACCAGAAAAACTTTAGTCAATGCCCTAATTACATCTAGGCTTGATTATGGAAACATACTCTATCTGGGCTCAAAGAAATCTGTAGTCCACAGACTACAGATGGTACAGAACGCGGCTATCAGACTTCTGTCTGGAGTCTCGAAATTCACTTCCATTTCAACCTATCGACACAAGCTACATTGGTTAAAAATTGAAAATTGAATAA
Organism: Lissotriton vulgaris; assembly: GCF_964263255.1. Lineage (NCBI taxonomy): Eukaryota > Metazoa > Chordata > Amphibia > Caudata > Salamandridae > Lissotriton > Lissotriton vulgaris. The sequence goes on from NC_141685.1 coordinate 847,816,918, forward strand.
AGTTCAAGGCTCTGAGCTATATGGACACAATTAAATCTTGCTGTGCTCCTCGTTATCTTCACTCCTTGGCCTGTCCTTACTTCCCTCCTCAAAATCTCCGCTCTGCTACCCAAGGAAGATTTATCATCCCTAAATTCAAACTAGCCCGGATGGGTGGTAGATCTTTCTCTTACCTTGGCCCCTCGCTCTGGAACTCTTTACCCACAGCACTCCGCAATGAGACAAACTATATCCAGTTTTGTAAGTCTTTAAAAACCTGGCTATTCGACAGATAAACTGCGTTGTCTTGTTCTTCACCTCTGAGCACAGACTCGTCCTTTGCCAGGAAGCCCTTTTTGCGTAGCTGTTGCGCATTATAAATTCAAACACTTACTATCTCAAAGAGAAAAAACAGTTAGAGTAATTAGAAATTGTATTTTTTTGCTAATTTATTGAATCTTGGGGAGTTAGGTTTGTTATTGGTAGATGTTTGGGTGCGTTTATAATTTATTATTTATGTATACTTTCTTTATTATATGTTCTTGATGCTTTGTTATAGTGAATATTTTCTGGCAGTTTGTTGGTTTGGAAGTTGTGTTTTTTTGTTTAGGTAGTCTATGGAAAAAAGATAAAAGTTACAGAGTGTGTTACTATCTATTTCTTAATTTATAATGTTAAGTTTAATAGTTAATTTTGAGGTTAGATATGTGTTACTTACTTGATTATGCACTTGTTAAGATATATGAATTTTTTTTTGCTTGTTGGTTGTGAAAATCTGGCGGAGCTTCATCCGCTTGCAGTGTTTGGCACTTGTTGTTGTTTAATTAGTGTGTCTTTTATATGGGTGATTACATTGTTTGATTTTACTGGTTAAAGTTGTTTCTTGTCTTACTTTATTGGCTGGTTTAGTATAGTTAGAATTTTTTTATCAGTTCAGTCCTTGTTTGATAAACACTAAATTATGTTCAATTTTTGTAGTTCAATATATCATTTGTTTTATGTACATAAGAATGCAATCATTTACATATATTAATTGTAATCCATGTGGATATTAGACGGACACCCCCTCGAGCATCCGAAGTAATTTTCCTACAGCGCACGCCAAGGTCCGACAGTCTGCAGCTGAGTCGAAGGGCTTAGCATATGGTTGTCGGGAGCAGCTACGCGGTGAGCTGTGAGGAGGCAATCGGCAGAGCCGAGGTGGGGAGGTCACACACCTGTGTGGGATCGGGTGAATCAACACTGAAAAGAAAGGCGGAATAGTGTTGATTCTCGAGAAAAATAAACTTAAGTGTAGAAGTTTCAAAGACAGGAAAGCATGTCCGCGGAGGAATTCCGTGCAAGAGAGGAGGAGGCACAGGGGTTGTTCGAACAGATCTCTGCGTCGGGAAAGACTGTAACTAATCATGCCCCTGTCAATGCGGAGACGCCGGAGGAGACCAACATTAAGATACTTTATAGAAATTTAGAAAAAGAGAGGCGCCAGGAAATTACTAAGTGGCGGGACATTACTCCCTTTCAAAATATGTGGCTGCTGGGCGTGTACCACAAGGTCTTCGAATCCTGCTAGCCCCGAGTTTCGAGACACCAAACCCACATATGCTCAAGGAATGGGGGCAGAGCAACCTGGACGCCTCTATGAATTTGGTTCATATCTTAATCAAATATGCTGCAATTGACCGCGCAGAGATACTGAAAAACATCGAGACTATCCAAGAAAAAATAAACAAAATATCTGAAACTGAATACATCAAAAAACTGAAAGAGGAAATGAATGAAAGACTAAAAAAACATGGGGACAAGATTAAGGCAAGAAAAATAAGCAAGTTTGCATGAGACCAGACAGACTATGCTAATGGCCAGATCTTCACCTTCTCACGCAAATTTAATAAAGTTAAGCGCCAACAATATAGTGCGAAAGAAAGTAAAAATCAGACCCCAGACAATCTGATTAATAGTGGGGCCAGCAGCAGCAAAGAAGCTGACGATATGGGAAGTGTGACCTCAGAAGGGTCTGATGCCTTGTCCAGCACTTCAAGTGGGGATTCGCTATTCAATGAACAACCGCTAACTATTCTGGCAAGGGGCGACCAATCGGTCCCCCCGAACGTATGGCAGAGTACCACGATCCCCCCGGGAAGCCATCTTGGGCGGGAGGCGAGTCTCGGCTGGTATGCCCGAAGCGGCGTAGCCGGGGCGCGCCTTTTCCCGCCCTGGAGTGGGTTGGCCTAGACACTGACGCGGCTGGCCACGCCCTTGGGGCAGGCAGGGGCGGGTTTACGCCCGCCCTGAAGACGGATAAAAGGAGGAGCAAGACCAGAAAGCATCCTCTTGTTCCTGTGCTCTGAAGCTGCACCTCCTCGCTGCACGTGAGCTCGAGACGGAACGAAGAGCCATTTTTGAGCGTTGTAATCTTTCTCGTTTGTTTTACAGATACTCTGTCGGAGAATGCCGAAGAAGGCGGGAAAGCGGATGACTACCGAACAGATGCTGCGTGTTCTCATGAAGGAGATGACCGACCTAAAGAGGCGGATGGATAAAAACGAGGAAGGGGGCCCGAAACGTCCTTTGGAGGGAACGGCCCCGGGAGGAAAAGGCAAGAGGCCCAGGAGAGGAGCAGCTGGGGGAGATACCCCGGGTCCCAGTGCCCCGCTCGAAGCACCCACTCCTGTGCCGGAAGAAGGGAATCCGATTCCCGTGGTGGTCACCCCCGTGTCCGGGGAAGACATGCCGCCCGAGCTGGCAGCACAAGTAGCGGCGTGGTTGGGTAAAAGTAGCAAGGGCGCCACGGCTGTCGACGCGCAGGTGTTAATGAAGCAACTGCGGGAAACTCGTGAAGCAGCGAAGGTATCCACGCCGGCTGCGGCCGTAGAGAAGCCACAGGGGACGGTTTTAGTCGCAGAGACAGCGTCCAGTTCAGGTAAGCGGCCATTGCCGATTGCGAGGGAAGAGTCGGCTCCCTCTCGAAGGGAGAGGTTGGGTCAGCATGTTCCTTTAGCTATTAAAGAAAAGATATGGGCAGGGGAATATGTAAACATCTTCTCGTTGCTTACTGATCATTATGAGATGGAGCATGTTAAAGGTCAGAAGGATCTCATGCATCCGAGTGTTTGGCGCGCAAAGATGGCCGCCTTTAAGGTTAATGAAAACATTGGCAATTGGGGCAAGGCCTGGGGAATTTTCACATCGATCTTGGGAGAACGGAGGCCCGAATTGCTACCCGAGTTGCCGAGTTATCAGTCAAGGATCATGGGGTACTCGGTATCACACGAGGGTAATCATTGGTTTTGCTATGATAATCTTTTCAGAAAAGCAAAAGAACATGATAAAAACTTAACTTGGGATTGTTATGATTCTGTGTCTTGGTCCAATATGAAGGAGACTGGTATGTTGAAAGTGCCATTAGTAGGGAGTAATGTGGGCGAATCCTCCCGTCAGTATGCGGGGACGCCTTTTCGATCAGGTACGGGTACCGACAATCACTCGAGGCCTACCGGTAATACAGGTAAAAAAGGGGTTTGCTGGAATTTTAACAGGAGTAAATGTACTAGGCCCCAGGGATTGTGCAAATTTAAACACGAATGTAGTGGGTGTGGGCAATCATCCCATCCTGAGTCCACGTGCAGAGCCAAAACGGGTGATAACGGGGGTAGAGGAGGTGCCAAACAGGTCTAACATAGTCCGAGGGGCACCTTTACCTACCCCGATTGATACCTTGGCAATGACTCCCTGGCTCAGTGAATACCCGGATCGTGCTTCTGCTGGGGTGTTGCGGAACGGGTTTTCATATGGTTTCCGCATCCCAGTGGGGGACTTTCAGGGTGTGGAAAAATGCAAAAATCAGATATCAGTCTTGCAGCATACGACCGTGGTACAGGAAAAGATCCGGAAGGAGGTTACTCGAGGTCGAGTCGCCGGTCCGTTTAGTGTACCCCCGGTGGCTAACTTTGTCTGTTCGCCTTTAGGAGTGGTTCCCAAGAAGGACCCGGGTGAGTTTCGGCTGATACATAATTTGTCAGCCCCACGTGGTCTTTCCGTAAACGAGGCGATAGACCCGGAAATGTGTTCGGTGCGGTACGCATCTTTCGATGAGGCCGTGGCCATTTTGAATCGCCTGGGGCCCGGGGCGCTGATGGCAAAATCTGATATCGAGTCAGCGTTCCGGTTGCTCCCGGTACATCCAGACGATCAGCGTCTACTGGGTTTCATGTTTCAGGGTCAGTATTATATGGATAGATGTATGCCGATGGGATGCTCAATTTCTTGTGCCTATTTCGAGAAATTCAGTAGTTTTCTACAATGGGTCTTCACAAAGAAGACGGGTTTTCAACATGTGATGCATTATCTCGATGATTTTTTGTTCCTGGGGGCAGCCGGGGATCCGGAATGTGGACAAGCTTTGGCTGCATTTTGTGTTTTAATGAATCAGTTTGGCGTGCCATTGGCACCAGGTAAGACGGTGGGTCCTTCGACTTGCCTCGAGTTTCTGGGGATCGAGTTAGACTCCGGAGAAGGTTGTTTTCGTTTACCAAGTGATAAAGTGTTAAAGTTCAGGGCATCCCTGCAAATGTGTTTGAGTGAAGCTAAGGTTAAGCTGCATCAGTTACAGCAGTTAGTGGGCCAGTTGAATTTTGCCCTGAGAGTTATACCTATGGCCCGCCCCTTTTCCCGTTCGATCGCTCAAGCCATGGTCGGATTGAAGGAGGGCCATCATCGCACGAGGCTCTCGGCCGAGGTCCGCCAGGACATGCGCATTTGGTTGGCATTTCTGGCGGATTTCAATGGTCGAGTCGTCTGGAATAAACCAGCCGTGTCCTCTGAGGAGCTGGGGCTGTGGACAGATTCGGCAGGGAGTGTAGGTTTTGGTGCCATTTTCGGTGCTCGATGGTCTGCACAAAAATGGCCGGCATGGTGGCATAACAGTGGACTGACAAGTAACATTGCCTTCCTGGAACTTTTCCCCATTTTCGTGGCCCTGAGAACGTGGCCCGAAGGTTTCAGAGATCACTCTGTGGTATTTTGGTCTGACAATATGGCCGTGGTTGAGTGTATCAATAGTCAGGCAGCACGGTGCAAATGGGTTTTGAGGCTGCTTAAGGAAATCATATTACTGTGTATGCAACTGAATGTGTTGTTCAAAGCAAGACATGTCCCTGGGGTAATGAACCAGGCGGCTGATGCCCTTTCTCGTTTTCGTATGCAGGCCTTCTGGGGTTTTCTGCCCACAGCGGACCCGGAGCCGGCACCCTTCCCCGAAGCTCTTTGGTCTCTCGGTGCCCCGAACTTCGTAACCTTGTGGGAGAGAGTTTAGCACCCAGGACGAGGAAGGCATATGAAGGGGCGTTCCGGTCCTATTTAGCCTTTTTGGGGACTGCTAGTGAGGAGCTTTGGGGTCAGGAGGAAGGGGTTGTGGACTTTCTGATGTCATTACATCTGGCAGGGAAAACGGTGGCCACGGCCCAGAGGCATCGGGCTGCCATTTCCTTTGTTGCTAGGGCTCATGGGATCCAGGACCCGACAGCGTCTTTCGTTGTGCAAAAAGCGCTACGTGGGTGGCAACGCCTTGAGGGTCGCAGAGTAGATGAGAGGCGCCCGATAGGTTTGGATAGGTTGGCCCAGTTATTATCCAGACTCCCTACAACTTGTTCGTCTCAGTTTGAGGCAGTGTTATTCCGAGCCGCTTTTACGCTGGCATTTCATGGGGCTATGCGGGTAAGCGAATTAGTGGCAAGGAACAAGCAGGATGTGACGGGAGGACTGTGCGCAGAGCACGTTCAGATCAGAGGGGAGACGATGACTGTCTCGTTTGTGAGTTCCAAAACCGACCAGAGTGGGATGGGTGAATGCATAATTGTACGCAGGATTCCCGGGTCGTCCATGTGCCCAGTGAAGTGTTTAGAGGATTATTTAACACAAAGGGTGGCATCAGGGGGGGGGACCTTGTTGAGACACGCGGACGCCACCCCACTGACAAGGTTTCAGTTTCAGCGGGTGCTTGCGATGTCGATTACAGCTGCGGGCTTGAACCCGGGTGAATTTGGGACCCATTCCTTTCGGATAGGGGCTGCTACAGAGGCTACAGCCAGGGGTCTGAATGTGGAACAAGTTAAACGTGTGGGGCGTTGGTCCTCCAATTGTTATAAAAGGTATGTGCGTTTGCACATGTTGTGAAGCCGTAATGATGTACTCACGCTTCTTGTTTTGTTTGGTTTTCAGTTACGCAAGCCTACGAGGCGGGGCGGACTATGCAGTCGACCCAACACCGGGCCAGCGGTCAGACATCACCGGCTGTTAAAAAGGAGGTGTGGGTCGTGGGCCACTCATACGTGAGGCGTGCCGCGGACGTATTCAAGGCAGGTGACATGGTGCACGTGGCTGGGGAATACGGGTACAGGGTGTCCTTCTACGGAAAGGGCGGTCTCTGTATTGACCAGTTCCAATCATTTTTCGAGGGTTTGCTAGGGCGGACGAGGTCACCGCCGTCTGTAGTCATAGTACATCTTGGGGGCAATGATTTGGTCACCACTGGTAGACGACTTCTCCTGGAAGCGATGCTTTCCACTGTAAGTTGGTTAGCGAGGAGAGTTCCGGGGTGCACGATTGCATGGTCCCATATGATCCCACGGAAGGTGTGGCGGGGGGCTTTTTCGGTTTGTGCTTTAAATCACTCTGTGAGAAAAATTTATAACAAAGTAAGTAGGTTGTTCCGTTCCAATGCACTGCATTCTATCGCGCATGGATGTATTAAGGATGACAGTATGTACTTGGGGGATGGTGTTCATTTGTCTCGGATGGGGAATGAGTTACTCATAGGAGACTTCATAGCTTGGCTGAAGACGTTAAACATGACCTTTAGGTAGGAGTGTGGTGGGGGGTCCGGATAGCCGGTCAACTATCCGGACCTGTGGCGGTAAGGTCATGATCGGTGAGCACTAATTGGAAGATCCCTATGAGTGGGCGTCACCCATTACGGATGGGGGCGCTCGGGGGAGGTGGCCATTGGCCCCTCAACGGGGAGGCGGTCCCTTCTAAGGATGGGTCGCCGAAAGGAAAGGGAAGGCGGTCAAGGCCCCTTCATGGGTAGGAGGGGTTACAGCCCCCTCCTGGGGAATTTCCCAGGGCCAGTACGTCTGCGACGGCAGATGTGGTAAGTTGTGTGGGGTTTGGGGGGGGGGTCTACGCTACCTTCTAGATACCTCACACGAGTCCTCGTACGACCTTTAAGTGGCGTCGAGTTTTATTGGGGCCCCCGTCAAGTCAAGGGAAATTGGTAGTTGCACTTGAGGTAAGCCTCCGTGCCGCCCCTCACAAGTGAGGGGGATATGTCTGGGTTAGGGATCTTGACACCGGTTACGACCTTGCCGTTGGCCCTTAAACGTTAGGATGTACAATTTCAAAAGTTAAGTAAATGTTGGTAGGATGTTAGTTCGGCTAGGAGAACCTTTGTACTAGAGGATATGTTAAGGTTAGCCAAACATCGCAATGTGGTAATGAAATTGTACATAATATGAAACTGTTTATTTTAATGTTTTAATTTTGTTTCATATTTTAATAAATACGGCCCGGGAGGGTCACTCCCTCCCGTCTCCAAAAAACTTCAGAACTGTTTCCGGTTTCCCATCCTTGGGGATTATGTTGAGAGGGGGTGGCGGGTATCTCAGCCATATGGCAAGGGGCGACCAATCGGTCCCCCCGAACGTATGGCAGAGTACCACGATCCCCCCGGGAAGCCATCTTGGGCGGGAGGCGAGTCTCGGCTGGTATGCCCGAAGCGGCGTAGCCGGGGCGCGCCTTTTCCCGCCCTAGAGTGGGTTGGCCTAGACACTGACGCGGCTGGCCACGCCCTTGGGGCAGGCAGGGGCGGGTTTACGCCCGCCCTGAAGACGGATAAAAGGAGGAGCAAGACCAGAAAGCATCCTCTTGTTCCTGTGCTCTGAAGCTGCACCTCCTCGCTGCACGTGAGCTCGAGACGGAACGAAGAGCCATTTTTGACCCACCCACCAGCCCCTGAAGACAGCGAGTGGTTTTAAATAAAGTTTGATTGATGATTCTGATTTTCGTTTACAGGTGGCGGTATTATCGTGAAGATTTTGAGTATGCAATAAAGAATGATCGTTGTGTGTTATGTTTTGCAAATAAAGTAATTCTGATTTAGTGTGCATCAGTAGGCATGCTTTGAATAAAGTTGTTGTTGCTACTGTCTGTTATATTTAGTCTTTAGTTCTTTAGTTATCACTGTCGTATTTATTTTGGTCGGGCGGTAAGGTCATGATCGGTGAGCACTAATTGGAAGATCCCTATGAGTGGGCGTCACCCATTACGGATGGGGGCGCTCGGGGGAGGTGGCCATTGGCCCCTCAACGGGGAGGCGGTCCCTTCTAAGGATGGGTCGCCGAAAGGAAAGGGAAGGCGGTCAAGGCCCCTTCATGGGTAGGAGGGGTTACAGCCCCCTCCTGGGGAATTTCCCGGGGCCAGTACGTCTGCGACGGCAGATGTGGTAAGTTGTGTGGGGTTTGGGGGGGGGTCTACGCTACCTTCTAGATACCTCACACGAGTCCTCGTACGACCTTTAAGTGGCGTCGAGTTTTATTGGGGCCCCCGTCAAGTCAAGGGAAATTGGTAGTTGCACTTGAGGTAAGCCTCCGTGCCGCCCCTCACAAGTGAGGGGGATATGTCTGGGTTAGGGATCTTGACACCGGTTACGACCTTGCCGTTGGCCCTTAAACGTTAGGATGTACAATTTCAAAAGTTAAGTAAATGTTGGTAGGATGTTAGTTCGGCTAGGAGAACCTTTGTACTAGAGGATATGTTAAGGTTAGCCAAACATCGCAATGTGGTAATGAAATTGTACATAATATGAAACTGTTTATTTTAATGTTTTAATTTTGTTTCATATTTTAATAAATACGGCCCGGGAGGGTCACTCCCTCCCGTCTCCAAAAAACTTCAGAACTGTTTCCGGTTTCCCATCCTTGGGGATTATGTTGAGAGGGGGTGGCGGGTATCTCAGCCATATGGCAAGGGGCGACCAATCGGTCCCCCCGAACGTATGGCAGAGTACCACGATCCCCCCGGGAAGCCATCTTGGGCGGGAGGCGAGTCTCGGCTGGTATGCCCGAAGCGGCGTAGCCGGGGCGCGCCTTTTCCCGCCCTAGAGTGGGTTGGCCTAGACACTGACGCGGCTGGCCACGCCCTTGGGGCAGGCAGGGGCGGGTTTACGCCCGCCCTGAAGACGGATAAAAGGAGGAGCAAGACCAGAAAGCATCCTCTTGTTCCTGTGCTCTGAAGCTGCACCTCCTCGCTGCACGTGAGCTCGAGACGGAACGAAGAGCCATTTTTGACCCACCCACCAGCCCCTGAAGACAGCGAGTGGTTTTAAATAAAGTTTGATTGATGATTCTGATTTTCGTTTACAGGTGGCGGTATTATCGTGAAGATTTTGAGTATGCAATAAAGAATGATCGTTGTGTGTTATGTTTTGCAAATAAAGTAATTCTGATTTAGTGTGCATCAGTAGGCATGCTTTGAATAAAGTTGTTGTTGCTACTGTCTGTTATATTTAGTCTTTAGTTCTTTAGTTATCACTGTCGTATTTATTTTGGTCGGGCGGTAAGGTCATGATCGGTGAGCACTAATTGGAAGATCCCTATGAGTGGGCGTCACCCATTACGGATGGGGGCGCTCGGGGGAGGTGGCCATTGGCCCCTCAACGGGGAGGCGGTCCCTTCTAAGGATGGGTCGCCGAAAGGAAAGGGAAGGCGGTCAAGGCCCCTTCATGGGTAGGAGGGGTTACAGCCCCCTCCTGGGGAATTTCCCGGGGCCAGTACGTCTGCGACGGCAGATGTGGTAAGTTGTGTGGGGTTTGGGGGGGGGTCTACGCTACCTTCTAGATACCTCACACGAGTCCTCGTACGACCTTTAAGTGGCGTCGAGTTTTATTGGGGCCCCCGTCAAGTCAAGGGAAATTGGTAGTTGCACTTGAGGTAAGCCTCCGTGCCGCCCCTCACAAGTGAGGGGGATATGTCTGGGTTAGGGATCTTGACACCGGTTACGACCTTGCCGTTGGCCCTTAAACGTTAGGATGTACAATTTCAAAAGTTAAGTAAATGTTGGTAGGATGTTAGTTCGGCTAGGAGAACCTTTGTACTAGAGGATATGTTAAGGTTAGCCAAACATCGCAATGTGGTAATGAAATTGTACATAATATGAAACTGTTTATTTTAATGTTTTAATTTTGTTTCATATTTTAATAAATACGGCCCGGGAGGGTCACTCCCTCCCGTCTCCAAAAAACTTCAGAACTGTTTCCGGTTTCCCATCCTTGGGGATTGTGTTGAGAGGGGGTGGCGGGTATCTCAGCCATATGAATATGGAAGAAGAGTTGGATTTTTTTGTGGCGGAAAGACTGTCAACCCTGCGCCCTCGGCAAAAGAATGCAACAAGAGCCGAAGGAACAGAAGGAGGCATGAAAGACGAAAGAAACAAAAACAAAAACAAAAATGTGCAGCAAAAGAAACAACAAGGATGGCGCAACAAGAAGCATTAAAAAGTAATGCTGTCATCAATCTCACATTCTTAGCAAAGCGGAGGAACAGCTGCTTTCGCTAGGATTGAATTTTTGCCCAGCACAGTCTTTTAAATATGCCCCAACAAGAGTTGACATGTTCCAGTTCATACATAAACTAAAGTTAAAAAAGTTCTTTACGTTACAATCCCTCAAATCTGGAGTCAATGCCCGCTCTACCAATGTAACTTCAGGGGCTCCTGAAGTTTTAGCAGTGGACGTCCCTGTTCTGCTGGATATGCACGATCTTGATACAGCGACTAATTCTCAACCAATGGGGCCAGACGTGGATCTGTCCACTCAAAGAAGACTGAATAAAATACATATGACACAGCAAGGAGCAGGACTTACTCCATTTAAAGGCAAGTAGATTTTGTCCCCTTGATGCCAAAGGATGCAATTGATACTTTTCACGACTGCATCACTACGGAAATCAAATCTCTCTACAAATTGACCAACAGGAATAAGAGGCAAGTATTTAATCAACAACAAGCCAATTATCATGCCCTCATGAAGAAACTTAGCACTAACCCTAACCTGGTTATTAAGACTGCAGACAAGGGCGGGAACCTGGTTTTATGGCCTAAAACAGATTATATCACGGAAGCCCATAGACAATTACATGATATCAACTGTTATGTTAGATCTAGCAACAAAGACTATGGTAAAGCTTGTGATAACCTGTATAAATTACTATCTCAATGGCGCAGGGAAGGAATCATCTCAGGGGATGAGTTTAAGTTCTTACACAATGAGTTCCCAACCCTCCCTGCATTTTACTTAATACCAAAAGTTCACAAAAACATCAAACCCATGCCAGGCAGGCCTATTATATCCGCACTTAATAGTGTAGGGGAAAGGGTGGGCCAATATATTGATTTCTTCCTCCAGGAGTTTGTTAAAAAGCTGCCCAGTTACGTTCGGGACACCACTGACTTTCTAAAGAAAATAGAACGAATTGAATGGCAGGAAGACATGTTGCTGATTACACTAGATGTGGAATCTTTATATACAAGCATAGCACATGAAGATGGCCTTAACGCAGTAAAACACTTCCTGGACCAGAGACCGATATATTTTTATCAACACAATAAGGCAATTCTGAGACTCATAGAATGGTGCCTAAGAAACAACTATTTTTCTTTTGGAAAAGAGATCTGGTGACAGGTGAGAGGCGTAGCAATGGGGGCCTGCTTCTCCCCCAGCTATGCGTGTTTACACGCTGGCTGGCGGGAGGAGTGGGTCCTTAATGTGACACATAAAGTATGGGTTAATGAAAAAGTCATCAAGTACCTTCGGTACATCGATTATGTTTTTATTGTGTGGCAAGGTACTAAGGAGGAAGCAATCTCCTTCATTGAGGAAATCAACAATAACTCCTTAAATCTTAAATTTACATCGTACATCAGTGCTAGACAGGTGGAGTTTTTAGACGTTAAAGTCTATGTTGACAACTCAATGAAACTGCAAACCACATTATTCAGAAAACCCACCGCAGGTAATACTACCCTACACGCCTCTAGTCTGCACCCACAACACACCATCAATAGTATTCCTTACGGGGAAATTCTCCGTCTGAAAAGGATTTGTAGCTCAGAGAGTGATTTTAGGCAATGCATATTGGAACTAGAAGCACGATTGAGGGAACGTGGCTATTCTAAGGAAACCTTTGACCGAACTTTTGGCTAAAGCCGATCTTAGGACCCGCGAAAGCCTGTTACCTGTCACTGGTGATGCATTAGTGCCCATTGCCCCAGTAGAAGAGATATCCGAATCATGTCCTAGGTTCATCACCTCTTTCAGTAATCGGGAGCGTAAGATCAGGCAGATTATTAACAAGAACTGGCCTATCATCTTATCTGATAATGTTCTGGGGGCCCTTTTACCGGAGAAACCCACTGTAACCTTTCGTAGGGTGCGTAATATGGGCGCTGTTCTGGATCAACCATGTCCGGAACTAAAAGAAAAAACGAATTGGTTACAATCTGCAGGTGGTTTTCGAAAATGCTCTAGTTGCCGTGCCTGCAAGTTTGGGGTTGATAAATCTCACTATACTACCCCTTTCAGAGATAAGGCAGTTAACATCGGGGGTCAATACACCTGTAAGACAGAATTTGCAGTTTATGTCCTAACGTGCACCTGTGGTTGGAATTACATTGGCAGTACCAAGCAGCAGGTGCACGTTAGGATTCTGCAACATTTACGTGCAATTCTGCATAGTGACCCCAGTTATCCAGTGGCTCGCCACTTTGAGATGAAACACAACAAGGACATTAATTGTCTCACATACTTTGTTGTAGGGGCAGTGCCTAAACTGAGAAGAGGCGGTAACAGAGAGCTGAGGCTCAGACAACTCGAATCCAACATGATCCTGGAGTTCGATAGCAAGTGGCCGCACGGTCTGAACAACACGGAAGACTTACATACTTTTTTGTAGGCTGGCCTTTGTCTATTGTTGTCTGACTTCGGTGGGGCTTCTCTTGTTCATTATTTTGTATCACGTTACCCTTGGTAGTCAGGTTCCCTGTTACCAAGGGATTTGTAAAACCAGTCTTTAGAGTTATCAGTTATGAATTTACACTTGTCTTGATGGCCCTGGCTAGTCAGGATCCCTGTTAGCCAGGGTTTCAATCCCCTTGTAACATCAACCTTATTGTATATAGTTATTTAACTTAATATTTGATAATATTTGTATATTTTAGCAGTTTTACACACAGGGTGTTGTCAGTATCACATTTTATCACTTTTTATGATGAACCCTGTTTATAAATGAAATGTTTTTTATCAGGCTTTTATCTTACAGAATGTGACTTCCTGTCCATCTGTATAGTTAGCATGAATTATTCATTTCTTAATGCAGGTAATTTTTATCATGAATCATGCACTTTACTTCCTATCTTGTAAATACAATATCAAATTGGTATGTTTTGCACTTTAGGACATGCACTGTTTGCACACTTTTCTAGCACTTCAGTCTCTATTCTCTGCACTACGCCCACCACTAAATATGCTAGTGACATATGTTGAAGAAGGGTTCGCCCAACCCATGATAGACATGGGTACTTGCTGGTGATATACTTTATAGGAACCAAAGTTACTAACAGATTTATCCGGAAATAACATGTATTTATTTACTTGTGCTAACAGAAAATGTTTTACTGTGTAAATTCTGGTATTTATATTATGTATCCAGTCTGTTTTCCATATGTCACAACACATAGTGTGTTTACCATGTTTTTGACCACATGATGTGTGGGAGGGGCATGCACTAATTTTTTCACCAGGCATTATAAAAAGCAAAAGAGTGACAGACTTTTTTATGCATGTGAACAAGGGCTTGTAGCCCGAAACGTGTTATGCATTTCCTGCTTGAAACTTCTTAAACTGGATTAAATACCTGTCATCCATTCCGTGGTCCGTCTCCTGTTTGTGCGCTTCGCTGATCTGAGAGTTGGAAGTGGCGCGTTGGGAGTTCTGTCGGAATATTTATTAATATGTATGCTTAAATGTTTATAATTAATATTAATGCTTTTGTTGTTTTTATTGTATGTTTTTTAGTTGTATTATTTTTTGGGATGAATTTATAATTCATCCCACTTTTTTGGTTGATGTAATTATAGATGTTTATTACAAGTGTAATGTTCATTCGAAGTCCTAGTTTTATGTTCAATTTTGTTTTTTGGTGTATTTTCTAAGTATCTATTTGGTATGTTGGAGATAATATTGTAGTCAATATTGTGGGAAACGATATTTTTGACATGTTAAATGTTTATGTATGTTATGTTTTATTGTTTATAAAGTGCACAGCTGCCCCGGCAAAGGGGCATCCCGGCGCTAATAGCAGCTAACAGAAGACCCAATAAAAACACAGGTGACAATGTTTGTGTTTCCAATATTTTTGTTAGTAATATATGTAGAAATCTGGATTTTTGACAACGATATTTGTGTGCTCGATATTTGTAATTTTTATAGTTAGGTATATGGAGTCAATATATTTGTTCTCAATATTTAATTTCCAATATTTGTGTATTTCAATATTTGTTGGATCAATATTATTTCAGTGATCCAGCCTCAGAATCTGTGATCCATTTGGCCAATTTTAGTGGTCTTAGTAGGGTAGATTCAGATTGATGGCCAATTTCTACATTTTCACCTCAAAGGAGTCGGCCGACTGTTCATGGTGAGGGCTTGGCGCCCTCAGACTAAGAGCTCGATCTGAGAAGCAAGAGATGCTGTGTAGCCAATTTACCGCTTCTCGTAGTGGGGCAGCGGTCATCATAGTCATTGACCAGAGAACCAGACAGCAGACTGCATTTTGGGTGATGACGCGCAATGATTATTGTGAACAAGGAGCTGTGCAGCAATGAAGAAAAAACAATGCCAGCCCATCACTAGACACTTGCGGCAGTGCTGCCCTGTGGCATGATCTGCTTGGGCGACACCAGAAGTAGCGAATATTGATGTCATCAGTGATGTCATTTGAGATGTCATCAGTGATGTCACTGACCATGTCATGAGTGACGTAATATGTGACATCATCAGCAGTGCATTGCGGGCGCGCGAGTTATAGTTAGTTGAACTAACTATAACGGGGGAATTTCAAAGGTTTTGCATGAGAGAAATGTTCAGCTAACTATAACATGTATGAAACCTATGCTTTTTTCAATGAATTTGCAAGGTTTTTAAATGCTAATTCCTAACTATAACATGTGTGAAACCTATGTTTTTTTTCAATGAATTTGCAAGGTTTTTTAAATGCTAATTCCTAACTATAACGTGTGTGAAACCTATGGATTTTTTCAGTGAATTTCAAAGGTTTTGAAAATAATAATTTATAAATGTATTCATTATTATGTCTTTCTTTTTATACTAATTCCTTATATTTTTAATATAAATATTTATATTTATTTTATTTTTTAGATTATATTTCATATTCTTATTATAAAATAATAACAAAACTAAATTGCTAAATATTTTTTGGATTAATTATTGATTGACTCTGGTTGCAAGCATAACACAACTCTAGCAATGCTCTTGGGGCCCTATGCTCACAATGCTTGTATCAATCCTTACACCTGCTTCAAGCATGTGCAAGGTTTTGACGCAGCATAAGCTCAAAAGTCACTGAATGAAATGTTATACATTTCACTCAGTCACTTTTAGAAGGCGTTGCTGCACCCCCTCCTGCACAGGAAAGCCTTCTTCTGGCGCAGGGCTTTACAATGCAATGCACCCTCCAGATGCGTCACATTCTTAATAGCACACACCATGGCACATCTTTTGCACCACCGCTGTGTCACAAAAGTGACGTAACGGCTGTGTAAAAGAGACCCACAAGGGGATTGTAAATCCGCCCCTAATACATACAAATTCACCCAGGCAGTTTCATCAGCAGCGCAAATTGAAGCATAGACTTGTAACATATTTATGTACATATGTTACATACAAGTGCTTCAGACATACTACAGTATACTATAGGTAAACACCTTATAGATTTATGCTGTAGCACTTCCTTATAGTTCTGCACTTTCACATTCTCCATACACTAGTAATATATTCCTTCATTCATTTATGAAGTACACATTCATTCTGACAAACTTTTACACACTAACATAGAAATATAGTTCTTTCTTTGACCAGTGAAGGTAGTTCTAAAAAGAACTGTTTCTTTTCTGTTTTTAGTTTTCACATTTTTTTGTGTTTTGTCAACAAGTTTTTTTAAACCAAAAATAAATGGAACTGGAACCCAAAGAATATCCAACAGGAACAAAAGAATGAAAAAAAAACAAAAAACTAATGTCGAGGACAGCGATAATCCTGCATCTTGCGTTTTATCAGATTAATAGACTGTTCCCTATAACACAAAAGTTTATCGCAATGAATGCATACAATTTTAACGTCAGCAAAATCAGGATCAATTTGTGGATGTGGACTGCTTGCTGAAAATTCTGCTGCAGTAGTTGATGTGCTTGGTGCAGAAGCAGGTGGGTTCTCCTGCAACCTCAGTGTTGCAGCTCAAGCAAAGTTATTGGGGTGCAAGTTCTTCACGTGTCGCACCATATTTTCTGTGCCAAAGGAGTATTTTTTAGATGGATCAACCCTTGAAAGAGTTGTTTGGCAAATTTTACATTTACTTTTGGAGCATTATCCTTTTTTTGCCCTTCTGGAGAAGTACAAAATTGCCAAATTAGAGGCTCTTTCCTCTTCTTTGGAGGTTCTTCAGGAATTAAATATTCCTCTGAGGAATGGCTGGAAGATGAGTCCATTGCTGTTATCATGGTAATCTTCCTTCTATTTGACAGGATTCTCAGAACAGATGCTTTTTCTTAGAAAGACAAAGTAGAATGATTAAAATGGGACGGAACTTTTAACAATTGGAATAGAAACTATTATGAACCAATCAAATCCCATCTTTTAAAGTTACATGGCTTTGCATACGCTTACGATGAGCTTACGGTGCTCTTACGATGCGAATACACATAACGTTCCACCACGATTTGTGTAATTGCTTTTAAAATTAATATACAATTGTTTAAAGTTCAAAAAACTATTTTCATAACTATTGTACATATTGTATTCTGTTAGTATGTTCATTAAATACATAAATATATCTTTTTAAACAATTAAAAACATGTGCGCCTTTCGCGTACGGGGCCAGTACATGACGTCACATGGAAGCTTTGATGCGACGCGTAACGTCGAAGCGTATTCGTAGCCCATGCACAGCTACGCGCTGAGAATGATTAGCAATACAAACTATGGTGCAATCACTCTCGCATGTCAAATCAGACACAGGCCGAGCTACGAGAATGGTTACAAGTGGTCACTCATTGGAGATCGGATTCTGGGTCTGCCTCTGCACCCATGAAAACCCCGCCCCAGTCTCTCTCTGTTGTCAATTATTGGTGCACACACTCACACTTGCGCAGTGCATTCCCGCCCACACTTTCCCACATATCACCACATACCTTTCTTGCTTTTACTAAGCTTGGAACCGAATACATTAGCCAATCAGAGGTCCCCCAGCTCCATCATTCTTCTAGACCGCGAAAACGCTACCAATAACGACCCTGAACTTACTTTGGTCAGCCCCCGCGGTTCCCATATAAAACGGATAGTGACCTAACCATGCTCTCTTTTGTCTCCGCTGTGGTGACAGACAGACTCTCATCATCGTCGATTGTACTACCAACTGTTTACTCAAGTGGAGGAGGACTCGTGACACTCGACGTGGTGTCACTGCTGCTGCCGTCCAGCCAGACCACCATAGCCGCAGTGGCGGCATAGCCCGCGCCCACCCACCCAGGCCGAGCCAAAGCCCCAGCCTTTGAAGACCAGATGAAAGACAACAGAAGCAAAGGTAGGAGAAGCCATCACAACATCACCCACTACTGTAAATTATACCTGCATCATAGTATTTTTTTTTTACTGTATCACATGCCCCTCCAAGCTCTGGTTTCCTTTATTTTTGGGTGACAGATACTTTGTACTTCATTGTATTTGCTCCCACCTAGTCCTCTCGTCACTTTGAATAGTTATTACTGCCTCACGTGGCCTTCCCAGGCCTCTATTATTATTCATCATATGTAATTGATCATAATATTTCCTTTTGGGTTACGGAACCCTCCTAGGCCTTTTCTAAATGAATTATATGTGCATGAATTTCTGTGTCAGATTTTTGAAGTGTCACGTGCTTTAGCCTGTATTCTTATAGATTGTGCGTTCATAATAGTATTATTTTGTGACTGCGTTATGTGCCCCTCCTAGCTCTGTTTTGCTTTATTTTCTTGCTCCATGTGCTTTGTACTTCATCGTATTTATTCTCTCCTAATCATCCTGTAACTTTTATTATTTATTGCTACCTCACGTGGCCTACCTAAGCCTCTATTCTAATTGATTGTATATGGTTGATCGTAATATTACCTTCTGCGTCACGGTACCCTACTAGGCCTTTTTTAAATAAATTGTGCGCGCATGAATTTCTGTGTAGTATTTTTGAACTGTGCCCCGTGATTTAGCTTGTATTAGTCCAATTTGTGTATTCATATTAGTATTATTTTTTTACTGCGTCAGATGGCCCTCCCAGTTCTGTTTTGCTTTATTTTTGTGCTCCACGTGCTTTGTACTTCATCGTATGTGCTCCCTCCTAATCCTCCCGCGACTTTTAAAGTTTATTGCTACTTCACGTGGCCTTCCCAGGCCTTTATTGTAATTGATCGTATATGGTTAATCGTAATATTGCCTTCTGCGTCACGAGGCCCTACTAGGCCTTT
This sequence comes from Lissotriton vulgaris, assembly GCF_964263255.1. Lineage (NCBI taxonomy): Eukaryota > Metazoa > Chordata > Amphibia > Caudata > Salamandridae > Lissotriton > Lissotriton vulgaris. The sequence continues at coordinate 847,835,734 of NC_141685.1, forward strand.
TCTAAATAAGTTGTGCGCGCATGAATTTCTGTGTAGTATTTTGGAACTGTGCCCCGTGCTTTAGCCTGTATTGCTCCAATTTGTGCATTTACATCAGTATGTTTTTTTTACTGCGTCACGTGCCCCTCCCAGCCATTTTGCGTTACTTTTCTGCGGCATATGCTCTGTGCTTCATCGTATTTGCTCCCTCCTAATCCTCCTGTGACTTTTAATATTTATTGCTACCTCACGTGGCCTTCTCAGGCCTCTATTCTAATTGATCGTATATGGTTGATCGTAATATTACCTTCTGCGTCACGGGGCCCTACTAGGCCTTTTCTAAATAAATTGTGCGCGCTTGAATACCTGTGTAGTAGTTTTGAACTGTGCCCCGTACTTTAGCCTGTATTGGTCCAATTTGTGTATTCATATTAGTATTATTTTTTTACTGCGTCACGTGGCCCTCCCAGCTCAGTTTTGCTTTATTTTTGTGCTCCACATGCTTTGTACTTCATCGTATTTGCTTTTTGCTTTACTTTTCTGAGGAACATGCTCTGTACTTCATCGTATTTGCTCCCTCCTAATCCTCCTGTGACTTTTAATGCTTATTGCTACATCACGTGGCCTTCCCAGGCCTCTATTATGGTTGATCGTAATACAACCTTCTGCGTCACGGGGCCTACTAGGCCTTTTCTAAATAAATTGTGCATGCATTAATTCCTGTGTAGTATTTTAAAACAGTGCGCCGTGATTTAGCCTGTATTGGTCCAATTGGTGTATTCAAATTAGTATTATTTTTTCTCAGTGTCACGTGGCCCTCCCAGCTCTATTTTCCTTTTTTTTTCACCCATGCATTTTAAAATGTAATACTGCCTCACATGGCCTTCCCAGGCCTGTTTTCTTACATATTGTGCTTTTATAAATATATATGTTGCGTATTTGTGCTACGCCACATGCTTTGTGTTTCAACAAATGTACTCTCTCCTAATCATATTTGCTCCCTTTTAATCCTCCACTGACTTAACATTTCTTGCTTCCTCACGTGACCTATAGTTGCTTTTTTCTATGCTCTAGTGGCCTACGAAACTTTTACCTCCTCAGACTAGCATAGTTTTCATTCATAATAATTGTTGCATTTATAACTTTGACACTACGGTGTTGTACTAGCCCTTTATTTGGCTTAGGTTACCTAACCCTTTTTCCCTCTATCGTACATCTTTTTATAACATGCCTTCACCAAAATACATGTTTTTGACACTTCACCACTTCATGATCAGTCTTAAATGCAATTGTTACCTTTTTTGAAAGTGTAATGGTAATTGTTTGTCCATGATTAAAATGTTACTCTTGATAGTTATGTATACCAAGGCTGCTCTTGTACATACTACAACGGTGCCCCCAACACAAGAAATTCGAAATATAAAAATGAAGCCTATCACTGCAGGGCCTGAGCGCCCTTTGTTAAACTGTCATGTTTTCAAACTGCATCCATTTGGCAGGCCTTACCTCTGTATTCGTATAGCCTATACTCTATATCACTCGCTTAAACTTTCTGCACACAAAATATTTTTCAAACTACTTTAATATAAAAAAAATTGGATTAACTGTTTGTGTTTAAGAAACTTTTCTATTAGGTTGTTAAACTAATTTCTTCTTTAACAAATGTTACTTTTTCAAAATTAATATGCAGGAAGAATAACCAGTGATAATTCACCAGCACCTGATCAATCTTCACAATGTGATCAATCTTCACAACTTGACTAATCTTCACAACCTGTACCAGGTACACAACGTTCTGCTACATGTAAATTGTGTATACTATACCTAATAGCGTATGTGGTACATATTGGTTCCTCTTTAGAAGCTCTGTGCTTTCATATATTTTTACAAATAATCAATATCTTCCTCTTAAACATATTTCTCTCAACACCAAATATATGTATACTTTCATTCCTTTACAGTTATCTTTAAATAATAATTTCCCATCAATATGTGTACTGAAATTCTCTACTCTGAAACCTATGATTGGTTTGACATTCTGGTTCCACTTTTGCTCAACATATAGATTTGTTATTATGTTTTCAGTTTGCAGAATGCTACCCAACTCAGCAGCCAGTGGCACAGAATTTTGCTAATATAATATTTCTGAAGAATTATGGACTGAAAATTGCAATGAACCTAATGGACTCATCACGTTTAACTTTAAACAATAATATAACACAAGTTGTGGGTTTCCTATATGGTCTCCACATCTTGGGACATCGTAATTCTATATATCCAGTGTATAATCCTATTGGTTGGAAGTGCTCAAAAAATGGTATTTACGTACCCACCCACCAGGGTAACGATAATATTCAAGACCAAAGAAGGCCCTGAACAATTATTACAGCTACATCAGAGCACACTCCATCATTATATCTGTAATCCAAAACACAACCCAGGGCAGTCCAGAGAACAGAGATCACTGTGGAGCAGTCTCCCACCAGAAGTACACTGTAATGTATACATTTGACTTTAGCATTTCAATGATAAATAAGGTCTCACACTCTAGTGTTGTCCTCAACATTGGATTCTTCTTTATTTTCTTTTTTCATACAAAATCTTTCATAGATAAAGACATATCATTACTTTTTAACATAGCATAGTAAGATATTGTCATTATAGTTCTGAATTTTCAATATTGTTTATAGTTAAGTCATTTGAATATCTTTCCAACAGTTGTAACTGTCTCTAATCCTGCATCTAAAAACACCTAGACTCATGCATAATATATTGCAAATTAAGTTTTTAATTGTTAGCATTGCTGTTATGTTGTCCTAATGTACATTTTCCTTTACATTTAGAGTCTGTTGAAAATGTATTGTTGTCTGCAACCAAGATACTTCAACGACATACGTGCAAAAGTTAATGTTAAGTACCTTTAATGACTGTAAATGCAGGATATAAACATTAAGTAATATAAGTCCTTGGAGTCTTTAGAACACATCAACTCTAGATCACATTTCTCTAATACAGGAACTATGTTACTCTCACTCAGATACTGGGGCATTTGCGCAGGTCTTTTGAAAGTTATGTCAATCATGTTGCAAAGCTGGCTATGCACCCTTCAAATTAAAGGAGTCATTCCCACGTTTCCACTAAGTGTTGAGAGATCACTATATTTACCATGTAAATACATGTAAAGTTTTGATTTAAAAAAGCTATTGACCTTTAAACAATGCAATGTTAATAACAAGTTACTTTTCACTATCTTCCCAACACTCCCAATGTTTTGAATGCAGCAGTTGACTCCACCTTCAATTTATAAAACCAAATGTAAATCCTACTTACCTTTTACTGTTTATGTATGTATTTAATGTTTGTTTTTAAGTAACATATGATCGCATGCAAAATGTCTAATTATATATTTGCATACTGCTGCAATCTAGTGGTATTCAGATTAACATGAAAACTAATGTTGAGACACACTTCTTTCAGCTGTCACAATTTGCACAATCCTTTTAGAGTTGAACCACACTCCCTATAACATTCCGACTTAATTTTCTTTTTGAAATTGAGCAATAATTTTGTTTAGGTGTTGAAATATAAATGTAAATCTGCCTCCTCTTTGAAGATCAACAATCAATACCGCTCCTCTACACAGTATTGTTCAATGGTAGTCAAAAAAGTAGTGGTAATTCCACTATCACTGAGGTAGACATCTGACAATAGAATCTATGATCTAGTTACACCACTATTCCATGGTCATAAGCCAAAAGGAGTGTTTAGACTCAACGAAAAGAACAATTATGCACTTTTTATGCTGGACAGTATTGTTTCTAAACACCCTTTCACTCCTTTCTTCCAATCATTCAAAAAAGATTTTATGGATTTACATGCATAGTCTTTCAGGTCTCTATAGCTCTAATGTAAAACAAGCGTACTTATTTTTCTTTTCTTTTGTCACTGACATATGTAAACTCATCAGTCACTCCTATGGTACGCCTTTACAATCCTGAATGCTGAGTGCTAAGTTTTGTGTGAGAGGAGCCCATACATAACCAAACTAACTTTTCTTTAGCTACATAGAAACATGTAATGTAACCTTTCAAACACTTTGAAATACTACCCTCCCACTAGTCCTAGAGGTGGATGTAGAATTCAACCGTTCTTCATAAAATAGAATTGGATGTCACTAAGTACAAAGTATTTCTGTATTATGGTAGCCCTAATGCGTCCCTTAAAGATTCAAGCGAAGTCCAAACACATACTAACTGAAACACACCAACCATTAGTAACCTGTAAAATTTGCCAAACGACTCTCAAGGTGTGATCAATCCCAAAAATACTCTTTAGGCACAGCAAATATAGTACAAAACACATAAACCACTAGCACCCCAACAACTTTGCTTGAGCTGCAACACGGAGATTGCAGGACAACTACTTGCTGCTGCACCAAGCACATAAACAGTAGCAACACCATCTTTAGCAAACAGTCCATACTCGCATATTGATCTAGAGTTTCATAAACTTAAAATTCTATGCATTTATTGTGATGAACTTTTGTATTATGCAAACAGTATATCAACCTCATCAAACACAAGAGAAAGGAGCATCGCTGTCCTCAACATTAGTTATTAGACATTTATAAAGCTTTTTTTGTTGTAAAAACTACCCCGTCCGAAGGCAGTTGAAAATGTGCACACTTGCTGCCTTTCTTGGCTGGGGTTATCAATTGAATTTCATATTCTGATTCAAACTCCTGGCCCTTTATTGAGTCTTTGTGTTGTAACTACTACCCCGGCCGAAAGAAGTGGGAAATTTGCACACTTGCTGCCTTTCTTGGCTGGGGTTATCAATTATCCTTCCTGTAATACAAACTTAAAGTACAGGCCTCTATTGAGCCTTCTTGGTAACTACTACCCGTGAATGGCAGTGAGTAATTTGCACACTTTCAGCCTTTCTTATTTTTTTACATTATTCATCTTCCACTCAATCAACACATCATCTACTTGTACACACACACCTACTTTCTACCTTTGTTGGCTCTGGATAACAACTATTCTTCTATTTCATATCCATATTCAAAATGCAAACCTTTTTGTTGAAGCTACTAACCCAGCTGATGGCACTACGAAATTTGCACACTTCCTGCCTTTCTTGGCTGGGATTATCAAATACTCTTGAATTTCAAATTCTGATTCAAACTCAAGTCCCTTTATCAAGTCTTTTTCATGTAGATACTGCACTGCCAATTCAAACTGCAGGTCCTTTATTGACCCTTCTTCGTAACTATTACTCATCATTTGCGGACTTCCTGCCGTTCATGTATAATAAAAAGCTTAACAAAAGTCTACCAATATTAAAAAAAAGCCAGTATGGTCTATGGTTATCAAATCTTCTATTTCTTATCCTAATTCAAAGTACAGACCCTTTATTGAGCCTTCTTTGTAACTACTACTCTTGAATGGCAGAGGATAATTTACACACTTGCAGCCTTTCTTATTTTTTCACATTATTCATCTTCCACTCAATCAACACATCATCTTCACATACACACACCTACTTGCTGCCTTTCTTGGCTATGGTTATCAACTGTTCTTCTATTTCATATTTGTATTGAAAGTGCAGGCCCTTTATCAAGCCTTTTATTGTAACAACTACCCTGGCCGAAGGCAGCGGGAAATTTGCACACTTGCTACCTTTCTTGGCTGAGATGATAAATTATTGTTGAATTTCATATTCTGATTCAAAGTCGAGGCCCTTTATTGAACCTTTTTGTTATAACTACTACCCCGGCCGAAGGCAGTGGGAAATTTGCACACTTGCTGCCTTTCTTCACTATGGTTATCACTTATTCTAAAAGTAACTACAAACTCAGGAACAATATTTTCATTTCCAAACAAATTACAAAGTAATCGTATCTTTAAAACTTCTTTGCCATATTCAATGATTTTTCCAAATCTTATATCTTGTAGTATACTTCCACAATCACCATCATTTGCTTGTCACATGTTTGTAATAAATTCATTTTATTCAAAATATAACCAAATATTAACATTTCCAATGCTACATTACATAGTTTACTTATAACACCTATGGAGCATGACAACAAATTGTAATACCAGAAGCTATCTGGAGAAGCTTGTTATGGAGACTCTTGAAGAAAATGAAACTTCTCATTATTGATAACATGAGTATGGTATCAAACTCAATGCTTGCCTTTGTGCATTTAAGAATGCTGCAAACTCTTAAAACAGAGTACAACATATTAGTCTCAATTTATTTAAGGCACAGACAATTGTACTATGTCCTCAGATTCTGTTAAATGTACAAAATAACATTCATCAATGTTTGTGTCGAGTAGCACCTTCAATATACATTGCAGACATCAGGGTTCACAACTTCAATTCAGCTTTGGATCTAAATTTCTCTTCATTATCTGTGCTGAGAACTGCCTTCAATATATTCTGCGGTCAGTAGAGTTCAAAACTTGATACCAGAAGCACCAGTATTACAGAAAACATTCAATGCATCCTTGTTTTATATAAGGTAGAAACTAATGGATTCTATATTTTCTGATTTTGTAAAAGAATGTGACGAATAGTATTCATCTATTACTATGCTCACAAGAGCCTTCAATCTACACTGCAGACAGCAAAGTTCACAACTTCAATTCAGGTTTGGATCTACACTAAGAACACCATTGGATCCAACCTTGCTTTATTTAAGGCAGACACAATTGTACTGTGTCCTCACATTCTGTTAACTGTGACAAAATAGCATTCATCAATGTTTCTGTCGAATAGTACCTTCGATCTACATTACAAACAGCACGGTTCACAACTTCAATTCAGCTTTCCATCTACTCTAAGCACACCATTCAATCTAACCTTACTTTATTTAAGGCAGAGACAATTATACTGTGTCCTCAGATTCTGTTAACTGTGACAAAATAGCAATCATCAATCTTTGTGTCAACAACAGCCTTCAATCTACACTGCGCAACGAACCTACAAACTCAGCGCAAAACATACTACTTACTCACTGCACCATAAATCATCACCAAGAACACTCAACAGTTTCATATCACAGTGAAACATACTGTCCCTTTTAAATGGAATTGATGCAGAATTCAATAGACTAAAGACATTACTTCAATTACTGTACCTCCCTTCCGATCACGTATCAACACAGAATACGTTCAAGCTCAGCGCCAAAGGTATTACTAACTCAGTGCACCAGAAATCATCACCACATAACCGTATTGAATGACATGAGTTATTTAGAAAAAAATATATCCTACTTTTTGGAGATATACTTCAACTTAACTTCTGTAAATGGACAACCAATATTTATTAGAAAACTTAATTTCAAAGACTTTGCTACCAATGCATCCTGCTTCGATCATGGATAATTGCAGACTCCACAAAACTTACTTGCTTCAGGTGCCACTAATTCATTCCACCATTTATCAGCGCTGCACTCACACACACTAAATTATCAATATTGAGCAGCTGTCACACAGACATGAAGTCTTGGTAACCGCTACCTCCTACCATCACCACATGTCCGTATTCATCCAGAATTGAACTGATTCTTCATTCAATCTACACCACAGACAGCAGGGTTCACAACTTCAATTCAGCTTTGAATCTAAATTTATCTTCACTATCTGTGCCAAGAACTGCCTCCAATGTATTCTGCGGACGCTAGAGTTCAAAACTTCATACCAGGAGCGCCACTACTACAGAAAAAATTGAATACAACCTTGTGTATTGAAGGTAGAGACTAATGGATTCTATGTCTTCGATTTTGTAAAAGAATGTGACAAATAGCATTCATCTATAACTGTGCTCACTAGAGCCTTCAATCTACACTACGGACAGCAGGGTTCACAACTTCAATTCAGCTTTCCATCTACACTAAGGACACCATTGAATCCAACCTTGCTTTATTTATAACCGAGACAATTGTACTGTGTCCTCAGATTCAGTTAACTGTAACAAAATAGCATTCATCGATCTTTCTGTCAACAACTGCCTTCAATCTACACTGCAAACACCATGGTTCACAACTTAAATTCAGCTTTGAATTGAAATGTATCTTCAGTATCTCTGCTGAAAATTTTTTTATGTAGATACTACCCTGACAGAAGACAGTTGAAAATTTTGCACTTGCTGCCTTTCTTCGCAGGGGTTATCAATTATTGTTCAATTTCATATCCGTATTCAAAGTGCAGGCCCTTTATCAAGCCTTTTTTGTTGTAACAACTACCCTGGCCAAAAGCATGGGAAACATTTGCACACTTGCTGCCTTTCTTAGCTGAGATTATCAATTGTTCTTTCATTTCGTATTCTAATTCAAAGTCAAGGCCCTTTATCGAGCCTTTTTGTTGTACCTACGTCCCTGGCCGAAGGCAGTACGAAATTTGCACACTTGCTGCCTTTCTTGGCTGGGGATATCAATTATTCTTCTTGTAATACAAATTCAAAGTGCAGACCCTTTATTTAACCTTCTTGGTAACTACTTCCCGTGAATAGCAGTAGTTAATTTCCACACTTCCATCCTTTCTTGCCACGCACAGTCTGTGTAATTAGCTGGATATCTAAAGATCAACTTCCCTAATAAAGCAGCAGTTACTTTGCACGTCTGCAGCCTTTCTTACTTTTTACCTTATTCATCTTCCAACCACTCAACACATCATCTACACATAAACACAACTACTTCCTGCCTTTCTTGCCTGAGTTATCAATTATTCTTCAATTTCATATTCTGATTCAAACTCAAGGCCCTTTATCGAGCCTTTTTGATGTAGCTACTACTCGGGCCGAACGCAGTTAAAAATGTGCACACTTGCTGCCTTACTTGGCTAGGGTTATCAATTATTCTTGAATTTCATGAACTTGTTTTATATCTGTTATAGGTTTAGTACAATAATAAAATGTGTCTTGCAAGTCCAAAAGAACACTGAATGGCAGTCTACACTACAGACAACACAGGACACAATTTGAACTATTATGTCCCTGAAACATACATATTTTCACAATGCATTCCATACATGTTCTATCTTTAATTTCAATCGTGATTACAGATGATACAGTCCACCATTAAATGTAAACTGCGGACAGCCGGATTCACAACTTCAATTAAGCTTTCCTTCTACATTAAGGACACCATTGGATCTACCCTTGCTTTATTTAAGTCAGAGACAATTGTAATCTGTCCTCAGATTCTGTTAACTGTACAAAATAGCATTCATCACCATTTGTATCGATTAGTACCTTCGATCTACATTACAGACAGCGGGGTTCACAACTTCAATTCAGCTTTCAATGTAAATTTCTCTTCACTATGTACCCTGAGAAGTGCTTTAAATCAATTATCCACTCAGTACAGTTCACAACTACATACCAAGAGCGCTAGCACTACAAAAAGCATTCAATACAATCTTGATTTACTTAAAACACAGACAATTGGTGTAGAAAATGTATAGGATGAACATTTAGTTATTCTTGTCATTGGCATTCCTACTAAGAATAAGAAAATCTGGCAAGAATTAGTGGATATTAGGAAAGTGAAAAAGGCAACTTTGTATCTGCTAAAAAATAAAATAATATTACAGAAATGTGTGTGGGAAAAGAAGAAATACCTGTAGAAGAAGATAGTGACTTGCCATCTGGACAAATTGAAAAAGTAGATGTGTCCAGAACTGAAGAAATCTACAAACATTGCAGTGTTCATCCACTACATTCCAAAGAAATGATGGGGAATGCCATAGAGTTATTCCAAATGAAAGAAGCAAAAGGAAGTCCCATTAGTGTATGGGAAAAAAGCTTGGAAGCTCTTTGTTTCCTTCAGTTGTTTCCTACAGGAAAAGGAGGACGATATGATGACCGACCTGTGCAGATTCCTGCATCTAAATACCTGACATCAATATTGTATGCAGAAAATCCAAGATTTCAACAATGTATTCCATATTTGTTCCATCTATTGTTTGAGAGCGATTTGTCTGAACGTTCCTATGCAGAAAACCATATATTGAAAACAGGTGTACATCTGCAAAAAGTCTGGCAAAGAAATATATGCATAAAGTACAGCAGAAAGATAATATTTTGGAATCTCACCTCATTAATCTCATGGCATATCAGCGTGAACCGGTCAGGGGGTTGTAGGTATCTTGCTTTTTACTACCCTAAGCACATATCTCTCCTCCCACCATTTTAACCAAGGGCGTCAGCCACGCCAATAAAATTTATTGTGGACTGACCCACCTTTCTTAACTCACCACTTTCTCACGACTACACCCTTTTCCCTCCCTCACACCCGCATGCACCATATGGCTGGAACAAAAGATCTCCGATAAAGAGCCCCGTTACGGGTGCCCGTCAGACATTGCAGCGCCAGTCTGACGAGGAGCAGAACCCATGTGATGAAGCATGACATCTAGCTTGCTAGGTGTGTGAGGGTTTTAGTTCCAACAAGGGAAATTCCCCTTCTTTGGCTTTTCTTTCCCTCTCTTTTCACGCTCCACTTGGCACACTCTGGCTTTCCACCACCCCACCTGGGGAACTTTGTACATTGCTTTGTGACATGTCAGAGTGGTAGTAATGAGTACTGGTACCATTGTCATGGAGAACTAAAATGTATGCTAAGGAACTTAGAAACTCCTACATAGTTTCTTTCTCTAAGCTCTGCTGACTATGCTTGGAATGATTTACTTCAATTTCTTGATTACACAAATTCAAATATACAAAATTTTCAAAACAAGACAACTAGACAATTGTGCTCTTTGGATCCAGTTAATGTATGCAGGTATTTCAATCACAGATTCAAAGCTATGATGCTTTTTTATCGCCAATAAGAAAAATCCTCCTCTTGGAGAGGTTCTGGAGTTCTTTTGGAGAAAGTAGTATCATGTGAGAGGTGCTTCTCACATACAAATGCTAATATGGATCAAAGATGCTCCCAAATTTGGTACAGACTCAGATGATACTGTGTTGTCTTTTATTGAAGAATATGCTACATGTGGTATACCAAAAAGTACACAAGATAAGGACTTAAGACAACAAGTCCTACAATTTGAAAGCCATCGTTGTGGGAAATACTGTCGTCAAAAGTACAAATCTAAGGACAAATTCTACACCAAATGTCGTTTTAAATTTCCACGTCCTGTAATATCGAAAGAAAGAGTGAACAGTTTTATGTCATCTTTGCAACATACTATCACAAGAAAGTCTCCAAAAAATACCTACAACTTAGGAAGAAATGAAGAGTCAAAATACATAAATGACTACAACCGTCATTTTATCCATGTGCAATGCTAACATGGACATTCAATATGTTGCAAACAATTCCATTGCTCTTGCTCGATATGAAACATCCTACATAACAAAATCAGAAAAGACAGAACTGAAGGAGATGTGGGAAGAGATTTCCCACAAGAAGAGTCTAAGTAAGAAATTATATAGTTACACTTTTGAGCATATCAATATTCAGATGGCTTATCATCTGCAAATCTTTACTCCAAATCGAGAACAATAATTTGGGTGAGTCTAGCTCTTGCTGCAACATGAAATCGAGTACTTAAATCTGTATAAAACATTTAATGTTTAGCTGAAAAACAGCCAGACAGTATATCTATTGTAGTGCATTTCTTCATAAAACATCCTACACTAACTGTTGAAAGATCCCTCCCATTTTATTCATTCTACTTTGACTTTCTAATAAGAACCATCTCTTCAGAGAATCCTGCCAAATAGAGGAAAGATCACCATAGTAACAGCAATGCACTCATCTTCCACCTATTGTTTAGAAGGAGATTTCATTCCTGAAGAGCCTCCAAAGAAGAAGAAAGAAGCTCTAATTTGGAAGTTATTTACTTTCCCTGAAGGACAAAAAAAGCTTAATGCTCCATTAGTAACCTGTAAAATGGTACTTATGAACTTTTGCATTATGTGAAATAGGGGGAACAGCGTTTACAATGCAGCTTTTACCATGCAGTACCTTTACCATGCAACTTTTACAACGCAAGTCGTTACAACGACTTGCGCTGGGGGGCGCTGTAGGATAGGGAATAGTTTAATTTACTATCCAAAACCTTCCCTACTATCTACGGGGACTGGAGTTGGAATAGTAAATTAAACTATTCACTATCCAGCGCCCCCCAACGCAAGTTGTTGTAACGACTTGCGTTGTAAAACCTGCGTGGTAAAAGCATGCGTTGTAAAAGCATGCGTAGTAACGACATACATCCGTGAAATAGTCTATCAACCTCATAAAAATCAAGAAACAGGACCATCCCTATCCTCAACATTAATCAATGCACATTTATCAAGCTTTTTTTGTTGTAATAACTACCCCAGCCGAAGGCACTGAGGAATTTGCACACTTTCTGTCAAGACCCTTTATCGAGCCTTTTCGTTGTAACTACTTCCCCGGCTAAACGCAGTGGGAAATTTGCACACTTGCTGCCTTTCTTGGCTGCGGTTATCAATTATTGTTCAATTTCATATTCTGATTCAAAGTCAAGCCCTTTATTGCGCCTTTCTGTTGTAGCTAGTACCCCGGCCAAATACGGTGGGAAATTGCACACTTCCTCCCTTTCTTGCCTAGGGCTATCAATTATTCTTCTTGTAATACAAATTCAATGTGCAGGCCCTTTATTGAGCCTTCTTGATAACTACTTCCCGTGAATAGCAGTGCATAATTTCCACACTTCCATCCTTTCTTGTGACGCACAGTCTGTGTAATGAGCTGGGAATCCAATGATCTACTTCCCTGATAAGACAGTGGTTACTTTGCGCGTCTGCACCCTTTCTTACTTTTTAACTCATTCATCTTCCATTCAATGAATACATCATCCACACATACACACACTTACTTGCTGCCTCTCTTGGCTTAAGTTATCAATTACTCTTCAATTTCATATTCTGATTCAAAGACAAGAACCTTTGACAAGCCTTTTTCATGTAGATACTACCCCGGCAGAAGACAGTTGAAAATGTTGCACTTGCTGCCTTTCTTCGCAGGGGTTATCAATTGTTCTTTAATTTCATATTCTGATTCAAAGTCAAGGCCCTTTATCAAGCCTTTTTGTTGTAACAACTACCCCGGCCAACAGCACACAGAAATGTACAGACTTGCTATCTTTCTTAGCTGGGGTTATCAATTGTTCTTTAATTTCATATTCTGATTCAAAGTCAATGCCCTTTATCGAGCCTTTTTGTTGTAGCTACGACCCCAGCCGAAGGCAGTGTAAATTTGCACAATGGCTGCCTTTCTTGGCTGCGTTTACCAATTATTATTCTTCTAATAAAAATTCAAAGTGCAGACCCTTTATTGAGTCTTCTTGGTAACTACTACTGATGAATGGCAGTGCATAATTTGCACACTTACCTCCTTTATTGCGCCTTTTTAACCACACAGTGTATGTAATTTATACAGTTGCCTCTCTTCTTAGATGTACTGACAGTTTCTCAGGCTCCCACTACGGAATCCGACTCACAGTCTATAATGGCCTGAAAAACAAAACACCCACTTCTTTTACAAGGCAGTGCATAGTCTCAACGTCTGCTGCCTTTCTTAATTTTCACCTTTTTCATCTTCCACTCAATCAACACATCATCCACAAATATACACACCTACTTGCTTTTTTGACTGGAATTATCAATTCTTCCTGAATTTAATATTTTGATTCAAAGTCAATGCCCTTTATAGAGCATTTTTATTATAGCTACTACCTCAGCTAAACACTACACAACATAGCAGCACTATAAAAAACATCTAAATCTACAGCACTACATGCCAAAAAATAAATACTTACTGTGCAAGTGACATTTTCCACCTGTAACATATAAGATCTGTTAATAGAAAAGAAACATGTTCTCAGTCAAGTGAAATTAGTTTTTGTGATATATGTATTCTCATAACGCGTGTAGGCAGATGACGCTGTGCTACTACCTCAAACACCTTTAGGTCTCCAGAGGCTCTTGGAAACATTTGGGACCTTTATGAATTCCCTGGTTTTGATGGTAGAAATCTCAAATTCCCATGCCTTGACCATGGAACAACGTAAGAATACAACTAAAACTTTTTACTGTAACGGGGCAGAGCTCACTAGAGTAAACGTTTTCACATAATTGGGCATCCTGTTTGAAGACAGATGCTCTTAGGCCCCCCAGCTTATAGCCAAAAAATATGCAGTGCTGAGATTGTCATCAGCATTACTAAGCTTTGCACGGCGATTGGGAGCCAAGCCCTGTGAGACTATTCTCGCTATTTGGGGATACAAACCATCGGTAGAGATCCAGATGGCAGAAAACACATTTTTTTGCTCCCTTCTATCCATCCCCCAATCCACTCCGACATTTGCTATCCACCAGGAAGTAGGGATGGGATATGTGTCCGACCTGGTGAGTTTGGCTCCTTTTGTTTGCTGGATAAAAACTTGGCTTAACCCTAAACTCACATTGAACCACCAAATCTTAAGGGATTGCTTTGCCCTATCAATCAATCAATCAATCATCGCATTTATATAGTGCGCTACTCACCCAGAGGGTCTCAAGGCGCTGGGGGGGTCCGCTACTGCTCGAACAGCCAGGTCTTGAGTTGCTTCCTGAAGGTGAGGTGGTCCTGGGTCAGGCGGAGGTGGGTGGGGAGGGAGTTCCATGTCTTGGCGGCGAGGTAGGAGAAGGACCGTCCCCCTGTGGTGACTCTTCGGATGCGGGGGACGGCGGCGAGGGCGTGGCTGGTCGATCGAAGCTGACGTTTGGGAGCGTAGAAGTTGAAGCGGCTGTTGAGGTATCCTGGGCCTTGGTTGTGTAGGGCTTTGTGTGCGTGGGTGAGGAGACGGAAGGTGATTCTTTTGCTGACCGGGAGCCAGTGCAGGTCTCTCAGGTGTCCGGAGATGTGGCTGCGACGGGGGATGTCCAGGATGAGTCGCGCTGAGGCGTTCTGGATCCGCTGGAGTCTCTTTTGGAGTTTGGCGGTGGTTCCGGCGTAGAGGGAGTTGCCGTAGTCCAGACGGCTGGTGACGAGGGCCTGGGTGACCGTCTTCCTGGTCTCGGTGGGGATCCACCGGAAGATCTTACGTAGCATGCGCAGTATGTTGAAGCTTGAAGAGGAGACGGCGTTGACTTGTCTGGTCATGGAGAGGGAGGAGTCCAGGATGAAGCCCAGGTTGCGTGCGTGGTCTGTTGGTTTGGGTGCGCTGCCTAGGGCGGGGGGCCACCAGGAGTCGTCCCACGCAGCGGGTGAGGATCCCAGGATGAGGACTTCCGTCTTGTCTGAGTTCAGTTTCAGGCGGCTGTTCTTCATCCATTCGGCTACCTCTTTCATCCCTTCGTGAAGGTTGGCTCTGGCGGTGGCGGGGTCGTTGGTGAGGGAGAGGATCAGCTGGGTGTCGTCGGCGTAGGAGATGATGTTGAGGTTGTGCTGGCGTGCGATGTCTGCGAGGGGGCTCATGTAGACGTTGAAGAGGGTTGGACTGAGTGAGGAGCCTTGAGGGACGCCGCAGATGACTTCGGTGGCTTCAGATCTGAACGGAGGGAGATGGACTCTCTGTGTCCTTCCGGCGAGGAAGGAGATGATCCACTCCAGTGCCTTCTCCTGGACTCCGACGTTGCTGAGGCGTTGTACTAGGGTACAGTGGCAGACAGTGTCGAAGGCCGCGGAGAGGTCGAGGAGGATGAGGGCCGCTGTTTCACCGTTGTCGAGTAGCGCTCGGATGTCATCGGTGGCTGCGATCAGGGCGGTCTTGGTGCTGTGGTTGGCTCGGAAGCCAGACTGCGAGGGGTCGAGGGATCCGTTCGTTTCGAGGAAGGCGGCCAGTTGCTTGTTGACGGTCTTCTCGATGACTTTTGCTGGAAACGGGAGCAGCGAGATGGGGCGGTAGTTCTTGAGGTCGGTCGGGTCGGCAAAAAGGCAAACTTTAGCAAAGTTGAGTGGCTGTCATATGTCAAGACTATGTTTTTTTAAACTCTGTCACCCAGATATTTACCAAGTTACAGAAGGAATTAAGAAAACTAACATAAAATGGATTAAATCACAGTATTTGAGTTTACTGGGGAGAGACCGGGAGGTTGAGGAAATAAAAAAACAACTGGTTAGGGCTCACTACTTATTAATCTTATCACCATCACTAGAACCCTATCTAAGAATCATGACAAAGCCCCTCTATTGTTGGCTTTTGACCAGGTTTTGCTTCAACCTGATTCATTTCTTGTTTGAAACTTTTTCAGGATGTGTAAACCGGAAGACTCAGCCCTGTGTAACTGTGATAGTTTTTCAAATCGAAACACTATGCACTTTATAATCGTCTGTGATTTTTATACTGGAATTAGGAAGAAGACTTTAATTCTGCTTTTGAGGGGCAAGGGCTTTCTTCAGGTTAGACCAGCACTAATGTACCTTCAATTGTTAGACAATACCTGGAACATTTTTAACATTGCTAGTTTTCTTGTTCCTGCTGTTAGCCTTAGGAAACAAAAAAACCCACTGATGATTGAACTGTGTATTCCTCCTGAATTTTTAAATACCATGAATTTCTTTTAATTGATATATCTTTCTAATTTTAAATCATTTATATATATCTGTGTACTAATGATCTACAGTTTTATATCGCCTATATCTATTGAATTGTCTTGTGTTTTGTATTTGTACTTTTATGCTTTTCCTTAATCGAATAAAGTGGTTTGAAGACTGATGAATATAACATCTCATAACTGAATAGAGCTTCTAAAATAATTTCAGCATGTATTTCATATTCCTGATTATCAATTTCAAAAGTCGTATTATCATACTCGATGTCATCTTATTCTTCCACAAAATCAGCATCTAAACTTTAGTCTAGAAAATCACAGCTGATATCTACAGCATTTATATCTTCCTCTTTATTCTCCCTACTTATAAAAATTATGTTTAGCTATTCTATGACACTGTTACTAATGTCAAAACTGTCTTTCAAATTATTTTGTTGATTTTCCATACTGAATTTCTTATGTTGTAGGTCCTTGTACAAAAACATAAACACTTAACGTTATCTTCACTGTAATGTCAGCGTGTGTGGTGATTCATATGAAATATCTTAAATATTTCTCTTACAATTAAAGCAATAATATTTTCTAAATTAGTGTATATTATTTTCAAAATATTATAAAATTAAATACAGTGTCACTCTGCATTGTCTCAAGTGCTTTATTTATTCATTTATACTAATTACTGTTTTGCAAACTTAAAACAATGACGACAGCACTGCCTTACTTTGACTCACCCTATTACGTTTTCAATTAGGGTTGAGGGAGGCAAAGGAAAGGAGTAAACTAAATGTCTACAGATGTACTCCTATATTTAGATCACTGGATGAATCACTGAATAAATAAAGTTAGATACAAAAGAACATACACAAAA
Organism: Lissotriton vulgaris; assembly: GCF_964263255.1. Classification (NCBI taxonomy): domain Eukaryota; kingdom Metazoa; phylum Chordata; class Amphibia; order Caudata; family Salamandridae; genus Lissotriton; species Lissotriton vulgaris. The sequence continues at coordinate 847,853,101 of NC_141685.1, forward strand.
AAAGGCTGCATCAGAGATACACAAAGGAAAGCAACACAAATACGACACCGAATCTTGAACACAAACTGGCTAGTCACCAAAAGAACAAAAAGGCTAAGAACACTGCAATGGACGCTACACTGTGGAACTCATTGAGAAGAAAGGTAGAAACATACTGTAAATAAAGCGGAATTCAAATAAAGAAAAAGTAAAAAAGATACATGGATGACAAAGTCACTAGAGTAATACTCTGTTCCCCAACACAATTTTTTTTTTTACAGAAGTTATATGTACAAATGTTTAAGGAGCTGCAAAGGGACTCAATCCCTCGGGACTCAAAAAATAACATTGGGGACCGTGGGGAGAACGCTAATGCCCCCACGGTCCCAGCAGGCTCCCCGCATCCTTCGAGAGCCAGCATTGCTGTCTCAGAGAGAGCAGCTTACATGCTGCTCTCTGTAACGAAAAGCAATCTGCTTTCCTACTTAAAAGAGACAGCAAATTAACTTGCTCTCTCTTTCAAATAGTAAACCGGTTTGCTGTGCTAAAGTGAGAGCCATGACGCTCCCTCCCTACCATGGCAAATAGCAGTGTCACTGACCCTGTATCTCATGGGAACAGTCCAGCCCGAACTGCCAAGACTGATTTGCATATAGCCATGTCTAAACTGGAGTGGCAGAGTGGGCTAAAGAACGGTGATGGATTAAACCCAGATCTTTTGACTGGGTGTGAGTGTTTGATTGATTCAGATGCTCCATCCATCACCACCCCCTTTTGTACCACGTATTTAAGATGGCATTTGCATGTGATCACATACACAACATTGCTGCTTTTGCAGTTCATTCATTTTTTGAGTACCCATGGTGTACGGAATCCCAAGTCTATGTCTTATCTCGCTTGCGTTAGCGGACAGACATTGCAGTAGCCACATGGGTAATGACCTGCTACCTATGGTATGTCCCACATTGTTCGTACTGTGCGGACTGGATAAAGGTGTGCTTGTTTACATGGGCGCCTAGCAACCCCAAGTTAACTACCAAGAAAAGACTTAAAAATAATAGCTCTAGTCCAATTATGTTGGTAGTCCTAAGAGTTGAAATCTATTAAACCAGGCATTCTTATCCATTTACACCATTGTTTTTTATATGTCTCCTTCTTTACAATGTACAAGCTGTAGCATGGCGGTGATGGATAAAACACCTTACAATATTAGTAAATAAATACATAAATAAATGCAAGTGTACAAAATGACTAGTACTAATGGAATCAACATTTTATATTTAATTAGCCAACAGGTACATTTGGTAATGATAGGTTTGGTAGGTGAATCAGATCAATGGGTTATTGTTGTGCCAACTGGTGTCAGAGACCTGAATTCAGCAAAGCAGACTGACACCATGATTTATATTTCGGGGGATAGAATACTCCGTCAGAAACGTGACGGATATCTAGTCCAGCGAATTACAAGTGCATTAATACAAAATAGCAGAAATGGCTACCGTAAGTGCAGTACTGCTGGGATAATTTATAGGACTTGATTTGTAATAGGCCTCATTAGGATGGTGGTCGTACCACCGGTCATCGGTGACAGTCTGACCGACATCCAGCAGAGTGGTCTGACTGATGCATTATGATGCGATGAGTTGGAGAGACCGACTGATGCTTTCGATGGACTCAAGGAGCCTGTCTGGCCATCGGTTGGATGGAATTCCCTACAATAGGAGTGGTGCCTGCACATGCATCGCAGTAGAAATTACAATGTCCCCTACCAAAAACCTTTCCATGGCGGTCCACCTTTCCATGGTGGTCTCAATGCCATGGAAAGGCTTTTTGGAAAGGGATTTGGGGTCCCCAGCAGGACCCCAATCCCTATCCTGCACTATGAGACCCTGGGGACACCTTAGATGCCTCTCCAGACATCCATACCCATGTGCCAGGCACCACATGGTGCCTGGCACACGGTGCATGGATGTTTAAAAGCATCTCTTTTTCCATTGCAACTCGTGCTTTGGCCCTTTTTGGGCCACAACATAAGCCACAATGGAAAAAGCCATAGTTCCAACCACCTACACGGCGGTCACATCATAATTTGGAGGTGAGACCACCGACTACTTGTTGGTCGGTCCCAGTCCCGCTGCGATGGTGGTCGGATGCTCATTCAACTGCCATTGTAATACGGCCTAACATTGTTGGTTGGTTGATATGAGTTAGACACTTGCTGGAAAAAAAAACTGTGTGAACACCATTTTTGTCACACAAAATAGCCAAAAAGATAAACTTATATTTTGTAGACCAATGAGCTGAATGACTCTGTTTCCACACAATGAAAGCGGTCAAATTGTGTACTTTAAAAAGAAAAATGTTTTCAAATTAATTTTTTTGTCCATCTCTAAACATCCTACTTTAGAAGTGTAGTTAAACTTCTATATCACCATAATGAGAGTATTTTTTTAAATATCTGTGTATTTGGCATTTGTGAAATTAACTTTGATACAATCAAAACATTTTCATATCCACAGCAGAAATACAACCCTTAGGGCAGAAGCAAATATCAGTTTCCATGATACATTGTTTATATGTAAATGGATCAATAGTCATTCTCCCACATCACTTTTCCCTTAAATCCTCTTCCCAATGGTATCAGTCGTCCTTCAGACTTACAATAGTGATTGACAATTCCCTTCTGTGGCAGGGTGCATTATGGGGAGTGATTGGGTTTGCTGTCAACATTAACTGCCTCTCATATGTATGTTTTGAAAATGCTTGTATGGCTGCCATGCTAAAATTCAAGAAGAAAGAAGAAAAAGAAAAGAAGGGACAAACTCAGGGCATCCATAAAGTATAGATAATCAACTAAAACTTATGAACATTTACCAGGTGTCCTCTGTCTGCAGGTATGTCTAAAACATCTTGTTTGGCTCCTCTATCGGGATGGGGGCCCCTGATGGGGGGGGGGGTAGAGAAAGCAAGGAAGGCCCAGGGAAGACGAGGGCAGGGGCAAACAACAAGTGGACAAAAAAGGGTCATCCGAGTATTGGAAGAGGATTGATCTTACTCTCTCCCTAAGGCCCCAGAGTCTCATAAGGGTTCTGCAACTGGGTCTTTTACTTGATTGGTATGTGTCTCTCATGCTTCTTCAAGTTCAGATTGGCTTGTCTGTGAATCTTGGTCAGGTGTATTACTTGTGTCCGACGCCCTCAGTATGTCAGCCCACGGTTCCACCAGGGGTTTATACCTTTTGTGACCTTATCCTCCCGGATCAGGGCTTTCTCCTCTGCCCTTACCCAACAGGAAACAACTTTTTTCCAGGTCTATAATTAGAGATTTTATGTTTGCCCTCCACCTGAGAGCTATTCTCCTTTTAGCCAAGTGGAAAGCCAGGTAAACATTCTTTTTGATTTGGGTCTCCGGAAAAGACAGAGGAGGCATACCTCTGGGGAACATCTCATATTATGAGCCAGAACCCTGTTTACAGTATCCACAATCTTTATCCAGTAGTGTCTAAGCCCGGGACAGGACCATACCATATGGTTAAATTCGGCATCTATTTGTGAGCATCTGGCACAGGTCTGGTCTTCTCTACCGCAGACTACATTCAACCTGTGCGGGTAAGGTAAGTTCTATGGAGTATGTTAAACTGTATGAGTTTAAAGGCTGCCTTCCTTGACACTTTTTGGGGACTTCCCAGGGCCTTTCACCATAATGAGAGTATGTTCTATCAATGCACCAATCGTCCAAAAACAATGACAGTTTTCTGCATACTATTTTCAACCTTTCAATACAGGTAGTTTAAAAGATCATCTGACAACTAAAACAGGCTAGTTGGCTTTCAGTATAATGATAACAGCAAGTACTCTATGGCTTTTCAGCAGATAGTGCTCTGTGCCTAATGCTGGAGATCTTGTAAAGGAACATCTTGTCAAAAAATGATCTTTCAAAAACTGTGTGTGTGTTTGGTCTTCATCCATCCCTCATCGAGAAATGTTCCCAGAGCGAGCAACAGTGTATTTGCTCAGTATCAGAAATAGGTTGAGACACTGAGCAACAGTAGACCGTCCCCGTCGAAATCCATACTGGGCTTCCGACAGAATCATGTTATCCTCTGCCCAGGATGATAATCTCTGAAGGAGGACCGGCCCACCACTTTTACCACTGAGTCTGTAAGAGACATAGGTCTGTAACAGTGGGTACTACTTCTGTCACCGTTTTAAAAAACAGGAACTATGATAGAGGTTGCCTGAGACAACCATACTGTGCCGCCGCGTTAAAAACTGACTCCAAGGGGCGTGGCTTGGCGGGCGAAGATGGCGGTCGCAGCGTTGTAGAGCTCCCGCCGGCCCGGACACAATTTGCTCATTTATCGTGGCCCCCGAGCCCGCAGTTGGTACCACGTGAGTGGCATCGGTTCCAGGGAGTGCTCTGACCCCTCCGGTGTGCTGATACCGCGGTTCCATCTCTCCCGGGGACCGGAGGCGCCGGCAGCAGAGTGCGGCCTAGTGACTAGCGGTGGACCCGGGACCTCGATTTTCAGGACGCCAGGTGGCGGTCAGTGGCAGACTGCCGGAGATCGCGTCAACTAGGCGGGTCCTGGCCCGACTTTGCAGCTCCAGTTGCCTACGAGTCGCAGAGGTGCCCTGTGCTCTGGCGCCGTGCCTTGGAGAACCTTTTCAGTCGACACGGTGTGGTGGAGGCCTGTCCCACCCTTGTGAGACCGGGGCCTTGAGTTTCGCGACATTGGGACTGGCCTCGACTGGCAGCGGTGATTGTCGCTCTTCATTCCGAAGACACTTGCGGCGGCGTCCCGGCCCGGGGCCCGAGGCTTCCTGCGCCCACCGCTGTGGGTCTGCTCCTGGGGATTTGCTGTGAATCGTCGCAGAAGGTGTCCGTCCTGATCCCGAGGTGTGCGGCCCGGCTGAGTGGCGGTCTCCGGTGACGGGGCCACGAGCGGCTGCCCAAGGAGTGGCAACGTTGGGACTACAAGCGGCCATGACCAGGGGTGGTGGAGGAGGCCCGCCTAAGCAAGGCCCTATCGACAAATTTACAGGGCCCAGTGGCGGATCTGGGGCGCCCAGCGGCGGCAGCGGGACAGGGCCGGACAATGCGATGATCTTGGCGGCCATCACCCAGTCCCGGGACATGCTCGATGCCAAGATCGGGGCTGTGGGTGCGGACGTTACGCTGCTGCGCCAAGATCTCCGCAATGCGGTGGAGCGGATTACAGAGACCGAATCCCGGATCACGGTGGCGGAGACGGTTATTGGCGCGCTGAAGCAGAGAATGGCGGAGATGGAGCGTACCCAAAAGACTCTCGCTTCCCGAGTGGAAGATGCCGAAGGGCGCGCACGGCGGAAAAACCTTTGATTTATACGTTTTCCGGAGAGGTGTGAGGATGATATGGAGCAGTTTTTGACCCGATGGCTGGAGGGCTGGCTCCCGGCGGGGGCACTGTCCACTTGTTTCGTGATCGAGCGTGCACACAGAACCTTGACACAGCGGCCGCCGGAGGGTGAGCGTCCTCGGCCTGTCATTGCAAGACTCTTGAATTACCACGACCGCGATGTTATTTTGCGAGAGGCAAGAAACAAAGGTACGCTCTCCTATGAAAATTGCACTATCATGATCTTTCCTGATTATACGAAACTTGTGCAGCAGCAGAGACAGTCGTTTGTGGCCGCCAAAGCCACGTTGCGGGGCCTGAAGCTCCAGTACTCTCTACTGTACCCAGCCCGCCTGTTGGTGGTGTACCAGTCCCGGACGCACTTCTTTGATTCGCCTGAGGAGGTCTTTCGGTGGACAGACGAAGCAGTCAGGATCAGGCCGCATGCCCAGCCGGGGCTGGACCCAGGCGGGTCGAGGGGATCATCGCAGGAGCGGACGAACCGCCAGAACCGAAAGGGATGACATCGGAGGTCCAGATCACGCAAACGGTCAGCTTCCGCTAGTGCGACACAGACCAGTGGCGCAAGGGACTCTGAACACTCAGATGCTGGCAGTTGAACCCTGATGGGGCCTGGACATTGGTCCTCTTCGGTAATGTGTTGCCCCATTTTGTGGTGGATCGGCTAGTGGGGCTGTTGTGTGGGGGCTTAGTGGATGCCAGACTGTCTACTTTCGAGACATTTTGAGACTACCTGTGGGGACGCTGTGGGGCTCGGGAGGCAACTTCCAAGGGCCTTAGACCCTCACGAGTTGTGGGTGTTGTCGGGGGTGGTTTGAGTGTGTGGTGACCGGGGTGTTGGGATCCTTTGGTATGGCTGGCCCTGGGTCCTCTGTTTTGGACCCGGGTCTATCCATGCCGCGACAGATACTTCAGTGTTCTATGAGGTATAGGGGTGGGGGGAGCGGGGATGGGGGGAATGTTGGTCTGTTGCTGTTGGGGGGGGTTCAGGACTGGGGTGGGGTGGGGAGGTCTTGGGTTGGGTGGGTGTTACCGCACGTTTATGTTGATGTTGGATCGAGTGAATGGTGGGGTGCGCTGGGGTGGCGCGGGGGGCCTGATGGGGGGGACTGCCTAGATGATGGCTGATCAAACTGCTGTGCTTCCTAATAAGGCCATTCGTGTTGTAACATGGAATGTGAGGGGGATGCTTGATAAAATCAAACGTGGAGCAGTATTGCACTGGGGGAAGAGGGAGGCGGTGGATGTGCTGTTGCTCCAAGAAACTCATATGCTGGGCTCCAAGGTCCTTAGCCTCCAGAGATTCAGCTTTCAGCAAGTTTACCATTTACTTTGCGAGGGGATCGAGGGGGGTGGCTATTTTGGTTCATCGCAGGGTGCGTACGTTCATGAAAAGCAGTGGATTGACCCTCAGGGCCGCTTTGTCTTTATCAAAGGACAGATGGGTGCCGAACCAGTGGTTTTTGGTAGTGTCTATGCCCCTCCTCCTATGCAGTGGGCCCTGTCGGAGAGACTATTAAACAGCTGGGAGGGTTTTTAGGTGTTCCAGATGAGGACAGGCGCACAACCGTGTGATCGCAGGGTTATATGGAAGGCTCGAGTAACAGATTCCAGGCAAAGGGGCGGGCGGTAATCCCTCGTGACCGCTCAAGGTGGATAAATCCACACAAGTAGACACAAATAGCAACAAATGCCCCTGCTCTAGGAAAAATTGCAGTAAAGTCACAGTAGTTTCTGGTTTAGGAAACAGTAGTAGAATAAGCACATCAACATAAATCAAAAAGTCAGTAGATGGCGGTATGCCGTAGTGGGAAGCAGTTTATTGTTTCTCTTGTTATGGCCAACACGTGTTTCATCGCAGGGAAACCAGACTGCGAATCTTCAGGGCTGGGTATAGATACAAAAAATGCATTTGTATGGTTGTCTTATGTGAGCTAGGCAATTGAAAAAAGGTGGTTGGTGGACCCTTCGTGATACATTGTGGGCATGCCATGGAGTGACCGAGTGTAAATATATATGACTTGAATTCTATAGTGAAAGTGACATTGGTGTGTGTGAATGGTGAGGTTTTTAAACCGTGATTAAACAGTTTGTGTGTCAAATGACTGTATGAAGTTTTATGGTTGAGAAGTTCTGAAAGGGAAAACACATTGACCAGTATGCGTAAGTACATTTTGAGAACGTCAATACATTTAGACGAAAGGAATGAAGTGCAAGTGATAAGCTATACAACCCATTGTGACATGTAGTGACTGCTAGGTGAGTTCTTAAATGATCTAAACATGACTCTGCAACACTATCAGATCTTCCACGTATTTTTGTAATTCCTTGCGTTTGGTGTTCCGAATACACACTTAATAGTGTGCTCCTCATAAAAAACACACCCAGAGATTAGCTATCCTCCTTTTCCGTGTTTACAACACTGAACTTGACCAGTAGCGGACAGAGTGACCCCTTTTTCCCTTTCAAAGTTAAACACCACATGCACGTCATAAATGCTAGAATTCAAATCACCATCTCTCTACTCCTCTACAACCACCTTAGCACTAATGCATTAGGTCCCAAATATACCGGCCCCATTCCGCTTAAAGGTCGTTTCTCGCTACAAATTATTTCAATATATGTTTTGATCATACAACGTATCATTAAATGGTAATCTATCAAATTTCACTAACTGGTCAAATGTGCTTCACAAAATGTTTTGATACATGTTTAGATCATTTAAGAACTCACCTAGCAGTCACTACATGTCACACACACCAATGTCACTTTCACTATAGAATTCAAGTCATATATATTTACACCCGGTCACTCCATGGCATGCCCACAATGTATCACGAAGGGTCCACCAACCACCTTTTTTCAATTGCCTAGCTCACATAAGACAACCATACAAATGCATTTTTTGTATCTATACCCAGCCCTGAAGATTCGCAGTCTGGTTTCCCTGCGATGAAACACGTGTTGGCCATAACAAGAGAAACAATAAACTGCTTCCCACTACGGCATACCGCCATCTACTGACTTTTTGATTTATGTTGATGTGCTTATTCTACTACTGTTTCCTAAACCAGAAACTACTGTGACTTTACTGCAATTTTTCCTAGAGCAGGGGCATTTGTTGCTATTCCTGTCGGAGAGACTGTTTGCGGTGTGGGATGAAATCCCGGATGTGTTGACGGTGGTTGGGGGCGATTGGAATGAGGTTATGGATGTGGGCTAGGACCGTCAGAGACGTTTGCCTGTGGCTGTAGATCCCTCCTCCCCTACCCCGCACACTAGACTGCGTGCGACGGCGGACAGCTTAGGCTGGGTGGATGTGTGGCGCCATTTTCATCCTGCTGCACGTGAGTTCACGTATGTGTCGGCGGTGCATGGTTCCTTCTCGAGACTCGACTACATCTTTATGCCTGGTGCCTGTTTGAGATGTGTGAGTGACGCCGCTATCCTACCCAGGGGTCTGTCTGATCACTCCCCCGTTGCGGCTACCATAGACCTTCCCACGAAACGACAGCCGTTCCGTTGGCGGATGTCTTCATGGCACCTACAGCAACCTGACTATGTGCATCACTTGCGCGAAGCGGTTGATAATTATTGGCGTGATAATCTTGTGGGAGACGTTGACGCAGTGGTGGTGTGGGAGGCGCTGAAGCCCACGATAAGGGGAGTGGATATCGCTTGGTGTGCAGCAGCCCGACGGAAGCATCGGGAGGCCATTACGGCCGCTGCCGCTTGCGTAGAGATCTTGGAACAACGTGGCCGAGATGGGGGGGATGAGGCTGTGATACGGCAGCTCTTGCAGGCGCAGCAATCCTATGCTTCGGTCCTACATGACGAGGCCAGACAGGCGTGGCTCGCCACGCGTAGCAGGGTCTATCAATGGGGCGACAAGTCCTGCACGATGCTCCACAGACTGTGCCAGGCTACCTTCCAACCACTCACGTTGCCAGGCATCACGGCGGAAGATGGCTCGGTGGTGACGGACCCGGCCCGCCTCGTGTCTAGCTTTGCCCATTACTTTGAGGCACAATATGCCCCCCGGGACTCCCTGGAGATGGAGGAGATATCCACATATCTCGATGACCTGTTGCCACAGGCCGTCTCAGATGACACTAGAACTGCGCTGGATGTCCCGCTCACGGCTGAGGAACTTGGGGAGGCGCTGGGACAGCTCAATACAGGGAAGGCGCCTGGCCCGAGTGGTTACCCGTGCGAATTCTACAAAAAGTTTCACCTCCAGCTGGGGCCTCAGTACAGACGTGCGCTCGAGGCAGCACGGGCCCAGGGGGAGCTGCCGCCAGATTGGCGCCATGCCGAGATCGTGGTATTTCAGAAGCCGGGCAGGGCCCCGGACAGGCACGTCTCATACCGGCCCATTTCGCTCTTAAATATAGAGGTAAAAATATTGGCAAATGCCTTGTCGAACCGCCTACTGCCCTATATTACGGACCTGGTCCACCCTGACCAGGCCGGGTTCATGCCCCGTAGGGCAACTCGCCATAATATCCGGCGGGCACAGGCGGCGGTAGATGCCATGGGGGCTCGAGATGAGCAGGCGGCACTCCTGCTAGCGGATATGGACAAGGCCTTTGATTCTGTGAGTTGGGCATACTTGTTCACACTCTTGCCCCGCCTTAACCTCGGTCCTGTGTTCCTATCGTACCTGAAACTGCTGTACACCAATGTCACAGCCTCGGTTCGGGTGGCCGGGGCCACGTCCGGGCGCTTTCAGATTGGTCGGGGTACCCGACAGGGTTGCCCATTGTCCCCGTACCTGTTTGCCCTGGCGATGGAGCCCCTGGCATCTCGGGTGCGTGCTGATGCCCAGATACGCGGGTTTGTGTGGAATGGTGAATTGGTAGATAGAATCGCATTATATGCGGATGATATCCTCTTTTTCCTCACTGGCCTGCAACACTCGGGTCCCCGGGTTCTGGAGGTCATGCGCATATTTGGCGAGATCTCCAGCCTTCGGCTCAACCTTCACAAATCGACATTATGGGTGCTGGGTGACGGGGTCGTGGTGGACCCCTGGGCTGCGGGACTGCGCGTTGCAACGGATGGGCTGAAATACCTTGGCGTCTTTCTCTCTGAGTCGTGCACCATGGCCTGGGACCGTGGCGTCCTGCCGGTGTGGGAACGAGTCCAGGCCGATGTCAAGACTTGGTCCAGAATGCCCCTCACTATCTTTGGAAGATCGGCCATCTTCAAAATGGTGGCGCTTCCACACCTGTTGTACCAGCTGCGGAACTTCCCTTACCCTATCGGCCCGCAGTGGTTTCGCCAGGTTAACTCGACGCTGGGTTGCTTTCTGTGGGCTGGTGGAGCGGCCAGAGTGGCGTTGAAAACATGCTTCCTGTCCACCTATTGCGGGGGCCTGGCCACCTCTGATCTCCTATCTTACTACCAGGCTTCCCAGCTGCTTGTTCTTAACGAGTGGTGGTACAGCGACAGGGGGGACCCGGCGTATGCATTGGAGCGGTCGCTTATGGGCGATAACACATTACACACCATTCTATACTCAGCCCGTCTGCGTCGTGTACTACCGTCGGTCACCAGAGTGGTCTTTGCAGTGTGGAGACAGGCCCTACGCCGCATGGGCTGGTGAGGCAAATTGACGGCTGAGACGCCGCTCTGGCATAATGGCCTGCTCCCGGAGCTTTCAGCCCTGGCCGGCTTTGAGGGATGGGAGGCGATAGGCATCTCGCTACTGGGCCAGGTCATGTCCGGCACTACCCTCAAATCATTCGAGGAACTTCGCATGGAGTTCCAAATGCCTCAGTCCCAGTTCTTCCGTTATCTGCAGCTGCGACACGCCCTCACCCCGAGCATTGCCAACCTGGACTCCCTACCAGAGTTTAGCCCAGTCGAGGCAAAGGTCTTTATGGGGGACCTGGGGGATAGGAAGGTATCCCGGATATACCAGACACTGGTTATCCATTGCTCCTCTACCCTGCACTCTCTTCGGGCGGCTTGGGAGGTGGACGTAGGCCCTCTAGATGAGGACGATTGGAGGGAGGCGTTAGAATCCCCACGTGGGACCGCCATTGCTGTACGGCTCCGGCTCATCCAATTTAAGTACCTGCATCGGGCCTACTACACCCGTGAACGATTGTGGAGGGCTGGGTTGATTGAATCCCCGGAATGCCTGCGCTGTGGGGCGGTGCCTGGATCCCTGTTACACACGGTGTGGTCGTGTGGTCGGTTGTCTGGCTTTTGGAGAGGCGTGTGGAGCTGTCTATCTGAGGTCCTGGGCTGGGACCTTCCCCGTACCCATCGGCTGGGGTTGCTGCATGTTATGGAGGGCATTGGTGGGAACATCTATAAACGTCATTTGCTGCTTTGGGGCTCGTTGTTGCTAAGCGGGACCTAGCCCGGGCATGGAAGGGTGTAAGGGCCCCTCCCTTGTCTGCGTGGAAAGCTGGATTGGACTATTACATGGGCCTTGAAAAGCCGATATTTGAGGCGAGGGGCTGCCCACGCAAACACTACAAAATTTGGAAGCGGTGGGCCGACTACCGGGGTCTGTCACTGGATCCCCCAGCGGAGCGAGAAGAGGACATTTGATTGTACGGACATTGTTGGCCCGATTCTGCGACACTCCTGTCGCGCTACACCTACACCCTTTATCTGCTGCTATATGTACACGTGCGTGGGGGGGTGGGGTGGGGGGGAGTTTCTGGGAGTTGGGGGGGACGGGGGTTGCGGGGTAGGGTGGGTTGGGGGTTTATACATACTGAGCCTATTTTCGGTGCCTGCTTGAACATTTGCTACTCATTTGATACACTGTGCCTGTATTGTTGGTGGTGATCTCCGATCTGTGGGGTGCCACAATTTTATTGCCTATTTGCTCAATAAAATTGGTTGTGAAAAAAAAAAACTGACTCCAATATCGGCGGCCAAAAGAAGGGATCTGACTTGAAGAGATCTGGAGGGATCCCATCAGAACCGGGTGTTTTACCGACAGGTAACCCTGTTATCCCTTTAACGATTTCACCCCTCCAAAATTGTTACTACCTCCAGAGTTTCATGGGACTCTCTGTAACTGTGCTCAGGCGAATATTCAAACATAGATTCAAAATGTAGAACCGACTCCTCCTCAGTTATGTGGGATTCTAGGCCCACCCCTTCCTAGTTAAACAGGGGTCTATGCACAATGTTCCAAAACTTCGAGCTATTCCTGAGGGTGCTGGAGTCAAGCAGTTCTCTCCGCTTCATCCTTTAATGCTCCCTTTCGTGTGGCAAGGTCCGCTTTATATTCCCTGCGACTGGTTACGACATCAGTTTGAATTCTGGGTTTGACTGACAAAGCTTCCCTCAGCCTCTTAGCTGCTTTAGAGCAGTGGGAGTCAAACCATCCAGGACCAGACAAAGCTTGACCTCTTGCCTGAGCAGATAATAACCCAGCCACCTTATGTGAGATGGACTTAAAAGCACCAGGATCTCTTTTGGCGAGGATCGCTCCATTGTACATAGAGACAGTTCACCGGCACAAGCTGTTTTGACCTTGTCGTAGAATATCTCTGGGGAAACCTGAGACCATTTTAATCTACGTTTACCATCAGTTGGCCGCAGTAGACCATGCTTTTGTACAAGCCTATTTTTTCTGCCAGTGAGCCTGTCAGATGAAGCTTTAAGGGATTATTATCGCTAAATTCACTCTCTGTAATTATAAAATTGTTCACTAAGGATTGTAAAGAAGACGAAATTAAAATAAAGTCAATAAAAGACCCCTTCCCCTGTCCCTTAAAAGTGGGCACGGGGAAAGTGGTACGCAGGTCATTTATAAACATCGTAGCCACCAAATCTAGTTCATTAATCAATCCATTTAACAGCTCTCCTTGAACAGTATGTGCGAAATGGAAACCATACATACAGGGACAACCCAATTCAGCAATACAGGTCGTAAGTAGCTCACCACAGGGATGTATATTAAAATCACCAGTGATCAAGAGGCTATGAAGGCTTTGACTCAAGAATTGTTTTATAATGAATGAATATTTATTGTTGGTTACTAAAAACCATTACATAAAACCAGCAATACAAAAGTCATCACTGACTTGTTTTATAGTTTCTCCCAGAGCAGCTATGTTACTAAGCTCAGACGGGGAGGAAAATGAGTTATAAAAGTTAACAATCCCCCAACTTATTGCTCACTTGTGGGCCGTTAGCGCTAGGATTCCTGGATGTGTGATGGGCAAAACTGGCAGTTTGTAATCAATAGCCACGGAAATGTAAAAGACCAGACCACCTTCTTCCCACTCCTGGATGGTATAGCTGGGACAAAAAAGGCCTTCTATCCTTCCAGGAACAGGTCGCAATCTACCAACCACGTTTCCTGTAGGCTAATTTCCAAGAATTGCTTAACATAGGCTACCCATCAACGATCCTGTATCTTTGCTGCCAACCCAGCTATGTTCCAGGCTAGTAAGTTATTCAAACTCCGCCTTGTGGACCCTGCGGCTGACTCCCTAAAATCCTGGGGTAGTACGGCCAGCTCTGACCCTGCCGATACCGGTCCCTGCAGTCAATCACATTACTCCATACCTGTCAAGGAATCAATTCTATTATTTAAAGCCAAGCTATAGTCAATGCCTAAATGCCTATCAACTATTAACCGGGGTTGCACCAGAGGGATAGAGTGATAAGTGGAGTATGGTCTTATTTGATCACCCCCAAAAAGAGGTTCCCCATGGCCAACTACTGTCCTGTGCCTGCTGGCAGGCTGCCTATAAAAATAGCCCAGGGGTAAAATCTTAATGACAGAGCCCACAAGGGGGGTAAGACTATAATCCCTGGAGAATATGCGACCTGCCGTTCGGGGGGTTGTCAAAATGTATGACGATGCAATCACCTATCCCTTGTTTAAGGGAACTACCTATCCAGTTAACCCTACAGGCCATAAGTATATTATTGGATATATGAGCACCCACAGTTGTATTGTGTGTAAACCAGTGTTTTTTTTATTTAGTAGCTGCCCATAATCCTCACTCTTCCCATATGGGAGAGTAGGAACACCCCCAGGATCACTACATAGGGGTGGATTCAGGTGGAAGGTCATAGTAGGAAGAGTCGTCACCTGAGGACACCTATCATCTTGTCTCTTGTCCCTCTGCGACATGGGGGGCCCTATTCTTGTGGCTGTCTGCTGTCCAGAATCTGAAATGTCTGTACTTGGAGGCCTCAGACTGGTAGGACAGTTCTTAACTGGTGCCTTGCTGTTAGGTAATGGCCTCACACTGGACGCTTCACTTCTCCGTCCCGCCCAACTCTTCCACCTTCAGTAGTTGCATGTGCTTTAGGCTTGAGTGAACTTACTGTGACATTATCAAGGGGGGCATGCACCATCAGCCTTTCTAATTTACTCAGCCTATCTTCAACTAAGCTAATTTTCTGAAATATAGGGTCTATTAGGGTAGTCAACATAGTTTCTAACATAACCCAAAAGTCCCCCTCCAGTGTACTGCCAGAAGATGGCCCCGCTCTGTTCAGATTCAAGATAATAGAGTTTCCCTCGCTACTACCACCTGTGGAGGACACAGCCACCACAGTCCTCTTCTTGGTTCCATTTACTGTTTTTTTTTTTGCTTCAATGCTCCCCGGGTCTTCCTTATTGCATCAGGGGAATGTTTGGGGCAGTTAGATTTTGTTGTTACTTTCTACCCACTAGATCTCCATTTAGATTTAACTGGACTGGGTTCGTGCTCCAAAGATATAGAGGAAACTGAGATATTCAGTGTTACTGGATCAGCAAGAAGATATTGAGTCAACCGGTCTAACGGCGTATCCTGGTTGCGAACCGGCAGAGCTACGGGAAGAGCAGGAGTAAGAGTAATCCTGTCATGCGAATTAAAAGGCTCCAGAGATAACCTGAGCTCTGTTAAAATGATTTGATTACGAAGATCAGATTCAGCCCTCGTTAGAAAGACGTCTAGAGTTCCTACCACGTTTTACCCTTGAATTTATTTCCGCCTACTCTTTTTTTTTTACTGAATTATGGGCATTTTAGGGATTATTTAGTCAGCTCCCTATTACAGTGCAAACTCGCTGATGTAAATAGGGCAACTAGTGCAATATTATATAGTGTACAATAAGAAAGAGAAAAAATTACATTAATCAATACAATTGACAATTGTAAAATATTCCTCAAGACTGTAATCGAAAACTTATACTGTTATGTTTGGCATCACAATTGAGCAATTGATCACATCAAGGACTTTAAAGTGCGCTATACAAATAAAGACGCTCTATCTCGTCTAACAATATTGTCCTCAATTTTAAAGTTTGTATAGTCAATATGGGCCACAAGAACTAAGGTATACGGGTAGTCAATCACTCCTTGGCCATATCACCATCTCAAGATAGAAACAAGTAGTTCCCAAAGCCGACAGTACCTGCGCACCAGTCCCCACAAGCTGATGAAAAGGGGGGTGGCCCTGCCTCTTCCTGGCAATGACAGGCGCGGCCTGAGCACGCCCACGCACGTCGTGCGCTGCGGGAGCGCTAGCCCCCTTTTAGGCACCTCCTGGCGCTCTGCAGCTTGCGGTGCATGATGCACGGTGTGGAGCGCCGCGAGGGATGCTGGGACGAGTAGTTCTCCTGTCCTCCGCTCCCCCAATCCGCCCGATCCTACGGAGTGCAAATTGCGAATTATGCAGTATCTTCTGTATTGATGTACACACATTCACTGAATGTTCACACTGTTGACTCAGTATCTAATGATTTAGTGCAAGGCTTAGCGTTATGATTCTGACTTCCAAAAGCCCCATCGTTTTCATGTGCATGAGAAGTAAAATTACTAAATTTGCAAAAAATCATAGTAGGCTTGCCAGGCTTACCAGGCATAGAACGTATCACAGAGATCATGATTAGATTGTGATGCAAATGTAACACGTAGCAAGTGGGGAAATAATACATATTTAGCAATTAGTTAACATTCCTTTTAATTTCAATGTGAGCTTTCAGGATGACAAAGACATCACATTTTAATCAGATCCTATATTCCAACAGATGAAACAATTTCATAATGTTGTTTTCGAGGAAACTGCAGTGAGGTGGTTAATTTGCTCAGGAGATAGTAAAATTAGGAAGATGTAAACAGAATGCTTTTGAATCTATTCACATATCAAAATAATTGCGGCCCTAAAGGATGTTTTTTCTAAGCATGGGCCTGAAATCAGTTCCGTTCACGGAATTAGCGGATTTTCTGCAATTTTGCGGTCCGCAAATCTTGCGAAATTGCAGAAAAATCAGCAAAATCGCGTTCGGGACAGATTTTCAAAAACTGAAGTACATAAAGCACTTACAGGGTTACAGCAGGTGCCCAAGTTGAAGCTAATTTATTTGTAACCATTTACAAAATGGTTACAAAGAAATTAACTTCAACTTGGGCACCTGCTGTAACCCTGTAATTGCTTCCTGAGCAGCGCCTCCAGAGTTGTTGCCTACTTGCAACTATTCTCTGACCCTCGAAGCAGGGTCAGAGAATAGTTACAAGTATGGCACAATCCTCCAGGCTGTCACAAAAATTAAACCACAACAGGAAGCACTTACAGATAAGGAAGCAGGTGCCGGACTTGAAGCGCAAATTCAGTAACACATTAACCAGCCCCCGGTTGAGGCTGGGCAGGTGTGCTTTCCCCCCATAATCTACAGTGGTGAACCAGAGGGTGCTGTGATGAACCAGAAGGTGCATTTGTGAACCAGAGGGTGCTGTGATGAACCAGAGGGTAGAAGTGGTGAACCAGAGGGTGGCAGTGGTGAACCAGAGGGTGGAGTGGTGAACCAGAGGGTGGCAGTGATGAGCCATAGGGTGGCAGTGATGGACCAGAGGGCGACAGTGATGAACCAGAGGGTGGCAGTGATGAACCAGAGGGTGACAATGATGAACCAGAGGGTGGCAGTGGTGAACAAGAGGGTGACAGTGATGAACCAGAGGGTGGCAGTGGTGAACCAGAGGGTGGCAGTGATGAACCAAAGGGTGGCAGTGGTGAACCAAAGGGTGGCAGTGATGAACCTGAGGGTGGCAGTGATGAACCAGATGGTGGCAGGGGTGGACCAGAGGGTGGCAGTGGTGAACCAGAGGGTGGCAGTGGAGACCCAGATGGTGGCAGTGGTGAACCAGAGGGTGGCAGTGGAGAACCAGAGGCTGGCAGTGGTGAACCAGAGGGTGGCAGTGATGAAGCAGAGGGTGGCAGTGATGAACCAGAGGGTGGCAGTGATGAACCAGAGGGTGGCAGTGATGAACCAGAGGGTGACAGTGATGAACCAGAGGGTGGCAGTGGTGATCCAGAGGGTGGAGTGGTGAACCAGAGTGTCAGTGGTGAACCAGAGGGTGGCAGTGGTGAACCAGAGGGTGATGTGAAGAACCAGAGGGTGGCAGTGATGAACCAGAGGGTGACAATGATGAACCAGAGGGTGGCAGTGGTGAACCAGAGGGTGACAGTGACGAACCAGAGGGTGGCAGTGGTGAACCAGAGGGTGGCAGTGATGAACCAAAGGGTGGCAGTGGTGAACCAGAGGGTGGCAGTGATGAACACGAGGGTGGCATTGATGAACCAGATGGTGGCAGTGATGAACCAGATGGTGGCAGGGGTGAACCAGAGGGTGGCAGTGGTGAACCAGAGGGTGGCAGTGGAGACCCAGATGGTGGCAGCGGTGAACCAGAGGGTGGCAGTGGTGAACCAGAGGGTGGCAGTGATGAAGCAGAGGGTGGCAGTGATGAACCAGAGGGTGGCAGGGGTGAAAAAGAGGGTGGCAGTGGTGAACCAGAGAATGGCAGTGATGAACCAGAGGGTGGCAGTGATGAACCAGAGGGTGACAGTGGTGAACCAGAGGGTGACAGTGGTGAACCAGAGGGTGCTGTGATGAACCAGATGGAGGCAGGGGTGAACCAGAGGGTGTCAGTGGTGAACCAGAGGGTGGCAGTGGTGAACCAGAGGGTGCTGTGAGGAACCAGAGGGTGGCAGTGGTGAACCAGAGGGTGACAGTGATGATCCAGAGGGTGGCAGTGGTGAACCAGGGGGTGGCAGTGATGAACCGGAGGGTGGCAGTTGTGAACCAGAGGGTGCTGTGATGAACCAGAGGGTGACAGTGATAAACCTGAGGGTGGCAGTGGCAAACCAGAGGGAGCTGTGATGAACCAGAGGGTGGCAGTGATGAACCCGAGGGTGGCAGTGGTGAACCAGAGGGTGCTGTGATGAACCAGAGGATGGCAGTGATCAACCAGAGGGTGGAAGTCGTGAACCAGAGGGTGGCAGTGATCAACCAGAGGGTGGCAGTGATGAACCAGAAGGTGGCACTGGTGAACCAGAGGGTGCTGTGATGAACCAGAGGGTGGCAGTGATGAACCAGAGGGTGACAGTGATGATCCAGAGGGTGGCATTGGCAAACCAGAGGGTTGGAATGATGAACCAGAGGGTGGCAGTGATGATCCAGAGGGTGGCAGTGGCGTACCAGAGGGTGGAAGTAATGAACCAGAGCTTGGCAGTGATGGACCAGAGGGTGGCAGTGATGAACCAGAGGGTGGCAGTAGTGAACCAGAGGGTGATGTGATGAACCAGAGGGCAGCAGTGATAAACCAGAGGGTGACAGTGATGAACCAGAGGGTGGCAGTGGTGATCCAGAGGGTGGCAGTGATAAACCAGAGGGTGACTGTGATGAACCAGAGGGTGGCAGTGATGAACCAGAGGGTGGCAGTGGTGAACCAGAGGGTGGCAGTGTTGAACCAGAGGGTGACTGTGATGAACCAGAGGGTGGCAGTGATGAACCAGAGGGTGGCAGTGGTGAACCAGAGGGTGCTGTGATGAATCAGAGGGTGACAGTGATGAACCAGAGGGTGGCAGTGATGAACCAGAGGGTGGTGCTGCTAAACTGCCCGGGAGCCCTGTGGGTGTGATCCCCTGCGCTGCTGAGCTGCCCAGGGGTTGTGAGCCCACGTGCTACTGAACTGCCCCGGGCCCAGTGGGTGTGAGCCCCCATGCTGCTGAACTGCCCCGGAGCACTCTCAGTGTGAAAATCATTTGTGCTCAATTGCCTGGGAGCCCTCTGGGTGTGAGCACACATTGTGCTAAGTGTCCCCCTGCCCCCAGTACATATATACCCGTACCGCACAACACCATTATGCTCTTGCACCATGAACTCTGGTGCCTGGATGCTCCTGATCCGTGTAGGTGGTACCACCATCTGGTGCAGTCAAAATGTAAAGTCATAACTTGCTACACAGCACCAATAAACACGTGCCCCCCTGGCACCGGTATGCGCATGTACCAGGCGTGGAGCACCTGCATGCCACAGCACCCTACTGCCCAGCGCCAGCATATGCCTGTACAGGGCAGTTTAGTATGAGATGGGACATTGTCCAGCAGCAGCAGCTGCATGCGCCTGAACCCACTGAGCAGGATCAGAATGGCTTTGTACCAACACGCGCAGCAGAGCTATCTTGGACATCTGAAGGATTCTGGGGTCCTGTGCCAAACGTATTTTTGCATCCATGAGTTTCCCGAGCGCCATCCCCATGTAGCTCCTGTGACAAGGAGGCTGCTTTCTCCTCATCTGCTGCTCTGCTCGGTCTCTGATCCTTTATAAACAAGATGCATGTGAACTCGCATAGAAGCCCCGCTCATTTGGCCCCATCCACCACACACTAGCGGTATGAAACGTCTTCCCACCCGCCCCCACTATAATGGCCAGCTCACTCAAGGGAGCTCGGCGCCTTTTGGCGTGCTGACAAAGTTACAGGCACACGTGGTCACATATTTGTGCAAATGGCACAAAAATCTGCGAGTTCGCTGGAAAATACGCAAACTCGCTGACTTTTTTTGCAATTTCGCACAAATTCGCGGACTGTGAATTCCCAAATTTCGCCCATACTTCGTTTTTTCTTATTTAAGTTTCCACACAAGAGACGTTGAGAAATTATTGTATCAGTCCACAAATACAACTTAATTATTGCCTTCTGGATGCAAACATGTGCAACTTAACTGGCCATGGGTATCTACATAGCTATATGTCTGGTGGTGTCACAGAAGTCAGCGCTTGACTCAAATGATAGGTTACAGCCAGAAGAGAAAAGGACCCATTATAGAGCCTTACTAAAAGATGCAGTAACCATGCAGGAATCAGAGTTACATTTTAAACATGCTCATCTTAGCCTGCGCAACAAAAACCCTGTGATTAAGTGTGAACTAAGCAGTCTCCTGATGCAGGCCTGCAGAAGATACCCCTAATAGGGAGAAACACCATTATTAAAAACCCTGTATCTTGTAGGCCTAGATCTATCTACTCACAGAGTCTTGACTAGCATTTTAGCTTCTCATATACAATACAACCTGATTACTCAATAATAACCACAAACTGAATATCCAACAAATTTCACAATATTGTAGCTGTACTATCATGCCGTTCCAATATAATGTTTGTTTCAAAGTACTGATGTAAGTTACAACTGCATAATTAATGTGTTAACTAGAATAAGTGTAATGAATCATAAGAATACATGTTTATTTACATTATTGAGCATTCTCCTCATACTGTTTGATAATGACTGGCACAAACCTTGGCTATCTCCATGAATTAAGGCAGGGTGGTTTGAGTAACAACATGCTTAGAAGTAAGATTCACACACTCTTCTTAGCTGAAAGGGATTATCTTTGTTAGCTATGCAAGTGCACACAGTATCTATATTAGGTCTATAATTCCTTACTCCGAAAAGGAAACTGCTACTACTGGTATTAATTATAAAAATAATTTATATTTTGTATACCATTTCCTAACACAGTACAGGCACCTCTAAGTAGTGTGAAGAACAGGTCTTACAGCTGCTGCAACTACCCAGTTCAACAGTACTCAGTTAACCAACCACAAAAAAAATAGAAGGCAGGGTCAACCGGTGTGGTACACACTTGTGATCTACGTCTTGAAATAGCAAGCATTCAAGCCACAGAGCCATCTTATCTGAATACAATGTAGTAACATTACCTCTGATTCACCCAAATATTTCTGAGTGGTGTTTTATTCCACACATCTCATGTTGTGTAGTGCCATGTGTTGAAATAAATGATTGCCTTGCTATACCTGATGAGATGTCTCTTCCAAGAAAGAGTTAACTAGACCAAACCTGAATCAGATACTGCCATATCAAGTTCTCTAATCTTTGCAACACACCTTCATGGTCCATAGATTCGAAGGTGGCAATAACATCAAGAACTAAGGATACCCTACATGATTTTTTATTTTTGGCCTCATCTAAGGACACATGATTCAATGCAATGAGCGTTTCTCGCTACTTTGGCTTTATCAATGGAAAATAAAAACATAAAAATTAAATAAACTTACCTTAATGCCGCCGCCGTCTCCCGCTGCATCGTTGTATTCCTTCTTCTGGGCCAGGCTTCCAGAATGCACTGCAGCCAATCCTGACACTGCATTAAAGCAGGGTCGGGATTGGCCTGAGCGCCGGCAACTTGTGCTCCAGGGCAGACTGGGAGCCTGTGCCTGCTCTCTCCAGCCCCTGCAACGCATCTGGGGCTGGAGAGAGAGCTTCACTGCGCAGGATGTGGCCGGCCTGGTACAGCCGGCCAAACCCTCATACCGCAGTGAAGGGAGTGCTCACCA
Organism: Lissotriton vulgaris; assembly: GCF_964263255.1. NCBI lineage: Eukaryota > Metazoa > Chordata > Amphibia > Caudata > Salamandridae > Lissotriton > Lissotriton vulgaris. The sequence continues at coordinate 847,875,092 of NC_141685.1, forward strand.
TTCCCCCACCAGCAGTACTATCCCCTGGACCTGCATCCAACACTCGTCAGAGTCCTGTGGGACAGGTTTAGGTGATTAAAATAAAACAATAATAAAACGTGTTTAAAATCCATTTTATTCTCTATTTATTTGCTGGGGGGGGGGGTCGCTCCTCTGCTCTTAGGTTCCTAGAATGTTGTAATAGAATTTAGAAGCTCCTGAAATATCACAGAAATCTCGGAATTTAGATGATGGATTGTACATTATAGGTGTGAAAGATCCATACCTGTTATGCCCTATCAGGCACTGCCATTTGAAATACGCATGTTAGTATTTGAATTGGTACTTTTAGATCTGTGCATTTGTGTGTATATTCTCAATTTAGGTCTCCTTCCCTCCCTAATTACCTTACCCCCGTCTAGCCACTCTGATCCTCTCTGTGCAGTTCCTAATCAGAGTCGGAGCTGCCGGAATGTGGGCTTCTGGGAAGTACTTTTCTCTAGGATCGAAGTTCCTGACTACTTTAGGCTTTACGAAGGATATGGAAAGAGCCACTGAATTGACTATTCAATAGAAGACAACCTATTTTATCCTCCTTGAAAGATGTGAAAATCCTCCACTTTTTCAAAATTTGTTTTTTTGTTCTTTTGCCACTAAAAGGGAGAACAAGTATGCCGCGAAAAATATGCTACTTTGAAGACTACTTCAAACAATATGTTCCTTGTCACAAGGGGCTTATACCATCCTCATGAATGTCCTAAATCGGAACCCTAGAGAATTTGAGTTACACTGGGATAACCGTGCTCAGTTTCAGAATCTTGCATTATGCAAAATGTACAACACTTTCACCATTTCACATTATGCAATAATTTTTATAAACTTTGTCTGTGGGATAACGCAACACGGCTTTTGCAAAATACATGTCATTGTGCAAAAATGACTCTCATTTAGAAGAAAAAAAAAACATTTTGCACAGATGTACCTATCTCTTATGGTAGAGCAAATTAAAGTAATCATTATACCTTTTTGAATGACTTCATATCTTGCCTCCATGGCTAGCGAAACTGACTATCCAACTTTTGTAGACCTCTTGGGTCTGCATATGTAGGCTAAGACTTGGGTGACCAACATGGCTGATCTTAGTTTGACAATAAAGCAAGTCACACAACAAAGTAAATGTGCTTGAATGGAGAAACCAACAAAATGTCATGATCATATCTGATATAGTTTCTTATAAACAAAAATTATGATTTATGCTGATTCCATAACCTGGCCAGAATCATGTGAGTGATTAAAGGGCCAGGGGAGTGTCCGATGGTTCACAAATATTTAATTTAATACTCTGCGACTATGAAAAATCCTCCAATTTCTTGTGCGAAATGCTAAACATGAAGGAGAATCCATAGACCCAATTTCCCTCATCAAACTCTCTGTCTTGTCTTGTTTTCAGTGTATCATACTTTACAGGATGTACCTTGAAAAAAATGCATAACGTATAGAATCTTACCTGTGCGTAGGCATCCATGAAGTTGGGGTCTTTTGGGAGATAGATCTGCTGTTCGGCAGCGGGTCGCAAGAAAGGGATCTAGTACTCTTATACTGGCTTGTTTTTTTCCCCACAACATAATACTGCTTAGGAGGGTGAGATAGGAAGGTGGTTAAATAAATAAATGGTAAAAAGATTGAATCTTGTCAGGAGTAGTAATGGATTTGAAAGGAAGGATGGGGGTAGAATTGAAGTAGGGTTGTGTCTGGTAATCTTTTACTACTATTTTCTCTCTGTTTTCACAACACACCATAATACTATCCTTATGCTGGAGGAAAATCCACTGGTAGATTCCTCTTCAGTTTTAGAAATGTATTCCAAAATATGAGGACTTTTGCAGGCACATGCATCAAGCTAGGATTTTACGAGTCCTTAATTGCGATTATTAAGGAATCGCAATTAAGGACTCGCAAATGCCTATGCATGTAGGAATTGCTATAAAATAGTGATTCCTACACATTCCATATTTGTAGGTCGCAAATTGCGATTCGCAAATAAGGAATGGCTTCCCATTCATTCCTATGAGCCTACAGGCCCACATGAATAAATGGGAAATTTCATGTGCAATTTGCGAGTACCAATTGGCACTCGCAAATTGTGCATGCAATTTCAAGGGTGCAAGGGTGTCAAAAGGACAGCCTGTTGCACCCCTGAAATTGATCTGTGCACAAATGGTGCGCACACACATGTCCCAAGGACATGTGTGTGTGTAACCTACAACTTAGAAAAATGCACTTTAGTGCATGTTTCACAGTTTTTGCAAATTACCGCGAAGTTCAACTTCATGGTAATTTGTGACCCCTAGTAGTGAAATCACTACTTCAAAGTGGTTCTGGCATTGCATTTAAGGAATCGCAAAATGTGATTCCTTAAATGGAATTGCAATTTGAGAACTCACAATTATTTGCGAATTCTCAAATTGCAAGGGCCTTGACCCTAGATGCATCGCAAAAGTTAATTTTGCGATCGCAAACGGATGATTTTTGCGAATTGCACCATTTGCGATCACAAAAAACTATGATGCATGTGCCTATAAATGACCAGGATAGACACCTAATCCACAAAGTTTTTTTTGTCATTGCAGAGGAACTTGTTTCCATAAAGTATAGTGAGTATACTTAGTATACTTAGTTTGCATTTTGTGAAGCTTAACTTGCATGCATATAAATCAGGCAAGTGAAAACTGGCAATAGGTAACAAAAAATGGCCAGAGAAAGGGTTTAGTAGGCAAAACCACACCGTTTAGTCATCGAATTAGGAGCATTCAAGGAGCAGCCAATCACAAGAAATGCACACAAGGTTTACACCCACAAGGAAGTAAATAAGAAAAAGTTACTTCCTATTTCACAAGACAGGAAACATTATTTGTTCCAACTTATCTTGTCTGTAAGCTATATATTTTTCAAATGGTTGTGTCAGGAATCGCACTAGGAAGAACTAAAAACCAAGGAAATTGTTTTCTTCTTCCATTATTTCCTGCAGTATGATATTTATTCTACTGTTGTTGTGCGCATTTGTAATTACATGGATAATTTGAATGAGTGTCACATTGTACCAGTTCACAACAAAGTTTTCTTTATGTGTGATTAAGAAACAATTACAAAAATAATGTATACCATGTACAACTTAGGGTATGGTGCAAGTGGAATTGTTAGTGCATCGCTTCCCGTTGCAGTTCTGGCGCTGCATTTCCCCTAGCTGTAACACCGTCTTGAGGCTATTTGTTGTAATCTGGCGCTCTCTTGTGGTGATTCTGCGTGGTGCCATAAGGCGACTGCCTTAATTTAGCTCTGGGTTTATCTCCAAGTTCAAAAGTTCAAAAACGTGACTTAATTGGGTGCTATCATTTCTCGTGCACAGCTCCATCGTCGTCTTGCGTCCGCCAACACCCTCCCCCCTCGCCCCCCCCCCCCCCCCTCCCAATGTTGTTAGACCAATGGCAACAACCCCTGTACACTTAAGCACAATACAGAGGAATGGTCCTCCATTTTACAGACTGACCTTAAACTACCAGCACTCGGCCAGTTGAACATAGTGCGCGTGCAGCGCAATGTCACAGTTAAAGCAAAAAAAGTTAAGATGCTAATTCTGCTGATGAAGACATTGCATCCCCTCGTGTGCCCTATTCATTATGCAAAGGCGGCAGAATATGAAGTGGAGCCGAGTGATCGGGGGCGATCTAATGATCTCCCACACCTGCTCGTCGGCTGCGATTTTAATTAACACTCCAAGGAGGATTGTCAAGTGTAATCAAAAACATTGTCGCGTATAAAGCCGAGGCAAGAAATCAATAGTTTTCATCAAAAAAAGGTAAGGCCTGGCATAACTGAAGCATTTAATTGCTTCGTTCCAATAAACAAAAACTGCCCATTTTAATGACATGATGCACAGATCAATATCTCCCGGCGCATATTGCATTACACGGCAACACGTGGTCAGATTTTTTTGCGGCCATTTCAATTCTCAATGAGACATCCCTCTTTTTTATTTCATCCCGGATGGCAATAGGCCGCGCGCCCTATCCGGGGCGCTGATTGATGGCGCGCGAGTGACCTCCGCGCGCTGTAGGCGCAGTCCGGGTGACTGGTTCTCAATGGTAAGCTACTGGCACTTGACAGAGTGCCTGGAGCGGGGTGAATTTACCTCTCCTCCATCAGCGGCAGGCCTAGGCCTGACCCTCCCTCCCCGCCACCCTCCCATTTACTGCTATACCAAGATCTCCTGTCTCGAGCGAATGAAAAATTTACTGTCCTGTCGACTTTTCATTGAGTTCGAGTGAGTACTTCTGTCACCTCCAGTGAACTGAGTCTGCGAAAGATTTAACTAAGCAGCAGCCGTTCCTTAAAGGACAAAACTAGAACGTCTCGGGCGAGAAGGAGGGGGAGGCAATCCCACTGGGCATCGATATCCTGAGTCGTAAGAGGGGCGGCCAATTGCCTCCTGTGTCTGTACATTACAGAGGCTAGCAGCCACACAGCTGTGAAGATAGCACATACCACTCGCTGCCTTTACGGTTGAATCCTGTAGCAGTTTTAAATCTTTGCACGAATCCCGAGTCTCATAACAGGCGCCATTTTATAATGGAATTTGAGAATACCTTTGCATTTTGATGGATGTTTTAATCTGTCAGAGGAATAAAAAAAGATATTCGGTAGAATTTAAAGAATCACGGCCCATATAATGAGGCAGCAGTCTTTTTGAAAATCCTACCGAATGCATGACATTGCAGCGAGAAAGCCTCCACTGCACTCACTCGCACAATGCCTAAATGGGGGGGTGCAATAGCTCCCTGGACTGTGTCTACAATGCCTGATAACAGTATGGTCACAAGGTGATAGCTGTCCACACACACATCTTCCTCTTTGTGAATGGACCACCCGGAACACTTTCAATATTCAATCAACATTTTGTGGTCCACAAGAAAATGGGGGCTGGGGGGGGGGGGGGGGCGTTTCATGCACTAGTGACTTCAAATAGCAAGGATCCAGATGCGTACTTTGTAAGTCACAAATCCATTGTGTACTTTGCGAGTCGCAAATACGTTATGTACTTTGAGAGTCGGAAATTCATTGCTAGTTTGATTTTTGTGGCTGCAGAGCAGATTTTGGGGAACGCAGGCATTGCGCTCTTTTGTACGCTCAAATATTTTGCTCGCTGACTTGCATTGGATGTTGGCTGATAAGAACATGACACCTCCTAGAGAGTAACCTCCAGGGCCGTGCAATCCGTCTTTGACCTTAAATGTAGATTTTTCATCAGAAGACACTATATCAATAAAAACCATGTATAATAATACCTTGCGCTATTACGCGCAGCTGTTCATAAATGCGCGCCAAAGATGACCACTCAACACATTTCAGCAATGACGTTGCTGTCTCAGTTGCAGTATCGCTCCAGGATTATCTGTCTCCGATAAAGGCGAGAACGCTAAAAATTAAATTGTCCTTTGAAAAAAAACATGACCACTTAATTTTTAGTACTGCATTCGCGCAAGTCACCCAAAATAAACACATGTAAATGCAGTAAGTACACGGAAAACAATCAATAGATGCACTTTTCTGTTGCATGGTTAGTAAATATTTAAAGTAAACATTTTTTGAAGGGTTACACCTGTTTGATAGTTTGATCAGATTCGCCCGGGGTGTCTTTTTTATGCTAAACAATGAAATTAAACAGTGGTGTTGAAGAGTAAGGTTGCAAATTCTAGCGAAAGTCCACATCAGTCACCGTCCCCCATCGGACAAAATATTCACTCCCTCTTCAATTTTCAATTTTTTTCTGCCCTCCCTACTTCACAGCTCTTAGCTATTGGCTTTTGCAATCTGTCCCCCGAGAGCCAGGAGTTATTACCCTTGTCCATGGAAGAGAAAAGGATGTTATTCCCTGTCACCCTCTCCGGCTGCAGCAGATTTCCTACCTCTGATCTATCGCCTTCATTGGAGAAAAGCGGTTGACAGGCTGTTAGTCCCGGCTCTGTCAGACTCGTGTACCAGACCCGTGGTATTACCTTCAGGGACCAATGTGACCGTCGGTCTCTGAAGAATCCACCCGGGGAGCCTGGAGCACTAACAATGTCCACTCAGCTAATGGCACAACATGGACGTGATTGAGAAGCAACCCGGAAGTGTTTAACACCAACCACTACTAGACCTATGGGACGTCAGTAATAACAGCTTGGAGAACTTCACTGAGAAAAAAAAAACTCTTGATGATGCTCTAGAACACCAAAACAGAATTTTGATTGGCTGCAAGCTTTATAGATGGGCTAGTTATCAGTGGTATAGCTTGTGCAGTCGCACCTGGGCCCAGAGGTGGGAATGGGATAGGACCAAGATGCTAAAATCTGGGAGTGTGAGGGACCCAATGACACCCAGTGTGACCTATGGTGTACAGAGGGCCCATTGTCTTTGCTTGCATCATGTCCTATGATACCCAGGCTATGCCACAGGCATACTTGGCGTGAATTATATAAAGTATGTGCTAATATTGGTATTCCTAGCATATGAAGGAATGTCGCCACTTACAGGGAGGAATGACATGAATTTTATTAGCAAGCATCTACTATGTTTTCTAGGTAATATTATTGCAACTCCTGTAGCTTTCTAAGCCACTAGGGTACTATCAGGCGCAGCAAGGAAATCATTGGGCCCTAATGCAAGCAGAGTACATTCAGATTTTACTATCGTAGGACTAATAATGAATTAAACTGAAATGTGAATAATTTATAGGGTATTTTCTACTGTTTTGTGCGTTAATGTACTTGCTTTTGTAATTTGTTGATGTTATGATCTTTCCCGGCTTGTCCTTTATATGCTTGGTAAACAGTAACATATGTGTTTTTACTATCTATGCATATATATATATATATATATATATATATATATATATATATATATATATATATATATATATATATATATATATATATATATATATCAATGCTGATATTTTTTCCCAGAGAAGGTGATTTACAGTACATATATATATATATATAAAACCAAGTGTGGCCCTCCTTAGGGCATAGTTAGTAACATCGGAGAAGCCTTGGGCTCAAAGAATATTTATTAGTCAATAGGTAGCTTGAATATATATGCATTAGGAAATGATTTGGAATAATGATATGGTGTTTACATGAAGTGAAATGTGCACTACATGTCTCATAATCCCTAGCTGCCGCCAACAAGGAAATTATGTCACTTAAAAAAAAAATGTGTTCACTTTATTTGAATCACTAAGAAAAAAATTGCAGTTGATAGTAGTCTCGTGATCAAGGTCTCTGCGAGACCGAAACGCGTCGAGCAGCTGCTATGAAATTAAAATAATCTGCATTGCATGCAACTGTTGGTTGTCATTTATCAAGGAGCCGGGAGTGCGCGAGAAATGCCTTTGGCGGTCGCCAGTAGGTAGTTATAGTTAGGACCTAGTTTCCATAGGAAAAGCATTTTTTGATTTGCTAATACCTTTGGCGTCGTTTGACGAATCTTTCAAAAATCCTCCCAAAAAAAGTCTATCCAGGTCAGCTCCTATCCTGAAAGTTTGGGGGTGATTCGTCAAGTGGGAGCTGAGAAAAAGGGGGGTACCAAAACTCGTTTTCTCCATGTTAATTTCCTTAGGAAATTTTGCAACGAGCTACAGCCCAAACTGCTGAACGGAATTACTTCAAATTTGGCAGAAAGGTAGAGCTTGGTTCAGAAAGCAACCTTTTTTTTAAATGGTGTGAATCCGTTCAGTAGTTTTTGAGGAATTCATAAAATAAGAGTGAAAAAATCATTTTCCCATAGGAAACTTTGTGTAAGGCTACAGCCAAAACTACTGAAGGGAATTACTCTAAATTTGGCAGAAAGGTAGTGCTTGGGTCAGAAAGCTACCCTTTTAAAGGTGTAAATCCATTCAGTACTTTTTGAGAAATTCAAAAAATAAGAATGAAAAAACAATGGATAAACATCAAGAAGAATGTAAAAACAGACTCTTAGCAAGGGGTTATGAAATTAAAAATTGGAAATCAGCATGGCAAAAGCCAATCGCATAGATCGCCAAGAACTCCTTAACCCTCACAGACCAAGGATTACAACTACCCCGGGAGAGGCAGAAGAACCCAACACCATACGCTTGATAACTGGGTATAGTCGTCAAGCACGACAAATATCCCAGCTGATTAAACGTGAATGGCCGATCATTCTCACTGACAACGTCCTCAAAAATATCATGCCACTAACACCCACTATAACTTTTAGACGAGCGTATGCGATGCGCAACAAGTTAGTCAGCAATCACCCTGCGACACCAGCAGACAATTGGTTATCCCCCCGTATGGGGTTTTTCCGATGTATTAGTTGTCGAGCATGCAAGTTCGGAATTAACACTAAAGCTTGCCCCACGCCATTCGACACTAAACCAATAATGCTTAAAGCTCACTATACATGCTGCACTGAGCTGGCAGTATATGTGCTAAGGTGTAGCTGTGATTTAGTCTACGTTGGAAGTACAAAGTTGGCAGTATATCTCCGCATACTCCAACATTTGAGGGCTATAGTGAATGCTGACCCTACATGCCCGGTTGCTCGTCATTTTCAACAAGTACACAATCAAAATCTCAACCATCTTAAGTACTTTGTTATTGATGCAATCGTACCTAACAAAAAGGGAGGCGATAACGAAAAACGCCTCAGACAGCTCGAGTCTAAATATATAGTGAAGTGTGGCTCAAGTAGTTGGAGCGGCAGACCCTGATGCAGAGGTCTGGCCCGGACCAGGGTTCAATTCCCCGCCTCGGCGGGTCTTGGGCTCAAATTTCCCCGGACCTGACAATTCTCGCCTCGGTGCCTATTCCAATCATGGAGTCCCACTCTGTAACTCTGGGCAATAGCTTGCTTAATCTCCACAACGACGCCTCGCATCGGGATGCCTGGCTTCCACCTTGGGGATGCCCAGTAATGGGTTATCTCCCAGGGGAATACCAGGACGGGTTCCCTAAGCAAGCGCTGGGATGCTTTCGGGCAGCCATGCGCTCTACAAATCAAATTTCATTTCATTCATTCATAGTGCTGCTTAACAGTAAACATCCTGGGGGATTGAACACTGGGGAGGACTTGCGCAACTTCTTATAAAAAAACTTTTTCCTGCTACAATAAGAACTCCCTAAATGAACTATATAGTAATATAAGGAAATATCAATACAGCGCATTGGGCCCACATAGCACGTAATCAGTAATGAAGCGGTTTTCTACTGTCCTTGACCTTTATTAATTCCGTAATTTTGACAATTGTACTATCACGGTTACATATATGAAAATCTAACCTGAAAATGAACATGATATGGGCAGTCCAAATATTGGATAATCAATTGATAACATACTTATTTATACATAGATAGATAACAGACTTATTTATACATAGATTTCTCTTGGTCTGTTATATGATATCTTGTACGTATTCATTCACATATTGTCACAAATTAGCACCACTTTTTAAGGCTCTCACGATATTTAGGTGAGTAGTCCGTTTTTAGCCTTCACTTATTTTTTGGAGAATATTGTTTATATGGGGGTCATAATCAATTACAGTTTTTGAGATCAATGCATGTTTGGGTCTTGATTGAGACATTTCCCCAGAAAATGAATTTGTGTTAGGCACATATAGAGGTCCTACTCCAATATAATGAGGGATTATATATATATATATTTTATGCCGCACATACAAACTGTTTTTGAATTTTCCACTAACCAGTACCCGTAGGTACAGTAGAAAGGAAGTCTAGTGGAAACTCAGGGGACATATACCACAGGATGTACGTATGTATTTGTACAGTTAAAATCAAAATATGACCCAATGTAACGCATGATAACACGTGTAACGCACAGTCACAATGTGTATGCATAAAATCGAAAGAAATGTGATTCATGTAGGCTGTATAGCTCAATGTATTTTACAAAAAGCGCATATGAATAACCCTGTATTTGTACAGTCATATTAGAGCACTATTGTAACATTGCACGTTTTGGATCATGTGTATTTAATTTATACAACAAATGTGTAATTACACAATATAAACGGCTTACGATTTTGGGATATAACACATAAAGTGATATATGTGATAGCCATCGATATGCATTAATGATAATGTTGCGACTGCTTTTTCCCAGAGCAATATGGCGACTGTAAAAACACAGAATGAAGGAGACTTGAGTCTCGAAGCCCTTTGTCTATTTCAATTACTTGTTGGAAAGGCGCGAAATTGCAATGTTTTCGTTCCCCTTAAATACAAGGTTTCTCCAAATCCCTCCCATCAGTGAGCAAGGACGCCAGTCCGAAACTCGTCTGATGACTAGCACCACCACCACCATGAAAATGAAATAAATCTTTTTTTTGAAAAAGAGAAGTCTGGCTTGAGTGATTAACTGCAGTCCGTGTACCTGTTTGCTTACCGACGGTTGCTGGCGACAAGTTGGAAGTATATATATATATATATATATATATATATATAACCAAGTGTGGCCCTCCTTAGGGCATAGTTAGTAACATCGGAGAAGCCTTGGGCTCAAAGAATATTTATTAGTCAATAGGTAGCTTGAATATATATGCATTAGGAAATGATTTGGAATAATGATATGGTGTTTACATGAAATGAAATGTGCACTACATGTCTCATAATCCCTAGCTGCCGCCAACAAGGAAATGATGTCACTTAAAAAAAAATGTGTTCACTTTATTTGAATCACTAAGAAAAAAATTGCAGTTGATAGTAGTCTCGTGATCAAGGTCTCTGCGAGACCGAAACGCGTTGAGTAGCTTCTATGAAATTAAAATAATCTGCATTGCATGCAACTGTTGGTTGTCATTTATCAAGGAGCCGGGAGTGCGCGAGAAATGCCTTTGGCGGTCGCCAGTAGGTAGTTATAGTTAGGACCTAGTTTCCATAGGAAAAGCATTTTTTGATTTGCTAATACCTTTGGCGTCGTTTGACGAATCTTTCAAAAATTCTCCCAAAAAAAGTCTATCCAGGTCAGCTCCTATCCTGAAAGTTTGGGGGTGATTCGTCAAGTGGGAGCTGAGAAAAAGGGGGGTACCAAAACTCGTTTTCTCCATGTTAATTTCCATAGGAAATTTTGCAACGAGCTACAGCCCAAACTGCTGAACGGAATTACTTCAAATTTGGCAGAAAGGTAGAGCTTGGTTCAGAAAGCAACCTTTTTTTTTAAATGGTGTGAATCCGTTCAGTAGTTTTTAAGGAATTCATAAAATAAGAGTGAAAAAATCATTTTCCCATAGGAAACTTTGTGCAAGGCTACAGCCAAAACTACTGAACGGAATTACTCTAAATTTTGCAGAAAGGTAGTGCTTGGGTCAGAAAGCTACCCTTTTAAAGGTGTAAATCCATTCAGTACTTTTTGAGAAATTCAAAAAATAAGAATGAAAAAATCATTTTCCCATAGGAAACTTTGTGCAAGGCTACAGCCAAAACTACTGAAAGGAATTACTCTAAATTTGGCAGAAAGGTAGTGCTTGGGTCAGAAAGCGACCTTTAGAAAGGTGTAAATCCATTCAGTAGTTGCTGAGAAATTAGAAAAATAAAAGTTTTGATATTTGACCAGAGCCTAAGTCGCGTGCTCGAGCTTCATTGTGATTGGCTGCCAGCACTCCAAACCAGGAAGTGAAGGCAGCCATCTTGTGGCTCGGCAGAAGCAAGTCACCAGAAAACTGAGAAACAAAGGTATAAAACAAGAGAAGGGGCAGGGTAGAAACACCCTGACCCCCTACACCGGCTCCGGTTGTTCCACAAAGACCCCCAGGGCCGAAAACATCCCCTCCTAAAAATCGGCGCAATTGTTGCAGGGGTCGCAGGTTCCTGCATTTTATTTTAATGAGGCCCCTGGATGGGCTAGGTCTCGGGGGTATTTGTTAAAAAAATAATAGTGTAGGCTCGCTGGGGCCCCCGCAGTCCCGGGGCTTCACTTATGTTGGGAGGCGGGTTTCGTAGGCTGTGAAAATAGGTCCCGGGAGTATTTGTTAAAAAAATATTAGCGGGGGGTCGCTGGGGCCCCCGCAGTCCAGGGGCTTTACTCATGTCGGGAGGGGGGTTCAGTAAGCTGTGGAAATAGGTCCTGGGGGTATTTGTTAAAATAATAATAGTGGGGGCTCGCTGGGGCCCCCGCAGTCCAGGGGCTTCACTCATGTTGGGAGGGGGGTGCAGTAGGCTGTGGAAATTATATAGGGAAAACAATAATGCGCCGTATTGCGGCCTTTCTTTAATATAATGTGGAATAATGTTTATTTAATATGCAGTGTCCACTTTTGTTACGGATAGAGTCACTTTGTTACAGGAAATTTATATATATGTGGGAGGGTGTGGTCTGTATGTGGGCGCGGAACAAAATGAATTTTTAATTGGCTGAGGTGTTCCAACAACAAGCTTAATGTTCATTGGGTGCAAACCATGGAAAGTAAAAGTGTTTCCTGCAATTCAGTTCTCCTCCGCAGAGTAGCAAGGACATCTAATTGGCTCACATGTTGTAAGGAGGACCTTCGTGAGCTTAATGTTGATTGGTTGCTAACTATTGAAAGTAGAAGTGTTGCTAGGTATTCCCTTCTCCTCCGCAGAGTAGGAGGAACATCTGATTGGCTGACGTGTTCTAAGGAGGAGCTTCCAGAGCTTCATGTTGGCTAGTTACGAACTTTTGAAAGTAGAAGTGTTGGCAGCCATTCACTGGTGTTCCGCGGAGTAGGAGGAACATCTGATTGGCTGACGTGTTCTAAAGAGGGGCTTCCAGAGTTTAATGTTGATTGCTTGCGAACTATTGAAAGTAGAAGTGTTGACAGCCATTCACTTGCTCTCCGCGGAGTAGGAGGGACATCTGATTGGCTGACGTTTTCTAAGGAGGAGCTTCCAGAGCCTAATGTTGATTGGTTGCGAGCTATTGAAAGTAGAAGTGTTGGCCGGTATTTACTTGTGCTCTGTGGAGTAGGAGGGACATCTGATTGGCTGATGTGTTCCAAGGAGGACTTTCCTAAGCTTAATGTTGATTGGCTGTAAATCATTGAAAGTAGAAGTGTTGTAAGCCATTCTTTCTCTCTCCGCAGAGTATTAGGGATATTTCCTTGGGTAACATGTTCCAAGCGGGACCTTCCACAGCGTAATGTTCATTGGCTGTGAAGCATTAAAAGTAGAAGTGTTGGCAGCCATTCCCTCCTCCTCTGTGGAACAACATGGACATTTTATTGGCTAAAATGTTCAGAGCACAAGTTTGCTCCTTATTGGGTGGGAGCAGTTCACTGTTGTCACTCATTTTGTGAAGCACTTCCAAAGGAGTATGGGAAAACAAAGTAGTTGAGGGGAGGGTAGGAACACTATTAACTCTGTACAGGTGGTGGACAGGGATTGTGAACGTAAAAATAGTTTTTTAATGTATTTTAAGGGCCATTTATATAATTTCCGTGGGGTATACAAATCACGGCGGAAAAATAACAGTGTCTTCTTTAGGTCTCGCTGGTGTTAGCAGCGCAAATTGCTGCCCCAGCGAAAGACCTATTGTTGTGGGTTTGCCGGGAATGGGGCACAGGGGGTGGTTACGAGCTTCACCTCGGCGATTTCATCTCGAGGACGCGCTTCTGCAGTCGGGCTTGCTTCACGTGTGCAGACTCTCCAGGGCGCTGCAGATCTGTTTTTGCGATCGCGCCTAATGACTTCCGGGTCTCGTTTTTTTTAGGCAAGTTGCACGCGCTTTTTAGGTCTCGCTGGCGTTAGCAGCACATAGCGCTGCTCCAGCGAAAGACCTATTGTTGTGGGTTTCCTGGGGGTGGTTACGCGCATAACCTCGGCAATTTCACCTCGAGGACGCGCTTCAGCTGGCGGGCTCGCATCACGTGTTCAAACTCTCCTGGGCGCTGCAGCTCTGGTGTTGTGAACGCGCCGAACATGCCTAATGACCGCGCCTAATGACTTCCGTCTATCAGTCTAGCCGTCAATGTGCCCCGATGCCCCCACTCACCGGGTCTCTCATACTCCTCTCGTCCTGTCCCGCAGTAGTGGCGCAGCACGGGATTCGTAGGCGGCTAGCTCCCTTCTCTTCACAGGAGCGTGGGGTAGGCTTCCGTCTGCTTCCTGTCTGTGCTGATGGCCCCGCCCTCAAGCAGGCACTCCCAGGCAGTCCAGCCTGGCTTCCTGTGTCTTGCCCGTGCAGAGGGACCGGAAACACTCAATCCAAGAAAGGTACGTTGCTTGTTGTGGTCGGCATTTGCTTGCAGCGTTTCTCAGTAGTGTCTACAAACTTTGTTTGATGCGCTCTAAGTTTTCAATTAGCTAGATAAGAATATTTACATTTTAAAGAGCTGCAAATGTTGCTGTATACAAGGAGGCGCGATAGGCCAAGAATCACACAAGCTGATGAAGTGGGGAGCCGGGATCCCAACCTAGGTTTCTTCGAGAGAGAGACACACTTTCTGCTCTGCCCCAGCTCACTTCAGTCTGAAGTTCCAACGCTCACTCTGACCTGAATCACAAATGTATTTACTCGTATAGCCTTAGACAAACGTTACCATTTATAGACTGTTTTAGGAGGAAAAAGGATTGCCTCAGCTGTGCGAGATCCTGTCTTCCTTGGATCCACCTGTTGGGCAGACTTCACTGCAGGCTCTCTGAGCTGGATGCACCCTGTTTAGTGGCCTCTTTATGCCGGGTGAGACCACCGCCTTTATCCTCTGGGACTCTCTCCCAGCCTCTCATGGCCCTTCCTGTGAGATTCAAGCAGACCTCTTCTCTGAGGTATTGAGCCCCCTCACACCCTATTGGGCCCCTGCATGCGGGCGCAAAGCCTTGAAGCACCCTCTCTGGGGCTTTCCCTGTGTGGTGCTCAGTCCGATGCCCGCAGCCCTCATTCTGGGCCCTGCCTGTACAGTGCAGCTCACCAAGATCCCCTCCGGGCTCTTTGCCTGAGGGGAGCCAAACCACTGTCCCTCCATCGTGGACCCCCATGGGGTGTGCATCCACCCATTCCTATTTGTACTGCAGAGTGCAGAGCCACTGCCCCTTCCTCTTGGCCTGGCCTGTGGGGCTTATAGCGCGATGTGTCTGCCTGTAGAGGGCACCTGTGCATGAACCCCCCCTCACTGGGCCCCGTCTGTGGAGTGCAGGGGTAATGTCCTTCCATAGATGCCCCCTATGGGGTGCGCATCCCCCCAACCCTTTCCCATTTGTACTGTAGAGCCAGAGTGCAGAACAACTGGCCCTTCCCCGTGGCCTGGCCTGTGGGGCTTAAAGCGAGATTTCTCTGCCTGTAGAAGGCAGGTCTCCATTAACCCCCTTCCTGCTCCCACACCTGCGGAATGCAAGGGGTAATGTCCCTCGGTCCGTACTATTTCCCGCTCCCTCACACCCTGACACTTTCAGCTTCTGCTCTGCCTTTCCCCTCCGGGTTGAGGGTCCTGCGGTTTGGTGCGCTGCTCGATGGGACCTGGGAGGCCGCTCCCCGCATATGCTCCCAAGTAGAGTGCTTTAACGCCAATTAGGGGCGGCTGCCACACAGCCCCATTGAGCGCAGCCAGCCCCTGAATGCATCTGCCTAGAAATGAAAACGAGGCGCGGAGTGGGTGAATGGTCAGGAGAGGGGGCTCTCCAGGAGGAAGGGGCGGGGAGCTATGATTCTATGGAGCGCTCAGAAGCAGCGCCTTTCAGATTTATGTGCACTTCGACAACTGTAAGATCTGAGGAATCCCTTCAAGGGGGATTCAGAGGGACTTTTGCAACCTTCTCTAAGCGGGCTGGGGCTGATCTCTGGAGGGGCTTGGCATCAATAGTAACATTTCCAAATTGCCATCATGACTCTGGGCAATAGCTTGCTTAATCTTCCCGACTGCCCCCAGCGCTTAGAAACCCTTACGGGTGATTGTGCCACTTTACAAATGTGGATCATCATGTCATATGCTGGGATTCCCATATAACTGTAATTACTAATTAAAGGCTGGCTTAATATCCCACCCGCATTCTGATAGCACAGCACAGCTGGTCAGGGGGCGTCCTCCGCAGAGGGGTCTGGGCTGCTGCTGCCCTCACACTGCACTACAGCTAGTGCATACTGGCCGGGGTCTGCAGGAAAATGCACAGCTGATACAGCGCCTCTCAAGAGACTACCGCGTGGGAGCTATACAAATGTTTATAAGTGTGAATGCGGTGGCACTGGTGCCTCTCTGGTGCCTATTAGACTCGCAAGTCCTTGGGTAAAAAAACAATTTTGTGTTTGTAATCATTTTGGTGCATTTAAGACAGAGCTGCTCAAAACTTTATCTTAAAAGGATACCCTGCCACGGTCTAAGGTAGCTCTGTGCCACCATGGCTCACTGCTTTTCTTTGCCCGGCCACAGGCTCTGGTGACTTGAGAAATCTGTGGCTCACAGGGCTCGGGTGGCTTCCTGACACTGTGGAACTGTTCCTTCTATGCTGTCTCAGGGATACCCGTCTCTGTCGGAATCTGGCCTTCCCCTGGCACGGCTAGCATTGGGATGCTGTGGCTCACAGTACTCTGCGCCGCCACAGGCGGGGACTCACTAGAGTCAAATCTGTAGTTGCACAGTTCATTAACGAAAAGCATTTTTAATGCAATAGGTCTTGCATTTGCAAGAGTTTGAGCTATTGGAATTGTAAAGGGCAATGCCTTTTCATAAAAGCGTTTGAAAACCTGCTAACTGTGCGTAAACAAGCACTTTGTACTTGTAGTCCTTGCTTATGGGAAGCAAAGCTGGCAGTCTCTTTTACTGACAGCCTTGCTTCTCGTAAGCAAGGACTATACGTACAAAGTGCATGTTTATGCACGGCTTGTAGGTTTTCAAAACAAATTATTAAAAGGCATTGTCATTTACAATGCCAATAGCTCCAACTGTAGCAAATCCAAGACCTATTGCATTGCAAATGCTTGTTTTATCAAGATTGCGGGTGGGATACTTCCCAGGAGCACTATTTACTTATAATGTTGGGTTTACTTGTCTGACGGGGAGGTGTGGTTGCGCAGCAAAAATTTCAGTCTAGGTTTGAAACAGTTTTTATTGAGCAATTACAAATAAACTTTCTTCGGAAACTGATGCTGTATATATCAAAGGGGTGACGAATTTCATAAAATATCAGTTAAGTGTGGCGACCCCCTCCTTTTTTCTGCTATAGTTTGTAAAAGTATTGCCCCATATTTTTGATAATATAAGAGGGCATCAGTTACTTTTAGATAAAGTAGAAAAGAAGTGCTACAACAAACACTCCCGTACTACATCATCTAAGGTCAGAAGAACAAGTAAAAAACAGTTAAACACAAATGACTTCATATTACATAGAAATGTATGTATTATAAGTTTTTCAAATTTCTATTTAGTAGAATTCGGGAACGTTCTGTCGTAGTGCTTAGAGGTCGCACACTGTTCCGCTAACAAATCACATACTCATTTAAGAATATATAGGATAGTACTATTATAATATACAGTGCGGGTCCTATATATTCTATAGGGAGAACTTGAATAGGAACCGCAACTGAGAAGAATAGAAATTAGAAAATAACATTTAGAAATGTAGGGTTTATCAAATAATTAAAGGAACAAAGTATGTATGAAAGCTATATTTTTTATACTGCAATTTCGTAAAATATGCTCACTGAAAAAATATCTGTTCAAGTAAGATATAAAGGTTACTAAGATGTATTACAGGTGGCGCCGACAAATCTCCAATTCCTCTTCTGGAACAATAGGACAATCTATTACAATATAACAAATTCCACCATTGTTACAGAAAAAAGAAAAGGAAAATAAAGTTATGTATAGAAGAGAAGATCCATAATGAAATACTTTTGAGCGGTAATTATTTTCTGAGCTTCTTTTCTCCGGACGTTGAAAAGTTTGATCTTCATGGCGACAGGTCATAAACTCCTCTGGGATAATTATATTGTGAAAATTATAATATAATAATAATAATAATAATAATTCTTTATTCGGCTTTACACATTGGAAAACCATAAAAGCAACATTTGATAATACAATTTCATGTTAAACGAAAGGTCATATTACAGGATAAAATTCAGACAAAGACAAATTAGTATGTTTAAAACAGAACATCAAGTTATATCATTACGTCATCTGAAGCTAGATCCGGCATACATTTTACAGATTTTTCCTATGCTTCATAACGCATTTTAGAAAATTAAGGACAAGATAGCAAACAAGTTCCGATTCTAGCAGTTGGAGGCGTAGCATTGCGGGGCAACACTGTCTAAGTCCCCAACGCCTTAATAGTGGTAGTAGCCAAATTTTCCTGTGTGGATGATGGAATTTGCAAAACAATATTGTGTGTAAATTAGTCTGTGCAGATTCCTCATCACAGGGACAAACAGGGAGAATTAGGTCCCATCTATTTCTCTCGGGAAAGGCTACTAATCTATGAAAAAAATCTAATCTGAATCTTGTCAGTAACATCCTATCATGCGTACTAGTCTGTAATGTTAAATACGGCTGGATGGAGTATGTGACCTGAATCAAGTTGGCATGAAGGACCGAGGGTTTTGTCGACTCAAAAGTCAGCCTCAAGGGCTCTAAGTGTCTCAGGGCCAGTCCTTTCAACGCTCTCTTTGGTAGATCAAAGATACCTTCAGGTTGAAGATAATACTTCTCCAAGCCAAGATCCTTGAGGAAGTTTCTGATGTACCGAAGCCATGTTATTTTTGAGGATTGGTCAAGAGCCATTGAGTCTACTAGGATTGCCTGTGTCAGTGCATTTTTATCAGAGGTCCAGATGCGCCGCCAAAGCAATAATGGCTGGATCTTTAACAAATCCTCCAAGTAAGGGATTCCAAGTTCCAATTGGGATGCGTAGATTGAGGTACGTCCTGGTGTTGCTAGAAGGAATCTGAGGAAGGTGTTTTCTGCCACCTGAAGGGCGCTAACATCTACGTGTCCCCAGACTCCCGCCCCATACAGTGCAATAGCCTGACATTTGGCACTATACATTTTTAGTAGCTCCACTGGTGCCCTCCTCCCCAATCTCTGAGAGAAGCTCATCAGGGCCACTATGGCTCTTTTAAAAAGATGGCACCTTGCCTCTACTGCTGGCCTCCACTTCAGCCTTTCGTCAATCATGATTCCCAAAAATGGGTACTGGGCAGTTACCTCAAGTTTTTGGTTTTTGAGATAGATGTCCTTTGCTTGTTTTTTCCCCCTGCCTGCTACCATGACAAACGTTTTTTTGACATTCACATGTAGGTCCAATTCACCCATGAAGTCTGTATACCTATTCAGGGATTTTCTGTAACTCACGCGGAGTACGCGCCAGAATGACAGCATTGTCTGCATAAAGCAGAGCGGGAATCAGGCGCTGTTTTACCCGCGGGAGATCCTGACCCCCCTCAGCATCTCTTCCTCCAAGCCGTTCGTGTACAATGAGAAGAGAAAGGGGGCCAGAACACACCCCTGCCTGACTCCATGCTCCACTCCAAAAGATGCTGTCAACTCCCCCTTCACGCCAAAGCGCACCCTCGCAGATGCTTTAGAATAAAGCTCTCTCAAAAAATCTAGAAGAGGGGGATCCACTCCCATTTGACTCAGAACCATCCAGAGTTTTGCGTGTGAGACGCAATCAAACGCGGTGGACAGGTCTACATACACCATATAGACTGTGTCCTTCTTTGCTTGGGTGTATTTGCCCAATATCAAGCTAAGATTGAGGGCCTGCTCTACCGTTCCAAACCCCTCCCGAAATCCAAACTGAAGATCGTAAATAATGCCTCCCTCCTCAGCCCACTGCTGAAGTCGCTCAAGCACTACCCTGCCAATGACCTTGCCCAGAGAGTCCAGCAGTGAGATGGGGCGGTAGCACTTAACATCCTGACGATCCCCTTTTTTAAAGATCGGGACCATGATAGAATGGGTCCAGGATTTTATCAGTCCCACTTTTGCGGCTTCAGTGCAGACTCTGGTAAGAATGAGGGCCCAGAGATCCAGATTGTGTTTAAAAAGATCCACTGGGATCCCATCTGGGCCTGGAGCTTTCCCGTTTTTACTTGTTTCCAGTGCCACTAATAACTCGGAGATGTCAAAATGCAGGAGTATTGGGTATTCAACTGTTGGATGTGTATTTTCTCTCCCATCTGATGTTACTGTATTTTTAAAGATTTTGGAGAAGTGGGACACCCAAGTATCTTCCTCTATGGCCACTTCTATCTTGGGACTGTTATCGTCTGTTAAGTAGGGGGATCTGACAGTTCGCCAAAAAGCCTCGCTATTTTTGGAGACGGCACTAGTATGTAGGTCGTCCCATAATTTCTGTTTTAGTTCTTGTATTCTTAATTTGCGTGCCCTTCCATATTGCTGTCTAAGGAGTTGGATCTGCTCTGAGTCTCTGGGTGTTTTGTTCAGGGCCAGCTTTAGGTTAGTTAGGGCCACAGTACAACTATGGTTATACCACCCTTTAGTGGTTGGGTTCGAGCTCCTTGGTTTTATTGTGAGAAGTCCCTTAGTTTTCTCTAATATTTGAGTAAAATTATTTTTGACTTCTTCATATGTTTCTGATAAATCCAGACATTTAATTATGTTTGGGTATGCCGCTTTTACCAATTTTTTGGTGATTTCGGCTGGATTTATTTTCGCCCATTTTAATGTATAACCATTTTGTTAACCTAACTCCAATTTGTTCTGAGCAAAGGTTTTCGCTATAACTGTGGTTAGGGGCTTGGAATCAGTAAAATAAAGATCCATCCTCAAAGCGGAATGATCACTTAATACGTTAGTCAGAACCTGGAAGGATCTAACTATACGTAACAATGCAGACGACAGGAGGATGTAATCGACTGTCGTTTGGTGTCCCCTACCCACATATGTTGGTTGCAGGAACTTTAAGCCTGGACTTGACCTATTGGCTATTGCAAGATCTAAGTCAGATAACACATTATTCATGGCGATCCCCGCCTTAGTATGGGCAAAGTGCATGAGTGGAGCATCATGTTCATCCACTATCCCGCAGCGATTTTTCTCAGCTTGTGGGCATGGGTGCAGATTAAAATCCCCTCCCCATAGAAGATGAATCGCCCCTTTTTCTGCCTTAGATTGGTAAAACTGAGTTAGTCTCTCTTGGATGTTAGAGAGAAGGGTCAGGAATTGGTCATCCTCTAAGTTGTTATAGAGGTTAATCAAGAGGATGGACTCCTTGTTCTTAAAGGAAAGAGACAGTAATTGAAAATTTGGGTCAGAGTCAACTATGGACACTTTTAAGTGGTTCACGGTGTTTGCAATGTATGTGGTTAGCCCTCCCTTAGGTCTGCCTACACTACTGCCCAGGGCTGGGATAAAGTATGTTTTATAGCCCAGGAGGTGGAGCTCCGTCATGGACCATGTCTCCTGGAGGCAGATCATTTTACCTGGCTCCAGGAAGTGCATGGCAGTCCCATCCTCAATTTTAGGGCGTAAACCTGCAACATTCCAGAAGAGGATAGGTAGGGGTTGTGGTTCTGGATTAACCGCCACAGCTTTATTTGCTGAACAAATTGTTTTTATTTTAGGCGTTAACAGGAGTAGGTTAGGATTAATAGATTTGGTCTCCGTTAGTGGTCAGTCGACCATTTCGAGGCCGCTAAATCTATTCCTCGTCGGGATGCTGAACCAGGCATCCCAGCGAGGTGGCTCTCTATAAGCCGTCCTCTGTGTGTGCGGACCCCAGTCGTCCCATCCTCCTCCCTGATGGCGTGGCCCCACTGTGTGCCAGGAACTGTCATAGTCATAGTGGTGAGGGCCCCCTATTTGCCTTGTGCTACCATATTCAAAGTGACGGGGGGCTGCTGCAGCCCAGGGGGTGTCATGATTGTTAAAAGGACCGTTGCGATGTCTTGAAGGGTAAAAAAAGGAAAGTGGTTTGGTGCCTATACCTCTATTTACATTCGAGTAGTCCCAGGAGCAAATATAATCTACTACTCGGGGGTCTTCGAACGTAATCATGATACAGTCTCCCGGAATTGTTTTTCTGCCATTTCCCACCCATGGAGTCCGTACCGTCAAAATCCTACATTGCCAAGTTGGTGGAATAGGGCGATTGATATTTAGCCAGTGTTGGGACTTGTTTTTCAATGACCACATCGGTTCTGCGTTGTGATCTACTAGCTCGAGCACACCTGTCATTACCACTACAAAGGGGCATGCTTCCGGTGGCATATCTACCTGAAATCTAACCTCGGGCGGTCCCCTGGGGCCACCTCTGTTGGATGCTGGGGCCAAGGTTTTCGGGGCCGGAGTTTTAGAGGCTGGAGTTTTGGAAGCCGGAGTTTTAGAAGCTGGAGTTTTAGGTACCAATTTCTTTGGCGCCGATGTCTTAGGCGCAGGTGTTATTATTGACAGGGCATTTCCCTGTGGTAAGGTTATGGCAACATTAGTGGAGGGATTCACTGTTGTGTTATTATTTAATGTTTCGGGGAGTGTTAGTTTAGGTGTTACATCTGAGGGTGTAAGCACATTCTTTTGTGTAACTGCAGGCTTGGGGAAGGTCTGTTTATTCTGTATGTTCCCCCCATTTTTTGGGCCCCCGGCACTTGCTTGGATTGTGTGAGGTTTGTGATCTTAGATAGCTTATTCTCTATCTTCAGTAATCTTGCTTCTACTGGTTCAAGAAAACATTTCAGTAAGTCTGCGATCTTGTTTAGCAGCTGTGAGTTATTACTATCGGTAATTTCCTTGCTACAGGATAAAAGAATAGGGGATTCCAAACGAATGGGAACAAGAGTATCGTGTGCGGGCTGGTGAATAATCGCAGAAACTACTAGCTGATCTGCTCTAGGGGGTGCGTTCTCTATCATACAGGGCGTGTCGCCGATCACATTGGGGATGGAATTTTTCGGATCCTTCTTTCGTTTTCTTATGGCGCCCTCCCTCCTCCCTCTTGCTTGCCTTCTTTCCTCTGGTGTAATTTGGGGTAACAACTCTGGTGTTCTTTCTAGATTTGAGCTTATCTGGAGTCAGAAAGCTGGGAGGCCGACAGGTCCACATTGTTTGGTAGGCTACGCCTCCCCTCACAAAGTGTCCTTTGGCCGGAGTTATTATCTAATACGGGGGTTCTGGCATCTGCTAAGTTACCCATAGAGGATCTCTTAGCGAACGCTAAGTCAAAGGACACCCTATCTTCCATCAAAGAGATACTATGGTCAATAAATTAGTTTGCGATAGTGATGAAGTCGTCTATAGGGCCTAATAGTTTGCCCACACCCCCGCTACCTTAGTTTTGGTTCCTCTTGTTAACACCATTATTCCTGTTGGACCAAATCAGGAAAATAGGATCGTACATTAACAAAAGGTCAGTGAAACAAAGTATTTCAGAGCAGGTGCAGAGTCAGTGATTTAACAGTACATACGTTTCGATGTAGATTACGAGAGGTGGGAGTTAGAGAGATGGCCCGGTCCGGTCTCTCGCGTCCTCGAATGGCCTCAAACGGCCCGCCCTTTGCCCGGGCTTAGCCCGTGCGCGTTCCGCGTGCGCGGAAAGGAAGTGACTTAAATAGTAATCGGCCGTTAGCGGGAAGAGGACCAGCTGCGGCTGATGAAGCCCCGCAATGCAGGCTGGTTCTCGCAGTCCCGAGAAGCGCCTCCGATGTGGCTAATCTCCTCCCAGGTATCTATTCACCTCCCCTCCAAGCAGCACCCAGACGGGCCAAGTTCACCTCTGCGAGAGGCACCCGCGGAGCGGGGGCCGTGAGAGGTAGCGGAAAAGCAGGCAGAAGTGACGATTAGGTAAGCCGAGTCTCACTCCCAGGCTCAAAGTGCACCAAACAGTAGGGGGATGCAGGAGGATTTTAACGAGGCAGTCGGGCGTTGGCGGGAAGAGGACCAGCTGCGGCTGATGAAGCCCCGCAATGCAGGCTGGTTCTCGCAGTCCCGTGAAACGCCTCCGATGTGGGTAATCACCTCCCAGGTATCTGCTCACCTCCCCTCCAAGCAGCAACCAGACGGGCCAAGTTCACCTCTGCGAGAGGCACCCGCGGAGCGGGGGCCGCGAGAGGTAGCGGAAAAGCAGGCAGAAGTGACGATTAGGTAAGCCGAGTCTCACTCCCAGGCTCAAAGTGCACCAAACAGTAGGGGGATGCAGGAGGATTTTAACGAGGCAGTCGGGCGTTGGCGGGAAGAGGACCAGCTGCGGCTGATGAAGCCCCGCAATGCAGGCTGGTCCTCGCAGTCCCGTGAAGCGCCTCCGATGTGGGTAATCACCTCCCAGGTGTCTGCTCACCTCCCCTCCAAGCAGCAACCAGACGGGCCAAGTTCACCTCTGCAAGCGGCTCCCGCGGAGCGGGGGCCGCGAGAGGTAGCAGAAAAGCAGGCAGAAGTGACGATTAGGTAAGCCGAGTCTCATTCCCAGGCTCAAAGTGCACCCAAGAAACTATACAATTTTGACAGTATTTTTTACTCGGCCTTCTAGTCTTTCTTCTACTATAATATACATATTCACAGTATATGATCAAAAGGGGGGAACAGACTAAAAACCAAAAGCTGGTGACGTTGCTTATATATCTTTACTCTTTGCGCCGACGGGTAATGAACTCCTCTGAGATCACAATGACTGTTAATATTATAATATACATATTGATAGTATATGATCCCCAGAGGAAAAAAGACTAACAACTGGAAGGTGGTCACATTAATTGTAAATGTTTAGGGTTTGCACCGACGGGTCACCAACACCTCTGAGGTCAAGTACAGTGTCAATATTATAATATACACAGTCACAGTATATAAGCTCAAAGGAGCCAGAAAAGGTGCAATGTCTGCTGTAATCTGTCTGTTTCTGAAAACAAGCTGATGAAGTTACAGAAAAAAAGGCAAAACCATGCAAAAACACTTTTTTCTACATATAAATGTTTAAATAATGACAAATAGCTACGTATTATAAATATCTACTATGCCTTGCAACTTATACAACTTACAACTCCAAAATATTTTTTGTTGACGCAAAAGAAGAATCCGACGCTATAAAATGGAACCTGCATCACAGAATGGGCACAGAGAAATAACATGCGAAAACAAAACTAATCACACAACGGGTGTGGTTTATATTGTTTTTGGTTATTGAGTAGTCTATGGAAGGAAGATGCAGCTCCGCCCATTTAGATGTCACGTTTTATAGTTTACACGTGCTCCCGCTTTAACTGTTTAACTTGTGCACGTGTTGGGAAAAGATACAAACTTTGAAGCTGTAAAGGTTTTGATTTCCATCATAACACATATAAGGTGATTAATATGTACATACGTCCGAGAGTTTAAAAACTGTTACCCGGAAAACTGTGTCATTTGCATTCTCATGATTAAAAACATCTAAATAGAAGACATATAAAAAGATAGTTCACAATAGAAGAAAAAAAAACGTGCTAATATTTGTCATGACTATGCTGTTAAATTAACGAAACTGCCAGCATTTGTAAAGCGTAAAGCTACCCCCGGAAAGGTGTGCCAGCGCCCGGGGGTGTTGGGAAGATTAAGCAAGGTGTTATCCACAGTTAGATAGTGGTGGGCTAAGATACTTCTGGAGTTGGGAATCGAAACATTGAATGCTGTTGTTCGAAGTCAGGTACTACAGGTGCTGCGTCATACTTTTACTACACTTATATGGTAATTACTGCTAATTAAGTTGAAAACATTGTTAAATTATAAGTAGGGCTCCTTGTTTTCCATTTTACAGATTTTTACACATAAATACAGACAGAAACGTATTTATTTTCCTCTCTGTATTTATTTTAAAATGTGGATATAAACGGAAATTGGGTTATTTTTTGAGCGATTCTAAATGTTGTCAATGATGAATACCAGGCCAATAGGCCTGTCGTTCTAAAAGTAAAAGGGTTAAAACAATAAAATAATTTTAGGAAAGAGCAATATATACGCTCGTATAAGAAAACATGCACATTTTAATATCAAGGTTGTGTATAGTTTATCATCTAAGAGTGTTTATATGACTGAAAACGGTCAGTCCTTCAGCTATGAATGCATATTTATCAGACAAATAAATGTGGAAATATACTAATTTCAGATCAATTTTTTCACAAAACCCAAAATATATCTGGGTAAATACAGATACAATTATAAAAAAAAAATATTGATGAATACAAACAGAAATGCCCCAAAAATAAATAAACCAGGAGCCATAATTATAAGTTATAAAAGACTACTGTTAAGTTTGTTTAAACTATAAAAATGATACACGTGTTTTTAAATCTTACTTAAAAAACATTATAGGTTATAGGGATATTGTAGTTAGAAATTAGCGTTAAAAAAGCTTTGAAATTCACAGAAAAAACATATGTTTCAGGGGTGTTGTAGTTAGTTAGACATTTCACTCGTACAAAACCATAGAAATTCCACCGTTATAGTTAATTCAGCTAACTATAACTCGCGCCCTTGCAATGCACTGCTCATGACATCACATATTACATCATTCATGGCATGGTCAGTGGCATCACTGATGACATCACTGAATGAATTACTATAGTTTAAATACTTTGAAAATGAGTAATAGACATTTAAGTACAGTAGTTACAGTTGTTGCAATGGGCAACACAATTTCAAACACAATGCAACATTGAGATCAATGTGAATTTCTAGTTAAATGCAATTAGTTACTTTATGGATTACTTTTCTAACGACAGGACTGGATCCTAGATTCACTCCTTGGACATCTCCTGTAAAGAGTTGAGTTAAAGAGTTTTGGTTACAGTAGTGATTTTTAAGGACTATTATTGTATTTTAAAAGTTGACAGACATTTTTCACATTGAATCACCAATGTTACCCTATGGGAGGAAATTCACTTTGCTGGTAAGTAGTGTTATCATTACTTTTTCTTACTCAGTGGTGGATCCTGAATCCTGAATGGTGTAAACAGTTGAAAAAATGCCTTTAAGTCATACAGGCGATTTTTTAGGAATATTTTTAGTTTGTGACAATAGACACTTGGAAACTTTTCTGGTGACAACCAGACAATGGATTCCTATGGAAGGAAATACAAGTTACTGGTAAGTAGGTTTTAGAATTACTTTTCAGGGTCAGTGCTGGACTAAAAGATGCAGCACTGGGTTCTCCCCTGAAACAGGTGAGTAAATCGGAATTCGTCGTTTGGATGATTTTAGGGGAATATTTTAAAGTTCCAAAACTCCACACTTAGAAGAATTTCCAAGTGAAACCAGTCAATGTTAGCCTATGGCAGGAAATTCAAGTTACTAGTAAGTATGGTTATTATTACTTTTCAGGATTAGTACTGTGCTCAAAGATGCAGCACTGAGGTCTCTCCTGATAACATGTGAGTAAATCGGAATTCGTAGTTCTGCTGATTTTATAGGAATATTTTAAAGTTCCAAATCTCCACACTTAGAAGAATTTCCAAGTGAAACCAGTCAATGTTACCCTATGGAAGGCCAAGTAGCCCACCAGGTACCTCCTGTATGCGCCAGGAGGCTGTGTTGCAGAGAGGTGTTCAGAGGCCACACCCCTTTTTATAACACTCTGCAATGCAGCTCCGTGGCGCTTACTGGAGGTACCTGTTGGGCTCGGTTGCCCCACTTTACTATTTAATTGCCCCTGGGATTTGCCCCCAGGGGCTAATAAGTAATATAACCATTGAAATTCCCACGTTATAGTTAGTTGGACTCACTATAACCTGCGCGTGCAATGC
This sequence comes from Lissotriton vulgaris, assembly GCF_964263255.1. Classification (NCBI taxonomy): domain Eukaryota; kingdom Metazoa; phylum Chordata; class Amphibia; order Caudata; family Salamandridae; genus Lissotriton; species Lissotriton vulgaris. Next base: position 847,902,764 of record NC_141685.1, read on the forward strand.
ACTGCTGATTATGTCACATATTACATCACTCATGACATGGTCAGTGACATCACTCATGACATCACTGATGACACCATCCAGTGAATGTGTGTCTTTCTGAAAAATAAATATGTTTTATATATGTATATGTAAAGGTCGATGGAAGAATAAATGTTTAAATAAGTGTCTAAAAAGATACTTTTTAAAAAAATTGATTGGTTAACTGGCTTATTAAGTGTATCTTAGTGAATACATATATTAGCGAGTAATATTTAAATATTTAAATATATGTATCAGTGTTTCACTTTGTGTATAAGTGGCTGCATGGGTTGGTGAGTAGCTACATGTGTGTGTATATGGGTTATTAGATGTTTTTTTAGTATCAGTATGAGTGTCAGTATGGTTTGGTGGGGGTATTACGTAGCACATAGATGCATCAATGACTGACTCACTGTTTGTATGTGTTTTGAAGACAACATATGTGCAGGACTGTATGGGTGGATGAGTGTGTATATGTGTGTGTTAGTGAGTGAATGGCTGTCTCACTAGTGTCTTTATCAGTAACAAGATATGTTTTAATCTAGTATTTGTGAGTATTGATGTATATAAGTGAGTATATGAGAGAGTGAGAGATTGTAAGAGTTCCTTTTTAAATAAGTATGTGTTTCTATAAGTGATTGTTTAGGTGAGTAAATATGTGTAAGTTTCCTTAGAAGTAAGGTAGTAGTTTGTGTATAGTTGTATATGCAAATAAATGGATGTTCAATAGTTTATTTGCATGTGTGAGTAACTTTTGGAGGACTGTCGGTGTGTAACAGGATGTATAGGTGTATCACTACATATGATGAGTGAGTATATGTATGAGTGACTATATAGAACTGTTGGTGAATGAGTGGATGTGTATATAGATGGTGTAATTTCTGAATTGGTTGCTGTAACTGGTATGAGTATCTCCATTTTTTTGAAAATGTTAGTTTCTATTTTTGAATATGTGTTTCAAGGGTTACATTACACTGAAAGGAGGTCTGCCACTCTGTCACAAGGATGGTGTCATCAGTGATGTCATGAGTGATGTCACTGACCATGTCATGAGTGATGTAATATGTGACGTCATCAGCAGTGCATTGCACGTGCAAGTTATAGTGAGTCCAACTAACTATAACGTGGGAATTTCAATGGTTTTATGTCAGTAAAATTTCCAGTTAACTATAACTGGTGTGAAACCTATGTTTTTTTCAGTGAATTTAATAAGTTTTTTAAATGCTAATTCCTAACTATAACTGGTGTGAAACCTATGGTTTTTTCAGTGAATTTCATAGGTTTTTTAAATGCTAATTCCTAACTATAACTGGTGTGAAACCTATGGTTTTTTCAGTGCATTTCAAAGGTTTTTTTAATGCTAATTCCTAACTATAAATCTCACTTTATAAGTAAGACTGTTAGCGCTCTAGTTGTTCTTTAGAACACTCTGGTACATTCTGTCATTGGGCTATAGTTGCGCTACATCTGGCTGATATTTGGGCTGCATTTGTATTTTTTTGTCTCTGGTGGCCATCTTTGGGCTTCATTGGGCTACATTGGGCTACATTTGGGCTCTAACATATATATAGCCCAATGTAGCCCAATATATATTTTTTCAAAGTTAATTTTCTTAAAAACCACTGGAGCATATATCTTGAGAAATAGCAAAGGCACATCGGGCTACCAGTCCCTACAATTTTTCCAATTTTTTTTTTCTATATTGTTTTTTTTTTTTTTTTTTGCCCTGGAGCGCTCCCGGTGCGCGCCCCAGTGAGCGCCCCGGAAAGCGTTGTATTTTGAAGCGCCCCGGTGCGCGAACCGGGAAGCGTCCCATTAGCGCCAATGTCGCGATCGAAAACAACATCGTGACGCGTCGCGTAAGCGTGACGTATCGCGTAGCTGCGCGATGTGTCTTATGATGCGCTGCATAAACACACCCGGAAGCGCTCAGCGGCGCGGCCCGATGCGCGTAACCTAAGCGCGCCGGAGCGCGTAACGTAAGCGCATCGGGTCACGTGGCTTGAAAATAACACTTTTCATTTGTTCTCATATTTTTTTTCTCCAAATAATGAAAGCCCCCTCCTTTTTTCCTCATTCTAACTTTCTTCATTGAGAGAGCAAGAGCTATTTTTGTGCAAACAATGGCATCACTTGTAGCTGCAGCTGGTGCACCCCCCACCACCACCACCACCACCACCAAGAAAAGAAGGTCCACCACCACAGTTTCTTGGAGGACAAGAAGAAGAGGAGGAAGAAGAGGAGGAGGAGGAACAACCAAGGCGCTTCCTGCCTGAAGAACCAAGGCAAAGGCACGTTAAAGTGCACTTTATTTGGCAATTCTTTTCTGTTCCTGAAGACCAGAAAAAGGTGAACGCCCCCAAAGTCACCTGTCTTATTTATGGCAAAGTCCTCTCCAGGGGCAATCCCCAAAGGAAATATTATTTTGGTAATTTTACCATGATCCGCCACATGGAGAGGTGGCATCCCAATAATTTAGCCCAGGCTGAAGTCCAGGAACTTCGAAACAACCCACCCCCTGTGGCCAGCACCTCCTCTACAGAACACTCACTTTCTGGTCCTGAAGGACGCCAAATGGTGCCAAATATTAAACAAAAATTTGGCACCATCAAAATTGTTAGCATTTTCTGTGGCAAAACATTATGTTATGGTGAACTTAGTGTCACCTTAATAAATAATGCTGTGGACAACCACCAATGCAGCAAGAAAAGGAAGCAGTAATTCATTTCTTTTTTTTTGCTCCTGTTGAGTCATTTCCAATTCCCTGTTTTTTGTTTGTTCCCTTAAAAAACACAAAAAAATATAAAAATGTTCAAAAATACAAAAAAAAATGTTCAAAATATAATAAAAAAATTATAAAACAACAAAAAGAATTTAAAAAAAAGTTCTTTTCAGAACTACCTCCCATTTATAAAATATTGCTAAAAATTTTAAACTCTGGCATTCTTTTTCTCTTTTGTGCGCTTCCCGGTGAACTCCCCGGTGCGCGTACCGGGCGCTCCCTCCGCGAAAATCGACATATTTTTTATTTTTTTTGCCCCGCGGGGCCCTTTTATAGCCCCCACATCAAACCTAGGGGGTCAGGGGGGGTCTACCCTGTCCCCTTATGGTCATTTCCCCCTTTGTTTTGGCCACCTCTTGTGTCTCGATCCTACCGAGACACAAGATAGCGGACGCTCCGGACTGTTTCGAATATTTACAGACACCCGAGATCCAATCAGCTTTCTGTGTGCAAGTCGCGTGGTGCGCCCGAAGCGCTCCCCGGAGCGCGTACCGGAGCGCTGCCATAGATATATATATTTTTTTGAACCTAAATTACTTAAAAACCACTGGAGCACATATCTTGAGACATAGCAAAGACACATCGGGCTACCAGTCCCTACAATTTTGCCAAGTTTGGTGCAAATCCATTCAGCCGTTCGGGCTAAAAGTGAGTTTGACAGGCCTATGGAAATTAACATTGGGAAAACACGTTTTGGGACCCCCCTTTTATCTCGGCCCCCGCTTGGCGAATCCCCCCGAAACTTTCAAGGAAGGACCGGAGCTCCGCGAGGCAAATTTGAGGAAGTTTTCAGGCAGATTCGTCATTCGGCGCCAAAGTTATACCAAATAGAATTTTGAGATTTTGCATTGAAAAAAATCCTAACTATAACTACCTACTGGCGACCGCCAGTAGGTAATATATATACATATATATTACCTACTGGCGGTTGCCAGTAGGTAGTTATAGTTAGGGCCTATTATCCATAGGAAAACTGCAACATTCTATTGGCAATAACTTTGGCGTCGATTGATGGATCTTCTTGAAAGCTTCCAAACATTCGGCCGGCTCAGTTTCACTCCTGCTCTGAAAGTTTTGGGGTAATTGGTCAAGTGGGGGCCGAGAAAAAAGGGGGTCCCAAAACGTGTTTTCCCCATGCAATTTCCCGTAGGACCTTTAGCCACGGCTACAGCCCGAACGGCTGAATGGAATTACACCAAATTTGGCAGAGAGGTAGTCCTCAGTTCCGACTTGTGCCTTTTGCTTATATGGTGTCAATCTTTTCAGTAGTTCCTGAGAAAATTACTGTTAAAGCCATTTATATATCTATGGGAGTGGTGGATCCGTGGATTGTGCGAGGATTGGCATCGTAGCATAAGCGCACCGTCCCGATCACACGCTCAATGCTAATTGGCTGTGAAGCGGTTGTAAACATTCGAAACCAGGAACTGTTGGCAGCCATTTTATTCCTCGGTATAAGCAAGGCTAAAGAAGTCAGTGAAATATGTGTGCAAAACGTGAAAAATTGGGCAGGGGAGACACACCCTGACCCCCTAGGCCTGCTCAGGGGGTCCCATAAGGACCCCTACGGCAAAAAAATAAAAAAAAAATATTTTTTTTTAAATCACAGGATGCGCGTAGGATCCGCGTATTGCACCGCCGAAAAAAGCAAAGCATGTTTTTTTGAGATATACATCAAGCTTATGTGTTTAGATCTTGGGTGGCTCTAAAAAGAGCCCTTGTGTTTATTGAGAGATTTTAGTACCTACAAGTAAGTACCGATGCAGAGTCTAAAGTTCATGAGGAAGACTCTGTTCCCTTCATCTGTAAAATGTACACCATCTCTCCTATAGATGCCATGCATATTGAAGCGCAGAATGTTGTGGTATATGGACCCCATTCTATAGTCTCGGAGAAAAGCAGAAACAGATTTATTCACATGTTTCCTAGCTTTCACAATCTGTGGAGAAAATTGATTTGACCAGTTCTATTTCTGCCTTTGGCATATGTTTGAATACACAAAGGCAGTTTAGGGGAAAAGTGACATCAATTCTCCAAAGGTGTCCTTCATAAGCATTTCCAGACCTACTCCAGTCAAAGTGCCTAGGTCATTGCCACCACAGTGCACAATTATGAGGTCAATGTGTTGGAGATGCGAAAAGGATTTCACCAATGGCATCAATTGGTGGCACTTTAACCCTCTCTATGCAATCCATTTAATGTCTACATTTGGTAAACCTAGGTCTTTGTGATTTCCTTTGTGTTCTGCATACCTTTGGCTCCAGAACATATAGCTGTGTCCCACAATCCACACTCTAAGCATCTTGAAAGGAGGTCTGGATGCACTCAGATGGTCTCTGAAAATGAAATGGCAGTTTGAAAACTAAGATTTTTCAAAAATGGTGGATAAGATGCAGTGTTGAAAAAAGAAAAGAAATTGGTTGTTTGACAACATTTGACACAGAAAACTAGGGTGCATGTTTCTGTTTTTTAAAAGCCTGATTGTTATTGGTTAACAAAATCAGATAGAAAAGAACATTACATAAGATAAGCTGGTAAATGAAAAGTCAAGCACACTTGCTGTTTTGAGTAGCAATATTGTGTGATGAACATTTGACCTGTGTGCTTAGTTAAGTGTTCCATGAAGTGTTTCTATGGTAACAGGCAGAAGGCAAAATCGGGGTAGGGTTCAAATGTATGTCGTTTGGAAAGGATTGAAATGTCTAACCAATAGAAATGTGTGTTTGCTTTTGAATTAATGTGGGAAGGAATGTGATTTGATGTGAAGGTGTATATGTGTTCAAAATGAGAGAGAAACTCTGCCATTCTATGGTTCTGGTGAGAAATGTTGAAAACAGAGATTCTGAATAAGAAAATCTGCTGTGTGACTGACATGCTTATTCTACAAAACAATTGGAAAGGTAAGTTATTAATTTTTGAGGGAATGTATGTGGTGTATTTTGTTTTTAATCAGAGTAATGTGTTTGTCCTGCTAAAGTGCAGAGAATACTTTTTTCCCTAGAATTTTATTGTGAGTGTGTGTGCATTTAGAAAGTATTTCGAGATAAGCATTTGTTTATTTTATGTGTTTGCACACAGATAAATATGCTGTTATAATGTTTTGGTAGAAATAGAAACCAGTTATTTTGTATGTATTTGCAAATAAGTGAAGCTTCTACATTAAAATGCAGTACTTATTCTACACAATGAAATGTGTTTTGGTAAAATAGAAGGGATAGTGTTGTTTGTCTAGAATCACACAGTGAGTCTTCTGTGCATTTAGGAATCACTCTGAGAGAAGCATTTTGGTAGTTCATGTGTTTCCCAACACGTAATTGGTTAAAAACTTATTGTGTTCTCACATTTTGGTAGAATTAGAAAATAGTCATTGGTTATGTGTTTCCAAAATGAGTTTAGTATTAATAGTAAAATGCAGTTATGAAATATATTGAATGCATGCTTGATGTTTTTGCAGGCAAATAAGTACATGTAGTCTTGCAGTGACACCATCCCCAGTATGATTTCCTACATTACCCAAACACCACTGCACTACTGTAAACCATTAAACTACCTCCAGCATGACCACCTACACTACCTATTCACCACTTTACTACCCTAAACCTCAAATCTACCCCAGCAGAACCTCCTACACTACCCAAACACCAGTTTATTTCCTAAAACACTACCCTACCATGACCCCCTACACTACACAAACACAACTGCACTACCTTAAAGCCTAAAACTCTATCCCTACCATGACCCTGTACACTACATAAACACCAACGCACTACCCTAGAACACTACCCCAGCACTACCTTCTACACTACCCATTTACCAATGCACTACCCTAAACTCTAAAACACTATAACAACACAACCCACTACAGTACCCAAACAGCATTACACTACCCAAAACTTTAAATCTACACCAGCATGACCCCCTACACTACCGAAACACTACTGCACTACCCTAAAACACTACCACAGCATGACCCTCTATACTACACAAAAACCAGTGCACTACTCTAAACTCTAAATCTACCCCTAGTAAAACCCCCTACACTACATAAACACTACTGTACTACCCTAAACACTAAAACACTACCCAGCATGACCCTGTACACTACTCAAACACCATTGCACTACCCTAAACATTAAATCTATCTCAGCACGACCTCCTACACTACCCAAAAACAACTGGACTATCCTAGAACACTACCCCAACATGACCCCTTACACCGCCCAAACACTACTGCACTACCAAGAAACACTACTCCAGCACAACTTCATACACTGAACAAACACCACTACACTACCTTAAACTCTAAAACACTATCCCGATTATGACCCCATACAGTACATAAACAACACCACTGCACTACCCTAGAACAGTACATCAGCATGACCTCCTACACTACTCAAACACCATTGCACTGCCCAGCATGACCCCCCACACTACACAAACACTACTACACTATCTTAAATCCTAAAACACTGTCCCAAGCATGCCTCTGTACACTATATAAACACCACTGCACTATCCTAGAACACTGTCCCAGCAGGACCCCCTACACTACACAAAGACCACTGCACTACCCCCAGTACAACCACCTACACTACCGAATCACCAGTGTAGTAACCTAAACTCTAAAACACTACCCTAGTGCAACCCCCTACACTAATGAGACACTGTTTCACTACTCTAAACCTTAAATCTATGCCAGCACGAAATCCTAAACTACTTAAATACCACTGCACTACCCTATAACAGTACCTCAGCATGCCTCCCTACACTAGAGAAACAACACTGCACTACTGTAAATTCGAAATCTGTACTGTTGCAAAACCATAGTGACTGTTTATGTACCATGTAGTAATCTATTTACTAAAGTAAAAGTGATCCAAGTAAGAATTCACTCTGTGTCTTTCCTTATACTATTGTGATTATTTAGGAAATATGCATGTAGTCATACAGTGCTTCAGGTTTTAGTGTTATGGAGTGCTTCAAACTGCTATGCATTATGTATGTAGTGCTCTTATCACTTTCACAGTTGTGCTTCAGGCCTACAGTTTTTTTGTCAGAATTTGTATGAAATGTGTTTGTATAGTAATGTATAATTTTAAGTTTTTAATAAATACTTATTTATGTGTATTTTTTACAGATACTGTTTATCATCGTTAAATTCAGAATCAGAATCAGAACAAGCTTTATTCGGGTGTAAAAAAAACAACCATAAAAGCACAATAAAATTAATGTACAAAATTCTACAAAAAGTTTTAAATTCATACTGTACGTCGAATATTTTCGGTTAATATGAAGCACATATACAAGCTGTTTGATAAATAAACACAAGAAAAAATCCAGTGTCGTGGAATGATTATAACCCAGATGTATGCAGATGATAAAAGACACTGCTAGAGTTGCTACAATGCAAGATTTATAATAAAACTATCAAAAAGATAAAAACATGAAGGTTACAAATTTCCATATGGTAATTCGCTGGGGGCTTTTTGCAGTACTTACAAAGAGTGGGGAACTATTAGCTAAGGGGGAATGCAACCCTAGTTCAACCCAGATTCTGCCTGTGTTTAATAACTAACTTCAAGAAAATCGCTACCCTTCTGGCAAAAGGTTCGGCATCAAGGAATTGCAGAGCGAGGTAAGCTGGGCGGCATTTGCGTAAATCCATAACCTTGAGGATTGGCAAAAGCCAGAGATATTTCGGTTCATGGTAAAATTTACAGAACAGTGTAATATGGATTGTAGATTGGGGGGAGTTGTCGTCACATGGACGAGCTTGGAGAGGTTTTTTTTGATTTGGGGAAAAGTGACCAGATGGTGAAAGCTGTCCAGTCTGAACCTAACTAGCAACAATCTTTCATAGCCTGTGAAGTTGTAAGTTAGATAGGGCTGGACCATGGGTGTTGTTTGGATCTGTAGTGAGTGCTGAACCGTGACTTTTGAAACCTCACTAACGAGTCGGAGAGATTCTAGGTGGGCCAGACAGATCTTTTTAAACTTCTTGCGTGGAATTATAGCTATTGTGCTGGGGGATTGAAAGTACTGGATCATGCCGAGGTCGCAAAAGAATTTTCTGATGTAGGCGATCCAGCTATTCTTTAAAGACATATCTAGGGAGAGGCAATCCACTATGATACCCCTGCAAAGAGTCGTCTCCCGTGCTGTCCAGATGCGGTGCCACAAGAGAAGGGGTTGGACACGTATCAGGTCTGATATGTATGGCACACCCACTTCCAAGTGGCAGGCATCATTAAATTAAGTTATCACGCCGAAAGAAAGAAGAAAAAGTCAGTAAAAGGATACTTACTTGAAAAAAACTCAACCCCAAGTATTGGAAGACCAACATAATGTGACTAAAAAGAGAACAATTTCTGGTAAGATTACAAAAGACTTCAGAAAAAACATTACTAGATTCAGAAAAAAATGCAAATGTGCAAAGCAGTGAAAATCTTCCAAGCACAAAAAAAGTGGTGCAAAGAATAGGAAAGGCAAAAAAGGCAACGTAAAAACAAAGGATACAACTTATAGTAAAAGAAGAGAAAATCAATATAAAGAAATTCGCCAAAAATTATTTTACAACAGAGTTGTCCATAATTTACTGGAACACACAAAGAAATATAGAAAGAGAACACAATTTTATATAAAAAAAGCATATCAAATCCATTGCTGAAAAGGCTTTTGAAGTGAAGAGGAAACTCTTCATTTTAGTATTGAAGAGAATTCGATCACTAGATAAGCCACTCCATTTAATGAAGGCCAAAAGTAAGAGGAAAAGAGTAATTAACAAAAGTAATTTTTGTGATTTTTTTTAGGGCAATGGAAACATAGTTCAAGTTCTGAGCCTTTTTTAATGAAGAGAGTTATTTACAGAGCAATAATTTGTTACATGCAGTTGACAGCAGTGGCCGAGCTTATGAGGTTAGAGATGGTTGTCCAATTGAGAAAGAGCAAATGGTTCCTAGAAATTCAGAAGACGTGATAGCTGATAAAGTTCTAGACAGGTGTCCTAAAGTCCCAGGGTACACTTGGGATTGTAGAGGTGTTTGTAGTGTACAACAAGAATCTATTGATAAATTACGCAATTTCTTACAAGCATATTGTAAAAAAAAGTGTTAAACATAAGATTAAGCTGTTGCAAGGACTAGACCCTTGCAGAGTGAGAAAACATACTGGTTTGCAAGGTCATTCTCTGGCGTGTCTTTCTAGGAAAGTATGTCAAAGTGTTTTTCACCATTTCAGGATGTTGGCAGTACATCATACTCAAATGCGGAAGTTAGTGACAAGATTGTATAATGCAAAAAGTCCAGCACTAAAGTTAAATGAGTTGAACAGTGCTCTTTTGCGAGTGTCAGTATCAGATGTGAAAAAGATTTGTGATGATATTGAGTTTTGTTACTTTGGTACTGAAGAAGAGAGTGAGGAAACTCAGACATTATTAGAAGAGAATATTGTAGAGAATGTTGAACATAGTTGTACAAAAAAATTTAAAAATGAAATTACAAAGTTTAAGGTAATTTCAGGTGAATTGACAAATTTGTCTAATATTTGTTGTCGCCGAACTCACTACAAAAATAAGACTAGGAGTGTTGATCTATATTTAAAAAGTGAAAAAGAAAATAATGATACGTAGAAGGAATATGCAACTTATTTGTTGGTAGAGAATTGTTTTGATTTGGGTTCTGATCAGCGTATTTGTAAATATTGTTATAACAAATTAGAATGCCTGCTGGAGCTGTGCATAATAATTTAGAGATAGTTGCTATTCCTCCAAAACTGACAGATCTCAATACCTATGAGCCTATTCTCATTCAATGTGTGCACCCGTTTCAGGCTATTGTTTGTATGGAGCCTAAAACAAGTAAATTGCCTCCTTCAGATTTACAAAGAGGATTAAAAGGAAAAGTTGTGTATTTACCATTAAATTTAAAGAAAAATATTGAAACTATTGGTGTAGACAGTGTAGAAGGTGTACCACTAGTTGTTCTTGTTAATGGTGTGCAAACTAAGAATAAGCAAATCTGGCAGGAGTTAGTGGATGTTAGGAAAGTGCAAAAGGCAACATTGTATTTGATAAAAAACAATACATACTATAAGAATGTTTATATAGACGAAGAAGAAATAGTTTTAGCAGAAGATACTGAAACGTCAAGTGCACAAATTGAAAAAGAGGATATGTTAAGATGTGAAGAAATCTATGAACATTACAGTGTGCATCCACTTCATTCAAAAGAAGTGATGGGAAACACTATTGGTTTGTTCCAAATGAAAAAATCAAAAGGAAGTCCCATGAGTGTATGGGAAGAGAGCTTGGAAGCTCGTTGTTTTCCACAGTTGTTTCCAACTGGAAAAGGAGGATGATATGATGAACGTCCTGTGCAGATTCCTGCATCTGAATATCGGAGAACAAGATTATGTGCAGAAGATCCAAGATTTCGACAATGTATCCCTTATATATTTCATCTTTTGTTTGAAAGAGACTTGTCTGGACTTTCATATGCAGTCAACCATATTCTAAAATCTGGAATACATCTGCAAAATGTATCCGCAAAAGATTTTATGGATAAAGTGCACCAGAGAGATGATCATCTAGAATCTCAGCTAATTAATTTGATGGCATGTCAGCGTGGGACTAATGAATATTGGTACCGTCGTCATGGAGTACTGAAATGTATGCTACGGAACTTAGGAACTCCAAAATGGTCTCTTACCCTGAGCTGTGCAGAGTACGCTTGTGATGATTTACTAGAATTTTTTCTAGAGGCAAATTCGAATATAAAAAAACATTAAATACAAGACACCTGGAGAATTGTGCTCTTTGGATCCTCTTAATGTATGCAGGTATTTCAATCATAGATTTGAGGCTATCATGTCTTTTATCTGCAATAAAAAAAATCCTCCTCTTGGAGAAGTTGTGGATTTCATTTGGAGAAAGGAATATCAAGCAAGAGGTGCTCCTCATATACTGCTGTTATGGATTAAGGATGCTCCCAAATTTGGAACAGATGTCCTGTACCCAAAAGCACAGAAGAAAACTACTTAAGAGTACAAGTGTTACGATTTCAAAGCCACCGATGTGGAAAATACTGTCGACCAAAGTACAAATCTAAGGACAAGTTCTACACCAAATGTTGTTTTGGATTTCCACGTCCTGTAATATCGAAAGGCAGAGTGAACAGTTTTATGTCATCTTTGTGACAAACTATCACAAGAAAGTCTCCAAAAAATACCAATAACTTAAAAAGAAATGAAGAGTCAAAATACATAAATGACTACAACCCAGTTATTTTGTTCATGTGGCATCTAACATGGATATTCAATAAGTTGCGGACAATTCCATTGCTGTTGCTCGATATGTAACATCTTATATTACAAAATCAGAAAAGACAATGTGGGAAGAGATTTCTCACGAGAAGCCTCTAAGTAAGAAATTATACAGTTTCAGTTTGAAGATGTTATCGTATCGAAAAATAGGAGCATATGAATGCTCAGATTGGTTATCCCCATCTGCAAGTCTATACTCCAAATCTAGAAGAATCATTTATGTGACTCTAGGTCTTGCATCAATGCGAAATCGAGTACTAAAATCTGTACAAGAAATTGAATATTTAGCAGCAAAAGATCCAGAAAGTACAGATATTTTGAAAACGAATATGTTGGATACATATTATCCAAACAGAAGTAATCATCTTGAGAACATGTGTCTCTATGAAGTGCTGCAAAACTACACTTTTAAACGAAATACTACAGAGAACATCAATGATGGAAAATATGGAGTAATTGGTTCCGAAGGAAGTTTGGTGCCCCGCGCTCGGGGCCTCCTAATTTTCTCCACCCACCATCCCTGGAACAAAGCTGTGTTGTGCAATATATAGACCTGTTTTCTTATTAATCAAGTGTTTTCCTTTTTAGGATGTATAATTGAAGCATAAATGTCGGTTAGAATGTTTGATGTAGATTGTATTTGTGTATATCGCTCGTGTACTGAGTTCTGGCTTCCCGTTTGGGGGAGAAGTGTTAATAAGTAATTATTAATGTTTGCGGTTTTGATTAGGCCTTTTTTTCCCATAGTAGCTTGATGATGTTATGTCATGTCATGTTGTTGTAGATTGCGTAGCTGTCCTTTAGTTCCTTTTTCCACAGGTCGTCGTATTTATTAGGGTACTGGACATGCGGTAATGTCATGACCGGTGAGCAGCTATTTTAAGGTCTGAGGGGGCGGCATCATCCTTTGAAGGTGTCTGCCCAGGGGGAGGAGGGGTCACTGGCCCCTCCTAGAACTTCAGGGGCAGCTGGTAACGCAAGTTAGGGCCCTCCTTCATGGGTTAAATTGAGTTCACGGGGTGGACCGAGTAATTACCGGGCTCGGCTGCATGGGTGGACCGAGTAATTAACAGGCTCGGCTGCATGGGTGGACTGAGTAATTAACGGGCTCAGCTGCATGGGTGGACCGAGTAATTAACGGGCTCAGCTGCGTGGGTGGACCGGGTAATTAACGGGCCCGGCTGCGCATGCACACCTGCGTAAGGGCGCAGCTTGTAAGACCTGACACCGGTTAGCGACCTTGCCATATCGCCAGAAATGATAGTATGCCAAAAAATTTCAGATGAGGATGTTAGATTCAGTTAGGAAACAAGCTGTATTAGAATCTTGTTAAGGCTAGCCGATCACAATTGTCGATATGAATGTATCTAAATGTTCCTGAATATTTTTGCATAAAAATTGTATATTTTGTTTAACAATTTTATTATTTTGTATCTTAATAAATACGGCCGGGGGGTCTTGCGACCCCCCGCCTTCCAAAGACAAATCCTGTTCCATGTCGTTGTGTTCTGGGTTGATGTGGGTATACAGGGAGAGGGGCGGTAGCCATCGCTGACCATGAGAAATTTGATTAATCACAGGAAGCTGAGTTTTGATACTGCTGATAAAAGGGAATTTTACTATTTAGCTCTCTTACAACTATTCAAACCATAGTGTTCAGAACTGAAATTACTTGGAGATTTCCAGTGCTATGAAGATTCCTTTAAGGCTTTTAAAGATAGCATACAATGCAGTGCTTTTGCAAATTATGTGAAAATGTTGAACAATGAAATTGATAAAGAAGCTACAATTGCAGCTGAGATTGCTAGAGACAGTTCTCAAGACAGTCAAAGTTATGCTGAATTGAGTCAAGATACACTAGGACAACCAATTGTTGAAAACGAAGCAGCAATTGCCATGAATGAGGTTGAAACAGCAATGTATCAAGCTCAAGAAGATGTAACAAACTTAGGAAACTTGGAAAAACAACTAAATGTTGAGCAAAAACAAATATATGAACAAGTGAGACACAGATTGATCATGGATTACTTCATGAAAAGAAAGAGTGCTCATGCACGTCATTTCAGCCTATTTGAATGTACGTGAGTGGAGAAGCTGGAACAGGAAAAAGTTTTTAATTAAAGTAATTACAAGATGTCTACAGAAAACAACTGAGTCACATTTGTCTTGTCTTGTGTTGTCTCTGCTCCAACTGGGTTGGCAGCCCACAACATTAAAGGAATTACTTTACTTTACATTGTTTACTAATGCTACCAGTGGAGCATGAAAACAAATTGGAATGCCACAAGCTATCTGGAAAAGCTTGTTGTGAAGTTTCAAGCGTCTTGAAGAAAATGAAACTTCTCATTATTGATGTTAAGCATGGTATCAAACTTAATGCTTGTCTTTGTGCATTTAAGGATGCAGCAAATTCTTAAACAGAGTATGACGTGTTATTTGGAGGAAAAGACGTCATAGTTTTAGACGATCTACTGCAACTGACTCCTGAAAAAGGACAACCAGGTTTTTAAAACACTTGCGCATGAAGACACCAGAAAGTCTCTGTGTTGGAAACGTGAACATTTGGTCGTATTTTGAATACAAAGAACTCATTACAAATAAGGGACATGCAAATGATGTTGGTTATAGAACTATTCTCCAAGATATAAGAACTGGACTACTAACAGAACATGGCAAACAAGCTTTACAGACTCAATTACTTTCCAATTTGTTTCCAAATGAAAATATAGTTCAAGAGAAAATATACATGGAAATCTCAGATAAGAAATCTGTAATCTGCTTAATGCCAACACTGCGTGAGTGTTCTATATTCAATGAACAACTTTTAAAACTGAAAAATAAAGAAATAATAAAAATGGAAGCCATCGATAAAATAGAACATGAAGGAATTCAAAATTAGATTCTTTAGAAAAATCAATATCTAAACTGCTGGTTTAGAAAAGATTCTATATGTATGTAGAAACTGTCGGGTAATTTTAAGGTGTAATTTGGATGTCAAAAAAGTTTTAGTGACTGGAGCAATGGGCAATGGGCAAAGTTGTGGATTTTGTTAATTATCAAAATAAAGATGGTATTGAATTCTTAAGGATTAAATTTGATCAGATTGAAGAAGTGAAACAAATTGGTCGTTGTTCTGTTTGTTTTTTGCTTGTTAAAGATTTATATGTCCGTAGAAAACAGTGTCCATTTTCTCTGGCATATGCAGTGACTATTCATAAATCTCAAGGTTTAAGTGTTGGCAGTGCTTTGGTGAACATTGGAAATTCTGTGTTTAACCCCTTCAGCGCTGCGCAAATTCCGCTGCGGTGCTGAAGGTTCTAAAGAACCTATGGACTCATGACGGAACTTCATGACGGAACGGTTCCGTCATGAGCACAGGCCAACCAACGCTCATGACGGAACCGTTCCGTCATGAGCATGGAAGGGGTTCAAGAAGGTATGGCATATGGTGCTTTGTCCAGAGTCAGACAATATCTGGTTTGTTTTTGATTGATTTTGATGATACTAAGATTACTGCAGATGCCAACTGTGCCAAAGAGTACAATAGGTTAAGAAAAACATATGCTCCTAATTTAGGTCAATATCCTGTATTTGAAAAGCGTGTGGTTGCTCGAAAAAGAAGGTATGAGAATATCTGTACTGAAGGTGTAGAGATAATGTTGTGATTGCAAGCAAAAAGAAAAAGGACACTGTTGAAGAGATTGTTGGTTTTCAGTTTGAAAATAGGGTCTGGTGTCAACTGCTATGGTAATGTAGTGGTCAATGTTGTTTTTTGTCTTGAAGGTTTGCAACAGCAAATTATGGAGAATTGTGAAAAAGGATTTTGTTCCGTGTTACATTCCCTTTATGAAAAATTGAGAACAGATAAAAGTAAAATACAAACGTTTCTGATGTTCGTAATCTTTTGGATGTATATTCTGGTTCTACACAATTTACACAAAATATCCAACAAGATGCTCAGGAGTTTCAAATGTATATGCTTACAGAATTGGAAAATGAAGGTGTAGACAAAAAGAATATGTTTGGCCTTTGTTATAAATGGGAACATCAATGTGAAAATTGTACGTATACATGTAGCACTAATGTAGACACTGAAACATTTTTATATTTGACATTACCGGACTGTAATTCAGTGTCTTTCAGTAAATTAGTTAAAGCTGCAAACCAAAACATGGAGTGTAGGCAATGCAAATCAGAAATGTTATCAACATTATTCACCCAAAGATATGGAAAATATATAATTTTAATGATGCAACGTTGTACAGCTGACGGAAGAAAATTGGACACTTTAATAAAATAGTTTGTAGCTACACACCGATTAATATCAGAAAGAACTTTTGTAGCAGTAGCAATATTTTCCCAGGATGGTCTTTCAATAACATCTGGACATTACACTGCATATCTCAAAAGTGAGAAAGGCTGGAGTCTTTGTAATGATGCTGAGTTGGTTTATAAACAACATTTGCCTTTCGAATTACCAAATTCCTACCTAATATTTTTAAAGCCAAAGATTTAGGAAGATAATTCAGCCTCTGAGGTATTTAATATTATCATTTCATAGGCTTACCATTGGACAATTTCCATAAAAAATACTGTAAAAATACAATTTGGCCTCAAGGAAATGTATTTCTTTGAATTATGGACTTTTTGTTGCACATTGTCTTGGTGTATAATTTTAACTGGCATTATTTATAGTGTTTATAATTTTAAGTTATAACATTTTCTTAGCAGTAATCATTTATATATGTGTGATTTATATTATCTAGTATTTTATTATAGATGGTTTATTGCTTTTTTTAAACAATCTAATTGATTGGGTTTTTTGCCCGCTATTATGTGATGAGTACAATTGAAATTACTGTTTCTAGTGAAATTCAATATATTCTGAGAACAGCAAAAAAGGCAAAGAAATTTCTGTGTAAAATGTTAAAATTATGCTGTGCTGTTAAAAATGTATTATTATATGTTATAACTATTTTTACTTTTTTTACAGATCTTAATTTTAAGATATCAAATTTACCACCATTTAGATTATAAAAAACAAGTGAATAAAATGTGTACAGTTGTTTACGTGTATTACTGTTGAGGTAAGTTTTAGTAAATTTTCAAATGCACAATGGACTGTGTTTCCACACAGTTGAAGAAAAGGAACATGATGGACTAGATTTCTGTCAGAAAATTGCAATGCAAAAAGGCATAAAATAGGGGACAGCTTCAGAACACCTGTCTGCAAGATATATGGTATAGTACAGAATAGACTATACGGTTGTTTTGCAGGTCTTGATAATTTCAGAATTAAAAGAAATGAAACTCTTTAACTTAAACCACATCAGTCAGTGTTTTTTCACATGTCATATTAGATTGCATCCCTTCCCTTCAGTAATATATAATAATGTCCTATCAGTTTCCTTAAACGTAAGTAGTTGTAAATTTATCTTGTTCTTTGTTATCAGTACACAACTTTACCCCTATAATAACAATTGGCCTAGCCGTTAACTCTCTTTCTTATTTATAAGGTGAGGAAAAGACATTCTGTATACCTTTTCTTTTCCATGTAAATATAATCTCATCATACACAGTACTTTGCGTTGAAAAGGTGTTCTATAGGTTTTGCTGTGCGTGTTTGCACAGAACACTCATAGAACAAGACACATCTCCGGATTTATCAGAAATCATAAATCTGAACATGTTTGTGAATGCTACACCATCTTCCTATTGGTGTAGAAAAGCACAACGAGGAACATTTTTTTCACTTCTCATTTTTTGGCTTTCAATGAATGCTGCAATGTACAGCATATATTGAAGGAGAAAAATGCCCTTACTTTTACAAAAACAATCTCCACATGACACAGACATCGTTTTACCATGGTGCAAGGGTGCCTGTGTCACCACATGGCTGCAGTTTGTGCAGCTGTGCAGAGGGAAGCACAGAGTTGCAACATATTTATGTACATATGTTACATCCCTGTGCTTTGGAAGTACCACAGCACACTGTAGTTAAACAGTTTACAGTGTCATGCTGCAGTACTTCCTTATAATTCTGCACTTATGCATTCACCACACATCAGAAATGTATTTTTACAGTCGATTATGCACTACACATACATAAATCTCAACTTTCACATACTAGCATACTAGTTTAGATCTTTCTTTAACCAGAGTAGTTAGTTCTGAAAATAACTTATTTTTTTTTGTTTGTTTTTGGGGGGGGGAGGGGATTTTTTGAATGATTTTGTATTTTTTAGTTTTTTTAAAACAGGGGGAAAATGGGAACTGGGAAAAGAGAACTAAAAACTAGGAGGAGAGGAGAAAAGAAATCTAACAATGGTGGTGGTCAACAGCTCGACACACCAGATTCACCGATCTGCTCTCCATATGCTATCAGCCGTCCACATTTTACACAGCTCATTCTAAGTAGGGCTGGGGGTAGTTCGCGAAGTAGTGCTTCGCAAAGCTACGCGAAGTGCACTTCGCACTACGCGAGCATCGCATAGCACTATGCGGACTGCGTAGTAGCATGTTTGCACTGTGCAAGATGCCGTTTTCAATGATTGCACAGTGCGGACAAGCATCCGGCACTGTGCAATCATTTAAAACGGCACCTTGCACAGAGCGAGCTGTCGTTTTCTGCCACTCGAGGAGATTTTCCTAGAGCTGCAGCTTTCTCAACGTGGACTGGTAGTTTCTCATCATGAGCGGTTGCGAGCATACGCGACCACTCGCACTGACAAAACAGAACTCCGCGCATTGAGAATCTCGCAGGGAGGTTTATTTTCCACCCTTGCGATCGGCCACTTGATGTTACTGATCGCGAACGAGTACAAAGTCTTGCCAATATGTAATTTTGCTTGCTCGCGGTTACCAACTTGTTGTTGAGGACCACGAGCAAGTAAAAAATTATTGCTGCACTATGCTACGCTACGCATGTTCGCACTTGGCTATGTGCAGCTCGCGTAGTGCGAAGTTGCGCATACTTCGCAAAGTACGCGAGCGTAGTGCTTCGCCCAGGGTTAATTCTAAGTTTTCCAAATTGGGGACGAATATCAGGGTGTGCTGTAGAGATTGATGGTGTTGCTCCACTCATACTCTGGCCTTCTGATGAAGCAGGAGATGCCTCTCTCAATCCCCTTAACTCCTCCCTTGCCAAGTTGACCAGATGCTTAGATTGCAAGTGCTTTTGCATACTTGCAGTTCCGCAAAAGTACTTTTTGTTGGGGTCTCCCCTTGAAAGCACTTCCTTGCATATGCGGCAAGTAACTTTTGTTGCATTCACCTTTTTTAAGCCTAGTGGAAAGGTGAAAAATGTCCAGACAATGCTGGTATTTTTTTCCTTTGGTGGAGGTTCAGGAACAAATTCTTGCTCTAATGAGTTCTCTGAATCAGAGGATGATGGTGGATTAGCAGCCATGGTATCTTTAAAGGAATCTCTTCTCCAAAAAAGAAAGAGCAGCAGATCTTCTCAGTAGGTCTTTCCCTAAAAAAATTCCAAGAAGATTGATTGAAATGGGTGGGGTCCTTAAATAGTTTCAATTGGAAGTGTAATGAGCCAATCAAATCTCTGTTTTTGAAGTCACATTGGGTGCGCGTTGGATGCGCACACTCAGCTCGCGCCCAGTCTTCAGCCAGGCTTGCTTGAATCCAGTGGCAAAGTGAGCAAGGAACTCACGTCTGAACATACCCTGCCAACTTATGGTGAACAAAGCGGTACAAAAGGGGGTGGTGATGGACGGAGCATCTGAACCAATCAAACACTCACACCCAGTCAACAGATCTGGAATCTGGGCAGGGAAGCCATGCCTTCCCTGGATAAGATTCCAGTGGCAAAGTGAGCAAGGGACTCAGAGTGGCCTAAAGAACGGTTCGCCATATGTTGGCAGGGTATGCTCAGAAATGAGTCCCTTGCTCACTTTGCCACTGGATTCAAGCAAGCCGGGCTGAAGACGGCTGAAATGCCAGAAACCGGTCCTCGGAAGCTTGTTTCCGGTCCAGGGAAGACATGGCTTTGCAGTTCGGGCTGGACTGTTGCCATGAGGCACAGGGTCAGACTGATTTGCATATGGCCATGTCTGAACTGGGGTGGCAGAGTGGGTTAAAGAACGGTGATTGATTAAACCCAGATCTGTTGACTGGGTGTGAGTGTTTGATTAGTTCAAATGCTCCATCCATCACCACCCCCTTTTGTACCGCTTTGTTCACCATAAGTTGGCAGGGTATGCTCAGACGTGAGTCCCTTGCTCACTTTGCCACTGGATTCAAGCAAGCCTGGCTAAAGACGGCTGTAATGCCAGAAACCGGTCCAAGGAAGCTTGTTTTCAGTCCAGGGAAGGCATGGCTTGGCAGTTCGGGCTGGACTGTTCCCATGAGTAAGCATGGGCGAATTTTGCGATTTGGCAATTCGCGAATTTGCGGATTTGCGAATTGGCAATCCGCAAAATTTGCGAATTCGCACGAATTTGCAGATTTTTTTATTTTTGCGTGTTCGCGGGTGTTTGTGAGGCGCTTTGCGTGTTCGTGGGTGTTCGCGAGGCGCTTTGCAATATTGCGGGGTTTTTTTTTTGCCTGCTTAATCACTGCCACCCTCTCATTTTTTATGCCCATCTGCCCTCTGTACCACTCGTTTCTGTGCCCTTCTGCCCTATGCCCCACCCATTTTTTGTCCCCTTTTGCCCTCTGTCCCCCTTTTGTGCCCTTCTGCCCTCAGCCCTACTTAAAATGGTGCCGGCAAGCTGCCAGCGCCATTCTAAAATAGCTAGAAATAGCTTCAACAGGAAGCACTAATAGATAAAGTAAAGCAGGTGCTCCAGTTGAAGGTCAAATTAAGTTACACAATCATTAATCACCCCAAGTTTGGGGTGATTAATGATTGTGTAACTGAATTTGGGCAGCACCTGCTTTACTTTATCTATTAGAGCTTCCTGTTGAAGCTGACCTTGTAACTATTTTAGAATGGCTCTGGCAGCTTGCCGGCGCCATTCTAAAAGAGTTACAAAAGTCAGCTTGAACTTTTGACCCAATCAGTTCCGTTCGCGGATTTTGCGGGAAATTCTCGAATCTCGCGGATTGCGAATTTACCGAAAATCTGCGAAATCCGCGAGCGGAACGGATTTACCGCCCATGCTTACCCATGAAGCACAAGGTCAGACTGATTTGCATATGGCCATATATGAACTGGGGTGGCAGAGTGGGCTAAAGAATGGTGATGGATTAAACCCAGATCTGTTGACTGGGTGTGAGTGTTTGATTGGTTCAGATGCTCTGTCCATCACCACCCCCTTTTGTACCACTTTCAATACCAGCAGCAGACTTCCCTGGTGAGCAGTAGCTTTACTACAGTGATCTAATGAGCAACTAGTGTGCTAACATTCAGAATGTATGGCAATTGTGTGACACATCTGAATGCCTTCTTGATAGAACCAAAGTAAACAAGCATTGAAAATGCAATAGGTCTCGCCCTCGTTTAAATTAAAGCAATTCTGTTTGTAATTAGGTGGCTTTTTAGCTTTGCTTGTATTAGTGTGTTCCAAACTTTCAAGTACATAACATGCATATGTATGCATATATGTATATTTATATGTATGCATACATTTATATTTGTATTTATATAGATATGCATTATATATATGTTTATATATGTATATATATATATATACACACACATACATATTTATATATGCATGTGCATATATTTGCATATATATATATATATATATATGGCGTCCAAAATGCTGCTCGAGCGATCCTCGACCAGGACACTCCTTGGTTAAAGAGTGCGCAATAAAGGATTTGTGCAAGATCTCCTGGTGTGCCGTCTCTGTGTCCTCCTAATTGGTGGGATCCAGTACTTGCTGATATATATATATGTGTGCATATGTGTGCGTGTAGAGAGAGTTAAAGAGAGGTAGCGAGGTAGAAGTGTAAAGGTAGAGGTGTAGAGGTAGAGAGGTAGAGATAGAGAGGTAGAGGTGGAGAGGTAGAGAGAGAGGTAGAGAGTAGAGAGTGAGTAATAGAGAGTAGAGAGTGAGTAGTAGAGAGTAGTAGAGAGTGGTAGAGAGTGGTAGAGAGAGTAGCAGAGGTTGAGCAGTAGAGAGTAGTAGAGTGAGTAGTAGACAGTGAGTAGTAGAGAGTGAGTAGTAGAGAGAAGTAAAGAGTACATAGTAGAGAGTAGTAGAGAGTGAGTAGTAGAGAGTGAGTAGTGGAGCATAGTAGAGAGTGAGTAGTAGAGGGTGAGTAGCAGAGAGAGAGTAGTAGAGAGTAGTAGAGAGAGAGTAGTAGAGAGTGAGTAATAGAGAGTAGTAGAGCGTGAGTAGTAGAGATTGAGTAGTAGAGAGTGATTAGTAGATTGAGTAGTAGATTGAGTAGTAGAGAGTGAGTAGTAGAGAGTAGTAGAGAGAGAGTAGTAGAGAGTGAGTAGTAGCTAATACTAGACAGTGAGTAGTAGAGAGTGAGTAGTAGAGAGAGAGTAGTAGAGAGTGAGTAGTAGAGAGTAGTAGAAAGTGATTAGTAGTGAGTGAGTAGTAGAGAGTGAGTAGTTAAGAGTAATGAAGTAGTGGAGAGTGAGTAGTAGAGAGTAGTAGAGAGTGATTAGTAGTGAGTGAGTAGTAGAGAGAGAGTAGTAGAGAGTGAGTAGTAGAGAGTAGTGGAGTAGTGGAGAGTAAGTAGTAGAGTGAGTTGTAGAGAGTAGCAGAGAGTGGCGTGTAGTAGAGAGTGAATAGAAGATTGAGTAGTGGAGAGTGAATAGTAGAGAGTGAGTAGTAAATAGAGAGTAGTAGAGAGTAGTGAAGTAGTAGAGAGTGAGTAGTAAAGTGAGTAGTAGAGTAGTAGAGAGTGAGTAGTAGAGACTGAGCAGTAGAGAGTGCGTAGTAGAGTGAGTAGTAGAGAGTGAATAGTAGAGAGTGAGTAGTAGAGAGTAAGTAGTAAAGAGTAGTAGAGAGTGAGTAGTAGAGAGTAGTAGAGTGAGTAGTAGAGAGTGAGTAGTAGAGAGAGAGTAGTAGAGAGTAGTAGAGAGTGAGTTGAAGAGTAGTAGAGAGTGAGTGGTAGAGAGTAGTAGAGTGAGTAGTAGAGAGTAGTAGAGAGTGAGTAGTAGAGAGTAGTAGTAGAGAGTAGTAGAGAGTGAGGAGTAGAGAGAAGTAGCGAGTAAGTAGTAGAGAGTGAGTTGTATAGAGAGAGTAGTAGACAGGTGTAGAGAGTGAGTAGTACAGAGTGAATAGTAGAGAGTGAGCATTATACAGAGAGTAGTAGAGAGTAGTAGAGAGTGAGTAGTAGAGAGTAGTAGAGAGTGAGTAGTAGAGAGTAGTAGAGAGTGAGTAGTAAAGAGTGAGTAGTAGAGAGAGTAGTAGAGAGTGAGTAGTAGAGAGTAGTCAGTCAGTGTCAGTGTCAGTCAGTGTCAGTCAATCAGTGTCAGTCAGTGTCAGTCAATAAGTGTCAGTCATTGTCAGTCAGTGTCAGTTAGTCAATCAGAGTCAGTCAGTGTAAGTCAGTCAGTGTCAGTCAATCAGTGTCAGTCAGTGTCAGTCAATCAGTGTCAGTCAGTGTCAATCAGTCAGTGTCAGTCAGTCAGTGTCAGTCAGTCAGTGTCAGCTGGAGCAGCTCTGCTGACCTGGTTCTCTTGCACTAAAGCAGCTCTGCTGACCTGGTTTCTCTGGCTCTACAGCAGGTCTGCTGACCTGGTTCTCTGACTATAGAGCAGCTCTGCTGACCTAGTTCTAAGGCTACAGAGCAGCTCTGCTGACCTGGTTCTCTGACTCTAGAGCAGCTCTGCTAACCTAGTTCTAAGGCTACAGAGCAGCTCTGCTGATCTGTTCTCTGGTTCTACATTAGCTCTGCTGACCTGGCTCTCTGGCTCTGAAGCAGCTCTGCTGATGCGGGTTCTATGGCTCTAAAGCAGTTCTGCTGACATGGTTCTCTGGCTCTAAAACAGCTCTGCTGGCCTGGTTCTCTCCCTCTAGAGCAGCCCTGCTGACCTGGTTTCTCTGGCTCTACAGCAGCTCTGCTGACCTGGTTCTCTGGCTCTAGAGCAACTCTGCTGACCTGGTTCTTATGCTCTAGAGCAGCTCTTCTGATCTGGTTCTCTGGCTATAAAGCAGGTCTGCTGACCTGGTTCTATGGCTCTAAAACAGCTCTGCTGACTTGGTTCTCTGGCTCCAGAGCAGCTCTGCTGACCTTGTTCTCTGGATCTAAAGCAGCTCTGCTGACCTGGCTCTCTGACTCTAAATCAGCTTTGCTGGCCTGGTTCTCTAGCTCTAAAGCAGCTCTGCTGACCTGGTTCTCTCCCTCTAAAGCAGCTCCGCTGAAGAGGTTTCTCTGGTGCACAGCAGCTCTTCTGACCAGGTTCTCTGGCTCTAGGGCAGCTCTGCTGACCTAGTTCTTAGGCTCCAGAGCAGCTCTACTGACCTGGCTCTCTGGCTCTACAACAGCTCTGCTGATCTGGTTCTCGGGCTCTAAAGCAGCTCTGCTGGCCCAGTTCTATGGCTCTAAAGCAGTTCTGCTGACCTGGTTCTCTGGCTCTAGAGCAGCTCTGCTGACGTGGTCCCTTGCCTCTACAGCAGCTCTGCTGACCTGGTTCTCTGGCTCTAGAGCAGCTCTGCTGGCCTGGTTCTTAGGCCCTAGAGCAGCTCTGCTGACCTGGTTCTCTGGCTTTAAAGCAGCTGTGCTGACCTGGTTCTCTCCCTCCAAAGCAGCTCTGCTGACCTGGTTCTCTGCCTCTAGAGCAGCTCTGCTGACCTGGTTCTCTGGCTCTAAAGCAGCTCTGCTGACCTGGTTCTATCGCTCTAAAGCAGATCTGCTGACCTGGTTCTCTGGCTCTAGAGCAGCTCTGCTGACCTGGTTCTCTGGCTCAAAATCAGCTCTGCTGACCTGGTTCTCTCCCTCTAAAGAGCTCTGCTGACCTGGTTCCCTGGCTCTGAAGCAGTTCTGCTGACCTGGTTCTCTGCCTCTAGAGCAGCTCTGCTGACCTGGTTCTTAGGCCCTAGAGCAGCTCTGCTGACCTGGTTCCCTGACTCTAAAGCAGCTCTGCTGACCTGGTTCTCTCCATCTAAATCAGCTCTACTTACCTGGTTCTCTTCCTATAGAGCAGCTCTGCTGACCTGGTTCTCTCCATCTAAATCAGCTCTACTTACCTGGTTCTCTTCCTATAGAGCAGCTCTGCTGACCTGGTTCCGTGGCTCTAGAGCAGCTCTGCTGACCTAGTTCTCTTGCTCTGAAGCAGCTCTGCTGACCTGGTTCTCTCCCTCTAAAGCAGCTTTGCTGACCTGGTTTCTCAGGCTCTAGAGCAGCTCTGCTGGCCTGGTTCTCTGGCTCTAAAGCAGCTGTGCTGACCTGGTTCTCTCCCTCTAAAGCAGCTCTGCTGACCTTGATCTCTGCTCCAAAGCAGTTCTGCTGACATGGCTCTCTTCCTCTAAAGCAGCTCTGCTGACCTGGTTTCTGTGGCTGTACAGCAGCTCTGCTGACCTGTTTCTCGGCCTCTAGAGCAGCTCTGCTGACCTGGGTCTCTGGCTCTAGAGCAGCTCTGCTGACCAGGGACTCTGGTTCTAGAGCAGATCTGCTGATCTGCTTCTTAGACTCTAGAGCAGCTCTGCTGACCTGGTTCTCTGTAAGCATGGGTTGAAAATTCGTTCCGCTCGTGGAATTTGTGGATTTCGCGAATCTCGCGAAACTGCGGTAAAATCCGCGAATCAGCGGGGACGATTTTTCAGCCAAGCACTTACAGGATTACAGCAGCAGGTGCAAAAGTTGAAGCTAATTTTTTGTAACCTTTCACAAAAGGGTTACAAAGAAATTAACTTCAACTTGGGCACCTGCTGCTGTAAGCCTGTAAGTGCTTCCTGGCGCCACGTTGCCTACTTGCAACTATTCTCTGACCCTGCTCTGACCCTTGGAGCACTTTTTTGGGGGATTTCGTGGGGAAATCCGTGAATTCGGGGAACACGAATTCACAAATTTCGGCCATGCTTAGTTCTCTGTCTCTACAATGGCTCTGCTGACCTGGTTTCTCTGGCTCTAAAGCAGCTCTGCTGACCTGGTTCTCTGCGCTCACGATGCACGCACCCGACTTCGCGAAAATATATTTAAAAATAATATAAGCTTATTATAAGTACGAATATATTATTTTTGTGAATATCTTAGATAATCTCTTGTCCTAATATGTATATTAAAGACACATACATATCATGTTGGAACAGAAATTAGTCACGCACCCAGTACGCCCCAGCACGTATATGATGTCACGCGGGACCCACCACAGCGCAAGCATCTTGTACCGTAATGCGCATGTGTTGTGAATGCGCGGGAGCAGGAGTCGAGGACTGGTTGCATACCAATCACGCAAATCACGTAATATGAAATGTATATGATGTAACTGAAAAACACGCAGCCGTCGCACACCGTACGCAGATCCTTCATGACTTTTCTAAAATGGCGGCTAGAATCCACGCACCCACCGTGATGTGTACGCCTTGAGTGTGAGACTCCGAAAAAAAAATTGGATTTTTTTAAGGAAATAATATAAATATGTTAAAATTAAAAATTAAAACAAAAAAGTAATCAATAGTTCAGTTTAATTTTTTTTACTTTTTTTTGCAATTTTCAGAAAAATATATAATGTTATTTAATGAATAAAATACTTATAAATAAACAAATAAAAAACTGTACAAAATCAGTACAAACAATAGGTATAAATACTATCACACTTAAAAATTTGAATTTAAAAAACCTTTGAAATTCACTGAAAAAAACCATAGGTTTCAGAAATGTTATAGTTAGAAATTAACATTTAAAAAATCTTTAAAATTCACAGAAAAAAAACATAGGTTTCAGAGACATTATAGTTAGAAATTGGCATATAAAAAACCTTAGAAATTCACAGAAAAAAACATAGGTTTCAGGGGTGTTATAGTTAGCTGGCCATTTCACTCGTACAAAACCATAGAAATTCCTCCGTTATAGTTAGTTCTGCTTACTATAACTCGCCCGCCCGCAATGCATTGCTGATGATGTCACATATTGCATCATACATGACATGGTCAGTGACATAACTGATGACATCGCTACCGAAGCGTTACTTTTCGAAGCTGTCCAGCTCTAAAAGACATGCTATGCAGAAGCACTTTATCATCAAAAAGTGATTACATATCAGGAATTCAGGGATTTTATAGATGCACTTCTTGTAAGGCTTGCAGAAATAGTCCCCACTGTAAACAGATCATTTTATCTAAAACCAAGAAACCTTTTGTCATCACCAAACACCTGAATTGTAAATCGGACTTCTGTGTGTATGCACTAATGCCCCTGTCAGTTAATATATATTGGCAGCACAATCAACCCAGTCAAGTTGCGCATTTTAGAGCATATGAGAGCAATTAAAAACGAGGATAAACAATATCCAATTGCTCGTCATTTTGAAGATTATCATGGGAAATACGCTAATCTATTAAGGTTCTGTGCTCTGGATAGAATCCAAATTTCTGAGCGAGAAGGGAATAGGATTCAAGATGTGCACAGATTGGAGTCATGATTAATAATTAAGTACGAAACTTTGCAGCCAGGGGGCATCAACGAAGATGAGGATTTGTCAGTTCATCTCGGCTGAGATGGAATTGTATTGGTTCTCTGTACTAAGAGTTATTGAGTCTTTTTATAATATTCGTTGCCTCTTGAATTGGGATGTTTAAACATGTTTTTAATTGTTGGTATGATACCGTTTTATTGATTTGCACATTTGATTTATTTTGTAGGAGACGGAGCATATGCCCTCTATTGAAGTTGTCCAGATAATGCCATTTCACATATGAACAGAATTATGAACTATATGCCCACAGGGGCAGAATTGATGAGCTGGTTTTTTCAGAGGCTTTCGCCCACTTGGGAAGAATTGTTATAGAATACTCGATATTTGACACATTATGCTGGTTGTTATTTTACAAGAATAAAAATTAGAAATTAATTTCTTTTAAGGTGATCAATTATGATTTTGTATTTGAGTAAATATTGTGAGTACTATCTCAACTCTGAAACTTGAAATCAATGTAATGATTCTGTTTACACAGCCTCTTACCTTAAGTTTAACCCATTACAAAATGGTGGCTCTGGTTATTCTCATAGACAGGACAGCAATGTAATCCTTTGTTTGTATTTTGGATTGTGCACTATATCATGTGACATTTGTAAACACCTGGTTGACCCGTGACCAAGGAACTTTGTGTTCCGAAACGCTTCAGGCAGTGTTTGCCATGGCTTTGTGAAACTAAATAAAGCTTGCTTTGAAGAAGAATTGGGGCTCGGCGAAATCTTTTGAAATACTAAAGGATTGAGTGGTTCTGGATATTAACCCTTTCGATGCTGATGACGAGCTGAGCTCGTCATCACCCACGGGTGTCGTGTGCTGATGACGAGCTGAGCTCGTCATGACAACAGCAAAATGGCAATTTGCAGCACAGCGCAAAAATCACCGCAGCAGCGATGCGGTTAAGGATTCGCGACCATGCCGGCAGCCCGCCACCATAAAGAGGCAGAGGGTATCGCAGAAAACGGTTTGAACAATATATATATATATTACTTACTGGCGGTCGTTAGGATTGTTTTCCATAGGGAATCCGCAACATTCTATTGGGAATAACTTTGGCGCCGGTTGAGGAATCTGCCTGAAAATTTCCTGAAATTTGCCTTGCTGCGCTCCGCTCCTTCCCTGAAAGTTTGGGGGGGATTCGTCAAGCGGGGGCCGAGATGAAAGGGGAGTCCCAAAATGTGTTTTCCCCATGTTAATTTCTATAGGGCGGTTGGACTCACTTTTAGCCCGAACGGATGAATGGATTTTCACCAAACTTGGCAAAATTGTAGGGACTGGTAGCCCGATGTGCCTTTGCTATGTCTCAAGATATGTGCTCCAGTGGATTTTGAGTAATTTAGGTTAAAAAAATATATATATCTATAAGCGTGCCCCGGTACGCGCACCGGGGCGCGTACCAGCGCGCTACGCGAGTTCGCACGTGGAAAGCTGATTGGCTCTCGGGTGTCTGTCAACATTCCAAACAGTCCGGAGCGGCCGCCATCTTGTGTCTCGGTAGGATCGAGACACAAGAGGTGGCAAAAACAAAGGGGGAAATGACCAAAAGGGGGCAGGGTAGACCTCCCCTGACCCCTAGGTTTGATGTGGGCGCCAAAAAAGGGCCCCGCGGGGCAAAAAAAAAATCGATTTGCGCGGGGGGAGAGCCCGGTACGCGCACCGGGGAGCGTACCGGGGAGCGTACCATGGGAAAAAAGAATGACAGAGTTTTTAAAAAATGTAGCATTTTTTTATAAATTGGAGGTAGTTCTAAAAATAACTTTTTTTATTCTTTTTGTTGTTTTATATTTATTTATTGTTTTTTTGAACATTTTGTACTTTTTTTGGCTTTTATGAACAATTCTATATTTTTGGGGGAATTTTTATGGGGACAAACAAAAAACAGGGAATTTTAAATGGCTCGACTGGAGCAAAAAAAATCAGGAAAAAATGTATGTTTCTTTGGGCACTTGTGGTTGTCACCAGCACGGTTGATGAGTTTAACACTTTGCTCACCATAGCAAATTGTACGCCCACAAAATATGCACACTATTTTGAAATTTCCAAACTGGGTTTGGATGTTTGGGACCATCTCCCTTGTCTCTGGTCCCGATGGAGTGGGTTGGGTACTTTGGGAGGTGCTGGTAGAAGATTGGGGAGGGTTTCTGGTCAGTTCTCTGACCTCTGCCGCACTATAGTTGTTAGGGTGCCGGCGTTGCATGTGGCGAATCATGGTGTTGTTGCCAAAAGAATATTTTTTGGCAGGGTTCCCCCTGGAAAGTACAGTGCCACAGATCAGACAAGTCACCTTTGGCGCATTTACTTTCTTTTGGCCCCGTGGGATTTAAAAAAATTCCCACACAATGTGCTCCTTTGGCTTGTAGGGGGTAGTATCTTCTGGCAGGTAGCGCCGCCTCTCCTCCTCCTCCTCCTCCTTCTCCTCTTCTTCATCTCCACCACTGTGGTGTTGTGGTGGTCCTTGTGGTGGTGGTGATGGTGGCTGAGATGCTCCTGCTGCTGCTGCTACTGTAGCCATTTCTCAGTACAAATAGGTACTAATAGCTCTGGAAACAGGTCTTCCTCACTCAAAGTACAAAGTGAGAATGAGGAAAAAAGGTAGGGGCTTTCATCATTAGGGAAACAAAACTGTCCTGAACCAATGAAAAGTGTTATTTTCAGGTCACATGACCCGGGCTTTCATCATTTGGAAACCAAAACTGTCCTGAATCAATAAAAAGTGATATTTTTAGGTCACATGACCCGACGCGCTTACGCTACGCGCCCCGGGGCGCTTACGTAGCACGATCGTATGCGCTCGGGTGCTCTTACGCTGTGCGTATCACGCGGACGCGGCTACGCGATACGTCACAATGATGTTTCCGTTCGCGGCAATAGCACTAACGGGACGCTCACCGGTACGCGCACCGGGACGCGCCGCAAGACTGCACTTACCGGTGCTCTCACCGGTACGCGCACCGGGAGCGCTCAAGGGCAAAAAAAAAAAAATATATATATATATACATATAAAAAATAGTATTACATAAATATTCAATATAGGATTCATTATAAAAAATATTATATTTTATAGCAATAGAAATTTGCTATTAAAAAAACTTTGAAATCTCTGAAAAAACATAGGTTTGAGGCCCTATATATAGTTAGGAATTAGCATTTAAAAAACCTATGAAATTCCATGAAAAAACCATAGGTTTGACACCAGTTATAATTAGCTGGAAATTTTACTGACATAAAACCATTGAAATTCCCACGTTATAGTTAGTTGGACTCACTATAACTTGCGCGCCTGCAATGCACTGCTGATGACGTCACATATTACATCACTCATGACATGGTCAGTGACATCACTCATGACATCACTGATGATAAATTATGTAGTCAAGGGCCTGGGGAAGGGGTCCCGGGGGCTATATCGGCCTCAGGATGGGGGGCAAAACTGGCCCAGGGAAGAGCTTCCTTAAAAACAAAGATCTTTTTTATAATGCTGGGCCCCCGGGGATGGGTTCCCTGGGGATGAAATCGGCCTGGGGAGGGGGATAGCCCCCCTCCCATTTAAAAAAAATAGCAAAGAGCCATCCCAGGGATGGGGTCCCCAGGGCAGAAAATGGCCTACATAGGGGGGCGCCGCGCAGGCCCCCTAACCCTTTTTATTTTTTTAACTAAATAAATGATATAGCCAGGGGGTAGGGTTCCCAGGGCTATATCGGCCTTAGGATGGGGGCCAAAACTGGCCCAGGGAAGAGCTTCCATAATTTTTTTTTTTTAAAGGCCGGGCCCTGGGTGTTGGGTATCCCGTGGGCAAAATTGCCCTGGGTAGGAGGACCACATGGCCCCCTTCCCTAAAAAAAATAAAAATAGCATAGGGCCAGCCCTGGGGGATGGGTCGCCGGGGCAAAAATCAACCTCTGGAGGGTGCCGCACAGCCCCCTACCTTTTTATTACTAATTTTTTTTTAATGGGTCAGACCTCAAGGGAAGGGGTCCCAGGGGCACAAAAGGTCAAGGAAAGGGTGGCCACACAGCCCCCTTTATAATCTAAAAAAAATGGAAGCCGGCAACTCGATGAGGCCTCGCCCCCTTTCTTCACTATTCTGGAAACAAGCCTCCTGGCGCATTCTTGGTTGGAGGATGAAGTGCCCTTCATTGCTGAGGGTCCTTAGGGGCCAACTAGCCCACCTGTTACCTCCTGTAAGCCCAACACAGCTGGATTGCTGAAAGAAGGTTGAAGGCCCTGCCCCTTTTCCCACCACTATGCAAACACACCTCTCGGTGCACTGCTGGTTGGGTGATGAGTCCCTCTTCACTCTTGAGGGCCTACAGAGTAAAGTATACTTCATCCCCCAAGAATCAGTGCACCAGGAGGCATATTTGCAGAGTGGTGGAGAAAGGGTGTGTGGCCTCTGACCATCTCACAGTATTACAGCATCGTAGGGCTTACTTGAAGTAACAGGAGGGCTAGTTGGCCATCAGAGACCCTCAAGAGTCAAGGGGACTTCATCCCCCAACCAAGAGCCTATAAGGAGGTGTGTTTGCAGAGTGGTGGAGGAAGGGGGAGTGGCCTGCAGCCACCTCTCAGCAATCCTACTGTGTGGGCCTTACTGGAGGTAACAGGTAGGATAGTTGGCCCCTAAGGACCCCCAGGAGCAAAGAGGACTTCATCCCCAACCTGCTATCAGAACTAAAACAATTCTGCTGTGTGGGATATACTGGAGGTAATAGAAGGGGTAGTTGGCCCCCAAGGATGTCCTTAGGGGCCAACTACCCCTCCTGTTATCTCCAGTAATTCCCACACATAGGGGTCGCTAAGAGGTCATCAGAGGCCAACCCCCCCCCATTCTCCACCACTCTTTAAACGTGCCTGCTGGTGCACTACTAGTTGGGGGATGAAGTCCACTTTACTCTGAAGGGCTCATTGGGGCCAAGAAGCCCTCCTGATACCTCGGGTAAGTCCTACGCAGAGGAATTCCTGAGCGCTAATTGAAGGCCCAGTCCCCTTTCTCCACCACTCTGCAAATGTGACTGCTAGTTAAAAAAACATCGAAATCCACTGAAGAAAAACACAAGTTCCAGGGACGTTATAGTTAGAAATTAGCATTTAAAAACCTTAGAAATTCACTGAAAAAAACACAGGTTTGAGGGATGTTATCATTCGAAATTAGCATTTAAAAAACCTTAGAAATTCACTGAAAAAAAACAGGTTTCAGGGATGTTATAGTTAGGAATTAGGATTTAAAAAACCTTCGAAATTCACAGAAAAAACAAAGGTAACAAAGACGGTATAGTAAAGCTGATATTTCACTCATACAAAACCAGAGAAATCCAGCCATTATAGTTAGCTGAGCTAACTATAAATCGCACCCCTGCAATGCACTACTGTTGACGTCACATATTACATCACTCATGACATGGTCAGTGACATCACTCATGACAACAGAAGGGAAAACGTTAGATTTAGGTGGGGTGAAATTTACTATTCCCACTACAAACAGCAACATACTAGGGAAATTGTCAAACTGCAAAGGTTAATTTCACTAATCCTACTGTAGTCTAAACAAGAATAGGGAAAGTATTTCACTTCAAACACATTACATATATAGGTATCACTATGAATGTTGAAAGAATATATTAAACTGTTAATATTAAAAATGATTGATTAACATACATATATATGAATATATGAAATAGTTAATTTACACAATCATTAGTCATTAAAATGTTTAATTATCAATTAATATATAATTGTTATCCAATTCTTAATTTATTTTCCACCCTATACCCCTACAAACATACCTAAAGTATATTGTAAAAAAATGTTCCATTATTTATAAATTTGAAATCAATAAAAAATGTAATTACTAATGAATTGTTCACTAATGATTATTTCATTCACTTCCCAGTCTAGACCCCTACAAACCTGACAGCCTGCAACTTAAATATAATTAAAATTAATAAACATTCCCTAATTGTAATATTTAAAATGCAATTAAATCTTTAATGTATAAATAATAATGAATAATACATTAATTAATAATTAAATAACTTCCCACCATAAACCCCTATAAACCTGCAATTAAAATATTAGTTCAATAAATCAGTATTCCATATTTGACAAATTAAAAGTATAATGACATAATGAAATAAATAAATAGCAATTATTATTAAATTATTTATTAATTATAAATTATTAATTAACTTCTCACCCTAGACTCACTCCAAACCTAGCAGCCCACAACAAAAATATAAGCAAAATAAATAAGTATTCCATAAATTACACAATTTAAATCAAGTAAACATGTAACTACCAATTGAAAACTAATTCTTAATTATTTATTACTTAATGTACTCCCCACCTTCTCCCCTTACAAATCCAACAACCTGCTACAACACTATAAATTACCATATAAAAATTAAATCAAAGTTCAAAATCGCTTAAAATTATAAACCACTGGACAAATTCACAAAGGCAATCTGAGACAAAAGTCTAACTGTGCAACTTTTGGTATTCACTGAGGTCATTTACGAGTTGCATTGTTACTCCTACAGTTGTGTCGAAATTAGTCAATGGGCCGGAACGTAATTTTAGCAAGACAGGAACATTAGGAACGTGAGATAAATGGGTGAGAGGTCATGAAGATCAGTTTGGGCAGAGAAAATAGGTGTGGCTTTACACTACATCACATCCCAGAAAAGTTTGATCCTTTGGATTATGGTACATGAAGTCCACAATTTGTGCTCCCCCTCAATGTTGACTGTAATGTTACTCCAAATTTTTGTGGTGCACGGTGCATGGATGTTTGGGGGGCACCACATGTGCCCCCTGGCAACATAGCAGTAGCCCATGGAGGCGTTGCTATGGGCCCCCAAAGTCCCTTTCTGACAGCCTTTGCATAGCAGGGGGATCGCCATGAAAAGGCTGTGGGAAACAGAAATCATAATTCTTATGGTGGCACTTTCATTGTAGGGATTACTGTCCAACCGCCACCACGGCGGGCTCCTTGAGCCTGTCAGAGGTTATGGTCTTTCATCCTGCCCTCTGAGCTCCAACCACCAGTATCGTAATCCGGATCAGATCGCTGCCATTCATGTTGGGCATATCGCCACCAACGGCCTGTCGGTTGCATTCTGCCCGACATCGTAATGAGGGCCTGAGACAGTTAGTTCATGCTGAATGATTACATGACCTTCCATCTAATGGTCTCTGGTG
Source organism: Lissotriton vulgaris (assembly GCF_964263255.1). Classification (NCBI taxonomy): domain Eukaryota; kingdom Metazoa; phylum Chordata; class Amphibia; order Caudata; family Salamandridae; genus Lissotriton; species Lissotriton vulgaris. Next base: position 847,937,641 of record NC_141685.1, read on the forward strand.
TCCCCATTTAAAGTGCATATATCCAGTATTTCTTTCCACTTAGCATCGCCCTCCTCCTCTCTCTGCCTCAATTTTCCTAATTGTTTCCTTTTACACTTTATTCTTATCACCTCTAACAAAGTGAACTGTTTGTGTCTTTTTCTATTGATCTAATGATTTTTAATGATCATGCTATGCACTTTCTCATTTAAGTATTTATCTCATCAGTTATATTACTGAAGTGAGGTAGATCTATACACAGTAATGTATTTGGTTTATCATTATATGTACACCACCATTTCCATTTTCCCTATTGGTGTATTGCTTCTCTCAGTAATCACATACTTCTCCATGTTAATGTTAATGTTAATGTTAGTCAGCATTTATTAAGCGCTCGTACGCCCAGAGGCTTCATGGCGCTGTAGAAAGGAACATGGCGCGACAGTCAATCAATAGAGATGAAGCAGCTCAGTAATGTGCCTGAGAAAAGAGCCAGGTCTTCAGGGAGTGTCTGAAACTGAGGATGTTGTCGTTCAGTTTCAGGTGAAGGGGAAGAGAGTTCCAGAAGGCAGCTGCAAGATGGTCAAAGCAACTGCCTCCGAGACGCTTCCTCTTGTAGGGGGGAACAATCAGAAGGGATTTGTGGGTAGACCGGAGGTTGCGGGAAGGGCTGTATCTTTTGAATAAGTCTCTAATGAATAGAGGACCAGTGTCATGTAAAGACTTAAATAGGATGCACCCGGCTTTAAAAGCCACACGTTGCTCGACCGGCAGCTAGTGTAGCTGTTTCAGGCCAAGTCTGACAGACTGCCTCTTAGAGAGATTCAAAAGAAGTCTGGCTGCTTGGTTCTGAACCAGCTGGAGGCGTTTAAGCTCTCCAGTTTGGAGCCCAAAGTAGAGGCTATTGGAGAAGTCCAATCTGGACAGGACCAGGGAGATGACGATCTGTGTGAGGGCAGCTGAGGAGAAGAAACAGGCAATTTTCTTAATTTTCTTCAACTGGAAAAAGCTGGATGACACAACTGCTCCAACCTGTTTTTTTAGGGAGAGATCCTCGCTGATAAAGATACCTAGGCTCTTAACCGAGGATGACTTGGAAGGGGGGGCGCCCATGCTAGAGGGCCAGAAGCTGGGATTCCAACTAAGTGTACTCTGTCCAGGCAAGACCAGTTCGGTCTTGCCTGGGTTAAGTTTCAAATGATTGCAGTTCATCCAACTCAGAATGTGGGACATGGTGTTTTGGAATTCTGCCACAGAGTCCTTGGTGTTCAAAGGAAAGATGAGCTGCAAATCATCAGCATAGTTGAAGATGGTTACCTTTGCTTTCCTGAGGGAGTATAAAAGGGGGCGTAGATACAAATTAAAAAGCAGAGGAGATAAAGAGGAGCCTTGAGGTACTCCGCAAATGGTGGATATAGTAGGAGCCGTGAAGGATCCCAATCTGACCGATTGAGTTCGGCCAGTGATGAATGAGCGGATCCAGCTCAGCGCAGGGCCCCTAAGACCTGCCTGCTCGACACGGTCGACTAAGATGGTGTAGTCGACCGTGTCGAACGCAGCAGAGAGGTCCAGTAGCACCAGAGCCTGGTGGATCCCTTCGTCCGCGTTCCGCCTCAAAGTATTCTGCACTGAAAGAATGACCGCTTCAGTAGAATGGCAAGGACGGAAGCCGGCCTGATTAGGTGCAAGATATTCTGATTTTTCCAAGAATGTGGAAATGCTGTCGCAAACATGAGCCTCCAGAAGTTTGGCACAGTATGGCAGCAGAGATATGGGTCTGTAATTAAGCGGATCTAGCGGGTTAGCTCCTGCCTTTTTTATAAGGGGGATGAGGAGGGCTTTTTAAAAATTGTTTGGGACTTTACCCTGTGTGAGCGATCCGTTCAGCATGGAAAGTAGACCCCCGGGGATGCTGGTTCCCACTTCTTTCAGAATGTAAGGGGAGCAGATGTCATCAGGGGAACCTGATTTAACCTTAGTAAGGAGTTTGGATAGATTGGCGTTTTCGATGGAGGGAAAAGAGTCCAGGGTCGCGGAATTATGAAAAGTGTCCGCAAAAAGGAGGGGAGGCTGAGTGGTAGGGATACTTTGTTTTATGGTACAGATTTTATCGAAGAAGAAGGAGTTTAGCAAGTTGCAGAGCTCCTGAGTGGGGACCATCGGGAGAGAAGTTCTGTCACTGGCGCTAAGATTTTCCACAATATTGAACAGTTCTCTTGATTTGTTATGAGCCTTGAGAATTTTTTCCGAAAAGTAGTCTGTTTTGTGTTTCAGAATGAGCTTTTGGTAGTCCTTGCGAGCCTTGCAGTAGTTGGCTCTGTCTTGTTCTGAGTAGGCTGTTCGCCACTTTCGCTCCATTTGACGAACTTCGAGTTTAAGAGTTTTCAAAAGAGGTGTAAACCACCTGTGAGCGTCGTTGGGGCGAGAGCGGGGAAAGTTGGTACAGGGAGCATGAGCATCAGCTGCCTGGAGTAGCCACCCAGAAAAGGCTTCTTCCATTTCTTCGATGTCCTGATCAAGTGAGGGGAGGGAGGAAGTTAAGGAGCCAATAAAAGCGGGGATGTCAACATTCTTCCATATTCTAGTTTTTCCTCCTAGCTGGGGCAGGGGCTTTCTACTTCTTTCGGTGGTCATAGTGAAGTTGATCAGAAAATGATCCGACCAAATGCAGGGCGTGATGGAATTAATAGAATTAATGCATTACATTTTGTTTGATTTTTTTGTTCTACTTTATACCTTATGTTCGTTCCTGATCATTTTGTACCATACCTTGAAAAATGTCAGCAAAAACCCATTGATCTAAAATCTAAAAAAATGTGTGCACCAGTGGCTATGCTTTATGCATGCATATTTACATGTGCATGTTCCTGTTTATGAGTGCATTCCTGCGTGGTATGTGCATGGGAACTGTGAGGCTTTTTTCTACAGAACTTGGACAATCAATGGTTACAAGGAAGTATCCTGTATGGGTGTTGTCATTTCCACTAGTACCCTAGGGACACAATACTGTTGTTGGCAACTGGCAAACCAAATTACTCCCTTAAGGTTGCTTGCATCTCTCTAGGTAGGCATAAGGAGCAGTAAATATTATTTCTCTGAGGTAGTAGTGGCCATAAACCGAGGTACAGTGTAACACAATACAGCACAATAACTTCAATTATTGTTCAGTGTAATTTCAGTGAAATAGGTTCAATGAAGACGAAGAGTGTCTATTTACTAAATTCTCTTGCAGTGCAGTGCAGCAGCCAAAAATGCAGTGCTGTGTTGTTTTGGAAGGAGAGAACATGATAGCTCCGTATCTGCAGAGATATGGTACTCTCCTTCTCTCTCCATGGCACTGGCACACAATCAGGCTGCTGATTGCCACTCATACACATTTGTACCATAGTGCAAAGCTGTATGGGGGTGTCTAGTACAGGTTTTGGACTGGAAGGATATTCTTCCAACACAAAAACCTATGTGTAGACTAACTTTAAACCTGTTTCTACTCTGTATGTGTGCTGTACAATGCAACACATATGCAAAGTCATAAAAGAAAGGCGAAATAAAAGCATTTGCCTTTAATGGTGTCAATTTCAAAAGGACATTATGTACTGATGAAAAGCCCTATCTAATTTTGCTTTATAAAACCATGGGAGGTTGTAATCGAATGCCTATGCACCACCTATGGAATGCCCCCTTAGCGCTAAGCAATGCAAAGCAGTGGTAAGTGCTGCTTGCAAGTGAGCATCCAGTGTCCATATAAATTGGTAAAAAAAAAGATTTTGAATCGGTTGATGCAAACATGGGGGAAAATCTTAGTAAATACACACAGATGTTTCCTTGCAAGTAGGTAAAATATGATCTACAATCAAAACCAGAAAGTACTAGCACTTTATCAAGCCGACATAGGACCTCCAAATTTTCATATATCTCCAAAGTGCAAAGTGCTTGATTGACTATTATATTGATTCTACACTTACTGTTATCTTCTTGGGCTGTATTCAGATCATACAAGAGACCAAAAGATCACAGGTCTTTTGATTGCATTTTTTTCCTTATGGATTATGGCTTCTTCTGGTGGTACACAGATAAAGTGCTTTCGGATGAAGTTACTGCATCCCTCTAACCTTGGCTGCAGCCTCCGCAGCTGAGTTTCAAGAAACAAAAATAAAATATCCCAAAAATCCCCAATGTTAGACCTGGCATCTTTGGCATGGTTTCCCCTTATCTTTTTGCCTCTACATCCTGTATTTTTGATGCTGTGCTGGATTTCGTTTTTGCTGGTTTAGATGCTTTGGGCACTTTGCCACTGCTGTTCAGTGTCAAAGTGCAAGTGCTCCCTGTGTAAATTGTTATTGTGATTGGTTATCCATGATTGGCATATTTGTGTCACCAAGAAGTCCCTAGTAAAGTGCACTAAGTGTGCCAGGGCTGGTGGTAACAAATTCTACTAGTGGGCCTGCAGCACTGATTGTGCCACCCACATGAGTAGCCCTAAAATGGTGTCTCAGGCCTGCCACTGCAGTGCCTGTGTGCAGTCCGTGAACTGCCATGTCCTCCTGGTCAGTGTCCCCACTGGCCAGGCCTAACCCTTCCCTTTCTGTGCACATTGGCCACCCCTATGGAAAGCCCAAGGTACCCCCTTCGGCAGGGTGCAGTGTATGGGAGAGGTAGAGCATGTACAAATGCAGGTGACATGCTCTGGTAGTGAAAAACAGTCATTTTCGTTTTTCACTATTGTAAGGCTACCTTGCCCATAGGCTATCATAGGGAATGCTGGCTACAGTGGCTACCAGCATATCTTACCTTAGGAGCAAGTTAGGACATAAAAGTCTGGTATCCCTGAACTCAGAATTTAATAACACATCTTTTAGGAAAGGTTGCTTTTAATTCCTGTGTTTGAGAACAGCACTTTTTGAAAGTTGCTGTTCTCTTGTCTGACTTTTCTGTGTGCATTGGCCTGTTTGTGAATTGACTGTCTGGTTTGAGAGTGACAGAGGGTGGGAGCCCCCAGGAGGCTAGCTGAGTCAGCCCTAGGCTGAACGACTGCATCTGCATCTTGAGTGGTGGGAGAGGATAGCACCTGGGCCTGACTAGGGCTGTGCCTGCCTTCCACAATGCTGGCTCCACCTCCTGCTGGGCGGCTGACGACCCCGCCCTCTCCCTGAAAGGAAAGGAGAGACCAGGAAAACAAAGTGCTCAAGGAACACCCAGAATTGGTTCAGACCGGGCTCAGAGCCCTCCTGCACAAAGGGATCAGGACTTTTAGGGGTATAAGTACAGGACCCCTGACTATAGAAAATTAGATCATCCTGGAATCAAGAAGGAACCTCTGCCAAGGAGAAAGCTGAAACTGAAGAAGGAAGACTGTCCTGCTGTTGCTCTGCTGGACTGACCTGCTGTTGCTTTGCTGCCAAGGAGAGGGGAAGGACTTTGCTTTGTGCTGTGTCCCCTTGCTTGAAGGAATCTCCAAGGGCCTGAGAAGAGTTGGCTCCCTGTTTTGAAGTCCCAGGAACAAAAGGACTTCACCCCCAGCTTCCCTGAACTCTTCTGAGAGAGTTCTGTCCTTCCTGGAGTGCTTGGCCCATGTGTGGTGCCTCTGGAAGTTGTACCTGTGTTGGGAAGCTGGAAACCAAGCTTTTAAGGAACTTTCTGCAAGTTTTGTCGCATCCCCGGCTTAGCGAGAAAATTCCAGCCGCTACGAAGACTGCGACCGTCGCAGCGTCTTTTACGCCACTGCCTGAAGACGTAGCATCCTTCATTTGCGGGAAGATTTCCATCGCTGTGAACATCGTCGCAGAGCCTGTCGCCGCTGGGTGAGATCACAGCATCACGTCGCTGCGAGAATCATCGCAGAGCCATCGCATCAAGAAACTGTGTGTGGAAGATCGCCTCTGAGCCGCGCATCCTCGCAGTCCCTAAAGATCGTCATATCGTGCCTTTGCGAGCATTTTCCTACAGAAGCTCTGCACCGGAATCCATACAAGGTATCGCATCCCTCCCCATACAGACCGGATTCGCCGCAACACACCCGCTACATACAGCGGAATTGTTGCATCACCTCCCCAAGGTCTCAGGAGTGACACCCAAAAACCCAGCACCTAAACAACAATGACCCTATTTAAAAGAAGGCATTCTAAACCCAGGTTTTTGTGTCCAAAGTCAATGGGGTCCGATCACCAGTGCCCACTTAGGAGACCGTACTTTTCAGTTAATTTCATGGCAGTCTAGAAATTAGTTTGGGACCAAACTGATTTTTATCTGTTCTATAGGGTAAGATGCAGTAGTGGGCAAGCAATCTCTCTGGAGTCCCTTGGGGTAATAAAATGTTAGGGGCCCATACCTTGGAATCTATCTATCAGAGTCAACAATTTCTGGTGGTGAGGATGTCTATAGCACAGGGGAAGACACTGAACCAAATGAGAACTGGACAACAGGTGTGACAGTGTACTACCTGTGGATCTTTTTATGATGCTGAAGGATAGGAATGTTGTCTTACTTTTGGAAATGGAGTGGACTGAGGATGGTGCAGGCTCACCTGCTGGTCAAAGAGAGAAAACATTGCAACACCTTGGCTCAGCTGTTGCAGTTCTTACATTTTTTCTTCTTTTGGTCAGCTGTGGGGGCATGTGACTTGATGGTAACATCAGGTCATCAAGACAACCTTCACTCAGATTCTCCAATCAGCTGGAACTTGTGCAGGTCTACTTGGAGCCAGGTCAGCATCCTGACATCCTGCTGTTGCAGTCCAACTCCGAAAGTAAACAGGTAAGATCTGGGGCTCTTCTCAGGCCACATGGGCAAGTTTTCAATCAGCATTCCTGGACTTGGGCCAAGACTGGAGGGAACAGCAGCAACCTCACAGAGGTCCAGTCCTGCTTGAATGCCTTTCTAGCAGTGGTGTACAAGGCTCCTCAGTTTCTAGACAACTTACAGACTACTGACAAGTTTCTACATATGCCATAGACATGGGGTTGTTTGAAAGTGTGCACAATATAATTTTTTACTAAGTAATCAATGAGACACACTATGGGCCCAATTCCGATGAGGTGTGGAAATCATCCTGACCAAATCGGTTTGGGAATGGTTTCCAACTGACACAGATTGGGAGAGTCCAATCGACCAATTATGAAGCATCCAGATGCTTCCAGATATGATTCGGTCGGGCTCCCATTGACTTCAATGGGAGCTTATGTTCCGAACAAATGCATAGGCTCCCATTGAAGAAAGGGGTGGCTGGGGAAAATCGGGCACCCTGTGACGGGCACCCCCTGGTTCCTGCCACACTGTGCATGGCTGGTAAGGGGGGGACCCATGGATACCCCTTGGGCCCGATTGAGAAGGCTCCGGGTGCAGGGGGCCCACTATGGGCCCCCAAAGTCTGTTTCTGACTGCTGATTCGAGTTGGACGGCACGATCCAGCATCATAATCGGTCGTACAGAAAAGCAGCCTGGAGAGACGTATGAGTCCGCTCCGTACGGCTCGGTCATTCTGAATGCCGTCAGGTTCAGTTTGAGATATTCCTAATGCCTAAGTCGCATCGTACTCAGTCAGTCGAAAACCTTTCCAATTCGGTTGGAGGGACACGTTCCTGTTCCGATTCAGACAGAGCAATACCATTAGGAGGCCTTCCAAACCGCACTAAAAGCAGGCCCTAAGGCAGGGGTCCCTCTTACAATTTGTATACTTGCGCATCACAAACGCTTGTCCGCAGACTTTTAAAAGTAAGTGAAATTAAATGTGACCAGTAATCAACAGAAAATAGCAACAAACTGGAAAATTATAAGTGGGAACATCTGCCCTCAATATGGTGGATGGGCTGATTTATTTTGGCCTACACCACATTTGGAGATGGGCCATTGGCCAAAGGTTTCAACCACCAGCAACGGCCAGCTATGGCTCCTCCTAGAGAAACATGGGGGCATATTACCAAGCAATAGCGATAATTATCGCTATTGCTTGGTTAGAGACAAACATTTACCGCTGAGCTGCGGCGATTTTTACCGCAAATAAACCTTGGTATTACCAAGGTTTATCGCAAATGCGATAAAAATCGCCGCAATGTATGAATATCGCTGAAAAGTCAACGATATTCATGCATTACTGAGCTAATGCTCTTAGCCATGTTATCCACCTCCCATTGGATAACATGGCTAAGAACTGCTCAGGGCAGGTGTTAGCTTTTGGAGATATTCGCGCTTAGCGCGAATATCTCCAAATGTTGGTAATAGGAGATAGCGATGTTAGCGACTGTTTTCAGTCGCTAACATCTTGGCACGCCCACTTTGCATGTCATTAGTGATAAATATCACTGACATGCAAAGTGGGGCCCAAGATGGTCGCTATCTCCTACTAGCTGTCGCTAACTGGTGTTAGCGACAGCTAGGTAATAGGGAGATAATTTTATCTCCGCTTTCTTGGCTTTTAAAGCCAAAAAAGCGGAGATAAACCCCTTGATAATATGCCCCATGATGCTTCCGCCACTCTAAAGAGAATGGTAAATTTGCTAGTTTGATGAATGAGACATCTGCTGCTTTTTGTCAGCTGCATCTCAACCTCCATACTCAAAATGAACCCCAACATGTTGTGAGCAGGGTTGGAAGAAAAAAGACCCTTGGTGGGTAAGAAAGGAATACTTCTGTTCTGTGCCAGAAGTATCGTAAACCCCCTTGAGTTGTTGAATTTCGAAATCATAAAAAGAGTGAGTATCCTAACTCAGGCCATGGAGAAATGTCTTATCGTATGTGAAGTTGTATTACGGTATACTTAAAGGAATCCTGCTTACCCAGTCAGTACATTCAAAAACTTGAGAGATAAACTATCCTAAGCCCTTCACATATTAAAGAATAGAACCTTTGCAGGCCTGTACATTGCTAGAAGTTCACAATTGATGCCTAAATTTGGAATAATGAATACATAAGCAAAAATAAATAAACCTGAAGACCAGTAAAAATATTTCACACTGCACTATGCTTTAATGTACTTTACGTAAGCTGAAAAGTAGGAAATCCTGTGAACAAAGAAAGTTTGTCAAGGTGTATATAATTAAATAAAAGTTTCTGCTGCGACTTAGAAAGGGTATGGAAGATCAATGGTGTAAGTAGTTCAGGTTCTGTAAATTAAAATGAAATATTAAGCTTCTGGGCCAGATTTACAAAGGTTTTGTATTGGATCTGCATTACTTTTTTAATGCAGACCTGATGCAAAATCCTTTTCAGGATTTACACATTGACGCAAATTGTATTTGCATTGGTTTGTTAGAAAAGGTAATGCAAAGCAGTGTGCAGAGCTGCTTTGTGTTACTCTGCGTCAAAGAGTCATACCATGGCTGGTACATGGGCATTCCCATGCAACCAGAATGGTTTTTACTTTTTGATACAAAAAGCTATCTACTAACAACTGTAGACAGGGTTTTGTTCCAAAAATGAACGATACTTGAAAGCAAGCAGTAAAAAGGAGAAATATTTTCATTCCTCCTAACTTTTACCACTTTGCATGTCTGCTGTACTGTACAGCACACATTCAAAGTAGGAAAAGTTAGTATCGACACAGTATTTTGTCCTGGAAGGGTAACCTTCCAGTAAAACACCTATGCTAGACTCACTCAGGCTTCTTTACACTATGGTGAATATTTGTGTGCATGGCGCTTGGCAGCCTGATTGCCATATCTCTGTAGAATTGGAACTTTCCTCCTCTCTCAGCAGCTTTGGGTGCAGTGCTGCATTGGTTGACAGGGTCATCAATCTGGCCCTTAGTGGTGTGCTGTCACTATTTTCCATTTTTGTTTACAACACACTAATGCACATTATACATTACCTTTATATGTGCATATCTATGTGTGATTTTATGTTAAGATTGGTCATATTCTCTGATATTATTGTTAGTTTCACTGTAATATTATAATTGGTTTCATTCATCTGTGCTCAGGATTGTCTGACCATGATTTTCAGTCAGTACAAGATAAGCTCCCTTTGTGTGATGCTTGGGAAGGAAAATGCAGACAGCTTATTGTCAAATGCTAGGTTTTGTTTGGTTCCTGCCTCTTGGAAACTATAGAGAGTTGTACCTCGCTTTAGAAATTGTGGGCCTTATTTACAAGGAATTAACGCAACGCAGTGCTGCAAGCCATTTGACTGTGCTGTGCTGCGTTAGTTCTGAAGCGAAGAGATGCATAATAGCTACAATGATATGATGGATCTCTTTGCTCTCCCCTGCGCTGGCTAACAATTAGCTGGCACCCTTGCACTGATGCAAGGCTGCCAGCATCACAGGGATGGTGCAGAATGCAGCACACATAGAAAGAGGGAATAACGAGGAGAAATAAAAAAAATTCTCCTTTTATGCCTCCCTACGCCTCCCCTGGGGAGGCGTAGCATTCTGGTGCATTTCCAGGTTTATGATTTCTCGTAAATCTGGATATCCGGCAGAAGCCATGGGTGTTGCATGGGAACACCCACAGCAACACCCATGGCACGCCCCTTTCACACAAAGTGTTGTGGGTAAAGGGGCAATATTTACAAGGACACGAAAAACCATGCAGAGTGGCTTTATATGTCCTTGTAAACATGGGGCAGCAGGTTGCGCCACCAGTACGTCACAAAAAGTGACACACCCGCGGCTCAAGGGGCTTGTAAATAAGCCCATGTGTGTTTAACTATGCTTTGTTGAGTTAGATTCAAATTACTCCTGTCCAACCTGGAATTCAGATGCATCTGTCGACTCTTTCAAGCGCAGCTGCTCCATTCCACTCTCCAGAGACCATATACTTAGTTTATTGCTTCTCATAAATTTAAACTCTAGAGCAAATCTATTCTTCCTTGCCTTCAATTGTTTCTACCTTAGAGGCTTTACTTGCTGACACTTGCTGCTTAAACTTCCTCAACCTCAACCTCATTTGAAATCTTAGTTTAGCATTAGGTAATTTCCCTTCAGGGGAACTGAATCTTTAATGATTTGCCTATGATAATCTTTAAACAACTTGTCTTTTTATTTGCTGTACATACATGCTTTGAATTATACCAAGCTACGCTGTATAAAATGATTATTGACGTATGGCTAACTTGAATGATTTGAATATATTACGTTGTTAATCTGCTAATAAAACCTTTATAGCTTGCAATTCTACTACTCTCTGTCATCCTAGTGAGGCAAAATGTGCTTCCCTGTTATTGATATGCTATTAAACTTCTGACGTTAAGCCTCAATTCCGAGAGAAAGGTCCATCCATTTGAGTGCAGCTTGTACTTGAATTTGCAGTAGGTTTTACACAGTGCAAACCACATTCCTAGCTGCTTCATACCTAAGGTAAGGTGAGGGCCTGATCTACAACTGTGCTTATGTGTAAACCATGCTGTTCAGGCATGGTTCTACTCATTCCATTTATGCAACTTAGGCAGTGTGAAAGCACTATATTGATGCAAACTTTGTGTTCCTTGTGCTGGTTTTGCATCAAGTGGTCCGATATCACACACGCTTCGAAAATGAGTATATGGTACAGTGATTCATGATATTCTGAAAAATTCAGGTTGACAACCCCCATTTCAAAGAAAAGGTTCGAACTCTCCTCCTACTTTAGTCACATAACTATTGCTTTGTATTTGCTAACTCAGACAAGGGGGTGGAGGTGGCTTAGATGCTCAGGCTGCCCTCAAAACTAGTGGAGGCACTGGAGAGATTCACTCTTTGCGGGTCTCACTTCCATTTGATTCTAAGAAAAAAGTGATTGACGAAAATCAGGGAAAATATATATTGTTCGCTAGTGGTGGGAACAAATGAAAAATATTAACAAGCACTGGTAAAGGCAAAAGGTCCAGTATTGACTGACATGTTTTGGCTTTTTTTCTATATACCCTTTTTATTAGGGTTTTCCATTGAATAATAAAAATCGGCAATAAAGCACATTATGCTCATATACAGGGATTGATAATACCTATGCTACAAGAGTTTGTGAGCTTTACAAGCATTACAATTGATAATAGGAGTCCCATTGGAACAATCATTCAAATCTCAAAACCTCATAACAAAACAAGTACAGCAATATGGCTTTGTTAATGCTTGTTTTGTTATGGTTTTTGCAAAATCTTATTTTGTGGGTGGTAGGGGGGCTCCACAAAAGTTTTAAAAAAAATGGCTAACAGCAATACTATGGGGCCGATTCACAGAACTAATCTGAGATAAAATCCTAAACTTACTACTTTTGGTATTCACAGAAGGCATTTAGTAGTAGTAAAGTTAGGACTCCTAACTTCACTACTACTAAATGGCTTCTGTGAATACCAAAAGTAGTAAGTTTAGAATTTTATCTCAGTTTAGTAGTAGTAAAGTTAGGACTCTTATCTTTACCACTACTAAATGCCTTCTGTAAATACCAAAAGTAGTAAATTTAGGATTTTATCTCAGATTAGTTCTGTGAATCGGCCCCTGTGTTTTTAGTCTAAAAATGCATATAGTGCCACAGTAGTCCATGAAAAGAAGTGCTGGATGCGCTCCACTTGAAAGGACAGAATGAAATGGCTGCCGTTCACAGTGAATGTAACCAATGGATGAAGTGGGCTGACCCATTACCCCAGTAGTATGCTCTATTGGGCAAATGAAACATTTGCAAGACTCAATACCAGACCAATGGATAAAGAGGGTTGACTAAAATCTACTGTAAGTGTTTATACTTTTTGTAAAAGCTAATATATTTATTTAACTCCAGACCTAAAACTAGGGCATGCCTGCAAAGTAAAAACCAGGGAGATGCTGTAGAGCCAGCTCCTTTATTACTTACTGTGTTTGACAAAAAGGGAATTGAGTGAATGAGAAGGTTCTTCATTATGTTCCATGGACCCTTCAGAACTAAAAATACTTCATGATTAATCTAACCTTTGGACTTAGTCCCTGAAAGGGACGTCAAAACTTTCCAGAGAGCAAAGGACAGGACTGTGGCTGGCAATTATCTCTCAAAGTTGATACAACATTGTCAAAACCCCACTGAAGTATTAATTTTTTGCCAAAAGCTCCAAGTGAGAAATAGGCAGATTTCAAGGCTGCAGATGATGCTCTGTCAGTTGCATTAACTTTTCACCTCACCTGGGTCCAATGTTTGTTTTACCTTATCTTCCAGCGGGGCAAGACTGGAAGCTGTAGCTGAGCAGGGCTCCAGGAAGCTGAGTACATGGAAGCTGGAGGTCTCACTGAGCCTGTTTTCAGTGAGGAAAAAAGCTTGGGGCAAATCTGTTTTTTTTGCCCACTTGGGTGCAAGCTTCCTGGGCAAGCCTTTGGTATTCTATCAACTAACTATTTTCTCACAGTTCCTTCCCTTACACTTGCAGCACTTTCTCTTTGCTTTATTGCAAAATTACCCAGGAGCCGTAGGTCTGTCTTCAGCTCCTTAGCCACTCTCCTCCCTCCTGACAATGTTTAAACTAGTTCCCTCCAGCCACTGTGATTAGAGCCTCGCGGTCTTAAATGCCTCCCTGGAAGCTTCAAATCAAAAAGATGTCCTTTATTCTTTTCAATTGTTCTTGTCTGTGGCCAGATAGCTAATCCCTGCTATGTGTTACCTCCCTGTCCTTTCTCTGTGCAGAGGGAGGCATTGGCTTCTGACTCAGGGTTTGTTAACTCTCCTATCCAAGGATATGTATTCCGGCTCTGGAAGTGTGATGAGTGGCAGAACTGGTTCTAAGCCAGTTCTGTCTCAGGCAGCCTAAAATTAAAAATTACTTTCACCCCAAAGTTATCAAAAACCCAAAGACTCAGTTAAAAAACATTCAGGTAGGGCGCCTTAGAAGATTGTATGTGCCTTATCAAGCATTTAATAGCTTCTAGTTAAAGTTTGTAGATTTATATAGCCCAGCTTATCAACCGTGAGGGTATCAAGATGCTGTCCATGGCCATGGGGAGGTTAGGTGATTTGCCCAGAATCAGAGGATGGTGCGCCAACGCTGAGACTCAAACTCAGATCGTGAGCTGCCTAGTCTGCAGCTCTGGCTGCTGCACCACATCCTCTCCCCTGCCTCTCTTTTTCAACCAATATATATTTTAAGAAACATCTATCATCTAAAGTATGTTCAGCTGCAACAACCATTTCCACATGCAGATCTTTATTATACACTGGCTAAATGTGCGTCAACTATTCTTCTTCACTTATCAATATGGGATAAAAGTAAATTTGGTATCACTGTCAATACCAAGGACCAAAATCTTTGTGATTTGTTGTTTGATTAGCACTTATCATTTATTATTATTGTCTTCTTGCATGCTTTTGTTTCACAACTTTTAATTGCTGGCTATTTATTTTTTACTTTTGTTTCATTACATTTCGCAGCTAGCAGCAAGATTACAGAAAACAGATATCACTGTCCTTCCTAATTCATGGGTTCGTTTATTTAATCTGGTCTAGACATGTGCATAGTTGAGGTACTAACTGGTTTCAGAGATTCATTTAACTCTTCAACCAAAGCTGCCTACTTTACTATAGGATTATCCTTATTAAATTGTTCAAACTCATCACTCTGAGTGCCTGACTGAACCCAAACCTTTACTTCTTTACTACTGTAAATGTCCATCTTATGCTGTTCACTGTAGTTTCACCAATAGACCCAGCTTGGTAGACTTAGCCCATTCGTTTGCCTTGTGTTGCTCTCCTAACACACTGAGGGTGTTGGTTACTTTTAGCACAAAATCAATAAAATAATCTCTCACTTGTTCAAATTGACCAGCCTCCACAAAAGTATAGTCTAGTATATTATTTGCATCTTTACTTGAGCAAAGTGGTGTTCGGTCCCAGCAATCCCTCTTAAGTCTACCATTCAAACTGCAGTTATAAATTATTTACAACTGTCTGGCCCTGCTTACAATATCGCTAACTAAGGTAACTTGCTTCCGTTATGCCCCATGCATCATTCTAAAATACATGAATCATTTATTTGCAAAATCAAAAAATACCACTAAAATTACCCTGAAGTATCCAAACCGCAGCCCAATGGTTTTCTCTCATTCGTGATAATTTATTAGTGAGCTCTCACACAAGATGTCATTCACAGTCCCCCACAAGAGGTGTATACATTCCCTGGATGAATTAAATACTCTAACCATCATCCAGTTCAACAAAAATCCAATCGCCAAATAAATTGTCATGATCCATGATCGCTCAGGATTGTACCATGCCAAGAATTACAGTAGGATTTAGAATGTGGTGGCTGGTCCACCAGGCCCCATGGCAGCAGATGGGTGTACTCTGGTAGCCTGCTGGAGGACTGACTGCCATACTTAGAGATCTATGCTAAGTATAGAGAGATCTATTTGCCCTCAGTAGACACTCTATTGCATTGTTTCCACTGAAAGTACTGAAACTTTACTGAGTGGTCACAATTTTTAATTCACCCACTTTTCAAAGTTTTTGTTTTTAAAAAACAAACACCCAAAAGTAAAGTCCCTAATAGGATGGGAGTTTTCTCCCAGCACGTGGGAGTCATTTCTTTGGTTTCTTGTTCTAGACCACCCATCTTTCCCTGGTATCTTCACTAGTGCAAATGTTCTGGGGTACTTTGACTGACAGCCCAATGTCTCACGAGCTGTCAGGCTAAGGTTTTTGCAGGCAGAGGCTAAGGCTAGCCATTGATTAATGTCTGGTGGATCACGTTTCCCTAAGAAAAGGCTCTTGCATGGTCTCATCCGCTAGAATTGTAAGCCTGTGCTCCGCAAACTAAACACAAGAGCAGTAATTTGTGGTTCGGCTGGTTAAGATACCATCCCTTAGAGTAGTTTTGAGGACAGCATTTAATACTACCTGTGTCTGGGTAACCATATACAAAGTCTGATACAAGCGCGACACAGCTCCAGCAATGCTCTGGGGGGCCCTATCTGTCCAATGCTGCGTCAAGCCTTACGCTTGCTTCAAGCAGGCGCAGGGTTTTGACGCAGCATTGGCCTAAAAGTGACAGAGTGAAATCTTGTAGATTTCACTCAGACACTTTTAGGTGGCGTTCCTGTGCTGGCAACGCCCGCCCCCGTGCCGGAACGCCTCCTTATGGCGCAGGGCTTTACAACGTGACGCATCTCCCAGATGCGTCACATTGTAAATACCCCGCACCATGGTGCATCTTTTGCACTGCTGCTGCGTCACAAAAGGGACGCAATGGCGGCGTAAAAGAGGCGCAAGGGGCTTGTAAATCTGCCCCCAAGTCTTTGTGGCTCATGCGTCGGCTGACTAGGGATGCGCCTATCTTTTGTTTTTACTTATAGAACCTTTTTGCTGTTTACATTCACTGCTTTCCAAATAGTCTGCCCAATTTACACTCTACTTTCTTATTTTTCTACACACACACAGATACACAGTCCTCCATCACTGCAACAGCCATAATTCCTTCCATGTCATCTAGCTTATCATGAATATATAGCATGACTTACTGCAGCGGTTCATGCCGGTAAAGGGGGTGGGACGGTGGGGCCAGGTTGAGGGGCGATTTGACAAACGGTCAATAGCGAAAAAACTAAATATTAAATTTTCCCTCATCGTCGTCTGTCGAAATCCCCCCCCACCACCCGGCCCCACTGATCTTACCCGCACGGGCCGCTGATGGTGAGTTCACCACTTATACTGGATGAGCTTGCTTCCTTTGTTTCAATTACCTTGGGAAGAATGACTCCAGACACTCCAGAGGTCTGTGTAAAAGGCCACTTTGATTTGGACGCAATCCGTGCTCACATTTTAGCAATCATCGGCTTATCCATGCATACTAAATGCCCCTAATAACATCCTAACAATGAACTCCAACCCATCCCCTTCACCTGTCAAGACTCCGCCCACTCCCATGTACACAAACATTATTAACAGATCAACGCAATAACTCTCGATGCCTTATCGAAAAATCTTTATCAACTTCTTGTCCAGCCTGTCTCCATAGGCTCAGACTGCCCGTTTTAATCCTTGAAATGTTCATGCTTCTGCTCTCTCCCTGCTTTAACCTGAGCTCTCTCACACCTGCCTATCGTGGCACAGCTTCAAACAATATACATAGGCTCCCTGTCCTACCCACTGGCATAGCCAGTTCGTCATTGCCTCTAGTGCAAGAAAGCAAATGGGCCCCCGGCCACTGTTTGAACATAAAATACAGCAATAATGAGGGTTCAGTGGGTCCCTCAGGCCTTGGTGCCCATCGCCATTGCCTTTGCTGTACCATTGGAAGCTACACTGCTGGTCCTACCTGCTTCCATTTGGCCATCCTTCATGTCCCAGGGTGGATGGTAGAATAATGCTTGCACAGAGGGATTTAATCATCAATCTTGCGCATGCGGGTCAAAGTGAAGTTGAGGTAGCCGCTCAGTCCTCTGTGTCAGGCACCACCAGGATCTCTGTTAACCCCTCCAATGTTCCTATGCAGACAAGATGATTCCCTCGCCTTCATTCGGGGCCTACTTTGGTACAAACTTGAGTTACAAATTTGGAGGTTTTAATATAAATCTGTGAAAAAATTGATATGTTAGGTCAAGCTGTCTACTGCTCCTGCAATGTGAGCTATATCCACAGGAGATTGGCGTTATTTTCCAGTGTAGTGTGTCACATTAGACACCTTTTCATTGAAATGTTTAAGATGAACAGTACTGCAAGAGCCATCACTAGTGTGCTCCACTCCTCCTCTCTTTCATTACTTGTCCTATGTGCCTTACATGAGGTTTCTAAGAGCCCAGATACTGAGCATACATTACGGGGTCACCAGCTCAGTGGATGTGGAATGATTATATTATTATCTGTAATATTTTCCTATTCATTTGCCACAGTAACCTAAATTGTTTGTGAATTTATGTTATTAAATAATTGTGAGTTAATCTTTGACTCACATTATCGTCAGCGGCACGTCCTCTGCAATGGCGGAAGAGCGTTGCCCCACTGGCCCAGAGCCAGCAACAGAAAAATAAAAGAATATTGTATTATCAATTTATTTTTCAGCTGCTGGCTGAGCCAGCGCGTGGAGGGAGGGATGGGGCCGGGCCATGGGAGGCGGGAGGAGAAGTGGTTAGTGCACCTTTAAGTGCACATGCCAGTTTGGCTGGCCATTTTAGGCCGTGTCTCACTATGTGTTTAGCACAGCCGGGTTGGAGAAACAGCACAGACTCCCTGTGCCTGAGCAAGCGTTAATCCAGTCCCTTCAGGCTAATTCCCATGCGGCTCTCATGCTTGAGAGCAGCGTGGGGATTGGATGGGGAGTCCGCAATGCTGTCCCAGGGACTTCTTGGACCAGGAACTGGATGCAGAGGAGTGCGAGGCAGCCAGCAGCACCAGGCAAACCTTTTTGAAATTTGTTTTTATTATTAACTCCTACTTTCCCCCACGTGCTTCACCTACGCACCCCCTCCCGTGCCACCTCCACCCGCCCCACCAGTCTCTATATTTGTCGGCCTCCACTGTGTATTATTGGTGTCTTGGGCTCATAGAGATTCCTCTCTTGTCGGTTTGATCGGGTGCCAGGCATGAGCAATAGAGGTGGGTGAGTTACTGAAAGGTTTGAGCTAAATGCTTGACTCTGGCTCAACTCGAGGTCCTCTTGGAGCCTTGAACCTTAAGTGAGCTGAGTTTTCACAGAAGGCAAGGAGGTTTATTGGCTATGAATACTGACTTGTCCTCTAGGGGACCAGGTTTGAAACCTTCCCTTCTCTCTATATCTTGTAAAATCAAGAAAATCCCCCAGTGTCATAAAAAAACTGTGTAAGCTAGCCTGCATCTCAAGTAAAGTGCTTGTATGTCTGTGGGCAAGGTTTGTGATATGTGTAACCGGCAAAAATAAAATGTGGATTCTGCCCGTCAGCCAAGAGCTAATCTCCTGTTCCAACAATTTAGGATAACGGATTAACCTTTGATGTCAATCAATTCAATTTCTCTTTATTGGGATAATGAGCATGAATATCCCTAAAAGCACAATTTAAAATTACAGATACATATATTTCGTAAGAAACACATCATATATACACTTCAAATTAATATCCTACATCATTGGAAATTGATTTACGAAATCTAAAAACATTTTTTTTTTAAATTTGATACACATGCAATGGTTAAAACATTATCTAGTTTTTGTATGGCCAGAAAAGCTAGGCGACACTGGTTAAATCCCGTCATTCTCAAAAGGAGTACAATCCATTTTTTCCTTTGGGCAATATAAAATGTACAAAATATTAAGATATGTATATCCAACTGTGTCGACAATTCATCACATGGACATTTTTTTTTTAATTCCTTTGTCCAATCATTCATTTTTGGGTGACTAATTAATCTGTAAGTCATGGGTCGCACTCCAACTCCACCCACCAGCCGGTGAACCCCAGGAGCATCACGGTAGATGCAGTTTTATAGCGAGTGCGCTATTTTCGAAAGTTCTAATTAATCTGTGTAAAATGTTCATTCTAAAACGGGTTAATAAAAACCCATCAAATGCTTTCATATCCAGTTTTAAGTATGGTTGGATTTCACATGAGATAATGGTTAGTTGATGCAGTATTACTGTACTTTTCTTCATTTCTACATCATATCTTTTCTCCTCTAAATATGTCATGCATTGTCATTTTAGTTCTTTTCTGGAAATGGATGACATTATGTTAGGATCATCAAAGTAGTCCCTATGACCAATCTCCCTAAGAAAGAATTCAACGTAGGCCAACCATCTTATTTTTCTACTTTTTTCAATCATGAAAGCATCTTTCAAAATTACACGGTTAAAACACACTCCTCCGTTGTCCACACCCAACCTTTGGTGTCAGAAAGAGATACCCAACAAGTGGCTGAATTACACAGTGTGAAACTCAAAATCCCGGCTTCTGTGCTTGACCAAATTGTGTGATCATGGGTAAACACTTTGTCACTGAACATCAGGATGTGTGCCAGACTAAAACCTCTCGCGTTTGATTTAATAAACTATAATTTTGCTCTGTGCATAAGAAGAATCTAGGCCACATATAGAGCACACTTGACAAGTGAGTTGCCTCCTAGTTCACTAATGTCGTTGTCATCAATGCGGGACAGGAAGTTTCTCAGTTCATATTTTAAAGCTCTGACTTTTGAATTATGCTAGTCAATGCATTGATGCAATCTGATGTACAAAGGTGAAGCAACTTGAGATGTTAAATAAATATGCTTTTTTAAAATTTGAACACACACATACCGTATTCTAGTACGATTTTGTTGCACGATTTATATGCTAAATATTTGTAGGACGCGGCCTGTCCATGGCCCTTGGCTCGGCTCCCCCTGTTAATTTGTTGGCTAGCCAATCTATGATGACCAAGATGAGTGTAACGCAATTACCTTTTTAATTAGTCCTAAACATACTGAAATACGGCACCTTAACTCAGAGGACCAGAGCTTCTCACCCATGCCCCTGCCAACTGGCTGAACGGCCAAAAGCCTTAACTTCACGCTTGATGCTCTTTGCTTGATTGTCTGCTGATGCACAGCAAGGGGCAGGTGAAAGGTTTCCCGAGCGGTGTTTGGTCTACTGTCATCTTAAGATTTCTTGGGGCCCTGGGTCAAACATATTTTGTGGCCCTCATTCAGAGCAACCTTGAATTGTATTGCCTACTTTCTGCCAATTCAAGCCTGCATGAAGGAAACAATATAGAACAAGCATTGTTAAATGCATTCGTTTCACCTTTGTGATTAATAATAATAAGCTGATTGCTGTTGTAAGTTCTAGCTTGCTGAGTAGTTGTACAATATAAGTTACAGAGAGTCTGTTAAAGTGTTATGACTTGTCTATGTACAGAATGGCAATATCTTGCGCTGTTACTAGTTGTATAGTGTGGGTAAGTAATAGCACAATTTAGAAAAATGTACTGAAAGAGGGAAATAATAGAATTTATGTATTAGCAATATTATGTGTTCAGAGGAATTCTGACAACCTGTGGGCCCGGTGCCAGTGCACCTGCTGCACCATTCAAATCATGCCCCTAGTACCTGCAAGTCAACTGCATTTGTGACTTTCTGTTTAGTGGTAAAATATAGCAATATTTGGTGTTTTGAGGAGTTATGACACTTTTTGGCCCTGGTGCCAATGCATCTGCTGCACCATTCAAATCATGGCCCTATTGCTTGTAAGGTAACTGCACTTGGTTCTGTCTATTTAGTAGTAAAGTATTGCAATATTTGGTGTTTAAAGGGGTTCCTAGAGCTTTGGGCCCTGGTGTGACTGCTCTTGTGACTGCCTGTTAGTAGTAAAATATAGCAATAATAGGTGTTTAATGGTCTGCCTAGAGCTGTTGGTCCTGGTGCTACTAGACCTACTGTACCATTCAAATCATTACCCTATTGCCTGCTAGATAAATACACTAGTGACTGTCTTGTTTAGCACTAACATTCAGAAATAATGTGGGTTTAGTGTGGTCCCTAGAGCTTTTGGCCCCAGTGCCAATGCAATTGGTGCACCATTCAAATCAAGTCCCTTTTAACTGCAAGGTAACTACAAATGTGACTGCCTGTTTAGTTGTAAAATATGGCAATATTATGTATTTAGAGGATTTCTGACAACATTTGGGCCTGGTACTGCTGCACCTGCTGCACTATTGAAATCATGACCCTAGTGCTTGCTAGATCACTGCACTTATGATTGCCTGTTTAGTTGTAAAATATAACAATATTAGGAGTTCTGACAACTTTTAGGCCCAGTGCCACTGCACCTGCTGCACCATTCAAATAATGACCCTGTTGCCTGCAAAATAACTGCACTCATGACTGCCTGTTTAGTAGTAAAATAAGGGCAATAGTTGGTGTTTTGGTGGAGTTATTACAACGTTTAGCCCTGGTGCCACTGCACCTGCTGCACCATTTAAATCAGGCCCCTTTGCCCTGAATCACAGGATGTTCAGCATCATTGCCGTGACTCAAACACGGTTCCACAGATTCGAGGTCGACCACCCTACTCGTTAGGCCAAGTCCTTGCACCAATAGTTGGTGTTTAGCGGAGTTATGACAACTTTTAGCCCCGGTGCCACTGCACCTGCTGCACCATCTAAATCAGGCCTCTTTCAACTGCAAGGTAACTGCAATTGTAACTGCCTGTTTAGTAGTAAAATACAGCAATAGTTGGTGTTTAGCGGAGTTATGGCAGCTTTCGCCTCGGTGCCACTGCACCTGCTGCACCATTTAAATCAGGCCCCTTTCAACTGAAAGGTAATTGCAATTGTGACTGCCTGTTTAGTAGTAAAATACTGAAATATTAGATGTTTAGAGGAGTCCTTACAACTTTTGGTTCTGTTGCGACTGCACCTGAAGCACCTTTCAAATCATAACCCTGTTGTCTGCAATGTAACTGCACTTGTGGCTGCCTGTTTAGTGGTAAAATATAGCATAGCTCCTGTATATTTACTTTATTTTTACATGTAGTTTTTATTACAACATTTAGAATTTGATCATAATGACCATATAGATTAGGTTGAAAAAACACTAGCTGATAATGCCTACAAAGTGCAAAGAAAGGTACTGAGGCATGAATAGGAAATGCAACAGTGGTTGCTTTACACAACATAGGGGTGGGTTGATTACGATGTCATTCGGGAAGGCTCTGAATCCGATTCGGGACTGCCGAATCTGATTCAGAATCCATCTTTACGACCAATTCGGAAAGCTTTCCGAACTACTGATCACGATGTTCGGAAAGCAATCAGACTTTCCGAGTCGGTTTCGACTCGGTTCCAGATGGTATTCGGAGAAACCGAGTCAGTTGGAGCCGACTCTTACAGGTCAATGGACCGCATTTCTGACCGAGCAAATACGATGTCAGATTCGGATAGCCTTTCTGAATCGGTTGTTCGGACACAGCTCGGCTGTCGGAATCTGACTTTGGGGGCCCGTAGCAGGCCCCCCTTCACCCAAAGACTTCTGAATGGGCCTGTGGGGGTAACCAAGAGACCCCTCTATGCAACCATGCATTGTGTGGCAGGCACCATGGGGTGCCCACCAGAGGGTGCACAATAATTTTCTCCAGCCACCCCTTTCTTCAACGGAAGTCTGCGTATTCGGTCGGAACACAGGCTCCCATTGAAGTAAATGGGAGTCCGACCGAATGGTATCCGGATACATCGTAACTGGTCATTTGGACTCCCCGAATCCGATTAGGTTGGAAATCATTATGAAACCGGTTCAGTTGGTATGCTTTCCGAACATCGAAATCGACCCCTAAGTAATAAACAGAAAGCATTCCAGTATAGTTAGAAGCTGTCTGCCTTTTCCGTGGTAAGAGATGTTATTTTGACAGTGAATGGGGCTTAAACAGTGTGAACAGCTTTAGTAGAAGTATTGTAAATGTGTGCAGCCAGGTGAATAGAACAAAGAAAAATTCCACACAAAACCGAATAAAAACAGTAATTTTGGTTTGGGAACTGATAAGAGCCCCCTTTTAAGATATATTAAATACAAGAGATTTCAAGCAGGTAAACAATGGAGGAAAGTGAGAGCAAGTGATAGAAAGATCACATTACTAAGGGGCCCCATGGAAGGTCGAGGACCTGGGCAATTGCCCACTTTTCCCATGCCTTAAAACATCTCTGGTTTGGTCATAATCCAAAGTATTTTCTTCCAGGTTGATGGTGCCTAACCATGAACAATAAATGTCACAACCCACCCAGCCCCTAAGCTAGGGTGTCAATTTTGAAAATGCAAGAGCCGAGAGTATGTTAAAGCGGAGCGCCGCTCGATCTTGAGGTGTAACTGCTACATTTAGTCAATGTTTGTGCTTTTTGCATGTTTTCAACGGTTGTCCATTAGCATGTTCCATTTGTTTTGGAAAATGAAACTCTTCCTGATGTCACTGCTTGGCTTCTCCCTTTCATTTTGAAGACACCAAAGAATGTCAAATCAAAGTAGCCTCCCGAACAGAGTTATCAATCCCAACCTGGAATTTTATCCATGTGAGGTCCAATAGATACATGCCTTTGAGTTTGGTAATGATCAACACTACTATTCAAGTCTGAAAGGGCTATCTATGTTATAGTGTAATCTCTAAATAGTCAGTAATATGCCCTGTAATAGCCTTGGCTACCACATCAATGTCGTTATGTACTATATGAAGGGCCATTAGAATTATGCGGCAAGGGAGGAACTAATTATGCAGCAGAGTTGACTAAATTATGTGGCAAGAAAAGGCAAGTTACGTAACATAAGGCGGCACATTTTGTGATAGTATTACTTCATAATTTTGCAATTTTCACATGTTAACACTGTCTGGGAAAAGGTTTCATCTTATCAGTAGTACCAGTTGAACGCCCAACTTTAGCAGTAAGTAATGATAATAATAAAGACGTTTATAAAGCGCCTGGTGACGCCCTCTCGGCGTGTCCCCGCGCTGTGGAGATCAGATTCGTACAGCGGCCGTGGTAGCTCCTCCACCCAGCGGTGTTTTACAGATTGTACAGGTGGGTTTTTAAGAGATTTCTGAACTTGGCCTCAGAGCCTTCCAGTCTGAGGCCAACCGGGAGTCTATTCCAGTTGCGAGCCGCTACCAGTCTAAATGAGCGGCCTCCCAGTTTTGCTCTTTTTACGCGGGGAATCCTTAGTAGGCCTGCTCCTACTGAGCGTAGTGCTCTGTTTGGCTCATATATGTGTACCAGGTCTTGGAGATAGGATGGAGCTTTATGCCATATAATCCTGTGGCATATTAGGAGCGCTTTATACATAACTCTCTTCTGACCGGTAGCCAGTGTAGAGCCGCAAGAGCAGGTTTGGAGGCTGCTCTTTTTGGAAGTCTCAGTACAAGGCGGGTGGCCGTATTTTGAAGGACTTGCAAGCGCCCTATGCTTTTTTCTGTGGTGCCTAAGAGCGGGACATTTCCGTAATCCATAGGGGATGTTACCAATGCTTGAGTCATGGTGCGTCTGGCCTCCAGGGGAAGTAAGTCTAAGGTGTGGTTGAGAGTTTTTAGCACCCCAAAACACTTTCCCACTAGGCGGCGAATGTGGCCCTCATAGGATAGCGTGGGATCAACCCATATCCCCAGGTTCTTAGCCTACTTACAGGGAATGGGCGTTGGGCCCAAGCATGATGGCCACCAATCCGCCGTCCATCTCGAGTTGCTCCCTCCAATCACCATTACCTCCGTCTTGGAGCCGTTAAGCTTCAACAGTGAGAGTTCATCCATCCTGCCAGAGCCTGCATACAGGCCTTGAAATTAGATGCCGCTGTTGAAGGTGCTTGGGACAATGAGATCAGTAGTTGGGTGTCGTCGGCGTAGGAGACTAACTCCACTCCATACGCTTGCACCACTTCTGCTAGGGGGGCCATATACAAATTAAACAAGGTAGGGCTCAAGGCCGAGCCCTGAGGCACCCCTTGTTCTAAAGCTATCGCTGATGATTTAAAGGAGCCCCGTTGGACCTGAAAGCTTCGGTCCGTGAGGAACGATTTCAGCCATCCTAGCGCGGACTCAGTGACACCTGCTTTGTTTAGACACTGCAGCAAGATGGAATGAGCTACAGTGTCAAACGCCGCACTGAGGTCCAGCATCACCAGTGCCATGGTGTGTCCAGCATCCGCCCCTTGACGCAAGGTCTCTGTCGCTCTCAAAAGGGCCGTCTCCGTAGAGAAGCCCGGTTGGAAGCCTGATTGAGAGGAGTGTAGGAGGTTGTTCTTCTCTAAGTGTGCCATTAGTTGAGTATTGGCCACTTTCTCCGCCACTTTGGCTAGGTATGGTTGTAGGGAGATCGGTCTTAAGTTTTCAAGTACTTCATCACTTATATTGGGTTTCTTTTTTATGGGAAGGACCACTGCTTTTTTCCAGTCTTCCGGGAGTATTTCGGAGGCAAATGAGACCTGAAGCACATGCCTGAAGTAAGGTTCAAGCACCGTGAGGCTCTCTCCCAACACCCTAGGTGGCGCTGGGTCTCGAGGGAAGCCAGATTTAATACCCTGACAGATGCTGCTTAGTGTCTCTGGAGGGGGTAAAAAGTAACCAGTCAACCTTTGCACTGGGCCTTCCTCTGTGCAGCAACACTTGTCACCGCAATTGTTTTGACATTTGATCAGGTTGAACCAGGAACACATTTTTTTGGTAAAATCTGCAGATTATGCAGCAGTTGATGGATTATGTGGCAAAAGCGGCAAACCCTTAATTAAGCGGAAAAAGCACTGGCCACCGGATTGCATAATTCCAGTGGCTCTTACTACATGAATGCATCTTAACATGCTGTAACATACTGGAAAAGTGATAGTATCTTGCTCTGTGTGTTTTTTTCAGTTTAGAAATTGAGATATCTCTGCAGTGTCTTCCATTCCTTCAGCCTATGTGTATTCCAAGCCACGATCGATGGAGCGAATAGTCCGCCATTTTGTTTGTTATAGACTGTGCACACAACACCCTCTCACTTTCCCGAAAATACAGCAATGGTTCGTGAGGTGGCCTAAAGATCGATGTCATTCAATCTCAGGGTTCGGTCACGCTGTGCGAATCTTGAACACAAATGTGCCATTTGGTTTCACAACCAGGTTCTGTGAATCCTAAACGCGCTGTTTGACGAACCGACGCATACCACTGAAGGGAATTGAAAGCTCCTCCATTATTATTCCTTGCTTATATTAAGAAATTGATAGATAAGTTGCAGAATATTTAATGAGCTGGTTAGGGCTCTCCGAGGACTGGGGCGCGCTGCCTAGGACTTAGCATGCATTTCATGGTGATTTTCCAAGGTTAATACCCGCTCTGTGGTCGGCAATCATGAACCTGACAGCTCCACTATTTCTTAATCCCAATACACAGAATCCATTTCTATCCGCTACGCCGCAATTTCCAATCCCCAATCCTAAAAATTAAAAAAATATATTCAGTATTAAAAAGGCCTCTTTCTACGTTGGAGCCACGTGCTTCATTAATTCGAGAACGCATCACACATCCCATATTGACTACACTGCATCTAAGGGTGGCCGGTAAAACCGGGGTATGACACTAACCCGCCCCTTGCATTAAACCAAGCAACATATTCATGGCCAGTCAATTCCTGCGTATGGATGAGATATTCAAATTCAGCCCTTAAGAGCTGAAGGCCTTGAACAGAAGATATTACTGATGCTACTTGTATATTTGTACATAAACCAATTTAATACATCTTCGGAAATTATGAGAAACAAGTGCGAGATTTTGAATAGGGTTGAAGTTCCAGGAGGAATGTATGCTTTTGTGTTCGCTCCGCGCATAATCTTCAAATTTGAATCGTTCGACTTTAACCCATAGGTGTTAATACGTTTTTTTACTTCTAGTAACACCCAGTTCCCTGCGACCATTTTTTTGTCTTCTTAGAAAGTCTGGAAATCCTAAATGCATTTTATGAATTGACACAAATATATATATTTTACTAAATATGATTTGGTTAATTATTTTGAAGGTGTTTTGTGTGCCATGCCATGTATGTGAAGAGTTATGAGCTTTCCGACATCGGTACGTATATCCAAAAATTATTCACAATTCAAAGTCGGTCAATGACTGGCAGACCACTGGCAAAGCACAAAGAACAGGGGCGAGAGTACCGCAATCAGCGAGATGCAACAGACCAAAACAACCGATGGCACATCAGAGAAAGATGGACACGTGTTTTTAGGCCTTTTGAAATGTTCTGTCACTGGGAGAGAGGATGCACGCCTTAAAGACAATCTAGTATCCTTAGACGTCCCAGCTGGGGCAGACCTTTAATTAATGAACTTCTGCAGTTCATGGCCATGATCAGAGGTGGGTGGAGGGCGTCGAATTCTGTTCCCTGCAGAAACAGTTGTTCGTATAGGGATCAGAACTCCGAGGTTTGCAGTAAACACACCTCCATCGGTTTTTCTTGGTAAATATCAGGAGGTAAAAACTGCAAAAAATTTACAGCAGGAAAATATGCAATAAAATGTTGATACACATGGAATTCTTCTTGAAGACACCAATTCGTATTTAATTCCTCAATTTCAAGATTAAAACTTGGAATAGCAGGTATGTACCACCCCTGGCTAATCTGCTCCCTCCAGGGTTGCTATATATAGGCTAGGGTAAATAACTCATCCTTTCCCTACCACTCGCAATCAGCACCTATGTAATTAACAGAATACTTTTAGATGAAACTTAACTCAGTGGGGGATATCAGTGGGAACCTCAGCGACCTACAAAACGTACCACCCTGGCTTGCGAAGGCTGTGGTCTGCGTGTCCAGGATCAAAGTCATTGTCTAAGGACTTATGTTTAAAGTAATGGAGTGGAAGAGCAACACACAGAATACTGAGAGAAGGTCTCAGAAGTGAAATATATGCCTAGTGGGAAAGGACAAAAATAATCATAGTCATTCCATCATTCATGGAATCATCATTAGAGAAACACGTGAGAAAGAGATGGTATACTAGTATTGATTATCACTCTCTTAAATTGTACAGAGGGTCATCGTGTTCATATATCCGTTTGGCGCCCCTTTGCAGGCCATAGTCTCCAAGCTGCAACTTGTAGATCTAACAATGTAGGTTAACATATGGACAGGCCCAATAGTTATAAATATGCTTATGCTGCCCGAATGCATCTTCTGTCTCCTACCTCCCTCAATGGCTCTTTCTCTAACCCCTTCTCTCTGCTTTCTGTCTTCTACCTCACTTGACCTCTCTGTCCACCCACTCTCTCCACTGTCTACTCACTAAGGGGGATATTCACAAGGACTTATCTCGGATTTATTGCCACCTTAATGCATCAAAAGTGGAGATAGATTTAACACCTCATTCACAAGCTGTTGCAAACTGCAGACATCGCCAGCATTCCCGCGATAACTGCCCCAAAATGTATCTCCACTGTGGACACCACCAGATAACCCTAATGAGGTGCCGAGTAGGCGTTCCCATTAAAAAAAACATGAAAAAACCACAACACCACTTTCACAACAAACTGCCAGATCTGCGAAGCGCATCAAAAACAGGCGATAAGCTGCAATAGCACTAGGGATTTAACACCTGCCTTTTGCTGGTGCCAAGCAGGACGACTACCCACAGCATGAAAGGGAGCCCAGCCAAGAGCCACACCGTAAGACCCACAGATGCCATGGAGACAAAGATCATGCACCGCCGATATCCATGAGGGCCACAACATCCCCCGCCACCACCCGCAGCCTTCCCAAACCCCTGTTCCTCAATTCCCTGACACGCAGCACCATCTTGTTTCTCAGCCTCACCGCCAGGTATTTCCCATCACAACTCATTTGCCAAACATTATAACCATTCAACACTCGCTCAGATTTCCTTCACCTCTGCGCATCCACCCTTCAAACCCTCTTCACTCTACCACCACACATTTTATCCCCTCTATACAATCTCCTCACCTGCCACCTAATCACCCCTAGACTTGACTTCACCATACACACCTGAAACTATTCACTTACAACCACCACAATTGGAGGGGAGAATTGATAAGTACTTGTGGCAATCCACTACTTCATCATGGAAGTAGACAGCTGCCTGCATACACACAAACCTCAAGGTTTCACCCTCAACTCCTCCCAGCACATCCATGATAGCTCAACCAGAGACTACTCATCAGATTACTGCTTTAACCCTATTGCCCAAATGAAGATGAAGTATCCAAACCTGTAGTAAGTGAAATGCATGCAGTCGCCAGAGACTGAATGTATATATTTGCTGCAGATTTTATGTCAAAAATCTCACAAAATTAAATGAACACACAGAGAAATGCAGTGCTACAAGACTGCACACTTGGATGTACAAAGCAAGGCACTGAAGACTGAATTCATAACAAACCGTCTCTTTCTATCCACTTGTCTTGACTGGTAAATGGGCGTTGAAGGGGCAAATACTGAACATCTACTTAAACAAAACTGGTCTCTCCAAAGGATTGGTGAAATAATTTTTCATAGAATCTCAGGGCATATTAGCAAGAACCTCGTTAAAATTATCACTGTTTTAGCGGCAGGAAACTGCCGTGATATGGAAATAATGGGCTTGCTAATATGCGTTATAGAATTCCAATAGAAGCCCAGGTTAGATGTGCTGGACATCTAACCTGGGATTCTATTGGACTTCAATAACGCATATTAGCAAGCCCATTGTTGCCGTTTTAGTGGCAGTTTCCTGCCGCTAAAACAGCTATAATTTTAATGAGGTTCTTGCTAATATGCCCCCTTGTTCCTTTGGGCTGTTTGGTGGTTGTTAATGGGCATGATTATCTCTACACTGCTTCAGTCTCCTTGTTCTACTCCTTTCACTCCATGTGTTTTTCTATCTTACCCACTGCTTGTCATTGTTCCTGAATTATTGTTTGTAGCACATGTGGCAGTAGATACACATGCTTAGCATACTCCTTGGACTCGAATGTTTTTTTCAAATATGTCTCTCAAGTCCTGAGATATGGTGTGACTCTTCCTTTGTGTACGCTGTGCCTAGGCATGTCAGATTTTTCCTTTTCCTTATTTGGTTTGGACGTATACAGAGTGGTCTGTGTAAGTCATGTTCTGAACATATTCCCTCAGCACTGTTCTGTTCCTTATCGATCCCTTTGCATTCAAGTAAGCTCTGTTCTTTTCATCTTCTCAATGCATGAAGAGATGGAAACCATTTTTTCTACACCCCGGCCATCGAGGGCCTTGCACCCCTCACGGGCTGAGTGCCGTCTTTGGTCTCCCATTGCCAGAAAATGCTGCATGTTTTATCAAAGGGCACCCTTTCAAAAGTGCTCTTAGAGCAATTCAAAAAACCTTTAGGCAGACCAGCGCTAGGTGCCTGTCCCCTGACCACCACCATGCCCTCTGTGTGTCACCTTCAGATAAAAAAAGACACTCCAAAGGGAGTGGTGCTGGGTACACCAGAGGGTGTACCAAAAGGTCTCCTCAGAGACTCCCAATATCTCAGCATCAAAGAGAAAGAAGGGTCTGGGTCCTCTTGTCTTCCATCCATTCAATCCGCACTCAGTCCAGAAAATGTCTTTCCGCGAGTTGGACCACAAGGAAATAGAGGCTGAAACCTCATGTCAAGGTAGAGCACCACTCCTGCAGGATTTGGGTGCCAACCTTCAAGCACAAGTGCAGAAAAAGTCAAACAAAGGCCCCTGCTTCCTTTGGTCTCCGGTCAGAACAGCAAAAAGCTTAGCAACCAAGTAAGCCTCCTCCCAAGAACATCTGCCCTCATCAGCTGTAGAGGCATAGTCTCCTCAGGGGCACAGAGCAGTATTGCTCACACACCAAGGCAAGCACCAAAGGCTCCATGAGCGACTGGGCACAAGACTCGGCCATTGTGAAATGTTCATTGGAGCCAAAGTCCTCCTTGATGCGGACACCAAACCAAAAGCAAAGCCGGCTTCAAGGCCTCAGTTGCCGCTCCTTTTTACATGAAAAACGTCACCAAGAACTTGATGCCAGGCAACAGCACATGTTTATCCATCCAGTTACAGGTAAAATCTTGGTGAAGATGCCTCCACTTGTACCTCCATAGCCTGATTGCGTTTTTGTATATTTGTCAGGAAGGGCCTCACTCCCTAATGATACTACAGCCTATCACCAAAGATTAAGCTTTGTTACTATAAAAACTCTGCGACTTATCTGCCCCCATTTGATATTTCCACACAAGGTCCAGGCTACCATCTCCCTTGTTTTGTCCAAACTTGATTACACCATGAAAAGACTACAACGGATTCAGAACTCGGCTGTCAGACTACTCTTACATATAAAACCGCAAGATCACATCTCCCCTGCCATGAAAGTCCTGCATTGGTTACTGGTTGCCAGAAGATCCACGCTCTAGCTGCTTTGTATCACACAAAAGTGATACATGGAACGGGACCGCTCTTCATCAAGTAAATCACCAAACGCATTCAACAAAAGAACCTCCGCTCTAGAGTGGCACCTGGCCCCAAAATCCCAAGCTACAATAAAAAAATGAGTGGGACATCATTCTCTGTTCGAGCAGCTACACCATAGAACTCTTGACCCCCACAACATAAGATCCACAGATAACCACATTATTATTCAGAAAACTACTAAAGAATTGGCTTCCCCACATAACCACAATACCCAGATAGAAATATACAACATATCTCTCTGTATATAAGCATGTATTTGTACTATAGATATGTATGCTTTGTATAAACGTGTACAATGATTATTTCATTAAAAAAAATTATATATAGATATTCATTAGTTCTGCTTAACAAATGTACGTATTACTGATAGTTACTTTATTCTATGTTTTTAACATGTACATAAGTGACTAAATAATAAGTAAATCTTTTTATCATAACTATTTATCTACAATTGCTTCACTATTGATGTCCCTAAAAATATTAATAAATTAATAAATAAAACTAATTTAAAGTACAACACTCAAAAGTCAGAGTTTATTTAATGCATCTTTAATCTACATATAATACCTTCCTTTATGCATCTATATGCCTTCAATGTACTTATGGATATATATCTTTATTACTTTTGGATCTATATTTTATTATTTTTACTTTTTATTACTTTTGCTCTATTCGCATATCCAATGCACTGCCCTATTTTTCATCATATACCGCTCTCAATAAATCCTTAACCTCAACTCTCTGACTCATCTCAAACCACTTTCTAATACTCTTTCAAATGCACCACCCTATTTCTCACCCTATACCTCTATCAATATATACATTACAAACACTCTCATCCACCCCAAACCCTATACCACGACTATGATCCCCAAAATAACCCTATTGAGAATCTTCCCTACTCCACCCCTCCTTGCATCATCTCAAACCTCTTTTTACTCTTTTGATCCCCAAAACAAGCCTGTTGAAACTTTCCCTCTGACTCTTCCCCCACCACCTCCCTTTTACTCATCCCCCTCCACCTCCCTTTACTCATTCCAAGCCTCCTCCTACTGCTATAAGCTCCCAAAAAAATCAAAATACTTCCCTTCTATACCTCCACTATCCTTTTCAATCCAAATAACACACTAACGTGTCCACCATTACTTTCATATTTTCACTATTGTTGTGTGTCGATTTAGATACCGTAAATAGGTTTCCCGAATTATGTCCTTATATAGGCACAATTCGCATTGCCCATATTTAGGCACATAAATCCGACCCTTATTTAGGCATTATCCATGCTAACCAAATACAGGCATGGCCACCTACATCCGTTCATCTACGTCACAACGAGTTCTTGTAAAAGCAGACTCTTAAGCCTTTTGGACTTCCCCTTTCTTGGAAATTGATTTCTCCAAGAACTCATTTACTATGCATGAACATCTATTCCTTAGGGGTTCGTTCATGACGTGCTTCTGCTTGTCTTTAACGTCAATACTGGCATTCCTAAACACCCTCAAGGTATAAATATACCTTCACTTACCATGGCAAACCACGGTTCGGTTACCTACTTGCACGACGCGACTCACCACAGCAAGTTCGGAAGGAAGTCAAGTCCCCGCTTGACGCACATACTAGACGCTATCATCCTCCTCGCAGAGAATCCAGCTCCAGTGTTTTTTACTCCCCTTGTGGGATGTTAGAGAAAACGAGACTCGGAAAGAGATTCCAACCTCACTCATTCTAAGGTATAGAGCGGACTAGAACCTAGAAGGACTTTTGGCAAATCATGGCAACACCAATGTAAACTATAGCCCAACTAGACTATAGAGAAACAGCACCTACTTCTTACCTCGTACTACAATTACATTAGGTACACTGGGGAAGAACGAGCTAGAAGCATCAGATGAGTACTTACATTTTAGCCTGTGTTATTTATGTATGTATTTTTATGAATATGTTCTTCTAATCACTTTGGGGGCATTACCACTTTCGGAAGCCACACTGTTGCTGCCCTGGTGAACACTTTTGGGGGCTTTATTATCTTTACCTGACACAACGGATCCCGCTGCTGCTGCTGCCCTTCCTGTGGTCTCCCCCTGCCGCCGCTGCTCATCGTCATCTCAGCGCGGCCGCAGTACGGGAGGGGACCACAACCTCCAAGTGCCTTTGCGGCAGGAAGCCGCCGCCTTCTACATCCCGCCAGGAGGCGCTTTAAATTGCAGACAAGCCCCGCGTCGAGGGATCCAGCGTGGGCCACGCCGGGCTAAGCCCGGGCCAAGGGCTGGCCCGTTTAAGCCCATTAAAGACCGGGTAAGACCGGACCGGGCCCCCTCTCTTTCGCCCGCTAAACGGTGATTTTCTGTGAACATTATCAGCTCATTGTTTGCTTGGCGGTGTTTTGTACTGTTTAAACTTTAAATAGCAAACAACAGCTTAACTGAGGCCGCATATTGACTCTGTAAGCAGACATGTCTACTCACGGCAGCAGGAGTAAAACCGCCGCAGGGGGGGGTAAATTAACAGGTACTCTGGATGATTTTATAACACGTATAAATTCAGTTATCGACCAAGGCATATGCCTAATGGAACGCAGGGTCTCTCAAGACCTAGCGTTCGCGAAAAGATTATCCATGGGACACCTAGCGTCAGCTCGTACACCCATACCTGAACCTGCCAAGGAAATTGACCCGTTACTGGTCCATGTGGATGTACACTGTATGCCGACAGGGGGGTATCTGTCAATTTCCACCTCTCTATCAGACTCACTGATAAGTTCAGACCTAGAAAAAACTCTGCAGCTTATTCCAGATAGCTTGCAGGCCATAAGGAGCTTTAGCTCATCTAGGGAGAGGAGGGAGGGTGCTAAACCCAAAAAGAAAGCTACCAAGACGATTACTCCAGGGCCTAAAAATCCTAAGACATCGAAATCTAAGGATGCTTGTGTTTCATCCAAAAATCAGAGGGTGAGACAAGAACAGGCTAAAAAGAATAATGACCTGATACACGCAGAAGCTGTAAATGTTGCCCTGGACTTATCGGACGTTGAGGTCCCTCTTATTAATAACATAGAACATCAGGAGGGCAACTCTGAAAGCCAATTCCTAGAAAAAATTGGGAATTTGTTTAAAACCCTCCTGACACCACTAGAAAATAGACTCGTGCACATTGAAAACCAGCTTAAGGTTTTGCTTAACCTCACTAAGAATCCACCACATCCAGGAGTAAAATCGATAGCGAATGGTCAACCAATAAAATCTGGCAATCAAGCTTAAAATCTAAACAACCTCCACCACCCGCACCAAAGGTAACTAATTATCCCGCAATTCCAACAGAGAAAAATACAGCCGTCAAACACCCTGGCCAGACCACTCAAACCGGGAGGGAGGAGATTCCATCAAATACCCATGTCGTCCCCCATAAAAACAAACAATGGGAAAGGGTGGCTACAAAGGGCAGACATACTGTAAACCTCCCCCAGAGGCTAGCCCTTATGTAGTCGTCATGACAGGAGTTCCTGAACTGGAAGAATTTGCAGAGGAGCCAAATTGGTCCCTAAATAATAAAGTTGCCTACTGGCTTAATATTAACTGTCCCCTTCCCCCGCATCTGTCCAGTAAGATTATAATGGTATGCAGGGTACCATGGGTAGGGCAAGATAGGAAGACTATAAAAGGCGACTGTGTCTTGGTCAACTTCGGGGATCAGCGCACGGTCGACTACATCTGCTCATGGAGAACACAATTGAGCGGTGCAGGAATAGAAACAAGATGGCTATCATACTTTTACCAACCTAGGAGTCACCAAGTTCGGGGGGAACTGGGGAAATGGAGGTTTTTAGGAATGGGGTAGTTACCCAACTAGGAACCAACTGTATATGGGTAACTGGGGGGGAATTACTACTGCCAATAGATACAGCTGTCTTGAGATGGTGGACTGACTGGTTAGGTCACCCAAAAAAACCAGAGGAAAGCAGGAGCAGGCTAACCATGCCAATTATGCACAGAAGCGGAATAGATCACTCCAACACTAATAAACCATCCAAGCAAAGGTCAGATGAGGGCGTACTTAACTCTGCCATAGGAGCTCCACCTATTAAGGGCAAGATTAACAACAATAGCCCAGAAATCACCCAAACCCAGGGTCACCCATGCTGTAAAGTACTAAATGTTATAGCCGCAAGTGACCAACAAGGGGCTCAAGAAGGTCCATTGGATTCTATCCAGCAAAAAAATGATACTCCTACACTGGCCGACACAGGAGGAACTTTAACTCTCCTGTCTTGGAACGTAGCGGGACTATCTAGCAAAGTTAAGGACCCCACTTTTGTAACATTTGTAGATAAATTTAGCATAATCTGCTTACAAGAATGCTGGGAACAGAGGGAAACACACTTAAGTGGATATCGTACTTATTTCTCTGCAGCTAAACAGACCACTAGGGGCAGAAGTTCTGGAGGCTTGACGACATTTATATCAAATATGTTACATATGGAGGTAAAAATTTTAAGTATAGGAGGGGATTACTGTCAAGCATTGCTATTGAAGTTAGGAGGTAAACAACAGGTCATCCTGATTAATCTTTATAATAACATCCCAAAGGAAGATGCAGACAAGGATATAGCAGATTTAAGTAACATCTTACACACACAGCAGGACTCCGCCCAAACAGAGATATGTGTCATTTTGACGGGTGACCTAAACTGCCATATATGCCCTCAAAGTGATCTTGATACCTGTGGGGTGGTTAACCTGAAGGGAGACCCGTGCACCCACTTTGAGCACTCCAAGTTCGGTAATCTACTTAACAACCTGGTATGTGAATGGGACCTAGGCTTTGCCAATGAACACTGTAGTCCTCAGACCGCCTTTCAACCTACCTTTATTGGACGCGGTCTGCGGTCAGTGATCAACTTTACGTTACTTACAGCCAGCTACCATCGCTGTGTCCTGGGTTTTAATACAGAGGACATCTCAATGAGCGACCACTCCCTGATACACTCGTCATTCAGCTTTGGGTTGGGCAATCCTCAGAATATCATAGTGGCCGAAAACATTTATCGCCACAAGATTGCACTCTCCAGAGTGAATGGTTATTCCATAAAATGGAGCAAGATAAATCCAGCCACTTTTCTGCACACCCTAATATCAGACCAATTAAATGATTTTATGATTTGTCTTGCGGAAGACCCCAGCCCAACTGAGGTCGTATCTGCCTTCCAAAAAATAAAAGGGCAAATCTGTAATCAACTAACTCGCAAGAGTAGGCTAGGCGAAGGAAACATGACCGAGGGCTGGTTCAACTCTGATTGTAGCAAAGCTCATGCGCGGCTGAAGCTAGCTCTTAAAAAGATACCTAGAAACATAACAGATATAAGGATAGCCAGATCACTCTATAAAGCTGCAATAAAAACGAGGAAGTTTGATTTAAAAGAGGAAGCCTGGGTAGCTCTACATAAGGCATGTGCACTGAAAGATAACACTGCCTTCTGGAGGGCCGTAAATGCCCCCTTCTTTATAGAAAGGAAAACAGACACAATTGAGATAACCATAGAGGAGGTGGTATGGATAAACCATTTTTCTGAGCTATACAAAAAAGCTGAGTTAGTTAGCTCGGTACGACTTGGTTATCAGCCAGCCGAGGTGTCTCTTCCCCCTAGAAATAACCTTCTCCATAGCAGAAGTAGAAATAGCTATCGCAGAGAGTTCTCTGAATAAAGCTCCGGGACCAGATGGAGTTCCAATAGACACCTATAAGGCTGACATCTCTCTCTGGGACCCCCTTCTGACCAACGTCTTAAATAGTTACACAAAAAAGGGATTTCCATCGACTTGGCAGGAGGCGATTGTAGTCCAAATCTTTAAGAAGGGCGATCGTAGCGATCCAAAGTGTTACAGGCCAATTTCACTTTTGGATTCGCTTATGAAAGTGGCTGGCAGAATAATACTGAACAGACTACATACGTGGGCCAAGGAGGCTAATGCCCTGTCTAAGTTTCAGTATGGCTTCACATCTGGCGTAGGTACAGTCGACCAAGGACTTAATCTGACCATAATTACGGCCAAGTACATAGTGGCAAAGAAGGGTAACCTATTCATGACCTTCGTTGACCTTAGCTCAGTGTTTGATTGTCTAAGTCACGAAGTGCTGTGGGACACCTTAAAAGATCTAGGCATTGATCCCAGCATACTTAATTTTATTAAAGAACTTTATCGAGGGGCAGGGGCAATGGTCCGCTTTGGTAAAAACGGAGAATGTACTAACAAATTCCCAATCATGAAGGGTGTGCGCCAGGGCTGCATCCTGGCACCCTTTCTATTTAATCTATATATAAACAGTGTGGCAGCCTTTTTAATTGATTAGGAATTGGATTACCCTAAAATAGATGGTGTAGCAGTGCCAATTTTACTATATGCGGACGACGCAGTCCTAATGGCAAGGACTCAAGTAAGCCTCCAAAAGGCGCTGAATAGCTTCGCAGGATACATTGACGATAGAGGCTTAAAAATAAATGTAGGGAAAACCCTGACCATGTGCTGCTCCTCTAAAAAGAATCTACTGTGTAACGCCATCTTAAATCAGTAAAGGATAGTACTAACTCGTACCTTTTCCTATCCAGGGATAGTTTTTAACAAAAAAGGGCATTGGTCCACAGCGGTAGCCGCAAGAAAGCTAGCTTTTATTCGCACTATAGGAGCTCTGAAACATTTTGCAAATAGACTGGGGGGCAGGCCGATACGTGTCCTGTTGGACATCTATATGGCTAAGTGTGTATCGACTGCCACTTACGGGGCAGGTATTTGGGGGGTTGCAGATTCCTCAGAAATTCAAACGTGTGAAAATGCCTTTCTGAGATATCTGCTGGCTGTCCCTAAATCCACTTCTAGCTATGTATGTCATAAAGAGCTTGCCTTGGTCTACATAACAGATTTAATCAAGGTCTCCCCAGTCCTGTTATGGCATAAAGTGTGGACTACACTCGAAACTGAGTTTAACCGGGCCATCATTCAGGATTGTGTCAAACAGCAGGGGGCAAAACATATCCATTGGCTTGGCTATGTAAAGGACTTTTTAACAGACATAGGCCACCCTGAGTTTTACAACATCCCCTCCACTCTATCTTCCATCTCCAAAAAAGCCCTTAAGAATGTTTGTCTTGAGCATTTGGAAGAACAACGCAGGCAGATAGAGAGGAAGAAGGTGTCTGTCATTCAACATCAATACCTATTATATGGCCCGGGCACACAGCTATATCTGTCATCGAGTTACTCCATGCAATCATCTACACACTGTATTTTATTCTGTAAATTTTATTCGCATAGTAGGAAAAGATTTTTACTACCTTTGTTAAAAGTCTGGGGACTGAGACAATGTAGGCCCGCTTTTATCAAGATACAATTGTTACAAGATGAAATGACTATCTATGCAGTCTCCCTGTTTTTAAAGAGTATCATTAGGTGCAGATCCTCTATGTTATAATACCTTCTTTAAAAATACTGAAAATGAAATTAATTGAATTGCATGGAGGATTGTTTTTATCTGCTGTGAATCTATGAACTGTTTTTAACTGTGAATCTATGAACTTCCTTTTATTGTTTTTATCTTTTATAATGTGCTTTTATGATTTTAAACAAAAATTGAATAAAGCTATCTTTGACTTGACTTGACCTGAATATATGTCATAGCTACAAACCATTCTATTGCAGTATTATTTTATCTTACTGCTAACGCTGTACGTATTAAACTTCGCATTCTGTCTTACGATTGTAGCAGTTCATATGTCTTGCAGGAGAAATAACACTGTTCAATAACCCCTTCGATGCTCATGATGAGCTTAGCTCGTCATGAGGCACGGTGCTCGTGTGCTCATGACGAGCTCAGCTCGTCATGACCGCACCCAGTCCTATTCGTTTCCAGCACAAGAGAGGAATATCTGCAGCATCCATAAGGTTAAACCCTTTTTATTGAAACGCCTGTCTATCTATTTCTGTGTGAATCTGTTGAAATTAAGCATGCACGATTGATAGAGTGAAACTGTTATCTATTGTTTCCACAATTCTGAGATTGTTTGGATTCTAAGGGAAACAAAGTTGTCATGTTTATGTGGTTGTCAGAAACTAATCCTTCTTGTTTATTCAAGAAGTTTCAAGTAACCTCTGAGTTAGCTGGCACATACGAGTAATTACGTTTAATGTACTAGATAGAGACATACTGACCTCAGTCCTATGTCAAAACTATAGTGTATATTATTCCAATGCGCAGAGCCTATCAGGGATATAGGAACTACACTATATGGCGCTCAACGGTTTGGTAAGTCACTAATTTAACGCTAGATACTGAAGTAACTCACTCGTGCTTTCCTCAGAGACCCCTACTCATAATACTCCATATGACGTCTGGAGTGGGTAGGGATAATATCTGTAGTATCAAAAAAGGACTAGCTTAGTTGTGTTTGGGGGACTCAGTGGATACGTATGTCGGCAACCCAATTGGTTTGATTGTGAAGCCCTCACCCACCAACCTAGTTGGTGGCATGCTTCATCATCGGGCCCACCACAGTGACACCAAATGTGTCCCGGGTGTGCTTCGACTCCAGATTACTGAGGAGCTGGTATACTTGCTGAGTGTGCTGTGTTGTGGGTGTGAAAGTGATTTAAAAGCTATGCAGTGGGTCCCAGTTCCCGAGGGTATAAGGATAACTTTAATGTCTGGGCCCCTGCTAGCATATAAAAAGGCAATCGGACGCAGTGGAGTGAGTTATGGGCTCCCACGTCCTGTGTGGTCTACATGTTTCAGCCAGGCCTTTTATTTACATCTGGCTTTCCTGAGGACCAATGAGTATGTGTGAGTGAAAAATAAACTATATTAAGTGGTTAGTGTTGTTTTATAAAAGTGCCGCACTCGCTAAGGTGCTATACGTGTTAGAGGGGGATTCCCTCTGCTTTAACTTGCTGTTTGCTGTTAAAGCTTCCTGGGTCACCTGGCAGGGGGAGAAGACCGGAATT
Source organism: Lissotriton vulgaris (assembly GCF_964263255.1). Taxonomy (NCBI): domain Eukaryota; kingdom Metazoa; phylum Chordata; class Amphibia; order Caudata; family Salamandridae; genus Lissotriton; species Lissotriton vulgaris. Next base: position 847,978,365 of record NC_141685.1, read on the forward strand.
GCCAATCTGCGTGCTCCTGGGACCTATCGTCCTGCTCCGGTGTCCCTCCTTTTTTGATACTACATATAAACCAGGGGATCCGGACTAGCCTAAGCCTATCTAGTCCTCTCTCTCCATTTTGATCTGCTGATAGGGATCATATCTGCCATAGCTGAGTAGGACGAAAATCCTATGTATTAGCTTTTTGGTTTGTTCAACGTTAAAGGATACAGTGTTCCAAAATATTGTGCACCTTATCTGTGTTCCCTTGCAACTTGCTCTGCAATTTTCTTTAAACAATGATCGAAAACGGCATTAACACCGAAGCTGTACCCAACAATGTCGCGGTAGCTTTTGATTATACAGGTTTTAATGAAACAGATGAAAATGCGATAATCATCGCTCCTAATTTAAGGAGAGCCATCACTCTAAAACTTATAAAACATGGCCAAACACCAAGAGGTGGTAGAGCAGTTTTTGTGATAGAAGCACATGAATCTCACCAGACAGAGGTATTCTACTCATGTATAGTATTCCCTGAATCACTATGAATAACTAAATGTTTCACTTCTACAAAGAAGATGAACCATCAGAGGAATATATTCCTTTTGAGGATATTGAAATTCTACTCACATACCAGGAGCATGATCTCTGGTTTAAAGGCGCCCTAAAACATAACAATCACATTACCAGGCTCGGTCCACTAAGTAGTCCATGAGCAACATGGCCAATTATAGTCAGCTACACACCTCATCCGCACATTAAATAAATGTCAAATGATAAATTACTTACTCAGCTCAAAGAGTTAATCAAAATTTATAGACAATTGGTTCAAAATATCATGTGGACTTTCACAGTCCAACCGAGAATAGCCATTCCAAGACAAACCTCTCACCAGGGGAATGCGCTAAAAATCACACCACAGACTTTATAAGCAGTCATGGGTAAAATCCCCACAAAACAAGAACAAATTCCGTTCTGGATAGCTCAAAAAATTATTCAAATCGAAGCTGTATTTCCTAATTCCAGCCCTTCTGAAAAACATAGAATTCTAACAATCTATTTCCAATGGGGATAACACCACATCTGGAAGACTGCACCACTTGGGGCACAGTCTTTGCTGCTATCTACACTAAAACACATGGTGTTCCATCTATGGCGGTAATACCCGACATCCTGAAACAGATTCAAAATAAACTACGGGGCAGAGCCTTCTCTGAATTTAGGAATGAACTTACTGAAAAATTTCGACCAGGTCTCAACAATAATATTATCTAATATTAAAGGAGAAGCAGCATCAGTGGCAATCCGCCAGAAATTAAGGGAATTTAATGTAATAGTACAACCACAAGAATGAGCCAGAATAATTGAAAAATCCTATGAAGAATTAGGCAGAGACAGTTTGGGTGGGAAACCAGTTAAACCACAACTGTCTGAAAATCCTGAAAACGCCTTTACTAAAAACAATCCTATCTCTTCTAAAAAGAAGTGGGCAAATAACAAACAACATTCAAAAGAGAAATATTGTCAATCCCGGGGTAGGTCTCCTCAAAATAAGCCTTCTGAAGGGTGGTATAACCTCAGGAATAGGGATAATATGAGAAAACCTGACAGGTATCAAGATACTGATACACGTTCCTCTCGTACCTTTCAGATATCATCACAGACATCTGAAAGAAGAGGATGGTCAAATCAAAAAGAAGAACGCGTGAAGTCCAAAGATAATCAACACGTTCAGATAAACAAACTAAAACCTACATTCTCTAAGAAGAAAGTAGCATGTCTGAAGATCAGACATGCCGAGGATTCTGAGAACATAGCTCAAGAACGGAGAATGGGCTCAGACAATGTTTCAATATTGGACAGCGCAGCAGAAGTATCAATAGCTCTCCAGAACATGAAGGGACTTCTGGAGACAGTGGACCTAATGAAGACATTCAAGTTGAGACTGCAGACACCAGGGTTAGTTTTCCACAAAGATTATATGAAATAACACTCCGGATGGAGGGAGACATAGCAAGAAAAGTGAAAGCACTCTTTTGGGAGCGACATTCAAAGGGTTATGATATACTTCTAGCAGAACAGGACTGGCCACCAGAATTTGTCAGAGAGTGCCCACATGGTGAAGACATCATTATTGCGAAAAAAATGAAGCCAGTATCTGGGTTCAGGGACCTGTCTTGTGTAAAGGCTACCTAACAGGAGTATGTAGGTGTAGCTTTTAAGAAAGAGAAATGTTCTTTCTTGTTTTCCCCTCACTCACCGAAGTTTCCTCACGGTGACATGCTTCATCATCGGGGTCATCCCAGTTCTCTACGAAAAGGGGCGTGCTGCGACTCTCGAGCTACGAAGGAGCACTGTTAAGTGAAGGACTATGTGTGGTGAGAGAAAAGTGGAGTGGATGTGTGTGTGAGTGTTAAAAATACCGTGCTAGTGGGCCTCAATGTTTTATTCTGCTCCTAGACCGGTATGTTAAAAGTGGGGTTTATACTGTATGCCAACCAGTGATGTGGGTTGGTTCAGTATGTGGTCAACATGTTTCACGCTACCCCTAGCGTTTTGTCAGGACCATACAGGGACCAGCCCTGTATAATGCCACTCCTAAAAATACCTAGATTTAGGATTACGAAGAATAGATTAGTGCAAATAATATTTACAGTGAATGACGCTGTTCCAACTCGGTACACGCGTAGGTTTTGTTCAATGGTGAACATTTGTTGGTGCATAATGGCACATCATGGTCTCATAGGGGGGCGGTATCGCCTCGGTGGAAGCATCTTGCGGTCCAAGGGGAAGCAGCTAGGTAATATTATGCGGCATTGCTGATTAGGAACATTGTTTCCACCGAGGCGATACCGCCCCCCTATGAGACCATGATGTGCCATTATGCACCAACAAATGTTCACCATTGAACAAAACCTACGCGTGTACCGAGTTGGAACAGCGTCATTCACTGTAAATATTATTTGCACTAATCTATTCTTCGTAATCCTAAATCTAGGTATTTTTAGGAGTGGCATTATACAGGGCTGGTCCCTGTATGGTCCTGACGAAACGCTAGGGGTAGCGTGAAACATGTTGACCACATACTGAACCAACCCACATCACTGGTTGGCATACAGTATAAACCCCACTTTTAACATACCGGTCTAGGAGCAGAAAAAAACATTGAGGCCCACTAGCACGGTATTTTTAACACTCACACACACATCCACTCCACTTTTCTCTCACCACACATAGTCCTTCACTTAACAGTGCCCCTTCGTAGCTCGAGAGTCGCAGCACGCCCCTTTTCGTAGAGAACTGGGATGACCCCGATGATGAAGCATGTCACCGTGAGGAAACTCCGGTGAGTGAGGGGAAAACAAGAAAGAACATTTCTCTTTCTTAAAAGCTACACCTACATACTCCTGTTAGGTAGCCTTTACACAAGACAGGTCCCTGAACCCAGATACTGGCTTCATTTTTTTCTCAATTATCCTTAGGAGGACGACCTGGTCTGTAGAACTTCCTTCTCCCTCTTTTTTGGTGTGAAGACATCATTATGCCAGCCTTCTCCAACCATGTTCCAGTATATTTAAAATATACTTATGCAAAGGAATGGGCAGTTGCCCAAGCCGCAGCATTATTCAAAAACCATGTAGGATGGGATAAGGACTCACCTCACAACAAAATCCAGTTAAAAAGTCAACCAACGGGGTGCGTGTCAAAGATGGCGACCTGGTCGGGCTTGGGTCTCTGCGGCTCCCCGTCCTGAACCCTGCCAAAAGCCCTAAATTGCATCGCCCTATCTCTCCCAGCCCTCAAACGACCCTGAAATTTGGGGCCGACAGCAGCTGCAACCGAGACAACCCAACAGCACTCATCGGTAATGGCGGCCGCCTGAAACCGCCGGCTGCCCTAAGAGCCATGTGATCACGCCCAACGGATTGGACAGCGGGGCCGCTGACCGTCACATCCGCGGAGGTGACCCAGGACACCCGGATTGAGATAGAGGCTCCCTGCTCGGTCCCTGCACTCCTCCAGCGTGACCCGGCCGGCGGTGCAGAAGGGCCCGGCAGGGAAGCACAAAAATTGAGGCCTGGCTTTGGGGCCTAGTGTTGAAGACTCTACACAAGGGGGGCCCTCGCTTGCTGCCACAGACACCCGGTGCCCCACACGGAGAGCGGCCCTCGCTGCCAGCCGAAGCCACACGGTGCCCCCCACAGAGCCCTGGAAGCCGGCGTCCACAGACCTGAAGCGACATCGTGGGAGACGCAAAAAATCGAGGACCCGGCTCTGGGGCCTAAAAGCTAGGACTCCGGCGACGTTGATGGCATGAGAGTGACCCCTGCTGACAGCCGCATGCATCCAATACCCAGTGCCCCCATGGCGATCTACAGGACGGCGACCACAGCTTTGGAGCAGCAAGGCCGCTGACCCCCTGCGAGGCCTGGAACTACCAGAGGCAGCGGCGTGGGCGGCCGGAGGACAGAGGCAGTAGCAGAAAGTAGGACTGATGCCAACACCAGAATACAGCAGCATCAGAGACAGAGACGAGGAGAGTGGAGGAGGGAGTTGTGAAGAAGCTCGGGGGGCACAATCAAGCTCCCGGTGTGCAGACGGGCTGGGCCTCAGAGCGGCGCTCTGCTGAGGGCCGAAGATATGACACAAAGGTCCCTGGTGCAGTGGTAGGGTAGTCGGATACCGTACGCAGCGCGTGGAAGGAACGCGCGAGCACCGGAGACCACCTGGGAGTTGGGACAGTTGTCTGAGTGGAAAGGCCTGCCTCGCCAATACATCCCACCTGGCGGCTTGGGACCCCCCCTTATCCACTCACATACCATTCACATACCACGGCGGGGGCATACACGTGCACCCTCTGGGAACCAGCCTGCTGTTTGAAGGTCCCCCGGGGCCCCCGGACCCTGGAAAGCACCACAGCCTTTGGGAACCAGCGGGCTCTGCAGTGCCACGACCGGGACGGGGGAGCGGAAAGTTGTCACCCACTAGACAGAGCAGAGAGTCATCTCCTCGACAGCGTGGTCTGTATTCCCCCCGGGGCGTACGGGCCACTGCGCTTTCCCCCGACCCCCCCCTCCCGGGAACATAGGCCAGGTCGGCCCCACCGACTGTGCTGGGCATTACGGGCCAAAGGGGGAAGAAAGGGAACCAGACGCTCCCAGAGATGTTGGCTAAATCTCAGCCTCGGTCCAGCAAAGACCCGCCCTCCCCAAAGATCACGGGGACGCCGCCGCACTAGTCCAGTGATCAAGTGCCCATCACTAGATCCTTCCTGGAATTGCTGTTTAATTCCCTCAGGGAGGACTTTAAGTCCCTGAAGCAGGAGGTGGCGGGGGAAGTCCGAGAGCTCCGGCGGGACGTGGAAGGTCTCGGAGAGAGAGTGGTTGCTGTTGAAGAGGCCGACCAGACCAGAAGTGATGAGATTGCACAGCTTCAGCAGGAGGTCCTGCGACTCACTGATCAACAGGTGGACCTCCAGTCCCATGCAGAGGACCTCGAAAACCGTTCCCGTCGCACCAACATACGGGTCCGGGGAGTTCCTCAGAAGACGGAAGGGTCGGACATTACCAGCTACCTGCAGGATCTATTTCGGGACATCTTAGGGGAACCGGCCGACTTCCACGTCCGCATCGACCGAGCACATAGAGTTGGGCTTCCTAGGAGAGCTTCTGCTCGGCCACTGGACATCTCGGCCTTTCTCCCTGACTTCCCGCTCAAAGAAAGGATCCTCAGGGAAGCCCATCGTGCACAACCCCTTCACTTTAAAGGACACCCTGTCGCCTTGTACCAGGACCAATCGGCCATCACTTTGCAAAAATGAAAGGAGTTCAAAGTAGCAACAGATTTCTTACGGCAACAAGAAGTCCCGTACTCCTGGGGCCACCCGTTTAGACTGATTTTTAAATGGAACGGCACCCTGCACCAAATGCGCTCACTTAAGGACACCTGCGCTCTTTTGGGCCTAGACACGGAAAATGACGACACAGCGATGAAAGTATCACAAGGACCTTCCAGGGGCGGGTGGCAGACGGTGGGCCGTAGAAGATCTCCGACACATCGCTTGAAGCCTGACGCCTCTGTCATCATACAAGAAAGGGCGACGGCGGTGGCTGGGGTGGCCCGAGAGACCTCACCTCCCGAATAATTTGTGCATCCATTGGAGAGATTGTTCATAGCAAGCACTTGGCTCAAGTGATGGGAGGGTGACGGGCGGGGGGGCGGGTTGGCCGCCACTGGAGATGACCCCTATATGTAATTTCACCACGGCCCTGTATGGACTGGCAGGACTGGGACTATACATTTTTCTGATATGGGGGTTGGGTGGGGGGAGACCATCCTGTTTTGCAAACTGGGGCATTGGACAGAGGACAATGGGTTGAGAGCTGGGATGCTGGGGAGGGGGTGTAAAGGCAGTTTTTGGGTGGAGGGAGGGGGCATTGGTTGTTCTTGGAATGTTGGTGGGGGGATGGTTGGGACAAAAACCGGGGATGGGGCTAAGGGTGTGACCCAGTGTGCCGGGGAACTTTATGGGGCTCACTCGCCCTTTGATTCGTCATTGGCTCCTCCAAGGAACCTGTGCTCATACAGCTTGAGGTCTCCTTGCTCTCCCATAATGGAGTCCAGTTTGAAGGTACTAACTCTTAATGTTAAAGGCCTAAACAATCCGACTAAGCGGAGGGCCGTGATCTCATACTTGGAAAACTGCGGGCCGACATATGCTTACTGAAAGAAACCCATCTCCTACTCAAAGATTTGCATAGGATGCGATCGCGCACTTTTCCCCAGCAGTTCTTCTCCTCGCTCCCGACAAAGAAGGCAGGTGTTGCCATTTTGGTCTCCAGGGGCTTCCACGGCTGCGTGGGGGACAAGGTGGGGGGATTAAGGGCAGATTACTAGCACACACTTTCCTCTTGGGGGGACAGCGCTTTACAATTGCCGCAATTTACGCCCCGAATTCTGGCCAGGAAACCTTTCTGAAACAAGCTGCTTCCGAATCCTTTCAATCCCTTAACTCTCCTTTGCTTATCGGGGAGACCTCAACTTGGTGATGGACTCAAACATAGACAGGTCGGACCACTGCTATGGGGACACGGGAGCCATAACAGCTGCTGGTAGGGACTGGCTACGCGACAAAGGCCTAGTGGACTTATGGAGATTCTTTCACCCCACCACATCACACTTCAAGTTCTATTCTCACGTCCACCACACTTATGCCAGACTAGACCACTTCTTGGGCTCTTCTGAAATACTCCCCATCCTTAAAGACATAACCATTACCCCTGCAGTGCTGTCTGACCATGGCGCTGTGGAACTAACATTACAGGTCCCCAGATCCACCCGTCCCCCTGGGTCCTGGTGGCTGCGCGAGACCCTACTACAATGACCGGAAGTTACCAAACAACTGCACACACGCCTTACCGAATACTTGGCTACTAACGACACCCCTCGGACTCCTGTGACTGCCCTTTGGGGGGCCTTGAAAGCGGTGGCCAGAGGCAAGCTCATTGCCATCGCGGCAGCAGAGGCCAAGGACCGCAAAGCGAAAAGAGACGACCTCACAGCTCGGGTCTCTGAACTAGAGAGGGTCCATAGCCGCACCGGCGCCCCGCTGGTTTGGAAACAACTGAAAGCCGCCAGGGCCCAACTGGCCAGCCTAGACACCGACCGTACGGAGCTCGCAGCTCTGCACCTCCGCCATTCTTACTATGTCGGGGGGAATAAAACAGGCCGCCTGCTGGCCAGCTCCCTGAAGGCGAAGGCTCAACGCTCCCAGATTACTACCCTGACGGATGACTCCGGTCAAGACATTTCAGGCGAGACCCAGATTGCGGAGGCGTTTAGGACGTTTTATGCTACATTATATAAGGCGGACTCTGTCCCGCTGGAGGATGTTCGTAACTATCTAGAATCTGCAAATGTAACGGAGCTGTCTCAGGACAATGTGGATTCCTTAGACGCCCCTACCCGCCTTGACGAAGTCCTGGCTGCCATCGCCCACCTCAGCCCTCTTAAATCCCCGGGACCAGACGGATTCTCATCCGGGTTTTACAAAGCTTTTAGCCAGTTGCTGGCCCCAGTCCTTACCCGGTTCTTCAACTCCTTCGAAGGCCCGAGTTCTATCCCTCCGGACATGTTAGCGGCCGAGATCATAGTGCTACCTAAACCGGGCAAAAAGCCTACCTATTGTCCCGCGTTCCGCCCCATATCTCTACTTAATCTGGACCTGAAGATCTGTACAGGGATCTTAGCTGCGCGCCTGGGCCCATTCCTGCCCGGGATCCTGGAGCCTGATCAGTCCAGCTTCGTCCCAAATCGCCAATACTGATTGACAAAGCCCACTTCCAGAACTCGGACTCCGCGTTACTAGCTATTGACGCTTGCACGCTTGCACTTGGTCCGACCATTACCTGATCTCGTTTACCCTTCCCATCAATCCCCCTACCAGGCCCCCGCTCCCTAAGAACGTTTGGGTCCGCTCTTGGAGCCGAGTTGACCCGTAGAATTTATCTGCTCTATTAGCTTCCTCCTACCCTACCCTACAAGACCTGTCCTCTCTTTCTCAGGCCGCTGCCATTGAACATTGGCTCTCCTCTAGTTGCGATTCAATCGCCCCGTTGAAGCGGGTTTCATCTAAACGGGAGAAAGATGCCAACTTATGGTTCAATGAGGATCTTAAAACCATCAAACTTGCAGTACGCCGCGCCGAGCGCGCTTGGAGGAAGAACTACTCTCCCCCACTTAGAGCTGAGTTTACCACTCTCCTTGCTCAATATAAGAAAGCCATCCTGGCTGCAAAAACGGCCTACTTTTCCGCAAAGATCCATGCAGCTGAGAATAAACCGAGGGAAATCTTCTCAATTGTCCACAACCTGGCCTTTTCTGATAGGACATCTCTCAAGCCCTCCCCGTCCCAGGACCTTTGCCACTCTTTAAATAATTACTTTATCGAGAAGATTGCCATCATAAAAGCCAACATTCCCTCACCCCCTCCGACTTTTGTTGACCCCCAGTGCTCCCCACCTAAAGGACAACTAGATGCTTTTCCTCCCCTGACTAAAGACTCCATGGCCTCAATAATTCCTCTTGTCAAATCCGGATCCCCATTGGACACTTGCCCTGCACACATCCTTTGCCCACATCTATACAACCTGTCCAGATCCGCCCCCTTCACTTCCTTAACAGCTCTCTTTCCCAGGGGGTTGTAGCCAACCCACTGAAAACCGCTGTTATTGTCCCCATCTTAAAAAAAACGGGCGCAGATCCTTCGATCCCCGCCAACTATCGCCCTATCTCCCTCCTACCATTCCTGGCGAAGGTGCTCGAACGCCATGTCACCAGGTCTCTGAGCACCTTTGTGGAGGAGTATGGGATTCTCGCCCCTCGCCAGGCCGGTTTCTGCACCGCACACTCTACGGAGTCCGTAGTTCTCTCGGTCCTCGACAACCTTAGGGAGGGAATGGATACCAACCAGGCCCAGGCCTTGGTTCTCCTCGATCTTTCAGCCGCCTTTGACACGGTTGATCATACCATCTTACTTTCCCGTGTCAAGGCGGCGGGGATCGGAGGTTCCGCGTTGGTATGGCTATCCTCCTTCCTGAGGGACCGCACCCAGGCGGTTCGCCTGGGAGACTTCTCTGCGGACTTACAAAAAGTTCAGTGCGGGGTCCCCCAAGGTTCCTCCCTCTCACCCCTCCTGTTTAACCTTTATATTGCCCCTCTCATTTTTCCACTACAATAAATGGACGTCAGCATATACAATTATGCTGACGATCTTCAACTTGTCTTCAACCTGTCTTCTTCCCCTACTTCTATCTCCAACTTCTAGTCTATTATGATTTTTATCCAGGACTGGATGAACTACAACCACCTGAAACTTAACCCAGATAAGACCGAGCTAGTGCTAACAGGTGGTTGCTCCAGTCCTTGGTCCTCACTCTTCTGGCCCCCTTCCCTAGGTTCCCCCCCGGTCCCCTCCACCTCAGTCAAAACTCTAGGTATCAAACTCAACTCCCAGCTCACTCTTCACTCCCAGGTCAGTTTCGTGGTGTCCTCCTCCTTTCTGTCACTACGCACCATCCGCAGGGTATCTCGCTTCTTCACCTTCGATGCCCTGAAACTGATCATTCTGGCAATGGTCATATCCCGCCTGGATTATGGCAACGCCCTATATGCGGGGATCCCTGCATATAGTCTACGGCGGTTGCAATTAATCCAGAACCAGGCGGCACGATTGGTGTTCAATCTTCCAAAATCTCATCATGTAACTCCCCTCCTCAGATCTCTACACTGGCTTCCGGTCCGTGAACGCGTCCAGTTTAAACTTGCCTCTATCACCTTTCAAGCACGACTGGGCGCGACTCCGGCCTTTATAACATCTGAAATTGTTCCCTATGTTCCAACCAGAGAACTGCGCTCCTCCTCGCAATTCCTACTTTCAGCCACCCGCTTTCGGAGAAAGAAATGGGGAGGATCCAAGTTTGCAACCCTTGCCCCACTCCTGTGGAACTCCCTTCCTCTTGAGCTCAGATCTATAACTCTGTACCCTCAATTTTGGAAGCAACTTAAAGCCCACCTATTTGCCAAATGTTTTAACTAAACCACTTGCGGTTCCCCTCTCCCTGTTCTGCTTCCCCCGTTCCTACTCCGGAGAGCTGTCTTTTGTAGCGCCATGAAACCGCTGGTGAAAGTGCTCTTTACAAATATTTTAAACTCAAACCCTTTACAAATATTTTAAACTCAACTCTGACGCGGAGAAAGCGTTCGACCAGGTGGATTGGCTCTACCTCCAGCAGTTCCTACGGCGTTTTCGGGTGGGAGACCATTTCCAGTTCTGGATCGTGAGTTGCTACCACCATCCCCAGGCTCGCGTTCGCATAAGCGATTGGCGCTCTGACCCTTTTGAGATTCAGAGGGGCACGAGGCAGGGGTGCCCCCTTTCGCCCCTTTTATTCGCCCTCTACGTAGAACCCCTAGTGCAAAAGATCCGCGACAACCCCACCATCCGAGGGATGTCCTTTGGTGGGGAGCCCTACGTGATAGGTCTCTATGCCAACGACATATATCGCCGCCCTAGATCGCCTGGACGTCCCCGCCTTCCTAGCGGAACTGGAATCTTTTGGGGCCGTCTCCGGCTTCAAAATCAATAAAGGGAAATCCCTTATATTGCCTCTGGGCATGAACGCCCAAACACATACCCCTCCGCCTGCCTACAGAGGAGGAATTCCATCGGCAGCACATCTCCCCTACTTGGGTGTCACACTTACTGCCTCCACGGCAGCCACGCTGACCCTCAACTACACGGCCCTATCCTCCCGGATGCGTTCCGACCTTGCACGGTGGGCCAAACAGCCACTCTCCCTACTAGGTCGTGTCGCAGCGGTCAAGATGTCAGCCCTGCCCAAAATTTTTTATTTTTTCCAGACTCTCCCGGTGACCCCCCCTGTGGGTACCATCTAGGCCCTTCAAACAGCCATCCATCATTTCATTTGGGGGGGCAAGCGGGCGCGCCTACATAAACACCTAGCCTATCGAAGCCCGGATGAGGGAGGTCTGGGTGTCCCCAATCTTTTGCAATATTTCCAAGCTGCACAACTCCGCTTTCTGGTAGAGTGGTTCAGGCCGGAGTCCGAGAAGCGCTGGTTATTCCAGGATAGGGCAATGGCAGGTACCTCCCTATGGAGAGTCCCTTTCCTTCTCAGACAGCACCGACCACGTTATCTCGCAAAGTCTCCTATCACTCGCACTGTAATGCAGGTCTGGAACGTGGTCGCGGTCAAAAGAGGACTTACCACCTTCCCCTCTGCCCTGACGCCTGTTCTGGACAACCCAGAGTTCCCGCCGGGCAACGACCCCAGGGCTTTCCCGCAATGGCGCAGCATCAGAAGCTTCTCCACTGGGCACCTCATCGACTTGAAAGGTTTCCTACCCCTTAAAGACATAACTCAAAGTTATGACGTTGTTTCACCTCATCTATTTCAATATTTCCAGCTCCGACACTGGCTTACCCATCCTAACGTCGCACCCCTGGTTGGCAGGCCCATGACAGTCTTCGAAAAGTGGCTGGTGACGAAAGACTCAGACAAGCACCTTATAACAGATCTTTACAAAATGCTAACACCTGCTTCCCCATCGGACAAATCAGCAGGCCAAAAGAGATGGGAGGCAGAGCTTGGAAGGGCCCTATAACCCCAGGAATGGCGTGATGTCTACTACAGAGCTGCTCAGACCACCCGCAACAATGCCTCCAGGGAAGCGGCGACGATGCTGGCAATATACTGGCATCTCACACCGGTCCGGCTCAATAAGGGTAATCCTACATGAAGCGCGTTATGTTGGAGGGGCTGCGGGGAGATGGGCACCCTGACTCACCTCCTCTGCCGGGAAGTCCAAGATTATTGGAAGGCGGTCTTGGACGAGATGGACTCCACATTTGACACCGAAATCCCCAGATTCCCGGCATACACCCTCCTGGGCTTACCCAACGCACTCACCTTCCCCCTGAAATCTCAGAGGGGTCGCCAGATGGGGGTTGCCATGCAGGCCGCAACACAACACCTCCTGTCCCTGTGGGGCTCCGCCACTAAACCCACTCACACGGGTTGGCTACATAAAATATGGTTTACCCTGGGCATGGAGCGCATTCACGCCACGCTCACGCACTCCACGGCTGCTTATCAGAAAATATGGCTTCCATTACTCTCACTCTTGTCCAAAGAATTCAACCAGATCACATGTCCCAAATACCTGCGCATTTTACGACTCACAGCGACCATGAACATCTCCACAAATTCTTTTGAATGATCGCATCGCTCACCACACGTCATTGCTTCTACTTGTCCCACATGTTCAGCACACTGGAAGGGGTGGGAACGGGGAGGGAAGTTGGGAGAGGGGGGGAGTTACAGTTGGGGTTTTTCCTTCTCACAATTTGATTGCCGCATCGGAAGGAGCATTTATACTCCCAATGCCATGTCACTGTTTCGCCAAAAGCAGACAATCAAACATGTGATTGATGGACATTGCATATTTCTATGTCTAATTGTCTGATATACCCATTATATCTATTTTGCTATGTTTTGTATACCGATGCTCATGTGCTTAATAAAACAAATTTGAAATTAAAAAATCAACCAACTACACAAAGGCAGGATCCAATTAAGCAAGAAGCTAAAAAACAGGTCAGGGAGATCTTAGATCAACTTGAATACCAAGGGGTGATTGAAACATGCACCTCATTAATGAACAATCCTTTGTTTCCTGTTTCCAAAGCAGATAAAACATATTGTCTAATTTTTGGATTACAGACACCTAAACTCTTGTTGTAAAACATTTGCAGTGCAAAATGCACATAGTACAGCATTAATGAATAACATTGTGGGTAAAAAACATATAAAACCACATTAGATATTTCTAACGCTTCTTTTGTTAAACCATAGCACCTGAAAGCAGGTATTTGACAGCTTTCTCAGTATTGGGGACCCAGTGTCAATTCTGTCATCTCCCCCAGGGATTCAAGAATAGTCCAGGGTTATTCTCAGCAAGGGTAACAGAGTTACTACAAATGTACGATAACAAGTCATTGCCATATGTCGATGATATCTATCTGACAGATGATGACCTGAACAGGCACTTGAACAGGGTGAACACCATTATACTGGGCTTCGCCTCTGAAGCTTATAAATTCAGTTTAAAAAAATCAAGAATTGCTCATCTCAGCGTCCTTTTCCTAGGATATGAACTATCAAGTGAAGGCAAAAGCCTGGCAGCCAACTTTTTAGAAAAGTGTGCGCTGCTCCAACCTCCAAAAACAATGAGAAACTTACAGTCCTTTGTCGTTTTCCTGAATTTTGGAAGAACATACATTCTAAACTACGCAGAAAGGGTTAAACCTCTCTACGAATTAATCAAACCTGATTTTAAAATCACACATTGGACACAGGATATCTGTGTGTTCCTGTTCACTTCAAGCTGACATGTTAGTAACAAAACACTTACAAACACGCGTAAACGTACGCAACTTAGTGATCCGAATCATTCCAGGTCAATGCAGATTCACCTACTTAACTTTTAACGAAGGTGAAAAAGAACCAATTGCATACAGATCACATTTGCATACGCAAGCAGAAATTAAATTTACATCCGCAGAAAAAATTCTGACAGCAGTTCAAACCGCTGTAGCAAAAGAAAGAGCCCTAGCACAGGGGAAACGCATTATAGTCGTAATTCCTGTACCAGCCTTAGAGGCAGTTATAAAAGCAAGCATTTTGAATAAAAAAGCTTTACATCCAAGATGGATACAATGGGTTAATTATCTTGCTGCACCTGATATTGAATATGTTTTTGATCCATATTTGAAAACACAAGCATTCCTGCAATACAAACACGAATGTCTTCTGCCTACTGAAATTCTCCCTCTTGACCAGTACGAATTTATAATTTATACTGAATTTATAGTGCAGCATGCGCGATCGTTAAAGGTCGTATATTCGATGGCAAATTTAGACCTATGGTCACAAAAAACACAATCTCTAGGAGATTGTACAGCTCAGCGAGCTGAACTAAAAGCATTTAAAATTACATGTTCAATCTTGCAATGAATATTTACAGAATTAGCTTCAAAATGGTTTCAAAGATGCAAAAGGTGGCACAATCAAGCATAAAGCGCATTGGGAACAAGTAGTTCAGTTGCAAAACGGACTACAAAACACTCATGTGATACACACACTGAGTCATCAATGTGATGGCGTTCACGTTGGAGGTAATACATTGGTTGACGAAGCCGCGAAAGCGGTTGTGCAAATAAAAATAGACAGTGAAATAATACTGGCTGTCAATACTTCAAGCAAAAGCAGCGGTGCAACGTTACCTAAAAGGTTTCCACTCAAATACTCATATACAATTGATGTGAACAGCGTTCCGTTTGCTCGAATCCCTGGAGTGGGGGATAGGGTAATACCAAACATGGAATGAAGACCAGCTTTGATTTACGAAGCACATCTGGGAGAGGGTCTGACACATCAGGGGATCTCCAGAATGATTTTAAAACTAAAAGTGATGTACTGGTAGCTAGGAATGAATAAAATTATTCACATTTTCATCAATAACTGCATTGACTGCAATAGAGATTTCAGTACAGAACGTCACCAGGCACCTGATTACAACATAGCCAGCCCAGATCAGACACCTTTGTTAGACATCATTAGACTATCTACATGCAGGCGTCCTTTTGGACGAATGAAGTTGCACAAACACTAAATTAAGGTTCCATTGGATGTGGCCTCAGCGCTCGGCTGACGATCGAACTGTTATAAAAGATTTGCGAGTCTTTATAGGCACATACGCAATTGGCACTTTACACTCTGACCATGGCCCTGCGTTTAGCTCTCGAGCTTACAAAGAAGCCCTGGCCAGTTTGGGCATAGCATTGCGGTATTCTTCTCCATTCCATCCTGAGGGAAATTCTGTTGTGGAAAGAAAAAACCAGGACATAAAGCAGTCTATAACAGCTAGGGCATTAGGTTTGGGTGGGTCAAACATTTTTATAAAGTCCAACGTTCATTAAACACTTTGCCAAGAAGTTCTCTAGGGGGTGTCACTCCATATAAAGTCCTATTTGGAACTATAATGTTGATTCCGGACCTTGTCCTTAAAGGCACAATGGTGTAAAATAAAAAAATTGATATCAAAGATCGTTTGGCTGTTTTACAGGACTGAAATGAACTAAGATCGAAACAAAGCAACGTGTTCCTGATGCAAACCACCATTGGGGAAAACCAACCGTCCCAGAAGGGCCTGTCTGGATCCAAAAGCTTGGTTATTCAGTCAGAGAAAATATCGCGGACAAGAAGGAATTTGGGGCTTCTTAAGACAACCAGTACCTGTCCTAGCAATCCATGGATTGAGAACAGTACTACTGCTACCCCTTGCTGGTAAAAAGGACAAAAGATTTGTGTCCATCAACCTGATCGAACCACACTATGTGGCCGATACTAAGCAGTAGGCCAAGTGGACTCCAACAATGTAGCGGACACACTCCGCTAGCTACAATCCAAGAGGTTCAAACTGAGAGACTCATCACCTTTGAAGATTCTACAGTGAGAAATAAAGGACTAAGCAACAAAGCTATGGAACTGGTCCCTCTTGAGACCCAAATAACAGTTCGTCCTGATACATCTGTCTACAACAAAGTAACAAGTGATCAACTGGTTCCAGTGATTTCAACAAATCCTGATGCAATTCCAACCATTGACAGAACTGTCTCTGGCAATTTCATTAACTTTGATACGTTTTCTGAGGATCCCAGCGAACCTGAAACGACGCCAGCACAAAGAACTTTCAAAGAACAAGCAACAGACTTTTTTCATCTCCTGAAAAAGACTTATCTGATTTCACCATGGATTGAACCATGGAATGTTTTGGGAATATTCTTCTTTCTACTTTGGTTAGCTCTGGTAATACCTCTGGGTATGCTGGTAAATTCAAGATATATTGAAATGGACACAGCATGTAAAAAAGTGAACTTACTTCCCCAGCCACACAAATCATCCCATTGTGAAGCAAGAGACTTGTCAGCAGTGAATTTCACAGACGTACCTATTCCAGATGGTATAGTTAGGGACAGAACTGAATGTGACATTTTGGGCCCGTCTGAACATTTGAAGATTCCACACTTATTTAAAATTTCATAAAGTGACATTATTCCCTCTAGTACCTTTTCTGATGATTGGAACTTCGAGACTGTTAATAACATGATGTCTAATTAGAAATGTCTGCAGTATTCACAAATCATGAATATTTAGTGGGTTCATCAGACTATGAACAAATGCATTGTTATAACCATTATGGTCATCATTTCTTGCATAAAACTGCGTCACCTAGAAATGTATTTAAGAATAAGCAATGGGAACATTGTCCTACACCTCCAATGGGTAGCTCAAAAACTTTGCATTAAAATTTCCATATTTTTCAGGGTTCAACTTATCAAATCCAGAATCGTTTTATTTTAAGAATGTGAACAAGACAGGAACAAAAAATATGTCAGCAAATATGATACAGATTTATTCTGCAGCCTTTATTGCCCAACTGTCTAGACAGGGTTTCGACTTTTGGAAAGACAACATTGAGACAAAATCTGTGTGGGGTACAAAAGATTGGCAAGTACAGGGGGTAGAAGTTTTGTTTAGAGCCTGTATCATCCCTGAGAAAATTAGGTTTTTGAATGACACTTTCCAACAAACGTCTTGCCTTGGGTTAGCCAAGATCAAAGACATGAACAAAGCGACCATACCTAAACCTACAAGTAATAGCACTACACGGGGGAGGTCGACGTACATATTATTTTGCATCACAACAGATCAGATCCAGAATGGAAACAAATTGTTGCTCTGGCCCCCAGACACAAACAACTGTCAAATTGATTCCGGAACAAAACACAGGGTTTCACTATCAATAGGCCAGACCCACACTATGTTCAAAGACAGCATCCAGGGTAGTAACAACATACAGTGTAGGGAAACTCTGCCTTGATTGGCTATATAAAGCTACACAACAGGATGGAAACTTTACTTAAAGAAGGCGAAGACCTTAGGGAATTCTTGCTAGGACCAAGAAAACTGCATCAAAAATGTTTCATATATGCCGTTATCTACGCTGCTTATAATGAGATATGGAAGATTACCCAAGCTGAAACTGCAGAACGAATTCTAGAAATTGATCGTATTCATTTAGAGAAATCTCTCTCTATGTACTAGACAATGGGTTAAAAACTCTGTCGTCCAGGATATATTCATTGGACAGCATGGTGTCTTCTGCCATAGACATCATGGAACAAGACTTGGTTATGCTGCAACATGGTCAGTCTCAATTATGTTCTATAATGCCATTAGGCTGGACGCTCCAAAACTTGCATTCAGGCTATGTGCCTTGGCGTTTAATCAACACTACATCACTGTTTTCAGAATTCAATCTCACTGATAAACAGGTCAAACTGGTGCAAAGGGTAGCAGACTATATGGTGCTGAGCATTGAAAAACCGGAAAAATTAATATTCATGGTAGCAGAAAAAACAGCTACTGAGTGGATCATACAAGGTAAAATTACTCTGCCTCTACAATTTTCCATTTTCAGTATTGCCTAAAACATATACCAGCAGGTTGGGTAAAGAATACATCAAGACATCTTGGGATTTACCTTACACACACAGATGTTGGAGTGGGGGGCGTGAAGTGTTTCTTAGCGGTACAAACTGTGAAAACGCATCAAGCGGTTCTCTCCTTTGTCAGGGTATTAATTTACATGAGGCATGCGATGGTTCCACTACAAACTTATACTGTCACCTGCAAGGCTCACCAGCTGCAGTGATTGATCAGATTTTTGGACAACTTTCAAATGGAAGTTACCTCATGTTGAATTATCACAGCTGCTGTGGCATGTTGCCAGGTATGAAAAACAGAGAAAATAACTGTGGGTCTAGAATAATAAGAAAGCTATGTGTGTGGAGATGGCTATATGTAGGCTTCTAAATGTAAGCAGACTACTGGACAATTACCATATGTGAGTAAGTGTCCATCAGTTACTCTTCCTATACTGCCCAATTCATCATGTGGTCTACTTCACAGTAGGTAGTCCAAATTGGCCAACTCCAAAGTTGTTATTAGGAGATGGTTGGTAATGATGAAGTAATATGTAGGGTGATAGGTGGATGTTGTTGGTAACTGAAAGCAGTGCAAATGTGATAAGTGATTAGTGATAAAGGAATGTGATAATAAAATTGGATAGTGAACGCAATATAACTTTATTCTGGAGTCGTGCACTTCCAACTATAAAAACAAATAGAGTGCAAAAAAGTCAGATGGTTTTAACAAATAACTACTGACTGGGTTTTCTGGTCGACATGTTTCTGCGGACATTTAAAGGTCCACATTGGTACCTGCCGCTTCCTCAGGACCCATAAACTTAATTGCTACTGCTCTTGTGAAAGATTAAAAAACATTAGTGAACAAAACTGGTAAATGTCACCTGTTCACTTCTGGATTTCCTCCTAGGAAAATGGAAGAGTCACAGATGTCGTATCGCCATAACTAACACACATAGACAGACATAAGAACAAAGATAGGATAATGTGCCATCATTAGTAGGGGTTACCACCATAATTACTGGAATGTTGTTCTTATACGGCATTTCACTATAATTATCAAAATGTCTTTGGCTCACCTTCAATTTAAGGGGAAAGTGTTTCTCCTCACCTGGCAAGCAGCTCAGGACAATGGAGCACCGCTCTATAGTATAGAAAATTTAAACAACGTGTGAGAACCTGTGCGGCCACTCAGCAGTTAGTCACTCATTGAGGTCAAATAATTCATCAGAATTTTAAAATTCGGCCTGTAATTGATTCATACAGATTATTATTAAAACAAGGGCCTGTTATTTCATGGAAATACAAAGTGTGATGGCAAACATCCTGTTGGTGAATAAAGCCTTCTCTCCGCATCCTATAGAATGAACGACATTCGTCAGGAGGGCCAATTTATTAACATCTTAGTAAGCACGTATCATTATTGAGACTTAATGTGCGAGAGAATTGCTTATAATCTCACTTATAGGATAGCACAATTTATACGGCTGTTCAGTATAGTTCCTGTTTGATCGGTTTTGCGCTTTACTCTAAAGACGTTACATCATCGTGTGCTATTGTTATTATATTCCTAAATGTAGCCCCGCACGTTTTACCCATTTGTTGAACCTCAGGCCTCATTTCAGTTACGTGCGTTATTCAAGACAGACCTTCGTGTGTGCTGCCACGGATATTAGAAACTCGGTGCGGTTGATTATTACACGCATTGTGGTCATCGTGATGATATTTCAATTTTAAAGCGCATACTTCTCAGTTCAGTGCCTCATTCTTAATAGACTTCAATATTTCCAACCTCAGAACCAGCTCACATATTAAAGACACGCAGCAGTTGTTTGTCTTATACGCGCATTTCCCTGATCGCGATTTCTTAATCTTTTACGCGCACTACTGCATTGTGGAAATCATTACATGAACCGCGCTTCCCTTGGTTCGCCCGCCGGCAGTTAGTGACCACAGTTAAAATAAACATTACATTTGGACCTCCGTTAGGAAAGTGTCTGCGCGCATCTTATCTCAGTTTGTATCACACAACCCCTCTGCATGTATTGCCACCCTTACCTCTCCGTCGGTACTCCTAGCAGCCTTCTGGGCTGTTTGGGGAGGTACCGCGGCGGTGGTTTGCTACTTCCTTATTGACTGTAACATAATTCCTATTGGATAACACGGACCACATGTTCCCACCACTATTGGTTATGGGAAATGTAGTCCCCAGTTTCACCCTTCTTTAATTTAGAAGATCAAACCGTATATTTAATTAATTAAACAATCAGGAGTGACTAGTCAACATAAAAAGGAACTTTAATTAAAAGAGAATTAAAGAGTGGATATTTCAAGTTAGAATACCGCTTATGCATATATCAAATTAGAATGTGACTTATGCATATAATTATGGTGCTGGAAAGATTGTAAGCAGCAATTTAGTAAATATCTATTATGTATGAAGTAGCAGACAGGTTTGTCAGTTAGGGGAGACAGCAACTCGGTAGATGCACACGGAGGTCTAACATTTTAAGGTCGTAAGGCCGGAGGTTTGCATAGGCGTTTAGGTTTTGTTAAATTTAATTGCGAGGACAGAGTCAGTTATTTCATAGTGACATCCAGGGGATATCTTCATTCAGGCCAGCCTTGTCACAGTTTAACTTGTACACCCATTTCACTTGTTGCCAGGTATTCCATATCTAATAACGGTCACATCCAGGGTCACTTGCTATATGCAAGTCTTGTTTCCACAAAAACAGAGAGTGAGGGAGTCGCCTATATGGCCTTCACTGAACATCCCTTCTATACAAATTGATACTCTAAGCAGAATGAAAGTCAATCTTTTACAACAAACTGTGCCACTGACCTCGGCCAAGGAAGCCTATGGTCAACAAGTCGCAAGGACTTCTGCCGAGATACAAGCCCTTTTAAATACAAACTGCCCTATACATTTCTTAGACATGTTGGAAGGTTATCTTTAACATGTCTGATATGAGCGGTATTGTATATGTATTTAAGAGTGTATGTTCAGCACGGTTAGCACCTTTTCAAGCAGTCCTCAGAATAATTCCCAACTTCATGCACTGCCACAACTTTTTGGACTTGTTGTAGGGGTTCTATTTTTGCTCCTACTGCTCCGATATGGTAAGCCAAAACACCAGTGTCACTCCAAGCACCATAGAGAGAGCTCTATTGGAGATGAAGTGTCGTGAGCGCATCGTCCAAATTTTAGGTTGACCTCGTCTACGAGAATTAAACGCCACATGTTTTCTGTCATTCAGATAAATCTGGCAAGATTGCATCTTACTTTTTCCAAGTTGCCTGCTTTGCGGTGAAGAATGCATGCTAGACATCTGTCTAACACTCCCATCAGTCATGCCTACGGATATCGATTCTCTGCTGGACCCGGTAATGGCCCATGCTCTGCGTTGTCCCCAGCGGCTACCAATCCTGATGACGGCATTCATTGAGTTCTCACAGACGCAAATTGCTACTGCTGAAGTATGAGAGGAAACAACAGGCACGCAGGTAACATCTGATATGAACATTGCTGATACGACCAATGCTGACGGTGATGTGTCTCATCTATGTGCGGTTAGTCTTCTAAATGAGTGTTAGACCTGGCAACATTGGCGTGGGTCTCCCTTCCATTTTTTGCTGTTGTCTCCTCTGTTTTTGCTGGTATTAGATGCTCTGGGCGCTGTGCCACTGCCATTCAGTGCAATGGCGCAAATGCTCCCTATGTAAATATGACTGTGAATTGGTATATCCGTGATTGGCTTATTTGGGTTATTTGTTAGTCCCTAGTAGTGTGGCATATGTGTGCACAGAGCTGGTAACCCAAATGCTGCTGGCGGGCCTGCAGCGCTGGTTTGCACCACCCACAGAAGCATCTTGTAAAGTGATCCTCAGACCTGCCACTGCAGTGTCTGCGTGCAGTACAGAACTGCCATCTTGGCTGTGAAGTACCCACGCTTCCCTTAGCATCATGTCAGTCACCACTATGGTAAGTGCATTGTGTGTATAAGGTAGGCCATGGCTTGATATGTGTAGGATGTCCTGGTAGTGAATCCCCCTCCATTTTGTTTTCACTGCTGCAAGGCTACCTGTCCTCCATAGGCTAGACTGGGCAGACTGGTTATTACATCTTATAGTCATATCTGACTCAGGGAACATGGTAGAAATTAGAGTTTAGTATGCCTGAGCTCAGAATAATAAAATGCATCTTTTAGCAAAGTTGCTTTTAATATTCTGTGTTTGAAAATATCACTTGTAGAAAGTAGGTATTTTCTTGCCTAAGCCTTCCAGTGTGCTCTGCTGTTATGTGTATTGACTGTCTGGGTTTAGAGGGGCAAGGCAGGCTGAGTCAGACCTGGGTTGAATAGAGAGATCTGCATTGAGTACTGGGGAGGGGTAGCTCCTGGAACTGAATAGGGCTGTGCCTGGCAAGGTGAATGCTGGCTCCATCTCCTACTGTGCGTCTGATGGCAGACCCCCTCTTTCTGAAACTAGGATGCAGCCTGCTAAACAAAGTGCTGCAGGCCTGAGCAGAACTGGTTCTGGCTGGGTTCAGTGACTAGAGACTTTTGAGAACAAAGGCTTTTGGGGTATAGATATCTGTGCTCAAACCCCTGATTTTTGTACTGCTCCTGGATTTCAAGAGGAACCTCTGTCCATGTTACTGAAGGAATCTGCAGGAGAGGACTGTCCTTGTGCTTGTGTGCTGTTTCTTGGATTGGCCTGCAGTAGTTCCCTTTGGACTTGGAAGAAGAGGGAAAAACGACTTTTGAGAGACTTTTATTTTGCTAAGCAATTACCCACGGGCTGGAAGAGAGCTAGCATCCTGCTGGAGTCACAGACACATCTGACTCCCCCACCAGCCTCCTGATTCATCCCCGCGAGGATTTTTATCTGCAGGTGAGGCTCCTGTGAGTTCCAGGGACTCTAGTTCTACTACAGAGAAGAGAGTGCTGAAAATCGTCGCTGGCGTCCTTTTGCGAGATGCCGCAGCTGAAGAGCGTAAGAAAAATCCACGTGCTGCTGCCGCCGAGGGCTCGAAAAACAAAGATCATCGCATTGCACGCTTGCGGGACACAAACTGCTCGCTAACCCCAGAGATCATTGCATCGCACGTTTGCAGGCTTTTCGAAGGCTCACTGACACCGGATCCTCGCATCAAGATTATCGCAGCACGGACGCCGTGCGTCCTCCATTTTCCTCTCATCGAACCCGGATCATCGCTCCCTCGCGGGGCACCATTTTCTTCCCTCGCAACAAGATCGCACACGCAACAGGATCGCCGCATCATCCTCCCTTGCGGCAAGGGTTCAATGCATCGCTGGCCTAGCGTGACGAAATCTGCCGCTTTGTCCCACACGCACCCGCAGCCTGGCGCATCATCCTCCCTTGCGGCAAGGATTCAACACATCGCCGGCCTAGCGTGGGGAAAATCATCTCTACAGCTCGTATGCGACATTTTGCTTGTTTTGCTACGAAATCCAGGTACTTTGTAAGTAAAAGGGTCGCAGAGACCCCTGCTTTGAACTGAACTCCTATTTGAGCACTTTGAACTCTTTTTCCAGCTTTCCAAGAGTACCCCCCCATTTTTCAGTATTGTGGCTTTTTACCGTTATTGGTCTTGTGTTAAAAATGATATATGAAGATACTTATATTTTTTATAACTACTGGTGTGGTGTTCGTTTATAGTGTCCTTCACTGTGTTACTGTGTATGATCCTAAATGCTTTACACACTGCCTCTGAGATAAGCCTAGCTGCTCGTGCTACGTTACCACAGTGTTGATCAGGGGTTATCAAAGGGTGTAGCCCCCTTACTCTGACTTAGGAAGAAGGGTCCCTACTTGGACTGTTGCCAGCCACTGCCAACTAGAGACCCCCATTTCTAACATTGGTGGTCAGCGGGGAGGATCTGGACTTGCATTTATGATCACATACAGTAATTATAGTGTACACTACTAGTGAGTGCAGACCATAACGCAACCACAGACATTTTTGAAGTTTTTGATTGAATTTTTGATTGATATCTCTAGTTATTTCTACAATGGGCAAGTCCAGATCCAATGCCTCTAAGGATCTCTCCTGGGAAGTAGAGAGATTAGATACCTACAATGCCAAACAGCTCAAGTTTTTTTGCAAAAGATTTACAGTCCCTATCACAGGCCTCACTAAGAGAGAGGAATTTTACAAAGCACTGAAGGCCTGACTAGAAGCCAGGGATGCCCCTAAGAATGTGGGAGAGCCTGGGGAGGAGGGAGAGGAGACAGGAGAACAGCAGGTGGAAGTAGTAGACTTGCTAGGTAGTAAAGCTCTTTCCAGCCCGGGCACTAGTGTGTCCTCAAGCGGCGTGTCTCCAGAAGAGATGGAGGACAGGGAGAGAGGCGGCATAATATGGAGTGGCTAAGCTCAATATGGAGGGTCAGAGGGACCTAGAGAACAATAAGTTAGAGGTTGAGATAGTGAAGATGAAATTTGAACATGAGAGAGTATTGAGGGAGTTGGAGATTAAGGCAAAGAATGTAGAGATCTCCCCCTCTGGTGGTAGCATACCTGTAGTGCATACTGAGAGTAGAGTGTATATACCCAAAGAGTTTATTAAGGATTTCCACGAAAGTAAAGATATTGGACTGTGGTTTGCAGCATATGAATTAGCTATGATATCCGACCGGGTCCCTGAGAAGTTTTGGGGACCTGGGTTGTGGGGGTGTTTTGTTAGTGAGCGGAGGGATACCTTGCTGGACCTGCCCCAGGAAAGTAGAATGGTTTATGCCCACATGAAGGAAGCGTTGATGACCCGCTATGGTTTAACCCCTGAGACGTATAGGAGGAGGTTAAGGACCTGCAAGAAGTTAGAGGGTACCACGTGGGTTGAATATGTGTCTTTTTTTTGCAGAGCAATGGAGCGCTGGGTAAAAGGTAGCAAAGTAGAAACTTTTGAGCAACTGTATGATTTGATTGCCTGGCAGCATTTATCTAGTAACTGTTTTCCTGATCTACGCCAGCACCTAATTGATTGCAAGCTAACTAATCCTAGTAAGCTTGCTGAGGAGGCGGACCGTGGGTGAGCACCCGGGTTCGCAAGGGTCCGATGGGAGACTTCGCCAAGGGTGGGCAGGGTTCCCAGCAGAGAAGTGGGGTGGACAGGGGTAAACAAAGGGAGTTTCCAAGAGGTCCCCAAAGTAATTCCCAAGGGAACCAAGCAGTGGTGCCCCAGCCTCCCTAAGAACAGAGGTCAATACCCCTGACAAGTAGGCCTGTTCAGAGGGGGGCCCCTTACTTGCTATAAGTGTGGCTAAGCGGGTCACCGGTATTTTGATCCCCAGTGTCCCCTGAGGGACCACCCTGCACCAACCCGTGTACCACCCCGCCAGCTTACTAGTGTAGCCCTGGGGGAAGAAGAGATGGGTCCCCCAGAAGGTTGGGACCCCATAGAATTGACCCTAGTTTCATTAGGAGACTTTGGGATGGTCCCTAAACCTGCACTGCCTGAAAACACTAAGAAGTACAGGCAGGGGGTGACCATCAATGGCCATAGAGTGAAGGCTTTAAGGGACACAGGAGCCAGTGTAACTGCTGTCAGCTCCCGGTTGGTGTCCAAAGAGCAGGTGGTCCCTCATGCATTCTACCCTGTAGTGTCAGCAGACAACTCAGAGAACCAATGTGAGGTGGCTCAGGTTCCCTTTGAGTGGGGGGGGGGTCTCAGGAACTCTTCAGGTAGCTGGGAGGCCCACCATGCCAGTAGACTGTCTGTTGGGCAATGATTTAGAGAACTCCCCGTGGGCTACGGTGGAGAGGAGAGCCCACTTACAAATGTTGGGTCTGCCTGAGTGGCCGTGTGCTACCACTAGGTCCATGGCAGCCAAGGAGGGTGTTGAGAAGGATCTGGGACCTGAGAGTATGGCCCAGATACCTGCCTTAGAGAGAAGGGGCAGGGTGCACAGGAAGCCGGCCCCCTTGGTTCCCACGGCCCAGGAGGGAGCAGACCCCGAGGTGGATGCCCTGGAGCCTACCGGGGAGCAGAGTGCCAACCTGGGGGACCTACCTTAGCTGAATCATTGGCAGCAGGAAGGAGGGCCCACCAGGGAGGAGTTTTGTGAGCAGCAAAGATGTTTCCCTTCTGTTCAGGGTATGCAGCAACAGGCTGCAGCCCAGGCAGCAGGTGACCAGTCTGGTTCACATCTGATTTATTGGGAGAACAGTCTCCTGTATAGCGAGCTAATGCTGCTGAGCTGGGGTCAGCCTGTGTGCTGGTGGTGCCTGCATGCTTCAGAGACTTCCTACTGGGGTTGGCTCATGACATTTCATTGGCAGAACATCTGGGGCAGACCAAGACCTTTGAAAGGCTGGTCACCCACTTTTATTGGCTCCAGATGCGCAAGAGTTCAGACACTCATTGCAGGACATGTGAGACTTGACAGGCAAGTGGGAAGAGTGGGGGGAAGATCAAGGCCCCACTCCAGCCCTTTCCAGTTGTTAGTACCCCATTCGAGCAAGTGGGCATTGACATTGTGGGGCCTCTGGATCCCAGGACAGCCATGGGCAACAGGTTTATCCTGGTCCTGGTGGACCATGCAACCCAGTCCCCCGAAGCCATCCCACTCAGGAAGGTGACGGCCCCCATGGTGGGACGTGCACTGATGGGGATTTTCTCCCATGTGGGGTTCCCCAGAGAGGTGATATCTGACAAGGGGGCCAATTTCATCTCCCAGTACATGAAGTTTCTATGGAGGGAGTGTGGGGTAACTTATAAGTTCACCACTCCTTACCACCCCCAAGGAAATGGTCTGGTTGAAAGGTTCAACTGGACCTTGAAGGGTATGATTATGGGCCTAGAGGAGCCCCTGAGGCGTAAGTGGGACGTCCTCTTGCCATGCTTGTTATTTGCCTACCATAAGGTGCCACAGAAGTCCTTAGGGTTCAGTTCCTTTGAACTGCTCTATGGCCATCCATTAAGAAGGCCTCTGAGTCTGGTCAAGGAAGGCTAGGAGCAATCTCCCTGGAAACCTCCCCAAGATATATTCAACTACAACGTGGCCTTCAGGAACCAGACTCTGCGTTTCAGAAAAATTGCTGAGGCAAATCTGGAAGCCAGCCAGGAGGAAATGAAACGCTGGCACGACCAGAAGACCACTCTGGTTGAGTTTCAACCTGGTCAGAAGGTTTGGGTACTGGCCCCAGAGGAGCCAGGTGCGCGCCCAGATAAGTGGACCGGTCCCTTTGAGGTGGTGGAGCGCAAAAGTCAGGTTACATACTTGGTGGACTTTCAGTCACCCAGAAACTCCTTGCGGGTCCTGCATGTGAACCGCCTGAAGCTCCACTTTGCGAGGTCTGAAGTGGGCATGCTTCTTGCCACAGATGATGGAATGGAGGAGGATAGTGAGCCTCTTCCTGACCCCCTGTGTGCAGGAGAGAAGGATGGGTCAGTGGAGGGTGTTGTCCTCTCTACCACACTGACCCCTGAGCAGCAGGGAGATTGTCACCAGCTGTTGGGGCAATTTTCTGATTTGTTTTCCCTGGTGCCTGGTGTCACTGAGTGGTGCATCCATGATGTGGACACCGGAGACAGTCCTCTTGTCAAGCACAAGGCTTACTGAGTGACTGACCGGGCCAGGGCCTACATTAAGGAGGAGGTCTCCAAAATGTTTGCCCTAGAGGTGATTGAGACCTCTAGCAGCCCATGGCCCAGCCCCGTGGTCTTGGTTCCAAAAGCTGGTGCCACCCCCGAATTCAGATTCTGTGTGGACTACCGAGGTCTCAATTCGGTCACAAAGACCAACGCACATCCCATCCCCAGAGCTGATGAGCTCATAGATCGGTTGGGGGCTGCCCGGTACCTCAGCACGTTTGATCTAATGTCTGGGTATTGGCAGATCGCCTTAACTGATGGGGCCAAGGAGAGGTCAGAATTCTCCACACCAGATTGGCACCTCCAGTTCCATGTGATGCCCTTTGGAATGAAGATTGCCCCTGCCAACTTTCAGAGGTTGGTCAACCAGGTGTTGGCTGGGCTGGTGGATTTCAGTGCCGCCTACCTGGATGACATTGAAGTGTTTAGTTCCTCCTGGGAGGACCACTTGTGCCACCTCTGGGAAGTGTTGATGGCGCTGCGCAGAGCTGGCCTCACAATCAAGGCCAGTAAGTGCCAGAATGGGCATGGTTCTGTGATGTATTTGGGACACCAGGTGGGGAGTGGCCAGGTAGCACCCTTGCAGCCCAAGATCAAAACCACCCTGGCATGGAAGCCCCCAGGACCCAGACCTAGGTCTCACAGGTTATTACAGGAGGTTTGCCAAGGGGTATGGCAACATTGTTGCCCCTTTGACTGAGCTGACTTCCAAGAAGCACCAAAGATTGTGAACTGGACTGACACCTGTCAGAAAGCTTGTGATGCCCTCAAGACTGCCATGTGTACAGCACCTGTCCTCCAGGCGCCCAATTTTGCTAAGGAATTTCTTGTCCAGACAGAGGCTTCAGAGCATTGGGTGGGGGCT
Organism: Lissotriton vulgaris; assembly: GCF_964263255.1. Taxonomy (NCBI): domain Eukaryota; kingdom Metazoa; phylum Chordata; class Amphibia; order Caudata; family Salamandridae; genus Lissotriton; species Lissotriton vulgaris. The sequence continues at coordinate 848,006,965 of NC_141685.1, forward strand.
GTTCTGTCACAGATCAATGAGGAGGGACTAGACCAACCTGTAGCCTTCATCAGTAGGAGGTTACTTCCCCAGGAATGGAGGTGGACTGCAATTGAGTGTGAGGCATTTACTGTGGTCTGGGCACTGAAAAAGCGGAGACCATTCTTGTTTGGGACTCACTTCCAGGTTCAGACAGACCACAGGCCACTCAGATGGCTGATGCAGATGAGGGGTGAGAATCCCAAGTTGTTGAGGTGGTCCATTTCCCTACAGGGGATGGATTTGGCGGTGGAACACCGCCCTGGCACAGAACACACCAATGCTGAAGGTCTGTCCATATTTTTCCACATTAGTGAAATGAACCCCCAAGGAGATGGGTGGTTCTCCCCACATTTCAGCTGGGGGGGACACGTGCTAGACCTGGCACCATTGGCGTGGGTCTCCATTCCATTTTTTGCTGTTGTCTCCTCTGTTTTTGCTGGTATTAGATGCTCTGGCCACTGTGCCACTGCCATTCAGTGCCATGGCGCAAATGCTCCCTCTGTAAATATGACTGTGAATTGGTATATCCCTGATTGGCTTATTTGGGTAACTTGTTAGTCCCTAGTAGTGTGGCCTGTGTGTGCCCAGGGCTGGTAACCCAAATGCTGCTGGTGGGCCTGCAGAGCTGGTTTACTCCACCCACAGAAGCAGCTTGTAAAGTGACCTTCAGACCTGCCACTGCAGTGTCTGTGTGCAGTCCAGAACTGCCATCTTGGCTGTGAAGTGCCCACGCTTCTCAGCCCCTGAACCTTCCCTTAGCATCATGTCAGTCACCCCTATGGTAGGTGCATTGTGTGTGTAAGGTAGGACATGACTTGATGTGTAGCATGTCCTGGTAGTAAATCCCCCTCTATTTTGTTTTCACTGTTGCAAGGCTACCTTTTCTCCATAGGCTAGAATGGGCAGACTGGCTATTACATCTTATAGTCCTATCTGCCTAGGGAACATGGTAGAAATTCGAGTTTAATATGCCTGAGCTCAGAATAATAAAATACATTTTTTAGCAAAGTTGCTTTTAATATTCTGTGTTTGAAAATACCACTTTTAGAAAGTAGGTATTTTCTTGCCTAAGCCTTCCAGTGTGCTCTGCTGTTATGTGTATTGACTGTCTGGGTTTAGAGGGGCAAGGCAGGCTGAGTGAGACCTGGGTTGAATAGAGAGATCTGTATTGAGTACTGGGGAGGGGTAGCTCCTGGACCTGAATAGGGCTCTGCCTGTCAAGGTGAATTCTGGCTCCAACTCCTACTGTGAGTCTGATGGCAGACCCCCTCTCTCTGAAAGGAAGGATGCAGCCTGGTAAACAAAGTGCTCCAGGCCTGAGCATAACTGGTCTGGCTGGGTTCAGTGACTAGAGACTTTTGAGAACAAAGACTTTTGGGGTATAAATATCTGTCCCCCAAACCTCTGATTTTTGTATTGCTCCTGGATGTAAAGAGGAACCTCTATCCGTGTTACTGAAGGATCTGCAGGAGAGGACTGTCCTTTTGCTTGTGTGCTGTTTCTCGGATTGGCCTCCAGTAGTTCCCCTTGGATTTTGAAGAAGAGGGAAACGGACTTTTGAGAGACTATTTTTGCTAAGCAATCACCCAAGGGCTAGAAGAGAGCTAGCCTCCTGCTGGAGTCACAGGCACATCTGACTCCCCCACCAGCCTCCTGATTCCTCCAAGCGAGGATGTCTATCTGCAGGTGAGGCTCCTGTGAGTTCCAGGGCCTCTAGTTCTACTACAGAGAAAAGAGTGCTGAAAATTGTCGCTAACGCTCATTTTGCGAGCTGCCGCAGCTGAAGAGCGTAAGTAAAATCCACGTGCTGCTGCCTCCGAGCGCTCGCAAACCAAAGATCATCGCATCACACACTTGTGGGCCACAAAGTACTCGCTAACACCAGAGATCATTGCATCGCACATTTGCAGGCTTTTCGAAGGTTCGCTGACCCCGGATCCTCACATCAAGATCATCACAGCGCGGACGCCGTGCGTCCGCCATTTTCCTCGCATTGCATTCGGATCATCGCTCCCTCGCGGGGCACCATTTTCTTCCCTCGCAACAAGATCGCACCCGCTACAGGATAAGCGTGTCATCCTCTCTTGCGGCAAGGATTCAACGCATCCCTGGCCTAGCGTGAAGAAATCTTTTGCTTTGTCCCGCACGCACCCGCAGCCCCACGCATCATCCTCCCTTGCGGCAAGGATTCAGCTCATCGCCAGCCTAGCGTGGGGAAAATCATCGCCACAGCTCGTTTGTGACATTTTGCTTGTTTTGGTACGAATTCCAGGTACTTTGTAAGTAAAAGGGTCGCAGAGACTCCTGCTTCGAACTGAACCCCTATTTGTGAACTCTGAACTCTTTTTCCAGCTTTTCAAGAGTACCCCCCATTTCTCAGTATTTTGGCTTTTTACCGGTATTGGTCTTGTGTTAAGTCTATATATAAAGATACTTATTTTTTATAACTACTGGTGTCGTGTCCGTTTGTAGTGTCCTTCACTGTGTTACTGTGTATGATCCTAAATGCTTTACACACTGCCTCTGAGATAAGCCTAGCTGCTCGTGCTACGTTAACACAGGGTTGAGCAGGGGCTATCAAAGGGTGTAGCCCCCTTACTCCGACTTAGGAAGAAGGGTCCCTACTTGGACTGTTGCCAGCCACTGCCAACTAGAAATCCCCATTTCTAACAAAGAGGTAATCCAACTTTCACCTACAACAGGATTAGAAGATTTCATGTTTTCTCCATCCCCATACACTGACTTTTGATTCAGCATATAGTGTACTGGGAAGACTCTGAATTTGGCCTTCAGTTTTTTCTTCTCTCAAAACAAAGACTTAACTTGAAACTTTTTCCTATGATTTTTTTTTTTTTCAAAATTTGAATTTTTCTTTTTATGGCACAGTAAACTGCTTAGAGTATAACTATTCATAGAGAACAGAATTGTTTGAAACACTTTCAGAGACAATATGTCACCTTGTCAATAACAATTGTTTTATGTAACTTGACATGAAATGGTTTCACCTTTTTTCTTCTGTATTTACGAGCCATTTCATAATGTGTATGTATATATGTACGTTAAGTCATTTAGCATTCAATGTGAATATATGCTTAGAAAGAAACAGTGCTTTAATATGTACAGTACCAATGCATTTTTATGCAAGGCAACAGTTTTAATGCATTTCACAATGTATTTTTAGACATGTTCTTAGCCATCCATATGTAGCTATATTTTAAATATGTTTAGTATGTTTAGAATTTAGTAATGTCGTTCATACGAAAGTGGAGTGGGTGTTGTGTGTCGATTTAGATACCGTATATAGGTTTCCCGATTTATCTCCTTATGTAGGCACAATTCCCATTGCCCATATTTAGGCACAGAAATCCAACCCTTATTTATGCATTATCCATGCTAATCAAATACAGGCATGGCCAACCAACATCCATTCATCTATGTCACAACGAGTTCTTGGAAAAAAAGACGATTAAGCCTTTTGGAATTCCCCTCGCTTGGATATCGATTTCTCCAAGAACTCATTTATTATGCATGAACATCTATTCCTTAGGGGTTCATTCATGATGTTCTTCTGCCTGACTTTTACATCAATACTGGCATTCCTAAACGCCTTCAAGGTAAAAATATACCTTCATTTACCATGGCAAAGTATGGTTCGGCTGCCTACTTGCACAACGCAGCTCACCACAGCAAATTCGGAAGGAAGTCAAGTCCCCGCCTGACTCACTGACTAGACGCTGTCATTCTCCTTGCAGAAAATCCAGCTCCAGTGTTTCTGACTCCCTTTGCGGGGTGTTAGAGATAGAGACTCGGAAAGAGATTCCAACCTCACTCATTCTAAGGCATGGAGCGGACTAGAACCTAGAGGGTCTTTTGGCAAATCATGGCAACACCAATGTAAACTATAGCTCAACTAGACTATAGACAAACAGCACCTACTTCTTACCTTGTACTACACTTACGTTAGGTACACTGGGGTAGAACTAGCTAGAAGCATCAGATGAGTATTCACATTTTAGCCTGTGTTATTTATATATGTATTTTTATGAATATATCTCATAGCTACAAACCATTCTATTGCAGTATTATTTTATCTTACTGCTAACGCTGTACGTATTATACTTCGCATTCTGTCTTACGATTGTAGCAGTTCATATGTCTTGCAAGAGAAATAACACTGTTCAATAAACCCTTTTTATTGAAACGCCCGTCTATCTATTTCTGTGTAACTCTGTAGAAATGAAGCATGCACTAATGACAGAGTGAAACTGTTAGCTATTGTTTCCACAATTCTGAGATTGTTTGGATTGTAAGGGAAACAAAGTTGTCAAGTTTATGCGGTTGTCAGAAACTAATCCCTTCTTGTTTATTCGAGAAGTTTCTAGTGACCTCTGAGTTAGCTGGCACATACAAGTAATTAAGTTTAATGTGCTTGATAGAGACATATTGACCTGAGTCCTATGTCAAAATTATAGTGTATATTATTCCAATGCGCAAAGCCTATCAGGGATATAGGAACGACACTACACTATACTGATTCACGACTAATCCTTTATGGGTTCTGAAGTAGCGTGCTACTCACCGAAAAAGCACTTTAGCACCCCATCAAGGGTAGCAAGCGCTATTTAAAAGCAAATCCGTTTCCCTTCTCTATCCCACCACTATCCTTCTCATTCCAAATAACTGACTAACATATCCACCACTCAAATTACTTTCATATTTTTACAATACTAATTAATCAATAATCCTTTATGGGTTCCAGAGTAGCATGCTACTCATGGAAAAGCAATTCTATGCCTCGTCAGGGGTATTAAGCTGTCAGGAATCAGGGAGTAGTCAATTCTCTTGGAAGAAATTCTAGTAAGAAGAGTAGGGTCTTGGTGAAACCCTCTTATGTTAATCTATGGATTTGACCTGAAGTGATAAGACCCATTCCAAGATGGCTGCAAATTTTGCCTTAATGTCTGTATTTAGTTTTGGGAGGTTTACAAAATCTCGTGAGACTCGAGATTTTAAGTTAGGTGAGCACGCTTTTTACTGAGCACTTCAATTTGCTTCTCTGAAGAGAGGTTTGGTTTCGAGACGCGCTCCCAAAGTAATTCTAATTGGGAGCATGTAAGTTCTAATTATTTCCAGTGGGTTCCTAGGCCCTAATTAGAGTTGTGCCCATTAGCCCTTGGTCACAGATTGACACGGAGTATCTAGAAATTGAATTCTCAAGTGAGTTAAACTTCCGTGAATATCACTCGAACTCCCCAAATCTGTTCCTGAGGGAAGTCTGCATTTGTCGCCTTCACTGCTGAGCTCCAGTAGGCTTACCGTCGAGTGCTTGTGCAGGAGGACGCGAGCTAAGTGATTTGGTCTTCAGTCCACAAGTAAGCTGAATTTATCTGCATATATCAGAACCGGTTGGAGGGAGCTCATTGGACTGCAGTACAGACTTTCATGCACAGGCTTCTTACCTGCCTTCCCAGCGTTCCTTCCTTATCTGTCCTCCCTCTTCTTCCTCCCTTGAACCTTTTTGCACGTTCCCCCTCCCATTGAAGCTGTGCATTTGGAACTCACTTAAAATCATCCAAATAGAACCTACGGAGACGTATTCCTACAAGAGAGACATGGAATCTATCAAGAGTAGTGAAAACTCTTTCAAGAACTAATCATATACAAACTGTGTTGACTTCATTGAACTGTTATGTTGAAAGTTTCACATATTTCACATCAGGTAGGAATAAGTCAGTGATTAGTAGTAGGGAATAGGAAAGTTAGTAAGGTTAACCAAGTCATTGTATTTCCTATGAGCATTAGGTATCATCAGCCCCAGAATCCACCTTGCTGACTCTACTATAAAAGAATAGAAGAGGAGCAAGTACTCATGCTGAATCTGTTGGGTGGGAGAGAAAATGTGTAATTGAGAAGTACTAGAAAATGAAGGTTAGTTTGACATCACTAAATCTCTCCTTCTGTTCATTAGGAATTCCAGAACTGCAAAGCCAGGTAGAAGAAGAAGTCCAGTCGGCTCGAGTGTCTTTTCTCTGTCCAATTCCTCTTTCCCCCTTCCTGGAGCAGTTCCAATTACGCAGTGTGTTCCGGGGAGCGGGCATTGCAGAAAAAGCTATGTTCTGACTCCATTGAGAATCCAGCACATGACATAAGCGCTATATAAATACAATCACAATACAATGCATACGTTTGCAAGACATGTGAAACACCCAGCTAACGGTTTTGTTCAAACGCCTAATTTTTCAGGTATTCACATTAAGGAAAAAGGCAAGAAGTTTAAAAAAGGTGTATTTTTGTAATTTATTTAATTTGATGAAGTATTATAAAGAGGGCATATTGTACTGCTGAATGAATGTATTTTAACAAACTCAACTTAACGTGTAAATGCTCAGCGGGCGCTGCAGAAAGTAAACAGCTCATTAGTGCACTGCTTATCTCCTGATCTTGGTCCTTTTTTTGAAACCTTTGGAGCTAGTGGTCACAATGGGCAAGCAGGGTAAGCAGGGCAAGTAGCTACTACTACTGATGACCTCCAAATAAGGATCACAAGGGTCAGAGACTACTATGATGATCCATGCAAAGACAATCCTTAAACTCTTGACCCTATGGGGCTGGATGGCAGCTATCATGATCCCTTCACCACATAACTTAATAGAATACCTAACATCCAATGAAACATAACATGCATTACACAGGCTACTGTCTTTCAATGCATAACCCCAAAACTACTGGCTTCCACATTACAGATAGGGCTGAGCGCTGATTGGCTGTTTAGAGACAATCAGACGCGTCGGGAAGTGCCTGTTGTTGTCCACCGTCCTTTTAAATTGTACCTGATGTAGATGCGCTCTCCTCTCAGATACTTGCGCTGAATGCTGCAGCTAGCCATTCATTTGACTGTGTGTTCTTTGTACTGTTTAAAAAATACGCTTGCACTTTTGAATCTTTGACACTTCTATTTCGGCAAAACTGCTGGCTTCCGCATCACAGATAGCGCTGAGTGCTGATTGGCTGTTTAGAGCCAATCAGACGCGATGGGAGGTGCCTGTTGTTGCCCACCGTCCTTTTAAATTGCACCTAATGTGGACGCGCAGCAGAAGCGTGCAGCGGGCGCGCCAGTGGTGTGCCAAAGGCGTGCCGAAGGCAACCCCATCCGCGCCGGGACGCTGCCAGATGCAAGTCACTCTGCTCAAATTGTAAACGACAGGTTAATAGACACATGTTCAGAGCTCCTGTATTTTAATATAAACTGTTCTAGTTGTCTAAAGCATACTTGGTCCCCTTTGATCGATTTATTTCAGTGTGAACAATGTTCTTTTAACTAAAGAACAGTTGGGAGGGGTACCCACCTTTCTGGTTGAACTAAGCTAAGGTTTTTAGCTTAAATTGTCGATCCTTCGCAAAACACCATGCAGAGATATTCGACTTACTCACAGATGAATCTCCCACTGGAATTTTTTTGACTGAGACCTGGCTAACGCAGGGGCAGAATGCTGGTTGGCGCTTACCCAAGGTTATAGTATGTATCAACTCAACACATCAATCGAGCGTGGTGGAGGTATTGCACTAATTCTTAAGGAGCCGTTTTTCATGTAGTTTTCGGAAGGAGGATATTTCTGAATGTGAAAGTGCTATTTTTTAAATCACCCTTAACCACAATTTTACGGTCTTGGGGCTGCTTATTTATCGCCTGCCTGAGTCATCTAATGTATTTAAGGAAGCTTTAGTGAATCAGGTTATCCCACTTGCTAGTAAAGCAGCAAATTTCACCATTTTGGGTGATTTGAATCTTCATCTGGAAGACAGTGGCAAATCGGATATTGCCTGCTTCCTAGCGGATTTAGAGGCTTGTCAACTATTACAACATGTGACTGATTGTACTAATGTGGCCGGCCTCTTGTTGGACCCTATATGTTCTAATTTTGGTTCTATAATGGTGTCACCTCCGGTTCCACTGGTCTGGTCAGGCCACTTTTTGGTTCCTTTTTCATTTCAGTTGCCAGGAAAACCTGCCTCGAATTGCCCCTGCCCGGTGATGGAACGTCCTTGGTATAAATTGGATGTCAGTCAATTCTCGAATTCTTTGTCAAGTATAAAACCACAGTTTCCTTCTAATATAGAGGCAGCTGATACTCTCTTCCAGGATTAAGTGACTCAAGCATTAGATATCAGCATTCCTGCAAAACTCAGCTCAAAGAAGAAACAATGGTCATCTAATCCTTGGTTTAATGAAACCCTGGCGAAAACTAAAAAAGTCTGTAAGCAACTGGAGCGATCCTAGAGAAGTGCCTATGATCTGGAAGCAGAAAATAAATATTGTGATTCAATTAATACATATCATAGGCTAATACGGAAAGCTAGAGCTGAATATATTGCTGCTCAAGTTATGGAGAGGAAGAATCCTACTAAAATGATTTTTTCCCAGCTTAGAAAGATGCAACACTCTAATGTGAAAGCGGATTCCTCAGTCTCCTCCAATGCTCAGTGCGATGAACTTGCAGGTTTTTTCTGCGAAAGGTGGAGACCATTTATAACAACCTTCCAACTACTAGCTTCCATTCAGATAGGGTCAACACTGATCAAATAGTCGAGACCGAGGACAGGTTAGTCACTCCTGAATTAACATTATTTTCTTTTCCTCCACTCTCACTTTCTGCGATGGAATCTCTTTGTCTTAAAATTAAATCAGGTTCCCCAGCTGATCCTTTGAGACCAGACAAACTCCGTCTTGTTTACAACTCAATTCTTCCAGTGGTCAGGGAAGTGATTAATCTGTCACTGACCTCTGACGGCAACATGGAAGCAAGCAAAAGTTGTTCCTCTGCTAAAAAAACGTCCTTAGAACCTTCCGACCCGGGCAATTTTCGTCTGATTTCCCAACTCCCTTTTTTAGCTAAAGCTACTGAAACACAGGTAAATACAGTTTTTGCTGAATTTGTAGAGCAGAACAATATCCTTGACCCCTCACAAAATGGTTTTCACTCCTGCCACAGCACCGAGTCGGCACTGTTGGCTGTGACCGAGGACATCCATGGCAGCCTAGATGTTGGGGATTCTACGGCCTTGTTTCTGTTGGATTTAAGTGCCGCCTTCGACACTATTTCCCATGACATTTTGTTATGTAGGCTGCAGGATATTGGGATCAGGGTGCTGGCTCCGGTCTGGTTTTGCTCTTTTTTGGAAGGCAGAACTTTTCAAGTTGCTGTACCACTGCACCACTCGCAGGTGTATGCCATCGAGCATGGTGTTCCACAGGGTTCAATATTGAGCCCTGCATTGTTCAACATGTGTGTTCAACCCCTAGCAATAGTAGCAAAAAGTAGAGGCATATCATTGGTATCTTATGCCAATGACACCCAGCTAGTTATTGCCTTTTCTAAAAAGTGCATAAATAATCTCCTTAAATTTAATGAGGACCTGTCATCAATTGCAGACTGGATGACAGCCAACTGCTTGCAGCTCAATGCTGCTAAGACTGAAATTCTTGTGATGTGGAGAGAAAGTGCGCTCTGGTCAGATCAGTGGTGGCCGGACAAACTCAAACCAGCGCCATCACCCAAAGAGGCGATTAAGAATTTAGCCTTTTGGATAGATAGAGATATTTCTTTCGATACCCAATCTAATGTTTTGGCAGGGGTCTGTTTCGAACTCCTGAGGGGCTTAAAACCTTTGCTTGGATATTTTGAACCAAAAATCCGCCAAACTATTCTCCAGGCTACAATTTTATCCAGGTTGGATTATGGTAACTCCCTTTATCTAGGCGCTAATAAATCTTGTATTTCACGCCGCCGAAGAATCCAAAATGCCACGGCCCGTGCATTGTTGGCACTGCCTAAGTTTTGTTCGGTATCCAATCTTTTACTTAAGCTCCTTTGGTTGCCAATAGCCAAAAGAATTCAGTTTAAGTCCTTGTGTGTAGCGCATAACATTTTGTCACAACAAGGCCCTCGGATCTTAACAGATCTGCTAGCTCAGTATATCCCGAATCGCCCCCTTTGCTCTTCTAACTTGGGATTGGTTTGTACCCCCGATTTCAAAGAGCCAGGTGGTGGTCGATCTTTTAAGGTCCAAGCGGCCCAACATTGGAATTCCCTCCCGAAGTCCATCAGAGGACTCCAGAATCATCTGACCTTTCGAAAGGCTGTCGTTGGGATGCCCCGTCGCTGGGGCAGCTATGCACTGTATAAATCTATTAATAATAATAAAGGATCATTTGTTGGGAAAGCCCCAATCACAGACACATGCATCTGCACCCAAAAGCACTAAAGGTCCAAATAATATTTAAAAAAGCCTCATGTAAAGCATAACATTACAGTCACAGAATATACCCAACATGAGGAAAAACAAAGGAAGCTTTACAATGCTCCAAAAAAAAAGTTGCATGACCAGGACAACATATGAATACATTGGCTCTTAGCTAAATCTTAGGTCCTGGAAGTGAATAGATTTTGGTTTTTCAACAGACCACAGGGTATAAAAATACCAATAGAGAAAACAGGGTGCAGGGGTAAGGATCAGTGCAACTGAGGAAGTGGTATTAAATGCCAATACTTATCTTTCCAAATAGGTGGAGAGGAAGGGGTCTTGTGAGAGATGAGTAATAAGACGTCATTTGCATAGGTGCGTGACTCGAAATGATGGGGGTGCTAATTGTTTAATCGTGTGACCCCTTTCAAGGTACTGTGTGTTACAATAATGTTGACCAGCACAAAAAATGTATGTTATGTTGAGAAATCTTGGATAGATTCTTGGCAAACGAGTACTAAACTTATGCTACATTACACTTACTTCTTCCCTCATACTAGACTTAGGCTAGGTACATTGGGGTAGGCGTATTTTAGAAGCACCAGTTGAGTACCTTTAGTCTTTATTTATTTATGTATGTATTTTATGGCTTAGAAACCATACCATGCTTTTACAGTATTATTTTATAATACTATTCTTGCTGTACGCATGATACTTTACAGCCAGGCTTACGATTGTAGCATTTCATTTCTTCTGCATGAGAAAGAAGACTGTTCAATAAATACTTTTTATTTAAAACGCCCGTCTCTCTATTTCCTCTGCACCTCTGGTGAAACAAAGCATGCACGAATGACTGAGTAAAATATCTATCTATTGTTTCCACGACTCTGAAGATCATTTTTATCTTGGGTAACAAAGTGGTCATGTTTATGCGGTTGTCAGAAACTAATCCCTTCTTGTAAATTCAAGAAAGTTTCTAGTGACCTCTGAGCTAGCTGACACTCACAATTAAGTCTAATATATTCGATAGAGACCTAGTAGACATAAGTCCTACGTCACATATATAGGATATATTATTCCAATGCGCAGAGCCTATTGGGAATATAGGAACTACACTTCAGTGGGGTGGGGCCATCCCTTCAGCGGAGATTTGAACATCCTAAAGTCTAATCTTAAGAATATGCTGGTGAAGGGTGATTGTATCAATCACTATGTTGGCATGCTCCTCGATGGCCTGACTTACAGTAAGTATGGTGATTAAAGCTGACAATACTTCACGCTGATTGTTCTGAAATACTTCAGCTGTGCAGGATACACCCAAAATAAGGCACTTGTAACACAGTAGGCCAACATATATGGAGAAGACAGTTGATAGCTTTGAATCTAAGTCCAATAGTAGCTGATGGCAGCCGGATTTAAGGTAGATGTGTGAAAAAAATATTGACTGGTTACCACCATCAGACCATCTCCTGTTTGAGATGATGCTATATATTTATAGCCCTATTTAGCAGACATATGAATATTTACACAGTTCAGTCTGCTTTGGTTTGTAGCTAACCTCTATGAACGTATACAAGGAGGTGACTCTCTCTATCCGCTCAATGAGATCAGGGTGCCTCGGTTTGTCAAGTTCATTTTCGATCTATCTATGCCACAGTGTCACTTGGCTGGAAAGTTTAATCAATGTGTAGTTTTGGGAGTTTGTCTTTGAGCAAGTGAACTCCACTGAACAGAACACAATATACCTCCTGAATGTCAGCCAATACATAATGTGTACACTGCAGGTAAATTGAATGAACTGAAGTGGAACAATGTCTTTCTGTTGGAGGGAATTTGCTCCATATGCATTGATTTTTGTATTGGTCGCTAATGGTACTGAAGCGGGTTCGCTGAGCCTAATTTGGTTGTGCAATAATGCATTTTCAGTTTCAATATTGTCAATGACTGCCACCAATTTGTATATTTGTCAGCTTGGGTGATGTTTCTTGTGAGGCATGTTCTCCTTCATGATCTAAATTACATGGATGGGACCTTCTGCATTGCCATCAACCATGGCTTCCATGGGAGCTACTATGCTCTAGGGATCAAGCGCCCAAACTGTCTGTAGTGCAGGTTTCGGCGCTGGCCGGGCAGCCAAGGAGATTTTCAACCAAAATACATTGGCAAAATGATTCAACATGTCACATACAAAACTCTTCTCACCCTTTGCCAGACCACCAACCATCTGGTTGTAGATACTGCTGCTGTAGCCAGAAATACAAAGGCACAGGTCCCTTCTGACTTCAGCCCGCCATGCAAAAAGCCTTGAAATCTGTTTCTGGGTATTTGAGAAACTCTCCGTCATCGCAGGATTGATATGGAATGCCTTTACCACAAATATCAGGAGATCTTCTGGAGGTCACAATGCTTTGGAGTGAGATTCTTGATGTCTGAAGAATGAGCCATTGTAGCTTGGTGGAGATACACCCTCTGAATAAACTATGCCCAATGTCATCAATGTTATAATTAAGGGTGCAATTACTACTAGTAACTAATTTTGAAAGGCAACAACAGATTCTTGGTATCTTCATACTGCCTACCATAGACAGCATGATTCATAGTCAGGATTGACAAGCAGTTCAAAGTGTGTATTGATCTCTGCAATGTCTTTGGCCCAGGTGTCTGCAGGGTGCATTTTGCGCAGTGTCCTAAGTTTGTGCACTTAATTTAGTGCCAGATGAGATAGAAACAATCTTGTTAAGGCATCATTTGTCTTTTCTCTGACTATAAAATATGCTCAACTGTGCCCTTTATGCCTCCTTCAAAGGATGAATGTTATGGGGGCCCTCACATCGTCAAATGGACCATCTGACTCTATGTCCATCATTGTCTTATTGGGGTGCATTTGCTAATTCCTTCTTGCGAAACAAATTATTTTTTTAGGATGGGTGACTACCCATCTCAAGGAATATTCACAGTTCTTGTCAGGATAAACCCTCAAAGTCACTAAATTACCTGAGCTCAACCTCCTGGAAGCTATGGCACAGAGAAGACAGGTGTAACTTAGAGGAATGTGAAAAATATTTATGAGATACCAAAACAATAATAAACTACAAATACAAAATAATAACTGAATGAGCAAAATAGGACAAACTTTCATAAACAAAACGACACCGGAATGCCAAAACTTCAATTAGGTAAAGCAGAGATAAAGAATTTATAAAGTTTTAAATAGAAATAGCCCCTAAAAGCACAAAGCGCCAAAGATAATCAATGGTCGCTTTTGACCCGGACCGAGATGCAATTTGATGCTGACCACAATGAGTCAGTTCGAATACTCTAACCAACTTTGTCCTGGTCAAAGATTTTACCTTCTGAGCTGTCCTTTAAGTCCCAATCGACCACATGACCTCAAGGGAGGCACTTAAAGAATTACAGAGCATTAGGCAGAAGTGAACTGCAGAGTCCAGTCCAGGTCTAGGTGCCACTGGTCAGCTGGGCAGCTGCAGGAGAGTTCTCTTTTAGCCTGTTGGATCCGTTTAGCTTGAACTGGAGGTCAGCCTTCTGACCCTTGGATTCCACTTCTTTGTCCTGGGTACAAATGGGGGCAGGCTCAATGCTTCAGGATCAGGTCTGAGGCTGCAGATCCAGTTCTTTTCTGTTCTTCCTCAGGTAAAAAACGCGTTCTGCTGTGGCTTCCTGGAGATGCTACATTTATGTCTGGCACCAACTAGTGGGTGGGAATGACTCCTGGGTGAATATATGATGTTACTCAGCAGACCATTACTTAGCAACTTTTTACTACGATGTTTTTACATCGCAAATACCATTACTACGCAACATTTAACTGCGCATGCTTTTAGTTCGCAAATACATATAAAAGTACTAAATATGCATTTACTTCACAGTATATTACTAAGTACACAACTTCTATGCATTTCTGACTATTTTACCCTTACCCTCATACACTACATTACCCTACACTACCCAAACACGAATACACTGCCCCAAAACACTACCCTACACTACACAAACCCCACAACACTACCCTAAACCCACATACACTACTCTACACTACATAAACACAACCCTAAAACCTAAAAGACAACCCTCTGCACGACCACTACCCTAAACCCAAATACACTACTCTACACTAGTAAGTAAAACTTTATTGCATGATTTAAAAAAACCTTTGCACAGTACGCAATACAAAAGATAAAACAATGTTGATACTTATTCAATTAACGGACTTATTAAATAACACTAGTGAGGGTAAAAAACAGATGTCCCAGGCCACCATATGTCCGAACTCTCTTAATTCTGCCCTGCACCTATAGAAGCTGTCTCATTCATAATGGCTCTTGCCAGGTTTATATTTAGCAGACTAAAGGTGTCCAGCCGGAGTGCACAACCCTTTAATTGTGTTGATTCGGCCTTTAGAGTTCTGTTTGATTTTCACAAGGGGCCCACAGGGCAGTATTGTCCTTCTTATGGAGATCCAAGCGTCTGCGCCTCCGGCTGAGCTGGCAATTCGCTTCTCCCCTTCCCTAGTTTTTTTACTACGCAGTCCATAAACCTCTCCAGTGCGCAATTTAAATATTTGTTCCGTGGGTCAAAGCAGGCCAATACTGCGGATCTGCATGATCTGACTTCCTTATTGTTCCAGGTCCTCCGCAGGAGAAGCCTTCTTTCGTTCAGGAGGCTGGGGCACAGGCACACACATGAATTAATATCTTCCCTGTGCTTGCCGCAAAATCGACATGTCTCCGGGGCTTGTTCTCTTTTCCATTTGGGGAGATAGCAAGACAGGTTAATCACCCCCAATCTTAATTTTAGAAGTCTGAGTTTGTTGCGTGCATTAAAAGTACAAGTAAAGTAGCTCTGAGGTGTCAGCTGATCGTATGTGCTGAGGGTCATCCAACCATGGCTTCGTTTTGCAAGGCTCGCCTTATCTTCCATTGAGGAGAGCTTCTTTGTGCATTTTTTTGCTAGCCTTTTAAACTCATGTTGGCTGACATGCAGGTCCCAAGCATCACTCAGGCCTAAGGTTTTTATCCCACTTGACAGATATTGATGCCCCGCTTGCCATCGTTTTGTTTTTAGATCGGACCATAGGTGTTCTGCTAAGCTGCCTTCTCTGGGTAGCCTCAGCTTGTGGCAGCACATTAGGAAATGCATCATTCTGCCCAAAGTTTGCTTGCAGATGCCTACTCTACACTACATAAACCCAACCCTAAAGCCTAAAAGACAACCCCCTGCACCAACAGTACCCCAAACCCAAATACACTACTCTGCACTACATAAACACAACCTTAAAACCTAAAAGACACCCCCTGCACAACCCCAAAACTACACTGCCCTACTTACCTCATTCTCCTCGTGGTCCCTCGTTTGACTGTGCTTCCTTTCTTTTCCTGCTTCAGGCGTTGTCAGAGCTGCATGTTGTTGTTTGAAAACGGAAGCGCCTCCTTTTGCTTTCAACAATGTGAATAGTCAGCAAAGTAATTGACTTTGCTAAGTAACGGTATATGCGAAGTAGAAGCATGCACACTTAAAGCATGTGAAGTAAAAGATTCTGCTAAGTAAAAAATGTGTAGTAATGGTAAGTCATAGTAGTGGCCGCGAAGTAATGTCAGATTACCCTCCTAGGCACGCCCTAACTATTGTAGTAAAAAATACTAGGACCAACTCTACCCACTTTTGGCATTTTTATGATGGTAAAAGTCTTTGGCGTCACTAAACTTGGGCTCTAAGGGCTGGTGGGTGTTTTGGGGTATTACAGTAATCCGAGTGTTCTCTTACATCCAAAACTAAAATCCTGTTTGAGCCAGCCACTGTACTCGCGAAAAATCCAGAGATAGAAAAGTCTGATAGAACAAAGTTAATGCTTTCTAGGAACCAGACAGTGGCTACAAAAGAAATGCTTTGGCTCCTGTTTCACTTCATTTCGAGCACATCCCAAATTGTTAATCAAAAGCTAGTAAGAGGCTGTGAGAAGTTTGAGAGTCAATGCAAATTTACTCCAGGAACTTCAGACAGGCAAAAATGTTACTTTCTAAAAGTGGCTTTTCCTTAATATTTATTAAAATATGCCTTGACATAATCACTTAATTGGGTTTGTAATAGGTATTAAATTAGTTGTTTCATTATTCTTCTGGCTAGTTCCATTAACAAGATGCAGCTTTAGGATTTTTAATCCGTACACTAGTGTTCTACATAGGAGAGCTAGGCCTGAAACAGTGAAAATAGCGTTTTGGTGCTAGTCACTATAAGAACATTACAGTTCTACATGTCCTTCTTTTAAATACCATGCACTCTGCCTTGTGGGTGACATGACCTACATAAGGGTGACAATAATATGTAAAAGGGGGGGTTTGACCTGTCAAAAGGGTTTATTTTTAACAGTTTGAATTTCACTTTTTAAATGGCTATAGCCAGGCTACAATGATGGGCCTGAAGCCATGTTTTACACTATCACTACAGTGGGTGGAATAAAAGGTGCTACAGTTCACTAGTGACAATTAACTTACAGGATTGGGGTACATTAAGTACAATATACTTGGGGCTTAAAGGTATGTTATATATACCAATTAGGAATATGCCAATTCAACCATGTTTAAAGAAGGAGCACAGACACGTCACCCCTTTGGTTAACAGGGTTAAGTGCATAGAATTCTAAAGTAAGCAATAACATAGGGTACAACAAAAGGCACAAAATATGGGGTGACCATGCAGAAAAAGTGGATTTCCTACACCTCTTGGTTATGTTCCCAGCTGTAAGGGCAACTCGAGATCCTCTTGGGGAGGATTTGTGCGCCTTAAAAATTAATAAATAATAAAAATGCTAGCAATCATTGAGCTACAGTTGGAGCACAAAGTATGTATTTACTAGGTGTGACATATCACTCCCTTTGACCTTTTCTACCTTTTCTGGCCTCAGCCCACCACGTGGCCCTTTGACTTTGGGTGTGGATGTAAGCTGTCGTTGCCCTTGTGTGACATTTTTGTGCCTTGTCAGTTCCAACATGTCTTACCAGCCACTAGACAGTCCCATTAGCCCATGTGGCGAGTAGGTAAGATGCTTTCCCATCTCTTTCTGTTTCTCTTTCTTTCTCTGTTTCTCTGCCTCGCTCTCTCTCTATCCATCTAGGGCAGTGCGATCGGTGCCACCGCCCTGGTGCTGGCTTCCAGGGGGCACTGTGTTTGCAAGTTCATTGTTATTTTAAAGTACCTGCTGCTGCACTCATTTCCTCCAGCAATTTCCAGCCTACAAAAATATGTCAGGATAAATCCTGTGATTAATGTTCTTCCTGAAGAGAGGTCGACGTTTTGTTTAATTTGGGTTTTGACCCACTATAAAGTAGTGCAGAGGGTTAATATGCCTGTTGCAGAAAACAAGTACCAAGCAGATTACAAATTGCATTCAATGTAAATAGGCCAGTGGGTTACTCGTTTTAAAAGAGACATTATTTTGTTACTTGCAATTTATAGGTTAAAATCCTAATATAGGATTTGAATTTATAAATTGCAAGAAACAAAATGAAGTCTCTTTCAAAAGCAGTCACCCGTTGACCTATTTAGATTCTATGCACTTTGTAATTGTACTGAACTATTAACTTTTATCAAAGAACTGCATGCACCCTGCAAAGTATAGATTTGAGCTAAGATTAATGTTGCAAAAAGGATTAATTTAGGCAAGAATCTATTCTCGTTTTTAAAGAGAACCCCAAACTATGGTGTTCCTTTTTAAATTCAGAGGTTGTGCTTCTCCAGACCAAGCACTATTAAACTATTCTGCCTACCAGTATGGATGACATGTGGCTCCTACACCTTGTAGTCCTCTATTTTATGTAACATTTGCTATACGCTGAGTTACACATGTATGATTGATTGTCTTCGTGTAATGTGTGTGTGATGCAAAGTGCTCTGACAACCTTCTCTTGTATGAGTGGCGCTATATATGTATCTGATAGAGTGTGCTATATATGCATCTGAGAGAGAGTGGTTATGGAGACTTACGCACCGTTAAAGGGGGGTGCTGAGGGAATCTGTGGTGGAGGTGGTCATTGGGGGGCGCCAACAAACATTGTCGCACCGGACGCCACCAGCTCTAAAGCCAGCCCTGTATCTATCCCCCTCTCATCGTTGAGTTCCACTGCTGGCAATGTAAATCATGTGTGGTGAAACAAGGAGTTGAGATATATGCACTTTTGTCTGATTTTACAAAACTCTGTGCATCAGTAATTTATAATCTCTTTTCCCAGACTGGGCAACCTTAAAAAAAGTTTCACTGTGTGACGGTACACAGGGTAGGGGGGTCACTTGAAGAGGGGACAGAGCCTTGGAGAGTAGACTTTTGGATCCCCTGCACTGCCCAAACATTCACTCATTCCCTCCCCCACTGCTAGAACAAAATCCTCTGGTGGCATCTCCCAATTCTGGGAAGGTTTCGAATGGAGCCCAGTTGTGTAGAGCCTCCTCATCTGAGTTAGAAAGTTACTCTGTGCAAGGGTTCCAGCTCACCATTTAATGAGTGAAGAAATTGTGTGACACACTGTGGCACTGTGTGAGTTGATAGTTTTTTTTCTAGTGCCTAAGAGTCTGTTGTATGTGTGTGAGTAGTGCATTATTCAGATCCTTTTCATCAGTCATCAAAGTAGTATTGTGAATAGACAGGCGATTTCAGGAGCTCAATATAATAATGCACATACTTCCTGGCATGCATTGTCTTCCTGTGCTTGGGGTCACATAAAGCAGAAGGTTAGGGGCCAGACAGAAAGATATCGTTAGTAAGTCCAGGCCCGAATTGGGTGAGTACTTACCTGTTGCAAATTCCAACTTCTCTAACTGGATCAATAATTCCTTGGACCAGGTCATTCCGGTGAAGTTGCTAAAATGTGTACAGCAAAGCAAGCAGTCCCCTTGGTTTACTCCTCACCTGTTAGTGCTTAAGAAGAAGTGCAAAAGATTAAAAAGAAAGTGGAGGAAGTGTTATGATGAACAAAGTAAACATGAGTACCGGCAGTGGGACTGCTACAGGACCGCTGCTACCGCCGGTATCTTCGATACTGTGGTGGTGGTGCAGCGGTCAGAGGCCATAATATGCTGGTGGTGCAGCTGCTGCACCACCAAGCATATTATGAATTTCCTCACTGCCCTCCTTTTCATGGCGGTGAGCCCGTCATGAAGAGGGTGGCGGTGAGGAAACTAAGGGGGGTCTCCAAGGCTTCCTGGTGCCTCTATGCACTGGGTGCATTCAGGGGGGCATATGCTGTGCCCCCCTCTCCGTGTGCATCCCCATGCTCTTGCACAGAACGAAATGCACACATTTGTGCAATTTGGTACATGCAGGAATGTGCTTTGGCGTTCGAACTTCGATGCCTTTCTAAGGTGCCCTGCCTAGGACCGCCAAAGCACCGCTCCGCCCGCCAGACAAGAAGTAAACTCCTAATCTGGCGAGCGGTTGACGGACAGCTTTGGAGGTGTGGCAGTGGGGCACTGGCAAGTCAGCCCACTGTCACACCGACAAAGTCCTAATCAGGCCCTGTATATCATGTTAGGAATCTGTGACCTGCTGATTACACAAGGATCTCTGAAACAAATGCATGAACCCACTGAACTATCATTATAGCATCTGAGGGCCACATGCATCATTGAAAATACCGGTCGCAAAGGGGAATATTTGTAGAATCTGCCCCTTTGCGACCAGTATTTTTGCATTTGGGATGCATCATTCCAAATGCAAAAATCGCAATTTAAGTAATTGCTAAATTTGCGAATACTTAAATTGCGATTGCATTTAGGGAATCGCAAATTGTGATTCCTTAAATGCAATGCATTAACAACAAAAATTGTGATTTCTCAAATAGGAATCACAATTTATTGTCAATTTCATGTTGATGGTAATTTGCAAAAACTTTGAAAAATGCACTAAAGTGCAAATTTCAAAGTTCCATGTTCCACATGTGCACAGCATGTGATAACATGGAAATTTGAGGGGTGCAACAGGGTGCCTTGTGACACCCATGAAATTGCATGCGCCATTTGTGAGTACCTATTGGGTACTCGCAAATTGAGAATGCAATTCCCATTCATTCCTATGGGCCTCTAGGCCCATAGAAATGAATTGGAAGCCATTCTTTAATTGCGACTCACAATTTGCGAGTTGCAATTAAGGAACGTGTAGGAATCGCTATCTTTTAGCGATTCCTACATGCATAAGGAATTGCGATTCCTAAATTGCGATTCTTTAAAAATCGCAATTCAGGAATCACAATTTCTTTATTTGATGCATGTGGCCCTGAGCCTGTAGCTTGCAGGGCACCGGCAGCGTTGTGCAAATGAAGCATTGATGTTGCTTTTAAACTGCAAGATTGCAGTAGCAATTTGCATTTAAAATACAAGTACAAATCTTTGTGAATGCACATATAAGTGTATGTGATTTGCGAACATTTCACAGTGGGACAAACACCAGCACACTCTGTACGCTGGTTTTTGACCCGTGATGATTGCCTTCCTTTTTTTTATTTTTGCAGGAGTGAGCCCCGTCTGTGCCCCTGCTGCCCTCCCCTCTGTCCCTACATGCATTTCCCCACCTACAACTGCAGCGCTGTTTAATTAAATGCTGAAATGCACACAGTGAAATGTCCATCGGCATCATTAACGTGGGCCAAGGCCGCATACATGAATATGTGTTTTTTGTAAGTATCCAGGTAGCCTCGGAGCTTGACATCAGGAAGCCGCCTGGCTGCACAGTAAATACAGGTGAGTGCGGGCTAGTGGGGGGTGCTAAAGGGACCGTTTCAAAAGCTTGCGCAGAATGCAATATTTCCTGAGCTTTTTATTTCTGTTTTATGAAGGTTAGCCCAATTCAACTGAAGCTCGGAAATGTCAGCATTTTATTCCAAATATCATCTGACATTTGTTCTTCAAGATTCGGATTCCAGGAGGCTGAGCATTTCTGATGGTTCATCCTGGAGGTTGTTCCATGTGCTAGCTGAGGAATCTCAAGTGTGACCCGGGGGGCTGAGCACTACCTTATAGTTGGCTACGGTCCAGCTTAGGATCTCTTAATGTTGGCTGAGGGCATGGTGGAGGGTCTGGGAGCAAGAGATCAGTTTGAGAAAGCCGGGTAAATGTGATGAAGTTTCCTTTCATAAGATGATAGTGAAGACTACGCCACTCACGGCAGGCCTACTCCCTAGAGCAGAACAGCCCCTTGGTCTCTCCTTCTCAGCATGTGATTTGCTCTTTGTTTTCTCCTGTGAGGATGTGGCGCAAGGGCTAGATCTGCTGACTTTGGCGCTGGGGAACCAGGTTCCAGTCTCAACAGGAGCTCAACATCCTGTGATTCTGGGAACATCACTTGATCTCCCTGTGCCTACCAAAAATAAATGTGTCCTTATGTATCGTAGATGGTGCTGGTGTAAATCGCTCCAATACCTTCTGGTAGTGTTCGCCCTATATAAAACAGGAGAGTTTGAAAGAGCCCCATGGACATCCCTTTCTCCAGATCTCAGTTTTCGACTAGACGCCTACACTTGAGGTTTCTATTTCTTTCTCTCCTTTGGGCTCTAAGGCTTCCAGGACATTGGGAGGAATAATATGCTTCACCCTTGGCATTTGTCACCTCCAAGCAGAACAAGCAAGAGCTGTCATAGGCATCAATGCTAAGGATATATCTGCTATTGGGGACTGCTGGAAGAAAGGGGATCGAAGTGTGTGTTGAGAGGAAGGCGCATTGCTCCCAAGAATGTGGTTGGCACAGAGTGTGAAGAACAAGGGCGGTGCTGAACTGAATGGTGGAGCCAACAAGTTCAAAGCTCTTGTCGCTGAGGTCATGGGAGGACAGGGAGAAGTGTCTCAGCCCAGATGTATGCAGAGTGCCCAATACCATTGAGGCTGAAGTAGCCCTCCTCTTAGCATCGGTAAGATCACAGTGTTGCAGTTGGCATGAGTTTTATGACTGTGGTATTTCTCATTATGTTTTGCATGACTGTTGTTATGTTGTATCATTGAGAGTTTTATGAGTTAGAGCTGATGGTCGCTCATGTTTCTGATGCCTTGATTGACTCTCTACTGCTGTTTTTCGCTGAATTAGAGTGATGTGGTATCACTACATTCCTGAAATTCGTGAGGATCAACAGTTGGTGACAGAGAGCTCGAACAAGTGCTCATTTCCAGGGATACTTGTCCTGCTCACTCCTCGCAGTGTTTTTTCCCATGATGCTTTGCGTGGCAAGCCTCACTCCAGGCTTGGTACAGGACCCAGGTAGTTCATTACTCTTATATGTGGCCCTAGTTCTACTATAAACGCTTTTGAACGGGTCCCATTTTTACTCTTTCAAAGATGGGGCAGGGAGCGAGCCAAGAGAAACATCTGCACCTCTGCCAAGATCCACGGCGTCCATTGGCTGCGTGCAGATGGGCGACTGTTTCGCAGACTGTGAAAACTTTCTTTGTCAAGAAAACACAGGCTGTGCTAGTTAAAACTTCTCATTAAATTAAAAAAGATGTCACTAAACTGGCAAAATAATATAGGAAGTGTAAAACATACTTGTCAAAAACCTAATGTAATTAACAGTGGCATTGAATACAAATAGACATTTTTAGGTTTGACGCATTGCTGGCATTTTTTCTCACATTGCTTTATTCTTGAGAGACCCCATGCATTTTTATTCTGGTCTAACTGGAGATTGCCTACGTCCAAACACAGGAGCTTGCCTCAGTGCGAGGTAATTATAATTCAAACATGGCAGATGCACGAAGTTCAGTATCAAACATGCATTACCTCCCCCAACATCAACCCGTGCTTATCATCTGCAAACTTCATTACCCAACGATAAGACATGCAGGGAAATGCTGAGAGTCCAGAGCCTAAGGCTGGGAAAGATACCGAAACCGAGCTCCAGAAGAGAATGAAACTGCCAGGTTAAGCAAAGGCCTGAAAACTTGAGGGTTCTGTACCACTTTTAGCTGACCTCTGCACCGTGCTTAATTTGTAAATGAATGAGAGAAAGTGCCATACCTCTGCTCAGAAGCCTGGGCTAGCGCTATTAAATGTCATTGCGCTGAATACCAAGGCTGTGGCGTAGTCTTCAATCCACCTCCAGGGCATGAGCGTTTTCCTGATGGGCCGGAAGGGTGGAGGCCAGTTTTGGACCCTTGCGGGCCGGTTTTGTGTCGGTCCCCTGTAACAAAAGCGGGAGCGGTGCCTCTCACTAGCATCTCATCCCCCCCCCCCCCCCCCCCTACCGGGGCTAGCCGAGCAGATTGCCAGGGCCGGTTGCTGTTTCCAGTCCGGCCGTGCCCACCTCATGCCTTGCGTTTTTCATCTACCAGACATGCCCTTCCCCTTTATCTCACTCTTGCAGGTTCCTGCTTTCTGCCTTTGTGACGGGTTTTCCGTCTTTCTGTTCTTCCTCCTTTCACCTTTGTGTGTTTTTGCCTCGCTTGCTAGCAGGAAATGTCTGATCAGCATAAGTAAGTGCTGGTCCCAAACAATGAGTTCCGGTGGCCACCACCGGCAACCACCAGCTCAAACTAAGCACTGCATGAAGAATATCGGACTCAGGCCCAGCTGCCCTGCTGACTCTTCACTCCTCCCACCAATTGTAAGAGCTCAGACATGGCGCCAGATCACAACATATTGACTGCTGCTTTTTTATGTCTTTGGTGATAAGTTAAGTTACTGCTTGTCCCAATCACCTTCCACCATCTGTTAGAACCGAAAAATCCTCTGTATGGTAAAGACGTGTACAGCTGCCCATAATGCACAACTATACTGTTGATTCAGTCATCATATACTCTCCCACCCACATAACATTCCATTCCATCAAGTGTTACGTTTTCTCAATAAAGGAGGGTAGAGAGAGGACATCTCACTGTATTAATGAATTAATATTTTTTTGTTACCATTCCGCCCACATAGCATTCCACTCCATCAATTGTTACCTTTCCTCATGAAGGAGGGTACTGAGGGGACGTCACATGGAATTTATTTATTAAACAATTTTATATAATGCAGAGCACTAAAAGGTATGAGATGCTGTACATAAAATAACAAAGACACACAGACTGCTGTAGAGAGCCACCCGGGCTTCTCTATACTTTGTATCAATCTTCACACGCATCCCCACACCCCCGGGGCAGGCTCGCTCTGGGGTATAAAATAAAGAAGTGGAAGACCGCTCGGGGTCTTTCCGGTACGACTGAATTAAGCATACCTGTGTTTCATTGTGCTCTGAACAGTCCACGTGCGAGGCCCAGTCCCCGCACTCCACAACTGCCATGAACCTCATTTAGAATATAAAGAGTAATAAATACAGAAACAATAAATTATATACTTCAAGGTATCAGATCATCTGCGTGATTTACAAGAGGTTGATGAAGGTAGTGAATTATTCCCCATCTTTTTGAAGTTTCAATTCTTAATGTGCCCTGAACAAGATTTTAGGTAACTTGTTATAGGACCCGTACCATCCAGATCTTCCCCCGCCACCCAAGTACCCTAGACATGCAAGATCCCCACATTTGAAATCACCAAGAGATTCTGGTGGGGTAAAAAAGAAAGGCCATGTTTATTCACAACATTGTATAAACATGACAAGCAATAACATACATATCTTTATTTACAAGTTACATTCATAACTACTTTTATGAGCATACCATGCTCCAACACCTTCCCAACCCTAAGGGAGGAACACCATCTGATTCGCAGGACCGTCTTTGAAAAACGGCGCCGGGAACCACAGGAGGGGGAACGAATCTAGTCAGGTGTATCCGCCTGTCAACCTTAATTTGAGCGCTACAGCTTCAATCTCTTCTCCTCCCCGTCATGGCCTCCTTATGACCACACTAAGGAACCATCAAACTACGCGAATAAAGCTCATCACCCATATTTCGCCCTCTCGGGCGTTGGCCACATCACCACTTCCGGCTTTTTCTTTCAAGAGGCCCTGAAGATTCGCAGTCTGTTTCCCTGCGATGAAACACGTGTTGGCCAGAACAAGAGGAACAATAAACTGCTTTTTTATACCAAGGATTCTACTTCATTGAAATTCCTTTCTCGGCACTTTGCAATCTATTGACTTTGAAACACTGTCGATGTGCACATTTTACTATTGTTACCACAACTAGAAATCACTCAGACTTTATTGTTAATTTCCTAGTGCAGGGGTTTTTGTTGTTTTTGCACCATCTGATTCGCATCTCGCAACTGGGAACCCTACACCAAGTGCCGTGCACCTGCCCCTTAGAGTGATGGGTCCCACCCTTCGATCCTTGTCCGCCATTACCGGGGCCCACCTCTCGACCACCATGCTGCCCAGGGTCGCCCGAGAGGCTCGAAATCTGTCGCCCTAGCCTCCCCAGCCGGTGGTCACTTCCTCCCAGTGGAGAGCTTGCCATATCCCCCCTCAGAGCTGGCCTATGGAGCCCGGCAGGCGGGCTCCCATCCATCTTGTTTAGCCACTATTTACTGATCGCAGGTCTCTTCTCCGCAGAACGCCCCTCAAACCATTTATCTAAGGGACGGGTGGGTGGGAGTTTCGGAAAGCCGGCCAGGATCACGAGAATGGCTAGGTGCCGGCGTGAGCAGTCAGGCATCCAGGAGTGATAGCGGAAACAGAGACCCCAGTCACAGGGAGTTGACCCTAAATAGGCCCAGAGTCTCCACCCCCTGACCCAGGTCACGCGCTATCGCCGGACCTGGGGGTCCAGCGCTCACTCTCTCTAATACTTTTTCCGGAGCTGATAATTGCCCCACTAATGTGGAAACTGACGCCAGCAAGCTATCTAATGGATCACCCGCGGCTGTCACTGTGGCCACCGGCTGCGGTGGGAGTGGGGCCGGAGGGACCGTAACCATTGGTACCGCGCCTCCCGGGGCCAATGCCTTCAGCGCCGCCCTAATCTCAGATAAAACTGAACCCAATGGGTCTACTGGCGTGGCCACATTCGGGATGGGATCAGAAGGGTAGACCTGCTCTGCATCTAACGGAGGCGCGGGGACGGGACCTACTGATCCCTCGTCCTGCTTCCCCCTGGCAGGGCTAGGCCTACTCTTCTCCTGCCTGGCTTCCCCATTCCTTTTAGGCTGAGCCTTGGCTTTCTTCTTTAATGGCGGACAAGCAGCCTTCGGTGGCCCCCCTGCGCGGCCGCTCTATTACCTCGGGCTGCGCTCCCCGGGAAGAATCGCTCTCATCCCCGCTATCGCGAGCCTCCTTGCTCAACTTCTTCAGCAGTAATTTCATAATCTGTGCCAATTCAGGCTCAGAATCTTTTCGCTTTTGTCCTCCCTTTTTTGGCGCCATCCTATCTATATCGCGCTTCGCACTGTCTTGCTATAGCACCTAACGGGCCCGAGTTCCCTGCTCCCGCACCCCTAAGCACCGTTCACGCCGCCCGGCAGGAGCCCGTACCACGAGGATACCCGCACACAGCCGTAAGCCCGTAATCCAGCGACACTCCTATTCCCCAGCACCCACCGTGACTCACGGCTGCCCACGAGGCCCCAGGAGGCACTCGACCCCTTACCTGGCAACACAAACGATGCTCGATCCTTCTGCTTCTAGAGTTTCGGAAAGCCGGCCAGGATCACGAGAATGGCCAGGTGCCGGCGTGAGCAGTCAGGTATCCAGGAGTGATAGCGGGAACAGAGACCCCAGTCACAGGGAGTTGACCCTAAATAGGCCCAGAGTCTCCACCCCCTGACCCCCAGGTCACGCGATATCGCCAGACCGGAAATGTGTTGGCCGGATGCCGATTGGGCCGTC
Source organism: Lissotriton vulgaris (assembly GCF_964263255.1). Lineage (NCBI taxonomy): Eukaryota > Metazoa > Chordata > Amphibia > Caudata > Salamandridae > Lissotriton > Lissotriton vulgaris. The sequence goes on from NC_141685.1 coordinate 848,033,982, forward strand.
CACCCAACCAACCACCAGAGACCAGGGGCGGGCGGGGTCCGGAGAGGCCGGGTCCTAAGTGCGCGCGGCGTGATTCTCCGCGCTTGTCAATAAAATAAATCAATTATAAATCAGTCAATCAGAAGTTTATTTCGGATAAAATATATATCCTTTAAAACAATACAAGCATAAAAAGAACATCACACAATATATGCCCATATATACTTTCATTTTAAAAAGTCCATAGGATATTTATATATAAAGAGAGGAAGGATGACACTCATATTTTCAACATTTTTCCTGGTTGCCTTTCAGCTAGACAAAATGGGCTGCTCAAAATTGGATCCTCAGGACTTTACAGTTTCCAAAAAGCACAAGGAAGTTATTTGCGAGCCCCCTGCACCACTTGAGCATCACTTTTTTGTGTGACGCTCTGGCAGTTCAGATTACAAAATCATATCTATGAGGCCACGCAAATCCACTTTGTATGGCTTCGGATGGCCTCATAGATAGGGAGTAAGACAAGGCAGTGCAAATTGCTGCGTTACCTCCTTACTCTGCACTCGTGAGGCATTTTATGGACGTTGTAGTGGATTTTCCCACACAACACCCATGGATTTTGATGCGGCCACAGATTGACAAGATCATGTAAATCTGGGAAAATGCCAAATCCTACGTCTCCCTGGGTGAGGCGTAACAAAGAGAAATTTCTTTATTTCTCCTTGTTATTTGCTCTTTCTATGTGTGCTGCAAATGTGCACAAAAACAATCCTGCCGGCAACACAGGCACCCTTGCACCATGAGCGAGCATGCCGGGATTGGCCATAGGCAGCCGAAACAGCGCAAGGAGAAAGGACATGAATACACTGCATTGCATGAATACGGTGCATTACTGCCCTTTCACTTTGGCGTAGGGCAGCGCAGCACGATGACTTGCTGCACTGCACTGCCCTACATAAAATCCCCGTAATTAAGGACCAAAGTGTATCCATTCTATTAAAAATCACCAGTAAGAGTGGTTAGTATAACTCTGCTTATCGTATCACAAATAGGGCATACAAAATAAGGTGTGTCTCAATCAATGAATCAGAATAAAACTTTATTCAGTTAAAATATAACAATCATTAAAGTAAAAAAAAATACCCCTAATGTTATCATGCCCAGGCAACACAATATGATAGTGAATTAACAAAGCAAGGAATTAAGAATAGGAATAGCGAATTTGAAAAAGGATCCCACTTGGAAGCTTATTCCACTCCCTGATTGCATTTGAAAATAAAGCAACACGGGCCGGCACTGTCTGAATCTATACTTATTTCATAAACGGGGTAAATATCTAAATTTAGTAAGTGATAAAATTGTGTTTGAATAGAGCAAGGGGAATAATTACAATAGCCTGGGCCTGAAGATGTAGTAACACTTCGGAGGATCAAAACCTCAAACTACCACTGAAATATAGGAGTGTCAAATATACTGGGAACCTTTCGTCTATATATGACTCACAAAACCTAGTATAACTAACGAAAGAGAGAAAAAATACATACAACAGTTGAAAAGTGTGCAACAGTGTTGGGGGTCTTCTCGTGGGCCTGGGCAGGAGTAAGTGTCCGAACAAAATGAATTGTATATTTTACAAAATTATTCTACGCGACACCTTATAGGCATGATATTTTTTATGACCACAAAGTACAAAGTACAAAGGATCAGACCACCTGCCATCACTAAGATGAGAACATCAGGGGATATTTTTGGGTTTTGTGCATTGTTTTTCCTTAGATGATGGGTCATAAAGGTTATAGGGGTGTTTGTAGGCATACCAGCTTGCTTTGATAAGAGCCTTGGCGCCAGTATATTATTACCAAAGCAGAAATATGATTATAAAAAACGTGCTTACCTCCCACAACAGTGGTCTAAACCACATTAGAACATTGGAATGTTGGGTGCTCCAGTGAAAACATTGGAGTGTTCCGGGCTTCTATGGCTTCAACATTCCAATGTTTGTTCACACCTGTTGTTGTGAGCAAAAGGTCTCACGGAGCCTGAGGAGATTTTAATCCCCTCGCTCTCCATGAGGCCTTTGTTTTACAAATTAGAACATTCCCCCCTCTGGGGGCAGACTGCTCTAATAGCCTTAGAGACCTCCATTGCGGGATCTACCGGCCATTAAAGGCCTGCTCCCTTGTTAAAGGCCCTTGCCTTCGGCTCGCGCTATTAAGGCTGGAGCAGGCTTTTAATGGACAGTAGAGCCCGCTATAGCGGGCTATAAGGCTACGGTATCCCTTTAATCAAGAGTCGGTGCCGGCTCTAGGGTGAGAAAAACAGGCAATTGACTTGAGCGCCAGAAGCAGGCAGCGCCAGTTTAAACATACAATTAATAACTATTGCTGTTGGAAAAGTTCAGGTGTCAGTATGTTACATCACTTATAGTGACAAAAATCTTTGCACTCACCCAGACTACAAGTAGTTGAAAGCATCTGCTAACATGATATAATCACATGCTTGTGGCCAGGTGTATGAAGAATGTGTGCCATCACAAAGATATCGCTAAATTAAGTGGCTGGTGCAAATGTTATTTGCATCATGTCAAATGTGAGCAGTAACATGCAATACTAATGGCGATTTAAAACACAAATTGCTACCCTCTGCATAGAAAAAGTTGCCTTTTTTACTAAAGAATTACATAGAAATCTAAAGGATTTGCAACTAATAAAGTTGTTGTAATATAGTCGTTTGCTATGGGAAACAACACTTACAACGCAATTTTTACAACGCACTACCTTTACAACAAAACTTTTACAACGCAACATCCATTACAACGCATGCCATTACAACGCAACCATTACAACACATGTCACTACAACGCATATCACTACAACGCATGTCATTAAAACGCAGTCATTACAACGCATACCATTACAACGCATACCTACACTATCCAACACTTACCCTACTGTTGCACACCCTGGAGTTAGAATAGTAATTTTTACCCCTACACTATCCAATACTTGCCCTACTGTTGCACCCCCTGGAGTTAGAATAGTAATTTTTACCCCTACACTATCCAGCACTTACCCTACTGTTGCACCCCCCTGGAGTTAGAATAGTAATTTTTACCCCTACACTATCCAATACTTACCATACATGCAATGTAATGGTATGCGTTGTAATGGTATGCGTTGTAAATGTAGTATGCATTGTAGTGGAATGCGTTGTAAAGGTAGTTTCAAAGAATTCATTGTAATGGCATGCGTTGTAATAGAATGCGTTGTAATGGATGTTGCGGTGTAGAAAATGTGTTGTAAAGGTATGCTTTGTAAAAGTATGTGTTGTAACAACATACATCCGTTTGCTATAACATGAACCAATTGTAAAGATGAACAGACCCTAGGCTGATCAAATTGCCTTACTGATTATGATCACTGTCTCTGTAGGGGATGGGGCCATACAGGTGGCTGTCTTGTGGTGAGAAATTCAGACATGTAGGACTGCCCTTCAATATCAATTTACATATTTTATATTATATTTAAAAACCTCTAAACGCTAAGGCTTATGGGGTGCTGTATACTAATGAAAGATACAAACAATGAAATATGCACATCCACACTACAAACGGAAAAGAAAGAAAGTACAATGTGAATGATAGAAATGGGGATCTCTTTTGGCAGTGGTATGCACCCTGTCCAAGTAGGGACCCTTCCTTCTAGTCAAGGTAAGGGAGTTACACTCCCAAAATAACCCCTGCTCACCCCCTTGGCATCTTGGCACGAGCAGTCAGGCCTATCTCAGAGGCAATCTGTAAAGTATTTGTACGCAACACACACAGTAACAACACTGCAAATGGACACCACACCAGTATAGAAAAATAAACAATCTTCATCTAAACAAAACAAAACCAAAACAACAACAATCCAACATACAGAACTCAAAATATCACTTTTTAAAGGTTTAAGCAATTCTATCCATAGAACTCTATAGATGTTGTGCTTTTACACAAAGTAGCTTTGGTGCGTCAAATTTCAGAACGAAAAACAGCCACAGAAGAGGGAAACGTCAGAAAACACAGTGATGCATCTGTTCTTGAGTACCTGGGAAATCGTTGCGTCAGTTCTGCTACACCCAGGAGAAGTGATGCATTGGTTTCGGACTGTACGGAGAAGCAATTCGTTGAAATCCAAAGACGGTTCTGTTATGCAGGTGATACAGTGGAAAACTTAACGCACAGGTCGTTGCTGCAAACAGGCACTGGGTGGAATATTTCAGCCGCGTACTGGTAATGCATCAATTCTTAGAGCCGCGCAGCAGGGCCTGCGTCGGAGTTAGAGAGGTGGTCTTGGACATTGGAGACATGGTGCGCTGAACCTGTGCTGCAGTGCTTCTTCGAGCTGTGAACAGGCATTGTGTCCATTTCTTCGGTCGCATGGCATTAGTACATCAAAACTTCTCCCACGTGGCTGTACTGCGTCGGAAAAACAGGCGCAGGTAGGGCAATGAGTCAATTTTGTAATCTTTTGCAGCAGAAACAACCACCAAGGGCCCAGAACTGGAATTAGCACCACTTGACAGGTCAGAACTCCCAGTAGTGTCGTTCAGAGATGCTGCAGGTGAAGTCTTTGATGGTCCTGTGACTTCCAACAGGAGGCAAGCATACACAATTCCCCAAAGAACCTTGAGAAAAAAGAATTCAAGAAAGCAAAGTCCAGTCCTTTCACTTCCCACGGACAGAAGCAGCAACTGCAGGCTAACCCAGCAAAGCAACGCACAGCAAAGGGACAGTACTCCTCCTGACAGCTCTTCAGCTCTTCTTCTTTGCAGAGTCCTCAGTCCAGAAGTGTTCTAAAAATGTAGAGTTCCAGATCCAATACTTTTACCCCTTTTGGCCTTTGAAGTAGGCATACTTCAAAGGAAAGTGTTTGTTGTCCACAAGATCCTGCCTTGCCTTGGCTCCAGACACACTACAGGGAGGCAGAGACAGAATTGTAAGAGGCCAGGCACAGCCTTATTCAGGTGTCAGTGACAACCCCCACCACTCTAGTTCAGGAAGGCACATCAGCCTGGTGATGGGCCATGAGGATATGCATGGCACACCTCAGCTCCCTTTGTTGACTGTCTATAGTGAATGCACAAATAACCAAGCTGTCAGTCTAAGCCAGGCGTTGATTTTCCTGGCAGGCAGAGGCACAGGATGGCAAAGCAAGACCATGCTCACCTTCTACAAGAAGCATTTTCAAACACACATTTTAAAAATCAACTTCAATAAAAATATATTTTAAATTTCTGAGCTCAGGGAGCCCAAATTCCAATTCCCTATCTCTTCCAAATTGAAAGTTGCACTTGTAAGATGTTACAAGGCATCTCCAATGATAACCTGGGAGAAAGCTAGCCCTTGCAATAGTGAAAAACGACATTGGCAGTATTTCACTACCAGGGCATGTAAAACTCATCAATTCATGCCCTACCTTTCACATACACTGCACCCCGCCCATGGTGCTACCTTGGGCCTACCTTAGGGGTGTCTTACATGTAAGAGAAGCGAAGGTGTGGGGCCTGACAAGTGGGTGCACTTGCCAGGTCAACATAGCAGAATACAACTGCACTCACAGACACTGCAATGGCAGGTCAGAGATACGTTTACAGGGATACTCATGTGGGTGGCACAACCAGTGCTGCAGGTCCACTAGTAGCATTTGATTTACAGGCCATGGGCACACACAGTCTGAGTAGGTTTACAAGTGCCTCCATAAGTGTGTCAGTCAGTCTGTGAGTAACTGCATGGGTGTCTGAATGTGTGCTCCTTCTCTGCTCCTTTTCTGCCTATTTTCTGCTCACTTCTGACCTTTATTTTGTCTCATTCTACTCGTTCATGACCTTTATTTGTCTGTTTCTGATTGTTTCTGAACATTATTTTGCCTCTATCTGCTCTTTGCTGGCCTTCATTTTGCCTCTTCTGTGCAAATCTGAACTTTATTTTGCCTTTTCTGTTTCTTTATGACCTGTATTTGACCTCTTTCTGCTCATTTCTGACCTTTACCATGCCTCTTTCTGCTTGTTGCCGACCTTTATTTTCCCTCTTTCTCCTTATTTCTGACCTTTATTTTGCTCTTTCTGCAAATTTCTGATCTCCTTTTTGCATCATTCTGCTAATTTCGCATCTATGTTTTGTCTTTTTCTGCTTGTTGTTAAACTTTATTTTGTCTCTTTCTGCTCGCTACTAACCACTATTTTTTGTCTCTTTCTGCTTGTCTCGGACCTTTATGTTACCTCTTTCTGTTAGTTTTTAATGTCTATTTTGCCTCTTTCTGCTCATTGCTGTCCTTTATTTTGCCTCTTTCTGCTCTTTTCGGATCTCTATTTTGCCTCTTTCTGCTTGTTTCTGACTTCTATATTGCCTCTTTCTGCTCGTTTCTGATCTCTATTTTGCCTCTTTCTGCTTGTTTCTGACCTTTATTTTCACTCTTTCTGCCTGTTGCTGATATCTATTTTGCCTCTTTCTGCTCGAAGCTGGCCTCTAGTTTACCTCTTTCTGTTCGTTTTTGACTTTACGTTCCCTTTTCCTGCAGATTGCTGACCTTTACTTTCCCTTTCTGCACGTTTCTGACCTTTATTGTGCCTCTTTCAGCTTGTTTCTGACCCTTATCTTACTTCTTTCAACTCATTGCTGACCTTTATTCTGCCTCTTGCTGCTCTTTTCTGACATTTATTTTGCCTCTTCCTACTGATTGTTGATCTCTATTGTGCATCTTTCTGCTTTTTGCTGGCCTCTATATTGCATCATTCTCCTCATCGCTGGCCCCTGTTTTTTCCTATTTATGCTCATTGCAGACCTTTATTTTCCCTCTTTCTGCTTGTTTCTGATCCTTATTCTACCTCTTTCTGCTCGTTTCTGACCTTTATCTAGACTCTTTCTTCTCATTACTGACCTTCATTTTTCCAATTTCTGCTTGTTGCTGCCATTTATTCTGCCTCTTGCTGCTCATTCCTGCCCTCTATTCTTCCTCTTTCTCCTTGTTTCTGACCTTTCTTCTGCCTCTTGCTGCTCGTTTCTGACCTCTATTTTGCCTCTTTCTGCTTGTTTCTGACCTTTATTCTGCCTCTTTCGTCTCGTTGTCTCACCTTTATTTTGCCTTTTTCTGCTCATTGCTGGCCTTTGTTCTGCCTCTTTCTGCTTGTTTCTGACCTTTATTCTGCCTTTTTCTGCACATTTATGACCTTTATTTTGCCTTTTTCTGCTCGATACAGAACTTTATTTTGCCTTTTCTTCCAATTTCCTCAGGACCGCTGGGGATCATCAAGGCCACCATGGTCCGAGATGGCTACCAACTGCTGCGAGAGCAGGCATTGCTTTCACACCGAGGGAGCTGCTAAACATGCAGTGTGTGAAAGCAGCTCGCCTGTTTCCATGTGCGCTTGACAGTGGGCAGGGAAAAAGAGGAAAGCTTCTCTTCCAACAAGTGAGGGGATTTTAACAGCTCTCTTTTGCTGAAAGGTAAGTGTTTACTCCTATGAAGTGAACGTTGGTGCGCCAGAGAGCACTGCTTTGATTCGCAGCAGCTGAGAGCAGGAGAGCAGGAGAGCAGCAGAGCGGCGGAGCCAGTACACCAGAAGCAATCCAGGTGGAGAGCAGGGCGGGGACCGGAGCTCCGGAGAACTGGGCAGAGCACCGGGACTGGTACCTCCCTCATCGGACATACACTTTCCATCTTTTCTGACTCCCTTAATGGAAATGCAGTCGAATCTTCTTTAGCTTGTGCTTCTTCTTTCTTTCTTATCCATCTAGTTCTCCATTTATCAATGTCTCCCTATTTTCTCGAAGTGTTCATCAATTCTTTTATCTGCAGTATCTTACCAGAAGTTTTTATACTTTCCCAATCCTTTTCAGTAAACTCCACTTGATATGGTTTCTGCAACAACTTCGATCTCTCTATATCTATTCCAATCTCTGAAGCAACCTCTGTTAACTTCTCATGAAAATCTTTGCTTTTCTTATTATGCTTTGACACAAAAACAACAATTCTTCTTCACTATATATGTTCAATCTTTCTGTATTTACATTACGAGCTATAATGTCTTCCAAATCCACTTTCAATCTGCTAATATCTAAAACCTTTGGTTGTGAATTTTGTTTTTCTGTACCCTGTGCCCATCTCTCTAAATCTTCTGGAGTAACCATTGTTGAGCCTCCCGCTCCATTAGGGCTTTTAGACACCTATTATTTTGCCTTTTCAGGTGTAACTCACTTAGGGGTCACAGTTAAGGGTTCCATAAACAGAAGATCCATTAATGAAATAACTGAATCACTCTCACTAGCCTGATCATCAGACATCACTATTTCTTTTCTAAAATGACCTAAGGGAACTGTTACAGTTTGTGGTTTTAGACTACTCTTTTTATCTCCATATAATGGAATTACAGGACCAATGTTCACTGGTACTGTCAAAGCTTCAGTATTTAAATTCAACTGATTAATTTTCTGTACTAATTCTTCTCTAGTTTTATTCTAAGCTTCTCTCTCTCGCTATCTTGTAACACCCTAGCGTTTGATGTATCATGAAGAATCTGTGGAACCAATGGTGTTCCCAACACTGGAGCACTAGGGGTGACCCTACTTGGTACCTCATGATATGGTGGAGGGTTTTTAATTAAAATATCCTCCAAAAATTAATCATCTGATTCTCCATACCCTGACACATTCATGTGCTTTAATTTCTACTTACACTTGCTTCCGGACTGCTCCAGCCACTAACACTGGATATAAACCCTCTGATACCACAGTTCTTCTCCATCGTTTCATCTGATCCTCACGTGATTCATATGGATATCTAGGTAAAAATCCTCTAAATTTCTTACCACTTCCGAATTTCTCTTGTTCAAATGCCTCCGTTTCCCATTCTTCCAAAGCCTTATACTGAGTTAACCTAGGTCTTGGTTCTAAATCATCATTCTCATTTTCAAATTCTAAAGAATTCTCCCAATAAACATACCATGTTCTGGAAAAGCTAGAACACCATCACCTTTTGTATACTCTATCCAATTCTCCAACCATACACAGATATGATATCCTCTTTCCATCATCATAAATTAAGCAGGTGTCTTTGGTGATGAAATAGAAATTCCATCTCTAGTCAACACAAGCTTGTCTTTCTTAAAGAAATTCTTCACTTTCTTTATTAACGAAATCTTCCTCTTTTCTCCATACATTCTAGACGGACAATATATAAAAGCGTCTTCCGTAAATTCTCGAGTTCTGTTACCTGTGTATCGTACTATTTCGGCGCGACTCACACCAAATACCAAATCAGAATCCAACATACAATTTTCTTTTAACCAATCCTAACAAAGCTTCTATCTAGCAACCAATCCAAGCTCAGGCCTGCGCTGCTTGTCTACTCAATACTAGCGCAGCCTTTTGTGATGTCAGTATTGCTCCTCACTACTGATCCTCCCATTACAATCTGCTCCCTTCTCACGCCCGCTGCTTCAACCAATCCCAGCGCAGCTCTCTGTGACGTCAGTATAACTCTTGCGACTGACCCTCCCTTAACAAGATAATATGAAAACATATTTCTTTAACTTTTCTTGATCAAATGAGTTAGTAACAACATAGAAACAGCACTACTCAGCAGTTCCACTAAACAAAGAATAGATTCAACTTGTTCCGAAGTAAATAAGTACTTCTTTTCACTGCGAGAAACACTACGGTTTACCCTTCCTTCAAGTTCAGGGAGTACCTGTCTCTACTTTAGTGATACCCCTTTCGGAAATAAGGCTGAGGTCCCTCTAGTAACACCCTCTGCAATCATTTGCACTCTACTTTTATGTGATATAGACCCTAATGTAACACTGCCAGCCCTTTGTAGCTTCTCAGTATTAAGACAACAGACGAGTAACCTTCTGCAGTATGGCTTCTGTCACCACCCGCTATTCAAAGTTCCATTCCTGGGATGCCCGAATATCTACTGTACCTGTGCTTCTAGACAACATAAAACAAGACGCTAACTCTTTTGTTAAACATAAGTCAATAATTAATAATCAATACTTATCACCAAACTAGTCAATAATAACCATAGCTCTGCTACCAAAAAACTGATCCAGCGGTTCACCAACATCAGATACTCCACTACCATGTACCCACCTGGGTCCATGAAACACCCATGGATAAACCGCTGGAGAGGGGTTCAAGTTTTATATATAATTTCCACAATCTGTTTAGGATTAGTCTATTCAATACCTCTTAATTCTATCTAACCCTTCATAGATCAACAAGTTTTTTCCTCTGATCGGTGGACCATTAGTTGAGCTAGTTGATGGTGATAAATTTACTAACTTTTCTACACTTTTAAGTAAATCACCACAGACTCAAGAAAGTTTTAAAGTCTTTACCTAAAATTTCAGATTCATGTGAACTGTCTCAATACAGTGCAGTCACCATCATTCATAGGTGAGAAAATTCAATCAATAAACACAATACATTTATTTCTGACTCAAGCAATAAACAATGCCAGAAAAAAAGAGGACAGAGAAAAATGATCAAAAACACTTATGAATAACTGAAATGTATAATTACCAAGGATGGTGTGGAAGAAAAGGCCCCCTGGTCAAAGAGCTGGTGGGGGGTCCCCTGAGATAGATTCAGGAGACAAAGACTTTAGGACAGGATAGCTACCCTCTCTAAGATACCGACGGTTGACTGCACCCCTCTCTGACACTCTCTTCCTCCCCGAGATTCTTCCGCAATCTTCTAATCTAATTAATTTTAGGATAGAAAGTTCTGCTTCAGGTTCTGCAATCGATTCTTCAGCAGCATCTCACAGCATCAGCTTCTCTCCCCAGCATTCAGCAATTCTCCATCTCACAGCGTTCAGTTCTGACTAACTAACTAAAACTATTTTAATTATACCTTTCATTCTGCCTGTTCCACCCATTAATGTTTCAATATCGGAAAAATACAAAATGTTATTGGTCTGGAAAAGGGGGGGGTGTGGGGGGTGGGGGCTTCATCACACCAAGCTTACATGTCCCACAATTCAATCAAACCATTGTTATTAAACCCAGCCCCTTACTTTTTATTCATACATTTTATTCCCATCTACTACATGTATCCATATGGTAACATTAAAACATTACAATGAATAGAACATTTCACTGCTGAACTCTTCACCATCGTTCCCAGGCTGTTGCACTCGTTCTTTGATATCTTTCAACTGCTGTGTCATTGACCTTCATGACTTCCCTCAGTGATCATGCGCAGACTTCACGTAATTCAGCTCATTCAGTTATGCGAGAAAGGCCCAAAAACCAACTGGTTATAAAAGTCAAAAGCCAGATGTTAATTTCTCAGAAAAAGTGTTTGCATTGTATAGCACCCACCTCTACTCTATCCCATTTTATTTATTAGACTTATCCCCGCGTTAGCATTAGTAAAATAGCTTGCTCAAATTTCAGATATGCAGGTGCCTTGCACGCGAGTCTTCAAGCCGCAATGTTAATAGCTTCTGCTCATGAGCTAGAATTTCCCTCCAAGAGTTACCTCGTCATACTACGTAGATGTAGTTGATGCATGCGCAAAACAGATTTCCAGTTTAAAGCGTTATTAGTCCTTCTTCACTGTTATCAGCGTTAGTACATCCATATGCAAGCTTCACTAACCAAAAAGTGTTCATGTAAATGCGTATTATTTTCCACAAGACGTATTAATTACCTGTTAGTGAGTTAAATGAGCGGATTGCTCCGAGCAAGTCTCTTCTCTCCGAGACCTTGTTCCATCACCAGTATATAATTCTTGTCATTAAGGCATTTGACCTCGGCATGCCCATTTCCAGTTCATTATTACACTTCTAACTTTTTCAATATAATTTTCGCTACTTTACTTGGACATTATTACTTTTCATGTAGCAATACAAAACAAGTCCAATAAATATAATTTTACAGAATATGCATTACTGGAAGCAGTTATATGAATACATCTGAATTCACATAATATGTCTTTGCAAATCTAATTTACATTCTAGTACCATACTACAGCCTCGAGAAATCAGTGCTTTCTTAGTCACACATTTCAAGTCACTATACATTTTTAGGGAGAAATAATGAACCCAAAACTTACAATGCCTGATTAATTCAATTACATCTCACTGCAGGGTTATAACCACTGGTGTCCTGGTTTATGGCATCTGCACATGACAAAAACTGCATGGCCTAAAACAGATTTCTTGAATGGGTTATTGTAAAAAAATTAAAAAAAGAATTTCACTATGAATTTTGCATCTTTTTCTCATAACTACTGAGTAGATATACCAGACTCTTTGATACAACAGTAATCGTGTTATGCTATTTTGATTACTGCTGCTGAGGGTGTCCTCATCACCTCTCTGCACAGCTGGAGAACTACCACTAAAACTTTCATTACACTTAAAGTCAGCCCTCGCTAACTGTAATTTCTCCAAAGTGAGCGAAATGAGCCAAGCTCAGTCATCTGAAACTCCTATCAAGGCAGACTCAAACCCCCCTTTCCAGCTGCAGTGTAATTACAATTTGCAGGACGGCTGGTAGTCTCGGAGTGGGGTGGCATGCGCTTGAATTTAGCCGACACTGCAATTGTCTCCCATCACATTAAGGGGTTGCGTTCAAACAGAGGGAGGCCTGGAACAGGAGCTGTTTCCTTCCAGTGTATTTCGGATGCCGCTTCCCCTCACATTTAACGGTCCTGACTTCAGATTGTCGGTCCCTCTAATGTTCAGCGCCCCAATGCTCCTGCTAGGTATGTACTATTTATATGCAAACACACACAGGGCTTTAAGTGGGATGAAAATACTGAAGAGTCTCCCTAAGGGGCGTGGCCGATGTAATTAAAAATGTAATGCCTACCAAAAAAATGAATGTGTTCTTGTGTCACGTAACTGGTGCTCATGTAAAGCGCTCCAAGACCATCGGGTCGAGTTCGTACTTTATAAATCTGCAAAGAAAATAAACAATTAAGGACGTGGTTTAAAATACCTAAATTAAAATCCTGTGCTTAGCATAGAGTGCCGCCCGACTGGTATTTTGCTGCTTCTGTCATTGCATCCAAATATATAATACAGCAAGAAGCATTATACCTACAACAAGCCAGGACTATTGGCTTTGTCAATGGCTGTTAGTTGCATAAAGTAATTAGGCAACAACTATGGATTTGTTGTATATAATATTAAAAATGCTTCAGTTCTGAAATGCTGAGACTGTGAACGAACTAAAGTGATTCTATTTGAAGTTACAGCAAAGGCAGCTAAGGGTGGTACTGCTGTAGAGGTGAGAATGGAGAGCCCATTAGCGACTGTCTCAGCACCTGCTTTTAAAAACTACTGGTGCTCAGCACTGGCAGTACCCGGCCCACTTAAAGCCCTGAACTCACAGATATGTATGAACGTTTCTCTAAGCAGTTGATAGGCATAGCTTCCTGCATCTGTTTTCAATGTAGTAACTTGCTGAGATAGGTGTATGTCACTATATAACAGTGTTGACCTGCAACAATGTCGAGCCCCCGGCATAGACTGACACTTTATCCTCAAGGTGGATATTCATACGAAAGTATAGATGTACTTCTCTTACTGCCACATCTATGTACTGCTGCTATAATATAATTATGGCTCTCGGTTTTTATGGTATTTATTTTTGGGGCATTTCCGTCTGTATTTATCCATATTTATTTTTTTGCAAATTTTATCTGTATTAATCCATATTTATTTTGGGTTTTGTGGAAAATTGAAGCTGAAATGAGTATATCGCCACATTTATTTAACCAATAAATATGCACTCATGCTTGAATCCCTGCTAGGTTTCAATGCTGTGAACACCCGCAGAAGATAAATGAATTCACTTATATGAAAACATGCACATTTCACTATTAACCTTGTACATATCTACTGCTCTTTACTAAAATTCATTTCTATTTTAATCCCCTTACATATCAATCCACAGAGCTATTGGCCTGGCAGTCATGGCAGACAGTATTTAGAACAAAAAACAACCCAATTTCTGTTTTTCTCCACATTTTAAAATAAATACAGACTGGAAAATAATAGTTTTCTGTCTGTATTTATCTGTAAAAATCAGTAAAAACCTAAAACAGGGAGCCTTAAATATAATACAGTGGTGGTGAAGTTGGTGCTCTCTATGATGTTTCAGTTTGGTATTTCAGATGATGTTTCAGGCTGGTATTGCAACGACAATGTTGTGAACCTCCACGGCTAAGACACATGATGCCATCTGGATTCATAATGGTATTTTTACAGAGAAGAGTAAAAGTGGACCCTCATCTCAGATGTTAGTAGCACTTGACTCCAGGTCATTATGGACAGTCTCCTGTCCTGAACCTTTCACTTACAATCATTGATTGCAGGTGTGTTAGACTAAATTATTCAGTGGAATAAAAAAAGGACTACAACACTCAGAATGCATTAGGCTATCACATACAAATTCACAACTGGGAATGGTGCCATTAATGATCTAGAAGAATTTGGTCGCCCTAGATTATAGATCCTTTTTTGAGGAAGACACATACTTAAAAGTACAATCTGGTACTAATGAATAATGATTAGCTGCAGAAAATGAGCAAGGAAAAGGACAATAATTACCTATACCTTTATGTTTTTTGTCACAGGTAAGGAAGGTTTAGCTGCATAAAAGTTACATAGACAAGTAATTGTGGATACATAAAGCAAATTTTGAGGACCTGCATTAAACGATTCCAAGAAAAATTACCTACTTTTATAATCAGAATGTCTACACATCTATCTACCTATCTATCCATCTAAATATTCATCACCAACTGCTAATGTCTGGAGCAGATAAACATTAGGAATAAGATACAGTGCTACTGGTGGGACTCCCATTCTGAGCTACTGCTGCATTATTTTTTTTTTATTGACTTGTATTGAACTACTTCTAATACTGGTTTGCAACAAATATCTAATAGGTATGTGATATGTTTAATTTTGCATTAGAGGTTTTATTTGTATTCTTCATGTTTTCAAAATCAATCGGTCTTTCATATGAAAGAGCTATGCACCATGATTTTAAGTAGATTGTGGGAAAGGTGATGATGTGGCCATGTATTATTTGGGATGAAGCACCCAGTCAGAGCTCCAAAAACATATACAGGAACTCGACTTTCCCGCTCATTCCTCTATATGGTTATGGAACTCCTCGATGACTTGAAATATCCTTATACTGTATGACAGGAAATACTTAGTATCTTCTATCAACCATCTATTTAGCTACTTATTTGCCTGCTTGCCACTTGTATACTTCATGATAGAGGGAGAAACATGACCCAGTGGTATGGGGTGCAATGTGTTCAATGAACCTTGCCCTAAATCTTTACTGTATTGCATGTCTATTCACATGTTTGCACAAAGGTGGGCGATATTGGCAACTTACATAACATGACAGTCTAGTGATTTTACCCTTGATACGCTCTCTGTATACCTTGTGAAAACCAATAAAGTATTTTGAAGAAAAAAAGACATCTTTACTGGATTTATTACTTGGATACATATTCAGGTGCCTATACAGAGAGGGTGACTGATATCTTGCGAGATTTCTACTGCTTATCAAAATTGTCACTACATTTCTGATATCAGAGAGAGGGATGCAATGCAGGCACAAAGAGAAAATCTGCAGTAATTTCCAAAACTTGCAAAACTTGCATTTCATTTTCAAAGTCAGCACTGATCCTGAAGTCTTCGCTTAAACATAAAAACGTGTGCCGTAGACTTGGGCCGTCCATCTGTAGACGGCGTTGCATTTGCACGCCATATACATTTTTGAATAAAACCTATAATTTTACAACATGGCTAGAAAATTGATCTGCAGGGTTTATGACTATTTCAGTTTCATCCCAAACTGAGTGGCCACAGAAAGAGTACAGGGAATATAGAATTGTCATCAAGTGAGGTATTCTTCATGTAACATCGAATAGAAAAATAAATAAGTTTCACCTCAGAAATTATTTTCAACACAATTCGGGATAGTGTTACAAAAATAATGTGATCAAACATATGGATTTTCAACTAATTGAATTCCTGGATTCCATCCATTCAAGATAACGGATATTTTTTTTCACTACAACCAAGTGAAAATAAAGACTGATTTTTGAGTTGTTTATGTCCTACCTCAGTGGAATACCTCGATCTCATCTAACCCTAAAACAGGCAGTTTTTAACTAGAATGAAGTGTGGGCTATAGGTTCACAAGTACATCGGCCATGGACTATTCCCCTATAACAAACCGTTTTTCAAAATTAGAAAGTACATGTCCGCTCAGGCTGGACTGGAGGACCATGTTGCTGGGTTTTCCCACATGCT
Organism: Lissotriton vulgaris; assembly: GCF_964263255.1. Lineage (NCBI taxonomy): Eukaryota > Metazoa > Chordata > Amphibia > Caudata > Salamandridae > Lissotriton > Lissotriton vulgaris. Next base: position 848,050,298 of record NC_141685.1, read on the forward strand.
GAAGGACTGCCCAGACCAGTTATGTTGTACTCAGGGCTGTCATGTACTTCCTACCAATCCGTAGGATCTGCGCATTGTTTGGACAAGATAAACTAAGGGCTTGGTGTCAAGACTGATTCCGGACAGACAGCCCAACAAGATATGTTGGCCTATCGACCAGCTAGCTCACAGTCCCACTGTAAGCCCCCATAACCTATCAGGGAGCAAATGGTTTGCTTGCAGCCACAGAACATGACATTCCTGACCCCTCAATGATTGTGGAAATAGTACAGCACCTTTCACTCAGTTCCTCATTCTCATTTATTCTCAGAGAAACATACAGAGAATACACAGTGGGGGTAAACAACGTTTACCATGAAACTTTTTCCCCGCAGGGAATCACAACGCGGTAATTACAATGACTGTGTTGTGATTCCGCATACCATTACTCCGCAAGTCTGAACAATGACTTGCGGAGGGGGGGTGTTGGATTTAAAATCACCTTCCCTAGTGTCTGCACAGACTGAAGTTGGAATAGTAAATTATACTATTCCAACATCCCGTGCCCCCCCTCCGCAAGTCGTTGTTCCGACTTCAATCAATCAATCACTGCATTTATAAAGTGCTCTACATACCCGTGAGGGTCTCAAGGCGCTGGGGGGAGGGGGGGGGCGTTACTGATCGAAGAGCCAGGTCTTGAGGAGTCCCCTGAAGGCCAGCAGGTCCTGAGTCTGTCGTAGGCTGGTGGGGAGAGCGTTCCAGGTCTTGGCGGCGAGGTAGTAGAAGGAATTGCCGCCGGCGGTGGTTTTCCGGATACGAGGAACTGTGGCGAGGGCGAGGTTGGCTGAGCGGAGGCTTCGGGTGGGGGTGTGGAAGCTGAGTTGGTCGTTGAGGTATGTGGGTCTGATGTTGTGTAGGGCTTTGTGTGCGTGGATGAGGAGTTTGAAGGTGATCCTCTTGTTGACGGGTACTTGCGGAGTAATGGTATGCGTAATCACAACGCGGTCTTTGTAACAACCGCGTTGTGATTCCCTGCGGGGAAAAAGACTCCAGGAAAAAGACATAGATCCACAGTGGGACGTTTTCAATAATATTTATTGAAACAATGCTATTCTTGCATAAAACACGTGTGCTGCAATGATTAGTATACAGAAGGAGATAAACATTATTACAAGCACCAAAAGCATAAATAGTAGGTATAATTCTACGATGGTGCTGAAAACAATGTCTACATGTAGGCATATAAAACAAGGCAGTAATATAGCGTACTCCGACGATGCAAACCCTACTCTAAGTGTATCTAGAGTGTGTGTAGGTGTAAAGCCAAGAATCCCCCCAAGGGACAGACCAACACCATTAACTGATGGAATAGAGTGAAGGACCCCGTCTCAGTCACAAACTGGACAGCCCTCACGAGATGTCGGACCGCTGTATGGTGATTTCTCAGCATGCAAGGACTTCAGTGTCAGTGGAAGTGCCTCCTCTGCCAATCTATCAGGGATTCTCATCTTTAAGAATAGAAAGTAGTTTTGTGATATGCGTATAGATTAGCAATGTTATGTATATAAAGATAGCCATGTCGCCCCATGGATGAAGATAGTGGTGACATTTGTACCTAGTATGAAACGAGACCTTGTACATGATGTTCAGGACGTTGTGATAATGTTTTGCAAAGCTAGATGTGAAAACAAGTTTAGTTTCAGGGTAACTAAGCCAACATCACCATACATGCAAATATGTGCAAAAGGTCACAGATGAAAATGTTATATGTGAGGACAATGTAAGAAGTAAGCTGCTTCGCTAAATGGGCCCAACTTGGGAAAGTAACACGGCCAGACAGGCCTTTTATTCTTCCAGGCATTTCCCTGGTGGGCTAGAGCCTCTGGAGGCCGGTATAAAGCCCAAGGCCACTCCTGGTTCCTCTGTCACTGCCGTCATCTCCCTGGCGCTAACTACAGCAAGCACAGGTAGGGTTCAAGAGACAGAGAAAGTGAGGAAGGGAGAGGAAAGTAAAGAGAAAGCAAGAGTGAGGGAGAAGAGGGAGAGGAAAAGAGATAGAGAGAATTGATGGATGGAAGTATGGATGGATAGAAAGACAAAGATTGCACAAGGAGGGTTGTCTGATGGAACCCTGAAGGCATTTACCTGGCATGCCTTTACAAATCAGTCAGTACCCCATGTGTGACGTTACTTCAGTCTACGTAACAGTATGGAAGGTGTTAAAAATCCAACACCAGTCCAACAAGGTGCCCCACACAGCAAGTCATTGTAATGCCTTGTGTGGTAAAGTAATGTGTGGTAACAACTTTAGCACACAAGTCATTACAATGACTTTCTTTAGGGGCGCTGGACTTTGGAATAGTATAAGGTACTACTCCAACTTCAGTCTACGCTACAGTATGGAAGATGTTAAAAATCCAACACCAGTCCAACAAGGTGCCCCACACAGCAAGTCATTGTAATGACTTGTGTTGTAAAGTAACGTGTGGTAACATCACATGAGGGGTACTGACTTAGTTGCAAAGAGTAGTCATTGTAAAGACTGTGGGTAAAGGATGTTTACTCACAAGGAGATGATTATATTTGTTGCTTTAAGCATTTTTTTCAGGGCTATATTTAGTTCTCCTTTCTGTTTCTGGTTGCATTTTTAACCCTCATACCCAGATACCAAAACAACACCTAAAATGACTCACATTATATCCAGCATTTGCAATTTAATATTTTTTTAAGGTTTTTTGTGCCTATTTGATCATTACATACATTTAGATACTGGTACCATGATGCTACACACAATCTATTCTGCTGTGTGTCCTTTTTAGTAAATGGAGCAGTCATACTAGAGCAATATATAGTGGTACCACATTGTGAATTGTTATGATATATGCTTTACGTAGAAGGATAGTGAATTAGGATCAGTATAAGAAAAATCAATTCACAGTTCCTGGCTCGAAGAAATTAATTCTCTGAATGTACCCTTTTCATCACAGGATCTCAGTCACCATTACCAAGTTGGCTTTTTTAGGAGGTATATGGACAGATCATGTTTGGTAGGTTTGTTTTTCTAACACATAAGCAGTCATTAAAGGGACAAGAGTGGAGTGGAGGATGATCTATTTCTTAACTCTCAACATCTTTTTTATGTACTCCCACCTATTCACTTTTAGAACCCTACCTAATAGCAGTCACCCACTATTGCAAGAAAACTTACTGAGTAAACCTCAGCTTTTCAAAAGTGACCTCAACAAAATTTAGGATTGAAGGTCACCTTTTATGCAATCTCATCATGACTTTATTCTGTTGTTACAAACCATTAAACTACGCAACACTTGATGAAACAGTACAATGTACAATTCATTAAAAACAGACATAGAAAACAAATGACAAGTCTTAAATGGACCACTCAATGAAGGGAGAAGATCAAACTATAGTCCAATCAAGTGCGGAGGACATCACAAAACCTTCCAGTTCTCCAAGATGTCTTCCAATGTGCGAAGTCCTTCTTGACTTAACGATCCAGTTTTGAAATATGTCAAAGACGAAGCTAAAACATTATAAAACCAGAATTAAGAAAGTAGCATGATATTCAGGTACCACAAAAGACTGACAGCTGTGCAACAATACATGGGAGCTAAACGGGGCTGGACTGGGAGCCCAAAGCAACCCTAAAATATGTTGTCAGACAGCCCCCATACGCTGCATAGCAAGCAAGCGCAGCGAGTGAGCCTGCCCACTACAAGAGGCTTTGGGTGGGGGGTTCTCCCCCAAGAAAATGTTGGAAAAATTGTGCATTGCGCAACACAGTTTTCATTATATATTCAATTGTATTAATTTTTAAAGCATAGTAAATGGTGGCCTTACAGTGCATCAGTATACATTAATCTTTATGGAGGCTCTTCAATAACTGCCTCACAATCACTCTCCAACAGGGCCTCTCATTTCTCCATAGCCCCTCTCTCATATGTATTTGATGTGTTTTATAGTGCCTCTCATACCAGTGTAGGGTGTCGGAGCACTTTACATTACACACACATATACAGAGACAATCGTACCTGTGTAAATCAGTGTATAGAAAATGTTACATATGACAAAGGGAACTCCAAGGTGTAAGATTCACATGTCATCCATACTGGTAGGTGTTTTGAAAGATTCCTTGGTCTGGGGAAGCACAAATTCAGGATTCGGAACCTAACACAATGGGTTGACTTTACTAAAAGATTTTTTTATTTCTACCCAAACAAACCTTTTCCAGCAATATTAGGATAATGAACGACTGTGAAAAAAACATAAGGTTCTAACCTAGATTATGATTGTAATTTATGAACTGCAAAGTGACAAGAGGATCTCTGTGACAAAAGCAGTAACCCACTGAGCTATGCACATCCTGTTCTGCAATCTGATAGTACACACTTATTGCAGCAGGCATATTAACCCTCTGTGCTACCTTAGATGAGTCAAAACTGCCACTAGGCAAAGTTCTAATCTCTCTCTAGCAGGCACATTATTCACCAGAGTTATCTTGACACTTTTATTGTTGACTGAAAACTGTTCAATATACAAGGAACTTGTCAGTGGTTTACAAACTGCTGCACAGTTACAATATAGACCCCTGGTAACGAAAGCAGTCCCCCACCCTTCCTGGCTCCCGGGGAAACACCCAATGCCAGGTACGGCCAGTCCAGCCTTAGAGCTAAAGTGCAAATTCATGTGCAGATGAGCAGAAAAGTTCAACCATGATGAATTTAAAAGTTCCATTAGGTGACTTGTCCACTTATACCAGGCACCCTGCAAGTGTGTCACTACAGCATACACAGCAAGTTGATCTTGCCCTTTCTTAAAAGCCTATATCGCAGATGTACGATCAAGTAGACCCAACGTGCGACATGCTGGGCTTATCCCTTCTGAGTTTCTTTCTGAATATGCAGGGCAAAAGAAAAAAATCCTCAGTCTTGTTGTAATAGGAACAGTTGCAGCATGCCGTAGAACTCTCAGCATTAGCTAGTTCAAGTGCTTGAAAATGCTGCAAGGGGAATAATGCGGTAGCACATTTTCAAATAAATAGATCTCACAGAGGCAGGGTGTTAGAAATTGGGTTTCTGGTTGGCAGAGGTATGCACCCTGTCCAAGTAGGAACCACAATTCTAATCAGGGTGAGTCAGTAACATACTTTAAATTAAAATATGCTCACCCTCTGGTAGATTGGCACAGAGTGATCAGGCTTAACATAAAAGTCAATGTGCTATGATTGTGCTGTTAGATCTGTCGGTAGTGTTTGATACAGTGTCCAACATGATCCTGCTTGACAGATTAAGACAACTGGGAGTGACAGGGACCACTATATCATGGTTCGGTTCCTTTCTGGAAGACCGGTCCCAAAAAATATTGCTGCATCCTCACATCTCATCTTCGCACCCTATAGTTTGTGGAGTCCCCCAAGACTCGGCCTTGAGTCTTTCTCTTTTTAATGTTTACCTCTCCCCACTAGCCCCGCTTATTGAACAAAAACGGGTAAGTGTCATCTCCTATTCTGATGATACACAGCTAGTGTTCTCTTTCAGGGATATATCCGAGGCAGCATTCTCTAACTTTAGTCATTGTCTCGTCCACATTTCAACATGGATGACTGAGAACTGTCTGAGGTTAAATACTGACAAAACAGAGGTTCTATTCTTCAATCAGCCATCTCCTCCCGCTCTGACTTATTGTGGCCACCCGAGCTCAATCCCCCACCTCACCCCGTGCCCTCAGCCAGGAACCTGGGGTTCAAGTTTGACTCCGCCCTCTCTTGCAAGACTTAGATTAGCCATGTCTCCTCTTCATGCTCCTGGAAAATGAAGTCCCTACGGAGATTCCTCCATCTCTTACCAATGGACTGCAGAAAGACAGTAGTTCATGCACTCATCACATCTCAGTTAGATTATGCCAACAGTCTGTACTTGGGACTGCCTGACTACCTGATCAGAAAGCTACAAACTATATAAAATGTGGCCGCCAGGCTCATTAGAAATATCCCAATACAACACCACATATCCCCTCATCTACGGAGCCTACACTGGCTGCCAGTAAAAAAGAGGGTAGAATTCAAAGCGATGTCTCCTCTTCATGCTTCTGGAAAATGAAGTCCCTACGGAGATTCCTCCATCTCTTACCAATGGACTGCAGAAAGACAGTAGTTCATGCACTCATCACATCTCAGTTAGATTATGCCAACAGTCTGTACTTGGGACTGCCTGACTACCTGATCAGAAAGCTACAAACTATATAAAATGTGGCCGCCAGGCTCATTAGAAATATCCCAATACAACACCACATATCCCCTCATCTACGGAGCCTACACTGGCTGCCAGTAAAAAAGAGGGTAGAATTCAAAGCGCTAACTCTCGCCTACAGAGCAATTAAAGAAACAGGCCCCCACTAGCCGAGGATTTTGAGATCTAATCACCAAGTACTTCTTGTTACTACCCGTTTCAAAAAAGCCAGATTAGGTGGCCAGTCTTTTACAGTAAGAACAGCCCATCTTTGGAACTCCTTAACCGCGTTCTTAAGGAAGGCTAATTCGGAATCTGCCTTCCGAAAACTCCTAAAAACCTGTTTTTTTAGCCTCCCCTAGCACCTGTAACTCTTGGCAGTCTGCTTCCTCCTCCTGTTCACCACAATTAGAGCCGGGACACCTCCGCTGGAGGTAGCTGTGCGCTCTACAAACTTCAAATATTAATAATAATAATAATGTGTAAAGTATTTGTTCAACACTTCTAACAGTAAAACAGTAAAAACACCACAAAAAGACTCCACACCAATTTACAAAATAAAGAATAATTTTATAGATAAACCAAGACCAAAACAACAAAAACCCAATCAGTAGAAGTCGAGATATTCATTTTTAAATATTAAATACAAAGATAGGGCATAGAAGCAATAAGCACTTAAAGAGTTAATTGGTTGTGTTGGACCAGGATAAAGTCAAGAGTTCAGGCCGAATGCTATAGAGCACAAGCTAGATACAGGACCCACAAAAGGCCCAGTGAGCAAAAGTACCTTGATCCTGGTAGCAAGCAACAAGATGAATCGGTCATTGGCGTAACAAAACTTGAGGGAGGCCCCCCTGCAAAGTAGCAGGGGCTCTCAATGCCTCAGTCCCAGTCCGGAGCTCTCAGGCCAGGGACCTGCCAGTGCCAGATGTGGCCCCTGGAGCTCGGGCCCCCCACACCACAGGGGCTACAGAGGCTTGTGTTATACCACTAATATTGGTGATCCCCACATAATTGAGGTGATGCACTGAATTTCTCCACACAATGGCGATGATGCGTCAGTTATGTGAGCGACGCTTCGGTTCCAAGGTACGGAGGTTCTGAATGAAATGTGCCGGGTTTCCCCACATTTTAGAGGTGATGCGTCAATCTTCTCCAACCAGCGACGGCAATGCCATTGTTCTAATGCAGCAATTCCAAAGGTGATGTGGGGGTTCCAAGTGCAATGTGTCGATCTGGTTCCCGCAACGGCAGGGGTGCATTGGTTCCAATCAGCACAATGATGTTGATGCATGGGTCCTGGCAGATGCAGCACTTTATACTCACTTCAAAGGACCCAGAACTAGATTTGCACCACTTGGCAGAGCAGGACTTACAGCAGACAGAGTCCAGGCGCTGTTTGCAGGTTGCAGAGAGAAGTCTTTGAAATTGCTAAGACTTCAAAAAACAAGAGGCAAGCCAACAAATCCTTGAAGATACTTAAGTTCTGGGATGTAGAGATGCAGGTCAAGTCCTTCTCACTACCAGGTAAGAGGGCAGCAGGCAGCAGGCCAACACAACAAAACATTTTAGCAAAGTGGCAGTCCCCTCAGCAGTACATTAGTCATTCATTCTGGTAGAATGTCCTCAATTCCAGAAGTGTTCTGAGTTGGTGGTGTAAAAGGTCCAGTAGTTATACTCAGTTGGGCCTTTGAAGTGAGGAGACTTCAGAGAGATGTCTCTGAAGTACACAAGTCCCTTTTTTTCCTGCCCTGGCTACAGATGCACTACATAGGGGTCTGCAAACCTTTGTATGGGGACAGGCACAGCCCTTTGATGTGTAAGTGCCAACACCTTCTTCCCATTCTGCCCAGGATGGCCCATCAATGAATATGTGTCTGCATGCAATGATTCTGTGTCAGTCAGGAAAATTAATCAGGACAAATAGCCGCTGTGTACATTTGCATCCTCAGTCAGAGTGAATGTTTCTATTATTCACCAATAATAGGGCACCTAGTCAATGAGGCCTTATGATGGTCAGCAAGGAGAAATTCAATCTTTTTCAATATGTACTGGAAATTTCACACCAATTAAAGCATGCATTCTTAAATATTTTATGGCATTATTCAGAGAGACACTCCAAACTTATTCAATTTGTACTGTCCTCTTCATTGTAGTTTTTTACTTTTCATACTAGTAAGAAATTGAATTAGTCTTTGGATTTGGTGTGGGTGCCTACCCACTTCAAGGAACAATCACAACCCCTGTCAGAGTGAGCATTTAATGTCTCTAAATTAACCTGACTACGGGACATTGGTAACAATAGCAGAGAGAATACAAGCTTAATTTAGCGCAATGTGTAAATTATTTATACTGTACCAATACAATAATAAAGTCAAAATACAAAACAATATTAATACCAAACCAAATTAGAAATATAGAGTATAACTTAATAAACAAAATGACAAACATATAATAAAGGAAACCGTAAATATGAATTTTTAAAGTTTTAAGTAGGAATAGCACCAAGAAGAATAAAAAGCCAATGATAGTCAATGTTCGCTGTAGGAAGGAACCTAGGTGCAATTTATTGCTGACCACAAATTAAAGATGCAATCTTCTGACGTTAGTCCTTTAAGTCCCAATCTTCCTCAGGAGTACACTTCTAAAGGCCCCAGGTTCTCTCGAGAGGCTCTTAGAGATTCACATAGTGTCAAGGCAGAGGCCAACAGCAGGGTCCAGTCCAGGTCCAGTTCTCACTGTGTCAGAAAAAAGCATCTTATAGCTTGTGTTCCTGTAACTTTAACAGGAGATCATGCTTATGACCCTTGGTGTCAATTTCTTTGTCCTGAGAACAGGAGGGAGAGGAGGTCCAGTCTTCTAGACTATTGTCAGGTCTCAGACAGCAGGATCAATCCTCTTCTGATTTTCCTCAGGTCCAGGAGTGTTCTGAAGTGGGTGCCTGGAGATGCCACATTTATGCCTGGTATGATCGAGTAGGTGAGAATGACTCTCTGCATATCCTAACCAATGGAGTAAACGATTTTGGGAACAACCCTACTACCTTAGGGTATATATAACAGTCAAATTCAGTTTGAGGAGGTCACTGTACTCCCAGTGACAGAAGCTCGGTAGAATAATGTTGAGTTTTCCAGCAACCATATAGTAAGTACACATGTATTGTTTTAGTATCCTGTTTTTGTCCTTCGACATGCGTCACAAGTCTTATATGTGAAACCCAGCAGGCTAGTCAAGCAGGCTTTGACTCCATAGTGTCAACAATAGACCCATTGTGATTAGAGCTTGCTTGTTGGAGGGGGACAAAGGGAGGGCCCTAACCCATGTATCAGCTAACAATTGGCTGTGACAGGGGATATCTCTGTGAAGTGTGCCCCAAGTGTTATATGTAAAATGCCAGCAAACCTCTCCAGCAGGATTTGCATTCAAGCAGGATTTGGCACTATAATGTCAAATAGAATACTCACAGTCCTGCCCTGCATATCCTGTCAGGTTAGGAGGGGTAACCTCTGCCCATTTATGTCAGCCTATGTATTGCTTATGGGAGGCATTTCCACACATTCCCACCTATTCAAATGCTAAATATTGACAGACAGAAGTGAGAGAGGAACTACAAATGGGCCTCCATAGATTTTAGGCAGGGTAATTGTAGTTTTTTAGAAGTGCCTTTTCCTAAACGTTCATCAAAAATCTGACTTCATCATTTATTTTAAAGATAGTTGTTTCATTATTTTTCTAGCTATTTTCTCACTGAAATTAGCATCAATACATGAAATGAAGTAACCAGGTAATTTCCTCAGGAACAGGCAGCCTTCCTTCCTTCCTTTAATAAAAAGGTTTTTTATGCATTTTCAGTTGAAAGGACATGTTTAAAATAAAATTCCTGAGGACAAAAAGAATGGGGGTGACTAGGAGCCGATAAAGGTCCAGTACCCAGGCTCTGAAAGCAATCATTATGTCAACCAAGAAGGTACTGTTCCTATCAAGGTATAGAAGGAAATAAAAGAGAAGGAAGGACGATTCTCATGAATGAAAGAGCAAAAAAGGAAATCCTACAGATTTTTTCTTGTTGACCTCACACACACCTAAGGATTTCATGCTTCATCACTGGGCATTGCTCTTTGTCGGGCTGGTGCTGCAATGCCCTGCGGACCCCCCAAAGGGTCACTTCGGCAGAGATCTTTTGTTGTTAATGCCATATGATGTAGGGTGTAAGTGCAAGTGTGTAATTAAAGTGTGGGATGGTAGTATATCAGTATATAAGGGAGTGAGGAATAAAACTGTCTAGGAGAAACTAAGTAAATATTTCAATGTAGATCCAGACAAGCAGAGGTGGGTAGGCCCTAGGTTCTCCACACATGGGAGCCATTTAGCAGCAGTGTACTGACTTCTGTCTCAACCAGTTGGGATGATGTTGATTGTTTTATAAGGTGGAAGATCATAATTTCTCTCCATTTACACCAGGTATTTTATCACTGTGGAATACCTACATAATACGTCACAACATAGGTATTGGGTAGGCACACCACCCAGGTCATATTTGTTCTGCCGATGCGCCGTGGATCCGCTCGGGTCCATCAGGCGGGAAACATGTTGATCTAATTACACTATTTTTTGATTTATTCACAGCTACTTGGGCACATTACTTCCCAACAGTAGTCTAAACTAATTTTTGCTCTTTTTAATCTGCCGGGACAACCTCCACATTGAAGTATCCTTCCTTGTTTTTGATGCTCTCCTACACCTTGAAAGGAACAGTACCTTCTTGGTTGTCATAAAATTAAATTCCTGCATATCCTACATAATGCACCCTGCCTTCTGGACAATAAGGCCTATATAGAGATGATATACATATTTACAGGGCATACTTTAACTTGTCAAAAGAGTTAATTTGACAGATAGAATTTGAAGTTTAACATGGCAACCGCCAGACTACAAATGGTAAGCCTGTAGTCATGTTTGTGCTGTCACTCTATTGACTGGTGAAATGAGTGCTGCAGTCCACCAGTAACATTTAAATTATAGGCCCTTAGCACCCTTTCAACCATATACTAGGGATTTACAGGTCTTTTAAACATTCCAATCAGTAGTATGCCAAGTTCACCATGTTGAAAGGGGAAGCACAAGCACTTTATTCCTAGTTAGCAGGGATAAAGTGCTACAGCCAGCAACAATATTGAGTTCGGTAAAATGCAAAAATCCAGGGTGACATTGCAAAAAGGGCACATTTTCCATGACGTTGTTTCCCATTCTTTCAATATTTTGAAATGGTGCGCAATACTCTTCATATGGATAACTACACATGTTATAAGCTATCAATTGTAACCATTTTGTATACATTTTGTATCAATGACCTTTCTCCTACTGCATTAGGTTATTCATTAGGTTATTTAAATCTTTCTATACTTTTGTGTTATAAGTTGTTGCCATCAGCTCACCGTCCTGTCTTTGAGTCGCTCAGCTTTACCCGGTATATATATTTATTTTGTAGTTTTAGTGCACATGGAATAGACAAAAGAAGTGTACCTGAAAGTGTTAGAGCTATACACAGGTGTAGGAGGCATTAGGTGCAAATCTATACATTCAGCAATTAGAAATAACAACAATCAATAAGTGTTAGATCTGTCCTCCTTATGGTGATTTTCATCAGACATTTTCATTTGCCTCCTCATTGTGTTGATTCTTTTTGTTGGCCCTAGGACTCAGAGCACTTTACCACTGCTAACTAGTGCTAAAGTGCACATGCTACTCCCCTAAACATGATGACATTGGTGAATACCTGATTGACATATTTGAAGTACTGGTAAGTCCCCTGTAAAGTGGCATATTATATGCCCAGGGCCTGAATTTCAAATGCTACTAGTGGGCATGCAGAACTAATTATGCCAGCCACATAAGTACCCTTTCAAACCTGTCTCAGGCCTGCCACTGCAGTGCCTGAATGTGCAGTTTACTGGCACTACGACTTGGCATTTAGAACTACTTGCCACGCCTCAAACTCCCCTTTTATTACATATAAGTCAAACCTAAAGTAGGCCCTATATAACCCTAAGGGCAGGATGCTATGTAAGTAAAAGGTAGGACACGTACCTTTATGTTTTATATGTCCTGGTAGTGACAAACAGCCTATTTCAGTTTCACTACTGTGAGGCCTACTCCTCTCGTAGGCTAGCATTGGGAATTCCTTAATACACTTTTAAGCTGTAATTCCTATTCAGAGAGGAGTGGCTTTTTCAATTTTCATATTTTTCATATGCTTGAAATGGTAATGATACATCCTCCTTACTGGTGAAGCTGGATTTAACAATACTGTTTTAGAAATGCCAACTTTAAAAAGTGGGAATTTCTCTGCATTATCTCCTCTGTGTGCCTGACAGCCTGTCTCCAATACAGGTCTGGGGTGGGTGACACGAATACACTGTGTGCATTCCTTCTATACAGCCACAACACAGGAAGGAAAGGTGTGTCTGAGTACCAATCTACATACATCTACATTCGGATCGCCATGCCTGGGTAGAATAAAAGGGAGGCCCTAACACTTCCCTTGAATGGTCAGTGTCCTGGCCCCACATAAAGAACTGATTGCCCCCCACAGACCAACTGGCAGTCAGGACTGGGTTGAAAGGGATACTTGTGCACTTCAGAGAGCCGCTTTGAAGTCACCCACCAATTAAAGGCACTTTAGGGTATAAGAACTGGGTCTCTGACCCCCTAAAATCAGACACTTCTTGACTAATAATTGAGGCTCTGCCGGAAGATCTGCTGTGCTTCTTCAAGGACTCAACTGGACTTCTGATCTGGAATACCTGCTTTTCTGTTTGTTGCCCTACTTCCTGCTGCTCAATTCTGAAGGAGGCAAACACAAGGAGATGATGGACGAAGCGCTGAAACTTTTCAGATACTCACCCCCAGTCACAGATCTGGTTTGAATCCATCATTGTTCTTTAGCTCACTTTGCCACCCCAGTTCAGGCACAGCCATATGCAAATCAGTCTATGACCCTGTGCCTCATTAGAACAGTCCAGCCCGAACTGCCAAGCCAGGTCTTCACTGGACCGGAAACAAGCATCCTGGGACCAGTTTCTGGCTAACAGCCGTCATCAGCCAGGCTACCTTGAATCCAATGGCAAAGTGAGCAAAGAACCCACATCTGGGCATACTCTGCCAACTTAAGGCGAACAAAGCAAACACAAGGAGATGATGGATGGAGCGCTGAAAATGTTCAAACACTCACCCCAGTCACAGATCTGGGTTGAATCCATCACTGTTCTGAAGGAGAGCAGGACCTTTCAAGTGATCGCCAAGGGCTTGTTGGCTTGTCTCCTGTTGCTTGAGACTCAGGTATTTCAAAGTCTCCAACCCTGCTCCGGTGCTTGGAGCACAGGAAGTGGATCCAGATACTTGCAACATGGACATCGACACAGCTCGTGTCTGCGTGTAGCAGCACCAGTGCATTGACCTGGTTGCGAAGGTAAAATCTGTGCTTCATTCTCTGAGCCAACGCAGCTTCTTGAGAGCCCGGCGCATCGAAATCGTGCATCACCATCGCAGCAGCTTGGAGGGATCGACACATTCTTCAAATGCGTGGAGAAACCCAGCTCATCGCTCAATGGAACAAACGTATCTTGGCCCTGCGTCTTGCCTTCGGTACCGACTTATCCCATCGCTGTGAGGAGAAGTATCAACGCATCCTCGACCTACTGGATCGACATTGACGCAACTCCTGACGTACCTCGCAGTTGTGACCAGGAAAGGTATTTTGTTCACCAGGGCCTGCATGGGTCCTGGGGCCATCGGGCACTCCATTACTGTGGGCCCGAACTTTTACTTTGCCCCGGTCCTGCGTAACCTTGTTAGTGCTACTTGCTCCAAAAGTGCTTTGCTGCATTTATTCCTTTAAAATTAAATTTTTCAACTTCTATACATTTGATTGCTGTCAATTTGGTCTTGTTTTGTTCAGACTATAAAAATCTGGTTTTGTAAACCTGTGTGCAGTCTTTTTGTGATGTAAATGTTGTGTTACTGTGTGGTTTGTTGAACCAATACGTTACTACTGTCAGAATGTGAGCTAAGTAATAGGCTCAACAGAGGCTTCAAAGACTGTCATTTACTGACACTCAACCTTTTTAGTTAAGCCACCTGAATCCATCTTTACTCATTGAGTTGCAACATTCCAAGTCATGTTCTTGTCAGGAAGTCTACCTCTCTCTATGATAGTCTATTTCAGGATATTTCAGGATATCAACATCATGATTTCTCTCTATGAAATGAACCACCATTCATGTGGGGAGACAACCACATATAAAATTGATTCTTTCCAGATACAGAAACACTATGCTAAAGCACACATAAGTATTGTTTATTTTTGTGCATGAAATAAGCATAATTCCCAAAGACAAAAATGTTGTATATATGCACGCATTGATCGTGAGCTACATGAGCAAGGCCAAGTGTGTTTAATATATGCTATGTGATGCTCTGACTACTAAAAGCAACCACTAGCAAGAATCTTTTGATGTTTATATGAGCCACATGCCATGATAGTGACTTTGAGCCAGCTAACAGCATAAGACATGTTGGGTTTTGTTCATCTTACATAATACTCAAACTAGAAGTCTCAGCATGGGTAGAGCTGCTGGGTAAAAATCCAGGACAGGATGAAAGTCACACTTCTCTGGTAACTGCTTTGGGCCAACCCTCTTACTATTTTGTCTACCGATGGAGCTTTTTTCCTGACTGAGAGGTGATGGGAGTTAACAATACATCAATCAACTTCAAAATGACCACGAATCTGTAAATATGGTTAAGAAGTTTTATGACAAATTATCAAACGAGTTAAGGTACAGAATCTTTGCACCATGCTATAAAAATACAGAATAACAACTGGGAAACCCAACCTTCTAAAGAAGTTCAGTCACAGCAATACAAAAGATCAACAATAAGATCTAGTGCTCAGAGAAGAGCTTCATGTGCTCTCTTCTAGACATGAGTAAGATCAGGAGTCATCTAACTTAAAGTTCAAATTAAAAGGATGTGAATCTCAAAATTCAGGGCAATGCAGAAATATAGGAAAATATAGAACAGTAAGGGAAGTAAAAGAAGGAGTGAGCATTGTACAAGCTCGGTCAAGCATTTTCTAGGTTCATGAGAATTTGAGTGTTAGCCTAAACCACGCTCAGCAAAGAATCAAAGGTAATAAGCATAGAGATCTAAACCTATCAAAGTCCAAGAAAAAGTGTGTCCAATCAGACAGTGTAGACCACAGTTATTCAGACTGGGATCTGTCAGATACAACTCCTATGTTCGCATCATCTGGGGCACCATTGTCCTTTTCCATTCTCACATTATAAGCTGCAACATTCACAAAATGCCCCACACTGAACAAGGGAACGGCATCGTCCTTGCTTAACGCAGCCATGTTGCAACAATGTTGAATAGGACTCTTTCGTTAACGCTCTGGCCCTCCATGTTCCTTTGTCAAGGTATTCTTCTCAGTTTCTATCAATAGTACAGAGCTGTATCTATTCTCAAACTAACGATGTGTGTGAACGCACCTACATGGGAAAAGTCATGTAAGCAGAAATGTTAAACAGTATTTTACGGAGAATGGAAAAGAGGTCTACATAAGGCAATGTTAGAATCTTAAATCAAGAGTGCACCTTTAATATGCATGTGCATTTTCAAACACAAATTAATATAAACTTGTCAGTAAATTAGTTTCATATTACATGTGGCATACAGTAAAATCTTTCATACATGTCTAAGTGTGGCTAACAACTACTTTTATATGAAATATATTTGAAACATTAGTGCACAAATTACATAAATTATTATTGGTTCTAAAGTAAACAATTTCCAATATGTAAGGATTGTTTATTCATCAAATCTCCAAAGAATGTCTAATATAATACTTTAAAGCACACAGTGTTATGTATAAGTTCTTTAACTCTACTGTGAATATACTTCAGAAATGATGTCAAGTGCAACACCTTTTGTTAATGTTGTTAGGGCACACATGAAACATGTGCTAAATGCACATGTATTTGTGATGTGTAAAGGTGGAGCTAAAATTATGTTTCTTCACTTGCAATATGCCGACAGTTACCAACTATTAGAATAAGTCTCAGGTTTATTGCTAAAAGAAAAGCATTCCTGGTCCTCCATCATCCCCATGCTCTTCTTTACAATGTACCTGTTATTGAGATCTTTTATGCACGAGTGATATTGTTATTCTCCAAAGGCCCTCATGTGCTGCCCTTGTTCTGTACCATGCTATCGCCTGATCAGCCAACTTCAAAAAACATTTTACAATGTGAGGAGGCAGTTGTTAGAAGGGGGTGGGGCTTCACACCAAGAAATGCCTGAGAAGCACTTCTGCCCCATGATCTCATGAACATCCCAACGCTCCATAAAGCAAACGCTTGATCCAGCTGCTACCATTACCCTAGGAGATTTCCACAACCCTTAATGGACATTGGCTGCCTAGAGCATCCAAAGACCAGCTTGAAACCCACTCACTACAGGTGTTTCCAGCTCGCTTTCCCTGCCACCGTGAGGTATTGGCTCTTCACCAGGTGAGAATGTGTGACTTGGCAGGGCTACAATATATGTTATTAGATACCTACTTCTCCAATACCAGAAGCAGCATTAAAGTCTGACTCCAGTAGGATGTCTGGGCATCTGGCACAATGAAATCCTGAAACCTCCCCTCGCTATTTCTCTGACTGCCAATTAAACATGGAAATAGATCATCAAGATTTGGCACAAGCTGTTGAACCAAGACATACGTCTCAAGTGATTCATGCTCAATGCGGTGATAACATTCTATTGTTCTGCAACATAATGAAAACAAGATGGCCGCTTGTTTAAACTTGGGCTCTCAAAATATACTGCAGGATTTACTCCTCGGCTGTCTCTCCCTTTTCTAACTGAAGTGCTCAAGTGGCTGAATGCAACCCAGCTCTGCCAGTGACCAAACCTTGCTTGCAGACAATTAAATGATAGCCCACATAAGTATGTTTAATTGCTTGTATATAAGGAAGGAATGATGTAACCAAAATACAGATTAAGACGAATCAACCTCAACACATTAGCATGCTTTATGAAGAGACACATGATGTAGTGATGCCTTGATATCTGCTCTGAACAACTCCAAATGAGAAAAAAGTTTATAATCAGCAACAAACGTCATGGAACATGTGTTTTCGGTTAAATCTTAGCTGTAGCATCTTATAGTTGACCACTTTATGATTGTGTGTTAAAGAATTTTCAATAAAATAAAAATGCTGATGGAGAATGTCTAGTTTTATTGCTAGGGCACCATGAATCTGATTCACTGAGATTTTGGTTGGACATAAATATACAATGCCTGTGCAAGGTTAAAGGTTCTGCATGCCTGCAATAAGCATGATTCAGAAAGGCAGATATATTGAACATGTGAATGCATTGGAGCGAACTACAGGAGCAGCTCATGCAGGTAAGCGTGGTGGGGCGGTGGGGATTTGACAGATGACGAGGGAAAATGAAATAAATAATTAGTTTTCCCTCGTCGTCGTCTGTCGAATTACCCCCCACCCCCCACCCTGCCCCACCGTTGATACCTGAACGGACCGAGCCTGCATGAGCATAGCTATGTGTGTTTAAGGTTTGCCATGACTGCATAATTACTGTTTGTAGGCTGTGTAAGCTAAACTAGGGACCCTGTGTCATAGATAACAAGCATTTGCAATGCAATAGGTCTTGCATTTACTAGAGTTTGAGCTATTGGCATTGTAAATGACAATGCCTTTTATTTACTTGTTGATTTTTAAAACATAAATAAAAAGCATTGTTATTTACAATGCCAATAGCTTAAACTCTCACAAATGCGAGACATATTGCATTGCATGACTGGTCATCTTTCTGTTGCTTATTGCTATTGTTTGGGGGCTAAAGGGTGCAAGAGGCAAAGCATTCAGTGGTAAACTCAGTTCCTGCAGTAAGCCCTGGCATGATATAACTCCCTTCCCAAGAAGGCCCTCAAGTTCAGGATAACCCATTCTCGTGCAGGACGCTCAAGTGGATCACCCCCTTGCAGGAGGTCATAGGCATCCAGATAATAAGCCCGTCTGCACGAGGCCTAAGGCTCGTGACCCAGCTCTTTTGCAAACAGAGACCGGCGTTTGAAGAGAGGCACTTCCTTATAAGAGCCCTGGATTTAACTTAGACAAGTCTACCTCCCTTGGCTCCTGTATTTTTTTGCTCACAATTGTCACTTTTGCCTCATGTAACTTAACGTTTGCTTTTGTGTAATTTGTTCTCATGTAATTTTCTCCTCATGTATCATTACTGTTCCTATTGTGAAGCGCTCTGACACCTTCGGGTAAAGTATGCGCTATGTAAAAATGCATAAAATAAATAAATAAATAGGCAGGCCTGGGCTAAGTAGGCTCACTGGTTAGAGGAAGCAGAGGTCAGCCCGGGACCAGGGTTCAATTCCTGGCTCGGTGGGGTCTTGAGTCCTAAATGTCCATGGACTCGACAATTCTCGCTCCGTTGCATACTTGATTCACAGGTTCACACTCTGGGACTCTGGGCAATAGCTTGCTTAATCTCCACAACGGCCCCTCGCGGCGGGATGCCTGGCTTTCACCTTGCGGATACCCTGCCGGGGTTATCTCACAGGGGAATACCAGGACGGGTTCCCTAAGCAAGCACTTAGAAACCGCTCGGTGATTTGCGCTATATAAATTCCTGTACATTTACATTTACATTTACATTACAATCCCTTCTCCCTGTAGGGCAGATTGAAGTTCCTGCTGACAGGTCTTCCTGACAAGCATGATCAGGCCCCACCTCCATGCAGTATTCCCTAGGGTTCCTGCCTGTTTTTAAGGTAGAGAATTTAAGTCCTGTGACCTGTCAGTAGTGTCCCCCCTTCGCTGGTGAATCAGAAGGCGCAGCCTGCCCGCAAGAGGCTGCCGAGGGCCTAAGCACCTCCCACCACCCACCCACAAATCCAGGACAACCCCTGTTCTGTTCACAGGGCGACGCTCCCATCCGGCCATGAGGTCGGGGCCCTCTGGGGCTGGCGATGCAGGGAAGGGCAGGAGTGAGGAGGAACCATGATGTCACTAAGGAAGGACAGGGGTGGATGGGGCCCTACATGGGAGGCGGTGTGCTGGCCAGACTGCTCTTTGCACAGGACTGGATCTACAATCGACGGGGCGTAGGTCTGTGTCTCTGTTGTACAGAGCTGACACTGCAGGGAAGGGTGTTGCTACTAAGCAGAGAACCTTCTGGAGTGAGTAACACAGTAAGGGTAGGTCCCTGTCCTCACAGCACATCGTTGAGGAGTACTGAACTGCAGGGTGTGGTATGCCTTCGCCAGCACCTCCTGGACCGGTAATATTGGAGGACGCAGGCTGCGTGGGCAGAGCACCTCCTGTGGCCGTTAAAATATAGGGGGGAGGGTGCTTCGAGCACAGCGCATCCTGTGGCGTGTTTATTAGGGACGGGCAGGCTGCTTTGAGGCTCCTGTAGCCGGTTACCCAGGGGGTGTGAGCTCTTTCGGTACAGCACTCTCTGTGGCCGGATAAGTAAGGGAGTACAGCTCCGGGGACCATTTATAGGGGGAGAGGGCGCTTTCAGCATAGCGCCTCCTGTGACCGAAAACCAGAAGTTCGAGAGCGTCATGCCTGTTGTGAGGTGGGACTTCCACCTTCTGCTGGAAGCCCGCACCCATGAAATGGCTGGCCCAGAGGAGCAGTGGTGGCATGGGGCTCCCATGCCTGAGGGAGAACCCCACAGTGGCTGCGGATGTAAGGAGAAGTGGCGGCTGAGGCCACTGATGCAAGTGCGGGGCTCTCATGAGTGAGGGAAGCCCCACGTGTGCCAGATGATGCAGAGGAGATTAAACTAGGGGAGTCCTGAGGCTGACGGAGCCTGTAGCAGCGACAAAAGAGCCCGGTGACTGGGGCTTAATTTTCCGTGGGGGCTGGTGCGTGTGTTTGTTTTTTGGTGATTGAGTACGAAGGATTGGCTAGGGGCGGCTGCTACGTGTGTGTGTGCGCATTCACAAGTTGCTTGCCTAGGCTGGGGGCGGCTGCTACGTGTGTGTGTGTGTGTGTGTGTGTGTGTGCACGCGTGCGAGATCATTACAATAATGCTATTGCAGGAGGCTGACTTGCCTCGGAAGTGGGACTGGAGATGTGCACAGTGCATGGCTGTATGTGCGCCTACACCTGTTCAAATCACCAAAAGCTATGCGCCTGCCCATCTCCTGTGGCACTTCCGAGGCAAGTCCACAATAATATGCCTCGCTGGAGACAGAGCTTCGCGCTGCATACGCCAGGCTCGACCTAAAAAGGGAATTGCCAAAAAGGCCTGACAAACACCGTCTTGTAGTATGAGGTAGTGAGCAACCATTCACAGATGAGATCGGCTGTGACTTAAAGGTCATGGGTTCAATCCTACTTGTTGGCCCTAGGGAATCATGGAGTCCCAGAGGATCTTTTATTACAGATAATGAGGCCACATCAAGGTAATTATGCAAAGGTCCGCTAGGGCCCTCAGTTGAGCCCACTGAGCCCCGAGCCATTGACAAGGGAGAAAGACAGCGTGTGTGCTCACACCCATCCTTTTCTCTCTATGTTAATGATGTTAATGGCTATCTAAAAGAGTTTAGACAAGATTCACCGAAGATCAATGTGGGTCCTTGCCCCTGCACTACTTTTTGCAGAAGACATCCTTTTGTTGTCAACAATGCAAAACCTATTGCTATAGAAGGGGTTTTGAAATAAATACAACCAAAACAAAATATAAGGTATTCAATCCACATATGACTTTACAGGGAAGATTGGGCTTCACCAACAAAAGCTTGAATGTGTACCTAGATTTGATTACTTGTGCATAACACTTGACTCTAAACTCTCTTGGGCCCCACATATAAGCACATGTGTAACTTCCCTAGCACATAGCCCCATGGGAATGCTGAAAAAACACAAAGCCACTACATCAAGTGCAAATTCTCTGGCAATTGAAGTTTATGGGAGAGAGACTCAAGCAGCTGCTCTGTTTGGAGCTGAGTTATGGGAATTCAATAAGATGGATAAGCGTATTCGGGGTGAGAACAAGTTTATGCGATTGTTACTGTGTCTTCCTAATAGTCCCACCGGGAAACGGCCTTTGCAAAGTAGGTTCAACCAGGTGTGCCGTTCCCCCACAAGTGTAACCACGCATGCCTGAACCATGCATCTGCCTTAACCATGAATATGTGTGGTTAAGGCAGATAGTGATCTAATGTTCAGATGGGTGGGGAGAAGAAAACAGAGCATCGGAACAGGAAGCTTGGGGGGGATAGTTTTTAGCAGTGGGATTGGTTTTAGGGTTCAGGGCAAGGGCCCAGGTAGTTTGTTGAAGGAACAGGCTTTTTGGGCTAAGGGTGGAGGAAGGGGTAGTTTTAAGGACTGGGGCTTGGTTGAGGGGGAGTTTTTAAGCGTGTGCTCAGTTTTAGTGCTCAGGGCAGGAGGGGGTCGGTAGTTTATTTAATTGGGGAAGGGTTTTAGGCCTCAGGGAAATGGAAGGGGTTACATTACCTTGTGTTGGGAAGGCTTTCAATAGATGGTGCATGTGTGTCCATCCAGGGATGTTGGCATATTCCCAGATTTAAAAAGACTTGGAAACCTGGGAATGCATCAAAACACTACCTGTTTCCCACTGAGGCATAAAAAAAAGGGAAATACCTTTCTTTCTCCTTGTTATATCCTCTTTCCACATGTGCAGCCTTCTGCAGCACACATAGAAAGAGGAAAATGCTGTTATGGTTTGCTTTTGTGCAGGAAGTTGCTCCGCCCTCACACAAACAATCCTGCTGATAACACAAGCAACCCTGCACTATGGTACAATGATGCCTGCATTGGCACTGAGCAGCACAGAGTGCACCAGCACAAGGAAAGAGCAGAAATGCTCAATAATTTTGGAAATATGTCAAATCCCACAATGCAGCGTTCACACTCATTTGAGTTTTTTTCAATTAACAGTGGGAGTGTTGAGCGCCAAGGACAGTCGAGTCTCTGATGACGAGCAAACAGCTCAGAAACGCGGCATACTGATGTGTCTTCTACCCGCTGGATTGTGGTGCCGCTTGTGTGCTGTCTCACCTGAGGGCATGGTGTTTTTCAATTAATACGCGGTGGCCCTGCCGCGGAGGCATACACCACCCCAAGTGCTGGGGGTCACAGGACTTTGAATCACCGAAGCCTACTGAGAAGAGGTACCAAGGAATTAATGGACACATAGTATTCTGGGGCCCATACAGGGCTGTATATTTTTCAGCTGTGGTGCCCCCATCCAGGAAATGAACACTTACTACAAATCCCACAATGCAGCGTTCACACTCATTTGAGTTTTTTTCAATTAACAGTGGGAGTGTTGAGCGCCAAGGACAGTCGAGCCTCTGATGGCGAGCAAATGGCTCAGAAACGTGTCAGGCAAAGAATGACTGAGAGCTGACACCGTCATACTGATGTGTCTTCTGCCCACAGGATTGCGGTGCCGCTCGTGTGCTGTCTCGCCTGAGGGCATGGTGTTTTTCAATTAATATGCGGCGGTCCTTCCGCGGGGGCATGCACCACCCCAAGTTCGGGGGTCACGGGACTTTGAATCATGAAAGCCTGATGTGAAGCCATACAAAGGGAATAATGGACACATAGTATTCTGGGGCCCATACAAGGCTGTATATTTTTCAGCTGTGGCGCCCCCATCCAGGGAATCAACACTTACTACGAATTCCACAATGCAGCGTTCACACTCATTTGAGTTTTTTTCAATCAAGAGTGGGAGTGTTGAGCGCCAAGAACAGTCGAGCCTCTGATGACGAGCAAACGGATCAGAAACGCGTCAGGTGAAAAACGACTGAGAGCTGACACCGGCATACTGATGTGTCTTCTACCCGCTGGATTGCGGTGCCGCTCGTGTGCTGTCTTGCCTAAGGGCATGGTGTTTTTCAATTAATATGCGGCGGCCCTGCAGCGGAGGCATGCACCACTCCAAGTGGTTGGGGTCACGGGACTTTGAATCACCGAAGCCTGGTGAGAAGCGGTACCAAGGGATTAATGGACACATAGTATTCTGGGGCCCATACAGGGCTGTATATTTTTCAGCTGTGGCACCCCCATCCAGGGAATCAACACTTACTACAAATCCACTATGCAGCGTTCACACTCATTTGAGTTTTTTTCAATTAACAGTGGGAGTGTTGAGCGACAAGGACAGTCGAGCCTCTGATGACGAGCAAACGACTCAGAAACGCGTCAGGCGAAGAACGACTGAGAGCTGACACCGGCATACTGATGTGTCTTCTACCCGCTGGATTGCGGTGCCGCTCGTGTGCTGTCTTGCCTAAGGGCATGGTGTTTTTCAATTGATAGCGGCGGCCCTGCCGCGGAAGCATGCACAACCCCAAGTGCTGGGGGTAACGGGACTTTGAATCACCGAAGCCTGATGAGAAGCGGTACCAAGGGATTAATGGACACATAGTATTCCGGGGCCCATACAGGGCTGTATATTTTTCAGCTGTGCCGCCCCCATCCAGGGAATCAACACTTACTGCAAATCCAAAATGCAGCGTTCACACTCATTTGAGTTTTTTTCAATTAACAGTGGGAGTGTTGAGCGCCAAGGACAGTCGAGCCTCTGATGACGAGCAAACGGCTCAGAAATGCGTCAGGCGAAGAACGACTGAGAGCAGACACTGGCATACTGATGTGTCTTCTACCCGCTGGATTGCGGTGCCGCTCATGTGCTGTCTCGCCTGGGGGCATGGTGTTTTTCAAGTAATAAGCAGCGGCCCTTCCGCGGAGGCATGCACCACCCCAAGTGCTGGGGGTCCCAGGACTTTGAATCACCGAAGCCTGATGTGAAACGGTACCAAGGGATTAATAGACACATAGTATTCTGGAGCCCATCCATAACTGTATATTTTTCAGCTGTGGTGCCCCCATCCATGGAATCAACACTTACTACAAATCACACAACACAGCTTTCACACTCATTTGAGTTTTTTTCAATTAACAGTGGGAGTGTTGAGCGCCAAGGACAGTCGAGCCTCTGATGATGAGCAAACAGCTCAGAAACGCGTCAGGCGAAGAACGACTGAGAGCTGACACCGGCATACTGATGTGTCTTTTACCCGCTGGATTGCGGTGCCGCTCGTGTGCTGTCTCGCCTGAAGGCATGGTGTTTTTCAATTAATAAGTGGCGGCCCTGCCGCAGAGGCATTCACCACCCCAAGTGCTGGGGGTCACTGGACTTTGAATCACCGAAGCCTGATGTGAAGCGGTACCAAGCCTTTAATGGACACATAGTATTCTGGTGCCCATACAGGGCTGTATATTTTTCAGCTGTGGCGCCCCCATCCAGGGAATCAACACCTACTACAAATCCCACAATGCATCGTTCACACTAATTTGAGTTTTTTTCAATTAACAGTGGGAGTGTTGAGCGCCAAGGACAGTCGAGCCTCTGATAACAAGCAAACGGCTCAGAAATGCGTCAGGCGAAGAACGACTGAGAGCTGACACCGGCATACTGATGTGTCTTTCACCCGCTGGATTGTGGTGCTGCTCGTGTACTGTCACGCCTGAGGGCATGGTGTTTTTCAATTAATACGCGGCGGCCCTGCTGCGGAGGCATGCACCACCCCAAGTGCTGGGGGTCACGGGACTTTGAATCACTGAAGCCTGATGTGAAGCGGTACCAAGGGATTAATGGACCCATAGTATTCTGGGGCCCATACAGTGCTGTAATTTTTCAGCTGTGGCACCCCATCCAGGGAATCAACACTTACTACAAATCCCACAATGCAGCGTTCACACTCATTTGAGTTTTTTTCAATTAACAGTGAGAGTGTTGAGCGCAAAGGACAGTCGAGCCTCCGATGATGAGCAAACGGCTCAGAAATGCATCAGGGGAAGAACGACTGAGAGCTGACACCGGCATACTGATGTGTCTTCTACCCGATGGATTGCGGTGCCGCTCATGTGCTGTCTTGCCTGAGGGCATGGTGTTTTTCAATTAATACGAGGCGGCCCTGCCGCGGAGGCATGCACCACCCCAAGTGCTGGGGGTCACAGGACTTTGAATCACCGAAGCCTGATGTGAAGCGGTCCCAAGGGATTAATGGACACATAGTATTCTGGGGCCCATACAGGGCTGTATATTTTTCAGCTGTGGCGCCCCCATTCAGGGAATGATCACTTACTACAAATCCCCCAATGCAGCCTTCACACTCAATTGAGTTTTTTTCAATTAACAGTGGGAGTGTTGAGCGCCAAGGACAGTCGAGCCTCTGATGATGAGCAAACAGCTCAGAAACGCGTCAGGCGAAGAACGATTGAGAGCTGACACCGGCACACTGAGGTGTCTTCTACCCGCTGGATTGCTGTGCCGCTCGTGTGCTGTCTCGCCTGAGGGCATGGTGTTTTCAATTAATACGCGGCAGCCCTGCCACGGAGGCATGCACCACCCCAATTGCGGGGGGTCACGGGAATTTGAATCACGAAAGCCTGATGTGAAGCCACACAAAGGCATTAATGGACACATAGTATTCTGGGGTCCATACAAGGCTGTATATTTTTCAGCTGTGCCGCCCCCATCCAGGGAATCTACACCTACTACGAATCCCACAATGCAGCGTTCACACTCATTTGAGTTTTTTTCAATCAAGAGTGGGAGTGTTGAGCGCCAAAGACAATCGAGCCTCTGATGACGAGCAAACGGCTCAGAAACGCGTCAGGCAAAGAACGACTGAGAGCTGACAAGGGCATACTTATGTGTCTTCTACCCGCTGGATTGCGGTGCCGCTCGTGTGCTGTCTTGCCTAAGGGCATGGTGTTTTTCAATTAATACGCGGCGGTCCTGCCGCGGAGGCATGCACCATCCCAAGTGGTGGGGGCCACGGGACTTTGAATCACCGAAGCCTGATGAGAAGTGGTACCAAGGGATTAATGGACACATAGTATTCTGGGGCCTATACAGGGCTGTATATTTTTCAGCTTTGGCGCCCCCATCCAGGGAATCAACACTTACTATAAATCCACAATGCAGCGTTCACACTCCTTTGAGTTTTTTTCAATTAACAGTGGGAGTGTTGAGCGCCAAGGACAGTCGAGCCTCTGATGACGAGCAAACGGCTCAGAAACGCGTCAGGCGAAGAACGACTGAGAGCTGACACCGGCATACTGATGTGTCTTCTACCCGCTGGATTGCGGTGCCGCTCGTGTGCTGTCTTGCCTAAGGGCATGATGTTTTTCAATTAATACGCGGCGGCCATGCCGCGGAGGCATGCACCACCCCAAGTGCTGGGGGTCACAGGACTTTGAATCACCGAAGCCTGATGAGAAGCGGTACCAAGGGATTAATGGAGACATAGTAATCTGGGGCCCATACAGGGCTGTATATTTTTCAGCACTGGCGCCCCCATCGAGGGAATCAACACTTACTACAAATCCAAAATGCAGCGTTCACACTCATTTGAGTTTTTTTCAATTAACAGTGGGAGTGTTGAGCGCCAAGGACAGTCGAGCCTCTGATGACGAGCAAACAGCTCAGAAATGCGTCAGGCGAAGAACGACTGAGAGCAGACACTGGCATACTGATGTGTCTTCTACCAGCTGGATTGCGGTGCTGCTCATGTGCTGTCTCGCCTGAGGGCATGGTGTTTTTCAATTAATGCGCAGCGGCCCTTCCGCGGAGGCATGCACCACCCCAAGTGCTGGGGGTCACGGGACTTTGAATCACTGAAGCCTGATGTGAAGCGGTACCAAGGGATTAATGGACACATAGTATTCTGGGGCCCATACAGGGCTGTATATTTTTCATCTGTGGCGCCCCCATCCAGGAAATCAACAATTACTACAAATCCCACAATGCAGCGTTCACACTCATTTGAGTTTTTTTAAATTAACAGTGGGAGTGTTGAGCGCCAAGGACAGTCGAGCCTCTGATGATGAGCAAACAGCTCAGAAACGCGTCAGGCGAAGAACGACTGAGAGCTGACACTGGCATACTGATGTGTCTTCTACCCGCTGGATTGCGGTGCCGCTTGTGTGCTGTCTCGCCTGAGGGCATGGTGTTTTTATATATATATATATATATATATATATATATATATATATATTCAAATCCTGCACGGCCGCTGCGTCTTTGCCTACGCGATGCCAGCAAAACAGCACACGGACCCAAACTTATGTGCTGTTGATTTCATTCACCCAAGTGTCAGAGACGCGTTTCGCAGCGCGAACGCTGCTTGTTCATTCGACAGTTTGTTCTCCCTCGGGAGGCATTTTTAAAGTGACAGTGCATTGATTCTGAGAATCACGTGAGTTAGTTTCGCTATGGAAATGAACAAAATACTCTCCGCGCTGTCTATTTTTGCGCTGTTTTACAACTAAACAAGCTAATATATAATCTCAAATTTAGACTCTTGCAAAATGCAAAAATACATGTAAAATACATTATTGTACATTTCAAACCATTTTAGCAATCAATAATTTCTTAAATCTATTAAAAAATTCTTTGTAAAATACGATAGCCAGATTACAGTTGTAATAATAGTTAAATAGAGGTTTGTCATTATACATAGCGAATGCTTCTAAATTGTGCTAATTATGTGCAAGTGATGTTAAAATCATGTCCATTGGTTTTTCATATTTGTTTTTCCTCATCGACCTAGTGATTTAAAGTTTGCTAATTTCATCATTGTACCCATCTTGTTAGTCAACTTTTTCCACATGTTATTCTTGTTTCATCTTTATACTGCAACACGATCTATCTAAAGCATTGTCTCATTTCAACATTGTACCATCGATAATCTACATCTATACTGATTTTCAATAATATATATATGTATATACACCAGCTTCAAGGATATATTTACTCCGGTCAGTTCCAAAATAAATGTCTCTGTACAGTACGATTTCCAGGTATTTACAATTCACAATAACTTTATCAGAGGATTTCATATATAAGTTGATTTCATAAAAATATCTAAAACATCCTAAGATATTTACAAATATTTTAGAAAAACATCAATACAACAAGTCATGTTAAAACTTCTTAAATAAATAAACCTAAAATTCATCTATGTGTACACTGCTTATCTTCCGACAAGTACTGAATTGTTGGTGTTATTTTATACAGCACTGATTGACATATCTTTCTGCAGTTGAACGGGAATATTATTAGTCCTCATTATTCTAGACAAGTATAAAGATCTTCCGTTAGATTCAATACATTAGGATGTTTTGAATCTAATAATAAAATGTACCTGATCTCTAACTTTCGTAGTTTATTCTCTCTATCTCCTCCTCGCCTGTTGGGAGGGACTGCATCAATTAAGTAATAGGACAGCCCTTTGTTATTGGATCCGTGGCATGCCTTGAAATGTCGAGCCACCGGATAGGTATTGTCCATATTAGTTATGGCGCGGAGATGTTGGAGTATTCTAACATGTGCCTGTAACTTTGTACTGCCCACGTATCTAAGTCCACATGGGCATGTTAGAACATATACTGTATATTCAGTTTTGCAGGTTAACATTTTATTGATTGTATATGGTTTATACTTGAATGGACTTAAATATACTTTTGTATTGGTCCCGTGTGTACATGCCTTGCATGATGTGCATTTTCTGAAACCCTTTAGATTTTGATACCAGATTGGTTTGTTTATTATTTCAGGATCAGGTACCACCAAGCAATCTCTCATAGAGGGAGCTCTACTGTATGTAATGGACGCCCTCTGCGATAGCAGGGGTCCTAGTACGGGGTCACTAAGTAGTATACACCATTCCCCCTGAATGATTTTTTGGATTGCCTTGTAAGGAATACTATTCACTAAATGACGGGGGTGAGAACTAGAGGCATGTAATACCGAATTTCCCGCTGTTTTCTTTCGATACAAGGTCGTTTCTAGATTGTTATTGTTAATATACACTGTAGTATCTAGGAAATTTACACTGGTGTCGCTAATTTCAGCAGTAAATCTTAGTTTCAGATCATTGTTGTTAATTTTGACCACAAATCTTTCTGCTTCCTCTCTAGTTCCATGCCAAACCACAAAAAGGTAATCGATAAACCTGAGCCACAACTTCACTATAGTAGACATGATATCACCATGTGTTCCCATAAGGACCAGCTTCTCCCACTTGCCCATATGAAGTCAAGCATAACTCGGTGAGAAGCTGGCCCCCATGGCCACCCCTTGGATTTGGCAATACAGCAAGTGATTAAACATAAAAATGTTGCTGTTTAGACAAAATTCTACCATTGCTAATAGCATTTCATTATGTTGTTTGTAGATTGGCTCTCTATTTTTCAAATAGTATATATATATATATATATATATATAGATATATATATATATATATATTCACTGAAAAAATCATAGGTTATAGACCATATATAGTTAGGAATTAGCATTTACAAAACCTTATTTTACTCACACAAAACCATTGAAATTCGCATATATAGTTAGTTGCACTAACTATATATCGCGCACCCGCAATCCACTGCTGATCATGTCACATATTACATCATTCATGACATGGTCAGTGACATCACTGATGACATCACTGATGACATCTCAAATGACATCACTGATGACATCACGGATGACATCTCATTTGACATTACTGATCACATCACTGATGACATCATTCATGTGATAATACGATGAACCTCTTCAGACTCTAATATAACCTTAGATACACTCAGTGTAAACAGACACTCACAGATTGTCACTCATCCATG
This sequence comes from Lissotriton vulgaris, assembly GCF_964263255.1. Taxonomy (NCBI): domain Eukaryota; kingdom Metazoa; phylum Chordata; class Amphibia; order Caudata; family Salamandridae; genus Lissotriton; species Lissotriton vulgaris. The sequence continues at coordinate 848,080,308 of NC_141685.1, forward strand.
GAGTTACTCACACACCTAGTCAGTCATGCAAAGAATCAATCACACCTCCATTTCCTCAACTATACAGTTATACACACCTTACTTATTCAAACATATACTAACACATATTTACTCTCTTATACAATCCCTGATACAAGTTCACAATGATCCATACAGCCACTCACACATTCACTGGCTCTTATTCACAGTTATTTATATATGTCAACTCTCACATGTACTGTGTTTTACATATGTACTTAATTTGACATGTAGCACTGAGATATCCATTCACTCACCAATACACTCATGCACACAGTCAACCGCCCATACAGCTGTTTCCACATGCACTTTTGAACCCATACATCTAGTGAATCAACTGCTCACACATCTATGCACCTCCCAGCCACCCACACACACACTCAGTCTCCCATACAAATACTTGGGCAACCAATCAATAACCCATATAGTTACTCATATAGCTACTGATCAAGACATGCAGCAGTTTACAGAACAACAGACATAATGATGCACAAATTAAGAAACTTTAGTCAATAACCCATGCACTCAGTGAGACACATTTAATCACTCACTCATACAGTCAGTCATGCACCTACTAAATCCTTCATCCAGACACTTATACATCCACTCATTCTTCAATATGTAAGACATATTTTAACTTTACAGAAACAAACAGTCACTGGATGTTGTCATCAGTGATGTCATCAGTGATGTCATTTGAGATGTCAGCAGTGATGTCATCAGTGATGTCACTGACCATGTCATGAATGATGTAATATGTGACATGATCAGCAGTGGATTGCGGGTGTGCTATATATAGTTAGTGCAACTAACTATATATGCGAATTTCAATGGTTTTGTGTGAGTAAAATAAGGTTTTGTAAATGCTAATTCCTAACTATATATGGTCTATAACCTATAGTTTTTTCAGTGAATTTTCAAGGTTTTGTAAATGCTAATTCCTAACTATATATGGTCTATAACCTATGGTTTTTTCAGTGAATTTCAATGGTTTTTTAATAGCAAATATCAAAAGCTGTAAAATGTATTCTTCTTTTAAAGGAAAAATATATTTTATATGTATTTAATATAATTTTTTTATGTATATAAATTTTTTGAGGGAACGAATTTATCAACTATCATGCTGAAGAAGAGTGTGGGGAAAAAAAACAAAGAGGAGGACTAAGAGGAAAGAACAATCAGTTCAAAAATACAATTGCTTTAAAGCATGAAGTGCTTTTCCACACATTTACATTTAAATAACCCATATTAGAACATACAAAATATCGACAGAGGAGACGGTGTACATTGAATTTTAGACTCTTCATTGGTACATACATGTTGGTACTTACATCACCCACACAACACAACAGCTCTATTCAGAGCTACCCTACCTCAAAGCACTCTAAAATATTATTTTACTATTTCCCTTGGTTTTCCCCTTGTTACGCTTTCCGGAACGCCACCGTTACATATATGGGCCTCCTCAGCCACCCTCAGAAAACCTAAGGGGTCAGGATATGTCTCCCGTGCCCCCTTATACCCATTCCCAACATTGTTTATCCTCCATCTTGTGACTAAATTAATCCGAAAGACAAGATGGCGGACTCCCGTTACGCTCCCGGTGAGCTACCCGGTTCGCGTACCGGGTAGCGCTTTCACCGCGAAAAATCGAATTTTTTTTTAAATTTATTTTTTGCCCCGAGGGGGCTTTTAAAAAGCCCCCACATCAATCCTAGGGGGTCCGGAGGGGTCTACCTTGCCCCCTTTCATTCATTTCCCCTTTCGTTTATTTCCACCTCTTGTCTCTCGATCCTACCGAGAGACAAGATGGCGGCCACTCCGGACTGTTTAGAATGTTGAGAGTCACCGGAGAGCCAATCCGCTTCTCCTTGCGAAGTTCCGTTACGCGTCTGGTACGTGAACCGGGGCGCTAAACGGGACGCTGTCACAGATATATATATTTTTTTGAACGTTAATTTCTCAAAATCCACTGGAGCACATATCTTGAGATCTAGCAAAGGCACATCGGGCAAACAGTCTCTTCAATTTTGCCAAGTTTCATAGAAATCCATTCAGCCGTTCGAGCTAAAAGTGAGTCCAACCGCCCTATGGAAAACTCAATGTTAAAAACACGTTTTGGGACCCCCCTTTTTTCTCGGCCCCCGCGTGACGAAACCCCCCCCCCCCCAAACTTTCAGGGGACGCTCAGACACAAAATGTGCCATTTTCCTGAAAATTTCCGTCCATCAACGCCAAAGTTATTCAACATAGAATTTTCAGAAATCCCTATTCAAAAAAATCCTAACTATATATACCTACTGGCGACCGCCAGTAGGTTATATATATATATATATATATATATATATATATTCAACAGGTTTCCCCAGCAAGGGGAGGTGGAGTCGCAGAAAGAAACAGGCTATAGTCGTTCTTGAGTGTGATTTTTCATTTAATCCATTAATCCATCGGGGGTCATTAAACAATATAGAAACCAACGCGTTTCGACAGCGTCCGCTGTCTTGCTCACAGTCAGTGTACTGTGCATAGCTCAACAGTTTTAAAGAACCAACAAGCAACATAATTACACACGCCCCCTTGTCACATGTTACATGACCCACATGCTTGGGATTCTGGGACTTGTAGTTTAGCCTTATGTTAATGTGTAATACTAATATAGGTCTTTGCAAGTGAGGGCGTAGTAATATATCTATAGTGTTCCTTGACTGGCAATTTGTTGGAATGAACTAGATGTTAATAGTCCTCCATTTGCCACTGTTGGTTCTGTAACCGGCTTTCGCTTGGGGAGTACTGCCCTCCAGTGGGCATGATTTACCATATGTCATGTTGATACATTGCTAAACAACCAAAGTGTAGCCCTCCAGTGGGCATTTCCACATATGCATGTAATTCATAATTCAACATTTTGGTTGATTAATCAACAATTGGAGTATAGCCCTCCAGTGGGCGTATTTACATGTCATTGTTCATGGCTAGCCTATAGGTACTTGCCCAAGTGAGCTTCAAACAAAGGTGAAAACTGGTGGGGGAGTGAAAAAATAAATTTGGGACAAATCATTTAGTTCATGGCAGGCGGAGGTTGTTACGGAAGTCAATTTTGTTCATTTATAAGTGTATGTAAAGTTCCTCCGATTGATTTAACCCTAATGGGGTCATGGTTCTGAAACCAAGGATATGCTTTGATTCCTTGCGGCGTAGCATTTTTTCATTATGTCCTCCTCTAGGTGATGGGTTCAGTGTCTCAATACCCCAGAAACGCAATTGCTTCCAGTCCCCATTATGATCTGACTCCATGTGTTTAGCAACTGCGTTGCTTCTGTCTTTATGCACAGTTGCACGTACATGTTCAAGAATCCGTTTTTTTAGTTCACAAATTGTGCTCCCAATGTATCTTAATTTGCACGGGCATTCGATCATGTAAACCGTGTATCTACTGTTACATGTTATACATTCATTGATCTTCCAATTTTTTTTGTCCGGCATGGTTATTTCTTGGGTGGGTTTAGCAATTTCACAAGCTTTACAATGGTAGCACTTCACGAATCCTTTAGTTTGTAACCAATTTTTTCTTTTCACTGGTGGCTGGAAATGGCTGTGAACCAATTGGTCCTGGAGGTTTTTAGCCCTTTTGTAAGTCACTGTCGGGTGTTTACCCATCCTTTTTCCTATTATCGGGTCCAACTGTAGAATCTTCCAATTCTTCCTCAAGATTTGGTTTAGTTGTTTTGTTTCTCTGCTGTATGTCGTGATCAACCTGATCGGCTCATCCTCTGTTAGAGTAGGGATTTCTTTAGGTTTTAGGCTGTCCTGTCTTGTGGTCTTATTTGCTCTTTCCCAGCAGTGTTTTATTGTCTGTTGGTTGTATTGTCTCTTTTGGAAACGCATCGCAGAATTTTGGCTTTGTTTTTGCCATTCATCTTCTTCGCTGCAGATTCTCCTGAGTCGAAGGAATTCCCCATAGGGGATGCTTGATATCAGGGACCGTTGGTGGAAACTGGTGGCTTCCAGTGTGGCATTTGTGGCTGTGCTTTTCCGATGTAAGGTGGTCTCCATTTTGTTGTTTTTGATATATACTTCGGTGTCCAGGAAGATGGCTTTATTGGAACTGATGTTGTGAGTAAATGTTATACCTGGTGTACTGGAGTTCAGTATTTCAAAGTACTCAAGGAATTTTTCTTTTCCACCGTTCCATATCAAAAACAGGTCATCGATAAATCTCTTCCAGATTATGATGTGTTGTGTAAATGGTTGTAATTTGGCGTTCCAGGCCACTGTTTCCTCCCACCAACCCATGGCAGTGCAGGCGTAATTTGGGCTAAAGGAGAAGCCCATAGCTGCTCCGTTTTTTTGCCTGTATATAGAGTCCCCAAATAAGAAGATGTTATTATTCAGCAAGTATTGTGTCATATCCATCAGCATGCATATATATATATATATATATATATATATATATATATATATATATATATATATATATAGATAGATAGATAGATAGATATATATAGATATATATATATATATAGATAGATATATATATATATATATATATATATAGATAGATATAGATATAGATATATATATATATATAACATTTCTATGGCAAAATGAAACCCCTCATTTTGTTCCTTTTCAAATTAAATGTATTAAGTGTTACCACTTTATTCCAATCAATATGACTTCAGGTTTGCCATACTTTTGTCATAAGTAAGACTGTTAGCGTTCTAGTTGTTCTTTAGAACACTCTGGGACATTCTGTCATTGGGCTATAGTTGGGCTACATCTGGCTGATATTTGGGCTACATTTGGGCTCTTTTGTCTCTGGTGGCCATCTTGGGAGACTGCATATCAGAATTTTTTTAATGAAATATAAGAGGATTTGAGAAGTCACTCAAAATGTGCCCTAATTTTTCTTTCTTGAGCACTAATCATAATTTCTATGGCAAAATGAACCCCCTCATTTTGTTCCTTTGCAAATTAAATGTTTTAAGTGTTAACACTTTATTCCAATCAAGATGACTTCAGGTGTGCCATACTTTTGTCATAAGTAAGACTGTTAGCGCTCTAGTTGTTCTTTAGAACACTCTGGGACATTCTGTCACTGGGCTATAGTTGAGCTACATCTGGCTGATATTTAGGCTACATTTTTTTTTTTTGTCTCTGGTGGCCATCTTTGGGCTACATTGGGCTACGTTGGGCTACATTTGGGCTCTAACATATATATAGCCCAATGTAGCCCAATATATATTTTTCAAAGTTAATTTTCGTAAAAACCACTGGAGCATATATCTTGAGACATAGCAAAGGCACATCGGGATACCAGTCCCTACAATTTTGCCAAGTTTTGTGGAAATCCATTCAGCCGTTCGAGCTAAAAGTGAGTCCAACCGCCCTATGGAAAACTCAATGTTAAAAACACGTTTTGGGACCCCCCCTTTTTTCTCGCCCCCGCTTGACGAAACCCCCCCAAACTTTCAGGGGACGCTCAGAAACAAAATGTGCCATTTTCCTGGAAATTTCAGCCAATTCCGTCCATCAATGCCAAAGTTATTCAACATAGAATTTTCAGAAATCCCTATTCAAAAAAATCCTAACTATATATACCTACTGGCGACCGCCAGTAGGTAATATATATATATATATATATATATATATATATATTTATATATGAGGTGAGTTGTCGTCAAACAGCAAATCCCACCAAGAAATGACAAGGCAAAACCCAGTAATGGTGCGCGGTTATTTTATTGTGCTTAACACCAATCTGCCTTATATATATATATAACTATCACTTGTGACCCCGCAATGTACTGCTTATGACCTCACATATTACATGACTCGTGATAGCATCTCTGACATCACTGATGACATCACTCATGACATCTTAAATAACATCACTGATGGCATCATACATATCTGCATAGTCCATGAAGAATACCAAAACACCAACAATCCCTTAGTCTACCTACACTTATCAAATGAACACGTGCAAGATACCAAGAACCATCAACCAAAATTAAATCCAAAACTAATAACTACAATCCTCTAAAAATATTATTGATGTTGAGCAAGCAGTGATTTCTATCATTTAAAAAATATATCCACATACAGTCATTTATGGCTGTACTACCACTTTAATCAAAAGATTTGGAGAAACCAGCAAAAATTAGCATTTTGAGTAGAATGTTTCACAAGTGCCAAATTTGGGCATGAAAGTATAAAACTCATTACCCTAGGATAGGTCCCTGTAACTGAAGTAGCAAAACATTACAACCTATCAATAGAATTAACTTACTATCAAAGACATGAAATACATCAATTTCCCTAATGGACCATTTTGAAGATACTTGGGTTGGCAGATTGCACCATTCCGGACACAGACTGCAACCCAAATATCATATAGCAATGTTAACCAATAATGCAGTGGAAGAGTGGCATAATTCCTTCGAAGGAACTGTAGGACATATCCGTCCCACACTATACCACTTTTTAGAAATTTGAAAGAAAGAACTATAGCTACCAAGACCTAACAATGAAACAAATACTAATTCAACTAAAACCTAAAGACACCAAACAAACTAAAGAAACACACAACATGTTATAAACTAAAGGCCAACTCGATGCCAATAGTCAAGTTTAAAAGTACATTGATAAGACATATGACAATATGGGACTTACTTATTCAATACATAGTGCATTTGTAAAGAAAAAACATCTAAATGTTAATCTACCATATTTATACTTCTCAGCATAAACTGTATTCTAAACTAACCTATAAAAAAAGGGAACTGTCCTTAAAAAATTTAAAACAACTAAACTAATTTTTATTTATTCAAATTACTTTAATATTTTGACTATATAATCTTAAACCATGAATGAATATAGCAAATTAATTAATACGATTGAACAGTAAAAATACGTAAATAATAATAATAATAAAGACATTATAAATAAAACAAGTACCAGCTGTCCAAAAAAGAACACACAATAAAAAATGCAGAATAAATTGTACATAAATAACATACGCTACAAAACAGTACACGAAAAGGCCCCATCTTTTAAAAATAAACAAAACGTACTTACAATTTTGTAAATGAACAAATTAATCTCCATGATAATCCAGAATGTGAAATTAATCTATAAACAAAAAATAAAATTCCCAAACAAGATGCAAACATATCAAAGAGAGAAATAAAGTTCTAAAGGAGTGATAACATTCAATGGAGAAAAAGAAAAATCTGAAAAACTAAAATATTAAAGAAAATATATAAAACACAGTTCAGGAAAACCAAAAAACAATGGAAATTAAAAATAACATGGTTTAAAAAAGTAACCAAGTCCATTTCCTTGAAAAAAAGCATCCAAAAAAGGCATTACCGATAAACCAAACAAGAAATTGGTAAAAGAATACACATAATTGAGCCCTGGAACTGTGTTCTGTTGCAGCTGAGGATCCTAATTACGGCCTTTTGGAAATTCCAAAGAAAGTGACTGAGGGTGGACCTGGGGAAGCACATTTGAAAGTACAGAAATCCAAGAAGGATTTGAAACATGCTTGGGAATTTTGTTCTTGACAGACTTGGTAGTATTGTCTCTGAATGTGTAGAAATACTGAATTCCCCTGCACCCCCAGTCACTTCCAGTGCAAGCAGTCCCAAGTCCCAAGTTCGAATCACGAACAGAATATTCCACATTGTCCAAATGCACTCCCCAAATTCCCCATATTTTTTAAAAGCACAGTATACGTACCACAAGGCCTGGCTCTCCAAAATTAGAGATCGCCAAGATGGTCAGGCCAGAAGGCCCAACAAAAGTACAGCCGCATGACTTGCTTGGCTCGGTGGACACCTGTAGTTACAGATTTGTACCCCTCACAGCCATGCTAGATGACCCTGAAGCAGATAAAGCAGGCATGATTGTTGAGGGTGAAAGCAAAGAGGTGGGGGTGGGGGATGAGTATGGAGCTGAACATACACTGCATACGGAACAAGCTTTGCCTGATGATAAAGTCCTATCAATTATCACCAACTTAAGAGCAGAAGTAGCGTTCCTGAATTTGCTTATACTTGATCTGAAGGGCCAGGTCAGCCTTTTTCTGGCAAAAAATGGGAACTTCACCAATGAACTAACTGCCTTAGTCCTTCAGACTGATAACCCCCTTGAAGAGGACCATGCTATGCTTTTGGCGGGCCCAGTTCCAGCAATGAAGTTCCTAGGTTTAACCCCAGAGAAATATGGTGTAAGAAGCTATTGCAGAAACGGGGGCAGGGATACTCTGTGCACAATTACAAGACCCTATGGCTATGATGAAAGACCTCACTAAAATGATATGCTGGTCAGGAGTAACCTCAGTAACATTCCAGCAAGAGAGGTGCATAGAGCCCCCAAATCTTCAATAGGATTTACATGACAAATGTCCTAAAAAGTAACTTCAACCAGAGAAGGGAAGGGAAGGCGAGGACTCATTCAGGAACAAAGGAACACATTGGGTCAGGCATGTCGGGGTTGTAGGTCAGTAATTAGGGAGGACATTCTGCGAGTAAGAAAGGTTATCCCCTCACCATAGACCAACAGATTAGATTGAACTGACCCTGGAAGATGGTAGATTGATTCACAACCCAGGTGCTTTGATAGCAAGAATGTGCCCTTTTGCGAATAATAGCATTCAATTCAAGTATCAGCCCCTTCAGCCACTCTATATTCTTGTCAAGATTCGCCCTTGGCCACTAATGACTGACCGAACAGGCCTACCCTAACCCCAGTCTTGAAGAACTTTACAGCCCTGATATCCTCACTCGAGGAGAGCTGTAACTTCATTAGTAGTCTAAATTCTGCAATGCTTTGGGGTTTAATTTCACCTACACCCAGGGAACAGCCTATGAGGGGCATCTCATCTTCTGTAATCCATAATCAACAGACCCATGCTGAGGTATTGACCTCGAGACCTAGCACTGCCAACACCACTATGCCCTAGGTCGAGCTCCAGTTAAAGATGGTTTCATGTAATGTGACAGGGGTGAAGACAAAGCTGACACTTCCACACTGGATCCAATTCATGGGAACGTTCGACATATGCTTACTACAAGAAACCTGGAGTATCACTACATCATATATGCCAGATTATCTAGCATTCCATCACCCCGCTATCCAGAATATAGTCTGCCGCCCCGCACAGGGACTGCTAGTCAGGGTGAAGACCGAGCTTACTTGCCAGGTCCAAGAGCTCCCCTGTAATAATCCCAATATTCTGAGTATTCAATTAAAGGGTAAAACAGGTAGCACCCTTGACTTTTGTGTTGTTTATGCAAGAGGAACTGGGGGGGTGGTAGGTCCATTACCTTGCAAGATCTTGAGGAGCTCCTAGCGCTAAGGCGCTTCTCGCTTCCCTTGATTTTAGTGGGAGTTTTCAACGTGACGTTCAAATCTCTCGGAAAATAGGATGATAGCGAGGAAAGAGAAGAAGATGATTACTAGCTAGGCCCTCTAACTTGATATGCCTTCAATTTGGATATGGTCCCAAGTGGCACTGCAGCTAATAGCCATTACCCTGGGGTATGGGCTGACAGCCACAAATGGGGGGAGGAAGTTGGACAAAATGGGTGCTTATACCTTTAATAGATCTAAGGAAACTAGCTGCATTGATTGTTTACTTCTTGACCTAAGGCTCTGGTTATTGTTAATAGATATGTTTGTAGGCTCAAGGGTAGATAGTGACCACAATCCTCTATGCATGAGTCTGACATCACCCTGGGATAGGACTCCACTTAGGCCCAGAACATTTACAGTGACTAGGGGAACTTCTGCCATCAAATGAAAACCGCTGCTTAAAGTGGCAAAAGGTGATCTTGGTTGAGGCCAAGCTCCAGTCTCTTAATCTCCAATTATCTGCATGTTTGTTCAATTTTAGAGCCATGCTCCCCAACCGGAGAGGTCAGTAAAATATTCCTCATTGGCATTCGCACTTTTTAAACAACTGGCTACCCAATTTAGTGACCCTATTCCACACTCGCTGGAGAGCTGCCCGACACCACCGCGGACTGCCTGGTTAACCATGAGTACAGGCAGTTCAAACAGCAATTAGCATCTGCCTTTAGATACCACTCAACTGAGATAGTAAGATACCTGAGAAGGTCCTATAAATAAGCTTAAGTAAGAGCTAAACTGGAGTGGGACAACAATGGGTGGAGGCTTATTGGAGAGGCAAGTGCCACTAAAGATTCTAAGCTGTTTTGGCAGCTAGTATCACATGGGGATGTCCAGAGGCCCCCTATCTAGCCTGTAACATAGCAGTCTCTGCCTGGTACATTCATTTTAAACTCTTATAGGCAGATCTCGCGCCAACAGACCTGGATCTACCTCAGCCCTCTCCGCTTGAGGAGTTTTTTACTAGCATTGAAATACAGTCTGCCATTAACACCATTGTTCAAGCAAAAGCTCCTGGACCCAATGGCATTCCCAGAGACTTGTTTTTATATGATAAGGAAAACTGGTCAGTCTATATCCTGATCCTGTCTAATGCTAATGCAGCTGGATCCCCAGTACCTCTGTCATGGAAAGGCGCTGAGGTGAACTCGAATTTCAAAAAAGGTGATTGATCGTCCCCCAGCAATTATAGACCAATCAGCCTTATCAATTCATTTCAGAAAGTGGTAAATCGTGCGCTCTTGAAGAAATTGCAGATTTAGATAGGCGAGAACAATATTTTATCCCCATTTCAAGCAGGCTTTAGAACCAAAACGGAAACAATTGATCAGGTCTTTCGCTAAATCCTACTTTCTTGGAAGACCTTATTTATTGGCTGACAAAGTCTACACTCTGCCTTTATCAACCTAAAAATAGCATTTGATCTCATACCCAGACAAAAATTGTTGCAATGTTTAGCAGATATTGGTATGCCGTAGTAGATTTTGTCCATGGTAACCATCCTTCATGCTGCGAATTTTTGAAAAGTTTGTTGGGGCGACCAAGGGAAGCTCACTGATCTTGTAGCGGTCATCCTTGACGTCTGCCAAGGATGTGTCTTAGCTCCCACCTTCTTCTCACTTTACATGAACAATATTGTTCAATTTCTGCAGAAAGATACTTTCGATGCTCCAATGCTCCAATGCTGAGGGGCGATAGGATTGCAACACTCCTGTTTGCGGAAAACACCTTTGCTGGTATCAAAAACCCCAGGGGATTACAAAAATCGCTTTGCTGCTTCAAAGACTTCTATAATGTGCACAGTTTTGAGATTAACACTTCGAAAACCAAGTTTCTGATGACTAATCCCTACAAGTATTATAGGGGCAAACCGATGTTGGGCGGCATTCCACTGGAGAGGGCAACTACCTTTGAATACCTGGGAATTACCCTCTCAGAATCTATGTAGTGGAAGCCCCAAATGGTCAAATCCACTCTGAAAAGTTCGCAAATAGCTGGGGCTGTGAGAAAAGAACAGAAATTCTCATATATCAAACCAGTGACTGCGCCTTTACAGATTTATGTAACTAAAGCGGTGAGCGCTGCCCTCTACGGAGCAGAGTTGAGGGGTTTCGACAGGATAGACAACCTTTTTAGGGCTGAGAACAAATTCCTGAGGAACTAAGTATAACTTCCCCAGAGTACCCCTCTTCACCCCCTTATGTTAGATCTGGGTAGGAAATCGATTGCCGATAAGGCTAATCTCTGCCCAGTGCTATTTTGGTGAAGAATATAATCAACTCCCAAACTAAGCTCATATGCCAAATCCCTAGAAGAAGTAATTTCTTTAGATAAGCAGCACAAATTAGGGTGCCTAAAGAATTTAAAGCACTCATTAACCAAAATAGGGCTTGAGGATCTAAGGGAGAACAGGGACCCGACAACATTCATGTGGAATGTATAAGTAATTAATTAATAGATTTAAATCCATTCCTCTTTTAGAACACTTTGTAGATATTATTAAAACCCCTTTGGGCAGGATACTGTATATGCAGTTTAGGTTTGGCACGCTTCCACTTAACGCCTACACAGGCTCATGGCGCAACACTGGTGTAGGATCGTGGTTCTGCTATCTTTGCAATGCATTACATTTATCACTGCCGCACATCCTATTTGCTTGCCCTGCCTACTCTTGCCCTAGAGCAAAATGCAAACAACTGGGGACTTGTGGTCACATTGAAGCCTTGTGCATACTTAGATCTGATCTGAGTAATTCAATAGCTTGTTCAGTTGCAAACTTCCTGGCCCACATGTGGGGAATAAGGAGGAAATTGATGCAAAGAGGAGGAGACTGATAATTAGGCACTTTGGGCCAGATGTAGTTGGCCAATTACCGGTCGGTAACGGCCGAAATTAACGAATTTCGGCCGATACCGACCGGTAATAGGCTTTTCTTATGTAGGGGGGCGAAATTAAGGTTTACCGAATCGGTAATTTAAGGAATCGGTAAATTACCGATTTCTTAAATACCAATTCGGTAAATTACCGAATTCCTAATGTAGGGAGCACTTAAATAGGTGCTTATCCCATGTTAGGATTCGTTATTTACCACCAACTACAAGTTGGTGGTAAATAACGGAAAAAAACTAAAAAGCAATTTAATGCAAATTGCTTAAGTGCTATGTTGCAGATATACATGCCCTTTAGGGCATGCATGTCTGCAACATGTGCACCCATAAACAATTGAGGGGTGCAACAGGGTGTCAAAGTGACACTCTGCCACCCTTCAATGTTTTCCCCTTTTACCGAATCAGTAATTGACATTCATTCCTATGGGCCTCCAGGCCCATAGGAATGAATGGCAATTACCGATTCGCTAAATACCGATTCGGTAAATACAGAATCTTAACGATTCGGTAATTTTTACCGAATTTTTAGCTACATAGCATTTAACGATTTGTAAATACCGAATCGGTAAAATTCGGTATTTACGAATCGATAAATACTATTTACCTACATCTAGCCCTATATCCCTTAAAAATCATTGCATGATACTGTTCTAAAGTACTTTTTGCTAGAAATGCACTTGCTTGAGTGGCTGGTTGTCCTAAGTATTAAGGTGCTAAAGTGGTTATGGCCAGCAGACCCGTAATATTTTAGTGTACGTGACTTGTAGTGAATTTGACAGAGGGCCCTCAGCATGTAATCATTGAATTAGTTTAAATCTTGGGCTGATGTTCTGGCCTTCTTCATAATATTTTTAACTTTTATATTTTCAACTCCTGGATGTAATGAATTGAACAATGTATTTAATGAATTTGCCATGCATTTATAAATGTTTCTCAAATCTTGGAATTTGTAATGTATGAGCAATTATGTATATTGTACTATATGGTCATATGACCGAATAAAGTTGATTGATGATTGATTGGTAAAAGAAACACAAAAAAACACACAATACATAAATTCCATAAATCTTACAATACAATATACAAATCAAAAAACATATAGAATCAGTACATAACTAAGGTACACAATACACCTATAACTACAATATTATGAGGCATACCACACTTGACTACCATAACTACAACATCATTTTACTACTTACTAAACTAAACACGACAACTAATCAGACCAACCTTTTAACCAACAACTATAACACTTAAACTCCAAAAATTATTTAACTGACCTGGAGAGCAGGAAAGGGGAACTGCAAACAAACAGAACCAGGAACAGTCCTAAATGGCGAAGATAGACTACAAAATTAATGAAGCATAAAATTAGACAGCTAAATAAACATAAAATACTCCAAACCCTTTGGTTCGTATTTTTTTTATAAAGTGTATAAAACTGAATAAAGTGAACCAATGTTATACTATATAAGCGTATCAAAAATTTAAAAATATATTAAAAAGTATTACAAACAATTAATAATAACAAAGTCTTTTTTAAGTATATCAAAAATGCCTCAATATACAATGTACGCAATAATTCGCATATTTAAAGAATTGTTTTTTTATATGTGTGAAAACATTTTGTAAATAATTATATATGTGTGAGATAAATCAGAAAATGTAAAATGTTCAACATACGTAAATTAATGAAAAAATAAAAACGATATATGTTTAAAAATGTTTAAGTTAAAAGAAATTGTATGCACATGACAATTATATATGATGGTGTTGAAAAACAACTAAAATAAAATAAATAAAAACATGCAAAATACCATTGCATATAATAGTGAAATAAATGCACATAAAAAAAATACAACTTAGATTACAAATACAGTGTTCCAGTCATCAATTTTGACTTGATAGCCTAAAATGTAAAACAAAGCAGGTAATTAAACAATTTTCATTTGCATATAAAAACCACTTTCATGTGTAAAAGTAAAAAAATAAATAAACAATGGATAAAAACAATATTTCTTCCTAACTAAAGTTAAAGATACTAACCCAAGGGGCTGATTTCAATGGCGGGCGGAATACCACTGCCGGCCCGGTCCACCCACCATCATAACCTGATTTACCCCCGCCATGTTATAATGGTGGGGGTATAGCGGCAGACACAATGTGTCCTATTGCCGGCCGGGTGGATTTGGGCCACAATATGGTGGCAGTGCCTAAAATGCACCACCATCCATATTATGATGCGTGCGGTGAAGGGCCTTTGCAAGGTGGCAATGCCGCCATGGAAAAGCTGGCGGGATTAGCTTTGGGGGCCAATTGTGGCGCCCAGGGATGGGGGATGCACTTGGGGGGTACCTATGGTACACCCTACATTGCCATGCCAGTCTGGGCCAAATTGGGGAAAGCATTGGAGTTTGAGAAGAGTAGATTTACTATTCCTTTTGTAGCTGCATGAAAGTCATCCTTTTTGCCCTGATCACCTCCATTTTTTGGCTGATACTGGTGGTGACTGACTTTAAAAGTGCCCTGGGCTCTGCTAACCAGACCTTGGGTCACTGCTCTGTTTCAAAGTTATTTGGTAATTGGTGTAATTACAATTGGTTCAAATAACCTACCTGTAAGTCCCTTGTAGATGGTAGGGAATGTAGGTTTAGAGACCCAGGGTTCCTAATGCATATAAGTGTGCACTATTGTGGTGTCTGGTATCATTTTAAAACCAGTCCTGCCTTACAGGCTGGTTTCAAAATAAAACTGTATCCAAATTCAACTTTGTAATTAAAACACTTCCAAAGTTCAACACTACCATTTTATTATATATAAGGCATCCCTATGTTCTGCCCTAGATGCCCCAACGGTAGGGTGAATTGTTATAAAAAGCAGGGACATTATAAAATATGTTTTATATGCCCTGGTGAGGCAAAAACAGCCAAAGCTGTTTTCCCCATTGTAGTGCTGCTAGCTCCATAGGCTAACATGGCAAGACTTTATTAAACTTTAAGAAAGTCTAACTTTTGCCAGGAGTTTGCAAGCAACATAATTCAAAGTATCAATATTATAGCTTTAATAAATTTAACAAATCGCCTCAGTCAGATTTATCATAACTATTGCAGGAAAGTAGTTTTAAACCTTGCTTTCCTGAAGTTACCGAAAACAGCCCTGTAGTAGTCTCTTCTGATTGGCCAGCCTTTGACAGCCTGAGCCAAGCTGCTCCCTGATTAGGTGTGAAGAGGCCTGGGGCTGAACCAATGTAGCCATCTGGTAGGAGAAGATTTGCTGCCTGCAAATGGCAGAACAGGAGGCGGGCTGGGGAGAGAAACTGGTCTTCAAAGGAAGTAGCCCAGATAAAACAGGAACCAGGACCACCCCTACTTCCTTGATCCCCAGCTGGAAGGAAACCCCCCCTCTCTAATTAGATTAGAAGAGGGGCTGGAAGGGGTGTGGAGGGAAAAGTTAGCCACACCTGTGAGTTTGATTAAACAGACCTAAACACCAAGGAGAGATTTTCTCCATTTATGTTTTTGTTGTGATGGGCATTCCAGAACAGAAGTATGCCACACTTCCCAGGAAGTGGTCATATTAGAGGGTTGCAACTTGAACACCATTTGTTGGGTGTGCCCTCCCCCCTCTCGCACAGAAACCAGTTTCAGGATGCTTGTTTCTGGTCCAGGAAGGACCTGGCAGTTCGGACTGGACCGTTTCCATGGGAGCAAGGTCAAGACTGATTTGCATATGACTGGGTCCAAACTGGACTGGCATGGTGAGCAAAAAAACTATGAATTTTACCCAGATCTGTGACTGGGGTGAATGTTTGATTTGTCAGCATTCCGTCTATTATCTGTTCTTTTGCCATTTGTCCCCCTCTTGCCAGCCCAAAATATGGAATAAATAAGGGAGAGCTGTAATGCACCTCAGATACTGCCTGAAAATATTGGTAACAGAAGGACTGCCTACTGGATCCTTGGACTGCAAAAGAGAGGACTGCAAAAAAGAGGACTGCCCTAAGAAGGACTGCACCTGCTGCACTCTCTAGACTTCACATCAAGAGGACTTTGCCTGTCATAAAAGATAAAGGGGTGGACTCCCTGTTGAGGAACAGGTAGATATGTGCTGGAAGAAGCTACCAGCAACATCCAGAACAAGGACAGCTCCAGCTCACCAGCTTCACCTGGATTTTACTTGGATGACCAGGTGCATTGTGGGAGTTGGAGTCCCAGAACCCAAGAGGCAAATTAGAGCTTCTGGACCCTTGGCTGGTGCTGTGGACCCTTTCTGACCATCAAGGAACCTTTCAGAAGATCTGAAAGTTTGGGAACTTTTTGGCAGCATTTGTGAAAAAACTAAATGGAAAAAACGGCGTTGATGATGAGAGTCAAGCCAGTGATTTTGAACAACGACGCAGCCTGACTGTCCATTGTTGCCCCCTGAAAGCTACAGAGCTCCTCACCATTGACAACAAAGACAAAGACCTCCAGGACTCACCACAGCATAATGATGCAGCAGACCGCTGTTGGCGAACCAAAATCTGGATCCGAGGACCGGATCTTTCGACGTCAAGAGAAAATGCTCAAAAAGAGTGACTAAGTCAGAAGGTAAAAACTTGACTGGGTCCTACCGCTCAAGTATTAATTTACTGAGACTTGACTGCACCCTATTTGTAATTATGATGTGACTACTAGATGTAGGTAACTAGCTGCACCTACTAAAATAAAACTATAAAGGACATATTTTCTATTCAAAACAAATCATATTCAGAAGAAACTACTGTATTATACAAATCGAGAGATAAAATAATAAAAAACTACTTACAAAATATGTAAAACCTTAAATACTGCAACTTTTATGAACACCAGTCAGTTATACCAAATAAAATACTTTTAATTAAATACTTTTAATTTCCTCAAAAAGCAATAAATACAAATCTAATAAATAATTACCTACTTACAAAAATGCATTAAACAAAATACAACACATCCTTTACAAAATTGTTACTTTACAAAATATAAATAAAAAACAATCAAAACATTTTTAAAATACAAAAACATTTAGTGCCACAAGTATGAAAGATTTTGGCATTCAGGAATGGTGTGATTCAGTAAAATCGGCCATATGCAAATGCAAAATAGCCTTTCATGATGTATGAAAGGCTTTGTAGTTGCAATTTTATGTAATTGCAAAAATTGTGATTACCTAAAATTGCAACTATAGATAGGGGAACGCAAATTGAGATTCCCTTTTCACATGTATGAAGAATTTTCCAAATGCAAACTGTGCAGTTAGGAAAATGTAATTACCAATGACTTCAAGTAGATGGTACCATGTGCAAACC
This sequence comes from Lissotriton vulgaris, assembly GCF_964263255.1. Classification (NCBI taxonomy): domain Eukaryota; kingdom Metazoa; phylum Chordata; class Amphibia; order Caudata; family Salamandridae; genus Lissotriton; species Lissotriton vulgaris. The sequence goes on from NC_141685.1 coordinate 848,097,963, forward strand.
TTGAAAAATGCACAAAACTGAATTTTTCGAAGTGCCATGTAGCGCACAAATGCCCCTAGGGCATGTGTGCACTTTACAAGTGCACATTTATTTTTTGGGGGGGGGGTGCTTCAGGGCTGCCTTAGGACCCAGGGCACCCTTGTTTTTGAATGATCTAATTTGTGATTATCAATTAGGTAATTGCAAATTAGCTAATGCAAAACCATTTGGATAATTACAAATTAGCTAATGCAAAACCATTTACACCTTTGGGCCTTTCGGCCCATAGGAATGAATGGAGTAACATTACCTAACAGCGATTCGCTATTTGTACCGTTTCAAGCCGCAATGGCACCAATGTAGTGGTTTTTGTGCTCGAGAAGCAGCTGAAAGGCTTTTCAAGCGGATTTTCTTCTCCAACTGTTGGAGTTGTTTTTTTTGTGCGCAAAGCCTTATTTGTACTCTTATTTTTCAACAGGAAGGAAGTTCCCCAGAGGCTCCAACTTCCCGTTCCTGCCCAGCATGCTCCTCACAATGCTTTGTCCATCTCCTTGTCACTTTTAATTTGGACTTGGAGCTGGAAAGATCACTCTCCCTGTCTGCTGTATATATACTATTGGATTTGAGGACTGTATATTTGAGATTTCACAAGTAAGTAAACTCTTGTATAAGGATGTTGTTTGTTTGATTCGGTTCATGTACTAGGATTTATTTGATTTTTTAAATTTATTGTGGTTGGTGGTCTGCAGTTTTACTAGGTGCCTAGTTATTTTTAGGTCTCGCCTTTTCCATTCCGAAGGAATGGAAAATGGAGAGAATTCAAGTGCTCAAAATACTCGTCAAACCAAGGGTTTTTTGGTGCAGTTTTCTTCAAGTTCACGTGGCCACAGGCACACGCTTTTGGGTCATAAACCTTCACGGCCATCTGTTCCCCAGCTCCAGCACCTCCCCTCTCTCTCCCCGCACACAGCCTTACTTGGATTTCTCCTCCCCGTCCCCAGCCAGCTTCCCCCAGGCCATGTTCCCTCCCAACTTTCCTCCTCTCTGTCCCTTCTTTCATTCACAACTTGCTATATATCGCCAGAAGAAGTGACATCGCTGCTTGGGCGCCTTACTTCAGAGCGATCCGCTCCGCCCCCTGCTACATTCACTTTCCCTCCACGTTCCCTCTTCTTCCTTCCTCTCCCTGGTGACACCTCTTAATGCCTTTTTTTTTTAGATTGACAACACGGGCACACAGTCCATTTTTAAAATTCAATTAAAGTGCGGCGAGAGCGGGCTGCGGCCGCCATTGCTCACTGTGCACCAGTGTTGTTAATCTAAAAGTGCGCCCATATGTCATCTTTCGGTAATCTGCTGGAGTTTAGTTTACACTGCTCACAGCATTTGCTGCCCTATATGACCTCCTCCCTCCTCACTTTGCAAATGGGAGTTGCGCACCTTTCTTTTATTTTCTGCAGCTCACCAAACTTTTTTTTAATACCCTATTTCTTTAATGCTTGTTCTTCAAAAACGCAAGACTTTCTTTTGATCGGTGCAGCAGCTCCGCTACTTACGGAAGGCAGATAATGTGCTGGCTGAAACAAACTGATAAACTTCCAAAAAAAATACATCATGTGGATATGCCTTGGTAAATATGTTACGCATATAATACATTTTTACACAGAAAACTTCTTTTTATCAGCGAGGGAGGTGCCCTTTCAGGAAGGTAGCGCTGGTTTTGCTTTCCTTGCCATCTCTCTCCCCTCGCTCCTTCACCCCACTCTCTCTGCTGTCCCTCTCCCCTCCGTTCCAAACATTCCGGAGACTCCCAAAGCTTCTGATCTCTGCATTGATCGAAAGGCAGCTAGGGGGATAGGGATTTTGCTCCCAGTCGTGAAAGAGCAACACCATTTTCTACAGAACACGCAGCAAGGCAAAACTCGGCGCTACCTTGGTAATTAGTTATCAAGTTGTTTTTCATTCCAGTAGCTAACTATGTACTCTAAAGCAACAGGACTGCTCCAAACATATTTGAATGTAAATATGTGCTGCATCAAAAACTTCTGCTGTACATTTTCTCTTATTTAAATCTTATAGTTTTACTCATGTGTCGGACTCATTACAATTTAGATGAAAACAGCAGAATACATCTGTGTTGTATTTATGTTGTAATGTCGGGTGCTCTAATCGCAATGCTCTGAATACTTTTCCTTTAAGTTTTGTGTTTTTAACGTGTTCTCTCTCTGTAGTATTTCTCGTCTTCAGCAGTGGCATGAAGAGGGGCTGCAGCTCCTCCAAGGCACACCTCTGCCTCAGCTGCATCTTCCAGCTGCCCATGGTGAGCTCTTAGACTTTCTTTCCCCGGGCCCTCCTGCTGGCCTTCCACCTACATATTCCCTCAGTGTTTCGTGCTTTTGTAGACGATTGCTATGAACAGAACAACGTCAGTAGTGAAATGCTGTATTGGTGCACGTTAGGTGGTCCTGAAATCACGTACACCAACCTGCTTGCATAATGTTACTGTGCTATGATGTAGTATCTGAGGACGGACGGAAGCTGCCTGTCATGGCACAAGGAAGCGGCTACAACATACTTCATTCAAGGACAACCAAACAGACTGGTTTCTAAACTCAACACTGTAATGCATGACACCATCTATGCAGTCAAATGGCTGCGAACTGAGGCTCGTCCACCTCCCACTGCGCCCCCACCCTCCCTCCCCAGTCATCAGTAAAGGACTCGGAGCTATGGTGACACAAAACGTTTTTTTTTACTGCCCGTGAGAGCAGCCCTGGAAAAATATTCTAATTCGGTGACATTAAGGAAGATTCAGGTTAAGTTTCATTGTGTGATTGTTAATAACACGTAGCTTCCTTTTAAACAAATTGAAGCCCTGTGAGGCATTTGAATTAACCGTGCACTTCAGATGTTTGCTTTGGAGGATTTATTTACATTTCATTGCCGTTTTTTTTTTTTACCCGGGCCCTCCTGCTGGCCTTCCACCTACATATCCCCTCAGTGTTTTGTGCTTTTGTAGAGGATTGCCACCAGCAGCATTTCTCCTCCCCTTGCCTCCGAGAGCTTCAAAGGGATCTGCTGCCCCGCCCACTGCTTCACACTTCACGGCCTGGCGGCCGTGACTCGCATCAGGTCTGCAAAGCTACGGCCAGCTGCTGGGCAGTAAGATTGCCTCCCACCCAACCATGGGAAGTCCCTCCAGTGAAAGCACAAAGGCATATAGGGGGTCAACCCCTGATTTTCAACACTGTTCTCTATCAAAACGCCAATACTTATTGTGGGTTTTATTAACCTGCCTTCAAAATATTTGTTTTGGTAAAAGTTTCCATAACAATTATGCTGAGATTTAGTTTGTTATGCAAACGGCAGATATGAATTTCTGCCCTGTTTTCTGTGCCACAGTTTTTCTATTTTGCCACTATTTTATCTACTTCGGAACATTGCCATTATAAATTACAATCACTTTTATTTAAGTATTAATTATTTAAAAAAATTAAAAGCCATTGTTATTTGTAATATCAATACATCTAAGTCACGTCAATACAAAACATGTGGCATTACAAATGCTAAAAGTATCACATTTGCTAAAGTTAAAAGTATTGGCATTGTAAATCACAAAACATAAATATAAAATGTCATTTACAAAACCAATAGCTCCAACTTTCCTACTGCGAGACCTATTGGCAACGCCAGTGCTTGTTTTTATTGCAAATTTTCTTGCTTTGCAAAGAAGAAATGTTATACAGTTTAGTACATTTGCTCCACGTTTTTAATACATTTGCAATATTCATTTAATTCACTATATGGCTTAGTCTGCCAATGGGCCTTCCATACAGAAGACCCAGTCTTTGTCATCGGTGCATGAAACAGCTGATTCTGTGCTGGCTTTTGAAATTCGAAACATCATTTAGGCCATGGATGGCATTGGATTAAATTACAAGATGTGTTTTGGGGGTATTTAATTCTTTTCTTCTGCAAACAATACATAGGTGGGGTAATATATTTGATGCCTTTCGGAGGATGTATGTTGTTGTAAAATATGTTGTTTTGTTAACATGCCTCATTTGTCTGGCCAGTGTAAGACAGTGCTTGCCATAGGCCACCATTTTTCTTTTTCCACATGTCATATAGCTGGGGGCCATTTTTTGTATAGTCAGTGTCCATAGGCCTGTATTTGTTCTTTAATTTCCATGCCTCCTTGCTGGATTTTGTTGTGACCATGTGGCTGGTGGCCATTTTGTGTAGCCATCCAATGTGCTTTTGACATAGACCTGCATGTCTTCTTTGTTGTGGCTATGCCTCTTTGATGGCTGTTGTTGTAAACATTTGGATGGTGGCCATTTTGTGTAATTAGCCAGTGTACTTTTGCCGTAGGCCTTCATGTCTTCTTTGTTCCCCATGCCTCTTTGCTCAGTGTTGTTGTTTGACCCTTTGGCACGGCTGTCAGCCATTTTGTTCATCCAGCCAGTGTGCCATTGCCATAGGTTTGCATGGATGGAAGAGATATCAGTTTAACAATATGCTTGAGGATCATTGTGGAATCTATATTAAGAATATAATTTGATGTATATTGGTTGCAGTTACATGTTATATTTAATGCGAGCATAACCAATATGTATGTCTAGTAGCTACAAATCGGGCTCGTTGAGATCAGAAAAAAGCATTTTCTGATGTACCAGACCCTATTTGCAATGCAGTAACCTTTTTCCGCATCGCAAATAGGGTTTGCGATTCGGTGTTGTGAGGGGGGTGCTTAGGGCGTCCCTCCCTAGTTCTGAATGTCAGAGGTATGGAAAAATGTTTTGCTACCAAAATGCAGTCGCAAAGCATTTATATTTTCCCATCGCAAATGGTAATTCCCCTTTGTGAATGGTAGTACCAACATTTTTTCAGAGCAGGCAGTGGTCACACGGACCTCTGCCTGCTCTTAAAGAATGAAAAGAAAACTTTTCATTATTCTTTATTAAACGCTACCCTATTAAGCGCCTCCTCGTGTCTGACCTAGCGCTGGGATGCTCGCGGATAGCCATGCGCTTTATAAATGTTCTTTTTATTTCATTTCATTTAATTCACAGAAAATCACAATTAGTTAATCACTATTTCCAATATTGATACATGTGGCCGCATGTCCTTTGCAGTGATTTTAGGTGGTAATCTTTCCACAGTTCTGTGATCGTGGTCGGCTTCAGGATAATATTTCTGCCAGATGTTGAAATATTTGCAAAGGTTAACATGTAATCAGGGGCGTAGCTACCATTGGTGCAACAGGTGCAGTGGCACCGGGGGCCCACTGAATACAGAAAATTGCTGTATTTTACTACTCGAACAGCAGTCCTGCTTGCACCAGGTCTCATGGCTTCCTTGCTGCCCTACTGCCTGTGGTGTTTGCCTGGTGCATGTAGTGGCAGCCAGTTTTGGAATTAATCTGTTAGTGGGCCTGACATTAGCCTTTCTAACATTTAATTATGGTAAACAATTCATCAGAGTTGGTTCTAAGTGGTTTTCTGTCGAACTCTAATGTGCTGAGCTTTGACTTAGTGTTTGCATCGGGCGCAGACATATGTACTCTGTATGTTGCTATCGTCCGTGTAAGTGTTTTTTCTGTTTCCGTGACACCACACTGCTTTTAGATGCGTTCATGTGTAGGCAACAGATGTAAACGTTGTGTTGGGGCTGAGCGTTTGTGAGTGTGCTAGAGAAGCATTTTTTTCTGATGTAACTCTAATGGTGTTGTGTTTCTGATGTGAACACAGCTTCATGGCAATCTCTACTGTCTACTCTACTGCAAGGTTCATTGCAAGGCGGACAGTGGTCGCGCGCACAAAGTGAACATTACTGAAAACCATAGGAAGCATTGATGAGATCTGTGGAAATTTAATTTCAATGTTGACCGAGATCACAACGACAGAGAAAATATTGCCCACATAGTAACATCATTGCTTAAAAGTTGGACTCTTTAAATAACCAGACAAACAAGCTCATCAAAACATCTGAAAATATTTAAGGCTGCGATGTAAACATTATTTATGCACACAAGAGAAGTTAAAGAAAAGAAGAGTATGAAGGGCCAAGCTATGCCATTGTATCTGCTGCAGGACCAGATAAAGAAGGTGTCTGAAATGTTCACCCCTGCAGAGGCACGCCTGCAGGTGTGACTCAAAACACAGAAGCACATGCCTTTGGTTGAGAGCTTAATTCTTCACATGGCTGGAAATACAAGGCTGCTAAATAATATCATCTCGTCCAAACAGTACATCTGTACCACAAAAAAATTCTACACGCTCTCATTCCTTTTGTTGAAAGAGATGTATCAAAATGCAAGAGGTGGATTATTGATCAAGTCGGAGACGTGGAAGAGGAACGGCTGGAACTTAGAGTCCCTCTCCACAGTTCTGGGGTGCTGCCTTGAACTTCCAGAGAGAGCAGTCTTGTCTCACAGCAGCCAACAACACCATCAACCAGAACATTGGCAACAAAATCAACGGAAGGACAATACCTAACCTCTGCATTGTATTGGTTTCAATTGGCAGGACTTAAGTTCAACACAGAGGCCATTGAAAAGGAGTTGAGGAAGTGGTGGCACCTATGCCCACCGACAGGATGTTCCAGGAGTATCTGGATGATCCAAAAGAGGTGTATCTGGATCAAAACCCATTGAGCTATTGGTACGGGAAGATACGCCAATGGCCAAAGCTCAGCAGGCTGGAAATAAAGTATCAGAATTGTCCTGCAGCCAGTGTGTCTGTTGAGCATGTGTCCAGTGCAGCTGAAGCGTTGGTTACAGTGAGAAAATTGAGTCTCCTGCCTCTAAACTTGGAGAGATTGACTATGATAAAAATGTACCAACATTTAATACCACACAATTACACAGTTCCTGAAACCACAGAGGAGGAAGCAGAAGATTGGTCAGATTCAGGTGTGTTAGCTGACCAACTTCTGGGTGAGCCACTTGAGTTTGATTATGAACTCTGCTTCCAGGACTCCGTATTCCAGTGCCCCCATAAAACCTTTTATTTATTTATTTGCTTATTTGCAGCTTGTAAACCGCCTGGTTACTCTAATTCGGAGTGTCCACGTGATTTATACTGACTGAGCCAGAGTGACAGAGACTGGGTGACTGGGCAAAGCCTACTGTTGGTTAAGTTGTTTCTGAAATGGCCAGGTTTTGAGATGTTTATGGAAGCCCAGTTCAGAAGGCTCTAATCTGAAGTAGATTGAGAGAATTCCATTGTTTGGATGCTAAGAGTCTGAAGGAGGTGCCACCAAAGGGTTTTCAGTTGTATCAGGGGACCCTAACCAATCTAGTACCAGAAGATCTCATTCAATGCCTAGGATGGTAAGGTTGAATCATCGGGACCAGGTATTGTTTCCAAGGCTTGTCCTGTGGGGGCATATTTAGGGACATTCAGCAGCATACAAGCTGCTGCTTTTTGTACCAGCTGTAACCTGTGTGTGCTCTTCCTGGACGCCCCATGTACAATATGTTGCAATAATCTAATCTAGAAGTCACAAGGGCCTGGGCTGCTGTTTTTTTGTGTGCAGTCTGGAGTAAGACCCAGGATCTTTCTGATCATGTTTAGGATCCCGTAGCATGAACCTGTGATGGTAGAAATTTGGTCCAAGAGGAATAGTGTAGAGTCAAGCCAGACTCCCATGTTTTTAACTTTATGGCTTGGAGTTGGGGGAGACCCCAAATCACTGGGCCACCAGCTGGAGGACCAGATGGATGGTTGCTTGCCTACAACTAAGATGTCAGTTTTGGCGGCATTTAATCTAAGGCGGCTATTTGTCATCCAGTTAGCCAGGTCGGTCAGGCATAGCTTTAAGTCCTCTGTTGCTTGGCCATTGTCCTGGGCCGTGGTAATGATCAACTGTGTGTCATCTGCATATAATTTAGTCTGTACTCTGTGCTTTACCAAGAGGTCTGCGAGTGCATGCATGTGGGGGGTGAACAGGGTCAAGCTCAAAGCTGATGCTTGAGGTATGCCCTGTTTCAACTATTGAGTGGGAGAAGCAAAAGATTGAAGAGTGATATGACATCGTATGGTCCTCTAAGAAGTTGGCTACTCAGCTCAGACCAAAACCGCCTACCCCTGCATGGTATAACCTATCTAGTAATAGACCGTGTGAAACCGTGTCGGAAGCGGCACTCAGGTCAAGCAGAATTAGAGCAGCAGTATTGCCCTTGTCTGCTATTTTACGGATAGACTCAGTTGCAAGTTTTCAGAGCTGACTCTGTACTAAAGGAGGGTCTTAAAGCCCATTGTGTCTCATGAAGGAGATTCTTCTCCCCCACAAACTGAATAAGTTGTTGGTTCACTCATTTCTTGGCAATTTTTGCAAAGAATGGCAGTACCGAAATGGGTCGGGGATTTTCATGTAGTGATGGGCCTAGAGTGGGCATTTTTAATAATGGAATCACAATGGCATGTTTCCACTCTTTAGGAACTAAACCCGAGCAAAAGATATGTTTAGAAGCTCTGTGAGTACTGGCGCAATGGCTACTCTACCCTTTACTAAGATTGACGGGGCGCGGGATCTAGCGGGGATCCAGATTTGACTTTTAGCATCAGGCTGTTGATTTCAACCTCTGCTATAGGTCTCAGATAGAGAAGCATGTCTGCAGCATCTACAGGAGAACAGGCAGAGCTCGTCCTTTTGAAAGTCCTAGCACTTTCCAGGAACGAGGAGTAGATAGTATTATTATTATCAAGGAAGGCTTATGTAATCTGATTGCAGAGATCGATTGATGCTGGAATAGATGCCGCATGCTCTCTAAGGAGGTTATAGATTTGATAATCTGGAAGTTCTCCCTTGACGAGTCTTTGGATTGTGCAATTTTTTGAGCATAGAACTTTGCCCAAGCTCGCCTAAGCTCCTTTTGATACTCTTTTAAGGCCGCAAGGTAGACAGTTTTGTGGTGCTCACAGTCATTTTTGTGCCCTTTGCGTTCTGGCCTTTTACAAGATTTTTTCATTTCCTGAAGGTTCACAGAAAACCATGGTGTGAAGGAGCTTGTCTGCCTGCTGGGTTCAGACTTCCACGGGTCTAGGGTATCTAAGGCTTGTTTGATCCACCCCTTCAGTTGGGTATTGGCAGAGGATGGAGAGACTACAAGTGAGGGTGTGTTTTGGTGTAAGACCGCTGAAATTCCATGGGAGTAATGCAGGCCCATTTACCTGAGCAGCATTTTTGAGATGGTATAGCTGGTTGGGGGGCTCCAAGATCCCAAAAGGGATCATGTGGTGGTCTGACCAAGCTACCAGTGTGGGCGCGGTCACAATTAAGAAGGGGGAATTAGTAAAAACAGGGTCCAGTATATGGCCTAAAGCATGAGTAGGTGCTTCAACCATTTGGGTGAGTTGGAGGAGACCAAGTCTTTAGCGATGGGACAGGACTCATTGTCTATATGGATGTTAAGATCTCCTAGTACTAAAAAGTTAGCATATCCGACTGCATAGTCCAGGATGACATCCATTAGGGGATTTACAAATGTGGTAGATGGGCTTGGGGGGCAGCAAATTAAAAAGCCTGCTAGTGTGATCTGATTATTCAGTGCAAGACTAAAGAAGGCTGCTTCAGAGTTAGCAATATTTATCAGTTGCAGCTTACATTGCAGTTAGCGCTTAAAAACTATCGCCAGACTTCCTGCCCTGTGGAGGGGGTGGTCAAGTCTTAGAATGGTGTGATTGATGGGGACTGCGTCAAGTACATTGGGGGCTGACCTTTCTGAGAGTCACGTTTCCATGAGGAAGAAAGCAGTAGGTTGGTGTTCCAAAATGAAATCTGCTATTTCATTTTTATGTTTGGGCAAGGACCAACAATTCAATAGAAGGCATTGCTTAATGACGGGGTGTATTTGAGTTGGCTTACCAGAATAACATGCTAGTTTCTGTTCACCTAACTAGAGTTCTCAACTACTACAGCCTCAGGGGTTAGTGAAACATTAATAGAGTGGTTCTCATTGCACCTCTATCTTTGCAACAACAACAAAACGTAGCTAGTGGAACAATATTCTTTTTTGCCAGATGAATGTTGCCCCACCATTTTTAAGTCACATATATGACCGGATTGCAGTTGCACCAGGGTGCATTAAAAAAGCCTCCACAATTCCTCCATGTTATTGGAGACAATGCCTGACTCCCTCACATGCCTATCCTTTCTTGCATCAACAGGGCTGCCCCAGAATATTATTGAAGCACACGAGTACCAATACCAAATTCTAATGTGTTGCCTGCATCAAATATTAATTGTGTACCTACTACCTAACCTACTTTTGCTTAGATTGGAAGAGGTAACTACAACTATTGCAAGATTGAGTGAGTGATTGTGAGTGATGATTGATGGGTGGCAGACAGTGAGGGAGGGTGTTGAACTGTAATTTTGGTACTTGCTTGAGATGATTTGCAATGTTTGGGGCCTGAAACATGGGTGATAATGTATTTCCAGGAGGTACTTGGCTATTTCACACTTGATGGATTTACTTGCAGGCTTCTCTCCTTTTCTCTAGTACTTCAGAGACCAGAACAGTCACGTTAGTGTACAAACAAAAGTCTATGCAAAATACTGCAATTCTGTTTCTCTACTTGTTCTTCAACAGCAGTGCACTACATGTCTATCTTGCTCGGGTCATGCCTGGGACGGAGTTACTCAGAGTCAGGAGTAGTATGGAAGAATTCAGGGCGTAACTACTTCATCAACAGCCAGAAGCAAGAAGTTATCATATTCAAAGTGAAACCATGAGTCTGAGGCATAGTACTCAGCTATGTGGAATGGGGACGTACCTTGATTTGTGAAATGCTGCTGTGTGTGTGTGTGTGTGGGTGTTACACTGGTGGCAAAAGGGAAACACTTAGACCGCCTCATATTTGTTTTGCTCTGCCTCTGAGCCTTCTTGGTACACTCCTCATGAAGCTTACCTTCCTTCTATCCTTCTCCTTGACTCTGGACATTCCAGAGGAGAATGCAGATGCACCACCTAATTTTCAATACATTATCATTTTTTCCAACCTAGAAGACAGAACATTTAGATATCTGATAACTTAGGTCTAGGGGGCAGAAGAACTCTGCAATGCACTTAACTGTACTGTGCCATACTCATTCCTTGGTTTCCTTCCACAACAGATTGATTACGATGATGTGCTGCTCATTGCCTAGATGAATGTTGTCCTTGTGAAGTGTTTGTCTTAGTCGAACCTTACCACAAATCCCCTTTCCCATCCGTTCGTCAAACCCCTAACCTTCTTCTCCCAGGTTGTGTGACTTTTTTGAAGTGTGGCTTAATTTAGACCATTAATGGATCCCACACTTGGTGAGGTGGATGTGGTGAAAGCAACACCAAATAATTGCAGGATCTTTTAAGCAATAGACCACACAGGCGCCATGTGCTTATCCTTACATAAACGTTATCCATGTTTTAGATATAGAATGAAGAACATCAGTTGTCAGCATCATCATTTAGACCTAACCGTAAACGTGTAACCTAAGCTTGTCCACTCTAGACTTTGACTGCACTTTTTATGACTCAAGGATTCCGTAACTTTAGTTTTAATTAAATAGTAGCTCCCTTTTGCCCAAGTTACTACTATTGCTATTTTCTGTTATTTTAGCACTATCAGGAACTCTTTGTTGTGTCATCATGTAGTAGTGTGGTCTAAATTATTTGTAAAGCTTTGATATAACCCACTAACACTGTTTTTTTATTTTCATTTAGTTGCCTGCGATGGATAATCCTTCTGAATAATCCTACAGTTGGAGCTCACCTGGTTGGGAGTGGGACATCCCTTGTGTAGCTATGATGTCTTCCCTGTTATCAGTTCATCTACATTCAGGTACAACAAGTATAGAGTGAAGTACACTAGTTAAGTTAGTAGGTAACAAAATAACTGCTAATGCAAGTAATGGTGTATCTAGGTTGTTGTAGACAATAGAGGTCATGGCAGCATCCCCTCTAATGGTCAAGATTGTTAGGTATGTTAATAACTCTACAACTATGGGCATAATACACTCTTACAAGCAGATAAACTGGATGCATAAAAACTAAAGGCAGCAGTGCAAAGTAAAAGTAAAACACAAAATAATTACTTCAATCATAAATTTAGTTGAAATATAATATTTTCTCTTTTGTTTTTTGCAAACAAACCCACCGTCTCCACCAAAACAGGCCCAACTCTCTCCCGAGACATATTGGCCCAACTACCAATGTCAAAAAATGTGAACTGTCCAATGAATAAGAAAAGAAATCTAACGCCGTTCCAATCCTGAGGGGGACCGGCTGCACTGGGGCCCGGCTGAGACTGAAAGACTATTTCTACCTCTTCTTCTTCCAGGACCATCAGCTGCCAGTATTCCTGCTGGATACGGTCCAGCCTCTGATGCTGCAGATGGGATGCTATCTCCTGCCTGGTGGGTACTATGGATGTACCAGCAGGACTTGCTAAATTGAGAAAAAAAAAGAAAAAAGACAAATTGTAAATAATGTTCTGTGCAAACAATTGTTTGAAATTAGTGGGTGGCACAGTAGCAGTACATAGCTGGTCCCTTAGGGCCAACGGAATTTGATGTGATTACAATTATGAGAGTCACAAATCCAATTTTATGTTTTACCCACACATGCTTCACATAGAAAGCTCAGATTGTTCGACAGAAAAGTATTAAGGAAGTATAAGAATAGCACCGGATTAAAAACATAGTGATTTGATTAAACTAAACAGATACTTTGAGTGAAAAAAATATATTACATCATATCAATATCAATGAGTAAGGCATTATGCACTATGGAGTACAAGTTGTGTGTTGTGTTAAATTAATGAAACCATGCTCATTGCTAGCCCTTGCTCCCTTGCTCACTTTGCCACTGGATTCAAGATAGCCTTGCTGATGAGGGTTATGAACCCGAAACCGGTCCCAGGATGCTTGTTTCCGGACCAGGGAATACATGGCTTGGCAGTTCGGGCTGGACTGTTCCCATGAGGCACAGGGTCAGGCTGATTTGCATATGGCCATGTCTGAACTGGGGTGGCAGAGTGAGCTAAAGAATGGTGATGGATTAAACCCAGATCAGTTGACTTGGGTGAGTGTTTGATTTGCTCAAACGCTCCGTCCATCATCCCATTTTGTATCGCTTTGTTTGCCCTAAGTTGGCAGGGTATGCTCAGACGTGAGTCCCTTGCTCACTTTGCCACTGGATTCAAGATAGCCTGGCTGATGAGCGTTATGAACCCGAAACCGGTCCCAGGATGCTTGTTTATGGTCCAGGGAAGACATGGCTTGGCAGTTCGGGCTGGACTGTTCCCATGAGGCACAGGGTCAGGCTGATTTGCATATGGCCATGTCTGAACTGGGGTGGCAGAGTGAGCTAAAGAATGGTGATGGATTAAACCCAGATCAGTTGACTGGGGTGAGTGTTTGACTTGCTTAAACGCTCCGTCCATCATCCCATTTTGTATCGCTTTGTTTGCCCTAAGTTGGCAGGGTATGCTCAGACGTGAGTCCCTTGCTCACTTTGCCACTGGATTCAAGATAGCCTGGCTGATGAGGGTTATAAACCCAAAACCGGTCCCAGGATGCTTGTTTCCAGTCCAGGGAAGACATGGCTTGGCAGTTCTGGCTGGACTGATCCCATGAGGCACAGGGTCAGGCTGATTTGCATATGGCCATGTCTGAACTGGGGTGGCAGAGTGAGCTAAAGAATGGTGATGGATTAAACCCAGATCACTTGACTGGGGTAAGTGTTTGATTTGCTCAAACGCTCCGTCCATCATCCCATTTTGTATCGCATTGCTAGCCAGGGCATCAGGTATTTTGCTACTGCCTGCAGCTGGGGCAGCTGTAATTGACAATTATCTATTTTGTATTCCAAAGGCCCTGCTTTTCTCCAAATGCCTTTCACTTTCTACCCAGACTCCAAAGAGGCAGATGAATAATAAATAAGATACTATATCACACCCCTCAAATACGAAATGTGGATATTATCCTGTTTGCCATAAGTAGGCATTGGGGAAAATGATGCACTGTACTATAGGGAAAGGAATGGGCCATATAGATTGTATTTGCCATGTTTGTTACAGCATATCCAATATGCCAAATGTGCCATCAAATCATGCACTTACTCCCACTTTACGCACTGGACTCGCCCACCACCACATATTATTTCCCAAAAATGAATTCGCTGGTCAGTAAGGAAAGGATACTTCACTTATTCTACAGCAGGGTAGGGTAGAGGGGTTATGCGAGCAGGGCAGAGCTTTTGATATAGAATAGAGGGTTCACTGTCACTACAGTGATCAATATTTCCTCATCTTTGACGCATTCAGTCACAGTACTATTCGATGGAAGTTCAAATGGAAAATTTGGAACAGGGGTAAAATACATTTGTTATGAGAAACCATGAAATATATTTTGGAATCACTTCACATGACTATAAAATCAAATGTGGCACTTGGCTAGAGTGGATTTTTAATTTTTTGGACAGGCTTGGATGGAAAAATGTAGGAAAAAATAAAGGAGTGAAGTACTAAGAGGTGAATGAATGCACAAAGGGAAACGCCTTGTGTGTTTAGTTTGCAATGCATTGAAAACTTTGAAAATGCTGCATTACCTGAAGAAGACACAGATTGTACAGCCAACACTGCAGTAACAAATTGAACCATACTGCACTTCGTTCTGTCATGGTTGGCAAAATGCCATGGGCTGGGAGGGGGTTGAAAATGATGATGGGTGGAAACATCTGCCTCGATTACCAAATACAATGAGTCAAGGGAGTAAAACAAAAAATAAAAAAATGCCCCCCACTTTGAATCATAGCTTTGATGATAACCCTACATAAACAAAGTAGGTGAAGTAGATGAGCAGCCTGCCTCTCCCCATGAGAAGAGCAGCCTTGCTTATTCATCCAAGCAATCCAAATATTCATTCATGCTTTAATTCTAATCCACCCATAGCCACCATGATTTAAGCTTTACTTTCTCTCATCCAGTCTTACACCAAAATGTCCAATCCATTATTCATCAATTCAATATCCACCATTTCTTCAAACCATCCTTTCACCCATCTATCACTTTACCCACCCACACACCCTTTCACCCACCCACCCTTTCACTCATATACCATTTTCCTTTCTTTAACCTTCTGGTTTATCACGTTTCCCTCGAGCCATCAATGCTCATTATGTGAGCTTTTTCTGAGTTCCATATAAAAGAGGCCATAATAACTCAACCACCACTGGTGATGGTAAAGCTGGGGGTTCACAGAAACAAGTTTATGATTCCCTGGTACTAGCTAGTGCGTATAATATTAATTGTCAATTAGCAAGCCATTATATGACTTACTAGTGCCCGCCCCTGCTTCTCCCCTTCCAACTGACTCTCCTCCTGCAGTGGCACTTGTGCCGGCAACACTGGTGGTCTGTGCGGCTAGTATAAAACATTATACATATTTTAGATGCCCCTTAATTATTTCAATCAAAAAAATGCAAACAGAATACATCACTATAGTTCGGTCATTACTGCAGCATCTTCTAACAAAATTATTGCTCTGAGCATCTGGTTGGTTCACAATGTTAGACAAGCCAGATAGTGAAGCCAACCAAAAACTTTTCATAATAGAAGGACAGAGCTATAACCTATGGTGATCATGATGACTCAGTAATTGAAGCACAATGAAGGGGTAGAATAATAGTCAATGAAAGACATATGGTTTTGGTTGGCAAATGCAATGGAACCTCATACTTTTTCCCAGCCATGCTGCACTGTCTTGAAAACTGATGGTGATGGTATACTGCATAACTGAAGTACATAGCACACAACATTGGGAGTGTGGGTTCATGACCATGGCCACTCCCTCGTTAACTTAACTGTTAGAGCATGAGCAGGAAAAAGAAAGTCTTCTCAACAAACATTCAAGGTGAATATTATTTATAATGCTAGCTTACTTGAACCTGCAATCTTTACGGTAGACAGTAGAATGACAAAAATGTGTTCTTAGTCTTACAGTATCACAAGATATATAGGCGAGAGGGAAAGATTATTACCAAGAAAGCAGAAGATACTAGATTCTAGATACTACAGTCTAGTACAGACCGGAAAAAGTCAGGTACCAAAAAAAACATATAATAAGGAACCAAAAGATAATGTAGGGATAACAGGAATGAAACAAAAATTGAATAGGGAAGTTGGAAAAAAAGGAGACAGTATAACAAAAATAAACAAGGCAAAATTTAAAAGTAGCATAATTGGCAGAGGTAAAAGAGCTAATCCATTGTGCTTTGCATCAATGGGTTCATATCCCGTTCTCATCGCCACATGAAAGGAAGACATCAGGTAAGGGTGCCAGAGCAACTTTATTTCTTGCCACCACCACCAGCCTCCAGGAAGCAAATCCTATCCTAGAACCTAGCACCAACATTCCAAAAGCCCAAAATTCTACCCTTAAAATTCTACTGTGGCGTAATATAGTTTTTTAGCCATGCAACTCTGCGAACTCCACCCAGGCCTAGCAAATACAACAATATTTTAAATAACAATAATATTACTGATAATATTAACAATAATATTAACAACTGTTCGAAAGATTCAACCATATATATCACTGAATTTGAGAAATCAATTGGCTTTCTCTTGAGGTCCAAATCAAGTTTAATGTACATCATCTTCAAAACCTTTTACAACAACATACCGAAATACCTGACCCAAGATGCAGCCACAACATCCTATCTTTCAAGAAAGGCCTCAGGACTTCTTTAAATCTAATCTCTGTAGTTACTAAACAAGTTTCTGGGTCGCCACACAGAACACCTCCTTAAATGCCGCCATCATTTATTTTGCTACTATCATACCTGAAGAGACTACACAACTTATATTCAGATATTTAATGTTGTTGACCTCAACTTATTATATTCTACTGCCCCCCCCCCCTCAATACACTCCTCTTGTTTTTTGGTGTTCCTTGATTTACTTATGAAAACTGTTTGGTTCAATGTGAAGCAACTTAATAAATCTTCAATGAATAAATAAGTAAAAACTATATTTTAAGAAATCCTTAAAAACAACAGTCTTTCCTACAATACTAAAGCTGACAAAACCAGTAGGTCTAGCTTGTGACTGAAAATTCAAGCCAGATATTGCCTGTGTCAAGGCTTATTCATACTGCATTCTCAATACCAGAGTTAGCTTCCATTCTTTGCACCTGCCAAAGAGACAAGGGGGAAGGTTTATTTGGAATTCACGCAAAGTAGTACAGCAAGAAAAGTTATTGTGCTGTGTTGTGTGTATGGGAGAGAGCTGAAAAGCATTGGGGCACAAGGGTGCCTGCATTGGGACAGGGATTGTTATTGTGCAGGAAGGAATACCTGGCTGCACAAAAATAACACTTAGAGGCATATTCTTCTTTCTACATGTGCTACAGAATGCAGCACACATGGAAAGATATTTCTCCTTGTTACGCTTCTCTCGGGCAGGCACAGAATTTTGGAGCAAACTCAGGTTTAGAAGTCTTTGTATATCTTGGTGTGCATCAAATTCATGGGTGGATGCATTGGAGGGTTCAGTGACATAATATCGATCACAAACATATTGTGACATAAATATGGTGACAAAAATATTGATCAGCAAAATATAGTTTCCCTGTACTTATAGAAATAGGTACAAACAATATTGAAAAAAATCAACTAACCCTAATATCATTAAAAACATACAACAATATTCATATTTTAATATAAATATATAGTTTAAAATAGTACATTTTAAATAGGTTAATATACATCATTACTATACTGTAAACGAAATAAATGTAAGTAAGATTTAATTCTATACATAAATATATACTTACATAAACATACACACATACATATATGTGTTTGTATGTTTATATGTAGATATATAACATAACACTATTATAAAAGAATATATTTACAGTATAATACATGTTTTGTGTTTTTTTACTTACTTCTCTAAAAAGAACATATATATATATATATATCAGGTAATCCGCTTTCAAACACGCTTTACTGGAGTCTCGCCAGCCGGCAAGGAAACACGGACACAGACCAATTAGGCGCTGAATTTTCTTTATTGCAGAGAGTTTGTCAAAGACGTTTCGGCTCAACGGAGCCTTGTTCACATGACAATGTTTTCTCGAAAGGACAGCCCTTTTAAAGTGCTAGTGTATGAAATAATAAACATCACCTGTGCAGTCGTTCGAATGGACATAGAAAACATACTATATTTACTCAATAGTAGGTTTAAGACAACACGATGTTAGTTGTTGGTAATGGATCACAGTAAAATACCATTAGTGAAAATAGGTACATATAAATACAAAGTTTGATAAAAGAAGCAATCACGGTAAAATACTTGCTTTTATCTGATATACAGGATTTCCGGTATTTTAAATACAACATGTTAAAAATAGTTACTTGAATAAATAAAGCGCCTGGACTTGTTCGGTTTAAGGGGAAGAGGTCAATAATAAAGTGCAAATGCAGGTTTTTGATTTAAGACATGTGCAAATGATGCTAACAGTGCTTTAGTCATGTGCAAATATCGCAAAATGTGCAAAATGTAGCAATTCAAGCAGACTGTAAACTTTCAATGTGTGTGTAGCCGGGGTAGGGGGGCTTGGGACGCTTTCGGTGGTGACAACCTCTGGCTCCACAGACACTTGACCTGTATATCTATTTAAACTCGGTTTTATTTTTAAGGTGCGTCTTGTACGGAACGTTAGTCTCTCCCTCGCAAACTCTATTTTATCCGTGGTGATGGTCTTCGGGGCACGCAGGGCAACAGATATGGAAGTCCCCAGTATTCAGTGGTAGATGTAGGACGAGTGGTTTCTTCTTGGTAAGCAGCTTGAAGGTACTTCAGGCAAGGTACAGTCTCCGGCGTTACTCTCCCCGGTATATCCACATGGAAGAAAGAAAATGGACAGAGGGAGGCCGTTAGTCGTTTTGCCTGACAAGTTTCTGCACCCAAGGGTTTCCCGTGGTTGTGAGGGACACCAGTGTATATTACAAACACGCTAGTGATTCGGTGAATATACGGTAGGGAAGAGTGAGGAACTGCGGGGTAGGTGCGGTTCGGGTACGGGAATGAGATAAAGGGAGGGAACAGGAAACATAGAGGTTAGGCACGTACAGGGGCTTTTTATGCTATTCACACGGGGCACTCTTTCTCCCCACCCAAGCCGCCCAACGCCGTCGTACCTGGCTAAGCCACACTCCTCCCTCGGGAGTGTGGCACGGCGGAACACAGGGCCGTTGGCCTCCTGGCTTTCCTTCTTCTTTTCGCCTTCCTTTCTCTCCTTCGTCTTCTTCCTCCGTTTGGTGCTCCTCGCGTCCTCTGTCCCTCGGCTCGCCGATGACGTCACACGCCGCGTACAGGGCTTCCCCCGTTTTCACCCATCCAGGACCGTCGACGTCAGTGGTAGGCGGGTCCTCCGGGAAGTCATCATACGCCCACTTAAAGGGGACTGTGGACGTTTCTTCGGTTTGTTCCACGTCCCAATCACCCCTCGGAGTTGCAGTCTGTGAAGTAGAAGGGGTACAATCAGGAATCCACCATTCATCTCGGCAACCCGACCCGGCCCCGTTACACTGCTCCCCCCTAGGATTCTCCCGATCGGGGAGAATGGGTGATCTCGACAGGAAGTCTGCATTGCCATTATGGACTCCTTTCCTATGAACTATGTTGAACGAAAATGGCTGTAGGAACAGAAACCACCTCAATACTCTGGAGTTTTGTGACATGTTTTTCTGCATCCACTGTAGCGGAGCATGGTCCGAACACAGCGTAAATGTTTTCCCCTCCAGGTAGTACCTTAATTTGTCTACTGACCAGCGGATCGCCAGGCATTCCTTTTCAATCGTGGGGTATTTACATTCTCTCGGATGTAGCTTTCGACTAATAAAGAGAATGGGGTGTTCCAACCCATCATCACCCGTTTGCGACAACACTGCCCCAATTCCCACGTCCGAGGCGTCAGTGGCCAGGGAGAAGGGTTTGTTAAAGTCCGGTGGAATCAGGACGGGGCTGGATGTGATCGCTGTTTTCAATTGTTCGAAGGCTAAACAGGCCTCTTCAGAAGGATTCTTCCCTAGGTTGTTTTTGGAATTGTTTTTCAGGAGGTCTGTCAAGGGAGCCGCGGTCTCTGCAAAATTCATGACGAACCGTCGGTAATATCCTATTAGTACTAGGAATGCACGCAGTTCTTTTTTTGTGGCTGGGAAGGGAGTGTTGGTGATAGCTTTTATTTTCTCCTCCTGAGGAGCGATGACCCCCTCGCCCAACATGAATCCCAAGTACTTCACCCTAGGGAAGGCCGCCCTTGATTTTTTTGAGTTTATGTGCAGGCCTGCATTTTGTAGGGCCCGTACGATGCTGGCTAAGTGGTCAAGATGCTCCTTCCAGGTCTTGCTAAATATGACTATGTCATCTAAGTACACTGAACTGTACTTGATGTGGGGAGCTAATACAGTGTTCATAAGTCTCTGAAATGTAGCCGGGCCTCCATGGAGCCCGAAAGGTAGTACTGTAAACTCAAACAATCCATCATCCGTGGCAAACACTGTTTTGTGCCTGTCTGTTTCTCGCAGGGGCACCTGCCAGTACCCCTTAGTTAAGTCCAGAGTTGTGATGTATCTGGCCTCTCCGATTCTCTCGATGAGTTCATCAACTCGTGGTATCGGAAAGGCATCAAATGAAGAGATGGCGTTCAGGGCACGAAAGTCCATACAGAACCGGGTGGACCCATCCGGTTTTGGAACCATCACTATGGGTGACGCCCAGTTGCTACGTGATGGTCGGATGACCCCTAGCTGTAACATGTCCATGACCTCTTTTTTTACGTCGGCTCTCCTGGCTGCCGGAATGCGGTAGGCCCTTTGCTTCACTACCTTGCCAGGTTCAGTTTCTATACAGTGGTCGGCTAAATGAGTGCGACCTGGCACATCCGAAAACATCGGTGCAAACCGTTGTAGAGTTTGCAAGAGCTCTTCCTTTTCAGTGTCTGTCAATTCAGGATTGATGGGCAGCTTATCGAGGGTAGTACCCTCGCCTCTTGAGGGTAACGTCAAGTTTGCCGCAATGGGTGGGGGCCCTATCCATTTTTTTAACAAATTGATATGGAAGGTTTGTTGCCTTCCCGGGGTGATTTGAAGCCGATAGGTTGTTTTGCTTATGGTCTCCATGACCTGGTACGGTCCCTTCCACTCACTTCTGAATTTTTGACTGGACGACGGGAGAAGCACTAATGCCCAGTCCCCCTTGTTCAACATC
Source organism: Lissotriton vulgaris (assembly GCF_964263255.1). Classification (NCBI taxonomy): domain Eukaryota; kingdom Metazoa; phylum Chordata; class Amphibia; order Caudata; family Salamandridae; genus Lissotriton; species Lissotriton vulgaris. The sequence continues at coordinate 848,119,211 of NC_141685.1, forward strand.
CGCCATTTCTTGCCTTTGTCATACTGGTGTCTCTGATTCCCCTGGGACCTCTCCAGGTTGGAATATGCCAGGTCCCTGAGTTTACCCAGCCGGGATTTCAACTGATTGGTATAGTCCAATAGTGACCTCTGTTCCGCCTCCCCTTCTTTTTCCCAGGCCTCCTTCGTGATTTCTAAGAGCGACCTGGGTTGTCGGCCATATAACAACTCAAACGGGGAGTACCCCAAGCTACTCTGTACCTGGGCCCGCAACACGTAGAGAGCCAACGGTAACAACTTGTCCCAGTCTTTGTTTTCGGCCGTCAACATTTTCTTTAACGTGGATTTGAGAGTACGGTTGTATCTCTCAACCAACCCATCCGTTTGTGGATGGTAGGCCGAGGTGCGTATGTGTTTCAGTTCCAGAGTCTTACAAACTTCTGCCATCATTTTTGACACAAAGGGCGTCCCCTGATCCGTGAGGATCTCCCTCGGGAACCCCACCCTTGAAAACAATTCGATTAATTTATCTGCTACATTCCGTGTTGTCGGAGCACTAAGAGCAAAAGCTTCGGGAAACCTGGTGTTATAATCGACAACAACAAGAGCATAGGTGTGTCCTCTGGAGGTACGAGGTAGGGGACCAATGAGGTCCATTCCCACTCTTTCGGAGGGATTGCCAATGATGGGTAATGGTTGGAGGGGTACTGCTGGAGGTCTACTCATGTTTTTCTTTTGGCATACCTCACACTGTCTACAGTATTCTTCTGAGGTTTTATAAATGCCAGGCCAAAAGAACAATCTTGTGATGTTTTGTAGGGTCTTTTCTGCCCCGCTATGTCCTGCCGTTAGGTGGGTATGGGCATAGAACAATATCTGTTCTCTAAAGTCTTTTGGGACTTCTAACTGAGGGGAATCACCTGCCTTCCCTTCCCTGTACAACAGTTCATTGATGATCCTGAATCTGGGATACCCTTGGGACGGTGTGGTTTCATTTGCATGGGCTGCCTCCCATGCATTCAGGAGCGTTGGGTCATTGCTCTGTGCAAATTTGAAACTCCTGTCTATCTCCCAAGGATCGGTTGTGATAAATGCTTCTCTTGGTAGTTCCAACTGCTTGCAGAAGAGATTCAAAAAGTCAGGATTATCTAACCCCAGGATTAGATCTTCAGGCAACGACTCTACCACCCCTACCTTCACTACACAAGGTTCACCACCCAGGGGCCTGAGAGGAAGATGAGCCACCGGATAAGGTTTCACGTCACCATGAACACATCTAATGTGTACCGTCAGGTCAGGGCCCATCTGGGAGGGTAGTATGTGCAGTTTTTTTATGACTGATTGTTTACAACCGGAGTCTAGAAGGGCTTTTATGCATTTACTGTTCACTATTACCCTTGCGTAGAAGGAGGGTCCCATCTCCGCTGTGTACATCACGGCTTTCGGTATGTAGCCGACCTCCATAGGTTCCTCGGTTGTTCGTTTCCGGGGACACATTCTAGCTATGTGCCCCCACTCTCCACAGTCAAAGCATTGAGGGCCTCTTTGGAATGGAGGCTCATATCTTATGGGGTGGGGTTTCAACGGTTCTGGTGCTGGTTTTGATTTTTTTCAGGTTTTGCCAGCCCCATAGGTCCTTTGTTGCCTTTGTCCGTATCCCAAGGGAAGGCCCGCGGCATTGCTCTATTGTAGTTCGATGCCATTTCAATGGCCTGATCAGCGGTAAGGCCTGAATGTTGTCTGAGCCACCGCTGAGTGCCATATGGCAAGGCTTCCATGAACTGTTCCAGGTATATGCTGGACATTACTTCCTCTTTGCTCCTACTTTCAGGTTTCAGCCATTTGTCGGCGGCCATTTTTAACCGCAAGTTTAATGTCTTGGGGTGTTCCCCAGCTACCCCCTTTTCTTTTCTGAAGCGCAGTCTGTAGGCCTCTGCGTCTAGCCCCAGATGGTCAAGGATTACTGCCTTGATGGTCGCATACGGGGTTATTCCCGCATGGTTGGCTACCTGGTAGGCTGCTTGTGCCTCACCAGACAGTAATGGAGCCAGAAAAAATGGCCACTTTTCCTCGGGCCATCCACATGCTCTGGCTACTCGTTCAAAGTTAAGAAGGAACGAGTCGAGATCTTCCCCTGGCACGTATTTTTGTAACTGCATTCCGGAGGGATGGGGTCCAAATCCCCGTCGCTCTGTTGGGGTAGGCACCCCGGGGTTCTGTACTACCTTGTGTAACCCCTCAAGTTGGGCCGTAATGGTATTTTTGAACATGTCCCTGTCAGCATCCGCAGCCGACATTTGTTGCCTGATAGCCCATTCCAGTTTCTGTTGGCCTTCAATAAGTTGTTGCACCACTTGTTCCATGGCTGCTGTTTGAGTGGAGGGGCTAAATCCCACTTCTGACACCAATGTAGCCGGGGTAGGGGGGCTTGGGACGCTTTCGGTGGTGACAACCTCTGACTCAACAGACACTTGACCCGTATATCTTTTTAAACTCGGTTTTATTTTTAAGGTGCGTCTTGTACGGAACGTTAGTCTCTCCCTCGCAAACTCTATTTTATCCGTGGTGATGGTCTTCGGGGCACGCAGGGCAACAGATATGGAAGTCCCCAGTATTCAGAGGTAGATGTAGGACGAGTGGTTTCTTCTTGGTAAGCAGCTTGAAGGTACTTCAGGCAAGGTACAGTCTCCGGCGTTACTCTCCCCGGTATATCCACATGGAAGAAAGAAAATGGACAGAGGGAGGCCGTTAGTCGTTTTGCCTGACAAGTTTCTGCACCCAAGGGTTTCCCGTGGTTGTGAGGGACACCAGTGTATATTACAAACACGCTAGTGATTCGGTGAATATACGGTAGGGAAGAGTGAGGAACTGCGGGGTAGGTGCGGTTCGGGTACGGGAATGAGATAAAGGGAGGGAACGGGAAACATAGAGGTTAGGCACGTACAGGGGCTTTTTATACTATTCACACGGGGCACTCTTTCTCCCCACCCAAGCCGCCCAACGCCGCCGTACCTGACTAAGCCACACTCCTCCCTCGGGAGTGTGGCACGGCGGAACACAGGGTCGTTGGCCTCCTGGCTTTCCTTCTTCTTTTCGCCTTCCGTTCTCTCCTTCGTCTTCTTCCTCCGTTTGGTGCTCCTCGCGTCCTCTGTCCCTCGGCTCGCCGATGACGTCACACGCCGCGTACAGGGCTTCCCCCGTTTTCACCCATCCAGGACCGTCGACGTCAGTGGTAGGCGGGTCCTCCGGGAAGTCATCATACGCCCACTTAAAGGGGACTGTGGACGTTTCTTCGGTTTGTTCCACGTCCCAATCACCCCTCGGAGTTGCAGTCTGTGAAGTAGAAGGGGTACAATCAGGAATCCACCATTCATCTCGGCAACCCGACCCGGCCCCGTTACAGTGTGCAAAACAAGCTATTATTTCCCCTCCTATATTCAAATCCTCTTTTACGGCAGAAATTATTAAATAATCAGTAAATGTCATACAAAATGTTATACCCGGTAATATCAGATAATATCACATGTCAATATAGTAACGATTAGTGAAAATTGATCAATTTTTAATCATTTGTGTGTTTCTACATACCACAAATTTCACTGTTTAAATATAATCCTGATGTTTCATTTCTAGTCCATGCATTGTGATATAATATAAAGTAAATACCAAAACCAAACAAAAGTTCATTAAAGTGCTCAAATGGTGAATTTAAAAATAGGTTTTTCAATGTAATTTCCTTTAAGTAGCAGCTAAAGTCAGTCATAAGTCAAGGATATCTGTTGGGTCACAGCCCCCCCATGGTGAACACACATGCTTCATCCAGCCGGATGATCCTGTATGCGACACCCATAGAGAGGAGACCTCTGGCATTTGGGGTTTAGTATTAGTGTAGTTTCAAGGCAAGCATGCATAGAGATCCTCTGTGATGTTGAGGCCTATAGGAGTCTTTGTGTGGAGCAAGAGGATATATTTGGTTTCAAGCCTTCTAAGTTTCGCGTCCCTGTCCCCTCCTCTTCTACTACTTGTAACCGCATCAATCACCCAGTATCGTAAGCTGGTATTGTTACTCTGGTGACATTCCCTGAAATGGCGTGCCACAGGGTAAGTGTTATCACCATTTGTGATTGCGCGTAGATATTGGAGGATTCGCTTGTGGACAGCATGTTTAGTGCTGCCCACATATCTCAGATGGCAGGGGCATTCTAAAATGTACACTGCAAATTCCGTTTTGCAGGTTAGGACTTGGGTGATTTGGTGTTGTGTATCTGAGAACCCATCCTTATATATATATATTCTGCTCCGTGGGGTTGTTCAAGTAGCGGGTAGCACCCGAGCCTGCGTGGGCTTTCCCCAAGGCGTTAGTTGGTATGGGTAGTTGCGTGTTTGAAATAGGCCCGACGCGTTTCGGAAATTTATTTTCCTCATCAGGGGCCAATCAGTACACAGTAAAGAAGAAACTACAATACCCATGAGTACACCAACAGTATAAATAGGGTCACAGAGGTCATAACTTCCTCTTTCTTTGCTGCTTCGCAGCCAGTTAAGTGCATTTACCTTTATTGCCTTTGCGCTTCTGTTATTGCCTATTTTACGCTTTGTGCGCTACTTATTTGCATTATTGCCTGTACCTTGTGTTAGCGCTTGCTTCATTGTGTCTTACTCTACCGCGGTTCTTGGGTTGTCGGCTTCCCGCCGCGTGGTTGAGAGCGTGTGTCACCTCTCGTGTAGACGCGCTGTGTTGGCGTCTACTTCTTTCTGTGGAGTGGGAGATTTCGGGGCTGGAAGGATGCGCGTGTCTCGCTCGTCCTCTTCCTAGCGGCAAGGTCGCTGTTCGCGCATGCGCGACGGTGTTGTTTACTTTTGTGACGACCCGCGCTTCCTCAGATGCTTGTCATTCAAGACGCTCCTTCACTTTGGTTGCTGTGCCCTGTTTGCTTGCCGTTGAGCCCCAACTTACGCCCTTTACTCAGGAAAATTAAAGGGTTGTATAAATTACTGCATAGGCTCTGCCTAGAGTGGCAAAACTTTGTTTTCAGCAAGCCCTCCCTCCACTAGTATTCTTTATTTATTTCTAGTCTGTCAGGTTGCTCCTGTCACCACATTGGCTTGCTTTAGGGGTTCCACTCCCCCAAATTTTGGCGTTGTCCATTGTTAATTGTGGAAATCTTTGGATTTTCTTTATAATTCTTCAAGTAGGCACTGTTTTTCGACATTTTCATCATGTCTGAGTATTATGATGATGAGGAATATGGTTATTATAATGAGGAAGAGCCCTCTGCCTCCATGGATGACTTCATGGGTCAAGCCTTGTTCCAGGCAATTGCGCCTTTAAAACGGCATTTATCTGAATATGCTGCGCAGCAGGGCTGGTTGCCTCCTTCCTCGGGCCGTAGCAAAAAGTCGCCCAAAAACCCTCATCGTGCCGATTTTGTCAAGTTGGCTAAAAATTTGTCTACGTCTTCGGAAAAGAAACGTCCTGCTCCTGTTCAGGATTCTCCATCTTCTGACTCTGACAATAGTTCTTCATCTTCTTCGTCCTCAGAGTCTGCAAAGCCGCCTCCTTCCAAGAAGTCTAGGAAGGAACATTATGTGGATCCTCCTTCCACGCCACAAGTTCTAACCTTTGATCCAGTAGACATCATTCATCCTAACTCATCTTCATGGTTGCCCTCTCCGGAGGTGGCAACTTACATCCATCACCACATTCGCACCTCTTTCGACAAAGATGTGCGGGCGCGGTTGCGCTCTGAGTGTCCTCGTCCTGATCTTGCCCATAAATTGGCTGTCACTCCGGAGGTAGATCCAACTATGATTACATACATGAGGAAATTTTCCAAAGATCCAACTAAGGGTTTGGATCGGTCTTGGCGGCTGTGTCAGGATAAACTTTTGCATTTGTTGGGACCTCTTACGAAGATCCTCGATCTGGCGTACAGGGCTAGAGAGTCTGGAGCTCTGATTGACCCCGATGAGCTGGTGGGGTGGTCTCAACGTGCTGTGTGCATGCTTGGAAATGCAAACTGCGCATTATCCTCTGAGCGCCGTCGATCTATTTTGATGAAGTTGGATTCCGGACTGACTGATTTAGCGTCCTCAGAGTCCGGTCCCCAAGCGCAGGGCCTACTTTTTGGAGCACCTTTTCTAAAGGAATTGACTACGTTTGTCTCTACCTTCAGTGGGTTGGACAAGGCCCAGGCTAATCTTCGCAGAGCTTTCCGCCCACTTTTTGGCAGGGCCGGACGAAGGGGACGTTCGTCCGACCGTGGCGCTGATCAGGCCTCGCAGCGGGGCAACAAGTCCCAGAGAGGTGACCAGAATTTCTCCAATTCAAAGTCCAATTTCTACCCCTCCAAGAAGGACAGAGGAAACTATGGCAAAGGTGGTTACACCGGTAATCAAGGAGGTCGACAGGATTCCGCCTCAGGTGAGCTTAATTCTCGCTTCCAATGTGGTGTTGGGGGGCAGACTACAATTTTTTCTCAACAATTGGCGTTTGATATCAAATGATGCCTGGGTGCTGGAGACGGTTCAGGGGTACAAGATAGAGTTTTACTCTCACCCTCGCCAGCATCTTCGGCCTCAACCTCTTGTTTTTTCCGTAAAAGATCAAAGGGTAATCTCCACAGAGATAGCCTCCCTTCTGGCCAAAGGAGCCACCGTCTCCACAACTCCTCATCCCCTCGGCTTCGTCAGCATTGTTTTTCTCGCCGAGAAAAAAGGGGGAGGGTCTAGTTTGGTCTTAAATTTGAAAGACTTCAATGGCTGGGTGGTCTACCGCCATTTTAAGATGGAGGCTATCCATCTTCTTCGAGATCTTCTTCAAGAGGGCGACTGGATGGTTCGCCTGCATCTCAAGGATGCTTACCTCTCGGTGCCTATTTATGCCCCTCATCGCCGTTATCTTCAGTTTCAATGGCTAGGGGCTTGGTACGAGTACAAAGTCCTTTCTTTCGGCCTCTCTTCCACTCCGTGGTGTTTCACGAAGCTTCTCCGCCCTGTGATGGAGTCTCTGAGGTCTCGCGGAATTCGTCTGATTGTTTATCTAGACGATGTCCTTCTTTTGGCGCAATGCCCTCTTCTTCTTCGTGCTCATTTGCAATGGTCCATAGATCTCTTGCAGTCTTTGGGTTTCTTAGTGAATCTCCAGAAATCAGACTTTTCACCATCTCAGTCGATGGATTTCCTGGGTTTTCGCATAGACTCTGTCTCTTGCCAATTGCTTCTTCCCGGACAGAAGATCAGGTCCATCAGGAGAGAATTGTGGTTGCTTCTAGCCAAACAGACTGTTTCCTTGCGCGCGGTGGCTCGCATTGTGGGCCTTCTGTCTTCCTCCATTCAGGCGATCTTTCCGGGTCGACTTCATTATCGAACGCTTCAGCGTCTCAAAATCAGGCATCTTCAGAAGGGTCTGCGATATTCCGATCATGTCCCCCTTTCCGAGGATGCCCGAACGGAGATGTTGTGGTGGCTGGACCACATGGAGGCTTGGAACGGCCGGGCACTATTCGGAAGGACTCCCGATGTGGTGATCGAGTCCGATGCCAGCCTTTGGGGTTGGGGGGCCCGTTGTGGGTCGGTGACGACTGGGGGTCGTTGGTCCCCAGAGGAACTGTCCTTACACATCAATTGCCTGGAACTTCTGGCGGGTTCTTTCGCAATTCGGTGTCTTTCCCCTCATCTGACGAATTGTTGCATCCTTTTCCGGATGGACAACATTTCGGCGGTCCGTTATGTGAACAAACTGGGGGGAACGAAGTCCAGACTTCTATCGGAGATTGCAAAGGATTTTTGGCATCTATGTCTGCAACGCAAGATCATGGTTATTGCAGAATATCTGCCGGGTTCTTGCAATCAGATTGCGGACTGGAACTCTCGACAGCTACGAGACTTCAAAGATTGGAGGCTTCACCCTCGGGTGTTTCGGAGGTTTGGGGAACCTGTCATCTCGACCTGTTTGCCTCACGTCTCAATTCCCAGCTTCCCCAATTCTTCAGCTGGCGCCCAGATCCTGCAGCCCTGGCGACGGACGCATTTCTCCAACCTTGGCCTCCTCGTCTTTGTTATGCGTTTCCTCCCTTCCTAATGATTCCCAGTGTTCTGGGTCGGGCGCGCCAGTTCTCTTCGGAACTAATTCTGATCACTCCTCTTTGGAGGGCTCAGGCGTGGTTTCCAGCTCTTCTGGAGATGAGCTGCTCGACGCCGATACTTCTTCACAAGCCTCATCCTCTGGTGTTGTCGGGTCAGCTTCGGTTAGTGGCTTGGAGGATTTCGGGGGACGCTGGAGGGTCCCTGGGTTATCGGGAGACGCTACCTGATTTATCAATGAAGCTTGGGTCCCCAACACACACAAGGGTTATGCGCCAAGTTGGAAACGTTGGTGTGATTGGTGCTCACAGCGATCGGTGGATCCCCTTTCAGCTGATCTCGCTTTGATTAGCAATTTTTTGGCCTCTTTAGCTTCTTCTGGTCTAGCCTTCAGAACAGTGAATAACTATCGTTCTGCCATTTCGGCAAGTCATCTTCCAATTGACGGCAAGCTCGCAGGAGAACATCCCTTGATTTCTAAGTTGTTGAAAGGCATTCGGATGGTAAAACCTCCTTGTCCCAAGTATGTTGCCTTGTGGGATGTGTCTGTTATTTTACGTTTTCTTGCTTCTTGGCCTTCCAATGCTTTATTGTCCCGCAAACAACTTTCGGCCAAGCTGACAATGCTTTTGTGTTTAATTTCATGCAAACATGTTTCGGATGTGCGAGCCTTGGATCTCGCAGGTCGCACGTTCTCCCCTGAGGGTGTCACTTTTGTTATTTCTAAACGGACGAAATGCAATACTTCCTCCGTTTATTACCCCTCTTTTCCTCACAATCCTCAATTGTGTGTGGTTCAGTGTATCAAGGATTACGAGGTAAGCACTGCCTCTTTACGACAGGATTTACAAGGTCAACTCCTTATTGCTTTGCAAAAGCCTTTCAAGCCTGTTACTCCTGCTACTCTGGCCCGTTGGTTACGTTGGCTCATGAATGAAGCGGGCATTGATATTTCTCTGTTTGGTGCTCACTCCGCTAGAGGAGCTATGGCTTCAAAGGCTTTTTCCATGGGTGCTAGTCTTCATGATATCATGAAGGTTGCGGATTGGTCATCTGAATCTGTGTTCAAGACGTTCTATTTTAAACCAATTATTGATGTTGCCTCTGTAGTGGTGGATAAGCTTTAAACAAGCATAATCGGAGCCTCCGTCCTGCCATAGAATTAAAAATTTGCTAACATTCGTGCCAAGAATTTTCAATTCTATTAAGGACAGGGGGCGAGGATTATCCCACCCTTGTTATTCTGTACTGATTGCATTGTAATGTACACTTCTTTATAACTGATTGTTTCTGATATTCTGATCACTGTTTATGCAATGTATCCCACCCTGTCATGATTATTTTTCCTTCATATTTGTGGGTGTAGATATTACCGTTTTATTTGCAATTTCAGGTTTCGACCTCAAATGATTGTTGGATTAGACGCCTTCGGTTGCTGCTTTGGTTCGTCCCTCTGGTTCTTGGATTTACCTTTCTCCTTGGTTTCTGGATGACCTGCGGACAGATGTTCTTCATGGATACTTGGTTTTTTCTTCTACGTTTCTGACTTTCATGATTAACTGTTACTGACAAAGAAAGAGGAAGTTATGACCTCTGTGACCCTATTTATACTGTTGGTGTACTCATTAGTATTGTAGTTTCTTCTTTACAGTGTACTGATTGGCTGCTGTTTTTTGCCAGTAAAGAAATAGAGAAAGCATAATCCTCGCCTCCTGTCCTTAACAGAATTGAAAATTCTTGGCACAAATGTTAGCAAATTTTTTATTCTGCTACCTGATGGATGCCAGGGTGTTTTTTTGCCAACTTTGTGCTTCAAATGGGGCACAGAGTAGCAAAACTCTGTGAACTCTGCCAACGGAACAGAGTTCACCTCCCACCCCCTACTACAAACCGAATACAACTTAAAAAACATAATAATTATACAACTTTCATAATTAATTATCATTTAAATAACTAATAATCATGAAAACCTCACAACCTGCAAAACACAATGAATTACTATTAATTCAATTAGAATTATAAATAACTTAAAAATTACAACCTATATTTAAAAACATTAACAATAATTATATAAGCAATATATAAAATATATAGAAATAAAATATAAACTAAAATACATAAAGATAATTAAAAAACAATCTTTTACACAAATTTGGCCCTAATTACGATGTCAGTCAGATGAGCATCCAACCAACATCAAAGCGGAAACAGGACCGCCCGACAAGAAATCGTTAGTCCCGCTTCCATCAATATGATGCGACCGCCTTCACGGCAAAAAGTGTATATTTTCTATTGAGGCTTGTGCTGTGGGCTGCAGCACAAACATCAATAGAAAACATACACTTTTAGAACATTCATGTACCATGTGGCAGGCACCATGCGATGCCTGCCACCTGGTGCATGGATGTTTGGGGTGCCCCCCTGGCCTCATAGCAGAGGTGCCCAGCTAGGGGCCCCAAAGTCACCTTCTGTCAGCCTTTACATGCCGTTATAGTCAACATGGAAAGGTTGTGGAAAATGGACATCATAATCCTGATGGTGATGCCACTATCGACTGCCTGTTGATAGAGGTCTGCCCAACTATGTAATCTGGCCCTATATCAGGGGTCTTCAAACTGTGGGGCACGACCCCCAGGGGGGCCATGGAGTGATGCAAAGGGGGTCGCGCCTTCACAGTTTCACTTCTGCCCTGGCCTCCAGGGCTACAGCCCCCCCCTCCTCCCCCATTCTGTGTCTCAGCTCGCGCTCCTGTGGCCTCGGCTGGGCAGTGTCTGGAGTCTTATCTCCAGCCAGAGTTTTTCACAGGTCTTTAAAGACCATTAGCATATTTACTTGCCTTTGTTAACTAATTACCAAAGCTTAGTTTTTATATGGTTCCAGTACCCCCTGGGCCCCCACTCTGCCTATTCCTTACATTTGTATTTTTACACTTACTGCTGTAGTGTGAGAATGCATTTAGTGAAAAGAAATATAAAGTTGGGTTGCCAAAAGAAACATGCCTGCTATGTGTTGTTTAAAGATCCTGCAGAGACCTACTCGACACTAAATTGAGTTATAAATAAAAAAGTATGTATTAATTAGTTATGTGACTTTTCTGTCTTTATTCTCTTTAATTATTAGTCATTGATCATTGAGGCTTCCCTAGAACACAATTAAAAGTGCTTTCTATGTATATTTGCTGTTCTAAGTATTCACAGATAAGTGCAAAAAATACAGCTGTAGGTGACTGCTTATTTCTGGGCCATCAAAATAATGAGCTGGTAACCCTAATCATTAGTCTGGACGTTTGTTGCAGGATCAGCACATTATTTATTTCCTCCACCCTCGAAACCTGATTAATGCCATTATAGCAATAGTTTAACTTATATCTGAAACCCTACGCTTCAAGTTTCTGGGAATGCACCCTGCTTTCAGACTACTCACTTCTCGTTCTCGCCTTCACTTTCACGTTCACCCTGCACTCCCAGCGATCACCATGCACTCCTAGCGATCACCATGCACTCCCAGCGATCACCATGCACTCCCAGCGATCACCATGCACTCACACTGATCACCATGCACTCACACCATTCACCCGCTCACCCTGCACACAGTGATCACAATGCACTCACACTGATCACCATGCACTCACACTGATCACCATGCACTCACACTGATCACCATGCACTCACAACATTCACCCGCTCACCCTGCTCTCACAGTGATCACTCTGCCCTAAAAATTTGCTTGCATTGTTCACTCTGTACCTCACCCTGCAGTCACACAAGCACACTTCTCACCCTGCACTCATGTGACACTTCACTCATCTGTCACCCCCTTACTGCTCAATCTGTAGCTCACTCAAACAAGGCCATCACTAACCATGCACTAATTCGTCCCACTCTGCACTTACAGCCGAACCCAAATTCATGTGGTCACCTCACTCACCCTGCAGTCACTCCTTTTACCCTACTCTCACACTGTTGCATTGCTCACCGTGCAGTCACATGGGCACTCTTGTCATCCGCACAGTGCAGAAGGTTAAAGTGCCTGGTACAAAGAAGATGTACCATGCACATCACAGAACTGAGTGAGAGTAAACTATGAGTAGCGCTATAAAAAAATTAAATGTTAGTCAGACAGGTGCTATAGAGAGATGAGGTGTATTGTTGGTAAGTGGTAGTGAGGGAATTCATGAAGAAGGTGGAAAGAATGTTGCACCGTGTGCGACCAGTGCTTGGACAAGCCCTGGCTGGGAGTGTTAACCCCACCCCCCCGAAGTTCAAGTCTAGTGGATCCCCTGCTTCTGCCTATTATTTATATTTGTAGTGCGCTACTGTTATCAAAAGGAATCCTGGGGCTAATAACCATCTGCCTGCAATATGAGAGAGGGATCCGGGGCTGGGAGAGGAGAGAAGAGAGGGATGGAAGGAAGGGGGTGAGAGGAAAGGGGCATGGGTAAACTGCTTAACTCTGCACAAGACCACCACGGTTTGAATGCACCCTTGCTGCTCCCGACCATGGCCAGGTGACCTTCTAATGTGGCAGCGTGTATTTCAGCGGATTGGGAGGCCCTTCACAGAGGTTGACTAGACATCTTTCTGATGTTCATTGCTGTATTTTGGTTATAAACTGGTACTGATGGGGTGAAATCTTTCCTCAGTATTACTGTGTTTAAAAAAATTCTAAATAATAAAGCAATGCTACCCCAGAATACGCATCATCACAGAACAATATTTACATTTTCTACTCACACAATTTAGTCAAGCCTATCGCATAATTTGGTCGTCACCTTCCTCATAACTAGAGGTTTAGAGATTTTTGTCAGGAGGGGGTCCTTACGCTTGAAAATGTTGACAGGGGGGTCTCGACATCCAAAAGTTTGAAGACCTCTGCCCTATATTGTGACAAACAAATATCCTGTTTTGAATATTGTTAAGTCAAAATATCTTGGGACAGAATATGAAAGGTAAGATTTTTTTTTTACTATTTATAATAGAATTGTTAATAATTTTATTGAGTGCTGTAGTCTATGTTGTTGAAAAACTATAAGCATGGGATGTTGTTTTTAATAAGGAAATAGGGTGAGCAGTCAATACTCAAACTGACTGCACATGGCCTTTGGCCATGGACAGCAAGGGCGATCCAGCGCATGAGCTTTGGCTAGAACTTGTGTTCAACTTCCTTTTTCAATTAAACCACTGCACTGTCCATGTGCAGCAGGTGCTTGAATGCAGTGTCTGTCCTTGAGCCATACCCTGTATCCATCTTACATACAACCATAGGTCAATGTACACAGCCTTGTAAAAAAAACAGAGTTGGAAGGAAGGACTGGGAATGGTTAAGCCCTTCTTGCAACCTCAGTGTCCATATACTTCACTGCTCATACTTCAGCCATGAAAAACAGAAGGTGAACATAGAACCTGGACAAAAGACAGGCCTTCTGTCCTACCTCCATGCCCAGTAAAATGTTATCTAGGTGATCTGTAAATCAGTAACCAAAGCAGTAGATTCATCAATTGACACAAGATACATTAAAAAAAATTGCTAGCGGCTATCCATAATTCAAGGCCCCTTGCACCTAGTGGCGTAACAAAACTTGAGGGTGGCCCCTGGCAAAGTACATGGAGGGCACACATTCCAGACTTACTGAGGAGCTCTCAGGCCAAGGTACGTCGCTGAGGGGGCCCCTGGAGCAAGGGGGCCCCATACTGCGGGGGCAGTAGGGGCCTTTGCTACACCACTGCTTGCACCCCTAACATTTTCCCATTTATATTTCACAGCATTGATTGACACAAACACTCACATCTCAAAATGGCTGCTGCAACATAGAAGGGGACATCCACTCAGCGTGGGTTGTCCTTGGATACTCTGAGGGTCCACAAATCTGCTTTGAAACAAGGGCAAAAGTGATTTGGTTTATTTTTGAAAGTAGGTTGGTCCTATATTGCCATTGAGAACTCTGGTGACATCATAAACCAGGAGTACAAAGGCTGACCAGTTTATAACTGCCTCCAGAGCCCGAGACCATGGTAGGAACAGATTATGCGTCACCTGTTCTGTATTTTTATTATGTATGCTTGTTTTTTAACAGGGTATGTTTATCGAAGTGAAATACTGAATTATACTGTTTGATTGACTATAGTGAAAAGAACAATAGAGTATTTCGTTATGTAGTTAAGAACACAGGCATTTTGAAAAATCACACTTTGACTTGTTTCATGAGAAGACTGCAGATTAATCAACACTAAATAGTTAAACCTATATATTTGCAAAGCCGCTCCTGCAATGCTCAGCTAACATTGGGCCTTGATTGAAACTGGAATTCTCATGATCCTTAGCTTTCACGAAGAGGTTGTTAATTAAAATATTGGCATTGGTCAAGATTTGAATATTGTTCGACTGTCATTATCTAAATGCATTGTCCTAACTAGAAACTAATTAGCAGGAGGGAGGGAAATGAGACTAAATCTGGGCTCCCACAAGATGAAAGCCATAATATCCGGTACCTCTAACATAGTAGTCTTTATACCACTGCATTATGTTCAACCAAACATAAAACCAGACAAACTCTCATACATATATATTTTATAGGTATGCATATATTTGTATAAGTGCGTACTATTCCTTGTATCACTAAATGATTGTGTAATATTGATCTTACCTCATGTGTTACTGAATCTCAAGTGCATTTATTACAATTATTTACTCCAATCCGGTTCATGTATCGAAAGTATAAAACCCTCATAGTATTTATTTGACTTATTTTATTGAAAGACCGACATTATTAATTTCTAATAAAATAAATAGCAACTTACTGGATGATCCAAAGAGCACTTCGTAATAATAAGTGAATTTTAATCCCTGCAAAAAGCGTTGGTTGAACATGGAGGCATCAAGCTTACAGGAGTTGGAAGGGCGAGTATGTGTTCGCGTGTGTGAGCTAGTGTGTCTCCTTTACGGTGCGTCACATAAAAGATAGCTCGGTATTTATTTCCCCCACAATAATAGAATGGATTGTTTTAAGGTTGCCCAGCATGGCTGATAAAGAAAAGAAGGGACCTTACAAAAATGATAAATATTTTCATTAAAAAACTTTAAAACTCAAAAGTTCACAGATGTGGTCTCTTCTCTTACATCTTGTCAAAACATGACTTAGGACCCAAAACTAATCTACTTTCAATTTAGTTCCATATTTCAGTGCTGTCGCGGTTCTCAGCTGAGAGTATTGGAATACGATCATTTTTTATTTTGTTGATGTTACAGACAGCTTTATTTCGCAAAGCAATCTTATACTATGTCTACCAGGGCAGGTTGCAAAGGTCAAATATTCCATCCTTACAGGTACAGAGCTTATTAAATGGCATGTCTATTAAATCCAATGGACAGCATGAAGGAAACAGTTCAGCAAAATACTTCAAACAGAGTTCCACAAAAATCCGTCTCTACAAGGCAGTAAATAACTGAAATTGATACCAATAAGGAATAGGTGTTGTTTTTATAGGCAGCTATTGCATTGTGTTTCAAACACAATATTTTAAATAACAATAAATGTAGAATCTTAAAAAGGTTCACTAAAGCCACGTGTCTAAGGGCACGAAAAGAGACTTATAAAACATGCAGCATATTGTAACAAGCATTGGCAAAGCCAATAGGTCTGGCATTAGCTGCCAGCCATTTGACTTCGTTAATACTTTATTTGTTTTGTTATCTTTTTTGCACACATGTAATGTTGGGGGAGTTACAGGGAACTATTTTGTGTGTGGATTTGTTCTTTGTGAAAACGCAGAATGCTGTCACTCACAGTGAAGTTGGCCAATGGCTAATGTGGACTAAACCACTGATCCATTATCTATGCTGTTGTGGACAGAAAAAAAATTGAATGACCCAACAACAGACCAATCTTAGAAAAGGGCTGGCTAAAAGCCACTATAATCTTTTGTATTATAAATACAATGTTAGTAAAATCAAAACATCTTGGCAAAAGTATTTACCTGCTCATTTGCACATTTGCTTGATTTGCACTCGTAACCTTGGTGGCAGCTCTAACCCCAGCACCCCGGTCCATCATGGCAAGTGCCGGTTGAACGGAGGGTCCTGAGGGCGCTAGAGTGAGACACAATTCCGGTCTGGGGCATTTCCGGTGCTGAGTGGTCTAGTTGCTCACCGCCATACATCTATTTAAACCAATGCTAGATCAGAAGAGCGCAGCGGGTGCACCGCTGGCACACCAAGGGCATGCCAAAGGCAAGCCCGTCTGCGCCCGTCCGCGCCTGGCCGGGGCCTAGGGCCATGGCCCCTAACCAAAGTGAGACAGGCCAGGGGCTGACAACTTATTCTAGTAAGGAACTGCATACACTTAGGCCCAAAACCTGCTGTCTTACATTGGAAATGCTGAAGGAAGTTAAACAATGTTCTATCTGTCAGCTACCTTTCGAATTCACACAAATTAGAAGGCTAAGTAAATTTCAGACCCACCCTATCAAGATGGATACTAAAATCATCAAGGCAGGGCTAATCAGCCAACGATTAATAGTTAGACACAATACAGAAATGTCCGAACTGATAGCAACTCATAACCTTGACCTTGTTTTTATCACTGAAACCTGGGCCGATGACGCCTCGGATATAGATCTAGCATTAGCCATTGCTGAAGGCTATTCAATCATCAGGGCTGGCAGGAAAGGAAAACGAGGGGGGGCCTGGCTATTATCATCAGAGATGAACTGAGGGCCAAGGGCTCGGACCAGGGCAGCAACCCAGATTGCGAGACCTTATTCTTTCAGATCAATATTACAAATAACTATACGTTTAAAGGTCTCTTCATCTACAGACCACCAAGGGCTAAATTACCGTTGATACAACTACTCAGCCCATTTCTGGAATCCAGTGTGAAGGGCTCACATTTCACCATTCTGGGTGACTTTAATGTGCACCTAGAGAAGTGTTTAGACAAAAGCATGACATTATTGACTGAGGCAATGAACAACTTAGCTATGGAGCAGATTGTAAAACATAATACCCATGCGGCAGTGCAGACTCTTAATGGGATTTTCACCTTCAATAATAACATCAAGATATTAGAAATACTGACGGTTCCTTGGTCTGACCATAAGGTATTACAATTTACCATAAACGTAAAAAGGTACATAGCTATCACTGCCTCACCACCTAGGGTCGCCACTTACCATGCTTGGTCTAAGACTGACACTCCTAAACTGAAGGAGCAGCTCTCTTCGACCATTCCTGAGCTAGAGCTAGACAGCAACTTATCCGCCAACCAAATATTTAGTTGGATAATCTCGGGCATCACTTTAGTAGTCTCACTAAAGAAAAACACCTCTAGGAGGAAAACCCATTCACAACCTTGGTTCACAGACTCATTAAAGGCGCAAAAACAAAAGTGTAGAAGGATGGAAACGGAAATGGAGGGATAATTATGACCAACGGTTGAAAGATGAATACAAAATCTCCCTGGCAATTTACAAAAAACTGATACTAGAAGAAAAGAGCAATTATTTTACATGGAAGATAAATTAGGCTAAAAATTCCAGTAAGGAACTTTTTTCACCACAATAAAAAATTAACAAAAATTGATACTACCAAACAGATAGTAAGTAGTATTGAACTATGCAATAGACTAGGTAAATGTTTTGCAGATGAAGTTATCTCGGTCTATGAGTCTTTTAAAATGACCAACAATTATATTCGCTCACAGTCATGCATAGACTTAAACAAGGACCGTTCCCTATGATCCTTAACTCTTCATTCTGCTTTTCACCACCACCAGTGGAGCAGATTGTACAGGGGGTTGTGACAACAAAGTCCGGGGGCCTATCGGACCCGTGTCCACCGAAGGTGATGCATTTGTTTCCCGAGCTTCTGAGTGATCAACTAGGACTGGTATTTACACAAATAGTAAAATTTGGCTGCTTCCTAGACACATGGAAAACAGCCTCAGTACTACTGTTACTGAAGAAGCCGAATCTGGACCCACAGGAACCCGGGAAGTACAGACCTATTGCGAGAATCCCTTTTGCCGCAAGAGTACTGGAGAAATTAATGGACAAACAACTGTCACAATTTCTCTCAGAAGTAAATGCCTTAGATCACTCACAGTATGGATTGCTGAAGGGACATGGAACGGAAACAACCCTGCTCATGGCAGTAGTGGAACTCAGGAGTGTGCTAGACACTGGAGAGAAGGCCGCCTTGATCCTATTGGATCTTTCGTCAGCCTTCGACACAGTAAACCATGATACACTCCTGGTCCGACTAGCCGGATCCGAGTCCATGAATCATCGCGAGAGCTGTTAGCCTCATACCTATCTAACAGAACGTTCACAGTGGAGCTAGGAGAGGCTAAATTACAACCTTTTAATTCACCATGTTTGGTACCCCAGATGTCTTCTTTAAGCCCCACCCTTTTCAATATTTATGTGGCACCTTTAGCAACAATAATAAGGAATTGTGGTTTCCTACCAATCTCCTATGCGGACGATACCAAAACAATGGTATCTGTCTCAAAGAATGTCAAAGAGACTGCAGACAGATTTAACAATTGCATGAGGCAGATCAAACGCTGGATGCAGGGCAATTGCCTAAAACTAAATGGAGATAAAAGCAAAGTCATGCTGCTGGGGACAGATTGGAAAATCTGGTTCCAAGAGTGGTGACAAGACAGCTTAGGCGACTGTCTATTCCCAGTGAACAAAGTTAAAAATCTTGGAGTGATACTGGACAACAAACTGTCATTTGATGCTCAGACAAACAAATTGACATCCATAATATGATATATTCTCAAAGTGATAAAGAAACTTCTGCCGTTCATTCCCCATGATTCCTGTAAAACGGCAGTAACAGCACTGGCCTTGTCCAGGCTAGATTATGGGAATGCTCTATATGCTGTGATGCAGATCCAGCAACTAGCAAAACTGCTGCACTTACAAAATGCAGCAGCTAGGCTGGTGCTGAACATTCCAAGATCTGAGCCTGTTGCACACAGACTAGCAACCCTCCATTGGATCCCAATGGAAAAAAGAATACAATTTAAGTCTCTGTGTCTGGCCTACAAAGCCGTTCACGGGATGGGATCTCAGTTTCTAAAAACACATCTGAAATTATATGAGCCGCCCAGGAATCTGAGATCTAGCCAAGCAAAACTGATTCAGGTGCCAAAATATAAACAAGTCAGGTGGGGGGGAGAAGCTTTCTACTGCATGCAGCTAGGGCTTGGAATCTTATTTTATTTATATTTATTTATTAAAAGTTTTGTATAGCGCTAGCTGGACCCGAAGGTATCAGAGCGCTTCACACCAGGTACAACAATGTGCCTTATCGGCGATGGAAGATTGATATCTGGACAACTCAAGGGGATTACAAATAACAAAAACATACATATCGTAGTGATTACACAGGTTAGGGGTACTATGAGCATCCCTTACAGTTCAGGTGGCTTCCAGGAAGAGGGCTTTGAGTAAAGTCTTGAATTTTGGGAAGTGGGCGGTCGTTCTGATGTGAGGAGGGATGGCGTTCCATATCCTGGGTGCAGTGCCTGCAAAGCATTTACTTAGAGTTTTGCGTCTCTGCTGTTTCAACGGAATGAGAAGAAGCCTGTTGGAGCTTCTGAGGGTCCTCGACTGGCCAGCCCTTTTGAGTTTCGCAGCCAAGTATTTCGGTTTGCCTGTGTGGAGGACTTTGTGTGCAAGGCATGCTGTTCGAAAGTTGGCTCGTTGTTCAATAGGGAGCCATTTCAGGTCATTGAGCGCGGGGGAAATGTGTTTGAATTTCTTGGTTCCTGTGACCATTCTAGCCACGGCATTGAGGGTGGTTTTCAAGGGGCCTAGGTGTGATTTGGCTGAGCCGGTCAGGGCTGCGATTCCATAGTCAATTCTGGAGAGCACCAGTGTTTGAGTGGCCTGTTGAAGGTCCTTGGGAGGCAGGAATGGTTTTATTTTGTAGAGAAGTTTCAGATTGAGGAAAGCGCTTTTGGTGGAGTTTGCAATGTGTTTTTTCATGTTAAGTTTGGGGTCTAAGGTGATACCTAGGGATTTGACTGAGTCTTTTGGCTTGAGGGTGCCATTGAGGGCGTCGATGTCTTTAAGCCATTCTTCGATTTGGGGGTTTTCGTCTCTGTTGGAGATGAGTAGAACTTCTGTTTTTTCTTGATTAAGCTTTAGGCGGTTTTGTGAGAGCCATTGTTGAACGTCTTTGAGCGTGTCGTTGAGTTTGAGAATGTCATCCATACAGGTGGTTTCGAGATAGAGTTGTGTGTCATCGGCGTAGAGGTGAAAGGGGATGTTGGAATTCCTGAGTATTGTGGTAAGGGGTTCCATGTATATATTGAAGAGTTGTGGGGAGAGAACTGACCCTTGTGGAACTCCTCTGCTGACGGGTAAGGGGTAGGATTCAAAGTTTTTGATTTTTACTCTTTGGGAGCGGTTGTGTAGAAAGGAGGAGAACCAGTTCAGGACCGTCAATTCCAAGCCTGCTCTTTCTTGAAGGACTTTTAGGAGCAGCGTGTAATCAACAGTATCAAATGCGGCCGAAAGGTCAAGGAGAATGAGAAGGCAGCATTGGTCAGAGTCAAGTGATTTGTGTAGATCGTCTATGACCTTTAGGATGGCAGTTTCAGTGCTGTAACCTTTTCTGAAACCCGATTGGTGCGGGTCAAGGAGCTTGATGTTCTCTAAGTGTTGGGTTAGCTGTGGGAGAACACATTTTTCAAGTGTTTTGGATAACAGCCGGAGGTTTGACACCGCTCTAAAGTTGTTCATGTCTTCTGTGTCCAACCCTGGTTTTTTTAGTAGCGGCGTGACTTGGCCGACCTTGAGGCAGTCTGTATAATTCCCGAGCTCAGCGAGCTGTTGATGATTTTGCACCAAATTGGGGCCAGGGTGTGTTTCAGGACTTTGGTCAGGTTTATAGGAAGCTGATCCAGGGAGTGGGATGACGGTTTGGCGTTGGAGATCAGGGTGACGATCTCTGTTTCCTGAATCAGCGTGAAGACGGACCATTGGGTGGGTGGGATCAATAGGGTGCTGTCAGACAGTACTGGGGTATTGGTCTCTCTGGGAAATCTTGATGATTTTTTCGTTAAAAAAGTTGGCGAAGTTGTCGCATTGTTTTTTAGAGGACACTGAGACGGATTTGATAGGTTTGGATGTTTGACTTCTGCTGATGTTAAAGAGCTCTTTGGGGTTTTTTTTTTGCATTTTCTAGAGCGGAGCAGAAGAAGGATGACTTTTTGTCCTTGATGAGATTGTTGTAATTTCTGTGTGCCTTCTTGAGTTGTTCGCGGTGAAGGGAGGATGGATTGGACCTCCAGATTCTTTCAAGGGATCTGAGAAGTCTTCTTTCCTCATTGATGTCCGTGGTGAACCACGATCTCGATGGAATGATTCTGGGTTTTTTTAGTTTCAAGGGTGCCAGTCGGTCAAGGGTGGACATCATGTTGGAGTGGTAGAGAGAGGTGAGGTCAGTGGCTGAGAGGTGCTCCGTTGAGTTCGGGAGGAGAGTGCTTAATTCATCTTCTAGGATGGTTTGTGGGATTTGGGCAATATTCCTTATCCATTTGGGGGGAGCTTGTTTTATGTGTCGAGTTGGCGCTGGTTGGTTGATGCGGAAAAGAATTAAGTGGTGGTCTGACCAGTCTACTGGAATGATTTAGTCGATGGTGATTGTGTGATTGTCCGCAATGATTGCGTCGAGTATCGCTCATCTGTAGTGTGTTTCTTCAGAGCAGTGTTGTGTCAGGTCATTTTCTTTCAGAAGGTTGTTGAGGGATTGTATGAAAGGGTTATTAGTGTAGTTCCATCTAATGTTGAGATCGCCCAGGATTACGCTATTGGCGTTGTTGAGCGCGCATTGGGTGATTAGGTCAGATAGTTGCATTTCGAATTCCTTTGAATTGCCTGGTGGGTGATAGAGGAGATGGCAAAGTGTTGAGCTCTTTACATCAGATTTGATGCTGATAGAGAGGCATTCGAAGGAGCTGTATAGGTAGGGTGCGCTTTCCATGATGTCAAGGTTGGTCTTGTGAATGATAGCTACACCTCCACCTCTCTGCTCATATCGGTCTTTGTGAGTGATTGAAAATCCTGGTGGTACAAGCATATCCATGATGGGGGCTGACAGGGAGTTGAGCCAGGTTTCTGTGATGAAGGCTACATCGATATCATGTGAGAGGATAGCTTCTGCTAATTCTGTTGCGTGTTTGGAGGCGGATCTGCTGTTGATGAGCATGCATCTGATGCTGGGTTGTTCAACGGGTAGCACCTTGTTAGGTTGGGCTCTGGTCAGAGAGGTTAGGTGTGTCGGGGGTCTGGGGAGTCTAATGGGAGGATGTTCCCTGCCCACTCCTGTAATAACTTGGATAGAGGATTTGGGTGATGAGAATAGTCTGGGGTCCAGTGTCCGGGTGGGAGGGGTCCCTCTCTGTGTCTGCTGAGAGGTGCTCAAGTTAGGGGTCATGAGGTGGGCGTAGAAAGAGGCGAGAGTGGTCACTTCTTGGCTGGAGAGGGAGTGTTTTGCTCTACTTGGTCTGTCTGTTCGCTTCTCTGTCTCTGGTAAAGTGACGTGTGGGAGCGATTTGGTGGAGGCGAGGGTCGGGATGGAAGAAGGAGATTTGGGCAGACTGGAAAGGGCAGGGTAAGGGGGTGTGCGGGCTGTTGGGTGGGCACTTCGATTTTGGTTAGGGAAGAAAGGGTGTCATTCATGCCTCGGATCAGCTTTTCGAGCTGAGCTTCCAGAAGTGAGAGACGTTGCGATGTATTGATAGTGTGAGAATAGGTGTCGACTCAGCAGGAGGGATCTGTGTGGGTGAGTTCTGTGAGAGGATAATTTTAAGGGGGGTAGAGGTGGGAGGAGGCGTTCTTTCTAGTTGGGAGGAAGTTTGCGTGTGGGGGGTTGGGAGAGTGGGGCAAGGAGCCATTGGGGATGGGAATGGGAGTGGGGCTCTTCTCGAGTGATCTGAATGTCATTGTTGGTGAAGTGAGGTGAAGCGGTGGTGGGAGGACTCTCCAGTTGTGAATGGGAATAGGGATAAATTCTAGAGTGAGGATTAGGATTGGAGTAGGGGAGGGAGTGGACGGTGGGAGGGGTTAGCTCTGGTGGCGGGATGACGGTCGGCGGGTTTTGGGGCTGTTGTGGGAGGAGAGGGGGATGGGGATCTATTGTAATGTGTTGAGTCTGAGTGGCGGCAGGGTAGAGTAGTGCGGCGGTAGGCAATTTCATGGTGGTGGACAGTTGGTGCAGGTTGGCATTCGTAGGCGGGTGGGTGGCATGGAGGGGGTGCTCGAACTGGGTCCTGTGCCTAGTTAGGGGTTGGAGGTTAGCCAGATAAGCGATCCGAGCTTGAGGCATGGTAGAAGCGGAGGTCTTCTTTAATGTGAGGAAAAGGGAGTCAAAGAACTCGAGGTTCTCATTTTTAGCCTGAATCAGTATGGTGCCATTATCGAAAATGGTAGTGGAAATGGAGCCGGTCAAGGACTGGTGATTTTGCAGGGAGATGGTAAGTTTGCGACTGAGTGCTGTGATGGTGGTTTTTTGCGACTAGGAGGTGGGCATTAAGGCTGTTGATCCAATGGTCCGGTCTGACCGTGTAAAAGATGAGGTCCATTTTTATCTGGCCTCTAGATGAGCAGTGGTACGTGTCTACGATAAGAGTTTCTGGGAGTTGTCTGACGATTTTCAGTTTTAGGAGTTTTTTTGCTTTGGTCAAAAGTCTATGGGGGTAGGAAATGGCGAAAGCGTTATGCCCATGTGGAGTTAGGTAATTTGTGATTGGGCAGGGATAATCGTAGGAGTGTATGGATGGGGGCATCTTGGAGCGGTTGAGGAGAGAAGAGGGAGTATCCAATGTACGGGGGTCGCAGTTTGCAGTACAGAGGGTAGGGGATCTAGGCAAGGGGGCCGGGAGGAGGTGCTGTTTCTCTAAGTAGTGAAAGGGCTGTTTGTAGTCTAGGAAACAGTAAGCCAGGGGCCTGCCAGATTGAGAGGACAGAGATGTCAGCGGGGGGGGACAAGCTGCCTTAGAGGAGTGATGAGGGTAATGGGCTTTGTGGCGGGAGTGTCTGTGCTACAGTCGGTTGATTTGTTAAAGATCAGCTTGATGATCCGGGGCACTTCACTTTTGCCTGGGTTATTGTTGATGAAGTTGGTAAATGCAGGTGATGGTAGTCTCAGCCTCTCATGTTACTAATTTCTCTTGAAGGTAAGCATGAGGGTGGTGGACTGCTCCACTCCTTCTGCTAAGGAGATCCTGAAAAAGGGCGACTTATGTTCTTAGTCAGTCGAAGTTGGCGGCCATTTTAGGGTCAGGCGGCCCTAGGTCGAGAATGGAGAGAGTGTTTCACCTCCCCGGCGATTTTCCTGGTCAGGTCGTCTAGTTAAGAACCCTAAGGGGATCTTGTGCATGTCGGCGAGTTATTAGTGGAAATTGTTCATTTCTTGCCCTATAGAGCGCCGAGTTAGCCAGAACTATGGGTGGATGGCGGAGCAAGACGGAGGACGGGAGCAACTTTCGGCAGAATATTGTGCAATCGGTGTAATTTTGTGCAATCAATGGAGCACGATTTGCCAGGAGCGGTCTCTTTAAATAGAGAGAATGTCTAACTGCTGGTTGGATCGGGATACCGTCCTTCGAGGTTCCTTAACTCCTGCCAAGTTTCCAGGACCAGAACAGGGCTTCTCCCTCATTAGGTAAGAGGAGGCTGGTAGCTATGCTATGCTATGGGCACTTATAATGCGCGCAGATGCTCCAGCAAAGGAGTGTCCCGGCGCACGACAAGATAGAACACAACACCGCTAAATGCAAAGAATTGAAAAGGGGAACAGCTACGGAACAGCATTAAAATAAGAAGGTTTTAATGGCCTTACGGAACAGCAAGAGATCCTCCAACAAACGGATCTCTACAGGAAGAGAGTTCCAAATAGCCGCCGCTCTCACTCGAAAAGATCGGCCCCCAGCTCGACTAAGCTTGAACCGGGGGACCACAGCGAGAGCTTGGCCAAAGGATCTAAGAGAGCGAGTCGGAGTGTAGAGAGACAAGAGGTTGGTAAGGATCTGAGGAGCAGAACCTTTCAAGATTTTAAAAGCCAGACATAAGACCTTGAAATGGATTCTCATCTTGACCGGCAACCAATGCAAGGATCGTAGAGTGTTAGAAACGGAGCAAAACCTGGGCAGGCCAACTACCGCTCTGGCTGCAGCATTTTGAACACGCTGCAAGCGAGTGATTTCTGCCTGGTTGGCCCCCATCAGAAGAGAACTGGCGTAATCAAGCCGGGAAATCACCGTCGCCTGAATCACCAACTGCCTGGTTGAGGCATCAAAAAATTTGAGGACAGGTCTTAATCCCCGAAGAACACCAAAAAGCAGGCCGCAGTTCTCTTTGTATGGCCAACAAAGCTGAGGGTGGGGTCCAGCCAGACTCCCAGGTTTATTAATTCCGTGACCGGAGTTGGGGACGGCCCAAGTTCCGGAGGCCACCACCTGTCCCCCCAGAGCCAAACAAGGGCTACGTGTAGGAAGGGATTTGTGCTCCGGTGAGAGCTGATGGCCTGGTTGGTCGATTCGTCCTCACTCTGATTGTGGGGACTCCTGTGGAAGTGTCCTCTCTGTGCGCAAAACCACCCTTTGAGCCGAGCTGCGGGGGGGGGGGCTCCTGGGGTTACTCCAGTTTGTCGGTAGAATCGTTGATTGCTCTCCTACCTTTCACAGGGGTTGCGGGGGGGAGGGAGGGGCGCTCCGGATTCATCGGGGCCCGCCGGTCGGCTCACCTGCGGCAATCCGAATTCTCAGTGTGGGTTCTGGAGGCTCCCTCGTCCTGACTCCCGGGTCAGCTTCTTCCCGCAGTCACCGGTGCAGATCACTTGCGGGGCTCGTCTGCGGAGAAGTCCGGGGGGGGTCACTCTGGGTCGGGACTCCCGGTTTCGATCAAAATTAGTCCATCTCTGTTTTAATTCAGGAAAGATGTAAAAACTTGGCTATTTACCTCTGGTTAAGACTTAGTTTCGGTAGATTCTTCTTTCTTTTTTATCTAATTAGTGCAAAGACGCCCATGGGCAATCGCACGCTTTATAAATCAACAAATCAAATCAAATCAAATACTAGACCCAAAAATCTATTGTGAATCTAGACCAAAGTAATATGGTGGGGGTGATTACTGCTCATGCTGTACTTCTGTGAGGACAAAGCCTGGTGTCTCCACTTACAACAAGCATTGGCAAAGCCAATAGGTCTCGCCTACGAGAGGCCTATTGGCTTTTTCAATGTTTTTATAGTAATGTTGTTCAGCGGCTGCAGCCCGATTGAAAGTAAATTAAAAAAGCTAAGAAGTGGTCAATGCGGCTGTGCCTGCAGCACCTTTTTGTTTTCAGATTGTTTTAAAGATTTTGGGACCTGCAGCTTGCACTGAAGTCTGGTTGTAGGGATTTAATCCTCTAGAAGTTTGTTCATTTCCGGAACCAGATGTTGCGAAATCATGCTTAGAGCTCTGCCTTTTTTTAACTTCTCGCACATTTCGAAATCAGAAAAAATAATTAGGATATGGTGAAAGAGGCCAAAAGCTGAATATGATTTATAGATAACTATTTTGACTGTTTTGTACAAATAAAAAAAAATGCAGTAATGGCATCATTAAATATTGCCCCATTGCGGGTGTGTTTTCATTACAAACCATTTCTTTGGACAAAATCTAGTTGAGCATAAATCGCTAAACCCCGACATGGAAATAAACTACTCTACACACCAATCTATAGCCGGGTAGACGGGAATTGGAAACCTGGTACAGTGCTTGGTTACTGCTTTTGGTAGCCATGCGCAATCCTGTGAACACATGTGCATTATAAGTGCCTGGAAGTGAGCGAAAGAGGTGTGGTCTGCTTTGTTAATCACAAGAATGAATTTAAAGTGCTCCATACCGCACTCCTGCTGTTTCTAAACTCTATAATTAGCGGCTGCTGTGTTATTGTACATTTAAATAATGAAATGAAGAATAATGGACGTTGCAAATCTGTTGAACTGGATTCCTTGAACCAGATTACAAGTGAAAGAGAAAGCAAATTAACCTGACCAACGACAAGGAATGCAGCTGCCACCCTCCGCGCCGCTGCTTGCTCCTGATAGCAAAACGCTGTTGAAGTGAACATTAAAAAAGAGGTGGAACATGCACCCGCCTTTAGCCATCAGTCTTAATCAGTCACTGTTATTTCAGGAGCATTGAATCCAAGACAGATTTTCTGAATATCTAAAAATCAACAGGAGAGAAGCAAGAGCCAAGATCTGTTTGTCTTCCCAAATAATTAATATAATATCAAATTGAGAACAGAGCTCCTATTTTGTTAGCTATATTATCTATAACTACTTTTTCATGTTTTTTTCAGGTGCACTGCGTTAGAGCCCACAGGGTTTTAAAAAGAACACTCACTCACCTAACTAGTAGGTGACATGCTTCATCACTGGGTTCCCACCCTGGTCGCCAAGTGCCCAAGGGTATGCTGCTATGCCTGATTACAGCGGAGCTGGTTGTATTTTTTTAGGGGAGAACAGTGATGGTGAGTTAGTTAGTGAAAAGTGCAGCTTTAAAATTGGCTCAAGATTTCTAGTCAATTCAAAATATATTTTAATGAGGGAAGTGGAGGATTTCTGTGGGATGTTAAATTGATCCAACTTATCCTCAATGTAATATACATGTTTCAGCCATCTACTAATGGTGCCTCTCAGGGTCCCAATGGCTTTCGTCAGGACCAGAAAAGGGGGATAAAAAAGCCAACATCCTCTATATGGCATTCTGGGATTGTGTTTGTGGATTGTACTTACAACCCAGAGACTTGTCAGGAAAATCACCTTTTGTTTATCCTCCTGAAAGAAATTAAGTTTTTCAAAGAAAAGCATTAGTAGCAAATAGATGAAAATATTTATCCAAAACCAGATGGGTACCTTCCCCTTACGATGAGTAATTTCCATGTTATATTTCACATATCTTATTTCTCATTTAAAAAAGGAGGCATGTATGTTTTACAGACAAGACATGCAACCAAACTGTGTCTCAGGTGCACATATAAAATTATTGTTTTTCGGACAAGACATTCATCCAAACAAAGTTTCTTATGAGGATTCAAAATAGAGAATGTGCTCTTTTGTTGAAACGTGTATAGGCTTATCACCAACACAACATGCATCTAGACAGAATATCGATCGGATGTAGTATTTTATTAAGTTTATTACTCTTTTGTTCATGTTACGCATTGATCAAACATCAACTTACTTTGCGTAGGCCAGGGTGTTTTTAAATACATGAGGCGCTCAGTGCTAGTGTACAAAATTTGTCCGACAGCGCTTATCACAAGTATTTGCAGTAGAACTCATTCATCACAGAGGTGTATATTCAAAACTGTAAGAAATCGGAACTAACTTTGTGGTGGTAGTCTCTTGCTACCTGGGTTACACCGAGGGGGTGGACCCTGTTGTCAAACTCTTTAGGTTTTAACACCTTGGCTGCTAGGGGTTTTCCCCTCCTGTGCTGAAAATGCTTGAATACTATAGTTTCATGACAAGGTCAGCTGGTCATAAGCACAGCTCAACCGTGCCTCATGACGAGCTGACCTTGTCATGAGCATGGAAGGGGTTAAAGGAGGAGAACCACTTAGTAAGTGTAAAGCTCTAAGAATTGAGTCAGGCAACCCCCGCCATTTTTACACAGCCCACTTACTTCGTCAAGGTGTAGTGTAGTTCCTATATTCCCAATAGGCTCTGCGCATTGGAATAACATAAACGATAGTGTAGACGTAGGACTGAGGTCGACTAGGCCTCTATTGAATATGTTAGACTTAATTATGTGTGCCAGCTAGCTCAGAGGTCACTAGAAACTTTCTCGAGTAAACAAGAAGGTGTTAACTTTCCTGAATAGACAAGAAGGGATTCGTTTCTGACAACCGCATAAACATGACAACTTTGCTCCCGCAGAATAAGGAGTATATCTCCAGAGTCGTGGAAACAATAGATATATAGATATTTCAATCAGTCAATCGTGCATGCTTAGTTTCACCAGGAGTACAGAGAAATAGAGAGACAGGCGTTTTCAATAAAAGGTTTATTTATTGAGCAGTCTACTGTCTCATGCAAGAGAAGTGAATTGCCACAATTGCAATACTTGTCATAAAGTAAAGTGCGTACAGTAAAATGAGTATTATGAAATAATACTGTAAAAGCATTTATATGGTTTCTAAGCCATAAGATACTTAAAATGGATAAAATACATTTAATGATAAAATAATGACTAAACGTACTCAATTGGTGTTTCTAAGATATGCCTAACCCAGTGTACCTAACCTAAGCCTAGTACAGGGAAGGAGTGGATGAGTTACAGTTTTTGCCAAGAATCTGAATCAAGACTTCTCTGTGGGTCTAATCAACTCCGTACCTTGGTTATAGAATGAAGGATGTCTTGTATCTCTTTCTTAGGACTCGATCTCCCAGCAACCCGCAAGGGTGACCGGAAAACACTGGAGCTGGATTTCTCGGCAGGAGAAAAGACAGCGTCTCTCTCAGTGCGTCAGCAGGGAGGGTCGGCTTCCTTCGGCACTCGCATCAGCTGGGCGTCGGGCAAGTAGATAGCCGGTCTGCTCCAAACCACCGTGTGTTGCTTAAGGCAGATGCTGGTATATTTATACCTGGAAGGTGCCGAGTTTAACGTAAGGTTGGACATAAGACGTCACTAAGAACTCGCAGTTCTTTCAGGACTCCAGGAGATCTAGGACAAATCAATACAGAAGCAGGGGGAATTCCCGGGCTGCTGGAGGCTTGGTTTGTTTAAGAACACGTTGTGCTTTCTAGGAGTCTATGGGAGTAGCCTTGCCGTATTTGGACTGCATTGGCTATCTCTTAGTGTTATCATTCAGATAATGCATATATTGTACATTTAGAATGTTGACTGAATGAATCACAAATTTACATTTATGAAATGGCTCTTAATACAGAAGAGGTTGAGACCATTTCATCACATATTTATTCAAGACTGTACATATGCTAGAGACTAAGAAAATATTGTCTCTAGGGATTCTGAAAATAGAAATCTTGTTCTCTAAGAATAGTTCTACTTTAAGCAGAGTATCATGTGTCCAAAAAAAGTAAAAATTTTGGGAACTGGGAAAAAAATCAATTTCGCTCTCTGGGGAAAAAATAGTTCCAAAGTTTTTTAGGTTCTGTTTACCAATACTGAAGGCCGAATTCAGATTTCAGGGAACGCAGTGTGCTCGTATTTTCAGAAGTTATTCTTGTTGTTAGGAGAGAACATTAATTCAGATAGGCTGGTAAAAAATTTGTCTACAACAGTAGGTGAAAGTTGGACCAAATCCGAAAAAGTGGAAATAGTGCATATGTGAAATGCATTACCGGCAGCTGGATCAGCAATGTTCACCGAAGGTTGTACCTGTGTGCTGCTTTCATCTCGTACCTCACCGCCACCTAATCGTAATGGTGAGGTCTCAACGAATGCTGTCATCAGAATGGGTAGCCGGTGGGGACAACAGGTTGCATGAGCCGTTACCGAACCAAGCGAAGTATCGACATCCATAGGTACTGCTCATGGAAGTGTGAGACAGACGTCTAACACACATTCTTCTCCGCATAGCAGGTATTGTAGAACAGGTAAGATGCAATCTTGCCAGATTGGTCTGAATGAAAGAAACCAGGTAGTATTCAGATATCTTAGCAAAGCCAAGCCGAGGACTTTTGTAATCCGCTCTCGGTATCGCATTGCTAGGATCGTGTCTTTCATTATAGCCTGAGTTTTGTCTGTGACTTGACTTCCCATATCGGAGCAGAAGGAACAAAAATAAGATTCCTGCTACGAGTCCCAAGATGAGAGGCAGGCTGCCGAACACAGAATGCACGAAATTCGGGAAGATGTTCAGAACTGCTTCAAAGGGTGCTAACAGTCCCGAAAACATTATCTTAAATACATGTGCGATGCCGCTGGTATCAGACATGTTTAAGATTTGGCTTAATATTTCTACGAAATGTACGGGGCAATTTGTTGATAATAATGTATGTATCTCTGCTGCTATCCTTGCAACTTGCAGGTCATACGTTTCTTTAGACAAGGTTAAAGGCACAGTTGTTTGTAAAAGAATAGACTTCTTTCTGCTTAAAGTATCAATTCGAATAGAAGAGATATTCAAAGAAGGCCATATTGCTGCCTCCATGTCTAGCTTGTTGTTTGGATACAATTCTTGCCTACAACAAGTGACCCTGGAAGTAACGCTCACGAGATAGGCCGTTCCTGGCACCATGCCACAACAGCTGTGGTCACTTATTAGAACGTAGCTGCCGTTGGAAAGCTGTCTGAAAAATGGCTCTATCTGTGTAGCAGGGGTGTTGTGCAGGTGGCATGAAAGGTTATTTGATGAACCTTCGTAGGCTCCATGTAAGTTAATTCCTTGACACAGAAGTTTACCGCTTACGGAATTTTTACAGTTGTTACCACTAAGGAATACCTCTTTCTTGCCCCCACTCCACTCCAACATCTATGTGTGTAAGGTAAATTCCAGGTTGACTTGATGTACCCTTTACCCAACCTTTCATACAGGCCTGCTGGTATATACTTTTGGCAATATTGAAACTGAAAAGTTGTTATCGGAATTGTAATG
This sequence comes from Lissotriton vulgaris, assembly GCF_964263255.1. NCBI lineage: Eukaryota > Metazoa > Chordata > Amphibia > Caudata > Salamandridae > Lissotriton > Lissotriton vulgaris. The sequence continues at coordinate 848,150,905 of NC_141685.1, forward strand.
GTGCCATGACTTATCCATTCAATGACAGGTCTTTCGGAGACTGTCAATGGTAATCTTTCTAGTTTTTCAATGCTCAGCACCGAAAAGTCTGCCCCTCTTTGTGCCAAAGAGATTTGTTTATCAGTCAGGTTAAAGATAGAAAATAATGACGTTGTGTTTATCAGACGCCATGGCACGTAGCCTGAACGCAGATTTTGTAACGTCCAGCCTAACTGTGCAATAGAACGTTATTTGGACTGGCCATGTTGTACCATTAGCATATCCTGTTCTATTATATCAATAGCAGATGATACAATGCTGTCCAGTGAATAAATTCTGGAGGACAGAGTCGTTAACCCATTGTCCACTACAGAAAGTGATTTTTCCAAATTAATACAATAAATTTCTCGTATTTTTTCTGCAGTTTCAATTTGTGTTATTTTCCAAGCTTCATTGTAAGCTGCGTATATACCGGCGTATATGAAACATTTTTGACGCTGTTTGCGAGGTCCCAGTTTGAAATCTCGCAAGTCAGCACCTTCTTTAAGTAAAGTCGAGTGTTGCTTAATTTCAGGTAGTGTGGATTTCTGTAGCCATTCGAGGCATAGTTTTCTCCTACACTACATGTTGTTATTATCCCTGGATGTTGTCTCTGGGAATATCTTGGGTCTGGCCTATTCTGTTTGAACCCCTGTATTTTGTTCAGGAATCTATCTTGACAGTTATTAGTGTCTGTGGGCCAGATCAACCATTTTTTCCAATTAGGAAGTGTTCTGTTATGTTTTAAAATATTGGATAGTCTATCTCCACTTCTGTAGTGCTAATACTATCAGGTATGGGTTTTGGTATAGACGGTTTGTTTAAGTCTTTTATCATGGCTAGGCCAAGACAGGTTGTTTGTTGAATGGTGTCATTCAGGAACATTATTTGTTCTGGGATCATGCAGGCTCTGAATAATGATTCTAAACCTTGTACCTGCCAGTTTCTTGTACCCCAGACAGTTTTTGTCTCAATGTTGTTTTTCCAAAATTCAAAACCAAACGTAGACATTTTTTCATAACATTTTTCAGAATAAATCAGTTTAGTATTTGTCAACATGTTTTTCATTCCTGTCTTATTCATAATTTTAAAATAGAACGTTTCTGGATCAGTGATATTAAACCCTGAAAAGTATGGGAATTTTTCATAAAATGTTTTTGAGCTGCCTTTTGGCGGAGTTGGACAATGTTCCCATTGATTATACATAAAAACATTTCTAGGATTTGCTGATTTATGCTAATAGTGATGCCCATAAAGATTATAGCAATACATTTCTTCATAATTTGATAAATCTTGTAAATAATCATGTTCTGTATATTTAGCTGACATTTCTAAATCTGACATCATATTGTTAATATTTTCAAAGTCCCAATCATCAGATAAAGTACTAGGTGATACAAAGTCACTTAACGAAATCTTGAATTGCTGTGGATATTTCAAGAGTTCAACTGGGCCATAGATGTCGTAATCAATAGTGTCCCATGCTACACCACCAGGTATAGGAATGGCTGTGATGTTCACTGATTATAGTTCTTTTTTTTCAATGTGAGATGATCTGTGAGGTTTTAGAACCAAGTTGATGTTCTGACTTGCTGTGTCCATTGTACTGTATTTTCCATCAATCATTCTTCCCAAGCTTAGAATTAAAATGACACAGAGCAGGAGGAAAAGTACACCTAACACAATCCACAATTCAATCCACGGTGAAATCAGATATGTTTCCCCAAGTTGATGAAAGAGTTCTGTAATTTTGTCTTTGAAAGTTTTGTTTGCTGGCTTGTCTTCATGTTCACTTGGATCATCAGAAAAGTCATCGAAATTGATGAAGTAGCCAGATGCAGTTCTGTCAATTGTTTGAATGGTATCAGTGACTGCTGCGCCTTTAACGAGGCCGGGTCACCCCCCTTGCCTCCCACGCCTGCCGCTGCCTGCCTGCCTGCCGCTGACTGCCTCCTGTGATTGAGCGACCCAGCCGCCGCTGGGCCGCCGGACCTCTCCCCCGTTCTCTCGCCTGCCGCTGCCTGCCTCCGTGCTGAGCGACCCAGCCACCGCTGGGCCGCCCGGATCTACCCCTGCCTCCCACGCTTGACCCTGGTTCCCCAGCCGCCCGCCGTCCAGAGGTCCTGCCGCTGCCTCCCTGCAGCCCCGCCCACCACCAGCCCATTGGCCGCCCCGCTCCCGCCACCCAGCTGACCCGCCCACCCGGCTCCTTACTTAAGGGGACCGCGGGGCTCAGCTAGGGAGTGACCGCTGCGCCTTTAACGAGGCCGGGTCATCCCCCTTGCCTCCCACGCCTGCCGCTGCCTGCCTGCCTGCCGCTGACTGCCTCCTGTGATTGAGCGACCCAGCCGCCGCTGGGCCACCCGGACCTCTCCCCCGTTCTCTCGCCTGCCGCTGCCTGCCTCCGTGCTGAGCGACCCAGCCACCGCTGGGCTGCCCGGATCTACCCCTGCCTCCAACGCTTGACCCTGGTTACCCAGCCGCCCGCCGTCCAGAGGTCCCGCCGCTGCCTCCCTGCGGCCCCGCCCACCACCAGCCCATTGGTAGCCCCGCTCCCGCCACCCAGCTGACCCGCGCTCCCGGCTCCTTACTTATGATGCCCCCAGAGCGACCATGCAGCGGACGCGCGCAGCGGGAGCGCCGAAGGTGCGCCAAAGGTAAGCCCGTCTGTGCCCGTCCGCGCCTGGACCGCGCCCAGTGCCAGGACCCCTGGCCCCCGCAGTCACCAGCCCACCCGCCGGACCTACAACGCCACCGAACTCTACGCACTCAACGCCGGAAGAATCCCGGGCTGCTATTGAGCCACCCCGAGACGCACCCACGGACCCTTCTGCTTCCACTCCTGCAAGTTCACCTGCATCCGGACCTGCACTACTCCTGCACCGACCAAGACCAAGACGAGCAACAGCAGCAACCACCTGAAATGCATCCTGCTCAACACCCGCTCCGTCCACAGACACGCCGTCGAGCTCTGGAACCTGCTCGACACTACTTCACCAGACGTTGCCTTCCTCACAGAAACCTGGATGAACGCCTCTTCAGCGCCCGACATTGCCATCGCCATCCCAGACGGCTACAAGATCATCCGAAGGGACCGCATCAACCAGACCGGAGGAGGCATCGCCATCATCCACAGGAACACCATCCGCATCACGACCAACACCGACGACACCCTCGCACCCGCCGAGCACCTGCACTTCCAGGTCCACATCAACCCCAAGACCACCCTCAGAGGCACCCTCATCTACAGACCCCTGGGTCCACGCACACAATTCAGCAAAGACATCACCGACTTCATCAGCCCGCACGCCCTCCTCTCCGCTGACTACATCCTCCTCGGGGACCTCAACTTCCACCTGGAGAACAACAACAACCGCAACACCACCACCCTGCCGGACAACCTCGCAAACCTCTGACTCAAGCAGCTGGTGACCACCCCCACCTACTACGCCGGACACACACTCGACCCCGTCTTCTCATCCAGCAAGGACATCGCCTTCAGCCACGCCACCCGACTCCACTGGACGGACCACAGCTGCGTCCACTTCAGCTTCAAAAGGACCACGATCCACCACCACCAGCAACAGGTTGCACGCAGAAGCTGGAACAAGATCACAGCCGACCAGCTCGCGACTTCCCTGAGCAAGAACCCATCCACCAGCGCAACGAACCCCAGCCAAGCGGCCACCAACCTCACGAAGTGGATCAGCGACTGCACAGACGACCTCGCCCCCCTGAGGACCCCGCCTAGCAGACCCGGCAGCAAGAAAGCCCCATGGTTCACCGACGAACTCAAGAGCTTCAAGAAGAACTGTCGAGCACTCGAGAGAACCTGGCGCAGACACCCAACACCGGACAACATGGCTGCCCTCAAGCTCGCCACCCGAAAACACCACAAACTCATCCACGCAACCAAGAAAACTGCATTCAAGGAACGACTGGACAACAACGCACACAACAGCAAGGAACTCTTCAACATCGTCAAAGAGCTCTCCAACCCCAACGCCGGAAAGAATGACATCACCCCTTCGCAAGACCTCTGCAACTCCCTCGCCTCCTACTTCCACAACAAGATCGCGGACATACACAACAGCTTCAGCAATCAACCGACGCACGCCATGACCGAACCACCGCCTCCCACCACCACCCTCCGCGCCTGGACCCCGATCAGCACCGAAGACACCGTCCGCACGATGAACTCCATCCACTCCGGATCTCCGACCGACCCCTGCCCTCACCACGTCTTCAACAAGGCCGACGCTGTCATCGCACCCCACCTGCGGGACATCATCAACACCTCCTTCAACACCGCGACCTTCCCCGAGAGCTGGAAGCATGCCGAACTCAGCGCTCTACTAAAGAAGCCATCAGCCGACCCCACCGAATCACTGACAGAATTTCGATTACACAAAAATCGACCTACTATAACATCGAGTCTCAAACATCGATATCACTAATATCGACACCCTATACTTAACATGAAAACGACAAAAATATCGAGCAAACTATATCGATGTACAAAAATATCGTCGACACAAATATCGTTAACAGTATTTTCGACTACCATAATATCGACACTCAATACTACATATAGCACACTACAATAATATCGAATACTAAAAAATCGAGAACACTATTTTCGTCTATATAAAAATATCGATTGCTAAATAATACTCAATTTTTAATATATAACACCAATAAATCTATTCTCTTAGTAATACACACATTTTAAAAGACTTCACTATTTTCTTTTTCAAATTATTAAGTAAGATAAACTGTAAAAAATTGTGTTTTCGCACACTAACGATATTTGGATATAAAGTCATTGTAAACATACATTTTTTAGACTTAGTACTCATTGTACATATTCTATATTAATTACAAGAGTTTTTTATTACATAAATATATCATTTCAGTTCCTCTACATAAACAATATAAGAAGATATATCTTAAATGTTTAAGTTAAAAAAAATTCAAACTAACCAATAGTAACTCGTCTTTACATATCTGACCAATCAGATAGCAAACTTAATTACACATAGACTATATAAACCAGTCACAAACAGCCATACAACTTGCAGGGAATATTCTTCGTGACCACATACTGCCAATTTTGGGAGCACCATCTATATTCTTCTGTGCAAGAAAATTCGTCCTGAAACTACAAGTAAGTAATAATATAACTCTGTTAATAAATGCTAATCTTTTTTACTATTACTTATAGACCAAGATTTGTAACCTAAATTGTTGTTTCTTTATGTACTTTGCCTTTAAACAGACTCTACAAACAAATAAAGTTATACTTCAACTTCAAGATACTGGACACTTTACATTTAAAAAAGGTATCTACATATTTTTAGTATTTACTTAACGTTATTTGCCAATTAGTGTCCTAATTTCTAACTCTCTAATTTGTTTCTTCGGCTGTAACTCTTAATACATATTGTGAAGCCAGAATGTTTTGGGGAAAAAACGTTACAATGCTGTGTGAAAAATTATTTAATCCTGTTCTTAAATATGTTTCTTTTGCTTTAACTCATAATACATGTGTCATCCCAGGTTCTTTTCAGCAAATAAGTAACAATGCTTTATAACAAGTGTGTATTGTTCATGGGACATATAAACGCATTGGTAATTTTCATAAACTTTCTCTCTAAACAGACCTCAAAGCTACAGAAAACAGATACTTCACATCAAAGAACAAACATTCTGCTACTACTCTAATTCTCTAGGTAGGTTCAGAAATAAAACATAACTAGTCCTTATAAACTCTATAGAATATACTTGAACAAAAAATGACTCTTTGTATGCTTCTGTTAATATTATCTTGGAAATGTCTCTTTTAAAATCCAATTAAACTAAAGTATTTTTAGAGACGTTATAAACTACCAAAAATGTAACCAAAAAACAAATTGTAACTTTTACTGTAACAAACTTAATTTTTTTTCAACAGCCCGTGGCAATAGAACAACAACATCGGACTCAACAAGCACCTACTTTCGATACATAGAACATTACTACTGGTAAGTAAATTACTATAAGAGTACTTGCTTTATTTAAAATCTTTTATACATTTCACATTTTATTAATATTTATATATTAACTTTTCTAGATACCAGAACTCAAGAATGACTGATGATGCAAGATTTATTACATCTCAGAAAGGCAGATTTTTGTTATGCTATATGGGCTACATTTATACTCAGGAGAAACAAAAAGACCTAAAAGTAAATTGGAAGTGTACGAAATATTACTCCAATAAATGCTATGGCCATGCTACAACAAGGGAAACTAGTGTTCTTAATACCACTGAACATAATCACCCACCAAACATCTCGGAAATCGAAGTGAGATCCATTCTCGAGAATATCAAAGAATTAAGTAGCAGATCAGAACTACCTACCAACGTAATTCTGAAAGAATTACTACCTAAAGTTCCCAGAGAAGCAAGAGGTCAGCTACCATCTATTGCTTCCATTAAAAGAACAATAGCAAGGACAAAGAAAGCAAGTAGACCCAATATACCAACTCCTAAAACTTTTGAGGAAGTCATAATTCCGCCTGAGCTTGTAATCACTCATAATGACGAGCCATTTATTTTGTATGATAATCATAGCAAGGACAAAAGAATAATAATGTTTGCAACTAATAACAATATGAAAAAATTAACAGAAAGTGCTACTTGGATGATGGATGGAACTTTTTCTATATGCCCAAAACCTTTCTACCAATTATACACAATTCATGGGCAACATCATAATACCTGTATCCCCTTCATATACTGTTTATTACCGAACAAACAAGCCACAATTTACTCAGAAATTTTGCAAAAAATAAAAGAACAAACTTCTGACTACTTCCCAATGAAAATCATCATAGACTTTGAACAAGCTATGATTAATGGAAAGGGGCGACCATTCGGTCCCCCCGAACGTATGGTGGAGTACCTCGATCCCCCCGGGAGGCCATCTTGGGCGGGAGGCGAGTCTCGGCTGGTATGCCCGAAGCGGCGTAGCCGGGGCGCGCCTTTTTCCCGCCCTGGAGTGGGTTGTCCTAGACACTGACGCGGCCGGCCACGCCCAGGGAAGCAGGCGGAGGCGGGTTTACGCCCGCCCGAAGACGGATAAAAGGAGCAACAAGCCAAGAAAGCATCCTCTTGTTCCTGTGCTCTGAAGCTGCACCTCCCCGCTGCACGTGAGCTCGAGACGGAACGAAGAGCCAATTTTGAGCGTTGTAATTTTTGTCTTTGTTTTACAGATATCTTCGTTCAAGAATGCCGGGCAAGAAGGTCGGAAAGCGGGTCGGGACCGATCAGATGCTCCGCATGCTCATAAAGGAAGTAGCCGATTTGAAGAAGCAGATGGCGGTAAAAAATGGGGAGGGAGGACCGAAGCGGATCGTCGGACCAGCATTGCCGGGAGTAGTCCCTAGCGGGAGAGGCAAGAGGTCCAGGAGGGGGGCACCTGGGGGGGAGGCCCCGGTTCCCGATACACCGATAGAAGAGCCTACCCCGGTTCCGAAGGAGGGGCATCCAATCCCCGTGGTAGTCACACCCGTGAACGGAGAGGATATGCCTCCCGAGTTGGCGGCACAACTGGCAGCGTGGTTGGGAAAAGATAGTGAGGGCACCACGGCTGACGATGCCAGGGCAGTAATGAGACAACTGCGGGAATCTAGAGAGGCTGCGAAGGCACCATCTTCTGTTCCCCCACAGGTTCCGGCGGCTGAGATTGCAGCAGGCGCGAGTTCGGCGGCAAGTACAGCACCTAGTGCAGGTAAGCGGCTACTGCCGATTGCGGGGGAGGGGTCTGTACCCTCACGAAGGGAGAAAGTGGCCCAGCATGTTCCACGTGAAATTAAGGAAAAGATTTGGGCCGATAAATATGTGAATATGTTTTCTTTGCTTACTGACCATTACGAGATGGAGCATGTGAAGGGCCAAAAAGAGCTTATGCATCCGAGTGTTTGGCGCGCAAAAATGGCAGCCTTTAAGGTCGACGAAAACATAGGTACTTGGGGCAGAGCGTTTGGCATTTTTACCTCCATTATGGGTGAGCGAAGGCCTGAATTGTTGACGGAGTTGCCTATTTACCAGACACGTATCATGGAGTATTCTCTAGCATACAAGGGCAATCAGTGGTTTTGTTAGGACAATCTTTTTAGGAAGGCTAAGGAGCACGACCCAGCTCTAACATGGGATTGTTATGACTCCATTTCTTGGCAGAAAATGGAGAATTCAGGCATGTTAAAAGTACCATTGTCGGGGAGTAACGGGGGTGAGTCTTCCCGCCAATCCTCTGGGACACCCTTTCGGACGGGTGCAGGTAATGAGCACCACTCGAAGTCGAGTGGCAACGCAGGTAAAAGGGGGATTTGTTGGAATTTTAACAGGGGAAAGTGTACAAGGCCCCAAGGGTCATGCAAGTTTAGACATGAATGTGGGGGGTGTGGACAATCCTCTCATCCTGAGACCATGTGCAGAGCCAAAACGGGTGATAACGGTGGTAGGGGAAGCGCCAAACAGGTCTGGAATAGTCCGAGGGGCGCCTTTACCTACCCCGATTGATACCATGGCAATGATTCCTTGGCTCAACGAATACCCGGACCATGTCTCCGCTGGGGTGTTGCGAGACGGTTTCTCATATGGTTTCTGCATTCCAGTGGGGGATTTTCGGGGTGAAGCAAGTTGTAAGAACCAACTGTCGGTCCTGCAGCATACGGCAGTGGTACGGGTAAAGATTGGGAAGGAGGTGACTCGAGGGTGGGTTGCCGGTCCATTCGATTTTCCACCAGTTCCTAACTTTGTTTGTTCCCCATTGGGGGTGGTCCCCAAGAAGGACCCGGGTGAGTTTAGGCTAATACATAACTTGTCAGCCCCACGAGGTCTTTCCGTGAATGATGCGATAGACCCGGAAGTGTGTTCGGTGCGGTACGCATCTTTCGATGAGGCTGTCGCCATGTTGAATCGCCTGGGGCCCGGGGCGCTGATGGCAAAATCAGACATCGAGTCAGCGTTCCGGTTGCTCCCGGTACACCCAGATGATCAGCGTCTTCTTGGTTTCATGTTTCAGGGCCGCTATTATATGGATAAATGTATGCCAATGGGATGCTCTATATCTTGTGCTTACTTTGAAAAGTTCAGTTGTTTTCTACAATGGGTATTCACAAGAAGGACGGGTTTTCAGCATGTTATGCATTATCTCGATGACTTTCTGTTCCTGGGGGCAGCCGGGGACCCGGAATGTGGACAGGCTTTAAACAAATTTTGTGCCTTAATGAAGCATTTTGGTGTGCCATTGGCACCAGGTAAGACTGTTGGCCCCTCGACTTCACTCGAGTTTCTGGGGATCGAGCTCGACTCGGAGGAAGGTTGTTTTCGGTTACCCAAAGAAAAAGTGTTAAAATTCAGGGCATCCCTTGAAACATGTATTCGAGTGTCTAAGGTAAACCTGCATCAATTGCAACAAACAGTGGGCCAGTTGAATTTTGCCCTCAGAGTAATGCCAATGGCCCGCCCCTTTTCCCGCTCGATTGCACAAGCCATGGTCGGCCTGAAGGAGGGACACCACCGCACGAGGCTCTCGGCAGAGATTCGCCAGGACATGCGCATTTGGCTGGCATTCTTGGTGGATTTCAATGGTCGAATTGTCTGGAACAAACCGGCGGTGTCCTCCGAGGAGCTGGGGCTGTGGACAGACTCGGCGGGGAGTATAGGTTTTGGCGCCATATTCGGTACGCAATGGTCGGCTCAAAAATGGCCGTCATGGTGGCACGAGTGCGGGCTGACGAGTAACATTGCTTTTCTCGAACTCTTCCCCATTTTGGTGGCCCTGAAAACATGGCCTGAGGGGTTCCGGGATCACTCTGTGGTGTTCTGGTCTGATAACATGACCGTTGTTGAGTGTATCAATAGTCAGGCAGCACGTTGCAAATGGATTCTGAGACTGCTCAAGGAAATTGTGTTATTGTGTATGCAGTTGAATGTGCTCTTTAGGGCGCGGCATGTCCCGGGGGTGTTGAATCAAGCGGCTGATGCACTTTCTCGTTTCCGTATGCAGGCCTTCTGGGGTTTTCTGCCCACAGCGGACCAGGTGGCGGCACCCTTTCCCGAAGCTCTCTGGTCTCTCGGTGCCCCGAACTACAAAACCTCGTGGGAGAGAGTTTAGCACCCAGGACAAGGAAGGCATATGAAGGGGCGTTTCGTTCCTATTGGTCCTTTTTGGGTTCTGCTAGGGGGGAGCTTTGGGGCCAGGAAGAGCTTGTCGTAAAAATTTTGCTGTCTCTACATCGGGCAGGCAAATCAGTAGCTACGGCCCAGAGGCATCGGGCCGCCATTTCCTTTATGGCAAGGGCTCATGGGATCCGGGACCCGACAGCGTCTTTCGTGGTGCAGAAAGCGCTACGTGGGTGGCAACGTCTGGAGGGTCGCAGAGTAGATCGGAGACACCCGATAGGCCTGGATAGGTTGGCCCTGTTGTTTTCTGTACTCCCTGCGACATGTTCATCCCGGTATGAAACAGTGTTATTCCGAGCCGCTTTTGCGCTAGCATTCCATGGGGCTATGCGGGTAAGCGAACTGGTGGCGAGGAACAAGCAGGATACGGTGGGGGGACTGTGCCGAGAGCACATTCAGGTTAAGGGGGAGACGATGACTGTCTCGTTTGTCAGGTCCAAGACCGATCAGGGTGCGATTGGGGACTGCATAATCATACATAGGATTCCCGGGTCTCCCATGTGCCCTGTTGTTTGCGTAGAGGAATATTTGGCGCAGAGGGGGGCATCATGGGGGGGAACCTTGTTGAGACACGCTGACACCACCCCACTGACGAGGTTTCAGTTCCAGCGGGTGCTTGCGATGTCAATTTCGGCCGCGGGCTTGAACCCCGGCGAGTTCGGGACCCATTCCTTTCGGATAGGGGCTGCTACTGAGGCTACAGCCAGGGGTCTGAGTGTGGAAAAAGTGAAACGTCTGGGGCGTTGGTCCTCGAATTGTTACAAAAAGTATGTGCGGTTGCACATGTTGTGAAGCTGTAATGATGTACTCACGCTTCTTGTTTTTGTTTGGTTTACAGTTTCGCAAGCTCACGAGGCGGGGCGGACTGTGCAGTCGACCCGACACCTGGGAACCAGCGGTCAGACATCACCGGCTGCGGGAAAAGTGGTGTGGGTCGTGGGCCACTCATACGTGAGGCGTGCCGCGGACGTATTCAAAGCAGGTGACATGATTCACATGGCTGGGGAATACGGGTACAGGGTGACCTTCTACGGAAGGGGCGGGCTCTGTATTGACCAGTTTCAATCCTTTTTCGAGGGTTTGTTAGGGCGGACAAGGTCACCGTCGTCTATAATCATAGTCCATCTTGGGGGCAACGATTTGGTGGCCACTGGTAGACGACTTCTTCTCGAGGCAATGCTCTCCACTGTAAGTTGGTTGGCGAGAAGAGTTCCAGGGTGCACGATTGCATGGTCCCATATGATTCCACGGAAAGTGTGGCGGGGGGCGAATTCGGTTTCTGCTCTGAATCACTCAGTGAAGAAAGTAAATAATAAATTGGGTAGATTGTTTCGTTCAAGTACACTGCATTCTATTCCACATGGTTGTATTAAGGGGGACAGTATGTACCTGGGTGATGGGGTCCATTTGTCCCGGGTGGGGAATGAGTTACTCATAGGAGACCTCATAGCTTGGCTAAAGAGTTTAAAACATGACCTTTAGGCAGGAGTTGTTGTGGGGGGTCCGGATAGCCGGTCAACTATCCGGCCTGTGGCGGTAAGGTCATGATCGGTGAGCAGTAATTGGAAGATCCCTATGGGGGGGCGTCACCCATTACGGATGGGAGCGCTCTGGGGAGGTGGCCATTGGCCCCTCAACGGGGAGGCGGTCCCTTCTAAGGATGGGCCGCCGGAAGGAAAGGAAAGGCGGTCAAGGCCCCTTCCTGGATAGGAGGGGCTACGGGCCCCTCCTGGGGAATTTCCCGGGGCCAGGACACCTGCGACGGCAGATGTGGTAAGTTGTGTGGGGTGGGGAGGGGGTTTACGCTACCTTCTAGACACCTCACACGAGTCCTCGGACGACCTCTAAATGGCGTCGAGTTCATTGGGGCCCCCGTCAAGTCAAGGGAAATTGGTAGATGCACTTGAGGTACGCCTCTGTGCGGTCACCCCTCACAAGTGGGGGAGGTATTTCTGGTTTAGGGATCTGACACCGGTTGCGACCTTGCCGTTGGCCCTTAAAAGTTAGGATGTACAATTTCAAGTTAAATGTTTTGTAGGATGTTAGTTCGGCTAGGAGAACCTTTGTATTAGTAATATGTTAAGGTTAGCCAAACATCGTGATGTGAAATGAAATTGTACATAATATGAAACTGTTATTTTAATGTTTTGATTTTGTTTCATATTTTAATAAATACGGCCGGGAGGGTCACTCCCTCCCGTCTTCCAAAAGTTCAGAACCGTTTCCGGTTTCCCATCCTTGGGGATTTGTGTCAAGAGGGGGTGGCGGGTATCTCAGCCATATGGAAAGGGGCGACCATTCGGTCCCCCCGAACGTATGGTGGAGTACCTCGATCCCCCCGGGAGGCCATCTTGGGCGGGAGGCGAGTCTCGGCTGGTATGCCCGAAGCGGCGTAGCCGGGGCGCGCCTTTTTCCCGCCCTGGAGTGGGTTGTCCTAGACACTGACGCGGCCGGCCACGCCCAGGGAGGCAGGCGGAGGCGGGTTTACGCCCGCCCGAAGACGGATAAAAGGAGCAACAAGCCAAGAAAGCATCCTCTTGTTCCTGGGCTCTGAAGCTGCACCTCCCCGCTGCACGTGAGCTCGAGACGGAACGAAGCGCCAATTTTGACCCACCCACCAGCCCCTGAGGACAGCCAGTTGTTTTAAATAAAGTTTTGATGTGGTAACTCTATTTCTTACAGGTTGTGATGATTGTCGTGTTATTTTGAGTATGCAATAAAGAATGGTCATTTACAGTATGTTTTTCCAATAAAGTGTTTTTGCACTAGTGTTGATCGGTAATCATACGAGAAATAGTTAGGGTTGTTTTGTAATTAGTAGTTTTAGTTAAATTGTCGTATTTATTTCGGTCGGGCGGTAAGGTCATGATCGGTGAGCAGTAATTGGAAGATCCCTATGGGGGGGCGTCACCCATTACGGATGGAAGCGCTCGGGGGAGGTGGCCATTGGCCCCTCAACGGGGAGGCGGTCCCTTCTAAGGATGGGCCGCCGGAAGGAAAGGAAAGGCGGTCAAGGCCCCTTCCTGGATAGGAGGGGCTACGGGCCCCTCCTGGGGAATTTCCCGGGGCCAGGACACCTGCGACTGCAGATGTGGTAAGTTGTGTGGGGTGGGGAGGGGGTTTACGCTACCTTCTAGACACCTCACACGAGTCCTCGGACGACCTTTAAATGGCGTCGAGTTCATTGGGGCCCCCGTCAAGTCAAGGGAAATTGGTAGATGCACTTGAGGTACGACTCTGTGCGGTCGCCCCTCACAAGTGGGGGAGGTATTTCTGGTTTAGGGGTCTGACACCGGTTGCGACCTTGCCGTTGGCCCTTAAAAGTTAGGATGTACAATTTCAAGTTAAATGTTTTGTAGGATGTTAGTTCGGCTAGGAGAACCTTTGTATTAGTAATATGTTAAGGTTAGCCAAACATCGTGATGTGAAATGAAATTGTACATAATATGAAACTGTTATTTTAATGTTTTGATTTTGTTTCATATTTTAATAAATACGGCCGGGAGGGTCACTCCCTCCCGTCTTCCAAAAGTTCAGAACCGTTTCCGGTTTCCCATCCTTGGGGATTTGTGTCGAGAGGGGCTGGCGGGTATCTCAGCCATATTCTATTTTGAAAAGTTACCCACACACATCCATTCAAGGATGTTATTTTCATTTCAATCAATGTCTCTGGAGACATTTACAAAAATCTGCCCTTAATGTTGAGTTTGCAACAAATATAACTTTTGCATACCAAATCAAACATCTCATTGCTCTGGCATATGTACCAGTAACTGATGTGGCAGAACATTACAATCTATTAATTGAAAGTCCTTTCTACACTCAAAATGAGCAAAGACTCGCCCCACTTTTAGATTACTTTGAGGACAACTGGGTAGGAAGACTTCATAGGTCAGGCCACAGACGCCAGCCTAAATTTTTAATTCCCTGGTGGAATGTGTATCTACCAACGCTGAACCAAGAGGCAAAAACGAACAATGCTGTTGAAGGTTGGCACAATGCCTTCCTCTCTTCTACTGGACGTACAACACCCACATTACACAAGCTACTCACAGCTATACAAAAAGAGCAAAGCTTTCAGGAATTACGTATAGAGCAATCTGTCATACAACTAAAACCAAAAATCTCTAGACAAACTGCTCAAATGTATCTATATCTTCAACAGCAAGTCCAACTATATCCTACAACAAGAGGACTGGAATATTTAAAAATGATAGCCAAAACATTAAACTAATTGCAATAAGTAAATCAATGGATAAACATCAAACAATATCCTGAATTTGATAACACACATATTCTAATATAATAAATCTATATTTATTTAGTCAAAAATAATTTTTTACACTATTATAAAAAGACTAAATAAATATATCATTATATGAAAAAAAAAAATGTAAATACTGTTTCCATCAAAACAAAATAATAAAAATGAATAACTTACCTTTAAAAGAACATCATAAAGATTAATCCTTTACCGACAATACAATGTGTAAATCTCAAACACTTAATCCAACAAATCATTAAATATTTTTCTATTAACTGTGCAAAAACTATCCATCATCCAAATAAAACGACTATTTAAATGCCATTGAAAATGACGACAGTTATCTAAAACTGTGATAAATATTTCAAAGAATTCAAAATATGAAGGAAGAATGTTATACATCTCCATTCTAACAACTGAAACACACTTCCTTTCCCAAAAAAAAAGAGTAATCAGAAACGGAAATAGCTATTTCAAAATACGAAACAAAAAAAATGAAAACAATCCCACCGACATAACACTAAGGAGTATACCATAATATATAAACATAACATTCCGATTTGTTTTAATTTTAATTAAATGATACCACATACTCATTAACTCCAACTATTTCAAATGGCCCAAAAACTCGTTAACGAAAATACGTATTGAGTGCACTCCATTATATCATACTTTATTTACCAACCCCAAAATAACAAAGGAGTACCTTTAATTTTTAATTACAATACTTTAAAAAGATAAAAGTAGAATCGTACGTACTCAAACGTGAACCTGCTTCCAACCGCGACTTTCCCTTTCCCAAAATAACGCAAAAAGACAAAGAGTGGTTACAAAATAAAAGAACCGAATTATATGTAACTGTGAAAAGTACTACTATAAATGTCCATTATTGTTATAAAAATGGTTCGAAATTATGTGTAATGTACAAAATATTGCATAGTACATTGTGAAATGTACATATTTTTTGCTGTATATTAATTATATTTTACATACTTTTAATATTTATTACATTAAGTATAAAAATGTAGAAATATTTAATGTAATATTTATTAAAATTATTATATAACTAAATGTGTAATATTGTATTTTTTTCCTGATTTACTTTTTTACAATATGATGAATATGTGAATATTATTATTATTAAAACATATTTATTAATAATAATAATTATACATAACAATATTGTATTGTTAAAAAAACTCATTGATGATGATGTAAATGTTCCAATAAAGATATTTATATTATATTATACATTTAAAAGTGTTCATATATTAATATCATCATCTGTATATCACTATATTTACAGAAAATTTGTGATTTATGTTTTTCCTTACACATGTTTAATGTTTTATTAAGAAATAATATTTATATTATGTATGTATAATATCTTATATTGCATTATGTAAACTAACCACTTTTTCTCTACAAATTAAAAGTACTTTTCAAGAAAACTACTCAAAAATGTGATTATTAAAAGAACATTGTCCTTCTTTTTTTTAATATTTATACCAAACATAGCTTGATAAAATGTATATGTGATCGTATTTTTCAATTGTTCAATAAAAAAAATTATAGTCAACAAAAATTGTGTAATTATTTTCTATTACCTATTACAAAAGCATTTTTATATATTTTTGCAAATGTATTATAACTGTAATGTTCTATCTATTTCTATATACCACATGTAATTAGAGTACATACTATACACTGAACCTATAACAGTTATTAATCATACACCCATATACATATAATATCAATATTTGAAGGACACAGAATTAATAAATATAATATTCCGACTCCAATCACCATTTACTTTAGGTAATAGGTTGTCAAAAATCTGTAATAATTTACTATTACAACTGCAATCACCATTTAATTAGGGTAAGTGCAGGACACAGAACCTATTTAATTTACTATTCTAACTCCAATCACCAATTAATTTGAGTAAGTGCTGGACATTAATTCAATGTAAATTACTATCGTAAATTAAATGAATTAAAAAAAAGTAATGTAATATATTATTTTTTAATTTCATTTAAATAATTTAATTTAAATGTAATCTTAATTTATTTTTTTCCCTGTACCCCTGTACCCCAAAAACTAAAAACTGACCCAGAACACCATAATACCCCTTTACCTGAAAATACCCCTTTACCCACAAACTAAAAACTGACCCTGAAACCTAAAAATACCCCTTTACCCACAAACTAAAAACTGACCCTGAAACCTAAAAATACCCCTTTACCCACAAACTAAAAACTGACCCTGAAACCTAAAAATACCCCTTTACCGACAAACTAAAAATTGACCCTGAACCCAAAAAAAAAACCTTTTAACCACAAACTAAAAACTGACCCTGAAACCTAAAAATACCCCTTTACCCACAAACTAAAAACTGACCCTGAAACCTAAAAATACCCCTTTACCCACAAACTAAAAACTGACCCTGAAACCTAAAAATACCCCTTTACCGACAAACTAAAAACTGACCCTGAACCCCAAAAAAAACCCTTTACCCACAAACTAAAAACTGACCCTGAAACCTAAAAATACCCCTTTACCCACAAACTAAAAACTGACCCTGTAACCTAAAAATACACCTTTACCCACAAACTAAAAACTGACCCTGAACTAAAAAAAAAACCCTTTACCCACAAACTAAAAACTGACCCTGAAACCTAAAAATACCCCTTTACCCACAAACTAAAAACTGACCCTGAACACTAACTAAACCCCTTTACCCACAAACTAAAAACTGACCCTGAACTCTAAAAAAAACCCTTTACCCACAAACTAAAAACTGACCCTGAAACCTAAAAATACCCCTTTACCCACAAACTAAAAACTGACCCTGAACACTAACAAAACACCTTTACCCACAAACTAAAAACTGACCCTGAAACATAAAAATACCCCGTTACCCACAAACTAAAAACTGACCCTGAAACCTAAAAATACCCCTTTACCCACAAACTAAAAACTGACCCTGAAACCTAAAATACCCCTTTACCCACAAACTAAAAACTGACCCTGAACCCTTAAAATTTCCCTAGAAAAACACTACCCACCCTTATTCACTATAAACTCGACATCCCGCTCCTAAAATTATGATACATTTCTTTATTAAATATCTAAGAAAATATATATTTATTATACTTTTTACTACATACACAAAATCACAAAATTAAAAAACATCACATAATTGTGTATAAAATTACGCATTTAACAAATATGTTTTTAAAATTTCGAAATGTAGAAATAATTTAATAAAATACGAAATTTATTATTGTATGATTACAGTATACTTTTTTTATACACTACCCACCCTTATCCCCTTGAAACTCTACATCCCACTCCTAAAATAATTATACAAATATATGTTAAATATATATAAAAAGTTTATATTTACAATTCTTTTTAGTACATACACAAAATCACACAAAAAAATGTTGTACTATACTCCATAAATTTCGATATAATTTCGACTTGTTCAAATATTTATTTCAAATTTCTAAATTTAGAAATTTTAATTAAAAAGCGAAATTTTTATTTCTATAATTAAAATATATATTTTAAAACACTACCCACCCTTATCCCCTATAAACTCTACATCCCGCTCAAAAAAATTATTTTACAAATATTTATAAAATTTAAAAAAATATTTAATATTTTCTAAACTTTGTAGTACATACACAAAAGAATATTTAAATATTAATTTATATACTCCCAAAATTTCTAAAAAATTTCGAAAAGTTCTAAAATTTATTTCAATAATCAAAATTTAAAAATTTAATTGAAATTTCGAAATTTTAAATTGTATAATTACACTATACTTTTTTAAAACATTACCCACCCTTATCCCCTATAAACTCTACATCCCGCTCCAAAAATTATTACACAATTATTTCGTAAATATTTAAATATCAATATATATTTTCAAAAATTTCTACTACATACACAAAATCAAACTACAATTAATTTAACAATACTCCATAAATTTATATAAAATTTCGCCTTTTACAAATATTTAAATCAAATTTCGAAAATTTACAATTTTACTTAAAATTCGAAATTTAATATTCAATAATTACAATATACTTTTTTAAAACACTACCCACCCTTATCCCCTATAAACTCTACATCCCGCTCCTACACTTATAACTAAAATTATTGGAATTATATATATAAATTACCTTATATATAGACAACATTTTACTATATCATTACTTAACTTACTTTAAAACATCACTTTTACATATCGATATTTTTGACTATCGATATTTTAAGCTTCGATATTACTGATTTCGAAATTCATGTCTTCGATAATATTGACACACACATAAATCGATATTTTCTACAACAATATTTTGGTTGTCGATATTTCTAACCATCGACTTTTAGGACTCGATAATATGGTACTTCGACATTAACAACTCGATATTTAGACTGCCTACCGACCCCACCGACCTCAAGAACTACCGCCCCATCTCGCTGCTCCCGTTCCCTGCAAAAGTCATCGAGAAGACCGTCAACAAGCAGCTGGCCGCCTTCCTCGAGACGAACGGATCCCTCGACCTCTCGCAGTCTGGCTTCCGAGCCAACCACAGCACCGAGACCGCCCTGATCGCAGCCACAGATGACATCCGAGCACTGCTTGACAACGGAGAAACAGCAGCCCTCATCCTTCTAGACCTCTCAGCGGCCTTCGACACTGTCTGCCACCGTACACTAGTGCAGCGACTCAGCAACATCGGAATCCAGGAGAAGGCACTGGAGTGGATCATCTCCTTCCTCGCCGGAAGGACACAGAGAGTCCGCCTCCCCCGTTCAGATCTGAAGCCACCGAAGTCATCTGCGGCGTTCCTCAAGGCTCCTCGCTCAATCCAACCCTCTTCAACGTCTACATGAGCCCCCTCGCAGACATCGCACGCCAGCACAACCTCAACATCATCTCCTACCCCGACGACACCCAGCTGATCCTCTCCCTCACCAACGACCCCGCCACCGCCAGAGCCAACCTTCACGAAGGGATGAAAGAGGTAGCCGAATGGATGAAGAACAGTCGCCTGAAACTGAACTCGGACAAGACGGAAGTCCTCATCCTGGGATCCTCACCCTCTGCCTGGGATGACTCCTGGTGGCCCCCCGCCCTAGGCAGCGCCCCCAAACCAACAGACCACGCACGCAACCTGGGCTTCATCCTGGACTCCTCCCTCTCCATGACCAGACAAGTCAACGCCGTCTCCTCGTCGTGCTTCAACATCCTGCGCATGATACGTAAGATCTTCCGGTGGATCCCCACCGAGACCAGGAAGACGGTCACCCAGGCCCTCGTCACCAGCCGTCTGGACTACGGCAACTCCCTCTACGCCGGAACCACCGCCAGACTCCAGCGGATCCAGAACGCCTCAGCATGACTCATCCTGGACATCCCCCGTCGCAGCCACATCTCCGGACACCTGAGAGACCTGCACTGGCTCCCGGTCAACAAGAGAATCATCTTCCGTCTCCTCACCCATGCACACAAAGCCCTACACAACCAAGGCCCAGGATACCTCAACAGCCGCCTCAACTTCTACGCTCCCAAACGCCAGCTTCGATCGACCGGCCACGCCCTCGCCGCCGTCCCCCGCATCCGAAGAGCCACCACAGGGGGACGGTCCTTCTCCTACCTCGCCGCCAAGACATGGAACTCCCTCCCAACCCACCTCCGCCTGACCCAGGACCACCTGGCCTTCAGGAAACAACTCAAGACCTGGCTGTTCGAGCAGTAGCAGACCCCCCTCCCCTAGCGCCTTGAGACCCTCTGGGTGAGTAGTGCGCTATATAAATGCCTTGATTAATTGATTGATTGAGGATTTTTATTAATCTTTGTAGTTGCTTCTACCTTTTTCATATTGGTATAGTCCGAGGCTACATCATTGTAGACAGGTGTTTCTTGACGAACTGTTGCAATTTGGGTTTCTAGAGGCACAAGTTCCATGGCTTTATTGCATAGTCCTTTTTTATTCACTGCAGATTTATCGAATGTGATTAGTCTCTCAGTTTGAACCTCTTGGATTGTAGCAAGGTTTGGTCTTCTGCTACTTCTTGGGAGTCCACTGGGCCTACTACTTATTATTGGCCACATGGTTGTGGTTTTACCAGGTCGATTGATACAACTCTGTTCTCCCTCTTACCAGCAAGGGGCGGTAGTACGACTGATCTTGTTCCGCTGATAGCTAAGACAGGTACTGCTTTTCTGTAAGAAGGCCAAAATTCCTTCTTTACCGCGATCTTTTCTCTGACCAGATCCCCAATCTTTGGAATCCAGACAGGTCTTGCTGGGACAGGTGGTTTCTCTTCAGTGGCCGTTGGCTTTAGCTTTGTGTTACTTAGACTTCTTCTTGTTTCATTCAAGTCCTGTAAAACAGACAAACGATCTTTGATGTCAAACGCTTTTTGTTCCACCACTGAAGTCTGACAATCGAGATCTTCGATTATCATTCTTATACCAAATAAAAGTTCATACGGAGTGATTCCACCCAGAGAATTTCTTGGCAGATTATTAAGACTACGTTGGACACTTATTAGATGTTTGACCCACCCATCACCTGAACCTAATGCCCTCGCTGTTATAGATTGCTTTATGTCACAGTTTTTTCTTTCCACTACAGCATTTCCCTCAGGATGGAATGGACTAGAGTACCGCAATGCAATGCCCAAGCTGGTCATGGCCTCCTTGTAAGCTCGAGAGCTAAACACCGGACCCTGGTCAGAATGTAGCATGCCAATTGCATATGTGCAGATAAAGACTCACAAATCTTTTATAACAGTTCTGGCGTCCGCCGAGCGCTGGGGCCACATCCAAATAAATCTCGTGCAGTAATCCACTGCGACCATGATATATTCATAGTTACCATCCCTTTGCAAGGGACCACAGTGGTCCAGGTAAACACACGCTAATGGTTTATCTGAGATTAGAAGGGGCATCTGTTCTGGTCGTTTTACTGTTGATACTTTCATTCTTTGGCATATTTCACGTTCTAGAACATAATTTCTAGTCTGTTTTCTCATACGTGGCCACCAATATCTCTGTTTTAATAATGATATTGTGGGGGGAATACCAGCATGTGCAGAAGCGAGCCCTTCATATGCCGCTAAAATTAGTCCTAATCTGTGTTCCGTGTTTGGAATTGCCCTATCCCCCACTGCAGGGATTACGGCAAAAGGAACATTATTCGCATCAGTTTTGTATGAGTACTTTACTGGAAAGCCTTTTGGGAGTGTCTTATTACTGTTTTTTACTGAAGCATTGACAGCTTGTATTATTTCACTGTCTATTTTTGTTTTTGACCGGGTGATTGCAGCTACAGAAGCCGTTTGTACAGCAGCCTTCGCGGCCTCATCAGCCAATAAATTCCCTACAACGTGAAAGCCATCACGCTGATGACTCAGTGTATGTATCACGTGAGTCTTTTGTAGTTCTTTCTGTAAAAGAACTACCTGTTCCCATAGTTTTTATGTTTTATTGTGCCACCTGTTTCATCTTTGTAACCGTTTTCAATCCAGGTCTGCATGCATTTATTGTAAGATTCGACGCAGTAATGCGAATCGCACACTATTAGTGTGGGGAATTCGCGATCTGCATTTTCAAGCGCCATCTTAAAAGCATGTAGTTCAGCTCGCTGAGCTGTACAATTTCTGAGTGATTCAGTTTTAGTGATTAACGGTCTAAATTTACCTATGCCCTAGCGACCTTTTACAATCACACATACCGCATTGTAAACTTCTTTATCCACAACGTAGTGTTGTGCAAATCTGTCTGTGTAGATTACACAGGTGTACTGTTCCAGAGGTAGAATTTCAGTTGGCAGAGGACATTCGTATTCATATTGGAGAAATTCTTGTGTTTTTAAGTTAGGATCAAATTTGTATACTACGTCTGATGCAGCAAGAGAATTAACCCATTGAATGCATTGCGGATGTAAGGCTTTAGCATTCGGAATGCTTGCTCTTGTTACTGCTTCTCGGGCAGGTATTGGTGTAACGATTATTATGCGTTTACCTTGTGCCAGGGCTCTTTCTTTTGCTACAGCAGTTTGTACCGCAGTTAGAATCTTTTCAGTGGAACTGAATTTCATTTCAGATTGTGTGTACAAGTGTGATTTTTAAGCTATTGGTACTGTTTCTCCCTCATTAGAGGTCAGGTATGTAAATCTGCATCTTCCTGGGATGACTCGGATTACAAGGTTGTGTTAGTTTGCGCGTGTTTGCAGTTTTGTTTTAGGTAACATGTCTGTTTGTAATGATCATAAGATTTCTGTGTGTTTCTGAGTCCAATTAATTGATTTGAAATCAGGTTTCATTAGTTCGTAGAGTGGTTTAACCCTCTCTGCATAATTTAGAATGTAAGTTCTTCCGAAATTCAGGAAACCTAGAATTGATTGTAAGTTTTTCCGCGTTTTTGGGGCTTGGAGTACTGCACATTTCTCTAAGAAGTTGTCTGCTAGGCTTTTGCCTTCACTTGATAACTCATATCCTAAAAATAGGACTGTGAGGTGGGCAATTCGTGATTTTTTAAAGTTACATTTGTACCCTTCAGATCAGAACCCCAGTATTATGGTGTTCACTCTTTTCAAGTGTGTCTCCAGGTCATCGTCTGTTAGATAGATATCGTCGACATAGGATAATGCCTCATCATCATACATTTGTTGTAACTCTGTTACTCTGGCTGAAAATAATCCTGGGCTATTCTTGAATCCCTGTGGGAGACGACAAAATTGCTTTTGGGCCCCCATACTGGAGAAAGCGGTCAAATACCTGCTTTCTGGTGCAATGTTTTGACAGAAGAAACCCTTTAAAATATCTAATGTTGTTTTATATTTTTTGCGCACTAGGTTATTCATCAGTGCTACACTGTGTGAATTTTGTACTGCAAATGTTTTGCAACAGAAGTTTAAGTGTCTGTAGTCCAATACTAGAAAATATGAATTGTCTGGTATGGATACAGGAAACAAAGGATTGTTCATTTGTGAGGTGCATGTTTCAATCACCCCCTGGTACTCAAGATGATCTAAGATCTCCCTGACTTGTTTTTTAGCTTCTTGCTTAACAGGATACTGCCTTTGTGCAGTAGGTTGATTTTTTAACTGGATTTTATGTTGAGGAGAATCCTCATCCCATCCTACATGATTTTTATATAATGCAGGGGCTTGGGCTACTGCCCATTTTCTAGCATATGTGTATTTTTTATGAATTAGAATGTGATTTGAGAAGGCAGGCATAATCAATTCTTCGCCATGTGGGCACTCCCTGACAAACTCTGGTGGCTAGTCCTTTTCTGCTGGAAGGATATCATAACCTTTAGATAGGTTCTCCCAGAAGAGACCTCTTATTTTCCTAGTTCTGTCCCCCTCTATACGTAATGGTATTTCATATAATTTATGAGGCACACTGTCTCCGGTGTCTGCAGTTTCCACTTGAATGTATTCATTCATGTTCACTGTCTCCAGAAGATTCATCAGGATCTTGCGAGCTATGGTCACTTCTGCTGCGCTGTCTAGCATTGTCTGGGCCCATTCTCCGTTCTTGAGTTGTGTCCTCAGAATCCTCAGCATGTTTTACTTTAATACTCGCTACCTTCTTTTTGGGAAATTGTAATTTTTTACTTTGATGAGCAGGTTCTTTGTCTTTGGACTTGACGCGCTCTTCTTTATGTTCTGACCGTCCTCTTCTTACCGATTTCTGTGAGGAAGTCTGAAAAGATCGAGAGGGACGTGTATCAATATCTTGATATCTGTCAGGTTTTCTCAGATTTTCCCTATTTCTAAGGTTATATCTTTTTTCAGAGCTCTCCCGTTGGGGAGACCTAGCCCCCCCCCCGTTCTGGAGATCTATCTTTCCGTTGGGGAGACCTTCCTCTGGTCTGAAACAGTTTTTCTCTGGAAGTGATTTGCTTATTACCCTCCCACTTCTTTTTTTAGAGTTATTAAATTATTTTTAATGAAAGTCTTTTCGGGATTTTCTGTTAGTTGTGGTTTTTATTGGTTTCCCACCCAAACTATCTCTACCTAATTCTTCATAGGATTTTTCAATTATTCTGGCAAGTTCAAAAGGTTGTTCTGCTATATCTGTTTCTTTTAATTTCTGGCGGATTGCCACAGATGCTGCTTCTTCTTTTATGTTGGCTAGTAGTGTAGCCGAGACTTGCTTAAAGTCTTTCAGTAATTTCATACCAAGATTTAAAGCAGGCTCTGGACCGTATTCATTTTGAATCTGTCTTAGTACATCTGATATATTCGCCATAGACGGAACACCATGTGTTTTTGTGTAGATTGAAGCAAAGACTGCTCCCCAAGTGTCACAGTCCTCCACATGTGGTGCAATCCCCATTGGTAGGCAGATGGTCAGAATTCTGTGTTTTTCGTGAGGGGTAGTATCAGGAAATACTGTCTCTATTTGAGTAATTTTTTGAGCTAACCGGAACGTAATTTGTTCCCGTTTTGCGGGTAATTTACCAATGACTAATTGTATGGTCTGTGGTGTACTTTTATTAGTGTTCCCCTGGTGAGGGGTGTGCTGTGGAATTTTTACAGCAGGTTGAACTGTTAAAGTCTGCATGACATATTGTACCAATTGACTATGTATTTTAATTCATTGTTTTAGCTGAACTAAAAGTTCTCTGTGTGACATTGTTTCAATGTCAGGATGTGGTGTATAGCTGGCTGGAACCGGCCATGTGGCTCCTGGTCTACCTAGTGGACGAGCCTGTTAATGTGATTTTGATGTTTTAGAGCGCCATTGAACCAGAGCTCATGCTCTTGGTAAGTTAGTGGAATTTCAACGTCCTCGAAAGGGGTGCATTCCTCTGGAGGTTCCCCTGCTTTGTAGTAGTGGAATTCGTGTGTTACAGCATTTGCTGCTGGAAAATTTATCCAAGAATATTATACCTCTGTCTGCCGACATTCATGTGCCTCTACCACAAATATGACTGTACCACCTCTCGATGATACACCATTTTCTATAAGTTTTATAGTTACACTTTTCCTTACATTTACCGGGATCTTTTTCACATCCAGGTCATTTTCATTAAACCCTGTAACGTCAAAACCCGGTTGATTTGCATCTACTGCAGCTCCACCGGTTTCGTTGTTGTCGCCCTTAGTTGATATTGTTTAATGAAAGTTTGCAGAGCAAGTTTCAAGGAAACAAAGATTAGGTGCACAATATTTTGGAACACTGTATCCTTCAACGTTGATTAAACCACCAAAAACTAATACATAGGAACCTCTTCCTACTAAGTTCTGGCGGATATTAACCTTTTTACCCACTCCAGACGTCTATCGGAGTTTTTGCAGCAAAAAGGGGTCTGTGTGAAAAGCACGACTGAGTTACTCTAGTATCTAGTGTTAAATTTATCGCCTTACCAAACTTAAAATGGATAAAATACATTCAATGATAAAATAATGACTAAACGTACTCAACTGGTGTTTCTAAGATACACCTACCCCAGTGTACCTAACCTAAGCCTAGTACAGGGAAGGAGTAGATGAGTTACAGTTTTTGCCAAGAATCTGAATCAAGAATTCTCTGTGGGTCTTATCAGCTCCGTACCTTGGTTATAGAATGAAGGAGGTCTTGTATCTCTTTCTTAGGACTCGATCTCCCAGCAACCCGCAAGGGTGACCGGAAAACACTGGAGCTGGATTTCTCGGCAGGAGAAAAGACAGCGTCTCTCTCAGTGCGTCAGCAGGGAAGTTCGGCTTCCTTCGGCACTCGCATCAGCTGGGCGTCGGGCAAGTAGATAGCTGATCTGCTCAAAACCACTGTGTGTTGCTTAAGGCAGATGCTGGTATATTTATACCTGGAAGGTGCCGAGTTTGACGTACGGTTGGACATAAGACGTCACTAAGAAGTCGCAGTTCTTTCAGGACTCCAGGAGTTCTAGGACAAATAGGTACAGAAGCAGGGGGAATTCCCGGGCTGCTGGAGGCTTGGTTTGTTTAAGAGTACGTTGTGCTTTCTAGGAGTCTATGGGAGTAACCTTGCCGTATTTGGACTGCATTGGCTATGTCTTAATATGGGTATGATTTTTATGCCTGTATAAGGATATGATTTCATATAACCACATAAGGGCATGAAATCGGGAATATTAACTAGAGTCCTAGAATCATCTACAACAAAGGCATCTGACCCTCAGTAGCATCTGCCTCACCTCGGTCGTCCCGCATTTTCTGAATATCCATATATGTGAAATGTACACACAATATATGTAAAAGGAAAACATTTACATAACCAATGGTTAGCCTGAAAGTCTGGCATGATTTTGGCCACCCTCAGTCCTATGGTGGACACCCTTGTACTAGTACAGTTTGTTCTAATCTATGTCTATAAATCTACTTTTCCTCTAAGCATTGCTTTGAAAATGTTTGCTGCTACAGCTGCGAAGCATCTGATAGAGGATACTCATCAAGGACTTATGGTCCCGATTACAATGACAGTTGGACAATAATCCGACTGCCATCGCAGCAGGATTGGGACCGGCCAACAAGTTGTCGGCAGTCCCACCTGCCAAGTTATGCTGGCAATGCTGTGTAGGCAGTCAAATCATGGCTTTTTTCATTATGGCCTGTGCTGCAGTCTGAAAAGGGCCACAGCACAAGCCACAATGAAAAACGGTATGTTTTTAAACATCCATGTACTGTGTGCCAGGACCCATGTAGTGTCTGGCACACGGGGAATGGATGTTCGGGCCTCACAGCAGAGACCCACGGGGGACAGGGTCCTGCTAGAGGCCCCCAAAGTCCCTTTCTGACAGCCTTTCCATGGTGGTCAGACTGCCATGGGTAGGCTGTCAGGAAGGGACATCATAATCCCTACTGCGGTGCCTGCAAAGGCACTACCCCTATTGCAGGGAATACAATCTGACCGATGGCCATAAGGGCTCCTCGAGCCTATCAGAAGTGTTGCTCGGTTCCTCCAACCAATGTGGTCAGACCGCTCTGCTGGATGTCTGACAGCCGCCATCAATGGCCTGTACGTGGCTGTCCAAAGGCTAACCTAATAAGACCCTATGTTACAATGTATACATTTGACATGAAGTATTTGTCACACAAGACTGAAGCGATGAAACACTTTGTGATTTATTCAGGAAATGATGTTGGCATAAAATGATTGGAATATGATGGTTGCATAACTATTTTGCTTTTCTGTACATTATTCATTAAAATAGGGCAATGTTAAATCTGCCTCTTAAACGGTTTCTGGAAAAGCTCCTGCTGCGGCTATTCCACCACAGCGCTAAGGGGGCGGGGGGCCGCGCGGTGCGCCCATGCTGGTGAGGGAACCGCTCCGTCACCAGCCTCGGTTGAGCTGTGCTCATGACGGAGCGGTTTTGTCATGGCCCCGCCCGCTCAATAAAACGCGCTGTGCAGGTGCGAAATCAGCAGCGCGCAGGCGCATCGGGCGGGCTATGACGGAACCGCTCCGTCATCAGCACAGCGCCACCGCGGCTGATGACGGAGCGGTTCCGTCATCAGCACGGAAAAGGTTAAAAAACACTTTTGCAACTTATCCTTTTTTAAATTATGCTAATGTTTTACAACTTTTGGTCATGCCAGCTAACTTCTTTAATTTCAAACAACAAATACTTGAAATTACAGAATATAATTAAATGATACTTTAAAAAGCCAAGATATATCATGATCTGCAAGCACATGGCCTATAGTTTGAAGCCGATAGGACTGCATGGATTTTCATGAAGTGAATTTGTGGCAATACGTGGGAGCGGTGCTTCTACTTTAGGAAGAATGTTTGTATTTAAAGTCTACATCAATTGTTTTTAGCCTACTGTAGGTTCCCCTCCAATGTCTAATGTAGCAAGGATGAGCACACAGGAATTATTTGACTCTCCCAATTGGAATTGGAGCTCATAACGTGGTCTCTCTGCCAGTATATCCAAACAAGGATATCTAATGATTCCATAAAACTTAAACCTTGCCAGAAGTATCCAACATGTCTTAGGGTGAGTCCTAACTTTTTTCATTTGTTTCCTATATAGCATATTGTCATTTTCCCTAAATTTGCCTACCTATGCATGTTGTACGGTGTTTTTGCTTTGCACGTCACCAAATATCAAACTTATTTTTGCGCCACATTGTACTCTCACATATGGTCAGCACATGTTTTTGTATTTTTTCCATTTCCAGGGATTTAGTCTGCACAGCCTAGGCAAGGTCAAACGACACTCCTCCTTGTTATACTCTGTGGTCGAATACTAGCACCTATCCATAATAGAGATGCCCAGCTGCTGTTTTTGAAAACCCATGTATTGTCAAATAACCAGGGAAAGGCCATTTTAAAACACAGAGTAGAGACTTGCAGAGCAAAGGTCCTGAGATGAGAGAACTGCATCCGCTGGGATGTAGAGCAACTATCGATGTATGCTAAGGTATGTTGTCTGCTACTAAGCCCAGAAATCATAATCTTTTAGCGTTTGTAGTGAGGGTGGATTTAGGCAAATCTGTCAGATAATATGACAGGGCTTTTTATTGTATATGGTCTCCTAATCATGATAATGACGTTCCTAACCTATGTTTGTTTTCTTGTTGTGGCACAATTATTGCATATTAGAGCACAATAGTTTAAATAAATATTCTAAACTTCCTTTGTGTCTCCTTTCTATTTATTGTGGACAAGTAGGAGGGAGAGAATAAAAGGGGATGACCTGCTATGCAATTCCTGAGAGGGTCGGGAATGTTGTGTTCTGGGGTGTCAAATCACTTGTCGCTCTGGAAAGGTCAGGAGGGCAAGTGAGGCACTTTAAGGTAGCCAGATTTGGGCCCATAGAAACTGATAGGGTATGGTAGCTCAGTCTCTACATGCTGATGCTCTATGGTCACAAGTATAGTTCTGTTTTAGAGAAGAATCTTTGCAACACTTTAACCTAGAGAAAGGAGAAGAGATGAAACATAAAACATAATTAAGAGGACTCAGTTTAGGCACTATTCTTTCAGACAACTTAAACCCCCATCTACTTAGCACCAAATGTCTATAAAAGAATAAGCTACACACATTACCCTGGCACAATATAATGTATTGGTATGTAATATATAGCCTAATAAACCCTTAAATTTTGGCAAACATTGATCTTCGGCTTCTTTAATAAAACATGATGGTGGGGAGGATTTGAAATGAACCTCCAGAGCAAACACCAGAGGCTACCTTCTTTCTAAAGGTGGGGGCCAACGTGGAATTGCTACTGTTTAAGCTCCCATACTCCCACCCATCTTTGACCAGAGACATTTTAAGGCATGGGAAAAGTGGGCTCTGGCACAGGGCCCCAGCCTTTCAGGGAGCCCCCTGATAGAACCAGCTTGTTTTTGCAGAGAGTCTTGCCCTGGTGACTCTGAATAATTCTTGCACAGATTGTAATAGGCTCATCACCCCAATTCAAAATAAATGAAAGAAAAACGGTATGTGAAACACATTTTGCAGAGAAATGTTGAATTTATGTTTCATTCTTTCAGATCAAAGCAGGACCTCAAATATTCTTAAATCACAGAGATTATTTGCAGTAATATTAGTGAACTGCTGCTGTGTTACTACATTGAAAATGCACCTCACCATCCCTAAATATTAGATGCAAACAAATCTAGAATATGGACCAGTGTGCCTGTCCACTGTCAGTGACCTGGTCAAAGAGGGCATGAAAGAACTGGAATGGATCATACATCCAAAGCTGTTCAGAACAGGGGACAGAAATTATGTTTGACCCAGGCCTCAAACTCCTGAAGATGTCCCTGTCTGTGATGCCAACATGTCATATGCTGCACTGACCTCCCAGATAGAAAGCGCTTCCTGAGCAGTGCCGGGGGTATAACTCTGTTTCCCCTGCACTGATGAGTGCAGGAGAGAGTGTTGGGAAGTGGGGAATGTCCCCCTAGCAGACCCCTGCTTAAATATGCCCCCATCTAAAAAGGGGGGCCAATTGGGGGTGTTTGCTTTCAATCTGGCCCCTGGTGGGGTAGAAGCTCACAAGACACCAGATATTTTATGGGTGTCATTTTTAAATAATGGGGGCACACTGGTGCAGGGAAATTCCCCAACACAAAGGGGACAATACAGTGTCTGCCCTCTTTGATAGGCAGGTTGGGGAGTTAGGGAGATTACCCCCAATCTGCCCTCCTCCGCAGAGAGGTAGAAAGGTACTTAGGCACCAGGAATTTTATGGACAATTTGTGGCAAGTGGTGGTGGTAGCCCATTCCGACATACGGCCGTACCCCCATCTTGGCAAAGTGTTTTTTCTTCTCCCTGAGATTCAGGATGGGTGCTTGCCCGAATCTGCTCCCAGTCAGTTAGGAAGCCCACTAGACACCAGACATTTTATGGGAAAGTTTTTAGTAAGGGGCGGGGTGGCTCACTCTGGCATAGGGCCATGCCACTACCCCAAAGAGGGCAATGTGTTCTTTCTTCTCCCTGGTAATTAGTATGGGAGTTTGTCTCCAAGAGTAGAGCTAGAAAGCCCAGGAAATTATTTTCTAAAACCAAAAGAATGGAGTGGAGGCAGCGCACCCCAATCTAGGGCCATACCTTCAACCAAAAGGAGGTAATACAGTCTCTACGCCCTCCCAGGTGGCAGGTTGGGGGTTGGGGGTTAGACCCTCAACCTGTCCCTCTGGGGGATAGAAAGACAACAGGGCATCAGGTACATTTGAAAAAAAAGAATCGAGTGGGAAAGCCCACCCTAGCTTAGGGCCATGTGCCCACACCAAGGGGACAATAAAGCCTTTCTACCTCTACAGGAAAGTCCACTAGACACCAGTGATTTTCTCTGAAAAAAAGAACAAGGTGGGCGGGGCCACCCTGGACCAGGCCATGCCCTAACCCCAAAGGGGAAACACAGTCTTTCTGTCCCCATGGGTGTCAAATTGGGCTTTTGCCTGCAATCTGCCCACTGGGGCGTAGAAAGCCCACTGGACACGAGGGATTTTGTTTAAAAAAAGAAAGAGATGGGAACGGTCCACCCAGGCATATGGCTCTACAACCACCTCAAAAAGGGCAACCCAGACTATCTGCCACCTCCAAAGTCCAGATGGAGTTTGCCTGATGGGGAGGGGCAGGAGGCCAGAAAGCCCAATCAACACCTGGGATTTTGAAATGGCACCAAATAAAAGATGGTGAAGTCCCACCCTTGTCATTGGGACACAGATGCACCCCAGAAGGGGCTATAGAGTATTTATGCTTCCTGTGGAAAAGATTGCCTCACATGGGGTTTTACTCATAATCTACCCCTAAGGGGGGTAGAAAGCCCACTAAATAACAGGGATCTTACTGTGGGGCACAAACTGGGTGTAGTCTTCCCACCAGCCTCCTCTGTGGTACTGACATATTTAAGAAGTGTACTCCTATTATGGATTGGGGCTTAAACCAATAAAGCTAGAGGTAAAGAATTTGCTCTGGACAAACCTGGTTGATGTATCTGACCCATGCTGCACCGTGGTCAGCATCAAATTGAGCATTGGTCCTGTTTACCATGACTAGTGACTGTTATTGGCAACATGTGCTCCTAATCAATATTTCTGCTTAAACATTTAGAAATGTGTTTCTCTGGTTCCCCTTATTTGATTTTTTGTTTTTATTTTGGTGTATTTTGTTTATTAAATTGTTCTCTATTGTCCTAATTCATTTTGGGGTTTTTATTGTTTTGCATTTTGACTTTAGTACTGTTTTAGCCCTGCATAAATACTTTACACTTTGCCTCAGCATTAGGTTTTTCTGCTCTGTGCCATAGCTACCAGGGAATGGATTTCAGGTAAATTTAGTGACTTTAGTGAGTCACCCTAACAAGGAGTGTGGTTATTAGCTGAGTTGATACCTATCCCACTCAATTAAAATCCAATGTTCTTACACATAGATTTCCTTCATAAACATTATTTGTTCACTATAGATTGCCATAAAAATTGCTGTAATGTTGGTACACAATGAAAAATCATTATAAGCTGCAGCTCAGTTGTTGGCTCCTGTTTTGTGAAAATCTGAAAACCCTAAATATCCAGCAACCAGAAGGGTCTTACAGATTTAATGTTATATTGCTTTTGTAAATTGGCAATTGTGGCAAAAAATTACAGATAAACACATCATCACCAATTGCTTCTCTTAATTTACTTTCATGTTTTGTTTTTATTGAAATTATTTCTGCTGGTTCACGAAAGCACAAATATTTAGAAACATGGACTACCTCTTAGCAAAAACTATGGTACTTCTTTATACAACTCTACTTGTTCCAGAAATCTGGTATGGTAGTCATTCTAGCAATGTAAACTTCTCATTCATGCTATCTTCAGGAAAATATTATGCTTTCTTGTCTTTTTTTCTAAAACTACACTTAGCTGTTTTTGGCTTTTTTCCCAGACCCTCGAGGGGAATGCACAAACTTTGGGTACCTTTACAATTCCCAGAATGTTGAGAAAAATGGACGTAAATTTGGTGCGGACATGTTAGGTGGAAAATAAAGTTGCGTAAGCATGAAGTTTTCCAAATATAAATAAAAGGGGCCAGCATTGTAGGTGGAAAAGCCTCTGCAGTTATGTTAAGGCATCTTAACACTGGGGACATGCTCACCTAATGCAATATTTAATTACAAGAGAGAAAGACATGCACCAAATAAATCTTACTAATTTGCCTTGCTAGTATATAGGATTTATAGTATATAAGAAAATGAAAACTCATACCATATCGATTGCTACACCTATCTCTTTTAAAATTGTTTAATGTGCCGTGACAACTGTATGTGAAAATGATGCTCACGTGTAGTTCTACAGGGAATTTCTTCATAGTATAGCCTTCATATCCCCCGAAAACGAGAAGACTACATGATTGCTGCTCCTTGCTCTGTTCTCCAAGTCCTCCGGAATTTTAAGCATTTTTTCATCTCCTTTTCCATGTAATATTTATAGGCTATGTAATTTGTGTCATTGAAAATATGTTTACTATCATATTGTTGTTCAATGAATTCAGGTTTACCTTACCAGCAGTGGCACTGATAAACTTGAGAGAAAATTCCGATACCTCATGTCATTTAGGATACCATTGACAGAATGATAAGACTTTGAAACAATGGGGCCAATTTAGAGTTTGATGTAGAGGGCTCTCTGTTGCAAATCCCTATCTTGAACGGAGACCTAAGTCTGACCTGAACTCTATTGTCAGAACCCCTTTTAGAGAGCCTTAGGGCATGCAGGGACTACTGTGCCCAAACATGGAGGTTGAGGCCTTTTACTCCTGAAGTTGTGACCAACTATGGATCCCACTCAATTGGGCCAAGTACATTTTCTGCACATGACTGGTAGCTGTGGTTGAGTAGTCAAGTTCCCTCGGGGTGGGTGTAGATGCTGGTCAGTGTACATGATTCATAACTCAAAATGCAAGCAATACCAACAATAAATGGATTTCCAGCCAAATACTTGGTTTATAAAAAAAATATTTTTTTATTTCTAATTCCACACATGCAAAGAGATGCAACATTCTAATGCAATAATACTATCCTCCACGAGGCCGGAGCTCTAGTCATTGTCAAGCAAAACCTGTCCCACCCTCCTTAGTGTAACGTGATCAGGTTTATTCCCCATTCACTGGTAGCCACATCAGGTAATGCAAACTATTAGGCTATACTCAAGAGTTCTTCCTTCTGCCCTTGTAGGACTTTAGTCAAGTGTCTATAGTGGTACAGCACTCTTACCAGAAATTCACTGGGGGCCCAAAGGCCGGGTTACAGTCTTACCCACTCCTGCAGTATGGCAGCGTTCAGTGGTGCAGCGAGTCATCTCTCTTTGGGTGCTCCTAAGCACAGATCCTATACGGCAAATTCAGCTGCTTGTGATGGATTTGGCAGCACCTGGCGGCACAGAATCTTCCCATTGAGCAGCTGTGCCGGTTGGTTTCCAGTGATCGGAGCTGCTCCCGCTCTGCAGACACAAAAGGTAAGTAGCACTTCCCACTAGCAGGGGGTGCAGGGTGCTGGTGTGTTGTCCACTAGCTCCTGGCTGGAGTTTCGATGAGGGTGCAATGTCCTCAGTGACCCTCGAAAGCAAAAAGAAAAAAGAACAGATGATGGATGGAATGCTGAACAATGCAAACATTCACCCCCAGTTACAGATCTGTGTTTAATCCATAATTTTTCTGCTCACCTGACACCCTAGTTTGGACCTAGCCATGTGCAAATCAATCTCAACCTTGCTCCTCAAGGGAACAGTCTAGCCCAAACTGCCAGGCTATGTCCTTCCTGGACCGTGGAAACAAGCATCCTGGGGCCTGTTTTTGGGTATCAGCCAGGCTAGCTTGAATCTAGTGACACAGTGAGCATGGGATCCACTTCTGGGCATACCTTTCCCACTTATGGCGACAAAAGCAAAAGGAACAGATAGTGGCCAGAATGCTAACAATGCAAACATTCACCACAGTCACAAATCTGGGTTTAGTCCATCATTTTGGTCACCACACCACCCCAGTTTGGACCCAGCCATATGCACATCACTCTTTACCCTACTCCTCATGGGAACGGTCCACCCACACTGCTAGGCCAGGTCTTCCTGGACTGGAATCAAGCATCCTGGGACCGGTTTCAGGGTTTCAGTGTACCTCAGGCACTTTGTCAGGTGAAGATCAAGCCATGCAGACTCGACCCACTGGTCACAGCAGTTCTCCTTTGGTCCAGGACAACGCCTCGAACTTTGTACCAAAGTGGTACTGGAAACCCCTCCTGGCATATGGGATTGTCTTGGTACTCACCATGAGGGTGCAGACTCCCCTTGGGCATCCACCCTCACCAGGTTGGTCCCTCTGAGCATAAGTTGTCACCAATTTTGGCAGTCACAGGTCCCGCACACCTGGCTAAAACTCAATTCATCTGTGACCCATTCTGACATATGAAGTCACAGTGGCACGGTGGTACTGCTTAGTGCTTCCTGCCTAGCTCTACTGTGGTTGTTAAGAACCACACAGCCCTCTCCTGGCATACAAGGGATGCAGAGCCGATACTGCACACAGTCAACGGCCCAATCAGAGCATAGTCTCACACCTCGCTCTGGGAATCCTCATGCAAGGCTTCCCACTGGACCCTGCTCCCTCCAATGCTCTCCTCTCCCTCACAGGGCACACTGGTCTTGGTAAGAAGGCAGGCAATGTACTTCAGGCTCCAGGCCAGGTAACCTTAGTGTCCTGGATGATGTTCTCTCACCCAGCAAAGACTAGCAGGCCTTTATCCTGGTCACAAACAGAAGTCTTGTAAAGCGTCCCCTTTGCACACAGCCCATCTGGCTGCTTGGTACATGACACATTTTTGGGGACTCAAACTCCCCTTCCCATAGCCTTTTCCAGGCACCAAACATAATTTAGAGTCTGAGTCTTAGAAGTTTTTTGCTCGGGTTCTGCTTCTTTTGAAATGGGCACCTCTCCTTTTCATCTTTCCTCTCTTAAGTGGTCTGTCACAGAAGGCACGACTCCGAAGCTGATTGTCCACGACTAGTTTATGGGAGTGACCAGAGAATATACCTGGATATCAGCCACAGAGATAGGAGTATCAAGAGTTAATCTCAGTCCACCTGTCCTACTCTTTATAATCCTCTTACTGAGATGTGTCCAGGGCCCTGCCTTGTGATCCATCACTGAATCAAACAGCAGTCTTTTGAAATATAAAGGGAGTCTCATCCTTCCCTTCAGTGTGTCCCCACTCAGCTCACAGAAATGCAGTAATTTACAAATTTGCCTGGAGTGATTCCTATACTCCTCATGTTCTCACCGGCAGGTCTAGGCTTCCAAAAAAGGACCCCAGGTCCCCAGGTTCCTTCATACAATGTACCATTGCAGACACACTCACTCAATGTACTTTCTCAGCACACTCTGGTACAGTACTGTTACCTCTATGCATTGCATACTTGCATGTACACATGCGCTCACTACACGCACCCAAACTGCATGCACAGTTTATCACTGAAGTTTCCACTATTTAACTGGGGTGTGCTCTTTAGAAACACACATTCTGCCAGACCACATACTCACTATGTGCATGCTGCACAACATTTCACCCTTCTTGTATTGTACACACAAACACCCAGCACATGCAAGCCCTGCGAACGTATTTTGCACAGTACTACATCTCTCATGTACTGCATTCCTCTCAGGCATACATTCACCCTGACACGTACTAACATCATCACACATATACTGCACAAAACGACACCATGCTCGTATTGTTCCCTCCCAGGCACATGTACAACCAATGTAGGGACACCACTTCTACGCTATTCAGCACTACACAGCTACCTGATGTAGGCCAAGGGTGAGTTAAGCTCACAGCAGCGTAACTTTTAAAAAGATGTGTGAGCCTGTAGACCTCACTCCAGTGACACAGGGTAAAAATGGTCCTCTTCACTACCACTGATCACTACTTGGATTGCGTCAACAACCTCGCTCATGCTGCTTAATTCCTGGTGAAGGCGGTAGCCTTCCACCAAATATGAGGGTAGTGCTTTGAGCACCCTTCCTGGTCCACCAATATTGCAATCCATGAGACAGGCCAATGTCATGGCGCACACACATGATCCACGTTTGGCTAGGACAAAAAAAATAACATCAGGAATCCAGACAATAGCATAGTTTGCCACTTAAGGCAGGGGTACGTGTCTCTTGTCATGCAGACAACTTTTCTGTCTCAACTTCTAACAATTGGAGAAGCTGTCAGGAGTTTGGTGGTAAAACTCTTGAGCTTTAATTTTGGATATGCACAAATTCCAGAATCAAAAAATGTACGTGCAAGAGTTTGAATACTTAAGCATCTACCAAAATATCAAGAATGTATCATTCTAAACAAACAACAATTGCCCTTGGTCCGCAACTCCAGGTGTATAAGAAATGGCCCTGAAAAATCAAGGACCCCCTCCACTTTAGTCCCCTAATATGAGCAAAGCTTAGTTGAACAGTTCAGCTCTAGCAGTCATCGCCCTCCTGTCACTAACACTGTACTGCTCCTATTGGTTGGTTTCTATGCTAAACATCAGTCAAAGACAATTATCTCCCAATGCTGTCTTGTATCATTCAAAAAATACCACGAAGAGGTGACCTTACATTTAGCTGCGGGACATTTTATCACATTGCGCGTCTCCACGTATGAGCGCGCGCAAATCATTAGGTGTTTGTTCGCCTCAGTGCATGCAGTTTTTTGTACTCTGTTGATTCAACCCTTGTTCTTTTCCAAGAGCAAATAATTACACTCTAAACACCCACGCTAGTTTAGTCATGCAAATATTTACCCAGGTATCAGATGAAAAAGGTTATCAGCCTGTAAAATAATATCGCCTACCAGATGTTGCAAACACACACACACACCACTGAGTCATTAATTATACCAACGCATAGAAATACAAATTATTTGGAATTACAGCTCCTCTGGGTAGGAGCTTCACTCTAAATTCTACTAGGCTTGCTCTCACGCGTGGTAAATCATCCACCGCGATGGTATTTGCGTCCAGTCATTTTTTAAAGCCACAATCTTTGTCGTGTCAACTTGTCAGGGGTCAAAGGGAAGAGCGGGCAAGACTCCCAAAATCAATCTGCTTCTAGGAGACTTGTCTCATTTCATTTCAAATTACCAGCTGTGGCTGAAGCCCGCGATGGACAAACCGCCTCCTGCCATAAACCATGACAAGAACAGGTCGAACGTGCGTGATCGCTCATGAGGGCACGCCACGCTGGCCGTGGCCGCCATTAACTACCTGTAAGCCGCTCTGCAGGCCTAAGCGGTCCTGCCAGCCAACAGGGAATATAAATACTTAAAGGACAGTTTAACGTCCACAGGCAGCTCCCCTGGGATTAAAACCCTATCATCCAAAGGCACCTCTGTGCTTATAGAAGGATTCTTCTTGGTATTATTTTCTCGACTAATACGTTGTTTTACATTTGCCAATGCGTTTGTAAAATATTTCTTTATTTATTCGTTTTTCAGTTTTTTTTAAATAGTGCCAGGATCTTGTGTCCATTTAGCCAACTGAGTGGACACTTTACCGCACGAAGAGGGAGAAGTGATAACAAATTAGGGGAATGGGTGAAAAATGCGGCAATGTGGAGCAGCACACATGCATGACAAGGAAGTAAAAATAGTGAACACACTACTGCTTTAAATGAGCAAGTACTCTAAAGTACTCAGTATCTGAACTTTAAATTGCACTTTCAGCACTGCTCCAATAATTTTAATGGCATAGTACTGGCACTTTTCAGTAGTTAACAGCTACTCGGGGACCAGGAGTACCAGCACTTCTATATTTCTACTTCAAGCATTAGAGCACAAAAAGAACAGTCATTTCAATGACTAAATAGGGATAAATTGTAAAGTCTAAACTAGATTATTGTAATAATATTGTTTGTGTGTATACATATATGTGAGCAAGCTCCTTCGTAGAGTGAAACGCGTCATGGAAGACACCTGTCTTAAAATGCCGGATTAAAACTTTGCACTGCTTGCACTTTGATATCTTGTGTTGATCCGTGATTTTCGAAGGGAATCCGAAAGAGGTCTACACCTGAAAGTTTTCCGCCAAATGCTAGGCGGTCAGGAAGTTTTATATGTATATATATATATATATATATATATATATATATATATATATATATATATATGGATCAATCTCTGCTTCAAAGGTTGCAACCACAGAAAGATACGGACCACCACACAACTCTTCGAGTGTTCACAGCATAGGTTTATTTTATTATCCATTGCAAGTTAGGATAGGCATGACGCGTTTCGGGCAGGAACTGCCCTTGATCACATCAATATATATATATATATATATATATATATATATATATATATATATATATATATATATATATATATATATATATATATTCACTGAAAAAACCATAGGTTTCACACCAGTTATAGTTAGGTGGAAATTTTACTCGCATAAAACCATTGAAATTCCCATGTTATAGTTAGTTGGACTCACTATAACTTGCGCGTGCAATGCACTGCTGATGACGTCACATATTACATCACTCATGACATGGTCAGTGACATCACTCATGACATCACTGATGACATCTCAAATGACATCACTGATGACAACATCCTTGTGACAAAGTGGCAGACCTCCTATCAGCATAAAATAACCTTTGACACACACATTCAAAAATAGAAACTAACATTTTCTTAAAAAAGGAGAAACCAATACCAATTACAACAACTTATTAGGTAATTCCAACATCTACATACACTTCCACTCATTCACCAACAGTTCTATATAGTCACTCATGCATGTACTTACTCATCATATGTACTCATACACCTATACATCCTGTTACACACTAATACTCATCCATATAGTTACTCACACACAAATTCACACATGCAAATAAACTATCTAAAAACCATTTACTTGATTATACTGCTATATACACACCACTACACATACTTCTACAGAAACGGAAACATATTTACTCTCTTAAACAATCAATTATAAAAACACATACTCACTAACCCACCCATACACTCAATCATCCACCCATTCAGTCTTGCACACATGCTGTCTTCAAAATACATACAAATAGTGAGTCACTCATTCATACATCTGTGCTCTAAGTAATATCCCCCACCGAACCATACAGACA
Source organism: Lissotriton vulgaris (assembly GCF_964263255.1). Taxonomy (NCBI): domain Eukaryota; kingdom Metazoa; phylum Chordata; class Amphibia; order Caudata; family Salamandridae; genus Lissotriton; species Lissotriton vulgaris. Next base: position 848,191,063 of record NC_141685.1, read on the forward strand.
CTGATACTGATACTCAAAAAAACAACTAATAACCCATATACACACTCATGTAGCTACTCACCAACCCATGCAGCCACTTATACACAAAGTGAGACACAGATACAGATATTTAAATATTTAAACATTACTCGCTAATATATGTATTCACTAAGGTACATTTAATAAGTCAGTTAACCAATCAATTTTACACAAAAAAACATCCATTTAGACATGTATTTACCCATTTATTCTTCCATCAACCTTTAGACATACATATATAAAAATATTTATTTTTCAGAAAGATACACATTCACTGGATGATGTCATCAGTGATGTCATTTGAGATGTCATCAGTGATGTCATGAGTGATGTCACTGACCATGTAATGAGTGATGTAATATGTGACGTCATCAGCAGTGCATTGCACGCGCAAGTTATAGTGAGTCCAACTAACTATAACGTGGGAATTTCAATGGTTTTATGCGAGTAAAATTTCCACCTAACTATAACTGGTGTGAAACCTATGGTTTTTTCAGTGAATTTAATAGGATTTTTAAATGCTAATTCCTAACTATAACTGGTGTGAAACCTATATTTTTTTCAGTGAATATATATATATATATATATATATATATATATATATATATATATATATATATATAAATAAATATATATATATATATATATATATATATTACCTACTGGCGTTCGCCAGTAGGTATATATAGTTAGGATAAATTCCCTATGGGACTTTTGAAAATTCTATGTCTAATAACTTTGGCGTTTGTGGATGGAATCGGCTGAAATTTTCAGGAAAATGGCACATTTTGTTTCCGAGCAGCTCCTGAAAATTTGGTGGGGTTTCGTCAAGGGGGGGCTGAGAAAAAAGGGGGGTCCCAAAACGCGTTTTTTGCATTGAGTTTTCCATAGGGCGGTTGGACTCACTTTTAGCTCGAACGGCTGAATGGATTTGCACGAAACTTGGCAAAATTGTAGGGACTGTTAGCCCGATGTGCCTTTGCTAGGTCTCAATATATGTGCTCCAGTAGTTTTTGAGAAATTAACGTTCAAACCAAGATATATATCTGTAACAGCGCTCTGGGCAGCGATCCGGTCCGCTTACTTTTCGCTTATCGGAACTTTGCGCGCAGAAAGCTGATTGGCTCTCCGGTGTCTGTCAACATTCTAAACAGTCCGGAGCGGACGCCATCTTGTCTCTCGGTAGGATCGAGAGAGAAGAAGAGGTGGAAAACGAAGGGGGAATTTAATGAAAGGGGGCAAGGTATCCCCCTCTTGACCTCCTAGGAATGTTGTTGGGGTTATTAAAGGGTCCCGTGGGGAAAATAAAAAAAAAATGATTTTTCACGGTAGAAGCGCGGCCGCGAACTGGTAGCGAAACGGGAATTCGCCATTTTGTGCTTCGTAAATTAAATTACTAGTTATAAGTGGGTACGGGAGACGTATCCTAATCCCCTATGTTTCCTGAGGGTGGGTGAGGAGGCTGATATATGTTGATACATCTCTTCCAGCGGCTGTGCGTGAGCTTTTTTTTTTTTTTTGCTGCGTGACAGTCCGGAGCGGCCGCCATCTTGTCTCTCGGTAGGATCGAGAGAGAAGAAAAGGTGAAAAACTAAGGGGGAATTTAATGAAAGGGGGCAAGGTATCCCCCTCTTGACCCCCTAGGAATGTTGTTGGGGTTATTAAAGGGTCCCGTGGGGAAAATAAAAAAAAAATGATTTTTCACGGTAGAAGCGCTTCACGGGCCGCGAACTGGGCCGCAAACTGGTAGCGAAACGGGAATTCGCCATTTTGTGCTTCGTTAATTAAAGTACTAGGTATAAGGGGGTGCGGGAGACATATCCTAATCCCCTATGTTTCCTGAGGGTGGCTGAGGAGGCTGATATATGTTGATATATCTCTTCCAGCGGCTGCGCCATCTTGCCTTTTTTCGAATGCCACAATTTTGTCGTGCACGGCAGCCATTTTAGATGCTAGGCTGGTCCCAGGCTATCACCTACCCCTGCGGATGTAGTTTATGGCCCCAGCTGTAGAGAATTCAGACATGCCAATTCTCCTGATTCAGGCGTGTGAGTACTGATTTCAGTGCTAGTCTCCCGCCTCCCGATTTCTGCAAGCAAAAACCCGGGGGCATATTACTAACAACTAGCGATAATTTTTGTCTATAACTTGTTTAGAGACAAAAATTATCGCCGCACATCGGCGATTTTTATCGCAGATAAACCTTGCTATTATCGCAGAAAAGTCAGCGATATTCATGTATTATCGACCTAATGCTCTTAGCCATGTTATCCACCTCCCATTGGATAACATGGCTAAGACCTGCTCAGGGCAGGTGTTAGCTTTTGGAGATATTCGCGCTTAGTGCGAATATCTCCAAAAGTTGGTAATAGAAGGTAGCGATGTTAGGGACTGTTTCCAGTCGCTAACATCTTGGCACGCCACTTTGCATGTCATTAGTGATAAGTATCACTGACATGCAAAGCCGGGCCCAAGATGGTCGCTATCTCCTTTTAGGTGTCACTAACTGGTGTTAGCGACAGCTTGATAATAGGGAAATAATTTTATCTCCGCTTTCATGGTTTTTAAAGCCAAAAAAGCGGAGATAAACCCCCTTGCTAATATGCCCCACGATTCCTTGGGGGTTTCAGCTGATAGGGCTTGGTATTGTGTTACATGGTAATTTTTCCATGAAACGTCAGAGGGTCGATGTAGGGGTTCTAGAAGAGGTGATAAACCATTTAAGCCTCATGAACAAGCGCATGGTCTTTTAAAGATTTCTGAAGTACTCGGGGCGGCGGTGTGTGTGTGCCCTCTTTCAGGAGCGGGCGGGGGGGCACTGCCAGCAACTTGCCAGGTCAGGTAGTGTTCAACACGTGCATCACCCTTTCTCTGCTTGCTATTGCGCTCCATGCTTCGGAAAGGTAAGAAAAAGAACGTGCATTTGAGTTTGAAATGTCCGATCCTGCAGCAGCACACTTCCAAAGCCCACACATGACAATAACCCGATTCAAGGCCCCATTCACCCGTTTTTCAAAAAATAGATAACACTCCAACAAAGTAAGGTTATAAAACTTTATTAACTTTTAACGATAATGAACAGAACAAAAACTAAAAACATTTAAACATTTATTAACACAAAAAGCAACAATGGTTAGAAGCTGTCTTTTGTGCGAATAGTCCCAAGGCAGCACAACGTGCAGAGTTCTGGACGGCACCCAGGTGATGTCGCCTGGGTGCCGCACTGGTTTAGGGATCCTACAATGCTGCTCCGAAAATTGGCGTGGGGTGTCCCGGGTGGGGCGGGGGGAGGCCTCGTCAGTAGCGGTCTGTTGTGCGAATAGTCCCAAGGCAGCACAACGTGCAGAGTTCTGGACGGCACCCAGGTGATGTCGCCTGGGTGCCGCACTGGTTTAGGGATCCTACAATGCAGCACAGAAAAACAGCGTGGGGCGTCCCGGGTGGTGCGGGGGGAGGCCTCGTCAGTAGCGGTCTGTGTCCAGTGTCACATGGCTGACACAACATGTACGACAGGCACCCAGGTGATGTCCAGTAAACTGCCGCACTGGTTTTGGTATCCTACAATGCTGCTCCGAAAATTGGCGTGCGGCGGCCCGGGGGGGGGGGGGGAGGCGGCGTGAACGGGCCTCCCCAGGTGGCGGCCATCTAGCTGAGTTGCGCTCGCTCTTGCGGCCACAGCGTCTCGCTCACCATGTTGTGGAGTTGCTCCCACTCTTGCAGTGCAGCGATAGGCGGCTGCCACACGGCTGTCAAAATGGCGGACGGCTCTTCGGTTTTGGGCCTGGTCCACTGAAATGGCCCTGGGACACCTTGGAAGTCGGACGCTTGCCTGCTAGGGCTTGGGCTCCATTCTCGAAAAGCGTCCCCTCAGCCGTGAAGATTGTATAAAAGTCTTGGGGGCCCCCGACTCCCGCAGGCTTCCGGTGGGGAGCGGCTGCCATGATTGCTCGCGGAATGACCACGACGGAGCCACGAGATGGTGGTGCTCTCATGCTGACGCCAGCTTCAGTCTGAATGATCCAGAAACAAGGTGGGGCTTTCATCGTTTGGGAAAAAAAATGTTCTAAACCAATGAAATGTGTTATTTTTAGGTCATATGACCAAGCCTTCCATCTTTAGGAAACCAAAAGTAAAATGAACCAATGAAAAGTTTTATAAACAAGTCACATGACCTGTTCTGCGGCATAGGGCTACAAAAAGCGTAGAAAATCCGTTGGCACGTGAGGCGGCGTCAGTAGCGGACCGATGTGCGAATAGGCCGAAGGCAGCACAACGCGTCGAGATCCGGATGGCACCGAGGTGGTGTCCAGCAAATTGCCGCACTGGTGTGGCCATCCTACAATGCTGCGCCGAAAGACGGCGTGTCCAGCTGAGTTGCGGTCACTGTCAGTAGCGGACCGATGTGCGAATAGGCCGAAGGCAGCACAACGCGTCGAGATGCGGATGGCACCGATGTGGTGTCCAGCAAATTGCCGCACTGGTGTGGCCATCCTACAATGCTGCGCCGAAAGACGGCGTGTCCAGCTGAGTTGCGGTCACTGTCAGTAGCGGACCGATGTGCGAATAGGCCGAAGGCAGCACAACGCGTCGAGATCCGGATGGCACCGAGGTGGTGTCCAGCAAATTGCCGCACTGGTGTGGCCATCCTACAATGCTGCGCCGAAAGACGGCGTGTCCAGCTGAGTTGCGGTCACTGTTGCGGTACAGTGACTCGAACGCACCGAGATCCGGATGGCACCGAGGTGGTGTCCAGCAAATTGCCGCACTGGTGTGGCCATCCTACAATGCTGCGCCGAAAGACGGCGTGTCCAGCTGAATTGCGGTCACTGTTGCGGTACAGTGAGTCGAACGCGCCGAGATCCAGGACCGATGTGTGAATAGGTCGGAACCAGCACAAGGCGCCAAGATTCGAATGGCAAGTCCTGGATGTTGAGTGCCTCAGTTGAGATTTCTGAGCAGTGCTTGTAAGATTGTCTGAAGCTTATTTGCATCTGCTGCAGCTTCACTATTGCCCTTGTGTGGCCAAAGGTCGCACATGACATAGGCGGCCGGCTCCCGAGGTCCGGCGGAACTTTTTGCCTTTTCCTTTCTGCTTCTTTTCCTACAATGCGTTTCATCTGAAGACACGACCAGGTCCCTGAATGTGTGCAGGGGGACGCTATTGATTGAATGAAAATGGCGGCTTGACACAAAGCTGACTCAAGCGTTACTGTTGGTGCTATACAGACAAAAATTGGTTTTCAGTTTGTACATTCTTCAGGTTTTTTTTTTCCATCCAAGTCTGATTGAGAGTTTGTAGAAAAATGGCTTCAGATTTTCCACATACTACTCTTCAACATTCTTCCTAAATGTAACAATGTGAAACTCACTAGGAGAACGGCTGTTTCTGTTTCCTTTCAAAATGCTGCCACCAATATTTTCTGAATGGAAGACACCATCTTGTAGCATAAAGGGCCGAAAGGGGTTCTGGTCTGGCCGATGGTTGGTGGAGACATTTTGACTATATCTTGGACCTGCCCGGCCTCGTCCAAAATGGCGCCGGTATAAATGGGACTCGTAACTCCTTGCCCGCAAATGTATATCTAGAAAATGTTATTGTAAGTGGCCCTGTCTTATTTTAATTACAAAATGTACGTCCACCGATTCCGCAACTGTTAGACATGTTTGTTCTTGCAACCTAATGGCCCGCTCGTTACGTTCTTCTACAGTGTAAATGTCTCCTCATCATATACGATTTGAGTTTGCTCCGTGGCCGGCCCACGTGGTTATAGGCCCGTATTTGTATACTGACATTTTCACAATAAAGGTTTTTAAAACAAAACACGGTAGTAGTATTTTCATTTGTAAAGTTTTTACTTTTAGTGACTGTTTTCGAATCAGTAAAAGGCAAGTGAAATAAAGCAGTCCAATTACATGACGGATAAAAGGTATAATATGTAGGAACGCAGTAAAGATAAATGGTCAAGGGCAGTTGTGTTTTTCATGTCTGCAACATAAAGTGATCGATAAGAATCTGATAATCAGGCGCATCGGCGACTAAGACAGCAGGCCGAATCTCTTTTACTCAACGGCTCCGTCATGGAAGGAAGAAACGCCCTTTTTCTCGAAAAAGGAATATATTTTACTTGCCAGACAGTTGTAAATTTTCCGGGAAAGTACATTAGCCTGGAATATTATAACATATGTTTGAAAAAAAAATATTGTTCGAAAATAATAAAAAGCGTAATTTTTAGGTCATATGACCAAGCTTTTCATCATTAAATTAACAAAAGTAAAATGAACCAATGAAAAGTTTTATTAACAAGTCACATGACCTGTTATGCTTACGTTACGCGCTGCGCGCCGCGCCTCGGATCACTTCCGGGTGCGCTAACGCGGCGTGTCATAAAACGCATTACGCGACAACGTAGGTCAAGAATATAGTCTAAATGTCTCCACCAACCAGCGTTCAGAACACAACCCCTTTCAGTAGTCCAAAAAGTTCTGTTAAATGACAACAGAGGGGACAGGCAACAAGAACCATCAGTCAAAGAGGGGAGGGCAAGTTCTTCTCTTCCGGGTCATGTTGGGGCGCTACCGGAACTGATCGAATTGGTAGTCTACAGTGTTTCTGGATGTTTCAGACTAAAGCTGGCGTCAGCATGAGACCACTACCATCTCGTAGCTCCGTCGTGGCCATTCCACGAGCAATCATGGCAGCCGCTCCCCACCAGAAGCCTGCGGGAGTCGGAGGCCCCCATGACTTTTGTAGAATCTTCACGGCTGAGGGGACGCTTTTCGAGAATGGGATCCAAGCCCTAGCAGACAAGCGTCCGAGTTCCAAGGTGTCCCAGGGCCATTTTAGTGGACCAGGCCCAAAACCGAAGAGCCGGCCGCCATTTTGAGAGTCCTGTGGCAGCCGCCTATCGCTGCACCGCTAGAGCGGGCGCATCTCAACTACATGGTGAGCGAGACGCTGTAGTCGCAAGAGCGGGCGGAAAACAGCTGAATGGCGGAAGAGGCACAGTGTAGCAAAAGCGGGCGGAATGGCAACTAAAACGATAAAGGGGCGCCTCACTACAGCTTGTCTTCAGGTCAAACGGATTGTGGGACAAGGTCCAGAATTGAAGAGTCATCAAAAGGCAAAAAGTACCGCCGGACCCCGGGAGCCGGCCGCCTATGTCGGGGGCGATCTCAGGCTACACCAGTGCTATAAGACTTGGGGAGGGTGTCGGAGCCAAGCGTCTTCTCCGAGTCCATGGCCATCACAGCGCCCCTCAGGGGCCTCCGTCAAGCTGTTTAGGAAGGTAACATATCATATTGTTTTCTAATGCAGTCAGGTCCACAAACGACACTCACTTACTTTGAGAATAGTGAAGCTGCAGTAGGAGGAAATAAGCTTCAGACAGTGTTACAAGCGCTGCTCAGAACTCTTAACTATGGCACCCAACATCCAGAACTTATGCTATTTGAGAATGGTAGTGACATCGAAGCATCTCGGGGACCAAAACCATTAACGTACTTTCACGTATGAAAATCTTACTTGGGGAGGGGGCAGGAGGGAAGCGCCCCCTCCCAGTCAGCGCCACCACACCGTATGTTGAAAATCTGAAGCCATCGTTCTACAAAGTCAACCAAACTTGGATTGAAAAATCTAGAAAAATGTACAAACTGAAAACCAGTTTTGGTCTGCATAGCATCAGTAACAACGCTTGAGTCAGCTTTGTGTCAAACCGCCATTTTGATTCAACAAAGCACAGGCATTGAAAAAGGCTGAAATTCAGAACTCTAAACTATGGCACCCAACATCCAGGAGCTTGCTATCCGGATCTTGGAGCCTTGTGCTGTTTTCGATCTATTCACACATCGGTCCACTACTGACATCATCTTATAAACCAACGTTATGTAAATAGTTTTTTAATAAAATGTTTTACCCTATTTCTTTGCTGGTGTGTTGTCTATATTTTTAATATTTGCATAGGGTTTGTCATTATTTTGTGCGGGATGGGTGATGGAGCCGAGCTGTCTTGCAGCCCTCATGGTGTGGAGCTCAGTTCATCTCACTATTTTCGTATTTCTCAAGAAGGGTTGTTCCTAATATTTCTATTTTAGCGAGGTCAAAAAGAGATCCAATTAGTGGCCTACTGATTTTGCTCGATTACTTTTATTTTTTTACACGATTTTTCACTATCTGCAAAGACTAAACAGAGTATTGCGACTTTGTGCTTGTTTGTAAATAGAGAATGATCCAAAGAGAACCAATTCTAAAACAGTAAATGCTTGGACAACAATCAATCAAATGGAGAGACAAGGAGGTACGACGGATTACAACGGGGGTAAAGGCCTGCGTTAACTGCCCTTCTGTATCTGCAAAGAGAGAGTACTAACAAAGGCAAAAGAGGGGAGGGGGGGGGGGCAGCGTTCAAAGCACATCAGCGTGCATAAATACGAAAATGTTTTTATCTATCACGTACTTGACATTTTAAAGCTTTTCATATTTGCTATTAAAAAACCAATGAAATTCACAGAAAAAACCATAGGTTATAGTGGATATATAGTTAGGAATTTGCATTTACAAAACCTTGAAAATTCAATGAAAAAACCATAGGTTATAGGCCATATATAGTTAGGAATTAGCATTTACAAAACCTTATTTTACTCGCATAAAACCATTGAAATTCCATATATAGTTAGCTAACTATAAGCGCTAACTATATATCGCGCACCCGCAATCCACTGCTGATGATGTCACATATTACATCATTCATGACATGGTCAGTGACATCACTGATGACATCACTGATGACATCTCAAATGACATCACTGATGACAACTCAAATGATATCAATGATGACATCTCAAATGACATCACTGATGACAACTCAAATGACATCACTGATGACATCTCATTTGTCATCACTGATCACATCACTCATGTGATAATACAATGAACCTCTTCAGACTCTAATATAACCTTACATACACTCAGTATAAACAGACACTCACAGACTGTCACTCATCCATGGACTTACTCACACACCTAGTCAGTCATGCAAAGAATCAATCACACCTCCATTTCCTCAACTATACAGTTATACACATCTTACTTATTCAAACATATAATAACACATATTTACTCTCTTATATAATCCCTGATACAAGCTCACAGTGATCGATACAGCCACTCACACATTCACTGGCTCTTATGTTCAGTTATTTATATATCTCAACTCTCACATGTATTGTGTTTTACATACGTACTTACTTGCACATGTAGCAATGAGAAATCCATTCACTCACCAACACACCCATGCATAGTCAACCGCCCATATAGCTATTTCCACATGCACTCTTGAACTCATACTCCTAGTGAATCAACTGCTTACACATCTATGCACAGAGTCACGCACCTCCCAGCCACCCACACACACACTCAGCCTCCCATTCAAATACTTGGGCAACCAATCAATAACCCATATGGCCACTCTTATAGCTACTGATCAACACATGCAGCAGCTTACACAACAACAAACATACTGATGCACAAATTAAGACAGTTTAGTCACTAACCCATGCACTCAGTGAGACACATTTAATCACTCACTCATACAGTCAGTCATGCACCTACTAAATTCTTCATCCAGACACTTATACATCCACTCATTCTTCAATATGTGAAACATATTTAAACTTTACAGACACATACAATCACTGGATGTTGTGATCAGTGATGTCATCAGTGATGTCATTTGAGATGTCATCAGTGATGTCATCAGTGATGTCACTGACCATGTCATGAATGATGTAATATGTGACATCATCAGCAGTGGATTGCGGGTGCGCGATATATAGTTAGCGCTTATAGTTAGCTAACTATATATGGAATTTCAATGGTTTTATGCGAGTAAAATAAGGTTTTGTAAATGCTAATTCCTAACTATATATGGCCTATAACCTATGGTTTTTTCATTGAATATATATATAAATATATATATATAGATATATATATATATATAGATATATAAAATTTCTATGGCAAAATGAAACCCCTCATTTTGTTCCTTATCAAATTAAATGTATTAAGTGTTACCACTTTATTCCAATCAAGATGACTTCAGGTGTGCCATACTTTTGTCATAAGTAAGACTGTTAGCGTTCTAGTTGTTCTTTAGAACACTCTGGGACATTCTGTCATTGGGCTATAGTTGGGCTACATCTGGCTGATATTTGGGCTACATTTGGGCTCTTTTGTCTCTGGTGGCAATCTTGGGAGACTACATATCAGAATTTTTTTAATGAAATATATGAGGATTTGAGAAGTCACTCAAAATGTGCCCTAATTTTTCTTTCTTCAGCACTAATCATATTTTCTATGGCAAAATAAACCCCCTCATTTTGTTCCTTTGCTAATTAAATGTTTTAAGTGTTAACACTTTATTCCAATCAAGATGAATTCAGGTGTGCCATACTTTTGTCATAAGTAAGACTGTTGGCGCTCTAGTTGTTCTTTAGAACACTCTGGGACATTCTGTCATTGGGCTATAGTTGGGCTACATCTGGCTCATATTTGGGCTACATTTGTTTTTTTTGTCTCTGGTGGCCATCTTTGGGCTACATTGGGCTACATTGGGCTATATTGGGCTACATTTGGGCTCTAACATATATCTAGCCCAATGTAGCCCAATATATATTTTTTCAAAGTTAATTTTCATAAAAACCACTGGAGCATATATCTTGAGACATAGCAAAGGCACATCGGGCTACCAGTCCCTACAATTTTGCCAAGTTTGGTGGAAATCCATTCAGCCGTTCGGGCTAAAAGTGAAGTTGACCGCCCTATGGAAATTAACATGGGGAAAACACGTTTTGGGACCTCCCTTTTATCTCGGCCCCCGCTTGACGAATCCCCCCCCAAACATTCAGGGAAAGACCGGAGCGCTGCGAGGCAAATTTGAGGAAATTTTCAGGCAGATTCCTCAACCGGCGCCAAAGTTATTCCTAATAGAATGTTGAGATTTTGCATTGAAAAAAATCCTGACTATAACTACCTACTGCCGACCGCCAGTAGGTAATATATATATATATATATATATATCAAGGAGGTCTACTTCCGAAACGCATAGAGTGACCAGTCTGTGATTAAATACGCGCTGGAAAGGATATGTGGCTCAGACTTCGTTTTTCTGAAAAACTTGTTTAACGATAGTGTGGACATTTAGGAGTTCGCGACCCCGTCTGAGCCCACCACACCTAAGCGGCGGAGGTTTCTTCGCGAAAAAACTCTGTGGAATATATATATATATATATGGGATAAAGTCTGTTCTGCCTTATTTTATAAGGATATTGCAAATCACCGAGGAGTTCCATAACCATTTAGACAAATGTGGCTGAAGGCCGAGTTCATTTTTAAGGTTATGTAACTCCAAGGAGATTTGCAATATCCTTACCATGTACGCAAGGGGTACTTTATTCCATATAATACATGGTTGCCCCATCACCTTTCCCACAAACCATGTGAAACCTTGGTGTATAGCTCATACATATGAAAAAGCAATGTTTGCAAACATGAAGAAAATAACTAACACCTGTACTGCAAAATTAAACTCATCAAACATCTGTTACATATTTGTTGCAAACAGATATTGGAAAAGGTTCAATAAATCAAGTTTTTTTTTAAACTGCAGTAACTCACAATGTGTCAAAACATGCAGAAAGATTCTAGCTTTTCCCTATCTAAGGCGTGCAAAAAATAAACATGTTCTTTCTGCTTGTCATTGTAAGCTAAAAAATAGAGCAAAAAATAAATAAATCAACCTTTTGTTTTTCGTTGCTTTAACCCTTTCCATGCGGCCGCGATTCCCCTGGTGTGCTGTAAACAGCACGAACAGGGGCGGGCCGTGACGAATCCCAGCTGTCATCAGCACACGAGCACCGTAGTGCATGATGGCTGGGGTTCGTCATCAGCATGGAAGGGGTTAAACAACTCCTTCAGTTATGCTCAGTGACCAGATCTGCCTTTCACCTAGGCTCCTGTTTCGGGCAGCAGGTGTTGTGACATCAGTACTCGACTTTACTAACTTATAATTGTCGAGTCTCAAAGTTGTTTTAAAATAATTGGTGAGAGTGGGTGAGTCACAAGTTTCCGATTATAAAGAAATTAGAGATAGGTGTATTATACAAGGATTACAGAATTCCATGTATTATAATAAGATAATTATGATAACAAATATTGTAATATCAATAAATCATTTAGTTCCTTATTACAAGCTAGGAGTTAAATGTTAATCAAATTGCACACAGAATCTGAATCTTGTACTTTGTGATAATTATTGCACCAAGCTATTTTCTCCTGATAGATTTCAGCAAGTCAAACCTTAAAATAAGGCAAAAGATGCAAAATCTTGTATGGTAAAAATAATTCAGCATGTCATGTCTCATTTCCAAGTCCAGAACTTAGAATAGGAGGTTCTTCAGAGACGTACCACAGGACTCTGCAGCCCCTGTGATACAGAGAGACCCCCAACCCTTCAGGGCCCCCTAAATCTTCAGAGGTGCAATATTCCGTCCAAGGACTTATTTTTGAGATATGGGAGACTCATGTGCCCGCTTTACATTCTGAAGGGAGGAGAATCATTTTACAACACTGAGGTTCTTATCAGACAAAGCTATTTTATTTTCAGGTGTGATAAATCCTCAACCTAGTGCAGTCGGTATTTAGACAAAATATCGAGGTTGTAATATCAACTGACACAATTATCGATTTTTAAATATTGTGACACAGAAATATCAACAGCAAGAATATTTTGGACAATAAAATTGATTTTAAGGTAAGTAATATCGATGTTTTAAAATATAGAAGTAATTAATATTGTTTGCAAAAATCTAGGGGCTAATTACGAAGATGGTCGGAAAGCATTTCGACCGACTCAGTGACGGAATCGGATCCGACCGATTTGGGTCAGGCAAGACCGACTGACCGATCACGATGTTTCTGAACACCGTTCAGTCGGACTCCCATTGACTTCAAGGGGAGCCTATGTTCCGACCGACAACGCAGGCTCCCGTTGAAAAAAGTGGTGGTTGCAGAAAAACCCACTCCCAGTTGCAGGCACCCCATGGTGCCTGCCATGCTGTGCATGGTTGGAAAGGGTCCCATGGGTTCCCCCACAGGCCCCGACTGGAGGCGTAATACGTCAGTCGGAAATGCGGTCCATAGACCTATACAATTCGGCTTCAACTGACTCAAAGTGCTGAGTAGGAACCTAGTCAGCAAGACCGAACGGTTACCTCATATCGTAGTTGGTCGGTCGGAAATGTTTCCGAGACAGTCGGAAACATGGGTTATGACACGTGTTAGGATAATCCGAATGCCGTTCGGAGCCTTTCCAACTCACATCGCAATGAGGCTCATAGTTGTTTAACATATTAATTTTTTAATTAGTGTTATGTGTTTTAGTATATATTATAAATACATGTGTTGTATTTTTAGTATAAGTATTGTTTATGTTTTTTAATATATGTGTTAAATTGTTAGTAGCTATTATTTTTATTTTTATAAAATTTAGCATTATTTATTTGCATAGCGTGTTGTGGGTTTATAGGGGAATAGGGTGGCAAGTAATCTAATGATATTAAACTAGTGATTAGTTAATTAATTTTTATGAATTTTGATTGTTTTTTAATTAATAATATGTGTTTATTTGATAATTAATTATGCTAATTGTATAAATAAGTTTTTTTGAGAATTTAGATGTGGGTTTTGAGTTTTGTGATGTTATAGGGTAGGAAGTAAATAAACTAAATATATGTAATAATTCATGTTTTTGTTAAGTACTTTCTAAACAACAATAATATTTATTTGTATGAACATTATTTTTTTATTTTATTTAATATAATGTTTGTAGGTATTTTTGATGTGTAATTAACATTATATATTTTTTTATAATTAATGTATTTTAATTTGAATTTTCTACACATTGATATATTTATTTGAAATTTTGGGGGCGTGGCTTGGGCGCCGATGGCGATGGTCGCCTGAGAGCTCGGCTCCGGGACTGAGCCCGGGATTATCCTGTTAATCGGAGGCCGCGGGGCACCCTAGCCCCCGCAAATCGTAGCTCGGCCCAACTGGACCCCACTGAGACGACCGGCGCGGCCTGGACGGGTGGTGATCTGCCCGAAACACGAAGTTCGAGGTCCCGGGGAGAGCGACCCAATATGGCGCCCGGACCCCTTTGTCCCCTTGGACGGGGCCATTAGCCTGGATGAACGCCGCTGAGCATAACGTGCCCTTTTCTCATGTGTTTTCCAGGAGAGTGAGGAGTTGGACTCTGCCCTGCTGAGACCCTGGTATTGATGAAGGCGCCTGGGCGATCGGAAGCTCCCACCATAGTAAACCCGGACGCCTGGAGGTCCCGGCGGTGGTGACGACCCCCGACGCGGCGCCTGGTTGCATCCCCCGATCGGCCTGATCCCATGGGAAGCATAACCCCCTGGTGCCACAAAGTCTCTGGAGGAGTGGGTGGCCCTCGTTCCGGATCCTCGTCAACCAGACGGCCCTACCCGGCCTGGCGCCGAGTGTCTCCGCCTCCTCCTCAGCGCTCTCAGACGACACGGTGGTGGCGTGAGCCGAACCTGTGGAGATCCACCTGGCCCTGGAGAAGAGGATCACCGGCCTTCATCCCGAGGGCCTCCATTCGGGAGAGTTGTAGTCGGAGCCCGCACTCGGGGGCACCTTTATCTGAGCCCACATTGTGCGCTACCCACGATATGGGGAAGCCGAGAGGGGCCAAGGGGCCCACCCCGGCCGCCTCTGACTCGGAGACCCCAGACAAGGAAGGCAGCGGCAACCCGGGGGACGCTGGTGGCACACCGCTGCAGCAACAATTTGATCGCGTCCTGGAAGCGATTGCGACCACACGCTCGGCCCTTCAGCAGGACATTGCCCAGGTGGCGACGAGTCTGGGCCTTCTCAGGGCGGATCATGGCAAGCTATCGGACAGGGTCAAAGAAGTGGAAGGCTCGGTGAAAACCTTGGAGCCGGCACAGCGCACCTTGGCCGCGGCAATGAAAGATGCTCTAACCCGGATTTCTGCCCTGGAACAGCGAGCGGAGGATGCGGAAGGCCGTAACAGGCGCAACAACATCCGAGTGGTAGGCCTGCCGGAGAAGATCGAGGATGACGACATGGTGGCCTACTTGGAGGCCTGGCTCCGAGACACGGTAGCCCCGGAAGGCCTATCCTCTTTCTACACACTTGAACGGGCTCATAGAGTCCCGGCACGGCCACCGCAACTGGGCCGGGCGCCACGCCCGGTGGTGGCGCGCCTCCTGCATTTTCGCGACAGAGACCTCATCCTCAATGCCGCTAGACATAATGGCCCTTTCAAGGTGGAGAACAGCCAGGTGAACATTTTCCCGGACTACACCTATGAAACCCAACGTAGGCGGTACTCATTCTTGGCGATTAAGCGCGAGCTCCGGAGCGAGGGCATTCAATACTCGCTCCTATTTCCTGCAAGGCTCCGCGTCATTGTGGATGACAAGACTCAATTTTTTGATACCCCGGAGGATGCCTGTAACTGGCTTGAACTGTATAGAGCTGGGAAGGATGGCTTCGCCCCCACATCTCAGACAACGGCGGAGCCGGGACAGCGACGGCGGTCCACGAGGGTGCGGAGTCGCCGGGGCCGTTCAGGCGGCCCTACTACTGCAGAGACATCGACGGAGCGGAAAGGTGTATTGGAGGTGTTGTCTGCCCTTTCTGGGTCAAGAGAGGATGCCATCGCAGAAGAAGAGAACCCTGGTGACGAGGGAGCGTCGACGGACTCAGAGAACTCGGTGACGGATAGTACCAGCACACCGGTGATTACACCGAAATCGGTTGAGGACCTTCTTGATGGACAGGGTTGACGGGGTGAGCTGTATCCTTTTGGGTGGGGGCCCGTACCGGGGGTGGAGGGAGCCGATGGTTCAACATGACCGCAGGAGAAGCGGGGGGTGGGGGGCCCTGCCTTTGCCCCGAGGGTTTCCATTACTGTTTAGGGCTTGCTTTAGTCCTGGCAGCCTGAGCATCGAGGGCCCACTGCCACCGCCCAGCCCGCACCTGGCCCCTAAGGCCTTCCTACGGTGACGACTGTAGGATTAGTTGGGGAAGAGGGGAATTTTGGAGGGCATGGTTTGGATGGGAACTAAATGGAGTTATTTGGGTCCTGTTCTGGGGAGGGTGGGCAGGGGTTTGGGTAACGTAAATTTTGTTGAGTTTTGGTTGAGGGAAATGGCCGCCATCAGTGTTGGGGGGATTGTTGTTTGCCTATTGCCGGGACCCAGATGGGGTGACTTTGCATGCACAGTATGGGACAATGGCTGACGTTGCTAATGTGAAGTGTATTACTTGGAACGTGCGGGGGCTTCATACCATGTCTAGGCGGCACAAAGTCCACGCTTATTTAGTGCGTAGGGGAATACAAATGGCGCTACTGCAGGAGACCCATCTGAACAAGGCGGAAGGGGCGGCGCTACAGCGTAGATGGAGGGGACAGGTCTTCTACACGTCGTACTCAGCGTATGCCAGGGGGGCGCTAATCTGGATCCGGGCTGGGGTTCCCTTCCAAGTCACAAACTCAGTGGTAGACCCCGAGGGGCGTTACGTGGCCATCTCTGGCACTCTGGGGGGGAGGGACCTGAACGTTTGCTGTGTTTACGCACCTAACATGGACCAGATTGCCTTCCTTTCTAGGTTGTCGGGCTCGTTAGCCCACTTTTTCACGGGGCCCCTCCTGCTCGGTGGGGACTTCAATTCAGTGGTGGATGTGGAGACTGATCGCTCGCACCCGCCCCTCCCTGATTCTCCGGTCCGCCGCGTGGCCAAGGGCCGTGGCGACTGGCAGACACGGTGGGGGTTGACGGATATTTGGAGAGCGCAACACCCCGACACTAGAGATTACTCCTATTTTTCGGGCCTCCACGAGTTGCACGTTCGGCTGGACGGGTTTCTTGGCTCGACTGAACTGGTTTCAGCGGCCGTCCGTTCCGAATACTTGACTAGGACCATCTCGGACCATAACCCCCTCCTACTGGCCCTTCGCTGGTTTCCGGGGGCGCCGGCGGTGCCCACCTGGAAGTTACGCCCTGAGATGCTCGAGGATATTGTCTTCAGAGCGGACTTAGGTGATAAGATCGAGGAGTATTTTGCGTCCAACGGGGGCTCTGCGAGCTCGAGAGCGCTGGAATGGGACGCTTTTAAGGTGGTGGTGAGGGGTTATTGCATCACCAAGAAGGTAGGTATGAGGCGGGTTATCCTCGATGACTTGGAGGTGGCCGATCGGAAGCTTCGGGAGTTGGAACTCTGCCGCCCCGGGCACCCTGAACTCCAGGGACGCACGGCGGAGGCGAAGGAAGCGGTGGCAGCTGAGGTCGAGCGGCTGCGCTGCTTCGACTACAAGGCCTATACGGTTCGGTCCCTTGCAGAAGGGGATAAAACGAGCGCATTGCTGGCTTGGCTGGCTAACCCTACGCGCCAGACCTCACTGACGACATCCATGCGTATGATGGACGGGACCATGGTGCATACTCAACCGGAGATTCTAGGTTGCTACCGGCACTACTACGATCAGTTGTACCGCAGTTGTGCTGTCAAAGACCCCGACCTTCTTGAGGACTATTTGGGATCCCTGGAGCTCCCGATGGTGGAGCCTGACGTGGCGAAAGCCCTGGGTTCCGATATCGAACTGGGGGAGATCCGCAGCGCCATCAAAAGGATGGCGCGGAACAAGACCCCGGGACTAGATGGTCTTCCGGTGGAATTTTATGCGACCTATGCCGACCTCCTGGCTCCGAGACTGGTGATTGTTTATAGAGAGGCGAGGAGGCTTGGCCGACTGCCTGGCTCGATGCGGGAGGCCTTGGTGGTTCCCCTCCTCAAGCCGGGGCGAGACTCGACCGATCCGGCATCCTACCGGCCCTTATCGATGCTGACGGTCGATTATAAGATTCTGAGCAGCATCCTGGCCTTGAGACTGGTTGGCCACATGGCCTCCCTGGTGCATGAGGACCAGGCCGGGTTCATCCCCAAGCGCAATACGACAATGAACATCCGCAGGTTGTTCCGCTTGCTGGGTGAACCGCTGATGGATGCTCCATGCCCAGTGGTCCTGTCGGTGGACCTAGAGAAGGCGTTTGATAGCCTGGAATGGGACTACCTACACACGGTGTTGCGACGGTTTGGCCTCGGGGAGGGCTTCATCAAATGGACCGCGGTCTTATACGCCTCCGTATCGGCCAGGGTTCGGGCGGGCCCATTAATTTCCTCACAGTACCCGGTAGAAAGGGGCACGAGACAGGGCTGTTCGTTATCCCCACTTCTCTTTGCGCTGGCGGTGGAGCCCCTCGCAGTGCTACTCCGGTCGGGGGCGCATTACAGTGGCTTCTGGACCCCTTCGGGCACGCACCATGTTTCGTTATATGCCGACGACTTGTTACTCTTTCTGGAGGACCCAGTCGAGGCCCTACAGGGAGCTAAGACGGCGCTTTCGGCGTTCGGGGCGGTCTCGGGCCTACGGGTAAATTGGACCAAGACGTGCCTCTTCCCGGTCCGTAGAGGCACCCCTAGTCCAGTCCTTAATGGGGGACTCAGATGGGAACCTGACTGTTTCAGATACCTGGGGGTGTACATTTATCATAATCCATCTGACCTCCTGGACGGAAACATCGCCAGGTGCAGTCGAGCTCTACGGGGGAATATGGACTTCTGGGCTACACTGCCGCTTTCGCTGGCGGGGCGGGTCGCCCTCCTCAAAATGGTGGCTCTCCCCCGACTGCTATACTATTTCCGGGCGCTGCCAGTTTGGATCCCGCCGGCCACGTTTAGGCTTCTACGGTCGACGGTGACTGGATTCCTTTGGGGCTCGGGCCGCCGTAGAGTGGCCCTTAAGACCCTGATGAGGCCGAAAGCCGAGGGTGGACTTGCGGTGCCGGATTTCGAGAAATATTATTTGGCGGCGCAGCTCCAGACCTTCACCCAGGAGGTTGCCAGGGAATTCCGAGGCCCGGAGGACAGGAGAGGTACAGGGATGGCTAGGCATGTCCTATCTTTCATAGCTCTACGCCAACGTTTGACCTTACAGGACCTAACGTTGGAGGAAAAGACCATCCGACTGTGCTGGAACCGGGCTCACGCCAGGGGCCAACTCCGGATACCGTATGCGCCGGAAATACCATTGGGGATGCTGACGGCGTTGCCCCATGGCGGGGATTGGTCACGATTGGCAGACTGGGAGGACGCGGGGTTGCAGTTGGTGGGGGATCTTTATGAGGCCGGGGTACTTTTGCCTTTCCAGGAGCTCATTGATCGTTTCGAGATTCCCCCAGGGGACTTCCTGTTGCACTCGGCCCTGGTACGTGCGATCCAGGCGCATTGGAAAGGCGGACAGGAGGAACCTCCTACGTCTCCGGTGTGCCAATACGTCATGATGTCTGCGGGCACGGTGAAGGCGGTCACCTGCCTCTACGGTAGATTGGTCAATGAAGGGTTGACCCCCCTTACGACCCTCAAGGGCCGTTGGGAGGCAGACATAGGCAAGGAAATCCCGGAAGCGACCTGGTCTCAGCTCGTGCGGCGAGCGTGGAAGGGGACGCGTCACGCCCGTTTTCAGTTGGTCCACTATTATGTACTCCATCGAGCATACCTGACCCCGGCAAAAATCCAACAGTATTTCGCTACGGACTCGGCAGCTTGCCCCAGATGCCCGGCGCCAGAGGCAGACCTCCTCCACATGTTGTGGACCTGCCCGGGTCTGTCCTCCTACTGGGCGGAGGTGGAGAAGACCCTGACGGAGGTGACAGGGAGACCCCTATCGCTTGATGCGGCGGTGGGTCTGTTGCATTGGTTTCCACATACCCCCAAAAACAAAATTTCCAGTAAATTTATTGATTTAGGACTTCTCTTGGCCAAACGAGAGGTGACCAGGAACTGGAAGGCACGCGCTGGTCCGACTGGGGGCAGGTGGCATAGCGAACTATTGAAGTGGGCGGCGGGGGAAAGTACGCTGAGGTATCAACTGGCTGGGAGACAACGTAGCGAGCGAGCACAGGAGACAGCGCTGGAATGGGAGACACTAGTGCAGGCCCTCAGAGACTATTGCGCCCCCAGCGACTCTGATAGTGAGATAGAAGCGCGCCCTGAGTCCCGATAGGCGATGGTGTTTTCTGTTACTGATACGCTCATCTTGGGTCCTCTCACGAATCCTATTGCGGTTGCTACCATACACTGATGGCGGAGTTGGGTGGGGGAGGGATTTCTTTGCAAGTTAGTGTTTTGTGGGTGGGACTTTCTTTTGGGTTTGGGGGCTTGTTTAGAAAAGCAGATGACGGACGGTGGATTATCCGGACCAGCCTTTCGCTCCTGCTGAACCCCCACTGGATTTTATCGCCCTACTTTTGAACTGTGGGCTGGATGATGAGGTGTAAAAACGTGCTGCGGGGGGTGGTCGGGAGGCAGTCGATTGATTTCAGTGTATTTTGGATACTGGTCATATTTGTAACAGTTTACTGATTCCTGCAATAAAAATATATTTCAAAAAAAAAAAAAAAATTGATATATTTATTTATTTACTTTGTTTTTAGAACTTTTTTTGTTTGTTTTCCATTTTGAACTGACTGGAGTGGGAATAGTGGTTTTTACCTCTCGCAATCCAACACTTTCCATGCTGTTGTACTGACGGAAGTGGGCATAGTAAATTGTATCCCTTCGCTATCCATCACTTTCCCTACTATTGCACTCACAGGAGTGGGAATAGTAATTTTTAACCCTCTGCAATCCAACACTTTCTCTACTGTTGCACTCTCTGGAGTGGGAATAGTACATTTCATCCCTCTGATATCCAACACTTTTCCTACTGTTGCAATCACTGGAGTTGGAATTGTAATTTTTACCCCTCCACGATTCAACACTTTCCCTACTGATGTACTGACTGGAGTGGGAATAGTTAATTTTATCCCACGGCAATTTAACACTTTCTCTACTGTTACACTCACTGGAGTGTGAATAGTAAATTTTGCCTTTCTGCCCTTTAACAGTTTCCCTGGTGTTGTATTTTCTGAAATGGGTGCAGTAAATATTACCCATGTGCAATTTAAAACTTTTAGTAGTGTTGCATTTATTGGCGGGAAATTTGTAAATGTTATTTTTATCAAGTTTTAATATTTATTTGTTGTGCTAAGTGAGATTTAATACATTTACTTTAATAGTGTGCATAATTGTGTTTAAATTGTAGTGGAAATAGTACGTGTATTACATGTTATAATTTATGTTTTGTTAAAATTTACACCATTATGTTTTGTTTATTTTAAATTATATTCTTCAATATTAATATTTGCACTTGAAGTTATTTTTTTTTACTTAGTTTCAAGATTTTTAAATAGTTTAATGTTCTAATGTAATTAGAATGGTTTGCTTTTTATAAATGTTATGTTTTTGGTGTATGTACATATATATATATTTATTCATTTATTTTTTATCTTTTTATATCATTTATAAATGATAAAGTACATTAAAATTATAAGCTTAGTAACTGTTTTAAAGTAAATATATGTATATATATTAATTGTATATATTTGTCTTTAACATTTTTAAATAACGTTAATTTGTTACATTTGCTAAACTGTATATTAAATCTAATAATGTTTCTTTCAAATTAATATTACTATTTAATATATTTAACATTCATAATTTTATTTTATATATATTTAAAAAACAATATTTTGTACAACTATATTAATGACATAGATTTCTTTTCGACAATATTTTACTTACTATATAAATATAGGATGTTGATATTTTTGACATCGGTTTTGTAAGACACCATATTTTGGTATGAGGATATTTTAGGTGTCAATATTCTTTCAGAGAACCGTGCAGTCAGCTCATAATCAGAGCAATAATATGTAGGTATTACAATAAATATCTCTAGGAAAACAACAGCTTGGCCACAATAATACCAAAATGAACCTCTTGGATGCCAGGTGTGTATCTTTTGCATATTTAGGTCCTCAAAGTTGGCATCTTTCTGCTCATTTGGTAATGAATATAAACTTCATGTTTGAGTTCGATCGAGCTACAGTTATGCTTCAAACTTCCCGCAGAAGGACAGTGTTTACTTTTATCCTCTTACGTCCAGTGCACAGTTATAGGCCTTCTGCCTATTTGATGTTTTTTTTCAAGCTCCGTTTTCAAATAATCAACACAGTTTACTGGGGACTAACATTACAACAAAGTTTACACCTCAACAGGGTTTTGTAATATACAAACATTATGTCAGGTCTTCAATGGTTCTAACACCACAGAAGGGATTTCAGTGGCTTAATGCCAACACAAGGTTTACAATGTATTAACATACCATATGGATTAGGGGTAATTAACACCATATCAGCATTTATCATAGTTCCAACAGGACTTCAGCTATGCTACCAGCACAGCAGAGTTTACAGAATACTGGAGGTCTTAAAATTATTGTACACAAAAGTTTGAGCTAACACCAATAATTTAACCCCTTCAGTGCTTAGGATGGCCCCTCGCCGTCATACTTCATGGTGGGTGTGTGCGGAGGAGGGCCAGGGGGTTCACTATACTAACCCCAAATAGAAAGGGTTTTAGGCTTCTCTTGAATTGTTACATGTCTGTGATCATCCTTAAAGATAGAAGGAATGATAACATTTGCCCTCAACCACATGGGCTACACAGTTTTGGATTTTCAGCAGTTTGTTTATGGCTTGAGTTGATGCACCCAAAACAGGCTTCTATAATAAAGAATGTATTTTCTGATGATAGCATAAGTGACTTTAACGTGGTCTTTGACCCTCTTGACTATTGAAATGTCTGAGTAGGCAATTCAACAAGACGTCAGAACTAATTCAATATTCAGAGGCTAGCATCATCATTTTTTGATGTTTGGCGGTAATCAGCGTCCATCCATCCTGATATAGATTGCTTTGCCTCATTTTCATAATTTAATGAAGTCCCTGTTATAATTTTTTCAAAGGAGACAATAGCTGGATATCACCTACCTAACAATAAAACCCCATATTTTCATCATGTGCAGCAACCTATTTAAACACTGGAAATAAAATAAACATTAAAAAGCTTGTAAGATAGGGGGAGGGCTGGGGCACAACACAAGTTGCAAAGATACTACTCATCAGCACTTAACATGGTTGGGTGACCATGTTCTACAACACATCCTTTATACATATCATTTGCCAGGTACTTGGCTTAAATGGCTTAGTAATATGTTATGGTCAATGGCATTGAACAGCCCTAATTATTCTAAACGCACCAGTGGGGTTTCACATCATTCTTCTTACAACCGCAATAGTTGTTTCCAAATGTTCAACAATGCCAATTTTATGTCACCGCTGAGAAAACTCACACTGCTTATAACCCAACAAATTGTTTGATTCTAGATGGTTGACAAGGTGAGATGTTACTACCTTTTTGAGAATTTTTACTAAAAAAAACAGAATTGCCTGCAAAAGGGCGATAACTGCCTGGCTCATGGCCACGAAAATGGGGTTTCAATAGGAGTAATCCAGGCTCTCTTAGGTAGTTGGGCATGACATTGAGATTTACTGAGGATTTCTGCTATTAGCAAGGACATAAGCTCTATGGTATCTTTGATCAGCTGCGATAGACATTGGTCTCCCAATTTGGTTGTGACATTCATGTCCCTAAAAGTCTTGCCAACTCCACCAATGTTTTTTTTTTCACAGAGAAAAGGTTGGGGAAGCCTTTTTTAGCACACCTATATTTATGTGTGACAGGCTATTTACATATGTTGTGGAGGACTAATAAAGTTATTGGAGGTCGGCTCTAAAGACCGCTCCTAAATGATTCAGGAGTTTAATACTACAACTCTAATAGTAGTTATTTTTTCAGTTTAATAATTTTGTGGGTTAGTGGGTGATTCAAGGAGCTTCCCCAGCCTCTTTCCAGGAAGTGCAATCTCACTAACATCATTTAAGGCTTTACATAATAATCTGGTCTTGTTTGATGCATATTTCATCCTTTCCATTTATTACCTCCTTTTTGCCCACATTGTGGCGGTTCTAGTCATTGTCTTGTAATATTCACATAAAATCTACATTGGGTTGATAGCATCTTATGCCAGTTCACATTGCAGCAGATAGCTTAGCGCCTATTACGATGGCGGTGAACCCGCCACCGACAGGCTGCCACTGCCGGGTTCACCGCCATCGCAAGGCCATTCACCACCCTCCTGATAAAGATGGCCGATGGTGTGTTGGAGGGTGCAAATCGGGTCCGCCACTAGTTCGACAGAGGCAATCGTTATGATTGCCTGTCAGACCCGTTGGCATCCCTAGAATGGTGGCAGTGCCTAGCAGGCACCGTTCTCCACATTAGAATGCTGCATCCCGCCAGCCTTTCCGAAAGGCTGGTGGGGATTGACTTTGGGGACCCGTTTCAGGCCCCCCTGTGCATGGGCACTTTCGTTTTGCACTTGGGGCACCTATGGTGCCGACCTACATTTCCCTGCACTATGTGGCAGGCACCACATGGTGCCTGCCATGTAGTTCCGCATAAAGCAAAACCTGTATTTTTAACATTGAGGCGGGTGCTGCAGCGAGCAGCATCCCCCCCCCCCCTCCAATGTTAAAACTGCCTCTTGCAGCTGCTGTGGTGGTGGGCGCATTGTGATTTGAGTTGCAGGACTGCCGCCGTAAAGGCGTGCAGTCCCAATCTCCGGGACAATGGCAGACAGACTTAAGTTTTTAAATTGTGCAATTCTTCTAAATACCCTGTTTGTGGGTTTGTTTGTCTCCCCTTCCCTTGGTGGGGTTTATGAGGGTCAAAGAACCAAGGGGCATATTACCAACGTTTAGCGATATTTATCGCTAACGATGCTTAGCAACACATTTTTTAACGCTAAGCATCGCAGGAAATTATCGCAGAGATAACTTGCTATTAGCAAGGTTTATCTCAAAAGTGATAAAAATCCTTGCGCTAACTGCCAGTTGAGAGATTATCGCTGGAAAACCAACGATAATCTCTCGAAGTTTGGCGTTAGCTTGATGATAGGGGCTCACAAACTTAGCAATGATATCCTATGGAAGGTGGATATCCACCTTCCATAGGATATTATGGCTAAGTCAGGAAAATACCAGGTGTAAAAAAAGCAGTGCTAACCGTAGTTAGAGCTGCTTTTTTTTTATCATTAACAGGGTTAGCAAAATCCTTGATAATAGAAGAAATGTCGCTTAACAACATTTCTCCTATTATTTTTCTCTGGAACGCCCCCTTTGCATCTCATTAGAGATGCAAGGGGAAGCGTAGAGAAAAAGGGTGCTAACATGCGAATTTGCGTGTTAGCACCCTGTTGCTGATAGGGAGATAATTTTATCTCCGCTTTCTTGGCTTTTAAAGC
Organism: Lissotriton vulgaris; assembly: GCF_964263255.1. Lineage (NCBI taxonomy): Eukaryota > Metazoa > Chordata > Amphibia > Caudata > Salamandridae > Lissotriton > Lissotriton vulgaris. The sequence goes on from NC_141685.1 coordinate 848,216,496, forward strand.
CAAAAAAGCGGAGATAAATCCCTTGATAGTATGCTCCCAAGTATATTACAGAGAGAAGTATTATCTATAGCCATCAATGAATCAGGGGCTCTGCCAGGGGAGCAAACAAGTTCATCCATGTAAAGCTTCATTCTTTCCACAGTGAGATTCTTAAAGTTCACCTGGAGGTTAGTCTATATTGCGGTCCTTAAGAGATTGATCCAACATATAATTTTATAGTCTATCCATGGTAGTCACAGAAGATTTAAACCATTCAATCGGTGGTTGTCCTAAGTTCAGATCCAATCTAGTTTGTGACCTTAGTGTGCAGCCTCTCTGGCCCATTGTTTAAATCCCAATGCCAGGAGCTGATTTAGTAAAGAGGATAAAAGGGAAAAGATTAAAGCTCATCTTCTGCTTCGGCCAAGATATTAAAATCCCCCAAATCAATTCAATGGTCATTGTGATCATATACTTGGTAAACCAAAAAAGTTACTTCATATTAAAACTTATTGCCACTTTCCAGGGGCCAGTGAGCACCACCATAGCCCAGATGGCTAATTCGGTTTAATATAGGGGCCAAAGTGTGGAAAGATTGATAACTTATGATTTCAGTATGGAATGGAACTCACAGCTGGGGATACCAAAGCAAATCTTAATAAGGAGCATTACCAAAGGCAAGTTTACAATGAACTATCAATGCCAGGTTTATATTGAATTGACATCACAGCAGTGAATATAGTTGTGGTGGGTGAAAATGTCCAGATTTGCCTAAATCTTCTTCATGAACATTTAAAAAATTGTACAAACTTTACTGGCTTCTTGATGTTGGTAAAGTTGTAAAAAAATACTGAATGAAGTAGAATAGTCAGGGTTAATTTATATAGCATAGTTATATGAAAAATGTATGCAAACATATAAATATCGAATTAATATACTTTGATGTGTATACTTTTATATGTATTGTGTACTGTCCAAAAAATATCATTACATATGTTAGAAGTAAAAACATGAAAGTGAAAAACTCCACAAAAAATAAGTAAACATATTGCTAAAGGGAGAATATCCTGCAAAAGATGTTTTTGTACAATATGATTTAGAGGAAATATTCCTCACAAAACGTTTATTTTTTTCAAAGCAACTTCACTTGCGAAGTGAAGTTATGACTGAGAAGGCTCAAACTTTGCCACTTGATGTCCACTGGGATAATTATAATCTTGAAAGAGGGGTTAAAATGAACCAAGCTCAGCAGGGTTTACAACATATGAATACCAGAACAGGGATCATCAAACACTAGTACCACAGGAGGATTTACAATGAACTAACTCCAAAGGAAGGACTGCAATGGAATAATATCACTGCAGAGTTTACAATAAATTAACACAAAATTGTTCTCAATATAGAAACCCAACAGAATGTTTCACAATATCAGTGGCGACTTGCACAGGTAAGAGCAGTGCGGCGGGGCAGGTGGGGGGTAGAAGTAGACAATATGACAGGAAAAGTAATGTTAAATAAATAAAGCCACTTACTTTGCTCTTGATGCATAGCCGATACGGAGATGCCGTGAGTGCAAATAAAGTGGTTTTATTTATTTAATATTACTTATCACATTGTCTGTTGACTTCCACCACCCTTCACCCTGCCCTGCCTCTGCCCCACCGCACCCCTTTTACCTGTGAGAGCCGCTACTGCACAATATATTAACTCCACAGCAGAGCTTTCAATGGACTAACACACCATTAAGGATTACAAGGAATATACACAACAGAAGGGTGCCCAATAGTTTGAGATGGACTAACACCATCCACTTGATTAAGAAGTTAATATCACAGTAAATTTACAATGCAATATCAGCATAGCAGGCTTTCTAATATCAAAAAGTATTGTATGTCTATAAAAAGCAAAAAAGAACAGCATGATTTACAACGGATTAACACATCTGCAGAACATATAACCCCACCAATATTAGGACTAACACAGCTAAAACATATACAGTGTCGGTGTTTACAGCTGGGAAATACCAGAACATCTTCATGATGGATTAAGGTCACAGACAAATGAACCAGGGACTAATACTAGATTAGGGTTTCCAATAAATAAGCCGCACAGTAGAGTTTACAATTGCAATATACTAAAACCACAACAGTGTTTACACAATGGTACAGTATCACAGCACAATTTGCATTGACTAGCATCCCAGTTAAAGTGTAGAAATGCCTAAATCTTACACAGGGCTTACGAAAGATTAATAGCATCAACTGGGTTTAAAATGAATGAACACCAGATCAGAAATGGCAAAATATTGAGAACACAGCAGGATAGATTATATGGTAACACCCAAGCAGGCATTTGCAATGGCTTGACAATATCTTGTACAATAGGTTATGAACACAGCAGGGCTTACCATGGCTTAACGCCACAGCATGGTATAAGGTGGGGGAACACAATCAAAGGTTTTTACTATTTACTAATAACACAGTAAGGGACAGATGTATCAAGCAAAAGTGCAATCGCAAACAGTTAATTTAGCAGAATTTCACTGTTTGTGATCGCAAAATCGTAGAGTGTAATGTAGGGAAGAAAAAACCCACTTGCAAAATAAGAAATCGCACCATTTGTGATTCCCTATTTTGTGCACACATTTAGAGGATCGCAATTTGCGATTCTCTAAATGCTATTCTAGTAACCATCGCAAATTGCGATATTGCTTTAAGGAATCACAAATTACCACCAACTTTAAGTTGGTAGTAATTTGCGATTTCCTAGAAAAATGCACTTTTTTGCATTTTTCAAAGTGCCATGATTTGGCTCACCTTAGGGCATGTATGTGTGCCACATGTGCACATATGCACATTTCAGGGGTACAATAGGGTGTCCTTTTGGAACCCTTGCATCCTTGAAATTGCATGCTCAATTTGCGTGTAACTATTGGGTACTCGCAAATTACGCATGCAATTCCCATTCATTCCTATGGGCCTCTTGGCCCATAGAAATGAATGGGAAGCCATTCCTTATTTGAAACTCGCAATTTGCGAGTAGCAAATAAGGAATGCTTAGAAATAGCAAAATATTAGCAGATTCCTACATACATCGCATTTTGCCAGTCTATACTCGCCATTATAGACTCGCAAAATGTAATGTTGATACAACTGGCCCTAAAAGTTTAAATTGAATAACACCATCAACAAGGTTTGCAATAAATTAAACTTCTGCGAGGACTGCAGTTCTCCAACCACACATAAGATATTGCAAAGGACTACAACAAATAGTGGGTTTAAATGTATTAAAGTCAATGCAGGGATTGCAATGATCCAGCATCATAATTGAGTTACAGATGATTTGCACAATAGAAGGGCTGGCAATGGGCATGAATCACAGGTTTCCATAGACTAACACCACAATCATGGTTTACAACATTGCAAACCACAGCTGGGTTTACATCTATCAGAACCCCTTTCAGAGGGCCATTGGGCACTCAGTGGTTACTGGGCCCAATCATGGGGGTTGAGACCTTTTACTCCTGATGTCCTTGGGCCTAACCTACTATGGATGGGGCCAAGTATCCCATCTGCACATGACACTCTGTAGTAGACTTGAACGAGCAGTCTAAAGCTTCCTGGGGCTTGGGAGGGGGGTCAATAAAGATTAGTGAACACAGTTTTCAGATTCAGAGAGCACACAGGATTAGCAATTTCGAGTCAAATCATTTTTTTTAGAATAAACAGAAGTATTTAATTTCTACTCAAGCAAGGGAAGGTTACTGCATTTATAGACAGCAACACATTTCCCCCTTGAAGTATGGGCTCTAGTGTTTCAACGGCAAATCCCTTTACCACCCGCTCCTTGCAATGTGGTCAGGTTTATTCCCCATTCATTGGTGGCCATATCCAGGGTATGCTCACCAGTGGCCTTAACTCAAGAGTCTAGTCCGACTCTTAGCAAATAGTGTCTTGCCACAGCAGCAAGTACCCTGGGCCTGATAGGCCCAAACTCAATCTAACCAGTACGGCTGAGAGGAAGTGTGCAGCATCTTAATGGGTGCCCTGTCCGGGCACTCTCACAGCTCCAGTCCTGCTCAGGGAGTTGGTTGCATGCAAGCCACACAGCAGTACTCAGCAGGTGCAGGCTCTCATCTGAGGCTATGTGATCCTTCCTTAAGAAGTGTTTCCGTGCTCCTCCTGTAAGGTAAGGTTCTGTGCTCCCCAGAAGGGGAAGTAGGGTGATTTTGATGATCCTGCCTAGTGATGAGGCGATGCATCCATGGTGTACTCGCTTGATTCACAGTGTTGGGTGAATTGCAGCGCTGAGAGCCCCTTTGACCCACAGTTCACCATGGCTCACAGTCCTTGGGCTATGGCCCCATCTGCAAGGCACAATTGTTCCCAGCAGCACTTCCTGGCATACAGGTTTGCCACACCACTGCCACCCAATGCACCGGCCCTTACTGCATTGCAGTCTGCACTACAGTGATCACTCTGGCATACGGGGTCTTTGCTAAAGTCCCGTACAGGCTTCAACCTTCTTCAACAGTCAGTGTCTTCCATTGTGGTCCCTCCTGGCAAAAGGGGTCACCGCAGTGGTGCTGTACAGGCTTTGTTCTTACTGCACATCACTCATACCCCAGCTATCTTCACAGCGGCCTTTTCCTGGCATATGGGGTAGCCGACTTGAATCTGCACACAGGCAACAACCTGATTGGTAAAGCAGATGTCTCCTCATACCTTGCACTGAAAGTCTGCTTGTCAGGGTTGACGTTGCTTCTTCCTCGTCCTCATAGGGCACAGGGCAAGTAGGCACTGGTGCTCCAAATCAGGTGGTCTTGGTTTCCCTGGGTGATATCCCATCATCCAGCAGGGAGCATAGCAGGCCTGGTCTCCCAGTCCTGGTCTCAGGCAGAAGTCTGGTGTCAGACAGTGATATAGCTGCATCCAGAGCACCGGTTCAAAGTAAAGAACCAATGACCTCAACTGAACAAGAACAACCAAAACAAAAGGGAACAACAACAGTAGATCCTTTTTTGTCACAGGGCCAAGAAATAACTCAACCACCGTATCAACCCACGCAAAAAACAAGTACAAACGTTCTAAAACCAGGAGAGGAAAAACAAAAAGAGAAGAAAGTACCATACTTGAGGAGCGGGAAAACATTGTAATAAACATTTCTTCTATCCAATTAAGCAAAAAGCAAATAGAAGTGTTGAACAAAGGAACATCATTTGTACCTACATACAATTCAAATTTACCAGAGACTGAAATAGCATTTTTTATAATTCATGAGAACAATCAGATTACGTCATTTTTTCAGCAATGTACTACCGGAATCCACACCAGCAACACCTAAACAATATGTGGAATTTAAACCCAAGAGTACATTTACAGCACCCACATCACATAAAACCATTGACATGTTTGAGAAGTTGGTTGTACAAGATCTTGACAAGTTGAACTTTCAAACCAAAAGCAAAACAAATTTCTCAAAACAGGAGAGGAAAATCTTACAACAAATGGCAGAAATGGACACATTAGAATTTCAAAGAGCAGACAAAGGAGGCGCTCTCATAATAATGGATGCTTCATTCTATCGAAGAAAAGTCGAAGAACATTTGATGGACGAGACAATGTATCTACCACTGGAAATGGATCCCAACAATGAAATCAAAAGAACATTAGAAACAATACTTCAAAACGCCCTCACAATGGGATGGATCTCAGCAAAAACCTTACAATTCCTCACAGAAGCAGAACTCAGACGACCTCACATATATATGCTCCCTAAGGTGCACAAAAATTTGAAAGACCCACCTTTTAGACCCATTGTTTCGGGAGTAGGATCAATATTCGAGCCCCTAGGCAAATATATAGACTTTTTTCTCCAAAAACTTGATACACAGTGGAAGACCAATATCAAAGATACCACTGAATTTCTCAACTTACTTGGAATGGTGACATCAGAAGATTTTCAACAATGGACATTCTGCCAAATTGATGTTACTTCTCTTTATACATCGATACCATTGAAAGAAGGAATAGAAGCAATCGAATGGGCACTATTGCAAAAAGAGGATATTGGAGTTAACTGTTGTTTTGCTTACAACACAGCTATTTTCACTTTGAAGACAAATTCTTTCTACAGATCAGTGGAACCAGTATGGGCTTTGGAGGAGCACCAACGTACGCGAACATATTTATGGCGCAATTTGAAGAGCAACACATTTTAACAAACAAGAAATGGAACACGGCATTACTAATGTACCGTCGATTCATAGACGACATTTTTTTGATTTGGAAAGGATCAAAAGAGACACTTGAGAGTAACATCCTAGAACTAAATCAAAAAAACCCAAGGATTAAATTCACCCATACAATAAACCATAAAGAAATAACGTTCTTGGATGTGAAAATAACACAAAAAGATAGGAAAATACATACACAAACGTATGTTAACCCCTTCGCTGCTGGCCCGTTTCCGCCGCTGTGCGGTAAACAAACGAACAGGGGCGGGCCATGACGAACCCCATCCGTCATCAGCACACGAGCACCGTAGTGCATGACGGCTGGGGTTCATCATCAGCATACAAGGGGTTAAACCTACTGATCGAAATAACACATTATTGTTCAGAAGCTTCCATACGCCACAATTGATTGAAAATTTGCCCTTCTCACAAATGCTAAGAAGCAAAAGAATATGTTCTACATCTGAAGCTCAGGAAGAAGACATGCGAAGAATCAAAACAAAATTTAAACAAAGAGGATATTCCATCTCTTGTATAAACAAAGCTGAAGAAAAAGTAAACAAACTAAGCCGTGAAACCTTACTCAAGAGCACAAAGAAATCATCCTCTAAACCAAAGAACGTTTTTGTTTCTAAGTATTCCACTAAATCTAGAAATATCAATAAAATTATATTGAAACGTTGGGAACTATTACAACAGGACGAGGATTTTCAGAACATATTCCTGGAAAAAACAATTTTTGCATATACAAGAAGCAGAAATCTAAAGGAGGAATTGAAAAATAAAAGCAAGAAAGAAAGAACAGACTATAAAGGAATGAAGAAATGCAATAATTGCATTCATTGTAACAACGTCATGCAACAAGCATTTGTGTCTCACCCCAGAACAGGAGAACAAATACCTCTTAAATTAACAGCAGATTGCAACTCCAACTTCGTCATTTACAGCATAAAGTGTCCTTGCGGACTTATGTACATCGGCAAAACAGAAAGAAAGGTGAAAATCAGAATAGGAGAGCATAAAAGCATGATAAGAACCAAGAATACCAACTCCAACCTGGCAACTCATTGGTTAGAAAAGCATCATAATATCTCTCAGTTAAGGTTTTTAGTGATTGAAAAAATAGAGATTAAACCAGGAAGGGATAATCAAAAATTCTTGTCCCAAAGGGAAGTAATGCTAATTAAGAAATTCCAAACTATGGAACCGTTAGGGTTGAATGACAAACTGGGCATGGGATGTTTTCTATGATTCCAAAAAGTATTATGAAAAACTATGCAATATAGAGGCACATTCTGTATCTGAACATTGTGATTACTCAATGTAAACCCAATAAGTACTATGAAAAACTATGCAATATGGAGGTAGAGTCTATGTCTGAACACTGTGATTGTATAATGTAAACCTATCAGTATCAATAACAATAATGTTTATGATTATAATGAGTGAACTAAAAGTACTGCAGGAAGTGATAATTACTGTATATAGCGTAAGTATATTATTTAGGACGAACAGAACTTTGATACAAATAACACTCATGTGATTCAGCAAGTACGCATCATACTCTCTAAATAGTATAAGTGTTATTTAAGTAATTGAATCTCCTATTAGGAACCATTTAGTATTTAATTCACTACGTCCATCTATACTATACTGTTAATAACCATATTAACAACTACATCCTGATCGATATGAACGTGTTTTTACTCCCTTTCAATATGGCGCCCACGAAACCGAGACACAAACAGGGCTTTCGGTTAGTATCATTTGTAAACAAAGTCGAGATACCAGACACATTTATGATTAGGAACCGATTCTTCATAGGATCATTTAAAGTTATTTAATGTCAATTCAGTAACTTTCAACCAAAATCGTTACCAACTATAAGCAGGAACCATTTACCCGAGAATTTTTACACCATTTAAACATGGCGCCCAAAACCATAGAACAGGAAACATAAATAACATGCCTAATCCCATGAGATTTCGACACGAGATTTTGCTAGCGGACTGACAAGCAAGCGTTAAGAGTAGATCCGGGAAGTGAATTGTAGCCGGTAAGCAAATCCGCAGTGAAATACAAATTGCGAGGTAGTTTTGAAACTCATGTAAAATAGAAGTAAAACTCTGAACTGAACGTTATGTTACTTCTTTAGAAAAAAAACAGAACAGAATCGGAGAGCACGAAGTATCAATCCGTTACCCGCAAGTACACACAGTAAAGCTACTTCATGTGGAAAGGTAGGAATGGCATAGATAATAATCGTTGCACTCAATAGCGTTTGACATTTGGTACACTATATGAAATTTATTATAATTTTCACAGTTCCCCGTACATTTACTCCTCCAAGCCACGCATTATTGTACAGAAAACAAACGTCGAACGATAAGGTAAACAAACTTTACAATATACAGAAACACGATATTGCTTTCGTTTTTTAAAGGTTTAAAAGGTAATTGAGCACTTCAAAGCATGTACCCAGCTATTCTCCTATTGCTCTACGTTTTAAATACCAATCTGAAAGCAAACTGCTTTACAATACAAATAGAATCTTTGAGAATAATCCTAAAATCAGGTCCATCAACGCAGAGAATGCGAAATTTCAACCCCTTTTGTTTATATAACAGGAAAATATTGACTCAGTGAATGCAACTACTTAAGAATGGAACTGTACAGTTTAAGATGAATCTATAAGTAGACATGTTTATAAATAAGATATTGGTGATTGATTTGAAACTAGAAGTGTCCTTTGAGTACAAAAGTAAAAGCAAATATAATATTTAGAAGTTTAAATGACACATATGTATTTTATTTACAGGAGGCCCCCGAAGAAGGGACAGGGTCCCGAAATGCATCGGGCCAATTTATCCTCAATCGCCGTTAACAATTGTTATGGGATGTGTTAATGTGTGATTAGAATCACACCAAAGATAAAATGTATATGAAATGAATAACATTTGATGTGATATGAACAATATGAAAAGTCAAAATATAATGAAACAAAGTATTCATTGAAAGAAAAGACTGGTGAATAAAACCAAGTTAAATCAACGGAAAAATTGTGTAAAGGTTGCAAATTAATCTAGAATAGCAGTTTAATTAACTCAGCTGTGAAGCAGGTCAGGGAGTAACAGTTGTTTACTACCCGTTTGATCAAAGAAGTCTTGCAGAGCCTTCCCTCAACACACAGCCCATATGGCTGCTTGGTAGATGAAAATCTTTGGTGTCTCAAACTTATAGTCCATTCCTAGGCACCAAATGTGATTTAGGGTCTGGATCTTTGAAGTTTTATGTTCAGGGTTCTGCTTCTTTTCCTTTTGAAGTGCATACTTCTCCCCTACCTCTTCCTCTTGAAAGGCTATCTCTCATAACAGGAGAGACTCTGCAGCTGATAGTCCTACAGCACAGCTCATGGGAGTGAAGCTTCCTAAGGGATTGGGCACTCATAGCGTGGCGCTGCACACGTGACTGGCTCATCCTGATTATTAAGACTGCTAAGAAGACGGCCGATGCTCTTTTGGTTGAAATCCAGGTCCTTGAAGGCCAAATTAATGCAGCTATTAGGTCAGTACCATTCAAAAAGACCTTGGATGAAACCAATAAAACAAATAAGGAGTATTATGATAACATCCTCGCCACCAAAGTTGAGAAGTTTAAGAAAGACCTTGCACGCTTCTCAATGGAAACTACATACCCTTACATGAGTGATTCCTATGTAGCCCCTGTGTACAACTCTAGAGGTAAGAGATATGGATCCAACTACTCTTCCTCAGGCTCCGAATCAGGGTCTAGTGACCAAGGTGAGTCAAATAGAGGCTCATCTAACAGAGGGCGAGGGAGGGGTCCACAGAGAAGATCTAACAGGGGCCGCACGGCTCAATACTATCCGAGTCCAGGGCCCTGGTGGCCCCCTGCACCTTGGGGTTATCAACAACCCCCGATGGGACCCCCCATGGGTCATCAGATGCCTAATTTCCCACCAAACCCTAACTTCTACTACGACCAGTCTTTTTTATGGCAGGGCCGAGGCAGGAGTCGGGGGAGAAAGAGAGGTCAACAGTCAGTGAACTGGGCACCAGACCCCGCAAACAACAGAGGGGACCAGTCTTAGAAGTAGATAGCGACTTGGTAGTGAACCTCAGTAGTCGCACACTCACGCCTATTGAGACCTCAGTTTTGAATAAAAGACTTGGATTTGTCCCTACAAATGAAGGAGACCCTTTCAATTTGAGATGTGAGTTGGAGTCTTTCTACAGGAAGGTCCGCTTACATTTTTTCTTCAAACTAAACAATGAAAATAACGATTCGGTGGACCCGATAGATCACAATACTGGCCTTAAACCTAAATCCACATTCACACCTCTCAGTCACCAGGTGCCAGCAAGGGTCATTGCCTTTGAGCAGGCTGTTACTCACGACATCATGAATGCAGACCGCGAAAACAACAAGTCTTTTTCTAACATGACTAGAGCAGAGAAATTGGCACTCACTACCCTGTCCAAGGACACCAGTATTACCATTAAGCCCGCTGACAAAGGCGGTGCCGTTGTCATACAGGACACAGACATCTACCACAGAGAGTGTCTACAACAACTGAGCAATGTGAAGGCCTATCGTCGACTCACTGAAGACCCGACCACGAGGCTTTCCAACGATATTAAGAGTCTCGTTGAAGAAGCATCCTGTGAGGGATGGATTACATCTCATGAAGCTAGGTATCTGACCACGGCCCATCCGGCGGTCCCTTGCTTCTATTGCCTCCCTAAGATACACAAGGAGAAGAGACCACCTCCGGGTCGCCCCATAATCTCGGCAATTGGGTCTCTACTTGAGCCACTCTCAACATTTGTGGATGTCTTTTTGAAACCTCTGGTTAAAGAGACTCCTACGTATCTGCAGGACACTGGGGATGTCCTTCGTCTTCTTGCAGAGACAGAGTTCAACGTCGAGACCGACCTTTTGGTGAGTTTCGACGTTGAGTCTCTGTATACATGCATCCCGCAGCAAGAGACCCTTGATTGCATAAGACATCTACTGGAATCTAAACCACCAGAGACCATCACTCCGATACCCTTCATCATGGAGTGTGCCAGACTGGCCATGATGGAGAATTACTTCCAGTACCAGGATGACCTTTATCTCCAAGTCTCGGGGACATCAATGGGGAGTGTCTTCGCCCCCAGTCTGGCGAACCTCTATATGCATCAGTTCGAGCAAGAGCATGTCCTGAACACCAGCAACCCTTACTTTTGTAAGGTGTTGCTTTGGCGCCGGTACATAGATGATATCATCGTCATATGGAGGGGCAACTGTGACGAGATAACCGACTTCCATACGTGGCTTAATTCAAGGAATCAATATCTCCGTTTCACTGTGGAATATAGTAAAGAGCAGCTACCATTTCTGGATCTCCTAATTTTTCCTGAAGGGGGAGGGCTTCAGAGCCGATTGTACAAGAAACCCATGGCACGCAATTCCCTTTTGTCATACCTGAGTTTCCACCCACAGTCACTACGTGACAATTTGCCAGTGGGTCAATTTCTCAGGGTTCGGAGAAACTGTTCTTCTAACCAGCTATATGAACAACATGCGAGGGAATTAGCATGCAACCTAAAGGAGCGGCATTACCCTAATCAATTGATACGTCGGGCCAACAAGAGAGCCTTCAACAATAATCGTGAGGCCTTGATCAAACATCGACACAAGAAAACACCTTCCGAAAGGATCACGATGGTACATACCTTCAGCACCAGATCCAACAGGGTCAAGAGGATAGTCTTGAAACATTGGAAAATCTTGAACACGGTTTCTGGTGCAATACCCAGGCCCCTGTTTGCCTTCAAACGAGGATCTAGCATCAGGGATACACTGGTCCACGCAAGACCACGGACACAAAGGAAGGATATCACCACCACCCTTGACACCATTTGGAATACCGCTCCGGTTCAAGGGCACCATCCCTGTGGTAACTGTGCGTCGTGCCCCCAGACCAGCAAGACACTCTCCGTCGACATTGGAACTGCTAGACCATGGAAGTTGTTGAACCATACTAACTGCAACTCGGAGAGAGTGATCTATAAGATCACATGCCCGTGTGGTCTGGCTTATATTGGACATACCACCAGGAAAGTGAAGTCCCGTATCAGCGAGCATAAGAGCACAATACGGTGCAACAAACAGTCCACCTGTCTAACAAACCACTTCTTGATTAAAAAGCATAAAGCTGAAGACCTTAGGTGGGTTGTTTTGGAACAACCATTCATCCCACCACATATTACAGACATCTCAAGGTTTCTTTTCATCAAGGAACAACGTTGGATTTTCAAATTGAAAACTGACATCTCAGGTTTGAATGATAATATACCCTGGGTGTCCATCTGACCAGCTGTGAGTCTTCAGGGACGCCATCTCCTTTTTGATAACTCATTACACTATCAGTTGGCTTCACTCATATCCCACATAATGCAGACCCACTGCATCAACTAGATATAGTGTAGCTTACGTCGTAAATTGGCTAATCCCACGTCCAGTATGTCAAACACTAGTAGTTGGCTTCACTCATTTCATATTATGCAGACCCACTGCATTAACTAGATATAGTATAGCACAAGTCAGTAATTTGATAACCCTATTTCCAACATGATAATAGCATTAGGTTAGACTCTGTTTGCGCCTTCTTTTATGTCCCTGGTAAATTTACCCCAAGGCATAGCCAACGATCATTGTTATATGTCAGAACCCTCTTGCCTCACTGTGATTACATCTAGCGCGCCTTGGATCCCTTCCGCTATATTGGACATTGGTCCTGGCATTACATACACTTAACACCCAGGGTCTCTATATCTACATATTTGATTGTTCAACTATGGTCTGTAGCCATCTATACCATTGCCAGCACAGGCGCAGTATTTTGATGTTCACTGTCCTTCTAGGATGCATTGTTTCATTTTAGGGACTAGAACATACACGGCCACGCTCGTTTTGGGCGAGTGGCAGAGTTTTTCTAGTATAATATCGCTAAGCTCTCCGCTTGTTTAGTGGTTACTCTTGACAACTTGAACTGGTTATGCAAAATTGAGCATGCGCGCATTAGCGGGGATCACGAGTCGTTCTCGAGATCCCTCCGTTTTTCCTCTGCGCATGCGCGGTTCCTTAACCGGCGCTCGCATGCAGCAGCTGGTGATACATCATTGCGCATGCCCGGTATTGTGCACACAGCGTTGTGCAGTGCCACCTTGCCGCGCATGCGCATAGGGAATGACATTGCAACACCGGCAGCGGCGATAGGAACACAGCTGCTGCCGGTTATCCAATCATACGAGGTATAAATATACGAGCCTCACCTCTCCTCGTTGCCTCCCCTTCGGCTTAGGTGTCTGCCTAGGGGTACCGACGGAGAGGTGAGTAGCTGGATCATGATGCGCACCGCTAAGTTCAGTGATCCTGCTATGGCCCCCTTTTCATGCATAGCTCATTTTCAGGTTATTTTCCTCTCAGATAGACGCTATTTTTAGCTATAACCTTATTATTGAGCTCCTTTAACTCCTTCTTTACCTACAGATTAGGGGGTTAGGTCCAGGCTCATTTCACTTTATGTAATCTTCCAGAGGAGCACAGGACAGGGGTCTTTATAACTTAGACCCATTACTCTGAAATAGTCAACCCTTACTATTTACATCTATTCCGTGGCTTATTGAGGGTGGGAGTGTACAACTGACTGCATAAACCACAGAGTGGGCACTAGATATATATGGGTGCTCATTATGTGGTGACTGTGCTAGCCAGTGACTAGACACTAGTTTTGTCCATCAGCCAATCCTTTCCTGACCTTCCGTGGGACAGCGTTCGGTGAGGACAGTCATACAACCAGTTTTTATATGCACAGATTGTACAACCTGACACTGACTACAGACCTCTGAGTCTACTCAGGATGACATGTTATATATTTTTATGTTCTGTGCACAGAGCGGGGCCTCAATCTCCGAGCCGTTGCCGGGTGAGGTGAGGCTTGACTCCCACATATTGCTGGGTAAGTCCTTCTATATCCTGTTTGAAATTAATGCAGCAATGACTGATGGTTTACTTTAATATGAAACCTTTATAACATATGGCTGTCCTAATAGGGACTTGCCTAGCTGAGTTCATATGGTGGTCCTGATATCGTGAATAGTCTAATATGATTGTAGAATGTACAACAATTGTTGTCTCTTTTGTGTTTCCATTTTTTAGGATTACTTCCTCTATCAACTTCTGATCTGGAGGATATGGTAGGATGGTCTACATGACCTCACCAGTAGTGTGGACAGGTCTTTAACAAATAATTTGGTCTGTCCTGTTTTTGTTTCACTTTGTATAAATTGTCTGAGTGTACCTTTGCAGTAGCAACATCTTTTTGTAGTTGGCCCTGAAGAATGCCGGTGTAGTTCCACCTTCGGCAGAAACATGTTGGCCTAATTCATAACACAGCAAAGCATCACAGTGATTTTTTCACACTGTTCTACACTTCTTTTTAATCTGGCGTCTTGGTGAATATCTTTAATAAAAACAATTTTCTTTGCCTCGACCGTCATTTTAAGATCACTTATTCTTTATTCCCTGTTTTGCACTGCACTTTTTCAGCACCACTCTGTGGCACGGACACGTTTACAAGATGAACCAGTAGTGTGTGTTGTCTGGCCAATTCATCTGGGCTTGGACTCACCACCCTGGTTAGACGTCCTACATGACGAGGCTCCGCCAGATGGGTGGGCTGATAGGATATCTAACACATACTCGTGTCATGTGACCACTTGGCCTGGTTCAGTGCAATCCAATAGGGTCACTTCATTAGGACCTCATAGACTCAGCTACGTCGTTTAACAGACCTTCCGACTCTTTATGTTTGTTGTAGTTTGATTAGGGGTACAGAGTTTGGTAGGTCTATAAACATAGTCCCCTTGACCCTCCTTAACCTTTGTTTTCCAGTGAATAGAGTTCACACCTGGATGTCAGCCACAGTAATATGTGCATTAGGATGTTAATCTCTGGATCACAGCTCTACTCTTTATGATTCCCTTATCTGCCTCATCTTCTTCCTGAGATGTGCTCTGGCTCTTTCTTGTGATCTCTCACTGAATCAAAGAGCACCCTTTGAAGTATACAGGTGGAGCATTTCTCTCCCTTCTCCTGTGTCCCACCCTGCTCACAGGAATGCAACAATACACAAATCTGCTTGGGGGGATTCCTCCAACTCCTTGTGCCTTCACCAGGCAGCCCTGGGCTTCCCAGAATGGAACCCAGGTTTCTCCACATAATGTAGCTTTAGAGGCAAGTTTGCACATAGTATTTGAACACATTAAATACACTGTCCAGAACTATTACCTCCATATATTGTTACACCCCAGGCACATACATTCACTCTGCGCCCACTGTTCAGTAATGTAGCCTTACTGCATTGTGCAACTTGCAGGCACACATGCAGCTAGCACACACATTTACCTTGCGCATGCGGATCAACATTACACCCCTCATGTGCTGTACTTCTCGCAGGTACACAGCCACCCTGTATATGCATTCACCATGCATGCACTGCATAGCGCCGCATTTCTCATGTACTTCACTCATAGTGGTTACACATACATCCAGTGCATGCATTCATCTTGCAAGCACTGCACAGCACTGCTCTGACCCTTGGAGTATACCCTTCCCAGGCAAATATACAACCAGTGCAGTCATCACTACTGCACTGCGCAGCACTTCAAATCTAACCAATGTAGGCCAAGGGGTGACTTAAGTACACATCAGCAGAAATTCAAAAACTGAGTGAGGCATAGACCTCACTCCAGTGAGACAGCTTAAAAGAACCTGTTCACTCCTACTGATCATTACACGGTACAATACCACCTCCACACTCGTGCAGCTTAATTTCTGGTGAAGGGAAGGGAAACAAGGGAACCCAACTCACATGGAGCCTGGGTATAAAGTCTTAAGAAAACAACAATGGGTCCTGTGGATAAATATATATTCCTTATGATATGGTTTAGGCACAATGGCAATGTGTGGGTGGTGTGTGGGATGTATAAGAAGGAGGCTACATACACAAGTAGAGAATATAATTTTCAATTTGCATTTTTTATGTAAGTATTCATAAATAAATTGTACACAGTATCAACAGCATTAAATTCATACAAATAGTAACAATGTGAGAATGTGTCCCAAGTGAGTAAAGAAGAACCTATACTTTTGAAGTGCTAAGTAATAGTGTATAAAACACAAGAGGTTTCTAGTTTACATTGGGTTTCAAAAAGAGGCAACATAATTAATTGTAAACGTTAGGAATACAATAGTTGGAGAGTATAAGCAACTGTTGTGGAAAGTCTGCCTCTTTATCGTTGTCGACGACATTTCGACCCGTATTGGGATGTCGGGTCTCCTCAGGACTGGTCAATGTTGGGACACCTATAAAATGTGATAAGCACAAGTTAGCTAGTGGGGCAGCAGTTGTAATGATAAGGTCAGGTATAAACTCAGTAGATGCATGTATGGTATATCTGGGAGGGGCTGGCGCTGCTTGGAGAGGAAAACAAGTGGCACCGTGAGGATTTAGACAAAGCCAATAAAAAACTTACAGGAATCCCGGCCGGGACTTGTATGGAGTACAATGAGGAAATCGTATAATTAGAGTCTGCATTGGTGCTTAATCGACATGTTATTTGTATAAACAGGCTGTATATCAGTACTTAGCCCTGAGAAGGGTGAAGGAAGCAGACAACCATCTGATATCAGTATGACCGTACAATCCGGATTCGTTGCAATAATTGGTATTCACAGGGGAGGCACAAGACTGTACAATGGAGGCAAAACAGGTGGAACGAGTCAGAATCATGTTGATGCAGCGAATGTTATATTGGTTATGACAGTGATCGTGTTGCTCACTTAAATGCACATGAGGGCACTCTTGGTACTGCAAGAGATCATGGTAGAACAATGGATTCTTCTTTAATAAGGAAGTTCCTTCAGGGTGGCGTTAGCGCTGTTGGCAAAAGGGATTTTAAATGAATGTCCACTCGGCATACCGCTCGGGAGTGGAGAATGCATGGGGGAAATTAAGCAACAAGTGGATGTTGCGCATTCGCGTACCTGCAATGAAGCGTGGTAACCGTCTGGGGTTTCTTCAATGTGGCCTCTCCTGTCGGTGCGATGACAAAGGATGTCTTGCAACCGACCGCGTTATAAACGGCCACTAGGTTGGGGCTGCTGCAGGGATTACAGAGCAACGTATTGGTCTGTATATCTGTGATCACAGGATTGACCATAACATGGAAATGGCCAACAGACTCTAGATTGACGATGAGAACACGGCACCATGATGCTCAGGTGTTCAGATAGTATTGTGGGGCATCACAATGAAGTATAACAGAGAGCCATATGAGTTGCAGTTTAGCACGCTGGTCACATATTAGGATAACATTAGTTATCGGCCAGCATGCATGAGGGTAGTGCATGGGCCGCTCGATAATGTAACACATATTTGCATGTACCCCCAACCAAGTGTGTGCAACTTCAATTTTGTGGTTGTTTATTGTGATTAAACATTCTGTCATGACAGTGGTCATATGTTTCTAAATTCAAGGGTCATCGTTTAACACAACGACTGGATTCTTATATCTTGGATGAATGCAAATAATCATACATTTCTAAGCACACGGGTCATAACTTAGGATAGTGATTAGTGTGGTATAATAAGCGATGCATACGTAGTAAAAAAAAGGGCTGCGTGTTTAAGCATGAAAGTAAAAACCTGTGGCAGCGGCTACATCTATGCACAAGTTGCTGGGACTATGGCATCTGACCAATATGTATATCTCTCTACGGCAGAGTTCTTCAAACATTTTGATGCCGAGACCCCCTTGTAAAACCTTTTTAGGGGTAAGGACCCCCTTCCGACAAAAGTTTCTAGAAACTGGTACTCCTCATCATCATCTTTTGACAACCATAAATGCGCCTATTAGACCTCATCAATTCCATCCATCATTCATCCACCCACACTTTCACACATCCATCCATCCTTTCATCCTACCATCCATCCATCCATCCTTCATCCATCCACCCTTTCATCTTTTCATCCATCCTTTACCCATCCACCCTTCCATTCATCCACCCATCATTCATCCACCCACCTTTTCACACATCCATCCATCATTCATCCATGCAACCTTTTATCCATCCATACATCCACCCACCCTTTCATCCTCCCATCCATACATCCATCCTTCATCCATCCACCCTTTCATCCATACATCCATCCACCCACCCTTTCATCCATCCATCCACCCATCATTCATCCCCCCACCTTTTCACACATCCATCCATTCATCATTCATCCAAGCAACCTTTTATCCATACATCCATCCATCCAACCATCCTTCATCGGTCCACCCTTTCATCCTTCCATCCATCCACACTTTCATCCTTCCATCCATACATCCATCCTTTACCCATCCACCCTTCCATCCATCCACCCATCATTCATCTACCCACCTTTTCACACATCCATCATTCATCCATGCAACCTTTTATCCATCCATACATCCATCCACCCTTCCATCCATCCATCCATCCTTCATCAGTCCACCCTTTCATCCTTACATCCATACATCTATCCTTCATCCATCTATCCTTCACCCATCCACCCTTTCATCCTTCCATCCATACATCCATCCATCATCCATCCACCCTTTGATCCATCCATTCACCCATCATTCATCCACCCATCTTTTCACACATCCATCCATTCATCCATCATTCATCCATGCAACCTTTTATCCATCCATACATCCTTCATCCATCTACCCGTTCATCCTTCCATCCATCCACCCACCCTTTCATACATCCATCCTTTCATCCATCCATCCACCCTTTCATCCATCCATTCATCATTTATCCACCCACCTTTTCACACATCCATCCATCCTTCATCCTTACATCCATCCATCCACCCATCATTCATCCACCCACCTTTTCTGTGCCTCTCTCATTGGGGGGGTCAGTATCTCTCTGCGTCTTCTTCCTTCCCTCCCGATCATGGGAGGGCATCTCTGTGCCTCCCTGCTGGGGGCGGGGGACGTGTTACGGGACCCACAGCTCCAGGCGTGCAATATCCATTGACCTCAAAGGGCTACACTAAAGCCTGCTCCCCCAGCCCCCCTCCGCCCCCCCACTTCCCCTCCTCCCCCAGCTCGTAACGGCTTCAGGGACACACACACACAGCCACACCCGAGTACTTGACAGGTCTTTAAAAGACCTTTTACTTGTTAATGAGGCTTTGATGTTTTTCACACCTCGGTGTGAATTAGGCCTCCACCGTGAGCACCCTCGATCAGCCCAAGCCAGGAACTGCACTCTGACAGAATCTGCGACCCCTTTCCAAGGACTCCACGACACCCCTGGGGGTCGCGCCCCACAGATTGAAGACCTCTGCTCTACGGCATATATTCCGACGGCATATATTCTAGATACAGTAGTGCTGACAAGGGTATTATAGTGTTCTGACAATTACAACTGTGTCATGTAGGTTAGTTAACGGTAAGAAAGCATATACTTAGTTTTAAAAAAAACGTATACAGTACTGTTGAACATGGGCCAAATTGTTACAATCCATAATGAGCGGGGAACAGACTAGTCTCATTATGTAACAGCCACAACATTTTTCCATAATGCGGTTATGTTGTTAATATTGCTATTGCCCAATATTACATGGCAGTCCTTAATTATACAAATCATGCATGTGTTTCTTAAAGAAAGGGTTATACTAGCAACATGTCTATGATAATATAAACAACAGTGCGCTATGAATATCTGAATTGTGATATGAGGCAGTCTATTCGTTGTAGCCGGCATATTGTATTCAACATTTCAACAAGGATCGCATAGTTTACAGTGCGATATTATGTCCTACTTTGTTGCAGTGTAGACCTAACACAGGTCTATCTAAATTTGCGAATTACCTATATATGTTATTCTAGGTACATGCGATTCTTAGAGTGCTAGTGAAGTCACAGAACCCCGCCATTCTTCTGCGGAGTTTAGGCCCTCTGTTATTGAGTTGGTACGTTCAATCCAGCCACATTCTAGTCTTTGGAGTATTTGTGAGAGATCACCTCCCCTGACTGGGATCTGAACTTTATCTATAACCTGCCATTTTAGGTCATCTGCTGTGTGTGATTGTTCTAGATAAGGGTTGACAAGTGGGCATTGGGAACAGCATTTCTGATCCTACTACGATGTTGGCCAATGCGTGCTTTATTTGGCTGTCCACATGGCAGGTAATACAGTACACTACATTTCTGGTATTGCAGTTGGCAAAAAATTCCAGCGTATAATTGACATTTCTATGTTCAAACGTTTTTGTGTTGCATGTGAGTGTACATACCACACAGTTACCGCATTTGTAATTGCCTTTCACTTCTGGGAGCCCCCATGTGGTGTGCAAGGTTCTGGTCGTTTGTATAGACTTTTCCAGGGAAAATTTAATAAGATGATCTTTTATATTTCTGCCTCTTTTGTAGGCGAACATCAGAACTTCTATGCTGGGGTCTATGCTCTTAATGATATGCCAGTTCTTAGTGATCAAATTACGCGCTGTTGGCAAAATCCCTTTTGCCAACAGCGCCCCTGCTTTGCCTCTATTGTACAGTATTGTGCCTCTCCTGTGAATACCAATTATTGGAACGAATCCATATTGTACGGTCATACTGATATCACATGGTAAGCTGTAAGTGTGGGCGCAAAATCCGTTCCGTTCGCGAAATTTGTTGATTTTTTGCAATTTTGGGGTCCGCGAATCTTGCAAATTTGCCAAGAAATCCTCAATTCGCAAGCCGGTGAATTTTTTTGCTTAGTCGCGCTTGAAAAATACAATATTGCGCGTGCGGCATTGAAATATCTTGATTCTGAGTTCCCCAAGTTGTTTTTCATCCCGTCTTGCGTGTGCTGCGCCATTTTGGAGCTTGCTGCGTGATCGCGCAAGAGTTTTTCGACCGCTAGTACGTCATCCCGGCCCGCCATCTTGCAGTGGGAGAGTTTGACAACGCGAGTACGTCATAAGGGCCTGCGATCACGTATCGTGTGAGTAAACAATTGCGAACACGTAGATGCGGCGCACAGCTGACTTCTGGCTGGCGACTTGAACAGCTCGCGTTGCCGAACTTGCCAAAATTGCAACTCTGCACAAGAAATCCACCGCAGGCAGCATAAACCTTATGAATATGATGATTTTGATAAGAATAACTCCTCAGATTGACATTTGGCTGCACTTTTTTGTGCAAGGATTCCACATGGTCAGTGACGGCTACCGCCCCTCTCCCTGTATGCCCACATCAACACAGAACACAACGAAATGGAACAGGATTTGTCTTTTGAAGGCGGGGGATCGCAAAACCCCCCGGCCGTATTTATTAAGATACAAAATAATAAAAATTGTTAAACAAAATATACATTTTTTATGCAAAAATATTCAGACACATTTAGATAAATTTATATCGACAATTGTGATCTGCTAGCCTTAACAAGATTCTAATACAGCTTGTTTCCTAACCAAATCTAACATCCTCATCTGAAAATTTTTGCATGCTAACATTTATGGCGATATGGCAAGGTCGCTAACCGGTGTCAGGTCTTAAAAGCTGCGCCCTTACGCAGGTGCGCATGCGCAGTCGGGCCCGTTTATTACCCGGTCCGACCCTGCAGCCGAGCCCGTTAATTACTCGGTCCACCCTTGCAGCCGAGCCCGTTAATTACTCGGTCCACCCTTGCAGCCGAGCCCGTTACTTACTCGGTCCACCCCTGCAGCTGAGCCCGTTAATTACTCGGTCCACCCATGCAGCCGAGCCCGTTAATTACTCGGTCCACCCCGTGAACTTCATTTAACCAGTGAAGGAGGGCCCTAACTTGATTTCCAGCTGCCCCTGAAGTTCTAGGAGGGGCCAGTGACCCCTCCTCCCCCTGGGCGGACACCTCCAAAGGATGATGCCGCCCCCCAAGACCTTAAAATAGCTGCTCACCGGTCATGACCTTACCGCATGTCCAATACCCTAATAAATACGATGACCTGTGGGAAAAATGAACTAAAGGACAGCTACACTATCAACAACACATGTCATGACATTATCAAGCTACTATGGGAAAAAGGCCTAAACCGAAAAAACAGCAAACATTCATAATTACATTTTAACATTTCTCCCCAAACGGGAAGCCAATACTTTAATACACGAAAGATATACACAACTCCAGTCTACATCCAGCAATCTACTACATTCTGCTTCACTTATACATCCTAAAAGAAAAACAACTTAATCAATAACAAAACAGGTATACGTAATACACAACACAGCTTTGTTCCAGGGATGGTGGGTGGGGAAAATTAGGAGGCCCCGAGCGCGGGGCACGACCAGTGTGGGGGAGCGTCAGGCGACAAGAAGGGCCAACTGAGCGCTCCCCCCTCCTTTATTCCCAGGGACGCGGGAAGGGGGCGGGCCGCCCCCTCCCCTCAACCCTCGACGCCCGCCCCCTTGACCCGGAAGTCTGCATCACGCCTCAGAGTCAGGGATTAGGCGTCGACCAACCGGTGGTGTGGCGCACACCTCCCGTGTACCATTGGGTGCCGGGAGATCAGGCCCCCACACCACCGGAAGGCAAGGGACGAGGGGATCGCTGCACCGCCATGCGGGCGGGGGGCCAACGGCCCCCCCCTTTTCACATGGTCAGTGACGGCTACCGCCCCTCTCCCTGTATGCCCACATCAACCCAGAACACAACGAAACGGAACAGGATTTGTCTTTGGAAGGAGGGGGATCGCAAAATGCCCCGGCCGTATTTATTAAGATACAAAATAATAAAAATTGTTAAACAAAATATACAATTTTTATGCAAAAATATTCAGACACATTTAGATACATTTATATCGACAATTGTGATCGGCTAGCCTTAACAAGATTCTAATACAGCTTGTTTCCTAACCGAATCTAACATCCTCATCTGAAAACTTTTACATGCTAACATTTATGGCGATATTGCAAGGTCGCTAACCGGTGTCAGGTCTTACAAGCTGCGCCCTTACGCAGGTGCGCATGCGCAGCAGGGCCCGTTGATTGCCCGGTCTGCCCCTGCAGCCGAGCCCGTTAATTACTCGGTCCACCCTTGCAGCCGAGCCCGTTAATTACTCGGTCCACCCTTGCAGCCGAGCCCGTTACTTACTCGGTCCACCCCTGCAGCCGAGCCCGTTAATTACTCGGTCCACCCATGCAGCCGAGCCCGTTAATTACTCGGTCCACCCCGTGAACTTCATTTAACCAGTGAAGGAGGGCCCTAAGTTGCGTTACCAGCTGCCCCTGAAGTTCTAGGAGGGGCCAGTGACCCCTCCTCCCCCTGGGCGGACACCTCCAAAGGATGATGCCGCCCCCCAAGACCTTAAAATAGCTGCTCACCAGTCATGACCTTACCACCACAGGCCAGCATTGTTACCCGACGATCTGGCCTCCCCCTTCCTACTCCTCAGAAAGGTCATGTCCCCTTCGCATAACCCTCTAGCCAAGCTAAAATGTTATCTGACCACAGGACATTCCCAGCCTCAGTCAAGTGCACCCCGTCCCGGAGGTAGAAATGCTCACCCCAAATTGACCCATGAGGAATCGTTTGCAACCGGGGGGCTCGAAACAATTTGTCCAACTGCGCGTTGATCCTCTTTACCGAGTGATTCAACGCCTTGACCGAGTCCCCCCCTCGCCACTGCCAATGAGGAATAAGTTGAGACCAGACTACCGTGCAACCCGGACAAGTCCTAGACACCCACCCCGCAGTGGATATGATTTCATCTATCAGGATGCGTCTCCCCAGTTTGGTCAAATCATTCTCCCCCAGGTGAAGTATCACCACTGACGGTGGGGCGGGTTGCTGCGACAATACTTCCAGAAAGTAATCCCTGAATTGCCGAATACCCAGGCCTCCCCTCCCAAAAAATGAGATGAAGAACCCCTCCTCTTGCACCCTTCTCACCCTGTCACCTGAAAGAAATACAGTTTTTGCACGCCTAACATAAGAGTGGCCCACAACCCAAATCACCAATGTCCGACGATGTTCCTGATGCTTTTGTTGCGATGAAGGTGTCTTCTGCCGACTTTCGGCAAGTTCCTCTCCCGCGTGACAGGTTTGAGAAACTGCAAAACCAAGAGATACAAGTGTGAGTCATCCAGCTCTGTCACAACATGCCAACACGTGCATAGCGTTTGTAACACTCCGAGGACCACCTCCTAATCCTTTTAACCTTATCGGCTGGGAGTCCCCTTGCCACTGCTTCAGTTGCTGCCCGGATTCTAATAGAATGGGAGCTAAATTCTGCGGGATCCAATCCTGCCTTTGCAATAGTTAAGTCCAGGACCTTCCTAAACTGATACCTAGGTAAAGGAGTACCATCCATGTGACACAATAGTGCCCCTCCGGGCGTCCCGTCCTGCTGCCTCCTAAAAACATCTACATGTGAGACTGGGCAACAAGGGTTGGTCCGAGCACGGTGAAGCACTATTGTTTCCCCCTTTCCCTCCTGGTCGGTCTTCGATCTTTGAATCGTTACACACATGGTGTCGGCATGGATCACTACACCGGCCACCTTCTTTGTCCACCTTGGACGCAGCTACTAGCTCGCCTAATCTCAGGGCCCCATAAAACGCTAGCATGAACGCCGTCTTGAAAAGCAGCACCTCCCAAGGGGAACTACAGACATCAGGAAGAACTAACAACAGGGCCGTAAGCCTGACCAGCCCAATGGTCTTCCTCAAATCTGTCGAGTGCCCCTGAATGCGACACCAGCCCCTCAACGCTTTGCGCACTACAAACGTGTTAGTAGGGTCCCTCACGCCCCTGGCCTGAGCAAAGAATGAAACAGCAGCTCTGTGTCTGTTAGCGACTGCCACCTAACGCCCTTCCCTGTGCATCAGCTCTAGGTATGCTACAAAACTGTCCTCACGTGCCCAGTTATTCTCCCAACCCTACCCAAGGAAAGTACAGTAAGACAAGAACGCCCCTTCGTATGCTCTTCTGGTCCGTGGGGCTAGGCTCGATGCCACGAGGTACGGTAGTCTGGGGCACCAATCCGCCAGAGAGCAACCGGGAAAGGTGCTGGCGATGGGTCCGCTGCAGGGAGCTGTTCCCTGAACACCTGCATTTTGAAGCGAGAAAGGGCATCAGCTGCATTATTGAGAACACCTGGCACATGTTTGGCTCTGAAGGTCACGTTCCATTTCAAGCACTGTAGCACAATCTCCTTTACTAAGCGCAGTATGAATGGGCACCGCACCGCTTGCTGGTTAATGCATTCTACCACGCTCATGTTGTCCGACCAGAACACCACTGACCGATTGCTCAGGTGCGCCGGCCAGACCATCAATGCCACCCATATCAGGAACAATTCCAGGAAACCGATGTTGGTGGTTAATCCCCACGATCCCCATTCGTCGGGCCATTTCTGGGTGACCCACTTTGAGCCCAGGATGACGCCAAAGCCCACGCTACCAGCAGCGTCGGTCCATAAACCCAACTCTGCCGATGACGCGGGGGGGGCGGCCACACTACTCTGCCATTGAAATCCTCCAGGAATGCTACCCATATCCGCATATCCTGGCGAACCTCTGCTGACAGTCTAGTGCGATGATGCTTCTCTCTCAAACCTTTCATCGCTTGGGCAATCGACCGAGAGAAGGGGCGTGCCATTGGGATAACTCGCAATGCAAAATTCAATTGGCCCACCGTCTCCTGTAACTGCTGCAGTGTAACTTTCTCCTTCTGAAGGCACTGGCGCAATGCCGCCCTGAACTTTGATACTTTGCTTGTGGGTAATCTAAAGCACCCTTCCAGAGAATCAATTTCGATACCCAAGAACTCCAAACAAGTGGTCGGACCAACCGTCTTCCCAGGCGCAAGCGGTACCCCGAAAGCCCGCATGAGCACGCAAAATTCCTGCAATGCCCAGGCACACTCCGAAGTCCCCGCCGCTCCCAAGAAGAGGAAGTCGTCCAAATAATGCATAACCTGCTTGTGGCCCGTGGCCTGTCTCATGACCCACTCAAGAAAGGAACTGAAAGTCTCGAAGTACGCACAAGAGATCGAGCAACACATCGGCATACATTAGTCATATAGAACTTTCCTTCAAAAGCGAAACCAAGTAGGTGATGATCCAAAGGATGCACCGGCAACAATTGAAAGGCGGATTCAATATCAGATTTGGCCATGAGAGTGCCCCGCCCCAATCCCCGCAATAACTCAACCGCTTGATCAAAGCAGGCATATTTCACACTGCAAATTGATTCGTCTATCGCATCATTCACGGACACCCCTCTTGGTGCCGACAAGTTGTGGATCAATCTAAACTCGCCCTTCTCTTTCTTGGGGACTACACCTAATGGTGAACAGACAAAATTCCGCACTGGGACTTCCTGGAATGGCCCCGCTATCCTGCCCAGGGACAGCTCTTTTCGAATCTTAGCCAGAACTACAGCAGGATTCTGTTGTACGGATAACTGGTTCCTACAGTGCGCACTGCCAATGTGTCCCCCAGCCGGGATCCGGAAACCTTGGGAGAAACCTTCCTGCAATAACGCAGCTGCGCCGTGGTCTGGGTATCTGTTCAGCCATGGAATCATTGCCAGGACGTTAACCGGGGAGGGGCTAACCGGACTCTCTGCTCTATTCAGGTTTCTTTCCGCCTCTCTGATTCTGGTTACCATTTTTCCTGCATGTCGTCTCGGGGTGAGAGGTGTGACCACAGATTGCACATGCATGTCCGAATCTACAAGTGCCGGCGGGTCTAGTACAGGAGCGTTTGTTGAAATCCCAACACACACCTTTTCTTTCCCCGCCGCCCCCCCTACCTTTCCCTGTGAACTCATTCCCTGGCGCCGCCCGAAAGGGCTGCTGGGTCTTTGCGGGGAACACGTTGGCTATGGTCCCCTGCTGGGTGGGGGCCGTGCCCCCTCCGAACTGCTTATGCCAGGACAAGGAGTCCACCTTGTCCCATGACAAAGATAAGTCAAACTCCTTCGACTTTCTGAAATTCACGTCATATTCTTTCCATGCGTCCCCGGCATATTGCTCGCTCCAACCCACAATCCTGCTCTGATAGCACGCCATTGCCGCATGCACGTTTGGAGGGCGTTCAACAGTGATAGCTGTAAGAATGGAGAAGGCCCTGATCCAATTGCTAAGTGTTTCCTCCACCCTAAACTTCGCACACTGTACTCTCCATTCGCTAGGGTGCATCCATTCTTTTTGCATTTTTGCATTTTCCATTTCCCTATTGTCTAACAACAAAGAGAAAATATATATGTACTTTCCCGCCCAAATCATCTCTTTCACCGCTCGGGAAACATGTTGCCCTAAATCCTCACTACGAGACGGAATCGTGCCGTCTCCTAAAAGATTCAGAAAAGGGGGTGGTGATGAACAGAGTATCTGAATTAGGCAGACCACTCTTACCCAGTCCAAAGATCAGGGCTTGATCCATCACCGTTATTTAGCTCACTGCACCATCCCAGCTCAGAACCTGGCTATATGCAAATTAGTCTGTCCCTGGCCCAGTGCATCATGGGAACAGGGCAGACCAAACTACAAGGCCAATTCTTCACCAGAAAGGAGACAAGCTTCCGGGGACCGGTTTCTGGCATTTCAGCCGTCGTCGGCCCGGCTTGCTTGAATCCTGATGGTGCAGTGAGCAAGGGACTCATGTCTGAGTATACCCTGCCACACCTATAGTGGCCAAAAACGATTCAGAAAAGGGGGTGGTGATGAACAGAGTGTCTGAATTAAGCAGACCACTCTTACCCAGTCCAAAGATCAGGGCTTGATCCATCACCGTTATTTAGCTCACTGCACCATCCCAGCTCAGAACCTGGCTATATGCAAATTAGTCTGTCCCTGGCCCAGTGCATCATGGGAACAGGGCAGACCAAACTACCAAGCCAATTCTTCACCAGAAAGGAGACAAGCTTCCGGGGACCGGTTTCTGGCATTTCAGCCGTCGTCGGCCCGGCTTGCTTGAATCCTGATGGTGCAGTGAGCAAGGGACTCATGTCTGAGTATACCCTGCCACACCTATAGTGGCCAAAAACGATTCAGAAAAGGGGGTGGTGATGAACAGAGTGTCTGAATTAAGCAGACCACTCTTACCCAGTCCAAAGATCAGGGCTTGATCCATCATCGTTATTTAGCTCACTGCACCATCCCAGCTCAGAACCTGGCTATATGCAAATTAGTCTGTCCCTGGCCCAGTGCATCATGGGAACAGGGCAGACCAAACTACCAAGCCAATTCTTCACCAGAAAGGAGACAAGCTTCCGGGGACCGGTTTCTGGCATTTCAGCCGTCGTCGGCCCAGCTTGCTTGAATCCTGATGGTGCAGTGAGCAAAGGACTCATGTCGGAGTACACCCTGCCACACCTATAGTGGCCAAAAACGATTCAGAAAAGGGGGTGGTGATGAACAGAGTGTCTGAATTAATCAGACCACTCTTACCCAGTCCAAAGATCAGGGCTTGATCCAACACCGTTATTTAGCTCACTGCACCATCCCAGCTCAGAACCTGGCTATATGCAAATTAGTCTGTCCCAGGCCCAGAGCATCATGGGAACAGGGCAGACCAAACTACCAAGCCAATTCTTCACCAGAAAGGAGACAAGCTTCCGGGGACCGGTTTCTGGCATTTCAGCCGTCGTCGGCCCGGCTTGCTTGGATCCTGATGGTGCAGTGAGCAAGGGACTCATGTCTGAGTATACCCTGCCACACCTATAGTGGCCAAAAACGATTCAGAAAAGGGGGTGGTGATGAACAGAGTGTCTGAATTAAGCAGACCACTCTTACCCAGTCCAAAGATCAGGGCTTGATCCATCACCGTTATTTAACTCACTGCACCATCCCAGCTCAGAACCTGGTTATATGCAAATTAGTCTGTCCCTGGCCCAGTGCATCATCGGAACAGGGCAGACCAAACTACCAAGCCAATTCTTCACCAGAAAGGAGACAAGCTTCCGGGGATCGGTTTCTGGCATTTCAGCCGTCGTCTGTCTGGCTTGCTTGAATCCTGATGGTGCAGTGAGCAAGGGACTCATGTCTGAGTATACCCTGCCACACCTATAGTGGCTAAAAACGATTCAGAAAAGGGGGTGGTGATGAACAGAGTGTCTGAATTAAGCACACCACTCTTACCCAGTCCAAAGATCAGGGCTTGATCCATCACCGTTATTTAGCTCACTGCACCATCCCAGCTCAGAACCTGGCTATATGCAAATTAGTCTGTACCTGGCCCAGTGCATCATGGGAACAGGGCAGACCAAACTACCAAGCCAATTCTTCACCAGAAAGGAGACAAGCTTCCGGGGACCGGTTTCTGGTATTTCAGCCGTCGTCGGCCCGGCTTGCTTGAATCCTGATGGTGCAGTGAGCAAGGGACTCATGTCTGAGTATACCCTGCCACACCTATAGTGGCCAAAAACGATTCAGAAAAGGGGGTGGTGATGAACAGAGTGTCTGAATTAAGCAGACCACTCTTACCCAGTCCAAAGATCAGGGCTTGATCCATCATCGTTATTTAGCTCACTGCACCATCCCAGCTCAGAACCTGGCTATATGCAAATTAGTCTGTCCCTGGCCCAGTGCATCATGGGAACAGGGCAGACCAAACTACCAAGCCAATTCTTCACCAGAAAGGAGACAAGCTTCCGGGGACCGGTTTCTGGCATTTCAGCCGTCGTCGGCCCGGCTTGCTTGAATCCTGATGGTGCAGTGAGCAAAGGACTCATGTCGGAGTACACCCTGCCACACCTATAGTGGCCAAAAACGATTCAGAAAAGGGGGTGGTGATGAACAGAGTGTCTGAATTAAGCAGACCACTCTTACCCAGTCCAAAGATCAGGGCTTGATCCAACACCGTTATTTAGCTCACTGCACCATCCCAGCTCAGAACCTGGCTATATGCAAATTAGTCTGTCCCAGGCCCAGAGCATCATGGGAACAGGGCAGACCAAACTACCAAGCCAATTCTTCACCAGAAAGGAGACAAGCTTCCGGGGACCGGTTTCTGGCATTTCAGCCGTCGTCGGCCCGGCTTGCTTGAATCCTGATGGTGCAGTGAGCAAGGGACTCATGTCTGAGTATACCCTGCCACACCTATAGTGGCCAAAAACGATTCAGAAAAGGGGGTGGTGATGAACAGAGTGTCTGAATTAAGCAGACCACTCTTACCCAGTCCAAAGATCAGGGCTTGATCCATCACCGTTATTTAACCGTGAGCTAAAAAACGGTGATGGATCAAGCCCTGATCTTTGGACTGGGTAAGAGTGGTCTGCTTAATTCAGACACTCTGTTCATCACCACCCCCTTTTCTGAATCGTTTTTGTCCACCATAAGCGTGGAAGGGTATACTCAGATGTGAGTCCCTTGCTCATTGCACCATCAGGATTCAAGCAAGCCGGGCCAAAGACGGCTGAAATGCCAGAAACCGTTTTTTCCCGGAAGCTTGTTTCCTTCCCAGTATAAGAATTGGCTTGGTAGTTTGGTCTGCCTTGTTCCCATGATGCACTGGGCCAGGGTCAGACTAATTTGCATGTAGCCAGGTTCTGAGCTGGGATGGTGCAGTGAGCTAAAAAACGGTGATGGATCAAGCCCTGATCTTTGGACTGGGTAAGAGTGGTCTGCTTAATTCAGACACTCTGTTCATCACCACCCCCTTTTCTGAATCGTTTTTGTCCACCATAAGCGTGGAAGGGTATACTCAGATGTGAGTCC
This sequence comes from Lissotriton vulgaris, assembly GCF_964263255.1. NCBI lineage: Eukaryota > Metazoa > Chordata > Amphibia > Caudata > Salamandridae > Lissotriton > Lissotriton vulgaris. The sequence continues at coordinate 848,247,514 of NC_141685.1, forward strand.
CTTGCTCATTGCACCATCAGGATTCAAGCAAGCCGGGCCGAAGACGGCTGAAATGCCAGAAACTGGTTTTTCCCGGAAGCTTGTTTCCTTCCCAGTATAAGAATTGGCTTGGTAGTTTGGTCTGCCCTGTTCCCATGATGCACTGGGCCAGGGTCAGACTCATTTGCATGTAGCCAGGTTCTGAGCTGGGATGGTGCAGTGAGCTAAAAAACGGTGATGGATCAAGCCCTGATCTTTGGACTGGGTAAGAGTGGTCTGCTTAATTCAGACACTCGGTTCATAACCACCCCCTTTTCTGAATCGTTTTTGTCCACCATAAGCGTGGAAGGGTATACTCAGATGTGAGTCCCTTGCTCATTGCACCATCAGGATTCAAGCAAGCCGGGCCGAAGACGGCTGAAATGCCAGAAACCGTTTTTTCCCGGAAGCTTGTTTCCTTCCCAGTATAAGAATTGGCTTGGTAGTTTGGTCTGCCCTGTTCCCATGATGCACTGGGCCAGGGTCAGACTAATTTGCATGTAGCCAGGTTCTGAGCTGGGATGGTGCAGTGAGCTAAAAAACGGTGATGGATCAAGCCCTGATCTTTGGACTGGGTAAGAGTTGTCTGCTTAATTCAGACACTCTGTTCATCACCACCCCCTTTTCTGATTCGTTTTTGTCCACCATAAGCGTGGAAGGGTATACTCAGATGTGAGTCCCTTGCTCATTGCACCATCAGGATTCAAGCAAGCCGGGCCGAAGACGGCTGAAATGCCAGAAGCCGTTTTTTCCCGGAAGCTTGTTTCCTTCCCAGGATAAGCATTGGCTTGGTAGTTTGGTCTGCCTTGTTCCCATGATGCACTGGGCCAGGGTCAGACTAATTTGCATGTAGCCAGGTTCTGAGCTGGGATGGTGCAGTGAGCTAGAAAACGGTGATGGATCAAGCCCTGATCTTTGGACTGGGTAAGAGTTGTCTGCTTAATTCAGACACTCTGTTCATCACCACCCCCTTTTCTGATTCGTTTTTGTCCACCATAAGCGTGGAAGGGTATACTCAGATGTGAGTCCCTTGCTCATTGCACCATCAGGATTCAAGCAAGCCGGGCCGAAGACGGCTGAAATGCCAGAAACCGGTTTTTCCCGGAAGCTTGTTTCCTTCCCAGTATAAGAATTGGCTTGGTAGTTTGGTCTGCCCTGTTCCCATGATGCACTGGGCCAGGGTCAGACTAATTTGCATGTAGCCAGGTTCTGAGCTGGGATGGTGCAGTGAGCTTAAAAACGGTGATGGATCAAGCCCTGATCTTTGGACTGGGTAAGAGTGGTCTGCTTAATTCAGACACTCGGTTCATCACCACCCCCTTTTCTGAATCGTTTTTGTCCACCATAAGCGTGGAAGGGTATACTCAGATGTGAGTCCCTTGCTCATTGCACCATCAGGATTCAAGCAAGCCGGGCCGAAGACGGCTGAAATGCCAGAAACCGGTTTTTCCCGGAAGCTTGTTTCCTTCCCAGTATAAGAATTGGCTTGGTAGTGTGGTCTGCCCTGTTCCCATGATGCACTGGGCCAGGGTCAGACTAATTTGCATGTAGCCAGGTTCTGAGCTGGGATGGTGCAGTGAGCTAAAAAATGGTGATGGATCAAGCCCTGATCTTTGGACTGGGTAAGAGTGGTCTGCTTAATTCAGACACTCTGTTCATCACCACCCCCTTTTCTGAATCGTCTCCTAAAAGAGGCAAGGCTACCTCCTTACCGTTACCGGGCGCCAGGGCTGTTCCTGCATCGCTTCCGTTCGGTCGAGCGGCATCCAAACCTGCAGAAGAGGGAGAAACAGAGGCCGAAACCGCACTTGTAACTGTTCCCGCCCTAATCTTCTCCACCATGTTTGCCGCCTCCACGGCATGATCTAACGTTGAGGGCATCATACCCCCTTTCTGTAGTCACGGCAGTATCGCCGCTATCTGGGCAGTTAACTCAGGAGGGATCTGAGTGTCACAATCCGGTATTGCTGCCGGCACCACCGGTGCAGCCGGGGCCAAGGGTGCCGGCACTGGGGGCGATGGGAGTGTGCCATCTGGGGCAGATGGCGCCGGCCCGACAGGATTGTTCCCTGCTGGCAATGCGGGAGCGGGTGCCAAGGTGGCCGGAAATACCGGCTCCGGGGTAGCGGCACCGCCACCGCCACCGGTGTAGGAGCAGAAGCATTGCGCCTTGGCCGTTTAGCCTTACCCCTCTTCGGCGAGGAATCGGAATCCCCCTCCGGTAAAGGCGCGTCAATCTGCCGTTTGGGCCTACCGCGAGGGCCTTCGATCTCATCCATTTTTTTCATCATACGGGCCTCTAGGCCATCAACCGAACTCATTCTTTTGTCAATGGCATTCATCTTACGCATCATGGCCTGAAACATCAACTCCATCTTTGACCCCTTAGCTTTAGCTCCTGGCATTCTTACTATTGCTCAAGTCGCTCACAGATCAGATTCGCAACCAATGCGCCCTGTACCTTCACGAGAGGGAGGATGTGCAAGGGGCTATAAGCACCACGCAACAGCGACCGCAACACTGGCTATTCCGAATGTTAGGGGTGGCCAAACTCTAACGTAGATCCACCCGGCGGCCACACGAAGCGATAAAATGCAAGCCCCCCGTTCCCTCTTACTGTCGAGGACTTGCGTGTCCTGCACTCTACAGATCCACCGTCCTCGATCTTTTACGGTAACTCTCCGTCTGTCTGCTTCCAACGTCGCGCTACCACACACTCCAGTCAGCAACCCTTGATGTGAAAAAGAAAACAGAAAATTAGGAGGCCCGAGCGCGGGGCACGACCAGTGTGGGGGAGCGTCAGGCGACAAGAAGGGCCAACTGAGCGCTCCCCCCTCCTTTATTCCCAGGGACGTGGGGAAGGGGCGGGCCGCCGCCTCCCCTCAACCCTCGATGCCCGCCCCCTTGACCCGGAAGTCTTCATCACGCCTCCGAGTCAGGGATTAGGCGTCGGCCAACGGGTGGTGTGGCGCACACCTCCCGCGTACCATTGGGTGCCGGGAGATCACGCCCCCACACCACCGGGAGGCAAGGGGCGAGGGGATCGCAGCACCGCCATGCGGGCGGGGGGGCCGTTGGCCCCCCTTTTCATTTTTGGGGAGGTGGGAGGAAAGAAGGGGCCCAGAGTCTCCAACTTCCTGTTCCTGTCCAGCAGGCTCCTCCCAGTGCTTTGTTCATGGCCTGGTCACTTTTCATTTGGATCTGGAGCTGGAAGGATTACTTTTTGTGGCTGCTGCTGGATATTTGTATTTGAGGACTTTTTGGACTTTGGATCACTTTTGGATTTGAGATTTTACAAGTAAGTTGGTGTTGTTTGTTAGGGGCATTGAAGTTGCTGCAACTACAATTTTTAAACTTTTCCACAACTTTTAATAAAAATATATTGTGGGTAGCCACAAGGCCCAGGGTTAGTCATGGGTGCATGATACAACTGTTTCTGTGAGTTTTGTTGAACTTAAATCTCATTATGTTATGGTATTGAATTTAATAGCTCACTGTAATATATGGAATTTTGGGTTAATTTTGGGGTGCGTGTAAAGCCACACTGGCCCAGTAGGACCTGGGGTAGTGAAGGGTGCATGGACCAAGGCTTTGTGTGGGGTCTCTTGAATTTAAACATCATTGAGGGCATGGATGGCATTGGATTGTGGTGATTTTTGTGTGTTTTTCAACTTTTTGGGGTGTTTTTGGGACCTGGCCATGTGGCGGGGTCATTTTGAGGCCTGGTCCAGGCAGGGCCAGCCCATGTGGCTGGGGGAGAAGGGGCCATTTTGAAGCCAGGCAGTGTGCTTTGAGCCATAGGCCAGCACCCAGCCTGCCCTGCTTTCACCCATTATGCCCAGGGGTAGTGAGTGGTGCATGGACCAAGGCTTTGTGTGGGGCCTCTTGAATTTAAACATCATTGAGGGCATGGATGGCATTGGATTGTGGTGATTTCTGTGTGTTTTTCGACTTTTTGGGGTGTTGCTGGGGCCTGGCCATGTGGGTGGGGGACATTTTGAGGCCTGGTTCAGGCAGAGCCTGGCCATGTGGCTGGGAGACAAGGGGCCATTTTGAAGCCAGGCAGTGTGCTTTGTGCCATAGGCCTGCACCCAGCCTGCCCTGCTATCACCCATTATGCCCAGGGGTAGTGAGTGGTGCATGGACCAAGGCTTTGTGTGGGGCCTCTTGAATTTAAACATCATTGAGGGCATAGATGGTATGGGATTGTGGTGATTTTTGTGTGTTTTTCGACTTTGTGGGGTGTTGTTGGAGCCTGGCCATGTGAGTGGGGGCCATTTTGAGGCCTGGTCCAGGCAGGGCCTGGCCATGTGGCTGTGAGACAAGGACTTATTTTGAAGCCAGGCAGTGTGCTTTGAGCCATGGGCCTGCACCCAGCCTGCCCTGCTTTTACCCATTATGCCCAGGGGTAGTGAGTGGTGCATGGACCAAGGCTTTGTGTGGGGCCTCTTGAATTTAAACATCATTGAGGGCATGGATGACATTGGATTGTGGTGATTTGTGTGTGTTTTTTGACTTTTTGGGGTGTTGTTGGGGCCTGGCCATGTGAGTGGGGGCCATTTTGAGGCCTGGTCCAGGCAGGGCCTGGCCATGTGGCTGTGAGACAAGGACCTATTTTGAAGCCAGGCAGTGTGCTTTGAGCCATGGGCCTGCACCCAGCCTGCCCTGCTTTTACCCATTATGCCCAGGGGTAGTGAGTGGTGCATGGACCAAGGCTTTGTGTGGGGCCTCTTGAATTTAAACATCATTGAGGGCATGGATGACATTGGATTGTGGTGATTTTTGTGTGTTTTTTGACTTTTTGGGGTGTTGTTGGGGCCTGGCCATGTGAGTGGGGGTCATTTTGAGGCATGGTCTAGGCAGGGCTTGGCCATGTGGCTGGGGGACAAGGGGCCATTTTGAAGCCAGGCAGTGTGCTTTGAGCCATAGGCCTGCACCCAGCTTGCCCTGCTTTCACCCATTATGCCCAGGGGTAGTGAGTGGTGCATGGACCAAGGTTGTGTGTGGAGCCTCTTGAATTTAAGCATCATTGAGGGCATGGATGGCATTGGATTGTGGTGATTTTTGTGTTTTTTTTTACTTTTTGGGGTATTTAACTGATGTTTCTCTGGCTTCCTTTGCTTTTAGGTGCACAAGAGAACCCCCAGTGCCAGGTAGAAGTCCTGCAGCGGTGTGTGCAGCACAACCTCACGTGACGTCACGTGTGGCCACAGACAACTCTGCAACTCTGCAACTCGTGCAACTGCGGCCTGCTGTTCTGACATCTGATGAAGATGGGCCCAAAGAAAGGTGGCCGTAGCTCCTCTACAAAGAAATTTACCAGTGCCACTGCCAGTAAGAAGGAGCAGAAGAAGCAAGGGGTGCCACTTACCAAGGAGACTGGTGTGCCCACAGACACTTTTTTCGGGAAAAAAACAACGCCTGCAGCAGTGGGGTCCACCGGGGACCAAGCTGGGAGCGGCACCTCCACTCCATTAGGCTCAGTGCCACCATGCAAGGTTAGGTCCAAGCCCATGAGTGCTGCAGAGGCAGCCACTGTCATTGCTCAATCACCATCGACCAGTGATGTTGGCTCACCGCAAGAAAGTAGCACCCAATCAACGCAGGGTGTAACTCAGCTGACGAGTGTTCAACAACCACAGCCGCATTGACAACCATAAGTGCAACTAGTACAAGCACAAGTAAATGGGCAAGGAGAGGTGCAAGTACAGGCGCAAGGAGAGGTGCAAGGAGAGGCGCAAGGAGAGGCACAAGGAGAGGCGCGTGGTGAGGCACAAAGAGAGGCGCAAGGAGAGGCGCAAGTAGAGGTGCATGGAGAGGCGCATGGAGCGGCACAACTGCCCACAATGCTGGTTCCTCCAGAAATAGGTGCACATCAGGAAATCGAGACTCAAGCGGAGGTATCATCCGAGGAAGCCACTCCTACTGAGGATGATCCATTGTCTTCCAGATCCCCAGCAAGAAAAAGGTCAAGGAGGGCTACTACAAGTTCTTCTTCAAGCCCCCTTCCTTCTGATGATCTTGATCTTGATTGGAACCCACCAATGCAGTCTGAAGGAGAGGCACACCATGAGCCGACAAAGGTAGCTAAGCCTAAAAGAAAGGTTGACAACGAACAAGAAGTGGTGTATTCTGCTGCTGATGAACAGTCTGACGACGACCCAGTCATCACAGTCATCACTCCAGCCCCAGTGGGCATGCAGCAGACAGACATGTTGACCCTATCCCGAATGGATGCTGAGCGGCATTTGGGCAGTGTGGCACTAGTACCACCACCAACGCAGTTAACTACAACACCAACACGACCTACAGCTTCCATATTTTCTTGTCAGAAGGGCTGGAAGGGACCTCCATCCAGTTCGACCTCCATTCCCTCAAGTAGTGGTGCTGTAAGTGCACAACAGAGTCAAATTTAGCCACGCCCATCCTCCACCTCATCTGGCATTGAAACTGAAAGTAGCACCTCCACCACCAGCAGACATCTCCAGTCCCCAGTTTGGGACTTCTTTAGTTTTAGCAAAAAGGCGGAAAACATGGTAGTTTGTTCGATTTGTAAAATATCAGTTAGTCGGGTAAGCCTGGTAGCCAAAAATTTGTCACGCTCGCGAAATTTGTGGATTTTTGACGGCAAATTAGCAATCCGCAAATCTCGCGAAATTGCCGAAAATTTGCTAATTCTTGAGCGTAATGGATTTTTGGCCCATGCTTGTGGCAGGGCCATGCAGATGGTCAAGGCAGGCACCACTGAGTGTAGCAACCTGATGTAGCATACCTAGGCTCTTTGACACAGACAGACAAAGCATATCTAGGGTTTAGGGGTGTTTTGGGGGTTCAGTGCGGTTTACTAGGGTTTTTGGGTTTAATTTGGTAGGGTTCCCGGAATCTAGGACTCAGGGCCATATGCAGGCTGGTTCATAATGATGTTGGCAAGGTTTTAGGGGGGCTTGGCATTTTTTGGTCCAGAATTGGCATTTTTTGGTGTTTTGCAGGAGCGTGTGTTTGGGTGAAAAGTCATACACCTTCCAGTAGATCGATTTTGTTCTGCTTTCCTGAGATTTTTGGGAATCGCTGGAACAAGTGTCCTGGTAAGTTTCAAGAGGATCGAAGTAGTGAAAGTGCTGAAAACAGCAATTTTTTGTCAAGGCGCGATTTGCCGTGTTATCCAATGGGCGGTTTGGGGGCGCAAGGAGAAAGTGTGTTTGCGGTGTTCCAGTTGAGCTAGGGAAACGGGCCTTCTGTGAATGGTAGGGAGGGGGAATTGGTGGTTGTGCATGAAATTTGGGAGGAATTGATTGATGGGAAGGGTGTGTTTAGGCAAAGTCGAGGAAGGGAAACCGCTGCCCTAGGCGCTTATGTTAATTTTCCATTATTGCATGTTTTTAGTGGTGCGATTGGAGTGTGTTGTAGGTGGTTCTTAGTGGATTTGCTTAGCTGGGATGAGAGTTGGGAATGACTAGTTTTGATTGCAAATGGTTTTAAGAAAATCCATGGTGGAAAAGGGGGGTTTTGGCCTAGTTGCAGAGAGCGTTTTGGCACGATTTTAACTTAGGCCTAGCAGTATTGCATGTTTTTGGGGGGCTGTTTGGGGGTGTTCTAGATTTTTGAGGGTGGGTTGAGGGGTCTGGGAGCACTGCTGGGAAGGTCTAATTTTGATTGCAAGTGGTTTGAAGAAAATCCATGGTGGAAAAGGGGGGTTTGGGCCTAGTTGCAGAGAGCGTTTTAGCATGATTTTAACTTAGGCCTAGCAGTATTGCATGTTTTTGGGGGGCTGTTTGGGGGTGTTCTAGATTTTTGGGGGTGGGTTTAGAGGCCTGGAAGCACTGCTGGTAAGGTCTAATTTTGATTGCAAGTAGTTTGAAGAAAATCCATGGTGGAAAAAGGGGTTTTGGGCTTAGTTGCAGAGAGCATTTTGGCATGATTTTAACTTAGGCCTAGCAGTATTGCATGTTTTTGGGGGGCTGTTTGGGGGTGTTCTAGATTTCTGGGGGTGGGTTGAGGGTTCTGGGAGCACTGCTGGGAAGGTCTAATTTTGATGCAAGTGGTTTGAAGAAAATCCATGGTGGAAAATGTTTTTTTTTGCAGTATTGCATGTTTTTGGGGGATGTTTGGGGGGTTCTAGATTTTTGGGGGTGGGTTTAGGGGTCTGGGAGCACTTACTGGGAAGGTCTAAGTTTGATTGCAAGTAGTTTGAAGAAAATCAGTGGTGGAAAAGGGGGGTTTGGGCCTAGTTGCAGAGAGCGTTTTGGCACGATTTTAACTTATGTCTAGCTGTATTGCATGTTTTTGGGAGGCTGTTTGGGGGTGTTCTAGATTTCTGGGGGTGGGTCGAGGGGTCTGGAAGCACTTCTGGGAAGGTCTAATTGTGATTGCAAGTGGTTTGAAGAAAATCCATGGTGGAAAAGAGGGGTTTGGGCCTCGTTTCAGGGTGCATTTTGGCACAAATTTAAGTTAGGGCTCATGCCAGGTAGCAGTATTGCATGTTTTTGGGAGGGTACTGTGGGGTGTTCTAGATTGTTGGGAGTGGGTTGAGGGGTCTGGGAGCAATGCTGGGAATTTCTTATTTCGATTGCAAGTGGTTTAAAGAAAATCCATGGTGGAAAAGGGGGGTTTGGGCCTAGTTGCAGAGAGCGTTTTGGCACGATTTTAACGTAGGCCTAGCAGTGTTGCATGTTTTTGGGGGGCTGTTTGGGGGTGTTCTAGATTTTTGGGGGTGGGTTGAGGGTTCTGGGAGCACTGCTGGGAAGGTCTAATTTTGATTGCAAGTGGTTTGAAGAAAATCCATGGTGGAAAAGGGGGGTTTGGGCTGAGTTGCAGAGAGCGTTTTGGCACGATTTTAACTTATGTCTAGCTGTATTGCATGTTTTTGGGAGGCTGTTTGGGGGTGTTCTAGATTTTTGGGGGTGGGTCGAGGGGTCTGCGAGCACTGCTGGGAAAGTCTAATTGTGATTGCAAGTGGTTTGAAGAAAATCCTTGGTGGAAAAGAGGGGTTTGGGCCTAGTTTCAGAGTGCGTTTTGGAACGATTTTAAGTTAGGGCTCATGCCAGGTAGCAGTATTGCATGTTTTTGGGAGGGTACTGTGGGGTGTTCTAGATTGTTGGGAGTGGGTTGAGGGGTCTGGGAGCAATGCTGGGAAGGTCTAATTTTGATTGCAAGTGGAATGAAGAAAATCCATGGTGGAAAAGAGTGGGTTTGGGCCTAGTTTCAGGGTGCATTTGGCACGATTTTAAGTTAGGGCTCATGTCAGGTAGCAGTATTGCATGATTTTTGGAGGGTACTGTGGGGTGTTCTAGATTTTTGGCAGTGGTTTGAGGGGTCTGGGAGCACTGCTGGGAAGGTCTAATTTTGATTCCAAACAGCAGTTTGGTCGTAGGTTGAGGGGAAAGGTGATTTGGCCCTGTTTCTAAGGTGCATTTCGGCCCATAAGCTAACATTGCCGGTAATGCGTTATTGCAGATTTCACTGGAGACAAATCTTATGGCACTTTACGCAGCTGTAGTGTAGGAATAGCACTATACATTTACCCAACGAGGTAGCACTTAAAGGAGTAGCCAGTAGAAAGTACTCCAGTAATAGTTACGCAAATCGCAAAAAAATCTGCGAGTTTGCGGGAAAATCCGTGAATTCACTTTTTTTGCGATTTCCCACAAATTCACGGACCGCATATCCGCACAATTTGCCCATACTTACTAATTACTATCCTTGAAATGGAGACTCAGAGTACGCACTTTCGAAATGATGCTTGTATGTAATACTGTCGCCTCTGAAACGGAAAGTGTTATTTTTGCACTACACAGCGCACCTTATATTTTTTTCGTCATGGTGTTAATATCACTTCCTGTTTTTCCATCAACAAATACAGGCCAGATTTTACTCGATTGGAGAAACCATTAACTCAGGTTTACCATTAGCGCTCCGTAATTCCGCATCGGCCAGGCAGGCAGTGGAAAGTGTGTGTGGTCACCAAGATTGATCGACGGAGCGTCAGATGGAATGGAGGAGTACGGCGAATAAGAGGAATGGCTGGATGCACGCAACTTCCCAAATTCAACAGGACAACTACAACATACAGTTACAGTATCCTCTACACTTCTCCTTATCTTTTAAATAATGTTATTGTTGTGAACTTTTATGAGTGTAACTCTGTGCATTTGTTTGCTCTCTGCTTCAAATTCATCCCTCCAGCCATTGTATATGTTTTTGTTTGCTATTTTTCAAACTAATTTCATGTACTAAGTGTTGTTTATTCTCTCTGAGGGCAGATAGGCAAGTGAAATTGCGTAATTACTGCAGCCCTGTACTGTCACATTGTTTCTTCATAGTTAGTAAGTTGTAGAAAGTACTACTTAGTTTAAGTAACCTAACCATCCATTTAGCAATCAACTTCATGCCTGCAGTAGTGCATGCAGTTCCTTTATGTCTCTTAAAAGATTTATGGATATCTTCGTATCCAAAGATTTGTTTATCTTCATTTGTTGTTTGTCCATGATGTGGTTTTTTTTCCTCTCTCCACAAAACTTTCCCCAAAAACCCCATTCCCATCCAATTTTCAAACCCTAACCCTCTTGCCCCGGGCTGTGTGGTTTTCATTGAGGTGTGACTAAATGACAACAATAATTCCACACACTTGCTGGGGAGTATAAGGTCAAAGCAACAGAAAATCAATTAAAAGGCTGGCGAAGGAATCCGAGGATATATTCTTACTCAGCTTGACACACACCCATGACTATTTGCAAATCAAATCTGGTGATTTTCATGTGCGCCATCAACTGGATTGATCATCAAGAACATTTACTTCCTATACATGGCAAATGATTACACTGCTGTGTCCTTCACCTTCAGTACTATTTCTTTTAGTAGCCAAAGCCAAACTTCACGCAACTAGTAGTTATACTTTGAATACTTTAGCATTTGTTAGGCAGTATCTTGTGTACTGTGCTATCTATCGTACTCTAATGCTCCACTCAGGCCACTCAAGGTTTCATTTTCTTTTTTTTCATATGCTGCTACTGCCACTGTGTACCACCACTACTACCACCACAACAATGCCATTTCATCCGCCCAGGATTGCCAACCTTAATCGCCATTTGCCATGCAGCCAGCCCTGTGCCTAGCCCTATTCTCAAACACGAATCACAGGTAAGATAAACGTTTGGGGGGAGGAAGAATAATGGAGTAGGTGGAGAGAGGAGAGACTGACGGTAGTACTTGTAAAGTAGTAGGACAATTGAATTCACTAACTCTCTGAGTGGCACTTACTTTTGTAAACATTTGGACAATTTGAATCAAGCAGCCAGTTAAGTTTCAGGAAAACAAACGTACAGTTAACCTCCCCCGCAAAACAGTAAAAATGTGTATGCTATGTTTAAGTTGAAAGTAAATAATTATTTAGACCCTAACAAAAATAAACTAACCCGCAAGACCCGACTCACCCCCCTCCCTAACCCCAACCAATTTACATGAAATGTCCCGAAGAAAAGTTCCAAAACCCCAACGCCCAATTCCCACCCCCCCCCCCAAAAGTCTTTAAAAAAGGGGCAAGGGACAGTCTCTCCTCTACTACTGCCGCTGGCGGTGTCCTTTGGCCAGGTGGTCCCGACGCTCTTCCCTGCGGCGGTCCTTGAACAGGGTTTTGAGTCTTTCCACCTCCTGCTCAAGGTGGGACACCCTGAGGGCCAAGCGGTGCAGACGAGCCTTGCACCTGCTGTGGGGGGGGGCAGCTGATTTTGTGGCTGCTTGGCGGTGGCGGGTGGCTGCGGTACCACAGCTCCATACCGCTGGAGGCTTGCGCTGACTTGCTGACCCAGGGTGTGCGAAGGAGGATGCAGCTGTTGTGCTGGATGTTGTGGACTGAGACTGCGTGACCTCCTCCTCCTGGGCCACCAGCCACCGATATTCAGCAACAATCACCTCCAGCTTCCTTTGCCGGGCCCGTCTAGCCAGCTCCTTCTGTGTTGGTTTGGAAGGTGCATCTATATGAAGAAAAAAAACATACTCTAACCAATGCTCTTTAATCTATCTATCTAACCTCTCACTTCGTCGGCCTCTGCTCTAACATTAGTGGGAGTTTCAGGAATCAATTCTACTAGCACTATATGGACTCACTACATTAGACTCAGACAGTACACCAGTCTTCTTCTTCTTCTCTCTTGTTTAGCGAAATTGGTACGTAAACTTCTGGAAGCCGGCATAATGCCAGCGCAGTCAACTTGTACCCGAGAAAAACAGATGCAAGCCATGATGACACAGACTTGCGTTACTGTACCACTCTAGTTCATACAGGTGGTGAAGCTCTTACTTTTCTATTACATGTGGCACTGGCCATACTCTGTTACAAGGGCTACTGCTTAAATATTTTAACTTTCACCCTGCAGTGCCAATGACTACTAGAAAAGGAAAATGAAGAAGATAAATAATATGAATATCTATCCCTTCACAGGATATTTGCTTGCATATGGGATGCTTTGTTTTTTATTGAATGAACACTGATAGGCCACACAGGAATGACGGAGTTGTAATAAAATTATTAACAGAGGTAGTGAGTGGCCCCCGTAATGGCAGTATATATGCTGTGCTTGCAAACTACTGTTACTAGTCATGGTAGGATTCTGAAAAATTACAACTTTTTTCCCTCACCTTTGCTACACTGGAACGGACGTGCGGGTGCGGTTTTACATGCTGTTCAACGTAACACTTACTTCATCCAGTGACCGTCTACTCTGTCTACATATACCTATGCTATCTATGAGTAAGAAAGCACCATGATCCAGGCATCCATCCATTCAAAGTAAATGTCAATCATTCTTCTTAATGTCTCAACTGGACAACCCTTAGTTTTCCTCACGGAAAAATGACCTTTTTATTTTATTTTGGAAACCGCCAGCCATGCACCCGTGCTTGACTTGCATTTGAATTTGAACCACAGGATATATTGCGCACACATACAGTTTCTGTTTCACCCACCCAGGCAGTCCTCTTCCTGACCAACAACCCCGCCGCCGCCAGAGCCAACCTGCACGAAGGGATGAAAGAGGTAGCCGAGTGGATGACGACCAGCCGCCTGAAACTGAACTCGGACAAGACGGAGGTCCTCATCCTGGGCTCCTCACCCTCCGCCTGGGACGACTCCTGGTGGCCTCCCGCCCTGGGCACCGCACCCAAACCGACAGACCATGCACGAAACCTGGGCTTCACCCTGGACTCCTCCCTCTCCATGACCAGGCAAGTCAACAGCGTCTCCTCGGCGTGCTTCAACATCCTACGCATGCTACGGAAGATCTTCTGGTGGATCCCCACAGAGACCAGGAAGACCGTCACCCAGGCCCTCGTCACCAGCCGACTGGACTACGGCAACGCCCTCTACGCCGGGACCACCGTCAAGCTCCAGAAGAGACTCCAGCGGATCCAAAACGCCTCAGCCAGACTCATCCTCGACATCCCACGTTCCAGCCACATCTCCGGACATCTGAGAGACCTTCACTGGCTCCCCGTCAACAAAAGAATCACCTTCCGCCTCCTCACCCACGCACACAAAGCCCTACACGACCAAGGCCCGAGCTACCTCAACAGCCGAGTCAACTTCTACGCTCCCAAACGCCACCTCCGATCAGCCAACCACTCCCTCGCCGCCGTCCCCCGCATCCGAAGAGCGACTACAGGAGGAAGGTCCTTCTCCTACCTGGCCGCCAAGACCTGGAACTCCCTCCCGTCCGACCTGCGCCTGACCCAAGACCACCTCTCCTTCAGGAAGAAGCTGAAGACCTGGCTGTTCGAGCAGTAGCGGCACCCCCCCCCCCCCAGCGCCTTGAGACCCTACGGGTATGTAGCGCGCTTTATAAGTGTATCTGATTGATTGATTGATTGATTCCTTCTCCTTCCACCCATCCTTGCTTCAGCCTTAAACCGGCCATGCATCATATTCCCAGCCACCTCGGGCAGCATTCAAAAAGACGTATCATTCTTTGCCAGTCATTACTTTTAACTCGCTCATCTTTCCTTACACCCTTCTTTCCCTTTTCGTTCATCCCATCCATCAAGTTCATCTCTGATCTGACTTGGCTTCTCGACAAAACTTTGACAGCTGAGTTGAAGTCAAATTTAGAGTAGGCCATTGGTTACTCATCAACTCCCGCCGCTAATGCTATTGCTCATGTTAAGTCAAGGGTGAATGTCTTCTACCTGGTTGACAAATACTTACTTCTAAATTTGTAAGTCTTCTTAACAGTAAAGTGTACTTGTACTGTTTAAGATATACACCCGTGCAGAGAGCACACTCTGTAGTCTGCAATCTCAATAAGTAAGGAATATAATAGCTTACCACTGCCCACCACTACCGTGGCATCCCCCACAGCAGTTCCCGATGGCTGTTGCACCTACTCCGCCCCAGGAGTTCTCACCTCTGTGCTGGCCCCGGCAATGGTGGATGGCTGTGCCGATGTTCCGCCTAGAAAATACATTTCATATACTTAGATGCCATATACACCACTCCCTATTTTGTCTAGGAATGAAACAATTTTACTAGTACTGCATAAACAAATGTAATAATTTGTGACTCTCTAGTCTCTAAACTACAAATTTCCCTTTCTTCAGGGACGGTTTTTTTTTTTACTTATGCTTAGTCGTAACATGTCTTGCTACACTTTTTGGCACAACTGATGAATGCTTTCTTTTTAACACGCACAATTTTTCTCATAACGGACAGAAGCTTCCCTTCTAAGAACAAGAGCAAGATCAGATCATCATCACTTGGACAGAGTCAGCATCGATTCATCCCCACAAAGAAGACTTGAAGTTCCAACCAGGTGAGGTCTCTCCCACAATTAATGTGTGAAATCAGCCACTTTTCAGTTTTGAATCCTTCACCGTTTATCATATATGATGAAGTTGATTTTAATAAATGTTTTTACTTTTAATAAAGCTTTAAAACTTACATAGACTCTGGGGTTTTTGATCATGAGTGAGTGAGCGAAAGGGTTTGCAATTTGCAAGCATGAGTCCATAGCTCAGAGAGGTCGGGACTCTGACTCCGTAGTCTTATGTCCTGGGTTTTATAATCATTGGGGATCAATCATCGGTGCATTCGGGAGCTAAATAAGGACTCTGATACACTAGCTAGTCAGTAAGGAGATTGGGGGTTCAACTTCTGTTATGACTGAGGTATGTGGAAAGTCTAACTGCGCCTATTATAATTTATAACCAATGCCCTATTTCTTGTTCATAGTTCTGTTTATGCAGAATAGTCCCTGCAACAGTACTAGTATGGATTGTCCTCCTATCCAATCAAAAAGTAAACTAGTATCTTATTCTTGGTGGCCTTTGATATTGTATTGTTGGGAATTGTCAAAGCATAAACATTTAGAAGACTTCAATAGACATTAAGGACAACCCAGAGGACTGCACTCAGTGCATAGAGCTTTTGCTGAATAGAATAGGAGTTTTGTTTAACACCTTTTGCCAACTGTGCAAGCTTAGTTAGCTACACGGACAGACTAATAATAATCTAGTAGTACCACAGGGAGTCATACTAGAGGCAGGATAAGAATTTAGAAACAGTCTACAAGAAGATAAAAGATGATTTAGGAAAAAATAGAATGAGGAACGTTTGGAAAAAATACAGGTGCTGTAAAAGATAGGGAAGTATAATTATTAATATTAACAGGAAAACTTACTGGGGCCAGAGGAGCCCTCGCTGGACCGATCCTGTCCTTCCTGCTTTTGTCCCTGCTCCGCCAGCGCCGCTACCTCCGCCTGTGTCCCCTTGCCCCTGGGGGAAGCTGATGTACAACATGAAAGAAAGACACAAACATGGATGATTGTTGTCAACCACATCAAACATTTCAAAAAAACAATAACAAATTATTTTGGGGAAATAGACAATTGAACTAAATTTATTGACCTATCTGATGTGGTCTACTAGGATATTGCTGGATTTGCGGACCATCTACTTGGAAAGTTATGTTACTCACTAAACCAACTACAAAAAGGTTCTACTAGGACTGGCAGGCAGCACTCCGCAGCACGCGAAGTGACAGACACAGTCTGTCATGATCACCACCACTATCTCTTCTTAGTGGCAGGAGTACAAAGGAAGGACTGGACTTGAGTCTCTAATGTCTAGCATTACGCAGTTCTGTAAAGTACCCTGATACACCCAGGCCAAATGAACACAAAATTGAAAACAAGTAAGCATAATAGCACCGCCAGTGAGCAGGCCAGCACCTGCAATCACAGAAGCTTTTGAAACATAATTTACCTGCAATGTAATCTGCAGCATTCTTGCTCTTCGGAAAAAACAAACATTTGCAATATGATAACATGGAGCAGGAGAAAACAGAGTAGTGATTAAATAGCTACTACTACTCACCAAGCCCAGGGATCTCGACGCCTAGCAGGTCGAGCAGGTCGTGTTCCCGGTCCAGGACGTGGGACCACCGGTGCGTCGCCTGGCTGTAGGTGCGCCGGAAACCAAACTCACGATAGATGGCCCGGCACATCTTCCCCCTTAGCCTTTGATGCTCCCGGAGCCCGTACCCGGCACCTAGCCTGCCGCCTGCCGCAATGGTTTTGGGGAGGTGGCGCTGAACGAAGAACATCTGTGCGGCCACCTCCACTGCGCTGGAAATCTCCCAGGCTATTACTGCTTCCCCCCTTAAGCGCCTGCCTGGGAGCCGGGTACGGGGTGCGGGACCCTTCCCCTTGCTCTTCCCAGCTCCCTTTGCCATGGTCCTGGACAGCTGAAAAAAAAAATAGGAAAGAATAGGGAAAAAGTAAAGAAAAGAAAAGAGTTTAAAAAAGTAGCTTTAAAAGTAACCAAAAGTAGAAAAAAACACAAAATATAGATGTAGAACAAGAGAGGGATAGATAATGAGTAAAAAAGATCAAAAAAAAGTTCAAAGAAACAAAGGATTGCAAAGATTAGGTAAGGATTGAAAAAGCATGCCCAGAACCATAGCAATGAATGAAAAACAAGATGACAGCGCCCATTGAGGTCCGCTTGGGTAGGTTTGCGCGATATTTCCCCCGCGAGCACGCAAAAACGCACACGAACACGTTATCGCGCCTCGCGCACAACGCGAGCATGCACATAGCGACTAGAAATGGAAATACGCAACGCGAACAAGATGGCCGGGCCCATGTACGACCACATGGGTAACTTCACGGTCGATGCGCTGCAAGCGGCCCGCGAACACACAAAAAGCCCAGCGAACACGCAAAAAGCAAATCTGCACATTTGCCCGAATTCGCGGATTTTGCGGATCGGGAATTCGCTTTCGCGTGAATTCGTGTACCGCCAATTCGCAAATTTCGCCCATACTTAGCTGCTTACTTCACCCTTCTCAGAGGTAAGCACCGGTTTATACAATTAACATGTCGATTAAGCACCAATGCAGACTCTAATTATACGATTTACTCATTGTACTCCATACAGGTCCCGGACGGGATTCCTGTACGTTTTTTATTTGCTTTCACTACTTCCTCACGGTTCCAATTGTTTCCTCTCCAAGCAGCGCCAGCCCCTCCCAGGTATACCATGCATGCATCTACTGAGTTTATACCTGACCTTTTCATTACAACTGCTGCCCCACTAGCTAACTTGTGCTTATCACATTTTATAGGTGTCCCAACATTGACCAGTCCTGAAGAGACCCAACATCCCAATACGGGTCGAAACGTCGTCAACAACTACAAAAGAGGCAGACTTTCCACAATAGTTGCTTATACTCTCCAACTATTGTATTCCTACCGTTTACAATTAATTATGTTGCCTCTTTTTGAAACCCAATGTAAACTAGAAACCTCTTTTTTTTATACACTATTACCTAGCACTTTAGTACTATAGGTTCTTCTTTACTCACTTGGGACACATTCTTACATTGTTTCTATCTGTATGTATTTAATGCTGTTGATACTGAGTACAATTTATGTATGAATACTTACATAAAAAATGCGAATTGAAAATTATATTCTCTACGTGTGTATGTAGCCTCCTTCTTATACATCCCACGCACCACCCAAACATTGTCATTGTGCCTAAACCATATCATAAGGAATATATATTTATCCACACAAGCCATTGTTGTTTTCTTAATAATTTCTGGTGAAGGCAGTAACCTTCCACCACTATAAGGGTAGAGCCTTAGGTGGTCTTCTGGTCCAAAAAGTCTGAAATCCATGAGACAGGCCTATGTAAATGTAAATTTAAATGTAGTAGTATTTGTTTTTCCCCACCACATCTTCAACAAGGCTGACTCCGTCATCGCACCCCAACTCCGGAACATCATCAACTGCTCCTTCAATACCGCTACCTTCCCGGAAAGCTGGAAGCATGCCGAACTCAGTGCCCTCCTAAAGAAACCTTCTGCAGACCCCACCGAACTTAAGAACTACCGCCCCATCTCTCTCCTCCCGTTCCCCGCCAAAGTCATTGAGAAGACCGTCAACAACCAGCTCGCCGCCTTCCTTGAGTCTAACGGCTCCCTTGACCCCTCACAATCCGGCTTCCGAGCTAACCACAGCACCAAGACCGCCCTCATTGCAGCCACAGACAACATTCGGTCTCTGCTCGACAACGGGGAAACAGTAGCCCTCATCCTCCTGGATCTTTCCGCAGCGTTCGACACGGTATGCCACCGCACCCTAGTACAACGCCTCAGGAACATCGGATTACAAGATAAGGCATTGAACTGGATCATCTCGTTCCTCGCCGGAAGAACCCAGAGAGTCCGTCTCCCTCCTTTCAGATCAGAGGCCACAGAAGTCATCTGCGGAGTACCACAAGGATCTTCGCTCAGCCCCACCCTCTTCAACGTCTACATGAGCCCCCTCCCATCCATCGCACGCCAACACAACCTAAACATCATCTCCTACGCTGACGACACTCAACTGATCCTCTCCCTCACCAAAGACCCAAACACCGCCAAAACCAACCTACACGAAGGGAT
Organism: Lissotriton vulgaris; assembly: GCF_964263255.1. NCBI lineage: Eukaryota > Metazoa > Chordata > Amphibia > Caudata > Salamandridae > Lissotriton > Lissotriton vulgaris. The sequence continues at coordinate 848,266,470 of NC_141685.1, forward strand.
GAAAGACGTAGCCGAATGGATGAAGAACAGCAGCCTAAAACTGAACTCGGACAAGACGGAAGTCCTCATCCTAGGATCATCCCCCTCTGCCTGGGACGACTCATGGTGGCCCCCGGCCCTAGGCAGCGCACCCAAACCAACGAACCATGCTTGCAACTTGGGATTCATCCTAGACTCCTCCCTCTCGATGACCAAACAAGTCAACGCCGTCTCATCATCATGTTTTAACATCCTACACATGCTCCGAAAGATCTTCCGATGGATCCCCACCGAGAGTAGGAAAATGGTCACCCAAGCACTTGTCACCAGCAGACTAGACTATGGAAACATCCTCTACACCGGAACCACAGCCAAATTGCAGAAAAGACTTCAACGCATTCAGAACGCCTCCGCCCGACTCATCCTGGACATACCTCGACACAACCACATATCAGAACACCTGAGAGACCTGCACTGGCTCCCTGTCAGCAAAAGAATCACGTTCCGTCTCCTCACTCACGCACACAAGGCCCTCCACAACCTAGGACCCAGTTACCTCAACAATCGCCTATCCTTTTACACCCCCACCCACCAACTACGTTCGTCCAACCTAGCCCTCGCAGTGATCCCACGCATCCGAAAAGCCACCATGGGAGGAAGATCCTTCTCATACCTGGCGGCCAAGACCTGGAACACCCTCTCCTCTCACCTCCATCTTACCCAGAACCACCTCTCCTTCAGGAAGCAACTCAAGACCTGGCTGTTCGATCAGTAATGATCCCCTTTCCCTTAAGCGCCTTGAGACCCTTTGGGTGAGTAGCGCGCTATACAAATTTCTGACTTGACTTGACTTGACCCCTGAAGGGATATCTCAGGCGCTTGTACCGCTGTGGAACCCTTCCTGGTTTTTCCCTGTGAAGTGCCCACTCCTAGGCACCCCCAAGGTGAAGCCAGGCATCCTAGCGTTGTTGCGGCAGTTGTGGAAATTAAGCAAGCTATTGCTCAGAGTTGCAGAGTGGGACCCATGAATAGAATAGGCACCGAGGCGAGAATTATCAGATCCGCGGAAATTGAGCCCAAGACCCGCCGAGGCGGGAGTTGAACCCTGGTCCCGGGCTAGACCTCTGCGTCAGGGTCTGCCGCTCTAACCATTGACACGCTCTAACCATGCACGATCCGTGTTTGCCTATGACAACAAATATAATCATTAGGGATCCAGACAACAGTACATTTGGGCATTCTAGGAAGGGGTGCATCACCATAAAGAGGACTTTTCCGTCCCAACAACAACAAACTGATGCAGCATTTAGGTTAAATTGACCACCACAGTAATGTTTACAATGGCTGAACCCCTCAGGAGTGTTCACAATGCAATGGCACAATGGTGAGATTTACAGTAAAGGAACACTACAGAAGGGTTAGGAAAAAACTAACACCACCAAAGGAATTTCCAATAAAGGCCAGCAAAGCAAAGTTTACAATGTATCAATACAAACGTATGATGGCATATGACTAAACCATCAACATGGTTTACAATGGACTGTTTACTTGGAATTCTCGGAGCACATTGCCAATAAAGAAAACATACCTTCCACCAGCTTCCTCTTCTAAAGAAAGTGAAACTGTTTCTTTCAAAAAGTGACTTGAGAACTGCTGATTAACCCCTCCTACCTTTGCTTCTGGATGGTAGCAACAGCCAGCACCATGGTCTTCCCTCTCCTTACTGCCCTTAAGGGCATTCAACACGCTGTAGCATATCACACCCTGGGCTTTAAGAAATATAACGACATCAACCCCATTCAGATGAAACCTCATTTGCTCCCTTTGCTTGACTGCTGCCACATCTTCAATGCCAGCTGCATCAATAAAAAGCCATCACAACCTGCATTCCCCCTTATCTTGCATACAAGATTACCATCACTGATGGCTCTCGGCCTAATCGCAGCCAGGATACAGTAAATATTGAAATACTGTGCAATAGCAGCATCTCAATGGATCCAATGTTAAATAAAATGCATCACGTAGCAGCACCCGGATAAGAGCAGAAGATTCTAAAGAAAAAACGAACACATATGTAACTGACAATTCATATTCCTCAGCAGCAATGGTTAGAAGTAAAATATATCTCAGTTTTGTGCAAAATGCAGTTGAATGGCAGCCATAACAAGTGCACAGATATAATCCAAAAAGTCCTAAAGTCCCATTAATCTTAAGAAATACAAAGGCCCAGAACTTAGAAACATAAATGTGAGAAGGACCATGTATCTTAGAAGGTAACCTACTTAAATGGAATATAGTGAAGACTAAAAATATATTCATAAACTCCTTTAAAAAAAATTATAATTTTGTACACACTATTTCATTCTTTAGATAAAAAAGAAATTCACAGGCTGATGTTACATTTTTTATGCAGTTTTGTATAAACATTGGTCGCAGCCATCAATGACGAAACAAAACCAAGGCTGGGCAGACAAACAAAATATGGTCGAGATTCGGAGTGCCCAGGTTACATAGGTTACGATTTTTTCCAATTTTCATAGTGGGGGACCAATTTGCTGTTAGATCATTTAATGGCAAAAGATGCATGCGGCATAAAGTAAACCAACATCAAATACCATGATCTAAGTTCCAAGATAGATATCTCTATGGAACTCTCGATGTATGTGGCATGGCTATTAACTTCAGCCTTTCTTTTGATCTGCAAAACTCCACATTTCTCTGGTAGCTAACCATACCACTTGTGATTTTAAAAAAGGATTTAAGTTCTTAAAAGCAGAAGAGAAATCACTGACTCCCCCTGTGCGTTGAAGTAGTTCAGTGCCAAGCAGAAGTGACATAAAAAGGAGTATTGTCTATGGTTCCTCCTAAAATCTCTTGACACATCAGACCCCTTAGTGAGATCACTCACTATTCTTTAGCTGGTATCCCAATGTAAGATCCTGGCTAAGCCTTGAGTAAATGAATTTATCAAGCCAAATTCTAATCTAATAGCAGATGTTGGGACCAGAGATTTAAAATTACATAATTTGCGTAAAATCCGGCCACCAATCTTATCTAGGAAACTCCAGTCCTTTACTGGGATCGATTCAATGGAGTACAGCAAAGTGGGAGGGACTTTTGCCTTAAAAACTATAAGCAAATGTAAAAAGTGTCTTCGACCCATTGCGCTATAAAATATGTCCAAGCCATTTGCATGTGTGAGCGCTTTACAAGAACTATGTTGAATACGTGGCTTATTCTTTGTATTGTAATTACTTTCCCTAAGTAGAGAAACAAATCTACCATCTCCAGCTTTTCAGGACCGATTTTCCAATTAAAATTAAACAATTTTATGCTTCTGCTACATTTCATAATCAGAACAATTTTTCTTTTAAAAACATTGATTTTCAAGAACTGTGACATTGTGTAATTCTGTAGTGAAGTCAACTTTTTATTTTGCCCATTGGGGGTTAGATCCATATTTGCGATATCATCTGCGTACATAAGACATGCAAAAGGACAGCTGCCTATCTTCAAAGCATCTCCTTCTAAGGGAGAAAAGCATTCATGTAAGTCTGTTACATACAAAGAAAAGAGTAACAGGGCTAATAAACAGCCTTGCTTCAGGCTATTTTCTGTGGGTCTAACTGTTGATAAGCCCTGATTTCCTCCTATTAGCACTTAAAACCATGTTCAAGAGTGCAGGGCAATAATTAATGATAACAGAGGGTATGGTACTCCAATTTTATGCAATTTGTTCCACAGTAAGGGCTGGTTTACCTTATCAGAGGCTGTTGAGAAATCTATAAAGGCCACATATACATTAGACCTATGAAAATTCATGTACTTTTCCTCTATTCATTTCAGCATACTGATATTGCCCAGCGTGGAGTGATTTTTTTTATAAACCCTGCTTGCTCTATGGGGAGAATTTTCTCCTCCACCACCCAGTCAGTAATAATGCAAGCAAATATTTACCCCACTGCGTCTAGTAAGGCTATTTGCTGGTAATTACCTGGTGATATCTATGGCCTTTTCTGTATAATGGAATTAGAATACTACCAGGCCATGTTGGTGGTATCTTTCCATGTAAATAGCAATAGTCGAACAGCAGTGTGAGGTAGGTAGCCCACAGCCGGGGTTCTTTTTTATAACTGACATAGGGATTTCGCCAGGACCCGTTGCTCCAGAAGCTCCTATTTTTGTAGTAAGTCCTACAACTTCGGTCTTTCAGGGCACATAACTGGATACAGAGATTTTAGGGGGACAGGATAAAGTGAAGGCAGAACTAGAGGAATTAGGATTAGCAGAGTAAAGTTCTACCAGATGTAATTTCAATTCTTCTTCTTTTATAAGAATCAGAAGAGGTTTTAGTCTTGTGCCGCAACAATCCAAAATTATTTCCCAGTAACTTTTAGAGTTATTTTTTGGAGCCGCCTCTTTTAACTGTGCCCATTAATTATCCACTTTTTTTTTCTTAGTGAGCGTTTGTTTCCTCTGTCTTTTCCTCTTTAATAGATTTATTAATTTACTTTGGTTGAGGGAAAAGTTCAGGAACTGAGCCCTCACTAATTTATTTATTTCCCTATTTATGAGAAGCAATGGGTTAAAAGACAGTCTCTGTTTAGCTGGTAAATGTATCGATTTACATGACAAGACCAAGGTACTTATATTGCGACCAAAGTCTCCGAACAAATCGATTTGAGAAGAATGAAGATCTACCACTACTGTATGCTGTTGATCTCCTTTTAAATCTGTTAAGTTCTCTTTAAGTGTTGAAACAGCTAAAGTATTCCAATGAATTCTGCCATTTGATTTATTACAACCTACTGAGTTATCTCCAAGAACATACCTTGGCACAAGTCAACTCAAATTTCAAGCAGGTCACCATGTGATCGCTAGGTGAATTTTCCAAGACTTCCATACTTGAGAGCTTACTAAAAAATTCTGTTGAAACAATTAGTTAATTGATAATAGATCCACCAGTAGGTGCCTTCTGGGTATTGTTTGCTGGTATATCATTTCCTAACCTCCCATTAACAATTAATAGGCCTAAGCTTCTCAGGCCTTCAAGTAACAGTGTGCCTCTTTTATCAGTCCGACTTTTACTATGAAACTGTGCAGGAGCAATGTTTAAAGGTTCATTTTTTGAGGCATTAGCAAATAACCTTATAATGTGGGTATAAACTTTGGAGTTCAGATTACCAACAAACATTAGATGCCTACAATATTCACTTTTCATCATAGTAGAGAATAAAAAAACAGATCTTTAAATAAATGTTAGATGCATCAGGGGGCATATACGCATTTACAATCAGCAAGGAATCTAAGTTATCATGTTCTTCCTTGAGATCTAACTTTATAGCTTGATTAAGTTGGAGGCATGTTGAATTTCTATATATATCCATCTAAAACGTGTTCTGAGCAATATAGCAATGCCTCCTTTCGCGTGTCCTCTGTTCACTGGGAACGCAGGACAGCTCAGCAGAATGTAATCTTCAATGTACCAGTTCATCACAATCCAGGACTCTTGTATGAAGATTATGTCTGCATTCTGTTCTTTCAATAATAACTTTGTTTTTATTTGTGCTTAAGCCAGTTGCGTTCCAAGAGATCATTTTAAGACCCTTGTTGGGAAGAATTCCTGTGTCTTAGACCTAAAGATCTATTTGTATTAAGAACCCCTGCTACCCAACTCCAATTCTTATCTTCCTCATCTAAAGACAGTGCTTGATTATAGTTTATCTCTGCAAGGAGGGAAACTCTCCTTCCCCCTTGCCAAGGGAGACCTGCAATATACTATCTCTCTCCAGATAAGACAAGTCCCATGGAAAGAGATCTGAATGGGCGGTAGTCTGCCGCTTATCAAATGCTTTTTTTGGGAGGCTATCTCCTCTTTGGGTACAAGAATATCAATACCATAGCATCTTAATTTATAACTATTTGACATTATTAAATAGAAAATCACGGTAGAACCAAACGTCACTCTAGCTCCTCCATAACTGATATGTTTTTGAGCTTGCACAAGGGCTAGATCACTACTCTGGATCATTTGGAGGTCAGGAATGTCTGCAAAACAGCTCAATAGAAAAGATCTGTTCATTTACAGCTCATGATCGAAAATAAAAGAAAAATCTAGAGATAAAGGTACAGAAGGTAAGTGACTGACTTGGTGGGCTACCTCAGACATAGTTCCAATAGGATTGTAGATAACATTACTGCCTATAGAGGAGGCGAATAGTGCAGCATTAGGGTTCAGGTTACATTGTGCCACCAATGTAGAACTTAAATCTGGAGTAGTAACTTCTTGTGAAGTTGAGATTGGGGCACTGGAATTCAATAATGTTGATTGTTCTTCCCTCTTTGTATCATTCAGCTCAGGATTCAGAGGCAAGTTTAGAATTAGATTAGGGTCAAAGCGTAGTTGTTTTGCCTTTTTTTAATTGTCCTTCAACATTTTCCCCTTTTTTCCTTCTTCTTCTTGCATACACATTTACTTTTAGACTTGATTTCCTTTTATCTGATGTTAAAAAAATGTCAGCTTTTGATTCCTCTGTTGTAGAATGTTCTGTTTTTTACGTTCTGTATTAATTTTTTCCTTCTCTGCTTGCTGAAAGGACAAAGATGCACGTGTAGGAACAGGATTCTCAGATTCAAAAAGCTGCTGAAGCGAAGGGGTTGTATTTCCTCAAATATGTTTTCTACTGCGAAAAGGCATGCCAGCTGGAGTGCCAAAGTCCCAACAATTAAAATTGTAAACAGAACATGATTGGGTAGATTTTGACTGATTAGAGTTATGCCCTAAAGGAGATACAGAAGAAATCCCCTTACAGGAGTTGGACTTTTGAGAGGGGGACATGCTGGCTTTTCCAAGTGGAGGTCTTCGGTCAGAAATTATACATTTGGTCAAAGACAGAAGTGAATCCAAGATATAATCAGAATTACTTACAGATTTCTCCATTAGGGCTAAAATAGGCAACAAAACTCTTTCCAGCCATAGCAGAGATTCAGACATCAAAATTCTTTCCTCTAGATCATTTTTTAATGGATGAAAACTCAAGGACAAGTCAGGAGTGACAGATGGCCTTGAGTTTAGGATGCATGTTCCACTGGGTGTGCTACTGAACAGCTGCATCTTAATAGAAGGACCCAGGGGAAAGTCCTGTGAGTTTGGGAGAGGTTACATATCAGAAGTGTGAGGCTTAGGCGACTGAGTGGCCTCTGGAACAGGGTTCAAATTAATGTTAATGTCTGGGAGAGTAAAATCTTCCATCTGAGGGTCTCCCACATTAGGTTTGGGGCAAATTCTAGCTTCAGGCTGAGTGACTCTGTTTCCATGAGTGTGGACGGTATGATTTGCCAGCAGAGAATCTTCCACTCTAAGTTCATAAGTTCAGAATTTAATTCACCCCCGGACCGAGTCGCTCTGATTTTGAGTGAAATGTTGATAGATTTTGCTAAAGGCTGTTTTTCAGGATCTCCTTCAGCCTCTCCAGAAAGAGATTCAGGCTTAAACTCCATCATCACCGCTTTATTTATCTTTTTTCGGAAAGAAGGCAGAAATGGTGTTAAATACCTTTATGGTATTTATCTGTACTGATTAGCTTTGTTTTTTGCAAGCTCTTATGTAGATCAATTTTACTGAGCGCAGTTGTTTTGCGGGCATAACTTTGTCTTGATGATTCTCCTACCTCCGACCTCTTGTGCAAAGCAATGCTTGTCCTGAACCCTGGGACCGGAAATCCGGGTCTTTGCGCCCTAGAGTCACTGACCTGGGCCTCCCAGGTGTACACTTGGCCCCCTTAAATGAATCGTCAGGTCAGGTGAGGGGCCTGAGCTATGGGGAAGATTGCGTCTGCTCCCCTCCTAGAACCAGGCTCCTGGCCTGTTCAAGCTTCAACAGACCTTGGGGGTTTACGGATGAAGAGATTGGTGAGAATAGTTAAACTCAACAGGAACAGCAAAGACTGGCAGATGGACACAACCGTGACAACAACAATGTTCGAGGTTGAAGGAGTCTCTTGGCACCAGTACAGGGTTTGTGAATGGAGAGATTGGTGAGGATTAATAAATCCGGCAGATACAGCAAAGACTGGTGGATAACAGTGTTTGGGGTCTGCATGAGTAGGGCCTTAGAGGCAGGCACAGGCTGCACCCAGAGCTAACTGGGCCACCTCCGTGCCCGACTGAGGCACTCTGACAGTGGCCGCATTCAATGGCCAGTTTGCCCTAGATTGCCCTGGATTACCCCACCAACAGACCAAGTTCGCAACAGGGGCAACCCCCCACCATCACTCACCTGCCCGCAGTCGAGACACTGGGCCTGCATTGGGACCACCCAGTGCTTGTTACTCACAGGCGCTGTGGGGAGATGCGGGGATACACCACCCCTCCTCCTTGGCGTCCTCCTTGCGGCTACATGCGGCTACTTGCGACTCGGCTCACCAGCCCCTCCAGACTGTGGTCCTCCTCAGCTCTTCGGCACCCAGCACCCAGCACCCGCCGTTATCCCACAGCCTCCACGGCTTCCCTCCACCCTTCGGGGATTAGGCCCACAGTCCAGTGCAGGCATACCAGAGACCAGGCCCTCGACTCTCCAGCTGGATCAGCAGGAACGGCCCAAACCCACAGACCAGCAACAGCAAGCAGCAACGCTCCCCCCAGGCAGCATATAACGTCAGAAATAGAACAATCTGAGTTAGATCCAGTTGGTTCCTGTGAATGGCCTGATGAGAGAGATGGCTGCTGCAGGTTACGAGCTTCTCTGATTGCTAGGTTTTGTGGACAAATGGGGTACAGGACGCCCCCACAGGCTGCACCAGAACCTAGTTGGGCTGCTTCCGCGGAGCTGCCTGCAGCTTGCACTCTATGGCCACCAACTATCGGCAGCTGCACTTGTCAGCTCTCCCACTCTTACCCCCGCACCCGTACTCACATCGCTGATGAGATTATTATTGCAGTGATGGGGTGTTGTTGGAGTGGAAGATTATAACAGACCAATTCGGCCCGGTACTGGTTGGACCGGGAAGATTAATAGATCAAGGAGACGGGGAAACGGACAGAAGAACCGAGCGATCCCAGCTCGGCTCACTCGCTCGCACATGCTCTTCCCCTCAAGTCACTCATGTTGCATGCTCCACCGAGTTGACCCTTCCTCCTTGGGCCAGAGTACTTCTGAGGAGAGATCTCCACAGAGGGTTTAATAGGAGCTGTCTCCTTGCCGTGCTCATCACGGAAGCCGAACTGAGAGAGTTTTCAAACAGTTACTGGTCTGAATTTGTTGGACCAATTGCTTATCCAACACTTTTTCAATTAGTTTAGCTGGAAAGGGGCGGCAGGAGCTACCTCTCTTAGTTCTCATTGACTGTATGCTTGATATTGAACCTGTACAGAGTCTGCTGTCATTTGGCTAGGATCGCACTATAAAAATACCATCCATATATGACAGAGTTTACAAAGAACTATCAAAATTGCATTGTTCTTAATGACTATCACAACAGCAAGCATCGGTTTCATTTGTCCAACACCACACCAAATGACTACCACCACAGCAGTATTTACAATGAAGCAACATCCGGGTCTGCAGTGGTTTATGATATGATTATAATAATAATAATAATGATATAATAATAATTATTGCTATCATTTGAATCGCTGAGTACTGCAGCAATTAGATCTGCTTTACTTTAAAAAAAAGGAATATTCCCAACTTACCCGCACTCCTGCTTCCGCTGACACCCGGCTCCCCGCGCCTCTCCGGTCCACCACGGGATTCTCCCGATTGATGTGGAGGGAAGAGCGGAATTGGACTAATACTACCGGGTTAGAGGGGAGGAGGGCGCAACACCATTGGATGACGCCCCTGCCACACCTATATAACCGGATGCTCTTCACCACGCGCAGAGGACACGCGCAGCAGGCACGCGCAGCGGGAGCGCCAAAGGCAAGCCCATCTGCGCCCTTTCGCGCACGGCCGGGACCAGGGGCCATAAACCCTGCTCGTCCTCCCTCTATCCCCAGGATTTACAGTTGAACTCGCTTCACAAGCTAAGAGGAGAGAACCCCGCTTCCTGACACTCTTCCTGGGACCCTGCAGTTAACCAAACCAGGTGTTCACTCTGCGGTTTTCAATTTCTTCCCACCCCCCCACCCAAGAAGACACAATACAACATGTATCTCTTAAGCTGCAGGTGCCTCCCTAAACATTCTGCAGAAATATCCATTCTACTGGAAGATTTAAACCCTGATGCCCTGTTCTTGACGGAGACCTGAATACATAAAGATTCAGAACCTGATATCATCCGCACCCTCCCCCAAGGTTTTCAAATCCTTCGTAGCGACCGCAACAGCGGGAGGGGGGGTGGCCTAGCAGTCATTTACAAGGACTGCTATGGATGACGTAGCATCCCCTCCTTCATATCAGACTGTGAAAGCCTCCCCTTCATTTTAGACCTCTCCCCCACCAGTACTTTCTCGGGAGTACTCCTATATCGCCCACCTGGATACCCGGGACAATTCTCTAATACTCTCCCACCCAGCATAGCCAGTTTAGCACGTAGTTCTTCTAATTTTACCCTACTAGGGGATCTCAATATACATTTTGATGACACCACAGACCTTATTGCTTTAGAACTCAACTCTAGCTTATCAGCCCTCCAGCTTAACCAACTAGTATCCAAACCAACCCACATTAAAGGTCATCTTCTTGACCAAATTTTCAGCAACAGCACAGATGTTCAAGCTGGGAGCCCCCTGCCCCTCCCTTGGACAACCACTTCCTCATACCCTTGTCATGGACCACCCATGAGTCACAGTCCCCCCAACCGCCAGGTACATGGAAGGTCCGCAACTGGGCAAAACTCTCCATACCCAAATGGGTGGCAAATCTGGAAAACTCCAAACCACCCAGCAACCCCAACCCCAATATGGCCAATCAGAACTTCAACAAATGGATATCTGATTTACTTGACGTCGTGCTCCCTTTCACATGTACTGAACCCAAACGCATTAATATGACTGCCCCCTGGTACTCAATGGAACTAAGGGAATTAAAACGTGCCTGCAAAAAGACGGAACGGAAATGGCGTCTTGACTATTCCCCATCCAAAAAATCAGAATATAGAGCAGCTATCATAGCCTATGAAGACAGAATTAAACGTGTGCAGGCATCCTTTTATGAGGACAATATCACCTTGGCCGCCTCAAAGCCCAAGGAAATCTACCGTATTGCAAAAACCCTCTTGCAACTCCCCGAAAAACCCAGAGACCCCATGAACGCTCAAACCCGATGTAACAACTTCGCAGACTTCTTTCTTCAAAAAATCAAAACAATCTACACTTCTTTCCTCCACCCTGGGATTCAATCCCACACGACCCCCAGCCCAGAGCCTCAGGCTTTAGGTACACTCAACTATTTCCCGCCTCTAGACCCTTCCAGACTCAAAATCATTATGCATCAGGTCAAATCCGGCTCCCCCAACGACCCTGCACCTCCCCGCACCCTCTTACCAGTCACCAACCACATTCTACCCATCATTCTGGAACTACTTAATGCCTCGCTGTCCACCGGCATTGTTCCTCCTTCATGGAAACAAGCCATGGTCAAGGCTCTCCTTAAGAAACCCAACCTTGACCCGAACAACCCAGCAAACTACCGACCCATTTCCCTGCCCCCCTGGCTTAGTAAAATCCTGGAGAAACATACCAACACAGTGTTGACAGAGTTTCTGGAAGCCAACAATCTCCTAGATCCGACGCAGACAGACTTCCGCCCCCTACATGGGACAGAGACAGCTCTGCTCGCAGTGACGGAGGAGACAAGGAGAATCTTAGACCAGGGAGGCTCTGCTGCCACCATCCTCCTTGATCTAAGTGCTGCCTTCGACACTGTGAACCATGACATCCTACTGCACCGACTCATCAGCAAGGGAATATCAGGAACAGCGCTTACCTGGCTCAGGTCTTTCCTCTCTAACCGTTCCTTTCAGGTTTTTGAGCCCCCTGGCTGAGATCGTTCGCCCCTTTGGAGTGAAGATAGTCACTTATGCGGATGATACTCAGCTAGTGGTGGCACTCAACCCCCTGCAATGCATGTGCAACGGTCTAAAGAATTGCCTGGAGGCAGTCGCTGAATGGATGACATCTTCCTGCCTTAAAATGAATGGGGACAAGACAGAGCTTATGCTCCTTGGCAACCCCATCTATAATAACATCAACCCCTTCTGGCCCCCATGCCACGGTCCTGTCCCAGAACATAAAAACACGATCAAAAGCCTAGGCATTTGGCTTGACAAATCCCTCAATTTCAACTTCCACTCATCAAGTTCAAGTTCAGAAATTTGTATAGCGCACTACTCACCCAGAGGGTCTCAAGGCGCTTGAGGGATGGGGGGAAGCTTTACTTATCGAATATCCAAGTTTTTAGTTGCTTTCTGAAGGAGAGATGGTTCTGTGTAAGGCGGATGTGGGTGAGGAGAGAATTCCAGGTTTTGGCCGCTAAGTAGGAGAAGGATCTTCCTCCCATGGTGGATCTATGGATGCACGGAATTGCGGCGAGGGCTTGGTTGGACGATCGTAATTGGCGGGTGGGGGTGTAGAAGGACAGTCGCGTGTTGAGGCATTCGGGTCCTAGGTCGTAGAGGGCTTTGTGCGCGTGGGTGAGGAGACAGAACGTTATTCTCTTGTTGACGGGGAGCCAGTGGAGGTATTTCAGGTGAGCGGAAATGTGAGCTTGACAGGGGATGTCCAGTATGAGTCTGGCTGAGGCGTTTTGGATATGTTGGAGTTTTTTCTGTTTTTTGGCCGTGGTTCCGGCGTAAAGCGTGTTTCCGTAATCCAGTCGGCTTGTGACCAGTGCGTGGGTGACCGTCTTTCTTGTTTCGGTGGGGATCCAACGGAAGATTTTTTTGAGCATGCGTAGGATGTTGAAGCATGATGATGAGACGGCGTTGACTTGTCTGGTCATCGATAGGGAGGAGTCCAGGATGAAGCCCAGGTTACGTGCGTGATCCGTAGGTATGGGTGCGGTTCCCAGGGCTGGAGGCCACCATGAGTCGTCCCAGGCAGAGGGGGATTTATTTATTTATTTATTATTACATTTATTAAGCGCACAGCTACCCGGAGGTTTCCCGGCGCTAAAGCAAACTGAACGGTGAAAAAAGGGGGGACATTAGTTGTTAAAAAGCCATGTTTTTATTCCTTTACGGAATTTCAGAAAGCACGATTCCGTGCGCAAGGGTTGAGGAAGAGAATTCCATAAGGATGGAGCCAACAGGGCAAACGAGCGGCCACCCATTTTGGCTCTGTTAGTGCGTGGAATTTTAAATTTGTTTTGTGACGAGGACCTGAGTGTACGGGGGGGAACATATTGTTGGACCAAAGCAGCAAGATAGCGCGGGGCTCTATCAGTCATGATTTTATGCATGTAGCAGAGTGCTTTAAAGTGCACTCTGCTTTCAATGCACAGCCAATGCAGGTTACGCCTGTGATGAGTGACCGATGATCTTGCGGGAAGTTGGCAAATCAGACGAACTGCCATATTTTGAACCACTTGATATTTTCTGGTTACCTCTTTGGCAGCACCTAAGAGCAGGATGTTCCCATAGTCCAGGCGTGAGATGACAAGGGCCTGGACCACGGTCCTCAAAGTGTCTGTAGGCAGCATCCAAGTGATCTTCCTCAGCCACCTGATGATGGTAGTACAGGTGGCCGCAACTTTCACAACATGATGTTTGAAAGTGAGTTGGTTATCGAAGATCACACCGAGGTTGCGCGCAGACACTGATGGAATAGGTAGAGGACCCATCTCCGGAGGCCAATGGTGAGGGCCCCAGAGAGAGGTGTCGGGTCCAAACAGAAGCAGCTCTGTTTTGTCCCCGTTGAGCTTTAGTTTGTGCTTCAACATCCAGTCCGATATATGCTTTAATCCAGTTTGAAGAGAGGAAGAAGGGAGGTTTTTATTAGTGGAAAGTGAGTAGATGACCTGCGTGTCATCAGCGTAGGAGTAAATTGTGAGACCAGCCTGTTCGGCCAAGAACGCAAGAGGCCTTACGTACAGGTTAAAGAAGAGGGGACTGAGGATAGAGCCCTGGGGAACACCGTGAGGAGAAGGAAGGGTGGAAGATACAGAGGTAGAAGAAAAAACCTGAAACGTGCGATCAGACAAAAAGTTAGCAATCCAGGCCAGGGCGGTACCACCAACACCAACTGCCTCCAAGGTGGATAATAAGATGGAATGGGAGACGGTGTCAAAGGCGGCACTCAAATCAAGCAAGATGAGTGCCACCGTCTCACCATTATCCACTTGGCGCCTGATGGTTTCTGACACGCCAAGGAGAGTAGTTTCCGTGGAGAAACCAGCCCTGAAACCGGACTGGGATCCATGGAGAAAATTGGAGGACTCAACAAAAGAACTAAGTAAGGAATTGACATGTTTCTCCAAAATCTTGGAGAAACAGGAAAGTAAAGAAATAGGGCGAAAGTTGGAAGGATTGTTCGGATCAGCATTGGCCTTCTTTAATAGTGGTACCACCATTGCATGCTTCCATTCATTTGGAACAGTCGCTTCTACCAATGAGGCGTTGAGGACATCCAAAATAATGTGGAGAGGAACTGGGTCAAGGGAACCCAGAACTTGAGGGGGGAGGGGGTCAAGGGGAGAACCAGATTTGATGTCCTGAAGGTATTTTTTAAAAAGCGCCGGGGAAATAGGATCCCAGGAAAGCAATGGGGGAGTGGTAGGCGAGGAACAGGGAGGAGTAACCAGGGGCGCGTCATGGGTAGGAGTAGCAGAAGTAGAATTAAAAATGGCATAAATTTTGTCTATCTTTTCCCGGAAAAAATTAGCTAGAACATTGCACTGTGCAGTGTCTAAGCATGGGTCTTTCGGAACTGAGGAAGCACCAGAGAGCTCCTTAACAATTTTAAACAGGGCCTTGGGCCTGTTTTGAGCCGTGAGTATGGTGTTATTGGCAAAATTAGCTCTAGCAGTGTCACATGCCGCATGGTAGGATTTAAGAGCGAATCTATAATTAGCTTTGTGCTCTGGGTTATACTTTGCACGCCAAATACGTTCAAGTTTCTTACAATTGGATTTTTCCAGGCGTAAAGAGTCATTAAACCAGGGCGCCGGGGGGTGGTGAATTTGAGTTTTATTTTTTTGGGTAGGTAAGCAGGAATCCAAGGCTGTAGTTAACCATGATGTAATTATGGGTAGCTCTTTAATCGTAATATTAGAACCCGACGGGATAGAGTTGGCCAGAGAGGGATGAACCTAAGATGAGGACTTCCATTTTGTCTGAGTTTAGTTTTAAACGGCTGTTCTTCATCCACTCGGCTACTTCTTTCATTCCTTCGTGTAGGTTGGTTTTGGCGGTGTTTGGGTCTTTGGTGAGGGAGAGGATCAGCTGGGTGTCGTCTGTGCAGGAGATGATGTTGAGGTTGTGTTGGCGCGCGATGGATGCGAGGGAACTCATGTATACGTTGAAGAGGGTGGGACTGAGTGATGATCCTTGAGGTACTCCGCAGATGACTTCGGTGGCTTCTGATCTAAAAGAGGGAGGCGGACTCTCTGAGTTCTTCCGACGAGGAACGAGATAATCCAGTCTAATGCTTTTCCTTGTATTCCGACGTTGCTGAGGCGTTGTATGAGGGTGCTATGACAGACTGTGTCGAAGGCAGCGGAGGGGTCAAGTAGGATGAGGGCGGCTGTTTCTCCGTTGTCTAATAGAGTTCGAATGTCGTCTGTTGCTGCGATGAGGGCGGTTTCGGTGCTGTGTTTGGCTCGGAAGCCGGACTGTGAAGGGTCGAGGGATTTTTTGGATTCAAGGAAGGCGGCGAGCTGACTGTTGACGGCTTTCTCAATGACTTTGGCTGGGAATGGGAGGAGCGAGATGGGGCGGTAGTTCTTAAGTTCAGAGGGGTCTGCTGTGGGCTTCTTCAGAAGGGCGCTGAGTTCGGCATGTTTCCAGCTTTCCGGGAAGGTAGCGGAGTTGAAGGAGCAGTTAATGACGTCGCGGAGATGGGGTGCGATAATGGAGTCTGCTTTGTTGAAAATGTGATGGGGACATGGGTCGGTTGGCGATCCTGAATGGATGGAGTTCATCAGGTGAATGGTGTCTTCAGTGGTGATTGGGTTCCAGTCGCAAAGGTTGTTAGAGTGCTGTTTTGGTTCGGTGGTGGTTGGAGTGGACTGGTCTTCGGACTGGTTTTTAAAGCTGTTATGTATGTCGGCGATTTTGTTGTGAAAGAAAGACGATAGAGAGTCACAGAGGTCTTGGGAGGGAGTGATGTCGTTGGTGCCGGAGGTGGGGTTGGTAAATTCTTTGACGATGTTGAATAGTTCCTTGCTGTTTTGGGCGGTGTTGTTAAGGCGATCCTTGAATGCTGATTTCTTGGTGGATCGGATCAGTTGGTGGTGTTTGCGGGTGGCGTTCTTGAAGGTGGCCAGGTTGTCAGTGGTTGGGTTTTTTCTCCAGGCTTTCTCAAGGGTGCGACAGAACTTCTTGGATTTCTTAAGCTCATCGTTGAACCAGGGGGCTTTTTTGCTACCTTGCTTAGTTTGATGGTTTTTCAAGGGTGCTAGTTCGTCGGCGCTGTGGGTGATCCATTGTGTGAGGTTGGTGGCTGCTTGGTTAGGGTCCGATGATTTAGCAGGAGGGTTCTGATGAAGCGATGTGAAGAGCTGGTCGGTGGTAATTTTGTTCCAATTTCTTCGGGGAATATGTTGTGGGGGGTTGTGGGTCATTGTCTTTTTGTAGTTGAAGTGAACGCAGCTGTGGTCTGTCCAATGGAGAGCTGTGGTGTGATCGAAGGAGATGTGCTTGCTGGAGGTGAAGATTGGTTCAAGCGTGTGTCCGGCATCGTGGGTGGGGGTATCAACAAGTTTTTCGAGTCCGAGGTTGGCCAGGTTGTCCAGAAGGGTGGTGGTGTTGCTGTCGTTTTTCTTTTCCAGGTGGAAGTTGAGGTCTCCCAGTAGAATGTAGTCCTCGGAGGGGAAGGCGTGTGGGCTGATGAAGTCGGTGATGTCTTCGCTGAATTGTGTGCGGGGACCTGGTGGTCTGTAGATGAGGGTGCCTCTGAGTGTGGTCTTGGGGTCGGTGTGGATTTGGAAGTGAAGGTGTTCGGCGTTAGTGAGGTTATCGTTGGTACTGGTCGTGATGCGGATGGTGTTCTTATGGACGATGGCGAGGCCTCCTCCTATTTGGTTGGTGCGATCCTTTCGGATGATCTTGTAGACGTCCGGGATGGCTATGGCGATGTCGGGCGCTGATGAAGCGTTCATCCAGGTTTCTGTAAGGAAGGCGACGTCCGGCGATGTAGTGTCGAGTAGGTTCCAGAGTTCAATGGAGTGTCTGTGGACCGAGCGGGTGTTGAGTAGGATGCACTTTAGGTGGTTGGTGTCGGAGCTCTGTTTGAAGTTCGTGGATTTGGTGTGGGGTCTGATGCAGTCGAACTTGCAGGAGTGGCATGTGAAGGGTCCATGGGTTTGTCCTGGGGCGGCTAGGTTGCAGTTTTGGAGTCTGCCGGGATTAAGTGCTGATAGGGTTGCGGCGTCGTACGTGATGCGGGAGGAGTGGAGTTTGCGGGGGCCAGGGGGTCTGGAGCTGGGCGCGGGCTAGGCGCGGACGGGCGTAGACGGGCTTACCTTTGGCGCACCTTCGGCGCGCATGCGGCGTATCGGCTGCGCGTGAACGCTGCGCGCTAAAGCATCTGTCATAAGTGGATAGTGGAGGGGGGTAGGGCGAGGGAGGGTCAGCTGGGAGGCGGGAGCGGGGTGGAGAGGCGGGCTGGGAGGCAACAAACAACAACAAAATGGCAGCAGACCAAGATCGAAGCAGGACGAGATTGGGGCACAGGCAAAAATATTGCCAGCAATGCAAGTCTTCACAAAAAGCGCCACGAAGTCACAGAGGCACAAACACACAATGCGCGCGATGTGGGCTATGCACTAACAGCGTAACTAAAATACAATCAGGCAAATAAATGCTATTGATGCGATCAGATGGCGAAATCAGCAGAGAGCAGCAAAGCGCTACGATACCACAGTGCAGCAAAGCGCCACGATACCAGAGAGCGGCAAAGCGCCACAACACCAGTAGTGGAGCAGGGAGCGTGGGGAGCGCCCGCCTCAGAGCGAGTCAGGACGCTCTGATGGCTCTCAGCCATCTGCTTTGGGCTACTAAGGCTCCTTCGAAAAATTCTCCCTCTGCTGCCTTTCCATGCCAGACAGATAATGATCCAGGGTCTGATCTTATCTCGTCTGGACTTTGGAAACGCCCTATACCTAGGCGCGTCCCAGACTACCTTGAACAAACTGCGGATCATTCAAAACTGTGCAGCCAGAACCCTCCTTCAAATCCCCCGCTGGCTCACAGTCAAACCCAGACTGAAGGAACTCCACTGGCTCCCAGTGAGAAAAAGGGTTGAATTCAAGACTATGTGCATTGCTCACCAAGCCTTCTGGCAAAAAGGCCCAGCAATCAACCAATCCATGGTAACAGCTTATCACCCAACTAAACAGCTCAGATCTGAATCCACTTTTTGGGTCATAATACCAAGGGTCAAGAGAGCTAGATGTGGAGGCCACTCGTTCTCCTTCAATTCGGCCCGACTCTGGAACTCCCTCCCCATCCAACTCAGATCAGAACCTAAACTACTCACTTTCCGCAAACTTCTAAAAACACTTTTCTTTAACAAACCAGAATAGCCCGAATTGTTGTTCACTAGACCTGTTGTTCGCAGCGCTAGGACGCCCGAAGGTAGCTACCGCGCTTTATAAATGTTTTTTTCATTTCATTCATGCTTTGGGTTATGACTCTGGTCACTACTCTAGTTCCCACTGCTATTGTGTTAACTGTCGTTTCTGCAGTAGTCAGTGCCCTGGATGAAGTTGTGGTCAATACTGTAGTTGCTGTTGCTGTCCCTGCTGTGTTTGCACCCATCATCTCTGCTGTTGTTTTGCTGTGGTGGCAGCTGGGATTACTGCTGTTATCCCTAATGTGCTGCTTGCTGTGCCTGCAGTTGTTGCTGCTAATGTTGAGGGCGCTGTGGTTGCTGCTTTGGTGTTGGTTGCTTTGCAACATTTGTGATTATGCTGGTGGCAGATTTTGTTGCTGCTGTGATCCGTGTTGGGGGGGCATTTGCTGTTGTTCTTACTACTGTGGCAGCTGTTGTTTTCCCTGCTGGGGTTACAACTGAAGTCACATGTATTGTCCCGGCTTTGCAAGTTACCATTGTTGCTGTTATATCCTTTGTCATGGTGGCAGCTGTGGGTATTGCTTTCATCCATGCCATAGTCACTGCTGTTGCAGCAGCTGTTACAATTGCTATCATAATAGCTCTTGTTGCTTCTGTTGTCCCTCCATTTGTAGCAGATGTGGTTGCTTCTATAGTCTCTGCTGTTGCTTCAGCTATGGTCCCTGCTGTGATTAATTAGCTGTTTCTGCTATGATCCCTATTCTAAAGACAACTGGTGTTGCTACTGTGACCACTGCTGGGCTTAAAATCCTGTGGCCTCCTTGGACTCAGGGATCAACAACTTGACCTGCAACCTCACGCCAAAGATTTACAAAGTGATTGTTGTGCAATAATATCCTTATCAGTGGCATACCCACTGGGGCCGACGGAATTGATATAACACTGTTTGTCACACAGCTCTTTCGTTCTATCCTGGGGGTTCCATTAGAGATGGACATCAAGCTTGATAGAACACATAGAGTCGGGCCCAAGAGTTCGGACAATGCGCCACCAGCGGACATATTGACATGCGTCCATAATTTTCCACTAAAGGAACTTATCCTCTGTACAACTAGAGACAGACACCCAGTACAGTTTCAGGGTTCTAAGCCAAGGCTTTATCAGGGCATGGCTGCTTCTACCCTCCAGAAGTGCATAGAATTTCACTGTGTCACTGCTCACCTTAGAAATGCAGGCATATCATACTTGTGGGGGCACCACTTCTGGCTCTTCTTTTGACTGGATGGCAAACTAAATCAACTTCGATCAGTTGAGGAGGTCCCTCAGCTGCAGGGCATCAATGATTTCCCATCTGATTCCTCCCAGAACAACCAGCACGAGTGGGGGACCCACAAATGCTGAAGATGGAGGTGTCCCACCATCCATGGGACTCCATCCAATCCCGGTGACTATGGCTAGAGAATGGCAAGTGATTCTAAAGAGACTCATTTGAGGCTCTACTGGTGCAGATGTTCTATTTCGTTTTCCTCCTCATTGATTCCAATTGTTGGTAATGCAGATTGAACCCCATGACTAGATTCAACGGCATTCCATGCATTGGCAATAAGCTGGATGCCAGACCATTGGCCTCTTATTTGACTTCAAATATATCCAGGCAAGAGTACACTGATTAAGTTGCCTCATCAAGACATACAAGACCACAATATCCACTAAAATTTTTAGCAGTCCTGTTTCCGTGGGGAGGGGGGAGTTTGGGGATTGTTATATTTACTCATGATTGCACCACAGATGTCAAGCGATACACGCTTACTGTAACACTTTATTTTCTCTGTTCTGAAAACCAATAGAGATTTGAACTATAACTCATGTGGTCCAAGCTGTTGTTGCTGCTCCTATCCTTTTCATAGTGGAAGATGTGCTCTTTCCTATGGGTGCAACTGTGGTCACTGCTGTTGCCCCTGCCCACCTGGCAACTAATATTGCTATTATTGCCCATTTCTCTGTAGCAATAGTTGTTGCTGGTGTTGTTCCTGCTACAGTGAGAGCTGCCATCTCTGCTCTTGACTCTGCCATGGCAGCAGCTGTGTTTGCCACAGTGGACGCAGCTGTGCTTGCAGCTTTTGTTAAGGCAGCCAGGGTGAAAAAGGCTGGCCCCAAGCCCCTCTCACCATATTTATGTCATCTTATGACATGAGCACTTATTGAAAGCTAAAGCTTTCTCTAGTTGCACTAATGAATATTGCTTCATCTTTAAACAAAAAAACTGGACAACTTTGCCAAATAACTTTGGAATGCCACCTTCTCTCAGAACAATATCCTCATAAAACTCAATCACCCTTAGACCCTCATTCCACATATGGCAAATCACCTAATGTGGTAAATACACATCTAAAATTACTGATACCTGGAGTTTCAGTTATTTCAGGACACAAAGTTACCTCAGGATTATGAGTGTTCCCCATGGAAATGAAAAATGACAGGAATAAAGAGTGTTACTGTAACAATTTCCATAGATAAATCCAAGTACCCAGCCATTTTTCTGGGCGGCCTATCTCTTTAAGTTATTCCTGGTGAATATAACCTTGGAAGATGCTGACCAATTACTTCAGCACTTATAACCTGATTCGCACAGTAAATAAATTGGGATTTGCCTCTCACTCAGACTGGGAGCCTAAGACTCGTCATAAAGTGATGACAGTGTACCTAGAACAATATACAACAAGGCCAGTGTCATCCTTACTTATGTTGACTTGTCTGAGCACTAACTGCGACTGAAAATCCACTGCATCAATCAACTATAGTCTGCAGGGAGCTGTCATATGTTAAGGAGATCTCACTAAAATGCAACATTTACCCACAGGTACAAATTACACAATTCCTCAACAGCACCTCATCAACCAAGCTTTGTTATCAATGATGCTTGAACTATCCACAGAGATCCACAGGGATTGCCTCACTCCTAGTGGCACCCATCAGTTCTCAACCACTGCACTTCGCGGATCCCCTTACCTGGATCCTTTTCATCATGCATTCATCTCCCATAAAGAACCTAGAGAAGCAGAACTCCTTGTTGTACCAGGGAATGATTGTAGCATTTACTGATTCCTTAACCATCAAGGCCTTCCTACTGGACAAGAGTAACAGATAACTCCTCTCTGATTACAATGTATACTTGATAACAACCTCTTCTCCCTCTGCTCTTCTGGGGATACCAATCTAGTTACCCTTCCTTGCACCCTTGCCTCTACTGATAAACAATCACCATCTGTTGTCACTTTACCTCATGGGCTCTTCCCTAATATTAAATAAGTTTTTATTTTTACTAACCCGGCCCTCCCACTGATTTCTCTTACCAACTCATTTCTCCTAAAATCTACTAGTACCTCTGACAATTCTTCTACAATTTGACTGCCACATTCTAACTGTGATGTCAGTGAGGTTCTCCTCATTCATGTTCCTCTTGTGTTCACCCTCTAGGGTGAAATTGAAAAAGGTGACTTCTACCAAGAACAGTGGAAAAAGGTGCCAGTTGTCTGGTGGAAAGGCAATGGCACTGCTAAGCAAGGAAGGTAGGAGGGGTGACTAAGCTGTAGTCTGGGAAATATCAGAGCAGGGCCTCTTTGTTTCTGCTGGAGGGTGGGGGCTTGAGCTGTTGCGGGATTAACGTGCAGGTGTATACAATGTGGCCAGCTGTTGAAGAGGGGCTTCATGGGTACAGTAGGTGCTGGAAGAACACCCAAAGAAAGCTATGCCCTAACCCTCAGAGGGTCTCAGGGTCTTCTGGCATCAATTCACAAAGACTGTTATCAATGCATGTGTTGTGAGAGTGAGCAAGCAGGGCAAGATGCTGATACAATTCATTCTACTCAAAGAGGCAATTACCAAGATATCCAGATCAGAAAACCATCATCCTCACTTGCCTTGCAAAACCCAAAGCTTGTAGAGTGCTTACAGCTCTTACCCCAAAATAAAAATAATGATAGTAATAATAATAATAATATGAACAAACAAATAGTAACTAATATGTATAACAATAATAACACCTTCCCACCAGCAACAGTAATAATAATAACAATAATAGAAATAGCAGCACAAATAAGTGTTATTATTATTATTGTTATTATTATTACTATTTGTATTATTATTGTTGTTGTTATTATTGGTATTATTATTAATAATAATAATATTATTATCATCATTATTATGATTGTTTTTATTTTTGTTATTTTTATTACTATCATCATTGTTGTTGTTATTATTATTGTTATTATTGTTATTATTATTGTTGTTGATGTTATTGTTATGACAATACAAATATTAACCCCTTCGATGCGGCCGCGATTCCCCTGGTATGCTGTAAACAGCACGAACAGGGGCAGGCCGTGACGAACCCCAGCCGTCATCAGCACACGAGCACCGTAGTGCATGACGGCTGGGGTTCGTCATCAGCATGGTAGGGGTTAATATAGTCGATATAACCATAAGAAGGATAGATCCTGCCACCGCACCTCCATTCTAATAAAGACATGTTTTTTTGTCTGAACACAACAAAATTCAACTTCCAAAAATAAATCTTTAAATAAATAATGCAGTTGCAAAGAAATATAAATCTGTGTTAGATTATTCATTGTTAGAGCCCAGAGGTCTGTTTTTTAAAAGAATATTTTGAGAAGTGATTTTTCCAATGCCTTCTTAATTTTGGTGGTTGTATCTGGCGTTTCTATTGGATTGAGGTTAGTGTCCTCATTGGTTGGGTATTTGAGGGTTCTGATTGGTTTCTGGGTCTGTGATTCAATCAATGTAGGGTTGGGACTATTATTATTATTATTATTATTACTGAGTTTTATATAGCGCGTGGTTACCCTTGGGCATCCCAGCGCTCATCCAGAGTGCACACCATAACAGGGAAAGCATTAAGCAGGGAACAGATGGGTCTTTAAAAGTTTGCGAAATCGCAGAGTGCCAGTTTCAGAGCGCAGGGCCAGTGGGAGGGAATTCCATACCGTTGCCACATTGACGGAAAATCTTCTCCCGCCGGACCTGGCCTTTCTAACTCTAGCGACTTGCAGAAGATATTGGTGGTCCGAGCGAAGGGCGCGGGGGGCTTTGTAAGGTTGGACCATATCCCGGAGGATAGGTGGCCCTTTCCCCTGTAAGATTTTATGGGCCATGCAGAGTGACTTAAACTTCACCCTCTCTCTGACAGGGAGCCAGTGGAGCACCTTTAGCGCGGGACGGGCTGATTGTCGCCTGGGAATGTCCGTCAACAGCCTTGCAGCCGCATTTTGCACTTGCTGCAATTTGTTTAAAGTTGATTCTGGGGCCCCCAGAAACAGCGCATTGCTGTAATCCAGCCGTGAAATGATGAGCCCCTGGATTAGTAATCTCCTGGTGGCCATCAGAAGGAGGGGTAGGATCTTCCGGGCTGACCGGAGCAGGCCGAAGCACACGCCTGCGGTCTTTTTAGCGTGTGACTTGAAGGAAAGGTCCTGCTCCAGCCACACCCCCAAGCTCTTTATCTCCTGTTTTGGGGTGGGTGGCGCTCCAAGACAACTAGGCCAGCTGCTAGGGGGCAGGGAGGGAGGGGAGTTCCCCAACATCATCAGCTCAGTTTTTGAGCCGTTGAGTTTAAGTGCTGGGTTACACATCTAAGTGAAGATCTTAGCTAGGCATGTGTGCAGCACGTCGGGTTTATTCACCGACTGGGGGAGCCCTACCACCAACTGGGTATCATCAGCGTAGCTGATGATTTTAATACCCAGTGGTAGTACCACACTCTCCAGTGGGGCCATATAAACGTTGAACAGTGTGGGGCTCAACGATGAGCCCTGTGGCACACCACACTGGAGAGGGACCGATGTTGATTTCTCATGGCCTTCCCAGACCTCAAACGTCCGGTCTTCAAGAACGGACGCGAGCCATTTCAGAGCCATCTCTCTGGAGACTCCCACCCCCGACAGCCGCTGGAGTAACACCTGATGGTCTACGGTGTCAAATGCCGCACTAAGGTCCAGGAGGATCACTGCCACCCATCCCCCTGAATCCAAAATGCTCCTGGCATTCTCCACGACTGCCAGCAGGGCAGTGTCCGTCCCCTGGCCGGGGCAAAAACCCGTTTGGGAATCGCCCAGGAGGGAGTTGGATTCTAAAAAACCCGAAAGGCGCCTGTTCACAAGTTTCTCCGCTACCTTGCTGAGGCCAGGAAGCAGGGAAATAGGCCTAAAATTGGCAAGGTCAGCGGGGTCCAGGCTGGGCTTCTTCAGGAGGGCCTTAACTACCGCTCCCTTCCAACTGGTGAGCACCACTCCTTGAGTGAAGGATGAGTTTATAAGGTCCGTCACTGGGCCGCCGATGGTAGAGGCTACCTGCTTCAGATATTTCATTGGTACCGGGTCTCTTGGAGACCCACTCTTCACAGTCGACAAGACCTCAAGAGTTTCGTCCACAGTGACTGGTCCAAAGGAATCCAGCTCTACTGTCCTCACCCCGGGCTGCGACCCTAGATTGCAAGCAGAGGATGGCTCCTGAGCTAGCCGAGGGAGGGATACCAGGATGTTTTCTATCTTGGATTTGAAGAAAGAGGCTAGTTCTGAGCATTTCTCCCGCGGGTTATCGTGAGTAACCGGAGGTTCGGGGGTTTTCAACAGTTCTCTGATGACGTTAAACGACTCTTTCGAGGAGTTGGAAGAGAGACCTATTCTCTCCTCGAAGAACTTCGATTTTGCTACCCGGATGGCGGATTTATAGATATTAAGAGCCGCCCGGTATTCTCTCCGGCTTACTTTGCCCAAGTCCTTCCTCCAGATCCGCTCCCCCCTCTTACAGCCCTTCCTCAGTGTACGCAACTCGGGCGTGTACCAGGGGGCTGAGCCCACTCTCCTACCCTTAGTAAGTAGTCTTTTCTTGGGGAGAATAGCATCGAGCGAATTGGTCAGCCAAGTATTAACATTCGCATCGGCCACTGACGGGTCAAGCCCGGGGGTGGGGCGAGACGCCTCCAAGTGTGCCGCCCAGGTCTCCACTGGGAGCCTAGACCAGGCTGTTTCCACAGTATATGCTCTAGGTGTTGGAGCCACTGTGCCGTCAAACTGCCACAGGGCCGGAATCATAAAGTGGTCTGTCCAGGGCAAGACCAGTGCGGGCAGTACTTTGAGGCGGGATGAGTTCGAGAAGATAGACTAGGGCTAGGGTTAGGATTTCTATTGGAAGTAGGGACTAGGGCTTCCTGTGTTATTGGTTGTTGGGACTAGGGTTAAACTAGGGCTAGGGTTAGGCCTTTAATTGGCAGAAGCGATTAGGGCTTCTGGTGTGATTGGCTGCTGGACTAGGTGTGGGACTAAGAGTAGGGTTAGGCTTTCTATTGGAAGTAGGGACTAGAGCTTCCTGTGCTATTGGTTGCTTGGACTTGAGTTGGGACTACTGGTAGAGCTAGGGCCTCTATTGGACATAGAAATCATTTTTTTTTTAATTGATTGATTGCTATGGCTAAGATTGGCTGTAAGGTCCTGGTCTCCTACTGGCTCCAGATTTTAGGGGTAGTGTTGTGATTGGATAGTGTTAGGGGTAGGGTTCCCATTGGCTGGAGGGGGTCAACTGATTACTAGGGCTATAAAAGGCAAGGGTTAGGGCGTCTCAGCCCGGGTGTCGAGGACAAGGGCGGAGAGGACAAGGGCAGTTGCCTGTTTGAGCCTGTTCGAGACTGGTTGGGACCAGGGCCAGAAATGCTGCCCATGTTCCCATTCAGTAATACACACCCACAATCTATTTTCACTCTAGATATGTACCTATCTTTTGTGTATTGCTTTGTATAAACATGTAGAATAATTATGTTGTTAAAAAAAATCATCTTTGGTCTACATGTACTTTTTTCCATTGTGCATCTATGTACCTCCATGTACTTGGATCTGTGTGTCTGTTACTTTTCTCCGGAAAAAGCATATCCAATGCACTACCGTATTTCTCATCCTGTACCTCTATCAATATCTTTAATCTACATATCCTTATCTCCTTTATGCATCTATATACTTTTAATGTACTTATGTATCTATACATTTATCACATTCTTCTAATTTGGCATTTCCACTGCACTACCCTATTTCTCAGCCCATACGTCTCTAAATATATTTTCTAGACCAACTTTCTGACTCATCTCAAACTACTTTCTACTACTCTTTCCTATGCACTACCCTATCTCTCTCCCTACACATCGATCAATATATCCTATACATCCACTCTCTCATTTATCCCAAACCCCATACCACTGCTATGATCTCCAAAATAACCCTTTCTAGACTCTCTCCTACTCTACTCCTCCTTGCATCATCTGACACCTCTTTACTATACCAATCCTCCAAAACCAACCTCTCTAAACTCTTCCCTCTGACTCTTCCACTACACTACCGCTATGACTTAAAAAGCAAATAAAAAACTCCTTCACTCTTCTATCACTCCACTATCCTTTTCAATCAAAATGACAGACTAGCACGTTCACTTCTCAAATTCCATATTCCACTATACTAACCACTAATCCTTTATGGGTTCCAGAGTAGCGTGCTACTCGCCAATAAAGCATTTCAATACCCCATCAGGGATACAAGCGCTATATAAATGCAAACCTTTTTTTCCTTTTCTACCCCTCCCCAACCCTTCTCAATTCAAATGACTGACTAACATATCCACCACTCAAATGAATTTCATGTTTCACCATACTGATTCAACACTAATCCTTATGGGTTCCTGAGTAGCATGCTACTCACCAAAAAAGCGCTTCAAAACCCCATCGGGGTAGCACTATATAAATACAAACCTCTGTCCCTCTTCTATCCTGCCACCCACCCTTCTCCATCCAAATAACTGAATAACATATCTACCACTCAAATGACTTCGTATTGAGTCAGACCTCTTTCATTTTCGGAAGATGGTGAAGACCTGGCTCTTCACCCAAGCTTACAGTTAGACCAGGACTATCCTTACCAGTAACTCTTTCTGGAAAGTAACTCCTCCAGCGCCAAGAAACCGTTGGTGAACGAGCGCTATAAAAGTTCCTATAACAAAAAAAAATTCACTATACTCATTTTTAACACTAATCTTTTATGGGTTCCGTAGTAGGGTGCTAGTCGCCAGAAAAGTGCTTCAACACCCATCAGGGGTAACAAGTGCTATATAAATACAAACTTTTTTTCCTCTTCTATCCTCTACTAGCCTTCTGAATCCAAATAACTAACTAACGTATCCACCACTTAAAATGTACTTGCATGTTTCACTATACTAATTCAACACTAATCCTCTATGAGTCCCGGAGTAGTGTGCTACTCGCCAAAAAAAGCGCTTCTACGCCTCTTCAGGGGTAGTAAGCACTATACAAATGCAATTACAATACAATAATAAGAACACTGGCGGCACATACATTATCTGGGGCCTCCCCCTAACATGGCACATAGAAGATCTATAGTCATAAATGCACTTTACGTCAGTTTTCTATATGAAGAGAGCAAGATATGAAATGGTAAAATACATTGGGGCAGATTTATGTTAACTGGCGCATCCCCAGGGATGCGCCAGTTAACATGCGCCACAGTGCGCCACAGCTTCGCCAGCCATGGTGCGCCGCATTTATAATGCGGCGCACCATGGTGCAAAAACGGCACAGATGCATGACGCATCTGTGCCGGAAATGTGGCGCATTGCTGGAGTTGCGTCGCAAGCGCGACGCAGCTCCAGCAAGGCTCGGGGGTGCCCCATTTTAACAATGCTGCGTCAAGACCTACGCCTGCTTCAAGCAGGCGCAGGCTTTTGAAGCAGCATTGGCTTAAAAGTGACTGAGTGAAATGAGATTTCACTCAGCCACTTTTGCGAGGCGCACCTGCCCCGGAACGCCCACCCTGCGCCGGAACGCCCACAAGCGGCGCAGGGCTTTACAACGTGACGCATCTGCCTAGATGCGTCACGTTGTAAATCGTTCGTAGGGATGCGCCACGTTTACGCCGCCTTGCGTGAAGCAACAGCGGCGTAAACGTGGCGCAAGGGCCTCATAAATCTGCCCCATTGTTTTTCTTATGCAACCACAAACTCCTTCTTTTATTTTTACATTTCCATAAAAAAAATGAAATCAGAGAAGTTTAGAATAGAGCTGTCAAGTATACCCAAAGTTATGCCAAAATGCTGGCCCTATGGGAAGCGTCTTTTCACATCGTTTGCATTTCGATATTATGTATGGTGAACAAATGATTGCCTCTGTTTGTGTTTCGATGTCGACACGAGTCCTCTTGCCCTGGAATTGCTTCGGTTTGTTGAACAGGAAAAAGCCCGAAGGGGGAAATGTCTTGCAGAATTGTTCATCCATAGCATATGCACTGAGTAAAAAGCTCATATGGAGCCTCCTCCTGAACTATCAATTAGAACTGTGTGCAGACAGTGAGGTCCGCCGAGGGCGGGCTAAGTTAACATTTCCACCGGAGCTGTCACGTCTTCACACAGCCAACAACTAACGCGCGCGCTGCGCAAATTCGCGCGGACCCCTGCGGACGACGCTGCCTTTGCATGGACTCCGAGCTGTGAATTACAATGGCGCGAGCGCGCAAGGATACTGAAATTTTCATATTGATCCGGGTCTTAGTCTGTGTTTGAAGACGTGAAGTGAATAAAGCACGGCCCACGGAGAGTGAGCACCTGCAGCCGCTGGATCATCACAGAGCAGGGTAAGTGCCTTCATTTTTAATGCTTTTGTCAGGGACAGAAGATATGCAGGTTCATTGATACACATAAGTCATTTTTATTTTTTAGAAACTATCGGATTACACTTAGCATGATTTCACAAGCGTCTGATAAGTATTATAACCCATCTGTGCCGTAGTAAAGGCAATTAATTTAAAGAAGCATATTCCAAAAATATTTTCTGGAGAAGTAAGATTCAGTTGCACAAATATTACATCAGCAAATTCGGGGATGAAAAAGTCACTAAGTGATGCACTTGAAGACGAAAGTGGGAACAGGCGTACGTTAGAGACTAAAAAAAAAACGCGATAATAGAGGGGTGCAATTTACCAAGAAAATTAAGAAAATTGGCACTTCTGAAAAATACTTGACTTCGCAAGGGATTTTAATACACGGTCCACGATCTAATGAAATAAGTGGAAAATATGTTTTTATTCTAAAGGCCCTGTCAACCGCAGAGGGATTCATTTTTATACATATATTTA
This sequence comes from Lissotriton vulgaris, assembly GCF_964263255.1. Taxonomy (NCBI): domain Eukaryota; kingdom Metazoa; phylum Chordata; class Amphibia; order Caudata; family Salamandridae; genus Lissotriton; species Lissotriton vulgaris. The sequence continues at coordinate 848,296,322 of NC_141685.1, forward strand.
TGGTGTAAGAAATAAAGACCAATCAGGAGAGTAAATAATCAACAAGAGGCATGCAAGATATTAAATGCTGACCTTGGACAATCATATTAAACGATGATTGTTATCACTATCTAAAGTCCTGAAGAAGGTGGCATATTGATTTTCGTCCACTGAAACGCTGCGTCGACACTTTTCTACTGTATAATTTTTTACTGTATACCTTTTTAAATAGTATTTGTGATTAGTTAATGAGATTCTTGTCTCTTTTTATTTCACTTGTACCTGGTAAAAAATATTAGACCATCTTTCAAAGAAGATGAATTGGTCTGTATGCTCCACTGATTATACTGATGTATATTGATGTAAAAAGTAGTGAACAGAGGTGATTGTGTGCAAAAGGGAATTTGTTTATATGTTGTTTTATCATTTATAGTATTTTTAACATTTTCAAATTATTTGGACATGTACTTTGATTAAATATATTAAATATCAGACATTTGTAACATATATTTGGGTACAGGTTGCTGCGAACATTAAGTAGATGTGAGTTTGGAAAAGATGTATGACTGTAGTGATTAGGAATAGACTCTATTGAGTAGGGGATATAATTTAGTTGAAATCACTGCGCACCCTGTCCCCTACGTGAAATTTGGTACCTCTCAATTTGTGATAATAGTCTTCTACGCCTTGTCCAGCCCCTCAAGACACTGTCAGTTCCTCAAGGGATCCAAATGCAAGCAATAGACCTAGACTAATGCACTGGAGTGAACTAAATGGTGGGGCAGTGTTGGACCTGGTTCTTTATGCAAGGTTATCCCCAAACTTTCTGCCTTCTTCCTCCTAGTTTTTCTGACCTGTTTTTTGTTGGTTTCAGCACTCTGGGCACTTTACCACTGCTAACGTGCATATGCTCTCCGTCCAAATTGTAATGTTGATTGACTTATCCATGATTGGCATTTTTAATCTACTAATCAGTCCCTAGTAAAGTTCACCAGGTGTGCCTAGGGCCTGTAAATCAAATGCTACTAGTGGGCCTGCAGCACTGATTGTGCCACCCACATGAGTAGCCCGGTGAACATGTCTCAGGCCTGACTGTCTGTGAGTATAGTTTTAAACTGTTACTTCGACCTGACAAATTCACCCACTTGCAAGACCCAAACCTCCCCTTTTACTACATGTAAATCCCCCCTAATGTAGGCATGTACTGGTGTGTTTTACATGTCCTAACAGAGAAGTCCTGCTAATTTACTTTTTCAATATTGCTAGGACTATCTCTTCCATAGGGTAACATGGGGATCACCTTGAAATATCTTTTAAGTGCAATTTTCCATTGGGATCAAATAGAGATTAAAACTCACAATTTAAAAATATTTATTTTGGTGAAGTTGTGTTTTTAAATTGCGGGTTGGAAAATACCACTTTTAAAAAGTTTGTGTTAGAAATGGGGATCTCTAGTTGGCAGAGAAGGTACCTTTCTCCAAATAGGGACCCTTGCTTCTAATCAAGGTAAGGGGGATACACATTTTATATAACCCTTGCTCACCCTGTGGGTAGCTTGGCACGAGCAGATAGGCCTATCCAAAGGCAACGTGTAAAGTATTTGTACTCAAAACACACAGTAATACAGTGATAACACCACAAATTGACACCACACCAGTTTAGAAAAAATAAAGTATCTTTATCTGAACTGTAACAAGACCAAAACGACGAAAATCTAACATACATGTAAGAAGAATATGACTTTAAAAAGGTTTCAAACAACTTGGTCCATAGAAAACTATGGATGAGTGATTTCTCACAAAGTCACTGAAGATGCGTCAAAAATTCACAGCCGCAGAGAAAGGAAGCATTGGAAAACACAGAGATGTGTCAGTTCCTGAGACCTTGGGGAGGCAATGCAACACTTCTGCTGCACGCAGGAGAAGTGATGCCTTGTGTCCGGTCTATAGGGGAAACTGAGGCATCAAAACCCAAGATGATTCTGGTCTGCGGTTGATGCGTGGAAAAACTTGGTGCACAGGTTCGATGCATGACACACTGGAGGTGATGCTTCACTTTGCAAGGCTCCGCACCGTCCAGCGTCAGTGCTGGGGGCTGTGCTTTTTATGCGGCATGTTGCTTCGAAATCGGACCACCAGATATTAGGGCTGCACACTGGAGGTTGCGGGATCTGGGTTTCCGAGACTGGTTTTACTGTGCCCTGACAAAGATGTTACAACACATTTCTGATTCTATCCTATAGGCAAGCTAGCCTTTCAACAGTGAAAAACGAAATTGGCAGTTTTTCACTATCAGGACTTGTCACATACACCAGTACATGTCCTACTTTTCACATACACTGCACCCTGCCCGATGGGGTTCCTTGGGCCTACCATAGTGGTGCCTTACCTGTAAGAAAAGGGAAGATTGGGGCCTGGCAAGTGGGTGTACTTGCCAAGTCGACATGGCAGTTACAAACTGCGCACAGGCACAGCAGTGGCAGGTCTAAGATACCTTTTCAGGGCTACTCATGTGAGTGGCACAATCAGTGCAGGCCCACTAGTAGCATTTTATTTACAGGCCCTGGCACACTTAGGGCACTTTACTAGGGACTTACCAATATTTCAGATATGCCAATCATGGATAACCAATCATGTCATGTTATGTTCTTTGAGTTTATAAGGCGCACAGCTACCCCAAGGGGTTTCCCAGTGCCGGCATTGAGAGGAAAGGAGGGGAGAAGAAAAGGAGCTACAAGTTGAACAACCAAGTTTTCAGACATTCACGGAAATTCCCATAAACTGTTTCTTTACGTAAAGAAATGGGAAGAGAGTTCCACAGGGAGGGTCCTAGGTAGGCAAGGGATCGACAACGCAAGCGCCTCAATCTGGAACAGTGAATTGAAGCTGAGGAGGGGAGCGAAGAGTGCATGAAGGTAAATAGGGTTGGCCTAAAGATTGCAAGTATTGAGGGGCTGAACCAGTTTTGATTTTGAACATATAACTTAAGGCTTTGAATTGAATACGATTCTCCACCTTTAGCCAGTGAAGGTTATGAAAAAAGCCTGAAATGGAAGCAGTCTTAAGAACCAGGTAGAGCAGTCTGGCCACCGCATGTTGCACCAGCTTCAATCTTTGTATCACATCCTTATTAGAACCCAGATATAGGATGTTGCTGTAGTCCAGCCTAGAAGTAACAAGGGCCTGGACTACAGTTCTCTGAGTGGAGAGGGGAGCATCCAGAGAATCTTCTTTAGCCACTTGAGAATGGCAAAACAAATTAAGGCCACCTTTACGAAGTGATATTTTATTGATAACTGATCGTCGATAATAAAACCTACTTGATGAGCAGACTGGGGTAAGATGCCCATTTCCAGGAGCCGGTGCTGAGGACCCCAAAGGTCTTGTTTGTTCCCTAAGATCAGAACTTCAATTTTTTCTCCATTTAATTTGAGTAGATTATTTTGCAACCAAGACGCAATTTTCCTCAAACCAGACTGGAGAGTTCAAGATTCCAATTACTTCGCTGTAGAAAGGGGAAAATTAGCTGAGTATCATCAGCATAGGAAATTATGGACAGCCCTGCCTCTTCGGCAATATCTGTCAGTGGGCAAACATAAATATTAAACAAGAGAGGTCTCAGGACCGAGCCCTGGGGCACTCCATACGGGAATCGATGATTTTTGGAACTGGCTGTAGAAGAAAAGACCTGAAACATAAGGTTGGTAAGAGATGAGGCAATCCATTGGAGCACCAGGCCCTCAATACCCAGGGATTGCAACGCTTTCAGCAACACCGTGTGTGACATCATGTCGAATGCCGCACTCAGCTCAAGACAAATGAGAGTCACTGTGTCACCAATGTCCAGTCGGTGTCGGAGCAATTCAGTGAATCCTAATGAAGTAGTTTCAGTAGAAAATCCTGCTCTGAAACCAGATTGTGAAGGGTGTAAAAAGTTCTGGGACTCAACAAAGGAGGAAAGCTGGGAATTTACATGTTTTTCCAGAATCTTGGAAAAAGCCGGAAGAAGTGAGATCGGGCGAAAGTTAGAAGGCTGAGAGGGATCCGCATTGGTCTTCTTTAAGAGAGGCAGAACCATGGCATGTTTCCATTCTGGCGGGACTATTCCCTCCTGTAAAGAGGCATTGAGGAGCTCCATAATAGGCTTAAGTGAAGGAGACTCAAGTTGCCTCAGCACGGAGTGCATCGCAAGGTGAGCCAGATTTTACATTGGACAAGAGCTGATTAAAAGAGCTAGTATCCAGTAAAGACCAAGTTTCCAATTTATTGATGGATTTAGAATTCTTACAATTCTCTAGCCCTGTGGCAGTGACTGCATTAGAAACGGTAATGGATGGCTGTGCGATATTAGTCAGGTTATCACTCGCCAGTGCAGAATATATTATTTTCTCTTTGCTCACAAAAAATTGAGCATGATCTTCACATTGTATTTCATTAATGATAAGAGAGATACTCTGACTTTCTGCTCCAGGTAGTTCCTTGACCATCTTAAACAGGGTCTTAGAGCAATTCTGAGCTTGAGAAATTGTAGAGGAGACATAATCAGCACAGGCTGTTTTGCAAAAAGAATGATAATCCTTTATGGCCCTTCTATCGGTCCATTTAGTATTGGGCGTGTAATTCTTCCTACATAGTTTTTCTAAGGTTTTACATTTAGCGTTTTCATTTTTAAGCCTCTCTGTGAACCAGGGGGAAAGGGGACGGTGATTATTAAACCGTTTTTTGGAAAGAGAGGGACAGAAATCAATTGAATATAGGATCCAGCTTTGGATTGCCCCAAGATCCGCAATTTTCATTTGTTCTATTGCAGGGGTACTGTTGGTTAAGAGATGATTAAAAACTCTAATATCAAGCTTTCCCCAATTTCACGTTTTGGGCTTAGTTCCCTTCGGGGTTACTAGGGAGCCAGAAACAACCTTAATACGAAAGACAACAGCAGTCCGACCAACACAGTGGGAGGGCCAAGGGACAGTAAATTTCGGACAAGTTAGAAAAGATGGGGTCTACTAAGTGACCAGCTACATGGGTCGAACCTGAATTGCAGAGTAAAATATTCATTGCCTCAAGATTGGCAATGAGTGCAGCACTTTTTGCGCATGCTGGGTCATCAAGATGAAGATTCAGATCACCCAGAATGGTGAAGTTGGCAGCATTCAGAAGGTAAGGGGTTAGTAAATCAGGTAGAGACACGCTCCATGGTCCCGATGGTCCAGTAGGACGATAAACCAGTAAACCCGAAAAGGTAAACTGGGGAGTAAGCGTAATTTTAAAGAAAGAGGCCTCGCAGGCAGCAGAGGGTAAATCATCGACTTTGCAATCAAAAGACTTTTTGTAAATAATGGCAATGCCTCTCCCTAACCTTACTTCCCTGTCTTTCCTAACAATGGAATAGTTTGTAGGAAGTGCTGAGGCTACATCCAGACCTGAACTGTCATCTCTGTAAGAAAAACAGCATCCGGCTGCTCATTGTTCAGAAGATCGAAGATATCCGCCTTGAGTTTAGGAAGTGAGCGGCAGTTATTATTATAGAAGGTGAATTCCTTATTGGATAAAAGTAAACATTTTTGTGAGGTCTGTCCCTGTAGATCTGTAAAAGTAAACATCTGTGAGTAGATCTGCTTAAAGTTGATTCTACCATTATAATCCATGTGTGTAACTGCAGTGGGAGCGAACTTACAGTGTGAACATCTAGGGGAGTCCGTATTCAGGTTAAACATGGTGCAGTTAGACAAGGGCATACTACGGTACTCTAATAGCTGTTTGGATGAGTAACAGAACTTATTACTCTTAGTTGGACCAGGGTTCGTGGCCCTTGGTCCCGGTCGGTCGTGGACAGGCGCAGACAGGCTTGCCTTTGCTGTGCCCGCTGCTCGCGTCCGCTGCGCGTCCGTTCCCTGCCCATTAAAAAGGGTCCGAGGCAGGATAGCATGCAGCCACTAGAGCGCTAACAAAAGAAGGCGTGTGGCACAACAAAATGGCTCCCCCGGAGAAAATAACTCCTGTCTAGGTGCCTGTGCAGAGAAAACTGAGTTTAACACAATCAGAAGCAAGTACAAATACAATACCAGCAAGGCTAAAAACACAGTATAATTGATAAAAAAATAGTAGGTACAATACTATAAGTGCAAAAGAGCAAATGTGAGGAGCGAGTAGAGAAAACCTGTCAGGCGCTGCGCGTTCTATCCCTGCCCATTAAATAGGGTCCTAGGCAGGATGGCATGCAGCCACTAGAGCGCTAACAAAAGAAGGTGTGTGGCACAACAAAAAAGCTTCCCGCGGAAAATAACCCCCGTCTAGGTGGCAGTGCAGAGAAAACTGAGTTTAATACACTCAGAAGCAAGTACAGATACAATACCAGCAAGGATAAAAACACAGTATAATTGATAAAAAAAAATTGTAGATGCAATACTAGCAGTGCAAAAGAACAAATGTGCAGATGAGCGAGTAGAGAAAACCTGTCAAGCGCTGCTCGTCAGTTACCTGCCCATTAAATAGGGTCCCTGGCAGGACGGCGTGCAGCCACTAGAGCGCTAACAAAAGAAGGCGCGTGGTTCAACAAAATGGCCACCTGGTGAAAATAACCCCCGTCTAGGTGCCAGTGCAGAGAAAACTGAGTTTAACACACTCAGAAGCAAGTACAAATACAATACCACCAAGGCTAAAAACACAGTATAATTGATTAAAAAATAGTAGGTACAATACCATAAGTGCAAAAGAGCAAATGTGCAGAGGAGCGAGTAGAGAAAACCTGTCAAGCGCTGCTCGTCAGTTACCTGCCCATTAAATAGGGTCCCTGGCAGGACGGCGTGCAGCCACTAGAGCGCTAACAAAAGAAGGCGCGTGGTTCAACAAAATGGCCACCTGGTGAAAATAACCCCCGTCTAGGTGCCAGTGCAGAGAAAACTGAGTTTAACACACTCAGAAGCAAGTACAAATACAATACCACCAAGGCTAAAAACACAGTATAATTGATTAAAAAATAGTAGGTACATAAGTGCAAAAGAGCAAATGTGCAGAGGAGCGAGTAGAGAAAAACTGTCATAATAACAATTTACACAGAGAGCATATTCACTTCAGCACTGATTAGCAGTGGTAAAGTGCCCAGAGTCTTATAGCCAACATCAACAGGTCAGGGAAAAATAGGAGGAAGAAGCAAAATATTTGGGGATAACCCTGAAAAAAGGGCCAAGTCCAACAGAGGGCATTTTCTTACTTAACCATTCTGTGCCACTTCCTGACTCTAGAATGCACATCTGGGTTGGCTGACAGTTGGGGTCTTTTGTATTCACCCTAGACAGTCACGCAAAAGGAGCTGAGGTGTGTCTTGCATATCCTGATGGCCCATCACCAGCATGATGGGCTTCCTGAGCTAGAGTGGTGGGAGGAGATGACACCTGAATAGAGATGTACCTGTTCTCACACAAAGCTGTCTCCAACCCCCTGTAGTGTGTCTGGAGCCAGGTCAGGGAAAGATAGAGTCTTGTACACTACAAAGTTTTTCCTTTGAAATTTGCCTACTTCAAAGGCTGATAGAGCTATAAGTAGTGGACCTCTGGCAACCCAAAACTAGAACACTTCTGGACTGAGGACATTCTGCCAGGAAGAAGGGCTGAGTGCTGTAGGAGGGACAGCCACTCTGCCTGTTGCTATGTTATGCTGGCCTGCAGCTTGCCACTTCTGTCCTGGGAGTGAAAAGACTGGTCTTTACTTTCTACATCCTGCTTCCGAAGGTTATCCAAAGGCCTTGTGTGTGCTTACCTACTGTTAAGAAGTCCGAGGACCATCATAGACTTCACCTACCAGTGCATGGGCTCTTTTGCTGAGAGCCCCGACTTGCCAAGTGGTGCCAAATCCAGTCCCTGTGCCCTTGGAAGTGGAACCTGGTGATCCTAGGGAGACATTCCATGTCTCATCTCCCAACACCTGTTTTCTCTAATGCACCACTGCAAAAGATTGAAGCATTGCTACTGCCTGCCCCAAGCATGGTTCCCACATGAAAAATTGACCACGGTTTTCATCGTAGGCCCCAGCTAGCCATCGCTGCACGTCTGAAGAATCGCAACTGCGTGAGTCTCGAGCCCCATGTTGCCAACGTCCATGGCACCCGCTCGGACTCCGATGCAGCACCTATTTCGTGGCTGTGAAATCAACACAGCATCTGCTTTACAGCTGTAAAATCAACACAGCACCTCCATTGTCGCTGTGTCATCGCTCTGTGCCATTGATGCAGCATGTCTGGATTTTCAACACATTGTCCCTTAACACCGATTCTTCAGCGTCACTGTACCGCAGTAAACTTTAGGCCGTCTTAACTCACCTGCACCTTGCACCGTCTTTGGTTTTTGATGCATCTAAGCTACTTTGTGCTAAAACTAAAACATCCATTGATTTCCATGGACTAAACTTCCTTAATATTTTAAAAGTGATATTTTGACTTGTCGTATGTTGGATTTTTGTCGTTTTAGTCTTGTTTTATTCTGATAAATATGGGCTATTTTTCTAGACGGGTGTGAACTCCTTTAGTAGGGTTTCACTGTGTTACTGTTTGGGTGTGTACAAATTCTTTACACATTGCCTATGAAATAAGCTTGACTGCTTATGCCAAGCTACCAAGGGGGCGAGCAAGAGTTATCTTAGCTGTGTGACTCCCTTACCTTGACTAGAGTAAGGGTCCCTACTCGGAAAGGGTGCAAACCACTGCCAACTAGAGCCCCAATTTCTAACAGACTCTGTGACAGTGTACATTGTTATTATTCATTTGCTTGCCCTAACCTACAGTTCAAAAGGTGCAGGGTAAAAATGGGTGTCCATTTTATGGTTCTTAGTAATAGAGCGCAAAGTTGTAAAGTTTCTCAACTCACATCTCTGCATAATTTATTTTTAATCTGTGGGACCTAAACAAGGTCTGTTGCTCCTGCAGCTTTAAAACAAGTTTTGATAAAGCAGGTCTAGCCTTCACAAGTTGGTGTGATGTTGCTTTTACATTTTAATGTAAGTGTATGTCACAAAAAGAAAAAGAGAACTTACTGTGCTTAAATATGACAGCCAAATGCTAGCAATAAATGAATTAAATTAATAAAAAAATAACCACTGAATATTACATTAGTCAACAGTAATTGTGCTTTCCAGGAAGCAGGTGTTCTTAGAAAAAATATAGAAAACCTTTTTTTTTTTGTTTTAATGCACTTCAAATACTTAAAAGAAAATATGATTCTTTTGGACCCAAACATAATGTACTATTGTCTTTAAATAACTGTAAGCTGAAGACATAGCTTAAATATACCAGGATGGCTAAAACAAAATAAAAACAAATAAGGCATCTCGAAAAAGTAATTGGCAAAGTAAAGTATTTGCCCAGAATTCTTAGCACTAAAGTATACTTCTTTTTATGTGAAAGTAAACAATGGCTAAATCGTGCTAACCCACTTCCTACTGTTTCATTCTGGGATGGGTGGAGGCAAAATGAGTGGCAGGTGAACAGACCAATGTATCACAAAGGCTCACTTAAAGTCCATCAATGGATGTAAATATACATGCACTGTTATTTATGATTTTTATTAAATGAGGCTGGTGAGATAGTTAAAGATGTCTTTAGCCCAGGCCTAAAAAACATGAGGGACAGCCTAGAACAACAGTGAACTAGTGTGCCTGAGCAGCCATCCACTACATGCCTGGCATTTAAGCCTCGGCTCACATCACTATAAAACGAATTGCTAGTACCCATCCATGCCAATCTACATCCCACACCTGCACACATGCTTTTATTCAGCCTTACTCTTTAATGGGAACAGACTCTTTAGGCTTCCCACCCCAGTGTCTATTAGCAGCGCCTTGTATGAGAGTGCAGCTGTAGTCTTCTTCCATGGTTTAATTTATGGAGATATCCCAAATAGATACTTTCTCCTACAGGAAGTATAACAAGGATGTGGATAATGGATGTCCTGTCTCCTCAGCCACCATTTCCTGCACTAATGTTCCTTGGAGGCACAAAAATGAATTGAAATCACAGACTAGGACTCCACCTGCACCATCCCATTGGACACCACCGGTAGGTGCCAGAGAGGGCAGTGGCTGCCACAGTAGGCTTCTTTCAACTTCAAATTGGGAAGGTCATTCCCCTTCTACCCATAGGGTGGAATTTTCTTACTTTTCTAAAGTATACATGCAAAATTAAATGTTTGCACATACGTATTTTTGTTGTTCTTGTAATATGTGCTAAGATTTTATATATTGTATACTGATGTTCTTATCCACAATATGAAGCAACCCTCCTCACACAGATACTATCTAAGCCAGTGTGAGGAAGCCTGCACAAATTCCCCTGGAGACATTTGACACCAGAACCATTTCTTCCTATCCCCTGGTTCAGGTAATCTGATCCTTAATAGGTCAATTCAGCATGGGTCGTCAACATGACCTCAAGATACCTAACTCTGTTTCCTCTAGTCATTAAAAATGTCACTAGACTTTGTAACGGACACACCCATCTGGTTGGGAAAAAAAAGGACCACTTCAGCAAGGAGTTAATTAGAGAAATAGATGGTTATGGGCAGAAGGGAATGCATCTGAAAAGCCCAACTGATGCAGCACTATGTTTAATTGAAGCCAAAGGAGATTGAAAGGAAGCGCACCACTCGGACCATGCAGGTAAGAGGAGCTTTATTCCGTCCAGCCACAGCAACTCCCCGGCAGCAACTGCCGTGAACAGAATCATGACAAGTGTTCCACGCAGGGAACATTCTTAAGCACAATGCCGTGACTGTCTAGAGTAAATTCAGTGACAGGCAAGAGTAAACCCAACACACCTCCCCTTCTACATAAAGAAAACAAAAGAGAAAAGAAAGGAAGAAAAAAGATATAAACCAAAGAGAGATAAAAACAGAAGCAAAAGAGATGAAAGACAGGAAAAAAACACAACATTCCCCACCACGTAAAACCAGCATAGCTTCACCCCTTCATATAGTCCTGAAATTTTGCAGGAACAGATCTGACTCTAGAGGAAGTTTCCCTCTGTGGGTAAGAGACAGAAACAGGTGAACACACAACACCATCCACCTTAAGAGAAGCAGAGGAAACACCAACCCCTAACCGCTTGCTGACACTCTCGACCATAAAACTAGGCACAACAGAAACCATACAATTGTTCCAAACCCTTCCATCCTCCAACACCACAACACAACCCTTCACTGCAGACACCTTTTTGGGAGAAGAAAACCGCTACTCCCCCTTACGGAGAAACCCGGGTTTCTTTATCCTTACCCAGTCACCAACCTTCACCTTGGAAGAAGACAAAACATCCGATCTAGTATCATACTTTTTCTGAACCGAAGCCCTGACATCAGCAACACCAGCTAAACATGCAGCGTCCACAACTTTCCTTGACATCCATTCTTTGTTCAACTTGGTACCAGAAATCCTACCACGCAACAATGTAAAAGGAGCAACACCAGTCGAAGCATGCGGAGTGGTCCTCACAGCCCATAACATGTCACTAACCGCTTGACGCCTATGCAAACCATTCACCAAGGCCAGCTGAAGGTGCTCCTTGAATACATGATTGAAACGTTCAACCAAACCGTTGCTGCGCGGATGATAGAGCGACGTGCAAATATGTTTAATACCAACCTCCTTGAAAAATGAGGTAATCTCAGCAGAAACCAACTGCGTACTATTATCAGAAACTATCTCCTCAGGAAAACCCTCCCAGGAGAAAATGTCACGTAAAAATGTAATCACTACAGAAGAACTGATAGAATCCACAAACCTAACCTCAGGCCACTTGGTCATGTAGTCAACCAACACTAAAATAAACTTAGGAGATGAGCCAACGAGACCATAGGGTCCAGCAATGTCCAAAGCTAGCTTGGAGAAAGGAACATTCTTCACAATGATAGGTTCAACAGGCAAAGGAGGAGTAACTAGTGACTTATCGCTAACAATACATTCACAGCATTCATGAACAAAATGTTCAACATCCTTGTCCACACACGGCCACCAAAAATCTTGCCTCACTCTACGTTTCATGGAACGAATACCTGGATGACATTCATGAGCAAGGCAAAGAATTTTACCACGGATGGAAAAAGGAACAACCAACAAACCACCTCCTCTCAATATACCATCCACAAGGGATAATTCATCCTTAATAGAGAGGTGTGGCTCACTGGTTAGAGGCGGCAGACCCGGAGGCAGAGGACGGCCCGGGACCAGGGTTCGATTCCCGACGCGGCAGGGTCGAGGACCTGGGTCAGCGGACTGATAATTCTCGCCTCGGTGCCCACTTTGGGCAGTGATCACACTCGGTAACTCTGGGCATTAAGCTTGCCTCATCTCTACAACGGCCCCCCACAGACGCCGGGGATGCCTGGCTTCACCTTGGAGATACCCAGCATGGGACCATCTCACAGGGAAAGCCAGGATGGGTTCCCCAGCGGTCATTCGCGCCAGGATACTCCGGTAGTAATTGAGCGCGCTACAAAACACCTTACATTTACATTTACATTTACATTTACATCATGTAAGGAACAACTTCAGGAGGACAATCTTTTTCACACGGCCAAGGCTTGCAGAGAAGGTCAATAACAACCTGCATATCAGCATCTGAAGCGATCCCCTCTAACCACTCACACTCAGAAAGGGCACACCAAACAGAGTCACACAAAGAACCAACCGCACAAACCACCTCCAAATCGTCACACATGAAACTGTCATCACAATTGGAAAGGGGTAGCCTGGATAAGCAATCGGCAACCAAATTCTTCGCCCCAGCCACATACTCAAGCTGATACTGGAATTCTTGCAACCTGAACTGCCATTTGGAGATCCGTGGGGTTGCCCTGCCACCCCCCTTAGTCATGAACAAATCGGCTAAGGGCTTGTGGTCAGTCCTCAAGACGAATCTGTTGCCCCAGAGAAAATTCTTGAAATGCAATACCCCCCACCACATTGCTAAAGTCTCCTTCTCAATGGTAGAATATGTACCCTCAGCACCCCTCAAAGTTCTGGAGGCAAAAGCAATGGTTTCCTCACGACCATCACTCCTTCTCTGCATGAGAACAGCCCCCAACCCCACATTACTGGCATCGGTGGAAAGAATACATAAGTCATTGATGTTAAACAACTTCAGAGGGCGTGCATCATTAATTTCTTGCTTAATGACATTAAAGTTGCTACTACAATCATCATCCCAAACAAACTTTGCATTCTTTTTGAGAAGGCTACGCATAGCAACGGTTTTCGAAGAAAAGTTCTTAACAAATTTGGAGTAATACTCCACCAGACCAAGATATGAACGTAACTGATCCTTGTTCGCAGGAATAGGAGCATTTTGAATGGCATCAATAATCTTGGCCTTTGGTTCAGCACCATTGTAGGAAATATGGTGACCAAGATAGTCCACCCCATCCTGAAGGAATTTGCATTTGTCCTCCCTCAAAGTTAGCCCACTGGACCTTAAGATGCTCAGAACAAGTTTAACACGCTCATCATGCTCAAGTTCGGACTTGCCGTGGACCAATATGTCATCCTGGAAAAAGACAACACCAGGAATGTTTTTGAACAGGTTGTTCATCAGCTTCTGAAAAACAGCGGAGGCTGAAGCCAAACCAAACGGCATGCGAATGTAACGATAAGCTCCCTCCGGGGGTTACAAAAGAGGTAAGATGCCTAGAATTTGGACACAGCTCAATCTGGTGATAAGCGGATGAAATATCGAGGGAAGCGAAAAATTTAGCACCCTCGAGAGTAGCTAACATCTCGTTGATATTTGGAAGTGGTTGCCGGTCAATCCAAATGTTTGCATTGAGCTCGCGCAGGTCAACACGCATCTTCAAACATTTGTCAGATTTCCTCGCCAAAACTATGGGAGCGAGCCACTCGGAAGCCTCAATTGGCTCGATCACTCCAGCAGCACACAGACGCTCTAATTCCTTTTTCAACTCTGCTTGTAAACTTAGAGGCACTTTGCTCACCCTGTGGGCAACAGGCATGGCATTTTCTTTTAAAATTATACGGTGTTGAAAACCTTTGAGTTTGCCTAACTCCCCGCTAAATACTTCAAGAAACATAAGTGCCCACTTGGTATTAGATACTTGAGACACAGTCAGTGCCCTTGGAGGTGCAGAAGATGAAGAGTAAAACTCACACAATTCACTGCGGGATATCACCATGTCTGGATGGTTGGGATCCAAAATGATGTTGAAGTCACCTTGTTCGTCCCACCCCAACAAATTGGTACCATCCTTGACTATGAATACCACACCAGTGGTATGATCGGCATGAAATTACAGTTTGGCAGAACACTATCCCAAAACTTCTACCCTTTTGCCATTATAAGCAAAAATGTAATGCTGGAAGGTTCCAAAAGTAGGTTAGACAGTTTACTAAAATCAGCAAAATTCAACAAAGTGAACGGCGAACCAGAATCTGCTGGAAATTTGCAGACAACTCCATTCACAGCTATCAAACATGAAGGAGACTTCCTTTTTCGAAGACCAGACAAAGCAGACAGTTCAACTACTCCGGCCTCATGCAAAGAAGAAGACAGCATCAACAATTCATAGCATTCCTCGTCAGATTCCCCTGAAATATTCTTCACAGAATGAATGGGCTTGTTTGCAGTAGCAGCTTTGCACATACAAGAATAGTGACCTTTCTTCCCAAACTTGTAGCAGGTTTGATTGAGAGCAAAACAAAATTTAGCAGAACCCAGATGTGACCTGCTACCACAACGAAAACATATTAATTCATTTTGCACAAACTTGGTTCTGGAAGAAACATTAGCTGGAACAGGACGGGTAACATTGGGCAATTCACTAGTTTTATGTTTAGAAGAAGGTTTGGAATTCAAAAGTTTAACCTCCACCGAAGAAGTGGTCGTGGATGTAGAGGAAGAACTCATCTCTCTAACACAAAACTGAGAATGCTCAATACTTTTGGCCAGAGTGAGAGCGGTCTCCAAGTCAGGATCACCAGAAGCAAGTAGTTTCTCTTGGATTTTCTTATTGGAAGTCCTTTCAATAAGCTGATCTCGTATGATCTCATCCCTAAATTCCCTATAGTTACAGTTAATGGCCAGTATGCGAAGCGCTGCTACAAAATCGTCAATAGATTCTGTTAAGGGTACATACATCGCAACTGGTCTTCCTACGTAACCCTGAGATACACTGGTCCAGTTTATGTATTGTAATATGATTGGCAATTGTAAGCAGACACATTTGAACATTTATTTGAACATTTAAATGTTAAGAGACTTATGTAAGAAACACTTAATATCTGGAAATATAATTGTTGTTGCCTTGACCAATGCTTGTTGTTTGCTACCATGATCCTTGCCTTGATCAATGCTTGTTGCTCCAAGAGACCTTCCTTCTAAATGTCACGTTTCAACTACAGCACGCGTAGCCATGAGCAGAGGGTTTCCACGTGCTAAATATGTAAATGTATAAACTGCCGAGTGGAAAGTCTATTTAAAGGACACAAACAAACGTGTCAGCGCTTCGTCTCGCGTTGCAGTTTTGACGAGCGCTTCAGTCCTACGCATCGCTCCAGAGTCTCCCGATCCCTTCCTGAAGCCACTCTTCCTGCTACCAGACTACGAGATCCTTTACCACTACCTGACCACAATATTCTGCTCCCGCCTCCCGCATCCAAGAACCGGCTTTGTTTACTTTACCGAAGGTCTTCAGACGGCACAAAGTTTTCCTGGAATCCTTCTGGCGATCGTCGAAAGGCGTTGACACTCCTACTTCCACGGAAGTTCTGGTCCGAGACACTTAATCTCTGAAAGAGAGAAAGGACAGTAAGATTTATTATAAAGAAAACGAAGACAAACTCTTACACTTTTTTTTTATATATCACAGCAGCAAAAAACCTTGGCAAAAACAAGACAATATCATTAATAATACTTGAGTGTGTGAAAGAGTCACGCATCAGCTAAATAAGCTTTGACAAAAACAATTCAATGTATTGTGTATTGATAATTCTTGATCGTGTTTAATAAATTTGTGAATTAAACAAGCTTTGGTAAAAGCAATTCAATGATAGAAACAAACCTTGACAGAAAACATATGTTAAGTACCCGATTGTAGGTTGCTGGTATTGTTCTATTCTTTTCTTGTAATTACAGACTCCCCATTGACAGAAGTTAAACTGAGATTACAGGTATGTGCATGAGTTTGGAGCGAATTCTGTTAAGTCATTAACACACTAATACTTTTATTGATAAAGAACAGTATTGAATATCTTTATTTTAATTCAAAGGAGACAGTTCAAGATTTTATTGCTGTATTTGATTCTTGACTCAGTAAAGTGTGAACAAGGGCCGATATTTACAATGGTCAGTATATAAAGAAGTTTGAATTGTTTGCACTGATAATTGCTGTTAGAACTGGGGGTCTCTAGTTGGCAGAGGTAGGTACCAATGTCCAAATAGGGACCCTTGCTTCTAGTCAGGACGAGGAGATAACCCTCTTAGATAACCCCTGCTCGCCCTCAAGGTAGCTTGGCCGGAGCAGTCTAGGCTAACCAGAGGCAATGCGTTAAGTATTTGTACCAACACTCACAGTAACACAGTGAAAACACCACAAACTGATTCTACAACAGTTTAGGAAAATAAAGATATTTATTCTAAACTACACAAGACCAAAACGGCAGAAATCCAACATACACAATGCAAGGTTACGGTTTCAAATGAGTTCTTCAGGTTGTAATCAAAGTTCTTTAAGTTACGATCAAATAATCCACAGATGCGTGAAAAGTTCACAGTTGCGTCACGTTGACTCACAGTACCTTTTAGATGCAACAAAGTTCCACAAGCAGGAAGCTGGTGCAGTGGAAACAAGAAACACGTTACTCCTGAGACCCTGGGGAGGCGATGCGACAGCCCCGCTGCAGCAGCGGGCGTGCGGCGACGAATCCGGTCTGTAAGGGGAGGAAGGCAGCTTGCGTAGATTCCGGTGCGTAGGTTCCGTGGGAAGTTTGTTCTCGCAAAGGCACGATGCGATGATCTCGTGGGGGCTGCGACGATCTCCGGGGCGACGATGCGCAGTCCAGCGGTGACCCTCTCTCTCGCAGCTCCTCGATGTGATGTTTTCTGCGACGATGTTCGCAGCGATGTGATGCGGTCCGCCAGCAAGCGGCGCGGTGATCTCACCCAGCGACAGGCTCTGCGACGACACTCGCAGCGATGTTCGATTCCCCTGCACCGGCCTGGTGCGTCCCGCAGACGAAGGGTGCGCCGGCCTCGGCAGCGATGTCAGACGCTGCGCCGATCTCGACCTTCGTAGCGGCGGGGACTTCTCGCACTGTCGGGGTTGCGCTCCGCAAGCGAGCGATGCGACACTTTTCAGCTTCACAAGTTTCTCAGCTTAGTCTCAAGCTTCCCAGCTCGGGTTCAACTTCTAGAGGCCCCACAACTGGATCAAGCACTCTACGAAGGACAGAACTCTCTCAGCAGAGTTCAGGGAGACTGGGGGTGAAGTCCTTTTGTTCCTGGGACTTCGGAAACAGGGAGCCAGCTCTTCTCAGGCCCTTGGAGATTCCTACAAGACAGGGGACACAGCTCACAGCAAAGTCCTTCCCCTCTCCTTGGCAGCAAAGCAACAGCAGGTCAGTCCAGCAGAGCAACAGCAGGACAGTCTTCCTTCTTCAGAGTCAGCTTTCTCCTTGGCAGAGGTTCCTTCTTGATTTCCAGGATGATCTAATTTTCTGTTGTCAGGGGTCCTGTACTTATACCCCTAAAGTCTTTGTTCTTTCTGTGCATGTGGGCCCTGAGCCCGGTCTGAACCAGTTCTGGGTGGATCCTGAGCACCTTGATGTGCTGGCTGCATCTTTCCTTTCAGAGTGAGGGGCAGAGTCCTCAGCCGCCCAGCAGGAGGTGGAGCCAGCCTTGTGGCAGGCAGGCACAGCCCTATTCAGCCCAGGTGCTAACTCCTCCCACCACTCAGGTAGCAATTGCTCCACTCAGCCTAGCGCTGACTCATCCAGCCTCTGGGGCATTCCCCAGCTCCTGTCACTCACAAACCAGACAGTCAATACACAAACAGTCTCAGGCACACAGAAGGGTCAGACAAGAGAACAGCAACTTTCTAAAAGTGCTGTCCTCAAACACAGGATCTAAAAACCACCTTTCCTAAAAGATGCGTTATTAAATTCTGAGTTCAGGGATACTAGATACTTATGTCCTATCTTGTTCCTATGGGAAGAAATGCCGTTAACCACTGTAGCCAGCATCCCCCATGTTAACCTATGGAGCAAGATAGCCTTACAATAGTGAAAAACGAAAATGGCTGTAATTCACTACCAGAGCATGGCACCTGCACCAGTACATGCTCTACCTTTCACATACACGGCACCCTGCCCAGGGGGGTACCTTGGGCCTTCCATAGGGGTGACTGATGTGCACGAAAAGGGAAGGGTTAGGCCTGGTCAGCGGGGACGCGGACCAGGAGGACATGGCAGTTCTAAACTGCCCGTAGGCGCTGCAGTGGCAGGCCCGAGACACCATTTTCGGGCTACTCCTGTGGGTGGCACAATCAGTGCTGCAGGCCCACGAGTAGCATTTGTCATCACCGGCCCTGGCACACCCAGTGCACTTGACGAGGGACTTCAGGGTGATACAAATATGCCAAACATGTATATCCAATCAGAATAACACTTTATATAGGGAGCACTTACACCCTGGCACTGATCAGCAGTGGCAGAGTGCCCAAAGCATCTAAACCAGCAAAAACGAATCCAGCACAGCATCGAAAAATACAGGAGGCAGAGGCAAAAAGATAGGGGTAATCACGCCAAAAGATGTCAGGTCTAACACGTGTCCCCTCCAGCTGAAAGTGGGGAGAACTACCCACCGTCTTGGGAGTTCTCTTCACTAAGGCGGAAAAACCTGGACAGACCATCAGCGTTGGCGTGTTCTGTGCCAGGGCGGTGTTCCACCGTAAAGTCCATTCCCTGTAGGGAGATGGACCACCTCAACAGGTTTGGATTTTCACCCCTCATGTGCATTAACCACCTGAGGGGCCTGTGGTCGGTCTGAACTATGAACTCACTGGAAAAGTCAGGTGCCTTGAGCACCGGTGCTGTGCACATCGCAGTCTTCAGGGCCTCAAAAGCAGTTTGGCAGGCGTCAGTCCAGTCAACTCTTTTGGGCAACTTCTTGGAAGTGAGTTCTGTCAAGGGGGCGACAATGGTGCCATATCCCTTGACAAACCGTCTGTAGTACCCGGTGAGTCCTAAAAAGGCTCTCACCTCTGTCTGGGTCTTGGGGGGGCTCCCAAGCCAGAATGGTATCAATCTTTGCCTGTAAGGGCGCCACCTGGCCGCTCCCCACCTGGTGTCCCAAATACACCACGGATCCCTGCCCTATCTGGCACTTACTGGCCTTGATAGTGAGGCCTGCCTTCTGCAGAGCCCTCAACACTTCACAGAGGTGTTGCAAGTGGTCTTCCCACGAGGATCTGAACACCGCAATGTCATCCAGGTATGCGGCGCTGAATTCCTCCAGCCCGGACAGTACCTGGTTAACCAGTCTCTGGAACGTGGCAGGGGCATTCTTCAACCCAAAGGGCATGACACGGAAATGGAAGTGCCCCTCTGGCGTTGAAAATGCTGACCTCTCTTTGGCCCCGTCAATTAAGGCAATCTGCCAGTACCCCGAAGTCAAGTCGAACGTACTGAGGTACTTGGCAGCTCCCAACCGATCCACGAGCTCATCAGCTCTGGGGATAGGGTGTGCGTCAGTCTTCGTGACCGCATTGAGCCCACGGTAGTCCACGCAAAACCGGAGTTCTGGCGGGCCACCGGGGGTAGCAGCTTTCTTGGGGACCAAGACCACTGGGCTAGCCCAGGGGCTGCTGGAAGGCTCAATCACCCCTAGCGCCAGCATCTTGGAAACCTCTTCCTTGATGCTGGCCCTGACCTTGTCAGCTACCCTGTAAAATTTTTGCTTTACAGGCAGACTGTCTCCAGTGTCCACGTCATGGACGCACCAGTTGGTGACTCCTGGGGTCAGGGAGAACAGAGAGGAGAACTGACCCAACACTTGGCGACAGTCATTCTGCTGTTCGGGGGTCAGGGTGGGCGAGAGGACCACACCATCCACTGACCCATCGTGCTCCTTAACTGACAGGAGGTCAGGGAGAGGATCGCTATCCTCTTCCATCCCAGCATCTGTAGCCAGGAGCATGGTTACTTCAGACCTCTCAAAGTGGGGTTTGAGGCGGTTCACGTGCAAAACTCTCAGGGGCTGCCTGGGAGTCTTCAGGTTAACCAGGTAGGTTACCTCACTCTTCCTTTCCACCACCTCGTATGGCCCAGACCACTTGTCTTGGAGCGCGCAAGGCTCCACTGGTGCCATCACCCACACTTTCTGCCCAGGTTGAAACTCGACCAGAGTGGTATTCTGGTCATACCATCTTTTCATTTCTTCCTGGCTTGCTTCCAGGTTCGCCTGAGCGAGTTTCCTGAAGCGTTGTGTCTGGTTGCGGATGGCCAGCACATAGCTGAACACATCCTGGGGGGTTTTCCCACGGGACTTTTCCCAACCCTCCTTCACCAGCGAGAGAGGTCCTCTGACAGGGTGGCCATACAGGAGTTCGAAGGGACTGAACCCTAAGGACTTCTGAGGCACCTCCCTGTAGGCGAACAAAAGGCATGGTAACAAGACGTCCCACTTACGTCTCATGGGCTCCGCTAGGCCCATAATCATACCTTTCAGGGTCCGGTTGAACCTTTCGACCAGCCCATTTCCTTGAGGGTGGTAAGGAGTGGTGAACTTATAAGCTACCCCACACTCCTCCCACAGAGACTTCATGTACCTAGAGATGAAGTTGGTACCCCGGTCGGAGACCACCTCTCTGGGGAACCCCACACGGGAAAAGATCCCCATCAATGCACGGCCCACCACGGGTGCTGTGATTGTCCTGAGAGGGACTGCTTCCGGGTACCGGGTGGCATGGTCCACCAAGACCAGGATGAACCTGTTGCCTAAGGCTGTCTTGGGGTCCAGGGGCCCTACGATATCTATGCCCACCCGCTCGAAAGGGGTGCTCACCACTGGGAAGGGTTGAAGGGGGGCCTTCAACTTCATTCCAGTCTTGCCACTAGCTTGACAGGTTTGGCAAGATCTGCAAAAGGAACCGACGTGCTTCCTCATCTGGGGCCAGTGGAAGTGGGTGACAAGCCTGTTTAGGGTCTTGTCTTGCCCCAGATGTCCTGCGAGAGGCACGTCATGAGCCAGGCCCATTAGGAAGTTTCTGAAGCGCTCGGGTACCACCAGCACACGGGCTGCACCGGGCTCAGCAAACTTAGGCTCGCTATAGAGTAGGTCACCTTCCCAGTAGACATAGTGATCTTTGACTGCTCCACCTGCTGCCTGATCTACAGCCTGTTGCCGCAGACCAATGAGGGAAGGGCATTCCTTCTGCGCCTGGCAGAACTCCTCCCTGGAGGGACCACCTTCTTGCTGCCAATGGGTCCGCTCAGGTAGGTCTCCCAGTTCGGCTACCTGTTCCCCTGTAGGTTCCAGGGCATCCCCCTCAGGTTCTGCTTCCTCCTGGACCGTGGGAACAGCTGGGGCCGGTTTCCCGCGCCCTCTGCCTCTTCCTCTCCTGGCAGGTCTCTGGGCCACTGTTTCAGGCTCCAGGTCTGCTGATTCACCCTTACTGGCTGCCGTAGCAGGCGTGGTCACGCAGATCCACGCAGGCAGACCCAACATCTCCAAGTGAGTTCGGTGTTCTATGTCCTTCCATGGAGAACTCTCCAGGTCGTTACCTAACAGACAGTCCACAGGCAAGGCATCACTGACAACTACCTCCAAAAGACCAGAGACTCCTCCCCATTCAAAGGAAAGCTTCGCTAACTTGCAGAGGCGCACTGAACTGTCAGCGGCCACTACAGGGCGGAGTACGCCAGGGATGATTTGCTCATCAGACACCCACTGACACCTCACGGATGTCACACTGGCTCCGGTGTCTCTCAGTGCTTCCACCTCCCTCCCATTGATGGTCACCTTCTGCCCATATTTCTTAGTGTTTGAGGGCAGTAAGGTTTCCGGGACCATCTCTCGGTCTCCTAGCGAGACAAGGGTCATGACCGCTAGCTCTCCCCAATCACTAGAAACCAAATCCCCACCCAAAGCTACACTAGCTAACGCTGGCGTAGGAGCACCAGTGGGTGCGGGCTTCTTCTTGGGACATTTCGGAGCGATATGGCCCACCTCGTTGCAGTGATAGCAGGTAGGGGGACCCTGGTTATTTCTCTTGTCCCGCCTACCCTTAGAGGGCCATGGCTGTTTAGGCTTGGGGGTTTGGGAATCCTTTTCCGGGGAACTACTTTGGGGCCCTTGCGAGAACTCCTTTTGGTTACCCTTGTCCCCCCCACTCTTCTGCTGGGGACCCTGCCCACCTTTGGCTGTGGTACCCACAATTCCTCTGTGGACCCTGGTACTGGACCAGCGGTCCGCCTCCTTAGCAAGCTCAATGGGGTCGGTCAGCTTGCTGTCTAAAAGATGCTGGCGCAGCTCTGGAACACAAAGACTACTCAAGTGCTCCCAACTTATTAAATGCAACAACCCCTTCAAATCAGTTACTTTACTGCCCTTCATCCAACCGTCCAGTGCACGCGAGTAGCCATTCACACACTCCATCCAAGTCTCAGACTCTTTCTTCTTGGAGTTTCTAAACTGCAGTCTGTACTGCTCTGGGGTAAGGCCATACCTGAGACATAAGGCCTCCTTCATATTGGGGTAGGTCATGGCACCTGTCAACTCTAAGGGCTCTAGAGCACTCCTCCCAGACGCCTCAAAATGTTTCCACAGGCCCGCCCCCCAATACTTGTCAGGCACATCATTCATCTTCAATGCAATTTCATACGAAGTGAACCAGGCATAAATATCCTCACTCCTATGGTAATTCTGTACCAGGTCTTTGGGAATATATACTTTACCCCCATGCACTGGCTGTGCGCTGCCACCATTTGAACCGGCATCCGCCTCCTTGTTTTGCAGATCCAGCTCTCTCATTCTCAACTCGTGAGCCAAAAGCAATTTCTTTTCCTCTAAAGCGCGGGCATTCTTGCTCTCCTCCGCCGCCTTCTCGACTTCCAATTGCTTCATTTTCATTTTCATGACCTCCAGGTCATATTCTCTTATTCTTTGATTCTCCTGTAACTCTTCCGGGGTGAGGCCCCTACTGGAGTGGTTGCTGCCAGCTCCTGAGCCTACTCTGCCCACTGGCAGGTCTTTGCCTTGAAAAGCACTGTCTACATCCTCAACCTCATTTCCTTCCTGTGCTTCCCAATAGGTTTTCAAGATTTTCTGCAGCTCCTCCTTCCTGTAGGCGCTCTTTATGGGGCACTCAAACTGCTGGCAGAAGTACCTAAGATGCTTTACTGGGTAGGAGTACAGATCTTCAATCGAGAATTCCAAATCTAGCTCTGCCTCCTCACTGGGCGCTTTCCCATTCAGAGACATGATGCTTTCCGAAGAGTTACTCAACAACAGAATGCAAAAACTCAAAAACCAGTAGTATGCGGTGGCGTAATGGTCTGCACTCACTAGTGATGTACACCAATTACTGTGGGTCAAGTACAAATACAAGTTCAAATCCCACCGCCTGACCACCAATGTTAGAACTGGGGGTCTCTAGTTGGCAGAGGTAGGTACCAATGTCCAAATAGGGACCCTTGCTTCTAGTCAGGATGAGGAGATAACCCTCTTAGATAACCCCTGCTCGCCCTCAAGGTAGCTTGGCCGGAGCAGTCTAGGCTAACCAGAGGCAATGCGTTAAGTATTTGTACCAACACTCACAGTAACACAGTGAAAACACCACAAACTGATTCTACAACAGTTTAGGAAAATAAAGATATTTATTCTAAACTACACAAGACCGAAACGGCAGAAATCCAACATACACAATGCAAGGTTACGGTTTCAAATGAGTTCTTCAGGTTGTAATCAAAGTTCTTTAAGTTACGATCAAATAATCCACAGATGCGTGAAAAGTTCACAGTTGCGTCACGTTGACTCACAGTACCTTTTAGATGCAACAAAGTTCCACAAGCAGGAAGCTGGTGCGGTGGAAACAAGCAACACGTTACTCCTGAGACCCTGGGGAGGCGATGCGACAGCCCCGCTGCAGCAGCGGGGGTGCGGCGACGAATCCGGTCTGTAAGGGGAGGAAGGCAGCTTGCGTAGATTCCGGTGCGTAGGTTCCGTGGGAAGTTTGTTCTCGCAAAGGCACGATGCGATGATCTCGTAGGGGCTGCGACGATCTCCGGGGCGACGATGCGCAGTCCAGCGGTGACCCTCTCTCTCGCAGCTCCTCGATGTGATGTTTTCTGCGACGATGTTCGCAGCGACGTGATGCGGTCCGCCAGCAAGCGGCGCGGTGATCTCACCCAGCGACAGGCTCTGCGACGACACTCGCAGCGATGTTCGATTCCCCTGCACCGGCCTGGTGCGTCCCGCAGACGAAGGGTGCACCGGCCTCGGCAGCGATGTCAGGCGCTGCGCCGATCTCGACCTTCGTAGCGGCGGGGACTTCTCGCACTGTCGGGGTTGTGCTCCGCAAGCGAGCGATGCGACACTTTTCAGCTTCACAAGTTTCTCAGCTTAGTCTCAAGCTTCCCAGCTCGGGTTCAACTTCTAGAGGCCCCACAACTGGATCAAGCACTCTACGAAGGACAGAACTCTCTCAGCAGAGTTCAGGGAGACTGGGGGTGAAGTCCTTTTGTTCCTGGGACTTCGGAAACAGGGAGCCAGCTCTTCTCAGGCCCTTGGAGATTCCTACAAGACAGGGGACACAGCTCACAGCAAAGTCCTTCCCCTCTCCTTGGCAGCAAAGCAACAGCAGGTCAGTCCAGCAGAGCAACAGCAGGACAGTCTTCCTTCTTCAGAGTCAGCTTTCTCCTTGGCAGAGGTTCCTTCTTGATTTCCAGGATGATCTAATTTTCTGTTGTCAGGGGTCCTGTACTTATACCCCTAAAGTCTTTGTTCTTTCTGTGCATGTGGGCCCTGAGCCCGGTCTGAACCAGTTCTGGGTGGATCCTGAGCACCTTGATGTGCTGGCTGCATCTTTCCTTTCAGAGTGAGGGGCAGAGTCCTCAGCCGCCCAGCAGGAGGTGGAGCCAGCCTTGTGGCAGGCAGGCACAGCCCTATTCAGCCCAGGTGCTAACTCCTCCCACCACTCAGGTAGCAATTGCTCCACTCAGCCTAGCGCTGACTCATCCGGCCTCTGGGGCATTCCCCAGCTCCTGTCACTCACAAACCAGACAGTCAATACACAAACAGTCTCAGGCACACAGAAGGGTCAGACAAGAGAACAGCAACTTTCTAAAAGTGCTGTCCTCAAACACAGGATCTAAAAACCACCTTTCCTAAAAGATGCGTTATTAAATTCTGAGTTCAGGGATACTAGATACTTATGTCCTATCTTGTTCCTATGGGAAGAAATGCCGTTAACCACTGTAGCCAGCATCCCCCATGTTAACCTATGGAGCAAGATAGCCTTACAATAGTGAAAAACGAAAATGGCTGTAATTCACTACCAGAGCATGGCACCTGCACCAGTACATGCTCTACCTTTCACATACACGGCACCCTGCCCAGGGGGGTACCTTGGGCCTTCCATAGGGGTGACTGATGTGCACGAAAAGGGAAGGGTTAGGCCTGGTCAGCGGGGACGCGGACCAGGAGGACATGGCAGTTCTAAACTGCCCGTAGGCGCTGCAGTGGCAGGCCCGAGACACCATTTTAGGGCTACTCCTGTGGGTGGCACAATCAGTGCTGCAGGCCCACGAGTAGCATTTGTCATCACCGGCCCTGGCACACCCAGTGCACTTGACGAGGGACTTCAGGGTGATACAAATATGCCAAACATGTATATCCAATCAGAATAACACTTTATATAGGGAGCACTTACACCCTGGCACTGATCAGCAGTGGCAGAGTGCCCAAAGCATCTAAACCAGCAAAAACGAATCCAGCACAGCATCGAAAAATACAGGAGGCAGAGGCAAAAAGATAGGGGTAATCACGCCAAAAGATGTCAGGTCTAACAATTGCAATACTAGGAAAGTAGTAATCAAGGGTATTCTAAAACAGGATTACGTGAGATCAGGATTACGTATGACCAAACGTCGGCCTGGAACACTTCAAGAGAAACAACACCTGGAACCAGTGTTTGTTGTTGTTTGTTTGTTTCTCTTTCCACTTCCCCTTTCCCTTGTGGAAAAGTTAACACAGTCAGTGTTTCTCATCCTGACTACGTTGGCTGATCCTTGAGGGAGTTGGGAGTTTGCGGCATCAAGAGGAAACAACTGGAGTGACTCTCAAAATTACGCAACCAAATCGTTTCCTCTTGAGTCCATAACTTCGCCCTCATGGATATTCCTCAGTTAACGCAATTAGTGCAAAAACTGAATGATGAAATGGAGGGATTACGATTGGAAAATCAATCACTCCGTCAGGAATTAGATAAAACTAAGGCAGGGTTTTCTGCTTGGAGAGATGTAACTGAAGAGAGGAAACCCATCTTAACTCCACCTATGTTTGGAACTAATATTTATCAGTCACGTTCCCTAGAGAACCAGTCAAGTAATCAACCTGTGCAGGTTACAGTAGTTACTCCTTCACCTGTTCCGTTAGCTAATCCTGAAAGATTTTCTGGAGATAGTAGCAGCTACGCTACTTTCTTAAGTCAATGCCAATTGCACTTTATGTGCAAACCTCAAATCTTTACCACAGATACCACTAAAGTTGCTTTCATAATTTCATATTTAGGGGGGGTGGCTGCAAACTGGGCCATGCCTTTGGTAGATGATAACAATCCTTTGCTTCATAATTTGCAAAATTTCAAAACTGCTATG
This sequence comes from Lissotriton vulgaris, assembly GCF_964263255.1. Taxonomy (NCBI): domain Eukaryota; kingdom Metazoa; phylum Chordata; class Amphibia; order Caudata; family Salamandridae; genus Lissotriton; species Lissotriton vulgaris. Next base: position 848,323,165 of record NC_141685.1, read on the forward strand.
CCCAATTTATTTGCTAAACATGTGTTTATTCAAGCGTCAGATAATGAGCTTCTGGGTCTCCGTCGAGGTTCTAAGGATCTCATTTCTTACATTACAACCTTCAACAGATTGTTTGCTGAGACACATTGGCCCACGGAGAAAAGAATATCTTTGTTTTATAGGGGCCTTAAAGATGATTTGAAAGACTCTCTAGCGCATATTGTTAATTTGCCAGATGACTTTAGTGAGTTCCAGGATCTAGTTGTCAAGTTAGATCACAGATTAGGAGAACGTAGAAGTGAGAAACCAAAGGGGGACATTAGAAATCTTTACTTTCGAATGGAAAAGAAAGAAACAGAAGATGAAAACTCTTCAGAAGAGCCAATGCAACTTGGGGGTATAAAAGGGCCTTTAACTCCTGAAGAAAAAGAACGGAGGCGTAAAGGTAATTTATGCTTATATTGTGGAAAACCTGGACATTTCGCTAGGGACTGTTCAGCCAAACCAGTCAAGAAAAAGGTCCTAGCCATTGAAACAGTTTCTCAATCGCAGTCGGAAAACTAGACTCCTCGAAGAAAGTTGACATTGTTTCTTCGAGAGAACCTTTCTGAAAGATCTCTCAGTATGCCACTAATGTAATAACTCATATTCCTAAACACTTTACTATACAAATGGTTTTTATTTCATCTCCTCAACAAAGATACAGTATTCCTGTGCTTCTAGATTCTGGAGCTACAGTGAACTTTTTTGATTTAGAACTTGCTCGCAGGTTACACTTGGTATTTGTTGCCAAAAAGGAGCCTGAACCAGTAAGAGCTGTCGACGGATCAGCATTATCTTCAGGTCTTATACGATTTAATACTGAACCATTAACCATAGTATCGGACAATGGACATACTGAGAACTCCGTTTTTGATTTGATTGACACACCCACTTTTGGAGTCATTTTAAGAATTCCGTGGTTAGAATTACACAATCCAAGAATAGATTGGATCAAAAGAACTGTCACTTTGGAATCTTCTTTTTGTAAATTGCATTGTTATCAGGAAGTTAAGGATCCTGTGATACCCCTTTTTTGTGCAACCTTGAATTCCGAAGTTAATAGTCTTCCCATTGAATATCAGAACTACTCAGATGTCTTTGACCCAGTTAAAGCTACTAAGCTTCCGCCACACAGGGTCTATGATTGTCGGATAGACTTAATTCCTGGTGCTGTTCTACCATGCAGCAGGATTTATGCTTTGACAGAACCTGAAAATGATTACCTAGGAAAGTACTTGGATGAACTATTACATCTTGGGTTTATTCGCCATTCTACATCTCCAGTCTCGTCGCCGCTCTTCTTCGCTGCGAAGAAGACGGCAGATTTGAGAGCATGTATCGACTTTCGCGCAGTTAACAAGGCAACGATCAAAAATAGGTACCCACTGCCTTTAATTCCAGTGTTAATCAATCAAGTAAAAGGCTCCAGTATATATACTAAGTTGGACCTCAGAGGTGCATACCACCTGATTCTTGTAAAAGAAGGCGACGAGTGGAAGACTGCCTTCCGCACGAAGTTTGGCCTTTTTGAGTATACAGTTATGCCGTTTGGTCTTTGCAACGCTCCAGCAGCATTTCAATACTTTATTAACGAGGTATTACATGATTTGCTGGATGTCTGTTGCATAGTATACATCGACGACATTTTGATTTACTCAAAGAACACTGAAGATCATGTACATCATGTCCAATCCGTTTTGCAGAGGTTAACAGATCACTCTTTATTTGCCAAATTAGAAAAATGTGTGTTTAATGCAACCAAGGTGGAGTTTTTGGGGTATTGTTTATCACCTGAGGGAATTCATATGGACCCTAAAAAGGTAGATGCAATTTTAACCTGGCCAACTCCCACTTCTATAAAAGACACACAAAGGATTCTTGGATTTGCAAACTTCTATATACGCTTCATTTCAAGATTTTCGGAAATCGTAACACAAATTACTCAGTTACTAAAGAAAGGGAAAATCTTCTCTTGGACTGAAGAAGCAGATAAAGATTTTTCATTACTAAAAAAGGCATTCACTTCAGCTCCGATTTTGGTTCATCCAGATCCTGACAGACCATTCTTTGTAGAAGCGGATGCTTCTCAAACTGCGATTGGAGGAGTGTTACTTCAAAAAGATCCTGACACAGGGCATTTACATCCGATTGCCTTTCACTCTAGAAAATTGCTGTTAGCAGAACAGAATTATACCATCGCTGAACGAGAACTTTTGGCTATTAAAGATGTTTTCATACCATCACTGTTTATTCTGACCATAAAAATTAGCAATTTTACTCCACAGTAAAGGCTTTCACTCCCAGACAAATGAGGTGGTTGCAATTTTTTAGTGAATTTGATGTCTTAATCACATATCGCCCAGGGAATAAACAGTTATTGTCTGACACACTCTCACGATTAGTTTGTGAAAAGAATTCTAACCAAATTAGGGAACCACCAAGTATTCTTCCTAAAGAAAGAATTGCAGCTGAAATTCATTCGGAAAGTTTCCTTGATTCAATTAAGGAAGAATTAAAGAACCGAAATAAACAGGAGTGGTTAGCTAAGAAAGGTAATACTATTAGTGAAGGTTTTTTCTTCCATAACGATAAATTGTTCATTCCTAATAGAAACTTACAAAATAAAGTAAAGCAATGGAATCATGATCTGGCAATCGCAGCACATCCAGGAATTAACAAAACTATGGAGTTGTGTCAACGTCATTTTTGGTGGGATCAAATGATCCCTGTCATTCAGCAATACATCAAAGCTTGTCCCGTCTGCACACGACAGAAGTCTTTACATACAGCTCCAATGGGATTACTTCATCCTATGAGTATTCCTCCACAATCATGGCATACTATTAGTTTGGATTTTATAACAGATCTTCCTAAGCCTAATGGATACACAACTATTCTAGTAGTGGTAGATTTGTTATCTAAAATGGGACATTTCATTCCGTTGCAAAAAATACCAACTGCAATGGAATTCAGTACTATATTTCTATCCACTATTGTAAAACTTCACGGCCTTCCAACCAAAATTATTTCTGACAGAGGACCTCAATTTGTATCAAAATTTTGGTCACAGCTAAGTAAACAACTAGGAATAGAATTAGCTTTGTCTTCATCCTTTCATCCGCAGGCAGATGGACAAACTGAAAAAGTAAATAAACATGTGGAACAGGGTTTACGCTGTTTGTTAGCTACTACACCTAATCATTGGGATGAAGTATTACCTTGGGTGGAATTTTCATATAACAACACCTCACATTCTGCCTTAGGGTGTTCTCCATTCTATTTTTTGACTGGACAGCAGGCTCGAACACTTCCTATTCTATTACCTGAAAAACAACAGACCATGCCAGCAGTGACAGATAGGTTAACTACATTATTAGACATCCAAGAAAAGGCTAAAAAGAACTGGATATAAAGCAAAATAACTATGAAGAAAACAGCAGATACTCGTAGAATACCTGCACCATTATACAAAGAGGGACAGTTAGTTTGGCTATCCACAAGGAATGTTCAGCTAGAAGGCCCAAGGAAATTAAAACCAAGATACATAGGGCCTTTTTCAATTGAGAAAATTTGTAATCCTGTATCGATTTATATATCGCAGCAGCTAAAAAAACCTTGGCAAAAACAAGACAATATCATTAATAATACTTGAGTGTGTGAAAGATTCACGCAGCAGCTAAATAAGCTTTGACAAAAACAATTCAATGTATTGTGTATTGATAATTCTTGATCGTGTTTTATAAATTTGTGAACTAAACAAGCTTTGGTAAAAACAATTCAATGATAGAAACAAACCTTGACAGAAAACATATGTTAAGTACCTGATTGTAGGTTGCTGGTATTGTTCTATTCTTTTCTTGTAATTACAGACTCCCCATTGACAGAAGTTAAACTGAGATTACAGGTATGTGCATAAGTTTGGAGTGAATTCTGTTAAGTTATTAACACACTAATACTTTTATTGATAAAGAACAGTTTGAATATCTTTATTTTAATTCAAAGGAGACAGTTCAAGATTTTATTGCTGTATTTGATTCCTGACTCAGTAAAGTGTGAACAAGGGCAGATATTTACAATGGTCAATATGTAAAGAAGTTTGAATTGTTTGCACTGATAATTGCAATACTAGGAAAGTAGTAATCAAGCGTATTCTAAAACAGGATTACGTGAGATCAGGATTACGTATGACCAAACGTCGGCCTGGAACACTTCAAGAGAAACAACACCTGGAACCAGTGTTTGTTATTGTTTGTTTGTTTCTCTTTCCACTTCCCCTTTCTCTTGTGGAAAAGTTAACACAGTCAGTGTTTCTCATCCTGACTATGTTGGCTGATCCTTGAGGGAGTTGGGAGTTTGCGGCATCAACAGGAAACAACTGGAGTGACTCTCAAAATTACGCAACAGATTCACCAGGTGTTGAGCCCGTTGAAGAAACTTATGACGTTCGAGCACAACATTCCTCTTGGGAGAGAACCTTTTATCAAGCGTTTTAACTAGCGAGGCATATTCATCAATTAGAAGTGAATCACCAGCATCACCACCACTAACTGTAGTGCTGACCACCTCTAGAGTCAAGGTATTTAAAATGTTTCTGCCTTCAGTTCCAAGATTATAAATGAGCAGAGCTTTTTTATTTTTGCCGGCAAAAGTGTCACCGTCAATAGCCTCTAAATATGCTTCAAAAGTGTTCTTCCACTGTTCCCATGGTACAGGCGGTGTGCCAGCAGTTTGCAAGAAAGGAGAAGGGGCCAAAATACGATCCATTGCGTGGGTGAGTTGCTGCCCCAACAATAAATGCACAAAGGCCTTACAGCACTAAGGCAGGGTGAAATATATTCCATGTGTTGACATACCTGCATGAGCAGATATGACCCTGCAATATCTGAGCCATCCTTAGATATTGCAAGTGCACAGGAAAACCATAGAGAGTACATGAGCTGGACACTTGTCATTGCGAGTTTCGCTCCATGATGGCTTCCCTGTACCATAAGGTGTTTGGTTACAAACATCTTTTCTTTATAAATCCTCACTAATGCCAGTGTTGGATTTAATAATACAAGTCAAGTCAAGTCAAGTCATAGAATTTCTATAGCGCACTACGTACCCAGAGGGTTTCAAGGCGCTTAGGAAGGGGAGGAGGATTATTTGTCAAATATCCACGTTTTGAGCTGCTTTCTGAACGCTAGGTGGTTCTGGGTGAGGCGGAGGAAGGCGGGGAGTGAGTTCCATGTTTTAGCAGCCAGGTAAGAAAAGGATCTGCCTCCCATGGTGGTCTTGTTGATGCGAGGCACAGTGGCGAGGGCTTGGTTGGAAGACCGTAGTTGGCGGGAGGGGGTGTAGAAGGACATTCGAGAGTTGAGGCAGTCTGGTCTGGTGTCGTAGAGTGATTTGTGTGCGTGGGTAAGCAGTCTGAAAGTGATCCTCTTATTGACGGGTAGCCAGTGGAGGTCTTTAAGGTGACCAGAGATGTGTTCGTTGCGTGGGATGTCTAATATGAGCCTGGCTGATGCGTTTTGGATTCGTTGGAGTTTCTTCTGGAGTTTTGCGGTAGTACCCGCGTAGAGGGTGTTTCCGTAGTCCAGTCGGCTCGTGACCAGAGCGTGGGTGACTGTTTTCCTTGTTTCGGAGGGGATCCAGCGAAATGTTTTTCTGAGCATGCGAAGAATGTTGAAGCAGGAAGAGGAAACGGCGCTGACTTGTCTGTTCATTGAGAGTGAAGAATCCAGGATGACGCCAAGGTTTTGTGCGTGGTCTGTCGGGATGGGTGCTTTTCCAAGGGCTTCCGGCCACCAAGAGTCGTCCCATGCAGAGGGGGATGTACCTAAGATGAGGACTTCTGTTTTGTCTGAGTTCAGTTTCAGACGGCTTTGTTTCATCCATTCAGCAACTTCTTTCATTCCTTCGTGTAGGTTAGTTTTGGCGGTGCTGGGGTCGTTGGTGAGAGAAAAGATCAGTTGGGTGTCGTCCGCGTAAGAGATGATGTTGAGGTTGTGTTGGCGTGTGATGGCCGCGAGGGGGCTCATGTATACGTTGAAGAGGGTCGCAGGAGACCCTTTAAAGGGTCCCCTGAAAACCCACCAAGCACTGGTGTGGTCTCTAACTAGTCATAGCCAGCCTTTCACCAACTGACTTATTTTAGACCTCATGGGGTGATAGCCCATACTCTCAGAGGCACGAAATGAAGCCTGCTCTGGGTGGAAGTGTTTCACACCTCCTCCAGGCTGGAATGGGATTCAAGAGCGGGAAGCTTCAAAGGTGGTGCCACCTTTGAAGTGCAATCCAGTCTTCCCCAGATAGTGGGGGATGCCAACCTCCCTGTCCTGCCCTCATTTGGTGGGAGGAAAGATGGTAACAAGTGTTAAATGAGAAGGGGTGCCCACATACAGCCAGTACTAACCATAAGGTGTTGCAGGAAATATAGACACAACTTTTGAAAATCCATCATCTTGAGATGGTGGGAAAATAATCTATCCGGGCCAGGGTAGTGCCCCTTCCCACAGGAAGTGTTCACTTAGAGGGTGTTGTAGACACCCTAAATGTATGTAGCTCATTGGCTACTACATCTCCCCCTTTAACACTCCTAAATTTGGTATTTAGATTGCATCCCTGGAACTTGAACCTGAGATTCGATGAACACAAAGAAGGAATGGAGCAACAAGAGCTGCTGCCTGAGAACTAAAGCCCTGCTGCAGAGAAATTGTTGCCTGCTGCCATAAGGACTTGACAATCGTGGTGTGCTGCCTTGACACTGTGTGGATTCGAAGAACCCTGGAGCAGCTCCAGTCTTCAACAAATTGCCAAAGAACCTCCCTTGGAGAAAAGGCTCTGCTCCCCTGCAAAAACAGGCTCCGAACCGCAGACTCCGGACTTACCGACTTGCTGCTCCGGAGCAACTCCAATGCAAGACCCAGACCAATAGTGACTGAAGGGTCAGGTCTGTCTCCCTACCAAGTTTGGAGACACAAGGACCTACCAGAACTGGTCCACTCCAATAACCAGGATACCAGACCTCCTGCAACGTGCACAGAGATGAAAAGTCCTCCATGGACTCCAACTGCCCACTCATGAGTGGCCCAGCTATCCTGAAATCGCCTCTCCAAGTTTCCTGCTCCCGACCACGAGGGCGTGTCGATGCACGCTGCCCGGCTGACCTATCTGCTCTGCCCCCATCCCGACCAGCCCCAGTAACAATGATCCTAGTAAGCTCCTGTGGTCCTAAAGGCCCTTGCAACCTGCTCCCTCGAGTGGGCCCCTTTGGAATTACCTGTAAGTCTCTGTGCAGTATGTTTTCAAGTGGCCCCCAGCTCCCAACAACCTCAGCACTCACCAAAATACAAGAGGTGAACCTTGAACATCGAATGTCCGATTTTACATGCATATTTGTCTTTTTCCCTATTGATTTCAATGGTGCGTAATTGCGCACAAATGTGATTGATTTTGCGAACTCTAAACATTCATAACTTTAAAAGTACTTACTGTAGAACGAAGTGCATGGTCTGAAAAATGATATAAAACTGATATTAATTTTACATATTAGTCTCAGATTTTTTCTTGAGTGTGTCTCATTCATTGCCTCTGTGAGTACAACAAATTCCTAGCACTACCCTCTGATAAGCCTAACTGCTCGCCCACACAACCACAAAAAGAGCGTTAGCATTATCTACTTTTGCCTCTGTATACTAATAAGGGAATCATGGAACTCTCGGCACAGTGTACTTCATTTTAGTACACTATATGGAGAGCCATCTTCCTACAAAGACCATTTCATCAGGGTGAACAGCCCTTTAGATTCAGGTGGACACCCAATCCCGTGCAAGCTTTCAGAATTCTCACCACCCAGAACTTTCCTAGCCCTCATGCACTCTAGACAGCCATACTTATTCTATGTGTATGCACATTTTGAAGAGCCTTTTGGCATAATTCAACAAGAAGAGAAGAAGTCTGGAAGAGCCTTTGCCAGCATTATCATGCCTTGACCTGAGAAAATTATCATCTCTAAATGTTTGAGCTCCTTACCATGAAGTGGGCAGTTAATAAAACATTTCCTGACTAACTATGTTCCATGGTGAACATTGACAACCACTTCATTAATTACATATGACAGCCAACACTTGATAGCCACTTACCTACTTTTGATTTTCAGCTACAGTATTTGAGCCTGTATCCCAAGGGGCCTGATCTGTCTTGGGTGATCCTCTCTGTGGCAGGCAGAAAGAGTCTCTGCAGGACCTCAGAGATCCATCTGTACCATCAGCGTAAAAGGAGTGCAGACCTGATGTCCCCTTTCCATTTGCACCAAGGAGACACCCACACACTCTACATGGAGGACCATAGCATTCAGTGATATTGTTTTACAAAAACACTGGTAAGCCAGTGACGCCCATCAATCTATAGTATCTCTGCTGATTCAAATACTTCATCATGACTGCTACTAACTGTGCTGGGAGAAATGCTGTACCAGAAGCCCAGACACGTTGTTTCCCTCTTCTGCATGTTTCAGTGGTGGATGCATTCACAAGAGTTTGGAGTGCTGGTGTTGGAGTCCCCCTCCCCGACCTGCATGGTGTCAATGGGCACTCAAAATTTGACAAGAGTTCCAATGAGGCCAGAAGATGTTTCTACTACCCATTTCTGGCTAGGAATGTTGTGAAGTATTGCAAGTGTGATACACACTCAATTGCCAGAAAGACCCAACCCAAGGGAGCAGCAGAGATTCAATACCTGCAAAGCAAGGGGACTGTCAGTGTGCATGTATGCACCTCCTGACGTGTTACAACCAAGGAAGTGAGAACATTCTCATGATATCAGACACTTTGTATACACAATCGAATCCCTACAAAGATCAGATGACATCAGCCATAGCCATGTTCCTCCGAGGTTTGTATGTCAGAATATCATAAAGAAAAAATATTGTCTGACAAAAATATTGTGTCTTAATAATATTTACAAAATATCATTTATTAAGGTGATATTTGTGTACAGAAAGGTTGAGAAAACACTTTTTCTATCATACTATATTTTGGTCATGATATCCTGCTACACTTCCCCTCTGGGAGACATTTTTTCAGATGTCGAGTAAGAATGCACTCTGACCAGGGCTGAGACTGAAAGAGCGGTTGATTGGGTTCATGATACAGCTGATTGCATTTAATAACACTAAGGCTGTCCCTGACTACCTTGAGAGATATTTGAACTGAGAGCTTTAAAAGGATGCTGCTTGAAATGCTGGCATACATTCAGCCCCAACAGAACTTCAAGTGGAGTATGTCTGTGGCCACAATTCTGTATGTAGACAATTGTACATGGAGTGATTGCACTGGGGTCTCCCTCTACTACCCCATGTAGTAAGGGGGGAGTCATGGTGTGGGAGAAATGCCAGATTACACATGGACATCTGTTGCCGTCATTATCAATAACAGCATACTGTTGACATTCCTCTGGATTCAAGAAAGAGATGAAAAATCTCCAGGCCCTGGAATATGGTGTAGCCACTAGAAACACTGAATAGAAAAAGCATGTCAGGGAAGGAGAACTACTGTCTTGAGAGATGGCATGCTCCATAGCTTATGCTTCAAGAAAGTAACAAGATTAGCAACAGATGGCATTCTGCTTCCTACAATATAGCAAGCAAGTCCCAAGATGTCCATGCCTGCAAGGTTCACAAGCATAATGGGCACATGGATTTCAAAACTTCTCCAAGAAACCTCCTCTTCTATGTGGGATAACTAACTGAATCTCACAAAGCAGAATCCCAGCTACAGGTCCAATGGCTGATTCATGTCTAAGCCAGGAACTTCCACTAGAGTCTACCGAAGAACAAGATGTCCTTAAAACCCAACCCAAAACTTCAAAATCAGATTCAGAGGAGGAAGGCTGGTATATGTTATTTGATGAAGAGCCAATTCCACCAGCAAATCCACTTGCACATACTGGGCTCAATGTGCAAAATCAAGATCTTGAAAAGACTGCTGTAGCTCAATCAAAGGCTGGCCCACAACTGTCGTCATGAGCCACATGGCCCTCCTCAGAACCTACTTCTCCTCCAAAGACACCTGGGCCTGATTCGACTGAGGCAGAATCTGCTTCACTGAGAAGCTTCTAACAAGATTCTAATCCACACATTGTGTTATCTTAAGACAGAACTGCCCCTTCCTCATATATCCCTGTGGAATTTGTACAGATGTATGCCCTTCATTACCTCGTGAATATAACCACTATACTTGATTGGCTGCACTGGGAAATGGAAGACTAGAGCAAGAATGGATTAATCACTACCTAGAACTGCTTGGCTGTTAATTAAAGGACATGGAGGCTTATTCAGCGTCAACTGCCCCACTGCTCTGCCAGCTGTTTGAAAAGGAAAACTAAAATGAAAATGTATTATTGGCAGGGGCAAATGTAGGTCTGCCACTGGCAATAAGGTCACTAACACATGGTAGGACCCAGCATAGGTCTTAGAAAATTACTCCTATGCTCAACCCTTGGTAATGTGACTGCGAGCAGACTGGCTTACGTTCAAAGACAGGTAAGTAAAGCAATTAAAAACACCATTTTAGTGAATAATTAGGACACAACACAAAATAAAAATCCAACACCAATTTATAAACATAGGTAATATTTTTATCTTTTAAATGACACCAAAACGAAAATAATCCACTGTATGGAACCAGAGATATGAATTTTTAAAGATTAGTCACTTTCTAGTGCTTAGAAACCAACAGTGCCCCTTTTAGTCATTTTGTTTTCTCTGACAGGGACACCTTAAAAACTTGTTCTGGAGAATCTCACCCAAATGTGCCACCCTGCCCAGCAGGCAGGTCCATTTAGAACTCCTTCCTGAAGTTCTGGTTGAGGGTCCCAAAGTACCCAACACACAATCCAAGCTTCTGGAATCTCCAAGAGGGTCCTTGAAAGTGTGAAACTTCAATTCCGCAATCCACTTGAACAAACCCTGACAAATCCACTGGTACTCCATGCTGGGAATTCTTTGTAGGGATGTCCAGGTGAGCTCTGTTAACCTGTAGCTTGCAGGGAGTCCACTCTTTAGTCCTTTTGCAGCAAGGTAATCCACAGGGCTGCAATTTCACTCGGTGCAGTCTTCAGAGGGCAGGCCTTAGAAATCTGGGCACAGCAAAACTTCTCAGCAGGCACTTCTTGCTTCAGTAAGTTTCAAGCAGCAGATCTGGAGGGCTCTGCCCCTCTCAGATACTTATTCAAAATTATCTGGGTCAAGAAACAGGTAATTTCTGACCAATGAGAGCAGGGTAACTCCTCATAGTTATGACCTCATCCTGCAGAGTGTGGCATTATTTTGTCCCAGAGTGCACCAATCTTCCAAAACCATAATCGCTGATTTTCCAGCAAGGAGGTAGGAGCTGGTTAAACACACCCCCTGGGCTTGCTTATCTACATGGACTCTCCTCCTACCACCTGCACCTTCCTTAAGCCTAGCCGTGACTCTGGGTCAATAGTGTCAAAGTGAAACGGAAACCCAGGCTTCCCCTCTGCCTTTGAAGAGCATGGTTTATGACTCCTTCCCCTGGCCTGGCATTCCTATAGACCAGCACACTGCCCTACCAGCAGAGTGGTTAACCCCAGGGGTTCTTTATCACCTCTTCAAAGCAGACTGGCTAATCCACTTAACTCTGACCAATCAGGGCAGACCACTGGAAGGCTGAATTTGGACTTACAAAAAAGAACGTATTATAACTTCTTGTATGTACACACATTAGGAGAAATTCAACAATATAATATTGTTGGATTTTACCCTACCATTCTAGTAAGACTTTGAAAGATAGCTCTATCTCCTTCCTATCAGGAGTTATTAATTAATAACTCCCTGCCATGTTAACCCATTGGACCATGGGATTTGCAATGGGGAAAATGACTTGGGCCAGTTTTTTAACACCAGGGCATATAAAAACATATTTTATAAGTATTTCCCTACTTTCTACAGGACCCCCACCCCTTGTGCAACTAGGGGAGACTTTAGGGGTTCTGAATCTGCAGAAATATTGCAGATCCTTCTTACCCGGTGCTCCTAGCATCAAAGTCGAATTTGAGCAGCATTTTTATACAATGTGAGGAGTTAAATGTGAAATTCCACTTTATCCAGGCATATACATAACTGACCCCCACATTTGGGACCCTGGGGGTCTCTAATATGCCAAAACATTGTAGGTTTTTCATGTTTAAGTGCCCCTACCACCAAAGTCGAGATTGGGCACAATTTACTGTTTAAAAGCAGTCCTGGCACCCAGTGCTGCTTTTAAGCTGACCTCAGGCTTCAGCAAAAAGCTGCTGGCCTCTAAACTGCCATGCTTCAGGGTACTAGGGACTTCTAGGTAGTTTCAATCCCCTGCCCTATTATATTCTAAGGGCCTATGGGGTAGGTCATGTCAAATACAAGGGTATCCCACCTTACCATAGTGTACCCTAGTGTATCTTGGGTGTTTTAACTGTACTCTAATGTGTTCCTTTCAGCTCAGCACTGGCCCTGGGCCTGGTAAGGCAGAGCCCAGGGTCAGTCAAAATCCGTTACCACCAGCCCTGGAGGGGGGAAAAATCCCCACCCTCTTGTTCGCCGATGATACCCTTCTTATTTCTAAGACTCCTGTAGGCCTACAGAGTCTACTAGATAGTTTCCAGTTGTTTTGTTGTAATAGAGGGTGTTAGACCTGACACCCTTGGCGTGGTTTTCCCCTATCTTTTTGCCTCTGCCTCCTGTATTTTTGATGCTGTGCTGGATTTCGTTTTTGCTGGTTTAGATGCTTTGGACACTGCTGTTCAGTGCCAGAGTGTAAGTGCTCCCTATGGAAATTATCATATTGATTGGATGTACCTGATTGGCATATTTGTATCACCACAAAGTCCCTCGTAAAGTGCACTGGGTGCCAGGGCTGGTGATGACAGATGCTTCTAGTGGGCCTGCAGCACTGAATGTGCCACCCACATGAGTAGCCCTAAAATGGTGTCTCAGGCCTGCCACCGCAGTGCCTGTGTGCAGTCAGTGAACTGCCATGTCCTCATGGTCAGTACCCCCACTGGCTAGGCCTAACCCTTCCCTTTTTGTGCACATTGGTCACCCCTATGGAAGGCTCAAGGTACCCCCTTGGGCAGGGTGCAGTGTATATGAAAGGTAGAGCATGTACTAGTGCAGGTAACATGCTCTGGTAGTGAACAGCAGCCATTTTGTGTGATCACTACTGCAAGGTTATCTTGCTCCATAGACTAACATGGGGGAGGCTGGTCCCAATGGCTACCAGCCTATCTTCCCATAGGAACAAGATGGGACATAAGTGATTGATATCCCTGAACTCAGAATTTAATAACACATCTTTTAGGAAAGGTTGTTTTTAAATTCTGTGTTAGAGAACAGTACTTTTAGAAAGTGGCTGTTCTCTTGTCTGACCTTTCTGTGTGCCTGGACCTGCTTGTGGATTGGCTGTCTGGTTTGAGGGTGACAGGGGCGGGGAGCCCCCAGGAGGTTGTCTGAGTCAGCCTTAGGCTGAATGACTGCATTTGCAACTAGAGTGGTGGGAGGGGATAGCACCTGGGATTGAATAGGTCTGTGCCTGCCTGCCACAATGCTGGCTCCACCTCCTGCTGGGCGGCTGACGACTCTGCCCCTCACTCTGAAAAGTAGGAAGAAGCCAGGAAGACAAAGTACTCCAGCAACACCCAGAACTGGTTTAGACCGGGCTCAGGGCCCACTTGCACAAAGACTTCAAAGACTTTTAGGGGTATAAGAGAAGGACCCCTGACAACAGATTTTTAGATTCTACAATCAAGAGGAACCTCTGCCAGAAGAAGAACCGCTGAAGAAACTAAGAAAGACTGCCCTTGCTGTGTGCTCTGGGGCTGACCTGTTTTGCTGCTCAACTGAAGGAGAGAAGAAGGGGACTTTGCTGTGTGCTGTGACCCCTGCCTGCTTGACCTCAAGACTTTGCTGTGTGCTGTGTCTGCAAGAATCTCCAAGGGCCTGAGAAGAGCTGGCCTCCTGTCCTGGAACCCAGGGTCAAAAGGTTCCCCAGAAACTACAAGACGCTGTGAAGATGGTGCTTTGTTTGCTACTTGGTGCGTGATTTGTAACTGCTGGCCGTGAAAGAGGATCGGTGTGCTCATCTGCACATTCTTTCAGAAGATCGGAGGTTTGTTGTGCCTCCCTTCGTGATTTATCCCCCAAAAGGATCTGGTGGCTTCACGAGCGCTCTGCCCACCTCTTTCACCCTAAAAACCACCGAGCCGCTTATCACCGCTGCTGCCCGGGGCCTGAGGCAGCCTGTGAATCTCGCCGTCCCTTGCCGGGGCCGCGGAGAGAGAAACCGAAGGAGCTGAGCCCTGATTGGCTCAGAGAAATGAGCCCCCTCAGAAAAACTGAAACCTGATTGACGGCGCTGCGCTGGGATTGGTCCCCGGGCCGTTGCATCATCGTCCAGCCGCACTGTGAGTGGCTGAAGCTAGAGAAATCCTCGACGTCATCAGGGGCTTGTCCTGTGAGCAGCGCTGCGAGTGGCTGAAGCAAGCGAGGAGCCTTGACGTCACGAGGGGCTCGCCTGAAGGGCTGCGCACGGATTGGACGGTGTGAGGAGATGACGCGAAAGGTGCTGGGAGCCAGGCTCGAGTCTGCAGGAAGACCCGTCCTCGCCAAGGGATCCGTGAGTGTGGTCTTCATCCCTGATCTGCCGTCCCAGCCCTAAAGTTGTACTCTGGCTCCCCGCCTCTTGTTGGATTGCCGAGAGCGGGCGGAGAGCTAGTGGGACCGGTCGAGGCTGTTCTTGAGGTTTCCCCTACGCGGGTGCTCCCTTTGAAGTATGCACGGTGGGGCGCTTCTGTAAAACAGCGCTAGAGACGGCATGGTGCTATTCTTTTAAGGTATTCACAGCCTGCAACCACTTTGCTTTCAAACCCTTTTATTAGAGACTGGACTGAATTACCTTCCTGAATAAGTGCAAAACTACAGAAGAACCAAATGATTTTATGATTGCATTAATATTGGTTTTCACTGCCTAAACTAGATAAAGATATTTTTGATATACTTACCTGTGTGGTGTCAGTTTGTGGTGCATTCTGGGATTATTGTGTGTGTTAAGTGCAACTACCCTACACTTTGCCTTGGGGATAAGCCTGTCTGCTCGTGCCAACCTACCTAGGGGGTGAGCAGGGGTTATCTACAGTGTGTATCGCTTTACCCTGACTAGAAGTAGCGGTCCCTATTTGGTCAAAGGTACTTACCTCTGCCAACTAGAGACCCCCAGTTCTAACAGAGGGTTAGTCATCAATTCTGAAAAAACAAAGTACTTGGTGTTGAATGCCCTGAGGAACCTTAGGACCCCACTTGCATTGAACTCTGTCCCATTAGAGAGGGTTATTACGTTTGATTACTTGGGCATCCGCATTTTTGATACTATGCTTTGGAATAGCCACATACAAAAAATGCTACTGAACCACAAAAGGGTAACCGGGGCAATCCTTAGAGAGCATCGCACGTCAATAAGTAGGCCAATTGCTCCTGCAATTGATATATATAAGGCCAGAGGGGTGAGCTCAGCCCTTTACGGTGCTGAACTCTGGGGTTTTTCTAATATCGACCAGATCACGAAATCGGAAAACAAATTCTTAAAAGAACTCATGAGGTTGCCCTCAAGGTCCCCTACTAGACCTTTGCTCCAGGACCTTGGATGCCACACATTAAGTGACCTGGCCAGACTGCGACCCCTGTTGTTGTGGGCCCGCCTATGGCATACCCCAGAATTGGAGAGATGTGCTGCAGGGCTTAGCGAATTAATGAGCATGGATGGATGGCATAGGATCAAATGGTTAAGGGATCTGAAAACGTTGTTGTATGACTTAGGTCTTAAAGAAGCATGGATAAATAGAACTGCCCCACCAAAAGCAGAACTCAAGAAGGCCTATTGGTCCTGGGTTCACACTAGGGGCCTTCTCGATCCCAAATTGGGCAGGTTATCCGAGGAGTTCATGCAACATAAAAGTTCCACTTGTTATGAGCAATATTTAGATGTAATTCAAAAACCCCATGACCCAGCTTTGTTTTTCGCATTCAGGGTTGGCTCGCTTCCTACTCGCGATATGACAGCCCGTTGGAAGCCACCTCACCAGACACCAGCCACCTGCCCGAATTGCGAGGCAAATCCAGAATCAATAGCTCATATCATGTTCGTATGCCCAGCCTACAGAGCACCAAGGGAACGTTGGCTCAAACCACTCTGCAGGCAGCTGGGTACCCGCAGTCACCTTGCAGCATTACGCATATTAAGATCTGATGCGCGACCACTGTATGCATGTTGTTTGGCCAAATTCCTGAGCTGGGCTTGGAACATTAGAACGAGATCACTGAAAGCCATTCTATAATTATTGATGCTGCTATGAGATATCTATACTCTAAAAACTGTACCCTTTTTTGCTCTATACTCTATGCGTCACTTGCACTTTAGTAATTGTACCCATTTTCTATTGTACATAGTAGAATTGAGTTTTTAACGCCGTTCTTAGTCATTTTTATTACATGGATTATGGTGAATTTTCCTTATTCGGTCATAAAGAGTGTATCTACTGTATGAGAAAATGTTTTGGTGCTCTTAATTATATTAATTATATAGCTTTTTTTAACTCTGTATACTGAAAGCTTTTAAGATATGTTTTTATCGAAATAAAGCTAATATGACTGACAGACTGAGTTACCACCAGCATCAGTCAGCAAAAAATTGGGGGTGCCCGGGGCACAGGATGACTTTGCAGAAGTTATACAGAAAATAAATAATGTTATTATCATTTTAGTTTTTTGTTCCTGCTTAGGTGTTAGCAAGGGGCGTGCCAAGGGCGTCCCTTCCTAATAGCGAGTCACAGGGGGATGGAAAATTGTTTTGTGACCGCAAATGCAGTCGCAAAACAATCACATTTACCATCAATTTCAAATCAGCGGTAAGCCAGTCACATTTGTGATTCACATCAAAAATGTTTTTTAAAGAGCAGACAGTGGTCCTATGAATCACTGCCTGCTCTTAAAAAATGAAACAGAAATGTTATATTTTTATTTTTAAATGCATCCCATTTTCCTTCTAGGCATTTAAAAAAACTGTATTTTTTTTTAAAAAGCATTCACAGACATGGTGGTCTGCTGATCCCATCAGGTCACCATTTATGTGAATGCCGGCCATTCACGATGTGTCGCACAATGCAACCTGCCTCATGAATATTAATGAGGCACATCCTTTGCGATCCATTTGAAAATTGCAAACATTGTCTCAGACACTGTTGAAGATCAGTGTTTGTGACTCGCCCTTTGGATGTCGCAAAAAAAGCAAACACTGAGGGTCGTACATCTGGCCCCAAATGTAAAAACATTAGGATAACGATTTCATAATTGCGATTCTTTCCGAATTGCAGTTAGAAAATTGGTATTTCAAGTGTATGAAACTCATTGAGTTGCAAATCAACCTGCATCATGAATATTAATGAGGTAGGTCACAGTTTGCGACCCATTAGGAATCACACCCCTCACAGACATGGTGACCTGCTGAGGTCAGCAGACCACCATGTCTGTGTTTGATTTTTAACAAAGCAATCTTTTCTTTTTTTTAATGCAGCCCATTTTCCATAAAGGATGCATTTCAAAAAAATAAAATTAAACCTTGAAGTTTCATTTTTTAAGAGTAGGTAGTGGTCCATGGGAATACTGCCGGGTCTTAAAAAATATAATTTACATTCTCAAAGGGGAATGGGTCCCTCTGGGATCACTTTCCCTTTCCAAATGGGTTACCATCACTTTTAAACTGGTGGTAAAGTATTGCTGTTTTGTGACTGGCATCCGGTTGCAAAACAGTAATACATAACGTATCGATTCGGTATTTGGAAGGGACACCCTAAACTAGTCCGTTCCAAATCCCAAATCGGTAATGCAATTCGGTAAAAAAATTCTGGTCACAAACAGCCTGATTTTGAGAATCGAACCGTTTGCGACAGAAAAAATGTCTTGTGCATCTGGCCCCTTGGACTAGATGTACACAAATAAGAATAGTGTTGACCTAATTGCAATATGTTGCTTACTACAATTAGGTAAACGCTATTCCTTATGTATGAAACTCTTTGAATTTCATTAGCGATTCGTAGTGAGTCGCAAATAGACCTTCCTCATGAATATTAATGAGGTGGGTCACAATGTATGGCCCACTACAATTTGCTGTCAACACAGGGAGTCAGCAGACCACAAATACCTGTGACTGCTTTTATATAAGGCAATCTTTTTTTATTTTTAAACACAGCTTGTTTTCCTTAAAGGAAAGGACCTTGATTTAGTGCTAACGCTGCTCTAGCGCTGCGCGCATATCGCTCCTTGCCTGTAGAATTTTAAAGCTTCACTTGCCTCGTTTTATGTAAATTGCGCCGAGCGCTTCGCGCTTTTAATTATCATTCTTCTACCGCTTAGGGGGAAATAAGGGAGTCTTACCCGCACCATAATCGCCACATACCCACATTTGTGGGCTAGAAGGGACTCGGGGGCTCTGCAGCATCATCGCGCCGGTTTTGAGCGCCATCTTGGAGTGGGGAGAAGTCCTTCCACTCTCAGCGCCATCTTGGTGAGGGAGAGACACTCGCCCTGCCAGGACCCACGCATTGGAGGAGGAGGTAATATTAGTAGGACCTCCTACCTCGTTCACTCAGACCTTGATTTAGTGCTAACGCTGCTCTAGCGATGCGCGCATATCGCTCCTTGCCTGTAGAATTTTAAAGCTTCACTTGCCTCGTTTTATGTAAATTGCGCCGAGCGCTTCGCGCTTTTAATTATCATTCTTCTACCGCTTAGGGGGAAATAAGGGAGTCTTACCCGCACCATAATCGCCACATACCCACATTTGTGGGCTAGAAGGGACTCGGGGGCTCTGCAGCATCATCGCGCCGGTTTTGAGCGCCATCTTGGAGTGGGGAGAAGTCCTTCCACTCTCAGCGCCATCTTGGTGAGGGAGAGACACTCGCCCTGCCAGGACCCACGCATTGGAGGAGGAGGTAATATTAGTAGGACCTCCTACCTCGTTCACTCAGACCTTGATTTAGTGCTAACGCTGCTCTAGCGCTGCGCGCATATCGCTCCTTGCCTGTAGAATTTTAAAGCTTCACTTGCCTCGTTTTATGTAAATTGCGCCGAGCGCTTCGCGCTTTTAATTATCATTCTTCTACCGCTTAGGGGGAAATAAGGGAGTCTTACCCGCACCATAATCGCCACATACCCACATTTGTGGGCTAGAAGGGACTCGGGGGCTCTGCAGCATCATCGCGCCGGTTTTGAGCGCCATCTTGGAGTGGGGAGAAGTCCTTCCACTCTCAGCACCATCTTGGTGAGGGAGAGACACTCGCCCTGCCAGGACCCACGCATTGGAGGAGGAGGTAATATTAGTAGTACCTCCTACCTCGTTCACTCAGACCTTGATTTAGTGCTAACGCTGCTCTAGCGCTGCGCGCATATCGCTCCTTGCCTGTAGAATTTTAAAGCTTCACTTGCCTCGTTTTATGTAAATTGCGCCGAGCGCTTCGCGCTTTTAATTATCATTCTTCTACCGCTTAGGGGGAAATAAGGGAGTCTTACCCGCACCATAATCGCCACATACCCACATTTGTGGGCTAGAAGGGACTCGGGGGCTCTGCAGCATCATCGCGCCGGTTTTGAGCGCCATCTTGGAGTGGGGAGAAGTCCTTCCACTCTCAGCGCCATCTTGGTGAGGGAGAGACACTCGCCCTGCCAGGACCCACGCATTGGAGGAGGAGGTAATATTAGTAGGACCTCCTACCTCGTTCACTCAGACCTTGATTTAGTGCTCACGCTGCTCTAGCGCTGCGCGCATATCGCTCCTTGCCTGTAGAATTTTAAAGCTTCACTTGCCTCGTTTTATGTAAATTGCGCCGAGCGCTTCGCGCTTTTAATTATCATTCTTCTACCGCTTAGGGGGAAATAAGGGAGTCTTACCCGCACCATAATCGCCACATACCCACATTTGTGGGCTAGAAGGGACTCGGGGGCTCTGCAGCATCATCGCGCCGGTTTTGAGTGCCATCTTGGAGTGGGGAGAAGTCCTTCCACTCTCAGCGCCATCTTGGTGAGGGAGAGACACTCGCCCTGCCAGGACCCAGGTGACATCCAGTCGGCCATTTAAGATGGCCGCTAGACAAGTGTGCAGCGACTGTGCGCAGCGGGGGCGCCGTAGGGGCGCCGGAGGTGCGCCAGAGGTAAGCCCGTTTGCGCCCGTTCGCGCAACGGACGCGCATAGGGCCGCTACCTCTGGCCCCTCCGGCCCAAACCGCATAGCTTACACTCGGGCTGAGCTATTCAAACTCAGACCTGGTCAGGACCCGGTCAGACCTTCAACCTCTAGGCCAATCACCTGTGGTTTGCTTAATGTCAGATCCCTCTGCAAGCACCACACGGAAATAGCCTTCCTCATTGAGTCTGAACAGCTCGATGTCCTCTTTCTCACAGAAACGTGGACTCGGGAGGACTGTGAGGTCGAGCTGGGCTTAGCCTGCCCCTCAGGATATAAAATCAGCCACTCACCGCGCCCAATTAATCGAGGAGGGGGAATCGGATACATTTATAGAGACTCGCTTACCCTCTCCCAGTTAAAGATTCGAGAGGTACCGGGATTTGAACTGATGGGTTTTACAGACAAACAGCAGGAGTCGATCTGCTGCTCGGGTGTTCTTTGTTACCGTCCCCCGGGACCAGCACCATCCATTCCTCTTCTCATTGACCTGATCTATGAACTTGCTAGCTCCCACTCCAGGTTATTAGTTCTTGGAGATTTCAATCTGTGGGCAGGCAGCTCGCTGGACAATGCATTTTTCTCTCTTAGCCAAGCTTGTACAGATATCAACTTAGTACAGCTGGTGAACGCCTCCACGCATCGGAAAGGCCACATTTTGGACCTGGTGTTTGCGGACCCTCAATGGGCATCATTCGGTGACATCAAGTGCCAATATTGGACGGACCACTTTCTGATTAGGTTTTCCCTTTGCTCGGAGGACCCTACTTCGCGTAAGGCTGGACTACCTCTAGATAAGCTAGAGAGACCTTGGTCCCGTATCCTAAACACCGCTCCATTGCCGAACATCTTAGACGAGGACTTCAAACTTGGCAATACAGTCGAAGAAAGTTATACTCTCTTCTGCCAGTCCATAGCTAGCTCGCTGGATAAGTTAGCGCCCCTTCGGAAGTCGCGAGGGAGAGTGAACCGAGCCAGTCCTTGGTACACGAGCGAACTTCGCCAGCTCA
Source organism: Lissotriton vulgaris (assembly GCF_964263255.1). Lineage (NCBI taxonomy): Eukaryota > Metazoa > Chordata > Amphibia > Caudata > Salamandridae > Lissotriton > Lissotriton vulgaris. Next base: position 848,344,466 of record NC_141685.1, read on the forward strand.
AACTCGACTGTAAACGCGCAGAAAGGGTCTGGAGGAAACAGTACCTAGACTCTGAGAAAATTGCATTTAGGTCTGCTATGCATAAATATAAAGCTCAAATTAAGATAGCGAAAGCGACCTTTCTTGAACTCACTTTGAATCAGGCCCCAAACAAGGCACAGGCCCTTTTTAAAATCGTTAAGGACCTGGCTCACCCTACGTGTGTGGCTAGTGCAGTCCCCTCGTCGCAAGCTCTTTGTGACTCTCTTGCGGATGCCTTTGAGGAAAAAATCCGTAAAATCCTAGCAGGTCTGCAGGACCCACGGAATTCCACCACTGAGGAGGGAGCTCCGGAGGAGATGGCCAGTCGACCCCTGCAGAGGGCTACTAATCTCTGTCAGGAAGCTCCGGACACGCCCTCCAGTCGACCCCGACCAGATGAGCAGCCCCCCAGCTCGGGAGCTCCGGCGGCGGAAGCCAGTCCACCCAGCTGAGTAGCCCTCCTTTCCTTCTTTTGGATCAGGCCCTCAGCTTGGGAGCTCCGGCGACGGCGGCCAGTCGACCCCAGCTGAACAGCTCCTCCCTCGCAGCCCCAGATTCGGCCCCCTGCTTGGGAGCTCCGGCAATTGCAGCCAGTCGACCTCAGCAGGGTAGCCCTCTTCCTCCTTCTGTGGAGCCAGCTCTTAGTTTGGGAGCTCCGGCGAGAGAGGCCAGTCGATCCCAGCTGAGTGGCCCCTCCGTTCCCATTTTGGATCAGGCTCTCTGCTTGGGAGCTCCGGCGACTGCAGCCAGTCGACCCCAGCAGAGTAGTCCTTTTTCTCCTTCTCTGGAGCCGGCTCTCAGCTTGGGAGCTCCGGCGAGCGAGGCCAGTCGACCCCAGCTGAGTAGTTTTCCCCTTCCATCCCTGAAGGAGTTCGGCGACTTAGCCCTGACGATTTCTTCTGGTTCGCCTTTGGATCCTCTCCCTCCAAGACTATGGAAGGTGTTTCAAGAGGACCTCTTCCAGCCCCTGCACGCCATCTGCTGTCAGTCATTCGAGACAGCTACTGTTCCAAGCTGCTGGAAGAAGGCAGTGGTATCCCCGCTTTTAAAAAAACCTACGCTCGACCCTGCTTGCCTTTCTAATTACCGGCCAATTTCCCTGCTCCCTTTTCCGGTTAAAATTATGGAAAAACTGGTTACCCGCGCTCTGTCCAGCTTCCTAGAAGGGAACAGCTGGTTGGATGAGACGCAATTCGGCTTTCGCCCAGCGCATGGGACGGAATCCGCGCTGGTGACCGTGCTAGACAATCTGCGGGCGCGAGTCGACAGTGGTCGGGCAGCATTCTTGGTGCTGCTCGACATGTCGGCCGCGTTCGACACGGTCAGCCATCCCACCCTGATCTCTAGGCTGGAGGAATGCGGGGTCAGAGACAAGGCCAGGGATTGGTTAATCTCCTACTTGGACTGCCGTCAGCAACGGGTTTCGCTACCCCCTTTCAGTTCAGAGGAGCGGAGAGTGGGACAAGGAGTACCTCAGGGCTCAGCCATCAGCCCTATACTCTTTAATGTCTACCTCCGCCCCCTAGTCCAGCTCATTAAATCCTTTGGTATCTCCGCATTTAATTATGCGGATGATACCCAGCTGGTCTTTTCTCTGGAGGGACAGGATGCAGTCACACTGGAGACTTTTCACCGGTGCATGCAGGCGACAGCGGAATGGCTCCGGCTGAACTCGTTACAGTTCAACGGAACAAAGACAGAGGTCTTACACTGTTCCACTGATCGAGTTCCTCGCGATCTCCCAGTAGACTTCTGGCCTCCGTCCTTCTCAGAGACGGTGTCTGCGGCACAATCAGCGCGCAATTTAGGCGTTACTTTTGGGCCTAACCTGCAGTTGGATCTACATGTAAATAAGACCACTTCTACATGTATGATGCTGATTCGTATGCTGCGCAAGGTCCTTCCTCTCCTCCCTGTGCAAGCCAGACCAGAAGTAGTGCGTTGTACCATCCTAAGTCGACTTGACTATTGTAACGCACTACTTCTGGAGGCCCCGGTAACACTTCTGGGCAAGTTGCAAAGGGTGCAAAATATTGCTGCTAAACTCGCCCTTTCTCGCCCCTACCACAGCTCTTCTACGGCAGCACTGCGAGAACTTCATTGGCTGCCAGTCCATCTGCGGGTGCGCTACAAAGCAGTGTGTATTGTGTTCAGGGCTATTCATGGCCTGGGCCCCATTCCTTTGCGGCGAATGTTTGCCTGGTATTGTCCATCTAGAGCTCTACGCTCCTCGTCATCCAGGCTACTGGTAGTCCCGCGATTCCAGAGAGTGAGGATGGGTGGCCGCTCGTTCAGAGTAGCGGCAGCCAAACTCTGGAACTCTCTGCCTATATCCTTGAGAAGCCTTGAAGATTTCTTATCTTTTAGAAAGGCTTTAAAAACTCATCTTTTTCCCAGGATAGGCTGAGCTACTGTTTTCACTGAGTACGGGTCAAAGCGCCAGGATGCCCCTGGTGGTGACAGGCTGCGCTATACAAGTATGCCACAATACAATACAATACAATGTGCATACACAAAAAAAATAAAGTTGAAGTTTCATTTTTTAAGAGCAGGCATTGGTCCCTTGGCCCACTACCTGTTCTTAAAATATGTTTGCAACCATTCTCAAAGGGAAGGGGGACCCCTTACATTTGCGAATGGGTTACCACCAACTTTCAATTGGCGGTAAATTGCAAATTTGTACATACCATTCCAATTCGATACAGGTATTCGAATCGCAAATTGGACTTTTTACATCACAAAAAGCATTTTTGCCATCACAAATGGGCCGATTCAAAAAATAGGGTTGTCTGGAAACATAAAATGCTTTGTACATCTAGCCCCTAGTTCCTTATCACTGAAGCTCCCTTGACATGAAGGATTTCTAACATATCCATGACTCAAGCACATTCATAGGGCTCAAGACAGCCAGTTGTGGATGACTCCTGTCAGGTGGCCCTTGACATCAGGATAATTCAGAAATATGCAGCCAGATGGAGGATGCTCTATGATGTGCTATGAGATGAGGACGGATTTAGCTATTTGGCCACAGAGATTTGACGATGCCTTGTACACTTAATTCACACTCATCCAATACCAAGGTGGGAATCCAACTCCACTGGCATACTTTCTTGAAACCTCTCTGTCCTTCTACCTTTGACTCAGTAATGCTAGTAATACTAAACTGCTTTTCTTCCAATCCACCTAAACCCTGCTACACGCCCAACAAAAAAGTTATTGTGAGCAAGGAGAATGGGAGGTGAATGGCATGGAACAGCCTCTCCCCATAATGAATACTGCAGTCAAGCAAATAAATATTGCACTCTGCTCACAATACACTCTCTCTGAGCAATAGCTCTCAAATTTTAACTGTGATTACTAAGAGATGCAATGAAAATGATGGACAAAATGCATGTACAAAATGTGATAGATTTTCGTAAAATAAAGGGAAAGCATACACAGTAATGTGTGCAGGAGGAAAAGTAACCACACATGGTATTCACAGATCACCTACAACAATCCTGCACGTAGTAATGCATACTTGTCATTCACAGGATGTGAAGTCACATGCATGCCATGTAAATGAGGTACCACCAATGTGTAATCATACACATTGAAAAAGAAAATTGCATTCTTGGGGACTTGTATGGACCAAGGGGCACATGTGCAACCTATTTTAGTGGTGGCAATTGGAGATTGGTCCCATTTGCGACCGCTAAAACTGCTGGTCAATGAACCAACCCTATTTTTCAAGTTGGTAAGTTGGTAACCTATTACCAACTTGCAAAATAGCGTTTGCAAGTCACTATTAGGAAGGGGTGTGCCAAGGGCATCCCTTCCTAATAGCGAGTCTTACGACCGGAATTGCAACCTGCCTCATGAATATTGATGAGGCTAGTCTTTTGCGACCCTATTGAGAATCACTAATGTGTCTCAGACACACTACTATATTTCATTTTGCGAGTCTCTAATTATTGTGAGTCGCAAAAAATTGCAATGGTCATACATGGCCCTACAATCTTACAAATGTATGCAAAAAGCATCGAGGGGCCAGATGTACGGCCATTTGGTTTTGTGAGTCTCTAATTGCGATTTTTTGCAACTCACAATTAGAGACTCACAAATTTAAATGTACAAATGTGTCTGGGGCACATTTAGTGATTCCAAAATGGGTCGCAAATGGACCTGCCTCATCAATATTCATGGGGCAGGTCACCATTTGCAACCCATTGGAAATGGCTACAATCACATGGATGGTGGCCTGCTGGGTTCAGCAGACTCCCATGTCTGTGATTGCTTTTTACATAATGCAATATATTTTCTTATATTGAAGCCCGTTTCCTCCAAGGAGAACGGGATGTATTATAAACATTGAAATGAAAACTGTTCCTTTTATTTTTTTTAAGAGTTGGCGGTGGTCCGTGGGACCCTCCCTGCACTTAAAAAATGTTTTCATCCACATTCACAAATGGAAAGTAGTCCCTTGGGGTCCTCTTCCAGTTTGCCAATCGGTTATTTATTTTAGTTTTATTTATTTTTATTTTAGTGTTTTATAGAGCATGAACTTGACCCGTGAGGGTATCAGAGCATGTTACACGGTATACAGAGGTGAACAAACAAAAGTCTAAAGTACAGTAATATACAAAAAGGTTGGCTAGGGGCAGGGGTGCTGGGAACATGAGGGAAAAAAGGGGATACAAGTGTATGGCTACAGTTATAGTTACAATCAGTAAAAACAAAAGCCCCACATTTTCTCGGCGGGGTGAATTGGTGATCTTAGGAAGGAGCGATAGTCTTTGATCTGTCAGGCACACTGTGGTGGTTGAGGGCAGGCCTTAGACAAGGAATTTGCCCAAGAGGAAAGTTTTGGCCTCCTTCTTGAAACGTGCTAGAGTAGGGATTCTTCTGATGGGGGGTGGGAAAGAGTTCCAAATTCTTGGTGCTGCCCCGGAGAACGCCCTATTGTAGTTTCTTTTTTTCTGAAAACGGGCAGGTTGGAGCAAGAGGTTTCTATCAGACCGGGAGTTCCTGCTTCCTCCAGATACCACTAGTTTCTGTGCCAGATAAGCAGGGGAGTTTGCGTATAGAGCCTTGTGTGTAATACATGCCAGTTTCAGCTGTATTCTGGCTCTAGAGGGAGCCAGCTCAGCGCTTTCATATGTGGAGAGATGTGGTTGAAATTCCTAGTTCCAGTGAATAGTCTAGCAGATGAAAGGTTTTAGCTTCCACAGCTAGCTCAGGTGCAATCTGGCTGATTTAGCCATCGAGTTAATGTGGTCTCACATGTTCAGGTTACAGTCGAGGATTATGCCCTGAGATTTGGCAGAGTCCACAATGGTCGTTGGGCAGTTTAAGGCTGTAATGGCCTTGATCCACATCTGAATCGCCGGGTTGGCTTTTGAAGGGGAGATTAGGAGAAATTAAGTTTTCTTTGCGTTGAGTGTGAGTCGGTTAACGGCTAGCCATTTGTCAGTCAGTTTCAGGGTCTCGTTCAGGGAGAGGATCTCCTTGAGCGATGAAATATTGATGTATATTTGGGAGTCGTCTGCATACATATGGCAGGAGATATTGGCAGTACAAAGAACTTCGGTGAGTGGCTCTAAGTAAAGATTAAAGAGGGTGGGGGACAGGGTTGAACTCTGGGGGACTCCAACCATGACGGGGTGGGAGCGGATAGGTTGCCGTTAATGAGAAATCTCTGAGGTCGGTTGTGGAAGGAGGACCTGAACCATTCTAGGACCACGCCATCCAAACCCATCCTGAGTTTGAGGCGTTTGAGTAGTTTTCCATGGTTTACCGTATCAAAGGTGGACGTTATAGATCTAAGAGGATTAGAAGGCTGGTTTTACCTTGTTCAAGGGCTTGGAGGGCATTGTCCACTGAGAGCAGTAGAAAGCCAGAAACGCCAGAGATGCCAGAGATGCTGACCACCATTCCCGCAAAGCCAGAGCAGCAAGCTGCACGTCTCCCCGCAGCGTCCCCCCGCAGCACCACTCATAGAGCCTCATGCCGAACAAGGGGACAAGGAGACCGGGAAGCACAGCAAGCAGCTTCAGCGGGGGCCTCGGCAGCAGCTCTACTCCTGCAGTGGTAGCGGCACGGCACGACATCGGCATAAGCAGCAGACCGTCTCCAATCCCGACTTCCAGCCTCAGCAGTGGTCAGCTGGCCAGGGGCTGTAGGGGGTTCCTTGCAATCGCGCCGGAAGTGCCCAGGGAGCGCTTAGTCGATAGGCTGTCAGGTTGCCAGGAGCCTCGGCAAATTAATCACCGCTACCCCAAGGCTCAACCCGAACTCGGCAGCTTGTGGGGTCTGCTGGTCTGCCGCCGTTGGCTGTTGGTGCTGCAGTCGGGCGAGCAGGAGGAGCCAGGCTGTGACTCAGGGTTTGGGAGCTGTGCTGTGCTGTTCAGAACAGAGCAGCATGGACCACAGACCATAGAGCATTGACAGGAGCACCTAGTGGAGCATTGGGGCTCCGGAAGGAGGAGCACCGGAGGAGCACTGGAGGGGAACCAGAGCGAACCAGAGCGCCAGTGCGGAGCAGAACGGAGTAGAGGAGGAGAGGCACTCCACGGGCGCAGTGTGTAGAAAGTTGAGACTCCCAGTGTGTGCAGGTGCAGGCCACTGGGCAGGCAGCTGAGCAGGCAGCTGAGGTGAGACACTTTTCAACTTTGCCTTACCTCCCTTGCCTCTCGCCTCCCCCCCAGCCGCCCCACTTACTCCTCCACCTGCCACACGGTTGACCCTGGTGCGTCAAGATCCAAGATCTAAGAATTCTGGACCCACACAGTCGGAAGCGCCGATCAACAAAGGATAGAGCGCAGCTCAAAGACCATAGCCTAAAGACTAAAAGACTAAAAGACTAAAACCTAAAAAAACAGCCGTCACGCCAATCAATCCGACGCAACCGATCAACCGCTATTCACCACCCGCCTAGCTGCGAGTGGCGCACCGTGGGCGGGCAGTGAGAGTCTCATCAGTCACGCCAAGGCCCTCTGTAGGGGGAGCCCGCAGATCCCGGTGTCGTTGGAGGGGGGAAAAGCTTGTCCCACCTAGCCCCCCCCACTCAAACTGCAGGCGTTGTGCCAAGTCAATCCAAGTCAATCCTGGTGAGACAATCAAACTTTGAAAAATATGAGGACCAGAAACTCGAACCTGATACAACTACAGGAGAAGCCCCGCCCCCATAGATCAGCCAGGAGACAGAAGGCGAAGCTATTCTACCCCCCAGGAATAGGTGGCTTTTATCTAGGGCTAGGGCTCAGAGATGGGGATCAAACAGGAGCAGCCGGAGTGACCGGCGCAACTCCGACGTCACCGGAATTTCCAGCGGAATACCCAGCTCCGACATTAGCAGCCCCAACAGAGACCCTCAGCCCATCAAAGTCGATAGTCCTTAAGTCCTGCCTCAGTGCAAAAGAAACGCCTACCAGGCCAGCTGGAAACAGGGATATAAGAGCCTTTTTTAGCCCCAAAGTACCCACACCAGCGGAACCTCGCCCGACCTCGACCTGTTCATCTTCTATTAAGGCAACTGATGACGGGGAGATTCCAAGCCCTACAGCACCCTGGGCACTCGGCATTCCACTCTCGCCAAAAATAATCACTCTCTATGGCGGAGCACCCCTTAAACCTGTCACACCAAAAGCGGTCCCACTCTGGCCCCCAGCTTAGACCCATCAAAGCCTGACGAACTCTCAGCTGAGTCTCACTCCAAATGGTGCACCCTTGCCCGACGTGCCTAATAGTTAACATGTAGATAATGAAGGAAGAACACCGTCATCACCTGGCATTTCACAAACTCAGTCTTCGAATTTAACAAGATCAAGCTTTCTGGAACACGTTAAAATGGCCCAGTCTCCAACTCCCTCGAGCAGAGACGCGGACAAGGGGGAGAAGTCCCCAATGATCACAAACCACCTATCGCTGATCAAAGAGGCGCTCATTTCAAAGACAGGTGCAGCATTAATGCACGCGGACAAGCTTGACGCCCAAATTAACATCTTACAAAACGTCGCGGGTCTGATCTCCGGGATAGATTTTAATTGGACCACCTGAACTCTCTGTTTCGCAGAGCACAGGACAGCACTCACCTAAAGACAGACTCATGTGGCTGCAGCCCAATTCTGCTCAGCCTAGAAAAACTACCAAACATCATGACTACACTAATTGAGGACCTCAAGAATGAAGCAAGTAAGAATCAGAACTTACCCGCACAGGACACCGCCCAGGCATCCCCAAAAATACAAGGCACAGCTAATTCTCAAACTTGCTGCATAGAAATTCCTGAAGGGGAGAAGATCACGGGTCCGGCACCTTCAACGACGACCAACGCGAGCGGAACAACTGCCATCCTGACTCAGACCAACAATAAAGACTTACATCACTCCTTTAAACTGGCTAGCCCAGAACTTCAAAACCTATCCAGGAAAAACAAGAAAAAATTAAGAAAACTCAACAAAAGAGTAAAAACCAATCACACCCCACTAATCCAATTCGGCAATGGCTTTTGCCCGTCAATCAGAGGTCCGGTCACATGGAGACGCAGAAAGCAATCCAGCCGGCAGCCATAACTATGACAACAGGGAAATTTGAGTCATCCGCGGAAGCCTTTCATTCAACTAATTTGGCAATAGACCAGATCATGCTGGCCTATCCTGCAGCCCCCCAGCCAGCCCTGGCATTGAAACTACAAAACCAAATGCCCGACCTGCAAGGACAATGCGATGGGGAAGCAAATCAAGTCCCCCCAAGTGACCGCGAGTCTCGCCTAACAAGTCACCAGCCCTCTAGTTACACAAAGACCACAATGAGCAGAGTGACTCTAGCGCCATCAGTCGCTAATAAATCATCAGTGACCAACGTAACGTCGGAAACCCCTCAGGGCGCACGCCAAGGCATTCTTGGCCTTAAACCCGAGCAGGTTGGGGACCGGTCATTCAACACCAGACCACTTAGCCCACCCCTTGTGGTGACACCTCAGCAAACAACAGGGCTAATAAACCAGGCATTCATTAATTTGCCCAGGGCGTGACAGCCATCATTCACTGGCATACAGGACAAAATCTGGAAGGACGCAAACGTTGCCAATAACTCAGTTCAAATAACATCCCAGGGGCGGAAAATAATGTTGTACTCTGAATACACCTCACAGGGTAAGTGGGACATCCTCAACCGTGGTAACATCCTAACACTCTGCGCAAACAACCCAGGTTTGGAAGGGATAAAAACTACAGATATTGAGACTATTTCCTTCCTTCCGCCAGACCCGGAGGAGAAACGTGAAACTACGGAGCTAATTTTCTCCAGCTCAAACATGGTAGAGGCCCTGAAGAGACAACATACTCTATTGGAAAGTTGGGGCATAAAAATAAAGTCCCATCACGTGCAAAAATACCCATTAATATTAAAAACTCACTACCCGCTCTTCGGCTCGGAAAACCAGGAACAGCCTACGGGGGGAACACACGTTTGAAGGCTCTCCCTGATCTCGCCCCCCATGCAGCGTCAGTTCTTCAGGGCTCCAAAGGCAGCATGAGCAAAGGCTTAACCAACGGAAGTCCGCTTAAGATAACAACAAACTTGAGTCAAGGCAAACACATGTGCGTAACAAGGGGGTGTGCGAGTAAAGACTGGTCCTGGCTGCCGTTAGCATTAAACCCCAGCTCCTAACACGCACTGTCTTGGAGAAACGGGGTGCTTTTCTCAGCACATGACTAATGGGCAAGTGAAATACATAAATCAACCCGTGACCATCAAGACCTTGAAAATCATGACCTGGAATGCAGCAGGATTCAAAACACTGTTACAAAATCATGTTGCAGTGACATTCCTGGAAGAGGCAGATATTATCTGCATACAAGAATCATGGGCGACTAATCCTCTCTCACTAAGACGATATGCAGAACACGGCACACCTGCAACAAAGACCAACATATTCGGAAGACCATCAGGGGGGATGTGTGTCTATATAAAGCACTCGCTGGAATTAGAATTCAAGGAAATAAATAGCCTGCCCAACACGCTCCAGGCGGGCATCCTGAAAGGCCCCCCCTCGATCAATGGAACCTCTTCTATCTTGGTGATTAACATCTACCATAACCCGCATGGATCTACAGCCGATTTGTCTACGCTAATAAATCATCTAGAGGCCCTGTTACTACAATTCCTGGCATTGGATTGCATCATTCTCGGTGACCTCAATATCCACAATATAGGAGTCATACCTCCACAAAGTCCCCAATCCGGGGCCACCAAGGCACTGAAGACCCTATTAAAATCTTAAAAACTGGCGACAGCACACTCTGTCCATCTAAAGAACAGGCCAGGGGCCTTTGTCGCTTCCACGTACAACAACCAGACCACGATTGACTACATCATCTTAAGTGACAATCTGCAACCTTTGATGGCGGATTACTCTGTTCACCAGCACAGCGACAGCGACAGCGACCACGCCGCCTTAATAATTACACTGAATTTGACAACAAACACACGCCATAGGCTACAACACATTGGGGCTTCAAACGGCGAGGAACTGATAAAGCTACCTAGAAGAATTAAATGGGGGCAGGCAGCAACCATCACGTTCAATAATTGGACAGACTCATGGGCAGGCTGGCCACCGAGTGACCACACAAATGCCGCTATAGCAACATGGGACGGAATCACCGGGACCCTAGCGGTGATACTTCGAGGGGACACAGCAAAGGTAACCCGTTGGCACCCACCATGCACTCTCGGATTCAATAGGGCCATCAAAGAAAGCGCCAAAAATATGAACAAAAAACGAAAAGCGCACCGGGAAATGGCACAGCCTCAGACAAAAAACAGCTACAAGAGGCCGCAAGAAGCCATTCGAAGAAGGTGTGGACCGCAAATCGCAAAACTTCGCGAAGCACAATGGCTGAAAATCTTTGACCAGCTGAGCCCTGGGAAATCGCAAGAATTTTGGAGCTATTTAAGCAATCTCGGATGAGGTATAAATCACAGAGAAAACTCCCTTGAGGCCTCCACTTGGGTTGCTTACGTAAAAACCCTATACAATGAAGACCAAGATGCCCTTCACTCTAAGATTTTTTTAAAAATCAGGCATAACGGCACCCCGGGCCCCAACGGCCTCCCAGGACTATTGTTTAAAGCGAACATAGAATTCTGGGCCGAAAACCTGACCCACCTATATGCCAAATGCTGGCTCCTGGGGGATATGCCAGACTCCTGGAGAGGTTCGCTCTTACACCCAATCCATAAGAAAGGGCCTAAATCAGACCCGTCCAACTATCGAATGATTGCCCTCCAGGACATCGAGGGCAAAGCCTATGCCAGTGCCATTTTGACAGATCTCACAGACTGGGCATGTGAAGAAGGTCTTCTGCCCTTCTGCCAAACCGGATTCAGACCCGGGTCGTCAACCGTGGATAACATCACTGCTCTTTCTTACCTGGCCCACCAAGCACGGCTGCGCAAGAGTCTCCCTCTATTCGCCTGCTTCATCGACTACTCTGCAGCTTTCGATGGGGTAGACCGCGCTATCCTATGGAGAAAGCTGGCCCAATGGAACATCAACCCGACCCTGTTAAGAGCAATCCAGTTGTTGTATCAAAAAATGTGGGTCCGAATTAAACTCTCGAGCAACTTTGCATCTGAGAAGATTGACACGAGATCGAGGCACAAAACAGGGATGCGTTCTAGCACCTCTGTTGTTTAATCTATATACAGCAGACATGGAGATAGCCCTGTCTGGGACAGCCCTAGCAACTCCAAGGATCGGTGGAACTAAAATCCAGTTCATGCAATACGCTGACGATCTGGTACTCCTGGATCACACCAAGACTGGCTTGCAAAAGGCGCTGATCACCCTGGCAACTTACAATGACAAGAACCGGCTGGTAGCTAACCCTTCCAAGTGAAAGATAGTAATCTTTGGTCTTTACCCAAACAAAAAACTAGCCAAATGGAGGCTTGGCCACCTGTCTTTGGAAAGCACACAGCAATACACTTACTTGGGTGTCTGCTATCACGAGTCAGGGCTTTCTGGTACTCATTTAAAGAAAATCCAAAGCAAAGGGAAAACTATCACCTATGTGCTCTGCAAATTACAAGCCACCTTACACAGCACATCGACAATGGCCATCCAAAGAGTACTTAAGGCAAAACTAATGCCGGCCCTCAATTATGCCCAACAAGCGTTCCCGGGCAAACTCAACAAGGAACTGGAAAAAATCAACTGCAGAGTGTATAAGAAATTATTCTTACTACCGAAGTGCACCAGAAACACTCTTGTCCACCTAGAATTTTCACTCAACCAACAAAAACTGGAAGAGATGGCTGCCCTGTGCAAATATTACTATCTCATAACAGCGGCACAAGACAAGACACTGAAGGCAGTTCTGAAACACATTTTCACTGAACCCGGGAACCCTTGGTCAACCACCTTTACCACGGCGAAGGAACTCCTCAATCTCGCCTCCTATCATTGGAATCCCGAGCTAGTTAATTATACGGCAATTAAAAACGCCATCAAAAAACAAGTTTGTATCCGTTCCCGGGAACTGGATTTGGAGTCATTGGCAAGACGAGATTTCCATGAGTCCCTATGCCTGCCGCACATAGTGCATAATCCCAAACACCATCTTATGCAGGCTGTGGGCCGCTCTGCCCTTCCCAAGATTTTAGCCTACAGACTAATCCCTTGCCCATTAAAGAACTATATGCACTCGAACGGACAGGACTGGGAGTACCGGAATGCAGGCTCTGCAATTATAGACGAGAGTCGCTGGCCCATTTAATACTTTGCTGCCCGGCCCTGCGCGCAGCAGGCAGCCTTTATCTCAGGCCAATCCTACGACAAATGGGGTCACGTACCGCAAAGGAGGCGGTCTATCAACTATATACATTGACCATAGTAAAGCAAATGGCCTCTTTTGGAAAGTTTATCCAACAGACATGGTCTAAGCTGATGGCTACCCAGGGCACAAACGATTAGAGACTTTGCAGATGCATGCGGGGCTGCCTTTGCATAGACACTATTCTCTTGAGCTTACCAGTGTCTAGGGATCCACTATACAGACTTACCAGATGAATTACTTGCTGTTTTACTCTTTTTGTAATTTTGTACTCTGTTTTTAATGTAATGGTTTTGAGTAACCAAACAATAAAAATCAATCAATCATAGTAGTTTCAGTGCTGTGCCCTGGTCTGAATCCAGATTGGAAGTCATCAAGTAGGTGGAAGTTGTTGATGTGCTGACTTAGTTGTTGTTGTACACACTTCTCTAATACTTTGGCTAAAAGAGGGGCATTGGAGATATGTCTGAAATTGTCGGGGGAGGCTGGATCCAGTGATGATTTTTTTTTAAATAGGGAGGACTTGGCCGGCTGTCAAGGGGTCCGGATTCCATCCCTGCTGGAGAGAGGCGTTGATTATTGTAGTCCAGCAAGGAACAATGCTTTTGGAGGCAGCAGCTAGGCAGTTGGATGGTAGCGTGTGTCATTAAAGTAGTTATTTGGGTTTGAGATAGAGAGGATTTTAGAGATGGAGACTTCGTCATAGTATTCGAAGTCGGTCCAGCGTGCTTTGTTTTTAGGTGAGGCCAGTGGGGGTAGTGCGGAAAGGGGGGGCAGGTTCGGAAGGGGTTGAGAGTAAGTGGCGGTACTGAGTTCAATTCCTAATGCCGTGATTTTATCAGCGAAGAAAGAGGAGAATTCCTCCAAAGATATTAGAGACTTAGGAGATTCTTTCGGTGTTTTAGCCAGTTTATTTGATTGGTGTTTGACCAGTTCAAAGAGCTTGCAGGGTCTATTCTTGGCATTCCCCAATTCCGATCTGAAGTATTCTTTTTTTTAATTGAGGATGTGCTTATTGTAGGAGTTTCTCGCCTGGCTGAGAAGTTTTAGATGCGTAGCAGAGGGGTGCTGTCTCCAGATTCTTTCAGATTGCCGTAGGGATCTCCTCTCCAAATTGTGGGAACCAGTGAACCAGGGGTTTCTGTCTTTGATTTGTGTTCTTTTTAGTTTTAGAGGGGCACGTGTGTCCAGAATGTTTGATATAGACGCTGAGTAATGTTCATTGAGGTCACTGCCCATATTTATATGCGAGGGGGAGGTCAGATTTGCAGCGAGCGTCCAGTTTCATAAGGTCAAAGTTCTTAGTGTCTCTGATCCAGCGTTTGGGAAACACAGATTGCAGAGTCTTTGTCTTGTGGTTACTACCTCCTCTACGGAGCTGGAAAATTATGAATGCTTTGCGACCACATTCTGGTCACAAAACATTCTTACATATCAGTGCTATTCGATATTAGGAAGGGATGCCAATAACAGACGCCTTCCTAATACTGAAGCGCAAAAGCAAAATGCAATTTGGTAACAAGTTACCAAATCGCATATTGACTTTTGTACATGGCAAAATGTATTTTACCTGTTGCAAACAGCCCAATGACCATTTGCGACATGTATAATGCTTCGTACATCTGGCCCTAGATGTCAAACACTTTCATACATGTTGAACAAGTCATAGCCTAAGCACACAGCACAAGGGATTGCCAGAACAGTCATTCTTCACAGGTAAAGTGATAATCATTATCTGGCACATTCTCAAGGGTGTTCCTAGGGCAAAGAAAGTTGATGAAGCATCCTTCTTGGTACCCCGCAATACTTCCATGCTGTCTCCATTTAAAGAGTCATGAGACCCTATGCAATACCAAGCCTTCCATCTACCAATCACTCTAGAATGGAAGATGAACAGAGGACAAACTGCTAGGAATCTAATTATGACAGCACACACCCAATATGCAGCTGCTGATGTTATCTTTTAGCTACAACTTGCTATGCCATCACCTTATTGTGGAGCACACTCTGCCATTGCTTTAACTGCAATGTTGTCTTGAAGCACCTACATATCATTCGGCACACGTGTGTCCCTTTGTGGCTTGGCTTGACTATTCGTACATAGGTTTTGTGTCTGGCTCCAACTGAGGGTACTGGCTTCTTTCTGTGAGGATGAGATTGTGCGAGTAGCTCCAAGGATGGCAGTCAACACTACATAGCATAGGTTTAACTTGGAGCGACACACTGGGTAACAGGATAGGCTGCCTGTAGCCATCCATGGGTGAAAATATTCCCACCATGGTTCTTCTACACATCTCATAGACCTGATCACTGTGTTTTCTCACTTTAGTACTTCTTCTTTATTAGTTAGTTATTGGAGGAGTGTACCTAATGCTATTTAACCTTGCCTTTCATTGTTTATTAAATAGAGCTGTTCAAGTGCTCACACCTTCCTTTTCTTCTAGTGCTGTTTGAACATGCTGTCTTTCACTGCACCTGCATTGCACTTGCATGGTGTGACAGAAGTGTGGCTCCAGTGTCTCTTGACTTTCTGGGTATATTTTTTTATTGTCTTTCATTCCCAAATCTACTTTTTTCTTCGGGATAACACACTTCTGTAGGTCAGCAGAATTATCCTTCCTCGTTCTTGGTAAAAAAAAAATACTATTCTTCTATTGACAGTTGTGTTCTACAATGCGCTGGTCACAGTGGTCATTACTCCTTTCAGTGAAAAGACAGGGCTGTGCTCTCCCTGACTCTATCCAGCCCCCACTTCTACCTGTAAGAACCTATTTCTTTCTTTGAAAACACAGGCTAAACCTGTAACCTATTTCTCCAGCTCTGCTATTGTTTTTTGTTTAATGTGTCCAGGCTTGTTACTTTAGGACTAGTGGTTCATTACACATGCAAGCTATTTAAAAGGTGCTTTTTTTTATAAATCATGAACCAGATTTATTGAGGTTGTGTGTCACCCTTGCACCACACAAGGGGATAAATGGCAACGCAAACCCTAGAATGAGATTTACCAAGCCACGCAAGGCCACCTTGTGTGACCCTGCGTAGCTTGGTAAATGTGATGTAACGCAAGACAGCACAAGTGGCTGCCTTGCATTACTCTGCGTGGTGGGGAATTTACATAGGTAGAGTGTGGGTGTTCCCATGCATCCACCCATGTATTATAAAGCATTTCCAGATTTACAAACATTGATAGACCAGGGAATTTGCAGAATTGTACACGTTCCCACCAGAGGCACCACAAACAGGGGACATATCTGTCTTTCTCCTTGTTGTTTCCTGTTTCTAAGTGTGCTGCATTGAAGAAGCACACTTAAAAAGAGGAAAATGCCTCTAAGGATTGTTTGTGCAGGAAGATGTCCCTTCCTACACACAAACAACCCTTCCTGTAACACCAGCACCCTTGCTCCATGTCGCAAGAGTGCCTGCATTGGTGCTAGACTACAGATTGTGCGCCAGCTCAGGCAGAGGACAGGAGTGTGCCATATCTTGATAAATATGGTACATACCTGCCCTTTCAGGCAGCACCGCAAGTTGTCTTGCTGTTTTGTGTTGGTTAAAAAATTTAAATCTGACCATATGTTCCTTCCGTTAGATTCTGGCATTGTTGTTTTAATAATATATATTTTTTATTATGCTTCAATAATTCCTTTAGAAATTCACCACATTATAGTAACTTTTTTGCCCATAGCACGCTCAACTGCCACAGAATTCATGACTCCTTATCAACAACTACTTGTATATATTTGTAGCCATTCACTTTGTTTAATTTCTGACATTTGTCCTCACACCATTTCAGAATATGAGCTGACCTCATGCAGGCAAAGAGCAGTTGTTTGGGCACAAAGAGTTGAGGGGATGAGATAGGTGGTTTCAAACCAGAACCTAATTTTGCAATTAAAGCTTTAGATAGAACAATCTACAGATTTGGGGCCAGATGTATGACTACTTTTTTGCAGTCACAAATGGGAAATCGGCCCGTTTGCGACCACAAAATAGGTCTGTGCAATGTACAAACCCGATTTGTTAAACGGTAACCTATCCCTGACTCCAAAAATAGGGTTTGCGACATGCATTTAGGAAGGGGCGTGCCAAGGGCGTGCCTTTCTAATTGCGAGTCGCACTTCCATGTACGATGTTTTCCACCGCAATTGCTCTCACAAAACACTCGCAGTTTACCACTTATTTCAAAAACATGGAGAGCCACTCGCAAACAGGAAGGAGTCCCCAGGTGACCCCTTACCCTTTGTGACTGGCATCAAAAATATTTTTTAAGAGCCGGCAGTGGTTGCACGGACCACTGCTTACTCTTAAAAAATGAAACAGAAACGTTTCATTTTACTTTTTTTAATGCAGCCCGTTTTCCTTTATGGAATATGGTCTGCATTAAAAAAACTGCTTTATTTAAAAAGCAGTCACAGACATGGTGGTCTGGGAGTGCTGGCCATTCCCAATGGGATCACTTATTGCGACTTGCCTCAAAAATATTAATGAAGCAGGTTATTTGTGACCCCATTGAGAATCACAAACAGTGTCTGAGACACTTTTGTACATGCCGTTTTGGGAGTCACAACACGCCACAATTTGCAACTCGCAAAATGGAATGGTTGTACATCTGGCCCTTGGACACCTTCTAGAAAGAAAGATTCACCCCACTGTAAACTCTCTCTCCCAAAAGATAGTACAATGTCTGGAGTGATCAGGCATTTACAGAGGCTCTCCAAGAGGAAGGTGAGGTAAAGGCCCTAACATCTTGCCCTTAATATCTAGGCATAGTAAGTAGGAGTATGCCCTCCAAGCACCAATGTACCTTAGTGCTGCACTCATGTGTTATCAGTAGTGTTGATATTTAGAAAGAAATATCGAGTGGACAAAATATTGTGTCAAGAATATCAAAGACAAAAAAATTGTGAAGGTAAGTTTCTATGTGTAAGCAAAGTATTACTATATATAACTACACATAAATATACCTTAACAATATATATATATATATATATATATATATATATATATATATATATATATATATATATATATATATATATATATATATATATCTTCAAGGTTGTCAGACCTGGCATCTTTTTGCATGTTTCCCCTTTCTTTTAGCTTTCTGACCTCCCGGTTTTGACTCTGTTTTTGCTGGTTTAGTGTCTCTGGGCACTTTCTCACACTGTTCAGTGTTAAAGTGCAAGTGCTGCTGTTGTAAATTGTGTTATGGATTGGTGTTTCCCTGATTGGCATATTGATTTACTAGTAGGTCCCTAGTACAGTGCACTGAGAGTGCCAGGGCCTGCAAATCAAATGCTACTAGTGGGCCTGCAGCACTGATTGTGCCACCAACAGATGTAGCCCTGTAAAGGTATTTCAGATCTGCCACTGCAGAGTCTGCACGCAGTTTGTAACTGCCATGTCGACCTGGCAAGTGCACCCACTTGCCAGGCTTAATCTTCCCTTTTCTTACATTTAAGAAACCCCTAATGTAGACCCAAGGTGGCCCCATGGGCAGGGTGCAGTGTATGTGAAAGGTAGGACATGTACTTAGGTGTGTGACTTGTCATGATTGTGAAATACATTGTATTTGGTTTTTCACTACTGAAAGGCTATCTATTCTATTGGATAGAATGGGAGCCTATTTATAACATATTATAATTATAACCTTCCATTGGGACAAAATAGAAAGATGGAGTTTAGTATGCCTGACCTCAGAATATAAAAATGCATTTTTTAGTAAAGATGATTTTTATATTGTGTGTTTCAAAATACCACTTTTAGATAGTGAGTAATTTTTTTCTTTCTTAGCCATCCTGTGTCCTTTGCTGGTTTGTGAGATTGACTGTCTGGCTTTAGAGTGGCAGGAGCTGGGGATGTGCATTCTCTCAGACGGCCACTGGGGGAGGGGGTTGATTGTTGTCCTGCCTTTCCCGAATGAGTCATGGCTGGGCTGAATAGACCTGGGCTGCATTCAGAGTAGTGGGAGGAGTTTTCATTAGCACCTGAATAGGCCTGGTCTGCATATAGAGTGGTAGGAGGAGGTTTCCTATGCAGCTGAATAGGCCCTGTTTATCTTGGACAATGCTGTCTCCAGCTCCTACCGAAAAGCTGGCCGGAGAGGACCAAACTGGTTTGGACTAAGTACAAACACGCTCTGCTTGAGAGAACAAAGGTATAAATATTGGGGCCCTGACCACAGAACTTTAGAACTCGCTGGAATCAAGGAAGCTGCCAAGAAGAAGAGCTGGAATCCCTGCCAGAAGGAGTACTGCCCCTTTGCTGTGTTGTTGCTTTGTTGGGTTTGCCTGCAGTTGCTGTTTCTGCCTTGGGCAGTGAAAGGACTGGACTAAACTTTCATTACTTGTGCTAAGTATCTCCAAGCACTTGGAGTAGAGCTTGCCTCCTGTTCTGAAGTCTCAGGGACCCCAAAGACTTCACCAACCTCTGGGTACCGCTTCTGGAACCATTGTTTCAGTTTCCCACAGAAGGGAAAAGCAACTGACTCCGCCACCGACTCCGTCGCTGGCTCTGTGTCCTGTAGGCACTGCACTCTCCGCACTCTCCACCACCTTGCTTCTCTGTGCCACCCTGTTCTCATGGACGCCATTGCTGCCTGCTGACTTAGACACTCGTGACCACATCATTGCTGGGGGGCACCGCTCGTAAGTTTCACGATGCACCACCTCATCCCACACCGCAGTATGGACCGACCGACACCAGCTTCCCGCAACCAGTCCTGTCGCCTGCACCGTGATCTGTCAACATCACATCGAGTACCACCTTCACTCTGCACCGCAGCCCTGGTCTCATCGACGCTGCTGGACAACTGTCACCAAGCCGCTGACTGCCCCACGCCTTGAGGTCACCGGACGCTGCACCACTTAACTTCACATCACAACCATGATGGTTGCCACAACCAGCTCTCACCAACGTGTCAGCCACAACACAAAAGTTACTGTTTATGAGTCTACCAACACCACTGAACGACGCAGTCAGACAGAACTATTGGATTCTGTTGTTTTCAGTATTGGGGTAGCACCGGACGGAGCTACCGACTTGGAATTTGAGATATTTCTGCAACGTATATATTTTTAAGTAGTGTATGTTGGTTTCTTATCGTTTTGGTCTTGTTTTGGATATATAAAAATAGTGGATATTTTTCTAAACTTGTGTTTTGTCCTTTTGTAGTGTTTTCACTGCATTACTGTTGGTCATGTGCAAATGCTTTACACACTGCTCTGAGATAAGCCTGACTGCTCATGCCAAGCTACCAATGGGTAAGCAGTGGTTAGTTTAAGAGTGTAACTCCCTTACCCTGACTATGAAGAAGGGTCCCTACTAGGACAAAGGTGCCAACCCTTGCCAACCAGAGACCCCCATTTCTAACAAAAGTACATAGATGTGGAGTAGTAAGTCTATACTTACCTGTTTGCACTTACCTTCTGGATATTTTGGCCCTAGATATTTTTGACACAATAATCTGTCCCTATATTTTCAGTGATCCATTATCAGTTCCACAAAACGTTTGCGAAAGGGTTTCTTGTTGAGCTAAGTTCTCAAAAACAACAATTATCAAAGCCAATAGGTTGGCCCTTGGCAAGCTGGTTCCATTTTTTTTTAAAGTAGGCAAAAATAGAAACCAACCACCAAAAATGTGGCACTTGTAACAAAATGTTTAAGTTAAAAAATATTACCCATCGCTTATATGTTTAATAGAACAATACATGTGCTTATGACTAGGCAGATGTGCTTTAAAACAGGTGTGGAAGCTCTTTAGTTTGAATGTATGAGAAAGAGTGCTACTGGCTTTGAATGACTGCATCCAGAAAACAGGTTAAACTCAGAAGAGTGACAAACACAAGAAAATCTACAAAGATTAGAAAGAAAAAAAAGCATTGGTGAAGTATTGGCCCACCTACCCGGACACTAAAGTGCACTAAAGTTCACTTTTTAGGTGGGTGTGCTCATATGATCAGGCAAAATACCAACACTCACAGTGCAAGTCAGTCATTAGCCAATGTGGGCTGACCATTTACCCCATGCTGTAAGCTAGAGTGGGTGGAAGCAGAATATGAATAACAATTTAGTATACCAATGGATGAAGAGGGCCGACCAAATCTCCTTAATGTATGTATTTTTATTTTTCCATTGTTTTGCAGTGGTGGTCTGTCCTTAAGGGCAGAGTGGCCTGCTCCCCCCACTTTTTTCAAACATGAAAAATGTTTGACAGGCTGGGCAAAGCTCAGTCTGACAGACACTCTTCATGTTCAGACAGGCAGCTAGGTGCTGTCGGTGCACTAAATGGGTAGGTGGCTGGCTGCCTTAGCTGAGCTTTGCCCGGCTGAAGATGTCACAGCCCTGAGGTCTTGACCACCTCAGCCTGGCAAAGTCCTTGGTGGGCATCCCCAAATGACGAGGGGAAGCATCACTGATAGCTTATAACCTGGATACTTCAGTTTTAATCTCTGAAGTGCCCAGGGCCAAGTGTCTATTAGTGATGCTCGTCACAGACTGGTGTGGGGTCAGCAGTTTACGGACCCCCATCCCACTCTGTAACAAAGCAGGGACACCTGCCTCTTCTCATTGGCTGACCCATAACAAGGTCAACCAATGAGAGGAAGGTACGCCCTTGGCACACCCCTTCCTAATAGCGACTCACAAACCCTATTTTGTCAGTTGGTAATAAGTAATCAACTCGCATAAAATAGATGATACATTCCAAAAGGCATTTTTGCTGTCGCAAATGGCCCGAATCTCCATTTGTGACCTCTAAAAACATGTGTACATCTGGCCCTTAATAACTGTGATGTCTCAATTGCTTCTTGGGACTAATTTATATTTTTTACTATGATGCACTGCAGTCCTGGTAGTGATAACAAATAGCCATGAACTTTCGTCACTGCTGTACAGTTTTGTTAGTTTTAGGACTCTTGACTACATTATAAGTTTCTGTACTTTATCCAATTCTGTCCTATTTTTCTATAATGTAGGCTCTTTAAAGTGAGTTTTAGTTTGCGTAGACTTGGGGTTGCACACCATGGCAAAATATATATGCAAATTAATGTCTAGATCCAAACACTTCATACATGTTGCAAATAAATCTAAAAGATTTTTCAACCCATTTGCTATGTGTGCCATAAGGACTGCGTCATTCACAAAGAATAGCACCGGGCGTAGATGCAAACCTACTTTGGGCATATCCTGTCCTGCCGACTGAAATGTCAAAGACATAGAATGGAAAATGAAAATGGGACCAGGAAACACGCCTGATGTACTCCCCTACTGATCCTAAGGGAATTTATATTTATTCATCTGTCACTCCATAGTGTAGACATGCAGCATTATTGGAGTGAATCTGTGCCACAAAATAAACAATTGCCTGATCCACTATGTTTGAAATTAGTTTTCTGGTTGGCAGAGGAATGCACTCTGTCAAATCAGGAACCACAATCCGAGTTAGGGTAAGCCAGATACAAATCATAAATTAACCTGTGCTCACCCTCTGGTTGCTTGGCACAGAGCAGAAGGCTTAACTTAAGACGTAATGTGTAAAGTATGTTTGCAACACTTCAAACAGTAACACAGTGAAAACACTACAAAATGACTCCACACCAGTTTGGAAAAACATATTATGATTTTATAAATAAAACAAGACCAAAATGCCAAAAATCCAATAAGTAGATGCCAAGATATGCATTTTTAAAGATTAAAGTGAAAAATAGCGCTGAGAAGCAATAACCGCCTATGGGGTTATCTGGTCACATTGGACCGGGGCAAAGACAAGAGTTCAGGCTTACTGCGATAGAGTGCGGGCCAGATATAGGAGGCATGCAAGGCCAGCTGAACAAAATTACCTTGATCCTGGTCACAACAGCGTGATGCGGGGTGCAGTCAAGCAATGCGTCAGTGACAATCCCACAGCCGAGGTGATGCGTGGCATTTCTCCACGCAGCGATATGCCAGTTCCAAAGATTAAGCACCAGTTCTGAGATGCATTGGTTCTGAGTGGGATGCACTGGGTTTCTTTACACAGTCGAGAGGATGCGTTGATCGTTACTCACTGCAGTGGGGATGATGCGGTGGTTCCGATGTGTCGGTTCCGATGGTGATGCACTTGTTCCAACCAAGTGCGATGCGCACGTTCTTTTCCTGCTACAGCTGCGATGAGTCAATTCTGTGTCTCACAAAACAAAATGCATCGATTCACTGGAGCAAGCACCTGGATCCACTTCCAATGGACACAGCAAAGTAGTAGAGTGTAAGACTTTGATATCCCTGGGGCTTAAAACAGAAGGTAAGTCAGCATGCCCTTGGAGATCCCTCTAGGTTCAAGTCAAAGGACATCATATTTGTGATTTTGGTGTAAGGCAGGGCAGCAAGGCAACTAGCTATGCTGCCCTATGCCAAAGTGAATGCATGGTACTGGCTGTAGAGGGTGGAGAGTCAAGTGACTCTCACCAAAACTCCTTTGAGATGACTGTAGAGGGGGGGCCACAACACTAAAATAAGAGTTCTAATTTGCCAGCAATAAATCTCAATAAATTAAGTGTTAGCCTGAAAGCCACAGCTACCAAGCAGTCCTGAAAGGCTGCATAGGGATGGAGCACTGTCTCATCAATTGAAATTTGTAGCTTGGTATCGTTCACATAGTTCATGAAATTGATTCCCTACAAGCAACTGAGCCAAAGGATGCAAATATAAATAAAAGAGGATATGTCTCAGTGATAAGCATTGTGGGATGTCCTGTTGTAGAGATTTAAACCTTAAGCAGTATAGGGTCTAGTGTACTGCCTGTGATCTATTTTCAAAATAGGCCCTAATCCACTGAAAGGCTGAATCACAGATACCCAGTTCTCCCAATCTTATGAGCAATAAATCACAGGATATCGTATCAAAGGCAGCAAAAAAGTCCAACAGCCCCAATGTTGCCAGGTGACCCTTGTCTACTGACAGATGTAGGGCATCCAAGATGGAGACCAGGGCAGATTCTGTCACATGCTATTCTGCTCCACTAGATTATACCAGTGCCTAATAATGGATTTCTCTAAGACTTTGACTGGGAAAAGCAGCAAATATATAGGGTGAAAGTTGCTTAGAATTCCTGGGTCTGCGTTGGCATTTTCCAGCAGAGGAACAGTCAGGTTTTCTACTCATCCAGCACAAGAAATTGAGTATTAGGTTTATTACAAATATCAACAGATGTGTTTCAAGAGAAGGTGCTACTATCTTCAAGACTGATAGAGGAGAGGGACATGAAGGAAAAGCCAAAGTAATAGAACTCCTCAGAAGTCAGAAGATCAGATTTAGAGAACCTCAGCCTCTAAAGTTGAGCTGGACACTACATCAGTCACTGTCACTCTGTAAATACAATTGGAGCTGTTAAGGGTACTATCATACTCTTTAAGATAATCAGGATGTTTTTTCTCAAAACAGTTAGACAGTTTATCACACAGCTTCTGTGAAGTCTCAACTGGTTGATAGGAACAGGAGGGATTAAACACAGAACAAAGCACTGAAAAGATCTCTTCAGATGTATTATTGTCTTCTTAAATCTTATTAGCAAAGAAATTGTCCTTAGCTGTTTGTAAGATGGTAAATCTTTAGTGTCATTTTTAGCTTTGATCTGGTTTCCATGGGATAGTTAACACATCATACGCATTCAGAATGTGTACAGCTGATTTTGGGTGGTCAAAAAAAGAGGTGTTATGCCATAGGGCAGACAGACGAGAGAGGTTGGTGTAGAGGTGTGGATGGGGGAAGCACTGTATCTAAGGCTGACTTAACCCAATCTGTATAGTTAGAGTAATGAGTGTTCACTATTCCATCACCTTTACCATAGCTCATCCTATTTAATGTTCTCATGAATTGCTTTGCAGATAGTTTTACCTATGGACAGACCTCTATGAGCTCAATAGTATCTATGAAGGAATCTGGATCCTCCCTGGAGCTTTGATGGTAAAGTGGATAGTGAAATGATTAGTCTATACCTAAGGCATAATATCACTTTAGGCATCAAAGATCAAATCAAGCTTATGGCATCCATATTGTGTCCGAGCCTGGACCTTCTGCATCAAGCTAAATGCAGATAATGTACTAATAAGATTCACTGCCATCAAATTGTTAGGAAGTTCAACCTAAACGTTAACATCTCCCAATAAACAAAATGTACAGTGAATAATCATTAGCAGTGCCAAGAAGTCTGGAAACACATCCACAAAATTAGCGCATGTCCCAAGAGGATGATAACATAGTATACCTCAAATGGAGACAGTAGTGGGGAATGAGATTGAAAGAAACTCCTAATAGCTCCGCCAAGGAGCTAGGACTACATTTTAAAGGTTTAACTCTCAAGAAATCCTGAAACACTACAACTAATCTGCCACCTCTGCTATTAGGTCCTGGAAGATTAAAGATTTTAAAGAGTGCAGGGCAAGCAGCAGCCAAATATGGAGCCGAATGCTCTGATGTCCAGGACCCTGTAACCAACAACATATCTAAATTATCAACTATAATCAATTCTGCTGGGTTCTGAACAAAGAACCTACTGCATGGCGCCACCATGACAAAAATGACGTGGGAGAGAATGAAGAATGTTGATGTTGAAAGGGAACAAGAGTTGCTGACTGCAGCCCGCTCTGCCGGTTGTGTTACTTACAACTCCAATAAATCATTTAATCTTACCCGAGATGTATCTTCCTTTTAGAACTTTTCAGAGATGGAGCCGAATACTCTAAGGTAAAGGACTCTGGAGCCAACAACATTTCTAAATTATCAACAATAATCATTTCGTAAAATTCCACTGCATGTTCTACCTCGGAGTACCCATTGGTCAGAGAGCAGGTAAGACCTGCTCTGTTATTAGCTGAAAAAAAGCTGAGTGACTTTTTTGTGGGCTGGTGGTTGGACAAATATCATCTGTCTCCTACATGTTTACTCCTCCAGGTAGGTTTCAAACCATAAAGGAGTGCAGGCCAGAACCCAACATTATCTTACCAATATGCAGCAGCTCCATCCTCACAAAGGTGGATCACAGTTTTGTTAGTTCATTGATAGCAATTATATGAGGAAATCAATCAGTTTGGGTGCCAGGAAAGAGGCCAGTTTTTGGAAGTTTGCCTTGCTTCATTCATGTCAAAAAGTACTGATAAAGAGTGACCTAGAGGAAATCTGAGTGAGTTCATGGGATTACAGTGTTAGTAAACAGCACTATTTCATTACGATACACAACTAAGCTAGGGAGGGTTATCACACTTTTTCCAAAAATTTGAAGATGGGCAAACACCTGCAATAGAGGTGTGATTATTGTGGCTAACCTTTTTTGATATGGATAGAAGGTGGTAGTTGTTAATATTTATGGCCCGAATAATGGCAATGCTGAATTATTGCAAGTGGTTTTCAAACATGGTGGTGAATCCAAGGGTGCTATGATGACCAGAGGAAGGAGCACAATAGTATATTATAGGATGAGACACATTCAATTCAGATTAAGACACATTGGTCATTCAGTAAGGTGTCCAACACACGCCATGTCATTACAGATAATGTTCCCGTTCTCAACTTTTCAGCTGAGAACAATTGCCATTTGACTAATTAGAATAATAGACACAAACCAAGGCTACAATACCCAGCATGCATTAGGTTATCACTGAGAAGTCTGGGACTAGCAACGGTGTATGTAGTGGAATAGAGCTAGCTGGTCAGAATATATCTTATTATAACCTGTCTGACTTTTGGCAATACACTCATACAAACTGGAAATCAATACTTACAGCATTCCAGAGTTCAGATTTCATCATTAGGAAGGCCTAGGTCACTCACCGATAATTTTCATTGTTTTGAGTCTTATTCTACTTCGCTAGTTGCGGACTCCATGAAGGGCAAGGACAAGGTAAGCTTGGAAGATAAAAGTTTATTCCCAGTCCAAAAATCACAGCTAAATGAGCAGCAGCACAGGCATGAACTGCTGATATGGTTTGTACATTAAAATTCTTTACATTTTAAACGCCCAACAATCTATGCATGACATTCGACATTCCAACCCAACATAGACCAGAACCACTGCATCTTTCCCCTTCGGAATCAACATCATCATTAACATAAGAAGTAAAGGAAACAGAAATGCACACACAAATGACCAAAGTGGTCGCTGAACACTTCGCAAAACAAAACGATAAGTACATTATATACATACACAATCCATGATGGAGTATGCACACAAGGAACAGGGGACCGCCAGGGAACCAGAATTATCTCTAAGTGAGTCACACATAGTCATGTAGCTTGGCAGGACACTTTTTTTTACTCAGCATCCTCAAATCATGAAGTCTGAAAGACACTGAGCAAATTCCTCTCACTCTTGCTGTACCTTCACACATTACAGAACATTGGAGAGATAGCTTCTCCTTCCCATCCTCAAGCATGATCACAAGTTCCTTGACTTCAATGACTTTCTTTAGGGATAAAAACCTGGACCTTTGAATGTTAAGCTTAGTAGACGAACTCTCACCACGTCCCCTGGTTTGCCTATTAAAGACTGTCTGCCTCTAGCCCCTGAAACCAGCATATTTATCTTGTGCCTTTTCTCACAAATTTTTCACCAATTCCAACACCTCTTCAGATATACATGAAAGAACCATTCATGGACATACCAATCTGGTAAACAGCAGACACACTTTCAACAGAGCAAAAGGGGACACACCAGTGACTGCATTGGGAGTGGTTTGAACGGGCCACAATAAATCCTTGAGTTCCACATGCCAATCTAAACCATTGGCGATGGACAACTGCACATTCTCCCTGATGACTCTGTTACACCTTTCCAATAGGCCATCATTGCAGGAATGATACAAAGATGTTTTGCTATGCCAAACATCCCAAAGTTTCAAAATTCTTTGAATTCATGAGAAGTGCATTGAACTTCATTGTCAGTTATGAACTTGTCAGGAGTCTCTTCTCTCAGGAATAGGGATTGTAATAACCCGATTAGTACAGACATGCTGACAGATTTTACAAATTCTACCTAAGGCCACCGTGAAAAAAAAATCCACAAGCACAATTCCAAATCTGTAACTTTCCCTGACCACATTGATGAGACCAATTATGTCCATTACTAGCCTAACCCAAGATTTACCTGGCTTTGGCACAGCTTTCACAGGACTGGGTACATTAACTTGAGATTTGTCACTGATAGCACACGATACACATTCTTTCGCAAAATGCTCCACATTCCTATCTATTCCTGGCTACCAAACCCTCTCCCAAATCCTTCTTCTCATTGCTGTCATTCTCTCATGGCTTTCATGTACCATATCCGAAACCTTGCCATGAATGCCACCCGGAACAACCAGAAGATCACCTCCCCTTAATATACCATTGCACACATTCAATTCTGAAAACACATGCTTGATAGCATTGATCGACTCTGAAACATCACTCTTAGGCCAGCCTTTGGCAATGAAACTAGAAACTTCACACAACATGCCATATCCATTTGCCGCAATTTCCGTTCATTTGTAGGAACACAACCAGAAGTCAGACTAGTCACAACTCCAACCATATGGAAAACCTCCTATAAGATGACTTGCACATCTATAGAATCCCTTAAAGGTAACCTTGAAAGACAATCAGCAACGATATTGTTTACATGAGGCATGTATTCAACATGATACTGAAATCCTTGCATTCTATATTGCCTCTTGGCAATATGTGAGATGGATTTGCTGGCTCCTTTAATGGTGAATAATTTGGTCAAAGGATTGTGGTTCACACGGATCGTGAACTCCACAACCCAAAGACAGTCCTTAATATGATCAACTCCCTACTTCTTAGATAAAAAGAGAGATGATGCACAGGCTAAACAGAACGGCATGCGTTTAATCCTGAATGCGCCCTCAGGTGTGATGAAAGGTGTCAAATGCCTAGATTTGGGTCTCAATACTACCTGATGGTAAGCAGCTGTCATGTCCAAAGTCATGAATACTGCAGCACCTTTGAGTGATGAATGTACTTCTGTGATGTTGGGTTGGGGAAGTCTAGCATATTGTCAACAGTATTTGGCTTTCCTTGCCAACACAATTGAGGATAGCCACTCTGAACTCTCAATGGCTTCAAAGAGTCCCTGATCACTCGAATTATTCAGTTCCTTTCTTAACTCCTCCTTGATGGAAAGAGTCACCAGCAGAACCTTGTGCACTAATGGTCTGGCATTAGACTTCAAGATTATTTAACCCCTTCCATGCTCATGACGAGCTCAGTTCGTCATGAGGCATAGTGGAGCTGTGCTTATGACGAGCTGAGCTCGTCATGAACAATGGTATTCAAAGAAGGTCAGCACAGGAGGGGAAAAGTCATAGCAGCCAAGGTGTTAAAGGGAAAAACCCTTCAATCTTCCCAATTTTTCCTCAAAAACTTCAGGAAATGCACTCACCGAGGGACAGCACCGCTGCACCCACCATCAGGCAGTCTTTCCTGGACATTACGTTGTCATGGCTGTTAGGATCAAGAATACTTCCCAAATTCCTCTGCTCCAAACACACCAAAAGACAAGATCCATCCTTTTCCACATGAACTGTAGCACACGCCTCATAGCCTTTAAAACTAAACTAGGCATCATATTTTCCCTTCACTTCAATGGATTTTTCCCCATAAGCAACTGGGCGCGTGTTTAATTTCGCGAGAATCTTATTGTATATTTCACCATTCTTTGACCCCAATCAAAGTTCAAAAGGGCCCAGGATCCGACATCATGGTGACTGGCACTTCAGATATGTCAATGAGGCAATATGGTCTTTTCACGCTGCTTAGTCCAATCTGCATTACAGCCTCCATTTTACCTACACCTTCTAAAACTTCAAGTGAAATTCAACTTCTGTGCACATAACCAAACAAATGTGCTGTTGATACTGGTGTGCGCATCACTGAAATGTTCCACCTTAAACCACATTAGTAGTAGTAATTGGTGTGAGCATCACTGAATTAATGAAGTGCAATGAATAACACAAAATGAGCTCTTGCCTTGCGGTGAACGCATCACTGAATGATCGAAATACGGCAGTGATTTTACATTTGAGTGTGTTCTTGTCTGGTGTACGCATTATTGAGTTACTCGATTGTGCAATATCCCAAAACAAAATGGCGCATCAAGTGAAGCATACATAGTACACACCACACGTCAGCTGAAAAACATCCAGAAGTGAAATAGCAAGGACTAAATGATGTAGCACGCTGCCCATGTGATGTGTCAGCAGAGTATTTTGTAGGGATGCTGTCGGATGTGCTAGGCCGATGAATAAGACCACACCAGACCGCGTCCAAAAACTCGAACACAGCAGTCCCCCCAGCAGAGGGAAAGACACGTCCTCATCTCTTCCTCTCCATGAGTGCGGGATGCAGGCAGCACACATCTCCTGCCACAGCACACCATGAAACTGCATTGCTGGAAAACTTTAACATCTTGGCTCCGTCTCAGCTATGTCAGTTCGTACCACAGGACACTGCAATCTAAACCCACTGAGGAGTACACAAAGAACAAGAAGCAGGTAAGCTTGGAAGAAAGAAGTTTATTCCCATAACAGAATACACAACCAACCTAGCAGCAGGACAGGCATGAACTGCAGGTACAGTTCATATGACAACATTCTCAACATTCCAACCGCCCATGATTCTACGCATGACATTCCACATTCCACCCCAACGAACTCTAGACCCAGCACTGCTCCTTAATAATGAGGGTGAGTTCCTGTTCAGATATATGGAGGCTTGCACATTTAATGTAATAAAATATGACTTTTCCTTGACTTATAAAAATGATGACCATCCCTACACAGTCTGTTTATTACAAGCAGAACTCTTTTAGGATGTGCCCACCAAAGGCCAGGTAGGGTAAATTTTCAACTAGCAAGGAAAAACAAGGGAAATTATCAGTTAGTAGTCTGGGCCTTCCAGCTTTGTCTTTCTTGTCATGATTCTTGTTCTTGTATAGAACATTGTAAAGCTCTCAGGATTATTTCCAATAACAAGAATGTTGCTGAGCAAGCACCTTAATGAACACCATGCTGAAGAAAAAGGCATCTGGCACTACATCCTACAAACTGTATCTTTTCAAGGACCCATCATTAGGTCTCGCCTAGGCCGCCGCATGCGCTGCTCTAGGAGAGGGCCTTTAGCAATCGGTCTTCACTTTTCAAGCACTCACGCTTGTGGCGGCATTCACCTTGCGGGAGCGAGCAGAGACGTGCTGTTTGTAATTAACCTGGCCGTGCCGCTGCTCGCTCCCGCAAGGGGGTTGCCACCACAAGCACAAGTGCGAGTGCTTGAAAATTGAAAGCAGTGGTCTTCCCTCACCTCCCATGAGATGTAGCCTGTTGACTTTTAGATTACTAAATGTTGTAACACCAGATTCCGCACGCTATCATCGTGCATGATTAATCAATTAATCGCACGCGATCATCATGCATGATTAATCAATTATTCTCCCCATGGTCCCCCTGTTTACTAAAAATGGGGTGCTAAGGAACATTCACATGCGCTATAAGAAGGGACCACCCCATTAAATCTGTTTCGTGTTCTATCTACTCGCCGTTTTTTATTTCTAATATTCGGCCTCTTTTTGCTCCCCCATGTGCCCCTTCGAGATCCTCCTCTCCTTCCACATTCTGCCAGCACCCTCCTACCAAATAGTCGTCCACCACCACCACATCCACCACCACCACGTCCACCACCACCACCACGTCCACAACCACCACCACATCCACCACCTCCACGTTTACCACCAACACCACGTCCACCACCACCACGTCACCACCACCATCACCACCACATCCACCACGTCCACTACCACGTCCACCACCTCGTACACCACCATCACTACCATGTCCACCACCACGTCCACCACCACCACATCCACCACCACGTCCACCACCACCACCACGACCATCACCACCACATCCACCATAGCCACCATCACTACAGCGTCCACCATCACCACATCCGCCACCATGTCCCCCACCACATCCAACACTACCACCACGTCCACTACCACCACATCCACCACCAAGTCCACCACCACCACATCCCCACCATCACATCCACCACCACATCCACCACCACCTCCACCACCAGCACGTCCACTACCACCACCACGTCCACCACCACCACTATGTCCACTACCACCACCACATACACCACCACCACCACCACATACACCACCACCACCACATCCACCACCACAACGTCCACCATGACCACCACATTCACCACCACCATGTCCACCACCACCACCTCCACCACCACCCCCTCCACCTCCACCACCACGTCTACCACCACATCTACCACCACCACCACCACCACCACCACATTCACCACCACCACGTCCACCATGACGTCCACCACCACCCGTTATGGGTAAAGTGTCACTGGAGGGCAGGGGTAATAGGAGTGTCAACTCCTGCTGTACATGGGACATTTAAGGATGCATTGGGTGCGAGAAGACGGAAATAGGTGCTAGAAGTATTACACCAGACCCAAGATACATTTTGAAGAGGCGCAATGTCACAGGGGCTCCTGTAAAAGCACTCACAGCATCTCTACCTCACAGTGGCATACCTGCACGAGCTACTCACTGAAAACAAGCATTGGCATATCCAATAGGTCTCATCTTTGGGACCTTATAAGTGTTTAGCCATGCAACACTTGATGTTGTTGCACCAAGGATATGGTGCTGGATAACTAAACACTTATAAGGCCCCAAAGGCGAGACCTATTGGCTATGCCAATGCTTGTTTTGTGGAGAGAACTGAGGCACAGAGAGATACATTGAATCACTTAGGATCAAGGTGAAGCGGGGGAGCCAGGACCTGATTCCAAATTCTCTGGATGTAATGTCTGCAACCAGCCACTGGACTATTTCCTCCATGAGTCACAAAATTTCCCTCAAGCTTCACCAATCCAGGGATGCCATGTGATAATTGCCAGGTGGACTTTCATAATGACATCATGCATCCTGACATTGATATTGCAGAACCATTTACTGTAAAAATTACTTTTGAATGTGCAACACAGGACACCAGGCATCTGGGTGAGCCTTTGAACTTGGAAGGGTATTAACTAGCATCCCTTCAACAGAGATAGCTTATCCAGTATGATTACGTTAGAGTCATTCCTGCATGTATTAATCATATTAATGAAGGTCCCATAGTGCAAGGGTGCCTGCATTGCAGGGAATGAATTTTCATCTACTTAAATGTGCTCCTTCCTGCACATAAACAATCACTAATGGTGATTTATAAATTCTATATGTGCACCAGAATAGAGCACATATAGAGAATGCAGCACATACAGAAGTTGGAAAACTTACTTTTTTTATGTGCAGGAAGGGACACCTGCCCCATGTATACATTAGCGTTGTAAATTGGGTGGAGCGTCAAAAACCAATGGGCGTTGCAGTGGAAAGCCCACAGGAACACCCATTGCCCACCACTTTGCCGCAGCAGACTGCTGCAGTGAGAGGCATATTCACAAGGTGGCATTAAGCCACGTTAAATGGCTTAACACCACCTTGTAAATATGGAGTATGGCATTGCCCCACAGGAACACCATTAAAAGTGACGTTCCTGTGGCACAATGCCCTTTTAAATATGCCCTAAAAGTGTTCACCAGGGAGATGTTTTTAGTTACTAGAAAGGGGAGTTCTTCATGCAATACATAGTGACATCACATAGTGACCCCCCTCCAGCGCATTGACCCCATGGGTGAGAGGTCACGCTTTAGAAGACATCTGATTGATTGATCACCCTGGCTGAAAACTCTTTACATGAGTTGTGACAGCAATATCAATGCACTAAGGACAAATATGAAGGGTAATTAAAACTTAGAAAGACAGGTGATGGAAAACAATGTGAAGAGGCCTTTTATAAAAATATGGAATTCCTCTCCAGAAAATGTCATGGCTTGTGCCATGGTGTGCACCCAGCAGAGTGATGGAAGTGTCACGTGATGCCCTACATATTAAGAGCCATCACCCTGGAATATTCAGCCCCTCTATAATGATCCTTAAGTTTATCCTAGGGCTGTCTATGTTCACTGCTCCACTGCCTCTTAGCTAGCCTTGTGCTTTACAAGTACCAATATATACAACTGCATATTCGTGATTAGCTTCTCAGGCAGTGAGATGAGTGATTATACTAAATACTAAAATAAGCTGCATTATTTTTCAATATTCCCCACAACATCTTGCATGGTGGTTATCACTACACTCAGTGTTGCTTTCAACCGGATCCTAATATGTTGAGAATTGGAGATCAAGAAGCCATCTCAACCAAACTTCTCAAATGTTATGATGAGACCATGAAAGCAATGAACTTGTAATTTAGGAAAAAGGGGACCCCTATATACTAATAATGCACTTGCTATACATAGGGAAAACTAATTAATTTGAAAACGGTCTATAGCTAAGTGAAAAAATGCTGAAAATACAAAACAAATTCCATAAAAGAACCACCATAGGATGTGGAACAATATCATCCAACAATATGAAGACTCACCACCCAGATAGTAAGTCAATTTTTTAATTAATTATTCATAAATAGTATAAATATTATATCTTTTTATAACACGTTCTTATCTTTTTTCATTTGTATACTTCTTTTTTATTATAGGGCTAGTTTACAATTCATATACATAAACTCTTAAAATCACAAAGCAAACAGACAATTAGCACTAGACATGACAGATGATGGAGGCAATGCATCGGGGGCATGTATGTGATCCATTTGCAACTTGTTTGCGTTCAGCAAGTACCAGTGTGAGCAAACTATTTGCCGGATTTGTTCATTAAGGACAGAGTGTCTAGTAACAAAGACCAAGTTGTGATCGTTGGATTTGGTATGGCCAGATAAAAGATGTTGACAGTCAATAATCGTGCCCGCGTATATGTGTCACAAATGACACGATGAGGGTACCCATGATATTTTAATTTAGTTTTCATCTCGTCGCAAATGGATCACATACAAAAACCTATGTTTGCCTATCGCAAGAATAAGAACATTAAGGATTTGGTTGTAAGATCTTGCATGCCCCTTCCCAAACAAGTGATGCAACGCAGCATAGTTGACTCTCGTCCCATCCACGGAAATTTTAAATGTGGTGGATGCAAGTCGTGTACCCAGTGTATTGAAAGAAATTCTATATGCCACAATGGTATAACTGTGGAAAGTAAAGGCATCACTAACTGCAAATCAAAATACCTGGTGTATCTCTTGTTATGTCCCTGCGAGAAAGCATATGTTGGAGAGAAACTACTCGATCTATGAATATCCGATTGACATAACATAGATCTGCAATTCGCACACAGAAGCTTACGGCGCCAATTGTATCTACTTTTTTGGAAAACAATCATTCTCCTGATGATATTCGCTGGTTTATATTAGAAAAGATTATCCCCACAGCAGGGCACTGCTGTGATAAAGTGAGAAAAAAGCGTGAAGTCTACTATATTTTTATGTTAAATACTGTTAACAACAGACTAAATTTGGAAATCCCATGGGGCCAAGCTATTATTTAATCAGTCTATTCTTCTTGTAATAAGACCTGTATGTTCAACTTATTGATGTACATATACAACTTTATATAGGTCACCTGTATAAGCAGCAATTGGGTGATTCGCAGCTATGGATTGGAGTTGGCATGCCCTTTTACTCACATTATAATATCATGCCCATGTAACATGCCCTGTTTGATCTGTCTTCCAATTCAATTTGGCTAGGACCTGTGAGATCTTCGCATGCCTAGCCACCCACATGGTCTGTTGATTTGCATTTATTGTGAGTATATATGATGCCATTTGTACTATACACATTCTGGGATAATAATTAAATCGAATTGCAATGCCTGGCTCCTTCTATGAGCGTTACCTCACATTTTGGTTCATAAGGTAAGACATAATCTCCGTTTTTATTTGTATACTCTGGCGTAGCCTGTCCAGCTCCCATGCATTTTGGTCTATTTTTCTATTTTTATTTATCATTTACATAACAATATGAATCGGCGTACATCTTTACACATACGTGTTATTCCTGCGATAGCATCTTTATCCATATGAGCCTGTCTTTACGATCATGTGATCCATTAATTACAATATGCGATCACCCACTCGAGTTCATTATTCAAATCTTGGATGGCAAATATGAGGACGTCTTGAAATTATACGTCCAAATATCCCTCCCTACACATGGAGACACTCCACTGCAATTTTGTTGTTCAAATCTTTTTTAGTCGTCCCATATCGGTTCCAGCGTTGAACCTGCACTACCTTTTTAGATAGATGCCGACTAGCTTTAGTCCCATTTCTATGCTTGGCTGTTTACACGCCAGAAGCAGCAGTCCTTCGCTTATGTTTATACAGCCTCCCTAAACCCTATATAAAGATGGCGTCCGACTATCTGCTGTTGTTTGCATCCAGAAAAACACCGACACTTATGTGGTATTTTGTTTTCATAGAAAGCTGTATCCCGAGACCATTATCTCCATCTAAAGTAAGTTACCGTTCGTATTCATTGGCTCTGGCACCTCCCTGTCTCTCGCGCTTGAGAAGGCTGAGCATGTAGCAATTTGAATTATAGCTATCGTTGCATTGAAGCTGTGTCCTTCCCTTCAGCATAATCCTGGTTATACCGCGCCTCTAATCATAACACTATCGTTACCAGCATTACCATTTGTGCACTTCACCTGTTAAAACAGATTATTTACGCTTTCATGTGAAGTTATAGTATTTATCTACCCTCTGCTTCACTTTTAGAATATCAACTATGAAGTACCAACTAAATCCCGGCTCTCAGTTACCCGCCAGCCGCCTGTTTTAGGTATTATCTTTATTTTTTGTATCGCAATTCCCTTTAGCCATATTAAAACAGTTCTTGGATACAGGTATGCTTTTTAATCACAGGTTAGAAGATTTTTCTCCTTCTCATAATATCACTGTCTGAATCGCTTCTCCCCGCCAAAAGTTTCGCGCCCACAGAATCCTCTGCAAGTGCACATACGGGATATACACAGAGCCCGTGTTTGAGGTATATCATCTCCTTTTACGTGTACACATGCTCGTATAATCACACACTTTTTCTTATATTTGCATCAGTTGTGTTTCTTTTATCTAACAGGAGTCACTAGTCTTATCCCTGTCGTCTTTATCATCGCCCGTGGATATTTATACACTAAATACAACAAGCCCATTTTGAGGTACTATTTTCTTAAGTTAGTGCAAATAGTTTGCAGATTGTGTAACAAACTCCCCACGCCCCTCATTATAATTTGCATCATTTATTTCATCCATCAGGTATCACCATTATCTGCATTTTATGTTGTAGCTATGACTATTAGACCTATCATCATCCAACAATAGGTAAGTTTTCATCATGGGAATTCTATTACTGCTATTACTTATCGCACAATCTCTAGTAGTAAACATCTACAATATCGCGCTCTGGTTTAAAATTGTAGCATTCACGCTCAGCATGACTTTCTGTGCGTCATTCCGGGTATACATGCAACTCGTGCATGATGATCCGACACCATTACCCTAACTTGTCAATTGATGACCATTATCAGATATGGTCTTTTCGATTTTTATCCAGGTTTAGACCACTCAATTTTAGTTATTCATTATTTTCTTTTCCTCATTAGCCTCATCAGGAAAGTTAGTGTGTTGATAACTGGCGGCTATTACACGCCCTCTCTCTTTTTCGTGGTATGATCTGGATTTAACTCCTTTTTGTAAGTATCATATCACCTATACTATTCTGACCCCTTGTGCATTGCAGTTTGATTATTGTTGGCCCATTGATCAGTCGCCTTGACATTCTTTTAGTTCTACGGTAAATGTTTCAATGTATAAATTGTATCATTAACGGCAACTTGAACCCATAAAATGTGAATGAATTTATATTGGAATCTAGATGATTGAAATAACAACGACTACTATACTATATATATTCTCTCTATGTCAACCCCTGCAATTCAGATTTATTTGGATTTGTCTCTAATAGAATTGATTAGCATGATATGTGAACTATTATTTGTGTATTGCATGAAACACTCAATTGGATGGATTTAATGCAGTAATTTACGATGCTTTTGCTGGCTTTATGTTTATCAATATTGAATCGATTAATATGTGACTTAGGCTTGTTCAACTGTTATCTTTACGCCTATCAATAATGAATAGAATGCAAATGTGACATAATTTTGCCTATCATCTGAAGCTATTATCACAATGTATTCAGATGCAGTAGTGCTATTGTATGTTGTATATAAACTGCTGTCTCATATGGTACCCACTGTATATAATTGCATGTTTTGTTTGCGTCCACTGTATATTTTTGTATGACTCTCACCCATACTGTTTTTAATATTCTAGTGCAATAGACGGTCACCTGAGGAAGGCTATTTGGCCGAAACGCGCGTAGTGAATTACCCCGCCACATTGCCTCCATCATCTGTCATGTCTAGTGCTAATTGTCAGTTTGCTTTGTGATTTTAAGAGTTTATGTATATGAATTGTACACTAGCCTTATAAGAAAAAAGAAGTATACAAATGAAAAAAGATAAGAAAGTGTTATAAAAAGATATCATTTTTATACTATTTATGAATAATAAATTAAACAATTGAATTACTATCTGGGTGGTGAGTCTTCATATTGTTGGATGATATTATTCCACATCCTATGGTGGTTCTTTTATTGAATTTGTTTTGTATCTTCAGCATTTTTTCACTTGGCTATAGACCGTTTTCAAATTAAGCAATGAACTTGTATCCAGCATTAAATAAAGATTCGTGGAGTTGTAGTTTCTCTTCATCACTTCAATGTAAAAATACGAAGCTTCTTCTACGACTGCTATCTTAGCACTTCCCTGCTTTGATGTTTCTTTTCGGAAAAATCACTTGCATCTACATCAAAACATGCTGGGCATAAATATACAACCAAGCTGAAAAAATAACACGATTTTTGATTGCAAAATAAACTAAAATCTGGTGTTCAAAGGCTTTGCACAGAAGATACCAACACCACTGTTTAATGGCCAGAGTTGGGTATCTACGTTTCTGTGGCACATTCAAGAAATACATATATAGGGTGCACATACATATTGCCAGAATCTAATGTCATCTTGAAGAGTTCTTTTATCCCACCCATGAACACAATGTGTGTATTGGCCAATCTGCCACATTTCAAAATGGCAAAGAGGGTATGCATAGATAGCTTCTATGACATAAAATTACAGACAAAAATATTACAATAATAAATATCGCTAAACAAATATGAAGCAGACATTTATCAACTTTACAGCTGCCATGTAAAGTACAAACATTTTGATTGCAAAAATATAGTGGACCAGAATATCATCTTTAAACAGTTAGGTGTATTGAATTTATAATATTTAACATTAAACTAACTTTAAAAAATATTCTAAAGTTAAAAAAATTCAATTTATAAAATATATGCACATAATTTAAAAAATAGACGAGTGCCTTTAAAATCATAAAATAAAAATATATATTCTTTAAAATAAATGTGGAA
Organism: Lissotriton vulgaris; assembly: GCF_964263255.1. Taxonomy (NCBI): domain Eukaryota; kingdom Metazoa; phylum Chordata; class Amphibia; order Caudata; family Salamandridae; genus Lissotriton; species Lissotriton vulgaris. The sequence goes on from NC_141685.1 coordinate 848,383,863, forward strand.
AAAAACATTATGGAAATAAATACCATTAAATAAGCATGCATAATAAAATTAAAATGGTAAAATGTTACATATAACAAATATAACAATACAAAATATTAAAACAAAAAATATTTTCATAAACATATTACTAAAAATAAATAAATGATAAACAATTAAAAACACTACAACTAAAATACCCTTTAAATTAAATTACAAAAACGATAGATCAATGGCCAGGAGTATGACGCATTTTGCTGGTTGCAAACAGCTCATCGGGTCGTTTGCAACCTATAAAATCAATATTCCTATATACCAACCCTATTTTGTGAGTCAGTGATCTATAACCAACTCACAAAATAGGGTTTGCAAGTCGCTATTAGGAAGGGGTGTGTGAAGGACGCCCCTTCCTAAATAGCGACTCACACTGGTATGTATGAATGTTTTGTGACCAGGAAAGCCGTTGCAAAACATTCGCAGATCACCATCAATTTCAAATTGGTAACAAGCCATTCGCAAATTGGAAGTAGTCCCCAAGGGACTCCTTCCCGTTTGTGACTGGATGTGCCAACATTTTTTCAGAGCACGTAGTGGTCCCACGGACCACTGCCCACTGTAAAAAAAGGAAGAAAAAAACTTTTCATTTTATTTTTTAAATGCATCCCGTTTTACTTCAAGGAAGGAGGGCTGTATGTTATTAAACAAACATAATGGTCCGATGACCCCAGCAGGCCACCATCCCTGAGAGTGCTGGTCATTCCCAATGTGTCACCATTGCAACCTGCCTCATGAATATTGATGAGGCAGGTCCCTTATGACCCATTTGGCTATCGCAAACAGTGCCCAAGACACTGTTGTACATCAGCTTTTGCGACTTGCAAATTGCAAGTCACTAAAAATTACAATTTGCTGCTCACAAAACCAGATGGTGGGCAATACAACAATGGGGTGGTTCAACCACACACGGGGTTCTTGGTCGGCGTGACAGTAATAGACATAGAAGAAAACAAAATACGAGTTGATTACACTATGATTTCGTTTTGTTGAACATTATGTAGCCATTCTGTTCACATAATTCACATAATTCATTCTGTCAACAATTCATCGATCTTAACTTGATCAAAATAATTAAAAAGGGGACCAGTGGCACAGTTGACTCTGTATGAATTTGAATTTATCTGTTGTTACTGTCTAGTAATCTGATCACAGTACATTTCATTGTATGTAATCTAGAAATCAACTTACAGAAAGTGTTATACATTCTCAATTTGCATTTTTATCATTCTGGGATGTAAGGGAAAACTGGTAGGATTAGTCGGTTTTGAATTAATTCGGTTTTAGTACCCCATAAACATGTTACAGTCATATTAGTTACCATATTGAGTTTAGCTAACTGTATTCACATTTGTGCATAACCATATTGCTCTAGTGGCTGTAAATTGGCTTGAAATGTAATTATTAGTTAGCAGACCAATGAAGACTATAGTTAATAAGGAGAGGTGATATTTGCTTGGAATATCTCCAAACCACGGTGCAATTAAACTTTATGATGGTGAGTGTTTCTTAAATTCAGGTCGCTCATTTCACATTAGTCCTGTAATTTCAATAAAAATACATCAGTGCTATGTAAACTGAGACATTGATATTGATTTTCACAGATATTCCTGATTCTAGATAATCCAGACTATCAGTGATTTGTGTCGACAGTCCACATTTCAATAATGACAATTCATCAACTCAAGATTAAAAACAAATTCTTAAAAAGATAGTTAAAAAATGAACCTCACAGAGTTGGGAGACCTTCCTAATATTGATAGATGTGAGTACAGTTCCTCATCATTGTCCATTCCCTTGGGGAAAATTGAGCCAGCCTACAGAATCAACGGTGATTCATGCCTGTGTGACACTGACAGCCGATTGACCCCTCTTTGGTGTCAGGGGACAATGTCCAGGCCAAAATATTTAGCCTGTATCAAGTCACCTCCGTGGGTTTTTTGGAAATGTTTCCTATAGCTGGAACCTTTATTTGTTGTAGCCATCCAGTGTTCGAGAATGCGTTTTTTAACTGGAAATGTTGTGGAACCTATGTACCAATTACCACAAGGACAGATTATACTGTAAACAACACATTTAGTTCCACAGGTAATCATTTTGAGAATTTTCAATTTTTTGTGTATCCTCTGAAAAGTGACTTCATGGACATTCTCATTATATTTGCGTACTTTACAGCGTCGCAATTGCTGAAGCCTTTACTCTGCTTCAACCAATTGGTTTCTCATGGTGTAAGGTGGCTCTGGACCAGCATGTCCTTAAGTGAGCGGTTCCTTTGATATGTGAACGATGGAGCGCCCCCTACTTTATTTTTGAGGAATGAATCTTGTCTCAAAAGAGCCCTTCTGTTTTTTAAGATCTTTTTCAATGTCCACTCTTGCTATTGTACTTAGTCACAAAACTGATGGACCTCCCTCTCCTTCAATCTTCTCCTAGGGGTGGGGGGGGGGTTGAAATAGGACATCCTCTCTCTTTATAGACTCTCCCTTTTATTAGCTTGTTACCAATCATCTTGCTTTTAGTTCTCTTGTATGTTTCATCCGAGCTGCAGTTACATTTGGCTCGAAGGAACTCACTGAACAGGATACTCCACCTAAAGTTTGGTGGATGGCAACTAGCTGCATGCAGTATGGAGTTACCTGCTGTTTCTTTTCTGTAATTATAAGTGGAAAGTGTCCCATTGACTACTGGTAATCTTAAATCTAGGGAATCTGTAATTTGTTGGCTATGTTGCATTGTGAATCTTAGATTCATGTCATTATTGTTCAATGCTGTCACAAATTCTTTCAAGTCAAGTTCAGTGCCTTCCCATACAAAAAATATATCATCAAAATATCTACATTACGTACTGGAAGTTGCCCGTAACTAGTTATAATTAGAACCATGTTTCCATAGGAAAAGCATTGTTTTACTTGCCTATAACTTTGGCGCTGGTAGATGAATTCTCATGACATTTTCCAAAAAAAAGGGTCAAGTCAGGTATTGTGGTGCATGGAATGTTTTGGGTTGATCTGTCAAGCTAGGGCTGAGAAAAAGGGGAAACAAAAAAGTGTGTTCTACCATTTTTTTCTCATAGGACTTTTAGACACGTCTGCAGCTAAACCGCTGAACAGAATTACACAAAATTTTGCTGAAAGCTAGCTTGTGGCCCGCAGATTGTGGTATTTGTTATTTGGTGTAAATACGTTCAGTAGCTGTTGGGTATTTACGAAAACAAAATGAGTGATATCTAAGGCTATTGATTTTTCACAACTATTTTGCAATCAATTGCAAATGCGTGCACCAACAGGAATCCCGTGATTGGCTTGCTGCAACCTGTAGAAACAGTTGTGGCTGCCATTTTATGGATCAGCGAACGGTTCCTGGGGCTGGAAATTCAAGAGAAAGCTGATATAAGGGCTCTGTGTAGAATTACTCTGACTCCATGTTAGAGGAAGGAGGATTGTTAATAACAGACGTTATGTGTGAATTTCTTTTTACCACATTCGATATTCGCAAAGACGCAGGGACTGCCAGCATGGCCCCCCATGAAACATCCCAGGGACATCGCAAATATCACAATGTTGTTGCGAATATTGGTGAAAAAAATACAATGAAAAATATACACACCTACTCTTAGTTTTACTTAGATGCTGACTCACTCATTGAAACACAGTCACACACCCAGTGACAGATCCAGTCAAAGACTCATACAGCCACTTAGAGTCCCAGTCCGACACTAACACAGTTATTTAGATAGTAATGTATTTATTGTGATGGTTAGAATACATTTTTTTAGTTATACATTTTGAATGCCAAGTTGGCCATTGAATGTCTGCTACCACGACATTGTCATGAATTTTTTAAGAAGTTGAAAAAAAGGATATTTATACAGAAAAATTAACTATTTTGTCCACTAGGGTGGGTCTGATAAGAGTTGTTTTGTTGATTGTGTGTATATTACAGCTACACATAAGACCAAGTTTCAGGTTGCTTCAAAACACCCTGTTGCCTTCATCTGTAATGTGCACTCCATCCCTTCTATAGATTCCATGCATGTCAAAAGCACAGGTTGCTGTTGTAGAGAGAGCCCATGTTAGTGCCTCTGAGAAATGTGGAGACCGTTTCATTTACATGTTTCCTGGCTTTATCAATCTGTGGGCAGAACTGATTAGTCCACTTCTGTTTCTGCCTTTGGGATGTGTTGGAGTGCACCAAGACAGTGTGAAAGAAAAGAGTTGTTCATGTTGCAAAGGTATCCTTCATTAGGATTTCCAGTCCTACCCCAGTCCGTGTGCCTAGGTAATTTCCACCATAGTGTGCAATCATGAGGCTAGGGGTTTGGAAATCTACAATCCTCTTAGTTAAAGGCAGCAATTGATGGCACTTTAACCCTCACTGGCCAATCCATTTAATATCCACAATAGGCAAACCAAAGTCTCTGTCAATACCACTCTTTCTAGCTGCTTCTCTTGCACAGAAGACATAGTTGTAGCCCACAATCCACACTCTAACCATTTTGAAGTGAAGCAGCAGTAGCAGACAGGAGCAGGCTGGAGCTCAATGAAGGAGTTTTTCAAATGAAAGGAAGTTAAAATTGAATCTAATCTCGTGCCCTGGGTGACCTGGCATGCATCAAGGTAGTGCCCAAAGAGTTCTGCCCACATTGTTGTCCATGCATCACTGTGTTCTGTCTGACTATCCTAAACCCTTTCCCATGCCTGCTGCCACCAAGACAAGATCCTGACCTCCTGCCAGGCAGTGTGATCACTCCCAGGATTAAGGAACAAAGGCAGGGTCAGGAAGGAGGTCACACCTCCCTCCTCTGAAGAAGGCTAGTGAATTGGTGTAGAAGGCAGTAAGCTTCAAAGGCTGCACCACCTCTGATATGCATCTGGGCTGCCCCCCTGAGCAGAGGAACAGCCCTCCCCCTTGCCCCAGGCATGTTTGGAACCTGGCAAGGTGAGAAAATAGGTTTGCAGGAGGTGTACACCTCCAGGAAGACATGCCATACCTCTAGAGTAAGCAGCCTGATCTGTACACCTAGAGGTAATTTCTGGCATCTTTAGGGGAGCAAAACTAGTGGGTTCAGGGCAGAAAAGGTGACCTACACCCCCGGATGTGGTCACCTCAGGGGTGGGTTAGCTACAGGGACTAGCTGCCCATTGGCTACTAGCTCGCACGCCCCTAACTCACCTACTCCAGGATTTCCCATGACACCAGATCCATAGATCTGAACAACTTAATTCAAGGACAGTCCAAGCAGAGACCTGTTCCATCGACAACAGGACTTTGCCCACAGCATCAAAGAAAAGAGAGCTACTCTGCCCCTGTGGCAGCAGACTTGGAAATGAGTGAAAGACCCTCATCCTTGGCTAAAACTCAGCACTCCCGAAGAGAGGGACCCCTGTGGAAGCTAGAAGCACTCTCAGTCTCCCCTGGATTAGTGGCAATAGTGCCCTGCAAACTAAAGGTAAAAACATTTGCTGGATCTAAATAATCACTGTCCATCAGGCCCTTCATGGGATCACTCAAATCCAGGTGGTCCTGTGCATTGAGGGAGTTGTAGTCTCACCTGCCCTGAAGGTTCAGGCTGCTACTTTACTCCACCGTACCCAATGAAGTTTCAGTACTTTTCTGCTGTGCTTAACGCTGTCAAGGGTTGCTGGTCACCAATCTTGTAATCAACCCCCACAATCAATGCTACATCTACAGAGAACAACATTGCAACCATCATCTGACATCAACAGCCGTGTATCCGTTGTGTTTTTGCATTCACAACAGATACATAGCTGTTGATGTCGGATGCCAGTGCGACTTCCGTTCAGCACCAAGGACAGCAGGAGAACTCTGCGCATGGACTCCACAGGTAAGTTAAAATTAATCTGACTGTTGTGTCCTGGAGCCCGCATGACCTTAACCCTGTAAGGTTCCTACGTAACTCAACCTGCAAGTGATCAATTGTCACTGGTGTTTTTTACCATTGACTGCTATGTTATCTTGTCTATGTATTTTACTGCATTGATTTAATACTGGCTTAAAAATGTATAACTCTGGTTAGATGTATGCTATTCCTTTCATTTTGGTGTGTAAATTAAGATACAAAATACATTCGCATTTTATAAATTAGTGTTGGATTTCTCTTGAGTCATGTCAGTTACTTATTGTCAGTGTTGGTTCTCTGAAATGTTTAGCACATGTTCCTCTAGTAAAACATGACTGCTCTTTGTCACTCTACCAGGACTGAAGTAAGGATTACTAGTGTGAATCCAAGGACCATCTTTAGGGTGCTGTGTTAATATTGCATGGTAAGGCTACTTAGCCATACCACATAATATTCCACTTTCCTACACATAAATTATTGAACTATATTGAAATTGCGTTCACAGGTCTCCCCCAACTTACCTGTGTATTATGCTTGGCCCCCCTCAGACTCCAACCTCATGCTTTTGGACCTTCCCGAGATGGTTGTTGTTCTAAGTGCCTTGGCATGTTGCCGCTATGTGCATGTAATGTTTGTATTCTGTTGTAACCCATTCTTTCTCTTCATTCTCCCTACGCACACAGGGCCTTATTTATGAAAAGTGACGCATCGCTGCGAGAAAACACAGATGAATCACTTTTCATTGTGCCCTCCTTGCGACCCCAATGATGCGTCATATTTACAATATGACGCATCATTGCGCAAGCACTTACAGATACGTCAGTATTTCTGACGTATCTGTAAGCGCTAAAGTGACGCATTGCTGGAGTGTGTCACAAAAGTGACGCAACTCCAGCAATGCGTCCTTTCACATGGGGAAAGCCCCAAGGGAATGGGTCTATGTCAGTCTTACGCCTGCTGTGAGGCAGGCGCAAGATTTTGACGCAACGGCGTCATAGAAGTGACGCAAGGAAATCTCATAGATTTCACTGTGTCACTTCTATGACCTTTCTTGCTTCAATACGCCCCCCTTGCATACATTATACCTGGCGCAGGTATAATGTGGCGCAGGGGTTTACACTTTGTAAATATTGCGCAACAAGGTGCATTTTTTACGCCACTGGTGCGTCACAAAAAGTGACGCACCGGCGGCGTAAAAGTGATGCATAGCCTCATAAATGAGGCCCACAGAGTTTCCTGCAGGCATTGGGTCCGCTGTCAAAGGTCTCTTTTTAAAGTACACGTCTGTCCCTGTGAAGCTGTTGACCCCAAGCTAACTTCCCCCTATTAAATTTTCTTTGCTTCTCACTCCATCATCGAGGCCCGTTTAACCGAAGACAAGGTTTGTGTTGTTGCAGAATACATCTCATTGTTTCGTGGTCTCAATAGTCGGAGTGGGCCTGACTGCATTTACTGAGCCTATACAGCAGAGTAGGTATCTGCATGCGTGACTAAATGCGTGACTGCATCTATTTCACACAATTCCTTGAACGCCTAATGCTTCTGTGCAGCAATGTTCATCGCAACATGCTTAGAACACGTCTTCCCATCTCCCCAGGGCATAGCTACCATTTGTGCAGCAGGTGCAGTGGCATCGGGGCCCAGAGCCATTAAGGGCTAGTGGCTAGTTTTTACTACCCCAACAACAGTCATAGTCATTTCCTTGCTTGCACCAGGGCCCATGGCATCCTTACTGCACTACTGGATCTCGCTGGCGCTACCTAGCACCTCCCCATGTGCCATAACTATAAACAACCCCTTTGCACCATGCAACACTGAAAGGGCACACAGGAACCACATGCACTGGAGCACCTCACGATCCCACCAGAGCTATGAAGCGCTATATAAATTGTACAATTCAACAGGAGGCACTTAGCCATACCAGCAGCTCTTAATGTACATACAGCAGAGATAATATACTTTAATGAATGTTCATTTTCAAAAACTATATGTAACAATACTCACCACTCATAAAAAATAAATGTCAATAAAAATATGTTTTAAAAAAAAGTATTTTATTGACGTGTATGTGCATGTATAAAGCAGACGTCTAGCTATAAAGCCTTAGCACGCTGTGCAGAATAGGGCAAGAAACCACAGGTGGCCTTAGGCACATCTTATGTGTGTTGGTTTACCCTAAATCCAATTACTAGCTTTAAATATGCCATGGGTGACATGTATATTAGGATCACAAAGAGAAGGGTGCATCCAATAAAAACCTGTCAGGCAGAGTGATTGCCCATCCAAGGTCTGATTGGAAGGTTTGCATTTCAAATCATGAATAATGTGTGTAGATAGTGTTTTATGGCGCCTATGACAGGTCACCTTCTTAGAAATGGGTTTCCAACAGGCTGAGCCCTGGAGCCACTGAAAAGTTCAGATTGTTGAACGTTAAATAAATGGCCGAGCTGCCATCACATAGTCAAGCAGACATACCAATGGTGGATGCTAGGGACCCCATAAGAAAAGGCTCCATATGTGATTCGAAAATTAAAGAAAAAAGCTTTGGGCAATCCAATGTTTGGAGGCATTCCCCGTAGAATTTTCTTCCTTTCAGAGGCACAGCAATACTTAGCTTTTAAAATTATTGAACATGAATGCAAAGCGACAAAGCGTGAAGCAAAGCATTGCAAAGACACAAATGTAATTTATTAACCATCGTAAAAGATGTTTTTCACTGGAAAGATTCCTTTTTCTCAAGGAAAAAATATTTTGGTATGTGTTTTGCATACCTTTGCTTCTAGGGTCCGTTTCTGGGAGGATCAACCAAAACACTCATGAAAAACACTAACTACAAAGATAACCAAACCGGGCGTCGTGTCTAAAGTTACTGCCTACTTGAAACAGACAAAAGCATGGGTTTATTTCTCAGAAAATTGGCGCGCTGCATGTGTTCTATACAGTATTCCTGGAATAAGTTAACTTCTGAGTTTGTCTATGCATAAGAATGTGTACTGTAAGGGTAGGCTGACCAACTGGCATGGGTGCAAATTCAGGACGGTGAGTGTAAAAATTCAAGACAAAAGTTCAAGACAGGAGGTCAAAATTCAGGACAAAACTTCGGGAACAAAAGGTATGTTTTACAGACACATCAGAGGAGGTCGTGCAATAGTATATAAGTAATCCCATCTATATCCAAACATATTCATCCATTTGTAAACCTATCCATAATGTATTCTTCTATCCATCATTTTACTCATCCATCCCTCCAGCCACATTTTCACTCATCCATCCATCACCTTTTCACCCTATCTATCTGTAGATTCATCCATCCACTCTTCCATCCATCCACTCATCCATCCAGCCATTTACCATTTCACCCACACAGCCATCCTTTCACTTACTCATCCATCCACCCAGTCACAAATCCTTCAACCCATACACCTTGTCAATCGTCCATCCATCCTCCCTTTCTCTCTCCATTGACCCTTTCACTTAGCCATCCTTCCTTGAATCCATCCACCCATCCTTCTACTCATCCACTCATGAATCCATCCATTGACCCTATCACTCATCTATCATTTCACTCATCCATCCACCCATTCACTCGCCCATCATCCACCCTTTCACTCATCCATCCATCCTTTCACTATCAATTCACCCTTTTACCCATCCATCTACCCTTACACCCATCTAGTTACCTTTTCTCTCATCCATCCAATCACCCATCCATCAATCCTTTCGCTCATTATCCATCCATTCATCCATTCATCCTTTCACTAATCTATCCAGCCATCCCAAATCTTACTCACTCGCCCACCTTTTCATATTAATAATGAGCTGAGCCTTTGTCTGCAGAGTTGCAGACAGAAGAGGCCCATCAAGAATTTCACCCTTGCTGTAGTTCCTAAAGCGTGGGGTGGGGGTAGGGTTCACTATGTCCCTGCACACAGGCAGTTTGAAAAAGTAGAAGTCATGGGTCGTGCATGATGCACAGTGCCATGCCATGAGGTGACTGTGACCTGGTGTTGTTTTCAGGGCGTTAAGCAGGATGAAAAAGGGGGGGTCTCTCCTAAGGGGGTGTTTGATGTAATTAAGGGCGTAGCTTAAAACATCTAAGTTAAACATCTGTGCTTAGCATAGTGTGCCGCTGGACTGTTTTTTTGCCTTTTCTGTCATTGAATCCAGATATATCACAGGTAATGTTACACCTACAACAAGCCAGAACTATGGGCTTTGTCAATGGTTGTTAGTTGCATAAAATAGAAATGCAGCAACCATGACTTCGTTGAATATAATATTGAAAATGCACTTTTCTAAAATGTTGAGACTGAAAGAGCTCTAGCCCCTTCTTTTTAACTTGTTTCACCGGCTTCTTTTCATGAACTGGATTCTGTAGCAGCATTGGCGTGTTTGCCCATTTTTTTTTAATGCAGATTAATATAGCGCAACCTTGAGTCGATGGTATTGGAGTGCTTTACATGAGCATCGGTTACGTTCCACTTCCACAAGAACACATTCAGGCACGGGGAGACTAACAGCTAGATTCATGAAGCATTTTTGCGGGCTTAAACTGTGCGAATCGCAGAATTCGGCCGTTTACGCCCGCAAAAATGGCATTTGGAATTCATCAATGGGTCATGAACTCGCAATTTGAAAAATCACAAAAAAATTGTGATTTTTCAAATTGCGATTGCATTTAAGGAATCTCAATTTGTGATTCCTTAAATGCTATTCATGAACCATTAATAAATTGCGATTTTGCTATTTTTTGCCGCTATTTACCGCGAAGTCTGACTTCGTGGTAAATAGCGAAAACTGAGAAAAATGCACTTTTGTGCATTTTTCTCAGTTGTATGTTACACACACACATGTCCTTTGGACATGTGTGTGCGCAACATAAGTCTAAATTTACATTTCAGGGGTGCTACAGGGTGTCCTTTGGGCACCCCTAGCACCCTTGAAATTGCATCCTTATTTGCGATTAGCAAATTGCTTATCGCAAATAAGGAATAACTCCCCATTCATTCCTATGGGCCTTTAGGCCCATAGGAATGAATGGGGAGTTATAGGCCCATAGGAATGGGGAGTTATAGGCCCATAGGAATGAATGGGGAGTTATTCCTTATTTGCGATTAGCAATTTGCTAATCGCAAATAAGGAATGTGTAGGAATCGCAATTTATTTAGCGATTCCTACATGAATCCCGTTTTGCAAGTCCTTAATAGCGATTCCTTAATAATCGCTATTAAGGACTCGCAAAACGGGACTTTGATGAATCTAGGGGTCAGTGATTTGACCAGAATCACAGGATGTGGACGTGACCCTGAGGCTCGAACCCTGGTTTCCAGCACCACAGTCAGCAATCTAGCCTTCAGACCACATCCTCTCCCCTTATTTCGAGAACATTCCCTTCAATCAGGGGTATCAAAAATACAAGATTAGAGGAAGGAACCCATTATCATCATCAGCGGGACGTTAAGTAAATATCCCTAGGGCAATGAAATTCTCACATACTGCATGCAAGCTGTAACGTGCTACATTCAACCACAAGTCTGTGACCTACTAACCCCTCCAGCCCAAAATGAATCCTCATAAAAGAAAACAAAACAGTGGCCGTGACAACCACCTTTATATAATAAAATAATACATGCAAGTGACAAGACAGCCCATTAAACCAATATCTGATAATGTACTCACCGAATCTTGTGCTCACTACACTCATTACTCAAAATGGAGCGATACAACAAAGTCCAGTCTGATGCCTCCAATCTGACAAAATGCGCTGACCTGGACCGTGGCAGGAGGAGGCCACCGCATGCAGTAACACTCCAGACTGGCCCATTGTCATTCTGTGTGTGGCAGTCAGCTGCAGACAGAATGACAATGTAAATGTATTTGAACTTGTAAAGCGCACTGCTACCCATAGGTTTCCTGGCGCTGTATAACGCTGGGGAACCCGTCCTGGGTTTCCCTGTGAGATGGTCCCTATTGGGCACCCCCAAGGTGAAGCCAGGAATTCCCGGTGTTGATGGGGCCGTTTGTGGAGATTAAGCAAGCTATTGCCCAGAGTTGCTGAGTGGAACCCATGGTTAGAGTGGCACTGAAGGCGAGATTTATCAAGTCCGCTGACATTGGCCAAACACCCTGCAGCATCGGGAAGTAAATCCTGGTCCCGGGCCGACCACTCCTTCTGGGTCTGCCGCCTCTAACCAGTGAGCCACACTACTCCACAATGGGCGGGGTGGGGCTGCTCTTGTGCTCCCAGGAAGAGTGCAAGGCAGCCCCATTAGGGAGCTGAGGCTTCATGCAGGGAACAGTGCTATTCCCTGCAATACCCAAAATTACGGACAAAAGGCGTCCGTAAAAGGGATCCTCATGGACAACAGACGTGAGGTCCAAATTAATGACGGTCTGTGAAATTTACGGACGGTTGGTCACCCTATGTGAGGGTGTTTTTCTATACAAATCTTATGGTAGACAGCGCACACTCACCTCTGCACCATGGTGCAAAGCGGTGTGCTGCGCACAAGGCGGGCTTTGTTGAGTTCCAGTGCAGGGAGCAAGAGCAGCAGCGGGGCAGTCTTGTGAGATATGACTCTGTGCTGTGTTTTCCCCCTTGCACAACACTTTGCAGACAATTTAGATGCTGCACTGCATTGCATGAAAAATGAGGAAATCTGGACCTACATTAATCAGAAAGCCAAGTAGCACATGAAATTAGGAAAAGGCCATACCAGGCTATTCTCACTGGAGCATAAACATTGCCACATAAATGTTTGTACGTGTATGTGTGTGGGAGCTATATACTGCAGAGGGCACAGGGTAGGCAGTGAGGAAGTAATGATGCATGAATCCACAATACATTACAAAGGAAGGAAAATGTCAGGCACCAATTCCGGATTGCTTGATAAAATTCTCTATTGATTGATTTGTTTGAATGTTTGAGTCAGAGGTTGGAAAGTCAAACATTTTCACCCAGCAACAACTACGTCTCTGCGGCCCTTTTGACCTCTTTCAGCTGGATCTTCTCAAGGTGAAACAACCATTTTGAGGTATGATGCTTCACTACCATGGCAGAAAGTTTATACTACCGGTATGGTCAAGGAAGTACATCCAGCCAGAGCATGACTAACTGCTCTAGCACAGATTTTTCCTTTCCATTTAGGAACTTGTAGTCTTGTTTATCCCATTACAAAACCAGTACTATAAAAAGCCTGAAAAATCATAAACCATGGACTAGCTGGTCAAATATGGAGCAGAAGGGGGGCAAAGCTTGCTTGCAACGAAGATGGCAGCTTGAGCTGAAACCTCTGCATCGCCATCACACGATCCTGTATGAATCCGTCATCTGTGCAACGAAATAGACTGTACTTGGACTGCCGCCTGTACTGGAGGGGCTCAGGAGTGCAATGAGCCGTCTCTGGTCCCTGAACTCCCACGCATTACCGTGCAAGCTAAAGCGGCCTGCTGTGGCTCCACACTCAGTCACGATCCCCGGCCTGTTGTGACGAAGGTGGGGCAGCTCACGACACTGCTGCCACATTACTTCAGGGTGCCTCTGGTCTCGGAGAAGAGGCGGTGTGCTTACACTGAGTGGGTGATGACTGTGGCAGGCTTCGACCACTGGAAGGTGACGAGACACGTAGTCTCTGAGGATCACAGAACCGGGTGAGCACGGGGGGACACATCACGGTGGCAATAAGAGTAGTAGAAGGCGCGATGGTACCGTTTGACCTGTGTGAAGTGTGGCGTCAGAGGTACCCGGACAAAGGTTGATAAACGCATTGCTCCGCCTATCATAATCTACACACCTGAATAGATTATTGGCTGGCAGCCAGGCAGTTAAATGAGAGAGATCGAGCCTGTGAGGTGCTTCCCCCTACACTTTCAGACCATTCCCCAATTCTGTTAGTGCTAAATACCCCCAGGAACACTATCCCACCCTTTACTTGGGGGTTCCCCCTTACTCTTTGCTTGATGCGGTTTTTAAAGATGAATTAGCTGAAGCAATTGAAACGTTCTTTGCCACAAACGTGGGGTCGGTGGATAGCTTTCAGGTGGACTGGAAGGCGTTCAAGGTTTATATCTGCGGTGTCACTATGACTAAACACTCAGGCGTCCTTCGGGCGATACGTAAATGACTCGCTGACCTGGAAAGGACACTGGCGACCTTAGAAAAACAACTTCAGGTTAGAGCAGGTGATGAAGTTGTGCAGGAGTTCAAAGTGCAGTTAGGGGAACATCATGAGGCTGCTGATGCTGAAATAAAGCACCTCTGTAAATACACCACAGCTCATTCATATAGAGAGGGCGAGCGGCCGGGGGTGGTCCTAGCCCAACTACTCAAAAAACGGCAGGAACAGACAGTTGTTGCAGCGATCAAGCCGGCGGAGCGCGACATCCTAACTGAGGAGGTGGTGATTGCCGGCAGATTTCGTCAATATCTCTCAAAGCTCTACGCTACTCGTAGCGGAGGCACTGAGGCGGAAATTTTGGACTACCTAACACACATAAAGCTACCATAGCTCACAAACACGCATTGTGAGTATCTTATGAGGCCTCTGGAGAAAGAAGAAATTATCACAGCACTGTTGAGCATGAAATCGAGTAGTGCGCCCAGAGTAGATGGCCTAACCGTAACTTTTTATAAGGCGTTCCTGGACTTATTGTTGCCGCAGTTAGCCACACTCTTTGACGACATGTGTGTGTCAGGAACAATGCCGCCCTCGATGAGAAAGACAAGCACATGTCAATATCGAAAATTCCACACCATGATTCGGGGTCAAAATAACAACTTCTCGAATACGACCAACAGGAGCTGCACACGCAGCTGTCCAAGAACCAAGCCTCGTATTAAGAGCCTCCCCACTTGGGTGGAAACATTCATATGAAGCCCATGTCCCAATTAATATACCGAACGACTGCCATGACTAGTCCTTAACCTAACAAATCATGTAGAGGGAGAGAGGTGGAAAGAGGAATTTTTGAGGTCACAGCAAGAATCAGAAGAGCAACTGCAACCGATCAAGACCACTAACTTTAACGGTCATATGAGGGAAGACACTGTGTACAAAACCAGCATTCCGGGAGAAAGCAGAGTACACCTTGAGCCTTCACCCCTACCCTAACAATACAGCTGTAGATATCCAGGTCATCTACCAGGTGCAGAACAAAACCCTCTTATGCTGACCTAAGTTGTCTAGGTATTCTGACTGCCAAGACTTTTTTAATATGGAGAGCTAAGCACTATGTGTGTGACTATCATGTCAAAAAGAGGGGAGCGAGAGGGGGGCGTGGCCATGGTGACGGAGTGAGACGTCTTTTCGAGACCCTCCGGCGCCAAGCCCAGCTTAGCTTTGTATAGCACCTATAGCGGCGTGCTATTCTACTTCCAGCGGTCTGCGGTGACCCCCGGAGCGGAGGGTTAGGGTCCAGTGCCGCGATCTCGGCCGGAGGGAGCCTGGAGGTGGACTTGGGCGCGGCGGCGGACCGCGGCCCTGCGAGCCTCGGCCTCGAGTAGGAAAAGGGTCCGGACCTCCTACTCCGCGGCAGTGCGGAAAAGACATTGGCGGAGGGCCGCGACGGACCCGGAGCTCTCGGCTCCCGCCTCGCCACCTACCAGGGAGGCTGCGCACGATTCCAGAGGGAAGCGACTTCACCGGGAGCCCCCGCTGCAATCGGCGGAAAGGTACCAGCAGGATAGGCCGGCGGGGACCAGCGAGCACAGCGGCTGCGGTGCTGCCCCCCTCTCCGCCTCTGATCTGACCTCCTGGGCGGGGCCGCCCTGCTGAGCTAACTCCCCCAACATGGACCTGTTGTGACACCCGGGACAGAGTAGTTGGGTCCGGCGATATATTCTGCCCGGTGGAGGCCTGAGAGGGAGCTGCAGTGATTTGGCGGTCTGCGGCCTAGGGATCCCCGGCCCGGAGTGACTGAAAGGCCTGGGCTCCCTGCACCGCAGTGGCGGCGAGGAGTCGTTGGAGAAGGGCCACGACGGAGTAGGCTCTCGGCGCTCTGAATTCTCGGATTGCCACCTGCCGGGGGAGCTGCGCTGGGTGATGGGAGAGCGCCACCTTTGACGAGAGGCCCCCACCGCGACTGGAAGGTGGGTGCCTAAAGTATCGATCAGCGGGAAACGGCGAGAGCAGCACTTGCTTACTTCATCCCCCCCAGTCCCTGACCTGAACGGATGGTTGGGGCAGCCTGGCACTACTGTAACTTCCCGAGACCCGGGGGTGCTTCCACGCTTCCCTGCCTGTGCCGCGCCTGAGAGACTGCGTTGCTGCAATGCCACAGCGGAAGGCCCTTCTCTGGGAGCTTGGTCGGTGGGCGCCGGAGGCACGAACAGAACGGGGAAGACTGACTTTAACATTGGTTGGCGGCGGACGTGCCCCCTGGGATGGTGGTCCGGCGGGTCACGTGATTGCAAGCTGCTAGCCGCGGACGTAGCATCGTTGCCTCCTGTAGTGAAGGTCCTGGCGGTGGCCCTTGGAGGTGCGGGATGTGACTTGACCCCTGGCTGATCTGGTTAGCGGGGGTCCTGTACGGGCTGCTACATCGACAGCACCTGCGCGGTAAGGGCAACCGCATTGGCGGTATTTTGGATGCTGGAACGTGCACGGCCATCCTGATTTCCCGTCGGTGCGGGGGTGCCACGATGTCCTCTACGCTGCGCAAAGGGAAACCTGGGAAAGATGGCGCATCGAAATCCTCTCAGCAGCCGGCGTCCCCCGGAACCAGTGTATCATCCAAGCAATCGGACGATGAGGCCCCTGCAACCAAGGCCTTCATGACGGAACTCTTCACCTCCATCAAGGAGGACATCTCTGAACTTCGCGCTCAACTGGCGTCGGACCTCCGTGAAGTGCGGAGAGATGTAGATGGCATTGGAGAACGAGTGGCGACTCTGGAGGACCACGACTTAAGCATGGCGAACGATGTCCACCAGTTACAGAAGGATATCATCCGGCTCACAGAGCAGAACTTGGACCTCCAGGCTCACTCGGAGGACCTGGAGAATCGTTCCCGCCGGAACAACATCCGCTTTCGCGCTGTGCCGTGGGACGGAGAAGCAGGTGAACTACGTGGCTATGTCCAGGCTCTTTTCCTGCAGATTCTGGACGAGGAGAATGTCCAGGACATCAGAATGGATAGAGACCATAGAGTCGGACTGCCTAGGCGGGGAGGGGGGCCCCCCGGACATTCTAGTCTGTGTGCAAGACTTTCAGTTAAAGGAACGCATCTTGTGGAAGGCTAGGGCTATCCCATCTTTGCAGTTCAGGGAGCACCGTCCGCAGCTTTACCAGGACCTATCGGCATCGACACTCCAGAAGAGACGGGAGTTCCGTCCGGTGACCTCCTTCCTTCGGTAACGCAACATTTCCTACTCGTGGGGTCACCCTTTCCGCATCATCTTTAGATGGCAAAACAGACCAGCGCAAATTCGCTCTCTTCAAGTGGCGAAGGATCTTTAGGGCTTGGACGACGTTATTCCTTTGCAGGAGGCGGGCGAATCACCATCACGGAGGCGTCGGCGGTCCTCCTCCTGGCACAGAGTGGGCCTGAACACAGACCGAGGAAGGCCTGACCGTACTGCTAGCCTGCAGGAGAGGGGAGATGCAGTGGCTTCGGTGGCCTCAGCGACGTTGGCATCCTCCCAGCAAAGCTCCGGAGAGGCATGATCATTGAGCCACTGGCGGTTTGGTGCCTGAGGGGCACGTGATTTCAGGTTCTGTGGGTTTGGTTGTACTTTTTGAGAAGGCACCCCGGACCATGGCCCTAGGGGACCCAACGATGGTGCCCCAACCCCAGTCCAGGTGGACCTCTACGAACTACTGCCTACTGGGACTGCGAAGTACATTGTTCAGGTTTAGTGTACTGTGTTATTTCTTTTTTTCTCTTTTCCTTGCTGCTTCATATTGGTCCACGTTTATGGGAGCAGATCTGGAAGTTCTTTGGGGGGGGTGGATTCTGTGGGGGTTGTTGGGGTTGTGGGGGGGTGGGAGAGGGGGGGGTAGTGGTGGCGATGGGTATGTTTTAATGGCTGCTATTTTTGTCTTGTGGTATGAAAACGCTATGTCCCGAGAAGATCTAGGCTTGAACTCGGGAGTCCTAAATGTTTGCTCGTTGGCAGCGAGGTTTTGGGATGGATGTGAGGGAGGGTTTCCGCTTTCTTGGGGAGCGGGGAGAACGGAGGGTATTCGGGGCTGCTTGGAGGGGGGCCTTGGAGCGATGGGGGGCTGTGGAGAGCTGGGCAGGTTGGACTGCCTTCAATCAGGGTCTTCACTGCATACTACCCTCCTGACACGCTATCTATGGTCTTTGATGGTGGATGTAGAGGGATGGGGCGGGCCGGCATGGTCATAGCAAGGGAGGGGTTATTGCCTAACGATGCCTCTTAGTATTGGTACATGGAATGTTAAGGGCCTGAACTCCCCGCAGAAGCGTCAGAAGGTATGGAAATATGTGATTGACCACCAGCTTGATATTGGTGGTCTTCAGGAGACCCACTTGGCACGTAGAGATGAACTCCGCCTTAGGCATAAGCACTTCCCCCTCATATATAGATCTTCGGCCTCTACGAAGCATAGGGGGGTGGCCCTCCTCTTCCGGGCGGCCCTTCACTTTAAGCCTATGGATGTGCGCAGCGACAAAGAAGGCCGCTGGCTGATGGTGAAGGGTCTGGTCCATGGTAGACTGAGCACTTTTGTGGTGGTGTATGCCCCCAATACGGGACAAAATGGCTTTCTACAGGGGTTTCTGTGGAAGATAGGTGACTTTGTTGAGGGACACCTGTTTCTACTGGGGGATTTTAACTTGGTGTGGAGCAAGGAGATGGATAGCTTTGGAACCCAGAGGGCTAATGCAGGTCTATTCTCTGCTGAGATGCAGCGGCTTCTGGGTGAATTGGGCCTAATTGATGGGTGGCGGTCCATGCATCCCCTGTCCCGTGACTACACTTTTTTTTCCCATGTCCACAACTCTTATTCGCGTCTAGATCACATCTTTCTGGGCCAGGACCTCAGGGGAGATGTCCGCGACTCTAGCATATTTCCGCTTTCTGTTTCTGATCATAGCTTACTGGTGCTTGGACTTCGCTGGTCGCCTCCCGGAGACGGTATACGGAAATGGTACTTTCCGGCGGCGGTTGTTCGGGACGAAACCTCAAACAAGGACTTGAGGAAGGCTATTAGGGACTTTTTTGCTCTCAACCCTGTTTCTGATACCTTTATATCCACAACTTGGGACGCCTTCAAGGCGTCACTCAGGGGTACCTGCCTGGGCCTTAATGCTCACCTCAACAAGATACGTCGGAAGGAGCGGGAGGAGTTAGAGAAGGAGCTTGAGGTCCTCGAGCAAGCGCATAAGCTAAACCCGTCTAGATTGACCCTCCGCCCCTTGACGGCTGTTAGGGGAAAGTTGAAGGCCCACTATAATAATAGAGCAGAATTCACCTTGCTATGACTCCGGCGCCTCTCGTACTCCCAAGGGAATAAAATAGGGAGGCACCTGGCTCGTCAACTTAGGGAGAAAAGGGAATGGGAATACATAGGAGGGGTTCGGGATCGGAGGGGAGAACTGCAACATCGCGATGAGATTAAGGCGAGACTCTTTGGCCGCTTTTACTCAGACCTCTACGCGGGGACGTCCTGGACTCCGAGGCCCAGCGGGAATATCCGCGGGGTTTGCCTCTACCGCAGGTGTCGATGGAGTGGAACGACCTGTTAGCTGCCCCGTTCACTCGCGATGAAGTGCTGGATGCCATCAATAACCTGAAGCTCCACAAAGCCCCAGGACCGGATGGCTATACCGCCCTCTTTTATAAGACATTTGCCACCGAGGTGTGCGACTTTCTGGTCTCAGTATTTAATGACATGGCTGAATCTGGATCCGCACCTGGCTCCCTAGCCGAAGCCGTCATCTCCATCATACCTAAGCCCGGGAAGGACCCCACACAGTGCGCGTCGTATCACCCAATCGCCCTCCTCAACATCAATGCCAAACTGTACTCCTCGATTATCGCCAGCAGACTCCAAGATCTGATGCCGGCCATTATACATCCGGACCAATCTGGGTTTATTAAGGGTCGCCAGACCCACGATAATACCAGGCGGGTGGTCCACCTGATAGAAAAAGCTAACAGATTCCGGATCCCGGCGGTCTTAGTAGTCCTCGATGCGGAAAAAGCTTTCGACCGCGTGAACTGGAATTTCATGTTCCACATGTTGGCTGCCTTTGGGTTCTCGGATAAATTTGTGTTGATGGTAAAAGCGAACTACTGCATCCCCCGCTCTAAAGTATCGGTGAACAGCCACCTGTCTGAGTTTATTTCACACTCTCGAGGTACCCGGCAGGGCTGCCCTCTCTCCCCCCTGCTCTTTGCCCTAAGCATTGAGCCCTTAGCGTTGGCAATTCGGGAGCACAAAGACATACGAGGCCGTCCCTTTACTGGGGATCAGCACAAAATATCCCTATTTGCGGATGATGTTCTGCTCTCCATTATGGATCCGGCGCACTCTCTACCGTATGTTCAGGAGGTGTTATCACGCTTTGAGGAGGTGGCCGGCTTTAAGATCAACTACGACAAATCGTATGTCCTGAACCTCACGCTCTCGCCCCCTGAGGTTGAACAGGTGCGGTTGCTTACCCCATTGGCCTGGGCCTCCAGCTCCATTGTGTACCTGGGAGTCCATTTGACACCCACGATTGGGAAATTTTACTCCGCGAACTTTCCGCCGCTGCTGACTAAGACACGGGCGGACTTGGATCGGTGGAAGCCCAAATACATATCATGGCTAGGTAGAATCCACGCCATCAAGATGGTTCTCCTCCCCAAGTACCTGTACCTCTTTCAGGCACTCCCCGTTCCACGGGAGGTAGATTTCTTTAGGCGCCTTAAAACCCAGATACTCCGGTTCATCTGGCAAGGGGGACGGGCGAGGTTCTGCTTCGTAACGCTGCGACGGCAGCGGGGGGAGGGGGGAGTGGGGCTTCCTGATCTGCACTTGTATTACAAGGCGGCGCAGCTGAGAGTACTGGTGGAATGGTCCCAGCAGACCTCGGAGAAACACTGTCTGCACATGGACAGAAGCGTCGCGGGTAAATCTATTTGGGACCTGGCCTGGAAGCCTAAGAAGGACAGGCCGCTGAACGCCTACATTAGTACTCCCACCAGCACTACTCTGAAGGTTTGGGACACGTTGGCCACTGACGAGCGCTGGACTACCTTTCCATCGCCGTTCACACCTCTACATTTTAACCCGGAGTTCCCACCGGCAATGCAGGAGGGCCCTTTCAGGGTCTGGAGGGAGGGGGGTGTAGAGCTTTGGCTCACCTGTTCCACGGCGACACGCCACTCACCTTTGACAACTGTATGAGGGGTTATGAAGTTCCCCCATCCGAGCGATTCCACCACCTTCAGTTGCTCCACTGGGCTACCACTCCTAGTGTCCTAGAGGCGGCCACGAGGCCTCCGTCGCCCTTTGAGTCCTTCATCCTTCGGACCTCAGCCATGAAAGGGGTCATATCCTTTCTTTATCAGCTACTCCTTACCTCGGCGATATCGTCTCGCCCTCGATATATGGAACAATGGGAAGGAATCTTGGTACCGGACATTTCAGATAAGGAGTGGTCAGCACTGTGGCGAGATATTACCGCACACAATCACTTGATGGACCTGAGAGAGGCCCACCTTAAGACTCTTATGGATTGGTACTTGTACCCGTCCAAACTCCACTGTATATATCCGAATACTTCAGACAGATGCTGGAGGGGCTGTGGCCTGTTGGGGGATTTCCGCCATATTTGGTGGGATTGCCCGGTCATTCGACCGCACTGGGAGGAGATCCTTTCCCACGTTAAGGAGATCCTAGGATACCCGGTCGAGGACTATATAGCCTGTGTGCTCCTGGGCCTACGGGATCCACTTCTTGAACACCGGACGCGTGCAGATAAACAAATCCTGTGGCTCTGCCTTGGAGCTGCCAAACTTACTCTAGCATCGGCTTGGAAGAAAGCGGAGGCTCCGGCGATCTCCCTATGGCACTCTAAACTGTGGAAGCTGCTTAGTATGGAACGGGTAGTGGACATCTTCCTGGGTAATTTCAAAAACTTCCAATTTCGATGGGGTCCCTTGGTCCGATTCCTCTCGAAGGGGTTGCCTTCTGCAGTTTGCCCATCCTCCATCCGAGCACTCCATCTGTTCCAAGTTTGAGGGAGGTCCCACACTGACTGAATGATTGTTGAGTTTTGTTGTCGCCACCACTACGGGGGTGGGAGGGGAGGGGGGGTTACCTTCTTTTGTTGAACTCTGTTTTGAGGCACCCACATAGAAGATTTGGCCGTTCAGATTTAGTCGGGATGATTTGTGAGACGGATGGCCCCTCCACAGGCGACTGTATGTTTAACTCATTGGATTCTTATTACTGTGACCAGCCTACCCCAGCCTTTTTTTTGCCCTATGACATTGCCCTATTGCTTTGCCCGACAATAACTTGCCGTTCACTAAGAATTGTTGCCATATATCTATGCATACACCCCCTGCGTGGGATGCTGTGTGGGACTGCCGCTGTTTTTCTCTCTGTGTTCTTTCTAAAAATACTTAAAATAAAGATTTTACAAAAAAAAAAAAGAGGGGAGGGATAGAAAAATAGAACAAAGGTGAACTCATGTTGTGGGTACTTTGATTGTTCACGCTTGTGGTGTCATAATAAGTGCTGCAGTCCATGAGGAACACTTTAAATTACAGGCCCTGGGTACCCCAATGTATGTAAGTAAGTTAACTTATGTCAAATGAGGGTGAGCCAATCAGATATATACCTTTTAAGGTTTAGAGGACTGGCACTGAAGCATGTTTGACAGGGATCAGTGCACTCTCAGAGTCACTAAACCAGCAGCATCAGTCCAAAACTTTGGGGGTGATCATGCAAAAAGAGGGATTTCCTTACATTAATCAATTTCCTACTTCCTTAATATTATTCTGCATATGATAGGCTTGAGTAAATCCAAAGTAAACTGCTGATAACCTATGCATAACATGCACACAGGTCATGAATGAGTCTGGGGATTTTATGGGTTTTCAGTGCTTATGTAGTGTCATCCCTAGTTTTACAATTGCTCCCAAACTACTCATATGCCCAACTGAAACATATAAGTGGTGTAATTTTACCAAATTCCTGGTGGTGACATATGTGCAAATCTATACTATTTAACACTAATGACAATAAAGGAAATATCACAGCACTTTAAAAAAATACGATGGGGTTGTTTGGCGGACAGGATACTCCATCCAAGCATGACAGAGCACCCTGTCTGCCAGGCTCTTGGTCTATCTGCCGCATTTAGTGACAGACAGATGGTAAAGTTTCTGTTGATGGAGAGAGCCCATTGATTCTGTCAACTGAAAGCTCACTCTAACAGCCCTACAGAGTAGGGGCCTTTGAAATAAAGCCATCCCACTGCATGCTGTATTTACAGTGTCATGGTCTTTTTCCGGTCCTGGCAGTAAAAGAGCAGAAAAAAATAATAATGACCCCTACATCCTGGGAGAGAGCTTTCGCAGTGTGGGGGGGCGGGGGGGAGGGGTCATACGTTTTTTGTTTTTTCCTAAACAATCCTCCACATTGGGAGTTTGCTTTTGAAAAACAAAGAAAGTTGAGGGGTTATTGGGCGGTCTAAAAACCGACGGCGGCCGTCCACTAAATATTTTGTATCTTGAGTGGCACCTCCGTGCCAGTGGGTCCTTTCAAAGTACAGAGGTGATCTTTGGACTGGCGGCCATCTTTAAATTTGACAGACGGAGTATCATCAGGATAGCAGTGGTGATTTCCTCCCCCTCTGACAGACCCTACCCTGTCCATCAGCCCCTAAATCATCCCCAATATTTTTTGAAACTGATGATGCTGCCTGCGGACAAACATCAACTGGTAGTAAACACAAACTGAAAGCACTGCTGCAGAAAGTGAAAGCATTCTTTTTGTTTGATTTTTGTTATACCTGCTTTTTTACTTAATAAGTATAGAATATAGTAATAATGACACATGCTAAATGGAAAAGAAAGCTTGAAGAATAACTATAAAAATCCATATGCTGCTTTAAAGCTGAACTGTTTAAACATAGGTGAATCCTTCCTTACTTTTAAAAAGCTATGCATAAAACTTGTGTACATCATCATGGGTTGTGAAGTAGGCCACAGGATGGCAAGTGGCGACATGGGTGTTGCCATAGAGACCCTTGGACATCAAAGAATGATGCCCCTGAACATTTTAGTCAAATGTAAATGTCCAGTATTTGTAAAGCGAACAATTACCCAAAGGTGTCAATGCGCTGGGGGCCATCGGGAAGATTAAGCGAGCTATTGCACAGAGTCACATGGTGCTGGGCTGATCTGCCGCCAGCAAATTAACTTTTCCCATGAGGCACAGGGTCAGACTGATTTGCATATAGCCATGTCTGAACTGGGGTGGCAAAGTGGGCTAAAGAACGGCGATGGATCAAACCCAGATCTTTTGACTGGGTGTGAGTGTTTGATTGGTTCAGATGCTCCGTCCATCACCACCCCCTTTTGTACCGCTTTTGTACGGCAAATTAACCCAGCACCATGTGACACCATGGGATCGAACCGTGACCGGGACGCCGGGTTCCGGAGTCAGTCGTCCTGGCCGCTGCGCCACACCTCTTCCATGTCGAAGAGATGGCCCAACCCTGATTATTGTAGACAGTCTTGAAAAGTCTATCTATCTTGTCCCTCCTCGTACAGGACCCCTGCCTTCCCCGCTATCGCTGTGTCAAAGACACTATTTGAATACCGGCACATATTTATACTTGCAAATGGGTTGCATTTCCCGCCATTATCAAGTGACAGGACAAACATCCAGAGCATATCTGGTAGTAATGTGAATCATTATTGAACAGTCTAGTGCAACCTCTCATTTTCATCTTTTTAAAGAAACACATTTTATTATGTTTACAAATTCTGTGTACAAAGTGTACTTCCTAGGTGGCTCAAAAATTGTAAAGACCTTGGGTCAAGGAGAACTTAGATTAGCTCTCAACAGAAAATATGTTTCCCCACACTAAAAGAGCTACTTAAGCAAGAATGTGGAAATGATTTATCTGGCAGCGTTTAATGTCGAAGCTTCAGCTCCGCTATGTCATGACTGCGCAATCAGTCAGGGAGCGGTTCTTACACTTCCGCTTAGCAAACACCGCTAAAGGCCAGGCCGGAGCTTCTTACAAGTAAAATTGCATTAAAAAATATATTGAAAGCTGTTTTCAGGTGGAAGGTTCAGAACCCCTGCCCCCTACACCACCCCCACACAAATGCCCTCCACCCCTACTACTGCTGCACAGAAGAAAGCAAAAACAATAAAGCTTTTATGCACAGTTAGCAAATATATCATCTCATATTTAATAAAAAAGGTGTCTACTAAAACTGATATTGAAAATAAAGGATGGTGTCATAGCCCAGAGTGGAAGCCTCTGGCCGATCGGGCCGGGAACTGGAGCGTTCTGGTTCAGAAGCCATGATTTTGAGAAATGGTGTCCACGCCGGCAGGGAAGGCGCCAGGTTTGCTCGAGATTGATGGCGCTGCGTTTTTAAGGGGTGGCGAGGGGAGGTGGTGATAGTGGAAGTGGAAATTACTACTGCAAGAGAAGATGAGTTCTGGGAACAAAAGCTTGAAAGTAGGCTTGGCGCCAAGACTGTGTACTAGGCATAAATGGAAATGTGTTGATTTCCAAATAGCTGGTGGGCGTGGTTTATACTAAGTCAAGGGAAGCTGATTTAGTTCCTTTTCGGGGGCTGAAGAACTGACTATTTACCTACACTGAAAGGGTCTGAAAAACCAGCACCTCATTTCAGGTTTACAATTGATTTGTAGCTACTTAGGCCTTCTGACAGAGGAGTAAAATGTTACAGGAAACACGTAAATGATCCACGAATGTGGGTATCCACTTCCTCCTAGTTACAGCCTCTCCACTTCCGGCATTTGTAGCACACAGGAAACCACATGCAATAGGTGTCCCACCAATGTATGGTATGCATTATATTGCATGACAATAGTATTGCATTTACTACTTCGGCCTAACCACTACATCACATGGTAAGTATTGGTGACTATATTAGATAAATGCAATACTTAATAAGCTTAGGTGGGCAATGTGAAAGTAAAAATAATAACAATATACTTCCAACGTAGATAGGCAAAAACCTTACACAAGACACACTTTTAAGCACTGAGTGCAGTCTCTCGACAAGCGAGTTTGCGGCCACTTCTAATAGGAAACACAGTGACGATAACTCATAGTGACGGCGTGTCCAGCGCCAAAGAGGGCGCCAGACTGGCGGGGGCAGGTATAAATACCTCACCCCCTACCCTCTGCGCTCCAGAAGTGACGCGGCCCGTGCACTGGCCTGGGGGACTTCTCCCTGGGGTCTCCTCAACTAGAGCGGTGGCGGTGTGCCTAATGTGGCACTGAGGTGGCTGCCCTTTTGAGGTGGCCCAAAGCGTCAGCCTCGGGCAGCATCAGGATCTACATTCCTTGCAATACACATCAACTGCAGCTCAAGGGGCAGTGAACTGGACACACAGTATGTTCTTGTTGCCATTTTACCACCTAATAAATATCGCCTCCATTCCCCACAGGGAGAATGAGTTGGACTCCTAGCCCACAGCCCACCTGGTCCATGGTGGTGCTGGATTGGGGTAACTATCTCTGATGAAGGGAGTGTGCCTGCATATGGGGTCATGAACTTGTGTTGTTCTATGCCTGCCGGGTGGCATTTTTAGAGATGCTTTATCCTGTGATTTTTTTCAACTTGAGGGCTGCTGCTGTCTGGTTTTTTGTTGTAGTTTAGTGGTGTGGTAGGTCCTGGTTGGTGTCTCAAGACTTGTTTTAGTGACGTGTGCTGCGGCTCAGGGATGCACCGGATGTGGTGTGAAAGATTTTTTTTGCTTGCCCCCAGGCGCTAGCACCTCTTGGTGGGACAGGCACGGACCTTTCTATTCTTACCCTCAATTAAAAATAAATACATACTCCTTTGTTTATCTCTCTAGAAGTCTTCTTTGTTAACCAAGGTCATATAAATGTGCCAAAAGAATGATAAATGGTGGTTTATTTGGGTGCATGGGGGAAGGAGATTTTTTTGTCATCTTGAGCAGCCCTGAACAGTTTAGCCTGGAGATGTCATAGTATCTAAAATTATCTCGTCCAATATGTTGTGATTTTGATTCATTATAAGAGGATTTAAACCATTTGATTCAATATAGAATTACTAAAATAAGTGATCATGCCATTTTGATAATTTCCCAAATTTGCAAAAGAGCACAAATCAGTTTCTGTCTCACTGTCATCATCAGCAATGTCAAAAGTGCATTGTATGTTCAAGGTTTGTGTTATATTCGAACTTGTGACTCAAACAGAAACAGTCTAATCAAAATGATTGTGGTAATCAGAATACGGGGGTTCACAATAGTGACCATCCTTAGGGCCTGATTCACAAAGGTAACTTACGCTTTTGAGTAATTTACATTTTTGAGTAACTTTACTACTTTTGGCTATTCAAAAATCTCAATGTAAGTTACTACCAAATAAATGGTAGTAGGTCTAGCACCACACATGGCCAAGCACTGATATTGCAGGACTCTACCATACAAAATAATGGAGGTAGGGACTTAAAATAAAATTACATAGGAAATAATATTAATAATAATTCGCTTCGGTGCCTGACCTAATCATGGGTTCACACTCTGCAACTCTGGGCATTAAGCTTGCTTAATCTCCACAACGGCCCCTCGCGGCGGGATGCCTGGCTTTCACCTTGGGGATGCCCGTTAGGGGCTATCTCACAGGGAAAAGCCAGGACGGGTTCCCAAGGCAAGCGCCGAGATGCCTCCGGGTAGTCGAGCGCTATATAAGAACATACCAAAAAAAAAAAAAAATGTTAAATTACATTAAGTTATTTAAAATAGTTAAAAAATATATGTAAATATAATTTAATTTTAACAATATATGTAAGGAATGCCTCTTTTTGATTGGTCGCCGCCAAGTTTCTGGACTGATACTGAAGGGTTTGCGACTTTGAGAGCGTACTGAGGCCTGCTACCCAGACCTCAGTAGCTGTGCCCTTACCTTTAAACTGGTACGTCATATGGGCTTTTATCCAATTGGCTGGCCTAACTTACCTGTGAGTCCCTAGTAAATGGTACCCAGGGCATGTAAGTTGGAGGGTTCCCCTAGGGATTGCATGACTGGTCATGCCGCCCTGGGTGGGACACAAGGAAAACAAGATTTCCAGCCACCATCTGCAGGCTGGAAGAGAAGTGTTAGCTGCTGGCCAGACTTTGCCATTTAAAGCAATGGAAAAGCCAAACTTCCCCCTGGTATATGTTTAATTTACCGCTATGGCAGGCCTATCAAGTCTTAAGGCAGGGTGAAACATATTCCATGTTCAAGTTCAAGTTCAAGTTTAGAAATTTGTATAGCGCACTACTCACCCAGAAGGTCTCAAGGCGCTTGTGGGAGGGGGGGTACATTACTTGCCGAATATCCAAGTTTTAAGTTGCTTTCTGAAGGAGAGGTGGTTCTGTGTAAGGCTGAGGTGGGTGGGGAGAGAATTCCATGTTTTGGCCGCTAAGTAGGAGAAGGATCTTCCCCCCATGGTGGATCTATGGATGCGTGGAATTGTGGCGAGGGCTTGATTGGACGATCGCAGTTGGCGGGTGGGAGTGTAGAAGGACAGGCGCGTGTTGAGGCATTCGGGTCCTAGGTCGTAGAGGGCTTTGTGTGCGTGGGTGAGGAGTCGGAACGTTATCCTCTTGTTGACGGGGAGCCAGTGGAGGTCTTTCAGGTGGCCAGAAATGTGAGCTTGGCGGGGGATGTCTTGTATGAGTCTTGCTGAGGCGTTTTGGATGCGTTGGAGTTTTTTCTGTAGTTTGGCTGTGGTTCCGGCGTAAAGGGTGTTTCCGTAGTCCAGTCGGCTTGTGACCAGTGCGTGGGTGACCGTTTTTCTTGTTTCGGTGGGGATCCAACGGAATATTTTTTTGAGCATGCGTAGGATGTTGAAGCATGATGATGAGACGGCGTTGACTTGTCTGGTCATCGAGAGGGAGGAGTCCAGGATGAAGCCCAGGTTGCGTGCATGGTCCATTGCTATGGGTGCTGTTCCCAGGGCTGGTGGCCACCATGAGTTGTCCCCAGCAGAGGGGGATGAGCCTAAGATTAGGACTTCCGTTTTGTCCGAGTTCAGTTTTAAACGGCTGTTCTTCATCCACTCGGCTACATCTTTCATTCCTTCGTGTAGGTTGGTTTTGGCGGTGTTTGGGTCTTTGGTGAGGGAGAGGATCAGCTGGGTGTCGTCTGCGTAGGAGATGATGTTGAGGTTGTGTTGGCGCACGATGGATGCGAGGGGCCTCATGTAGACGTTGAAGAGGGTGGGACTGAGTGAAGATCCTTGTGGTACGCCGCAGATGACTTCAGTGGGCTCCGATGTGAAAGTGGGGAGGCGGACTCTCTGGGTTCTTCCGGCGAGGAATGAGATGATCCAGTCCAATGCTTTTCCTTGTACTCCGACGTTGCTGAGGCGTTGTATGAGGGTGCTATGACAGACTGTGTCAAAGGCAGCGGAGAGGTCAAGTAGTATGAAGGCAACTGTTTCTCCGTTGTCCAGTAGTGTTCGAATGTCGTCTGTTGCTGCGATGAGGGCGGTCTCGGTGCTGTGTTTGGCTCGGAAGCCGGATTGTGAGGGGTCGAGGGATTTGTTGGATTCGAGGAAGGCGGCGAGCTGATTGTTGACGGCTTTTTCAATAACTTTGGCAGGGAATGGGAGGAGCGAGATGGGGCGGTAGTTCTTAAGTTCAGTGGGGTTTGCTGTGGGTTTCTTCAGAAGGGCGCTGAGTTCGGCATGTTTCCAGCTTTCCGGGAAGGTAGCGGAGTTGAGGGAGCAGTTGATGACGTCTTGGAGATGGGATGCGATGATGGAGTCTGCTTTGTTGAAAATGTGGTGGGGACATGGGTCGGTTGGCGATCCTGAGTGGATGGAGTTCATCAGGTGGATGGTGTCTTCAGTGGTGATTGGGTTCCCAGCGTAAAGGTTGTTGGAGGGGGGTTCTGGTTCAGAGGTGGGTGGAGTGGGCTGGTCTCCGGATTGGTTTTCAAAGCTGTTATGTATGCCGGAGATTTTGTTGTGGAAGAAAGAGGCTAGCGAATCGCAGAGGTCTTGGGATGGAGTGATGTCGTTGGCGCCGACGGTGGGGTTGGTAAATTCTTTGACGATGTTGAATAGTTCTTTGCTGTTGTGGGCATTGTTGTCAAGTCGATCCTTGAATGCTGATTTCTTGGTGGATCGGATTAGTTGGTGGTGTTTGCAGGTGGCGATCTTGAAGGTGGTCAGGTTGTCAGTGGTTGGGTTTTTTCTCCAGGCTTTCTCGAGGGTACAACATAACTTCTTAGATGTCTTAATGGCATCGTTGAACCAGGGGGCTTTTTTGCTTCTTTGCTTGATTTGGTGGTTTTTCAAGGGTGCAAGTTCGTCAGCGCTGTGGGTGATCCATTGAGTGAGGTTGGTGGCTGCTTGGTTTGGGTCCGATGATGTTGCAGGAGGGTTTTGGTGAAGCGAAGTGAAGAGCTGGTCGGTGGTAATTTTGTTTCAGTTTCTTCGGGGGATTGGTTGTGGGAGGTTGTGGGTCGTGGTCTTTTTGTAGTTGAAGTGAACGCAGCTGTGGTCCGTCCAGTGGAGAGTTGTGGTGTGGTAGAAGGAGATGTGCTTGCTAGAGGTGAAGATTGGGTCGAGCGTGTGTCCGGCATAGTGGGTGGGGGTATCAACAAGTTGTTTGAGTCCGAGATTGGCCAGGTTGTCCAGAAGGGCGGTGGTGTTGCTGTCGTTTTTCTTTTCCAGGTGGAAGTTGAGGTCTCCCAGTAGAATGTAGTCCTCGGAGGGGAGGGCGTGTGGGCTGATGAAGTCAGTGATGTCTTCGCTGAATTGTGTGCGGGGTCCTGGTGGTCTGCAGATGAGGGTGCCTCTGAGTGTGGTCTTGGGGTCGGTGTGGATCTGGAAGTGAAGGTGTTCGGCGGCTGCGAGGATATCGTCTGAGCTGGTCGTGATGCGGATGGAGTTCTTATGGACGATGGCGATGCCTCCTCCTGTTTGAATGGTGCGATCCTTTCGGATGATCTTGTAGCCATCTGGGATGGCTATGGCGATGTCGGGAGCTGATGAGGCGTTCATTCAGGTTTCTGTAAGAAAGGCGACGTCCGGCGAGGTCGTGTCGAGTAGGTTCCAGAGTTCAATGGCGTGTCTGTGGACCGAGCGGGTGTTGAGTAGGATGCACTTCAGGTCATTAGTGTCGGAGCTCTGTTTGGAGTCTGTGGATTTGGTGTGGGTCCTGATGCAGTTGAACTTGCAGGATTGGCAGGTGAAGGGTCCATGGGTGTGTCCTGGGGCGGCTTGGTAGCAGTTTGGGATGCGGCCGGGGTTGAGTGCTGAGAGGGAAGCAGCATCATATGTTAAGCGGGAGGAGTGGGATTTACGATGACCAGGGGGTCTGGCACTGGGCGAGGTCCAGGCGCGGATAGGCGTAGACGGGCTTACCTTTGGCGCACCTTGGGCGCACATGGGGCGCTTCCGCTGCGCGCAAAAGCATCTGTCATATGTGGATGGTGGAGGGGGCGGGGGCAAGGGAGGAGCAGCTGGGAGGCGGGAGCGGGATGGAGAGGACGGGCTCCGAGGCACAACAACAACAAAATGGCAGCAAAAGCGAAACCGGAACAGATTGGGGCACAGAAATCAATTACGCTGTAGGCAGTGGTACAATCAGGCACGATATATTATTTAAATAAATAAAGTCATATAATGCGAGCGCTACTAAACGAAATCGGCCCAGACACATTTTAAGGCAATGCGATGTACAGGGAGGCAGAGATACCCCAATGCGAGCAATGCACAGAGGAGAACACAAGCAGGCACAGCTTGTAATATGTAATTTTACATGTTCTGATAGTAAAAACAAGAAACAGTTTTTTATACTCTGGAAAACCTTGGTCACCTGATTGGCAATTGTAGGACTCTGGAATGGTGCAACCAAAGTGGTTCATCCAAGGTATCAAACAAATCATTGCCTTCCAGCCGACTTGATTCTCAAGTCAGAATTAATGTAACAAGTTGCCAAGGGCAACTTTAGCAAAGTTGCCCCTTTGTTGCCTATGGCCCCCTGTGTCCATACTGGTTGCACTATGTGTTTTGTGGCAGAGACAGCTTTCTGCCCTCCTGGAGAGACGTTCTAATGGCGCCCAGGAAAGGATATACTAGAGGCCAGCACTGAGAAGAACTCAAGGGAATGTCGGCCCTCTGACCAGGTCTGCCTCACCCCCTTCATGGACTGAGGAGTAGACACAGAAAGACCCACATCAATGGCATTGCATCCATAGCACCCTCAGAGCATCTTCAGCATCAGTCATCCCTTGCATCAGGACCACTTCCAAAGGAAAGCCCTGCAAAGAATAAAAGTGCCTTGAACTGACTGGAGGCTGATTCACTTGCCGAGGTATTTGTTCACAAGTACCACTGGAGGTGGTCGCCTAAAGTGACTCAAAGTGACCGCATTACACCTAGACCAAACTTGTTAGAGAAATTATTTTTTAAGTGTCATATTTGTTGAATATACCAATGCTTGTTTGTGGTAGAGTGTAATATCTGAATTCACCATACCTTGTGAATTCTATACCTCTAGAACCCTGCAATGGATCTTTTTCATTGTGGTGTCTAAAAATACATGAAAATACAGTTTTTTAAATAAATTGGTGTCAGATTTCTTTTGTGTCTTGTCAATTTATTCTTCAATTTTTTGGGTTCTGTCTAGATGCTTTACGCTTGTTCTTTTGTGTAAACCTTGCTGCTCAGACCCACAGCTGCCCAGGATTGAGCAGAAGGTTTGCCAAAGAAACCTTAGGGTTCTAAAAGGGTTGGTAAGTGTATTACACGGTGAGGTTGCTCAATCCCACCATATAATACACCCAAATTCCTCACAATATGTTAAGCAAATAATGTGTATTTAATATTTAATTATAAAACAATAAACATCCTATTTTATTTTGAATTTGTTAATGTTAATGTTAAAAAAATGTCTTGTAAAGCGCACGTACACCGGGCGGTTTCATGGCGCTGTCGCAACAACAAACAAAAGCATAAAATGTTTCCTAGGAGATCTTCAGATGTAGGCTTGCTCAAACAGCCAGGTTTTGAGGGTTTTTCGGAATTTCAGGAGATCAGAGCAGGCTCAGATCTCCAAGGGCAGGGAATTCCAGATCCTGGGGGCAAGAACAGTGAATCTGCAACCTCCAAGGCACTTCGTTTGAAAGTGGGGATGTGGAGGAGTGAAAAGTGAGCCGAACGTAAGTTGCGGGAGGGGATGTGCCTAAGTATCAGATTGTTGATAAATTTAGGGCTTTTATTGTGCAGGGATATAAAAATCAGACAGCCGGTTTTGAAGATGCAGACTTGGGAGATAGGGAGCCAGTGTAGCTTCTTCAGTAAAGGGGAGGCAGATTGCTATCTGGGTTGTCGTAGTATCAATCTGTCCGCATGATTCTGGTCCATTTGGAGCCGCTGTTGCAGACAGAGAGGCATGCCCAGATAGGTGGCATTGGCGTAATCCAGGTGAGATAGAACAGTGGCTATCACAACCTGGATGAGGGCTACCTGTGTAAGGAGGTAGATGGAAAAAGCACTTGGACACAGCAAGACCCACTTGTGTTTTCAGAGAGAGATCGCCATTAAGCGTTACTCCAAGTGTCTTTGCCGACGAGGAAGGGAAAGGTGGACAACCCATTTCTCCGGGCCAGTAGTGCGGGCCCCAGAACTTGGGACTGTCTCCTGTAAGGACAAGCTCAGTTTTTCCAGGATTCAGCTTGAGATGGTTTTGGTCCATCCATAGTTGAATGAACCTCCTCGTGGCCTGGAAATCGACAATTGATCTGTCAGTCTTATCAATCGTGAAGACAAGTTGGAGGTCGTCTGCATAGTTGTAGACAGTTACCTTCCTGTCTCTGAGGGCTTGAATCAGGGGGAGGATGTAAAGGTTGAGGAGACGGGGAAGAGCCCTGCGGGACACCGCAGGTGATTCTCTGCATGGGGGCCAGCATATTGTTTAGGAAGGAGCTTATCCAGCTGGCGACTGTGCCCTGGATCCCAGCCTGTCCGACACGGTCAACCAAGATGGTGTGGTCGACCGTGTCGAATGCGGCAGAGAGGTCCAAGTGTATCAAAGCCTGAGGGGAGCCTCGGTCTGCACCCTCATGGAGAGTATCCAGTACAGCTAGGATAACTGATTCCGTTGAGTGGGCTGGCCAAAAGCCCGCCTGATGAGGCTCTAGATAGTTAGACTCTTCCAGAAAGTTAGAGAGACATCTAGCAACGTGTGCATCTAAAACTTTCTACAAAAAGATTAGTATTGAAATAGGGCGGTAGTTAGACATGCAGGAGGGATCGGAACCAGGTTTTTTCAGTAGAGGCACCACTCTGGCCACTTTGAAGGCCGTAGGGACGTGACCAGATGCAAGAGAGTCATTGAGGAGGGTAAGGGCCGGGTCTGGGAGGGTAGAAAAGCAATTTTTAGTATATAAGGAGGGCAGCAGTCAGTGGGAGCTCCTGACTTGACTTTGACTAAGAGCTCTAAAAAGATTTCAGAGCTTATTGTTGAAAAGCTGTTGATTGTGAGTTTGTTTTTGTAGGTGGTGTGGGGGATAGTAATAGGGTGTTTAGGGATGCTATCTTTGATAGTCAAGATTTTGTCGATAAAGTCGCAATTAAGTGAGTCGCACAAAGCTTGAGTGGGAATGACCTTGGGGAGAATTCTGGTTGGGTTGGACAGTTCGTTCATAATGGAGATTTCCTTAGAGCTGTTATTCGAGTTAAGAATGCGTGAGGAAAAGTGGGTAGACTTGGCTTGGAGGATGGACTTCATGTATTCCTTCCGTGCTGTTATGAACTGAAGCTTCAGTTCTGGGGAGTAGTTACGCCGCCACTTCCGCTCAAGTTGGCGGACAGAAAATTTGTGGGATTTAAGTTCGGAGGAGAACCATCTCTGGGCGTCAGATCGGCGGGCAAGTTTAACTTTTTTGAGAGGGGCATGCGTATTACTAGCGGCGAGTAGCCAGCTAGAAAGGCTAGCTTCAGATACATTGACATCTGGGTGGGGTGGAGGGGCTGATCTGGACAGAGTATCAAGAAATTCCTTCTTGTCTAAGGCATTCCATTTCCTAGCTAGTCCGCTAGTAACCATCATGGTTTTCCTGGTGAAAGTGAGAGCTAATGTAAATTTAATTAAGTAATGGTCAGACCATATACAAGGGGACGTGGTGGGGGTCAATATTGTCGGAATGTTGGACCATATTTGATCGAGAATATGCCCTCTTTGATGGGTAGGTGAAGAGAACCAATTTTAAAAGTAATGTAACAATAATAATATCTAAGTTAGTTTTAATTCATTCTATATATCCCTTCTAATAATTATTTATGTATTATAAAAATAGGTGGGAATTAGATTTTTATTCTAAACTTCAGAAAAGTAAATGTCATTTATTTTAATATATTTCCATTTTTTAAAGATTTATTTCAAAATTAAGGGGGTAATTACGATGGCAAGCAGACCGCCACCGACAGGTTGTTAGTGACAGTCTGCACAACATCCTGGGCATCGTTCTGACCGCCGGATTACAATACCGGCGTCTGAGCGCTGAGGTTGGGGGTCAGGACCCCCGCCTTTGACAGGATCCAAGATCCCGTCAGGATGGCGGTTGGACTCGTATCCCTACAATGGAAGCGGTGCACAGTCTGCCCTCAATGGTCACAATTCACCCACACACAATGCCCTGGTCCTGCACCCATAGAAAATGTAACACAACAATCTAAACAGCAGACCACACAAGTTTGCTGTTCAGGAGTTGTGCCTTAACTTTACCACACTATTGACCCTTTGTATGAGTCTACAGAAAGTGGTGGTCCCTGAGTTGAGCACGGAAATACATGCTTTGTTAAATGTACTTCTGGAGTGGAGAAAGCCTATCAGGATGGCACTGTGATATTATTTTACTCCCCCCTATTAAAAAGGGGTCTTTGTTTTCCACCAATCACATGTGGGATGTATTGTGAAAAGTATGTCACTTGTGTCATTTGATTTAACTGTGAATGGAAAAGTCTTTATTTATTGTGGTCTAATAAATGCAATAGGGTATAATCAGAAATTATAAAAAAAAGCATCAGATATATTGTGTCGTTTGAAACCAATTCCAATTCCAAAAATTCTTTATTTCGGCCACATGGGCCATAAAAGATGCAGTAAAAATACATACAGATAAGACACAATATATACAATAAGAACCAGCTGGACCTGCAATGTTAAAAGATACAAGGTAATATGAATTAACCAGACATTTTCTTCCTTATTACCCATGCTGCCATTAAGAATTTAGACACCGCAAAGACGATGTGGCCCAGGGTGCTGGTTTTCATAATCCTGTAGGCCTGTAAATAGTTTCTGAAGCCCAGGTTCCGACACAGCGGAGCTAACCAGCGCCTCCTCGGGCTCCGATAGGCATGGCAACAGAACATTATGTGCAAGTCGTCTTCATCCTTGGCTTTACAGCATGAGCAAAGCTTGTCACCCCCTAGCGACCATTTATAAGTAAAGACTTTAGTAGGGAGCGTGCCAAACCTCCATTGCAGGAACAGTTTCCTCGCCAGAAGAGGATAGATAAAATCCATAAAAGGTTCAAAAGCATAAGAATTTTTGGATACTAAGAAACGTCCCGTCAGGGTGCCACTATTGTAAGCATTGTCCATATCAGCCAAGCTTTTGTTCTTATAGAGCTGTGCGAGGGTTTTGCGCGAAATCCTTCTACAGCCCAGCGCTGGATCATCCCATAGATCTGGCAATTTCAGGCTAGACAGTTCCGACTTGATGAATGCCAGCCAAGGGATCTTACCATTTACATCCAGCCTCATGACGTTTATAAGGTCCTGCCTGTAGTGATACAATTCCTCTGTGGACCATAACCGATGCCAGAACTTCACAGGTTTTGACTGTAGGTCCTCAGCAATTGATGGAAGGCCCAGGTCGAGTCTTAGGGGGAGGAGTGGAGTGCCTTGCGGGAGAGCAAGTAAGCGTCTGAGGAAACAATTTTCCACCCCTGCCATAACCTTCCCAGCTTTGTGTCCCCACAGCTCACTGCCATAAGAGGCAGCTGCCTTCACCTGGGTCCTGTACGTTTCCAGGGCCGGACTAACAGGCTTGAAGGTGGATTTATTGGACACCCTCAAGAGTGCGCCCGATAGCTGGGAAAGTTTCAACCTGGATTTTGCTACCTGGGAGTCCCATGTCAGATTTTCTTGAAGTGATACCCCCAGATATATAAAGGTCGAGACCCTTTCAAGGCTAGTATCCCCCAGTTTTGGATTGGGTCTGGTTTTGGTGGGAGGGTTGAAGATCATGAACTTGGTTTTTTGCGTGTTCACCTCCAACCCGTGTTGTCGACAGAAGTGGCCAAAACCATCCACAATCCTCTGGATCCCCATAGGGGATTTGGAAAGAAGGAGGGTATCATCGGCAAACATTATTGCCGGAACCCTCCTTCCTGCCAGAACCGGGGCGTCATTGTCCCCAACAGCGTCAAGATGTTGGATGACGCTGTTAATGTACAGACAGAACAGTGTCGGAGCCAACACACAGCCCTGTCTGACACCTCGGGAGACCGGGAATTTACCCGAGGGCTTGCCATCCCTCCCACACCTCACTTGCGCAAAGTTGTTCTCATGCAGCCTAATGATGATTCTAAGGAGGTGGGGGGGAACTCCTAGCTTCTGCAGGACCTCCCATAACTTCCCCCTCGGGACTAGGTCGAAGGCTGACCTCAGGTCCACGAAGACCATGTACAATCGACCTCCCTCTAGCGTGACCGTCTTCCAATACAGGAGAAGGAGGCGAAAAATTTGGTCCATGGTCGACGTGTTCTTCCTGAAGCCAGCCTGGAGGGGGCTCATGATGTCATTATCCTCGACCCAGTCTAGGAGATGGTCCAAGATGAGGCGCGCAAAGAGCTTTTGGGGCACATCTATAAGGCTTATAGGCCTGTAATTGGAAGGGAGCAAAGTAGAACCCTTCTTATGGATGGGTACAATCTCTGCCCCCAACCACGACCCAGGGATCGCCATACCTCCAAGAATGGCATTGAAAAGGATTAGAAGGTATGGACCCCAGATGTCCGGGTGGTGCCTAAATAGATCCCCGGGTAACCTATCCAGGCCTGGTGCCTTCCCCACTGCCAAGCGTTCTAGGGCATGCTCCACTTCCCCCAGGGATAATTCTATTCCAAACTCCTGGGTACCCAAGGGCAGTTGCAGCTCTGCGGCCGAGCAGGAACTAGTATCTGGGTAAAGAGCCCCAAAGTGGGCCTCCCAGACCGCAGGGGCTATATTGGGCTCAATCGCTTTACTGAGTTCCCCTGTCCCATTGTTTACTAGGGCCCAGAATTTCCGGGAGTCCCTGGCTTTTAGGGCATCAAAAAGATCCTGCCAGTGATTCCAATCCCACTCGGTCCTTGCAGTCACCAGCACTGATTTATAGTGCTTCCTAAGGCCACGTACATTGGCCTTGTCTGACCCCTCTTTTATTGCTGCAATGAGCTCAGATTTTGCTGTCCTGCAATCTGAGGTGTACCAGGAGGGAACAAGGGTCCTTTTCTTTCGGATTGGGACCTCCGGATGGAATACCTCGGCCAAATCCCTCACTAAAACCTGGTGAATGTTACCCAGTTTCTCATAGTAATCTGGGGATCTTGGTTCATTCAGGAGAGCATCCACCTCCATGAAGCTTGGCAATGCCAGCTCATATAATTTCTTGATGGACTCTTCCGAGCTCACCAACTTTCCCCACTTGACCCGGCGCCTGTTTGTGGTGAGGAACAAATCCCCCAGATCATCCCCTTGGCCAACTGAAGATGGGTCCGTCATGGGCAGGGGGCACAAGATATTTAGGCAGAGGGCATTGTGATCGCTGTCTGACCTCTTAATTACCCTGAAGTCAAGCACTTTAGGCCAGAGTGTAATGTCCACCATAATGTAATCTAGCCTCGACTCATGGCCCCTCCTATTGAAAGTACACACTGAGGGGGTATCGGAAGGGGTACGACCATTACACGCCCTCAGTGCGCAATTCAGGGTAAGGGACATGAGTTGTAAAGCTAGAGGGGACCAGGCTTTTGGGTGAGGAGAAGATGACGGTGGAACCCCCCAATGGTCATCCTCGGCCGTAAGGGCACCATCCAGTAAACCTTCCAGGGGTTCAAAGTGGCAGTTGAAGTCTCCTCCAAGCACCACCTTGAGGTCACCCGATAGTTGGCCCAAGAAGGTAGCCAGATCATTTAGGGTTGGTGATTCGTTTGGCGTGGCAACTGGACGCGAGTAGACGTTGACAATGGCCCACGAAGTTTTACCAGGCCACGTGAGCCGCACACACTGGATGTCCTGCGAGCACGTGTGAACCTGCTCCGCCTGGCACCCAGTGTGACTCGCAATCCAGATTGCCAGGCCACCTGATGGCCTCCCCCTCCCAGCCCATTTGGCAGGGATTTCGAACACTTCAAACCCTTTCCTGGGCTGAGTGGCCCTCGCCCAAGTCTCCTGAAAGAGGAGTATATCACAACCACCTACCAGGCAATCCCATTCAGGAGAGCCTTCCTTGTTTGCGATTCCTGCCACATTCCAGGAGAGAATTCTCAGACCCGGGTCGAGTGGCATGGTGCCCTGGGCTCCAGCCAGAGGTTGCGGAGAGACCATGGGTGGAACAGCGTCTAAGGAACCATTTCCGCTGACCGCAATAGTGGCAGGCCCGGCCTGCTCCACTGCCCCTGTTTGCAAAATATGGGCAGACCCGATGTTAGGTGAAGGACCCAGTTGGCACAGGTTGTCGTCTGTGGCAGCCCCTCGCTCTCTCGCGGTGTGCAGCCGGGTTAGTTCCAACATGGGGACTATGCCCGATCCCACACATCTTTGCACGTCCTCCACCATCTTCCCAGGACCAGACAAGATTGCCCTGGTTCGTGGTCAGTCGACCTGGTCCAAACAGGAAAACCTGTTGTGATGTATGAAGTTTGCCTGGGCAGTTGGTAGGGAGTGCCTTGGTCTATAGCGGGAGCCATCTACAGCAAAGCCCACCCTAGTCCACCCCTTCTCACTCCCTCCCACCGTGTTGCTACCACTGGGATAGAAATATGAGAGGGGTACAAGTTCAATTTTGGACTTGTCAGGCCTTACAAGCCAGTTGCAGATATAGTTTGCAACATGTGGGCTCTTGAAGCTTAGGATGATACAATCCCCTGGCCTGTTCTTTATAGTAGAGCCTATCCAAGGAATCCTCCTTACCATCAGAACCTCACCCTTCAAATTTGGAGGCAGCGGTCTATTAATGCTGAGCCAGCTTATAACCTTATTGCGTAGGGAGTCTTGAGACTCCCTGACACCACCAGTTAGCTCAGGAACTCCCACCATAATTGCCGTATATGAGACAGCTTCTGGGGGTAGGTTGACCACCCTGCGCCTATCAGAGGGGGGGACAAGACCATCGCTCGGGGCATTAGTAGGACCCACTGTCACCCTAGACTGCGGCGCGGATTGTGGCGCAGGGGGTAACTTGGATCTCCTGGGGGCCGGAACAGGGGGCCTAGGTGCTGGGGGTAACAAGGTGCGCGTCTGGGAAGTAGACGCACCGTTTGCACTCGGCAATACCCTACTGGAGACCTGGGGCAATGTGGAAGGGAGTGAACTATTCCCAGATAGTTCCCCGGTAGCTACAGGAGCATTTGTGGCTATAACAGGGCTTTTCCTAGTTTGAGTATTTTCCCGGGCCTGGAGTAGATTTTCTATAGCATCTAATCTAACTAAAATGGGGGTTAACAGATTCTTAATAATAGCTGTAAATGAATTAATTACTAAGTCTGTGCTGTTGGAGGATACCCCACCGAAGATAAATGGACCCGCCGCCACTGGTGATAACACAGGAGCTGGCGAGGCCACAAGATCCAACCCAGACCCAGATATAATAAGCTCTGGGGAGAGCGAAATGTCTGTACTTTCTTCGAGAGATGGATCAGTAACATCAATTTTTGCCCCTTTTACCCTCTTTAATTCACTAGGCCTTTTCCTTTTTAGAGGCTGTACCACCCCACTATCTACAGGGTCTGTTAACAGGACCGCTTGGCCCGCTTCCAGCGTGTTTGGACCCATATTGTCCAGAGTAGCAGAATGGTCAGAAGTCCCCAATGGCCGTGGGGAATCTTGAACCCTCTGCGTTACAGGTGATCTTAGCTGCCGAAGGACCGACTCAATAGTCTGGTCAATGCTGTCCAGTAATGACATATGGGTAGCGTCCATAGTGAAGGGTGTGCTAGCATCATTTGAAGCAGATTCCCCAAGGTCCAAAAACACACTTTCAGGACCCAACTCAGGGTGAGAGTCCATGGATGAATGACACTTACTGATTTGGGAGCTTGCCTTGGGGAAAATTTTTTCCAAAGTACTTGCGCCATGTTGGACAGACTTGCTCCTTAAGGCTCTGGACGTCATACTGGGGTGAATAATGGGGCAGTTTGGCGGGGGCGTTAGAGAGGGGGCCCGGTCCGGTCTCTCCCAGCCTCTAACGGCCTAGAACGGCCCGCTCTTTGCCCGGTCTTCGCCCCGGGGATCGCCCCGCGCGCGTCCCGCTGCGTGCGTGAGGAGGTTCTCCTAAGTATGACAGTGGGGCGTGGCACTGGGAGGGGGCGCGAGGCGCGGCGGGAAGAGGAACCAGCTGGCGCTGCCAGATGGACTGCTGGTCCTCGCAGTCCCGCTCGCCTCCGCCTCTCACCTCCGCTGCGGCCGGTCCAGGAATCAGCAATCCCCCAGCTGTACGTAAGCGCCCAACCACTCCTGTGGCAAGGAAAGCAGGCAACAGTCCGAACTCCTCACACGAGCGGCTCCCGCGGAGCGGGGGCCGCGAGGAGTAAAAAGCACTACCAGGCAGGGGGGCGTGGCACTGGGAGGGGGCGCGAGGCGCGGCGGGAAGAGGAACCAGCTGGCGCTGCCAGATGGACTGCTGGTCCTCGCAGTCCCGCTCGCCTCCGCCTCTCACCTCCGCTGCGGCCGGTCCAGGAATCAGCAATCCCCCAGCTGTATGTAAGCGCCCAACCACTCCTGTGGCAAGGAAAGCAGGCAACAGTCCGAACTCCTCACACGAAAAAATTCGATGTACGTAACCTTTTTTATCATTAGACCCCCTTTTGGTTGTGTGATTGGAGATTTCATATTTCAATTTTTCCACTGTTAGTCCTGATGAAGGTGGAAGAAGGCTCGCTATGGTCCACCTAAACATACGCTGATGCTTTTAGTTCGCTTTCTATTGTTGGTCATTGAAGGAGGAAAGGTTATAGATCTCCTACACAGTTTGGGTCTGTGATGCACAATAGTGTTCCGTTTTTAATATATGGACCAAGCAGGTTATTAATTATGTTTGTGTTGCTGAGGGGAGTGTATAATAAATGAGTTATTCATTGCAATATTAACTGCATTTTTTTTCATTAACTTTTTGGTGAAAAATTAAGGTTTTGAAATTTCTGAATTGATTTAAGAATATTTGTAAAAAAAACAAAATAATGATTTGCTATCAGTTGAATTATTTGAATTTAATTAAATGAAGTTGTGGGGTTGGAAGAGTTGTTTGTTATGGTGGATAGCCTTGGTGGATACTTTTAGGCCCTAAAAATTCCCCACACTCTTTTATCAAGTGTTTCACAAGATACACACGCCATATGTTTTTTTTTATTCACCCTATGCTTTTGAATTGTGTACAGTTGACTGTGTCTATCTCTCCTGATTCCTGTACCAATATAATTTTCTTTTTAGACCATTACGTGTCTGTTGACTTTATTACTTGAAGTTCAAGTGAAACCCTAATCCTGAATCCCACTTCTCCAGTCCCAAATGGGAGAGCTCCCCAGCTAAAGAGGCTTACCGTGAGCATGCACCTTTACAACATACTTAAAGATAGCTGTGTTGCCAGAACCAACTCACATGCTTGATGAACACTGTAAATTGCAGACAAAACACAGTAGAAATGTGTTTTGTTACATTCACTTCCTCTATTTCAAGTATTGCTATGTTGCCTTAGACCCAATATTATCTTTCACATGTGAGCAGTAGTGTAACAACAAGCCTGCCAAGTCTGTGGTTGTCTCTGTGTTAGTACCTCAGTTTTCTTACTGAGTAAATATGCACACATCACAGGCAAGTCCACCTTCTTCACCACATTTTTGAAACTGCTGTATGAGCATTTTGAATTTTTCTTATCAGGGGAGGTAATTCATTTGTATCCTTGAATTACTCCTAGATAGATCTACCAGTACATCTAAGCTGCTAAACGTGGAATTAAGATAAAGATAACTGTAAATGTTCTGAAAAAGAAACACATAAATGAGTGAGGGTATTTACATACTGGTCACATATGCATTATTTTTCCCTATATTAATATATTCTAATCCTACATATGTGATTTATATTATTTGAATGAAGGAGAATATCCAGATCACAGAGGGCCTGATTACTCCAATTTGTTAACTCTGATGCATATTGGAATGGTCAGACAAACTGAAAGTGGAGGCTCTTTCAGATATAAAATTTTCATGGAGAATTTTTTTAAAGAAGCAAAGCAAGTGCTTCATAGACAGTATAGACATTATAGGTTTACGAAAAGGAAGCACAGCAAGCAAGGCTTTTAAAGTTATTATCAAAATTCACATTGTATCAAATTGTTTGACCCGAGAAGACCATATTGCTGTGATGGCAGCAAATCATAGAGTCGTAATTTGCAACCTACCTCATTAACATTCATGAGATAGATCAAATCAGCGATCCTCTCCGATTCAGTATTTGTACATAGACCTGTTCGCAAAATACTACACTGGTCGCAAATATACCGGTTGCAAATTGTGGTATTTATCGACAAGTGTTTAGTACAACGGGCCTTAGGTCACAATACTTGCCACCTAGTTGGAAAAGATCATCAGATTTACATGATGACTAAGCAACATTTTATTGCAATACAATTGTTAAATGTGTTTTATCAGATTGCATGATAACTGATTCTCTCTGTTTCCAGACCAGAGTTTGAGGTCCATTTGGTTGACTCTGAACATTGGGAACAAGGTTCTACCCTATTCTCTGCAGACGTGGGGAGAAAAGAATCAGGTCAATAAGATAATGGCACAGTTGGAGACTTTTCTAGCGAGGGAAGGACAATGCTATTAGGTTAAATGTCATATGAAGGCTGGAGTGTACATAAGCTATGATTGTGAAAATATGCCTCGGTTGCGGTGTGACTGGCTGCTATTTACGATGGTTGTATGTTTTTTTAAAGAACTGCATGCCTAAAGAAAGTGGTTCTGATGATTTTTTTCATCAACCCTTTTCCCCTTTTTTGACAAATTTTCGTTAACAACAGTTTTTACCAGTTTGAACAGTTTTTTTAATGTAAAACGGAGGTGTATACCCTCCTTAATCCCCATCCTTTATTCTAAGGGCTTTCTCTTTTCCTCCTTCCCCTTTAACCCTTTTACTCTTTCATATTCTTTTAACCCTTCCCTTTTTTTATTTGCCACATGTGAATGAGGGTTTTTTAGACAGTTAGAACCCTAGACCCTGGTTAAAAACAGGACAAGTGATCCATTCTCCTTTGATTACTTGCTTATCGTTTGGAAGCCGAACGGATCTCAGCTTCTCTCTCTCCTGAATGATTATAAGATAAGGGCCAGATGAATCAAGCATTTTTCTCCTCGCAAATGGGCTGAATTGCAGAATCGGGCCGGTTGTGATTGCAAAAAATGTTTTTTTTATGGAGCAAACACAATGTTGCGAACTCAATATTGCGATTCGGTAACCTGTTACCGAATCGCAAAATGGGTTTGCAATTTGCTATTTGGAGGGTCGTGTTTAGGGTGTCCCTTCCAAATAGCGAATCCTAGCGGTATGCATGAATGCTTTGTGACCGTGAATGTGGTCACAAAACATTTGCATTTTACCAC
This sequence comes from Lissotriton vulgaris, assembly GCF_964263255.1. NCBI lineage: Eukaryota > Metazoa > Chordata > Amphibia > Caudata > Salamandridae > Lissotriton > Lissotriton vulgaris. The sequence continues at coordinate 848,428,834 of NC_141685.1, forward strand.
GTACTTCAAGTAGGTGGTAACCCATTTGCAAATGGTAAGGGGACCCCAAGGGACCCCTTCCCCTTTGTGAATGTTTGTAAAATCATGTTTTAAGACCAGGCAGTGGTCCCACGGACCACTGCCCGCTCTTAAAAAATGAAAAGAAAACGTAAAAAAGTTTTGGGTTGAAACGCATTCCCATTTTCTTTTAAGGAAAACGGGCTGCATTTCAATTTTTTTTATTTAAAAGCAATTACAGACATGGTGGTCTGCTGTTCCCAGCTGGCCACCATCCCTGTGATTTTTGCGATTCCTTGGGGGTCGTAAATTGCAACCTACCTCATTAATATTCAAGAGGTAGGTCATTTACGATCCCCTAGGAATCCACACACTTTCATGCATTCTGTTTTGCGATTTCTTAATTGCAAATCGCAAAGATTAGCAATTAGAAAATCACTAAATAGTTTCTTTAAGCATCTGGTCCTTAGTATATAAGGACTGTCACTTGACCACTTGTCAGGAGAGGTCCTTCACTCAGATTATCGTACGAGATTCTGCCAGAGATAGACTGCCAGCACACTTTGCACTTTACCAAAGCTGCTGTACTTCAGTAAAACATTGAGTAGTGTACTGCAGGACCACAATATTCTGCCTTAAATATTCAGCATTAGTGCATTGAGCCAAGTTCACCGGTGTCACCCAGTGGTGGAAAAGCGAACCTTGTAGAGCTATGCCAGAGTCATAGTTTATTCAATTAATGTATGATCATAAAACACAATTTCACAAAAACCAGGAACAAATACAATATATAAAAACACATCATCATAAAAAATGTAAAAGACATCATGAATGAAATAATTACAAGAGTTATTTTCCTTCAAGTGATATAAGGATAATAACACTTATCTAGGTTTCGATATACAATGAATATCAGTGAGCGTTGTCATTGAGACATAATTTGTATATGAAAACTGGAGTGCCTCATTTATGAGGTTTTGTCATAGGGCAGCACCATAGACCTTCCTGCTGCACTGCCCTACGGGAAGGAATGTGCCGTATCTATCAGATAAGGCGCCTTCCTGTGCTTTTCTCTTGCTCCAGTGCATAATGGGCTGCCATGCGACAACACAGGCAACTTTGCACCATGGTGTAAGGGTTCCTGCGTTGTGGGGATGATTATTTTCTTGCAGGAAGGAAAACCTTCCTGCACAAAAACAATCACAAGAGGCTTTTTCTACTTTCTATTTTCTACTTTCTATGTGTGCTGCAGAATGCTTGTGCCTCCCTTACGCCACCCCTGAGGCGTAAGGTTTGTGGCGCTGGCTCAGATTTATGGTTTTGCGTAAATCTCGGGCAGTGTCAAAAAGCCCAAAAAAGGGTCTTAGTGCAGCCTCATAAATATGGAGCAGGCTCATGTGCCACAGAACGTCAGAAAAAGTGACGTTCTGATGGCGCAAGGGGCCTCATAAATAAGGCCCAAGAATCATTAAGAACAATCTAGGTTTAGCTGTAACCAACCGGAATAAAAAGTGCATATACCTAAAATCGGCCTGTATCGTAATGATGTTAAGTTGTATCTAATATTTTACATTTGATGCGCCAAGCATACAAAAGATGCCTTGAAACTTAGACTGAAACCCACTCAGTAGTTTCAGAACATAGAATTCGAATATCATCTGTGAGCCATGTAATAGGGAGTAGACAACAAACTGGGACTATCCATCTCCTCCTAGTTTTCACATAGGCAAGGCAGAAGAGCATGAAGTACTCCACGGATTCAGTACTAGATTTGTAAGGCTAGCATAATAGTGTAGTAAAGCTCAGCTTCCACTTGCTTTTAGCTAAATTTACTGGTAAAATCCCATATCTCCATTTTAGAAATACAGACCTTTCTAGTAGCGGTTTTATCCAATCCATAAATAATTCAAAGGCCAAAGTCCATTCATATCAATAAAACGACCAGTTAAAGTTCTGTGTAAGGATGGAAACAACCAGTTACGCAGAATATAATCCTATTATCTGGACTTCAATTTTGCTACCATTCCTTTGGTCAAGTTCTCCGAATTATCCCAGACTTCATCCAAGCCTATTTTGTACATCCACATCTTGACATTCTTAAGCCAGGAAATTAATCCTGCTTTGTCAATGTTTAGACCTCAATAACTGCCTTTTGATGGGAATCTGAGACTTACCCATCCAAAGCTTAACCCAAAAAAATAGGGGTTTAAGGGCTGCAAAATATATTTTGTTCTTCATTCCTAGGTCTAGGCTCAACGGGACAAGAGAGGTACTCTGTTGCATAATCAGTAGTGATCTAATGAACTTGTTTTCTATTTTGTACATCCCTTTTGACTTAACAAAATTCCACAGCTTTACCCCATAGGGGGCTGCACCAAGGCCCCCAGCGCAACATATTTCTAAGGCAGGAGAAATTGGATCTATTCAGTTTTTTACAATTGGCGACTCAACATGTTGCAGGGCCATCTGACTTTCCAATATCTTGGCAGACCATGATAAATTGCGGGCCAGCCTTACACCCAAGTAGTCAACGTCTTTCACATACACATGAACCATTATTACGTCCTTGCGGAGATGTCCACAGTAACTATGCTTTCCTCCTACTGGCGATAAGGGAGCACCTATTTCCGTAGGTTTGTCAAGCTTTGTTCATTAAAGGGTATTTTCCATTCTGTGAGTTTCTAATTCTTTGATTCCAATTTTCAACTGAATCTGTTCATCATAGCCACACCTATTGTCATAAGGGCCAATTACAGGAAAGCAGTTTACTCAGAATCTCAAAGTTCGAGGTGTCCCTGATGAGGAGTGGGGGCAGTTACTTTTGTAATAGCTGCACATGTAGCATATGCCTTTGAGACATTTTAATTTGATTCAAACCTATTGATGGTGTCTCAGGGCAGTTTAATGCATACACAGCGGTAGACCCTCAGGCACTCTATACGGATTACCAAGATGTGGAAATCCCTTTAACGTGCCAGGAACACCGGAAATGGGTTGCCGGTCAATTGTCACAAGCACAGAACTGTCATTTGGGGCCTCTGGGCAATGAAGGAACTACATGGCCAATCTTGGCTGGCAACACTCCTGTACCTCACCTTGGCAACTTAACATATGCAGAGGTATGTAGGAGTGCTAAATTACACAGTTGCCATATACAGGAGACTTGTACAGTTTGTACAATGCACCTTGAGATCAAGACCTGCTGTCGCAGAAGGACCTGACACTCCCATGCAAGAACAAACTATTAGTCCACAGAATATTAACTCTATCATGGGAAAAGCACCCTCAAAACATGATCATAGGGCTTTCTGGATTGCTTGTTAGACCTATCAGTTAGAAGCAATGTATCAATACACTAACCCCCAAGGCAAACCTAGGATACTGACTATGTATGTTTCTCCCTCTTGGAATTGCCCCACGTGGAGGAGTGTAACTCTTGGGGAAGCATCTTTGCATGAATTTACACTAGCACTCCTTCATTGTGTCAGTTTTCCTGATGTATGTATACACGTATAGAATGAGCATGGAGGTGCACCAACTCTGGACTTAGGAATTAAGTTAATGGGGAAGTTCTCTTCAGAGTCCTCTATCATCCTAATCAATGTTAAGGGAGAAGCTTCAACTCTGGTTATACGTCAGAGACTGGAAGCAGTTCCGATTCAAGATCATGAATGGGAACTACAACAAATTATCATGGAAATGTATACCTCTATAGGTAGAGATACCTTGGGTGCTCGACCCGCAAAGCCACACTTAAAACCTAAATATGACACTGAGGGTCCCTTTGAAGAGAAATATGCAATGGAAGGGAAGGAAAAACAGAAAGACAAAGACAAGAGATGGACTGGGTCAACCACTTCTTGGGAATCTGGCAGGGATGGTTATAACTTAAGACGCTGCGAAAAAAAAAATCTGAGTGGTATCAGTATTCTGATAGCCGCTCTACATGTTCTTTTCAGGACTGTAAAAGAACAGAAAGTGGGCACCAATTCAAGTGCTGAAGAAAAGAGGAGTACAGTAGGAAAAGTGAAGCATGATGCAAGTCTGACTTCTGCGTAAAGATTGAAGAGAAAGGATTAAAACCCCAAGCAAGTAGAAGAAAGTCGCATGACTTCCTAAGAAACATGCTGCTACAGCTACCAGTTCTCCTGCGAGACAGGACTTGGGTTGGAGTGCTTTTTGAGAGCACAGCAGAAGTCACAAAAAGTGCATCAGATGCTTCAGAGGTTTCTGGATGTGAATCCATTTGATGAATTTATACAGATGAAGACTCATGATAAACATTTAAATCTTCCTGCTAGGGTTTACAATATGTAAAGGTGTGAACAATGTATTATTAAAGCAGTCTTTTAGTCACAATTGTCTAAAGATTATGATATCCTAGTGGAAGAAGACAGGCCTCCAGTCTTTATAGGGAAGCACCCCGGGGGGAGAAAATCATAAGGGTAGCCATCTCTCCCATGGTTCCTGCGGGTATCAGGGAAATCTATACCAGTGAATGAACTGTGAGACAGGCTCCAGCTTATATAGAAATCAAGCAGGGTGGGCCAAACACTCTAGTCCACATGTCATTCCTCTATGTAGCAGACCTCAACCATAGGCACAATACCATACAAAACCAGAAGCAAAAGGTTGTATAAAAGCAATATTAAATCAGTTGCAGTACCAGGGAATAATTGTGCCTAGCCTTTCACCAATGAACATGCCACTTTTTCCTGTCTCCAAATCAGACAGCTCCTATAGTACAGTTTTAGACAATAGGAATTTAAATTTGCGCATGTGAGCATATGCAGTATAAAACGTGCATAGCAGAGATTTAATGATCAACCTGGTGTGGACAAAATACAAAACTACCCTGTATATTTCTAATGGGTTCTTTAGTCAAAACATAGAGCCTGAAAGTGAGACCCTAACTGCTTTAATGTTCAACAGAGTGCAATTATCTTCCTACATTTTCCCCATGGGCTATAAAATAGTCCTGTTTTTTGTGAGCACGAATCATGGAGATCATACAACCAGCTCTTAACGTATTGTCATACATTGATGATATTTATCATACTGACATCGACTTAGATTTACAAATCGTAATGTATCCATGTTGTGTTTTGCACCTTTTCCTGTCGCAGGCACCAGGTCTAACCACAGAAGTGAGGTACCATTTTTTATCAGAAGACTTATGAGAATGCTGAGTGGAAGGAAGTTTGGTGCTCCCCACAGATTCCAGAACGTTCAATCACAGAAATGTGAGGAAAATTAGTTTTTAGTCAAAGTTTGAGGTTTGCAAGGCATTCTTGGAAAAGCAGCCTGGTGAGAGCCGGGCAAGTCCCCCCTCCTATATTTCCCTAGTTATATAGTTTAAAAAAATGTACAGGTGTGCTAGATTTCCTTAGGTGCGGGCTGAGTTAGGGCCCAAAATCCACAGCTATCAACTTTTCAAAAAACGGGTCAGTTTTGAGTGGAAAGATTTGATGTATCCATGGTGCGTTTTGGGCCGTTTCCTGTCACAGGCATTATGCCTATTCACACAAGTGAGGTACCATTTTTATCAAAAAACTTAGGTGAATGCTGGGTGGACTGAAGTTTGTGGCTCCCCACAGATGTCAGAACTTTCCATCACAGAAATGTGAGGAAAATGTGTTGTTTTAGCCAAAGTTTGAAGTTTGCAAGGGATTCTGGGTAAAACAACCTGGTGAGAGCTACAAGATTCACTCCATCCTGGAATCCCCTAGTTGTCCAGTTTTTAAAAATGTACAGATTTTCCAGGTTTCCATAAGTGCTGGATAAGCTAGGGCCCAAACTCCACAGCTACCCATTTTGCAAAAAATAGGTCACTTTTGATTGGAAAAATGTGATGTATCAATGTTACCTTTTAGGACGTTTCCTGTCAAGGCAGTAGACCTATCCATACAAGTGAGGTATCATTTTTATCAGAAGGTATATGGGAGCATAGCATATCAGAACAATTGTTATTACCAATTGGATTTCATTGCAGTTACGACTTCCAAATGAAAGTCAATGTGTAAAAAACAAACATTTTGAAAAATATCCTCTAAATCACATACTAGTATGGGCACACACAGATTCAGAGATGTACAAATAACCACTTCCCATAAATTCCTTACCTTGTGTCCATTTTAGAAATAAATAGGTTTCCTTGATGCCCTCTTTTTACTTCACACAATTCACCAGATTAGTTGCCCTATACTTAGTACACAATGAAAAACCAATGTGTGGTGCAGCTCAGTTGTTTGCTCCAGGCACTTCGGTATATATCCCCGCAACCAAAAGGGTCTAGCTGACATAATGGTAGATTACTTTTGTAAACCGGCCATTGTGGCAAAATGTTACAGATGAAAACGTTGTCACAAATGGCCGTTTTGTCCAATTAGGTTTTAGCAAATCTTTTTGTCAACAGTTAGGGGCAGATTTACAAGCCCCCTGCTCCATCAGTACGTCACGTTTTGTGTCATACTGGTGGCTCATTTACTGCTCCATATTTACAAGGACAGGAAAGGCCACCCTGCATGGCTTTTCCTGTACTTGTAAATATGGCCCCTTTATACGCAGAATTTTGTGTGAAAGGGGCGTTCCATGGGTGTTGCTGTGAGTGTTCCTATGCAACACCCATGGAACGAGACACATTTCCAGATTTACAAGGAATCGTAAATCTGGAAATATGTGTGAATGCTATGCCTCACCAGGGGAGGCATAGGGAGGCGTAATGAGGAGAAATGTTTTCATTTCTACTCGTTTTTTCCTCCTTCAATGCGTGCTGAATTCTACAGCACACATTGAAAGAGGAACATGCCTGTAGTGATTGTTTTTGTGCACAGAGGTGCCCCTTCCTGCACAAAAACAAACTCCACATGACGCAGGCATCCTTGCACCCTGTTGCAAGGGTGCCTGTGCTGGTGCATGCTAGCAGTTTGTGCGCCAGTGCAGGGTAGAGCAGAGGAATGCGACATATTTTTGTAAATATGTCACATTCCTGTGCTCTGAAAGTGCTGCAGCCTGGCGCAGCCAAAGGGCTTGGGGTACCACACAGCGGCACCTTCTTGTAAATCTGTCCCTTAGTTTCTTTGTGAAAACTTTGAAGGATCTGCACATATGATTATGTGCTGAATTCAGAATTATGCCCACTTTTTAGAAATCTATAGCTTTACTGGATCACCCATGGGTTTCACACAGGTTTCTACCACAAACTGGAAGTAGGTTGAGAGCACAAAAAATAGGAACAATGTAATGCCTCTTTGCAAAATAGTGGTAAAAAATGTGTTTTTTTATTCAGCTCTGCATGATCTTGAAAGCTGGGATGGTGACTTTAGCACAGCAACCCATTTGTTGATTCCATTTTTAGGGAAATAAAACGGACACAAATCCAGAGTACTTTTTTCCTATTTTTCCCCAAAATTTCAATGTTTAGCTATATTTTTCCTATTTTATCTGTACCCTACAGGTGAAGCCTCAAACTCTAGGTACTTTTAGAATCCCCAGGATGTTGGGAAAAAAAAGACACGCAATAAATGAATCAATACATCTTTACTCGATCTTAAACAGATTATAAAAGTGCAAATTAGAACAGTACATTTATTGTCATAAAATACCCATCTAAGTGCAATACAGTGGATAAAACCATTAAAAATACAGCAATTCATCAAATACAATACAGGATCAACAGCAGCAAAAGAGCCCTGTAGCCTCCCCGCCATTGATTTTCTACTGCTTACGGCCATCTTGATAAAAAAACACACACATTAAAACAGATATCTGGGCTGTTTAACATTTGAAGATGGATTAACGCCACCCTACATTTCTGAAAAGCTAATTTTCTTAATAAGCGGTTACGTCAGAACTGAAAAAATTACAATAAAAACCACAAAATACATAAAAGGTAACAGGGATTGTCCTGCCTTGCTGTTAGAAGGACAGGGAGTAGTTCCTTGCCCCATACACCTTTGGTATCATAAAAGCATGCCGAACCCCAAACCATCCTTGACCTGAATCTAAAGAGGAGAGACCTCGCCCAGAGTGTTAGTTCTAACCTAAGGTACAGGGGTATATCACCCATTGCAAACCTGGAATAATAGTGGTGAACAGGTGTGGCTGGCACAGGTAAGAGGCAGCCGCGGCCCGTGGAGGGAGTTCCGGTGGGGCAGGAAGGCGGGGTGGGGGAGGGGCAGGATGGGGGGTGCTAAAAACCGGAATATGCATAATTGGAGGTAAGTAAACAATTTAATAAATAAAACGAATTTCGTAGCGCGCCCTACATCACAAAATGTGATGCAGTGTGCGCTACGAAATTCGTTTTATTAATTTAATTATTTGCTTACCTCCAATTATCCATATTCCGGTTTTTAGCACCCCCTGTGAAAAATAAATACAAACTTGGTGAACATTATCGGCGCCATCTTGCCCCTTTTCCAAGCCCATTCGTGCGCGTAAGCGGCAGCCATTTTGAGCACCATGGCCTCCCTGCCCCTCGCTGATAGCCAGCGCGTCTCTCTCTCTCTCTCTTAACCTCGCAAGCATTCCCCCACACACTGACAACCCCCGCTCTCTCATGCCTTGGGTCATAAACCCCTCTCCAGCGCAGCTTCACCACTGAATCCCATCCTGTTCCCAGCGCGACACCTCCCCTCATTCCTTTCATGGCCTCAAACCCTTTTGATGCAAACCCCTTTTTCTGTGTCCCCGTTTGTCTTCCCTGTTCCCAGGCCGCCACCTGGCTCTGCGGATACTGTTTATTACCCCGTACAGTAGGAAGCTTCCCCTCCCCATCAAAAGACCCCCGAACCGATCAAAGCCCCCACCCCACAAGATCCGATCAACCCCATGCATTCCGTGAATCGGCGGAATGCCCTGCTGTGTGACAACCATCACCTGTTGTGACCGGGGTGGGGAATCCAACTGTAAATGTATGTGGGAACGGGTCTGAAGGGGAGATTCCGAGGATGTCCTTTCGTACTTCAAAGCATTGCAAGAATGTGTTACATGCAATAAAGTTCGTAAACCTGTGTATAAGAGGCCAGGCCTCAGAGATGCGGTTAGAGCACCTCGTGACGATACTTGCTGTCTGAATTGATGTGTTCTCCTCCGGAGAGAATAAAATCCTCGTTTCCTGCCTTCCAGTCTCCAGCGCCTGCTTCTTCATTGATTAATATTGGTGGGTCATAGAGGCGATACCGCCGGGCAACATAAAAGGGTCTTTGGTTACCGGTTGTCTTTGGAACCCTTTTTAACAATTGGCGTCCCAAACGTGGGGCCCATCAGCGACTCGTGGATCCAGTGGGAGAGGTCCCGACGACAGAGTGAACGACTGCAACGATCGGAAGGTACCCTGTCCGATAGACCCTCGTCTGACAGCCGATCATCCGAACTTCACTGGTTCCGAACAGACCTCTCTCGAGTGATCTGCGGTCCTGACTGGGAACCATCAGGAGTGCCACGAGAAGTACGAAGAGAAGAGGACGATCGGGCGCTGGATTCGGAAGACGAGAAACTGTCCATGCGGTCCGGGTAAGGTCGTGTAAACACGACGAATTGCGAAAGTGATTGATAATTGAAAGAGATTGATAATTGATAGGAAATAATAGTATTACTTTTTGTTAATTTATTTGGAGATTCACTGTCTGCAAACGGAGAAACAACAGGCTCTCTCCCTTTATAAACAGTGAAGGATAGGTACGCACCCGTCGGACCTATTTTCCCCCTCCCCATTGAACAATTGCCCCCCCCCCATTGATTAACTGTTATAGATTGTTTTCTGGAGATTCTCTGTCTACAAACAGGGAAGATTAGGTCCCCTCTTTGCAGATAGTGAAAGGGTAGGTGACGCGAACCTTTGCGAGCCTACTTATTCTCCCCATTGACCATATTGATTTTTTATTTTTGACCTAACATTGATTAACTGTTATAGATTGTTTTCTGGAGATTCTCTGTCTGAAAACAGGGAAGATTAGGTCCCCTCTTTGCAGATAGTGAAAGGGTAGGTGACGCGAACCTTTGCGAGCCTACTTATTCTCCCCATTGACCATATTGATTTTTTATTTTTGACCTAACGTTGATTGATTGCTCAGAATTGGTTCATGAGGTATTCACTACGTGCAAACAACGTAGAATAGAAATATTCTGTCTAGTCTTTGCGCGCAGTGATAAGATAGGTAGTGCTGACTATTATCCCATTGTGATCCGTCATGCCTGTCTTCTCCCCACTGGTTAGTAGCCTGTTTAACCCGGACCGCTTATTAGAGATGAACCATCCGGCTCCGCTGGAAGGCACCCCTAATAAGGACATGTTCACAAAGCATGGATTAATTGCTATAGCCTATAGTGAGCTGTGGCATAAATATACGAAAAGGGATCGAGAAAGACAGTGGCCACTGAGAGGATCTTTTGATCTCGACAAAATAGAAACGGTAGAAATAGCCCTTCGTAGGAATGAAACAACACCTATTATGCTCGATAGCCTCGGTATGTGGCGCAAAGAAGCTGCACGACGAAGGGAAGGCGACGAATTTAGAAAAGGTGAAGGGACACGACGGACAACCCTCCAAACGTCTAGTAGGCAAAGGGAAGGGCCAGCGATGGCACAGCCCCGAGGAGTAGACATGAAAAGCGAACGGTGTAAAGGGATGTGCCGACAAGCCAACCCCGGAACACAACGACCCGAAGGTAATCCCCCGACATTACGCACAGGACGGACAGATTTAAAACAAAACCAATGTGCTTTCTGTAAATGTCTTGGACACTGGAAAGCCCAATGCCCGACTCTGCAAAGCATAGGTAAGAATGGAGGGTTGACAGAAAGGACGGACCGACAGAAAGGAAAAAGACGTGAGATAAAAACCAATCAGACTAGTGCAGACAGAACAGACAGGACCACCCCGTTTGATTATGCTCGGTGGCACAGATTTCGTCAGGCCAATTTTAACGACATGTTAGAGTTCTGGGACTGATTGCTCTCTGTTGCTCCCCCACTCTGAAAAACAAACACAACTGCAGGTCAGTGTAAACAACCCCCCCCGTTAGAGAAAAGACTCAAGAAAGCCAAGCGTCTATTATATAACTTAGGATTTAATTACGGTAAAACACACAACCAACAGTAAATAGAATAACTAGTAGAACTCTCTAAAAAGCAAACTTGACTAATAGGAAAAATACAAAACATGTTATGCTCACTCCGGAAGTCCTCGAAATGTAACAGTTCGATGGTCCCGCCCATCCGAAACACATAGCACGTGTGGGGCGGGGCCTGCCAGCAGCCATGAGCCAAAAGGGATCGCCGGCGAGAAGGTCCTGGAGGCTCCGCCAAGCAGGCAATGAAATGGTCTTTCCATACTACCCATCCAGGGATGGCGTCCCCCAGGCCGCGGGTAGGGAGGGGGCGGCTGCAAATGACCCCCTCCCTCGTATCTTCTGGTCCGGCCATCACGAATTCCTCCATCGAACGGATGCAGGGTGGGCAGGGAGGAAGAGGCGACGCGGACGAGCCTCTTCCACCTCCACAGGTAGGAGGCTTCCCTGCCCTGGCCCGACGCCGATGTCCTCCAGCCGGGCGACGGCCATATACCTACGCTGCACAGGAAATATAATGTCCGGATGGTATATTTCCGCAACACAGGACATACAATGCCCGCCTGGTATACTTGCATAGCACAGGACATACAATGCCCGGCTGGTATACTTTCTCAGAACAGGACATACAATGTCCGACGGGCATATTTACGGAGCACCGGATGTACAGTGGTCCCCCAAGAGTCGGAATCAGGGGTGTAGGGTGGTCATCATGTGCGCCCCTGATTCCAAGGGACGGTGTAGGATGCACCGGGAGAGGGAGACGACACGGGTGAGCCTCCCTCACCTCCCCAGACGAAGGCTCCACTGCTGCACCCTGGCGCCCCGAACCAAAATGTCCTGCTCCAGCAACATGATGCTCTGTCTTTCGCCATCACAAGAAGTTTCTTCCACTCCTGATGGATACGGCAAAGGTGGCTGCCACAGGGTCTCAAAATGGCGTCGGGGCCCTCGGAAGGCGGGTCTAGGCCGCTGGAGTAACTTTGTCCGAAATTGCAACTCGGGCACTTGCCCACCCGGGCGCAAGCCCCCACCATCGACAAACATCCCCTCGACTTTGAAGATTCTACCAAAGTCCCAAGAGCCCTCGGCCCCTTCAGGCTTCCGGTGAGGAGCAGTTGCATTGATCTCAAATGAAATAACCACGGCACAGCAACAAGATGGCGGTGCTCTCGTGTCTGCATCAGCTTCCGTCTGAACCACCCAGGAACATTATGGACTAACGAACTTGAGTAAGTTCCGGCTGAGCATCAACATGACCCGGTAAGAAAGACTCTATCCCCCTCCCTCTCTTGATTGACGGTCCACACCACCAGCCCCTCTGTTAGCACAGTTTTTTGAACTGCCGAAAGGGACTCTGGTCCAACCGCCAATTGTCGGGGACATTTTTTTCCTCCGATGCTACTTCCGGACTAAACCGACCTCGCCCAAAATGGCGCTGGTATCAATGGAAACTAACGGATGCCTCGTGGTGTTCCTTAGCTAATGAAACTTGATGTACTAAGATATATATATATATATATACATGAACCATTGCGCACTCGATGTTAAAGGGAGGAGGGTTCACTTGGCGAACATTTGAGAAGGGTTCCGTAAAATGTTGATTTCAATGAACAATTTATTTCTGATATTTGTTGTAACTGATACATAACGCCGCCTATGATGCATACTCACGGTTTACATCTAGAAAATGTGATTATGATGAACTTGGCTGTGTTTTCATTTATGAACTGAAATGCCCCTGATTCCTTCGTCACGCAATGAAATGTTTTTGGTTACTTGCAAATAATTAATTAGACCTTTTTTACATATTCTTGTGTTACAAAAAAAACCCCTACTGTATGTGCTTCCATCGACGACATATCAGGCCAAAATATGAATTGCGCTCTCACATTTTACGTACTGAATAATTCTACAAATAAAGGTCTTAAAAGGCTATGGATAGGCATCGCATACTTTTGTGAATACGGGTATCGGTGGGAGGGTTTTTTCTGTACGCAACTGTTCTGCTCTTTTTTTTAAGGTTATCCGAGAAATGGTTGTTCGGCCCTGGGTTGATGGTCGAATCAAAGGTATGATACGCTGCCTCCAAGATATGCGACTAAGCTCAGGAACTGACGTATGAAGAAGGACCTTGACCTCTGAGAATGGGTAAAGTGAAACGGTGTAATTGATAAAATGATGTAAGGATATGGTGGTCGAAGGTATTAAGGTACAGGGTTGAACGGAGAACTGATATGCCTTAGAACATCACAGCTTAGGGATCCCGATGGCCGGATACATCTACAAAACCGGGTACCTCACGCTAGGCACCTCTGATTCCTCTTTTTAGCGTTTTCACTACACACGATCCTTAATACCATCCTCGAACCTCCCCATGAACAACCTATCACATTGCCTGCCCCCATGACTTTAGGAAACCAGAACCCTAAGGGATTATATCCCGAAGAGATAAATACGAGTATGTGGTAAGTAAAGGACTTTCGTGCCCATACATTTGATGTGTTCGAATGTTGTCCCCCTACCTCCCCCTTTTTTCCCCTTTTTCCCTCTGCAGGTTACATTAGAATCCCGATTAGAGTACCATAAGGGATCTGGAACCACGTCACGCCCGATGCATGAAGACGGACTAGCGCTGCAAAACGACACAACAAGGACGCTCTACCCAATGCATGACCTTTTTATCTGATCTAATGCTCTTCTGTCCCCAAACTGCATGCTTTCTACATCCTAACCCAGACCCAGAACGTCTAAACGATAGGTAACGCACTGAATAGCCCTAACAATACACGGTCATTCCCCATGTCACACGTGTACTGTTTGGCCTATTGTCTGTCTCTCTCTCTCTCTCTCTCTCTCTCTCTCTCTCTCTCTCTCTCTCTCTCTCTCTCTCTCTCTCACTCACTCTTCCACCCCTCCACACTTTCCCTCTTCCTAGCAACTGGCACCTAATTGGCGAACCTGGTGCACCTCCTGATTGGCCCCAAATACCACAAGTATTTGCACAAATTTGTCCTAAATAAAATTGTATCGGTACCACGTTACTACCTCTCCCTTTCTGCTAAAATATGGATGAAAATTAAATTGACCGATAGGAAAGGGACAGGTAAGACGACTAAGGTTCCCTAAATTTGACCCACCCTCAGGGAACTATTTGTCAGTGGCCTCTATGATAAAATGTGTCTGTGGTAATGCGACCATCCCCATTGCAAATTGTCTCCGTACCCCAAGCTGTAAGAAATGATCGAGACACCCCCATCTACCCAAAATGCCCCCAGTTTGTGTCAGCTGCCCTGAACGAGAGCCTGAAAAACGCCCCCCTGCTCTAATTCACTGTGTCCCTAATTGTTGTCCATAAGATCCCTCCTTCCCCCGAGGATAAGTTTAATAATTATTGCAAACCACCCCTCCCGAGTTTTTGTAGTAACCAGGTTGCGAGGATTTTTATAGAAAGTTAGAAAGATGTATGCAAAGCTAAAAATTAGATCGAAAATCAAAAGACCTTGTTGCTGTAAGCCTTACTGAAAATAAGATGTTTTTTTTGATGTAATGAAGACTTGTTTAGCCTATGTTCATCCCTCAGAAGGATGCCTATCAGACTATGGTGAATAGCACGTTGCACTTTTTGTAAAACACAAGGCCCTGAAGACCAGCCTAGCTTTTCAAGACTTGTACTAGGGAAATGGGTCTCCGCCAGAAGAACTGACATCTACTATAATAGACATATGACAAATGAACGTAATAATCATCAAAGCGTCAAAGAATTAGCCAACAAAAGGAAGTTGTAAGGAATCCAGCAAACCCATCATCAATTGTTTATACGTCAGTCGCAAGAATCTCCAATGTAGCGAGTGCTTACCCCAGTTGCTTGGTGTTGGGAGAGAAATAGACTTATGTAATTACCTTCTTCTGCAATATCTCTAAAGACTGTCTTTTCAAAACTCATTTAAGGGTATCACTGTCGGAGGAGAAAGAGACCGGATGTGGGAGCACGCGGCCTGACTGCGGATTGTGGAACATCAGCGACGGAGGCCGAGGCGAGACCACAGCAGTAAGGAGACGCCGGACGGGGCATTGTTTCAGACAAAGCTAAGGAAAAGGGCTGACCTGAAGCCCCTGCTATATGATCAACGTGTGCCAAAAGCCCCCGCTCACTGAACATGGTTACGGACTCGCCTGTCGCAAAACTCTCCGCCTCCCCCTGATCTGTTCCCGACTTGGCCTTGCTCCATCCCCTCCTCCTCCGACCTACCATAAGGACTGTTCACACCCGCACCTTTCCATCCGAACTCCCAAGTTCCTCCAAATCCTACTGAGCTACCCAGAGAAGAGTACTCCCTGCGTCAGAAGGGAGGGAACTCCGACTAAGTAGACCACGAACTGTGTTAAAACCCAGAACGGTGACCTAGAACTCCACCAAGGGTCGCCCCCGAAGAAAAGATAAACAAAGTCTGTGGTTCTGCCCTCTACCAAGCACCTTGAAGATGATGGAAGCAACAGGAAATGCCCACCACAGGGACTCAAGAAACGAACAGATCTCACAATTCTGGAACAATTGCATTTTCCATTGCAAATCTATGCTCTGCATTACGGAAGGAGATGCACCTGCTCCAAAACCGTAACGCATTCCTCCTACGAGGTCTGACGAAAACCAAACAGAATGCACCCCTACCCGCAGACCCCCAACGACTCAATCCACATGAACATTTCTGTTGATAGGTAATCCAGATGCTCAACAGTGCCGACAGAAGATGACAAAGGACAACGAGAACTCTGATATATATTTTTGCTGTATCTCATCTCTCTCCCAACCACCATTGGACTGACTATGCACCCGCCGTATACAAAAAGGACTTACTTATATGATAACTTACCAGTTCTTATTCTATGATCAGTACCCAACGCCCTCGCTACGTAATTCTAGTCCGATATTGCATTACAATGACTTTTTCTGCAACCAACTTAACGATGAACCCGCCTACTAAATGATGAGATTTTTCAATATGATGTTTATAATGTGATGTTTATGTACAGTTACTTATGATCGCTGCATATAGGTGTAGATAGGAAATAGACCAGCAAGATGTCTTGGAAATGTTAAAGGGAGGACTGTGAAAAATAAATACAAACTTGGTGAACATTATCGGCGCCATCTTGCCCCTTTTCCAAGCCCATTCGTGCGCGTAAGCGGCAGCCATTTTGAGCACCATGGCCTCCCTGCCCCTCGCTGATAGCCAGCGCATCTCTCTCTCTCTCTCTTAACCTCGCAAGCATTCCCCCACACACTGACAACCCCCGCTCTCTCATGCCTTGGGTCATAAACCCCTCTCCAGCGCAGCTTCACCACTGAATCCCATCCTGTTCCCAGCGCGACACCTCCCCTCATTCCTTTCATGGCCTCAAACCCTTTTGATGCAAACCCCTTTTTCTGTGTCCCCGTTTGTCTTCCCTGTTCCCAGGCCGCCACCTGGCTCTGCGGATACTGTTTATTACCCCGTACAGTAGGAAGCTTCCCCTCCCCATCAAAAGACCCCCGAACCGATCAAAGCCCCCACCCCACAAGATCCGATCAACCCCATGCATTCCGTGAATCGGCGGAATGCCCTGCTGTGTGACAACCATCACCTGTTGTGACCGGGGTGGGGAATCCAACTGTAAATGTATGTGGGAACGGGTCTGAAGGGGAGATTCCGAGGATGTCCTTTCGTACTTCAAAGCATTGCAAGAATGTGTTACATGCAATAAAGTTCGTAAACCTGTGTATAAGAGGCCAGGCCTCAGAGATGCGGTTAGAGCACCTCGTGACGATACTTGCTGTCTGAATTGATGTGTTCTCCTCCGGAGAGAATAAAATCCTCGTTTCCTGCCTTCCAGTCTCCAGCGCCTGCTTCTTCATTGATTAATATTGGTGGGTCATAGAGGCGATACCGCCGGGCAACATAAAAGGGTCTTTGGTTACCGGTTGTCTTTGGAACCCTTTTTAACACCCCCACCCTGCCTGTCCCCTGCCCCGCCTTTCTGCCCCACCGTAACGCCCTCCACGGGCAGTGGCTGGTAAGAGGGGTGGGGCGGGGGATATCAACAGACGTCGGGGTAGGTAAAATTACATTTAAAAATAAATAAAACCACTTACCTTGCGTGGCAATGCAAGGAGAGACCAATAAGTGGTTTTATTACATTGTTTGCTTAATTTGACCTACTCTGTCATCTGTCGACTTACCCCACGCCCTGCCAACATCCCATTGCCCCACCGCTCTTACCTGTGCCAGCTGTGCCTGGTGCCAAATAGTGTTCTTATTAGCTTCCTACTGGATCCGCAGAAAAATAATATGATTAGCGAATCTCTCCTTAACCACCTTTTTAGGAGTCTTATTAATCAAACCAGGGGCACTAAGAAAATCAGAAAGGCCAATATCATCCAATAAGTTACGAATATATTTAAACCATGGTATAGTAGGTCGCCCATCCAATTTCAGACAGTCAACAATAATAGTCCTGTTAAAACTAGTCTCCCTCCTACTTCACACACTAACCCAGAGCAGCAGGGGGGACAAACATTTGGCATTAATATCTTATGTGGAAAAACAGGTTATGATCCCTAAGTGTGAAGTAGCCCAAATAGCCAAAAAAAGGGTCAGCCCTGGGAGGGAAAGTTCCAGCAGTTAACCCTTGATGATTAATTAAAGTCTCCTCTACCCATGAAACAGTAGGACTGCTACTGACAGCAGGAGTGATGGAGAGTATTAATAATTGACCCTTATCTGGGAATTGCCCACTTGGGAGCGGGCAGGAACAGGTGGTAAAACAGAAGGGGCAGGTTGATGCCTGACTTTTGATATGATTATGCTAAGATGAGGCCTAGGTCCCAGATCCCTTTCTTCATGGAAGCCTTCTCAGACTTTGTTTTCTGGTTCCAGCAGAGGTGAAACGTTCCCAAAAAAGAATGAGGGTGTGATTCCTCGTTTCCATAATGCTGGACCTGTGAGAGGACAAGGATCTCTAAAGGTGGGAGCTTGACTCATGATATCTTGGAAAAAGGCTTTTGGGACAGTTTGCAGAGAAGGAAGCCAGAAAGTACTACATAATTGAGATAGCGGCTGCAGAGATTGAAACATGAATGTTGCCAATCAATGACTTATACACTAGCTAAAGATGGCACCACACCACCATCTCATAAGAACAATCTTAGATTTGGATGACTCATCAGAAGAAAGAAGAAGCCTCCCCATCCTGCCTGTGAAGAAAACTGAAGAGCCTTCTGCACTCAACTTGAACACTAGGACTGGATGTACACTCCAAGGCAAAAGATGGGCTCCATACTTTGTGGGAAAACTAGCTACTCAGTTGGTAGTGAACTACATTGAACTCGTTGAGAGCACTGGTTGAAAAAATACATGGATCTTAGGAGACTTCACAAAAAACTTGAGAGGTGTGGGAAAGAATATGAGTTCTCAGTTGTTTTTCATTTTTATGGCATCTAGTGGGCTGGGACAAGACACCGCAACTCCCAGAGGAAGGTGTGACCACACAAGCTAAGGTTTGCTGCTTTGGCCCATTAACAGCTTTTTTCAAACAAAATTTGAGCATAAGCGTGCCCACCAAATAGAAGTTTGTACCACATCAAGCCTCCGTTTGCATTAGCTAGCTGCTTTTCACTGCTGTAGAAATCTGAGAAATGGAAAATGACCCTGCTGGTTTTCGTTAAAGTTTGAGGTAATGCAGATATTTGCCAAATAATGAGGGATATCTCATCAATAAAATAATAGTATATTCATATGCTCCATTTAAATGCATAAACTGGTTTACCCTCTTAATAAGGTGCTTGGGACATCCACCAACTTTTGACAGGTGTTCCGCATCTCCCAGCCTCTAAATACGACCCTAATTTTGAATGTGGGACTTGGGTCAAAGTGAGTGGACAAATTCATCTGCCGTGAAGAGATATATGCTGCACAAAATCCTGTTTTTTTCCTGCTTAGTGCTTTTGCCACAAAACTGAAGGCTTCAGCAGGAGCCTAGACTCAGTATATCCGACTTTGAGGGACCAGCAACAGCTTCACCAACCTACCATTCCACACTTTAGGAGTTTCAAAAAAAACGAAGTGCCGAGGTACAGCTTTTGGCAATCTTGACCCCTAGGCTTGCCACACTCTTTACAGTTTTTTTCAAATTGCATCTAGGCACTCTCTACATGACCATTGTAATTGATTGACTCTTCTTAGTCTTTTGACACTTTTTGTCTTGTAACTTACAAAAAATGTATCTCCAGTTCTTGTAATCATAATTTAAAAATGTTGTGTCATTTTGGCTATTTTTAATTAGTTTGTGAATTTTATCATGTTATAATGTTAGCTATAATGTTAATTAATGAAAACCCTGAGCACTCAAAGAGTCCCACAGATTTCGAAAATATCTGTGATTCTTTATTTCCCCTTCCAGAAGTTCATCAATTGTAAGCATAAATATAAGTACGCCAATGTGACATCATAAAGACAGCAAACACGTGTTTCATCGTATGGCTGATAAGCCTCTGACTTCCTCAGGGCTTTAATAAAAATGAAAGTAAACCTAAATTAGACCAACCCATTTAAGGGTATAGTACACCATTCCCCACCATAAGGGTGTTAGAAACATAGACAAAGTATTATAAAAATTAATAGTGCCCAACAAAACGTAGTCCTCACAATAACAGCAATAAGGTGGACAACTCAGGATAAGATTCTCAAGCAGTAATTATACTTTCACTCATCTACAAACCAAAGCACCCCAAGATTGAGTGAAACACCTCCAGAATAAAATGGGGAAAAAAATTGAAATAGGAAAAGAAGACACCAAAAGTAAAGAAATAATTAAGACAAGCACACAGACAATACCTAATGAGTTTCCTTCAGCTGTAGATATAACATCTTCTCTATCCAATTCAATCCACTCCAATACAAAAGACTTTATTCAGATAGCAATGTATCCATAAAAGTAAAACATGTACAAGGAAAAAAGCACATTAGAAATATAAATAAATAGCAATGTCCAATCCATGACGTAACGAAAACAGCAAACATGGGTAAAGTGCATATTGTGAATAATAAAATACGTATGACTTCATAGGTCGCACATAGATTTCCGTGCACCCGTGGCTACTCTCAAGAAAGTGCCAATGCGCAAGATCAATTCAACATTGTCGAATTTAAGTATACAGTCAAGAGCATCTATTAAATTAATGGGTAACAATTTTTTTAAATACGGAATCAACAGCCATTTTGTATAGTTCATATAATATTGACAGAAAAAGTAAAAAAATGTAAAGTATTTGACCGCTGTGACCATCACATGGACATGGCAGGGAGTCAAGTTTTGTGTTATACAAGTAAGGAAAACAAAGCAAATATCTTACTGTCCCAGCTCTTAGACGGAAGAGGGGACCTCTCTCCCATTGGGACATCGGTAGTGCACTATACCTTGGTAGACAACGGTCAGGGTATTCAATGGATGTAAATTTAGCGACAGTTTGTCTCTTCAATTCCCTTTCTAGTCTTTTTCGCGCTATAACGTGCGTACAGTGCTGTCTTTAAAACTTTTTTGTCCTCAGTTACAGCTGGTATAAAGACAAAATATCGACTTTTAATTATCGACTAGACATAATATCGAGTAAAAAATATAGAATAGACAAAATATCGACTAGACATAATATAGACTACCAAAATATCGACTAGAAAATTTTAATATCGAATAGAATGGACATAATATCGAATCAAAAATATAGAATGGACATAATATCAAAAATATCGAATTTAAGGTAAGTTAATATTAATTTATAATTTTTGTATAATATAATTCTGTAGCAGGTTGTGGGTTTATAGGGGAATAGGGTGGGAAGTAATTTAATTTTAATTAATTAAATATGTTATTTTATTTAATGGTATTTATTTAGAATTAATTGTTAATTAATTAATAATTGGTTATTATTTAAAATATAATTGGTAATTATTTTAATTGATTAATTGATAAATATGTTAATTTAGTATTTTATTTTCTGTAGCGGGTTGTGGGTTTATAGGGGAATAGGGTGGGAAGTAATTTAATTATAATTAATTAAATATGTTAATTTATTAATTGGTATTTATTTAGAATTGATTGTTAATTAATTATTAATTGGTAATTAATTAAAATATAATTGGTAAATAATTTTAATTGATTAATTGATAAATATGTTAATTTTGGTAATTTATTTTCTGTAGCGGGTTGTGGGTTTATTGGGTAATAGGATGGGAAGTAATTTAATTTAAAATAATTAAATATGTTAATTTATTTATTGGTATTTATTTAGAATTAATTGTTAATTATTTATTAATTGGTAATTAATTAAAACATAATTCGTAATTTATTGTAATTGATTAATTGATAAATATGTGACTTTTATTACATTATTTTCTGTAGTGGGTTGTGTGTTTATAGGGGAATAGCTTGGGAAGTAATTTAATTGTAAGTAATTACATTTTTTTTAAAAAAATTGTGTCTAATTTTTATTTATTTTCATATTGTAAATTAATTTATTGGTAATTGGTAAATGATAAGTATTAGTAGGTAATTTTTATTATTATTTAATATTTATTTTTTAATTTTAATTGATTAATTTATATGTTTTATAAAATTGTAAAATATTTTGATTATTTTGTAATTGGTATTAATATTTAAGTTATTTATATTTTTATATGAAGTATTTACTTTCCATACTATTGCACTCACTGGAGTGGGAACAGTAATTTTTACACCTACGCTATCCAACGCTTTCCCTACTGTTGCACTCACTGGAGTGGGAATAGTAATTTTTACCCCTACGCTATCCAACGCTTTCCCTACTGTTGCACTCTCTGGAGTTGGAATAGTAATTTTCACCCCTACGCTATCCAACGTTTTCTCTACTGTTGCACTCTCTGGAGTAGGAATAGTCATTTTTACCCCTACTCTATCCAACGCTTTCCCTACTGTTGCACTCACTGGAGTGGAAATAGTAATTTTTATCCCTACGCTATCCAATGCTTTCCCTACTGTTGCACTCACTGAGTGGGAATAGTAATTTTTACTCCTACGATATCCAACACTTTCCCTACTGTTGCACTAACTGGAGTGGGAATAGTAATTTTTACCCCAACGCTATCCAACGCTTTCCCTTCAGATGCACTCCCTGGAGTTGGAATAGTAATTTTTACCCCTACACTATCCAAAGCTTTCCCTACTGTTGCACTCACTGGAGTGGGAATAGTAATTTTTACCCCTACGCTATCCAACGCTTTCCCTACTATTGCACTCTCTGGAGTTGGAATAGTAATTTTTACCCCTACGCTATCCAACGCTTTCCCTACTGTTGCACTCTCTGGAGTAGGAATACTAATTTTTACCCCTACGCTATCCAACCCTTTCCCTACTGTTGCACTAACTGGAGAGGGAATAGTAATTTTTACCCCTATGCTATCCAACGCTTTCCCTACTGTTGCACTCACTGGAGTGGGAATAGTAATTTTTACTCCTACGCTATCCAACGCTTTCCCTACTGTTGCACTCTCTGGAGTGGGAATAGTTATTTTGACTCCTACGCTATCCAATGCTTTCCCTACTGTTGCGCTCTCTAGAGTGGGAATAGTAATTTTTACCCCTAGGCTATCCAGCATTTTCCCTACTGTTGCTCTCTCTGAAGTGGTAATAGTAATTTTTACCCTCTCACCATCCAACGCTTGCCCTACTGTTGCACTCTCTGGAGTTGGAATAGCCATTTTTACCCCTACGCTATCCAACGCTTTCCCTACTGTTGCACTCACTGGAGTGGGAATAGTAATTTTTACCCCTACTCTATCCAATGCTTTCCCTACTGTTGCGCTCTCTGGAGTGGGAATAGTAATTTTTACCCCTACGCTATCCAACACTTTTCCTACTGTTGCACTCTCTGGAGTGTGAATAGTAAATGTAACCCTCTCGCTATCCCTCGTAAAAAAAGTATTGTATATGTTTTGTTAATAATATGTATAAATATATATATATATATATATATATATATATATATATATATATATTCCTCAGACAAAGAACGGACCCAGCCGAGCTCTAGTTCGTAGCCCAGCAGTCCGGATACACCAAAACACAAACGGAATCCAAAGCGTGATTTCTTCAAGTTAAGGTAACTTTTTATTTTTCACAACACCATTTGTGCAAACAAGGAGGACGGTCAGAGCAACTAGCAATACCCCATACCTCTGACCCATAGGTAGCTATTGGTATGCACTGAGACTTTAAAATCTTTAAAACGGCTGGAATTGTCCCCGATCTTTTAGGGCGGGGAAGATTGAGGATTGAATTAAAGGCCTTCGATAAATTACTTCTGCAGTATGCCATGTGTTCACACCAGGTACCGTTCGCAGCGCATACCAACCCCAAATAGGGGAAAGTAACAGTGCAAGTTAATTTTTGATCGCCCACAGAGATACAATTCAAAGGATATTTCCTTGGTCCGCAAGTGACATTATAAAAGATTTCTTTAAATTTGTACATAAATCTAGGCTGGTCATAAAATCTGTAAAACCTTGGCATAAGTTAGTAGTGCATTTGGTGTGCGACCAATTAAAACCGCATCATCTGCATATAAATCTTCTGTATCAGGTCAGATCGGTGATGAAGTGTACCCGATCTTATCTGCTTCCTATATAAGTAAACAGGAAATCTCAGTAACAAAACCAACCACACATTACCGTAATAAATGACAATATAGGATGCGCCTCTCAATTGTACAACAATTCTTGTACCCCCCAGCCACATCCCTCCAATTCAAAATTCCTTGGAGATAGAATACTGTCCTATTAAGGCATCACTTCTGGGGCGATCTCACCTCTGTTATATACACACCGCTCAAAAAGGTCAAAAGAAAAGGGAAAAAATAAAGTAAGTAACGATCTTCACCAACACCATTTAGTCACGTCTTTACCGACGGCAGACAGTGTATGTATACTCAATATAACAGTGTCCAATCTGTCCCGGACGTGCTACAACAACAAAATCAAGGTTTATGGTTGCATAATACACTCCCCTGATCTACTCAACAGATATCCAATACCAATATAACCCACAGCTGCCTAATTCACCTTTCTCCCCACACCTTGGTAATCTGAATTTAAATGAAAATAATGTCACAGACCAAAAGGTTTCGTATTACGAAAGGCCCAAAGTACTACACCACCACCCCTAATGCAAACATCTAAAAGCAATTCAAAACATATAGTTTTCATTCTCCATTACCCTAAACAAACACTATGTTCGCTACACAAATCTCTTAAACAATATTCGTAAGGGATCAAACATCAAGTTATTTAACTCACCCAAGTATCCAAATCAATCACGCAGAGAGTACTCCACACAACAGATTTTGGCGTTCACTGTGGAAGCCATCTTTCTCTCATCTAAACTCTTACCTTTCCAAATCACAAGATCTACAAAGTTATGTGGCGGCCATCCTATAGTGTAGTCACAGTATAGGCAAAGTCTTTCATTAATGTGTAAAACAGTCATATATTCATGTAGCACAAAACAACTCAATATATCCAATCGTGATACACTTCCTCACAGTACCAACAATAAAATTAGGTGTATCACCAGACCGTATCGTCAGTCGGCAACCCGAGGTGAAAAATGTACACCTTCTGAATAAAATGATCCTGTAAGGTTGAGTATACACAAGACGATCCTGTAATGTTGAGTACGTAACTAAGGTGGGGAGAATCAACAAAATAAACCGGCACCTCCCTCAATCTAAGTAAAGGAAATAAGAAATAAGAAAGATGGAATAAAACGTTGGTAAACAAAAAAGGCAAAAGAATCCTAATTATAGAAACTAGAAAACGTATTCCAAAATGCAAATAGGGATTAAATTTACCACCATAAATTATGTGTATTGCAACGGGTCAAAATGCATCATTACAACTCCATAGGCAGTTTAAACTATATCTCATTTACATCAGTTAAATTCATAATGAAACAATGAAGGTATGAATTTCAGTCATGGGCATGAACATGTTATGTCACAGTATGTACCCCATTACTATTCAGAAATATATATGCTATGATACAGGTTGAAATATACAGTTACAATATTAGTAAAGAGATACGCTCTCCTTATGATTACATACATGACTTGCCCTGACTAGAACAGCAACTGTTCATTTCAATAATGTCAAAAAAATGTACTCATAACATTTAATTTCTATTACATGTTTGTAAATCTTAATCTTCCTACAGGCGTCAATCCCCAATTATTTAATCACCTAGAAAATACTGTAACTTGTAATCAATATTGAGTCCTAATTCCACTGATTTCAATGTCATAATCCAAGTGGCCTCACATCTCCTGAGTCTAAGTTCTCGGTTCTTACCCCTAGGGTTCATTATAACATGATAAATCCAATGAAATCTAAAACTATGAGAGTATCCCGAAGTCTCACACTCCATTGTATGTAGGACTGTAGGATATTTTTTGTCATTCTGTTTAATCGCATGAAAATGTTTGACATACGTTACCGTAGCGGTCGGATCATATTTCCACCATAATGTTTTTTGGCAGCGGCCAATTATAGCCTGGCTACATTTTCTTCCTGTCCTTGTACATTAAATTAACGTTGGCTGGTTCTGTTTGAACATATCACAGGTTTGCTGCTTGTGCCAAAACTACCAGGTGTTAAGCAGAGGTTTCTCAGGATCCTGTGTTGTAATGGAGAAAGATAGTTATTAATTTGGTGGGGTCGCCCTCTCACAAATTAACAGCTTACTTTCTAACACTATCCACATATTACTGATGAAGATTCTACATTGCACATATAGAAGATTAGGAGCGTAACACGATTAATAAAAAGTTATTAATCATGAAGAAATCTGTGAAGGGTCAGCAAAAGCGTTAAATTAAAATATGAATTCTGAAATCTCCACATCCTTCTGTTGACTGTATGTTGCAAACCAATATCAAAACTGTCTCAGACTGTTCAATTTGTGTTGAATTGATTCTTCTAAATTGCTGCGCCATCATAATTCTCTAATATGCACTGCCTTTAGTATTAATGCAGCGCAATGATGACACTGTATTTGTACATTTGTGAAACTTGTCATCTGGGCTGTAATAGACAGTGTAACTCTATAACAAAGATGGTTTAATAAAAATCAAGATTGTCTCTTAATGTTTACATGTAGCATAGTGTTTGAACGATGAAAACACTTTATTGTTGTGTGAATAAAGGTGTGATTATATGTCTTCATATGTTTTAAGTGAAAAGGGCTCATCTTGTTTTGCAAATCATGTTTGTGGTATCCCTTTAATTAGTATTCCTGATTGGTTTACTGTGAGAGTAGGCAGTATTGGGAACACCACGGCAATGAGTTTTTTGAAAAATGGGTACATGTATAATGATAAGAAGAAAATATTGAATACATTTTATGTTCACAGTTAATAATCATACAAATAAATGACGCAAAGATACAGCATAAATACACAGAAATAAAATCACAGGTAGTAGTGTAAATGTAATCGTGTAACAAATTAAACACAACAACTAGGGAAGCCCAGGTTCAAACAGTGTTTGATATGAATAGCAGGCAATAAAGCATAAATATCAAAGACAATTGTCATTTCAACAGACCAAGGCCCAGAAAAATGTGGAGCAATGTACTAAAACATGCAACTGTTGCTCTAGTATATATACATTTTTACCTAATACAGGTCAATGTGATAAGATCATGTGACATGAATGGTTGTAGTAGAAACTTATCTAACATACATGTGTTTGGAAGTTTTCCTTCAAGCATGCACTTGAACAGCCTTGAAAGGAAGATAGCAGTCATATCCACTAATACTGACTCCATCCTTCTCACAAAACACAGCTTACCTTGCCAGGTTTGAAAACAAGGTTATGCTTGCAATGTACATCATTACACATCATGGCTTCTAACCCTGCTATTGCCTAACTAAGTTGCCAATGATTACAATCCAAAGTAAAGCTAGAAATTAGAATAAAACAATTGTCTTCCTCTGCAAACAGGACATACAAGGGTAGTAATGTAATGTTTTCCCACACGTCATTTATGAATATACTGAATATATATATATGCATAAATAGAGTATGGGATTGAGAGGGGAAGTAGAATTTGCCTACCAAAAACGTAACAATGTTACAGCACATGAGCATGACATTGTAAGGAGACTTAACGAATTTGAGACAACTTATGTTTTTCCAGCAACTCGTCCATATTTGCACCGTGGGGGCAAGACGATGAACCCAGAGGGGTATTGAAAAATCTCTGTCCACCGTTTTCCTGAAGTGGCAAATTGTCACCTCCTGTACTTACTGCATCTGTAGAATACCTCACATAAAATAAATCAGCCTAGGCCAATGCCAAAATAAAGGGATTAGTCTCCTGTTAACTGCATACCCAACTACTGCCTTTGACTTTTATGTACAGTGTTTTGTAATGTTTTGGAAGTAAAGTATTTTTCAAGTAAAGTTACTGGCTGGAAAATGATTTATGTGACTGTCATTATATGCTCTATTGAGTTCTGAGTTACAATCCCACACCCACTCGCAGAATAAGCACTGAGATGCTCAATTTGGATACCCTGAGTGAGTAATTCTAAAAAGGCATATTAGGTCCTCACCTAGTTTTGGGTCCAGTAGTGCAGTTAGGAACCAGGACCCGGGTGGTTAAGGGCTCTCATTGTTACAGTATGAGCTGTTGTTACTGGGACTCGCAAAATAGTTGCCACACTTGTGCCTTTCATCATTTGCATCTACGTAATCAAGTTAGCTCAGGTTGCCAGAATTGGTTTGTCTAGCTCAGCATAGAGATTGCAACAAATCTGTCTTAAAGGTTATTCTATGCCCAACATTTGTAGTGACCCCAAATATTCCATCTTCCTTTGAGTGTTAGACTCCCCACACCCTCCAAAGCGTTTCACCATGAAGTCACCGCCCAACAACAACCGGTGATAAATGTTAGGCCTAGCTTTACTAGAGGTTGCGTGGGTACTGCCGTAGCACTGCACAATTGCTTTGCTTTACTTTGCTTTGCTTTGTGATTAAATAAGGGCCAGATGTACGAAGCATTTTACCGATCGCATATGGCCTATCAGGCTATTTGCGACAAGTAAAGTGCATTTTACTATTTACAGAAGGCAAAACGCGACTAGGAAACATGTTACCGAATCGCATTTTGCTTTTGCCAATGGGGATTAGCAAGGGGCGTGTTGAGGGCGTCTCTCCCTAACACCAAATGTATGTATGAATTGTTTGCCAACCGGGAATCCGGTCACAAAACATTTGAAGCTAGCCATTTGCAAACAGGAAGGGGTCCCCAAGGACCCCTTCCCGATGGTAAATGTGGACACCAACATTTTTTAAGAGCAGGCAGTGGTCCCATGGACCACTGCCTGCTCTTAAAAATTTGAAGTTTGCTTTTCATTTTTATTTTGAAATATATCCTGTTTTCCTTTAAAGAAAATGTGCTGCATTTCTCAAACAAATATTACTTTATTTAAAAAGCAATCACAGACATGGTGGTCTGCTGACCCCAACAGGCCCCCATCCCTGTGATTGTAGCCGTTAGCAAAGGGTCACAAATTGTGAACTGCCTCATGAATATTGATGTGGCAGGTTAATTGCGAGCCACTGCGAATTGCTAACAGTGTCAAACACACTGTTGTACATCGCAGTTGCAATTTCCAAAAAGCGAATTGCTAAAAGTCGCTATCAGGAAATCACAAATACATGATTTCGTACATCTGGCCCTAAGCCCCCTCCCACTTTGTTCTCCTCTTTTTTTTAACATGCTCGTCCATGGAGCCCACATTCTTAAGATTAGCTTTATCCAACAATATGATTTTTATGACGATTACTGTGTAAGAAAGAGCTTATAAAAATATATATGGGTCAATTATAATTTTCTTTATCGAATTAAAAGAAGTGCAAATGCTTGAAAAATGTGTCCAAATGTCATAGAGGGAGGAAGAGGATGGTGAAGGCCGCCCCTGTATAATCGCTAACCTTATATTGACAGCCCACTTTAGTTTGAAACACTAACATGTGTTTTTCTTCAAAGATAATGTATCCTGGCGGTCCAAATACCTGGTAAGCCATAGATACAGTGCAAAAATTACACTTTAGTTTGATGAATCGCTTTTATTTCCTACAGAGACCTGCCACTAAACATCCACTTTCCAGAGCTTTAAAACCAAATTTCACCTGTAAAGATGATTAAGTTACTCCCAGAATTTCTGTCTTCCTCACTCTAACTATGACAGAGAGACTCAAACCTCAGAGAGCCCAAACCGCCGAAAACCAATTCAACAACTGCAAAATGGCTTTCAATTCCTCCCAAGAAATTAACAGGATAATGCCGCAATAAACACGCTTGCCAGTAAAAGTCGTCGACAACGGGCCAACACAGCTCCAACTTCGAAACCCGTCAAGGATAGTTAATTGGGGAAAAAAGGTAGAGTGGAGATTCGGAACCTTTAAAAACAGCAGTAAAATATTACTGAGTGCCTGTGAGAAATGAGTCTGTCCCCTGTTCAGGGTGCCTGTGTTTAATGGTAAACTGGGATGCATATAAGCCCTTCCAAGCATGAAGGGCAGCGGGACACTCGCGCGGAAAGCCAACTTTGCACCTCGGTTATCAAGATGAGAAACCTGTCACGGCTCTCATTCACACTGTCAGCCTTGAGATACTCCGAGCAGACTTACCCACGGGCTGTACTCCCATATATCAGGAAGATGGAGAGACCCTGTAAAATAAAATGGAGGGAAAAAAGCTGTTAACTCTAATCATTTCAGCCAGTGGAAATACCTGAAATAAACTTTCCGGCGCTCTGACAAAAGAAGAAGCCGTTCATCAAGGTCGATTTGTCTTTCGATTTTTCAGCATTAGCCGCTGTACTATCGGCGTTTGTTTGTCGCCCTCCGCGCAGGCCTTGTGTTTTTTTCACCTGTACCGGACTCTTTGATTAGAAGAGGCTGATAGTGGCCCTAGGTACGTAGATAAACTCCTGGATTCATCCTAATATTCCGAAGTAGACTGTAAAATAAAAATATAATGATTTCCTTCCGGTCGGGATCACAGAGGAGTAAGCACCTCGCCTTCACCATGCATAGACAGATGCATTAAAGCTTCCCTGAATTAACAAGCATTTGCAATGCAATAGGTCTCGCATTAGGAAAGTTTGAGCTATTGGTATTGTACATTTTTATTTATGTGTTGGTTTTGAAAATAGCGAAATTAATAGCTTTGTCATTTACAATGCCAATAGTTTTAACTTTCGCAAATGTGACACCTATAGCATTTGTAATGCAATATGTGTTGTATTTACGTGACTTAGATGTATTGATATTACAAATAAAAATGGCTTTTAATTTTTTTAATAATTAATACTTAAATAAAAGTTATTGTAATTTTTAATGGCAATAGCTTTTGTAAATAACTTTTGTGAAGATTATGTTCATTGTATTTTATTGTGACGAAAATCCAACAACAGAAGTGAAATATTATCATTTTTTGTGACATTTGTAATAAAGCTTGAAACATTGAGAGAACATATTTGAACCAGTTGTTGTTGAATGGTTGCACAGATTGATGCTGTGGTGGCACTGAGTGATGTTGTGGTGCCCCTGAGTGATGCTGTGGTGGTGCTGAGTGATGCTGTGGTGATGCGATAGATAGAGTGAGTGCGATAAATAGATAGAGTGCGAGCGATAGATGGATAGAGGGAGGGTGATAGATAGATAGATAGATAGATATATAGATAGATAGATAGATAGATAGATAGATAGATAGATAGATAGATAGATAGATAGATAGATAGATAGATAGAGTGAAGGCGATCAATAGATAGATAGAGTGATGGCGATAGATAGAGTGAGTGCAATAGATAGACAGATAGAGTGAGGGCGATAGATAGACAGATAGCTAAAGTGTATTTATGTTGCATTGAGTAGAGTGTAAGTATGAGGTGTGTAATTATATGGCACTGAGTGGTATTATGTGGAGTGTATTTACGTTGCATTGAGAAGAGTGTAATTATGTGGCGTGTAATTATGTGGCACTGAGTGGTAATATGGGGAGTGTATGATGTATTCAGTAGAGTGTAATTTTGTGGCGTGTAATTATGTGGCACTGAGTGGTATTTGGAGTGTATGTTGCATTTAGTGCAGTGTAATTATGTGGCGTGTAATTATGTGACACTGAGTGGTTTTTAGAGTGTATGTTGCGTTGAGCGCAGTGTAATTATGTAGTATATAATTATGTGGCACTGAGTGGTATTGTGTGGATTGTGTGTTGCATTCAGTAGAGTGTAATTATGTGGTGTGTAATTATGTGGCACTGAGTGGTATTTGGAGTGTATGTTGCATTGAGTGCAGTGTAATTATGTTGCATATAACTATGTGGCACTGAGTGGTATTTGGAGTGTATGTTGCATTGAGTGCTGTGTAATTATGTGTCGTGTAATTATGTGGCACTGAGTGGGATTTGGAGTGTATGTTGGATTGAGTGCAGTGTAATTATGTGGCACTGAGTGCCATTTGGAGTGTATGTTGCATTGAGTGCAGTGTAATTATGTGGTGTGTAATTATGTGGCACTGAGTGGTATTTGGAATGTATGTTCCAATGCAGAGTGTGTGAGGGTGCAGAGTGTGAGTGTGAAGAGTGTGAGGGTGCAGAGTGTGAGGATGCAGAGTATGAGGGTGCAGTGTGTGTGAGGGTGCAGAGTGTGTGAGGGTGCAGAGTGTGTGAGGGTGCAGAGTGTGTGAGGGTGCAGAGTGTGTGAGGGTGCGGAGTGTGTGAAGGGGCGGTGTGTGTGAGGATGCATTGTGTGTGATGGTGCAGAGTGTGTGAGGGTGCGGAGTGTGTGAGGGTGCAGTGTGTGAGGGTGCAGTGTGCATAAGGGTGCAGTGTGTGTGAGGGTGCACAGCGTGTGAGGGTGCAGAGTATGTGAGGGTGCAGAGTGTGTGATGGTGCAGGGTGTGTGAGGGTGCAGGTTGTGTGAGGGTGCAGGGTGTGTGTGGGTGCAGTGTGTGTGGGTGCGGTGTGTGTGGGTGCAGTGTGTGAGGGTGCAGTGTGTGAGGGTGCAGTGTGTGCAGTGTGTGTGTGAGGGTGCAGAGTGTGTGAGGGTGCAGAGTGTGTGAGAGTGCAAAGTGTGTGAGGGTGCGGTGTGTGTGGGTGCGGTGTGTGTGGGTGTGGTGTGAGTGGGTGCGATGTATGTGGATGCAGTGTGTGAGGGTGCAGTGTGTGCAGTGTGTGAGAGTGCAGTGTGTGTGAGGGTGCAGTGTGTGAGGGTGCGGTGTATGAGGGTGCAGTGTGAGTTAGGGTGTGGTGTGTGAGGGTGCAGTGTGTGTGAGGGTGCAGTGTGTGTGTGTGGGTGCGGTGTGTGTGGGTGTGGTGTGAGTGGGTGCGATGTATGTGGATGCAGTGTGTGAGGGTGCAGTGTGTGCAGTGTGTGAGAGTGCAGTGTGTGTGAGGGTGCAGTGTGTGAGGGTGCGGTGTATGAGGGTGCAGTGTGAGTTAGGGTGTGGTGTGTGAGGGTGCAGCGTGTGTGAGGGTGCAGAGTGTGTGAGGGTGACTCTCCTGGGAACATAAACTATGGGAAAAGTAATATTGGGAAACATTCCCTGGAAGGCAGTTTCATGGCGCGTTTTACATTCACATGTATTGCAGAAAACTACCCATGTCAGCACCTAGCATCCCCTACCTTCACCCAGCA
Source organism: Lissotriton vulgaris (assembly GCF_964263255.1). NCBI lineage: Eukaryota > Metazoa > Chordata > Amphibia > Caudata > Salamandridae > Lissotriton > Lissotriton vulgaris. The sequence goes on from NC_141685.1 coordinate 848,461,676, forward strand.
GGGAAGCGTCTTTCCCCAAAGCATTTAGATCCACGGTTTTAAGATAGCTTAGTGAGTTATTGCGCCAACTATACACTTCGGAGTTTAACCCGTGGGACACTGGTTCAAATACTAAAAGGGCCAACCCAGCGTTCGAGACAGCGAAAGTACAGCACGAATATAATTGATTTTTTCTTTCAAAATACAAATATAGAGCATTCTGTGCGCGCTTTATAAAAATAAAATTCACTTAAAGTGCACTGCACTTACTTTTTGCCTTGGGTGCTTGCCTACATCTGATTAAGACAGGTCAGCCCGCCACACACACGGAGCCCATTTACAAATATAAAATGGTTATTCATAGCACTGGCAAAATGACATTTCGTTATAAATAAACAGCCCTTTTATATTTTGTTTGTGTTGGCTGTTTGATACTCCTGGATTTACAACCTCGCATATTTTATATTTTTGTAACGTTTCAGTGAATACTAACCAAAATTTGGCCCAAACTGCTCAAGTCACATCTGTGGGCACTTCGAATTTAAAGCGCCTGGGAAGGTCTGAAAAGGGCCGACAAGCACGCGGTGAAAGGCTGCAGTCCCAATCAGCAGTAAGCCTGGAGAAGTAACCACGTTGGGGTGGCATTCATCGTCCTGCTGGTCTAACACCGTGCCAGGGATTGGTCTCTAGGATGGCACCAAGTAAAGGATTGTCCAGTCTGTGTACTATTCACACGTTTGAGTTCAACATCAAAAAGTAGAATGTCGCAGAAGCGCTGCAGGCATCTCTGCATTCCTCTAATGTGCACAGTCCTCATGGTTGGCAGCCTGAACCACTGCTTCGGTATCCGTCTCCAACAGGAGCATTGCTATCGTTTATTTCGATAAGGCGAGCAAAGCTAACGCGGTTTCCGGAAGCGGCCGCTAAGAAATTAGCAACTTACGGAAAAGATCACATAAATACCAACGACCAGTGTTTGACTGACTCTCGATGGGAATGCACAGGGTACTGTTTACTGAGTCAGACTTCTCTTCACACCTCTGAAGGTCCATAGCTGTGTTGACAGTGTAGAGTGAGGGAGGGCACCACCCCGTAGATGGCGGATTCCTGCACAGGATTGCCACTTCGGAGAATGTAGGAGGACTGTAGTTCTCATTGTAGTGCTCAATTAGCATGTCAAGTACACAGAAAGGCCTTCAGTGTAGCAAGTGAGCCATAAAGGTCCCGTTCCCTGGTGTGATGGTAAATATTAAACAAGCATTGGGAAAGGGCATCAGATCTGCTTGATCGCTATTGTAAACAAGATTATAGAAAAGACGGGAGAGGAAGGAAGAGAAAGATAGCCGGAGATGGAGCGCATTCCTTTGAAGTCTGATGCGGCGGGCGGGTGAGCGGCAGCCTTTGAAGTCTGATGCGAGGCACGGACAAATGGTGGTGTGTCACGTGGCTGGTTTCTGCAGTCACCTGTCTCACATGAACTGTGTCTAATCCGAAGTTTTGATAGAGTTTTCGTACTGCTTACTAGAATCTTGACAAACAAGCATTGCTAAAGCAATGCTTTAGGTCGAGACCTAAAAAAAACACGGTGGCATATTTAAAAGGAGCTTGCACCGCCGCGGCATCCCTTTTTTTGACTCAGTAGCGGCGCACTCCTTGCTCCATATATACAAAGTGACGCATTAGCCCCTATACGTCCCTTTTCTCAGTCCTGCGTCATTTTCTTCTGCACTACAACTGGCTGCGTTAGGTTTTGTTAATCATATGCACGGTAGGTGTTCCCTCGTAAGATATAATGCAGAACTGAGGTATCCATATTTACAAGTATTTGGGAAAGTAACGCATAGTTAACAAATGATGCTCAGGGTCAAAAATGCATCTAAATCTCTGCACATCGGCAAACCTAGGAGTAAAAATGACGCATCTGCATTTCTACATAGGCAGAACATACACAGAGCACAAGCTTAAATACACCATGAGGCTACTCCTACTGCAGCTCAGAGCAGGAAGAAGAGGACGACGACCTCCACCACCACCATTGCCACTATCACCAAGGAGGCAGCGCAGGAAAAGGGGTCAGACATAGCAGCAGAGGATTACCCCCATTCTCAGGGAGGAGGAGGTCATCACCGATTACAGGCTCACAAAGGAGTCCATTGTCCTACTGCTGCACCAGATTACACCAAGGCTGCAGACAACATCCCAAAGGTGCACCAACATCCCTCTGCAGGCCAAGCTGATGGCAGTACTACATATGCTGGTGTCTGGATTATTCCAACCCACCACAGTCAGAGTGGCTGGAAAATTCTGGCCATCCTTTTTGGCATTCCTATCCTCTGCCCTGGATCCCAATATAAGCCTCACATTCCAGTATCTCAAGTTTCCCAACACACAGCACAAACAACTAGAAAACAAGCAAGGTTGGGGCGTGGCCAAGATGGCGACGGAGTAGGACGGGTTCCCGAGTCCCTCCGGCGCCACGATACCTGCAGGCTTGCTTAGCTACCTCCCTGGGTTGCAATCCACCTGTGTATCTTGTCCGGGAACCTTCTGCAGCAGTGCCCGCCAGTTTGGTGCTTCCAGCGGGACCGGGGGCACGGACGGGGACACGGAGCTAGCACGATCGCCTTTAAGCTGAGTATTCCCCCGGCCCTGGGAGCTACATCGACCCGAGGGGTCCTGCGGCTGCGGAGGCTCTCGGCCGCGGTGCGGAGCCTTGGCCCTCCGGTTCTGTGGTACACAGCTGGCAGGCAGTCAACGCCGGTCTCTGAGGTGTGGAGAGCGGCTGTGGGCGCCACCTGAGGCCGAGGCTGTGAGGCCTGGCGCGCCGGCCTTCGAGACCCGGCCCATTACACATCGCCTTGGGGCCTCCTAGTAGGAGCTGGTGACTGGTCTCTCACGCGCTCCCCATAGGCACATCGTTAAATGCCGAGTCAAGTGAGCAGACGATCGGTCGGACTGGCATTTGACTTGGAAGGACCCGCTGGTGAGTGCCGTGGATCAGCGATGGGCCCAGCGTGTGAAGCCTGATTCAGAGCTGGGCCTGCGAGCGAGGGGTGCTGCTCCCCCCCCCCCCCCCCCCCACTCGCATGGAGTGCTCTCCCAGCCCTACGGTGGATCTTGAGCCTGTGGCCTGCGATTGGGACTATCTGGTGACCTGCGCCCTGGCGTGGAACTGAGACGGTGGATCGCCACGTGGCATAGCCCAACCGACCTCCACTCTGGGAGTGCACTGGACAACTACGACCGGAGAAGGTACGGTCTGGCGAAGCAGGGGGGCAGCCTTGTGGACAAGTAGAGTTGTAGGCCGGGGTATTTAGGCACACATGATTAAGCCTTGTGGCCTAGTGGGGCTCGCCGGAATCTGATGGAACCGGAGGAGGCCTGGTTCTGTCTGCTGCGGCTGGTCGCCGAGAGAGCTCCCCCCTGTGAAGGGGGCCCGCCGCGAGCAGCGTTGAGGGCTTGATGACCGCTGGTTGTCTGGGGGTTCTGTAATATCCTCCTGCACTTGTGCAGACATTCTCCTAAATGGACCGCAGCTGCTTCCAATGACTTTGAAAGCCTGGCAACTGGCGTGCTTGGGGGCAAAGAGGCCTAACCTGACGGCGGCGCTGATCAGACGTTCTGTATAGCAGGAGTGGGTACGACAAGGACCAAGGACGGAGCAATGTCCAACAAGGCCCGTAAAGACAAACCTGGCAAAGATGCCCCTCCGAGGGGAAGTCAGCAGGCGACGTTGCCAGGTCCCAGCACCTCACCCACCTTAGCCAGATGGAAAGATGATGAGGCGCCTGCTACTAAAGCCTTCATGCTGGAACTATTCTCTGCCATAAAAGAAGACATCTCCGAGCTCAGCAATCAGCTGGCTTCGGATCTCCGCGAGGTGAGGTGAGATGTAGATGGCATTGGAGAATGGGTGGCCACTTTGGAAGAACATGATTTAGGTCTGGGTGTTGATGTACACCAGCTCCAGCAGGACGTACTCCAGCTCACGGAGCAGAATATGGACCTCCAGGCCCACGTAGAAGACTTGGAGAACAGGTCCCGCCGGAATAACATCCGCATTTGAGCCGTACCTTGGGATGGAAAAGCTCTCTTCCTGCAGATCCTGGGAGAGGAGGACCTCCTTGAAATCAACATGGATGGGGTCCATTGAGTTGGATTACCGAGGGGCGCGGGGGCCCCACCGCCTGACACCCTGGTCTGCATTCACGACTTCCAGCTGAAGGAACATATTCTCCGGAAGGCCCGTGGGATCTCCTCACTGCCATTTCGGGACCACCGTCCCCCGCTGTTTCAAGACCTGGCGGCCTCGACGCTCCAAAAAAGACGTGAATTTCGGCCCGTGACGGCCTTCTTGCGTGACCAAAATGTGGCTTACTCCTGGGGCCATCCCTTCCGCCTAGTCTTTAGATGGCAGAATAGGCTGGTCCAGGTCAGATCTCTGAAGGATGCCAAGGACCTCCTAGGCCTGAATGATACCGCTCCTTCCCCGACTGGGGGGGGTTCTCCGGCAAGACGGAGACGTCGCTCACCTTCCTGGCAAAGAGTGGGTCGGGCTACGGCATTGGGGAGAGCGGATCCATCAGTCAGCCTGCAGGAAAGAGGTGCAGCTGTTGCAACTGTAACGGTGTCACCTACGCGTGATAGCTCTGGAGCAGCCTGAACCTGGAGGTGAAGAACGGCTGGCGCCGGAGGGACGCCCCCCTCCCTTCTTCAGGTACCGTGGGTATTTATGTACTTTTGGGAAGACACCCCGGTCCGGAGTTCTGGGAGATCACTAACGGTTGCCACGACACCCAGTTCTCGGAGGATACCGCTTGACGTCCACAATTCGGGACTGTCAGTTCCTCTGATTTGTTCTGTTAGTTTTTTACTGAGACTCTTTATTGCTTGGTTTGGACATGATGGTTTACTATTAAGTCTCTTGGGTTGTGGGAGGGGGTGGGGGTTTGGGTGGGCTGTTGGGGGTGTGGGGAGGACAGGGAGCTGGGGGGCCAGTGGTGGTGGCTTGGTTGAATGGATGGTTATGGCTTCTACATTATGTCGTGCTATACACCTACGTTATGTTCCACTAGAACTGAATTCAACTATGCTGACGGTCTGCTGTGATGGAGATGGTGCTTCAATGACTGCGCAATGTTGGTGCCCTGATGCGGGTGGGGGTGGAGAGGTAGGGTGGGCCTGACGAAGTCGGGGGGCTGGATTGTGGGAAGGTGGAGAGCCTGGGAGGGGAGTGGTGAGGGGGTCGAGCTACTGGGCGGGTTGCATTGATCCTGATCCTGATCCTGCGCTATGTACTGTTTCTTGCTGCTGCTTACCATTGCAGTTAGGGTGGGGGCAGGGCTGGGTAGTGGCGATTGGACTAACTGTGGAATGCCTGCTGAAAGAGTGGGTGGGAGTCGTTAACTATAGGTACTTGGAATGTGAAAGGACTGAATTCCCCACAGAAACGCCAGAAAGTTTGGAAGTATATAAATGATCATCAGTTAGATGTGGTGGGCCTCCAGGAGACCCACCTAGCGAGGAAGGACAAGGCCCGCCTCAAACATAAACAGTTTCCCCATATTTACAGATCATCCGCCCCCACGAAGCACAGGGGGGGAGCCCTTCTCTTCCGCTCTGTCCTCCACTTCCAGCCCATGGGTGTGCGTAGCGATAGGCCGCTGGCTCATGGTTAAGGGGCTGCTCCGTGGCAGGCTGTGCACGTTCGTGGTTCTATATGCCCCGAATGTGGGCCAAAACGGTTATATTCAAGATCTCTTACAGAAGGTGGAGGACTTTGTGGAAGGAGACCTATTTTTGATGGGGGACTTTAATTTGGTTTGGGATAGGGAACTGGATAGCTCTCACCAACAGAGATCCGATGCGGGTCTGTTCTCCCCTGAGACAAAGCAATTATTCGATGACATGGGGCTAATGGACGGCTGGCGTTCCCTTCATCCGCGCTCTCGGGATTTCACCTTTTTCTCACATGTCCACCACTCTTATTCCCGCTTAGGCAAGGCCATCCGTGAGTTCTTTGAACTCAACCCAGTGCAGGGCACGTTGGTGTTCACCACGTGGGACGCCTTTAAGGCGTCTATGAAGGGCACCTGCCTGGCCCTTAATGCTAACCTTAACAAGCTGCGGCGAAAGGAACGCGAGGAGTTAGAGAGGGAGCTCTCCGCTTTTGAGCAGGCGCACAAATTGAACCCTTCCAGGCTGACACTCCGCCCACTGACTGCGGTCAGGGGGAAACTTAGGGCCCATTATAATAATAGAGCAGAGTTTACTCTACAGAAGTTGCGTCGCCTCTCCTATTCCCAAGGGAACAAAGTAGGGAGACACTTAGCTCGTCAACTCAGGGACCAAAGAGTGAAGGAATACATAGGGGTATCCGTGACTCAACCGGGACTGTGCAGTACCGCGACAAGGTCAAGGCTGACATCTTCGGTGACTTCTACGCCTCACTTTACACGGGAGATGCCCTAGACCCCGAGAAACAACGAGACTTCCTGAGCAGCCTCCCATTGCCCCAGGTCTCCACTGAGTGGAATGAGTTACTGGCGTCCCCCTTCACCAGAGAGGAAGTTCTGGGAGCCATTAAGGGTTTGAATCCCCATAAGGCACCTGGGGTGGATGGCTATATGGCCCTTTTTTACCAGACATTTGCCACTGAGGTGGGTGACTTTCTGGTGCACCTCTTTAATGGTATGTCTGACACCGGGGGAACGTCGGGACTATGGCAGAGGCCGTAATTTTGGTTATCCCCAAACCAGGAAAAGACCCATCCAAATGCTCCTCATATCAACCAATAGCTCTTCTCAATCTTGACGCCAAGCTATACTCTTCTATCATTGCAAATAGGCTCCAGGACCTGATGCCGGCTCTTATTCACCCGGACAAATCCGGATTCATTAAGGGTCGTCAGACTCACGATAATACCAGAAGGGTGATACACCTAATAGAGAAAGCTAGTAGATTCAAGATCCCAGCGGTTCTTGTGGGCCTTGATGCGGAAAAGGCCTTCGACCGGGTTGATTGGGGCTTTTTGTTCCACACCCTGTCGGCCTTTGGCTTCTCGACTAAACTTCTCTCGATGATCAGGGCGAACTACAGTAGCCCCCGCTCTCAAGTAGCGATTAATGGACACCTGTCGGCTTTTTTCCCGCATTCTCGAGGCACCAGGCAGGGCTGCCCCCTTTCCCCCTTTCTCTTCGCCCGGAGTATTGAGCCGTTAGCATTAGCCATACGGGAGCACCAGGAGATCTGGGGCATTCCCTGGAGAGCAACACAAAATTACCCTATTTGCGGATGACGTCCTCCTTTCCCTCGTGGACCCAGCTCAATCCCTTCCGGACGTCCAGACCGCCCTGTCGCGCTTCGAGGAGGTGGCAGGCTTTAGGGTTAATAATGATAAGTCCTATATTCTTAACCTCACGCTTTCCCCGGCGGAGGTGGACCTACTGCGGCCGCTCACGAAACTGGTGTGGGCCTCCAACTCCATCTTGTACTTGGGGGTCCATTTGACCCCTACAATGGGGAAGCTGTACTCTGCGAATTTCCCCCCGTTATTGGCAGCGATTCAGGGCGACCTTGGCCACTGGAAGCCGATGTACATATTGTGGTTGGGAAGGATACATGCGATTAAGATGACCCTTCTACCCAAATTCCTGTATCTCTTCCAGGCACTACCTGGAGATGGACTTCTTTCGGCGCCTCAATACGCTAATGCTTTGTTTCGTCTGGCAAGGGGCTCGGGCACGCTTTTCCTTCACTACTCTCCACCGGCCGCGGAAAGAGGGGGGAGTGGGCCTCCCCGACATGCACCTGTATTACAAAGCAGCTCAGCTACGAGTTATAGTGGAATGATCCCAACAGACCTCGGAGAAACACTGGCTTCACATGGACAGGAGTGTGGCGGGGAGAACGATATGGGATCTGGTGTGGAAACCGAAAGGGGATGGACCAAAAACGTATATATTAGTACTCCCACTAGCACTACCCTGAAAGTGTGGGACACAGTGTCTAATGATGATCGGTGGATGTCATTCCCATCTCCCTTTACACCCTTGCATTTCAACCCAGCTTTCCCACCTGCCCTACGGGAGGGCCCCTTTGATACTTGGAGGGATGGGGGCTGCCATGCGCTCACACATTTGTTCCATGGCTCTACCCACTCACCTTTGAGAACTGCATGCGGGATTATGGGGTCCCTGCTTCGGAACGTTTCCACTACATCCAGCTACTCCATTGGGCTACGTCTCTTGCAGTCGGGGTTGCGGACACGAGACCGCCATCCCCATTTGAGGCTTTCCTGTCCCGGACGTCCACCATGAAGGGTGTCATTTCATTTCTCTATAACCTCCTTCTCTTTACCGCTATTTCATCAAGGCCGAGATATATGGGACTCTGGGAGGAACTCCTTGGGCGTGATATTTCAGATGTGGAATGGTCGCACTTATGGCGCGACATCGCTGCGCATAATCACTCGGTGGAACTCCGGGAGGCGCATCTTAAGACGCTCATGGATTGGTACCTATACCCAGCCAAAGTGCATCGGATCTTCCCGAATTCTTCGGATAGATGCTGGGAGACTTCCGCCATATCTGGTGGGACTGCCCGATCATCCGCCCGTACTGGGAGGAGATCCTGTCCCATATTAAGGAGCTACTAGGATACCCGATTGCAGACTCGATGGCTCACATTTTGCTGGGCCTTCGGGACCCAGATCTCGAACATCAGACTAGAGCAGACAAAAAAATACTATGGCTGTGTGTTGGTGCTGCCAAGCTTACTCTAGCCGCAGCCTGGACGAAGCCAGAGGCCCCGATGATCTCCCAATGGCATGCAAGACTATGGAGGCTGTTGAGTATGGAGCGCATGGCGGATATCTTCTTGGGAGATTTCAAGAACTTAATGTTCCGCTGGGGCCCCATGGTCCGCTTTCTCTCTAAAGGGCTGCCATCAGCAGTTTGCCCGTCCATGGTACGGGCGCTCCACTTATTCCAGGTGTGAATATAGCAAATGAATGAATGAATGAGTATGAATGTTGCCGCCACCACTGGGGGGGGGGGGGGAATGGGAGGGGGGAATGATGTTCAAGGGGTTCTTGTTTGTGACGCCCGGTCAATAGCTGAAGCAACAAGAGGCCTAACGCATTACATATTGCTCATTTTTTGTTACCTTCTGCACTTGTAGCCACCCACCTTGATTAGATTATAGACCCTGTGATGCCTCTATTGATGCACTGAGGGGAGCTTTATGCTCCTCCTATGGCCTGGTCCTAAGGGCTGAACATGGGTAGTTCTATATGCTACATGCCTCTGGTCACTCGCTTCTATGATTGTCCCCTGCGAGGGAAGTTGTGCGGGATTGTTGCATTCTTTTTGTCTTCTTTTATACTCAATAAAAATACCTTTGAAAAAAAAAAAGCAAGCAAGGTTTCTGTACCATTGCTGGAGTCCCACATGTGTTGGGGTCAATGGGCTTCACACATATGCAACTTGCGCCTCCTGTGGCTACATCCCACCTGTACCACAATAGGGAGCACACACATTCAATCAATGTGCAGGGAATCATGGACCATCTGGGGATGTTCATGAGTGTGCTGGCAAAGTATCCTGGAAATGCTCATGATGCATACATCTTCAGACATTCCATTGAGAGAGCGCCATGTCAGTTGAAATTTTGTAGGGGTGCACCATATTCACAAGTAGTCGTCACCTGCATATTTTAGAGGACATACTAATGTAGTTTGGAAATGTAAGAATTAGAATTAGTGTAACATGTAGTAAGGTGTTCATTAATTGCTGACAGGGTAGTGTTTTAAAGAAATCACGATGCTGTTTTAACATAGAAATGCAATTCTATGTAAAATGTCGCATTAATAGAGATGTGCTTCATTGAAATAGAGATGCGTTTATTAATGAGTGAACTAACACAGGCTTTTAGTATGGAAAATATATTGCTTGCATTATAAATAGTGTTTAAATGATGAAAAGTAATGCTCACGTTATGTTGGTAATGCGTTTAAACGTGCAGAGGCCTGTTACATGCTGAAGCCAGTAGAGGCCTAGTTGAATTTCTTTAGTTAGCCTTAGTCGAAGAAAAAATGATTTCTTTTGGGAAAAGGCTGTCTTCAGCAAATATTGAAATGTAACTTTGAATGTGCTTGGAGCTGTTCTCATGCGCTTCTTTTACAGGTGCAAGGTCGAGTAGCTTGTTCGGTAGAAAGAGCCCATGTGTAAGAAGCTAGGATGGTAGGCGCGAACGCAGAGGAGCAGCCAAGGAATTTGGGAGTGCAACATTCAGCTGAGAAGGTGCCTGGGACCCAAGGACACTTCAACGGACGTTGGTGGAGAGGTGCCATGCTGGAAAAATCTGGAGATCGGCACCTGCCAAAGGGACGTACCTGAAGGCGTGTCAACTGTTCTTGGTGTTTTGTATTAGGGACAGTACCCGAGGGAGGAGAGGCAGACAGACTTAGCCAGCCTGAAGAGTAGGTCAGAGTCAGAGAGTGGGGTCTTGGGAAAGGCAAGATGTAGGTAGTTTGTGAACGTATGGCAGAATAAGGTGTAGAAAGGAGTATCTTAGAACGAGCTCCGTAGCTGAGGCTACTTAAGAAAAGTGAGTGTACTTCTTTGGAAGTCACCACTGCTGACACCTTTATTTTGCTTGGGTGAAATGTTAAGTAGGGGTGTCACCATAGAGTTAGTGTAGGGACAGTCTAACCAAAGAATATTTTTCTTTCTGTATATGCATTCTAAAATTCAAGTGGGAACTATCATCGCTTGCCTGAAGGTTCTTGAGATCGTGTTAATCTTAATCTTGAGCCGTCTGACGCTCTTCCGTAGAATTATGTTTGTATTAGTGCCAGTCTATCTTTTGAACCTCCAATTGATTTTGGCTTTGTAATAAATCCTTTTACTTTGATACAGTAGTCAGTGATCCTTTCAGAATGATAATCGATTGAGTTGTAAAGATAATTTGATTAGATTTAGGAGAGATTTTCCCTCCACGTTCCAAGACAGGTAAAAAGGTCCATTCGACCTGCTCTGGGATTCTGAATAATGGTAAGAAAATTTTAGATGAGGATACCAGCTTCTTCACCATCATATCATGGGACATATGGGAATGGCCTACTGGTTGGTAAGTACATCTCAAGCACATGACTGACCACATGCCTGTAAATTACGTAGGATAAAATAGCTAAATTTGTGTTGAGTGAATAAGATACTGCATACGTAGCAGGTGTGGGGTCATACTTGCGCCATACTACATGGCACATGTGTGATACAACCCTCCAAGTCCCACATGTTAAGACCTGTTAAGCCACTTTTTGTGCCTCATTTACATGAAGCCTGTGCTGCTGGAGTGTAAATTTACATGATGCTCAGCTGGAACAGTTTTCTCAATCATATCTATGAGGCAAGCAACCCACAGTCACCCTGTGTGCCCTTGTGTTAGACCTGGCATCCTTGGCGTGACTTACCCTGTCTTTTTGCCTCTATCTCCTGTATTTTTGATATTATGATGGACTTCCGTTTTTTTCTGGTTTTGGTACTCTGGGCACTTTTACTACTGCCTCTTAGTATTAAAGTGTAAGTGCTCCTTGTGTATGTGATTCTGATTGGTTCTCCATGATTTGCATATTTGATTTACAGGTAAGTACTTAGTAAAGTGCACTTAGTGTGCCCAGGGCCTGTAAATCAAATGCTACTGGTGGGTCTGTAGCACTGGTTGTACCATCTACATCAGAAGCCCTGTAAACTTGTCTCCAGCCTGCCACTGCAGTGTCTGTGAGTGCAGTTTTAAACTGCCATGTCGACCTGGCAAGTGCACCCACTTTCCTTTTATTACCTGTAAGGCACCCCTAAGGTAGACCCAAGGTACCACCATGGGCACGGTGTAGAGTATGTGAAAGGTAGGACATTTACTGGTGTGCTTTACATGTCCTGATAGTTAAATACTGCCAATTCTGTTTTTCACTATTGCAAGGACTAGCTAATTTTAGAAGTGTAACTATCAAATGGGAACAGCTAGAGATTGGGACTTTGGGCTCTCTGAACTCAGAATTGTAAAGCACATCTTATAGTAACAAGCACTGGCGTTGCCAATAGGTCTCGCAGTAGGAAAGTTGGAGTTATTGGTTTTGTAAATTACATTTTATATTTATATATCGTTATTGGCGTTGTCAATAACAATATATAAATATAAAATGGCATTTACAAAACCAATAGCTCCAACTTTCCAAATGCGAAACCTATTGGCAACGCCAGTGCTTTTTTTTTTCAGGAAAAGGAGGTTGTGAGTGATCTTGCCACAAGTTGCTGTTACTTAACACATTATGATTTAGGCCACGGAGAGGAGCAGGGTGTGTGTGCCGACTTGGTTGCCGATTCAACATAGCAAGCCTGCCCTCTACCGGCGAAATGCATGTCAGCAGCCTGCGAGATCTGCGGAAAAAGAAGAGCTGTTTTCTCTCCTGTCGAGCTTGGAATTCCTGCCTACATTGTCCCCCACAGCGGGGCTCTCCATTTGTCTCCTCCTTATTCGCAGCTTGAGCTCAGTACGCCATCGTTCATCCCCCTTTATGTGGCTCTGAGCTATCATAAAGACCTGAAAAGAATTAATTTGCAAGAAAACAAATGTCTCCTAACAATTTAAGAAAACTTGAGGGATAAAACACGTGTGCGCAAGTGTGAGTCCGCCCGAAGTGCAACTGAAGCGCATCTCATCTTGAATTGCATGCGTTGCCTCCTCGGGCCGAGGGCGTTTGTTGCTTAATTGCCTCGATGTTAAGCCCTCTCTCAGCCTGTGAAGCCATAACAAGAAAGTATGTGTTCAAATTGACTCCTCTCGACTGAAAAATAATTCATACTTATCAATTAAAGTTATTTTTTTAAATATCCTTCAACCCGCTTTTTTAAATATCCTTCAACCCGCTTTATATACAAGGTACTCAATTATTTAGAGCAAAATGTGAGCAGTATAGGGTTCCACAGATGGGTAAAGTCAGTTACACAGCACACAACCTCTGCTCGTTGAAGACTGAGGGCTCTTCTTCCTAGAATACTTTGCAGTTGGAAAGAGCTGAAATTACGAAATTTGCATACGTTTGCATTGACGCTTTTTAGTTCTGCTAATTTTTTTGACAAGCCACCCTTTCTTAGTTCAAAATGAAGGCAAAGGTTTGCTAAAATGGACGATGCTGCTCGGTCGATATGTGACTCAAGTGTATCCTCTGAAAGAAGGAACCATTTTCGTTGTGTTAAACATGAATGCATGATTAATACAATGATTATAGTTTAAACCTTTTTGTAAAGCGCCTTTATAGCAGTTTCTTGGTGCCAATTACAGATTTTTATTGTTATTCTACTGAACTCAATGGTGCTTATTTTATTGACCTTCGGATTCATTTATGCACAATTGTTACTCTTTTAATGGAAGTGAAATCAACTGATCGCATATATTTAAACTTAACGTTACTCATGGGTAATTATTTAAAACTGGTAGAATTACTAATGCTACAAGAAGTTTTTTTGATTAGCTGCCAATAAGTGGCATGATACTAACAGTGTATTTACTGTTTGCTGGGCAAACATTGGTGATGTATTCACATTTTAGAGACATTTGGCGCTTGACCTGTCATTGAGTGCCTCAGCGCAACCTACCTTGACTCTGTGTAATAACTTAGCCTACAACCTATGCCTTCTGGTAGGAACGATACTGAAGCATGCACTGAGTGGTATCCTTTGGTGCAGCTTATAAATATATTTTTCATACACTATGTGTGCTGTTTGTGCATCGCTTGAGAGAAGCTTGTGCGCAATCTTTGTGCGTATAGCAAGTATGCACTTTAAGCTTTGACACAAGTGCACTTTGTGCAAACACTGTGGCGGAACTCTGAACACAGCAAGCGGCCCAATTAACCACTTAATTTGGAGCAAGTACGCAGAGAGAGAAGGCAGGCGCTGGAGAGGGAGGGGGTGGGCTGCCCATATGGAGAGGGGGGTGGGCTGGGCTGCCTCTGATTATCTAATGCGAGTCACAGAAGGCAGGTGCTGGAGAGGGAGGGGGTGGGCAACTCGAACGACCATATGGCTGGGAGAAGCTGTGTGAGGGAGGCTGGGCTGGCTGGGCTCATTCACGAGAGGCTTGTGGTCACGTGATTCTCCCGCTTTTCACATGCACTGTGAAGAAACTGCAGTCGAAACTGCAGTGGTTTGACTAGTCGATCCAGCACTTGAATTCTCGCCATTTTCCAATGGAAAAGGCGAGACCTAAAAATTGTTTTAAAATTGTGTGTTTGAAAAGGCCACTTTTAGAAAGAGGGCATTTTCGTGATTAACCATCCTGTGCCTCTGCCTGCCTGTGGAATCAACATCTGTTTAGACTGACAGTTGGGTTGTTTGTGCATGCACTCTAGACAGCCACACACATGGAGTTGAGGTGTGCCCTGCATATCCTCTCTGCCAATCACCAGGCTGATAGGCCTTTTTGAGCTAGAGTGATAGAAGGATTTGTCCCATACACCTGAATTGGGCTGTGCCCAGTGTCTCACAATGCTGTCTCTACCCCCCTGGAGTGTTTCAGGAGCCAAGACCAGGCAGGACAAGAACCTCTGCACTGCAAAGACAATCCTCTGAAGAATGCCTACTTCAAAGGCCAAAAGGGGTATAAGTATGGGACCTAAAAGCACAGACTTTTAGAATACTTCTGGATCAAGAGGAGTCTCTGCCAAGAAGAAGAGCTAAAGAGCCGTAAGGAGGAGTACTGCCCTTTTGCTGTGTGTTGCTTGGCTGGGTTGGCCTGCAGTTGCTACTTCTGATTTGGAGAGGAAAAGGACTGGACTTTGCTGTGTACCCTGCTTTTATGAAATTTCTTCAAGGGCTTGTGTGTTTTTGCTTTCTGTTAAGAAGTCTCGGGCGTCATCAAAGACTCCATCTGCAGCTTCCCTGAACTCTATTGCTGGGAGTTCTGACCTGCCAAAAGGTGCCAATTCCAGTTCTGGCCCCTTGGAGGTGTTTCCTGCAACAAAAATCTGTAAAACCCTGAAACATCAATTCTTTGCCCTTCCAGCACCTGTTTTTCTGATGCAGCACTGCCATGCAGAAGACATTTCCACACACCACCACTGTGCGGCTGAAGAAATCTATGCAGCACCTGCCCACAGGCTGAAGAATTGCCGCAGTCCGAGTTCAGAGCACCAGTCTTCAAAGTCCGAGACCACGGCACTGACTCAGATGCAGGCCTTGCCAAGCGGCTAAGAAGTCCGGCACATCGTTGGGCCATGGCTGAAGAAATCGATGCAGCACCTGGTCCTCCGCATCGACTCCAGCGTGTCTTGATTTTCCAGCATCACATCTGTGCGGCAAGTCTACATCAACACTGTGCTTGAATAAGGAACCGAGGTCGCGTGTCCATAGAATCAATGCATCACCTCTCCACGCAGTAAGAAACCAACGCATTACCTCCTGTCCAGTAAGGAACTGACACATCACCTCCCTGGCTTAGCAGTGAGGAACCAACGCATCACCTCCTCTGGAGCAAGGAACCAACTAATCACCTTCGCTGCCAATAAGGAACCAACTTGTCACCTTCCCTGCTTGTAAGGAACCAACGCATCGCTGTGCTTTCCGGCGCCTCACCTCCCCTGCACCTGTTTTCGTCTAGTGGTTTTGATGCATCCCATGTACTTTGCACAAAAAAGTGATGCATCCATAGTTTTATATCAACTGAACTGTTTTAACTCCTGTTTTAAAAGTGATATTTTTAATTAGGTATGTTGGATTTTAGTTATTTTGTTCTTTTTTGATTCAGATAAAAATACTTTATTTTTCAAAACTGGTATGAAGTCCATTTGTAGTGATTTCACTGTGTTACTGTGTGCGTGATGTACAAATACTTTACACATTGCCTCAGAGATAGGCCTGACTGCTTAAGCCAAGCTACCAAGGGGGTGAGCAGGGGTTACCTTAAGAATGTAATTACCCTTATGCTGACTAGAAGCAAGGGTGCCTACTTGGACAGGGTGCAAGCCATTGCCAACTAGAGACCCCCTTTTCTAACAATTTGCATGGCTTCATAGATTTTGACTAAAGCAAGTCATTGCAAAGTGATATGTTGACTTACTGTACATCAAGGATGTGTTACATGGTCTTATAGTGGGTTTCCCCATGCAACACCAATGTGTATTAACTCATTCTCAGAATTACAAGGACTTGGGAATCTGGAAATGACCAAAAAATGTGTGCCTCCCTAGGGTTTGTGCAGTTTCAGTTATCCTCGTTATTTACTCCTTCTATGTGTGCCACATTCTGCAGCACACATACAAAGAGAGAACAAGGCTCCATTGTTTGTTTTTGTGCAGGAAAGTGTCCCTTGTTGCACAAGAAAAATTGTTCCCTCAACACAGACACACCTGCACCATGGTGCAAGGGTTCATGTGTTGGCGTGAGTCACCAATCTGTTATCTTGCACATGCAGGACACCAATGCATAGTATGTCAATAATAGGGCAAATTCCTGCCCTTCCTGCCCAAATTCCTGCCCTGCCCGTCCTGATTCCTTCAGAAGCGGTCGCTCCTCTCTGCTCCCTGGTGTGATCGGCGCTCGTGGTATCGTAGCGCTATACTTCCAAATTGCTGTGTGCTTGCTCGCATTGCTCCCAATATCCCTAGTGCCTGATCGCCTCGCATATTTGCATATTAGCGCTATATTGCGAAAGTGCGCTTTGACAAGATTTGCATTGCCATTGATATTTCATTTGCCTGTATCTATCATTTGTGCCTGACTGTGCCGGTGCCACTAGCGTTTTCGTCGCGTTTATTTACTGTGTGCCCCAATTCTGTTTCGCGTTTGCCTTGCAGCCATTTTGTTGTTTGTTTGTTGTTGTGCCTCCCTGCCCGGCCCTCCACCCCGCTCCCGCCTCCCAGCTGCTCCTCCCTCGCCCCTCCCCCCTCCACTATCTACATATGACAGATGCCTTTGCGCGCTGCGTTCACACGCAGCGGTCGCGCCCCTTACACGCCGAAGGTGCGCCAAAGGTAAGCCCGTCTACGCCCGTCCGTGCCTGGACCGCGCCCAGTGCCAGACCCCCGCAAAATCCACTCCACCCGCATAACGTACGACGCCGCAACCCTCTCAGCACTTAACCCCGGCCGCACACCACAATGCTACCAAGGGCCCCAGGACACACCGATGGACCTTTCTCCTGTCACTCCTGCAAATTCGACTGCATCAGGACCCACACCAAATCCACTAACTCCAGACATAATTCTGACTCTAACCACCTGAAGTGCATCCTGTTGAACACCTGCTCGGTCCACAGACACTCCATTGAACTCTGGAACCTACTCAACACTACCTTACCGGATGTCGCCTTCCTTACAGAAACATGGATGAACGCCTCATCAGCACCCGACATCGCCATAGCCATCCCGGACAGCTACAAGATCATCCGAAAGGACCGCACCAACCAAACAGGAGGAGGCATCGCCATCGTCCATAAGAACACCATCCGCATCACAACCAGCTCCGACGATAACCTCGCTACAGCCGAACACCTTCACTTCCAGTTCCACACCAACCCCAAGACCACACTCAGAGGCACCCTCATCTACAGACCACCAGGACCCCGCACACAATTCAGTGAAGACATCACTGACTTCATCAGCCCACATGCTCTCACCTCCGAGAACTGCATTCTACTGGGAGACCTCAACTTCCATTTGGAAAAGAAAAACAACAGCAACACCACCACCCTCCTGGACAACCTGGACAATCTCGGACTCAAACAACTTGTTGACACCCCCACTCACCTTGCCGGACACACGCTCGACCCTATCTTCACCTCCACCAAACACATCTCCTTCGATCACACCACAGCACTCCATTGGACGGACCACAGCTGCGTCCACTTCAGCTACAAAAAGACCACGACCCACAACCCCCCACATCCTATACCTTGAAGAAATTGGAACAAAATAACCACCGACCAGCTCTTCACTTCGCTCCACCAAAACCCCCCTGCCATATCATCGGACCCAAACCAAGCAGCCACCAACCTCACACAATGGATCACCCACAGCGCTGACGAATTAGCACCCTTGAAGAACCATCTATTCAAGCAAAGTAGCAAAAAAGCCTCCTGGTTCAACGATGACCTTAAGAAATCCAAGAAGCTCTGCCGTACTCTCGAGAAAGCCTGGAGAAAAAACCCAACCACTGACAACCTGGCCACCTTCAAGAACGCCACCCGCAAACACCACCAACTGATCCGATCCACCAAGAAATCAGCATTCAAGGATCGACTCGACAACAATGCCCAAAACAGCAAGGAACTATTCAACATCGTCAAAGAATTCACCAACCCCACCGCCGGCACTAACGACATCACTCCCTCCCAAGACCTCTGCGACTCTCTATCCTCATTCTTCCACAACAAAATCGCTGACATACATAACTGCTTTGAAAACCAGTACGAAGACCAGCCCACTCCACCCACCTCCGAACCAAAACCGCACTCTAACAACCTTTGCGCCTGGAACCCAATCACCACTGAAGACACCATCCTCCGGATGAACTCCATCCACTCAGGATCGCCAACCGACCCATGTCCTCGCCACATTTTCAACAAAGCAGACTCCATCATCGCACCCCATCTCCGCGATGTCATCAACTGTTCCTTCAACTCCGCTACCTTCCCGGAAAGCTGGAAACATGCCGAACTCAGCGCCCTTCTGAAGAAACCCACAGCAGACCCCACTGAACTTAAGAACTACCGCCCCATCTCGCTCCTCCCATTCCCTGCCAAAGTCATAGAGAAAGCCGTCAATAATCAGCTCGCCGCCTTCCTTGAATCCAACAAATCCCTCGACCCCTCACAGTCCGGCTTCCGAGCCAAACACAGCACCGAAACCGCCCTCATCGCAGCAACAGACGACATTCGAACTCTACTGGACAACGGAGAAACAGCCGCCCTCATCCTACTCGACCTCTCCGCAGCCTTCGACACAGTCTGTCATAGCACCCTAATTCAACGCCTCAGCAACATCGGAATACAAGGGAAAGCATTTGCCTGGATTATCTCGTTCCTCGCCGGAAGAACCCAAAGAGTCCGCCTCCCCCCTTTTACATCAGAGGCCACTGAAGTCATCTGTGGCGTACCACAAGGATCATCACTCAGTCCCACTCTCTTCAACGTATACATGAGTCCCCTCGCATCCATCGCTCGCCAACACAACCTCAACATCATCTCCTATGCAGACGACACCCAGCTGATCCTCTCCCTCACCAAACACCCAAACACCGCCAAAACCAACTTACACGAAGGGAGGAAAGAAGTAGCCGAGTGGATGAAGAACAGCGGCCTAAAACTCAACTCCGACAAAACGGAAGTCCTCATCTTAGGATCATCCCCCTCTGCCTGGGACGACTCTTGGTGGCCACCGGCCCTGGGAACTGCACCCAAACCTACGGATCACGCACGTAACCTGGGCTTCATCCTGGACTCCTCCCTCTCAATGACCAGACAAGCCAACGCTGTCTCATCATCTTGCTTCAACATCCTCCGCATGCTCAAAAAAATCTTCCGTTGGATCCCCACCGAAACAAGAAAGACAGTCACCCACGCACTGGTCACCAGCCGACTGGATTACGGAAACACCCTCTACGCCGGAACCACAACCAAACTACAGAAAAAACTCCAACAAATCCAAAACGCCTCAGCCAGACTCATATTGGACATCCCTCGGCAAGCTCACATTTCTAGCCACCTGAAAGACCTCCATTGGCTCCCCGTCAACAAGAGAATAACGTTCCGCCTCCTCACACACGCACACAAAGCCCTCTACGACCAAGGACCCGAATGCCTCAACACGCGACTGTCCTTCTACACCCCCTCCCGCCAATTACGATCGTCCAATCAAGCCCTCGCCGCTATTCCGCGCATCCTTAAATCCGTCATGGGGGGAAGATCCTTCTCCTACTTAGTGGACAAAACCTGTAATTCTCACTCCACCCACCTCCGCCTTACACAGAACCACCTTGCCTTCAGAAAGCAACTAAAAACTTGGATATTCGATAAGTAAAGCACCCCCCTCCCTCAAGCGCCTTGAGACCCTCTGGGTGAGTAGTGCGCTACACAAATCTCTGAACTTGAACTTGAACTTGAACTATACAGGGCAGCCCAACTAAGTGACTTCCTGTGCAGGCTTGTGGAAACAGCCTGTAAATGAGGCCCTGTGTGTGTTTCTAAAAAGTTGAAAGATCCTGGGCAATGAAACAATACGTTAAACACTGTGTCACAATACCATTTTAAAGGAAGGGCCTCTATTTATGTTGCCTGTATGTCCACAGGTAACTCCTATGGTCATGAGGCATGTCATGTATCCAATATCCGTGAAAATGAAAAATGATTCAAACACTTGACCCTCCCCAGGTCATGTGTACCATGGAAAAATACAATTGTCATCATATATACACACCTTTTATGCAATGTGTGCCTCATTTTGTGCGCCACCAGCCCACT
Organism: Lissotriton vulgaris; assembly: GCF_964263255.1. Taxonomy (NCBI): domain Eukaryota; kingdom Metazoa; phylum Chordata; class Amphibia; order Caudata; family Salamandridae; genus Lissotriton; species Lissotriton vulgaris. Next base: position 848,482,169 of record NC_141685.1, read on the forward strand.
CTATCAGCCCTCCAAGGGTACTGACTGTGTAGCAAGATAGACCCTCAAGCACAAAGTACAGCTCACAGGACACACAGCCACACATCCTTCATACACATAATGTGCCTGTCTTGTTGCATTGATGCCCAGTGCCTGCCAGTGCAGTCTGCAAACCCAGGACACTGCATCATGTTGAAAAATAATAGTCCTGGGTGGAGTTCGCAGAGTTTCACTCTGTGGAATTCAGAAGAGTTACAGAAAAACTCAGTGAAATTCCATGGAGTTCTGCAACCTGACAGAGTAACTTAAACCGATTTACAACCATCAATCACTATTACCAGGAGATGAAACAATAATAATGCCTATGTGTAGAGCTACCATATGACCTCCCAAAGAGAACTCCCTCAGCATTTTGCTATCAAAAGAAACTTGCAGTAATAACTGGCAGGCATAAGGTTTCACCAATTGTTCTCCATATTACCAGATAAGTATCTAAATGTGGAGAAATGGCTATTACCACAACAACAATTGGCTCCATATTTATCTGCTGGTGTCCTAAACCGATGCTACCGGTTTCACTGGTCACTTTGTCAATCAATATCAAGATAATTACAGTCTTGTACAACAATTGTAGCTGCCATTATGTTTGGTTGTTTCTCTTATTCCCATTTCATGCCTAATTTGATGTGCTAGATACAATTGCAGCATGCACCAGCTGCTTGTGTGCAAATAGTGCTTTCACAAGTGAAACCCCCCAGTGTTAATGCATTCAATTCCCAATTCTAGCAGGATGGTTACTTTACCTTCACATGGTGGTTATCCATGGCGGTGCCAGACTCTTTCGTAGCCTCCTCTGCCACCCTGCTGCGAAGAAGCCTCCTCTGTCTGCTCCCGCTCAGATTCACTCTGGAAGTGCAGCTAATGGCAAGGACGGCAAGAACTGCTAAGAACTGCACCTGTCAAAGTGTGCTAAGGAAGAGATTGTCCCAAGAAGATCCCATGATAGTGTCAAGCAAAATGCAGGATGGTGCCGGCAAAGTTTGCTCCGCGTGGGTGCCGGAGTTTTTGCTGAACTTTGCACTCCAAGTGGATAGCGGAGTGGTAAAAACTCTACAAACTCCACTGGTGGAGCAGAGTCAACCACCCACCCCTAAAAATGATGTCTTACACTGTCCTCAATAAGTGATTTAGTGCAGTTCTGAGATTTTACCAGTTGCATTGTACAGTGCAAGACTCCCACGTATCTCTCCCCATGTGTACTGTTAACACAGTGCACTGCCATGTGTTGAATATCATGTCCCACAATGACATGCACTCACTAATCTCCCCATGGCAGTAGCCAATGAACAACAGTGACTACTACTGTCACATCTAAATATGTGTGAATACATGAAACATCATCTAACTTGTCAAAATTTGGTATAGTCTGACAAGTATTACTTCAGAAAATGCCAAAAATATTCCTAAACAAAAATAATACAGTAGTGTGAGAGAAGTGTCTCATCAATGGCTTACTGGGTCTCCATATGTGGAAAGATTCACCACGTTCATGGCATTGGTAAGCCCAAGTATTAGATATGTTGAGAGTATCACACAGGCCAGGGAACTTGTAGGTCTAGTACAGTGTCAGTCATACCAAAAATGAAAATGTGTGTATGCCAAACAATGTCAGGACATGTCCTTTACTGTTTACAAAGTGTTTGAGTCATTCAGGACACAACAGAATGTATATTATTGTGGACACATCAACCATCATGATCCCTGATTGTTCCATTCCTGTCTTTCCAGCTAACCAAGGACATAGGCTGCAGTCACATGTCATGACCCCACATGCACATCCCCAGACAGATGCCCAGTGGAGATACAACCAGGCACTTAGCAGGACCGGGCCCATAGTGGAGCGGACTTTTGGAGTCCTTAAATCAAGCTTTCGCTGTCTTGACATGTCCAGGGGGAGATTGTTGTTCTCTCCTCCTATGAAATGTAAAATCATTCTAGTGTGCTGCATTTTGCACAAAAAATGTGTACGGACCAATGTCCCATGGGGCAAGGGAAATGAGGACATGAAGGCCCAGAGGATGATGACAAGCAAGATGAAGACCAAGAGCAACATGTACCTTTATTTGCTGGGACACGGTAAAGAGACCAAATTGTGCAGCATTTCTTTGCAGATACATGAGCAAAGTCATGCACATTGCATTAGAGGCACTGCGCATGAAGAGGGAAGAGAGAAAGAGACAGAAATGGCCAATCACTGCATGGCTTCAAAAGAAAGCCATGCAGCGATTGGCAATGTTCCTACCACTGGAGTAGATGCCTAGCGGTGTTTCCTGAGCCAATCCAGAGACACTGCTCCCTTGCTGTTATGTTGCAGCTTGAGAGCAGTGCCAGGATTGGCGTGGGCAGGTGAACCTAATGCTCATTAGGAGTCTGGGACACTGCAGCTGTAATGGCCACAGCTCACTAATTTAACAGATAGGGAGACGCATTTATTGCGCATGTCAGGTTGGTTGCTGAAAGGCAGACGTACAACCCAACATGCATACTTTGAAGTTGAGCTGCCCTGATGTGCTGGTAATCATTTCTAAGCCTGCCCACACGCCTGCCCTCCTCACATGATGCAGGGAGACGAGGAACCCAGCCCATGACTGAAAAAAAGCACAGCCGTGGCAGAAAAAAAACACAGCTGTGGCAGAAAAAAAGTAATTCTATTTTTATTTACGTTTACTACTGGGGCTAGGGGGGCAACATAAATAGGGAGGCAATGCCCCTGATCGCTAATGGAGGGGCTGCCCCTGCCGGAGAAAGCCATTGCAATCGCCTACTTTGTCATCACTGGGGTACTTTGGTCCTATCAAAATTTGAGAAGTTAATGTTTTTTCCCATGGATATTCACTTTATACTTCAATATGATTATTGGGATTTTGGGATGGCACATGTAATGTTTGAAACTATGAGAAGCATTATGATGATTCACACCATTCCTTATTCTACTTTGTTTGGTACTTTTTCTTCCTTGTGACAAAACACAAAGTCCGCGGGTCTAGTGAAAAGCATAAACAGTACACAAAGCAAAGCAACAGGGACAAGAACAAACCAGGGAAGTCCTATTTAAGAGGATGGAATCCCATCACCCACCGAAGTGGCGTGCTTCATCATCTGGGATCTCCTCTTGGCTGCAAGCCTAGTGCAGCCAAGGAGCTACAACTCCTTTCTTATGTTGGAGGAGCTTGTGGATGTTTTATTTTGATCTAAAGGCTAGATCTCCTAAGATTAATGGAGCATTAAAAAGTGGTAGTGAGTGTGCATTATGCAGTGTACGATGTGAAATGTTAAAATTGGCTCAGGAGAAAAGGATTTTTATTTGGTATCTCATGGTGTCAAGGGTTAAAAAACAGTGCAACCGCGGTCTGAAATAATTTACAAGCACGCTGGGCAAACCCTCCTGATTTGACCAGCGCGCTCATAAAATGGTGAAATAAAGCATGGTCACTAATTAATGAGATTTGGGCTCACACACTGATGCCAGTCCCTTACACACTCACCATTGCATTATTTGCTTGTCACAGCGATGTTGTTTGCTAGCTAGTGTACATGGGTGCTGCAACTTAATTCACCATTTATATTGACAGCATGATACTTGCTGCTCTTCATCATTGTGACATTGATTATTTACTTGCTAATCTACATACACCCAGGGTGCCCAAATATATTTCCCTCTGGCTGTGTAACTTTGACCATGACTCCATTACACACATATACCTTTGGTGAACAGTTGGTGTCTTTGCCTCACACAATGCACCATATTCTACTTAGTTCAGGCTTCAACGGACATACAACACAACGGTGGAACTAAATGCATTTATTTATATGTGCAAAAATGCATCGGGTCACAGGCACAGGTCATACAGCAACAACCCCAAATGTTTTTGATCCATTGGATGTCCAGGAAGAGTCCATGGGGATACACTGCATGGGACATGCGGTGGAGAGGAGTGTTTCAGTTAGGAAGGGAATTGACTAATTGCCAATAGGTAAGAGAGGCCACATTGACATTCCACACATGGGTGAGATCAACAGTTGGGATAGCAAATTGAGGACAGTACCATATGTAAAGAACACAGCCATGGTCATCAGTACCTGGCAAAAGAGAAACTGGCCATTTAGAACAGAAAAATTATACCGGGAAGGACTTTACTGGAAAGAGAAGTCCACATCCTCATCCTCTGATGTGTTTGGTGCTTCCACTGAGGATGGTGCTGTTTGCACAGGAGGCGCCGGAAACACACACGCATCAGGGCCTGAAAATGTGGATCCCCTGTCTGCAGCAACATTTCTCTGTGCCAACAAATGAGACAGCACTGCACTGAGAAGAGTCTGCTGGTTTGCCAGCACAGCACTAACCTGCGGGAGGAGGCACCCATTGTGCGATATATGCGTCCTGCTTCCTCTCCAAGGACTCCAAAATGTTTTGGATTGCTCATTGGCAGCATCTCTGGTGCTCCTATTAATAGAGAGGGGGGACACTAGGAGCTGAATATTAGGTCCAGTGACCCTTGCTCCCGAAAACTAACTAGTACGCAAAGGGAGTCACTATTCCTTGTAGAGGATGAAAGAGGAAAAAACATTAGTGGCGGCCTGAACTAACCAGTGCCACCAAGTTTGTAGAAGGGAGTAGCGTTTCTGAAAAGAGAGAAAGTGTAGGACAAAAGTACAGTGTGGTTAATATCTTGTCATGATAGGTCGTCCGGGTCATCCATTGGAGGGCCTGGTGCGCATTGCCCTTAGCGTGAGTATAATCACTATAGGTTGGAATAAGTGCATGCATAATAACAGTGATGTGAATAATTGCAATAATTTTTCTCAGCATAGTGACAGACATACATAAATAAGTATAAGATCAATAATTAGATTTTGCCAGTGTAGCTCTATATCTATACGTTTACTCTGTCGTTCATACATTACCCCTAGGTAAAGAACAGAGGATGACTCTAGAAAAAGGCTTATTCATAAGGTAAGTATATGAACAATAAGGGGTCGATTCCGATTCGGAGTGCCGTTCGGAGCGTTTTTCCCGTACGAATTGTACCCTGCAACGCCCCCCATACATACGACGAAGTACGACTCTTACCAGGAGCAGGAATCCGTACGAATCGTACAAAGACCGTACGACTCAAATCTCCACACGAATCTCCCTCGGTACCCGCTGTACGCGACATCTGTAAGGTTCGCGGCTGCTTTTTCTGACGCGGCAAGTACGATTCGTGTTGGGTACGCACCGTACAACCCTTTTTCTACGGGAGCTGAAAACAGCCGAAAAAGCAGAGTTCGCCCCGAAACAGGTACGGAAAGGCCCCCCCAGGTACGGTGCGTACATTCCATGATCGCAGGGCTACGGTGCGTACCCCTGCTATCATGGGGTGTATGCACTGTACCCCGCGATCTTGGGGTGTACGCACCATATCGCTGCTATCACGGGGTGTACGCACCGTACCCCACGATCTTGGGGTGTACGCACCATACCCCTGCTATCATGGGGTGTACGCACCGTTCCCCTGCTATCATGGGGTGTACGCACCTTACGGTGTGTAAGTGATTGTGTGCTTTTCCGTACGAATCACCCTTACCGGACGTGGACTGTACGAATCGCGTCCTCATACCCCGGTCCGGATCGTATTCGTCGGGTCGTACGGCATGTGTACGAGTCATACGGTTCACTGTTTCAGCCTTGCAATACGTAAGGATCACGACGATTCGGTCGGATTGACGGAATACGGATCATAATACGCGACTCGGACAGACGGGTACGAATCGTACGGCGATGGCTCCGGATGAAAATCGTACGGACGTTCTTTTTCCAGGATCGGAATCGGCCCCTAGCTGTCTAGGTAGATAATACCGCAAAGAAGGCCCCACCATTGATGGCAAACCTCTAGACACTGTTGTCTTGTTTTTTACAAAATACATCATGAGTCAGGACCTCATGAGATCAGTGAGGGCACTCGGGAAGGTTCTCCCGTAGTAGCAATGCCGATCCACCTGCGTGCCTTTCCCAGTCTCCGCCGGTAATGGGAAGGTTGGACCCTATCCCTTATATAGCGGAGGTGTGTTGTCAATCAGTGAGTTAATTACATGTTAATGGGAGAGTGTGTTACGTGATGCGTGGGCTCCATCTTGTAATGTGGTGTTTGAGTAGACCTAGTTCTTGATACTTATTGTTATCAAGCTTTTGTTACCAGCGAGTGTCCTATAATGATTCTTTATTTTTCTAAGTGTGATGGTTGGTGGTTCAGGTAGTAAAAACTGCACCAAACTTACTAGTAGATCATAGCAGATAAGTTTATAGGACACGGGTGCCATCTTTGAGTGGTGTGGTTGGTAGGCCGATTGTTTAAACATGGGCGCCATCTTTGAGTAGTATCGTGATATGTTATTTTTCACTGTATGTGAATGGTCAAGCCCCATTTCTAATATTCAACATACATGGTTTTGTCCTCAAATGGAGTGTCTGAGGTGGCCTGTATTCTGAAAAAACAACATATGTGTGTTTTGTGTTTCGTTTGTCTCTATAGTTTACACATCATTATGGTAAATTTGTTTTCAGAATTGGGATGAGAAAAGGTTGATGGTGAGGTGGTCATTAGGCTACACTACCTCAATCCGTGGTATTTCATCGTTTAGAACATGGGTATTTGTCCGTAGGCGGTAGACCCATCTTTGTTCTTTTTGAAATAGTGTCCTATTAGACCATGAAGGATTGGACTCTATGACAGTCCAGGTCATTTGATCTGGTGTATGTCCTGTATCAATGTAGTGTCTGCTCATTTTAGTGGTGTTTTTCTTGCACCATATATTACTTCTGTGTTCGTTCACTCTCGTCCTCACGGCTCTGGTTGTCATTCCTACATAGAGGAGGTTACAAGGACATTTTACCATGTACACACAATTTTTAGTATTACAGTTTATATGTTTCTTCTGTGTCCACTCCTGGTTGTTTAGTTGTAGAGTTGTTAGGGGGCAAATATTGCAGGTTCCACATGGGTAATGCCCTTTGACTTCTGGGAGGTCCCACAGTTTCCTTTGATAGTCCAGTTGTTTACCCTGTGGTCTTGTGTGCACAACCATGTCTTTAATATTCTGTGTTCGTCTGAAGGCGAATCTTGGGTGCTCCAGTTGCATCCCTCCCACGTGCAGGAGTTTCCAGTGTTTTAGTAGGATTTTCTTGACTTGATTTGATTGTGGTGTGTAGGCCTGGCAGTTTGGTCTGGAGTGTTCCCATGGGGCACAGGGTCAAGGCTGATTTGCATATGGCTGGGTCCAAACTGGGGTGGCGTAGTGGGCAGAAGAACAATGGATTTAACTCAGATCTTTTGACTGGGGGAGAATGTTTGCTTTGTTAGCATTCCGTCCATCATTTGTTTGCTGTAACACTTATTGGGACTGCAGCACCTACAGACTGCCTCTATTGTGCACGCCATGGTCTCAATCCCCATTCACACTACATCTACCATCTTTTGCTGGTTTCCTACCCAAGTACCTTGGAATTCAACTTAGGGGTCCTCGGAGTCCAGGCTTTAGGGTAGGCTGGCCGGATGTTATTGTTGGCTGATTGGGGAATCCTCTGGAGACCTCTCATCACTGTTGGCCCTTCTTGTAACAGGAGATGGTATTCCAAAAGAGTCCAGGATTTGCTGGAAGGTCTCTGGGTCAAGGTTTGGCAGGCTGTCAGCCTCATCCAGACCATCATCCCGGACAGGCAGGTGGTCATGAGGTGTAGGTAAATCCTCTGCAATGAGATATAGAAATGTTAGTGATGTTGTATATAAGATGTGTACAGTGATCTAAATGATAATCTGACTTGCTAACATTTGACGTACTATGCAAGATTGATGCTTTGAATGTGGGTTACGCGGAGTTAGAGTCCAAGTTGCACTGTAGTTGCCTTTCAGATGGCAATATCTCTGAATACTTCATACAACCACTGTTTGACAAGGCTGACTTTTTGTCACATGACACATATTGCAACACAGTTTAACTTGTCACTGGGCCTACCATTCCTGGATATAGAGGTAGAGGTCAGGTCCACATATGCCTAGGTGCGTGGCACTCTTTTTCATGATACGTATGCTGATTGTGTTTTAACATAATGACACCGCCACTAATCACATTCCACCTAAGCCCCAGGTCGCCAGCATTCCCTGTGGCCAGTATTCAGCCCACTGCTCCTATGCATGTGATATTGGTTCTGTCATGAATTAGTTATGATCTTGCCACCTCACTTTCAAACTGTACACTATAGCACTCTGCCTAGTTGTGCTGTTTTGCATGCACAATGTGCATTCATGTGGCCAAGAGGTGATTTTGTAACACATGTCCTGTACAACTCTACACACCGGACAACCTTGCTACACTGCAGGAATGTGTGAGGGCATGTACTTACCATGTATTTCCTATTTTTGGCTACTAATTTGCTTTGATTGGCTAGACATCTGGCTTCATCTTTGTGGACAGTAGGGTACTGTGTACCAGATCTGAGGGGTTGGGCCCTGTCACACTAGGTAGGTTGCTAGCAAGGACACTGACCACAGTTGATAATTGTCAGAGTTGGGTATCTGCATAGCATAACAGATCTTTTGACTCAGGCCCTCTCACTTGTACATGCCTCCTCTCACACTCATCATTTTGTGCCAGTGACTCAACTTAATGCCACACAGTGAAGTAATCCAGATCATACATTGAGTCTCATATGCCTACAACACCATCAATATGTGTGACTATATCCAATGGACTGACATGGCTGGCTCTTATTGAGGTCTATGGCTAAGCTGTACCCCAAATGGGGGTAATGCTACAATTGGTGGCATGTATGTATGTATGTATGTATGTATAGCGTACTTATATAGCGCATACTGTCACCCAGAGGGTATCCTGGCGCTTTGACTCAAATCACGGCATCACATACAGAGGAGGATTACACAGCCTTAGGAAAGAGGTGGGACTTCAGATCCTTTTTAAAAAGGGTCAACTCGTTCAGCTTCCTTAAAGAAGGCGGAAGAACATTCCATAATTTGGCGGCAGTGAAGCCAAAAGAGCGACCACCCATTCGTGTCCTCAGAATTCAGGGGACCGCCACCAAAAAAGCAGAGGAACGTAAGGGCCTAGCTGCCGAGTACCAGTTGAATCTATTCTGAAGTGCAATGGGCCCCAGTCCATGAAGTGCTCTGAAGACAATTCAAGAAACAATGTCCCACTAGGTATCAATAACAGAGACAATTCAGATTTTTGCATACAGTACGTATTGCAAGAAAGGAACACCAGGGAGTCTCAATACATTTTGTGAGAAGGTTATTAATCACCAGTTACATTAAACACTGGAAGCACAGTTAAAAGGCAGCACTGTACATGAAAAGCAATCATGAAGCAACCCAAATGACACTTGGTGAAAATGTGATGACGCAGTGATAGTGACGACGCAAGTGAAAGTGAAAGACAGCGTGGTCGGCGCAAAGTGATAAAAACAATCAATTAAAGGCTTTCACATTGAATATATACAAATAGACAAGTTCAATTTGGCATGGTGATAAGCCTATTGGTAGTGCGCCGTGAAATCGCGCTGTTGTTGTCGACGGCGTTTCGATCCTCTATGATTCGGGATCCTCTTCAGGACAGGGTTGGCGTTGAATTAGGGTGCTGCATGGGAAAATAATTAATTTTAGGAGATCGGGCATGAAACGGAGGCTAAGGATGGAGCGTGGTTGTGAGCCGAGTGATCTGGTACTTCACAGTTAACATGAAGTCAAGGGGGGGAGGATCTATTGGTGTGGCCAGTGATGGATGGCATGCAACTCTGCAGGGTGCTTAGGGATGGTTGGACTAGGGTGGAGGGGGGGGGGGGCTTGGGGGGGGAAGGGGGAAAGGTCAAAGTTAAACAAACCTGGAAAATAGGAGCACTGACTGGATCAAGGGGTCAGTCCTCCACAAGGTAGTGGGTCCGGAACCTCGTATACACTTAACGAGTGTTGTTTCAGGTATCTGTGGGGCGCCTAAAAAGGGAAGGGAAGGCATAGATCGGTGTCTGGGTTTAAACAAACAGTTAGGAGTGGTCCAAATAGTCCATAATGGCGGCGATTCAAGGAAGTTTAGGCAGGTTACCTGAATCGCTGGAAGCTGAAAGTCACCAATTGCGAGTCAAAAGATCACGCTGGGGGGTTAATAATCCTCTGTTTAAGTCGGGCGCCTAAAGGAGAATGGAAAGAGCGATTTAGCGCGTTGGTGCAAGGGCCGTGGCGGCATGGTTGCACATTAGCGCGTTGTTAGTGGGTCAAGAGGAAGTCAATTACCTGGATTAGTCTGGCGGGGGCTGCCGATTAAATCTTTGGCGGTAACGTCCCGCGCAGAGTAGCGGGTTGACTGAAGTCCGTGAATCGAACCAGGAAGTAACCGGAGGGGAGGGGGCGGGGCTACAGGGAGTAGGGGCGGGACGGGGTGGGAAACAACAGTGGGGGTAACGCCCATAGGCTGGGTCTGTCCGTGGAGGCAGAGAAACGTTAAGGAAGGATTGCATACCTTAAACTGCTGGAATCAGAATTACATTTGGATATGTATCACAAAGTACAGATATACATCAGAATAAATATATAATCTAACTAAAAATGCAAGGTTAAATGAAAACATTTTAAGAACCAAATCACGATGTATACATTTATAAAGTATGCGCTCATGGCGCCTGAAAGTACAGACCATGACAAATTCTAGTCTGGGTGGTTAGGGTGATTTATATAGGTATATAGGTATTAGTGATGGTAGGGAATGGGAAAGGAAAGGTTACACAGTGAAGTACATGGGACTACATGGGGGTTCAAGTAATGACCGTGCTACTCCATTCATCAAGGGTATTCAGGCCCCTATTTACGGAGTCTGTGAGTGAGATCCATTTACATTCAGCTCGGTTTAGGAGTGCGTTTATATTGCCACCTCTGGTTGGAAGTGTGAGATGTTCAATTACTTGCCACCTAATATCAGTGTCCCGGTGACCTTTTTCAATGAAGTGTGAAACAAGGGGGGCTGACAGCACTTGACAGTTGACTCGGCTCTTGTGTTGGATAATGCGCTGTTTCACCATTTGGGTGGTCTGGCCGATGTAGAGTAGGCCGCAGGGACAGCGGATCGCATAAATCACGTTAGTGGTTTTACAATTGGTATGACATGTGAGTTCATATCTTTTCTCATTGTACAAAAATTCTTTAGTGTTGGTAGTGAGTTCGCAGACGCTACAGCCTTGGCACTTGAAATGTCCAAGGATTGGGGGCAGGCCCCAGGCAGAGGTGATACTGTTTTGGTTTTTGGTTGTTTCCGGCCAAGTAATCGCACGTACCAAATGATTCGCAATGTTGTTACTGCGTTGGTATGAGAACAAGGGTGGATCCCGGAATTGTTCTTCGGATCTTAACACCGTCCAGTTTTTCTTAATGATGGAACTCACTTTATTGCTGTCTGGTCCAAAGGTCGAGACGAAAGGAATCCTTGTCATTGGTTCCCTGGCTTTGGGTATTGGTAAGTTTTTGCGATGGAAGTACAAGGCACGTTTCTTAGCTCTGGTGACCAATCTACGGGGATAACCTCTATGTATAAGTTTGTTCATCAGGATGTCTGCTTCGCGAAAGTAGTCTTTTCTCCATTTACAGTTGCGCCTGATACGTAAAAATTGACCAAAGGGCAATCCATCTTTGAGTCCTCTTGGGTGATGACTTGAGTAGTGTAGCAGGGTGTTCCGTTCTGTAGGCTTCCGGTAAAGGACTGTGCAACTTGGAACACTATCGACCTCTCACAAAAGACCCCTTGCAAGACATCAAATCCAAAATACTCAGGACGACATCCTCAGCTAGAGAACTTGGCATTATTACCAAAAAAGAACATGCCTTCCTAAACAATTCTCACCCCAGGACACCTGTCCTATACGTTCTGCCTAAAATCCACAAGAATACAACCAATCCCCCGGGTCGACCAATTGTTTCCGGGTGTGGCTCAATCCTCGAACCCCTGGGCAAATTTATCGACGCCATCATAAAAGAATTTGTGCCTCTAACCGACACCTATATACGAGATACTATGGATCTCATTACCACTATAGAGAACAAAGATTTTGACACTACCGTTCAACTCATGGTCAGTCTGGACATAGAATCACTATATACTAACATCCCTCACAGAGAAGGCCTCCAAGTCATTCATGACCTACTACTAACCAGACCACTACCCGCAAGAATTCCAACGGAATTTATCATGGACTTGCTTCGAATTGCCCTACAAAACAACTACTTTCTATATCGCGAGACATATTATTTACAAATTAAAGGAGTCTCAATGGGCGCTTGCTTTGCGCCCAACTTTGCGATTCTCTATGTACATAATCTGGAGAAATCATTATTCCTTAACCCAGTTAACCCCCACCTCCAACATGTGGGGCTTTGGCGTCGCTACATTGACGACATTCTCCTCCTCTGGCATGGCTCTTCCGATGACTTAACACCTTTCATTGAGTGGCTCAATAACAGTCAAGAACATCTAAACTTCACCAGTGAATCTAAAGTGAACGATCTGCCATTCCTAGATGTGATTATACATGCCGAGGAAGGTAAACTGGGTACCATCCTTTACCGGAAGCCTACAGAACGGAACACCCTGCTACACTACTCAAGTCATCACCCAAGAGGACTCAAAGATGGATTGCCCTTTGGTCAATTTTTACGTATCAGGCGCAACTGTAAATGGAGAAAAGACTACTTTCGCGAAGCAGACATCCTGATGAACAAACTTATACATAGAGGTTATCCCCGTAGATTGGTCACCAGAGCTAAGAAACGTGCCTGGTACTTCCATCGTGAAAACTTACTAATACCCAAAGCCAGGGAACCAATGACAAGGATTCCTTTCGTCTCGACCTTTGGACCAGACAGCAATAAAGTGAGTTCCATCATTAAGAAAAACTGGACGGTGTTAAGATCCGAAGAACAATTCCGGGATCCACCCTTGTTCTCATACCAACGCAGTAACAACATTGCGAATCATTTGGTACGTGCGATTACTTGGCCGGAAACAACCAAAAACCAAAACAGTATCACCTCTGCCTGGGGCCTGCCCCCAATCCTTGGACATTTCAAGTGCCAAGGCTGTAGCGTCTGCGAACTCACTACCAACACTAAAGAATTTTTGTACAATGAGAAAAGATATGAACTCACATGTCATACCAATTGTAAAACCACTAACGTGATTTATGCGATCCGCTGTCCCTGCGGCCTACTCTACATCGGCCAGACCACCCAAATGGTGAAACAGCGCATTATCCAACACAAGAGCCGAGTCAACTGTCAAGTGCTGTCAGCCCCCCTTGTTTCACACTTCATTGAAAAAGGTCACCGGGACACTGATATTAGGTGGCAAGTAATTGAACATCTCACACTTCCAACCAGAGGTGGCAATATAAACGCACTCCTAAACCGAGCTGAATGTAAATGGATCTCACTCACAGACTCCGTAAATAGGGGCCTGAATACCCTTGATGAATGGAGTAGCACGATCATTACTTGAACCCCCATGTAGTCCCATGTACTTCATTGTGTAACCTTTCCTTTCCCATTCCCTACCATCACTAATACCTATATACCTATATAAATCACCCTAACCATCCAGACTAGAATTTGTCATGGTCTGTACTTTCAGGCGCCATGAGCGCATACTTTATAAATGTATACATCGTGATTTGGTTCTTAAAATGTTTTCATTTAACCTTGCATTTTTAGTTAGATTATATATTTATTCTGATGTATATCTGTACTTTGTGATACATATCCAAATGTAATTCTGATTCCAGCAGTTTAAGGTATGCAATCCTTCCTTAACGTTTCTCTGCCTCCACGGACAGACCCAGCCTATGGGCGTTACCCCCACTGTTGTTTCCCACCCCGTCCCGCCCCTACTCCCTGTAGCCCCGCCCCCTCCCCTCCGGTTACTTCCTGGTTCGATTCACGGACTTCAGTCAACCCGCTACTCTGCGCGGGACGTTACCGCCAAAGATTTAATCGGCAGCCCCCGCTAGACTAATCCAGGTAATTGACTTCCTCTTGACCCACTAACAACGCGCTAATGTGCAACCATGCCGCCACGGCCCTTGCACCAATGCGCTAAATCGCTCTTTCCATTCTCCTTTAGGCGCCCGACTTAAACAGAGGATTATTAACCCCCCAGCGTGATCTTTTGACTCGCAATTGGTGACTTTCAGCTTCCAGCGATTCAGGTAACCTGCCTAAACTTCCTTGAATCGCCGCCATTATGGACTATTTGGACCACTCCTAACTGTTTGTTTAAACCCAGACACCGATCTATGCCTTCCCTTCCCTTTTTAGGCGCCCCACAGATACCTGAAACAACACTCGTTAAGTGTATACGAGGTTCCGGACCCACTACCTTGTGGAGGACTGACCCCTTGATCCAGTCAGTGCTCCTATTTTCCAGGTTTGTTTAACTTTGATCTTTCCCCTTTTCCCTCCCCCAAGCCCCCCCCTCCACCCTAGCCCAACCATCCCTAAGCACCCTGCAGAGTTGCATGCCATCCATCACTGGCCACACCAATAGATTCATGTTAACTGTGAAGTACCAGATCACTCGGCTCACAACCACGCTCCTTCCTTAGCCTCCGTTTCATGCCCGATCTCCTAAAATTAATTATTTTCCCATGCAGCACCCTAATTCAACGCCAACCCTGTCCTGAAGAGGATCCCGAATCATAGAGGATCGAAACGCCGTCGACAACAACAGCGCGATTTCACGGCGCACTACCAATAGGCTTATCACCGTGCCAAATTGAACTTGTCTATTTGTATATATTCAATGTGAAAGCCTTTAATTGATTGTTTTTATCACTTTGCGCCGACCACGCTGTCTTTCACTTTCACTTGCGTCGTCACTATCACTGCGTCATCACATTTTCACCAAGTGTCATTTGGGTTGCTTCATGATTGCTTTTCATGTACAGTGCTGCCTTTTAACTGTGCTTCCAGTGTTTAATGTAACTGGTGATTAATAACCTTCTCACAAAATGTATTGAGACTCCCTGGTGTTCCTTTCTTGCAATACGTACTGTATGCAAAAATCTGAATTGTCTCTGTTATTGATACCTAGTGGGACATTGTTTCTTGTTATATTCTACATACCCAGTCCCATTTTGGTCTATGGGTTATACTCCTGTCTTCTTCACTCTGAAGACAATGCAGGCAGCCTTGAAGCATATCCGCTGATGTATCGGCAGCCAATGAAGGTCCCTGAGTGCCAAAGATGACGAAGCAGAGCGCGCACGTGAGAGGGCCAACTTGGCTGCCATATTCTGGATCTGCTGCAATTGTGTAATCAGAGAACTAGGGCCACCTAGAAGCAGTGTGTTACAATAGTCTAATCTACTGAGTATGATACTACGCACTACCTCAGGTCTAGCCAGCGCCGGTAGCATGGGGAGAGTTTTACGCAGCATTCTTAGCAGCATCATACAGGTGCCAATGGTCTTATTCACATAGGCGTCCAGTTGTAGATGCGGACCAAAAATAACTCCCAGATTGCGAGCAGCATCCACTGGCTCAACAGTAACCATGGTAGTGGGAGGCCAGAAGTCAACGGGCAGGGGGCGCGGGATTTTATCTAGTGAGCAATGCAGCACCTCTGTCTTTGATCCATTAAACTGGAGGGAATTTTCCCTCAGCCAGTCCGCCGTGGCTAGCATACAGCGGTGAAAGGTCTCTGTAGAGACAGCATCCTTACCTTCAAAAGAGAAGATAAGTTGCGTGTCATCTGCATAATTTATTACTGTAATACCAAAAGATTTAATCAACTTGATCAGGGGGCAGAGGTAGAGGTTAAACAAAATGGGGCTGATCGCTGAGCCCAGGGGGACGCCTTGCCCTACCATTCTGGTATCAGACATGAAAGGAGGCAGAGTCACTACTTGATGTCTATTATGGAGGTATGAGACTAGCCAGTCCCGAGCCATGCCGGCCACCCCACTATCTTCCAGTCTCCAGATCAATGTAAAATGGTTCACAGTGTCGAACGCGGCCGACATGTCGAGCAGCACCAAAAATGCTGCTCGTCCACTGTCGACTCGCGAACGTAAGTCATCCAGGACAACTACCAGTGCCGATTCCGTGTCATGTGCTGGCCGAAAACCGAACTGGGCCATATCTAGGCAGGCATTCGCCTCAATAAAGTGTGATAGAGACTTAGTAACAAATGTTTCCAAGATTTTAATTAGAAAAGGAAGTAAGGAGATGGGCCTATAGTTCGCGGGGCAAATGGGATCCAAGGTGGCTTTCTTTAATAGGGGGGATACCACCGCCAGTTTCCAACTGTCAGGGACAGTGGCAGTTCTAAGGGACTGACAGCAGATCGAATATAAGAAAGGAAAAAGCTCAGTTTGAAACAGCTTCCAAAACTTATGGGGCAATAGGTCCTGTGGAGGCCTGATGATATACTGTTGGCCATGGTACAAAAATCCTCATATGAAGGGAGGGTGAAACTGGACAGCACCATATGCACAGTGCAATCCCCCTTGTCAGATAGAGTCTGTATAGGTACCAGCTCTACAACAACCTGAGTATGTATCTACCCAGATTTGCAACATAACTGAGCACATCCATCTCAGTCTCCCACCATTGGTGACTCCTGACCTTTGTGGTGGCAGACTAGTTTTTCATGTCCCTTGACAGACCCCTATTTTACATCCTCCAACTGAAACATATGTGGCACAGTGAGACAATTTCCCTTCAGATTTCCCCCCGGCACATGCTACATCTTTACCCAGGACCACATCATATGTAGGTTGTTGAACCCCAGCGGGCTCTTCTCTGTCATCCCTTCCCAGATGCAATGCAAGTGTGACACTGTCAGACACAGCACTGCATGTGAATTAGTTAGGCTACCTGGCCACACATATATGTATTCTGACCTCCTTGCTATGCAATGTCTCCCCATTCAGACACAGTGGCGGTTCTAGCTATTCAACTAGCACTTACAATGCACTGCACAACCAGAGGGCCATAAGGGCAACACATCATATTTGGTTTCAACAAACATGGTCCTCTGATGTCCATCACTTGCATTAAAACTGATCTAGTCAGTTTTAGTACATGGTGGGAATCCTGTTGGCCCCTATCATGGCAAACTGATACCTGTGTGGTCTCACCCCGCACATCAACACAGCTGTGCGCTATGTATTATAATGCCAGATAATGTACATGTGGCTCTTGGCATGTTCCTATATGATGATACTTCACATACCCCACACCTGACCCCCTCTCAGGTGAGCTATTTCTCCTCTGACAAGCCAATCCCATTTGTTTGCTTTAAGGTGGAGATTTCTGTGCATGGGTCCAAGTAACACACAGTGGCCTCATGGTGCAAGGTGGGCTGCATTGTCACCATCAAGTTGTGCATTGTTCAAAGGGCTTATTTACAAGGCCATTGAGACGCGGCTGCTTCACTTTTTGACGCACGGGCAGAGCGCATTCCAGACCCATATCTGCGAGGCCATGCAAAGCCTCATGGGCTCGTAGATATGGAGCTAGGCAAGTCCCTGCATTGCCTTACTCTTTGTCAGAGGGGCGTACCATGGGTGCTGCAGTTGGTTTTCCCAAGCAACGCCCATGGTTTTTGTTGCATTTCCAGATTTCCAAGGATATGTACCCTGAGAATGCGTTACAAGGGTTCGCCTCCCCAGGGAAAGGGTAAATGTTGTTTTTGTGACAGAAGGTACCCCTTCCTGCACAAATGCAACCTGATTTCAACACAAGCACCCTTGCACCATGGTGGAAGGGTGCCTGTGTTGACACTAGGCAGCCATGTGAGTGTCAGCACAGTGTAAGAGGAGAGAAATACACCATAACTCATAGATATGGCACATTCCTGCCCTTTTCTTTTGACACGAGGCAGCACAGCAAATTGCCATGCAGCGCTATCCTGCGTCAAATTGTAGCATTTAAGCGCCTCCTTTGTGCAATCAATTAGACGTGCCACTATATAAAAGTGGACCAGGACTGAAACTGCTCTTCACACATGGAATGGAGAAACATGACAGAGCTGGACGGACCTGTGCAACATGTAACTGGGCAGTGTGACAGACATTTCTAAAATATTAATAGAAGCCCTAATTACATATATCCAACAACTATTTACATCTCTATCTATCCTATATTTATCCACACAGTGCACCAAAGCTGTGACACTGATCACCAACAATAGAGGCCTACCGTCACCAGGAGCAATAAAATAATTGACGTGTCGCGGACATAGGGGTATACCACTCTGCATTAGCACAGGACTCTTCTAATTTCCTACCATCACCCAATGTGACTCAGGACCTAAGGTGCTTGGGTCAAATTCAAAGACAAACATTCAATCAATCAATCAATCATAACATTTGTATAGCGCGCTACTCACCCGGAGGGTCTCAAGGCGCGTGGGGTGGGGGGGGTTCGCTACTGCTCGAACAGCCAGGTCTTGAGTTGCTTCCTGAAGGAGAGGTGGTTTGAGGTCTGGCGGAGGTGGATGGGGAGGGAGTTCCAAGTCTTGGCTGCCAGGTAGGAGAAGGATCTTCCTCCCTTTGTGGCTCTTCGGATGCGTGGAACAGAGGCGAGGGCGAGGCTGGTCGATCGTAGTTGGCGAGTGAAAGTGTAGAAGGTCAGGCGGTTGTTGAGGTACTTGGGGCCCAGGTCGTGGAGGGCCTTGTGTGCGTGGGTGAGGAGTCTGAACGTGAGTGTCTTGCTGACGGGGAGCCAGTGTAGGTCTCTCAGGTATCCAGAGATGTGGCTGTGTCGGGGATGTCCAGGATGAGTCGTGCTGAGGCGTTCTGGATGCGTTGGAGTCTTTTCTGCATTTTGGCTGTGGTTCCGGTGTAGAGGGTGTTTCCGTAGTCCAGTCGGCTGGTGACGAGTGCCTGGGTGAACGTCTTCCTGGCTTTGGTGGGGATCCATCGGAAGATCTTTCGGAGCATGCGTAGGATGTTGAAGCATGACGAGGAGACGGCGTTGACTTGTCTGGTCATCGAGAGGGAGGAATCCAGGATGAAGCCCAGGTTGCGTGCGTGGTCCGTTGGTCTGGGTGCGCTGCCCAGGGCATGGGGCCACCAGGAGTCGTCCCAGGTGGAGGGTGATGATCCCAAGATGAAGACTTCCGTCTTGTCTGAATTCAGTTTCAGGCGGCTGTTCTTCATCCACTCGGCTACGTCTTTCATCCCTTCGTGTAGGTTGGTTCTGGCGGTGGCGGGGTCGTTGGTTAGGGAGAGGATCAGCTGGGTGTCGTCGGCGTAGGAGATAATGTTGATGTTGTGTTGGCGTGCGATGGCCGCGAGGGGGCTCATGTAGATGTTGAAGAGGGTGGGGCTGAGAGATGATCCTTGTGGTACGCCGCAGAGGACTTCGGTGGCCTCGGATCTGAACGGGGGAGGCGGACTCTCTGGGTTCATCCGGCGAGGAACCCATTAAGGGTCTAAACATAGTACCATCAAAGTTTCCAGGGATACCACCACAGCTCCCTGTGCTCATAAATTCTATCCATATCTTAGTGCTCCCCACAATCAATTAAATCAGACACGGGACCACTTCCCCCTACCTATGCGCTTGCTTCACATCATTGGATCCGCTCTCTAACTCAGAGTTGAAACCATACCCTGAGTTTGGGCACCTTCAGCATTCCGGTGCTTGCTCTCTCGAAGGTGCTACCTGTATAAGTGGGAAAAAAAGTGATCAAGAGTGGGTTCGGAGGGCCTCTCTTCAAACAACATGCTAAGCAACTCCGAATGCGGGGATTTAATACTAAATCAAATGACTTTGTATATCCGGAAACCAGAAACCGGAAAAAGAAACAAGCTTCCGAGGACCGGTTTCTGGCATTCCAGCCGTCTTCAGCCCGGCTTGCTTGAATCCAGTCCATCACCTCCTCCTTTTGTACCGCTTTTGGCCGCCATAAGTGTGGCAGGGTATGCTCAGACGTGAGTCCCTTGCTCACTTTGCCACTGGATTCAAGCAAGCCGGGCAGAAGACGGCTGGAATGCCAGAAACCGGTCTTTGGAAGCTTATTTCCGGTCCAGGGAAGACATGGCTCGGCAGTTCGGGCTGGACTGTTCCCATGAGGCACAGGGTCAGACTGATTTGCATATAGCCATGTCTGAACTGGGGTGACAGAGTGGGCTAAAGAACGGTGATGGATTAAACCCAGATCTTTTGACTGGGTGTGAGTGTTTGATTGATTCAGATGCTCCGTCCATCACCACCCCCTTTTGTACCGCTTTTGGCCGCCATAAGTGTGGCAGGGTATGCTCAGACCTGAGTCCCTTGCTCACTTTGCCACTGGATTCAATCAAGCCGGGTAGTAGACGACTGGAATGACAGAAACCGGTCCTCGGAAGCTTGTTTCCGATCCAGGTAAGACATGGCTTGGCAGTTCGGGCTGGACTGTTCCCATGAGGCACAGGTCAGACTGATTTGCATATAGCCATGTCTGCACCGGGGTGGCAGAGTGAGCTAAAGAACGGTGATGGATTAAACCCAGATCTTTTGACTGGGTGTGAGTGTTTGATTGATTCAGATGCTCCGTTCATCACCACCTCCTTTTGTACCGTACTGTTCCTAAAAGCGTGCGTCCTATTACACCCCACCCACTACTCTGAAAGGCCCTGCGCCACACCATTCGAAACTGATAGCCTAATATCTGGCTCCCGCTGACCTGCAAAACACCTATCTAACCTCTTCCGCACCCGACAACGCGTTCCAACGATGCGCCTACGCTAGGAGAATGTCAACACGGGCCAAGCTAACACCAGATAAAAACTTATCTCTCAGCCTCTCTGGTCTGATTTTAAGCTGGCCTGCCATAAATGCACCCCCCTCTGAGAAAAATACTTCCTTTCAAAAATGTTCCATTTCAACTTGGTGCTTAACAGCTCGGAGACTCTAATTGCGCCGAAAAACAAACATGCCATAAAGTAAAAAACAGCCAGGACTCAAATCTATCCTTACAAACACTTGGTAACACATTCACAAGTGTGCTAACCCTTGCCATGACAAAGAGCTGCGTAACAACGCTCCCCGTCTGACTGCCCCTATTCCTCCACTCGCCTACAGGCCTATGATGCTAAGAATTCCTAGGAGTGCTTAGAGCCTCTGCGTATTACCACTGGACCATCTCTTCTGACCTGGCCCTCTGCTCTGCCTTACCCTGCTAATATATGCCAAAACTAAAACTGCCTGCCGCCTCTGAAAACAATTTTGACCTCCCCTTGGAAATTCCAACTCCTTATTCAACGGAACTCCCTTAAAAGAATTGAGAAAAACTGCCCCCATGCGCCAGTCCTCTATCGAAAAAGTTTAGAGAGCCCCTGTTGGTTACCACTGGAACGTCTGTTCTACCTCCAGACGACAGGTGGACTCGGCAGCGAAGCAGGTGATAACCCGCCAAATGCGCCCCCCAAAATCCTACAAAAGGTCCTACCCGCCCTGACTACCCTGCAGACAAAATTAAGGTGGTCAAGCAAGACCTGTATATCTGTCACCATCACTCTCTGTTTTGAGAGCATTCGCTCCAATAATTGTAACATTGCACTTTTGTCATACACAGGCAGGTGAATCTGCATTGCCACATAGTCCAGTTCCATTCCCAAAAAATACGTTGTTGTGTAAGGACCCATTGTCCTCTCTGGGTCCAATGGCACCCCCAAATCCTCCATGCGCTCATGGAACGTGACCAGGGCTACCTGGCACTCCTTAGAGCCCGGGGAATCAACGAAAAGAGTCATCCAAAGAATGTGACACCACCACATGACCGTGTGCTACATGAAGTACTGTAGCAAAAACAAAGTGCTAAAAAGTCAAACAGGGCCCAATACATTGAGCAACCCCTCGCTACTGCTTTGTCCACGTACCATTCTCCATGAAAATGGATCCTCAGAAGATTCCCATCATCTGGATGGACTGGAAGCCACCGAATTGCCGAATTTTTATCACATTTACCATCTCGGCAGTTGCGCCCGCGGTCACAACTAGTGACACTGCAACGTCAACTAAAAGGTGCAAAAATGCCCCAAAACAGGGCACAATACCTTGAGCCACCCATTGGAAATGCTTTTTCCACGTATAATTTTCCTTCAAAATGGATCCTCAGAAAATTCCCATCATCTGGATGGACTGTAAGCAACCGAAGTGCAGATTTTATATCCATTTTACCATCTCTGCAGTTGCGCCCGTGGTCACAACTAGTGACATTGCAACGTCAACTGATGACTATGAACACCAGCCGCCTCCTCAACCTTAAATTCATGAACTGAAGACCCCTTTGGCCATGACAAATCCTGGATCATACGGTAGTGGCCCAACTCTTTTTCGGGCACCACTCCGGTCGGAGAAATAATCAAATCCTCCAGTGGTCAGGCATCAAAGGACCCGCCATTCTCCCTTCTCTCAACTCCTCGACCAGTTTGTCTCGCACAACTGCCTTAACCTCCGCTGCCTATTTTAGATTGCGCACCCTTTAAAATGTATTGAGAGCCCCTGTTGGTTGCCCCCATCAGAAGCACATGTCTTGCCCCTACAAACTCCATACTCTCTCAAACCCTCAGCCAGCGCCCTCAGCTTAACTGGTGTAGGAGCCTATAGGCCCAGATCCTTGAGATCTCTTACCTCACCTACTACTCTGGAACTGTGAAGAGGGCCCCTGACCGGTAGCACCTGTCTGTTGCCACTACTGGCTTCCCTGTTGCTTGCCTCCCCAACATTGAACCAAGGAGTGTTTCTTCCCGCACTAGGCGCGCTCATGACGGACTTACAGTATTCCCTTGTGCCCAGGCCCTTGTTAAACTCCCATCATGCCCGGTCCCAGATTGTGTAGCTGTTGTGCTCCCCACCACACCACGGGTGGACTTCCCCTGGAAACCCCACTAGCCGTAAATATGGTCTTGCCCCCAGTGGTGCATCGTGTGGTGCTACCAGCCCATGTCGAACTACACCCCACTGTGCCTCCGGGTCCCAAGCCTATACGGGCCCAAAGTTCCTCCTCATATTGCGCCCACACGTAGCCACTACCCATGATCTGGGCTTTCTTAATAACATCCTAATATTAGAAAATGGCAACACAGCGCGTTGGAAACCTTAAGCAAATACTCGCTGGCATAAATTAGAAATGCAGCCATTCAATTTTCAAATTGTCAAGGGCACCTTGTGCTGCTTAGCAAACTCATACTCCTCCTCTTTCAAACCTTCCTTTGACTTCACCTTCTTGCAAAGAAGTTTGAGAATGTCAACCTATACCCACTTCCATATGCGATCCCTGGTGGCTAACATTAAATGCGCACCCAGGAGCTTTGTCACGCCCATATAAGACAGGTTTTAACTCTTCCGCTCTTTACTCCGTAAAGGCTCTTTACCTGCGTCAGCTGCCACAGTATTCGTCCTGCTCTCCACGTTATCACCCTGCGCCCCCCCACCTCTCTTGTTTCCACCCCTTGATACGAAACGTATTTACCTTTTTAAAGCTTACCTTCCAACTATCCACCCTTCTCCTTCCCCCCCGTCCCCCCCGTCCCCACAGACACCATATTTGATTTGGCCCGTGGTTCACCAATCTCACCTGGGTCTAACAAAACTGTCCGCTGTGCGCCGACCTCCATGCCACTTGCTCCGTGCTGTCAACCTTCCGAGGAACCCTCACCTAGGGGCCGCACTCTCTTATGGGTCCAGCCGCCACTGCCCTCCTGGGCTGCACCACCACCGGTGCCTTTAAAAAACTATGAGACACGTAAGAAGGCCCCCCCATACAGATCATCCTTCAGATCCCCTTCCACTGGGGTATCATCAACATATTCAAGCATCACTGGCTCCTCCATGAGCCATTTATCTGAAACCACTTCAACCTCACGGGCCTTAACAGACCCTACATTGACCACATTAGCGCTACCGGCCCCTGAATGTCTTCCTGAGTGGGGAGCCGACGGTACACGCCAATACTCCCCCAAGCGTTGATCACCATGAAGAAATCCGTTGCTGGCTTTTCTGGCCAAAGATATCCTGCTTGACGTTGGGGCCAGTGAGGTCGCGCCGGACCTTCGTGTGCTGGCCGCACCGGGATCCCCCGCTGGTATGGAATGTGCTGTGCCAGGCTCCACCCTCCCTTCTCCTCGGCGATGTTGGGCCGCACTTCGCCCTACCGAGTCTGCCATCCTGAAACACTCCCTGCCCCAGAAAGAAAAATCTAGACTGATGTGCCGGGACCCTCAAACTTGCTAACTCCTATGCTCTCTTGCCTGTCCCAAGCGCTATTCCCAAACTTCTGACCCCTACCCGCCCTACGTGACCCGAACTGCCCCCACCCATAGGAGAATAGCCAGGGGGTCAGATTCCCCCTGTCTTCATCCTGAGTAACTTCCAACCAGCAGCCAGCTGACCAGCACCCCAATTGTGCCCCTTCCCCCCCCCCCACTGAGCTACCCACCACAGAAGCCACTTCGCCCCTAGGAAAATATGAGTGAGAAAAAGGAAGAATAAAAGGGGGGGGGGGCTAAAAGGAATCCCTGCCTGCCACAGACATATGCCCCATAAAAATGGGCCCCCCCTAACTGTTCTGCCGACCCGCAGGGGCCCCTATAGCTAAAGAATGTAGCCCACACCGGAGTGCTGTGCACCACCCCCCCTACCCCAGCTCCAGACACCATGCCCTGGTCTCACACACGAAAGGGAAACAAACAGAACCTGGCGCTCCCCCTCCGCTGCTCTTGGCAATATTCTCAGCGCTTGAGGACTCACACCCCCCCAGGTCCCCTTCCTCCCCGCTCTCCCGAGTAGCCATTCCTCTGAAGTCGCGGACACTGAGGTAGAGCGCCTCATGCCGCCCCATGCCCCCCGTGCATACCCCTGAGCACGGGGGCTGAATAAGCCACGTAAAGCAGCCCTGGAGCGGGTATTTATTTATTTATTTTATTCATGCGTTTTTATATAGCGCAGACTTTACCCGAAGGCGTCAGAGCTCTTCCCCATAAGAACAGTAATAATACATGAGGAGAAAATTACCCATGAACAAATTACAAAAGCAGCGTTAAGTTACATGAGGTAAAAGTGACAATTGTGTATAATACTGCAATATATGCTGGACACTCAGGCACAAGAGCAAACGTTACGTAGGCAATGGTGGAGCAAGAGTCAAAAGCCAACAAAATGTGAGAGGTAGCAGTGCCAGCCCTCCCTCCATGCCAGACACAGTCTCAGAGCCGAGGCTTGCCGTACGAGACGTGGAGCCTCCGTGAAAGCCCTATGACTTCTCAGCCCCTATATAACACCCCCGTACCAAAAACCTAGAGCCACAACAAACCTCACAAAAAAATCCTGACTAACAACCTCACCAAAAAATCCTGACTAACCAGGGCTCCTGACCACCAAGTCACCAGAGACAAAATGGTGGCCGGGAGAGGGAGCCCGAAGCATTTATGCTTGGGCTCCCTTTAGGCTATAAACAAGCCCAAAACAAAATGTCCAGCCCGTAGCTGCTAGCCCCTCCACCCCCTTCTCCTCCCAAACCACCTGCGGGGGACCTCCCTGTGGTCGGCTGCCCCCCCAAGCCCCCCATGAGAAAGAGCACCGTGCACCTTGCCGTAGAAGCACCACATTTCCCTACAACATAATATCGACAAATCCTTACTCAATGTTCCACAATGTTGTAAATATGACTCATCCATGGCAAAGGATTCTGACGTACAGAAGCACAAGGTGTTTTGATGCATCACTGATGCAACACAGAGATTCGTAATTTTTTTGTTAATATGCCCCATGGAGTGCAGGCTCTGGCGCACTGTTTTTGTTGCTAGAGTAGTACAGTTTAAAAGGTTGGCCAATTTTTCACAAATAAAAAAACAGAACAAAGTGAACATTCTCAATTTGTTTTCTTCTCATATTAAGAACCAAAATGTATATATATATATGCCTGTGATCAAGGATGTGAGAATCTGAAACGCGTAAGGCACTGTAATTTACCGGTGAAGCCGCAGACTGCGCTGCTGCCTCTTGAGTTTGATGGAGAGTGCGTCCTAAAGCTTGGGCATTGTGAAACTTGGATGTTAAACACGGCTACCCGGCCGTGAGGACTGCACCATGCGCTGGACTGAGCGTACCTGCGGGCACCCTATTTGGAGAGCCATGTTTGGTTCATCATTATGGCAAGGAATTTGAAGCAGCGCAAGACACGGCTCACGTGGAGCCCACTAATGGCTGTATGGAACTTTGAAATTTAGAAGCGGCAGCAAGTTTTATTATGAACTATGGCTTATGTAAATGACTACTGATCCCAGAATGCACACTGTGATGTCATGTGATGCTCCACCTGTGAGTGATTAAAGGAACTGATAAAGTGATCTGTAGTCTTACGCCATTTCTACTAACTGCTGCTTATGCCTGTGATCAAGGATGTGAGAATCTGAAACGCGTAAGGCACTGTAATTCACCGTTGAAGCCGCAGACTGCGCTGCTGCCTCTTGAGTTTGATGGAGAGTGCGTCCTAAAGCTTGGGCATTGTGAAACTTGGATGTTAAACACGGCTACCCGGCTGTGAGGACTGCCCCATGCGCTGGACTGAGCGTACCTGCGGGCACCCTATTTGGAGAGCCATGTTTGGTTCATTATTATGGCAAGGAATTTGAAGCAGCGCAAGACACGGCTCACGTGGAGCCCACTAATGGCTGTATGGAACTTTGAAATTTATAAGCGGCAGCAAGTTTTATTATGAACTATGGCTTATGTAAATGACTACTGATCCCAGAATGCACATTGTGATGTCATGTGATGCTCCACCTGTGAGTGATTAAAGGAACTGATAAAGTGATCGGTAGTCTTACGCAATTCCTACTAACTGCTACTTATGCCTGTGATCAAGGATGTGAGAATCTGAAACGCGTAAGGCACTGTAATTTACCGGTGAAGCCGCAGACTGCGCTGCTGCCTCTTGAGTTTGATGGAGAGTGCGTCCTAAAGCTTGAGCATTGTGAAACTTGGATGTTAAACACGGCTACCCGGCCGTGAGGACTGCACCATGCGCTGGACTGAGCGTACCTGCGGGCACCCTATTTGGAGAGCCATGTTTGGTTCATCATTATGGCAAGGAATTTGAAGCAGCGCAAGACACGGCTCACGTGGAGCCCACTAATGGCTGTATGGAACTTTGAAATTTATAAGCGGCAGCAAGTTTTATTATGAACTATGGCTTATGTAAATGACTACTGATCCCAGAATGCACACTGTGATGTCATGTGATGCTCCACCTGTGAGTGATTAAAGGAACTGATAAAGTGATCGGTAGTCTTACGCCATTCCTACTAACTGCTGCTTATGCCTGTGATCAAGGATGTGAGAATCTGAAACGCGTAAGGCACTGTAATTTACCGGTGAAGCCGCAGACTGCGCTGCTGCCTCTTGAGTTTGATGGAGAGTGCGTCCTAAAGCTTGGGCATTGTGAAACTTGGATGTTAAACACGGCTGCCCGGCTGTGAGGACTGCACCATGCGCTGGACTGAGCGTACCTGCGGGCACCCTATTTGGAGAGCCATGTTTGGTTCATCATTATGGCAAGGAATTTGAAGCAGCGCAAGACACGGCTCACGTGGAGCCCACTAATGGCTGTATGGAACTTTGAAATTTATAAGCGGCAGCAAGTTTTATTATGAACTATGGCTTATGTAAATGACTACTGATCCCAGAATGCACACTGTGATGTCATGTGATGCTCCACCTGTGAGTGATTAAAGGAACTAATAAAGTGATCGGTAGTCTTACGCCATTTCTACTAACTGCTGCTTATGCCTGTGATCAAGGATGTGAGAATCTGAAACGTGTAAGGCACTGTAATTTACGGGTGAAGCCGCAGACTGCACTGCTGCCTCTTGAGTTTGATGGAGAGTGCGTCCTAAAGCTTGGGCATTGTGAAACTTGGATGTTAAACACGGCTACCCGGCCGTGAGGACTGCACCATGCGCTGGACTGAGCGTACCTGCGGGCACCCTATTTGGAGAGCCATGTTTGGTTCATCATTATGGCAAGGAATTTGAAGCAGCGCAAGACACAGCTCACGTGGAGCCCACTAATGGCTGTATGGAACTTTGAAATTTATAAGCGGCAGCAAGTTTTATTATGAACTATGGCTTATGTAAATGACTACTGATCCCAGAATGCACACTGTGATGTCATGTGATGCTTGTTGGACAGGCCTCGTGAAGGGCTCGCTCCCTCCCCGCATGACAGAGCCTGGACACCGGCTCTCCCGGTGCCACCAGAAGAACGACCCCGGCGACCCACAGAAGCAACCCGCAACCCGTCCCCTACGGGACACCTACTCCCGGACATCTCTGTATCACTGGCCCGGGCCCCCGCCAACACCATTGCCCGGCCCAGCCGCCATCTTGGACACTGCACCACGAGGCCACGTGGCCTCAGCTCGACCCCAACCCTGGGCCTGGCCAGGCCCTGACATCCCGGCACCACCATCCACCCAGGAGGTGAACGGACCACTTGGCAGGTCAATGGGAGAGAGGAGTGTCGATGGCTCTCCCCCGCCAGGTGCCGATCGCCCCCAGCCTCGCCGGGCGCTGGCTCCACCCCCCTGCTGGATGTCTGGACTCCCTCATCCCGGACCTTCCGACCTCCAAGAGCGAGGGTCCG
This sequence comes from Lissotriton vulgaris, assembly GCF_964263255.1. NCBI lineage: Eukaryota > Metazoa > Chordata > Amphibia > Caudata > Salamandridae > Lissotriton > Lissotriton vulgaris. Next base: position 848,510,872 of record NC_141685.1, read on the forward strand.
GACATCAAAGGGGGCCAGACCTATAACTGGGGCAGCTCCAGAGCAGGAAGGCAGTTGTATCCTGGAGTCGAGAGACACCTAGAAGAACTCATCCTTGACGGACTGCTGGCGCTGCCGCAGCCCTGCCTTGTGAACCATCGTCCTGCCTGCTGGCGCTGCCGCGGCATTCTGCAACCTTCCTCCTCGACGGGACCTGCTGGCGCTGCCGCGGCCCTCTGCAACCTACATCGTCTTCGGGACCTGCTGGCACTGCCGCGGCCCTCTGCAACCTACATCATCGTCGGGACCTGCTGGCGCTGCCGCGGCCCTCCTCAAGTGAGACTTGCCATCCGAGCCTGCTGGCGCTGCCGCGGCCCGACCTTCCAGAACTCCGAGCTCGAGGATTGTGAGCTATCCATCAGACCACCTCAATACCAGAAAGGTATCAAGACTGTCCCGCTACCCCCTTTCCCTTCCAGAGACTAGAATTGAGAGGACCCTCGTGTCCCGATCTCACTGTACCGTGATACTTTGCTTCGAGAACTGCATATAAAAAGCTGTAACCTTATCTCTGTGTGGTGTCCATCTGTGGGGGGGGGGGGGGGGAGTTACTTGTCCATACGATCGCTGGAGACAGCCCTCACCGGAGGCCCACACTCGGCAACTCTGGGCATTAGCTTGCCTAATCTTCACTAACGGCCCCACCAGACCGCCGGGGATGCCTGGTCTCACCCTGGAGATACCCATTAAGGGACCATCTCTCAGGGAAGCCAGGAAGGGTTTTGCAGCGGTCGAAGCGCCTTGGGACCCTACGGGTAAGTAGTGCGCTATATAAATGCCTATACATTACATTTACATTTACATCGAGAGCTAAAGCAATTTTGCATGGAACTAGGCATTGCTACCACCGGGCTGAGCACGAAAGAGGACTTCAAACACGCCCTAGAATCTTGGGCAGAAACGAGTACGGCTGTACCCCGGAACCAAAACAGCGAGACACCAGAAACAAACACCAATCAGACGGAAGAAAGGAGAGCGGGTCTCTCCATGGAAGAGATCCAAGAACGAGAGAAAAGCAGACTCCATGAATTGGAGTTGGTACGGCTCCGGTTGGACGGAGAGCTGAAACTGGCGGAACAAAAGATAAACTTAGAACACTTACGGCTCCGAGAGGAGCGAGAAGAGAAACAAAGGCAGAGAGAACTCGAGGAGAAAAAACTGGCATACGAACACGAGCGCAAGCTAGCAGAAATAGAAATGCGGAAACAGAATAAAGATCTAGGGGTGCCCGAGCGCCCGCACACCCCGGGCACTACCGAACCAAAGGTCCACATCCCCAAGGATGTCGTCAGAGAATATTATCGGAACGACGACATCCAGCAGTGGTTCAAGGCCTACGAGATCGCCATGACCTCCCACCGGATTGATCGAAGTGACTGGGGAGCCGGGCTATGGGGGAGGTTCGTCAATGAAGGCCGCGATGCCCTGCTACAGCTCCCGGACCATCAGATGACCTCCTATGACCACATGAAGGCCGCCCTCCTCACTCGATACGGACTCACGCCCGAGATGTACCGCCAGAGGTTCCACGACTGCAAACGGATCCCGGGTACAACTTGGGTAGAGTATGTGAACTATTTCAGCCGAGCCTTCGAGGGGTGGATCAAGGGCAGCCACGTAACCACCTACGAGCAACTCTTTAACCTCATAGTGTGGGAGCACCTCTCCAACAATTGCTTCGTCGAGCTCAGGCAGCACCTTCTCGACAGTAAACTGACTGAACCTCGGCAGCTCGCCGCTGAAGCTGACCGATGGGAAAGCACTCGAGTGGCCCGGAGTGGGCCAAGTGAACAAAACAGAAACAACCAAGGTCTCCATCGCCCCCGAGGAGGAGGAGGAGGCCAGGGCCGGGGCAGAGATGCCGTCCCGGCAGCTCCCGCCAGCAGCACCCCGCCCCCGGCCGGTCGGGGAAACCCCCCGATGGCCCAGGGTTCCGAGCCAACGTTACTTGCCACCGGTGCCAGCGAATCGGACACTATGCCAACGACCCGAGCTGTCCGAAGAACCAGACTCCCGTGCCCCGCCAGGTCGCTGTCGCCGCGCTAGGAGAGGAGCAAACCTCCGAAGAGTATGAAGAGTACAAGCAGGAACAACCCGAGTGGGAACCCGCCGCCATGACCCTGGCCTGCCTGGGGGAAAGAGACATGATCCCGCGGGCTACCCTACCCGCCAACACCAGAAAATACAGCCAGTGGGTGAACATAAATGGGCGCAAGGCCGAAGCCCTGCGCGACACCAGGGCCAGTGTGACGGCGGTCCGCTGTCACCTGGTGACCCCGGAACAAATCCTGCCAAACGTTCTTTGCCCCGTCCGATCAGCCGACAATTCAGAGAGCCTGTGTCGGATGGCCTGCGTCCCCTTCGAATGGGGAGGAGTGTCCAGTATGCTAAAAGTGACTGTCCGCGATGATGCCCCCGTGGACTGCCTCCTGGGAAACGACCTTGAGAGTTCCCCGTGGGCGGCCGTTGAGAGAAGAGAGCACCTGGGGATGTTGGGCCTCCCGGACTGGGCATGCGTAACAACCCGGTCCATGGCCACCCGTGCCATCCCTAGACCCGAAGAACCTGAATGGCCAGCACCTCCTCCCCCGATCACCACAGAGGAAGACGCCCTCAGTACTGATCCCCCAGAGCAAACCCCAGGAGGGCCCACTCCGCTCCAAGATCTTCCAGAACTGGCTCAGTGGCGTCAAGAGGGTGGACCCACCCAAGAACAATTCCGGCAGGAGCAGAAGACCTGTCCTTCCCTCGAGGGACTCCGACAGCAAGCACTCGCCCAGAGCGCGGGAGACACCGCAGGGGCCCACTGGATCTATTGGGACAATGACCTACTATACAGCGAGCAAAGAATTGCCGAATTGGGGGCCAGTCGAGCGCTGGTGGTGCCCCTCCGCTTCAGAGACTTCCTTTTGAACTTGGCACACAATGTCCCCCTTGCTGGGCACTTGGGGCAAGACAAAACATATAACCGCCTGGTAACACACTTTTACTGGCCCAAAATGCGAAATGACGTCTCCAACCACTGCCGGGCCTGCCCCACCAGCCAGGCCAGCGGGAAGAGCGGCCGAAAACTCAAAGCACCCCTGCAACCATTCCCCGTCGTAACCACCCCGTTCGAACGGGTGGGAATAGACATTGTGGGGCCCCTGGACCCCCGAACAGCACAAGGGCATCGATTCATCCTGGTCCTGGTGGACCACGCCACCCGCTATCCGAGGCCATTCCTCTTCGGACTGTAACAGCACCAGTGGTGGGCCGAGCCCTGATGGGGATCTTCTCCCGAGTAGGATTCCCCCGGGAAGTCGTCAGCGACAGAGGCACGAACTTTATCTCCAAATATATGAAATCTCTCTGGCAGCAGTGCGGGGTTACGTACCGGTTCACGACCCCCTATCACCCGCAAGGAAACGGACTAGTCGAGCGGTTTAACCGCACTCTCAAGGGGATGATCATGGGGCTGGAGGAACCCCTACGTCACCAGTGGGACGTGCTGCTCCCGTGCCTCCTCTTCGCCTACCGAGAAGTCCCCCAGAAATCCCTCGGTTTCAGCCCCTTCGAGCTCCTGTACGGACACCCTGTCCGGGGGCCCCTCAGCCTGGTTAAAGAAGAATGGGAAATGGCCCCCCAGAAGACCCCTCCGGACGTGTATAAGTACCTCCTGGCCCTCCGCAACCAGACCCGGCGATTCAGGGAACTCGCTAAAGCCAATCTCGAGGCCAGTCAGGAGGACATGAAGAAATGGTACGATCAACATGCCTCCTCTATTGAGTTCGAGCCTGGTCAGCAAGTATGGGTAATATCTCCCATCGAACCTTGTGCCTTGCAGGACAAATGGACAGGACCCTTCAAGGTGGTCGAGCGCAAGGGCCCTGTCACCTATCTAATCGACATGGAGTCCCCCCGGAACCCCCTCCGGGTCCTCCACGCCAACAGACTCAAACCACACTTCGTACGCTCGGAGCTCAGCCTACTGATGGCCACAGATAGTGGGGCAGAGGAAGATTCCGAGCCCCTCCCTGACCTACTGAAGACCCGTGAGAAAGATGGCTCGGTGGACGGGGTCCGACTCTCCGATGCCCTGACCCCGGAGCAGCGCCAAGACTGTCGGGCCCTCCTGCGGCAATTTGCAAACCTGTTCTCCCTCACCCCCGGGGTCACCCCCTGGTGCCTTCACGACGTGGACACTGGGGACAGTCCCCCTATCCGACACCGGGCGTACCGAGTGCCAGATCGGGTGCGCGCCTGCATCCAAGACGAAGTCTCCAAAATGCTAACACTCGGAGTCATCGAGCCATCCGACAGCCCCTGGGCCAGCCCAGTCGTACTGGTCCCCAAAGCTGCTGCCCCGGGCACCACCCCGGAGCTACTATCGGGGCCTGAACGCTGTCACCCGAACCGACGCTCACCCCATTCGCCGAGCAGATGAACTGGTTGACCGCATGGGGGCTGCCCGCTACCTGAGCATCTTCGATCTGACAGCGGGCTACTGGCAGATCGGCCTCACCCCCAGAGCCCAAGAACGATCCGCTTTTTCTACCCCGGATGGTCACTACCATTTCAAAGTGATGCCATTCGGCATGAAAAATGCACCCGCCACTTTTCAACGGCTTGTGAACCAGGTATTGGCGGGCCTCGAAGAATTCAGTGCCGCCTACCTGGACGATATCGCTGTGTAAAGCCGCCACTGGACAGATCACCTCCACCACCTCCGAGAAGTCCTGCACGCCCTCCAACAGGCCGGCCTCACCATCAAGGCCAGCAAGTGCCAAATTGGCCAGGGGTCCGTGACCTACCTCGGGCACCAAGTGGGGAGCGGTCTGGTGGCCCCTCTCCAGCTCAAGATCGCTGCCATCCAGTCCTGGCAGCCACCCGTCACCCAAACCGAGGTCCGAGCCTTCTTGGGGCTCACCGGATACTACAGGCGGTTTGTGAAAGACTATGGCAGCATTGTGGGGCCTCTCACGGAACTCACATCCAAAAAAAAGCCCAAAACCGTCAACTGGACCCCGGACTGTCAAGCGGCCTTCGAGAAACTGAAGGCCGCCATGTGCACCGCCCCGGTGCTCCAGGCCCCCGACTACAGCCATGAGTTCATCGTCCAGACGGATGCCTCAGACCATGGCATTGGGGCAGTCCTCTCCCAACTAAACACCGAGGGAGTCGACCAGCCAGTGGCCTTCATTAGCCGACGCCTGCTGGCCCGAGAACAGCGCTGGAGCACCATCGAACGGGAGGCCTTTGCCGTAGTGTGGGCCCTCAAGAAGCTCCGGCCCTACCTCTTCGGTACCCACTTCCGGGTACAAACAGACCATCGACCCCTGCAATGGTTGATGCAGATGTGGGGGGAGAATCCCAAACTGTTGCGATGGTCCATCTCCCTGCAGGGGATGGACTTCACTGTGGAACACCGTCCAGGCCAGGACCACGCCAACGCGGACGGCCTGTCTCGCTTTTTCCGCCTCGACGAGGAGAGTCCCCAAGAGGATGGGTGACTCTCCCCGCCTTCAGCTGGGGGGGACGCATGTTGGACAGGCCTCGTGAAGGGCTCGCTCCCTCCCCGCATGACAGAGCCTGGACACCGGCTCTCCCGGTGCCACCAGAAGAACGACCCCGGCGACCCACAGAAGCAACCCGCAACCCGTCCCCTACGGGACACCTACTCCCGGACATCTCTGTATCACTGGCCCGGGCCCCCGCCAACACCATTGCCCCGCCCAGCCGCCATCTTGGACACTGCACCACGAGGCCGCGTGGCCTCAGCTCGACCCCAACCCTGGGCCTGGCCAGGCCCCGACATCCCGGCACCACCATCCACCCAGGAGGTGAACGGACCACTTGGCAGGTCAATGGGAGAGAGGAGTGTCGATGGCTCTCCCCCGCCAGGTGCCGATCCCCCCAGCCTCCCCGGGTGCTGGCTCTACCCCCCTGCTGGGTGTCTGGACTCCCTCATCCCGGACCTTCCGACCTCCAAGAGCGAGGGTCCGGACATCAAAGGGGGCCAGACCTATAACTGGGGCCGCTCCAGAGCAGGAAGGCAGTTGTATCCTGGAGTCGAGAGACACCTAGAAGAACTCATCCTTGACGGACTGCTGGCGCTGCCGCAGCCCTGCCTTGTGAACCATCGTCCTGCCTGCTGGCGCTGCCGCGGCATTCTGCAACCTTCCTCCTTGACGGGACCTGCTGGCGCTGCCGCGGCCCTCTGCAACCTACATCGCCTTCGGGACCTGCTGGCGCTGCCGCGGCCCTCTGCAACCTACATCATCGTCGGGACCTGCTGGCGCTGCCGCGGCCCTCCTCAAGTGAGACTTGCCATCCGAGCCTGCTGGCGCTGCCGCGGCCCGACCTTCCAGAACTCCGAGCTCGAGGATTGTGAGCTATCCATCAGACAACCTCAATACCAGAAAGGTATCAAGACTGTCCCGCTACCCCCTTTCCCTTCCAGAGACTAGAATTGAGAGGACCCTCGTGTCCCGATCTCACTGTACCGTGATACTTTGCTTCGAGAACTGCATATAAAAAGCCGTAACCTTATCTCTGTGTGGTGTCCATCTGTGGGGGGGGGGGGAAGTTACTTGTCTGTACGATCGCTGGAGACGGCCCTCACCGGAGGCCTCTCCCCTTGTCCTCGGCCGACCCTCCAGGTCCCCGTCTAACAATGCTCCACCTGTGAGTGATTAAAGGAACTGATAAAGTGATCGGTAGTCTTACGCATTTCTACTAACTGCTGCTTATGCCTGTGATCAAGGATGTGAGAATCTGAAACGCGTAAGGCACTGTAATTTACCGGTGAAGCCGCAGACTGCGCTGCTGCCTCTTGAGTTTGATGGAGAGTGCGTCCTAAAGCTTGGGCATTGTGAAACTTGGATGTTAAACATGGCTACCCGGCCGTGAGGACTGCACCATGCGCTGGACTGAGCGTACCTGCGGGCACCCTATTTGGAGAGCCATGTTTGGTTCATCATTATGGCAAGGAATTTAAAGCAGCGCAAGACACGGCTCACGTGGACCCCACTAATGGCTGTATGGAACTTTGAAATTTATAAGCGGCAGCAAGTTTTATTATGAACTATGGCTTATGTAAATGACTACTGATCCCAGAATGCACACTGTGATGTCATGTGATGCTCCACCTGTGAGTGATTAAAGGAACTGATAAAGTGATCGGTAGTCTTACGCCATTTCTACTAACTGCTGCTTATGCCTGTGATCAAGGATGTGAGAATCTGAAACGCGTAAGGCACTGTAATTTACCGGTAAAGCCGCAGACTGCGCTGCTGCCTCTTGAGTTTGATGGAGAGTGCGTCCTAAAGCTTGGGCATTGTGAAACTTGGATGTTAAACACGGCTACCCGGCCGTGAGGACTGCACCATGCGCTGGACTGAGCGTACCTGCGGGCACCCTATTTGGAGAGCCATGTTTGGTTCATCATTATGGCAAGGAATTTGAAGCAGCGCAAGACACGGCTCACGTGGAGCCCACTAATGGCTGTATGGAACTTTGAAATGTATAAGCGGCAGCAAGTTTTATTATGAACTATGGCTTATGTAAATGACTACTGATCCCAGAATGCACACTGTGATGTCATGTGATGCTCCACCTGTGAGTGAGTCACACAGCACCACACACTAAGATGCCTTGCTGTACTGTCATGCATGCACTTTGTGCATTATTGGGCCCTAGGAATCATATCTCACAAACATCCACACAACGCTACATGTCAAGCAACTTTGCTGCACTGAGTGTAAGGGCCTTCACATGCCATAGTTCCAAGTTTTTCAGGAGAATTCTATAGTTTTTGTGCACAAACACAAATAGTCAACTCCAGACTCCACAACACTAAGAACCAAAGATCATCTCTGCAGTGAATAGCCTGATTCAGTATTGGTAGTATGTAACAGCTCATGCTCACTTCACTCCCTCAGACCCAAAGAAGCTCATCTGCAGAGTCCGGCAAATATCTTCACTCTGCCCCACTCTCTTGAGCATGTTGTTATGCTATGTTATAGAAAACTTGTAGAGCACACGTTCACCATAAGGTCTCTTGAACCATCAAAGGGATTTGGAGCACCCTTCTGACACGTCACAGCTGAATTACCTCATGCATCATGGTCGATGTGGTGCAATGTTGCTCGCTTCACACACAGTTCTCACAGTTTGTTGGCCAGTACCAGTATTCTTTTCAAATGTATCCCCAGACACGTGTTTCTAGATTCCTCTTTCATCAGTGGGGAAAAATGTTCATAGGTCGCTGGACGTGTTGCCTCAGTTTCCTCAGGGTTAGTGCCACTCTCAGCGCGCAGGTGCTCACAGGGCTCGTCAGCTCACGGCCCACGGGAGCCATCTTAAACAGTCAAAGGGATTTGGAGCACCTTGCTGACAGGTCACAGCTGAATTACCTCATGCATCATGGTCGATATGGTTCAATGTTGCTCGCTTCACACACAGTTCTCACAGTTTGTTGGCCAGTGCCAGTACCAGTATTCTTTTCAAGTGTATCCCCAGACATGTGTTTCTAGATTCCTCTTTCATCAGTGGGGAAAAATGTTCATAGGTCGCTGGACGTGCTGCCGCAGTTTCCTCAGGGTTAGTGCGACTCTCAGCGCGCAGGTGCTCACAGAGCTCGTCAGCTCACGGCTCACGGGAGCCATCTTAAACAGTCAAAGGGATTTGGAGCACCCTGCTGACACGTCACAGCTGAATTACCTCATGCATCATGGTCGATGTGGTTCAATGTTGCTCGCTTCACACACAGTTCTCACAGTTTGTTGGCCAGTACCAGTACCAGTATTCTTTTCAAGTGTATCCCCAGACACGTGTTTCTAGATTCCTCTTTCATCAGTGGGGAAAAATGTTCATAGGTCGCAGTTTCCTCAGGGTTAGTGCCACTCTCAGCGTGCAGGTGCTCACAGAGCTCGTCAGCTAAGGTCTCTTGATGCTAAGGTAGCAAAAGAACACCGACTAGCATCCGGGTTAGACATAAGTTTGTCTAAACAGACAGGTTTATAAGAGTTTTGTAAAACCCATATAATTGGATGATGATCTAATGTCAGGAGGAAGAGTGTTTCAGGTGTAGGGAGCCAATATGGAAAATATAACCCCTCCTAGCCCTTTTCTTTTACTTCTTGAGATATAAGTAGATAGTGGTGGGAAGATCTAAGATGGTGATTGGTGGTGTAGCCTTGAATTCTGGAGGATACAAAGGCTGGACTTTTGCCATGGAGAGCTTTAAAAATATTGTAAGCTGTTTTGAAAACGGTCCTCTGAGCTACAGGGAGCCAGTGAAGCTTTTTCATCAATGGCTTAATATGGCAGAGTCGTGGCTGTCAAAACACCAGCTGGGCTGCCTGATTTTGAATTAGTTGCAGTCTGTTGTTTAGCGCAGTAGGAAGTACCAAATAGAGCGCATTGGCATAATCAATCCAAGTTATCAGTAGGGCAATGAGAATTTGCATGACAGCCTCTATTGTAAAGTATCCCCTAATTTTCCTTATTCCCCTAAATTGGAGGAAGCATAAGGAAGACACAGCTCCAATCTGATGATTCAGGGTTAGATCCTCATCAATAACAACCCCAAGGCTTTTCACAGCTTTCTGGCACATGGGAGGAGAACCCAAATCTAGGGGGACCAGAAAGAGTGATTCAATTGAGACAGTTTGTTCTTAGTGACCACAACGTTGGTTTTGTTGGAGTTTATCTTGAACTGGTGACTATTCATCCAGTCCTAAATATAGAGCATGATATTTTGGAAAAAAGTATTGGATTCCGTGGTGTTGTCAATGGTGAAAATCAACCGCATGTCGTCAGCATTGTTGTATAGTTCACCTTTGGCTCCTGAAGGGAATGTATTAACAGGTGGATATAAAGATTGAAAAGATGGGGTGATAAGGAGGATCATGTACATGATTCCTCTGAAAATCATCACTCAGACCCAGAGACTGTACATCATCTCTTACTCTGATGACACCCAGATCATACAATAACTGTCAGGAGACACCACAAACAGTAGTTACATTATGCCATTGACCAACATGGTTACCTTTATGTGAAATTAGTTGCTCATACTCAACCAGACAAGTTAGAAGCAATGCCATTCTGCAGCATGTACTCACCCTGGTTGCCCACATGACTAGGCCTGAAACTCTAGCCCTCCAACCACCACAGACAACTGCCCACTATCCTGGAAACCTACATCACCATCAGACTTCAAATTCCTCCATCTGCTTTCACTTTATTTGCATGGTCAGACGTTTCTTCATGTGGCTCCCTCCTGACACCTGTCCGGCAATAACCCAGGCCATTATTACATGTTGACAGTAGTCCACCAATGACCTCTACTCCAGCATCTGTGCACACCTGATAAACAAGAGGCAATCTATCCAACAAACAAATGCCAGACTATCACTCAGCCTACCTTTCGGCATGCACCTCAGAAAATTAAATTGACTCATCATTCAGACACACTGGCAGTTCCAGATGCCACACCTACAAGGCACTAAAATATGACAGACCCCCCTAGCTCACACACCATCTACGCTTCTATTAACCAATCATGAACCTCCACTATCCCTTGTACTCACCCCCAAGAAATAAATGAGGCTACAAGTCCCAGTATTGAGAGGTAATATCTTGACTGGGTCAGGACATCACAAATGGGTCTTGGAAACTTGTCAAGGCTGGACTGAGCTGGTAAAATTGGTACTGCCCAAGGAAAGGACAGTTATGTGAAGAATGATTTGAGATGTGGGGCATTCCTGCCCGTTCCCTGTCATGCAGCGCAGTAAAGGGTGTTGCTGCATTGCCCTGCATGACAGTATATTAATATATGGTCCCTTGTTTTATTTGCCTTGTAGTTCTTTCTGGTCCTCTACTTAAGCACTTTCCTGCCTTTCCACTCCAGCTACCAACTCCATTAGAGGGAGGGATGGCCCCAGCTCCTCCAATTGATCCAACTTCTCCTGGACAACACGTCCGCCTCCACTCCGCATTGATGCTTTAATGTTCCTGGGGAGTTTTTCTTTGGTCATGCTCTTGTAGTTGTGCAACCTCTTCTTGCACTCCAGGATGGCTTTTTTATTTGTGCTACACAAGTAATTTTATCCACTATGGATTGGCAAATGGCAACCTTCCCTTCCTCCCTATTGGCAATTTTGATGTGACAAATAGGAGATGTTACATTTTTGTCACCTAACATTAAAATCTGATTCCCCTCCTCATTGAAGTTAGACTTCCTCTTCCCCGGGGATGATGGCAAGTCTTCCAGGTTGGGGTTGTTACCCTCCTGGCTCCCTGAGGCTCCTTCCATAATTCTCTGTTTTGTGGACTATGGCTGAGTTGATTTTTCAGATGCTCCTGTAGTGCAAAATACTCCTGTGTGATGCAACACTGATTTGTGGCATGTATAGGGGCTTTGCGGCACACATATCAGCTGTGCCTGCTGTCATTTTCAACACTGTTGCATCGTAATTCTTGATGCGTCAATGGTCCTTTCGCCATGGTGTGCCTAACATAAATATGGAGCATTCATCATGCAGGGAAATGCCGCAACACAGCGCACATTTTTATAATGTAATGCTACATTGCGCAGCATTGTGTCAGTTTTAATAAATGTTTCCCTATATATTTTAAACACATAACCTGTCCTCAATTTTTACTGAGTGTTATGTGTTAGAAACCACGTGAGGCAACCACAATGCCCTGGTGGTAGTAAGACTTTTCCCAGTACAAAAACTGAACCCCATGAGAGGCAGTTACACAACTTCCGTCTCTTTCCAACAATGGACTCAGACTATATTTGTTAATGCACGCACTGTAGCCCTTTGTTTCTTGCCTCCTTGCCAAATATTTAGAGATTTTCCTTGCCTGCATGTCAGATGTTACTGGAGGGGAAGCCATGCTGCTTCATTTTTGGAATCCCAGCAATTGCTTTAAAGAGAGCCAAATGAAGTCTGTAAAGATGTCTTTTCAGTGTCCTAAATGGTCCAACACCAAATGTTCTGTAGCTAATTGTTGCCTTAGGAAGGACCTGATGGCCAAGCCTACGATCCACGTTAAGGTTATGAAAGCCTTCAAACATTATAAAAGTATACTAAAAAAAAGGAGAAATGAATTGTCCAAGGCGGACTGAGTAGAGCAGGAGGATGCAGCGGTTAATAAGAATAGTAAAATGTTCTGGGACACAGTCAATACATTTTGACAGGGAGTGCCCCGCTAAACACACTGCATTTCCAGTCCATCTAGCAACCTATGGAGGAAGGGTGCCTAACTCATCTACAAAAGAGTTGGTTGGAGGGTGCCTCGTGTATGTAACTCACATTAGCTGAAGTCACCTTGGCTACTAAACAAAGCTTGGGGGTAAAGCCATAGGGCCTGATGGTAAGACCATTGTTTTGATCAAGTGTAAACCTGAGGGGGGATGTGGCGGTGATGGCGGAGCAGACGGGAGCGGAGACGGATCAACGACACGCCTAATCTTCGTGTATCGACTCCAAAACGGAGGATGTGGTACATGAGCCAGCTGTGAGCTTCATGAGGGCTCTTTTGAAGCTTTGAGATTCGGAATGACTCGTTAATTACGAGTTTCAGTATCGACGCGGCTCCACTGGCCCCCCGACCACCATTTTGAGAAGACTGCTGAGGGTCTAATTTTCTCACAGCGCCTTCCTTATCTTTTTAGGTGCTGCCCACCCTTCGACCATTTCACAAGCATTTCAAGACTTTGCAGGTATCTTTCCTCAGGATGCACTTTGTTATTAATTTGCAGCTCTTTCCTCACAATTTAGGCGCATAATAGCTCTCCTCAGCTTTCATCCGCCATTTCGCTTAACACCTATCTATGTCACTGACGGAGCTTTCATCCTATGCGGTACTTTGTTGAACTTTCATTATCACAAAATAAATACTGTCTGCGCTGCTGGGACGCTGTTTCCTTCAAAACCCTTCGCGAATGCCACAATAGATGACTGTATCAACTGTCTTGTTGCGACGTATTCTGAATTCATGCAGACGGGCTGATTACATTTTTCTGGAACATTTCCCCCTCATTCTCCCAATCTGCTTGTTGCATTACTAGCCTCAGATGCCTTAGTTGTTGTTTATTGTGTGCACAACCAATGCCTTTTATCTATTATATTTATGTGACTCACCACTGTTTTCCATGGTATATTTTTAGGTATGTTTACAATTCCCTTTTCATGATTGTTTGCTACATGTTTATTTGTATACTCATAAAATTACGCTACTGCAGGATTTTTTACCTTCTTGCTTGTTTTCCTATTATGTTGTGAAGCTCATTTTCTAAACTCTCTACTTGGAAGCGGTACCACTATCGATTTTCCATTGCAGTTTTTAGTTTCTTTACGGGAAAACAAGTTAAAGAGTCACTTCAATCCAAATCTTCATCCCGCAGATTTCTTCTTTATACTAGTTCACGCTACCAGTGCTTAGATATGAATGACCCAGCTAATTCTTCACCAAAAAGTGCATCATCAGCGGCGACTACCATAGCTTCTAGTGGTACTAAAACATCAACTTAAAGACTGAAGAAGGATCCTCCCTCTTCTCCTAAACAAGTCTCTTCAGTCACCATGGACTTATTGTTAGAGGAAATTAGGGCTTTACGCCCATTTGTTGAAGAAACCACTTCTACACTCCAGGAAACTACGTCTATACTCCAGGAACTTTCTAATAAATGGTCATGTGTAGAACATCGCGTCACAACTCCGGAACAAACTGTTGACTCTTTGCACTCTTCTACTTCGAAAATTGACTCCTTATGCTCTCAGGTGTCAACTCTACACGAACAAATAGAAAAATTGAAAGTAGAAATAGAAGAAATAATCTCTGTATTTATGGTTTGCCGGAAGGGACAGAAGGGTCAGACTCAATTGCTTTCTTCAAGACTTTTATTCCCAAACTTCTGAAACTTCCAGAAAGCACCAACTTAAACATCCAAAGAGCTCATCGACTAGGTTCATTGTCGCACCTAGCATCTGCTTCCTCAACGAGTAAAGCAAGAGGAGTGATATTATATTTCTTGACTACACCGACTGTTGAAAATTCTTTCTGCAGCCAGAGCATTGAATAAAATCACTTGGTCGGGGAACTCATTATTCTTCACTCAGGATTACGCTAAATCAACAGCAGACCGTCGCAAGGAGTTCTTGGCAATAAGACCTCAGTTACAATCGATGGGAGCGAGATATGGTCTCTTTCACCCATGCTTATTCAACGTGACTATTAACGACAAAACTACTACTTATGAGGATCCACTAAAGCTCAAGAGCTTCCTCTATTCTTCTCAGGCTGATTCAATGGATACCTCTTTTTTTGTCACACTCTAAGTAGATATTTTTCATTCTGTTTTGCCTTCATTCCTTGCATGAGCCTCACCTTACTTATGGTGTAGTCACAAGTATACCCATGGAGCATCTCATGGGCTGGTTTTAATATTGTTACAGTTTTACGTCTCTCATTACTGTACATTTCACTTTTTGCCTCGTTCGTAGATTATTCTTATGTCAGCATGGCACTATTTTTACTTCTATGTTCTTAAACTATGATTAACCTCTTTTTTCCTTTTACAGGTTTGTTATTTGCGTCTTCCTCCTTTCCACATGTTTTTCTACAGTTCATTGGTACCGTTCTCCTCTCCCGTCTCTCCTCGTGGGTCTCGGACACGTCAGTGTTCTGTGTGGCCTCCAATCCCCCCACCCCTCGTATGGTTTGGAATTGATGTAACTTTTTCTTCTCATTTATCCTTTTTAGCTTCTGTACTATCATCCTTCCCGTTCATTTCTTTTTTCCTCTTTTTCTTGTTTGCTTACTTACACTTCTATTCATATCACAATCTTTCTTTCTCTTTCCGCACATTCTATACTTTCAAACATTGTATACTTCTTGCATCTTACTTTTTTTCTTTTTCTTATTCTTATTTCAAACACTTTACTATGTATACAGTTGGTTTATTGATAGAAATGTTTTTATGCTTTCAACACTTTGCCTACTTCGGTATTTATTATATTACTTGTTTTATGCCTTTAAAAATTATATCTTGGAATGTCAGAGGTTTACATTCACCTTATAAGCGGCAGAGAGTTTTGACTCATTTAACTAAACTAGGAAAAGATATTGCATGTCTGCAGGAATCTCATCTATCAGCTGAGGAATCTGCAAAGTTGAAAAGAGGTTGGGTAGGTGAAGTCCTTTTTTCCCCTGGTAATGGCAAATGTAATGGTGTCCTTATTCTCTGCAGAAAGTCCCTTTCTATCAAGGTACTCTCACATACCTCAGATCAAACGGGTAAATGGTTATTTGTAAAGCTCCTGGTGGATAATGTCCTACTCTCTATATTGAATATTTATGCACCTACAGTTGGAGACCCTTCCTTCTGGATATTCCTGTCCCAACATGTTACACAACACTATGCGAATAATTTTATCCTTGCAGGGGACTGCAATGAAATTTGTGACCCCTTTATTGATCGGAATTCCTCAGCCCCTTTTGTCCCTCATAGATCTCACAAATCATTCCCACAAATGATTAGACAACACAAACTTATAGACGCCTGGAGATTATGAAATCCCACACTCAGAGAATACTCCTTTTACTCATCAGTACATCACACTCAGTCAAGATTACATTACTTTTTTCTCTCTCACAATCTCACTTAATCACTAGTGGGTGCAAATATTGGTTATATCCTAATATCAGACCATGCACCCGTAATCATTCGTCTTGATGTGTTGCAGCCACCTCCAGATTCACGCAAGTGGCATTTTAATAACACTTTGCTTTTAGAACCATTATTCACATCTTCTTTTATCTCTTTCTTTAATGAGTACTTTCTTTTGAATCACAGGGACAACATACCTTTTCTTGTGGTTTGGGACGCCTTCAAGGCCTCAGCTAGAGACTTCATTATTAACTTTGTCTCGAAAAAAAGTTGAACATGCTACTATTGCCCTTTTGACCAAAATTAAACAGCTGGAACACTCCTATTATTCTTCCTACTATCTACTAAAATCTAGCGCAAAGTATTATGGTGGTCAGAATAAAGCAGGAAAACTACTAGCTAATTACTTAAAGGTGAAACAAAATAAGCTTAATATAGAATCTATCTTTGATCAAAATCATCAGCTGAAATTTAAGGATAAAGACATTTTAAATGAATTCCTTCTTTTTTACAAGTCACTCTATTCCTCTGAAACTCTTGCCTTAGATCATACTATTTCCCATTTCCTCTCCAAAATTCAGTATGCTCCAAATGTGCACCCAGATCTCTCACCTTTAGAATCTGACCTGTCAAAAAAGAAACTCCTTAATGCCTTAAAAACGCTTAAAAAAGACAAAGCACCGGGCCAAGATGGTTTCACTGTAGAATTTTTCACCCATTATGCACACTTACTCATTCCTAAACTGCATGCCCTCATACTCGCTTTTCTACAATCTGGTGAATCTCATGGTTCCTTCTCAGATGCCCTTATTTGTATTATACCTAAGGAAGGCAAGGATCCCCAACTTTGTAAAAATGACCGTCCCATTTCTTTGGCAAATATTGACTATAACATTTTCTCCAAGGCTTTGGCTTTAAGTTTAGAATCTGGTATGCCCGATTTGTTAGGAACCGAGCAATCTGGTTTTGTTAAGGGATGACTCATCACAGATAACCCACGTTTGTTTTTTGATATTCTTTCTAAATTCTCACATACTAACCACTCATTGGCAGCCATAGTCTTGGACGCAGAAAATGCTTTCCACAGAGTTGAATGGCCTTACCTCTTCAGCACACTAAAATGGTTTGGCTTTGGCCCAAAAAACACTGCTTTCATATCTCTTTTATATTCTAATCCAAGATTAGCTATATCAGCCTATAATGCAGTTTCTTCCTATTTTCATCTGGGCAGAGGTGTCCGACAGAGCTGCCCTCTATCCCCTTTTCTCTTTAATCTTGCTCTGGAACCTTTCTTGCTGCGGATTTGCCAAAATGGTAACATTCACGGTTTCACTTTTAAGGATACTAATGTTAAAATGGTGGCTTACGCTGATGAGATCCTTCAATTCCTTTCACAACCTCAGGTTTCCCTTCCCACTTTTATAGAAGAAGTTGACTCATTTGCATCTGTCTCTGGCTACAAATTAAATAAAGATACATGTGATATCCTACCCCTTACCAAGTATACTTTCAAAGCTGAATTTACTACTTCAGGTTTCATGTGGAATCCTCAATATATTAAATACTTAGGCTTACATTTTACTTCCTCCATATCAGGAACGATATCTCGCTGCTTGGACAATTGTATGCAAAGACTTTAATCTCTAACAGCGAGATGGCATCCCTTATATTTGTCTTGGTGGGGTCGCTTAGACACCATAAAAATTATGCTCTCTCTTATAGTTTTATACACAATTTCTAATATTTCAGTATCTATTCCTTCAAAATATTTTAGAAAGCTTAATTCAGTCTTATCTTCCTTCCTGTGGAGAAACAAAAAACAGCGTATGTCCTTATAAAAATTAATTTGTCCAAACACGGAAGGTGGAACAAATTTCCCCGATTTTCCTACTTACCATAAATCCTTCTTATTATATCAATCGTTAAACTGGCTTTCTGAATCTTCTGTTAATCGTCCTCTCTGGACTACTCTTGAGCAATCTTTTCTTTCACCTTTTTCCTTTCAGGAATATCTATTTTTCACGCGTAAACCACAGTCTGTATCTTCCCCTATAGTTAAATTTACCTCCAAAATACTCCCTCCTACTACCTTACCCTCTTTTCTTAACCTTCCTTTATGGCATAATAAACTTATTGTGATCAATAATAAACCTCTTTTCTGGAAATCCTGGAGACAACGGGGCTTGATTTGGGTGCATCAGTTATATGACAACAGTCAACCTTTATCCTTTACACAGGTCCGTACATTATTTACTTTGCCTTCTAATCTCAGTTCTAAATATTCTCTTTTTTTGAAAGCTGTTCAAGTTGCTTATACACATTATACACCCTCTGTATCACCCGCTCCTCATAGTGATGAATTGAGATCCCTTATTATTAACAATTCCAAGGCATCTGTCATATATACATTTCTTCATATCTCACCTGAATCAAGAGACAAAACCGAAGAAGTAGAAACGTTGTGGGAAAAAAGATTTAGAATCTTCCTGGACAGTGGGCCTTTCGGATGATATATGGCGTAAACTTAGAAAATCTTCTAGGGCTGCAAATACTACACAGACACTTTCCTTCATATATAATAGGCTCTTACTTTCTCCATTAGTTCTCAATACACAACACTCTCATCTTCCTGATACTTGTTGGTCATGCTCGTCACCACGTGCTGGCCTATGCCATATGCTTTTCTACTGCAAATTGGTTAGGGATTTTTGGGAAAAGATGTGGTCTCAAATTAATGCCATCTTTAGTTCTGCTCACCCCCTCTCTATACATCATGGGCCCGATGTAGGAGCCTTAATACCGGTCGGAAACGGCCGATTTCGGCCGTTTCCGACTGGTAAATGGCCATTTGGTATGTAGGTGCCCGTTTCCAAGGGCATATGTAGGTAACTGCACATTTACCGAATCGGTAAAATGACCTAATCGGTAAAATACCGATTCGTTAATTCTACCGATTCGGTAAATTCCTAATGTAGGTGGGACTCTTCTGAGTCCCACAGGTGTTACTGAATTGGTATTTTACCATGAAATACAACTTCATGGTAAAATACCGATTCCGGTGTGCATGCACATGTGTGCAGCATGCACACCTATGCCATGTGGCAGGCAGACCTGCCCCTAGGGCACGTATGCCTGCCACATGGCACCCAAGCCTGTATTGGGAGTGCTAGGGGGTGTCAAAGTGACACCC
Source organism: Lissotriton vulgaris (assembly GCF_964263255.1). Classification (NCBI taxonomy): domain Eukaryota; kingdom Metazoa; phylum Chordata; class Amphibia; order Caudata; family Salamandridae; genus Lissotriton; species Lissotriton vulgaris. The sequence goes on from NC_141685.1 coordinate 848,529,771, forward strand.
CCTGCACCCTTGCAGAAATCGGTAATTACCGAATCGGTAAATACCGATTCGGTAATGCCCTTTGATTCCTATGGGCTTCAAGGCCCATAGGAATCAATGGGGGATACCGATTCGGTATTTACAAAATCGCTAAATACCGAATCTTACAGATTCGGTATTTACCGATTCTGAAATACCCACATCTCCCCCCCTCCAATTTACCACTTCTCAAATACCGAATCGGTATGATTTGGTATTTAAGAAGTGGTAAATTGGAGTTTACCTACATCGGGCCCCTAATCTTTTTAGGAAGTTTAGCCCCTGTTTGGATAGGTTGCAACTCTAATATTCGGATCATAGATTTATTATTGGCAGTGACCTTTCAACAAATCACCAAAAATTGGAAAGATTTTACTATATTATCTTAACAGGCATGGTGGTATGCTGTTTGTTATAACCACAGACTGGACACGTCTTTTGTGTATCCATTACACATGGCAATAAAACGTCTAGATTTGTGGTCACCTGTCACGACGTTCATTGACATGAGTGCCAGACGTTCTCTGTCACATACTCCTCGCCAACAAGAAGTGCCTAAACCTCCATGACTTCCCTTATGCTGTTGTTATATAGTTTATCCTACATTGTATTTTATAATATACTTTCTTGTAGATCATCCAAGTTTCCTTTATAAACCAATATTCCATTTATTGTTGCTCTATTATTTGTATATGTTATAACTGACTGTATTTTACTTAAGTGTTTTCTTTTTATTCATTTTACATTGATACTTTATATGTAACTCTTTTATGCTTATTATTATTAATATGTATTTTACATTATTGTATTACTTCAACTTAATGAAATTATTTTGAACTAAAAAGTGTAAATCTGAGATCTGGGGTCCATCTGTTACCAATGTGTTCAACATCTTCCTGAGCGATAGTTTACCCAGCTCTTGGGCATTATCGGTGATTGTCTGATTTTTAACGAGGGAGATTCAAATGCCCCCCGGTGCTCATAACCAATTTCTTTAATTGACAGCACTGTGAAGATCATAGGCAGGGTCGTTTTCTCTCACTTTAAACATTCATCCAAACAAAATAAAATCTTAATCCCCAGTCAATATATTTGAGGTCAGGGCTAAGTACAGTGGAGCAGTGTTTGAACCTGAACCTCATCCTGGGCAAGTACAATATCGCCAGGCGCTGCCCCATGGACCTAGCCTTCAAGCACTTGCCCACAGCTTTTTATTTTGTTAAACGTACCTAGCTGTGGTAGATTTTATTGGATCTGGGGGTAGAGGTATCATTGGTCAATTTTCTCCACACCCTTCATGTTAATTTAGCTGACAGAGTCTGCTATGGTCCTTCGAGGGGGGACTGATTGAATCTTTTTACCTCTCCCGTGCAGTCCACCGAGGATATATCCTTGTCTCATTCTTATTCATTCTCTATATTAACAATGTTTTTCCCTGTCTTACCAATGCCCCTAATGATAATCCTGTGGTGGGGACGAAGCTTGTCCCAGCTTTGTCATATGCTGAAGATGCAGTACTCATGGCCTGTACACCTAACACTCTCTGTAAGCTAGTTGTTTCCTTCATATCTTTTATGGGCGAGTTTGACTCAGTAACCAATCTAAGTCCGGGTAAACCCATCTCAAATTTATCCATGGGCAGTAACATCTTGGCCAGGGCTAGCCACTATACTTACTTAGGAGTTTTTTTGGCTCCTCATGTACTTGATATACTCAGATTAAAAATGCTTGCCATAAATCGTCCAATTCTGACGAAGCCATATTTAATCTAGACCAATCTCAAGGTCACACAGCAGTGCTTCCATTACTTACAGTCTACAAAGTCCAGTGCGGTCGGTTGCATTTAAGGGGCAGGTGTCTGAAGTTGCCCTATCTCATCACTGCTCCAATATGAGGAAAACCACGCATGTCGACAACTTCTTTCAGTTCCACTATGCAGTTCATATTATATTATGCACACTGAGTTGAAGAATTTATCGGATCTATTGCACCTGGCCCCTTTTACCATCTAAGTATCACTATAGACTTTTCAGGAACCAGCTTGAGTAGGGCGATTATAAAGGATTGCTTATCCTGTGAGTATGAGCTTAGAATACCTTGGCTTGCTTACTTGAAGTACTCATGTAATATGATTAACTTTCATGAATGTTTTAATTTTTTTTGATTTCACTGATTTTAATGCATTTTAGCCTGTGAATATATATATTTTTTTGTTTAAGACATTTTTATTGAAATTTTGCAAATACATATCTAGCCATAAAATATCATATATAGCATAGGAAAAATAAACAAACAGACAAATAGCAAATTAGCAAAATAGTGATATTAGAATTAAAAAGAAGGGGAGAGAAAGAAAGAGCAGAAAAGGGAAAGGAGGAAGAAAGAAAAAAGAGAGATAGTAAAACAAAAAGTCAGGGTGGAAAGAACAAGAAATCGTGTTGGATGGTAGTGGAAAGGAAAAGAGAGAAAATGAACGAGCAGGAGGGTGTGTAGAGAGATAAGTAGTAAAAGGAAGCCAAAGAAGATCTGATTTGATTTTATGGGCAACAGAAGAAGAGCAAACAGAAGCAATTTGATGTTCATCACAAATAAAGTTCCAACAAGTGAGAAAGGAAATCTTTGAGTTATCTTTCCAAGATGATAAAATAACTTTAAAAGCTAATGCAATAAAAAGGTCCAATAATCTAGGAGAAGAAAATGCAACATCTATATCAGGAGATAAGGAGCCAGGGAAAACATTCTGTTAAGTTAGAACAGTATTAAAGTTAAATACTAACATGCAAACGTTCCAAACAGAATTCCAAAAGGATAAAACATTGGAACATTCATAAAGGAAATGTGTTAACGTGCCCGTTTCAGTGGAACATGACCAACATAATGGGAATGCTGTGGATGAAAATTTACAAATGGTAATAGGAGTAATAAGTGCTCTTTGATAAATAAAATACAAAGATTGTGTTATACAAGCATCAGCAGAAACTTTAAATAATTTAGACCACAGTTTGTCCTAGGTAATAACAGAAAAAGAAACGGATAAATCTGTTTCCCATGCATTCTCAATTGGAGATTTAGGGCGTTCAGCAACAGTAGACATTAATAACTTATATACAGCAGAGGCTTTAGGTCTGTGAGTTGATAATAAAGAATATAAAGGTGTGCAAGGGGAAATAGACGGTTTTTGAGGAGGGAGGGAAAGAGTAGCTAGATGTGATTGTATGGCATTAACAATAATATCATTTTAAAATGGGGTTTGTAGACAAAAAGGTACAATTTGACATGAAAACTATCTGTTGAAGAGAGAAATCTTTCAAGAGGGAGCGTTCAAAATGATCCCATTTGGGAACGGGGAAATCCACAAAATCATACGCTAATGAAAAAGATTGTTTAATCAAAAAAGCAGAATGATAAGCAGTAAAATGTGGAAAAAGCACACCACCCTTATCCTTAGGACGTATGAGTTTGTGTAGAGCAATTTGTGGGTGTTTACTATTCCACAAACATTTTGTGCATATAGAATTTTAACAGGAAGCATAGATAGTGTATATAAAACATGAGGCATAATCATCAACAGATAATCCATCGGGTCCCGGGGCTTTTGATTTCTTTAGGGCTTTAATGGCATTGGTTATCTCCTGAGAAGTTATGTCTTTTTCTAACGCATTAAATTCATCAGATAAAGATGTAGGGGCGGAGAGACCTGAAAAAAGGTGTTTAAGTTCAAATCAGTGGGAAATGTGTCATCGGTATAAAGAGATTTAAAATAGTCATGGAAAACTTCAGCAATGTCTTTGTCCAATAATACTAGTGTATTAGGAGATTCATTAAGAATAGTGCCAATAGTCTTACGTTCAGATTTAATCTTTAAATAGTTAGCTAACATTTAGATTTAGATGTAATCTTAAGTAAAACATGACATGCATCAGTTGTTGCTAATTTGTTGAGTTCAGATTTAGCCTTGATTAAATCATGTAGGACATTAGAGGAACTGGAAGTAAAATACATATGTTCTAAGCTTTTGATTTGTCGCAGTTGATCTTCATATTTTTTCCTGGTAGATTTCTTTTTCTTAGATACAAAAGAAATGGTAAAGGCACGGAAAGCAGCTTTTAAAGCATCCCAATTGTTAGGAACAGAGGTATATGATGGGTCATTAAGACTAAAGAATTCATTAATAGAAGAGGAAGCTTCTTTAAGAAAAACCGTATCATTCAACAAAAAAGGTATTAATTTTCCATCGGCTAAATTGAGGGGAGACATGTGTAAGATCCAAAACAGCATACACAGGGGCATGATCTGATATGAAAATGGAACCAATTTCAGATTTTTGGATAGAGGGGAGCAAAGATTTACTAGTTAAAATATATTCAATTCTGGAACGGGTGCGATGTACATTAAAAAAAAAGGTAAATTCAGTTAGGTCAGGATCACAAGTTTTCCAATCATCATATAATGGACGAGAGGCAATGGCCGACTGAAAAGATTTGTGAGATCTATCAGGTTGCAATTTACAATTGGATAATCTATCAGAAAAGGGGTCCAACCATTGGTTAAAGTCGCCTGCAACAACAATATTGGGGCAATCAATTGAAGAGATGAGGACTTTAATATCGTTCCAAAATTTGGGATCAGGCTTGACAGGACCATAAATATTCAGTAGAACTAACGTTTAATTTTGTATTACAATCTTTATTCTAATCAAGGGTGTGGGAGGTGGATTCTGGACCCATTCACTTTCCAAAATAGCATGAAATCATCAAAGGGGAATGGATCACTTGTCCTGCTCAACCATTGGGTATACAGGAAATGAGGATGTCCCAGATGAAAAAAGGCCCTCATGCACGTGATGGGTATGGTGGTATCTGAAGCGGTATATGTTGATTCTCCGCTTTTAGATCACGTCAGTGCATAATCATTGGGTCTGATTTCGATTTATGCAGCCTCCACCAGGAGGTTTTTACCCATGGTTGACACAGTAGTGAGCCAGTGGTAAAAAAGTTATGTTAAAAAGACACATCAACCTAAGTTCTGCTGCTTTATTTTACTTGGTTGCAGGTCTAGTAAACTCTATAGGAGTGCATCACCTTGGACTGAGTTACGAGTACTGGATGCACTCAGAGTAGTAAAAAACTAGAGGGGGGGAGATTGTGAGGGTATTTAAAAAAAGGTCGACATGTTTCTGCCTTGGTCTGCCTGGGTATAGGACTTAAGGGCATTCATCAGGACCAGTGATTGGGAAACGTGAGGTTTAACGAAAAATAAGTGCTCAAATGTGAACGAAATAGGTATTAACCTGTTTCTTCGGACTGGAGGTCTTATGGTACCTGTAAAGAGTAAGCACATGGTTTTCGGCATACATACAGGGTTTGGGGGAAGGGCGGACATACATACCGAGCAGAACGTTGCTGCTTCTATCTATTCATACGTGAATATATAAACAACTAAAAAATGGCAATACTTTAAAACCGGTTAACAATCATGGCAATGTCAACTCTCTCTTTTTCTCTCCATACTCATGCAGCGGGTGTTTAGCGTGCTATTCGACAGTGGTTACATTGTGTTTAGTGTCGATCAAGAACGCCAATATTGACTACGGTAGTGATGGTGGTGAGCCAATGGTGGGTGGCTATGCGATAAGGACTATGTTATACAATGTGAGTGCTCAGCACTTGTTACCTCGCGCATTTAATTAACACGCTCCTGTCGGATAGTAGAGTTCTTGGAAGGGGCTAGAGGGTAGAGAAGGGGTAGTTAGCATGGGTGGTGTGGAATACTTGCGGTTTTAGGAGACACCTTCATCGGTCTCGCTACCTGTTGCACCCGATCCTCAGCTTGCTTCGTCAGTGCGCTGCTCTGCCCCTACTGATCCGGAAACGATAGGTACTGTTTCCGGGTCGTTTTAAACGACGGAATGGCCCTGTCGGTGACTCCCTATTGGTCTGCTGCTGTTGCTATAGTAACCTGGGGATGTTTTGTGTTCAAGATTACATAGAATTTATTTATTTGCCAGCGCCAGCCAGGGTATATTATCATTCAGTCCATCGCTGTCAGTTTTGAGCCTATGCACCCATCTTTGTTCTTTTTCGAAAATAACTTTTTCGGCATTGTGGTCTTTGTTTGGCAAGGTTTCAAGGATGACCCACTGTAAGTCTTGGACGGTGTGGCCCTTTTCTAGATAGTGAGTGGCCATCTTAGTAGTGCTCTTTTTACACTTCACGTTGCCTCTGTGTTCGCACAGTCTTTGTTTGGCTTTCCTGCAGGTCATTCCTATGTATCTCAGGTTACATGGACACGTGGCTTGATTTGGGTGCATCAGTTATATGACAACAGTCAACCTTTATCCTTTACACAGGTCCGTACATTATTTACTTTGCCTTCTAATCTCAGTTCTAAATATTCTCTTTTTTTGAAAGCTGTTCAAGTTGCTTATACACATTATACACCCTCTGTATCACCCGCTCCTCATAGTGATGAATTGAGATCCCTTATTATTAACAATTCCAAGGCATCTGTCATATATACATTTCTTCATATCTCACCTGAATCAAGAGACAAAACCGAAGAAGTAGAAACGTTGTGGGAAAAAAGATTTAGAATCTTCCTGGACAGTGGGCCTTTCGGATGATATATGGCGTAAACTTAGAAAATCTTCTAGGGCTGCAAATACTACACAGACACTTTCCTTCATATATAATAGGCTCTTACTTTCTCCATTAGTTCTCAATACACAACACTCTCATCTTCCTGATACTTGTTGGTCATGCTCGTCACCACGTGCTGGCCTATGCCATATGCTTTTCTACTGCAAATTGGTTAGGGATTTTTGGGAAAAGATGTGGTCTCAAATTAATGCCATCTTTAGTTCTGCTCACCCCCTCTCTATACATCATGGGCCCGATGTAGGAGCCTTAATACCGGTCGGAAACGGCCGATTTCGGCCGTTTCCGACTGGTAAATGGCCATTTGGTATGTAGGTGCCCGTTTCCAAGGGCATATGTAGGTAACTGCACATTTACCGAATCGGTAAAATGACCTAATCGGTAAAATACCGATTCGGTAATTCTACCGATTCGGTAAATTCCTAATGTAGGTGGGACTCTTCTGAGTCCCACAGGTGTTACTGAATTGGTATTTTACCATGAAATACAACTTCATGGTAAAATACCGATTCCGGTGTGCATGCACATGTGTGCAGCATGCACACCTATGCCATGTGGCAGGCAGACCTGCCCCTAGGGCACGTATGCCTGCCACATGGCACCCAAGCCTGTATTGGGAGTGCTAGGGGGTGTCAAAGTGACACCCCCTGCACCCTTGCAGAAATCGGTAATTACCGAATCGGTAAATACCGATTCGGTAATGCCCTTTGATTCCTATGGGCTTCAAGGCCCATAGGAATCAATGGGGGATACCGATTCGGTATTTACAAAATCGCTAAATACCGAATCTTACAGATTCGGTATTTACCGATTCTGAAATACCCACATCTCCCCCCCTCCAATTTACCACTTCTCAAATACCGAATCGGTATGATTTGGTATTTAAGAAGTGGTAAATTGGAGTTTACCTACATCGGGCCCCTAATCTTTTTAGGAAGTTTAGCCCCTGTTTGGATAGGTTGCAACTCTAATATTCGGATCATAGATTTATTATTGGCAGTGACCTTTCAACAAATCACCAAAAATTGGAAAGATTTTACTATATTATCTTAACAGGCATGGTGGTATGCTGTTTGTTATAACCACAGACTGGACACGTCTTTTGTGTATCCATTACACATGGCAATAAAACGTCTAGATTTGTGGTCACCTGTCACGACGTTCATTGACATGAGTGCCAGACGTTCTCTGTCACATACTCCTCGCCAACAAGAAGTGCCTAAACCTCCATGACTTCCCTTATGCTGTTGTTATATAGTTTATCCTACATTGTATTTTATAATATACTTTCTTGTAGATCATCCAAGTTTCCTTTATAAACCAATATTCCATTTATTGTTGCTCTATTATTTGTATATGTTATAACTGACTGTATTTTACTTAAGTGTTTTCTTTTTATTCATTTTACATTGATACTTTATATGTAACTCTTTTATGCTTATTATTATTAATATGTATTTTACATTATTGTATTACTTCAACTTAATGAAATTATTTTGAACTAAAAAGTGTAAATCTGAGATCTGGGGTCCATCTGTTACCAATGTGTTCAACATCTTCCTGAGCGATAGTTTACCCAGCTCTTGGGCATTATCGGTGATTGTCTGATTTTTAACGAGGGAGATTCAAATGCCCCCCGGTGCTCATAACCAATTTCTTTAATTGACAGCACTGTGAAGATCATAGGCAGGGTCGTTTTCTCTCACTTTAAACATTCATCCAAACAAAATAAAATCTTAATCCCCAGTCAATATATTTGAGGTCAGGGCTAAGTACAGTGGAGCAGTGTTTGAACCTGAACCTCATCCTGGGCAAGTACAATATCGCCAGGCGCTGCCCCATGGACCTAGCCTTCAAGCACTTGCCCACAGCTTTTTATTTTGTTAAACGTACCTAGCTGTGGTAGATTTTATTGGATCTGGGGGTAGAGGTATCATTGGTCAATTTTCTCCACACCCTTCATGTTAATTTAGCTGACAGAGTCTGCTATGGTCCTTCGAGGGGGGACTGATTGAATCTTTTTACCTCTCCCGTGCAGTCCACCGAGGATATATCCTTGTCTCATTCTTATTCATTCTCTATATTAACAATGTTTTTCCCTGTCTTACCAATGCCCCTAATGATAATCCTGTGGTGGGGACGAAGCTTGTCCCAGCTTTGTCATATGCTGAAGATGCAGTACTCATGGCCTGTACACCTAACACTCTCTGTAAGCTAGTTGTTTCCTTCATATCTTTTATGGGCGAGTTTGACTCAGTAACCAATCTAAGTCCGGGTAAACCCATCTCAAATTTATCCATGGGCAGTAACATCTTGGCCAGGGCTAGCCACTATACTTACTTAGGAGTTTTTTTGGCTCCTCATGTACTTGATATACTCAGATTAAAAATGCTTGCCATAAATCGTCCAATTCTGACGAAGCCATATTTAATCTAGACCAATCTCAAGGTCACACAGCAGTGCTTCCATTACTTACAGTCTACAAAGTCCAGTGCGGTCGGTTGCATTTAAGGGGCAGGTGTCTGAAGTTGCCCTATCTCATCACTGCTCCAATATGAGGAAAACCACGCATGTCGACAACTTCTTTCAGTTCCACTATGCAGTTCATATTATATTATGCACACTGAGTTGAAGAATTTATCGGATCTATTGCACCTGGCCCCTTTTACCATCTAAGTATCACTATAGACTTTTCAGGAACCAGCTTGAGTAGGGCGATTATAAAGGATTGCTTATCCTGTGAGTATGAGCTTAGAATACCTTGGCTTGCTTACTTGAAGTACTCATGTAATATGATTAACTTTCATGAATGTTTTAATTTTTTTTGATTTCACTGATTTTAATGCATTTTAGCCTGTGAATATATATATTTTTTTGTTTAAGACATTTTTATTGAAATTTTGCAAATACATATCTAGCCATAAAATATCATATATAGCATAGGAAAAATAAACAAACAGACAAATAGCAAATTAGCAAAATAGTGATATTAGAATTAAAAAGAAGGGGAGAGAAAGAAAGAGCAGAAAAGGGAAAGGAGGAAGAAAGAAAAAAGAGAGATAGTAAAACAAAAAGTCAGGGTGGAAAGAACAAGAAATCGTGTTGGATGGTAGTGGAAAGGAAAAGAGAGAAAATGAACGAGCAGGAGGGTGTGTAGAGAGATAAGTAGTAAAAGGAAGCCAAAGAAGATCTGATTTGATTTTATGGGCAACAGAAGAAGAGCAAACAGAAGCAATTTGATGTTCATCACAAATAAAGTTCCAACAAGTGAGAAAGGAAATCTTTGAGTTATCTTTCCAAGATGATAAAATAACTTTAAAAGCTAATGCAATAAAAAGGTCCAATAATCTAGGAGAAGAAAATGCAACATCTATATCAGGAGATAAGGAGCCAGGGAAAACATTCTGTTAAGTTAGAACAGTATTAAAGTTAAATACTAACATGCAAACGTTCCAAACAGAATTCCAAAAGGATAAAACATTGGAACATTCATAAAGGAAATGTGTTAACGTGCCCGTTTCAGTGGAACATGACCAACATAATGGGAATGCTGTGGATGAAAATTTACAAATGGTAATAGGAGTAATAAGTGCTCTTTGATAAATAAAATACAAAGATTGTGTTATACAAGCATCAGCAGAAACTTTAAATAATTTAGACCACAGTTTGTCCTAGGTAATAACAGAAAAAGAAACGGATAAATCTGTTTCCCATGCATTCTCAATTGGAGATTTAGGGCGTTCAGCAACAGTAGACATTAATAACTTATATACAGCAGAGGCTTTAGGTCTGTGAGTTGATAATAAAGAATATAAAGGTGTGCAAGGGGAAATAGACGGTTTTTGAGGAGGGAGGGAAAGAGTAGCTAGATGTGATTGTATGGCATTAACAATAATATCATTTTAAAATGGGGTTTGTAGACAAAAAGGTACAATTTGACATGAAAACTATCTGTTGAAGAGAGAAATCTTTCAAGAGGGAGCGTTCAAAATGATCCCATTTGGGAACAGGGAAATCCACAAAATCATACGCTAATGAAAAAGATTGTTTAATCAAAAAAGCAGAATGATAAGCAGTAAAATGTGGAAAAAGCACACCACCCTTATCCTTAGGACGTATGAGTTTGTGTAGAGCAATTTGTGGGTGTTTACTATTCCACAAACATTTTGTGCATATAGAATTTTAACAGGAAGCATAGATAGTGTATATAAAACATGAGGCATAATCATCAACAGATAATCCATCGGGTCCCGGGGCTTTTGATTTCTTTAGGGCTTTAATGGCATTGGTTATCTCCTGAGAAGTTATGTCTTTTTCTAACGCATTAAATTCATCAGATAAAGATGTAGGGGCGGAGAGACCTGAAAAAAGGTGTTTAAGTTCAAATCAGTGGGAAATGTGTCATCGGTATAAAGAGATTTATAATAGTCATGGAAAACTTCAGCAATGTCTTTGTCCAATAATACTAGTGTATTAGGAGATTCATTAAGAATAGTGCCAATAGTCTTACGTTCAGATTTAATCTTTAAATAGTTAGCTAACATTTAGATTTAGATGTAATCTTAAGTAAAACATGACATGCATCAGTTGTTGCTAATTTGTTGAGTTCAGATTTAGCCTTGATTAAATCATGTAGGACATTAGAGGAACTGGAAGTAAAATACATATGTTCTAAGCTTTTGATTTGTCGCAGTTGATCTTCATATTTTTTCCTGGTAGATTTCTTTTTCTTAGATACAAAAGAAATGGTAAAGGCACGGAAAGCAGCTTTTAAAGCATCCCAATTGTTAGGAACAGAGGTATATGATGGGTCATTAAGACTAAAGAATTCATTAATAGAAGAGGAAGCTTCTTTAAGAAAAACCGTATCATTCAACAAAAAAGGTATTAATTTTCCATCGGCTAAATTGAGGGGAGACATGTGTAAGATCCAAAACAGCATACACAGGGGCATGATCTGATATGAAAATGGAACCAATTTCAGATTTTTGGATAGAGGGGAGCAAAGATTTACTAGTTAAAATATATTCAATTCTGGAACGGGTGCGATGTACATTAAAAAAAAAGGTAAATTCAGTTAGGTCAGGATCACAAGTTTTCCAATCATCATATAATGGACGAGAGGCAATGGCCGACTGAAAAGATTTGTGAGATCTATCAGGTTGCAATTTACAATTGGATAATCTATCAGAAAAGGGGTCCAACCATTGGTTAAAGTCGCCTGCAACAACAATATTGGGGCAATCAATTGAAGAGATGAGGACTTTAATATCGTTCCAAAATTTGGGATCAGGCTTGACAGGACCATAAATATTCAGTAGAACTAACGTTTAATTTTGTATTACAATCTTTATTCTAATCAAGGGTGTGGGAGGTGGATTCTGGACCCATTCACTTTCCAAAATAGCATGAAATCATCAAAGGGGAATGGATCACTTGTCCTGCTCAACCATTGGGTATACAGGAAATGAGGATGTCCCAGATGAAAAAAGGCCCTCATGCACGTGATGGGTATGGTGGTATCTGAAGCGGTATATGTTGATTCTCCGCTTTTAGATCACGTCAGTGCATAATCATTGGGTCTGATTTCGATTTATGCAGCCTCCACCAGGAGGTTTTTACCCATGGTTGACACAGTAGTGAGCCAGTGGTAAAAAAGTTATGTTAAAAAGACACATCAACCTAAGTTCTGCTGCTTTATTTTACTTGGTTGCAGGTCTAGTAAACTCTATAGGAGTGCATCACCTTGGACTGAGTTACGAGTACTGGATGCACTCAGAGTAGTAAAAAACTAGAGGGGGGGAGATTGTGAGGGTATTTAAAAAAAGGTCGACATGTTTCTGCCTTGGTCTGCCTGGGTATAGGACTTAAGGGCATTCATCAGGACCAGTGATTGGGAAACGTGAGGTTTAACGAAAAATAAGTGCTCAAATGTGAACGAAATAGGTATTAACCTGTTTCTTCGGACTGGAGGTCTTATGGTACCTGTAAAGAGTAAGCACATGGTTTTCGGCATACATACAGGGTTTGGGGGAAGGGCGGACATACATACCGAGCAGAACGTTGCTGCTTCTATCTATTCATACGTGAATATATAAACAACTAAAAAATGGCAATACTTTAAAACCGGTTAACAATCATGGCAATGTCAACTCTCTCTTTTTCTCTCCATACTCATGCAGCGGGTGTTTAGCGTGCTATTCGACAGTGGTTACATTGTGTTTAGTGTCGATCAAGAACGCCAATATTGACTACGGTAGTGATGGTGGTGAGCCAATGGTGGGTGGCTATGCGATAAGGACTATGTTATACAATGTGAGTGCTCAGCACTTGTTACCTCGCGCATTTAATTAACACGCTCCTGTCGGATAGTAGAGTTCTTGGAAGGGGCTAGAGGGTAGAGAAGGGGTAGTTAGCATGGGTGGTGTGGAATACTTGCGGTTTTAGGAGACACCTTCATCGGTCTCGCTACCTGTTGCACCCGATCCTCAGCTTGCTTCGTCAGTGCGCTGCTCTGCCCCTACTGATCCGGAAACGATAGGTACTGTTTCCGGGTCGTTTTAAACGACGGAATGGCCCTGTCGGTGACTCCCTATTGGTCTGCTGCTGTTGCTATAGTAACCTGGGGATGTTTTGTGTTCAAGATTACATAGAATTTATTTATTTGCCAACGCCAGCCAGGGTATATTATCATTCAGTCCATCGCTGTCAGTTTTGAGCCTATGCACCCATCTTTGTTCTTTTTCGAAAATAACTTTTTCGGCATTGTGGTCTTTGTTTGGCAAGGTTTCAAGGATGACCCACTGTAAGTCTTGGACGGTGTGGCCCTTTTCTAGATAGTGAGTGGCCATCTTAGTAGTGCTCTTTTTACACTTCACGTTGCCTCTGTGTTCGCACAGTCTTTGTTTGGCTTTCCTGCAGGTCATTCCTATGTATCTCAGGTTACATGGACACGTGATCATGTAGACCACGTGTGTTGTATTACAGTTTGTGTGGCTATTCAGGGTCCATCTGAAGTTAGGAAGTAGTTGGAGCTCTTTAGTAGGTTTTGTCAGGCTGCAGACTGAACACGAGCCACAAGGGTAATGTCCTTGTACTTGTGGGTTCCCCCATAAGTTAGTATGTTGTTTTGGTGGTTTTGGTGGTGGTCTCGTGTGCACCAGTATGTCTTTTAGGTTTTGGCTCCTTTTATTTGCAAACCTGGGTTTTTCCCATGTAAGGTTGCCTGACGTAAGTATGCGCCAGTTCTTGTTCACTATTTTCTTGATGTTATTCGTCATGGCACTGTATGTGGTAACACATGTGAGGACATCCTCCGGTTGGTCTTTTGGGGTGCATTCGAGCAGTGCCTCTCTGTTTTGGTTCCTGGCACGTTTTTTGCATTTGGAGATTACTTTTTTAGGGTAATCGCGAGCCTCCAATTTCTTACAAAGATCTTCAGCTTGTGTTTTGTACTCTTTTGTGTCACTACAATTCCGTCGAAACCTGAGGAACTGGCTGTATGGTAAGTTGTCTCGTAGAGGTCGGGGGTGGAAGCTGTTGAAGGATAACAAGCTATTTTTCGCTGTAGTCTTAAAGAAAGTACGGGTTTGTAAGGTGTTGGCTTCAGCGTAAATCGTGACATCTAGGAAGTCAATGCTCCTATTGTTGGCACAGTAGGTGAACTTGAGGCAGTCATCATTTTGGTTGAGCCAGTTGTGGAATTCTGTCAGTTTTTCTTGATCTCCCTTCCAGATGACAAAAATGTCATCAATGTATCGTTTCCAAAAAAGGATACATTGATGATAGGGGTTGCTTGCTGCATCCAGGATATGTCTGTCCTCAAAGGTGCTGACATACAGTCCGGCAACGCTCGGGGCAAAAGTACTGCCCATCGAGGTGCCATGACATTGAAGGTACAGTTTGTCCTTGTACTGGAAATATTTTTCCATAAGTGCCATCCGGCAGCACTCCAGAACGAAATGTCTGGGTGTCTTGTATGCCCAAGAGGTGCTGAACAGAATGCTTTCCAGGGTCTCCATGGTTTTCTCTTGTGGGAGACAGAACTCTCACAAAACATGAAGAAAGTGTACTAAACAAAGGTTTGGGATACGTACTAACACCGAAACTGGATGCATTCAAGACAAAATGCGAGATGGCAGAGTTCTGTAGAAAATTGAAACTTAAAGCCTTTTTTCAAGGAGAACAACCACAAATAAATGATGGGGATACCACACTGAAGAAGAAATCAACCTTTTGCCCATTGAATCACCAAGTCCCAATTGAGATACTAGCATTCGAGCAGGCACTATTCAAAGGCATTGACGACCTCGCTCATGACACTCAGAAACCATTTCAGAACATTACCAGATCGGAACAACTAGCACTGAATGCACTGAAAAGCGACAGTGACATAGTCATAAAACCGGCCGATAAAGGCGGAGGAGTGGTCCTCCTAACAAAGTCAGGATACGACCAACAATGCATGGATCTGTTGGCAGATGAAAAATTCTACAAAATACTATCAGAAGACCCCACGGCCAGACTGCAAAGAACAATCGCAATGATGATCGAGGAAGGAGAAACGAACAATTGGATATCCAAGAAGGAAGGGGATTACCTTAGGACTAACACACCATGAACCCCTTACTTCTACTCATTGCCAAAGACACACAAAGGACGACTCCCACCACCAGGGAGACCAATCGTGTCAGGAATTGGATCCATCCTGGAACCCCTTTCCCAATTTGCTGACCAGTACCTAAGACCACTTGTACAAAAAACTCCAACATACCTGAAGGATACAAGAGATCTCCTTAATCAAATAAAAGACATCGAATACTCACCCAACACCATGCTTCTGGTTGGATTCAATGTGGAAAGCCTTTATACTAGTCTCCCACAAGAGAAAACCATGGAGACCCTGGAAAGCATTCTGTTCAGCACCTCTTGGGCATACAAGACACCCAGACATTTTGTTCTGGAGTGCTGCCGGATGGCACTTATGGAAAAATGTTTCCAGTACAAGGACAAACTGTACCTTCAATGTCATGGCACCTCGATGGGCAGTACTTTTGCCCCGAGCGTTGCCGGACTGTATGTCAGCACCTTTGAGGACAGACATATCCTGGATGCAGCAAGCAACCCCTATCATCAATGTATCCTTTTTTGGAAACGATACATTGATGACATTTTTGTCATCTGGAAGGGAGATCAAGAAAAACTGACAGAATTCCACAACTGGCTCAACCAAAAAGATGACTGCCTCAAGTTCACCTACTGTGCCAACAATAGGAGCATTGACTTCCTAGATGTCACGATTTACGCTGAAGCCAACACCTTACAAACCCGTACTTTCTTTAAGACTACAGCGAAAAATAGCTTGTTATCCTTCAACAGCTTCCACCCCCGAACTCTACGAGAGAACTTACAATACAGCCAGTTCCTCAGGTTACGACGGAATTGTAGTGACACAAAAGAGTACAAAACACAAGCTGAAGATCTTTGTAAAAAATTGGAGGCTTGCGATTACCCTAAAAAAGTAATCGCCAAATGCAAAAAACGTGCCAGGAACCAAAACAGAGAGGCACTGCTCAAATGCACCCCAAAAGACCAACCGGAGGATGTCCTCACATGTGTTACCACATACAGTGCCATGACGAATAACATCAAGAAAATAGTGAACAAGAACTGGCGCATACTTACGTCAGGCAACCTTACATGGGAAAAACCCAGGTTTGCAAATAAAAGGAGCTGAAACCTAAAAGACATACTAGTGCACACGAGACCACCACCAAAACCACCAAAACAACATACTAATTTATGGGGGAACCCACAAGTACAAGGACATTACCCTTGTGGCTCGTGTTCAGTCTGCAGCCTGACAAAACCTACTAAAGAGCTCCAACTACTTCCTAACTTCAGATGGACCCTGAATAGCCACACAAACTGTAATACAACACACGTGGTCTACATGATCACGTGTCCATGTAACCTGAGATACATAGGAATGACCTGCAGGAAAGCCAAACAAAGACTGTGCGAACACAGAAGCAACGTGAAGTGTAAAAAGAGCACTACGAAGATGGCCACTCACTATCTAGAAAAGGGCCACACCGTCCAAGACTTACAGTGGGTCATCCTTGAAACCTTGCCAAACAAAGACCACAATGCCGAAAAAGTTCTTTTCGAAAAAGAACAAAGATGGGTGCATAGGCTCAAAACTGACAGCGATGGACTGAATGATAATATACCCTGGCTGGCGCTGGCAAATAAATAAATTCTATGTAATCTTGAACACAAAACATCCCCAGGTTACTATAGCAACAGCAGCCGACCAATAGGGAGTCACCGACAGGGCCATTCCGTCGTATAAAACGACCCGGAAACAGTACCTATCGTTTCCGGATCAGTAGGGGCAGAGCAGCGCACTGACGAAGCAAGCTGAGGATCGGGTGCAACAGGTAGTGAGACCGATGAAGGTGTCTCCTAAAACCTCAAGTATTCCACACCACCCATGCTAACTACCCCTTCTCTACCCTCTAGCCCCTTCCAAGAACTCTACTATCCGACAGGAGCATGTTAATTAAATGCGCGAGGTAACAAGTGCTGAGCACTCACATTGTATAACATAGTCCTTATCGCATAGCCACCCACCATTGGCTCACCACCATCACTACCGTAGTCAATATTGGCGTTCTTGATCGACACTAAACACAATGTAACCACTGTCGAATAGCACGCTAAACACCCGCTGCATGAGTATGGAGAGAAAAAGAGAGAGTTGACATTGCCATGATTGTTAACCGGTTTTAAAGTATTGCCATTTTTTAGTTGTTTATATATTCACGTATGAATAGATAGAAGCAGCAACGTTCTGCTCGGTATGTATGTCCCCCCTTCCCCCAAACCCTGTATGTATGCCGAAAACCATGTGCTTACTCTTTACAGGTACCATAAGACCTCCTGTCCGAAGAAACAGGTTAATACCTTTTTCGTTCACATTTGAGCACTTATTTTTCGTTAAACCTCGCGTTTCCCAATCACTGGTCCTGATGAATGCCCGTAAGTCCTATACCCAGGCAGACCAAGGCAGAAACATGTCAACCTTTTTTTAAATACCCTCACAATCTCCCCCCTCTAGTTTTTTACTACTCTGAGTGCATCCAGTACTCGTAACTCAGTCCAAGGTGATGCACTCCCATAGAGTTTACTAGACCTACAACCAAGTAAAATAAAGCAGCAGAACTTAGGTTGATGTGTCTTTTTAACATAACTTTTTTACCACTGGCTCACTACTGTGTCAACCATGGGTAAAAACCTCCTGGTGGAGGCTGCATAAATCGAAATCAGACCCAATGATTATGCACT
The DNA here is from genome assembly GCF_964263255.1 of Lissotriton vulgaris. Classification (NCBI taxonomy): domain Eukaryota; kingdom Metazoa; phylum Chordata; class Amphibia; order Caudata; family Salamandridae; genus Lissotriton; species Lissotriton vulgaris. The sequence continues at coordinate 848,547,794 of NC_141685.1, forward strand.
GACGTGATCTAAAAGCGGAGAATCAACATATACCGCTTCAGATACCACCATACCCATCACGTGCATGAGGGCCTTTTTTCATCTGGGACATCCTCATTTCCTGTATACCCAATGGTTGAGCAGGACAAGTGATCCATTCCCCTTTGATGATTTCATGCTATTTTGGAAAGTGAATGGATCCAGAATCCACCTCCCTCACCCTTGATTAGAATATTATCAGCAGCGCACAGCTGTGGGAGTCTCTCGAAAAATCCCTGGATTAGACAACATACCCTGACCTGCCAATATCCAAATGGCAGAAAACCTGGGATTAAGCTATTCCCTGGAAGAAATTGATGAAATACTTTCCAGACCGGCACGCTTCGTGAACAGTGACCTCGCTCAGACTCTCTCCAGCTCTACAGAATGGGACGAACTGACCGAATTAAAAAAAGAACAGGTCAGAACAGCCGTACACGGCATTATCATGACGGAGTATCTCAGAGTAAATACGGCACCGAGAGGACTCTGGGTCACAACTGCACCGAGAATTTTCCTAAAAGATCTAGCCTTTAGAAAAGACTGGTCAGTCATATCATGGAAGTGCACAAGAGACTACCTAGTCCTCATCATAAAAACGGCCACCAGACTAACAGATGAACTAACAGTAAAAATCCAGATCCTGGAAACCAAACTAAATAACACTGTTAACATCACAATATACAAAACCAAATTGGACGAAATAAATAAAGAGATGAGTGAATCCCACGAATACTTGGTACAGACTAAGCTACAGAAACTCGCAAAAGAACTGAAAAAGTTCTCAATGGATAAAGTACATCCGTATAGCAGTAAAGACTACAAGTCTGATGACAACGCCTCTAACTATGGATCAGACAGTGGTGCCTCCAGCACTGGCTCAGATCAAGAAACGGACAATTACAACAGTCCCAGGAATCGCCAACAGAATAAACGAGGCAACCGACGAGAACGCAACTTCTGGCGCCCACCTTTCTTCCAAATGGGCAACCAAGGGATGCCGTTCCAACCCTATAACCCTCATTTCCAGGGATGGATGAATCCATACTTCCAAGGCCCACAGATGATGAGCCACCAGTTACCACATCAAGGAGGTCGAAATTTCCAACAAAGGATTCCTTTTTTAGGGAATGGCCGGACAACCGAGAAAACAAGGAGAAGAGGGGTCACCTGGTCCGACCAAACGAGACAGGTACAAACAAGGAGCGTGGCAAAAGCGAAAACAGGAACAAACGCGACTCCCTCATCGTCAACCTAACAGACAGAACTCTCACGAAACATGAAGAAAGTGTACTAAACAAAGGTTTGGGATACGTACCAACACCGAAACTGGATGCATTCAAGACAAAATGCGAGATGGCAGAGTTCTGTAGAAAATTGAAACTTAAAGCCTTTTTTCAAGGAGAACAACCACAAATAAATGATGGGGATACCACACTGAAGAAGAAATCAACCTTTTGCCCATTGAATCACCAAGTCCCAATTGAGATACTAACATTCGAGCAGGCACTATTCAAAGGCATTGACGACCTCGCTCGTGACACTCAGAAACCATTTCAGAACATTACCAGATCGGAACAACTAGCACTGAATGCACTGAAAAGCGACAGTGACATAGTCATAAAACCGGCCGATAAAGGCGGAGGAGTGGTCCTCCTAACAAAGTCAGGATACGACCAACAATGCATGGATCTGTTGGCAGATGAAAAATTCTACAAAATAATATCAGAAGACCCCACGCCCAGACTGCAAAGAACAATCGCAATGATGATCGGGGAAGGAGAAACGAACAATTGGATATCCAAGAAGGAAGGGGATTACCTTAGGACTAACACACCACGAACCCCTTACTTCTACTCATTGCCAAAGACACACAAAGGACGACTCCCACCACCAGGGAGACCAATCGTGTCAGGAATTGGATCCATCCTGGAACCCCTTTCCCAATTTGCTGACCAGTACCTAAGACCACTTGTACAAAAAACTCCAACATACCTGAAGGATACAAGAGATCTCCTTAATCAAATAAAAGACATCGAATACTCACCCAACACCATGATTCTGGTTGGATTCGATGTCGAAAGCCTTTATACAAGTCTCCCACAAGAGAAAACCATGGAGACCCTGGAAAGCATTTTGTTCAGCACCTCTTGGGCATACAAGACACCCAGACATTTTGTTCTGGAGTGCTGCCGGATGGCACTTATGGAAAAAAATTTCCAGTACAAGGACAAATTGTACCTTCAATGTCATGGCACCTCGATGGGCAGTACTTTTGCCCCGAGCGTTGCCGGACTGTATGTCAGCACCTTTGAGGACAGACATATCCTGGATGCAGCAAGCAACCCCTATCATCAATGTATCCTTTTTTGGAAACGATACATTGATGACATTTTTGTCATCTGGAAGGGAGATCAAGAAAAACTGACAGAATTCCACAACTGGCTCAACCAAAAAGATGACTGCCTCAAGTTCACCTACTGTGCCAACAATAGGAGCATTGACTTCCTAGATGTCACGATTTACGCTGAAGCCAACACCTTACAAACCCGTACTTTCTTTAAGACTACAGCGAAAAATAGCTTGTTATCCTTCAACAGCTTCCACCCCCGAACTCTACGAGAGAACTTACAATACAGCCAGTTCCTCAGGTTACGATGGAATTGTAGTGACACAAAAGAGTACAAAACACAAGCTGAAGATCTTTGTAAAAAATTGGAGGCTCGCGATTACCCTAAAAAAGTAATCGCCAAATGCAAAAAACGTGCCAGGAACCAAAACAGAGAGGCACTGCTCAAATGCACCCCAAAAGACCAACCGGAGGATGTCCTCACATGTGTTACCACATACAGTGCCATGACGAATAACATCAAGAAAATAGTGAACAAGAACTGGCGCATACTTACGTCAGGCAACCTTACATGGGAAAAACCCAGGTTTGCAAATAAAAGGAGCCGAAACCTAAAAGACATACTAGTGCACACGAGACCACCACCAAAACCACCAAAACAACATACTAACTTATGGGGGAACCCACAAGTACAAGGACATTACCCTTGTGGCTCGTGTTCAGTCTGCAGCCTGACAAAACCTACTAAAGAGCTCCAACTACTTCCTAACTTCAGATGGACCCTGAATAGCCACACAAACTGTAATACAACACACGTGGTCTACATGATCACGTGTCCATGTAACCTGAGATACATAGGAATGACCTGCAGGAAAGCCAAACAAAGACTGTGCGAACACAGAAGCAACGTGAAGTGTAAAAAGAGCACTACGAAGATGGCCACTCACTATCTAGAAAAGGGTCACACCGTCCAAGACTTACAGTGGGTCATCCTTGAAACCTTGCCAAACAAAGACCACAATGCCGAAAAAGTTCTTTTCGAAAAAGAACAAAGATGGGTGCATAGGCTCAAAACTGACAGCGATGGACTGAATGATAATATACCCTGGCTGGCGCTGGCAAATAAATAAATTCTATGTAATCTTGAACACAAAACATCCCCAGGTTACTATAGCAACAGCAGCCGACCAATAGGGAGTCACCGACAGGGCCATTCCGTCGTATAAAACGACCCGGAAACAGTACCTATCGTTTCCGGATCAGTAGGGGCAGAGCAGCGCACTGACGAAGCAAGCTGAGGATCGGGTGCAACAGGTAGTGAGACCGATGAAGGTGTCTCCTAAAACCTCAAGTATTCCACACCACCCATGCTAACTACCCCTTCTCTACCCTCTAGCCCCTTCCAAGAACTCTACTATCCGACAGGAGCATGTTAATTAAATGCGCGAGGTAACAAGTGCTGAGCACTCACATTGTATAACATAGTCCTTATCGCATAGCCACCCACCATTGGCTCACCACCATCACTACCGTAGTCAATATTGGCGTTCTTGATCGACACTAAACACAATGTAACCACTGTCGAATAGCACGCTAAACACCCGCTGCATGAGTATGGAGAGAAAAAGAGAGAGTTGACATTGCCATGATTGTTAACCGGTTTTAAAGTATTGCCATTTTTTAGTTGTTTATATATTCACGTATGAATAGATAGAAGCAGCAACGTTCTGCTCGGTATGTATGTCCCCCCTTCCCCCAAACCCTGTATGTATGCCGAAAACCATGTGCTTACTCTTTACAGGTACCATAAGACCTCCTGTCCGAAGAAACAGGTTAATACCTTTTTCGTTCACATTTGAGCACTTATTTTTCGTTAAACCTCGCGTTTCCCAATCACTGGTCCTGATGAATGCCCGTAAGTCCTATACCCAGGCAGACCAAGGCAGAAACATGTCAACCTTTTTTTAAATACCCTCACAATCTCCCCCCTCTAGTTTTTTACTACTCTGAGTGCATCCAGTACTCGTAACTCAGTCCAAGGTGATGCACTCCCATAGAGTTTACTAGACCTACAACCAAGTAAAATAAAGCAGCAGAACTTAGGTTGATGTGTCTTTTTAACATAACTTTTTTACCACTGGCTCACTACTGTGTCAACCATGGGTAAAAACCTCCTGGTGGAGGCTGCATAAATCGAAATCAGACCCAATGATTATGCACTGACGTGATCTAAAAGCGGAGAATCAACATATACCGCTTCAGATACCACCATACCCATCACGTGCATGAGGGCCTTTTTTCATCTGGGACATCCTCATTTCCTGTATACCCAATGGTTGAGCAGGACAAGTGATCCATTCCCCTTTGATGATTTCATGCTATTTTGGAAAGTGAATGGATCCAGAATCCACCTCCCTCACCCTTGATTAGAATATTATCAGCAGCGCACAGCTGTGGGAGTCTCTCGAAAAATCCCTGGATTAGACAACATACCCTGACCTGCCAATATCCAAATGGCAGAAAACCTGGGATTAAGCTATTCCCTGGAAGAAATTGATGAAATACTTTCCAGACCGGCACGCTTCGTGAACAGTGACCTCGCTCAGACTCTCTCCAGCTCTACAGAATGGGACGAACTGACCGAATTAAAAAAAGAACAGGTCAGAACAGCCGTACACGGCATTATCATGACGGAGTATCTCAGAGTAAATACGGCACCGAGAGGACTCTGGGTCACAACTGCACCGAGAATTTTCCTAAAAGATCTAGCCTTTAGAAAAGACTGGTCAGTCATATCATGGAAGTGCACAAGAGACTACCTAGTCCTCATCATAAAAACGGCCACCAGACTAACAGATGAACTAACAGTAAAAATCCAGATCCTGGAAACCAAACTAAATAACACTGTTAACATCACAATATACAAAACCAAATTGGACGAAATAAATAAAGAGATGAGTGAATCCCACGAATACTTGGTACAGACTAAGCTACAGAAACTCGCAAAAGAACTGAAAAAGTTCTCAATGGATAAAGTACATCCGTATAGCAGTAAAGACTACAAGTCTGATGACAACGCCTCTAACTATGGATCAGACAGTGGTGCCTCCAGCACTGGCTCAGATCAAGAAACGGACAATTACAACAGTCCCAGGAATCGCCAACAGAATAAACGAGGCAACCGAAGAGAACGCAACTTCTGGCGCCCACCTTTCTTCCAAATGGGCAACCAAGGGATGCCGTTCCAACCCTATAACCCTCATTTCCAGGGATGGATGAATCCATACTTCCAAGGCCCACAGATGATGAGCCACCAGTTACCACATCAAGGAGGTCGAAATTTCCAACAAAGGATTCCTTTTTTAGGGAATGGCCGGACAACCGAGAAAACAAGGAGAAGAGGGGTCACCTGGTCGGACCAAACGAGACAGGTACAAACAAGGAGCGTGGCAAAAGCGAAAACAGGAACAAACGCGACTCCCTCATCGTCAACCTAACAGACAGAACTCTCACGAAACATGAAGAAAGTGTACTAAACAAAGGTTTGGGATACGTACCAACACCGAAACTGGATGCATTCAAGACAAAATGCGAGATGGCAGAGTTCTGTAGAAAATTGAAACTTAAAGCCTTTTTTCAAGGAGAACAACCACAAATAAATGATGGGGATACCACACTGAAGAAGAAATCAACCTTTTGCCCATTGAATCACCAAGTCCCAATTGAGATACTAACATTCGAGCAGGCACTATTCAAAGGCATTGACGACCTCGCTCGTGACACTCAGAAACCATTTCAGAACATTACCAGATCGGAACAACTAGCACTGAATGCACTGAAAAGCGACAGTGACATAGTCATAAAACCGGCCGATAAAGGCGGAGGAGTGGTCCTCCTAACAAAGTCAGGATACGACCAACAATGCATGGATCTGTTGGCAGATGAAAAATTCTACAAAATAATATCAGAAGACCCCACGCCCAGACTGCAAAGAACAATCGCAATGATGATCGGGGAAGGAGAAACGAACAATTGGATATCCAAGAAGGAAGGGGATTACCTTAGGACTAACACACCACGAACCCCTTACTTCTACTCATTGCCAAAGACACACAAAGGACGACTCCCACCACCAGGGAGACCAATCGTGTCAGGAATTGGATCCATCCTGGAACCCCTTTCCCAATTTGCTGACCAGTACCTAAGACCACTTGTACAAAAAACTCCAACATACCTGAAGGATACAAGAGATCTCCTTAATCAAATAAAAGACATCGAATACTCACCCAACACCATGATTCTGGTTGGATTCGATGTCGAAAGCCTTTATACAAGTCTCCCACAAGAGAAAACCATGGAGACCCTGGAAAGCATTTTGTTCAGCACCTCTTGGGCATACAAGACACCCAGACATTTTGTTCTGGAGTGCTGCCGGATGGCACTTATGGAAAAAAATTTCCAGTACAAGGACAAATTGTACCTTCAATGTCATGGCACCTCGATGGGCAGTACTTTTGCCCCGAGCGTTGCTGGACTGTATGTCAGCACCTTTGAGGACAGACATATCCTGGATGCAGCAAGCAACCCCTATCATCAATGTATCCTTTTTTGGAAACGATACATTGATGACATTTTTGTCATCTGGAAGGGAGATCAAGAAAAACTGACAGAATTCCACAACTGGCTCAACCAAAAAGATGACTGCCTCAAGTTCACCTACTGTGCCAACAATAGGAGCATTGACTTCCTAGATGTCACGATTTACGCTGAAGCCAACACCTTACAAACCCGTACTTTCTTTAAGACTACAGCGAAAAATAGCTTGTTATCCTTCAACAGCTTCCACCCCCGAACTCTACGAGAGAACTTACAATACAGCCAGTTCCTCAGGTTACGACGGAATTGTAGTGACACAAAAGAGTACAAAACACAAGCTGAAGATCTTTGTAAAAAATTGGAGGCTCGCGATTACCCTAAAAAAGTAATCGCCAAATGCAAAAAACGTGCCAGGAACCAAAACAGAGAGGCACTGCTCAAATGCACCCCAAAAGACCAACCGGAGGATGTCCTCACATGTGTTACCACATACAGTGCCATGACGAATAACATCAAGAAAATAGTGAACAAGAACTGGCGCATACTTACGTCAGGCAACCTTACATGGGAAAAACCCAGGTTTGCAAATAAAAGGAGCCGAAACCTAAAAGACATACTAGTGCACACGAGACCACCACCAAAACCACCAAAACAACATACTAACTTATGGGGGAACCCACAAGTACAAGGACATTACCCTTGTGGCTCGTGTTCAGTCTGCAGCCTGACAAAACCTACTAAAGAGCTCCAACTACTTCCTAACTTCAGATGGACCCTGAATAGCCACACAAACTGTAATACAACACACGTGGTCTACATGATCACGTGTCCATGTAACCTGAGATACATAGGAATGACCTGCAGGAAAGCCAAACAAAGACTGTGCGAACACAGAAGCAACGTGAAGTGTAAAAAGAGCACTACGAAGATGGCCACTCACTATCTAGAAAAGGGCCACACCGTCCAAGACTTACAGTGGGTCATCCTTGAAACCTTGCCAAACAAAGACCACAATGCCGAAAAAGTTCTTTTCGAAAAAGAACAAAGATGGGTGCATAGGCTCAAAACTGACAGCGATGGACTGAATGATAATATACCCTGGCTGGCGCTGGCAAATAAATAAATTCTATGTAATCTTGAACACAAAACATCCCCAGGTTACTATAGCAACAGCAGCCGACCAATAGGGAGTCACCGACAGGGCCATTCCGTCGTATAGAACGACCCGGAAACAGTACCTATCGTTTCCGGATCAGTAGGGGCAGAGCAGCGCACTGACGAAGCAAGCTGAGGATCGGGTGCAACAGGTAGTGAGACCGATGAAGGTGTCTCCTAAAACCGCAAGTATTCCACACCACCCATGCTAACTACCCCTTCTCTACCCTCTAGCCCCTTCCAAGAACTCTACTATCCGACAGGAGCATGTTAATTAAATGCGCGAGGTAACAAGTGCTGAGCACTCACATTGTATAACATAGTCCTTATCGCATAGCCACCCACCATTGGCTCACCACCATCACTACCATAGTCAATATTGGCGTTCTTGATCGACACTAAACACAATGTAACCACTGTCGAATAGCACGCTAAACACCCGCTGCATGAGTATGGAGAGAAAAAGAGAGAGTTGACATTGCCATGATTGTTAACCGGTTTTAAAGTATTGCCATTTTTTAGTTGTTTATATATTCACGTATGAATAGATAGAAGCAGCAACGTTCTGCTCGGTATGTATGTCCCCCCTTCCCCCAAACCCTGTATGTATGCCGAAAACCATGTGCTTACTCTTTACAGGTACCATAAGACCTCCTGTCCGAAGAAACAGGTTAATACCTTTTTCGTTCACATTTGAGCACTTATTTTTCGTTAAACCTCGCGTTTCCCAATCACTGGTCCTGATGAATGCCCGTAAGTCCTATACCCAGGCAGACCAAGGCAGAAACATGTCAACCTTTTTTTAAATACCCTCACAATCTCCCCCCTCTAGTTTTTTACTACTCTGAGTGCATCCAGTACTCGTAACTCAGTCCAAGGTGATGCACTCCCATAGAGTTTACTAGACCTACAACCAAGTAAAATAAAGCAGCAGAACTTAGGTTGATGTGTCTTTTTAACATAACTTTTTTACCACTGGCTCACTACTGTGTCAACCATGGGTAAAAACCTCCTGGTGGAGGCTGCATAAATCGAAATCAGACCCAATGATTATGCACTGACGTGATCTAAAAGCGGAGAATCAACATATACCGCTTCAGATACCACCATACCCATCACGTGCATGAGGGCCTTTTTTCATCTGGGACATCCTCATTTCCTGTATACCCAATGGTTGAGCAGGACAAGTGATCCATTCCCCTTTGATGATTTCATGCTATTTTGGAAAGTGAATGGATCCAGAATCCACCTCCCTCACCCTTGATTAGAATATTATCAGCAGCGCACAGCTGTGGGAGTCTCTCGAAAAATCCCTGGATTAGACAACATACCCTGACCTGCCAATATCCAAATGGCAGAAAACCTGGGATTAAGCTATTCCCTGGAAGAAATTGATTAAATACTTTCCAGACCGGCACGCTTCGTGAACAGTGACCTCGCTCAGACTCTCTCCAGCTCTACAGAATGGGACGAACTGACCGAATTAAAAAAAGAACAGGTCAGAACAGCCGTACACTGCATTATCATGACGGAGTATCTCAGAGTAAATACGGCACCGAGAGGACTCTGGGTCACAACTGCACCGAGAATTTTCCTAAAAGATCTAGCCTTTAGAAAAGACTGGTCAGCCATATCATGGAAGTGCACAAGAGACTACCTAGTCCTCATCATAAAAACGGCCACCAGACTAACAGATGAACTAACAGTAAAAATCCAGATCCTGGAAACCAAACTAAATAACACTGTTAACATCACGATATACAAAACCAAATTGGACGAAATAAATAAAGAGATGAGTGAATCCCACGAATACTTGGTACAGACTAAGCTACAGAAACTCGCAAAAGAACTGAAAAAGTTCTCAATGGATAAAGTACATCCGTATAGCAGTAAAGACTACAAGTCTGATGACAACGCCTCTAACTATGGATCAGACAGTGGTGCCTCCAGCACTGGCTCAGATCAAGAAACTGACAATTACAACAGTCCCAGGAACCGCCAACAGAATAAACGAGGCAACCGACGAGAACGCAACTTCTGGTGCCCACCTTTCTTCCAAATGGGCAACCAAGGGATGCCGTTCCAACCCTATAACCCTCATTTCCAGGGATGGATGAATCCATACTTCCAAGGCCCACAGATGATGAGCCACCAGTTACCACATCAAGGAGGTCGAAATTTCCAACAAAGGATTCCTTTTTTAGGGAATGGCCGGACAACCGAGAAAACAAGGAGAAGAGGGGTCACCTGGTCGGACCAAACGAGACAGGTACAAACAAGGAGCGTGGCAAAAGCGAAAACAGGAACAAACGCGACTCCCTCATCGTCAACCTAACAGACAGAACTCTCACGAAACATGAAGAAAGTGTACTAAACAAAGGTTTGGGATACGTACCAACACCGAAACTGGATGCATTCAAGACAAAATGCGAGATGGCAGAGTTCTGTAGAAAATTGAAACTTAAAGCCTTTTTTCAAGGAGAACAACCACAAATAAATGATGGGGATACCACACTGAAGAAGAAATCAACCTTTTGCCCATTGAATCACCAAGTCCCAATTGAGATACTAACATTCGAGCAGGCACTATTCAAAGGCATTGACGACCTCGCTCGTGACACTCAGAAACCATTTCAGAACATTACCAGATCGGAACAACTAGCACTGAATGCACTGAAAAGCGACAGTGACATAGTCATAAAACCGGCCGATAAAGGCGGAGGAGTGGTCCTCCTAACAAAGTCAGGATACGACCAACAATGCATGGATCTGTTGGCAGATGAAAAATTCTACAAAATAATATCAGAAGACCCCACGCCCAGACTGCAAAGAACAATCGCAATGATGATCTGGGAAGGAGAAACGAACAATTGGATATCCAAGAAGGAAGGGGATTACCTTAGGACTAACACACCACGAACCCCTTACTTCTACTCATTGCCAAAGACACACAAAGGACGACTCCCACCACCAGGGAGACCAATCGTGTCAGGAATTGGATCCATCCTGGAACCCCTTTCCCACTTTGCTGACCAGTACCTAAGACCACTTGTACAAAAAACTCCAACATACCTGAAGGATACAAGAGATCTCCTTAATCAAATAAAAGACATCGAATACTCACCCAACACCATGATTCTGGTTGGATTCGATGTCGAAAGCCTTTATACAAGTCTCCCACAAGAGAAAACCATGGAGACCCTGGAAAGCATTTTGTTCAGCACCTCTTGGGCATACAAGACACCCAGACATTTTGTTCTGGAGTGCTGCCGGATGGCACTTATGGAAAAAAATTTCCAGTACAAGGACAAATTGTACCTTCAATGTCATGGCACCTCGATGGGCAGTACTTTTGCCCCGAGCGTTGCCGGACTGTATGTCAGCACCTTTGAGGACAGACATATCCTGGATGCAGCAAGCAACCCCTATCATCAATGTATCCTTTTTTGGAAACGATACATTGATGACATTTTTGTCATCTGGAAGGGAGATCAAGAAAAACTGACAGAATTCCACAACTGGCTCAACCAAAAAGATGACTGCCTCAAGTTCACCTACTGTGCCAACAATAGGAGCATTGACTTCCTAGATGTCACGATTTACGCTGAAGCCAACACCTTACAAACCCGTACTTTCTTTAAGACTACAGCGAAAAATAGCTTGTTATCCTTCAACAGCTTCCACCCCCGAACTCTACGAGAGAACTTACAATACAGCCAGTTCCTCAGGTTACGACGGAATTGTAGTGACACAAAAGAGTACAAAACACAAGCTGAAGATCTTTGTAAAAAATTGGAGGCTCGCGATTACCCTAAAAAAGTAATCGCCAAATGCAAAAAACGTGCCAGGAACCAAAACAGAGAGGCACTGCTCGAATGCACCCCAAAAGACCAACCGGAGGATGTCCTCACATGTGTTACCACATACAGTGCCATGACGAATAACATCAAGAAAATAGTGAACAAGAACTGGCGCATACTTACGTCAGGCAACCTTACATGGGAAAAACCCAGGTTTGCAAATAAAAGGAGCCGAAACCTAAAAGACATACTAGTGCACACGAGACCACCACCAAAACCACCAAAACAACATACTAACTTATGGGGGAACCCACAAGTACAAGGACATTACCCTTGTGGCTCGTGTTCAGTCTGCAGCCTGACAAAACCTACTAAAGAGCTCCAACTACTTCCTAACTTCAGATGGACCCTGAATAGCCACACAAACTGTAATACAACACACGTGGTCTACATGATCACGTGTCCATGTAACCTGAGATACATAGGAATGACCTGCAGGAAAGCCAAACAAAGACTGTGCGAACACAGAAGCAACGTGAAGTGTAAAAAGAGCACTACGAAGATGGCCACTCACTATCTAGAAAAGGGCCACACCGTCCAAGACTTACAGTGGGTCATCCTTGAAACCTTGCCAAACAAAGACCACAATGCCGAAAAAGTTCTTTTCGAAAAAGAACAAAGATGGGTGCATAGGCTCAAAACTGACAGCGATGGACTGAATGATAATATACCCTGGCTGGCGCTGGCAAATAAATAAATTCTATGTAATCTTGAACACAAAACATCCCCAGGTTACTATAGCAACAGCAGCCGACCAATAGGGAGTCACCGACAGGGCCATTCCGTCGTATAAAACAACCCGGAAACAGTACCTATCGTTTCCGAATCAGTAGGGGCAGAGCAGCGCACTGACGAAGCAAGCTGAGGATCGGGTGCAACAGGTAGCGAGACCGATGAAGGTGTCTCCTAAAACCGCAAGTATTCCACACCACCCATGCTAACTACCCCTTCTCTACCCTCCAGCCTCTTCCAAGAACTCTACTATCCGACAGGAGCGTGTTAATTAAATGCGCGAGGTAACAAGTGCTGAGCACTCACATTGTATAACATAGTACTTATCGCATAGCCACCCACCATTGGCTCACCACCATCACTACCGTAGTCAATATTGGCGTTCTTGATCGACACTAAACACAATGTAACCACTGTCGAATAGCACGCTAAACACCCGCTGCATGAGTATGGAGAGAAAAAGAGAGAGTTGACATTGCCATGATTGTTAACCGGTTTTAAAGTATTGCCATTTTTTTGTTGTTTATATATTCACGTATGAATAGATAGAAGCAGCAACGTTCTGCTCGGTATGTATGTCCCCCCTTCCCCCAAACCCTGTATGTATGCCGAAAACCATGTGCTTACTCTTTACAGGTACCATAAGACCTCCAGTCCGAAGAAACAGGTTAATACCTTTTTCGTTCACATTTGAGCACTTATTTTTCGTTAAACCTCACGTTTCCCAATCACTGGTCCTGATGAATGCCCGTAAGTCCTATACCCAGGCAGACCAAGGCAGAAACATGTCGACCTTTTTTTAAATACCCTCACAATCTCCCTCCCTCTAGTTTTTTACTACTCTGAGTGCATCCAGTACTCGTAACTCAGTCCAAGGTGATGCACTCCTATAGAGTTTACTAGACCTACAACCAAGTAAAATAAAGCAGCAGAACTTAGGTTGATGTGTCTTTTTAACATAACTTTTTTACCACTGGCTCACTACTGTGTCAACCATGGGTAAAAACCTCCTGGTGGAGGCTGCATAAATCGAAATCAGACCCAATGATTATGCACTGACGTGATCTAAAAGCGGAGAATCAACATATACCGCTTCAGATACCACCATACCCATCACGTGCATGAGGGCCTTTTTTCATCTGGGACATCCTCATTTCCTGTATACCCAATGGTTGAGCAGGACAAGTGATCCATTCCCCTTTGATGATTTCGTATTACAATCTTTGCCATTACCCATCGTCCATCAGCATTACATTGTGAAGATAAAATTTGTACTGGTAAAACTTTATGGAAAAGTATAGCAACATCCCCTTTTTGTGGATAGCAGGAGAACAAACAACTTGGCCCACCCATTGTCTTTTTAGTTTAAGAGATTCAACATCATTACATTGAGTTTCTTGAAGAAAATACATTTGTGAATAAAGTTTTGATAAATGAGACAGTACCTTTTGTCGCTTGATTGGAGACCCAAGCCCACATACGTTCCACGTGACAAAATTACACATAATGGAGGTAACAGAGGGTAGAACACAAGTGGAGGTGACACATCTCAAGGGCACAACTGTAAGGGAAAGCACACCACAAAAAAAATTACATATGAAACATACCACAAAAAGATCAACATGACCATGTAATAGAGATTGCAGAAGAGTGGTGAAGAAAGAGAGAAAAATAGAAAAAGAAGGAAAAAGAAAAAGGGAAACATAAGTAAAGAAAAAGAAAGATGCGAACAAGCAAAGGGACAGGAGGATAGAAAGAAGAGCGAACAGGTCAAGGAAAAATAACCCGACCTGTAAAGAGAAAAAAAGTCAAGAAATGACGAGCATGGTGACGCCAAGAAGCACGGGTCTCAGAAGAAATACAAAGAGGGTAAAGAATGAAAAACCTCATAGAAAAGGGTATGTAAGAAAGAAAAGAATTAATGACAAAATAATTATGAAAAAAGAAAAATATGAGTCATTAGAACAAAAACATAATTAGGATTAGACGTTAGTGTCCATGCCATGTGGTGATAAGCTCTGAAGGTAAAGTCTGAGTTTTCCAGGATCATCAAAAGATCGGGAGCGACCATCGTGGGTAATCTTGCAGAAACATGGATGGAGAATTCCATACTGGATATTGAGCTGTCTTAGTTGAGGGCGTAACGCAAGAAATTCTTTACGACGTGCATTTGTTGCATTGGAAAGATCTTGAGATATGAAGAGATTATGTCCTGACCAACTGAGACGACGTTTGAGTTTCACCGCTTTCAGAACCCGCATCAAATCAGTGAATTCAAGGAAGAGCATGATGATGCCTCGTGGTTTAGCAGCAGTAGGATTGAGGCGACCCAAACAATGTGCTCTTTGTATATTAAGAGGATTCATGGAGGCTTGAAGGTCAAGAAGTTCTGGAAGGAATTTTTGAAGAAAAGATATCATATCAGGACCTTCAATATTTTCCGGCAGACCATACAGGCATAGATTATTGCGCCAATTACGATTTTCAAGGTCCTCAGCATGAAATTTTAATTTTTTTATTTCTTGCTCTAAAAGGGGAATCTTAATGGAGACATCATGAAGGTCACTAACTCGTTGTTCAATATCTGCTACCTTATTTTCCATAACAATCCATTTTTCCTCAATTTGTTTACGTTTTTTATTGTTCGATGTCATAAAGGGTTGAAGACCAAAGACCTCATCCAGTATCGAGTCCAGAACTGGGTTTTGAGAGGAATGAATGGGAGAAGGCGGGTCATTTTTCTGCCTTTTGGATTTCGTCCCAGTAAGAGAAGAGCGAGCCGATGAGAGTCACTCGCCATAATAATACTTCAAGCACAAAACCAAAAAATGAAAAGTGAATGAAAGTCACTGGTGGAAGGGGCCAGCAGTATAGGGATACAATTATACTGAGACAGGTAAGGCAGGGGTAGAGTAGACCACCAATCCAAATATGTTAGGCACAAAAAGACAATCCAGAGTCCTCAAAAAGGTCAAATCCAATGAAAAAAAGAGGTTTGCTGATGCCTCACATTAAGGAACACTCCTCATTCATATAACTCATGTGTGCTGTCATAAAGGCTCAGAATGAGTAGCGTCAAAATCACTCCCATTCAAAAAATTGGAGAACAATGCAGGTATGGATAAAGGGTAACACCCAATATAAAAACACTGTAATTTTGTTGGTAACTACCATGGTGATCGCAACAGCACATATACATGAGCAGGTGAAGAATATTGCAAAAGCTCATCCCACAATTGCAGGAGATAAGAAAAAAGAGGTGTAACAACAATAATGTTGTAGTAATTGCTACAGTAAATAAATAAAAATTAGAAGGGCTGGTTAGGAGGTGAATGACAAAGCGATGAAGAATTCATTTGAGGAGAGCAAAGCTGTGAGAGTCAAAATGGCGGCAGTGCATACCACAGAAGGAAAGAAACGCCAGCATCTGGTAAAAAAAACATGAGGATTGCAGTTAAAAACCACCAATAGTAATATCAGAGGGCAGAAAGTGGTATCGCACAGAATAATTGTGAGAAAAGCATACCGTTGAGTTGGTGACAGAGATGCCAGACGCGGGCTTAGGGGCGCAAAATGGCGGCTGTCCGCGTCTCAGTCACGGCAAAAGCACCGGCAGCTCAAAAGTCGAAGTAAATGCTCGGAGCACTCCAGAGACCCCGTCCTCATGGGCACAACATCTTTAGAGGACAGAGAGCGCTGTTCGGTGCTCCCAAGACAACATGAGAGGCTTTCTAATGCAGATAGAGTTCCAGGGTATTGCCGAGCTCACGCCAGTTCCGCCATTGCTCCACGGCGCGCAAGCCACGCCCCTCAATGTTTTAATTTTTAAGCATCTAGCGTCCAAGCAGTGCAGTATTATGTTACTCTATCTGCAGCTTCTAGATAATTCTAATGTGTGTTTTAGAGTGTGCTCCTTACTCAAAGCAGCAGTTAGAGCACACAAGTCTACGAAAGGATTACTCAATTTTAGCATGTTCCATTTTTGCATTTTAATTAAGATGTTCATTCCTTTAAAAAATGTCCCCCATCAGCTCGCTACTAAACTCTGCTACAAGGAGTACCCACCGAGGTTTTTGTAAACAGAATTGTTCTGTAGCTGGCATTTTGCAAGTGTACTTTTATTTTATTTATTTTTTACTATATTGTATTGCCATTTATTCATTGACAATGCATACACTAATACGTATCTTGGTGCAGTTTCCAATGTGCCTTGATCAATTGCAAGTGTACTTTTATGATCTTATTTTAAATAGAATGAAGTTTTTCTGCACTGAGTGTGGGGTAGCAAGCGTGTGATTGTGTTAGAGAGATCATGAATGTCTAACACTGCCTATTTCTGAGACAGTGGACTGGAAAGCCTGCAGAGGGTTCTGCAGTTTTGTGATTTGTGTGTGACATTAAAGTTCTTTACAGGATTGACTGATTTGTGCATAGACGGAGCTGTTGGGGGGAAGATAGTGGCAGTGATTTGGGTGGCATGGTGTTGAGATTAACCTCTTGAAACAGGAAATAGAGCTGATACCAGGATGTTGGCAATTGTGAGATGCCCAAAGTTGCTGTGTGCTTGTTGAAGTTGTTGTCGTGATGGTAGCTGAAGTAATTCGGTTAAAATGTGCTAAATATCAGGGTAACATTTTAAAAGATCTATGTTGGTTATGTTTTTGGTTTGTGTATTCACATCGAAGCCTCTGGCTTTTGGAAGTTCCAGATCTGTGTGTATTAGTGGTGTTGTGTTGCGTTTTGGGCACATGGCACACTGTTGGTATAATTAAGCTTTGCACAACTGATATCACAGATTGTGTTCTTTGTAAAAGGATGGGTGTAGTGTGGTATATTTAGTAGTATATGTGATGTAGTATTTCGGGTGGTGTGGTGTTGCTTCCTTGGTGGCATCCGTGGATGTGTATCATGTCTGCTGGGTCCATTTTTAACGTTGTGAATTGTGATGTTGTATTAGGGTCTAATCAATGATGGCATAAACAGTAGTTCTCTGGATGCTTTTTATGCAGTATGTGTTCTTGTTCTACCATGGTCTACGTGATATGGTATAGAATTGGAGAAATGGTGTGATGTATGACATTTCTCAATTGACTTTCTTAGCTTTGGCAGTGCTACCATGGACATAATGTTGATTAAAATGGAGGCCTTAGTTTCCTTGCGTGAGTGCAGTGTAATGCCATCCGTTTTTCTCAGGGGCGTAACTTCAATTGGTGCAGCAGGTGCAGTGGCACCGGGGACCTGGGGCCCAGCGACATGACGGGCCCATTGAACACTGTTTACTGCTATAATTTATAAGTCAAACGGCAGTCATGGGGCTCAGTTCCTTCCTTGCACTAGGACCCATGACACCCTGGATAAGCTGCGGGTTCATATAAGACTGCATGATCTGCTTTCTCAGTGTTAAAGCAGAATAACTGACAAGACTTGCCTTCGGCGGCAAAGACAGGCACTGGTTAATCTTCAAAATTAATTACTTGACTGTCTTTCTCGTGAAAAGTGGAATATTTGATATCTATGACTGCCCTTAGATAATTTTCGTACATTTAAAATATTTTCTAAATCCTCCATTGAGTGTTGAAACTAATTCTGCTCTAATGAAGGACCTGTAATAATACATAAACACTGTACATAAAAACAAAGTAAGAGCGGTTTACTTGTAAATGTGAAAATATGTTTCTTGCAAAGAGAAAAAAGCGCATATGGATGAACGAAAAAGAAAATACTCTTTTTTCCCGGCATGTGACGAATTTGTAAGCGAACTGAACTCTGCAAGCGACAAAGAGCATAAATAAAGAAACGAATATAGTGAGCCAGACTGCCTTTTTGCACCCCGTTATGCCTCCCAAGAAAACAGAGCCCTCCCCCTTGGCCTAAAGTGGGAAGTTGACACCATGACCCTGGCCTTGATTTCAAGTGGGCTTTTTAAAGGGGTCATTCTTGCTCTGCGACAAGGCTGGGGAAGACCACGAAATGAGATCACACAGCCACCAATCACCATCGGCTGCAGCGGAAAAAGAGCTCGTCTTTGATTAATACTGACGTCCCCAGAGATAGCTTAATTGTAATTGGAGTGCGATTACGAGACATTGAGAAATGAAATCTGTGTGCAGGCCAAGAAGGGAGAGGGGAGGGTACCACCTGGGTCAAAAGTGCAGGGCTGGCGGGATGGCCATCCCCTATGGTGTGCTGCCACTGAGAGAGTGTATGAGCTGAGGTCATGCCTCAGACAGGCCAGGTCAATGGGTGTCAAATGGGGTGAAAGTGTCACACCAGGCTGACATAGAGTCAGGTGCAGAATGACAAACGTAGCAACTTCATTGGTCGGGTCACCCAGATGGATTTGTAACAGTAAATGTCCGATGTTTTCATTTGGAGTCTTTTACATCCTTTAGACCGCTGTAAGCACTTTCGCCAGAGATAAATGTTTATAAGGCGATTTTCCCTAGGCCGCAGAATTTCATCTAGCTCCCAGAGTGCATCTATCTTCTGTGGGCCTTATTGTGAGTTATACTTTAATTCAGATCAGGTTGGTTACGTGAGAAACCGTCCCCATCGAAATTAGGGGCACTGCAGTAACTCAGTGCATCTGCCGTGTTTTATCTAGATACGCCACCTGGTGTAGGCTGAGAGCAGCTGGAATCAGGCGAAAGGAAGAGCAACAAGCACTGGTAAATGCGATCGGTTTCGCCTATTTGATTAATAATACGCTGTTTTTCATCGTAAGTTGTAGCTTAGTGAGCAGTTGTGCAAAATAAGTCCCTTTTCAAGATTTATATTAAATATATTAGATTTTACAAGCACATCGCGAGCGCTTTGGAGGCCAAACCTAATAAACAAAGAGCAAGTGCTGTTCTGGCAAAACCTAAAAAAGGAAAAAAAACAGACCAAGTATTTCAATATTGGAAACTTACAAAGCAGACACCAGGCTGTGGAGGATTCAGTGTCAGAGAGATCTATGCCCAGCCTCATCTATTTACTTACAGCACAGTCCCCACACAGTGAAAGTGAGGCTGTGGGAGTCCCTCAAATGAAACCCATTCAAGGGTACGCTATACAATGTTTAAATACGAAAACATAATTTTCAACAAAGACATGCTTTGCATTAGGAATCATTAATTTGAGGACAACTTTGATACCTTTGATGTTCCCCAAAAATAAGGAGCCTTTTAACATAGTTATGCTTTTTTAAGCATCCCATGTGGGTGATGAAGCGGAAATCTAATTTACTTCGTAGGGGTGTATCATAATCACATGTAAAACGCATCCATGTATAATCATGCCATTATTGTTAACATGAGGTGGTAGAATTGAGAAATATATTAACTCAATTATATGACGTGTTTTAGTTTACAGATAAATGTCATGGAGAATTAATGTAGGAAATAGGTGTAAGTAGCAGAAAATGTTAACATAAGAAATTCGTGCTGTGAAACGGACTCTTCTCACTTATTAAATGTGCGTGACAAAAAATGTTTCTACTTGGTAGGTAAATGTATTCATTTAAACGCTAAAAATGGTTATGCAAATTGTATTGTTGAAAGACACACCTCTTGTGTTAGCTGAAGTCGTAGCCTGAAATGTATGTCCCTGGAAACTCTTGCTTTAAAATTAATAGTTGAATTTCATGTGCATCGCAAATTCTGTTCTTTCTCACGTTTCCATTGCAGGTGGAGAATATGCACTTTAGGAAAAGTAAATTCTTTGTTCTAGTAAGTTAGGCAAGAAGGGAACAAGAAATAATTGTGTGGATTGAGTCGATAAGGGAAGATAATTGTGCCTCACACAGAAGAAGGCCTGGGAACCAAGAACATTTTGTATCAAGGAAGGTACACCATCAACATCATGGAAAAATACCTTCAAGGCTGTACCTAGGATGGATGGCGTGACCCGAACTGTACCATGGGAATGCTACCTCTGGATAACTGGCTGTTGGAAGTAGGGATAGTGTGCCACTTTTCTTGCCTTCAGAGAGAGAGCATCTTAAAACGAGCTCTGTCTTTTGTAGCTTCATGCTACTTTACCCACGGGGAAACTTCTTAGGGAGACTCCACAAGCTGACACCTTTTATCCTTCCTCCTGAAAAGGCTTATTTAGGAATGTCATCACATTGTGAGAGTAGGGATAGATTTAATGCTTCCCATTCACCAGCCCTTGATGCAGAGAAAAGTGTACTCATACTTCCTGATTTACTGTAATTTACTTCTTGAATTAACTGTGGTGCACATGCTACACCTTCCAAACTGCATGCACATATTTGACTTCATGCTGATCCCTCTGTATTTCTTTACACTTGTGTTGAGGTGTCTCTATGTTCAGTTATTTTTGGCTTTGTAAGAAATTAACTAAACTCAGATAGTTCTCTGTGGGTTATTATGTATCCAAAGGAATCATTTGCTAATTGTTTGTCTTCCTCACAACGTTTCTCCCCTTTATACTTTCATTCTGTGAAAAATACCCATCAGAGTGTTACTCTAGAATTGGTTAGAACATGTGGGCAATGCCCTTTAATGGGCTGAGCAGGAAAATGTAAAATCAAAGCTCCGTGTTACAACCTCAACGTCAACGCACAAGATAAAATACTAATCTCATTGTTGTGAAAAGCTGTTTATGTGTGTTGCTTTCTCTTGAAAGTTTCCTGCATCTCGTCTATTCATACTCTGAAACCTTTCTCGACAGATTAAGTTCTCGAGTTTTGTTACCTTTTGAATGCCTAGCATGACAAGGTACATAGAACACCAAGTACCCCATAATGTTGCTTTTTTTCATGTAAACATTTCCCTAAAATGGGCACAGATTTATAACCATCATCCGAGAACACACCTGAGAAGCAACAAATGCAAATGTGCTTCTGCCATGATGGAAATTGTGACTCCATGTATAACAAGAAGGACAGTGACAAGTTACACATGCTCACTCATCACATCTTTGAAATATTTTTGTTGCTCATAGCCTCGAAAGGAGTTGCACAGCACTGCATCAGAACTCCTAACCTGTTGCAAGGCAACTCAGCATTGCATAGAAACCCCAAAAAAGCTCAAACAAGCCTCTGCTTTTTTCGTAAAATAGTAGATTACTTACATCTGGATATCAGAGACTCCAGTAGAGGAAGGCATTTTGAAGTTAGAGCCAACAACATTTGGCTACCAACACACATTCATCTGCAGTGACAGCTGAAGCTCAGCATTGCGTGTTCAACACACAAGATAAAATAAGTCAAGTCAAGTCAAGTCAAAGAATTTATATAGCGCACTACATACCCAGAGGGTCTCAAG
Organism: Lissotriton vulgaris; assembly: GCF_964263255.1. NCBI lineage: Eukaryota > Metazoa > Chordata > Amphibia > Caudata > Salamandridae > Lissotriton > Lissotriton vulgaris. Next base: position 848,569,777 of record NC_141685.1, read on the forward strand.
GCGCTTAGGGAGGGGAGGGGGATTACTTTTCAAATATCCACGTTTTAAGTAGCTTTCTGAATGCTAGGTGGTTCTGGGTAAGGCGAAGGTAAGTGGGGAGTGAGTTCCATGTTTTAGCAGCCAGGTAAGAGAAGGATCTGCCTCCCATGGTGGTCTTGTTGATGCGAGGTACAGTGGCGAGGGCTTGGCTGGAAGAACGTAGTTGGCGGGAGGGGGTGTAGAAGGACAGACGTGAGTTGAGGCATTCTGGTCCGATGTCGTAGAGTGATTTGCGTGCGTGGGTTAGCAGTCGGAAAGTGATCCTCTTATTGACGGGTAGCCAGTGGAGGTCTTTCAGGTGACCAGAGATGTGTTCGTTGCGGATCACTGAAATAATATCGACGGACACAATATCGACTTGCCAGAATATCGTGGACAAAATATCGACAGTCAAAATATCGAGTTTGTATCTACAAACAGGTAAGTACAAAAATATCGAGTACAAAATATCGTTAACAATAATATAGATGTAAAAAATATCGACTTTATTAAAAACAGTGTTAAATTAAATTAATATTAAATTTAAATTACTAAAATATACTTAAAACTACTTAAATTAAATTATAATAATTAAATAATAAATGAAAATAATAAAAATAATTTTTTACAATCTTATTAGTTGACCCTGAACCCTAAAAATACCCCTTTACCCAAAAACCCCAAACTGACCCTGAACCCTAAAAATAACCCTTTACCCAAAAACCCAAAACTGACCCTGAACCCTAAAAATGCCCCTTTACCCAAAAACTGAAAACTGACCCTGAACCCTAAAAATACCCCTTTACCCAAGAACTGAAAACTGACCCTGAACCCTAAAAATACCCCTTTACCCATGAACTGAAAACTGACCCTGAACCCTAAAAATACCCCTTTACCCATGAACTGAAAACTGACCCTGAACCCTAAAAATACCCCTTTACCCATGAACTGAAAACTGACCCTGAACCCTAAAAATGCCCCTTTACCCAAAAACTGAAAACTGACCCTGAACCCCAAAAATACCCCTTTACCCTAAAACTGAAAACTGACCCTGAACCCCAAAAATACCCCTTTACCCTAAAACTGAAAACTGACCCTGAACCCTAAAAATGCTCCTTTACCCAAAATGTATCAATATTATTTAATTACCAATTAATTATTAATTAACAATAACAATAAAGTAAATATATCAGAACATTAGCTGTAATTATTTTAATAATTAATATTATTTTTTCCAAATTAATTACTTAAAAATAACACAAAATTAAATATATTAAAAATTTACTCTAATTAATGTAATTAACTAATTACAAATAATTAATTAACAATTAATTACTAATACAAAATATGTTCAAAATTATATTAGTTAATTAACTAATTAATATGAATTAATTATCAATTAATTATTAATTAAAAATATTAACAAACATATATTAATTAATTAATTATTATTAAATTACTTCCCACCCTATTCCCCTATAAACCCACAACCCGCTACAGAATTACATTACGCAATTATTATAAAAACAAAAGTCATTTAATAAAATATTTTATAACATTAATACACACTATTCACACATATTATTACATAAAAATACACTATAAAATATTATATATTATTAAAAATTCGATATTTTTGCTATCTATATTTTATACAGTCGATATTACTTCACTTACCTGAAAAACGATATTTTTGTAGTCGATATTATGTCCAGTCGATATTATGTCCAGTCTATATTTAAAACTCGATATTATGTCCAGTCGATATTTTGGAGTCGATATTTTGTCTGTACACCGTTCGTTGCGCGGGATGTCTAATATGATCCTGGCTGAGGCGTTTTGGATTCGTTGGAGTTTCTTCTGGAGTTTGGCGGTAGAACCTGCGTAGAGGGTGTTTCCGTAGTCCAGTCGGCTTGTAACCAGAGCATGGGTGACTGTTTTTCTGGTTTCGGTGGGGATCCAGCGAAATGTTTTTTTGAGCATGCGAAGGATGTTGAAGCAGGATGAGGATACGGCGCTGACTTGTCTGTTCATTGAAAGTGAAGAATCCAGGATGACGCCTAGGTTCCGTGCGTGGTCTGTCGGGATGGGTGCTTTTCCAAGGGCTTCCGGCCACCAAGAGTCGTCCCATGCAGAGGGGGATGTGCCTAAGATGAGGACTTCTGTTTTATCTGAGTTTAGTTTCAGACGGCTGTGTTTCATCCATTCGGCAACTTCTTTCATTCCTTCGTGTAGGTTAGTTTTGGCGGTGCTGGGGTCATTGGTGAGAGAAAGGATCAGTTGAGTGTCATCCGCGTAAGAGATGATGTTGAGGTTGTGTTGGCGGGCGATGGCCGCGAGGGGGCTCATGTATACGTTGAAGAGGGTGGGACTGAGTGAGGATCCTTGTGGTACTCCACAGATGACTTCAGTGGCCTCGGACTTGAATGGTGGAAGGCGGACTCTCTGGGTTCTTCCGGTGAGGAACGAGGTGATCCATTCAAGTGCTTTTCCTTGGATTCCGATGTTACTGAGGCGTTGTAAAAGGGTGCTGTGGCAGACTGTGTCGAAGGCTGCAGAGAGGTCGAGGAGGATGAGGGCGACTGTGTCTCCATTGTCCAGTAGAGTTCGAATGTCGTCTGTTGCTGCGATGAGGGCGGTCTCAGTGCTGTGTTTTGCTCGGAAGCCAGATTGTGAGGAGTCGAGGGATTTGTTGGCTTCGAGGAAAGCGGCGAGCTGGTTGTTGACGGCTTTCTCGATTACTTTGGCCGGGAATGGAAGGAGCGAAATGGGGCGGTAATTTTTGAGTTCGGTGGGGTCCGCTGTGGGTTTTTTCAGAAGGGCGGTGAGTTCAGCGTGTTTCCAGCTTTCCGGGAAGGTGGCGGAGTTGAAGGAGCAGTTGATGACGTCTCGGAGGTGCGGTGCTATGACGGAGTCTGCTTTGTTGAAGATGTGGTGAGGACATGGGTCTGTGGGGGATCCTGAGTGGATGGAGTTCATCAGGCGGATGGTGTCCTCAGTGGAGATTGGGTTCCAGTCGTTGAGGGTGTTCAAGGGGGGAGAATGTTCAGCATATGGTTGGGTGGGTTGGTCTCCGGGTTGGTTGTCGAAGCTGTTGTGGATGTCTGCAATTTTGTTGTGGAAGAATGAGGCTAGGGAGTCGCAGAGGGCTTGAGAGGGGGTGATGTCGTTGGAGTTGGCCGAGGGATTGGTAAATTCCTTGACGATGTTGAAAAGTTCCTTGCTGTTGTGGGCGTTGTTGTCAAGTCGATCCTTGAATGCTGTTTTCTTGGCCTTTCGGATTAGTTGGTGGTGTGTGCGAGTGGCGTTTTTGAAGGCGTCTTTGGTGCTATTGGTTGGGTCTTTTTTCCAGGCCTTTTCAAGGGAGCGGCAGAGTTTCTTGGACTTCTTAAGATCATCGTTGAACCATGAGGCCTTCTTGCTGCCAGGTTTGCTTTGACGTTTTTTCAGTGGTGCTAAGGTGTCGGCGGTGTTGGATAACCATAGGGTGAAGTTGGCGGCGGCTAGGTCTGGGTTAGAAGGGTGGGCTGGGGTGTTTAGGAGGAGCGATGAGGAGATCTGGTCGATGGTGATTTTGTTCCAGTTTCTTTGCAGCGTTGGTTGGAGGTGGTTGATGGGTTTCGGCTTGTTGTAGGTGAAGTGGACGCAGCTGTGGTCGGTCCAGAGGAGATCCGTAGTGTGGCTGAAGGAGACATGATTGCTGGAGGTGAAGATGGGGTCGAGTGTGTGACCTGCGATGTGGGTGGGGGAAGTGACCAGTTGTTTAAGTCCGAGGTTGGCGAGGTTGTCCAGGAGGGTGGTGGTGTTGCGGTCATTGTTCTTTTCAAGGTGAAAGTTGAGGTCTCCCAGAAGGATGTAATCTTTGGAGGGGAGCGCGTGTGGAGTGATGAAGTCCGTGATGTCTTCACTGAATTTTGCGCGGGGTCCTGGTGGTCTGTAGAGGAGGGTGCCTCTGAGTGTGGTCTTGGGGTCGATGTGGATCTGGAAGTGAAGGTGTTCGGAGTTGGCGAGGTTGGCGTCAGAGCTGGTTGAGATGCGGATTGATTTTTTATGGACGATAGCGATTCCTCCTCCTGTGTGGCCGGTACGGTCCTTGCGTGTGATCTTGTAATCTTCGGGGATGGCAATGGTGATGTCTGGGGCGGAGGAAGCGTTCATCCATGTTTCTGTTAGGAAGGCGACGTCTGGAGAGATGGTGTCTAGTAGATTCCATAGGTCAATGGCGTGCCTGTGGACCGATCGGATGTTGAGCAGGATGCATTGTAGGTGGTTGGGGTCGGGAATCAGAGGTGTGAGCGTAGCGGAGTTGGTGACGTTACTGATGAATTTGCAGGAAATGCAGGAGAAGGGTCCATGGGTGTGTCCAGGAGCGGCTTGGACGCAGTTGGGGGCGCGACCGGGGTTGAGGGCTAGGAGGGAGGAGGCATCATAGGTAATGCGGGCGGGATGGGCAGCGCGAGGGGCAGGGGGTCTGGCGCTGGGCGCGGTCCAGGCGCGGACGGGCGTAGACGGGCTTACCTTTGGCGCACCTTCGGCGCGAATTGGGCGCGGTCGCTGCGCGTGAACGCTGCGCGCGGGCACTACTGTCATATATGGAGAGTGGAGGGGGAGGGGCGAGGGCGGCTCAGCTGGGAGGCGGGTCGGGCACACGAGGACGACAGCAACAAACAAAATGGAGGCGGAGGGGGGAGCAGAGCGGAGCGCTATTGGCAAACGCGCAAACAATGTTATGAAACAGCACAATCAATTAACTGGAGCGCTAATGAGGCAAAGCGGTATACAAAGCACACAGCAGGCTAAATTAAATGCAGGTTTTAGAAGTCAATCTAGGCAAAGCAGCGCTACGATACCAGGTGTCTTCCAGGGACACTGGGAGCGACCACTCAGTCCGTGAGGAGGAGCGAGTCACAGCGTTTACAGGGCGAGGAGCGCTATTTCAGGTCAGTGGGAGGGCGTCTCAGCTGGGAGGCGGGTCGGGCACACGAGGACGACAACAACAAACAAAATGGAGGCGGAGGGGGGAGCAGAGCGGAGCGCTATTGGCAAACGCGCAAACAATGTTATGAAACAGCACAATCAATTAACTGGAGCGCTAATGAGGCAAAGCGGTATACAAAGCACACAGCAGGCTAAATTAAATGCAGGTTTTAGAAGTCAATCTAGGCAAAGCAGCGCTACGATACCAGGTGTCTGCCAGGGACACTGGGAGCGACCACTCAGTCCGTGAGGAGGAGCGAGTCACTAATACTAATCTTTTTGTCGTGAAAAGCTGATTGTGTGCCTTACTTTCTCTTTAAAGTTCCCTGCCTTGCATCTATTCCTACTCTCTGCAACCTTTCTCGACAGACTAAGTTCAAGCATTCTGTTCACATTTGAATGCCTAGCATAACAAGGTACATAGATTACACAGTACCCCACGTCGCTGCTTTCTTATTCTTTTAAACGTTACCCAGAACGTGACTGCATGTATAATCTTCATCTGAGAACACACATGAGAAGCAACAAATCCATATGTGCTTCTGCCATGATCAAAATTGTGACTCTAGGTATAACAAGGACAGTGACTAGTTGGGAAACAAGAAGAGTGAAAAACAATAATGTGAACGAGAAATGCTGTCAATTCAATTACCCGTAAGCGGTCCCTGTGCCTCCTGTGGCGTGCCCAGTAGGGAAGCAGCATCTGTTAAGGAAATCTCAATTTTTAAGCCTGGGCATGAAAGAAAGATGTAGAAAGCGAGCACCAGGCTTGACAAGAATTGTAGGTCAACTCAGTCAAATGCCATCCTTCAAATACCATACACTGTAGGTGCCGGGAAGAATAATCCTAGTCACAATTTTGGGCATGACAATCGAAATTCTGAATCTGCTATGACCCATAAAAATATGTGGATGCAACAGAATTGTGTAGGCAGGAAAAAGGGAATGCATCAACAGGGGAAAGACATAAACTAAAATACAAGCATAGGGGGCAGGACAGGATGTGGTATAACAGCCAGAACTTCCGACCTTGGTGCTGAGGAGCTGGGTTTGAGTCTCAACATCAGCTCAACATCCTGTACAAGCACGCTTGAAATATTAAATCAAAGACATTGCCTGCAGTTGACAAGCAAACTTGCAGACAGAGATAGATTATGTAAAAGTAAACCAAAAATGTGGTGCAGACGAAACGAAATAAAAGAGGTTCCACCCACTAAAGTGGATGAAAAGGAGTACTTAGGCCACAGGACACTGATGAGAGCAACATACAAGGAACAACAGGGAACAGAATGCTACAACCAATAGAAACAGAGAAAAAGTAAGTGGCAAACACACAAACCAATGAAAAGTGAGAGCAGGATGTAAGCCCCATTTAAGATTTAGATTAAATACAATAGATTTCATAAGCACAGCGCAAGTGATATGCGGCAAAACCTGAAAAGGAGAAATCACTGGGTAGTTGGGACTAGAATTACAGATTCACTTGGTAGTGCCTCATTTCTAAGGCGATTCAGAAAAGGGGGTGGTGATGAACAGAGTGTCTGAATTAAGCAGACCACTCTTACCCAGTCCAAAGATCAGGGCTTGATCCATCACCGTTTTTTAGCTCACTGCACCATCCTAGCTCAGAACTTGGCTATATGCAAATTAGTCTGACCCTGGCCCAGTGCATCATGGGAACAGGGCAGACCAAACTACCAAGCCAATTCTTATACTGGGAAGGAAACAAGCTACCGGGGACCGGTTTCTGGCATTTCAGCCGTCTTCGGCCCGGCTTGCTTGAATCCTGATGGTGCAATGAGCTAGGGACTCACATCTGAGTATACCCTTCCACGCTTATGGTGGACAAAAATGATTCAGAAAAGGGGGTGGTGATGAACAGAGTGTCTGAATTAAGCAGACCACTCTTACCCAGTCCAAAGATCAGGGCTTGATCCATCACCGTTTTTTAGCTCACTGCACCATCCCAGCTCAGAACTTGGCTATATGCAAATTAGTCTGACCCTGGCCCAGTGCATCATGGGAACAGGGCAGACCAAACTACCAAGCCAATTCTTATACTGGGAAGGAAACAAGCTACCGGGGACCGGTTTCTGGCATTTCAGCCGTCTTCGGCCCGGCTTGTTTGAATCCTGATGGTGCAATGAGCTAGGGACTCACATCTGAGTATACCCTTCCACGCTTATGGTGGACAAAAAATGATTCAGCACCCCCTTTTCTGAATCATTTCTAGGAGGCTCATGGTCCCCATTGTAATCCCCAATATTTCTTATTCCCAGATATATAGTTGCCCGGTGCTTGATTTGTAAAAGAATGAGTGCTAAAGTCTCTGGGGCCGATTCACAGAACTAACTTAAGACAAAATCCTAAACGTACTACTTTTGGTATTCACAGAAATTAGGATTTTGTCTTAAGTTTGTCTCACGACAGACTTAAGACAGACTTAAGACAAAATCCTAACTTAAGTCTGTCTTAAGTCTGTCTTAAGTCAAACTGCAGGCCTGCAAATCCAACATGTCAGGTGGGAAAAAGCACCATAAAAGCAGAGAAAATAAACGGTGAAATGACAACGTGCTAGCACATCCCCACTACTGTGGCGCAGAACAAATGCCCATTGTCCAAATCAGATATGCAATTCCCAACAAACAGCCACAATGTACATAGACATGCATTCAGTATGTAACCTGCGCCAATGCGGAAAAAAACATGGTAAACCCCGTGAAATCGCATGTCCCCCTCACATAGCATAGGGACAACCAACACCCCATGCACACCGACAAGCCATGTCCACGATTAAACAAGAAAGAAAGCATGGACTAATGTAGGGGCAGTGACTCCCCCTTATGGACATGTTGCCCATGTATTGGGACGTGAGACACGGTGCATCCCTGCAACATGGTAGCACATATCAGAGCACAAAAATATCCCTCTTGTCACTTGTAGGCCACATATGACAGCCAAAATTGGAATGATTTGGGACACATGTGAAACGCTGAAGAGTGGGATACTTTAACAACTGTGACAAACAGAACTGGCAGTTCGGATACGTGACACCATAAACAGCCTCACTGCGCAGAGGTGACACACCCACCATCCATCAACAAATCCCTCAATTGACAGCACAAAATGTCGCACCCACACTTATCTGAGTGAAGTGCCTGTACATTTACCATGGTGGCAAGTCATAATGAAATAGATTTTCTTGATAATCATATAGAAGCAGCAGACTCAAGAAAAGTGACATTCCTTTTCAGAAAAGAAACAACAGGAAACACTATACTGCATACATTAATTAGCCATCCACGCCACATGAAATGCACCGCTCTCTCTGTCGGTACCCCTGGCTACTCCGAGTACAACGGAGAGAGCGGTGCCTCACGTACTGAGCAGTGGCTAGGTGAGGTGAGGTCTCTTACCCACACACTATGGGTTTGATTACTATACCACGCTCCTAGAACTGAGAGGTTTGGTGTAATTGGTTGTATCTGTTCCCTTTTGCAGTTACACCTGTGTTTTTCATTATCTTTTTCACTTAATATGCAGTAGCTGATACTTTTAGGTACTGAGGAAGGCTAGTAACTCTATAGGTCATGATAGCTGAAACATTTAGACCGGCCCTTTAACTAGATAGTTGCAGTTATTTTTTCAAAACAGCCTTAGCACTGTTTTAATTCTGACACCACGAGATACATAATAAAACATTTTTCTCCTGGTAGTTAGTTTTATTACACTTTTATCACATTTCTTTTGAGCACTGCACCTATCACTTAGAAACTAATTCTACTGTATCATCTGGTGGATTGTATTATATCCTAATAAAACACTGAAAACATCCCTGAGCTCCTCCCTCACAGTGAGGGGGTTATAGCCCTCTGCTGTACTAGGAGTTACAGCTGGGAGGAGATCCCAGATGATGAAGCATGTCACCTCGGTGAGTGATGGGATTCTGTCCTTTAATTAGGGATTTCCTGTGTGAGATTTTGTACACTCCACTTGTGTTTTGGATGACATAGGGCACCAAGTAACACATTAGACCCACAGATGATTCAGTTTGTTTTGTAGTCTCCTAGGGAAAGTATCTGTGCAGGTCTCTATATTTTCCAGTGGACCCTCCGACCCCCTGTTTTGTATATGCTGGTTAGGCTTCACCATGCAGTACTATCACTAACCCCAAAGATGGTCTATGGTTTCACACTAATAAATCCTTAGCTCAGTCCTGGTAGCGTGGCAAAGAGCAGCCAGGCTTTACTAGAATAACATGGGTTAAGCATTTCAGAGTACCAACATGGACAATAAGTAATTGACACAATTCGATAGAAATCCAACATTAATTTATAAAAAAAAAGGGCCCCATTCCCAGAGCTAACTTAAGACAAAATCCTAAACTTACTACCATGTTGGTATTCACAGAAGGCACTTACTAATTTTGGTATTCACAGAAGGCACTTACTCATTTCGGTATTCACTGAAGTTAGGAGTCCTAACTTTAGGACTCCTAAATGACTTCTGTGAATACCGAAAGTCTTAAAGTTAGGATTTTTCTCAGTTTAGGAGTAGTAAAGTTAAGACTCCTAACTTTAGGACTCCTAAATGACTTCTGTGAATACCGAAAGTCTTATAGTTAGGATTTTTCTCAGTTTAGGAGTAGTAAAGTTAGGACTCCTAACTTTACGACTCCTAAACTGAGAAAAATCCTAACTTGAAGACTTTCGGTATTCACGGAAGGTATTTGGGAGTCATAAAGTTAAGAGTAGTTGTAAGTAGTTATAGTTAGAACCTTGTTTCCATAGGAAAAGCATTCAATTATTTTGCAAATAAATTTGGCTCCTTTTGACGAACCTTCATGAAATATTCAAAACTAGCTGCTGTCTGGAAAGTTTTGGGCTGAGAAAAATGGGGGTCCAAGCACGTTTTCCATATGCAGTTTCCCATATTGATTTTAGACATGACTACTGCCTGAAGCGCAGAACGGAATTAAACCAAATTTGGTGGAAAGGTAGATCTTCATCCAGAAAGAGTGCTTTTTTGGTAATTTGGTGTAAATCTGTTCAGTAGTTTTGGAGATATTAAAGAAAAAAGATTGATGTATATCTAGCCATGCAGATCCACTGTGGATCCATGCACCAACAGCAAAGCCATGAGTGGCTGGCCACTACCTGAGAGAAAAGTTGTAGCTGCCATTTTGTAAATCGGGACACATTTACCAGGTGCGGAAATAAAAGTCTAAAAAGGATATAAGGGTCTAGATAGAGGTATCCCAACCCCATGGGACTGATGAAGGGGTCTGTGAGGGACCCCTCATGGGCATGAAATTGTCCAAATATGTTTTATTTTTGGCATGTGAGGATCTGTGGATTCACCACGGTGCTCAATGTGGCCCCCGTGTGAATCCGTGGCAGACCTGTGGATCCAGACCCCACATACACCCACTCACAGACCCACTTACATACTCTCTCACACACCCACACAACCCCTCACACATTCACTCACACATACATACACACACTCACACCCCCATACGGTCACACACCAGAGACCCAGGGAACCACTCACACCCCCACTCTCAGACCCACACAGGCACTCACAACACCCTCCCACACAGCCACTTACACACTGATACAGGCACTTACACACCCACTCACAGACCCACACAGCCACTTACACTCCCAATCACACACCCACACAGCAAAACTTCTCGCAGCCCACTTAAGCACCCATACAGCCACTCACACACCACTCATAGACCCACACAGTGACTTACACAGCCACTCATACACCCACCCACCATACACTCACATGCCTACTTACACCTCCACACAACCACTCACATACCCACTTACAAACTCCCATACAGCCATTCACACACCCAGTCACACATCCATATAGCCACTCACACACCCTCTCACATACCCACACACCCTGTAAGAAACCCAGAAAACCACTCATATATCCATCTACACACTCTTACACCCACTCGCACACCCAGTCACACATCCATACAGCCATGCACACACCAATTCACAGGCTCATATAGCTAGTGACACACCCATTCACAGACCCAAGCAGCCTCATACACACCCAGGAGCCCGCGGGATGGGTGCTTTGGAGGGTTGGTCACAGGGCCTGACCAAAGGCCAAGCCTTTTCGCCAACCCCTGCTGCGTACGACCAAACGCTGTGTGCAGCATGGGCTTGGCTGCATGGGGGGGGGGGGGGTTGGTCACAGGGTGCCACCGGCCAGGCCCTGCTGCAAACCCCCTGCTGAGCAGGGCCAAAGGCATTGTGTGGCGGTGGTTCGATTAATGTATGGTAATTAAAAATTACTTTACAATTTTTTTCACCTAGAAATTCACCCAAAAAAACAATAATGCTATATTTAGGAAATAACATTGAAGAAAAAGTAGAAATAAACAGAAAAAAATAAATGTTACAGGGACAATTATAGTTAGGTTCAGATTTTACACACATAAAACCAAAGAAATTCAGCAATTATAGTTATAGTTATCTCAAGAAACTATGGGGTATTTACAAGGGAATTGTGCCACTGGAACTTCACTTTTCGCGACTCTCCGGTGGCGCAATGCCTTTCACCATTTTACAACATGGCATTAAGCCACTTTACGTGGCTTAACGCCGCTTTGTATATATGGTACCTGGTCCCACAGTTTTCTGCATGAAAGGGCTGCGAAATGGGTGTTCCTGTAGGCTTTCTACCGCAACACCCATTGATTTTTTATGTGTGAAGCACCACGCTGTGCTAGTTCCTTGTGCATATCCCCCAATAATTTGTGCCCTAAGTTAACTCTAACAAGCACCCTTGCCATGCACTGCTAATTACCCCACATATTAAATCAGTCATGACATCTTCTATGACACTATTGATAATATCACTACAACATTTGCAATAAAATTATTGATGAGAAAATGTGTATGATGGGGGCACAAGTTATAGTTTATAGAGATAACTATAACAATTTCTATGGATTTAAGAGTGTAAAATCTGGGGGGCGTGGCTTGCAGCCAGAGGGTATGGTCATTTTCTAACGCGGCTCCCGGCCCTTGCCTGATAATCCACCTCACATATCCGATATCTGACCGGGGACTCCTCGGAGATCGAGACGTCCCCAACAAGAACCCGAGGTGCACACCAGGGCCACGATGCTGGCCGCACGATTGGCGCCGTGAGGGAGAATGAGTCGGTTGTTGGGGGATCCCTGTCGTGCACAAGATGGTGCCTGCTGCGGAGACCCGACACTGAGACACTCTGACCGCCGGTGCTGGCGACGAGACCAAGCCCGCAGCACCACAGCCTGCTCCTCTGCCGCCCATCGGAGTGGATCGGACAACCTCTGTGGCTGACTGAGACCCACTGCATCACCAGGGAACCCAGGTGAGGCGCACTGGAAGAGAGGCTTGCCGCCGCCCATAACCTCTTGGCGGCATTCACGCGATGCCCCAGCTTCTGGGCCTGGACTTTCTGGGTGCCCGAGACCAGATCCTTCCGCCTCTCATATTGACTGTGGCCCCCTCGCCCCGACTTCCTGGCAACCCTTCACCGCACTGGAGAGATCAGTGGCGGTATTCTATATTTTATGCTGGCAAGTGAAGTGCGGGCCCCGGGGAGATTGACTCACTGCGCTCCACCACAACTGCGCAAAGAGTCTCAGCTTCGCCCCACATCCGACAGACTGGTCCTGCGCTTTAACGTGCGTCAGAGCCCCGGCGGCAACAGTGGGGGTACTGGCCCCTCTGCAAAGGGATCTAGAGCCGGGGCTGGAAGTGGCTGCTACCCGGTCTCCTTGCACAACACGGTCTGGGCCTAGACGATCTGTGTCTAGAACTGGGACTACCTGGGATAGATCTGGAGCCCCCTAGACTCCCCCTGCTCAGCACCCACATTGAGGATATTATACCGTGCTGGGGTGGTAGAGGCTGGTTGACCAGTTTAGCTTGACTTTTAGTAGGCTTGAGCTGCGGACCTTGGACCTTTACGGCTCTTCCCTGTGCATTCCCTGTAGTGATTCTACTGCCAGGCCACTTGAACTGCAGCTACGGTCGCCACCAGGAAGAGTTCCTGCTATCACAGTCCGTTTTACGTTTGCTGCTCCAGTGGGCTAGTACTGAAATTCCTGATGGCGTCGTCCAAGGGGGCCAAGTCATTGACTCAGAGACAGATTAATAAACTCTCCTGGGGCTCCAAAGGCGACAACAAGGTTGCGAATTCATCCGGAGACCCGAAACACACGTCCCCATTGACTGGAGGAAAGTCTCTCACCCTTGAAGACGTTATGGAGGCGATCGCAGGGGTCCGGTCCTCCCTAGAGACCCGTATCGACAATGTTAACATAGAGGTAACCCTACTAAGAGCGGACCTTCGAAAAATGGACACAAAGGTCAAGGACCTTGAGGTCAAAACTGCAGCCCTTATCGATGACACGTCTACCCTCCAGCAACAAGTTGCCCAGCTTCAGAAACAGCAGAAGCAAATGGGGGATCTCTTGGATGACTATGAAGGGAGGGCAAGACGGAACAACATCCGTATCCTGGGCGTTCCGGAGAGGATGGAGCTGCCAGCAGCGGACCTATTTGTTGAGGACCTCGTCACAAAATATCTCCAGCCCAAAAACCTCTCCAATTATTTCTCAATTGAACGGGCTCACAGGGTCCCGGGAGGGAAGGTGAAACCGGGGCCCCCCCCGCCCCATCATAGCGAGGGACTTCAACTTTCGAGACCGAGACGCAATCCTCCAGACGGCACGCTCGGACCGCCTTTACTCCTGTAGAACACCCATATCACGATTTTCCCTGACTTTACGATGAAGATGCAGGCATAAAGACGCAGCTTTCTAGAAGTCAAGAAAGCCCTCCGAGACAAACACATAAAATATTCTATGCTCTTTCCTGCCAAGCTGCGAGTGGAAATGGATGGTAAAGCCTGGTTCTTCCTGTCGCCGGACGAGGTATGGGACTGGCTAGAGGGCTGGCGCCGGGTCGGGAGGTCTCCGAAGAATTGTGACTCCCCTGACGACCACCCAAATGATAACAACCTGCCAGGAAGCCAAGAGCTGTTTACTGGAACCAACGAGGACAGGGAATGACAACTCTCTACCACAAGGGGTTTAGGAGGAGTCACAGTTCGGACCCTGCATATCGGATTTACGCCCACCAGGCGGGAACTGATGGAGGTGACGAGTTGCAGCCACATACTTCTTTCTTCCCCCGAAGGGCTCTTTCTCCGGCATGGAACAGGTTGAAACGGTGGACCAAATTGTATCTTTTATAATATGTGAAAGTGCACTGGGTTAGGATTTTTTGTACAGACCTTGCTATGTCAGTTTATTCTACTACTTGTATTAGGCGAGAGGCTTCAACAGCTCACCAGGTATCCCTGATATGGTTGGGAGGGCGACAGGCACTCTGCCTAGTTGGGGTGTGGATAGTTTCAAATCAGCAGGCAGGGAAGCAGGGAGGGAGGATTGTAAGGGGGGAGGGGGGAACTTTTACATTTTGTTGTTGTGTTATGGGGTTTCATAGGCGCTTATTGCAGAGTCTTTCCTAGTCACAAGTCACTTTTCCTACAGGGTCCTCTGAGAGTTACCTACCCCCCGAGACGTCCAGGTACCCCCTGACATTACGCCCCTAATACTTCCGAAACCTGGTCACACACGTCGCTTTTCCCCTGGTCATAGGCACAGACCCCACATCCACTACCACCATGCCACAAACCACTTCTAGGACCATCACGATAATGTCGTGGAATGTTAACGGACTGGGGCACAAGATAAAACGTATAGTCCTTCAGTTTTTACGACACCACTCTCCGGACATAGCATTGTTGCAAGAGACACACCTGGTGGGTAACACGTGTCAAGCACTCCAAAGAGGTGGCTACAGATTACTAGTTCACGCAGGGTTCACCTCTGGCAGCCCGTGGTATGGCGATTCTTGTTAAGAAAAATCTAGCCCTAACCTACACAGCGACATGGGCCAATCCACTAGGCCGCTTCGCATTAGTTGAGGCTACCTGGGAAGGGCACCCCCTGAACCTTGCGTCGATCTACCTCCCACCGACCCTAGGCCGAGACTCCCTCAGGGAGCTAGGCACGTGACTGCTGGGCCTGCCCACTTCTTTTAGGGGGAGACTTCAATATGACGATGAACGACAAACTAGATTGTCACCCTAAACGCACCTTGCATAGACATAGCAAGAACCTGTCAGACTTCGTACAGGCAATGGGACTCGAAGATATCTGGCGACACTACTACCCTGACACGCCTTATGTTACACACTATTCTAACGTGCACAGAAGTATGTCCCGTATGGACTATTTTCTCTGTCCCGCAACAGACTTAGATTTCTTCACACGACCTAAGGGCTTTCCCGAGGTATCTTGGACCATTCTCCTATCACAGTAGAACTAACGTATCACCGCCCATTCACCCGAGGTCCCATAATTATTAATCCTTGGCTCCTCCAGATCCCTGACATTAAGGACAGCTTGATAGAACAGACCGGACACTATTTTGAAGAAAATGTCGGTTCAGTGAGGTCCGCAGTCACAATCTGGGAGGCGTACCTGGCGGTTATTGAAGATGAGGCACTAGCGCTGAAAATGGAATACTTACGTAAACACGACAAACAGATCTCCTCAGGCTGAGTCTGACCTCCTTAGTCTTGAAACATCGCATAATGCAGCCCCCTCGGTCGAGACAGCACGCCGCCTCAGAACCCAGCAGCTTGTATATAAATCCTTGGCTCAAGAGAAGGCGCAGGCCCGCTTACTCCACACTTGACACCGTATACACGAGCACGGGGATCTAGATGGGTCTCTTCCATAGAGAGGTCAGACGGGTCCAAGATCGTGGATCCACAGACCGTAGCGGAAGCCTTTGCTGACCACCTGGAAACCGTCTACACAGCGAGGGTGTACTACTCCTCGGAAGACTCCAGGCAATTGTTGGAGGAAATGCGCTTACCCACCCTCTCAGAGTCCGACAAAGAGACTCTAGACGCAGACATAACTGTAGACGAGCTCACTACGGCAGTTTTTAGCATTAACTCTGGCAAGGCCATAGGTCCAAATGGTGTCCCCATTGAGTTCTTGAAAGCTATGGCTCTCGAAACGGTCCCCCATCTGAAGAATATGTTTGAAGAGAGTCGAGTTAGAGGTATCCTGCCTCCCGCCTCTGGCCTCCATAGCAGTTATCCTCAAGCCTAATAAACCACCCTCTGACTGCGGTTCCTGTATACCGATCTCTCTAATCAATGCAGAAGCCAAGGTCCTGGCCAAGTTACTGGCGGCTCGCCTACTCCTCGTGCTTCCCTCCCTAATCCATGATGATCAATCAGGCTTCATCCTGGGCCGTAATACGGCCCTCAACCTGCGACGAGTCAATAACGTCCTAAGTCGGCAATCTACCATGCAACACGATGCCGCCATTTTATCCTTTGAGGTTCTTCGTAGATTTGGCTTCGGCCCCAAATTTATCTAATGGATGCGACTTCTCTATACTGACCTATCGGGTCAGGTGCGGGTCAATAACCACACATCTTGACAATTCTGACTCCACAGGGCGACCCGACAGGGTTGCCCCCTATCGCCATTACTATTTGCCCTCACTCGGGAACCCTTGGCCCACTGGGTACGTACAGACGTGTCCATTAGAGGCCTCCAATGGAACGACGAGATATTAGACAAAATTTCTCTCTATGCTCATGACATCCTGGTATATGTAGCCTCCCCCCGATCTTCAATTAACAGCCTCTTCCATGTCCTCACTAACTTTGGGAAATATTCGGGCTACTCGATCAATTGGTCCAAATCGATACTTTATGTGCTGCATGGCCCCCCCCCAAGCTGCCTAGGGGGTTTACCATTACGACGGCTCCGGATGGTTTTAAGTACCTAGGTATCTTCATCACGCCGGACCCGGTGGTGTTCCTGGACCGGAATCTAATGGGCCCCCTGCGAAGGCTGCACAAGGACGTAGCAGACTGGCGCTCTCTTCCACTATCGCTTCCTGGTAGGGCTGCCCTATTTAAAATGCTATCACTCCCGCGTTTCCTATACGCCCTGCAAAACTGTCCCTTTCCAATCCCTGACTCCTACTTTGGCGCCGTTGAGAGTGACATACGTCAACTGTTGTGGAACGGTGGGACGGTGAGGCAGCCCGCATAGCCCTTCATAAACTCACCCAAGGCTGGTATGATGTGGTATAGCCCTGCCCGACTTGCGTCTCTACTACTGGTCGTCGCAACAGGTGGCCATCAATCATTGGATTCACGGGCTCCCCCCTGAATCCAGCCTACCTCCTTGACAAGAGTCAGACCGGGCGGGAGGGCTACCTGGGGGCCCTGTACAGTAAACCAACTAGGAAAAGATATGTTGGGCCCATGGCACACACGATTGCAATATGGCATAGGACCAACAAGTGTTTGGGATGGTCGCACAAAATTACTGAAGCGACTCCTCTATGGTCGGCGCAGCAGTTGAGTTCCCTCTGTTTTCTTCAGGGTTTCGATAAATGGGACACGATTGGGCTTTCTACTGTGGGCGACTTAGTACACAGGGGCAAGTTACTGACTTTTGCAGACCTACAATCCAAATACTCCCTGGCACCAACAGAACACTTTCGATATCTTCAAATCAAACATGCCCTTCTCACTGCCATCCCCGACCTCACTTCCATACCTGAGAGTTCCCCCCTAGAGGATAGACTACTGTCGGAACCTCTCCCCGAAAAGGCCATATCCCTCACCAATCGTAAGCTTTGTAACAACCTCCCCGACACTTTCCGACCCCTACGAGATAAATGGGAGGAAGACCTGGGGCTTCTAGAAGAGGAGGAATGGCGGGCAGCCTTAATGCCTGGGAAGTCGGCCATCAACCATAGATTCCGACTAATCCAACTGAAAGTCCTACATCGAGCTTATATGTCTGCTCTCACACTAGCTAAAATTGTCAGGCGCCCTGACACATTATGTCTCAGAGGGTGTGGCCAGCCGGGCACCTTCTATCACGTCCTAAGGGACTGCCCGAGAGTGCAACAATTTTGGGAGGGAGTCTTACGTAAAATTAGGGCTTCTTTTGGTAAGCCAATTCCGCTATCCACAAAAGAGAGTGTCCTTAATATATGGGGGGCCACAGACCTGAACGAATTGGAACTACAGTGGGCAGCGCTGACCTTCCTGTTGGCCAAACGCTCCACTGCTATGAAGTGGGGCTCCCCTGAGAGGCCGCTGGTGGTGGGTTGAGTAGCTGAGCTGGATCGTTGCATGCTTGCTGAAAAAACAGTGTACAAAATTAGAGGTTGCTCCACGAAATGGGATAGGAAATGGGGACACTGGAATAAGTTCCGGGGTGAACTGTGTGACTCTCCAACGCTTGAACTGGCAATGTCCCGGACTGGACCCAATTCTTGAAATGCTTCTCAAGTTATTAATGTGACTACTATGTAACTAGATTCAGACGTATGTTTTCTACATGTGACTAATTTATCGACTTTGCTTTCTCTTGAATAAAATCTTATGTTAAAAAAAAAGAGGGTAAAATCTGAACCTAACTATAATGACCCTGTAACCTTTGGTTATTTAGTGTGAATATATATATGTAAATAAAGTTTTAACATAGTTGGAAACTTAAGTATTTCATGCATTTATGCTGTTATTTTGATATGATATATTGAATTTCATATTAAGATTTCTTTCACATTATTCAGAGGAATTTTAGAGGTTCTGTGGTCATACTTTTTACATTATGTTTGATATTTGTGACCTGGAATAATCCATACTTTTGGAGTGTTTCTTCTATGTTTATGAAATTGTTGCACCGCACTTGCACTTTAAATAGCGATTGAAAATGCCAAAGAGTTGTCATGTGATCAAGGGAGGGATCTCCTGAAACGCATAATTGCGGCACTGGCTAAATAAAATATTTGCACTGAAAATCGAGTCCACGCTCGTCTGTTCGTGTGCAGAAGAGAAGTGAAGGCGGGTTTGGAGTGATTTATGCCAAACTGACTCTCTCCGACTCGTGGACCCCTTACATGTTTGAGGCTCTGCAAGCGGCGAGTTTTGCCTCGGATACAAAAATGGCAGGTCGAGGTCATGGACACAAGCCCACCTAGCGGCGGTGGTACACTATGCAAAACTAGAGACAGGGCACAACCCGTTAGCATCACACTACATCAAGACGGCCATGAAGGGCTGGAAGAGGAAGGAAGGGAAGAAGGCAGACACCAGGCCGCCTATAGACTTCAACAGGCTAGGGGCGCTGCTGCAGGCGTTAGACCACGTGGCGGCAGGCGAATACGAACAGGTGCTCTTCAAGGCGGCATTCACCACAGCCTTCTTTGGGGCGTTCCGCATCAGCGAACTCGTAGCCCCAGCACGGGGGGGGCCCAGCCGAGCGATGCCTGCGGGCCAGCGACGTATCCCCGAGAGGGGGCAGTGTAGAGCTGGTGCTGCGCAGATCCAAGACAGACCAAGCAGGCAGAGGGGCCACAGTGAGTCTGCGCTGCATCCAGAACCAGGACCTCTGCGCTGTGTGTCGCCTCCTAGCCTTCATGGCAATTCGCCCAGCAGGCGATGGCCCCCTGTTCATACACGGGGACGGGTCACACTTGAGTAAATTTCAATTTATAGCAGTGATGAGGACGGCCCTCAGCAAAGCGGGCTTGCCCCCAGGGGCCTTTGGGTCACACTCATTCCGGATAGGGGCGGCCACGACCGCTGCCCAGCACGGGATGCCAGCAGCAAGCATACAGGCACTAGGGAGATGGCGCTCGCGCGCATACAAGACATATGTGAGGCCCCAGCTATTGTGACAGGGCCTCAGTCAGCGCGGGGTCTGCTTAAAGGTGACCGTTTCCCCCCTTTCTACTTCCACCAACAGGGAACAGACCCCACCTGGTATGGGTAGTGGGCCACTCCTTCGTCAAGCGGATGGGGGCATGGTGGAAGAACAGGGGACGCGGACTCAAGGCCAAACCGAAACACACGTGCATCCGCTGGTTTGGACAGTCGGGCATGCGCTGGGGGCTGCTGGCGGCAGCCCTCAAGGGGCTGAGGGAGACGGCGGGGCACCACCCGGACGTTCTGATCATCCACCTCGGGGGGAACGACCTGGCCTGCTTGGGGCGGAGGGCCCTGTTAATCGGAATACAAAATGATCTGGTGGAGACAGCCAAGACATGCGGGCGGGCGACGATAATATGGTCCAAAGTCATCAGCAGACGGGAATGGAGAGGCGCGGAGTCTTACAAGGGGGTAGAGAACTCAAGGAAAAAGCTGAACCTCACAGTGAGCAAGTTCTGCAGGGCGAACGGCTTGGCCTCAATCAGGCATGGACTGATACACACAGGGCACCCGGAATATTATGCGGCCGATGGGGTACACCTATCCGATGAAGGGATGGAGGTCTTTTGGAACAACCTCTGGGGCGCCATGGTGCTAGCCGGTTGCCAATGATAGAAGGGGCGTTGGGGGGAGCCGCAGGAAGACGGCAGCCTCCCTGTCGGCGTGGCGAAGTGCTACGCTGAGAACGGTTGGTACAGAGGCACACCGGAGGGCGGTGCGCCAGAATAGGTCCACTCACCTTCTGATGCCGCACCGCTGGGTGAGATGGCCTAAGGACAACGGCTCTGGGATGCCTCACGGCTGGGCAACATGGCAACGAAGGGAAGGGGGAATATGCAGAGACGGCGCTCGCAGCCCAGCCCCCGCCGGATGGCAGGGCACAACAGGTCGGAAAGGTAGCGAGGCAGCCTAACTCTGGGACAATCGATATCCCCTTCCCGCGCAGAGGAAGCGCAAAGAAATCCAACCAACACAAAACCGCCCCAGAAGGGGCAAGAGACAATGGCAAAGAATGTATAATGGCATAACATACAAATGCAAGTGATACCTGATGCAAGTGATACAATACCTGTTTTTGCCTTGTAACCCTAATAAACTGCGGCCAATAAATGACCACCACAGAGAAAAGGTGTAGTGGCATTCTTGGCGGGACGGGGGAGGCAAGAAAAAAAGGTACTTAGGGATCACTGCGGGAGTGGGGCAGAGTGGGCAGGTTATGCCTCGGAGTTTACCTGACTGACGGCATCACAGGCTCATGGTGCTCTTTGGGGGGGGACCCCCGGGGCACTGTGTGAAGTGTCCGGAGAACAGAAGAGAAGCAGAGCCCCCTGCGAGCTGTGAAAGTAAAGTGCACGTAGACGGTGACTGCGGTCATCAGCAGCAATACTTCCTAACCTATGGTGGAACCCGGAGAAGGGTGCATTGGCGGAAGGGAGTGTGCAGCGGGACAACAAGGGTATCGTGAAGGTATGGCACAAATCAGCATTGTGCAGGTTGGAAAGTGTGCGACGCGGTGCGGCAAGCCTCTTGGTATTTACCGATAGAGTAGCAAGCATTGCGCAGAATATACAACAAAGGCCAAGTATGTCCGCGGATACGCTCAAGGATCGCGAGCTGGCAGCTGTGGGGTTGTTCTCAGACACCCCGGAGGAGACACAGGGGGCCAGTAAGGTGATGAGTGAGGACCCCAGCGATAACAAAAGCAAAGGGCTCAGGGACAGTTTTCGAGCGTTTGAGAAGTTAAAACTTCAAAAGCAGGCAAAGTGGTGGGAGGCCCGGTCCCTCCAAAGGTATTTGGACATGGGCAGGATACCGAGGGGCCTCCGCATTATGATTGCCCCAAGCTACGAGTGTCCAAACCCTTTGATGAAGGCCGAATGGGGGGAGTGTAATCTAGAATCATCTTGTCAGCTGGTGGAAATATTAGTAAAATATAATGCTATTAACAGGAGCATGCCCCAGGAGAAAATCGAGCTGTTAGAGAAAGAAATTGAGCCACAAGGGGATCCACGGTTTAAACATAAAATGGTGGAGGAAATGAATGCTCGCCTTAAGAAGAAGGAAGAAAAAAGAAAAAATAGAAAAAGTTACAAGTTCAGGTGTGACAGGGATGATTATGCGAACGGACAGATTTTTACATTCGCCAAAAGATATGACTTAATGCGGGTGGCTATTGCAAACAAAAGTATGGGCATTGGCAATGCTGAAGAAAGAGCAAATCGAAGAGCTGGAGAATCCCCATCGGTCTCAGACCTTAGCTCAGCCGTGGAAAGTGGTTCTGAGTCAGACAATTTGGGAACAAGGTCAGAGTCAAACAGTATCAAGTTAACTTTGGGGGAAGAATTGGAGATTTTGAAAAGCTGCCGCAGGGATACTCTAAGACCTCGCAACAAAGTGCCCGTCAAAACAGGGCAACAAGGAGAAGAAGGGGACGCAGGCAAGCAAGGAGACGGTGCCAAGAAGCTTGGGAGAGGCAGAGCTCGCATAGATAGGTCGAGCAAGGGGCTGGACTTAATGAGAACCAAGCAGTCAGCCCCCCTCCCCCACATCTAAAAGCAACACTATTATCAATTTAGCAGGCATCGACCTTTCGGCAGCAGAGAAACAGCTCTTATGACTGGGTTTGTCTTTCTTTCCGGAATCTAACTTTAGCTACACCCAAACCTGTGCAGACATATACAGGTTCATATGGAAACTAAAGTTAAAGAAGTTTCATCTACAACGGGGCAACCAGGGAGGTGTTGAAGAGGTAGTAATATCACAGAACCCTGGGATGCAGGGCCTTGTAGGGCCGGACTATGAACTTTCACATGATATGCAAAAATTGAGATATCAGTGTTGGTTGAAGAAAATATACAGTAAACACAAGTACATGGGACTAATGTCAAGCCTCAACCTCCTTTTAAACAAAATTCCAAGTTTGTACCCATCATGGCGCGGGACTCAATAGATGTTTTTAATGAACAATTGATAGCACAAGTAAAAAGACTCAACATTGTCACCCAAAATTCAAAAAGGAAAATTACAAATCATGAGAGGAAATACTGGCATCTTGTAAATAAACTGAAGGAAAATCACCAAATTGTAATGTGAAACTCAGACAAAGGAGGTAATTTGGTGTTATGGCCCCTACAAGATTATCTGGAGGAGGCATATAGCCAGCTGAACAACATTGAGTGCTACAGAAAAGTTCCATTGATAAAATATAAGGATAATCAAGAGGCATTGTTTAGCTATTATGGGCCTGGAAAAGCATTCGGCTACTGAACTGGGAAAACTTCAAATATATTAAGAAAGAACATCCTATTGTCCCGGTAATATACCTCATACCTAAAATTCATAAAAGTATGGATAAACCACCGGGACGTCCCATCATTGCTGCGTGCAATGGCCTTCTGGAAAACCTTTCAAGATATATAGAATTTTTCTTGCAAGAATTTGTTAGAGGTCTAAAATCATATGTGCAAGATACTAGCGAATTCTTGAGAAAGATACAGAATATAAAATGGAAGTCTACCTATTTATTGTTAGCACTTGATGTATCCAGCTTATACATGTGTATTAAGAACAAGGACGGTATAAGAGCAATAGAGTATTTCTTGTTGAAGCGGCCCATAATTTACTCTCAACATTCCAATATGCTGCTCAAAATGTTATTGTTCTGCTTGGAAAATAGCTTTTTTTTATTTGATGGTAAGATGTTCCAGCAGACTCAAGGGGTAGATGATTTGTTTATAGTGTGGGATGGGGACATTGAAAGTGCTACTGATTTTATGGAAATATTGAACAACAACAAAGTTAACCTACAATTCACAGCTGAGATAAGCAATGAAATGGTCACATTCCTTGACGTAACAGTCCAGGTTGTTAATAATGAATTGTCTACTACCCTATATCGAAAGCCTTCAGCTGGTAATACACTCCTATATGCCTCCAGTCCGAATCCGCCTCATTTAATTAAGAGCATACCGTATGGAGAGATGCTCCGTTTTTGATGGATTTGCAGCAGAGAGGATGACTTTAATAATAAACAAAGTGAGTGTAAAAGCAGGTTTTTGGATAGGACATACAGCTCAGATGTAATTGAGTCAGCGATTGTTAAATCTAAATCGTTGGCCAGACAGGATTTGTTGAAGTATAGGGACAAACATAGTAGTTTGAATCCACAGGAAGAACCCATAAGACTTATCCTTGGTTTTTCATGACAAGAGAAACAGATCAGGGAGATAGTCAGAAAGAACTGGCCAATCATTAAGGGAGATCCATTGATAGTGGGGTTACTGCCTAACAAAGCATCAGTAACCTTCAGGAAAACTAACTGTATGGGTTCATCACTGGTCAGGAACAATATCGAAACAAAAAGAAAGAGCTCTTGGTTAATGGCTATAAAGGGGTTCTACAAATGCTCTGTGTGCAAGGCGTGCCAATATGGTATAAATACTACCACCTATACCATAGCATTTGACCCTGGGATATGTAAAATCAAGCAACACTTTACATGTAAATCCGATTTTGCTGTTTATGTGCCCACCTGCAGTTGCAATTTAAGGTATGTAGGGAGCACTAAATTACCGGCACATAAGAGGATTCTTCAACATATTCTCGCTATTTTCAACAATGATGAGAATTACCCAGTTGCAAGGCATTTAGCTTAGCCATAATTGCGATCCTAAACATCTGAAATATTATGTAATTGAGGCCATGACACTGCAGAAAAGAGGCGGTGACAGAGAGTCCAAATTGAGGAGGTTGGAAACAACTTATATCCTGCAATTTGATTCCAAGTACCCGAATGGGTTGAATACTTGTGAGGATCTGTAC
Organism: Lissotriton vulgaris; assembly: GCF_964263255.1. Classification (NCBI taxonomy): domain Eukaryota; kingdom Metazoa; phylum Chordata; class Amphibia; order Caudata; family Salamandridae; genus Lissotriton; species Lissotriton vulgaris. The sequence continues at coordinate 848,594,449 of NC_141685.1, forward strand.
ACTTTCTTATAAAACTTGTAGATTAACTCAATCATGCTGGAAAATTTGTAAATATCTATTGATTCTGAAATGTCCGCCCAAGAAGGGCTAGAAGACTCCTTCTCAATGAAATATGGAATGTTTATTAGGTCCACCGGATGTGAAATTTTAGGATAGTGTTATTTATACATTTATGATATTAAGGATTGGTTTTAGAAATCAATAAGTGGAAAGTATATTTTTATACTTCTGGTTATTTATAGTGATTTTCTGATGGATCATCCTACAATATAATATGAAATGTATTTATTACTGTCCTGAAGCTAATTTGCACTTTAAATTTCATAGTATTTTGCACATGATTAATAGTCACCTTACTGACAACCAGAAACGTCTGAGTGTTGTTAAGTCTATTAATTTATTCACTTGATAATAATTGCACTGATTTTGGTTAAGCACTTAGACAGGTTTCACTGTTTTAACATAGTTGGAAACTCAAGTATTTCTTGCATATGGCCTGGATACCCGTCACCCCCTCCCAACACAATTCCCAAGAATGGGAAGACGGATACAGTTCTTGAGCTTTTGGAAGGCGGGAGGGAGTTACCCTCCCGGCCGTATTTATTAAAATATGAAACAAAATCAAAACATTAAAATAACAGTTTCATATCATGTACAATTTCATTTATACATTTCGATGTTTATTGGCTAACCTTAACATGTCTCTAATACAAAGGTTCTCCTAGCCGATTCTAAAACATCCTGTAAATGCATTTCTCAAAATTCAAATTGTACATCCTAACATTACGGGCCAACGGCAAGGTCGTAACCGGTGTCAGATCCCTAATACCAGACTCCCACCTTACTTGTAAGGGGCGGGCGCACAGAGGACTGTACCTCTGTGCCAACTTCCAATTTCCCTTGTCTTAACGGGGGCCCATACTTACTCGACGCCATCTTGGTGGTCGTCAGAGGACTCGTGTGAGGTGTCTAGAAGGTAGCGTAGACCCCCCTCCCACCCCACTCTGCTTACCACATCCGCTGTCGCGGATATCCTGGCCCCGGGAAATTCCAAGGAGGGGACCCGTAGCCCCTCCTCCCCAGGGAGGGGTCTTGACCGCCTTCCCTTTCGGCGGTCCCATCCTTAGAAGAGTACCGCCTCCCCGTGTGAGGGGCCAATGGCCGCCTCCCCCCGGGCGCTCCCATCCATAATGGGTGGCGCCCCCACCTCAAGGGATCTTCCAATTACTGCTCACCGATCATGACCTTACCGCCCGACCAAAAATAAATACGACATTGTTTAATCTAATGAGAACGACATATAAAGTTATACCAGCATTTCAAGTATAAACTTTTATCACTACAATACACTACATTTATCACAACTGCGATACTCGCCTGAGTTCATGCTAAAAAGCAACCATTTATTGCATATCAAAACATCAAACTTTATTAAAACGACCTGAAAAAGAGACATCACACTTTGTTAGAAACCACCTGAAAAGAGGTCATATCGTCATAACTCGACTTCATTGCAATACCCAACGCTGTCATCGGGGGCTGGTGGGTGGGTCAAAAATGGCTCTTGTTCTGTCAAGGGCTCACGTGCAACGAGGAGGTGCAGCTTCCAAGCACGGGAACAAGAGGATGCTTCCTTGGATTGCTGCTCCATTTATTCTTCTCCGGGAGGGCGTGGACCCTCCTCCGACCGCCTACAGGGCGTGGCCAACGGTGTAGGTGTCTAGGACAACCCCTCTTGGGCGGGAAAAGGCGCGCCCCGGCTACGCCGCTTCGGGCATACCAGCCGTGACAGGCCCCCCGCCCAAAATGGCTTCCCGGGGGGATCGGGGCACCCGACCATACGTTCGGGGGGACCGAGTGGTCGCCCCTTTCCATTTATGCTGTTATTTTGTTATGATATATTGAATTTCATATTAAGATTACTTTTACATAATTCAGAGGAATTTGAGAGGTTCTGTGGTCATCATTTTTACATTATATTTGATATGTGTGACCTGGAACAATGCATACATTTGGAGTGTTTCTTCTATGTTTATGTAATTGTTGCACTGCACTTGCACTTTAAATAGCGATGGAAAATGCCAAAGAGTTGTCATGTGATCAAGGGAGGGATCTCCCGAAACGAGTAATGGCGGCACTGGCTAAATAAAATATTTGCACTGAAAATCGGGTCCAGGCTCGTCTGTTCGTGTGTAGAAGAGAAGTGAAGGCGGGTTTGGAGTGATATATAAATACTGATGGCTTCAGTAAACAGGAACATTCCATCACCCAAGTATTGACGTGCAAAACAGAGTTTGCTATTTATATTTTGGAGTGCCCATGTCAGTTGAAGTATGTAGGGAGCACAAAGCTCCCAGTACATAAGCGCATACTTCAACATTTACGTGCAATTGCAAATCAGGATAATACTTATCCTGTGGCACGGCATTTCCGAGAAATCCATCAAAGTAACAATAGCAGTCTTACTTATTATGTTGTTGACTCTGTTAAGGCTAGTCGGCAAGGGGGTGATAGAGAGAGCAAACTCCGCAAGCTGGAAACCCGTTATATATTACAACTTGACACCAAGGCACCAGGAGGCCTGAATACTATGGAGGATCTGTATACCTGCCTACCATGATTATACAATTGCAGCATTATTCCTCTCCCTTACTTTTCCTGTGGACTATTGTCTGCTCATTGAACGCAGGAATAGGCGGCTGGCATCCCTGGAGTTTGGTGAATACGACATTTCCAAATGTTTATCTTGTCTCTTTTCTTCTAATTTTAAGGAATTACCTTACAGCCATGCTCCGGCTGGGGCATGGATTCGGGGTGTTAAAAGGAGAAGGGATTTCAATTTCCCGACCAGTACTGCTCCAGTGCATAAGTCCCCTTTGTGACTTCACTTTGTGTATATATGAATTATACGTAAGATCATACAGTGTATAGTACACTGCTGGCCTAGAAGGAGGCCGGAGTGATGAAGCCCTCACGAACGATTGATTACTGTACCGTCGCTGCACTGATGGAACTCACCCCAGGACATTTGCCCGTCCTCCGGATTGAAGGGTGGTGATGAGGGGCACTGGGATGGCGAGAGGGCTTTGACCTGCAGGGACGATACATGCCAGGCACCACCCCACCTTCTCTGTCTTTCCCGTATGTTACATGCGGGTCGGGGGGGGAGAGTTGGGGTGTTTCTGTGCGTACCTCTGATGTTCCCAGGAGGGAATTCCCCACATGGTTTTTCTATTGTTCTTGACAATGCGGGTTGGGGCGGGGGGGGGGTCATGGTACTGGCAAGTTTGGGTTGCTTCAGTGGGAGGGGGGAGGGGATGGACAGCCAGGGTTGGGTGGCTGTGCATGGAGTATGAGGGGTTGTTCGTGTGTTGCATCGCTAGTTGTTGGAAGTGGCGAGTTTGATGCGTATGGCGTTTTTGGCAGGAGTACAGGTACTGTGGGGAGCATGTGTGTGAATATGGTTGTTCGATTGGCGAGACTGTACTGGGCAGCGGAGAGATTGACAATTGGTACATTTCGAGTGAGAGCTGGAACACCAGCTGTTGGCTTCATTCAGGGATATGGTAACGCATGTAGGTGATGATACTTTGGATACAGTCACCGTAGTGTCCTGGAATGTCCGGGGACTCAATGACCCCCGGAAATGCAGAAATGTACTTGCATATCTAGATCGGCACCATGTGCAAATAGCGATGCTCCAGGAAACCCACCTTAGCCCGGGGAGTGCCCCCAGGTTTGCGAGCAGATGGGCATGTGTGAGAGAGTTTTCCTCCTATTCCACATATTCTAGGGGGACGGTAATATTGGTCAATAAGAGGCTGCCATTTCAAAAGTTGGGTGTGCGAGTGGATAAGGAGGGGAGGTATGTCATCCTTTGGGGGAGGCTGGGAACCGATGTGATAATGCTTGTGAATTGCTATGCACCTAACGTCGATACTCCTGGTTTTTTCTTGTCATTATGGGGCCACATGTTGGAGACCGAAGCCACGCACATTGTCTGGGGGGGGGGACTTCAACTTATCGTTACGTACCACGATGGATAGATCGGACGGTAGTGGACATTACAACACGAAGGCCAGAGACGCTCTTCAGGGGATACTTACGGAGGCAGGACTAGTGGACAGTTGGAGGCACACACATCCAGCGGCTAGGGAAGGCACTCACTTCACAACACATGCACGCTCGTGGGCAAGGATCGACTACTGCTTTGTCTCACGGGGCCTCGCTGGGGGGATAGTTCAGGTGAAACATCTGCCTCGCACGTGCTCGGACCATTGCCCGGTACTGACTGTCCTCGAAGTGCCAGGGCATACTAGGGTAAGGCCACCATGGCGGCTTTTCCCCTCGGCCTTACTGGACCCTGTCTTTAAACACGAACTCGGAGAAGAGATCGAGGCCTTCTTCCCTAGGAACAAAGGGTCTGTGGATAAGGTCGAAACCATTTGGGAAGCTTTTAAAGTCACTGTGAGGGGAGTCACGATCTCCAAAAGCTGTGGAATATTGAGAAGCATAGTGCGCACGTTAACTACACTGGAGGGGGAGCTTAGGGCACTGAAGGCGGAGATGGTAGGGAATCCCAGCCCTGACCTGGCGGCACGATTCAGAGCTAAACTGACGACCTATGAGGAGGAAGCAGCCAGGGAGGTAAAATTCCGGGGTAAATACTGGACAGCTAGGCGCTATTGTGAGGGGGACCGACCGGGGAAGGTACTGGCGGCACTCACGAGGCACCAGCGCTTTGCCTCCCATATCCTAGAAATCTCTGACAAGGAGGGGAGGATCCATCAGGACTCTAAGGGGATTCAAGCCACCTTCCTACAACACTACAAACGCCTATACTCCACGCAGCAGGAAGGTGAGGTAGAGTTCGGTAATTACCTGGAAGACATAGCGCTTTGCTGGTTAAGTGATGGTAACAGGGAATTCTTAGGGTGCCCTTTCGAACTGGACGAGATTAGAGAAGCGATCATGTCCCTCAGTAATGGCAAAGCAGCAGGACTAGACGGCCTACCGGCCGAATTCTATAAATGTTACATCGATATCATGGCGCCGGTACTGAAGGAGGTCTTCGAGGAATCGCTGGAGGTGGGGATACTGCCAGGATCCATGAGGGAGGTGGCGATCACCTCGCTGCTGAAGCCGGGAAAGGACCCAACGGACACTGATGCCTATAGACCCCTGTCGTTGCTGAACTGTGACGCGAAGATTCTTGCGAAAGTGTTGGCAACTAGACTGTCCCTACTTATGACTACTCTTGTACTGCCGGACCAATCTGGCTTTGTCCCGGGGAGAGCCACATCTCACAATCTGCGCACGTTATTTTCTCTAATTCCTTCCATTGCACCCGAATTGCCGGTTGCTGCTGTGTTTCTGGACGCCACCAAGGCGTTCGACTCAGTGGAGTGGGGTTATCTGCTGGCTATCTTGGGCAGAATGGGGTTCCCCCGGATATTTATTGCCTGGGTGACATTGCTATACACTTCCCCAGTCGCCAGGGTCGTCGTCAACGGGGTGCTTTCGGCACAGATGCCGATCACGAGAGGGACTAGGCAGGGGTGCCCCTTGTCGCCCTTACTATTCGCCCTGGCTATAGAACCGCTGGCCTGCAGAATACGACAGTTACACAAAGACAAGGCCTTTAACTGTAACCAGCGGCAGATTGGCATCTCCCTCTATGCAGACGACGTCACCCTATATGTGCGCCATCCACGAGACAACCTCAATCCACTTCTGAGGGAATTTGTAGCGTTTGGAGGCATATCCGGTGTACATATTAATTGGCAAAAGTCGCAATTCTTCCCCCTCACGGCCTCGGTCACCCGATTTCCGCTGGATTACCCCTTGGAATGGTGCAATTCTGACTTGAAATATCTGGGGATTGAAGTATTGCTTACTAAGGAGGACACTATCCGCTTAAACTATGGTGTAGCCATTACACGACTGGCTGACAATGTGACTCGCTGGCTGGCACTCCCGCTCTCGATGGCAGGCAGAGCCTCCCTGATCAAGATGGTCGTCCTCCCACGCCTCTTATATCTATTTCAAAACATACCATACTACCCAGGCGCTTACTTTTTCAAAAGACTTCGCTCTGAGCTGCTTCGCCTTTTCTGGGGAGGTAAACAACCACGCCTTAGTTGGTCGGTCTTGATGCAGCCGTATGATAGGGGTGGATTCGATGTGCCCGACTTGGAAGTATACTATCTCAGTGCGCAGGCACAGCATGCTTATCACTGGATTCGTCCCGTTCCCTTTATGCCACAGGTCGCTGCGGAGGACTGGATCGTGCATCCACTCCCGCTCGAGGGCATGCTGATGGGACTGGTTGGGGATGTTGAGACGCCCGCCGCTACTGTGACCTGCACAATTGATGCCTGGCGGAGAGTGGCCAAACTGCTGGATGCCCCCATGCTCTACTCGCCGGCATTGCCTCTGGCATACCATCCGAGACTATCACTTACTGGAGGGAGGTTTCCGATCGATGTGCCACCGCATACACCTCAATACGTGGGGAGACCTATTTCAGGATGGATTGTTCCGCACCAAGGATCAGATGTTCCAGAATGCTCCCCCGACTCCTATGGAGGTGTTCTACTACATCCGCCTCCGACAGGGTATGCGAGATATTCTCCCTAACTTCCCGGAGGAACCAGGGACGGTATTACCATTGCATGTCATGCTCGTATCGGATGGCACGCGCTTGGTGTCTAAACTCTATGCTGCCGTTCGTGAGCAGCGCCCGGTTGTCCTGTCTAAAGCACGGACTGCCTGGGAATCGGAACTGCCGGTCGCACTCACGGATGAACAGTGGAGGTACTGCTGCTCGGTCACGGCTAGAATATCCTCCAGTTGCCGAATGAAAATTATTCATTATAAGTTTGTGCAAAGATATTATTATACACCAGTCAGAAAGTTGAGGTTTCGCCTTTCGGCGGATGATAGGTGCGCTAGATGTCGGATGGAAGGCGCGGGTTTCCTGCATCTTGCCTGGGACTGTGGAGCAATACAGACTTACTGGAGCCAGGTACATGCCGCCCTCCAGGTTATGATTGCTGGCCCTCTCCCTATGGACCCGATAGTGATGCTGCTAGGATATACCAGGAATGTGCCCAAATCGGATCGTAAATTTGTTGACATTGCGTTACTCCTCGCTAAGCGGAGGATTGCTTGCAGATGGGGAAGGGGGAGGGTGCCAAAGTTTAAGGAATGGTTGGACGACCTCCAATACTGTCAGGAACAACATGGCGTGTATGCGGAACTGCTACCCGCCCGCTGCGCTCCCGGTGACTTCTGGTCCCCCTTACAGGTATACTGGCTGGCTCAGGCGACGCAAAGTGACTCCTCTGGAGACGACGAGCCGGTCCCGGGCCCATGAGCGTATCGGTACTTTACACTTCATACACCCCACTACACCCCACACTACATGCTGAGCATAGTGCCGCCTAAATCGGGATAAGACGACGAGCCTGTTGGTGGAATGCTGTGGGGGAGACTTGGGTAATTGTGGTCCGTGAGATACGGCTCTAGTGACAGAATTCCGCTAACCCTCCCATCATCGTGGCACTAAGGGATGGTGGAAATGTATACACAATGTATACTGCAATAGCATGGAGCGAAGAGCGACACAGTGTTGGGAAAGTACAGCATACCGTCCTCAGGTGAATCTCATGTTCTACACTCATATACATATCACACGCTGAGGTACAGGGCGGGGATGCGCACACTAGATACACAAGGAGCGTGCCACTGCACAAGGCTACGCAGTTAGCTGACTGATACAGACAACGACGATACAGGATTGGGACGGACCGCAATAGTGTACCTATTTGACTAATGTCCCAACTGTATGCGGGGAGAGGTGGTTTCCCTTTTCCGTATGCCCTCCCCCCGGTTGGATAGGATGAGAGGACTCTAGCCACTTGACCGCCCACTGTGGGACAATGGGAAGTGTGTATACATTGTGCTGGCCGCAGTATTGATGGTGAACCTAATGCTCATCTTTTTCTTTCTATCTAATGAATGTACCAAACATATTGCCATATTGAATTGCAGATGCTGTAACTGTCATGCCTTTGTGTTGAACGCATATAATAAAGGTTTAAAAAAAAAAAAAAAAAATCATTGAGGTCCTGTACATATGTTGTTGACACTGCTTTTATTCGACATTAGCAGACAGAATGAATATACATAGATTTATAACCATCACGAGCACTTAAAAACTTCACAATTAAAATGATATAAAATGATATGATTCGTGTAGAGGGCAGGTCACCTACTACAGATTCGATCAAAGTAACTTATGAAAGTTTTGAGGGTCACCTATTTGAGCATATGGAGGCAACCTTTGTGCTAGCCATCACATTATTGGTACTATATTATATGCTTAATAGTAAATTTACGTCATTAGCCTTTTAAAGATGATCAGGAAACTTATATTTGTTTACATGGGAGTAATGTTTACATAGCGTATTTTGCACATGTATCTAAGTCATTTGCACTTTATAATTCTAAATGTTTACATTGCATTTTTTGCACTATTAGCATTATTTTGCACATGAATAGACAACAGTCCTGACCTACCCTTAATTTTATCATCTGGCTTTTAGACTAACCTATGGGGACATACAATGTGGTTTTTAACATGCAGAATTAATGTGCCTCGAGTGACCTGGCCATTTTTTTTAAGTTGTAGACCTGTAGTTGTGGAAATTCAATGATTTTAGTATGAGTTTTATGGTACTTAACCGCTATTGAAAAACTTGTTTAATTATCTAAATATATTTACATATTTGAATGAATATTGTACCATTTGATATTATACGCCTTTTTTATGTTTTAATATCTCTCGGTCCACAATCTTGCCGTTTAACTGGTGAGCCTCTGGAATTACATGAATCCTTCTTCACTGTTTATTATTTAAATTAATCATGTGGTGATGATGAAACTGAGCACTGACACTTTAAAAATGAGTAACAGGAATCAGATATGTGGCGTTGTCATGTGAGCAAGGCTCCGAGGAGCCGAAACGTCATGCGGCAGACTCTGTGTCATTAAAAAAGAGTTGCACTTAACTGGTCCGTGTCCGAGGTTTCTGTGCAGCGCTGCGAGCAGGCGAGAGGCTGCCAGTGAAACGTGGTAAGTGGTGATATATATATATATATATATATATATTACCTACTGGTCGCCAGTAGGTAGCTATAGTTACAACCTATTTTCCATAGGAAATCTGCAACATTCTATTTGGAATAACTTTGGCACCGGTCGACGAATCTTCACGAAATGTTCCCAACTTATGGCCAGCTCCGGTCCGCTCCTATCCTGAAAGTGCTGGGGTGATCCGTCAAGCGGGGGCCAAGAAAAAGGGGGGTCCCAAAACATGTTTTGCCCATGCAATTTTCCATTGAAACCTTTAGACGCAGCTACAGCTCGAACTGCTGAACGGAATTACACCAAATTTGGCAAAGAGGTAGTCCTTGGTTCACACTTGTGCCTTTTGGTTAAATGGTGTAAATCTGTTCAGTAGTTCTTTAGTTATTAAAGGAAAAAAATACATTTATATCTGTGCGGAGCCTAACAACACATCTCATCGTGAGATCTGATTGGCTGTCAGCACTTCTTCCAGGAAGTGTTGGCAGCCATCTTGGGACCAATGTACATGATAGCACCTCATTAAAAAGCATTGCAGTTAATAGAAGGTTTTAAGACTTTAGTTACATTATAAATCATTTGTTGATGGTACCATACTCATTTTAGGAATTGTGGTGTGTTCTACGTTGATTTTACCATGTGAAAAAGCCTTCTGCTGGGGTATCATGAATCATGTTTGACAGAAAACTTGTTCTCATGCTTTTCCCACAGAGGTTTGGAAGGTGATCTATAAGCTAAACTGAGAGCATATTTTCTATAAATTCACATTATCTTTCTCAGTCATGTGAGAATGAAGTCTGACATTCTCAGTAAAACATGTACATCCAACAAGGGCAGAGACTGTCAGTTGATTTCTTTGTATTCTACTGCAGCTTCCCAGAGTGTTCTAAAGAGCAACTAGAGTGCTAACAGCCTTACTCATAAAAAAGTATAGCACACCTGAAGCCATCTTGATTGGAATAAAGTGGTAACTCTTAAAACATTTAATTTCAAAAGGAACAAAAGGAGGGGGGTTATTTTGCCATAGAAATAAAGATTTGTGCTGCAGAAAGAAAAAATAGGGCACATTTTGAGTGCCTTCTCAAATCCTCTTCTATTTCATTAAAAAAAATTCTGACATGCAGACTGAATCATGTACTTTCAATACCAGCAGCAGACTTCCCTGGTGAGCAGTAGCTTTACTACAGTGATCTAATGAGCAACTAGAGTGCTAACATTCAGAATTTATGGCAAATGTGTGACACATCTGAATGCCTTCTTGGTGGAACCAAAGCAAAACACTGAAAGTATTTCCTACTGAGGAGACTGTAGTACATGAGGAAATTAGGAAACTTCATACCAAATAAATCTCCCAAGATGGCCGCCAGAGACAAACGAGCCCAAATGTAGCACAAATATCACCCAAATGTAACCCAAGTATTTCCCAATGACAGAATGTCCCAGAGTGTTCTAAAGATCAACTTGAGGGCTAATAGTCTTACTTATTACAAAAGTATGGAACACCTGAACCCATCTTGATTGGAATAAAGTGGTAACACTTAAAACATTTAATTTGCAAAATGAGGGGCTTCATTTTGCCATAGAAATTATGATTAGTGCTGCAGAAAGAAAAATTAGGGCACATTTTGACTTCTCAAATGCCCTTCTATTTCATTAAAAAATTCTAACATGCAGCCTGAAACATGCACTTTGAATACCAGCAGCAGACTTCCCTGGTGAGCAGTAGCTTTACTACAGTGATCTAATGATCAACTAGAGTGCTAACATTCAGAATTTATGGCAAGTGTGTGACACATCGGAATGCCCTCTTGATGGAACCAAAGTAAAAAAGCATTGAAAATGCAATAGGTCTCGCCCTCGTTTAAGTTAAAGCAATTCTGTTTGTAATTAGGTGGCTTTTTAGCTTTGCTTTTATTAGTGCTTTTTCAAACTTTCATGTACATAACATGCATATGTATGCATATATGTATATGTATATGTATGCATGCATTCATATTTGTGTTTATATAGATATGCAGATTATATATATGTTTATATATGTATGTGTATATATATACACATATTTAAATGTATATATATGTATGTATATATATTTGCATATGTGTGCATGTTGAGAGAGGTAGAGAGGCTAGAGGTTTAGAGGTAGAGGTGTAGAGGTAAAGAGGTAGAGGTAGAGAGTAGTATAGAGAGGTAGAGAGTAGAGTGTGAGTAATAGAGACTAGAGAGTAGAGAGTGATTATTAGAGAGTAGTAGAGAGTAGTAGAGAGAGTAGCAGAGAGTGAGTACTAGGGAGTAGTAGAGTGAGTAGTAGAGAGTGAGTGGTATAGAGTGAGTAGAGAGTGAGTAGTAGAGAGTAAGTGAGTAGTAGAGAGTAGTAGAGAGTGAGTAGTAGAGAGTAGTAGAGAGTGATTAGTAGAGTGAGTAGTGGAGAGTAGTAGAGAGTGAGTAGTGGAGAGTAGTAGAATGTGAGTAGTAGAGAGTGAGTAGTAGAGAGTAGTAGAGAGTGAGTAGTAGAGAGTAGTAGAGAAAGAGTAGTAGAGAGTGAGTAGTAGAGAGTAATAGAGTGAGTAGTAGAGAGAGTAGTAGAGTAGTAGAGAGTGAGTTCGGGAGAGTGAGTAGTAGAGAGTAGTTGAGTAGTAGAGAGTGATTAGTAGAGAGTAGTAGAGAGTGAGTTGTAGAGTGAGTAGTAGAAAGTAGTAGAGAGCGATAATTAGAGAGCAAGTAGTAGAGAGTGTTTAGTAGAGAGTGAGTAGTAGAGAGTAGCAGAGAGTAAGTAGTAGAGAGAGTAGTAGAACATGAGTAGTACTGAGTAGTAGAGAGTGAGTAGTAAAGAGTAGTAGAGAGCGAGTAGTAGAGAGTGGGTAGTGGAGAGTGAGTAGTAGAGAGTAGTAGAGAGCGAGTAGTAGAGAGTGAGTAGTAGAGAGTGAGTAGTAGAGAGAATAGTAGAGAGTAGTAGAGTAGTAGAGAGTGAGTAGTAGAAAGAACAGTAGGGAGTGAGTTGTGGAGATTGAGTCATAGAGAGTAGTAGAGAGTGAGTAGTTGAGAGAGTAGTAGATACTAGGAGAGTGAGTAGTAGAGAGAGTAATAGAGAGCGAGTAGTAGAGAGTGAGTAGTAGAGAGTGAATAGTAGAGAGTGAGTAGTAGGGAGAAAGTAGTAGAGAGTGAGTAGTAGAGAGTAGTAGAGTGAGTAGTAGAGAGTGAGTAGTAGAGCAAGAGTAGTAGAGAGTAGTACAGAGTGAGTAGTAGAGAGTGAGTAGTAGAGAGTAGTAGAGCATAGTGGAGTGAGTAGTAGAGAGTAGTAGTAGAGTGTAGTAAAGAGTAGTAGAGAGTGATTAGTAGAGAGTGAATAGTAGAGAGTAGTAGAGAGTAGTGGAGAGTGAGTAGTAGAGAGTAGTAGAGAAGTAGAGTGAGTAGTAGAGAGTGAGTAGTAGAGTAGTAGAGAGTGGGTAGAAGAGAGTAGTAGAGAGTGAATAGTAGAGAGTAGTAGAGAGTGAGTTGAAGAGAGAGAGAGTAGTAGAGAGTGAGTAGTAGAGTAGTAGAGAGTAGTCAGTCAGTGTCAATTAGTGTCAGTCAGTCAGTGTCAGTCAGTCAGTGTCAGTCAGTGTCAGTCAGTCAGTGTCAGTCAGTGTCAGTCAGTCAGTGTCAGTCAGTCAGTGTCAGTCAATCAGTGTCAGTCAGTGTCAATCAGTCAGTGTCAGTCAGTCAGTGTAAGGTAGTCAGTGTCAGCTAGAGCAGCTCTGCTGCCCTGGTTCTCCGGCTCTACAGCAGGGCTGCTGACCTGGTTCTCTCCCTCTAAAGCAGCTCTACTTACCTGGTTTCTCTAGCTCTACAGCAGGTTTGCTGACCTTGTTCTCTGGCTCTCAAGCAGCTCTGCTGATCTAGTTCTAAGGCCAAAGAGCAGCCCTGCTGATCTGGTTCTCTGGCTCTACAATAACTCTGCTGACCTGGTTCTCTGGCTCTAGAGCAGCCCTGCTGACCTGGTTCTCTCCCTCTAGAGCAGGTCTGCTGACATGGTTCTCGCCCTCTAAAGCAGCTCTATTGACCTGGGTTCTCTGGCTCTACAGCAGCTCTGCTGACATGGTTCTCTGGCTCTAGAGCAGCTCTGCTGACGTGGTTCTTAGGCTCTAGAGCAGCTCTGCTGACCTGGTTTTATGGCTCTAAAGCAGCTCTTCTGGCCTGGTTCTCTGGCTCTAGAGCAGCTCTGCTGACCTGGTTCTCTGGCTCTAAAGCAGCACTGCTGACCTGGTTCTCTGGCTCTAAAGCAGCTCTTCTGGCCTGGTTCTCTGGCTTTACAGCAGCTCTGCTGACCTGGTTCTCTCTCACTAAAGCAGGTCTGCTGACCTGGTTTCTCTGACAGCTCTACAGCAGCTCTGCTGACCTGGTTCTCTGGCACTAGAGCAGCTCTGCTGACCTAGTTCTTAGGCTCTCGAGCACCTCTGCTGACCTAGTTCTCTGGCTCTACAACAGCTCTGCTGACCTGGTTCTCTGGTTCTAAAGCAGCTCTGCTGACCTGGTTCTATGGCTCTAAAGCCGTTCTGCTGACCTGGTTCTCTGGCTCTAGAGCAGCTCTGCTGACCTGGTCCCTTGGCTCTAAAGCAGCTCTGCTGACCTGGTTTTCTCCCTCAAAAGCAGCTCTGCTGACCTGGTTCTCTTGCTCTAAAGCAGCTCTAATGACCTGGTTTCTTTGGCTCTACAGCAGTTCTGCTGACCTGGTTCTCTGGCTCTAGAGCAGCTCTTCTGACCTGGTTCTTGGGCTCTAGTGCAGCTCTGCTGACCTGGTTCTCTGGCTCTAAAGCAGCTCTGCTGACCTGGTTCTATTGCTCTAAAGCAGCTCTGCTAATCTGGTTCTCTGGCTCTGAAGCAGCTCTGCTGACCTGGTTCTCTGGCTCTAAAGCAGCTCTGCTGACCTGGTTCTCTCCCTGTTTCTCTGCCTCAAGAGCAGCTCTGCTGACCTGGTTCTATGGCTCTAAAGCAGCTCTGCTGACCTTGTTCTCTGGCTCTAGAGCAACTCTGCTGACCTGGTTCTCTGGCTCTAAAGCAGCTCTGCTGACCTGGTTCTCTCCCTCTAAAGCAGCTCTGCTGACCTAGTTTCTTTTGCTCTGGGCCAAAGTCAAAAAAGAAACCCCTTTGGATAAAGGCTCATTTCACACAAAATTCATACACAAACCCGCCTCTCAACAGTGGTATAGCTATGGGTACGACGGATGCAGTAAAACAAGAAGAAATCATCTAAAAAGATACAGATCTGAAAAAATAGACACATTTATTGATAGTTAAAAATGATTAAAAACTCTGTGCACATCACAATACACATCAAATTCGTAACATTTCCAGTCATAGGCTGAAAGGAAAAATTGTCTTTCTTTTTTCTTTAGATCACGGTATAGGCTCTATTAAAAACACAAATGTATATATGCACAACACATTGATATACACAAAATTCATATACATAAAAGTAATTGGGAACATACAAGGAAAAACTGATTCCTATTACAAAAGAAAGCCAGTACATTATACACGGATCAATTGTAACAGCTATACTTTATATACGAAAATGCTGTGATTAGAAACAATTGTCACCATAGATTTTACACGGTTTTCTCTTAAAAGCATCGACGCGTTTCAGTGGGTGCTTAATTGTTGGCCAACACCTTCTTCAGGAAAATTTATAAAAAGTCCCAATCAAAGAAAACATCTCAAAAACAGGAATGTTACATTAAATATATGCAATCCAGTCATTTAATAAACAAAACCTTCTTTTAATACAACATCCCCTCGTCCGTACCATAATCCACTGAGGGAAAGATGAGGCCAACACATACATACTCAAGAAAGCCACACAGTTCTGCCTGTAAACAGTCTAGCAGATACCCAGTATACCGCTATTAGTTCTTTATCTCTTAAAGCTATATTTCGGGGGTTCCCCTGTATATTTATTTAATTATATTACCACCCATATCTAGGTTTCTCCACATTTATTTGGCATACTCCTAGTAGTGTATTCAGGATATTTCCCTCACATTCGTCTTAATATTCAAAACTTTTTCTCATGTTTTGGCACTTTTGTAAAAGATATCACTAACAATAATTAGTCATAGTGGTACGTTTTAATTCTTGGAATCTTAAAATCTCCAGAGTATAATGCCAACTGGAACTCAGAAACAGTACTGCCAACAGGTTCTGTATATCATGTATACCTGTGCAGAAAGATCAATAGATTATCTATACTGTCTCCATAACATAGCATAGGCATCACTCCTAACCGTACATCCAGCAATATTTACCTTTAAGCAGGTTTTAAGTCTCCGAATATTGGGTGATTGTCAGATATCCGCAATTCGGCAAACTTCTTCCATCCTTAGGTAGTTCAGTATATTCTGAAGGGGTGATGAGAGGTAAAGGCCATGATGGAATCATTACACATTACCATCTTATGGTCTTTCATGGATCTTAGTAAATATCACTATTCACTCTATTTTACCACCATTATATTTTATAGAAAGTCTATGCCCTTTGATTGTTTACATAATAGAGCACAGGCAGACTCGCTATAGTATAATTCCTTTCGTGAATAAGGACAGTTTTCCCCATTTTAGCCCTTTTTTCCGACCCCAGCTACTCTCATAGTGGGCCCCCTGATTTTTCCCAAACTTCAATCACCTCTTAAGCTATATTCCTAAGAGAGTGTGGATGAACCTACCGGCTACCTGGCCCTCCTCATATACCACGTTATCTAAATGCAGTATCATTTCCTGTTAGGTTGTTAGTGTGAGCCACCATACATTCCTAAGTGGCTTCACAAGTAAGAGTTTGCGACACTCCTTCACGAAGTCTCCTGCCTGTACAAGTGCTTGCCGGTGCACCTCCAGTCTGAAATTATATGGGCTCTAGAGCAGCTCTGCTGACCTGGTTCTCTGGCTCTAAAGCAGCTCTGCTGACCTGGTTCTCTCCCTCTAAAGCGCTCTGCTGACATGGTTCTCTGCCTCTAAAGCAGCTCTGTTGACCTGGTTCTATGGCTCTAAAGCAGCTCTGCTGGCCTGGTTCTCTGGCTCTAAAGCAGCTCAGCTGGCCTGGTTCTCTCCCTCTAAGCAAGCTCTACTGACCTGGTTTCTCTGGCTCTACAGCAGCTCTGCTGACATGGTTCTCTGGCTCTAGAGCAGCTCTGCTGATGTGGTTCTTAGGCTCTAGAGCAGCACTGCTGACCTGGTTCCCTGGCTTTAAATCAGCTCTGCTGACCTGGTTCTCTCTCACTAAAGCAGGTCTGCTGACCTGGTTTCTCTGGCAGCTCTACAGCAGCTCTGCTGACCTGGTTCTCTGGCGCTAGAGCAGCTCTGCTGACCTAGTTCTTAGGCTCTCGAGCACCTCTGCTGACCTAGTTCTCTGGCTCTACAACAGCTCTGCTGACCTGGTTCTCTGGTTCTAAAGCAGCTCTGCTGACCTGGTTCTCTGGCTCTAGAGCAGCTCTGCTGACCTGGTCCCTTGGCTCTAAAGCAGCTCTGCTGACCTGGTTCTCTCCCTCAAAAGCAGCTCTGCTGACCTGGTTCTCTTGCTCTAAAGCAGCTCTAATGACCTGGTTTCTTTGGCTCTAGTGTGAACCACCATACATTCCTTAGTGGCTTCACAAGTAAGAGTTTGCGACACTCCTTCACGAAGTCTCCTGCCTGTACAAGTGCTTGCCGGTGCGCCTCCAGTCTGAAATTATATGGGCTCTAGAGCAGCTCTGCTGGCCTGGTTCTCTGGCTCTAAAGCAGCTCTGCTGGCCTGGTTCTCTCCCTCTAAAGCAGCTCTGCTGACATGGTTCTCTGCCTCTAAAGCAGCTCTGCTGACCTCGTTCTATGGCTCTTATGCAGCTCTGCTGGCCTGGCTCTCTGGCTCTAAAGCAGCTCAGCTGGCCTGGTTCTCTCCCTCTAAAGCAACTCTGCTGACCTGGTTTTTCTGGCACTACAGCAGCTCTCCTGACCTGGTTCTCGGCCTCTAGAGCAGCTCTGCTGGCCTAGGTCTCTGGCTCTAGAGGAGCTCTGCTGACCCTGGTCTCTGGTTCTAGAGCAGCTCTGCTGACCTGCTTCTTAGGCTCTAGAGCACCTCTGCTGACCTGGTTCTCTGGCTCTATAAAGGCTCGGCTGACCTGGCTCTCTGGCTCTAAAGCAGCTCTGCTGACCTGGTTTTTCTGGTTTTACAGCAGCTCTGCTGACCTGGTTCTCTGGCTCTACAGCAGCTCTGCTGACCTGGTTCTCTGGCTCTACAGCAGCTCTGCTGACCTGGGCCTCTGGCTCTACAACGGCTCTGCTGACCTGTTTCTCTGGCTCTAAAGCAACTCTGCTGACCTGTTCTATGGCTCTAAAGCAGCTCTGTACACTCCTACAATCATCCTGACAGAAGCATGTCCTTTTCTAATCACTCTGCTGAAACATAAGTGCTTATAATCGTATCCTGCTGTCAACTACTAGCACTCTAGGAACCCATTCACTGTCTATGCACTTGCAGAATGACTCAGGCATTGAGACAATACCTAAGCACTTATAAATTAACTGAGCACTCTGTTTGCAGCACTGTCATCATTCTAGTTACTAGTGAAGTTCTTATAGAATGACCAAGGCACCAACACAAGTACATGTACTTTATTCTGTGCACAATCCCTACAAACCTCTAAGCAGATACATACTATTGGTACACTCCACTAAATACTGAAGTAGTACTCATGCAGCCTAGGATACCTCCTGTCAGTCTCATGCAGTTCGTCAATCAGCCATCCAGTGCTATGTTTTTATTGTATCACTCTGCCAATACCTAAGCACTTATGGGGCAGATTTACAAGCCCCCTGCGCCACCAGTATGTCACTTTTTGTAACATAGTGATGGCGCTGGGGACTCCTCCATATTTACAAGGAAATGAAAAGCCATCCTGCATGGCTTTTCCTCTCCTTGAAAATATGACCCATTCAAATGCAGCACTTTGCGTTGAAGGGGCGTTCATTGGGTGTTGCTGTGTCTGTTCCCACACAACACCCATGGAATAACACAACATCATAACTTACGAGAAAGTGTAAATCTGTAGATAGGTATGAATGGTGCGCCACCCTAGAGGTGGTGTAGCGAGGCACAACTAGGCGAAATGTTTTCATTTCTCCTCGTTTTTTCCTCTTTCAATGCATGCTGCATTCCACAGCACACATTGAAGGAGGAAAATGCCTTTTTAGTGATTGTTTTTGTGCAGAAAGTAGTCCCTTCCTGCACAAAAACAATCTCCCCACTACAGATATCCTTGCACCGTGGTGCAAGGGTGCCTGCGTCACTACATGACTGCAGTTTGTGTGCTAGTGCAGATGGAGCACAGAATTGCAACATTGTCATGTAAATATGTAACATCCCTGTGCTTTAGAAGTGATGCAGCACGGTGCAGCTAAAGGGCTTGCAGTGTTATGCTGCAGCACTTCCTCATAGATCTGCCCCTATAAATTCACCATACAGTACTAATGCATTCTTTTAGTCAATCATGCTCTACACATACATTAAACCAAACTTTCAGACATTACCATGCAATTTTAGTTCTTTTTTAAACCAGATAAGGTAGTTCTGAACGTTTTTTTCTACTGTTTTTGTTTTCTATTTTTTTGTAGTTTTTTAACAATGTTGCACTTTTTTGATGTTTTTTAAAAAATTTGCAAAAAAGGAACTAAGTAAACAGTTAGCTTTTGGAATTCAACATCATTCCAAAAACAAAAAAAGAATAAAAATTGCATTTGTGGTTCCGTTGAGCTGCACAAATAGCGTCCACTGACTGTTCACCATAACAGATGATGGTTTTGCACTTATGCAGTGCTGCTGCAGAAAAGCAAATTCTGGGCGAATGTCTACTGGTGGTGCTGAAGTGGATGCTCCGGAGGTGCTAGCAATGCCTGGTGGTGGATTTTTTGCTGAACGCCTAATTTCTTCTCGTGCCAGATTCTTCGGGTGAATGGTCTGCAGATGTTTATACATACTCGCTGTTCCACAGGAGTATTTCTTGTCACTGCCTCGCGACAGGACCCTGTCACACAGCAAGCATGTGACTTTTCTTGTGTTGACCTTTTTTTCTCCGGCAGGAAAGGAGAAAAATTTCCATACCACTGATTCAGGCCTCTGCTTGGGTGGATCTTCCTACAAGATATCTTCATCTGAAAAATGATGAGGAGCTTGCGAACCAGATGCCATTTCTCCAATGCAATTTTTTAAAAACACCAACAAAATTCCAAAACCAGCTCTGGAAGAAGAAGAGATGTCTTCCATCAACTGCTCTAAACAGAATAATGAAAATGGGTGGGGTCCTTCAACAGTTACAGTGGGAAATGTTATGAACCAATCAAATCTTTTTTTTTGAGGTCACGTGGGATCCGCGCACCGTGCACTCAGAAAGCACGCACCCAACGCGACTTCGCGAAAATATATTTTAAAATATTATACATTTATTACTAGTAGAAATATATTATTTTTATGAATACCTTAGATAATCTCTTGCCTAATATGTACATTAAGGACACGTACATATCATTTTAGAACAAAAAAAATTCACAGGAGTCGCGCACCCAGCGCACCCCAGCACATATATGACGTCATGTAGGGCCTGCCACCGCGCAAGCATCACATACCTTAATACGCATGTGTCGTGAATGCGCGGGAGCAGGTGTCACGGACCGGTCGCATACCAGTTGCGCAAACCACATAAAATTGTACATATATGATGTAACTGGAAAAAACACACACTCGTCGCTCACCATACGCGGATCCTTCACGACTTCCAAAATGGCAGCTAGAATACGCAGACCCGCTGTGGTATGTATGCTTTGGGTGCGCAACTCCAAAAAAAATTGAAAAAAAATTTACAAATAAAATTATGTAAATATATTAAAATACAAAAAATAATAATAATTAAAAATATTTCAGTTTTAAATGTATTTAATTTTTTTTGCAATTTTCAGAAAAATATATAATGTTGTTTAATGTCATCAGTGATGTCATTTGAGATGTCATCAGTGATGTCATCAGTGATGTCACTGACCATGTCATGAATTATGAAATATGTGACATCATCAGCAGTGCATTGCGGGCGCGCGAGTTATAGTTAGCACAGCTAGCTATAACGTAGGAGTTTCTATTGTTTTTTACGAGTGAAATGTCCAGCTAACTATAACACTAATGAAACCTATGTTTTTTTCAGTGAATATATATATATATTTATATATATCCTACCAAACAAACCTCTCCAGTAGGCAAGACGTGAGCTCACATAGGTAGGTTAAAATCGACCTCCTTTTATTTCAGGAAACAAACGGCATTATGCATTGCGGCACTCCGTCCCTTCCTCAGATGCCATTGCTTGTTTTAATTGAACTATCCACTTCAAGTAATGGAGCATCTCTCTAAGATACGTGGAGACACACCTCCCACCTTTAAAGGGAAGATTTTCAAACTTGCTGCCCCGAGTTTACTGGCTGCAGTCACACATGTGGAAGTCCTTGCCCATTGGGCGATAACTGCAGCCCCCTTAGGCGTGTGGTTCTTGTAGTGTTCTGGCGGCTCGATTTGCTGACCTTCACCCTACCATCAGTGATCACAGCGAGCCAGTGTACCTTCACCTAAGTAAGCAGAGACGCCGCAATGTTGTCATCACCCAGTTTTCTGGCCTAGCAATACACTGCGAGTTGGGTGGTTCAGCGTTTCCTCAAGCGCCTTGAGATGCACCACCAGTTGCCACAGTCCACCAAACTCTTAAGGGTGGGAGCTCAAGTATGAGTGGCCACGCACACAACATCCGACCAAACGAACCTCTCCAGTAGGAAAGACATGAGCCCAAACAGGTAGGTTAAAATCAACCTCCTTTTATTTTAGGAAACTAACGGCATTATGCATTTCGGCACTCCGTGCCTTCCTCAGATGCCATTGCTTCTTTTAAATGAACTGTTCACTTCAAGTAATGGAGCGTCTCTCTAAGATATGTGGAGACACTCCTCCCACCTTTAAAGGGAAGATTTTCAAACTTGCTGCCCCGAGTTTACTGGCTGCAGTCACACATGTGGAAGTCCTTTCCCCAGTGGGCGGTAAGCCCCCTTAGAATTGTGGTTCATGTAGTGTTCTGGGGGCTCGATTTGCTGACCTTCACTCTACCATCAATGAACACAGCGAGCCTGTGTACCTTCGCCTAAGTAAGCAGAGGTGCCACGATGTAGTCATCACCCAGTTTTCTGGCCTGGCAATACGCTGCGAGTTGTGGTGGTTAGGCGTTTCCTCAAGCGCCTTGAGATGCAACACCAGTTGCCACAGTCCGCCAAACTCTTAAGGGTGGGGGCTCAAGTGCGAGTGGCCATGCACACAACATCCGACCAAACGAACCTCTCCAGTAGGAAAGACGTGAGCCCACACAGGTAGGTTAAAATCGACCTCCTTTTATTTCAGGAAACAAATGGCATTATGCATTTCGGCATGCCGGGCCTTCCTCAGATGCAATTGCTTGTTTTAAATGAACTGTCCACTACAAGTAATGGAGCGTCTCTCTAAGATATGTGGAGACACTCCTCCCACCTTTGAATTAAAGATTTTCAAACTCGCTGCCCTGAGTTTACTGGCTGCAGTCACTGCTATGTAAGGAGCACGATACATCGGGCTAAGAAGCTGGTACATGAGCACAGTCGTGCAATAAGACACAACAACAGGCAGTTCCCCGTAGCTCGCCATTTTTATGCGTGTCATCTTCAAGATGAAAATGCTGTCCGAATGGTTGTTATCGATTCTGTAGTTATGGGGGTAAGAGGTGGCAATTGTGGACTCTGATTAAGAAAGCTTGAATCACGTTACAATATTGATTTTGAGAGCAAGTCACCCAAAGGCTTGAACTCTTGTGAGGAGCTTGCATCCACCTGAATGTTTAATCAATTTGTATACTGTGGCAATATCCAGGTTTTAGTGATTTTAATCTTTATTGTATCCCCTTTTTCTAGGTTTGGGCACTTCATCTATCAACTGTGACAAGAATGATGGGTTGTTGATTTTGTTATGCAGTCATTTTATGGTGATAATATGATTGGAATTTGCATTATGGCCCACTAGGGCTAGATTGTGTGATCATGACTCACCAATATTGGGTCCCGGAATGCCTATAAGTCAGCGTCAATCTTTGAGCCACTGGCCCACTTGGGCGAGATTGTTATGAGAGTGGCATGATGCAGAACATTACATTGTGTTTGCCTAATGCATTTTTCATAGGTTTTGGATTTGAGTTCATGTAATTCGAATATAAGAGGCACAGGACTCTGGAGCATTTTTTGAGTGTGATTTCTATTATAAACCAATTGTATTGATTCATTTAAGATATCACCTATGGGTAATGTATTAAGTTTGCATATTACAAAATGGTCGCCACAGTTGCTAACAATGTATATACACTGTAAAACTATTAGTCCATTTTCTAATGAGTTTAAGGAAGTGGATATAATCACGTGTGTTTTGGTGTTATACCAGCCTGAGCAAGGCGGAAGCCGAAACGCGTCGTTTTAGTCTGGCATTAAAGACTTTAAGAGATAAGTACATATTAAAAACTGTTGGCAGCATTTGGAAGTGTCCGAGTGTTTCCTGTGATTAGCAGCGAACTGTGTAGAGAATATTTGGGATTTCCAGTATCCCGACTCGGACCGCCCGTGACAGCCTTTTATATTCCTGACCGGGAGTTGTGGAGCATATATATATATATGTATATATATATATATATATATATATATATATATATATATATATATATATATATATATATATATATATATATATATATATATATATATATATATATATATATATATATAATGCTCCAATTCCTCCTGATATAAACAGGAAGACAAACAGCACTCGGAAAGGTAGATTTGCCAATCACGCTGATTTTATTTTCGCGGAAGGGGCTCACACAAAGGCGTTTCGGCGTACTGCCTTCGTCAGTGTGTGTTACACCGAATGCAATGACAACATGTTTTTAAAGCTGTTAACTGATTAGAGATATGAACATAGACAAAGGACTCTCATCACAACGTCCAAAGAGCATGCCATCTTTGAACGACATTAAATATAATGTGTCACAATCAATGCATAAGATTGAGTGCAATATATATATATACACACACACACATACATATATATGAGGCTGGGCACTCGCGATTTTAACTCAAGGATGCACTAATTTGGCAATAAAAGCATAGCATTAATAATCCACGTTGTGGTCTGTACATGTTCTGTTGCTGAGGAATAGGCGACATAAGGACTGTGATTATCTTATATATATATATATATATATATAGATATAGATGTATAGATATAGACATATAGATATAGACATATAGATATATATTTGGGATTGTAGGAGGTACCCACATTGACGACCTGAATTTCAGAACAGGTAATTTAGCTGCGAACTCATTGAGTGTTTGCATAGCCACGGCGACCCCCTACACAATTGCCAGCACTCTCTTTATAGTGCCGCCGTGATAGACTTCGTCAGTCACTAATAAATGCTAAATAAAAAAGTAACCTGCGACATTAAAGCCGCACGCTGTCATTAAATTACTACACCGCCAGCGATAAACCTTTGTGGAGCCCTCTGGCGCGTGCAGTAATTCCACTAACCACACGATAATGCTCCGCACAAATATTTCTCTGTAAGTCCAGGGCAATACATCAGGGAAGCATTTACTGATAAAAAGCAGATTGAGAGCAAATGCATCTTGGGGTGCGATGAATAAAAAGCTCTCGCTTTTCATTACTTCATGACAAGACACAGAAATTCACTTTACTTTTCATTTAAGCTTTTCTGCCCCAGTTTATAGATGTATGCCTTCACGCTTTCAGCCCTTCCTCGCTTCAGCCCGTCCGTAATAAATGATTATAAATCTTCACATCTGACCACCTCTCAGCTGGCCACATGCTTAATGCGCAAAGTTAGGAAGCTGCAGGTGGAAATTTCGCAAAACAGTCTTATTTATGATGTTGTCCTTGGCAACGGAAATTTCAATGTACTGAAATGAAAAGTATGATTAAGGGGACACGACAGCTTGACAAGGATAGGAGAGGGCAGGCTTCCATTTCCCGCCGAAAATATATAATACCGTTTTGACATCAATTTCATACACAGCAGACATGGGCCAGTCATGAGAGGAGAAAAAAGACAGCAACATGCCTCAGACTTCAGATTTCATGGGGACTTCTTCAATTAAACGTCCCTAAGAAGAGATACGACACGTCTCCGGGGTTTAATGATTCTCGTACATGAAATAACTGAGATTTGATCCGAACATAACTAGGTGATGTGTGGGCTGCGTTAAATCCCACCGCGCGCCTCTCTATGAACTTAAAAGTTGAGGACCAATGGGGCAAAATGGTAAAAAAATAACAATACGGAATTTGAATAAACTCTGACGATTATACTGTCTACCCAATTTTTCTAACGTTAGATCCTATATAAAACGTCGTCACATTTAATAGCAGTCAATAGTATAGAAAGACAGAGGAGCCTGCAAAAAATATACTTTACCTGGAATTAATACAACATTATCAAGGGAAAACCTCCAAAGGGGTCACGTAGGAGAAACAGGGGTCTCAATGGCCTCGCCCTGGATTCATTTCCACCCCTTGAGTTTGACCATTCCAAATAACAAACAGTTAAAAGTTAAACTATGCATGTTCTCTTTTTTCTAGACTCAGATGCTGGCTGTTCCTACCGGACATTAATCAACGTCTATTGGACCCCAGTTGAGAGAGGTATAATCGGCTCAACCAACCAGATTGCTGAAAATTCTGGCATTACATCATAACCTCAGAAAAAATCTGAAACAGGGAAAGGAAATAAGAAAAGACAGTTGTGTTGCTTGTTGGCTTGTAGGGTGCACGTTTATGGGAGTTGGTGCTAGTGGCGTCCAAATAAAAGCAGTCAATATCCTCAACTGAGAGTTTTAAAAGCTGCTGTCTCCCGCAGCAGAAGGCAATAACACTTAATTAACATACATTCAATAAATGGTGTCTAAAGAAAATCTTACACTGGCAGGTTATCGGAGGTTAAATTGTGTGTGTTGTTATTTCCTTTAGTGTTATTGGGGGCCAAGGGGGTGTGATCTGACTTATACCACCAGTATGCTTTTGATAAATCGATTCCACTGAATAAGTGTGTGGATTTTTAAAAGCAACTCCAATGCAGGGATGCCGAGATACTAGGTAAGATGCATTGACATCACATTAACTGAAGTTTTCAAAAAGTCCTGATTGTTTAAAAAGAGCTTACAATGGCTGGTCATTTGGGAAAAATGTGTCTGATGTCACTCAGGCCCTGAATTAGTGCTTGGTGGACAGGATACTCAATCGCAATGGTGGAGGAGTACCCTGCCCACCAAACTCTCAGTCCTCCAACACAATTTAGAGATTGGAGGCCCCCAAGGTTTACTTCAAAGGAAAAGATTTACCGTCTTACTCTTCCCCTATCTTCCCTCCTTTCTGTCTTTCTCTCTCTTGTTTAAGATCAAGGTTTGATGATGAGAAATAGGTCCTGGTGTTAAAAAATGAGTGCCTGTGGGCATCAACGGCCCAAAATCAAGCACTGGCCATTGCCCATTAACAGCATACGTGGTCAGACTTCTAGGTTGGGGATATTGCAGTCTTAAGAGTCAGAATCTGTGTGCGCTGCAACCTTCAGAACCTCTCAAAAAAGGAAGTTGAATGAGCTGATTCAAGCCCTCATCAGTTCTGCTGACCCCTCTCATCCATAGTAATGGCCTCCAATTTACAGGTTGAATGCCAGAGCCTTCACTAATCTTATATGTGCAAGCTAATTTAAAACAATCTAGAAGTTTATATGCAACTTCAAAAATAAAGAACTCTGGGGCATATTATCAACAACTAGCGATACTTATCGCTAAATGAGCTTCGCAACATTTTTTTTATCGCCGCGCATCGCCAGATTTTATCGAAGAGATAAGGGCTATTAGCAACGTTTATCTCCAATGCGATAAAATATCCGGCGATAGCGGCAAAATGCTTGAATACCGCTGGAAATACAGCGATATTCACAAATTATCGTTAATAGGGACTTAACCTGAATATCCACCTCCCTTTGGATATACAGGCTTAGAAGTGGTCTGAGCAGGCGTTAGGTTTTGATGATATTCGCGCTTAGCGCAAATTTTTTCATCGCTACGCCTGCGTTGATAATAGGCGATAGCGTTGTTAGTGACTGCTTTAAGTCGCTAACAGGTTGGGTACGCCCACTTTGCATGTCATTAGCTATAAATATCGCTAACATGCAAAGCGGGCCCCAAACCGCTCTCTATCGCCTACAAGCAGACACTAACTGCTGTTAGAGACAGCTTGCTAATAGGGCGATAAAATTATCGCCGCTTTGCGGCCGAAAACAGCCGCTATAGCGGCGATAATCTCATTTCGCCCGACTTGATAATATGCCCTTCTAAACGAGACCGGGTTGGAGACAAAAAGAATAAGCACAGTCGCTTTTATGGACATCAAGCCAGGTTCTCTTGAGGGAACATCCGGCCAGGCTGTAAATTCTTTTTGAGTTGTTCGAGGTTTCTGAGGATTTTACTACTGAATATCGATCCTCAGAATATCGTAGTACAAGAATATCGAGGACAGACCATCGGGCAAACTATCAAAAGATAAGTGTATATAAGGAAGTAAAGATTTACTATTCCTAACTCCAAATTTACATTCCTTGGAGATATATGTACCATGCAGCGACATAAATGTGGTGTTAGGTATGAAGAATCTGGACTTACATATCTGTTGTTATTGAATAGCACTCTTTACAACGCATGCGTTTACAACGCAAGTCGTTGCAACGATGCATTACAACGCAAATTATTACAATGACTTGCACTAGGGGGGTTTCTGGAGTTTGGAATAGTATAATTTACTACTCCAACTCCAGTGTGTGCAACAGTAGGGAAGGTGTTGGATTGAAAATCCAACAAATCCAACACCTTCTGCCCCCACCGCAAGTCGTTGTAACGACTTGTGTTGTAATGGCATGCGATGTAACAACGCATCCTTATAATGACTTGCGTGGTAAAGGCATGCTTTGTAAACGATGCGTTGTAAAGGTTGTTTCTCGTTGTTATTTTGTTTCAATATTTTGTCATCGATATAGGGTCCCTTCAATATCCTGGGCTTGATATTTGGGGGCACACCCCTCTGAGTCTCCCACTGCATATCATTGTTTTCGAATGTGTTAGTCCCATCAGTTTAGTTGACTTGAACCTGGACAACTTCAAGAATTCAAAAGAATAGTAAAGGAAAGCACAGGTCCAGAAAATTGTCCTGTTGTGCAGCTTACCACAGCAGGTTTCCCTGTGTCAGAAAACAGCAGTTGGACACAATCTGTATAACTCACCAGAGCTACTAAGGACTCCGATTCCAGCAAAAATGTGTGGTTGTTACCAGAACCCAGGACCGTCTTAACAGCATATAGGCCCCTGGTCAAAGCAGTGCACTGGGTGCTGCTCACACAATCACTCAAGGGAATAAAAATGTTTAACGGAAAAATCATGTTAAATTCTGGTCTGCATGGGGCCCTATGCTTGTGGGGCCCCCGGGTAACTGCCCAGCGTGCCCATGCGTTAAGACGGATCTTCCAGAGCCTGGTCATTTACCACAGTATGGCAGCACTGGAGGGTTTAACATTGCACCCTAGTAGTGTGAGCAGGTCTTACCTTGAAGTTGGTAGCCAGGAAGGAATAGTGCACAGGGGTAGGAAGAGACAGGTAAGGTTGGCACCTTTGGGTGAAACTGGGTATGGGCCTGCTGTTCCCCAAGCATCGATCATACGCCTTTAGAAGGTTGGCTACCTGCTGATGTACTTCTGCATTATCTACCACACGTCCATGGAAAGCACTAAGACAAATTCCCTGGGCAATTAACAGTCCCTGATAAGTAATTAGGCAGCCCCTGCCAGGCAATGAGCAATCTATACTGGGCAAATAGATTCCTTCGTTAGACACTGAGCAACTGCTCCAAGGCAGTGAGAAGCCCGTGCCAGACAATGAGGAAATGATGTGTGTGTGTGTCCAAATCTGCAAGAAAGCCCTTGTTTAAAATGACTTTGATCATAATGTATTTGAGTTATATGTAAAACCGCTATTAGCACAAAAACATTTTATGCAATTCATCAAGCTGCAGTAAAAGCTGTATTTATATTTACGTAAACGTATTTATGAAGATAAAGCGATAATTTAATGTACATTTCTAACTGGTGTAATTTTATTTTGCCATTATTTATCATTCACTACATTATAATTGTTTTGGTTTTCCTGTCTCCCACTCGCTTACTGTTAATAGCACTAGTGTACCAAAAGCAAATACATTGTGTAAAATTCAACACCAAGGACGTATCTTGATGCTACTATTGCCAGATAAGAGAGGTTTATTGTTACTCAAATAAATGGTACTCATTTTCTCCACCTCGGAAGGATGAAAGGCTGAGTGGGTCTGCAAGGATTCAAATTATGATCTTGGGTTCAATAAATATCCCTGGAGTGGATGCATTAGACCACTGAGCTACCAGAGCCGGCAAAGAAGATGTATCACTTTCATGATCACAATGTGTCATTTCTAGGTGTCTTTGGTCCTTATTGCATATGTTTAGCAATATGAACACACACCAGTCACTCAGTTCATGCTTGTCAGATCTGAGCAGTGAGGATGGTGGAGTAGTAGCAGAGCTGCAGTAGTTTGCCAGATTGAAAAGAACACACAATTAAGCACTATAAATTGATAACTGCTTCATGGCAGAATCTATGCTCCGGTTTAAATGTGAATAACATTTTTTTGAGTGGCACACCTGGACAACAGCTTCCAGATTTCATCAGATCAATAAAGGAAAGCACAGATCTAGAACAATGTACCATATGCAGCCTACCTCAGCATGTGCTGCTGTGTCTAAATTACTGAAATGCGTCCATACTTTTTCTATAGCTAACCCCACATATATGTACATTGGTGATATACGCGTAAAAATGTGTTTGAAAATAAATAAATATATATATATATATATATATATATATATATATATATATATATATATATATATATATATATATTTCTTTTTTTCAAGGTACTTACGTGTGGAGTTAAGATTAGTAAAGCCTTAGCTCCCTCTATGCACCTACCTTTCGATATTTTTTCACTCTATTTTGTTGTGAGGATCTCCTGTCCCGTGTGGTTTCGGCCCTCGATCTACCGTACTACAATCCTTCGATATGGCTTCCCATTTGGGTAGGTCTGTGATACATAAATATCCGTAACACAATAAATAACTAAAACATCGTATGTACCTCCTTTTAATGCACTCGCCATATATAGATACTAAGCTGAATATCTCACAATGCATTTTTTCCCCTGAAAGATACTTAAACAGAAATTTGCGTCCTGGTCTTTCACGGTCGTCACTTCATCTTTTTCGGATTCTCTTCTGTCAGAAGTTATAGTTACTTTCGGTTGTGCTGTTTTCAGGAAAATGTTGAAAGAAAATTATTTTACTCAGATTCTAGATCTTTTTTAACATATTTTATTGATTCTCCCATCCGCCATATACTTCTTGGTTCTATCTGTTTTGTGGGTGGTTAGATTTAAATGCCAATGTGTAAAACACTAGCACTCGGTTGCCTCCACTTGTGTTTATAATGTGAACATTAAAAATTCGATGTACAGTCAGTGTTTCATTGAGCAATGGGTGGTTTAGTTGTTAGCTGTTTTCGGACCACACTTGGGCTTCATTCTGTAGCTCTGCTGTGGCAATTCCTTCTGTAGGGAGAACGGGTTCTGGAATTCAGGTGATATGGAACCTCCTTGCTCAAGACATTGATGGAGGTAAAACTGAAATCAAAACATAAATTACAACACAAATATTTGACCTAAGACATTGTGAAGGTAAATCATGGGTTCCTTCGCTGTTTTTCGTTTAAATGTCGAGGCTAATTATTGTGGAGAGATTAAGGTGAACATTTCAGCGAATTTGATGAAAATTACGTTTTTCGCAAATATAGGAAAGTGAAAGAAAAAAAAACCAAGCAAACATATTCTGCAGATTTCACTTTTGTTGAAAGAAAAATCAACCGATGTGCTTTTTTGCGGGAAACTTTTCAAGCGAACTAGGAGACTGCCCTCATGGGCAAAATTCGACAAAGAATTTATTTTGTAATGTCAGCACGTGCAATATTATATAAGTATTGGTCAATTCCGCAAGCAGAATGTAATTTTCAACAAATCTGGCTTTATATAGGAAGAAATTTATAACCAATGCAAACTCTGGGTTCCATTCCAGCATGGACTGTGAAATTTGTCATCGATTTCCCAGTCTATATGCAATTTTTCATTGGAGGTAAACGAAGCAATTTAACACACAGGTCCAAATTATTAAAAGAATGCCACCTCATTTGGGTACCTTTTTGAATAATGCTCAAATTCCAGAGAAAAACGACCAGGAGTGGATTACTGTTGTTGGTGAGAATTTCCTTCTAATTGTTTTTAGTTTATGGGTTAAACTTTTTTTGCAGCATTTTTGTGTATTTATTTCTCAAAGTTTCCTTAAGTATTTTGCTAATGGCAATGGGGAGAGGAGTTACAGTGCTGTGATATGGTGTTATCTTATTACGGGGCTGCATGTTCCCACCACCAATAAAGATCTCACTGCGAATCTGGAAAAAGTGCAAAATCAGTCAAAAATGTGTAGTAATCAGGTCAATGCGTAGTTTTCCTATTTCATCACAGGTTCAATGAATACCATTGTAGTAACTAGATAAGGGCCAGATGTACGAAGAATTTTTGCAGTTACAATCAGCTGGATTCACAGAATCTGGAAATTTTCAATTGCAAAAATGCCTTTTCTTTTGTACAAAGCACAAAGCTTGCAACCAGGTACAGTATTTGTAAGGTGCTTGTTTAGGGCTTCCCTTTCAAAACAGAATGGGATTGGTATCTGTTAATGTTTAGCGACAGAATTCCAGTCGCAAACCCTTAATTCGACACGGTCTGCCACCGCACCCTAGTACGGCGCCTCAGCAACGTCGGAATCCAGGACAAGGCGCTGGAATGGATCATCTCCTTCCTCGACGGAAGAACACAGAGAGTCCGCCTACCACCGTACAAATCAGAGGCCACCGAAGTCATCTGCGGCGTCCCCCAAGGATCTTCTCTGAGCCCCACCCTCTTCAACGTCTACATGAGCCCCCTCGCGGCCATCGTACGCAAACACAACCTCAGCATAATCTCCTACGCCGACGACACCCAGCTGATCCTCTCCCTGACCAACGACCCCGCCGCCGCCAGAGCCAACCTACACGAAGGGATGAAAGAGGTAGCCGAGTGGATGACGACCAGCCGCCTGAAACTGAACTCGGACAAGACGGAGGTCCTCATCCTGGGCTCCTCTCCCTCCGCCTGGGACGACTCCTGGTGGCCTCCCGCCCTGGGCACCGCACCCAAACCGACAGACCATGCACGAAACCTGGGCTCCACCCTGGACTCCTCCCTCTCCATGACCAGGCAAGTCAACAACGTCTCCTCGGCATGCTTCAACATCCTACGCATGCTACGGAAGATCTTCTGGTGGATCCCCACCGAGACCAGGAAGACCGTCACCCAGGCCCTCGTCACCAGCCGACTGGACTACGGCAACGCCCTCTACGCCGGTACCACCGCCAAGCTCCAGAAGAGACTCCAGCGGATCCAGAACGCCTCAGCCAGACTCATCCTCGACATCCCACGAACCAGCCACATCTCCGGACATCTGAGAGACCTTCACTGGCTCCCCGTCAACAAAAGAATCACCTTCCGCCTCCTCACCCACGCACACAAAGCCCTACACGACCAAGGCCCGAGCTACCTCAACAGCCGAGTCAACTTCTACGCTCCCAAACGCCACCTCCGATCAGCCAACCACGCCCTCGCCGCCGTCCCCCGCATCCGAAGAGCGACTACAGGAGGAAGGTCCTTCTCCTACCTGGCCGCCAAGACCTGGAACTCCCTCCCTCCCGACCTGCGCCTGACCCAAGACCACCTCTCCTTCAGGAAGAAGCTGAAGACCTGGCTGTTCGAGCAGTAGCGGCTCCCTCCCCCCCCCCCTCCCCCCCCAGCGCCTTGAGACCCTACGGGTATGTAGCGCGCTTTATAAGTGTCACTGATTGATTGATTGATTAATCTTTTACCATCTCCCAAAAGCAGGTGGATGGCCATTTGCAAAAGGGAAAGGTTTCCCAAGGGACCACTTCTTTTTTGTGAATTTGTCAAAAACGTTTCTTAGATTAGACAGTGGTGCTGTGACTGCACCTTATTTGTATGCAGTTTTCTGAAATTAGCAATTACTTTCAGGAAAAGTATGGAGGGATAAATATGCTGCTGTTGCTGTTAGGTATTTTTAACTTTTTTATCTTGCTGTAACTATTTATATTCTTAAAATGTTTATTCTGCCTGTTACTCTTGTTTTATATTGTTTATGTAAATTCTTGTCTCACAAATGAAATGATGATCTGTTTTTTTAACTGAATGCTTATGAATTGTGCTTTTATGATTGTTATGTTAACAATCGAATAAAGTCATTTGAACTTTAACAGTGGTGCTATGAACCATTACCCACTCTTAAAAATTACACATAAACTTTCTTTTTACACATCCCATTTTTCTGTAAGGAAAATGAACTGCATTTTTAAAAAAAAAAATGCTTTATTTAAAAGCAATCACAGACATGAGGTGTGGCTCACTGGTTAGAGGCGGCAGACCCGAGTGCAGAGAACGGCCCGGGACAAGGGTTCGATTCCCGACGCGGCAGGGTCTTGGACCAGGATCAGCGGACTGATAATTCTCGCATCGGTGCCTACTCCGACCTGGGAGCACACTCGGCAACTCTGGGCATTAGCTTGCCTAATCTCCACAACGGCCCCACACAAACGCCGGGGATGCCTGGTTTCACCTTGGAGACCCCCAGGAGGGACTATCTCACAGGGAAAGCCAGGACGGGTTCCCCAGCGGTCTATAGCGCTACGAGGCCTCCGGGTAGCAGTGCGCTTTACAAGACACAACAATTTACAATCAATTTGACCTCAGCAGGCCACCACCCATGTGATGGCTGTGATTTCTAGTCCGTAGCAATTTGCGACCTACCTTAATAATATATATATATGAGGTAGGTTGAATAACAACACACCACGAATCAGTAATTTACGAAGTGGCTCAATAGTACATAGGTTGGTTAGCAAATTACCACACTAGTCATAAGAATATCGGTCATAAATTGCGACAAGTATTTTGTTCCCAGTTCTTAGTACATCTGGCCCTCAGACCCTGCCTTTAGATGTTATGTTTTGTTACGAGCATGTGTGCAGTGTATTTCTATCATGTGGAAAGTCCCATAGCGTTTTGGCGTCCATTGCTTTTTAGGAATTTTCAGTGACCAGAGCTATGGTGCCTTACCCCTGCCATGTTTGAAAAACATCTCTCGGTCATTTGCACAAAACCTTTGAAATTAGGCAGACAGAGGGCAAATAACAGCAATGAACTCCCCAGTCGACGGCTCAGTCACTTCCCAGTGTGATGCTTCCTCTTTCACTGAAAGGAGGAGTGTGGAGTAACCAGGAGGGTCGAGAGTGACACCACAGCTCTATTCTGGAAGGCCTCACACCGTCGTCATCGTTTTGTGGATACAGCATGTGCAACAATGCAAGTGACATGGTGGCAAGTACAACAAACGCGCTGTCAGGGTCAATTTGCTGCGAGGCCGCGTCGCCATAGACATATTCCATCTCACCCCATTTATAAACACATCACGCTGCAAATTGTGGAACCCAAAACAGAATTACTCACCAATTACCCCTGAACGTCCTCTTCAATTTAGCTCAGTCTGTCCTGGTGCTTAAAGTCACCTCTCGCGGTTTTATGCCACACCGTCCGGCAGCTAACTAGTGTGGTCTTTTAATTATTCTTTCTATAATTGTTGCTAGCCCTAATGCCAGCAATCGGCATTTTGGGCCCTCTGCTCAGTGTCCCGAGCAGCAATCCGGGAGTGCTGTGGGTATTGCGGCCCGTGGTTTGACAAGCAGGCCGAACAGCAAACATGTGGCGCCAATTATGAAAACGAAAGGTTAAACGCACTGCGACACGGCTCACGCCCTCTTGTAACTTGTTAACGTCTATGACCCCCTCGTGCAAAAACACTCTAATCAGCGTTCTATGGATTTGAACCCTCAGGGTACATTGAACACTTGCTTCTCTTTTATACATATCAGAGAGGCTGCAGGACCTGGTACCCCATCAGGGCGGTGCTGAAAAAGTTAGCAGCCATTCACTGGAAGTTTGAGCACATTACCTCTTTTCAGAAGCTCATTAGCAAGGATGGCATATTTACTGAACGATTTTGCCGAAATATAACGTGAGGCATTCAGTTCAAGGCACTAGGGCGCATATTCACAACAGAAAGGCGAAGCGCGATGCTACGCCACAATTGGTAACGCCGCACTCCTACACTCTGAAAATGCAGGGATGCGCTGTATTTACAATAATACTGTGCACTCCTGTGTTTCCACTAGCGCTGGCGCTAAATTTACCTGCCTAGCGACAACGCAGGCACCCTTGCAAGGTGCCTGCGTTGCAGGGAATGATTGTTCATGAGCCTGAATGTGTCCCTTCCTGCACATGAACAATCACTAATGGCGAATTGTACTTCTAGTGTGCCGCACACATAGAAACAACAAAAACAAGGAGAAATTAATTATTTCTCCTTGTTGCGCCAGTGTAGACCAGGTTTTCCCTGGTCTTATTTTTGGCCCTGTCCCATGTTTACTCCAGCCTTGTACATAAGGGGCAGTGTCAAAAAGCAATTCAAGGTCTGCCTGAATAGGGTTATATTTACAATCCGGCGTTAAGCCACTTAAGGTGGTTTAATGCCGGCTAGTAAACAAGGCAAAGGGGTGATCGCCACCAGAGCATCTAAAAAAGTAACGTTCTGGTGGCAATAACTCCTTGTAAATATGCCCCTGGACTCCAGCATTAAAACACAGGGCACTCTGCAAAAATGGCTGTCTAAATCTGCTAGACCAGGCTGTCTCATTAGTCACACGTGAGTAGTTCTTCCAGCCCTGTGGTTTCATTGCATTCTGGTCTACATATAGTACACGAGTATCAATAAGGGTATGATTGGGTGGGGGTTCACTAGCATATGAAATGTGCCACTTTGTCGCAGGAAGTTACCACACAGAAGTGACATCACAGCCCTACCTTTAATGGGGAAGGCTCTATTTCTGGATTTTCAGCAAAAACAATCCCCGCTGAGCAGACGGGGAATTCTAAATAGTGTAGGTCAGCTGTCATTAGGTGACTGCCCACCAAGACCTAAAAGAGGGTCTGTATTTTCACTTATAGAAGGTTCTGTCGAGTCATCTAGATAGGAACATGCTCGTACAAATGAAACTGGGATTTAGATTGCCGCTATGATTTGTTAGCTCTTGTGAATTTATCCTGCATAATAAAGATCACTGGGTTACATACACAACTTTGAGACCTGTAGGTGAACTATTGGTCCCATATTCATATCACAACCTGGGCAAATCAACCTTTGATCCTTCCAATTCCAATGAAAGGAGTACTGAGTTATGGTCACACTAAGGGGCATATTTACTAGTAAAGTGGCGAAGCGTGTCGTAAACCAAAAGTAGGCTAACAACACGCTCCGTCACTCTAGAAACTCAAGGCGGCACCATATTTATAAGAATATGGTGCAGCCCTGCATTTCCCCCTGCTCTGGCACTAAATTTAGCTGCCTATGCGCCAACTCAGAGGGAGAGGGAAGCATAGGTGGTGTGGGTGGTAGAAGACCATGTATTATTTTTTTATAAGTTTAGGCGGGGTTGGGATAGCTAGAAGAGAGGGTGGTGTGGGTAAGTGGAAGGATACCAGGTTTTCTTTTTTCCCAGTTTGAGTAGTGACAGGGTGATTAATGCAGATGGTGGTGTATGTTTGGGCACAGGTGAGGTGGATTCAAGAAAAGGAGCTGCTGGTGTCATGACACCAAGGGTTGTATCATACATACAGTGGATTGTCCCTCTTTGCGCCGGGCGAGCCTTTTAAAAGGTGTGGCCAGCAAAAACAGGGAAAATGCGTCCTATTAGGATGCATCCGCTGTCCCTAGGGCAACCGTGAACAAGCGCTGCCCCCAGGGCAGCACATTCATGTGAAAAACAGAGTAGCTGCTTAGAAGCCGCTGTGTGTTTCACAGTGCAGGTGGCAACCCACTACAACGGTACAACAGCAGCTGTACGTCACTGTGATGCAATTTAAGCTGAATTCAGCTGTATAGGAAATTGCTGTTATACAATGTCAGCAGTACTGAATTATATGGGAATTTACTGTAACACACTTCAGCTGAACTGTTCTGATATATCCTGTAAAACAACTTCACATGTCTTTAAATGTACTGAAACTTCGTGTAATACAGCTTCAACTGCATTGAACTGCACTGAATGCCACTGTAATGCACCTTCCTCTTTAGTGAATTGCACTGATAAGAGCTGTAAAACTGGGTTAATCATTTTGAGCTGTACTGAAAGTTAATGCAAACTAACTTCAGCTAAATAGCACCACACTGCAGAGATACACACTACAACAAATGAATAGACGCATATTGTTGCATAGGTAAAGTTTCTACAGGTTAACGTAATCTGCAAGGTTTCAAAAGTTTTCAACGGTCCCTAAAGGTGCCTCGGTGTTACATGACTGCCACTTGGCACCAGAAGAGTAGACCTCAAATACTCATTCAAAAATGTAAATGTCTTTCTGCAACGCCTACACATATTGGGACCAGCTGCAGGAATTTACAGGTATATTAAATATTCACTGATAATTACAGCCAAGCAGCTTCATTTATATATTTATTTATTTATTTATTTGATTTATTGTTTTAGAGAACATGAACTCCACCTATCAGGGTTTTCAGAGTGCTGTATTTAAGAAGTGTAGGAGGCTGGCTTAGTACTTAGGCCCACATGCATCAATATCGGCTTTTGCGATATCAAAATTGCGAAAAATAGCGATTCGCAATTTAGAAATCGCAAAAGCCTATGCATGATTATTTTTTCATTTTTTATGCAATTCGGTAAAAATCGCTATTTTTACCGAATCGCATAAAAAATGCGAATTTCAAATTGCGAATTCGCAATTCCCATTCATTCCTATGGGCCAAAATGCCCATAGGAATGAATGGGAATTGCGAATTCGCAATTTGAAATCGCAATTCATCAATCCATTTCAAGGGTGGAGAGGGGGGTCTAAATGACCCCCCCTGCACCTATGAAATGTACTTTTCAGTAGAAGTTACATACACACATGTCCTAAGGACATGTGTGTCTGTAACTTAACAATTTAAAAAAAGCATTTTTGTGCATTTTTAAACAATTTCGCAAATTACCACGAGGTTGAACTTCGTGGTAATTTGCACTTCCAATTTGAAAAATCGCACATTTTTTGGAAATGATGCATAGCGTTTAAGAAATCGCAAAATTGCGATTTCTTATAAGCTATCGCAATTTTAGACATCGCAAAAAAGTTGCGATTTCTAAAATAGCATGATGCATCCCAAACAGCACTTTTGGAATCGCAAACGGCCGATTTTAAGGAATCGCACCGTTTGCGACTCCAAAAATGCTTGATGCATGTGGGCCTTAGTGACTTATTTAAATGAAGCACCCTGTACTAATCCAGACAACCCTTATGGTGATTTTAGTGGTCTTAGACAACCATAGAAAGCTCTCTAAGGGGCAGCTGTGGAGGTCAGCCTTCAGGCATAGTCCAGAAGGAGTGTAAAGCAGCTTGATTGACCAGTACTAATCATATAGTGTAGGTTAAGTGAGAAAGAACCACACAGTGTAGTTATAAATTATGTATTTTTTATAAACAAAATACTTCAATAGTAGTAGCTCAAATACACAGTGGTCTCCAATGGGAGACCAAACCCTATACTAATAAAGTGTAGTGCGAACTGTGACCGAAGTTGGGACTGGACCTGGAAGACTTAAAATAGCTTGGGTCCCAAGGAACCACCCAAGCTAAGTACCCAGGAACCCCTACGGAGGTCGTGAGCAGAGTGGAAACACAACTGCTTACTCAGTACAAGTCAACGAGGAAGTCGCAGTTACAGTTTTCAAGAGGAAGAACCGTTCCCAGAGGACCCTGAAGAAAGTCAGTGGAAGATATAAGGTTGGAGAGTCACCCCACCCGTGGATACCCCAGAAACCAGGATACATACACCAGGGAAGCTTGGTGCATAGGTGTGAAGTGATGTAGGAAATCGCAGAATACCACAGTAGAAGACTTAAGTGAAGAAGCCGCTGGCGAATAAGGTGAAAGAGTCCAGTGGAATCGAAGGGTGGATTCTTGAAGAGGAGTATCTGCAAGCAGAGGGAACAGAGTTTATGCCACTCGGGAGTGACCAGGAGGCACGGGCGACCAATGACCACCTATGAACATAGATGCAGGTGAGTTGACAGTGACATTGTTGCTGTAGCTATGAGGATCAGACGATGCAGTGGAAGACCAGGAGCCGTTCATGAGCTGTCCAAATTGGAAGTCAGGAGCCAGGGGGTCGGTGTCTGGCGGGAGCACCAACAAGCCTTGGCAGAAGCAACAGATGAGGAAAACAAAAACAGTGCAGTGTCGGGACCAGCAAAATCCAAGGGACTCACCAAGCACAGGAGAGTCAGAGCAGGCCCCAAGCAAGCAGGGTAGCCAACTACAACAAAGAAGACCCTCAAGAGAGCCCACATGTCAGAGGCACAGGAGTCACAAGAGGATCTAGAGCAGCTCACCAAGGAAGTGCAGAGGATGTAGTGAGGCCAAGGATCTTTGTAGCAGGAGATGTTGGAGGCTGGAGATTTTTGAAGCCTGAAGATCTTTGGAGAAGAGAGTTAACAAGCCTTGGGAACAGCAAGTCAATGCAGTGAACAATAGTACTGCTTCAGCGGCACCAATGAGGGATACTGGCTTTAAACTTGCTGAGAAGAAAGTGCAAGCCTCAAGGGAGTTGCAGAACCATGACCTGTGTTGCTGAGCCTTTCGGAGTCCATAGGACATCTGGAGCAGCAGACCAGTCAGCTTAGTTGCTATACTTGCAGATGCAGGGGAGTGGCTCCTTCACTCCAAGGGAGATTCCTTTAGTGTCTTTGATGCCCACAGGCCTGAAGAAGAACCTGGATGAAGCACAGGCACAAATGGCACAGAAGACTGGCAGGATGATGAGACCAGGAGTAGCAGGAGTCTTCCAGATGCCGTCTCGGTTCCCAAAGTGTAGTTCCACAAAGTCTAACGTGCCCAGACGCTTGAAGATGAAGTGGTTTCAGATCTGAATGTTGTCCCATGACGAATCTGAAGAGCCAACAACAGATAAGCCCTTAAGTACTCAACTGAAAAGGTTGGTACGATTCAGGGGTCCCTCCTAGAGGAGGGGCTGAACAGAGGGGAGGATACTCCCATGTCCTTTGTCCAGTTTCACGCATGAGTGGGAGCCAATGGCTCACTGAACTAGTTACAACTGGGGTATGCATGGGCACCAAATTTGCCCTATATAACAACAAGTGGAGGAGTGCCCTCGTGGAGGTTGATTACAACCACAGAGTTATAAGGTGCTTTTCTTGTACCCCGAATAAGGGACAACCTTTGTCCTTAGAAGACCACTCATTCACCAACCTAGTTGGTGGCATGCTTCATCATCGGGGTCCCATCCAGACAGCCGAATGCCATCTGGGTGTGCTGCGACACCTGACTACAGTGGAGCTGGTTTCCGTAATTTTTATATGAGCAATTAACTTTAAGTGAGTGTGTTTAAAAATTGCCCAATACTACCCACTCGTGTATTTTATTCCGGAGTGATTGGACAATGGTTAAAAAAACAGTGGGACACCTATTGCCTGATTAGGTAGGCTATTGGTGTCGATAAAGACGTGTGCTAAGAAGAAGAAAAAGATCAAATGGTCTACATGTTTCAACCTTTGTGTAATTGTACGGTTTTCGTCAGGACCAGGGTGGGGGAATCTGGGTGGTGTACACACCCTAAGGCGTACCCTGCCCCCGATTCCTTAGTGTGGAAATCACAAAATGTGATTAGTTCAAAAGATGTTCTTCTCCTAGATTCTGGAAAAAAAACTTAAAGCGCTCGAATTACGGGCTTCATGGGTTCCGACCTGCCGTGGTGCAATCCACGATTTGCGAATGGTAGCACAGAAGCGGTGACCCTGGACGGTCTCTGGCGAGAACCCAAAAGTGCGGGATGCCCAAATTTGCCCTTCAAAGCAGTCTGGTGGTGCTGGCAAGGGATGTATGATGGTAAAATGTGTGCTTTTACAACGCGTACCTTTACGACGCAGGATTTACAACGCAAGTCATTACAACGACTTGGGTTGGGGGGGGGCTGGATAGTGAATAATTTAATTTACTATTCCAACTCCAGTCCCCGTGGATAGTAGGGAAGGTGTTGGATAGTAAATTAAACTATTCCCTATCCTAGAGCGCCCTCCAGCGAAAGTCGTTGTAATGACTTTCGTTGTAAAACTTGCGTGGTAATGGTACCGCGTTGTAAAATATTCGTTGTAAAGGATGTTCCCCGCTGGCAAGCGCCCCGTACCCAGCCCAAAACACTAAGTCCTGTCTGGGCGGTGCTCATACCTCCCTGTGGCAGAAAACCTATTGTTCTACCTTCTCCAGCTTGAGCCTGGCTCAGCAGCAGGAGGGCAGAATCGTGTCTGTGGTCGGCTGCAGCACTAGTTTGCTGTTAGACCCTCAAAGGCTGGTACCAGGAAGACAGGGGAGCCCCCCCAGTACATGGGATCCTTACATCCAACACTGGAATCAGTGTTGGGGTCGGATTCCAACATGTTTGATACCAAATATGACCAGTTATGGTGTAGCCAATTTATAGATATCTCATAATTGACTTGATGTCCACTATATGTATAAAATGGCTGACAGCATTAACAAAGCCAGGAGAATTAACTCCCAGGTTTGATAGGGCATCATGCTCATGCAGGGCACTCTCACACTTATAACCAAGCACCCTGCCTTCAGGATTGAAAGACCTACCTTAGTGGTGACTTATACGTTTTAAGTGCAGTGACCTAAGATATAAGGAAACCTAGATCTGTGGTGAGTGGTGCTAGCACCAGCTCACACAGGCTGCAATGGTAGGCCTCTAGTTACTGTTTGAGTGGTCTCTCATGGGTGACATACTACATGCTGCAGTCCATGGGAGACTCCTGGTGTACCGATGCCCTTGGTACCTCAGTCCCATATACAAGGGGCTTAGAAGGGTACACCAGAAGCCAATTTGGAAGGCACCAAAGTACTTACCATTGTCCAATTAGGGAGAGAGCTAGTGACTGGGGTCCTGATTAGCAGGATCCCAGTCAGACTAGTCAGAAAACAGAATGACACCAGCAAAAAGTGGGGGTAACAATATACACAGATCCTACTTTCCAACAAGAAGTAAATAACATGCATTCATTGATACACTGACTGTTCGAATACAAGAAGCAGAGTGTTCTCATTGTACAAGGTGGTTAAACATGATGCATTTGGATGCACAGGAGCTAATAGTGTGAGGAGAGGAAGTGCTTTTCCACTGCATGAGATAGGACTACGAAGGTAAAATTGCTTTCAAGAAGTCAATGAGTATTCGAAACAAAATGTTTACTATGGCAACAGTCAGCAAACAGCCTTTCAAAGTAATTTTGTTCAATGATTTGAACTAAGGAGATCCTGGGTGTCTGGTTCCATACGGTCTGAGGATCATCACCCCATCTATTTTCATGCATTCATTATTTTTTTTATTTTTTTTATTTGCAATATCTTGCAAACGTCTGAAGGTGCCTGAAGAAAATCAGTGGAAACAGAAAGGTTGAGGTGTAGCGTTAGGAGAGGGAAGAGAGAAGTTGGCAGCAGAGAGGTTGTACATATCTCAGGTAAGTTAAAGTAAAGTGTTCGCAGGAATAGGTTTTGGAACAGGCCTTGAATACAAATCTAATGGCCTGATTTAAAAATGTGAGGCAATGGGAAATGTGTGGAATGTAGTGTAATTCAGTACCGGCAGGTGTGCTGGACGAGGAGCGGGTGGGGTGGCAGGGTGGTCATAGGGGTCGTGAGGAGAAATAAAAAAAGCAACAAAAAAACGTACCTCCAGCCAGCCGTGTCGCGCTCTTTTGAACCTCTTCTCTAGGTGGCACAGGCTCACAGAATGCCCTGCGGCCAATCCTGAAGATGCTCTCACGCATGCTTCAGGATTGGCCTGAACAACCTCGATTTGCGCTCCAGGACAGACTGGGAGTCAGTGGCATAGCAAAACTCGAGAGGGGTCCCCTGAAAAGTACATAAAGGGGGCACCCTCCAACCAAACCACAGGGTCCTGGGCTGAGTAGGACCCGAGAGCTCGGGACCCCCCACCTGCTGGGGTTGTGGGGACATTTGTTATGCCACTTCTGGGAGTCTGAGTCTGCATTCTCCAACACAGGTGCGTTGCTGGGTTGGGGAGAGCTTTCACTGTGCATGGCGGTTTGTCCAGCCAAACTGTCATGCTCAATGAAGGGAGTGCACCTACCACTTCCCTCAGTGCCTGTCACCCCAGGCCCGACCCAAGACTCGGCAGGAAAGGATAAATAAAACAAGTGTTTATTACTGTTTGATTTTCCCTTTCCTGGCGTTTTTGGGGGGACGACGCTCCTCCACCATAGTCAAGGACTAGCCACTGGTGGCATTCCTAAATCCAATGGAAAACTACCAGTAACATGTCATCCCTACAGGGCTAGAATGACAAAGAGTGGTTATAGGGCTCATCCCCTCACCCTTTTTTGCACCACATTTCTAACCGAGATTTCCAGACACTTTTGTGTCCACTTTTAGCAGTGCGCCCTTTCTTTTCCCTGACTAAAAACCCTTTAGAGACACTATACAGCTTTTGGATAGATTATCCAATGGATTTAGCGTTTCCTCATCAAATCAGCCCATTTTTCAATATTAGCTAACTCTAAATCGAGCTGTTAGGACCTCGTTGCAAAGCTGGCAGGAATACCAATGCAATAGTCCCACATCTGGAATTAACAGTACTGCAATATTCCAGGATGCAGGACACCTGCAGTTTTTTGAATGGGACCTTGAAAGTGCTATCACACAAGGAGAATTACAGAAGGAATTGGAGTTACCACTGCAGATTCTGATGGAAATTTCTAATTTATTGTCTATTCCCTATCTGAAATTTACCAACTTTTAGGTGACCAAATATCTGGTTTTGTGGAGGAATAGGGAGTTAGGTATTCCAGCATCTCCTGTAATTTACAATTTAATCAGAATTTCTATTTCCATCTGAATCTGGAATTACGCACAATTTGTAATAGAAGCCTTAGACATTTTGGTAAAATTTTACATGAGATGATTTTTATTACCTTAGGAGAGATACCCTGAACAACCAACTTCCTTGCTCAGATATTTCATAGTGTGTTAGAGAGACATGTAGAGAGAATGGCACTGAAGTCTAGAGAAGAATAGACCCTGGATTAAATTGTTCAAGACAGCATTAGTGTTAATAGTTCTGAGGAATAAAAGACAAAAAATTGTTCAAAAAAGTGTGCAGGTCTCTGAGAGTGGTGGATAGCATTGATGTGAGTCGACTGTTGTAAAGTGGGAATTTATGGGATCACGTGATATAGAAGCTGTTGGCTAAACCTATGACCAGTAGCGTCCGGCATTGCTTGCGTGTGGGCGCCAGAGGTTGCAAGAGTTCATGGGGGTTTGCTGGGGGTGTTGCAGGGAGGATCGTGGGCGAATAAAAAAAACAAAAAAGACGTACCTTTTTGCCAGGTCCAGCGTCTTCTCTGCCTGCTCTCCTGCCTTGACAGGAAAAGGAAGCAGGCAGCCAGGCTCCCTCCTCTGAGCTAATCACAACGCTGTGGTTGGGATGGGCCCAGCCAGGGCCTAGTGGGGTGGGCATGTTCTCAATGCAGCCTGCATGGAGAGGGTCAGTGAGCGTATGACTGGTTTGGGCGGCTCAAGAGGGCCGACCAAACAGTCTATGGGCACCCAAGAGTGGGCAAACCACTTCTGCCATGCACATAGAGCAGAGAAAATCCGCCCGTCCGCAATGCACAAAGCAAACATAAAATTATAATAACAAAAAGTTATTACTATTTTATGTTTTGACTTTCTTGCAGTGCGAAAAAGCCGAGGGGTGACACTCCTCCACCCTAGTGAAGGAGCTGCCCCTGCCTATGAACTATCAGCATCATTATCATAATCAAGGATGCCGACTGCAGACAACTCAATCTATGCTAGGAAGTCTGCACCAGAAGGCCAAAGGAAGCAGGGTGGCTTTCAGAGGTCTTGCATCCACACCACCAAACCTAGCTAGATGAACAGCATCAAAGCATGGTGGTTTCTCCACAGATCACTGAGACTCAGGTAGTGGCAGCATAAGTGACGTCAGTGATATTGCTTATTATACTATCGTAGGCCGGAACAGAGCAGGCCTACTATGTGCCTTGAAAGTCTACAAGACAGGATCCATCAGAAGAATGAAGTGAACACTGGGTATAAAAAGAGGTTATGTACTTGAGGTATAAAGCTATTTCACAGCACTTGTATTGATGGATGAGATAGTGAAAG
Source organism: Lissotriton vulgaris (assembly GCF_964263255.1). Lineage (NCBI taxonomy): Eukaryota > Metazoa > Chordata > Amphibia > Caudata > Salamandridae > Lissotriton > Lissotriton vulgaris. Next base: position 848,639,290 of record NC_141685.1, read on the forward strand.
ATAAGGTGGGGGTGACTGAGATGGGCTCAGCAGAAAAGGATATTGATGAAACTTCACACTGGTCAATGTTGATGCTACTATACAAAAGAGAAAGGTTGTGCACCAGGCTGTAGCACAGGAGCAGCCAAAATAATGTGAGGAGAGGTTCACTTGGAGGAGAGGCAATCATGCTGTAGTCTTCTTGGTACCAGTACCACAGCTACCTCTCGAACAAGCTCGCCATTTTATCATATAAGAGCACAGCCGGCCAGAAATCACACAGTGGGCAGCCCATGGAGAAAGGGATATGACTGAATTCATAGTGGACCAAGGATCTATTGGGATATTTCTCCATTGCATGAGCAGTGTCAGATGACGACACCACCTGGAAGAAAGCTGCAAGTAACTAATTGAGTGGTGGCCCAACAAATAGGACAACCTACAGTCATACCAATGCGCAACCTCCGATATGCATTTACTCCACATTCTCTATTTTTCTGTATGCTAAGATTGGTTACATGTGATTGAGGAAAAACATACTTATCAAAATCTGTTGTGAAGAAACATTCTCCACAAATCTGCATCCACTGACTACTTCATATGAATGGATGGCAACATGAGTATGTTGAGTCCATCCTATTTAATGCTCTGCATGCCAAACATATTTCCTGCACTCCTTTTTTTCAAAGTCCACATTCATCTCTAGGTGACCTCTTATGAGGGAACTCCGCACCCTACTTCTTTATCCCGCCTCTTTCATCAATCTATCTTGTATGTGGGAAAAGCCCTCAAACTTCTCTCCTTGTTTCTTTCCCCTCTCCCATCCCTTTTCCTAAACCAGTTTTTTGTTGTTGTTTTCTTTAGCAACTTATAAAGCGCGCAAATACCCATAGGTGTCCTGGCGCTAAGTGCTCTAGATGGAATGGCCTTGTTGAAAAAACCTATCAATTGAAGAGCATGTTTTATTTTTTTTCCTAAATGACAATAAAGTAGGACTGCCTCTAATATGAGAGGGAAGAGAGTTCCACACCTTTGCCGTGGCAAGTACAAAACTTCTGTCGCCCCACTTAGTTCTGTAGGTTCTTGGGACGACAAGAAGATTAGCATCTGCTGAGCGCAGGAATCTGATGGGAGTGTATAACTTCCAGCCCAATATTATGAATCACCTTATAGGCAATGCAGAGTGCTTTTAATTTTGTTCTGCTTCTTATAGGCAGCCAGTGAAGTTGTCTAACCACTTTGGAGACCGATTTAAATTTCGGAGTGCCCAACAGTATCCTAGCAGCCGCATTCTTCACCAACTGCAGCTTACTAAGAAACATTTCCTGTGCATTAATCAATAGACTGTTGCAGTAATCAACTTTGTACATAACCAAACCGGATATTAACTTTCTCCTGGCATCAATCGGGATGAAAGGGAGCAGTTTCTTCACAATTTTTAGGACATAAGAGGATGATGAGACTACTGAGTTACCATAACATTTAAAAGACAGCTTGTCATCTGGAATGACACCCAGGTTCTTAGCTTTAGTGACCGGTATTGGGGACAATCCCAATTTATCCGGCCACTAGCCCAAAGACCAAAAGGAGATACATTTCCAGAGATCATAACCTCTGCCGTGGACGAATTTTTTTTATTTTTTATTGTATATAGTTAATTAAAACCTTTACAATATGGTTACATAAAAACACATGTTTTAAGAATAAAATGTACGACTTTAGCTGATCTTTAAAAGAGAAGACAAAAAAGATAACTTGCTAAAATGTCTATATTTTTGGTATATTTGTAAGAGGGGATTCAAAGTCTGTTCGTAGCCCTTCGGGCATTCATGTTCGAGCGTTCAGTGATCTCTTTTCTCAGTCTTCGCTACTAGCAGCAATGCCTTTTGGCAGAATCTGGCGGCCCTACAAGCTGTCTGCAGATGGTGACTATTCAGTGCTAGCAAGACAGCTGGGCGGCATGATCTAATCTGAAAAAGTCGAAATACATACAGTAGATAATTGTGAGAAGTTGGCCTGATATATGATGTTTCCAATTCTGGAAACACCTTGTATCAGTCCAAACAACCCTTATGATGATCGGTTGTAAGTCAACCTTATAGACCAGTTATCCTAGTGGTAAGGTGGACAAAGCAGTCTTAGGCTAAACTCTGAAAGGCATGTGAAGCCAGCTGTATTACCATACACAACCCCCTTGAATACCAGATGAAAGGACACCACACAGATGTATATTGAAAATATATATATACATATTTATTAACTACAAATATCCCCTGAACTCTTTATGAGCACAGAAGCACAAGCGTTAAACAAAACACAGTTTAAAATACACAAAAGTTGCACAATATGGATGAGCCCTAGGGGCCACCTAAACCATATACTAAGAAAGTGGTATAAGAGATACCAAACTAAAAGGAAACAGGCCTAGGGCCTTAGGAATCGCTGGAGCTGATCGGGACTAGCAGTGACTAAGTCCGGAAAGGCCCGCGGGACTCGGGTGCAGTGTTTAAAGTGCACGCACTCACCAATACAAAGTCTATGGTGCGTAAAAGTTAGAAAGTTAGTTAGTTCGGAACCTTCCGAGTGACCTAGAAAGCTGAAACTTGAGACACAGGCCCTAGAGGTGTGTACCAGTGTAGGAACACTGGCATTGCTGATTTACCTCACCCACAGGAAGCGGGTGCATATGGTCGAAGTAGTGTCGGGTTTCGTCACGCTGGTCGATGGTGCTTGGAGCTGAAGATGCTGCAGGCGGCTCGATGTGAAGAGTTCTGGTGGATCCAAGGGTGGATCTGAAGATGTGAAGACCTGAAAGCAGAGGGGACAACGTTCAAAGTCACTAGCCAGTGACTACCGTGGAACCAGATTGGAACCAGGCGATGTTGGGTGCAAACAGGCATCAAGGTGTAGCTTCTCTCTGCAGCCACGTGGACACCGGGGGTTGAGGACGTCCAGGAGTCGGTCACGAGCTGTCCCACGCAGGTTTCTCGCTGTTGGCGGTGTCGGCAACTTGATTGAAGCAAACAGGCCTTAGCTAATGCAAGCCACGCAGGAGTCTAAAAAGGCTTATTACTTGGACCAGCAAGGTCAGAGCGGGTGCTCCTTTTTACAGGAGCTAGGGCAAGTCTGGAGCAGCCAGACCCGCAGTGTAGGTCTTCGGTTTCGTCGCCAAGATGGCCGCTGACCACGTGGCTAGTGGCCGGGATGGCGCGTCAAGTGGCACAATGCAAAAGGGCCCCACGCAGATCGTGGAGATGCCTGGGGGGCTGATCTTCGGTGCAAGGGTTGCTCGGTGGTGGGGGCTCTCAGTCCCCAAAGCACAACGTCGAGGGTGCCTCTGATGCTGCGCAGTCAGCTCTTCGGGTGTCTTCCAAGATGTCCTGTCCCACGTCTCTCAGTGCCTCCATGGGTCCCTTCTTTGCAGGGACTGTGGATCAGGCTGTGAGAAGTCTGGGAGTCTGAGTCTTGTCAGGCTCTGGGCTCAGGCTCCGGCAGGAGGCAGCGGCAAACCAGACGTCAATTCGCTGGTTGGTACCTGTGTTCACAGGGTGGCCACTCCTAGGTCACAAGGGAGATGCTCTTCAGTCTTCTGTGCAGCAAAATGTCGAAGTCCAGTCGTCTTCTTAGTTTCAAGTTGATTCAGGATGATCTGATGTGCTCTGGCACTGCTCCCGCTCTTATTCCCAATCTGAGGGGTGGATCACCTGCTAGGTCCCTCCTCTGGGTGGGACCAGGAAGGGTGGCGGTTACACCCCCTTTCCTTTGTCCAGCTCCTCGCCAGGCCTGGGTTTGGAAAGTCCCAGGACCGGTTTGGACTGGCTTATGCACGGGGACACCTTGTGTGCCCCGGGCATGTCTCAATCTATTCAGCCCTGTCCTACCCAATACACAAAATCCTGTCTGGGGTGGTGCTCGCACCTCCCAAGGCAGGAAACCCTTTGTCCAAGCCTTCCTCGCTGGAAGGACTCCCAGCAGCAGGAGGTCAGACTTGTGACTGTGGTGGCAGCATCCATTTTGTGATGCTGAGGCTCTGGTTAACTTTAACCGGGGTTAAGGCTACACACATGTTGTGTCCCTCTAGAAGGGTGGAATGCTATCCCCGTCGACAGAACTGTCGAGGGGATAGTATTCCAAATCGTATGACACCTTACTCGACATGTTTTGATAAAGCCAAACCAAAGTTAGCATATAACCACGAGGATTATAATGCACTTAAGAGTATATGGTATGGCAATATCCCGGAATAGCTAAGGGAGTGGTTCCCGACAGCTGCAGACAGGCTCAGCTCATGCTAGAGCACCATCTCACATATTTCCAAGCACTCTGCCTCCAGGATTGATGAGGCCTTCCATAGGAATGGCTGATAGGAACATATGTGTCCAGTTTAAGGTTAGATATAGGGTTACTACACCTAAGCAAGAGGTGATTACACCAACTTGCCCCAGCTGAGTGATCAGCCAGTTGTGTCAAATATGGAGGCCAGGCCAGGGGTGGCACAATACATGCTGCAGCCCCTGGTAGGCCTTGGAATCACCTATGCCCTGGGTACCTAGGGTACACTGTTACAGGGGCCAATAAGGTGAACCAGTTCCAATTGTGTATGCACCTAAGGTACATGGAGTCCATTTTAAGGAGAGAGCAATTAGCCTGGGGCCCTGAATAGCAGGATCCCAGGCCAACTATGTCAAAAACCAGCTAAACACCAGGCGAAATGTTTGGGGGTAATCATAGTCAGATGTCCACCTTCCTACAATAATGGCAGATGCACAATATGTGCAACATTGATTCTTCCATTTGCCCACATAGTCTGCAGTCAGGGGAGGGCCATGTTTGCTTCCATGGAGGTGTATGATCTTTTAAAATGGTGATGCCCAGCCGTAATTGTAATAGTGTTTTTTGGGCGGCATTGGATATGTGATTTACTAAGTACGGTTGAGGCTCCATTTTCACATACGTGGCCAGGACCGTCCAACTGTGTTTTTTCTGTGCTGTTGCGGCTTTGTCTGTTAGCCAAGATCTTTGCTTTGCTGCTCCGTTGGTTACTTTTTTAAAAACCGCGAAGGTTAGATTTGTATTCCAAGCCTTCTCCAACTTAAGACTTGCAAGGGCGTTCTCCCATACTGGTTTCCAAGCGTGTTTCGACTTGTCTGGTTGTTCATCTAAAGCCAACAGAGGCCCATGAGCGTGTCTTCTTGGGCTGCTCTTAGTTTCCAACATGTTTTTAGAATGGCCGCTTGTCTGACTTGATGCCGATTTGATAGACCAAATTCCAGTCGAATCAGAGATTGAGATACAAACCTCGGTATCTTAAAGATATATTTGAACAGCTCTGATTGCTGTGTGTTCAAAAAATTTGCATCTTTACCCCTATACCGAACCATACATGAGCGAGGGTAAGAACTTGGCGGCTATCACCTTCAACAGGTGCGCCTTGGATGGACAGTTCAATTTCGTTTTTAATATGTTTAGGGCAAAACGAAGTTTATTTGCCTGTGCCTTTCTATACAGTTGGTGATCTTTCAGAGTCCACCTGGCGTCTACAACTACTCCCAGATATTTGTACGAGCAGGTCTGCTCTATTTTGTTGCCTGCAATGTGCCATTTGAAAGATTTCCTCCCTGGACGAGAAGCAAAACAGACGATCTTCGTCTTTTTATAATTAATTTGCAGGCCCTGCGCACTGATGTACTCGTGGAGCTTCATGATGGAATGTTGTAAGCCCAACGGGGTCTGACTGCAGAGTACAATGTCATCCGCATACTGAATGCTCCTGATTTTATGATGGGCTAGCTTTGGCGGATCACTTTCTGTCTCCGCAATGTGCTTGTCTAGGTCCCCTGTGAAGATATTGAAAAGAGTTGGGGCCAATACACAGCCCTACTTGAGGCCCACATGGGTGTACATTTTTCGTGTAGTTCGGTCGCCATTGCCTAATTTTATTCGAACCCAAGTGGATGAATACAAATTCATAATGGCCCGCAGCAGCTTTGATGGTATTCCCCAAGTGGCCATTTTATTCCATAGAGCCTCCCTCGGGACTGTATGGAACGCAGCTTTCAGGTCAACAAAGCACGTGTCCAGCTTGGTTGACTTTCCCTGGCTTTGTCCACCAGGAGGTTTAACGCCAGCAGGTTACATGAGGTATTGGTTCCGGGCCTAAAGCCAGTCTGCGTGATCAGCAAGATCTTGTTCGCAGAGACCCAGTCTTCCAAGGCCATCAAAAGATTTGAGTCGTATATTTTAGCCTCGACATCTATAAGTGCGTTGAGGCGGTAATTGGCTGGATCGGTTCTTTGACCTGCCTTAAAGATTAGATGAAGAATACTGCCTCTCCATGACTGGGGAATACTTCCAGTCTGGAGTGCACTGTTGAATAGTGGGGAGAGATGATCTGCCCTGAATTGTTGGTCTTGTTTGAACAGACCATTCGGTAAACCGTTTGGACCAGGGGCTCCCTTAGATCTCAAGTTTTTTATTACCTTTTCTCCCTGGGATGGTGTTATCCTGTTTTCATCCGAAAGCTGAATTGCTTTGTGATTGTTTTCTGATTGCAGAGTCTGCAGCGCTGGGCTCCCCACTGGATAGTTGATGATTTGAGTTTGCTCTAAGTGCTGTATCCAGTCATCCTCCAGAATATTGGCGCTGAAAACCTGTGCCGTCCCGTTTGCAACTTTATTGATTTCAGCCCAAAATTTCCCGTTGTTATTTGATTGACTGGATGCTAATAGTGATTGCCAGATGTTGGTTTGGTATTTTGATTTTTCTAACCACACTTCTTTTTTGTAATTTTGCCTTAAACTATAAATTTGAGTGTTGTGGACGAATTTAATTTGAGGCAATGTCTTGACATCCACACATGCCATCATGGTCTTAATACAGAAGTAACTTGGGCCATCGCTGGAGTGTGCTGCAATCTGTAACGCTTTATTGCCCATGAGGAAATTTGACCTCGGGCCGAGAATTAAAAGAAAGAAACTTTACCAAAGGCGACTGACATATTACGAAGCCCGTGAAGGCTCGGTCACAAGACTCATCCATTTAGCACCAGCCGCAGTCGGTAGTGGAATGACCTGTAGGGCGGTGACGTGGGGAGGGGCAGGGTGGGGGGTAGTAATGTATGGATTACGGAGTTTTACAGGTAAGTAAACATATAAATAAATCAAATGAATGTTGTTGCGCACACTGCATCGCATTTGGTGATGCAGTGCACACAACGAAAATCGTTTTATTTATTTATATGTTTACTTACCTGTAATACTCCGTAATCCATACATTACTACCCCCCACCCTGCCCCTCCCCCTCCTCACGTCACCGCCCTGCAGGTCATCCCACTACCGACCGCTGCTGTTTAGCACCCCAGAATGGTTGGAGGAAATTAATATGGATATATAAATATAAATATGGCTGTGTTGTGAAATTTCAACACTTTTGAAATTACGATCAGATGTACTCAAGAATCTTAACATTAATTACCCCCTGACGAAGTACACAGAGGTGGACGAAATGCATTGGCTGATTTTAAAAGGAAAGTTGTGAAGATTAAAGGAATTTATGGACATGAAATGTAATTGATGGAATACGTCTTTTTTTGGAAAACTACGGTGGTGCATTTTCAAAATTAAAAAAAATGCCATCATGAAAGTTAGCCAAAACGGTGTTCCCGTTCTTATGAATTGAGAGCACTAATTGGGTGTCAACTGCATAAGATGTGAGAGCTAATCCATAAGATTTAATCACCAGTGCTAGGTCAGTGATGTAAATGTTGGACAATTTCAGACTTATAGAAGACCCCTGCGGAACTCCGTACTGAAGTGAAAAAACTGGAGAGTCGAAATCACCCAGTCTGACTAGCTGGGTACGTTTCGATAAAAAAGAGGTCAAAAGGGATTTGCCTTGGGCCCAGTGTCTAGTGCAGAAACACGGTTGATCAGCAGCCCATGATCAACCATGTCAAATGCTGCTGATAAGTCCATTAGCACAAGTACGGCAGGTCCTCCTTTGTCTAACACAGACCTAATCTCATTGGTAGCTTTGATGAGTACGGTCTCTGTATTGTGGCATTTCCTGAAGCCGAATTGTGTTTCATCCAACAGCTTATTTTCATAAATGTATTGGGCCAATTGATCATTTATAATTTTCTCAGCAAGTTCAACAGGCAATGGGAGACGCGCATTGGGTCGATAATTGTTGGTATCCCCTGGGTCCAAGTTATTTTTTTTAGCAGTGGGAGAATAGAGACATTTTTCCATTGGGAAGGGTAGATGCCTGAGCTAAACATAGAATAAAAAATATTAGCTAAGTTAGAACATACAAGGTCTGGAATCTGTTTCAGAACAGAGGGGGACAAGAATCAAATGGTGAGCCAGATTTAGCCGTGCTCACCAGATCAGTTATCTGTTCCACAGAAACTGTCCCAAATTCCCTGAAGGCGAAGCTGTCTAATACCTTGCTGTTAAAATCCAGCCGACTCGTAACCTCGACATACAAATTCTTGTAGATTTGATCCACTTTAGCCTGGAAGTTGAGGGCTCAGGAGTCACAAAAAGCTTGAAATGCTACATTAGCATGGCTGCATGATGGCGCCACCAGTTTAGACGCCACCCGAAACAGTTGTTTAGGGTAATCTTGTGTGGTTTCTATTTCCTTGTATATTAACTACTTTTTTGTTTAGTAAGAGGCATTTATAGGGAGCCAATGCTAGTTTATAAAGACATTTCACTTGGCTGTCATACTGTAGGCGCCAGCGCCTCTCTTGTTTCCTGCACCTTTGTTTCTCCGGCCTCAGAGCCTCAGAAAACCATAGGGCCGAGAGAGGTCTCCTGTTTTTGGAAGCTGTTTTATACAGGACTAATTTAGCATTGGTGTTTGAAGCCAGTACATATAGCTAGTAGTAGCCACCACTGGATCTAGAATAGCTTCTCGCTGAGCATTAGATAAATACTGTTTAAGAAGACCCTGGTCAATACCACCCCAAGATGTAAACTATTTAGGGGGGTCTGACCTAGTGTATGGGGCAGTAGGGTGCAGAACACAGATATTGAAAAGTACTGCGTGGTGATCAGACCAAGTCAGAGGAAGGACCTTCTTTATCGAAATCTGCTCAATATCTGTGAATAGGCCATCAAGCATGTGTCTGGTCTATATAATCTAACTCAGTAGTAAGGGATATAGAGTCCTTCCTTCCCTCTTCTCATTCAATTGTTTTTTAACCTGTCCAAGCAGCTCTATCCTTACCTCCCTAGTACCTCTTCCCCTGCTTATGGCATTTGATCTCTAAACCTGCCCACACACTATTACCTCTAGATATAAGGCAGTACTTGTAAACCCAAGTACTTCTGCACCCACCTGCAGCCTAAGACTTCTACCCCTACCTACTACACTATAATAATTCTTCCTCCTCGACTCTTCTTGTTTTTTCTCCTTGCCTGTTTTGTTCTGTTTCCTTGTCTCCAATGTCCCCTATTTATTGTGTGTTTTTGAGGGAAAGTGGTTGACTCATTATGAAAATTCACTAAAAGAAGTTTCACCAGAATGTGGTTGTCATGCTGGTGGTCTCAATTTTGTATTTTTTCTCTGGAATAAGGTAGATCCCAAGGATCCACGAACCCCTAGTACGTTGACTAACAACACTCCCAGGTCTCTCCTCAGATAGAAATGTTGAGAGGAATCAACGTATTTACATTGATGGAACGGTATGGCACTCATAGGACACTCACTCCACCACCCAAGAAATAGTGCTGATCTGAAAGGTTATCATGTGTGGGCTTCCTAGTGGCCACAGGGCGCTTACATCTATAAATAAAGGTGAGAATGTGTACAATATTTACTTCTTATTTTAAATCACGTTAAGAACCCAGAGGGCCATGGGTTAAAGCTCCAAGATGTGCTACAACTGAGAGTTCATAAATGAATTTTTGCAGAATCCGGAAAGGCCAGATACGAGGTGAATTTTGTGCCACATTTGGTCCGTCTCCGGACAGTGAACGTAACTCCAGAGGGGGAGGAAATCCTGTCAGAGACATCCAGCGCCCTGACGTACAACACCCACCTACAAAAGATCAGGCAAAGGATCGTGGCTAATTTTGCCAAAAGTTAAGTCCAGGACCTGGTTCACATCCCAGATGGCTGAATATCTTGTTTCCGGGAGAAGGGAAAACCCTATCCCCCGTAAGAGCCAACAGACGAAAGGATGTTCCCTCACTGGAGATCCATCCACTGCTACATGACCAGCCGATATGGTCCATCTGAACGTATTGATGGATCTGTAAGCCAGACCTTCCTTGGCCAGAGAAGCCAAAAAATTCAGAATTTGAGTCACATCTGCTGCCACGGGATTGAGGTCCTGTCGCAAACACCAATGAGACCACTGTCTCCAAGTGGATTTGTACCGTTTGACTGTGCTGTCTGCCCTGGCCTTGGACATGAACTTCTCAGCCGCTCCCAAAAGGCCTGGGACAGACCATCGTTCCCTGTAATCTGCCACACCATAAGAGCGAGAGACCCCTACATGATTAGCAGATGAGGCTGTTGAGCCGGACTAAGAAGGAGTGCTGGGAAGCAGGGGAGAGGGATTGGAGAATCCCAAGAAAGTTCCAAAAGAACCGGAAACCAGACTTGCGAGCTCCAAATCGGGGTGATCATTACCACGTCTGCCGCCTGCCGACTCACCTGGCCAAGGCTCTGGTGATCATTGAGAATGGGTGAAATGCATAGCACAGTTCCTCCTTCCAGTTCTGAAGGAATGCGTCTGTGCTCTCTGCCAGGGGATCTGGTCCCCAACTGATTAACCGGGCCACTTGGTGATCCAGGCTAGCAGCAAAGAAGTCCACCAAAAAAGGACCCAACTTGCATTGAAGACCAGCAAACACTCCCACATGCAGCTTCCAAAGGCTCACGTCGTGAAAGTGGCGTGACTGGAAGTCTGCTCCTTGATTGTCCTGACCAGGCAGATATTCCACTGTGACTGAGATCTGGTGGTCAAAGCAATATTGCCAGAAATTGGTGGCCAGGTCGGAGAGCGTTTTCGAACGCGTGCCTCCCAAGTGGTCTATGTACCGCACTGCTGACACATTGTCCATCTTGAGGAGAACATAGGACTGGATGGAGTCCTTGATCTATCATTGGATTGCGAAAGAGCTTTCCAGAAGCTCCAAGCTATTTATATGTAAACGTTGTTCTAGAGGAACCCACACACCTCCTGTGGTGAAATCGCCACACCTTGCTCCCCATCCTAATCTGCTGATGTCTGACTCTATGACAATATCTGGCGCGGAACTGAAAATTGCCCGTTCGTTTCACGCCTCCATGGTGAGCCACTAAGAGAGCTCTTCCCTGGTCTCCGCTGTCAACGTCACCTTCTGTGAGATCTAGAGACCTCTGAGCAGGTGAGCAGCCTTCATGCATTGGAGGGTGCGGTAGTGCAATGGCCCTGGTAAAATGGCGTGGATTAACGAAGACAGGAGCCCTGCAAGTTCCTATCGGAGTTCGTGGTGGATTTTTGTCACCTTTCCGGAAGGAAAGCAGAGAGTAGTCTCGACTGAGTCGATCAAGAAACCTAGAAAAATCACCTGTGGGAGGGTACCAGGGTAGACATTGCTTTGTTGATCACGAAACCCAAGCCCCGCAGGAGATCAACAGCTGTCTGGAGTTGCTGTGTGAGTGCTGAGGGCACTGCGCCATCATAAAGATGTCATTGAGATAGACGATGAGTCTCATACCTTGCACTCACAGGTGCTCCACTACCAGCCTGAGGACCTTTGTGAAGCACCAGGGAGCCGAGGATAGGCCGAAGGGGAGCGTGGTAAACTTGTATGTCCTGCATCACCAGGAGAACTAAAGGAACCTCCTGTGTGGGGGGGATAGGAACCAAGAGGTAGGCGTCCTTGAGATCCAGACGCGCAATCCAATCTCGTGGTCTCAGGATATCCCAGAGAAGGTGAATACCCTCCATTTTGAAGTGGAGATAGACCTGGTGTTGGCCACCATCTGCTTTTCTACTAAGAAGAGGTTACTAAGATACCCCCTGGTGTGGGAAAGGGTTTGAGAGATCGCTCTCATGGCTTGGAGATACTGCACCTCCTGGTCCACCAGGGCGGAGTCTGCCATAGAGAAGCATATGGGGCGGGGAGCTATGGGTTGTATGGGATTCCCATAGAACTCTATACGGAAATCCTGAATCGTGTGCAGAACCCAGGCGTCCCCTGTGATGGAAGTCTAGGCCTGAAAAAAGTTCACCGGACGGCCCCTTACCTTTAGAAGGGAAGAAGGTATGACACTCACCGAAATTGTCGGAGGCACCAGTGCCTTTGGCTCCTATGTGCCTGCCATGCCGACCTCTGGTGGGGTAGAAATTCCTAAATCTGGCCTGCTCCTAGTATCGGCCTTGGTTGGAGCCTTGTCCTCTGTCAGTATATTGGTTAGGGCGGCCAGTTAAGCGGCTCCTGCCTCGACCGGCCCCACAGAAAACCAGAAAACCCGGGAGTGAAGCAGCTTTTTGATGGAAGATTGGGCCTTATCTAGGGAGGTAAAGGTGTTCACGAACTTCCCTAGTTCCTTAAAGAATGCCTCTCCGAAGAGACCGCCCTACGCCACAGAGCCCACTTCTGAGTCAGCTAGATCCCCAAGTTTGGGGTCCACCTTCATTAACAAGGGTCTGCGCCGCTCAGTAGACAAGACGCAGTTGGTGTTGCCCAAGAAAACCACGCTGCGCTGCGCCCATGAGAACAGGGAACCTGGGGAGATAAGAGAACCCAAAGCTTTCGCTTCCTCTGCCATGTCCAGGATCTTTGTGTGTGGGCCTAGAGTGTCCAGCTGCTTGTCCGCCAGGATCTGTCGATCCCTTTCTTGGGCTCCTTAACAAACCTCTGTAAAAAGGTGGCCATCCGTGGGTCAATATCAGGTGTTGGGACTACTTTGCCTTTCAAAGAAGGGCAGGGATATTCCGCCCTGAGGCAGTTGCATGCCTCCTTCTTGAAGGGCTTCCGAATGCGGCACGCCACATATAATGCAACCTTGTCCGATGGAGCACATTCAGAAGACCTCAGGTGAAGTATTTCATCTGGGTCCAGCATGTCCCCACAGAGGCCCTGGTCATTCTGGGCAGCACGGGGGCGAGTGGGGGTTTGAATGAGGTAAGCCAGGGTCAGGAGGGGCCTGCATCCTCATCTATGTCCCTGTGATCCCCTTCCGCAGGGTCCGAGGGAAGTGCTGGGAGAAAAGTGCGGGCCAGAAAAGCCTGTTTAAGCCTAGCAAAAGCATTAAGATCTTCTTCCGCCTCTCGGGACGATTCACTGGCAGTTGAGGGGGGTGCATTAGGCAGCGCTGGGGATGCGGTACCCGGGATGGATGCTGACAGTTTGTCGCAAGCCTGGGCGACCTGGCATGAAAGGCGCGATTCCAGGGGGTCATAGCCTCAGAAACCGCCCCTTGTATAGATGCGTCCACTGCATCATAGAATTTGTCATCTCCTTGGTCCTCTATTTAGGGATCCATGCCGCATGGTATGCTCTATATGTGGAACAAATGCGGCTTAAACCTACTTATGAGAGGGCAGGCTTAGTAATGGCAGGATAAGCCTAATGATGAGGGGGCTGGCTGTGCAGTGAAGTGAAATCTTTCTTTCAAAAGGGGGCCGGAGCCTGGGACCCTGCAGTCTTGGTGCAACTCTAAAGGGGCAACAAGCCTGGGAGTCGGTCCCAGCAGGCGAGTAGCCTGCACAAATACTGACTCCCTCATGGGAGCATTCAAAGTGAAAGGGTTTACAACCCTACAGAGACCCTGTTCACAGAGCGTGCAATCAAAACCTGGTACAATGCACTACAGACTCGCTAATACGTGCACATCTCCCCAGACGGAACAAGGCTCTTTTGATTTCTGTAATTTTTTATTGTATAAAAAAATATATATTTACATGGAGCATGGTATATACATGGGTGGAGGAAGAGGGAAAAGGAAAGGAGAAGAAAAACGCCCGGGGGGGGGGGGGGGTTTAGCTGTTTAGCTTCCAGTCTCATTCAGCTAGTTTGATTGCCAGTCTTTCAAGTTCTGCTTGTCCTTGTCGTCTGCTGCCCCGTCGTGTTGCTTGGTTGCATCTCTGTCCCACGCCCTGGAGGATGGAGAGGATAGAGAGGATAGAAAAGGTAGGAAAAGAAAGGAGCTCTGCAGGCTGTTTCCCTTTTTGTATGCCCTCGGACCAGCGAGGTGATTGATTGTCTAGGTTAGCTGCCTATGGGGGTTTGTGCGAAGATAAGTAGAGGTCTAGGGAACCCCACATGTTCGACTGCCTGTGGGTTTTCGGTGAGTGTTTCGCTGTAATGTTGTCAGACCCCCTTAGGAAGGTGATCCAGTTAAGCCATGCCTGTGGCGCAGCTTTCGATGTGTCTTTCCAATTGCTTAGGACTGTTTTGACTGCAGCCGTCAGCAGTAGGTCAATGTGGTCACGGTCCTCTGTGGTTGTGATTGATGGGGATGTGAAGCCCAGGACTAGGCTTGGGAAATCAATGTGTAGGGCTACTCCTGTTATCTCATTAATAAGTGTTCCTATTTTCCCCCAGAATCCCTTAACCTTAGGGCAGCTGAGTAGTAGATGTTCTAGGTCTCCCTTTCCCTTGTTGCAGTTCCAGCAGGAGTCACTCTCTCGGATCCCCATGGAAGCTAGGCGGGCCGGTGTCCAGTATGCCTTATGTGCTAGCCAATATTTGGTCTGGTTTAAGGTTGCCGTTACCTTTTTCCTAGTGGTGGATCTCCATAGCTCTGCTCTCTCGTCCTCACTTAGCACCCTCCCCGCTAATGCCCCCCAGAAGTTCGTGACCTTGTCATTGAGTTTGGTTGATTTGGGGCATAAGGCTTTGTATAGGTGTGCCACTTGGTGTCCTAGTGTGTTGAGATTAGCGGCGTGTTTTATGAGGGATGGTGTTAGACTGTTAAGGTTTGCCTTCCTGATTGCTACCTTGATCTTCAGAAAGTTGTACAGTTCTATGTTCTGTAGGTTGTGTTCTTCCTTGAGGGTGTCGAATTTTTACGTGCATGCCTTGTTTCTGAAGGTCGTAGGCAGTGGAGATGCCATGCCTATAAAATGAGTGCATGTTGAGAACCCTGTCCCTGTATTTTATTGTGGGGTTGTGCCAGATGAACTCGAATTGACTTTTCCTGACGCTTGTTGTCAGTAGTTTGTCAACACATAGAAGCGCTGTTTTTGTGTTCTTTAGGACGGGGTTGTCCTTGATTGCTGGGTGGCGGGTGACCGTGAGAAGGGTGATGGGGTTCATACCTTCTAGTAGTCCTCGCTCAAATGTCAACCATGCGGGGGTATATTCCTGTCTCGGGTCGAGCCAGTGGAGCCCTTGTCTGGCTATGCACGCTACCTAGAATCGTTTGAAATTGGTTAAGTTAAGACCCCCCAGATCTTTTGAAAGTCTGAGCTTGTGTAGACTTATTCTGGGTTTTTTCCCCCTCCACAAGAAACTGTTCAGCATTTTGTCCAGTCTCTTGTGGAAGTCTTCTGTGTTTATTAGTGGAAGCATGCTCAGCATATAGTTAACCATTGGCGTGAGCACCATTTTGATCGCTTCTACTCTTCCCCACCATGTTGTGAATTTAGGGGACCACCCTTCTGCCCTGTCCTTGATTTTCTGGAGGGTTGCTTGCTCGTTGTGTTCCAGTGTTGCTCTTAGATCCCTCTCGAAGAGGAGGCCCAAATATTTTATAGGCTTCTGTTGCCATGTTAGTCCGCACGTTCCTAATACTGTTTTCGTTGTGTGGACGTTCAGTGGTTTGCATTCCGATTTGTCCTTGTTGAGTTTGTAACCCGAGACTTGGGCATATTGCTCTATTGTGTCAGTCAGTGCTTTGATGGATCTCTCTGGGTCTTCTGTGACTATTAGTACGTCATCCGCGTATGCCGCTAACTTGAAGGTTTCTCCCCCTATAGGTATTCCTGCTATTTCTTTGTTGGTTCTAATCATCGTTAGGAGTGGTTCTATGGCTAGTAGGAATAGGGCTGGTGATAATGGGCATCCTTGTCTCGTCTCCCGACCTAGGTTAAGCATGTCTGATGTGCCACCGTTTACTACCACTCGCGCTTTGGGGTCCTTGTATAGGGCCATCACCATCTTCCTGTACTTTGGTCCTAACCCGAATTTCTCCATGCATTGATCTAGGAATGGCCATGACACCCTGTCGAACGCTTTCTCAGCGTCTAAGGCTATCATGACTGCTGCGTTGTTACTTTTGGAAGAGTGGTTAATTATGTGGCATAGTAGCCTTGTATTGTCGTGGGACATGCGGTTCTTGAGGTAGCCTACTTGGGAGTTATGTATCAGCTTTGGTAGGTATGCGTTGAGTCTATTTGCAAGTATTTTTGCGTTTATCTTGCAGTCTACATTTATGAGTGAGATTGGTCTAAAATTCTTTGCCTCGTTTGTATCTTTCCCTTCCTTTGGTATAACTATTATGTTTGCCTCTGCCATTGACTGTGTCATACGTTCATTCTGGACACATTCCGTGAAGACCTCTTTCATGGTTGGTTTGAGAATGTGCAGGTACTGCTTGTAAAAGCCGGCCGTGAAACCGTCTGGCCCCGGTGCCTTGTTGTCTTTAAGGTTTGCAGTGGCTCTCCCTATCTCATCCTCCGTTATGGTGAGCTCGAGGATGTCGCGTTCCTGATCTGATAGTGTTGGTGTGGATATGTTTCCTAAAAGTTCTATGCCCCCATCGTCCTTTAGTGTTTCATCTTTTGTATACAGACCCTCGTAGAAGTCTCTGAATACCTCCAGAATGTCTTTGTTTGCAGTCTGGGACTTGTTATATCTGTCTTTAATGGCCCCTATCGTGTGCTGTTTCTGTTTCCCCCTTAGGTAAGATGCTAAGTTTTTCCCCGCTTTGTTTGCGGTGCACAGGTTAATAGATTTGTATTTATTGATCCAGGTCCCTGCTCTCTCACTCAGTATTCTGTTCAGTTCATACTTCCATTTAGTCAGGTTCATGAGGGTATTCTTATCTTCTAGTTTGGCTATGTGGCTATTCTCCAGATTTTTAATTTCTTTCTCTAGTTCAACAATTTTTCTATTTCTGTCTTTGTTCATCCTACCCTTGACTGTCATCACGGTGCCCCTGATGGTGGCTCTTAGGGCGTCCCATAGCATGTCCCTGTCTGTCTCCGGGGTGTCATTGATTGACAAGTATTCTTTTATTGCCACCTCTATCTCTGCTCTCGCTGAGATGTCGAGGAGCAGATTGTCATCAAATCGCCATCTTCGCGTTGGCTATTCATTGTGCTTCCCCGATAGGGTTAGGCTTATGTGCGAGTGATCTGATACTGTCCTGGGACCAATCTCCGTGTGGTCTATGAGATGGGTATGCGTTTCTGACATGAGGATGTAGTCAATTCGGCTGTATGAGTTGTGTGGGTTGGAATAGAAGGTATATTCTCTGGCGTCTGGGTTGCTTAGTCGCCAAGGGTCCCTCAGGCTGAGTTTGGAGCATAAATTCTTCAGGATGTTTGGTTTGTTTGTTGATTGGCTCGGTTTGTGTGGGTGTTTGTCAATCGCTGGGTCTAGAACCTGGTTCATGTCTCCAGCTACGATCAGAAGGTCGCCTAGTGGTAGTGTGTGTAGTTGTGCTCCTATCCCCTCCCAGAACGGTTTGTCGTCGGTGTTAGGGCCATATATGTTGGCCACGTGAAATGTTTCTCCCGCTCTTCTTAGGCTAGTCACAAGAGTTCTTCCCTGGGTGTCTGCCTGTGAGTCTACCACTGTAAGTTTGGAGTTTTTGCTAGTGAGTGTTACTACCCCGTTTTTCTTGTTCTGGCTGGGGACCCCACGGCATCGCCTATCCAGTTGGCATTTAGTCACTTTATGTCTTCTGCCTCCAAACTCGTCTCCTGGAGTACATAGATATCACTCTTAAGCTTCCTGAGGTGTTCGAGCACTTTCCTCCTTTTCACCGGGCTATTCAGACCCTTGACGTTTAGGGATACTATCTTAATGTCTGTTGCGATGCTTGTCTGGTAATTGTGTGTCATTTGCGATGTTTTGCATTTTGCGGTCCATGTGGCCTTGCCCTGTGTGTGTTGCTGTGACTCCCTCCTTCTGGCCTCTGAGTTGTCTGAGGGACCCTGTGCCTGCGCCTGCGCTTGCTGCTCCTAGATGTGGGTGTAGATAGAGTGTAGAAGAAGAGAAAGTGAAAGAAAGTAGACCCATGTATGCGCTCCCCGCTCCCCCCACTCTCCCCCGCCCTCCCTTACTTGCTGAGTGGGTGTGCGACGACAAAGTTCCTTTGCACCGCATCTCCCCTGAGGTAGAGTTTGTGTTCTTAGTCTGGTCAAGCCTTGAAAGTTAAGGAAGAAAGCACAGTCCATCTCTGTCTCTGTCGCTTCTGCGGTTGTTCCTTGAGTTCGTTTGGCATTGTTGTGCTGCTGTTGGTAGAAAAACGCGCCAGAGCTTGGCTAGGCTTTCTTTGTTCCGCAATCCGCCAGCATGCTCTATTGTTCCAGATGGGGTGGAGTTTCGGGCCCGTGTGGCCCGTCAGACTAGTCTTTTGTCTTTTCAATAGCTTTCCTGTGTCGTGAGGTAGACATGTTGTCTTGTAGTTGTAGTGCACCTTACTCCAATTGTCCGTTCTCGTCTGGTGAGGCACTTCTTTTCGCTGTACCGGGGCTTTTTGTTTGCTCCATCTCTTCCACCGGTGGCCCTTTCAGATAGCATCTCAAGTCTTCTGGGTTTTCGAATACCATTGTTTTCCATTTGTCCGTTACCTTGAACTTGGCCGGGCCAACAAAGCTGAAGTTGGCGCCTCTTTTGCGCAGGGTTTCTCTGAGCGCTAGGAATCCTTTCCTTGTTTCGACTGTTGGCTTAGCGTAGTCCTGGGTCAGCACGATTTTGCAGCCTTCCCATGTCAGGTTCTGATTTTTCCTGGCAAAGGCAAAAATGGCGTCGGTTTGGCTTAGTCTCAGCGGATTGCATATTATTGGTCTTGGTCCTTTGCCTGTCGTTGGTTTCCCTGCTGGCACTCTATAGGCCTTTTGCACCTCGAACCTCCTATCGAAGGTGATGCCTGTGAGTTTGGGGATCATCTCTTCTAGCATGGCTGCACACGTGCCTGCTTTGTCCTCTGCCCCTTCTGGGATGCCCAGGATCCTTACGTTGCCTCTTCTTGCTCTGTCGTCCTGCTCCGCTAGCTGTTTTTGTATGGCTTTCGTGGCCTTCTGCCATTCTTCTATGGCCTTGGTGTTCTTAGCAGTTACGTCTTCCACCGAGCTTATTCGGCCTTCTGCTGCTTCCATTCTTATGTTGGTTTTCTGGAGGTCCGCTCTTATTGCCGCCAGCTCAAGTTGCATGTTCTCCACCTTAAGTTTAGTTTCTTTCGCCACTTCATTACCTTCGTTGATTCTTCTTAGGATGGTCTCTAGGGTGGCTGTTTCACCTTTAGTTTTTAGTGGGGATCCCTGACTGTCTATTTTGGGCTTCTTTTGGTCTCCCACCGTCTTCCCTTCGTTGCCAGCCATGGTTCCAATGCCCCTTCTTGACAGAATGTTGACTAGACGCCCCCCCTTTTGGACCACCTCTGGTGTGCTTGTTAGGGTTGCCTTTGATGTTGGTGCGTAGTTTCCTTGAGATCTATATCTGCTGGGCTCTCTGATGTGTCGTGTTCTGGTCTTTGCTTTGGGTCCTGCCAGCGTGTGTTTTGTCTCGTTTGCGGCTAATTGCTCCGCTTGCTCGTGATGTTTTGCGGGCCTTTGCGGCTTTGGGCCTTGAGTAGATATTGGTTGAGGCGTCGCTGCTTTGTTTGTGGGCTCGAGATGCACTGGGCAGCGCCTTGTCACCTGCGCGTGCTGGTATGTTGCCTGTTGGTGTGTTGATTTCCACCACCGATTCCCTCTGCTATTTCCCTTGTTTTAAACAGCCTCTGCTTTTGTCTTGCTGGCTTATGCGCTTTTTAACCCAGTGTGTCCTCCTTTGCCCTTGTTCTGCCTCCGTTCGTGTCGCTTTCTAGGCGCTTTGCGCGCTTCCGCAGGCTTGGGTTTGCACTTCTTTTGCGCTTTCGTGCCCTGTCCTTCTGTGCCCTCCTTCGTCTGCCAGCCGCCGCCGCCCGCTGGGCCACACTTTTGCTTCCGCTTTTTAGCCCCGCATTCGGGCCTGAAAGCTTACCGCCCTGGTCACTGTGTTTGTCGCTGCGCGCTCTGCTGGGCGTGCACCACTTCCGGCGTACCTTGTTTGTTGTCTGTTCTGCTTCCGGTAATGCCGGCCCCCTTGTGTAGCTGTGGTTTCGCTTTCGCTACCGATTCTCCCGATTCTTCGTTATCGGTAAGTGTGCGCCGCTGCTTTTTTTTTTCCCCGTTGATCGCTTGTCTACTCTTTCTGCGGACCCCCTTTGCGGTTGTGCCTTCCTCCTTTGCCTTGCAGCCGCTCGGTTTCGCTCCGGTTCGCACGGCACCCCTGCTCACCACTGACGCCTCTGCTTCTGTGCCCACTGTCACTGTCGCTGCGTCTGGGAGCTCACCGGGGGTTGTTCATGTGCGGCTCTCCTTCTTTCCTTCTTTCGCAGGTTCCTCTTATGGTCGCTGGTTTCACCTTCCCTTTACTTGCTGGTCGCCATTTTGAGGGCTGTCCCTCTGCTGCGTCTCGGGAGCTTCGGGGTCAATTACCTTCGTTTTGCCTCGATTCTTCCCGGCAAAACTTCGACACGCTTGTAGCCTTGATCTTCCCCTGCCTGAAACTTCTTCTCTGGGGTTGCACAAACTCGTTTGGCGGGTAGTGATGGCCTTTGTTCACCTCAGGGGTGCGGAGCGAGTGGAATTAGACGACCGTCCACATTGCCGTCCAAGCCACGCCCCCCCGGAACAAGGCTCTTTATCGCGACGCTGCTGCGTTCCCAGGAATTTGCGGAATGAGCGTGATTTGGACAGCGAGCCTTGGGCGAGCGACGCCGGTCAGGTGCCCTGAGGTGGCAGGAGGACCACACTAGAACAGCCGCGAATGAGCAGAGAGCGCTCCCACAGCTGGAGTCAGGCCCCCAGGGTAGAGGGAAAGGCCGAACGTGCAAAAAACAATTACAGCGTGAAAGCAGGCAGAAAATAAACGAAAAAACCTTACACAAGCGCCAACGCCACACCAAATTACAGCGTGTGGGCTAGCGCTAACGGAACTGAATCATGCATAAGAGTGCAGCAGACAGTAATACATAACAAATCCGAATGCGCAATGAACAACATTTGAGAAATACAGTACAATACACGCCTCAAACGTGAGACAATGAGATAACACTTATCTCAGGCTGTAAGCAGCGAAGAAAGAGGAAAAAAGGGCCATTGAAAAGGGTCTATGATCCGGCCGGAGCCCCCTGATTGGTAGAAGATGGACAGATGATCTACCCGTTGGTATCTATTGTTATTTTTTTGTCATGGGAATGATAGTTTATTCTGTTTTACTTTGAATGGCTGCTTGACAATAAAGTGAACAAAGATAAGCATATCTCCGTTCCTGACATAGAATTACAGGAATATAATTATTTCAAGAAAAGTGCTACCTGTAATTTACAGAGCTAAGAAATGCTCTGACTATGTCAGCAGACGCCAAGGTTATTCTATATTGTTACAGATTTGTGAAGTGCTATATTGGCTCATTAAACTGTGGGAGTTCGATACCTTTACGAAGACTACATTCTTATCCTGGTCATGTGGATTCTGCCTTGGACATTTGTTTGTTTTCTGATCGAGTTGTATTGGGTGGTTAATTGTTTGTTTTGTGTATGTGTTTCGTTGTGTGTGTGTTGTAGTGAGTACAGTGCCAAATTTGTAAAAAAAAATAAGTGCCAGCACCCTGACCAGGTGATTACTGAAGCTTGCACCACCCATCATCCCTGTCATCGATGCAAAAAAAAGTAACCATCTCTCCCACCACCAGTGCGACAGTTCAGATTATTCCAGGTTCTGAAAGCTAAAGGAATGGCTGGGAAAGCAGGTATTAGTATTTATTTTAAAACAGTTTTTATTAAGTTTTTCATTTTTCAACCACCAACCACGCCCATCCACACAGCTGGTGACATAACGAAAATACATAACATAATTCATTGAAAATTCCACAAATAAATTACAGTGTATGTTATCACATAACATTTCATTATTGTAAACACGTATCTGGGAAGAAACAACCAGCCCACCACCTCCTGAAGTGCATAGTGTAGAGTAAACCATATATAAATGATTATCTTTCTAAAATTGATTGTCTCTCCCTCCTACCGAGACCTATCAACCCACTCGGACACAGGGGAACGGACTCACAAACCCTTTCGCCGTGCACGACTACCTTTCCGCACGTATATGGCCTTTTCTAAATTATAAACTACCAAAAGCTTATCCAACCATTTTTGGAACCCGGACAGGTTAGGATCCAGTCACGCTGAGGCAATGCAGAGCTTTAAAATTGCCATAGAAATAAAAATCAGCTCATGCCCATATTCCAACTGACCCATCTCTGATACTCCTAATGAGAATACTTCTGGTGCTATAACTACATCTAACTAAAGGTACCCTGAAAGAAACCTAGATATTTATTTTTTCAGGTTTTCTAACTTACCACAGACTGCAACAATGTGTACAATGTCTGCTTTATGTAGTGCACATTGAGGGCAGCATGTTCCTTTACCCTCTCCCCATTTTGCAATCTTATCAGGTGTATAAGAGACGAAAAAGCAGGTTTTATAAACCTGTGCTTGTAATCGTGCAGACATTAAGATGGATTGTGCAATATCAAACAATTGAAAGAATGTTCTTTCTGATATCCCCAACTTCTCTTGCCATTTTTGTTAGATCTGGCAAGTAGCGTTGCTGCACACATGTGCAGCTCGCTCGGCGAGATTTATTGTTGACAAGGACTTTCAGAAGAGGGCTTTAAGCCCCACCCCTCATTTCCATAGTCTGGTGTCACAGTTTATGCTAAACGGTGGCCTACCATTGGAAATTAAGGTTTTCTGTAGACGCCCTTTGGCCTCAGAGCCGGACTCGGTGGCCTGCTTTGCGTCTGTCGCAAAACACTTTCTTATCTGTGTGGGGCCATATGTTTAGAAGCACATGGCCCCATAAAGACAAGAGATACCCATGCTCTGGCTGCAGCGAGGTCCTCTTTCACTTTCGGGACCGCGCTTGTTTTCATTTTCACCATTTCTCTTTCTTTCTGTCAAGCGTTTCATCCATTTGGTGTCCCTTTGTCCCCTCCCACAGCTTTGCTTGGGTATCGGGGGGCATATTACCAACAAGTAGCGATATTTATCGCTCAATAGGCTTAGCGACGATTTTTTATCGCTGCCTATCGCTGGATATGTAAGCGGACAAAACATGCTATTAGCAACGTTTTTCTCCATTGTATTAAAATATCCAGCGATAGCGGCGAAATGCGTGAATATCGCTGAGAATACAGCGATATTCACACATTTGCGATAAAAATGCTCTTAGCCATGTTATCCTCCTCCCATTGGATAGCATGGCTAAGAACTGGTCTGAGCAGGCGTTAGTTTTTGGCGATAGCAGGAATATTTCCATCGCTACGCCTGCCTTGCTAATAGGCGATAGCGACGTTAGCAACTGCTTACAGTCGCTAACCGGTTGGGTACGCCCACTTTGCATGTCATTAGCAATAAATATCGCTGACATGCAAAGCGGGCCCCAAACCGCTCGCTATCGCCTAAAAGCTGTTGCTAACATCAGTTAACGACAGCTTGCTAATAGAGCGATAGAATTATCACCGCTTAGCGGCCGAAAATGGCCGCTAAACCGGCGATAATTGCATATCGCCCCCCTTGGTAATATGCCACATAGAGATTTGCTTACAAATTATTTTATATAAAATACGGCGTGAGCAACTGTATCAGTCATCTTAAATGTCATCCTCATTGTTCTGATTATTGGCTGTTTAGTGTTCAAATAATACAGAAATACATGCAGGGGAGCTGGTGCTAGCAGGCGAAGGGAGGGGCTTAAAATGCCTGGATTGTTCGGACACCTCGCACCTCCCATGGGGATAAGGTCCTGCCCCTTAAACACCCTCTTAAGTACTTATTTTGTCAGCGCTCACTACAAATACGTTCCTTCCATTGTTTTAAATTGTACATAAAGCTCTTTTTTTTTGTTACTTGGTGCCTCGTGGCACTTCACTGAAAAACTGCGCTGTGTGTGCTGTGGAGGGAATGTGCCTGAAGAAGGGACCCACATAGATATTCAATGACTGAGTGGAAAATTCGGCCGCAGGGCTCAGGTGCAGACAGTGCGTAATTTGTGAAAATACACGTGCCAGGGCCCTCTTCAGGACGGCACTTCTGCATGTACCACCCATTGCCCTGCCAGCGCTGCAGGCTGCAGTAGCAATGCAACTACTAACCATCACACTCCTACAAATGTGACAATTCTGACTATTCCAGGCCTCCCAAGCTATAAGGGCAGGTATTAGTCTTTTTTTACTTTATACTGAATGAATAAACAACTGTTATGGTTTTCTATAAATGAGATAAACATGGCCACCATGTGGCAGGCTGTGATGATGATGGCAGGTGTTGAGCACCGGAAACCATTGGCTCAAATTAAGCACTGCTCCGGTGTCAGTTTTCCTACCAGTTGCAATACCTGTCCACCCTGCGTAGACGTCACAGTGTGGGTCTCTCTGGGCCCCCTTCCTGTGCCATAACATAAGCCTGCCAAATAACTGCACGTTGCCAATGACGCGGTGCTCGATGTTTGGGTTTTCAGCAACCCAATGCTTTCTGGGAGTTGTAGTCCTAGTTAACTTCATTTGTTACACTTGACGTGACACCTAAAATAATGATTTGTGAAAGGAAAGCTTAGGGCATGAGCTCTGCCTGATTGATGACATGGGGTCATCTGATAAACGTAATCCCATGGGGGGCAGCACCTGGAGTTCTCTTCGCACGCCTCAAAGCAGCAACATCGCACAGGTTGTTTCCCCCGGCCCCTGACGACCGCAGGTCTTCAAAGGCTAGTGTTCTCACTCCCCCTTACACACAAACACACGAAGCCTCCTTCCCCAGACTAACCTACCCCCCTCCATTTATTTGAGTCTTACTCTAAGGCCCACGCGCCCATACTCAGAGAAACAAATCCCCTTTTTTTCTCGCCTTTAATTAAGTTAAAGCCATTTGCTTTGCTAATGGTATTGTATAGCAAAGCTAATGGCTTTTACTCAATGAAAGACGAGACCTACTGCATTTTTAATGCTTGTTTATCCATGCCATCGGTCATGACAGAATTAAAACACCCAGTATTTTCTCTATAGTCTCTGATTTTACAAGTTTCACTGGCCCACCCCCGTTTGACAGCAAAAATCTCACCCTTGCAGATATTTAGAAAAATCCTTCCAACTAAAACTAAATACATTTTTCAGCTCATCAAAAAAACTTAGCCCAGAGAAGGAAAAAAAACACCCCAACCGATACACCCCTCCGAGCACCCAATTAATCATCAGTTGATCTCTAAAAATCTCTGCTAGATTTACGTTATTAGTCAGGGGTGTATAGTAACGTAATCTGCCAATCCCTAATATTCTACACATGGCACTACAAACCTTAAATACACCAGGAAGGGTCTCAAAATGCATTGTTTTTTTATAGTAACCATCATTTAATTGCTGCCATAGCCAGCCTCGTGCCTCCTTTCCCATCACAAGTTCATACGGGGAGGGTAGTTGCTCTATTTCCGTACTATCGAGATCTTTTCGTAGCAGCACTCAACTATGTATCAGTGCTGTAGCCCAATAATACAATTTCAAATTAGGTTGTGTCCACCCTCCTCTCTCTCTGGGTAATGTCAGAAATGTAAATGCCCGTCTGAGTTTGGACCAAATAAACCGGGAAAATATGTTTTCCATTGTCTTAAACCACTGGGATGAAAACTCTAAAGAACTAGCCCGAAAAAAGTGTAAAGTCTTTGGGAAAAAAGCATCTTAATCACATCACATCTGTCCACTAAGGATAAATGTGGATAACTTAGTCTGCCAAGGTCTTGCTTAATTTTACACAAAAGAGGTTCCATATTATCCCTGACGGCATTATCCATTCTAGCAGACAAACTGACTCCCAGGTGACTAGCTTTTGCCACAATCTGACTATCAGTCATCCTAATTCCTTTGTTGATAACTACCTGGATCTTGTTTTTATTCAGGGCACAACCAGAGACTCTCCCAAAGTGTCCAGCTTCCTCTTCCACTGCCTTAATAGCCAATACCTGGTCAGAGGTCACAAGTCCAATGTCGTCAGCATAGGCCAGGGTTTTTATCTCCCAGGCTTGAGTCTGAATCACTGGAATTGAAACATTGCTCACCAATCTGTGAATAAAGGGATCAATATAAATAGCAAACAACAACGAGGAGCAAGGGAAGCCTTGCCTAGTGCCCGTGAGATTTTGAATGATTCGGATAAGATCCCATTCACAGGGACCCTGGCCATTGGGTCAACATATAAAATTTTAACCGCCTGGCTAAAACCCTGGCCAGAATTGAAGCCATAGGTTCCCCTGTCACACTGGTAGCATCAAACAGTGAAATAACCCTTCAGATATGGTCAATTGTAGATCTTCCGATGATAAACCCATGTTGCAGCACCAACATGATTTTATGGATAATTGGTGCTAGCTGAGTAGCCAAGACTTTCGAATAAATTTTGAAATCACCATTGATCAGGGTTATTGGGCGGTAAGAACCCAGTTTAAGCCATGATTTGTTTTTTTTTTAGAAAAACAACCTTTTTAGCTGAGGACCAGGAGTTTGGAGGCCTACCTCCATTAAAAATGTGTTCAAGTAGCTTACACATACACTACTTGAACTGGGGAGCCAATATGTGAAAGAATTTGGTCAGGATACAATCAGTGCCTGTGGCTTTACCCCTTGCAAGGCCATTTATAGAAAGCAAAATCTCGACCCACTACGGGGGACTATCTATTTGCTCCTGATCCTCACTAGGGAATTTCGCACACAGGATTGAATGTAGGTATTCCCTGGAACAATTCAGCCCCCCCCCCACTGTTTCCCATATACAAGGTTTGATAATATTGCTTAAATGCTTCTCTGATCATATCTGGGTCAAGTTACTCGACCTAACACTGGGTCATTGATCTCCTGGACTAAATTTAGCATTGCCTGCTGTCTAGTTGGGATTGCGAGATGATGGCCCATCTGCTCGCCAAATTCATAAGCTGACTCCTTCTGAACCACATGAGTGGCAGTGGCCTGGCCTTCTCCTGCACGAGGCTTGAATAGCCAGCAGCTTCTGTAGAGTTTTTCTGCTTTTCTTGGTGTAATTCAAGTAGAACCTCAGTGTTTCCTCTCGGATTCTGGCCTTCATGGCATCCCAAACCATCTCTATAGAGGTACTTCCCCAAATTGTCCCACAAAAATAAAGGGATCCATTGTCTCATGTAAATACAATATTCTTCATTTAACAGACGAGTTTGTTTAAAAGTCCAAGACCTCTCCTTTATATTCAGGTCAGTGCCCTCTAGTTCTAGAACTAATGGATTATATTATGAAAGAATACATGGTGCTTTTTCTAAACTACATTTATGGATTAAGGAATTGGACTTAAACACAAAATCGAATCCGGCATGTAATAAGTGAGGTAAAGCTTTAAAAAAATTCCAACCGTCAACCAATCCATGATCTTGACACAGGCCTCTCAATGCAATGCAAAACGTTTGGTTTCCTACCAGACTACCATCAACGCTCCTCCAAGGGCCAATCACTCTGTAGATTAATGTTACAATCTCCACATAAAATAATTGGAAGAGGCCATTATGCTAGTTCCTTTGAAACAACTTCAATTACTCTTGGGCCATCCACATTGCACATAACATCATTTTCCCCCAGGAGCTTGATTGGCATTCTGTAATAACCCAGCGGCCAAACTTATCAGCCCACATCCCAGTAAATTAGAGCCCACCCCGGGAGCCAAAAAATCCACTCACCGTATCCGTACACTTTGTATTGTCCCACCAATCAATTTGTACCCCAGAGATTTCAGCATATGCTGTTGTGCCCCTTCAATGTGGGTTTCTTGCATGCAGATGGTATTTGCTGCTTACAGTTGTAAACCCACTGCTGCTTTCTGCCTTTTTTTGCATCATTAAGCTCGCAGATGTTGATAGTTGCCACATGCAATTTACTCATAGCAAATCTGTATCTTTGCATGCACTTTTACACAAATACCCCAAAACATCCAATTGTATTGTCACCGACCCATTCCATTAAACCTACATATGGAGTGATTTAGCCAACTTCCCACCCCGCCAGCATGTGGATCCCCCTACCCCTCTATCTACCCCTCTGTGTCCCTCCACCCACCACCAAAACCCTGGCAATCGGGCCCTAGCTGGAACCTGGATGAGGACATCCAATGCCATCCCATTTCCACCCTGCCCCCCACCCCGTCCTTCAGCCGACATGCTCACAGAATGCCAATAATTCTTACTGGACTGTGCAGGGCATTCCCTTATTTAATGCCAGGCCCCCATCTGAAATTTCTTTTAACCTCTTCGCCGCTAATGACAAGGGTAACTCGTCATGGACTTTCCATTGATTTCAATGGAAATTACATTAAAGCAGAAAAATAGCCTTAGCAGTAAAGGGGTTAAGAATGCTTGGGCCTCTGGTAATGCCCAGAGATTGCTAGATACTGGCAAAATCTAACGCACACTATGTCCATGATTGTGGGGAGGGTGGTTCCACTGGATGCGTAATGGTTGCTTCTGATGATAAAAGGTGACTTGGACAGGTCCAGATATGAGGGAATATGGTTGGCCTTGGTTGCAGGAATAGCGAAGAGAAACATTGCCGGGGGTGGTGAGCACCACTACCTCTGACGCTGGAGGACTGGAGATGGGATCTTGATTGGTGCCAGCGCGCTGAAGAAACGGTCTACAAAAGCAGGAAGTGTGTTAAGAAGTGGGAAAAGATATGGGCACCCTGGCAAAAGTACAGAGGAATGAGCTTGGTGAACAGAGCGGTATTGGGGACCTACACTGCCTGAAAGCAGCTTGTAAACATACTGTTGATGAAGTACTGTGCCTGCCGTCCTGTGCATTGTTGGAAATGCTAATTGTAATGTATTGTCTATTGAGCTATGTTAATGAAAAGATTTATGAAAAAAAAGAATGCTTGGGCCTGAATCTCTGAGGTCAAACTATGGCTCTGGCCCTGCAACACAACTTTCAACCTAGCGGGTTTCTGCAGGTACACCACTGCCCCCACTTTCTGAAAAGGGGTGAAAAGCTGCTTGAGTCGCCATCTCCTTTCCAAAGTGGCATGAGCAAAATCAGGTTTGGAATAAAAAGATATTCCCTCAAAGTCTCTTTTAACATTAGAACATGCCAAGTCATATGCAACTTGCCATAAAAGAAAGTTCCCAAAGTACACCAACACTGCACGAGGTTGCGCCGAGTCACTGGTGGATTTTTTTGCCAATATCATGGGGAATCTATTCGCAAGCTGGACTTCCTTATCCCGGTCCCCAGTCCCAGGAAGACAGTTTAGGAAGAGCACCTTTCAGATAGGTTATAACATACTTCCCAATGTCGCCTCACTCAACTACTTCAGTAATCTCCAGCAATCTTAAACTATTACATCATTGTCGATTCTCATGATCTTCCAGCTTCTACATAATCTCGGTCAAGACTCCCTCCTATGATGAACCCTGGGTCTTCAGAGCCACCACCTAATTTTACAGAACTTCTGTCCGAGTTTCAAGTGTACATATTCTCTCTACAATGTCAGAACACGGTTTACCAATTTTCCTCACGGAACTTCAAAGTTTTTTGGCAGCCAACTGTGCCTGTCGGTTATCGCCCTTCACTTCCTCCTTGCCTTCAGAGGACTCCTCAAGACCTGACTGTTCGAGCAGTAGCAGTACCCCCCTCCTCCCCATAGCGCCTTGAGACCCTCATGGGTAAGTAGCGTGCTTTACAAGTACCCTGATTGATTGATTGAAATTAATGCGATTGAGGGTTTATCAAGTTTCCCAGTGCCTTGTTACCCCTGCTCGCCCTCCTCACTTTTTCAGCAGGGGTCGGATATCTCTTTTCCTCCTGTTTTTTGCTCCGGAGGCAACAATTGTATAGCTGGATAATAACATTCTGATTCCCCTGTGGTGTCTTTTTCACATGCTTCTAAAGGGGATTCTGTCCCCTTCTTCTTTTACCCCACTCTTTAGTTAGAGATCCTCTCCTCTGGGTGGAACCAGACACATCTTCCTGCATGCTACTGCTGCTTAACTTGGAGGCATCTTCCCCACTTCTCGCCGAGATGCTTGCATCAGAAAAATCTGATTCCTCTGTCAGGGAGAAAACCTTGTCCATTCATTCTGCGGTCAAGCACATTCTCTCCACGTCTTTTTCCTCACAGTTTTTATATCTCACCACACAAGATTCCTTACTTATTAACTCTCCCTCTTTGAATACATTTACCATCGTGTTAACCTTGGTTAGGGGTACTCCACAGATGCCATCTCTAGTCGTGGCTAAAATTGCTACTGTCAGAGGTACTTCCAGAATAGTTACCTCATTTTTAAACAGCCATGGACTGGCATCAATTTCAAAGGCATTACCTGACACTTTGCTTTCACTTAAGGAAGTCAGGTTATTTGAGTAATGCTTGATAACATCACCATCTAGGGCACCCGAAATCCCTCAAGCCCTTCATCAATTTCTCTTCATGCCCCCTGAACTCCAGCAGGGGAAAATAGTCTTGCAATTAATGGTTATGACTCCCCCATTTCCCAGGTATTCCATAGACAAGTTCTTTTAACCTGCTCTACTTTGTCCTTACCGGATCGGAGTTCTTCTTCCTTCCCTCAGAGTTTGCCTTCCATGACCATCTCTTGCCACAGTTGGGAGACCATCGGGGGAGAAGCACCGGGCATTGTTTACCCACTTTGCCACCTCGTGTGGTCATATATTTGACCATAACACAACACTGGGTCTCCTGCGCAGACTTAACCCCAAAGAGGCAGCACAAATGTTCCATAGCTGTAGATGCAGCAGTCGCCAAAAACAAAAGCCGGCCAAGCACTTTCCACCACCCGTAGCCTTCCAACCAGGTATCCAACCCCAGCGTTCCACATCCAGGGTCCTAGTGCTGGGGCAGTCTTCACACCACATATTCCTCAGTACAACATTCGAAGAACGGGGTGCGAGGGAGGAGTGGTGGACAGCGGCCATGCCATCTTCCCCTCCATTCCAAGTTCCATGTCTTAGTAATTTTTAATGTATATTGTATTCATACACAACCATTGTTCTGCTCATTTCTACATTAGATGAGCAGTGCCACCTTGTTACAGATGTATGGTGTTGGCACCGTAAACAATTAAGTGTCGGTACCGAGTACCGGAAACCACCAGCTCATATTAACCACTGAGTGAGTAGTGTGGTTGGTGAGTGTAGACGTGTATCTTTAGCAATAGCAGTACCCAGCTTCAGTTCAGTGTATCAGGAGCTTGGTTTTCTGGCATTTTGTGAGAGTCCAAACTATTCCTTTAAATCAGACAAGCTATCTTTATTAAGTGGGTGTTGGTTTATTGTATTATGTGTTGTCATGGAGTGGTGCACTGTTCGACGAAGGGTGGAGTGGTATTGTGAACTTGGTGATGTCAAACTCTATGGTGCCTCTGAACACTATTGGATTTGTATGTGTTGTTATGACTAATTTGTTCTCTCCTGGTTGTTTCCCTTATATTATTAAAAAGTTGTTCAATTGTATCAGTTTTGGTTTGGGAGCGTTATGGGAGTTTGGGTGGGTAGTGCTTTATATACACTACATATGGATTGTTATTAATTGATTGATGCATGAAGTATACATATTTTGTAATTAATTTTGCTTATACAACTATTAATTTGCATATTTTTTAACGTACTGAAATAATTTGACATGGTTTGCTGGGTGTATTGAGGTTTGGGTAGAACGCATTGTTAAAGTGCCTATTAATTATTGTTTATTTACTTTTAGTTTTCTTTTATTTGGTTTATTGGGGGATTTGTCATTGCTTGTCTGTTATTTTAACAGTAAATCTGCCACCCACGCCCTCCGCCAAATGTAAGCACTTTCTCAAATGTTTGTTGTACTACAGTTAGAACTGCAAATCGCGCCACCCCAAAATGCATTCACCTTCCCCAGTGTTGATTGAACTGGAATTAGAATAGTAAATAGGAGACCCCCCCCCCTCACCCACTCACACCATTCAATGTATACACCTCACCATTATTTGTTGGGCTGGAAATGTTGACACCCTCTCCCCTGTGTGTGCACTTTTCAAAATGTCTGTTAGACTGTAGTTAAAATAGTAAGTTGTCCCCGCTTTCCACCTCCCATTAACCCCTTCCTCTCGGGGCTAATTTCCCCACTGTGCTGGAGGGCGCGCACAGCGCCCCGGTGCTCGTGACGAGCTCAGCTCGTCACGCAGCACGGTGGCGCTGTGCTCATGACGAGCTGAGCTCGTCACAGCCACACCTGTTTCTTTAGAACTTTCAGCACAGCGGGGGAATTAGCCCCGCGTGCGAGCGTTGCAGCCGTTATGAAGAGCTTAGCTCGTCATGAGCACATGGCACCAAGGCTCATGACGAGCTGAGCTCATCATGAGCATGGGAGGGGTTAAATGCACTTTCCCCATTATTTGTTGGACTAGTGCTAGAATAGTCAATTTACCCTCCACCAAAATACACTTACCCCAATGTGTGTTATACTGGAGTAAGAGTACAAAGTCGAACACCAACGTCCAATGTATGCATTTTTCCCAATGTTTTTTAGGGTTGTAGTTAGAATAGTGTATTGGAATAGTGTATTATAATCAATTATTTGATTTCTTTTAATTATTTTTCTTTTGTTTTTTATAATTATTTTCGATTTTTCACAGTTTTTTAATCTTCAAAAATATTTCTTTTTGTTACTTTTTTTCAAAACAAATATATAATAGTTTAATATATTTGGAAATATAGTTTTGAATTATTAATAATTATATATTTCTATATTGTGTTTATTTGTATTATGTGTTTTATGTAATGTACATTATTTTATTTGTGTAATAAATTAATCTTTATATGTTTCATGTTATATATATTTTTGTAATATATTAACTTTAATTCAACTTTTGTTTTAAATTACAATGATGTTAGTTACAATTAAAAACATATCAATATCAATTTACAATCTATCTTCAACCATTATATTTAAGTAGTCAATATTTTTGCAATTTAAATTTTATTGATATGAATTCGATATTTTTGTTGCTTATATATTGTCAAAACATTTTTGCACCACAATAGTTATGAATAAATTTTTTGTCTTGCAATGCTCATCCAGTGTACAGTGTTTTGAGTGTTGTTTACTATTGCGTGCGCTATCTTGAAAAAATGTTACAGTGATTATCTTTCTTCTGTCTTCGAAGGGATTTAGCTTGGCACTAAATTTACCAGGGCTAACTACTTTCAGTGATATCTTTTCGGTTTAATGCTGTGAAGAGAGCTTAGGGATAGAACAGGGTCATAAACTTGTCCTCCCTTGAAAAAGGGAACACCACAAGTAGATTTAAAGTAAAGCTTAAGGGTGAAAGTGGTAAACATGGACACTAAGATTCCAGGTCTGGAGCAGTGCAGATTGGGATGGGTGAGTTTGATCACAGTGCTGGTGACAAGCGGTCATGAACTCCTTTGGATCATGTTAATGAGAGGGTAAATGAAAGTTAAGCCATTAGCCTGAGCACACCACAAAGTTCTTTAATAAATTATCAATGGTATGCCCAAGAACATCTACCTGTTCAGCAGTGTGGTAGAGAGTTTCTGTGAGAACTACTGTGCGGACATTTCGAAGACAGAAGCTAGACAGAGGAGTGCTGGACACCCTTTTCTTAGTTTAGCAATTCCTCCCCAGGCCTCCTTTTTCACATCAAAACATGGCTGACCGCAAGATCAACACCAGACATCACAACAGCAATCCCCACAGGCTACAAGATCACCAGCTAGGACCACCAGCCCAAACCCAGAGAAGCCTTTATCACTATCAGCTGTAGCACCAACCCAGAAAACAGACTCCACTATATCGAACACTTCAATTTCACATTAAGCGTAACTCTGATCTACTGACCCCCAGGACCAAGAGCCAACATCAGTAGCAACATCTCAGGCTTTGTTTCCACACTATCTATCGACTCCAGCAACTACATCCTTCTAGGAGACCTCAACGTAGCAGATTTCACCAACCCCAACTCAGCCACACTCCTTGATAGCCTATCAAACCTCAGGTTCATCCAAAAACATATCAGTCCACACCCATACGGTGGGACACAGGGACACATCCCCTACCCTGTCTTCACCTCATTTAAGGGTATCACAGTCAACACACCCACTCCTACCACCTGGAGTGTCCACACCATTGTCAGTTTGTCAATCAACACTCTTCACCACAAAAGGACCACTCCGACTGGCCCTGACCACCAACACTGGAATAGTCTATCTGAGATGGACTGGGCATACAGCCTCCACGAAACACAACCAGAGAACACATGCCACCTATCAAGTGTCATCAATAACTTCTGCAACTGACCCCCTGGAGAGGAAGCCAAATAGCAAGAATGGGCAAACTGGTACACGGAAGAACTCAGAGTGACCAAAAAGCACTGCAAACAATGGAAACCGAGATGGAAAGCAATCCAGGAGGAATTAGTCAAGGAAGTTTTCAAATCTGCTCATAGGTGCTACCACCAGAAAATCCAGGAAAACAAAAGGAAGTCCCCAGTCGAACGCATCAACAACAGCTCCAACAACCACAGTAAGGAAATATTTGCTTCAACACACCAGCAGTAACCATCCCAACCCAAGAACTGTGCAACAACCTCTCAATCTTCTTCTGCAACAAAATGACAGCTACCTATAAAATGTCAACACCTAACTGGACCCCATCCAACATGCAGCAAGCCTTCTGCAATTAGACAAAAATCGGCACCCTGACAACTAGGAGCCCTATCAACTCAGAGGAAAACACAGGAAACATGAAAATTCTCCACTCCGAGAACCTGTTGGACTCTTGCACTCACCAAGTCTTCGACAAACGTACAACCCCCAAAAGGAAGACTCTTGCCCCCTTTTCTCAACACCTCCATTGACACCACAACATTTTCCAAAATCTGGAAGCATGTAGACATCCATGCCCTCCTGAAGAAGCTTTTGCAGACTCCTCCAAACAGGCAGACTACCAACCAATTCCCTTCCTTCCTTACCCGGCCAAGGTCTTAGAGAAAGCCATCTACAGACACCTCATTGACCACCTCACCAACATCCTGCTCCTTGACACCACACATCAGATGTAACCACATCACAGAGACAGCCCTCATAGCAGCAACAGATGACATCCAGATGATCCAACACAGAGGAGATAATGAATCCCTCATCTACTCGACATCTCTGCAGCCTTTGATGCAGCCTCCCATCCCATCATGATCAGACTACTTCACGAGGCTGGGATCAAAGGACCCATCCTACTATAGATATACACTTTACTTACCGGAAAAACATAAACAATCAGATTGCATCCAACTTCTCAGAAGCCTATAGGCTCATTTGTGGAGTCCCACAAGGTTCCTCGCTAAGTCCAACGCTTTTCAACATCAACATAACACCACTGGCAGGCATCATCCAGTCACACACCATCAACATATTCACCTATGCTGATGACACAGCTGATTTTGTCACGCTCGGACAAAACAGCAAACACCAGGAACAACTTCAAATTATGCATAACAAAGTGGCCACTTACATAAAGTCCAATTGCTCAACCTCCACTCGGACAAGACCAAAGTGGTAATATCCAGAAAGGATGCCCATCCTTTTGACTCCACCTGATGGCTTACAGACCTAGGATCCTCCCTCAGCACACAAGCAAGGCATCTAAGGACTATCATTGGCAGCAAGCTGGACATGTCCACTAAAGTCAACTACGTCACCTCGGACTGCTTCCACACCTTGAGGATGGTGAAAAGGATATTCAAGTGATTACCTAGCAACACCAAGAAAATTGTCACCCATGCCCTCATCACCTGCAAACTAGACTACGAAACGCTCTAAATACAGGAATCATCAACCAACTCAGAAGACATCAGACCATCCAAAATGAGGCAACCAGATTGTTCCTCAACCTCCCACAAAAAAAGACACTTTTCACCAATATGCACAATTGACGCTCCTCACCCATACATTCAAAGCACTACACAACACAGGCCCAGCCTACAAGAACAGATGTGTGCAGTTTCACCTTCCCTTTAGGCACCTGAGCTCAGCTGGACTCTTATTGGCTCGTGTACCATGAATACACAAAAGCAGGTCACAAGGTCATGATTTCTTACACATCACCCTCAAAGTATAGAATTACCTCCCACTCCATATTAGGGCCTCATCTTTGCTTCCTGAATCCTGCAAGAAATTGAAGTCTTGGCTCTTCAAGTATGCCCTTGAGGCTAGTCTCACAGACCTACATAGTGCTAGGATACCCTCACTGGTGAGATGATTCTATAAAAATACACATAACATAACTGGTTCAGCCACTACAATTACCACAGAGACATACACAGCCAAGCAGAAGGTGACCCACTTTTTGCCTAAAAACAGCTGGCCAAAAGAAGAAGAGCTGTTAGGATTTGCTGACTTGTCTTTTGCTTTCCTGTGGTGTTTAGGATCATAGGATTTATACAAACTCTACTTCACATTGTGAAGACTAGCTGGCGGTAAGAGTATTGGTATAGATGCTCCACTAAATGGCCTGAAATGGTCAATTATTAAGTTTGATCACAGCCAGTTATACTTGTTTTCAACCTGTTCAATCATCTAGTTACTCCCAACGTCACCCACCAGTGTTTACAACGCACTAGTTAAACCACAAAGCCTAGATTTGCAAATATTTGACACAATGAGGCTGCCCTGTGGTACGTCAAGGGGTAGAGAGAAAAATACACCTTATCTTTGAACCCACAGTGCTTTTTTTTCTCTTTTGCTAGCAATGGCACAATTTTAGCTGCTCTCTGCCCACTCACACACCTGACACCATAGCGTTCTCTAAAGCATTGTGATGGAAGGGGACTCTCCCAGTATATAAAGTATCCTTCCAGACTTTTCCCACATGGTATGCATGTCGTACAATGCAGCACACATCCAAAGTGAGAATAATAACAAGAAATTAAATAATTTCTCCGAGGTACGTCTCCCTCGAAGAGGATTAAGGTTTTGAAGCAAATCCATGTCTACTAATATCAGTTGATAGGTATTTGAATTTAAGCCCAATGGTGATTGCAAGGGAACGCCCATGAACCACCCATGGAAAAGTAGCACATAGTGAAATTTTGCCTTACTTGGGATACTTTCCAATGCAAATCCTGGTTGGCTGTGGATAGAAAATCACACTCCAAAACTTTGCACTAGGTTTCCATCACAAAAATGATTTAAACCGGGTGCAAAGTGTTAGTAAATCTGGGCCCAGCTTCATAGGAACCAGCAATGGAGCAGAGATTCTTATGCCCAAATTAGCAGCTCACAGCAGTGTAGTCATGACAGGGAGCGGAGGGTGTTTGAACTTCAGCTTAATCCAGTAAAGGAGTTTGCCCCTATGCCACAACAAAATGGAGGGAGAAGCTTTCTGGGTTGCAATCAAACAATGAATGCAGGCAGTCTGTATTTAATAAGCACTTTCACCTCTCTATATGGCCTGCTGATCTTAACCACAGCTCCCTTGGTTCCTAGTAAATGGCACTGGGTTGTAATTAATTCCAAACTAGGTTGTGGAGCCTTATTGACTCTTGGAACGGATTATTCACAGTTTACAGTTATTGTGCACAAATGATATTTCTAGATGTACCTCCACCACACAAGGTGTGGGGGGTGTTAGTGGAGGATTAGCTGATCAGAGGCTCAGCTTTTTTCCCTCATCACTTTTTATAGCATCATGCACCCAAAGCGCTCCATGACATAGGTCCCGAATACCTCAACAACTGCCTCACGTTCTACACTCCAACACGCAAACTCCGCTCCGCCAGCCTCGCCCTCACCACCGTCCCACGGATCCGCAGAGCCACCACCGGGGGAAGGTCATTCTCCTACCAGGCGGCCAAGACGTGGAACTCCCTCCCCGCCCACCTACGACTGACCCAGGACCACCTCACATTAAGGAAACACCTCAAGACCTGGCTCTTCAAGCAGTAGCGGTTCTCCCCACCCCCCCACCCCCAGGCGCCTTGAGGCCCTCACAGGTGAGTAACGCTCTCTACAAGTGTATTGATTGATTCATTGATTGATGGTCGGGAACACACAGCAAATACAAACTTTTGGAAATGTCTTTCTCCCCAGTACTGATTCTGAGGTCTGACATGCAGTTGTCTTCCTGTTCTTCTAGCCAGGGCCAGCCTGGCCATACTGGGCTTCTGGCATTTCTCCGGGAGGCTGGAAGGGTGGGTGTCGTTTTGTGGCTGGGGTCCGGTTTTGCAACAGTACTGCAATATTGGCCCTAGCATTTGTGGCAACTGCATTGGCATCCTGTTAGCAGAAGGATTGAGTTTAAGTCACTCACTCTGGCCTATAGAGCCACCAGAGGCCAGGGCCCGGGTTATCTCAGGCAGAGATTGCAAGTATGCCATCAAGATCGGGCCCTGAGATCAAACCACCTGCGACTTCTGCAAGCGACTCACTTTTTTAAAGCCAGGATAGGTGGCAGTTCTTTCGCGGTAAAAACGCAAAACTATGGAGTGCTATGCCCGGTCAACCCTATATTCTGAACAGGCTTTTAGAAAAGCACTAAAAACATGGTTTTTCAAAAAATGAACCCGAAGTGACACCCCTACTGAGTCCACATCTAGCGCCGGGACACCTCAGTGGAGGTAGCCTTGCGCTTTATATGCTGCACTATTATTATTAGTAGTAACAAAAGCAGCAAGCAAGTGTTTCCAGCCTCCACGGGGCCTGGCAGTGCTTCTCCGGGGGCTTTTCTGATAAAACCGCTAGGGCTGCTTTAGTTTCCCAGTCCGGCCCTGCTTCTAGCACATGCTTGTTGGGGATGACCTGCACATTCTCCTGATTTAACATCTATGTGCCCCATTGTGTGTGTTGCTGTGTGCATTTGATCATCTCAGGATGTGCTAGAAGAAGATGCACACATCGATTCATTGATACACGTGCGGTGGTGGAAATGACATCATGCACTTTAGTACGCTCATTGATAGCACAGTGGTGCACTTTTGTCCCATCTATAGCCCATCAAAGATCTAGTGCTGTTACTGGACTCAGTGAAGAGTAAGGGGCAGAATTTACAGGAAGCAAAGAGGGCTGTAAGAGTGCTGCTTACTTTCTCTAAGTCCATGATCCACCAAGGCCCAGATTTCCAAAGGTGTCATATTATGCAGCGCAGCAGCCAAAGTTGCTGTGCTGTGTTGCGTGGGAGAGATAGAGTAGAGTAGCACCATATTTACTCAGATAAGGCACTATCCTGTTCTCTCCTAGGGCGGGTGCACAATCAGGCTGCCTAGCGGACCTTTGCACCATAGGGCTAAGGCGTCTGAGTCATGCCTAACATAGGTTTTGTACAAAATAATATGCTTAGACTTATGTTAAAACATTTCCCATTTCAGTCTGTGCTGCAAAGTGGGACAAATAAGGCGAAAAAAAAACATTTTGCATTCTTATGCCCACTTCAAAGTGGAGGTATTTTTGGTGCAAAAGCAGGACTACTATTGTTAGTAGATATGGTTTTGCACCAAAAATAAGCAGTGGTTGCATGGGAATGCCCATATACCACCCATGGAACTCTCTCTCGATGTAGAGAAACACAAACCATGGGCCTCATTTATGAGAAATGACACATCGCTGCGTGAAAGCAGTGATGCGTCACTTCTCAGTGCGCACTCCTTGCGACATAATTGATGCATCATATTTATAATATGACACATCATGTCGCAAGGAGTTACAGATCCGTCAGTATTTCTGACGTATCTGTAGGTGCAAAAGTGACGCATTGCTGGAGTGTGTCACAAAAGTGACGCAACTCCAGCAATGTGTACTTTCACATGGGCAAGTCCCATGTTGTTAGTGCCTGCGTCAGTCTTACGCCTGCCATGAAGCAGGCGTAAGATTTTGACACTTTAGCGGGCAAGAAATGGCGCAGTGAAATCTAATAGATTTCACTGCGTCACTTCCATGACCCTTTCTTGCGTCAAAACGCCCCCCTTGCATACATTATACCTGGCGCAGGTATAATGTGGCGCAGGGGTTTACAAAGTGACGCATCTACCTAGATGCGTCACTTTGTAAATATGGCGCAACAAGGCGCATTTTTTACGCCACTGGTGCGTCAGTGACGCACCAGCGGAGTAAAAGTGACGCACAGCCTCATAAATGAGGCCCCAGCACTTAACACTGCTTTGCGTTACTTTGAGGCAACTTTCTAGTGAAAAACAAGTTTTAGACTGGAAGGTAAATTAAAAAAAAAACTTTTGTGCATGTTTGCGTCACTTTTGTGATGCAACTCCTGCGCAACATGTTTTGAAATCTGGACCCAAATGTTGAACGGACAGCTTCATCATGTCAAAGCGCAAGGCAGGGGTATATCTCCGGCTAACCATACTTGACATCACTTTAGTCGTTAATTTGTGCCAGTGATTGTAGGTGGTCAGCACCGGCATTCATTTTCGGGAAACAAGTCAGACTTAGACCGAGACCAAAAGAGACGTAGAAAATTGAGAAATAATGAAAAAGAGAAAGATAGGACAACAGTAACAGAGGGAGAAAGAATGAAAACAAAGAACTTGCAAGAGTGAAATAAACAGACTTGGACGATCAAGTTGTGGAAGAAAGAGGCATACAGTGAAATCAAGACCAGTCTGCCTTGGCATTCGGCAACCTTGGCATTTAACAGCGGATTCCTAAGAAAACATTTAGACCCGACATTATACAAATTAAGCACTGCATGATACTATTGCGTGCGTTGATAGCATACTGAACAGAGACGCTGTGGGCAGCAGAGCCGAGGATTTGTCCTTTCCTGCCCATTTCCCCTTGGACTCTCTTAAAACTAATGTTTGTGTTGAAGAATCTGCACGGTAAGGGCAGTCCGCGCGCCGTATGGACACAGGAGTGATTTGTATGATCGGGGATTGGTAGCTGCCCAACGAACCATGTAAAAAGACTTCATTAAAATGCTTATGTGCTTGGATGGGTAATGCACAGGAAGCTTTATTGAATACATATAAAATCCCAGGAACTCCAATTTGAAATCAAATCAATGTGTTCACAGTAATTCAGAAGCCGCAGGAGAAAAAAAAAGTAAAACCGCTGTCCTTCAATTCGGGAGAACCAGCCACTCTTCTAGGTGTCCAGGGACCTGTCTTTAAGGTGAACTAAGCTAATTTTTTTTGATGCGTCAGCATTTATGTTAATTGCGATACTCAGACTCGAAACCCCCGCCCTCTTGGCACGGGAGACCATGTTAAAGATTCCGCAAACTTCAGTGAATGACTTCTGATAGCGCTGCCCTTGTGCGGCATCTGTTGCAACTTCAACGGGTTTCCTATATTTGAAAACTCGTAATAAAAGCTGTGAATGGCATATGGTTCCGCCAACCCACACTGGTGCCAACCACCTTAAGTGCCTGACGTAGGGTAGGGTGACCAGAACAAAAAACAGGGACATTTCGCAAAAATAGAGGAAGGACTACAATTTGACATCAATAAAGTGGCAAAGAATGACCGCACTCGTCCACATAGAAACACAGAAGAGGCACTAGTAAAATAAATAAAATGTAATTTTTAAAACCAGCATCATATCAGCTAATTAAATTGCTTACTCATACAAGCTGCTAATTAGCCCTGCTTTGGAACACCAAAAAAGTGCCTCTCACTGTTTTCAGTTTACCCTCTCAAAAACTGGGACATGAGCCAATTTTTCCGAAATCTACCAGGACAACAGTTGAAACCCCAGGACCACACCCTGCCCTTTTCTAGCTTACTGTGTGGAGGCTTTGCATAGAAAATGCTTCAGGGATTCCACAACTGCCCCAGGGTGTCATGATTAACCCTGGGCGGAGTTCGCGGAGTGGGGCTTCGCGGAGCTACGCGAAGTGGGCGAGAAACTACGCCCACCTCCGCACTCCGCGTAGCCCCACTCCGCAAAACCACTGGCCGCCAGCCCCGCCACCCGCCTCCCTCCCGCCCTCCCTAAATACTTTAAAATAAAGGAATGCAATAATTTTAAAAGCACTTACCTTGCCGCCGCTGCCCGCCGCGTCCCCGGGGCTCGCTATCTTCCGTCTTCTTCAATAATGCGCATGCGCGGGCGGCCGCGCATGCGCATTTTCTCGTGAAAATGCGCATGCGCGGCCGCCCGCGCATGCGCATTACTGAAAAAGACGAAGACGGAAGATAACGAGCCCCGGGGAACGCGGCGGCCAGCGGCGGCAAGGTAAGTGCTTTTAAAATTATTGCATTCCTTTATTTTAAAGTATTTAGGGAGGGCGGGAGGGAGGCGGGTGGCGGCCAGCTACGCTCCGTCTGCGGAGCGTGCGTAGTGCCGCCTGGCTCCGCCAGCTCCGCAAAATGCGGAGTAGGCGGCACTACGCACACTCCGCAGACGGAGCGTAGCTGGCCGCCCACCGTTAGTCATGATACATTAAAACCCTATATAATTGATGCCTTTGGATGGTGGGGAGGGGTGTCTCCTCGAACAGTTCCAGGCTTTAACCCCTTGCACGCTGATGACGGAACCGCTCCGTCATTAGCTGCGGGTGCGCTGTGCTGATGACGGAGCGGTTCCGTCATGGCCCGCTCGCCGCTCATGCGCGGCGCTAATTTCGCGCCTGCGCTGAACGTTCTATTGAGCGGGGCGGGCCATGACGGAACCGCTCCGTCATCAGCACAGCTCAACTGAGGCTGGTGACGGAGCGGCTCCATCACCAGCATGCGGCCGCCGCGCGGCCGCCCCGCACCCTTAGCGCTGCGGCGGAATAGCCGCCGCAGCGAAGGGGTTAAGCTCCATGCCCTCACCTTGGTCCCCCTCCATTGTTGGCCGTTAGTGGCGAGCTCAAATACCCTACACCAGACTCCACCCTTTCAAGGCCCTGTCCCGTCCTCATACAGCAAAAATGAAATGAAAGTTGGCAGGTCTGAAGTGTGCCTTGGGTACATGGCATTGCTCACAATGCCTGCATCACCAATGAATGTTCCTGCAGTAAAGGTTGTACCTATTGGCCTACCCTCGCCATTTTTAGGTCTCGACCTGCCAATGCGCAAGCACATTGCAGCTCGAGACATATAGAGTTGAATCACGAAAGCTGACCAAGGGGCTTTGGCAGGCGGATTACGCAGAGTGCATGTGCCCGTGCACGCGCTTGCCATTTGCTCCCCGAGCCAGGCGTCAGAAGCATCCATGCCCCCCGCCACACCAGCCATGTCACAAACCCCCATTTGTTTGTGCCTCGCATCA